>NC_091252.1:94825000-99625000 GCF_042477335.2 Ovis canadensis | reverse complement strand
TCAGTAATAATTTATTCAACACATATTCAATAGGCACTTATCAAACTTCTACTTTGGGGGAGGTCTCCTCCGACTGGCCCTGGGGTTAGCAAGATGACCAGGAATCTGCCCCCTTTCTCTAAAATATTACCATTTGGTCAGGGAGCCAGGTACGTCTCTAAATGATTTTATTCCGATACAGATATACAGTAAGTGAGGCACACTATACTGAAGCTAAAGGAAGGGAGAAGCCAGTTTTATCTGTGAATACTTCAAGAAAAAATTCTGTGGAATAGTTTCTTAAAGAATCTACAATTGGAGAGATCACTTAAAGCATGCTGGGAACTCTGAAGGACAGTTCGTGCAGAAGAAACAACTTGAGTGAAGACAAAGGACAGGTTATATTAGTGGGGATAGAGCTCCATCAATCTGGGGCTTTTAAATACCAGGGTGGAAAATTTGAAATAGAAGCCACTCACTATAACAGAGTGGCATTTTTCCTCTGGATTTATGGAAGCAAGCCTGCTGCTTATGGCTGTAAGTAGCCCAGATTTGGAAGAAGCAAGATGGTAGGAGGAGGGCCATCAGCCCCAGCTATGAACGTGGGCAGTGGTGGCAATAAGATATGGGTGGATGCAAAGAAGTGAATTTAACAATTGTTCACAGTGGCACTAGAGGGGCTTTGATGATATATGGGAATGGGAGTAGTTCGTCATGTGTCTGTGGGGATTATGTAGGAAATCCTGTTTAGAAAATGTTGCTTCAAAGGTTTGGGAATCCTGCATCAAGACGTTAACCAGGCAAATTAAAATGTGGTTTGGAGCTCATAAGACAGATCAAAGCTGCAGGTGGGAGTTTGTATTCCATCAGCTTCAGATTGGTAGTGAAAGCCACCAGAGTAGAACCAATTGCCAAGGAGAATTTGAGGAGTAAAAAGGAAAAACAATGAATATTAAGGTAAATAACAACTGTAACAATGATGACAGCAACTAAACCCCAACATCAACGGCTGTAGCACTGACCTTCCCAGAGGGTCCTCACCGACTCTCAGCTCCTGGCGTCATGTCTGTTAAGGTCCAATAGTGTCTCCACACCCCTGCCCCCATCACGTCTGCCTAGAATCTCAGAATGCAACTTCTTCTTCTTCTTCTTCTTTTTTTTGCAAATAAGTTTTTTTTGCAGATGTAATCACGTTAAGGAGAGGTCATCCTGGGTTGGGTGGGTCTGCAAATCCAATGACTTGTGTCCCTCCCTATAAGAAGAGAGAACTTTATTAAAACTTATTTTTTAATTGGAGGAACATTGCTTTACAATGTTGTGGTGGTTTCTGCCATACAACAATGCAAATCAACCATAATTCTACAAGAAACAGGGAGATTTATAGACCCGAAGACAGAGTGTAGGACCCCATGGGAAGCTGCAGGCGGGGCCTGGGTGATGCGTCCCCAAGCCAGTGATGGCCAAGGATCGCCAGCAACCTCTGAGAGCAGCAAGGAAGAGGTTCTCCCTTCCAGAAGGAAGCAGTGCTGATGACCCCTGGATTTCGGACTTCTTGCCTGCAGAGCTGTGATAGGATGCTATGTGAAGCCACTTGCTTTGTGGTGCTTTATTATAGCCTCTCTAAGAACTAATACAAATCCTGTGCCACCCTCTCTCACATTGGATGGGGTTGGGCTGCCTGACCAATGGGCTGCTGCAGGAGTGACCACGTGAGGCTTCTGCCTTGCTCTCTCTTGGAGTGTCCTCTGTAGGGGGAGCTGGTGGCTGTGTTTAAGGACCCAGAGGCAGCCCAGTGGCCAGGCCCTGGCCTGAGGAACCACAGCCTCTGCCAAGCACCAGCATCGACTCACTGGGTCTGAGGTCAGGCCTCACCAGGAGCAGACATCCCAGCCCCAGATGAGCCTTCAGACTATTGCAGCCCCAGCCAGCACTGTGACTGAACCCTCCCAAGACAGCCTGAGCCAGACCACCTGGCTGAGCTGACTCCAGATTCCTGACCCCAGAAACTGTGTGAGCTTACAAGTATTTGTTTTTTGAAAGGCTCAGTTTGGAGGTTGACTTTTATGCATAAAAACAAAATGAATTCTCATTTGTAAGGGTTTTCTTTTCCCTTCTGTGTGGCTACCCCTCAGGCAGGTTACTCTATGCCCTCCTTAGTGACTGAGGGCTTGCAGTTTGCTTCTAGCTTGTGAAAAGTTTAACCCCTGAAGGATTTTTCAAGGCTCATCTAACAATCGCAGGATTTTTTCAGGCCAGAATCAGTTTCTGGGGTGACACCCTCCCATCATGCTTCTGACTTGTCTATTTCTGGTCACTTGCATGGGGGAAAACCACACCCCGTTTCATTCCTGGACATGTCTTTTCTTCCTCCTCCCATGATTCTTAAATAAAAGGCGTCTTAAAGGTATTTAATGCAGCTCGAGGTCACTGTTTAACTGAAGAGTCATATTAACCTTTGTTGCTCAAAGCTCTAATTGGTCTTATTCTCTTCTATTTGAACCCATAAGCACTTGGCTTTCCTTTATTTTTAGATGCTCTGTATTTTCTTTAATTTCTGCTTGAAAACCACTGATGTTTTGTCTCTCTAGGCCAGAATACTGGAGTGGGTAGTTCCTTTCTCCAGGGGATCTTCCCAACTCAGGGATCGAACCCAGGTCTCCCACATTATGGGTGGATGCTTTACCATCTGAGCCACCAGGGAAGCCCAAGAATACTGGAGTGGGTAGCCTATCCCTTCTCCAGTGGATCTTCCTGACTCAGGAATCAAACCAGGGTCTCCTGCATTGGAGGCGGAGTCTTTACCAGGGAAGCCCCCACATGTCACTAAGCTTAGCCTACATGCATGAGAGCCAAGTTGCTTCAGCTGTGTTTGACTGTGTGACGCTATGGACTGTAGCCCGCCAGGCTGCTCTGTCCATGGGATTCTCCAGGCAAAAATACTGAAGTGGGCTGCCTTACTCTCCTCTGGGGGATCTTCCCAAGCCAGGGATTGAACCCATGCTTCTTACATCTCCTGCACTGGCAGGAAGATTCTTTACCACTAGGGCTACCTGGGAAACCTGCTGAGCTCAGCCTCAAGTCAAACACACAGTGCTCCGACTCTCCATCTGACCCAACTACTCTGCTGACCACAGAGACGCAGCCCTGGACGCAGCTTCGCCAAGTAGCTCAGCACAGACGGCAAGAATCTGGTGTTCCTGGACCCCTGCTGCCTGCCTGCCGCAACAATGCACACATTTTAGGGTTTCATCAGGGCAGCACCCCACTTCCAAACACCAATTTCTAGATTGGTTTACTGTAGGCTAATTGATACCAAAACAAATCGCAAGTTCCATTGCTGTAACAGAGAAAATTTATTTCCTGCTCATCTAACCAGAGCACACGGGTCCACATCAGAGTTTCTAGATGTAAGATATTCTGTTCCTTATATTTCATTCAGGGACTCAGGCCGCCAAAGCATTACCATCTTCACATTGCTGGCCAGTGTTCAGCCACGACACCTGTAAAGAGTCGCGGGGCGGGGGTTATGCCCAGAATATTTTTTTATGGTTCTGACTTGGAACATATACAAGTCATTCCCACTGGCTGTATATGAAGCTAGGAAACATAGCCTGACCACGGTCTAAAATGCAAGGAAATAGGATTGATGGTCAGCAAGCCGTCTCTGACACAACCTTGAATCTTGAGATGTACTCTTACTGATGGAATAAATTGGGCTTCCTAGGTGGCTCAGCAGTTAAGAATCTGCCTGCAATGCAGGAGATACAGGTTCGATCCCTGGGTCAGGGAAGATCTCCTGGAGGAGGGCATGGCAGCCCACTCTAGCATTCTTGCCTGGAGAATCCCATGGACAAAGAAGCCTGGCGGGCTACAATCTATAGGGTCACAAGGAGTCAGACATGACTGAAGCGACTTAGCATGCACACCAAGAATAATTATCAGAAGAAAGAAAGAACGGAATTGAAAATGAAGCTATTAGAGTGGGATAAGACCAAGCAGCAGCAGTGACAGATAGGTAAATGAAACAAAGCGAAACAAGGAGGGTGGTAGTTCTCAGGCCCGAGGGGCAGGTTTTGAGATTTACGTCTGCAAACCTCTCCTGTCACCACTCATATCTCCAGAGAAGCACGCTATTCATGTCACATATGTGTGTGCAGTTCCATTTAGAAGCGAGCTGAGCTGAAATGTCGGGTTTAGGCAGTAAGTTAGAGATCAGGTCACTGTTTCCACATACCTGGAGCACCTTTAATCTTAAAACAACATTGGGAATATAGGATGGAATAAAGCATAAGCATATTAAAATCCTGTCTACACTGGTTTCAAAATGAGTTGTTCACTTAAACTGTCCAGGCAATGGGTGATTGTAGCTGGAGCATAACCTCCAGGGTGTTATAAAAATGCCCATCTTCCTTCACCCTTAAGGAAGAGGCATGTAAAGAAATATAGTGGAAAATTTAACCTTACTATGGTATAACTTTTAAACTTACATGAGTAAAGTAAATAGAGCTTTTGGGTGGAAAATCCATGTGGTTAGAAGAGATATTTTTCAAGATTTTTTTAAAATTTCTCTACCACTTAGAATTTCATCTTTTATTTTATTACTCTTCCTTGGGGTAGTGATGAAATGTGGTCCAGGATTCCCTCCAACCTGGGAGGAAATGCCTGTAAATAATTCTTTCTATTAACTCTGAGTTATAAAGCCAGGTAGTTGCAACCTGCTGGGACCAGGAGATAATAAGCACAGGGAAGGCCTCTCTTATGGGCTTTCCAGGTGGCTTAGTGGTGAAGAACTCTCCTGCCAATGCAGGAGACACAGGAAACATGGGTTTGACCCCTGGGTTGGAAAGATCCGGTGGAGGAGGAAATGGCAACCCACTGGAGAATCCCATAGACAGGGGAGCGTGGAGGGCTACAGTCCATGGGGTCACGGAAGAGCTGGGCACGACTGATCATGCAGGTCTCTCTTAAACGCATGCTTTGTCTGGGCTTCAGACTGGAGGGAAAACCAAGATTTCTTGATCTGACTCATGTTATCACACTAGGAATGTTTATAGAGATATGAGGCTGGATTTCTAGTAATCCAGTAATGTGCTAATTTTGTGGAGTGCCTTTTGAGATATATGCCGATAGAAGACCAGCGGAGAATGAAAGTTCAGAAACTCTGATTCTTGGTTCTCTTTACAGAATAGAGAATATAATAGCGGTAAGTGAACAGATGTAATAGGTAAATAAGTCTTTCACTTTGAACTGTGTTTTGCTCCTTTTCTTGTGTTATTTTAAAAATGTCTACGTCCTGTATGTCTGCCTGTCTCTGTCATCATCATGTTCACCATCTATGTATCTTTTATTTTAGTGATTGTTGGGAAACTTTAATTATTTCTCACCCACACACTGGAGACTGCTTGATGAAGTACTTCTTTCAGTATTAAAATGGTTCCAGAGTGTCTTCTGTAAGTTTATCCATATCACGTTGAGTATAGTTTGCTCATGGCAGTTTCTAAATATGATTTTCTTTTGGAATAAAATGATTGCCGTATCCCTTTCTTATCATGATTTGGGTTGCCCTTATGTTAATGGGGTAACACGGTTATGTCTAACTGTGTGCTACATACTCAGTAATGTTTTGAAGTCTAAGTAATAATTAAAAGTGAGACCCAAAACACCAATTTTGTATCAGGGCGTTAACTCATTAGTTACTTTCTCAGTAATAAAATATTTTTATGATTCTGTTTCTACGCCAATTTTAAAAGAAGTTTGTTCTCAGTAGAGTCTATTAGAAATAGAAAAAATAAAGAAAATGTACAACTTGTTACATAAAACAATCAATGCATATTCTATATACTTCTAATTGTTTTCTCCCATGAAAATACACATATGAAAACTTAGACTTATATGGTGGAGAAATTTGCTTACACAATGTAAATGTGGAGAGCAAAACTGGAGTAACTCTGTGCGTGACATACTGTGTGAGACAGGGCTATGAATTCTTTTTGACTTAGCATGAGATAGTGAGCATTCTTACATGTTATTAAATAATTAAAAAACACATTTTCTAAAAGAACTGGAGTTTAGATTTCCATTTTAATCATTTCCTGTTATTGGTGCTCTGGCTTTCCTCACAAATAATGGTGTGAAAAATAAATACATAAATAAATAAATAATGCTATGAATGATATTTATTTTTGTAGCTTCTTTATGATAAATGATAAAAAGTCGTGTTACAGATTTAAAGGGTGCAATCTTTAAAGAAAAAGTCTGCACTGACCTTTGCTTTCAGTAATATATATTCACAAAATTATTACTACTCTAAATCTTTACTAAGATTAGAGATGAGTGTAATGGATCAATGTTTCAAGTTGTATTTCTGTAATTACCAATAAGATGGAATTTCCCCCATATTTTTATCAGACATTTGTATTTCTTTCATGAATTTTCTTTACTTTCTTGGCCTTAGCCCACTGCATGTTGCGGATCTCAGGGAGACCAGATTAATAGCATCATGAACACAACACGATTCCATCCTTTTCATGTGTTGATTACTGACGCAACCAGAGCGTCCTTTCTCTTCCTTATTGTGTTTTCATCTCTATCATCTATTTTGAAAAAATCACACTCATAGAAAACAATAGTAGAAAGCAGGAGTGAAGGGGGACCGGCTGGGGGAACACTGGCCACAATCGGGGGGCACAGAGTTGGGGGTCAGAGCACTCTGGAGCAGTGCATGCTGGGCCTTGTGTCTCATTGGTTGGGAGTATTGGGAGGTGCACTTTGGTCCAACGGAACCCACCGGTATGAACGTCTTCTAAAGACGAGGACAGAGGGAAAGAAGTTATGTCCATCAACTTATTCTTCTCCTGAATATTGAAGAGGAATTTTGATTATCATTCAAATGGAGGAAGAATGAGTTGAAAGCAATCCACATACCCTCAGTTCAGTTCAATAGCTCAGTCTGACTCTTTGGGACCCCATGGACTGCAACAGGCCAGGCTTTCCTGTTCATCACCAACTCCCAGAGCTTGCTCAAACTCATGTCCATTGAGTCAGTGATGCCATCCAGCCATCTCATCCTCTGTCGTCCCCTTCTCCTCCTGCCCTTAATCTTTCCAGCAAAGGATCTTTTCAAATGAGTCAGCTCTTCGCATCAGGCAGCCAAAGTATTGGAGCTTCAGCTTCAACATCAGTCCTTCCAATGAATATTCAGGACTGATCTCCTTTAGGATGGACTGGTTGGATCTCCTTGCAGTTCAAGGGACTCTCAGGAGTCTTCTCCAACACCACAGTTCAGAAGCATTCTTCGGTGCTCAACTTTCTTTATGGTCCAACTCTCACATCCATACATGACCACTGGAAAAACCATAGCCTTGACTAGACGGACCTTTGTCAGCAAAGTGATATGTCTGCTTTTTAATATGCTGTCTAGCTTGGTCATAACTTTTCTTCCAAGTAGCAAGTGTGTTTTAATTTCATGGCTGCAGTCACCATCTGCAGTGATTTTGGAGCCCCCAAAATAAAGCCTGCCACTGTTTCCATTGTTTCCCCATCTATTTGCCATGAAGTGATGGGATCAGATGATCTTAGTTTTCTGAATGTTGAGTTTTAAGCCAACTTTCTCACTCTCCTCTTTCACTTTCATCAAGAAGCACTTTAGTTATTTGCTTTCTGCCATAGTGGTGGCGTCATCTGCATACCTGAGGTTATTGATATTTCTCCTGTCAATCTTGATTGCAGCTTGTGCTTCATTCAGCCCAGAGTTTCTCATGATGTACTCTGCGTATAAGTTAAGTAAGCAGGGGGACAATATACAGCCTTGACATACTCCTTTTCCTATTTAGAACCAGTCTGTTGTTCCATGTTCAGTTCTAACTATTGCTTCTTGATCTTCATACAGATTTCTCAAGAGGCAGGTCAGGTGGTCTGGTATTCCCATCTCTTTAAGAATTTTCCACAGTTTATTGTGATCTACACAGTCAAAGACTTGGCATAGTCAATGAGGCAGAAATAGATGTTTTCTTGAAATTCTCTTGCTTTTTCTATGATCCAACAGATGTTGGCCATTTGATCTCTGGTTCCTGTGCCTTTTCTAAATCCAGCTTGAACATCTGGAGGTTCTCGGTTCACCTATTGTTGAAGCCTGGCTTGGAGAATTTTGAGTGTTACTTTGCTAGCATGTGAAATGGGTGCAGTTGTGAGGTAGTTTAAACATTCTTTTAGATTGTCTTTCTTTGGGATTGAAATGAAAACTGACCTTTTCCAGTCCTGTAGCCACTGCTGAATTTTCCAAATTTCCTGGCATATTGAGTGCAGCAGTTTCACAGTGTCATCTTTTAGGATTTGAAATAGCTCAGCTGGAATTTCATCACCTCCACTAGCTTTGTTTGTAGTGATGCTTCCTAAGGCCCACTTGAATTCACATTCCAGGATGTCTGGCTCTAGGTGAGTCATCACACCATCATAGTTACCTGGGTCATTAAGTATAGTTCTTTTGTATAGTTCTTCTGTGTATTCTTGCCACCTCTTCTTAGTATCTTCTGCTTCTATTAGGTCCATACACTGCATATTTTTAATTTAGAAAATATAAATGAGCCAAATATTAGTGGATATTATGTTTTTTATGAGTTGTCGTCTATTCCTGTTCTATCTATAACCTCTGCATACAGAAATGCTACCATTCTAACTGTATTTAGACATGCATTCCTAGCAAAAATGGCTGGGAGAAAATGCAAGAAAATATTAGAAGTAATCATCTCTTTAAAGCCTTAGAGGCATTCTTTTTTTTAATTTCTGGCCTGTGTGTTTTCACACTCACTTAATTTTTGTTTAATTTGTAAAAAAACAAATATTTTATTGATATAATAAAGGCATTTTTGTAATGGCTTGCATGCTTAAAAGAAAAGAACTGATATTCTGAACTTGTGATGAAAGATTTTGAGCAAGATATAGATTCAAAAGTATCATAGAGTACATAAGTTTGCACAAAATTTCTGTCTACTTTTTAATAGTAAAAAAATAGACAAATATTTTGAGTAAATACTTTAAAAATTATATGTTTAATATGTGATGCTTTACATATTTACAATATTTTTAAATTAAAAGTCAACAAAATTTAGTTTGAAATGTAGATTAATGTATTGAAAATCAAATTTGGGAAGTTTTCAGACTTTCAGAAATGACTCTATCTGCCCCTTTCTTTCTCTCTCTCTCCTCTTTCTGGCACTCATTACATGAATGTCAGTACCTATGATAATCCCAGAAGTCTCTGAGACCCTGTTCACTTATCTTATTTATCCTTAGTTTCTTTGATTTGGATTGCGTTATTTGCTCAGTCTATCTGACTCTTTGAAATCCCATGGCTCCTCTGTCCATGGGATTCTCCAGACAAGAATACTGGAGTGGGTGGGCATTTCCTTCTCTAGGGAATCTTCCCGACCCAGGGATTGAATCCCAGTCTCCCACACTGCAGGCAGATTCTTTACTGTCTGAACCAAGATTGGACAATATTAACTGACTTATTTTAAAGTTTCCTGTCCTTTTCCTCTGGTAACTCAGATGTACTGCACAGCCCCTCCAGTGAACTTTTCATTTATTTCACTTTTCAACTCCTGTTTCTATTTGATAACTTTTTCTAATTTGTATATTTTTTGATATTTTCTATTTGTTTTAATGTTTCCTCTAATTCTTGTTGGCTCAGTTGGTAAAGCATCTGCCTGTCAGTGCAGGAGACCTAGGTTCCATCCCTGGTGTGGGAAGATCCCTTGGAAAGGGAAATAGCAAGCCACTCCAGTATTCTTACATGGGAAATTCCATGGACCAAGGACAAAGCCTGGCAGGCTACAGTCCATGGGGTTTCAAGAGTCAGACCTAACTTAGCAACTGAACACCACTAAATCCTTAGGCATGGTTCCTTTCATTTCTTTTTTCACATATTTTTAATAATTGATTTAACATCTTTGTCTCATAAGTCCTCCAGAGCTATTTTTCCTGCACAGGAGCCATACCTTACTGCTTCTTTAAATGTCTTGTAATATTTTGTTGAACACTGGGATTTTAAAGAACACAGTATGGAAATCAGAGTCTCCATCTGCCCCTCTTCAGAGTTTGTGATTTTCTTTTAGTTTTTGTTGTTTTTTGCTTTAATTGCTTTCCTGAACTAATTCCATAAAGGGTGTATTCTTTCTCACATGGAACCACTGAAGCGTCTGCCTTGTTATCTTAGTGGTCAGGTAACGGTTATACAGAGATTTATTTAAATGTCTTGACACAGGAAGTCTCCAGTGTTTGCTATGAAGATCTGTGTTCATCCTGGGGATCTGTCTGCAGTGTGTTTAGAGTATACAGCTCTGCCTTGGTCCTCACTTCACACTTGCACAGACTTTCAAGTTTCCTGAAGTCAGTGTTTAGGACCTTTTGAATGTATACAGCTTTGCACATGCATACCGATTTCTAGAGTTCCAGGAATATGTTGGGTTTTCTCATTGCTTCTATGGATATTTCATCCCTGAGAATTTTTTTTAAAGAAAACTTCTATTTTTGGTGAGCTTTGTGTTTCATCCAAATATTACTCCCTCCTCAGGCAGCTGTGATATTAAACAATCACCACTAAAGTATGAGTGGAAGGAAATTGCTCAGAGCATGCAACTTCTGAGAGGTCCAATAAGGAACAGCCTTGGAAGAGGGGAGCTTCAGGGAGGCTTTCCAGGGAGCTTCAGACAGGCTGGAAAGTGCCAGTTCCCCGGAGCTCTGGGAGGTTTTACCTCGTTCTTTCCCATCCAGACGTGTCTGGGCCGCTGGTCCTCAGATCTCCTGTCATCCTGAGGCTGTTGGTTCTCAGGGCCCCACGGAGATGGTGTGAGGAAGAAGGCAACTGGGCAAGTTAAAGCACCAGAAACATCACTGTTTTTACTGAAGTTCGGTCTTTGTCCTTGAATAAACTGGGGTTGTGGCCAGCCTTTGGTTAATTTCCAGAGTTCTGCAAAGGTTGACTTGCCATTTGTGCTAGCTGTTGTCGAGGAACATATTTTAATGAGGTGGTCCTGACTGTCACGGAGGTCCTCACTCTGTTATGCTGGCGTATTGCATCACTGTCTCCTTATTCCTCTCACCAGGAACATGGAAGATGTGTCTAGGGTGAACAGAATCTTGTTACTAGGAACACAACGGTCCTACAGTAAGGAGAGCAGAGCCAGAGGATAAACGAAGCCTAAATCTTCCATATTTTCAAATCATTGTGTGAATCCAGCTCTGGTATTCCATTTATGAAAGAGAAAAATTCCCTTACTTTAAAAAATTAATTAATTTAATTAGAGGCTAATTACTTTACAATATTGTAGTGTTTTTTTTTTTTTTGCCATACATTGACGTGAATCAGCCATGGGTCCCCATGAATCAGTACATGTTTCCCCCGTCCCAAACCCCCCTCCAACCTCCCTCCCCATCCCACCCTCTGGGTTGTCCCAGTGCACCGGCTTTGAGTACCTTGTTTCATGCATTGAACTTCAACTGGTGATCTATTTCACATATGGTAATATACATGCTTCAAAGCTATTCTCTCAAATCATCCCACCCTCGCCTTCTCCCACAGAGTCCAAATCACTGACTTTTGCAATTTTTGTTGCCATTACTTGTACCTGAATGCAAGTGCAGCCCAGTGTATGGCATAGAACACTTGTTAAATAAATCATTTTTGAAAAGCATTAGTTGATTGATAGTCTCTATTGCATGTGACGAAGTATAGATTCACAAGGGAATGCTTCCTTTATGACACTTTATGGTAATTTATTGAATAGATTCATTAGACAAATCTGTTGGAGATGTTCCTTGAAGGAATTCAATGAACAGAGCAGAGCTGGAGGAGGAAAGTGTCAAAGCATGACATGAAGAATGGCAAAGAGGCAGGAAAGTGCAGGATACAAAAGGGGATGTTGAGGAAGTGAGGTTCCCTGGTGGGAGTTGAACTGATAAAGTTAGGCTGAAGTCAGTCATCTGAGGACCTTCAATGGTATGTTAAGAAGTTTTGGCCCTTCTAACATATGCAAATTGATGGTGGTGTCTGTCTTTTCCCAGACGTTAAGAAACATTTCCTTACAGATATCTTCAGTCTTTGCTTTAAAAGAGAGAGAGCTGCACACCACAATTTTTCCAGCCTGCCAGCTCTCAGCTGGCATGGAGAGATAGGACTGGTCCAATTTCAATTTCACTATCTCTTCTGCAAACACATTAGAGCATGGCCAGCAATAAAAATGGAAAACCCATCCCACAGCTTGATAAATACCTCTTCAGAAATGCCAGTCTTCCTAGGGGCAGCTTCATCTCACAAAGGATGTGTGGCCTAGTGATAAGGACCACTCCACACATGTGGGTTGATGGGAACTAAAATGCATCAAATATTCAATTTCAATTCTTCCCAACATCATACTATTGTTTCGCAGAATGTCTCCACAATAATAATCTTAGAAGTCACTTTTAAAGTATAACAACTGAATTAAAACTCTTTAGCAATTTTTAGTAAAAGTTTTAACATAGAAACGGAAAATATGGGTGTGGCTAGTCTTTTTATCATGAAAACTCTGGTAAAAGATCTTATGGAAAAATAATAATAACATGAAAATATCATTGTATATTGTTTGCTTATGCTATATATGGTAGTAGCTGTTAGAAATTCCTCAAAGAGAGATTACTCTTACCTAAGCCTGATTTTTATGTTTAATCCATGGAAGGTCCTTATAAAATATTATTTTCAAGCTGTTAGCATCCATATCCGTAGACTTAATGATATTGGGAATCAGTTAAGATACATTCTTACTGGTGGGAGCATATTGAATCTCTCAGATATTTAAAAAGGAAAAAAATGATTGAGAAGAATTCATTTTTCGTCTATGTGGACAGTAAAGGTTTGAGGTTCCTTCAAAACTTGCTTTTGCATCAGCTTTCACTTGTCTCCTTCAATATTTAACCAGCTCACAATCTCACAGACCTTTATTTGCAAGCTCTAGTTGGATTGCATAACAGAAATAGTTATTTCCCATGAAAATCTGCTTTGCGTTCCAACCAAGAACTTTCTGAAATAACCACTTCTTTCACACACACACACACACAGAAAATAAAATGCTGAAAGCTGTAAGTTTCTGTCACCTAGCCACATGCTAATTCTAAGTACTTCTATTTCTTCTAGATCTGAAAGAGGTCTGAAAAGAAGGGAGAATTATCTTTTTTTTTTTTCATTTAAATCTGAAAAAAAAAAAGTGTTTGTCTCAAAAGTAATTTTAGATAATGATGTCCAACAGAACTTTCTGCATTGACCACTCACTGAACAACTGACACGTGGTTACTGCAACTGAGGGATTTTTACTTTATTTTTTACTATTAAATAATTGAAATTTAAGTAGACAATAGTAAGGCAGAACTTCCATGCCTGCCCAATTGCATCTCTCACATGTCCTGTATTAATAAATCTATTTCTTTTCTATTATATAAATAAATAAACAGACCCAAGAACTAGTGACTACTGTCCTGGGGAGTGTGTGCTAGATAAACTCAGCGTGCAGGTCAAATCACAATAACTACTCTTTAGCATGCTGAGAAAAGCATCATTTAATCTATGTTTGAATAGAGTTGCTTTTTGAGCTTCAGGTAAAGATCTCCAGGAAGATGACTAGGCACATAGCTTGCAGATCATGGAGTTGACTCTGTGTGTGTGTCTTTGTGTTTTGGTTTTTAAACTAAGCTTTAGTGAGGTCTAAATTATGTATAATAAAATGTACCAATTTTTAGTTATGATGCAATGAGTTCTGAGTATTTATAATTGTGAGCCAACACCGCTACACTCACAATATGGGATGTTTCTAGCACTCCAAACCTTCTGCTGTACACCTGGTTTCCTGTCATTGCACGTTTGCTGTTCTTTCTTGTCTGATCACATCTCACTGTAATATTTTGAGATTTGTCAGTGGTGGTGTCTGTCTCAGTAATTTATTCTGTTTTATTGTGAATGACATTTCGTTATATGGATTTGCTTTTTTTCTGTCCTTTCACCTGTCGATGTTCATTTTGATGATTTACATTTTTTTTGGATGCTATGAATACATTTTGTGTGAAAATAATTTAAAAATTTTATTTTGGGTAAGTTAGAGGGGAATGGTTGGGTTGTATGGCAAATGCATGTTTAATATTTTGAGAAATGGCCAACTGTTTTGCAAAGTGGTGGTGGCAGTGTATGAGCTTTCTGACTATTCAAAATCTTAATCAATCTGTGGCATAGTCAATTAAAAACAATTTTATAGTGCATGTTAGAGGGGGCTTCCCTGATAGCTCAGTTAGTAACGAATCTGTCTGCAATGCAGGAGATCCTGGTTTGATTCCTGGGTCAGGAAGATCCCCTGGAGGAGGGATAGGCTACCCACTCCAGTATTCTTGGGCTTCCCTGGTGGCTCAGCTGCTAAAGAATCTGCCTGCAATGTGGGAGACCTGGGTTTGATCCCTGGGTTGGGAAGATCCCCTGGAGAAGGCACAAGCTACCCATTCCAGTATTCTGGCCTGGAGAATTCCATGGACTGTATATCCATAGGGTTGCAAAGAGTCGGACACAACTGAAGTGTATAATGTGGTGTGCAGTGCCTGTGAGAGGGCTTTCCAGGTGGCTCAAATGATAAAGAACCCGCCTGCCAATGCAGGAGCCGCAGGAGACATGGTCCAATCCCTGGGTCAGGAAGATCCCCTGGAGCAGGAGATGGTAACCCATTCCAGTGTTCTTGCCTGGGAAATCCCATGGACAGAGGAGCCTGGTGGGTTACAGTCCGTAGGTCACAAAGAGTTGGACACGACGGAATCGACCGAGCACACACACAAGTGCCTGTGAAGTGCCTCATTGTGGCTTCATTCTGCATTTACCTGAAAACCACTGATGTACAGTGTCTGTTTTTGAACTTATTCAGTTCAGTTCAGTTCAGTTGCTCAGTCGTGTCCGACTCTTTGTGACCCCATGAAGAGCAGCACGCCAGGCCTCCCTGTCCATCATCATCTCCCGGAGTTCACTCAGACTCACGTCCACCGAGTCAGTGATGCCATCCAGCCATCTCATCCTCTGTCATCCCCTTCTCCTCCTGCCCCCAATCCCTCCCAGCATCAGAGTCTTTTCCAATGAGTCAACTCTTCGCATGAGGTGGCCAAAGTACTGGAGTTTCAGCTTTAGCATCATTCCTTCCAAAGAAATCCCAGGGCTGATCTCCTTCAGCCCTGGACTGGTTGGATCTCCTTGCAGTCCAAGGGACTCTCAAGAGTCTTCTCCAACACCACAGTTCAAAAGCATCAATTCTTCAGCGCTCAGCCTTCTTCACAGTCCAAATCTCACATCCATACATGACCACGGGAAAAACCATAGCCTTGACTAGACGGACCTTAGTCGGCAGAGTAATGTCTCTGCTTTTGAATATGCTATCCAGGTTGGTCATAACTTTTCTTCCAAGGAGTAAGCGTCTTTTAATTTCATGGCTGCAGTCACCATCTGCAGTGATTTTGGAGCCCCTCAAAATAAAGTCTGACACTGTTTCCACTGTTTCCCCATCTATTTCCCATGAAGTGATGGGACCGGATGCCGTGATCTTCGTTTTCTGAATGTTGGGCTTTAGGCCAACTTTTTCACTCTCCACTTTCACTTTCATCAAGAGGCTTTTTCATTCCTCTTCGCTTGAACTTATTAGCCACTGATATTTATTCTTTGATACTATGTCTGTTTGAATATTTTCCCCATTTTTTTCAGTTAGGGTTTTGACTTCTCATCATTATGTATATTTTGGATGTTTTTAAAATTAAAAAAACTTTTAAATTAAAAGTTTAAAATTGGATATACTTAAAAAATATCTATCTCTAGTATGCTATTTGACTTTTGACTTTTTAAGTGCCTCTTAAATTAAAAAAATTAATTTTAAGGAAGTTCAATTTTGAATTTTTTTTATAGTTCATGAATTTTGTGTGCTATCTAAGAAACCCACAGTAATAAATTTTCATGTTTTCTTCTCAGAATGTTATAGATTTAGCTCTGACGTTTAGTTCTATGCTCTGTTTGAATTTTACTTTTGTTTATAGTATAAGGTGAGAGTTGACCTTTGTTTATTCCTTCCTTCCCCTCTTCTTGTCCTGTTTTGCATCTAGGTAGCCAGAATGCTACCCCATTCCAGTACTCTTGCCTGGAAAATCCCATGGACGGGGGTGCCTGGTGGGCTGCAGTTCATGGGGTCGCTGAGGGTCTTACATGACTGAGTGACTTCACTTTCACTTTTCACTTTCATGTATTGGAGAACGAAATGGCAACTCACTCCAGTACTCTTGCCTGGAGAATCCCAGGGACTGGGGTGCCTGGTGGGCTGCCGTCTATGGGGTCGCACAGAGTCGGACACGACTGAAGTGACTTAGCAGCAGCAGCAGTGGCCAGATGTTTCAACACTGATTGTTGAAGTGTTCTTCTTTTGCCCATTGAGTTAGTTTGGCAACATTGTAAAAATACTTACCAGATGTATGTGTTAGCATCTGTTTCTGGACTCCCTCTTCTGTGTTCTTCGGGAGACCCGAGTTTGATCCCAGGGTCAGGAAGATCTGTTGGAGAAGGGAACGACAACCCACTCCAGTATTCCTGCCTGAAAAATTTCATGGACAGAAGAACCTGACAGGCTACTGTCCACGGGGTCACAAACAGTCAGACACGACTGAGTACTGAGCACACATCTGCCCTCTTTTGTGTTGTCAGCCTGCATGGCCCCCTCAGTATCTTCTAAAAGCTAAAATCAGCTAGGTGAATTACATGGTATGTAACTAAGAATGATGACTAGAAGGTATACTTTCCATCCAACATAATTATAAAATGTTGTTCTGGAAAGAGTATACATTTTGGCTTTCTGGGAAGTCTGTACATGACTCTGGAAATATTAGAGATGCTAGGTGATAAAACTAGCTTTAGGAGAGGAATTTTCTTATTTCCACACTACATGGCTTCAGAGCTGCTTATTCAGCAGCAAGCCAGTCTTTGCATTGTCCTCAGTCAAGTGGCTTACTTCCCTGCTGAGTGGTCCTTGTATAAGCCATTATTCAGGTCTGCCAAATGTGAGAGATGAGATACCCTCTTATGAATCAGAGGAAATCGGGCATCTGTCCTCTCCAGCGGCTTTGAAATCCCGAAGCTTGTTAAACCCACATAAAAGCTTGGGGAAAAAAAATAATCTTTAGGTTTTCCTCCACATCCTTAATCACATTTTTATTTTAGAAAAAATCCAGCAATTCTTTTGTGAGAGGTGACATTTTAGGCTAAAGTTAACTAGTTAAAAACAGGTAGGAAATTATGATTTTTTTTTTTTTGCAGAGGACATATACCTCAGACAGCTCTTGATTCCTTCTTTCTTGTCAGAAAACACTGCTGCTGCTGCTGCAAAGTCGCTTCAGTAGTGTCCGACTCTGTGCGACCCTATAGACAGCAGCACACCAGGCTCCCCCGTCCCTGGGATTCTCCAGGCAAGAACACTGGAGTGGGTTGCCATTTCCTTCTTCAAAGCATGAAAGTGAAAAGTGAAAGTGAAGTCGCTCAGTCATGTCCGACTCTTCGGGACCCCATGGACGGCAGCCTACCAGGATCCTCCGTCCATGGGATTTTCCAGGCAAGAGTACTGGAGTGGGGTGCCATTACCTTCTCCGTCAGAAAACACTATGAAACACCTATCTCTTAGTTTCTCTATATATTATTCCATATTTCATTTCTTATTCAAATGATTCAAACCCTGCATCCCCTATTCTCACTTTAATTGTTTGTAATACCTAGTAATTTGGGACGTTAGTGTGGGTAGAATTAACAATCTGGGATTTGCTTTATCCTTTGACTGACCTTTACTCAAGGATACACAATGTGCATTTACCTACCATATCCATCCCATTAATGCTTGGACATTCATGAGTGAAGAGAGAGGGGTGAGCTTGTTTTCACTTAGATGTGGGTGTAGGCGCACATCCGGAACCGATTTCCCTCCTATCTTGCATTTATTTTGCAACCACATCAATCTTATTTTTCCAGCTAAAGCAAAACTATTAACAGGCCAGGCCCTGGCTCTTAATCCATTTATCTCTTTTTTACCACTAAGCATAGTTTTGAGCATTCCTTTGGCACATGAGTAAATGTGGATGGGGTGATAAGTGGAAGATATTGATGATTGCTGTGGACTTTTATGGGTTTCCTTTGTAGCTCAGTCAGTAAAGAATCTGCCTGCAGTGCAGGAGACCTGGGTTTGATCCCTGGGTTGGGAAGATCCCCTGGAGAAGGAAATGGAAACTCAATCCACATTCTTGCCCAGAAAATCCCACGGACAGAGGAGCCTGGTGGGCTGCAGTTCATGGGGTTGCAAAGAGTTGAACATGATGGAGAGCGGGAGGCTCATGTTCTGAGAAATGATGGAAATGGATTTGACTGGGGAAGACTGAGGAAGTGAGGGTCTGTGACCCCAACAAGGGGGCTGTGAGCAACAGCTGCCCCTGGCAAGTTTGCAGGGAGAACCGCAGTACCGAGGAGCTGAGATGATTTTTATCACAATGAGGACTAACTGGAGGTTGATGGAGCTGCTAATGGAATTGTGCTCCGATGAGGCTAAATCCTCACACAGATTGTACCGTTCGTGATGTGTCTGGTCCTCTCTCACTTTGCTCCCTCAGAAGGCCCGTGGGCTGTGATGTTTAGCTCAGGAGGGACAAGGTACTTGTTTTCTCTACACCTCAGTGTCACCTCCGCTTCAGTTCCCTCAGTTCTAAAGCCAGGTGGAAGGTCACAGCAGTACAGACATCATGACTAGTCTGAGGATTAAAAGGGTGATTCATGCTGTCTTTAGCCCATTGTCTGGTACCAGGCTAAGCATTCGAAGTATTTTCGCAATTTTCCTTTCTTGTAATGGTATCCAAACAGCTTCCATACTACCTATGAGCTAAAATCACTCATAGGTAATTGAAAATTGTGCTTGTTTAGAAAGCACACGGGGCTTCCCAGGTGGTGCTAGGGGTGAGGAACCTGCCTGCTAATGCAGGAGACGTAAGAGACACTGGTTCTATCCCTGGATATAGAAGCTGCCCTGGAGGAGGGCACAGCACCCCACTCCAGTGTTCTTGCCTAGAGAATCCCGCGGACAGAGGAGCCTGGTGGCTACAGTCTGTGGGGTCCCAAAGAGCTGTACATGATTGAGCACGCATGCACATGTTTTACAGGACAAATGGAATAGTTCCTTGCACTTCACAACTTATAGAACTGATTACATATTTGGTCATATTTTATGTTCTGTCATATTTTAGTAAATGCTTATAACTTTCCCTGACGCGCTGGGACTCGAAGTAGTCATGGTGGAAACTTGGGGCTTGGGAATAGTATTGCCCTCTTTGTCGCCCACATTCTGTCCTCCATATAGAATCAGGGCCACAGATGACACGCTAAAGGTGGTAGCTGATTCTAAGTTTTCTTTTTACTTGGATATTTTAGTGATTCATGTCTAATCTTTTTCCTCGGAAGATTAGATCCTAGTGTGTTGAACACCATGGTTTTTATGCACATGTTTTTAAAGAAAGAAGCTGGAAGCTGTACTTGGTTAATCAAGAAAGAGTTGCATTGAGAACTTTATTTTACCACTTGTCAACTGTAAATAGGATTGTCTCTGTTTTTACTGTTACTTTAGTTTATATCACTGCTCTCTTACACCTTTTATTATTACATTCTTGAAATTCATTTTCCATGGATATAGAGTTTTCTGTATTTTATGAAGAATGAATAAGGGGGAGATATCTTTGGGGTTTCCAATTTAATGATTTTTAAAAAAATTTATCTAGTTACTGAAAGTCATTTTACATCATATTAAACTACCCGACTCTGAAAATTGTGTTTTGGAAGAAATAAAATATTGAAACTGCACATCTTCAAGTGATCTGTAGCTTTAATTCTGGATTAACATTCATAAAGTAGGGAAAAAAATGACAGATTTTAGTCTGACTCTATTGGGTTTGACACATGCATCCATATTTAGAGTACCCTTACTTCCAGAATGAGGAACTTAAATATTATTTAACACTGAAAGGAATAAGGGTTACTTAAAGAAATGGCTGACTGTAGTGGGGGGGGGGGCGGGGGGAGGGGTAGAAATTTTGGACAGTTTGTTGTTTCAGAAAGCAAGCAAATCATCAAAGAAGAATGCTGCTGCTGCTGCTGCTAAGTTGCTTCAGTCGTGCCCGACTCTGTCCGACCCTGTAGATGGCAGCCCACCAGGCTCCGCCGTCCCTGGGATTCTCCAGGCAAGAACAGTGGAGTGGGTTGCCATTTCCTTCTCCAATGCATGAAAGTGAAAAGTGAAAGTGAAGTCGCTCAGTCATGTCCTACTCTTCGAGACCCCCTGGACTGCAGCCTACCAGGCTCTTCCATCCATGGGATTTTCCAGGCAGGAGTACTGGAGTGGGGTGCCATTGCCTTCTCCCAAAGAGGAATAGAGGAGCCTGTTTTGAAGCTTTTTCATAGATTTAGGTTCTGGGCTTGATCTTTAACTATGCCTGCCTCTGGCTGCAGGATACGAGAATCTGTTCACATGTTTTCAAGGCAGTTCGCTGACCTCCACATCCTGCTCTAAGTTAGGAGTAGCAGATCTGAGACTGCCACTTTCTCTCTTCAAAGGATCTATGTCACTTAGCAGTGTCCACCTGAGTCTACAGACCTTAAAACCCCCAAGCCCCCCATGGTTTTTCAAATGCCAGAGGCATCGCAGGAGTTAGTGTATTTCCTTCTATGCTTACCTGGATCCTCTTTACCCCAGTGGACGCCCTGGCGATCACAAGTCTACTTCCTCAGTGCTAACAATACTCCACCCGCCACCAATCATAGGAACCTCGTGGCCTTCAGGTCTACCAGATACCCAGTTGCTGAATCACTCCCCAAGAGTCTGCTTCTTGGGAATCTGACTGTCACAAACCACCTTAAGCTGAGCTCTCTAGACGCAACCCCCAACCTGCGTGTGTGTTTAATTGCTTCCGTAGTGTTCAACCTTTTGCGACTCCGTGGACTGTAACCCAACAAACTCCTCTGTCTGTGGGATTCTCCAAGCAAGAATACTGGAGTGGGTTTCCATTTCCTTCTCTAGGGGATCTTCCCAATCCAGGTGTTGAAGTCAGGTCTCCTGCTTTGAGGCAGATTCTTTACTGTCTGAGCCACCGGGGAAGCTTAAACCTATAGAACTTTCTCACTGTTCTGGAGCCTGAAAATCTGAGATGAAGGTGAGGTGTCCACCTGCTTGGCTCCTTCTCACGGTGCATAGCTGTCTTCTTCCTGGGTCCGCATATGGTTCTTCCTTCTGCACACCTGTGTCCTAATCACTTCTTACAAAGACATCAGTTAGATTGGATTAGGCCCCCCATCCCCAAGCACCTCCTTTTTATCTTCATTACTTCTTTAAAAGCCCTCTCTCCAAATGCAGTGGCATTCTGAGGTATGGGGATTAGTGCCTCAATACATGTATTTTGGAGGAATGTGGTTCAGTTCAAACAGTGGGAAATTCATCACAACAAATAACCTCATGTCTTCAAATAGCCATCCCCTCCAAAAAAGAGGGGAAAGGGAACCTATTACAGATGAAAAGTCATCAACAAACTGTAAGATATGGGTCTTCCTTGATCCGAATTCAAAGAAATCAACAATAAAAACACATTTTTGAGTGAATCGGGAGTAATCACATTCAGATTGTGAAAAGACATCAAGAAATAAGTTTTAATTTTGTTAAGTGCACTAATGGTGGTTTTGTTTTCATAAAAACATGTTCTTACATGAAGAGAGTACTGGAGACCTAACCAGTCCATCCCAAAGGAGATCAGTCCTGGGTGTTCATTGAAAGGACTGACACTGAAGCTGAAGCTCCAATACTTTGTCCACCTGATGCGAAGAGCTGACTCATTAGAAAAGACCCTGATGCCAGGAAAGATTGAAGGCGGGAAGAAGAGGGGATGACAGAGGATGAGATGACTGGATGGCATCACTGACTCGATGGACATGAGTTTGACTAAACTCAGAGTTGGTGATGGACAGAGGAAACTGTCATGCTGCAGTCCATGGGGTTGCAAAGAGTCGGACACGATTGAGCGGTGGAAGGACACGACTGAGCGACAGGACTGATCTGAACTGAACTGAGCAAATGTGGGTCAAATAATACGCTGTCTGGTATTTGCTTTATTTATTTATTTTTTTTCACACTGCTTTTTTTTTAAAAAATTTTAAAATCTTTAATTCTTACATGCATTCCCAAACATGAACCCCCCTCCCACCTCCCTCACCATAACATCTCTCTGGGTCATCCCCATGCACCAGCCCCAAGCATGCTGTATCCTGCGTCAGACATAGACTGGCGATTCGATTCTTACATGATAGTATACATGTTAGAATGCCATTCTCCCAATTCATCCCACCCTCTCCCTCTCCCTCTGAGTCCTAAAGTCCGTTATACACATCTGTGTCTTTTTTGCTGTCTTGCATATAGGGTCGTCATTGCCATCTTTCTAAATTCCATATATATGTGTTAGTATACTGTATTGGTGTTTTTCTTTCTGGCTTACTTCACTCTGTATAATCGGCTCCAGTTTCATCCATCTCATCAGAACTGATTCAAATGAATTCTTTTTAATGGCTGAGTAATACTCCATTGTGTATATGTACCACAACTTTCTTATCCATTCATCTGCTGATGGACATCTAGGTTGTTTCCATGTCCTGGCTATTATAAACAGTGCTGCGATGAACATTGGGGTACATGTGTCTCTTTCCATTCTGGTTTCCTTGGTGTGTATGCCCAGCAGTGGGATTGCTGGGTCATAAGGTAGTTCTATTTGCAATTTTTTAAGGAATCTCCACACTGTTCTCCATAGTGGCTGTACTAGTTTGCATTCCCACCAACAGTGTAGGAGGGTTCCCTTTTCTCTACACTCTCTCCAGCATTTATTGCTTGCAGATTTTTGGATCGCAGCCATTCTGACTGGTGTGAAGTGGTACCTCATTGTGGTTTTGATTTGCATTTCTCTAATAATGAGTGATGTTGAGCATCTTTTCATGTGTTTGTTAGCCATCCGTATGTCTTCTTTGGAGAAATGTCTATTTAGTTCTTTGGCCCATCTTTTGATTGGGTCGTCTATTTTCCTGGAATTGAGCTGCATAAGTTGCTTGTATATTTTTGAGATTAGTTGTTTGTCAGTTGCTTCATTTGCTATTATTTTCTCCCATTCAGAAGGCTGTCTTTTCACCTTGCTTATAGTTTCCTTTGTTGTGCAGAAGCTTTTAATTTTAATTAGATCCCATTTGTTTGGGATTTGCTTTAAAATAGCCTGGATGTGCTCTTTCCACAACAGAAGACTGGAGGGGCACTGATGAGAGCATAAAGGTAAACATGTAGGCCCCTTTGAAACTGGGTGATTAAGGGCTCATTATGCCATTTTCTCTATTTTTTTGCATATAAAAATATTCATTAAAATGTTAATTAAAATAAGCTGCAAACCATTCACATTGCTTCATGAAGAAGCCCTATTCCTTCCATGTTTAGGTCAGTGAGGCTTTCTGTTACTCAACTAACAGGAGCCTCAACCGGCTGTGCTCTCAGGACACCCCTGTATACTCATGGGTTTTTTCTTTTCCTTCTTTTTTTTCTTTTTCTTTTTTTTTTTTTTTTTGCACTATTGGACCTTCTCTCAGGCCTGCCCACAACCCTTCAAACCCTGATTTTAAATATTCTTCAGACTCTGTTTCAAGAAAGTTCTTTGTTATTTTATTAAGACGTTTCCCATGTGGACCATTTTAAAAGTCTTTAGTGAATTTGTTACAATATTGCTTCTGTTTCATGTTTTGGATTTTGGCTGCCAGGTCTGTGGTATCTTAGCTCCCTGACCAGGTATCGAACCTACACGCCAGCAGTGGAAGGCTAAGTCTCAGCCACTGGACCCCCAGGGATGTCCCGCCAGACTCTGTGTTTCTTTTCTTTTTTCAATCATTTCGCTTCTTTCTCTCTTCATTTCGCCTGTGCTGGGTCTTCGGTGCTGCGGACTTTTCCCTCGTTGTGGAGAGCAGGGCTCCCCTCTGCTGGCCGTGAGCAGGTTCCTGGTTGCAGCGGCTTCTCCTGTGGCCCAGCGCAGACTCTAGGGATTGCGGGCTTCAGGCGTTGCCGCTCCGGGGCTCCAGAGCACAGGCTCTGCAGTCGTGACACATGGCCTTGGTCACCCCGCGGCACGTGGGATCCTCCCAGACCGGGGATCGAACTTCTGTCTCCTGCACTGGCAGGTGGGTGCTTTCCCACGGAGCCTCCAGAGAAGCTGCCCAGCCCCCCAGACTCTGTTTCTAAGTAAGCGTCCCACTTGAACTTCACCCCTTCTCACATCCTCCTTGCTCTCACCATATTCTTCCACGTGTTAGGGTTATTAATATATTTGTTTTATCTTCCTACTAAAATATTAGTTCCCTAAGGGCTGGGAGCAGGTTTTGTTTATCTTTTATATGTATAATGCTTTCCATAGGATCTTGCACAAAGTAAATGTTCAATAAATGTGTGAAGTGGCTACAAATTAAATGTTAGGTTCTTCTCCTTCTTCTGGTTCCTGTGAAATATTATACATGAAATAGTTTTTTGCATGTACTCATTTCTGTCTTACTTAATTTGGACAATTTCCACAGGATTTTTTGGGATAATTTTCACTTCTAAATTTATCATATCATATTTGTCAATATAGATATTAAGTAGAATTAGATACAGCAATCATATGAATTTAATAAGCGTAGGAAAAAAGATGGCATGACTGACAATGGAAATTCCTTCTGAATACTCTGAAAAACTCTATTATTATGAAGAGTTGTGATCTCCACAGGGGTAGGTGGCCGGTATATGAAGTGCTCATAAATATTTGCAGGCTGAATTAACACCTATTCTAGGCCTGCAGTTAAGAAAGGGTTCTCCCCAGCTGACTCTGTAGGGAAAGAAATTTCTTACAGATTGAAAGTCAGTGGAGTGCTTAGGTCTCTCAGTGTCTCTCTTCATCTCTCTATCTCTGTGGCTCCCACTCTGTAGTTAAATCTAGTCACAGCCTTGGAAAGGTCAGGAGCAGAGGAGGTGACTGTTGCTCAAGCGTTGGCATGGCAGTCTGCCTTTAAATTCAGAAATGTTCTTTTCATCTCCCTCACCTGCCAGATGACCACAAACTGCTCAGCCTACACACATGCAGCCTTCCGGTGAGAGGCTCAGAGCCGTCACCCACCGAGGTTAGCGACGAAAATCTCTCCAGTTTAAGGGCCGAATGCATCGTCCTCCTTATCTCATCCCCGCGCCTCCACTCAGAGCAAGCCTGAAGCTGAAGTGCCTTCAAACAGCGTAAGGTTTCACCCTGGAGTTTGAGTTTCTTCCCCTGCAGACTTGTTTTCTCTCTGACTCCAGAAATTCTCTGTAGGCAGCGTGGCTGCTGCTGAGCTTGCTGAGAAAATTCAGTTGCAAAAGTGAGTCCCAGCTGCAAAACGGAGCCTTTGGCTTTGGGCGATTCCTTGTCGTCATGCGTGTGTTATTCTTTTCACAGATTCTGTACTGAACGCTGCTTTCTAGACTCCCACTTTATGTTTTTGGTGGTAGCTGGAAAGTCTAGCTTGCTCAGAAGTGTCAAGTTCTAAAAATATTAATTCATAAAAGAGCTACTGAAATTTAAAAGCTCTTTAGTAAAGAAAGAATCCGGAGGACTGTTTCTGAAGTTTCAATTGAGGAGCCCAGGATTTATATCAATGTATTCTTCTTCTTATTATTTCAACCATTTTTGCCTTTTAATTAAACAGGCAAAAAAAAAAAAAAAAAAAAGGAACAACAATAATATCAGCTGGGGAAAAGGGCTGACAAATATTTCATCACATAAAACAAATTTCCAATTACCTCTAACTCAGTTCAGTTCAGTTTAGTCGCTCAGTCGTGTCTGACTCTTTGCGACCCCATGGACTGCAGCACGTCAGGCCTCCCTGTCCATTACCAACTCCCAGAATCCACCCAAACTCATGTGCATTGAGTTGGTGATGCCATCCAGCCATCTCATCCTCTGTCGTCCCCTTCTCCTCCTGCCCCCAATCCCTCCCAGCATCAGAGTCTTTTCCAATGAGTCAACTCTTTGCGTGAGGTGGCCAAAGTATTGGAGTTTCAGCCTCAGCATCAGTCCTTCCAATGAACACCCAGGACTGGTCTCCTTTAGACTGGACTGGTTGGATCTCCTTGCAGTCCAAGGGACTCTCGAGAGTCTTCTCCAACACCGCAGTTCAAAAGCATCAATTCTTCGGCACTCTGCTTTCTTCACAGTCCAACTTTCACATCCATACATGACCACTGGAAAAACCACAGCCTTGACTAGACAGTCCTTTGTTGGCAAAGTAATATCTCTGCTTTTGAATATGCTGTCTAGCTTGGTCATAACTTTCCTTCCAAGGAGTAAGTGTCTTTTAATTTCATGGCTGCAATCACCATCTGCAGTGATTTTGGAACCCCCCAAAAATAAAGTATGATACTGTTTGACTGTTTCTCCTCTATTTCTCATGAAGTGATGGGACCAGATGCCATGATCTTTGTTTTCTGAATGTTGAGCTTTAGGCCAACTTTTTCACTCTCCTCTTTCACTTTCATCAAGAGGCTTTTTAGTTCTTCACTTTCTGCCATAAAGGTGCTGTCATCTGCATATGTGAAGTTATTGATATTTCTCCTGGCAATCTTGATTCCAGCTTGTGTTTCTTCCAGTCCAGCATTTCTCATGATGTACTCTGCATAGAAGTTAAACAAGCAGGGTGACAATATGCACCCTTGACATACTCCTTTTCCTATTTGGAAACAGTCTGTTGTTCCACGTCCAGTTCTAACTGTTGCTTCCTGACCTGTATATAGGTTTCTCAAGAGTCAGGTCAGGTGGTCTGGTATTCCCATCTTTTTCTGAATTTTTCACAGTTTATTGTGATCCACACAGTCAAAGGCTTTGGCACAGTCAGTAAAGCAGAAATAGATGTTTTTCTGAAACACTCTTGCTTTTTCCACGATCCAGCAGATGTTGACAATTTGATCTCTGGTTCCTCTGCCTTTTCTAAAACCAGCTTGAACATCTGAAAGTTCACAGTTCATGTATTGCTGAAGCCTGGCTTGGAGAATTTTGAACATTACTTTACTAGCGTGTGAGATGAGTGCAATTGTGCAGTAGTTTGAGCATTCTTTGGCATTGCTTTTCTTTGGAATTGGAATGAAAACTGACCTTTTCCAGTCCTGTGGCCACTGCTGAGTTTTCCAAATTTGCTGGCATGTTGAGTGCAGCACTTTCACAGCATCATATTTTAGAATTTGAAACAGCTCAACTGGAATTCTATCGCCTCCACTAGCTTTGTTCGTAGTGATGCTTTCTAAGGCCCACTTGACTTCACATTCCAGGTTGTCTGGTTCTAAGTGAGTGATCATACCATCATGATTATCTGGGTTGTGAAGATCTTTTTTGCACAATTCTTCTCTATATTCTTGCCACCTCTTCTTAATATCTTCTGCTTCTGTTAGGAGATATTCCATACCATTCTGTCCTTTATCGAGCATGAAATGTTCCCTCGGGATCCCTAATTTTCATGAAGAGATCTCTAGTCTTTATCATTCTGTTGTTTTCCTCTATTTCTTTGCATTGATCGCTGAGGAAAGCTTTCTTATCCTTCCTTGCTATTCTTTGGAACTCTGCATTCAGATGCTTATGTCTTTCCTTTTTTCCTTGGCTTTTCACCTCTCTTCTTTTCACAGCTATTTGTAAGGCCTCCCCAGACAGCCATTTTGCTTTTTTGCACTTCTTTTCCATGGGGATGGTCTTGATCCCTGTCTCCTGTACAATGTCACGAACCTCATCCATAGTTCATCAGCACTCTATCTATCAGATCTAGGCCCTTAAATCTATTTCTCACTTCCACTGTATAATCATAAGGGATTTGATTTAGGTCATACCTGAATGGTTTAGTGGTTTTCCCTACTTTCTTCAATTTGAGTCTGAATTTGGTAACAAGGAGTTCATGATCTGAGCCACAGATAAAGTTGATAGCCAGTGGGAATTTGCTGTTTGCCCCCATTTTCTATTTGTATCCCATTATACTAAAATGGCAATAACAGAAACAAAACAAAACAAAAGCACCCTCACTATTTCCCATGCTGGGACACACCCAGGCCATCTGGACTCCACACTAGAGCTCTGATATTAGATGTATGGCAAGGCACTCAGTCTTATCTACAGAAGATTGAGCAGACAGAGGAGTCATTTCACGTGGATGGGTGACTTGTATTCAAAGCACAGAGAGCTGGAATAAAAACTAAAGAAATTCAGCAAAGAGGTACACTATATTCATGCGCAATTTTTCTTTCCTTTTATGACTTCACCGGTATGAAAATTCACAGAAGTAGAGACAGCAAAGAGTCAGACACGACTGAGTGACTGAACTGAACTGAAAGACACAAGCAGAGAAGAAAAGCAAAAAACATTAAGTTTCTGTTGAAAGTGGTGAGCAAGCAGCCATGGATCAGTGAGTTGTAGAAATCACAATTCCACTGTCTTTTTCAGAAAATGCCACCAGAAATATCCTACCCTTCTTGGGACTTCCCTGGCAGTCCAGATGTTAAGAATCCACTGTCTAATGCCGAAGCTGTAGGTTTGATACCTGGTGTGGGAATTAAGAGTCTCTTAGACAGCAAGGAGATCCAACCAGTCCATCCTAAAGGAAATCAGTCCTGAGCGTTCGTTGGAAGGACTGATGCTGAAGCTGAGACTCCAATACTTTGGACACCTGATGCAAAGAGCTGACTCATTAGAAAAGACCCTGATGCTGGGAAAGATTGAAGGCAGGAAGAGAATGGGATGACAGAGGATGAGATGGTTGAATGGCATCACTGACTCAATGGACATGAGTTTGAGCAAGCTCCAGGAGTTGGTGATGGACAGGGAGGCCTGGCATGCTGCAGTCCATGGGGTTGCAAAGAGTTGGACATGACTGAGCGACTGAACTCACTGAACTAACTGGGGGAACTAAGATCCCACAAGCCACATGGTGCTACCAAAAAAGAAAGAAAAAAGTGATTTAAAAAACCCCACATTTCTTCTCTTTGTTTCCAAAGATAGAACAAAGTACGAAGAATATTAAATATATATATTTGCCTCAGTTCAGTTCCGGAGTTCACTCAAACCCATGTCCACTGAGTCGGTGATGCCATCCAACCGTCTCATCCTCTGTCATCCCCTTCTCCTCCTGCCCTCAATCTTTCCCAGCATCAGGGTCTTTTCCAATGAGTTAGCTCTTCGCATCAGGTGGCCAAAATATTGGAGTTTCAGCTTCAACATCAGTCCTTCCAATGAACACCCAGGACTGATCTCCTTTAGGATGGATGGATCTACAGGAGACTGGTTGGATCTCCTTTCTGTCCAAGGGACTCTCAAGAATCTTCTCCAACACCACAGTTCAAAAACATCAGTTCTTCAGCACTCAGCTTTCTTTGTAGTCCAACTCTCACAGCCATACATGACCACTGGAAAATACAGCTTGTTTTTTCCAGCTTAAAAGAGGAAAGATTCCTCTTCTCTTCTTCTTCTAAAATATAATTAAGTGCATACACGCATAACAGCAGAGACAGGCACAAAGAGGCTCACACATTCCCATGAACACACACACATATGCACACACACAGATCACCACACAAACTGCCATCACGACAGCTCTCTAGGGGCATTAATGGATTGTAGCAGATGGCACAATGTGGGAATGACTCTGCCAGTGAGTGATCTCTGTGTTTATTTTTTTTTCTGTTTCAGAAACTAGAAAGCATATCAAGCAGAATGTAATTTGTTTCTATAAGAGGAATGGGTAACTTTTGTAAGGTCACTGATGTGTGACAAAAATTGCCATACTTCATTAGACTAGCTTGTCATGCACTGTTTAGTGGAAATACCTTGTCAGCTTTTTTGTCAGCTATCCTGACAGACCAGAGAGACCTCAATTTCCCAGAAAATACTCCATTTTACAATGGACAGGAGAGCTGTAAGGTGAGAGCGAATAAGACATACACACATGTGGAAAACATCAGTCTGCATAAGTTTCATTGGAGTATATTTCAGAATTCCACAAAATGAAATTTATGACAAAGTTTCCAGGAATATCATAATTCAGAAAACCCTCAAGTCTGTGGGTTCTACATGAAGGCTACTCTGACCCGCTGCTATCAGAGCAATGTTATTTTTATCAGACTCACTGTGATAGCTGAGGCTCGGTAGCTTATTGAGGGTTCGAGCAGGGCATATTGTGTGTTAGCTAGTGCATTAATTTTCCCATCACATTTTTATTTTGTTGTTTTTGTATTTTAACTCTGGCAGAGATAAGAGTAGCCATATCCCCTAGAACTAAAAGGCAAACACCTATTTTTATGCAAATTTTCCCATCTAAGAGAAATTTCCCCTTGACAATGCTGGCTCATTATATATGTTACTAATAAATAGCAATTTATGCTTGGCATTATGGAAGCGAAGTCACAGAAAGGTCTTTGATCTCTGTGGACCAAAGCAGATAAAACAAGATGCGGCAATTAGCCACTAATGTAAGCCCTGGAGAGGCATAAAGGATGAAAAGAGGTCTACGTATTTTTCTTCTAGAAGGATTTTAAGAGAACTAAAGTGAAGAAGGATATTAAAGCAGTGAGATAATGGTTTCTTTTATATGTCTACCAGGATAACAGTGTCCATTGTTATCGATGTAAAGGAACATTCATTAAACGTCTAATGACACACGAAAGGATAATAATACTAATTCAATATTTTATCCCAGAACATTTACAGAAGTTGCTAGTACCATAAAATCACCTTGGAAAATTTGACTCCATCAATATTTGCTTGAACAAGAATTCCATTCTTTTAAAGCAGTGCATTCCACTGTTCAAGACATGAAATTCAAATTCTTTGTGGAATTTTCTGATAGTCTCATTGTCTCCTAAAACTATAATATTGTATACTTTTTGAATTTCAAAGAAATTTAATATAATTTAATTTTGAGGATCTTTGAAATACCCTAACATGCTCTTGAAATAACTAGCAAGAGTAGCAATGTCATAAAACCAGGTTTGGAATTGTTTGCCTATGGGACGATATTGCAATAATAATATATATGATAAGAGCTATGGGATACATCTCTAAGACTATGAATTCATACTAACAATGTTATAGTTTTCCATTGCCAGATAACCAACCCTCAAAACAGTGACAAAACATAAACATACAGAATGTCTCATCACATGGGAACAAACCTAGGTGTCTTCTGTCCAGGGCTTGAAATTAAATATTATTCATATCAGATCCCTTCATGTTGTGTAGACTCCCACTCCTTTCCTCCCCATTCAGTTTATTTCAGTCGCTCAGTCATGTCCGACTCTTTGCAGCCCCATGGACTGCAGCATGCCAGGCTTCCCTGTCCAACACCAACTCCTGGAACTTGCTCAAAATCATGTCCGTTGAGCCAGTGATGCTATTCAACCATCTCATCCTCTATTGTTCCCTTCTTCTGTTGCCTTCAATCTTTCTCAGCATGAGGGACTTTTCCAATGAATCAGCTCTTTGCATCAGGTGTCCACAGTATTGGAGTTTCAGCTTCGGCATCGGTCCTTCCAAGGAATATTCAGGACTGATTTCCTTTAGGATTGACTGATCTCCTTGTAGTTCAAGGAACTCTCAAGAGTCTTCTCCAACATCACAGTTCAAAACCATCAATTCTTCAGTGCTCAGCTTTCTTTATAGTTCAACTCTCACATTTGTGACATTGTACAGGAGACAGGGAGCAAGACCATCCCCAAGCAAAAGAAATGCAAAAAAGCAAAATTGCTGTCCGAGGAGGCCTTACAAATAGCTGTGAAAGGGAGAGAAATGGAAAGCAAAGGAGAAAAGGAAAGATATACGCATTTGAATGTAGACTTCCAAAGAATAGCAAGGAGAGATAAGAAAGCTTTCCTCAGCGATCAATACAAAGAAATAGAGGAAAACAACAGAATGGGAAAGACTAGAGATCTCTTCAAGAAAATTAGAGATACCAAGGGAACATTTCATGCAAAGATGGGCTCGATAAAGGACAGAAATGATATGGACCTAACAGAAGCAGAAGATATTAAGAAGAGGTGGCAAGAATACACAGAAGAACTGTACAAAAAAGATCTTCAAGACTCAGATAATCATGAAGGTGTGATCACTCCCACTCACTTAGAGCCAGACATCCTGGAATGTGAAGTCAGTTGGGCCTTAGGAAGCATCACTAGAAACAAAGCTAGTGGAGGCGATAGAATTCCAGTTGAGCTGTTTCAAATTCTAAAATATGATGCTGTGAAAGTGCTGCACTCAACATGCCAGCAAATTTGGAAAACTCAGCAGTGGCCACAGGACTGGAAAAGGTCAGTTTTCATTCCAATTCCAAAGAAAGGCAATGCCAAAGAATGCTCAAACTACCGCACAATTGCACTCATCTCACATGCTAGTAAAGTAATGCTCAAAATTCTCCAAGCCAGGCTTCAGCAATACATGAACTGTGAACTTCCAGATGTTCAAGCTGGTTTTAGAAATGGCAGAGCAATCAGAGATCAAATTGCCAACATTTGATGGATCATCAAAAAACAAGAGAGTTCCAGAAAAACATCTATTTCTGCTTTGTTGACTATGCCAAAGCCTTTGACTGTGTGGATCACAATAAACTGTGGAAAATTCTGAAAGAGATGGGAATACCAGACCACCTGACCTGCCTCTTGAGAAACCTATAGGCAGGTCAGGAAGCAACAGTTAGAATGGACATGGAACAACAGACTGGTTCCAAATAGGAAAAGGAGTACATCAAGGCTGTATATTGTCACCCTGCTTATTTAACTTCTATGCAGAGTACATCATGATAAATGCTGGGCTGGAGGAAACACAAGCTGGAATAAAGATTGCTGGGAGAAATATCAACAACCTCAGATATGCAGATAACACCACTATAGCAGAAAGTGAAGAAGTACTAAAGAACCTCTTGATGAAAGTGAAAGAGGAGAGTCAAAAAGTTGGCTTAAAGCTCAATATTCAGAAAACTAAGATCATGGTATCCAGTCCCATTACTTCATGGCAAGTAGATGTGGAAACAGTATCAGACTTTATTTTTCTGGGCTCCAGAATCACTGTGGATGGTGATTGCACCCATGAAATTAAAAGATGCTTACTCCTTGGAAGGAAAGTTATTACCAACATAGATAGCATATTAAAAAGCAGAAACATTCCTTTGCCAACAAAGGTCCGTCTAGTCAAGGTTATGGTTTTTCCAGTGGTCATGTATGGATGTGAGATTTGGACTATAAAGAAAGTTGAGTACCAAAGAATTGATGTTTTTGAACTGTGGTGATAGAGAAGACTCTTGAGAGTCCCTTGGACAGCAAGGAGATCCAACCAGTCCATTCTAAAGGAGATCAGTCTGGGTGTTCATTGGAGGGACTGATGTTGTAGGTGAAACTCAAATCCTTTGGCCACCTGATGAGGAGAGCTGACTCATTTGAAAAGACCTTGATGCTGGGAAATATTGAAGGCAGGAGGCGAAGGGGACGACAGAGGATGAGATGGTTGGATGGCATCACCGACTCAATGGACATGGGTTTGAGTGAACTCTGGGAGTTGGTGATGGACAGGGAGGCCTGGCCTGCTACAGTTCATGGGGTCACAAAGAGTCGGACTGAATGACTGAACTGAACTCACATTCATACATGACCACTGGAAAATCCATAGCTCTGACTAGATGGACCTTTGTCGGCAAAGTAATGTTTCTGCTTTTTAAATATGCCGTCTAGTTTGGTCATAGCTTTTCTTCCAAGGAGAATGCATCTTTTAATTTCACGACTGCAGTCACCATCTGCAGTGATTTTGGAGCCCAAGAAAATAAATTCTGTCACTGTTTCCTTTATTTCCTCATCTATTTTCCATGAAGTGAAAGGACCCAATGCCATGGTCTTAGTTTTTGAATGCTGAGTTTTAAGCCTGCTTTTTCACCCTCTTCTTTCCCTTTCATCAAGAGGCTCTTTAGTTTCTCTTTACTTTCTGCCATAAGTGTGGTGTCATCTGCTTATTTGAGGTTATTGATATTTTCTCCAGCAATCTTGATTCCAGTTTGTGTTTCAGCCTCAGACTTCACATGATGTACTCTGCCTACAAGTTAAACAAGCAGGGTGATAATATACAGCCTTGATATATTCTTTTCTCAATTTGAAACCAGTCTCTTGTTCCGTGTCTGGTTCTAACTGTTGCTTCTTGACCTGCACACAGATTTTGCAGGAGGCAGGTAAGGTGGTCTGGTGTTCCCGTCTCTTTAAGAGTGTTCTACAGTTCGTTGTGAGCTACACAGTCAAAGGCTTTAGCATAGTTAATGAAGCAGAAGTAGATGTTTTTCTGGAATTCTCTTGCTTTTTCTATGACTCAATGGATGCTGGCAATTTGATCTCTGGTTCCTCTTCTTTTCCTAAATCTAGCTTAAACATCTTGAAATTCACGATTCTCATACTGTTGAAGCCTGGCTTGGAGAATTTAGAAATGTAAAAAGGCAAAATAGTTGTTGAGGAGGCCTTCCTTCCCATAGGTGAATCACAAATTGTACTTCTAACATGATGGATTAACACTTCGTGTTTTTAATCTAACACAAAAGGAATCATGCATATGTATTTTTTATATTTTACTTCGTTCTCTTATTATGATGCTGTGGTTTCACTCTGGTTGTTTTAGGTCAAGGTAGTTTGCTCATTTTTATTGATTTGTAATACTCCCATGTATTACACAATTTCTTACCACACATCACAATTTATTTGTCATGAGAAAATGTCACATAAACCCAAATTGAGGGACATTACACATGTCTTTTCTATGAGTTTTTGTGCCCATCTACATGTGCTTATGTTGGACATACCTGTTAAGAGTGGAAGAAAATATGAGAGAAAACTCAAGTTACTAAAATTAGGAATAAAAGATCTGCCATCACTACTGACCTCACAGAAGTAAAAAGAATTTAAGAAATGCTATAAACAAAAGATGGCAACAAAGTAGGCAACTTAGATGAAATGCACAGATTCCGAAAAAGACAAAGACTAGTGAAACTGGCTGAAAATAAATGGATAATTGGAAAAGACTGATCCCAAACTTAGCGACTGAGTCACTAAATGAAAATCTACAACAAAGAAAACCCCAGCCTAGAGGATTTCATTGCTGGTTTTGCCAAACATTTTAAGACTTAATATCAGCCTCACAAACCTTACCAAAAAAGTAGAAAAAGAGAACACTTCTCTTTTCATTCTGTGAGACTAGTATTATTCTGATGTCAAATCCAGAAAGACAACACAATAAAAGAAAACATACCAGTATACTTATGAATAAAAATAATACAATTTCCTGAACACACAGCATATAACATGATTATATGCAAACCAAATCAAGAAGCATATAGGATGATTATACACCCTTCAAGCCAAATCAAGCAACGTATAAAATGATTATACACCATGACCAAGTGGGACTTGTCATTGGATAAGAATGTTGTTTCAACATCTGAAAATCAATCAATGCAACACATCATATCAATAGAACAATGGACAAAACCACATGAACATGTCAATAGATACAATAAAATCACTTAAAAAAAACCTAATATGCTTTTATGATAAAGCACTCAACAAACTAGGAAAAAAGGAGACTTTCTTAAGCTGGTAAAGGACCTCTGGGGAAGCCCCAAAGTCAATATACTTAATGGGGAAAATCTGAGTGCTTTCCCTCTAAGATAAAGAACCGAACTAGTGTTTCTGCTATCACCTCTCCTACTTAACATCGCACTGAATGTTCTAGCCAATGCAATTAGGCAAGAAAAAGAAATAGGAAGCATTGAGTTTGAAAGGGAAGATGGGATGATGTGTGACTGTTTCTATTGGCTGATTATATAATTTTGTATTTATATATATGGATAGTTCTAAGGATTCCACAATAAAATTATTAGAGCTAATGAGTTCAGCAATATGTAAAGCAGTTTAAAATGAGCAAATGATTTTAATAATTATTTCTTCAATGGAAATAGGCAAATTATAATAGACAGGTGAAAGTAACATTGGCCTATATCATGGAAGAATACATGTTAAAATCACAATGGGATTGATACCAATTCACATACACTAGGATGGCTACAATAAGAAAAGATAAACAGCAAAACCAGCTGGCTAGGTTGGGAAGAAATTCAAACCCTCATACTTTGCTGATGGGGATGTAAAATAGTATAGCACTTGAAAAATAGCTTTATTTTTCAAAAGGATACACATAAAGTTACCATATGAGCTTGAAATTCCACTTGTAGGTGTTGTGAAATAATCCAGTCACAAAAGACAACATATTGTATGATTCCACTTATGTGCAATGTCTGGAAAAGGAAAATACATACAGAAAAATAAGTTGGTGGTTTCCAGCAGCTGGGGAAGGGGGAGAGTTGGATAGTGACCAATAATAGGGATAGAGACTTTTAAGGGATGAGATGATGAAAATGGTCTAAAATTAGTTATGGTGGTGGTTGTAAAACTTTGTGAATGTACTGAAAACCCACGAAACTCTATATTTTAAGTGGGTGAATTTTATGATATATAAACTGTATATATAAACTTGCTAAAATTAAAGAAAGAACTGTGTGTGTGGTCTTCCTTCATTTCTTTTTTTCTTTTAACAATAATGTTTTTTTTTATTATACAAAGCATTATAATTTTCTCAATATTCTTCACTCAATTATCAACAAACTTTCCATTGTACTCATTTAACAAATCAACAGTGTCAAACTACACTTCACTACCTTTCAACCTCCAAGCACTCAACTTAAAGAGACCAACAAAAAAGTGCTTGGAGCACCAAATGGAAAGAGAAGAACACCTGGAAAGGTCAACAGAGATACCTGGAAGCAGTTGAAGGGGATGGGTTAGGGGAGGAATTAAATTCCTGAGCACCATCAGATTTCACTCATGGGTCAAAGAGGTTTACAAAATCAGTTTTAAGACATGAGATTAGAACTAGGGACTCAAAGGAACCCATTCTCTGGGATACTGCAGGTCATCCAAGTTCCTGGGTTGGCAGAAGTGAAAAAAAAGGGAGGGACAGAGAAAGTGGAGTGGGGAGCAGGGGAGAGACAGGACAGAGACAGGTGCTGAGAAGCACAAAGGGAGAAAGCTGCGCCAAGAAGAAATAAAGTTCGAAACTTGTCATGAATTGGAAAAACAAAAAGCCATAGTCACAAATCTGGAAGATGGACTACGGCACACGAAAACCTGGAATTTTATACCTTCCGGGAGGTGATGACAAATCCTGAAGCAGTACAGTGGCAGACAGTGAGGTGCATTTAAAACTAAACCCTCTGTTTTATAAGAGTAAGACATTGGCAACCTTGCTTAACTAATTCTACTCTGTGGATTTGAAAACAATGTGCCTAGAAGGTAGCCTCCCAAGCAGGTTACATGCCTACAGGCAATATAGAAGGGATCTAAGCCAAGTGGGTCTGTAGAAAACAAAATTCAATTAACGTTACTGTCAAGTGAAGAGAGAGCAGATTTCATTGTTCTCTTCAACCTTTTTAGTAGTTTCCTATAGCTAAGCCATTCTGATCACTTGAAATAAGCTAGTATTGCCAAATACTGTGTAATCAAATAGGTTGACTGCGATCAAACCCCAATTTTTCCTGAGCCTTAACTGCCTCTCTGATCTGGGACACAGTTGGCAGCGTGGAAGTTATTATTATTTTCTGGGGAGCAGGGAGGGAACTGGGGATCACCAATTGCCTAACTATTTGTGTATGTAAACAAAAGAGATCAGACTGACCAATTAGCCATTCAGAATCCCTCTTGCCAAAAAGTTATAACCTGGAGACTGATTAAGCAAAACAGGATTCTGCTGCTCAGATGCTCTGAGTCTGGGAAGCCCTGGCTTTGATGATAATCCTGATGATAATTCAGTTTTTATTTCAACCTTCTCAGGCTCTTCTGCCTAAGACTACTCTGCCCAGCCAGAAAAGGCTTCACACAAACGTGTCCCAGGTTTTCGCCCGGTTCCTTCCGAGCGGCGTCTCCCCACCCTCCTCAGTCGTCCACTCCCTCCTCTTCATTCTGTTCTTCTTCGTCCAGCCTTTCCTCATCTCATCATTGTCCTCATCCCTGCTCTTGGCCTGCTCTTCCGAATCTGCTTTTTTGTCTTTGTCCTTCCTTTTTTGCTCTGAAGCTTCCTTCTTGCCTTTCTGCTCCCTCCTATAAGCTTCCAGAGCTTCTTTTAACGGGGTAACGAACCGCTGAAACTCCATCTCCTCCATGGCTGACAGTACATCGCTGGCATTCGCGTTTCCCTTCCATCGCAAAGTTGTTGGCACAGGATGTGGCGTACAGCACGAAGACGCTGGCGGCGCGGGAGATGGTGCTCCAGGCCTCCTTGGAGATGCTGACATCGTCTGGGAGAGCCTCCTTGATGATTCTGGTGATGACGGCAGGTTTAGGTCCTCGGGCAGGTTAGGTCCCCATGCCCGCGACCTCGTCTTCAGGCCGCCATGGTGTCCCTCCTGCATTTCTTGGTAGCGTATATAGAGTGTAAGTGGGGCTTCCCAGCTGGCGCTAGAGGTAAAGAACCTTCCTGCCAATGCAGGCGAGGGAAGAGAGATGAGGATTTGATCTCTGCGTCAGGAAGATCCCTTAGCAGAGGGCACGGCAACCCCCTCCAGTATTCTTTCCTGGAGAATCCCATGGACAGAGGACCTTGGTAGGCTACAGTTCACAGGGTCATATAGAGTCGGACATGATGAAGAGACAGCACACAAGCATGCATAGAGTGTAAGAAATCTCTTAAATTCTGATGAGGACTGTTTTTAGCTTCATGTATTTTCATCTTGCTGATCGACTTCAGTTTTGTCCTTATTCTGAGAAGGTGATCCTTCTGGTGTTTATTAGAACTTCTCTGTCTTGGCCTGAACTCCAGCTGCTGGTAGCTGTCTGCTGGCATTCTATTCTTCTATGTCAAAAATGGCAAGTGTTTTCAGTAAAATGCCAGGGGGGAATGTGAAGCACCCTTTGTTGTGCTTCCTTCTTAGAGGATCAGAGCATCTCAATTCTTGCCTGTGCTATCTACTCTTAAAAGATTTTTAGTGTTTTCTGCAAATTTACGTTTCTTTTTTCCTGCAGGAGAGATAGTAATAAACTGATGCTCTACCACAAGAATCAGGTGCCCCTCTATTGTTGTTCAGCCCCTAAGTCATGTCCAACTCTTTGGTATCCCATGAACTGCAGCACACCAGGCTTCCCTGTCCTTCACTATCTCCTGAAGTTTGCTCAGCTCATGTTCATTGAATTAGTGATGCCATCCACCCATCTTATCCTCTGTCTCCCCATTCTTCTTTTGCCCTCAAGCTTTCCCAGCATTTGGGTCTTCCAGTGAGTTGACTCTTCGCATCAGGTGTCTAAAGTATTGGAGCTTTTGCTTCAGCATCAGTCCTTCCAATGAACATTCAAGGTTGATTTCCTTTAGAATTGACTGGTTTCATCTCCTTGCTAAATTGATGCTCTATAATAAGAGCACCTATTGTTGTTTTGTTGCTAAGTTGTGTCCAATTCTTTTGCGACTTCATGGACTGTAGCCCACAAGGCTCCTCTGTCCATGGGATTTCCCAGGCAAGAATATTGGAGTGGGTTGCCATTTGCTTCTCCAGAGGATCTTCCTGACCCAGGGATCAAACCGGCATCTCCTGCATTGGCAAGCAGATTCTTTATCCCTGAGCCACCAGGAGACGTTTTTAACACAGAGAATTTCAAGACACCCTATGGTAGATGTCCTTTCTTTAGACAGACCAACAGCACCGAGTCTCCTCCTCACAGAGGAATGTATGTTTCAGAAACTACTGGGACCTCCGCTTCAACCAGGCGATCTCAGTGGGAGCTGCCAATCAGAGCCCTCCGCTCCCCACGCCAGCCAATCAGACTCTTTCCCTAGTTGGAAGCCCTGTAACTAGAGAGAAAGCTGTTTTCCTCTTTGAGCAACTCTTTTAGAAAGTGTGAGTCCAGGAGGGAACAGTTGTAACTTTTAGGGAGACGAAGCTTGTGAAAGGAAAAGATAGAATTGTACCGTGAGACGAAACCATGCATGAACGAGTCGCGGAAATCTCTGGTTCTGAATCGTCACTAGTTACACTCTCCTTTGTAGTTAAACCAATGCATTTATCTTATTGCTGAAGCCAGTTCATTTTTTTTTTTTTTGTATCCTAGGAAATGAGCCTTTTGATCTGTGGATCACATGGTGACTTCTGGTGCTTCTTTTACGTATAGGTAATTTAGACATATAGAAACTTATATGTATGTTACTTTTCTCCTGATAGTTTGGGAATCATCACTATAGGTATTAGGGAGAAATAGAATATTATTTATCAAGAGAAAACATGCCTGGATTTATGTCTGTGCTGTAGGTGAAATAGAGAAGAATTAAAAGTCAGAAAAAGGAGTTGAAAAGGTCAACGTAGATTAAATGAATAACAAAGCACAGACATTGTAAAAGATATGGAAAATAAAATAAGACTGGCTAGTGAAATTTCTGGAAGGAGAGCTGAAAAGACATGGACATAGGTGAAAAAATAAAGATGAAAGAAGAATTCAAAATTTTAGAAAACGCTAAGAATTACAATAGGAAGATTAAGATAAAGGAATAAGTCATTTGGGTATCAGTCACTGAAAATTTTATGAAAGTCACGCTTTACTCCTTTTTAAAGATCTAAACGCGGACTTACAACATCAGGAAAATCAGAATTCATTTATCCTTTTTTTGTTGTGAGAATTGTCCTGTGCACTGTTTGATGTTTTTCTTTTCTTTCTTTTTGCCCCAAGGTGGGATGTGGGATCTTAGTTCCCTGGCCAGGGATTGAACCTGTGCCCTCTGTGATGAAGCGCAGAGTGTTAACTGCTGGGCCACCAGGGAAGTCCCCCCTGTATTCTTTGCTCTCTTCCCTTTCTCATTTTTTTATCAGTCTACCCTACTGCTTTAGCTCACTATAGGTTTTGAGATATGGGGGATGTTATGCTGCCAAGCTTATCTGTAACTACAAAAATGTAACTTTGGAAGTGATACAGAGATTGCTAGCAAATTGCAAGCACTTCTACAAGGATACCATACATCATGATGTGATTTTTCTTTCTCTATTAGAAAGAAGTAGCACCTCTTATATTTCTGCACATCTCAGAATGAATAAATATCATTTTTCTAATCATGGCTTAGATGATAAAAGAAAAATCAATAGCCTATACCAACAAACAAATTAAACTCTTTCTTGAATAGCTCAATGTTATAACAATGACAGAGCTTTGACTGAAAAATAACCCATGTCTTATCTGTAACAGCACCCAACATGTTTTGATTCTGAATTTGTTGTTTCTCTGCCATCTTATCTATGTCCTAGAAAATTGTATCCTCATGTTTTATTACAATGAGAAGAAATATTTCCAGGATGCAGAAAGCAGTGCTCTTGAACTAGTGACATTTAAAGGGCAATAGAATGCTAATGTGGCTAATAAAAAAGAAAAATGGCTTTATAACAGGCCCTGTGATGATCCTAGTTTCTCCTTAACTTATAAACTGTTTAAATTTGACAACTTAGCTTTTAAAGATGGAAATAAAGAAGCATAGTGGATTCAAACTGAAATAATAGTAAAACAAAGACATTTATACATTTCTTACCCTTCAATAAGTAGCCTGTCACATTCTTCTCCTTTTTTGTAAGGAAAAATCTATTGGGGAAGAGTGTTTTTCTGTGAATGTGGTGGTCTGTAATGATTTTTGAATTACTCTGGAAGGCAAGAGGTTGCAATACAAAAATAATCCTTCTTTGGTAATTGATTTTGGTACTTCCCTTTGAACACACAAAATTGGGTTCAAGGCCGGCATATTACAGTGTGCCAGTGAGCAAGACTATTGATAACTATGGCCCATGAACTCAGCAAGCAATCAATTGCTATTTTTGCCCTTGGTGCCTACATTTAGCATACTAAAACGGTCTCATCGGCTGTGATGCCTGTATCAGACTGAAAAGTCAGGGCACTGGGTCTGTCAAATGTCTGCACACTTACATGGGAGCTTTGATTAAGAATATTTGACATAAGGGTGCTTCAGAAGTCCTAGGACATGGAGTTACTTCAACTAAAGCCTTTTTTAAGGAGGAAAAACCACATGTTTATTCATTCGCTTATTAACGCAATAAGAATTTTATGCCATTTAATAGTCACCAAACACTAGAATGCTATGGTTTTTCCAATAGTCCTGTATGGATGTGAGAGTCAAATCATAAAGAAGCCTGAGCATCAAAGAATTGATACTTTCAAACTGCGGTGCTGGAGAACTCTTGAGAATCCTTTGGACAGCAAGAAGATCAAATCAGGCAATCTTAAAGGAAGTCAGCCCTGAATACTCACTGGAAGGACTGAAGCTGAAGCTCCAGTACTTTGGCCACCTGATACTAACAGCTAACTCATTGGAAAAGACCCTGATGCTGGGAAAGATTGAGGACAGGAGGAGAAGGGGGTGACAGAGGATGAGATGGCTGGATGGCATCACTGACTAATGGACATGAATTTGAACAAATACCTGCAGATGGCGAAGGACAGGGGAGCCTGGTGTGATTCAATCCATGGGGTTACAAAGAGTCAGACACAACTTGGTGACTGAACAGTGACAAAACACTAGAAAAAGGAGCCGAGGATGAAGCTATGAACAAGAACCAGTTGCCAACTCTAGAAGCTTACAGTGACTCAGGAGCAAGGAGGACCAGGAGACCCTGCTGATCTGGACCTTTTGTCCCCACTGGTTCTTCCATCGGAGGAGGACATCTGAGCATGGTTGTTAAGATACAGAAGCCAGGGTCCATTGTGAGAGGTTATAAGTGAGTGCAGGAGCCTTCCAGCTTGGCGGAGCAGGGCAGGATGACTTGGAGTTTCACGCCATAGCTGTTCTGGCACGTGCCTGTGATTTCTGCTTGGTCCTGACAGGCACAGCTGCTCCTTCTCTCTACCCTGTGTGAGCCTCAGGAGGCTGCACTGCATGGGCGGAATCAATGGTGCCCTTGCTGGGCCCTCTGGCTCATGAGACTCACTGGGAGGAGACTGGAGCTCTGTCCCCAGTTTCCACCCTGGGTAGCTGTGTCTTGTCTGTGTGGCCAGCTATATCTTACAGCTGCACTGGCTTTCCCCAGGTTTTGATACCACTTCCTAACTTCAGGTCCAGAGTATAATATAATATAATAATATAATATAATAGAATAGAACAGAACAGAACATAATGAAAGTGAAAGTCACTCAGTTGTGTTCCACCCTTCTAGGCCTCATGGACTATACAGTCCATGGAATTCTCCAGGCCAGAATAGTGGAGATTCTGGTTCCCTTCTCCAGGGTATCTTCCCAGCTCAGGGATTGAACCCAGGTCTCCTGCATTGCAGGCTGATTCTTTACCAGCTGAGCCACCAGGGAAGCCCAAGAATATTGGAGTGGGTAGCCTATCCCTTCTCCAGGGGAACTTCCCCACCCAGGAATCGAATCGGGGTGTCCTGCAATGCAGGTGGACTCTTCACCAGCTGAGCTACGTGGGAAGCACATGTATATACTATATTATACTATACCAAACTATACTGTAATATAAATCTTTTCTTTGATGAGGTGTCTTTTCAAGTCCTTTGTTCATGTTTAAATTGAATTGCTCATCCTTTTGTTCTTTAGTTTTAAGGACTCTTTATATATTCTGGACACAAACCCTTGTCAGATGTAAGATTTGCAAATATTTTTCCCATTCTATAGGCTGTCTTTTGTTTCGTTGGTGATGACCTTTGACAGATGAACATTTATAACTGATGCATGTTCAGCTTTTCTCTTTTTTCTTTTGTTGCTCACGCTTCTGCTGTCAGATCAAAGAACCCATTACTGATCCACTCCTGTGCTTCCTTCTGATGGATTAATGGTTTCAGTTATTACATTTAGGTTGTTGATCCATTTAGTGTTAATTATCGTATATGGTATGAAGCGTCCAACTTCGTTCTTTCAAATGTGGAAATTCCATTGTTCTGACATCATTGATTGAAAAGTCTATTCTTCTCTCATTGAATAGTCTTGGGACCTTGTGTAAAATCAATTGGCAGGGAAATTGCATATTTTTGATACACTCAGGGTGTGACTGAAATCTATTTATTGTTCCTATTAAAGCCAGGGGCCCTGAGCAAACAATATCTTAATTGTGAAGTATGAGGAGACACCTAGTCTGTTACGAGAGGCGGTTGAAACAAAAATACAAAACACAGACATGTAATCTGTAACTCTGATGATTTCTGCTTCCAGTGTTTCCCTGAGGTTCAGCTCTGTTCCTGCTTTGTGCTTCCTCCTCACACCTTCATCTTATCATAAGTCCCACCTAACTTGCAGCTAGGGAGCTGGGAAAGACTGAAGGCAAAAGGAGAAGGCGTGGCAGAGGATGACATGGTTAGATAGCATCGCCGACACTGTGGACATGAGTCTGAGCAAGCTCCGGGAGACTGAGGACAGAGGAGCCTGACGTGGTGCAGTTCACGGGGCCTCAGAAGAGTCAGATGCACCTGAACAGCAGCAACAACCCGCAACTACCAAGGTTTCCTTTTATGTAAAATTAGAGTCCAATCAGTAGGAATCCAATCTTTTATTATATCCAAGAAAAGTGAAACGGTTAAAAGATAACTATAGAGTTGGAATCACTCTATTTAATCCTACCTGGGAGAGGTATTTATGTACAGTCACATGAATGTGAGGACGGAAGAAAGCCCAAAATGCAATATGCCAACAGTGTCAAGGCTGGAAGGGCTCCCGTGGGTCCATGGAGATTCCCTCTGAGCAAACTGATTCCTGTGCCAGCTTTCAGACAGGGGCTCTTAGACTCTTCCTGACAGTGAACATGTCTTGATCAAAGTTGGCCCTCATCACATACACTGAAAGTGCAGTTGCCAGAAATCCTTGATTCCCAGGTAAGCCTTCCACCTGCTGATTTTGTCCAGAATTCTTATATCCCAGTCCTGCCCTATTGGTTATAAAGATTTTGCTTTTGACTGAAGATAGGTCACTAAATAATGAGTCAGATGCGTAAGCCAGGCTTATGTTAAAAGACTTAAGAAAAAATTTATTCATATTATATAATCCTTCAAAGTTTTACTCCATATGAATCTCTCTCTCTTTTTTTTTAGCTTTTCCAAAATGACACAATTTCCTCAAGTTTTATTAAAAACATTTTATTTTGTTATAAATTTGTCATTTAAAATAATCCAAAAGCTACAGAAAATTTGTAAGAAGCGATAAATAAAACTTGTGTATTCTTTATCTTGGTTTACAAATTGTTTACATGTTCCCCACTTGCTTTAGTGTTCACTCTATCTCATTTGCAGAAGGGTAGAGGGAGAGAGAGAAATCATATATTATATATGAAAATAAATTATAACTAGACAGCATATTAAAAAGCACAGACATTACTTTGACAATAAAGGTCCATCTAGTCAAAGCTATGGTTTTTCCAGATATAAACATATGTGTCTCTTATTTTTCTTAGCCATTAGAGAGTAAATGACATACTTAATGCCCTTTTACTTATAAATATGTTAGAATGTATCTTTTAAGAAAAAGACGTTCTCTTAAGAACCATGGTACAGTGATCGTAGTTGGGATAGTTAATACTGATGCAACTCTAGTATATAATTCCTCAAGGAATAAAACTTGAAGACATTATTAGGACAGCTGACAAAACTGCAATCTAGCCCACGAGTTACGTAGTGGAATTGCACCAGTATTAAAATACTGTTAAAATAATTGTACTAAGGTCTAAGCCATTTTGTTAACCTCTATACTCATGTCCATTTGCTTTAGTAAAAGCAGAACACCTCCCCACCCCTACATTGGCCTCCCTGCTTCCGACATCATTTTTCTACTCCACTGACAGAGCGGTCATCACTTGCAAATATGATTCTTTTACTCCTTCTCTCATTATTATTTATAGAGAACATTTTTTTTCAGCGGGACATTTATTCTCCCTATTATGGAAAACAAGCCCTTGACCAAGCTTCTGTGCTTGGCCAAACTTCACCTCCATCCACTGCCTCTGCGCTGAGCTTTGTGACCTTTGTGATCTGGGCCCTTGAATCACTTATTATCTTATCTTCCAGTGTCCTCTCTACCACCTTGTTCAAATTTCTTTTCAAACTCATCATTACCGTACTATATTAATTTAAAAGCATAATTGCAATTTGAATAATTATGTGCTTGCTATAATTTGCTGCTGCTTGCCAGTTAAATTTTTATTCAGAGATTAAGAATTTTTCAAAGCTCAGATTACATTGAACCTGCTCTGGTTGTTATTAAATTAGACGGAGAATGACTGGCAGCAAGAGAAACGTGGCCCCTAGGATGGCCATCTGAAGGGACCACTGTGGTCTGTTCCACAATAAAGGTATGTAAATAAAAGAATCTGACAAGTGAAAATTCAGTCAAAAAGCTACTATGGTTTTCTCTTGTGAGGTCGGGGAAAGCCCTACTTGTAGGCAGTATGCGGCAGTGGGGAATCTAAGGGGAGTAGAACTTTAAGTAGGGAGGCAGATGGCATAGCAAGGTATGTCCTCAAGCACTGGAGGTCTGTCTCAGGGCAGGGGCCAGGGCCAGGTGGATAGCAGGTAGATATAGGAAGAACTGTGGGTGTAGATGCTCAAAGCAGGATGGGATCCTAGTCCCAGAGGACCAAACATACTGGGAGGCTGGCTTGAACAAGGATTCAGGTGTAAGGAGAAGGGCAGAGACTCAGGAAGCTAGTCTATTACAAGACCTCAGGAGGACTTCAAGGTGAGCAGGATTTGGTGCTGACGCTGGACTGCTAAGCTCCATAAATTTCTCCGAGTCAGGGGTGTGTAGAGACTTTGCTGTCTTGGTCTTTCTACGTAGGGCCTGGAGTCAGATTGAGCAGGGCTCCGGCTGAACCTGCGGGCATCAGATTATGTTGGTAAGTGTCAATCTTTCATGAAAGCAAGTACTCCTTTACCGATGATGACATCTTTTGTTGTTTCCTGTTCCAATCTTAAAAGCCCACCTGTGCTCCAGTGGTTACTGAAATAATAGTTTGTGACTCAGTTTTAATAAATATCTTTCAAATCAGATCACATCAGTATTAAAGCTGAGAGACATCACTTTGTTGACAAAGGTCCATACAGTCAAAGCTGTGATTTTTCCAGTAGTCATGTAGAGATATGAGAGTTGGACTACAAAGAAAGCTGAGTATGAAATTGAATTGCGGTGCTAGAGAAGACTTTTGAGAGTCTTTGGACAGCAAGGAGATCAAATCAGTCAATCATAAAGGAAATCAACCCTATATATTCATTGGAAGGACTGATGCTGAAGCTGAAGCTCCAATACTTTGGCCAACTGATGCAAAGAATTGACTCATTGGAAAAGACCCTGATGCTGGGAAAGATTGAAAGCAAGAGGAGAACGGGACGACAGAGGATGAGATGGTTGGATGGCATCAGGGACTTGATGGACATGAGTTTGAACAAACTCTGGGAGACAGTGGAGGACAGAGGAGCTTGGCGTGGTGCAGTCCATGAGGCTGTAAAGAGTCAGACACAACTTAGCGACTGAAAAGCAGTAGCAAGATCAGTATCCTGCTGATTTGAAAATGAAGGTTTCTAAAATAATGCTTGAAGAGGCTTTTAATTAAGCAAGTAGCAGAAAACTGCTAAGTGAAAAGTCTAGTCTTTCAGCCAAATCTTACTGATGTTTGTTGCTAAAATGAGACATAAAATAGTGCATTTCACAGACCTTCAATTCTTTTGGTAGCTTTGATTATTCCTTTAAAAATACTGGGAAAAGAAGAAACATGTTCTGGAAAATCAGTAAATAATGAAGATTTTGTAAGAATAGCTGCTGTTGAAATTCAGGTAAGAGCGCACTTGGATAATTTAAACAAAATAAAATTAGTGGCTACAGATGTCATTGAATGCAGTGCTGCAGCTGAATTAAGAAACATATTCAGCTACTAAAGAGTATTTTTAGAGTACCAAAATAGAAACCAGGGGAAGGTATCAGAAGATCAGAAAATAGGAAGCGGGATATAGCTTTTAAAAAGAAAAATAATGTGTGGTACTTATCCTAAATGTATAATTCTTGTTCATCTTATAGGCAATAGTGAGATAAAATAGCTCAGGAATCCAGGGTCTACAGATGCTATTAAAAATAAGATTCATCAGTTTGAAAGGCTGACGATAAATCCAGAGGAAGAATTTTTGTTTCCCTTTCTCACTGAGTTGTGCTTCCTTGTCCATGTTGGATTCCCTTCGTGCTCCCACCTCCTGCTTCACAATCTCTGTTCCTTTGACTCTTGGCTGCTCAGGGCTTTCCCCCTCTCTTCCTGACCTCTGTCTTGCTCCTCACCTGAGATCATTCACTGCCCTGCCACAGGACAGTGGTCAGGGTGAGTGAGGCAGGTTGCAGGGTAGTTGCCTTATGCCATCGTGTGTTCAAGGTCCTTCCTCCCAGCGTCTTCCCTTCTCTCCACAGCTCACCGCCTACTTCTCTGTGGTACTTACCTCATCTACTCACTACCCTCTGAATATGAATCCCAGTTTCCTAGTTCAGTGAACTCAATTAACTGAACACATTGAATGTTTGCCCTACTGAAGATACCAGGATGTGATGTGATTAACCTAAGGATGCCTGCCCTGCCTACTTCTACCCTTGCAGAGCCCATGGTCTCTGCCTTCAACACTCCACCCACCCCAGATCCCAAACCTGGAAAGCCCCTTTTCCCTTTTCACCAACCTTGCCATCATTCTGTCTCCAGGGATCCTCCAGGCTCCTCATCACGGGGCCTTTCCTTTACCTTTAGCCTCCAGAATGGCATTTCCCAAACATGGCCTGAAAAACACTACTTCTTTGGAAAGTTGATCTTTCTTTCTCTCTTTTTTTTTATTAAAACAGGGTTATCTGGTCAAATACCTTTGGGAGTTGCTGATTTAAATAAAGTTCATTGGCTAACTTTGCTACAGGATTTCTCTGAGTCTTTTATATCCTAATCTGCATTTGGAATCCTCAAGTAGGACTTACAGTATTCAGAGTTGACTTTTGTATTTGAATACAAACTTGATTTCTTGGAAAGCCAAATAGGACTCATGCTGTACAAAACACACAGTGGAAAATCATCCTGAGGTACATACTGTATCATCCATTTACCATGTACTTTAAAGTATTTGTGCTTGTTATGTTTACGAGTCCATTTCTTTCAATGAAAGCAGCAGTTTCTAATTTTTGAAGACTGTACTTTATGCTTCTTTATACCTCACAAAATGTGGCTTGCTGCTTTACCCAAGGGACAATTTCAAACAAAAGCAAATCACTGCTCATCAAGAATTTATCATCTGGCTGCTGGGCAGTGCTCCAAGTGTGTTATATAGCTGTGGGGCATCTTGCGCTTTTCATCCGTTAATAATCAGCATTTTGCTTATTTGACACTTTAGAACTCACCTTGTCCTTTGAAAGAAACTGTTTTATTTGAGCTTCTCAATAATCCTGTGAAGCTGCGCAAGTCCTCCTTCTCCCACTTAGTGAGTAAACTGAGCTCCAGAAAAGTTTATGAACCGGAATGATTCTTCATTAAGGACCAGAGCCTCTCTGGGTCCCAGGGTCTCTGCTTTGCAGGCAGGAGGCAGTCCACAGCAGCAGGGGTCCCCCAGGAGTGTTCACTGTAGGGGATCAGGAAGTTACCCCAAATATACACAGCACTAATATCCACAATATTCATGTTTTCTGGAGGGTAGATTATAGAGGGCAACGAGCTCGCAAAAAAACTGCACATAACTTTGCATGACTAACAAGTTCAACGTGATGTGATGGTCAGCTAGACAGACCTGTGCCAACTGTGGGTTGTGTGATTTGGGAGCAAGTCGCCTTCTTTACTGGCACCTTTAAGCATCAGGTAGAACGCAGTGCCCAGTTTGCAAATCAAGGTGTTTATTTTGTTTCTGTTGTTGTGAAAACATGACCACACTTTCCAGAATCACTAGTTTCATTTTTCAAAGGCTCCCAAATAAGGTATGTCTCTTATTCTAAAGAAAAATCAAGCTTTCTGTCCCAGGAAGAAATAAGAAATGTTTATGAGACTATACGCAGGTATTGGAGGAGTGAACTAACTTATGCGGCTTGGTGCTCGTGATTCATGCTTGGCAAATGATGATAGAAATAGAGCAAAAATTAAATCCAGACAAATGGGAGGAGGTGCAAAATTAATGTAGAAAACACTAATAATAAGTACTACTAAAATAATTAAGTAGGGGAAGGCAATGGCACCCCACCCCAGTGTTCTTGCCTGGAGAATCCCAGGGACAGTGGAGCCTGGTGGGCTGCAGTCCATGGGGTCGCTGGGAGTCGGACACGACTGAATGACTTCACCTTCACTTTTCGCTTTCATGCATTGGAGAAGGAGGTGGCAACCCACTCCAGTGTTCTTGCCTGGAGAATCCCAGGGACGGTGGAGCCTGATGGGCTGCCATCTCTGGGGTCACACAGAGTCGGACATGACTGAAGCGACTTAGCAGCAGCAGCAGCACACAAATTGATGAACTAGAAAGGATTTATTTACCAATGTATTAAGGCTGCGAAATGAAAGTTACAGACTAGGAAACACTTTGTATTTATTGAGGTAAGTGTAGGTATTCTGAATTATAGAGTCTTACAAACTTTAACAACTCACTCTCATCTACTTATATTTTGATTTAAAAGTTTTTGGAATATTACTTATAAAATTATATTTTTAAATTTTAGATGAGAGGTATGAAATTGTCTGCATTTTCTAAAATTATTAGCTTTCTTTACTGGTAATGCAGAAATAGTATATTCTCCCTGTGTAAAAGAAATACTAATGCTTAAAAATTCTAGAAGGATCGAGATTTTAAATAGATAAGAGGGAGTATGCCCATGTGATTTAAAATTTCAGGGTCTCTCAGTATCTTTTCTTATTTTCTCCATCCTTGTTTAAGTCACTGTGAACATAAAGATCGTGTCAAAAGGAACTCTGCTTAGTTCCTGATAGTCCTTTCAATTTGGGATTTGTCATTATTATTTTCATAGCAATTGTTCATGAGCGGGATTCCCAGGGGGCACTGGTGATAGAGAACCTGCCTGCCAATGCAGGAAGCATAGGAGGCATGAGTTCGATCCCTGGGTCAGGCAGATCCCCTGGAGGAGGGCATGGCCACTCACTCAGTATTCTTGCCTGGAGAATCCCATGGACGGAGGAGTCTGGCGGGCTACAGTCCGTGGGGTCGCAAAGAGCTGGACATGACTGAGCCCAGCACAGCACGGTGGGCATCTTTTTCACTGTGAGTGTCTGCAGGAGAACTTTGGCTCGGCATTTGAAACAGCATATGGATGGTACATTACTGAAAACCATTTGGCAGGCTGCGCAGCAGCCAGAGAGAGCCATGCCCGTGGTCCCCGGGTGCGACACGTGTTGACGACACAGAACAAGGGTTAGCAAACCACAGCCTCAGACCAAACTGGGCTTGGTGCTGGTTTTTGTAAATAAGCTTGTTCTGGAACAAAGTCATGGTCCTCTGGTTACACATTGTCTATGGCAGCTTTTGCTCTATCCTGGCAGAACTGAGTCATTTTGACACATACCTTGAGGCCACAAAGCCTTTTACTCTCTGGCCCTTTGCAGCAAGCTTGCCTCTGACACAGAGGAGGTTGGTGAACATTTACTCTTTTCCCTGTCCAGTACCCAAGTCTCCCTTTCCTGGCAACAGCTCCTGACTCCCCTTTGGGGAGCTGACCTCCTTCACTCTGCATCTGTGTACACTGAGTGGCTGGTCCTGCTCCAGCTCCAGGAAGGGGCACCTGGTCCGACCTCAGCTGCCAAAGTCAGGGTATTAGTTTAAGGATGGGAGTTCTATGTGCTTGGGGTCAATTCAGGACCTTTGATAAAGGTATTTTTTCTGTTTAGGCGAGAGGGCTTTTTTCGTCCTAAAATTTTGCTAAGGTTTTAGGAGACGACTCAATCACCATGTTGAGACAGCCTGCCTCAGAATGAGGCTAACCAAAGGGAGGCTGGTCAAGCATGGAAGAGGAAAAGGTGGGGGCAGAAATGGAATTCTAGGGGATATCCTTGGCCTTCCAGAGGTTAGGACTCTGCCCTTTCACTGCAGGGGAGCATGAGTTGGGGAACGAAGATCCCTCATGTCAGTGGTCTGGTAAAAAAAAAAAAAAGAATTATAATGAACTATATTTGTATATGTACATGTAGACCTGTCTATCAACCTATCATCTATCTGTCTATTTGTCTATCTATCAGCTATTTGTCTATCTACCTATTGGCCAAATTCAGATAACCTGGTTTGCTGCCGGGAGTCTACCTGTAGTGGATCTCCTGCAAATTTAGACCCCGTGTTAGGTGGGTTTGCATTTTTCACAAGCAAAGAAAGGTTTGCTTTCTTAGTAAAGTATGTTTTCATGTTGGGGTGGGGAGGAAGGAGTGGATCACGGCTAGCAGAAAGAATCTTCCCAAATCATGACAATGAATGCTATTAAAAAAAAAGGGTCAAAAACTCACTGTCTGGCAAAGGAAAAAAATATGTCAAGGCAGAGAGAAAACCACTTAGAGCTAAAGCTTGTTTGCTTTCCATGATGCAAATCAACAGGTGTAGGAAGAGCTGGTTCCTCGGAAGCAGGGTGTTGGACTCATCTCTGAGAATGTGACAGACGTGGGTAAGTTGCCAGTTGGATTCAAAGGCCTTAAAGTGAGATTTTTAAAACAAAACGCTCCTCAACAACACTCTGCTAAGTGACAGAGTGACCGTGTATTTTAGGATTCCATTTGTGCGACATGTGCTGAAAAGGGAAATTTATAGAGACAGAAATAGGCCAGTGGCTGCCTGCTGTAAATGGGAGTGGGGATTAACTAGAAACGAGCATCAGAGATCTTCCTGGGGGTGGGGGGGGGGAATGTGTGCATGCTTAGTTGTGTCCAACTCTGTGCAACCCCCTGGACTCTACACTGCCATGTTCCTCTGTCCATGGGGTTTTTCAGACAAGAATACTGGAGTGGCTTGCTGTTTCCTCCTCCAGTGGACCATCTAGACCCAGGAATCAAAACTGCGTCTCCTGCATTGGCAGGTGGATTCTGGAAAAACTCTAATAATGATTCATGGTAATGGTTGTATTACTCAGTAAAGTTAATAAAAATCATTGAAATGTACATTTGAAATGGGTGTATTTTATGATATATAAAATATACTTCAATACAGTTGTTAAAAAAGAGGTACAAAAGAGAAAACGAAAATGAAAGTGAAATAAATAGCAATGACTGAAATAGTTTTTTTTAAAAAATATTGTTCCTACTGAACTGTTATATGGTGTTGATATTATCACTTATAGCCAGACGTAATATATAAACCTTGGTTTCATGCTTATGAAGAGAGAAAAACAATTATATGAGACATTCTTGGGACAGTTGGAGATATTTAAATAGTAGTTGAGTGTGATATCATTTTAATATCGTATCATTTTAATTTTCTGAGATGTGTTCATTATCAGGTGGTGCTAGTGGTAAGAATGCATCTGCCAATGCAGGTTAGACATAGAGACTCAGGTTCAATCCCTGGTTCCAGAAGATCCTTTGAGGAGGGTATGGCAACCCGCTCCAGTCTTCTTCCCTGGAGAAGCCCATGGACAGAGCAATCTGGTGGGCTACAGTCCACAGGGTTGCAAAGAGTCGGACACGACTGAAATGACTTACACAGCACAATTTTATGGGAGAATATTCTTATTCTTAAGAGAGTATGCTGACATAGTCAAGATAGCAGGATAATAATAATTATAAAAGCCTGACATTTATGGTATTTTATTATCTCTAACACTTCAATTATTATAAGATGCATCATTATTATTCACACCAGGAAAAGGGAGAAAATGTTGTCAGTAAAATGATGTGATGCTTTCACGTTAAAACAAAACCAGTTAAGCAAACACCAGAGACAAAAACCAATCGCCTGGAGTAAAGCAGGTTCTGGAGACAGAAACCAGGAGAGGCATGGAAACCACTGGAAAGATGCAATCTGAAGCCTCAGATTCATCCATCCTCAGTTCAGTCGCTCAGTCATGTCTGACTCTGCGACGCCATGGACTGCAGCACGCCAGGCCTCCCTGTCCATCACTAATTCCTGGAGTTTACTCAAACTCATGTCCACCATGAATGAGGTGAAAAACATGGAAAGCAGTGAAATCTGGGTCGCGATGAAGTTTTCAGGGCTTCCCTGGTGGCTTGGAGAGTAAAGAATATGCCTGCAATGCGGGAGACCTGGGTTCAGTCTGGTTCAGGAAGATCCCCCCTGGAGAAGGGAATGGCAGCCCACTCCAGTATTCTTGCCTGGAGAATCCCATGGACAGAGTGGTCTGGTGGGCTGTAGTCCATGGGGTTCGCAGAGTTAGGCATGCCTAAGCGACTGACACTTTCACTTATTTATGAAGTTTTCAGCCCCAAATCTGTTCCTTTGAGTTAATTTTTGTTTTATGTAATGATGTATTATTGGTAGTTGTTATTCAGTGACACTGTTTTAAGAACTGCAGTGAAAATGTTGAGTTGCAGAGCACAGGTTGGCAGGGATGCAGCGAGAGGTGCAGCCAGCTCATTAAAACAAGAGAGTGACTCGGGGGATATGCTGGATGAGGCCCTGACACATGCTACTCATGCTGCAATGAGTAAAACCAAGACAGGACTTCTGGTTTCCGGAAAACCTCACTCTAACGCAGACAGCACTAATGAAGAAGACAGCTGGTCTGGTGCGCCAGGGGAATGCCATGCTCCTGAATCTTTCCTGATCCTGCTCTCCTTGTTGCTCTAAAAAGATAAAATGGGTTTAATAGAAGGCAGCGAATGAATGAATATGCAAGTCAAAAGAGTTGAAAATAATGGAAGGGGGGGAAAGATACTAGGGAGTTGTAAAGAGAGAAACAGTAGGGAGGGTCAGGATGCGTGTTTGTGTGGGGACGATGTTAGCTGAAGAGGGCATGTTTCTCGATTTTGGTGACAGGCAAATGAGCCTAAAAGCTGCTTCTTCATCCTGAGAAATGCATGCATGCAGGCACACGTGCACACACCAGCATTCTTTGCTTAGAAAACTGAACCAGGTAAAAATAAAATATGTCTGACTTGTTGACTAAAGTAGACCTCCAATGACATATCCGAAAAGCAGCTTATTGTTTCTCTTCCTATTCCCTATGACAATTATATTTGAGCATTTATTTATGTAATTATTGGACTGCTGTCTGTTACTCTACCAGAGTATAAACTATTTGAGAACCAAACTGTGTCTCTATCTCTTGTATGGTCATTTCCTTAACATGAGCTGGTCAGGTTGCTCCGTCTGATTCAAGTTCCTTGACGAATGAATGGATGTAGTTTCTATTAGGTCAAAGTATTCCAGAAAAATAAAATCTCCACAAAATATTGAGATGTAAGGATATAAAGAGATGGGAATACCAGACCACCTGACCTGCCTCTTGGGAAATGTGTATATAGTTCAGGAAGCAACAGTTAGAACTGGATATGGAACAACAGACTGGTTCCGAATAGGAAAAGGAGTACAGCAAGGCTGTATATTGTCACCCTGCTTATTTAACTTATATGCAGAGTACCTCATGAGAAACACTGGGCTGGAAGAAGCACAAGCTGGAATCAAGATTGCCAGGAGAAATATCAATAACCTCAGATATGCAGATGACACCACCCTAATGGCAGAAAGTGAAGAGGAACTAAAAAGCCTCTTGATGAAAGTGAAAGAGGAGAGTGAAAAAGTTGGCTTAAAGCTCAACATTCAGAAAATTAAGATCATGGTATCTGGTTCTATCACTTCATGGGAAATAGATGGGAAACAGTGTTAACAGTGGCTGACTTTATTTTTGGGGCTCTAAAATCACTGCAGATGGTGACTGCAGCCATGAAATTAAAAGATGCTTACTCCTTGGAAGGAAAGTTATGACCAACCTAGATAGTATATACAAAAGCAGAGACATTACTTTGCCAACAAAGGTCCGTCTAGTCAAGGCTATGGTTTTTCCAGTTGTCATGTATGGATATGAAAGTTGAACTGTGAAGAAAGCTGAGCGCCAAAGAATTGATGCTTTTGAACTGTGGTGTTGGAGAAGACTCTTGAGAGTCCCTTGGACTGCAAGGAGATCTAATCATTCCATCCTAAAGGACACCAGTCCTGGGTGTTCATTAGAAGGACTGATGCTGATGCTGAAACTCCAATACTTTGGCCACCTGATGCAAAGAACTGACTCATTGGAAAAGACTCTGATGCTGGGAGGGTTGGGGGCAGGATGAGAAGGGGATGACGGAGGGTGAGATGGCTGGATGGCATCACTGACTCGATGGACATGAGTTTGGGTAAACTCCAGGAGTTAGTGATGGACAGGGAGGCCTGGTGTGCTGTGATTCATGGGGTCGTAAAGAGTTGGACATGACTAAGCGACTGAACTGAACTGAACTGAAGGATATAAAGGGACAAAAGGTAGTAGAGAAGATAACACAGTAGATAATTCTTTGTTGAAGGAGTAAGTGAGCTGGTCAGTTTGACAGAAACTAAAGAAGAAATGTAGGAAAAGCTTCTTCAAATATGTGAATTGCCTGGAGGCTGATGGTCACAGGTGTTTGTAGAAGTGAGTTTTGGTGGATGAAGAGGACTTTGCCAGGGATTAAGGGCTGAAGTTCCATCCAGTGAAATTGCTTAGATATGATCACTCCTGGAGGTTGGAATATCATTGTGCTGGTTGACTAGTGGCTATGGCAGGTGGGTTGGCGGGAGTGGGGCCCAGGAAGCATGTCCAGGAGTCAGGAGGTGGAAGGTGGTCTGGGAAAGGGTTTATCTGGAGATGAAAGAGAGAGATAGGAGTGATCTGTGAGGAAGGGCAAGGCACGTAACAATCACAAAGGCCTAGTTTGCCTGGCAGAGTTTTCATGAAAGTCACTGAAATCCTTTAGAAGGTTTGGGGGCAGGGAAGATGTATTATTAGTTTTGTTATTTAGAAAGATGAGTCTTTTAGTAATGTGGAGAATGGGTTACATTGGAGACCAATAATCCTTTTGTGAAGCAAAGGTTGTAAGAACTTAATATAGGACATTGGTAATAGCAGTAGATGGGACAGCTTGAATAGATATTAAAGTATCTTTGTAATCTATTGGGTACAGAGTTTGAAGGAGAGTTGAGCATCTGAAATAATGATTCTCACCTTTTTAGTTGAGTTTTTGAGAATCAGATTAATATTGACTTGGAAAATGTTATCGGCACACACACACACATTTTTGCTGAGAGATTTGGGGGAGGATTTCAATGATCCACGTTCCTCTCAAGTGCAGCCTTACTCCATCCCTGAGGTTTATTTAAATTTCATCTCTGTTAAGAACCTCTGGTTTAGGAAAACTGCCTGACATGAGCCTGGGGTAGGTTGCTGCACAATGGAATCGTTACCTAACACAGGGGACAGAACCAAAAGTGAAGGCTGGAAAGGAAAGATGACATCAGCTGAGGGTGCATTGAAACCTAATAGATACAACTATTAATGTACCTAAAAGTGCAGGGTGTAAGTGAGGAGGACTTCTTTGTCTGAAATAATCAGTTAATAGGTGGTATTTGAACATCAGAAATAAATAAGGTGTTTCAGGATGTGTGCTGAGATAAAAGAGAAGTGAATGAAGGATAGAATCTTGAACCTGAGAGTTCCTTACAATATACTAAGAAAATGAGCAGATAATCAGTAATCCATTGCCAGGAGCCAGCACGAGGAGTCCCGCCCATGGCAAAGGTCATGAGGTTAAGGGGCCTGACAGGCAAAGGCCAGTCAGGCCTTAAGGGAGCCTCGCTGGATCTGCTCGTGCATCTGCCCCCAAACCAGAGTCCGCCTGCCTTACTGCATTATGCTTTTCACTTATGCTTCTGACATTAACAGGGGCTGTCCCCCACCACCTTCCTCTAAAAGGAATTAACTTAGAGCTCCAGTTAATAAGTCTCCTGGGCATAAAAAGAATGCCTTGGCTTAAACCCCTCTGATGGCTTTCTAACTTACCTGACCAGGTCTGTCTGGATTTTTACAACTGCGCATGTGAATTGTTTACAGCTTCCCACCTGGGAGAGTCACTGAAAGCTTCATGTCAATGTATGGCAAAACCAATACAGTATTGTAAAGCAAAATAAAGTTAAAAAGAAAAAAGAAATTCTAGGAAAAATCATTAGAATAAAACTGATTAAGGGTTTCATTGTTGAGCCAATACTTGCTGCCAAGTTTTCATATCTTTTAATGTAACTTTATTTAGTACTTTGAAGGTGATGCAGATTAAGGAAAAACACTACAGGGACAATGAGATTAACATTCATTAAGGAAGAAAGCCATAAAATATTAACAGGCCTTTTGGCCAAAAGATAATGTAAATCACCTGAGACCCTTTGTATACGGAAAGATTTGCAGAAAGAAAGCCTGGTCTTGATAAGGGTCAGGGCTGCTGACCCTGCATAACTTTGTATTATCCATTGATCTCTATGTACAACCAAAAGTATAAAAAGCTTTCCTGGAAAATAAAGGACAGACCAGTTTCTCAGACCAGTTTCTCAAACTAGTTTCTTAGAAATCTGGCTCCCCCCGTGTCGACTCTCTCTCTCTTTCTCCCTCTCCCTCCCTCTCCTTTTCAGGCTGATCCCTTGGAATGCAGAGGCTCTCCGTGTCTACTTATTTGCCCAGGCTTCTAAGACCCAAGCGAGAGGGAGCCCAAGGCAGGGCACCCTCCACTATTCAAGCAGGCACCTGTGGCCTAACGTAGATGGTGCAAGTTTCTTGTCTTGAGACTTTATTAGCTTTCTGTGTAAACCAGGAATATCAGCCTCTTTTCTCCACTAATTTTCCTACTACACTATTCTTTCCTAATCTCTCTTTATGTCTCTAATTAAATAAGTCTCTCCTCGCTGACTCCGTCCCCGCTTCGAATTCCCTGGATCCACTGGGGCTGGACCCCAGCAATCCATGCTACTTAAAGAAAGATAATTTTGAAAGAATGGGATGATTATTTACAAATGCCTCAATGATGAGATTTTGCCTGTGGTCCAGTGGTTAAGACTCTGTGCTTCCGAAGCAAAGGGCATAGGATCAGTCTCTAGTTGAAGAACTAAAATTGCACATGACCAGAACAAAAAAGCAACTTTACAAAATACCTCAGAGAGACCAAGAAGTTGAGAACTGCACAATCTCTTGGGTCTGGCGAGCAGAGGTCACGGGTGGGGGTTAATGGCTAAAGCTGTGTCACTGGTTTGAGTAGAGCAGCGAGTTGAGGGGTGAATGGCACTGAGGACCAGGGAGCATGGCACACAAGGGTGGTCTTTCCTTTTAAAGAACCCATTCGCGAGGGGAAGGCCAGGGCACGTGTGCATCAAGGGGCACACAATCATTGTAGATGCCTCACTAAAGTAAGTTAAGATGCTCGAGATTCATCCACTGCTTCCTGCAACCAATCCTGCCTTCAGAAGGTGCTTGTCCCGGATTCCAGACAGACCAGGAGTCTGTTCAGAGGCTCAGGCTGACCCGAATGGTCAGGTCAAGACTCACACTGGATTGTGTTTTGTGAGGTTTCCTATTACTGAACATGTGCTGGCAAAACCTGAACTCCCTCTCAAATAGAATCAGTACCATGAAATCCTGAATCAAGAGGGTCATTGTTTACAACATTGTACGGCATTCTTCATTTGTTTTTCTCTCACAAATAACGCATGAGTGTTTCAGCTATGTAGTCAAAATGGTGAAAATGCTCCCTGAGAGTGGAATAATGTTTGAAATTTTTTGTCTTACTCAATGTATCAAGAATGCAGCCCAAACAGAAAAGAGGTAAGGTCTCAAGTTATAACATGAGTGCTGAAGAGCTGATGCTTTCAAATTGTGCTAGAGAAGACTTCTTGAGAGTCCACTGCACAAAAAGGAGATCAAACAGCTCACTCCTAAAGGAAATTAGTCCTGAATATTCACTAGAAGGACTGATGCTGAAGCTGAAACTCCACTACTTTGGCCATCTGATGCGACCAGCCAATCCCTTGTAAAAGACCCTGATGCTGGGAAGGATTGAAGGCGGGAGGAGAAGGGGGTGGCAGAGAATGAGATGGTTAGATAACATCACTGACTCAATGGGCATGAATTTGAGCAAACTGGCCTGGAAAAATCCATGGACTGTATAGAGTCAGACACGACTGAATGACTTTCACTTCACTGGGAGATAGTATAAGTCTTCCCTGGTAGCTCAGGTTTTAACAAATCTGCCTGCAATGCGGGAGACTGAGGTTCAATCCCTGGGTCTGGGAGATCCCCTGGAGAAGGAAATGACAGCCCATTCCAGTATTTTGCCTGGAGAATCTCATGGACACAGTCCATCAGTTCAGTTCAGTTCAGTTCAGTTGCTCAGTCATGTCTGACTCTTTGCGACCCCATGAATCGCAGCACGCCAGGCCTCCCTGTCCATCACCAACACGCAGAGTTCACTCAGACTCATGTCCATTGAGTCAATGATGCCATCCAGCCATCTCATCCTCAGTCGTCCCCTTCTCCTCCTGCCCCCAATCCCTCCCAGCATCAGAGTCTTTTCCAATGAGTCAACCCTTCGCATGAGGTGGCCAGAGTACTGGAGTTTCAGCTTTAGCATCATTCCTTCCAAAGAAATCTCAGGGCTGATCTCCTTCAGAATGGACTGATTGGGTCTCCTTGCATTCCAAGGGACTCTCAAGAGTCTTCTCCAACACCACAGTTCAAAAGCATCAATTCTCCGGTGCTCAGCCTTCTTCACAGTCCAACTCTTACATCCATACATGACCATAGGAAAAACCATAGCCTTGACTAGACGGACCTTAGTCGGCAAAGTAATGTCTCTGCTTTTGAATATACTATCTAGGTTGGTCATAAATTTTCATCCAAAGACCAAGCGTCTTTCAATTTCATGGCTGCAATCACCATCTACAGTGATTTTGGAACCCAGAAAAATAAAGTCAACCACTGTTTTTACTGTTTCCCCATCTATTTCCCATGAAGTGATGGGACCGGATGCCATGATCTTCGTTTTCTGAATGTTGAGCTTTAAGCCAACTTTTCTGCTCTCCTCTTTCACTTTCATCAAGAGGCTTTTAAACTCCTCTTCACTTTCTGCCATAAGGGTGGTGTCATCTACATATCTGAGGTTATTGATATTTCTCCCGGCAATCTTGATTCCAGCTTGTGCTTCTTCCAGCCCAGCGTTTCTCATGATATACTCTGCATATAAGTTAAATAAGCAGGGTGACTATATACAGCCTTGACGTACTCCTCTTACTATTTGGAACCAGTCTGTTGTTCCATGTCCAGTTCTAACTGTTGCTTCCTGACCTGCATACAGATTTCTCAAGAGGCAGGTCAGGCGGTCTGGTATTCCCATCTCTTTCAGAATTTCCGCAGTGTATTGTGATCCACACAGTCAAAGGCTTTGGCATAGTCAGTCCATGGGGTCACAAAAAATCGGACATGACTGATCGACTCACACTTACCTTCCTGGGAGGTGGTGAAGGACAGGGAAGTCCGGTGTTCTGCAGTTCATGGGTTGCAAAGAGTCAGTTATGACTTAGTGACTGAAAAAGAAGCTGAAGTTCATATGAAAGGAATGACCTCAGTGAGTCCAGAGGCTTTCATCTTCCCACACATAGAAGAATGCTAAATTCCTCAACTTGGTATCTGATGGGTTTCCTTACTTAGTGATCTTTGATGTTTAGAGTGCCTGCCCCTCTTTGTTGCAAACTTGTATATAACCTGACTCCTAATCCTGCTTCTTCGGGAGCAGGATTTTTGTCCACATAGCCTTCTTTTCATAATTCAGTTCAGTTCAGTCACTCAGTCGTGTCTGACTCTTTGCGACCTCATGGACTGCAACATGCCAGGCTTCCCTGTCTGTCACCAATTCCTGTAGCTTGCTCAAACTCAAATCCATCCAGTCTGTGATTCCATCCAACCATTTCATCCTCTGTCATCCCCTTCTCCTCCTGCCTTCAATCTTTCCCAGCATCAGGGTCTTTTTTCAATGAGTCAGTTCTTCACATCAGGTGGCCAAAGTATTGGAATTTCAACTTCAGTTGAATATTCAGGACTGGTTTTCTTTAGGATGGACTGGTTGGACCTCCTTTCAGTCCAAGGGACTCTCAAGAGGCTTTTCCAACACCACACTTCAAAAGCATCAATTCATCAGGGATCAGCTTTCTTCATGGTCCAACTCTCACATCCATATATGACCACTGGAAAAACCATAACCTTAACTAGATGGACCTTTTTGGCAAAGTAATGTCTCTGCTTTTTAATACGCTGTCTAGATTGGTCATAGCTTTTCTTCCAAGGAGCAAGTGTCTTTTAATTTCATGGCTGCAATCACCATCTGCAGTGATTTTGGAGCCCAGCATAATAAAGTCTCTCACTGTTTCCACTGTTTCCCCGTCTATTTGCCATGAAGTGATGGGAACTGGATACCATGAACTTAGTTTTTTGAAAGTTGAGTTTTAAGCCAGCTTTTTCACTCTCCTCTTTCACTTGCATCAAGAGTCTCTTCAGTTCCTTTTCGCTTTCTGCCATAAGGGTGGTGTAATCTGCATATCTGAGGTTGTTGATATTTCTCCTGACAATCTTGATACCAGCTTGTGCTTCCTCCAGTCCAGCATTTTGCATGATGTACTCTGCATAGAAGTTAAATAAGCAGGGTGACAATATACAGCCTTGACGTTCTCCTTTCATTTCCATATATGGAATATGTATATATACATACTTGTTTTTATGTTCTTTTCTACTATGGTTTCTTACAGAATATTGCATATAGTTTCCTAGTTCAAGGTGTTTTGACGGTGTGTGGTGGAGAGGGTCTTTTCTAGTCTTGGACGCTTAAAGAAAGCCTTCATGAAGAACCACCACAGATGCTAGCACTTGAATGAAGAGCAGGGCTTGGCCAAAGGGAAAAAGTGATGGAAAAGATTTTAGGAAGAGACAGTGGTGGTTGTAGAGGACCTTGGTACTTTTAAGGGATGAAAGGAAGGAAAGCGAGTCAGAGACTTCAAAACATCATGGATGAAATGAAGGTAAACATCGTCAGGGATCAGAAAGAACATTTAGGACTTTGATGCAGATAAGACGGCAGGACGTCTGGGAATGACATCAGATTTGTCTTCAATGATCCCCCTGCTGCCAAGTGGAGAAGAGATTCTGTAGTCCAGGAGAGTTCATGTGAAATAGTTTAGGTACCATCTCAGGGATCCGAGTGAGATGGAAGAGAAGGATGTGAAACAGCTGTGCGTGGGGATGATGAGGAGCTGACGGAGAGGGACAGGTGCGAGAGGAATTTTGTTGGTTATGATGAGAACCAGGGCGGTGGCACTGGCTGCCCAGTTTCTGCAATAAGTGCCTGGGGGGCCGGTGATTCCTCTGCTCGGATGAGGGACACTGAGGAAGCGGGGTTGCGGGGTGCCTGAGTTGTGAGAGATGAGGCGAGAAGCAGTAATAATTTAAACCGATTTTGGTTTGTATCAGAAAATAACTGTCTCCTTTAATTGACAGTATCATCTAATTAACAGTGACAGTTGAGCTTACGATGTCATTTCCTTGACATTTCAGATGGTTTCAGGCTAAGTAGGTGCTTCTAAATGTACCACTTTTTTAAAAGACACATTCGCCCCAGGGGGTTTATTTTCTTCTTTGCTTCTTTTCCCCTCTGATTTGAGATGACCTGAAATGAGAGAATAAGCAGATAAATTCAGCAATGATGATTTCTTGCTGTTCAAAGGACTGTCTGACCTGTGCCAGAGAAATGCTTCAAGGTTTTGCCTCAGCTCACTCCACAGCACCCATGGCGGTCAGCTCTTCAAAAACTGTCTGGAAACCGTGCACCTGTTTCATGGATTTCTCAGCAGAGGACATCACAGAAAGGACATTATAGGGTTGGGACAGTAATGAAAGGAGATGGGAGTTTATAGGGAATGTAGACAGTAGTTCTATTCAAAGCCAGGAAACAAGCTGAAATTTAAGAGAATGTATTTAAAAAGAAATCTTGGAAGAAATTTTCAGGGTTAGTGAAAATGCAGTCTGGACCCCCAGGGCCTCTAAAGTGGCGACGTTTGGGTTTTTAGCAATACCTAGGGTGTCCTGCAAGGGCCAGAAATATGGGTGGGGGCCCTGCGTTGACTGCTTGCAGGTCATGTGGACCCATGGGAGTCATACCCAGTGCCTCTACCCCTGCACACGACTTGGTGCAAGTCTCAGCAACTCCCATGGCTGTCGAAACATGGAACCCCATGTTAGAGCATATTGGCTTATATTTTCACAATGTGGAAATTTTTAAACATGACTCTCAGTTGATTTAAATAACAAGGAAGTGCCATTTCTTGGGTGTTGGTGAGTGTGTGTGTGTGTGAGTGTGTGTGTCTGCTCAGTCACTCAGTTGTGTCTGACTCTTTGTGACCCCATGAACTATAGCTCGCCAGGATCCGTAATTAATGGGATTCTCCAGGCAAGAATACTGGAGTAGGTTGCCATGCCCTTCTCCATGGGGTCTTCCACACCCAGGGATCAAACCTGCATCTTACGCAACTCCTGCGTTGGCAGATGGGTTCTTTACCACTGAGCCACCTGGGAAGTACTTCTCGTCACATTGGGTGAACATAGCTACTAGCACGAGGCTCCCCTGCGTGAGAAAGTTCTGTTTCTGGTTGTACAGCAGCTGGCTTTAATCAAATTAACAAAAGATATAGGAGATGTGGGCTGGCGAAGAAAAAATAGCTGCAATAGTTGCCAATTATTGTGTCTTTACTTCCTTTAAAATGGGGCACTGATTGCCAGTGCTCAAGATAGGGCCATTAACCAGTTGTGTCTTTTCCTTAAAAACTAGTATATCTCATCCTTATCTTGTTTAGAAAATCCTCTTTCTTTTCTTTATCAGATCATTAATAATTAATACTATTATTATTCCTTTAAGGTTCTGAGAATGAAATATGCTCTCTAACGCTGCCTACCTGAAGCTACAGCTATTTCAAAATAATGTTTGTTATCTTTCAGAAGGCAAATAAGCTGTTCTTGTTGGCTTGTCCAGGGAGCCGCTTACACTGGGTTCTAAACTGTGTTTTCTCAGTTTCCTGGTAAAAAGAGATTTAACATAAACATGACCTGATGACCCTCTGTCACTGAAATGTGTGCTCACATACAAGGGCTTTGCTTCCCACGTGGCACCAGTGGTAAAGAACCCACCTGCTAATGGAGGAGATGTAAGAGATGCGAGTTCGATCCCTGGGTTGGGAAGACACCCTGGAATAGGAAATGGCAACCCTCTTCAGTATTCTTGCCTGGAAAATCCCATGGACAAGGAGCCGGGCAGGCTACAGTCCATAGTGTCACAAAGACTGACACGACTGAAGAAACTTAGCATGCACCCACAAGGACTTTAAATAGTTTAAAGATAATGAAAGTTCATTAAGAAAAACAACAGTGGCTGCTTATCTCCTCCAGTGAAAACACTTTGTATGATTCAGTGAAGATTTCTAAGGTCTCTTAAAATCTTTAAAATTAGCATTTATAGCTACATCCTTCAGAAATTATTTTAAGCCGTTACTTATCTTCAAAAGGGAATAGGTTCAGATGACCCAATATCCGTGACAATGAACATGCCAGTTATAATAGGCAGCATATTGTGATGATGTCAGGCATCCATCTATCCCTCCATGTATTTCTTATTTTACATATTTCACAAATATTTATTGAGAGTTTCCTAAGCACATTTTTCTTTCTATCTTTCTTTCTTTACTTTTTTTTTTTTTTTTTTAGTTTCTGAGTGCAGAGAAAAATAAAATATACATTTTACTCATAGTATGGCAGGGGGAAAAACATACAAACAGACAGTTATAAAGCAGTTTAATTCTAGAAAATTATAGGAAGTACCCAAGTTAACAAGATGTGACCTTGAGAAGACCTTACTCTCTCTAGTCCTTCCCCCCCTCCAAAAAAAAATGACTTTTTGCTCTCTTCCAGAAACTATTAATTATCTGTATTGTTGTTTGGTCACTAACACCATGGTCTATAGCCTGCCAGGCTCCTCTGTCCATGAGAATCTCCAGGCAAGAATACTGGAGTGGGTTGCCATTTCCTTCTTCAGGGGATTGGTGTAGGACATACCCATTTTTGTGTTTATAGATCCAAGGGTTGGGAACATTTTGTGTACACAAAACATGAAGACTGAAGTGGCTTGAGGGCTTCAAATCACACTTGAGATCACTGCTATTATAAATGAAAATAATAACAAAGTCGTAAAGCACTTTATGGATTTAGAAAGATTTACCACTTAGCCTTAGAGACTCAGACATTGTACAGATATCTATTTATAATGGCTTATATATGGTAATTGGCATTTTTCAGACAGTGGTTTAAATTGAAGATGCATAGTGTTAGGAAACAAAACTGTCAATCTTGCCATCATAAGGGAACAAGACATTCAAAGATAGGCTGTTAGAGAAGAAATTACATCCCCAAAGCAAGAATTTACAACTGTGAAATATGTTCAATATTAGAAAACACTCTATAAAGAAAGCAACATCTTTCAAACAGCATATTGTAACTGATGACTGTTAGAAGTGAAATGCACAAGAATTTTTAAATTTTTTTTAGGATAAACATATGTTATTTTTCCAGGGCAAAGCATCCAATCTTTACCGCTTCATAGACGATTCTACCATTTCAGAGGCTTTCAGAAAGGATCTCATAAAAATCGATTATAAAATGGCATTTCCATTCTAAGCCTCAAGTCTTTAGTTTTTTATTATAAATATTTATGGTGAGGCCCAATTGATTATGCTTCATAAAGCAGTAATAGTTACCTACATAAAATTCAGTCTCTGATCTTGTTTAACTGTTGCTTGTACATAAGCATTGCTGGTCTATAGTAAGACTTTATTCCGCTGGATACAAAAATTGCCTAAATGCGGAACTACCATCATAATTACATTCACCTAGAAAGTCATCTACAAGAATTATGTCTCAAGTTGACAATTCAGTTGTCACCCGTGAATTCATGTAACACAAATGTCACGTTTTCCCATCTGTTTCTACGTCAGGTACCCCACCCCCACCCAAGGAGAGAACTGTAACTCATGCTTCCCTGTGCTTCCTACTGCAGGAAAACTTTAATTAGGTTTAAATGAGTTTAATCAGTGAATAATTAACTTCTATTAAAGTTTAAGGAGATTGCCTGACCTGGCCATTCTATTCTGAATTTAATCTGGAAGAGGCTGGATAATTAGTGTGAAAGAAATTGATGCTAGAGGCTGTCCTTCTCAGCGTTCCCACTGAACTGAGACGAGCCAGCCAGAAAGTTCATTTTGGAGTCAATGTCTCGGGCTCCACAGACCACAGTGCACAATTTCCCCGTGGAATACAACCCGGAAGAGGCTGATCATGCTGTTTTCATTAGAAGGCTACCAAACTGATGGCGTCTTGGTCATCCTTTGTAGAGCCTATCTATCTTAGGACCTGCTAGTCCATGTCTCTTGGATCTATGATTTTGCAGCACATGCTAAGTCTCATTATCAACCATTCATGCATTTGTTCACCTGTTTGCTTGCCTTTCATTTCATACCTGCCATGGCTTGGTAATGTACTAGCTGCTGGAGATAAAAATTTAACCAAGGCCAGTCCCAGATCTTAGACAACTTATAGTGAGAGGGCCAGAAAAGTACATACACAGTTGACATGTATTGTGAAAATGTACCTGAGCAGGGCCCTGTGGGCCTTCCAGGGACAGCCCTCCATCATATCCTTTGCTTTAGCTCCTCTCTGAAGTACCTAAGTAATAGTAATTGAGGCACATTCCCTGAGTTGTTTTGCAGACGTAGAGGAACCTCCCAGTGTCCAGCAAATGGAAGATGCTAACTACTTGATGACCTTGAGCACACAACCCCAGCCCTCCTGGAGCCTAAGGACTGATGATGTTAACCCCTGTGACACCACCCGGCTACCTCAACATCAGCCAATCAGAGAACTATGCAAAAGATGGTCGCAGACCCTGAAATGCTCCCTACCCTAACCTGGGTTTTAAAACTGCATTGGCTAAACCTATTATGGAGGATCCATATCAGAATATGTTATCCAGTGTGCAAGAGACTGCTATGAAAGTTTCCCAAGATGCATTGTGAGAAATGCTATGCAGAGTGTATTCATACTTGTGTTAAAATCTCCACCTCTAGAGATGGAACTCTTAATAGGTGTCACAAGACTCAGTGGGGGTGCTTTCATTTTGCATTTATACCTTCCTTTAGTAATTTGCTATCATGCATGGTTAGTCGCTCAGTCATGTCTGACTCTCTGCAACCCCATGGTCTGCTAGCCCACCAGGCTTCTTGGTCCATGGGATTTTCCAGGCAAGGACGCTGGAGTGGGCTCCTTCTCCAGGGGATCTTCCTGACCCAGGGATCGAAACTGTGTCTCTTATGTCTCCTGCATTGGCAGGTGGGTTCTTTACCACTAGAGTCACCTGGGAAACCAAGATATGTATTAATTTATGTTGAAAACTAAATACTTAAAGATGGCAATCAGAGTTAAGAAGGAAAAAATGTATAATTTAGGACAAGGAGTAATGTTGAAATGTGGTTATGCGTGTAATTCCAAATCAACAAAGTTGATATTTTAATGATTCATTAGACATGCTGGAATAGTATGATTTCTTATTTCAAAATGATTGACACCACTGTGCTGTTAGTGAGATCACTAATGTGGTTCTTTGGAAAAGCTAAGACCTAGGGGTCGCAAAGAGTCAGACATGACTGAGCGACTGGACTGAACTGAACTGAGCTGAGAAAGTCAAGAGCCTTGACCCCTGACCACAGTTCGACTAGCCAAGGTGCCATTCACACCTCAGGTCTTAGTTTAAAAGTGCTTGGGGTGTGAGAGCAGTTAAAGCCTCAAAGATTAAAAGTGAGGCCGATTGAAGAGCAGTAATACATGAAGACATCTCAGAAACTCTCCAGGAATCAGAGGCTTTCAGGCTTTCATGTAGATTGTTTTGTTATGGGCTTTTGTATTATTATTGTCTTTTTGCCCAGGGTGGGGGTGGAGGTTAAGGTTTTTTGGTCTTTTTGCTTTTTGTTTTAGTCCTACAGAGGGTAAAAAGCATCATGTTACACTTGAGAAAGTGTCAACCCTGCTTCTGAAAGTCCCAGAAAACACTGGAGATTCTTGATGTTGTTTCATGCTGCATCCTCTTGTGTTAAAAGAAAAATTTCCACAAGTTACTGATCTAGGAGGCTTTTATCCAGTGATTAATAAACTGGGCAGCACCTAGTCTAGCAGATAGAAAGTTGCCATTGAAAAGCTGTACAAAGAGATTTTTATAGACCAAGGGGAGCAAGAACAAGGAAGTTATACTGGGCATGGGCTGACTGGTTAAAACTGGGTTCCTCTCTCTTCATGGAGCAGAGGGAAGTCTTGGAGCTGGGCAAGTGGTTGTGCTGAGCAGAGAAGCACTTAGTTGATGTGTAGCCTCAGCTGATTGGTTGGGGATTCCCAGGTAGCACAGCTGGTAAAGAATCCACCTGCAATGCTGGAGACCTTGGTTCGATTCCTGGGTTGGGAAGTTCTTTTGCAGAAGGCGGGTTTCCCTGGTGGCTCAGATGGTAAATCATCTGCCTGCAATACAGGTGATCCAGGTTCGATCTCTGAGTCAGGAAGATCCCCTGGAGAAGGAAATGGTAACTCACTCCAGCATTCTTGCCTGGAAAAGCCCATGGACCAAGAAGCCTGATAGGTTACAGTTCATGGGGTTGCGAAGAGTCAGACACGACTAAATGACTTCACTTTCTTGGAGAAGGAAATGACAACCCACTCCAGTACTCTTGCCTGGAAAATTCCATGAACTGAGGAGCCTGGTAGGTTACAATTCATAGGGTCACAAAGAGTTGGACATGACTGAGCAACTTCACTTTCTTTCACTTTCTGCAGAAGAGATAGGCTACCCACTCCAGGATTCATGGGCTTCCCTGGTTGCTCAGATAGTAAAGAATGCCTGCAATGAGGGAGACCTGGGTTCAATACCAGGGTTGGGAAGATCCCCTAGGGGAGGGCATGGCAGCCCACTTGCCTGGAGAATTCCCATGGACGGAGGAGCCTGGCAGGCTACAGTCTGTGGGGTCCCAAAGAGTCAGACACGACTGAGTGACTAAGCACCCAGCACAGTTGATCGGTTGCTCTTAGGAAGGTTGCTGACTTGTTGCTCTTCCTTTTCTGGGATAACAAGCATAGAAGCTTGCTGATGTGAAGTTTAGCATGAACAACTCCGTCTTAAGCCTAATCCGGTTATTTTAAACTATCTGAGGCATGGAGTTCGCTGTCCATGAGTTTCCACTCCTTGAGTTTTCAGACAATCCTTACTCCATCTAAACTCAGACTTTCCAAGCATACACGTCAACGATCACGTGTTCACATGCGTTTCTGCAGTTTCTGTTTTGCTTCACCTTAAATGGTTTTGCTTATTCGTTTATTTGGTTCTGGATTGATTTCAAATTTCACTTAAAAATAAGAACCAGGAAGTGACATTCCAGTGAAACAGCGAAAGGTCATATCATGCCTGGGGTGATCGTGACAGATTCTCTGATGCTGTGTGAGGGGTCATGTTGGCTTATCCCGGATTTGAGACCAGACCTGCGAAGCTGGTGCTTGGAGGCACCAGGTCTTAGAATTGATATCCACCAACAGCTGAGAGCCCTTCTGGTCTCTAAAGTATAGTCAACCTGGTCACTCATGGTCATGAGCAGTCTAGCTTTACCAAAGGAAGAATGGCCAGAGAATGTCCAGCCAACACTTGAAGGCTTTGCTGTTGTTCAGTCTAAAAGTCCTGTCTGACTCTGTGACCCCATGGACTGCTGCACGCCAGGCTTCCCTGTCCTTCACTATCTCCTGGAGTTTGCTCAAATTCACATCCATTGATTCGGTGATGCTGCTTAACCACCTCAAGGGCTTACCAGCTCATAAATTCAAAGGGGAAATAGGATTTTATTACCCAAACTTTGTTTCCCTGAAACCTTTTTAGGATCTCATCTAGTTCATGAGAATGCATACTTATTGGGAAAATGCCAGTATAAACAACTTAGTCTCCACTAAGTAGATTTCTTAGTAGATTTCCCTTCTGCCTCAGGAGAAGGAAATGGCAACCCACTCCAGTATTCTTGCCTAGAGAATCCCGTGGACAGAGGAGCCTGGTGGGCTGCTGTCCATAGGGTCACACAGGGTCAAGAACAACTAAAGTGACTTAGCATGCATGCGTGCATTAGAGAAGGAAATGGCAATTCACTCCAGTGTTCTTGCCTTGAGAGTCCCAGGGACAGAGGAGCCTAGTGGGCTGCCATCTATGGGGTCACACAGAGTCAGACACGACTGAAGTGTCTTAGCAGCAGCAGCAGCTCCTGCCTCAAGTATGGGCCTCTGTGATATAAACTTCAGGTATGACCAGGAACAAAAATATTTACATCCCCTATCCTAAACCTCATCTTTATAATCATCATTTTTATATTTAATAGTTAAAATCTTTATACACTGAACTTCATTTTCTAAATAAATTCTACTTCTTAAGTATCAATGGTTTTCACAATTTCCTACTGCAATTATTTTAACTACAAATATCAGTTAGATTCAAATTTCTTTCTGTTAAAGAGTCTTGACAACTTTTTAAAAGAAAATGTTAAGTATTAACTCCATATGGTCCACAATGTGCATGAAAATCCTATGGGGTGGTCGTTTTCCCCTACATTTGGAAATGTAGGAAAAAGCAACATAAGGCTTTATAAAACCTATGAGGTCAGTAAAAAGTCAAAGAAAATTTATAAGAAAAGAATGAATGAAGCTTTAGAACAATCCAGGAGGAATGACACATATAAATAGGAAATAAAGTTGAGATGGGGGAAAGTCACACTAAATAAACACTTTACCTGGGAGCAAAATAAATCACAGTGCATAGAGAATGATGGGGTAAAATGATATTAACAACATTAAAACCATGAAATCTAAGGACAGAGGCTGTGTGACTTTGAAAACAGTATTGTTCTCCTATCCAGGCCCAACCCAAAGCCTAAAAGAATGATGTGTAATGCCACAATGGGTAGGATTGTGCGAATTTCACTGAAGTTTTTCTACGAGTAATTTATATGTGGCTGCCACTAACTGCATGCATGGTTTCTCAGCTATGATTTTCATATTGCTTTTGGGAACAATATTATTTAGAATCACTCCTTGACCTTTCATCATCTTCAAGTTTATGTATTCACTATGCTTCGTGTAATTTTGATAAGCTGTTTTGTAATTGTTCTGTCATTTCATGTCACGACTCCCTGAAAATGCAGGGTTCTTTGAGGTTAGGAACTTTGTCCTTTATTTTTTGTATTTATGACCTATGCTTCCTTTTCCAAACATATTTTCTTCTTCTATTTCTCCCCAACACGTAAGGGTGCGCGCACATGCGCACGCGCGCGCACACACACACACACACACACACACACACACACACTCTACCCCATGTGCAGAAAATGACTTCTCAAGACTTCATTACTGACCAAAAATTTTGGAAAAACTAATTGACAGCTTTTCTTTGCATTGAATGGACTGAACATTTTATGTTTTAAAGTTATGGTAAAAATGGGACTTTAGAATTATCAGCTGAAAAATGTCAACAGTTTTTAATTAATGGAGTATTTATATTGCATTTGGAAGGAGCATTCTGTTGGAAGTTAGCCATATGGGTTTTAATTTTGAATGTGTCTTAAACTGTGTGATGTAGGCAGTTTATGTAATCTTCCCTAAAGTCAGTTTTCTCATCTATAAAATGTAAAGTTCTGTAAGATGATCTCTGAAATCTTCCAGTTTTTAAATCTATGACAAAAATAGCTTTTTTTAAAAGAAATTAATAGTGAATAAATAAAATGGCAGCTGGCAGGAAGGCACTTGAAAGCTAACAATGGTGGCTGGAAAATGAAAATAAGAAAATGGAAAACTGAATCCATTTTAGCTCTCCATGCTGACGTAGTTCTCAAGGGCTTTATGAATTCATTGTCTGTCCTCCTTACTCCCAGTCCTTTGTTCTTACTTTGTTGAACTGATAATCTCATCCCATAGATTACCAACCCCTCTTTTTAAATGGGACCTTTTTATTTCCTGTCCCATTCAGCTCTAGCTAGTTCACCACGTGTTAGAGTATCCTGCATTTGGTCTCCTGACTTTCTCCTTGTCTCTTTGTTCTCGCTTTGTTGCTTTGCTCTGTTAATTTGTCTTTGCATAGGGTATGACTAAGAGCCTCTCCACAGAAGGGAGGTTTACATTTTGAGAAGCAAGACATCAGAAGAAGTAGCACCTTGGGCATCTCCGGGTACAGCCCTCAGCACAGCTCTGAGTCCTGAAAACCGAGCACTTTGTTTAGGGCTCTCTTACTTGTACTAGGGCATGCGAGGAAGCCCGATCCGTTCAGACTTGAGCTGAATTCTCTCAACATCTTGGACATCCTTCTTCCCACTCTCACGAACGGACACAGAGACTGTGGGGATGATATCGGAAGCCCTGCTGATCCCACCTTGCTGACACCAGTGTTATCCTCAGTCCCCAGAGGAGCCCCCTACCATCTCCTGTGTTTCCACTCCTGTACTTCCTGCTTCCTCAGTCCTTCCGCTTGCTGTTGCCCAGCTTCTCTCCAGATCATCATTTATCCACAAGCAATTCTAGCTACCTGCCGACCATACTATAGCACTATATTTTCACTTGATTGTTTCCTGTAACTCCTGACCTCAGTTGTTCCACGGTGACCCTGACACTTTGACAGCCGCTGCTCATGATTCCTCCCTCTTACCTCTGTCAAGTTCAGAAGGAGAGGCTGACATTTTTATCCACCTCAATTTCTATTTCCAAGCTATCACTCTTCCACCTTGCATTAGGCAAACAGAGAGATGAAAAGAAAAAGTAAGGAAATCAAACAAAACCATCACCAAAATACATTAAGAAAACCCAGGTTTCCTGGTGGTGTGCTGTGTACTCCCTCTCCTGCCTCCTCATAGATCTCCAGCAGTCCACACCCCGTTCATTATTTGTGGCAGGTTTTGGAAGCAATCTCGAATACTCCTTCCCCACACAACTATGGTCAATTTGTCTTTAACCAAGGAGGCAAGAATATACACTAGAGAAAAGAGAGTCTCTTCAGCAAGTAGACAGCCTCATGTAAATCAGTGAAGTTAGAACACACCCTCACACCATACACATAAATAAGCTCAAAATGGCTTAAAGACCATAAAACTCCTAGAAGACAACATAAGCAAAAGCATTCTCTGACATAAATTATAGCAATGTTTTCTTAGGCCAGTCTTCCAAGGCAATAGAAATAAAAATAAAAATAACAAATGAGACATAATCAAACTTAGAAGCTTTTGCACAGCAAAAGCAATCATAAACAAAATGAAAAGGGAACCTATGGACTGGGAGAAAGTATTTGCAAACCATGTGACCAACAAGGGCTTAATTTCCAAAATATACAAACAGCTCATACAGCTCAATAGCAGACCCAATCAAAAAATGGGCAGAAGACCTAAACAGACATTTCTCCAAAGAAGACACAATGATGGCCAAAGAGCACATGAAAAAGATGCTCAAAACTACAGTGAGGTACATAGATGTTTTATCAATGGGGCTGTATAGATGGAGAAGTCTTGAGGCTACTGTAAAAATAAGAATGAAAACCAGAAGCAGGAGGCTTAAGACCAAATTCTGAGAACACCAGAAAACTCCTGGCTCCAGGGAACATTAATCTACAGGAGCTCATCAAATACCTCCATACCTACACTGAAACCAAGCATCACCCAAGGGCCAACAAGTTCCCGAGCAAGACATACCATGCAAATTCTCCAGCAACACAGGAACATAGTCCAGAGCTTCAATATACAGGCTGCCCAAGTCACTCCAAACCCACTGACATCTCATAACTCATTACTGGACACATCATTGCACTCCAGAGAGAAGAAATCCAGCTCCACCCACCAGAACACCAACATAAGCTTCCCTAACTAGGAAACCTTGACAAGCCACCTGTACAACCCTACCCATAGCAAAGAAACTCTACAATAAAGAGAACTCCACAAATTGTCAGAATAGAGAAAGGCCACCCCAAACACAGCAATATAAACAAGATGACGAGACAGAGGAATACCCAGCAGGTAAAGGAACAGGATAAATCCCCACCAAACCAAACCAAACAGGAAGAGATAGGGAATCTACCTGATAAAGAATGCTGAGTAATGATAGTGAAAATGATCCAAAATCTTGAAAACAAAATGGAATCACATAAATCCTTGTCTCACAGCCTGGAGACAAGGATTGAGAAGATGCAACAAGAAAGGTTTAACAAGGACCTAGAAGAAATAAAAGAGTCAATATATAACGATAATGCAATAAATGATATAAAAAACACTCTGGAGGGAACAAATAGTAGAATAATGGAGGCAGAAGATAGGATTAGTGAGGTAGAAGATAGAATGGTAGAAATAAATGAATCAGAGAAGAAAAAAGAAAAATGAATTAAAAGAAATGAGGACAATCTCAGAGACCTCTGGGACAATGTTAAACGCCCCAACATTCTAATCATAGGAGTCTCAGAAGAAGTAGATAAAAAGAAAGACCATGAGAAAATACATGAGGAGATAATAGTTGAAAACTTCCCTAAAATGGGGAAGGAAATAATCACCCAAGTCCAAGAAACCCAGAGAGTCCCAAACAGGATAAACCCAAGGCAGAACACCCCAAGACACATATTAATCAAATTAACAAAGATCAAACACAAAGAACAAATATTAAAAGCAGTAAGAGAAAAACAACAAATAACACACAAGGGGATTCCCATAAGGATAACAGCTGATCTTTCAATAGAAACTCTTCAGGCCAGGAGGGAGTGGCAGGACATACTTAAAGTGATGAAAGAAAATAACCTACAGCCCAGATTAGTGTACCCAGCAAGGATCTCATTCAAATATGAAGGAGAAATCAAAAGCTTTACAGACAAGCAAAAGCTGAGAGAATTCAGCACCACCAAACCAGCTCTCCAACAAATGCTAAAGGATCTTCTCTAGGCAGGAAACACAAAAAGGGTGTATAAACCTGAACCCCAAACAATAAAGTAAATGGCAACGGGATCATACTTATCAATAATTACCTTAAATGTAAATGGGTTGAATGCCCCAACCAAAAGACAAAGGCTGGCTGAATGGATACAAAAACAAGACCCCGATATATGTTGTCTATAAGAGACCCACCTCAAAACAAGGGACACATACAGACTGAAAATTAAGGGCTGGAAAAAGATATTCCATGCAAATAGAGACCAAAAGAAAGCAGGAGTAGCAATACTCATATCCGATAAAATAGACTTTAAAACAAAGGCTGTGAAAAGAGACAAAGAAGGCCACTACATAATGATCAAAGGATCAATCCAAGAAGAAGATATAAAAATTATAAATATATATGCACCCAATATAGGAGCACCGCAATATGTAAGACAAATGCTACCAAGCATGAAAGGGGAAATTAACAATAACACAATAATAGTGGGAGACTTTAATACCCCACTCACACCTATGGACAGATCAACTAAACAGAAAATTAACAAAGAAAGGCAAACTTTAAATGATACAATAGACCAGTTAGACCTAATTGATATCTATAGGATATTTCACCCCGAAACAATGAATTTCACCTTTTTCTCAAGTGCTCACGGAACCTTCTCCAGGATAGATCACACCCTGGGCCATAAATCTAGCCTTGGTAAATTCAAAAAAATTGAAATCATTCCAAGCATCCTTTCTGACCACAATGCAGTAAGATTAGATCTCAATCACAGGAGAAAAACTATTAAAAATTCCAACATATGGAGGCTGAACAACACTTTGCTGAATAACCAACAAATCACAGAAGAAATTAAAAAAGAAATAAAAAAATGCATAGAAATGAATGAAAATGAAAACACAACAACCCAAAATCTGTGGGACACTGTAAAAGCAATGCTAAGAGGAAGGTTCAAAGCAATACAGGCTTACCTCAAGAAACAAGAAAAAAGTCAAATAAATAACCTAACTCGACACCTAAAGCAACTAGAAAAGGGAGAAATTAAGAACCCCATGGGGAAATGCTTTCAATTTTTCACCATTGAGGATAATGTTTGCTGTGGGTTTGTCATATATAGCTTTTATTATGTTGAGGTATGTTCCTTCTATTCCTGCTTTCTGGAGAGTTTTTATCATAAATGGATGTTGAATTTTGTCAAAGGCCTTCTCTGCATCTCACCGCTACTATTCAACATAGTTCTGGAAGTTTTGGCCACAGCAATCAGAACAGAAAAAGAAATAAAAGGAATCCAAATTGGAAAAGAAGAAGTAAAACTCTCACTGTTTGCAGATGACATGATCCTCTACATGGAAAACCCTAAAGACTTCACCAGAAAATTACTAGAGCTAATCAATGAATATAGTAAAGTTGCAGGATATAAAATCAACACACAGAAATCCCTTGCATTCCTATACACGAATAATGAGAAAGTAGAAAAAGAAATTAAGGAAACAATTCCATTCACCATTGCAATGAAAAGAATAAAACACTTAGGAATATATCTACCTAAAGAAACTAAAGACCTATGTATAGAAAACTATAAAACACTGATGAAAGAAGTCAAAGAGGACACTAATAGATGGAGAAATATACCATGTTCATGGATCGGAAGAATCAATATAGTGAAAATGAGTATACTACCCAAAGCAATTTACAAATTCAATGCAATCCCTGTCAAGCTACCAGCCACATTTTTCACAGAACTAGAACAAACAATTTCAAGATTTGTATGGAAATACAAAAAACCTCGAATAGCCAAAGCAATCTTGAGAAAGAAGAATGGAACTGGAGGAATCAACTTGCCTGACTTCAGGCTCTACTACAAAGCCACAGTCATCAAGACAGTATGGTACTGGCACAAAGACAGACACATAGATCAATTGAACAAAATAGAAAGCCCAGAGATAAATCCACACACATATGGACACCTTATCTTTGACAAAGGAGGCAAGAATATACAATGGAGTAAAGATAATCTCTTTAACAAGTGGTGCTGGGAAAACTGGTCAACCACTTGTAAAAGAATGAAACTAGATCACTTTCTAACACCGTACACAAAAATAAACTCAAAATGGATTAAAGATCTAAATGTAAGATCAGAAACTATAAAACTCCTAGAGGAGAACATAGGCAAAACACTCTCAGACATAAATCACAGCAGGATCCTCTATGATCCACCTCCCAGAATTCTGGAAATAAAAGCAAAAATGGGATCTAATTAAAATTAAAAGCTTCTGCACAACAAAGGAAACTATAAGCAAGGTGAAAAGACAGCCTTCTGAATGGGAGAAAATAATAGCAAATGAAGCAACTGACAAACAACTAATCTCAAAAATATACAAGCAACTTATGCAGCTCAATTCCAGAAAAATAAACCACCCAATCAAAAAATGGGCCAAAGAACTAAATAGACATTTCTCCAAAGAAGACATACGGATGGCTAACAAACACATGAAAAGATGCTCAACATCACTCATTATTAGAGAAATGCAAATCACAACCACAATGAGGTACCACTTCACACCAGTCAGAATGGCTGCGATCCAAAAATCTGCAAGCAATAAATGCTGGAGAGGGTGTGGAGAAAAGGGAACCCTCCTACACTGTTGATGGGAATGCAAACTAGTACAGCCACTATGGAGAACAGTGTGGAGATTCCTTAAAAAATTGCAAATAGAACTACCTTATGACCCAGCAATCCCACTGCTGGGCATACACACCGAGGAAACCAGAATGGAAAGAGACACATGTACCCCAATGTTCATCGAAGCACTGTTTATAATAGCCAGGACATGGAAACAACCTAGATGTCCATCAGCAGATGAATGGATAAGAAAGCTGTGGTACATATACACAATGGAGTATTACTCAGCCGTTAAAAAGAATTCATTTGAATCAGTTCTGATGAGATGGATGAAACTGGAGCCGATTATACAGAGTGAAGTACGCCAGAAAGAAAAACACCAATACAGTATACTAACACATATATATGGAATTTAGGAAGATGGCAATGACGACCCTGTATGCAAGATAGGAAAAAAGACACAGATGTGTATAATGGACTTTTGGTTTCAGAGGGAGAGGGAGAGGGAGAGGGTGGGATGATTTGGGAGAATGGGAATTCTAACATGTATACTATCATGTAAGAATTGAATCGCCAGTCCATGTCTGACGTAGGGTGCAGCATGCTTGGGGCTGGTGCATGGGGATGACCCAGAGAGATGTTGTGGGGAGGGAGGTGGGGGGGGGTCATGTTTGGGAACGCATGTAAGAATTAAAGATTTTAAAATTTAAAAAATTAAAAAAAAAAGAACCCCATGGTTAGTAGAAAGGAAAAAAAAAATCATAAAAATTAGGGCGGAAATAAATGCAAAAGAAACAAAAGAGACCATAGAAAAAATCAACAAAGCCAAAAGCTGGTTCTTTGAAAAGATAAATGAAATTGACAAACCATTAGCCAGACTCATCAAGAAACAAAGGGAGAAAAACCAAATCAATAAAATTAGAAATGAAAATGGAGAGATCACAACAGACAACACAGAAATACAAAGGATCATAAGAGACTACTATCAGCAATTATATGCCAATAAAATGGACAACTTGAAAGAAATGGACAAATTCTTAGAAAAGTACAACTTTCCAAAACTGAACTAGGAAGAAATAGAAAATCTTAACAGACCCATCACAAGTATGGAAATTGAAACTATAATAAAAAATCTTCCAGCAAACAAAATCCCAGGTCCAGACGCTTCACAGCTGAATTCTACCAAAAATCTAGAGAAGAGCTAACACCTATCCTACTTAACCTCTTCCAGAAAATTGAAAGGGAAGGTAAACCTCCAAACCCATTCTATGAGGCCATCATCACCCTAATACCAAAACCTGACAAAGATGCCACAAAAAACAAAACTACAGGCCAATATCACTGATGAACATAGATGCAAAAATCCTTAACAAAATTCTAGCAATCAGAATCCAACAACACATTAAAAAGATCATACATCGTGATCAAGTGGGTTTTATCCCAGGGATGCAAGGATTCTTCAATATCCGCAAATCAAACAATGTAATGCTCCACATTAACATAAAAGCCATATGATTATCTCAATAGACGCAGAGAAAGCCTTTGACAAAATTCAATATCCATTTATGATAAAAACTCTCCACAAAGCAGGAATAGAAGGAATATACCTCAACATAATAAAAGCTGTATATGACAAACCCACAGCAAACATTATCTTCAATGGTGAAAAATTGAAAGCATTTCCCCTAAAGTCAGGAACAAGACAAAGGTGCCCAATTTCACCACTACTATTCAACATAGTTTTGGAAGTTTTGGCCACACCAATCAGAACAGAAAAAGAAATAAAAGGAATCCAAATTGGAAAAGAAGAAGTAAAATTCTCACTGTTTGCAGATGACATGATCCTCTACATAGAAAACCCTAAAGACTCCACCAGAAAATACTAGAGCTAATCAATGAATATAGTAATGTTGCAGGATATAAAATCAACACACAGAAATCCCTTGCATTCCCATACACTAATAATGAAAAAATAGAGAAATTAAGGAAACATTTCCATTCACCATTGCAACAAAAAGAATAAAATACTTAGGAATATATCTACCTAAAGAAACTAAAGACTTGTATATAGAAAACTATAAAATACTGATGAAAGAAATCAAAGAGGACACTAACAGATGGAGAAATATACCATGTTCATGGATCGGAAGAATCAATATAGTGAAAATGAATATACTACCCAAAGCAATCTATAGATTCAATGCAATCCTTATCAAGCGACCAACCGTATTTTTCACAGAGCTAGAACAAATAATTTCACAATTTGTATGGAAATATGAAAAACCTCGAATAGCCAAAGCAATCTTGAGAAAGAAGAATGGAACTGGAGGAATCAATCTGCCTGACTACAAAGCCACAGTCATCAAGACAGTATGGTACTGGCACAAAGACAGAAATATAGATCAATGGAACAAAATAGAAAGCCCAGAGATAAATCCACGCACCTATGGACACCTTATCTTTGACAAAGGAGGCAAAAATATACAATGGAGAAAAGACAATCTCTTGAACAAGTGGTGCTGGGAAAACTGGTCAACCACTGGTAAAAGAATGAAACTAGAACACTTCTAACACCAAACATAAAAATAAACTAAAAATGGATTAAAGATCTAAATGTAAGACCAGAAACTATAAAACTCCTAGAGGAGAACATAGGCAGAACACTCTCCAACATAAATCACAGAAGGATCCTCTATGATCCACCTCCAAGAATATTGGAAATAAAAGCAAAAATAAACAAATGGGACCTAATTAAAATTAAAAGCTCCTGCCCAACAAAGGAAACTCTAAGCAAGGTGAAAAGACAGCCTTCAGAATGGGAGAAAATAATAGCAAATGACACAACTGACAAAGAATTAATCTCAAAAATATACAAGCAACTCCTGAAGCTCAATTCCAGAAAAATAAATGACCCAATCAAAAAATGGGCCAAAGAACTAAACAGACATTTCTCCAAAGACATACAGATGGCTAACAAACACATGAAAAGATGCTCAACATAACTCATTATCAGAGAAACACAAATCAAACCCACAGTGAGGTACCATTTCATGCCAGTCAGAATGGTTGCTACCCAAAAGTCTACAAGTAATAAATGCTGGAGAGGGTGTGGAGAAAAGGGAACCCTCTTACACTGTTGGTGGGAATGCAAACTAGTACAGCCACTATGGAGAACAGTGTGGAGATTCCTTAAAAAACTGCAAATAGAACTGCCATGTGACCCGGCAATCCCACTGCTGGGCATACACACCGAGGAAACCAGAATTGAAAGAGACATGTGTACTCCAGTGTTCATTGCAGCACTGTTTATAATAGCCAGGACGTGGAAGCAACCTAGATGTCCATCAGCAGATGAATGGATAAGAAAGTTGTGGTACATATACACAATGGAGTATTACTCCATTAAAAAGAATAAATTTGAATCAGTTCTAATAAGGTGGATGAAACTGGAGCCTATTATACAGAGTGAAGTAAGCCAGAAAGAAAAACACCAATACAATATACTAACGCATATATAAGGAATTTAGAAAGATGGTAATGATAACCCTGTATGCGAGACAGCAAAAGGGACACATATGTATAGAACAGTCTTTTGGACTCTGTGGGAGAGGGCGAGGGTGGGATGATTTGGGAGAATGGCATTGAAACATGTATAATATCATATGTGAAATGAATCACCAGTCCAGGTTTGATGCATGATACAGTGTGCTTGGGGCTGGTGCACTGGGATCACCCAGAGGGTTGGGATGGGGAGGGAGGTGGGAGGCGGGTTCAGGATGGGGAACACATGTACACCGGTGGTGGATTCATGTTGATGTATGCCAAACATTATTTACAATACAACATTGTAAATAATTAGCCTCCAATTAAAATAAATAAATTTATATATAAAAAAAACTACAGTGAGGTACAACTTGACATCGGCAGAAAGTCCATCATTAAGGAGTCTGAAAATAACAAATGCTGGAGAGGGTGTGGAGAAAAAGGAATCCTCCCACACTGTTGGTGGGAATGTTAATTGGTGCAGCCCATGGAGGTTCCTTAAAAAACTAAAAACAGAGTTGCTATATAATCCAGCAATCCCATTCCTGGGAATATATCCAAGGAAAACTCTAATTTGAAAAGACACATGCACCGCAATGTTCACAGCAGCAGTACTCACAATATCCAAGACACAGAGGCAACGTAAATATTTGTTCACTGACAGATAAATGGATGATAAAGATGCGGTGTATGTGCATACATGGTAGAATACTCAGTTCAGTTCAGTCGCTCAGTTGTGCCCGACTCTTTGCGACCTCATGAAAAGCAGCACGCCAAGCCTCCCTGTCCATCACCAACTCCCGGAGTTCACTCAGAGTCATGTCCATCGAGTCAGTGATGCCATCCAGCCATCTCATCCTCTGTCGTCCCCTTCTCCTCCTGCCCCCAATCCTCCCAGCATCAGAGTCTTTTTCAATGAGTCAACTCTTCTCATGAGGTGGCCAAAGTACTGGAGTTTCAGCTTTAGCATCATTCCTTCCATAGAAATGCCAGGGCTGATCTCCTTCAGAATGGACTGGTTGGATCTCCTTGCAGTCCAAGGGACTCTCAAGAGTTTTCTTCAACACCACAGTTCAAAAGCATCAATTCTTCGGTGTTCAGCTTTCTTCACAGTCTCCTCAGTCATAAAAAAGAATTAAATAGTGCCATTTGGAGCAACATGAATGGTCCTAGAGAAAATAATACTTGCTAAAGTAAGTCAGAAAGATAAAGACAAATATATATGATATAACTTACATTTGGATTCTATGATATGATATAAATGAATGCATTTATAAGACAGCAACAGACTCTTAGACATAGAAAACAAACTTATAGTTACCAAAAGGGATAGTGGGGGTGAAGGGATACATTAGGAATTTGGGATTGACAGATACACACTCCTACATGTAAAGTCGATAAACAAGAATAACCTGATGTGTGGCACAGGGAACTGACAGAGTCAAGTCCTGAAAGTGAAAGTGAAGTCGCTCCGTCGTGTCTGACTCTTTGCAACTCGATGGACTGTAGCCCACCACGCTCCTCTGTCCATGGGATTTTCCAGGCAAGAGAACTGGAGTGGGTTGCCATTTCCTTCTCCAGAGGATCTTCCTGACCCAGGGATGGAACCCAGGTCTCCCGCATTGTAAGCAAGACACTTTACCATGTGAACCACCAGGGAAGTCCTAATCCTGTCATCTTAAAATGTTAAGTTATGGGAGTAGGTCTAGTACAACCTTGAGACATTCTTTTGATTTATTGTAATAAACAATTAAAAAAGTATACAATTCCCTTGCTAAGACTAGTGAAGGGGACACTCTCCATACCCCTTCTGATGTTTGTGTCAAAAGTTTTCTGTCTTTTTTCACTTTCATAAAACTCTGCTACACAAAAGTTCTTGAGTGATCAAGCTTAGTCCCTGGTCCAGAATTTAAATCTTCAGAGATCACAAATCTAACACTGTTCACTGTAAGCTATCAGAACCGTAATCAATATCCTGTAAAATCCTTATTGGCTACCCAAGTGGCACTTCCAGTAAAGAACCTGCCTGCCAACACAGGAGATGTCAGAGATGCAGGTTTGGTCCCTGGGTTGGGCAGATCCCCTGGAGGAGGGCATGGCAACCCACTCCAGGATTCTTGCCTGCAGAACTGCATGGACAGAGGAGCCTGGTGGGCTACAGTCCATGGGGTCACAAAGAGTTGGGCACAACTGAAGCGACTTAGCATGCACACACACAAGAAACTTAAATGGAAACAAATGAACCTTTATTTCCATCTAAGCCCCCCACCATCTGAGTGGCTCCACCATCACACCAATCATCCAACAGAGTCAAGTCTACCTGCTGGGTTTCTTGGCTCTCTCACACATGTGGTTTTCATTTGACGTCCACTTGTATTGTCAGGCTGTGCAATCCGTGTGATCAGATTGGCTAGTTGTCTGTGATTGTGGTTTCAGTCCGTCTGCCCTCTGATGCCCTCTCTCAGCACCTGTAAAGAAAGATGAGTGCCGAAGAATTGATGCTTTTGAACTGGTGTTGGAGAAGACTCTTGAGAGTCCCTTGGACAGCAAGGAGATCCAACCAGTCCATCCTTAAGGAGATCAGTCCTGAGTGTTCATTGGAAGGACTGATGCTGAAGCTGAAACTCCAATACTTTGGCCACCTGATGTGAAGAGCTGACTCACTTGAGAAGACCCTGATGCTGGGAAAGATTGAGGGCAGGAGGAGAAGGGGACAACAGAGGATGAGATGGTTGAATGGCATCACTGACTCAATGGACATGGGTTTGGGTGGACTCCGGGAGCTGGTGATGGACAGGGAGACCTGGTGTGCTGCAGTTCAAGGGGTCGCAAAGAGTCGGACATGACTGAGCGACTGAACTGAACTGAACTATATTGTTAGGTGTCTCATATGGTCTTTTCCTGTAAAGTTGCTCATGGAAATTTTCAGGACCTCCACCTCCAGTCCCCGGTCCCTCATTGGTTCTTCAGATGTGTTCATCGTACATTCACCTTCGTCTCCTTTGCCAAATGGGACCTGAAACCCTGCACTGTGTTCAAGCTTCTCCAAGGGTCTGTCTCGTCCTACTTGTGTTCATCTCTGATCTCCTCCTCACGTGATCCCCACTGTCAACTGAGCACTGGACTGCAGCTGGTGCAGTTATTTTTCCAAGTAAACTTAAAAAATCCTGATTCTCCATAGAATGTATTTCTAAGTTTGTATACTCTCCTCAGACTTTTTCTCCACTTGCCTTATATCACCCAGGGAACATGCAATGTAATCTACTAATATTATAAATTCCTTAGTTTGTTGCCATCACATTAAAAATTTGCCTTTATTTTCCCCTATTTCCCCCCTTCCCTTATGTTTAAATAGAAGATGAATTCCTGTTCCTGTCTAAAGACCATCTCCTATTGGTCCCTGGATCTGAACACCCACCTGCTCCCACTCTCAGGGACACGGTTCACTTGCTGCTTCCCACTCTTCAGTCTGTATTATCCAGAATCTTCCTAGGTGCTGAATACCTCTGACAGAGCCCTTTCTCCCTCCTCTATTCAGCCTCATGGAAAAGAGTGAAAAAAATTTTTTTCTTCTCATCCTACAGATTTTATCTCAGGAGCAATTTTCTTTGGGAGGGCTTTGTTGAGCTCCCCGATTAGGCTGAAAGCTTCAACTCTGCAGATCATGGCACCTTTTTTATTTTAGCACCTGTATATATGGAAACTATTCATCTGTTTTTGTGATTGTTTGTTAACAATCTGTTTCTCCACTAGACAGGAGGCTACATAAGGGCAGAGACCTTAATTTTTTTTTTTTTAAATTCATCTTTGTATGTCTTGGGTTCAGCACAATGCCTGCCACTTAGGAGTATTTGACAAATAGTTTGTTCACTTATAAAGGCTATCAAATGAGTTACCTTAAACTTGTGCTGAAAACAGGCTGTCCCAAACCATTTCCTGGCTACACAAACATGGCGGGAAGTAGTCCAAGATATGAGATTCTCCCCCATTTATATATCTCTGTAATGAATATAAATATGTTATATGCTTATGGACACAAGCTCCTGCAGGCGAACACTCACCTGCAGACAGAGCGCAGGCAGGATCCTGACCTACTCTGATGGTCCCTCCAGAGCTGTGTTTCTACAAACGTCAGGTGGTACAGTGATGAGGCCCACCTGCTCTTCCCGATACGGGAGGTCCTGGGCCAAAGCACCACACGGCACTCCAGGACGGTTTCACTGATGTGACTGTCTCATAAGTCTTTTCATTTAAACCACAAGCTGTGTGGCACCAGCTCATCGTCTCTCTGGAACACGCCTCCCTGGGGACAGATTCTCTCCAATTACGCACTTTGGCATTGCAGCTGCCCTTTGATGACTTATTTCTCTCTCTTCCTGCCAGTTTATGACTCTGCCTTTCCCCTAGTATAAAGCAAGTCGTTTCCTGCATTTTATGAGTCTCAAGCATGGATTTTTCACTCACAATTAATTTGAGCACCATCCTAGCTCAGTGCTAATGCAATGATGCCCTCGAAGAAGGGAGGGGGCTGCTCTCCTTTCAGATGGACTTAGAGAATGAAAGGATGATTGCGGATCATTTCTCAGATTCCTTTGTCACATGTGAGTGGTGGTGTCACACTATGTAGGAGAAAGTTGGCTCTCTTGTGGTCATCTGTCCTTCACGTCACCCCATGAAGTTCCTGTTGACACCTGAAAAAATCTGTGGTGTCTGCTTGTCTTCTTTCAGTATGCCTTTCATCCTTTCACTTTTTCTGAAGTTGCTACCCAGGGAGAATAATGATTTCCTATTTTCCTTTGACTCTGAGGAACACAAAAATCTATTTTTTTTCTTTCTCTGTTTTTTCTTCTGAGATGATGTAGCAATTTTATTACCATTTCATTGAATACCATTTCTGTCTTCACTGGTCCCCTTCTTCAGACCTCTATGATTAAGTCTTGTTCTGATCAAAGACATGTCCCAAAGTGGATGGGTCTCAAATAGTTGCTTGTATTAATTTGAACTATTTTATATAAATTAATTATGTAAATATGCACTAGCTTACATTCTAGTTGTGGTGAGGCAACTGAGATTCAAGTGTTAACAACCCATAAACAACCATGATTACACAATCTGACCTGTGCCAGGGAGGAGGTTTTCATTCTATACTTGAAGGCTCATTGGGTAGCAATGTAGGCATTTGAGAAAGAGACAGATGGATCATATTTTAGTTTGAAAAGAATAAGAGGTATCGTGGAGGCCGAGAGAAGAGAGAATTTCAAGGAAACATAGATGCTGCTTGGATGCAAAATGTAAATATTTGCCGCATTTACAACCACGCAGTTGCGTAACTAGTGCCTATCTGCTTATATGTAAATATATCTTATAGATATTTTAAACCTTAGTTTCTATTTTCTTCTAGAGAAGATTAAGTAGGAGATGACAGTAGAAACCAGATTGTGATGCTGGGAATAAAGTTCACGGACACATTTCAGTGGAAGCTCAGAAAATGACCAATTAAGCCTATTAGAAGACATTGAGACCTCGTGGGGCAGACAAAATTGAACCAAAATCAAAGGCGAGAAGCATGAAGGAGTCAGGCACTTAACAGTATGATGAGAAATTCAGAATACATCTATTTGATGGTTTATTAGTTAGGGTGCTTTCTGTGGCAAGTGACAGAATTCGAAAGTTCTGATTAACTTATAAAAGTTAGTATCAGAAATGGTCACATCTCTGGCTTCACAAATGCCGTCAGGAGCCTGTCCCTCCGTGTCTTAGCTCCACTTACCTGTGCAGTAGGTTCAATGCCAGCCAGCTTCTCGTCTCAACCTGAGACAGTCCTTAACAGCTCTTGGTTTACATGTTATAACTCCGTGGGACCTGAGTCAGAGACACTTGCCCACAGCATCTGTACTGATCTCCAGGAAGGGATTACACATTACCCTGCACCAGCCACTTGCCCAAGCATTGGACTCTACAATGACTATCGACCATGAGACTCGCCTGATACTGACTCTCTCTGCAACCAAACCTCTGTACAGGCAGAGGCGGGCCGAGGCAGGTGGGTGGGTGAAGGGATTGTTCCGTCACGGTGGGGAGGGATATGTAATTCCTGACACTGCTTAGAATTATAGAGGCCTGGTGACAGTTCAAAGCAGGACCTTTACAGCAGGGGCCCCCAACCTTTCTGGCACCAGGGACTGGTTTTGTGGAAGACGGTTTTTCCACAGACCTGGATGGGGGATGATTTGGGGAGGATTCAAGCACATTGCATTTACTGTGCACTTTATTTTTATTGTTATTCCATCAGCTCCACCTCAGATCATCAAGTTAGATCCTAGATCTTGGGGGTCCCTTCTTTATGGTTTGAACTTCTCTGTAGATAATGCACCCTCTTATTGTCCCTCTCAACTTGTACACAATCAAGTACGAGTTGATGTCCTTTTGTGTGTGTGTGTGTGTGATGATTTGACCATTTTGTTCCTTTGAGGGAGAAAGGTATGTCATCTTGATTTTCTAGTTCTTAAGTAAATGACAGTTATTACAGAATACAAAGTTCTGAGAAAGGGCATAAAAATCAAACCTTCAAATGACCTGTAGTGTTAGAATGACTTTAGTGAATCAAAATCATTCAGCAGAAAGAAATCCATTAAGTGAGAGTGAGAATCATCCACTTTTGAAAACAACTGATATTTAGTGGAATGTGTCTTCTTATCTCAGTCTGCTGGAACCCTGAAGCTAAAGACCCAGCTAAACCATGCCCAGAATCCTGTACCGCAGAAGCCGCAAGATGATAAAGGTCTGTTGTTTTAAGCCAGTAATTTGTGGAAATATGTTATGCAGCATACACGTTTGCCCTATGTTACAGTATGTTTATCTTTAAATGTGACTTAAGATAGAGCTGTACAGATACTCCTTATCCTTTTTAAAATTCTTTTTCTCATCTTTTAAAAAAATTTAATTGGGTAAAATTGCTTTACAAGATTGTTTTAATTCCTGCTACACAACCACCTGAATCAGTTATATGAATACATATATCCCTTCCCTCTTTGCCCTCCCTCCACCCCTCTAATCCCACCACTCTAGGTCATCACAGAGCACTGAGCCGAGCTCCTGTGCTATAGAGCAGCTTCCCATTAACTATCTGCTTAACACATGGTAACGTATATGTGTCAATCCGAATCTCCCAATTAGTCCCACTTAATTGAGACAGTTAATTCTGTTTAGATATTCCCTACCCTTATTAGTTCTTTATCTTGTCCTATTCTCTATTACTGAGAGAGAGGTATAGAAATATCCAACTATGGTTGTGGGTTTGTCTATGTCTTCCTGAACATGGGCCATAGTTTTCTTTGTGTATTTTGAAGTTCTACACCTCGTGTGATACTCTGTTAAATATATCAACTTGGCCAGCTGATAGTCCCGTTTATTTAACATTTACCTAGGTGTTGCCTTGAAGTCCAGTTTGTCCAACAGTCAGAGAAGCATTACAGATTCCTGACGCTTCCTGTTTGCATAGTTCCCTGAATCCACTACATACAAACAAGGTCTGTTCCAAGACTGTCTCTGTAAGTCCAATTTGTCCTGAAGTCCAACAAAGTTAGCCTGTGCTTAGTCGCTCAGTCATGTCCAACTCTTCCCGACCCCATGGACTGTAGCCCACCAGGCTCCTCTGACCATGGGATCTCCCAGGCAAGAATATTGGAGTGGGTTCCCATGTTCTCCACCAGGGGATCTCCCCAACCCAGGGATCGAACCCAGGTCTCCTACATTGCAGGCAGATTCTTTACCATCTGAGCTGCTGGGGAAGCCCTAGGTACCAGTTAGCCTTATCAGCTATATAATATTGTAGTGTAATAGGTTTATAATACTTTTTGCACAAATAATACATTAAAAAACATGAAAAATAAAGAAAACATTTTTAATCTTGCAGCATAGTACCTAGAAAAGTACAGTAGTAGAGAACCACAGTGAGCATACCAGGGCTGCCATTCAGTCAACAGGCAAGAAGAGCTATTGTCTGGAGGCTTGGAGATGCTAGAGCTGAAGGACCAGGAGCAACAGGAGAGGGAACGCAAGCTGCCAATTCACTCATGCCTGACATGATGGAATGCATGTTCACATCTTTGAAAGTTGCAGCTTGAAGGTTCACATGTAGAGGATTTACTGAAGTTCCTTTGAAAAAGCAGAGACAGGAAACACATACACACACTCATGCCTGATTACCCAAGGTCCGTCTAATCAAGGCTTTGGTTTTTCCAGTAGTCATGAATGGTTGTGAGAGTGGGCTATAAAGAAAGCTGAGCACCAAAGAATTGATGCTTTTGAACTGTGATGTTGGAGAAGAGTCTTCAGAGTCCCTTGGACTGTGAAGAGATCCAATCAGTCCACCATAAAGGAGATCAGTCCTGGGTGTTCATTGGAAGGACTGATGTTGAAGCTGAAACTCCAATACTTTGGCTACCTGATGTGAAGAGCTGACTCATTTGAAAAGACCCTGATGGGAAAGATTGAAAGCAGGAGGGGAAGTGAATGACAGAGGACAAGATGGTTGATTGACATCACCGACTCAATGGACATGGGTTTGGGTGGACTCTGGGAGTTGGTGATGGACAGGGAGGCCTGGCGTGCTGTGGCTCATGCGTTCACAAAGAGTCGGACACGACTGAGCGACTGAGCTGAACTGCACTGCACTGAGTCTCCGCAGGGCTCACCTTTGGGGCAGGCTGTGGTGACTGATGGGTGCAACATCTTTTGTTTACTGATAAGAGAAGTGACATTTTTTATTCACATTTAGCTTGCTGTAGCTGCTCTTATAACATGTGATCTTAGGCTCTTCCCTAATGATACTCCTCAATTCGTTCTAAAAATTGTTTTCACCCTCTCAGGTTTAGAAAAGGATGGAGACTAAGCTCCCAAATACCATCCCAACACACTTGCACATGTGTGCGTGCACGCGTGCACGCACACACACACGCACACACACACACTGCCATTTGCCTGGAAAAGACTCTCAAGGGACTAGAAAATCTGCTGCCAGGTGGTTCTTCTCTTCCTGCATAGCACATCTTGATTACAGATGGCAATGAGCACGATGATGATAATTCAGAAAATAACGCCTGGCCCCCCATTAAATGACAATAGAGAATTATGAGTACTAAACAGAGGTTCTATAAAGCACTCTATGAAGAGGTAAAAGAAAATTTGAAAACTTGGGAGTCATTGATGAAGTCCAGAAGAGAAGCAGAAACTGGATCCTGAAGCCCCCACTTGTCTAAATAAAAGATGGGGATTTGCCGTTAAGTAACTATGTCCTTAAGCATTTAAGTTTCTCTCTACTTAAAGGCCACCTGCTTGGAGAATTCTTTCCTGACCAACCACCCACCTGACTCTGTAACTCTCTGCCCCTGAAGCATGCTTATGTCTCTCCACCTCACTTTCACTCCCTTCCCTGCCTGTCTTTTTCACTGGAATATAAACTCCCTAATCAGCAATTTTTGTTTTAGCCATCCACCATTCATTCTTGTGAGCAGGTATCCAGTTAGCTGTTGAATGAATACAACGTGGGTGTGACAGGTCTGTGTCTCCCTGTGCCCACGTCTAGAAACATTGTTCCAAATGGAAAATAATTCCATCAAGCTTAAATCTAAGCTGGAAGTTTAGACCTGAGCACCTAGTAGTGTGGGCTTCCCAGACAGCACTAGCAGCAAAGAGCCCAGCTGCCAATGCAGGAGATGGGAGACGTGGGTTGTTCCGTCCCTGGGTGGGGAAGACTCCCTGGAGAGGGAAATGGCAACGCACTGCAGTATTCTTGCCTGGAGATTCCCATGGACAGAGGAGCCAGGTGGCTACAGTCCATGGGGTTGGGAAGACTCAGACATGACTTAGCATGCACACACTTAGTAGGGTGGCTCTGTGACTGCACTGTTCTCCAAGGTTCACTGGTTTCCTCTATAAATAAAAACAGTTACATAGAGTAAATGTCAGGTTGTCTTGCTAGAAAAGGCAAACATTAAGTAGCCTTCCCTCAACCTGGACGATGTGTTAAATATTAGCGTAAGGACACCGTTTCAAACCATTCCTGAGTTAGAAAGCTCATTATCGAACACACTAATTAATAAGTATTTTTAATTCCACAAGCCTACCCTCATTAGGCTTACTTACCACTTCCCAAGCAGTTCCACCCAGACAACACAGATTTTCATCAAAAATTCCTATTTTGGAATAAAAATGTATATATACTTCTGTTTTTATAATGTCCTTGAGACTTGATATGAACATATTAACCTAAAATTGAAACTCCAATACTTTGGCCACCTGATGTGAAGAACTGACCCATTTGAAAAGACCCTGATGCTGGGAAAGATTGAAGGCTGGAGAGGGGACACCAGAGGATGAGATGCTTGGATGGCATCATCAACTCAATGGACATGAGTTTGAGTAAACTCTGGGAGTTGGTGATGGACAGGGAGGCCTGGAGTGCTGCAGCCCACGGGTCACTGGTGACCCACTCTGGTAATCTTGCCTGGAAAATCCCATGGACGGAGGAGCCTGGTAGGCTGCAGTCCATGGGGTCGCTAAGAGTCGGACACGACTGAGTGACTTGACTTTCACTTTTCACTTTCATGCTTTGGAGAAGGAAATGGCAACCCACTCCAGTGCTCTTGCTTGGAGAACCCCAGGGACGGGGGAGCCTGGTGGGTCACACAGAGTCGGACACAACTGATGTGACTTAGCAGCAGCAGAGCGATTTAACTGAACCTAAAATTTGTGTACCATTTTCCAAAGACCTTTTATAAGCCAGTGCTTATATTTGGAAAACAGTGAATTGCTTATGAAATTAAAGGCAGATAAACCCCAGATATCAGTGAAAGAAATAAGGAAAAACAAAATAATAGGTCATTTTCTCAAGAGCATTTATTTAAATGTATTAAACCTGAATTTCTTATTCCAGGTAAAATTTATAATATCTAGCTCTTGTTGATATAGCTTCCCTGGTGGCCCAGATGGTAAAGAATCTGCTTGCAATGTAGAAGATCCATGTTCGACCCCTGGGTTGGGAAGATCTCCTAGAGAAGGAAATGGTAACCACTCCAGTATCTTGCCTGGAGAATTCCGCAGCCAGAGGAGCCTGGTGGGCTACAGTCCGTGGGGTCAAAGGAATCAAACATGACTGAGCAACTAACACACTTATCGATATAAATAAAGTCCTTCAAGGGACAACCTGAAATATGCTCAAGAGTCAGGAGTGCCTCTATTGAAAGAAACTCTCTTGAATTCCTGCTACTAAAAACCTTGCCTGTCTATGGAGAGGGCAACTCCACCAGGACCTCAGCAGCAGCAAATCCAACAGAGGATCTAACTGTTTATCATTCCAGTCCAGATGTGGCTCAGATGGTAAAGAATCTACCTGGAATGCAAGAGAGTGCCACAATGCAGGATACCCAGGTTCGATCCCTGGGTTGGGAAGATCCCCTGAAGAACGGCAACCCACTCCAGTACTCTTGCCTGGGAAATCCCATGGACAGAGGAGCCTGGGAGCGGGCTATAGTCCCTGAGGTCATGCAAGTCTCACACAATTTAGCAACTAATCCACCACCACCACCACAGAAGTATAAAGAAGGTTATAACTTTGTTTTTTACCTGCTTAAGTCAGAACTGGTCAAGTTCAGGCAAAATGGTCTATTTGGATCAAACTCCTGAAAGATATTGATTTATAAATCAGAATGCCAATATTATCAATTGATAATGTGAGCTATGATAAAGTGGCTCAGACTGTAAAGAACCTGCCGGCAATGCAGGAGACCCGGTTTTGATCCCTGGGTCTGGAAGATCCCCTGGAGAAGGAAATGGCAACCCACTCTAGTATTCTTGCCTGGAAAATCCCAGGGACAGATGAGCCTGGTGGGCTACAGTCCATGTGGTCGAAAAGAGTCAGACACAACTGATGGACTACACTTTAAATGTGAGCTACAGCTGAAGTATCTCCCATACAATCAATAGAAATCATGTCATCTACAAATTTATTTTCAGGCCACAATCTTCATTTTACTTAGCTCGCCTATTATAATAGGCTCTTAGGTACTTTTCCCAGAAATTAAAGGCAATAAAATTATCCGGCATATTTCTGTGATATGAAGCAACTATTAGCAAGATCAAAAATCATGTTAATTAAACACAGAGTCTACTAATCTTCATAAAGTTACTAGATTACTAGTTCAAACTGCAGGCTGAAATAGACAAAAGGGTATAAAAATTAAAAGTTAGTTTGAGTTCACAACAAATTCTGTGGTCAATGGAAATGTTTATTCTTTCCCATGAATAATTACCCATTTGTCTAACTCGAACATATTTTTATAAAAATGGTTTTTTTAATAAATTATGTTCTTCATGAATTATGGATCACGTTGTCTCTCAAACCCAATACATGCGGTTCCACTAGTCATGTCACATGTGTCAAGAAATTACTCAGGAAAATGGTGCATATTTACTTGAAAAGCTGAGAGTCATTAACATCAGAGGCCATTATCAATTAAAAGTGCGTTGCCGCTAGGCATGGATTTCCTGATCTTAGCACCAAATTGATCTACCTTGCGACATGAAACCTGGTTTTGCTTAACACTGAGCATGTAAGTATTGATTTTTCTTCCTGAGTTATGTTTGCACTGAAGTCTAAAGTTGAATTTTTAATGCAGAACAAATTAAGATGTTTTAAGCACCAAGTAGATTTGATATGTCTGAAAGCATAAAAGGGATTATTTTAGCAGTGGTTCCGTGAACGTCTGTAACGTCTGAGTACTTTCTCCCTGCTCATCTCACAGAGACTGCATGTTAAACTACATGAAGGTTTTTCAAAAGACAAAATGCCTGAGTTAGAATAGAATAAAAGTACTGGTGGGAATAAATATTTATTGCCATCCTTAATGTTATTTATCTTTATATGTCACTGCTGTGTATTAAATGTTTATATGCGACACCTCAGTTTGGAGAAGACGTAATTAGAAAGTAGCAAATGCCAAGAGTACTCACTGTTATTGTCCCGCTTCATATGTGAGGAGCTGAGGGTTAGGAGTTGTACAACTTGCTCAGCTCACAATACCAGTAAGAGGCAGAGCGAGAATTTGCTTTAACCCCTTGCTTATTAATTTAAAACACACTGCTCTTTTCAATCCCAACACCCTCTGACCCTTTTCAAAATGTACTGAAATAATGAATTGAACAATACAGGTCACACCAAGTGATATGTAAATTACTATGAGGGATGAATAAGAAAATAAGCTTAAGCAAACATTAAACCCTATTTATTAGGAATTTCTTGCATTTTTCAGTGAGTTTGATTGAGTTATTCTAATACTACTTTCTCTTAATTTTAGTATTGAGCAAATAAGTAAATACACTGTAGACGAATTCAGAATTTTCAATGTGAATTATAAAAAAGAGGTGATAATAAACCTTTGGCATTGAATTGGAATTGGAGTTATCAGTATGAACCCATAATTAGACAGATGGACATAGATACAAATATACATATATAGATGAAATCAGTTCAGTTCAGTTGCTCAGTCATGTCTGACTCTTTGTGACCCCATGAGCTGCAGCACACCAGGCCTCAATGTCCATCACCAACTCCCAGAGTCCACCCAAACTCATATCCATTGAGTCAGTGATGCCATCCAACCATCTCACCCTCTGTCATCCCCTTCTCCTCCCACCTTCAATCTTTCCCAGCATTGAGGTCTTTTCAGATGAGTCAGTTCTCTGCATCAAGTGGCCAAAGTATTGGAGTTTCAACTTCAGCATCAATCCTTCCAATGACCATTCAGGACTGATTTCCTTTAGGATGGACTGATTGGATCTCCTTGCAGTCCAAGGGACTCTCAAGAGTCTTCTCTAACATCACAGGTCAAAAGCACCGATTCTTCAGTGCTCAGCTTTCTTTATGGTCCAACTCTCACATCAATACATGACCATTGGAAAACCCATAGCCTTGACTAGACAGACCTTTGTTGGCCAAGTAATGTCTCTGCTTTTGAATATGCTGTCTAGGTTGGTCATAGCTTTTCTTCCAAGGAGCTAGCGTCTTTTAATTTCATGGCTAAAGAATCTTTTGAAAGAGCAAGGGTCTTAATTTCATGGGGAACTCAGGGTGGAGACAGACTTTCTGCATTGTTAAGCCCTCAGTCAAGGAAGCCTCTTCAAGGGTTCGCCTGTAAGGAACTCAGAATGGAAAGGAACTGATGCTGCTCCTAAATGGCTATGGTTCAAATCAAAGGAATGATTTCAATAAGCCCAGACTCTTGCATCTTCCCCTACACAGAGAAGCCCTTACATCCACTAACTTGAGAAGTCTGGCTTTCTTTATTGAATGGTAGTCTTCTGATGTTCTGACTACTTGGTCTTTGTTGAAAAAAAAAAAAGGGGGGTCCCTCTCTTACCTCTTCAGATCAGTCTCTCAGAGCTAATTGGGTTTCCATGGTGGCTCAGATGGTGAAAAATTCCCCTGAAACGCAGGAGTAGCAGGTTCAGTCTCTGGGTCAGGAAGATCCTCTGGAGGAAAATGGCAACCCACTGTAGTATTCTTGCCTGGAGAATCCCATGGACAGAGAAACCTGGTGGGCTCAGCCAGTAGGGTGGCAAAGAGTTGGCCATGACTGAGCGACTAACACTTCATACGTCAGTGCTATCTGAAAGGCTGAGTCCTGGGCTTAAATCCTCAGTTTTGTGTCTACCACATAAAATATAACTCTCAATTTTAGGTTGTGCTTCTTTTTTTCCAATCTATAGGACCCAACCTTTCCAGTGGTTTAACACAATAGGAGTTTGTTGCTTGCTCGTATAAAAGTCGGAGGCCAATGGTCCTGGTCAGACCACCACAATTTAGAGTCCGAGGCTCCTTAAATCTCACAGCTCACCCTCAGCCTCGCCTTGAGCACGACAGGAGGGAAAGAGAATGAAGAACGCACATTCAGGGTTTTCCTGACTTGATGGTTAGTGACAACTATACCTCAGTTCACATTCTGTTGGCAAGAACTATTGCTCCCTGCACCCCCAGGAACATTTATCTGTTGCTATTTTTAAAAACAGTACTTATGTGTAGTTCCAAGGCGCAGTCTTCTCAGTGCAGGGGCTTTCTGCCGTGGAGCAGCGGCTTCTGCCGTGGAGCAGCGGCTTCTGCCGTGGAGCAGCGGCTTCTGCCGTGGAGCAGCGGCTTCTGCCGTGGAGCAGCGGCTTCTGCCGTGGAGCAGCGGCTTCTGCCGTGGAGCAGCGGCTTCTGCCGTGGAGCAGCGGCTTCTGCCGTGGAGCAGCGGCTTCTGCCGTGGAGCAGCGGCTTCTGCCGTGGAGCACAGGCTCCGGGGGCGCGGACTTCAGGAGTTGCAGCTCCCGGCTCTGGAGCACAGACTCGGTGGTTGCGGCACCCTGGCTCAGTTGTCCTATAGCTTGTGGGGTCCTCCTGGGTCAGGGGTCAAATCCACGTCTCCCTCATTGGCAGGCGGATTCTTTACTCCTGAGCCATAGGGAAGCCCCCTCTGTCACATGTTTATGCTTCTTTATTTTTCCAAATTAAAAAAAAATTAAGGTAAAATGTACATATGCAAAATTCACCCTTTTAGTACAGGGTTCAGTGAGTTTTGACCAGTGTGACCATTTTAACTGTCCCCACGGTAAAGATTTTGGTCATCCCCCTACTGATTTCCCTTCAATGGCCTTGTAGTCAAACATTCCTCCACTCGCAGTCCCTTCCAGCTGCTCATCTGTTCTCTGAGCCCATGCTTTCACTTTGCCAGAGGGCCATCTAATGCAATAATACTGTATGTAACTTGTGGGTTTATCTGTTTTGCTTTTCAGTGTACAAGTTTTTGATTAGTCTAAACTTCAGTTTCAAGTCCACAATGTTTGTGTGTTTTAAAAATAGGCTGAAAAACATCTATTTCTGCTTTATTGACTACGCCAAAGCCTTTGACTGTGTGGATCACAATAAACTGTGGAAAATTCTGAAAGAGATGGGAATACCAGACCACCTGACCTGCCTCTTGAGAAATCTGTATGCAGGTCAGGAAGCAACAGTTAGAACTGGACATGGAAGAACAGACTGGTTCCAAATAGGAAAGGGAGTATGTCAAGGCTGTATATAGTCACCCTACTTATTTAACTTCTATGCAGAGTACATCATGAGAAATGCTGGACTGGAAGAAACACAAGCTGGAATCAAGATTGCTGGGAGAAATATCAATCACCTCAGATATGCAGATGACACCACCCTTATGGCAGAAAGTGAAGAGGAGCTAAAAAGCCTCTTGATGAAAGTGAAAGAGGAGAGCGAAAAAGTTGGCTTAAAGCTCAACATTTAGAAAATGAAGATCATGGCATCTGGTCCCATCACTTCATGGGAAATAGATGGGGAAACAGTAGAAACAGCGTCAGACTTTATTTTTTTGGGCTCCAAAATCACTGCAGATGGTGACTGCAGCCATGAAATTAAAAGACGCTTACTCCTTGGAAGGAAAGTTATGACCAACCTAGATAGTATATTCAAAAGCAGAGACATTACCTTGCCGACTAAGGTCCATCTAGTCAAGGCTATGGTTTTTCCTGTGGTCATGTATGGATGTGAGAGTTGAACTGTGAAGAAGGATGAGCACTGAAGAATTGATGCATTTGATCTGTGGTGTTGGAGAAGACTCTTGAGAGTCCCTTGGACTGCAAGGAGATCCAACCAGTCCATTCTGAAGGAGATCAATCCTGGGATTTCTTTGGAAGGAATGATGCTAAAGCTGAAACTCCAGTACTTTGGCCACCTCATGTGAAGAGTTGACTCACTGGAAAAGACTCTGATGCTGGGAGGATTGGGGGCAGGAGGAGAAGGGAACGACAGAGGATGAGATGGCTGGATGGCATCAAGGACTTGATGGACGTGAGTCTGAGTGAACTCCGGGAGATGGTGATGAACAGGGAGGCCTGGGGTGCCGCGATTCATGGGGTCACAAACAGTCAGACACGACTCAGTGACTGAACTGAATTGAACTGAAAATAGGCTGCATTAGCACAGCTTTAAATTCACAGCAGGACTGAGTGCAGGGTACAGGGAATCCCTGTGCATCCCTGCCCCCACACGCTCAACCTCCTCATGCCAGCATCCTCCGCTGGAGCGGTTCATATGTTGCAATCAGTAAACCGATGCTGGCGCACCGCCACCATTCACAGTCCGTGGTTCACACTGGGTTCACTTCCATTTTGTGGGTCTGGACAAATGTATAATGATGTGTGTCCACCATAACCGTATCATGCAGAGTGGTTTCAATGCCCCAAAAGTCCGCCGGGCTCTGCCTCTCCACCCTTTTACCTCCTCCCAGCTCCTGACAGCCACTGTGTTTTTGTCATCTCCCAAGTTTTGCCTTTTCTAGAATTTTGTGTAGTTGAAATCACATATAGTATATATCCTTTTCAGATTAGCCTTTCTTACTTAGTAGTAGGCATTTAAATTTCTTCCGTGTCTTTTCATGACCTAGTGTTTAATGATATTCCATTGTCTGGATGTGTTACAGTTTATGCATTTACCTGCTGCTGCTAAGTCGCCTCAGTCCTGTCCGACTCTGTGTGACCCCACAGGCAGCAGCCTCCCAGGCTCCCTGTCCCTGGGATTCTTCAGGCAAGAACACTGGAGTGGGTTGCCATTTCCTTCTCCAGTGCATGAAAGGAAAAGTGAAAGTGAAGTCGTTCAGTTGTGTCTGAGTCTTCTACCAGGCTCTTCCATCCATGGGATTCTCCAGGTGAGAGTACCGGAGTGGGTTGCCATTGCCTTCTCCATGCATTTACCTACTGAAGGACATTTGCTTGCTTCCAGGTTTCGGCGATTGTGAATAAAGCTGCAATAAATATCCTTGCGCAGGTTTTTGTATAATCCTGATTTTCAACTTCTTTGGATACAAGAATCATGATTCATACGGAAAGATAATATCTAGGGTTTCTTTTTTTAAAGAAACTGGCAGACTGTTTTCCAAAATGGTTGTACTATTTTGCATTCCCACTAACAGCGAATGAGAGTTCTTGTTGCCCCTCACCCTCACGAGCATTTGATGTTGCTGGTGTTTTGGATTTCATTCATTCTAATTATTGTGCACTGGTATCTCATTGCTATTTTAAACTCAAAATTCCCTCATGACGTATGACTTGTACATCATCTCGCATCCTTTTGTGTATCAACCTAGTATCCTATAACTTTGTTATAATGCTATTAGTTCTAAATTTTTTGTTGTTGCTGTTGATTCTTTTGGATTTTTATATTCATCATCATATCATCTCTGAGCAAAGACAATTTCATTTATTCCTTCTCAGTCTCTCTAAAATTCGATCCCTGTTCTTGCCTTCCTGGTTTTAGTTAGGATTTCCAGTATGATGCTGAAAAACAGTGGCAAGAAGGGGCCTCATAGTGCTGCACCCTTAGTGGGAAGTCTTCCAGCTCCTCACCGTTAAGTACAAGGCCAGCTACAGCATTTTTTGTAGATGCTCTTTATCAGTCTGAGGACGTTCCCCTATATTCCTAGTTTACTAAGTTTTTTTTTTTTTAATGAATGGGTGTTGGGTTTTGTCAAATACATCTTCTGCATCTGTAGATATGATCTGTGATTTTTCCTCTTTAGCTTGTTGATGATATGGATTACACTGTGTACATGAATGCGTGCTTCGTCATTCAGTCGTGTCTGATTCTTTGTGACCCCATGAACTATAGTCCACCAGGCTCCTTTGTCCATGGGATGTTTCATGTGAAAACACTGGAGTGGGTTGCTATTTTGTCCTCCAGGGGATCTTCCCGATTCGGGGACTTAGCTTCTGTCTCCCGTGACTTCTTCATCGCAAGGCCGATTCCTTACCTGTGGAGCCATCAGGGAAACCCATCAATTACATTAATAGATTTTTAAATGTTGAGCCAGCCTTGCATTACTTGGAATAAATCCCATTTGGTTGTGATGTATAATTCTTTTTATTTTTTTAGTTTACTTTAAAATTAAATTATAGCTGACTTACAATGTTGTGTTAATTTCAGGAGTACAGCAAAGTGAATCAGTTTCTATCTTCTTTTCAGATTCTTTTCCCTTGTAGGTTGTTACAAAATATTGAGTATAGTTCCCTGCACTATACAGTTGGTACTTGTTGGTTATGTATTTTATATAAGCTTCCCTGGTGGCTCAGAGGTTAAAGCGTCTGTCTGCAATGCGGGAGACCTGGGTTTGATCCCTGGGTCAGGAAGATCCCCTGGAGAAGGAAATGGCAACCCACTTCAGTGTTCTTGCCTGGAGAATCCCATGGACAGAGGAGCCTGGTGGGCTACAGTCCACGGGGTCGCAAAGAGCTGGACACGAGTGAGCGACTTCACTCCCTCACTCACTCAGTGTGTATATGTTAATCCCAACCTCCTGATTTATCCAATGCCACTTTTCCCCTTTGGCAACCAACTTGTTGGATATGACATGCTAATATTGTAAAGATTTTGCTTCTATGTTCATGAGAGATACTGATCTATAGTTTTCTTTTCCAGTAATGTCTTTATTTGGTTTTTATATTAAGGTAATTTCAACCTTACAGAATGAGTGAGTTAGGAAGCATTCTTTCTGCTTCTATCTCCTGCAAGAGATTGTAGAGAACTGGAATAATTTTTTTCCTTAAATGTTTGGTAGAATACATCAGTGAACCCACATAGGCTTAGTATTTCAATTAAAAAAAATAGATATAGGCTTATTCAAGTAGTCTGTTTCTTTTCGTGTGGGTTTTAGCAGGTTTTGTCTCAAGCAGTTGGTCCATTCCATCTAGGTTATCAAATTTGTGGGCTTAGAGTTATTCGTAACATTTCTTGACTATCTTGTTCATGTCAATGTGAGCTGCTTTGGTGGCTTATCTTTCATTTCTGACACTAGTAATATATGTCTTTTCTTAGCTATCCTGGCTGGTGGCTAATCAGTTTTATTGATCTAGCTGCCTGAGATGGAAGCTTTGATTTTAGATATTGCTTCTCTTCTAATACATCCTTTCTATAGTATATATTCCCCTCGAAGCTCTGCTTTTACTGTATCCCACAAATTCTGAGAAGCTGCATTTTCATTTTTTGCCTTGATTCATGGACCTGACATTCCAGGTTCCTATGCAATATTGCTCTTTACAGCATTGGATCTTGCTTCTATCACCAGTCACATCCGCAACTGGGTGTTGTTTTTGCTTTGGCTCCATCCCTTCATTCTTTCTGGAGCTATTTCTCCACTGATCTCCAGTAGCATATTGGGCACTTAATGACCTGGGGAGTTCCTCTTTTGGTATCCTATCATTAAAAAGAAAGTTTTAAGTCTCTTGAGGCTTCTTCTTTGACCCATGGGTTATGTGGATCTGTCTTATTTAATCTTCAAGTATTTTAGGATTTCCCAACTATTTTTCTCTTATTGATTTCTATTTTAATTCTAATGTGGTCTGAGAGCAGCCATTGTATGATTTCTGTTCCTTTAATTTTTTAAAGGTAAGTTTTGTTACCCAGAATATTGTCTATCTTAATGAATGGTCCACGTGACCTTGAGCTGAAAATGTATTGTGCAGCTGTTGGATGAAATAGTCTATAGGTATCAACTGTATGCAGTTGATTGATGGTGCTATTGAGATCAACTACTGATTTTCTGCCTATTGGATCTGCCCATTTCTGGTAGAAGGTGTTGATATTTCACATACAATAGAGGGTTCATCTGTTTCTCCTTGCAGTTCTATCAGTTTTTGCCTCACATATTTTGATGCTGTGTATATACACATTAAGGATTGTTAGCTCATCTTGGAGAACTGACCCCTTATCATGATAAATGTCTCCCTTTATCTCAATAATTTTTCTTGCTCTGAGGTTTGCATTGTGTGGAATTAATACAGCTATACCTGCTTTCTTTCCACTAGTTTCAGCATGCTTTATCTTTCTTCATTCATTTACTTTTGATCTATACGTATCTTTCATTTTAAATGGATATCTTCTACACAGTATAAGTTTGGGTCTTCCCTTTTGATCTACTCAATCACTTTTTCAAAAATATTTTTAAAATTTTATTTTTACTTTATGTTACTTTACAATACTGTATTGGTTTTGCCATACATTGACATGAATCCGCCACGGGTGTACATGAGTTCCCAAACATGAACCCCCCCTCCTCCCACCTCCCACTCCATATCATCTCTCTGGATCATCCCCACGTGCCAGCCCCAAGCATCCTGTATCCTGCTTCGAACATAGACTGGCGATTTGTTTCTTACATGATCGTGTACATGTTTCAGTGCCATTCTCAATCACTTTTAATTGTTCTGCTTACACTATGAGGCTTCCCAGTTGGCACTGTGCTGTGCTTAGTTGCTCAGTTGTGTCCGACTCTTTGTGACCCCACCAGGCTCCTCTGTTCATGGGATTCCAGGGCAAGAATACTAGAGTGGGTTGCCATGCTCTCCTCCGGGAGATCTTTCCAACCCAGGGACCAAACCTAGGTCTCCAGCATTGCAAGTGGATTCTTTACCATCTGAGCTACAAGGGAAGCCCATGGATACTGGAGTGCGTAGCCTAGCCCTTCTTTAAGGGATTTTCCTGACCCAGGAATTGAACCAGGGTCTCCTGCATGGCAAGCAGGTTCTTTACCAGCTGAGCTACCAGGGAAACCCAGTGGTAAAGAACCCACCTTCCAATGCAAGAGACTTAGAGATGTGGGTTTGATCCCTAGGTAGGGAAGATCTCCTGGAGAAGGGAATGGCTACCTACTCCAGTATTCTTGCCTGGAGAATCCCATGGACAGAGGAACCTGCCAGGGTACAGTCCATAGGGTCACACAGAGTTGGACATGACTGAAGTGACTTAGCACGTACGCAGATAGTTAAAGTATGCTATGCTATGCTATACTATACTTGGCCACAAGCCACTAGTAAGTGTGAGTAAAGGCCTATTGATGTTTTGCTTTGAATTTAACTGGAATGTTTTGGTTTATTTAAAAAATTCTTAGAATTTTGTTTCAATTTGTTTTCCTAATATTTTCCAAATATTCAGAGAATTCAGGAAAATTTTACGATGCTACAAATCGATCTGAGATAATTTTGATTTTAGCATGGTTTCCTTCTTTTTGAATTCCTGGATTGAAGTAGTAAATGGGGGTGCCCTTCAAAGAGACATCAAGGTGCATGTTACCTCTGGGATTTATGCCTTGTGGTGTCTTGTGTGAGAAATAAAATCTGTGAATATATTGAAGAGATGTTCAATTAATTCTATCTTCCCCTGAATCACAGGCAGTACTATGAGGCTGAAAAGGAAGAGAAACTGTTGGAGAATCACTGTTGATTATGTTTCATTTGAGTGCACTAGACTCCTACAAAAAGAATGTTTCACTAAATAAATTTGGAGTTTGTCTTCAATTGTTTATTTCCTTCCTTCATCTTTTTTCAGGCAATCCTCAGGAAGCTAAATGGTGTTGATTTAATTATCTTTCAAGCTATTCTAGATTATACCAATATGCATCCTTATTTCTGTGAGTGAATGACTGAACAGTTCTATTAATGAAACTATTGGATTTAGAGAGCGTATTGATTTCAAGTCTTGGAGCAAGAATTGTCAATATGCTGGTTTGGTACTTTAGTTCATTTAGACTCAAAAATTCCTAGAGATAGTAAAAACTGAGGTTCTGCTTTAGAATTAAAAATTTAACAAGAAACCTAATCTTTCCCTTCTTTAAATTTTGGAGACAATGTTGTTTATGCATGTAATTACTAAACACACATAGAGAGACTTTATTGACATCAAGGCTATGACATGAATATGTCTAGCCTGTTACAATTTGAGTCTTGAGAAACTATGCCTTGTAATAATTGACTCCTTCACTTGAATCATCACAATAATATTTTACTTGGTGTAATAAAATTGGCATATTCTCTAGTAATATTTGAAATTGGTCATCTGCTTATCATTAGTAGAAAGAATTGATGAATTTAAAAAAATCAATCAACATATATTGAATTTCTCTAAAAAGCAGGGAACTAGAGTTAGAGTAACCTAGCTTCCCTGAAAAATCAGGCTATGTTTACAAATGATTCTGAAAGATTTAAAGTAGAATTAAATTGGAATTGTTAATTCCATCCAAAATAGAAATGGCTTCTGGCTTGGCAGTGCTGAACACCTGGCGCTTGTTTCTAGGACATGTACCAAGTCAAACCAACTGGAGATGGGGTAAAACAAAGCGCTGTGCTGGAGAAGGTCCAGATAGAATGAGTGTTATCGGTCTTTAATAGATGGAGCCCTGGTGGTCTGAATTCCTCTAAAGCCCTGGAAGAATGTTTAGGGATTTTAGCACTGCCTACATGCCAGCAGACTGCACTGGCTCAGCTCATGGGCTCATTTAGATTTCTCAGTGTATAAACCTGCAGGTCCACAACAACATCAGGGGCCCCCTTAGGAGCTAGTTAAAAATAAAAACGCAGTCATGTACAGATACCCTACGAGAGGCTTGGAGGGATCAAGTAGTGGTTCTATGCTGGTGCTGGTCACTTTCAGTACTTGGGACACTCCTAACCATAAAAGGAGGGATTTGGGCTTTTTATCAGAAATTCAAAACTCTCTCGGGAAAGCACAATTGTTTCGTTTGAAATAAATGTCATTTTTAAAAAATGTAAACTATTTTTAAAGTCTTGACTGAATTTGTTACAATATTTCTTCTATCTTATGATTTGGATTTTTGGCCCCAACGCATGTGGGGTCTTAGCTCTTCAATCAGGGATGCAACCCGCACCCCTGGCATCGGAAGGTGACGTCTTAACCACTGGACTGCCAGGCAAGTCCCATGAAATAAGTGTCCCCTGAGCTGATGCAAAAATGGATTTGCCTCACAAAACCTGTGATTTAGTCTAGGAAAGAAATAGATGCTTCAAGATGAAGACACAGTTCCTGTACTTGCCACTGGCTTAGGCTTCATGGTTGATACAGTGACTTATTTCTGATCCCAAATGGGGATCAGATACCTTGGGGTATCTGTGGGTAGAGCCCACAGCAGGAGACAACATACATATGAGAGGAAATGTTATTTCTTTGATGTGCTGTACAGCAAAACCCTGGAGATGTGAAAGGAACTTTCAGGACAGAGGAAAAACACCTAACTGGAGGCTCAGAAAGCCTTGGCTATAGTATCAACATCTTCTATTTCCTTGCTTCTTGGAGTGATTTAACAAGACCCAACTCACTTGATTTGCCCAGTTTCTACTCCAGTTCACTCAAGGCTGAGCTGATTGTTTTTAAGATGATCTGAAAATGTAATACTTTCTTAACGATGACATAACATTTCTGGCAGAGAAAAACCAAGAGGAGGGAAACCCTTTGCTGACCTTGCAACATTTGTTTTTATTGTGAGAAAATTAAGGAAACACTTGCCTTGTGATGGAGCAGAACAGTAATCTATCTGAAGGTGAGGTGAAAATATTATGATAGAATGTAAGACTGTCACTTAATCCACCTAAGACAGCAGTTTGTTCATTTAACTGTTATCAATTGTCAGTTATTTTTGTTTACTCCCAGAGTGACATGGTTTATCAATTCTCAAGCTGATACTTTTTAAGGAAAAAATGTATTTAAATAAAAATTGATATATTTAAGACCTCCTATACTGTGGCATGAAATCCACTAATTTTGGATTTCTGAACAATTGGTTTCAGATTGAATAGATGATTATTTGTCAATATTTCTGATGCTGGGAAAGATTGAGGGCATGAGGAGAAGGGGCTAAAAGAGGATGAGATCGTTGGATGGTATCACTGACTCAATGGACATGAGTTTGAGCAAGGTTTGGGAGGTGGTGATGGACAGGGAAGCCTGGCATGCTGCAGTCCATGGGGTTGCAAAGAGTCAGACACGACTGAGTGACTAGACAAAAACAACCACAAATTAGAATATATACATAAATATCTGGTATTGGTTCTGTCTTTCAATGTGAAACATGAAGAACTTGCCAGGTACTATTTGCATCCAAGTGTCCATTTCTCTTTTTGCTGCGTTCTGTTCTCTTTATGCTTCGGGGTTCCAGTTTTGGTTCTTTTATAGTAACTGAAAAATTCCAGTGTACCAGAGGATGAGATGGTTAGATAACATCACCAAGTCAATGGACGTGAATCTCAGCAAACTCCAGGAGACAGTGAGGGACGGGGAAGGCTGACATGCTACCCTCCATCTCAAAGAGTGGGGATCAAAGTGGGATCTCAAAGAGTGAGGTCTCAAAGAGTTCAGACTTAGCGTCTGAACAACCACGACGTAAAGATCTATGCTAGGATACGCGTTCGGTGTGACTCTGCATGTGACTTGAAGAACCTCTGTGTGTTTGAGTAGAATCCAGCGGTCTTCTATATTAACCGTTGTTATAGACCCACATGCAAATATGTGTGTATTGTTGTTCAGTCACTAAGTCATATCTGACTCTGTAACACCCATGAATTGCAGCACGCCAGGCTTCCCCGTGCTTCAGTCTCTCTCCGAGTTTGCTCAAACTCATGTTCATTGAATCAGTAATGCCATACAACCATCTCATCCTCTGCCACCTCCTTTTCCTTTTACCCTCAATCTTTCCCAGCATCAGGGTCTTTCCCAAAGAGTTGGCTGTTCGCATCAGGTGGCCAAAGTATTGGAGCTTCAGCTTCAGCATCAGTCCTTCCAATGAATATTCAGGACTGATTTCCTTTAGGATGGACTGGTTGATCTCTTCGCAGTCTAAGGGACACTCAAGAGTCTTCTCGAGCACCATGATTCAAAAGAATCATTTCTTCCATTCTCAGCCTTCTTTATGATCCAACTCTCACATCAGTACACGACTACTGGAAAAACCATGTATGTGTGTACAATACGGACAAACTTATTTTCTAAAAAATACAATAAATGCCTATCTCTTGAACAGAAGGAGCCTAAGTTTACGAAGGTCATATTATGGTTTCATCAGACATTGAGCAAGAGGGGTACCACGGAAGGAGGAACTACCTCCTCTTGCAACATTCTCAGGTTGTCAGGACCCCACAATGTGCTCTTGGGCACCCTTTGTCCTACTGAGGTGCCCTGTATATTGCTAACACCATTTTCTGCTTGCCAACAATCCACACGATTTTCCAGAATTTCATTACTTTCTGCAAATAGCTGATGGATAAATTAGAGAGTTATGTGATGGAAGTCACGGCCCTGCATCTCTCAATATTTCAACATGACATTAATACCTGCAGATCTCCTGGGGATGCAGCATTGCTTCTCTTTTTCTATTTTTGTCAGTGGAGTTACTCCCAGGGGCTTCTACTTGCTCTTTCTACTAGAACAGTCTGCATTTCACAGTCAGGGACCCCAGGTGGGAATTCTTCCAGCTATTGAGTATATCTCTTTCAGCTCTGCCTCAAGAATAGACATAATAATCACACTGAGTCTGTGTACTCACTGGGCCTACTGTGAGAAAACCTTGGACCAAACCCAATTATTTTCTGATTTCCTTAACTCCACTGAAGGATGAAACACAGTGATGTTTTGGATCACCAGTAACTTGGGTGCAACTTTGGGATGATTAGAGTCTACCTAATCATCTTCAGAAGGTTTCGTTTTTCCCCTTCCCTTTTTACAGGCTTCCTTCACCTCGGGAAACAAGAAGCCATGAAGAGAGCTTCATGGTGCATGGTTGTGGTTTGGCAAGATTTTCCTTAAGGGAAGTTCATATTCTCTTTGTCAAGGGAAATTGGGTTGAGAAGGGTCCAAGAGGCTTCGATTCTTAATGTTGTACTCAAGTTAGATTTTGGCTCCACAGTCCTAGAGTTTTTCTGATTATATTGATCAAGATATTTTAATTTTATTATTTAAAAAAATGTTATTGGGGTATAGCTGCTTTACAATGTTGTGTTAAGATCTGTTTTTAAATTGTAACAGTAATTTTCATCATTCAGGATACAATGAGCAGCTTTCCACTGTCAAGAATCTCTGATCAAAGCCTTCTGACTCTTTTACCAATCCTACTGTTTAATAAGACAAATGACCCATCTTGTTTCCGGCATTTAAGTGATGCCAGTTGGCCTCTGCTCTTATGCAAGCTCATCATCTCCTTTAAAACCAGAGAACTCTTTACCTCCACATGTCAGGGTGATCTCAAAGGAATGTGAGAATTCCAAGGTTCCAGATTCACCCCAAAGCATCAAATGCCCGTTTCCAGTTCTTAGACATGCATTCCATCCCAATCAAGACTCTAATTTGTATATAAGAATCTGGATAGCTTGTAAATCCAAATATCAGAATCCTTTCAATATTGAAATTTGGGCATGATTTGAATGGCGTTCCCAGGTGACAAAGTGATAAAGAATCTCCCTTCACTGCAGGAAAAGCAGGAGACGCAGGAGATGTGGGTTTGATCTCTGGGTCAGGAAGATCCCTAGAGGAGAAAGTGGCGACCCTCTCCAGTAATCTTGCCGGGCAAAACTCATCGACAAAGGAGCCTGGCTATGGTCCTAGGGCTCGCAAAGAGCTGGACATGACTGAAGTGACTGAGCACGCACGCGCACTGAATGTATATGTCTTACTGATAAGATGTTTAGACTTCTCAGAGAATTTCTTTATTCTCTGACTATACCTTGATCTGAAAGTTTGAGGTGCCTATTGAGCTAGAACCTGGTACCTTCCCACCAAACATGGAGGGAGGGAGTTGGAACCCCCATATTCCCATCCAACATGGGGTGTCAGTGCTGAAACCAGAACCTTTCTGCTGGAACCCCAACATTCCAGGGTGATGGCATTAGAACCCAAGTGTTTTTACTCAGTGTGAGAAAAAGAGCTAGAACTCTTGCGGGGGGCGCTCCGCAGAAAGAGAGAGGCAGTGGAACTTCCCTCAGCAAAGCCGAGGAGTCCCGAGGAGAGGTGAGCCTGCTGTCCGCCAACCCAGCCCCTCGGCGAGTGAGAGACAATCAGAGGCGACAGGGGTTCCGTCTAAGCAGTTCCGTTTTATTGTCACAAACTCTTGGTTTATATAGGCAAGCAGGGGGGTTTTGCGAGGAACTTTCTATAGTTGCATCAATCACGTTAAAGGTCAAATCGTAATATGCCATAGTTGCACCAATCCCGTTAAAGGTTAAATCGTCATGTGCCTTCATTGTAACAGGAGTCTGTGGTGATCACGTGCTGTCCACATGCACGGAAATCAAGAGAGCCAATCAAAAACTGTAACATAGACCACACCCCTATCTCTTCTGTCAGGTGCCATCTTAGTTCTAAACCACAAAGCTAGCTCTTCTTTTTTAAGGTTTCCCATTTAGGGCCCCACAAACTCTGACAGTGCCACCCAAATTGGGGTGAAGGTGCTAGACTTGGGCTTCCCCACTTGATGAGGGGGACCGGGTGCTGGGACCCCAACAGTTCCACCTGTGAGAGTAGTAAAGATGTCACATTTCCATTCACTGTGGGGTGAGATGCTAGAACCCCAGAATCCCTGCCGGACGTCAGCTCCTCCAACAATCATATTGCTCTGGGCCTTCCCTCCACATCCTCAAGAAGGTCCCAATTTCAGTCTCTTCTTAACCATCCTTGCCTCCTCTCCTCTTGCAGTGAGACCTGCGCTCACTGACCTGAAGGTTGGCCTTGCCTATCTGGCCACCCTCTCCCTTCCACTCAGCACAGGCACTCCCCACCCATGGCTGGTTCTCTCTCAATTTCTGGTTCCCAGAGAACCACCCTGACACTCCTTATGCAGCATTATTAGGTCAATTAGTAATAATTATCTGTGGTGTTGCAGAAGACTCTTGAGAGTCCCTTGGACTGCAAGGAGATCCAACCAGTCCATCCTAAAGGAAATCAGTCCTGAATAGTCATTGGAAGGACTGATGTTGAAGCTGAAGATCCAATAGTTTGGCCCCCTGATGCCGATTCATTGGAAAAGACCCTGATGCTGGGAAAGATTGAAGGCAGGAGAAGGGGACGACAGAAGATGAGATGGTTGGATGGCATTGCTGACTCAATGGACATGAGTTCGAGTAAACTCTGGGAGTTGATGATGGACAGGGAGGCCTGGCGTGCTGCAGTCCATGGGGTTGCAAAGAGTCGGGCACGACTAACTGACTGAACTGAACTGAATAAGTATTCTCCTATATTTCTGAAGATCTGGGAAAAAATGGTGCGTTAAAAATTACATTTATGATGGTTTTTATGGATTTTGGTGCCATTCCTTCCCTGTTCTTATTTGAGTAAATCCCGAGAAAGCCTATTTAAAGCTTTCTGTGCAGAGCCAAGATGTGTTGAGGGGATGGCTCACATTTAGAGTAATCGAGTGGCAAAGAGGCTGTCTTGCTGTGGGTGGGGTGTGGAGAACGTACAGTTTGTGGGAGGGATTGTCTGTGGCTATTGAGTTTCTCCAGAGAGGGTCCTACCATATCCCATCTGCGGGCGACACGGAAGAGGCAGCATGCCTTCTGGGAGTTTGTCAGGGGAAGGTGTCGAAGCCGCCACAGTCCAATTCCAGAATTTAATCTTCCTTTTTCAGCCTCTCACCTCAGCCCGGGCTTCTGCTGTATCTGGTTTCTCAAGTCCATATCCCCCCAGGTTGAGTTTTTACAGGAAAGAAGACTCCAGTGCCATGGATGAAGGGTGGTGGAGCTGGTGTGTGTAGAGGAAGGGGCTGGGGTCCCTGCCCTCCATGTGGACCCTCTGTCCTTTTCTGGGTTTCAGCCCACTCCCTTCTCCGGCCAGTGTTCAGCCCTTCACCGTCCACCCCTGTGGGAACCTAGTAACTGCCCCAACTCCCTGTTGCTGTTCTAGTTTTCTTTGCCATTTGGGTTAACACCTCTTGAACTTTGCTACTCTACTATTTGTAAAGTCTTGGAGGGAAAAGGGGCAAATATGTGTGCTGCATACATTATTTTTAAACTGGAAGCTTGATATTTAATTTCCACCAGTGCTATTCAGGCTCCACCCCCCCTGCAGCATCATGACAGAAGCTGTTTTCTGCGTCTGTGTCACACAGCCCATGGTCCCCTAGAAAGCTGCTTGTCTTATGCACACTACTCATCTGGTCCCCAAATGGTCAGGGACAGAGTCTGCAGTTTCAGCTCTTCATAGAGTCTTCACTTAGCAGAGGAGAAATAAAAATTTTGTAAGGGAAGACATTACCCAGGTTGGCTAACTTGGAGTGTAGGTTGCAATTTTACTTAGGAAGCTACCATTCAGATCAAGTTCTTCAGTTCCTGTGTGTTAGTTTTCATATGATATCCATAAGCACATACACTCAGTTGCATATAGATATAGATATACACAGGTATGTATACGTGAATATGTGTGTGTGTGTGTATGTGTGTGTGTGTGTATGTGTGTGGGTGTGTGTTAAAAGAGATTGGGAAAAACAGAGAGACAGTAGTGAAAGTAATATTCCAGTGATATTCTGGTTTGTTCTGACTTAGTAAAATTCAGTTTGATTTTAAAGCCATGTGGTACTTACGTAGATCATATGCTTCCATAACTTATTCTTGGACATTTGAATATGACTTCATCGGAGGTTTATAAAGTTTGAAGTTTAAATTAAGAGTTCTGGGAATGGGAGGGTTTTCTATGAATAAAACTTCATATTTTCAAATCTTAAATGGGCAGTGGAAACTTTTTCATTGAGTATAGATGATAAGTTGCAACCTACTTTTAGTGAGTGGGTTTCCCCTCTTACTTCCCTCTGGGACAGTGTCTCTAGAGTTCTGCAAATAGAAATCTCTTACAAAAAGATTCTTACTAAAGATAATTTAAATTTACCCTTTTTAAAATCAATAGTAAGCACATATTATTTGATCAGTACAATAAAGCACTGTTAGAATATGCGCAAATCTCTCTCTGTGTTTCTCTTTATTTTCATCCAGTTTGATTTCTCAAACTTCTTATGGTAAATTTATTAATAATCTGATCATATGCAACACCTATTTCTAAATTTGAAATACCCTAACTATTACATGGAACTTAATATTCTTTGCAAGACTAAACTTTCAGTTTCTAATATAGCACTTGAGAAGGGTTCTGAATGCAGAAACTTTCAGCCTTTCTCTGATGCTTATGCTGTGAGACATTGTTCTGTAATCTCAATACCAGAGGTGTAATTTAAACTTGCATAGAGGTTAATATTGTAGGGCTCTTGGGCCATGGAAGTGACAGCTTCTCACACACTTGAATTCTGATTTTTCTTCACCAGGACCCTACATTTTCATTAACTGCTGATGCATATTTTAAAGATGTAAGAGTCGCCTCAGGCTGTTGCAGAGAAGAATGGTTCTTTTCTGCTTTCATTCTGTCTTCTTGTTCGCGTCTACAGCTTCCCCTTCAGTCTAAGCCTGATTCTGCTGCAGGGACATGCAGCATGCAACGCGAAGTCCAACAGCCACGTTCTTTTTCTAAGACGACATGGAAGCTGTATTGGGCTGGCTAAAAGTTTTCAGAGAAAGGTTGTTCTCAGCTGAGTTTATGTTGACATCAGTTTATGTGGACAATGAAAGCTATAATTAAACATAAACCGACACGAATGGCAAATAAGTTGCCTGTCAATGCAGGAGACCTGAGAGACATGGGTTTGATATCTGGGTGGGGAAGATCCCCTGGAGGAGGGCGCAGCAACCCATTCCATATTCTTGCCTGGAGAATCCCATGGACAGAGGAGCCTGGTGGGCTACAGTCCATGGGGTCACATAGAGTCAGTTTTGACTGAGGTGACTTGGCACACAAAACATAAAGTTGGGGAACAATTCAAATAGCATTATATGTAATCTTGTACAAACACACCCTACTTATATTCTTATCCTCAGACCTTCTGTTACTGTATAATTTTATTCCCATGCTTCTCTTACTCATTGGTGCAACACCTTATATATATATTTTTTTCCCAGATTTTGGCTTAGAGTATTTTTCCAGTCTCATTAATAAATAATTGACATACCTTATGGTATAAATTTCCCTCATGGCTCAGTGGTAAAGAATCTGCCTTCCAATGCAGGAGATGCAGATTCTATCCCTGGGTCAGGAAGATACCCTGGAGAGGAGATGGCAACTCATTCCAGAATTCTCACCTGGAAAATCCCATGGCCAGAGGAGTCTGATGGGCTACAGTCCACTTAGTTGCAAAAGAATCTGATACAACTTAGTGACCAAACAACAAAAACAGTATAAATTTCAGATGTACAGCATGATTTATATATATTAGGGAATGATTACCAAAGTGGGTCCAGCTAGTGTAATTCTCTTTAGACACGATAAAAATAAAAGGAATGAAAAGGAAAAATGTTCTCCTTGTGATGACAACTCAGGATTTACTCCGTTAACAACTTTCCTGAAGATCAGAACAGGGCAAGCTCTACTGTTGTCATCCTGGTGTCTATACTCACTAGCGCTTTTAACTAAAGCTTGTGCCTTCTGACTACTTTCTCCAGGTTCCCCTCCCTCTAACCTGTGCACCTGGCAACCACAAATCTGAGCGCTTTTCCTCTGAGTTTGTTGAGAAGGACAGGGAAGCTTGGAGCGCTGCAGTCCTTGGAGTAGCAAAGAGTCGGCCGTGACTGAGCGAGAGAACAGCAGCGACAGGTAAGTAAGATCGTGCGCTGTTTGTCTTTCTCTGACTTTCCTCACTTATCACAGTAACTTCAAGCTCCATCCTTGTTGTCACGATGGTACGTTTCCTCATTTTTTTTAATCACTGAATAACATTCCATTGTGTATATATATATATATATAAGTGAAAGTGAATTCGCTCAGTCGTGTCCGACTCTTTGTGACCCCATGGACTGTAACCTATCAGGCTCCTCTGTCCATGGGATTTTCCAGGCAATAGCACTGGAGTGGATTGCCATTTCCTTCTCCAGGGGATCTTCCTGACCCAGGGATCGAACCCAGGTCTCCCGCATTGTAGACAGACGCTCTACCGTCTGAGCCACCAGGGAATACATACATATATACCACAGCTTCTTCATTCAGCTGTTGATGGACACAAATTGTTTCCATGTCTTGGCTATTGTAAATAATGCTGCGATGGATATGGAGGTGCAGATATCTTTTCAAGTTAGTGTTTTTGTTTCCTTTGGGTATTTTCCTAGAAGTAGAACTTCTGGGAGTTCTAGTTTTAATTTTTTGAGGCTCCTCCATATTGTTTTCCATAATGGCTGTGCCGATTTCTAATCTCATCAATGTGCAGAAGGCTTCTTTTTCCCTCCACATTCAAGCCAACATTTGTCATCCCCTTTGAAAATGGACATGCTAACAAGGGTGAGACGATATGTCGTTTTGGCTTTAATTTGCATTTCCTTAATGACTAGTGAGGTGGAGCATCTTTTATAGTACCTTTTGGTCATTCCTCTGTCTTTGAAGAAATATCTATTCACATCCTTTTGCTCATGTTTAATTAGGTTATTTAGAGTTTTTGTTTGTTTGCTTGCTATTGAATTGTACAAGATTTACAGGTATATTTTGGATATTAGTCTGTTATCAGGTACATAGTTTGAAAACATTTTATTTCTAGCCTGTAGGTGCCTTTTCGCTACATGATGATGGTTTTTTTTGTTGTTGTTGTGCAGAAGCTTTCTAGTTTGATGTAGTCCCACTTGCTTTTTCTGCTGATTTTATTGCTTGTTCTTTAGGTGTTATATCCAAAAAAATTATCAAGGCCCATATCTGATAATTAATCTACTGAGAACATGACATTTATCAAAAGGTCACAGTTGAAATTTGACTGGGCAAGGAGTTCTGTATAAATCGGAAAGGTATCAGAGTCTAGATGGCAGAGACTTGTTGAATGGTATTATTAGGGTTGCCATTTTTAGGAAATAAAAATATAGAACACCTAGATAAATTTGGATTTCAGACAAACAAAAAATAATCATTCAGTTCAAGTTGTCTCATTTAGTACTTGGAATACTTTTATTAAAATACTAATGCTGAACATTAACTTTTACATAAATTATACACTCTTATCCTCATCCTCTTGGCTGTGACTGTTTCTTATGATGTTTCTGATGACCTTACAGTTTTGAATAATGTTGGGCAAATATATTGCAGAACGTCCCCCAGTGGTGTTTTGTCTCATGGTTTTCTCATGATTAGACTTTAGTTACATGCCTTTGGGAGGGAGACCCCACAGGTAAACCTCATTTTCATCACAACGTATCAGCATCACATCACTATTGGCATTGACCTTGATCATGAACTGAGAGAAATTTTCTCTTAAAATATAGAATCGATTTTGATCAGTTTTAAAATAAAAAATGTCCTGGAATACTGCTTTTCAAATTAATCAGCATACATATTGCATAATTCTATTTACCTGTGGAGTTACAGGCTAACAGATTCAGAGATGGGGTGGTATCTAAATGAATTTGCAAGACAAGTTCAGACAGATCGGAAATCAGTCAAGAATTCAGTACTGCTTTTTTACTTCTCTGAGGAAAATGAAGTACCTGCATAGAGGTCCTGGCTGTCAGGAAATGAGGCAGGAAATGAGGGACATGACAAAAAATGGGAGTTAAATAGATATTTCTTTGGATCAGAAGGTGATCCTTGCTTTTATAGATTACCAATCAGTTGGATAGCTGCAGAGAGATGCAATCAAGGGACTGAAACACAGGGTTTTTTAACCAATAATCTTTCTCCTCAGCTGCAGGGGTGAGTAACTATTTCTGCCTCTTTATTTCCTAGGGTACATGATGGTCCTAAAAGCTTGTGCTTATCCCGCCCTACTCCATGTGACTGGGAACAGACAAATGGAAGCACTGGACAGACTCTTATAGCTACCAGTTCTATGAGCTGGTCCTATTTCTAAATCTGAGGTCTTATATCAGTGGGACCTTGGCTCTGTGTAAATAAGTTAATGACTAATGAAAAGAAGGGGAAGGGGTTAGTCAAGGAAATGGAAGCAATAGATGGATAATGGATGGTGAAGAAGAAAAAAGAAAATTTAACAATAACTAGTACCCACTGAGAGTCTGAGAGCAAAATAATAGTATTATTGAGTAGCTGTATTACAGATGCCAGCAAGAGAGAAGCTATTTGTCTGCAGAGTGTCTCCTTTGTTTGAAGATGAAGGCCCAGAATGCCCGGGTGATGCCAGGACCACCTTGCAGAGGAACACTTACTTGGTATAATTATAATTTCACCTTGTCTTTGGTTTCTTTTCTAATGCTGTATCTCCTATAGAGGACCCCTTCCAGATTTAGCCACACCTGGTGACTTTCTCTCTGTCTCTCACACACATGCATTACTGAAATATTTTAAAGCAAATTTCCAGATTACTTGTGATTTTACTGCTATACAATCAGCATGTTTCTCTTAAAAATATGAACATTTTCTTACTAAGACATAATGCTCTCGTCGCACTTATGAAAAGGAATAATAATTCCCGGTAACATTTAGTGCTCATTTCCCACTCAAGTCTCTCTGATGATCTCAGAAATAGGATTTTACAGTTGGTTTATTTGAAGCAGACTTTAGAAAGTTCACTCATTGCGTGCACTTGTTCAACCTCTTAGGTCTTTTAAAATATAATACAATCACCCCATCATTTTTGTTTTCATGCAATTGACTTAAAGTAAGTGGATCAATTACCTTGTAGAAAGTTATAGTTTCTTGATTTATTGATGGCTTCATGTGGTCATTTAACTTGATCCTCCATCTTCTGGATTATCTGTAAACTTAAAGCAAGCTCTAAGGGATTGGTTAGATGAAAGGTCAACTGATGAGGAAAAAGCCCTCTTGGTGACGCTATGTATTTTGACTGCATCACAGCCTCTTGGTTCCCACGCCTGCTGATGCCAAGATGGACCATTCCACTTAGTGGAGGCAGCCTACACCTTCCACTGAAATTTTGCCTTCTTTGATCAAGTGATAATCTTTGCCTGAATTCATCATTTTATTTAAATGTTGCAAAATGGTTGTTTCTTTTTTCTCTCATTTCTATAGTTATTAGTTGGAATTGTTCTCCAAACATACCTCTCACGAGCTAGAATGCTTTGATTCCATTGAAGCACATTTCAGAAAAGGATGACAGAAACGTGTTTAATTCTTTTGCATTTTCTGGCAACTTCAGAGTGAGAAGCTGTGGTCTCTGGTAGCACTGTGACTCCCTGCCCACATTCCCTGACTTTGAGCATTTCAGCACAAGCTCCTCAAACCTCACACCAACAGAAACCTCAGCTCTGTTCCTGAAAACTTTCGCTGGTGGTCAGGCCCTCTTTGCCTGTAACCACAGCAGACCAGAGAGAAAGGGAAATCAATGCCAATGACCCCCTTTCTCATTGCTCTAACCAGTACCTGACAGGGACAGGTGAAAAGAGACCGAGGGTGCTCCTCATTCAGGTGAGGTCTCTGTTCTACACTGGCTTCCCAAATCCTCCGTGAGAATCAAGCCCCAGTACCTCACTGTGACAATTAGCTTAAAAACGTGCACTCTGACAGCATACTGAAAAGCAGAGACATTACTTCGTCAACAAAGGTCCGTCTAGTCAAGGCTATGGTTTTTCCAGTAGTCATGTATGGATGTGAGAGTTGGACTATAAGGAAAGCTGAGCACTGAAGAATTGATGCTTTTGAACTGTGGTGTTGAAGAAGACTCTTGGGAGTCCCTTGGACTGCAAGGAGATCCACCCAGTCCATCGTAAAGGAGATCAGTCCTCGGTGCTCATTGGAAGAACTGATGTTGAAGAAACTCCAATATTTTGGCCACCTGATGCGAAGAGCTGACTCATTTGAAAAGACCCTGATGCTGGGAAAGATTGAGGGCAGGAGGAGAAGAAGATGACAGAGGACGAGATGGTTGGATGGCATCACCGACTCAACAAACATGGCTTTGGGTAAACTCTGGGAGCTGGTGATGGACAGGGAGGCCTGGCGTGCTGCGGTTCCTGGGGTCCCAAAGAGTCGGACACGACTGAGTGACTGAACTGAACTGAACTGGTGTGCACTCTACATGTCTTCTCAAGCTTTCCTCCTTTCTCCATCTCGTGCCCTCACTATTTTGCTGGTGTTTCTGGGGTTTATTTTCCAAATAAACTTCACACACACACAAATCCTTGGCCAGGGTCTCTTCTGTGTGAGCCCCGAACTAGAAGGATGCCCTGCTTACTGTCAGTGGCAAGCAGTGCGCTGATGCTTCTTCCCCTGTGTTTCTTTTCCCTTCTCTCTGGCTCATTCTCCGTTACTCTCCTTTAAGTAATAACACTCATTGTATGAGTTTTATATATTCTGGCATTTCAGTTATTACAGTCATTTTGAAAACACTCAAATTGTCATATTTTTGATCACTGACATCCTTTCTCATGTTATGTCTTTAATCCTTTCCTTGCATTTCTTTCAAGATTTTATTTCTAGAGGAATTTCATGTTCGCAGCAAACTTGAGTGGAAAGCAGAGAGTCCCAGGACACACACAACTTCCCCTGCTATCCCTACATGGTACATTTGCTTCTTTAAGAAAGTCAGAGAAATGGATTCATTTCATGTCTGGCTTCTTTCACTCAGGGGTATGCACATGAATTTTATTTATTTTTGATGAGTAGTGCTAATCCATTTATTTTCATTACGGCATTTCATTGTGTTAATGTAGCACACAATATTTCCCATTTTTGTTGTTTTACATTTAGGTTTCTTCCAGGGTTATGAAACACTCATAATTTAATTATAAATAAAATTATGATGAATGATATTGGACAAAGCTTTGAGTATATAAGTAAAATTTCCTAGGTAGATACCTAAGAGTGATATTACTGATTGTATGGTAGGTATATTTTTAATTTCTCTGAAGTTGCTATGACATTTTTTAAATCCTTGCTAGCAATGTAGGAAAGTTTCTGCTTCTATACATTCTTGTCAACCATAGTATCATCAGTTTTTAATTTTTTAAAATTTTTTTAGCTATTCTAGTGGTTTGGCATTATTCAAGGCATAGCTTTCATTTTTATTATTTTATTTTTAAAATTTTGTTTATTTTTATATTTTCATTTGTTGGCTGCACTGGATCTCGGTTGTGGCGGGTGGGGGCTACTCTCTAGTTTCGGAGCACAGGCTTCTCCTTCCGGTGGCTTCTCTTTGTGAGGCGCTCCGACCGCAGAGCCTGGGTTCAGTGGCTGTGGTGCACAGGCTCAGCCAGCCTGCAGCGCGCGGAACCTTTCCAGACCACGTCCCTTGCCCTGGCCAGGGGATTCTTAACCACTGGAGCACCAGGGACGTCCCAGGCACAGTTTCACACAGCGGGCATGGTCTGTGTTCCCTTGATGAGTAATGACGCTGTACACTCTTTTGTATGCTTGCTGGCAACTCCTATTTCTTCTTTTGTTAAGTCTGAGTTCAACTCGCTTGCCCATTGTTGAGGTTTTTGTCTTTTCATTGTTGAGTTATAGGTCTTTTATATTCTAGATGTAAGTCATTTCCCAGATACATGTGATAAAAGTATTTTCTTCCAGTGTATGGCTTTCCTATCATTTATCCGTGACTTTTTTGGAGCAGAAGTGTTTTAATCCTCTTTTTAAAAATGTCTTTAAAGTCCAACTTACAAATTTTGCTTTATGACAAATTCTTTTTCTGTATTTTCTAAGAAGTCTTTATCCCAAGATACCTACCTACCTAATTAACTAAATATGTATATATAAAATAATATACATGCTTATTTACACATTTGTATGTATTACTCTGTCACTGTATTGAATATTTTTAAGAACTCTGTTCGTGTACAATGTATGTACCATATGTTTACTCATTTTAAATGTAAAGGCTATTATTAGTAAAGTGATAGAACTGTGTATTCCTGACCACAATCCAGTCCTAGAACTTTCCACCACCCCAGGACCATCGCTCATGCCATTTTTGTGGTCTTTTTCATTCCCACCTCCCGCCTTGGGTAACTACTAACCTGCTTTCTGTATCTGTGGAACTGTGTTTTTAGACATTCATAAAAATAGAATCATACAGCACTGTAATGGAAAGAATTTAAAGCACCCTTATGACTTCTCTCCCTGGTATGATAATGGTGACCCTGGTAATTTTTATGACAAGAGAAATGACGGAAGTGCTAATCTGGTCGCATTAGCGCTTTACAGTTGGAGTCTTCTCTGGTTAGGAGCAGAGGGGAAGTCAGAGAAGTGATTGGGAGCACTAAAAGAATCCCAGGAGCCTTTGCAGGCCTTGGAAAAGGAGGTGGCCCCTTGAGGGGACAGGACAGCAGCCTCAGGAGGTGGCAGCCAGCCAGGAAATGGGGAGCTCTGTCTTCACACTGCAAGGAGCTGCACTGCGCTGCGGCTTGAAGGGGCTTGCTGGCAGATTCTTCCCCAGAGGCTCCAGATCGGAGTTCAGTCTGGCTGACACCTTGATTTCTTCGTGGAAGACCCAGCTAGCTGTGTCCAGACCCCCCAACCCACAAGTGAGACGCTGGATGAGTGTTGTGTCAGTGGCTGAGTGTGTGGGACACTTGGGATACAACAACAGAAAATGAATCACGTATACAGTCTTTTGTGTCTGGCTTCTGTAACTAAAATTCAGGTCCCTCAATGTAATATTAGGTGCGTGCCTGCTAAGTCACTTCAGTTCAAGTCCAACTCTTTGCGACCCCATAGACTGCAGCCCGCCAGGCTCCTCTGTCCATGGGATTTTTCCAGGCAAGAATACTGGAGTGGGTTGTCATTTCCTTCTCCAGGGGATCTTCCCCACCCAGGGATCGAACCTGGCTCTCCTGGATTGGCAGGCGTACTCTTTCCCACTGTACCACCTGGGAAGCCTTTTAGAAATATACATATATTACTTAAAAGACTTGAATCTGGTTGATTTAAATAATTTAATAGATTTACTTTGTATTTTAAAGCTTCATATTTTTATATCCTTTTGATAGGAAATTTAGGTTAGTCTACAATTGTAGAAAATACAATCTAAGTATTCACAAAAAAGACACAGCATTGCTCTCCATATTGTGTTTATCAACTTAGCCCCTGAGACTAAAATTGAAAGGATATATGGTTTGCAGACAGAATAAGAAAATGTCTATGAAATCATAGTGAAAAAATACTGTAAGTGACACGCACACACACACTCACACACATATAGGAATGTTGTTGATGTGCAAAATGGCAACCCACTCCAGTACTCTTGCCTGGAAGATCCCTTGGACAGCGGAGTGTGGTGAGGTCACAATGCATGGGTCACAAAGAGTCGGACATGACTTAGAAACTCAACAACAACAAACAAGAGTGCTTCCTGCGATCAAAACACTGTGTCCCTTTCTGCAAATGTACTTACTTCAACTATTTACACCAAGAAGAAAATAGTATAATTAGAATTTGAGGCGACTCCTCAAAATTTGGACATAAAGTTGTTTTACCACCTTTTGTTGAAGAAATCTTTCTTTCCTTATTAACTGTTTGCTGTTTTATTTTTATTGAAAATCAGTTTTTCATTTAAATGGTAGTATAGATACGGCTGTTGATTCTGTTTCATATTTGTCTATTCTCATTCAGATCCCACACTGTCTTGATATCTGTTGCTTTATAATGTTTTGAAATCATTAGGTTGAAATCGCTCCCAATATTGACTTTGGTAGCCTATCAGTTCAGTTCAGTCGCTCAGTCGTGTCCGACTCTTTGCGACCCCATGAATCGCAGCATGCCAGGCCTCCCTGTCCATCACCAACTCCCAGAGTTCACTCAAACTCACATCTATCGAGTCTGTGATGCCATCCAGCCATCTCATCCTCTGTCGTCCCCTTCTCCTCCTGCCCCCAATCCCTCCCAGCATCAGAGTCTTTTCCAATGAGTCAGCTCTTTGCATGAGGTGGCCAAAGTACTGGAGCTTCAGCTTTAGCATCATTCCCTCCAAAGAAATCCCAGGGCTGATCTCCTTCAGAATGGACTGGTTGGATCTCCTTGCAGTCCAAGGGACTCTCAAGAGTCTTCTCCAACACCACAGTTCAAAAGCATCAATTCTTCGGTGCTCAGCCTTCTTCACAGTCCAACTCTCACATCCATACATGACCACTGGAAAAACCATAGCCTTGACTAGACGGACATTTGTTGGCAAAGTAATGTCTCTGCTTTTGAATATGCTATCTAGGTTGGTCATAACTTTTCTTCCAAGGAGTAAGCATCTTTTAATTTCATGGCTGCAGTCACCATCTGGATTTTGGAGCCCAAAAAATAAAGTCTGACACTGTTTCCAAGAAGCCCATAATCATACTATATATGATAATTAGTCATGTAGAGTTAGTCGCTCAGTCGTGTCTGACTCTTTGCGACCCCATGGACTGTAGTCTGCCAGGCTCCTCTGTCCATGGGATTTCCCAGATAAGAATATTGGAGGGGGTTGCCATGCCCTTCTCCAAGGATATGATAATTATATCATTATATATATCCATATCATATGTATATCATAATATATATCATGATATAAATGCTTTAAGATTTCTTTAATTTTTTTCAACAAAATTTTATAAGTATTTTGAAGAAATCTTGAGTATCTTTTGATAGATTTATTCTTAATCATTTTCAGTATTTGATATTATTACAAAGAATGTTGCTTTAAAATTTTATTATCCGGCTGTTCATTGATAGCACATAAAATTATAAGTGACTTTTGTATATTGATTTTGTATCCTGTTTCCTTGAAAAATGCACATATTCATGATGAAGATTATCCAAAAGTGGTGTATTTGTGTACTGAGAATAGAAATGCTATCAGGTTTGCCCAGAGTGGTTCCACCTCCACTTCGGAAACATTACACTGTGTTTTCCTCAGCCAGCAGCCCTTCCACGTGACAGTAGGTATTTCAGTTTTATCTGTGAATATCCTGTTGAAGGGAGAGATTCAGTAAAATGACCCTGTCAAATGACACTAAATTTCTGAGCTAGGATTTGGAGGTCTTTCTAATTTAAGGTCATTTTGCTTTAGAACCATTACAAATATTGAATCTGCGATTTGGCTAATAGCTAGTTTTTATTGCTTGCACAACATGTGTGGCGCAGCTGATAAAGAATCCACCTGCAATTCGGGAGACCTGGGTTCCATCCCTGGGTTGGGAAGATCCCCTGCAGAAGGGAAAGGCTACCCACTCCAATATTCTGGCCTGGAGAATCCCATGGACTGTATAGTCCATAGGGTCACAGAGAATCCGACACGATTGAGCGACTTTCACTTTCACTTTCAGATCATTGATAAAAGTTAAGAAAACAAAGAGACCTCCTATCATAGCAACAAATGCATGATATTCAACCAGCTGTAAATCTGCAAACCCACCCAAGCAAATATCAACACTCCTTCATGGGATTCCTATTTAAATATTCCTAGTAAAGTCCTCTGATGTGGATAAATAACTAATGAAACTGATCCTGTATGATAAGTGCTAGATGGGTCTTTAAGGTCCAGCTTACAGTGGGCAGATTATGGACATGGAGCGATGATGTCCACACGAGTCTGATAGGCTGTTGAGTGATCTTTGTTCCCCAACTTATTTTTTGATTTATGAAATGGCATTTATCAAATGCCCTTTGGGCATCCACTCAGCAGTGAGCATAAATTTAAAATACAATACGTGTGTCTTCTCCATGACATTTTTTTCCAACACACTGAGAAAAGAAAATGCTACAGGGAAACAATTTAACAGAGGAAATCATATGAGCATTAGACAGAGTCATTAAAAGTTGTACACTGGGAAATATAACTGGGTTTCGCTGAATATTTAATCAAAATTAATTAAAAAGGATTCTCTCACAGACTCTTATTGACTTTCTCTGTGGGCGTCTAAATAGTGTTAGATCCTATGGCGAAATAGGATTTCATTGCTATCTGTAAATAATGGATACCTCACTACTGATATTATATATTTTGTCTGCAAAATATGGGGTTGAATTGTATATGTGTATAAAATTGTAACTGATGATATAATCTGTGTTGTCACGAGATATGTAAATATAAAAAAATGTTCTTTGTGACTTTGCTTTTATATTTTTAAAAAATTTCCATAGCAGGGACCTGTGAAGAGCTCTGTCCTTCTGAGATTGCCCTCGATGAAGGGGACAGGGGATGCGGGGAAGAGGATCATGACAGCGTCTCTGCACCACTGTGTGGACCGTGGCCTGTGAGATGGGAAGTGAGAAGAGGTGTGTCAGGAGAGCTCTGAGTGTCAAGGGTAATGCTTGGTTTCATTTGTATCTAAGGTTTCCCTAAACACCATGACGCAGCTGTAAAAATGAATGCATTTGACTCGGTTCTAATAAGGTGGGTGAACCTAGAGCCTATTACACAGAGTGAAGCAAATCAGAAAGAGAAAAACGATATCATATATTAACACACATATGTGGAATCTAGAAAGATTACTGAGGAATCTGTGTGCAAGGAACCAGTGGAGATGCAGACGCAGAGAACAGACTTGTGGAGATGGGGCGGGGGGCATAGGAAGGAGAGAGCGGCAGGCAGACACACACATTCCCATGTGTAAGACGCATAGCCTGTGGGGATTCGCTGTGTGACGCAGGGGCTCAAACCCAGTGCTCTGGGACGGTGTGGAGGGGCGGGACCGGGTGGGAGGCGGGAGGGAGTCTCCAGGGGAGGGAGGTGTATGTATGCCTATGGCTGGTTTATGGTGATGTATGGCAGAGACCAACACAGCATTGTAAAGCAATTATCCTCAAGTCAAAACCAAGTAAATTTAAATAAAAATAGAATTAGTTAACCTGATATGGATAGATAAAGATAACTAATTAATACTGTGGGTTTTCTTTGACATCCTCCAGGGTCCTTGACTCATAAACATTGTTTTCAGTGGCTCAAATCCAGTGAGTATAGGTTATAATTTACATTTGTGAATGAATTTCCACAAATAGAACTAATGTCAGACCTTCAACTAGGGACTCCTGATTACGGAAGAGGGAAGTTTTTAGAGATCTACTGAGGGAATTGGAAAATAACCATTCGTTGGTCAATTCCTAACAAAAATAAATCATGTTTAGAGGCAGTAGCTCATGGCCTTTGTCTTTGGAAAGTGTGTGGCAATTTATTGTTAGAAATCTGCATTTATTGAAAGCACTTGGATCTCGTTGATAAAATAAAACTTATTTTGTATATTAAGTGTATGTTTTCATATCATTTGAGTAGAACATTTAAGATTGCTCTAAGACCGTAGGCAATAACATTTAATTATCTACAAAGAAAAGACAGCACTGCTCTTTACTGTCATGCTTAGCACTTTAGTCTCTTGAGGCTAAAAAATAAAGAAATGTGGTTTGCAATGAAGAGAAAATAAGAAAATAATTACAAAATCATAATGAAAGTACTGGAAGTGGGGCAAAAATAACTACACATTTAGATTCATGTAAGAATCCATTATGAGCAACCTGGACAGCATATTCAAGAGCAGAGACATTACTTTGCCAACTAAGGTCCGTCTAGTCAAGGCTATGGTTTTTCCAGTGGTCATGTATGGATGTGAGAGTTGGACTGTGAAGAAGGCTGAGTGCCGAAGAAATGATGCTTTTTAATTGTGGGGTTGGAGAAGACTCTTGAGAGTCCCTTGGACTGCAAGGAGATCCAACCAGTCCATTCTGAAGGAGATCAGCCCTGGGATTTCTTTGGAAGGAATGATGCTAAAGCTGAAACTCCAGTACTTTAGCCACCTCATGAGAAGAGTTGACTCATTGGAAAAGACTTTGATGCTGGGAGGGATTGGGGGCAGGAGGAGAAGGGGACGACAGAGGATGAGATGGCTGGATGGCATCAGTGACTCGATGGACATGAGTCTGAGTGAACTCTGGGAGATGGTGATGGACAGGGAGGCCTGGCGTGCTGCGATTCATGGGGTCGCAAAGAGTCTGACACGACTGAGTGACTGAACTGAACTGAACTGAAGAATTCTGTCTGTGGTCACAAAATAGTGTCTCTTTCTGAAAGTATATTTCAGCTACTTACACTGGGAGAAAATAAATGTATTTAAGAAAAAGGAGGTCTGAGGACAGTTTTTGGTTTTTATAACTAAAGAGGACTGCTACTGGCATTTGGGCTTCCCCGGTGCTCTGCATTAAAGAATTCACCTGGCAGTGCAACAGATGCAGGAGACACGGGTTCAAATCCTGAGTCAGGAAGGTCCTCTGGAGAAGGAGATGGCAACCCACTGCACTATTCTTGCCTAGGAAATCCCATGGACAGTGGAGCCTGGCGGCTACAGTCCATGGGGTCCCAAACAAGTCGGATACGACTTAGTGACTAAATAACAGCAACTACTGGCATTTAGTGTGTAGCAGCTCAGGATACTGATAAAATCTGCGATGAACGGCCCCGCACACAATCTCACAGCTGAGACACAGCTGACCTCCAGTGTCAGAAGAGCCAGTGAGGGAAACCCTGACCCAGAGGAAGCTGCGTCTTTCCCTGGTTTGCCTCCGCGTCCCTAAGGGCCAGCAATGGGCCTCCGGGCCTGGTACTGCTACCTGCGTAAGTGGAGGCTGACGGATGTGCAGCGCGTCTCTAACGGTTTTCAGCTGTGCGTCAGTACTTCGGGCATCCTCAGGTGCGTGGGCCCTGTGAGCATCTCCATGACAGACGGTCACAGGGATGAAGGAAATCGTATTTAGGCCTCACATACGTGAGTTCTCTTCCTCAGTGGTTCTTACTCAGTTTGCTTTAAAAATATTTGAACAGCTGGCACTTTACTGAGAAACAGGCAGCTTCTCGGAGCCCAGCCACTTCTGGAAAGTGGCTAAACTCCCACCTGAAGAAGAGGAGTCAGTGTCTCTGTGTGAAAACAGAACTGTCTCCTGAAAACAAGTCAGTGTGGGAATGGAAATACTTCACCTTTTCGAGAGGGAAATGTTAGAAAATCAAGAAAATGCACCATACATTTCTTCAGTCTACTTTTTACTGAGGCTTGCCTTTTTCCCCAGTTGAAAGCTGAGTTAACGCTAAGAGCATAGTGTGTCTAGAGACGGGAGACTCATTTCCACAAGGATTCAGCAGCCAGGTGTGAGTGAGTGTGTAAGAGAGAGGGAGAGAGGGAGGGGGCGCCTCGGTGTGGATGCAAGCGTGCACACGTGTCAGTGTGTGGAGTGCGGTAGTGTGATCGATGTGTGTGTACGCATGTGAGGGTGTGTGGATCTGTGTGTGCACGTGTGTAGTGCCATAGGCTTCTCCAGAGGGAGCAGTCCTTGTGTACTAACACTGAATGCTTTGTAAAAGCACACGGGGAAAATGACAGGTCACTGGATACGACCTCCGTGCGAGGGAGCACTCCTTCCTTTGACACAGCATCTGTCACCTCTAGGATCCAGTGGAACAGACTGGATTGCTGGAGAAGAGGGCACACTGACCTCTTTGATTATGAACACTGGTATCAGTCACAAAACACAAAACACGGGTGGTCTTACATCCATGGACTGTGGCCCACCAGGCCCCTCTGTCCACGGGATTCCCCAGGCAAGAATGCGGGAGTGGGCTGCCATTTCCTCCTCCAGAGGATCTTCCCGACCCAGGCATCAAACCCATATCTCCTATGTCTCCTGCGTTGGCAGGCAGATTCTTCTACTGCTGAACCCCTGAGGAAGGTCCTACATCTGAACAGTACTTATTAGCTGTGTAGCACTATCCGGCTAGTTGTTTAATTGCTAAGTCATGTTTGACTCTTTGTGATCCTATGGACTGTAGTCCGCCAGGCTCCTCCATCCATGGGATTCTCCTGGCAAGAAAAGTAGAGGTTGCCCTTTCCTTCTCCAACGTAGCTGGTCGGCTGTGTGAAAACAAGGAGTCTTCATTTCATGTCTTTTCTTCTCTGTTACCTCCTTGTCTGGCAGCTAATACAAAAGCCAGTATGAAAAGGACACTTGAAATGAACTCTGTCCATTTTTACTGTGCATTGCGGGCCAGTCAGTCTGCTAAGGACTGGAGTCCCAGTGATGAAAAAGCCTGAACTGCCCTATGGCACGAGGGTCCATAAATAAAACATGCAAGATGAAACTGCCGCTCCTGATATGGACAAAATCCTGCAGGAAAAGCTAAGGCAGCTTACTTTAGAGTTAAATTCTGAGACATGACTGGAATTTTTCTTGGAAGGGAAAGGAAACTAAAGAGGAATTTAAGAAAAGAATGGTCATAAGGTAGTTTATTGTGCCAAAAGATAATTTACCCTCTTGTTTGGGAAGAATTTGCTCATTTTTTGTACGCCCATGTCATCAAGAAATGTCTCTTTCTTTCTCTGTCTTATATGGCTTGAGCTGCCGCAGCAGAATATCATAGACTGGGAGGCCTAACCAACAGAAATGTATTTTGCACAGTGTTGGAAGCTGACCAGAGTTGTCTTCCAGTAAATAGACAGCCCCTCTGCACAACCCCCGCCGCCCACCACCACCATCTTCACAGAGAGAGAGAGAGATAATCTTCTGGTTTCTCTTCCTGTTCTTACAAGGACATTAATCCATCATGGGCACTGCACCCTCACGACCTCACTGATTCCTGGGTGCATGCTCGGTGGCTCAACTGTGTCCAACTCTTTGCAGCCCCATAGACTGCAACCCATCAGGCTCCTCTGTCCACGGGATTCCCCAGGCAAGAATACTGGAGTGGGCTGCCATGCCCTCCTCCAGGGGATCTTCTTGATCCAGGGATTGAACCCATGTCTCCTGCATTGGCAGGTGGGTTCTTTACCACTGAGTCACTGGGGAAGTCCCTTCTAATCCTAATTACCTTCTAAAGGCACCACAAGCAATGCTCGCCCTGAGGAGAAGGACTTACAACATGAGAATTTTAAAGGGACACGATGCTCAGTCCATCACTGTATCTATCTATCCTCTCCCAGTTTATCGATTATCTGTATGCATTAGGCTGTTTCTGAGCTCTTTCTGTCAAAGTAGGGAACAATTTCAGATTTTTATACATAGTAAGGAAGAATTACATGAACATGCCTGTATTTTATAGAAGCTGTTGTGGAGCAGTTTCAGAGGAGAGGCTGGAAGGATGGAGATGCTCATTTAATGTGCTGGAGATAGTGAAGGTCTGAGAGGCAGAGCAGCAGAATCCGGAGGGGAGGACACGGGTTAAAGGAGAAAGCAGAGAGAAGGCGAGAAAGAGTCACAGATTCAATGAATGCGGAGTGTCGACAGAAGTGAAAAAATCCTGGATGTTTCTGGAAATTGTAACTGTGCAGCTGGTGATGTAACAGCAAGACAGTGAACACAGAAGGGGACGGATAACGTTTACAGGTAGGAGAAAGACAGCCGCAGACATTTCAGTGTGAAAATAGAGCCTGTGAAGGATCACGGGATTTGAAGTCGAGCAAATTTAGGTGCAAACACAAGCTTTCTCATTATTGGGTGTATCTCTTACCGCTTCACTTTTCTATAAAACTGAGGTAATTGTTCCTTTTCTGAATCTGTTGTAAGAATTGCAATATATGGCTTATATTGTTTCTGAGTTATTTTCTTTGAAGGACTTGCAACTATGCTTAGACATAATAAACGCATGATTAACGTTACTACTATCACATAACATTTGCCACTCATCTTGATAAATGAATTAATAAGTAACTGTGTGCTGCAGTCCATGGGGTTGCGAAGAATTGGACACAATGAGGTGACTGAACAGCGACAACGTTGCTCTTGTTTTATAAGAGGCATGTTTTCAGATCTCTCCAAATAGCAATGCGCTGAGTTTTCAGCAACATCCTCTGAATTACTATTATTATTTTTATTTTAAAGACGAAAACGGAGACAGAAAAATCTAGTATATAAGCCAGAAGAGGGGAAATCACTAAGTGAGTGATTGCACTAAGGAGTGAAACAGAAGAGCATGTGGCTGCAAAGGAGGAAACATGCCGGAAACATCGCTGTGTGTAGTGCCGCGGACAGGTGGAGAGTGACAGCGAAGGCCCCAGGCTGTGTGCTGAGTCTGGATTCCCGTGGGGTTGGGGAAGGAAAGGCAGGCGGCAGTGGGACTTGAAAGCTGGTGGAAAGAAAAGACGTGGAAGCAAACCGGGGAAGAGCAATTTAGGAGAGAAGTGATGGAAGAGAGAAGAGGGAGACGGAGAGAGAGAATAAATATGCAGGAAATGACAAATTTCAATCTTTCCATGTAATTTCTAAGGTGGTCCTGCAATGAATTCTCTTCAATTTCATACATGAGAAAAATGAAAGAAATAAGAGACAGCATCTTGCTTAGGGCAACATTGCGAATCCATTTATGGTGGAGTTTCTATTCAAACACAGAACTTGAGATTTCTCAGAGTACCCCACTGAGCTCCACACTTTTCCACTCTGTCTGTAATTGAAATAAAAAGAGGAACATCACCATTTAAGGTAATTCTTGCTCATTTAATGTCTGCAGAACCATTTTGTTCACAAGCAATAGCACAGTATGTGTGCTTTGCATTCTAAGGCTGCTGCTTTCAAAATGTTTTCTGGATTACATCTCTAAACAAACTGCTCAGATTTTCTCATGGGTATGTCAACTACGTTATTCGCTATATAACTGAAGTGTTGTAGAGTGACAAGACTTTAACTCAGTGTTCAGTTAGGACCCTTTCTGTCTTGGTGTGTATGAAGCCACCAGCAAGAAAAAGCAATGTGAGTTAATATATGGAATTTATTTTTTCTGTTTCCGACTTCCTTCACTCCGTATAGCAGGCTGTAGGGGTATCTGCTTCACTTAAAGTGATTCAAACTCATTCGTTTTCACGGCCGAGTCATATTCAAGTATGTATGCGTTCAACATCTTCTTTATCCATTCATCTGGCTACGGACATCGAGTCTGCTTCCATGTCCTGGATATCACAAACAGTGCTACAGTGAACATTGGGGTACATGGGTCTTTTAGAATTGTGGTTTACACTATCATGTGTAAAACAGATAGCTGGTGAGAAATTGCTGTGTAGCACAGGGACCCCAACCTGGTGCTCTGGGATGACCTAGAGGGATGGAATGGGCGTGGCGAGGGAGGCCCCAGAGGAGGGAAAATATGTATAATCATGGCTGATGCATGTCTATGGCAGAAACCAACACAACATAGCAAAGCAATTTTCCTCCAATTAAAAAATAGAAGTTGCAACATGAGAACTGCCGGGTTTAGGTCTCAGTGCAATGACAGACCCTCTCTCTATTCAAGACCCGCTGGGAGACTGACACTAATTTTCCCAGGACGGGCCCATTATTGACCCTCAGCACACACACACGATTCTGCTGATGAGCTGGCGGTCAGTATTTCCTTGAGTGAGTCATCAGTGTGCTGCCTGCTGTTTCATTCTTGTTTAGGAACTGGTATCTGATTCCTGCTGAAAAGACTGAGCCTGAGACGCCATGGCCGGCCCTCTAGGCCAGAGCGCTCCTTAGGAGAGCCGCTGCGTGTGTCACTTCTCCTCTTTGCGTTCCGTGACGCGTTTGCCATCATAGGAGCCTTTCTATCTCTGGGATCAGCAAGCACAGTGACTCAGGATCTTTATTCCTTGGAGAACTGGTGGTTGAACATCAGTTTAACCTCCTCTCTCCTGCACCCTGGCGAGGAAGGGGTCCAAGAAAACCACAAGCTCATTGGAGAAAAGGTGGAGAGAAGAAGGGAAAAGAAGGGATTCCCCACACACAACTTGTAAGACCAAAGTAGACCCATGTTGAGGAAAGCAGGGAAACTGACCAATGAATGGACACGGAGTTACAGAATGGTTGTTGGCTGTTGAACTTGATGAAAACTAGGGGGAATCCTGAAAGGCTAAGAGGCCTGACAGAATGTTTTCAGGAGTGGAAACTGGGTCAGTGAGTATTTAGTGAGTATAGTGTGTGAAAAATAAGTATAGCTCACTTTTTTTCCCTGTATATTAAATACATCATTTAAAACTGGTTATAACGAGATTTTCCCATGGCAATTGAGTCAGACTAGTGTGGTATTTCTGACTCAGAAATTACATGATTAAATATCATTTTATATATCAGAGGCCTACTATTCTCCTTAGTTACTATGCAATAAATGGTTCCTGTAGCTCTCCTTTGAAATCTCAAGACAACCATTTCCCTAGGAGTCTATGGTTTAAGAACCTTAAAATTAGAGAAAACTTAAAATAGTAAAACCATGTTTCACCATTGAAAATAGATAAAATCAGGACAAAACGAACAAGGGGTGGCGCTTCCACCCGCATGTGAAAAGCTTCAGTGGAATGCCGCTTGAATCCCAACAATGAAAAAAACTCAGGAAATCTACAAAAGATAATTTTCCTTGAACCCACCAGAGAGCAGCTAGGTGTTCTGAAAAACAAAGGCTGCTGAGACCTTCCGAGGAGATTAAGGGCATGCAGACTGCTTTGCCTTTAGTGGAGTGTGGGAGAAAGGGGTGGTCCTTGTGAAAGAGGGTAAGACCTGAGTCCTCTGTGTCCTCTGTGTCTTCTGCACAGAAGATTCTTTACTGCTGAGCCACTGGGAAAACCCAAAACATATCAAAATTACATCAAAAATATAAAAAAGTATTTTTGTTCATTAAAATACAATTTTATTTTTGTTTTTACTTATTCAAGATTTGTGTATACTTGTCTGTGTTTAGAGGTGTAAATTTTTTTAAAAAATTTAATGATAACAATATTGACTATCACCTGAAAGTTACATATTCACCATTAGATGATCAATACTATTATTAGGACATATGAAGAATAAAGGAAAATTGTGACCACATTGTAACAGACTTAAAATGTTCTCCATGAGACACACGTACCCCAATGTTCATCGCAGCACTGTTTATAATAGCCAGGACATGGAAACAACCTAGATGTCCATCAGCAGATGAATGGATAAGAAAGCTGTGGTACATATACACAATGGAGTATTACTCAGCCGTTAAAAAGAATACATTTGAATCAGTTCTGATGAGATGGATGAAACTGGAGCCGATTATACAGAGTGAAATAAGCCAGAAAGAAAAACACCAATACAGTATACTAACACATATATATGGAATTTAGAAAGAAGGCAATGACGACCCTGTATGCAAGACAGGAAAAAAGACACAGATGTGTATAACGGACTTTTGGACTCAGAGGGAGAGGGAGAGGGTGGGATGACTTGGGAGAATGGCATTGTAACATGTATACTATCATGTAAGAATCGAATCACCAGTCTATGTCCAGTGTAGGATACAGCATGCTTGGGGCTAGTGCATGGTGATGACCCAGAGAGATGTTATGGGGAGGGAGGTGGGTGGGGGGTTCATGTTTGGGAACGCATGTACACACGTGATGGATTCATGTCAATGTATGGCAAAACCAATATAGTATTGTAAAGTAAAATAAAGTAAAAATAAAAATTAAAAAACAAACAAACAACAACAACAACAAAAATGTTCTTCATGTTTTCTCAAATTTCACAATCACTTTTTCCTTTAAAATAAATGAAATGTAGCTGTGTACTTTTACTCCTTCCCTCTTAAAGCTATTATTAAATCAGTGCATTTTCTAACATATAGCATTTTAGGAATGAAGAAACTAGCTAGTAATTCAAGAATAAAATGCTGCACATTAGATCAAGTGCACTTTGAATTAACTGACCACTCTAGGAAATGCAAAGCAACTTTCAAAACACACCACTGTATCTACTGGGGTTTGGCCTTTTATGATCAATTCACTGTGTGATGCATCTTATTCTTTGTCTTAGAACATTTATTTAGATTAATTTCCCCTCTCTCTCAATGCAATAAGCCCCTAAGACCTACAAATTAAGTTTGCTTGTCTTAGCTTTTGTTAAACATCTGTATCTCATTCTAAAAATGCAAGCAAGGAGTCTACTTTGCTGGGTCATGACCAGTCCTGGATCAGATTAATACTGAGTTGTCCTAAGTGTGTATATGGTTGTTACATTTCAGAAAATAAGCTATCGTTGACTTCAGAAAGCTCAATTAAAAAACTCTGGAAATAGAGAAGAGATTGTGTCAGTGCTTTTGCTCCTGGAGATTGAAACTGACCCTGTCTTTACCATTATTAGAGACCGCATTTTCCTCCTTAGGGCTGGAGTGTAACACTATGTTCCTTCTTTCAGGAAGTCTCTCACAAAGGCAGTAAAACTCTTCAGACCACAAGAGTCTTCGTCCTCATTTAAAACATCCCCACGGATTTTATGTTGTATACTGAAAAGGTAATCAGACATGAGAACCAGCTTTATTTGATTGATGAAATGAGGTGCTTTATTCTTAGCAGTAAAAATGACACTGATTTTAGAGGATAAAAGAGTGTGGGGAATATCTAACCCCAAACTGCAATTGTTCCTAGAATTTAGACGTTTAAAATCCACCCTCAGGAGGTGAGCATAGCTCTTTAACTCCTTAAAGCAGGCCATGCAGTGATCTCCCTCCCAAAAGGTAAGTGTGAAGAAGAAGGGAAGGACCACCTTACAGAGGAGCAGCCTGGCAAAGATGACATCAGTCCGGTGATCAAGGCCAGCGCTGACAGGGACGACAGCATGTGCTCGCGATGGGATGTGGTCAGCATAGCTGCTGTCTGCATGATCTTCCTCCTCCAAACCCATAACCCATGGCTGGAGATGAGAGAAGCCATCAGAGAAACCCCTGTTGAGGGGCCTTCTGAAAAATCATTGACTAGAACCCCTCAAAAGTTCAAGAATCAAAGACAAGAAAGTCTGAGAAACTGGCGTAACCAAGAGTAGCCTAAGGAAAAATGATGATGTTATGCGGTCTTTTGGATGGGATCCTGGAATGGGAAGAGGACATTAGATAAGAGGGAGGAAATCTGAGTACAGTATGGATTTCAGTTCAGACCAGGGTTTCAGTATTTGTTCACTAATTGTGGCAAATATGCCACTTTATTGGTAGCTGCCAACAATAGTGAACACTGAGTATAGGTATATGGAGAATCTCTGCACATTTTCGTGATTTTCTGTAAATCTAACTGCTCTAAGATATGGGGCTCCCCAAGCGACACTAGTGGTAAAGAATCCACCTGCACTGCAGGAGACATAATGAGACATGAGTTCGATCCTCGGGTCAGGAAGATCCCCTGGAGGAGGGCATGGCAACTCACTCGAATATTCTTACCTGGGAAATCCCATGGACCGAGGAGCCTGGCGAGCTACAGTCTGTAGGTTTGCAAAGAGTCAGACACGACTGAAGTGACAGCACACACAGCGTATTCTAAACTACAAATTTCATTTTAAGACCTTGAGGGATGTAGTGATGAAATGTGTCACTCCCTAACTCCATTCCAGTTAGTCTTGCTCAGTTTCAGCGTGCAGTGATGCCATTTACTAAATGGAGAATTTTATGCGTTTAACCCGGTTTGATATTTTCCACCTTGTCCTATATTTTCTAGCAGACGCCTGTTATTTCCCATTAGTTGCTGCAGAGGTTGGACTCTCATCCGTCTCACCAGTTGTCACATTTTCAGCATAACAGTTAGCATGAGGTGTGAGTATCACAAATGTGTTTATTAGTCTATTTGACCTATTTAGATTCATGAACTGGGTCAAAACGAATCTTGACGAAGACTGAGTTAAACTCCTTGCCGCATCAAGTTGGTGACAGATCCAGAATTAGAAGCCTTGCTTTCTGAAATTCTGATTTATTGAACTTCTCATTATACTCTAACTGACAAAGGAATATCCCCACTGCATCACATATAGCAATATATAGTTTATAGTTAATGCAATTATTTGAGATAACATCAATTTGCTTCCCTATTGATATTAACATTATCAGCTCATTTCTAAAATAGGATTCAATCTTCTTCAAGAAGGACAAGTAGCCACCAAAGGAATATTGTTCTCAGTTTACTGAACACCTTCGAGAATCTGTCATTGTCTGAAATGTCCTTTGCTTGTTCTTTTACTTTTTAGTATGGAACATCTTTTACTAAGCTTAAAATAATTTTGTTATTCTTGTTCAGTCATTCAGTCATGTCCAAGACTCTGTGACTCCAAGGAGTGCAGCACACCAGGCTTCCCTGTCCTTCCCCATCTCCTGGAGCTTGCTCAAACTCATGTCCGCTGAGTCAGTGATGTTATCCAACCATCTTGCCCTCTGTCATCCCCTTCTCCTGCCTTCAATCTCTCCCAGAATCAGGGTCTTTCCCAATGAGTCAGGCCTTTGCATCAGGTAGCCAAAGTATTGGAGCTTCAGCTTCAGCATCAATCCTTCCAATGGATATTCAGGGTTGATTTCCTTTAAGATGGACTGGTTTGATCTCCTTGCAGACCAAGGGGACTCTCAAGAGTCTTTTCCAAAACCACAATTTGAAAGCATTAATTGTTCAGTGTTTAGCCTACTTTATGGTCCAACTCTCACATTCATACATGACTACTAGAAAAACCATATCTTTGACTATATGGACCTTTGTCGGCAAAGTAATGTCTCTGCTTTTTGTATTTTGTATTTCCTCCTCCTCCTCCATATGTAAAATTATAATATAACTTAAGTGAAAATTTGATTTTTTAAAATAATATTTAACATGCAGAAATTATTTAGAGCAGAAAACCACCATCTTCTTCTTTTTGAGTGTCAAGAACCTCTTATTTCCTATCTGGGGATAAATTCCTTTGCTTCAGCATTCAAGGTGCCATTTGGTGAACAGGCATCATATCAACATACAGTGTCCAAATTTCTTGAATAAATAAGCTCAATACTAAAAAAAGAAACAATTTTCTCTTTAAGCAATGATAAGATTACAATAGCAATTGTCTATTATAATTAGATAAAAGCAGTTTTACCAACAGTTTTTTTTTAATCAAATGAGTGTTTACAATGTCGTTCTAAATACCATAAAATGGGACTGCTCTTTGTTGAATCAATAGCTGTAATTTGATATGAAACCCCAAATTAAAATATATATATATCCTCTTCCTTCTCTTTTGAATTAATTGTTTTTGAAAAGTGGGTTACAACTTTGCTTTAACTAGACAAAATTTAAAAATATTTTTTGACGTTTTGGTGGACATGCTTTTGATATTGGCAAGCAAACGTTCCAAGTCTGGAACTCGGCAGAAGGTTGGGTGATATTTGCCAGAGGAGAGTTCTTCGCTATTGAGAGCCTTGTTCTCACCCACACACCAGTGAAAATAACTGGATAACTGAAAATGAAAAACTTCTCTTGAATTTATCAGCCGTCTGGAATCCCAAGGAAAATAGCTAACTTCAAACCTGGAGAGAGACCAAAGCTTTCAGGGAGAAATAGACCACAAACATTTGTTTATCTGGGTGGGGTGTCACTGAAATATGTTGGTCGGAAATTCTTCATGAATTTATTGAAGGAATAAACACAATGTAAAAATAGAAACAGTTTCCTCGTCACACAATGATCTGAATAAGGTGACAATTTGTCATTATTAATAGATATAATAGTATCCAGCATTATCAGATACGATGATTAGATATTTCCCACAGCTGACAGTGGGCTAGCCTGAGAATGGGAGGGTCTCGTGAATCACAGACAAGGGGTTGGCTTCACACTTTGGTAGGATTTTCCTCAGAAGCCTCACCAGACACTCACAAGGAACACCACGGGAGTCATGAGAACACATCCCCGCTGAGCTGATGGTGGAGGGAAGTGAAGCCCCCACGGACGCATCTCCGTCTCTTCTCCAAGAATGGAGGCTTTGTCTGCAGGGAGAAAAGCCATGAGACTGTTGGCTGAGGGCACTGGTGGAAATCCCACTGATGATGGAGGCAGAAAAGGAAAACACAGCTGGAGATGGGACAAGTACGCGGAAGGCCCACCATGAACCCTGGCTGAGCAGGGAGACGCAAATGGCATGGAGGGCAAACTTCCATCCAAATCAGCTCTTGACTCTGCACAGAGCTTCCCCTTCTAAAAGCTGCACATCGGGGTGTGCTCATGCCCAACAACTGAAAAAAAAAAAAGCTTCAGTTTGTCCTGTACAACATATCCACCTCACAGCAAAATTTTGTGAAGTATGATGGATGCCAAGAAAATACTCAGTCTGAAGATACGTAACAGTCCTTGGGTTACAGGTCTGGTCTCAAACATCAAGTGTGGGATTTAAGATAACTATTATTAATATGTTACATGAGAAGAAACATAACTTCAGGTGACTGGAAACTGTAAGAAATAACCATACAGAAATGTTATAAATGAAAAAAAAAAAAGAAGCAACAGAGATGATCTCTTTTGTCAGGCTCAGTGCAGACTACAGGTCTAAATATAAAGCCATGGTCTTAAACATAAGTCAGGAGAAATTACCCAAACTAAAACATACAGAGGAACAAAGAACAAAAGAACCGGCAGAGAGCTGGAAATTTTCAGAAGGCCGTATTACAGCTATATGTAATAGCTGGAATCCCAGAAGAATGAATAAGTGTAAACCAATACTTGAAGAAACGGCAGACAAGGACTTTCAAAAGCATTTACAGACACCAAACCACATAGCCGCGAACACCAGCTGGAAAAATACTTCATAGATAAGCAAACCAAAAGTGAGAAAGAAGCCAAACCAAAAACTAAATGAGATACAACTAGACAGAGGAGACTGGCGGGCTGCAGCCCATGGGATTGGACATGACTTAACAACTAAACAAGAATAGTTGTTAATATATTAATTTCTAATGAAATTGTATACAGAATGAGGAATATTACCAGGGGTAAAGACAGACATTTCATGATGATAAAGAAGCTTGCTCTCCAAGAACCCATAAACAATTATATAACAAATGCATATGTTGGTAATTTAGATGGAATTTTTATGGTTGGGTGCACACGACAATTCTCAAGCGTTCTCCCCTCTCTGTTCCTCCGTGTCTTGATCACCATCACCACCATGTTGCTGCTAGTTACATCAAACTATTATGAAAATATTGATATTTTCAGCTTTACTAATTTATAAACTACACATTTTCCTTAGTTATTTATTCATGGTGAATTCCCAAGTATCTCTTACAGCTTCCATTTCTTCCTGGGTATTTTGTTCATGAGTGTTTTTAGAAAGGGTGTTTTTTAATGCTAACGTCTAAATTACTTTTTGTTATTGTTGTTTAGTGGCTCAGCCGTGTCTGACTCTTTGTAACCCCGTGGGCTGTAGCCTGCCCTCTGTCCATGGGACTCTCCTGGCAAGAATATTGGAGTGGATTGCCATTTCCTTCACCAGAGCATCTTCCTGATCCAGGTGTTGTACCCAGGTCTCCTGCGTTGGCAGGCGGATTCTCTACCACTGAGCCACCAGATATACATTTCTTGTTTGCCTCACACAACAGGTTTCCTTCATCTCTTTGAAAGGACCATTTAATTGTCTTCCTTCAACTACTACTTCTGTGGAGAAGCCTAACAAGTCTTCCTTCTCAGGTGCTCAATTTTGAAACCTTGAAAGTCTTGACACTCTCGTGTCTTTGATGTTTTAAAATTTCTTTCTAATATGTTTAGTGCGGATTTTTAAAATCCATATATCCTATACAGCTCTTTATGTCTTTCTGTAATCTGTGGACTTTCATCCCTCTTCACTGGGGTTTGATTTCTTATTTTCTCTAGTTTACCGTTGCTGCTATAATGCAGAACCAGAAACATAGTGTCTTAAACACATACACACATTTCTTCTCTTACGGTTCTGGAGGTCAGGGTCTAAACACAAGGTGCTGGAAGGACCGAGTTCCCTCTGGAGGCTTTGGGGCTTTCCAGCTTCATTCCTGGGCATGTGGTTCTTTCTCTGCAAAACTCCAACTTCTTGCTTTTATCATCACACCTCCTCCTCCATACCCAGACCTCCCCTGCCTGTCTCTTGTAAGGACTTACATGATTACATTTAGGGTAGATTGGATGATCCAGGATCACAACCCCATCTCAGGATCTTTAGTTTAATCACACCTCTGAGTCCTTTTTGCCATGGAGTGTCCCATTCTCAGGTTCTGGGGATTTGGACAAGAACATCTTTTGAGGGATGGTTGTTCAGCCTCAAGATCACTACTTTGAATAGTTGCTCCTCTTCAATAGGTTTTTGCATGCCCCTTTCCTTCTACTTTTCAACATTCAGAAAACGAAGATCTTGGCATCTGGTCCCATCACTTCATGGGAAATAGATGGGGAACCAGTGGAAACAGTGTCAGACTTTATTTTTTGGGGGCTCCAAAATCACTGCAGATGGTGACTGCAGCCATAATATTAAAAGACACTTACTCCTTGGAAGAAAAGTTATGACCAACCTAGACAACATATTTAAAAGCAGAGACATTACTTTGCCAACAAAGGTCCGTCTAGTCAAGGCTATGGTTTTTCCTGTGGTCATGTATGGATGTGAGAGTTGGACTGTGCAGAAAGCTGAGCACCAAAGAATTGATGCTTTTGAACTGTGGTGTTGGAGAAGACTCTTGAGAGTCCCTTGGACTGCAAGGAGATCCAACCAGTTCAGTCTGAAGGAGATCAGCCCTGGGATTTCTTTGGAGGGAATGATGCTAAAGCTGAAACTCCAGTACTCTGGCCACCTCATGCGAAGAGTTGACTCATTGGAAGAGACTCTGATTCTGGGAGGGATTGAGGGCAGGAGGAGAAGGGGACGACAGAGGATGAGATGGCTGGATGGCATCACTGACTTGATGGACATGAGTCTGAGTGAACTCTGGGAGATGGTGATGGACAGGGGGAAGCCTGGCGTGCTGCAATTCATGGGGTCGCAAAGAGTCGGACATGACTGAGCGACTGAACTGAACTTCCTTCTACTTTTATAACATCTTTCGTCAACACTTCTTTTATCCACATATTTAGCCCCAAAGTACTGCCATCCAAGAACTCGAGGTTTCTCTTGCACCCACCTTCCTAGTCCCATGAAACTCTCCTCCTGCTGCCTCCTGAAGGGTCTCTGAGTTTGGGGATACACAGAATCTTCTCTTTAGAGGACTTGGGTTTTACCAAAAAAAAAAAAAGAAAGGAAAATAAAGAAGAAGGAAGGAAGAAACGATGCTAGGAAGGAAGGGAGGAAGGAAGCTTTGATTCCAAGTGTATTGTCTTCCCTGCCTGCCATAAATATTCCCGGAGACAAAGAAGCATATTGTCTGACCATCTGCTTGAAATGGGAGGGAAGCAAAACAGGGAGAAAAGACACAAACAAGTCACTGCGGTTGGAAGAAACAGAGCCGAGTTTAACTCTAGGTCTGGAGCTTAATGTGTGAAGCAGAGACAGCAATGCCACCTCACAGGGCTGTTAAAAAATCATCAGTGAACCTGAAAGTGCCATGCAAATATAAGTGCTTATTGTTTTATACAGTTAGGAAGCAAGCAGGCATTCACTTCCTCGTTCATTTCTGTTGCCTTTTTCTTCTGGTTGTTTTTGACTTGTGATAAAGACAACTGCGGCTGAGTGAGTGGAAAATATATATATATATATTTCCTTTTAAAATTGAGGGAAACACAGTTCAAAAGCCATTTTTTAAAATTTTCATGAAATTGCAGTGGACTGACCTCCACTAGATTATCTTGCTGCAAAGCTATGTGAGACTAACCTCAATGAGGCAATTGATTTTTTCCTAGTTCCTTATGAAGCCCGTTAGGCAGGTTTCACTGTAAAGTCCATTACTGCATGGAGAGCCATTGGCCCTTTTTATGACTGGCAATATAAAAGGTTCATTAGCTTCCTGCACCCACACCAGAGAGCCGGGGCTGAGGGGCCAAGGCAGCGCTGGGCAGAGGCTTTTTCCTTTCTGCTTATTAGCACCTTTTAATGGGTGATAAATCACCACCTTCACTTGTCTGCCTTAGAATCCTTTTCCAAGGAACAGACACACACAGAGGAACATTAGTGACCTGTTCTTTCCCTCCTTTGTGTGGATATTAAAAGGTCACGGCGACAAAGGCAAGAAAGACATGTTTAGAAGGACGTGGAGGTTAGCTGGGTTTGGATTTCATAGCTACTGTCTTCCCTCCTCCACTTCATGGACATACACTGTGAGCTGATTAGGGAAATTTTCCTCATTGATTTAGTGTAAATATTTTCCAACTCAAGTGTACATGTTTCTTATAAACTAGATTTTCCTAAATAAAAGATCCCCAGTTATATATATTTATATATATATAATCAATGCACACACAGACACACACACATGTGCACGCACAGACAGACAGACAGACACACACATATATATAGGCTTCTGCACTGACTCAGTGGTAAAGCAGCCACATGCAATCTGGATACCTGGGTTTGATCCCTGGGTCGGGAAGATCCCCTGGAGAAGGGCATGGCAACCCATTCCAGTATTCTTGCCTGGAGAATCACATGGACAGAGGAGCCTGGTGGGCTGTGTACAGTCCATGGGGTCACAAAGAGTCAGACATGACTGAAACTACTAAGTACATATGTGTGTGTGTATATATATGTATGTTTAGAAGCATTGCTAGAAGGAAAAAGTTAAGAGCTAAGAAGCTCTTTTCATCTTAACTTGCCAGCCAAATATAATATTTAAGGGGAGTACAGTTAAAATTCACTGGTGACACAGAACTCTGGTCTTCCTAAATGGTAAAGTTCACAAAGTGCTCAGATAGATGTCAGGTGGTCTGAAAAGTCTCCCAGGGACTCTGATTCTTTAACTCTTGCACTAAAATTCATCATTTGATTCACTTTTAAAATGAATAATTTATTTATCATATAAGACATACATATTCTTTTGAAAAAATATACAGTGTAACACAAAACTATAAGATTGTCTTAACTATACTATATAGAATTCAAACATTTCTATGCATATACTTACTTGTATATTAAAGTTATGCTTATTGTTCATTGTATCCTAGGAACAGTGTTTCTGATTAATGAATTTAATCTAATCATCATTCTTAATGTGCACTATTATAAAAGTAGATGAAATCACAAGACATTTTAATAAATGTCCTGTTATGTTCAGCTTTACTTTTCCCATCTCCTCTTCCTTTTTCTCTTCTTTATTATTTTGCTACTTAAATATGAACATAATAAACATTCGTAAGGATTGGAGAAGGAAATGGCAACCCTCTCCAGTATTCTTGCCTGGGAAATTTCATGGACAGAGGAGCCTGGTGGGCTACAGTCTATGGGGTCACAAAAGGGTCAGACACGACTGAGCAACTAGCAACAGCAAAGTTTGTAAGAAGGCAGAACGCTGAGTGTGCAGCATATGGTCGTGCTGGCTGGATTTAATCCCAGCTCCATTTGACTTCGCTCTGAAGACGGCCCTGAGGACTTGGTGTGTGTGTGTGCGTGCTCAGTCGCTCATTCCTGTCTGACTCTTTGAGACCCAGAGACTGTAGCCCACCAGGCTCCTCTGTCCTTAGGATTTCTCAGGGAAGGATACTGGGGTGGGTTGCCATTTCCTGCTCCAGGAAATCTTCCCGAGCCAGGGATCAAATCCCATGTCTTGTGTTTCCTGCATCACCGGTGGACTCTTTACAACTGTACCACCTGGTGCAGTCCCGTGAGAACTTGGACATGTTTCAAAACTACTTTGAGTCTTTAGTGTCCTCGTGTGAAAATGGGGATAGGACTCACAGGGTTTTGTGATGATGAATTTCAATATCACTTGTGAGCTGTTTGGCGCTATCCCTGGAATGCAGTAAATACCTTGTAAATGGTAGCCACTGTGCATCAATTCAGTGGTGTAATTGTGCATTGGTCTCACTATTTCTTTGGAATGAATTTCTAGAAGGAGAACTGTTGCTTTCCTAATAGGATTCTTTAGGAGACCGCTGGATGCCTAGTTAAGCTGTCAGCCGGAAAGCCTGTGCTAATCTGCACCCTAAACAATGTGCTTACGCTAAAATTTTCACTATTCTCACAAATGCTAGGTATTCTCATGGGTTAAAAAATAGGAAAAGGTTGCTCCATTATTAATTTCCAAATTTCTTTGGTTACTAGTAAGACTGCACTTTTTAACAACACTGAGGTGTTTTCTCAGCATCTGTGTTTCTTCTTTAGTGGTTTGTTCATTCATGAATCAAGCTGTTTTTCTATTGATAACGTTTCCTCTAAGTAATAAAAGCTGTAACCCTTTTTGCAACACAAGCTGTAATTTTTTTCAGATTTTCATTTACTTTTCATCCTTACTTATATTTGTTTTTTCAAGGCTACAGTTTTTTCAATTACTTATGTTATTGAATCTATTAGTCTTTCTCTCTAAGATTTCTGCCTTTGGGGGCCATAGCTGGAAAGTGTTTCTTCCATTCTCCTGTTGAAATCAAAAAGCACTCAGATTTCCTGGTTTGTTGTTTTGTCTTTATTTAAAATTGCCATAGAACACCTGCTTTTATGAGAAAATTCCAAAAACGTTATACACTTAAACCCACTGTGCTAAATAGTGATGTGAGCCATAAGATATTACAGTAGTCTTAGGGGTCAAGAATTAGTGAGAACCTGCCCAATTATGGGTGTGAAATATTGTGGCCTTTTACACAGAGGCCGATGACCTCCAGTATGGATTATGCTAACTCAAAACGTCTTAATATCTGGTTGCATATATTCCATGTTAGATTTTACCTAGATGTTAATAGAATAAAAGGAGCAGGAACATTTCTTTAACTGCAAGATTATACAAATATTAATTTATAGTTTCTTCCAAAATGTTGTATTAATATATAATTCAGTTTTTTTTAAATTAAAAAAAAATTTTTTCTTTTTTGCACAGGCCTCCCATTGCAGAAGCTTCTCTTGCTGTGGAGCATGGGCTTTAGGGCACAGGGGCTTCAGTCATTGAGGCGTGTGGGCTTAAAAGCTGTGGCCCAAGGGCTTAGCCGCTCCGTGGCACGTAGGATCTTCTCAAATCAGGGGTTCAATCTTTGCCGCCTGCGTTGACAGGCACATTCTTATCCACTATGCCACCAGGAAAGTCCTACAACTCAATTCTTAACCATGTAAGTATTATCCAGAAAAGCTTAACAAAAAATCTGTAGTTTTATACTATTTTAGTTGGTCAATTGGCTCAAAATGCATTTAAAAAGTATCAGCCATTTATCATTGAGTTGAGATGGCACCTACTCTCACTTCTTTGAACATTAAATTTTGCTTTTGGAATTGGATTTGGTGTTAATAATTAGATATTATTCTAAATTAAGTGGTCTTTAAATAAAGGAAAATACAATATTTTCCTCAGGTCAATACTTTCTAATGTAACCTCTTCAACGTATTTCAATATTTTGCTTTTCTCCTGCAAAATAGATGAAAGGATATCTTAAATTGTAAAACATTTCAACTTGTTAACTTTTAAACTCTTAGGCTATTGGACTTTGTTTATAAAACATTGCACATTTAATAGAAAAAGTTGTATATTATATGAAACTATGTATTTGCCAGCCTTATGACTTTAGGGGGAAAAAGTTATTTTTTTCTACTAAAGGAGCTTGCAGAGAGTAATGCTAAAACATTAGTACAAATAGCCAAAAGGCACATTAAATTGCAAAATTATTAATATGTTAGGAAAAGTGCATTCATCCCTCAAATTCTCTGTTTCACTCTCCCCTCTTCTCTCTGTATTAGCAACTGATGTGATTATAGTAGAGGACACCGTGACTTCATATTCATATCTATTGCCAGGCTCTCTTCCTCAAGCTCTCTAAATGTATCATTTTCATACCTGGGGTGACCTGATCTATATTTATTGGGTGAGTTTCACATCCATTTCAAGGATTAATTTTAACCATATGTGGGAAACATTTTTTATATCTAGCCAAAAAAGCATACACATTGCTTTGAGTAGAGCTGTACCTATTTACCCAATTCTGAGAATTTTGTTTCTGCTTTCTTAACCTGACTTAGAAATTTTCCTGATCTCTAAGAGCTTCTATATTTGGTTCTTCCTCATTCTAAGCAAATTCTTTCCTTTTTACTACTACCCTTCTCTCCACCCCGGACTAAATTCAGTGCCAGAACCTACCCCAGTGTGAGATCCTCTGGCTAGACTTCCCTGATGTAATTGGTAGAGTCATTACTGCTAACATTTATCACTAAACATTGAATCATGTTGGAATCTTTAACCAGCTCCCGTAACTATTTCCTTGGATCCTTTGGATAGCTATTTTCATATTACGACCTAGTCCTTTTCTCTGCAAGGTGTGTTGTGCATCAGTAAACATCTCTAGTCTTTTTTTTTTGTCCCTCCTAATCTTTCTTGTCCTGTGATAGTTAATGTTGTTCTGCCTGATTCTGCATTATACTTGTCTATTTTAATGCTGCTTCTTTAAATCTAGTTTTCAGCTTTGTAGATGACTGATTTTTTATTAACCCCAATATAGGCTAACATAATAAAGATAAAATTGCATTTCTACTGTCAGAAGAAAAGTAAAGTAGTCTAGATGGTCTAGGTAGCTTTAGGTAGTCTAAGAAAGTGAAGTTACAGGATACTATGGTGCATTTTCCTTTGTTATAGCATGAATATATGAATTTATATGAATTTAGGATGGGCTACAGTGCAGGATAAAGTTAGAGCTAATTTCTAGATTAAAATGAGACTACCTAGAACTTTTCGTTTCATCTGTGACATGTAAAGAGCTTAAAAGTTGTCACTCCTATCCTTATAGGTGCACTTTTATATCAAGTGATTTTCTTGGATTCTTCAGAGAAATGAGGTCATGGGGCAAACTACCATTTCTAAATCCAGAGAGACCAGAAAATTAAGAGAGTGATGGCTGAAGTATCCTTATTTATCTGGAGCAGAGACCTCCAGAGACATGGACTGGTAGAATACTTGGTAGGGGATGGGAAGCAAAAAACACTCCTGAAGTTCACAGCCCAGAGACACAGACCCAGTGAGAAGCTGAGGTCTATGTTTAATGTTATGAAATGCCTTGCCTCTCACACACCCTGTCCCCATACCAACAGAGCTCCAGGACAGTAACAGTGGGTTGCAGCTGGACGAGCCACAAGGTGCAGACTGTCTCTGCAGAGAAACAGTCAGGGAGCACCAAACTAACAGGGAGACAAGAGGGACACTAGGGGATTCGGAGGCTTTGGCACCGACAACTGCAGCAGAGAGGATACAGCCAAACTCCCGACTGGAATACAAAGCTGCACACGGACGCCCACTGACATCAGGTCCTCTCCTCCAGCACACTGTGCCTACAACTGCAGCAAAGAGGATACAGTCAGACTCCCGGCCGGAATACAAAGCTGCACACGGACGCCCACTGACATCAGGTCCTCTCCTCCGGCACACTGTGCCTACAACTGCAGCAGAGAGGATACAGTCAGACTCCCGACCGGAATACAAAGCTGCTCACGGACGCCCACTGACATCAGGTCCTCTCCTCCGGCACACTGTGCCTACAACTGCAGCAGAGAGGATACAGTCAGACTCCCGACCGGAATACAAAGCTGCTCACGGACGCCCACTGACATCAGGTCCTCTCCTCCGGCACACTGTGCCTGCAACTGCAGCAGAGAGGATACAGTCAGACTCCCGACCGGAATACAAAGCTGCTCACGGACGCCCACTGACATCAGGTCCTCTCCTCTGGCACACTGTGCCTACAACTGCAGCAGAGAGGATACAGTCAAACTCCCGACCGGAATACAAAGCTGCACACGGACGCCCACTGGCATCAGGTCCTCTCCTCCGGCACACTGTGCCTACAACTGCAGCAGAGAGGATACAGTCAGACTCCCGACCGGAATACAAAGCTGCACACGGACGCCCGCTGACATCAGGTCCTCTCCTCCGGCACACTGTGCTCGAATTTCAGTGCAAAATTAACAAGATGCAATAAAAGGTAAGAGAAAATACAGTCAGGAGATAAAACAAACATCAGAGCCACGCACAAACGTTGCAACTATCAGATAAACGTTTACAATAACTGTGTCCGAGATGTTCAGGATTCTAATGGAAAAAAATAGACAATGTTTAACAATGAATAAGTAATATTAGCAGGAAGATAGAAAATCTAAGGAAAAATAATCAGAAGTAAATGCTAGAGAGAAAAAGTAAAAGATGAGCTCATAAATTGATTGGTTATGGCTGAGAAAAGAGTGAGTGAGTTTGAAGATAAGTTAATAAAAATTCTTCAAACAATAATGCAAATAGAAAAAATTAAAGAAATAGAACAGAATCTCCCCAGAATTGTGGGGCAGTTTCAGACTGTATAGCACACATAAATGGTATAACAGAAGGAGGGAGACCAGAATAGAAAAAAACTATTTGAAGTAATAATGGCCAAAATTTCACCAAAATTAATAACAGGAAATATACTATAGAGAAAATAACACGCAGGGTAAAAAAATAATAAATTACACCTAAGAGCCTCTTGGTGAAAGTGAAAGAGTGAAGAGAAAAAGCTGGCTTAAAACTCAACAGTCAGAAAACTGAGATCATGGCATGGTCCCATCACTTCATGGTAAATGGATGGGAAAACAGTGGAAACAGTGACAGACTTTTTTGGGGGGGGCTCCAAAATCACTGCAGATGGTGACTGCAGCCATAAAATTAAAAGACATTTGCTCCTTGGAAGAAAAGCTATGACCAACCTAGACAGCATACTAAAAAGCAGAGACATTACTTTACCAACAAAGGTCCATCTAGTTAAAGCTGCGGTTTTTCCAGGAGTCATGTATGGATGTGAAAGTTGGGCTATAAAGAAAGCTGAGTGCCAAAATGTTTGAATTGTGGTATTAGAGAAGACTATTGAGAGTCCCTTTGACTGCAAGGGGATCCAACCAGTCCATCCTAAAAGAAATCATTCCTGAATATTCATTGGAACGACTGATGCTGAAACTGAGACTCCAATACTTTGGCCACTTGATGTGAAGAACTGACTCATTTGAAAAGACCCTGATGCTGGGAAAGACTGAAGGCAAAAGGAGAAGGGGAGACAGAAGATGAGATTGTTGGATGGCATCACCAACTCAATGGATGTGCGTTTGAGTAAACTCCAGGAGTTAGTGATGGACAGGGCAGCCTCGCGTGCTTCAGTCCATGGGGTCACAAAGAGTTGGACACAGCTGAGTGACTGAGCTGAAGTGAGGCATAACGTGTTCAAATGTCAGAAAACCAGTGACAAGGAAACCATCTTGAAGAAGCCAGGGAAATAAAATGCTTTAAATATAAAAGAAGAAAGAGCTGGCATCAGAAACTGTGCTAAACAAGAGACTGGAAATCACACCTCACACCCATTAGAACGGCTACTGAAAAACCAACAAACAGAAGCAACAGCTACTGAAAGGATGTGCAGAGGCTGGAACCCACTCCCTCGTGCACCACTGGGCGGAGTGTGAAATAGTGCAGCCGCCAGGGGGACAGCATGGAGACTCCTCAGAAAACAGAACCATCATGTGACCCAACACTCTGCTTCTGGGTATACATCCAGGATCTTGAAAGGTATTTTAACAAATATATTTATTGCTTTATTATTTAAAATTGCCAAGAGGTGGGAGAAACCCAGATGTCCACTGACGGATGAATGAACACAGACCATGTGGTATATATATGCATACACAAAATGGGATATTACTTAAAAATGAGGAAATCCTGTCATATGCTACAAAATGGATGAAATCTGAGGACATTGTTAAGTACATAGGTTAGTCACAAAAGGATGAATACTACATGATTTCATTTACATCTGGTATCTAAAGTAGTCAAATGTTTAGAAGCCAAAAGGAGAATGCTGGCTTAAAGGGGCAGGTGGAGAAGGAAAAGACGAAAAGAAAAGAAGTCGTTCGATGGCTCCAGAGTTTCAGTTTTGCAACATGAAGAGGGTTCTAGAGGCTTGTTGCCCAGCAGAGCACATACAGTACTGTGCTGTACACTTAAACATTGCTAAGATGGTAAATTTTATGTTACAGGCTTTTAACAATAAAAGAAACTGCAAGAGAGTTTATATTGGTTTACAGCTTTTTATTACACCAACTTTGTTATTATGGCAATTCTTTCTCTGTTGAAAGATTTTGTCTTTGCAGTAAAATATAATAGAATACATTTTTAATAAAGTATTGGGAAATTAAACTTCATTGTCTTTGATTGACAAAGATATTGTTTTAAAAAATACTGTGCTGCCTAGAAGAAACTCATTGGAGGAAAAATAATGTTTTTCAATTGGAAAATTAAGGCATGAAAAAGATATAACAGGAAATAGTAAGTAAAAGAAAGTTATTAGAGCAGTATTACTATTACAAGGAATATTACTTAATGCAAAATTACCCTCAACAAGGACAGAGGTATTTCATACTGGTAAAAATAAATTATCAACCCAAGTACAGAGAACATCATGAAATTGTATACATTAATCAGAAGAATTGTAAATACGTAAGACAAACAATTACATTTAAAAGACTTATAAGTAAGAGACTTAGTAGCTTACTTATTAACTTTCAGGAACTCGTAGTTTGGGTTTTCAAGTCAGCCTGGAGGAACGGCAGGTTTTGTCGCAGCGACTGTTCAGTGATGGAGGTGCCGAGGGTGATGACTGGTTGGTGTCCAGTTCCTTACTCAGGGATCAGGGGCATCTCGCTGACCGCATGGTTTCTGATCAAGCATGGCTTGTCAAGTTTCTCGCTAATTTTCGAAGATATGGTGTTTTTCTGGAGACTATTTTATTGCCTAAGATAAATCAACAAATGAATAAAAGAAAGAAATGGAGAATTATTTGAATGTACATAAAATACCAGAACAAAAATAATCATAGATAAAGAATATTTGAGCAAAGAAGTTAACTAGACTGATTATATATCTGAGCATATTTACAAATTTACTATTTACCCAAAATTTAAGAATATGTATTATTTTTAAACGTACATGGGCCTGGTGCTCTGTGACAACCTAGAGGAATGGGGTCAGGGGAGGCTCAAGAGAGAGGGGATATATATGGATATATATATATATTCACTAAATATTCATTGGAAGGACTGATGCTGAAGCTGCAGCTCCAATACTTTGGCCACCTGATGGGAAGAACTGACTCACTGGAAAAGATCCTGATGCTGGGAAAGATTGAAGGTGGGAGGAGAAGGGGATGACAGAGAATGAGATGGTTGGATGGCATCACTAACTTGATGGAGATGAGTTTGAGCAAGCTTCGGGAGTTGGTGATGGACAGGCAGGCCCGGTGTGTTGCAGTCAATGGGGTCACAAAGAGTTGGACAGGACTGAGCGACTGAACTGAACTGAGACACATATATATATATATCACAGAGAGTCAGACACGACTGAGTGAGCACAAAAACAGATAAATAAATGAAAGCACATGGAATATCTAGCAAGAAAAAATGAGAAAAGACACATAGTCTCAATATGAGGAGTGTGAAAAGGATACAATTACAGGGTCTATAGACATTAAAAGGATCTTAAGATGATATGTGCAATTATATCAGTAAACTGGAAAGCTTAAAAAAGATGGACAAATCCGTAGATCTGGATGCTTTACTGGGGAATGCTCGTCCTCTCTGACTCAAAAGTAATGAGTTAAAAGAACGGATGCTGATGCCATTAATGGCGACCCTGCATTTCTCTTCTCAGCATCATGTTATTAGCAGCCTTCTTGCACTTCACTAGATTTGTAGGAATCACTCTCAATTTTTTGGTGTGTGTGTGTTGCCAGTTTTTCTTTTAGTCTGGAAACCTATTGTTTACATCTAAAAAGTGGATTCCTATTCAGATGAAATATTTTTGTGTATCAAATGATATTATTACCTGGAAACAATGTGTTTGATTGCAAACATGTGGCACCTAACACAAAGATTTTACCGTGCACAAATATAAACCATATAGACTTTCCTGGTGGCTCAGTTGGTAAAGAATCTGCCTACAGTGTGGGAGACCTGGGTTCGATCCCTGGGTTGGGAAGATCCCCTGGAGAAGGGAAAGCTTACCCACTCCAGTATTCTGGCCTGGAGAATTCCATGGACTGTATAGACCATGGGATAGCAAAGAGCTGGACGCAACTCAGTGACTTTCACTTTCATAAACTATTCAGTTCAGTTCAGTTCAGTTGCTCAGTCGTGTCTGACTCTTTGCGACCCCATGAATCGCAAAACGCCAGGCCTCCCTGTCCATTACCATCTCCTGGAGTTCACTCAAACTCATGTCCATCGAGTTGATGATGCCATCCAGCCATCTCATCCTCTGTCATCCTCTTTTCCTCCTGCTCCCAATCCCTCCCAGCATCAGTCTTTTCCAATGAGTCAGCTCTTCGCATGAGGTGGCCAAAGTACTGGAGTTTCAGCTTTAGCATCATTCCTTCCAAAGAAATCCCAGGACTGATAAGAATCTTCTCCAACACCACAGTTCAAACGCATCAATTCTGCGGTGCTCAGCCTTCTTCACAGTCCAACTCTCACATCCATACATGACCACAGGAAAAACCATAGCCTTGAGTAGACGGACCTTAGTCGGCAAAGTAATGTCTCTGCTTTTGAATATGCTATCCAGGTTGGTCATAACTTTCCTTCCAAGGAGTAAGCGTCTTTTAATTTCATGGCTGCAGTCACCATCTACAGTCCACATAAGGGCAAATTTCCTCTCTGAGGGGAAACGCGACGTGTCCTTTTCCTCACGGTTGCTGGGTCCTGTATCTCTCAGGATGGCACATTGCAGCAGTTAAAACATGTACTCACAGATGCACCCAACAAGAGAGGCTAGGTCGACAGGCACTTTGTAAAGTCAGCTGCGGAAGCAACAGGAGTAGCTTCCCCAGAACTTGGGAAGCAGCACATTTTGATTTTCAGCAGGACTACAGTCTTCTCTTTTCCTCTTCCTCCTGTGAGTCAGTTAAGCTTTTCATCTGTGTTACACACAATGTTATTGTATCCTTCTAGATGACTGCTTTTTATGAGACGGAATGGTTGGGTGGTGCCATTTTGACCCCACACTGGATTTACTGTGCTTTTTCTAAAACTGCCACCATTTGGTATTTCCATTCATTTCCTGGAATTGTAAGTCAGGCAAGCTCAGGAGCGTGGGGCTGCAGATCAAGGCTACTGTATGGGCTGACAGATAGAAAAAGACACAGGGGCTGTCATTTACAGAAGAAATACAGAATTCTGAGTTTATAAATGCTCCTCTAATACTTTTCTGATCAACAAAATCTTAGGGATTTTCACGGAAAGTCTTATTTCCAAGAATCTCAAGCAAATGTTGCAAATCTCTACCAAATATTAGCAGTTTCCCTCTAAAACTTAAGAAAAGTGGATGATTCTCTTACTTCTCCAGTATCTTCAACATCCGCTCCGAACATTTTGAGAAGCAATGGAAAGTAACATTAAGATAACGCTTTAGATTTTCATTCCTGCTCTTCTTTCTCTGAATCCTGCGTGTGTGTAAGAACATGTATAGGAAAAAAAATAACAAAATGGACGCCAAAATGTGAAATAATACTAGAGCTGCTGCTGCTAAGCAGCTTCAGGCGTGTCGACTCCGTGCGACCCCAGAGACAGCAGCCCACCAGGCGCCCCCGTCCCTGGGATTCTCCAGGCAAGAACGCTGGAGTGGGGTGCCATTTCCTTCTCCAATTCATGAAAGGAAAAGTGAAAGTAAAGTTGCTCAGTCGTGTCCAACTCTTAGCGACCCCATGGACTGCAGCCCACCAGGCTCCTCCGTCCATGGGATTTTCCAGGTGAGAGTACTGGAGTGGGGTCCCATTGCCTTCTCCAAGTACACTATAGTTTGTTTTAACTGTCTTACTATTGCAAACTATGATTTAAATAAAAGAATATTCATATAACACACTTCTCACTTAGAATTTGTCAATAGGATATGCTTCTTATAGGGCACAAGTATTGAAGAGTACCTGAAATGTGTATTTCAGTTGATGTTGCCAAATTGTGCTATTCAGAGTTTGTGTAACTTAACAGTTCTTGCATTTCTTACATGTTTGTTTCATTTTGGTTTCTTGTATCTCTAGGAACAATTGTGATAGACTATTTTCCTCATAGATTGTCTGCTTCATGGAGATTGTAAAGTAATTTTTATATACATGAACCTGTTTCAGGGCTTCCCTGGTGGCTCAGATGGTAAAGAACCTGCCTGCAATGTGGGAGACTTGGATTCGATCCCTGAGTTGGGAAGATCCCCTGGGGGAAGGCATGGCAACCCACGCCAGTATTCTTGCATGGAAAGTCCATGGACAGAGAAGACTGGCGGGCCACAGTCCATGGGGTCACAAAGAGTTGGACACGACTGAGCCACTAAGCATAGCACATCTATGTTAAGATTTCCTTTGTAGCTATAATTATAGTCTCTTTCACTCTTCTGAGTTTTCAGATTTGTGCTTTCTCCTTTTTAAAATTAATTATGTTTCGCTGGTAGCTAATTCATCAATTCCTTTTTTGGGGGGCCTGTTTTGTTTTTCTTGCCTTTTTGTGAGTGTGTGCTAAGTCGCTTCAATCACGTCCACCTCTTTGCGACCCCATGGACCATAGACCCCCAGGCTCCTCTGTTCATGAAATTCTTCAGGCAAGAATACTGGTGTGGGTTTCCATTTCCTTCTCCAGGAGATCTTCCTGACTCAGGGACCAAGCCCACGTCTCTTAAGTCTCCTACACTGGCAGGCGGGTTCTTTATCACTTCTGATTTCATTACTCTTTAAAAAACACAACTTACGTACCACATAAATTAACTAATTAAAGATATGCAATCAAAAAATGCAATCTATGTGCTACAGAGCTTCCCAGGTGGCACTAGTGGTAAAGAACCCGCCTGCCAATGCAGGAGACAAAAGACACAGAAGTACAATGCCTGGGTCGGGAAGCTCCCCTGGAGGAGGGCATGGCAGTTCACCCCAGCATTCTTGCCTGGAGAATCCCATGGACAGAGGAGCTTAATAAGCCATGGTCCATAGCGTTGCAGAGTCGGACATGACTTAAGCGTCTTACCTTAGCACAGCACACGCGCTACACAATAAACACAGCTTAAAAACCATTGCTGCTATTTATTTGTGTAATAATTTAAGACCATGAATTTCCCTATGAATATAGTTTAGCCATACTCAATAAACTTTGCTGTATAAATATTTTTTATTATCAAGTAATAATCATTTATGTACCTACTTCAGTCTAAGTGTTTATTAGAGTTTAAAAACTTTCAGATAACTTTTAATTTTTCTTCTATTTTTAGTATTATTCTTCTATTTTATTCCCCATGGTTAGAAAACACTATCCATATTCTTTTTATATTTCAAAATTTATTTGGGTTCTCTTTACAATTTTATATATTCACAATTTTGACTAAATGTATTCTACAATTTGAAAATACTTTGCTAGCAATACAGCTTTTATTAAATGTCTATTAAATTATTCTCTGAAAATGCTATTCTGATTCCTTACACTTTCTGTTTTTTTAACTTTACTATCCTTGCTTTCCCAGTGGAAAAGGAATTGTAACCTGGTACAATTCCTGAAATATCTAGTTTGTGAGTTAGATTGCTGCTGTTTGCTGTGTAAATGTTTATGTGTGAAACCTCATTGAACATTCTGCCCCTCATTACTAAATGCTCCCTCCACCGATCTCATTTAGCTCATTCTTCTTGTGGAAAGTCTACTCATTTTGTGTGCGTGTGTATGTGTGTGTGTATGTGTGTGTGCATGTGAACATTTTTCCTGGAGATTTTCAAGTTCAACTTTTTGTGTTTGACATATAATAAAATTTCATTTCTAACTAAGTCTTTGAGTTACTTTACTTTAATAAAAGTATTTATTCTATATTTATCTATTGATGTTAAATGGATATTTTGGACTTAATTCAGAGATCCTGAATTTGTTGTGTTTTTTATTATCCTATATTTAATTAGACTTTTATCTTTAATAAGGCTCAACACACTCCACAAATGAACACTGCTTTTCCACCTAAGTTTCTGGTGAGTTAGAAATATTAAAAACTGATTCTACATTTGCCTGCATACATACCCATGCTATGTATCTAGTAAGCTTGGAAATTCAAGAAGTGGTAATCCTACCCCTTAAAATATAGGTAGCATACCTGGCTTGATTAAATAAGCATTGCTTGTGTTTACTATTAAGTTCAATATTTGGAAAGAAAAAGAGGTCAGTTGGGTTGCTTGACTTTTTTCCACATCAAAGCATGCTACCAGGCCTATATTAAAAGTGGAAAAATCACCTTCTGAAATCAATTTCCTAGATTATTAGTATTATATGCGACTAATCATCCTGCATACTCCAAACAAAAATTTATGAATAATGGCCAAATACTAGTTACTGAAGCGAAACCAGAAATGAAAACAGTCTGTTTATTCCATAAGTAATTTGTGGGCTTTTGGCAATTGATAGAAATTTCTTGTTATTAAACACTAATTAATTCGTCAGCTAGTTTACTTTATGGACTGGCAGGATGTTCTTTTTTTCTCATACATATTTTATTACTTTGGTTAAGTAATTAAAGTTTCTTAAATAGCTTGTGTTTCACTCTGCAGCTTATCTATGAATTTCAATGAACTTGGTGTGAGTCTCTTTCGGGGAATCTAATATTTGTGGAAACCACAGGCTGCACTGGGAGATGGGTTAAGCGTCTTCAAAGCCCGGTGCAGCTCCATCATCTCAAGCGCCTGCCTGTGAAGCTTGAAGCCCCAGGACGTCGGGCTTCTGACGATGCAGCTGGAATGAGAGCCTGGGATATGATAGGAGAAGCGCCTTGGAAACCGCCTACAGAGAAAGCTTTCTCAACATTCCGGGCCTAGAGACAGACTTAGGGATGAGCTGCTGTTGCCAAGGAACCACACAGCGCATCCTCCCAGCACGTGACCACGGCCCACGCCGAGTCCCCTCCATCCCTGGTTTTGATTAATCTGTTCTCTTATTTGAATTTGGTAATTGCATTTGATATTCTACAGTAAATGTGAAAGAAAAAAGATCTTGTTTTACTGAAAAGGCACATTTAAAACAGGGCAGAAATGCAAGCCTTGATGTGAGGGGCAAGAGCGCCTCGTTGGTTATTGTGCTGGTAACTGGGAAACACACACAGGGAAGAAGCCCGAAGACAGTCTGGTCGTTGCCTCCGCGTGACTGCAGCGGTCTTCACAGAGCTCCCCTACCTCTGGCTTCTCTGCTGGCCTATAAACAGAACAACACCGTCTCCCATAATTTTGAGGGTCATTCTGTCACTTCTTGGCACTCACTTTCCTGAAGGATTCTATTCAGGCGTTATCCACGTTCATCCTTTCCCCTCCTCTACTTGCTTCTCAACCATAAAACCATCCTGCTGACTTGTTTCTAGAACAAGGCATTTTTGGTTTCATTTTGAAGTGTTTTTTTTTTTTTTTTTCATTTTTGTGTGTTACTTTCATCCATTCTCTTCATCTCTCAATATTTCTCATTTTGAAAATTGACAGCACTTATAATACCATTATAACTATATCATCATCCCCTATAACTCCAGCTTAAAATGTACACAGGGTCAGTTCATTTGTGGTGCTTTGCTGTTGTTATTTTAAATTTTCAATCAGGATAAAAACTACATCTGCTTTTCACACACAGTGCTCTTTTGCATGGCGCACACTTGAATTTTATGCAGCAAGGGCATTTGAACAGTATTTTCACACGCATCTCTGTCAAATGTTTTGTTTCAAGAAAGAGTGCTTAAGCTGTAAAGTTTTTGAGACATCAGTATGAGGTGAAACATGGGCTTCCCAGGTGGCTCAGTAGTTAACAATCTGCCTGCCAGTGCAGGAAACATTAAGAGATGCAGGTTCAATTCCTGGATTGGGAAGATCCCCTAGCATAGGAAATGGCAACCAACCCCATTATCCTTGCCTGGAGAATCCCATGGACAAAGGAGCCTGGAGGTCTATAGTCCATAGGGTTTCAGAGAGCTGGGCCTGTACAAGCACAGACACACAAGCAATTTGATGTAACTGTAGCCTTCTTTATGGAAAACCATAAACATCATGATGGGAGCAGGTGTCTCTCACCTCCTGCAGATGGCTGCTTTATCACATTAACGGCTTGGATGTAGGACTCTCGTGATCTCAGATAGATACACACACACACACACACACACACACACATATATATATATACACATAAAACGCTGCATGGGCAGCGTTAGCATTGTACAGTCAGTTTATCTGGTTATATCACTTCTGTATTATTCTTGAAAGGCTTTTTATGATGTATGAAGCTCATAATACTTATCTGTAAACTAATGCAGTTATGTCATTGTTGTGGTGATGCCTCTTCTCACTTGGAAAGCACGCACATGAAGCAAGACTTCTGGTTTCTTGTGTTGCTCAGTCCTAGTTTTTTCTTTTATTCATTAAGCATTAGAATTTGCTTTCAATTTTATGGACCTTAGCTCTGAGTTTTGCAGTGGTGGACAGATAGTCTATATCATATATTGCAAATACATCTACAATTCAGCACTGATATCATACTGAGAGAGTCAGTTCCTAGGCAGATTGATAAGAAGTCCAGGAGTCCCCAAGGAGAGAGGGGTCTGGAATTCTCAAGCAAGAAGGAAGGACAAACTTTTTTGTCCCTATACATGCCTTAGGATTATATAACAATAATGTATCCTGCTTGAGGACAATCTCTGAAAAAGATCTTCTGGCTAATCCTGTTATCTTAAGGTGTGAATTATGGGAGTAGGTCTAGTGAGGTCTTTACAACCTCCAGACATTCTTTTGATTCACTGTAATAACTAATTGGACAGTATATAACTCCACTGCTAACACTAGCAAGGGGGTACTCTTTCTGCCTGCTTCTTTCTGATGCCTATGTCAGAAGCTTTCTCTATCTCCTTTATACTTTAATAAAACTTTATTACACAAAAGCTCTGAGCGATCAAGCCTCGTCTCTGGCCCCAGATTGAATTCCTCTCCTCCGGAGGCCAAGAATCCTGGCATCTTTGCGTGGTTCAACATCAACCTTTCAGTACTGTATTTTGTAAATGATAAAAGCTCTTCATGAAGGGGGGAAAGCAGTGGGCTTGGATTGTCCCTTCCTGTTGCTGAGTCCTGTCATGTTGGTTTATCTCTTTCCCTGGATCTATTGTCTTCTAAAATAATGGTATCTGAGTAGAAGTCTTATCAGCATCATTATTAGTTATCCGTGTCCTTTATTTTTATGAACAGAGTTGTTTAGTTGCTAAGTCGTTTATGACTCTGCAATCCCATGGACTGTAGCTCACCAAGCTCCTCTGTCCATGGGATTCTCCAGGCAAGAATACTGGAGTGGGCTGCCATTTCCTCTCCAGGGGATCTTCCCAATGTGAATAGAGATCCCTCTCATTTTTTATATTAGACAGCTAATAACAAACTTGAAATTATGAAGTACTAAGATATAATTAACACTACAATGATAAACATATTTTAAAACTTCTTTCAAAATTCTAAAAAGGTGGCACTGTAAGCGGTAAGACTCTGATAACTGAGGTCAATCAACCACCCTATGAAAGATCATTCCTGGTACAAATTCACAAGTCTAATATGTGTATTAATAGAACTGACTGTTTCTATACACCAATTTGTATTTTTACTGATGCATGAGAATATTTAAGTGAAAAAATATTCCATATTTGGAATGAGATTTTTGAAAAATGTCACTGTTTTAAATCATAGCCAATTGGAAATTTCATTCCTGTGAATAACTGTAAATCTTGCGTTGTGTGTATTTGTTGTTGTTCACTGAGCTGTGTCTGACTCTTTGAGACCCCATGGATGGCAGCACTCCAGGCTCCCCTGTCCTTCAGTATCTCCCAGAGTTTGCTCAAACTCATAGTCATTGAATCGATGATGCCATCCAACTATTGCATCATTTGTTTTCCAGTGATTCATCATAAATATTCACCAGGTAAAATAGTAAAGAATAATTTTATCTTCCAGCTATGGAGCTTTGTCACAGCAATGTTTTCCTTTGATCTTTACTGAATTTTCTTCTTGTGAAGATCTGACTTTTGACCTTTATCAGCAGGTTATTTTTTCATAGGCATTTAGGAAAACATGAAAATTCCTTTAAAATACAAAAACTTCTAATCCAAAAAGAATGAATGAATTCTCAGGTGAACATATATCCTGTTACCCCAGCTTATTGAAAAAGGACAGATTTTTAAATAAACATGAGAAATCGTTAAATAACTGTTGCTGTCTGCTTATGCAATCACTAGTAATATATTGTTATGTAAGGATGCTATTTGCATCCCCTAAACTAGCTGCCATAATTCAGGGCATATTAATAACACCTCCAAAACAGTTGTCTGAATATTTTACAAAGCAGAAACCTTTTTTGTTGTGTGTTTATGTGTACATGTGTCTTAACTATCTATTGTTATCCTGAGCAGAAAAGTGCTTAGTGGTCAACCTGTGAAATACTGTTGGGATCGGAAATGAGATGTGTTTATAAAGTGATGAAATTTGTTTCGTCTGTGTCTTGTAAACTGTTTCTGAAGTCAATTCTCTGAGACATGTAATAAAACCACTTGGAACAATGGCGACTTCATTGTAACAAGTGCATAGTCTTTTATAAGGAAGAATTTAAAAGGAATTGTAAATGACAGAACATCAATTCAAGCAGGCTTAAATAAAAACACAGTCCATTTGCTTCAGTGGCCGAAGGGACTGGCTGCAGGCAAGGCTTGACCCAGGGATTCAGATGGTACGTGCTGTCGTTTCTACTCCTCAGCTTACCTCAGTTATACTGACTTTGGTTTCTGACTTTGTCTAAGTCCAGCAAGTCAAAAGTTCAACTTGGAGGAAGAAGAGTTTGCCTCTTCCTGGCTGATTTAGAAAAATCCTGAGGTTTCAGTCCTTGGGATCCAGGTGGATCCATGGGGACGGAATCGCACTGTTTACCATGTTCTAGGCTATGTATCTCGGCTTCCCTGCTGGCTCACTGGGCAATGAATCTGCCTGCGACAGAGGAGAGGGGTCACAGCTTTGATCCCTGGCTTGGGAAGATTCCCTAGAGAAAGAAATGGCAACCCCCTCCAGTATTCTCACCTGGAAAATCCCATCGACAGAGGAACCTGGTGGGCTACACTCCATAGGGTCACAAGGATTCAGACATGACTGAGCTGAGCGACTAAGCACTGTCTTTGTTTTATCGCTAAGTCGGTTGGACAAGAGGTGTTTATTGTGTTCCTGGCTAGACTTGGGGCTTCTCAGGTGGTGCCAGTGGTAAAGAACCTGCTTGCTGATGCAGGAGACCTAGGAGACATGGGTTCAATCCCTGGGTTGGGAAGATCCCTTGGAGGAGGTCATGGCAACCCACTCCAGTATTCTTGCCTGGAGAATGTCATGGCTAGACTCGGGCAACATTTTCCATCCCGAGGCTGGTTTTGGAGCCCTAAACCAGTGCCTACAGCAGAACAGGAAACTTACTTGTTCCTTCTAAGCAAATCTCTGTTAACTTAATTAAGGAAGATAGATGTAAGCTTGGGTAGAACAAACAAATAGCTAACAATGTGATGTGCTTGAAGCCAAAAGTTTTGGCTTATATTGCCATATCTTCCCATTACTGTATAGTTAACTAATAACTCAAGAATTTACATATGAAGGCTTATAAGAACAAGTTAGATATAAAATTAGTCTTATTAAAAGTATTAAAGAAATGAATTAATTCAAATCTGTGCATATATTAAATTTTATTATTTCCTCCCTATTTTCGGCACACCCTGTATAAAAAGTACAAATAGGGGTTGCCCTTATTAATTTTTTTTCAGGAAAACTGTAATTACTTATTCACAACTCAGTGTTTAGAGATTTTTTCCCAGTATGGTTTGAAAAGTGAATTGTCTAATATCTGTATTATTATTAATTTATTTAAAGCATGTACACTCTCCATATATTAGTCTTGAAGTTTTCACTCTGTTGCACTTTACTTTATCTCATAATCACTTTGTCTCTTTATCTGATAAAGGATAGGTTAGTACTTGGAGAATTTCCACTCTTGTGTAAGTGACAGCTTGGTGTCCATTTCCTTTTTCCATGGTACACATTTAGATTACTTCACTAAGTCTCCTTTATCTGAAGGATAACAGACGACTCACTTCTCTCTTTCCATTGCAGAGTATTATAATGCTACTTATTTTCTCATTTCTTTCTTCACTGCTACATTCGCCCCATTATCTCCTGAAGGTGCTGTGAGAGGACACAGAGAAAGGAGCAGTGGAGATAAAAAGGGAACATTTGGCCTCGCTGAGTACTTTTGGAGGGGTGGGGACTGACTGATCGAATTTTGGGTTATTGGCCCTTGTATTTTGCAGCATTGATACTGTTTTCTATGACCTAGACATGTAACATTTAAGCAGACTGAAAGTCAATTTTAGAGGGGAGAGAAAAGAAGAAATGGATATACTTTCTAAAACTGAATTGAAGCTATGTCATTTGTTGCCCAATTTAGGATTCACCAAGATACTTATATCCTGAAAATTCTCATATCACTTCCCAAACCCAGCAAGTCTTCATTGTTTAAGACAAATTTACATAGTGTCATCTTTGGTTACAGCATTTATTTACCTTACTGCACTTACTTATACAGTCATACATGTGACCTGTTTGACTCTGAACTCCGTGACAGCAGGCATTTGGTATCACCGATTTTATAGTCTAGTTTCAAGTATTCATGGTGGCCATTCAAAGTGCGTAGAATTTCTTATCCATGTGCTATTTCCCAGATCACTGTTTTTCCTATGTTTACAGCCACCCACATATATTCCTGAAAAACACAGATTTGGAAGATACTTCATAAACCAGGGGACAATTAAAGTCAAGTTACCATTATGTTACAAAGAATTTGTTACAAATAAATTTGTCTTTTTATCTGATAAAGGATAGGTTAATACTTGGAGTTCTTTTACTCAGTTTTGAAAGGAATTAAGCCATCTAGAGTGAGTCAGGAAGATCCCCTGGAGGAGGGCATGGCAATCCACTCCAGTATTCTTGCCTGAAGAATCCCATGGATAGAGGAGCTTGGTGGGCTACAGTCCATAGCATCACAAATAGTTGGGCATGACTGAAGCAACTTAGCATGCACACATAGTGCCTATAATGATAAAAAAAATCACCAACACATGAAAACGGAGAGAAAGTTACTATATACTTATCACACAGCTTCAGAAACTAACAACTCATGATTAATCTTGTTTTATCTACATATAACAGCAAACATGCCCACATTTTCTCCATTTCTAGGATCATTCTGAAGCAAAGCCATGACATAAATTTATCCCATCCATAAATATTTCAGTGCATACCTGTAAAAGACTCTGAAAAATATGACAAAATCATTTTCTCACCTAAAATAAGAAAAATAAAATTTAATGTTAATAACCATCTAGTAGGTGTTAACTGTCTCATAATTGTAAAGTGCATTTTTGGAATTGGCATCAAAATAACATTCACACGAATCTTAAGCCTCTTTTAACCCACACCCCCACCTGAGTCATTTTTCCTTCCATCAGGAAACATGAACGGTTACCTTCCTTTTGTGATGAGAGGTGTTCATAGTGGTATTTATAACCTTGGTCCATAGTTTCATCAGTTGTCATCAAGTGCTGATAATTTAATAATCACTCATTTATTCTCTCTTTACTAATTAGCTGGGACACTATCAAGAAAAAATTCTCATGATATTTGGTTTTGCTGTGATAAAGCTCACAAAAGAAAGTGAAAGGTTGTTGCTGAACCATGCAAAGACACTGGGATTCTTGGCCTCAGAAGGAGAGAAATTCAATCTGGGGCTGAGGCTTGATTGCTTAGAGCTTTTGTATAATAAAGTTTTATTAAAGTATAAAGGAGATAGAGAAAGCTTCTGACATAGGCATCAGAAAGGGGCAGAAAGAGTACCCCCTTGCTAGTGTTAGCAGTGGAGTTATATACTCTCCAATTAGTTATTGAAGTGAAGTGAAGTTGCTCAGTCATGCCCGACTCTTTGTGACCCCATGGACCGTAGCCTACCAGGCTCCTCTGTCCCTGGGATTCTCCAGTTAAGAATACTGGAGTGGGTTGCTGTTTCCTTCTCCAGGAGATCTTCCCAACCCAGGGATCGAACCCAGGTCTCCCACATTGGAGGCAGACACTTTACCATCTGAGCTACCTGGGAAGTCAAAAGAATGTCTGCAGGTTGTAAAGACCTCATCAGACCTACTCCCATAATTTACATTTTAAGATTACAGGATTAGCCAGAAGGTTTAATCCAGAGACTGTCCTCAGGCAGGATACATTGTTATATAATCCTAAGGAATGTAGAGGGGAAAAAAAGTTTGTCCTTCCTTCCTCCCTGAGAATCCCAGACCCCTCTTTCTTTGGGGTCCCCTAGACTTCTTATCAACCTGCCTAGGAAATGACTCTCTCAGAAAGGCAAGTTAAAGTTTTGAATATTTTTTTCAGTTTTTTAATTTTATTTATTTATTTATTTATTTTTGCAAAAAAAAAAGATATATATATTTATTTATTTATTTTCTTCTTTTTTTATTTTTTATTTTTTTTAATTTTTATTTTTACTTTATTTTACTTTACAATACTGTATTGGTTTTGCCATACATTGACATGAATTCACCACGGGAGTACATGCATTCCCAAACATGAACCCCCCTCCCGCCTCCCTCCCTATAACATCTCTCTGGGTCATCACCGTGCACCAGCCCCAAGCATGCTGTATCTTGCATCGGACATAGACTGGCGATTCGATTCTTACATGATAGTATACACGTTTCAATGCCATTCTCCCAAATCATCCCACCCTCTCCCTCTCCCTCTGAGTCCAAAAGTCCGTTATACACATCTGTGTCTTTTTTGCTGTCTTGCATACAGGGTTGTCATTGCCATCTTTCTAAATTCCATATATATGTGTTAGTATACTGTATTGGTGTTTTTCTTTCTGGCTTACTTCACTCTGTATAATTGGCTCCAGTTTCATCCATCTCATCAGAACTGATTCAAATGAATTCTTTTTAACAACTGAGTAATACTCCATTGTGTATATGTACCACAGCTTTCTTATCCATTCATCTGCTGATGGACATCTAGGTTGTTTCCATGTCCTGGCTATTATAAACAGTGCTGCGATGAACATTGGGGTACATGTGTCTCTTTCAATTCTGGTTTCCTCGGTGTGTATGCCCAGCAGTGGGATTGCTGGGTCATAAAGCAGTTCTATTTGCAATTTTTAAAGGAATCTCCACACTGTTCTCCATAGTGGCTGCACTAGTTTGCATTCCCACCAACAGTGTAGGAGGGTTCCCTTTTCTCCACGCCCTCTCCACCATTTATTGCTTGCAGATTTTTGGATCTCAGCCATTCTGACTGGTGTGAAGTGGTACCTCATTGTGGTTTTGATTTGCATTTCTCTAATAATGAGTGATGTTGAGCATCTTTTCATGTGTTTGTTAGCCATCCGTATGTCTTCTTTGGAGAAATGTCTATTTAGTTCTTTGGCCCATCTTTTGATTGGGTCGTCTATTTTCCTGGAATTGAGCTGCATAAGTTGCTTGTATATTTTTGAGATTAGTTGTTTGTCAGTTGCTTCATTTGCTATTATTTTCTCCCATTCAGAAGGCTGTCTTTTCACCTTGCTTATATTTTCCTTTGTTGTGTAGAAGTTTTTAGTTTTAATTAGATCCCATTTGTTTATTTTTGCTTTTATTTCCAGAATTCTTGGAGGTGGATCATAGAGGATCCTGCTGTGATTTATGTCTGAGAGTGTTTTGCCTATGTTCTCCTCTAGGAGTTTTATAGTTTCTGGTCTTACATTTAGATCTTTAATCCATTTTGAGTTTATTTTTGTGTATGGTGTTAGAAAGTGATCTAGATTCATTCTTTTACAAGTGGTTGACCAGTTTTCCCAGCACCACTTGTTAAAGAGATTGTCTTTACTCCATTGTATATTCTTGCCTCCTTTGTCAAAGATAAGGTGTCCATAGGTGCATGGATTTATCTCTGGGCTTTCTATTTTGTTCCATTGATCTATATTTCTGTCTTTGTGCCATACTGTCTTGATGACTGTGGCTTTGTAGTAGAGCCTGAAGTCAGGCAAGTTGATTCCTCCAGTTCCATTCTTCTTTCTCAAGATTGCTTTGGCTATTTGAGGTTTTTTGTATTTCCATACAAATTGTGAAATTATTTGTTCTAGTTCTGTGAAAAATGTGGCTGGTAGCTTGATAGGGATTGCATTGAATTTGTAAATTGCTTTGGGTAGTATACTCATTTTCACTATATTGATTCTTCCAATCCATGAACATGGTATATTTCTCCATCTATTAGTGTCCTTTTTGATTTATTTCACCAGTGTTTTATAGTTTTCTATATATAGGTCTTTAGTTTCTTTAGGTAGATATATTCCTAAGTATTTTATTCTTTTCGTTGCAATGGTGAATGGAATTGTTTCCTTAATTTCTTTTTCTACTTTCTCATTATAAGTGTATAGGAATGCAAGGGATTTTTGAGTGTTGATTTTATATCCTGCAACTTTACTATATTCACTGTTTAGCTCTAGTAATTTTCTGGTGGGGTCTTTAGGGTTTTCTATGTAGAGGATCATGTCATCTGCAAACAGTGAGAGTTTTACTTCTTCTTTTCCAATTTGGATTCCTTTTATTTCTTTTTCTGCTCTGACTGCTGTGGCCAAAACTTCCAGAACTATGTTGAATAGTAACGGTGAAAGTGGGCACCCTTGTCTTGTTCCTGACTTTAGGGGAAATGCTTTCAATTTTTCACCATTGAGGATAATGTTTGCTGTGGGTTTGTCATATATAGCTTTCATTATGTTGAGGTATGTTCCTTCTATTCCTGCTTTCTGGAGAGTTTTTATCATAAATGGATGTTGAATTTTGTCAAAGGCCTTCTTTGCATCTATTGAGATAATCATATGGCTTTTATTTTTCAATTTGTTAATGTGGTGAATTACATTGATTGATTTGCGGATATTGAAGAATCCTTGCATCCCTGGGATAAAGCCCACTTGGTCATGGTGTATGACCTTTTTAATGTGTTGTTGGATTCTGATTGCTAGAATGTTGTTGAGGATTTTTGCATCTATGTTCATCAGTGATATTGGCCTGTAGTTTTCTTTTTTTTTTGTAGTATCTTTGTCAGGTTTTGGTATTAGGGTGATGGTGGCCTCGTAGAACGAGTTTGGAAGTTTACTTTCCTCTGCAATTTTCTGGAAGAGTTTGAGGAGGATAGGTGTTAGCTCTTCTCAAAATTTTTGGTAGAATTCAGCTGTGAAGCCGTCTGGACCTGAGCTTCTGTTTGCTGGAAGATTTCTGATTACAGTTTCAATTTCCATGCTTGTGATGGGTCTGTTAAGGTTTTCTATTTCTTGCTGGTTCAGTTTTGGAAAATTGTACTTTTCTAAGAATTTGTCCATTTCTTCCACATTGTCCATTTTATTGGCATATAATTGCTGATAGTAGTCTCTTATGATCCTTTGTATTTCTTTTAGTTTTTTTTAAAAACTAGGTTTTGAAATAGTGAATATTTTCTCTAGTATCCTGAAAAGATAACCAGAAAGCTTATTTATTCATTTATTTGAGTGCTTTTAAGAAGGAAAAGATTTAAACATTTTTGTATTAAATCCACTGTTGTTTATTATACTATTTTTTTTTCCTTTTTTGATGTGGACCATTTTTAAAGTCTTTAAAATATTGGTTCTTTTTTATTTTTCAGTTTTTTAGGCAAAAGGCATGTGGGATCTTAACTCCCTGACCAGGGATTGAACCTATACCTTCTGCTTTGAAAGGTAAAGTCTTAACAAGTGGATCACCAGGGAAGTCCCTTATTATACTTATTGTTCAGTAAGTAATCTGAACATAATCTGATGTTCAGAGTTTGATCATTTTTCAGCCAGTAAGAGCTTCTTCAATTTGGCTACTGGGTCCTTTTATAAGACTTTATTTTATAGAAACATACAATGCATATAGAAAATGTACCTATCATTCAGCCTATAACTCACTGAATTTTCCTAAATTTAGAACACCCAGATCAAAGACTAGAACATTACCAGCAAGTACTAAGTCCTAAGACAATGGGAAGGGTGACTATAGATGATATTTCTACTTATTTTACAAAACCATTTCCCATCATCACAAAATGCATGTGGGAGATAGGGTATACAAAAAGTCTCTTGGGAACAAACTGGTTAATCTTTACTTGGTAGAATTGGGAGTCTGGTGTCTTCCTTCCACCAGAGCAGTCTGATATTGGACTGTGTTGATCAATTCCTAAAAAAGTTCCAGGACCTGGAAAAATTAATGTTTGCAGATGATGAACATTTTTTATGGAGGAAGTTCTTCTTTCATAACTTATTTTTTATTAGAAGAGTTCCCCCTTGCATAATCTATTCTTGACCAAATTTCCCTCTTGCCATATGGGTCATATCTCTATATTCTAATCTGAAAGTGATTTTCCAGTTGTGAATTTCAACAAATGATTCTTAGTCACCTAATCAGCAAAGGATTTTTCAAACAGGAACACACGTTGAGGTAAAAAGTGGGAAGCCAGTGTTTATTAAATACTCTCATGTGTCAGGTACTGTCTTTGATACTTTCTATAAGTATCACAACTAATCTGTACCAGAAACCCCCAGGGAAGTAAGAGTCTTCATTTTATAAATAGAAGCAATGAGGTTTAAAAATTGTAAAGTCACTCTTTCAAGGGCACACAGTTCGTGAGTTGTTGATCCTAGAACTAAAAATCGTTTCTTCTGTAACATATTTTTCTACCATAATAAACTTGTTTTCCTCTTCCACCCCAGTCTTCAAGGAGAGACATTGTACTAATAACCTATTTATCTTTTCTTTTTTTAAACTGTGTACTAATAATCTGTTCAAGTGGACTGGAAACTCGCCCCAAAGTGTTCTGATATATCGCATTGGTAAAAATCAATGCGTCCACAAGAGTCAATCCTGTTAAATTTATAAAGATACATTTACTTTATTGGTGCTAATTATGTCACTAAATTTATGCCACTCTGTCCCAAGGTATCAGTGCTTATCTCTATCAACACAGATTCCTGGAAACATAGAAGAGACACTGAGAGATACCTGTACAATTTTTATTAGTCTACAAATACTGGTGATGGACAGGGAGGCCTGGCACGCTGCTGCCCATGGGGTCACAAAGAGTCAGACACGACTGAGCTACTGAACCGAACTGAACTCTGCCTAAAGGGTGATCGTCACAAAGGACTGCCAGGGTCACCTCTTTAAAAGTGAAGTCCCAGAACCAACGCCAAGAACGGTCTATAAGGATGTGCCCATGTTGCCTGGAATATTAATCTTCTGGAAGGCTGCTTCTCCTGGGGTTACTTGATAGAACACAGAATCATTGGAAATATTTTCTCTTACTTGATAAAACACAGAATCATTGGAAATATTTTCTCTTGGATAATCTGGCTTTGCATTTTTATTACACACCTAGAGTTTCACGGAGGATTTATGGGGGAGTAAGGAACAATTACGATTGCGATGTGAGAAGGCATCAGAGGGAAGACACACTGAAACCATAATCACAGAAAACTAGCCAATCTGATCACATGGACCACAGCTTTGTCTAACTCAAAGAAACTAAGCCACGCCATGTGGGGCCACCCAAGACGGACGGGTCATGGTGGAGAGGTCTGACAATGTGGGCCATCAGAGAAGGGAATGGCAAACCACTTCAGTATTTTTGCCTTGAGAACCCCATGAACAGTATGAAAAGGCAAAATGATAGGATACTGAAAGAGGAATCCCACAGGTCAGTAGGTGTCCAATATGCTACAGGAGATCAGTGGAGAAATAACTCCAGAAAGAATGAAGGGATGGAGCCAAAGCAAAAACAATACCCACTTGTGGATGTGACTGGTGATAGAAGCAAGGTCCAATGCTGTAAAGAGCAATATTGCATAGGAACCTGGAATGTCAGGTCCATGAATCAAGGCAAATTGGGAGTGGTCAAACAGGAGATGGCAAGAGTGAATGTTGACATTCTAGGAATCAGTGAACTAAAATGGACTGGAATGGGTGAATTTAACTCAGATGACCATTATATCTACTACTGTGGGCAGGAATCCCTTAGAAGAAATGGAGTAGCCATCATGGACAACAAAAGAGTCCAAAATGCAGTACTTGGATGCAATCTCAAAAATGACAGAATGATCTCTGTTTGTTTCCAAGGCAAACCATCCAATATCAGAGTAATCCAAGTCTATGCCCCAACCAGTAACGCTGAAGAAGCTGAAGTTGAATGGTGCTATGAAGACTTACAAGACCTTCTAGAACTAACACCCAAAAAAGATGTCCTTTTCATTATAGGGGACTGGAATGCAAAAGTAGGAAGTCAAGAAACACCTGGAGTAACAGGCAAATTTGGCCTTGGAGTATGGAATGAAGCAGGGCAAAGGCTAATAGAGTTTTGCCAAGAGAACACACTGGTCATAGCAAACACTCTCTTCCAATAACTCAAGAAAAGACTCTACACTTGGACATCACCAGATGGTCAACACCTAAATCAGATTGATTATATTCTTTGCAGCCAAAGATGAAGAAGCTCTATACAGTCAGAAAAACAGGACCAGAAGCTGACTGTAGCTCAGATCATGAATTCCTTATTGCCAAGTGAAGTGAAATGAAGTCGCTCAGTCATCTCCAACTGTTTGTGACCCATGGACTATAACCTACCAGGCTCCTCTGTCCATGGTATTTTCCAGGCAATAGTACTGGGATGGATTGCCATTTCCTTCTCCAGGGGATCTGCCCAACCGTGGGGTCAAACCAGGGTCTCCCATATTGTAGACAGACACTTTACCGTCTGAGCCACCAGGGAAGTTCAGACTTAAATTGAAGAAAGTAGGGAAAACCACTAGACCATTCATGTATGACCTAAATCAAATCCCTTATGATTATACAGTGGAAGTGAGAAATAGATTTAAGGGACTAGATCTGATAGACAGACTGCCTGATAAACTATGGATGGAGGTTCATGACATTGTACAGGAGACAGGGATCAAGAGCATCCCCATGGAAAAGAAATGCAAAAAAGCAAAATGGTTGTCTGGGGAGGCCTTACAAATAGCTGTGAAAAGCAAAGAAGCAAAAAGTAAAGGAGAAAAGGAAAGATACAAGCATCTGAATGCAGAGTTCCGAAGAATAGCAAGGAGAGATAAAAAAGCCTTCCTCAGGGATCAATGCAAAAAAATAGAGGCAAACAACAGAATGGGAAAGACTAGAGAGCTCTTCAAGAAAATTAGATATACCAAGGGAACATTTCATGCAAAGATGGGCTCAATAAAGGACAGAAATGGTATGGACTTAACAGTAGCAGAAGATATTAAGAAGAGGTGATAAGAATATTCAGAACAACTGTTCAAAAAAGATCATCACGACCCAGATAAGCACTATGGTGTGATCACTCACCTAGAGCCAGACATCCTGGAATGTGAAGGTAAGTGGAACTTAGAAAGCATCACTACAAACAAAGCTAGTGGAGGTGATGGAATTCCAGTTGAGCTATTTCAAATCCTGGAAGATGATGCTGTGAAAGTGCTGCACTCAATATGCCAGCAAATTTGGAAAACTCACAGTGGCCACAGGACTGGAAAAGGTCTGTTTTCATTCCAATCCCTAAGAAAGGCAATGCCAAAGAAAGCTCAAACTACCACACAATTGCACTCATCTCACACGCTAGTAAAGCAATGCTCAAAATTCTCCAAGCCAGGTTTTAGCAATATGTGAACTGTGAACTTCCAGATTTTCAAGCTGGTTTTAGAAAAGGCAGAGGAACCAGAGATCAAATTGTCAACATCTGTTGGATCGTTGAAAAAGCAAGAGAGTTCTAGAAAAACATCTATTTCTGCTTGATTGACTATGCCAAAGCCTTTGACTGTGTGGATCACAATAAACTGTGGAAAATTCTGAAAGAGATGGGAATCCCAGACCACCTGACCTGCCTCTTGAGAAACCTATATGCAGGTCAGGAAGCAACAGTTAGAGCAAGACATGGAACAACAGACTGGTTCCAAATAGGAAAAGAAGTGCATCAAGGCTGTATATTGTCACCCTGCTTATTTAACTCATATGCAGAGTATATCATGAGAAACGCTGGGCTGGAAGAAGCACAAGCTGGAATCAAGATTGCTGGGAGAAATATCAGTAACCTCAGATATGTAGATGACACCACCCTTATGGCAGAAAGTGAAGAGGAACTAAAAAGCCTCTTGATGAAAATGAAAGAAGAGAGTGAAAAAGTTGGCTGAAAACTCAACATTCAGAAAACGAAGATCATGGTATCTGGTCCCATCACTTCATGGGAAATAGATGGGGAAACAGTGTCAGACTTTATTTTTTTGAGCTCCAAAATCACTGCAGATGATGATTGCAGCCATGAAATTAAAAGACGCTTACTCCTTGGAAGAAAAGTTATGACCAACCTAGACAGCGTGTTAAGAAGCAGAGACATTACTTTGCCAACAAATGTCCGTCTAGTCAAGGCTATGGTTTTTCCAGTAGTCACGTATGGACATGAGAGTTGGACTGTGAAGAAAGCTGAGCACCAAAGAATTGATGCTTTTGAACTATGGTGTTGGAGAAGACTCTTGAGAGTCCCTTGGACTTCAAGGAGTTCCAACCAGTCCATCCTAAAGGAGATCAGTCCTGGTTGTTCATTGGAAGGACTGATGCTGAAGCTGAAATTCCAATATTTTGGCCACCTCATGTGAAGAGTTGACTCATTGGAAAAGACTCTGATGCTGGGAGGGATTGGGGGAAGGAGAAGAAGGGGACGACAGAGGATGAGATGGCTGGATGGCATTACCGACACAATGGACATGGGTTTGGGTGGACTCCGGGAGTTGATGATAGACAGGGAGGCCTGGCGTGCTGCTATTCATGGGGTCATAAAGAGTCGGACATGACTGAGCAACTGAACTGAGCTGAACTGAAGGAGCAATTTCTTTCTGTTTTTGTTGTGGGGCCATCTGTCAATCTCACCCTCAATAGCTCCAAAAGGGAATTCTGTTAGGTAACAATAAACATCCACGGATGACACACATTGGTGGCTGAAGTCACTGTTAGAGAAGAAGACAAGCATTTTATGTGTTCTAAAGCAGCTGTGACTCCATGTCCTTTGTGACATCACTTCATTCCTCTGACCTGCATCCCACTGTGATTTTGCCAGCCATGCTTTTCGCATCGGTGAACAATGTTTGGTTGAGGATTTTTATCATCTGTGGATAATTTTACCGTTAACCAATAAAATACAATTTTCAATAATTAAGACTAAGAAGTTGGTCAGAAACAAAGTTTAAAATTGAGTGTCTGTTCTGTGAGTTAATCCCTGGATTCTTATTTACCCAAATCAGAAGGTAACAGAAGTGCTCTGAAGCACGTGAGAAATAGAGCATCTCTTCTAATGGTTGAAGAAAACATCTCCAGCATGCACACCAGCCTAATCTCAGCTCAGGCTACGGCCACTGCCTCAGGGCAGTCAGAGCTGTGGCTTCTCACTCTCCAAGGACAGAGAGCTAATCCCTCACTTACTCCTCCTCTTCTGTTGTATGTCAGCAACTGAAATCAATTCATGCACAAGGAAATGGAATTGATGGAACATTATCTCTTAGATCCAAAAGACTGTCTCACTTTCATCCTGGAAAGATAATCTCTGTCATCATTGCATATACTTGCAGAATATGTTCACAGTAGGAGATGGTACCAGATAGTCTAGGCATTTTGAAATTAGATTATTATATTTAACAGAGAACACAATGGTACGGAACAGTTTCACTGGCCTTGAATTCATGATACAGAGTCTGACTACTTTCAGTTCAGTTCAGTTGCTCAGTTGTGTGCGACTCTGTGACCCCATGGACTGCAGCACTCCAGGCCTCCCTGTCCATCACCAACTCCTGGAGCTTGCTCAAACTCATGTCCATTGAGTCGATGATGGCATGCAACCATCTCATCCTCTGTGGTCCCCTTCTCCTCCTGCTTTCAATCTTTCCCAGCATCAGGGTCTTCTCAGATGAGCCAGTCCTTCACATTAGGTGGCCAAATCATTGGAGTTTCAGCTTCAGCATCAGCCTTTCCAATGAATATTCAGGACTGATCTCCTTTAGGATGGACTGGTTGGATCCCTTTGCAGTCCAAGGGACTCTCAAGAGTCTTCTCCAATACCACAGTTCTTTATGGTCCAACTCTCACATCCATATATGAAAACTAGAAAAACCATAGCTTTGACTAGATGGAATTTGGTTGACAAAATAATGTCTCTGCTTTTTCATATGCTGTCTAGGCTGGTCATAGCTTTTCTTACAAATAGTAAGCATCTTTTAATTTCATGGCTGCAGTCACCATCTGCAGTGATTTTGGAACCCAGAAAAATAAAGTCAACCACTGTCTCTATTGTTTACCCATCTATTTGCATGAAGTGATGGGACCGGATGCCATGATGTTAGCTTTCTGAATGTTGAGCTTTAAACCAACTTTTTCACTCTTCTCTTTCACTGTCATCAATAGGCTCTTTAGTTCTTCATTGCTTTCTGCCATAAACGTAGTGTCATCTGCATATCTGAGGTAATTGATATTTCTCCTGGCAAACTTGATTCCAGCTTCTTCTTCATCTAGCCTGGCATTTCACATGATATATTCTGCATATAAGTTAAATAAGCAGGGTGACAATATACAGCCTTGACGTACTCCTTTTCCTACTTGGAACCAGTCTATTGTTCCATGTCCAGTTCTAACTGTTGCTTCCTGACCTGCATATAGGTTTCTCAAGAGGCAGGTCAGGTGGTCTGGTATGCCCATCTCTTTCAGAATTTTCCACAGTTTATTGTGATCCACACAGTCAAAGGCTTTGGCATAGTCAATAAAGCAGAAGTAGATGTTTTTTCTGGAACTCTCTTGCTTTTTCAATGATCCATCTGATGTTGGCAATTTGATCTCTGGTTCCTCTGCCTTTTCTAAATCCAGCTTGAACATCTGGAGTTTCATGGTTCACATGTTGTTGAAGCCTGGCTTGGGGAATTTTGAGCATTACTTTGGTAGTGTGTGGTATGAGTGCAATTGTGTGGTATTTTGAACATTCTTTGGCATTGCTTGTCTTAAGGAATTGAATGAAAACTGAGCTTTTTCAGTCCTGTGGCCACTGCTGAGTTTTCCATATTTGTTGGCATACTGATGACTTTACTTCTTATTTATTTTCAGAGGAAGGCCAGAACTTGTGCATTTGAACAGGAAAGAGTCTATGAACCCACCACTGTCTCCTCTGTGTTCTGTAGTCTGTGCATTCAGAGCTATGAATTTCCCTCTCAGACTGCTTTGGCTGTACCCCATAGGTTTTGTTATGCTGTCCTTTCATTTTGGGGCTTCCCTGGTGGTTCAGTGGTAAAGAATCTGCTCGAAATGCAGGAGACCCAGGTTAGATCCCTTGGTCAGGAAGATTCCCCAGAGAAGGAAATGACAATCCACTCCAGTGTTCTTGCCTGGGAAGTCCCAGAGACAGAGGACCCTGGTGGGCTATAGTCCATGGGGTTGCAGACTCAGACACAACTTAGTGACTAAACAACAGAAGCAGCATTTTCACTTTCACTCAGTTCAAAAAATTTTAAAATTATCTGGGGCCTTCTTCTATGAGTCACTTGTGTTTTAGAAGTGCATTGTTAACTCTCCAAATATATTGGATTTCCAGCCATCTTTCTGTTACGGATTTCCACTTTAATTCCGTTGTTGTGTGAAAACATTTTGCATGATGTCTAATCTTTTAAATTTGTCAAGATGTGTTTTACTACCCAAGATGTGTTCTATATTGGTGAATGTTCTCCGTGTGCTTGAGAAGAATGTATGTTCTGTTATTGTTGGGTGGAGTAAACTATGTCAACTGGATCCAGTCGACTGATGATGCTGTTCAGTTCAGTTCAATCTTTACAGATTTTCTCCCTGCTGAATCTATTACTGAAACAAGGGTATTGAAATCGCCAACTGTAATAGTGGGTCCATATATTTTTCTTAGCAATTTTGTCCTACATATTTTGATGACCTGTTGTCCCGAGCATACATATTAAGGACTGTTGTGTCCTCTAGGAGAATTGATCCTCTCGCCATCAAGTAATGCTTTTGTTTACCTCTGATAATTTTCCTTGCTCTGAAGTTTGCTTTGTCTGAAATTAATCTAAAATTTCCATTTTTCTTTTGATTAGTATTAACATGGTATACCCTTCTCCATCTCTTCCCTTTGAATCAATCTGTGTCTTTATATTTAAAGTGGATTTCTTATAAACAACATATCGTTGGTTCTTGTTTTTGTACTATTCTGAAAGTTTTTGTGTTTTGATTGATATATTTATATCATTAATATTTTAAAGTGATCATTTATATATTTAGATGGATATCTACTCTATCTGTCGAGGCTTTCTGTTCATTGTCTTTTTTTCCTTTGTTTTTTGACTTTTCCTCTTTTTCTGCCTTCTCTTATTTTTACTGAGTGTTTTATATGATCTGGTTTTCTTTATTCTGTTAGCAAGTCAGTTATACCTCCTTTTTAACTTTTTGAGTGATCGTCTTAGTGTTTGCAATAGACAATTACAGCTAATCCAAGTCACTTTCAAATGACACTATGCTGCTTCATGTTCAGTGCAAGACCTTGTAACACAGAATTCATAATCCCTTTCCCCATCCCTTGCAACACTGCTGTTATTCATTTCACTTACCCATATGCTACAAGGGGCTTCCCTAGTAGCTCAGCTGGTAAAGAATCTGCCTGCAATGTGGGAGACCTGGGTTCAATCCCTGGGTCAGAAAGATCCCCTGGAGAAGGGAACAGCTACCCATTCCAGTATTCTGGCCTGGAGAATTCCATGGATTGTATAGTCCATGGGGTCCAAAGAGTCAAACATGACTAAGTGACTTTCACTTCACTTTATAGGCTACAATTACTGACACATTGTTGATATTATAATCAGAAAAAAACCTGTTATCTGTTTAATGAATTAAAAATAAAACATTTTATCTTATTTATTCTTTATCTAATGCTGTTTCTTTTAAAATGTAGATCTGAGTTCCAAACCTATAAAATTTTTTCTCTTTCAAAAACTTCTTTTCACTTTACTTATAAAGCAAGTTTGCTGGAAATAAGTTCCCTCAATTTTAATTTTTCTGTGAAAATCTTTATTTCTCCTTCACTTCAAAATTATGATTTTCCTGGATACACTGAAAGTTGTTTCTTTTTTTTTTTCTCTGAGTATTTAAAATGTTACACCCAAATTCTTTCTTGCTTCCATGGTTTCTGAAGAGGAGTTCAGTGTATAGAGTATAGGAATTTTTTTCCCTCTGCCTTCTTTAAAAAATGTTCTCCTTGTCTTAATTTTTTGAAGTTTGAATATCATATGCCTAGGTGTAGATTTTTGGAATTCATCTGGGTAGGTGTTCTATGAGCTTCTTAGATCTGTAGCTTGATATCTGTCATTAATTTTCCAAACTTCTTAGCCATTATTATTTCAAGCATTCCCTCTTTTCCTTTCTCGCTTTCTGCTTCCGGTATTCTTACTGTGTCTGCCTTTCATCCTGTGTAACTGGCCCGCACTTCTTGGCTATTCTCTTCCGTGTTTCTCATTCCTTTACTCGTTTGCATTTCTGTTGTGGGGGTCTTTATTCACATATCTTCAAGAATACTGATTCCTTCTTTGACCCTGTCTGGTCTATTGATGAGGCCATCAAAGGCAATCTTCACTTCTGTTACAGTGTTTTTGATTTCTATCATTTCCTTTCGATTCTTTCTTAGCGTTTCCATCTCCTTCCTTGTATTACCCGTATGTTCTTGCATGCTGTTAACTTTTCCACTAGGAGGTTTGGCATATTCATCATAGTTATTTTGAATTCCATGTCTGGCCATCCCCAAATCTTTGTGACATTTGAGTATGGTTCTAATCCCTGGTATGTCTCTTCATACGTTGTTTTCCACTTTTGGCATGCCTTCTGACTTTTTTGTTCAAGGAGGACATAAAACATTAGGTAAAAGGAACAAAAGAAGACAGTCCTTTGGTGTGAAGTTTTATGTTTATCTGGCTGGGAGTCAGGCTATGTTTAATGTTTGCGGTAGTCATGGTGTAAGTCTGAGGTTAAAATTTCCTGTAGCAGCCTTGCTTTTGTATCCTCTTTTTCCTTTGGGTTTCCCTAGAGCCTCCTGAAGTAGGAGCTGAGGCTTGTAGTTCTTTTAGCTGCAATCTCCTGCTATTATGTCAATGCCTTTTTGATGCTGAGGTAAGAGGTTGGCACAGGAATCATTCTATGGTCCCAAGAGTAAGTCCCGGTGTCTTAGTGAGCTTGAGTTGGGTATTTCCCTTCCCCTAGTTCAGATAGCTTTCAGAAAAACCCTAATAAGCAAGCTTCTAGTAAAATAATCTCCTTTGAGGGCAGACCTGTTAAGAAAAACAGAGTTCTGAACTTTTCTCAAACTTGTCACTTTTCCCCACCCTCTGTAGGCAGTTCTAGGGACTTCTTCTCAGATTGCGTGGGAAGCTGAGGGAAATCTCAAGAATATGTGGGGCTCTTCAAGGCTGAGGCTTTTAGCAACCAGGCTGCTTCACACAAAGGCACAAGCATTCCATCAATTACATTTTAAAGTACTTATTTTTATGCTGAACATCATGAAATACAGATTGGAAATATTATTGCTTAATTTTCAATTATAAGTCTAATTTTACGAATTAGGTTATACTATATATATACATATGTGACATAGACATGTTATATTCCTATGTATTAATATTTACCTTAATTTCATATATATATTTATTTTAGTAACTTCTCTAAGAGCAAAAGGAATTATAAGAGCTATAAGTCAACAAACCTATTAAATATATTGGGTTGAACAAGACAAGTCTAAAGCTCAATTTCAGTCTGTCAATCCAACATCTTTATTAATTAATGACTGTTGTGTAAGTGGCTTAAGTTGATGGATAAGAGGACACATTTTGGATTCAGACAGACTGGGAGGAAGTTTCATATCCACACCTGTGAGTTGAGCTTTGGACCTCCGTTCCTCACTTCTGTACTAGCAATATTAATAGCACTCACCATGAATGACTGCCTTGTTGTGAATAAAGGCGCATGCGTAGCCTGGAACAGAATATGTTCTGAACATATATATATATATATATATATATATATATATATATATATATATATTATTATTGATGTTTTCATCATCAGTGACATTATAGCCATTGTCTTGCATGTAGTTTTTACTACTCCTTACCACTTTCTGGTGGCTTCCCTAGGGGCTCAGACGGTAAAGCGTCTGTCTACAATGCGGGAGAGCCGGGTTCAATCCTTGGGTTGGGAAGATCCCCTGGAGAAGGAAATGGCAATCCACTCCAGTACTATTGCCTGGAAAATCCCATGGACAGAGGAGCCTTGTAGGCTACAGTCCATGGGGTCGCAAAAAGTCAGACATGACTGGGCGACTTCATTTTCACTTTCACTTTGCCACTTTCTATCATTTTTTTGTCCAAATTTAAAGTAAACTAAAGAACACAGCTGAGCACATAACCTGGGTGTGCCTCCCAGAAGCTCCTGGCTTCAACTGTCTTCTGCTTCCCCCAAAACCCTAAGCTCAATATCTCTAGCCCAGAACTTTTTTCCAGGCTTTAGAGCCATATTCCCAATTTTCCATTGTTTTTCTCTATTTAAATAATAAACAAACCCAACAGCTCATTTTTGCCATAAATCATTTTTGGCAAATTAAATTAGCAAAATGTTTAAAATATAGTGAACAATAAGTTAGTAGTTCTATAAATTGCTATGAGAGTTAAGATTTCATTACTAGAGTGTTTTGGTTATATGAAGTGAAATAATTTAGATATTTTTAACTTTTACATCCATATTTCTACTGCTGGGGATCCACCCTAGAAAAACAATTTAAAAAATGTGGAAAAATACAGCTCTAAATTTTGAATTATTTCATCTCCCTTTGTAATGAGAAAATTGGGATGAAACCATACATCCAATTATTAATTAATATTTATATTAATGTATATTTTCATAATAGAGGAAATAGCTATACAAGGTTAAATGAAAAAATAGCATAATGCATCTATATTGAAGTTTCAAAATAAATGTCACACTCAACCCACTCATGAGGAGGAAACAGTGAAGTTAAAAAACTCAAGTTGATTTCCACGTCAGGTCTTCAGCTGGAATGTAGCTCAGTGTCCATCACATCCATCACGCGTTCCGCACAGCACAGCCTTCGCGCGCTGCTCTGGCCACGTGGATCCCCTCCGTGTTTTCCCATCCTTGCTAATTGACCAGCAGTGTCCATGAGCCTTGTTACTTAGTTATCAGGTCTTATCCCTTTTCTCAGGTAGAAGACATATCACTCACATAACCTATTTTTATGACATTCATTTCAGAAATATGTGAATTTGTTTCGCTATATTTTGTTTAATACATTTTATTTGGATGACAGGAAAGAATACACTTATTCTGTTCTAATATAAATGTTCATTGGCCGATAATCCAGGGAAATAACACACCAAGCTAGAGAAACAAAACAAGGACGTCGCCTGCTAAATATATTCCTGGAGAGATGCGTACCTGGCTGAGGGAAGATGTACCTGCAGGTATTTATAAACTTTTAAACCATTATTTCCCAGAGGAGCCCTTACTGCCATCTTCTCTTTTACACAAAGAAAAGCAGTGTTGTATCCAGGAGCTCTTCGGGGTGGGGTATCACAGCGTTAAAATACCTCTGGGCTCCACTGAAAGACCTCAGATAACTTCCCTTCCCCTCCCACCAGAGTCAGGAATGCAGCTCAGGGAGCTGTGGGAATGGCAGCTTCCCTCTGCTGTAATTAGTACTCTGCATTTCCACCTTCTCGGGATTTCCCATGCTCCTGACAGACGCCTTATTTCCATTCCTCATGCAGTGAGGCCAAGAGACACACCCCCAGAGGGCTGTGACCCCAGCTCCTGGGATCAGTTTCCCGGGGAATCCCACCAGCCCTCCTGCCCAAGACAGTGAAATTGCTCAAGGCAGGGCTGATTAATTTCTCCCTGCTTATCCTGCACTCTCCTCTCAGGATATCTGGTCTCGGAATTGACTTCCTGGTCTTGTGCTTTTTCACAATCCAAATTAGCTTTAATGCACGGCAGAAATCTCATCTCGACCTAGAAGTAACAGTCAGACTCTAGGGAGAAATCAAATACTTAGTCAATTTAAAAGGGGAAAAGAAAAAAATAAATTAGAAATACTACATCAAATTTATTTTCAACCCTGTTGAGATTGGAGAGGGAGAGAGAGATGACAGAGCTTCCCTGCTGGATGGAGATATGTGTACACGCTCACAGAGTTACTGAATGCATTTCTCATATTTCCACCAAATTTTGGCAAAATGCAAACGTGTTCATGTATTGACTGCATGGGGGCAGAGAATATCCTAAAGTGATAGCTCATAACCGTAAATTTATCTCCAGTTCTCTTTTTAGTTCTGGCTTGCTCTTACGTGTGTATTATTTAAATGTACTGTTGGCTTCGATAAAGCGTTAAGGAATTGCACACTGAACACATCGCGTACCCCATGAGTTCAGAATCTCTCCCCCAGCGATCCTGCCAAGCCTTTGGCATGCCTGTTCCCGGACATGAGTCAGAATACGGAGAGAGGGCTAACTGACAGGTCTCTGAGTCTAAAGGCGAGCCGTGACCTCCAAGGAGAGCTGTTCTCTTAATGAGCAAACAGCCACACGGCCCTGTGCTGAGTGCTGACGCGCGGGCTCGGGTCTCCCGGCCGCCAGCAGGTGTCAGCAGAGCCCGGGCGTCCGCCGGGCCCGGGGCTGTGACTGCTGTAAACACCCGCCTTCGCGTCCATTCATCTTCTCTTGTCAGAGTCTTCGTTAAGTGCTTTCTGTAGACTGACCCTGAAACTGCATCATTTAATCCATAATCATATATTGCCAACATTTTCCCCCTTTACGGCTTATAAATGGCATTAATTCAGAGGGAACAGGGACCACTGATAGCTTTGGGCAGCCTGCTGCAAAAGGAAATATTCATTAAAGGCAGACGCACCCCGGAGACTGCCAACTTGCCTGAGATAAAGAAGTGGTTTGGAACGGAAATGGGGAAGCGCCGGAAAAATAATAGACACTTTGTGCTTCTTCCTTCGCTTTTCTCTAACACGTTTTACTTGGCATTCAAAACAGATGCATTGGTCAAAGATGCATTTGCTTAGATGTCCAGTTGAATATTTTCCTACCTTTACCTTATCCAACGTAATGCTTTAAAATATCTTTTCCCTAAGATGTTGTTTCAGAGAAGGCATGGGCAGAGGAGCCACGTAGGCTGCAGTCCATGGGGTCGCAAAGAGTCGGAAACAACTGAGCGTCTTCACTTTCACTTTTCACTTTCATGCGTTGGAGAAGGAAATGGCAACCCACTCCGGTGTTCTTGCCTGGAGAATCCCAGGGACGGGGGAGCCTGGTGGGCTGCCGTCTACGGGGTCGCGCAGAGTTGGACACGACTGAAGTGACTTAGCAGCAGCAGCAGCAGCAGGAGGTTGTTTTTGTTGTTGTTTAGTTGCTCAGTTGTGACCGACTCTTCTGTGACCTCATGGGCTGTAGCCCACCAGGCTCCTCTGTCCCTGGATTCTCCAGGCAAGAACACTGGAGTGGACTGCCATTTCCTTCTCCAGGGACCGAACTTACCTCCCCCTCATTGCAGGAGGATTCTTCACAGCTGAAGCACTAGGGAAGCCCAATTTCTGTCTGGGACTGAGCTTGATGATTGAAAATAGGTCCTGAAATACTCCGGTCCCTTTCATTGAGGTCTTCATGGTCTCATAACTGCACTCAGAGACCATTTCTCAGAAAGGACAAGATGTTATTAAAGTGAAGGCTGTTGGTATACAATGGGTTTAAATAATCAGAGTTAAACTGATGAGTGTAAGGAGGATAAAAAGGCATTTTTTTTTTTCTCTTCCAGGAGAGGAAGAGAATGTCTTGCTTATTAGAAAGACTGTCATGATCTCCCAAGGCTCTAGGTGGTGCTACAGAGTTGGCCTGTGCCATCGTTTAGTGCAATTCATTTCTTCCACTTTTGGGGGGTGTCTAGTACCCCACTCCAGTATTCTTGCCCGGAGAATCCCAGGGACAGCGGGGCCTGGTAGGCTGCCGTCTATGGGGTCGCACAGAGTCGGGCACGACTACAGTGACTTAGCAGCAGCAGCAGCAGGGCACTTAACATCAGAAAATATAAAGAGCACATTAAAAAAAAAAAGGCCAAGTTGTAAAAGAAATCACCGAGAACTCCGCAGCTTCGGCAGTGATGAACTAAATATGCAGAGATGTGTTTAATTCTAGGACCCATATTTAGAATAATTTTCAACTGAGTCAAAAGAATCTAGAAGTAGTTACTGGTGTTATGATGCAGAATTAATGAATTATACTAAATTGAAATGAGTTTTCCATGAAACTTTCTAGCAAGTAAAAGGAGGCAGAGTTTGTGATGATGTTGGTGCTCTGCCTGTTTTTCTCTGTGTGAACCTTCTGTGTGAGGGTGTCAATGTGTGTGCCCCTCTGCGGGTGCCCTGTAATTGCCTTCAGTGGAGAAGCAGCTCTTTGCACAGGGCAGTGCCTGCGGTTCAGGCACAGGTGCACACACACGAGCCTACACACACGTGAGCCAGGTGTCCTCAGACACGCAGCGCCACATGCACTGGTTAGAAAGCGTACGGGTGCCTTTCCAGAGAGCAGAGTCGTTAAAAAAACATCTTTCCTCCTGTTGAGATATACTGAGTCAAGGAAAAAGAAAGCAGGTACAAAGCTAAAAAGAGTAAAGCAGGACTATTTACAGAAAATTTCGTGTGACTATTTACTGAGATATTTAGGCTGAAAGAGGTTCTTCCCCATCAATTTCATGGCAGTGGCCCCTAAGGATTCTCTTTCAATCCTGTGTCTGCTGACAGGTGAGCTGATGTATTAACCTCTTTAGGGCTCCTGAGCAGGGCTTTGAGAATGCTGTAAACTCCTTTTCCATGCTCTTCGTTTCATTATTTCTAACCCACCTCCCTTCCACTCACCATCTACCAACAGCAAATGTTACCTTCATTATTTCCAGCGCTTCCTTTAAATTCCAGTCCTCCCTTTCCTATCATGGAATAATTCCTTTCTTTTCAAAACACACACACACACACAAAGTGTCCTTGAACGTACACTGTGTACCACAACCTGTCTGTCATGAAAACTCAGCATTCCATGACCTAATTTTAATCCACACACCATTCTTCCTCAGAGACATCATCCTCATATTATCAATGAAAATATTGAGTTTCTGAAAGGCTGAGCAACTTGCCAATGGCTCCAGGCTACAAATAGCAGAGACTTTATAAACCCACGTGATTCAAAAGACTGTGCCACTAGAAATTATGTTATAAAAGCTGATGATTTCCTATGAAAAAGAACAATATAAACACCTAACAAACTAAAAACTTTATCTTCCCTTTTTCATCCACTTCCACTAGCCTGTAATTGTAATTGTATTAACTGTATTCTGCTATCTGTAACTGTAATTGCTATCTGGACTTCCCTTGAGGCTCAGCTGGTAAAGAATCCACCTGCAATGCGGGAGACCCGGGTTTGATCCCTGGGTTGGGAAGATCCCCTGGAGAAGGGAAAGGCTGCCCACTCCAATACTCTGGCCGGGAGAATTCCATGGACTGTTTAGTCCATGGGGTTGCAAAGAGTTGGACACAACTGAGTGACTTTGAGTGACTCATTTTTCACTATCTGTAATTCATTAATGAAAATCTCATTGATTGCCTACTGGCTTCCGTCACTGCTTTCCTAAAGTCAGGGTTTGGGAAAAAGTCACTGGAACCTGTGATACAACATTGAGTGTCCATTGAGAGAGGGCAGGTGGAGACGCTCAGAAAGTGCTTCAAGGATGAGACTGTCCTGCATTTCCTGACCCAGCTGAGGACAATCTGCCTTCCTTTTCCCGACATTTTCCTGAAATTTACTTGTCAGAGATCAATTACTCCCTAATGGTGGGACAAGAGAATCAGTGGTCAAATCCAAAGTCAAAAGCTGGCCCAGTTCGAAGGCCAGGTACTCACAGTTTTGGTTGGGTCAGATGGATGGCCGAGGGACAGATCCATGTGAAAGGCCCACTCCTGACTTTGCAGCCTGTGTTTTCCAAATCCTGCTGACCTGGTTTTGAAATGTTCAGGGCCTGTGTTGTGGTTGCCTGTGACCTCCTGCCTGAAACCAGTGTTGCAATCCTGGCTTTGGGGAGGGGGTCCTTCTTTTATCAAGAGTGCATTCATCATTCTATGGATAATGCCCGAGTCCCAGCTTTTCCCAAAATGCCAGGTTTGCTTTTCTTTCTGCCCACAGGCTTATAGATGACAGCATGTGAGAGGACCCCTTCCTCTGGTGTTCCGGGTGGAAGTCGCTTGTACCGCAGGCAGATCAGTGCGTCTAAACTAAGTCGAGGTCAGTGATGTGTCAGGAGGCCTCAGTGCCAGGCCTTGCCCCTCCCTCGTCGTTGGGTTAACTTAGAACCTGAGGGAATTGCTGACCGGATGGAGCAGGAGATGAAGGACTTGGGTACGTCCCCATATTCCTCATCTCTACAACCAGGCAAATTCTTTTTTGAATTAGCAGAAAAGAGTGTCAGCGAGTTAAAGGGCTTCCCAAGAGGCTCAGTGGTGAAGAATCCACCTGCATTGCAGGAGACACAGATTTGATCCCTGGGTCGGGAAGATCCCCTGGAGGAGGAACTGGCAACCCACTGCAGTGTTCTTGCCTGGAGAATCCCATGGACAGAGGAGCCTGGAGGGCTACAGTCCATAGGGTCGTAAAGAATTGAATGAGACTGAATTGACTGAACACACACAACGAGTTAATAAACAAGATACTAATAGATTGCGATGAATCAAGGATACTTTGCTCTTGTTTATGAGAAAACACAGCACTGGTAACTCAGCGCTCGGGTTTGTCCCACTGGCTGGGCAGAACAAGACTGTTTCCCTAATGTAAACCAGTGTGGTGTCATTGCTTTAGGAACTTCTGGTGTGTCCCAGCGGTTGTGGCCAGTGTGACTCAAGGACACCAGAGCGGAGCTTGGGCCTCAGTTGGGGGTGGATCCTGTGGGCAGGATGGTGGGAGCAGAGTCAGGAGCAGGATCACTAAGGCGGGGTGAGTGCGAGCTCAGATGACGAAGGTAATGTTGAATTTAGAGGAGCAGAGTGAATATTGGGTAAAACCTTCAAACTTCAGGTCAACTGTTGGCTCTTCTCTGAAACCTTCCCTGATGTTTGCATCATTTCATACTGTAGTGTGTGAGTGTGTGTGTGTGTGTGTGTGTGTGTACACGCACAAACATGTGTAGAGCAGCTGAGTTTGCTAAGGTAACAGTAGTCCCCAAGTCTCACTTCCTCACCATAAAGAGCTCTTCTCTCCTGCTCACGTGATAAGCATGGCTGCTGTGGGGCAGCTGCAAACGGAGCCCTGGTTGCTGCAGCTCAGGCCCCTCATCCCGGGCTGTTGGTGGCCCTGTGGCCCTGCTCATATGTGGCAGATGTCCTCTGTACCCATGTCCCACTCACTGGTGGACTCCTGTGTCCCGCAGTCCCAACTGAGGAAGGGGGCTTTGGCAAGTGATGTGGAAACATGGGGAGACTCGATCTCCTTATTGGGAGGAAGCAAGTGATTGAGGACAATAATGCGACCTCTCCCGTGCATGCGATGGCTCTGCTGTGCCATCTGTCACACGTGCCCACGTATGCTAGATGCTCTCTGAGGTCAGCCATTGCAACTATATCAGGCAGAATGATGCTGTGCTCCTAGGAAGCATTGCTGCTGCTGCTAAGTCGCATCAGTCATGTCCGACTCTGTGCGACCCCAGAGACGCCAGCCCACCAGGCTCCCCCATCCCTGGGATTCTCTAGGCAAGAACACTGGAGTGGGTTGCCATTTCCTTCTCCAGTGCATGAAAGTGGAAAGAGAAAGTGAAGTCTCTCAGTCGTGTCTGACTTCCGCGACCTCATGGACTGCAGCCCACCAGGCTCCCCTGTCCATGGGATTTTCCAGGCAAGAGTACTGGAATGAGTGCTAATTTAATTGAATGGAACTGGGCCATATTTAATTAAGGAAAACATGTGATGAGAGAAGCCAGTCGTCATGAAGATGACTCGAAAACCCAGCTCGGTGCATCCACTTAGCAGCCCTGTTTTGTTTTGGGTGCTGCTTAACACATGCACCTCACTTTTCTTCTTTGGGAAAAAAGTAGCACAGCCTGTCTTCCAGAGTTGCTGCAAAGATTGAAAGCAGTACTTGCATAGCCCTGAGTCCTCAAGATGCCCTGGGCACATTTTGCTAGACTATTACGTTCAGTCCATTGAGAAGAAGGTCGTGGGCAGTTGGGTGCAGCGTTGCTGCTTTGCGAATCCAAGTCTTCACCTCGGTGCCTGCTTAGCTGCCATTGGCCCTGGAGGTAGGAAGCATGGATTTCAACATTTGGAACGTCACACATCAAAATGCCCCACATCAGATTATATAGCTGCAATGTCTGTGCAGAATATGTCTGAATCTCTATCAGAGAACTTATCGAAACAAATTTCCCAAATGGAGAAATGTTTATATTTCCTTTCATCATGCAATAGAGCATTAATGAAATCACAGTGTAAACACAAGGCATTTTCTCATTTTTTTATTCCCTAGAAGAGCTTGTATACGTTGGAATCAATTTTGTCTTGAATGTTCCGTAACTTCTGTCAAACAGAAGTTGGGTATGGGTTTGGTGTTTCATTTGTGAGAAGAATTTGAATTAATTTAACTTGTTTAAGGGATATAGGACTATTTGGATTTCTGTATCTTCCTGAATCATTTTGGAAAGTTGTATGGCTACAGAAACTTGCTCCCTTCACCTAAGCTTTCAAAGGCACTGATAGAAACTTGTTAATTAGCATTTTAACATCTTTAGCATGTCCTGCACTGACCTCCTCATTCCTTAATGCTGTTTCTCTCTCTCTTTTATCTTAGAGACATATTGGTTCAAATGCCAGTATATAACCTTGTTGATCATTTCTACCTAATACTTATTTTTCTCTTATTAATTTCCCCTTTTATCCTTATGATTTTCTTCTTTTCATTTTTATAAACTTATTTCATCAGTTACCTCTCATTCTGACTTCTGAAGCAGATTAATTTTCAGTCATGACTGCTGCTAAAACAGTAATCTGAAATAAATCTATAGCCTTGAGTATATATATGGGTATATATTTGTCTTAGTCTAATGTACATCTTTGATTTATGCATTATGCAAATTGCTTATTGGTTGCCGGAAGTTTGTTTCATTCTCTGGTTAGCTTCTTAGATTTTGATCTACCTTAATTGTAATCAAATTGAGGACTTAAGTTTTAGTACGTTATTCCTTTTAAATCAGTTGTCATTTGGCTTAAAGATATTTACATTGTTAATTTTCTAAAATTTTCAGTGTGATTTTAAAAAATATGGTTCTTGTTCTCAGTTCAAGTTTGTCCATTGTTTAATCTGATATTTCCAGCCTTACCTATTTTAGAATAAGATGCTAAATTCTCTCGTGTAATGGAGGACTTACCCTTTTCTCCTTGTAGTTCTGTTTATTTCTACATTATTTATTTTGAGGCATATTAAGTGCTGAATTCATGTTTAGAACTTTTTGCTTTTCCTAGTGAATTGACTGTTTATATCAGTATATAGTTGCTCTTTCTTATAGAGTTGAATGTCATTCCTTGACGTTTCTATTATGTCATGTTCTAGATCAATGCGTACAGTCTCACCCTTTTGCTTTAACGTTGTCTATTTCCCTGTGCTTTAGATCTATCTCTTGCAAATAGCATAGAATTTTAGAAATGTAAAATTTGGTTACATAATTTCTATCTCTCAACTGGGGTTCTCAGTCCCTTTTTTGCTGTGTTTGGTCACTTATTTGGGTTTTCCTTACTATTTTGTTAGTGCTTTCTCTTCACCCTGTGACTGTTTTCCTCAAGTGTAGGCAGTTGTGGAAGTGAGGCACAGCTCAACAAAGGTGCGCTTGGCATTTGGCCGTAGTGTGGCACCGGGTCTCTCTCCTGGTAGCCCTGAGTTTTAGTAACGTGCATGGCTTCTCTGTGGCCAAGTTTCTTCATTTGCTAAATGTGAGTGTGACTTTCTCTTATAGGGTGGTTGCAAGTACCAAACAAAATACATTTTGGAAACTGGCTCATACAGTTTCAGTCACACAGCAGTTCAATTCAGTTCAGTCGCCCTGTCGTGTCTGAGTCTTTGCGACCCCGTGGACTCCAGCACACCAGGTTTCCCTGCTCATCACCAACTCCTGGAGCTTACTCAAACTCGTGTCTGTCGAGTCGGTGATGCCATCTAACCATCTGATCCTCTGTCGGCCCCTTCTCTTCCTGTCTTCAGTCTTGCCCAGCATCAGGGTCTTTTCAAATGAGTCAGTTCTTTGCATCAGGTGGCCGAAGTATTGGAGTTTCAGCTTCAGCATCAGTCTTTCCAATGAATATTCAGGACTGATTTCCTTTAGGATGGACTGGTTGGATCTCCTTGCTGTCCAAGGGACTCTCAAGAGAGTCTTCTCCAACACCACAGTTCAGAAGCATCAATTCTTTGGCACTCAGCTTTCTTTATGGTCCAACTCTCATATCCATACACGACTACTTTAAAAACCATAGCTTTGACTAGACGGACCTTTGTTGGCAAAGTAATGTCTCTGCTTTTTAATATGCTATCTAGGTTGGTCATAGCTTTTCTTCCAAGGAGCAAGCATCTTTTAATTTCATGGTTGCAGTCAGCATCTGCAGTAATTTTGGAGCCTAAGAAAATAAAATCTGTCACTGTTTCCATTGTTTCCCCATCTTATTTGCCATGAAGTGATGGGACCAGATGCCATGATCTTAGTTTTCTGAATGTTGAGTTTTAAGCCAACTTTTTCACTCTCCTCTTTCACTTTCATCAAGAGGCTTTTTAGCTCTTCTTCGCTTCCTGCCATAAGGGTGGTGTCATCTGTGTATCTGAGGTTGTTGATATTTCTCCCTGCAATCTTCATTCACATGGCAGGTGCCCTATAATGAAATTCACCTCTCCCACTCCATCCATGGTGACTTAGGAAGCACGTCACAGAGCAAACAATTAAACAATGTTGTAGCTGAGCAAACATTCCTGTTCTGCATAGACCCTGCTCTTCCCAATGATAACAAAAATAGCAATACAAAGAAGTGTTAACTGGGCACTTAACATGGGACACGTGTACTTAATTCTTGCAGCAAGATCTTTTTATTTTTGCCTATACTTATTTTTGGTTATTTTTCCCATATAATTTTTAAAGTTGACGTATTTTCATTTTTATTCAGTTCAAGAAATTTTCTTTTGGCTGTGCTGGTATGTGGGGTCTTAGCTCCCCATCAATATTTGTGCTAAGTCATACAGTTGAGTCTGACTTTTTATGACTACCACCCACCCCCACCTCCATCCCACCTCTCCCCTAGCTCCTCTGTCCATGGGATTCTCCAGGCAAGGATACTGAAGAGAGTTGCCATTTCCTCCTCCAGGGGATCTTCTTGACCCAGGGATGGAACCCACATCTTTTGAGTCTCCTGCATTAGCAGGCAATTTTTTTTTTCTTTTTAACCAGTAGCGCCATGTGGGAAATCCACTTGGTTCCCCAACCAGAAATCAAACCCGTGCACTCTGCAGTGGAAGCACAGACTCTCAGTGACTAGACCACCAGGGAAATTCACCAGGGAAAATCACCTGTATTTCCTTTTTAAAACATCTCTTCTGCTGAAACCTTGGGATCACGTGTTTTGTCTAAAGCCTGAGCCCTTATGAAGATTTAGCACCTTCTTGTAACCAGATTACCCACATCCAAGGTCGCAGGACATCTGTGAGCAGGAGAGCAGCTTGCCCTTCCTGGTGCGGCTCCTCGAAGCCACGGGTGTAATTCACACGCACTTGCCTAGCGAGTCGGTGATTATCCGCCAAGAATGTTTCTCCCGCTGTGCCTGTCATAATGCTCCCCTGGGAGGTGAGGAGTCGGTCGTGGTGCATTAGAACCGCTGTTTCTCCCTCCCAGCTACCGTTAACGCCTTTCTCCAGCCAGGGAACTGCTAAGTGGAGAGAGTACATCATTTCTGTTTTCAGATTTCAGACTAGCTAGAGCCCCTGATGTGTGTGGAAATGAAAGAGGCTATCATTTGACACCTCTAGGATGCATCGATCACCTGTACTCCTGCGAGCGGAGCCAGCATGCTTTTCTGCTCTTGGCTAGAGGCATGAAATAGCGTGAGAAGATTTGTACAAGTAATATAATTTGCTTGTAGTTGCTCTTCTGAGCAGTAATTTCCCCAATCAGATTTCCTTTCTGGGATTAAAAAATGAAATAAATATGAACCGATTTGTCTGATGCCAGCAAAGAAAATATAAAACCGGTAACTAGTCTGCAGATATGAGAGAGAAATCTCAACAGCCCAATAAATTCTGTGCTTCATTATTTGTTATTCATCACAGGAAAAAAAATACAAATGAAAAGGCCTGACCTTTCCCAGGCAGTAGAACTGCTCTGACAATAGTCAATAGTAACAGCTAATAGTTGTGCAATTTAAGGTCTGCTGTATAATGATACATTTGTAAACACATTTTTTTTTCCTGGAGCCATGTGAGGAGCAATCTACAGGCAGCAGATATAAAAATAAAATCTCTCCTTCCTGCTGGTTGTTCTCCCTCTCCTATAATTAGAATTCATGGGAGAGCCATCCAGGGAGAGAAGAGGTCCAGCTTGGCGAGGAGGGAGCAGGACAGGGGATGCAGACCAGGCGCTTTTTGCTCTCTGACCCAAGCCTCTTGGCAACAGAAAGTGTGTGCTTCCAAAAACACCGTGGTGACTGCTTGGCAGAGAGCGGTATCTATGTCTGTGATGAAGGAGATGTAAAAATACACTCTATGTCGGGAGAAAGGACATAGACAACGGGGATGCAGTGAGAAATCTGGCCCATAGCCAGAGTCACTTTCAAGTCAAAGACATTATATCTCAGTTTATAATAACTACTTGTTATATGTCCTACTTCTAAACAGTTCTTCACTGTCTCTTTGTAGATAGACCCACGGGCTAAAAATCCTTGATAAGGACTAAAATACCAGCTTTTGTCATTTGAAAGGTGTGAGTTTTATCAGCTCACTAATTTCTCCCTGGATATAAACTGGCAGGCCCTATTCTGGTACCTGCACATCTGGTACTTCATCAGGAAACTTGCCAAAACCATCAGAAATGCTTAGCACAGGGTTTAAGCCAAATGCAGGCTATCAATTCAGATAGCAACACAGAAAAATAAAAGGAGGGAATGGTGCTAAATTGCATCAGACATTTAATTATCCTCCTTCTGGACATCTGCGTGCATGCACACACACACACACACACACACACACACACACCTCACTAGAAACTTTAAGATCAAGCAAAATCACTCCACTTCACTTCACTCCTGAACTCCATATTTCTCTGTGCTCCCAAACACACAGGCGCGATGCAGACGCTGGCAGGGCCAGGGCTGTGGATTGGGATCCATCTTCCCTGGCCGTTCACTGAAAGAATTGGCGCCTTGTGGGAGAGACAGACAAGCAAGTAGAAAAGGAGTCTAGCTCCTCAAGTGGGCATCTCTAGGGTCTGTGAAATTTTACCTTTGGGACGAGGTGGCATTACAGATGAGGCGCCTGTGGAGCCGAGCCTTGTCTGCATTCTGCCAAAGCAGATGCGATTGTCTGAAGTGACACATGGGCTCGGAGAAGCAGCCAGGATGGGTGAGGAAACCCGACCTCGTCCACTGTGTCTGGGCTCACAGCACGAGACGTGGGGGCAGAGGGAAGCCGCAGGCGGATGCAGGTGTCTCCACGCCCCCACCTGACGCAGGCGTGCTCTTTATTTCACTGCGAAAGACTTTCACTTACAGGGCTTTTTGGCTTTCTTAGAGTAACCTCCAGTTCCTTGCAATAGCGATGCACTGAAAATGCGTGCGTTATTGGTCCCCTTTCCTTCCCTTTGCCACTCTCCTACTGACTCAGTTGGGACTATTTCCAAGACAAAGCATTTACCCTTAAATGTTTATCACAGTGTCTACCTTGGGGAGCTTAATCTACAATGGTAACGAAGGCAGTGGGAGAGCTTCACAGGTAAGTTTTAAGGACAAGGAATCCTACAGACACAGCTGATGCTTGCCTTCATCGACTGAAGTCAAGCGGGGGGATTATGGTGAATCGAGGCTTCCGGTTTGGGCCGCTGGGGGAATGGCATTGCCCGGCATCAGGAATGGAGCACAGGAAGAATGGCAAGATTTAAAAGGAAAACTAGGCATTTATTTGCGGATGTGTGGAATCCGAGGAGCCCTGGAGACGTCCAAAATTGATATTCACAGCTAGTCATAAAAAACCGAGGCTTAAAGAATTCATGCTTTTGAATTGTGATGCTGGAGGAGACTTGAGAGTCCCTTGGACTGCAAGGAGATCAAACCAGTCAATCCTAAACGAAATCAACCCTGGATATTCATTGGAAGGACTGATTCCTTCCAATTCGTTGGAAGCTGAAGCTCCAATACTTTGGCCACCTGATGCGAAGAGCTGACTCATTTGAAAAGACCCTGATGTTGGGAAAGATTGAGGGCAGGAGGAGAAGGGAGCGACAGAGGATGAGATGGTTGGATGGCATCACCAACTCAATGGACATGAGTTTGAGCAAACTCTGGGAAACAGTGAGTGAAGGACAGGGAGGCCTGGCGTGCTGCAGTTCATGGGGTCACAAAGAGTTGGACACTACTTGGCAACAGCAACAACAGGATGGACTGCCTGCTCCAAGATGTACAGCAAATACCGACAGTCAGTGAGATCCACGTGAAAGTTTTAGGTGCTCAAATTCTGTTGGGGCATTTAAAAGAGTCACTTGTCCTGGAAAATGGACTGAGCTGCTCCCACACTCTTCTTCAAGAAAGGATATTTGTGTTCTAAATAGAAGCCCTGGCATTTTCCCAGCTCATGGCCATGTTTAGCAGCAATATTAATTTCATTTTCTTACAGTTGCAGCTGTGAACAACTTAAAAAGGTCATTTTTCTATATTTGAAATATAGAACACATATTAATTTTCCAGTAGATTAACTTAATGATCAAAACTGGAAAATAAAAGAAAACACTTTTTTGGGGAGTCAAGAAAGAAGAAGACAGCCATTCTCCTTACCCTGAATCTACTTATTCGGCACAGTTTTCACCCTATGGACATTCTGCGGTCCTCAGTTGACACCCATACTCAGACTTTGTGTTTTACTCCCTGTCTGAGATGATTCAGAATCACTGCTGTTTCCTACCTCAGTGAGCAGGTAGAGGCCTGCAGAACCTAGGGCCTGTGATAAGGGCAGAAACTCTGGGTCAACAGAACATCAGAAAGTTTATACTGTATACACGTGTGTGTGTGTGAGTCACTCAGTTATGTCCAACTCTTTGTGACCCCATGGGCTGTAGCCAGCCAGGCTCCTCCACCCACACAATTCTCCTCCATCCATGGAATTTAAGAATACTGGAGTGGGTAGCCATTCCCTTCTCCAGGAGATCTTCCCGACCCAGAGACTGAACCCAGGTGTCCTGCATTGCAGTCAGAGTCTTTAACTTCTAAGCCACCTGGGACATACAAAGTATATTCATAAATATGTCCCATATACACTCCAGATGCAGGAGTGTATCCCTAAAGATATTGTAGTCTCTAGTATTAGTTCTCACCTTTGTCTCTAAATCTCTTGAGGCCTTAGTTTCTTGATCTTCATACCACAGTCTGGGCCTGTTGAATCATTCAATATTTGAAACACCTTTGCTGACCTCTTGCACTTCAGTAATACCTCCAATTATCCAGGATGTTCACAAAATAAATCCCATTCCCAGTCATGATTTTGAGAATGATTAAACAATTATATAACCATTTTGCTCAAATTTAACAAAGAATATCCTCATTTAACTTAAGACGAATCTAATCAGTTGACAAACCTGTTAGTCATTTGGTGAATTCAAAGTAAGTGAAAGTCACTCAGTCATGTCCGACTTTTTGCGACCCCATGCACTATAAAATCCATGAAATTCTCCAGGCCATGATACTGGAGTGGGTAGCCTTTCCCTTGTCCAGGGGATCTTCCCAACCCAGGGATCCAACCTAGGTCTCCTGCATTGTAGGCGGATTTTTTTTTTTTTTTTTTTTTTTTTTACCAGCTGAGCCACCAAGAGAAGCCCTTGGGGAATTCAACACAATGATTGAAAATATTTATTGAGTACCTAGGTTATCTGAGCTAGTACAGATTAAAATAAACAGGTAAAATAGAAATGAAAAGATGGCATAAGTGTAGTGTATATAGCCAGAGTCAGTGGTATGAATGGGATCTTGGATGACAATATTGAAAAGTTAGGCAAAAGCAACATTCACTTGGAAAGCCAGGATACTCATGTGCAGAAGGTCAGGAACTCCTGTCCTTTGAAAACCCTTTCTTGGCCTTGCATTCTGTTCCAACTACTCTTAGCTTACTTATTTTAGGTTCCTTTCGACTTGTAACATGACTGGCACATGGTTGATAACGTGAATATTTGCCCTTCGTTGACCTGATTCTTTGTTACTTTGTATCCAAACCTAACATCCAGAGCCAGCGCTGGGCTCAGCCTCTCGGTCCCCTTCTTCATGGACAGACACTCTGTGTTTGCTCTTCCTTTTGGCTTTTGAAACAGTCACTCTCCTGCCTGTCCCAAAGGCTGGCTTTACATTAGGGAATTATTTTCTTCACTAATATTGCCTCAGTAACTACTATGCTTTGCATGCCACTCAACGTTTTGTAACTAAGATGTACATATTCCTTTCAGTTTGCAAGTGAACTCCACAGAGAGAATACACCCAGTGCTCAAACTGCCTTCTCTGTGTTTACAGGTATGCCAGCCTTTGTATTCTAAATTCTTTCACAGTCCTTTGGTTTGTCCCTTTTGATGAAAGGTTCTTATGGAAGTCTCACTGAGTTTGTATTGATTCTATTCGTCATTTTTGGAAGAACTGACATCTTACTTACATCTTACTTACATCTTACTTACATCTTACTGTGGTCTTCCAAACCACAGACATGGAATATTTTATTTAGGTCTTTTAAAGATTTCTCTCAGCCAGGTTCTGTAGTTTCCAGTGTTCAGGTCTTTCATATTTTTTCATCAAAATTATTGCTTAATATTTTATATGTTCATATTATTCTATATATGTAATATGATATTTTATTTATTTAAATTTCCATTTGAATATTGGTAGTCTATAGAAATACATTGATTTTTATGTTAATTTTCTACTATTCAAATTAGTAAACTCACTTATTAGATCCAGCTCTCTCTTTGTAGATTTTATCAGATTGCCCGTGTGGATGGTCTTGTCACCTATGAATACAGATTCTTCTTCTTTTTAATGCAGTAGTAGTTTTAGTTGCTCAGTCATGTCTGACTCTTTGCAGCCCCATGGGCTGCAGTCCGCTAGGCTCCTCTGTCTGTGGGATTCTCCAGGCAAGAATACTGGAATGGGTTGCCATTTCCTGCCTTCCCCACCCAGGGATCACACCCTGGTTTCCTTCATTGCAGGCAGATTCTTTATCATCTGAGCCACCTCGGAAGCCCTCTTTTTAATGTGAATGCCCTCTATTTCTTTTTCTTGCTTGATAGCAATGGCCAGAAACTCAGCATAACATGGAATAGAAGTTGCCAGAGAAACCCCCTTGTCAGTCATTCAGCATTGAGTATCGTTAGCTCAGGCTTTTTGTTGATATCCTTTATCAGGTTGAGGAAGTTCCCTTATATTACTATTTTGCTGAGAGTACCAACCAGGAAAGGATGGTGTATTTTTATCATAAACCTTTATTGTACCCATTCTCTCTTTTTTTTTTTTTAATGTTGATTGTATTAATTGATTTCTGAATATTAAATCAACCCTGCATTCTTTGATGAGCTATAAATTAGTCAAGCTGTATTTTTCATTTTATATATCATTGGGTTAATTTACTAAAAATTTGTTAAGAATGTTTGTGCTTATGTCCCGAGGAGTATTTGACAGCATTGCCTTGTTTTGACATCTTTTGCTATTTATGGTATTAGGTATCTGGTTTTTGGTCTTAGAAGGATTTGGGAAGAATTTATTCTTTAATTTTCCTGAATAGTTCATGTGGAATACATTCTCTTATTAGGTGCATAAATATTTAGGACTGTCATGTCTTTTTGAATAATTGACCCCCTTATTGTTGTAAAATGACCTTCCACCTTCCTGGTAATCTTTACTCTGAAATACTTGTCTGCTATTAATATAGCCAGTCAGATTTCTTTTTGATTGGAGTTAGCCTGATGTGTCTTTTCAATCCTTTCCTTTTAATTAATTTTTATTTATATTTACATGCATTTGTTGTAGGCAGCATATCATTGGGTCTTAACTTTTCATCCAATCTGGCAATCTGCACTTTGCAATTGGAATATTTATACCTTTATATTTTAAGTGACTATTATATAGTTATAGTTAATTCTGTCATTTTCTGCTTCTATACTTTCTTTCTTTATTTTCTTCCTTTCTCTCTTCTTTCGGTTTAAGCATGTCTGTATGATTCTGTTTTATCTCCTTGTTGGTACATTAGCTGAAAGTGTTTTCTTATTTTACTCATCATCGGAGTGAAGTGACTTAACCGTAACACTAACAGAAGTGTTTATAGTATGCCTGAAAGCGTCTTGATTTTCACCTGGTTTTGTGTGGTTTTCTGGGGCGACAGGCGTCTCTGCTGCCCAGTCTCCTCTCACTCGCAGTGTTTCCAGTGAGAAGCTGCCGGCGATCTTTGTTGCTCTGTCTGTAATACCCCTCTACTATTTCCTCCGTTTATGTCAGTCCTTTTGGGTGAGTCTTTCCTGCCGTGCAATAGTGCTTCACACATGTGCACGCTTAGTGCTCAGCCAAGTGTCTGAGGGGAACCCCTGGCAAGGCCCCAGGTGTTTCTCTCTCTCTCTGTCCCACTTCCTGGTCTCTGAATAGCTCTGTTCTCTCTGTGTCTCTCTCTTTCTTTCACACTCTCTCTGCCTCTCTTAGTCTCCCATCTCTAATATTTAGCCCATTAAACTCCAGCCAGCTTGTCCCCCAAAGCTTCTGCTCTGTCCTTCATCACGGAGCCCAGTGGATTCCGCTTAGGTTCCCTTCCCTGGGCTGTGCTTTACAAGCATCGTGAGGCATGAGCTGGGGTGCTTATAGGGCTCACCTCATTGTTTCCTTGTGTATTAGGGATATATAGCTCACCAGTAGCATCTGTGGTGAAGAAAAAACCTAATTCTATTCATTTCCAAAGTTTGCTTGTTTTATTTGCTAGACTATTGACTCTTATGCAATTTAGAAGTTCACCATGAAGACTCACCCTTGGCAGAATGTCAGCTCCATAAGAGCAAGGACGGTTCACAAAACACCTCCCTGTTTAACGTGGACTCTGGCGTGGCATGGTGGTCCAATGCATTTAGCTACATGGATGAATAAATACATATGAGAGAATGTATTGATCATTCTCACTGCCAAGGTACGTATTTAGACAGTCCTTAGCATCCACCTCACATTTCTGATGGGCCCTTGGGGATCTCAAACTGTGCTGCAAACAATACTGTCAGTTTTATTTGTGCAAGGCGACACTGTTCTATAGCCAAGAATACATACCGAAGCTTGTTAGGCACAAACTTTACCAAACTCATGATCTACCATAAGAAACTGGGAAGGAAAAAATGTCCAAAAATAATTTCTGTACATGAAACAAGCAAAATCTTGATATATTTAATATTTTAAACAAGTCTCATAAATCAATGAGAAAAATAAATACACATCGATAGAAATAATTGCTTAAGGATATGAATAATCATTTCCCTATAGAAGAAATAGAAACACTGTTGAACATATGCAAACACTGCTGATGCTCACTATAATTTAGATGACTAGTCAAATTGAGAATGATATAAATTATAATACATATTATTGATAACAGTGAAGTGAAAAATGCAATATTACAGACTTTCAGGGAGAGAGCAAATTGATGAAAACTTTCTGGAGAATAATGAGATAACATTTATTAACATTTTCTACCAAGTAACACTATTTATATAAGAATGACCTGAAGAAACATTTTAAAGTATTTTTAGATTTTTAAATTTATTTATTATATCAGGAAATTGAGATAACTGTAGTGTCTATCAGGAGGCATTTTAAAAAGCAATGGCATATTCACTCATGGAATATTTTGTGGTGTGTTAAACTGTTGTAAAGTAGTATTTCATAATCTGTACTTTTGCTAAATAAAAGGCACATTGCAAAACACTGTACCCTGTAGGATTTCTTTCTGAAAAAATAATCAAATGATAATAAATAATAAAATTGCAGAGGGCAAGTCTTGTTGACATTGTAGGTGGTTTTTATTTTCTTACTATTATACTTCTGTAGATTCTCATTTATATGTGTGCAAATGAATTAATTTTGTATTGAGAAAACAATCACGTGAAAACAAACAAAAACTGGAACAGAAAAGAGCTTGAGGCTATAATATCTTCTTTGATAGTGGTCTTCTCACCCAATGAACTAGCAGGAAAGCCATCTGGAGCTGTGATTTTGAAAACATATGCACTAAAATCTTAAAAGCTTTTTCAAACTCTCTTCAGCTTCACTTGGATACCTTACTGCCATGTAAGTTAAGTAACTAAGTCATTTCTCCCCAATTATAGGTTAAGTTGGAGAAGGTGATGGCATCCCACCCCAGTACTCTTGCCTGGAAAATCCCATGGACGGAAAAGCCTGGTAGGCTACAGTTCATGGGGTTGCGAAGAGTTGAACACGACTAAGTGACCTCACTTTCACTTTTCATTTTCATGCACTGGAGAAGGAAATGGCAACCCACTCCAGTGTTCTTGTCTGGAGAATCCCAGGGATGGCGGATCCTGGTGGGCTGTTGTCTATGGGGTCTCACAGAGTCGGACGCGACTGAAGCAACTTAGCAGCAGCGTAGGTTAAATAATTTGCCTGTTTCAACCAGGATGTAAATAATCGCCAATTAATGAACTCATTCACTCCGTTCAGTTCAGTTGCTCAGTTGTGTCCGACTCTTTGCAACCCCATGAACCACAGCACGCCAGGCCTCCCTGTCCATCACCAATTCCCAGAGTCCACCCAAACCCATGTCCATCATATCGGTGATTCCATCCAACCATCTCATCCTGTGTCATCCCCCTGCCTTCAATCTTTCCCAGCATCAGGGTATTTGCAAATGAGTCAGCTCTTCTCATCAGGTGGCCAAAGTGTTGGAGTTTCAGCTTCAACATCAGTCCCTCCAATGAACACCCAGGACTGATCTCCTTTAGAATGGACTGGTTGGATTTCCTTGCAGTCCAAGGGACTCTCAAGAGTCTTCTCCAACACCACAGTTCAAAAGCATCAATTCTTTGGCGCTCAGCTTTCTTCACAGTCCAACTCTCACATCCACACATGACCACTGGAGAAACCATAGCCTTGACTAGATGGACCTTTGTTGGCAAAGTAATGTCTCTGCTTTTTAATATGCTGTCTATGTTGGTCATAACTTTCCTTCCAAGGAGCAAGTGTCTTTAATTTCATGGCTGCGATCACCATCTGCAGTGATTTTGGACTCAACATATAGCTAATGATCATTGTGTTTCTGTTGTTGTATTAGGCATTTGGGACATTTATGACAAACGTTAACTGAAGGCCTGCTCTCTGAATGCTTGGTATTTGTGTACCATCGCAAATCATTTTCATGTCTTGAGAGTGTTAATCCATCAGTCATGTCCGACTCTTTGTGCTCCTATGGACTGCAGCCCACCAGGCTCCTCTGTCCATGGAATTCTCCAGGAAAGAATACTAGAAGGGGTAGTCATTCCCTTCTCCAGGGGAATCTTCCTGACACAGAGGTGAAACCTGGGTCTCCCGTATCGCAGGCAGATTCTATACTATCTGAGCTACCAGGGAACCCTCAGGTGTCTTGGCTACCCTTAAAACCATATTTCAAATTGTGATTAATTTAGCAGATTAACCTCAAAATTGTCCTAATGATTAGTTTCATTATTGCATTCAATGTGCTGTTTCTTACCTTGGATAACATCTTTTTTAGGGTAGAGCTTCTAAAAGACTATTGATGAATGGGTATCCATGATAGGTGTAATTAAACTATTATAGATCTTTCTACCTAATGAAGAGGAAACTTTGCAGGACACCCCCACTATCCTTCATTCTTTCCTCTTAAATTCTGCTTGGAACGGTCTTCACAGTTTCCACACTTATAAATGGTAGAACCAGAGTACTTTTCAAAAAACTATAGAACAAAAATCAATATTCATGAAATAAAATTGTTGTTTCTCAATAGAAGTCGTCACGTTATTAATAAACAGATCTCAGGAGATATACTCCAACCCATGGGTGGCATGCAGGAGGGAAAAAGTACATGAGACCCTGATGGAAACGCAGGAATGATATCATTAGCCAAACGCTTTCCCTGGTATGAAATATAAAGTTCCTCTAATATTCCTTGTTATCTTTTTGCAGCTCCACAGACCTCCTTCTGGCTTATACAGGGAGGTGAAAATGTCCATAATACACCCAGAAGTCTCCTGAAGTATACAAGATCAAAGATTTCCTTTCCTGAGCCAAGAAATAAAATGAGAGGAATCTTTCTGAGTTTCCTGTTTAACCAAAGCAGCTGAGCAGTGATTATGGCCAAAGGCTGCCTTCCTCTCTTTTTATATTCAAAAGATTTAAGTCAGCATCTCTCTAATCATAGCATTGAGTACTGTAATAGACTTTTCTGAAAGAGGATAAAAAATTTCCCTTATCTTTTTTATGATAAAAATTCAGTGCAATATAGCACTAGAAATTGCTTTTCAAGCTTCCTGGAGAAGTTCATCCAGTGCAAAAGGGGAGTAATTTGACATGGTGGTAACATGTTCTCTGGGTAGAGAAAATGATTGAATCTTAGTGTGCTCTGTACTGGAGACAGACTGGGGATCTACTAGGTTTTTTTTTTTTTTTTTTTTTTTTTTAAATAAAAATCTGCTAGGTTTTTCCCAGGTGGCGCTAGTGTTAAAGAACCTACCCGCCAATGCAGGAGACATGAGACACGGGTTCGATCCCATGGATTGGGAAGATCCCCTGGAGGAAGGCTAAATGCAGTCCACCAAATACACGAATGAATGCTTGGCGCCGGTTTAACTATTAGAAACCCATTGTTTGAGTTCGTATGATCACAATTTCTAAACTCGTTTGAGACAAACCTCGCTAGCATTATTGTCTTTGGGGTATGAAGGAAAAACTTTACTTACCGCTCTGTGCTTGCCGGAAAGGCTGTTCAGGTTTGGGAAGCGGATACTCTGGGTTTCTTAAATGCAGAGTAAAATGAACGGTAGGCGTCCCGCTTCTCCTCCTCCAGGACGATGTGAACACGCCACGCAGTTACCGCTGCTACAAACTCTGCCAGGTCATTCCCTTCGCGGACAAATACACTCCAAAGGTCTCCATTCATCAGCACCGTGGCTAAATGTGGGTTTCCAGGACAAGGTGCTTGGCAGGGGGATGATGCTGATGTTGGAGACAGATTGGGCAGAAGTGGAAGCAGCTGACTACCAGACCAGGATGCAGGCGATGAGGTGTCCTTGCGCCCTGAAAGCACTGGGAGTCAGTGTACAGCAGGGCAGTGAGTCGAAAGCGAGGCAGGCAACCAAGGCGTGGTTTCATAGCGCAAGCCACAGAGCCGAAGTCCAGACACAGGCCTCAGAATCGAAGGGTAGACAACGGTGGCTGAGCACCTGAGAACTTCACTGCCAATCAAAGATCAAAGAGTCCGAAAGCGCCTGGGACAAAGCAGTCCAGGGAAGTAATTCTATCATAACCATGATCAGATGAATTGTGAAATTAGTGAACAAAACTGTATACCATCTCATCATAGCCTAATGCCATTTTCTTAAAGCAGAGATAAAAATGTCATTACGCCAGGAATTCAGGGCAGTGTTATGTCCACTTTGATTCAGTAAAAAGATTGTGATAATTATCATCAGGAGCCTAAGGAGAGGGAAGACCAGTTTTTCATGCTAATGGTATTCCACATCATATTCATGGGACATGGGAAGGATATAAGATATTTGTATAAGCATTGCTTGCACTTTAAGCCTAAAGCTTTCTAATATATGAGATAAATATAGAAAGGCATATCAAATTAAAATGTTTTCATTTAAACTAGGAGTCTTTTATGAGAGTCAAGGGAGAAATTTAAAAGTCATAATTGGGTAATAATGCCTATACAGGCTGGGCATGGAGAGATAAGAAAAATATCTTTGCAGAGATGAGGTCCATGCTGTTTATTTTCCTTAAGAGATTTTCTTTTACTTTTCAGTGAATAATTTTCCCGCTTGTTACAGCTGCCATCTTTGAGGGGACGAATACTGGCTTATAAAGAAACATGAGCATCACGTGTTCCTGTTTGTAAAATGTTTTTCAAAGACTATATATGGGTAAGACCTGTACATTAAGGTAAATAAAATGTTTCTCTTCTACTGTAAATTGGTTTCATATTAAACATTGTTTAAACTGACTGGATGTTGAAAATAATTTTGTCCTCCAGAAAATGTTCTAATCAGTCAATCAGTCAGTTCAGTCTCTCAGTTGTGTCTGACTCTTTGCGACCCCATGAATCGCAGCACGCCAGGCCTTCCTGTCCATCACCATCTCCCAGAGTTCACTCAGACTCACGTCCATCAAGTCAGTGATGCCATCCAGCCATCTCATCCTCGGTCATCCCCTTCTCCTCCTGCCCCCAATCCCTCCCAGCATCAAAGTCTTTTCCAATGAGTCAACTCTTTGAATGAGGTGGCCAAAGTACTGGAGTTTCAGCTTTAGCATCATTCCTTCCAAAGAACACCCAGGACTGATCTCCTTTAGAATGGACTGGTTGAATCTCCTTGCAGTCCAAGGGACTCTCAAGAGTCTTCTCCAATACCACTGTTCAAAAGCATCAATCCTTTGGCGCTCAGCTTTCTTCACAGCCCAACTCTCACATCCATACTAAGAGCAGTGCTTAAATTGTTGTTGTTCAGTTGCTAAGTTGTGTCCAATTCTTTGCGACTCCATGGACTGTAGCATACCAGGCCCTTCTGTCCTCCACTATCTCCTGGAATTTGCTCAAGTTCATGTCCACTGAGATTAAATTGTTCCTCTTAGCTTACTCTCCTAAGTAGCTTTTGTTTCAAGTGACACAACAAATATGGTAGCTGGAGGGAATCTGTGGCTCCACTTTGCTTTTTGGAGCAGAGTTTCAAGGGCACAAGGAAGAATTTATCATCACTGGCATCATGGTTAGTTGCATAGATTTCTGAAGTTTTCACCCAAGTCAATCTTTATGGCAATTGAATGTGATAAGATCCAAATGTGTTTCATAGGACCACCCATGATCCCAAAAGCACCACTTGTTTCTCTTTGTGGATGAGAAGTATTTGCCTTTAAGGTACTCCAGTTTTGCTGTGAGAATCAGTGATGAAGATTAAAGGGAACCATGAATTTCTGAGTGAGAAGAGAAGAGGACTGATCTCTGTATACAGCAATTCAATCTTGCTTTGCTTCCTTGTAAATTCCCTTAAGCTGTGTCATAGATGTTCACTGTAACTGAGATTTTAACCTCTTTATTTCTTTAGACAGCAAAGGCAGCAGCTCTGTCCTTGTTGATCTTAGATTATAAACTTCTCAAGGGCATGGCTCTGTTAGTTTAACTCACCTCAAATCAAGCGTAGCACCATGATGGAGAAAACTTACTCTCCATCCTTTCTATGGGTGACTTTTTACCACTGCTATTCATTACACATCCATTCCTTTTCTTGTCTGAGCTTCAGATGGGGTGATACCTCTTTTACTCCTTGGAATACCATACCAAGAGGGATGTTTCTCTAAGCGACTAGGTATGTGACTGATTTGCCAACTTGCAGGCATGTGTCCTGATGACAAAGGCTCGTCTAGTCAAAGCCATGGTTTTTCCAGTGGTCGTGTGTGGGTGTGAGAGTTGGACCATAAACAAAGCTGAGCACTGAAGAATTGATGCTTTTGAACTGTGGTGTTAGAGAAGACTCTTGAGAGTTCCTTGGACAGCAAGGAAATCAAACCAGTCCATCCTAAAGGAAATCAGTCCTGAATATTCATTGAAAAGAATGATGCTGAAGCTGAAACTCCAATAATTTGGGCACCTGATGCAAAGAGCTGACTCATTGGAAAAGACCCTGATGCTGGGAAAGATTGAGAGCAGGAGGAAAAGGGGACGACAGAGGATGAGATGGCTAGATAGCATCATTGACTCAGTGGACATGAGTTTGAGCAAGCTCCAGGTGTTGGTGATGGACAAGGAAGCTGATGTTTTGCACCCCATGGGATTATAAAGAGTCAGACATGACTGAGCAACTGAACTGAATTGACGCGTGTATGCTAAGTCACTTCAGTCGTGTCTGACTTTTTTGTGACCCTATGGAATGTAGCCCACCAGGTTCCTCTGTCCATGGGATTCTCCATACAAGAATACTAGAGTGGGTTCCCAGGCCTTCCTCCAAGGGATCTTCCCGACCCAGAGATGGAACTCGCATCTCTTGTGTCTCCTGTATTGGCAGGCAGATTCTTTACCATTAACACTGCCTAGGAAGCCCAGTTAGAATGCTTTGTGGAAAACCTGACTTTAGCACTACAGAACCTTCCAAACCACAGGACTCTGTTAAGGGCGATTTTGTCCTGTAGCTACTTCGCTACTACTTCTATATTTATCTAGCTGTTAGCACATCATGATGGATAAGAAGCTTTATTCACTCAATGGCTTCTCGTAACTACCAGTGGCCAAAGAGACCTAACACATGAGTGCCTGAGACCTACTCTTGTGCTCTGACACTGCCATGCCCTGATGCTTAAATATAATGTGGCATTGTTTCAAACTTAGCAGTATGGTGTTAAAAAAAACAAAACTCTTATTCAAAATTAGTGTATACGCTATTGAAATGTCAGACAAATGTGCTGAGCATTGCACACTGAAGTGATTTTATAATTACCTGAGCTCTGGGGAAAACAGGATGAAGTGTAGGGGGTAACAAAATGCTCTTGATCTTCCCTTGTTTTACCATCATGCTTACCTATGTGTAATTTTAAGGCTTCCTAGGGTTGAGTGAAAATTCCCTGGTGGCTCAGACAGTAAAGAATCTGCCTGCAATGCAGGAGACCCACATTTGATTTCTGGGTCAGGAAGATACCCTGGAGAAAGAAATGGTTTCCCACGGTAGTATTCTTGCTGGAGAATCCTATGGACAGAGGAACCCGGCAGGCTACAGTCCATGGGGTCAGAAAGAGTCAGAAAATAACGGAGCAGCTAACACTTACTCACTTACCCCTGATATGTAAGAATGAAAATTACTCATCCACTATTGACACCATACACAATCTTCATTCAAACAATGGTTTTGTGGTGTCCCAGCTACAGATTCCCAAATGCGACATTTTCAGGATTGTGTGTGCATGGAACGAAGTGTAATCACGTTGACCTACCAGGGCTGCGCTTGACATCTTTACCTCGAAGTCATCACGATGGTGCAGCGGTGTGCTGTTACCAAAATTAGTATTAAAGTGTCGTCTGGCATGTGGACAGGTCTGTCCAGAACTCTGTCACATAGAATCATCTTTAACTTGCCTTGCTTGGAGTCTAGTTGGATAGACTGGTGATTTCTCTCCTTCCCAAAGATAGATAATCTAGTTTTCTAACTCTTATTTTTGAAAAGTTTGGCTTTATGCAAAGAGCTGCCTGTGATACAGAGGTGTACGACATCATTAGTGTCATTTAATCCATGAGTGGAATCTCAAGCACTTTCTCACCAATCATCATGAACTTGGGGTTCTCAAATGGCCACAAACCACTCATTGTTAATGAGGATTGTCTCATATGTTCTGTGGCACAGTGATTATTTAACCATGGCTATTCCTGGGTGAATTTCTTCCATACTGTTGGTTCTGCTGGTAGAACTTCGCCTTGATAAGATTCTTTGGGCTTCCCAGGGGGCTCAATGGGTAAAGAACATGCCTGCAATGCAGGAGACATAAAAGACGCAGGCTCAGCCCCTAGGTCAGGAAGATCCCCTGGAGAAGGGCATGGCAGCCCACTCCGCTATTCTTGCCTAGAGAATCCCATGGACGGAGGAGCCTGGAGGACGATGGTCCATGGGGTCTCAGAGTCGGACAGGACTGAAGTGACTGAGCATGCACACAATCATTCCTCAGGTGCTTGACACGCGCTCTGACGTCTGCTTCTAGATTTCCTGCTTGCTTGTGGGCTTGGAAAACTGGCAAGAACACTGTTTTACACAGGTACCTATGGTCTGCAGATATATACATACAACTGTATATATATATATATATGTATATATATATATATATATACACGTATATATATATATACCTGAATGAAGACTGGGTTTTATTAGCTAAACAGTGCAGGGAAAGCATTATCGCATTTTAAGGTACAAAGGAAATACTACGACTGACCATCTGGGGAAACAAAGACTTTTAGCATACTTAAGGAATTTCTGAAAAAGGACATGTCCATCAGATATGAATTTCTGAAGTGGTGGTTTTGCAGAAGCAAGTTGAGAGAGAGAGAGAGACTCTGAGGAATGTCCAGCGATGTTGACCAGATTATAAGGGCTTAGGTTACATAAAGCCTTGTAGATGTTAGTTAGATTTCTGATTACATCCCAAGTGTGGTTTTAGGCTGAAGAAAGTTTATATTGTGCTTGTTATGCTTTGCATATTGCAGAGATCATTCTGACTGGTTTGCAGAGAATGGAGTGATTAGGAACGAGAATGTAACGGGCCAGTTAAATGACTATTGCATCAGTCCATCAAGGACTTGATCCTGTATTGTTAGCAGTTATTAAGCCATGTGGATAGATTCTAGGTACATTTTTAGAGATAAGCATGGAAGATTTGCCTTGAGGAGGAGGAGAGGGAGGGAGACAGAAGTTCCAGGAGTGATTTCTGCTAAGAAGCACCATTAAAGGAACAGATTTTCAATTGATAAAGTGTGAAGATTTGTTTATTTTTTGCAATGCTTGTTAGATCGCTGGAAACACCTCGGCAAGTCGGTGGATCTGGAGGTGTGAGGTGGAGAGGCACTTTGAGATCCATCAGGGCTTAAGACAGCGTGCCACGCGCAAGATGATGCGCCACAACTGGGCTCAAACTGCAGAATCTAGAAGCGAGCCGGAAGAAGAGGGGTGTTGAAAAGAGACCTACAGTGAGCTAACACTAAAGACTGGAAAAAAAAAATGGTTACGGAGGAATGAGGAACGCCAGTGCTGTGGCATCCTGAGGGTCAAGAGAAAAGCGTGTTTCCTGAAAGAAAGTACTTTCTAGTCAGCTAGGACTTCCCTTGTGGCTCGGGCGGTAAAGGGTCTGCTACAATTCGGGAGACCTGGGTTCGATCTCTGGGTCAGGAAGACTCTCTGGAGAAGGAAATGGCTACCCACTTCAGTACTCTTGCCTGGACAATCCCATGGATGGAGGAGCCTGGTACAATCCATGGGGTCACAAAGAGTTGGACAAGACTGAGCGACTTCACTAATGACTAGTAAGGTACTGAAAAGTGTCCACATGAAGTCACCAGTGACTTTACCCAGAGAAGTTTCCAGTGGGTGAGCACCCACTTGAGTGGATCAAAAAGATACTGGACTTTGGAGAAGCAGAGACAGGATTTCCCACATGCACTCTTATTTATTATTAATGACTTGGACTATTGTGCACCAAATAACCAATGCTTTTGAACCATGGCATTGGAGAAGACTCTTGAGGGTCCCATGGACTGCAAGGAGATCAAACCAGTCGATCCTAAAGGATATCAGTCCTGAATATTCATTGGAAGGACTGATGCTAAAGCTGAATCTCCAATATTTTGGCCGCCTGATGAGAAGAACTGACTCCTTGGAAAGACCTGATGCTGAGAAAGATTGAAGGCAGGAGGAGAAGGGGACGATAGAGGATGAGATGGTTGGATGGCATCACCGACTCAATGGACATGAGTCTGAGCAAGCTCTGGGAGTTGGCGATGGACAGGGAAGCCTGGTGTGCTGTGGTCCACAGGGTCGCAAAAATTGGAAAAGACTGAGAGACTGAACTGAACTAAAAAGGAAGATGAACTTGTTTTTGCTTCATTAGTTGTGTAAGTTGTTGCTGTTGTTCAGTCATAACTGGACTCAAGAACTCAGTATTTACAGAACTCAGAACAATTATTCCTTGTTCTGTTTAAGTACACTCAGAGCAACTGTACTATCGTTAGCATGCCACGTTTACCTTCTCAGCTACTAATCAAAGGCTTTAAGCTAATTTAGAAAACTGAACACATAGCAAATTAAATCAGCTAAAGAAGTTTATCCTCTGATGCATTCTATAAGAAGAATTTTAAACTCTCGAAAGAAATTTCATGTTAAGTATGAAATGTGGGACTCCAAGTCAAATTTGGGAATCACAGCACATTTGTCAAAGGACATTATTTTATTTAATAATAGGTACAGTAATTATATTCATTTAGTGCTTACTCCATGTGTGATTTTCTATCAAATGATAATATGTAGTGTATTATTTATTTTGTGTAATGATCCTATAAAGCAAAACCATTTATGTCCTATGCACTTATGAGAAAAAATAAAATGGAACCTGCCTACTTTCACACAGGAAGTAAGTATCAGAACAAAGAATTTGGGAATGTGTCTGTCTACTTCAGGGATTATTCCCTGACCCGCCACTACATTGTCACTGAAATATTTATTCTTAACAAATTTATATCCTGTAATTTTAATTTCTAGGTTTTAATACTATGGAAATAATTATAGATGTAGTCCAATGGTTATCTGTAAGCACGTTTGGTCTCACTTTTGAAAGTAAGAGAATATTAAAAATTATCCAAGCATATAAAAATAGATAATTATTTAAATAAATAATAGAGAGCCATATAGTTTTATTTTATGGATCCAATATAAAATAACTTATAAAATTTTGTCAAAAATCTTTCAATAAAATGTCAAGTGAGAACATGAAGAATATAAATACTACTTATTGTATAAACTTATACATTTTTGACATATGTGCACAGAAAATTATATCAGCACACTTTAAAATGTTAACACTGATTGCCATGAGATGGTGGCAATTTTACATTTTATTTTTGCCTTCTTTCACTGTTTTTGTATTTTCAAATTTTCTATTACATATTCAATTTTTCTATTATATATTATGTATTTCAAATTTCTATTATGTATTGTTTTTAAAATAGGACCATCATTAAACTAAGAAATAAATGTGATTTTTAAAAATAACTGTTGCTTAAAGTTAATGAAAGAATCATTAAACAAGTTTTTCTTTAGGACAGAAATATAGTCACTCATTCAAACAGGGCTCCAAGATTCCTGGATTTTTTCAGCCTGAAACTCCTTCGTGGTTTCATCCAGGTCCAGTTTGACCCAACATGGCTCTGTGTCCTCAGTTCTCCTGGACCTCTGAGCTGCACTGTCTCTAGGGGGTCAATAAACTCACCTGTTCTGTGCTTGCACTTCCAGCTTCTTAATCCTGACATCTGATTTTGTCTTCATTTTTAGCAAGTGCCATAGCAACTGAGCATTTTCATAGCATGTCTCAGGGTACAAATCAAATCCAATAACTTTTAAGTTGGACAAAGCGAAGTGTTCTGTCAGACCCAACCACTGTGGACTTTCATAGACTCCACGCTAGTCAGCAAAGAGACTTATATTGATCATCTTCTCCGTACCCCAGAGGCGATTGGTCTTTGTGAAGGAAACGCAGGAAGGAACTAGCAAAAATTTGGCTGAAGTTCCCAACCAGTATTAGATTCTCAGTAACTAATAGGTTCTTCGGGGACATCCCTTGCTCCCCTACTTCCAAAGCATATTTGTCCCCATTTTAAGTGCTGTGAGCTGTGAGATGTCTTAGAGTTGGTTTAATGTATCAATGTAAATATTGAGCCTTAGTTAATCAAACACAGAAATGACACACACAGGAACCTGTGTAAAAGAGACTGGAGGAAGTTGACTTTGGGGAAAACTCAAAGAAAACCTGCTTGTTAGGGACAAGAGCAGAAAACTTCACCTTCATCTTCCCAGAGGATTATAAATCGACTGCATCGATCTCTATTTACCATTTACCTAGGGCCAAGCCCCACGCCAGAAGCTGAAGGAACAAAGTGTTGGCTTCCAGGAGCCCTTAGACACTTCCTTTCCATGAGCTGGGACCTGGGAGCTAGTTTTGCAAAGTTTGAACTGTCACACAGTCATCTAGAATTGTGCCTCCCAAGGTGGTACATACTCACAGGTAAACAAAACACACAGACACTGAGCATTTATCATGTGTGGTGATGCAGACAACGCCGCTTTCTCGTTTGACTCCTTTTCTGTTTTCACCATCTCCATTCCCCTAGTGCCTGAGTCCAATCCTTTCCCCTCAAAAGAGAAAAAGAAAAGAAATAAGTCCATGTATCGAGTAACATCCTAATTACTCTCCTTTCTATAGTACGTTTTCTGTAAAAATGCCTCGCCATCATGTCAGATTTTTTGCTAACACATCTGATCTTGATTACTCTTGCAAGTAAAATAAGATGGTTTGCCACTGTCCAGAGCATGGGCAAATGCTGTACTTCTTTAAGCACATGCATGTAATTGTGTGTGTGTGTGTGTGTGTGCACATTCACGCATGCACACTTGAATAGTGCTCATCTTCTATATAAAGTTTTGATCATAACTTAAACTAATATATTGAATATTTACCATGTAATCTAATAATCTTTAAATATGTAAGATTTTGGAGCCAATGTGTGATATTCTATCTATAACTGTACTATGATATATTTATTCAATCTAGTATCATCAGGCATTTGTTCAATTTTAAATAGCATAAATAATAACAAATAAATGTCATTGTATTAAAACATAGAAATAATATGGAAATCTTATTTTAAATCCCTGGTCATTTACCAGGATAGCATCAATGGAACAGAGAGAATAATTATTTTGGATTAACTGTGGGCTTGTCTGCTGCTGCTGCTGTTGCTGCTGCTGCTAAGTCACTTCAGTCGTGTCCAACTCTGTGTGACCTCATAGATGGCAGCCCACCAGGCTCCCCCATCCCTGGGATTCTCCAGGCAAGAACACTGGAGTGGGTTGCCATTCCCTTCTCCAGTGCATGAAAGTGAAAAGCGTAAGTGAAGTCGCTCAGTCGTGTCCGACTCTTTGCGACCCCATGGACTGCAGCCTACCAGGCTCCTCCGTCCATGGGATTTTCCAGGCAAGAGTACTGGAGTGAGGTGCCATTGCCTTCTCCTGGGCTTGTCAGTGTAGCTCTTTTCTAAGTCATCATTTAATGATACATGTGCAACTCTTTTTCCTTGGAAGTTTTGCTTCTGGAAATCAACAGAGAAAGAATCACTTTCAAGTATAAAAACACCTGCCTTTGGAATTGGGTGAGGGGAAAATTGTACAGATTTTAGCATTTAGTACAAAATCTTGTGTGTGTGTGCGTGCATGCTCAGTTGGGTCTGACTCTTTGCAACTCCATGGACTGTAGTCTGCCAGGCTCCTTTTTTCATGGGATTCTCCAGGCAAGAATATTGGAGCGGTTGCCATCTCCTTCCCCAGGGGCTCTTTCTGACCCAGGGATTGAACCCTTGTCCCCCGCATTGGCAGGTGGGTTGTTTACCACTGAGCCACATGTGAAGCCTTAAATCTCGAGATATTAAGTGTTCATTTGTCTACTGTAATAGACAACGTGATAAATTCTCAAATTGCTTTTATAAAGAGAAAGCACAGAATAAGAATTTTAAATGTGTTATGTCCTCAAATAATTTCTTTTTAGGGAAATCAGAGAATAAGCATTTTTGATGTGGGTGGGGACTTTATGATTAAAACACTTACTAGGAGAAGCAGAAGCTCCAGTGTCTTTTCCTTTGCTACCTATGAGAGCAGTATGCTAGTACTGCTAACAATCAAGACATGTTAGCAAAAATTCTGACATTGTGGTGAGACATTGTTACAGGGAACAAAACTGGAAAAAGGAGAGTAATTAGGACTTACTTGGTAGGGTTGCAAGCACCCATTGAAATGGCTGTCCCCTGAAGGAGCAAGTATGGTGTAGACCAAGGAACACAGGAAATGAATACTGAACCCTCATTTTCTCTATCCTTTCACTTTTTTCTTCCCCAGCCCACTGAGGAAAAGATTCGAAGAATTGTGTCTTTAGATCTAGATTCTAGTCTAGTCTTTTTTCTAGCTGAACAACAACAACAAAAAGAAAATAAATATTTTGAGAGGAAATTGATGAAAAAAATTATTTCTATCTATCTGTATGCATCAATTTGGCCTTGTATTTTCTACTTTAAAATGCAGCAAGAGGAAATTCACTGGGTAGTTTCTACATGGTTGAAGACTCTGAGGCCAAGTCTAAGTTGCTTAATATAAGCTAATACTGGTCAAGTAAGTGGAATAGAATGTACTATTCCAGAGTATATTCTTATTGAGAAGTTAGTTGCCACCTGCCACCTGCTTGCTGATGAAAGTGGGAGCTGTGTTCTGTGCCAAGTGGAGCGTATTGAGCAGGAGGGAGAAAGAGGACAGGTGCGCTGAGATGGAGCCGTTGACACATGAGTCCTTGGAAATGGAAAGCAAGCAAGTGCCCTGTGTGAATGGCTAAAAATAGTTACTTCTTTAGCTAGTTGTAAGAAAGAAATGGTAATATGCTTATTTTTGTGGGTTTCTAGATATTGGAAATTGTACATATTGCATTTAACTTATTTCACTAAGACTTTTGCTTTAAAATTTAGCTTTAAAATTAGGAAAAACTTGTCCACTTCAGATCTTGCAAATCTCTCTTGCTTTTATAATTTATTTTAAGCATGTCATTTTGGGGGATTTTTTTTTTTTTTGCTTTTTCATAAGAGTGAAACATTAAAAAAAATGTTTTAAAGCCTTCTCTGTTCTCCTGGAACAAAAATAAAAACTAACAACGAAGGCAAAGATTAGCTTTTTACTCCATTTGTCCGTGGAAAACAGGGACTATAAATGTGATAACTTTACAAATACATGTGGCTTTTCTCAGTGATATATTTGTTTTTCACAATGTATGGACTCCTACATAATGGACTTCAAAAAATGATACACTTTTCTAAGTATGTTGTGTAAACCTTGACAGAAAATAATCATTTGCTTTATTTTCTTACTGCATATCATTTCACATGTATGCCTGCACATTAGCATATATATATATATATATATATATATATATATATACACACAAATATATCTATATTCTAGCTCATAAAGATGAAATCATTACCTGGGATTGTGTTTACAACTCCATTGTCAATGAAGGCATCTGTTGCTAAATGGTAGTGCCTTTAATTATAGTCATTACTGCCTGTCAATGAGAATTCAGGTACTTAAATTTAACAAGGAAATAAATTGCAGACTTTAGTAAATTTCCTAGTAGGGGGCTAAACTCAGTAAACATTTTTACAAGAATGGCAGCTCTGGAAGATATACATGTTGCCAGTAGCCTGTGTGCTGTGGGTGTGAACAGTGATCTTGGTCAGCAGTTGGGAGCAGAGTCTGCACAGCCACAAACTTGTCCTCGTTTGACCCCCTCAATACTGCCCGGCGAGTTACTGCACCCCCTAGCTGCCCATGAGGTGGCGCTCACCTTATCTCCCCCTAGGACCCTAACCCTGGTCTCCAGGCTGCCGTCCGGAAAGCCATCACACCTCATTCTTCACAAAGAAAGCAGAGGCAAGTGTTCTCAGACTCCTCTTACCCAAATCTACCATCCTCGGTGTATTTATTTGCTCTCAATCTCTGCCTTCACTTCTGTCACAAAGGAAAGAGGATGTTTATATTCCTGTGAAGCAGTGTTTCTCATTTACTCGAAGAATCTTTTTAGACTAGTTTTCCTAATTTTAACATCACTTACACCCTGTTTATCTGCCCATAAACTGCACACACTCTATATTTTAGGCATAAAAGAGAAAGATATTTTGCTCCCTAGAAACCATCTTCTGGCCAATTGGTGGTAACATTCATTGAACCTATTGACAATGCATGTTCAAAGACAACCCTCTGGCTGTGCTGTTAGGGGGGTGTGCGTGTGTGTCTAAAGGGAGAAGCTTAGCTAATAGAACAACCAAACAAAGTCATCTCGAATTGGAAAGGGAATTTATTGACCCACATCTCCAATATTGCAAGTGAGAACAACTTTGACGAAAGGTGTGACCTGAGCTTCTGCTTCATTTCTATCTGATTCCCTCGAGTTACTGCTCCTCTCTTAAGTTCCTCAGACCTTGGTTGCCCCATCCTAGGATTGATTTCTTCATGGCTACCACAAGGCTGTCTACAGTCCCATGGGCTGCCGACTTCTCTGGTCACTTTCAAGGGGTCTGCCTCTCCCATAATCATCCAGACTTGACCCCTTAGCTTTGGGCTGATTATGTGGGTTTTTAATCAACAGATGTTATTTAAAAATGCCATGTGTGTAGGCCTGGGCTCCCTGAAACAGTAACCATGGAAGTGGTCAATGGCTTCCCCTGTGTAGCTTAGACCATGAAATTCTATCTTGTCAACCCCAACCACACTCCACTGCTCCTCTACAAAGGGTCAGGGGAAATCTTAGTTGTGGAGAGATTGTTAATGCCTGTTTCACCTCCGTAATGTCAGTTGGCTCAGGACTTCACGACTGCACTCATTCTTCTGCCAGATAATCACCAATTCTTCCTCTGGAGCACACCCATCAAATAATACTGCAAATAAATATTGCTGATAAAACTTTGTCCTATGGATGGCCACAGTCCCATTCCCTCTCTTCCAGATGATAAAATTCAGAGAGAGTATTATTTCTGCTCCCTGCCATCATCTCCATAATATATTTTCTTGTTAATCCATTATAGTTGAGTATCTTTTTAAGGACAAAAATTATTATTGTCAGTGCCATTCATGTTATCTATCGTGAATTTATATTTAAATCAGATAGAGTTATCAAACTTTGTTCTTCTTTTACAAAATTGGTGATTCTACTTTCTTCTTCCATCCATATAAGTTTTAAAGTCGTTGGTAATTTCTATAAAAAGTTACTAATATATGTTTGAAATTGAGTACTATCTGCAAAACATTTTTAAGGAGTTGATGCTGTTATGATACTGAGGCTTTTAATCAATTAATGTGATATATTTCTCCATGTATTTAAATCTTCTTTGATTTCTTTCATCAGTCTTTTGTAGATTTCAGTTTTTCAGATACAGATCTTTCACACAATTTGAAAGATTTATACAAAAGGATTTCATGATGTTTGGTCTATTTCAAATGACAATTTAAATTTTTAAATTAAAATTGTTTGTTGCTACTGTGATTTTTGAAAGTTTAACTTACGATCTGTGTAATCCTAAACTCACTCCTTAGTTCCAGTAGTTTCTCTGTGAATACTGACAATCATTTTGGCTGCAAATTTTTGTTTCTTCTTTTTGCCTCACTGCGCCAGCTAGCACTTCCAATCATTTGTTGAATAGGATTTATAAGTGGACGACCATGGTTGTTTCACAGCTTAGGGGCAAAGCATTCAGTCTTTCACCCTGTGCATAACGCTATCTGTAGCATTTTTATAAGCCACTCTTATGAAATTGAGAAGGTCTCTTTCTAGATCTCGTTTGCTGAGGATTTTAATCATTAATATAAGAGAGTGAAGAACATGGCCAAGAGGGCAGAGAGGTGCTCCAGCGCTGAGAGGCCGGGGGAAGAAGACGCAACAAAGGCATCTCAGCAGGAGCAGCGATTGAAGTAAATGTCGTTAGTGAGTCTCAAATAAGTGTGTTCAAAGAGACTGAGTGAGATGAAAAGTGACTCTGAATTTTGTAACAAGGAGGTGAGTTTTAACCTTCGCAAGAGCAGTTTTAGTGGAGTGGTGGGAAGGATAGGAAGATTCAAGTGCTACAAAAGGAATGGAAGGTGTAAAGTAGGTGACTACAGGCTCTTTTCATCTTTTTTTCTTCTTTTGCTGTGAAGAGGATAGAGCTGTGGGGAGATTTCTTGAGATAGAAGGGAACATAGCAGTAGATTTCTCATGTTAATATGTTCTGGTAGGCTTTTTGGCCAAAAGACATAATCTGAGAAAGAATATGAAATTGATGATAAGAGAAGAAATAGTCAAAACGATAGATGCAAATTCATGAGTAAGTCTACAGCGAATAGGGGCTCAAAGCAAAGTTAGGAGGGCTTGGTCTTTAAAAAGAGCAAGGACAGTTCTTCTGGTTCAATATATGTGATAAAGCATCGTTCTTTTTAAGACAAGACAGAAAGAACTCACAGAGGGAGAACAGATAATGAAACAGGAAGAATTATGAAAGCAAAGGAGCATAATCTGCAAGAGAAAAAATATAAATAGTAGTCATTTTTATAAGCTTCAGTCATAGTAATAGCATGACAGCAGAAATGATGAACGACAAATTAAAACAGCTGCCGTGAGGGGAGTTGGTGGAGTAAATACTCACCTCCTTTCACTCTCACCGGTTTCTGCTACGACACCTTCGCAGCAGGCACATGTCGGTATGGAGAATTTTGAACAGTATATACAGTCATGTGGGTCAGGAGATATTTTCCTTTTCATTTTCTCTTCGCGCATGCCTCAGCCGCTGAGCTGTCCCAGGCAGAGGCAAGGGCAAGGAAGATCTTCCAGGAAAAGATGCCAAGAACTACCCTTTAGCTAAGGGTAAAGTTCCAGCAAGATCCCTGACTGACCACTGGATAGCACACAGCAGGATGGCATTGCAGAAACTTTGAAAACATAGTCGGCACTTTCACTGCAGCCCAAGAAGATGTCAATATTCTCCATAGAATAAGGAAAAAAGAAGACCTAGAAGCGTGTAATGTAAAATATCCAAGATACAAACCTTAAGTCTCTACTCATTTTGGAAAAGATAGTCAAGTGAACACCGAAAGAAATAAAAAGTCAAGCGCTTTGTGTAATAACACTTACATAAGAATGGGTAAAGAACGTGCCTACAATGCAGGAGACACAGGAAATACAGATTTGAGCCATGCGTCACAAGGATCCCCTGGAGGAGGAAATGGCAACCCACTCCAGTATTCTTGCCTGGAAAACTCCATGGACAGAGCAGCCTGGTGGGACACAGTTCATGGGGTCGCAAAAAGTCAGGCATGACTGAGAGACTAACACATTGTATTTTTATATTGTATTTCAGACAACATGTATGTGGTTTTCCTGGGCTGGCTACTTGGATGTTGGGCCGTTGTTACATGATCCTCATGATAACTGTACCGTGATAGTCATCGTCATTGTTTCCACTCTGCAGATGAGTATGGGGGCAGATTTTTAGATAACGTGCCCACAGCTTCATAGCTGACGAGCATAGTCTGGATTTTAACTCAGACCATCTGGTACTTGATTCCTTCTTTTCAATCACTGTACTATGTTGCTTTTCAAAGAGGCCATGAAAAGCTAAGACTGAAAATGCTGGAAAGAGAAGAAAACAAATAAAATGTGGAATGTTTTCCACTGAAATATCAATGGATTTTACTGACATATTTAGTGACCCCAAAGATTATTTTTTGGTAGTGATTCACAGCAAACAAGGGGATGGGAGGAGCCAGGGTTCAGCACCACATTCTTATGCCTGGCCTTCGTAGGCTGCTAGACTAGATGGAGATTTACAGATCATTTTTAAAGGCAATAGAAATAAATAAACTCTTTAAACATATGGCCCCTGTTGTAGTCTAAATTGTGTCCCTTAAGAATTCATACATTGAAATCCTCACCCCCAGTGACTCAGAACATGACCTTATTTGGAGAGAGTGTCTTTAAACAGATTATTACAATAAAAGAAAGTAATTAGGGTGGACTCTAATGCAATAGGCTTCCCTGGTGGCTCAGGGGTAAGGAATCTGCCTGCCAATGCAGGAGACGTGGGTTCGATCCCTGGGTCAGAAAGATCTCTTGGAGAAGGAAATGGTAACCTACTCCAGCATTCTTGCCCGGAAAGTCTCACGGACAGAAGGGACTGATGGGCTATAGTCCATGCGGTCACAGAGTCAGACAATGACTGAGCGACTAACCCACTACCGCTGCTAACTCAATGTGGCTGATATTGCTATACAAAGGGGAAATTTGGGTACAGATATGCACACGGGGAGGATGCCCTGTCAAAACTGGAGTGTCTAGACAAGGACCCACCAGAAGCTCGGAGAGAACCTGGAGCTGATCCTTCCCTCAACCTCTGAGCACCTCGATCCTACGTTTTCAGCCCAGAACCACGAGACAACCTTGGGGTGGTTTAAGCCACCCAGTCTTTTCACTTCCTATAGCAAGCTGAGCAAACCAACACCTCCTTGGTGATAGACAAGAACCCAGGAAAGAATTAGTGGTGTTGGTCCTGGAGAGAAATGTGTTAGAAACCATAAGGCAGACATATGTTTCCTTATTTCTCCTCCAATAAGTACCACTTAAAACAAACGTAAGGAACCTGGAAAGTGCAGAGCAGGAAAAACAGCTGGGGACCTCAGGATCAAGGTAATGATGTAGTGGTGAGTTCTGTTTCCTTTTTCCCTCATATCCCTAAACTGTGGAGCTAGGAACGCAGAAATAGCACATGCATACACACGAAAAGCCCAAGAAACATCAACTCTTTTCAGCCCAGCGGTGGTGGAAGGGATGCTCAGAGTGGTCCTGGAAGCCACAGGAACCTCTCTGCACTGACTCAACGTCAAAGTCCTCCTGGTGATATTTCACCCTAGGCTTACAAGGTGCCGCTGTTGGTGAAAACTAGGCAAAGTGCATGCGGGGCCTCTCTGTCTTATTTCTTTAAACTGTGTGTAAATTCTAAAGTTATCTCTGATTAAATAAAAAAGTTTGAATCCCTCATAGCTCAGCTGGTAAAGAATCCGCATGCAATGCAGGAGACTCTGGTTTGATTCCAGGGTTGGTAAAATCTGCTGGAGAAGGGATAGGCTACCCACTCCAGTATTCTTGGGCTTCCCTTGTGGATCAGCTAGTAAAGAATTCACCTGCAATGTAGGAGACCTGGGTTTGATCCCTGGGTTGGGAAGATCCCCTGGAGAAGGGAAAACCTGCCCACTCCAATATTCTGGCCTGGAGAATTCCATGGACTGTATGGTTCATGGGGTCGCAAAGAGTTAGACACGACTGAACGACTTTCATGAGACAGAGAACTCAGTAGAGCAGAACAGTAAAAACTGTGTGAGAATTCATAAATGCACTTTCAATCATTGGTACTTACAGCCTCTTGTTCATCTTAGGAAAATGTGGCCTTTTTACCAGCCCTCTCTGTGTAGGGCATGAAGATGGACTCTGGGACCACACTGTATGGGTCCAAGTCCTGACTTCAAGGTTCACAAGGTGAGTGACCTTGGGCAGGCTTCCCCAACCCTGACCACATTCTGAGGTCAGTCCTTTTCTCTATAAGATAACAATTAAAGAAAGTCCAATGCTTGCTTCTTTCTGGGTAAGAATTAAATTAGTTAATCTTCTTGAATACCTTATGTCTCTGTTCTTCACTTTATGCATAAACGATCTGTGAACTGGTTTTGGTATTTTATTTTTCTTTCAACCAACATTCTGAAAGCAAAGTCTTTATTTTCTCAGTCCTATTACAAATACATCTTAGGAGCAAAAAATAAAAAAAGTTTCATTAATATTAAAACATGTTCTTAATTTCAAGTGGCCGTATTTTTTAAAAATGAGTATTTTCCATTTGTTCATTAAATATAACTCCAGAAGAGTCTCTTTGTTGTTGTTCAGTCGCTAAGTCATGTCCAACTCTTTGCAACCCCATGGACTGCAGCAAGCCAGGCCTCCCAGTCCTTCACTATCTCCTAGAGTTTGCTCAAATTCATGTCCTTTGAGTTGGTGATGCTATCCAACCATGTCATCCTCTGCCGCCCTCTTCTCCTTTTGCTTTCAATCTTTCCCAGCATCTGGGTATTTTCCAATGAGTCAGTTCTTTGCATCAGGTGGGCAGGATACTGAAGCTTCGGCTTCAATATCAGTCCTTCCAATAATATTCAGAATCTCTTCTCTTAGTCAAATAAAATTTGTATGAAAAGTTCTTCATCTAGTTTTGAATTATTTTTGTCATTTTATAAACTGCAAAGAAATACACATTTCAAACTAAGCTACTAATATTTCTAATACAATATTTTTATTTCTTAAATGGCCAAGATGTAGCTATAGTTAATACAATTTACTTCATTCTTCCTAAAACAAGGGACACTGGATTCATGCATACTTACTGAGGGTAGATTTAGTGGGCATTGCAGAAAAAAGAACAATTTTGTTTTTAAATTGATAAGATTTCAAAACAGATATGTCAATTGTATCTAAAATGCATTTTTTCCTTTAGCTTTGTGATTAGCTAAGCATTTTATACCAGAGAGATTTAGTTTTCTGATGACAAAGTGAACTTCAAATTTCTCTCACAAACTATGTATGTTTTCTCAATTTGCAGTTGCTTATGAAAGTGTTTGATTCATTTTGATAATGTTACTGAAAGATTTCTCATATAAAATTCAACCTACGAACTTCAATTTAAGTATGTACAAAGTACGACCGTGTTTAGCCATTTTATTCGACTCGTATCAGGCAAATAATTTGAGGCAGTGTTTTGAGACGTTCTGTCATATAAGTTAAGCTTAAGTCAATGCAGGAAACATTCCCTGAGCATCCACTATATGCATGAAAGGGTACCAGGAGCCACCGCTACAAACAGAGGGAAACGATACAAATTTCCAGTCTCACAGGGTCATCCGCACTGAACTGTAATCAGGCAATTTCACCATATTTTTATATGCTAATCCGAGGGAGTGAGAGCTACTGTGAGATGGAATAAGAAGAGCATATAACCAGGAACTTGCAGTTGTGACAGGGGAAACAGGTTGGGTGAGGTGATGTCTAACATGAGTGCTGTCAGATATGGGCTATAGACTTGACCCTAGCAAGGTCTTTGGGAGAGAGTGAAGAGAGGAACGTGCCAAGCAGAAGACATAGTCACCATCAGGCTCAGATGTGGGTTTAGAGGGTGGGAAGACATTTTCAGCTTGAGGATCTGAAAGTGACTCAAGAAAGCTGGGGAAAGAATATGTGAGTGAGTGGTGAGAGAGGAGTTGGCAGGTAACTGAGGTCAGTTTGGACTATTTTGGAAAGGGGCTGATTGAAGAACTGGTACTTTGGCTTAGAAACAGCACTCAGTGCAATGAATGGAGGGAAGAATACGGCCAGAACTCAGTGGTAGAAACCAAACACAATCCTGGAGGCCTGAACGATGCATAGCAGCACTAGAAATGCTGAAACGCTGAGGAATTAGACAAAGCTAGACTTCCCATGGCCAGAGGAGCCTGGAGGGCTGCAGTCAACGGGGTTGCAAAGAGTCGGACAAGACTAAGCAACTAATATCTTCAGGAAATAAGGTGAGTACAAGTGGACGTTACTTCTTGGATGCATGGCAGAGCAGCTGTAAAAGAAGGCACGCATTCCTGATCAGAGCAGTCTGCTGGATTCTGACTGTGTTTCACCTCCTAGAGGCTAGCGTGAACTGTCAGGATTGGCTGTCCACTGGGAGAAAACACTTTCCGCTTCTCCCCCTGCTCAGATATGGCCATACGGCTGGTTCTTAGCGGTGGAGGCTAAGTGGAAGTGACGTGAAATATTCCCAGGCTAAGGAATAAAAAAACAGTTATGTCTTCTCCATTTTTCTACTATTGAATGGATAACATGTCTAGGATGACTATAAACACAGATAATACATATGATAGATTGCCTTCCACTTAATTACTCTTAACTTAATCATCCTCTTTCACTCAACTTAACTCTTTAATTTTAACAAAGAGTGAAGAAAGGGGTACCTTGAAGTGAAATGCTGCCTAATAAAACTAATCTTATTAGGGTCAGATCTGGTGGCTCAGATGGTAAAGAATCCACCTGCAATACAGGAGACCTGAGTTCAGTTCCTGAGTCAGGAAGATCCCCTGGAGAAGAAAACGGCAACCAACTCCAGTGTTCTTGCCTGAAGGATTCCATGGACAGAAAAGTCTGGCGGGCTACATCCCACGAGGTCGCAAAGAGTAGGACACAACAGAGCAACTAACATTTTCACTTTTTTTTGCACGCTGGTAGTCAGAAGGAAGACCACAAGGAAACCAATATGGGTTGGAAAGAGAGGACCTTTTATATGTGGTGGCAAAACATTTGATAATATGTCCTTTATAAAAACTTGAAAAGCAACTCATATGTATACTGAAGTATAGTTTAGGGGAGTGGTTAGCAAGAGTCAAAATATGGTATAGTTTAATTTTACTTTCTGTTTTTATCAAGACATCCAAATAAATAGGTGAACTTAGGCAAAAACTGCTTGAGCGAATAAGTAAAATAAAGCTAATCCAAAATATCCGGATCAAAAATTCAGCTGCCTCCTGATCCCAATGGGAAGAGACAAAACTGAAAAAAAAAATGGGAACAACAAATGTTCATTAAGATTTATGAATTATTCATAGCGATGCATCCCTGAGACTCTTCCTTTCCTTTATGCCTAATTTTCAGATCATCTCGTGAAAACTGATGTTAAATTGAGAGAGAAAGTTTTGGGAACAATGGGGAAAAAGTCATGCTCTAAAGTGATGTCTAGTTGGAGAAAAAATGTTGTGGTTACTGGCACATGTTGCTGACTGGAGGCAAGTAAATCAGGCACCTACTAAATTTTAACTTAAATTACAGTGTTAAGAAGTATGAAGCAGTGCTTAGGTCCCCTATCTACAATGGCAGAAGGACAGGGTAGGCTTTGCAGTACCGAGAAAGGCTGAGATCAGCAGTGCCCATCAGACTAGACCTGGAGAAGGAAGGGCAGAAAGAATCTCAGGAATGGGCCGGAAGCACTGAGGAAAACACACGAGAAACACAGAAAGTGAGGCTGAACAGCTGATTTCAGAGGATTAACCATCCCGATTTGTTGCACTTTCTAATTCCTAGGGAAACTAGAATGGCTGGTCACCCTACAATTGTTCTAGAAAGGAATTTTTCCAGGTGAATCATATGGTAGAAGAAAGGAACAGAGGAGCTGAAGATATAAATAGTCTGGTTGTAATGATGGATGATGATCCCAAGCCAGCTAGGAAGGGAGGGATGGCAAGCATGGGACGGCAGGGCTAAGGGGCTAGAGGTCAGGATGAGGTCTGGGTTTAGCCACAGTGAAAGCAAAACGCAAATACAATGGAAGAAGAGTTTACCACCTAATCCAGGATGCATTAGCCCATATATGGTGCACAGGCTAACATATTTTAACCTTAAAGTCAGCAAAAACAAGACCAGGAGCTGACTGTGGCTCAGATCAAGAACTCCTTATTGCCAAATTCGGACTTAATTTGAAGAAAGTAGGGAAAAGCACTAGACTATTCAGCTATGACTTAAACCAAATCCCTAACGATTATACAGTGGAAGTGAGAAATAGATTTCAGGGAATGGACCTGATAGACAGAATGCCTGATGAACTATGGATGGAGGTTCGTGACGTTGTACAGGAGACAGGGAGCAAGACGACCATCAAGAAAAAGAAATGCAAAAAAAAAAAAAAAAATGGCTGTCTGAGGAGGCCTTACAAATAGCTGTGAAAAGAAGAAAAGCAAAAAGCAAAGGGGAAAAGGAAAGATATACCCATCTGAATGCAGAGTTCCAAAGAATAGCAAGGAGAGATAAGAAAGCCTTCCTCAGTGATCAGTGCAAAGAAATAGAGGAAAACAATAGAATGGGAAAGACTAGAGATCTCTTCAAGAAAACTAGAGACACCAAGGGAATATTTCATGCAAAGATGGGCTCAATAAAGGACAGAAATGGTATGGACCTAACAGAAGCAGAAGATATTAAGAAGAGGTGATGAGAATACACAGTAGAACTATACAGAGAAGATCTTCATGGTCCAGATAATCATGATGGTGTGATCACTCACCTAGAGCCAGACATCTTGGAATGTGAAGTCAAGTGGGCCTTAGGAAGCATCACTATGAGCAAAGCTAGTGGAGGTGATGGAATTCCAGTTGAGCTCTTTCAAATCCTAAAAGATGATTCTGTGAAAATGCTGCACTCAATTTGCCAGCAGAATTGGAAGTCAGCAGTGGCCACAGGACTGAAAAGGTCAATTTTCATTCCAATCCCTAAGAAAGGCAATGCCAGAGAATGCTCAAACTACTGCACAATTGCACTCATCTCACATGTTAGTAAAGTAAAGCTTAAAATCCTCCATGTACAGGCTTCAACTGTACATGAACTGTGAAATTCCAGATGTTCAAGTTGGTTTTAGAAAAGGCAGAGAAACCAGAGATCAAATTCCCAACATCTGATGGATCATCGAAAAAACAAGAGAGTTCCAGAAAAACATCTATTTCTGCTTTATTGACTATGCCAAAGCCTTTGACTGTGTGGATCACAACAAACTATGGAAAATTCTGAAAGAGATGGGAATACCAGGCCACCTGACCTGCCTCTTGAGAAATCTGTATGCAGGTCAGGAAGCAACAGTTAGAACTGGACATGGAACAACAGATTGGTTTCAAATAGGAAAAGGAGTACGTCAAGGCTGTATATTGTCATTCCACTTATTTAATTTCTATGCTGAGGACATCATGAGAAATGCTGGATTGGATGAAGCACAAGCTAGAATCAAGATTGCTGGGAGAAATATCAATAACCTCAGATATGCAGATGATACCACCCTTATGGCAGAAAGTGAAGAAGAACTAAAGAGCCTCCTGATGAAAGTGAAAGAGGAGAGTGAAAAAGATGGCTTAAAGCTCAACATTCAGAAAACAAAGATCATGGTATCTGGTCCCATCATTTCATGGCAAATAGATGGAAAAACAGTGGAAACAGTGGCAGACTTTATTTTGGGGGGCTCAAAAATCACTGCAGATGGTGACTGCAGCCATGAAATTAAAGACGCTTACTCCTTGGAAGAAAAGTTATGACCAACCTAGACATCGTATTAAAAAGCAGAGATGTTACTTTGCCAACAAAGGTCCATCTAGTCAAGGGTATTGTTTTTCTAGTAGTCATGTATGGATGTGAGAGTTGTACTATAAAGAAAGCTGAGTGCCAAAGAATTGATGTTTTTGAACTGTGGTGTTGGATAAGACCCTTGAGAGTCCCTTGGACTGCAAGGTGATCCAACCAGTCCATCCTAAAGGAAATCAGTCCTGAATATTCATTGGAAGAACTAATGTTGAAGCTGAAACTCCCATAGTTGGGCCAACTGGTGGGAAGAGCTGACTCATCTGAAAAGACCCTGATGCTGGGAAAGATTGAAGGTGGGATGAGAAGGGGGCAACAGAGGATGAGATGATTAGATGGCATCACCAACTTGATGGACTTGAGTTTGAGTAAACTCCGGGAGTTGGTGATAGACAGGGAGGCCTGGCATGCTGCAGTGCGTGGGGTCAACAAAGAGTCAGACACGACTGAGTGACTGAACTGAACTGAACCTGATAAGATAATTTTTTTGGCAAGACAAGTGAATTCAGTTACGAAAATACTTTAATAAGCCATGTTGTTTGTGAAAGTGGTCATTATTGTTTTGTGTTTGTTTATCAATCCTACTGTGTTACATGTAATTTTTCCTAGGTTTTTGAATCACAAAAGACAATATATTTTGTTTTTATACCACTTAAGTGGTGAGTCAAAATTTATATCTGCAAGTAAAGAGTATTCCAAACAATCATTCACTGAAGTGAAAATAGTATTCACTAATTTTGTCACAAATGTGCAAAAGAAAAGAGCGTACAGAAAGCCACATACACACACACAACTGTTTTACACACTTTTTTTTTGATGCAAAGAACTTTAAAACATCTTATAAGAAGTCATGAATAAGGGCATCGAGCAAAGACACACGGTTCTAATAAATTGCTTGTTAATTTAACTCCAGGGCTTAACTTATATTGAGACCTTAGTACAGTGAAAGTATTGATGGGAGAGTATATGAAAAAATATGAAGTTCATCCTGATTAATATCCTGACTCCAGTTTCACCATCACTCTCCACTGATAACTAAACTAGATGGCATCAACTGAGTTTAATATACAGGAGATGCTCTTTCCTTAACAATTTGGGTGGGTTGGTTTGAGTTAGCATCGAGGATCTCCAAAAAATAGAATAGAGAGCAGAAATGGTTTTGATTTTATCTGTATTTATTGACTGTATAATTAATATTGGTATGTTTGGAAGAAGGCATGAGGATACAGAGGGTGAATTTTAATTCAACTCAAGGTGTATAAAGTGAGTGATTACACATTATGTGCAAAGAACCAGTCTTGGAGTGAGGGGATGACCTTGAAGCTAAGTTACATGGTTTAGGCCCTTTCACATTTGTGTAAGACAAAAGTAATCAGGTCCTATTGACAAGAGCCATTCTAGGCTGTTTACAAATGGACACTTGTCCACTCTCACATTTATGGTTATCTGGGTAGTGATGCAATTGTAAACCTTTTGTGCAAACCATACTCAAGCTTAATTCAAGTTTGAATTAAGGGATTTTCTCAGTCGTCTGAATCTCAGTAAACGAACAAACAAAAAAGAACCTAGTTAACAAGATACTTGTCCTGAGTTACTCTTTCATAAATTGGATAAAAATGATTTTGAGCACTAAACTAAGAATGGGCTTTAACTTGTGTAACGTCCTCATTGTAAGGAGAACGATTGGAAAGGTAAAGCACAATAGGATGGCCAGCAGCCTTGCAATGACAGTGAACTGGCCCATGAAGAACACTCAAGGTACCATTTAACTGGTTCCTTGTCCCACTTACTCATTGTTTAGAGGCACTGAAGTTCATCAAAGTAAATCTGTGGCTGGCAGTTACCAGAAGAAAATAATAGTGTTATGTATCGGAGCCCTGATTAAATGAATCAGCTAGCTTTAGGCCCTGCAGAATCTGGAGGAATAGAGCATAAGCCTTGTAAAGCATAACTGGTGAACAACCATGTTACTGCGGGCATCATTACCTTCCATCATTTGCCTGTATTTTCACAGAGGGCATAGGTTATTAGATGACTCGCAAGGGCATAGAGCTTACTAGGAAGGGGAATCTAGTATATTGCATCTCTTATATTATTTGGCTTTGATGAACCCAATTTGAGTTCTCACAATTATCAGAAATGCTACAGAGGAATTTTTAGAGGATACAATATAAGAAGCTATGGACAACATATTGGAAAGTTTCTTCTGAATTCCTCACAGAGATTTTGGGAAAATTTCTCCCTTCAAACTAATGGAAAAATGTGCTATTGTCCTTGTGGTGGTGGTAGTTGTGGTTGTTGTTGGAAGGACCTCATTATTAACCAGGTAGCAACGTTTCTTTGGCCCCATATACCCGAAAACACCCACTCTTGGATATATCTTCATTTCTCTCTATACAGAAAACATTTGCCCTCCTGATTTATAAAGGTGTGAGGATCGAGTTAAACAGACCTTCACTGGCAACATCTCAAAACCTATAACATGACGCTGGGGAATCTCTAAAGACAAATGAGAAGATCCTACCCGAAAAAGATCAAGAGTACAGCAGATTTTGTGCAATTTCTGTCTAAAATAACGTGGAATTCCAACAGGTGTTTTATGCATGCTAGCTCTGTGCTTATGTGCTTAGTCACGCAGTCATGTCTGCTTCTTGGTGATCCCATGGACTGTAGCCTTTCAGGCTCCTCTGTCCTTGGGATTTTCCAGGCAAGAATACTGGAGCAGGTTGCCATTTCCTTCTCCAGGGATCTCCCAACCTGGCGATCGAACTTCTGTCTCCTGTGTCTCCTGCATTGCAGGCGAATTCTTTATCCACTGAGCCATTGGGGTTTGGTGGCATTGGCCTTTCCAGTCCACTTATCCTTATTTTTCACTCTTTATTTCAGCAACTGAGACGACAGCATCACCAAGGGCAGCTCATGAATATATGAGCACACATATACAAGGCAGGGTTATGCAGCCCTGGAGAGGAAGGTCAAGAAGGCTGAGAAAAATACACTGAAGCTAAGGTACAAAGGGCCTGTGGGGAAGCAACACTTGGTCAAGGCATGAGAATTTATTATTTCTCACAGCCACCTCTACTACTGCCAGATACGCATTTTAACATAGCTGTAATTGATTTGTGCATGGGTTTAGGAGAAAAGGTGGCCACCTGTAAGAACAGGTGAGATTTAAGCAGGGGAAAAGTAATTGCAAGAAAGAGGTAAAAAAAAAATTAGAAATGAAAAACAATACAGTTAGAAAGGTGAAGAATGCCTTTAATAGATTCACCAGGTGACCCAAACCAGCTAAGCAAAAAATCACTGAATATGGAGACAGGTTAAAAGAGATTAAATAAGTCGAAACAGCATGGACCAAGGAATATATATAAAGTAGAATATATATATATATATAAAGTAGAAATGAAACAGTGGAGAATATCTCAGGACTGTAGCACAAATGGGCTTCCCAGGTGGCTCAGTGCGTAAAGAATTTGCCTCTAATGAAGGAGATGCAGGAGAAGTGGGTTCGATCCCTGGGTCAGGAAGATGCCCTAGAGAAGGAAATGGCAGCCCCCTTCAGTGTTCTTGCCTGGAGAATCCCTGGGACAGAGGAGCTTGGTGGGCTGCAGCCCACAGGGTTGCAAAGAGTCAGACACCACTGAAGAGAGTGAGGATGCGCACACACAGAGCAAATATGAAACTAGCATATACGGAACAGGAACCCTAGCGAAAGAAGAGACAGTGAATAAAACACAGAATTTTCAAGGGATAACAGTAGTAGTTTTCCAATAATAGTGAACAATAAAAAATAATAATGAGGTCTAGAAATTCACTGATATCTGAATAGGATAAATGTCACCAAAAATAAACATATGATGTTCAAACCACTGAAAACGAATATGAAAGACAAAACATTGAAGGCGGTCAGAGTCAGGAAATAAAACATTACAGAAAGTCCTCTGTAGGTAGGGGTTCCACGTCCATAGACTGAACCAACTGTGGATGGAAGTATGGAGCCCATAGTTACGAGGGGCCAGCGGAACCTCGCCACTCTGTACAAGGGATTTGTGTTTGCATGGATTTTGGTACCCATGGGGGATCCTGGAACCAATTCCTTGTGAATCCCAAGAGATCACATGCACAAAGGAGCAAAGATAAAGACTTCGCAATGTCTCATTCAAAGCTGCAAATTATATGACAACGATTGTTAAAGAGGTAAAATGACAAGAAAAAACACCTCACAACCCCTAATTCTATACAGAACTTTTTTTCAAAAATAAACATGAGATTAAAATTTTTCAATTTTTTTTTCAAAAATGAATTTGAAGGAAAGCCATTTTTCCATAAACCAGCTCAAGGAGCCCATTTTCAGATAAACTGAGCCTGAGGACATCTTTTACAGATGTCACATTTATGCTCTCAATTAATGTTTGCAATAGTCCTGTAAGAGACATCTTACTAGTGTCCTGATTTACAGATCAGTCAGTGGAGGCACAGAGACGCAAAGTAGTTAGTCTAGGGTCTGGAAGCAGCGATAGCGGAAACAGGGATTGTCTTGTATTCTGAAGTGATGTGGGCCCAGGGTCAGGCCATTGCCCAGGTGCCTGTCCAGAGAAAGCCAACTCACAAAACCCACGGAAAAAACATTCCTACCTACTAACAGGGGCTTGCGTGCTATTACTGCATAATCTAGACACTGCTATCATTCCAGGTGTATTTCTGCACACGATTACATAGGGCAATATGAACCTCTGAGACTCCTGTTGTTTTCAGCTGGGGTGGGGAGATGGAAGGTTTAGAGATTCTGAAATGGAAAGATGTTGAGACCAGGGGAACAATTTAAGATCGAAACTCCCTGCCACGGTCATCATGACCTCACGGTGACGTACAGCACATCACGCGTAAGTAGTGAGGGCTGGCGTTACACCGGCGGGAACGAGGGCATGGAGGAGAACTTTGGAGGGCTTAGCTCGCGTGACATCTCGGTTGCCTCCCCGTCCTAAATTAAAGCACAATCTAAGAAACTCTTATGCTCTGAAGCTTCGAGAAAAGTTTTACCAACAAGGATTCCTCCTCCAAGATCCCTTTACCTAGGAATTTAAGAGCAACATGGAAAACCCGGAACAATATCCCTGGTTTTCACTCTGCAGCCATCCACCCCATCCCCTCTCAATGCACATGCGTGTGTGTGTGCGCGCGCACAAACACACACACACACACACACACACACATCTCATTCAGAGGACAGTGTAATACCACCGTATGGAAGAATAAGGAATATATTTCCAGGGCACCTCAGCCTGATCCAGCCCTTAAGATAAATCTTGGCTTGCAACCTGACAACTTAAACACTTAAAAAATTGACTTTGGAGCATGCACAGATAGTATTTTATGATCGTTTGATGTTTAATATTGCTGTTGTTCTATGAAGATTGAATTAGACTCACCCATGCTGTCATTTAGCACACATACAATTGCCATTACTAGAAAATTACATAGATAACACGGTACCTATCTGTCCCCCACGCGTTTTTATGCACACTAGTAAAGTCCCTTACTTTGCCAATTATGCTGCTCTGAGCCTGGCTGCTCGGGCATCATTCACGCCGTGTTAGTGCCTGTGAAGGTCAGCCTCCGTGCTGTCTGGTGGCATCACAGTGACTCCCAGTTTCCTTTCTGTGCAGAATCATCCCGGGGTCCCTGTCATTAGGCTCATTACCCGTGGAGCTTCTAGCCGGGCACATCGGGGTGTGTGTCACCGTGACAGGTCACCGAGACTTGCCGGTACTTCCCTGACACTAGCCTTGCATTTTGCTTTTTACGTTTGTTTTAACCTTAATGAAGCTTGCGCTGGAAGACAGGCTGGCATAGCAATGAAGCATGAGTCACTACAGTCCTCTGCACCCAGAAAGAAATGCCAGCGCTGCGGCTCAGTCTTCACGGCTTTTTACATCTGAGTGCCAGGTGGATTTAAAATTTCTTTAAACTACTTCCACTAATCGAGGGTGCATTCCAGGATCCCTCTTTCCTCAAAATCTGCCACCATTTTTCTCTTCCTTCCCTGCTATGCAGACCGAAAAAAGCTATCATTTCAAAAGTATTCATACTGAATTTCTATTTGGCTTTCCCAGGAAATCATGAAAAATGTAATTGTGCATAAATGGAGACATTTTGACCTACAGTGATACAGTTAGGAGACTCATTACTAATCTTTCTTCTTTACGATAACATAGAAATTAAAGCACATGGAGTTGTAAGGGTTTATATATTTCAGATGTATGCTTATTGACACAGGTGTTCTTTCAAAGAATTTCTTGGGGGGAAAAAAACAGTTTCTATGGCAACCACATCACATTTAAGACCAAAAAGAATTGACTTCAACTTGAATTGAATAGCTTCAACTTGTATTTAGAAAATCCAAATAAATTTCAACAAATATAATCTGTGCCCACACTCTACTATTAGTCCGTTCTTATCTTTGTTTTTTGGTAACAGGTCTAAGTACGCCTGTCTGACTTAACGAAAGCTCAGAGTGTGGAATTCTAGACTGACAATTCTAAGGTTTCTTTTTTCCTTTCAAGGACTATATGAAGTGACAGTCAACCAAGAGTGCACAGGGATATACATTTTCTCATCCCTGGCAATAATGGTATAAAACTGTACTTTTACCCGTTTCAGCAGTGGAAATAGTGACTCTGGCTTAGTTTACATATTTTTCAATACTAGAGAAGTTCACTAACTTTTCTGCATTATAGCATACCTAGGAGACTTTGTAGGTTTGATTCCAAATAATAAAGCGAATATTGCAACAACAGCAGTCACTTTTTTTTTTTTTTGGTTTCCCACTGTGTATAGAAGTTACGTTTTACACTATGCTACTCCCTGTGAAATGTCCAATAACATTGTGTCTTAAAAATATCAACTTCGTGTGCTTTCTGTTGATTGTTGTATGTGGGTATTTTCCCTGTGAGCAGGCTGCCTTAGGCATTTTCATTATGTACTTTATTTAATGTTTCTTGGGATTTAATTTGACCAGTAATAAATTAAAAATCCATTAAAAATATGTATACACTTTAATTAAAAATACTCTATTTATAAAAAAGTAAATCATCATCTGATAGCACAAGTTTGCACAAAACTTTAATTTGTAAAAATCACAGTATCTCTGAAGTGTAAAAAAGTAATCGCAGTAAAATGAGGTTTGCCTACATTATCAAGTACTGATATTTTATTTCATTATTGCTATATTCCATTTTTTAAAGGAAAAGCTTAACAATATGTCTTTTAAATTTTTTTAGCTTATATTTGAGCATAGTCAATTTACAATGCCCTGTTAGTTTCAAGTGTATGGCAAAATGATTCATATATATATATATATACACATATATACACATATGTATGTATATACATGCATCCATTCATTTTCAGATTCTTTTCTCATAGAGGTTATGACAGAATATGAGGAAAGTTCCCTGTGCTATACAGTAAGTCCTCCTGATTCTCTGTTTTATATATAGAAGTATGTATATGTTAATTGTTAATTAATTTTTAATTTTTGTTTACCATATTCTTCCTTTGTTATATACACAGAAAATATTTTCTGCAGGTCTTTCTCCTTTAACTTTTCTTTTAAGTAATATAGGACTGCTTCTTTTTGATGAGAGCATCTATGTTTGCAAGGCTTTGGGTCTTTTGGATGACTTCTTTCTTTCCTGTCTTGGTTCAGTTTGCTCTAACAGAATACCAAGACTCGGTGGCTTAAAAACAACAGAATTTCTCCCAGTCTTGGAGGCTGGATGTCCCCGATTATGGGGCCAGCATGCTGGGGTTCTGATGAAGACCCGTTTCTGGGTTTCAGACTTCTCAGTGTCACATGTTAGAAGGGAAAGGAGCTTCCTGGGGTCTCTTATAAAGGCACTGATCTCATTATAAGGACTCTTTGAATTTCATGAGTGAATATATGTCTTCATTTTTATACCTTCAGTTCTCTTCCTCTCTTCACTTAACAGAAATCCTACACTTTTAGCAACACGAAATATAAAATCTCTTTTGATAGCTTGAAGAAAAACTCTACATTCATTATTTTTCACAATAAAGTCTGCTCTTAATGCGCATGTGTTTCATTATATATATATAAATATATATATATTAATATTACCATTAATGTCAGGCTCTATGAAAAATCTTGTGAAATTTTTATCTGTAAACCATACTATATTTGTAGATTAGTTTTGAAGAATTAATGTCTTTGCCATATTGATTCTATACCAGGGACACCATCCCTCTAGTAATTCAGACCCCAGTTACATCTTTATAAATGTCTTCTGATTTGTAACATTATTTACTAAGTATTTTATGTTTTTTTAACATATTCACTCATATTTTATAATTAGTGTTCATTGATTATAAAATATTTATATATATTTATATATTGATCTTACACAAGCCATTTTTTAACTGTACCTTTTCAGTTGATTCTTCTGAATATTGTAGGTAGATTATCATTGTCTGGACATTCTTACCAGTTTTTCCTTTTTATTGTGGTCTTTATAGTTATTTTTCCCCTGTTATTTGTCCTTTATGCCTATCATCTTTGTTTACATATTCTTCTTTCTCTTTCTTTTAAAGGTATACATGATAACTTCACTTGTGTTTTTTTCTGCATTAATAAATTGCCTCATTACTTATTCCAGGCAATGAGGCAATTTATTAATGCAGAAAAAAATCACAAGTGAAGTTATCACGCCTCATTACTTATTCTGGATGAGCTTTCCCTGGTGGCTCAGATGGTAAAGCGTCTGCCTGCAATGCGGCAGATCTGGGTTCGATCCCTGGGTTGGGATGATCTCCTGGAGAAGGAAATGGCAACTCACTCCAGTATTCTTGCCTGGAGAATCCCAGGGACAGAGGAGCCTGGTGGGCTACAGTCCATGGGGTCGCAAAGAGTTGGACGCGACTGAGCAACTTCACTTCACTTCTTCGCTTCACTTCACTTCTTCACTTCATTTCACTTATTCTAAGTGCCACTGCAAATCGCTGTGGCCTGACTTGCCATCTCACTTAATTTTTCAAATGTGCCATTAACATTTTTTTTAATTTTATTTTTTCACTTTGCGATACTGTATTGGTTTTGCCATATTTCTAATGTTTATCTTATTTCATTTAATATTTTTAGTGACAATGAGCACTGACTCCCCATGTGCTGCAGTCTCTGGCGTTTTTATGTTTTATTTATGTATTACTAATTGGAGGATGATTGCTTTATAGCCTTGTGTTGGTTCTGCTGTATATCAGCGTGAATCAACCATAGGTATACGTCTGCTCCTTCCGTCTTGAGACTCCCTCCCTTCTTTCATTTAATTTTTGAGAGAATTCAAAACAGATTTTGTCAAAATGGATTTTCTCTCAGTTAAGACTTTTTAAAACCTTTTTTTTTTTTCTCTTCTTAATCTTCTGATAGTTTGAGTCTTCTTATGTTGCAAAGTAATTTCACGGGACTTGTCCTGGTTCTCGTGCTGGCTGGTCCTCGAGCAGGGAGCCTCACTGAGATGATGCTCGCGCTGTTTCAGATTGTGTGCTGGGAATCTCACCTTACAGTGTGCTTGCTGCCGTTAGATTTTCTTCTCTGGATCTGATGCGGGGGAATGAGTTAAGTGAGGAGTGAGGAAGCTGGATTTCGGCGGGGTATCTGTGGAAAGCACCTTCTCTCCATTTCGGCAGACCATTATGCCAAGGCCCAGCTTCCTTACATACTTTGACTTTGCCCTGTTATTTATTTCCTAGCCTTACTTCACAAAAAGAGCACCTGTATGAGACCAATTGCCCAAACCAAACCTGGGAATTACTTCTGACATTTACCTTTTCTTCTCCACTAAAAATCCTGTTGCTGCAACTTCAAGGATATCCACTCCCCCCCCCAAAAAAAATACCCATTTCACTTCTTATTCAGTCAGTGCAAAAACCCCAGTTAAAGTCCCCATAATGTCTTCACAGAGTATGGAGTCACTCCAACTGATGCTTCGACTTTAACTCCTGTCCCCTCCACTTTCTTCTTTATAGGGAACCCAGGTTATTTTTAAGCATCTCTATTGATTGATGGCAGTCCTTTCTTGGAAATATTCCAAGGTCTGCATCCGGTACTTTCTTTAAAATACAAAGTCCGTACTATGGCCGGATGATCTGTATGGTGCCATGTGCCTGCCTGTTCAGTTGCTTCAGTCGTGTCCAGCTCTGCGACCTCATGGACTGTCAGGCTCCTCTGTCCATGGGATTCTCCAGGCAAGAATACTGGAGTGGGTTGCCACGCCCTCCTCCAGAGGATCTTCCCGACCCAGGGATTGTATCCACGTCTCTTATGTCTCCTGCATCGCAGGCGAATTCTTTACCCACTGAGCCACCTGGTGCTCTAAGACCACCTAATATATCTGATTATGAATGCTATTTATCTGACAGAGTCTTTTTATATGGCTCTTCTCATAGCCCTGGCTACCCTTCTTCAACCCTGGCTGATCCAGATAAGGGCTGCAAGTGGGATCTTGTTACGGTATTTTTAAAAAATGTATTTTCAACATCATATTAGTTCTTCAGGAAGAATTTTAGCTGGAGTTCAGTGTCATTGTTCAGTGTTATTTAGCAAAAACAGTTGCTCAAAGATAATGGCATGTGAATTCTGTTTTCCAAGTTTCTGATAATCCTGATATTGGGCTTAACTTAGCATGGCAAGAGATTGAAGGTCTGTTATGGACTGAATTGTTTCCCCTTCAAATTCACATCTAAAGCCTTAAGCCCCAATATGAATGTTTGGAGATGGTCTTTTAGGGTATAATTAAGGTTAAATGGGGTCATAAGAGAGAGGTCTTAAACTTATAAGATTGCTGACCTCTTAAGAAAAAGGGGAAAAAGAGATCCGTTTCTCTCTTTAAGCACGTACATCAGGAAAAGACCGCGTGAGCAGACACTGAGAAAGCAGCCATCTGCAAGCCAAACTGAGAATCCTCTAATGCACCCTTCTTAGCATCCAACAGAACTAAGAGCTTAAACAAAATCAGGAAACATGTGAAAGGCCCAAACAAGATCAATACCTGTGGCCCAATTAGCATACAGATAACCTGGGCATAGAGCTGATTGTATGCTGGGCTGTATAACCTGTCTTTCATACTAAGAGTGGAAATTATTCAGAGTATGCTGTGTGAGCACAATGAAGTTAATCTAGAAATCTGTAAAGGGTAGGTAAGCGGAAAGTCTCCCGATGGTAAAGAACTAATTATTTTTAAACAACTCATGCTGATGCTGCCAAGTCGCTTCAGTCGTGTCCGACTCTGTGAGACCCCATAGACAGCAGCCCACCAGGCTCCTCCATCCCTGGGATTCTCCAGGCAAGAATGCTGGAGGGGGTTGCCATTTCCTTTTCCAATGCATACACGCATGGTAAGTTGCTTCAGTCGTGTCTGACTCTTTGCGACTCCACAGACGGCAGCCTACCAGGCTCCTCTGTCCACAGGATTCTCTAGGCAAGAACACTGGAGTAGGCTGCCATTTCCTTCTCCAACAACTCATGAGTTAAAAAAAGAAAAGTGACAAAGGAAATGAGAAAATATTTTGAACTGTAAGATAATCAAATATGACATATTTAAATATATACACATCCAGCTGTAAATCTATTCTTTGCAAAAATTTCTCTGTGTATATACTACATTTTGGGGCTTCCTCAGTGGCTCAGTGGTAAAGAATCCACCTGCAACGCAGGAGATGCAGATGATTCAATTTTGATCCTTGGGTCGGGAAGATCCCCTAGGAGAGGGCATGGCACCCCGTCCAGTATTCTCGCCTGGAGAATCCCATGGACAGAGGAGCCTGGTAGGGTGCAGTCCATAGGGTCTCACAGAGTCAGACACGACTAAAGGACTTTGCATGCATGCACTATGCTTTAATCAATAGACTCACGAAAAGCCCACCATGACTGGACTAGAAGTAAGACAAGCTAAGATATTATTATATTAGTCCAGGTTGGCAATGATGATGTTTCAGAACAAGGCGGTGGCTCTGAAAGTGATGACATATAGAAAGAATCTGAATACATACTCCTGAAACAAAGGCCTTGTGTCAAAATACTACAATGGGCTCCTGTGAAACAGTCAAACAAATACTGTGTTAAATGGATATGTAATATTTGGTTAGTGAAAAATTTAAGACAAGCTGAGAAACTCCAGAGAGATGTAATACAACTAGGCAACTGGACAGCTTGGTGGCAAAATAAGTTTAGTATACACACCAGAGGATAGAATACATTTCAAGATCTGTTTCAATATAAATCCACTATCTGTTTCGTGATGATTGTAGTCACTGGGAAAAGAAATATCGAAGATATCCTTGTACTTTGCTCATTTACAATATCTCATTTAGAAAATTATTGAGTACTTACATAGTTCTTTATATTCTATACATACATCATCTAAGATTCTAAAACTATATTGAAGAGTGAAGGGCAATAATAACCAAGACATTCCCGAAGAAGAATGAGATAGGATTTATCTTATATGTTGAGTTTATTGTATATATTAAGTATATCTAAGCAGTGGTTGCCAAGCTATGTTATGCTTTTTCAGTTTTATAGATTTAGGGATTGATGAATAGAACAGCAGAAAATAGTAAGGAAGTCCAGAAACAGATCCATGCTTACGTGAAAACCAGAAATAGATTAGAGCTGTCGTGTCCCCTCCAGGGGGGACAATCATCAGCGCAGTTTAGGGATGGCCATGTATCCAAGTGAGAAAAAGGAAAGAGATCTCTATCTCAACTGATGATAAACAGCAGTTGCTCCATATGAGTAGTAGCCAAGTCAAAGTCTCTCAGCCGTGTCCAACTCTTGCGACCCCATGGACTGCAGCCTGCAAGGTTCCTCTGTCCATGGGATTCTCTAGGCAAGAATACTGGAGTGGGTTGCCATTTCCTTCTCCATATGAGTAATGAGCTTCAAATGCAAAGCTTGCTTTAGTTACTAGGGTTCCATCAACATCCTGCTTTTTCTATTTACACTATGGATATGTAAGATATTAACATTGGAAGAAGCTGGGAAAAGACAGTAAGTGAATTTTCTGCATTTTTGTAACTCCTTTATAAACATACTATTCTTTCAAAATAAAAGTTTCTTAAAAAATAGCACAAATAATATATGGTCAATAGACAATTGGATTACATGAGTCCTGAATTTAAATGTGAATAGCGAAACATAATTTTTTTTTAAACAACATAGTAAAATAACTTTACAGTAGGATGGGCTTTCTTAAAATAAGACTTACTAAATGCAAACCGTAAATACATACATCAATAACTACCACTGACAAACAACTAATCTCAAAAATATACAAGCAACTTCTGCAGTTCAACTCCAGAAAAATAAACGACCCTATCAAAAAATGGGCCAAAGAACTAAATAGACATTTCTCCAAAGAAGACATATGGATGGCTAACAAACACATGAAAAGATGCTCAACATCACTCATTATTAGAGAAATGCAAATCAAGACCACAATGAGGTACCACTTCACACCAGTCAGAATGGCTGCGATCCAAAAATCTGCAAGCAATAAATGCTGGAGAGGGTGTGGAGAAAAGGGAACCCTCCTACACTGTTGGTGGGAATGCAAACTAGTACAGCCACTATGGAGAACAGTGTGGAGATTCCTTAAAAAATTGCAAATAGAACTCCCTTATGACCCAGCAATCCCACTTCTGGGCATACACACCGAGGAAACCAGAATTGAAAGAGACACATGTACCCCAATGTTCATCGCAGCACTGTTTATAATAGCCAGGACATGGAAACAACCTAGATGTCCATCAGCAGATGAATGGATAAGAAAGCTGTGGTACATATACACAATGGAGTATTACTCAGCCGTTAAAAAGAATTCATTTGAATCAGTTCTGATGAGATGGATGAAACTGGAGCCGATTATACAGAGTGAAGTAAGCCAGAAAGAAAAACACCAATACAGTATACTAACACATATATATGGAATTTAGGAAGATGGCAATGACGACCCTGTATGCAAGACAGGGAAAGAGACACAGATGTGTATAACGGACTTTTGGACTCAGAGGGAGAGGGAGAGGGTGGGATGATTTGGGAGAATGCCATTCTAACATGTATACTATCATGTGAATTGAATCGCCAGTCTATGTCTGACGCAGGATACAGCATGCTTGGGGCTGGTGCATGGGGATGACCCAGAAAGATGTTATGGGGAGGGAGGTGGGAGGGGGGTTCATGTTTGGGAATGCATGTAAGAATTAAAGATTTTAAAATGTAAAAAATAAAAAAACTAAAAAAAAAAATAAAAAAATAAAACAGTAATTTATGCACATTACAATTTTTATCTTATTGCCACAGTTGCCACAATAAATTTAAGGAAAATGAAATCAACAGGTCAATACTGGCTGATTATCAGATAGTTACTAAGATTTGGAAGTCAGATTTAATCTTGTCTGCTTAATTCCAATTTCCTTGCTTTCAGCGTCATAATCTATTCCTTTCCTTCCCTGTAATGATTATGCTTAACAATGCAAGCAGCCTGCAAACTTGGAAAACATACATGGATAGCATTATGTACATCCACACGTGTACCCATATTCTATCTTTAAAGTGTGAAAAAATGAAAATAATGTAGTTAATAATAAAATTACATGTCTTTTATTATGTAAATGAAGGAATATGCAATAGATCATACGTAGTTGGAAGCTTGTTTCCACTCAAATTTATATTCCAGAGAGGAAAACAGCCAAGTTCTAAGCCTTTTTTCTGTATTATTGGCATTTTGTAGTAAATCATCAATAAGTATACTCATATAATAAAGTTATTGTGCATGTCATAGTTACAAATACAGATGGATACATTTGTTGGATGGGTGACACGCACCACAAGAGGTGTGGCGGTTAATAGGCTGATTTTCTAAGGTTGTAAGCAATGTTTACATATAAATGTTTAAATGTAAACCTAGACAGCATGCTACAAAGCAGATACATTACTTTGCCAACAAAGGTCCATTTAGTCAAGGCTATGGTTTTTCCAGTGGTCATGTATGGATGTGAGAGTTGGACCATAAAGAAAGCTGAGCACCAAAGAATTGATGCTTTTGAACTGTGGTGTTGGAGAAGACTCTTATGAGTCCCTTGGACTGCAAGGAGATCCAACCAGTCCATCCTAAAGGAGATCAGTCCTGAATATTCATTCGAAGGACTGATGCTGAAGCTGAAACTTTAATCCTTTCCCCACCTGGTGTGAAGAACTGACTCCTTTCAAGACCCTGACGCTGGGAAAGATTGAAGACAGGAGGAGAAGGGGACAACAGAGGATGAGATGGCTGGATGGTATCACTGACTGAATGGACATGAGTTTGAGTAAGCTCCGGGAGTTGGTGATGGACAGGGAGGTCTGGAGAGCTGCAGTCCATGGGGTCGCAAAGCGTCTGAAACAATGTATGGTTAATGTCTGAACACAGCAAAGTACATTCTTCCTCAAGGTACATGGCAATTGTTTCTGGATAAATCCATGGATATTAAAGACCAGAAGAAAATGTTTTACGCCTCAAAAGAGTATTAGATTCAGGCTCAGATTGTCGTCCTCCTGAAGGGGTCTTAGTGGGCGCTGAACAGCTCCTTAGTGTGCAAGGCTGTCCTATGGACGTCAGCGTATCTGTGTCACATGCGTCCAACCCACTAAAACTCAGTGCATTGCCACTCTTCCTGAAACACAAAGCAACTCCCATGTTTCCAAATAACTTTGGAGGATTCTGCTGAGAACCAATGGCTAACTTACACCCACTTCAGATTATTTTAATTTAGCCTGGTGACATTATATTCAATAGAAACAATAGCATAATAGTTCCTCGCATTAATTTGCTCTTTCAATTTCAAAGTACTTTCTACCTAACTCTTAACTCAAAAACTGCAAAAGTTGTCACTTCTCCTTTTCAGATACATTTAACTTAAAACATTTTAGTGATTTGTTCCAAGTCAAGCAGCCAGCAGGTAAAAGCGTGGGTCTCTATTCGGCTGTGTTAGTTCAGCCATCTAAGCCCTTGATACGGAGTGGATCTTCGCCACATTGGGACACGTGCCATTTCCTTGGCTGACTTCAGCGAAGGAAAGGTTAGCAGTTTGCTCTGGGTGTTCGCCGCCACCTTCCATGGCTTCTGCCCCAGGCTTCCCAGGGCCGTTACTGTTCTCCCTAGCCTGTGCTTCACAGTGCAGCCAGCCTGTCTCAGAGATGCGCACCCAGAATTTCTTGGAGCCCACGTGATATATTAAGAGACTGTGTTCACTGTTGAAGGCAACCATCTGTTACAAAGTGCTGACACGTTTGTACCGATAGCAGCGCTGGGGAGAAATCTAGCAGAGCTGCAGTGGGGTGGTGAGGACAGAAGGCAGCTGACGGCCCGAGTTCCAGAAGGACGGGATGGGTGTCTCCATGGGAACTGAGAACCACCAAGAAAACTCTCACGCAAGCCATCCAGTTGTGACACGTGAACTATCAGCCAAAGAACAACATATAAGCAAATTTCTCCATCCCTCTCCCAAGCAGTGCATAGGGAAGGCAAGGTCATGCTGGGGAAACGCACGCCAACATTTTCAAACTCATCTGTCCCTGTTGGAATAAACAGCTCTGATCTAAAAAGACTGTGTATATCCAATTCTGTGATTAGAGATCCACCCTCTTTAAGGCATAAGATAAGAACCAACTTGTTCTCTACTTCTTGACAGCATGATGGTGCAGCAGGTGAAAATTTATCTGTTAGGGATTCCCTGGACAAGCTTTCATAGGAGAGAACACTAAAGCAGGTACATAAGAGGGTGTGGTCAGCAAAATAATGACCCCTCAAAAATGTCCACATCTGAGTCCCCGGAACCTGGGAACTCAGCTGTGTTCTATGCTAAAGTGAGTTAGGATGGCAGATGAAATTTAATTTGCTAGTAAGTTAACTGTGAAATGGGGAAATGACCCTGTATTATCCGGCTGGATCCAATGTAATCTCATAGATCCTTGTAAGTGAAGGAAGCAGGCAGAAGTGTGTCAGGATGATGCAAATAGGAGAATCAACCAACCACTGGAGGTTTGAAGGTGGAAGGGGACCAGCCATGGGTGCTGAGAGCCTCTGGAAGCTGCAAAAGGCTGGACAGTGGATTCCCTCCTAGCACATCCGGAAAGGCATGGCGTCCTGCTGAGACCTTGGCTTTTGCCCAAGGAGAGCGATTTCAGACTTCTGACCTCCAGAACTGTATGATAATAACACTGACGTTTTACCAGTCACTAGGGATAATTTTTTTACAGCAGCAATAGGAAGCTCATACAGATGACATAGCTGCTGATGCCTTTTATTTATTTATTTTTCTGCATGATGGTAGCCTGAGCGGCAGGCTGATAAGTTTAGCAGCAGTGACTTTGTGGTGAGGGAGAAAAATATTTCATGGCTGGGCGTGTGTTGCATCATACATTGAATTCTACCGTAATTTGAGCTTTGCCCTTTTAGGGGCAATAGAGACTATAAGCAAACAAGTTCTTTGGGAATAATTCCAGAGCTCTGGTAAGAGGAAAATTACAAATGATGTCCGGGCAAATTACTTTTGGCTACAGGAAGAATGATTTTGCATCACACATCATGCTACGCATTTGTCAAAGGAATAGTCATTTTGAGAAGAGGGGATTGGAAGAATAATGATTTAAAGAGGCACATAGCTCTAAAGATGGCGGAGGAATAGGACGGGAAGATCACGTTCTCCCTCACAAATTCCTCAAAAGAACATTTCAACGCCGAGCAAACTTCACAAAACAACTTCTGTAGGCTGGCAGAGGACATCAGGCAACCAGAAAAGCAGACCATTCTCTTCAAAACAGGTAGGAAAAAATATAAAAGACGAAAAAGGAGACAAAGGAGGTGGGGAGGGAGCTCCGTCCTGGGAAGGGAAGCCCGTCCCGGGAAGGGAATTTTAAGAAGAGAGGTTTCCAAACACCAGGAAACACTCTCCCTGCCGAGTCTGTGGCGAGCCTTGGAAACACAGAGGGCAACATAACAGGAAGGAAAAATAGATAAATAATTAAAACCAAGAGATTACAAGCCCACCAGTAACTCCCCCAGCGGAAAAGCAGCACAGACGCCTGCATCCGCCATTGGGAAGTGGGGGCAGGGCAGGGACGCGCGGGAGGCGCGGGCTGCAGAGCTTTGTAAGAATCGGGCAGGAACGCCCCACGCGCAACCAGAACGATCTAACTTGGGCTAGCAAACCAGACTGTGGGATAGCTACCACGCGAAAAGCTCGAACATAAGACACCGCCAGGACTGAGCACAGAACAAAGGACGGAGCGGAAAAAGCCGGCTGCAGACCATTCCCCGCCGGGGACAGGCAGCCAGAGCCGTAAGGACTGGAAAGGGGCAATTGCAGACCCGGAGAGACTTTACTTACCTAACTGCAAGCAGGCTCCTTTGCTAAGACTTCTGGGGGTGCTGGACAGTCACAGTCTGCCTCACGGGGTGCGCCAGCGGTCCACCCAGAGAGCTGAGCGGCAGCGGCGGAAAAGGTGACAAGCCGCGGCGATTGCGCTCGCCAAACTCCTGAGCTACTCGGACCTGGGAAGGGCACAAAGCGCAGTCCCAGCCGCATTTGTGCCTCTGAGGGCTGCCTGAGGGCCGAACCTGAGCGGCTTGGACCGGGGAAGTGCACGCAGCCTAAGGCCGGCCCCAGACGGTTCCCGGCTGAGCATCGTAGAGCCGGAGCGGTTTGTGCGCCGCGAGAAAGGACAGGTCAAGCGGGGCAGAGATACTGTGTACACACGACAGTGCTATTTGTTTGCAGCATCCCCCCTCCCCACAGCGCGACTGAACTAGTGAGCCTAAAAACCAGCAAACAGAAGAAGTTAAACAGAGGAAACCACCTTGGAAGTGAGCCCACACGGCCCATAACATCAGAGAAGAGCCAGATATATTTTTAATTTTTTAATATTTTTAAAATCATTCTTTTTTTTTTGCCTTTTGCTTTTTTTTTCTTTTTTTCCGAGCTTTTTTTTAATTGTTAAGTCTTCTATTTCTCCTCTAATTTTTATTTCTATAACCTAGTATTACTATTTTTTTTTTTTTTAAAAGACTTTTTTTTTTTTTTTTAAGGCAAACACCATATATACTCTTTGGATGGTTGTTGGTGTTTTGGTTTTTTTTGTTGGTTTGTTTGTTTGTTTTTTAATAATTCCTTTTTTTTCTTTCTTCCTTTTTCCTTCTGCTTTTCTTTAATATTGTATCTTTGAAAATCCAACCTCTACTCCAGATTTTTAATCTTTGTTGTCAATTTTGTACATTTAAAAACCCAAACTTCACTACCCAAGTTTACCTGAGAGCGAGATTACTGGCTTGTCCACTCTCTCCTCCTCTGCCCTCTCCTTTTTCTCCACCAGGTGGCCTCTGTCTCTTTTCTCCCCCATCTCTTCTCTATCCAACTCTGTGAATCTCTGTGTGTTCCAGACGGTAGAGAACACCTAAGGAACTGGTTACTGGCAGGATTTGTCTCTCTCCTACTCATTCCTCTCTCTTATCCTCCTGGTCACCTCTGTCTACTTCCTCCCTCTCCTCTTCCCCGTATAACTCTGTAAATACCTCTGAGCAGTCCAGACTATAGAGCGCACATAAGGAAGAGACTACTGGCTAGCTTGCTCTCTCCTCTCTTGATCTCACCGCATCTCATTCCAGTTACCTCTAACTACCCCCTCCATCTTCTCTTCTCCTTGTAACTCAGTGAACCTCTCTGAGTGTCCCTCAAGGTGGAGAAACTTTTCATCTTTAACCTAGATGTTTTATCATCAGTGCTGTATAGATGGAGAAGTCTAGAGGCTACTGTAAAAATAAAACTGAAAACCAGAAGCAGGAAGCTTAAACCCAAAGCCTGAAAACATTAGAGAACTCTTGAATTCAGGGAACATTAAGCAATAGGAGCTCATCAAATGCCTTCATACCTACACTGAAACCAAGCTCCACCCAAGGGCCAACAAGTTCCAAAACAAGACATACCACACAAATTCTCCAGCAACACAGGAACACTCCCCTGAGCCTCAATATACAGGCAGCTCAAAATTATCCCAAACCTCTCATGTCTCATAACCCATTACGGGTCACTCCACTGCACTCCAGAGAGAAGAAACCCAGCTCCACCCACCAAAACTCCAACACAAGCCTCCCTAACCAGGAAACCTTGACAAGCCACTGATAGAACCCCACCCAAAGTGAGGAAGCTCCATAATAAAGAGAACTCCACAAATTATCAGAATATAAAAAGGCCACCCCAAACGCAGCAATATAACCAAGATGAAGAGACAGAGGAATACTCAGCAGGTAAAGGAACAGGAGAGTTGCCCACCAAACCAAACAAAAGAGGAAGAAGTAGGGAATCTACCAGAGAAGGAATTCCGAATATTGATAGTGAAAATGATCCAAAAATGAAAATGAAATCAAAATGGAAACACAGATAAATAGCCTAGAGACAAGGATTGAGAAGATGCAAGAAAGGTTTAACAAGGACCTAGAAGAAATAAAAAAGAGTCAAAATATAATGAATAACACAATAAATGAGATCAGAAACACTCTGGAGGCAACAAATAGTAGAATAACGGAGGCAGAAGATAGGATTAGTGAAATAGAAGATAGAATGGTAGAAATAAATGAATCAGAGAGGAAACAAGAAAAACGAATTAAAAGAAACGAGGACAATCTCAGAGACCTCCAGGACAATATGAAACGCTCCAACATTCGAATTATAGGAGTCCCAGAAGAAGAAGACAGAAAGAAAGATCATGAGAAAATCCTTGAGGAGATAATAGTTGAAAACTTCCCTAAAATGGGGAAGGAAATAATCACCCAAGTCCAAGAAACACAGAGAGTCCCAAATAGGATAAACCCAAGGCGAAACACCCCAAGACACATATTAATCAAATTAACAAAGATCAAACACAAAGAACAAATATTAAAAGCAGCAAGGGAAAAACAACAAATAACACACAAGGGGATTCCCATAAGGATAACAGCTGATCTGTCAATAGAAACTCTTCAGGCCAGGAGGGAATGGCAAGACATACTTAAAGTGATGAAAGACAATAACCTACAGCCCAGATTACTGTACCCAGCAAGGATCTCATTCAAATACGAAGGAGAAATCAAAAGCTTTACAGACAAGCAAAAGCTGAGAGAATTCAGCACCACCAAACCAGCTCTCCAACAAATTCTAAAGGATATCCTCTAGACAGGAAACACGAAAAGGGTGTATAAACCCGAACCCAAAACAATAAAGTAAATGGCAACGGGATCATACTTATCAATAATTACCTTAAACGTAAATGGGTTGAACGCCCCAACCAAAAGACAAAGACTGGCCGAATGGATACAAAAACAAGACCCCTCTATATGCTGCTTACAAGAGACCCACCTCAAAACAAGGGACACATACAGACTGAAAGTGAAGGGCTGGAAAAAGATATACCATGCGAATAGAGACCAAAAGAAAGCAGGAGTGGCAATACTCATATCCGATAAAATAGACTTTAAAACAAAGGCTGTGAAAAGAGACAAAGAAGGCCACTACATAATGATCAAAGGAACAATCCAAGAAGAAGATATAACAATTATAAATATATATGCACCCAATATAGGAGCACCACAATATGTAAGACAAATGCTAACAAGTATGAAAGGGGAAATCAACAATAACACAATAATAGTGGGAGACTTTAATACCCCACTCACACCTATGGACAGATCAACTAAACAGAAAATTAACAAAGAAATGCAAACTTTAAATGATACATTAGATCAGTTAGACCTAATTGATATCTATAGGACATTTCACCCCAAAACAACGAATTTCACCTTTTTTTCAAGTGCTCATGGAACCTTCTCCAGGATAGACCACATCCTGGGCCATAAATCTAAACTTGATAAATTCAAAAAAATCGAAATCATTCCAAGCATCTTTTCTGACCATAATGCATTAAGATTAGATCTCAATTACAGGAGAAAAACTATTAAAAATTCCAACATATGGAGGTTGAACAACACACTTCTGAATAACCAACAAATCACAGAAGAAATCAAAAAAGAAATCAAAATATTAATAGAAACTAATGAAAATGAAAACACAACAACCCAAAACCTGTGGGACACTATAAAAGCAGTGCTAAGAGGAAAGTTCATAGCAATACAGGCATACCTCAAGAAGCAAGAAAAAAGTCAAATAAACAACCTAACTCTACAACTAAAGCAACTAGAAAAGGAAGAGTTGGAGAACCCCAGAGTTAGTAGAAGGAAAGAAATCTTAAAAATTAGGGCAGAAATAAATGCAAAAGAAACAAAAGAGACCATAGCAAAAATCAACAAAGCCAAAAGCTGGTTCTTTGAAAGGATAAATAAAATTGACAAACCATTAGCCAGACTCATCAAGAAGCAAAGAGAGAAAAATCAAATCAATAAAATTAGAAATGAAAATGGAGAGATCACAACTGACAACACAGAAATACAAAGGATCATAAGAGACTACTATCAGCAGTTGTATGCCAATAAAATGGACAACGTGGAAGAAATGGACCAATTCTTAGAAAAGTACAATTTTCCAAAACTGAACCAGGAAGAAATAGAAAACCTTAACAGACCCATCACAAGCACGGAAATTGAAACTGTAATCAGAAATCTTCCAGCAAACAAAAGCCCAGGTCCAGACGGCTTCACAGCTGAATTCTACCAAAAATTTCGAGAAGAGCTAACACCTATCCTCCTCAAACTCTTCCAGAAAATTGCAGAGGAAGGTAAACTTCCAAACTCATTCTATGAGGCCACCATCACCCTAATACCAAAACCTGACAAAGATGTCACAAAAAAAGAAAACTACAGGCCAATATCACTGATGAACATAGATGCAAAAATCCTCAACAAAATTCTAGCAATTAGAATCCAACAACACATTAAAAAGATCATACACCATGACCAAGTGGGCTTTATCCCAGGGATGCAAGGATTCTTCAATATCCGCAAATCAATCAATGTAATTCACCACATTAACAAATTGAAAAATAAAAACCATATGATTATCTCAATAGATGCAGAGAAGGCCTTTGACAAAATTCAACATCTATTTATGATAAAAACTCTCCAGAAAGCAGGAATAGAAGGAACATACCTCAACATAATAAAAGCTATATATGACAAACCCACAGCAAACATTATCCTCAATGGTGAAAAATTGAAAGCATTTCCCTTAAAGTCAGGAACAAGACAAGGGTGTCCACTTTCACCGCTACTATTCAACATAGTTCTGGAAGTTTTGGCCACAGCAATCAGAGCAGAAAAAGAAATAAAAGGAATCCAAATTGGAAAAGAAGAAGTAAAACTATCACTGTTTGCAGATGACATGATCCTCTACATGGAAAACCCTAAAGACTCCACCAGAAAATTACTAGAGCTCATCAATGAATATAGTAAAGTTGCAGGATATAAAATCAACACACAGAAATCCCTTGCATTCCTATACACGAATAATGAGAAAGTAGAAAAAGAAATTAAGGAAACAATTCCATTCACCATTGCAACAAAAAGAATAAAATACTTAGGAATATATCTACCTAAAGAAACTAAAGACCTATATATAGAAAACTATAAAACACTGATGAAAGAAATCAAAGAGGACACTAATAGATGGAGAAATATACCATGTTCATGGATCGGAAGAATCAATATAGTGAAAATGAGTATACTACCCAAAGCAATTTACAAATTCAATGCAATCCCTGTCAAGCTACCAGCCACATTTTTCACAGAACTAGAACAAATAATTTCAAGATTTGTATGGAAATACAAAAAGCCTCGAATAGCCAAAGCAATCTTGAGAAAGAAGAATGGAACGGGAGGAATCAACTTGCCTGACTTCAGGCTCTACTACAAAGCCACAGTCATCAAGACAGTATGGTACTGGCACAAAGACAGACATATAGATCAATGGAACAAAATAGAAAGCCCAGAGATAAATCCACACACATATGGACACCTTATCTTTGACAAAGGAGGCAAGAATATACAATGGAGTAAAGACAATCTCTTTAACAAGTGGTGCTGGGAAAACTGGTCAACCACTTGTAAAAGAATGAAACTAGATCACTTTCTAACACCGTACACAAAAATAAACTCAAAATGGATTAAAGATCTAAATGTAAGATCAGAAACTATAAAACTCCTAGAGGAGAATATAGGCAAAACACTCTCAGAAATAAATCACAGCAGGATCCTCTATGATCCACCTCCCAGAATTCTGGAAATAAAAGCAAAAATAAACAAATGGGATCTAATTAAAATTAAAAGCTTCTGCACAACAAAGGAAAATATAAGCAAGGTGAAAAGACAGCCTTCTGAATGGGAGAAAATAATAGCAAATGAAGCAACTGACAAACAACTAATCTCAAAAATATACAACCAACTTATGCAGCTCAACTCCAGAAAAATAAACGACCCAATCAAAAAATGGGCCAAAGAACTAAATAGACATTTCTCCAAAGAAGACATACGGATGGCTAACAAACACATGAAAAGATGCTCAACATCACTCATTATTAGAGAAATGCAAATCAAAACCACAATGAGGTACCACTTCACACCAGTCAGAATGGCTGCGATCCAAAAATGTGCAAGCAATAAATGCTGGAGAGGGTGTGGAGAAAAGGGAACCCTCCTACACTGTTGGTGGGAATGCAAACTAGTACAGCCACTATGGAGAACAGTGTGGAGATTCCTTAAAAAATTGCAAATAGAAGTACCTTATGACCCAGCAATCCCACTGCTGGGCATACACACCGAGGAAACCAGAATTGAAAGAGACACATGTACCCCAATGTTCATCGCAGCACTGTTTATAATAGCCAGGACATGGAAACAACCTAGATGTCCATCAGCAGATGAATGGATAAGAAAGCTGTGGTACATATACACAATGGAGTATTACTCAGCCGTTAAAAAGAATTCATTTGAATCAGTTCTGATGAGATGGATGAAACTGGAGCCGATTATACAGAGTGAAGTAAGCCAGAAAGAAAAACACCAATACAGTATACTAACACATATATATGGAATTTAGGAAGATGGCAATGACGACCCTGTATGCAAGTCAGGAAAAAAGACACAGATGGGTATAACGGACTTTTGGTCTCAGAGGGAGAGGGAGAGGGTGGGATGATTTGGGAGAATGGGAATTCTAACATGTATACTATCATGTAAGAATTGAATCGCCAGTCCATGTCTGACGTAGGGTGCAGCATGCTTGGGGCTGGTACATGGGGATGACCCAGAGAGATGTTGTGGGGAGGGAGGTGGGAGGGGGGGTCATGTTTGGGAACGCATGTAAGAATTAAAGATTTTAAAATTTAAAAAAAAAAAATAAAATAAAATAAAAAAAAAAAATAAAGATTAGATCTCAATTACAGGAGAAAAACTATTAAAAATTCCAACATATGGAGGTTGAACAACACACTTCTGAATAACCAACAAATCACAGAAGAAATCAAAAAAGAAATCAAAATATTCATAGAAACTAATGAAAATGAAAACACAACAACCCAAAACCTGTGGGACACTATAAAAGCAGTGCTAAGAGGAAAGTTCATAGCAATACAGGCATACCTCAAGAAGCAAGAAAAAAGTCAAATAAACAACCTAACTCTACAACTAAAGCAACTAGAAAAGGAAGAGTTGGAGAACCCCAGAGTTAGTAGAAGGAAAGAAATCTTAAAAATTAGGGCAGAAATAAATGCAAAAGAAACAAAAGAGACCATAGCAAAAATCAACAAAGCCAAAAGCTGGTTCTTTGAAAGGATAAATAAAATTGACAAACCATTAGCCAGACTCATCAAGAAGCAAAGAGAGAAAAATCAAATCAATAAAATTAGAAATGAAAATGGAGAGATCACAACAGACAACACAGAAATACAAAGGATCATAAGAGACTACTATCAGCAGTTGTATGCCAATAAAATGGACAACATGGAAGAAATGGACAAATTCTTAGAAAAGTACAATTTTCCAAAACTGAACCAGGAAGAAATAGAAAATCTTAACAGACCCATCACAAGCACGGAAATTGATACTGTAATCAGAAATCTTCCAGCAAACAAAAGCCCAGGTCCAGATGGCTTCACAGCTGAATTCTACCAAAAATTTTGAGAAGAGCTAACACCTATCCTACTCAAACTCTTCCAGAAAATTGCAGAGGAAGGTAAACTTCCAAACTCATTCTATGAGGCCACCATCACCCTAATACCAAAACCTGACAAAGATGTCACAAAAAAAGAAAACTACAGGCCAATATCTCTGATGAACATAGATGCAAAAATCCTCAACAAAATTCTAGCAATCAGAATCCAACAACACATTAAAAAGATCATACACCATGACCAAGTGGGCTTTATCCCAGGGATGCAAGGATTCTTCAATATCCGCAAATCAATCAATGTAATTCACCACATTAACAAATTGAAAAATAAAAACCATATGATTATCTCAATAGATGCAGAGAAGGCCTTTGACAAAATTCAACATCCATTTATGATAAAAACTCTCCAGAAAGCAGGAATAGAAGGAACATGCCTCAACATAATAAAAGCTATCTATGACAAACCCACAGCAAACATTATCCTCAATGGTGAAAAATTGAAAGCATTTCCCCTAAAGTCAGGAACAAGACAAGGGTGTCCACTTTCACCGCTACTATTCAACATAGTTCTGGAAGTTTTGGCCACAGCAATCAGCAGAAAAAGAAATAAAAGGAATCCAAATTGGAAAAGAAGAAGTAAAACTCTCACTGTTTGCAGATGACATGATCCTCTACATGGAAAACCCTAAAGACTCCACCAGAAAATTACTAGAGCTCATCAATGAATATAGTAAAGTTGCAGGATATAAAATCAACACACAGAAATCCCTTGCATTCCTATACACGAATAATGAGAAAGTAGAAAAAGAAATTAAGGAAACAATTCCATTCACCATTGCAACAAAAAGAATAAAATACTTAGGAATATATCTACCTAAAGAAACTAAAGACCTATATATAGAAAACTATAAAACACTGATGAAAGAAATCAAAGAGGACACTAATAGATGGAGAAATATACCATGTTCATGGATTGGAAGAATCAATATAGTGAAAATGAGTATACTACCCAAAGCAATTTACAAATTCAATGCAATCCCTATCAAGCTACCAGCCACATTTTTCACAGAACTAGAACAAATAATTTCAAGATTTGTATGGAAATACAAAAAACCTCGAATAGCCAAAGCAATCTTGAGAAAGAAGAATGGAACTGGAGGAATCAACTTGCCTGACTTCAGGCTCTACTACAAAGCCACAGTCATCAAGACAGTATGGTACTGGCACAAAGACAGACATATAGATCAATGGAACAAAATAGAAAGCCCAGAGATAAATCCACACACATATGGACACCTTATCTTTGACAAAGGAGGCAAGAATATACAATGGAGTAAAGACAATCTCTTTAACAAGTGGTGCTGGGAAAACTGGTCAACCACTTGTAAAAGAATGAAACTAGATCACTTTCTAGCACCGCACACAAAAATAAACTCAAAATGGATTAAAGATCTAAATGTAAGATCAGAAACTATAAAACTCCTAGAGGAGAACATAGGCAAAACACTCTCAGACATAAATCACAGCAGGATCCTCTATGATCCACCTCCCAGAATGCTGGAAATAAAAGCAAAAATAAACAAATGGGATCTAATTAAAATTAAAAGCTTCTGCACAACAAAGGAAAATATAAGCAAGGTGAAAAGACAGCCTTCTGAATGGGAGAAAATAATAGCTAATGAAGCAACTGACAAACAACTAATCTCAAAAATATACAAGCAACTTCTGCAGCTCAACTCCAGAAAAATAAACGACCCTATCAAAAAATGGGCCAAAGAACTAAATAGACATTTCTCCAAAGAAGACATACGGATGGCTAACAAACACATGAAAAGATGCTCAACATCACTCATTATTAGAGAAATGCAAATCAAAACCACAATGAGGTACCACTTCACACCAGTCAGAATGGCTGCGATCCAAAAATCTGCAAGCAATAAATGCTGGAGAGGGTGTGGAGAAAAGGGAACCCTCCTACACTGTTGGTGGGAATGCAAACTAGTACAGCCACTATGGAGAACAGTGTGGAGATTCCTTAAAAAATTGCAAATAGAACTCCCTTATGACCCAGCAATCCCACTTCTGGGCATACACACCGAGGAAACCAGAATTGAAAGAGACACATGTACCCCAATGTTCATCGCAGCACTGTTTATAATAGCCAGGACATGGAAACAACCTAGATGTCCATCAGCAGATGAATGGATAAGAAAGCTGTGGTACATATACACAATGGAGTATTACTCAGCCGTTAAAAAGAATTCATTTGAATCAGTTCTGATGAGATGGATGAAACTGGAGCCGATTATACAGAGTGAAGTAAGCCAGAAAGAAAAACACCAATACAGTATACTAACACATATATATGGAATTTAGGAAGATGGCAATGACGACCCTGTATGCAAGACAGGGAAAGAGACACAGATGTGTATAACGGACTTTTGGACTCAGAGGGAGAGGGAGAGGGTGGGATGATTTGGGAGAATGCCATTCTAACATGTATACTATCATGTGAATTGAATCGCCAGTCTATGTCTGACGCAGGATGCAGCATGCTTGGGGCTGGTGCATGGGGATGACCCAGAAAGATGTTATGGGGAGGGAGGTGGGAGGGGGGTTCATGTTTGGGAATGCATGTAAGAATTAAAGATTTTAAAATGTAAAAAATAAAAAACTAAAAAAACAAACAAACAAAAAAAAACGAAAAAAAAAACAAAAAAAACAAAACAAAACAAAAAAATAAACTGACTTGTTTTCCTTTAAAAAAAAAAAATAAATAAAGAGGCACATAAAGTTAACTGAAGACAGCTGAGGCCAGTCAATGAACTTTGCTTTATTCATACTTTTACTCGACACTTTAGGAGCTATTTTGAGTGTGGAGATGCTAAGAAGAAACCAAACTTACTTTGTGTTCTCTGGAAGTTAATTGTCCAATGAAGGAGGCAATCCTATGGATGATTAAAACACAGCTTGTCAATTGCCTCCCTAGGGCATAAATAGGATTCAGGGAAACATGGAGCTGGAATTCGCGTATAACTGGAAGAGGGCAATCAACATTTCACAATATGACCATCGTGCCTGTGTGTCATCATCGTATCCAAGAACACCCGGTTCTTGCACCCAATGCCACATTACACTGTTTCAGTTATTTGCCAGTCCTTGAGGGAAAGTGCTTCCTTTCTTTCATGTTTGAATTCCTGGAAACTACTGCAGGCTATCACCATTCTGAAGATGCTATTAACTCACTCATTGGCTGGATGACTGAATGAATAAATGAATGACGGAGTGAAGGATTGAATCAGGTGACATTCGTCCTGATGGGCCGTGAGCTACACGTGAATGATGGGTGGGCCAGGGCAAAGTATCTTCTAAATAAAACAAACAGCTTTCTACTGTTTGGACCCAGATTACAAAGACCTTCCTCACCAATGCACTGTCCTTACACATACGTGGAACCTAAATCCAGGTGCTCTCAGACCGAGAAGTAAGGGACCAGCGCTGCTGTCCAAGGAGGTGAACACTTTCTCCCAATAGATTGGCACAATAGCTCATTCAAATGACTTAGAAAGTGAGCTTTGAGATCAAGGCTTCAGGGAGCAGAGTACGGAAAAGGATCTCTTACTTTGTCCCCGGACTCGGTAAAGCCCTTCTGGCTTCACAATCCTGCTGTCGCCCTTTGCCCGTGCCTTGGTCTACCTTCCCGGATTACCCGCGTTGTTCACCTTGGGTCAGGCTAAAACCACAGTTTTTCCAAGGTCCAGAATCAAAAGAGCCATATTTAAATATTTACCTGCTTCTAAAGAGCCAAGAGACTCTAAAACAATTGGAACCAGACTGATGGCAGGCCATTCTTACTACTTGCAGAAACCACATCTGTAGGGCGCCATGTGTTTCTTCAGTTTCTTTTTGCTCATTTGTTTGTCTTCTACGCTTTCCAAGGCACAAGAGAAGTTAAGAGGATCAGCGGTTTGGGTGGGCAGAGTGGTGGGGGTGTTTATTCTCAAGGTCTCATCAGGAAAAAAAAAAAAAAATTGGGAGTCAGTTGAGTCCTGTGGACAAGGTCATGACCGAACATGTGAACAGTTTCCCATCAGTAACTGGAAATGGAAGAACTGTTCCTTTATTCAAGTAACAAAGTTGTTTAAATTGCATTTTGGTCATAACATACTGGGGGCACTAATGAGCTTTTATGATGATAGCTAATTTCACATGGTTTAACAAAGTTAACTTAAAAACTGGAATTAACAACTAGCATTTATACATCTATATAGGGTTCTGAAAATGTGATTTTCGCTTATATCTTACTAGAGAAGAGAGTAAATGTCTACAGATTACGAATTTTATTAGGAACTTGAAACTGATACTTGTTGGATTTGCATATATCCAAACAATACTACTCTTACCGTTTGGACTTTATTATTTATAACATTAGCCGCTGGTTTACAAACTGGAAGGATCATCAGTCCTAGAGTTATAAAAGAACAGTTTTGTATCCTGGAGTTTTCATATAAATACTTGAGTGCTTTTAGGGATTACATTAGAATCTCTCTGTTGATAATTAGATATAATTTGCTAGAAACAACATTGTTATCTGTTGTTTAGCTGCTCAATCATCTCTGACTCTTTGCGACCCTGTAGACTGTAGCCCATCAGACTCCTCTCTCCATGGGATTCTCCAGGCAAGAACACTGGCACGGGTTGCCATGTCCTCCTCCAGGGGATCTTCCTGACCCAGGGATTGGACTCACATCTCCTGCATTGGCAGGCATATCCTTTAGCCCTTAGCCATGTGGGAAGCCCTTGAAACAACATTAAGATCTCAATGTTTGTGCCATATTGTGTATGTGCTTTTGGAGCCAAGTAGCTAGTGTTGTGACATAGATTTGGAGGCAGTATTAATTTTTTAAACAGTTTACATCCATTATTATGGATGCTTGTATAGAAATATATAAAGTCATGTATATATTTTGATAGGCTAATATTTTTATTTTTTAAAATATTTATTTGTCTATGCTGGGTCTCCGCTGTGGCACACGGGGTCTTCCACCATGGCAGAGCACAGACTCTCTAGTTGTGGCGTGAGAGCTCAACAGCTGTGGTGAGGACTTAGCTGCTCCTCAACGCGTAGGATCCTAACTCCCTGACCAGGGACTGAACCCACATCCACTGCATTGCAAGGTGGGTTCTTGATCACTGGACCACCAGGAGGGGTCTCTGATAGCTTAATATTTCTTAAAAGGCAATGCCAACGTTTCATGAGAGAGGGGGTATGTTACTTGTATCTCAGCTTTACATGTGAAAACAGTGAAACTAGTTGAACAATAAATGGCTTGTCATGTGGGTGCTGAGTTGCTTCAGTTGTGTCTGACTCTTTGTGACCCCATGGACTGTAGCCGCCAGGCTCCTCTGTCCATGGGATTCTCCAGGCGAGAATGGGTTGCCGTTTCCTTCTCCAGGAATTATTTGTTAAACAGAAGATAATAGACTCAAACTTCAGATTTCAACTAAGCTGCTTATCATATATGCATACAATCCCACATCAGTACAGACTAAATTAAACAAGGGAACATTACTCGGAATATTTTAATATATGTCCAAATATCCAAGAGGAAATATAAAAGTGTTATGGAAAGAAACACCATAAATATCCCCATAAAACTCCTGAAATTTGCCATGCAAATTTTGAAACATATCAGAGTCATATTTTTTGAGCAATGTAAAAATTTGAAAATTTTCATTGAGATTGCATGCCAGAAATCAAATTATCTCATAGAAACTCTTGACACTGCTGGGTCCATATTTTCCACGCTACACTCTCCCTCTGTCTCTCTCTTTCTCAGTGTGACTGGGAGGTTGGAGTCAATGTCGTAATTTTCTCAGTGCTAAAGTATTTTGATAATATGGTTTTAAAGTGGCTTTTATTTTTTCTTTCAGGCATTTAACCAATGACTGAAGGAATGAAAGACATATATCAAGGAAACTCCAATATTTAACATTCTTGAGAAACTAGGCTTAGAACTATCAAGTTCCAGTTTCTAAAGACAAATACTCCTTTTAACTTTTTTTTTTTTTTTTTGGTTTTTACTACAACATTTGAATATGTTTGGATGTGACCTTCAGTTTCTTAAGAAGTTCTATCAGGTCACTTATGCCTAAAATTTAATAGCACACAGCAACAGGAGATGAATAATGACAAGGTCCTGAAGCAATGAAACTAAGCATCGTGATACGAGCGTGTCTACAGGATGATTGACAACATGACATTTGAGCAACTCCGGAGCATCTCAGATGAAGGCGGGTCACCCCAGGAAGCATGAGCTGAAAGCTGGCACAGTGACATAAGGAATCAAGTCTTCAGACAGAGTTGTAGCAGCAGGCATGTATCAGTGCGCCAGGCAGCAACTTGAGAGGGAATGACTCATTTTGGGCAAGAGGGGTGGCCATCTAAGAAGCAGAACCTTAAGAAATGACAGGTCTCACAGCTGAGGCTACCACTGTGCTCCACAGAATGTACGCCTGCTCTTTAAAAAGCTGTGTGCATGCTGGCAGTGGAGACATTTGGTAACTCAGTGAAGGGCGAGTTCCTTGAGATGTCAGCTTCTGTGTAGTCATCGATACAATAAACATGCAATGTCGCAGCAACACACTTGGTGAGAATAATTTGTTTATGAAGGAATTTAAATTGTCCTTCTAGACTCTTAGCTCCCGATGCTCTGTAGTGAGATAATAAAATCAGAAAAGGAAAAGGAAACAGAAGGTGAGGATAAGCAAAGTCTGTATGCAAGGACGGAGCTGCTACTGATGATGTAATGATAGAAAATGTCTGAAATCCTGTCCCTAAGGAAAATGAGACCTTGGCATCTTTCATCCCATGGAGTAGACAGTCAAGAATGGCAATAAACATTGCAAGTGCTATTATTTAATGTATAAATAGTGAGATGCAAAACCAGGAAAGAGAAATGCCTTTTACAGTGTGGGAGAAGGTAAGTCTTAAGAGGCTTTCTGCAAGAGAAGAAGTAAACGTTGTCTTGACTAACACAAAATAGTTGGTCATTTGGGAAAAAAAAATGAGGAGCGGTGGTTAAGGAAAAGTCCTGAAGATTTCCTTGGTGGTCCAGTGGTGAAGACTGAGCTTCTAATGCAGGGGGCACGGTTTGATCCCTGGTTGGAGAAATAGATTCTACATATCACACCGTGCTGCCAAAAAAAAGAAGTCTTGCAAGAGAGAAACACTTTTAAAGTTTTCAGCTAGCTTGAGAATCATGATATTATTATTCTTTTCAAACATTTCAGCCTTAGCACTCTGTTACACAAAATTTATTGAGAGCATCAAGAAGTTTCTGTTAATGTGGGTTAAATTTGTCAATATTTACTGTGCTAGAAATTAAAGGAAAAATTAAAATATATTTATTAATCTATTTAAAGTGAACATAATTAAATCATTGTCATTTAACATATCTTATTTTTGCAGATAAAATTGCAGTTAGAGGACTGGCATTAATCTACCATTCAGTTCAGTTGCTCAGCAGTGTCTGACTCTTTGCGACCCCAGGAATCACAGCACGCCAGGCCTCCCTGTCCATCACCAACTCCTGGAGTTCACCCAAACCCATGTCCTTTGAGTCGCTGATGCCATCCAACCATATCATCCTCTGTCGTCCCCTTCTCCTCCTGCCCTCATTCATTCCCAGCATCAGGGTCTTCTCAAATGAGTCAGCTCTTTGCATCAGGTGCCCAAAGTACTGGAGTTTCAGCTTCAACATCAGCCCTTCCAATGAACACCCAGGACTGATCTCCTTTAGGATGGACTGGTTGGATCTCCTTGCAGTCGAAGGGATTCTCAAGAGTCTTCTCCAATACCACAGTTCAAAATCATCAATTCTCTGGCGCTCAGCTTTCTTTATAGTCCAACTCTCACATCCATACATGACTACTGGAAAAACCATAGCATTAACTAGTCAGACCTTTGTTGACAAAGCAATGTCTCTGCTTTTTAATATACTGTCTAGGTTGGTCATAACTTTCTATCTAAGGAGTAGGCGTCTTTTAATTTCATGGCTGCAATCACCATCTGCAGTGATTTTGCAGCCCCCAAAATTGAAACCTATTAATATCTGACATAATTGAAGACAGATGGATTTACAGTTGCTTCTATAGTCAATCCATTGCAATATGCAGTTTTAGCTGAAGTTTAAACTTTCTTCTTATATAGATATGTAACTCAAAAAGGAAGAGGTATTTTAGTAACATTTCTAAATAATAATGGACAGTCTTCTTTGATATTATACCAAAATTCAACAAATGGCAGTTTCTCAAAGTTTAGCTGCAATTTTAATAGAATCTCAAACAATATCAATATACTTTCAGTTTATTGTTCTATATTATACTGGCCTATCTTCCACTTTCAATGGCTCTTTCACCAATTGTTTTTTTGTCATCTAGAAAATGCTGTTTAATTGAGTTATGCAGATCTTTCAAATATTGATGTACCTTATCCTGTAATTAAAAAAAAATGACATTTGGTAACATCACCACAAATTTATCAGAAAACTAAAAAACAAACACTTGGAAGTTTTTAAGCTCACGTTGCTGATATTTGTTTTCCAAAAATCTAACTTTCAGTTGAAAGCGCAAAGACTATTTCATGTTTTAAAATATATCAACACAATATTGTAAAGCAAATAGTCTCCAATTAAAAATAAATAAAAGAAAATAAATATATAATGTATAAAATATGTTTTAAAATTTCCTCATTTTTTCCTGATAAGGACATCCAAACATTTTTGTCTTTATATATTTCCAATAATCAATAGTGAAAATCACTCTATCATGTCTGACTCTGTGACCCCAGACTGTAGCCTCCCAGGCTCCTCTGTGCAGGGAATTCTCCAGGCAAGGATACTGGGGTGAGTTGCCATTCCCTTCTCCAGGGGATATTCCCAACACAAGGATCGAACCCAGGTCTCCCACATTGCAGGCAGGTTCTTTACCCCCTGAGCCACCCAGGAAGCCCCAGTAGTCAATACACTATTTTTAATCACCATCACCTTGTGCATCAGCAGCAGTGAAGCCGGGGCTCATTTGACTCTTCTTTCCAGACAGGGAGGGCATCTCGGTCCATGCGTGGTGGACAGGTGGCAGGGTGCAACTGGCCTGCCTCCCTCTCTGTCGTGCCTTTCCTTATTTCTGTCCCCTACCTTGTGCTGTGGAATTCCTAGTTCTAGTGAAGGTATCTTCCCACGCAGATAGTTGTCCAAATTGATGTGTTGGTAGGAGGGTGTGCACTAGGATCTCCTATCTTGCCATCTTGCTAAAGTCATCCTCAAATTTTATTGTCAGCAATAACTAATGTCAATTATTTTCCTGAAAGCAAAAGCTTTGAAGCTAATTTCAAGGAACTGTTAATCAAATATCATATGATATCACCTATATGTGAAATCTAAAAAAAAAAAAGATAGAAATGAATTTACTTATAAAACAGAAACACTTTCAGAGTTAGAGAATGAATTTATGGTTACCAAGGGGTAGGAGGTGGAAATAGATGGGGAGTTTGGGATAGACATGTACATACTGCCATGTTTAAAATAGATAGCCAGTAAGGACCTACCGTATAATATGGGGAACTTTCCTCAATATTCTGTAATAACCTAAAGGAGAAAAGAATTTGAAAAAAAAAACGGATACTTGTACGGGTATAATTAAATCACGTTGCTGTGTGTATGTACGTAACATATCACCGATAATCAACTATGTGTGCATGCTCAGTCCCTCAGCTGTAATGGACTCTTTGCGACCCCATGGATTCTAGTCTGTCAGGGTCCTCTGTCCATTGATTTCCCAAGCAAGAATTTTGGAGTAGGGTACCATCCAAGTTGGATCTTCCCAACTTAGGGATCGACCCAGCATCTCCTACATTGGCAGACAGATTCTTTAACACTGAGTCACTAGGAATGCCCATCTAATGAGCTATCAGTTCAGTTCAGATCAGTCACTTAGTCATATCCAACTCTTTGTGACCCCATGGACTGGAGCATACCAGGCCTCCCTGTCCATCACCAACTCCTGGAGTTTACTCAAACTCATGTCCATTGAGTTGGTGATGGCTTCCAAACATCTCATCCTCTGTCATCTTCTGTCATCAGTAGTATAGCTAATGAGCTATACTTTAGTATAAATTTTTTAAAAAATTAATGCAAAAAAAGAAATTGTCAATCTAATACCCATGTCTGAATATCCATAATTAGCCTGTGAGTCATTATTTTAAGTAAAATGGTGTTTTATGAAAAAATAGCTCGTTCAGTTTGCAGCTCAAACTATTGTGTATTTCTCCTTGAGAGAGCCATCTGAAATGATTTATGCATACTTCCATTTCATTAGGGCTCCCTCAAGGCTCAGCGGTAAAGAACCCACCTACTAATGCGGGAGGTGCAGAAAACAAGGGTTTGATCCCTTGTTTGGGAAGATCCCTTGTTGGAGGAAATGGCAAGCCACTCCAGTTTCTTGCCTGGAAAATTCCAAGGACAGAGGAGGTTGGTGGGCAGGCTTCCATGGGGTTGCAAGGAGTTGGATGTGACCGAGCATACACACACATCAGTCATTTCATTAAACTATATTAAAAGATGTGAACTCAAGGATTGCAATTTTAAGTGTCATCCACAGTCAGACCAGGCCTGTGGGTGTATTTCCGTGTGGCCCACATGTGTTAGACCACACAGTCTTTTCAATTAGGGGCAATATTTAAACATCAATAAACATAGAAATCCAGACTTGCTGCCTCTTTGCAAATCCACGGTGGGTGGTACAGCGAGCCCCTGTGGCTCGGTGGCAGCATCCAGATGAAGCTGGTTTGAAGATGTGCCTTTACTTCAGGAACGTTCTCTCCAGCTAATCCCAGGCCCCTCCTGTCCTGGGATGTTCTTAGCTCCCCCATCAAAGTCACCTTCTGGGTGCCCGAGCCAGCAGCTCAGCGTCAGCAGTGTGAGACAGACCGAGCCAAGTTCCAGCAGCTTCCTCTCGGGCTTCTCTCCCCTTTTCTCGTTCCTTCTGTATCTCCGGGGCAAGGCTGGTTGGCTGTAGACCAGGCTCCAGCTGGCTGGACAGCTGCTTCGCTTAACAAGGGCTGATTTGCCCGGAGAGGAAAGGAGAAAAAGCAAGAGGAGCGACCCAGATGGGACGGGCGGAAGCTCACCTCTGCTGCGGGTTCTCCTGGCAGTTTCATGCTGATGATGAAGCAGGGATGGTTTGGGAAATGATGCCCGTAAGCTTCACAATGGAGACGCTATAGTATACTTCACTCCTTGGAACAGAACCCACTTTCAAGGTATAAAACTATTGTAAGACGCATGGCTATCTCCAGGCATCAGGAATGGCCATCGAGGGCAGGGCTATCAGCAGCTGCTGATCTCAGTGACCATCTCTTTTACAGGGAGCCTGGAGCTGTCAGCTTTCACCAGTCACATTTCCTTGTGGTCAGTTAAGATTCTGATGCTCTTTCCAAGGAAAAAGTCATAAATTCATTTTCAGCTAAGGCTGGCAAACCAGACCTTTTTTTTTTTTTTCCTTTAAAGTGTGTCTTATTTCAAACAGAAAGGCACACAAGTAATAATTATATTGTTGCTGTTGTTCAGTTGCTAAATCATGTCCTACTCTTTGCGACCCCATGGACTGCAGCACGCCAGGCTTCCCTGTCCATTGCCAGCTCCTGAAGTTTGCTCAGTCACGTCCATTGAGTCAGTGATGCCATCCAACCATTTCATCCTTTGTCGTCCCCTTCTCCTCCTGCCCTCAATCTTTCCCAGCATCAGGGTCTTTTCCAATGAGTCAGTTCTTCACATCATGTGGCCAAATTGGAATTTCAGCTTTAGCATCAGTCCTTCCATTGAATATTCAGGACTGATTTCGTTCAAGATGGACTGGTTTGATCTTCTTGTAGTCCAAGGGACTCTCAAGAGCCTTCTCCAACACCACAGTTCAAAAGCATCAATTCTCTGGCACTCAGCTTTTTTTATGGTCCAACTCACATCCATATATGACTACTGGAAAAACCATAGCTTTGACTAGATGGACCTTTGTTGGCAAGGTAATGTCTCTGCTTTCTAATATGCTTTCTAGGTTGGTCATAGCTTTTCTTCCAAGGAGTAAGTGTCCTTTCATTTCATCACTGCAGTCACCGTCTGTGGTGATTTAGTAGCCCAAGAAAGAAAGTCTGTTACTGTTTCCGTTGTTTCCCTATGTATTTACCATGAAATGATGGGACCAGATGCCATGATCTTTGAATTTTGAGTTCTAAGCCAGTTTTTTTGGGGTCTTTCACCCTCATCAAGAGGTTAAATTATCCATACACTGACACACCCACAAATTTCTATCAACTTCCTTGCAATTTTGGCCAGCTTTAAAATTTTTCTTTCTGAAATGTACTCTTTTGATTTGAGCTCATGGTTATAATTATATTCATTATGTTGCAGAAATAGGGTCTCCAGTGGATCAAAAAACAATTGTTTTTTTTTTTTTTCCTCCTTACTGAGACTGCAAGCCCATTGTGTGGGAAATGTTTTTCTCCTACACATGAATGAGATTTAGGCTGGGGGAAAAATCACTTTCAGTTCACTTTTTGAGTGATAGAAAGTTTTTCCAATCTTTTTTATTCTTCCATAAATGGTCTCAGTTCTGTAACTTTCCATACTTAAGATATCTAATTTTAGTAAGAAATAGAAAAACATTCCCAGTTAAATAGAAATTGATCTGTTGGTGTGGGCTTTCCTGAACACACTAGTTATGCTGGTAAGAAAGGGGAGACATGACCTGCCTTCCCCACCCAACTCACCTCTCTTTCTGATTCTTGGTGAATGGGCAGGAGATATTTTACTTTCACTGGTACCATCCTGAGAAAACCAGGAACTTGGTTATCATTCCACGGTGCCTCTGTGTACATATGGCACGTGATCAACTACTGAATTTCTTTTCCCACCTTCCTCCCCAGGTGATGAAGTGCTCACCTTCAGGGTCCTTCACCCAGACATCTCTGACTTGCATCTCTGACTGTTTCCTTCTCCATCAACGGGGATTGTGTTTCCACACCCAGCATCTCACCTGGGAAAGGCCTAAGGCTCATGGAAGGGAAGTTCTCTCTGACTCAGTTCTCACCTCGTGAACAGGAAGTGCTAACAAGCGTGTTGCCCATTACGGTCAGGGACATCCTATGCACTCATGCAGCCTGTCCTTGGAGCATGTGGGCCTCTACCCTTTGCTCCTTCACACACCTCAGATAGGGTCAGACACCAGTGGACACAGCTGCCTTTCCACCGGTGTCCCTGTCTTCCCTTGTCATACTTCTTTGCAGAATATACTGCTTGCTGAGGAGGCTGGAGAGGAAAAAGAACATGTAATTTCACAGGAGCTAGAGAAAATGGTCAGGGATAAGGCCCTCATGACAGTCAGTAGATGCCTGCTTCTGAGTTGATCTGATCTATAAATCAGCACCACCCACGTAAGATTTAAACCGTAGTGCCAACTGACTACTCTATTCAGTCAACATCTCTTAGTTCACAATTATATACCATGAGTGATCTTTTCTGAAATGCTGTGCAGAAATCCATATATTAAGTACATTTTCAAAAGAAAGTCAATTCAAAAGATAATATAAGAAAAACAATAAAAACCAAAATGATAAAAGGAAGACTTCATAAAAATACTATTTGAAATTTCTTGGCATAAACTGATGGAGATGCTAGAAACTGAAAACCTAAGTTTGATTATCATGAGAAAGTCAACAGTATAAAAGGCAAATTACAAACTGGGAAGAATATAACATGATAGGCAAATGATTAATGCTTTTATTATTTGAAAACACCCAAGAAAAAGACAGTATCCCCATTAAAACTGGCAAAAGATATAAACAAGTAATTCATAAATCACTGTATCAAAGTCTAAACTTGTTAATTGTCTAAGAAATGCAAATATAAACAGACTGGGAAGCCATTTTCCATCTTTCAAACTGGTAGCAATAAATGGTAATAGATAATGTTGGCAAAAGTTCAAGATATGTCAGGAAAAACTAATAGAAGAGGGAAAAAAAGGTTCTACATCTGAACTGGATAAAGTATATGAAAACACTTAAATTATGCATACCCTTTGATTCATCAATCTCTTGTCTAGAAATTTAAATCAAGGCAATAACAAAAGATTTGTGCCAAGATTAGCTACAAGAATGAAAGGGACTGCTTCTAATAGTGACAATTTTGAAAACAAAATTAAATGTAAGTACCAATTCAGTAGTTGGGTAAACTTATACTTTGTTATAATGGTGTAACTTTCATTCACTAAACCACATGTGTAAAGCTGAATAAAAGTACCCTTCTTTCATCATTTATATTCATTCAATATCTGCTTTGTGTCAAGGCTTTCCTAAGTATTGAACAGACAAGCAAGGTCTCTCATCTCAGAGTTTACCTTCTAGTGAGTTCAAGATAATTTCAGGTCATAAATGCTTTGATAAAAGTAAAACAGGTTAATGGAATAGAGTAAGAGAGATTAAGAAACAGTATATACAAGCCTGATGTATCACAAACTGGAATCCAGATTGCCAGAAAAAATATCAACAACCTCAGATATGCAGATGATACCACTCTAACAGCAGAAAGCAAAGAGGAACTGAAGAGCCTCTGGATGAGGGTGAAAGGGGAGAGCAGAAATCTGGCTTAAAGCTCAACATTCCAAAAATTAAGACCGTGGAGTCTGGTCCTATCACTTCATGACAAATAAGGGGAAAAATTGGAAGTAGTGATAGATTTTATTTTCTTGGGTTCCTAAATTACTGTGGATGGTGACTACAGCCATGAAATTAAGACATTTGCTCTTTGGAAGAAATGCTGTGGCAGACCTAGAAGCAGAGACATCACTTTGCCGACAAAGGTCCGAATAGTCAAAGCTGTGCTTTTTCCAGGGGTCATGCACAGAGGTGAGCGTTGGACCATGAAGCAGGCTGAGCGCCTCACGGCAGTGCAACGGCTATGCTGTGTCCTTTCCTGCAATAAACTTGAGTCACAGACTTTGTCATCTGAGCGCCCCTGAACCTTCTTCAGTAAACAAAGTCGAAGGCTATCTAACTGAAGCCGTCAGTGAGTCATCTATCTCATTAGAAGATACATATGATTATTTAGAGCAAAAATTGTAACAATCTTTTTTGGTTCAGTTTACAGTGTGTATCGGTATATAGGAAATGTGACAGTAAGTGCTAAGGCTGAGAGTGTTACATAAAAATACACTGGACAGAAGTTTCCATTTTACCTGAAGCATCTGAATAACAGTTCTAAGTCTATTGTGATAAAGATGTATATTGTAATCCCTAGAGAATCTACTAAACACAATTGAAAGAAATATAGCTAAGAAGTCCATAGAAGGAATAAAATTAAATCATAAAAAAACTTAATTGACAAAAAAGGATGAAGGAAAGGAGGGAAAATAATGAAAAAAAAAAGAGAAAAATAGTAAACAGTCTGTAAAATGTAAATACAGGCATATCAACAGCGATATTGAATACAAATAGACTGAGCAATCTCGTCAAGACAGAGATTATCAGGTTGGGGTTTTTTTTAAGCCTATTCTATTCTGCAAGAGAAACAAAACACACAAGCACAAATAGTTTCAAAACATAGTGTTAGAAAAATGCACCTGGAAAATAAGAAATGTGAGACAGGAGGAGGCCATATAATAAGGAAGGACGAAGTAGACCTGAAGACAGGGACATCGCTAGCAGAAAAGACAGGGAGGGCACGGAGTGCTAAATAATCATCAGTGGGCGTGTGTACGACTATCACAGCAAAATCTGACAGAATTTAAGGGAGAAGCGGACAAACCCCCAGGCATAGCTGGAGAGATTAACAAACACAGCTGGAGATAATCAGTGCACTGTTCCTTGTAACTTACTGGATAATTAAAGAGAAACAGTTCAGAATACAGTAGATGTGAGGGCCCCTTTATCCACCGTATCCATTTCTGTTCGGGCTCAGTTAACAGCACAACACATCCTTTCATGTGACCCTGTGAGACCTTATCGGCATACGTGAATGTTACCGCCATTTCTCTTGACCTGGCCTGCATTTTCTGCTTCACTGTCTTGTTTTTTTTTGGCTAGTGTCTTTTTTTCGGGCAGTTTTCTGAGAGCAATATACTCTAAATTTTTGTGTGTCCTAAAGTTAGTTTTATTCTTCCCATTCTTGACAGCTTTATATGTGATCTTTTGTGATGTCTGGTTTTCTCTTTGCTTCCAGTGTTGCAAAGGAAAAGCCTGATTTTTTTTTTTTTAATCTTGTAGGAAACTAGACTTTCAGTCAAAAACTTTTGAGACTTTCCCTGTAGCCTCAACATTAAGGATCATCCCCCCTCCTTGGTTTGAGCTGTAGCTCCTGCTTTCAGTTTTCCCTGTGGTTTGGTGCTCCATTTCATCCTGCAGTTTCAGCCCATCCTTCCTGTAACACCTTCCCTTCTCATCATCATTTGTCTAAGTAATTGTTATAGACAGTCAGTTAATTGTTACTGAGACTACTTTGTCTATAGTTTCCCTGTGAAGCTCCTATTCTGAACATTTCATTCATCCTAATCCACCATCAGCTGTTCTTATATTTCCCTCAGGATGGCCGTTTTCTTCTATTTTTTCACCATACTTTGAAAGTAAATAATGAAAATATTGAAATAAAATTTAATATGTAGTTTTAGCTACGTAATTGAGGAAATGTACTGAAATAATAAATGAAATCAGCTAGTGCTTCCTACACGTAATGCTATAAGCTTTGCCAATTAATTATACAATTCTGTTGAACTAAAGAAAAGCATGTATTTTCTGCATAAGATATTGAAATGGCCTCAATTTACCTATTATAATAAGTATTCTAATCAAGTTCCTCATCCAGAATATAGCAAAATGTAATTCATTAAAAGAAAATTACAGTCTCTTTATTCAAAGGTTTATTTATAGTCACTGGTTATGAAGTCTTTCTATGAAAACACCTTGAATAAAGATTCATAGGACACCCACATGGAGCCTACATTGTTGCCTCTTTTCCTATAGAGAAATTTCTAGGGAAATGCCAGGTTGACATGAATGTTGAAAGAATTATAGCAGGTGTAATACATGGCCAGTTAAATGAATGGTATTGATCTCCACTTATCGTAAGCTGAAAAGCCCAAGAATCATTGACATTTTCACTATTGGCTTTTCTCTCTCAAAATCTGTTCTAGAAGATAGCAATTTGTTATGACAACCTGCTCTATTCATCAGGACTGGGAATAATCAGGCATTTGTCAATAAGCATTCTGAGGAGTGTGCTCAGCGCAGGCGGTGCACTGTGGCTGAGAAATAGTCTGCAAAGCCAACCGCCGGTGCAGTACGTACGATACAGCATTCATACCTTTTGTATAGAAAACACAAAATGCAAGAAGAAACTGTGTTTTGTTTTTTTCACTGGATGAATATATATCCATTTTTTTTCAATACATTAAACGCTGGATTATGCTTTAGGAAGCATGAAATGTACATGGCCATAAAATGCATGTGCATAAATTCAAACATGTGTTCGGTCATGTCTGACTTTTTGCGACCCTGTGGATTGTAGCCAGCCAGTCTCCTCAGCCCATGGAATTTTCCAGGCAACATTAATGGAGCAGGTTGCCATTTCCTATTGGATTGGGAAGATCCCCTGCAGGAGGGCATGGCAACCCACTCCAGTATTCTTGCCTGGAGAATCCATGGACAGAGGAGCCTGGCGGGCTACAGTCCATGGGGTCACAAAGAGTCAGATACGACTGAAGCTACTTAGCACAGACACACACTCCAGGGGGCATTTCTGACCCAGGGATTGAACATGTGTCTCTTGCCTCTCCTGCACTGGCAGGCAAATTCTTTACCAGGGCACCACCTCGGGAGCCCCATAGACTCAAACAATTTTACCTGAATTATAACAAGTTGCTAAATTTTGTCTAAATACAAGTTAGATGAGTCCATAGAGTCTAAGCTATTCTGAAGTAAACAATCTCAGGGAATTAACCACAGAAAGAGGGGTGTCTCTCCCAGGGAATGTGCTCTAGGTCTGTGTCAATCTCTAAGACAGCTGGCACATGTGACAATTTGATACCCTAGGCTGCTTCAATTAGGACCTACTGACAAGCTTCCCCAAGGCAGTAAGTGCTTCTCGATCACTGCGCCATGGGATGAACCACCTAGAGAGGAAACAGTGGCTAGCAGTTAGTAGAAATATCCAGCTGGGGGGAATGCAGGACACTTCTCACCTGCCAGGGCAAGTCAGGTTCCTTTAAGCATCTCATCTACCCAGCTGACAACGGGACTCCCATGCCAGTGAATAGCAGTTGCCTACTTCTTTGTTTCTCTTCAGAATTGTCCCATCTCTCAAGTTGACCAACAACCATACCCCATGGCCTTAAACACCATAACAAATAATAATTAGCTTTCAATCTGGTTTTGTTAAGAACTCAACACTGCGCTAACCACTCTGGGTATGTTATCTTCCTTAGCCCTTAAGTAAGGCTATGAGCTGGTGTACTGCCCTGAGAAGATTCCCATTACATAGAGGGAAACTTTCACACCACAGAATGCAGACAGTCAGGACTGAAACCCACTTTTTTTCTGATCTGGAAGCTTCTTTCCATGCTACTGCCTCACTAAGTACAGAGAAAGCTTCTGGTTGAATAACATATGCATTGCACTTTACAGCAAATAACTTTCTGTGAAACCAAGACCTGAAATGTATCAAAAGTCATACCAATATGCAATTTTTCCATGCTCAAATAGTTAGGAGAGGCTGCCTATCTTTAAATCTATAATTTCCTTATAGTTGTAATACAAACAACACATTGAAATGTTGAGGTTGCATGAAACCAACCTTTTCAAATTTAATCTACATTTTTTTACACATTTGAATCTGGATCACTTTTATTTATTTATTTTTTTTAGATCAAAAGCCAGTAAAGTTTTCCCTTAGAGGACCCAGAAAATAAATGTTTAAGGTTTTGCTGGGGAAAAACATTGGGACTATGGTGTAGATGCCTAGTTAACATTTAAAACACAGCCATTTGAAATGTTAAAAGGCGTGTTTCACTCTTGATTCTTAAAAAAAAAAAGAGGTGAGTGGCCAGACTGGACCCACAGGCCGCAGTGCTCCAGCCTTCAGTGTGGAGACTGTCCATTGACAGTGTCGGGGTTCAGGGGACACGCACACTGTCGTTTTTCACTCACTAAGTCATGTCCAGCTCTTTGCAACCCCAAGGAATGCAGCATGCAGGCTTCCCTGTCCTTCGCTCTCTCCCACACTTTGTTCAAACTCATGTCCATTGAATCAGTTACACCATCCAACCATCTTATCCTCTGTCGCCCCTTGCTTCTCCTGCCTTCAGTCTTTCCCAGCATCAGGGTCTAATTTAATGAGTCAGCTCTTCCCATCAGGTGGCCAAAGTATAGGCGCTTCAGCTTCAGCATCAGTCCTTCCAGTGAATACGCAGGGTTGATTTCCTTTAGGATTGTAGTCCAGGGGACTCTCAAGAGTGGTCTCCAGCACCACAGTTAGAAAGAATTGCAAAGTTGTGAAACTTTTGGATTTGGTTCAAAAATTGCTCAAGAGATAGGCAAATCCTTGCACACATAATTGATTCTAAGTTTTGTGATTGTTCATTACACTTATACTCGAAAAAATGACATACACATTTCTACTCTCTTAAAATTACATACTATTTTTCATAATATAAAAGAATTGCATATAAATGAGTAAAAAGGACACAAGTCCATAACTCAGAAACAAATATTCTTTACAATGTGTTATATTTCTTTCAAAGTTTTCTAGCGCATATTTTAAATTCTATTACAGATATTTTTGACAGTACATGATCTGTGTACCTGAGGGTTTTGATGTTTGTAATAACTGTGGAAGAATGGTCTAAGTACAGTTTAGAAGGTACTGCATTGTAGATCCATTAAGGTGGGCCTGCTCTGCAGTGTACCAGTGACTGACTTCACATATTAATGGATTTTTTTTACGTTTTATTTTTTTTCTCTGCTGCTGCTGCTGCTAAGCCGCTTCAGTCGTGTCCGACTCTGTGCGACCTCATAGACGGCAGCCCACCAGGCTCCCCCATCCCTGGGATTCTCCAGCAAGAACACCGGAGTGGGTTGCCATTGCCTTCTCCAATGCATGAAAGTGAAAAGTGAAAGTGAAGCCACTCAGTCGTTAGCGACCCCATGGACTGTAGCCTACTAAATGTATGTTAATCATGTAAGATGTGGTCCAGACAAACTAATGAACAGGCACGCGTGTTCAGAGTGAAATCTCTTTTTAAGAAGTATGTCAGTGTTTGTTAAAGTAAATTCGCCCAGTGCGAGATGTCACAGCTTGTGCTCTGTGTGGACTGACATATGCTGTCAACAGGAAGAATTCCCAGCAAAGCAGCTGGTCACCCAGTTACGATCACGCTTCCATTCTAAGGGAGTAGCCATGTCTAGTCGCTTTTTCCCGAGTGGAACCTGAATTAAACCAGTAACAGAGTTCACTGTCACAGCTACCTGTCACTAGGATCTTGGTTTCAACACATGTTGCATTTTGTTCAATGCATTTCGGTTTATCAGAGCCAAGGATTTCACGGTGAGATCCCTCACACTCACAGAAGTGCCTTCTGAAGGTTGTGACTAAAATGTTAAGAGAATTGCTAACACTTATTGGATTTCTCAGATTCAACATCTCTTTGCATAGTCCCTTCAGTGCTTGTTGATAACAATAAAGACTGCACTTCTTGGCTGCTTGACAGGACAGGGTCAGCTGGTGACTTTTATTTCCGTTGGTCTAAAAACGGACTATTTAAAAGCTATCCACATAAGTTTCCCCGCGCGTTCAAAAATGAGGGAACAGTGCCAAGGGAAGAGAGAACGAACACTGCCAAGAAGCTAAAACAGACGAGGCTGCCAGCAATATATTAAGCACCAATAGCAGAGAAATATGGTGCGCCCTGCTCTGTCCTGCCAGCCTCAGCCAGCTCCCAAATTTCTGTCAGATTCTAATGTTGGCAAAGTGGATGGAGCACAGAGAACAGATTGAAACGACCCTACCCGCCAGTCCACGTTTCAGTGGACCCCAGGCAGAGTTAAGTAGGTCTGACAGAAAACAGTTTAGAAGAAGAATTCCAGTTAAAGCAAGGAAGGGGAGAGAGAGGGGGGAGAGAACATCCAGAGACGCACAGAGGCTGCTGGTGTGAGGTTCTTGCTTGTTTTCGGTTGCATTTCCTAGCACTGACGGCTTGCATTCAGCATCTAAGCAGGAGAATGCGTCCTCCGAGGCAAGTTTAGTTTTTTAGCTCCAAGAAGCATAGGGCTATCTCCATTAAAAGGAATATGCCTCTATGTCTGTTTCTCCACTGTTGCCCTGTAAATAAATTCTTCACTGCCGTTTTTCTAGGTTCCGTATATATGTGTTAGAATACGGGATTTATCTTTCTCTTCCCGACTCACTTCACTCTGTATAATGGGTTCTAGGTTCATCCACCTCCTGAGAACTGACTCATGCTGAGGTTTGACAGAAAACAGCAACATTCTGTCAAGCAAATTATCTTTCAGTAACAAATAAATAAATTTAAACAAATTAGGAATAAGCCTCCGAATGGAGTGACCGGATGGAGAACAGGGAGGTGGGGCCGTTGGCTGCTGCAGGCGCTGTTGCTGCCAGTGGTGAGAGGGCGCGTTACCAGCTCGATCAGACAGGGATTGAGTGCTCGCCAGTGTATGCGTCTTAGCAAAATAACATGTCCAAGCTTTAGTTCATTTTCAGCTTTCATGCAGAGCTCACATTAAAGGAAAATGACACCGTATTTCTGTCAGAGCAATGACTGAAGAGCTGGAAGGAAAAGTGGCCTTCTGTACTCTTAAAAGATGGGCTAATGGCTTAAGAATGCAGCAATCTGAACTTTCTCCCCGTTTCCTTTGAATAGTGACTATAGTACTGAAACATGAGCTTCCATTCGATGTCCAGCCCTAGGAGGGGCATGCCACTGTGGCTGTGGTGGCCCTCAGCACATCTTGTGCATGTTTCGTGGTGAGGTTCTTAGCGCCCAGGTCTTGGCTTCTGCACCCAGACTCAGTGTACCTCGTATTTTGATAATTTGGTCAAGATCGCCTAAGAAGACTGACCATTGCAGAGAAGAAAAATTTTATAAGTTGATTGAAGTTAGTTAAGATTTCATGTACCATCCACTGTTTTACCCATGTAATTTGCAACTTCATTTAAGTTGTTTTGCTTTCAGTATACTTGACTGTGATGGACTGAATGTTGCGTGCGCTTCCTCCAAATCCATATGTTAAAATATATCCCTCAGTGTGATGGGACTGGGAGGTGGGGCCTTTGGGAGATCTTTGGGAGGCCTTTGGGTGGGGCCTTTAGGTGCTAAGGGTGGAGGCCTCATGAATGGGATTAGTGCCCTTATAAAAGAGACCCTGTACAGCTTCCTCACCCCAGCGGCCACGTGAGGCCACAGAAGAGAGCACCCAGCTATGAACTGGTAAGCAGGCATGGCGGTGTATCTACAGGGGCCCTGGTCTCAGACTTCCAGGCCCCAGAGTTTTGAAAAATAAATTTCTGTGGCTTATAAACTACCCAGTCTATGGCGTTCTGTTATAGCAGCTCAAGATGGACGAAGACATTGATTTAATATTTTTGAACTTTGTTGCTGTCCTTATGTTAAAGTTCTTGAATATCTAATGCAAGTAGACATTTGAGAACATGGAGAAAATACAAAGACACTGAGTAAAACACAGAGATCCTGTGAAATAAAGCCAGACAATGACCGATGGACAAGGAGACACCTGTTACTACCTCATTGGGAAGGGCAGGGCCATTCCACGTGGATGCCTTCAGCTTCTCAGGGCCCATGAAATGCAACCCAAGTTCCACATCCACCCACAGTTTCCCTTTCTCCTGCCCACCCGCCATTTTCCGATGTCTCCTTGGTTCCTTTTCCCCTCCTCCCTTTGGGATGCTGCTTCAAGAAGCACGCTCACTCGTGTGTCTTTTGTGTGAGAGAGCATATCTCTTCTCACCACCACACCATCCCATGTGGCTTAGGAACCTCTTTGTTAGCAATTCTAAGCATTCTCTTTCGTCCCCTCTTCATCTGCTCTCTCTTGCATGTGTCACAGCCGACAATATCTCTTTGAAAAACAGTTATTGGAGTCCAGTTGATTCACAACATTGTGATAGTTTCAGGAGTGCAGTGATGCAGGATACGGGATGCTCAGGGCTGGTGCACTGGGGTGACCCAGAGGGATGGTACGGGGAAGGAGGTGGGAGGGGGGTTCAGGATGGGGAACACGTGTACACCCGTGGCGGATTCATGTTGATGTATGGCATAACCAATACAATATTGTAAAGTAATTAGCCTCCAATTAAAATAAATAAATTTAAATTAAAAAAAAAAGATTCTTTCCCATATAGTCCTTTAAAGGGTATGGAGTAAAGTTCCCTGTGCTATATGGCAGGTTCTTATGAGTTACGCATTTTATGTGTGGAGATGTGTGTATGTCAGTTCAGCCTCTCAGTTTATCCTCCCCCACCTAACCCCTGGCAACCGTAACTTTGTAAAGCAGAGTCACAGGTATAGGCCATGCCCCGCACAGCTGCCTGCCCCCGTCCTCCCTCATCAGTTCCCCTCCTCTACCTCTCTTCCATCCTGTCCTTTCCCTTCACTTCATTTCTCCTCATGGAGACACATTGCCTCCAGCCCTTCTCATTCCATGCTGTTTACTACTGATGCTACGGCTCCTGTAGTGATCAAGTATCACATTATAGACAGTCCCTAAGCTATAAAAGACTGGAAAAGGTCAGTTTTCATTCCAATCCCAAAGAAAGGCAATGCCAAAGAATGCTCAAACTATGCACAATTGCACTCATCTCACACGCTAGTAAAGTAATGCTCAAAATTCTCCAAGCCAGGCTTCAGAAATACGTGAACTGTGAACTTCCTGATGTTCAAGCCGGTTTTAGAAAAGGCAGAGGAACCAGAGATCAAAATGCCAACATCCACTGGATCATGGAAAAAGCAAGAGAGTTCCTGAAAAACATCTATTTCTGCCTTATTGACTATGCCAAAGCCTCTGACTGTGTGGATCACAATAAACTGTGGAAAATTCTGAAAGAGATGGGAATACCAGACCACCTAACCTGCCTCTTGAGAAATCTGTATGCAGGTCAGGAAGCAACAGTTAGAGCTGGACATGGAACAACAGACTGGTTCCAAATAGGAAAAGGAGTATGTCAAGGCTGTATATTGTCACCCTGCTTATTTAACTTATATGCAGAGTACATCATGAGAAACGCTGGACTGGAAGAAACACAAGCTGGAATCAAGACTGCCTGGAGAAATATCAAGAACCTCAGATATGCAGATGACACCACCCTTATGACAGAAAGTGAAGAGGAACTAAAAAGCCTCTTGATGAAAGTGAAAGAGGGGAGTGGAAAAGTTGGCTTAAAGCTCAACATTCAGAAAACGAAGATCATGGCATCTGGTCCCATCACTTCATGGCAAGTTGATGGGGAAACGGTGGAAACAGTGTCAGACTTTATTTTTGGGGGCTCCAAAATCACTGCAGATGGTGACTGCAGCCATGAAATTAAAAGACGCTTACTCCTTGGAAGAAAAGTTATGACCAACCTAGAAAGCATATTCAGAAGCAGAGACATTACTTTGCCGACTAAGGTCCATCTAGTCAAGGCCATGGTTTTTCCTGTGGTCATGTATGGATGTGAGAGCTGGACTGTGAAGAAGGCTGAGCACCGAAGAATTGATGCTTTTGAACTGTGGTGTTGGAGAAGACTCTTGAGAGTCCCTTGGACTGCAAGGAGATCCAACCAGTCCATCCTAAGGGAGATCAGCCCTGGGATTTCTTTAGAAGGAATGATGCTAAAGCTGAAACTCCAGTATTTTGGTCACCTCATGAGAAGAGTTGACTCATTGGAAAAGACTCTGATGCTGGGAGGGATTGGGGGCAGGAGGAGAAGGGGACGACAGAGGATGAGATGGCCGGATGGCATCACTGACTCGATGGACATGCGTCTAAATGAACTCCGGGAGTTGGTGATGGACAGGGAGGCCTGGTGTGCTGCGATTCATGGGGTTGCAGAGTCAGCCATGACTGAGCGACTGAACTGAACTGAAGCTATAAAGAATGAGACCAACAACGATCATAATTAGACTACTGTAAACCAATTTTCCTGGCCATGAGAATTATGCAATGGCCTTTGTTCATTGCTTATATTGCTAAGGATATGGCAACAGGGAAACACGCAACAGCTGTCGTGTGCAAGCATTGCTTACAGCTTAAAATTCCATCTCTAAGTTAGATAAATATGAGCCACATCAATATGGTAACAGGTTTCAATGCTGAAAACACATATGCAATCTAAAAGGATGCAAATCAGGCAATAACCTAATATTAACCAAATAACCTAATATTAACCAAAATATGTAGCATAAGATTATTCTTAATTCTCAAAGTTTAGATGATGTTCCAGGAAGATTATAGTTAAATAACATCTTAAATACAGGAAAGATAATTGCAGTACTGCTCACTTTTTATTTTGAAGATGTAACATGTGTTAGCACAGTATCATTATTGGAGAATTCATGTACAATACATATAATAAGTTATTGGGGCTTCCCTGGTGGCGCAGAGGTTAAAGCGTCTGCCTGCAATGCGGGAGACCTGGGTTCGATCCCTGGGTCGAGAGGGTCCCCTGGAGAAGGAAATGGCAACCCACTCCAATATTCTTGCCTGGAGAATCCCATGGACGGAGGAGCTTGATGGGCTACAGTCCACGGGGTCGCAAAGAGTCGGACACGACTGAGAGACTTCACTTTCATTTGCAAAGGTTGATTGCAAGTTAATTAATAAATAAAAATCACAAGAAAATTTGGAAAAAAGAAGTCCATAGAAAAATAAATATAGATAGCCAATGAATGTAGAAAGGATTTCCATCACAAGGATAAGTGAGCGTTTGCCATCTGAAAACAATGTGATTATTAGTATGGGAGCATGGAAAGATGCTTGAGAACTATGATGTGGAAAGTAGCGTATATAGTGTGGTGATGCTCCAAAGAAATCTGGCTCTGCAATTACTCTTTTAGATATATATCCTCAGGAAAATATAAATGATGTGTGCAGAGATGCCTATACTATGGATGCTTTAGGATTATAGCATTGTTACAGCATTATTTGAAATGAAGATATCCTTGGCATTCAATCATAATATTTTTTGAAATATTAGAAAGTTACTGAAAATGTTCTAGACAAATATGGTACAGAAATATGTTAATAATGTACATATATGTGAAAACAATGTTTCCAAGCTCTCGGCAATAAGGTTTAATTATGTATAAAATTAGAAAGTTATTTAATATTCCATTGATTACATTACTCTATTAAAATCCAGCACATCTTCATTATACCGTTTTAGCTAATAATTAGATATTGCATTCAAAGTGCATTGCTATCACAATTAATGATTCTTGGATACTATTAAACACTATTTAATGTTGTTTATTTTTCTCAGTCAGTCACAATGTTTCTTAAAGTAATTATTAAAGAATTTGCCTACTTTTGATTCTCTCGGCTCTTATTTCATTGGCAATTATTGGAATATTCCCCAATTCACTGAAAAAATTCCCACAACAATGATAATTTCATTCATTTGAACCTATGTTGCACAGAATTACTGTGGCAGGAGATGTATTGTTCTAAGGGAGCATGTGTTATGTTTTGTACAATGTACTTAACATGTCTGAAATACAAGCACAAATAACTATTTTAATAAATAAAATGCTAATTAATGTTTGAGTGGGTAAAAATAGACATGCTGGGAAAGACTGAGGGCAGGAGAAGAAGAGGGCAACAAAGGATGAGATGGTTAGATAGCATCACTGACTCAATGAACATAAGTTTGAACAAACTCCGGGAGATAGTGAAGGAAAGGGAAGCGTCGTGTACTGCAGTCCATGGGTGGCAAAGAGTTGGACACGATTTAGTGCTGAACAACAGCAACAGCTTATGTAAGAAACAGGCTGTATCAAAAGATCAATAAGCATATTTAAATATGAATATAAACACAGATAATGAATTGAGAGTAAAATCCTTAAAACTAAAATTTCCTTCATATAAGAATGTGTTGTAGGTAAATGCAAGAATGAAAGTGAAAGTCGCTCAGTCGTGTCTAACTCTTTGTCACCCTGTGGACTATACAGTCCGTGGAATTCTCCAGGCCAGAATGCTGGAGTGGGTAGCCTTTCCCTTCTCCAGGAGATCTTCCCAACCCAGGGATCAAGCCCAGTTCTCCTGCACTGCAGGCAGATTCTTTACCAGCTGAGCCACAAGGGAAGCCCAAGAATAATGGAGTGGGCAGCCTATCCCTTCACCAGCAGATCTTCTCAACCCAGAAATTGAACTGGGGTCTCCGGCATTCATAATGCTGTTAAATCCAACTTGATATAATCCATCAGGTGATTAAAAAGTGCTCATATAAAGTTTGTGATAGGATTAGGGCCAAGGTGAACAACAGGTCTTTACCACGACTGATAGGTTTATTCACTTGTTACATTTTGGGCTCTCTCTTCACACACACTCACTCACACACACACTCACACACACACACACTTCCTGTGAAAACTGTCTGGTAAACTGAGGTTGAGATTAAGGGACTGAAAGAAGCACCTGAAGGCAGTGGAGGAGTTGCTACAGAAGCCTGTTAGTTGCACTACTTTCTATCGAGTGTGATTCTGAAATGCAGCCTTTTCAGACTCGTGCTGAGGGCACACAAGCCCCTCGAGAAATCTTTGTTCAAAGTACAGACAGAAAATTGCTAGTTTTAATTTACCCCTATTTGCTTGATTGGGGTTGTTGGAAAATTGCATTTGTTTGAGATACTGGGGAGTCCTTAAGGAATTAAGGTGTTAGTGAGTAAACTCTCTAAGGCTGAATGCTATATGCTTCATTTCTCATCTCTCCATCTGGCCCTAGGCCTAAAACATTAATTATTAATACCCCCAATTTACATATTTTTGGTTCCCAAAGATAGGATAATGAGACTTCTTTGTGAATCATGATTTTGGTTATAAATACAGTTCTTATACTTTGCTCCAAAGATACAGAAAAATCACTGAAAGAGGGTAACTTCTATAAATAATTCTAGATATTTGAGTGAAAATAAACTGAACATTGTATATATGCTATAAAGAGCTGAATTACATGAAAAGCAGTTGGAAAACTATTGATGCTTTCATTCTTATTATTCAGAAAATAACTAAACATTTGAAAAATAAAGAACTCAAGGAATATCAACCATGCTCAATTTAGATTTTTCTAAAGTGAATCATTTGCTCAGATTGGCTGAGAGATAATTTGGGGAATGAAAAATGAGGATAGATATTCAGAAAATATAACAGGCAGAATATTAAAGATGTTCTTCTCCTTGGCTGAAAATCTAAAGTGTTGGCGATTAATAGTTTGATTCAGAAAGAACTTTGGTTCTGAGAACTGTTGCTTCAGAAACATATTGCCATGTGTATGTATTGCACACATGATTTGCAGTTTCAAGGCGTCCATACAGAACACTGAATAGAAGCGTGCAGTCCTCAACAGGTTAAGCTGATGGCTTTTGTGGACAGGTGTAAGAGAACATCACTGCTCATTATATCGTTGTCTTAATTGGTTTTCTCCCGAAATACAGAGACAGTAGTCCCTTAATCTGTTCCACACAGGGTGTTTACGGTCAAAACCTCTGAAATGATTGCCTAATTGTTAGTATTTTTTAAACAGTGGTTTTATTCTGGAATTGGCTTATGATAAAACACTTGTTTGTCCTTTGCATGGAGATAAATGAAGGGCCGAGAAGGTCATTTTTATTATTTGCAAGCATTAACCACTTTTTGAAGTAAGAGTTCACTAATTTGAACAAGCAAATACTGAGATAAGCAAGAGCGTTTAATGAGAATATTCCTCTCTTTGGAGTATCGCTCTTGTTGTCATGTTACCTAGAGCAGAAAGGTCAAATAATGGATTTGAGTTAAGTATTACAAATCTCAGTGATCTATAAAGGGGTTATCTTCAAAATACAACCAGTCAGACCTCAGTGAGATTTATTTTGGTTGCTTTGAAAAAACAACGAGCAAAATCTCTGTTTAATATAGCTTTGATATTTTGGTTCTGTAACTAGAAAATTAATAAACAATGTTTGCCAAAGGACTTTCAGCTGTGATTTTTTTTCTGATTATGGCTTACATGGTAAGAAAAATTTAGGTTAGAGAAAAACAACTAATGCATTTAAAAATAGTGTTTGGAAAGCAGCAGTACCTAAAATAGACCCTCCTCACTTCTCATTAAAAGGTGGATGAAGGTGCAAAACAAAACGGGAACTGAGAAGAACACTGCCAACAAGGAGCAACCATACCTGTTCTCAGAACCCAGGAGGAAATTCTTGCAACCAGAATAAAGCCGGGCTAGCTTGCTACCTGCCTCACAGCAGTCGCACATTCAAAAGGAAATCAGTAGACACACAACAGTTGCATACACGATGAATATATTAAACAACAGCTTAAGGGTTTACTAGGCTTCTCTGTCAGCTCAAAAGTAAAGAATCTTCCTGCCCATGCAAGAGGTGCAAGAGACGGGGATTTGATCCCTGGGTTGGAAAGATCCCCTGGAGAAGGAAAGGAGAATCCACTCCAGTATTCTTGCCTGGAGAATCCCATGGACAGAGGGGCCTGGCAGACTACAGTCCATGGGTCACAAATAGTTGGACATGATTAGCAACTAAACAACAATAAATATTTACTCCTGCTCTATTTAAAAAAAAAAAAAAAGGAGAGCCAAAACAACACTGCAATTCATGACTTACAACGAAATGGCCTAAGCATCATATTTCTTCACCTGAATCTCTGAATCCTGACAATTCTGTTCAAGACTTTCATCTCAGAAAAACCTGCAGTCTAGTCCACTCAGCCCAGGCAAACCCATGCTCTCACTGTGGCCTTCAGCACGGTCTCTCTGATTGCCATTAGATATAAGGTTGACTCAGGGCTTTTGAAATGTAAACCAGTCTAGCCTCTCTTTGTTGTTTAAGGTTTGTCCCCTACCCTATAAGCCATGTTCAAACAAGGACTATGGATTAAAGAAATAAACACGAGCATGGTTTCTAAGAAGATAGGGGGAGAGAGAGTTCTATCCTTACACAATTCTATTGAACATAACTGGGTTCAAAAAATTTCAGTGACTTAACCTATGCCTAATCTTATGAAACAGAAAACTCAAACTCAACTTCAAAAAGAAATAATATAAGCTTCAAAAATATCACCTGATATATTACGTGATTTAGAAAGTAGGCCACTGAAAACTAGCTTGCTTTCTTTTAGAATTTTATTCATGGGAAATAATGAAGCATGTCTTTCAGTATTCTCTTCACAATCTTAATAAATCACCTGCATTTGCCAAATGTTGTATTATATCCTTACATATTAATCTTGCACTCCATTACAGATTTTCCTGTTTGCTGGTTGTTCAGTATAGCAATGTCCTTTTATGGCACATGACCAGAGCACTAACGTTTGTTTTTCTTAGGCATGATTAGTTTTGGAGACCTTTATAACTTAGGTCTTCATTGATGATACAATAATATATGTAGATAATTTTCTAAAAAGACGTGTGCTTTTACCATTCTTCCTCATCTATTATATTCCTGTATTTCAGTATCTAGGATTTGTAGATGGATCCCAAATTAAAATGCTTTGGAGTATTCCTACATAAATTATTTGTTATTTTTCCCATTATTTCATGTATATATGTATGTATATATATATAAGAATTATGCATGTGTGTACATATGTATGTGTATAATTTTTTTAATTTTGGAAATTGTTAATATATATAAAAATGAAGAGAATAAATAATTAATTTATATATATACAATATTTAAATTCAAAACTTATCATTTTGTTCTTTTTTTAAAACTACCCTCTAAATTTCCCTTTGCCAGAATATTCTAAAGAAATTTATTAATTATGTAATTACGTTTTTGAGTACGATAGCATACATCTCTAATAAATACAATTTTCAAAAAACTCAAAATTTTTCTCATATCTAACAAATTTAAATTGTCTTTTTGCAGACTTTACCATGTATAATAAAACCACCCAATTGTCTCAACTGCAATTTTATAGTTGTTTCATTTGAATCAGAATCCAAATAATTTACTCATTGAGTTTGGATGATAGTTCTCCTAAGTTACTTTTATCTGTGTCAGTTGACTATCTTTATTTTTTTAATAGGCCTTTATTTATTAAACAAACCACAGTTTTTTTCTTTTTAATTTTTGTAGAAACAAACTTGATTATAATCAGTTTAAATTTTTAAAATAATATTTCTAATTAACTAATCTATTTATTGTAATCAGATAATACCTTACACTATTGTGATAGCTTTTGCCAAACATCAATACGAATCAGCTTTAGGTACACATGTGTCCCCCATCCCAAAACCCCTCCCACCTCCTCCCTGCCCCAGCACTCTGGGTTGTCCCAGAGCACCGGCTTTGAGTGCCCTGCTTCCTGCATGGAACACAGGTCGTCTGTTTCACACAGGGTAATGTACCCGTTTCAGTGCCATGCTCTCACGTCATCCCACCCTCGCCTTCTCTTGCTAAGCCCTGAAGTCTGTTCTCTATGTCTGTGTCTCTTTTGCTGTGCTGCATGTAGAATCATTGGAGCCATCTTTTTAAATTCCATATTTATGTGTTAACACGCAACATGGATTGTAGCATACATTACTGTGGTATATTACTCAGTAATACACAATTGGGCCACCAGAGAAGTCCAAATATAAATTACTTAAACACACTAATTTAAAAAAGAAATCAAATATTCTATAAAGCAAGACACACAACTATATTTTTTTAAAATAAGAAGTCTGCCTTAAATGAATAAGCAAATAATACTTGTTTAATTATAGATTAAGAATAAAAGAATGAAGAAAGATATTCCATACAAACACCAATCAAAGAAAGCTAGATTGACTATATTAGTATTAGACAAAGTAGATTTGTATTAAAAACCAGGATCAGATATAAAACGAGTAATGATAAATGTGTCAGAAAATTATAGAACAGTGATACCACTGCAGACACCTAGTAGCAGAGACCTTCAAACACACGAAACATGAATTGACCAAAAAGTGATAGGACTGAAAGAATATATTTTTTGTTGTTGTAGCTGTTGTTTTAAGCTTTGTGACACTCTAATTACCTTTTTGTTTCTTTTGTAGTTATTCAGTTTGGGTTTTCTCTTTCCATTTGCACTGATACAGATAAATCAACATTTATGCAGGAAGCAATTCTCTTCATGTAGGCTTTTAAACAACTTATTTACACAGTGTTATATAAAGAGGGGCTTCCCTGGCAGCTCAGACTGTAAAGAAACTGCCTGTAGTGCTGGAGAATGGGGTTTGATCTCTGGGTGAGAAAGATCCCCTGGAGGGGGAATGGTAACCCACTCCAGTATTCTTGCCTAGAGAATTCCATATAGGAGCCTGGTGTGCTACAGTCCATGAGGTTGCAAAGAGTTGGACATGACTAAGCAACTAACATTTTCATATAAAGATGTTTCTAATGATATTTAAAATTGTCTTCATTAGCTTCTTGTTTGCCCTTTGTCATCTCAGTACATGTTTTGTATTTGTGCTTCCGCACCTACAACTGATACATTGGTAATATGGCAATCTTGTGTAGTTTTTCTTTAGCCAAAATTACTGGCCAAGTGACTACATTCAATCTCTAATACCATGTTATTAATATAAATATCATGATCAACATGGCACAGATATTATAGAGGACAAAAGGACTCTCATATAAAATGTCAAACTTGACAACCTTGAATACCTTGAGTTCTAAAGACAATACTATTGTAACTGAGCACCATGATTTACCTTGATTTGAAGAGAACTTTACCCAACCAGTAATGCTGAAAGCTGATGCTGAACGGTTCTGTGATGACCTACAAGACCTTCTACAACTAACGCCAAAATAAGAGGTCCTTTTTCTCATAGGGAACTGGAAGACAAATATAGGAAGTCAAGAGATATCTGGAGTCATAGGCAAGTTTGGCCTTGGAGTGCAAAATGAAGCAGGGCAAAGGCTAACAGAGTTTTGCCAACAGAATGCACTGGTCAGAGCAAACACCCTATTTGAACACCAAAAGAGAAGACCCTATACATGGACATCACCAGATGGTCAATACTGAAATATTTGATTATATTCTTTGCAGCCAAAGACGGAGAAGCTCTATATAGTTAAAAACAAAAAAACAAAAAACAAAAAACAAGACAGGGAGTTGATGTGACTCTGATCATGAACTCCTTATTGCCAAATTCAGACTGAAATTAAAGAAAGTAGGGAAAACCACTGGACCATCCAGGTATGACCTAAATCAAGTCCCTTATGATTATACAGTGGAAGTGACAAATAGATTCAAGGGGTTAGATCTGATACACAGATAATCTGAAGAACTATGGACAGAGGTTCCTAACACGGTACAGGAGAGAGTGATCAAGACCATCCCCAAGAAAAAGAAAAGCAGAAAGGCAGAATGGTTGTCTGAGGAGGTCTTCCAAATGGCTGTGAAAAAAAGAGAAGCTAAAGGCAAAGGAGAAAAGGAAAGATATATCCATCTGAATGCAGAGCTCCAAAGAATAGCAAGGAGAAATAAGAAAGCCTTCCTAAGTGATCAGCGCAAAGAAACAGAGAAAGACGATAGAATGGGAAAGACTAGAGATCTCGTCAAGAAAATTAGAGATACCAAGGGACTATTTCATGCAAAAATGGACACAATAAAGCACAGAAATGGCATGGACCTAACAGAAGCAGAAGATATTAAGAAGAGGTGGCAAGAATACACAGAAGAACTATACAAAAAAGATCTTCATGGTCCAGATAATCATGATGGTGTGATCACTCATCTAGAGCCAGAGATCCTGGAATTTGAAGTCAAGTGGGCCTTAGGAAGCGCCACTTAGGAAGCTAGTGAAAGTGATGGAATTCCAGCTGAGCTACTTCAAGTCTTAAAAGATGATGCTGTGAAAGTGCTGCACTCAATATGTCAGCAAATTTGGAAAATTCAGCAGTGGCCACAGAACTGGAAAAGGTCAGTTTTCATTCCAGTCCCAAAGAAAGGCAATGCCAAAGAATATTCAAACCACCACACAATTGTACTTATCTCATACGTTAGCAAAATAATGCTCAAAATTCTCCAAGTGAAGCTTTAACACAATGTGAACCGAGAACTTTCAGATGTTTAAGCTGGATTTAGAAAAGGCACAGGAACCAGAGATCAAATTGCCGACATCTTTTGGATCACAGAAAAAGCAAGAGAGTTCCAGAGAAACATCTGCTTTAGCTTTATTGACTATGCCAAAGCCTTTGACCATGTGGATCACAACAAACTGTGGAAAATTCTTAAAGAAATGGAGGTACCAGACCACCTGACCTGCCTCTTGAGAAATCTGTATGCAGGCCAAGAAGCAACAATTAGAACTGGATATGGATCAGTGGACTGGTTCCAAATAGGAAAAGGAGTGTGTCAAGGCTGTATATTGTCACCCTGCTTATTTAACTTATATGCAGAGTACACCATGAGAAACGCTGGGCTGAATGAAGCACAAACTGGAATCTAGATTTCCAGGAGAAATATCCATAACCTCAGATATGTTGATGACAACACCTTTATGGCAGAAAGTGAAGAACTTAAGAGCATCTTGATGAAAGTGAAAGTGGAGAGTGAAAAGCCTGGCTTAAAACTCAGCATTCATTAAACTAAGATCATGGCATCTGGTCCCATCACTTCATGGCAAATAGTTGGGGAAATAATGGAAACAGTGACAGGCATTAGTTGCTTGGGCTCCAAAATCACTGTAGATGGTGACTCATTAAATTAAAAGATGTTTTCTCCTTAGAAGAAAAGCCCAACCTAGACAGCATATTAAAAAGCAGAGACATTGCTTTGCCAACAAACGTCCATCTAGTCAAAGATTTGTTTTTTTCCAGTAGTCATGTATGGATGTGAGAGTTGGATCATAAAGAAAGCTGAGCACCAAAGAATTGATGCTTTTGAACTATGGTGTTGGAGAAGACTCTTGAGAGTCCATTGGACTGCAAGGAGATCAAACCAGTCAATCCTAAGGAACTCAGCCCTAATATTCATCAGAAGGACTGATGCTGAAGCTGAAGCTCCAATACTTTGGACACCTGATGCGAAGAACTGACTCATTTGAAAAGAACCTGATGCTGGGAAAGATTGTAGATGGGGGAGAAGGGGATGACAGAGGATGAGATGGTTGGATGGCATTGCTGACTCGATGGTCATGAGTTTGAACAAGCCCAAGGAGTTGGTGATGGACAGGGAAGCCTGGCATGCTGCAGTCCATGGGGTTGCAAAAAGTCAGACATGACTCAGTGACTCAACTGACCAACTCACTCAGTATCCTGACTAAATGTAAGTGTATTATTTTCAGGTTCAAGTAGGAAATTAATCAGACATCTTATTTTCCTCTTTCTTGGGGACAGTCTCTCAAAATTTGAAGTCCTTTTATAAGGCTGCTTAATTTTTTTTTATACTATGGGCTATGCCAAGTAATTCTTTAAGATTCCTAGTTTTCCAGATCTATAATTCTTATGCCCTTTGTTTCCTGAAAAGAAAATAGATTTTCTTTTAAACCAAAACTCTTTTGACATCTAAGCTTTCATAAGATGAAATCTACTATCCACTCAAACAAGATTCCTTTTCAATTATCCAGCGGCTGCTATGATGTCTTGCTCAATTTTTCTTTTAATTTTGAAGCTGCTTTTGAACATAGTTTATAATTATAATAAAGCACAATGTTATTAAAGTTGAGCTGGAATTGTATACCCTTTGATATACGCTGTGCAACATTCTTTGAAACAGTCTGACTCAACAGCTTGTTTAAAGACTTTGGTCAGTAAGCATCCTATAAAATTGACAGATCTACTTCAGAAAAGTACTCAAGGTAAAACAAGAATAGAAGAAAAGAAAAGAAGGAAAAAATGAGAGAGGATTGTGAAGATAGAATCCAGATAAGCAATTCAAACATATTCTGTCCAAATACTTATGTGGAATAGAAATTGGCTTTGTGTATATGTTTTGAGTTTATTTAGTAAAGAAAATGAAGAGTTTGATATTGTCTTTTTAATTATTAACTTGACCATTCATGTTAGTAGAGCATTTACAGGTAATGACAAATCGATTTTTTGCTTTGAACTTCAGAGCAGCCCTGGGAGGGTCTTTGTCAGCAACTATTTTCACATGAGGAAACAGGCAGAAAATTCAGTTAAACTGCCCTAATGTGTCCACATGTTGAACTGAACAAACCATTGTTTGTTTCTTTCTGATTAGGCTTCCTCCCTGTCTCTGCACGGAGGAAAACAATTAACAGGCACTGCTCACCCATAAGATTTAGTGAGATGTACTTGTTATAGGGTAGTGGACACACTGTTTATACCTGTCCAAGTATACTCTCCATCAATGTCAGCTTTACAACAAAGGTTCATAGATTTAGAGTTTTCCAATAAGATGTTGTGTTAGATCGTGAAGTTTTCCTGGAAAACCCTGCTACTTAATATGAGTAAAATTTAGATATGTAATTATTTATGGATATGATATGATTTTATATTTTAGCAATAATTTATTTTAAATTTTTTCTCCTTTTTTAAAAATTGGTTTTTGAAGTATAATTGATTTACAATATTGTGTTAAATTTCTGCTGTGCAGCAAAGTGATTCAGTTATACATATAAATATTATTTTCATCAATTTACAAATCCTTAGAAGACAACGCCTGCTCTATAGATAATTATAGATGCTCACAGATAAATAAGGTAGTGTTGGGCAATTGTGCACATTTGTGTATCTGTGCGGTACCTGTGGCATTTACTTCACTTTGGTGTTGTCACAACAGTCATGTTTCCTGATTTCTATTCTTTTTATAAATTCCTCCCACAGCCTGCTTCATAAAACATTTACTGCTGCTTATGTAAGTACATAAGACACAACACAATGTTAATGAAATTTAAATCACATGAGTGGGAAGAGTAAGAAAGGAAGGCTAAGGAATCATCAGAGGAAGAAGAAGAATAGATAATCCTCAAGAATCTTGGACAACAAGGAGATCAAGCCAGTCAGTCCTAAAGGAAATGAACTCAGGAGATTCATTGGAAGGACTGAAGCTGAAGTTCCAATTGGCTGCCTGATGAGAAGAGCCAACACATTGGAAAAGACCCTGATGATGGGAAAGACCAAGGGCAAGAGGAGAAATGGGCGATACAGGATGAGATGGTTGGATGGCATCACCAACTCAACAGACATGAATCTGAGCAAAATCTGGGACACAGTAAAGGATAGGGGAGTCCATTGGGTCTCAAAGAGTCAGACGTGACTTAGCACTAGAACAACAGGCAAGGACCTGCTGTACAACACAGGGAACTCTGCTTAATATTGTGTAACAACTTCAATGGGAAAAGAATTTGAAAAAGGATAGTCTATGTATACGTATAACTGAATCAGTTTGTTGTACACCCAAAAGTAACACAACATTGTAAATCAACTATAGTGCAATATAAAATAAAAATTTTTTTAAAGCAAATAAAAAGTCACAGAAAATTTAAGCTGTTCAGGACCTGTGTCTGCTCTGTGTTCATACAACCATACTCTCTGTTCCAGGTTTCTGGGGAGGGGGAGGGCAGAAATTTGGTTTCAGATGTTTACAGACTGTCACCAAGTAATACGAAGATCAGAAGCCTGATACACTGGGCCTATGGCTAAAAGCTCACGTGTGGTTGGAAGAAACCCCATCCTGTTTCAAAGTGATCAGATCCAGCCAGCATCTCATCTGCCCACATGTCCCTCTGTCCCTGGACATGCAGTGTGCTCTAAAGACACTTTCCAGTGCAGAGTCAACTCTTGAAATATCATTTCAGATAGCTATTCCTAAGCACTCATCTGCTCTTCGGGTTTATGTCAGCCTGTGTGTCCATCAGTGGGGAAAGTGAGAGAAATAAACAAACAGTAACAACTGCCACAGCAAGGGACAAACAAGCATCTGCTCAGCCCTTCCTTTTTCTGGGCTTTGCTGTCGATCATTTTTCTGTCCCTGCTTTTATATCCAGAAGCAGAGGGAAAGCTAAGATTTAGAGCTTATTTTCCATCTGTCGCTGCTTCCGGCTCACGTACAGCAGCTTATCTGTAGACGTGTGAGACTCTATCCTGTTGTCCTGATTTCAGTAAAGATGGGAGAGGTTTAAGAAGGGAAGGGTACCCCCACCTGCCTCCTCCCCCTCCCATCAGGGGCACTAAATGAAATGCTCCATGGGTATTTCTTTCTTGAACAATTTTATTCAATCACTGCAGAAAAATTACTTTTATTTTAAAAGTGTTAATAACCTGGAATTACCTGAAATAACCGTGGTAACGTGTTCTGAAGTAATACATGTTATATATGTTATATGACCATAGAAAAGGCCCTAAAAGTGGAAATTACCTATAACTTATCTCAGTGTTTCACCTTGACAATAGTATAGTGTGTATTTTTCACAATTTTGGCTATAGTGGCAATTGAGAGTTTATTCAAAAATTGTTTAAATCATTCCAAAAGGCATCAGTTCTATTTTAATTGCTAAGGTAATTTTTTATTAATAACTCTCTGGATATGATGACACAAACATGAGTTATAAATGAAACATAAAATTTAATACCAACTACACACACCACAAAATTGGGAGTAAATTTTTAAATGAAAGAAAGCAAGATACTTAAGTTACTGGTACAAAGAATGCTCTGATGAACAAACTTAGAAACAATTGCTTCTGTGAACGGGAATGCTTTCTGTTTTCTTCTTCTTTGAACAATATTCAATGTCCCTATTTTTCTGTATATTTGTAAATCTGCAATTATGCCATATTTGTGTTGTGTGAGCCATCAAATCAAAACTGTCTTATCAGACCTCTGGCCCAATTAAGTTAATTCTGGGTGAGGATGGGCTGAGGTCAGGCTCGTGTACCTTCTGACCAAGCACAGCCAGTGGATACTGGTCAGCCCTCCAGTTTCTCCAAGTCCACTGAGATCCTGGGCCTATGAAACGACTGACTCTTCCTTAGGCCTGAGAGTCAACAGCCAAGTTGTCAGTTCCCAAATTATAACAAAGTCACAGATGGTCCTTGTTTATTTTGGCTGTTTAGATTCTCTGATTATTTGTTTTTAGAGAAGTTTTCAACAATGTCCTGGCACAAATAGAAGCCCATAACCTTTGATTCAATATCATTAAAAATGAAATCCATTCACTTAATGCTTATCAAAGTGAAAGTGAAAGGCGCTCACTTGTGTTTGATTCTTTGCGATGCCAATGGACTATTCAGTCCATGGCGGTCTCCAGGCCAGACTGGAGTGGGTAGCCTTTCCCTTCTCCAGGGGATCTTTCCAGTCCAGGAAACTGGGGTCTCTGCATTGCAGGCAGCCATGAAATTAAAAAACGCTTACTCCTTGGAAGAAAAGTTATGACCAACCTAGATAGCATATTCGAAAGCAGAGACATTACTTTGCCGACGGACCTTAGTCCGTCATGGCTGCCTACAATGCAGGAGACCCCAGTTCGATTCCTGGACTGGAAAGATCCCCTGGAGAAGAGTCAAGGCTATGGTTTTTCCAGTGGTCACATATGGATGTGAGAGTTGGACTGTGAAGAAAGCAGAGCGCCGAAGAATTGTTGCTTTTGAACTGTGGTGTTGGAGAAGACTCTTGAGAATCCCTTGGACTGCAAGGAGACCCAAACAGTCCATTCTAAAGGAGATTAATCCTGGGTGTTCTTTGGAAGGAATGATGCTAAAGCTGAAACTCCAATACTTTGGCCACCTCATGCGAAGAGTTGACTCATTGGAAAAGACTCTGATGCTGGGAGGGATTGGGGGCAGGAGGAGAAGGGGACGACAGAGGATGAGATGGCTGGATGGCATCACCGACTCGATGGATGTGAGTTTGAGTGAACTCCGGGAGTTGGTGATGGACAGGGAGGCCTGGTGTGCTGCAATTCATGGGGTCGCAAAGAGTCGGACACGACTGAGCCACTGAGTGACTGAACTGAACTGAATAGAAGCATAAAGGCCATTTTCAAGCCCCTTCCTGACATCTCCAATGAGATTCATGCGACAGCCACCTCCAGCAGCATGCACGAGAGGCTGCGTGGACCCTTGTCCGAGCCAAGCTGCCAACTGGTCCAGCCCTGGAGGTGAGCCCAGCTAGACCAGCAGAAAACTCATTATTGTTTGAGCCAATAGGTTCTAGGCGGTTTTTCATTTAGCAGTAGACAACAGTACACCGTAGCTTTCATACATATATGTTTATTCCTCAGCAAATTTCTCCTGACTATTTATGCATTTCTTGGACACTGTACATTTCTCAACCCTAGAGAACCACCCACAACACCACTGTAGATGGCCATTTTCAAGCCCTCTTCTTCACATCTCTAATGAGGAAAATGCACTTTAGACTGGTTCTGTGATGAAAACTTCAGGAAAAAGCCACCCTATCAGTAGCAGGATTTGTACATCTAGAAGACGGAGGGAAGCGTGTCAGCAGGGCCAAGAGGGTGTATCTCACAATCACTGATTTTTCATATTTTAGTTGCTCCTCAGGGACAAGTTATTCCTGAGATTTAGCCCTCAAATTCATTGACACTTAACATCAAAATAGTCCCCAGCTCATTGTATGCTGTCAAAAATATTTTTTAAATGGATCAGTAAATGACCCCACAATACTAGCTAAAACTTTGAATGGGTGGGGCCTCCAAAATCTGAAGTCTGATTCTGAGTCTATGTCTCATGAAGACTCTGAATTTTGAGAACTGGACTCTTTTGGCTATTTTCCCTATGTTTATATTATTATTAAGTGAAAGACTCCCAGTCATGTCCAACTCATGGACTATAGCCTCCCAGGCTCCTCTGTCTATGAAATTTTCCAGGCTAGAATACTGGAGTAGGTAGCCATACTCTTCTCCAGGGGATCTTTCCAACCCAGGAATCAAATCCAGGTCTCCCACATTGTGGGCAGATTCTTTACCATCTGAGCCACCAGAGTATTACAATGCACATAAATTCAAAATTTCAAAAGCTTTTAAGATTCAAGAATTTCACAATATCTTTACCTCTTTTTGGTTCAGTCCCTTACCAATGCATAATGCATTTAATTTGAATATTAGACTGCCAACATGGCTTATTACCCACAACTGTGACAAAAGTATAAATCAGAGACAATACAGTACTTAAAACTTTTATCTCAGCGTGATTGAAAACTTTATCTACTGCAAAAACAAAAGCAAATGCAATGAATATCTGGAGTTTGTGGTGTACTCTGTTTATGGATGATCTATGAAGGTAGTGGATAGAGAAGTACTATGAAAATAATTCAGGCAGGGGAACTGGTTCCCCAGTCAGCAGCTCTTTCCTCCTATCTCAGCATCTGGACGCATAGCACTTCTGCCTGCCAGCAGACGATGACCAACCATGGTGAATACGAACTAAATTATCTGTGCCTTATTTTATGAACCAATAATTTAAATCTTGCATTTTCCTTTTTCTGCTTGCCAAACTAAGTATTATACAGTTTTTTTTTCCCAGTTAATTTAGGGTAAAAAACAAAACAAAACAAAACAAAACAAATGGAAAATAAGTCCTTGTAACTGGCTCTTTCTAGTGGTTCTCCTGCTGCCCCACAGCAGTGGGCTAGGCTTACCAGCTGCCACAGGAAGCCTCAGACCACCCACAGGGATCAGGAAACCTGTTTTTTTAAGGATAAATTTTATTTTTCAGGATAAATTCTATACAAAGATAGAGACAAAGGGAAGCCGTACACTGCCTGAATTTAATGGTATTTATTTCTTTCATAGCCATAAACAAGGCAAGAAAACAGCTCCCACTAAAAGTAGAGAAGAGAGATATTAAACAGAACTAGGAATGAGGCCAGTAGCCTTAGCATCCATGCTGAATATGAAAGACTTCCTTTTCTGGGTATAATTCAGAAATCATTATTATAAGACTATAAATGTAACACAGTCAAAAAGACTATCCATGGTTTCAGGGAAATCAGTTGCCCTCAGTAAATAATAATTTATTGAATGTATACATATAGCACAGAAACTTGTTAAAATAGTAGGTATTTAAGAGAGAATACTGAATAGCAATGATAGCTTCTCGAATAATTAGCTAATCAATCATACTTGTTTAACTGAAAAGTTTAATCATACCTTTAACTGAGAAGTTTTAGATAATTTCCAAAGGTCTGAAAACTCAAGTCTTAAGGTCCCATGATTTTTTTTTTTGTCTTAGATAAAAGCTGCAGAATAGCTGATATTTACATGATGAGTTTGCCTTACTCATGAACTGTATCCCTCCCTACTTCAGCGCGTGCTTATTCTTCATCGATAACCATGCCCAGTGCCACTAACGGAAGTAAAGCCCTCCACAGGAGGCTCAGTGGAAGAATGGGGTGTGTCTCAGTCTACGCAGGCTGCCAAAACAGAACCTGGGTGGCTTAAACAGCAGAAATCCATTTTTTACAGTTCTGGAGGCTGGAAGTCTAAGATGAAGATTTCAGCTGATTTCTTTTCTAGAGAGGCCTCTCCTCTCTCTTCAGCTTGCAAAAAGCTGCATTCTTGTGAAATTCTCACATGGCCTGTCCTCTGTGCAAAAGCACAAGGGTGGCGAGAAGAGAGAGGGAGGAGTGGGAGGTGCTCTCTGGGATCCTTTCTCATAAGGACAATACTGCCTTTGGATCAGGACCCCACCTGTATGACCTCATGCGACTTTACTTCTCTAAAGACCCCATCTCCATGAACAATCACAGGCTAGGACTTCAACATGAGAATTCAACCTGCAGCAAGGTGAGAGAGGAAAGAACTGATGAGCTTGAAGAGAGAACACTAGAAATTATCCGGTCTGAGCAACGGAGAGAAAATGAGCTAAAAAAAGGAACATCAAAGACCTGTGGGAAAGAACATCAAGGACTGTAACAAATCATATGTTCATGCCATCAAAATCCTGGAAACGGAAGGTAAAGGGACTGAAAAATACTTTAAAAAATAATGGCAAAGAACTTCTCACCTACAGTAGAAGACAGAAAACTACAGGTGCAAGAAGCTGGGTGAAACTCAAACCAGAGGAACTCAAACAAATTCAGGTTTATTATAATCGAATACGTGGCACTAAAGACAAAGAAATCTTGAAATCAGTGAGTGAGAAACAACAATTTATCTACCGAGAAAACAAATCAAATGACAGTGGGTCTTACCAAGAGCCATAAAGACCAAAAGAAAGCAGCCTATTTTTCAAATGCTTAGAGAAAAGAACTATTAATCTAGAGCTTTACATTCAGTAAAAATGTCCTTAAGGAATGAAGGAGAAATGAAGATATTCTCAGAAGAAAGAATATAGCAAGAATTTTTTTTTTGTTTTTGTCAGAAGACCTGACATAAAAGGATAGCTAAAAGCAGTTCCTCAATATAAATAATTTTAAAAATACTTAGCACACTTAGAACATCAGGAGGGAAAAAGAGCACTTTAAACCAAAAATATGGGGGTTATATAATGATGAAAGGGTCAATCAACCAGGAATACCCCAAAATCCTAAAAATATATTAAAACAAACAGACAAAAAAAGCAGAGACATTACTTTGCTGACAAAGGTCCATCTGGTCAAAGCCATGGTTTTTTTGGTACTCATGTATGGATGTGAGAGTTGGACCATAAAGAAAGTTGAGTTGAAGAATTGATGCTTTTGAACTGTGGTGTTGGAGAAGACTCTGGAGTCTGTTGGACTGCAAGGAGATCCAACCAGTTCATCCTAAAGGAAGTCAGTTCTGAATATTCATTGGAAGGACTGATTCTGAAGCTGAAACTCCAATACTTTGGCTACCTGATGTGAAGAACTGACTCATTGGAAAAGACCCTGATGTTGGGGAAGATTGAAGGCAGGAGGAGAAGGGGATGACAGAGGATGAGATGGCTGGATGGCATCACCAACTCTATGGACTTGAGTTTGAGCAAGCTTTGGGAGCTGGTGATGGATAGGGAAGCCTGGCATACTGCAGTCCATGGGGTCTCAAACAGTCAGACATAACTGAGCAACTGAACTGAACTGGTGAAAAGCAAAAATTCATAGTACTGAAAAAAATAATAAACCCACAATTAAACACTCATTCATGATAAAAACCCTTAGAAAAATATGACTAAAATTCTTCAGTTTAATAAAGGTACTTGCAAAACAACCATAGCTTCTATTGTACTTAACTATAAAACCTTGAATTCATTTCTCTTGAGATTTGGAAGAAGACCCTGATATCTGTTAATACTACCATTGTTCAAAATAATACATTGTTTTAGCCAGAAGTTCTAGCCAGTGAAAAACAGTGAGCTAAATAAGTAAAAGGCATACAGATCGTAAAGAAGAAAATAAAACTTCCTCTTTTCAGATTACATAATTATCCTTGTTGAGTAAATCAAATAAATCTATAAAAACATTGCTAGAAGTAATATATTTTCAGCAAGATTGTAGGATATAAATATTCAAAATTCAGTAGAACTTTTATATGAGCACTTTGATTTACCTTTAAAATATAATACCATTGATGGTCATTTGCAAAATGAAATAATGTGTAAACTAATGAATATGTAGGACTTGTATGCTAAATACTATACAACACGGTTTAAAGAAATCAAATATCTAAATAACTGGGGGGACACATCTTGTTCATTGGTTGGAAAACTCACATGATGAAGGTAAAAATTTTCCTGAAATTGAAACATAGGTTTAACTAATTTCTTTCAAAATCCTAGTAAAATGTTGTATAGTCACTTATAGACAAGATTATGCTAAAAGCTATAAAGTTGAGGAAATAGGAATATCTGTGGGATACAGTTAAAACAATGCTGAGAGGGAATCTTATGATATTAAACATATATATTAGGAAGGAAAGAATAAAAGCTCTAAATTAATCTAAGGTAAAACTATTAAAAAGAAGAATAAAGAGGAGGGACTACTCTACCTGAATCCAAGAGTTATCGAGTTGCTAAAATCAAATTTCATGGTGTTGATGAAGGGAGGGACACACAGACCGATGGAACAGAGTAGAGTTTGGAAATGGAACCCTGTAAATATCCCCTGATGACTTTTTATAAAGGTATGAAAGCATTCTGATGGGTGAAATATAGAGTTCTATTTTTAACTGCTGCCTTTCACAGTCAGTTCCAGGAAACTCACACTTTGTCTTCTGAACTACCGAATTCCTGATTCCTGGGAGCAAGCACAAGGGAGTCACTAAAGAATTCCTGGGGTAGGTGAATAGACAAATGAATAGTTTGATAACCTGGGAAATTTGCAGCATCAACATGAGTACTAAACCAGCAACCCTGATGTTATGATCCGATGCCATCTCTACCAATTTTGATTGGTGTGTAGTTGCTTTACAATGTTGTGTTAGTTTCTGCTGTATAGCAAAGTGAATCAGTTCTATAGCCCCTCTTTTTTTCCTATATATATATAGTATACACATATCCCCTCTTTTTCAGATTTCCTTCCCATCTAGGTTGCCACAGAGTACAGAGTAGGGTTCCCTGTACAATACAGTAGGTTCTCATTAACTGTCTATTTTGTACATAGTAGAGTATATATGTCCACCCCAATCTCCTAACTGGTCCCACCCCACCTTCCCTCTTTGGTGTCCACACATTTGTCCTCTACATCTGTCTCTATCTCTGCTTCACAAGTAAGTTCGTCTGCACTATTTTTCTAGATTCTATGTATAAGCAATACTATACGATATTTGCTGTCCTCTTTCCCCCTCCTTCACTCTGTGTGACAGTCTCTAGGTCCATCCATGTCTCTGCAAAGGGCACTGTTTCATTCCTTGTATGGATGAGAAATATTCCGTGGTGACGGATGCTAAGTTGCTCCCATGGGCTGGTAAACAGCGTCGCAGTGGGCCCTGCTGCCCTGTGTCCTATGCATGCGTGCCCAGTCATGTCCGACTCTGTGTAACCCCGTGGACTGCAGCCCACCAGGCTTCTCTGTCCAAGGGATTCTCCAGGCCAGAACACTGGAGTGGGTGGCCATTTCCTTCTCCAGGGATCTCCACCTAGGGTTTGGAGCCTCACCTCTGTGTCTCCTGCACTGGCAGGCAAGTTCCTTATGACCTGAGCCACCGGGCAAGCCCCAAACACTGCAGTAACTTGGGGCCATTAGCGGTACAAATTTCTCCAGTGGCCTTTGATTCTCAGAATGCAAGACTTTAACTCCAGCTGACTTAATGAGTGGATGTGCTGAATTTTATTCATTTCACTTTGTAAGTAATGCAATTAAATGCATCTTTTCATTGTCATTAAGTCATTATATGGCGGCTAGGGCTGTAAGGCCTTCCCAGGTGGCTCAGAGGTAAAGAATCAGCCTGAAAATGCAGGAGATACAGGTTTGATCCTTGGGTCAGGAAGGTCCCCTAGAGGAGAAAATGATAACCCACTCCAGTGTTCTTTCCTGGAAAATTTCATGGACAGAAGAGACAGTTCATGGGGTCACAAAAGAGTCGGACACAACTGAGCATGGAATGAGATGTGCTTTTACAAAGAAAAAAAACAACAGGAAAATTCCTTTCATTGTCTTAGAATGGGAGATTTCACTTCGATAATTCCTCCAGCATTTTATAAACCGCTTGTATGTATGTAGTAATGAAAAAATATAAATCTACACATATTTCACTGTGGAAGAAATAAATGAAGCCCAGTCCTGCGAGGCTTGCCTTTAATCATGAAATGTGCAACATTTGGCTGTAGTGAATTAGCCATTTGTCTCACTAATGTAAATCCTCCAGAGCACTGAAAGCCCAGCAAAAAATTCCATGGCATACGTGCCCTCCAGGGGCCTGGGCATGAGTTACATGTAGATACAAAAAGATCCTAGTGTGTTGATGCCAGATCATATTTATGTCAGAAAAGCCCTAGCTTGCATGATTCTCTTTATCCGAAAAAGCTCCACAAATATATCCATCAGAAACACTGCATTTTTCAGCCATGGGACACCAAATAAGAGACAATAAGCATTCGTTGTCTTGTGATTTATCTTCAGTTTCTGTTAGAGGCATCGTCGACAGAGACAACTGTCCTGGTTTCAGACCCATGTGGTTCTTAGCCTACTTTCCGCATCTGTCTCTACGTTCCTCACATTGAGTTTTATTGTTTAAGATGGCAAGAGAAAAAAAAAAAGTCATATCAGAACATTCAGACATGCAGACAATTAAACAGCCCTTGGGGATTATTTCTACCATAAATGTGGCCATTTTGATTAACTCGGTCCACCTGCTATTATTGCAAACTATTCATCAGAGCCGGCCAGTCCTACATAAATGCCATCAGCAGAGGAGACAGCCTAGCTGAAGAGGCAGCAGGAACATTAATCTTTGCAGCTGTACATCACTCATGTGAGTTTACTATTCTAATCTTGCAGGTTTTAAAAAATCACATCCTCACCAGATAGGGTAGTATTTTCAGATCAGTCTCACCAGATTTACTCTCTGGTCTCAACACTCAGTTGATAGGGAGAGGAGATGGCTACCAGCAATATTAAATCTCACTTTACCTTTAATCCTGTCTCTCAAAAGGAATTTTATATTTTACATTTGTTTTTCTTACATTTCAAAATGATACCATTGTTTTAAATATTGTTCCACTTGAAAATAGGAAGAGTTAGATCTGTGTTTATGGAAAGTCACTTATGGGTTTTAAGTACAATTATATAGAAATTTTAAATACAATTACATATAAATCAGATTGTGGGTTCATTTTCTTTGTTAATTTTGATATTATAAATTTAAATTTTGGAGCTTCACTTCATAAGAAACACTGAAATTCTAATACATTAAATAATTTTATTACAAGATAAAAACCAGATAATGGATATAAAATTATAGGAAAACATATATATGATCTTGAAATCAGTCACTTCCCAAATCTGAATCAATGTGAAATACGAAAGAAGAATGTAAACAGTAAATATGAATTTGAAGATGTTAATCACAAACCTAATTTTAAAAGTGCAAATGAGAAACATAATTACAACAAATAGAAGAGGGGCAATAAATTATTATAAAAAGAATCAACATAAGTGGATAAGAAAAATACTAAAATTTAGCAGAAAGATAATTATAAATGACTATTAGAGAAGAGAAATTACAGATGATTAATAAAACTGTTTACATTGTTCAGCTTAATAATTAAACTAAAATTAAAACAAAAAATAACTTTCTTGATTGAGAGATCATGAAAAAAGTTTTAATAGTAATATTCAATTTCAGAAAGGTTGGAATAAAATGAGTTCTCTCACATACTTTTGGAAAAATCAGACATTTAAGGGGAGGGTGAATAATTTGGGGGATACACTCTTTTTCTCTCTCTTCTCTCTCTTTTCTAAAATGTTCGTTACCTCTTACCAAGAAATCTAAATAAAACTTTATATAAGCCAATGTTTTGATTAAGAATGTTCATCCAAAATGATATATAATGCTGAAAGCTCGGAAACAAAGCAGAATACCCGTGGATAGTCAACATCAATATCAAATGTTCACTTCATAGAAAAATTATCAAATTATGAAATACTATGAACATTCTGTCATATTTTCAAATATTACTTAGCTACATATGAAACTGAGTGATAACCTAGAAAGAACGTGACAATCTTATCCACATGTGCTGTGCTAAGTCGCTTCAGTCGCGTCTGACTCAGCGGCTGGTGGACTGTAGGCCACCGGACTCCAGGAAAGAAAGCTAGAGTGGGTTGCCACGCCCTCCTCCAGGAAATCTTCCCGACCCAGTGATCGAACCCATGTCTCTTGTCTCCTGCAATGGCAGGCAGGTTCTTTACCACTAGAGCTCCCTGGGAAGCCCTTCTATTCATATACAGATGTGTAAAAAATAAATAAAACTATATGCATGTATACACAGGAACAATAAAACAGCATTTGTGTTATATAATAATGTGAATATATAATAGATACAATTATGTATAACATAATTATTAGTGTAGAGAATATATAAATATATGTAATTATAATAGCAGGAAATGAACTAAATGTTAATAGTGACTAATAAATTCGATAATACTTTTGCATTTTATTTGCTTGTCTATCTTAAGTTGTTCCACAATTACATATATGTAATATATAATTATTAACAATAGAGAATATAGAAATATATGTAATTAAAATATAATAGAAGGAAATGAACTAAATGCTAACTGTGACTAATAAATTTGATAATATTTTGCATTTTATTTGCTTATCTATCTTAAGTGGTTCTACAATTACATAATAGTTTTGTGTGGAAAAGATTAAATAAAAAGGTGTGTGAATTTAAAGAAAAACAAGTTTGTCTTGCAAAGACTATCTTTGTTTGTAATTTCTCATTTTATATATGTTTGTGCAATGCCCTCTGACAACAAGGAAGATGCGTCGCAAACAATCGGTTCCAGGAGTCTGAGCCTAGAGCCTTGTATAATCACTCGTTAAGACAAAAGAAACTAGGGAAAGACTCTTTGCAAATGACACTGGGTATGATGGGTCCAGCTCTTCCTGAAATGTCATGCTTTCTTTATGACATTTTGCATTCAGATACAACTCACAAACATACTCCGAGCACGCCGATGTTTTTTCAGCTTGCAAGCCACTCTCAATTCTCTTTGTGGCTGTCTGCAGGCATGAGCCCTGTGAGATGACACACAGAGATCGGGGGGGGGGGCCTTGTCTGCCATGCACTTCACAGAATTCACTCTGGAACTGATCTGTGTCCCGAAGGTTTGGATAATCACAGAAGCAGTGATGATTTTCCTGAGTAAATTCCAGTCACCCAGGAAGTGCTGCACATGGCATTTAATTGGTTCCCAGCATATATTGCTTGTGGATGGAGAGCACTGTTTTCAAAGATATCCATAAACCATGCTGTGAGCTATTTATAACCTAATTTTTTTCTTCCCATGAAATGTAAAGTGTCTACCCCTTGCGTGAATTGCAGTGAGCTAAGGCACTTGGAAATTTTAGCAATAGAAAATGCAGTTGGATTCTTCAAGAAGTTCAAAATCTGGAAAGACAGGCAAGTCAGAGCACACCTAATTTTAAGGCTCCTTTCTCCTGGCGAGGTATCCACATCTTACAATAGAAATGAAACCAGCCGACACACTGGGCTGGAGTTATCCACAAGAGACGATCAGGCTGCCGGGTGGCCGACCTCCCTCTGTGACCTGCGGCTCCCACGGTGTCCTGTCAATCACTTTGTCTGTTTTAGGATGTTCCCGGGGGTGGGGGGTGGGGTGGCATTTAACTAGCACTGGTGGCACGGAGACACAGGCTCAGGTGTCCACAGACAGAGAAAGGAAGTTTGGAATATATTCCCTACCTCTGGGAGTTTATCACCTTATTGGAAGAACCTCAGAATCAAAAAGGTCTTGTAATTTTTACCTGTGTTCTCATTTCCAGCTTGCTCTTACAAAGTAGGATATGATGTGATGATGGATTATTCATTGGTGCTCCTGAGAAGGAGTTAACAGTCTTTTTTTTCTTATTTCATAACAGATGTCTTAATCTTAAGTTATTAATATAAATATTTTGAGGAACTAAGAAGTTGCCATTCATTTACACAGTTACATACTACTTGAACAACCAATTCCATGAGAGTCACGTGAGGCCAGGCTCGCACACCCAGATGCCTTGTCATGGACTAAAGGCGGGAGACCGAGGCAGCAGCCCCAGCCTTCAGGACCAGGACAGCAGGTGGGCAAGAGAGCAGTGGGCAGCATGCTTGGGACTGGTGCACGGTGATGACCCAGAGAGATGTTATGGGGAGGGAGGTGGGTGGGGGGGTTCATGTTTGGGAACGCATGTACACACGTGGTGGATTCATGTCAATGTATGGCAAAACCAATATAGTATTTTAAAGTAAAATAAAGTAAAAATTAAAATTAAAAAAAAAGAAAAAGAGCAGTGGGCAGTGAGATGACCTGGTGTCTTGTGAGTCTGAGGGCACGGCCCACTGTCCTCGGATGTCTTGTCTGGTGGGAGTTTGGTATGCTTGGTTCTGCTCTTTTTCTGGTCCACTGCCAAAGTCTTTCTAAGTGTCTTATAAGCTAGACAACATCCTTCTAAAAAATCATTTTCCACTGAAATTCATCTGGGTCATGTGCTCCTTACCCCACTCCAGTACTCTTGCCTGGAAAATCCCATGGACAGAGGAGCCTGGTGGGCTGCAGTCCATGGGGTTGCTAAGAGTCAGACATGACTGAGCGACTTCACTTTCACTTTTCACTTTCATGCATTGGAGAAGGAAATGGCAACCCACTCCAGTGTTCTTGCCTGGAGAATCCCAGGGACGAGGGAGCCTGGTGGGCTGCCGTCTCTGGGGTCGCACACAGTCGAACACGACTGAAGTGACTTGGCGGCGGCAGCAGCAGCAGCATGTGCTCCTTAAGAAAAATGATTGCTCATTGTGCCCGTGTGCTCAGTCATGTCTGACTCTTGGTGACTCCATGGACTGTAGCCTGCCAGACGCCTCCAGCCATGGGATTTCCCAGGCAAGAATACTGGAGTGGGTTGCCATCCCCTTCTCCGAGGGATCTTTGTGACCCAGGGATAGAAGTGGTAGAGACTTAGAATCATAGATCAGTTCAGTTCAGTTCAGCTGCTCAGTCCTGTCCGACTCTTTGCAACCCCATGAACCGCAGCACGCCAGGCCTCCCTGTCCATCACCAACTCCCAGAGCCCACCCAAACCCACGTCCATTGAGTCGGTGATGCCATCCAGCCATCCCATCCTCTGTCGTCCCCTTCTCCTCCTGCCCTCAATCTTTCCCAGCATCAGGCTATTTTCCAACGAGTCAGCTCCTCAGTCCTCGATCAAGACACAAGCAAACATGAAGTTGGGTGAGTCTGCTGGAGCTTTGGAAAGCCCTGTTCTTACTGGCTGGGGAAAGCCGGCTCCTTCACGCTCATGCTGCGTGACAGCATTATGTCCTGATGCTAAGTGTCTGGTGAAGATCCCAGTGAACCTGCCCTTGTTAAAGAGGCAGAAACAGCAAGACTGGGACCAGGGGTGAAGTGACCCTTTGGGACCTTAATTGTAATTAGGACATATTTTGCAAGGGCTTAGATACTCTCTTCAGTCCATTTCATTTTCAAAATAACATAGTTCTAAAATTACATATGTAAAGCACGAGGCTTTGATCAGAGATTTTCGCACAAAACTTCATCAACAGCCTCAACATGGTAATATCCATCTTTCTTCCCCCAGAGGCGTGAAGAGTTGTTTTCAGCACCCACCAGGTAACCTTCCTTGCTATGATGCAGATCCTTTTACAGTAAAAACAATGTCCTATTCTGGTCATGTTTCCTTCAGCGTGTGCGTTAGTCTCCAAGGGCTGCTGTGGTGCCATGCCACACACTCAGTGGTTTATAATGGCAGAAATGTCTTCCATGACCGTTTTGGAGGCCAGAAGTCCCAGAGCCAGTTGTCAGCAGGGCAGGGCTCCCTCTAAAGTTCTGGTTGGAACTCTCTCTCCCCTCCTCCGAGCCACTGGTGGTGGCCCCAGCCCTTGATGTTTGCTTGGCACTGTATCACTCTAATCGCTGTTGCTCTGGTCATGTGACACTCTACCTGTGTGTCTTCTGTGTCTTCTTAGAGACACCCATCCATCATATTGGGCTTTCCCCGGTGTCTCAGGGATAAAGAATCTGTCTGCAGAGCAGAAGATGCAGGAGATATAGCTTTGACCCCTGGGTCAAGAAGATCCCGTGGAAGAGAAAATGGGCAACCCACTCCAGTATTCTTGCCAGGAAAAAAATCCCATGGACAAAGGAGCCTGATGGGCAAGGATCCATGGGGTCCCCAAGAGTAGGACACGACTGAGCGACTGAGTACTCACGCTTACCACATTGTATCAGCGCCCACTTTCCCCCATGTGACCTCATTCTAATTCGGCTACATCCACAAAGGCCCCTTCTCCTCATAAGGTCACTTCCCCTGGTGCTAGGATCTGGATTTCAGAGCATCTTCTAGGAGAAACAATTTAACCTAAAAAAGCATGCCACCTGGTGAAGACACATATGCTGTTTAGAGGGTGTATTAAATGTATTTCTCATCTTCTAGTCTCCTTCTGCTCACCAATAAATCGGCATCTTGGGAGTTCTTCCACCCCCCTCTTTCTTGAGTTTTATGCTTTCAATCTCTCTGTGTATTTAACTTGGGAATTCAAACACATTTCCCACCAGAAAGAATCACTTTTTTCTTTGTGTGCGAGAAAAAGCTAAAGATGTTTTTGCAACCAGTTGCATCTCCGTGCCTCCTCCATCACCACGAAGAGACGCTGCATCTCAACTCTTGGCACCGTTTCTTGATTCAGACCTCCTCCTCCTCCTCATGGTCTAGAAATAGAACCGCACAAACAAGAGACCTACATACTGTCTGTCTTATGAGCCTGTCTCCCCGACGAGTCGCTTCATTTCTTTCTCTCCTCTTCTAGCTCCTCTGAATCCATTACCTCCCCCAACATGGTGAATAGAAAACATCTGGAGAGGAGTTAAAATGAACGCGGCAATGAGAAGAGAAAAAATGACGCTTTCACTCTGCTGCCAAGGAATTCCTTCCTGGACTGAACCCCTTTCTTAGTCGAGGGCTGACGTGAAGCCCCTGGACAGCAACAAACTCACAGGCCTGGCCCTCAGGCTGTAGACAGAGATGTGTTTGATTTGTGTGTTTGCTGAAACTTGGTTAACAGGCAGGATCTTTTCTTTTACCTCTGAATAGACACCGAGGAATCTGCTAACGCAGAAAAGGAAAAAGTCTACCCTGCTCATAAGTTGGTTTTCCCTCGCACCCATCCTATTTATTCAGCCTGTGAGGTGCTGTTTGGAAAGACAAATAGATCATCACCCGGGAAGCTTCCCAAACTGCCTACAAACAGAAAAGAAAGAAAGAAAAGATAATCAGCCATATTAGGCTGGCCATATTAGCAAGAAACTGCTTTCCCTCCCTAACCACAGCGTCTGGGGGGAGGCGAGACAGAGCAGGGTTTTCTAGTTTCTCCTGGAGGATTAGCTGTCTAGTCTGTGCATTTTCATGGAACTGATCTTTCATGTGTTTCCACCACTGGCTGTGTGTGTACACCAAGACCTCATCCATTTGCTGCACTAACAGGGAGTGAACATGAGGGATGAGGGGCAACCCTGGATGTGATGCATTTCGGCATCTTAGATTATTTGCTCCAAGTTAAAAAAAAAAAGTATGCATGGTCATTTCCACTCCTCACACTCAGTAGTAGCTAATGACACATTTCATGGCTTATCTGCAGTTCTAAATGTGGTCATAAATAACCGTACAAGTAACTACTTTAAAGGTCTTTGGAAAAGTTTCAGAGCAGTCCCTGCGAACTACTGCTGCAAGCCTGTGACATATTCCTTTCCCTCAGAGTTTACTTTGTGCTAGACACAGTGTAAACAATGGACAGCTGCTAGCCAAACCATTATTTTCCAGTAATTATGTACTGATGTGAGAGTTGGACCATAAAGAAGGCTGTTTGTGTGTTAAGTCTCTTCAGTCGTGTCTGACTCTATGGACTGCAGCCCACCAGGCTCCTTTTCCCATGGGATTCTCCAGGCAAGAATACTGGAGTGGGGTGCCATTTCCTCCTCCAGGGGATCTTCCTGACGCAGGGAACCCATGTCTCCTGCGTCTCCTGCATCAGCAGGCAGGTTCTTTACCATGAGGCCACCTGGGCTTCCCTGATGGCCCAGATGGTAAAGATTCTGCCTGAAGTGCTGGAGACCTGGCTTTCATCCCTGAGTTGGGAAGACCCCCTAGAGAAGGGCATGGCAATCCACTCCAGTATTTTTGTCTGGAGAATCCCATGGACAGAGGAGCTTGGTGAGCTGTAGTCCATGGGGTCACAAAGAGTCGGACATGCCTAAGCAACTAAGCATAGCACAGCACCACCTGAGAAGCCCAAAGAAGTCTGAGCACCAAAGAATTGATGCTTTTGAACTGTGGTGCTGGAGAAGACTCTTGAGAGTGCCTTGGACAGCAAGGAGATAAAAAAAATAAAATAAAAACAGTCAATCCTAAAGGAAATCAATCCTGAATATTCACTGGAAGGACTGATGCTGAAGCTGTAATCCTTTGGCTACCTGATGTGAAGAACTGACTCATTGGAAAAGAGCCTGATGCTGGGAGAGATTAAAGACAGGAGGAGAAGGGGATGACAGAGGGTGAGATGGTTGGGTGGCATCACCAACTCAATGGACATGAGTTTGTGCAAACTTAGGGACACAGTGAAGGACAGGGATGCCTGGCATGCTGCAGTCCATGTGGTTGCAAGGAGTCAGGTATGACTTAGCAGCTGAACAACAAGAGCACCTCTTAATCTTCATCAAATGTTCATAAGAGTAGAACTGTTATCTGGGAAGAAATTGTGAATTAGAAAGATTAATCAGTTTGCTCAAAAACACAGAGCTAAGTCATGGGAAACTTGAAATTCAAAATTAGGACCTCAGACTCAAAAATTCTTAAATGAATCCCTTAGAGATATAGAGATAATCTGGACTTGCGTAGGTCATTCCAAAACCTGTAGTGCTGGAGGTAACAGGGTTGGGGGCTGAGAATAGGAAAATACAGTTTTATTTGAATGAAAGGCTCATTTGTGAGGCACAAATGACTTCTAAACGAACTTTTGATAATTTACATCCTCCAGAGCAAAAACCAGAATAGAATAAATTGTTCATTGCCTGAATTTTTTTTTTTTTTTTTTTTTACTGGAGGCAGGGAAGAATTTGGGATGACCTGAAGACCACTTTCTTTGTGTGTATTTGAAAATAAAATGGGATCTTTGTCTAGAGCTGAGAGTGTGGGAATCATAGCCTGATGCCCATTCCTGAAGAGCTGTGCTAAACCTTTGAGGCAGGAACAAGACAAGATGACAGCTGAAACTCGGCCTGCTAGCTTGGAAGGTAGTTATTATGGGATGCGAAACCTATATTTTGAAAGCGCGACTGTTTTTATGTTTCCTGCCTTTTCTTGGCTGTTTCTCTTTATTCTCTCTCTCCGAGTTAGTTAAAAGTCCTTTGGAGAATTCTAACCTGCCTCAGATATTTTAAAGGGAACTGCTAAAGACAGTGCTGGCCTATATTTGGGAAGGAATTTTGTTTTAAACCACTGTAGTACTGTTTTTTGTTTTTTTAAATTCACTTGTATTTCCATACTAAAAATGTGATATATGTTATTTGCAGGGAAGCAATGAGATAAAAGAAATACATGTATATTATATGTAGGTTTCCCAGGTGACTCTTGTGTAAAGAATTCACCTGCCAATGCAGGAGACTTGGGTCTCAATTCCTGGGTCAGCAAGATTCCCTGGAATGGGAAATGTCAACCCACTCCAGTATTCTTACCTGGAAACGTCCACAGACAGAGGAACCCATGGGCTACAGTCCACGGGGCCACAGAGAGTCAGACACGACTGAGCGGCTGAGCACACAGAACACTATATAAATAAATATATATATGTATATATATATATATGTGTATATATATATATATATATATACACACACACATATAACACTTTCATTTCTGTAAAGGCTTTGTGAATATTGTGGTATATATTCATCCAGGGTTGTGTGCACATAAGTCTCAGTGTACTGGTTTATTTAGCTAGAATGATAGCCCAGTGACAGATTAAATCATATTGCATACATGTTTTGTGACCTCTTTTTCATGAATATATTTTAGAAAATTAATTTCAATAACTACAGAGAGGTTAGTCCTGTGAATATAATTTATTTTATGTATCGGATTCCTCACTTTTTCCAATCTAACTTTATATGTAAAGCTGTGAGGAACATAGACTGATTTCTGTATATGTTGCTTTTATATTCTAAAATTTTCTCTGAACATCCTAGAATTCTCATTATTGGGATATCTAAGTAAAACATCTCTTTAAAATGTGCATGATTTTGCCATTATAATTCCAATGTTCCCCTTTCTCCATCTAGGAGCCACAGTAACAGATCTCATTATCTGCCTTGTTTAGTGCGGTGATTAACAGCTCTATTAACATGGTAAGAGTTGAAGAAATTGTTAGAGACTGTTGAAAAGTGTAGTCACTGCTAATAGTTACCAACTGTTCATAATGCATTTAGCTTAATTTGTATGGAAAATGGTGTGTGCAACAGCACTTGCCAAGAGGAAGTTTTGCCAACAATCATGATCATTTTGGCTCAAGAGTGATGATGGATTCGCACCTTGGGTCAGCCCGGACGCCTCCCTGTGCTTCCGTTTCCAACGGTTAGCTCCATCCTGGGGGCTTTCAGCTTTCCTCTGGAACATCTGGCATCAGCTACTGTCACATGCGCACCTCCTGAGTCAATGGGCCGTTAGTTTTCGTGCAGAAATATGTGTGAATTTAGAAAAGGCACTCAGGAGCATCCGTAATGGGGGCCATGTATGATCAGTTGGAGAGCGGGGGGAAATTGGTTTTGCTCAGATCACTATCTTTCCCTACGTGGAAACCTCTGTCCTAAAGTAAACCAAGCACACACAGGGGCCGTGTGCACAAGGGGTCGTCAGAGGTCTCTAGCGGACCGCTCTGAAGTGAGTGCCATCACAGCATCCTCAGGTGAGGATTCCCTATTCCTCAGGCATTCCACAAACCCTGAGTAGAAGCAGACTTCACTGACAGCAGAGAAAGCAGCTGCTTCTTGGAATAAATTTAGGAGCGCTGAGCAACTCCCCGTGACCCTAATAATCCCCCCTTTAGCAACTCATTCCCAGCATCGAATTATTTTCCAAACTCAATAGTCCTTTGCTTCTGTGCTGAAATAGTGATGCCCTTGGGAAAAGTCACGTCTAACCTAATGATGACTATTTATACTGAATAAAATTATTTTGTAAGATTTCTTGGTTTCCCAAGACAGCTCTGTGTATGTGAATCAAATTTAGGAAAATGGGTGGACATACACTGCATTCTGATGGGTTATGTGAGATGGGGGTGGAGAAGTTACAGCCTGCATCCTACAGGGAGTCTGGACTGGACTGGTCCCTCAGTTGAGAGCCTCAGGGTCCAAAAGCACATGGGCTCTGGTATTGGGGAGGGGGATAGCTCCTGAAGAATAGTGTTGCCTGCTTTAAAGTTATCTTCCTTTGAAACTTTCTTCTATCCTCACCCTCCCTGGAAGAGTTATCCTTCCCTCCAGGTTGCTCCACAGTGCAACCCTGTGTTACAAGATATTGTTGCATTGTTCAGCTGCTAAATCATGTCCAATTTGTGACTTCATGGACGGCAGTACGCCAGGCTTCCCTGTCCATGCAGTTTTCCAGGGGAGAAGCCTGGAGTGGGTTGCCAGTACTTCCTCCAGGGGATCATCCTGACCCAGGGATCGAACCTGAGTCTTCCGCCTTGCCTGCACTGCAGGCGGACTCTCTACCTGCTGAGCCACTGGGAAATCGGCAAATAGAAGGGGACAAAGCAGAAGTAGTGACAAATTTTATTTTCTTGGTCTCCAAAATCACAGCGGACGGTGACTGCATCCAGGAAATTAAGAGACATTTGTTCCCTGGAAGATGTAGTAGGGAAGGGGTTGAGCTGAGGGAAATCAGTAGCTTTCCCCAACTTCTCCATTCAGGTGAGCATAAAATATTTCCAACTTCCCTTTGGTTTTCCCTTCCCACCTAGAACACATTTCCGATTTTCTGCGTATTTGGAGTATACAAAGCAAGACATTAATATCTGTGGTTTGACTGGTTTTTCTGATTTCTCTCTTTTGGGCAGAGGACGTCAGAGAGGGGAAGGCTGGGTTGTCTGTCCTAGACTTGCACGGAGGTCCGGCTCCACCAGCATCTGTTTCATGACCTTGAGCAAAGCATGTTTAAGTACACAATGGGTAATTGTAACTGCTCTGCAGAGGTATTTTGAAGGTATTTTGTCAACTAAACAAATACACACAACCCAAAAGTTGAGAATTAGGTTTTATTCAGTGGGAATGTTAGGACTTAAGCCCGGAGACACAGGCTCGAGTGCTGAGAGAGCTGCCTCTGAGGAGGCAGGGGAGGAGCCAGGCTGTATGCAAGTGTGCAGCAAGGGGCAGGCAGTCAGAATATGAAGAGATAATTGGTAGTTAAGAGAAAAGTGATCTTCTATGTATGAGAAGATGCAAATGCCCAGGTTTGGCGAAATCATTTCTTTTGTATACATCGGGCTATCTGGGGCCAGCCTGCTTTCCTTACGGTTCACACAGTAATTCCTTGTTTACATCCAGAGATGGAGAATGTGGTGGAAGATGGCTTCTCACATCCTCCCAGCTCCTCAGCTCTTCCGGGGGAGGAAGGAGCTGATGGCCTCCATCTAGCTGCTTTGCTTCGACTGGGCTCAGAAATTTGCAATGGAAAAGGCTTCTTTACTAGTAGAGCCTAGAAGAGAAAATAGTTCATTTCACACACATAATGTACATGAAGTACAAAAGGCCAGGATAAATGTGGTGCCAGATAAAATGTAGCTGATGAAGGTCTTCATTTATTGAGTGCTTGCTACATGGCAGATATTGCACTAATAATTTATGTATATTTACTCACTTATTCCTTACAATAACGTCCTCATACTATTATACTTTTATATATACTATGACACTATTGTGTATTATACTGTATGTATAATATACAATACTATCATGTATTGTACATACTATTATATGTTTATACTATTATAAATGTACTATTATACATTTATATACTATTACAGTGCACTACTGTTATTAGCACTATTATACTTGCCTTTATAAAGTACTGTTATAATTGCCATTTTATGGAAGAAGAAATTGAGATTCATAGGAGAAACATGACCTCCTGTAGCTGCACAAGTAAGGCAGCAAAATTGTTTTTCAAACTTGTGCAGGTTGGGTTCAGAGTCCTAGACATCTACCTATACTGATTAATACCAGTATCTCTCTGGCTCATCAGCTGTGCTTATGCCTGCCTTGGTTTCAAATTGCAGTAATCTAAAAGTCAGCAAGAAGATAATGAAAGGACTTTATGTTTATCATTAAGGGAAAAACAAGGCTTTCAGGAGTGCCAATGTTTTTTTATTTAATATAAGAAATTCCATGAGATGAAGTATACTCATAGTTTGAAACTGGAAAGTTTTAAATTGTGAAACTGATACTTTTTAAATTTCAAACTTTGAAAAGGAAGCTTTGAAACAAGAAAATTGGTCCTGTATACAGCAATGAAAAGGAATCAGGATGAGTTAAATAAAACCATGAAAAATTAAAAATGCAATTCTTAACGTTTGTGAGAGTAATTCTTAGCTTTCATGGTGTAAACACATGCGCAAGGAAGCAAATCAGAACTGCAGAAGTAGAGAAAAAGTATAGTAAGTAGTAAAAAATGATCAGGAGCTATGGACGTTTCATAGACCAAAACAAAAACTTCCAGAGAGTTCTTGAATTTTTAAAGATGTTTACAAAGTAGAGCTAAAAGGTCTAAAAATCTGTATCCTCTTAGTATTCCACTGAGGCTGTAACTGTATTAAATAATGAGTTAGACGTTTGTAGGAACCACTTTGTGGCAATTGCAAAGCCTAAAGCATATTTAATTAAATTAAGTAATCTCTATCTAGATGAAAATAAATCACTTTAGTGCTGACTGTTTTTAATGATTCAGGCTGTCATTCAAAAAAAAATAGGAAGCTGGTAAAGTATTTTGAAGTCCATTTACAAGACTTTTATAGCAAAGCACTAATGGGATTTTTCTTGCCAAGGAAATGCCATATTTTATTAATAAATGATTCTGAAGCACTCTCACTAATTACTAACATATATCACAAAATTTGCCAAAAAGGTGGGAAAAATACTTTAAACATATAAGCATCTTTTGAAAGGATAAAAACAGCTTTAGGGTATTTTAAAAATTATGATTACTTAATCCACACACAGGTAAACTTCTAAAAGAACATTAACAAGAGCCAGAAGAGAACTTCACTAAAATTTCTTTCATTTTGAAGTAACTAGATCTGTCTTTTAGTTTCTCAATAGAATAAGCACCCAGTACTGAGGACTTAGGGTTGATATCAGAGGAAGCAACAGGAATGAGCCTCCCCATGCAGACAGCAATCACACTGGCAGAATCTCTGTGATATAAGTGCTTTGGAAACCTGGGTTCGCTGAATGCTAACACATTCCAGAGGAAGACTTGGAAGGCAAATTGTGGCTAGTTTGGTCTATTTTACCTCTTAGCACAGAAGCAGCTACTCATCCTCCACTCTACTCATTCCCGTCACCTACCCAAGGTGGGCAAATAGGACCCTCCCTCTGAATATCATGGGTGTGTGCCTTGATCACTGATAGCTGCTTCTGATCAGGGAAGTGTAGGCAATAGGTGGGTGACCCTTGTTGTTGCATCTGCCCTCCATTGTTGAAAGCCCCTCTCAATCAGACTAAAGTGACTTCCAGGGGAGTTAAAGGGCCAGTGACCTTTATTTTCTCTCACATTTTTGTCCCCTTTTGGGAGCCAGACATTAAAAAATGAGGACATTCCAAAGCTTCTGCATATATAAAGAAAATTAAATAGTAATCACATCTGTCCAGGGAAAGGCACAAGCTTAGAAGGAACTTGAGGAGACCTTAAGTTCATATACCATGTTGATCCTTGGTACACAATAGCCTATGAAAATTTTAAACACACACACACACACACACACACACGCACACACACACACACACACAAATTAATAACAAAAGACAGCAATCCCTAGAAGAGATGGAGAATCCGATTTCCAGTTCCCACATTGTTGGACTCAAATGTGTAGTTTTGAACAAAAAATCAGAAGTCAGACAAAGAAACAAGAAAGTATGGCCCATTCAAAGGAGACCAAAAAATCAAGAGAAAATAACCTCTGAAAATGACTGATGATAGACATACCAAAGGCTGTATAAACAGCTGTCATAAAAGCTCAAAGAACTAAAGAAAATGTGAAGAAAGCCAGAAAACAATGTATGTATGGATCGATAGACAGACCACCTACAATAGAAGTTCTGGAACTGGGGAGTACAACTGAAATGGAAAACTGCCTAGAGAGATTCAAAGCAGGTTTAAGCAGAAATGAGAAAGAATTAATGAACCTGAAGATATTAATAGGACAGCGGAAATGGAAAGAGAAGAGAAAGAGGAAAATATTAAAGAAGAGTGACAGGTGCCTAAGGAATCCATGGGCCAGAAACAGATCTGCGTGCACACACACTGCGGGAGTCCCAGAAGGAAGAGGGGGAGGGACGGGGCAGAGAGAACATTAGAAGAAATGATGGGCGGAAACTTCTCAAATTTGATGAATACGGGAATATAAACACCTGAGAAATTTAAAGAGACTCAAATAAAATGAACACTCCTTTCTTAAGCGCAATGAAAACTTTGAAAACAAGTTGCCCACTGTCCCAGTGAAAACCAACAGCCTCAGAGCTCCCAAAAGGTGCACAACAACGTGGCTGAAACTCCTGCAAAATTCAATTTTCATATAGATATCATCTTTAGAGTTCTCCAGTATTTCCCTGGAAAACCACACTCATGAAGTTCGTCTTTATTTGATTTGACTTAGAGTTCACCTTGGGGTTTCCCTGGTGGCTCAGATAGTAAAGAATCTGCCTGCAATACGGGAGACCTGGGTTCGATCCCTGGATTGGGAAGATCTCCTGGGGAAGGGCATGGCAACCCCTCCAGTATTCTGGCCTGGAGAATCCCCACGGTGGGCTACAGTCCATGGGCTCACAAAGAGTTGGGTATGACAGAGCAGCAAAGCAAACACACACACAAACACATGCACAGAGGTCACCCTACGGGGACAGCCTTACCTTGAGGGTGTTTTTTGAAAACAATCAGAGGGAACTAATTACTATGGCAGCTGCCTACGTGGGTGATGACATCTGGGGAAAACAAGGAGCTGGAAAAACTCTGTGAAGGAAATAGTGAGAATGAGCTGTCCATAGGGTGTATGTACAAGGTCACACTCACTCCATGCACTTTGCACATGCCCAGGGCTGTGTGCAAAGGGGAAGTTAAGGCTAAGACCAAAGTGCAGGGCAGTTTCTGCCTCTAGGCTCCTCCTTCAAGGATTTGTGATTCTTGATCTCTTTCTTCGTTCCTGCAGGAAGCAGTTCTTGCTGTGACCTCGTTTCTCTGACAGAGCTAAGAAGAGCTGTTGGTTTTCAGTTTGCTCAGCTCTTTTGTTGTGAGGATGGAAGGGAGAATGTCTGAGATCTTCACCCACAACAGCAGAGTATGAATGAGCTTTGAACACTCTCCAGCAAAGAGGATCCGTTGTTAGTAAATCCCAAATTTGAATCATATCAACAAATCCTAAGGCCTTAAATCACACTAAGCAGTGATTGGAGCACCTCACCTTTAAAAATATATAAATATATCTGTATTTATGTATTTCTCCCTGGTTGTGCTGGGTCTTTTCCAGCTGCTGCTCATGGGCTTTCTCTAGCTGTGGCAAGTGGGAGCCTCTTCCCAGCTGCAGTGCTCACGCTTTTCATTGCTTCTCTTATAAAGGAAAGCAATGAATAAGGGGCTCTCTCACTGTGGAGCATGGGCCCCAGGAGCTTCAGTAGTTGGGGGCGTGGGCTTCGTTGCCCCGCGGCATGTCAAATATTCTCAGACCAGGGATCAAACCCATGTCTCCTGCATTGGCAGGTGAATTCTCCACTATCGGACCCCTGGGGAAGTCCCAGAGCATTTCAGCTTTTAATATACATTCAAAACATTAATAATAATTTCATGTGTCACAATAACTCAACTTTTCAATGTTTTTTAATCAGTTTTTCTTAATTTTCTATAGCATACATATGTATTCTGTTTCCAAGTTATCCTCATTGTAAAATCAGACTTTAAATAATTTGGGGAAAAATAGAAGATGAGATATAATTTGTTGTAAATTTTTTTAAGGAGAGGCCCAAACTGTTGCTGTATGATAAAGTTATAATAAATTTATAAGTACTTTAAAATCCACATCTAAATGACATAAATAATTAAAGCATTCCAACCAAAAAAATGCATAATGAATTGTATTTCTATGACAAAAGTGGTAAAAGTGGGAATATTGTTGCTTTGATGGATGCCTAAACATCAATCATGTATTTGCTTTGGAAAACATTAATAAACTGTATTGCTGCCTATCTCTAATAATATTAATATTCTCAATTTGCTTCATATAGTATTTATTACTTTTTTTCTGCTAAGAGTTTTTTAAATTTTTAATTTACTTTTAAAAATTTACAGTGGACTATAAATACTAACTCCTGTTCTGAGGCAGGTGATTTCTTTCCTTTTGTTAAATTGGAGTATAGTTTACTAACAATGGTGTGCTAGGTCAGTAGTCATCTGGACTGGATTCAATCTGAGCACACTCTTCATTGTGTTTATAACGAGGCATTTGATAACCAGTCACTTAACAGGTAGTATAAAGGCAAGGCAGTTTCGAACGTGTAGGGATGATCCATGAGCACAAGGGAGAAACCACCAAAGACCAATCAGGTTGTGTTGCTCAGGGCCAGCCCTGAAGTGACGGAGCGGCATCTCCTACTGTTATTGCTGCCAGGGGTTCAATATGGTCGGCGGCTCTGCTGACGCACTGCTCCAGGCCAGCCCCAGGAAGCTTGCCGTCGCTCACTGAGAAGTCAGTGCTGAGCGAGGGCCTGTCATGAGCAGTGCCATATACCCCTTGGCTCTCTCTAGTGCCCCGAAAAGTTGTCCAACCTCATTTACTCACCTGTCCAGGCAGAACAACAACAAAGAAGGTGATGGTAACAGTCATCCCTTTACTAAGATAGTCAACCTTCTTAAGGAGAAGGAGAGATTAAGATTAGGTAGTGAGTGAGATAAAGAGCATATTTGGACAGATTCTTGCCACCCTACGGGCTGTATAGCCTGCCAGCCTCCTCTGTCCATGGGATTTTCCAGGCAAGATTACTAGAATGGGTTGCTATGCACTACTCCAGGGGTTCTTCCTGACTTAGGAGTCAAACCCACATCTCTTATGTCTCCTGCCTTGGCAGGCAGGTTCTTTACCACTAGTACCACCTGGGAATACCAAATAATATTTAGATACCAGTAATAAAAATCATATACCTTGTGGAAAAATTGGGTTATATTTTTACTCATAATACTTGTTATGGTAGAACAGTAAACTTGATATCAAATATATATATTAAATAAAATATTGCAATTATATTACATATTTGAATACTGTTACATTTCTATTTGTATATGATTATGCTTTTAAATTATGGTTTATCTCTGAGAAAAAGTTATAAAAGTAATTTTTTTAGAAATTATTAAAATTTTACAGATGAAAGTGAAAGAGGAGAGTGAAAAAGTTGGCTTAAAACTCAGCATTCAGAAAACTAAGACTATGGCTTCCAGTCCCATCACTTCAAGGCAAATACAATGGGGAAATAATAGGAACAGTGAGCGACTTTATTTTTGGGGGGCTCCAAAATCACTGCAGATGGTGACTGCAGCCATGAAATTAAAAGACGTTTGCTCCTTGGAAGAAAAGTTATGACCAACATAGACAGCATATTAAAAAGCAGAGACCTTACTTTGCCAGCAATCCTTCTAGTCAAGGCTATGGTTTTTCCAGTGGTCATGTATGGATGTGAGAGTTGGACTACAAAGAAAGCTGAGCACCAAAGAACTGATGTTTTGAATTGTGGTGTTGGAGAAGACTCTTGAGAGTCCCTTGGACTGCAAGGAGATCCAACTAGTCCATCCTAAAGGAAATCAGTCCTGAATATTCATTGGAAGTGCTGATGCTGAAGCTGAAACTCCAATACTTTGGCCACCTGATGCAAAAAACTGACTCATTGGAAAAGACTCTGATGTTGGGAAAGATTGAGGGCAGGAGGAGAAGGGGATGACAGAGGATGAGATGGCTGGATGGCATCACCGACTTGATGGACTGAGTCTGAGCAAGCTGCAGTCCATGGGGTCACAAAGAGTCAGACACGACTGAGTGACTTTCATGTTCACTTTAAACATTTCAAAACATATTGAAAATTTTGCATATCTTATACTGGTGGAGAAGCTTTTTTTAAAAAAAAAAACAAATAATATAATTCTTACTTGGGACTATAAAGGTTTGAAATATGCACACCCACAAAGACAAGGAGAAAGAGTTAAAGACAGGCAGAGATAGTTTCAGAGTGACAAGGTTTTAAAGGAGATTTTAGCATAAAAATAAATGAAACGGCAGTAAGACTTTTCCTACTATTATAGGATGTTGTAGGTGGAGGAAATCACTCCTTTGCAACAATTAAAGAAGTAAACATAGTTTAAAAAATGTTTTTAGAAGATATGGAAGTCTAAATACGTAAGAGGACCAGAAATACTATAACAGTTGTGCTCATTTGTGTCTGACGCTTTGCGACCTCATGGACTATAGCCCTCCAGGCTCTTCTCCCCATGGGGATTCTCCAGGCAAGAACACTGGAGTGAGTCGCTCTTTCCTTCTCCAGGGGATCTTCTCAACCCAGATACAAACCCACGTCTCTTGTGTCTCCTACACTGGCAGGTGAGTTCTTTACCACTGAACCACCTAGGAAACCCATTGGAATACTATAATTCCAGGAAGAAAAATATTTTTCTTTAGTTGAAAGAATACTGGAAACATTTTCTTTCAGAGAATTTCTTGAAGTAGAAACAGGCTAAAAATCGGGCTTGCCATAGGTAAAAGGTCACTAAAAACAAGTTTTGATGGCCTCCAGAACTGACATAATGAATTAACATTAGAAGAAGTCCAAATGCCCACCCATGTTTCTTCCTGGAATATTTGGTAGATGTGGAGAAATGCGAACCTTCAGAATGGACTGGAAATGCAGATTGAATTACCTGTTCACAATGCTTAGGAAACAAAGTCTCAGTAAAGAGACTCAGCTTCAAGATATTTGAAAATTCAAAGAACTGGACTGAAACTAATTAAAACTGGAATTCAACCTGGACACAGCAAAATACATGACTCTATTGAATGAAACCGTCCTTCATCTGATCTGTCTAATGAATGAATAAGAAAAAATAGTGCATCTGTGGAGAAAAAACATTGATTTTCTTCTGTATAGTCTATTGAAACATGAAATCCACTGTAAATAATTACAAGAAATGCAAAGATATAGGAAAACAAAACATACTTGAGCAATAAACAAGTAATGGAGGCTAATCCGCTATTGGCTTAGAAGTCAGCCAGCAAGGACTTTAAAATAGACAATGTAAATGTGTCAAACTATGGAGACAGCTGTAGAAAATAGATTAAAAATACAGATTTTAATGAGGAGTTGCAATCTATAAAAATGGACCAAAAGAACGTGATGGGACTAAATAATAAAATATATGAAATGAGGGGTATTAAAATCATCCTGGAAATAGTTTTAAACAAAATTAGTAAGACGAAAGCTAGATCAGTGGAAAATACACAAATTAAAGCACCAAAGGAGAAACAAAATAAAAGACAGAAGCAAGTAAAGAAATGGATAGCTATAGTAAAATGATGAGACGGCTGGACGGCATTACTGACTCAATGGACATGAGTTTGAGTGAACTCCAGGAGTTGGTGATGGACAGGGAGGCCTGGCGGGCTGCAATTCATGGGGCTGCAAAGAGTCAGACACGACTGAGTGATTGAACTGAACTGAGCTAATGGTAAAATGGTCTCAGTTTCAGTTCAGTCGCTCGGTCTTGTCTGACTCTGTGACCCCGTGAACCGCAGCACTCCAGGCCTCCCTGTCCATCACCAACTCCCGGAGTTCATGTCCATTGAGTCGGTGATGCCATCCCACCTACCTCATCCTACGTCTTCCCCTTCTCCTCCAACCTTAAATCTTTCCCAGCACTGAGGTCTTTTCAAATGAGTCAGTTCCTTGCATTAGGTGGCCAAAATATTAGAGCTTCAGCATCAGCCCTTCCAATTAATATTCAGGACTGATTTCCTTTAGGATGGACTGGTTGGATCTCCTTGGAGTCCATGGGACTTTCAAGAGTCTTCTCCAACACTACAGTTCAAAAGCATCAATTCTTTGGTGCTCAGCTTTCTTTAAAGTCCAACTCTCACATCCATACATGACTACTGGAAAAACTATAGCCTTGACTAGACGGACTTTTGTTGGCAAAGTAATGTCTCTGCTTTTTAATAAGCTGTCTAGGTTGGTCATAGCTTTTCTTCCAAGGAGCAAGCATCTTTTAATTTCATGGCTGCAGTCACCATCTGCAGTGATATTGGAGCCAAAAAAAAAAAAATCTGTCATTGTTTCCACTGTTTCCCAATCTATTTGCCATGAAATGATGGGGATAGATGCCATGATCTTAGTTTTCTGAACGCTGAGTTTTAAGCCAACTTTTTCACTCTCCTCTTTCACTTTCATCAAGAGGCTCTTTAGTTCCTCTTCACTTTCTGCCATAAGGGTGGTGTCAGCTGCATATCTGAGGTTATTAATATTTCTCCCGGCAATCTTGATTCCAGCTTGTGCTCCATTCAGTCCAGCGTTTCTCATGATGTACTCTGCATAGAAGTCAAATAAGCAGGGTGACAATATACAGCCTTGACGTACTCCTTTTCCTACTTGGAACCAGTCTGTTGTTCCATGTCCAGTTCTAACTGTTGCTTCCTGACTTGCATACAGATTTCTCAGGAGGCAGGTCAGGTGGTCTGGTATTCCCATCTCTTTCAGAATTTTCCACAGTTTCTTGTGATCCACACAGTCAATGACTTTGGTGTAATCAATAAAGCAGAAGTAGATGTTTTTCTGGAACTCTCTTGCTTTTTCGATGATCCAGTGGATGTCGCCAATTTGATCTCTGGTTCCTCTGCCTTTTCTAAAACCAGCTTGAACATCTGGAAATTCATGGTTCACGTACTTTTGAACCCTAGCTTGGAGAATTTTGAGCATTACTTTACTAGCATGTGAGATGGGTACAATTGTGTGGTAGTTTGAGCATTCTTTTGCATTGCCTTTCTTTGGGATTGGAATGAAAACTGACCTTTTCCAGTCCTATGGCCACTGCTGAGTTTTCCAAATTTGCTGGCATATTGAGTGCAGCACTTTCACAGCATCATCTTTCAGGATTTGAAATATCTCAACTGGAATTCTATCACCTCCACTAGCTTTGTTCATAGTGATGCTTTCTAAGGCCCACTTGACTTTGCATTCCAGGATGTCTGGCTCTAAGTGAGTGATCACACCATCATGACTGTACATGTACATGTACAGTTCTGTGTATTCTTGCCACCTCTTCTTAATATCTTCTGCTTCTGTTAGGTCCACACCATTTCTGTCCTTTATTGAGTCCATCTTTGCATGAAATGTTCCCTTGGTATCTGTAATTTTCTCGAAGAAATCTCCAGTCTTTCCCATTCTATTTTTTTCCTCTATTTCTTTTCATTGACCACTGAGGAAGCCTTTCTTATCTCTCCTTGTTATTGTTTGGAACTCTGCATTCAAATGGGTATATCTTTCCTTTTCTCCTTTGCTTTTCACCTCTCTTCTTTTCACAGCTGTTTGTAAGGCCTTCTCAGACAACCATTTTGCATTTTTGCATTTCTTTTTGTTGGGGATGGTCTTGATCACTGCCTCCTGTACAACGTCAGGAACCTTCGTCCATAGTTCTTCATGCACTCTGTCTATCAGATCTAGTCCCTTAAATCTATTTCTCACTTCCACTGTATAAGGGATTTGATTTTGGTCATACCTGAATGGTATAGTGGTTTTCCCTACTTTCTTCAATTTCAGTCTGAATTTGGCAATAAGGTGTTCATGATCTGAACCACAGTCAGCTCCTGGTCTTGTTTTTGCTGACTGTATAGAGCTTCTCCATCTTTGACTGCAAAGAATATAGTCAATCTGATTTCAATATTCACCATCTTATGATGGTCAATGGAATTCTCCAGGCCAGAATAATGGGGGTGGGGTTAGCCTTTCCCTTCTCCAGGGTATCTTCCCAACCTAGGGATCAAAGCCAGGTCCCCCGAATTGCAGTTGAGCCACAAGGGAAGCTCAAAATGGTCTCACATATGTACAATTACAGGCTGAAAGATAGATTAAAACAAAAACAAATACCTAATATTTGATTGTACAATAATAATCAAATGTCAAACCATATTTAGACATATCATAGTCAAACTGTTGAACAATAAAAGTAAATTTCAGGAAGAAATGACACTGGAAAATGGAAATTTGTAGACAAAGATGAAAGAATATTGGTTGTTTAAAAAGTAAACAATAAGTTCATCTATTTAGATTTATAAGCTATAGAAATAAAACACATGGCAACATTAATGAAAAGATCCAAAGGAGGTAAAAATATTTAAACTGTTATAAATCACTTGTAGTATTCTGCATGTAGAAAAGATAATAAATTAGGAAATCACTGAATAAGTTAAAGCATATATTTTAATTCTAGACTTTCAATTAGAAAATAATGATATGAAAAGTTATAAAGCAACATTAATAGAAAAAATATAATGAAATGATTAAAAATACATGGTTATTTCAAAAGAACACAGAAAACAAGAAATAAAAAAATCAACCAAAGATTTGGCAGTTAACAGGTTAACAGAGGAGTGTGTTTAGGAGGAAGATTTCAGAAATGCTGAATTCTGTTGAGAGAGGAGCAAGATGAGAACAGGACAGGATCTGTTGGATTTAAACAAGTAGCCTGGTCTTTGGATCTTTATAAGTGGTATTTTGCACTTTGGGAGCAAAAACATATGAAAAAACTGGATAAAAAATGAGAGGTGAGGATAGGAACCAATTGCACTGATAATACTTTTTTAGAAATTTGTCTATATTTTTGAAGCTTAGACGTTATCTGTGCAGAGATACAGATAAGAGATTCAGCACCAAGAGGCCATAGAGATGGTGGGGGGAAAAGTGCAAATAATGGAGGTGCAGGTAGGTAATTTCTAACAGTTAAAACACTTGTGAAACCAGTCCTGCTTATTTAGTCATACACCACTACAAAAACACCCAGAAACATCTTTCCAGCTTCTTTGTGGTCATCACCTTTTACCAAAAATGTCAGCTCTCCATATTACCGTCACCACCACTTATCTTGGCGTATTATTGAACATTAATTACATAAATGAAATCATACAGCATGTGTTTGCTTATGTCTAGCTTCTTTCCTCCATTCCTATGTTTGTGAAATTCCTATATTTCATGGCATTTTATAAAACACTTCATTCACTTTCTTTGCTATATCATATGCATTTACCCCAATATACCATATTTTTCTGTTGCATTCTCTTTTGATAGACATTAGGTTATTTCTGTATTTGTTCAGTAATGAATGAGATGCTCTAATATTCTCTAACATCTTTCTTTTGTAGAAAAATATTTTCATTTTTCTTGATTAAACATCAAGGTACAGAATTACTCCTCAAATGTTTGCATATATCCAGCTTAAATAGTCACTGCTAAACTTTATTTCCAGAATAATTGTTTTCAATTCCTGACAGCTTTAGAAAGATTTCAACTGATTCACGTTTCTACTAAAACTTTGTAAGATATTTTCCTTTCCATTTTAATGATTCTAATAGGTGGGTAGGGGTATCTCATTATAGCTTTAATTTGCCTTTCCCTGCTGAATTGTGAATGGAGTGACTGCTCACGGATTTATTGTCCATTTGCCAGCCTCCTGTTGGCTAACGTCTAACTGCAGGGGCTGGCTTTGCATCTGGTTTCACATTTCCCATCGTTGCGATAGATCTGGTGACCGTGTTAAGTGTGTGGCTGCTCTGCTTCCTTTCCTCCTTTCTGTTTGTCTGTCCACAGGCTGCGCCACTCTCTTAGTGACTGTAGGTATGTAAGGCCTCACTTCTCCTTGTGTAAGACCTCTACATTTCTGCTTCTCATCTCAGACCTCTGGATTTCTATAAAAATGTTGGAATGGGCTGGTCAATTTCCACACTCTTCTAGAAAAATTCTAGAATTTTAGAATTCTGGAATTTTGTTTTGAATTGCCATGAATTTACAAATTATTTTGGGAATGATGTTTTTATAACAATGAAACTTTAATGCATAACATGTGTACATTCATAAGTTTAAGTCTTCTTGGACAATTTTTAGTAACGTTTTATAAATTTCAGAGTAAAATTTACATACATCACTTTGTAGATTCATTATGACATTGTAGATTTTTTGATATTGTCAGTGATACTGATTAAATTTCAAATTTTATTTTATTCACATTTATTGACTTCAATTTGCATATTTTTTTATACTTCAATTTATTTGCTTATTGCTACTACAGGGAATTATAATTAATTTTTATGTTGAACTTACATGCAATGATGCTGTTAAATTCACATATGAATTATTATAATTTATCTACAGATAAATTATCTATGATTTATTGTCTTTTGATTTCTATGTACACAAATATTTCTTATACAAATAATGACAGTTTTCATTTTTTACTTTTTGTATCTTACAGTTTAGTTATTTTCCCTGATGTTGGATTTAATTTTCTTTCAGCTAGCAGGAAATGCAGGAGGTGTGCTTACAAGCCCTGGGTTGGGAAGATTTCTGGAGAAGGAAACGGCAACCCACTCCAGTACTCTTGCCTGGGAAATCCCGTGGACAGAGGAGCCAGGTGGGCTACAGTCCATGGGGCCCCAAAGAGTCAGACACACCTGAGCAGCTGAGCAGCAGTAGCAGGAACTGAGACGCTTTGAACTGGAGTGTCAGGCTCTTTGAGTGCTGGTGTGTTCTCATAGGCCCTGTCTCCCAGAGAAAAGCCACTCGGAGGTCTCAGCAGAAAACTCAGGGCATTTTGCAGGACCCTTCCTCTTTCAGAGGATCTGAAGGCTTGGTTTTATCTGAAAGAATTTGTTAATTTGTTTATTTTTAACTTGTTTGTTTGTTTTTCTCCTGAGAGAATGCCGAAAGCTCTCTTGGGTTTCTAACCTCTATGCAGCAGCTTTCTCCTTATTTTCTCAACCTCTGACCCTTGAGCATTTTAGGAATTAGACATGACCTCAAAGACACAAGCCTTGGAGAATATCCGTTGAGTGTGTGTTGGTTAGTGCTCTAGGAGGGAGAACAGGAGAAGCTGTGCAAGCATGGATGCGTGCCGTCGCGCTGATGACGAACTGGACGGTTCTGCTGCCTTTCCAATAAAGGAAGAGGGACATCAACTGAGAGCGGAAACTGGGCGGCCAGTAAAGTAAGGGTTCAAGAGAGTTTGCACAGAACGGAGAAGTTTGAGAACTAGTAATCTTCACATGTCTGAAAATGCGCTTAATATAAAAGGCTGGTGAATTGCCAGACATGTTAACATAATTTTTTGTAAGGCAGTTTTCTCACCTGTTTTATTTATCCAGTTCATCTTGCAAGATTGATGTCATCTTAAAAAGAGTATCTATAAAATGTCTTTAAGAGCCACAAAGTGCTATAAAATATTAAGATACAAATAAAAATCAAGAGTAGTAATAGAGAAAATGGGGTTCGGAAAATGTCAAGGGAAGTAGAATAGTGAGGAAGACCTAAATTCTTACAATCTGTCTTGGAAGAGAAATGGAGACCTAATCAAACATTTGTGTCTTAGGGAACCAAGTCTTCTGTCTTCAGTGAGGAGGAAGTGTAGGGTTAGTGCTTGCTTAAGAGTCAAGTCAGAGACCCGCCGTATCCACGCTAAGTCACCTCAGTCGTGTCCAACTCTTCGCAACCCTGCGGACTGTAGTCCGCCAGGCTCCTCTGTCCATGAGATTCGCCAGGCAAGAATACTGGAGTGGGTTGTGATGCCCTCTTCCAAAGGATCTTCCCAACCCAGGGATCAAACCTGAGTCTCTGAAGTCTCCTGAATTGGCAGAAGAGTTCTTTACCACTAACGCCATCTGGGAAGCCCACCAGAGGCCTGCTATGTACTAGGGAAGGAGTTTTGAATCCTAAACACCTAAGTGCCATTTTTAAGAGACTTGCCTATTATTGATTTATTTTTGCAGTTAGAGCATCTGAATATTCTGCATCTCTGAAGCAAAGATAAGATGAAAAAACAAGAGTTAAGATTCATTATTGTTATCATTGTTAGTGTATGTTTTAATAAATGCAAACTCTCAACCTACTGTCCCCAAAGGATTCTGCAATCACTAGGCATTCAGCCAAACAGTCATGTATTATTCATGAGGCCGGTTTGTTTGCTTTAAAAGAAATTGAAGAGCTGTTCCAACTGCATACTGCACCCAACCTCTGTATAGCATCTGTGAGCTTTCAATTCTTCTTCGGTAGCCCTTTCATCTTGAAGGCTAAAGACATATGGTCTTTGCCCTCACTAGGCTTCTTGGAGCCCTGTACCACGTCTTACTGTGTTCTCTCTGCAATGTGTCATAATCAAAAATGTTAACAACCACTTCAATCATGTTGAATTCCACCCTTGGGTTGAGCTCCCTGTGCATAACTCTGCTGTTTTATGAACCACAGGAGACCTGCCTCCTCAAGTAGTTTCTGGAGGACAGGATCTATGCGTTCTTGTTCCTGTGTGTGTGCTCAGTCATGTCCAACTCTTCTCAACCCCGTGGACTGTAGCCCACCAGGCTCCTCGGTCCATGGGATTCTCCAAGTAAGAGTACTGGAGCGGGGTAGTTTCCTTCTCCAGGGGATCTTCCTGACACAGAGATCAAACCTGTGTCTTTACATCTCCTGCATTGGCAGGTGGGTTCTTTACCACTAGCACCACCTGGGCAGCCCACCTGGGCATCATAGAAGGGTTCAGGATTTTCTGAAAGTTACCAGATATGCCCCAGGTATCCAGGCAATAAGATTTATCAGTGCTTTCAACAGTGTATGTGCTGGGGAATATTCGATTGACTGAATGTTTAACCCATTTGATAACATATGAACTAGCACTTGTTGAGACAGTATTGATTGAGCATCTAGAGACTGTAATATTTTGTGCTTCTATTAAACTTCCAATAAGCCAGTGGAGTATCAAGTATGGTTACTCCCCATTAATAATTTTTAATTAGCTAAAGAAACAAGCCAGGTGTACATAAAGCAGTTTTCACAATGAAAACTCACTTTGCACAGAACTTAATAGTTTACTAAGAACTTCTGTCTCATGGGAGCCTCATAAAACCTTTGTAAAGTAAATCAAAGCAAGTTCCAGAGTCTCTGCTCTAAGGGTTCTGAGAAACTGAGTTTCTGAAGTGCGTACATATCTGGTAAATGGCAGAGAGGGGGCTCTAGTTCCATACGACTGACACCCTCCCCTGGGGTTGTGTGACGGGGAAGGCCTGTCAGCGCACGTTCAGAGCAGCACACGCAAAGACACGCCTGTGGGCTTGAACGTGGGTGGCTGAGGAAGTGCCATGTCATGTGACTAGAAGCAACAGATCTTGAGAAATGAGGTTAGACCCGAACTCAGGAAAGCAGGCAAGCTTCTTGAGAGAAACAGACGTTGGAGAGGATATTCTAATCCAGAATATTGCAAGCTTGATCTTTTACTTAAGACTCCATTTTCCATGGAGAGGCCAGGGCTCCACCCCACGAAGCAGAGGTCTGGGCTTTGGATGTAGTGGATACAAAGCTGGGAAAGAAAACAGGGGTGAATGGAGATTTGCAGACAATGAGAGGCATTGCTGGGCTCAGCTAGGGAACGGGCAGTGTCAAAAGGTTTCAGTTCGGCTCACTGAAAGACGCTGGCAAAAGAGTGGTTGATTTTGTGGTGTCTTATGCAGACCAAAATACATTATTTTCATAAAGTTAAAACATATTTTTAATCATCACCTTAGTAGAGCTGTCATTTTACTCAAATCTAAAAATCTGAACCCCAATTTCTCTATATATTTAGATTAGAAAGATGCAGCTGGGCTTTAAAATTGGCCCCATGCATTTTTTCCTTCCTTAATTTGGCAAAACTATAGCAACCTACTCTCAAACATTGGCCGACTTCCTTGTTTTCCCACAATGGAAGCTTTCACATCTCTTCCAAAAGGCTTATTCACAATTATGCAACCTTTTATGGAAGCTTCCTACAGAAAGTCACACAGAGTGATGCAGGCACCCCGTTTGTCTGGATTCCTGTGGAGAGGCAACAATTTAATGAAAACAAGGAAGCCAGACCACAACGTGAGTCCGATTTTAATGTGTGAGGCCAGTATACTAAAATATTAACAAGCCTGATCTTATCATCCACATTAATGAAAACGCAGTTAGTTAAAATTCTAAATGCACTTAATTTAAAAAGCACTCCTCATTCCTATACTGACCACATTATACTATTTTTTAATGTTTCTTTTTTCTTGAACCTAAGGTGATGGGTCAGAGAAAAATATGCTTATTACATTTACATTGAAAAAAAAAGAGAATCTTGCAAATAACAATGAAATATCATTTCCACTCTGAAATATTTAACATTATTCAGAGGAATATATTTAAATGAGGCTAGCAATGAAGCATGAAATATTCAGTTCCCTGATACTGCAGCACTAACTCCCTTATTGTTTTGAGAACAACCTTCCAGAAGTTGCATTCAGATGAAAAGTTTAACCCCTTTAGATTTGCTGGCTGTTTAATATATTTCAATAATCATGTAATTAGCTCATCATTCCTTCCACATTCAGCATTTCCCTTCTAGCTACTTGCTTTGTTTACTTTAGGGACTTTCTGTAGTTCTGTGTACAAAATTAATAAGTGCAATACTTTATCTCCTTGCAGTTCACAAGAAGCTGTTCTGACTGAACGCCTTTATCCAATCAATGGTGTGCGATACAAAGGATGCTGTGATTCTTAGTGTTACTGATTCCAGGAATCAATTTAAAATATAGTTCACCTTATTCTGTTACACTGTGATTTCTTAACCTATAGATTTTGTATCTGAAGTCATTTCCAGAGAAACTTCCTGTCCAAGACATTAAATAACTAATTAAAAGATCATGATATATAAAATACATATTTTACTTATGTATTTGTAGATTTGAGATTGATAAAAAAAACAAGAGGACGCTTTAAACATGTTTCTCGAAGAGATAATGACAAAAGTAAACGGAGTTCAGCAATTTTACATGAAAAGAGATGATAACGCTCTAGGACTGTCTCTCTTCTTTCTTCTATTTAAAGTGTGTTCAGAGACTGAGAAGTTATGCAGGTTAAGCAAGTTAAACAATATGTTATGAATATATTGCCAGAGACACTCGAGGGAGAAGTTCCTCTGATTCAAAAAGGTGGACGAAGAGACAAGTGGATACTTCCTTTGAATGAGAAGAGGGTCTCAACAGAGAGAAAAATTTCCTAGTGATGAGAGAGGGCGACCCGAGCAACTGTGCCCAGGGTTGAGGCTATCCATATTAAGAAAAGATTAAGATTGAAGGCAGAAGGAGAAAGGGCATGGCAGAGGTTGAGATGGTTAAATAGCATCACTGACTTAATGGACCTGAATCTGATGAATTTGAGCAAACTTCTGGAGATAAGGATGGATAGGGAAGCCTGGTGTGCTGCAGATCCTGGGCACAAGGGTTGGACATGACCTAGCAACTGAAAAACAACAATAGCAAGACATTAAGGTAACCATGATTGAGTCATAAAATCTAGTGAAGAATTTAGGGGGAAAATGTATATGGATTTACTAGAATTTCCCCCAACTCTGAGAAGCCAAACCAAGAAAGTACCAGTATTAAAAATGAAATTGAAATATGTTTCAGGTTAATTAAAAGAACTCTGAAACAATAAAAACTGTTCTAAAAATGTAATACACTGCCCCAGCAATAACACACCTGTCATAAATTGAGATGTTCAACTATAATTTATCATCATTTGCCAGGTTCATTTCAGAACAGACTCAGAGAGTAACTGTGTGATTACGCATTACCTCAAAGTTCTATTTTAATACTTCATCACTGGTCCAGTGTTCTTGCCTGGAGAATCCCAGGGACGGGGGAGCCTGGTGGGCTGCCGTCTTTGGGGTCGCACAGAGTCGGACACGACTGAAGTGACTTAGCAGCAGCAGCAGCAGCAGCAGCAGCAGCAGCAGCAGCAGCACTGGTTCTAAGTGTTCTTCTTTATTTGTTTACTTTTTATGTGTTAAGATAAATAGGTACTATCTTTGCAAGTTTTATAAGATGAAAGGGTGATGCCTGATTTCAAGTCAATGAAGCACTTTGTAGGTTGAAACATGACCAATTAATGATACTCGTCTAGTTAGGAAATGACAACCCACTCCAGTGTTCTTGCCTGGAGAATCCCAGGGACGGGGGAGCCTGGTGGGCTGCCGTCTATGGGGTCGCACAGAGTCAGACACGACTGAAGCGACTTAGCAGCAGCAGCAGCAGCAGCAGCAGCAGCAGCAGCAGCAGCAGCAGCAGCAGCAGCAGCAGCAGCAGCAGCAGTTCAATAAAACAAGTAAAGGAACCACTTCTGAAAACTGCATTTAGACCCACCGTTATTGAAAATGCAGGCTTGACCAAAGTCTCAACATTTAATTTCCAAACCTGAGTAGTTAATATTAGCATATTTATAATAGCTGTAGTGATTCTGCTGATAAAATAAGACAAATGGGCCCCTAAAATCAAGACATGATCAATATAGGCATGAAAAACAACCAAGGAAATTAAATGAGAGAGGTACATAAAATCCTGGTGCAATAACCATGCATCTCATTATTATTTTTACTTTAATCTGATTATGACCTCCCAAGTAGACAATCTTAAACTTCCTCATGTAAAATAATGGAAAAATCCCAGTTGACATGTTGTATTTTCATTTCTGTTCAATTGTTCACGTTTTATATTTTTCTTTTAGGTTGACCCAATAGCTTATTTAGAAGTGTGTGCTTAATTTCCAAGTATCTAGAGATTTTTACACTGTCTTTCTATTATTGATTTTTAGTTCGATTGCATTATGGTAGGAGAACATACTCTATGTGGCTTAATTTTTTTTGGAATGCACTGAGATTTGTTTTATTAGCCAGAATATGCTCTATCTTGGTGAATGTTCCAACAGTGCTTGGCAAGAAGCTGTTTTCTGCTTTTGTTGGTAGAATGTTCTGGAAGGGTAAATTGGAACCTATAGATTGATGGTTATTCACAGTCTATGGAAAACCTCCTCTTTAGGCTTTTTGTTATGCTTTGCACCTTAGATATTTTAAACATCTTAGATATTTATATAACTTTCTTTTAAAAATGCAAGATGCATTGCACTCTATGTATCAGTTTAATATATTCTTAATTACAGTGTAGATTCTCACACAGGTCTCCCAGGGGATTTTTCCAAAGGATCTTAAAGTTGCTTAAATGATTCCACTGCTGTGAGCAAAGGATTTCGTTATCAAATGGTAAAATAAATGTAGACTCAGGAGATGGTAATGAATTTCTTTACAGCTTTTCCAACCATTAAACATGCTAATATTGACAGTGATATGAAGAGGCTCAGCAAGTCTGTGTCTCCTTTTGTGGTGGTCACTTCAGGATCAATAACTTACCTTCCAGTTTGGAAGGGGTATTCCCTGTATCTAGTACGTTCCTAGAAAGTGAAAGTGTTAATGGCTCAGTTGTGTCTGACTCTTTGCAACCCCATGAACTGTAGCCTGCCAGGCTTCTCTGTCCATGGAATTCAGAATACTGGAGTGGGTTGCCATTCCCTTTTCCAGGGGATCAAACCCAAGGATCAAACCCAAGTCTTCTGCACTGCAAGCAGATGCTTTTTCACCGAGTGGCAAGTAGCCACAAAATCTATTGAAAAGTCCAGTAAGTTCAGAGCAGCGTCAATTTCCAGGCTTCTTGTTTTTAAGGAGAAGGGGTGGGGAGAAATCTGAAAGGGCAGAAGATGATGCTGTTGTCCATGCTGTGATGGGCCATGAACTTTTGCCCATCACTGCTCCTTGATAAGAAAAGCTGCTGCGGTAAACTTGTGTGGCTGCCACCTCACATTGAGTCACCAACTGGGAGCCATGGTGCCTCCAGGGTCTCTGAAAAGTGTCTTGTTCTATCAGCCTACAAACTCCAGATGGATTTCTCCTGTCTTGTCACCAGAGGGCTTCCTTTGCTTTGTCCATTGCTCTTTGTCAAGAGCCAAAACGATAGTTGTACGTTCTTTTTCCTTCCTTTTCTTTTTCACTTCAGGTGAAAGAAGTGACAGATTAGGAAAGAAATACAAACATCACCGAAGTCTCTCGCCCAGATTCTGAGAATGGCTGCTGCTTTCCATAGACCTATACCTTGGAAAGCATTCGGCATTTTAAATGCACTCAATGTGTCTCACAATGTAAATGCCAGCAACTGCCGCAGAAGTATCTCATAACAAAGCATCTCCAAACTCAATGAGTTCATGAATATGCAGGACATTTGGCTGATCTAGGAAGTGTTTGCCCAGCTAAGCCCTACCTCAGGTTGTTGGTTTCCTATGCTTGGTTCCATAGGATATCTAGCTCAGGAGTGTTATCCCGGTGTCTGTTATTGGACCTAGATGAAGATGCATCAGCTCCCTGGGCTGTGGTTTTCCATTGTAAATCACTGTAGTGCAAGAGCAAAACCATCCCAAAACAGCATCTTAGAGACTCTGTTCACATCTACTAACATTCCATTGACCAAAGCAAGTGATGTAGCCAAGTGCCATGTCAGGTGGTTAAGAAGCAGGATGGGTGTGGGAGAAGCTAGTGGCAACCTGCTGAGCAATAATCTAAACTATTACACAAATCAGAGCATTTCCTGATCTTTTCAACACACTTCTTATCTAACTTTTCTTACCAGATTCAAACAATTTATTTAAGGGGGATGTGAAGGGGAAAGAGATATTACACTTATATATAGAAATAAGTCAATCAGTCAGTTAAGCCACTCAGTTGTGTCCAACTCTTTGAGAGCCCACGAACTGCAGCACACCAGGCTTCCCTGTCCATCACCAACTCCCAAAGCTTGCTTAAACTCATGTCTGTCAAGTCGGTGATGCCATCCAACCATCTCATCCTCTGTCGTCCCATTCTCCTCCTGCCTTCAATCTTTCTCAGCATCAGGGTCTTTTCCAATGAGTTAGCTCTTCACATCAGGTGGCCAAAGTATTGGAGTTTCAGCTTCAGCATCAATACTTCCAATAAATATTCAAGACTGGTTTTCTTTAGGATTGACTGGTTGAATCTCCTTGCAGTCCAAGGGATTCTCAAGAGTCTTCTCCAACACCAAAGTTCAAAAGCATCAATTCTTCTGTGCTCAGCTTTTTTTGTAGTCCAACTCTCACATCCATACATAACTACTGGAAAAACCATAACTTTGACTAGACAGACCTCTGTCAGCAAAGTAATGTCTCTGCTTCTTAATGCACGGTCTAAGTTGGCCATAACTTTCTTTACAAGGAGCAAGCATCATTTAATTTCATGGCTGCAGTCACCACTGGTGGTGATTTTGGAGCCCCCCAAAATAAAGTCTGACACTGGGTTTCCACTGTTTCCCCATCTATTTGCCATAAATTGATGGGACTGGTTGAAGTGATCTTCATTTTTTGAATGTTGAGCTTTAAACCAACTTTTTCACTCTCCTCTTTCACTTTCATCAAGAGGCTCTTTAGTTCTTCAATTTCTGCTATAAGGGTTGTGTCATCTGTGTATCTGAGGTTATTGATATTTCTCCTGGCAACCTTGATTCCAGCTTGTGCTTCCTCCTACCCAGCGTTTCTCATGATGTACTCTGCATATAAGTTAAGTAAGCAGAGTGACAATATACAGCTTTGATGTACTCCTTTTCCTATTTGGAACCAGTCTGTTTTTCCATGTCCAGTTCTAACTGTTGCTTTTTGACCTGTATACAGGTTTCCCAGGAGGTGGTAAGGTGGTCTGGTATTCCCATCTCTCGAAGAATTTTCTACAGTTTATTGTGATTCACACAGTCAAAGGCTTTCGCATAATCAACAAAGCAGAAGTAGATGTTTTTCTGGTATTCTTTTGCTTTTTCAATGATCCAAGGGACATTGAAGAGAATTTGATCTCTGGTTTCTCTGTTTTTTCTAAATCCAGCTTGAACATCTCCTGAGGTTCACGGTTCATGTACTGTTGAAGCCTGGCTTGGAGAATTTTGAGCATTACTTTACTAGCGTGTGAGATGAGTCCAACTGTGCAGTAATTTGAGCATTCTTTGGCATTGCCCCTCTTTGGGATTGGAATGAAAACTGACCCTTTTCCAGTCCTGCGGCCACTGCTGAGTTTTCCAAATTTGCTGGTATATTGAGTGCAGCATTTTCATCATAGCATTATCTTTTAGGATTTGAAAGAAAAGGAATGCCATAGTTTCCTTATGATGACTTAAAGGAGAGATAATTAATTCCAGATAAATGATAGATGAAATAATTAGAGTTGGGTAGAAAATTAGGGTGAAGATAATGCTTTTCCAAAATAAGTAAACAGGAAAGAGTGGGTAATTTGTTTTTCCTTTAGATTATCTTGTCTTTTATTAAGGTGGTTAGATTAGTTGACAACAGGGACGCCTAATGACGCTGCAGTAAACATGCCCCTTACGTGAAACTCCTGCTTGTCTGCCTTGTTCGCTTCTGGGAAGTAGTTGGCTTGCTTCCTTGTCTTCAAATGCCTTTAGTTTATTTCTTAAACTGAAATTTGTTCTTCCTCTGTTCAATATTTGATTGGATTTACTGCCTGAGGGAAAATAGATTATAAAAAGATCATCTAGGTTGTAACACTTTTAAATTGTGGAAAGCAGTTAATTTGTCCCATAAAAAGTAATATATGGATTGATCAGATGGATGACTGAACTCATGAATCTACCAGTCTCCCCCAGATATAATTTCTAGAGGGGGTGGAGGGGCGTGTTTAGAAAGATAAATCCAAATTAGCAAAGGAAAATGGACTGCCTTTAGGGGACCCAGAATTATCGGTAATTTCTGAAAGGTGAGAAGGAGGTAAATAGGGCTGCAGAAGAGACCAGTGGAGGGGAGGACCAGTTGTGAGCTGTGAGGCTGGCAGGTGGACAAGTGGGAAAGAGCGGTGTTCCCCGGGTGGAAGCCAGATGGCGGATCACTGGAAAGTAAAGATATATGTGCATAAAATAAAAAAGAATGAATATTACTACATAGAATGATATGTACGATTTCTGTTTCATAATTTTGCACATACATGCATATGAAAATGCCTAAGAAAATACATGAAGAAAACGTAAAGCACACATTTTAAAACCACAAATATAACAGGAACACATTTTTTTAAACACGGGATTATACATTTTCATTTGAATATAAAATTGAAGACAGAACCTGGAGTAAAGGTCTGAACAAAGCATTCTGTGAAGGAGTGGACTCACTTGAGAAGTCAAGATTCATGTAATAATTTCAGTTTATATCATAACTTGTTAACAATGAAATGTCTTTGTATATATTTCATGTACTGAGGAACCATATAAAAGAGCAAAAATAAACACAAATACAAATCAATAGAAAGATATTTAGCAAATACAGAAAAACAAAAAATGAGCTTCTAAATATCTCTACTTCTAAAACAGGAGACCATAAGTATTTTGGTATGATTCTTTGATTACTTGAAGATTTTACATTATTTGGTTTGATATTAAAGCACAGGGTTGCATTTCTTGCCTTTTTTTTTCTTTACAATTTCGGCAGCCTATCTAGTATGTATTGAACACATCCTATTCAATACAGGTGTGCGCTTCCTAAACTTCACGACTAATTCCTAAGTTTATCAATTACAATTCTGCATTTAAATCTTAATCCAGTCTTTCTTGCAAACCTACCCTAAGTTTATCAATTAAAATTCTGCATTTAAATCTTAATCCAGTCTTTCTTGCACACCTACCTCTAATATATGAATTTGTATGTAATACAAATACAAAGCTTGTCAGCAATTAATTCATGTACCAATTAAGTTGCCATTGAATTCCATTCCCTCTTGCTACGTTTTCTTAGCAAGAGTGTGTGGGGTGTGTGTGTGTGTGTGTGTGTGTGTTCTCTTCACATGGAGGGCGGGTACTCTCCTCAGGACTGTGGTTAAAGCTGTAGTACCCAGGAGGTACAGAGTGGATCATTCTTGATGAAAAGCATGGGTGGAAGGGAGGGGTAAAAACAGGAAAGAGAAATGGAAAGAGAGAGGTTATTTCAATAAACACAAGTAGGACCACATGGCTGTTACTGAAGGACTGAGGACAGTGGAGTCAAAATGACCTGTGGAAAAATCCTGAGAGGTGTCCCCTACCTTCTATGAACCAGGGAATCGAGGCCAAGATAGTGCGTGCATTTGGAAAAAGCTCCAGACGTCATTCCCGCTCTGTTTTGTGATGTTTATTTTTATTTGTTTGGCTGCACCAGGTCTCAGTTGGAGCATGAGGCATCTTCTGTCTTCACCGTGGCATGTGGCATCTCCTAGTGGCAGCGTGAGGGATCTAGTTCCCTGATCAGTGATCGAACCTGTACGTCCTGCATTGGGAATGCAGGGTCCTAGCCACTGGACCACCAGGGAAATTCCTCCACTCCTCTCTCCATCCTCCTTACTCCCCAGCTGAGGGCCACTAGCTTACTGAGATGCCATGCACAGAAAGACTCGACATACAGTGGCTGAAAGGACACCCTGAGGGGACAGGCTTGCATTATTCCTTACCTCTTCCACCAGAACAAAACCCAAACACCTTTCTAGAGAGCTAAATGCCTGCGGGAATATTACCAACCAACTTAATATTTCAAGATCATATAAAGTATGTTTGCTGTCCAAAATAAAATTACATGAAAAATCAATAATAAAAAGCCATCTAGATAATCGCTGAATACTTGGAAGCTGTGCAATTCAATTCTAAGTATCTCAGAGGTCAAATAAAATTTCTTGTTGTTCAGCTGCTATGTCTTGGCCAACTCTTTGTGATCCCAAGGACTGCAGGATGCCAGGCTTCCCTGTCCTTCACCATCTCCCAGAGTTTGCTCAAACTCATGTCCACTGTGTCAGTGATGCCATCCAATCACCTCATCCTCTGCCACCCTCTTCTCTTTCTGCCTTCGGTCTTTCCCAGTATCTGTGTCTTTTTCAGTGAGTCAGCTGTTCGCATCAGAAGGCCAAAGTATTGGAGTTTCAGCTTCAGCATCAGTCCTCCCAATGAATATTCAGGGTTAATTTTTCTTTTTTCTTTTTTTTTTTTTTAGGACTGACTGGTTTGATCTCCTTGTTGTCCAAGGGAATCTCAGGGGTCTTCTCTAGCACCACAGCTCAAAAGCATCAATTCTTCAGTGCTCAGCCTTCTGAATGGTTCAGCTCTAACATCTGTACATGACTACTGGAAAAATCATAGCTTTCAATGTCAGACCTCTGTCAGGAAAAAAAAATTAAATAGTTTGAATGAAAGTGAAAACATGATCTATCAAAAATATTAGAAAAGAAATAGGGGATATGATGCTGCTGGATACTAAAGAAATTAAAAGGATAACATGGGGAAATTGTAAATAAGCTTATATAAATTAATTGAGCACACAATTGAAATGGACAAATTCTTTGGAAGACAGAAACTTTTAAAATTTACTTTAAATAATTTATATATGGACAGAGAGCCACAGCACCCCATACCTATCACAAATTGAAACTGTAGTTAAAAGCCTTCCATAGGGCAAACTCAAGGCCCAGCTGTTGCTGTTTAATCACTTAGTCACGTCCAACTCTTTCGTGACCCTCCTGGACTGTAGCCCACCAGGCTCCTCTGTCCATGGGGTTTCCCAGGAAAGAATACTGGAGTGAGTGGACATTTCTTTCTCCAGGGATCTTCCTGACCCAGGGCTCAAACCCATGTCTATTGTGGCTCCTGGACTGGCAGGCAGATTTTTTTACCACTAAACTGTCTGGGAAGTCCAAGGCCCAGATGACTGACTGGTAAATTTTGCTAAACATTTAAGAAAGAAAAAACAAAAATTATAAACAAACTCTTTGAGAAAATATAAGAGAAAAAAAACACAACATTACACCTCACCTTTTAGGCCAATATCACAGCAAGAGCAAATGAAAGACATTGTAAAACAGAAAAGAAACAAAAAAAACTAAAGACTAGGCTTTAGTCCACTTTCTATATGGACCTGGTAATATGCCACAGTAAGATTAATCAAGAATTTCACAATTTCAACTTTTATACTTAGATTTGTAACAGATTTTTGTGAATGGTGAAAGTAAGCATTGACTTTCTTGAAAAACCATTCTTTCTACTTAAGATTGATTTGATGGCTTGTCTATATCAAAGGACTGTTTACCTGAGGATCTATTTATGGGCTCCCTGTCCCATTCCATTGACCAGCACCAGACTGTCTTTGTTAGTTTTACAGGAAGTCTTCAGAACAGGTATGCAAGTCTTCTGAGTTTATTCTTTTTGTGTGTGCGTGTGTGTGATTTTACTATGTCAGTCTCTTTATCTTTTTAATTTAAATTTATTTATTTAAATTGGAGGCTAATTATTTTACAATATTGTGTTGGTTTTGCCATACATCAACATGATTATACAGAGTGAAGTAAGCCAGAAAGAAAAACACCAATACAGTGTACTAATGCATATACATGGAAATGAGTTTATTCTTTTTTAAGATTTTGTTTTTAATGTTCTAAGCCCTTGGAATTTCAATAAAAGTTTTAGAGTCAGCCTGTAAATGTAAAGAAAAAGCCTGGTGGGATTATTATTGGGTTTATATTGAATCTACAGGTCGATCAAAGGATGATATTTTGAAAATATTGAGATTTCCAATAGATGAACAAGACTTTTTGCTAATTAATTTTTCTTAGTTTGTATTTTATAGTTTTCAAGACTCGAAAGTCTTTAAAAATTTTATTCATAACTATTGAATATTTTCAATGTAACTGTAATAAAACCTTCTGAAACTGTCAGGTTTAGTTTTCCACTGCTAGTATTCTGTTGTTCAGCCATCAACTCCTGTCCGACTCTCTGTGACCCCATGGACTGCAGCATGCCAGGCTCCCCTGTCCTCTGCCATCTTCTGGAGTTTGCTCAGATTCATGTCCATTGAGTTGGTGATGCTGTCTAACTGTCTAATTTTCTGCCTTTTAGTATACAGACTGCAAATGATTTTTGAGTTTCAATGATATGCTTTGTAATTTAGTTAAATTTACTTACTGACTTTATTACTATTTCATTGATTCTTCAGGAATTTTTATGTAAAATTGCTGCTGCTGCTGCTAAGTTGCTTCAGCCGTGTTCGACTCTGTGTGACCCTATAGACAGCAGCCCACCAGGGTCCCCCGACCCTGGGATTCTCCAGGCAAGAATACTGGAGTGGGTTGCCATTTCCTTCTCATATATATTAATTACATTGTAGTGAGAGAATGTACTCTGTAAGACAGAAATCTATTAAATTTATTAAGACATACCTTATGGCCAAGGATATGATCTGTCTTGGTGCAAATACCACATCCATTTGGAAATAATACGTTTTCTACAGTTGTTCTGTATTGGTATTTTAGCAATTAGGTTACATGTTTAATAATATTGTTCAAATGATGCATTCCTTTCTTTTAATTTTGCTTCAGTTCAGTTCAGTTCAGTTGCTCAGTCGTGTCCGACTCTTTGCGACCCAATGAATTGCAGCACCCCAGGTCTCCCTGTCCATCACCAACTCCCGGAGTTCACTCAGACTCTCGTCCATTGAGTCAGTGATGCCATCCAACCACCTCTGTCATCCCCTTCTCCTCCTGCCCCCAATCCCTCCCAGCATCAGGGTCTTTTCCAATGAGTCAGCTCTTCGCATGAGGTGGCCAAAGTAGTGGAGTTTCAGCTTTAGCATCATTCCTTCCAAAGAACACCCAGGACTGATCTTCAGAACGGACTGGTTGGATCTCCTTGCAGTCCATGGGACTCTCAAGAGTCTTCTCCAACACCACAGTTCAAAAGCATCAATTCTTCGGCACTCAGCTTTCTTCACAGTCCAACTCTCGCATCCATACATGACTACTGGAAAAACCATAGCCTTGACTACACGGACATTTGTTGGCAAAATAATGTCTTTGCTTTTGAATATGCTATCTAGGTTGGTCATAACTTTTCTTCCAAGGAGTAAGCATCTTTTAATTTCATGGCTGCAATCACCATCTGCAGTGATTTTGGAGCCCCCCCAAATAAAGTCTGACACTGTTTCCACTGTTTCCCCATTTATTTCCCATGAAGTAATGGAACCAGATGCCATGATCTTTGTTTTCTGAATGTTGAGCTTTAAACCAACTTTTCCACCCTCCTCTTTCACTTTCATCAAGAGGCTTTTTAGTTCCTCTTCACTTTCTGTCATAAGGGTGGCATCATCTGCATACCTGAGGTTATTGATATTTCTCTTGGCAATCTTGATTCCAGCTTGTGCTTCTTCCAGCCCAGCATTTCTCATGATGTACTCTGTATATAAGTTAAATAAGCAGGGTGACAATATACAGCCTTGACGTACTCCTTTTCCTATTTGGAACCAGTCTGTTGTTCCATGTCCAGTTCTAACTGTTGCTTCCTGACCTGCATTTAGGTTTCTCAAGAGGCAGGTCAGATGCTTAGCTTTCTATTAATATATGAAAGGGGGAAATGATTACCTTTTCTCTGAAGAACATCTGTAATCTGTGATTATGTAACTATGTTTATGTACATGTTATTACATATTTTCTCTCTGGACTTAATGGACATGAGTTTGAGCAAACTCCAGGAGACAGTGAAGGACAGGGAAGCCTGGTGTACTACAGTCCATGGGGTTGCAAAGAGTAGGACATGACTGAGCAACTGAACAACCACAACAAAGATACATATATATGTATATTTATGTGTATATACACACATATACACATGTATATATTTGAGTCAAATATATACAAAATATAAAAGCACACTTTATGTATGTATTTAACATCTGTAATTTAGGTAATGATACTAACAGAATTATTAAAAATACTTGTGTTTTATTTTTTTCTTTTTCAGTTACAGATTTTTCTGGAAAATATAGCTGGTTAGTCATGCCACCAGGGATTTCAGCTAACTAAGTGGTAATCTCCTAAATTCCAGCCTCTCCCTATTCAGAACTGGTCAAAGTGCTGTAAGGTCAACAGAGCAAAACCAAGTTTAAGCAATGCTAACAAAATTCTTTCTTTACTAAATTTTCTCTCAAATAGATGAGTTTACATGCTGCTTAAGAAATATTCCATACTGAAGGTCTTCATTGTGACTCAAAAGAAATTGTCAATACGTGTATTACTCAGGAGTTAAAATTTTTAACAACTCTGCTATCAGTGTTCTGATAGCAGAACACTCTGGATATACTTTATGTAAGCTGATAGTTGCTACACAGCTTAAAAATGTTATATTTCATTATTAATATATGCTAGAAAATAAATTTAATATTCTTCTTATGATGACATACCTTATCATATCCTTATAGACACGTTTATATCAATTAAATAATTTATTAAAAATAATAATTTAGGATAGCATTCTAATGTACATTTTCCTTTCTTTCATTTTTGATAGTAGTGGTAAAAAGGGAGCTTTGAAATTCTGCCTGGAATCTGCTTTTGCCTTAGCCTGATCACAACGTTGTTATATATTAGGTGTGTTTATTTTCCGTCTCTCTGGCAATGAAGTAGTTCAGCAGTGCTTGGCCTCTGGGCAAAAAAAGACTATTGAGTTAGCCTTGTCTATAAATTGGTACCACTGGGATGGACAACTACTTGTATTATTGTATTATTTTTCAAAAATGCCATATTCTGAAATACTTCCCATTCATCACCCTAATAGCTCAGCAAGTATCTTCAGTAGCCTCTGTTGTCTGGGTCACTCAGCTCTGGAGGTTAAAATGGTGATCGTGAGGCCAGGGCTGTGGTTTTAATTCCTGTTAGGCTCTCAGTTAGAAAAAAGTCTCTGTACACAGCTACCACCTGTGCTTCTCACTTTGACGTCTCGTAGCTGCACATTAAGGGTTATAAAAGTGATATGTCACAGGAATGCAGATGACACAGTCCAATTTATCATTACTATTAGGATAAAAATTTCAAGGTAAATATTCCCTTGACTAGATTTTTGCTTCATTCTTACACGGGGAAACCTATGCATTCAGTTGAAGCTACAGATACTTCACTTAAGTGCATTTTGCTGTGTGGTGAACTAAATATAGAGTCAATATTTTATTTTGAGTTTGGAATATTAAAAGATAAAGCAGCCTGATAGTTGAACTTTGGAATCATGTTAAAGCCCACTATGTGCCATGTGCAAAACACCCGTAAATGCAGAAGCCAAGAGGCTCAGAAGTCCCTTTAGACAAATTTGAAACTATTATTTTTCTGATCTTTTATAATGACATTTGGCCTATTTTTAAATTTTTTACCAAGGTGCATTTATTATCTATTTTTTGTTTATCTAGGTGACTGAGACCTGGTGTATCCTAAGGTTAATCTTTCATCCTTCCAGTAATTGAACTTTTGCTATAATGATTCATGATTTTAGAATACTGCCCTTGCCAGCACTACGTTTTGACTTCATTAACAAGGGAAATAGATTAAGCTCTTAACTTCTTTCTCCATCCATTTAGTCAGAAAAATCTACTGGCCACCTGCTTTCTTCTGGATGCCTTTTAGTTCTTTCTCTTGCCTGATTGCTGTGGATAGAACCTACAGTGCTTTGTGAAATAGGAGCAATGACAGTGAGCACTTCTGTCTTGCTACTAATACAAGAGGAAAGGCTTTCAAACTTTTATCATTGAGTGTGATGTCAGCTGTGGGCTTGTAATATATGGCCTTTATTATATTGAGACGACTGAAGTTAGGGGTGACCTTGTTCATTGTCCTCATAGCATCATGCCACGGAATTTGTTTTTATCATTTGCTGAAGTCTACTGACATTTTTATCCATGCATAAAAAATCATGTTTTTCTTTCTTTTTGTTGAAAATATTAAGAGGAAATCTTTTTTTTTTAAGTTTTACTTTTCTGTGTGCTCAGTCGTGTCTGACTCTTTGCAACCACATGGACTGCAGCCTGCCAAGACCCCCTGCTGCCCCGTGGACTGCAGCCTGCTAGGACCCTCTGCTACCCCATGGACTGCAGCCTGCTAGGACCCTCCGCTGCTGCTGCTGCTGCTACTGAGTCGCCTCAGTCGTGTCCGACTCTGTGCGATCCCAGAGATGGCAGCCCACCAGGCTCCTCCATCCATGGGATTCTCCAGGCAAGAACACTGGAGTGGGGTGCCATGGCCTTCTACAATGCATGAAAGTGAAAAGTAAATGTGAACTCGCCTCAGTCGTGTCCGACTCTGTGCGGCCCCATAGACTGCAGCCCACCAGTCTCCTCCATCCATGGGATATTCCAGGCGAGAGTACTGGAGGTGGGGTGCCATTGCCTTCTCTGGCAAGGATCCTCTATCCATGGTATTTTCTAGGCAGAAATACTGGAGTGGGTTCCCAGTTCCTTCTCCAAGGGATCTTCCTGACCCAGGAATCAAGCCCATGACTCTGGTGTCTGCAACGCCAGGTGGATTTTTTTTACCACTCTGCCACCTGGGAACCCTCTTTATTTTCCTGCTACACTAACACATTCCAATTTATTTTAAACATACATATTTCCAAGTATATTCATGTTGTATGCAGATAAAAATTTTAAAGAATTGCTATTGGTTTTGATAGTTTCCCTCAGGACATCTCCAACACTTAAAATCAGATCATAAAGATAATTTAAAATGCCGTTATAAGAAGACAATAAAGTGGCGGATGCAGGGTTTTCACTTTATTTATCGAATACCTTGTTGTGCGCAAAAGCACATCAGAAGATTACTGCCCAGCGTGAAGGGACTGACGGAGATGGAGCTCATCACAGCCGATAGGAGATGGAGCTCATCACAGCCAATAGCAGCTGTGTTTCTGCGTCCCTGTGTGCTTTTCTGAGTGCCACTTGGGCTGTCTGGTCCAATAAAGAGAGAAAATCCATCTGTGCCGCCTACTGCTCTCTTCCTCTCTCAGGTCATCCTGACCCACCTGCAACTTTACTCTGCCCCTGAACAAGGCTGTACAATTGTCAAGGGCACAGCTTTGGAAAGGTAAATAAGCTGGACAATTTTCTACGAAAAAGGAGTGCTATTAATGCACTAAGAGAGAGAAAATAAATGCCTGGATTCTGCAGGAGTGTGGTATAGTTTTTACTGCCAGGAATTGGGAATAATCACCTTACTCATCTGTGTCAATAAATATATGAATCAACTGGGAAGCTTTTCTTAATCAAATGTCCATGAAAACTGCTTCAGGACTCTCCCCATCTCCTCCCAATTTTTATTTATGACAACTGTTAACTCCAGTTTGTTTCGGATTTTTGCTTCATCCTTCCCTTTTAAAGTTGATGCAAAATAGAATGCACGTGCTTTCCCTTAATAAGGTGATGAAGAATATATAGTTAACTTGGAAGCCCAGGAATTCGAGGGTGTTTCTTGTGGCAAGAGCTTGCATAGCATGATGGAAATATGGGAGGGAAGAAGGCACCTATACAGCCACAAGAACTGACTGAGCAGCAGTCTTTTATGTTTATTAAGAGGGACCTGAAACCACTGTAGTGAAGTGAAAGTTGCTTAGTTGTGTCTGACTCTTTGCCACCCCATGGACTATATAGTCCCTGGAATTCTGCAGGTAAGAATACTGGAGTGGGTAGCCTTTCCCTTCTCCAGGGATCTTCCCAACCCCAGGATCGAACCCAGGTCTCCCACATTGCAGGCGGATTCTTTACTAGCTGAGCCACAAGGGAAGCCCCAAGAATACTGGAGTGGGTAGCCTTTCCCTTCTCCAGCAGCTCTACCTGACCCAGGAATCAAATGGGGGTCTCCTGCATTGCAGCCAGATTCTTCCAACTAAATTTCCAACTTCACTATTATTGATTAGCGTTCTATGGAGAGTGTGTGTTTTTGCTGGGTTAAAAGGCATATGCAGTCAGAAATGAATTCTTGACAAGATGATTCTGAATATTCAAAACAAGTTCGTAGGCAAAAGAGAAATTTTTTAAAAAAATATTGATTAATGGAAAATAATGCTCTGATTCTACCAGATTGAGAAAATATAACAAAGATGACAAAGGGGGCTTCCCAGGTGGTTCAGTGGTAAATAATTCACCTGCCAATGCAGGACATATGGGTTCAATCCTTGATCCAGGAAGAGCCTACAGGCTGCAGAGTATCTGAGCTTTTGCTCCACAGCTACTGACCAGCGCTCTAGACCTGGGGAACCACAGCCACTGAGCTCTAGACCCTGGGAACCACAGCAGCTGAGGCTAAACACTGCAATTACTGAAGCCCACATGCCAGAGAGCCCGTGCTCCTCAACAAGAGAAGGCCCCACGGTGAGAAGCCTGCTACGACAACTAGAGTGTAGGCCGCACTCAATAGAGGAAAGCCCATGCAAACAGCGAAGACCCAGCATAGCCATAAATAAATAGAATTACATATACAAAAAATCAGGCATGCAGTGAGGCAGGAAAGATGACCCACAACAAAACTAGTCAGTCAATAGAAACAGACCGTAAAAAGAAACAGAAAATGCGATTAGTGGGTAAAGACAGTAAAGAAGCTATTTTGAATATAGGCTGCATGTCAAGAATAGATATGCATACCCAAAATACTCAAATCAAAATTCTAGAGACTGAATGTATCATATAAAATATATGTTGAGTGGGATCAAAAGCATGTTAGACATTCAAGACCAAAAAGACAAATGAACTTAGGGTGTAGAAAAAAAACAGTATCAGAAAAAACCTAAAGTGAGAAAAAAATGTGCAGAGACTCAGTAAGATAGGAAGCATCAGGAGGCCAAATATATACTGGAAATGAATATACTGAGTATATACTGAATAAATTGGAACTCTAGAAAAAGGGGGATACAGAAAAATGTGTTAAGAAATATGGCCAATTATTTCATGAGTTAATAAAAGCTGTAAATTCAGTTCAGTTGAGTCCCTCAGTCATGTCCGGTCATGGACTGAAGGAATGAACTGAACTAAACTGCAGCAGGCCAGGCCTCCCTGCCCATCACCAACTCCTGGAGTTTACTCAAACTCATGTTCATTGAGTCGGTGATGCCATCCAACCATCTCAACCTCTGTCGTCCCCTTCTCCTCCTGCCTTCAATCTTTCCCAGCATCAGGGTCTTTTCAAATGAGTCAGCTCTTCGCATCAGGTGGCCAAAGTATTGGAGTTTCAGCTTCCTCATCAGTCCTTCCAATGAATATTCAGGACTGATTTCCTTTAGGATTGACTGGTTGGATCTCCTTGCAGTCCAAGGGACTCTCAAGAGTCTTCAGCACCACACTTCAACAGCATCAATTCTTTAGCGCTCAGCTTTGTTTATAGTCCAGCTCTCACATCCATACATGACTACTGCAAAAACCATAGCTTTGACTAGACAGACCTTTGTGGACAAAGTAATGCCTCTGCTTTTTAATATACTGTCTAGGTTGGTCATAACTTTTCTTTCATGGATCAGGTGTCTTTTAATTTCATGGCTGCAGTCACCATCTGCAGTGATTTTGGAGTCCCCCCAAAATAAAATCTGTCACTGTTTCCATTGTTTCCCCATCTATTTGCCATGAAGTGATGGGACCAGATGCTGTGAACTTAGTTTTCTGAATATTGAGTTTTAAGCCAACTTTTTCACTCTGCTCTTTCACTGTCATCAAGAGGCTCTTTAGTTCTTCTTGGGACTTCTTGGTAGTCCAGTGGTTAAGACTCTGAGCTTCCCCTGCAGGGCACACAAGTTCAATCCCTAGACAGGGAACTAAGATCCTGTATGCTGCATGGCATGGATGAAAAAATAAAATAAAAGCTGTAAATACACAAATGCAGAAAGCTCAATGAACCATAAGCAGCTGAAATAAGAAAAGTACAGAACTGATCAAAATAAAATTGTCTGAGTCTATAGAAAGTTATTTTTAAAATACCATCCAAAAAGACCTACATAGATAAGAAAAAGGAAATGTACTACAGGTGACTTCTCATCAAAAATCCTAGTTAGAAAACCGAGGATGGCCACATTTATGGTAAAAGAAGGAGAAAAGAAGATTTCTATACCTAGTCAATTTTTAAAAATAAGGGTGATATTAAATGTTTGATGTACAGTCAATTAACAAACTCATCACCAGTAACCAGTGAAATATTTAGAAAGTCATTCAATCAAAAGACAGACCAGATGGAAATGTGGATCTATGCAAAGAACTTAAGAGCACTAGGACCTATAAATGTCAATAATAAGACAGATCTTTTTATTTGAAGTTCATTTAAAAGATAATGGAGGTGCTTCAAATTAATAATATCAGCTTCCACATCAAGAAATAGAAAGTAGATAACAAAACAAACTGAAAACGAACATAAGGAAGAAAATGAAATAGAACAGAAATCAATAAAATCAAAAGCAAAAATAATAGAAAAATCAGTCAAACCGAAACCTACCTTTGTAAAAATAACAATGAAATGACAACCTTTTATCAAAACTGATTAAAAAAAAAAGGGAGGAGACACAAATGGCTAATATCAGAAGTCCTGTAGAGGATAATGAGAAGAGATCCCAGAGACTTGACAAGAATCTCCACGAATACTAGAAACACCTATCAGCACATGAATTTGGTAGCTTACATAAAAGGGATCCTTGACAACTACACATAAGCAAAGTCCCTCAGGAAGATTCAATCCTACCAAACATAAAAGAAGAAATAGCAATTCAGCAGTCTGCACCAGAGACAGAATAGGAATGAACATTTTTCAACTCATTTCATGACACCAGCTTTGCCCTGATCTTAAAACTAGACAAAAAAAGTACAAACAAAAACAAAAACAAACCGTAGAATATTATCCTGTAAGAGCTTAGACACAAAAACCCCTAAGCATAAATGATAGCAAATCAAATCCGGTTTTATGTGTATAGATAGACTGATATAAATTTATGCTGGTATAAATTTAGGTGGGTGGATGGATACACACACTCATACATAAATACATAGACAACTAGAAATCTAAAGAATAGCATGTGTCCTTTGTGGCTCAGCTGGTAAAGAACCCACCTGCAATGTGGGAGACCTGGGTTCAAACCCTGGGTTGGGAAGATCCCCTGGAGAAGGGAAAGGCTACCCACTTCAGAAGCCTATTCTGGCCTAACCATTCCAGAAGCAACAGTTGGAACCTGACTGGAACAATGGACTGGTTCCAAATCAGGAAAGCAGTACGTCAAGGCTGTATATTGCCACCCTGTTTATTTAACTCATATGCAGAATGCATCATGAGAAATACTGGGGTGGATGAAGTGCAAGCTGGAATCAAGATTTCTGGGAGAAATATAAATAGTCTCAGATATGCAGATGACACCACCCTTATGGCAGAAAGTGAAGAGGAACTAAAAAGCCTCTTGATGAAAGTGAAAGAGGAGAGTGAAAAAGCTGGTTTAAAACTCAACATTCAAAACAAAGATCATGGCATCTGGTCCCATCACTTCATGGGAAATAGATGGGGAAACAGTGGAAACAGTGACACTTTATTTTCTTGTGTTCTAAAATCACTGCAAATTACTTTGCCAACAAAGGTCTGTCTAGTCAAAATTTTGATTTTTCCAGTAGTCATGTATGGATACAAGAGTTGGACCATAAAGAAAGCTGACTGCTGAAGAATCATGCTTTTAAACTGTGGTGTTGGAGAAGACTCTCCAGAGTCCCTTGGACTGCAAGGAGATCAAACCAGTCAGTCCTAAAGAAAATCAGTCCTGAATATTCATTGGAAGGACTGAGGCTGAAGCTCCAATACTATGGCCACCTGATGCAAAGAACTGACTCATTGGAAAAGGCCCTGATGCTGGGTAAGATTGAAGGCAGGAGGAGAAGGGGAGGGCATGAGGATGAGGATGAGATGGTTGAGATGAGAGGATGAGATGGTTGGATGGCATCACCATCTCAATAGGCATGAGTTTAAGCAAGCTCCAGGATTTGGTGATGGACAGGGAGGCCTGGCATGGAGTCCATGGGGTCACAAAGAGTTGGACACGACTGAGCAACTGAACTGAAAGAATAACATGCCACTAACAAGTCAGGTTTCTTTCCAAAATGCTAATGTTTTCAATATTCAAAAATCAATTATATAGTCCATTATATCACCAGTCTAGGAATAAAACCCCACATGGTTGAGTCAATAAAGAGAAGACATTTGGCAAATTATACCCATTCTTAAGACTCTTCCATGGCTTCTGATTGCTCTCAGACTGAAGAATGAGTTTTCCAAGTGTCCCGCAACTCTGTCGGGACTGGCCTCTGTGATCTCTCTGGTGCTACATGCCACAGTTCAATTACAGGCCCTGCTCACAGTCTCTGGGGACTCGCTCTGTGTGTGTGTGTGTGTGTGTGTGTGTGCATGCTCACATGTGTGCACGCTCAGTCCCTTTAGTCGTGTCCGACTCTTTGTGACCCCATGAACTGTAGCCCGCCATGCCGCTCTGTCCATGGGATTTTTCCCAGCAAGAATACTAGAATGGGTTGCCGTTCCCTCCTCCAGGGGATCTTCCAGACCCAGGGGTCAAATGTGCGTTTCTTATGTCTCCTGCATTGGCAGGCGAGTTCCTTACCACTAGCATCACCTGGGAAGCTCTTCTCAACAAAAACTGTCATGGCTTCGAAAGGCTTTCCCCTCATGTACAGGTAGACTCTAGATTTAAATCTCTGTAGAGTTTAATCAGGAAGACTTTCTTTGGAAGGTTAATGTAAGTGAATTCTCACTCTGTTACAGCTCTTTATCCCAAATTAATTTTAGAATTGTATTCATATGATAATTTAAAGCTCATGTACACATTTGTGCATGCTTATCTCATTCATCTAGCTCATACTAGGCGTTAGTATTGACATATTTACTGGCTGAGCCAATGACGCCCTTCATAATGAGTTCAGCGTTAAAAGTGTTTCACTAACGGGAATGTCTTCACTTCTTATCAAGCAGGGTAAACACTCCGGGAAAGTACATGCTAAAAACAAATATAATTGAATCTGTTTATTTTGCACTTAAAGAGACCTTTTATTTTAACTTCAATGCCATTTTAAATATATTTATTCATTTTTATTATTTATGAAATGAACATTTATTAAGTTCTTAACGTGTGCCAAGTGTGAGGGCCCAACAGTGAATAAACAGACAGAATCTCTCAAATGTATGCAGCAAACAGGCTTGTGGCTCCTGTTTGTTTGTTTGAAGAAAGAGAACGCAGTGAATGAAATGAAAACAGCTGTATGTATTCTTTCTTCCTGGATAACGTTCGTTAATATGAAAAAAGTGCTCTGCGTGCATAGCTGAAATATTTAAACCGTTTAGAAAGGAGTGAGATGAAAAGTGAAAACAATAACCCTACCCCAGCCCCCAGTTTATTCCCCTAAAGATGATCACTGTTTTAATTTTCTTATAACTTCTCCTGGAAAGAAAGAAAGAAAAAAAAATATTTTCTTGCTCCCTTAGGGAAAAGAGATGATAATTATTTACTTCTGCTTTTTACTGAAATCATAACATGGAAAATTTCCATATTAGCACATGGATATTTACCTCATTTTTACGGCAATGCAGTATACTGGATTCACTATAATTAGTATAACAGCTCTCCTATCGAGTAGTTCCATTTTTCTATTGTTTCTACTATAAAAGCATTTTAATAACTATGTAATAGGCTGTAACAAATAATTGGTCAGTGGAGAATGCCATAGAATATTTATTGTACTCCCAAATTATGATATTAAATATTATTCTGATCCTCATAGCATAGAGTCTCGTAGTTCAGTAACTATTACTTCCCTGTGTGTGGAAGGACCAGAGAGTCTATCATAAGATAGGGAATGAGGTAACCAGTGGGAAAAAAAAATCACACTTGGAAAGTAGCTTTTCACTGTGTTCTCCTTTTCTTGGAGCAGAGGTAAGTGAATTTCCATAACAATGTCCCTGAAAAAAGAGACAGTATTCCAAAAAGTACAGAAGTATAGGGGAAAATTCCTTTTGCCTGTTTTGTTAACCCGGCATTGTGGCAATGGAAATTCCTTTTGACCAGCAATTTGGGCTAAAACTCAGAATTTTCCACTCTCACCTCTCAGATGGCCACATTTCCTTTGGAAGGCAGTTGATAAAAAGCTGAGCAGTGATTCCACTCAAGGTACCGGTCCCCTGCTTTCCAGGAGCTGTGGGAAACCAAGACAGTCCGCAGAATGCATCACTCGTAAGCACGTTGACAAGGAAACGAGAGCGTTCATCTGAGACAGCCCGCCAGATGCTGCACGATATCCTGTCCATGTGGTTCACTTACTTCCATCAAAGCCTTTCTGACAGCGTGGCAGTTTGCTCCTGTAACTGTCAAGGCTGCTTTTGTATTGGCAGGCTCAGCAGGTATCACTTTTTAGTCTCCTTTTTATTTCTTTCTTCAAGCTCACATGATCACACAGATGCCATGAAGGACTAATCAATAAATCAACATGAAGGTCTAACGAAGAGGATACATATATGAGCTAACTCATTTTATTGTTTTAAAATATCCTAAGGGGACAAAGGGCTTCCCCTGTGGCTCAGTTGGTAAAGAATCTGCCTGCAATGCGGGAGACTTGGGTTCGACTCCTGGGTTGGGAAGATCCCCTGGAGAAGGAGACGGCAACCCACTCCAGTATTCTTGCCTGGAGGATCCCATGGAGAGAGGAGCCTGGCAGGCTGCAGTCCATGAAGTTGCAAGAATCAGACATGACTTTGTGACTAAACTACCATCAAGGGGACAAAATACAAGAAATGATATATTTCTAGTACGGTGACGCTTCACACCACTTAATTTCTGCCTTTTCATGAGGTTGGGAATGTGAGTTACATATTTTAGTTTTTACTTATTTATCTTCAACTAGAGAGTGTGTGGCTAAATATGTTGTATTCTTTCCTTAAATCTCCAGGATTTCTGACAATATTTCCCCTAAGTGTTGAAAGTGATGCTCTCTGAAGCTGAAAACTTTAAAGTTCTAACAGATGACTGTGTGGACATAGCAGAACCAACCTCAAGACTTAAGCTGTGAAAGAGAAGAACTAACAGACTGAAATATCAGTAATACAATTGTTCAGCTGGATTTTGACTTCAAACAATGTTGACACATAATATGTCAGGCAGTTTCTTTCTCAAAAATAAGATTCAGTCTCTTAAAGAGTTAGATTTTTAGAAACTTTAAAATTTGAAATTGTTTAAATTCAGGAGAAGTTGAAAAACAAAGCAGCATTCCCACATACGTTTGACCAAGCTTCCTTAAATGATAACGTTGTACAAAACTATTATACATGTATTAAGAGCAGCAATATGACATTGATACACTGCTTTTATACAGTCTTTCCTCCCACTCCTACACCCTGGCAACTATGGAATTTTCTCCATCATTACGATTTTGTCATTTAAAGAATGTTACAAAAACTAAATGAAAAAGCATATAAGCTGTTTTAAACAACTTATCAGAGATAGACTCGGCATATCCTCAAGTCACTCATTTGGAAGATACCATTCAGTGCATTTTAGGATACTCACAGAATTGTATAACCCATCACCATAAACTAATTTTAAAACATTTTCACCCCAAAAAGAAACCCCATGCCCATCATGGCCTCCCCCTATTTCCCTACTCTAAAAGCTCTTACAGCATTAAGAAATCAGGAATTACTTTCTACTTTCTGAGTCCCTGGATTTTTCTATTCTGTGTATTTAATATAAGTGGAGCCATACAATATATGGTCTTCCGGCTTCTTTCAGCTGAAAACTGACGGCACCAAAGTTCACATTTTAGCATGCTGCAGACTTCCATTCCATTTTTATTTCTGAATAATGTTCTGTGATGTCTATATAGCATATTTTATCTGTTTATGTATCATTTAGTGGGAATTTGTTTAGTTATGGGCTGTTATGACTAACACTACTGTGAACAATTGATTTCACCTTGTGTCTGCTGCAGTCCATGGGGTCGCAAACAGTCAGACACGCCTGAGCGGCTGTATGAACTGAACTGAACACGCTGTCATCTACTTGTTGAGTCGTCTGGTAGTGAAAAGTGAGGGTGGAAGTCGCTCAGTTGTGTCCGGCTCTTTATGACCTCATGGACTACAGCCCATGGAACTCTCCAGGCCAGCACGCTGGAATGGGCAGCCTTTTCCTTCTCCAGGAAATCTTCCCAACCCAGGGACTGAATCGGGGTCTCCTGCATTGCAGGCAGATTCTTTACCAGCTGAGCTCTGAGGGAAGCCCGAGTCATCTGATAACCGCGTATTTTATGGGCAAATCACATCTTGCTCAACTTCACGCTATGAGTGTTGAGTAGAGATATTTTCATTTTTCTATTATAAATACCCAGGAATATAATTTCGGGAACATATAGACATATTCAGCTTATTGAGCTGAGCAAGATGTGATTTGCCCATAAAATGTGCAGTTATCAGATGACTTGGGCTTCCCTCAGAGCTCAGCTGGTAAAGAATCTGCCTGCAATGCAGGACACCCCGATTCAATCTCTGGGTTGGGAAGCCTGGTGGGCTGCCGTCTATGGGGTCGAACAGAGTCGGACATGACTGAAGCGACTTAGCAGCAGCAGCAGCAGCAGCAGCAGCAGCAGCAGCAGCAGCAGCAGCAGCAGCTCAATAAGAAATTGCTAAGAATGTGTAATTGGACTTAGAAAACCCTGGCTGTAGCTCTTCGGCCTTAAGGAAATTTTGCAAAGCTTCCTGTTTAGCTGAGGATGGTATTGTTCCAAACAGAGTAGCAGCCATGTTTTTGCTCAGCCCGGTTCAGTTTTGAGAGAGTGTAACAGTACCTTCCCTTGTTTCATCTAGATGTGCCTTGAAGTGTTGTTGGTATTTGATTTTGTTTTGTAAGCCCTCAAATTCAGATACACAGCCACACAAAACCACATACCATAGACGACAATGTCCATTCTTGAGTGTTCTCTTACTAGCGTTTTCACCACGTCTTTACAATATTTGCGTAATGCTTCTTTTCTTGTGCATTTGTAGGTAGCTCACACACATCTCCAGAGGCAGGAGCAAATTGCCAAATAAACACCGTTTCATCTCTAAACTTTTCTTCCTGGTCACAAAAGTAGTTCAAACTCTCAATCTTGCAAATCACACGTAAATTATCAGCCATTTGAAGAAGGGCATCTAAATTTAATTCCTCTGCATGGGTGTTGGTGTCTTAGGCGCTGGAAAAGAACTTGCTCTTCAACAAATCAGATGCGGTCTATCACAAACTGAAACTAATCAAAGTTTCCTTTTTGTTTTCAATTATCTTTTTTTCTCTTTTTTTATGTGAGGGTAATGCGCTCACAGACTGGTTCCAAATAGGAAAAAGAGTCCGTCAAGGCTGTATATTGTCACCCTGCTTATTTAACTTATGTGCAGAGTACATCATGAGAAACACTGGGCTGGAAGAAGCACAAGCTGGAATCAAGATTGCCAGGAGAAATATCAATAACCTCAGATGTGCAGATGACATCACTCTTATGGCAGAAAGTGAAGAGGAACTAAAAAAATCTCTTGATGAAAGTGAAAGAGGAGAGTGAAAAGTTGGCTTAAAGCTCAACATTCAGAAAACGAAGATCATGGCATCCAGTCCCATCATTTCATGGGAAATAGATGGGGAAACAGTGGAAACAGTGTCAGACTTTATTTTGGGGGGCTTCAAAATCACTGCAGATTGTGATTGCAGCCATGAAATTAAAAGACTCTTACTCCTTGGAAGGAAAGTTGTGACCAACCTAGATAGCATATTCAAAAGCAGAGACATTATATGCCAACAAAGGTCCATCTAGTCAAGGCTATGGTTTTTCCAGTAGTCATGTATGGTTGTGAGAGTTGGACTGTGAAGAAAGCTGAGTGCCGAAGAATTGATGCTTTTGAACTGTGGTGTTGGAGAAGACTCTTGAGAGTCCCATGGACTGCAAGGAGATCCAACAAGTCCATTCTAAAGGAGATCAGTTCTGGGTGTTCTTTGGAAGGAATGATGCTAAAGCTGAAACTCCAGTACTTTGGCCACCTCATGTGAAGAGTTGACTCATTGGAAAAGACTCTGATGCTGGGAGGGATTGGGGGCAGGAGGAGAAGGGGACAACAGAGGATGGGATGGCTGGATGGCATCACTGACTTGATGGACGTGAGTTTGAGTGAACTCTGGGAGTTGGTGATGGACAGGGAGGCCTGGCGTGCTGCGATTCATGGGGTCGCAAAGAGTCGGATGTGACTGAGTGACTGAACTGAACTGAATGTGCTCAGATTTGAAGGTAGAAACATGTTTCTGCAGGATGTATTCCACTCGTAGAACGACAAGATGCACCATGTTATTGCAGATATCGATTTCCCATGTCACTACAAAATGATCTTTAAATGTGTATGTTCATATTTTCCCATTAATAATATAACCTCCAGATATTTCTTTAAATAAAATATTTAGATCAATTCAATGAGATGAACTCCAGTGAGTGAAAAAAAAAAAATCTCCAAGCAGTCTCCAGAGTAGCTGTAATGATCTCTCATCTCCCAAGCAATGCATCAGGATCTAGTTGCTCCATATCCTCACCAGAACTTGGTGTGTGTGTGTGTGTGTCCGTGTGTGTGAATCATGTATATTTATCATACACACACACACACACACACTCACTCACTAGTGGGAAAGAATCTGCTTGCCAATGTAGGAGACTTAAGAGTTTGATCCCTGGGTCAGGAAGATCCCCTGGAGAAGGGTATGGCAACCCACTCCAGTGTTCTTGCCTGGAGAATCTCATGGACAGAGGAGGCTGGTGGGCTACAGTTCATGGGGTCACAAAGAGTCAAGCACAACTGAAGCAACTTAACAGGCAAGAGCATGTAATTCTTCAGGAATAAGTGGTATCTCATCATGGCTTTTATTTATTTATTTTTTATATGGAAATATTTTTTGTGGTTTATTTATTTTTTATTTTACAATATTGTATTGGTTTTGCCGTACATCAACATGAACCTGCCACAAGTATACACATGTTCCCTATTCTGAACCCCTCTCCCTCCTCCCTCTTAATTTGCATTTCCATGATGGACAATGACATCAACAACTTTCCTGTGAACACTTGGTATTTCATATTCTCTTCCCTGATGTCTTTCATGTCTTTTGCTCATGTTCTAACTGAACTGTACTCTTACTGTATCATGTAGAAAATATTTTATAATTATGGAAACAAGTCCTTGGTCAGTTATGTGATTTGCTGATATTTGCTCCCCATCTGTGTGGTTTGCCTTTTCATCCTCTTAACGAGGTCTTTCAGAAATCAAATGATTTTAATCTTGGTGAAGCATAATTTCTTCATTATGTTTCTAATGGATTGTGCTCTTTGGAGTCATATCTACAAACTCTTCCTAATCTTAGGTCACACAGTCTTCTCCAGTGTTTTCCAAAATTATAATTATGCTTTTTACACTTGGACTTATAGGTCAATGTTTTAAATACAATGTAGTTTTAATGAAGATTGTTGCTTGTTTGCTCTGCTTACGGATATCCATTTTTTTCCAATATGATTTATTTAATACATTTCTTCATTAAATTGGACTTCACTGGTGGCTCAGACAGTAAAGCGTCTTGCTTACAATGTGGAAGACCCAGGTTCGATCCCTGGGTTGGGAAGATCCTCTGGAGAAGGTAATGGCAACCCACTCCAGTACTCTTGCCTGGAAAATCCCATGGACAGAGGAGAATGGTGGGCTACAGTCCGTGGGTTCACAAAGAGGCAGACACGACTGAGCAACTTCACTTTCACTTTCTTTCATTAAATTGCTTCTGCCACTTGTATGTGTGTATTCGTGCTCAACTATTTTTATTCTTGACAATGTTGACTATTACCTGAGCCTTGTGATCCTGGAAAACAGAAAAGGTTCAGAAATTTCCTCAACTTTTGTGTTCTCGGAAGGTGGATGTTTCACTTGAGGTCAGCCTGCTTTTCTGGAAGACACCTGAGGAGGTGCACTGTGCCAGCTGGGGCTGAGTCAGCCAAAGTTCAAGTTCAAGGACATCTTAAGGAAAATTGGATTCCATCCTTTTTGTTCCCATTGATCAGTTCAGATAATCATTTATAAGGAAAAGAACAGGGATTTGGAGGGACTCTTTCTAACCTTCTCAGAGGTAAATAGGGTGGCTTCCTAAGGCTAACCTAAGCCACAGGGCAGAAGGTGTGCCTTTATCAAAACCACTGCTCTGCTGGGTATCAGCTGCTTTTAAAGCAGGTATCATCAGAGATGTGACCATATAAATCCTGAGTTTTAACCTATATTGTTGCTCAAAAAAATTGTCATCGCTTCCATACAAGTTTAACAAAACATATAGAAAGAATTTTTCACTGTACATATGTATTATTGGAATATTTCTTCATTTCTTGTAGGGGCATTCTTTTGGAAAAGCGCCAAGGAAAGAGGGAGTATCTCCTCTCCAGAAAAAGAGAAGATAGTTGGAAACTGACTACTTTCCAATGTGATTGCATAACTACTTACTCTCTTTCTTATGACTTCGGGTCCCTTAATGCGTAGGGAAGTAAGTTAGCCAACTCCTGGACTCTGCTGACAGAAAGGATTTCAGATGAAAATACTGTTCTGAGTATAACAGCTATGATTTTTCTTTTGAAACAAATTCAATATCCTTCTCTGGTATTCCTCTCTGATAAAATGTTTGTCACTACATATCACACATTTATCAAAATGCTGCTATAATAGACAAAATAGAAAATTAGAGTTTCTCAATAAGCTAGCTCTATTAATTATGGTATGTCCATAATATTGCATTGTCATAGAAATGAAATAGATATGCATTCATTGACACAGAAAATTTCCATATATAACTTCATTGAAACATAGGCATGAACAATTATCATTCATTTTCTTCAAATAGAATATATATATATATATATATATATTTTTCTTTTTTTTCCAGAAAGAAAGAAAAGACGTATAGACCATACTTAAAGCAAGTGAATGAGATTACCTAGAGATAACCAGTTTTGCAGGAATGGAGAAAAGTTCATGACTAACCTAGATAGAAAATTAAAAATAGCAAATGAACTAGGAAAAGATTAACCTGCAGGGATCAGAGGAAAACTGTGGGAATGTGATGGCATGAGATCCAAGCTCAATGGCCATTTCAAGAAGGAAGGCCTCTAATTGCTATTGAGAGGGTTCGGAATATAGAGGGAGAGGGAGTGTTTTCTGGAGTTACCAGCTATACTATCTCCCTGGGGAATAAAATGAACTGGAGATCGATTCAGAGAGAAGGAATGGAAAGAGTGAGTGCAAGGAACTTTCAAAAGACTGCTGTTAAAGAATAAAACCTGGCAAGATGGTACTTGGAGAGAGATATGAAGTCCAAAGAGAAGTTTATTTGCTTTAACGAGACATTCTGAAATAGGCCTGCATATTCAAGGGAAAGAAATCAGGAAAGACAAAGAAGTTTATTCAGCAGGAGAGAATTGGGAGCCGAAGTAGAAGGATAAAGCTTCTGTGGTTGACAGAATAATGCCCCCCAGTAGATCCACACCCTCATCTCTCATCTGGAATCTGTGAATCTGTTACTTGGATGACAAAGGGAGCTTTGCAGTTAGGGAAAGGAGCTTCAGATGGAGAGATCACCCAGGTAGATCCAATGGATCATAAAGGCCCTTAAACGTGAAAGAGGGAGACAGGAAAGACGGTCAGAGGAGGAGGCGTGGGGACAGAGCAGAAGCTGAGTGATGTTCTTGACGGCTTTGAAGATGAAAGGCAGTCAAGGCCCGAGGTGGCTCTAGAAGGAGGAAAAGGCAGAGAAAAGCATCTCCCCTGGAGCCTCAGGAAACACAGCACTGCCGACACCTTGATTTGAGCCTCTTGAGACATAGTGTGAATTTCTGCTGTGTGTGTCAAGTCAATTCAGTCATGTCTGACTCTTTGCAACCCCGTGGACCGTAGCCCACCCGACTCCTCTGTCCATGGGATTCTCCAGGCAAGAACATTGGAGTAGGTTGCCTTTCCCTTCTCCACGGGATTTCCCCGACCCAGGGATCCAACCCACATCTCTAACATCTCCTGCAAGGGCAAGCAGTTTCTTCACCACTAGCACCACGTGGGATTTCTGCCATCCTCCAAATGATGATAATACATTTGTGTTCTTTTAAGCCACTACTTTTGCCTGATTTGTTTCAGAGACAATATGAAGCTGCTGCAGCTTCTATCTGGTCTGTTTCCCTTAAAGGTTTCACATCTGAAGTGTGTTTCTGGTGGTGGGAGATTATATTTCTTATTGACCTCTTTATTCATAAAGCTATTTCATTAAAAGCACAGACTTGATTCTTACTGAGACAATTGCTATCTCTTACATACACATGCATGCTCAGTCACTAAGTCGTGTCCAACTCTTTGCAACCCCAAGGATTAAACCCAATCAGGCTCCTCTGTCCATGAGATTTTCCAGACAAGAATACTGGACTGGGTTGCCGTTTCCTTCTCCATCTCTTACATATAAAGATACCATTAAGTATCTACACAATAAAAATATTTTGTAGTCAGGTCAAAATCAACCCATATAAAGTCAGATGTTTTCCTATCATTTAAATATTGCAAACAAATCTGATACTTGTTTCTTTTTCTTAACCCCCAAAATTAGTCATTGTTTGTAAAACAAAATCCCAAGAAATTCCTTATAATGCAGTCTTAGGAGGGAATTCGCAGGAGTGAAATTTGACACTCTTCTCTGATATATTAGGCATCAGGGGTGATCTTCGGGATTTAGTTTTTGTTGAGTTACCATATCTTACCCTTTCCTACTCATCCTCTGTCGCCCCTGATGGTTGGATGGCATCACTGACTCAATGGACGTGAGTTTGAGCAAACTCTGGGAGATGGTGAAGGACAGGGAAGCCTGGAGTGCTATAGTGCCTGAGGTCACAAAGAGTCAGACACAACGAAGTAATTGAACAGCAACAGTCTTACCCTTTCAGCCCATAAATACCGCTGATAAAACTGTCCAACAGCAGATGCCATATACGCACAATGGGGAATCCTTGTCTTCTCCGGTCTACAGCTCTTTGGGACACTCGTGTTGAGAAATGATTGTGCCCTTATTTGAGTTTCCATCATGCTATTATAAAATTTTCATAATGAATAATAGTTATAGATTTACTTTATTATTTTACCTAAAAGATGAATCAAGGATAGGAACATTCATAATTAATTTTTGCATTTCTAGCTCTAAGCACATTAACTGATATATAACAGGCACACAGCAGAGCATGAAATTGCATACAAGGCAGCGTTTGCTACAGCTTTACCATAGTGTTTACACAGTATTGCCTATCTTTGACTAGATTTTTATACCTGTGTGAGAAAAGTAATAATAGTTCGTACTTTGTATGCCATGTTGAATATTATAGGCAACATTGCATATTAAACTCTTAGCACAGTGTCTAACATAGCTTGCCTTCAGAAAAAGTTAGCAAAATCACAATCACCCTGCAAAATCATAATCTGATAACTAATGAATGTTGATGTTGTTTCTACACGATTTTCTGAAATGAAATTCTAAGGAACAAAATAAGCTATATCACCCATCACATTTTATATGAGATACTTAACTGAAGGCAACAAATAAAGTATGAATAATTTAACCTGAAGAGGAATGGATTAAAAAGATATTAAGTGATTCACAAATCCTCTAGGAAATCTAATGAACAGAATTTGGAGGCTACATAAAGAGAAATGATAAACTAAATCCAGTCAGTAAAGGACTTCCCTGGTGGGCCACTGGTTGGCTCTGAGCTTCCAATGCAAGGGTCAGGGGTTAGAGCCCTGGTCAAGGGACTGAGACCCCACATGCTATGAAGTGAAGTGAAGTGAAGTCGCTCAGTCGTGTCTGACTTTGTGACACCATGGACTGTAGCCTACAAGGCTCCTCTGTCCATGGAATTTTCCAGGCAAGAGTACTGGAATGGGTTGCCATTTCCTTCTCCAGGGGATCTTTCCAACCCAGGGATCGAACCCGGGTCTCCCGCATTGCAGGTAGACGCTTTACCATCTGAGCCACCAGGGAAGCCACATGCTATGGGGCATGACCAAAAAATATTGAAAGAAAAAATGAAGTCAGTGAAGTACTGGCGGCAGACATACCTTTTCTACTAAAGTCATCTCACCAGCAGTGGGCAACACGGTACAGAGCGAACCTCGTGTGTATGTGCTTAGCCGCTTGGTCCTGTCTGACTCTTTGCAACCCCGTGGGTTATAGCCCGGCAGGCTCCTCTGTCTATGGGGATTCTCCAGTAAAAATACTGGAGTGGGTAGCCCTTCCCTCCTCCAGAGGATCTTCCCAACCCAAGGATGGAACCCAGGTCTCCCACATTGCAGGTGGATTCTTCACCATCTGAGCCACAGGGACCTGGAGGTAACTGCCATTAGCGTTTTCCACCCATAGCAAGAATGCGTCCTGCTCAGTCACATTGCTTATGATTCAAAGTGTGGGTGTGGCATGTCCAGTTTGGGTTGCTATGTCGTGTTCCCTGCTTGCCTGCAAGAGAGGCCGGGACATGAAACCTGGCATTTGTGGTTTTTATTGGGGGGAGATGAAGTTTTGTTTCCTGCAATGTAATTCCCCAACCACAGAAAGGCAAATCCGAAGTGGAACAGCAAAAGTGAATGGAAAGCCCTCTAAGTCTTAGCGTGTGTTCATACGCAGGATTCACGGTATTTCAAGGGAAGGCCAGTTACAGGTAAAAATATATTGATCCACTATAAAACATAGACTTCCCAGGTGGCACAGTAGGTAAAGAATCTGCCTCCAATGCAAGAGACACAGGTTCCATCCCTGGGTCAGGAAGATCCCCTGCAGTAGGAAATGTCAGTCTGCGCCAGTATTCTAACCTGGAGAGTCCCATGGACAGAGGAGCTGGCATAGGGTCGCAGAGGGATGGATGCAAGTGAGCACAGGCTGTATAGCGGAGGGAGCCCCATGTAGTGCCCTGCGGTGACCTAAATGGGAAGGAAATCCCCAAAAGAGGGGATAGGCATATGCAAATGGCTGACTCACTTTGCTGTACAGCAGAAGGTAGCACCACACTGCAAAGCAACTATACTATAATAATTTTTTAAAATATACTATCTTAGCTTTAATCATATATCAGATATAACACTGTTAGAGATTTTTTCAGCGGTAGACTAGCCCTCACCTTCCTAAAAACCAAAGTGCTTTGCCCCCCTTTATCCTTGTTCTAAATGTTTGCTGTTGTCTTTCTCCCCTGCTCTTAGGCTTAGGTGAGATGTGGCTCAAGAGTGATGGCTGAGACAAGGGTGCCATGACTGGCAGGCTCCCAGTGACCGGCGAGTGGCTGAGACAGTCACTCAACCCAGACATATTCTACAATCCCAGGAGAAACCTTAGAACCAATCCTGCATTTGGATTGTGGATACTGTATTCGTTCCCTTGTTCTACACTCAAGTTATCCCCAGATTTCGATCAGAAGGTAACCAAATTTAACCTGTGCCTCTGACAGGAAACGCATGGCGCCTGCACAAACACCAGGAGATAGAGCGAAGCCTTCACTTGAGCAGATTTTTAAAGCAATTCTTTAAAATTTACCACTGGCCTTTTGTATTCCCCAGGGGCATCTTCTTGAATGTTGTTCCAAAGCAATAATGTTTCAGGGTTGAACATGGTGAACGCGTAACTAGAACGGATGTGAAACTCTTGACAAAAAGGTTTTCTCATGAGTGTTTCACAAGTAATATAATGAATTCTCACTATAGTCTCCATAAAAAGTCAAGCTCCTTATTATGGTAAGGTATTCTTATTCACTCCGAGTTAGAATAATCAGAGGAAGCACCATATTTAAATATCTATCATTCTGTGTGTATATAAATATTCATATTATACAGTTTATGAGTTACATCCTATGTCACTAAGCCCAGGGGTACAGTAACATAATTTAAAATACACATGCCACATTTCAACTTTTAAAACATTTAAAGTCAATATGAAATATATGTTAACTAGTAATGTTAATATAACTTTCTCTTGCAATAATCATGTGTGCACATAATATGAATATTAAATATATGAAATATTAAAAAGTATTTTGTTAAATATATTAAATATATTCTTATAAGAAATAAAACTGCTTTTTATTCCATAAATATTAAAAACATATTATCTGTCAATGTATGGTAGATTATATTTATTTTTAATGAATTAAAATTTACAGAAAAGTTTAAAGATTCCTACCTACTGTTCTGGTCAGAAACAAAAATAAGTCATGAATCTACTCAGCAAAAATCTCTGGAGTCAATATTTCTCTAACAGTGAATGCCAGTTTCTGATGGTTTAAAACACAAATTTATTGAGGAGAACCTTGCTAACGTGAGGACTTCTGATCAGTAGCATGTTTGTAGATAAAATAGGAAAAATCTAAAATTTACACGAGAGCTAAGCATTTAGTTTACATCAATTTGGAATTGGTAGTGCCTCCTATTTCCCTGAAGAAGAAAGGAAAAGGTGAAAGAAATTGGGTGCATATATGACCCAAGGGGAGAGACACACACATCCAGAGGACACACATCCTACATCTAGGGTTCAAAGTTCAACCAGTAGATCCACTATGATGACAAGAAACACAAAGGTCTTTTTTTTACATATAACTTTAATTTTTAAAATTTATTTATTTTTTAAAATATAAATTTACTTATTTTAATTGGAGGTTAATTACTTTACAATATTGTATTTGTTTTGCCATACATCAACATGAATCCACCACAGGTATACACGTATTCCCCATCCTGAACTCCCCTCCCTCCTCCCTCCCCATCCCATCCCTCTGGGTCGTCTCAGTGCACCAGCCCCAAGCATCTAGTATCATGTATCGAACCTGGACTGGTGATTCATCTCATATATAATATTGTACATGTTTCAATGCCATTCTCCCAAATCATCCCACCCTCACCCTCTCCCACAGAGTTCAAAAGACTGTTCTATACATCTGTGTCTCTTTTGCTGTCTTGCGTATAAGGTCATCATTACCATCTTTCTAAATTCCATATATATGTGTTAGTATACTGTATTAGTGTTTTTCTTTCTGGCTTACTTCACTCTGTATAATAGGCTCCAGTTTCATCCACCTCATTAGAACTGATTCGAATGTATTCTTTTGAATGGCTGCATAATACTCCATTGTGGTTTTGATTTGCATTTCTCTGATAATGAGTGATGTTGAGCATCGTTTCATGTGTTTGTTAGCCATCTGTATGTCTTCTTTGGAGAAATGTCTGTTTAGTTCTTTGGCCCCTTTTTTGATTGGGTCATTTATTTTTCTGGAATTGAGCTTCAGGAGTTGCCTGTATATTTCTGAGTTTAGTTCTTTGTCAGTTGCTTCATTTGCTATTATTTTCTCCCATTCTGAAGGCTATCTTTTCACCTTGCTTAGAGTTTCCTTTGTTGTGCAGAAGCTTTTAAGTTTAATTAGGTCCCATTTGTTTATTTTTGCTTTTATTTCCAATATTCTGGGAGGTGGGTCATAGAGGATCCTGCTGTGATATATGTCGGAGAGTGTTTTGCCTATGTTCTCCTCTAGGAGTTTTATAGTTTCTGGTCTTATATTTAGATCTTTAATCCATTTTGAGTTTATTTTTGCGTATGGAAACACAAAGCTCTTAAACTGAGTCTTCTAAATACAAAGTGAAAGAAGTCCCAATTAATTTGATTTATCAGAAAAAAATCACAGATATAGATACACAGTGACAACTGATATTAGAACTATCATATGGAATATATAAAATAAATGGTTGATATACTTAAAGAAATAAAGTTGACAAAATATAATGAAGGAAAGGAGGATATAGTACGTGACAGCAAATTTAAATCTGAAATAAACAAATTATAGAATGAAAATTAAAATAGATATTAAGCAGCTAGGCACCAATATAAACATCACTTAAGAGAGAATTAGAGGTAGATTTGAAAAACTTAAACAGATGGCTTGAAGACATTGTACAGGAAATGCTCTGTAGAAGAGTGAGGGTATATCTTAAAGAGACTTAAAAAGATACATAAGATTGTGTAAGACATTCTAGCACCATATCAAGGCTTCTAAAAATAATAGAGGGCAGGAGAGAAGGGCAAATTGGAAGATGTTTCCAAATCTGTTGTATACAATTTGCATCTTTAGGAAATTCACTGAATCCAAACCAGAATAATAGTGTGTGTGTGTGTGTGTGTGTGTATGATATGTATACATACATATATTTATATAAATACAATTTTAAAAACTTCACTCTCATGTGATTATGAGAGCTGGCAGGTCTGTAATCTGCAGGGCGACCCATAGGCTAGAAACAGGCGGAAGCTGCCACTTCAGTCTTGAGACAGAATTTCTTTTCACTTTAAACCTCATTTGTTTCTCTCAGGGCCTCTAACTGATTGGATGAGACCCACCCACATTATTAAGGATAATCTCTTATCCTGAAGGCCAAGTGACTGTAGATATAAATCACACCTACAAAGCAGAAAAAGCAATAGAGAAAGTGAAGAAAATGAAACATTTAAAATACCAATAAAATTGATGACTTCAGCAAGACTGACCAAGAAAAAAGATTTAAATTACTAAAATCCGGAATGATAAAGGGAAAATTAGAGCTGGATTTACAATATAAAGGTCATAAGGAAATACTCTGAGCAATTGTATGGCAATAGATTATATAATGCAGGTGAAATGAACAAATTCCTGAAAAGACACAAATTCCCAAAACTGACTCAGGGGACTTCCCTGGCTGGCCAATGGATAAGACTCTGCTTCCAAAGCAGGGGACTTGGGTTCAATTCCTGGTTGAGGTACTAAGATCTCACATGCCATACTGCATGGTCAAAAAATAAATAAAGAGATAAATAAATAACTGCCTCAGAAGTCACAAACCTGAATAGGACGGTAACGAGTGTACAGATTGAGTATTTGAAACCATTTTCCCACAAAGAAAAATCCAAACCTACATTACTTTGTTGGTAAACTATAATGATGATTTAAAGAATTAACATTAAACTAAAAAAAAAACAAAAAAGAGAGAAAACACTTTCTGATTCAATTTTATTGAGATCAGTCTTATCTGATAGTAAAATATTACAAAAATATTGACATGAAATACATCAACAAATTTCTAAAAAAGTGAATCTAACATATTAAGATGATTATACAGCATGACCGAATGGAATTTGCCACACAGTTCTAAGTGTGTCTTAACATACAAAAATCAATCAATATAATATACCATATTAATAAAAGGGAAGCAAACATACAGTTGTAATAGACACAGAACAATCATTTGATAAGATCCATCACTTTATGAAAAAAAAAAAAAAAGCTGAATAATACCCCTAGGAATAGAAGCAAACTTTCTGAACTCAACAATAGGATATACAAAAATAAAACAAAACTCATGTTATCAGTTCAGTTCAGTACAGTCACTCAGTTGTGTCTGACCCTTTGTGACCCCCATGAACCACAGCACACCAGGCCTCCCTGTCCATCACCAACTCCTGGAGTCCACCCAAACCCATATCCATCGAGTCGGTGATGCCATCCAACCATCTCATCCTCTGTTGTTCCCTTCTCCTCCTGCCCTCAATCTTTCCCAGCATCAGGGTCTTTCCAGATGAGTCAGCTCTTTGCATCAGGTGGCCAAAGTATTAGAGTTTCAGCTTCAACATCAGTCTTCAACACCCAGGACTGATCTCCTTTAGGATGGACTCACGTTATGCTTACTGGTAAATTCTTGAAAGTTTTCCTTCTATGACCAGAAACAAGAAAAGATGATATCAGAGCCCACCCAGGACATTATAAACAGCAGGAATGTCTTTCTCAAGTTATCAACAGCAGAAATATATTGGATCGTCCAAAAGTCAGCAACGTCTTACAGAAAAATTGAAGCAAGCTTTGTGGCCAGCCAGGATTTCTCACAGCTTTACAGCCCGGGCGGTTGGAGACCAACACGCTGGTAGAGTCAGTATCTGGTGAGAGTCGGGCTCCTGGTTTAGACTCTTTTCTTCCTGCTTTGTCCTCACACAGCAGAAGGCGGGAGATCTCTCTGAGGTCTCTCATATAAGCCCACTGATCCCAGTCATGAGGGCTCTGAATTCATGCCTTAAACATCTCCCAAAGGCCCCGCCTCCAAAAATTGCCACATGGGGATGAGAAATATTCAGTCTGCAGCAGGTTTGAAAGAATTCCTGTCCTTAAAGTACATAAAAAGATAAAAAGAAGAACGAAGTGGATGGGAATCTATAGGGCTTTTACTTTACTTCTCCCACAAAGGGAAAGGAGAGAGACAGATCTGGTTTACTGGCAAAGGGCTTAGAACTCAGAGTAAGAGATTTTGGTTTAAAGCCTGGTTCCTGCACCAAGTGTCAGTCATACTATTTCTGAGGCCCAAAGTTCATGTACAATATATCTAAGTATCGCTGTTATTGTCTGTCACTCAGTCAGGTCTGATTCTGTGACTCCACCGACTGTAGCCTGCCAGGCTCCCCTGTCCTTCACTATCTCCCAGAGCTTGCTCAAACCCAAGTCCATTGAGTCAGTGATACCATCCAACCATCTCATCCTCTGTTGTCCCCTTCTCTTGAACTCCATCTTTCCCAGCATCAGGGTCAGCTCCAGAGAGTCAGCTCTTCACTTCAGGTGGCCAAAGTATTGGAGCTTCAGCTTCAGCATCAGTCCTTCCAGTGTATATTCAGGGTTGGAAGATTGCAAACCAAGCTAGTGAAAGTGAAAATGAAGTTGTTCAGTCTGCAACCCCATAGATAGTAGCCTGCACCAAGCTTCTCCGTCCATGGGATTTTCAAGGCAAGAGTACTGGAGTGGGTTGCCATTTCCTTCTCCAGGGAATCTTCCCAACCCAGGGATTGAACCCAGGTCTCTCACATTGTAGACAGACGCTTTACCTTCTGAGCCATCAGGGAAGAGAAATCAAGCTAGTAGGATGTTAAATAAAACAAGTTCTCTCCTCTCAGCTTGACAAATATACTTTTATAGCACTCTGAAAGGCTAGGACCACATTGAGACTCCTTAGATTTCTCCCCAAGTTTCTGGCCTAACACCACTTGTTCTTACTTCTGACTTTATGCAGCATCACAAGGAGTCTGATGTGCATGGACATGGATGCCCACCTGTACACCCAAGCTGAGTCCCCTTGGACTCAATGGTAAAAGTCCTGAGAGGTATGGATTACCCTTGGGAGGAGAAAAAATCCATACTGATGATGGAATGGAGCTTAGATCATTTGGCCAAGGATTCAAGAATCCAGGATTCTTGAACCTGAACCTGGTCTATAGATGGGCATAGTGGCTCTGTGGCCATGTCCCTTTACTGCTTAAGACTCCCTGCCAGGAGAGAAGCATGGTCAGAGAAGGGCCATCATGGAGGCTTCTGAAGTACAGGTTTCTCTTTGTGTCCAAGGACATTACTGCTTCCACCAATTGTCTGGTGTAGAATGGAGATGATATTCAGCCCACTGAATTATGAGAGTTAAAGAAAATCAAAGATTAAAGAAAAAATATTATATCAACATGTTGCCTGATACATAGAGTAATGAACTCTCTTTCTCTCTTCCTCTTTTTATTGTTCCCTTAATTTCTCCCAGGTTACTCTTTTATGTTCAGTTCAGTTTCTCAGTCTTGTCTGACTCTTTGCCACCCCATGAACCACAGCACGCCAGGCCTCCGTGTCCATCACCAACTCCCGGAGTCCACCCACACCCATGTCCATTGAGTCGATGATGCCATGCAACCATCTCATCCTCTGTCGTCCCCTTCTCCTCCTGCCCTCAATCTTTCCCAGCATCAGGGTCTTTTCCAATGAGTCAGCTCTTCGTGTCAGGTGTCCAAAGTATTGGAGTTTCAGTAGTAAGACTAATATTAGTGCTTCATCCTCAGGACTGACATAACACGTACATCATATAATATGTGATAATGAAGCAAGAAATCTGTAAGTGGTATATGTGATAGGGCATGGCAACCTCCTGCAGTATCCTTGCCTAGATAATTCCACAGACAGAGAAGCCTGGCTGGCTACAGCTCATGGGGTTACAAAGAGACAGGATTGAAGTGGCATAGCACACAGCACACAACACTCAATAGAAGAGGCACTGAACTGGAGGAGAAAGTGGGAAAGTGGGTTTTCCACTTGGGAAAACCTAAATGGAATTTGTAACTACATGGGAGTTTCTGGTAGGATCATCTTGATATTTACCTTTTCCTGAAAAAATGTTTCCATTAGTTGAAAATGTTTCCATTCATTAGTTGACCTAGAAATTAATTCTTGCCTTAGTTTTAGCCAAACCTGATAATATACACACCCAATTTGGAAAATTCACCAAAGACTTATCACATAATCCCCAATAATATGCGTCAGGGAGATTTCTGGTTAGTGCCAGTCCTCAGATGTTCTGATTTCCCCTGGCCAGCATAAGCAGATGGCATTGTTCAGAGAAGTTGGCCTGGAGATGAAATTGGAAAAGAAACTCTACGTGCATGTAATTTGAAAGCCGCCTGGATCCTGATCAAACAGGAGTCATGGTGGGATTTTGACGCTTCACAGGAGTCATCAACAGAGTGAAATATTCTCAAGTGAGTCCTGAATGTCTTTCGTGTCCAGTCATGGTTCCCTGTATATGTGTGTGTGGAACAATATAAAACTCTCTGATCATTTTTGCAGCAGCTTTATTCAACCACCACTTCTGCTCTGTATTCACCCCACGCTCCCAAGAGCATCACAAATGTACATATGTATCAATAAGCAATATATCCTCCAGAAGGGTCTAGAAAGTTTAGCAAAATCTGATTCATGGAAACCACTCAGATATTGATGTTTTAACTGACATTTGGCATGAAATAAAATAATTACTGGGTTTTACAATGTTAATTTAAAGCATTATATTAGATTTTGAAAAAGTCAATGCATCTGATATAAACCTATTTAGTTGAGCCAATAAATTTTAATGAAGACCTTTCTGGATACAAATAGTAAAGGAATAAACTTTAACAAAATTTTAATCTTCAAAAACTCAGCTTTATCCAACCAATACACTTTTTGTCTTGATTCCTTTTTAGTGAAAAAAACTGACTTTCCCCACCTCCCCAAGTACCTATCTCATGATAATATATTCTAAAATAATGAGGCTATATTGCAGTGGCTCACTTATTTTAAAAGAAATATGGTCAACATGTAATCCATTATTTGGTTTATGGGAAGAGAAATTCCAATGAAAGATAACTGAGTATATTATTTTTCACATTTTAGAAGAATCATTGCTTAAATTGCAAGGTCATGTTAAATATAATGGACAAATGTACAGAGCTCTGTGTGCGAAAAATATTTTACTTTCTCCACATAGTGTTCTGAAAACATTAAAATTCAATTAATTCAGGAGAATCAATCAAAGGCTCCTGTTTGACAATGCGTGTGCCAAATGCATGCGTATGTCCATGTTTGTGTTTGCACAGAGAGATACAGCTGGAGAGAGAGTAAAAGATGAGGAGGCCAGTACACATCGAAGGAAACACAAAAAAGAGAAGTGAAAAAAAGCTTTCGTGGATTTTCAAACTTTAGGAAAATTACTCAAGTCTTTGTTTCCCAAAAGGCACAGGGAAGATATCTATTAAGGAACCCAAAAGCACTATTCTCCTTTCAACCAGTAAAGCGAAGTAGGTAAGTATAATCAGAGGTGGATGCAGAAATCGGAGCCAAGGAATGTTAAATCAGAGATGCAAAATGCCTGATGATATTTTAACACAGAATACCTGAGAGCTTTATTCATTTTCCCTTCTATTTTAAGGGATCCTCACCCTTTCCATGTCAAGAATTCCCTGTTAGCGCTTAGGAAAAGAGGAAGTCAATGGCTGGTTGCATTAGTTTTTCTATTTCAAGCTGTCACAGCTGCAAAATTGCTCAATGAGACTCCACAGGGAGTGCTACCCAGCTATGCAAATGAATCCCAAATGTGACATGGGCCAGCACGGGGGGTGTGGGGGGGTGACTGTGCAGGCTGAGTGACTGCCACCAAGGAGCCAGAGCCATTGATTTCTGCTCATCTATCTCATCATAGCAGCCTCTCCCTAGAAGGAAGGAAAGGAAGAGCCAAAGAGAGGTACAGAGAGAAAATAAAGGTAAAATGTTTCTTTACTTACTTATCCCTCCTTCTTTCAAATACCTTTATGATCAGGTCATTTCCCTTCACCACATATTTTACTCATATCACAACCAGGTTAATAACTAGTCTTTACTTTTTCTCTGTCCTAATTATGTGACTTGATTTGGTGTTGCTTAATGGGTATTTGTGTCATATTCTTTAGAATTTACTAATTTGAAGAATAGAGATAACGAAGACTTGCTCTAGTTTGATGTAAATTCTAAACCATGCATGCAGAAGATATAAAATATTGTCAGCACTCTTTCACTAAGAAACTTCAGCCTCATGCGATTTGCCATTTAGCCAGGGGCTCCTTGCTTTGGTGAAATAATCCCTTATTCCTTCATTTTCAGTGGATGAGAGATTACAGGAGAAAGGAGAAATGAAGTGTTAGTGATGTCAAAAAAAAGAGAGAGATAGAATTAAGAAACCCAAATGTCCCAAAGCAGTTCATGGAACTTTCAGAATGCAGTCTAGAATGTGCTTGTTTCAAAATGCTTTTGTTCTCTTCATCTTCTCTGTTTGAACTGTTCTAGGTCATTTTCCTTTATGGGAGCAGATTTTTCACAGAGAAGAGCTATGTCCTCCAAAAAGTGAAAGTGCTGGTCACTCAGTCGTGTCCAACTCTTTGTGACCCCCTGGACTGTAGCCCTACAGGCTCCTCTGTCCAAGGAACTCTCCAGGCAAGAATGTTGGAGTGGGCTGCCATTAGCTTCTTCAAGAGATCTTCCCAACCCAGAGATCGAACTGGTGTCTCCTGCATTGCAGGGAGATTCTTTACTGTGTGAGCCACCTTGGAATCCCAAGGTTCCCTCTGTTTGAGAATTTAAGAGCTATCTCTCTTGTTTAAAGAGTTACAGTGAAGGCAATGATGGGCTGGCAAAAGCAGGGCAGATGTACAGCCAAGTTTGTTTAGCTTTTCCTGGGGGATTCACCCTTCCATTTTCAAGACCTCTCTGAAATTCTCAACTGTTTGTTTGAAAATTCCTTTCTTCAGTTGTGTTCAGTTTGTAAGCACAACTTAGTGGCAATATAGAGGACAAGGTATATGGTTGAAGGAGTTTTTTTTTTTTTTTAAATAGGAGTTTTATTCTTAGAAGAATCTGTATGCAGTGAAAGCCATCAGAGGAGAGATGACATCAGGATGAGGCTATCAAATCTACTTTCAAGGATTCAGAGAGTTATAAGGCAGTGGATAGTAGAATTAAGCTAAAATTGACAAAAGGCCTTCTAAGAATCATCAGTGCCTTGCACTACAAATGTCTCACACAAAGACCACATATAAAAGAGTGTCTCAAAAAGATTTATGGATGATCCTTTTGGAGCACTGTGTAAATTTTTATTATATTCATAGGAAGCCCAGAAAGGATTTAAGAAGGATATATAAAAGGAAACTCTACAATTAAGTTAGACTGAAAGGGCCAGAAACAGTTTGCCCTTAATAAAGAGAATTAATTAGTGTTGTGCTCAATTAAGAGAAAATATAATAGTCAACCTAAAATTCTAGAGCTAGTGAAATTAGGACTTCTCAGGCAGAAACTGAGTCAATAGGGGAATTACGCTACAAGAAATAATCAAAGACAATTTTCAGACTGAAGAATGATCCTAGATGAAAATACAAAATTTTAGAAGAGATTGGATAACACTGAAAGTGTGAATAAGTGGACTGTGACCAAACAAATATAGTCTACTTCCCTCCCACCCAAGAGCCAAGATAATTTAATGAGCAATAGTCTCTAAACATATAGTTCTTGGAAAACCAGATGTTGATATAAAAAGATGAAAAAGAATATTTGGCTTTTATCACACAAAATAAAACAAACAATATTGATCATAGCTATATAAATCTATAAAGATTTCAGAAGAAAAATTTAATTTTCCACCTTATGAATAGAAAAAGGAAGAGATAATTAAAAGAACAGAAGCAGTGAAGTAAAAATATAAAAGAAGTAAAAAATAAAAAATAATGAAGCATTGGATGTCAAGATCTCTCAATAAAATCAAGAAATTTCTATCTAGACTGATCGAGAGAGTAAGAACAAGGATAAAAATGGCCAGTATTAAGGATTGGACACGAGTATAGACAATAAAAATATTTTTTAAAGAAATAAAGAAGAGCATGAGAAAATCTGTTATAGTACATTCGCCAGCTTAGATAAAATAGACAATTAGCTTCATAAACATAAGCTCTTCAATAGCCCATTAAAGCTTGTTATCTATTAATAAATAAGTAGCCCTATTTTAATCCTATTAAAATTGCATAAGTAAATTTTTTTTTGTACAAAATAAATCTCAGACTAAGATGTCAGTGCTCATGAAATACGTCAAACACTTAGGGGAGAAAAAAGTGTCAGTCTATGCAAACTTTCTTTTTTTTATTCAGAAAATGGACACAGAAAGGAAACTTTCAGACACATTTAGGAGACAAGTATAATCTTGCTTTTAAAACCAACAAAAGGTATTGCAAAAATAATTCAGGTCAGCATCACTCATAATATAAAACCAAAAACCTTTAACAAAATGCTAGAAAATTAAAATCAGTGATATATAAAATGAATAATATGTTATACTTAAAGAAGTTTATCATAAAAATGCAATATTTGTTCACCATTAAAAAAAATAAATGCAATTCACCAAATTAAGGGCATTTAGGAGAGGGAAATGGCAACCCACTCCAGTGTTCTTGCCTGGAGAATCCCAGGGATGGGGGAGCCTGGTGGGCTGCCATCTCTGGGGTCTCACAGAGTCGGACATGACTGAAGCAACTTAGCAGCAGCAGCAGGAGAAAAATATAATGAATAAATAGGTTTTTAAAAAAGCATATCTGACAAAATTTGAAATAAATTCACCATACAATTTCTCAATGAAGTAATAATATGAAGAAGCATGCTTAACCTGATACTCAGTCTCCATAAAACCTACAAGCCACATTGTATTTATGAGTGAGTGTTTTCTTCTATATAAGACAAGACAAGATGTCTCTCTTCACTACTTCTTTTTTTTTAATTTTTATTTTTACTTTATTTTACTTTACAATACTGTATTGGTTTTGCCATACATTGACATGAATCCACCGTGGGTGTACATGCATTCCCAAACATGAACCCCCCTCCCACCTCCCTCCCCATAACATCTCTCTGGGTCATCCCCGTGCACCAGCCCCAAGCATGCTGTATTCTGCATCAGACATAGACTGGCGATTCATTTCTTACATGATAGTATACATGTTTCAATGCCATTCTCCCAAAACATCCCACCCTCTCCCTTTCCCTCTGAGTCCAAAAGTCTGTCCTACACATCTGTGTCTCTTTTGCTGTCTTGCATACAGGGTCATCACTGCCATCTTTCTAAGTTCCATATATATGTGTTAGTATACTATTTAACTTTGTGCTTGAGTTCTTAGTGAAACAGGATAAGAAAAATATATAAAGCATTACTAAATAGAAAGAAAGCAATCAGTTTCTTTATTCACTGGTGATGCAGACATATGTGAAGAATATCTTAACAAAGCCATCAAACAGTCAGCAGGACTGAACACACTTATCTAGCAGGATCAGATGTCCCAAATTCACTGTAATAAGGATCTAATGTATTTTAGTATTCTAACAACGAACATTAGGAAATATACTTCCATTTATATTTCTAAGCCTAATTCTATCCCAATCATTCTCTCCTCTTTTTCTGGTCCTTTAATTATCAGTCAGTTAGTCAATTCAGTGGCTCAGTCATGTCCAAATCTTTGTGACCCCAAGAACCACAGCACGCCAGGCCTCCCTGTCCATCACCAACTCCTGGAGTCCACCCAAACCCATGTCCATCGAGTCAGTGATGCCATGCAACCATCTCATTCTCTGTCGTCCCCTTTTCCTCCTGCCCCCAATCCCTTCCAGCATCAGGGTCTTTTCCAATGAGTCAGCTCTTCGCATCAGGTGGCCAAAGTATTGAAGTTTCAGCTTCAACATCAGTCCCTCCAATGAACACCCAGGACTGGTCTCTTTTAGGATGGACTGGTTGGATCTCCTTGCAGTCCAAGGGACTCTCAAGAGTCTTCTCCAACACCACAGTTCAAAAGCATCAGTTCTTCAGTGCTAAGCTTTCTTCACAGTCCAACTCTCACATCCGTACACGACCACTGGAAAAACCATAGCCTTGACTAGATGGACTTTTATTGGCAAAGTAATGTCTCTGCTTTTGAATATGCTATCTAGGTTGGTCATAACTTTCCTTCCAAAGAGTAAGCATCTTATAATTTCATGTCTGCAATCACCACCTGCAGTGATTTTGGAGCCCCCAAAAATAAAGTCAGCCACTGTTTCCACTGTTTCCCCATCTGTTTGTCATGAAGTGATGGGACCAGATGCCATGATCTTAGTTTTCTGAATGTTGAGCTTTAAGCCAACTTTTTCACTCTCCTCTTTCACTTTCATCAAGAGACTCCTTAGTTCTTCTTCACTTTCTGCCATAAGGGTGGTGTTATCTGCATATCTGAGGTTATTGCTATTTCTCCTGGCAATCTTGATTCCAGCTTGTGCTTCTTCCAGCCCAGCGTTTCTCACGATGCACTCTGCATATAAGTTAAATAAGCAGGGTAACTATATACAGTCTTGACGTACTCCTTTTCCTATTTGGAACCAGTCTGTTGTTCCATGTCCAATTCTAACTATTGCTTCCTGACATGCATACAGGTTTCTCAAGAGGCAAGGTAGGTGGCCTGGTATTCCCATCTCTTACAGAATTTTCCACAGTTTATTGTGATCCACACAATCAAAGGCTTTGGCATAGTCAATAAAGCAGAAATAGATGTTTTTCTGGAACTCTCTTGCTTTTTCCATGATCCAGCGGATGTTTTCAATTTGATCTCTGGTTCCTCTGCTTTTTCTAAAATCAGCTTGAACATCTGGAAGTTCATGGTTCGCATATTGCTGAAATCTGACTTGGAGTATTTTAAACATTACTTTACTAGTGTGTGAGATGAGTGCAATTATGCAGTAGTTTGAGCATTCTTTTATATATGATCAATAATCTGATAGTTTTATAAACTTCTGTACCCTGATTAGGTTTTTTGAATGTTACCTATAGGGTCAATTTTGATAATTTCCATTTACTTGTCTTCAAATTTACTAATCATATCTTCTTGGCATTAATTAAATCTATTTCATGATCATTAACTTTCTCACATTGTATTAATTACAGAATGCCTACTTTTTGTTTAAGAGATTGCAATTATCTGTTAACATTCTCTCCTTTTTAAGATCCTGATTTCCCTGTCTTTTCCCCTATTAAAAAATATGTATTTGAAGTAAAGATTGTACCTATTAACTTCAGCAGATAGCCTGTCTATGCATTCACTTTTATTTATGTTTTTTCCTCTTGATCACAGTTTTTATTTTCTTGCTTTTTTCTTGGCCTTGAAGAAAATTCTTTCTTTGTCTCATAATATCTAGTAATCAAAGTTGTTATTGTTCTTCCCCAGGCAGTGTACATTGTTTACCTGTTACACAGGTAGGATGAGGAGATGAAACAATCAGTCAATTAATTATACATCTTGTCCACAATTAGGGTGAAGTCTCACTTAAATTTCATTTACTTCTAATTCCAAATGATCTGTGGGGAAGAACTGTAAGTTTATGGCAAACCACTCTACATCACATTGTGGAGCTTTCATCTTCTAAGCACCCAAAGTTGATGAGAGATTACTTCGCTTCCCTGTTCTGCTTTCTAACCACTGGACTGCTAGGGAATGCCCAGAAACTCTCGGCTTCCCATTTGGCGCTAGTGGTAAAGAACCCACCTGGCAATGTAGGAGAGCTAAGAGACATGGTTTGGATCTCTGGGTTGGGAAGATCCCCTGGGGGAAGGCACAACAATCCACTCCAGTATTCTTGCCTGGAGAATCCCATGGACAGAGGAGCCTGGTGAGTTATAATCCATAGGGTCACAAAGAGTCGGACACAACTACAGCAACTTAACGCTGCCTTTTTGATACTGAAAGCTCTTTCCTTCCGAGTTCTTGAAGTTTGCTTTTGCTTCCTGCACCACACAAGTTCAAAATCTTGGGGTTGTGTGGAAAGGAGAATTGTTACGTCTACAGAGTAGGAGTCATCTCGTGTGTCTCTGACCCTTCAAGTGCCAGCAGAAGTGGGAAGTGTTGCTCTGAGCTTCTGGCCCAGCCATTCAGACTTGATAGCCCCATCCTTCAGATAAAGTCCCTTTGAGATAAATGATGTCTTGGGGATCTTCTAGCTTTGAATCTTTCACTCCACTCTTCCAGTTATCAAATACTATTGTGCTAATACAGTATAAATGCTAGTGTTCTGTTTAATTATTACTTTTATAATTGCATATTATGTTTTGATATAAAGCAATATATAATACAGGGGAAAAAAGAAAAAGTGGAATTCAGTAATGGATTTCCTGAAAGATAACTTAGCCAAAAATTTAAATTTTGGTAAATTTTATGTTTCACAACACCTTCTTCATTTATTAAAACGAAACAGTCATTAGTCTTGCATATTCAAAACACAGTGTTCATATGAACCATGACCACTGAGCCACAAAATAAATTTCACAGTGTTCATTCCCTGGGGAATTTGCTTGTTATTTTTCTTCCGTTTTTTTTTTTTCCATGTAATTCTCCTGGGTTTGCATTTTTTTTTGAAAGCTCACAGTTTAAATGTAGATAATGCCCATAGCAAACCTTGTAATAAGAGTTGCTAATTATCGTGCACCTACTGTACCTACTCAGTACTTATATTACTGTCATCTAATTCTCTCCTGTAGTTTATGAAGTAGGAATATTTGAAAATGCAAAACTAAAGCCTAGATGAGAAATAGCTTGCCCGAGGATACATGCTAATAGCTGCATGATCCTGACAGTGAAAGAAGGAACTGTGATCGAAAATGCTTCCAATAATAGAGCATAAACTTAAGGTCTTAGGTGTGAGACAATAGCTCCCTCCAGCTCTCTTGGGGTCTTGAATATCACAGCACAATAATTGTTGTTCATAGTGATGCTCCTAAGAAAATCAAATGAACAGATAAAATAATATTTATTGTTTAATAAACTGGGGGACAATGAAATGCACTTTAGAAATATGCGATTACTTCCAGAGTAGTCAGATTTCATTATGTAGTAGATAATAACAATTTTAAGTTATATGTGGAAAATGAAAAGCAAATTCTGTAAAAGAAATGATATCAAAGTAAGTACACATCAATAGGATTAACATGGCTTTTATTTGTGTGTGTGACAAGGCTGTATATTGTCCCCTGCATATTTAAACCACATGCAGAGTACATCAGGCAAAATGCCTGGCTGGATGAAGCACAAGCTGGAATCAGGGGTGCCAGGAGAAACATCAACAGCTTCAGATATACAGATGATACCACTCTAATGGCAGAAACTGAAGAGGAATGAAAGAGCCTCTTGATGAGGGTGACAGGGGAGAGTGAAAAAACTGACTTGATACAACATTAAAGAACTAAGATCATGGCATCTGGTCCCATCAACTCATGGCAGATAGATGCGAAAACCATGGAAACAGTGAGAGATTTATTTTCTTGGGCTCCAAAATCACTGCAGATGGCTACTGCAGACATGAAATTAAAAGGCACTTGGTCCTTGGAAGAAAAGCTATGACACAGCTAGACAGCATATTAAAAAGCAGGGACATCATTTTGCCAACAAAGGTCCGTATAGTCAAAGCTATGGTTTTCCCGCTAGTCATATGTGGATATGAGATTTGGACCACAGTGAAGGCTGAGCATGGAAAAATTTATGCTTTTGAATTGTGGTGCTGGAGAAGACTCTTGACAGGTCCTTGGACCACAAGAAAATCAAACCAGTCCGTCCTAAAGGAAGCAACCCTGAATATTCATTAGAAGGACTGGTGCTGAAGCTGAAGCTCCAATACTTTGGCCACCTGATGTGAGGAGCCAGCTGATTCACTGGAAAAGACTGTGATGCTGGGAAAGATTGAGGGCTGGAGGAGAAGGGGGTGGCAGAGAATGAGGTTATTAGGCAGCATCACCAGCTCAATGGCCATGAATTTGAACAAACTCTGGGATATAGTCAGAGAAGGCAGTCGCAACTCAGTCCAGTACTCTTGCCTGGAATATCGCATGGACGGAGGAGCCTGGTAGGCTGCAGTCCATCGGGTGGCGAAGAGTCAGAAACAACTGAGCAACTTCACTTTCACTTTCCACTTTCCACTTTCATGCATTGGAGAAGGAAATGGCAACCCACTCCAGTGTTCTTGCCTGGAGAATCCCAGGGACGGGGAAGCCTGGCGGACTGCCGTCTATGGGGTCTCACAGAGTCGGACACGACTGAAGTGACTTAGCAGCAGCAGTAGCAGCAGCAGCAGCAGACAGCTTCAATGTTACAGTACCTAGGGATAGACACCTGCTCCCCAAAGGCAAAGATGAGAGAAGGCTGAAGTGTCCAGAACTAGCAATCCAATGAGGTCAGTTCACATGGCCATACCTGATATTGAGATGGTGGAGAGTATCCACAACCTTGTGCTCAAAAGGAGAGGAACAGAGAACACTGCTGAGCAAACTTAGCATCTACCGCTGAAGCACATACGTGAAAAAATGATATCCTGTTATTTACTCAGAAATTATTTTATTCTTCTGAAATGGAGCTTGCTATGCCAGGAACAACTAAGGTTTCCTCCAAAAATAATATTTTACAAAGATCTTGAGAAATTTGTTATAAAGCTAAATGTCTGAAATTAAGAAATTAAATATCAAACTTATTAATTGTTTAGTATGGACTTAATTGATATATTAATATTTATATAATATTTTTGAAATATAGTTGATTTACAATATAATGTTAGGTTTAGGTGTACTGCTTGGCAATTCAGTTATATATATTCTTTTTCAAATTCTTTTGCCTTATAGGTTATTATTTTAATATACTATTCATAGCTAAAATTACAATGACTAATTTGATTCTTCATAGAATAAAATTTGTATAATTTTTTAGGGTTAGGTTAGAATTAAGAGACATGTCGTAGTGTCGCAGTGGAATGTCATAAAATATTCAGTAGCATAGAAGATGCTTAGCCTGATTATTTAAGAACTTATAAAAACCTTACTTACTATCTAGAACTGTTAATGTGATGAAGAAAAATAATTATAGTTGAAGAAAGTAATACATCCCCATTTTTACTTGCATGCAATATTGAGACATATTGCTCTAATTATTTAAAAACATAAGAATAACAATGTACTAATAATAAACAGCATGCACTACTTTAGGTAATAATCCAATATTTATTTTAACTATTCTAACCTAATTAATGTTTTTTAAAAACTGTAAGATCCAAAGGTTAGATAAGCATACTAAAAGTCTGGAAATTTTTAACTTCAGATAAATGTTTCCTGAAATATAGAATACATTTTGATTTGATGATGTTTTAAATTTGTTAAAATATTAATTGCAATGAATTTAATGAAATATTACTAAATTAAATGAGCATTTATTCTCCATTTTTAATTTATCAGAGAATTTTAAAAGCAAAGCTGACTCCAGAGATTGGGGAAAAAAGTTGTTTACAATACATATATCTTTTAGAGAACTTACATTTAGAATACATAAACAATCCCCTGGAGAGAGAAATGGCAACTCACTCCATTATTCTTGCCTGGAGAAGTTCATGGACAGAGGAGTTTGGCAGGCGAGAGTCCATGGGATTGCAGTCGGACACGGCTGAGTGACCAACACAATGCACACGAATAACCCCCAGTGCTCAATAACAGAGATGTAATTTTAATTAAAAATGGGAACACGCAGAAAGTTCACAAAGATAATGCAGAAATGACCAATAATCATATCAACAGGTACTCAGTGTCACTGGCCATCTGAGAGAGACAAAATAAAACTATTGTGAAATGCTGCTGCTGCTGCTGCTGCTAAGTCGCTTCAGTCGTGTCCGACTCTGTGCAGCCCCATAGATGGCAGCCCACTAGGCTCCTCTGTCTCTGGGATTCTCCAGGCAAGAACACTGGAGTGGGTTGCCATTGCCTTCTCCAATGCATGAAAGTGAAATGCGAAAGTGAAGTCGCTGAGTCATGCCGACTCTTAGCGACCCCATGGACTGCAGCCTACCAGGCTCCTCCATCCATGGGACTTTCCAGGCAAGAGTACTGGAGTGGGGTGCCATTGCCTTCTCCGTGTGAGATGCTATTTTATATCAAAAAGAATGTCAGAATTCAAGTTAATGACTAAACCAAGTGTCGGGAAGATGTGGAGCAATTACAACCTGTATAGGTCCCATTTTTACTCACATGAAATATTGAGAAATATTGCTCTAGTGATTTAAAGACATAATTAGAATGAAAATATACTAATAACAAACAGCACACACTAGTTTAGGTAACAATCCAATACTTGTTTTAACCATGCTCATCTAATTAATGTTTAAAAAATTATAAGAACTACAGATTAGATAAGCATACTAAAAGGTTGGAAATCTTTAACTTCAGATAAATATTTCCTGAAATATAGAATAAATGGGAGCACAAATGGAGCAACAATCTGCAAAATTCTTACCAAGCTAAATATACACTGAGGTTGTGCTCAATCACTCATCCCTTTCCAACTCTTCATGACCCCATGGACTGTTAATCTGCCAGGCTCCCCTGTTCATGGGATTTCCCAGGCAAAAATACTGGAGTGGGTTGCCATGCCCTCCTCCAGGGGATCTTCCCAATTCAGGGATAGAACCCACATCTCTTGTGTCTCCTGCTTTGGCAGGAGGATTCTTTACCACTGAGCCACCAGGGAAGCGCATGCTAGGTTATGAGTCAACAATTTTACTTTTAGGTATCTGATTAAGAGAAATGGAAAAATGCTTACCTAAAGACTCATGTAAAATTATTCACAACAATTCCATTTGTAACAATCCTCAAACTGAGAAAAAGACAAGTTTTCATCAACAAGAAAATTATTTTTAAAAAGCCAAACACACAATGGAATACTTACTCAGTAATTCTTTTTTAAATGAAGTACTGGCATAAGCAATAACTTGGAGGAATCTAAAACAAGTTAAATATTTATATAAAGCTGTAGAAGGAACAAGATTAGTTTATAGTGACAAAAATGTGAACAGTGAGTAAAAAATTAAACAAGAGGAATACAAGGAAACCTGAGGAGATGGATGTATTCTCTATCTTGTTTGGGTGATGCTAAAATGTGAATTTGTCAAAATTGAATTGTACACTTAAGACAAGTGCTTTGCACTAACTTTACCTCAATTAAAAAAATACAAATTTAAGAATTACTGCTTGATTATATTTATTTGGATGTTTTTTATATCTCCAGTGCATGCATGTTCAGTCACTCAGTTGTGTCCGACTTTTTGTGATCCCATAGACTGTACCCCTCCAGGCTACTCTGTCCATAGGATTTTCCTGGCAACAACACTAGAGTGGGTTGCCATGCTCTTCTCCAGGGGATCTTCTTAAACCCAGAGATTGAAACAGCAAGTCCTGCATCTCCTGTATTGGCAGGCATATTCTTTACTACTAGACCACCTGGGAAGCCCCCAAAGCATGCCTAGGCAGCAGGTATAGTCCTAAAATTTATATACCCTATACCTGTCCATATAGTATGTGGTGGATTGAATCTTTAGATTAAAGTCTTAAAATAGTCTGCCGAACTCCTCTGTCCATAGGATTCTAGAGGCAACAGTACTGGAGTGGGTTGCCAATTCCTTCTCCAGGGAATCTTCCCAACCCAGGAACCGAATCCGTGTCCTGGGTCTCGTGCATTGCAGGCAGACTCTTTACTGCTGAGCCACCAGGAAGCCCATCTCTCTGGTAATAACCAGTTTATTTAACAAGTTACCCATTTCTGCATTTTAACATTACAGTGATAGTAAAGTGTTGAGGCTCAGCATTTCAGGTATCAGAAACAGCAAGTAAAAAGTCAAGAGACAGGTAAAGGCCATATCCAGAACATTAAAGAATGCTGGTGTGAGTGGATCCTGCTGAGAAAGGGAGTCCTGAGGATTCAGTGGGAGAAGTTGGAGCCAGACATGCAAGGACTTTCAGGTTTAACAGCACTTGTAAAGATGTCCTGATAATATACATTATTTTTCTTTGCCTTGTCTTAACCTTAAACAAAAGCCACAGTTGGAAAAAAAAAAATCATTGAAAGTTTAGACTTGCTTCTGATATTCCTGGCACAAGCCAACATAAACAGTACATTACCTTGTATTCAAAGCACCAATGCCCTATTAAAGGAGAGCCCTTTGAGGAATTCCATATGGTTTGCAAAAGCTTGATTACAGCAGCTTTTCTGAAGGTTAAAGTAAGATCTTTTCCAAATGTTTATGTGTGAACACAAATGCACACACTTTCAAATAGACATGGACGTTTAAACTTTTATGTACACTAAATCCTTGGTAGATATCCAACTATCACAAATTGAATAATTATTTAAGCTTTTTATTTTTCAAGAGTGGAGGAGAATTTAAGGCTGCATATGCATGTATTTTATTTTATTTTTTTAGATTTATTTTAAAATTTTTTAAAATATAAATTAATTTATTTTAATTGGAGGCTAATTACTTTACAATATTGTATTGGTTTTGCCATACATCAACATGAATCTGCCACATGTGTACACGTGTTTCCCATCCTGAACCCCCCTCCCTCCTCCCTCCCCGTACCATACTCTGGGTCATCCCAGTACACCAGCCTCAAGCATCCTGTATCCTGCATCAAACTTGGACTGGCGAATCATTTCATATATAATATTATACATGTTTCAATGCCATTCTCCCAAATCATCCCACCCTCTCCCTCTCTCACAGAGTCCAAAAGACTGTTCTATATATCTGTGTCTCTTTTGCTGTCTCACATACAGGGTTATCATTACCATTTTTCTAAATTCCATATATATGCGTTAGTATACCATATTGGTGATTTTCTTCTGGCTTACTTCACTCTGTATAATTGGCTCCAGTTTCATTCACCTCACTAGAACTGATTCAAATATATTCTTTTTAATGGCCGAGTAATACTCCATGGTGTATATGTACCACAGCTTTCTTGTCCATTCATCTGCTGATGGACATCTAGGTTGCTTCCATGTCTTGGCTATTATAAACAGTGCTGCAATGAACATTGGGGTACATGTGTCTCTTTCAATTCTGGTTTCCTTGGTGTGTATGCCCAGCAGTGAAATTGCTGGATCATAAGGCAGTTCTATTTGTAGTTTTTTAAACAATCTCCACACTGTTCTCCATAGTGGCTGTACTAGTTTGCATTCCCACCAACAATGTAAGAGGGTTCCCTTTTCTCCACATCCTCTCCAGCATTTATTGCTTGTAGGCTTTTGGATAGTAGCCATTCTGACTGGCGTGAAATGGCACCTCATTGTGGTTTTGATTTGCATTTCTCTGATAATCATTGATGTTGAGCATCTTTTCATATGTTTGTTAGCCATCTGTATGTCTTTGAAGAAATGTCTGTTTAGTTCTTTGGCCCATTTTTTTGATTGGGTCGTTTATTTTTCTGGAATTGAGCTTCAGGAGTTGCTTGTATATTTTTGAGATTAGTTCTTTGTCAGTTGCTTCATTTGCTATTATTTTCTCCCATTCTGAAGGCTGTCTTTTCACCTTGCTTAGAGTTTCCTTTGTTGTGCAGAAGCTCTTAATTTTAATTAGGTCCCATTTGTTTATTTTTGCTTTTATTTCCAATATTCTGGGAGGTGGGTCATAGAGGATCCTGCTGTGATTTATGTCGAAGAGTGCTTTGCTTATGTTCTCCTCTAGGAGTTTTATAGTTTCTGGTCTTACATTTAGATCTTTAATTCATTTTGAGTTTATTTTTGTGTGCGGTGTTAGAAAGTGTTCTAGTTTCATTCTTTTACAAGTGGTTGACCAGTTTTCCCAACACCACTTGTTAAAGAGATTATCTTTTCTCCATTGTACATTCTTGCCTCTTTTGTCAGAGATAAGGTGTCCATAGGTGCTTGGATTTATCTCTGGGCTCTTTATTTTGTTCCATTGATCTATATTTCTGTCTTTGTGCCAGTACCATACTGTCTTGATGCCTGTGGCTTTGCAGTAGAGCCTGAAGTCAGGCAGGTTGATTCCTCTAGTTCCATTCTTCTTTCTCAAGATTGCTTTGGGCTATTTGAGGTTTTTTGTATTTCCATACAAATCATGAAATTATTCGATCTCTGTGAAAAATACCATTGGTATCTTGATAGGGATTGCACTGAATCTATAGATTGCTTTCGGTAGTATACTCATTTTCATTATATTGATTCTTCCAATCCATGAACATGGTATATTTCTCCATCTATTAGTGTCCTCTTTGATTACTTTCACCAGTGTTTTATAGTTTTCTATATATAGATCTTTAGTTTCTTTAGGTAGCTATATTCCTAAGTATTTTATTCTTTTCATTGCAAGGTGAATGGAATTGTTTCCTTAATTTCTCTTTCTATTTTCTCATTATTAGTGTATACGAATGCAAGGGATTTCTGTGTATTGATTTTATATCCTGCAACTTTACTGTATTCATTGATTAGCTCTAATAATTTTCTGGTGGAGTCCTTAGGGTTTTCTATGTAGAGGATCATGTCATCTGCAAACAGTGAGAGTTTTACTTCTTCTTTTCCAATTTGGATTTCTTTTATCTCTTTTTCTGCTCTGATTGCTCTGGCCAAAACTCCCAAAACTATGTTGAATAGTAACGGTGAAAGTGGGCACCCTTGTCTTGTTCCTGACTTTAGGGGAAATGCTTTCAATTTTTCACCATTGAATAATAATGTTTACTGTGGGTTTGTCATATAGAGCTTTTATTATGTTGAGGCATGTTCCTTCTATTCCTGCTTTCTGGAGAGTTTTTATCATAAATGGATGTTGAATTTTGTCAAAGGCCTTCTCTGCATCTCCTGAGATAATTACATGGCTTTTATTTTTCAATTTGTTAATGTGGTGTATTACATTGATTGATTTGCTGATATTGAAGAATCCTTGCATCCCTGGGATAAAGCCCACTTGGTCATGGTGTATGATCTTTTTAATGTGTTGTTGGATTCTGATTGCTAGAATTTTGTTAAGGATTTTTGCATCTATGTTCATCAGTGATATTGGCCTGTAGTTTTCTTTTTTTGTGGCATCTTTGTCAGGTTTTGGTATTAGGGTGATGGGGGCCTCATAGAATGAGTTTGGAAGTTTACCTTCCTCTGTAATTTTCTGGAAGAGTTTGAGTAGGATAGGTGTTAGCTATTCTCTAAATTTTTGGTAGAATTCAGCTGTGAAGCCGTCTGGACCTGGGCTTTTGTTTGCTGGAAGATTTCTGATTACAGTTTCAATTTCTGTGCTTGTGATGGGTCTGTTAAGGTTTTCTATTTCTTGCTGGTTCAGTTTGAAAAGTTGTCACTTTTCTAAGATATTGTTCATTTCTTCCAAGTTGTCCATTTCATTGGCATATAATTACTGATAGTAGTCTCTTATGATGCTTTGTATTTCTGTGTTGTCTGTTGTGATCTCTCCAATGTCATTTCTAATTTTATTGATTTGATTTTCTCCCTTTGTTTCTTGATGAGTCTGGCTAATGGTTTGTCAATTTTATTTATCCTTTCAAAGAACCAGCTTTTGGCTTTGTTGATTTTTGCTATGGTCTGTTTTGTTCTTTTGCATTTATTTCTGCCCTAATTTTTATGATTTCTTTCCTTCTACTAACCCTGGGGTTCTTCATTTCTTCCTTTTCTAGTTGCTTTAGGTGTCAAGTTAGGTTATTTATTTGACTTTTTTCTTGTTTCTTGAGGTAAGCCTGTATTGCTATGAACCTTCCCCTTAGCACTGCTTTTACAGTGTCCTACAGGTTTTGGGTTGTTGTGTTTTCATTTTCATTCATTTCTATGCACATTTTGATTTCTTTTTAGATTTCTTCTGTGATTTGTTGGTTATAGAGCAGAATGTTGTTCAGCCTCCTAGAGGCATGTATTTTGAATAATACATTTTATATTGATAAAAACATGATTATAATTCTTTGTAAGGGCTTCCCAGGTGGCTCAGTGATAAAGAATCTGCCTGCCAATGCAAGAGACACAGGTTCAATACCTGGATTTGGAAGATTCCTTGGAGAAGGAGATAGCAACCCACTCCAATATTCTTGCCTGGAGAATCCCACGAACAGAGGAGCCTGGCCAGTTACAGTCCATGGGTCACACAGAGTTGGGCAAAACTGAGCACTGTATGCAAGAATATTTCTTTGTAAATGTGTGTTTCCCTGAGTCTATATATATATACACACTAATAGTTAAGATTTGTACAGTGATTTCTTGGTTCCAAAAATTCTTCTATGCATTAACTAAAGCATACAACGGCCTTACAAAGAAAATAGTATGATTTCCAGTATATTGATGCAGGATTTCTAGTTTTCATGCTTTTTTGACCTTGGTAGTGTTCCTTCTTAATTTCTTATATTCACATATTCTTAATATGTGTGTGTGTGTGTGTGTGTGTGAAAGTCTCTTAGTCATTTCTGACTCTTTACAACCCCATGGATTGTAGCCCACCAGGCTCCTCCGTCCAGGGGATTCTCCAGGCAAGAATACTGGAGTGGGTTGCCATTTCCTTCTCCAGGAGACCTTCCTGATCCAGGGATCAAATCCAAGTCTCCTGCATTTGAGGCAGTTTCTTTACCACCTGAGCCACCAGGGAAGCCCTTAATTTCTGTATCCTCAATTTATTGGAGAATTGCAAAGTAATCACTTTTATAATTCTCTTGTATTATATATATATATATATATATATATATATATATATATTACTTTATAATACTGTATTGGTTTTGCCATACATCAACATGAATCCACCACAGGTGTACACATGTTCCCAATCCTGAACCCCCTCCTATCTCCCTCCCCATACCATCTCTCTGGGTCATCCCAGTGCACCAGCCCTAAGCATCCTATATCCTGCATTGAACCTAGACTGGTGATTTTTTTCTTACATGATATTATACATGTTTCAATGTCATTCTCCCAAATCATCCCACCCTCTCCCTCTCCCGCAGTCTAAAAGACTGTTCTATACATCTGTGTCTCTTTTGCTGTCTTGCATACAGGGTTATCGTTACCATCTTTCTAAATTCCATATATATGTGTTAGTATACTGTATTGGTGTTTTTCTTTCTGGCTTACTTCACTCTGTATAATCGGCTCCAGTTTCATCCACCTCATTAGAACTGATTCAAATGTATTCTTTTTAATGGCTTATAATATTTTTATTAATACTTGTTAGAGTAATTTTCTAATAAGATTCTTTCCTTTATCTATTTGTTTGCTCATTCATACAGTTTGTATAGGAAAGTCAAAATGAGTGCCCAATTTTAAGGCAAGTGAATTGTTTTTCTAGCATCTTCAGAGGCAGCTAGTTAATCTTATTTGATATAACTTATAGCTTAAATATATTTAATCTGATAAAATCCTTTACACATTAGGAAAGCCAAAACCTTTTCTTTATATGTATTGTTATTATTATATTTATGACATTTCCATACCTTTGTCAGCGAGGGCTCTTTCAAGCTGGCTTCTTACTCCTTTTGGCATAAACCTAGCAATCTTTGACCATTTCTGTGTCTCATGTTCTTGCACATTTCCTTCTCAAAGTTTAAGTTCATCTGTTTCTTCAAGAAGTTCTGCTTTCTTAAATAGAAAATGGCATTTCACATTCAAACCTAGAGTTTATCAGCATGACTCTTCTTTGTCTTTGGACTCTCATGAGTTCTAGGGTCTTCATTGGACTGAGCTTCAGGGCAAAGCTAATCTGGATCTTCTATTTAGGATCTTACAAAGTAGAGTTGAGGGGCCTCTGGGCTGCATGCTTATCTGGAGGCTCAAGCAGGAGAGTATCTCCAGGAGGTGGGGATCATCCAAAATATGCTAGAGTCCAATCACCACATATTTTAATTTGTATATATATATAAAATGTATATAACCTATATGATATGTGTATAATATATAATGTATAACATATAATGTATAATAAACACATATGTAAATAATGTATAATGTTATGTATATAGCATAAATTATGATGTACATATATAATACAAAGTTGTATTTACCTAATAGCTACCCCATACCTTGTCAGTTTATGGTTGCTCTTCTAATTCTCAGGACAGCACAGTTTCTATTCCATATCTTTAACATCACATCTGTGTCTGTTTTCACTTACATTGAGAATCCTAGTTGTCAGGGTTGCAGGAGATGACAGAACTGGAATATCTCAACATCACACATACAAATCTCTCAGAATAACCATACCAATACTATCTCACTAATCTTGATAGCTGAAATGGGTTAGTTTATATACTCTATCTTCACATTCTCTCTGTTTTTACATTTGTGTACTATATTTTCAGGTCATATGGTTTTCTACATGCTATCATCTCCCATTTCCTTCCTGTTTAATCTTAGTTCTGTAAGCAATTCTGTATTTAATGCTATCCATAAGTCCTTTTGTGGAAGACTCTTCATTCACTTCATTTTTCTGACACTCCTCCTTCAGTAGACAGATTCCTCATGCAGAGTCTGATGTTGCATCCTTCACAGAAAACATGAACTTTTATCTGGAAAGTTGGCATGTTTTTTAACCAGGTTGAGTCTGAATTTACGATTGTCCCATCATTTCAGTTTAGATTCAGGTGGATCCTTCAAATAGCTATTGAAGAAATAGGTGTAGCTATTTCTTCAACTTATGGACATTTTCCTCTGTTCTTTGTGTAAATCTTATCTTCCACATATGTACTCTTTTTTTCCTGGAACTGCAACTACTCACAGTCTTTTACATCTTCTAAGAATCTTATAATTTTCATCACTTTATATTTTCTCTTTGTTCAATGAAATACCAATTTCATGTGATTCTTGAGGTTACACAGATATGAATAATGATGATCCCTATCTTTATCTCTTCAGTTTAATTTATATCTGATAAATCATATATGTTTTTTACCTACATCATGCCTTTTTAATGATTCTCCTAAACCTCTTTTTTCTTTTTTTATCTGCTGAATGCATTGTTTCTATTTTTATTTGTTTTATGTATCAACACTTGGCTGAACCATGGTGCCCAGATATGTAGTCAGACATTATTCTGAATGTTTCTGTTCTATTTTGGATGAGGTTAACATTTTAATTGGTGGACTTCTAGTAAGGCAGATTGTTCTTTATAATGTGTGGTCTCATACAATAACTTGAAACCTTGGCTCCACAAAAGATATCCCCCAAGAAAGAGGGGATTCTGTCAGGCTGCTGCTGCTGCTGCTGCTAAGTCACTTCAGTCATGTCCGACTCTGTGAGACCCCATAGACAGCAGCCCACCAGGCTCCCCCATCCCTGGGATTCTCCAGGCAAGAAGCCTGGAGTGAGTTGCCATTTCCTTCTCCAATGCATGAAAGTGAAAAGTGAAAGTGAAGCTTCTCAGTCATATTCAACTCTTAGCGACCCCATGGACTGCAGCCTACCAGGCTCCTCCATCCATAGGATTTTCCAGGCAAGAGTACTGGAGTGGGGTGCCATTGCCTTCTCCCCTGTCAGGCTAATGGCCTTTAAACTAGAACCAAAACAGGCTCTCCCTTGGGTCTCCAGCTATAGTTTTTGCTTCTCCGGAGAACCCTAACTTATGCGATTTCCTATAGCTGCCATGTTTTGCCAGTTTTTGAGTTTATTCCAATCTTTTTCTCTCTTGTTGCTATTGGATCCTCTGGGATATGATGTTTTTCCCAGATGACTCACTGGGGCTCACATTTGTTTATAGGAGTAACTAACTAATCCAAGAGTGGAAGTCTCAAAAGCGGGGAAAGGCCGAGTAAGACTCTTCTAGCTTGAAAGAGTGAAACGGGCAGGAAGACAGCACAGCCGAGAAAGCATCACTCATTCTCCTCTTTTCCTCTGTTGGGTTTCCCTGGTGGCTCAGTGAGTAAAGAGCCTGCCTGCAACGTGGGAGAGCTGGGTTCAGTCCCTTGTTGGGAAGATCCCCTGGAGAAGAAAATGGCAACCCACTCCAGCACTCTTGCCTGGAGAATCTCACGGATGGAGGGACCCTGTGGACTATGGTCCACGGGGTTGCAAAGAGTCGGACATGACTGAGCAACTAACACACTTTTTTTCTATTGGTACAATGTCCAGCTCAGTTGACCTGGAACTCCTTAACCTTCCAAGAGCAATGTTGTTTGGTCATATTCAGGTAGTACCAACACAGACTCTGTGCAGGGCTTTGCCTATTTCTGTAGAAGCAGCTTTTCCCAGAGTCCAGTGGTTTTGCATACCCCATGCCAAATTTGCCTTTGGTGTTATCCAAGTTCTGTAGATCCTAAAATCCCTTAGAATAAGGGTAAATATGCAGTGTTAGATTTTGCATAAGACAAGGAGGAAGACTTCCTTACTCATAATTTATCCTGAAAAGTATTTTTTTTGCATTTTCTGAGTACATTTTTTGCTGTTTCTCCCCAAATTTCCTATTATAATGAAATCTGTTCTAAGAATAGAACACATTTTAGCATTACCCATTCATCTTTCATTCCGCTATTAAGTAGACATATTGACATACTGTTATTAACTACATATTGTAGGAAGACACAACACAGGTAAGAAAATAGATAAGTAAGAATTTTAAAACAGTGTCAAAAATCCTCTCAGAACTATAAACTCACATTTCTAAGGATATCCAAATGATCTTTCCGAAACTGACTTTTTTTTAAAAAAAATCTTCCAATTTTGCATTGTATTCTTTTTCTGATTTATAAATGTTTCATTAAGTCATTTGTCAAAGTTGTCACAAAGGACAGTAATATTTTTAATTTGGAAAATTGAAACAATATTTTTTAAAGAGAAGTTAGTTGAAACACTGAGATTTTTTTTTTTAAATTTTAAAATCTTTAATTCTTACATGCATTCCCAAACATGAACCCCCCTCTCACCTCCCTCCCCATAACAACTTTCTGGGTCATCCCCATGCACCAGCCCCAAGCATGCTGCATCCTGCGTCAGACATAGACTGGCGATTCAATTCACATGATAGTATACATGTTAGAATGTCATTCTCCCAAATCATCCCACCCTCTCCCTCTCCCTCTGAGTCCAAAAGTCCGTTATACACATCTGTGTCTCTTTCCCTGTCTTGCATACAGGGTCGTCATTGCCATCTTTCTAAATTCCATATATATGTGTTAGTATACTGTATTGGTGTTTTTCTTTCTGGCTTACTTCACTCTGTATAATCGGCTCCAGTTTCATCCATCTCATCAGAACTGATTCAAATGAATTTTTTTTAACGGCTGAGTAATACTCCATTGTGTATATGTACCACAGCTTTCTTATCCATTCATCTGCTGATGGACATCTAGGTTGTTTCCATGTCCTGGCTATTATAAACAGTGCTGCAATGAACATTGGGGTACATGTGTCTCTTTCAATTCTGGTTTCCTCGGTGTGTATGCCCAGCAGTGGGATTGCTGGGTCATAAGGTAGTTCTATTTGCAATTTTTTAAGGAATCTCCACACTGTTCTCCATAGTGGCTGTACTAGTTTGCATTCCCACCAACAGTGTAGGAGGGTTCCCTTTTCTCCACACCCTCTCCAGCATTTATTGCTTGCAGATTTTTGGATCGAAGCCATTCTGACTGGTGTGAAGTGGTGCCTCATTGTGGTTTTGATTTGCATTTCTCTAATAATGAGTGATGTTGAGCATCTTTTCATGTGTTTGTTAGCCATCCGTATGTCTTCTTTGGAGAAATGTCTATTTAGTTCTTTGGCCCATTTTTTGATTGGGTCGTTTATTTTTCTGGAATTGAGCTGCATAATTTGCTTGTATATTTTTGAGATTAGTTGTTTGTCAGTTGCTTCATTTGCTATTATTTTCTCCCATTCAGAAGGCTGTCTTTTCACCTTGCTTATAGTTTCCTTTGTTGTGCAGAAGCTTTTAATTTTAATTAGATCCCATTTGTTTATTTTTGCTTTTATTTCCAGAATTCTGGGAGGTGGATCATAGAGGATCCTGCTGTGATTTATGTCTGAGAGTGTTTTGCCTATGTTCTCCTCTAGGAGTTTTATAGTTTCTGATCTTACATTTAGATCTTTAATCCATTTTGAGTTTATTTTTGTGTGCGGTGTTAGAAAGTGATCTAGTTTCATTCTTTTACAAGTGGTTGACCAGTTTTCCCAGCACCACTTGTTAAAGAGATTGTCTTTACTCCATTGTATATTCTTGCCTCCTTTGTCAAAGATAAGGTGTCCATATGTGTGTGGATTTATCTCTGGGCTTTCTATTTTGTTCCATTGATCTATATGTCTGTCTTTGTGCCAGTACCATACTGTCTTGATGACTGTGGCTTTGTAGTAGAGCCTGAAGTCAGGCAAGTTGATTCCTCCAGTTCCATTCTTCTTTCTCAAGATTGCTTTGGCTATTCGAGGTTTTTTGTATTTCCATACAAATCTTGAAATTATTTGTTCTAGTTCTGTGAAAAATGTGGCTGGTAGCTTGATAGGGATTGCATTGAATTTGTAAATTGCTTTGGGTAGTATACTCATTTTCACTATATTGATTCTTCCAATCCATGAACATGGTATATTTCTCCATCTATTAGTGTCCTCTTTGATTTCTTTCATCAGTGTTTTATAGTTTTCTATATACAGGTCTTTAGTTTCTTTAGGTAGATATATTCCTAAGTATTTTATTCTTTTCGTTGCAATGGTGAATGGAATTGTTTCCTTAATTTCTTTTTCTACTTTCTCATTATTCGTGTATAGGAATGCAAGGGATTTCTGTGTGTTGATTTTATATCCTGCAACTTTACTATATTCATTGATTAGCTCTAGTAATTTTCTGGTGGAGTCTTTAGGGTTTTCCATGTAGAGGATCATGTCATCTGCAAACAGTGAGAGTTTTACTTCTTCTTTTCCGATTTGGATTCCTTTTATTTCTTTTTCTGCTCTGATTGCTGTGGCCAAAACTTCCAGAACTATGTTGAATAGTAGCGGTGAAAGTGGACACCCTTGTCTTGTTCCTGACTTTAGGGGAAATGCTTTCAATTTTTCACCATTGAGGATAATGTTTGCTGTGGGTTTGTCATAGATAGCTTTTATTATGTTGAGGTATGTTCCTTCTATTCCTGCTTTCTGGAGAGTTTTTATCATAAATGGATGTTGAATTTTGTCAAAGGCCTTCTCTGCATCTATTGAGATAATCATATGGTTTTTATTTTTCAATTTGTTAATGTGGTGAATTACATTGATTGATTTGCGGATATTGAAGAATCCTTGCATCCCTGGGATAAAGCCCACTTGGTCATGGTGTATGATCTTTTTAATGTGTTGTTGGATTCTGATTGCTAGAATTTTGTTGAGGATTTTTGCATCTATGTTCATCAGAGATATTGGCCTGTAGTTTTCCTTTTTTGTGACATCTTTGTCAGGTTTTGGTATTAGGGTGATGGTGGCCTCATTGGGTTTCTGGAAACTGTCCTAAGAATAATATTTGGGAATGGTCAGGGTCATTTTAGTGGATCAATACATGTCTGTGTTAACCATGAAATATACCATTTACATGAGGGTAAAATCTAAGCTATATTCCAGAAAGTGTGGGCTGAGAGAGTTGTGTTGCCTAAATTTCCTAAGTAAGTGGAGTAGAAATAATTGGAACCATATGGGAATTGACCTGGAAATACATTAAATCCAGGAGGAAGAGATGGGAACAAGAGAGAAACACTTAATATCTCACTGGAGGGAAGCTTTCTAAGTATGTAAAATGTTTCTGTGGAAATTTTTATCCCCTAAGGAAATAACATGAGGTTCTGCAACTGTGTTTCTGACACAGGCAAGTAAGTTTCTATCAAAAATTCTATAACTAAAAGGGAACAAATTTCTCAGGAGAACCTATATACCAAACTAATAATGTGTATATTTAATAAGCAATATATTTAAGTAGATATTCTTTAGTTGGGCTTTTGAGATCGAAATGACAGAGAAGGGTGGGTGCATGACATGTCTTTAAGGATGGTGCAGAGTCCCAGGAGAAATATGGCTTTCTGTCTGCTGTAATTCTAAACCAAGTCTGTGTCAAGATATGAGTATACTACAAATAATGTAAAAATATGTGAAGTTGTCAGAAGCTAAACATGATTATTAGAAGCTTATTTGTAAGAAAGCTAAATTTACCTAATGGCTTCCTATCAGTAGTCATGATGTCTGATGAGTTTTTGGGTGACTGGAAAACTACTTTTCACAACATAACATATTTTTCTTAAAATAGTTTCAAGAAAAGATATAGAATTCAAGGTTTTTTTTTAATTCTCAAGATTTTTAAGCTATAAAAGATTGTCTATGATAAATGAAAAGCAATACATAGAAAAACATTCAAAACATTTCTCTAGCACTTTTGAAGGATAACACAGTATAGCTGAGTTTTGCATGGATGTGCGCTCAGGCATCAAGCCTTGCCTGACTCTTTGTGGCCCCATGGCTTGCCAGGCTCCTCTGTCCACGGTGTTTTCCAGACAAGAATTTTGGGGTGGGTTGCCATTTCCTCCTCCTGGGGATCTTCCTGACCGAGGGATTGAATCCAGGTCTCCTGTGTCTCCTGCATTGGCAGGTGGATTCTTTACCACTGACCCTCCGGGAGAACTCTAGCTGAGTTTTGACTTCCCATTTAATTAAATCCTCACTTATTCCTTCACATCATGGTTTTATGACTCCAGTGTCTATTAATAATCTGCTGCTACAGGGCTCTGAAAACCCAATAATAACACAGAGAAATATCTCAACAAATTAAAATGCTTATTCTATCTCATTCTCTGATTTTTTTTTAAGAAAGAGACAATGAAAATAGAGTTTTCTGCCTTTCTCTTCTCCACGATGGTAAAAATATCACATTTTTTCCCCATTTCACCAGTACATTTAAATATGAAGTACAAAACCATATTCTTGATTAATCTTGGTTGATAAGTCATCTGTTCCACGATCTTCCTCAATATCATAGGTATAAAATTCACAACAATGTTTCCTGATTATGGCATTCATTATGTAGATAGAGAACCAATAGATTGAAAATAAGGCAAAATGCATGTTGGGTGTGGTGTGTAAAGTGGCCTGCATGACACAGTCTGGTGTTCAATTAAACTCTGAATAGCCGTAAAGAAGGAAAGTGTGTTTAACCTGAGGATACCTCTATTCCAGGACAGAAGCAGAATCCAAGGGAACAGTCCATCACTGTTCAGAGAGAAGTTTGCTCAAAAGAAAGAAATCATAATTATTTCTTCTATAAGAGACAGAGACTAACCAGCTTGGAAAATTTTAAATAATTTCATTTATAAAAGACTGCTTTTTATTACAGACATTGAGAAAATTCACACGTGATATATTTCAAAATTTACATCTGTTTAGTAATTTTGTCAATTTAAGCTTCTAGTTCTATCATATAACAAAAAACAATGGCTTTTTCTTAAAAACACAAAATCAGACAGTCATCTTGAGACTCTTTCCCTGTAATATTGCTGTATGGAGTCTACTCTTTTAATTTCCATATTTTCAAGAAACATGAGAATGTCTCTCCTTACCGAAAGTGGACTGTGAACCTGTTATTATAAACAGGAACCTTAGCCTACATCTCAGAGTAACAGGTTGCACAGCACGACCTTAATCATGAAATATGTCAGGACTAGTTTGCAAGGAAATTTTTAAGTGCCAGATGATCATAAAATTGAGACACTTTCACTAATCCTTCCTTCCTGATTAGAAAGTGTCCTTTAAAATGTGGAGAAACACTTCACATATTTTGTGACTCGTTTCAGCTGCACAGTTACTGTCCATGTTTTAGGATTTCATTTGGCTTCTAAAGTACTGCCAATGAGGAAGTAAGGATCTGGAGTACGTCTTTTTAAGGTATAGCTGAGGATTTTCTTAACTTAAGGGGAAATTATGGGAGGCCATGCTTGTACTCAGTTTTGTGCGTACACACACACACACACACACACACACACACACACCACTGCTTTGTTTGTACTCGGCTTTGTGCATACTCACACACACACACACACACACACACGCACACACACCCCGTAAAGCTTTGACTGCCCTGCACACACCATGCTGGGATATTTTGTTTCCTTTTCATGCGTCATTTACAAGTTGCCGCCATGATTCTCCCAAATCTGCACATCATTCCAACTCACACAACGTGAATTTGAAGGGAAGAGATATGTTCTGTGATGTCTACACATGTTTGCTTGTGTCCATTGATTGCTTTTAGCAAGCAAGCCAAGCAGGAAGAAAGATGAACACATTGGGTAAGTGACAGAAAGTGCACGTGCGTGCCGATGGGGGAAGTTCCACCTTGCTCAGGTTACAGCAACAGCCTGACAGACATGCTTTGTACTCCAAACTTCTTTCCACAGTAAATACCTGTGCCTAAGAGCATACCTGGGGCATCCCAGGGAGTTCTGGGGTAAAGAAACTGCCTGCTTATGCAGGAAATGCAGGTTCGATCCCTGGTTGAGGAAGACCCAGCATGGTTGCCTGGGAAATTCCACAGACAGAGGAGCATGGTGGGCTAGATAGAGTCCATAGGATCTCAAAAGTGTCAGACACTACTGAACAGCAAAAACAACAAGAGCATACCCATGAAACAATAAGGTACAAAGAACTCTCATGAATAAATATTAAAGGGGAAAATGGAGAGATATTAAAATTATCAAAGAATTGAACAATCACTTCATGAATTAAAAGAAACAAATGGCAAAGTAGAACCTGAAGTATATATCCATAGTGGTTCAGTTCAGTTCAGTTGCTCAGTCGTGTCCAACTCTTTGCAACTCCATGAACCACAGCATGCCAGGCCTCTCTGTCCATCACCAACTCCCGGAGTCCACCCAAACCCATGTCCATTAAGTCGGTGATGCCATCCAACCATCTCATCCTCTGTCATCCCCTTCTCCTTCTACCCTCAATCTTTCCCAGCATCAGGGTCTTTTCCAATGAGTCAGCTCTTCGCATCAGGTGGCCAAAGTATTGGAGTTTCAGCTTCAACATCAGTCCTACCAATGAACACCCAGGACTGATCTCCTTTAGGATGGACTGGTTGGATCTCCTGCAGTCCAAGGGACTCTCAAGAGTCTTCTCCAACACCACAGTTCAAAAGCATCAATTCTTTGATGCTGAGCTTTCTTTATAGTCCAACTTTCACATCCATACATGCCCACTGGAAACACCATTGTTTTGACTAGATGGACCTTTATTGGCAAAGTAATGTCTTTGCTTTTTAATATTCTGTCTAGGTTGGTCATAGCTTTTCTTCCAAGGAGTAAGTGTCTTTTAATTTCATGGCTGCAGTCACCATCTGCAATGATTTTGGAGACCAAAAAAATAAAGTCTCTCACAGTTTCCATTGTTTCCCCATCTATTTGTCATTAAGTGATGGGACCGGATGCCATGCTCTTAGTTTTCTGAACGCTAAGTTTTAAGCCAACTTTTTCTCTCTCTCTTTTCACCCTCATCAAGATGCTATGTAGTTCATCTTCACTCTCTGCCATTTGAGTGCTATCATCTGTCTGAGGTTGTTGATATTTTTCCCAGCAATCTTGATTCCAGGTTGTGATTCATCCAGCTTAGTATTTGGCATGATGTACTCTGCATATGAGTTAAGTAAGCAGGGTGACAATATACAGCTTTGTTGTACTCCTTTCTCAGTTTTGAACCAGTACATTGCTCTATGTAATGTTCTAACCGTTGCTTCTTAACCTGCATATAGGTGTCTCAGGAGACAGGTAAGGTGGTCTGGTATTATAATCTCTTTAAGAATTTTCCATGGTTTGTTGTGATCCACACAGTCAAAGGTTTTAACACGGTCAATGAAGCAGAAGTGGACATTTTTCTGGAATTCCCTTGCTATGATCCAAGGAATGTTGGCAATTTGATCTCTGGTTCTTCTGCCTTTTCCAAATCCAACATGTACATGCAGATGTTCTTTGTTCTTGTACTGTTGAAGCCTAGTTTGAAGGATTTTGAGTATAACCTTATGAGCATGCAAAATAAGAACAGCTGTGCAGTAGTTTGAACATTCTTTGGCATTGCCCTTCTTTGGGATTGGAGTTGAAACTGACTGTTTAATAAGGAATATGTTTCTTTTTATCCATTAGTGGAGCAAAGCTTTTACACGTTAAATTTTCCTTGTTTAGTTGACTGCAAAATGATACCTTTGCATGAATGGCTTAGCATAATTTATGCCATAATTTTAATTTTATCTAATTTTTAAAAATACCAATAAAGATGTAGTTAAATTGCCTGCACAATGTTGGAAAGATATTTTCTTCCTAGAAGGATAGTTATGAATGCATCATATCCTAAATATTTTATTTCACAAAATTACAGTGCTTCATGAATAAGATATTTTAATTTTTTTAAATTGGCGTATAATTGATCCAAAATACTCTTTTGGCTTCGGCTATACAACAACGTGCATGAGCCATAGGTATACATAGGTCCCCTCCCACTTGAACCTCCCGCCAACCACCGTCTCATCCCACCCATCTAGGCCATCACAGAGCACTGAGTTGAGCTCCCTGTGTCCTAGAACGGCTCCCCGCTGGCTCTCCATTTCACGCGTGGTGGTGGAGATACGTCAGTGCCTCTCTCTCAACGTGTCCCACCCTCCCCTCCTTCCACTGTGTCCAAAATTTGTTCTCCATGTTTGTGCCTCTATTTATGCCCTGCAAATAAATAAGGAGCATTTGAAAGCATCTCATATATTTGCATGTATAAGAATATATCTACAAATATAACAATTAATGAATATACGAGATGTTTTTAAATACTCCTCATTTTATTCTTTTGTCAGTGGTAAGGATGGAAGGAGGAATCCATATAAATGAAAACACCACCAAAATAGCTCCCTAATAACTTGATGGACTTTACACTTAACACACAGTAGAATTTACCTTAGTTGTTTCTGTTTTTTTCTTGATCTTATCTCAGAATTTATCTTTTTCCAGGATCCAGTTTTTTTCTCAGATTGTCTTCCCAAGTATAATGTACAAACTTAGGTTTTAAAATCCAAACCATATATGGAGGGGGTGAGTGTCCACACTAATGACCTTGACCAGCTGGAGAGACATGGCAGACTTTGTCATTTAGGCACAGCTTTTTTATTTTCTATTTTTTCATTTTTTTAGATTAATTTATTTTTTAATTGAAGGATAATTGCTTTACAGACTTTTGTTGTTCCCTGTGAAACATCAATAGTTTTTTTAAACACAAAAATCTATTAAAACCAATCAATGCTTTACATTGTTAAATGAAAAAAAAAATTATCATTCTCAAATAGTGTCTTTGTAACTGCTCTGCGCTCAACTGATTAAAATACTGAAATGCTCTAATGGACATTTTATAGAATATCTATCTCATTGGAGAAAATTGTATTGGCACTTAATTGTGTTCAACTGTAAATGAGCATCTATATAGCCTATTGCAGGAGAGGAAGTATCGCACACTAACTTAGCTTTCTGTCTACAGTGTAATGGCTAACTGAATATGGGATTTGTGTTTTTACTTATTTTATTTACGTGTGTCACTTACAACTGCAGAAAAATTTTTTAAAATCTCAGATAGCATCTTAGCTGGTTACTACAAATGCCTAGACAAGGCTGATCTGATATCTGATATCTGATATCACAGTTGTCTAAAGAGGATCAGAATAGATCGCTGGCAAAACTGTGATTGACACTGTTTCCTCTGATATCTTTCTAATGGTCACCACTTACTGGGGGGATGGAGGAAGGGTAGCCACTTCTAGAATATGGAACATAAAGTCTACCTGCTGGAATAATACATGCTACCTCATTTCATCAGGTTTTTCTGAGTGAAAATCTCAGAGTTGCACTCTTTACACAATTCAGAAAAAAACACACAAATTTTTCTCCCACTATACCCCTCCTTTCAAGTGCAAAACAAGAAGACATCAAACTCACAGCACACTCATACCCACATAGACAGCTCCCACATACCCACTCTCACATACACACAGGAGAGTCCACCAACCAGGACCTGGGAGAAGCACGTGGCCTTAGAGTTCAGCTGCAGAGGGAGGTCTCCTCATCTCCTTTCCTTACCAACTTATTCCTTGATAAATGTACTTCATTAATGCTCAATTCCTTGGACTCAGCACTGGAATTAAAAAAAAGAAAAACAAACAAACAAACAAAACCTAGTCTCTCAGTCATGTCTGACCCTTTGTGACCCCATGGACTATAGTCTACCAGGCTCCTCTGTTCATGGACCCCAGGCAAAAATACTGGAGTGGGTTGCCATTTCCTTCTCCAGGGGATCTTCCATGCCCAGGGATTGAACCCACTATTGGGTGGGAAATAATCCTAAAGCTACACTTGTTAAGCTTGGATTTCATCCATCATGAGTATCTTGTCTACATTTAACACCAGGAGTACTGGGAACAAGGTATTTTCTCATGAGGTAGCTATGTCTATAGGAAGTTCTTAAATTCACTCAAAGCACATCTCCCTATATGTAAATTGTAACCTGCAGATAACAGTCCTGCCTCTTAGGACAATGCAAAAGGCTAATTCCCTTGTATGGGGGGACAGCTTTTCATATTCCCCCAACATGACCTTTTCTGCAAACAAAATGTATCTCAACAGCTTATAGGAAAAAATGTGTTGCTTCATCATGCTGGTGTTGGTGTTTAAAATATGTTCCAATTTTCCTATCTTCATCTTCAAATGTGTTCTCTAACAACAATCACTGGAGATGCCAGAATTTCTAGAAAAGTATTTGCATTTTGTTTTAAATCTCAATAATCTGATAATTGGTAGTTTATCTCCTAGGCTACATTACTATATTGAAATATCAGAAAGAACTGAGATAAAGATGTTATTCTACAGAATAAGATATTGCATTCCTTTGGTGCATGTAACATTGCTATGATTCATTCACACCTTTATAAGTTTATTTGCTTGTCAATTTATTCATTCATTAGAAATGTACAAGGCTATATGCTAGTTTTATATGATATATAAAAAAGAATCAGTCATTGATGCTGGTACCAAGAGATCATAGTCATTAAGAAACATAAGGTGCATTATGGAAATAAGAAATGTGGTATAGATTGTAATTTGTGTAACCTTACTCCCTTAATGTTGACTATAATTCATATATTGGAAGATTGCTTTTAGGTGGGAGTCGATTTTATTCTTTTATTTTTAGAATATTATCCAATGTAATATTTGAACCATTATATATAACCCTTTGTCTATATTTTTAAGCTCCTTTTGATTTGGTAGTAAATTATTAAAGATAGAAATTTTGTTGTAAAGCTGAAAACATTTTAAAGTGTATTGTAGTATATTGTGTATTGGCATTTTTATAATCATAATCTCCAAATATATAAAAATCTAAATATAGAAAACTTATAAAATGACATTAATTTATACATTGTATAATATTTTTACTTCATTGTGAATGAAATGTTATAAATACTGATGCTTGTGCTAATCCCAACAGACCCTTGAAATTTATGTTCTGCAATCCAAGCAAACAAAGTCAAACTGTATCGAGAAAATATCTGTGTATCCAGGCACTGAAAAGAGTTGTTTGCTGCGGTTGTTTAGTCTCTAAGTCATGTCCGACTCTTTGCAACCTCATGGACTGTAGCCTGCCAGGCTCCTCTGTCCATGGGATTTCCCAGGCAGGGGGTTGCCATTTTCCTCTCCAGAGTATCTTCCCAACTCAAAGACTGAACCTACTTCTTCTGCACTGGCAGGTGGATTCTTTACTGTGAGCCACCAGGGAAGCCCAATAGAAATGAGTAGATTTACATTTATTCTTCTCATAAAGCTTACAAAGTAGATAGTGTTAGTCCCAATATTACAGAAAAGGTAGTCAAATTTTAGATGTTTGAATCATGGATGCTGACTATAACTAGTAAATTTCAGATCTAACTTCAGATAGACATGGGTTAAATATTTTAGAGATCAAGTCATTAAGACATGTAAGGTGCATCATGGAAATAAAAAATGTGGTATAGGTTGTATTTTGTATAACCTTATTCCCTTAAGTTTGACTATAAGTATAATTCAGATATTGAAAGATTGTTTTTAGGTGGGAGTCAATTTTATTCTTTTATGTTAAGAATACTTTTCAGGTAAGATTTTCATTCTTACTAAAATCGCTCATCTTGCCAGAAGTACTAGGGGATTGTAGGATATGTGAGCAGAGAAGGGACTGTTTTCACGTGCTGCTTATCATGGTGATTATGGTATTCAGCACCTGTATTTACAGCTAAGACCCTTAGAGAAGGCACATGGAACGGACATTCCTCACTCACTGAAGTTTATGGTGAAAGCATAATCATTAGGCCTTTTATTTTAAAAAAGATTTTTATTGGAGTATAGTTTTCTTAAAGAGATAAATCTGAAATTCACAAACTTATCAAAGTAAATTGGGAGGGCTTGATTCAGATCGATGCTAAAGCAGCTGTGATGAAAAACATTTAACTGTAAAACATTTTACTGTAACACATTTAACACTCAGATTTTTAAGTTTGAAAGTTGTGGAAATGTAGCTTCAGGCTCTGCTTTCTTTAATGTATTAGGATAATGAAGTTAGTGTCTATGTTTCTGGAAAATGGATGATGACATTCACTATTGATCTCTGGACAGGTTGAGAACAATATTATAATAATCCATACCAGTCAGCTTGACCTTTTACTGATTTGGCCTTTACGTTGAGCGGGAGGGAAAGGAAGAATAAAGCAAAGGTGTCTCCATGAGTGAAGTATAACACAGGGCTTGTCACATCCCTGGACTTTATTATTATTTATCATTAAAGCACAGTGATCCATCAAGCCTTTAATCTCATTAGACACCTGTAAATCAGGAAGACAGACCATGGTGAAGCTTCACAGCATCTGCTTAGCAATAAACTTTAAACATTTTCCAAGGTCTTTATAAGAAAATGGGCCTTAAAAGCAATAAAGAGGCTGCAAATACTTGTTACAGCTCAAATATCACCTCTGTAAAGGCTTCTGGGATCTTCACAGGTATAATCGATTGCTCCGTTCTACATATTGTGTCTCTATTATAGGTCACAGATTAAATTCAGAGAGTAGTAACCTTGTGAAGGCATTAAAGTGACAACTAATGATGCAAAGCTCATTAGAGGGACAGGGACCTTTTTTAGAACATCTGTCTCCGCCAGTAGAATATAGCTACTGGACATTAAACCTGGTCCACCCAACTATGTCTATAAACTGCACTTCACGTCACAGAATATTAATGAATGAAACGGTCCAGGTGAGATCAGGGGAAGAACAGAGAGATGTACAATTGTGAGCAGCATTTCAGGCTCTGAAATGGGTAATGAGGCTATGGAGGGAAGGAGGCAAGAGTCTACAGATGCACAGGTGAGGCAGCAGAGGAAAGAGTGAACTGACAGAGAAGGAGTGGTCATTTCGCATGAAGGCACCGGTAGATCTTCAATGCAGGCTCAGGGTTATTCAATTTTAAAATTTTAAACTAGGTCTCTTTCCAAACTCATGAAGACTGCAGTTGCTCTTGCGGCCGATCTCTAAACTGCACATCTTTACGATGTTCATGATTACTGCTGTTTTTGAGCCTCACAGATGTCATAAGCATGCATAGAGCAGATCTCAAATAAGCATTAAGCAGTACTGCACAGCTTTGAAAAGTTTAGAAGCTCGTGCCAGTAAGTGAGTTTCAAATCCTGGCTCCATCACTGTGTGACTGGGGACTGTCACACTGCATCTTTAAGCCTCTCTGGTAAATGAGGATAATAATAGTGTCCACTGGGAAAGTAAATAGAAGAGCAAAGATTTCTATGAGAAAAATTTCAAGACTGTGCATTGGTCAAGAACTAGAGGTAACGCCAAAAGCATGATCCATAAAACAAAAACAAAAGGCAAATTGGATTTCAGGAAGATTTAAAACCTTTGCACTTCAAAAGACCCTATTGAGAAAATGAAAAGACAAGTCACACATAGAAAGAAAACATTTACAAGGCATTTCTCTAATAAATAACTTGTATCCAGACTATATAATACACTTAACAATGAAAAGAAAGACAATAATTCAGTTAAAATGGGGAAAAGGTTTGAATGGATATTTCACTAGAGAAGATACAGTAATGGCTATTAATGCATGAAAATGTGTTCAAATGTGTTTGCAGGGAAATGCAAATTAAATGAGATACCACTTCGTGTCTATCCACGGAAAGGACCATAATTTAAAGACCAAAAAAAAAAAAAAATGCCTCCTGCTCCTGAGGAGGAGGAAGAATGAAAACTTCAACATACCAGGGAGAAATAAAGAATGTTACAGCTGCTTTGGAAGCAGTGTGGCAGTTTTTAAAAGAGTTAAACACAAATCAGTGTATGGTGTGTTCATAAAATGGCATACTATTCAGCCACACACACAAAAAAATAGAACAATTGATAAATGCTACAATGCGGATTAACCTCACAGCTATTACGATAAATGAAAGTGATATAAACCAAAAATAAAATAAATATATGGGAATGGGTTATATGAATCATTTTATATGAAGTATATAGAAAATACAAATTTCTAGAGAGAGACAACTGATCAATGATTGCCTTGGGCTTAGATTGATAGCAGTTAATTGAAAATAGACTCAAGGGTATTTTGAAATATTCTAAAACTATTGTGGTAATGTTTGCACACTTTATAATTTTACTAAAATCATTGAATTCTACATAGAAAATGGGTGAATTATATGCTATGTAATTTTTCTCTCAGTAAAGCTCTAAAACATAATTTAAAAACAGTAAGCAATATTAAAAAAGTGCTACTTATTCTTAAAGGTTTATTAAAGCTCCTAAAAATAGGAATATATGCATAGTATGACATATAACAGTAACAGCAAAATACTACTGACTTTATGGAGATTTTACATTAACTAAAAGACTGCATGTAAATGAAGCTCCATTGCACTTTACAGAGAAGGCATTTGATAAATATTTTATTGTGAGTAGTTATTACTTTTAAGCTATTCAATAATCATTTATATACATGTACAAACATGTTAATATCAATTTATGTATTTAAATATTAATATTTTCCATTTTAATTATTTCTCAGCTCAAAACTAGTTTCTTTTGCCACTCAAATGGGGTTCACAAAATTGCACATTTACTCACTTAAATTATCACAGAGTTGTTATATTTTTATATAAATTATTTTATAATAAACTTCGTTCTTCCTAAATATTCTTTCCATTTTTTTGTTTTTTTCACAAAATCTGTGATAGAAACAAAACAGATTCCAAAATGCTGAGGAATGGTTTGAATGATTGAAGAGTAATAACATGAGATGATATGGGAAGGGTGGTGGGAGGGGGGTTCAGGACTGGGAACTCATGTACACCCATGGCAGATTCATGTCAATGTATGGCAAAACCAATACAGTATTGTAAAGTTAAAAAAAAATAAAAAAAATAAAATAATAAAATTGGAATATTGTTAGAAACTTACGCCTCCTATTTGCCACTTGCAAATGCCAGCTGATAGTTCTCCCCAGAAGTAACTGCAATTCTGATTCTGGTGTTAGTTATCCCCTTACTGTCTCTACAGTTTTCATAGCTAAGTGTGTGTGTATGTGTGAGTGTGTGAGAGAGATTAAAAGCCATGTTGTTTAGTTTTGATATTGAGCTACATACAAATGCAACTGCACTCATGGGTTATTGCCTTTTCACTCAGCATTTCATGTTTGAGATTAGGTCATTTTACAGGTAGTCAATCTAATTCTTCAAGCTAATTTTATTTTCATTGATGATAGAATTCGATCAAATGGATTCTTTGCTGTCTTGTATTCATTAGATAGGCCATGTAGGATGTCCCACATTTAGCTCTTATAGATAGTGCGGCTATGAACATTATTCTGTTCCCTCTTGGTATCTAAGTTAGATCATGTCTCTCTAGTTTGCTGCTAAGTAGTAGCATAAGCATAAGTTCATACTTACATGTTATGCCAAATATTTCCCACTTTGCTTGTACCATTGACACTCCAATTAGCAATGTCTGTGAGCTCTAGGGTTCCACAGTTTCACAAACATTTGATATATTTAACAGCTTAAACGCTTTGCCAATCTGGACGCTGTGGAACAGAAATCCATCATGTTGTTGATCTGCACTCTGCTGAGTACTACTGGATTTGAACATACTTTCCAGTGTTGATTAATCATTGCAACTCCTCTCCCGTTGAAGATTTATTTCCAGGCAAACGGCTTCCCTAGTGGCTCAGACAGTAAAGAATCTGCCTGCAGTGCTGGAGACCTGGGTTCAATCCCTGACTTGGGAAGATCCCCTAGAGAAGGGCATGGCAACCCACTCCAATATTCTTGCCTGTAGAATTCCATGGACAGAAGAGCCTGATGGGTTACAGTCCATGGGATCGCAAAGAATCAGATACATCTGAGTGACTAAGCACAGTCAATATTAATAGAAGGGCTACTGAAATATTTTACTTAAATATTTTCCTGTATTTTGATACATAGAAAAACATTCTTTTGAATCTTGGTATTGCATTCAGGGATTGTGCTAATTTCCCTTATTAATTTTGCTAATTTATTTGTAGATTCTTCAGGGTTTTTTAGAGACAAAAGGTAAGTATGTCACTTTCCTTTCTACTTTTATAGTTTCCCATTCCCTTTACTTACTGAACTAACTAGAAATATAGAAAGTGAAAGTGAAGTCGCTCAGTCGTGTCTGATTCTTTGCGAACCCATGGACTGTAGCCTACCAGGCTCCTCCGTCCATAGGATTTTCCAGGCAAAAGTACTGGAGTGGGGTGCCATTTCCTTCTCCAGAGCATCTTCCCGACCCAGGGATCGAACGGAGGTCTCCCGCATTGTGACCAAGAGGCTTTACCGTCTGAGTCACCAGGGAAACAGAAGTAGTGGCGGAAGTACTTAGTGTTGTTCTCAGTTTTAAGAAAATGTTCTTTTATAAGTTTTTATTGGATATTATTTGAGATGCTTCTATCAGTTCAGTTCAGTTCAGGCACTCAACCATGTCTGACTCTTTGCAACCACTGAATTGCAGCACCCCAGGCCTCCCTGTCCATCACCAACTCCCGGAGTTCACTCAAACTCATGTCCATCGAGTGGGTGATGTCATCCAGCCATCTCATCCTCTGTCTTCCCCTTCTCCTCCTGCCCCTAATCCCTCCCAGCATCAGAGTCTTTTCCAATGAGTCAACTCTTCGCATCAGGTGGCCAAAGTACTGAAGTTTCAGCTTTAGCATCATTCCTTCCAAAGAACACCCAGAACTGATCTCCTTTAGAATGGACTGGTTGGATCTCCTTGCAGTCCAAGGGACCCTCAAGAGTCTTCTCCAACACCACAGTTCAAAAGCATCAATTCTTCAGCACTCAGCTTTCTTCACAGTCCACCTCTCACATCCATACATGACCACTGGAAAAACATAGCCTTGACTAGATGAACCTTTGTTGGCAAAGTAATGTCTTTGTTTTTGAATATGCTATCTAGGTTGGTCATAACTTTCCTTCCAAGGAGTAAGCATCTTTTAATTTCATGGCTGCAATCACCATCTGCAGTGATTTTGGAGCCCAAAAATATAAAGTCAGCCACTGTTTCCACTGCTTCCCCATCTATTTGTCATGATATGATGGGACCAGATGCCATGATCTTAGTTTTCTGAATGTTGAGCTTTAAGCCAACTTTTTCACTCTCCTCTCACTTTCATCAAGAGTCTTTTTAGTTCCTTGTGGCTCAGAGGTTAAAGCATCTGCCTGCAATGTGGGAGACCTGGGTTCGATCCCTGGGTTGGGAAGATCCCCTGGAGAAGGAAATGGCAACCCACTCCAGTATTCTTGCCTGGTGAATTCCACGGACGGAGGAGCCTGGTGGGCTACAGTCCACGGGGTTGCAAAGAGTCGGACACGACTGAGCGACTTCACTTCACTTCGCTTCTTCACTTTCTGCCATAAGAGTGCTGTCATCTGCATATCTGAGGTTATTGATAAAACTGCCAAATTGCCTCTTTCCTTCAGATTGGCTTTGCCTTTCCATAATATCTCCTCATGTCCATTGCTTAATTTATTACCTTTTACTATTTTCTCATTTAAAGTTTGAGAGCAATTTTGCCAATAAATTTTAAAAAATCATCTGTTTTTTCTTTGTAGCATTTTTAATGATGCCTTGTTTTCATTGCCTGATTTTCATTGTTATTTCTCCTTTAATTTGTGAGTTATTTAGAATAATTTCTTAATTTTAAAATATATTAGAATTTTGGACATGGAAAGTGAGATAAAAGATAATAGCTATATGACACTAATTCTTTGAAATAAATTGAAACTTACTGAATTTACTAAATAATCCATTATAGAGCAAATTGTATGTAATACACCATTTATGGTTGATAAGCACATTCATTTCCAGTAGTCATGTATGGATGTGAAAGTTGGACTATAAAGAAAGCTGAGCACTGAAGAATTGATGCTTTTGAACTGTGGTGTTGGAGAAGACTCTTGAGAGTCCCTTGGACTGCAGGGAGATCCAACCAGTCCATCCTAAAGGAAATCAGTCCTGAATATTCATTGAAAGGACTGATGCTGAAGCTGACACTTCAGTACTTTGGCCACCTGATGTGAAGAACTGACTCATTTGAAAAGACCCTGATGCTGGGCAAGATTGAAGGTGGGAGGAAAAGGGGAGGACAGAGGATGAGATGGTTGGATGGCATCACCGATTCAATGGACATGAGTTTGGGCAAGCTTCAGGAGTTGGTGATGGACAGGGAGGTCTGGAATGCTGCAGTCTATGGGGTCGCAAAAGAGTCGGACACAACTGAGCAACAGAATGGAACTGAACTGAGAAAAGTTCATAATTTTAGAGTTCATAGTTTTAGGGTTCAGTTATATATGTACTATGATTAGGTTCCTTGCCATAAAATCTGAACAGTTTTATACCTTTACTGATTTTTGTTTTCTTGATCTATTAGTTACTGAAAGAGTTCCCAATCTGTCAGATTTTCTTCTATATCTTTAAGCTGTGTTATTAGATGCACACTATAATTATAATTATTCATGAATTATATTCATATATTATAATTATCTTAATTACAATTACATCTTTCAGCTATATTAAAATTTGTCATTATGAAATATGCAGCAATGTTTACCCTTAAACTCTATTTTTGTCCAGTAAGAAAGAGTTATACCAGCTTGCTTTTTGCTTAGTATTTTCTTGGTAGATTTTTTCCTAGCTTTTTTGTTTCAACATTTTGATAACATTATAATTTAGATATGTTTTTGTAAACTACATATAGAAGAGTTTTTTCCATTATTTATGGGAATTTCTTTACCAAATTCTTGACAAAATTTTGCCTTTTAGCTGCATTATTTAGCCCAATTACATATCTTTACTGTTATCTTTGTGTTTTTTTCTAAAAGTAGATCTATTGTCTGATATTTTAAAACCATCTTTTTTCCTTTTGAATTTAGAATTTTAGTTCCTGCCAAGTTTTTAATTTATTAATTCTAAAACTACACTTTTTATTGCTATTCCTGTGCTGGTCATTCTACAAGGTCTAATACTATCGAAGTATTGCTTTCCAGTAAGTACCAAGCTGGGACTTACTGTCCCGTCGTGCCCTAAAGGATCATGTGCTGTTTTTTCATGTATTTTAAAACACTGTTCAGTTTTTAACATCAAGAGATATTTTGATGTGTGCTGCATTGTATACACCTTTAATTGGAATTAAAGTGTTTCATCAGTTCTGAAATTTTCCAAATTGTTATCATCTCAATTGCTTCCCTGACTCATTTTCTATCTCCAGTCTTTCTATTCCAATTAGATGAATATGTAAATGTTCTTTGAAGTTTTAATAGCATCTACTTGAGAAACTGAATGTACCTGGGTATTGTTTAACATTTTCTCAATGTCTTAAATAGTAATTGGTCACTTTAGACTATCAGCAGTTACTTTCATTAGGTTATATGTTTCTAAGAAATTGTCCATTTCTCCCAGGTTTTCAAAAAAATATGGAGACAATTGATCAAACTACTTAATATCTATGTTTGAATTACCTCTAATTCTATTAATACTAGCTCATTCTCAGTTATAAATTTATAAAATTATTTTTTATTAAGATAGCTAGTGCCTTCTCTCTCTCAGTATTATTTTTCCACAAAGAAGCAGAAATTGATTTTATAAGCAATTTATTTTTAGAAGCAGAACTTTGTTTTTTAGTTATTATATCCAAGTTCTAATTATTAACTTAATTCTGCTTTGCTATTATTATTATTTCTCATTTCATTTAGTTCTTAAAGTTTTTCCAACTCTTTAAATTGAATGTCTAACTTCTTTTGAAATATTTGTAATATTTTAAGCATTTAAGAATTCATGGTTATGAAACTTTCTGTGTTTTACATTACTAATTTTAAAAAATACTTTGGAACATGGGTTTTGAATAAAAATTTTTTCTGATGTGATCAGTTGTCCTTTTAATAGGCATCTTTGCACTGCTGTTATTTTTTTTTACTGATATTTTTATTACAGAAATAAATATCTTTATTTATTTGGAATGTTTTGATTATTTTCTTATAGATTCTTTGTATTTTATCTTTATAATATGGCCAATACTGTGCTGTGTTACTTTTATGAAATATTAGAATATCAAAGATTGAATTTTTGTTTTGTATTAACCTTAATATATTATATATTTTTACTTATATTTCTTAAAAATTATGTATTGATTTCCTACTTTGAAGACTGATGAAAATCACCCAACTATTGTTCCTTATTTCTGGTGTTTGACTTTGCTTGGTTATAGCATAATTCAAGGGTTATTTTCAAAGTGTGGCTCATCTTTTAATGAATAGTGTGGAGAAAGGCAGAGTTGGAGTACATGTTGGTTAAGCTGTCAGAGAGTCAGTCTGGATTTTGGTCAGTTTTTTTCTTTGAATGTTTTCCCATCATTTATCTGCCTAGGGCTCTGCCTCCATTCAGGCCATAGAGAGTCTTCCTGACTTACCCTGAGCTCTATATGTCATTTTTTAGGGGTAATTTAATAGCAACTTTATTCAAGGTGATATACATCAGTGGCTGCCTAACCTGATTTTGCTCAGTTTTTTTTTTTTTTTTTTGTATTACACCCATCATACTAACAGCAAGATGTTGGACATTTACATCTCCATGTCCCTGTCTTCTACAAGGAGTTAAGCAATCTTCAATACAACTGGATGCTTCCTTCCCAAGTAAGGAACTGTCTGATGGGCTCCGTGTGTGAGTGTCTGTGTGTGTACTCAGCCATGTCCAACTCCGCCACTTCATGGACTGTAGCCTGCCAGGCTCCTCTGTCCATGAAATTTTCCAGGCAAGAATACTGGAGTGGGTTGCCATTTCCTATTCTAGGGGATCTTCCCAACTCAGGGATCAAACCCGTGTCTCTTGCATCTCCTGCATTGACAGGCAGATTCTTTACCTCTAGTAATCCTTTACTAAAAGAATCTTCCATATGTTATTAGAAATTTGAACCAAGAGAGTAGGTTTTTGTTTTGTTTTTTTTTGAAAAGTGGAAAGTCAAGATCATAGGTAGCCACATTATTTATCATCACAAATTTAAAATTAGAAACTTCCTGAGTCAAGTTCTAGTTAATATAAAGTGTATTCTTAAATGGTTGAAGCTAGATTCTCACTGTGTTTCTCCAGTGAAGTATTCGTCTGTAATCTTTAATCATGGACGATTCCTCCTACCTGAGATCTTGCTTTGGGGAAGGCTCTGGGTTCAGAGTATCCACAGTCAAGCACTTCCATTCCACTGGCCTGGGGACAGCTCCTAACCCGGGGAGGAGAGCCATGCCAGCCTCCCTCATGGTCCCTCTGGACTTGTTTCTTTTCTGCACTCTTAACACTGCTAGTAAAGATTGTTTATGCCAAAAAACTAAACAAAACATTCTTAGAGTGCTCCTTTTTATCTTTTTGCTCTGCCTTGATTATTGACCAGCCATATAATCTGGGCAGAAGTAGTGTCAGCTAACAAATCATTTTATTCATTATTTCATAATTAAGTGAGAAAGAATGCATGTTCCTTGCTCTAATAGAACTGCATGCTTATTATAAAGGGTTGTTAATTCACTGTAAATTACGTTGAGTCTTCCGATGCATCTCCTCTGTTGGTCGAATTCTCTGCAGTTTTACTTAAGGCTCAGCGTGTGTGCATATTTGCTATCTACTTCTCAACCACTCAGAAATAAGATTATAATCTTCAGTAGCCTGGTAGTAGGGTTTATTGCAAACACAGAATCCCAAGCTAAAAGCTATCATTGTTTATCTATTTTTATTCTTTTTCTTTTTTGGTCTTTCCTGATAGTGAAAAATTCTATCAGAGTTGGTCTTATTTTAAAAACCAGAGGGAGAGGGAGAGGGTGGGATGATTTGGGAGAATGGCATTCTAACATGTATACTATCATGTAAGAATTGAATCGCCAGTCTATGTCTGATGCAGGATACAGCATGCTTGGGGCTGGTGAATGGGGATGACCCACAGAGATGTTATGGGAGGGATGTGGGAGGGGGGTTCATGTTTGGGAACGCATGTAAGAATTAAAGAAATTAAATAAAAACCAGAGAAAAACCAAAAATAACTTCTACATTCTTGAATAGGTACACAGCAATATATTTCCTAGCAGGAAATGTGTAGCTTTTCTGACTGCTGACAATAACGCTTTGACACTAGTTTATATAAGTCACACAGAAATCAAGAACAGTAAGTGTCACATTAATATGGCACTTTATTTTATGTAGCTTTTAAATCCAAAATCTAACCCGAGGGTAAGACAAATTAGTATGGTTTCAAGTAGGAAAAATAAAAGGTAATTATGAAATTGTAAAGAACAGGTGGTTCTTTTATATTAGCAAGCTCAAAATGGATGGAAAGCAGTTGAATCAAGAGAAGAAAACTGTGTTAGGTGACTTTGAGTGCTAAAGAGAGGACTTTTACACCCCCAGCTCTAATGGCTAGTGTTATGTAAGGAAACAGAAGCATGAAAAGATGGAGATACAAAGCAATGAAGGGCTTATATGATGGGAAAGCCATCAAAACTCATTAGAAAAGATTCTAACGTTAATTTAAAAAAAACACAAATAAATCAATATTTTATTTCTCTTTCCTGTCACTAATTTGAAATTTCAGCTTGATTTCGAGCAATAAACATGGAGTTACATTAGTCTGCCCCCAACTGGAAAATTGTGTGGCCACTGACACAGGCCCCTTGAGGTTACACAGCGGTACTGAATAAACTGAGCACACCCACTTCATCTTCAGTTACCGTGTAAAGGCCGTCCACTATCGCTGTTTCCTCTAGAACTGGACTCAAACTGTGCCATGCCAGGAAAACAACAACAACAAAAAACAAATGGAAACAGCGACAGACTTTGTTTTCTTGGCCTTCAAACTCGCTGGGGACAATGACTGCAGCCATGAAATTAAAAACACAAAAACAAAACCAAAAAACCCTATTGTTCTTTGAAAGAAAAGCTATGACAAACCTAGACTACATATTAAAAAGCAGAGATATCACCTTGCCGACAAAGGTTCATATGGTCAAAGCTATGGTTTTTCCAGTAGTCATGTGCAAATGTGAGAGTTGAACCATAAAGAAGGCTGAGTGCTGAAGAACCGATGCTTTCAAACTGTGGTGCTGGAGGAGTCTTGAGAGTCCCTTGAACTGCAAGGAGAAAAAAGACAGTCACTCCTGAAGGAAATCAACCCTGAATTTCATTGGAAGAACTGATGCTGAAGCTGAAGCTCCAACTGTTTGGCCACCCGATGCAAAGAACTGACTCATTGGAGAAGACCCTGAGGTTGGGAAAGATTGAGGGCAGGGGAAGGGAGTGTCAGAGGATGACATAGTTGGGTGGCATCATTGTCTCCATGGACATGAATTTGAGCAAACTCTGGGATACGTTGAAGGATAGAGAAGTCTGGTGTGCTGCAGTCCATGGAATCTCAAAGAGCTGGACACAACTATGTGCCTGAACAACAACAAAACCAGTAATACAGGAATTTTGCATGAATAACAGCAAGGAATGGTCTTGACCAGGAGGGCTGAGAATGAAGGGTGGAATGTTCTAATTTCTTCAGATTTTACCGATATTTCAGGAATGATGGCATTATTCTGACAGTAAAGTGTGGCTGTGTGTAGGGTATTTTGTGGTGGGGCAGAGAAGGAAAGGCCTAGAGCACAAAAGATCTGGTTCAAGTCAAAACTAGAAGGGAAGGGGCACCAAAAACTTGCTTCCACTTGAAGCAGAGGAACTTCCAGCCTTGTGTTTCAGATCCTGAAGCCTGGTGTAAAATCTTTTGCCAAAAAGGCTCTGTTTATTTTTCTTTCAGTACAGAAATACATTTGTAACCAATAGAAAGCCTAATAGAACCTAGAGTAAGATGAATGCATCCTATTTTCACAAACAAGGACACCTACCAATCACCAGCTGCTCCCCATCATCCCCATTGTTTGCATCACACCCCATGGCTTGGAACAGGTTCTGGAAGAAGATGAGATGGAGAAATGCCATGCCCTACCCTTGGGGAAATTTGACTATGATGTCATTTGTGTTATTTTTATCTTTCCTGCTTGGATTTGTCAGTCTTTTTGCATCTATAGTTTTATAGTTCTCATCTGATTTGGAAAAATTTCAGTCATTAATCCTTCAAATACTATTTCTGCTCCTCCCTTTCTCCTCTCCTTCAAAGAGCATGCTACACTCCTTAATATTGTACACAAGTCTCTGAGGATCTGCTTATTTCAGCCTTTTTTCCCCAGTGTCCTTTATTTTGGTTAACTTTGATTGCTATGTCTTCAAACTCATTATATATTTCCCCTGCAGATTCTAATATTCTATTAAGTTAGTTCACTGAAAATTTCATTTCAACTCATATTTTTTCTTCCCACATATTTCTTTTTATATCATTTATTTATCTCCTTTAAATACTTGAATACAGCTATAATTGCAATTTTACAGAATTTGTCACTGGGATGACCCAGAGGGATGGTACGGGGAGGGAGGTGGAAGGGGGGCTCAGGATGGGGAACACATGTACGCCCGTGGCAGATTCATGTTGATGTGTGGCAGAACCAATACCATATTGTAAAGTAATTAGCCGCCAATTAAAATAAATAAATTTAATTTAAAAAACTAAAGAATTTGTCTCTTATTATATTATCTCTGGAATTTCTGCATCCCTATTACCTAACATTTTCCATTTATGGTTCACCTTTTTCTGTTTATTTGCATATCAAGTGATTTTTAAAAATAGATTCTGGATATTGTGATATTACAATTTTGAATGCTTGCATTTTTGCTGTCTTTCTTCAAATCGGGCTTCAGTTTGAGTTGGCAGGTGATTGAGTTACTTGTAGGTTGTCATTGTTCAGGTGTTAAGTCATGTCTGACTCTTTGTTACCCCATGTGCTTCAGCATACTAGGCTCCTCGGTCCTCCACTATTTTCCAGAGTTTGCTCAAATTCATGCCCATTGACTTGATGATGCTGTCTCTCCATCTCATCCTCTGTCACCCCATTCTTCTTTCCCAGCATCAGGTTCTTTTCCAATGAGTCCATCCAGAGGATCTGCTTGTTTCAATTTTTCATCCCATGTGAAACTATAGTTATGGGAGGGACAAGTCCAGGCACAGACACTCTTTATCCCAGGAGGTAAAAGCTGAAACTTAAAACCTTTGCAGCTTCTTTTCATGTTCTGATAAGGCAAATCTGGACTGGCCGTATGTTACCTCTAGTTGAATCTGACACTGAAGTGTTACCCTCCTGGATCTCAACAGAGAGTTGAGTGGTTTTTCCTCACCCACGCTGGTTGAGGGGAACTCAGACATCTCAGACCCCCACGTGTTTGCCTGATCTGGCCGCTTACGGCTGCAGGGTAGTTTCTCCTTGCTGGTCTCATGCATTCCGTTCTACAAGTGCGTGTCTCCGTATCCAGGCAAGAATTCACAGGGCCGCTTTGTAGGTCTCTGAAGCTCTTCCTCTGCACTGCGTCCTCCTCTCTGGAACTCTGCAACTCAGATTCCAGCCATCAACACTCCCCCAGACACCACTTTCTGCTTTGTCAAGTCAACAAAACTCCAGACTCTACTTTAAGAATGGTTCCCAGAAATGGTGTACTAAAGGACATCTAGCAGAAAATTGGAGCGATGGTAGGATACACCGCATTGGTCTCCCTTTTCCCAGGGGTGAATCCTTTCCCTTCTGCACTGCAATATATGAAAAAGTTATTTCATATATTTTGTCAAGTTTTCTAATTGTTTATGGCAGTTCAGACACCATTGTGTCTGTAACAACATATCCAAATTTGAAGTCAGTTCGGTTCAGTCACTCTGTCACGTCCAACTCTTTGTGACCCCATAGATTGCAGCAAGACGGGATTCTCTGTCCATCACCAACTCCTGGAGCTTGCTCAAACTCATGTCCATCAAGTTTGTGATGCCATCCAACCATCTCATTTTTTATTGTTTCCTTCTCTTCCTGCCTTCAATCCTTCCCAGATTCAGGGTCTTTTCAAATGACTCAGTTCTTCACATCAGGTGGCCAAAGTATTGGAGTTTCAGCTTCAACATCAGTCCTTCCAATGAATATTCAGGACTGATTTCCTTTAGGATTGACTGGTTGGATCTCCTTGCAGTCCAAGGGACTCTCAAGAGTCTTCTCCAACATCACAGTTCAAAAGTATCAGTTCTCTGGCTCTCAGCACTTTTTATGGTCCAACTCTCACATCCATACATGACTACTGGAAAAAAACATAGCTTTGACCATATGGACGTTTGTCAGTAAAATAACATCTCTGCTTTTTAATATGCTGTCTAGGTTGGTCATAGCTTTTCTTCCAAGGAGCAAGCATCTTTTAATTTCATGGCTGCGGTCACCATCTGCAGAAATTTTGGAGTCCAAGAAAATAAAGTCTGTCACTGTTTCCATTGCTTCCCCATCTATTTGCCATGAAGTGATGGGACCAGATGCCATGATCTTTGTTTTCCAAATGTTGAGTTTAAGCCAACGTTTTCACTCTCCTCTTTCACTTTCATCAAGAGGCTCTTCAGTTTCTCTTCACTTTCTGCTATAAGGGTAGTGTCATCTGCATATCTGAGGTTATTGATATTTCTCCCAGCGATTTGGATTCCAGCTTGTGCTTCATCCAGCCCAGCATTTCACATGATGTACTCTGCATATAAGTTAAATAAGCAGGGTGACAATATACAGCTTTGATGTACTCCTTTCCCAATTTGGAACCAGTTCATTGTTCCATGTCCAGTTTTAACTGTTGCTTCTTGACCTCCATAAAGATTTTTCAGGAGGCTGGTAAGGTGGTCTGGTATTCCCATCTTTAAGAATTTTCCACAGTTTGTTGTGATGCACAGAGTCAAAGGTTTTAGTGTAGTCAATGATGCAAAAGTAGATGATTTTCTGGAATTCTCTTGCTTTTTCTATGATCTGACAGATGTTGGCAACTTGATCTCTGGTTCCTCTGCCTTTTCTAAAACCAGCTTGAACATATGAAAGTCCTTGCTTCGCATATGGTTGAAGCTTAGCTTGGAGAATTTTGAGCATTCCTTTGTTAGCATGTGAGATTTGTGCAATTGTGCAGTAGTTTGAACATTCTTTGGCATTGCCTTTCTTGGAGAGAGAGAGAGAGAAGTTGCTCAGTCGTGTCCGACTCTTTGCAACCCCGTGGACTATAGCCTACCAGGCTCCTCTGTCCATGAGATTCTCCAGGCAAGAATACTGGAGTGGGTTGCCATTGGAGAATGGAATAAAAACTGACCTTTTCTAGTCTGTAGCCACTGCTGAGTGTTCCAAATTTGCTGACATAGTGAGTGCAGAACTTTCACAGCATCACATCTTCCGATTTGAAATAGCTCAGCTGGAGTTCCATCACCTACCCTAGCTTTGTTTACAGTGATGCTTCCTAAGGCCCACTTGACTTCACGTTCCAGGATGTCTGGCTCTAGGTGAGTGATCACATCATCATGGTTATCTACATGATACCTACATTGATTCTTTTCTCTCCTGCTACATTGATGCATTGAGATACCTACATTGATTCTTTTCCCTCCTGTGACATTTGCAGTTATAATGATTTTTCTCTTTGTGCAGTTTGCATAGAAAATAGGTGTTTGTATTTTCATTTTATTTTTAAATAATTGATGCAAAAAATAGTTTGAGTAATATGTCTCAGATCATACAGTTAACAGGGTTTACAGCCATAATTCAAATGGATGATGGTCTAATTAAAAAATTAGCTTGCTTTTAACATCTGTGATATAGTAACCTAAATATACTCATAACTTATGCAAATAGCTTAAAAAGAAAAGTTTTAAAAACACACAGTTTTTCAAGGAAAACTTTACAAACTGAAAAGTATTAAAAACTTTACAAACTGAAAAGTATTATGGAATATAAGAATGGTAATAATCTTGAGGATAATCATGTCTTGTGAAAGAGGCTTTTAGATGAGTTATGCACTTGTATTTTTTACAGTCTGAGATATATTTAAGTATAAAGAAACATTTTCTCATTTAGAGTGTTGTCCAATGAACTCATTTATTTCCATTATTATTATTTTTTTAATTTTAATTTTTATTTATTTATATCTTTTATTGAAGGATAATTGCTTTACAGAATTTTGCTGTTTTCTGTCAAACCTCAACATGAATCAGCCATAGGTATACATATATCCCCTCCCTTCTGAACCTCCCTCCCATCTCCTGCCCTATCCCATCCCTCTAGATTGATACAGAACCCTTGTTTGAGTTTCCTGAGCCATACAGCAAATTTCCATCGGCTGTCTATTTTGCATATGATAATGTAAGTTTCCAGGTTACTCTTTCCATGCATCTCATCCTCTCCTCCCCTCTCCCCATGTCCATGAGTCTATTCTCTATGTCTGTTTCTCCATCTTTAGAATCTACTATGGTAGGCTCAGAGGATAAAGAATCTGCCTGCCATGTGGGATACTAGGGTTCGATCCCTGGGCTGGGAAGATCCCCCAGAGAAGTGAATGGCTATGCACTCCAGTATTCTTGCCTGGAGAACTCCATGGACAGAAGAGCCTGGTGGGCTTCAGTCTACGGAATTGCAAAGGTTGGACACGACTGAGCGACTAACACATACACACACAGAAAGCTCAGGAGAAACCGAGAAAATAAAACACAGGCCCTACCCTGCAAGAGGTGGAAACTTAGAGAGGTGTTACCCAGTCCCTTCTTAGACTTTTCCCTATGATTCCCACCTGGCTCCTTCCTATTTCCTGGCAATTCTATTCATATATATAAAGTACACTGCTTCTCTCTGATGTATCTATTTTGCATCTTCTCCTTCCTCTCAGATGCCCAGCATTCCTGCTTCGACTTCACCATTAGTTCATGACATTTCATCTACTTTTGCTTAGGAAACAGGAGCTGCAGGAAAATAAAAAGCCCATCTCCCTGGGTACCAAGGTGCTCTGCTTTCTTTCTTGTTAAAGTGGATAGCTGCTCAGGTGCATTTCCCACTACCCTATTTCTGCTCTGGACTCCAGCGATTCTTGCTCTCCCTTACCCTTTTGTCCTTTAATTCTCCCCTCTTCCTGTAGCATCCTTGCTTTGTCCCTCTCTACTGGATCTCCTTTACCACACCAAGCAAACATGTCTTTAAAGAAACAAATATATAAACATGGAAACATCGTTTGTTCTCAGAATATGTCTTGTATACCTGTTCCTCTTCATAGCACAGCTCATTAGTAGGGTTCCTTCCAATCCCTGCCCCCACTTTCCCAGCCATCTTTACACCCCACATCTCTAGCTCTCCTGTTTCACAAACCTGCTCATGTCAAAGGCACCAATACCCTGCATCATCCCACATCTAGTTAGTGGTTTGCACCATTTCTTCATTATTCACTCTTTCTTGAAACACGATCCACAGGCACCCTTCCAGAGCACCACAATCGTGGTTTTTCTTTTCTCTATTCTCAGTTTTATTTACCGGATCATCCTTTCCCTGGCCTCTATAACTTAAGATGCTTGGCATTTCTCTTTTCTCTGTACACATTTACTACCTGGAATAGCTGTCAAGTTTACATTTCCAGCTCAATCTCTACTGTGTGTCAAGTTCTTCAATTTAAGGCTCTCCTCTCTGATGTCTTGTAGGCCTATTCATGTTAACTTGTCCCCAAAGGAACTCCTCATTGCACCATCACTCCCCCAATATCTAAATGTCACTAACATCCATCTCAGAGCTACAGTTCAAGGCCTAGAAGTCATACTTCTTTTGCTGTCAATCATCCAGCATTATCAGCTCTTCCTTCAAAATATTTCCTGAATCTGCTTATATCCTGTCATCCTCTTTCCTGTAACTTAACTGCAAGTCACCAAGACCTTCAACTCAGTTATTTCTCTCTTTGCTTCCAGTTCCGATTTTCTGAAACTCTCTTCTCCGTGCAGGACACAAAGCAGCATTTCCCCAAATTAAACCAGGCATGTTTCATCACTGCTGAAAACGCTCTAACTACATCTATCACACACAGAACTAAATCCAAGATCTTCCGAGTCCTGGCCCTTGTTTAAGCTCTGACTTCATCTCTCATCACATTTGTCAGGGTGAGTGTCTCCAACCTGCTGTGTTGATCATGTTTGGAAACTGCCAGGCCTGTCTCTGCTGTGGGGCCTTGGCATCAGCCCTTCCTGTGACTGGAAAGGACTGTCCGAGATATGTTCATGGTTTGTGCTTCACTTTGTTGGCACCTGGTCCCAGTGTGATTCTTCAGCTTGATTTCTGATCCTGTAGTTAAAACGTTACTTGTCCACACTTGCCATTCCTATCACAGTGTCATTTTTTTTCTTAGCATTTATCACTACTCCAGGTTTCATTATATATTTGTCTAGTTTTTTTTTTTCTTTCACTGTGTCAATTCCATGAGGAAAAAACACAATTTTCTCAACTGCTATTTAGGATCTGCTGCTTCTAGCCTTGAGGACTGGACTCCACAGCTTATCCTGAAAACCCTCTTAGCCCTGGAAGTGCTACTTTTAGCGCTGCCAACGTTGCCTTTTGCAGAAGTTTGTGTGGCCCCACCAGCATCGCCAGAATGGTCTTCCCCACTCCTGCTTCCTTCAATCACTCTGCTCTGCTTCACAATTAGCTTAGAGACGGAAGAAGAGAAATTGAGGCCAGAGAGAATGCTATCAGTGACGACAGAGAGACTCTGAAAAACTATAAGAAGCAATTAATTTTACACACCATAAACAGAATGAGCAATATAAGAAACAAACAAAAAAAAATTCACTGAATTAAGTCATCTGACCACTTGCGATCTGGATGATAACAATTGTCATAGAGTGGGAAAGTCAGACACCAGATTTCAATGGGATGAAGGGGAAATGCAAGAAATAAATACTGACTTTTATTTATAAAGCTTCACTGAGGAGAAAGAAAGGAGAATGAGGAGAGGAGGAGGAGGGAGAGTCAACAGAAAGTCTTTGTTTTACGACAGGAGAGAAATGACTGTCTACTTACTATGGGGAATGGCGTAAGAACTGACGGAGATAAATCTTAGGTCCTGGGAGGAGCCATTCCAGTAGCTAACATTTAATAAACCCCCAGAGGGGTTACGGGGGGCTTATTTTAGACGCATTAACACATGGAGAGGGGAAATGGAATCTGCCACTGAAACTAGAAGGAGAACAAAGACAGATCTCTAGAGGGTCTGGATAGACACAGGTTCAAAGTGACAGGGACTGCAGTTTCTTCCCGTCCTCCACTTCTGGCCTCTACTCTGTTTGCAGTAGGAGATGCTCCCTCCTGAGAGTTTTAAGAGAGACAGAAACGAGCCACTAGGAATACATAAAAGAAGAGGAGTTCAGTTTTAAGTAATCATCAGAGACTGAAGACTATGAGTTCACAGTGGCTCTCTTCTGCGGTTTTTCATCACTAAGCAGCCTTGTCATAGGAAGGGAAGGATGGATTCTTTAATTTATAGATTCATAGGATGTTGATAGACATGGTAACCACATGATAAGAGGTTATCAGAAACAAAAATATTGATAATACGGTTGAAGTGCTGAACCTTTGTGACTAAGTTGATCAGGGAGGGTGGTGAAGCCAGAACAGCACCAAACTGTTGAGTTGACACGGAGAAAGAGATTGCGGCTCTCCACAATGGACGAGTAGTGATCCCAGTGGAGGTGGACTGGGATGCGGGGAGCAGAGGGTAGCACAGACCTGACTTGAGGCACTGAAACTTCTGGAGTTTAAGACGTCAGAGAAGTGGTGATTCTGGGTTAAGAGATGGTCAAGAATATGGTCACATAATCAGGTGACTGAAGTCAAATGATGTTTGACAGTTTCTAAGGTTGGGTATTTTTTTCTTTGTTGTTATTGTTGTTCTTTAAGTACAGAATGGTGTCCAACAGAGTTCAAATGGCTGGAGGAGGTAAGAGGTGAGAAGTTGAAACATGGAGGAAAATTCCAGAGAAACATGAAATGGGAAAAGTGGAACTGGAAAGATGACCATTGACAAGGGATTGCATTGAACTGAACCCCACGATGACACAGGAGGAAGAAGAGTTGGATTCGCTGACTTCTAGCTGCCAAGTGGAGATTCGGTGGAAACAACTTTAAGCTTAGTATGAACTGTCTCCTGCAGTCTTTGGAACTTGAAGGTATCTCTTATTTTCCAGAAAACAAAAAATGTGGATGGGCATCAGAGGAACTTTCAACAGCTTCAAAGGCAAGAAAATAGGGGTTTTGCAAGATGTATTACATTGTCTTAGAAACAGTCTACCGTTAGTGGGCGAGACCATTTCTCAGGGAAGTGGCCAAGATGTGAACTGGCCATGTCAGCTTTGGTCTGGGAAACACAGCAGCTGTTGGGGGTTTTCATTGTGAGAGATGGGTATGGTCACAAGATGGGCTGTTTTTCCTCTCCTTTATGGATCCCAGCATCCCGTCAAGTTACAGCACTGGATTTGACACTGCCTAACTGGGCATCGTTGTACGTACCTTGCTTGTCATCACTACTGGAGAACTTGACAGATTTTGCACATCAGTAACCAATTAAGATCAGATGACTTTAAAAGTTCAAAATTTTAAAAGTGTCCTATCGTAATAAAGATTTATATTTACATTTTACTACTTATTCACCTAATATTAAAAGTTTTATGTCAAAATAGATTTGTATAAAGTCAGAAATATTACTAGTATAGCCAAGCCCTACTTACCCTCGGATTTGTTATTTATAATCTGATATTTCCCTATGAAACTTAAAGAATACCCTTAACACTGTTCACAGTTTTTAAGGACAGAGTGTACTTGAGTATGTAATAACATCCTATTCTTTGTGACCCACCGACTGTAGCCTGCCAACCTCCTCTGTCCAAGAGGGTTTCCAGGCAAGAATATTAGGGTTGGTTGCCATTTCCTTCTCCAGGGGATCTTCCCAGATCAGGGATTGAGCATGTCTTCTGCATTGGCAGGCAAGTTCTTTACCACCGAGCCACCAGGGAAGAGCTTTCTACTCCTTAGATATTTCAAATAAGGTCTTGTAAAGCTATCACTCAGGTACCCCAACTTACAGGCAGGATGAGGGGTAACCTTGGGTAGATATTAGCACTTGATAAGTTGTGCAAAGGTTCTATTAGTGAAACTTCAGTAGAACTGTTCATATGAAATCTGGTCAACTGTCCTCTTGCAGTTTTGATTGCATTGATTACACTGTAATTGTGCCATATTGTTAAAAAAGTAAGCTTTCTTTTTTTAGGGTATGAAATATTATCTTTTAATTGTTGGAATCTCAAATATCAATAAGGAAGTAACAGAAAAATCATAAATATGAACGCAAATGTAGGTCAGTTCAGTTCAGTCCTCAGTCGTGTCCGACTCTTTGTGACCCCATGAACCACAGCATGCCAGGCCTCCCTGTCCATCACCAACCCCTGGAGTCCACCTAAACCCATGTCCATGGAGTCGGTGATGCCTCAATCTTTCCCAGCATCAGGGTCTTTTCAAATGAGTCAGCTCTTCGCATCAGGTGGCCAAAGTATTGAAGTTTCAGCTTCAACATCAGTCCTTCCAATGAACACCCAAGACTGAGCTCCTTTAGGATGGACTGGTTGGATCTCCTTGCAGTCCAGGGGACTCTCAAGAGTCTTCTCCAACACCACAGGAAAAAGCATCAATTCTTCGGTGCTCAGCTTTCTTTATAGTCCAACTCTTACATCCATACACGACACTGGAAAAACCATAGCCTTGACTAGATGGACCTTTGTTGACAAAGTAATGTCTCTGCTTTTTAATATGCTGTCTAGGTTGGTCATAACTTTCCTTCCAAGGAGTAAGCATCTTTTAGTTTCATGGCTGCAATCACTATCTGCAGTGATTTTGGAGCCCAGGAAAAAGTCAGCTACTGTTTCCACTGTTTCCCCATCTATTTGTCATGAAGTGATGGGACCGGATGCCATGATCTTCATTTTCTGAATGTTGAGCTTTGAGCCAACTCTTTCAATCTCCTCTTTCACTTTCATCAGGAGACTCTTTAGTTCTTCTGGCCAATGTAGAAGTGGCTGCAAACATAATGTGAGCATGTGTGTTTTCGTTTGTCTGTGCATGTGTGTGTACTAAAAAGAATAGACTATTACTTCACATTTGGAATGTACCCACAAAAGAGTGTTCACTCTTCACATTAAAACTAACTTGTTCCAATGGGCCCTTTACAGGAACTCCCAGGAATGCTGTGTACAAGTGTGATGACCACTCACCCAAAATTGTGCAAAACCAGGATAAGTGGTGGAAGAGCCTAGACCAGAGCTAAGAAGACACCTCCACTCCTGGTTCTGCCATAGCCTTGTGATAGCTTGTGCTGTGACCTGGCTTTTACAGACTATTGTTTACTCATCCGAAAAGCAAAGTGTTAGAACTTGATAATCCCCTACGTCCTTCTCTGTACTGATACTACTCAAACTACTTTTTAATTTAAGAGGAAAAACGCAAAGATTTTATCTCACAGCCTCCAGATTTTACCAAACGTATCATGATATTTTCCTCTTCCTTGAGAGAAGAAAGCAGAATATACACACACACACACACCTATATAATTCAAGTGGGTTTCCCTGGTGGCTCAGATGGTAACGAATCTGCCTGCAATGTGAGAGACTGGGTTTGATCCCTGGGTTGGGAAGATCCCCTGGAGGAGGGCATGGCAACCCACTCCAGTCCTCTTGCCTGGAGAATCCTCACGGACAGAGGAGCCTGGCCGGCTACAGCCCATGGGGTCTCAAAGAGTCAGACATGACTGAGTGACTGAGCACATACACACATAGTTCAAACACAGTTTCAAATTACTTAAAATGCCTTGTAAACATACTGAAGCTATTGGAAATGGCCAGTGATTATTAGCACATGGTCAATTTTTTTCAGCTTGTATTTTCCCTTCATGGACTTAAACATGTCTCTTTGCATGAGTGGTGGAGAAATAGACACATCTCCAGATATTTGCATATTAATTGAGTTTCATTTTAGGTGTGAATTAAAGGAAAACACAAAAGAAATATTAAACTCTATACAAATTTTTATATCAAAACACGCTACCAAATCTGAAATATCATCAGTGCAAGGGAAAAAAGTTAATTTGAGTGGGGTTATTATTAATCTTCAGCATATAATTTATGTGTTTCCTGGCATTTGGCTGGGTTCTATAATTTTTTACTGCATTTTACCGTGATGACATGTGCAGCCCCATCTATTCCCACTTTCTTCTGGTTGCAACATTAAATTATATTTGGTCTTTCCCAATCTTATCTCTACATCCCTGGAGAGGTGGAGTCATTCTACATAGCCCTTAGATTCTGACAATTCCAAAGCACGATTACTATGTTCAGAATTAAGAGCTGCTCCTTTCAGTTAGAGAAGATGATGGGTAATGATTTTAGAGTAGTTTTCTTCCTTTTGGAGTTATGACAGTTGGGAATGGAGAGCTACAGAGCCTAGAAACTCTTCTACTTATGTATGAATAATATAAAATAATTTAAAGCTTTTTCTCTTATTTATCTTATAAAACAGAGAAATAGTGAAAGCGATCATTATAGTATCTTCTCGGTGACAGAAACTGATAGCAAAGTTGTGACTTTTTTTAATATAATATTCAACCATTCTCAGATTCTTCAACACTCTGAGATAACTGTTTGTACTCTACTTTGAGAGATGAGATTTAAGGAGATCAAAACGTACCCAAAGTCTCAGTTACCTAGCATCAAGGTTTGGATTTGAATTCAGCTGGAATGGAACTGAATGAATCCATGCTTTTAGGCACATGTGTATACATTTCAAATCAGAATAAAGAGAACCAGGATAAATAAGAACATACAAGAACTGTTGAAATACAGCCATAGTTCTTAGGATGGCTGCATTGTAATGTTTCTCCAACTACAGTATACCACAACTTGTAGTTCTTGACAATGGATCCTCATTTAATGAACAAATACTTGAATGTCTGCAGTTTAGCTTGGTTGTTGTTGTTCAGTTGCTCAGCTATGTCCGTCTCTTTGTGACCCCATGGACTTTCCCAACATCATGGTCTTTTCCAACGAGTCAGCTCTTCGCATCAGGTGGCCTAAGTACTGGAGTTTCAACTTTAGCATTGGTTTTTCCAGTGAATATTCTGGGTTGATTTCCTTTAGGATTGACTTGTTTATCTCCTTGCTGTCCAAAGGACTCTCTTAATTTAAGTAGACAAACCTATATTGGAAACCTGCTGTGTTCAAGGCAGACCACCAGAAATTAAACAATAGCATTAGTAAGGCAATTTCCACCCTTGAGTAAATATGGTTCCATTCATTATGCTCTGACAGTCAAGAGTGGTGTAAAAGAGAAACAAACAAAACCCTTTATGAGCAAAGAGAAGGAAGGGCTATCTTCTTACTAAAGGGGAGGAAGGGAAGGAACAACAGAGCTGAATCTTGGAGGTTATATTCAAAGGCCCCCTGTCTTGGTTAATTTCCAGTGTGATCTTTTTAAGCCTGAATAAACAGTGAACTATAGATGAGACACTATATCGTGGTGGTTGGCTGAACCCACATCCTACCTAAGCCTCTGATGATGATACAGTCCTTGACCAGTTGGATAACCTTTCTCCATTTGTTTTGTGCTTGTTCCTCATAGTATTTGTAAAGCAGGGAGCAGGGAAGGAGAGGGATGGACTGGAAGTTTGAGATCATTAGATGCAAACTATTATGTTTAGAATGGATAAATAACAAGGTTCAACTGTATAGCTCAGGGAACTGTATTCAATATCCTGTGATAAACCATACTGAAAAAGAATATGAAAAAGGAATGCGTATAACTGAGTCACTTTGCTGTATAACAGAGATTGGCACAGCATTGTAAATCGACTATGCTTCAATAAAATGAAAGGAAGAAAGAAAGAAGGAAAAAAGGGAAGAAAGAAGAAAAGAGAGAAGGAAAGAAAGAAGGAAAATTCCCATGGAAACAAGCAAAAACATCAGACAGGCTGAAAGGCTCATGCAGGGTCTTATCTGAATGTTCAACAGGGAAAGGACACTGTGCTCTCCATATTTCTGAAGACTTTTCAGATTTTTTTCATCAAAAATCTTTAGCTATAAACGAGAAACTTTTCATTGCTGTGCCTCGAAGATGCTAGTTTGAACTAAGAAAGAAGCAGAGATGGGTCAAAGAGAAATGCCCTGAAATTGCAATGTGAGGAGCAGGGTGGAAATCTTGCTCCCACTCCTTTCCTTTGTTTCCAGGAGCACGGTGACTCAGACCAGGGCTGGGTTAAAACTGTCAAGCAAGAACCCTATCATTGCCCTTTTCCAAACGTAATTGTTCTCTCTCCTAAATCCATGAGAGGCAGTCAGAAACACAGCCACGAATCAGGGAGCCAAAATAGCCACTAATTGCTACTCCTAAAACGATGCAGTCTCTAAAAGAAAAATCCTGGGACCTAATTAAAAGTTGTGGAAATATCTTCATGGTGCTGGTGCCTCTGTGCTTCAGGGATGATGACAGCATTTTTGAAAGAGCTCAGGCACCAGCAGTGATCGCTGGGTGGGCTATGGAAAGTCATCCTATACTTCAGGAAAAAAGGGGCAGAAGTAAAATTCACAAGTTGCATGTTGCTCACATCAAGCTCAAAGAGGTTTTGATCAACTGTGTTGGTGCTATTTTTTTCCACTTGTTATCATTTATTTTGATATTTAAAACCATATAAAGTAATACAAAGTTAAAACCAGAATGCTTATATACATAGGAAAAAGTTTTATAGTTTTGAGTACAATAAAATGCATTTCATAAAACTATCTTGAATTCGGATAGACTTGGATAAATTTAATGCACTTGAATTGGTCAGTGATTGCTTAACATGACTTTGCTAACATTCAACAATACAGTCAGGTCTAATACGATTTAAATTTAGTCCCATGGTATTTTCTTCCCTAAGCTGTTGTATGAATTAGCACTGTTTGGTGAAAGGGCTCTAAATAAAGGGCAGGAGCTCTGAGTCTGTAACCTTGAGGAAGGACACAGACCCTCAGGGCTCCAATTTCTAATCTACGAAACTAGGGCTCTGTATCCACACCTTTCAGGCTACGTTCAGTCTTCTGTGTCTGTGTGCTAAGTGGCTTCAATCGTGTTCAACTCTTTGCAACCTCATGGCCTGTATACCCCGGGAGGCTCCTCTGTCCATGAGATTTCTCAGGCAAGAATACTGGAGTGGGTTGCCATTTCCTTCCCCAGGGGATCTTCCAGACCTAGGGATGGAACCCACATCTCCTGTGTCTCCTACGATGGCAGGCAGGTTCTTTACCACCAGTGCCACCTGGGAAACCCAGCTTCCTGGATGGCTCAAGCAGTGAAGAATCTGCCATACAGGAGATGCTGGTTCAATCCCCAGGTCAGACAGATCCCCTGGAGAAGGAAAAGCAACCCATTCCAGTATTCTTGCCTGGGAAACCCCATGGACAGAGGAGCCTGGAGGGCTGTAGTCCACAGGGTCACAAAGAGTCAGACACAAGTAAGTATGGATGCACTGAGTCAATTAGATAGTTATGTGGAGGGGGAAAATGACCTCTTCCTCATGACTTACTACCAAAAAAAAAAAAAAAAATCAAGCTGCTTTCAGTCCTGGTAATCTCTGATTAGTGTGATGCAACTAGTCAGAGGAGACAAGTAACTTTTTCTCATTTGGGAAATAATAAAGACTCATTCATATTTAGAACCAAATATACCATTTAGCAAAAGACCATTTGTGACTTTTTAAGACTTTTTTTCAGTATTTCACTTCTTAAATCTAGTCTTTGCAGAAGTTTTGGTTCTGCTACTTTGTCTTCAACAGATACAACTATAATGTCTTGAGTTTACTAGGACGCAGAAGAATGGGAGAAATTCTGGGCCTAGAATGTAGTACGTACATGTTTGTATTGTTTTACCTCTCTGAGATACTTGCTGCATTTTACTTTTTTCCTTAGTTTCAGAAGATCCATCCAATGACCACTCTCAATCATCAGATCCATAGGCCAATAGTTACCTTCCTCAGTAAGACTGCCTTATAAATAATTTCACTGGCTGAATTTACGGAAGATTTTATTCAATGCTACTGCAATGGTGGAGTGAGACAAAACTCAACTCTGCCGAAATAAAAAGCAGGATGGTTGTAAGCTGAAATGAACTAGGGGAAAAGTAAGCACTGCAGGATATTAGGGGAGATTGGTTGCCAGGGGGAGGCCTACATCTTAAAGTAGCAACAAAGTAACTTACAATTGCAAGTTTTCTAAATTAAAGTCTTGAAGAAAAGGGAGGCAAGGGGCCCTTTAAAAGTCAGAAGAAAACTGTTTAAAGTTTGTTTAGTCAAGCTGAGGGGAACTTCACTGTGTCTTACTCAAGATAAAAAGTGCTCTGAGAATGCTAAGAAAGGGAAGAGTTTTCTTGCTTAGATGAAAATCAGGTATTTGGAGAAAGACTTAAATAATAAACTATCCCCCACCGCTTACCTCTGTTTTATAGCAACTCATAATCAAAGTTTTAATTGGTGCTTTCTTATGAACAAGAGGAAAAGAAATTGTAAATTTGGAAGAATTTGACTCATGATTGTGTGAGGTGGTGGCCTGAATACAACTAAATGCGTTTTTCGGTTTTCTTTCTCTGCACAGTCTATGTAATTATTTTAATGACTGTGAACTCCACATAAATGGTGTGGTTGAGTAACAGAAAAGGAGGCAGGTGATGGCAAGTAAAGGAAAAGCAGGAATGGAGAGGAGAGAGACTCCAGGCTGGTTAAGTCCTCCACCTTGTGGTTCAGCCTTACTGGGTGTCGCAATTCTGCAGGTGCTAAGCAGATACGTTGCATCAGGGGCATCTGGGAACCTGGGGATGAATACTGGGAGATGCTGTTGAAGACAAGATGGTCTGGTTGGTTGGAAGAAAGAGGAGAACAGGGCAACCTATGGAAGAAGGATCCCTGCTGAAGTTATTTTATTTTGTGTGCTTTCAATTTTTTCTACAGCTTGAGTGAAGGATCAATGGATAAAATATTTAAAAGGCTTGGCTAAGAATACCACATTACTCAGTTCCTAAAAAGCAGTTACCTTTGCAAAACCACAAACCCATGCACACACATTTGCACACACATATATCTAAGACTAGTATTAAAACAAAATAATACTTATATTTTCTATTCATTTCTCTCTTTTTAAAAGACTTAACCTATGCAACCTATACTAACTTTGCAACATTTTTATGCCATATTAGTGCTTCTTCACAAATCTAGGGAAGTAACTCCAAGCAGAAGGAAAAAGAACAAACATGCCTTAGATGTCTTTGGCCTTATGGCCAAAACTGACCTACCCTGATTTCAGTGTTTATTTGAAGTCACATCTTTCAACTAAGCAATTTTTGTTGTTGCTCAGTCTCTAAGTCATTTCCAACTCTTTGCCACCCTATAAACTGCAGCACACCAGGCTTCCCTGTCCTCCACTATTTCCTGGAGTTTGCTGAAACCATATGCATTGAGTCAGTGATGCCGTTCAACCATCTCATCATCTGTCACCTCCTTCTTCTCTTTCCCTCAATCTTTCCCAGCATCGGTCTCTTTTCCAATGAGTTGACTCTTCACATCAGGTGAGAATGTGTACTTTACTATGTCGTATAGATGTTGCAATTTTTAATATGAAGGATAGTGTGGATTTCCCCGACTTTTAGAGTAAAATAAACAATGCAAGAAGACACACAGCATGTACCCTGTCTTCAAAGGCTGTCTTCATCTGATCATTTACCTTGGAGGATGGGGAAGTCCATGCACCTCATGTGGGACTTTTCAGCTGGCAATAATATCTTTGGTTTTAAATTTAAGAAATCGATGTTTGGATAAGAGAATCTTACTTAATATTACATATGTTTTAAGGTGCATGTTTTCTGAAAAATATAGTACATGTATCAAGTAAGTTAAAACCTTTAATGCATGTTTTCAAGCACATTCAGATGGAGAAGATAATAAACCTATCCTGAGCCAGTTTCCATGCCTCCCAGGTTAATGTTCCCAACAATACTAATGATTGAAGAAAACTTCTTCACATTCAGGCCTCCTTGGGCCCTTATGCAAATCAAAGATTTTTGTCTGAACCATTTGCCATGCATACGTTAGTTCATTTATTTATTAAACCTTTCTTGAGCATTAATTAGGTGCTGGTTATAATGTCAAGTACTTAAAATATGATAAATAAGGTCCCAACTTTCAAGAAGTTTACAGCAGGATAGTTAAAATATGTTTAATTTCCATAATGAACAGAGGAAATAACTCTGTTCATTATGACAATATTCAAATAAAGGACCACATGCCTGCAAATTCAACATGCCAACTGTTATTAATACTTGCCTACTACTTGAAATTATTCTTGGTTTTCTTGATCTAGCATATTTAAAGGTTCAGCAATGAAAAGATGATAATATACACTAACACATTAGCATTATACAATAGTTAGAGAGCAGTGAACAATATTAAAAATTCAAACCGTTTATTCTCAGGAAGAAATAAGATTTAATCGCTAACACAGTTCTCCAGAATCACATTAACTCTGCCCACTAGAGAATATATTTATTTGAATATATTTTTAAAAGGCCACACATCTTCCAAGAATTCATTGACAGTTATAAGAAAACCTGCTTTGCTTGATTTCTCCTTTGTGTTATAGGTAACACAGTTACCTCACTGGAGAAAAGGGATTTAATTGATAAAAATTACAACTGCAAATGGTAAGCTTTCTTGGGGTGGGGGAAGAGCTCCTAGCTGATCAGTAAAAAAAAACCCTCAACAGCCAGTAGTTCCTTCAGCTGATAATGCAGGATTCAAATTGCCTTGTGGTGTTAGTTAATCTTCTTAGGAATGCGTTATTCCGGTAAATATCCCCCCAAATGTCTCAACCTTACTATTTTGTCCTGTGGAAAAAGAGGAAATATGGAAATGTAGATTCTCTACCCCATTTCACATTAAATAAATCCCCAGGTATGTCAGGATGAGAGAACTCTGAGTGCATTTCAAGTTCAATGGCAGCTGTGCTGCTCCCCAGTAAGCTGACCTGGCCATGCAACTGCAGAACAAAATTTACCCAGCATCTAGAACTCTGCCAGAGATAAATAGGTGCTATCTCCCAAGTGGAGGCTTCAAGAAAATCCTATTATCTGATTATGCAACTAAGCAAAGCTAAACCACAAAATAACCATCGTATCAAAGATATGAAACAGAATTGTGTTAGCAATGAAAAGTACTAAGAAAAACTGTTTTGTTTGTGTTTTTTTTTCTTAAGAATACAAGTTTCATCAAAGAATGCCCCATAATTCTTTAATCTGAAGAGGGAGGTTGTGTTATTTATATCATTTTGAGGAACCACTAAAATAACCTCTGACAATGGGATGGCATGTGCCTTTAAAAGCCAGCTGAGATAGTCCCTAAAAACAGTTTACCAAGCAACAGAGTCAAATTGTTGGGGAATCTGCTCTTTAATGCATTAGAGAGTCTATTCCTGTGGCACTTAAACTAGCCAAAGTAATAAATACAAAATGGTAATTTTTCTCCATGAGCTGTTCTTACCTCTTCCACATGCCTTTGTTCCCACCCAGGAGTAATATAACACTGCCTGCTTGCAGGCTCCTGGACCCATGGGAGAAGGCAGCGGCATTCTGCCACTGGGTTAAACGTTCTCAAGAGAAGGCAGCAATGACAATGAACCCCTCTGTTGCCTGGGCACCGCCTGTCTCTGGTTCCAAGGAATGAGTACCCATGGGGTGTTTCCAGGACACTGAAACTTTAGACTGCAACAATAGAGTGCTTGAATACCCTTTATGCCCAGTCCAGACCCGCCCTTTCCTTCCCCCAGCCCTAAATCAGGCAGGGAAAATGCTGATCAAACATGAATTTCTGCATCAGCGCTGCCTGTATAAACAACACAACCACTATTAAAGAGAAGCATTTCCAAAGATGAATCATCCAAGGAACTTATTTGAGATAAAAGATGCATTCTGATAGACAAAGCTATTAAGAGACATGTTAAAAATTAAGATATGTGTGTGTGTGCTGCCTGCTCAGTCATGTCCAACTATTCAGGACCCCACGGACTGTAGCCTGTGAGGCTCCTCACCCATGGCATTTTTCCAGGCAAGAAGACTGGAGTAGGTTGCCATTCCCTTCTCCAGGGATCTTCCTGACCCAGGGGTTGAACCCGTGTCTCCTGAAAGTCTCCTGCATTGCAGGTAGATTCTTTACTGCTGATCCACCAGGAAGGTAATGTGGGACATATAGAATTGGTCCATTGCAATCTCTTTCAAGGTAAGTTATCTTCTGGAAACTCTCAGGAGTTCTCATTTAATGTACACATGTACTGTTGATAGCTTTGCTTTTGTAATGGTGAAAAGCAGATGCAATAGGCATTGGCATTTTATATTGTTGAATTTCTAACAGATCATGAGTTTGAAAATCTGACTCTTTCTGTCATCATCATTTTTTTCTACCAGTTTTAACTTGTCCCTTATTAAACTCCTATGGACAGAGGTTCATGACATTGTACAGGAGGCAGTGATCAAGACCATCCCCAAGAAAAAGAAATGCAAAAACAAAATGGTTGTCTGAGGAGGCCTTACAAATAGCTTTGAAAAGAAGAGAAGTGAAAGGCAAAGGAGAAAAAGAAAGATATACCCAACTGAATGCAGAGTTCCAAAGAATAGCAAGGAGAGATAAGACAGCCTTCCTCGGGGATCAGTGCAAAGAAATAGAGGAAAATAATAGAATGGGAAAGACTAGAGATCTCTTCAAGAAAATTAGAGATACCAAGGGAACATTTCATGCAAAGATGGGACAATAAAGACAGAAATGGCATGGACCTAACAGGAGCAGAAGATATTAAGAAAAGGTGGCAAGAATACACAGAGGAACTATACAAAAAAAGATCTTCATGACCAAGATAATCATGATGGTGTGATCACTCACCTAGAGCCAGACATCCTGGAATGCAAAGTCAAGTGAACCTTAGAAAGTATCACTACGAACAAAGCTAGTGGAGGTAATGGCATTCCAGTTGAGCTATTTCAAATCCTGAAAGATGATGCTGTGAAAGTGCTGCACTCAATATGCCAGCAGATTTGGAAGACTCAGCAGTGGCCACAGTACTGGAAAAGGTCAGTTTTCATTCCAACCCCAAAGAAAGGCAATGCCAAAGAACGCTCAAACTACCACCACACAATTGCACTCATCTCACATGCTGGTAAAGTAATGCTCAAAATTCTCCAAGCCAGGCTTCAATAGTACGTGAACCATGAACTTCCAGATGTTCAAGCTGGTTTTAGAAAAGGCAGAGGAACCAGAGATCAAATTGGCAACATCTGCTAGATCACAAAAAAACAAAACAAAACAAAACAAAACAACAACAACAACAAAAAAAAAAAACAAGAAACTTCCAGAAAAACATCTATTTCTGCTTTATTGACTATGCCAAAGCTTTTGACTGTGTGGATCACAATAAACTGCGGAAAATTCTGAAAGAGATGGGAATACCAGACCACCTGACTTGCCTCTTGAGAAATAAGTATGCAGGTCAAGAAGCAAGAGCTAGAACCAGACATGGAACAATGGACTGGTTCCAAATTGGGAAAGGACTATGTCAGGGCTGTATATTGTCACCCTGGTTATTTAACTTATATGCAGAGTACATCATGATAAATGCTGGACTTAATGAATCACAAGCTGGGATCGAGGTTGCCAGGAGAAATATCAATAACCTCAGATATGCAGATGACACCATCCTTATGGCAGAAAGCAAAGAAAAACTAAAGAGCCTCTTGATGAAAGTGAAAGAGGAGAGTGAAAAGGTTGGCTTAAAACTCAGCATTCAGAAAACCAGAATCATGGCATCCAGTCCCATCACTTCATGGCAAATAGATGGGGAAACAATGGAAACGGTGACAGATTTTATTTTTTTGGACTCAGAAATCACTGCAGATGGTGACTGCCACCATGAAATTAAAAGATGCCTGCTCCTTGGAAGAAAAGCTATGACAAACCTAGACAGCATATTTAAAAGTAGAGACATTATTTGGCCAACAAAGATCCATCTAGTCAAAGCTATGGTTTTTCCAGTAGTCATGTATGGATGTGAGAGCTGGACTGTGAAGAAGGCTGAGCACTGAAGAATTGATGCATTTGAACTGTTGTGTTGGAGAAGACTCTTGAGAGTCCCTTGGACTGCAGGGAGATCCAACCAGCCCATCCTAAAGGAAATCAGTCCTGAATATTCATTGGAAGGACTGATGTTGAAGCTGAAACTCCAATACTTTGGCTACCTGAAGCAAATAACTGACTCACTTGAAAACACCCTGATACTGGGAAAGATTGAAAGCAGGAGGAGAAGGGGAAGACAGAGGATGAGATGGTTGGATGGCATCTTTGACTCAATGGACATGAATTTGAGTGAACTCTGGGAGTTGATGATGGACAGGGAGGTCTGGTGTGCTGCAGTTCATGGGTTGGCAAAGACTTGGACACAACTGAGAGACTGAACTCAACTAACTGAGTCTCTTATGTGCATATTACTTTCTTATGAGAGGGTAAGAAATATAATTTGATGATTATATTTTATTAAAGGTTGAAAGATTATCCAAACACCTATCTGTTAGCTTAAATACAATTAATGTGTAAATAAATATAGATCTCTATTTTTGTTTTCCAATATTCTGAATACTCACAAAGAAAGAGATTCTGCTTCTGAATAGGAATAGTAAGCCTCGGAAGAACGTCCACCTACTGGGAAAATAACATCCAGAGAAAATACAAATTCATAATGTTTCCTGAACCTCAAAGTGACCTGTGCCAGCAGGGCTTCCAAGGTAATCTGATGAAAGCCAGGTGCCTTCCAGGAACCAGAGTGGCAATATTCACTTACCTGCATCAGAGCATGAAAGGGACTGATGCTGGGCTCCATAAAAATGAGTGACAAGTTCATATGGAATTTTTAAAGAGTTACTAAATGCCAACATTGAGTGTCACGCAGGTTTGGCTGCCATAACTAAATACCATAGATAGAAAGCCTTATAAAGAATAACTATTGATCACAGTTCTGGAGGCTGGAATTCTGAGATCAAGGTGCCAACAAGGTCGGGTTCTGCTGAGAGGTGGCTTCTGGATTGCAGATACTACCTTTGCATTTTATCCTTACTTGGAAGAAGGGGAGTGGGGGTTTCCTGTGGTCTCATTTATAAGTGCCCTAATCCCATGCATGAGGACTCCACTCTTAGGACCTAATCACCTCCCCATGGCCCGACCTATGTCCCAAAACCATCACATCAAGGGTTAGGATTTCCACTTATGAATTTCAAGGGACACAAACAGTCAATTGGTTGGTTATTACAGTGAGCTGGTGTGAGAATCTGGAAACCCGGGGAGCTTCTTGTCTGAGGATATCTGCTAGACAGACTGGCAGCAGTGATGGGATTTCAGGCCAAGTCCCAGTGGTATTTGGAATCAGCTGCGGCACTTGAGAACTTCATTTTGAATTCACTGTCTTTCTCAACACTTTCAAGCGGTGGTGGTAAGTCCCTCCCACCAGTTGAGCTTCACTTTCTTTGTGTTCAAGTTGCTGACCTGTTTGGCACTTCATACCTCGATTCCCTGTTTTTTTTAATAGAAAACCCCAGCTCCTGATTGCCAGATTCCTTGCTGGGCACTGCTGTAGTTCTCCACTTGTTTGGAATCCTTCCCCAGCTTCCATGCTGGGACCTGGGGTCGGCATGCACAGTCTCCCTTTGTTTGGAATCTATTGCAGCCCCCATTCTTTGAGAGGAGTTGGTTCATTCCTTTCCCCTAGTCTACATTTTCATGGGAATTGGCAGTGGGTTAAGGACCAGGACTGGAATGGGTCCAGGAACAGACTGGGTCCAATTTGAAATTTCGAATAGGTTTGGGGTCATATTAAAGAAGCTGAAGTTGAATGGTTCTATGAAGACCTACAAGACCTTTTAGAACTAACACCTAAAAAAGATGTCCTTTTCATTATAGGGGACTGGAGTGCAAAAGGAGGAAGTCAAGAAACACCTGGAGTAACAGGCAAATTTGGTCTTGAAATGCAGAATGAAGCAGGGCAAAGACTAATAGAGTTTTGCCAAGAAAATGCACTGGTCATAGCAAACACCGTCTTCCAACAACACAGGAGAAGACTCTACACATGGACGTCACCAGATGGTCAACACCGAAATCAGATTGATTATATTCTTTGCAGCCAAAGATGGAGAAGCTCTATACAGTCAACAAAAACAAGACCAGGAGCTGACAGTGGCTCAGATCATGAACTCCTTATGACCAAATTCAGACTTAAATTGAAGAAAGTAGGGAAAACCGCTAGACCATTCAGGTATGACCTAAATCAAATCCCTTATGATTATACAGTGAAAGTGAGAAATAGATTTAAGGGCCTAGATCTGATAGATAGAGTGCCTGATGAACTAAGGAATGAGGTTCATGACATTGTACAGGAGACAGGGATCAAGACCATCCCCATGGAAAAGAAATGCAAAAAAGCAAAATGGCTGTCTGGGGAGGCCTTACAAATAGTTGTGAAAAGAAGAGAGGTGAAAAGCAAAGGAGGAAAGGAAAGATATAAGCATCTGAATGCAGAGTTCCAAGAATAGCAAGAAGAGATAAGAAAGCCTTCTTCAGCGATCAATGCAAAGAAATAGAGGAAAAGAACAGAATGGGAAAGACTAGAGATCTCTTCAAGAAAATTAGAGATACCAAGGGAACATTTCATGCAAGGATGGGCTCGATAAAGGACAGAAATGGTATGGACCTAACAGAAGCAGAAGGTATTAAGAAGACGTGGCAAGAAGACACAGAAGAACTGTACAAAAAAGATCTTCATGAGCCGGATAATCACGATGGTGTGATCATTCACTTAGAGCCAGACATCCTGGAATGTGAAGTCAAGTGGGCCCTAGAAAGCATCACTATGAACAAAGCTAGTGGAGGTGATGGCATTCCAGTTGAGCTATTTCAAATCCTGAAAGATGATGCTGTGAAAGTGCTGCACTCAATATGCCAGCAGATTTGGAAGACTCAGCAGTGGCCACAGTACTGGAAAAGGTCAGTTTTCATTCCAATCCCAAAGAAAGGCAATGCCAAAGAATGCTCAAACTACCGCACAATTGCACTCATCTCACATGCTGGTAAAGTAATGCTCAAAATTCTCCAAGCTAGGCTTCAACAATATGTGAACTGTGAACTTCCAGATGTTCAAGCTGGCTTTAGAAAAAGCAGAGGAACCAGAAAGCAAATTGCCAACATCCGCTGGATCATGGAAAAAGCATGAGAGTTCCAGAAAAATATCTATTTCTGCTTTATTGACTGTGCCACATAGACTTTGACTGTGTGGATCACAATAAACTGTGGAAAATACTTCAAGAGATGGGAATCCCAGATCACCTGATCTGCCTCTTGAGAAATAAGTATGCAGGTCAGGAAGCAACAGTTAGAACTGGACGTGGAACAACAGACTGGTTCCAAATAGGAAAAGGAGTATGTCAAGGCTATATATTGTCACCCTGCTTATTTAACTTATATGCAGAGTACATCATGAGAAATGCTGGACTGGAAGAAACATGAGCTGGAATCAAGATTGCTGAGAGAAATATCAATCACCTCAGATATGCAGATGACACCACCCTTATGGCAGAAAGTAAAGAGGAACTCAGAAACCTCCTGATGAAAGTGAAAGAGGAGAGTGAAAAAGTTGGCTTAAAGCTCAACATTCAGAAAACGAAGATCATGGCATCCGGTCCCATCACTTCATGGCAAATAGATGGGGAAACAGTGGAAACAGTGTCAGACTTTATTTTTTGGACTCCAAAATCACTGCAGATGGTGACTGCAGCCATGAAATTAAAAGACGCTTACTCTTTGGAAGAAAAGTTATGACCAACCTAGATAGCATATTCAAAAGCAGAGACATTACTTTGCCGACTAAGGTCTGTCTAGTCAGGGCTATGGTTTTTCCAATAGTCATGTATGGATGTGAGAGTTGGACTGTGAAGAAGGCTGAGCACTGAAGAATTGATGCTTTTGAACTGTGGTGTTGGAGAAGACTCTTGAGAGTCCCTTGGACTGCAAGGAGATCCAACCAGTCCATTCTGAAGGAGATCAGCCCTGGGATTTCTTTGGAAGGAATGATGCTAAAGCTGAAACTGCAGTACTTTGGCCACCTCATGCGAAGAGTTGACTCATTGGAAACGACTCTGATGCTGGGAGGGACTGGGGGCAGGAGGAGAAGGGGACGATCGAGGATGGGATGGCTGGATGGCATCACTGACTCTATGGACGTGAGTCTGAGTGAACTCTGGGTGTTGGTGATGGACAGGGAGGCCTGGCGTGCTGTGATTCATGCGGTCGCAAAGAGTCGGACACGACTGAGTGACTGAACTGAACTTGGGATCATATTAGATTGGGTCCAATTGGAGCTGGTCTGAGTCCTCTGAGAGGCCTCAGGTAGATACTAAATAAAGGCCAGTTGCTAACAGGAATCTCTGAAGAAAATTAAGCGGCAACATTGGTGCACAGGAGTCCAAGGACTTAAAGGATGCTAGGGGCTCACCCCATTTAGGCATTAGTCTGACTCTGAGACAATCAAAAGGACCTCACAGGTGGAACTAGAGGTAAATAATCCACCAGCCAATGCAGGAGACATGAGATGTGGGTTTAGTCCCTGGGTCTGGAAGATTCCCGGGAGGAGGGCATGGCAACGCGCTCCAATATTCTTTCCATGAGAATCCCAAGGGCAGAGGAGCCTGGTGGGTACAGTCCGTGGGGTCGCAAAGAATCAGACATGATTGAAGTCATTTGGCACACAAGCAGGAGACCACCAAAAGCTAGCTAAAAGAAACAAGATTCTTCATATCCAAAGAATTGTGTGAACCACTTTCGAGCATTTATTTTATATTTTATGCTTATTTTATATTTGACAACTATAGCCCCAGAAGTTGTGCATATCTAACAAGATGGCAGGATTTTACTAAAAATAACTTAGAATTATTATAACCATTACGAGGAGCATTCCAAACAGTTAAGATCATTTAAAAATGCACTTAAAAGCATGAACTGCCAAGTCAAGCAGAATGGAATACCTGTTTTAATAAGTTTGCAGAAGCCTCCAGAATGTTTCAGGCCATTCCACAATGGCCTCATTGAAAGATTTGTTGCAAAAAAACTGATGGAAAATTAAAGAGATAAAAAATGTCTAAAACAAAAACTACAACCCAGTTCTTTGGAGAATTGGAAACCACTGCTTTTGTCTTGCAAATCTCTGCATAGCCAAAAGTGTGGCTATAGAATTGTAAAGTTAAAGAGTTTTCTTTTTCTTTTTTTTTTCTTTTCCCAATTCTCCAAATTTCACCCATTTCTCTCAAAACTGAAAATATTCAGAATTGGAGACAGAATTTTCCTGCATGTAATCAGCCTTTGTGGATGTGGATGTCCAGCCTGTATTCTCCAGAACCTAAGAAGCATTCTTTGAAATGCAAACTTTAGGGAGAAATTTCTCTAGTCAGAAGGGGAAAAAGAGAGAGGAGTTTGTTTGTTTGTTTTTTTTTAATTGGGCTAATGGTAAATATTACAACATTTCCACAAATGGTAGTAACTCTAAAGGCTCTGTATCTGGCTGGATATAAGTGTGTGCATGTCTATGTAGGCATGTTGCGGATGTGTGATGTTTTTTAACTTCTGGATGGCATTGCTGAAATTAGTTTATAAAAGAGCTCTAGTTGATTTGAAGTCAAGCTCTTGGAGTAATGGGCATTAACAGAAATTAACCCAGGTGCTTTTCAAGTTCCTATGATCTGGGATAATCATGGTAAATAAAAGCCAGTAGAAGTTGGTTGGTGTAACTAAAACAAGTATGCATTAGGTCATCAACGTTGGATGCAACGCAGGGAAAGGACTTCTGTGTTGTGTGTTAGCCGCTCGGTTGTGCCTGACTCTGTGAGACCGCATGGGCTGTAGCCCATCAGGCTCCTCTGTCCATGGGATTCTCCAGGCAAGAATACTGGAGTGGGTTGTCATGCCCTCCTGCAGGGGATCTTCCCACCCCAGGGATCGAACACGGGTATCCCGCATCGCAGACAGATTCTTTACCACCTGAGCCCCCAAGCCACCATAGAAGAATAAACAGCTTTTATTCTGAGTTGATTAGTCAGATCAGTTCCTGCAATCTCTGTCACAAAATTTGTCAGAAAAATAACTCACAGTGACCGTTGATCTTGTCAAATGTCTCATGAAGCTTAGGGAAATAATCTAAACATAATTGTTAAAAGCAAGTGACAGACATAAAGGGAATAAGCATTTTAGATGAGGTTTTTAGCTATTATGTTATGTATTATGTAGACTTAGAATAACCTCCGAAATCTTTTTGGTAACTTGAAATGTCAGAGTTTTTCTAAGCTAAACTAAATGATAGAAATTTGTTAAATATCTACATCATTTCCAAGTAAAGATAAAATACTGAAACATTAATGACAGAACATATGGGTTCTCTACTTTTGACTTCTTATTACAGAAGAACGAGATATCTGGGTCTACAAGAATATATATCTGGTGCCATGCTGAGAAATTTTCTAAGAGCACGTTTCTAAAAATTATAGCAAGTATTTATAAACTTGGCAAACCACAGAATTCTAACCTAAAAGACAGTTTATAATTGTTTACTTCTTTATTTTTCACTAGAAATTAAGGATTTCAGGTTAAAAATTCTGATACATGTAATTAAAGCTACTAGAATATAAGGCAAACAGCTCTGCATTCAGGAAAGATAGGATATGCTTTTGCTTTTGAAAACATATGAAGAATGATGATGCTTTTTGTTAAGGGAATGAGAGTAATTTTGTCTAAACTAGAACTTCTGATTATTTTAATATGGAAAGAAGAAAATTAAAGACAAACTAAATGGATATGGAAAGAAAGAGAGAGAAAAAATAGAGAATTTCATCTTGTGTAATCAAAATGGCCCAAAATGAATATACATTATAGGAGTGTTAAAAATAATTCTTAGTATCCATAATGTATGGGTTGGCCAAAAGTTTTGTTTGGGTTTTTCAGTGAGATTTATGGGAACTGAATGAACTTTTTACCCAGTCCAATACTTATGTAAACTTGATTTTCTTTCGTCTGCTGAAAGGAGAGAGCTTTCTTGATTGCTGGTCTGCCGTTAATAAGAAATTGTAAACACAGGTTTTCTTTACCCTTTGTGTGGTTTGCCTTGAAAACAAAGGTTCTGTGTTTTATCAAAATTATTGTCTGTGTTTGCTGTCTTCATCAGGTCTTTGATTACTTAGGAAAATTGAGTCCTCTTCATGTTAAAAGAGTTTCATTAATAGGTAGTTAAGTGTTAAGTTTTATAATGTTCTGTGATCCTATTAGGCAAGTGTTTTCAGAGGGAGAGGGAGAGGGTGGGATGATTTGGGAGAATGGCATTCTAACATGTATACTATCATGTAAGAATTGAATCGCCAGTCTATGTCTGACGCAGGATGCAGCATGCTTGGGGCTGGTGCATGGGGATGACCCAGAGAGATGTTATGGGGAGGGAGGTGGGAGGGGGGTTCATGTTTGGGAACGCAGGTAAGAATTAAAGATTTTAAAATTTAAAAAATAAAAAACTAAAAAAAAAAAACCTTCAGAAGAAACATTTTTGACAAACTTCCCAAAATTCTTTTTTTTAAATATAAATTTATTTTAATTGGAGGTTAATTACTTAACAATATTGTATTGCTTTTGCCTACATCAACATGTATCCGCCACAGGTATACATGTGTTCCCCCAAATTCTAAATGAAGTCTTTTTGACCACAAGCTAACTTTGAGATTTTTCAGAGGGCCCTAAAATATTTTAAAAGGTTTATTCTCTCTATTTATAAAAAGAAAGCTATTAAACTAATGAGATTTATTTGGTATATCAAATTACAAGAGAGGCATTGTCAAATAAGAGATGCCAAACCTTCCTTACTTATATTTGTGTAGATAGGTGTCAATAATACATATATTCTAGAAATTGTGTAAAATTTCTAGAAATCTAGTATGCCCTGGTACAATATCATCACTTGTAATTCTAGTTACTATCTTAACATGTTGGATGATGCCACACCTATCAAAAAATGGACAACAAGAAAATTATCTATCTCGTTGCTATCTGTATCTTCCTATTGTTACTCTGGTAGCTTTTGAAAATGTTGCTATCGAAACTGAGCTCTCACTACAAGGGATGGACTTGAATATCAGGAAAACCTCTCTGTCCAGGTTCACAAAAGGGCAGGTATAGAAAGGTGGGTTGGCACATGTGGATGAAGGCCATTCTGCTTAATGTGGCAACACTCTGTTCCTGAACTGGAGAAATTAAGATGGATAAACAGTGGCTGTAAATGAGCTAAATAGTCAGAGAATGTATGGAAAATCCAAGATGGCCTCTGGTTCACCCCTACATCCTGTCAATCCCCCATTTATCAGCTCTTACACTCCTTCACCCACTATGGTGAATTTAACAACAACAACAAAAAACTACTTTTGTTCTCAGAGGCTAAGGCCTCTTGGCTCAGGACCCTTGGACACCTGCAGCTGAGCTTCATTCAACCGTCACTTGGGATGAGTTCTCAATATATTCTCATCATTGTACATACGTTTGCCAGATAGGTTGAAGCCTCCCACAGCTGCAAAGCCAACATCTTCACAGAGGAAAAGAAACTTAGAAAACATGCTTCCTTCTAGGGGCATACTTTCCACAATCTCCAGTGATAAAGGCATCTACTTCACTGGGAAAATTATATGTGCCTTAACAAAAACCTTGCAAATTTCTTGGAATTAACACTCTTCCTATCAGCCTCAGTCACCAGGCAAAGTTGGGAGAACTGCTGGATAAACTGGATTTAAGCAGAACAAGAATGAATAACGTGGGGCTGAAGGAACTGATAAGATGATTATAACTGTTATGACTTAAGTGTTTAAAATATTTCTGGGCTTTTAATGTTTTTTTCCCAAATTTAAAGACATATTTCTTGTAAGCACTCAACAATTTGGTAAGCTATATCTTGTGATCACTCCCTGGTAGTTCAGCTGGCAAAAAACCTGCCTGCAGTGCAGGAGACCCTGGTTTGATCCCTGGATTGGGAAGATCCCCTGCACAAGGGGACAGCTACCCACTCCAGCGGGCTTGGGCTTCCCTGGTGGCCAGGTGGTGCTAGTGGTAAAGGACACACCCACCAATGCAGGAGACGTAAGAAATGAGGGTTCAATCCCTGGTGTGGGAAAATCCCCTGGAGAAGGAAAGAGGAACCCACTCCAGTATTCTTGCCTAGAGAATCCCATGGACAGAGGAGCCTGACAGACTAGTCCACAGCATTGTAAAGAGTTGGACACGACTGAAGTGGCTTAACACACACATACACACACACACACATTCCAGTATTCTTGGGCTTACCTAGTGATTCAGACAGTAAAGAATCCACCTGCAGTGTGGAGTATCTGGGTTCAGTCCCTGGCTTGGGAAGATCTCCTGGAAAAGGAAATGGCAACTCACTCCAGTATTCTTACCTGGAGAATCCCATGGACAGAGGAGCCTGGTGGGTTACAGTCCATGGGGTCACACAGAGTTGGACATGACTGAAGCAACTTAGCACAGCATAGCATCTTGTGGCCAAATATGAAAAATTTACTTTCTCTTCCTACCTGGTTCTTCCAGAACTCGAGTATCCTCAGGGAGTATTATTTTCATGTCCCTTGTAACAGGACACAGTGCAAACATTGACCGTGGTACTGAGGTTTGGACTGAAATGGTATTGAGAAAAAAGTCTGACAATACCTATGAAAAGTTTCAGCAAAGCCATCTTAAAAAGAACTTATATGGCTGGTTACTATTCTTGTCACATTTATATAAATAATTAGGTCAAGTTTAATACAAACAAACTAGCTTTACTGGGATTATCTTTGTCAAAAATTATGGTAATAGTAGAGAGAAATATTATGTTTCCACTTCTGCGAATACTAAGGTTATAGTCCTGTTGATTGTCTTTGAGGTTTTGTTAATGTGTGCTAAATCGCTTCAGTCATGTCTGACTCTTTTGCAACCCAATGGACCAGAGCCCACCAGCCTCCTCTGTCCGTGGGATTCTCCAGGCAAGAATATTGGAGTGGGGAGCCATTACCTTCTCCAGGGGATCTTCCCAAACCAGGGATTGAACCTGCATCTCTGCATTGCAGGCAGATTCTTTACCAATGGAGGCACCAGGGAAGCCCATATTTAGAGATGGAGCTTTGAAAGACGTAGCTGAGGTTAAATGAAGTCACAAGGGTTTGCTGCAATTTGATAAGATTGTTCTTAGAAAAAGGAAGTGACTCAAACAATACATACATGAGGAAGAAAAAAAAATATGACCACTCAGTGAGAAGGGAGTTATCTACCAGTCACAGTGAGAGGCCACTAGAGAAACCAATCCTGACAACACCTTGATCTTAGACCCCAGCCTCTGTGATAAATAAAGTTTCCCACAGTTTACCTATCCTGTGGGTATTTTTGTTATGGCACCCTAGCAGACTAATATATTATCTCTGCAATGGTATTCTGAGAATTCTTGATCTACCTGTAAGGCTTGAGACCCAGAGAGTGCTATAATTTATTATGTGATATTAGCAGGGTCAGTATTATTGGGTTAGTTAGTGATACTGAACTTTAGGAATATGGGTTTGATCAAGTTGTCGAAAATCTTCAGTATCACCTTTGAACTTATATTTAGAGGCAAGTACAGGATTGGAGAAGACCCATGAACCAGGAAAATGACATAATCAGAATTATACTTCAGAAATATGAGTACTATCTAAGAGCTATAGCATAAAAAGTCTTGCCCTTGGGAAACCAGTCTGATAGAAAACGATGCTGGCATGAAAGGGAGGCTATGGTTCAGGTGGTGTTGCTTGGCTAGACAACTGGACGTTGATTGTAAAGGAAACAGAAGTTATAACTGGTGCTGAATTTTCAAGGCTGGTTTTTCGGGTTTGGAGTGAGCGTGACAGTCTATGAAGAAGCGCTGGTCCCGTGGGGCAGAGGTGAGGGCAATGCAGACGCATATGCTCTAACTTACGGACTTAGTCAGTCGCAGCTTTTTGCTGATATTGATTGATCATGAGTAAGATGGAAATTATATCTTGCCTCCTTATGCCAAAGAATTTTGATAAGTAAATGGGATTCTGTGAAACTTCTTTTGGTAAAGAATAATACACACTATTAAAATCCCAAATATTAAAATACTAAAACAAGACACTTACTGTTTTGGAAGGCACGGAAATCCTAAAGGTAGAGCCGGTTTCATAATGTTTGCACTTCTTATATCAGTCGTAGGATAAAGATGACAGGTATCTATTCTGTGTAGGCTGCACAAAATAGAAAGGAACTCTCAGGCCTCCTGACCTGACGGCATCAAGAGCTTTGAGGATGAACATGCTGCCTCTGACTCGTACCTGTGTAGAACTGATGTGAAGAACTCAGGGAACAGAGCTGGTGGAGCCAACAGCAAACGCACGAGGGTTGTAACTGTGGCGGGAAGTGGAGCGGTGATCTGTGCAGAAGAGCCTGGCAACGCGCAAGCCAACCTCTGCGCTCATCCTGCTCGGCAAATCAGTTCTCAGGCGGGAGACTGCATAGAGATGGCTCCTTGGCAGAGAGAGGAGGCGAGAACTTGGCCCTGGGTGTCAGGAGAGGCAGGCTGCTTCTGTGGACAGAGGGCTGGGTCCGCAGTCCTCCCTGCTAAGCGGCAGCAGCGGCTCCGTGCACTCCCGGAGAACCGCTTCTGCATTCAGGAGTAGCAGAAGCTCGAGTGAAAATGGCAGGTTTCACAGCCGTTCTGGTGGAAGCTGCTGCTGCCGCTAAGCTGCTTCAGTCGTGTCCGACTCTGTGCGACCCCGCAGACGGCAGCCCACCAGGCTCCCCGTCCCTGGGATTCTCCAGGCAAGAACACTGGAGTGGGTTGCCATTTCCTTCTTCAATGCGTGCTTGCATGCTATGGCACTTCAGTTGTGTCCAGCTCTGTGCGATCCCATAGACGGCAGCCTACCAGGCTCCTCTGTCCACGTTCTGGTGGAAGAGATGTTGTAAAGAGCCCCTCGTGTCCAGCTGTTCCATCTTGTAGAGATCGGACTCTGAAGCTCGTTATTTCTGTGCTCTCTTGCCAGCGGTGGCTTCCTGATGCAACTAGAAAAGCTCAAGTGCCTGCAGACCCCGGGACCCAGAGCTACAAGGAGGCTGGGAGAGGACCCCTGTCTGCTCCTTCCATCTGTGGGTGATTCCAGCACCCACAGTGTGGGAATGTGAGGACGCAGAGCTGCCACCAGCAGTGGAAGCCTAGGTGCTAGTTTGACCTAAAACATCCACTGGGTACTTAGAGGAAATGTTCATGAAATGCAAAAACTGACTAATTATCAGCTCTGGCTCCCTCTGTGGAAGGTGCTATCAGAGTGATGTCAGAATTCAGGCTCCCAGAAGAAAATCAAGACACTTAATGGTGTAAAGAGCAGTTAATTAGACCCTTAATGATAGAGAATCGACTGCTATTTGCTATATAACTTGAGGCATTGGAATTAGAGGACACTGAATATCTAAAGCATGTGTGTTTTCCAGATTGGCTTGGGAGGAGTTCAGCCTACTCTGACACACTTTCTTATCTGGGTATAGAGAAGAGAAAAAAATGAAGAACACATTTCCTGATTATTCATTTTTATCGCATTGCTTTGTTATGTTCTCTGATTTCTGTGTGCTTGATTTGACTGTTTCATTTTGCCTTTCTTTGCATAAGATGGGTTAGGATAAGGGTCAGAAGAATGGTGACGATTCAATAATAGAACATTTTTAATATATCACTATGCAAATAAACAAAAATAAAACAAAATCTATTGATGACTTCTCCTGCTTAAACTTCACCAATCTCTGCTTCTTTTTCTGGCCTCCTCTACTTGACTTTCCTCATCTTCCATGGCTAGGACAGGCAGGCATGCTTTATCCCACCACTGCCACGCTGAGATTTATGTTATACCCATCATTCAGTGGGCTTCCCTGATAGCTCAGTTGGTAAAGAATCTGCCTGCAATGCAGGAGACCCCAGTTTGATTTCTGGGTTGGGAAGATCTGCTGGAGAAGGGATAGGCTACCCACTCCAGTATTCTTGGGCTTCCCTGGCGGCTCAGCTGGTAAAGAATCTGCCTGCAATGTGGGATACCTGGGTTTGATCCCCGAGTTGGGAAGATCCCCTGGAGAAGGGAACTGCTACTCACTCCAGTATTCTGAAGAATTTCATGGACTGTATTGTCCATGGGGTTGCAAAGAGTCAGACATGACTGAGGGACTTTCACTTTCATCATTCAATAGTTGGTACGCTTGTGAAATTCCTTCTTGCTTCAGTCACCAAATTTCTACCAGAAGATCATTCACCTTCATTCACGCCTTCTCTCTCCATCCACTCCACGCCCCTCAGAATGGATGCAACTGAAGCCTCAGCGTGCGCCCATGACTGCATGTGCCTGACCAGCTGGTTAAATGCTGGAGTCTCCCCCTCCTCATCCCTAACAGGGGGAATGAGTCTCGTGTTTCTTACTCTCCCACTTGACTATGCCATGGTGAATCTCACTGTTACCATTGGTCATTGTTCCCGTTATCATCATCAGGGCCATTGCTTTCATCCCTAGTCAGTTTCCATTTGTAATTTGAATCCTTCAAATATTATGGACTAAAAACATTCTTCGCCTCCTTGTTTTAGTAACAAATCTGCTTCAACTAATCATTGATCTTAAAATGTGGATAGTAATCACGATTCTGTACATTACAAAGTTGTTGAGAAACTAAGAGAGATGGTTTCCATTTGCCTGGTATAGTCTTAGATAATAGAGATTGCCACTATTATTATTCCTCTAATTATTATAAGTCTGCCTGTTTACCCAGGTCACTGTAGTCTTTTATTGACGCGTCATTGGCCTGTTGGTTTCAGCTGTACACGTAGCAACTTGATGTTTGTATACATTGCAAAATGATCCCCGCGTTAAGTGGTTCCTATTCATACTGCAAAGTTACAAAGCTTTTATTTTTTCTTCAGGTGAGACTCTTCCAGATCTACTCTTTTAGCAACTTTCAAACTTGCAGCACAATATTGTGACTATAGTTATCATGCTGTCCATTTCACTCTCATGGCTTGTTTATTTATAAGCTAGAAGTTGCTGCTTTCGATCCTCTTCTCCCATTCTGCCCACCTCCCAGTTCCCCTCCCATTATGCTCAGTGAAATAAGTCAGACAAAGACAGTGTATGAATTCACTATATGTGGAATCTAAAACAAGACTGATGAAGAAACAAAAAGCAAAGCAAAAGTCACTGCAGTCTTAACAGAAAGCATTACGATGTTATACTCCTAAATGTTCACTTCATGGGACTGCAAACAGCCTTTCTTCTCTGCATGTGTTACCATAAAAAAGAACAAATATGAATTTTATGGACAGCTAGCAGTCTCCACCTCATCACACATTGAGGGTGTTGGGAGCAGCAAAGATCCTGAGCCCCATCCTTTCCACTTGACCACTGTCCTAGTGAAAAAGAAGGTGCTTTAATTTCCCCTCAGCACATAAAACTATGAACCGACAACAGTCAAAATATCATTCTCTGTGAGCTTGTCTTTCTCCCTTATGCCAGATAAGAGATTAAAATACATGAAGTCATTTAGAAAGGCAGATGTGGGTAATATTTTTGGATAAGATCATCTCACATTTTTTTGAAAAAATATGTTTCTTAATTTTTAACTGAAAATATTGATATAACAAAAAACCGTTTAAAATAACAGATTTGGGAAAGAAAATATGTGCAGCCTAATAATGTAAATACATGCAGCTTATGAATAATTAAATGTGCTTTTACTTCTTGACTTTCATAAATTTGAATGTTCGGTTCTCTAAAATAGTAATGTCATTATCCCCTATTAACATTCAAACAATTATAAAAAGGGTACCTTTGGATTTCATTTACAATTCAAGTAACGGTCTATCTGCACTGTTTAGGAAAAAAATTACTGTCAGGAATTACTCAACATTTCTGAATTTGTTTTGTTTTTGTATTGCAAACTATCGAAGTGAGCTGTCTTTATTCAGGGAGTGGGTGTTTTTTGGAGTTAATAGCTGTGTATTACATGCACACAGCACTCTGGGAAGACGTGTGTGAACGTTCACTGTACCATATAAGTAAGACACAGTGAAGTTTGAATTTTCATAACGTCAACGGAAAAGGATGGATCTGTATCTCCCTTTGCACTCTGTGTTTAATCAAAGTTTGTCTGTGTTGCCTATTTACTCTGTAAATTCTAAATGTAAATTCTGCCCCTTGAGGTAAAGACGAAATTCATACATGCCCATGCTCTACAGCCCAGGGCAAACAAATACTATTGCTATAATCTTTGCATTTCCAGATGCTTAACCTCGCTTCTGCCTCCTAGCTCTTGTTTCCAGAGTGCAGGTTGTGGATTTCCTCAAGTGCTTCAAGTATTGATCTGTCCTTATTAGAACAGGAATTGGATCTGTTCTAACAGATAGAAATTTTCACTTTCTTTAAATCCTATATAAGTAGACAGAGAAAAACAGACCAAAACTTTCCTATGTGAGTGAGGATAGCAGATTTATCAGCAAACTGGTTGGGAGGAAGGATCAGAGATCTTATACCACAGTCTACAGACGAATGAACAGAAACCTCAGTTAGAGTTAAGAGGCCAGAAGAGGGAGCCCTGGGATGATAGCAGAGCCCAACAGGGAGAGAAGGAAGCATCTTCCTCCCTGCAAGGTCTCAGCCAATGAAAAACCAGGATTCTGTTTCCTGCAGTTTGTAAATTTCCCTTCCCTCCATAAAGGAGTTCTCCTTCCCCTGCTGTGTATGCATTTGGCTCACACCATGGTTGCAAACCCTGAATTTCAATTCTCTGCTGGCCCCAAATAAACCTATTTCTGCTGGAGAAAAATCTGGGCAACAACTTAAAACTACATTTAAAACTTTTGTTTTTAGATTGTGTGTGTGTGTGTGCTAACACTTTCCAGCCCTCAATCAGGTGTTTTGACTCTGCATCTCCTCCCCCTTTGCTCTCTTCCTGTCCGCTCCCCACCAGGCTCTTGCATCCATGAAACTCCCCAGGAAAGAATAATTAACTGGGTAGCCTTCCCTTCTCCAGGGGATCTTCCCAACCCAGGAATCAAACCTAGGTCTCCTGAATTGTAGGCAGATTCTTTACCATCTGACCCACCAGGGAAGCACCATATATTTTGGACCTACCAGCAAATCCTTGATTGCTATTAAGATGAAACACCTTAATTTACTTTTTAAACTCTCAGCCTTCTCTCTCCTTGAATTTGCAAATTGTGTTCCCTAAAACTTGAGCCCATTAATGATATGAAAATGCCACATAGTTGCTCCTTTACCCAAACAACCAGCTAAAGAGAAAACAATTGTAAATCTTCTGTTCAGCTTCTCCATGAGACAGATATATCTCTCCTCTCCCCAGTGGGCAGGGATGGGAAGATGAGGGCTGGTGTTGGCACTGCCATAAAGCTAGTCAGATAATTGTGGAAAGAATTGTGACACAAATGATGTGTCATTTGTGATTTTTTTTTTTTTAAAGAATGTGAAAAGATCATTCCCTTAAAAGGATCATTCCCTTAAAAAGAGCATTCCCTTAAAGAAATGGCTGGCTCACAGGTGGTTGCTGAGGCACTCTTCCAGGGCGTGGACGTATCTGGAGGGAAAGTTTGAAGACAGCGGAGGGGGTGTGCGTGGACAGCAAACAGAAATTGGGAGACAGGAGAGTGCCTGCTGTGCTGAGACTCCTGGAAGTGTGGATGGAGCTGAGCGAGGGCAGGAGGACAAATCAGAAATTGGTGAGAATACATACATACACTATCTCGTGCAAAATAGCTGGCTAGTGGGGACCTGCTGCAGAACACAGGGGCCCCGTTCAGTGCTCTGTGATGACGTAGAGGGATGGGGTGGGCTGGGGTGGGAGGAAGGGAGGACCAAGAGGGAGGGGTCACACATACATGTGCAGCTGGTTCGCACTGTTGTACAGCAGAAACGAACACAGCTTTGGACAACAACTATCCTCCAAGAAGGCGAGAAACCACACACACATACACCCCGAGAAAAGAAAAAGAAAAGAGAATTAGGTCAGAGTATTAATCGTCTCAGGCTTTCTTGAAAGAACACTGCAAGCCAGGGGACTTAAACAACAGAATGTATTTTCTCCCAGGTGTGGAGGCTGGAGGTGCAACTGGGCACTTTCGGGTTTGGTTTCTGGGCGAGCTCTCTTCCTGATTGCGGACAGTCAACTCTGCTCTGTATCCTTATGTGGCGTTTCCTCTGTGCACTGAGAGAGAGCGCACTGGGATGTCTTCTTCTTTCTACAAGGACTCCAGTCATACAGGATTGAGACTCCGCCCTCGAACCTCAATTAGCTTTTCCTTTATTAGGGCTCCAGAAAGGATAAAGAGACAGAGCCAAAGTGAAAACAACACCCAGTTGTGCATGTGACTGGTGATGGAAGTAAAGTTGGGTGCTGTAAAGAACAATATTGCATCAGTTCACTTCAGTCGATCAGTCATGTCCAATTCTTTGTGACCCCATGAATCCCAGCACGCCAGGCCTCCCTGTCCATCACCAACTCCCGGAGTTCACTCAGACTCATGCCCATTGAGCCAGTGATGCCATCCAGCAATCTCATCCTTGGTCGTCCCCTTCTCCTCCTGCCCCCAATCCCTCCCAGCATCAGAGTCTTTTCCAGTGAGTCAAATCTTGGCATGAGGTGGCCAAAGTACTGGAGTTTCAGCTTTAGCATCATTCCTTCCAAAGAAATCCCAGGGCTGATCTCCTTCAGAATGGACTGGCTGGATCTCCTTGCAGTCCAAGGGACTCTCAAGAGTCTTCTCCAACACCACAGCTCAAAAGCATCAATTCTTCGGCACTCAGCCTTCTTCACAGTCCAACTCTCACATCCATACATGACTACTGGAAAAACCATAGCCTTGACTAGATGTACCTTAGTCGGCAAAGTAATGTCTCTGCTTTTGAATATGCTGTCTAGGTTGGTCATAACTTTTCTTCCAAGGAGTAAGCATCTTTTAATTTCATGGCTGTAGTCACCATCTGCAGTGATTTTGGAGCCCCCCGAAATAAAGTCTGACACTGTTTCCCCATCTATTTCCCATGAAGTGATGGGACCGGATGCCACTGGAAGCTGGAAAGTGAAGTCCCTGAATCAGGGTAAGTTAGAAGCGGTCAAACAGGAGTAGAGTCACACGAGGGGGTTAGGGCTTCGACAGATCAATTTGGGGGGAGCACCACTCAGTCAATATCAAACAGACGTAGATTGGGACCGAATAATGCATAACACATGGCATTTTTTAGTCTTTATTGAACTGGGTGCAATATTGCTTCTGTCGTTTATGTTCTGGTTTTTTGGCTGTGAGGCATGTGGGACCCCTGGTGAGCTCCCTGACCAGGGATTGAACCCATATTCCCTTCACTGGAAGACATAGTCTTAACCACTGGACTGCCAGGGAAGTCCCATGACCCATGGTATTTAATCCTCAGGAGAGGGGAAGTCACTGAAGGGTTCTGAGTGGAGGAGAAACACAAACTGATAATGGCATATGGACCACTCTTTTTTTCTGGGTAAGAAATAGAGTGTGTATCAAATGGAGGAAGCTGAGATACCACAGGCAACTGCTGAAGCAGTTCAAGAGGAAGATAACCGACTCAGGGTGCTGACTGTAATCGCATTTAAACCAAAAGCCAAGAAGATTTGCTGATGAGTTGGATGTGGCCTGCGAGGAAAAGCAGAAGTCAAGGAAGACTCTGAATTGGGGAGCTGAGTGGGAGAGAACGTGAGGTGAAGCAAGCAATGTTATCTGTTCATTAGCTGTACAAGGTGAGCGTGTCTCAGAACGGCTGATGGTGGAGGATAGGGAGGGAGTGATTGCCAGCATGAGGGGGGCTCGCAGCAGGGAGGTTTGCTGTGGCTTCAGTTCATCCCAGTCACAGGAGGCAGGACCACAGACACAGCCAGCGTGCTGACTGGTTGGGATAAGGTGATGTCAGCACCTAGAAATTCTCTCCTAATCTCTTGGTGAAGAGCATCACAAGCTTAGAAGAGAATGAGGTCCTGCTGAAGCACTAAAGAGAAAGGAAGTGTGTGAAGTAGTCAGCTGGAAGAGTGGGGGAGGGACTGGAAAATCAGCAGACTTGGCTGAGTTAAAAATGTTAGCTTCTCAAAGAATTCAAGAGTCAAGTGAGCCACTGTATAAACAAGAATAAATAATTTAAATGTATTGTATGGCATTAGTTTAAACCTGATGCACAAACCCACCAAATATTTGTTTACTTGTTTTTTCAAACTAAACATATTGAGATAATAGAAGTGAAACCCTAAATAAAAGAGAAGCAAGCTGGATCCTTTATTATAAAGAGAAATATGTGCTGTGATTAGGAAGGATTTATTATATGAATATTATAATACTAAAATACTAAAAACCCTACTTATGTAAGTCCTCAAGTCCTCAAGTCAAAAGATCAATGGTTATTTGTCAAAAGACAGATTTCAAAGATTTGAAAAAAATTGACATACCATTAAAACTCTCTCTCTTTTTCTTTTTTACCAAATATACTAAGACTTTTAACTCATTTGCCTAGGAGGAGAACTGATACTGCATGTTATATATTTTTAGTAGTCAAGTTTTTATAGCTACCAGCTGTCAAATTTACCAACTATCTTTGAAAAAAAAATGCATAGTCTCTCATTGTAAGATGGAAGATTGAAAGTATTAATTATACCAGGCTTGCTCATCATTTTATCTGATTCTTTTGAAATTTTTATTTTTGCCAGTTTGATTGATCATTTTAACATTAAGATGATACATTCTCCAATTAGGATCAGAATTGTTAATTTTACTTAAAATTTTAATTTTTAAATAGGCCTTTCTGCTAGACAGAAGCAAGTGTAGAATTTTTATATCTTCCCAATGAACTGTTCTTTTATTAAGTGATGATTATATTTAACATTGTTTTGGGCCTAAAACTATTCAGATTTTACTTTTACTGTGCTAGCTTTCTTTTCTTTGCAGTGGCGGGGAGAACTGGTGGGCTGTGCCACACTACAGTGCTTGGGAACTCTTCGTTCCCTGACCAGGGGCTGAATTCAAGCCATGGCAGTGAAAGCTCCGCTCCTAACCTCTGGACCACCAGGGCGCTCTGCGTTATATTTCCTTTGGTTACTATTTTTCTGGATGTTTTTTCATCTAAATACTTTCACATTTTTAAATCATTTATCTTTTGGTCTTATAAAAGATAACCAAGTTACACTTAAATATATTTCTTGTGAAAAATATAATAATAGGATATGTGAGTTTTTAAATGTATTGGATAATGTCATTTTTTTTCAGAAGTGCTTACACCAGCTTTTATCCCAAGGATCAGTTTATAAATGTACCTCTCGATTGGCAACCTCAGTAGTCTCTCCTTTCTCTACTGACTCGATGTATAAATGTGCACTTGGTTAAACACTGGATATGCATATATGCATACAGAGATGTGCTATCCTATACGATAGCTTACATTTGTTGTTCGTGTGCTCAGTCATGTCCAACTCTTTGTAACCCCATGGACTGCACCATGCCTGGCTTCACTGTCCTTCACCATTTCCTGGAGTTTGCTCAAATTCAAGTTCACTGAGTCGATGATGCCATCCAACCATCTCATCCTCTGTCATCCATTGTCCCCTTCCCCTCCTGCCTTCAATCTTTCCAAGCATCAGGGTCTTTTCTAATCAGTCAGCATATATATATATATATATATATATATATATATATATATATATATATATATTATACCTGTATATATGTATATATTATACCTGTATAATATAATATATACATCATATAATAATATATATAATATATGCCTGCATATAATATAATATACACTCTCTTCTAAAATTTTTGTTTCTGAAACTCCCAATAAAGTACTTAATGAGCTAGAGTGACGTGAAAGTGTTAGTCTGTCATGTCCGACTCTTTGTGACTCCATGAACTATAGCCTGTCAGGATCCTCTGCCCATGAAATTCTCCAGGCAAGAATACTGGGGTGGGTAGCCATTCCCTTCTTCAGGGGATCTTCCCTACCCAGGGATTGAACCTGGGTCTCCTGCATTGCAGGTGGATTCTTTACCATCTGAGCCACCGGGTAGCTCCTGATAACCTGGAGAGAGACGCACAGTCTCAAAACATGAAGAATATTCCTCTGAGATCAGCTGCCCTCATTATGTATAGTAGTAGCTCCGCCACTACCAGTACTGGTTCCGCTGCATTTCTTTAACTCTTCAAAGGTAATTAGAGTTTCCTTAGTGTGTTTCAGAACTGTCTCAAACTTGAAAGACAGAGATTCTGGGTTGGTAGGCACTCTAATATTTGATGCACAATTTCACATACTCCTAGGTGTAGGTTCTTTCTAACTGTGTGTGTTAGTTGCTCAATCGTGTCTGACTCTTTGTGATGCCATGGACTATAGCCGACCTGGCTCGGCTGTCCATGGGATTTCCCAGGCAAGAATACTGGGGTGGGCTGCCATTTCCTCCTCCATGTACTGTGCTTTCGACCTGTCCTTAAACTTGAAAGACAGGGATCCTGGGTTGGCATGTCCTCTACTATTGGACGTACAGTTTCCCAAACCCCTCGTTGTAGGTGGTTTCAGTAGCTTTTTGAGGAATTTATTCATTTAGGTAGCTACAGTAAAATTAGTTACAGTAAAAATGTCGGGGGTCAGGAGAGAGGAGTTGTATTTTGTGCTGGTCTCAGATGATCAAGGGTGATTGATTCTATGGCTAGAAATGTCTGGGGGCACTCACTTCAGCCCCCCAAGCTTCCCACAGACATCTCCAAACCAGGGTTGCCACTGGACTGACCCGTGTGGTTCATATTATGACAGCAAGACATCTTTCAGCAATAACTATGAGGATGCTTTTATTACTTACAGGATGTGGAAATTGTAAAGCACACCTGGGGCCACACAGTGAGATGAAAGGAGAGAGACAGAGGCGGGAAGAGAGACACAGAGAGAGAGGTTCTGCTTTTACTGGGTCTAGAGTTTCATGGGCTCACTCTTTACCAGTGAATTGAAAACCAAAAAAGTGAGAATTTCAACCCCAGGAACAGAAAAAATGAGTGGCCCAAATGGTCAGTTATCAAAATCAACCTAGATCTCTAAAACAAAGGTGTCTCAGTGGTGTGGCGGTGGCTGGCGAGGTATTTATTTGAGATTACCTTCTTTGAAGAGAATGCCTCTTTAAAGTGGATGCCTCATCAATCAAAGCTTAAGTCAGCCCCTTGCATGACACAGAGAATAGATGGTAGTTTAAATGTCTGAACCAGGGGACCTGGTTTAGGACCAGTATTCCCAAAGCTCACAGTCAGTGGATGCTTTGTAAGTTCTGAGTCTATTTGTAAAGAGAAAATTCTCTGGTCCCAGGAATTCTGAGCAGGCCAACAGTCCAGCTGGTTTCCTCCTCAGGAAGCTCTGTACGGAGTGAACACAGCCAGGGATAGGGAGCCCTGGGCCTCGTTTCTGCCTTTGCCTTCGTCCCTTCCATCTGTGGCAGGTCCCAAGGGCAAGCCTCTCAAGCACGCCTAGATTCTGCTCCTCATTCCTCCCATGGGTCTACATTTCCGACTAGTATCCTGTCACTTCAGCAGAAAGGCATTCATGAGTTCTCAGTTGCGTCCAACCTTTTGTGACCCCATGGACAGTAGCCCACCAGGTTCCTCTGTTCCATGGAATTTTCCCAGGCAAGAATACTGGAGTGAGTTGCCATTTCCTTCTCCAGGGGATCTTTCCAGCCCAGGAATCGAACCCACATCTCCTGTGTCTCTTGCATTGGCAGGCGGACTCTTCACCTCTGAGCCACCAGGGAAGCCCTCAGCAGGCCAGGCTCTAGCACTTCTGTGTGCATCTGCTGGCCAGCAAACCCTCAGCTGTCTCTCATCCAAGACTGTCTTCACACCCTCATTTCCAAGGGTATTTTCACTGGACATAAAATTCTGAGATGGTCGTTTCTGTTGCTGTTTCTAGCTCTTTAAAAGGCCCTTGATGTCACTATTTCTCTCGATGCTGGGCTTCTTGTTTCTCTTGCTGGTTCCAGAATTCCCCTTTGTTTCAGCTTTCAGCAGTTGGAGAAGGAGGGACCCAGGTGGTTTCTTTCTGTCTCTTCCTGCCTGAGGTTCTGATGTTTTGGAACTCTGGGAGGATTTTTGGAAACGCTTATTCTTTGTATCTCTAAACTCTTTTTCCTGCCCCACTCTTACCATATTGTTCTGGCCCTTTAATGGCTTTGACACTAGAATATGTGAGATTCCCCCACGAGCCTCCGAGGCTCTCTTTACTTTCTTCTCAACTCCTTTTCTCTCATTTCTTTAGTCGAAAAATGTCAACAGATCACTCTTCAGGCTGTGTGACTAATTCTTCAGCCGTCTCCAGTCTAGTGTTAAGTCCCTTCAGTGATTTTTACTTATTGAACTTTTAATTCTTAGATTTGGTATTTGATTCTTTGAAAAATTTTCATTTCTCTGATGCCCTTTATCATTTACAACTTAAGGCTCTGTCTTTCTTTAATTCTCTGTTTATATATTTTTAATTGCTTTGCAGTCTGCCTCACTCATCTCATGGCTGCTTTTGACTGCTTTTTTCTGCTTTCATTCTTCACTTGGAATATTTTACGTTATAAACAAGCACACATATACGACATCTAGAAGCATTTTGTTGTTTGCTAGACAGATGCAGGAGATGCAGGTTTAATCCCTGGGTTGGGAAGGTTCCCTGGAGTAGGAAATGGCAACCCACTCTGGTCTTCTTGCCTGGGAATCCCATGGACAGAGGAGCCTGGAAAGTTGCTGCTCATAGAGTCACAAAGAGGTGGACGCTACTGAGTGACCGAGCTTGCACAGGCATTGTGAATAACATTTTAGAGAGCCTGGAGTTGATTATTTTCCTCTGAAGAGTGCTGATTTTTTTCCTTTTACTTTATTGCGGAGATACTAACTGCTCTCCTTTAACTTGTATGAGGTCCTCTGTACACTTTGTAAATAAGGGTCTGTGGAAGACTCCAGGTATTGCTAACCCCTACCTCACACCTTACTTCTCTTTTTACTGTGGATTGTTATGTTTATGAGGTGGGTCCAGAAGAGGCCTTATTTCTGGTGAGGTTCTTGCTCCCAAGATGGGGCCTGAGTGATATTTCAGCTGGTATTTCACTCTGGTATTATTGAAGGGTCGGTGACTTCTGTCCTCCCAGGCAAGGCTCGAAGGCCAACATTTCTTAGCACTGTCTGAGCTCTGGTGTTTCTGGTTCTTCCTCTGCCTGCAGCAGCCATGCCCTTGTAAGCCTCTGATGCTTTGCCTTGTACATATGTAAGAAAAAATTTGAGAAGGGCTCACCTACAGCAAGGACTTGCGGGTTCTCTGCTCAACCCCTGACCTGCCTCGTCAGCTGTGTGGCTTGGCCTGGACAGCAGCTGTTTGCTTTATGTCAGGGAAAGTGTTCTTAGGCAGAGAAATGGGCTAATTGGAAAGCTTGCCACTAGAGTTTCTCTTTATTTCATGGGGTTTTACTCATTATTACCTATGCCCAACGATGAAAAGGGTTATCTCATGTGTTTTGTATAGTTATAGCCTAACTTTTGATGGGAGGGCTAGACCAATCTCTGCCCCATCCTTATTATTACCCATTGTATTCCATAAACCCAAATTATTTCAACAGGATAGTAAGTAAAAAATGATGGGATTTTCACCCTAGTCCAGCCGCTAAGACTGCACTCCCAATGCACAGAGCCAGGGTTGATCCCTGGTCGGGACACTAGATCCCACATGCCACAACTATGAAGACCTGATGCAGCCAAGTAAATAACAAATAAAAATAAATATTAAAAAAAGAAGCAAAAGGAATGACTATACAAAGGAGTTAGTACAATTACTATTAATTTTGAAATGTAGGATAGTTTTGCTCAAAAGTAAAAAAAAAAGCCTACTAAAATAATAACAGAGTATTTTTAATTGATTACACAAAAATATGCAAAATTAATAGGCTTCCCATATGCAAGGAGAGAACATCTGGAAATACAGTGTTAATTAAGAAGAGCCGTTCACATTCACAATAGGAGTGATTCCAGCCACTTTGGATTATTTGTTTACAAAAAGATAAACTTTTCTGAGAAAATAGAAAAACTTTTTAGGAAACTGAACGTAGAAATCAATATTTTATTCAGTCACCTTCTCCTTGATGGCAGTCAGGGTGTCTGAGCCTCCTTCTATTGGTGTTTCAAAACCTTCATTTACTTTCTCTTGTGTTTTTGTTCAGCCACTCAGTCATGTCTGACTCTTTGTGACCCCATGGACTCTAGCACACCAGGCTACTCTGTCCTTCCCTATCTCCGGAGTTTGCTCAGACTCATGTCTATTGAGTCAATGATGCCATCCAACCATCTTATCCTTTGTCTTCCCCTTCTCCTCCCACCTTCAGTCTTTCCCAGCATCAGAGTCTTTTCCAATAAGTTAGTTGGCTCTTCACATTAGATGACCAAAGTATTGGAGCTTCAGTTCAACTACTAATATTCATTAGGCTTTCTAATGAATCTTTAGGGTTGATTTCCTTTAGGATTGACTGGTTTGAACTCCTTGCTGTCAAGGGACTCTCAAGAGTCTTCCCCAGCACCACAGTTGGAAAGCATCAATTCTTCAGTGCTCAGCCATCTTTTATTGTATAACTCTTACATCTGTTGGTGACTACTGAAAAAACCATAGCATTGATTATATGGACCTTTGTCAGCCAAGTGATGTCTCTACTTTTTAATACACTGTCTAACTTTTTCATGGCTTTTCTCCCAAGGAGCAAGCTTCTTTTAATTTCATGGCTGAATTTAATTAAGTAAGAATAAATCTCATTCACAAAGTAACAGTGCTTCATCCCTAGAAACAGTATTTACTGTCATATCAGTAAATTTTAATCACCTCAAAAATGGTGAGAAGTATTCTAACGTGTAAATACACAACAACTTACTTAACCAACCCTCATTGATAATTGTTTTGATGGTTGTCAGTCTTTAACATAATGAGAAAACTCAGGGATGCAATGATAGTAGTCAGTGACATTGTTCCCCAGAATTTTCTGACTCTTCCCCATTCTAAGCAGAGAACAGAATGTCATTAGTGGTAGACTCCTCAGGGTGAGCTGTTAATGAAAATGCTATCTGTTACCTTTCAGCTACAATATTTTACATTTTTGTATTTACAGCAAATTTATGTTCCTCAGGAGCAACCTTTTCTTCTGCTATGGGAACAAGACATTTGAGATTAGGGTCTTGGTGTGTGAACATATGAAGCGGAGTCCCCTCCTCAGCATGGGCAAAGTGGAAACTTAGTCATTTTTAAGGTATTGAGATTTTGCTGTCTGTTATTGCATCACAGTCTCTTCAACCAGCTCTATTCCAACTCATGCAAACATCAATTCATATATTTGTTGACTAGGACAAATATCTCTTTAGAACACTTGGAATCAAACACTGGATCAGAGGCTATACTCCTTTTATATTTTGATACATGTTGTCAAATTATATCTTTAAAAGTATGCATGATAAGAGATTATTTATATGTAGGCACCAATATTGGAAAGTCCCCAGGAAAAGAGATTTTAAGAAGATTAGTCATTCTCAAAAGCAATATTTTAGAAATGTAGGAAAATTTTTCCCAATGTTTGGTATGTGGCAATGATGTAATCTAACAACCTAAGAATGCTCTGCTTGGTAATTTCACGAAATAGACAGAGGGCTACAGGTCCCAGCAGATGGGTAGAAAATGGCTCACTCGAGGGTTATTTCATGTTGAGAAAATCTTCTAAATTACATGGAGCAAGGATCATTTACTATTGATGGGGAGATACACCAGGGGTATTGATTGAACTGAAAATGTGAACAAATGGCATCTCAACAGCAAGCAGATAACACCAAAGATCTTTTCAGGAGTCTTTACCCATCGCCATTTCCTTCTTTGTCTGCAGGTGTTATCAGAGAAAATCTTGCTGGAAAACAATTTTTGCCACATCATTACCTGATGATAATTAAAGACTTTCATGTAAATAAAAATGTATGTGTTTATTAATATTATATTGTATCTTTTTAAGTAAAGGCATAAAATTTATGTTCTAAGATTGGGAAAAATATTAAAGAAATGTATTCATTATGTTTACATCATTAACTATGAAATATTTACTGTTCCTCACATAGGTAGGGATATATATAGAGTATTGTTATAAAAATTAATCTAATCTTTTATTAAACAATATGTCTGTAATATAAAAATGTGTTCTAAAATATAAATGCTTATTTTTTTCCATATATAAAGTTTTATATTATTAATACTTATTATACTATAGGTACTAAGATATTGATTTCCATCATTATTTTTAATATCAGATATCTAAATTCCAGAAGCATTGTTAATCAAGAGAAAATCATGCCTACTGGGGGAATCATATATACTGAGTACACACAATGAACATCTATTTACAAAAGATTCTCAGGACACTCTGGTGCCTCCTGGAAGACTCTGCTCCACCTTAGTGGCTGAACATGTCCTAGACTAGAGTTCTGGACTCTCTAGAAGCCAAGACATCAGTGTGTGGCTTAATTCTGATCGTTTGGACTTTTAGGAGAGTTTTCTGGGGGCCTCTAGGAAAGGTTCCCCCACCAAAATGTGTTACTGTGGCTGGACATTTTGCTTACATTGATTTACTGTCAGTTATTCAACGTGGGCTTCTTGGGTAGCTCAGCTGGTAAAGAATCTGCCGGCAATGTAGGAGACCTTGGTTCCATACCTGGGTTGGGAAGTTTCCCTGGAGAAGAGATAGGCTACCCATTCCAGCATTCTTGGTCTTCCCTGGTGATTCAGACAGCAAAGAATCCGCCAGCAATGAGGGAGACTTGGGTTCGATCTCTGGGTTAAAAAAGTCCCCTGGAGAAGGGTAAGGCAACCCACTCCAGTATTCTTGCCTGGAGAATCCCATTGACAGAGGAGCCTGGTGAGCTACAGTCCACGGGGGTCACAGAGCCAGACACGACTGAGTGACTAAGCACAGCACATTCAACATGAATGTTCTGAAAACATTGTAACTAAAAGACTGATATCAATATCATGCATACTTGATAATGTATTGAATTTATTTTATTAAAAGGAAATATTGCTGCTGCTGCTGCTAAGTTGCTTCAGTCGTGTCCGACTCTGTGTGACCCCATAGACGGCAGCCCAACAGGCTCCCCTGTCCCTGGGATTCTCCAGGCAAGAACACTGGAGTGGGTTGCCATTTCCTTCTCCAATGCATCAAAGTGAAAGCGAAAGTGAAGTCGCTCAGTCGTGCCTGACTCTTAGCGACCCCATGAACTGCAGCCCACCAGGCTCCTCTGTCCATGGGATTTTCCAGGCAAGAGTGCTGGAGTGGGGTGCCATTGCCTTCTCCGAAAAGGAAATATTAGTTACTATTAATTATAATATTTCAAGATTGATTATATATTGATTATATATTGGTGTACAGTGATTTGCCTTTGAGTAAATCTAAAATATATACTTTGAAGTTAAAACACCTTTTACTTTAAAATAATATTTTTGTAATATAATCTATTGTTAATAATATTTATGCCTTCATGGTGGGAAAATAGAAATTATGGAATTCTAGGCATTTTCAGTAATCAATTTATTCTAAATTTCATTTAAATTTTTATGAATATTTGTCAATAAATAAATTTTTATGAATATTTGTCAATCTATCTGCTATAGAAAACAGATTTTAAAAGTCAACTATCTGTCATGTCTTCTGTGGAAGCCTAACCAGCACTTCTTCGGTGTCCTGAGCCAACAATAGATGCTGCTTTAGACTCGGAGGGGAAAAAAGACGAAGACGGAGAGTGAAAAAGGGATCGCAAAATGGGGCCTTGGGTGGAGTGCTAATATGTCAAAATGAATGTGCTTTCACCGGGGCACTGCTTTTAAAAAGAAGGAAGACTTTTAAAAGCTAGACTAATGCTGTTCTTTGCCAAAGAGCGTGCGACACTGAAGACAGCCAAACTAATATAGAACAAATAAGATTTGGTAAAAAATACTTTAAAATGAATGGTACTCAGATATTTCTGGACAAATTTGTATCTGCAAATTTCGGTGCAGGAAAAACTTGATTTGATGAAATAATAGTCCCCAAAAAGCACCATGGCAGAAACTACAGCTGATTAAAAAAAAAAAAAATGTCCAGTGACCAGTGAAGGCAACTGAATTTAGTCAGAGAAGATGGTGATAAATGAAGATGTTGTTAGTAAGACATGGAAAACAATAAACAGAATAGAGAGATTTCTTTAAGGTAGCAACTCAAGGATTTCATGATGGACTGTATGCCAAGAATAAGGAAGGGAGAAGCAACTGGGTAGATGATTGGGTAGACAATGGTGAAGAATTGAAGAATATCATCATTAGTGGCGTATAACTTGCTATTTTTATTTTTGTTCCTTTTGTTTGGTGTTGGATAAAAAGTTCTAAAAATCTGTAACTACACTGTCATCTGTTAAGTGACTAGAGAGGAGATGCATGTTTGATTATTTTATGATAAAATAAGAACTCTTTCACAGAGTTTACGTAAAAATAGAGTTTTAAAATGAAAAACTTACATGCAAAAGGTGAAAATATAAAAAAGTAAAACTGTATTTTGTTGCATAAACACCTAAAGGAGAACTTGCAAAGCTAAATTTCATGAACATAAAAGTTCCATCATTAAAAAAGAAAAGGAACGTAAATCAACCATAAATTGTCAAAAATTATTACAACATGTAATTTATTTGTGTGTATATGTGTGTGTGTGTGTGTGTGTGTGTAATTTTTAACAGAAAGTGATGAGGGCACAAACATATAAAAGAAATCAGTACAATAGTTGAAAATATGTAAAAATTTTTAACCAGATGGATAATTCTTAAAATCAGAGGAAAAAATTTCCACTTTTAGCATGTATCAAAATGTTTTCAGTGATAATACCAAGCATATGGAAGGCATATAGAAAAGACATATTTTTACAGTTTCTGGGGAAGATGGTGTGCAGTATAAATTGGTACAATTCCTCTGGAACAATTAATAATATTTACTGAGAACTTTAAAATCATTAATAAAAATTTCTATATCTTGAAATTTACCCTAATTAAACATTAAGGATTTATGCAGAGATTTTGCTACATGTAAATTAATCATAATTTAATTTAAAGTTTGTGTAACATTGGAGCAAATATTCAAATGTTTAGTTACTCAAGTAATTATATCTCTATGGTGGACTAAAAAATAGGCATTGAAAAATATATTTGAGGGATATATCACAAAGCTGGGAAAGTTTTCATAGTATATGCACTATGTGTACAGAAAAAATTGAATCTCATTTTCTGAAAAATACTGTATATATGACATGTGTTTTACAAAAGTACAGGAAGGTTTGCCTCATATTTAAGATGAGCCAAATAAAAAACAAATAATATGGAAAAAGAGAAGAGTGTTCTTTTTTCAAAAGTAACTAAACCATGACTTATAACTTTGTTCTTAATACTATGTTATCCAAAGTTTACAAAATAATGTCATAATTTTTTTCCAGTTTGTTCTAAACTTGAGTGATGCCTTATATTCACTAGGTTGAGGCATTGTTTGAAACCTCTCCAAATATTATCTTGATTAATTCTTATTATAGTTCTATGACATTATTACTATTTTTATACTCAATTTTGGAAGACTTCTCTGGTGGCTCAGATGGTAAAGAACCCGCCTGCAATGAGAGAGATCTGGGTTCGATCCCTGGGTGGGGAAGATACCCGAGAGAAGGGATTGGTTAACCACTCCAGTGTTCTGGCCTAGAGAATACCATGGACTGTATAGTCCATGGGGTCACAAAGAGTCAGACATGAGTGAGCAGCCTCCACTTTGCAGATGAAACAATGAGAATGAGAAAGTAAGAAAGAGGTTATGTCCCTAGAGCCACACGCCAAGGAAGAGTCGCTGCTGCTGTGACGTAAAGTACACAGTAATCCACTTTACAAGGGAAAGACATTTAGGAAAGATTTCACCAAGCAATCATCCTTCATTGAGAGTCAAAAGCGGAGGATGTAGTTCCCCAGGGCAACAAGGGGTTCAGATTAGCCATGTTACGTGGAATTATCGTTAGAAAGATGCCCTTCTCTTCTCTCACACTACATTGTTTATTCTATCTTATCTTTTTCATAACCAAAGAAATAATATATACAATTTATTTCCAATTTTATCCATTGTCATATTTCAAAAACCCTTGAAATGCAGGATGTTGAAAATTGCAATTATTATTAAGACTAGCGAGCTTCCCTCCGAATGTGTTTCGGTAAAGAGCAGCCCCATCTACTGTGCTCCACAAGCCAGAAAGTTTAAGTGACATCATCCTTAACGTTTTTCCATCCTTCACCCTCTACATCCAATCAGTCACTCAGGTCCTAGTGATTCTACCTCCTAAATTCCTCTCAAGACCATCCAGTTTGATCAAGTCTGGGAGCTCCAGCCTGATCTAATTGTTATAGATGGTGATGCAGGGTGGCTCAGGCCCTTGCTGACTGACCTTGACATCTTGCAATGAACCACCTGCTCACCTTGGAAGAGAGGCTCTCTGTGTTAATCCTATGGCACAGATACTCCAATCGAAGGCCCCACTGAAACATCTGTCATCTAGAAATAGAATGGCTTTAATTACTTTAAATGTTCTGTGTTCACCTGAGAGATGTGAGATGGTTATTTCATTGCCTAGCCAGTTATTGTTTTTATGCATCATGATCTTATAGGGTTTCTTTTAGTTTTGGTATCTGTAGTTCATACTGAGTGGGCTTCCCTGGAGGCTCAGATGGTAAAGAATCTGCCTGCCATGCAGGAGACCTGGGTTCGATCCCTGGGTTGGGAAGATTCCCTGGAGAAAGGAATGGCAACCAGTTGTAGTATTCTTGCCTGGAGAATCCAAATGGACAGAGGAGCCTGGCAGGCTGCAGTCCATGGGGTTGCAAAGAATCGGACATGACTGAGTGGTTAAGTACACAGCACAGATCACACTGAATATCTCTTTGAATGTTGGTTTATTTATAGCCCGTTCCTTCGACAGCAGCACAGGCCGACTTCTGTCTTTCTTCATCAGCTTTGTTTCCAAGGAAGTTGGGAGAAAAGTGCCTTCTACTTTGTTAGAAACATCTTTGCTTAGACTACTTGGCCTTACCGTGAAGATTACTGAGTGGTGCACTCTGTTGTTGGTTCACTCCACTGAGCCTCAGAGGGCAGCAAATCAATTTTTCAAGGCTCCTACTGGCTTGGCTTGTTGGAGGATATGCATGATGGTTCTTGTTCTCTGAATCTTACCTGACAGCTCCCACTGCCCAGTAATCCAAAAACGGAAGCGTGCAAGGAGGAGGAGTGAGCCAGGCTACCCCCAGTTCTGCATGAGGCACAGCTGCAGTGCAGGGCAGCCGGCTGGCTTGCTCTGTACCCCTGTACCCTAGCCACGGAGCATCCTCTGGGTTCACAGTCAGGCTGATTAGCTCTGAATCCAAGTATTCCCTTATCCTGAACTGACAGCCACATTTTTTTTTTTTCTGATAACAATAAACCTGGACTTAACGATGTGAATTCTGAAAAGAAAACCACTAGCCTGCCCTTCTCTGACAATCACACTGCATCTCCATTGCTCACAGGTACTCCTGTGGAGGGCTCTTCCAGATCTGCGAATACTGCGAAATGACCTCCTACAAATTCTGCAGGCTTGTCCATCTCCATGCTGTCCCTCCCACCACTGCGGCAGCTGGCCTTTGTTTGCGTGCAAGATTTACCTTCCTTTCTCTTTCTTAAGTCTAGCCCTGCTTCACTTTAAGAACTTGGTTGTTAAAACCTGAAATGCCAACCATATTGTAATTTAAATTTATACGAGACCTCCTTTAGGAAAATGCTTTCTGCTTGCCTGACACTAAGCAGGCAGAGCCCTCCTACGGCACCTTGTTCAGACCTTCTTTTGCTCCTGAGGTTAATGATCAGATCCCTGGTTTCTGTGGGGGCTGAGAAAATTCTGGTATAAATGCCGTCACCCAAGAGAATGTCTTCCACAATTATAATGCAATCACAGCATGACGGAACCCCTCCCAGACCGTCGTGGCTGGGCTGCTGATAGACTCCATCCTCTGCTTTTTACTTTCCAACCCAGGGCTCCCCGGAATAATAGCAGGAAAGGGCAGGGGTCCCAGCCCCACCAGACTTATGCCCATAATCTCTGGTCTTCTGCAGGAGGTATCAGATGGTATGGTACTAAAAGTCATGGGTGGGTACTGTAGGAGGGAAAATGGATCACTCAGGGTATTCAGTGAAGAACTGGGTGTCTTTTCAGCAGCACCTTTTCATTGCGTTGATTTATAATGCTTTTCATTAGCAAACAAAGCAAAATAAAACAAAAGTTCAAGTCACAATTAAAGACTCTCTTCTGTGCAGGTGGGCAGGAAATGAGATAGCTGGGCCCTTCAGCTTCTCAGTGAGTAGTAGCAGTAGTGTTAGTCACTCAGTTGTGTCTGACTCTTTGCAACCCCACGAACTGTAACCCACAAGGCTCCCTCCTCTGTCCATGGGATTCTCCAGGCAATACTGGAGCAGATTGCTATTCCTTTCTCCAGAGGCTCTTCCCAACCCAGGGATAGACTCTGGGTCTCCTGCATTGCAGGCAGATTCTTTACCATCTGAGCTACAAGGAAGATCCTCTCAATGAGAGTTAGTTCCAATTGGAAACTGCCTTGTTTATTTACTGTTTACAGCCACCTCTCTCTCCTCTGCCAACGTTAATCTGAGTTAGTTCCATGTATGAATCATTGGCAGATTCAGGATGCCACACAGTTGCTCATGGTCTGTGGAATATCTACAGAGAAGTTCCCACATGTTGCACAGTCTTAACTACAGGTTGCTTTTCCCAATGAGCACAGAGTATTTAAAGCTGGCTGTCAAATTGTCACAGTGTATAAATCAGTGAAATTAGTGTTGGAACTCATTGAATCTACTTGATAGCAGCATCTGTAATTGACACACACATATTTTATAAAGGCTTCCCTTGTAGCTCAGTTGGTAAAGAGTCTGCCTGCAGTACAGGAGACTCAGGTTCAATCCCTGGATTGGGAAGATCCCCTAGAGAAGGAAATGACAACCCGCTCCAGTATACTTGCCTGGAAAATCTCATGGACACAGGAGCCTGTTGGGCTGCAGTCCACAGAGACATAAAGAGTCGGGCATGACTGAGCAACTAACACTTACTTACTATATTTTAAAAGGGGCAGTATGCTGCGAGGAGCATGGGGGTGATTTTACACTAGAGCTTTAGCCAGAGAACCAAAGTTCTCTTCGAAATTTAAATTAGAATTTACCCAGGTGTGGAGCTGCAGGTACCTGAGTATATTAACTTTAATTCAAAGAGATGTAACCAAATTTAAGATATGAAAAAGTAGGTCTAGTTTCCTTTTTATATTTTATTCTAAAGTCTGTTGATCTTTTGTGACTTTATTTTTCTTTGCTTCTTACTTATATCTGGTTTGATCAGTGTGACAAATGGGGTAGCCCTGTACTTATACTCTTAAATTTAAAAAATCCAACTCAGATACTTAGACTCTTGGAAACAAAAGTGTCTGGAGCAATCATGCAAGAAATCTTAGTAGAATCAAGCTGTTGACAAGCAGGAATCACAGATGTTGAAACGGTTGCATATATTTGACTAAACCACAGAAGCGTCTAATATGTGCCTACTTCTCTATATGGGACTGATTTAAGCTTAAGAAAAGTTATATGTCTCCAAATTTTACCTTTGATATTTCATTTTTTGACTCAATAAAGTTAGAAATGATTTTACCATAAGTTATTTTGTCTCCATAAAATTAAAAAAAAAGCTTAAAAATAATGATGCCTCATAAATATATTTTTTGAAAGTTTATGTTGCTATTTTAAAAATCCATTGATAATTAAACACATGATAAATTTAAATGTTGAGATTATTATGTAAGGTGATACAATGACAAGACATGAATCACTGTCAATGTTTTAGGCATAATTGTCAAGGAAGATGCAGGCATGGGTAACAGGAGTTATATTTTTGCTCATCTATTGCCTTCAAGTATATCAACAAGTATACTCTCTCTCTCTTCACTCCTTTTAAAGACTTGGTTTCTTCTTACTGATCACCTTGTTTTGGTAAAATATTAGACGATGCCTCAGCATATCACTATTTATGTACCTTCCTATTGGTAAGTTATCTATATAGTTTTTTCCGAGCTTTAAATCAATGGACTATAAAAATCCAGAAAATGAATCAACTTCTTTACTTGGCTTGTTATTCAGTATTTCCCCCTATCATCGATCCATCACTCCAGGTATGAACTATCATATCTGTGAAAATTCTTCTCATGACACAGAGCTCTAAAAACTAACCAAGGTTTTATGAAAATATGTCAGGGTATTCTAGAACCAGCTTTCTATATTTGAAAGCTCTTGACTTTTCTTTCTGCCCTAAACTATCTCTGCATGCCATGTGCACGTGTGCTAAATCACTTCAGTCGTGTCCAGCTTTTTATGACCCCATGGACTGTAGCCCGCCAACCTCCTCTGTCCATGGCATTCTCCAGGCAAGAATACTGGAGTGTGTTGCCATTAGCTGCTTCAGGGTATCTTCCTGACCCAGGTATCAAACCCACATCTCTTGTATCTCCTGCATTGACTGATGGGTTATTCGAAGAGCTGACTCATTGGAAAAGACTGTGATGCTGGGAGGGATTAGGGGCAGGAGGACAAGGGGACAACAGAGGATGAGATGGATGGATGGCATCACTGACTCGATGGACGTGAGTCTGAGTGAACTCCGGGAGTTGGTGATGGACAGGGAGGCCTGGAGTGCTGCGATTCATGGGGTCGCAAAGAGTCGGAAATGACTGAGCGACTGAACTGAACTGAAACTGAACTGAAGTCCACACTAACACTAGATTATGACAAATATAAGTTGGGGAATTGTGTACTTGATTTAAGGATGAGACAAAAGGAAATGTGCAAAGACCCAGATTGAAAGTCTACATTGCACTTGCTTGACAAATCCCAACCCACTTAAATGCAACTGTCCCTCTGTGCCAGTGCGTGTGGTGACAATGAGCCTGGGGAAGAGTCTACAGCCCTGAGAAATGGCATCACTTTAAATTAAGAAACAATGACCTACTGGCATCTTTAATCTAAACTATTATTTACACATATGTCCTTATTATTAGTTCATTCACTGTTCACTTCTGTACAGTCAGTATTCCATACTTTCTTTTCAAACTATCAACATTGGCACCCTCCCATTGTCAGCTAATCACCTTACTTCCTGGAAAAAAACTTCCATGCCTATTACTAAGTGAAAGAAGCCACCTTGCAAAGGTTCCATACTCTGATTTCAACCCTGTGACATTCTGGAAAAAATCATAACTGTAGAGACAGTAAAAAGATCACCAGTCACCAGGAGCTGGGGGTTTGGTAGGAAGGATGAATAGACATAACACATTAAATTTTTAGGACAGTGAAAAGATTTGCAGAGTACATTATGCAAAATGCTGGGCTGGATGAAGCACAAACTGGAATCAAGTTTCCCGGGAAAATAACAATAACCTCAGATATGTGCATGACACCACTCTTATGACAGAAAGTGAAGAAGAACTAAAAAGCCTCTTGATGAAAGTGAAAGAGGAGGGTGAAAAAGTTGGCTTAAAGCTCAACATTCAGAAAACTAAGATCATGGTATCTGGTCCCATCATTTCATGGCAAATAGATGGGAAACAATGCAAACAGTGATAGACTTCATTTTGGGGGGCTCCAAAATCACTGCAGATGGTGACTGCAGCCATGAAATTAAAGAATGCTTGCTCCTTGGAAGAAAAGCTTGACCAACCTAGACAGCATATTAAAAACCAGAGACATTACTTTGCCAACAAAAATCCGTCTAGTCAAAGCTATGGTTTTTCCAGTGGTCATGTATGGATGTGAGAGTTGGACTACAAAGGCTGAGTGCCAAAGAATTGATGCTTTTGAACTGTGGTGTTGGAGAAGACTCTTGAGAGTCCCTTGGACTGAAAGGAGATCAAACCAGTCCATTCTAAAGGAAATCAGTCCTGAATATTCATTGGAAGGACTGATGCTGAAGCTGAAGCTCCAATCCTTTGGCCACCTGATGCAAAGAGCTGACTCATTTGAAAAGACCCTGATGCTGGGAAAGATTGAGGGCAGGAGGAAAAGGGGATGACAGAGGATGAGATGGTTGGATGGCATTACTGACTGATGGGAATGAGTTTGAGTAAGCTCTGGGAGTTGGTAATGGACAGAGAAGCCTGGTGTGCTGAGGTTCATGGGGTCACAAAGAGTCAGACAAGACTGAGCAACTGAACTGAACTGAAAGTGTTTCTTATGACATTGCAATGATGAGATTTTCATTACACATTTTCCCAAACTGATCCAATGTAAACATCTAGAGTTAATGTTTAACGTTCATAATTTCAATAATAACTTTCAGTGATTATGAGATGCCAATGTAGATTGCTCAGTTAGAGCAAGTATACCACTTTGGTGGGGAGAGTTGAAGACAAAGGAGTTTATGAACATGTGGAGACAGGGGTTATATGAGAAATCTTTGCAGTTTTAATTTTTCTAAGAACTTTAGGTGTTCTGAAAATTCTTAATTAAAACAGAAGTCATAATTTTAAGCATGGCATTGGGTGATTACTTAAAATCCTCTATAGTTGCTCCATCTTATTTTGCTTCATTAAGTAAAATAAAAAGATATATAAATTTCTCTAAAAATGCCCATGTCCCACTTGCTGGCACTTGTGAATATATTACAATACACAGCAAAAAAAGAAAAAAAAACACTTTGCAGATGTGATTAAATTAAACTTTTTGACATGGGGAGGTTATCCTGGTTTATCTTTGTGTGTGTGCTCAGTCATGTCCAACTCTTTGCAACCCCATGGACTGTAGCCATACCAGGCTCCTATGTCCATGGGATTTTCCAGGCCTAATTTAGTCACAATGATCCTTACAGAGGGAGGCACTTGGGATCAGAGAAGGCTATGTGACTATGGAAGCAGGTATCAGAGAGGTTTGAAGATGCTCTTATTGAAGTTGAAGATGGAAGAAGAGGCCTAATGCCAAGGAATGCAGGCAGCCTCTGGAATCTGGAAAATGGAAGGAAACGGAATATCCCCTGGAGCTTCCAGAAAGAATCCTGTCTGCTGAGGCCTTGATGTTTCACTCCAGTGAAGCTGACTTTGGACTGCTGGCTTTAGAATTGTGAGATAATCAATTTGAGTCTCTTTAGGCTAAAAATGGGTGGTAACTTCTTCAAGAAGCAATAGGAATGTAATACAAATTATTTGTTGAAAAATCATAAACTTCAGCCAAATTCTGTGACTACTCCATTTGAAATTGCAAGTGCTTCTTCCTATCTTCTGTGCCTTACTTTCATGCTTTACTTTTCTCTTACTTCTATCTGACCTCTTGTTTATTTTCTTATTTCCCCATCTTACTAGAATGTATGTACCCATGAGAATAGAAATACTATTTAGTTATGACTTTTTTCAGCACCTAGGACAGTGCCAGACTTTACACTTGCTCAGACCATGTCTACCATATGAATGGTAAGTACGGAAGGAGAAGGAAACTGTGACTTTCAGCTCATTTATCAAGTGGAGACACATTACTTTGCCTTCCTCTATGTCTCTCCCTCTCTGTATCACCATTGGTACAATTCTGGGCTCTGCAATCTTCTCTCTGTACCTGTATAATAACACTTGGCACACCATTTTATATTTAGTTATTATATTCTTTATATTTAGTTATTATATTCTTTCTTGGTGGCTCAGAGGTTAAAGAATCTGCCTGCAGTGTGAGAGAGTGGGTCAATGGCTAAACACTCCACTATTCTTGCCTGGAGAATTCCATGTACAGAGGAGGCTGGTGGGCTACAGCCCATGGGGTTGCAGAGTCAGACATGACTGAGTGATTTTTGCTAATGTATTTTTCTTCACATCAATTCTGGAAGAGCAGGACTATGCTCATTTTTGTAATACACATCCAAAAACAATACCAGGAACACAGTAATGTCTGCAGGTATGGCTAGTTAGCCATACAAAACTCAAGACTGTTAACAGCACTCGTACAGAAAAGACAATACCATCTATTAGAAAGGTCTCTTCACTCTAAAAGTCAAGTATGAGTTCTACAAATTGCCAGTCATAATATCCTAGATAACTTACTCAACCTTTCTGGGCCAACCTCCATTTATAACATGAACACTACTTTACAAGGTTATTAGAAATTTCAGTTGTAATCTTGACTTAAAAAGTATTCACAACCTAAAAGTTGAAAGCTATCTTTTATGTGGCATGAAGTTTTAGGACCTTAAACCTGGGATAGGAGAAGGCAATGGCACCCCACTCCAGTACTCTTGCCTGGAAAATCCCATGGACAGAGGGGCCTGGTAGGCTGTAGTCCATGAGGTCGCTGAGGGTCTGACACGACTGAGCGACTTCACTTTGACTTTTCACTTTCATGCATTGGAGAAGGGAATGGCAACCCACTCCAGTGTCCTTGCCTGGAGAATCCCAGGGACGGGGGAGCCTGGTGGGCTGCTGTCTATGGGGTCACCCAGAGTCGGACACGACTGAAGTGACTTAGCAGCAGTAGCAGTAAGCCTGGGATACAACATCTCAAGTAACTCTGAGAGGACTGCTCTGAGGAGGCAAGGAGTGGAACCAGGTTATATAAAAGCTTTGTAACAAAGGGGAAGTAGTCTGAATGTCAAAAGATTATTGTTAATCAATTGAAAGCCAGATATCCCAAGTTAAGGAATTTAGCGTTTTTCTCTATGTATGGGAAGATGCAAGTCTGGACTCACTCTGTGTGTGTATATATACATATGTGTGGTATATATACATATATGCTTTCACTTTAACTTTCATATATATATATATATATATATATATATATATATATATATATAACTATTTCTATATGAATTATAAGGCATTATAACATTGCAAGTTTATAATATAATATCTCTAAATCAAGTAAGAAACCATTTGGATTCTGGGGATGAATGTCTCTTTTAATTCAAACATTTCTAGATTCTTAACGAAACACTACCATGGCTTTAGTTTCCACCTGTAAATCGACTACAGTCAAATGTATAGTAGATCTCCATCCCTAAGTTTTCTCCTAAGTTCAGGAATAGACACATGTTCTCATTACTAAATGAAGTTGTGAGCGGTCATGGCTGAAATCTACCTACATCAATCCCTTCAACACACTAGTGTATAGATCTTTACTGTATGACTGCAGTGTTCCAGTTAATCTGCTGTGGTTAAAAAAAAAAAAAAAAAAAGTTCTAACAGCTGAGTTCCATCATGACAATTTGCTCTACAAAGGATCATTCCGTAACTTTGTAGAGGTTGAATTTAAGGGCCAAGCAAAGGTGTGGAGATTCACTAGAGGGTTCTCATAGTTATCCAAAGAGGGGGTGATGGTCCTGCATCCTGAAAGGCAACTTTAATATGAATCAAGTGGAGCCAACTACACTTGAGGAACAGAAAATAAAACATACATATTTATTGTTTAGTTAAGTGGGTGAGGCAAAGGGAGAAATTAAAAATCACTCCCACAATTCCACTGTGGGTGATTAGGGGGTTAGCAATCCTAGCTGTGATAGTCATTCAGGAGAAGGCATTGGCTTAGAGGACAGATCGTTAGTTTACCATATGACAAACCACTTTGACAGGTTGACTTGAGGCATCACAGGACTGTGTACAATGATCCAATCATGTTTGGACTGTGGATAAATGGTAGGGCTTTTAATTTCTGCTCTGAAGTACTGCTGGGCTACCATAGCAGGTTCCCAGTTTTGATGAGTAAAGAAGATGTTTCCCCCTGTCATCACACTGAACACCCAAGCGTCAGAGAATAAAATTGGAGAAGTGACCTTATCCTCCTGAGTGACTTGTTAAAATATGTTTCGTGCCCAGTGGCAGGTTTTCATCTTTCTAGTTAATGAAGAAACGTAAGCATTAACACTCCCAAAGGGCCTTTCCAACAATTCTGATAAGCACTAAAATAACTGTCCTCCATGAAACATTGCAAATAGAATCATCACAACATATCATAATGAAAAGTGTGTCACAAATTGATTTTTTTTAGCTACCACCGGATCTTCATTAACACACATTGTAGATGCATTTTCTGAAATCACACGCCATTTTCCTAGGCTAAGTGTATTTTAGAGAGGAGCTGTGACAGATCTGATGTGACAAGCACTGTTTTGCAATTACTGTGTGTCTCTGACACTGGCATTCTCTAATTCATACTCACAACAGTCTTGCACATGTAAGATTATTGGCAATTATATTTTGGATGAGAAAACTGAATCAGTGTGTGAAGTGACAATCACATTATATTGTGGGCTGTGAAGCCAAAACAGACTTAAGTTCAAATCTAGGCTTAAGCAAGTTATTCAATATCTTTGGGCCACAATTTATTTGTTGATAAAGTAAGACTATCTGTACAACAAAAATGTTTTTAAAATGTCATTTATTTAGCTAATATTCTTAATTAGTATTTAGTGGCAGATATGTAACAAATGCTGGTCACCTTCTCATCACACTCTTGCACTGCTGCTTTATTTGACTTAAAAACTAAGAACCGAAAGTAAACAGTAAATTTCTACTTCTGATTGTAACAGAACAGAGACAAGTAGATCAATGTAAAACACTCAGAATAATGAAAAGCTTGGAACTTTTCTATTTATAAAAAATTAAATTATATATACTATAATTGTGCAGCTGTTTTTCATTATTCATGGTAGTTGGATTCTAGAAAGCTATCAGCAACTCTGAAATAGTGGCTACTGAGCCGTTTCTCCTAAGGGAAACATAGAGTTAGTTTCCTTCAAGCCCCTGATCATAATATTTTTGTCAGCTGATCAATACATAACCTTGTTGTATGTGTATTTCTGCTTAAATATGCTTTATTTACAATGTATTGTTGATGTATTGGCATTGAGATCATGGCATTACAGCCATAACTATAATTCATTTCTGAAAGAAAAATTTCTCTAACATATATTTTCTCTGCAGGGCACATCACAGTCTTCTTGTGCTTAGAAATACTAGCCAACACTCCAGCACTATTTTAAACAATTAAATCATAAAAAAAGAAGAAGAACAAGAAACACAAAAATGCAAAAGAAAAAAAAAAAACTATGCACATGGTACTAAAAATATCACAAAAGAGTTACTTGTCTGTAGTAGTCGGCTGAAAACAAAAAGATAGACCATTGCCAGTACATCCTCAGATGGGACTGTGTATACCAAGTGACTTAAATGTTTGCCATACTATACATTTGTGAGTGATCATGAAAGCACATAAATATTACATTTGAGTTACAAATAAAATTTAGCAAGTAGGTGAGTTTGTAAATATTGAATCTATATATGCTGCTGCTGCTAAGTTGCTTCAGTCGTGTCCAACTCTGTGCAACCCCATAGACAGCAGCCCACCAGGCTCCCCGGTCCCTGGGATTCTCCAGGCAAGAACACCGGAGTGGGTTGCCATTTCCTTCTCCAATACATGAAAGTGAAAAATGAAAGTGAATTTGCTCAGTCGTGTCCGACCCTCAGCAACCCCATGGACTGCAGCCTTCCAGGCTCCTCCATCCATGGGATTTTCCAGGCAAGAGTACTGGAGTGGGGTGCCATTGTCTTCTCCAGAATCTATATAATTCCCTTCAGTGTTTATTGCAGTATAGGTCTTCTGTCAATAAATTCACCTAGCTATTGTTTGTCTAATAGTGCCTTTTATTCTTTCGATTTTGAAAGACACTTTCTCTGGAAAGTGAGAAATATTGTATTGTAAATATACAATTTACATATATGTTTACATATATGTACAGAAGACCTATACTGCAATAAACACTGAAGGGAATTCTTAGGCTGAATAAAAAGAATTACAATGTGGAGTGTGTTAAATATAGAGCCACAAGGATAAAACTAAAAAGATAAGTTTTTAGTGACTTTAAAAATGGTAGAAGGGAGAACAAGATGGTGCAAGAGTAAGTGGACATGGAGCACATCTCTCTCCACAGATACATCAGGAATGCACCTTCAGACACAGAAGTAAATGCAGAACCCCAGCTGTAGGCTGACAGGAGGACCTGACCAGTGGAAAAGAATACATACAACCATTCCAAACTCAGTAGGACAAAGGAACTAAGGGGAAAAACAGGAGTGTTATTAGGACTGGACCTACCCTCAGCGGCGGCGGAACTGAAGCAGGGGTCCAATCCCCACAGCAGGGCAGTTGTCGGAGTCAGAGGAGAAACATTTAAGGTTGAGAGTGAAACAGCTGTTCTGTGGCAGCCTAAACAGAATGAGAATCACACAGTCCTTGCCGCAGCCATACATATGACGGGCAGGAACACGGGTCTCCTGGAAGGGGCTGTGGCTGGGAGCTGGAGTTTAGGGATTGTGGAGCAATCCAAGGGCGAGGGCTGCTGTTGTCTGCAGAGAGACGGATGTAGGGGATGTGAAGGAGGAGATCATGGTGGAAATGCCTGTGGAGGAAAGCCAGGCAGTCATGGAAGCGAGGGGATACTGCTGAGTCACACATAGTGGGTGGAGCCATCACCATAGCCTCTCTTTCCCCACAGGCCAGCATTGGCAGCTGAACAATGGAGAAGCTGGCCCATCAAATGCCTGACACACTGAACTACAGAGTAGGACCCCACCCAGGGTGCCTCATTAAGTGCCTGATGTGCCAATCTACAGAGTAGGACCCCAATCATGGGGCCCTTCTCTGTGCCTGATGCGCTGAACAACAGAAAAGGACCCAGGCAAGGGAGCCCTCTAAGTGCCTGAATGAAGATTGGCCAAAGAGATCTTCTGATCACCAGCTATAAGAGGCTTGATAAAAGACTCTGATAGGGCCATAACTCCTGCAGCAGAGTAAGTCTGTGTCCCTGAACACTTGGCATCACCAAGGTCCCCACAAGCCAAGCAGCTGCATAACCTTCACATTCCCCTCTCACTGGGGCAGAGCTGCCACAGGTGGGGCGGGGGTGGGGTGGGGTGTGGAAATCATGTGTTTATGCACGCAGGGTGGCTTCAGTCCTGTCCAACTCTTTGCAACCCAGTAAACTGCAGCCTGCCATACTTCTGTTTCAGAGAAGGGCTTCTCCAGGCAAGAATACTGGAGCGTATTGGCCAATACTGGTTGCCACACCCTTCTAGAGCACTGTATTTCCTGCTGCCCTAGTCACCAACCCCCCTGAATATCTGATGCTGCCAGAACCCTTGTGACCCAAGCTGCTGTACCACTTCCACACCTGGCCCTCACTGGGACAGACCCAAGCCCTCCAGGGCAGCCTCAGAAGCTAAATCCCAGTGGACAACCCACATGTAGAGGTGGAAATAAAACCACAATTGAAACCCAGGTGCAGTGTGGCTAAGGAAGAAGACCCAAAACCTTCACACCAGCTGTACAAGCTATAGATTAAATACACATGATCAACTAAGCAGGCTCTGTGTCTATGGAATATATGAAAGGACACTGAGAGCTCCCACAAAAGAAAACACAGTGGCTTGGATAGCTGTGGACATCACAGGTAGGAACACACAGGAGTAGGACTAGATAAGGATCTGAGCTGCCCCCACAGTAGGTCCAGAGATCAGCACAGTGTTGGAGGGCATCCTAGGGAGGTGAGGTGGACTGTGATTCCCAGTGCTGGAAAAGACTCTGACAGCAGTGACTCAAGAAAAGCATCTATTATTCTTATTTTTTACTTGTTCCATAGCTACTTTTGGATTTTTTTTCCTCCCCCACCCCCGCTATTGTTGTTGTCGATTTTATTGGCACTAAGAAATCCAATTCAGAGAAGGCAATGGCACCCCATTCCAGTACTCTTGCCTGGAAAATCCCATGGATGGAGGAGCCTGGTAGGCTGCAGTCCATGGGGTCGCTAAGAGTCAGACATGACTGAGCCACTTCACTTTCACTTTTCACTTTCATGCATTGGAGAAGGAAATGGCAACCCACTCCAGTATTTTTGCCTGGAGAATCCCAGGGACGAGGGAGCCTGGTGGGCTGCCATCTATGGGGTCGCAGAGTCGGACACAACTGAAGTGACTTAGCAGTACCAAGAAATCCAATCAAGCTTTTGAGCTCTTTTTGTGTTTTTTTTTTTTTTTTCCTCATTTTTTATTGTTGTCATATAACCTCTGCCTCTAAAATGGGCTTTTGCAGTTCTGTGGAGTTTTCCTCCTTTTTTTTTTTTTTTTCTTATTTTTTTTAAATTTTAATTTTTAAAAAGCCTATTTTTTTTCTACATTTATTCCTTTGTTTGCTTTACCTACTGTTCTTTTCCCCTTGATGTTAATCTTTAATGCATATAAATCTTCATCCATCTCTGTTTAACACTGCATATCTATTCTTTCTTTCCTTTCTTTCTTTCCTTTCCTCTCAACATATTTATTAGTTTTGTTTTCATTTCTTTATTTCCCACTTGGCACCTTGCTTTAGCTTTGCTTTCGAGTTTGTGCTTAAGTTAGTTTTGTTCTTAACTGATAAACATAATTTTTGATTTCCTTTATTCACCAGATCAATCTACTGTACTTTATTTTTGTTGGGCTATTTTCACTTTGCTCATGGGTGCATATATACATGTGTATATTCCATTTTTTAAAATTATCATTTACCTGATATTGTAACTGCCATTTGTCTGGGGCTCATCTTTGGTTTCTCGTTTTGGATATTTGTTTTACTCTCCCTTAATGCCATAACAAACCACTTATGGAATCTTTGTTCCTAACCAGAGATCAAACCCTGAGCCTTTGGAGTGGGAGCACTGACTCCAAGACCCTAAACTACCCGAGAACTAATCCTAGGGAGTATTGAATAGTGAGAACTCACACAAAGTAAACCACTTGAATCCAAGATCCAGCATCACCCAACCACCAGTAACACCCTGTGCAGGACGCCTCATTTAAACAACAAACAAAGCAAAAATACAAACCCAGTCATCAGCAGACAGGAGTATTGCCTCATGCAGCCTTGCCCATCAGAGGAAAAACAAACAAACAAAGAGACAAAACCTCAACAAAAATCTCACCCTATATGAAGCTCACACAAACCACTGGGCAAACCGTAAGAAGGGAGAAACCAAAAGGAAGAAAGCGTTCAACCTTCTTCAAGGACCAGGGAAAAGGAGACCTCAAGGCCAATAACTTTAAAAAAAGAGAAAGGCGGAGAAATACTGTACAAATGAAGGAACTAAAACACAGAAGCCCAAATAAATGCAGAGGAAATAGGAAAATTACCTGAAAAAGAATTCAGAATAATGATAGTATAGATGATGAAAAACCTTGAAAACAAAATGGAGAAAATGCAAGAATCAATTAATAAAGACCTAGAAGAATTAAAGAATAAGCACACAGAGACAAATAACACAATTACTGAAATTAAAAATACTCTAGAAGGAATCAATAGCAGAATCTCTGAAAGAGAAGAAGGAATCAGTGAACTGGAAGATAAAATGGTGAAAATAACTTCTGAAGAGCAGAATACAGTAAAAAGAATGAAAAGAGCTGAGGACAGCCTCAGAGACATCTGAGACCATATCAAATGCACCAACACTTGAATTATAGGGGACCCAGAAGAAGAAGGGAAAGGAAAGGGTATGATAAAATTTTAGAAGAGGTTATAGTCAAAAATTTCCCCAACATAGAAAAGGAAATAGCCAATCAAGTCCAAGAGGTGCAAAGTCCCACACAGGATAAACTCAAGGAGAAACATGCCAAGACACATACTAACCAAACTAACAAAGTCTAAACACAAGAAAGAATATTAAAAGGAGAAAGAGAGAAGCAACAAGTAGCATACAAGGGAAACTCCATATGATTAACAGCTGATCTTTCAGCAGAAACTCTGCAGGCCAGAAGGAAATGGCAGGATATATTTAAAGAACAGAGAGGGAAAAATCTACAACAAAGATTACTGTACCCAGCAATGATCTCATTAGAAATTGGTGGATAAATAAAAGCTTTTCAGACAATCAATAGTTAAGAGACTTCAGTACCACCAAATCAGCTTTATAACAAGTGTTAAACAGACTCATATAGTCAAGAAATACAACAGAAGAAAAAAGATCTACAAAATCAACCCCAAACAATTAGAAAATGGCAATAGGAACATATATATCAGTTTTACTTTAAATGTAAATGGAGTAAATGCTCCAATCAAAAGTCACATGGATTAAAAAAAAAAAAAAGACCAATATATATGTTGTCTACAAGAAACCCACTTCAGACCTCAAGACGCATATAGACTGAAAGTGAGAGGATGGGAAAATATATTCCATGTAAATGGGAAGCAAAAGAAAGCTGGAGTAACAATCCTCAAATCAGACAAAATAGACCTTAAAATAAAGGTTACAAGATATAAGGAAGGACACCGCATAATGATCAAGGGATCAATCGAAGAGGAAGATATAACAATTGTGAATATCTATGCACATCAACATATGAGCACCTCAATACGTAAGACAAACACTGACATACATAAAAGGAGCAACTGACATTAACACAGTAATAGTAGGAGACTTTAACACACCAATGGACAGATATCAAAACAGAAAATTAATAAGAAAAAATAAGTCTTAAATGGTACATTAGATGAAATGGATCTCATTGATATCTTCAGGGCATTCCAAAATGCAGAAGAATACACATTCTTCTTAAGTGCACGTGGAACGTTCTCCAGGATAGACCACATTTTGGGTCACAATTTAAGCCTCAGTAAATTTAAGAAAATTGAAATTGTATTAAGTATCTTTTCTGATCACAATGCTATGAGACTAGATATCAATTATGGGGGGGGGTACTGTAAGAAGCACAAACACATGGAGATTAAACAACATGTTTCGAAATAACCAACAGGTTACCTAAGAAATCAAAAGAGAAATAAAAAAAATTCTAGAAACAAATGACAATGAAAACATGACAACTCAAAACCTATGGGATGCAGCAAAAGCAGTTCTAAAAGGGAAGTTTATAGCAATACAATCCTACAACAAGAAAAACATCAAATAGGCAACCTAACTTTACACCTAAAGCAACTGTAAAAAAAAAAAAAGAATAAAAAAAATTAGTGGAAGGAAAGAAATCATAAAGACTTGAGCAGAAATAAATGAAGAAGAAATGAAAGAAACAATAGTAAAGATTAATACAATTCAAAGCTGATTATTTGAGAAGATAAACAAAATTGACAAACCCTTAGCCAGACTCAGCAAGAAAAAAAGAAAGAATCAAATCAACAACATTAGAAATGAAAAAGGAGAGGTTATAACAGGCAATGCAAAAGAAGTACAAAGGATTATAAGAGACTATTATGAACAGCTACATGGCAATAAAATAGATAACAGCAGAAACTGTCAGATTCTTAGAAAAGTTCAATCTTCCAAGACTGAACCAGGAAGAAATAGAAATTATGAACAAATCAATTACTAGCACTGAAATTGAAGCTGTGATCAAAAACCTCTGGAAAAAACAACAACAGCAACAAAAGCCCATGACCAGATGGCTTCACAGGAGAATTCTATCAAACGTTTAGAGAAGAGCTGATGCCTATCCTTCTAAAACTCTTTTAAAAAATTTCAGAGGAAGGAACACTTCCAAACTCATTCTATGAGGCCACCATCACCCTGATACCAAAAGCACACAAAAGCAACACACACACACACACACACACACACACACACACACAAACTACAGGCCAATATCACCGATGAACATAGATGTGAAAATACTCAACAAAATTTTAGCTAACACAATTCAGCAACATATCAAAAAGCTCATACACCATGATCAAGTTGGGTTTATTCCAGGGATGCAAGGCTTCTTCAGTATGTGGAAATCAATCAATGTGATACACCATATTAGCAAATTGAAAGATAAACACCATATGATCATCTCAATAGATGCAGAAAAAGCCTTTGATAAAACCAGCACCTCTTTATGATTAAAACTCTTCAAAAACCGGGCATAGAAGGAACCTACCTCAACATAGTAAAGGCCATATATGATAAGCCTACAGCAAACATTATTCTCAAAGGTGAAAAACAGAAAGCATTCCCCCTAAGACCAGGAACAAGACAAGGGTGTCCTCTTTCACCACTATTATTCAACATAGTTCTGGAAGTCCTTCCTACAGCAATCAGAGAAGAAAAAGAAATAATAGGAATCCAGATCAGAAAAGAAGAAGTAAAACTCACTGTTTGCAGATGACATGATACTGTACATAGAAAACCCTAAAGATAGTATCAGAAAATTACTAGAGCTAATCAGTGAGTTTAGCAAAGTTGCAGGATACAAAATCAATATACAGAAGTCACTTGCATTTCTATATACTAACAATGAAAAATCAGAAAGAACAATTAAGAAATCAATCCCATTCACCATTGCAACAAAAATAATTAAATCTCTAGGAATAAACTTACCCAAGGAGACAAAAGAACTGTACACAGAAAATTACAAGAATCTAATGAAGAAATCAAAGATGACAATAACAGATGGAGATATATTATATGTTCCCATGTAGAAAGAAAAAATATTGTGAAAATGAGTATACTACCAAATGCAATCTACAGATTTAATGCAATCCCTATCAAATTGTCAATGGCATTTTTCACAGAATGAGAACAAAACTTTCTCAATTCATATGGAAACACAAAAGACCCCAAATAGCCAAAGCAGTCTTGAGAAAGAGGAATGGAGCTGGAGGAGGAAAGCTTTCTGACTTCAGGTTATACTACAAGGCTACAGTCATCAAGACAGTATAGTACTGGCATAAAAACAGAAATATAGACCAATGAAACAAGATGGAAAGCCCAGAAATAAACCCATGCATTTATGAGTACCTTATTGTTGACAATGGAGGCAAGAATATACAATAGGGCAAAGACAGTCTCTTCAATAAGTAATGCTGGGAAAACTGGAAAGCTACATGTAAAAGAATGACATTAGAACACTACCTAACACCATACACAAAGATAAACTCAAAATGGGTTAAAAACCTAAATGTCAGACCAGAAACTATAAAACTCTTAGAGGAAAGCATAGGTGGAACACTCGATGACATAAATCAAAGCAAAATCCTCTATGATCCACCTCCTAGAGTAATGGAAATAAAAACAGAAGTAAACAAGCGGGACCTGATTAAACTTAAAAGCTTTTGCACAACAAAGGAAACTATAAGCAAAGTGAAAAGACAAACCACAGAATGGTAGAAAATAATAGCAAATGAAACAACTGACAAAAGATTAATTTCCATAATATACAAGCAGCTCATACAACTCAATACTAGAAAAACAAACAACCCAATCAAACAGTGGGAAAAAGACCTAAATAGACATTTCTCCAAAGAAGACATACAGATGGCTAACGAAGACATGAAAAGATTCTCAATATCGCGCATTATTCAGTTCAGTTCAGTCGCTCAGTCACGTCTGACTCTTTGCCACCCCATGAACCGCAGCACGCCAGGCCTCCCTGTCCACCCACAACTCCCAGAGTTCACCCAAACTCATGTCCACTGAGTCAGTGATGCCATCCAACCATCTGATCCTCTATTGTCCCCTTCTTCTCCTGCCCTCAATCTTTCCCAGCATCAGGGTCTTTTCCAGGGAGTCAGCTCTTTGCATCAGGTGACCAAAGTATTGGAGTTTCAGCTTCAACATTAGTCCTTCCAATGAACACTCAGGACTGATCTTCTTTAGGATGGACTGGTTGGATCTCCTTGCATTCCAAAGGACTCTCAAGAGTCTTCTCCAACACCACAGTTCAAAAGCATCAATTCTTCTGCGCTCAGCTTTCTTTATAGTCCAACTCTCACATCCATACATGACTATTGGAAAAACCATAGCCTTGACTAGACAGAACTTTGTTGGAAAAGTAATGTCTCTGCTTTTTAATATGCTGTCTAGGTTGGTCATAACTCTCCTTCCAAGGAGTAAGTGTCTTTTAATTTCATGTCTTCAATCACTATCTGAAGTGATTTTAGAGCCCCCCAAAATGAAGTCTCTCACTGTTTCCACTTTTTCTCCTTCTATTTGCCATGAGGCACTGGGACCGGATGCCATGATCTTAGTTTTCTGAATGTTGAGCTTTAAGCCAACTTTTCACTCTCCTCTTTCATTTTCACCAAGAGGCTCTACAGTTGTTCTTCACTTTCTGCCATAAAGGTGGTGTCATCTGCATATCTGAGGTTATTGATATTTCTCCCAGCAATCTTGATTCCAGCTTGTGCTTCTTCCAGTCCAGCATTTCTCATGATGTACTCTGCATATATGTTAAATAAGCAGGGTGACAATATACAGCCTTGACATACTCCTTTTCCTATTTGGAACCAGTCTGTTGTTCCATGTCCAGTTCTAACTGTTGCTTCCTGACCTGCATATAGGTTTCTCAAGAGGCAGGTCAGGTGTTTTGGTATTCCCATGTCTTTCAGAATTTTCCACAGTTTTTTGTGATCCACACAGTCAAAGGCTTTGGCGTAGTCAATAAAGCAGAAATAGATGTTTTTCAAATGGATGGCTAATAACTAATGGAGTATTAGTCACCCATAAAAAGGAGCACATTTGGGTCAGTTCTAATGAGGTGGATGAATGTGGCACCTATTTTACAGAGTGAAGTGAATCAGAAAGAGAAAGGTAAATACCATATTCTAACACATATATACGGAATCTAGAAAAATGGTACTGAAGAATTTATTTACAATGCAAAAATGGAGATACAGACAGAGAATAGACCTATGGACATGGGGAGAGGGGAGGAGAGGGTGAGATATATGGAAAGAATTATGTGGAAACTTACATTACCGTATGTAAAATAAATTGCCAATGGAAATTTGCTCTATATCTCAGGAAATTCAAACAGGGGCTCTGTATCAACCTAGAGGGGTGGGGTGGGCAGGGAGATATGAGGGAGTTTCAAAAGGGAGGAGATAGGTATACCTATGGCAGATTCATGTTGAAGTTTGACAGAAAACAGCAAAATTCTGTAAAGCAATTATTTTTCAATAAAAAATTAATTAAAAAATGGTAGAAGGAAAGGCATGCTCACATATAAAAAATATTTAATCATCATCTGTCATATACATTTCCAGTGTTTAGTGCTATTATATGGAATACAAAAAAGTAATAAAACAATTAGAAAAAGGTTATCACATGCATACTCAAAAGTGACACAAAATTAGAGATATAAATTTTAAAAATAATTATGATTGTTGCACTAAAGATTAATGGAAAATGTAGGCAAAATTTAGGATCAGGTGGGTAATTTCAGCAGAAAATGAGACTAAAAATAAAATAAAATTTAAATTCTGGAAATCAAAAACAGAAGAGAGATGAAGGCTGTTTTCAATTGGTTCTTCAGTAGATTCCACACAGTCTAGGAAAGAATGAAAGAACCTGAACATAAGTGAATAGAAATTACCCAAACTGAAATTCAAAAAGAAAACATAGGCATAACCTCTCAGGACTGTGAGGGAAAAACAGACCCATATACAGGTACAGTTGATCTTTGAACAACAGAGCTAAGAGTGCCGACCCCCCATGCAGTTGAAAATTTGCATAAAACCTAACCTTTGGCCCTCCACATTCTCAGTTCTGGATCCACAGATTAACCAGCTGCAGGTTGAGGACTACAGTATGCATGTATTGAAACAAATCCACAGATAAGTGGATCCATGCAGTTCAAATCCATGTTTTTAAGGGTCAACTGTAACAAGAATCCCAGAAGAAGAAGAAAAAGAGAGAAAACATTTGAAGACATAGTGGCCAGAAATTTCTAAAGTTTGTGGCAAACCACAAACCACAGATTCAAGAAATTAAGAGAATACAAAGCAGGGCAAGTATCAAAAGACTAACAATGAGCTTACCATATTCATACTGCTGAAAACCAAAGAAAAAGAGAAAACCTTCAAGGAAGCCAGAGGGTTGGAGTGGTGGGGGGTGGCAGGGACATGTTATCTATATAAAACATAAGCATACTTTTGGTGAGAAATTACACAAGAAAGACAACAACTGAAGGGCATCTTTAAAGTGCTAGCAGCAATAAAAGAAGCTGTCAACTGAGAATTCTATGCACACATAAGATATTCTTTAAAAATGGCGACAGAAATACTTTGACAAACAAAATTTGAAAACAACAGACCTTGTCTGTAAGTCATGCTAGCAGAATTTTTCCAAGTAGGGAAAATATATGCCAGAAACTTGAATCTTCACAAAGAACACTATAAAGCAACTAAAATAAGAAAAGTATGTGTTTTATTTTTACTTTAATTGCTCCAAAACATAAGAGCTATTTAAAGCAATATGAATATAAAGTGTTGCTTACTTATACAATATGTAAATCTAAAATATATAATGACAGTAATGTAAAGAATGAAAGGGGATACAAAAAATATGTTATTATAAGGTCTTTGTATTATTCATGAAACTGTATACTATTATTTAATAATGTACTCCATTTATCTTGTAAGCCCTAGGGCAGGTGCTAAAATATTTTTAAAATATTTAGAAATAATACGTTGATAGAATATATAAAATATATTCATAGAATTACTCACTTAAAAACCAAGAAAAGCTATACATTAAAAAAAAGAATAAGCAAAGAACAAAAGGAACAATCAGGAAGCAGTTAACTATACAGTAGATTGTAATTTAACTGTATCAATCATAACTTTAAATGTGAATGGTCTAAATGTATTGTTTAAAATACAAAGATTGTAGGATTGTATTTAAAAAGTAACACCTACACATAGTTTGTCTACTATATAAAAAAGCTTATTTTTTAAGAAGGTTAAAAGTAAAATAATAGGCTAAGGTACATCATGAAATCTTTAATCAGGATATTTCAAAGTAAAATTCAAGACAAGGAGGTTTATTGGATATAATGAAAGATACTGAATAGTGCTAAAGAAGGCAATTCTCTAAGCAGATGTTCTAAATACCATTGTGTATACCTAATGGGGCTTCCCAGGTGGCACTAGTGGTAAAGAACCTGCCTGCCAATGCAGGAGATGCAAGTGACATGGGTTTGATCCCTGAGTTGAGATTTCCTGGAGCAGCACAGGACAACCCACTCCAGTATTCTTACCTGGGAAATTCCATGGACAGAAGAGCCTGGGGGGTGATGGTCCATAGGGCTGCAAAGAGTCAGACACAACTGCAGTGTCTTAGGATGTATGCACGTGCACCCAGCAACAGAGCTTCTCTTTTATGAAAGGTCATCACATTTTGGGTCTTGGTTTTATATTTTATTTTTATGTGTTTCTATTATCTTAAGTTTTAAAAATGGGTTGCTTGATTATTGTTGAGTTTTAATATTACTATTTATATTCTGTATACAAGTCCTGTATCAGAAATGTGATTTGCAATTATTTCTTCTCAATCTTTTAGTCCTATTAATAGTATCTTGAACACAGTAATTGTTTTCAATTTTGACAAAATCTTTTTTTTCCACTTATGGATTGTGCTTTTGTTGCAGTATCTAAAAACTGTTTTTCAAACCCAATGTCATGAATAGTGTTTGTATGTTTTATTCTAGAGGTTGTGTGGTTTTGCATTTTACACTTAATACTATGATTCATTTTGAATTAGTTTTTCTTAATGAGTTGTGAAGTATGTGTCATATTTCCTTTCCTGGCATACAGGGGCTTTGGAAGAGCAGTGGAAGGAAGTGGAATTGCTTAAACATTGGCAAGGAGAAACCATTCACATTTTGAATAAGTGTTTCATGGCTGATGGAATATTGGGGTCTTGAAGAGCAACAGCCAGATCAGGTCAGCCACTTCCTGTCAGTTATTTCCTGTGGGCCTAATTTGAGTTTGTGAAGTGAGTGTGCTGAAGACTGAACACAGAGCAAGACAGCTGTATGTTCTCCCTCTAAGGTAAACAAAACATTCCTGAAGTCTAACGCAGCAGTGCATGGAAGACTGCTGACTAAGAAAGTATATAGAGAGATGATTCTAGGCTAGAATCATTTCTCCTGCAAATCATCTGCTGCTGAAGGCTGCAGAGGAGTCATGGCAGTTGCTAAGAAGGCCCTTTGGAGGAAAGCTGGAAATTAGGCAAGATTGCTGACAGCCCCATAAACATGCCCAAGGCCCTTACCAAACGGAAGCAAGCTAGCATTCTGAAAAAGCTACACACTGAAGCAGCAAATATAGTGAAATTCCCCTAATGCATCCTGGGGCTTCACCATGTGCAAAGAAGCAGCCGACAAAATGCTGTTGGCAGGGCCATGGCCACAGAGGAATTCCTGCAAAGATTCACAAGTCTTCACTGCAGTGGAGAAATCCTCCACAGAGAGACGGACAGAAACAAATCCGCTGGGGCATTCCAGGTGCTCATTGGGAATAGAGCTGAGACCCACTGAAAAACCAAAGGGCAGCAAGTGGAGGATATCTCCCAAAGCAGAGCCAGGTTTGGGAAGATGAAGGATGAAGCAAGGAGAAGTCCAAAACCTTGGACAGCTGCTGAATCCCAAAAGACCGCAGGGTGAGGTTGCTGAAGTGCTGAGATTACTTACTGATAAGTAAAATTTATATCAGTGGAAATTAGAAGTGCTAAACCAGAAATGGGAAAATAGCTAAGTGACCAAAAAATAAATTCAGAGAATAGAATTCAGTCAATAACTCAGAACCTTGGCTACTTCAGCTGATTTGGTGAAAATGAAAGTAGCTGAGAATGGCTCCAGTGCTGCCTGTCCCTGAAAGTTATGGCTGATGACATCACCTGTAGTGGACATGGGTGTGACATTAGATGGGAGCTGGGCATTGGGTAGACTATGGCCTCTGAGCAATGATGACAGAAAGAATACACTTGTCTCTGAATCATTGGATATTCAGTCTGAGAGGAAAATCACTTTTGGATGAGTATCTATCACATCTTAATAGAATGCCACTGAAATGGGTGTTTTACATTGGTGGTCAAGAAGCTGTTTTTCTTATATTGCCGAGGGCAATCAATTAGCTATACAATTTTCAGAACTCGTTGGATAGACAAACCTTGAATCTGGTGAGCTAGACAGAGGTGGAAGCATATAAATGTATCTTGAAAAATAAATGCTTTCACCATTGAGGATACTGTTTGCTGTGGGTTTGTCATATACAGCTGTTATTATTTTGAGATATATTCCTTCTATACCTACTCTCTGGAGGGTTTTTATCATAAATGGATGTTGAATTTTGTCAAAGGCTTTCTAGGATTTTTGCATCTATGTTCATCAGTGATACTAGCCTGTAACTTTCTTTTTTTGTGGCATCTTTGTCAGGTTTTGATATTAGGGTGATGGTGGCCTCATAGAATTAGTTTGGAAGTTTACCTTGCTCTGCAATTTTCTGAAAGAGTGTGAGTAGGATAGGTGTTAGCTCTTCTTTAAATTTTTGGTAGAATTCAGCTGTGAAGCCGTCTGGCCCTGGTCTTTTGTTTGCTGGAAGATTTCTAATTACAGTTTCAATTTTCATGTTTGTGATGGGTCTGTTAAGATTTTCCATTTCTTCCTGGTTCAGTTTTGGAAAGTTGTACTTTTCTAAGAATTTGTCCATTTCTTCAAAGTTGTCCATTTTATTGGCATATTGTTGCTGATAGTAGTCTCTTATGATCCTTTGTATTTCTGTGTTGTCTGTTGTGATCTCTCCATTTTCATTTCTAATTTTGTTGATTTGATTTTTCTCCCATTGTTTCTTGATGAGTCTGGCTAATGGTTTGTCAATTTTATTTATCTACTCAAAGAACCAGCTTTTGGCTTTGTTGATTTTTGCTATGGTCTCTTTTGTCAATGGTGAAAAATTGACAGCATTTCCCCTAAAGTCAGGAACATGGCAAAGGTGCTCACTCTCACCACTACTATTCAACATAGTTTTGGAAGTTTTGGCCACAGCAATCAGAGAAGAAAAAGAAATAAAAGGAATCCAAATTGGAAAAGAAGAAGTAAAACTCTCACTCTTTGCAGATGACATGATCCTATAAACAGAAAACACTAAAGACTCCACCAGAAAACTACTAGAGCTAATCAGTGAACATAGTAAAGTTGCAGGATATAAAATCAACACACAGAAATCCCTTGCATCCCTATACATTAACAATGAGAAAACAGAAAGAGAAATTAAGGAAACAATTCCATTCACCATTGCAATAAAAAGAATAAAATACTTGGGAATATATCTACCTAAAGAAACAAAAGACCTATATATAGAAAACTATAAAACACTGGTGAAAGAAATCAAAAAGGACACAAATAGATGGAGAAATATACCATGTTTATGGACTGGACGAATCAATATAGTGAACATGATTATACTACCCAAAGCAATCTATAGATTCAATGCAATCCCTATCAAGAAACCAATGGTATTTTTCACAGAACTAGAACAAATAATTTCACAATTTGTATGGAAGTACAAAAAACCTTGAATAGCCAAAGCAATCTTGAGAAAGAAGAATGGAACTAGAGGAATCAACCTGCCTGAATTCAGGCTCTACTACAAAGCCACAGTCATCAAGACCGTATGGTACTGGCACAAAGACAAAAATACAGATCAATAGAACAAAATAGAAAGCCCAGAGATAAATCCATGCACCTATAGACACCTTATCTTCCACAAAGGAGGCAGGAATATATAAATGAAGAAAAGATAATCTCTTTAACAAGTGGTGCTGGTAAAACTGGTCAACCACTTGTAAAAGAATGAAACTAGATCACTTTCTAACACCATACACAAAAATAAACTCAAAATGGATTAAAGATCTAAATGTAAGACCAAAAACTATAAAACTCCTAGAGGAGAACATAAGCAAAACACTCTCCAACATACATCACAGCAGGATCTTCTATGACCCACCTGACAGAATATTGGAAATAAAAGCAAAAATAAACAAATGAGACCTATTTAAAATTAGAAGCTTCTGCACAACAAAGGAAACTCTAAGCAAGGTGAAAAGACAGCCTTCAGAATGGGAGAAAATAATAGCAAACAAAGCAACTGACAAAGACTTACTCTCAAAAATATACAAGCAACTCCTGCAGCTCAATTCCAGAAAAACTAACTACCCAATCAAAAAATGAGCTAAAGAACTAAACAGTCATTTCTCCCAAGAAGACATACAGTGCTGGGGTCCAGCCCTGGTGGATCCAGGGAATTCGAAGGTGGGGATGGAGTCGGCGTCCTTGGAAAAATACATATTTAATTACAGATACATAGAGAGATTAGAAACGGATAGTGTAGTAGGAAAATTAGTGGAGAAAAAGAGGCTGAATAACTTGGTTTATGTGGAATAGCATCCATGCTCCAGATGGAAATTCAGCCAGAAAAATGGGGAGCAAGAAAGAAATGACACGGAGGAATCAGTCTTTCCAGAAACTGATCCGATTTCTTTATTTTGGGGTTTGCTTATATACCTTTTGTTACATATAGGGATGAATACAGAGTCACGCAGGGGTCAGCAGTCCTGACCTTTATCAAAATCAGGTGCTTCACATAAAAAGGTCTTAGGGATACTACATCATCTTCTGGCCATGAGTGAGACCTGCTGACAATTTATTATCCTTTCTTTCTGATAACCAAAAAACTTATTTCTTCCAAGGGTGTTTTTTCTTAAACCAGGCACCACCCTCCAAATAAAGTTACATTCCTATAGGGTGAGGGTGTAGTGAGTTACAATCAAGAAAGGAATTTATTTAACCCAAGGTTAACATGATTAATCTTAAAGGTTAATGCTTATTTCTCCTATATGCTTAAAGGTTAATACTTATTTCTCCTAAACGCTAGTTATATTCATTATAAGGGCAGGGAACATGGAGATTTAGCAGCAAACATCAACCCAACAAATGAAAATCCTTTCACCAATGCTCCTCTTAAGATCTATTTAGTCTTAAGATAGTGATAAAGTTACATTTTTACATAGCAAGGACACAGTGATTTATAACAAAGTACAGTGAGCTATTACAAAAGAGAAAATTCATTAACTCAAAAAGTCTAGTATTGCTAAACTTAAAAACTACTATATTTCCTTTTCTATATTCCAAATACATTGATTAATATATTCCCAGGTGACTAAGGATATGGAGGCCTGGAGGCAATCATTGGCTCAACAATGAGAAAAGCCCTATGCTAATTAAGACTTTCAAAATACTCCAAAACTCTCTGTGCTGTTTATGGTTGAGAGGTAGTAAACAATCATGTGCCTAGTGGCAGGAATATGGATAATCCTGTCACACAAGCTAGTCTGTCAGCAGAGAGGTTTGACCTAAGACACCCTTGTCACACCCAGGGCAGGGAATTAGCAGCAATTATTGGCACAACAAATGAAAAACCCTTCACTAATATAATTCCTAACCAACCCACTATACTAATTTCCAACTCCCCAAAAGAATTTGCCTTTCAGTTTAGTTCAGTTCAGTTCAGTCGCTCAGTCGTGTCCGACTCTTTGCGACTCCATAAATTGCAGCACGCCAGGCCTCCCTGTCCATCACCATCTCCTGGAGTTCACTCAGACTCGTGTCCATCAAGTCTGTGATGCCATCCAGCCATCCCATCCTCAGTCGTCCCCTTCTCCTACTGCCCCCAATCCCTCCCAGCATCAGAGTCTTTTCCAATGAGTCAACTCTTCTCATGAGGTGGCCAAAGTACTGGAGTTTTAGCTTAAGCATCATTCCTTCCAAAGAAATCCCAGGGCTGATCTCCTTCAGAATGGACTGGTTGGATCTCCTTGCAGACCAAGGGACTCTTAAGAGTCTTCTCCAACACGGCAGTTCAAAAGCATTATTAGAGAAATGCAAATCAAAACCCCAATGAGGTACCATTTCACACCAGTCAGAATGGCTGCTATCCAAAAGTCTACAAGCAATAAATGCTGGAGAGGGTGTGGAGAAAAGGGAACCCTCTTACACTGTTGGTGGGAATGCAAACTAGTACAGCCACTATGGAGAACAGTGTGGAGATTCCTTAAAAAACTGCAAATCTCACTGCTGGACATACACACTGAGGAAACCAGAATTGAGAGAGACATGTGTACCCCAATGTTCACTGCAGCACTGTTTATAATAGCCAGGACATGGAAGCAACCTAGATGTCCATCAGCAGATGAATGGATAAGAAAGCTGTCATACATATACACATGGAATATTACTCAGCCATTAAAAAGAATACATTTGAATCAGTTCTAATGAGGTGGATGAAACTGGAGCCTATTATACAGAGTGAAGTAAGCCAAAAAGAAAAAGACCACTACAGTATACTAAACCATATATATGGAATTTAGAAAGATGGTAATGATGACCCTATATGCGAGATAGCAAAAGTGACACAGATGTATAGAACAGTCTTTTGCACTCTGTGGGAGAGGGTGAGGGTGGGATGATTTGGGAGAACGGCATTGAAACATGTATATTATCATATGCGAAACGAATCACCAGTCCAGGTTTGATGCATGATACAGGCTGCTCGGGGCTGGTGCAGTGGCATGACTCAGAGGGATGGGATGAGGAGGAAGGTGGGAGGGGGTTCAGGATGGGGAACACATGTACACATGTGGCAGATTCATGTCAATGTATGGCAAAACCAATACAATACTGTAAAGTAATTAGCCTCCAATTAAAATAGATAAATTAAAACAAAAATAAATGCTTCCCATCCCTACTTTTAAACACTAAACATAATACTTCTGAGGCTGCTGAGCTGAACCCACAAACAGGGTTGATCTGTAGAGAAAATAAAGATTAGGATTATTCAAACAATGCAAACAGTAAGAATAAAAGAACTCAAGAAACTCAGAAAAATTAAACTGGGTTCAGATGTTTAATTAAATATGGTATGAAAAAGGACAAAGTAGATGGCAATGACTGTGAGTGCATGCTAAATCGGTTCAGTCATGTCCAATTCTTTGCAACCCTATAGGCTGTAGCCTGCTAGGCTTCTCTGTCCATGGGGATTATCTAGGCAAGAATATTAGAGTGGGTTGCCATGCCCTCCTCTAGGAGATCTTTACAACCCAGGAATTGAACCTTCATCTCTTATGTCTCCTGTACGTTCGGGAGGATTCTTTACCACTAGGGCCACCTAAGAAGCCTAGATGGCATGAAACTACTAATATGTAATAACCACTATAAGAGACTAGGTGTCCTCTGGCTATTCTATCAGCTGGCCAATTGAGTGTGTGTGTGTGTGTGTGTGTGTGTGTGTGTGTGTGTGTATGTGTGTGTAGTGGGGGGGGGTTGTGAGAGATTTGCTTAATTTATCCTAGCCTTGATAACTTAAAAATATCTAATGGTGACACAAAAAAGAAATCCCTAACCTTCATATCAAGGGGTGATTTTAACAGCTATGAGGTAAAGAAAGGTGTGTGTGAAAGGATGAAGGGTTTCTTGGCTACTTTCTTCTAGGCAACTCCGAAAAGAAGACCTGAGACCATTTGCTTTGATTTGGAGAAAGACTCTGGGGATGGTAAACAAACAAACAAAATACTTTATTCATATGTCAGTAATATGAAGAATGTATTGTCATACTGAAACCTTCCAATGAAAAGCCAAAAGGGAATTTAACTAAGTTAAGAGTGTATGTTGAAAATCTATCTCATTAAAATGAGAATAAAATGCATTTGCTGGCAAAAAAAAAAAAAAAAAAAAAAACAAAAAAACAAAAAAAACAAAAAAAAGTGTATGGAATTGCCTCCTCCCACCAGAACGTATTATGGGAGTAGACATGGTGCCCAAATGAAGGGCTTTCCCCTTATAGAAAACACTAGAGAAATAGGATGTTGTACAAATTGCCTTATCCTGTTTCAGTTTACTATGGTAGAGGGAAATCTAAGCCATCTTGAGAAGCTAATGTAAAGCAATTTAAAATACCTAGGATCATCAAGAAATTTTCAGTTTAACTAAGGAGGTGAGTGTATTTGTACATGCAAGTCTATTATTCAATAGACCTGTATGGGCTGGGAGAAAAGCTGATGGCTCCAGGAGACCAATTATAGACTCTCAAGAACTGAAAAAAAAAAAAAAAAAGTAACCTCAATAGTGATGGCATGCCCACAATGGTGCTAAGTATTCATGCTGTGCAACTAGCTAAAGATGATCGCTATTATGTGCTTTGATTTGGTCAATGCTGAGCTAAGGAATGCTCTGTTGAAAAGTTACATAGATACAATGAACATAAAATACCCTCTTCATAGCCAACTTGTCATAGCACATTTTATCCTAAAATCCATAGATCATTTGTTTTTTGGTCTAAGACTATAGTTAAGGTAAAGAATATTTGGAAAACCAAAGCCAACTTAATTTACAGTTGACTCAGTGGGCTCACATATACAAAACTGATAGGGAAAATCTTTGCAAAAATTTGTGCCTGTGAAAGGCCTTTGGCACACTCAAACTAAAATATATTTGAGGATTATTGGTACCTATATGACACTATCTTGGAGAACTCAACTTTTTGGGGTCCAAATTATATCCTCAAGTTGCCTTCAAACAATAAGCACTCAATTGCAACATGTTTGTTGGGTAAACAAGCATTGGCAGAAAGGCTCTAACTAAAAGACTTGGGGAAAATTAGTATAGATCTAGTGGTCCTAGAAAATTTTAATTTTTATTTACTAGGAAGAGAATGTTGAGGAAAAAGCTGTGTGTCATATTGCTTGTTTAAAAAAGATATCATTTCAGGAGGAAGGGAAGAATGGTGAGCATCCTAGTAAAGAGACTTAAAAGAATTGATAAAACAAACCCAGAGATACTTAGTGTGATATGGGGAAAAGACAATGAAGTCCATCCACCTTGACCCAGGAAAGGCCATTCGGCACATGCTTCCAGATGAAAATGGAGGTCGTGTCGTGAAAGGACCAGGATCTCAAGTGTGTGGTAGGCAGGATTCTGGAGATGCCTCTTGCTCTTCTCCTCCCTCCCAATAGTCTTGTCTCCTAGCTATTCAGTTAATGACTTCCCTGGTAGCTCAATTGGTAAAGAATCTGCCATTCTCACATGTGTAATATCATATATGAAATGAATCGCCAGTCCAGGTTCGATGCATGATATTGGATGCTTGCGGCTGGTGCACTGAGACGACCCAGAGGGATGGTATGGGGAGGGAGGGGGGTTCAGGATGGGGAACACATGTATACCTGTGGTGGATTCATGTTGATGTATGGCAAAACCAATACAATATTGTAAAGTAATTAACCTCCAGTTAAAATAAATAAGTTCATATTAAAAAAAAAAAAAGAAGAAGAATCTGCCTGCAAAGCAGGAGACCCTGATTTAATTCCTGGGTCAGGAAGATCTGCTGGAGAGGGATAGGCTACTCACTCCAGTATTCTTGGGCTTCCCTTGTGGCTCAGCTGGTGAAGAATTCACCTGGAATGTGGGAGACCTGGGTTCGATCCCTAGGTTGGGAAGATCCCCTGGAAAGGAAAAGGCTACTCACTCCAGTTTCTGGCCTGGAGAATTCCATGAACTGTGTGGTCCATGGGGCCACGACTGAGAGACTTTCACCAATCTGGGTACTTCTGTGAAGGGTTTCCACAGATGAAATTAAAGTCCCAAGTCAGTTGAGCTTAAGACTCAGAGATTACCCAGGTGGACCTGAACTAACTGTCCGAGGTTTTGAAAGGCTGGAGAAGGCAGATGACAGTGTCTTGCTGCGCTCCTGGAAGAGAGCAAGCAGTCCTGCTGTGAACCGCTGGTGGGCAGAGAGGCTCTGGAGGTCCGAGAGCAGCCCTTGGCCAACAGTCGGCAAGAAAACAAGGATGTCAGCCCCACATCTGAAGAAGTGAATTCTGCCAACACTGCTGAGCTTGCAAATGGACCTTCAGAGGAGGACAGCTGGATTTCAGCCAGTACTGCTGAGCAGAGGTTCCAGCTAATGAAGGAAAAGACTTGCACTTGGCTACTCTGAGACCAGGGATCCGGCATGAGGCTGGCTGTATGAAATTTGAAGAAGAAACACATGTCTGCCATGAGAAAGGGCCCTGAGGTGGAGGAGTGGGGCCTGTCTGATCTCTTCTGTACCTTCCTTCTCCTGCTGTCCTGCATCACTTATCTTTATTAAGGCCTTGAGGGAATGTATTCGGAACTCATGTAGTCCTTTGAATGACCTGCCTCTATGTGATCAATAGCGTTTGGGTAATCAAAGTGTCATGGCACAGGACATGGGACTGACCTATCCATGCATGGAGCACAATTTAGAGTCCAGAAACAGGCCGATACACATTAGGTACTTGACTTATGACAACAGTATCACTATAATTCCCTGGAGGAAAGGATGCCATTTTCAATAAATGATGCATGGCCAACGGCATTCATATGGAAATAAGTAATATTGATTCATCCCTCACATTATATACAAACATGAAGTTTAGATGGACTGTTAATCCAAGGGTGAACATTGACAACAAAAACAGCTTTTAGAAAGTAACAGTCTTCACGGCCTTAGGTATGCATCTCTCTCAGGTAGAATCCCTACCTTTGAGAAAAGAATTGATAAATTGGGCTACATTAAAATTAAGAGCTTCCATTCATCAAGTAACACCGCTATCAAAATAAAAATGCCAGGCACAAATTGGAAGATATGCGTAATACAAAAAGTGAATGTCATCCTGAACAGAGTTCCTACAAATCAGCTAAAAAACAAGAGACAAGTTATACATGATAGGGGCTTCCCTGGTGGCTCAGCTGGTAAAGAATCCACCTGCAATGCAGGAAAGCTTGGTTCAATTCCTGGGTTGGGAAGATCCCCTGGAGAAGGGATGGGCTACCCATTCTAATATTCTTGGGATTCCTTGGTGGCTCAGCTAGTAAAGAATCTGCCTGCAATGTGAGAGACATGGGTTTGATCCATCCCTGGGTTGGGAAGACCCCCTGGAGAATTAAAAGGCTATCCACTCCAGTATTCTGGTCTGGAAATTTCCATGGACTGGATAGTCTATGGGTTGGCAAAGAGTCAGACACGACTGAGCGACTTTCACTTATACACAATAGAAAAGTGAATCCAAATATTAATAACTAAACACTTTTCAAAATAGAATACACAAATGCTAGTGTACATAAGGGGGAAATATTTTCAATCTCACTAGTTACCAGCAAAAAGCAAATATAGTATTGCTACACACGGTTAAATTTTTATGACTGCCAATAGCATTAAAATTTGGAAAACATGTGGACACGGAGAATTATGTCACACTGCTGGTGGGAGGGTAAGCAGGTAAAATCAGTCTAGAAAACCATTTTGCAAGGTACAATTAGACCGAATATTTTAGCATTATATGTTTAACGTTTATTCCTCCAGGTATACACCCAAGATAAATGGCAATATGTGAATAGCAATGCAAAAATTATCTTGGTAGCACTACCCATTAGATCCTCAAGCTAGAGGTTACTCAGTAGACGTCAAATCTAGAAGAATGAGTAAATAAACTATTTAATTCACACATAGTATGACAGCATACCCCTGGCACAAAACACAACAGTGTAGCTATTTCTTGCAACTGTACTGTGGAAAACACCACCAAGCACCAACCAGTATGTTGTGTAATTCTTTCTATATAAAGACCAAAAGGAGGCAAAACTAATCACTGGTGGTAGAACTTAGGAACATGGTTACTTCTGGAGAGGGGGGGATGGTGACTAGGAGGAGACCTGACAATGACCTCTGGAATGCTTGTATTTTCTTTCTGGATTAGGGTTTTGTGTTAACATTTAAAAAATATATTGAACTGCACACGTAATTTTTGTACATTTTTATGTGCACACATCAATTAAAAACTATTTAAAATATACACAATCTACAGTCTCCTTTAATATTTCAAAGGAAAACCTTCAGGTTTTTAAATTCTAATTAGGCTGCTTCTTCTACAAAGATTATGATTGCCTTTGACTCTATGTCTTTTATTGAAAAATGATATCTTATTTCATTCCATTTTATTTTAAGGATATTTTAATGTGTATGTAGAAATTTTAATAGCAAGTTGACAGCAGTTTTGTGTTTGTCGAACGTAAGACAAAATACGAGATAGCACTTGTCTTTTAACAATCAACCTTAATGAGTTGTAATTTACATAAAATGAAATGCACACATTATCAGGGTATAGTTTGATCATTCTGACGAATATTTATACTTGCCACAACTCATGGCTAAACTTCAAAAACATCAAGCTAAGCAAAAGAAGACAGACACAGAAGATTAGCTTGTATGATCTAATTTCAATTCAGTTCAGCCACTCAGTCACGTCTGACTCTTTGCCACCCCATGGACTGCAACACGCCAGGCCTCCCTGTCCATCACCAACTCCTGGAGCTTACTCAAACTCATGTCCATTGAGTCAGTGATACCATCCAACCATTTCATCCTCTGTCGCCGCCTTCTCCTCCCACCTTCAATCTTTCTCAGCATCAGGATCTTTTCAAATGAGTTAGTTCTTCACATCAGGTGGCCAAAGTATTGAAGCTTCAGCTTCAGTCCTTCCAATGAATATTCAGGGCTGATTTCCTCTAGAATGGACTGGTTGGATCTTCTTGCTGTCCAAGGAACTCTCAAGAGTCTTCTCCAACAACACAGTTCAAAAATATCAGTTCTTCAGCACTTAGCTTTCTTTATAGTCCAACTCACACATCCATATATGACTACTGGAAAAACCATAGCCTTGACTAGACAGACCTTTGTCAGCAAAGTAATGTCTCTGGTTTTTAATATTCCATGTCATATTATATTAAAACCTAATTTGGGAAGTCATCAATAAGTTATAGATCAAATAGCTGGTGGCTTATCACCTGGAAGACTTCTGGCATCCTGGCTGAACTTTCTTCAGAGAACAGGCAGTCTTCCAGCATGGTTGAATGGACAATCCCTGGCCTACGTACATGCTCTGGAACCTGCCTCAATATCATCCTTTCCTCAGTTGCCGTGAAAGAGTGATAAGGCCTAGAAGCTTGAAGAGTCCCCAAGTTTATTTTAAATGTCTCCCTTGATCCATTACAGCTCATTTTATATGCTGTTTTAACACATTTTATTTTATTTTATTTTATTTTATTTTATTTTTTGGTCTCTTCTCTAGAGTGTGAGTGGATAACAGACTGGATACTGTCATATAAACACATTCACATCACCATGATGGCGCAATACATGGAGGACTGCAGGAGCTCCAGCAACATCTGAGCCGAGGGTCGGGTGGATGAACTCAAGAATCTCCTGTAAAACAGCCACAAAAGATGAGCGTCTCATGCTTGCTTAACACTTATTGTGTCTGGGAATTCATTACTGCCAAGGATCACCCAATTTGAATATCTGTATTAAGTTAAACAGAAGTTTTCTATATAGTGTAGCTTTCAACTGTCTTTTTAAAACTGACTTTAAAAATATATGTATTGTATTATTTTATGGCTGCACCAGGCCTTAATTGCGACATGTGGGACCTTTTAGCTGTATGTGAACTCTTAGTTGCAGCCTGTAGGATCTTTGTTCCCAGACCAGGGATCAAACCTGGGACCCTTGCATTGAGAATACAGAGTCTTAGCCACTGGACTGCCAGGGAAGCCCCTCAATTGTCTTTTAACATCTCCATATGTAGTTCTATAGGTAACAGTGAGCTCTTATAGGATTACTTAGTTTTATTGACTACAAAGTACTTGGGTATTGAAGAAAATCTTGGGGGAGAAAATAAGATACGAACAAAAAGGAAAATAAAATTATTTGTATTTATCCGGTGAGAGGTATCACTCACATGTCTCTTACACTTGAACTGTAGATAAGTCTTCCTTTATGATCATATAATTTGATGTTTATATTCGGGACATCTGTGTAGCTTGTGATGCTAGCTGTTGTTCTGACCTGTAAATCTCACTCCAAACCTTGACTCAGTTACCACCTTACAAGCCCACCCTCTGCAGCCTTCTCTGTGCTACTGCTGCTGCTGCTGAGTATGAGCTGTTGGTCAGGCCAGGTCACAAAGGCTGTCCACTGCTCTCTTCCAGAGACCCTGATTGCTGTGTCCCAACCCTGACCCCTCTGGGAGAGATCCTGGTACTTGGAAGGGGCTCAGGCTTTGCACTCCTGAAGCTCCCAGCAGCAGATTCTCTAAATGAGAACACAATATAAGAACACAGGAGATGGGAGAGACTTTTGAGGGCAGAAAGTTTGGGTCTAGGGAGAGCAGAGGCAGGAGTTAAAGGGCAAAGACAAAGAAATGGGTGACTTGTGGGGGTGGATGCATGAATGTGGGAAGAAGGGCTGAGGGCAGAGGGCATCCACCAAGCAGAGCCATGTTGAACGGATGGACTAGGAAGGCAGTGAGAACATTCACTGCACATATTTCCCCAGCCTTGGCTCCAGTAGCTGTGTTTCCAGGCAGTGACCTAGACCAGGTATAGTAACTCATAATGACGTCCAGGGAAGATGGTATTTCGGTTGTAAACAAACACTTGAAGTCATGCTGTGGTTTGAATCCTGGTTTCATTTCTTACTTCTCATATGACTTTAGGCCACTTTCAAGATTTCTCTGCATTATCAAATGCAAGTGATATTGAGCCAAATGGGAACAATATCGGAATCGACCTCATGGTTATTACAAGGATAGATAAGCTAATACATGCAAAGGACTTGTAAAAGTGTCTGGGATCCACATGAAGTACTTTATAAGGGATAGCTGAGTATTGTAAAAGAATGCTAACTTAGAAATTGACTTAATCTAGAAAGTATAACTGAATTAACATTCATTAACTACACTAAAGCCTTTGGCTGTGTGAATCACAACAAACTGTGGAAAATTCTTAAAGAGATGGGAATACCAGACACCTCACCTGCCTCCTGAGAAATCTGTATGCAGGTCGGGAAGCAACAGTTAGAACCAGACATGGAACAATGGACTGATTTCAAATTGGTAGAGAAGGAGCATGTCAAGGCTGTATATTGTCACCCTGCTTATTTATCTTAAATGCAGAGTACATCATGTGAAATGCTGGACTGGATGAAGCACAAGCTTAAATCAAGATTGCCAGGAGAAATATCAATAACCTCAGATATGCAGATGACGCCAACCTTATGGCAAAAAGCAAAGAAGAACTAAAGAGCCTCTTGGTGAAAGTGAAAGAGGAGAGTGAAAAAGCTGGCTTGAAACTCAGCACTCAAAACATGAAGATCATGGCATCCGGTCTCAACACTTCATGGCAAACAGATGAGGAAACACTGAAAACAGAGACAGACTTTATTTTCTTGGGTTCCAAAGTCACTGTGGATGCTGACTGCTGCCATAAAATTAAAAGAATCTTGCTTCTTGGAAGAAAACCTGTGACCAACCTAGACAGCATGTTAAAAAACAGAGATGTTAGTTTGCCAACAAAGGTCTGTGTAGTCAAAGCCATGGTTTTCCAGTAGTCATGTATGGATGTGAGACCATAAAGAAAGCTGAGCACCAAAGAATTGATGCTTTCGAACTATAGTAGTGGAGAAGACTCTTGAGAGACCCTTGGACTGCAAGGAGATCAAACCAGTCAATCCTAAAGGAAATCAGTCCTAAATATTCATTGGAAGGACTGATGCTAAAGCTGAACTGATGCTAAAGCAAAACTTTGGCCACCTGATGCGAAGAACTGACTCTTTGGAAAAGACCCTGATGCTGGGAAAGACTGAAGGCAGGAGGAGAAGGGGACGGCAAAGGATGAGATGATTGGATGGCATCACCGACTTGATGGACATGAGTTTGAGCAAGTTCCAGGAGTTGGCAATGGACAAGGAAGTCTGGTGTGCTGCAGTCCACAGGGAAGCAGAGTCAGACACAACTGAGCGACTGAACTAAATATACGCCTTAATATATGATATTTGCTTTTTTTCTTTTTGACTTATTTCACTCAGTCTGACAGTCTCGAGGTCTATCTACATCTCTGGAAATGCTATAATTTAATTCCTTTTTTATGACTAAGTAATGTTCCATTATATACATGAATGTCTAAGGGTGAGCCCAGTCTACAGAGCCCTTATTAGGGACTCAGGGCACAACTACAGCCTGAAATTTATTTTGATGCTTGAAGCAAATAGACACCTCAAGGAATCTGCATGGCCCATTATCAGTGCTTGCTCAGGCTGTGGTTGTGCCCTGGGGTCCATAATCATGGCATATCCAGCCTGGACATGGACTGCACAAGAGCAGAAGGCCCTGTGCACTTCCTCTGGATGCAATGGCAGGGACAGAAGAACAGATGTTAAAGCAGGCTTAACCAAGAAAAATAGAAAAGGTTAAATTTCTTGCAAGAAATTGTAGAAAACAGATTGAAATTTTAACAAATAAATTCTCATTGACAGATTTCTGCAGTAAATCCTGTGGTTATTTGTAACGTTATTTTAAAATTTCATATTACATTAAAAATAGATATGTGTGTTAGCCTAGGAACTTGTCCTTTTTAGTAGATCAGTCTGTGACTTGCAGGCAGGCTGTCCCCACATGGTTTACCATGTTCTTGTACAAGTCAGTTAATAAGGATCACAGAAGCTTGATTTGCTGCCAGAACGTTAACATTTTAGTTGTCACAGAACCCAATTTCAGGGTATTTTCTTTTGAAAAATAAAAACCCTTTAAAATGCTCCTATTTTAAATATCTTTCTATTGTATTTGCAATATTTATTATTTCATATGGCCATTTGAAGGTTGAATTTAAAAAGAAAATTAAAAGCATTAATTAAAAAAATGTGAAACTACTTTAGGATAAAAAATTCAATGGTGTTCAAGTCACAAATTCCCAGTATTGTTCTGCCACCTGCCCTTCTCTCTCTTTATATTTGCCCCCCTCTGTTTTACTGAAGGCATAATTCCCATGCAGAATGAAGCTCTTTGCTACCAATTTCTGCTCAGTAATAAATCAAATTTAGAATTAAAAATGAAAGTTTTTTAACCTGTGTGAAAGAATCAGAGAGTTATGGGCTTTTGACGTTTATACATGAAATACAGGAGAGAGTGAGACAGTTAAATATTTTCAGCAGACGTGGAGAGTTAGTGAGAAAACGTGTTCTGAAAGGACCTAATCAGAGACAATGAAATATTAATACCCATTCCTGTGGATTTTCCCTGTATTTTCCTGTTCCCTTTCAATTCAGCTAAATTGAGGCTGAAAGAATTTTTTTTCAGTTCAAGAGTTAGAATCCTATGAAGTTTTAAAATTGAGAATGACCTTATTATTACTAGGAAGGAAGGATGGGGGGTGGATAGACTTGGAGTTTGGGATGGACACATACACACTACTATACTTAACACAGATAGCCAGCAGGGATCTACTGCATAGCACAGGGAACTCTACTTAATATTCTGTAAGGACCTAAATGGGAAAATAATTTTTAAAAATAGAAAAATAAAGTAAAATAGAGAATATCTTCTTGGGGGACAAAAATTTTAAAAGTTGCTCACTTCTAAAGAGTGTCTTTTTGAAAAGGAATTGGAAAGCCATAGGTTGAAGTGTCAAAATAAGAGAGCATTGTCGTCAGAATGGGAACCTGTCACAGTGATGATCAGCACGTCCACTCTCCAGCTTGGGCAGCCAGGTGGGCGAGTGTGTACTCATGCCATCTGTGGTCCAGGGTGGGTGGATTGCCATCCCAACTCCCGACACCCTGAAGACTGGGAAACTCCATTTAGGCAATTCCCCTTTCCATGTATCTGTCTGCTGAAAACCCTTTTTGGGTTTTCCAGCAGAAAGTTGGCCAACTCTGTTCTGAAGCCCCCATGCAAAAAGCAATTGTTTCTGCCAGAAACAAAGCTGGAAGAAGCAGTCTTCGTCATTTCAGAAACTGCTGAATAAGTGGCAGTCCACTGGCGTGATCTCCTGCACGAGGCCCTTGATGTGGGCACTGACCACATATAAAGGTATATTGTGCCATCAGCTGCTCTGCCAGTCCCCCCATTCTCCATGGAGGGTCTGAAGGTAGAGAGGGGGATGAGGCCATGACCTGGGGGGGCATCTACTGGTAAAGTGACTGGACTAAGTGAGCATCTCGCAGCACTCCAGGGCCTCTTCCTAGCCCCTCTACCTGGGGTGTGTGGTGGGAGAGATAGACTTTATCGTTTTTTCATACATCTGATTCTCTATTCATACTGGGAAAAGAGAAGTCCCTTGCAGATGGACGAGGGCATGTTACTAATTTTTGCCAAGAATGATAAATGGAGGTGATGTTGGCTTGGCTCCAGTGATTCCCTCACCTCTCTCACCTGGGCCATAGCACATGGAGACACTCTTGGTGAGGGGGTGTCCATTGCCCTGGGCCCTGAATGACCACCCCCCGCCCTGCACTGCATCCTGTGTTCCCAGAGTGAGAAGTTACATGATGAGGGGAGAGACTCAGCACTGTGGGCTCTCCACCACCATTGCATGCATGAGTCTTTCCCTGATGAATACACCTGATAAGAATAAAGTCTTCTCTCCTGCTGAAGTCTGACCTAGGACACAAACACTCAAAGACAAACATGACTGCCCCCAGTCCTGGCTGAGATTTTCCACCAAACCAGCAGGACTACTTGAAATCATCATCAGTTAATGTAAAAGATGAATTCAATCCTTGAAAGAGGTTTATAATAACTCAAAACATGCGATGATGGGGAGACTGAGTGTTATCTCACAGCTTTGTGTGTGTGTGTGCTCTCAGCCATGCCTGATTCTTGCGGCCCGTGGACTGTAAACTGCCGGGCTCTTCTCTCCACGGAATTTTTCAGGCAAGATACTAGAGTGCACTGACATTTCTTTCTCTGGGAGATCTTCCCGACCCAGGGATTGAACTTGCATCTCTTTCATCTCTTGCATTGCAGGTGGATTCTTTACCACTAGCACCACCTGGGAAGCCCCTAGTCTGCACATATATGTTGTAGCACTCAGAGTGTGAACCTCAATGACTTAGTTTGTTTCCTCTGTGCTGCTGCTGCGGGGCCGGTGGACTGGGCTAGGAGCAGCTGGGATTGCACAGGGAGATAGGGACGTCCCAGTGCCTGTAGGGTTTCCAGGGGCTGTCCAGTGACACCACTGGTGCCCTGGGAAAATATGTGGGAACCAACACGAATGAAATCAAGTTGACAAATAGTGGCCTTGTGCTTCCTGCTGGCACAGAAAGAGAACAAAGGTCCCACAAAGGGAGGTAAAAGGCATTGAAAACAAGCTCTGTAGATTTGGACCTTCAGTAATTCCATCAATAAGGGACCTAACTGTTTAGCCATCTTGCAGAGAACAGCAGGGGATTCTACGGATCCCAAGAGAGAAGGGAAGTGTTAATGAACATTCACTGTTTCCCAGAGACTTAGGTTCAGATCTTGAGTGTGCGTGATGTTTAGCATGTACAATGTTTTCTTAAGATCCCCACGGTAGCTGCCAGGTGTCGCAGTTGGTAAAGAACACACCCAGAAATGCAGGGGGTACAAGAGATGTGGATTTGATCACTGGGTCAGAGGATTCCATGGAGAAGGGAATGGCAACCCATTCCAGTATTCTTGCTTGGAGAATCCCCATGGACAGAGGAGCCTGGCAGGTTACAGCCCATGGGTTTGCAAAGAGTTAGACATGACTGAGTATATACACACACACATAGTATTTGATGCTGACAACAGCCTACAACACGAGCAAGAGAGATACTGGTGTCCTTCCTATTCTATCAATGCTGTCGCTGAGATTCTTAGATGTGAGGTAACTTTTGACATCCACACGCTGAGCTGTGGGGCTGGTTTTTGAGGTTTTAAATTTTCTAAGTCTGTCTCTTCATTTGATAATTTATACCAGCTTGTCCTAATTAAAGATATGCTTTGATTTTATGGAAAAAGTTGCTTGCCTAGAAGTGATCAAAATAATTAGAAGCTATGTCCCATCAATTTTTATTTACTGGCACATAGATGTAATATTTTAACTTAAAACATTAAATTGTTTTCCTTGAAGTGTTATGCTCTCTGGATTGCCTAAGAACAATTTTAAAGCATTTTATAGATGATAATGGAACTTGGTATAAAGTGCTGATTAAAGCGAAGCACACAAAATTTTTCATGCATTACACATCTCCATAACATATGATGAGGCACATGTTGTATTAATTCATTACAGAAAGAGTAGTCACAATTAATCAGATACTATAAAGTGAGTTTCCTTAATCTATGCTGCGGTACTATTTTATTTTATGTAACATTATTCATGCAAATGGTATAAATCGCCGTAGAGAGTTAAACAACAGCTATAGACCATAATGACAAATAATAGGAAAGGAAAATATTAATGAACAGAAGGAAGTGAGAAAAGATACATTATCAAATGAGAAAGGAGAAGGGATTGAAAGTGTAATTCAAAGCCGTGCAGAAATGGATTGGTTGTTTCCAGGAAGAACATTTACATCATGTTCCTAGAACATTTACCAGCCAGTGGTCTGAATAATATTTCACTTTAGTAAGAACACTGAAGATGCAGCACAGAGTGCAGCTCTTTCAAAGGCAGGCTTGAGAAAATGCAAGCTCTAGAGAAGAGAAAGAAAGCTCAAGCTATTTTCTTTCAAAATTATTTGAGGAAAACTATTTGAGGCTCTGATGTTCTCTAGCACATAGTAACTACAACAAATGCCTTATCATCATATTATCTAAAATCCCAGGATGGGCTTTTCTGAAACTAAAGAGAGTGATTATTAATATTCTTGAGAGATTTTGTTCAGAAAATTCTGAGCCTAAGGACAAAATCCTGTAAACAAAGATAGCCCCTGAAAAGCACAATCTATTTGTATTCCCAGATCTGTGTTTAGATAACAGCAGAGGATGAGATGGTGGAATAGCATCACTCACACAATGGACATGAGTTTGGGCAGACGCTGGGAGACAGTGAAGGACGGGGAAGCCTCGTGGCTACAGTCTATAGGGTCTCAAAGAGTTGGACATGACTGAGGAACTGAACAACAAGAAGATACAGGCAGATGTCATAAAGACACCTGGGACAACTGAGGGAGAAACTGCCACCAAAAGTTATTCAAACACCAAGACAATGGGCTTCTATTTTACCAAAAGCAGGAATCAAAACTTTCTTGTTCTCAAAAAGGCAGATAGTGGTGACAGTCTGGGTAAACTTGAGTTATGTGACCCTAAAGGTGATATAGATTTCCATATGTGACATTTGGAAAACTGTCTTAATAATTTGTAATCAGAATTAGCCCAGATGTGAGCGCTTGTAAATCCATGAATATTTCTACAAACTTAAAAGATAAGTCTACCAAATCAATTGATTTTTGTCTTTATATTTAACCTGGAATGTGGCTGAATCATCAGTGATGAGCCAGTAAGAAATGGTAACTACCAGCACCCTAGAGTACCAATGCAAAACGCAACAAAAAAGCAAAAGCAAAACAGAAATGGAAGAAAAGTTTAAGTGAAAGGCGAAACAAGAAAATGGGAGAAAATGTTTGTTGGAGATGCTCCTTTTGTCCAGTACTCTCAAAAGTAGTTCTATAAACAATGGGTCACATAATACGTAATTTTTTGCTCTTATTCAATAAGTTCTGTTTTGGAGAACTTATCAACCAAATTATGGCTTTTCCATAACATGCTTTTTTGTTTCTTGACCTTGTTGCTGTACAGTTCCTCATTTCCTGTAGGAAATAAAGATACTGTGAAATTCCCCAAGGATAAAAATGTGGCTTCTGGGGAGCAAAAGCAGCTGTGAACCAAATCAGAAATGTTGTTGACTCTGGGGGGAGAGGGGGCGGGGATGATGCGTCAGAGTCTGCATTGAGGCCAATTTTAGATAAACAAAATGAAAAATTGTATAGAAAATAAATGACACTGAAGCCAGTTTGCATTGGGGATAGTTCTCCATAACTGTTTTATTCCAGCAGAGATGTGAATGGGTACGTAGTTCACATGAAGATTTAATAATGTGCAAAATCTACTGTAGAAATCCAAGAGGGCAGATTACTTGAGCAATTTGTGTGTTGGGAAGATTGCTAAGAATTAATTATCATAAGTTGAAGGACACTCTCAGTGAGGAAGTCAGTTGAAATCTGACCTCAGAAATGTATACGGTGCTGTCATTTGGCAGAATGCCAGAAGGAGGCTCCAGCTGAGCCCTGTACACCTGTGCACCACACCGTGACTCCCAGGCACCCAGTGAGTAGCTTCCTATCCTTTTGCTTCACGACCATTACAGCCAGGAATAAACTGCTCCTATCAGACATGCAAAAATTCAGACTTAACTTGAAGAAAGTAGGGAAAACCACTAGACCATTCAGGTATGACCTAAATCAAATATCTTATGATTATATAATGGAAGTGAGAAATAGATTCAAGGAATTAGATCTGATAGAGTGCCTGAAGAACTATGCATGGAGGTTCATGACATCGTACAGGAGGTGGTGATCAAGACCATCACCAAGAAAAGCAAAATGGTTGTCTGAGGAGGCCTTACAAGTAGCTGAGAAAAGAAGAGAAGCTAAAGGCAAAGGAGAAAAGGAAAGATATACCAATTTGAATGCAGAGTTCCAAAGAATAGCAAGCAGAGATAAGAAAGCCTCGCTCAGTGATCAGTGAACAGAAATAGAGGTAAACAATAGAATGGGAAAGACTAGAGATTTCTTCAAGAAAATTAGAGATACCAAGAGAACTTTTCATGCACAACTGGGCACAACGAAGGGCAGAAATGGCATGGACCTAACAGAAGCACAAGACATTAAGAAGAAGTGGCAAGACTACACAGAAGAACTATACAGAAAAGATCTTCATGATCCAGATAGCCACGATGCTGTGATCACTCACCCAGAGCCAGACATCCTGGAGTCCGAAGTCGAGTGGGCCTTAGGAAGCATCACCACAAACAAAGCTAGGGGAGGTGGTAGAATTCCAGCTGAGCTATTTCAAGTCCTAAAAGATGACGCTGTGAAAGTGCTGCACTCAATATGCCAGCAAATTTGGAAAACTCAGCAGTGGCCACAGGACTAGAAAAGGTCAGTTTTCATTCCAATCCCAAAGAAAGGCAATGCCAAAAATGTTCAAACTAGAGCACAATTGCACTCATCTCACACGCTAGTAAAGTAATGCTCAAAATTCTCCAAGCTAGGCTTCAACAGTACATGAACCAAGAACTTCCAGATGTTCAAGCTGGATTTAGAAAAGGCAGAGGAACCAGAGATCAAATTGTGAACATCTGTTCAATCATCGAAAAAGCAAGAGAATTCCAGGAAAACATCAACTTCTGCTTTACTGACTACACCAAAGCTTTTGACTGTGTGGATCATAATAAATTGTGGAAAATCCTTAAAGAGTTGGGAATATCAGACTACCTGACCTGCCTCCTGAGAAATAAGTTTGCAAGTCAAGATGAAACTGTTGGAACTGGGCATGGAACAACAGACTGGTTCCAAATTGGGAAAGGAGTATGTCAGGGCTGTATATTGTCACTCTCCTTATTTAACTTATATGCAGAATACATCATACAAAATGCCAGGCTAGATTAAGCTAAGCCAGATTCAAGACTGCCAGGAGAAATATCAACATCCTCATAAAGGCATATGGCACCGCCCTAATGGCAGAAAGAGAAGAAGAACTAAAGAGTCTGGATAAGGGTGAAAGAGGAGAGTGAAAAAGCTGGCCTAAAACTCATTTGATGAAAGTGAAAGAGGAGAGTGAAAAAAGCTCAACATTCAGAAAACGAAGATCATGGCATCCGGTCACATCACTTCATGGGAAATAGATGGGAAAACAGTGGAGACAGTGTCAGACTTTATTTTGGGGGGGCTCCAAAAATCACTGCAGATGGTGACTGCAGCCATGAAATTAAAAGACTCTTACTCCTTGGAAGAAAAGTTATGACCAACATAGATAGCATATTCAAAAGCAGAGATATTACTTTGCCAACTAAGATCCATTTAGTCAAGGCTATGGTTTTCCCAGTGGTCATGTATGGATGTGAGAGTTGGACTGTGAAGAAGGCTGAGCGCCGAAGAATTGATGCTTTTGAACTGTGGTGTTGGAGAAGACTCTTGAAAGTCGCTTGGACTGCAAGGAGATCCAACCAGTCCATTCTGAAGATCAGCCCTGGAATTTCTTTGGAAGGAATGATGCTAAAGCTGAAACTCCAGTACTATGGCCACCTCATGTGAAGAGTTGACTCATTGGAAAAGACTCTGATGCTGGGAGGGATTGTGGGCAGGAGGAGAAGGGGATGACAGAGGATGAGATGGCTGGATGGCATCATGGACTTGATGGACTTGAGTCTGAGTGAAGTCCGGGAGTTGGTGATGGAGAGGGAGGCCTGGCGTGCTGCAATTCATGGGGTCACAAAGAGTCGGACACAACTGAGTGACTGAACTGAACTGAACTGAAAACTCAATATTCAAAAAACCAAGATCACGGTATCTGGCCCCATCACTTTTTGACAAATAGAAGGAGAAAAGTGGAAGCAGTGGCAGATTTTCTTTTCTTGAGCTCCCAAATCACTGTGGACTGTGCCTGCAGCCATGAAATTAAAAGGTGCTTGCTCCTTGGGAGGAAAGCTGTGATAAACCTAAACAGTGTATTAAAAAGCAGAGACATCACTTTGCCTACAGAGGTCCATCTAGTCAAAGCTATGGTTTTTCCAGTAGTCATGTATAGATGTGAGTTGGACCATAAAGAAGGTTGAGCACCAAAGAATTGATGCTTTTCAACTGTGGTGTTGGAGAAGACTCTTGAGAGTCTGTTGGACTGCAAGGAGATCAAACCATTCAATCCTAAAGGAAATTAATCCTGAATATTCATTGGAAGGACTGATGCTGAAGCTGAAGCTCCAATATTTCGGCCACCTGATGCTAAGAATCAACTCACTGGAAAAGACCCTGATGCTGGGAAAGATGGAAGGCAGGAGGAGAAGGGGACGACAGAATGAAATGATTGGATGGCATCACCGACTCAACCTGTGCGAATTCCAGGAGACAGCGGAGGACAGAGAAGCCAGGCAGGCTATAGTCAAGGTCCCAAAGAGTCAGACACAAATTAACAACTGAACAACAGTAGCAAAATTCTTGATGGCAATTGGCTCCCAGCGGTATAGATTACTACATTCTAGACAGGGATAATACCTGAGAAGAATTCTGCTGGGAACTCTGGAAAATTATTCCTCATGTCTAGGGGAAGTTCACAAGAAGATATGGCCTTTGTGCTCCCTCTGCACAAACCACACCCACCAACCCAGGCATGGATGCAGCCCTTTTGCTACCAGCCTGAAGAGCCCACCTGGGGATAGCTCAGTGGAGTAATGGGAAGAGTTCAAGTCCTTAAGCCATCAGTGATCGTGCATCATCTCTGAGCTTCTTACTTGGTGACACAACACATTTCCTCCTCCTTCAACCAGCTGTGGGTGTTCTTTCAGCCAAATATATCTTACTGAAAATTCAGGCAGAAAATCTGTACTTGGAATATCCTCGCTTCACTGTGTTCAAAGAATTCCTTTCTACATCCTCAATAGTTCACCACAGAGGTTTAAAAAAATGGTTTGACCTAAACTTCATTGAATTTTCACTAGTATTTTTCACTTGAAACTGTCCTGCAAAAAAGGCAGACATTCATTTTGTTCTTGGTGTGTCTTGCACTTTTGAAGTTAAACATTATACAGGCAAATATGAATGACACAAATAAATGTTTATTGATCCTCAGCTAGGTAGTTCAGGGCTCTATGCTCAGTGTAATACTGCAGTGATAAAATAAAAATTTTAAAATGATCTACTCCAAATTAGGGCTTCCCAGGTAGCACAGATGGTAAAGAGTCTGCCTGAGATGCAGGAGACCTGGGTTCAATCCCAGGGTCAGGAAGATCCCCTGGAGAATAGAATGGCCACCCACTCCAGTATACTTGTCTGGAGAATCCCATGGACAGGGGAGCCTGGTGGGGTATAGTCCATGGGGTTGCAAAGAGTCATACATGACTGAATGACTTTCACTCTGTCATTCCAAAGTATGTTAAAGAATAACCCATTTTTTGTGTCTCCTTTTACATCTTCCCTTTCCTTGATCCAGCTGAACTAATGATGCTGACTCTGGTCACTCATCAATTCCCAGGGCTGGCCACTCCACTGGACAGTCTGGGTCCACAGAAATGTGTGCATCTTTTTAAGCTTTGCAGATTCAGCCTCTGATGAGTATTCACCATAAAGTGAGTGCTGAAAGATATCTGTGGTTGATGAATAAATAATCACCACCCTCATTGGTTAAAGTCACCTTGAAACCTCTTCTCCAGCCCAGGTTTCCATGTAGTGGATCACAAACAGACACGTGGAGTCACGTGAATACTCAAGAGCCAAGTCTCAGAGAAGAAGCATTGACTCCTGCAGGAGACCAGAGTTCACGTTTTTGGAAACTGCTTCTCACTAACGACTTGCTGCCTAATGTCCCTGGCAGAAAATCATCATTCTTGCATGCCAGCATGCCTTTCCATAATTTATCATTTGTAAATAATTTAGTGGATTCTTTTTTTAACTGGCATATTAGCACATATGATTAAAACCAAGTTTACAATCGTGCCCTCTAAGGATACACAAAGATTACTACTGGGCTTTCGAAATGCCAGCCAACAAAAATCTGTATTAATTATCTGCCTTCCTCTATGCAAGCAGTTTGTGGCTTATATTGTATTTTCTCTGTAATGCTCAACTTATTCTAGGCTGCATCAAGAAACTCATCCTAAAAGTTGGAAATTTGTAAGATCACTTCCTTTTCCAGGCTGGTCCATTTGTACTGGGATTTCTACAAGCAGTGGGTCTTTTATTGAATGTCATTCAGTCCCTAAGTCATGTCCAAATCCTTGCCACCCCATGGACTGCAGCACACCAGGCCTCCCTGTCTGTCACGGTCTTCGTAGACCAGGACCTAGGGACTGGAGTCAATGAGAAGAGGGATGCAGGGGACCCAAGTCTCGAGTGAAACAAGGGTCCTTTATTTGCAGAAATGCATCTTTATCTATCTTCAATAAAATGATTACTCAGCCATTAAAAAGAATGAAATTTCACCAGCTGTAACAAAATGGATAGTCTTTTAAGTACAAGGTCACTGGAGAGAATCACTGAAGGGAGTCACTGAAGGGAACCCAAACAGGTGCCTTTTGTCATGATCTCAGTACTGAGAACTGCGTGTAGCTCTTCTTGATCCTGCTTTCCAGGAACTGATAAGGAACAGAGAGTCCTTGAGAAATGGCACACAAAGGAAGAAAACATATTGGATCCCTTAAAGTGGAACATCCCCTGACACCTGTCCTTCACTGTCTCCCGGAATTTGCCCAAGTTCACGTCCATTGAATGAGTGATGTCATCCAACCATTTCATTCTCTGTCACCCTCTTCTGCCCTCAATCTTTCCCAGCATCAGGATCTTTTCCAATGAGTCAGTTCTTTACATCAGGTGCAGAGTATTGGGGCTTTCGCTTCAGCATCAGTCCTTCCAATAAGGATTCATTCAGGGTTGATTTTCCTTTAGGATTGACTGGTTTTATTGAATAATCACCTTAATCAGTCAATGATGGGAAGACATTTTTATTTCACAGTGAGATACAGCGGTGCCAACCAGACAGGCACAGGGCATCAACGTGAACCATGCTGATGACCGGGGAGTGCACCCAGGGACCTGTGTTAGTCAGACTCCATTCTTTCCTTTCCAGCCTCCCCACAAAGCTCTGCATAGCACAGTGGTTCACAGTAGTCGTCACACCCTGATTCAGGCTGAGCGTTGGCTGAACACAGGGATGGGGTCCTGGCTTTTCCTCACACCAAGTGGGCTTACACCTGTCACTAAGTTTCTCTAAGTTTCAGCGTATCACCTGAGAAATGGGGGTGGTGGTAATATTTCCATCACTGAGACAAGTGTACAGAACATGGAAAGCACAGTATAGGTGCTTCCTATTAGGAAGAGCAAACACTTGGGAACCACAGGATTGTTGCATAAAATTAACATTTGCTGTCCATGCAATAGGAGAAAGTTACTTAATCTATTTAAGTTGCAATAGATTTCTCATCAATAAGATGAAGTAACTATCTTTACGCAAGGCTATGGTTTTTCCAGTGGTCATGTATGGATGTGAGTGTTGGACTATAAAGAAGGCTGAGTACCAAAGAACTGATGCTTTTGAACTGTGGTGTTGGAGAAGGCTCTTGAGAGTCCCTTGGACTGCAAAGAGATCCAACCAGTCCATCCTAAAGGAGATCAGTCCTGGGTGTTCATTGGAGGGACTGATGTTGAAGCTGAAACTCTACTACGTTGGCTACCTGATGTGAGAGCTGACTCATTTGAAAAGACCCTGATGCTGGGAAAGATTGAGGGCAGGAGAAGGGGATGACAGAAGATGAGATGGTTGGATGGCATCACTGACTCAATGGACATGGGTTTGGGTGGACTCTGGGAGTTGGTGATGGATAGGGAGGCCTGGCATGCTGCAGTTCATGGGGTCGCAAAGAGTCGGACACGACTGAGCGACTGAACTGAACTGAGCTGATCCATATTTTATGTTTTTAAATGAATTTAAATAATATGCACAAAATAATTTGAATATTCTTTATGCTAAGTAAATGAAAAGTATTTTTTTAGCTCTTTTCATTTTTCATGCACACCGTGTTCTGATTCCCCTTATTTGTTGCCATATTATTTCGTTTTTCCCTGCACTGACTGCCTCAAAACACTGGGATTTACTGAATGGAAACTAATGGATCTAATATTACCTTTAAGCAATCTGTGGACTAGACTTCTGCATAAAGAAAGAACCACAGGAAGAAGGGTGTTATTTTTTACAAACCTGGTTAGTCCCCAAGGACTTTGCCTTCTTTTGGAAATGAACTTTCTCCCGACTGGAAATGTCTGGCTCTAAGATTAGCTGAGAGCCCCCATCACACTGACCCTCCAGGAGTCAGCAGATCATTGTTCTGACCTTTCATTTCCCCTCCTGGAATGAGAGGATAAGCCACTGCAGAAGGCTCTTATTTCCACCAACCACTGACATAGCGCACACCAAGAGGAGTGTGCAAAATGCTGCTGGCTGCTTAGAAAAAAAAAACATGCACACAATAAAATCATTTTGCTGTTTACTTCACATGTAGCTAAATATATTTTAGCCAGACTGCTTTTCTTAAATGATGTAAATTGAGACTTCCATATGTTTAAAAAAATTGTGCCTCTGGTATACAGAATTTGATTAATCATAACCCATATCTCACAGTACATTTTCATGACTCATCTGTGCGTTAATCACATATTAAATTTTTTTAAAAATATACTCAATGTCAATGAAACTACCACTAAAACAAGCTATTACTTTTTTCTTTTTTAAAATATATTTATTTTTAGTTGAAGGATAATCGCGGTACAGTATTGTGTTGGTTTCTGCCAAAAATCAACCTAGATCAGCCATAGGTATACCTATGTTCCCTCCTTTTCAAACATCCCTCCCACCGCCCACCCCATCCTACCCTTTTAGGTTGTTACACTGAGCAATAAAAGTACCAAAAAGAAGAGAATTATCTTCCAGAATAATCCCTGATTTCATGGAAAGTATCAGGTGGTTTTAAAAAAGGTCTCTATACTCATTAGGATATCAGCTAAATGAAACAAGAAATGACCACAAAATGTATGTAAGTTTGTTTTGTGAGGAAGATTGATGGAAAAATGGAAAACAAAATTTCTCAGGTAAATTTAAATGAATGTTCTTGGAAACCTGTGATGTATAGAACAGCTGCATTAGAAAGATCTAAAGTACATATTAGAAGTGAGCATTAACCCATCTCTTGGTTATCAACTCAGAATCTTTGCTTATAGAGCAAGGGAAATTGTGTTTGAATATCGTTTTCTTCTTTGCTCTATTCTGTTTTGCTTTTGCTAAGCCCCGGTGACTTTTACTCATTGTTAATTGAGAGAGGCACCAAGGACTTGATAACCATCTCGACTGACGGCTAGCTCAAGTGTGACCACACTAATGTCAAAATTAAGGGTGTTTTAAGAAACGTGAAGATCAGCTAATGGATACCCTTCAGAATTGGTTGCCTTGAAAAATCCAGAGTACCAGGTAATAAATACAGTGAAATATCATCAATGTCAATATCTATAGACTTCTCTGGTGGCTCAGATGATAAAGTGTCTGCCTACAATGCGGGAGACCAGGGTTTAATCCCTGGGTCGGAAAGATCCTCTGGAGAAGGAAATGGCAACCCACTCCAGTACTCTTGCCTGGAAAATCCTATGGATGGAGGAGCCTGGTAAGCTACAGTCCATGGGGTCACAGAGAGTTGGACACGACTGAGTGACTTCGCTTATCATCAATATCTAGATACAGGACCTGGATATTGCTACATTTACTTAATAAAAATATGAATATTCATGTAAAATATGACCCAGTAAGTATTTTTTCAAATGATGTTTTGCCTTAGAGTTGGGAGAAGTTTGAGTGAAAGTTGTTCAGTCGTGTCTGACTCTTTGTGACCCCATGGACTGTACAGTCCCTGGAATTCTCAAGGCCAGAATACTGGAACACGTAGCATTTCCCTTCTCCAGGGGATCTTTCCCAACCCAGTGATCAAACCCAGGTCTTCTGCATTGCAGGCGGATTCTTTACCAGCTGAGCCACAAGGGAAGCCAAGTAATTTCTAGACTTGGTTCACCTGAAGAGTAATTTTGACACAATTTATCTGAATTTCTACAATTTATAAAGGATACTTTATTGCACCCAGGAGAGGATAAGTAACTTCTGGTACTTCTAAATATGTTTTCATTATAAAAGTAAATTTGATTTAGAAGATTACCAGCATAGCCTTCTGTCTGCCTTAGAAACTTACTGGATGCTGTGCCCAGTCATGTTCAACTCCTTGCAACCCCATGGACTGTATCCCTCCAGGCTCCTCTGTCCATGGGATTCTCCAGGCAAGAATACTGCAGTAGGTTTCCATGTCCTTTTCCAAGGGATATTTTTGACCCAGGGATCAAACTGCTCTTGTGTCTCCTGCATTGGCAGATGAGTTCTTTACCATGAGCGCCATCTCGGGAGTCCTTAGAAACTTATTGCTGCTACTGCTGCTAAGTCGCTTCAGTCGTGTCCGACTCTGTGCGACCCCCATAGAGAGCAGCCCGCCAGGCTCTCCTGTCCCTGGGATTCTCCAGGCAAGAATACGGGAGAGGGTTGCCGTTTCCTTCTCCAATGCATGAAAGTGAAAAGTGAAAGTGAAGCAGCTCAGTCGTGTCCGACTCTTAATGACCCCATGGACTGCAGCCTAACAGGCTCCTCCATCCATGGGATTTTCCAGGCAAGAATTCTGTAGTGGGGTGCCATTGCCTTCTCCTAGAAACTTATTAGTGTTATGTAAAAATTATCAAAGTTAAACTAACGTACCACAAAAACAAGTAGAAAAGAAGCAGATGAGTCATTTCACAGTGTGATCATACTCAGATTTTCCAGAGTGAAAGGAGTACTAACAAGGAATTGTGCCATTCTGCTTTTCAGAAATGTTACATTTATATCACTGACAAGGTACATGAAGCCAGATTTTTTAACTGAATGTACTTATAAAAACTTTTATTTAGATGTTATTAAATGTATATTTTCACATGTTTGACTTTATATTTGTATTTTTTATTTTATAATTATCTGGAATTCTGCTTTAATTTAGAAAAAAAGTGTCAGTTCAGTTCAGTTCGGTTCAGTTGCTCAGTCATGTCTGACTCTGTGACCCCATGAATCCCAGCACGCCAGGCCTCCCTGTACATCACCAACTCCCCGAGTTCACTCAAACTCACGTCCATGAAGTCGGTGATGCCATCCAGCCATGTCATCCTCTGTCATCCCCTTCTCCTCCTGCCCCCAATCCCTCCCACCATCAGAGACTTTTCCAATGAGTCAACTCTTCTCATGAGTAAGCAACATTACATTCTTGGTTCAGTTCATTCAGTCGCTCAGTCGAGTCTGACTTTGCAACACCAGGTCTCCCTGTCCATCACTAAATCCTGGAGTTTACCCAAATTCATGTCCATTGAGTCGGTGATGCCATCCAACCATCTCACCTCTGTCATCCCTTTCTCCTCCTACCCTCAATCTTTCTCATCATCAGGGTCTTTTCAAATGAGTCAGCTCTTCGCATCATGTGGCCAAAGTATTGGAGTTTCTTCAACATCAGTTCTTCCAATGAACACCCAGGACTGATTTCCTTTAGGATGAACTGGTTGGATCTCCTTGCAGTCCAAGGGACTCTCAAGAGTCTTCTCCAAAACCACAGTTCAAAAGCATCAATTCTTTGGTCCTCAGCTTTCTTTATAGTCCAACTCTCACATCCATACATGGCCACTGGAAAAACTATAGCCTTGACTAGACAGAACTTTGTTGGCAAAGTAATGTCTCTGCTTTTTAATATGCTGTCTATGTTGGTCATAACTTTCCATCCAAGGAGTAAGCATCTTTTAATTTCATGGCTGCAATCACAATGTGCAGTGATTTTGGAGCCCCCCACCCCCCAAAATAAAGTCAGCCACTGTTTCCACTCTTTCCCCATCTGTTTGATATGAAGTGATAGGACCGGATGGATGTTGTGATCTTAGTTTTCTGAATGTTAAGCTTTAAGCCAACTTTTTCACTCTTCTCTTTCACTTTCATCAAGAGGCTCTTTAGTTTTTCCTCACTTTCTGCTTTAAGAGTGGTTTCATCTGCATATTTGAGGTTACTGATATTTCTCCCAACAATCTTGATTCCAGCTTGTGCTTCCTCCAGCCCAGCATTTCCCATGATGTACTCTGCATACAAGTTAAATAAGCAGGATGACAATATACAGCCTTGATGTACTCCTTTTCCTATTTGGAAACAGTCTGTTGTTCCGTGTTCTATTCTAACTGTTGCTTCTTGACCTGCATACAGGTTTCTCAAGAGGCAGGTTAGGTGGTCTGGTATTCCCATCTCTTGAAGTATTTTCCACAGTTTATTGTGATCCACACAGTCAAAGGCTTTGGCACAGTCAATAAAGCAGAAATAGATGTTTTTCTGGAACTCTCTTGCTTTTTTGATGATCCAGCGGATGTTGGCAATTTGATCACTGGTTCATCTGCCTTTTCAAAAACGAGCTTGAACATTTGGAAGTTCATGGTTCATGTATTGCTGAAGCCTGACTTGGAGAATTTTGAGCATTACTTTACTAGCATGTGAGATGAGTGCAATTGTGCTGTAGTTTGAGCATTCTTTGGCATTGCTTTTCTTTGGGATTGGAATGAAAACTGACCTTTTCCAGTCCTGTGGCCACTGCTGAGTTTTCCAAATTTGCTGGCATATTGAGTGAAGCACTTTCACAGCATCATCTTTTGGGATTTGAAATAGCTCAACTGGAATTCCATCACTTCCACTAGCTTTGTTCATAGTGATGCTTCCTAAGGCCCACTTGACTTCACATTCCAAGATGTCTGGCTCTAGGTGAGTGATCACACCATCGTGATTATCTGGGTTGTGAAGCTCTTTTTTGTGCAGTTCTTCTGTGTATTCTTGCCACCTCTTTTTAATATCTTCTGCTTCTGTTAGGTCCATACCATTTCTGTCCTTTATTGAGCCCATCTTTGCATGAAATGTTCCCTTGGTATCTCTAATTTTCTTAAAGCGATCTCTAGTCTTTCCCATTCTATTATTTTCCTCTAATTATTTGCAATGATCGCTGAAGAAGGTTTCCTTATCTCTCCTTGCTATTCTTTGGAACTCTGCATTCAAATGGGTATATCTTTCCGTTTGTCCTTTGCTTTTTGCTTCTTTTATTTTCACAGCTATTTGTAAGGCTTCCTCTGACAGCCATTTTGCTTTTTTGCATTTCTTTTTCTTGGGGATTGTCTTGATCTCTGTCTCCTATACAACGTCATGAACTGCTGTCCATAGTTTATCAGGTACTCTATCAGATCTAGTGCCTTAAATCTATTTCTCACTTTCACTGTATAATCATGAAGGATTTGATTTAGGTCTTACCTGAATGGTCTAGTGGTTTTCCCCACTTTCTTCAATTTACGTCTGAATTTGGCAATTAGGAGGTCATGATCTGAGCCACAGTCAGCTCCTGGTCTTGTTTTTGTTGACTGTATCGAGCTTCTCCATATCTGGCTGCAAAGCAGATAGTCAATCTGATTTTTGGCCATCTGGTGATGTCCATGTATAGAGTCTTCTCTTGTGTCGTTGGATGAGGGTGTTTGCTATGACAAGTGTGTTCTCTTGGCAAAACTCTATTAGCCTTTGCCCTGCTTCATTCTGTACTCCTAGGCCAAATTTGCCTGTTACTCCAGGTGTTTCTTGACTTCCTACTTTTGCATTCCAGTCCCCTATAATGAAAAGGACATCTTTTTTGGGTGTTAGTTCTAAAAGGTCTTGTAGGTCTTCAAATAACTGCTCAACGTCAGCTTCTTCAGCATTACTGGTCATGGCATAGACTTGTATTACCGTGGTATTGAGTGGTTTGCCTTGGAAATGAATAGAGATCATTCTGTCCTTTTTGAGATTGCATCCAAGTACTGCATTTCAGACTCTTTTGTTGACTATGATGGCTACTCCATTTCTTCTGAGGGAATCCTGCCCACAGTAGTAGATATAATGATCACCTGAGTTAAATTCACCCATTCCAGTCCATTTTAGTTCACTGATTCCTAGAATGTCGACTTTCACTCTTGCCATCACCTGTTTGAGCATTTCCAATTTGCCTTGATCCATGGATCTAACATTCCAGGTTCCTATGCAATATTGCTCTTTGCAGCATCGGACGTTGTTTCTATCACCAGTCACATCCACAACTAGGTGTTTTTTCTTTGGCTCCATCCATTCATTATTTCTGGGGTTTTTTTTCTCTATTGATCTCCAATAGTGTATTGGGCACCTACCGACCTGGGGAGTTCCTCTTTCAGTGTCTTATGTTTTTGCCTTTTCATACTGTTCATTGGGTTCTCAAGGCAAGAATACTGAAGTGGTTTGCCATTCCCTTCTCCAGTGGACCACATTCTGTCAGACCTCTCCACCATGACCCATCCATTTTAGGTGGCCCCCTGTGGCATGGCTTAGTTTCATTGAGTTTGACAAGGCTGTGGTCCATGGGATCAGATTAGCTAGTTGTCTGTGATTGTGGTTTCTGTCTGTCTGCCCTCTGATGCCCTCTTTCAGTGTCTACTGTCTTCCTTGGATTTCTCTTAACTTGGACGTGGTGTTTCTCTTCACCGCTGCTCCAGCAAATTCTTGGTAGAAGTAGCCATATTAAAAATATGTGTGTGTGTATACACACACAAACACATATGGGCTTCCCTGGTGGCTCAGATGGTAAAAATTCTGCCTGCAATGCAAGAGACCTGGGTTCAGTCCCTGGGTTGAGAAGATCCCTTGGAGAAGGACATGGCAACCCACTCCAGTATTGTTGCCTAGAGAATCCCATGGGCAGAGGAGCCTGGCGGGCTACAGTCCGTGGGGTTGCAAAGAGTTGGACACAACTGAGTGACTAACACACACATATATACATATATATAAAACAGCCTTTATGTTGACATAATTTCAAAAGCTTAAATGAGTAATGATTACTTAGCTTAACGCTCTCAAGTTTCATCCATGTGGTTGCAAGTAGCAGGATTTCTTTCTTTCTGGTGGCTGAATATTATTCCAGTGTATATGTGTGTGTGTGCATGTGTGTGTGTGTGTATAAAGAGAGAGAGAAAGAGAGAACACCTTCTTTATCTGAACTCATAGAGACAGAGAGTAGAAGAGTGACCACCAGTGTCTCGGGCCTGTGAGAAATGGGGGATGTTAGTCAATGGATTGGAGAAGTAAATGGCAATCCACTCCAGCATTCTTGCCTGGAGAATCCCATGGGCAGGGGGCATGGCAGGCTGCAGTCTGTGGGGTCACAAGGAGTCCGACATGACTAAGTGACTAACACACACTCAATGGATGCAAACTTTCAGTAATAAGATAAATATAGTCTTAAAAATCACATGTACAGCCTGGTGATTGGAGATCTTAATATGGAATTATACACTTGGAAGTATAAATAAATCTTAAGTGCTTTCACCACAAAAAAATAAATGGTAATTATGTGACATGGTGGAAGTGTTAGGTAACCTATGGTGGTAATAATTTTGTTCAGTTCACTCACTCAGTCGTGTCTGACTCTTTGCAGTCCCATAGACTGCAGCATGCCAGGCTTCCCTGTCCATCACCAACTCCTGGAGCTTGCTCAAACTCATGTCCATCAAATTGGTGATGCCATCCAACTATCTCATCCTCTGTCGTCCCCTTCTCCTCCTGCCTTCAGTCTTTCCCAACATCAGGGTCTTTTCCAATGAATCTGTTCTTTGCATCGGGTGGCCAAAGGATTGGAGTTTCAGCTTCAACATCAGTCCTTCCAATGAATATTCAGGACTGATTTCCTTTAGGATGGACTGGCTGGATCTCCTTGCAGGAAGAGTCAAAGGAACTCTCAAGAGTCTTCTCCAATACCATAGTTCAAAAGCATCAATTCTTCAGTGCTCAGCTTTCCTTATGGTCCAACTCTCACATCCATATATGACTACTGGAAAAACCATAGCTTTGACTAGATGGACCTTTGTTGGTAAATGAATGTCTCTGCTTACATTACCATGTGCAAAATAGCTAGCTAGTGGGAAGCTGCCGCATAAAACAGAGAGCTCAGATCAGTGCTCTGGGATGACCTAGAGAGGCAGGATAGGGGGTCGGTGGGGAGGAGGTACAAGAGGGAGAGCATATATGTACACTTATAACTGATTCATGTCATTGTACAGCAGAAACTAACACAGCATAGTAAAATTATACTCCAATAAATATATATATATGTATATATGTGTATCAAATCAACAATATATACATCTTAAATTTACATAATATTATATGTCAATTGTTTCTAAATAAATCTGGGGAAATAGAAATGTTTTAAAATTAAGCTCACGTAATTATCTTTCAGAGGAATTCATTAAATAATTAATATAATTATAGATGTCAATTTCAGAGATTAAAGTTTAAGAATAATTGGCAATGTTTTATTTACCAAAGGAGTTCATCCTTGAAATTTTAGTGATATGTATGTTAAAATTAGGATGCAATTGCAGTTGAAACAAATGTCTTGATTTTTAAATTGTGATGGTGCTGTAATATATAAAGAATTGAAAGCATTTTTAATTCTCACTAATTATTAATGCTTTTGAATTGATGCTTTTGAACTGTGGTGTTGGGAGAAGACTCTTGAGAGTCCCTTGGACTGCAAAGAGATCCACCAACTAGTCTATCCTAAAGGAGATAGTCCTGGGTGTTCATTGGTAGGACTGATGTTGAAGCTGAAAGTCCAATACTTTGGCCATCTGATGTGAAGAGCTGACTCATTTGAAAAGACCCTGATTCTGGGAAAGATTGAAGGCAGGAGGAGAAGGGGGCAACAGAGGATGAGACGGTTTGATGGCACCACTGACTCAATGGGCATGAGTTTGGGTAAATCCTGGGAGTTGGTGACAGACAGGGAGTCCTGGTATGCTGCAGTTCATGGGGTTACAAAGAGTAGGACACGACTGAGCAACTGAACTGAAATGAATTATTAATGGAAACATTTATTCATTATTATTAGACAACCAAACCAACTAGTTTGAACAGCTGACATAGTCAGTTTTAATTTGTAGCGATAGGCATTTTCAAAAATACTCAACTATATTCTATGCACTTGTCAAATTCTCTGTATATTGAGAACAGTATTATAGGAGTCACAAAGATATGTTATCATTCATACATGAGTAAATATGTACTTGATAAATGTTAACTGAGCACATACTATTTATCAACAGTTGGGCTGTAGTTTGGAGTAATGGTGATAAGGCTAACAAAATGAATGGACTTGGAGAAAATAAATACAGATAGATAGAGATAGAAATGGTTTAAACACTTTATATATTTAGTATGCATACTAAATACTAAAATATACTTTATAAATTTATAAAGTATTTAAATTTATGTATTTATATATAAAAAGTATATATATGTATATGTTGAGAGTATACAGATATATATAATAATTTTCAAATAACATAAGTTGGTAAATGTTATATCTCTTTTTACAGAAAATTAGAAAGAGAAGTAACTTGCTTAGTAATTTTATTATAATTTTGTATCATAAAGGCTGTCTAAAGACAGATTTTTTCCTAGGGTCCAATATTGCCAAACAATATTTAGTAAGCGAAGAAATAGGAACAAACAGATGCATTCAGAGAGAATCTGCACAAATGGACAGCGAAGTTGAAATAAATTCAGAGGTCAAGTGAGATGTGAGAGATTTGAACAAGAGGACAAGGATAGAAAGAATGGCTTTAAAGGGGGAATAAAAGGTTAATATGTACGAGTGAATTTGTTTAGCAGAAACAGAGAGCAACAGTTGGAATGTAGCACTAGAAGAGACAAGATGGCTACAGTAAAGCACAAAACTGTCCTGGGTCTTAATTTAAGAGGCTTTAATTAAATATAAGTGGCTGTTGTGAGCTCTCAAGCGTTCTTACAGAGACAGTGATGATTAATTCTGGACAGTGGAAGCTTAATGCTAGTGTAAAATTGATCAAAGAAAGGTGAAATGGGCACAGAGAGGCCAGGACGGGACTGTGGGGGCAGGTGGTGGGTGGCGATGTGAGGAGTTCTCAAGTCTTGTCACAGTCAAAGAAACGGAAGCGCTCAATCTCTGCGGAAGAGGAACCGGAAGTGGACTGCGCGGGAAAGGTGCTTAATTAAAAGCCACAGATGTGAAATGACCCTCCCCCCTCCCCGCCCCGAGGTTAAGAATTATGAACTTTGGTGGATTAGGGGTACCTTCCGTTCTACTAGATAACTTGAACAGAAATGTAAGCACTGCAAAAAGAAGTTACATTTGTGGGGGAAGGGGAAGGATATAAAGGTCAAAATGATTTAACCTGTGAACAGTCTACTATAGTTTAAAGATGTTTGCCCTACATCCTCGAATGAGGCCTTTTAGGACAGGTCATCAAATTATGGGATTGGGCTTCCCTGGAGGCTCGGCGGTTAAAGCGTCTGCCTGCAAAGCGGGAGACCTGGGCTCGATCCCTGGGTCGGGAAGAGCCCCTGGAGAAGGAAATGGCAACCCACTCCAGTATTCTTGCCTGGAGAATCCCATGGAAGGAGGAGCCTGGTGGGCTACAGTCCACGGGACCGCAAAGAGTTGTACATGACTGAGCGAGAGACTTCAATTTATGAGGAGAGGAGTCAAAGGAGCAGCCAGTTATGAAACAGACATTTCTGTGAAAAACTACTGCAAACACATAGCGCCTCAGCCTCCTTTCAAGCCCCTTGCATATGGCCATACTCATTTCACGTGAAGTGCACGCAGACACATAGGAGACTCTAAACCTCTAGGACTTTTGCAAGACGAGCTGTTTATACCCAGTGTCAGTCCTTTCCAACCCAATCATTCAATAGGGATCATGAAAAGCAAAACGATGTTTATACACAGTGTTCAGATCCCATTAAAACACTAAAAATCATATTAGAGCGTAGTTTAGAAAAATTATACTAAATCTCATTGGAAAAATTCTGAAAACAGGTAGCAGAACAACGGTAGGCCAACACTTACCAAGATTTGTTGTTCAGTGTCTAACCTGTCTGACTTTTTGTGACCCCATGGATTGCAACACACCAGGCCTCCTCGTCCTTCACTATCTCCTTGAGTTTGCTCACATTCATGTACATTGAGCGGATGATGCCATCTAACCATCTCATACTCTGTCACCCCCTTCTCATCTTGTCCTGTCTCTTTCCCAGCATCAGCGGTTTTTTTCCCAGTGAATCATCTCTTCGCATCAGGCAGCCAAAGTATTAGAGCTTCAGCTTCTGTACCAGTCCTTCCAATGAATATTCAGGTTTGAGTCCCGTTAGGATTGACTCGTGTGACCTCCTGGTGTGATCTCAAGAGTCCTCCAGCGTCACATTTGGAAAGCATCAATTCTTCAGTGCTCAGCCTTCTTTGTGGTTCAACTCTCACATCCATACATGACTATTGGAAAACCATAGCTTTGACTATAAGGACCTTTGTCAGCAAAGTGATGTCTCTACTTTTTAACACACTATCTAGGTTTGTCATAGCTTTTCTTCCAAGGAGTAAGCATCTTTTAATTTCATGGTTGCAGTCACAGTCCGCAGTGATTTGGAAGACAAAGATAATAAAATCTGTCACTGTTTCTATTTTTTTCCGCATCTGTTTGCCACAAAGTTATGGGACAGGATGCCATGATCTTCGTTTCTTGAATGTTGAGTTTAAGCCAGCTTTTTCACTCCCCTCTTTCGCCTTCATCAAGAGGTTCTTTAGCTCCTCTGCTTTCTGTCATTAGGATGGTATCATCTGCATATCTGGATTGTTGATATTTCTCCTGGCAATTTTTTTTCCATGCTCTTTATTTCTTAAGCTTAAAATTTCCCATATGTCCTGTCAATCTTGATTCCAGGTTCTGAGTCATCCAGCCCAACATTAAACCTAGTATATAGCTACACAAATTAATACCATTATGTATGAAAAAGAAACACATAGTTTATCAAAGAATACAGAGCATATAAACACAAAAATGCAGAAATTCAAATTATAAAGCAGTCTCATTTTGCATGAGAAGAAGAATTATGTTTCCTAAATTAATCGATTTGGGATAATTCATTATTTGGTAAAAAATTAAGCTAGATCTCTACCTTACACTAAGTCAAAAACATTACTGTTTGATCAACAGTTTAAATGTAAAAAATAAAATAGTAACAGCTCAAGGAAAAAAGCATGTAAATTTTTTTTATAATTGCGATGTGCAAAAATATAAACAAAAGTCAAAAGCCATAACAGAAAAAATGATAGGTTTAAAAAGGAAAGTGACAATTTAAGTTAAATGTCCATTAGATAGCAAAGAATGTAGTTTATAATCTAAACCTGATAGCTAACACCGAATTTCTCAATTTATAAAAAGTCTGTATATATTATAATGAAGTGACAAAAAGCAAATTATAGATAATTTATAGGAAAAAAAGGAAAAATTAACAAAATTTTGATTTTACTCACAATAAAATAAATTCTAGTCAACATAACTATTCCACATTACAAAGACATTAGGATTAATAATATTTTCAAGTTATTGATAATTATTATATCTCCCACACTGCAGCATTTTACATTGTTAATGCATTTAATCCTCCCAACAGCCCTATGAAATGAGCTAACTGACCAAATTCTCAAAGTGAACAAATGTCGGAATTGTGGTTCAGATTCAAACAGGACCAGCTCTAGGACTGGGCTCACAAATATACTGTGAAAATAAAAGCATTTTTGATACTTCATGTTTGGACACAAGAGGAGAAGCAGAAACTCTCAAAATATGGTAGTGAGAGTGTGAAGCTTTGTAGAGGTTATTTTGGTTGTATTTATTTAATTTTGCCCCAAGGATTTTATTGCCAGGAAATTATTCCTCAATAGCCACTTACACAAATTTTACGTATGCATATATATATACAAGTTTCATTTAGTTTGTAAGAACAACACATTTGTCAGCTGAACAATTTGCCAATTGGAAAACTGGTTGAACAACGAATTGCAACAACCCTCAAAATTTTTAATCAGCTTATTGTATGAGAAACACAGAATCTTTTTTCATAACAGATAAAGATAGTATAAAAAATTATGGGTGTATTTAACTCACGTATGCAGATATAAATAAAATATTGTCTGTTCAAATCCAACAGTGTGTGAGATTAATAAATCATGACCAGGTATGTTTACCCAAGAAGGGAAAAATATTTCTGTAATAAATAATCTATCAGTGCAATTGTCAGATTTAAGGAAGAAAGTAATATAATCATCTGAATAGATTCAGAAAAAGCATTTGATGATGTTCAATATCTATTTATGACTTTTAAGAACCCTCAGCCTGTTACAAATAAAATTTCCTTAACTTGCTAAAAGTACCATATCAAAAATCTACAGCAAACATTATTCTAAATGGAAAAATTATAGAGCTCATTTCCTCTAAAAGGCAGAATAAGACAAGCATGCATGTTTTGAACCATACTGTTCAACAAAGAAAAGAATTTCCAGCCATTGTTGTAAGAGATAAAAAAAAGAAAAAAAGCAAGCAATGTAGTGATTTTCAGGTTAACAAAAAAAATTATTTGCCTATTACTTTGCAAACAAAGGTCCGTCTAGTTAAGGCTATGGTTTTTCCTGTGGTCATGTATGGATGTGAGAGTTGGACTGTGAAGAAAGCTGAGCACTGAAGAATTGATGCTTTTGAACTCTAGTGTGGGAGAAGACTCTTGAGAGTCCCTTGGACTGCAAGGAGATCCAACCAGTCCATTTTAAAGGAGATCAGCCCTGGGTGTTCTTTGGAAGAAATGATGCTAAACCTTAAACTCCAGTACTTTGGCCACCTCATGCCAAGAGTTGACTCACTGGAAAAGACTCTGATGCTGGGAGGGATTGGGGGCAGAAGGAGAAGGGGACGACAGAGGATGGGATGGCTGGATGACAACACTGACTCGATGGACGTGAGTTTGAGTGAACTCCGGGAGATGGTGACGGACAGGGAGGCCTGGCATGCTGCGATTCATGGGGTCACAAAGAATTGGACACGACTGAGCGACTGAACTGAACTGAACTGAACTGATGTCACCTACATATGTAAGCATAGACAAACTATGATAATGAATGAGAGAGATCGACATGTTTATGAATAAATGAGTAAATTACAAAATGCAGAATAATTTGTCTATAGTGACATAATAGAAAGTAAACTAATTATGATAAGCATATAATAGAACACCTAATAATTATTAAAAATATACCTAAAGATCATTCAAGTATGACCTAAATCAAATCCCTTATGATTATACAGTGGAAGTTGGAAGTAGATTTAAGGGACTAGATCTGATAGAGAGAGTGCCTGATGAACTATGGATGAGGTTCGTGACATTGTACAGGAGATAGGGATCAAGACCATCCCCATGGAAAAGAAATGCAAAAAAGCAAATGGCTGTCTGGGGAGGCCTTACAAATAGCTGTGAAAATAAGAGAAGTGAAAAGCAAAGGAGAAGAGGAAAGATACAAGCATCTGAATGCAGAGTTCCAAAGAATAGCAAGAAGAGATAAGAAAGCCTTCCTCAGCAATCAATGCAAACAAATAGAGGAAAACAACAGAATGGAAAAGAGCAGAGATCTCTTCAAGAAAATTAGAGATACCAAGGGAACATTTCATGCAAAGATGGGCTCAATAAAGGACAGAAATGGTATGGACCTAACAGAAGCAGAAGATATTAAGAAGAGGTGGCAATAATACACAGAAGAACTGTACAAAAAAAAATCTTCACGACCAAGATAATCATGATGGTGTAATCACTCACTTATAGCCAGACATCCTGGAATGTGAAGTCCAATGGGCCTTAGAAAGCATCACTATGAACAAAGCTAGTGGAGGTGATGGAATTCCAGTTGAGCTATTTCAAATCCTGAAAGATGATGCTGTGAAAGTGCTACACTCAATATGCCAGCAAATTTGGAAAACTCAGCAGTGGCCACAGGACTGGAAAAGGTCAATTTTCATTCCAATCCCAAAGAAAAGCAGTGCTAAAGAATGCTCAAACTACCACACAGTTGCACTCATCTCACGCGCTAGTAAAGTAATGCTCAAAATTCTCCCAGCCAGGCTTCAGCAATACGTGAACCATGAACTTCCAGATGTTCAAGCTGATTTTAGAAAAGGCAGAGGAACCAGAGATCAAATTGCCAACATCTGCTGGACCATGGAAAAAGCAAGGGAGTTCCAGAGAAACATCAATTTCTGCTTTATTGACTATGCCAAAGCCTTTGACTGTGTGGATCACAAGAAGCTGTGGAAAATTCTGAAAGAGACGGGAATACCAGACCACCTGACCTGCATCTTGAGAAATAAGTATGCAGGTCAGGAAGCAACAGTTAGAACTGGACATGGAACAACAGACTGGTTCCAAATAGGCAAAGGAGTACATCAAGGCTGTATATTGTCACCCTGCTTATTTAACTTATATGCAGAGTACATCATGAGAAATGCTGGGCTGGAAGAAGCACATGCTGGAATCAAGATTGCCAGGAGAAATATCAATAACCTCAGATATGCAGATGACACCACCCTTATGGCAGAAAGTGAAGAGGAACTCAAAATCCTCTTGATGAAAGTGAAAGAGGAGAGTCAAAAAGTTGGCTTAAAGCTCAACATTCAGAAAAGTAAGATCATGGCATCTGGTCCCATCACTTCATGGGAAATAGATGGGGAAACAGTGGAAACAGTGTCAGACTTTATTTTTGGGGGCTCCAAAATCACTGCAGATGGTGATTGTATGAAATTAAAAGATGCTTACTCCTTGGAAGGAAAGTTATGATGAACCTAGATAGCATATTCAAAAGCAGAGACATTACTTTGCCAACAAAGGTCCATCTTGTCAAGGCTATGATTTTTCCAGTAGTCATGTATGGATGTGAGAGTTGGACTGTGAAGAAAGCTGAGCACCAAAGAACTGATGCTTTTGAACTGTTGTGTTGGAGAAGACTTTTGAGAGTTCCTTGGACTGCAAGGAGATCCAACCAGTCCATTCTAAAGGAGATCAGTCCTTGGTGTTCTTTGGAAAGACTGATGCTAAAGCTGAAACTCCAGTACTTTGCCCACCTCATGCAAAGAGTTGACTCATTGGAAAAGACTCTGATGCTGGGAGGGATTGGGGGCAGGAGGAGAAGGGGAAGACAGAGGATAAGATGGCTGGATGGCATCACCGACTCAATGGACATGAGTTTGAGTGAACTCTGGGAGTTGGTGATGGACAGGCAGGCCTGGCGTGCTGGGATTCATGGGGTCACAAAGAGTCGGAAAGGACTGAGTGACTGAACTGAACTGAACTGAAAGGCATACTTGATGACCTCAGTAAAGGATCAAGAAAGATATAAGTGAATCCGTGAGATGACATGGAAATATCCATTTATGCCAAACATTGAAAAATTCAATGCTCTGGTAATCAAAACCTCAGCTGAATTTTTTTAAGGAACTCAAGAATCTTATTTTTAAGTGTACACAGGAAAATAAAGATCCAAAGAGAGCTAAGATACAAGCAAATTGTTAAAATATCAAGAATATCACTCATCATTAAAACATCAATTTTATGAAGGCAGGAATTTTTGCCCTTTTTGTTCACTGCTAAATCCTAACATGAAGAGTTGACTTATTGGAAAAGACTCTGATGCTGGGACAGAAAAAGGAGGAGAAGGAGGCTACAGAGGATGAGATGGTTGGATAGTGTCATCATCTCAGTGGGTAAGTTTGAGCAAACTCCAGGAGACAGTGAAGGACAGAGAAGCCTGCCATGCTGCAGTCTATGAATTTTCAATGAGTCAAACACATCTTAGTGACTGGACGAAAACAACAAAATCTCTTTTATTTAAAATCACGCCTGATACATAACAGACAGTCAACAAATACTTGTTGAATAAAAGCTTCATTTGCTACTGGTACAATGATAGATTGCACTAGGTCCTTGGAACATAGACGTGACGATGAATGGCCTGGACTCCATAGAGGTTGCAAGCCAGAAATGCACATCAACTTTACACAAGCAGATGGCCAGAAAAGTTTAGTGAGTTCTATCAAAAAGTAAGTGCAGAGTGTACCCTCCTGTATACCCTGAGACCGGCACTTGTAAGCAGTGAATGGACATTGTGAATGAATCTTTCTTTCTTTACCATCTGGCATAGGGAAGGCTCTGGATGGGTATCATTGCATGAAACTCAGAGAGGATTTGTGGGAAAGGGGATTTTATCTCCAGTTAAGCCACCAATTGGATTCCTTCCATACATGCATGCTAAGGTGATTCAGTTGTGTCTGACTGTTTGCGACCCTATGGATGGTTGCCCTCTAGGCTCCTCTGTCCATGGGATTGTCCAGGTGAGAATACTGGGGTGTGCTGCCATGCCCTCCTCCAGGGGATCTCCCCAACTCAGGGATCAAACCCAAGTCTCTTAAGTCTCCTGCAGTGGGCTCTTTATCACTAGCACTGCCTGGTAAGCACCATGTTTCCATCAGACAAAATCTTTAAATGATTAAATGTGATTTTAAAGAATATTCTGATATCTTAGAATCCTAAATAAATAACAAGAAGTTATTTTTAATACCAAAAACTATTTGGAACTCTATAAGTGTAACTTTCAACAAATTTTGCTATTTTTAGATGTATTAATACACTAATTAGTCAAATAGTTAAGAGAACACTTAAATGGCATTATTCATATTTCAAAACTGCTGATCCAAATATATATATAGGCTATGTGATTAGATTTGAGTTAATATAAAAGATAGATTGACCATGAGAGGGGGAAAAAAAACAGAACAGGGTATATATTTCTTTTTATTAAATCATAGCCTGAAGTTATTTTTATTTTCCTAAGCAAGGTATCTGCATCGAGCTACAATATTAAACTATGACTCTGGAAACACAGTCTTTTCTAGACAAGGTAATTTCAACAAGTAACTGGTGTGCTGCAGCTCATGGGGTCACCAAGAGTCGGACACGACTGAGCAACTGAACTGAACTGAACTGAACCACCTGAGGATGCTCCAAAAAGTGAGAACAGGACTCATTATCAAGTTTCCAGACACCTGGCTGATAATCTCTAGAATATTTATACTTCCTTAAAGTTTGATTTCCACAGTTTATTGTGATCCACACAGTCAAAGGCTTTGGCATAGTCAGTGAAGCAGAAGTAGATATTTTTCTGGAACTCTCTTGCTTTTTCTATGACCCAATGGATATTGGCAATTTGATCTCCGGTTCCTCTGTCTTTTCTAAATCTAGCTTGAACATCTGGAAGTTTTCATTTCATGTACTGATGAAGCCTGGCTTGGAGAATTTTGAGCATGACCTTGCCAGCAAGTGAAATGAGTGCAATTGTGCAGTAGCTTGAACATTTTTTGGCATTGTCTTTCTTTGAGATTTGAATGAAAACTTATCTTTTCCAGTTCTGTAGCCACTGCTGAGTTTTCCAAATTTTCTGGCATATTGAGTGTAGCACTTCGCATCATCATCTTTCAGGATTTGAAAGAGCTCAACTGGAATTCCATCACCTCTACCATCTTTGTCCATACTGATGCATCCTTGGCTTTGCACTCTAGGAGGTCTGGCTCTAGGTGAGAGATCACACCCTCGTTGTTATCTGGGTAATGAAGATATTTTTTCTATAGTTCTTTTGTGTATTATTGCCACATTTTCTTCATATCTTTTGCTTCTGCTAGGTCCATACCATTTCTGTCCTTTATCAAGCCCATCTTTGCATGAAATGTTCCCTTGGCATCTCTAATTTTCTTGAAGAGATCTCTGGCCTTTCCCATTCTATGTTTTCCCTCTATTTCTTTGCATTGATCACTCAGGAAGGCTTTCTTATCTCTAGTTGCTATTCATTGAAACTCTGCATTCTGAAGGGCATATCTTTTCTTTTCTCCACTAATCACAATGGTGGAGTAGTATTCAGCAGAAAGATTGGGACCTACTGCCTGTGGTCAATGCTCAGTGGATATCATCTAGACTTGATGCCATTATTTTGTGAGGAGAAAAGTCTCCATGCATCCATGTACTTAACCCAAGTTTTAAATATTAAGAAAAGATATTCACATTTCCCTATTGGACACGAATCTGAGCAAACTACAGGAGACAGTGAAAGATAAGGGAGCCTAGTGTCCTGCAGTCCATGGAGTCATAGAGTCAGACATGATTTAGCAATTAAACAACAACCGAATCAAGACACTGTGAACAATACTCAATAGAAACCCATGTACCCCATCTCCTGCTTTAGAAGTAAAGCAGATTTAAGATTTTGGTTTCACTTGGGACTTTCCAGGTAAGAAATTTCAAATGTACTTTCCCTGAGGCCTTTATATACCTTCTAGTAGTTTACAACAGATTTTCCTTCGTTATGTCATCTTCAAAATTAATTACACGGTAATACTGTTACCTGAGAAAGGAGAAGAATATTCATATTTGAAGAGGAAGCCAAGTGCCTACATGAACGATAAAATGAATATTCAGCCCAGCTTATTACGGCCATGCTCTATTTAGAAGTTATTGGTATTCTCATGCAGTGCCTTTATAACCATCGCCAGGATTTACGGCAGTTAAAGCATTATCTAAATGAGCAGACGAACAAAATAAAGTGAAAGTCTCTTACATGACTAACTGTAAAATATCATAAAACAAATAAATTAATTCAATTGTATTCTTCAAATGACATTTTCAGAGCATTGCTTTTGCTTAATGTCTTTTTGAAAGAAGAATTGCTAGGCTCTGTGGAAAGGAGGGCATTTTGAAAACTGTTCCTTGATGATTGTCACTGATACGTTTCTAATTTACAAAACGTTCTGCCTAGAAATGGAGAGCACCCTTTGCTGTGCTGCGGGTGGCAGAAAGTGCTAAATTGGGGCTGTAATTTCTGAAATAGTGGAAGTTTGTCTGAACCGTTTGTAATGGCGCAGGAGGCAGAATGCGTGAAACAGGTGAAATGGAGCCACTGTATCTGGGTAATTCCAGGAATATTCAAATCAGCTGATCTCAAAGAATAACCTCGCCTTTCAAGTCAGCATAAGATGCACCGGCAGTGGGTCACTGCAGCTTCGACTGAGAAGAGCACAGCATAGAATTAAGGCGTTTCAGGAGCTGTGAACCTCACAACGGTGTATCAGAAAATCTCCGGTGCTTTCACTGTGATCTGTTTCAGGAGCAGAATAGGAAGAGGAGGCGACCTGTGTAGGTCAATAGACTGAGGCATAATGAGGACTGATGTCCATTCTCCTGGATGCCAACGTCTGCTCTCCCTGCCTATGGAGAAAGGCATGCAGGTGTAACAAAGGTGGAAACCCATGTGCAGGGGTGAGGCTGGAGGCGCCTCACACTCCGGGGGTTGAGGGGCAATATCACTGTTTCCTGAGATCCAGACTAGAGCGAGCTGGAGAAATCAAAGACCTCGCTCTCCTGATCTGAGTTATTGCAGCCTGGGAACCTACATTGGTTGCAGCGTTGAGATCACTAACAAGCAGGAATATTTTAGAACTTTTCTTTAACATCTTCTAAGAATACATGTCCGCTTAGATCATTAGCAGAATGGAAAGAGGAAAAAAGTGTCAAACACTAAATTTCAACAAATATGTATCAAGCAGCTATTATGTGTCTGACTTTGTTCTGGATTTTGTGAATATAGAAGTGAATAGAGCAGATAGAAAACTTGCTTTCCTGGAACTTATCTTTGAGTGATTTTTCACCAGAGAACGTAAAGAAATGAATTTTAACCCTGCCCCAATTTGAACCTAATCCAGCATAGGTAGAGATTTCTTACTTAGCCATAAGCTATTCCCTTTCCACGACCGTAACAGATAATCAGAGCTTTAGCTGTAACAGATGCACAAATAAATGTTTGTAGAAACTTGTGGTAGAAACTCGCAGTAAATTGATGTTTTTACCGAGTTTCAAGGCTTTCTTTTATTTTTTAAAACCAAATTTACATTAGTGTAGTATCCCTGTGTAGGAGACTTGTAAGACCTGCTGAAACGCGGTGCGGAGGGGTGATGCTGTGATGAATAATTGCAGTACCTACGAAAGGTAGAGGATTTCTTGGAGCGACCCTAGTGAAATGTCATATGAACCCTCCCTTTCTTTTCATGGAAAGGTCAACCACTGCCTGTCTGTTGCTGTGTCTGTAACGTCTCACTTAAGTGATCTCTCTGCTCACATGTACCTGGAGTTTTGAGTCGAGCCCAGAAGGCAGCTAGCGATCACTCTCCTTCTCTAATCTAAGCAATGCAAACCTGTCAGGAGCGTGACTCCTAGTAAAGACTACCTTTCATTGAAATATCAAGTTACCATAGGGCAACACTGGAAAAGACTGATGCTGGGAGGGATTGGGGGCAGGAGGAGAAGGGGACGACCAAGGATGAGATGGCTGGATGGCATTACGGACTCGATGGACGTGAGTCTGAGTGAACTCCGGGAGATGGTGATGGACAGGGAGGCCTGGCGTTCTGTGATTCATGGGGTCGCAAAGAGTCGGACACGACTGAGTGACTGAACTGAACTGATAGGGCAACGTGAAAATAAGTGAAGTTCAGATAGAAATTTCTCTGGGTAGTTTTGAAGGATAACTACCACTGACTAAATACAGAGGAGAATTAATTAATCCCCATATTAATTTGCTCTGGTTCAACAACTCCTCATCAAGATTCTACATGTGCAAGAAACAATTTTAGGGACAGGGAATAGGGTAATAAACAAAACAAGTAAGGTAGCTGCTCTTATGGAGTAAGGGAAATATAAATCAGTAAATGTGCAATGAGTTATTTAATTATGCATGTGACTTGTGCTGCTAAAAAGAAATAATGGATGCCACAGAAAGTGAAGCAGCAAAACTGGTGCCATAGACAGCCCATTCTGAAGATCGAGGCTTGAACTACAAACCTCTAAAATCCTTAAAGTTACCTGCAGATGCATCTGAGTCAGCAGGTGCCCTCTTGGTGGAGATAACTGCAGAGAGCCATCTATCTCTGTGGGCTCTGACCTTCACTTAAACTGGTGTTATTTTGCTAGACTCAGTGCTATTTGAAAGATGTTTCAAGATATTTATGCATCTCATTTTAAAAGAGTAGGTTCATTCAAGTAAAACCTGTCATATGGACAGAAATAGGAAGATGTGTTCAAGGAAGTGAACAGAACCTGCATAGCTCAGACAAGCTATCCTAGAGACAGTGTAGAGTGACGATGCATTCCAAAGCCTGACCTTCAGAGTCTTACCTCTATTTGAAGACCGTAGTACTTTTCCTAAGAACTTCTGGGAGTCACTGAAAGGTTCCATGCCCGTGAATAACAAATCATATTTTCATTTTGCAAAGATGATCTTAGGTGTAATGTAGAAAATAGTTTGGAAAGGAGTAGAAGTGTCTCGGTCAAACCAGGAAGGGGAATCTTGCAGTTTAGCAGGTTAGGGTCATGCTAGCTTTGACTAAAATTGTGACAGGGCACTGAGGGTGGGGGAGGGGGGAGCAATAAGACTTGATGATGTTTTATATATGAAATTTTATATGTCCTTAATATTTGCTATTTTTCCCATAGTGTATTCTAGAACTCAGAACAAATGTAAGTTTATTGGAGGACATCACAGTTTTTTAGAAGTAAGTCTTTTAATCATTTTTCACAATCTTCTTTTCTAAGAGTAACTAATAACAATTTTAATTTTGGTGGTTTGATCCCATAAGAGTTGTATTTTCAACATCCCAAAGTCTGGCTGAAATCAAAATCTTGAAGTCAGAAATAACAAAAAATGGCACATGAAATATTCTTGCTAGCTTAAGGAAAGGAGTGGATACGTTTGAACTTCCTCTTGGTGTACCATCATATTTGGAGTCCCAAAATCTATCTTTAGGAGGAGAGGGTGAGATGCATGGAAAGAGTAACATGGAAACTTACATTACCATATGTAAAATAGGTAGCCAACGGAGGGGAATTTGCTGTGTGGCTCAGGAAACTCAAACCAGGGCTCTATATCAACCTAGAGGGGTGGGTTGGGGAGGGAGGTTCAAAAGAGAGGGGATGTATATATACCTATGGTTGATTCATGTTGAGGTTTGACAGAAAACAGCAAAATTCTGTAAAGCAATTATCCTTCCATAAAAAATAAATTATTTTAATAAATGCAAAAAGTATGGACAGAAATATCTTAAAATTATAACAAAATGAAGACAATCTAGTAGCACGGAAAATGCTGTCTACATGTTTTTACCCCCAAAATTCATGAAATGTGTGTTTCACATTATGGTTTTTTTAGAATGAACAAAACTAGACAATATAAATACAGATCAAGAAGATTTTTTTAATTGGTTCAAGTATATTCTAAAAAATAAGGAAACATTGCTTGAGTTACTTACAATTTTTCTTATTGTAAACATCTCTGTACAAACATCTTAGCACAAAGCCTACTTTTGCTCTGAATACTCTTTTGCAAATCAGTTTGGCAGATCAATGATTATGGACACACTAAAATTTCTAATTCAAATTTATAAATTGTCTCTCAGACATAAATTTAGGTGATATTTCTGCAAATTGCATTAGTATATAGCTACATAATGTTCCTTTTTACTGACAAGCAATAACTTCTTATGTCAATATTTTAATGTGAAAAGTATGTCTTATTCACTTTCTTTCAACTAGTACCTTTGTTTATATGCCGGTTTGCTCATATTGAATTATTTCCTTTTGATGAATGCTCAGGAGTACAATTACTTGATCAAATGTGAAGTATGTCATGCTTCTTGCTGTGCTCAGCATATTGTTTTCCAAGTTTTAGGGCACCGTTTTTGCCTCAGTATCATTTGCCTCAGTGTTAGTTACCAACATTTCTGTTTTACAGTCCAGCTTACTTTAAAAAAGTATATATACTTTACAAAATATAGAGAAGTTAGAATACTAGAAAAATAAAAGAAAAAAGAATTAACCTTGCTACTATTTAGACGTAACCACTTAAATAAACTAACATACTTCCAGATGTTTTTGCACATGGATATGTGTGTGAGTGGGCGTCCCAGCTGGCTCAGTGGTAAAGAAGTCACCTGCCAGTGCAGGAGATGCAAGAGATATGGGTTCAATCCCTAAACTGAGACTGCTCCCTGGAATAGGAAATGGCCACACGCTCAACAACAGTATTCTTGCCTGGAAAATCCCATGGATAGAGGAGCCTGGTGGGCTACAGTCCAGGAGATCACAAAGAGTCGGACATGACTGAGCACACACACATACAGGTGTGTGACTATATGTGCAATTTTTCCTCAGAAGTGAAGATTGTCATTAGACTATAGTGAACTAATTCAAATATGTGATGCATTGTAGATATTTCATGTTTTAGACACTCATTTATATTCACAACTTAATATCTCATTGATGTTCTAACTGTGAAGTGTCACAGGCTTTATTTACTTAGGGGATTACCTAATTTGGAAAATGAGTCAACATTTGTTTGTGTGTGGCCTCTTCTTACTTACTTATAACCACACATACACACAAAGAATTCACAGAAGAGAAATGAATAAGAAAAATTCAGTGAATCAAACTAATAACATATTGCATAGTCATTAGAGGAATAAAATCAATATTATGCATCATACGATGAAATATTGACAATAGAATATTATAACATTCTTAGTTTAGAATAGAATAAACTGAGCTAAGTTGCCTGTGTATTCTGATTTTATTTTGAGTTATAAATGCCTCTGTATTGCCCCAAAATCTAGGAAAGTAAAAAAGTACATTGCATAAATAAAGAATGTGTTTTTATCTGTTAGAAAATGTCATTTTAGTTATAAGTGCTATCTAGTTTTAGAAGTATTGGCAGTTATTTAATATTGTTTATTTCAAGTATAATGATTAAAGCATTAAAGTTAAGGAACTATTTCATGACCTACACCAAAGTAGCAAACTTGAGGTAAATATTTGACAGGCATAGAAATATCTTTTCAAAAAGTAATTAAACATCAGAATGAAAACCTTATTTGCTGTAAAGGAGATCATCAACAAAGTGAAAAGGCAACCTACGGAATGGGAAAAGCATTTACAAATCATATATCTAATAAGAGACTGATATACAAAATATAGAGATAATTCAGACAATGCAATGGCAAAAGAGCCTAAACAATCTGATTTTAAAAGGAAAAAAACGGGCAAAGGATTTGAATAGACATTTCTCCAAAGAAGACATACAGTTGGCCAAAAGGTAGATAAACAATTGCTCACCCTTATATATCGTCAGGAAAATGCAAATCAAAACCACAATGGGCTATTTCCACACATCTGGTGGAGTGGCTACTATCAAATAAACTGGGACATAGCAAGTGTTGGCAAGGATGTGGAGAAAAGAGAATTCTTGTGCATCATTGGTGGGAGTGCAAATTGGTACAGGCACTATGTAAAACAGTATGGAAATGCCTCAAAAAAATAAGACATAGACCCATGATATGATCCAGCAATTCCACTTCTGAGTATTTATCTAAAGAAAATGAAAACACCAACTGGAAAAAATACATGTACTTCCATGTTCATTGCAGGATTCTTCACAATAGCCAAGACAACTTACTTGTTCACTGATGGATAAATCAGTAAAAAAGATGGAATCAGTGGAATATTAGTCAGCCACAAAAAGAATGATATTTTGCTACTTGAAATAACATGATTAAACCTTAAGGGCATCATGCTAAGTGAAGTAAGTCTGAGAGAAACTAGTATCTTATGACTCACTTGTATGTGGAAGGAAAAAAGCAACAGCAACAAAAACCAGACTTACAGATGCAGGTTGGTGGTTGGTGGTTGCCAGAGGAGGGGCATGGAAGGCACAAGAAGTAGATGAGGGCAGTCAAAAGGCAGTGGCCTCGAGCTATAAAGCAGTTAAGTGATGGGAGTGTAATATACAGCATGGTGACTGTAGTTGACACATGGATAATCCTGTGTTAAATATTTGGAAGTTGCCAAAAGAGTAGATCTTAAAAGCCCTCATAACAAGGAAAAAACACCAAAAAACTGTAAGTATGGGTAGAGACAAATGATAACTAATCTTATTGTGGCGATCGTGTCACAGTCTATCTAGATTTCTGATCATTATGTTGTAAACCTGAAACTAATATGTCAATTACACTGAAAATAAATTTAGAATAAATTTAGAATATTCTTCTTAAATAAATAGCTTTAAGATCACTCTCTAATAATATTTCTTTAACTTTTTTACAGCTTTTCCTATGCTACAAGTCTTGGAATTTCACTATATTTAAAATTTATTAGAAACCATTTTTTAGATTTTATTTTTTCAGTAGTCTTAGACTCTGGTATAGTTCTGGAATATTTCAGATGATGAGTACTTGAACTACACAGCTTCTAATTAGCTTCACAAATTTGAATACAGACATGACATTTACATGCAGAATTTTGGAACCAGGAACCATTAGTGATTCAACAAGTAGAGTGGGTTTCTACCTGTAAGGTGAAAAGACAGTCTGAAAATGCTAGAAATTCCTAAGTCAGAAATCATATTATTCATTTGAAAACTATTATTTTATTACTTTAAGTAATAAAAGATTGTTCTCTCTAGAAATCTGTTATACATAAGCATTAGGCTTATACATAACAACAAATATAACTCTCTGTTTTTTCATTTCTAAGACGTTGAGAAGTTTTCAGATTTGCCGGGGTCCAGCCCCGGCGGATCCAGGGAATTTGAAGCAGAGACGGCGTCAGCATCTGAGGAATTAATTGCTTAATTAAAGATATGGAGGGAGATTAGAAAGAAATAGTGTAGTAGGAAAATAAGTAGAGAAAAGATGCTGAATAACTTGGTTTACGTGGAGAACCAATAAAACTCTGAGACAAGGAGTTTGCACCACATACATAGGCCACCGGTGCCCGCTTGAATAGCGGAGGGTGCCCCACCTTGGGCTCCCTCTCACGTGGGTCTTAGAAGCCAGGGCAAAACTTGGCGAGCCTCCATGCTCCAGATGGGAATTCAGCCAGAAGGTGAGAGAAAGAATGACATGAGGAGACCAGTTTTTCCAGGAACTGATCCGTTTTCTTTATTTTCCAGGTTTGCTTATATACCTTTTGTTATATAAATGGAACAAATGGAAATTTTAAAGTCATGCAGGGGTCAGCAGTCCTGACCTTTATCAAAATCAGGTGCTTCATATAAATGTATACAAAGGTCTTAGGAGACTTTACATCATCTTCTGGCCAAGAGGCCTGCTAACATTTTATGACCCTTTCTTTCTGATAACGGTCAGTCAACCAGAAAACTTATTTTCCAGGGGTGATTTTTCTTAAACCATGCACCACCCTCCGAAAGTACCAGATAAAGTTGCATTCCTATAGGGTGAGGGTGCAGGGGGTTATAATCAAGAAAGGAATTTACTTAGCCTAAGGTTTATTTGTCATGATTAATATCAAAGGTTAATACTTATTTCTCCTATATGTTAGTTATATTCATTTATGTGTATAAGGCAGCAAATATTGGCCTAATAAATGAAAACCCTTCACCACTAATACCATACTAATAATTTTCTAACTTCTCAAAAGAGTCTGTATTTAGAAAGTTTAAAACATCTCATGCCTCTCATGGTTGGGAGGCTGTGAACAATCACATGTGGCCAGACGAACCTGTTCAGGCAGGCTAGAGACACTTCAGAGGAGTTTGTAAGTTGACACACTCTTGTCACGCCCAGGAATTTTTATTCACTGGAGCTGTAAGTTAACTCCTTCTCTGAGAGAGGTGGTGGGGGACAGCCCCCCGTAAAGTCAGAGGTGTAGGTGAAAGCATAAGGCAGTAAAGTAGGCAGACTCTGGTTTTGGGGGTAGATGCTCAGGAACAGGAGGTCTCCTGAGGCTCGATCCCGCCTTTGCGTATGCCGAGCCTCCTTCCTCATGACCTTTGCCACAGGCGGAGTTCCTCACGCTGGCTCCTGGCACAGATTGATGATACAAGTTTTGTTCTGAAGTGATTTTAAAACCCTTTTGTTCTGTCATGGGGCCTAGCAGTGGGGCCTGGTCAAGATTACAGGATTGGAGATGTACAAAATGCAGCCAGTATTCAATTCATGAATTACTCAGTTTATCACACACAAAAGTGAAAAAGTGAAAGTGTTAGTCGCTCAGCTGTGTCCAGCTCTTTGCAACGCCATGGACTGTAGCCTTCCAGCCTCCTGTGTCTGTCGAGTTCTCCAGGCAAGAATATTAAAGTGGATTGTCATTCCCTCTTCAGGGGATCTTCCCTAGACATGAATCAAACCTGGATCTTCTGCATTGCAGGCAGATTGTTTACCATCTGAGCCACAGAGAAGACAACCAGCCTACAAGTTAGTGGAAATTGTAAAAATAGGAAAGACAGTAACAAACCCCTCCAAGGAGAAGACCAGGAAGGAGGCTATCTCTCTGGTCTAGGAGCTGTATATCTGGTCCAGCCACAGGCCCCAGAACAAGTGTGATCAGGAAGTCATTCCCGGCCCCCATCGGGCCTCTGGGAGCATTTTCCTGGAACAGCTCATGGCAGCCTGGAGTCAAGTCCTGAGCAAATGGCCTTCAAGTCTCCTGGGTCAGCAGTCTCATTTCAAAGAGTCTATCAGTAGGACGTATGGCCCATGGGTTCTTGTCTCTATCAGTTGCTGTTTCTGTACAGAAAATCTTTCCATGTTTGCTACCAAATAAATTTCTTATCTAATGTAACACTTGATTTATCATGCTAAGATTGGCTGTCCTATCTTAAGCATTTCAAAACAACCAATATGGACGTCTTCACTGGCCACTGTGACCCTATGGTGAATTGCTTGACATTCCTGAATGCTTATGAGCTTCACACAAGATGAGTAGAACTCCTAACACAAAAATTACATCAAAGCAGCTTTGGAGAAAGTAACTTAGTTCACTGTATTAACAGCAAATATGTAGCAGGCAAAGAATGAGATGCTCATTAACTGAAAATATATCTCATTACATTCTATTCAGACTGCTGCTGCTGCTAAGTTGCTTCAGTCTTGTCTGACTCTGTGCGAACCCATGGACGGCAGCCCAACAGGCTCCCCCGTCCCTGGGATTCTCCAGGCAAGAACACTGGAGTGGGTTGCCATTTCCTTCTCCAATGCATGAAAGTGAAAAGTGAACTAGCAGCCCTAATAGAATAATATATTTCAAAACAGGACAAATACTTTCTCGAGACAGCTCCTGAACACGCTTTAGTTGGCCCATGCCAGAACATGGAAGAGAGTTAAATGCCCATCGACTGATGAATGGATAAAGAAGATGTGGTCCATACATAAATATAAATATTACTCATCCATGAAAAGGAATGGAATTGGGCCATAGGTAATGATAAGGATGTACCTAGAGTCTGTCCTACAGAGTGAAGTAAGTCACAAAGAGGAAAACAGTATCTTATATTAACACATATATGTGGAATCTAGAAAAATGATACTGATGAGCCTATTTTCAGGGTGGGAACAGGGATGCAGATATAAAGAATGGACACTTAAACATGGGAGGAAGGAGAGGTTAGAACAAATTCAGAGAGTAGCATTGACATATATACACTGAAAAAATATAAAATAGATGGTCAATGGGAAGCTGCTGCATAGACCAGGGAGCTCAGCTCAGCGCTCTGCTGTGATCTAGAGGAATGGGATGTGGAAGATGGCATGTAGGAGCTTCAAGAGGGAGGGAATATATGTATCCTTATGGCTGATTCACTCCGTTATACAGCAGAAACTAACGCAGTATTCTAAAGCAATTTTCCTCCAATAAAGAAAGGAATGTAGAGGTCTCTTCTTCATGACCCTCGTCTTCATAATCATAATGGGTCACCTCCAAAGGTCATGTCCAACTCTGCGGCCCCATGAACTGTAGCTCACCAGGCTCCTCTGTCCCATGGAATTCTCCAGGTAAGAATACTGGGGAGCCTAGCCATTCCCTTCTCTAAGGGATCTTCCAAACCCAGGGATTGAACCCAGGTTTCCTGCATTGCAGGTGGATTGTTTATCACCTGAGTCAGCAGGGAAGCCCTACTCATCGTGATGCACGCATACAGGGTAAGTTGCTTCAGTCATGTCCAACTCTTTGTGACCCTATGGACTGCAGCCCACCAGGCTCCTCTGTCCATGGGATATTCCAGGCAAGAGTACTCGAGTAGGTTGCAATGCCCTCCTCCACAGGACCTTCTTGACCCAGGGATTGAACCTGCCTTTTTTATGTCTCCTGCATTGGAAGGTGAGCTCTTTACCTCTAGTGCCACCTGGGAAGCCCCCTCATCATGATAAACAGAGTTAATCAATAAAACTGAAATAAATGGATTGACCACAGTATGAGCTATTTTGCCTACATATCCTAAGTATAGCCTGGTGGGAAGAGGACCGACCATGCATGAAAAAAAGGATTGTGGGGTTATCAGTGGTCAGGACTGGCAGCTGCCAAATGTTTTAATACTGTGAGAATGTGCCTAGCTCACACTATCAATTCACCCCTAGTAATTTGGATGCCTGGCTTCAACTGAGAGTGCACTAAATTTCTGATGTATTTAATGAAGAAAAACAATCAGTGTTAAACTCTGCACCACACAGACGATGGAATCCAAGAATTCTCAGTTCAGTGCCCTGTAGTAAGTGAGACACTGGCAGTGTTCCTACTTGAGCAAAACTTTCATGTTCCCTTCCTAAGTGAGTCACATTTAATTTTCTCTTCAGTCAGTCCATTACCTGGTGTAGAAAATAGAAGGTCAGAATTCATTTTTTATTTGACATAAGACATTTTATTTCTTGAAGTCAGGTCCCCATAATTGAAAAATGAGAGAGCCAAAGTGTCAGGTTACCGATTACATTTTTCTTTTTTAAAGGAAAATTCAAAAAAAAATTTTTTTAAATAAAATCTCAGGATTGGAAAGAAACTCAGGTGTCATCTAATTGTGAAAGAATGTGTTTAAGCATTCTTTGCTAATAGCCGTGCTTGAGCCCTGCAAGCCTGGGTACCAGCACCCCTGGGACACTTCACTGCATCACGTACTGTTGTTCTTAGGGCTTTATAGACTCTTAAGGCTTGGAGTGTGTCTGAAGCTCTTAAATTAGCTTCTTAGTCTATGTGAGAACTATTTTGATGAAGATTGGTTAATCAAACATGTAGAAAGGCTTTTTTTTTTTTTTTTCCTGTACATGTTCTGGAAAAAAACCACATAAAGTGTCTGGCATGGGCCCTACCTACCAGCAGGCTGAAATTCCATAAGTTGGTATGTTAGGTACAATTCATGGAAAAATATAATAACATATAAATAGACATCTACACTGTACCTGGTGCTGTTGATTTTCTAATGGATCAGCTATTCCTAACTTCCCTCCATGATGCCTCCCTTTATAAAGTCCTGCTTGTTTAGCAACTTTTATGAAGGACAATATAATTCTGGGCATTCCTTAAATGCTTTCCTTTTTTTTTTCTTTTTTACTTTACAATATTGTAATGGTATTGCCATACATCAACATGAATCCTCCACGGGTGTACATGTGTTCCCAATCCTGAACCCCCCTCCCACCTCCCTCCCCGTACCATCTCTCTGGGTCATCCCAGTGCACCAGTCCCAAGCATCTTGTATCCTGCATCGAACCTGGACTGGTGATTTGTTTCTTATATGATATTATACATGTTTCAATGCCATTCTCCCAAATCATCCCACCCTCTCCCTCTCCCACAGAGTCCAAACAACTGTTCTATACATCTGTGTCTCTTTTGCTGTCTTGCATACAGGGTTATCGTTACCGTCTTTCTAAATTCCGAGTATTACTCAGCCATTAAAAAGAGTACACTTGAATCAGTTCTAATGAGGTGGATGAAACTAGAGCCAGTTATACAGAGTGAAGTAAGCCAGAAAGAAAAACACCAATACAGTATACTAATGCTTTCACATTTTTAACAGAACAAATAGACTTTGATGAATCTTCTTTATTCTTCTTGAACTGACTACAGAAGCAATGTTTAGACCAGAAGAAGCTATTCTGTGACCATGACGTGGGGGCTGGGTTAGGGGGCAGTGCAAAGAAAGTAACAAAAATGTGATCCCAGACTCCTGTTTCTGTGGGGACACCAAGAAGGAAACAAGGTGAACAGAAACTTTGGTTAAATCACCATTTATAGATTTCTGGTTTTTTATAGCTGAATGAACACTGATATACACACCAATAATATTCAATGTTTCTGCTTTGATATAAGCTCTACAAATGATCATTGTGTTGATGACATTAAGCATCTATAGAAGCAGTTGAATCAATGTCTGATTGATATTTTCAGCATGAGATATTTCCACTATTGTTTTTCTTTCTTGGTTTTATTTACTATATTATAATTTATACAAAGTAAAATGAGCAAATCTTATATTCAGCTCAATGATATTATATATATATATCCACCAATATATTCAACATTTAGAATTTTTATATCTCTGAAGAAAGTTCCCTCATGTTGCTTTTTAATCAGCACCTCCCAGCAGATGCATCATCATTTATCTGACTTTCATCACTGTTTTACTTTTATTCATTTTAGAAGTAAAGTCATGTGTTTAGAACATCTTTCAGGTGTGCCCACATCCATAAATTCAGCCTTATCTAATGTTATAAGATATAAGCATCTGAATGCAGAGTTCCAAAGAATAGCAAGAAGAGATAAGAAAGCCTTCCTCAGCAATCAATGCAAACAAATAGAGGAAAACAACAGAATGGGAAAGACTAGAGATCTCTTCAAGAAAATTAGAGATACCAAGGGAACAGTTCATGCAAAGATGGGCTCGATAAAGGACAGAAATGGTATGGACCTAACGGAAGCAGAAGATATTAAGAAGAAGTGGCAAGAATACACAGAAGAAGTGCACAAAAAAGATCTTCACAACCCAGATAATCAAGATGGTGTGATCACTCACCTAGAGCCAGACATCCTGGAATGTGAAGTCAAGTGGACCTAAGAAAGCATCACAAACAAAGCTAGTGGAGGTGATGGAATTCCAGTTGAGCTATTTCAAATCCTGAAAGATGATGCTGTGAAAGTGCTACAATCAATATGCCAGCAAATCTGGAAAACTCAGCAGTGGCCACAGGACTGGAAAAGGTCAATTTTCATTCCAATCCCAAAGAAAGGCAATGCCAAAGAATGCTCAAACTACCGCACAATTGCACTCATCTCACATGCTAGTAAATTAATGCTCAAAATTCTCCAAGCCAGGCTTCAGCAATATGTGAATCATGAACTTCCAGATGTTCAAGTTGATTTTAGAAAAGGCAGAGGAACCAGAGATCAAATTGCCAACATCCACTGGATCATGGAAAAAGCAACAGAGTTCCATAAAAAACATCTATTTCTGCTTTATTGACTATGCCAAAGCCTTTGACTGTGTGAATCACAAAAAACTGTGGAAAATTCTGAAAGACATGGGAATACCAAACCACCTGACCTGCCTCTTGAGAAATCTGTATGCAGGTCAGGAAGCAACAGTTAGAACTGGACATGGAACAACAGACTGGTTCCAAAGAGGAAAAGGAGTACATCAAGGCTGTATATTGTCACCCTGCTTATTTAACTCATATGCAGAGTATATAATGAGAAACGCTGGGCTGGAAGAAGCACAAGCTGGAATCAAGATTGCTGGGAGAAATATCAATAACCTCAGATATGCAGATGACACCATGCTTAAGGCAGAAAGTGAAGAGGAACTAAAAAGCCTCTTGATGAAAGTGAAAGAGGAGAGTGAAAAAGTTGGCTTAAAGCTCAACATTCAGAAAACGAAGATCATGGCATCCAGTCCCATCACTTCATGGGAAATAAATGGGGAAACAGTGGAAACAGTGTCAGACTTTATTTTGGGGGGTTCCAAAATCACTGCAGATGGTGACTGCAGCCATGAAATTAAAAGACGCTTACTCCTTGGAAGAAAAGTTATGACCAACATAGATAGCATATTCAAAAGAAGATATATTACTTTGCCAACTAAGGTCCATCTAGTCAAGGCTATGGTTTTTCCTGTGGTTATGTATGGATGTGAGAATTGGACTGTGAAGAAGGCTGAGCACAGAAGAATTGATGCTTTTGAACTGTGGTGTTGGAGAAGACCCTTGAGAGTCCCTTGGACTGCAAGGAGATCCAACCAGTCCATTCTGAAGGAGATCAGTCCTGGGATTTCTTTGGAAGGAATGATGCTAAAACTGAAGCTCCAGTACTTTGGCCACCTCATGAGAAGAGGTGACTCATTGGAAAAGACTCTGATGCTGGAAGGGATTGGGGGCAGGAGGAGAAGGGGACGACCAAGGATGAGATGGCTGGATGGCATCACGGACTCGATGGACGTGAGTCTGAGTGAAGTCCGGGAGTTGGTGATGGACAGGGAGGCCTGGCGTGCTGCGATTCATGGGGTCGCAAAGAGTCGGACATGACTGAGCGACTGAACTGAACTGAATGTTATCTTCCTCTCACCTAGGTTAACACTTGTACAATCCTAACACTTGCTAGGCTGCAGTGCTACTGGTTAGCATCCTCTTAAGCCATCTGCCCAAGTGGCTATCGCAGGACTTTCAGATACAACGGGTCCCCTGCTTCCAGTGACTAAAGACAGAATGACTTGAAAATGCAGTGTTATCAGTTTAATCAGATTCTACCGGATATTCCTAGTCTAAGTTTCAGGATCCCATTCTTCCTCAAAGGATGCTCTTTCACAGGAGAACATTAGCAAGATTAAATCCAACTGCTATTGCACTTCAGCCCCCCCTATTATGATACTTTGTGCTTGGCTTTAGCAGCATCAGCCATTTGGACAGAATAAATAAGAGATACTTACAGGACTGTGTGGGGAACTCTCTGGCTCTCAGACCTTGAGGCGAGCTGATACTTAGAAGTCTGAGTTTGTCATATTCTATTTGTAATTGCCCAAATGGACTCAAAAGAATCTATTTCACACTCTTTATAGTCACAGTACAGCCATAACCGTCAAGTTTAACAGCCTCTAAGGTTCCCAAGGCATTTTCTGCAGCTGTCACTTCATCACAATTAACCTTAGATGATAACTTGATTAATTACGATGGCAGTGTATACCAGGGACTACTAGCTTCCCACTTCCCAAAGAGTTCAGCTCTGCATTTATCCTCAGAACATGGGCAAACCAATTGTGAAATTCCATCTTTATGATCAATCTCTTGGGGGCAGTGCCCAGTGATGCTTATTCTGTGTTAGTTAGGATCCAGTAAGGAGAGAAAAATCCACTGGGTGATATGAACATGGAAACAGTAACACAAAGAATTATTAACAGAAAGTTGAAATAACAGGGGATTATCCAGTAAGGAATATAAAACTAGGAGGAATACGGAGTGATCTCAGGCTGACCGAGCACTAGAAACAAGGCTGTCTCCACCAGGGCTGAGACCCAGAAGGCATTGGAGGGTGCAGCCATAGAGACTGGCTATTGGAGAAGTTCTTTGAGTGCTACCCTAGCGGAATTTGTGACATGACTTCTGGACGGTTACCACACATAGGAGGTACCATTCCCTAAAACCCACAGAAAGCTGCCCAGGAGATCCATGGGGAGGTGTTCAAGGGAAGGCTTGCAGACAGGGGCATAACACTGGAGGGGGTGCCAGGAAAACAGGTCCTGAGGATGTGCCCAGTCTCAGCACTCCACTGTGAAGGGGCTTGAGGACCACGGGCTGAAAGTGGTCACAGGAGGTGCCTTGAGGATGCACGCTGCTGCCAAGCTGCCTGAGAAGATGCTGGCAGCTGCTGGTATGGCAGATGATGCTCCGCCCTGCTGGCTCCCCAGTGCAGAAGGAAACCCCAGACACACTGCAGGAGCCTGACAGACGGGCTGCCCAGAGCCCGGAGGAGAAAAGCCCTCCCTCCTTCAGGATCTCTGCTCTCCACTGACCAAACATAATGTCTGCAAACTAGCAAAGAAGAGATATTTAAAGAACCCATTGATGTTTCTCCAAGGCAGGTAATGAAGGATGGGCTTGAGGGTTAATACACTGATAATTGTCTCAATGAAGAAGAAAAGCTTAAAGAAAATGCTTATAAAGCTTATGAGATGCTAGCCGGAGACATGAGTTCGATCCCTGGGTCAGGACGATCCCCTGGAGAAGGAAACGGCAACACACTCCAGTATTCTTGCCTGGAGAGTCCCATGGACAGAGGACTCTGGCTACAGTACAGCCTGGCTACATGGATTCGCACAGAGTTGGACATGACTGGGCGACTGGGCACACATGCAAAAAATAACATAAAATATAAGACTGAAGGAAACTTGGAATGAGCAACATAAAGATCAAGCTAAGTAATTACATAAGTGAACATACACACGCACACACACGTGCTTGTGCCCGAAAGTGCCTAGACACGCACTACAGTAACAGTTTTCAAGCATTAAACATTTTTAAAATACTTATAACGTTTCCAAAGATAAAATAGAGATTTCCTATGAATAAATGAGAGCCAGATTGGCATCAGACATCTTGTCAGTAACTAGTGTAGTTGTTCAGCCATATCTGACTCTTTGCAACCCCATGGACTGTAGTCCACCAGGCTCTGCTGTCCATGGGATTCTCCAGGCAGGAATACTGGAGTAGGTTGCTATTTCCTTCTTCAGGGGATCTTCCCGACCCAGGGATCGAACCCGGGTCTTCCATCCTGCAGGCAGACTGTCTACCGTCTGAGGCATCAGAAGAGTAAATATAAATATAGGATGGAGAAATATCTTTAAAATATAACAAAAAATAATCCTCATCTAGCCTCCTATCCATGTCAAACTATAATGCAAGTTTGAGAGTGATATAACATTTTTAGACATGTAAAGTAATTTCACTTTGTGTAGATTCGTTTTCCGAAAAATACACGGAGGATATGTTTTTTCAAGGCAAATAAATTAATCATGAAATATAAGCATCCAAAATGGCATCAACAATGTGAAAGAAAATAGTAAAATAAAAACTGAGATTTAAAGTTAGTAAATTATGGACCAAAATCACAGATCATATCATCTTAGAAGAAGTGAGGAAGGAAACCAAATGGGTGAGATGCTTAGGTACATTGCATAATGATGAATATTTACCAGGAAAAAACGGACCATAGACATTTTGAAAACTTCAACAAATATCAGCTCACAGAAGAAATGTGGCCAAATAGAAAACATGGTCAGTAGAGCATATGAAACACAGGGCAGGAATAAGTACAAATATACAGGTAGTAACAATAACTACGGATGGGTTAAAGGCACCTGTTAAAGACAGACTATCAGAAGAATCTACCTAAGTGAAGCGTGTCCTAGAGTTCGAGAAAAATATGAATCCACTATTTACAGTGTAAATTTATAACAACGATCTGTCAGAAATTAGAAGACCTTTCAAGGGAAAAGGATGCCAACACAGAAGACTTGAATTTCATATTTACATTGTATCAGTTCAGTTCAGTCCCTCAGTCTGTCCAACTCCTTGTGACCCCGGGGACTGCAGCAAGCCAGGCCTCCCTGTCCATCACCAACTCCCGGAGTCCACCCAAACTCATGTCCATTGAGTCGGTGATGCCATCCAGCCATCTCATCCTCTGTCGTCCCCTTCTTCTTCTGTCCTCAATCTTTCCCAGCATCAGAGTCTTTTCAAATGAGTCAGCTCTTTGCATCAGGTGCCAAAGTATTGGAGTTTCAGCTTCAACATTAGTCCATTGTATACATAAGAGCATAAAGAAATAGAAACATCTATGCTTAGTCACTCAGTCATGTCCAGCTCTTTGTGACCCTGTGAACAGTAGCCCATCAGGCTCCTCTGCCCATGGGATTCTCCAGGCAAAAATACTGGAGTGGGTTGCCATTTCCTTCTCCAAAACATCTATATATAATGGTTATATCATAATAGAGAGTATATAAATAGCATTGGTTGTCTCAGCCAATTGGGCATATTAATATTTCATTGTGAAATTTTTAAAACTTCACTAGTTACACATATTTTAAAATTTAACAATAAACTGTTAAGGATAAAGTGAGCATGTATATATAAAACTTTGAACAATGTCAGGCAGAATTCAGACTGTTTCATTTGTCTACTGGGGCCTTTTGATTTTTCCTAATAACGTGTGTAAAAATTTATTTGTGATGAATTTCCAACATTGAAAAAAGACTCCTCATGTTATCCATGCATGTGTGTGTGTGTGTGTGTGTGTGTGTGTGTGCATATATGCGGGTATGTGTTTAGCCCAAGCAGAATTTAAAAGCTTCTTGGTGACTTTAACACGCAATCAAGTTTGAGTAACACCAAGAACATTTGTTGCCAAGTGCTTTATAACTAAAGCAAGCATGAGCACTGGTAGAGAGAGCCCTGCTTCAGGAAGAATCTCAAAATCCAGGTTCCAGCCATTGATATGCCATCAACTTACAAATGAAACGGCTTAGTTTCTCTCTTTCAATGTCCACTTTTGCAGATCTGGGATCCAAGAGCTGACATATTTATCTTACAGAGTAAACTTGGGGATCAGATTCAATATTACGTGTTAAAGTACCTGGGAGATTATAAAGCAGTCCAGCTTTATTACATTGCTATTAAGTAATCCAATTTTATGGCCTAATTTAAAGAAGGAAATTGCTTTAGAAAGAATTATCACCTAAATTGTTCAGATATTTTAATACAAACAGCACAAGGACACAGGATGAATATTTTCCTAATCAATTTGTAATTAAATTACAGATAAACTTAACATGATATGTTAATGAAATAGTAAATAGCTGAAGTTGCCAAAAAAAAAAAATCAGTTGAAAGACTTTTTCCACATTTTTCATGGAAAATTTTTTCCATATATATAACATAATATAACCCTGTAAGAAAAAGGATGGTAGCTTGGCTTTGTTTAGAATTGTAGGGAGGAATGTTTGCACATGGATTCCTAAAAATTGCTTAGCATTACAAGGCATATATTTATTTACTTAGAGCATATTTTTTAACTGAGATAAAATTCTACTAACATAGAATTTACTAATTTAACCACTTGAAAGTGTACAGTATTCTCAGTGATAAGTGGTCATCACCACCACCTAACTTCAAAACATTTTTATCACCCTAAAAATAAAATATAATTCATTAAGCTCATTAAGCAGCCACTTCCTATTCCCTGGGTTGGGAAGATTCCCTGAAGAAGGGAACGGCTACCCACTTCCACTCCAGTATTCTGGCCTGGAGAATTCCATGGACTAGTCCATGGGGTCTCAAAGAGGCAGACAGGACCGAGCGACTTTTACTTTCACTTTCCTAGTCCCTGCTTTTTCTAGTCCCTGGCAGCCACTTTCTGTCCCTCTGAATTTGCTTATTCTGGACATTGAATCTAAATGGAATCATGCAACTTGTGTTTGGTTTCTTTCATTTAGATCATGTCAGGGTTCAAGCTTCAAGATGGCATGTCACCTTTCAGTAAATAGAGAAATACCTTTCACTGTGGAATGGTGGCTCCAGTCAGGGTGGATGTCACTGAGACCATATGGATACAGTGGAAAGAAAGAGATGATCATCATCAAAGATCTGATGCAGAAGAAGATGGAAAACAAGATGATTTGGTAAAAGAATTTGTGAATCTGCTATCTAGTACATTCATTACAAAAGACAAAACCAAAAAGAGCCAGGACACAAGGCATTAAAAAAAAAAGCTAATGTGTACAAATGTGAATTATGGGGATGACGGCTCACTTGAAACCTACCTTGGTGTATCAGGCCCAAAACCTAAAGTCAGTGAGTGGTCTTTTTACTCCTCACTTCCACCTCATTGTTGCTTCTGTAGAACCGCAGATTCACCTGTGGCTTCCAGACGGTGTCTCTGCAATTGTTGGTACAGTTACCTGCTACATCAGATTGCACTCTCGTGATGGTGGATTTATAAAAAGTCCTTGGCATGAAACAAATGAATGTGTTAATCAGTTTTGAAAATAAGTATAACAGTAAATAGAATGTGGAATAATCCGGACCTCTTTTTTTGTCCTGACTTCCAAACTTCTGAGGAAGCAAGAAATGAAGCACAAACTGTATTCTAAGAGTGGGTCTCTAGAAGTGCACAGTAAAAATGTCAAACAAACCTAAGAATTATAGAGCAAAGAATTTACTCTCAAGTAGCTTTAAATTTGGTATCTTATCTTTGTTCAGAAAATAAGAAAAGTTAAAGTCACAAGTATTCTTTGGGTAATTATTATTCAAAATCCTTTATATTTTATTTTGTATAAAGGAAGAGGAAACATTGCAGTTAACAATTATATGCTCCTTAGGCAGTTTTAGACATTTTAGGGGAAAAAAAATGATTGGGTTTTTTGTATGGTTTAAGAATGAATTATTGTTTTTCCCATTTAAATTAATTTTTAAAGACTTCTATCTAAAGACTCATTATGCAATAAATATTTTAGAAAAAATTATTTTCAAGTAAGTGACTTTATTGGATGCTATTTTAATCACTTCAATAACCATTCAGGCCAATTTCTCAAAAACGATCTTTGAGTGTACAGAATTCACTGATGGTTGCATTGTGAATGGAAGCTGAAAGTGAAATTAATTTTATTCCAGATTTTTCTCATGATTTCTCCAAAAGTATTTACTAAGGTAAAGGAATGTTAAGTTTCTAATCCGAGTCTGTACATTTAATGAAGACCAAGACAGAAATGGGATTTCGATTATTTATTTCTAACTCAGTGCTCTTAATAATTTGTCCTTGGGAAATTTTTATCTAATTGAAGAGAAATGTATCACAACTAATAACAGATATTACTGCTCTTTGTAATTAATTGGTGACCCTGTTGAGGTCAGTGCTTCTAGAAGTCACTGAAATCCATGGTGTAGTTATGTTAGAGGTTGAAAAGACTTGAAGAAGACAACCCAAGAAAATATGGTTATCCCCATCTCAAAATTTAGTGCCCTCTTGAGATGCAGGGAGACACTGAGATGAAGCATTTGTCAGCAGGAAGATCAGATAAATAGGATTATATATTAATGTTTTCACAACATTCACGTAAATAAGATAGTGCCTCCTCAGATATTTAGTTACATATATTTGGGTGAATTTATAATTGTTTACGACAGACTGTTTAATGTAGTCTATACAGATGAGTGGTAACATATAACCATTAATATTAAATACTTTAAAAATATTTGCAACAACTGAGGATAACAATTTTCTCTCATTTCAAACTAATTGCTTGGCGTCTAAGCCCTTTGGGGGACAATTGTTGATGTATTGCTTCTTATTAGAAACCTATCACTTTTCCATATTTCTGACACTTTCTATGACATTCAAGTAATGCTTAAAAACGGATGTACACAAAAATATATCTTCATCAAATGGACTTCCTTGCATTAAATATTTCAATTTCAGTTCCACATTGGAATAAACGATATTAGAAAAGTAATGTGTGGATATTAATAGTATTAAAATACCAGAAATGAGAAATTTAAAAAATTACAAAGAGCCTATCCCACCTCATTAATCCCACTACACAGTAGTAAATACAGGCAAACATTTGACATACAACTCCATGACATTCCGTCCATCCAGCATTTTTGCATTAATGAGATAGATACTGTACCACAACCTATCTTGGTTTATTGTTCGGGAGAAGTGTTAGTATGTGTGCTGTTTTTGCTTTTTTCTTCCACCTCAAAGCTCAGTATGGACATATATTAGTGTCTGTTCACAAACAGCTATTTGTATTTTCTTTAGAAATCATTGCAACATATTGTGACTTGCATTTCCTTCAGGTTTGTGTATCCTCTACTATTGATAAGTGGCTCTTGTTTACTTCTCTTTGTTTGTACTCTATGTATCATCAGGATAGAAAATCTTTATATTCAACTTGAGTAACTTCAAGCTTACAATAGTGTCAATACATAAAACTGCAGAGTTACATGTATTCTTACTCCTGGTGTTCCGTGCAGTCATCACAGGGGCCTTACATGAATATCAGCCTTGGGAGGTTTTCCAAGACGACTTGAAAGAAAAGGCATATGATCTGAAATCTAGAGGACTCATGTTCTTAGCTCTGTCATTAAATTATCTTTGTATGCTGAGGCCTTGATTACCTCGTGTGTAAATTAATGGTATTAAACCAGATGATCCCTCAAATGATATTATTCTATGATTGTGCTTCACACAGCTAATCATTAATTTTCTCTTTTTTTTAAAGTAATTCTTTTGCAGATGGGTTTCTGCAGTGCCAGATTGCATATAATTTTCTTTACTAAAGGCGTTCTGGCTATTGAGCAAGAATATAATATTATGTATTCAAATAGATAATATATTTAAGATTACACATGTAGCAGAGATTTAGATTCATTATCTTCAATTCAAAATATTCTTCTATTTCTAAAGCGTCAAAAGCCACTAGGTTTACTAGAGCATAGATACCTAACTCTTTCTGAAAATAAGGTTAGCACCGCTTATCAAAAATTATATTTAAACTCACCACAGTAAAAGCTTTCCTTGCTGTCTTTACCATCTGTGATCATTCTATGTGATGTCCAGGACTTCATCATGATCTGTTCTCAGGATGCTCCCTGCAGTGTAAGAATCGTTCTTGCTCATAAGGTCTAACACTTTACTGAATTTGGAAAGAAGGCATGCTATACAAGCTGATCTTAAACCAGCAAGTGTTACTTAATCTTTCATTATTCATCTATATATCACAAATGTTTTGAACAGATTAAGCAGTAGGATACAAAAAGATACATTTTCAATGGTTTTATTAGTTATAGAGAGTTATTTCCAGGAGTTCTTTAAAAATATGTTAGAATCTGGATAAATTTTAAAAATTAAATTATGAATTTGAAGGTCTCCTTTGGGTTGAGGCAGAGACCACTTTATCTGTTATACTTATTAGGTACCCATTTATCTACTATGCCAGCTGGTAATTCCCAGAAGTCAAGAATCAATGCACCACATCTATTCTGGATATCAAGCCAGCTGCTCACAGGATAGAATGCATGATGTATTAGCCAAGAAATGTTGTGTGAAAAAGAATGATGAATACAACTGCTTAGAAAATAGTGTTGGGTCTGATTTTATCATGATGGTCCTAATTTTCACTCAAAATTAATCAAATCTAGCGAACCCAACTCAAGCTTGTCCTATGTGCAAGGCCCTTGAGCAAGCAGTGTGGTTAGGAAAAAAAAAAATGATTAGGGCATTATCCAGCCCCAAAAGAGATTACAGTCAAGTAATTCCAATAAAGCTTGCACACACAGAAATATGAGACAGCATTTTGCAATCCTACATAAAAGACACTTAGAGCAATACTTGGTAACTGAGAGAGGAAAGCCTTTGAATGTCACATGGTGGCAGATGTCTGTAATTTAACATATAAGAACATGCTTCTGTGTTTTTCAAATCATCCCTAGTAGAGGAGGAATTTAATATACCCTTTGTATTTATGTTATATTTACTTATTAACAGTTTGATTTACTTTGCAGTACAGTATCAGTATATTTGGGCTTCCCTGGTGGCTCAGACAGTAAAGATTCTACCTGTAGGACCCAGGGTTGATCCCTGAGTTGGGAAGATCCCTTGGGGAAAGGAAAGGCTACCCACTCCAGTATTCTTGCCTGGAGAATTCCATGGGCAGAGGAGCCTGGCAGGCTGTAGTCCATGAGATAGCAAGGAGTTGGACACACCTGAAGGAATAATATTTTCACTTTCATCAGTATATTTACTGTCTTTGAATATTGGTAAGCTAAATAATAGCATTGGAGAATGACTTTTTCAAGAAAATTATGATTGAGTACCATTAATTCTAATTGTACCTCATCCTCACACTGTGAAACCAAATGACAATTGGTGATGGTTATTTATATCTAGTTGTTTTACCATAATACGAAATGCAGTGTGTTTTATATGTCCATTATCTTTCTCTTTCAAAAGAAGTTATTTCTTTATTCCCTGTGAAGGACAGTGTAAGGATATGAAAAAAAAATTTAATTGTATTTATCACCCAGATTCAGAATTATTGTTTCTTTTATGTTTCAGACTTGACCCTTTGACATTTACACTGTCATCATTTTAGGAAATACCTTTACTGTATCAAAGATGTGACCTTCCAGGTGGCTCAGTGGAAAGAGTCTACCTGGCAATGCAGGTTTGATTATTGGGTCAAGAAGATCCCCTGGAGAAGGAAATAGCAACCCACTCCAGGATTCTTGCCTGGGAAGTCTTATGGATGGGGGAGCCTGTCTGGTTCTAGTCCTTGGGGTCTCAAAAGAGTCAGACGTGACTTAGCGACTAAACAAAACAAATCAAAGATGCAAAGAATACAGCTATCCATATCTAGGACTAGATCTATCTCCACGTCTGCGTGTAGAATTGGATCTGTATTATTCAAAAGAAGTAAATAACTTAAAAATTCGTTCAGTTCAGGTGCTCAGTTGTGTCCAACTCTTTGCGACCCCATGAACCACAGCATGCCAAGCCTCCCTGTCCATCACCAACACCTGGAGTTTCCCCAAACCCATGTCCATTGAGTCGGTGATGCCATCCAGCCATCTCATCCTCTGTCGTCCCCTCCTCCTCCTTCCCTCAGTCTTTCCCAGCATCAGGGTCTTTTCAAGTGAGTCAGCTCTTCACATCAGGTGGCCAAATTATTGGAGTTTTAGCTTCAACAGCAGTTCTTCCAATGAACACCCAGGACTGATCTCCTTTAGGATGGACTGGTTGGATCTCCTTGCAGTCCAAGGAATTCTCAAGAGTGTTCTCCAACACCATAGTTCTAAAGCATGAATTCTTCGGTGCTCAGCTTTCTTTATAGTCCAACTCTCACATACATACCTGACTACTGGAAAAACCATAGCCTTGACTAGATGGATCTTTGTTGACAAAGTAACATCTCTGCTTTTTAATATGCTGTCTAGGTAGGTCATAACTTTCTAAGGAGTAAGCGTCTTTTAGTTTCATGGCTGCAATCACCATCTGCAGTGATTTTTGAGCCCAGGATAATGAAGTCAGCCACTGTTTCCACTGTTTCCCCATCTATTTGCCATGAATAGGACCGGGTGCCATGATCTTAGTTTTCTGAATGTCAAGCTTTAAGCCAACACTTTCATTAAGAGGCTTTTTAGTTCCTCTTCACTTTCTGCCATAAAGGTGGTATCCTCTGCATATCTAAGTTTATTGATATGTGTCCCAGCAATCTTGATTTCAGCTTGTGCTTCCTCAAGCACAGGATTTCTCATGATGTACTCTGCATATAAGTTAAATAAGGAGGGTGACAACATACAGCTTTGACATACTCTTTTTCCTATTTGGAACCAGTCTGTTGTTAAATGTCCAGTTCTAGCTGTTGCTTCCTGACCTGCATACTTCTCAAGAGGCAGGTTGGGTGGTTTGGTATTCCCATCACTTTCAGAATTTTCCACAGTTTATTGTGATCTACAGAGTCAAAGGTTTTGGCACAGTCAATAAAGCAGAAATAGATGTTTTTCTGGAACTCTCTTGCTTTTTTGATGATCCAGTGGATGTTGGCGATTTGATCTCTGGTTCCTCTGCCTTTTCTAAAATCAGCTTGAACATCTGGAAGTTCATGGTTCATGTATTGCTGAAGCCTGGCTTGGAGAATTTTGAGAATTACTTTACTAGCATATGAGATGAGTGCAATTGTGCAGTAGTTTGAGCATGCTTTGGTATTGCCTTTCTTTGGGATTGGAGTGAAAACTGACCTTTTCCAGTCCTGTGGCCATGGATGAGTTTTCCAAATTTGCTGGCATATTGAGTGCAGCACTTTCACAGCGTCATCTTTCAGGATTTGAAATAGCTCAACTGGAATTCCATCACTTCCACTAGCTTTGTTCGTAGTGATGCTTCCTAAGGCCCACTTGACTTCACATTCCAGGATGTCTGGCTCTAGGTGAGTGATCACACCATCGTGATTATCTGGGTCGTGAAGATCTTTTTTGTACAGTTCTTCTGTGTATTCCTGCCACCTCTTCTTAATATCTTCTGCTTCTGTCATGTCCCTACCATTTCTGTCCTTTATTGAGCCCATCTTTGCATGAAATGTTCCCTTGGTATCTCAGTTTCTTCTTTATTTATTAGTTTTTAAATATAAATTTATTTATTTTAATTAGAGATTAATTACAATATTGTATTGGTTTTGCCATACATCAACATGAATCCGCCACAAGTATACACGTGTTCCCTACTGTGAACACCCCTCCCTCCTCCCTCCCCATACCATCCCTCTCAGTGAACTCAGTGCATCAGCCCCAAGCATCCAGTATCATGCGAGATCTCCAGTCTTTCCCATTCCATTGTTTTCCTCTACCTAGTTGAATGCAGAGTTCCAAAGACTAGCAAGGAGAGATAAGAAAGACTTTCTCAGTGATCAATGCAAAAAAATAGAGGAAAACAATAAAATGTGAACTTAAAAAATAAATGAAACTAAATAAAAAATCTTTAAAACACATGAAGCAAAATGTCATAGGCTTAAAAAAAAAAACAAAACCACAATTTTATTTAGAGGTTTTGTGCATTTGCTCATAACTGATACAACAAGCAGGTTTAAAAAAAATCAAGAAATGTCTATAAGGTTTGGAAAAAAATTATCAACAAATCTGACTTAATATATCTTTGTAGAACCATCCAAGAAATCTAGAACATCATAGTCATTCTTCCCGAGGTCATATGGAACGTGCATCAAAGTAGACTATATGCTGTACAATCAAACACATTTAAGACATGCAAAGTATTAATGTTATCTAAGCAGATTATCTGACCACAACAGAATTTAATTAGTCATCAATAATATAAGTTAATTTGAAGAGTCATCAAATATCTGAAAATTACATTAAAAATAGCAACCATTCTGAATAAGCCATGAATTAAAAAGAAATAAGGAAAATAACAACACTTTGAAATTGAATAAAAATAAAAACTATCATACCAAAAACTTGAGATATGCTTTAATTTATTGCTCTACAAGATTTTATTAAGAATGAAAACATATTTTAAAACGTGATGCAATCATCCACAGTTAGAAGCTGAGAAAGAACAGCAAATGGAACCTAAAGCAAATAGAAGTTTAAATATGATAGCTGAAAATACTGAGACAGTAAGTAGATAATAACGGAGTAAATCAAGGACATGAAAGATGAGTTCTTATAGAAGACTAATATAGAAATAAAGCTTTAGCAGGAACGTAAAGAGTAAACATGATACAAAATTACCAGTATTAGGAATAAACGATGAATGGCATGCCTGCGCTCAGTCACATCCAACTCTTTGCAACCCCACGTACTGTAGCCTGCCAGCCTCTGTCCATGGAACTTTCCCAGCAAGAATATGGAACAGGTTGTAGTGTATTCAATAGAAGAATAATAAGAACATACGAATATAGTAATAAGAATTTATGGAATAATCAGAGAATATTGTAGTCATGAATAGAATAATAAAACAACATTATTTTAAAACTTAATGCAACAAATTTGGAGATTCAGATGAAGTAGATAAATTCCTTAACAATAATTTACCAGAACAAACCAAGAAGAAAGAGAAAAGTTTAGTTCAGTTTAGTTGCTCAGTCGTGTCCGACTCTTTCTGACCCCATGGACTGCAGCACACCAGGCTTCCCTGTCCTTCACCATCTCCCGGAGTCTACTCAAACTCATGTCCATCAAGTCGGTGATGCCATCCAACCATCTCATCCTCTGCCGTCCCCTTCCTCTACCGCCTTCAATCTCTCCCAGTATCAGGGTCTTTTCCAGTGAGTCAGCTCTTCACATCAGGTGGCCAAAGGATTGGAGTTTCAGCTTCAGCATCAGTCCTTATCCTTACATCTATTTAAAACATTAAAAAACAATTTAAAGCCTTGTGATAAAGAGAATTTCAGGGTCCTATGGCTTCACTGTTTGTTTGTTTGTTTTTCCTATTAAATGTTTAAAGAGAAAATAAGACTTATACACCAGGCTCTGATATCAGTATTACTTCAAGAATATAAACATACAGGGAGGCTACAAATTTGAATTTTCATAACTGTGGACAAAACTCCTCAGAAGGTATGAGAAAATTGATTCCTGTTATTTATTACAAAATCTTACACCATTACCAAGTTCAGTTTAAGGTCACCTAAGTTTAAAATCCAGACTCTATCATAGATATATCAAAAGAAATTGAATAGGGAACTAAAATTCACCTCAAGTGAAACTTAAATATTCACCTTCAAATTCATACTGCTAAACCTAATTGCTATTTAGCAAAACAATGTAGATTTGAAAATTGAGTTTTGGTGAACTTCCTTAATTTTGTTTATTCCCCCATCCGTGACTATCCTAGCTATTCATATGGTTCCTCTAGAACTGTCTCTCTCTCTCTCTCTTTTTTCTTTTGATTGCATACACAGCATGCAGGATCTTAATTCCCTGACCAGGGACTGAATCTGTGCCTCCTGCAGTGAAAGCAAGTGTTCTCAACCACTGGATCACCAGGTTTAAGAATACTTAAACCACTGGGAGTTTATTCCAGGGAAGGTAAATGCCTCCTCAAAAACTTTTCTTTTCAGAGCCTCTATGACGTTGGCCACTCCTCCTGGACATTAGCTGGACACCCTAATTCTGGTACAGGCTGGAGAGTACAAATAAAAGAGGGGCAATATCCATTTGCTGTAATAATGCCCCTGGCAAGTATACACTCACAGTTTTAACACATCTTCTGTTCTTATCTTTTAATACTAGCTTTAAAAGAACTTCTAGATCTTCATTTCGAAGCCAAGACACCACCAATCAAAAGAACTTTGGACTTTGATCTTTGGAAACTTAGAGCCTATTAAATTTTATCCTGCTATATGAGATTATTGTTATACTTGAACAATGGAGTTTGCATTATAGCCTAACATCTGTAACAGCTATCCCTACCAATGTTATATTGTGTCTTTATTATATGCCAAGTTTGATAAAAATGGAAGAAATGTCTTTCTAAGTTAAAATGATTCATCAGTCTATACTCTTTGAATATAGCTGTTCAGCAAATTATATATATATATCCTAATACAAAGACATCATGAGGCATGATGCTAAATGGCTTAATAAAACTAAGATAAACCATATCGGCCACAGTAGGGAACTGCATAAGTCAAATAAACAATGCTTTCCAAAAATGCATGTCACCTAAAAGTTATTGTGGTATTTCCATAGTGGATTTCATGTTACAAACAATGAAAGTATTTATCTTTGCCTGGCTTCTGAAAAAATTTGGGCAGTTTCCCTTACTTGTTACAGACTGTTCCAAAGACACTAATATTGTCTAATTATACAGCTTGGAATGAGTTGAAATTCATCAGTGTTCAGTTGTATGCATGCTGGATAAATACAGAATGGTCTTCCTTCCATTTTAATTTTGTTATGAAATGGAAATAGCTGCCTTTAACACTTCTTGGGAGATGTTAACTGCAATGTGATCAAACTTTTGACTGATTTCATCCTTGCTTCGCTTCTTGTTCCAAATTCTTGCTCTATTATTTCACATAGACCTTAGGTCTCAAGTCATCATTCTTAAGGTTTACTGGAAAGTGTCAGCCAACTGGTTTTCCGTAAAAATCAATTTTTCAGTCAAAACTAAAGCCAAGAAGAGTTGAGAAGAAGTGGATGGCCATGGGCCGGGGATGGAAGCCATTCAGAGACAAATCCTGTGGAGACCATGTCTTCCTCACCCCGTGGACTCTCCTCTGTGTCATCAGGGAACCTGTGGCATGATTGGCGGTTGCCCTGTTTTCAACTATTGCTGAAAACCAGATCTGCCACAAAGTAGAAAGTGCAATAAAATGTGATATTTTCAGTTGGCATTTGACTCTGTTCTCTTGTTATTTTATGTGTCAGATTTAATCATTCTCTGGTACTTTGCAAGTAGAGTAACCAGAAATGATAGATCTTACCAGCCTGTAGGGTTGACATCATGTCATATTAATACTGGTTTCTACCACCATGTAAATGACTATGTGTATTCCCAGAAAATTTTATATATACACAATTTTATTCTTTGGGCCTAAATTTATTTTAAGTGATAATCCATGGTCGTTTGCTTCAACTGAATTATTCCAATTATTCCTGGGTATTCCAATTATTCCTCAGTCTCATTTCCTTAACCTTAAGAATCTGGAACTGCTGTCCAATATGGTAACCAGTATGTACCTATAATATTTAAATGTGTTAGAATTAAGTAAATTTTAAAACGAAGTTTCTCAGTATCCATATGTCAATAGCAGCTACGTTATTGAAAATAATAGTTATATTGCCGTGGAAAGTTATACTGTACAACACTGGTCCAGAATGCATCTTGGTATGTAGAAATGAATAGATCCTATTCTCATCTTCTTATTTATTTTAATTCTAAAAAGAAAAAAAGAAAGAACTGAATCCTTGCCATTGGGGATAGAGTTTTCTTTAGGTAAATCCTGTCATCTACATAGCCTGGGTCTTCAAGATGGCAGACAAAGGTCCATACAGTCAAATTTGTGATTTTCCCAATAGTCATGTATGGATATTAGAGTTGGGCCATAAAGAAATCTGAGTGCTGAAGAACTGATGCTTTTGAACTGCAGTTTTGGAGAAGACTCCTGAGACCTCTTGGACCACAAGGAGATCCAACCAGTCAATCCTAAAGGAAACCAGTCCTGAATATTCATTGGAAGGACTGATGCTGAAGTTGAAGCTCCAATACTTTGGCCACTTTATGTGAAGAACCGACTCATTGGAAAAGACCCTGAAGCTGGGAAGGATTGAGGTCAGGAGAAGGGGATGATAGAGGATGACGTGGTTAGATGGCATCACCAACTCGATAGACATGAGTGTGAGCAAGCTCTGGGAGTTGGTGATGGACAGGGAAGCCTGGCGTGCTGCAGTCCATGGGGTCTCAAAGAGTTGGACATGACTGAGTGACTGAACTGAAATGAAGGCACATAATATTAACTCCTTAGACAAAAGTGAGGCTCAGACAAGTTAAGGAACTTTTTCAGGTGAAAGATATTGACTTGAAATCAGTTCTTCTATTTCCATACCTGATGTACCTTACCTGCTTAAAAGGATTCTTGGGAAGACAAGCAGACTTAAGTACTCTAAACGGTGATCTGTGATGAAGAAGAGGAAGCTGAAAAAAGGCAGCCCTGATGATAACAAATTACAGGATGAGCTGGAGTATTAAGTCCCAAGGCAGGTATCTGGCAACACAACCTCACTTTCAAACTGAAAGCACCAACTCTTCTTGACTTGTTACAGGTTTTCTCCTCAAGATGTCTGATCTTTTTCATAGAACATACATCTCCAAGTGGTAGAAAAACAGCACTGGGATCTTTAGAGATCCATCTGTTTGGGTAGACCCCAGCCAGTGCTAAATAATGTTCAGATAGCATTACTGACTCAATGGACATGAATTTGAGCAACCTCCAGAACATAATGAAGGACACTGGTGTATTGCAGAGGAGCCTGGCACACTGCAGTCCATGTAATTACAAAGAGTTGGATACAACTTTGAACAACAAGCGCTAGATAAAAGGAGAACAGTCACATTTGGAATACTGGAGCCATGGTCAAGTTGATTATTGCAAAACAGATCTTGGAATTAATAAGATGCAGAAAATGATATGCTGAAGAGTGAGCTCCTGGGCACATGCCAAGAGAGAGGAATGTCTCCCTTAGTAAAGTCCCTGAGGGACCAAGAGTTCGATGTGCTGCAAGTGAGAGGAAGAGACAGTGAAGCTGCTCCAGGTGAGAAATGGTCAGCTCGGTGGGGGCTGGGGCTTCAGGGGTCTTGCAAACGAAAGGGGGAGATGCAAGACGGAGAAATGTGGGCTTGGCAACATGGTGGTGGCTAGAACTGGAAGCAGAGCAGCAAACATCCCCTGCAGCAGGAAGCAAGAAGGACCACTGGGATGCGGTGTCCCTGACTCAGGGCACGATTCTACTGCCCTGCAGGGCCCGGGACCCCACCCCAGCCATCTCGCAACATCAAAGTGGTGGCACTTCAGCAACCACACAGGTGTTCAGGGCTTGATGACTCATGAGAATTAGTCAGTCCTTGTAGGAGATGAACGGCAAAAAGGGAAAATTCTGCAGAAGCAGGTAATGACAAACATGGATGGTGGAAAGAAACAAGCTCCCCACCCCCACATTGACCCTCAACCCCAGTCTGGGGTCAGACAAGTGTCAAGAAGACTGTCCTCACCCTACCTGGGAACTCAGTGAGAATCAGCTCGGGAGGTGCCTGCCTCTTGTGCAAGCTGACACTTCAAACAGAGGACCTGGAGACTGTTGGAAATTGATGTACGATAAATGTTTTTGTAGAAACATACCTGGGCTTCACTGTCAATTGGGGCCTGTGCCAGGGACTGCAATAACAAAAGGAAGACAGACATATTTCCTCTGAACACGTTGCTTACAGGCGAGCAGAGACATTAACATTATATTATTATATTATATTATTATATAGTATATTAATTATATAATATTATACATTATATTATATTAACATTATAAAGCAATTAGAACATGTTTAAGTGATATGCACCCACAAGCCAAAAAAAACAACTTTTTAGTTACTTTGACACAGTCCCTGTAAGATCCACCTTCAAATAACAAAGAAAATGTTATGAATCCAGCAGGATATTGCTTTTGTGAGCTCACTTTGAAATGCGCCATCCGCTGAAAGTCTTCAGTGTAGCTCCTGGCGCTTCCGCCTCCTATTGCGTCTGCCCCTCTCTTCCCCTAGGTGAGGTGTCTTTTTGCCTTGCCTGGTAATTGGATCACATTAGATCGGAGATGTAAGTGGCTGCTAGAAAGATGGGCGTCTGTCAGATTAATTTTCTACTGGACAAGCAGAACCCAGGGGCCCTTTGGCATACCCTCACACGCTGCACATGCAAAAGATGTTTTCAGAACCGAAGTTCTGCTGAGTCCATGTCAGCGCAGGCGCGGGCTGGCTGGAAGCTAAGGCACCGAGGCTCCTCTGGGCGCCCAGCAGAGAACTCAACACCCTGGGCCCTCTGTGTAGAAGGAGCTTCTGAGCACTCACTTAGCAGTAACATTTAGCCTGTCTGATGGCAGCTGCCACGCCTGTGGCAGGTTTCAAAGGCAGGAGGACTGACCGTGAGGATAAGACTGACTTCAAAAGGAAAGTCTCTTTTCATTAAAAAGCTGCATAGTGCGTGGAAGTGTCAGGCGGAAAGGGATGCTTTCTGCTTCTTTCTGTGCCCATCCTGTCGTCCTCTGTTTTAGTCCATCCTGGAAGGTAATAGGAAAAGAAAAGGCCAGAGGGGAAGCAACCCTTTGCCTGATGATAGAAATGAGATCTGGGAAATTGTTCTAAAATTAACCTTCTTGATAAGCCGTAAGGAAGGCTAATTGGGTTACTCTTGTTTTATTAAAATTGTGTAACTTTTGAACCTCTAGTAAATTTTTCACGTTTAGATAAAATACGTGTTCTACATTCAACGTGCCAGGTAAGGGAGTTAATTAATATAATCAGAGAGAGAGGCCACTGACAGCTCTTATTACTCACAGGCCAGTTAAGTCAGTGAAAAGATTTCTGAAAAAATTCAATCTAATATTAAATGTATTACTTGATTACCTAAAAATAGAGCTTCTAACATTAAAAAGGGGCTGTTGCAATGACATTCGGCCTCCCACAGAGAGAGAAAAAAGACTAAAAATAAAAGAATAAATAAGAAAGTTTATTATGCCTCAGTAGTTTGCGATCCCATGGACTGTCCCCCACCAGGCTCCTCTGTCCATAAACTTCTCCAGGCAAGAATACTGGATTGGGTTGCCATTTCCTTCCCCAGGGGATCTTCCCCACCCAGGGATCGAACCTGGGTCTCCTGCATGGCAGGTAGATTCTTTACTATCTGACCCACCAGGGAAGCTTTCACATTCTGCCTAAACCATTACTATGACAAAGACAGCTCAAGAGTTGCATCAAAACAGACTGGCAAAGAACAGCTGCAATTTCTATACATATATATTTATATTTTTATATATTTTTAAATATTATTATTCCAAAGTGAAGATATTGATCACCCTGATGGGTATTTCAGAAGATGTTTTGGCCTCTGAATGTAGATCCGCTGTGAAGCACACCGCAGTACTTTGCCATCTCAGATGTAGATGTTTGGGGATGACTGATGTGCTCACTTGCACATCCGAGCAGATTCACTCTTCAATGACCTCATACACATCCTGAAAAGCTTCCTGCAATAGCAGGAAATGGGTGCTGTTAGCACCAAGATGGTCAGGAGTTTCCCTGAGAAGTGTCACCTGCACCAGGAGACTTCCTCAGAGGAGGAGCTTAGGAGGAGTGAGAGCACTGGATTGATTTACCTGAAGACCAATTCTTTTCAAATTATTTTCCCAGCACTTAGCGATAGTGGCAGCATGGGAAAGCTCTCTGCAAGGGAGATCTCGTATTCAACATCTCACGTGTTTTCACATGTTCGGCACTGGTCTAGGTTTCCCAGGTGGCACTAGTGATAAAGAATCTGCCTGCCAAAGCAGGAGACACGTGTTCGATCCCTGCATCAGGAGGATCCCCTGGAGAAGGAAGTGGCTACCCGCTTCAGTGTTCTTGCCTGGGTTCCATGGACAGAGGAGCCTGGCGGACTATGGTCCACAGGGTCACAAAGAGCTGGACACTAATGGGTGACTTCGCATGTATGCATGCAGGGGACAGCAAGGGCTCTGAGTAGGGAGTCTCTCATTGCTGATTCCACAAGACACACAAATATTCATCAAATGTCTAGTGTATGTCAGTCATCTCTTAGACATGAGACACACAGCATTTTTGCTCAAAAAAATGGTCTTTGTTCACTTAACTCACCTCTGTTCTGCAGTGTGGAAAAAAAGAACAATCCGACCCCCTAAAATTAGCACGCAGAATATATTAGAACTGCTGCTGCTGCTAAGTCACTTCAGTCGTGTCCGACTCTGTGCGACCCCATAGACGGCAGCCCCCCAGGCTCCTCTGTCCCTGGAATTCTCCAGGCAAGAATACTAAAGTGAGTTGCCACTAAGTATAATAAAGGAATACAAGAGGCCTGGAGATGGAGGAAAGCATACACACAGTTTAGTTATTTGGGCAGCTTCTCTGGGAGGTAGTACCTTGTGAACTGTGAGTTGTCTGTAACACAGTCAAGGGGAATGTCAAACAGACATCTTAATATACAAATCTGGAATCAGCAGCATACAGATGGTGATAAAGGCCTATGGACTACATGAGGCTATCGATAACCCTGCTGGGTATTTCAAAAGATGTTTCATGGTCCCATGGATGATGTGATCTCAGCAGAAGCATGCTTGTGTGTGTTTTCATACATGTATGCATGGATGTGGTATCTGTATCTGTGTCTGGATATTTGACTGTGAAAGTAAGCAGAGAAATGGATGATGACTCCATGTGGATTTGGGCAGAAGGAATAATTATATTGAAGAGGGGGCATGGCCATAACATTTTGTAGAATGACAATAACATTCTACAGAGATGTAGAAACTGCTGGTGTCAGAAATATGAGAGCTATTTGAAGGTGGGCAGAGGTTGAGGAGGATGGGATGGGGCTTTCGTGAAGTGTTTAATCTTTACAGCAGAAGTGATGCTCCATTGAACAAGAGGCAGAAAGGGACAGCTCGGTGTATTTGCAGGTGAGTGTCTATTTGTGGGTGGAAATATGAGGGTGTTATCCTCTGCTGACTACTATTTCTCTGCTGAGCACATTAGGTTGGGTTGAACGTAAACTTTGAAGCTTGAGGAGTCCTGGCAGCATGTGGGAGCACAAAATGATTGAAACATACTGAAAGCAAACTTTGCTTTGCTTTGCCAGGCAGAATAGAGTTCTCATTTCAGATTGTAAATCACAAATTCAGTCCAGTTCAGTCGCTCAGTCGTGTCCGACTCTTTGCAACCCCATGAATCGCAGCACGCCAGGCCTCCCTGTCCATCACCATCTCCCAGAGTTCACTCAGACTCATGTCCATCGAGTCCGTGATGCCATTCAGCCATCTCATCCTCGGTCGTCCCCTTCTCCTCCTGCCCCCAATCCCTCCCAGCATCAGAGTCTTTTCCAATGTGTCACCTCTTCTCATGAGGTGGCCAAAGTACTGGAGCTTCAGCTTTAGCATCATTCCTTCCAAAGAAATCCCAGGGTTGATCTCCTTCAGAACGGGCTGGTTGGATCTCCTTGCAGTCCAAGGGACCCTCAAGAGTCTTCTCCAACACCACAGTTCAAAAGCATCAATTCTTTGGCTTTCTTCACAGTCCAGCTCTCACATCCATACATGACCACAGGAAAAACCATAGCCTTGACTAGATGGACCTTGGTTGGCAAAGTAATGTCTCTGCTTTTCAATACGCTATCTAGGTTGGTCAAAACTTTTCTTCCAAGGAGTAAGCGTCTTTTAATTTCATGGCTGCAATCACCATCTGCAGTGATTTTGGAGCCCCAAAAAATAAAGTCTGACACTGTTTCCACTGTTTCCCCATTTATTTCCCATGAAGTGATGGGACCAGATGCCATGATCTTCGTTTTCTGAATGTTGAGCTTTAAGCCAATTTTTTCACTCTCCTCTTTCACTTTCATCAAGAGGCTTTTTAGTTCCTCTTCACTTTCTACTATAAGGGAGGTTCTGCATATCTGAGGTGATTGATATTTCTCCCAGCAATCTTGATTCCAGCTTGTGCTTCTTCCAGCCCAGTGTTTCTCATGATATACTCTGCATATAAGTTAAATAAGCAGGGTGACAATATACAGCCTTGACGTACTCCTTTTCCTATTTGGAACCAGTCTGTTGTTCCATGTCCAGTTCTAACTGTTGCTTCCTGACCTGCATATAGGTTTCTCAAGAGGCAGGTCAGGTGGTCTGGTATTCCCATCTTTTTCAGAATTTTCCACAGTTTATTGTTATCCACACAGTCAAAGGCTTTGGCATAGTCAATAAAGTAGAAACAGATGTTTTTCTGGAACTCTCTTGCTTTTTAGATGATGAGTTCCCATTTCAGATTGTAAATCACAAATTACAGCCCCTTTAATATGCACAAATATGTAGTTTTCTCTGTAATGCTGCAGATCCCAAGAAAGTGAATAGTTTGGTCTTACCAGCAAGAGAGAATCTTTTTTTAAAAAAAAAAAGTGGTTATAGAAACCTTGTGATTTATAAAAGAATTATAATCCACATTTTCCAGAAAGGAATACAATTGAGATTTCACCAAGTCTTCAGCTGAGGATTGTACATCTAATGAGTAGTAGACCACAAAGCTAGAGGCATGCTTGTTATCCAGCCTCTGGGGCAGTGTCCATGGGGGTGGAGAGGGGAGTGTGTGGAGAAGGGTCTTATCTGTAAACGAAGAGCCACGGAGACAGGGAAAGAAGAGGCTTCACATTAGGTTGTTGATGGAAAACAAAAAAATTCAAAACTGCATGAGGACAGAAAAGGAAATACATAGAGAATGTGAGGCGTTTTCTCATCAAACAGTGAGCAGGCCAAAAAAGCAGTTGATTTCTAACGTGATGAAAGAAGGGTAAGGGTAAGCAAAGGGCCCTCCTTATAGACAGAATCAGCACTTAGCTGAAGGTTTAATGGTTTTCCTGACGGATCTCATGTAAATTCATCTTTCTCCTCATAAATTGAGCTGAAATAGTAATAGCTGGGACAGCAGTGGAGTGTGGATCTGATGGTTTCTTTCCACTGGATGAGCAGCAGAGATGCAGGGACATTTTATGCACCATGTTTATCCTAAGTGATCTCTGGAGCTGAAGTCCACTCTGCTTTTTATGCTTTTCAATTCTATCTCAAGGACAGGGAGCCTGTGGCTTTCAGAGATGAGACCTAAAGATAACTGATTAGGAATGACTTCAATAGCTGATTTGATCTACTGAGTAATCAGCAGGGGCCAGGGAGGTGTTCTGTCCTATGAACTGAGAAGGAAGTCTTCAAACGCCTGAGCATTGGACCCACTCCACTCAAACCTTTCATTTATCCAAGGACCCTTTCCACTTGTGTGCCTTGCTCTCACGTCAACAATGAATCTAAAAGCAAGCGACATGCTCCCTCCAGACCTCCTCTTCCAGCACTCCTTCCTGAGTTCAAAGTTAAAGTCCTCAGCATCACCTGTCCCAAAGCCTCCCAAATGCACGGCCTTCAGATATTAAAATTACACCCAGCACCACTCTCCCAGAAGGTTAATCGAACTCTGCAATAACGTCTTCTTTTTCTTTTCAAATTCACTGTTTCCTTTTCACCCCATTTGCAAGAGTTTTAATTCATGTCTTCTAATAATCCAGCTGTTTCCAGGTTGTCGCCTCTACCAATACTAGCCTTATTTCTCAAACTTGAATGCCATCAGATGACTCCTGTGTCTCAGAAACTTTCAGGATATCTGTCCACAGGGTAGAGTCAAATCTCCATAGACCAGAATATCAGATGTATCCTATTTCCATCTTCACACTGATGTCCCATTAATTCCAGAAAGAGCCCTCAGATGTGCTCAGGCCTGCTCTCCTTCCCACAGAGCATGCTATATGTTTTGCTTTGGTTTCTCACCTCTGAGTGCATGCTTTCAACCAAGAATACCATCTTGGTCTTCTCCATTGACTCCAAATTTTAACCCCACACTGAAGACTGAGCTCCAATGCCACCTGCTCCCCAAAACCTTTCCTGAACGCTCCAGTCAAGAGGGTCTCTTCTGCCTCTGATTTCTTTCAAATATCATATGTTTCTTTTATACAATACTGAACCATCAAATTTAAAAAAAAAATTCAGTATGGAGATCTTTTTTAAAGCCCAGTTTTAAACTTCATCATATTAGTGACTGCATCTTTCGAGTGCCACGTTATTTAGTACTCAGTAAGAGTTTATATTGTGTCATCATATTTTTATAAGCAAATGAACTCTCCTCTTGTAATATATAATTGAGACTGAAGTTTAAGTCGCCACAAAAAAAGAGATAATTAGCAAAAAACGAAAAATGCTATTTCTTGTAACAAGAAAATTTAGGGGCAACCATCTCAGATCTTGAGTGAGATACTGACATTTAAGTCATCTATTGGTATCGATGTTCCTACAAGCTCTTGCTTTTCAGATTTACCCTTTCATTGCATCATATTAGAGGGCAAGGTCATTTTGTTTTTACCAGGTATATCTTAAAAAAAAAAAAACAAAAACATAAAATCTGACTGAGGTTTTATGAATTCTCATAAAGGTTTAAGGATAAGTTCATCTGAGCTCCCCGAACCAACACTATGAACCAAAAACAGCAGGTGCTCTAAAGAAAAACTTAGCAAATTTTTGCAAAAAGTTCAACAGCTGCCACACAACGAGCGTAGGAAAGAATAAGAGTTAGAAAATTGAGAAGATGAACCTCATCATCTTGGACCTTCTGTTGCATGCTAACAATCAGAATGTTCAGCAGCGCTTGGTTTTCCTAAGTTAATGGAATGTCTCACTGTGATTGTGATGAAAATTACTGTATCCATGAGTTTTAATTGTACTGCGCTGGAACTGAGTACATGCCCTGCATAATCTTATATTTGAAGTGTTATACACATGGGCTTAATTTATGGAATGTTAAAATATTACTGAACTAAATCTTATGCATAAGGGTATAAAACAAACACAAAAACCTTAGGCAGTATATTAATAAAGTTGGAAATATTCATCCCACAGCTAAGTATGGAGTTTGCTGTAATTAATATTTATAACCCTAAATAGCTGAAAATTTTATTTCCTTTTATTCTTTGTATACACTATAATTTAAACATTATATCATTCTTATAATTCTTTCCCTGTTAGCTGGCATTCCTTGGCATGTGTTAATTCTCTCTAAATCTGCCTCTCAAATGGGTTTCTTGACCATGCAGTTTGGTGGAATGATGGCATATATGTCTGTTGCCAAACATTTTTCATACAGAAATGGCAGGGAGATTTAAGATAAGACTTCTTGAATAACTGCAAACAAGAGATATCCAAAATGTAGTTTTGGAGTATAATATTTAAAATAGCTAGATAGAAAGAGGAGCTATGAAATATTTAGTTAGAATCAGTTAACAGCAAATAAAGTATTTCAAGTGTAGAATTCAAATGACTGCTAAAATACCCACCCAAACTGGCTTCACTGATATAATGTGGTTGATATAACACAATTAAAAAGCATTGAACTCTTTGTAGAAAGCTCCTAGGGGATGTGGAACCACACAGAAGGAAGTGAATCACCTAATTGATGGTAAATTATAGGAAAAGGATGACAGAAAAGACAACTGAAAAATCTAAATTTATCACATTCTTCAAATCCTTGCTTCAAATCAGTGTTTCTGCTGCAAAATGAGTGAATGAAAAATCAACATTGCTTTTAATGTACTTAAATTGTAAAATATTTGGCATAGGAGCTAAAAAAGCAGCTTACTGTTTTTATTGTTTATTTTTTCTCCTGAACATAAATGTTGCATCAGCTTTGGCAAATTTGACTAAATTACACTTTACAACTGGAGGTCTAATTTAAGCAGCCTATGGAGAGTGTAAAAGAATGTTTCTGAAATATTTGCTACCCTGTATTCTCCTGGCAGGCCCCAGAGATGAATTCCTCACAATCAATAGAAGACATGGATGATTATATGGACATAAAAAGTAACAATGGTGTCATAAATCAACATAAACACACACTTGAAAATTTTCTGATTTCTCAAAAAAGTGTATTTTTATCCACTAATTTTATTTTTTTATTTATTTTTTTTTAATTTTAGTTTTTTATTTTTTAAATTTTAAAATCTTTAATTCTTACATGCATTCCCAAACATGAACCCCCCTCCCACCTCCCTCCCCATAACAACTTTCTGGGTCATCCCCATGCACCAGCCCCAAGCATGCTGCATCCTGCGTCAGACATAGACTGGCGATTCAATTCACATGATAGTATACATGTTAGAATGTCATTCTCCCAAATCATCCCACCCTCTCCCTCTCCCTCTGAGTCCAAAAGTCCATTATACACATCTGTGTCTCTTTCCCTGTCTTGCATACAGGGTCGTCATTGCCATCTTCCTAAATTCCATATATATGTGTTAGTATACTGTATTGGTGTTTTTCTTTCTGGCTTACTTCACTCTGTATAATCGGCTCCAGTTTCATCCATCTCATCAGAACTGATTCAAATGAATTCTTTTTAACGGCTGAGTAATACTCCATTGTGTATATGTACCACAGCTTTCTTATCCATTCATCTGCTGATGGACATCTAGGTTGTTTCCATGTCCTGGCTATTATAAACAGTGCTGCGATGAACATTGGGGTACATGTGTCTCTTTCAATTCTGGTTTCTTCGGTGTGTATGCCCAGCAGTGGGATTGCTGGGTCATAAGGTAGTTCTATTTGCAATTTTTTAAGGAATCTCCACACTGTTCTCCATAGTGGCTGTACTAGTTTGCATTCCCACCAACAGTGTAGGAGGGTTCCCTTTTCTCCACACCCTCTCCAGCATTTATTGCTTGCAGATTTTTGGATCGCAGCCATTCTGACTGGTGTGAAGTGGTGCCTCATTGTGGTTTTGATTTGCATTTCTCTAATAATGAGTGATGTTGAGCATCTTTTCATGTGTTTGTTAGCCATCCGTATGTCTTCTTTGGAGAAATGTCTATTTAGTTCTTTGGCCCATTTTTTGATTGGGTCGTTTATTTTTCTGGAATTGAGCTGCATAAGTTGCTTGTATATTTTTGAGATTAGTTGTTTGTCAGTTGCTTCATTTGCTATTATTTTCTCCCATTCAGAAGGCTGTCTTTTCACCTTGCTTATAGTTTCCTTTGTTGTGCAGAAGCTTTTAATTTTAATTAGATCCCATTTGTTTATTTTTGCTTTTATTTCCAGAATTCTGGGAGGTGGATCATAGAGGATCCTGCTGTGATTTATGTCTGAGAGTGTTTTGCCTATGTTCTCCTCTAGGAGTTTTATAGTTTCTGATCTTACATTTAGATCTTTAATCCATTTTGAGTTTATTTTTGTGTGCGGTGTTAGAAAGTGATCTAGTTTCATTCTTTTACAAGTGGTTGACCAGTTTTCCCAGCACCACTTGTTAAAGAGATTGTCTTTACTCCATTGTATATTCTTGCCTCCTTTGTCAAAGATAAGGTGTCCATATGTGTGTGGATTTATCTCTGGGCTTTCTATTTTGTTCCATTGATCTATATGTCTGTCTTTGTGCCAGTACCATACTGTCTTGATGACTGTGGCTTTGTAGTAGAGCCTGAAGTCAGGCAAGTTGATTCCTCCAGTTCCATTCTTCTTTCTCAAGATTGCTTTGGCTACTCGAGGTTTTTTGTATTTCCATACAAATCTTGAAATTATTTGTTCTAGTTCTGTGAAAAATGTGGCTGGTAGCTTGATAGGGATTGCATTGAATTTGTAAATTGCTTTGGGTAGTATACTCATTTTCACTATATTGATTCTTCCGATCCATGAACATGGTATATTTCTCCATCTATTAGTGTCCTCTTTGATTTCTTTCATCAGTGTTTTATAGTTTTCTATACACAGGTCTTTAGTTTCTTTAGGTAGATATATTCCTAAGTATTTTATTCTTTTCGTTGCAATGGTGAATGGAATTGTTTCCTTAATTTCTTTTTCTACTTTCTCATTATTCGTGTATAGGAATGCAAGGGATTTCTGTGTGTTGATTTTATATCCTGCAACTTTACTATATTCATTGATTAGCTCTAGTAATTAACCTGTGGGACACTATAAAAGCAGTGCTAAGAGGAAAGTTCATAGCAATACAGGCATACCTCAAGAAACAAGAAAAAAGTCAAATAAATAACCTAACTCTACAACTAAAGCAACTAGAAAAGGAAGAGTTGGAGAACCCCAGAGTTAGTAGAAGGAAAGAAATCTTAAAAATTAGGGCAGAAATAAATGCAAAAGAAACAAAAGAGACCATAGCAAAAATCAACAAAGCCAAAAGCTGGTTCTTTGAAAGGATAAATAAAATTGACAAACCATTAGCCAGACTCATCAAGAAGCAAAGAGAGAAAAATCAAATCAATAAAATTAGAAATGAAAATGGAGAGATCACAACAGACAACACAGAAATACAAAGGATCATAAGAGACTACTATCAGCAGTTGTATGCCAATAAAATGGACAACGTGGAAGAAATGGACAAATTCTTAGAAAAGTACAATTTTCCAAAACTGAACCAGGAAGAAATAGAAAATCTTAACAGACCCATCACAAGCACGGAAATTGATACTGTAATCAGAAATCTTCCAGCAAACAAAAGCCCAGGTCCAGATGGCTTCACAGCTGAATTCTACCAAAAATTTCGAGAAGAGCTAACACCTATCCTCCTCAAACTCTTCCAGAAAATTGCAGAGGAAGGTAAACTTCCAAACTCATTCTATGAGGCCACCATCACCCTAATACCAAAACCTGACAAAGATGTCACAAAAAAGGAAAACTACAGGCCAATATCTCTGATGAACATAGATGCAAAAATCCTCAACAAAATTCTAGCAATCAGAATCCAACAACACATTAAAAAGATCATACACCATGACCAAGTGGGCTTTATCCCAGGGATGCAAGGATTCTTCAATATCCGCAAATCAATCAATGTAATTCACCACATTAACAAATTGAAAAATAAAAACCATATGATTATCTCAATAGATGCAGAGAAGGCCTTTGACAAAATTCAACATCCATTTATGATAAAAACTCTCCAGAAAGCAGGAATAGAAGGAACATACCTCAACATAATAAAAGCTATCTATGACAAACCCACAGCAAACATTATCCTCAATGGTGAAAAATTGAAAGCATTTCCCCTAAAGTCAGGAACAAGACAAGGGTGTCCACTTTCACCGCTACTATTCAACATAGTTCTGGAAGTTTTGGCCACAGCAATCAGAGCAGAAAAAGAAATAAAAGGAATCCAAATTGGAAAAGAAGAAGTAAAACTCTCACTGTTTGCAGATGACAGTATCCACTAATTTTAAAGCTTTCAAGATAGACATAAGTTGGTCTGTTTCAGCTACTTCAGAATTAATCAAGCGTAAGGGAAAGAAGCCAGTCTAACAGGGTTGAGTGCTATAGAATTCCAACCATATGACATTCTGGAAAAGGAGACGGTACAAAGATCAGTGGTTGCCAGGGGTGGTGAGGGAGGGAGGAGTAAACAAGCAAAGCACAGAAGAATTTGAAGGCAATGGATATTCTGTGCGGTGATTATAATGGTAGACACAGGCCATATGCATTTGCCCAAACCTACAGAATGCACAACCCCAGCAGTGAACCGTAGCATCAGTTATGGACTTGGGGGGTTAATGACATGTCAGTGCAAGTTTCACCAGTCCTAACACATGCACCCTCTGATGGGAGATGGTGATACTCTTGAAGGTGATGCATTTGTGCCATTGAGAGCATATGGGAAATTGCTAATCCTATCTCTGAATATTCCTGTGAAATCTATTTTAAAAATTAATTGGGGCATTGTGCTGCCTCAGCTGTCCTAGAAGTCTCTGTGTGTCCCTCTGACTATGGCCCAGAGATTCTGCTTCTCTCAGAAGGCTCTGTCGACAGGGAGGATGTTGGCCTGCCTTTCCTCTTTTAAAGGTGTCATTTATTTGGAGCAGTTTTGGGTTCATAGGAAAACTGAGGGGAAGGCACACAGATGCCCTTGATAAGCCTCACTGGCTTGTGCTTCGACTCCACCGTTATCTGCAGCCCCCACGGAGTGGTAGACTGGTTAGGAACAATGAACCTATGCCTCATTATCACCTAGATGCCATAGTTTATGTTAGGGGTCACTCCTGGTGTGATACCTTCTATGGGTTTGGACAAATAGATAATGACTATTATGATTTCAGATACAATAGTTCCATTGCCCTAACTGCCTGCCCGCAGCTCCTGGCAGCCGCTGATCCGTTCACTGTCTCTATAGCTGTGCCATCTCCAGAAGGCTGCCTGTGTTGGAATCATCCAGTATGTAGCCTTTACCAGCTGGTTTCTTTTTATTCATTCACCTACTGAAGGATATAGCTTGGGTGTTTCCAAATTTTGGTTCTGTCTTTTTCTAATTGTCCATGTATTTTTCCGAAATAATACTCTCTCCCTCAGCTTTAACGATCATCACTGCGTGTGAGTGTTTGTGTTGGTTGTTCAGTCACATCCAACCCTCTGTGACCCCATGGACTGGGGCCGCCAGGCTCTTCTGTTCATAGAATTGTCCAGGCAAATATACTGGACTGGGTAGTCCCTTCCTTCTCCAAGCGATCTTTCCAACTCAGATGGAACCTGGACCTCCCATACTGCAGGCAGAGTCTTCATCATCTGAACCAGAAGGGAAGCCACTGTAGTGCTGCTCAAATACTGATCTTCAGTTGTGAAAGCATTAAGCTCATAATTTCAATTTATCACTAGACAAATTATCTAATTGCAACAAAAACATTTCAAACACAAAATATTCCAAAAATTAATTATTTATTTCCTTGAAACCCAAATCCAACCCCCCCTTTTTTTGCTGATTTTATCTTATATAATTTCATTATCTTTGACTCTCTTTCCCAGTCTGGAAGGTGATAGACATCTTGTGTCATTCCATATTCTTTCTCAGCTGTCATATTTGAGTACTCATCAAGTCCCATGAAAATATTTCAGAATTATCTCAGGGTATTTTCTTCTTCCCTGATAAATGAATTATTACCTCTCTCATAGCTTTCCTAGTTGATTTCAATCACATTTAAGTAGAATCTCTACTTTATTGCCTTTCCTGGCCAATTTTCTGTTCTGCTTACTGACTTTTTAAAACTAAAACGCAATCTGACCTTGATATTCTTCAACTTAAATACCTTTGATGGCTCCCAGCATGAGATTATTCACCGTCTAGTTGTAATGTTCTCCCACAGACTTATTTCTGACCAATCGTTCCGTGGGAACGCTGAATTATAGTCATGTGGATTATTCCCTTAATTTGGCATGTAGATTAATGTCTCCAAATTTGCTATTTTTTTTTTCTTCTTAATACGCTTTTCTTCCTTATCTGTTTGATAAGCTTCTGTTCATTGTTAACAACTCATCTAACGTGTCTGATATGTGTCTGGGAAGTTAACCTGTACGCATCTAGGTTTTCTCCTTCTTAATGCTCTCATGTCACTTTTTCTTCTACTTTTGTGCCCATTTCATTGTATCGCACATTCCTATTCACATATGCCCATCCCCTATTGACGGTGAGCTCATATGTTCATTAACAGGCTTGGCAGTTTTCTCAGAGGATATACTGGTGCTCAATAAATGAAAGATAATGAAAATAATACAAGTAATAAATTGAAAGTAATGGATAATAAGAACTTTCCTGATGGTCCAGTGGTTAAGTTTCCAGGCTCCCAGTGTGGGTTCCATTTCTGGTTAGGGGACTAAGATCCCACAGATTGCATGTATGGGCCAGAAAAAAAAAAACAAAACAGTAGTGGATAATAATTAAATAGAAGAAGTTCAGAGATGCACATAACAGAACACCTCAGAGCCAGGCTGATTATTTCTATAATATTATTACAGGTAGTAGTGGGTCATCGTATGTCTTTGACCAGAAAAAATAGCTGTCATTGTGCCAATTATTATAGCATATGATTGATGGGCAGCATGAGAGATTGGGAGAACAGAAAACCACCTTGATAGATGTGTAAGCAAAACAGTTTAATTCTTTAAAGAATACAAGAAAAAAAAGAAACATTGCTTTAAGGAAAATAATTTTCATAAACACATTAATTTCAATGGCTGAATGATGGTTGGACTGACTGCAAGTAAATGTTATGATCTGAAACGTGCTATTACTATGCTCGGCAAGGTGGGATGCATGAACAGTTAAGTATATGGCTTCCGATCCGCTGCATTTTAGTGTCTAGAGTTTGCCTGTTCCTACATTGAACACAGTAGAATAGACAGAGAGATAGCAGGCACTGTGATGGTCACTGTTATGAGTCATTTACCCCATTAGCTGGTAAAATATCATCTCAGGTTGTGTCTATCTGTGAGAGTGTTTCAGAAAGAGATTAGCATTTAAATCTATAGACTCAGAAAAGATCACCCTCGCCAAGTGAGTTGCATGCTCAGCTGTGTCTTACTCTTTGTGACACCATGGACTGTAGCCCCATAGGTTCCTCTGTCCATGATTCTCTAGGCAAGAACACTGGAGTGCGTTGTCATGCCCTTCTCCAGGGGACCCTTTCAATCCAGGGATCAAACCCTCCTCTCCTCTGTCTCCTGCATTGCAGGCGGATTCTTTACCACTGAGCTCATGGGGAAGCCCCCACGGAGTGGGTTGGCAGCTTCCAATCCACTGAGGGCTTGAAGAGAAGAAAGAGGGAGGACCAATTTGCTCTCTCTGCTTCAGCTGGGTCATCAGTCTTCTCTTGCCCTGGGACACTGGTGCTCCTGGTCCTCAGACCTGTAGACTCAGGCTTAGACATATACCATTGCCCCTCTCAGTCTCAGGTTTGGGGGCTTGGACTAGAACCACCTGGACCTCCAGATTGAAGTCAAGAAATTGTGTGATTTCTCAGCTTCCATACTGCATGAGCCAACTCCTTATCATAAACCTTTATCTATCCCTCTATCCATCTTTGCCTATTGATTCTATCTTCCTGGAGAAGCCTGAATAATACAGAAACAGAGAAGTGCTATTATTAGCACAAACAAAAAAAAAAAAGGCTTCTAAGTTTGACTATGAGTAACGCTTACTCCTTGAAAGGAAAGTTATGACCAACCTAGATAGCATATTCAAAAGCAGAGACATTACTTTGCCAACAAAGGCCCATCTAGTCAAGGCTATGGTTTTTCCAGTGGTCATGTATGGATGTGAGATTTGGACTGTGAAGAAAGCTGAGCACCAAAGAATTGATGCTTTTGAAGTGTGGTGTTGGAGAAGACTTTTGAGAGTCCCTTGGACTGCAAGGAGATCCAACCAGTCCATTCTAAAGGAGATCAGCCCTGGGTGTTCTTTGGAAGGAATGATGCTAAAGCTGAAACTCCAGTACTTTGGCCACCTGATGCGAAGAGTTGACTCATTGGAAAAGACTCTGATGCTGGGAGGATTGGGGGCAAGAGGAGAAGGGGACAACAGAGTATGAGATGGCTGGATGGCATCACCCACTCGATGGACACAAGTTTGAGTGAACTCCGGGAGCTGGTGATAGACAAGGCTGCCTGGTGTGCTGTGATTCATGAGGTCTCAAAGAGTTGGACATGACTGAGCAACTGAACTGAAAGGTTGCTTCCTAAGTGGTTCAGTGGTAAAGAAGCCACATGCCAAGGCAGAAGATGCGAGTTCAATCCCTGGGTCCAGATGATCCCCTGGAGAAGATAAATGGCAACCCATTCCAGTATTCTTATCTGGGAAATCCCATGACCAGGGGATAGGTCTAAAATAATTGTGAATTACAAACATGTTGATTTCATCAAAATTAAACAGGGAACAGCATATTTAGGGAGAACTCTGGGTGAAATTTCTGAAGTCAGAGGAGCCTGGTGAGCTACAGTTCATGGGGCCACAAAGAGTAGAGCATGACTTAGTAACTGAACATGCATAAAGCTTAGATAACTGGGCACCCAATCACTCATTTTATTCAAGGGCTGCTTGCTTTTACTTCAAAAGTAAAACTTTAATTTGCAAACTAAACAAAAATAAGCAATCTCAAATACGTCTCTCATGATGATTCAAAAGAGAGTCTAAAGTGTTTCTTTCTGTGTCTTTCTGTTAAGGAAGGCATCAGGGAAATGTACTCAAGTGACAACAGATTGCCACTTTGGTGCATCTGGATCCCTCATAAGAATACATTCATGAAACTCAGATTCTCTCTAAAAAAGATGCTGATTTCATCATCTTCTTTTAAGATGTGTAGCACTTCTATTCTTAGAGCACCATTACATTTTTTCTGAATTCCCTGCAGCTTTGTAAGTTAAGTCTGAGCATGATGCTTATGAAGGCAGATATGGTCTAGAAGTTATATGTTCTTAAAGTCACAATGTTGACACCCAATCCTTAAAGCATGAGATCCATAGACATATAATCTTAATAGCCCATGCAAATTGAGCTCCTTGCTTTCTCTGTTCCTCAGAGGAATTAAGCCATATATCTAAAATAATTGAGGATTGCAAAAGATGTCAGCTTCATTAAAATTAAATAGGGAAGCGTATATCTAGGGAGGACTCTGGGTGGTTTTCTGATGACACGTGTATATGGGTTTTCCCCTTAGAGATAGACAAGGAGATAGAAGGAAGAAATTAGAATAATGAGAATGTTAAAATCATTTGGTTGGGAGGAGAAAAGATCATCTTCACACCTGGAGACCGCGTATTTTCCCTTACCCTCCACCTGCTTTCTGCCTGACAGGTTTGTATTCAAGAGGTTTCCCTACCCCAGTTCCCACCAGTATCAGTGCTGTGCATCGGAGTGGTTGAGACGAAGGCTACACGCACCCTTGAATGTCGGCTGGGATGCTCTGATATGCTCTCAGATTGAACCAAGCAACCAGAAGGGGGTGCTGGAAATGGATCAGCCAGTCTGGCAGTTGGCAGAGCTTCATAACTTAAAGGAACCACCTTTAATAATTATAGAAACCAAATGGGAGACGGGCAGGAAGAGAAGCTGAGATGCAGTGACACTCTTCTAACCTTATTGGATTATTGATTTTGTTTGTCATCTTAGTTTATTTGGGGAATGTGTCTTAAGCCCATAATCACTTGGGAGGGAATGGGAGTGTTGTTTATTTTAAATAATGAAAAACTGTGGAAAATTTATGAATCTATCTTACAGAGTGGGGCTTATTTCAGTATCACGAGTATGGAGAAGACATTCTCATTGAACTTGATTTGAACCTCAAAGACTGTGGAATTAATTTACATTTTAATATAGGCTGGTAATTCCCTCAGCACTTTATAAGGTGGTTTCAGCAGGAAAAAAAAAAAAAAAAAACCAAGTCTATCCTTCGGTTGCTGCAAGATCCTGTGAGCATCCATCCTAAAATCCCAGCCAGAAACAGCAGACCTGAATGGTCTAATAAATAAAAGTCTTGAACTCTCTAGTCTTCTGAGTATTTCGCAAAGAAGGAAATTTTGAAATCAATGACTGGGTACTTCCCTTTTCAATGACAATTTACTTCTGACCCTCCCAGGAAAAAAAAAACAATAGGTTAGAACAGGTACTAGTTCATCATCTAGCAATTATTTCATCGGCAAAGTAAAAGAAATTTGAGTTGGCAGTAAAATAATACTGTTAATATTATTCACACGTCATTTATGCTCCCTACTACCTATAATCTTATCTGTCACAGAAGAACTGTGGCCCCCCTAATGTTACTTGGTGAACTTCTTTTTAAGAATTCACTGTGCTTAAAGCTTAAATTCTTACAGCTATTTACATTTTGACAGTATTTCTAGTTTTATTGTTTTATTTACCTCTAACTGCTGAGTCACTTCAGTCGTGTCCGACTCTGTGCGACCCTATAGATGGCAGCCCACTAGGCTCCCCCATCCCTGGGATTCTCCAGGCAAGAACACTGGAGTGGGCTGCCATTTCCTTCTCCAATGTGTGAAAGTGAAGTCGCTCAGTCGTGTCTGACTCTCGGCGACCCCATGGACTGCAGCCTACCAGGCTCCTCCGTCCATGGGATTTTCCAGGCAAGAGTACTGGAGTGGGGTGCCATTGCCTTCTCCAATTTACCTCTAAGGATTTACCAAATTAGGTTACAACATTCTAAATTATAGATGACAATAATTGAAATGACGTTGAAGGAGGAAACAGACATAACAGGGTCCATTTTGAAAGCAGGACTGCATCTTGGGCCAGACTGGACTTTGAGCTCTATGCCCAGTGTCTATGGAAACAACATACCAACTGGATAACTAGGCCCCCCAGATGGAAGAGCCACAGGGCCCATACCTAGATTCTCTATTGCCTAAAAGAATACCCTAATTATCTGTGTAACCAAATAGAATCATAAAATCTATTATGCTTAGTAGAATATGAGAAGGCAATGGCACCCCACTCCAGCACTCTTGCCTGGAAAATCCCATGGATGGAGGAGTCTGGTGGGCCTCAGTCCATGGGGTCACTAAGAGTTGGACACGACTGAGCGACTTCACTTTCACTTTTCCCTTTCATGCATTGGAGAAGGATATGGCAACCCAATCCAGTGTTCTTGCCTGGAGAATCCCAGGGAAGGGGGAGCCTCATGGGCTGCCTTCTCTAGGGTCACACAGAGTCAGACACAACTGAAGTGACTTAGTAGTAGCAGAATATGACCACAGGCCTATTGATAATTGTCCACTGTTAACTACCTAGGCTTAAGGCATATGAATCACGGGTTAACTTTGATTGTATCTTTCTCTTCCTTTGTTCAGACTAGTTTCAAGAAATTTGGGGAGGTGGGTTTGAGCAAATACACTTGGGGTATATAAGGTTTTCACAAAAACTGGTCAGGGTCCTTGGCTAAGAGGAGACTCTGTCTTGGGCCCACCGGTGTAATAAACTGCACTCCACTATATGCATTGTCCTGAGTGAGTTTGTTTCTCAGAATGCGTGGCTACAACGCAACATTGACCATCATTTTCTGGGGCAGTGGCAGATATTAAATTATAATTCAGGCAAATGACCTGACAAGATGCGTTTCCATGTAACTCCACCTCTGAAAATCCTGGAGTTCATCTTTTGCAACCCAGAATTTGAGGGTTCTAACGCATCTCTTCAAGCAATTTGACCTGAGGTCACAGTTGTGTAAACATCCTTGTCATTTCACAAACGGTCTCAATTCAGAGGATTTGCATGCTCCAATATGGAACTAAAGATTGTATTATGCACTGAGAGAGGGCCTCGACAACTTTCCACTTAAAGACATTGAAAATTTCACTGAATTCAGCATAATTGTATTCATCAGTATCAAGCCCCCAAAGGCACTTTTTTAGCTGCCAACAATGATGCTTGAGAAACCATATATGAATCAACTTACAGTCAATGTTTTGGTGCTACTTTGTATGGCACATTGTTGTTTCAAACGATCCCAATCACACATCCCATTCCATAAATTGTTCAGCAATTTGACCATGACCCTGTTCCCATTAAGGGGGGGGGGGGGTGGTTCTGTGTCATTTATTGTTGAATCTGGGCTTATGACTTAAACTAACAGCCTATGGCAGAGGCAATGGTATCCCTGAGACGGTGTTAGAAAAAGGGATGCAACATCTATCCTGGTGCTTTTGTATGCTTATGATGGTGCCTTAAATCACATGGTAGGGAGGTTACTCCTCTGAAGCTACTCAGCAATGAGATAATCCAAACAGGCTCGTGAAGCAGGTCTTCTGGCCCATGACCTGGAATGCCTTTTCACTTATTTGGATCTTTAATTTCAACCATGTTTAGAGCCTTCAGAGTACAAGTACAGACTTTTTAGTTAAATTTATCCAAATATTTTCTTTTTTAATATACCGTGAATTGAATGTTTTCCTAGTTTTACTTTCATGCTCACTCAGTTCAGTTCAGTTCAGTCGCTCAGTCGTGTCCGACTCTTTGCGACGCCATGAATTGCAGCACGCCAGGCCTCCCTGTCCATAACCAACTCCCGGAGTTCACTCAGACTCACGTCCATCGAGTCCGTGATGCCATCCAGCATCTCATCCTCGGTCGTCCCCTTCTCCTCCTGCCCCCAATCCCTCCCAGCATCAGAGTCTTTTCCAATGAGTCAACTCTTCGCATCAGGTGGCCAAAGTACTGGAGTTTCAGCTTTAGCATCAGTCCTTCCAAAGAAATCCCAGGGCTGATCTCCTTCAGAATGGACTGGTTGGATCTCCTTGCAGTCCAAGGGACTCTCAAGAGTCTTCTCCAACACCACAGTTCAAAAGCATCAATTCTTCAGTGCTCAGCCTTCTTCACAGTCCAACTCTCACATCCATACATGACTACTGGAAAAACCATAGCCTTGACTAGATGGACCTTAGTCGGCAAAGTAATGTCTCTGCTTTGAATATGCTATCTAGGTTGATCATAACTTTCCTTCCAAGGAGTAAGTGTCTTTAAATTTCATGGCTGCAGTCACCATCTGCAGTGATTTTGGAGTCCAAAAAAATAAAGTCTAACACTGTTTCCACTGTTTCCCCATCTATTTCTCACGAAGTGATGGAACCAGATGCCATGATCTTCGTTTTCTGAATGTTGAGCTTTAAGCCAACCTTTTCACTCTCCTCTTTCACTTTCATCAAGAGGCGTTTGAGTTCCTCTTCACTTTCTGCCATAAGGGTGGTGTCATCTGCATATCTGAGGTTATTGGTATTTCTCCCGGCAATCTTGATTCCAGCTTGTGCTTCTTCCAGTCCAGCGTTTCTCATGATGTACTCTGCATATAAGTTAAATAAGCATGGTGACAACATACAGCCTTGACGGACTCCTTTTCCTATTTGGAACCAGTCTGTTGTTCCATGTCCAGTTCTAACTGTTGCTTCCTGACCTGCATACGGATTTCTCAAGAGGCAGGTTAGGTGGTCTTGTATTCCCATCTCTTTCAGAATTTTCCACACTTTATTGTGATCCACACAGTCAAAGGCTTTGGCATAGTCAATAAAGCAGAAATAGATGTTTTTCTAGAACTCTCTTGCTTTTTCCCTAATCCAGTGGATGTTGGCAATTTGATCACTGGTCCTCTGCCTTGTCTAAAACCAGCTTGAACATCAGGGAGTTCACGGTTCACGTATTGCTGAAGCCTGGCTTGGAGAATTTTGAGCATGCTCACTAGTGCATATAAATACAGTTGATTTTTTTTTATAAAATGATCTTTATCCTGATATACTGTGACATTATTTTTCAATTTTAATAGCCAACAGCTTTTAAAAGCCCTTCATGAATAGAGATCTCAATTGACAGGTCTTTGTTTTAATTTTCTCTCCAGGCTCTCAGGCTTTTTTTTTTTTTTTCTTCCCCAAACTGGTCTTGCAGGCTCAGGCTTCTGTGATTGTAAACAATTGCTGCTGATTGTTTTTTCCAAAGCCCAATGTGTAAGGCTTTTAGGGAAAAGACTCTGAGTCAATTCAAGCAACAACAGTACAACTTTTTCATTACGCTTGTTAATAATCACTTATCTTGCTTTCTTTTGAGAGAGTTGACAGGGAAGAAAGCAAACACTTACAATAAAATATAAGAAATATTAAAGGAATCACAGCAATATATGGCAAGAACCAAAATAGTCTGGGGTAGAGGCTAAGTCATGTTGAGATCTTCTTAGGAAAAAAAATGCAACTTAAACAGAATCATGAGAAAATAAGAGTAATCTTGACTATATATAGGAAGAGTATCTTTTGGATAGAATCCAATGACCTAAATGTGAAAGAACTATTTCTTATGTACGGAAAATCCAAAGCAGAGAAATGTGGCCAGAGGCAGGGCTGGAGAGGGGGAAGAGAGAAGTGGAAGCCTGGAGTGGCACAAAGAAAGAAACCTTTAGAGGAGCAACTGGTGATAGGAACTCGGCAAGATGCATATATGCTAAGTCACTTCAGTCGTGTCTGATTCTGTGCGACCCCATAGACGGCAGCCCATCAAGCTTCCCCGTCCCTGGGATTCTCCAGGCAAGAACACTGGAGTGGGGTGCCATTTCCTTCTCCAATGCATGAGTGAAAAGTGAAAGTGAAAGTGAAGTCACTCAGTTGTGTCTGACTCTTAGCAACCCCATGGACTGCAGCCTACCAGGCTCCTCCATCCATGGGATTTTCCAGGCAAGAGTACTGGAGTGGATTGCCATTGCCTTCTCTGAGATGCATATACAGAAAAGTAAAATTGTTAAGGAGGCATTTTCAGTAATGCTGATGGGAACCAGCATTGATCTCAGCCAGTATACGGATCTGAAATGAAGATACAGAAAAGTGAAAGGGACAGTGACTCAGTCACATCCGACTCTTCGTGACCCCATGAACCATAGCCCACCAGGCTCCTCTGTCTTCCACTATCTCCTGCAGTTTGCTTAAATTCAGGTCCATTGAGGTAGGGATGCTATCTAACCTTCTCGTCCTCCACCACCCCCTTCTCTTTTTGCCTTCAGTCTTTCCCAGCATCAGGGTTTTTTCCACCTTCACATCAGGTAGCCAAAGTATTGGAGCTTCAGCTTCAGCATCAGTCCTTCCAATGAATATTCAGGGTTGATCTCCTTTAGGATTGACTGGTTTGATCTCCTTGCAGTCCAAGGGACTCTCAAGAGTCTTCATGTCCACAGTCTGAAAGCATCAGTTCATTGGTGTTCAGGTTTCTTTATGGTCCAACTCTCACATCCATGCTTGCCTACTGGAAAAACCATAGTTTTGACTATCTAGACCTTTTTTGGCAAAGTGATGTCTCTGCTTTTTAATATTCTGCCTATATTTGTCACAGCTTTCCGTCCAAGAAGCAAGAATGTCTTAATTTCATGGCTGCAATCAAGGTCCCCAGTGATTTTGGAGCCAAAGAAAAAAAAATCTGTTACTGTTTCCACTTTTTCTCCTTCTATTTGCCATGAGGCACTGGGACCGGATGCCATGATGTTAGTTTTATGAATGTTGAGCTTCGAGTCAGATTTTTCATTCTCCTCTTTCACTATCATCAAGAGGCTCTTTAGTTCCTCTTAGCTTTCTGCCATCAGGATGGTATCATCTATATATCTGAGGTTGTTGATTGTTCTCCCAGTAATCCCCATTCCAGCTTGTGATTTATCCAGCCTGGCATTTTGCACTATGTAATCTGCAAAGAAGTTAAACAGGCAGGGTGACAATATACGCCCTTGGCGTACACCTTTGCCAATTTTGAACCAGTCCGTTTTTCCACATCTAGTTCTAACTGTTGCTTTTTGACGACCCTCACACAAGTTTCTCAGGAGACAGGTAAGGTGGTCTGGTATTCCCATATGGATGAGATAATGGAGGGGGTGAAAAAGAAGAGACTGCTTAGATGTTAATACTGATAGCCAGCGACAGCCCAGGACAAGAAGCCTGCAAGGGAAGTTGAAAGAGAGGCCAAAGATGAGTGAGACTCCCGGGGCAGAGTGAGGCATCATGGGAGCCAAGGATGCTTATAGAGAGAGTCGGACTGTACAGGGTGTTGCAGAGGATGAGCACAATCGGAACTGAGAGTTTTCTTTTGATTTAGGATGTTTGCATCCCGCCTATTGTAAAGAGTGCTGCAGTGGACATTGGGGAGCATGTGCCATTTTTAATTATGAGTTTCTCTAGGTATATGCCCAGGAGTGGCATGGCTGAGTCATATGGTAGTTCTATTTTTGGTTTCTTGAGGAATCTCCATACTGTTCTCTAGAGTGGCTGTATCAATTGACATTCCCACCAACAGTGTACAAAAGTTCCCTTTTCTACACATCCTCTCAAGCATTTATCATTCGTAGGTTTTTTTTTTTTTTTTGATGTTGGCCATTGTGACCTGTGTGAGGTGATACCTCCTTGTAGTTCTGACTTGCGTTTCTCTAAGAATTAGTGATGCTGAGCATCTTCTCAAGTGTCCCTTGGCCAGCTGCTCGTCTCCTTTGGAGAGATGTCTACTTAGATTTTCTGCCCATTTTTGGACTGGGGTGTTTGATTTTTTTTTAATTTATGTATTTTAATTGAAGGATAATTGCTTTACAGTATTGTGTTGCTTTCTACCAAACATCAACATGAATTAGCCATAGCTTTACCCATGTCCCCTCCCACTTGAACATCCTGCCCACCTCCTAATGTTTAATTCTGGAGCCCCAGGAGTATGGGGTCATTTTATTAAAAACCATGTACAGTCAGTAAGCAGGTGCTTTACTCTGCTTCCCAAGTTTTTGTGGTCAGAACACATCTAGGAGCAACCAAAGCCAGCAGATTTCTCATGTCAGTTTAAAGCTTCAAATCTATTTATCTTCCTCAGGACTTAACCCCCAGAGGTTAGGAGAAGCAGGTGTCTGTCATTTTTCTCGTATTCACAGATAATCTGGCTCATTTCCTGGGACCCATTCTATGATACCCATTCTCACTGTGTAATCAATTCTTACTTCCCTGTAATTCTTCCCTACTCTTCAAGACTTACCTGTCGTACATGGGAGTTCTTTATTGCATATATAAGGCAACTTAGTCTGCAGAAAGCTACATCAACTGGTGCCGCAGTAACAGCTTTTGTGGGGTGGCTACAACCAGCCCAAAGAGTTATATTCCACTTGTTCCCTCTTGCTTCCCTCTGAGTCAATCTGTGACTCTTCTAGTCTGTCAGCTCTTGATCTCCAAGGCTCCAAAGCAAAAAGAGTAAAAAGTGATCCCTGTGAAAACCATTAATTAGCAATATTTTCAGCACATCGTGGGATGAAAGCAGTGACCAGCCATCACTGTCAGAGTCCGGGGAGGCAAAGTCACCCCGGAAACCATGGGTTCCCTGCAGGCTAGAGCCCCAGCAATGACAGTCTTCCGTCCATGGAAGGCATTCTCCTGGCTCTGCAGGGGACCTAGAGGCCAGAAAGAAGAAAATAAGACAGCAATCTGAAAAGAGAGCTGCACACTGGGGCTTCTTAACAGCCCAGTGAGAGAGCAGCTTTTTTTTTTTTAATGCTTTTGGAAGGAAACTGTGACTTATAAAGCCACTTTTTGTATTGCTCACATGAAGTGTAAGAGAAGGCGTGGAAATGTAGCAGTGTCAGAATAAGCAGCGAAGGAATCATGAACCAACCAAAAAACAGGATGGAATGCCTCAGAATGATGCAGTGTCTGTCTCTTCCTGTAATACTTAGCCTTCGTGAGAGATGGCTGAGCAAAAACAAGTGACATCCTTAGTGTCTTGCTTCGAAATCACTCAGCATAGGAGATAATTATGATAATGTACTCAGCGGCTTTTTCTTCTGCCAACTTTCCTTTTCATCAGTCTCTCTATTGTTTTCCCCAACAACATGATGGGTAGTAATAGGCGGCCCCGTTCTCTCTCTCTCTCTTTTTAATACCATTAATGCTCACTGAACCACATTTAATTAAGGAAATGTATATTGATACGCATAGCATAATCAGGTCAGGGACTAGAGCTGAAATTGATTGAGGACAGCTCTTTCACACTTATTTCAATTTATGAATGCTCAGATGCAGAGAGTGAAAAGGGTTTAATTTCCATTTGTGTTGTTTGCACATCCTTTATAATGTAAGCATTAATTGAACATGCTCAGTGTCAGTGTGGAGCAATCAAGCATATCCATTTTTCATAAATGAAGGCCACAGGTCAATCTTGAGCAAGTTCCAAGCAATCTAGTTATAGAAACGTATTTATATTGGATCAGCCCTGATGTGAAAGATTAGAGATCTGGAAAATGAACACCAGGAAGGCGATGCAGCGTCAGCTCTGGAAGGCACGTCCTGGGGAGCAAACACCAGAGGTTTTCCACTCTGTGCCTTGGAATGTGGTTTTTGCACTCGTCACGCGTTCCTCAGACTCTTTATTTTGCTTGGAGATACTGGTCACTGCAAACAATGAGTTCAGACTACTGAGCTGAGGCAGTGGATTGTTAGCTAAGAGTTAATTTGGCGGGGTGGAGGTGGGGTGGTTGTGGATTTAACTGCACAAAGCATTCTGACCATTTAATCCACTAATATTTCAACAAGCACTGTGCTAGGCACACTTTAGATAAACTGGATAAAGTAATTTCCAGAGGAATATATGTTTTTTTTTTCAAATGTATGAAAATGTCAGATATTCATTTAAAATGATGGATCTATAATAGCCTTTTCTCATTATGTATTTTCCCAATTTTATTTTAAAACCTTTGCTCTCTCTCTCTTTTCTTACGTCTGTTATAGATTAAACTATTTTGCTCATTTATAGGATTTTAGCCTAAGAATACAATTTAAAATTAATTCATATATTTATTAAAATGCAATCCACTTTTCATATCTTGATCTAACAATTCTGTAATAAAAATGGATCTCACTTTGCTCTTGTGTAAAAATGTGCATGATTTCTCATACCTAGAATAATATTCTCCACATATTAAGTTCACATAGGAATATTCTCCACATATTAAGTTCACATAGAAATATTCTCCACATATTAAGTTCACATAGGAATATTCTCCACATATTAAGTTCACATAGGAATATTCTCCACATATTAAGTTCCTATTAAGTAATAGGAAAAGGAAGTGGAGGATGCTTTCTGAAATTCTTTTCCTCTGAGAATAAGCATTTTACCCAAATAATAAAATTATTTGTGTCTTGATCAGCAAATGTAATTTTGCTCATTGCCTCAGAGTCATTAAAATACACTGTCCTTCTTGAATCTTGTTTTGTCCCTACAGCTTTCAAGAATTTAATGTCCAGGAGTCTTGTATCTTGTATTTTGTCCTTAAGTAGTGTGTGGCCAGTTAAGTAGACATTATATCATTAAATTTTGCATGTGATTCCAAGTTTTTAACCTTCTTAACAGCCCAGTTGAAAAGTTAGAAGGAATGAAGTCTGCTATCATAAAAGTTATTCTGTGTCACATAAAATATTTGTATTTTGCTTTATTCAGAAGAACAAAAAAAAGTTTAAAACAATTAGAGTCAGACAAATATTTTAAATGTTTTATTAGAGAAGTCAACAAAAGGAAAATAAAAGATAAGAGTCATGAGTTGAAGAAATATAAAAATAATATAAAACCTATATTCCAAGTTTATTTTTTTACCTTGGAACTAAAGCAAATAGCCCATAATTTAACAAATACCTCTGAAATAAGACCCAAAAGGAAAACATTTAGATCCTTGGGATATTTCATTAAAGGGTGTATTTTGGACCCCATTTCCTAGCCTGAAACATAACTGAAAAGAATGTGAACTTTTAAAATTATTTAAAAGCAAAGACTACATGGGCAGGAGGAGCTTGGTGCCATCATCAGAAGAGGCAGGATTATCTAGTCTCTCTTGGTGTGTTTCATCTCTTCAGATAAACATCAAAATTTTTTTATATTTAACCACATGAATGAGGAAATTCCCTGACCCCTTTTTCTCACATGGATTTCTATAATAAATTAAGTTTCAGGGTCTTTACTTGTCAAGGAGTGAGCTGTTGTAGCACCCACTAGAGAAAGGATGAATATAGTTATTGTTGAGAGGTTGGGAAAGAAAGCCCTAGAGACAGGAGAAAAACAGACGACCTAAATGTCCAGGCTCAAAGAGGAACAAAGCTGCACGACGGATCTGACTCTACTGTCTGTCAGCCTGAGACTTGCACTCTGAAGAAGAAAAAGTCCTTAACCCGACAGGTTTCAAGGGGAATAATTGGGACACATTCTAATCTGAAGGTCCTCCATGGGGAATGATATGCACAATGCCTCTAAACATCTCAGATGGGGAAAAACATTCTGGATGACTTCTTCTCGGAAAGATGGAGTAGTCAGAGGAAACTGTCTGAAGGGAATGTGTGAGAACTGTCCTAAGGGGGCTCGTTCAAAGCTAACGAAAGCAGAAGAGTCCTCATAGACTGCTTTTTGATCTGGAAGAAAGATATATCTCATCACATATATGTGATACGGTTTCAGAAGCCGGAGACTTCAATTCCAGAGTCAGACAAGTGAGCAATATTTTCTCAAAATAACAGAAAAACAAACAAAAAAATGTGAGGTGAAAGATGATACATACAATGAGAATAGGGTAGAAAATTCAAAGATTAAAATTTTTAAACTATTCCCCCCCCCCACTTTGGTGACAAGAAAACAGAAGGAAAAATACAGAGCAGTTTTAGTGTTTCTTTGTGGTAGGTGATGCAAAATTAGGTTAACAACGGAGAGGCTTAGTGAATGTTTCTTATTTAATGTTTAAACAGTTGATCAATATAAACTATTTGCCTTTCCAAATTATGAAATTATTGTAATTTGTTTATCTTTCCTTTTCTTTCCAGCTATTACTTCCCTAGAGAAAAATAGTGATGATCAGCTAAAGATAGAATTCTTTTTTTCTAACATGTATGGCCTTAATTTTCATTCATTTTGAATATTTATGTAGAGACTTCCTTTGGAACAAAAAGCAACTGCCTTTATAGGAGTCACTTGAACTCACAATTCTCTCTAGAAATATACTAAAGAGCATGCAACTTTATTCCAAAATACAGGTAATAACCAATCTGAAAAAAATACCAAACAGATAATATTTTATTAAACCAAAAAAAAAAAAAAAGAAAATATACGAATTTCTCTTTCAAAAAGTCTGAATCACATTTGTACCTTGTAATTTACTAACTTGAAAGTTTGAAAACTACTGCTTGTGGGCCAAATCTGGCCCTTGGCCTGGTTTGTAAATAAAGCTTTATTTAAACACAGCCATGTTCATTAACATACAAATTGGTTTCTTTTGCCCTACAATGGCAGAAAAATATAAATATAATAGTGAAGAGGGACTAAAAAGCCTCTTGATAAAAGTGAAAGAGGAGAGTCAAAAAGTTGGCTTAAAGCTCAACATTCAGAAAACGAAGATCATGGCATCCGGTCCCATCACTTCATGGCAAATAGATGAGGAAACAGTGTCAGACTTTATTTTGGGGGGCTCCAAAATCACTGCAGATGGTGATTGCAGCCATGAAATTAAAAGACACTTACTCCTTGGAAGGAAAGTTATGACCAACCTAGACAGCATATTAAAAAGCAGAGACATTACTTTGCCCACTAAGGTCTGTCTAGTCAAGGCTATGGTTTTTCCTCTGGTCATGTATGGATGTGAGAGCTGGACTGTGAAGAAGGCTGAGTGCCAAAGAATTGATGCTTTTGAACTGTGGTGTTGGAGAAGACTCTTGAGAGTCCCTTGGACTGCAAGGAGATCCAACCAGTCCACTCTGAAGGAGATCAGCCCTGGGATTTCTTTGGAAGGACTGATGCTAAAGCTGAAACTCCAGTACTCTGGCCACCTGATGCGAAGAGTTGACTCATTGGAAAAGACTCTGATGCTGGGAGGGATTGGGGGCAGGAGGAGAAGGGGACGACAGAGGATGAGATGGCTGGATGGCATCACCAACTCAATGGACATGAGTCTGAGTGAACTCCAGGAGATGGTGATGGACAGGGAGGGCCTGGCATGCTGCGATTCATGGGGTCGCAAAGAATCGGACATGACTGAGCGACTGAACTGAACTGAACTGAACTGAATACTGGCCATATAGTGTCAAAGCCTAAAAATAGTTCTACCTGACTCTTTACAGAAAAAATGTTTGCTGTTCTCTGTACCAAATGCAAGTTTGTCTTTTTTTTTTCTTTTTTGACAGATGAGGCTTGAAAGTTATGAGATTCCTGATTTTCTTTTCACTGTTATCCCCTGATTAACCTGCACTGAGGACTAATTTTGAGTAGTTTTCTGACAGTACATGATGTACAAGTTTTTATATATCCCTGAGAACTTCTCCATGAAGGAGATATCTCTATTTAAGATAAAATAAACTCAGATAATTTAGAAAGGTTTTCCTATCACATAGCTAATAGTAGGAACATTTTCCAAATGTTTCCTGGTATTTTCAGTGACTCAATAGTCGGTTCTTAGAAGCACTGGCTATCATAGGTCAAATCCTTCCCAGTCCATTTTGTTTCCTATTTTGTTTGCTTGTTTTTGTTTTATTTTCTTTACTCTCTAGAGCTTTATTCTGAATACAGAACATTCATTTTTACTGTTACATTTATCTTTAGATAGACCAAAACCTTCTATTTTAACCTCCATTCGGTGTACAGAGACTATTCATGTGCAATTCTGATTGCACAGTCTTACATGATTTCTTGTTTCCCAGTGAGGGTGTAAGTAAGTGCATTGCTATTATCTTTCTAAAGACTGGGAGATGGCAGGCCATCCTGGTGCCTCCTACCAGGCCTAGCCCTGAGCAGAGGGATGAGAGGCAGGAGCCCCGGATTAGTGTTGGAGTCCTAGGGCTGCTGGACCCTGTGGGCCCTTCTCAAGAGAAGGCTCTGCACACAAGACAAGTCGCCGGAGCAGAAATGGCTTTGTTGGCAGGAGAGGCCAGCATTCCTGGCTTAAGCCTCTGGTCTGAATAATCTGCCTGCAATACAGGAGACCCAGGTTCCATCACTGGGTCGAGAAGATTCTCCGGAGAAGGCAATGGCAATACACCCCAGTATTCTTGCCTGGAGAGTCTCATAGACAGAGGAGACTGGCGGACTACAGTTCATGGGGTCGCAAAGAGCTGGGCACGACTGAGCAGCTAACACTCTACTACTGAAGTCTCATTTATTTAATCTGCTTCTGACCCAGTCCAGATTTGCAGTCCCCTTCTCCCAGCACCATCACCACCCATCCTTACTCCTCAAACACCCACTTGACTGACTTGCTCCTAAAGTGCTCTGCCTATAAACTGGGGCTTAGTGAACAAGGCTGAAAGAGCCTCCAGGGATCCCCAGGGTCCCAGAGTGCCCAGGGGACAGAGAAAAGATTACATGAGGTCCCAAGTAAGGGGACTGAATGGAGATTATGCTTCTGCCAATAAGTAGCATGCACACAGCAAGTAAAATGAAGTTCAGTTCTGAACACCGGAGCGCCTTACTATACTTTCCCATACAGTTTGGGTAGGTGTGAACTGTGAATGAGAAAGCAACCAGTAAGTAACTAGTGGCAGAGCAGATGTTGAGGGTCTGTTTTTTTAAAGATGTGGAGATGTTGCTGGTTGAAACAAGACTGGAAGGCAGGGCAGGTCCTGTGCTCAGGCTCACTAGATCAAGGCCAGGGTGAATGTTATCTAGTCACCACAGGGCTATTTTATTCAATTAAAAATTAATTCTTGAAAGCCAGACGGTGGCGGGGACGCAGACTGCCAGCAGCTGTCAGGGTCCCCGAGTGGCTGGCGGTTGGAGATGGACCTCCGCAGCCCATGGAAGGCAGCCCATGTCAGGACAGCCGTGCCAGCTGAGGCCCTCAGCTGGGGCCACAGAACTCCTGTCTGCCGCATCCATCAGCCTCAGTGCCTGGCATGTCCTCAGGTACTTGGTAGATGCCCAACACGTACTTGATGGGGACAAAAAGATAGTCACATATGAGGAGGACAAACAGAACACTTAGTGCATTAAAATCTGAAGGTTTTAACCCCAAATTTAGGGGGTGAGGTAACAAGTGGAAAATGTGAAAGTGTTAGTCGCTCAGTCATGTCTGACTCTTTGCAATCCCACGGATGGTAGCCCGCCAGGCCCCTCTGTCCGTGGAATTCTCCAGGCAAGAATACTGGAGTGGGCTGTCATTCCCTTCTCCAGGGGATTTTCCTGATCCAGGGATCGAACCCAGGTCTGCCTCATTGCAGGCAGATTCTTAACCATCTGAGCCACTCCTTAAGCTGTAGAAGAAACAGTTTAACTCACAGTTACCGGCTTATTTGAAATCGCAATCCCACTCTTTCCCCCTGCCCTGTTTCTAATGCCCATGACATGATCAACTTCCTTTTTATTCATATCTCCCTTCTCATTTTCTTATTGCCATGTGTATCTCTGCTAAAATGTCATCTCCACTTTGAGCATGTATTAGACAGGAAAGTCTGTAGAAGGACTTCTCTGGTGGTTCAGTGGTTAAGAATCCACCTTCCAATGTAGGGGACGTGGGTTCAATCCCTGGTCGGGGGACTAAGATCACACAAGCCCCAGGGTAACTAAGCCTGTGTACCTCAACTACTGAGTCCATGTGCCCTAACTACAGAGGCCACAGGGCACAGCTAAGGCTCCCCATGCGTGCATGTGTGTGCTAGGTCATACCAGTTGTGTCTAACTCTTTGAGTCCCTCTGAACTGTAGCCCACCAAGGTCCTCTGTCCATGGAATCTTCCAGGCAAAAATACTGGATTGGGCTGCCATGCCCTTCTCCAGGGGATCTTCCTGACCCAGGGATCGAACCTGTATCTCTTACAACTCCTACATTAGCAGTCAGGTTCTTTACCACTGGTCACACCTGGGAAGCCCAAGACCCAACACAGTGAAATAAATCATTTTTTGTTTGTTTGTTTTGTTAAGGAAAGGCTGTGGAAATGAGGAGCACAAATATCTTAGCACCTTTCAACTCATGTTTCTTTTTCTGTGGGAAAATCAAAGAAGGTGTCCATGCTCATTAATGTCAAGCAGAGATGGACTAAAGGAGACTCAGCGTGGACCACACTACCCTGACCCTAGGTGCCCTGGAGAGGGGATCATGGCGCCCACTCACAAGGAGTCGGCAAGGGGACCCACCGTCCGGAAGAGCAGCAGATGTCTGCGCACAGTAAATCAATCTCCCCACAGCAGGAGCCAGCGTCCTCCGTGCCATCGTTTACCCCAAGCACATACAGCAATAGCTTGTCACACAGGAACTCAATAAGTGTTTGTTTCTGACTTGTTTCCAAATTTCCAATTTCTCCAGCTATCTGTGCCAAAGCAAAAAGCATTTCCTGCATCCTGGGGGCAGCGTGTGCGCACGCTGTTGTTCACCCGCGGTAAAGCTGCAGTAAGAAAAATTATTATGTGAGAAGATTCACTCTGTTGTCTAATACACATCCCAGGCTTCATTCCCCAAGGGGCAGAGGCAATCAAATGACTTTCCTCTTAAGATCTAAAACATTACGATAATCCTGCTTATCTTATAAGTGAGCTGGAAATCCAGTTTTTATCCAGGATCCTCCTTTCCCAAATCCCAAGGATTACTCCAGCTTGTCCATGAATTCATTTTTGAGGACCAGGCAACATCAGTTAATGAAGCAGGAACTAGGTGGCTCTCTCAGTGGCTGAGTTCAGCAAACCACGTGGTCAGCCTCCTCTGCCATTCCCCGCCCCCTTCACGTGGCACTGGCTGCGGACCCTGGGGTCCTGACAACCGTGCCAAAGCCGGGCATCTTCCTCAGACAGGGTCTGCTCAGCGGCGGGCGAGCTCTTGCCAGCACTGGGTCCTGCTCTTTACCTGATCACCTCTGCAGTCGGCTCACCCGGACTCAGAGTAAGAGCGTGTGTTCCTTCTCATTCGTGTTCAGTTAGAGGCACCCAGCAGTAAAACGGCACGGGAAGCAAGCGTCAGTTTCTCATGCTGAGAGGGTAATTTCAGCTCACTTGTGCACAGCGTTTTCTCCAGCACATTTCCAAATACAGCAAAGGAGGTCAGATAGAGTCAGGGTCCAGCATCAATAAAGCAAAAAGGTGCAAAGAACCTGTTTCCTTCCCCCTGGCCATTTCCTGGTTTCCTCTTTCCCACAGGGAACGTTTCCTCTCAGCTCTTTGTTTCTCCTCCCCTGTCGTATATTCTTCCCTGGAGCTACGTTCTCAGGTAGATACCTATGTGTAACTGTGGGAAATGGTGGGTGCCAGGGCCGGCTGTCACGTGCGTGGGTAATTCATAAATCCCAGGCCCCTGACGCGTTTAAAATACCCTTAAATCTCCACAGCTGAAAGGAACACTCAACTCCATCTTCCTAAAACAAGGAGTCATCTTGCTCAAAGTAAGATGCCAATCCATGACCAAGAAAGCAGAAGCTGCTTGAAACTTTTTATTTGGCAACTGTCTAGCTTCATCACCGACTCAATGGGCATGAGTTCGAGCAAGCTCCTGGAGTTGGTGATGGGCAGGGAGGCCGGGCGTGCTGCAGTCCATGGGGTCACAAAGAGCTGGACACGACTGAGCGAACAAACTGAACTGAAACGAACTGAACAAATCTTGAAAAATCTGAAGATTCAGTCTCTGCTGACACCCTGCACCTTTTTTTTTTTTTTTAAGTGTATTTTCACTTCCTGGGACCGCTTATGACAAGTCCCAACAATTTCTATCTGCTAAACAGCACTGAAAAGGATGTTGGAAAAAAATAAACCAGATAGTGATTTGAGACACCTGCTTCTGACTTCAGGTAATGTACTCCTCCTCTACCCGGGTCTGGGAGCTTCCCTGCGGCTCAGATGGTAAAGCACGTGCAGGAGGCCTGAGCTCGATCGTTGAGTCAGGAAGATCCCCTGGAGAAGGGAGTAGCTACCCATTCTAGTATTCTGGCTAGGAGAATCCCATGGACGAAGGAGCCTGGCAGGCTACTGTCCACATGGTTGCAGAGTCAGACATGACTGAGCGATTAACGCAAGATACAACCGGGGTCTGTGTTTCCTCTCAACAAATAATAAAATTTCATATGATTCATCAAATATTATATAGTTTTTATAAGCAATCATGGACCCAAGTGAGATTTTTATTCTGACACCTTTATATTTAGTTAAATTTCATGCAATGTTGAACTGACCAAACTGTTTTAATTCATACGGTTCACAAAAATTTACTTTGCCATTTAAAACAATAAAGAAATTTCCAGGAATAGAATGTGTGTGTGCTCAGTCATGTCTGATTCTTTGCGACCCCATGGACTATAGCCTTCTAGGCTCCTCTGTCCCTGGGATCTCCCAGCAAGAACACTAGGGTGGGCTGACATTTCCTACTCCAGGGGATCTTTCTGACCCAGGGTTCAAACCCATGTCTCTTGTATCTCCTGCATTGGCAGGTGGCTTTTTTACCACTGAGCTACCTGGGAAGCCTGCAAATGTATTAAAAAATTAATTTCCACAATTATTCCTTATGCAAATGTCCATTGTTTGAAGACAGCATTAATTAAGTCACCTTTATTGTTTCTGATATCAGTACAACACTAAAACGTAAAAGTAAATTAAAAAATTTAAAAGTGTAGCAAAAAAAAATTATTGGTTTTAAGAACATAAATACTTCAAAGGTATTTTCTAATACCCAGTGCTATCTTTCCATTTTAAACACATTTATAAACACATATAAGATAAAGAAAAGGACTTACCGTAACAGTTTCAGTTAAAAGCTGAGAAAACTGCTCAGTTCCTGACAATTTAAGTAATTTTGTTGACTCTCATGTATTATTTAAAAGTAGTAGTGAATGCACTTATGAGTTATGTTTCTAATGGAATTCTAGTGGAATAAAATGAAGACAGTAATTGAGTACTGAGAGTTTACAGATAATTTTTAGCTGACATCAAGTTAAGTATTAATACATAAGAAGTTGGTGTCACATGACAGAGTACCATTTTCTGAAGAAACTCACATTCTTTTCTCAAAATCAGGACAAAACACAAATTGCCCAACCAGTTATTATCTCAGTGTTTCTTAATAGAGAGAAATTGCAAATACAATGGCAAATATATTTTTTAAATTTCTTCTTATATTAATTATTATAAATTTCATCATAAAGCACCATACATTTTTGCACATCATATGAGAAACCACATACATTTCCTTTGACTCTAATACTTAACTCCATTTTCCCAGTTTTAAAGTTGTGTAGAAATGTTTTCTTTAGCTTTCAAATATTTACTTCTAGTATAAAAAATGGCATTTGTGGGGTCTTTATGAAATAAGTGTTTCTATTATATATTTAACATACTGGGAGTGTGAAAGTATTAGTCACTCAGTCGTGTCCGACTCTTTGTGACCCCATTGACTGTAGGCCACCAAGCTCCTCATGGAATTCCCCAGGCAAGAACACTGGAGTGGGTTGCCATTTCTTTCTCCAGGGGATCTTCCCCACTCAGGGATTAAACCCAGGTCTCCCACACTGTGGGCAGATTCTTGATTGTCTGAGCCACCTGGGAAGCCCAATCTAAGGAAATTTGAAAAAGTTGATAATATCAAGCTCCAAAGGAGTTTAACGTGAGGTGTGTCTGACAGAACAATTTTTATACCAAATTTATTTTGAAAAGGCTAAAAATGTGAAACTATGTCAAAGCCATCACTTTGAGTGTGAGACAATTTCCTTAGAATATTTGTCATTTTGATGTTATTCTACTTATACATGATAAAGGTGATTTTGTGTGGTTCCACTTTTACTTAGGATGTAGAAAACTACAATAAAATACTGTCCTCACCACAAAGATTGATACCAATTGGACAAACTATAAAATTATGTCTTTATTTAGCCTGTCAGAGAGTCATAAAGCAATAAAGTAAACTGAATCCCAGTACATGACAAGCCCCTCAGAGGACAGAAGGGACGTATAAATTATTTCATCTTTGGTATAACAGGAGAGGAAGCAGTAGCAATCATATCTGGCAACAAAATATTCTTCAACATTCACAAATTTCTAAAGGCAGAGTATGTGCCTGTGTGATGGTTTAGAATCTCTGGGAAGCCCAGACATAATAAGAGGCAGCCACTGCTTGCCAGCTCTTGTCCACAGGCAACTCTGGATGCCTGTGAGAAAGCTTGGAGAATCACCCTCCACTGCATGTGTATACAGACGATGACTAGCCCCTGTTGAGACACACAGGACCAAACTGTACAATGTGAAACCCTGTCTCATACGAAGTAAATACCATTTACTTCTAGAGAAAGCCAGGAAATTCTCCTGCCTCACTGTCTCAAAAAATGGTCAGCAGCTATTGAAGAAGGGTGGAAACCCTGCACATCTGTCTTGCAAGCATACAAAGTGAAATTTACCTGCTGCTAAAGGAAGCAGACGAAATCCACTCATGAGCACAGTCCTTCATTGACGCACAAGAGGGTTTGGCTGAGAATGGAGAGCAACAAAGAGCTAATGTGTGCTCAGAACTCCCACGGAGACAAAGCAGAGTTTTGCAACCTTGTGGAGGAGGTGATGGAGTAGTGAGAAAGCCCTACTTCTGAAGCTCAGTTGCAAAAAGAGGCCCCTGACAATGACCAAGGATGAACAGAAGCATACATGCACACACACACACACACACCACAAGCAAACAAAGAAACCAAATGCCAAGATAAAGAACTCAACAGGCATGCCAAAAACCAAGGTACAGCAGAAGCAGAAACTGATGAAGTTGAAGACAGATCAATAGAATATTTCTAATGAAACAGAGAGAAAGAAGAAATAAGACAAACAATCTAACATCTCTGTCCAAACATGTAATATGCACTTAACTGCAACTGCAGAAGGAGAAGAGGGAGAAAGTAGAAGAAATATTGAGGAAGAGAGGCCAAAAAAATGAACAGAACTAATAAAAAGAAACAAACCACAGAAACCAAAATCTCAAGATCCTCTAGAAGAATTTTGAAAGCATCAAGCTTATCAGGTCAAACTACTAGAAGTTGAAGATAGGGAGAAAATTCTGATGACATCAGAGATAAAAGAAAAAATATATAGATGAGGAGAACTAAAGATGAGAATAATAGCAGGTTTGGCATCAGAAACTATGCAAATCAGAAGACAATAGAGTTATACATTCAAAGTTCCGAATGAAAAACCTAAAAACCTATAATCTTCCATCATAACTTGTGAAGATATATTTCAAAGGTGAAGGAAAAGCCTTTTCCAGAAAATCATAACTAGACTGATATCATTGAAAGCAAATCTACTCTATAAAACCTTTATAATTCCTCAGAAAGAAGGTGAACAGATAGAACATTTTTTTTAAAAGAAAGAGTGTGAGAAGTAATAAATATGTTGGTAAACATAAAAAATATTTTACTTATTTGTAATCTCTTTAAAACAAAAGTGACTATCTAAAATTAATGTCAGCAAGACTTTGCTGTTTTTACAATACATAAAATTAAGAAAGTATGGCAAAAATGAAATTAAGAAATTAAGAAATTAAGAAATGGAATGTGTACATTTGGAAGTTTATTATGATCTACTTGGGGAGGTATATGTGTATGCAGCCTGCTTCAAGTTAATGATAAGTACTATAAACCACAGGGATCACCAAATAAAAAATAATAATGAAAAAATGGTATATAAATAAATCAATACTTTAATAGAGACCAAAGTGAATAGTAAAATGCATTCAGTTAATTCAAAGAAGTGGAAAACCTGTGCAGAAGAAACAAATATATTTAGAAGAAATGGAAAACAAATTCCCAGCCATTATCAATAATTCTATTAACATAAAAGGTCTAGAGTGTCTAAGTACAAGGAAACATAATAATATTGGATATAAAAGAAATATCCAACAAGATTTTTTATAAGAAATCTACTTTAAGTAGAAAGATACATACATTAAAAGTAAAAGGATGGGGAAAGACATATCATGCAAATTTTAAGCAACAGGAAGCTGGGGAGGCTCTATTAGCTTCAAGCAAGGTAAACATTAGAAAAAGAAACGTTACCAAAGGTAAAATGGGACCGTCCTTACTGACATAGAGACCAAGTCACCAAAAAGATGTAATGATCTTAATATAAATGCACCAAATAATACAGATTCAAAATATGCAAAGCAAAAGTTGACAGAACTAAAAGGAGAAATAGAAAATCCCATTCGTATAACTGAAGACTTCAATTCTTTCTCAGTAATTGCTGCTGCTGCTGCTACTGCTGCTAAGTCGCTTCAGTCATGTCCGACTCTTTGTGATGCCATGGACTGTACCCCACCAGGCTCCTCTGTCCATGGGATTTTCCAGGCAATAATACTGGAGTGGATTGCCATTTCTTCTCCAGGGGATCTTCCCGACCCAGGGATCGAACCCGGGTCTCCCACATTGTAGACAGACATTTTAACCTCTGAGCCACCAGGGAAGCAATAATGACAAAGAAATACTAAATCCAAGGTTTGTATAATAAAATTATATTGGTATTTTAAAGTGCTTATAAAATGCTATTTATAATTATATATTCTTTAATGATTATAGTAAAAGAGAAAAAATAATATGAAATATATGAGGTAATCATCCAGCTAAACAAAAATTGGATTAAGGGGGAAAAAAATTGAAAGTTAAAGTAGAAGACATAACAAAAAGCCAGAATTTCACTGTAGGTAAGGATCAGTTAATACTCAATATCTGCCAAGATTATTATTTTTTTAAATAGAAGGCAAATATATCATTAAAAAATTAAGGTGATACAATTACAGACAATATGAGTTATCTTTGAGAACAAGTGAGTATTACCAAATATTTATGAAAAAAATTTGATAACTACAGGTATATTTCTCAGAAATATGACAATAAAACCAATATGTAAAAAAGATAAAACCAACCAAAATTATAATCATTTTTTAAAAAATTAACTTATTATCCAAAAGTTCATTCAAAAGTAAAAACATAAAATCTAGTTTTATAAGTAAGATCCACCAAAATTTCACACATAATAAAATTTCAATTCAGTCGCTCAGTCGTGTCCAACTCTTTGCAACCCCATGGACTGCAGCACACCAGGCTTCCCTGTCCATCACCAATGTCCAGAGCTTGCTCAAAGTCATGTCCATCGACTCAGCCCCTTCTTCTCCTGCCGTCAATCTTATACAAATTTCATTTTAAACAAATTATCTAAGGATAGGGAAAAATATATTTCCTAAGCAACTTAAAGAATCTAGAATAGTTTTAGTAATACAATTGATTGAAGGCAGTTAAAAGCAATATTACACACAAATTTCATTTTCTTATGTATATAAATAATGAAAAAAATATTGGCAGGTAAAATCAAGTAAAGTATTGAATATTACATACTTTACGCCTAAGCTGAATTAATTTTAGGAATGTTAGCTGTTTTATATTTTAAAATATTCTAATTCTTTACTAGCATGTGAGATGAGTGCAATTGTGTGGTAGTTTGAGCATTCTTTGGTATTACCTTTCTTTGGGATTGAAATGAAAACTGACTTTTTCCAGTCCTGTGGCCACTGCTGAGTTTTCCAAATTTGCTGGCATATTGACTGCAGCACTTTCACAGCATCATCTTTCAGGAGTTGAAATAGCTCAACTGGGATTCCATCACTTCCACTAGTTTTGTTCGTAGTGATGCTTTCTAAGGCCCACTTGACTTCACATTCCAGGATGTCTGGCTCTAGGTGAGTGATCACACCATCATAATTATCTGGGTCATGAAGATCTTTTTGTACAGTTCTTCTGTGTATTCTTGCCACCTCTTTGTAATATCTTCTGCTTCTTTTAGGTCCATACCATTTCTGTCTACCACACAATTGCACTCATCTCACACGCTAGTAAAGTAATGCTCAAAATTCTCCAAGCCAGGCTTCAGCAATACATGAAACAGGAACTTACAGATGTTCAAGCTGGTTTTAGAAAAGACAGAGGAACAAGAGATCAAATTGCCAACATCCACTGGATTGAAAAAGCAAGAGAGTTCCCGAAAAACATCTATTTCTGCTTTCTTGACTATGCCAAAGCCTTTGACTGTGTGGATCAAAATAAACTGTGGAAAATTCTTCAAGAGATGGGAATACCAGACCACCTGACCTGCCTCTTGTGAAACCTGTATGCAGGTCAGGAAGCAACAGTTAGTACTGGACATGGAACAACATACTGGCTCCAAATAGGAAAAGGAGTACGTCAAGGCTGTATACTGTCACCCTGTTTATTTAACTTATATGTGGAGTACATCAGGAGAAACGCTGGGCTGGAAGAAGCACAAGCTGGAATCAAGATTGCCGGGAGAAATATCAATAACCTCAGATATTCAGATGATACCACCCTTATGGTAGAAAGTGAAGAAAAACTAAAGAACCTTTTGATGAAAGTGAAAGAGGAGAGTGAAAAAGTTGGCTTAAAGCTCAACATTCAGAAAACTAAAATCATGGCATCCGGTCCCATCACTTCATGGCAAATAGGTGGGGAAACAGTGGCCAACTTTATTTTTCTGGGCTCCAAAATCACTGCAGATGGTGATTGCAGCCATGAAATTAAAAGACGCTTACTCCTTGGAAGGAAAGTTGTGACCAACCTAGACGGCATATTCAAAAGCAGAGACATTACTTTGTCAAGGAAGGTCCGTCTAGTCAAGGCTATGGTTTTTCCTGTGGTCATGTATGGATGTAAGAGTTGGACTATAAAGAAAGCTGATCACTGGCAAATTGATGCTTTTAAACTGTGGTGTTGGAGAAGACTCTTGAGAGTCCCTTGGACTGCAAGGAGATCCAACCAGTCCATTCTAAAGGAGATCAGTCCTCGGTGTTCATTGGAAGGACTGACGTTGAAGCTGAAATTACAAATCTTTGGCCACCTGATTCTAAGCACTGACTCATTTGAAAAGACCCTGATGCTGGGAGGGATGGGAGCAGGAGGAGAAAGGGAGAACAGAGGATGAGATGGTTGAATGGCATCACCGGCTCAATGGACATGGGTTTGCGTGAACTCCCGGAGTTGGTGATGGACAGAGAGGCCTGGTGTGCTGTGGTTCATGGGATGGCAAAGAGATGGACAAGACTGAGTGACTGAACTGAACTGAATTTACTTCTTCACTTATAAGATTAATAGGGGAATGAAACTACATGCATCATAAGCTAGATGAACTTGGAAAAATTAATCAACAAAAAACCATTCATTCATTATAAAATCTCTTAGCTAAATAGTGATTGTTTTAAACCCCAAAACTGTATCTTTACTAATATGGTAACCTCTTACTTACTTACGACTTCCCTGGTAGCTAAGCTGGTAAAGAATACACCTGCAATGGAGGAGACCCCGGTTTGATTCCTGGGGCAGGAAGTCCATTAGAGAAGGGAGAGACTACACACTCCAGTATTCTTGGCCTTCCTTGGTGGCTCAGCTGGTAAAAAATCTGTCTTCAATTTGAGAGACCCGGGTTCAAATGCCAGGCTGGGAAGATCCTCTGGAGAAGGGAAAGGCCACCCACTCCAGTGTTCGGTGGGGACGCAAAGACTCCGACATGACTGACTTTTCACGTTTTAAAAAACCCATGATCTTTTGAACTTTTTTTTTCCTTTTTTTTAATATTTAATGAAGGAATTTAGCAAGGTGTCTGAAATGAGCATAATATAAAACCAATTGTATTACTATACAATATGTATATATTTAACTGATTGTAATTAAAAAATAAATACTGTTTATGGTAGCAATAAAATATTTAGTATCTAGAAATGTCCAAAAAAGGCACACATCTTAAGAAAAAATAATAATGTATAGCTTAACTAAGAACAAAGGAAGAAATCATCAGCAAATAGACCTAACATGTCATATATACAATATCTTAATATCATATTATAAAGGTGTAATTTTCTGGAAACTGTAAGTTCAGTGTAGTTCCAAACATAATCACAAAAGGATTTCCAATAAAACCTATTAAGCTAAGCCTATACTAAAATAATAATGTAAGTATCGAAAATAATAGAAATTTGGGGAGAGAAGACCATTTAGATAAATTTTTTATTTTTTTTAATTTTTTATTATAAATTTATTTATTTTAATTGGAGGCTAATTACTTTACAATATTCTATTTGTTTTGCCACACATCAACATGTATCCGCCACAGGTACACACATGTTCCCCATCCTGAACGCCCCCTCCCTCCTCCCTCCCTGTACCATCCTTCTGGGTCGTCTCAGTGCACCAGCCCCAAGCATCCAGTATCATGCATTGAACATTTATTGAAGGATAATTGCTTTATAGAATTTTGCTGTTTTCTTTCAAACCTCAACATGAATCAGCCATAGGTATACCTACACCCCCTCCCTTTTGAACCTCCTCCCATCCCCCTGCCCATCCTACCTCTCCAGGTTGATACAGATCCCCTGTTTGAATTTCCTGAGCCATACAAATTTCCAGAGGCTATCTATTTAACACACGGTAATGTAAGTTTCCATGTTGCTCTTTCAATACATCTTATCCTCCTCTCCCCTTCCCCCATGCCCATAAGCCTGTTCTCTATGTCTGTTTCTCCATTGTTGACCTGTAAATAAATTCTTCAGCACCATTTTTCTAGATTCCATATATATGTGTTCAGTTCAGTTGAGTTCAGTCGCTCAGTCGTGTCCGACTCTTTGCGACCCCATGAATCACAGCACTCCAATCCCTGTCCATCACCAACTCCTGAGCTTCACTCAGACTCACGTCCATCGAGTCAGTGATGCCATCCAACCATCTCATCCTCTGTCGTCCCCGTCTCCTCCTGCCCCCAATCCCTCCCAGCATCAGGGTCTTTTCTAATGAGTCAACTCTTCGCATGAGGTGGCCAAAGTACTGGAGTTTCAGCTTTAGCATCAGTCCTTCCAAAGAAATCCCAGGGCTGATCTCCTTCAGAATGGACTGGTTGGATCTCCTTGCAGTCCAAGGGACTCTCAAGAGTCTTCTCCAGCATCACAGTTCAAAAGCATCAATTCTTTGGCACTCAGCCTTCTTCACAGTCCAACTCTCACATCCATACATGACCACTGGAAAAACCATAGCCTTGACTAGACGGACCTTAGTGGGCAAAGTAATGTCTCTGCTTTTGAATATCTAGGTTGATCATAACTTTTCTTCCAAGGAGTAAGCGTCTTTTAATTTCATGGCTGCAATCACCATCTGCAGTGATTTTGGAGCCCCAAAAAATAAAGTCGGACACTGTTTCCACTGTTTCCCAATCTATTTCCCGTGAAGTGATGGGACATATTCTAATATATGTGTTAGAATATGGTATTTATCTTTCTTTTTCTGAATCACTTCACTCTGTATAATAGGTTCAAGGTAATTTAAATGCCAAGCATCTACGTTTAATGAAAATATAGACAGTAGAACAATAGACTATAGGCACAGATACAGACAAGCAAACCAGTGGAATAAAATTAAGAGACTAAAAACAGGATACTAGTTTACCCAAGACAAGGAGAAAGATTCAATTTTGGAAGAGTACGTAAGTGTTTTCAACTGCACTGGTAATGTTTCATTATTCAATTTGGATAATTATTGTATAAGTTTTATTTTGTTGTTTGTACACTATTATATGTTTTGCTAATGTGATAATAAATTATACATACAAAACCCAACTATTTTATTATAATCTCCTCATACAAGAGTATCCTCATGGCTCAGAATCTGCCTGCAATGCAGATGTGGGTTCGATTCCTGAGTTGGGAAGGTCTCCTGGAGAGTGAAATAGCAACCCACACTAGTATTCTTGCCTGGAGAATTCCACAGACAGAGGAGCCCAGCAGGCTGTAATCCAGGGGTTCGTAAAGAGTCGGACATGACTGAGTGACTGACACTTTCATTTTCACTTACATATATAAGACAGATTTTGTCAAAGGAAAAGTATACTTCTAGTTTCCAAAAGGCTGGACATTTCTGGTAGCATGGAAACCTAGACTATTAACCTGTCAGAAGCTTTTATTCAGTAGCTCAGATGTCAGAAGCTTTACTTGCCACTTTAACTTCAAAATCATAAAATTGCCATATAGAAATTCAGAGTTTTATTTTTATTATGCAAAAGTGGGTAAACATTTTTAAATAAACTGCAAGCTGGACTGTAAAAAAGGCAGAGCTTCAAAGACTTGATGCCTTCAGACTGTGGTGCTGGAGAATACTCCTGAGAGTCCCTTGGACCGCGAGAAGATCAAAGCTGAATTTAAGGGAAGTCAAACCTGAATGCTCATTGGGAAGGGTGGGTGCTGAAGCTGAAACTCCAGTATTTTGGTCTCCTGATGCGAACAGCAGACACATTGGAAAAGCCCCTGATTCTGGGAAAGACTGAGGGTAGAAGGAGAAGAGGACACCAGAGGGTGAGATGGCTGAATGGCATCACTGATGCAACGGACATGAACCTGTGCAAACTTTGGAAGATGGTGAGGGGCAAGGAGGCCTGGCATGCTGCAGTCCATGGGGTCGCAAAAAGTCAGACTGGGTGACTGAACAACAACAACAAAATTAAAGTTCCACAACTAAAAAGAAAGTTCAAAGGTTTTTTTCTCAAAGATTCACAACATTTTTTCCTGGAATACTCAGAATCCTTTCATGTTGTTTGTAATTGGCCTCCTAAATATGTTTTCAATCTTTTAAAGAGCCAAAGAGGGAATCCAAACTTATCAACATTAAATTGTATAAACTAATTAAAATGTCTTTGTTTTGTCTACTACTATATCAATTCAGTGAGAGTAACTCATGATGTTTATGCTAATTAGCAACTTTAATTGGAAATTATAAATGTCTCTTTGACATTGAGCAATTGCTTTATAAATGTAGTCTATTTAGCAATAGCATATTTTATACCATAAGGTCCAGAAGAGAATATTGATTAAAAGGTTGCTTGATGAGATCAGTTTTGAGAACTACAGAACCATCAATCACAATACACAACTCTTAATTTCATAACTGGCAAGATAATTAGGAAAATATTTAGTAACTTCTAATAGGAATAACCCAAGAGAATCTATTTTATTTCCTACCTTTTCACAGGAAAACATGTAAGACAAAGAGACAAGTTAGCAGGAGCAAACCAGAAAAGGCATGTTCAACCAATTAGGAAAAAGAGAAAACAGAAATCACAAACAATACAACAATGCCATCGAAAGCATCTAAGATGATCGCTGGCAGGAAGGCATATGAAAGAAAAGCAGGAATTGAGACACAGGTTGGGCACCTGATAGTGAAAAATGTCGGTAGTTTCCAGGAGATGCACAAAATCGGAGCACATTTGCCTTTACGACTTGCCTGGTGACTCAGACGGTAAAGTGTCTGTCTACAATGCAAGAGACCCGGGTTCAATCCCTGGGTCAGGAAGATCCCCTGGAGAAGGAAATGGCAATCCACTCCAGTACTATTGCCTGAAAAATCCCATGGACAGAGGAGCATGGTAGGCTACAGTCCACGGGGTCGCAAACAGTCGGACACGACTGAGCAACTTCACTCACTTCATTCACTCAGAACTCTCATGAGTTGGGCTAAGACTGAACAAAGAGCAAGTACTTGGAGGACACAGAGGAAAGTAATAAAAGTGTGGAGAGTCTCACCGGTAACAGCTCAGAAGGGGAACAAACACATAACCCTTGAAGCACATGGATCACCTTAGAAGACATTAAGTACACAACCTTGGAACAGCCACCAGTAAGAGTAAGCACGCATGATGATAAAGGCCTCCCAAATTTGTAAGGTTCTAAGAGATAAAGTAAGAAAGTATACACAGGGCTTCTACATTTAAAAAAAAGTAAGCAAAAACAGTAGTTCTCCCCTAATAATCATGAGTTTCTGCCCGTATAGGAAAAGAAAAAACACCATCAACCATAGATTACATATAGGTGAAGACTTACAGTGACCTGTGGAAGGGCAAAAGAAAATGTTCTCTCACCTTGGAGAAGTACAGAAAAATCATCTTGAAACCAGACATTTAGAGATCCTCCATCACTGGGGAAGAAGCTGGATCACATAGAAAGCTCAGTTCCTAAACCCAGGGACACAGGACGTAAGACAGAGGCTGAACCAGGAAAAGAGAATCCCCTGTGCTCATCACCAAGGCTGCATGCATGCTGAGTCACTCCAGTGGTGTCCAACTCTTTGCTACTTCATGGACTGTAGCCCACCAGGCTCCTCTGTCCATGGGCTTCTCCAGCCAAGAGTACTGCAGTGGGTTGCCATTTCCTCCTCCAGGGGATCTTCCAGATCCTAGAACTGGACCTGCATCTCTCATGTCTTCTGTGTTGGCGGATGGATACTTTACCATGAGCCACCTGGGAAGCCCATGTCAAGCACCAAGTAACTGAAAATTTCTGATGCTGAAGAGGGGAAGGAGTAAGAAACTAGAGCCTGTCTGTAGCACAAGTTCAAAGATAAGATCTAAAGCTGTGGTTGAAGAGGAATATTGAGGTACAAGTCTCCAGAAAATGATCCAGGACCCTAAGTTCAAGGTAATGCTGGGGCAATTTGAAGTTAAAGGTATACCAAAGGCAGACTTTTCAAAAAAAAAAAAAAATTCCACGTCCAAATCAATTCTGACTAGATTTACTCAATCCCGCATCACCACCAATAATGATAAACTAAAATATAAATATGTCTATTTCTAGGCACAAAGAGCACTCACCATAATCTTAAACACACTCTCACATACACTGTGAACATCAATCAGAAATCACAGGATCCAAAAATAAAAACGTCCAGTCAGTCAGCAGAATCAGACACAGGTATGAATGATGCAGGTGTGAAACTATCAGTAAGGAATTCAAAATAACTATGAAAACTACCGTCATAGTGGAAAAGGTAGACAGCATGCATGAACAGATGGGAATTTTATGAACCACGTAGGAACAGAAAGAATCAAGAGGAACTGTAATGTACAGAGCATAGTGCTGCAACAAATTATTGAGAAATTGGTGACTTAAGACAACAAAAAATTATTACCTTACAGTTCTGGATCTAAAGTCCACAGTGGGTACACTAGACAAAAACCAAGATACCAGAAGAACTGCATTTGATTCTGGCAGCTCTAGGGGGAGAATTCATGTCCCTGCCCTTTGTAGCTTGCAGAGACTGACTGTATTCCCTGGCGCTATGCCCTTTGTTTGCAAAGTCAGCAGCTGGTCAACTGAGTCTAATGCTACATCACTCTGATAATGACTCTTCTACCTCCCTTTTCCACACGGAAGGACCCTTTGGTCCTTCAAGATAATCCAGAATCATCTTCCTCTTTTAAACTTGATTTTAAATTAAAGTTCATTAGTAACTTTAATTCCATCTGTAAACAATGTCCATTTACCACATGAATATTTGTGCCCCTCCACCCTGGATCCATATGTTCAAATTCTACTCCCAAAGTGATGATTTTAGAAGGGGAGGCTTTGTGTAATAATTATATCAGGAGGGTAAAATTATCATGCATGGCGTTAGTGCCCTAATAAAGGAGAGCAAGCACTGAGAGCTGCCTTCCTCCTTAAGACATGTGTGGACACAGTAAGATGGCCAGCTATGAACTAAAAAATATGGCTGCACCAGACACTGGATCTGCTGCTAAGTCGCTTCAGTCATGTCTGACTCTGTGCGACCCCATAGATGGCAGCCCACCAGGCTCCCCGTCCCTGGGATTCTCCAGGCAAGAATACTGGAGTGGGGTGCCATTTCCTTTTCCAGTGCATGAAAGTGAAAAGTGAAAGTGAAGTCGCTGTCATATCTGACTCTTAGCGACTCCATGGACTGCAGCCTACCAGGCTCCTCCATCCATAGGATTCTCCAGGCAAGAGTACTGGAGTGGGGTGCCATTGCCTTCTCTGACACTGGAACTGCCAGTCCCTTGATCTTGGATTTCACAGGCTCTAAAGCTTGAGATACGTTTCTGTTGTTTCTGAGTTTATGGTAATGTGTTACAACAGGCTGAACAGAATAAGTCATTATATAACATTGCACATTTATAAGTTCTAGTGATTAGAACATGGATATCCTCAAGGAACGTTATTTTGCCTACCACAGAGGGAATGAAAAACATGATAACTAGAGATAAAGAGTGCTTTTGACAAGTTCATCAGTAGCTATGACACAATGAGAAGAGTATTAGTGAATTTAAAGATGGTTCTCCAGTACTTTGGCCACCTCATGCGAAGAGTTGACTCATTGGAAAAGACTCTGATGCTGGGAGGGATTGGGGGCAGGAGGAGAAGGGGACAACAGAGGATGAGATGGCTGGATGGCATCACAGACTCGATGGACATGAGTCTGAGTGAACTCCGGGAGATGGTGATGGACAGGGAGGCCTGGCATGCTGCAATTCATGGGGTCACAAAGAGTCGGACACGACTGAGCGACTGAACTGAACTGAACTGAACTGAAAGATGGTTCAACAGAAAGTGCCCAAATTGCAACACCAATGGAAAGGAAACGTATGTGTGAGTGTTGGGGAGGGGGCAGTACAAGGAAGAGATAAACAGAGCATTAGAGCATCCAGAGTCATGGAGCAACCTCCGAAGGTGTAATTGATGCATCGCTGCAATCCCAGACACAGAAGAAAGACTGAATGGGTCAGAAGAAACACATGTCGAGTTCACAGCTGAGAATTTCCAAATACAGTAAAAGCATAAAAAATAAAAGTAACATCAAGCCGCATAAATACGAGAAAGAAAAGTATCTGAACATTTAATATTCAAATTTCTAAGTTTGTCAAAGTTAGCACCTTACAGTGGTTGAAGGTAAAAAGTAAAGCAGACTTTCCATCATAAAGTACACAAGCCAGAAAAAAATTGTATGGCCTCTTTAAAGTGCTGAAAGAAAACTGTAATTGTCAATTCAGAATTCTGTATTTAGCGGATTGCAGTTCAAAAAGAAAAGGAGAGGGAAAGACTTTTCCGGACAAGCAAAATCAGAGAATTCATAAATTGAACCTTCACTGCAAGACACATTAAAGAAATTTGGCTGAAGAAGTTTTATACCAACATAAACTTTGATCTACAAAAAAGAAGAGATGATTCCCAGAAATGGTTGAATGAAGGTAATACAATGCATTCTTTTTATCTAATTAATGAGCTTTTAAGAGGTATTTACTATCTAAAACAAAGTTGGTTGCAAATGAATTCTTGGTCAAAAACATGGATAGTAAAATATGACAACAATAACAAAAAAGACGAAAGCGAGAAAGGATAACTTTACCATTGCAAGTTGTTTGTGTGGCATGTGTAGCCATCTGTAACTATTTAAACATAGAATGTTGTTAAACTTTTGCATTTTTACCCTAGGACAAATATTTTAAAAATCAAATTTCTAAACACTATAAAAATAAGCCCATAATGAAGATAAAATGGATTATTAAAAATATTCCCTGTTTCAGCCAGAAAATATCCTACTTGATAAAATGATGAAAAAATAAGGAACTGAATATGGAAAAGGTAAAAGAATGGAGTTTATCTCCCTGGAATGATCGCAGAAGCAGCAAATAGAAAAACCTCTGAAGCTTATAAGATTGGCCTGGACTCCAGTTTTGATGCTTCTCACATAGACTAAGAGCTCTTTTTCTGTTAATATTTGTATTCTCAGCTCCAAGAATAGTGTCTGGCTCATAAACCATACCTGATAAATTAATGAGCTGTTGCCTTCCAAAATTTAACACCTTCAGGCTTTCTTGTCACTTTGACATGTTCTTTCCAGAGTCCCACAAATTCTATTATATGCGTCTATGTTTTCTCCAGATTGGAGAATCATCAGTTATAGCTTGGTTCATTGAATCATACTGTGTCATTACTCATTCTTAAATATTTCCAAGAGAGAGGTTACTAATGCAGATAAAATATGATTTATTTGTTCAGGAATAAAGAGAATAAGCCACAGTGGAACCGTCAACAAAATATCCTTTCAGAGGATTCATAACATTAAAAAAAAAAACAATAAAAAATAAAGTGCTTAAGTTTTGCATTAGAAATTATCCTACTAGCATTGAAAATATCCATCATCAAAAGTGATTTATTGAATAAAGGTTCACATGCAAATTCTACCTCATTATTTAAAGGGATAGCTAGATTTATATAGAAATCATTCTGGGAATCTTTTTATAGGAAAACATGCTGGCAGTACCACATCTCAGAAACATAACTCTTACCAGGAATGTACATTAATCAGAATTCCCATAAGTTTCAAAACATTAGAAAAATACTTCCCGGATTTTGATTGTGTCAGGAATTCTTGGGCAAAATTGTGAAACTGCAGAAGAATCCTTGAAGAGAGTGGGTAAGGAGGCTGGCCCAGAGCAAGCAAATAGACTGTGGGTCAAGACTAAAGGCCATGCGACGTCCACTGCAGGCTTGTCTTAACTGGGACGCTTTGTAAATTAGTTAGCGCACCAGTTAGAACTCTTTCTTTGAAACAAATAGAAAATTCAAGTTTATTTAAGCCCAGTTGGGGATTTGATCATGACATTGCACTCTGATTCAGAAACAAAGGCAAGAATGCAGCAAGGTTTCTGGAGAATCTGGGGAAAAAGAAAAAGCTGTCAAGGACTCTGCATTCCTCTCCCCACTCTCAGCTCCATCCTCTGCGTGCCTGCTCCCCTTGCTTTCTCTTTTCCTCAGTCTGCACAACCATCCCCAGCCCTGAAATATGTCTATTCCAACCTGAATCCCATGAAAAGAGGCTCTCCTTGAAGTGCAATTTCAGACGCCCCAACGTGGAGCAGAATTTCTATCAGGCTCTATGAGGTGTCCTTTCTTGGCAGAAAACCTACCACGAGGGAGGAAGGGATGAAAGCAAGTGCCAAGTCCCATCTTACAAAATGGCTCGGGGACCTGCCATGGAAAGTGAGGGGGAAAGCTAAGCGGGTCCCGAATAACAGCATCTTCGAACGCAGAGTGACACTCCTCATGAGTAAACGTAGTGCCATCTGTGTTCTGCTGCGCAGTGAGTCAGTGTTCTTTTTCATTTTCCCCAAAGAAAAGTATCCAAATAAATATGCCCAGAAAGGACACACCTGGAGCCCTAAACTGTGTATTCATATTCTAGGTGTATGCAATATGGTGCAATGACCAGAATCACGTGGACCTCAGTACAGATCCTGAAATTCCACTAACTGGCTGTGTAAACAAGGATGGGATACAACCTCCACTGACTTCAGTTTCTGATCTGAAAAATGGGGGCTAGGAAAGATTCAATGATATTATCTGTTGGAAGCCCTTCACCCAGTGCCTGGCACATGATAAACACTGCCATGCCTCCTGCTTTAATGAAGGATAGACTACTGACTTAAGAAAATTGTGACTTTTATTTCTCCTTATATTGTTGTGCACTATTACGAACTGGAAAAATGCTCAGATTTGCATTACCCCTAATTATGTTAACAACTGAACCTGGGAAATGATGCCAATAACTGCATGACCCTTTTTGGATGACCTGTCATTGTGAATCATTAGTCAGTTGAGCGTTCAAGTTATGGAAGAGCCAAGACATCTACAATCACTTTGTCCATCCATGCCGACAAGTGGAGACTTGCAAACAGCTAGGAAGAGTGCTCATAGCCTCAAAACTCTGTACACTCTGCACTTGTTGGCTTGCTTTTTAATTTTTTTTCAGACACTAACAGCTTTAGAAGTTTAATTATCACATCTTAGGGTGAGGGCGTAATAAGCATACAGTTGTGTTCCCAGGGAAAAAAAAAAAAAAGGTGTAAAAGACCTGGAGACTGTTTTACTTAATTTGATGTGAAAATGATGTGTGTGCTTTTAAGATTTTGATTAAAATGGGAGTTTTATCCAAATACAAGGATATCACAGCGATTCCTAGCACAGAAAGCAAAATTTTCTGTACTGAGAAAACAACCTAAATATATATCTACATCAATAGCTATGTGACCTCTTTCAAATGGAAAAAAAAATCTGTTGCCCTTAGAACTTTTCATTGACAGAAAACAGGTGATTCTGAGGTTTTATGCCAAGAGTAAAATGACATATGGGACTAGCCCAGCCCATGAGGCCACCAGGACAGCAGGACAGGAGATACTATTGTATCAATGATGGACAAGTGACTTTCTTGGAGAAAACAAAGGTCTTAGAAGTTGAATTAGAACAGCTTTTCTTCTTCATTATGGGTCCTCTTGGAAAATTTTCTCCCACCTTCCAAAAACAGATCTGAAAAGGGTTTACGTCAGGAAGAGTAGCAAAATGCTTCTACTAATGTTTTAGCTTCCAGCTTTAATCCTATAGAATACAATCATGAAATAGGGCCATTTTCCTTCTGTTTTTCTCAGTAGCCTCACACATCAAACCCTTAAAATAAAGACAGATAAATAATTTCTTGGTCTACATTTCACTAGTTGTTCAGGAAATAATGAGCAAAGTTACTATTGATGCATAATTAGAGAATTTTTGAATGGTCTTTGACTAGCACTCAATCAACATGGATTTAAGCAAACTCTGGGAGATGGTGAAGCACAGGGAAGCCTAGTGTGCTGCAGTCCATGGGGTTGCAAAGAGTCAGATACGACTTAGCAGCTGAATAATTGTATGCGTAAATTTCTAAACCAAGGACAAAACTAACTGACAGGATGCAATGGGACCTTGGAGGGAGCAGGACAGCCCCTCCCTGATATCCTCTGCTCTAGCTCCTCTCTAAGGTACCTAGATAATAGCATTTGATGTACATCTCCTGAGTCCTGAGTCTTTGGCAGATGTCAAAAGAACCTCCCACTCTCCAACAAATGGAAGATGTAAATACTTGATGATCTTGAGCGCATGGTCCCAGGCCTCTTGGAGCCTAAGGCCTGATACTATTAACTGCTACCTCTCTATAGCCAATCAGAGGACTGTGCACAAGCTGATCACAAGCATATATCTCAGTCTCTCACCTGGATTTTAAAAGTCTTTGCTTTGATTTGCATTCCACTAATAGTGTGCAATGCTGAGCATCTTTGCATGTGCTTATTAGCCATCTGTATGTCTTCTTTGGATAAATGTCTGTTTAGGTCTTTTGCTCATTTTTGATTGGGTTTATTTTTCTGGTATTGAGCAGCTTATATATGGTGGACATTAATCCTTTGTCAGTTGTTTCATTTGCTATTATTTTCTATTAAAAAAAAAAAAGTGTTTTGCCAAAACCCTTCCAAGGAGTTGGTTTGGTTTGGCTTTGTTTTTTTCTTTTTTTCTTTTCAGGGCATGAACCACCAGCTTCCCTCCATGACTCTGCAATAAACCTTTGTCTGCTCCAACTTCAGACATTTCAGTTTGTTTGGCCTCACTGCACTGGACATGGGAATTTGCATTAATAAAACTATATGCCATTCTTTCGAATTTTTGATGAATCTGGTTAGTATATACAAACTCAAAGACAAATGCATGTATGATACTGGTTATTTTTTTATGTTAGATGATCCACAAATAAATCTAACCTTTGATAATTTTTTTACCTCAAGGACTATCAGTGATGCTTAACTGATATGACTGTTAGTATAAAAATTGAGCCTGCTTTCTGCTTTTCACATGTTTTCTTATAAGAATACAGTTTATAACAGTCATTATTCTAGAATTTAAGACTTAAGGACTTACAATTGGGCACACCGTGGCCTTTTTTGTTTGTTTCTGTTGTGGGAACACTGCCTTTTATGCATCCTCTATGCCTGCTTTCATGTGACAATGTTGTTGCTGTTTTCAGTCACTAAGTCACATCCAACTCTTTGCGACACTATGGACTGCAGCACACCAGGCTTCCCTGTCCTTCACTATCTTCCAAAGTTTGCTCTAACTCATGTCCATTGAGTCAGTGATGCTATCTAACTATGTCATCCTCTGCTGCTCACTTCTCCTTTTGCCTTCAATCTTTCCAAGCATCAGGGTCTTTCCCAATGAGTCAGCTCTTTGGATCAGGGGGCCAAAGTACTGGAGCTGCAGCTTCAACATCAGTCTTTCCAGTGAATATTTAGTGTTGATTTCCTTTAGGATTAGCTAATGTGATCTCCTTGCAGTCCAAGGGACTCTCAAGAGTCTCCTCTAGCACATTACAATAGCAAAGTTGAATTTTTGCAACAGAGACTTACAGAGTCCTATAGAAAAGTTCCCAACCCTTCCATAGCAGAAATGGACAATTTTTTAAAATTTCACATCTTTACAATACTACTCAAATCTTCAAATTAGCATCTAAACACCCATTAAGTCCATAACATTGTCCTTGGAACCATAAGCCTGATAAGTGTCTGCTGAGATAAATGTCATAAAAGTGTGCCATTAATTGCTTTCCAGTCCCCAGTGTTGACTCAGTATTTTCAGTCACACTAGTGCATGGGTGCCCAGAGTAAAACCATCTCTTCACTTTTTAACTACACTCAGTTAATTGCAATGATGTCTCATCTAGTCCTGAAAAAGCTCAAGATGCTATCAAGTGAGTGAAAAATATAGTTTTCCTTCATTATTATTTTTCTTGGCACCTTCAGTGAATACGTGCGCTATAAGTTTAATTGGTTTAATTACACTGAAAAAAAAAACCTATAAGGAATATGGTAAATGCAATTAAAACTTAATCAGTTTATGTAGAGCAGATAGAATCCAGGTTTCTTCAAGCCAAATAAGCTCAAAATAATACCATTGACCCTCTCAGGACATGAAAGGGTTTCCATATAATGTGGGCAATTATATTCTCAGTTAATGTACATAAATGAGAAAATAGGAAATAGTGTGCTGATTAAATCATTCAATTTAGCTAGCTTGTGTAGCTCAGGAAAAACATTAAAAATGGAACTGGCTGTTGAAAAATGACATATATTTAACACTCATAGGGGACTTTACATTTTTTTTCACCTTATTGCATGCTTTGGTGAAAGTCATTAACTTATCTGTGGAACAAGAAATTTTAAATATGTGATTTTCTAAAGGATTAAATTAAGATTTCACCTGTATATTTACATACATACAAATGATTAGAAGACTAAAATTATATTTTTGATTTTGCCAACAAGCTAAATTTATTCATTAGCTGAGTTTTATACTGTAAAAATCAATGAAACATTTATCCAAAGTAAAAATGTATATATATTGAAAGAATTGTCATAAATCCCTTATCTTAAAGCACTGATTGATTATAGATAATTATTTTAAAATAGAGATTACCTTAAAGCAGGCATCAGAATAGTTGCTGCTGCTGCTGCTAAGTCGCTTCAGTGGTGTCCAACTCTGTGCAACCCCATAGATGGCAGCCCACCAGGTTCCACCGTCCCTGGGATTCTCCAGGCAAGAATACTGGAGTGGGTTGCCATTTCCTTCTCCAATGCATGAAAGTGAAAAGCGAAAGTGAAGTTGCTCAGTCGTGTCCAACTCTTAGTGACCCCATGGACTGCAGCCTACCAGGCTCCTCTGTCCATGGAATTTTCCAGGCAAGAGTACTGGAGTGGGTGCCATTGCCTTCTCCATCAGAATAGTTAGGATATAATTATGTCTTGACCTAAAACAAATTAATAATGATGATTATAATTGCTTTTCTTATTTATTTCTCCTTATTGAGCTTTTAAAATAACTTTTTAGAGTAATATATGAGTTGAAAAACCTAAAAACAGAGATGTATTCATGGATTGACTTCTTTTTACTCCTAATGGGACCACCACAAGTCAATCATTGATAACAATTTGATTTGTTTCTTGTTCAACTTTAGCTAATATAGTAGTTCTTAAGGAAATTCATTATAGTTCTGGGGCTCTCTGAGGCCTTCTCAATGGTGCACAAAGTCAAAACTGCTTTTATAACAATATTGAGCTGTCAGTTGCCTTTGTTCCCATTAACATTTGCAGTGATGATGAAAAAGCAGCAGTGGATAAAATTCCTGGTGGCTTAGCATGAATCAAGGCCATGTCACCAAAGTGAACCTCCAGTTATATTTTTCATGACAACATCAATGGGAAAAAGAAGCAATGCTCATCTAAGAATATTCACACAGGAGCAGTAAAAATTATTAATTTTGTTAAATTTCAACTCTTGTTTACATGTTGTTTAAACATAATCTGTTTAAGGAAATGAGATATGGGATTTTTTGGATTAAGTACATCTTGTAGATGCTGAAGGATAACTGTGCTTAGGAGAAGGACTCATGTCCTTACTTCATTTGCAAAAGGAAATGCTTGACTACTAGCTTTCTTCACTACATCGGTTTTATTTGAAAGACTGACAAACTATGATTTAGTCAGACATGTGTTCGACAGATATTTTGTCAAAAAAAAATGATAAAAGTGAGCCTATTACATACACAAAAACAACTGACTGCATTTGTAGCTAATGATACAGTTCAAGCTTTCATGTAAAATTCAAAATTGTGGAAAAATTATATCCACCACTTAAGAATTCAACAGCTTCCCAATATTCAAAGACCATTCTGACGAATCCACTGGTGATATAAATGCATCTGAGCTCTTTGATACTAGATAATAAAATTTGGAAACTTTCACAAGATTGAAATTGCTCAAAAATTAGCTAACTTCCAAATGACCATTACATTAGTTGCAAAGCTAAACACTGGCAAAGCGTACTTTGAAAATGTAAATATAACAAATGGATCTTTATGAAATGGAGTATGAAAAAGACATTGGTGTGAGAAGGTGACTTATTAAAAGGCCAAAGAAGAACATATATCATGAAAAAATTAGCAAATGAGACAGAATAAGAAGCAAATAGATCTATTCAATCATAAATAAAATGTAAAAAAAATTCATGTTCATCATCAAGGAAAAAGGCCTTGAGAAAGTAAGATATGGGAAGGAAAAATAAACCAGCAGAGATGAGGAACTAATGAAAAAATATAAAAAATCATTATAGAGATGAAAACTGCTGTAGAAATAAGAAGAGAAACACAATAAACATGCCCAGGAATATGGCAAGTTAGAAGAAGTAAGTGCTATGGAATGGCAGAGGACATAAATATAAAATGATTTCTAATACAGAGATTGGATGCTAGACTGAGAAATTCACAAAGGGTACAAACAAATAGTTCAGGACATAATGATAGGAAAATCCTGGTATAAAAACAAACAAATCTATAGATAGATGAGGAAAAGATGGAGACAAAGGAGAGAATGATGCAGGAAAAAAAGAAATAGTAAGATAATCCAAAGCAAAGGAGAAAAGTAAAGATATACTCATTTGAATGCAGATTTCCAAAGAATAGCAAGGAGAGATAAGAAAGACTTCCTCAGTGATCAGTGCAAATAAATAGAGGAAAAAAAGGAATGGGAAAGATTAGAGATCTGTTTAAGAAAATTAGAGATACCAAGGGAAAATCTCAACAAAGATGGGCGAAATAAAGGACAGAAATGGTATGGACCTAACAGAAGCAGAAGATAGTAAGAAGAGGTTGCAAGAATAAACAGAACTGTACAAAAAGGATCTTCATGATGCAGATAATCATGATGGTATGATCACTCACCTAGAGCCAGACATTCTGGAATGTGAAGTCAAGTGGGCCTTAGGAAGCATCACTATGAACAAAGCTAGTAGAGTTGATGAAATTCAGTTGAGCTGTTTCGAATCCTATAACATGATGCTGTGAAAGTGTTGCACTAATATGCCAGCAAATTTGGAAAACTCAGCTGGAAAAGGTCAGTTTTCATTTCAATCCCAAAGGAAGGCAATACCAAAGGATGCTCAAACTACCGCACAACTGCACTCATCTCACACAGTTGGGTTCAGTCGCTCAGTCATGTCTGACTCTTTGCGACCCCATGAATCACAGCACACCAGGCCTCCCTGTCCATCACCATCTCCCAGAGTTCACTCAGACTCACATCCATCGAGTCCATGATACCATCCAGCCATCTAATCCTTGGTCGCCCCCTCCTCCTCCGGCCCCCAATCCCTCCCAGAATCGGAGTATTTTCCAATGAGTCAACTCTTCGCATGAGGTGGCCAAAGTACTGGAGTTTCAGCTTTAGCATCATTTCTTCCAAAGAAATCCCAGGGTTGATCTCCTTCAGAATGGACTGGTTGGATCTCCTTGCAGTCCAAGGGACTCTCAAGAGTCTTCTCCAGCACCACAGTTCAAAAGCATCAATTCTTCAGCGCTCAGCCTTCTTCACAGTCCAACTCTCACATCCATACATGACCACAGGAAAAACGATAGTCTTGACTAGACGGACCTTAGTCGGCAGAGTAATGTCTCTGCTTTTGAATATACTATCTATGATGGTCATAACTTTTCTTCCAAGGAGTAAGCGTCTTTTAATTTCATGGCTGCAATCACCATCTGCAGTGATTTTGGAGCCCAGAAAAATAAAGTCTGACAATGTTTCTACTGTTTCCCCATCTATTTGCCATGAAGTGATGGGACCGGATGCCATGATCTTTGTTTTCTGAATGTTGAGCTTTAAGCCAACTTTTTCACTCTCCTCTTTCACTTTCATCAGGAGGTTTCTGAGTTCCTCTTTACTTTCTGCCATAAGGGTGGTGTCATCTGCATATCTGAGGTTATTGATATTTCTCCCAGCAACCTTGATTCCAGCTTGTGTTTCTTCCAGTCCAGTGTTTCTCATGATGTACTCTGCATATAAGTTAAATAAGCAGGGTGACAATATACAGCCTTGACGTAACCCTTTTCCTATTTGGAACCAGTCTGTTGTTCCATGTCCTGTTCTAACTGTTGCTTCCTGACCTGCATACAGATTTCTCAAGAGGCAGGTCAGGTGGTCTGGTATTCCCATCTCTTGAAGTATTTTCCAGAGTTTATTGTGATCCACACAGTCAAAGGCTTTGGCATAGTCAAGAAAGCAGAAATAGATGTTTTTCTGGAACTCTGTTGCTTTTTCCATGATCCAGCCGATGTTGGCAATTTGATCTCTGCAAAGATGCCACAAAAAAAGAAAACTACAGGCCAATATCACTGATGAACATAGATGCAAAAACCCTCAACAAAATTCTAGCAATCAGAATCCAACAACACATTAAAAAGATCATACACCATGACCAAGTGGGCTTTATCCCAGGGATGCAAGGATTCTTCAATATCCACAAATCAATCAATGTAATTCACCACATTAACAAATTGAAAAATAAAAGCCATATGATTATCTCGATAGATGCAAAGAAGGCCTTTGACAAAATTCAACATCCATTTATGATAAAAACTCTTCAGAAAGCAGAAATAGAAGGAACATACCTCAACATAATAAAAGCTATCTATGACAAACCCACAGCAAACATTATCAGCAATGGTGAAAAATTGAAAGCATTTCCCCTAAAGTCAGGAACAAGACAAGGGTGCCCACTTTCACCGTGATTATTCAACATAGTTCTGGAAGTTTTGGCCACAGCAATCAGAGCAGAAAAAGAAATAAAAGGAATCTAAATTGGAAAAGAAGAAGTAAAACTCTCACTGTTTGCAGATGACGTGATCCTCTACATAGAAAATCCTAAAGACTCCGCCAGAAAATTACTAGAGCTAATCAATGAATATAGTAAAGTTGCAGGATACAAAATTAACACTCAGAAATCCCTTGCATTCCTATACACTAGTAATGAGAAAGCAGAAAAAGAAATTAAGGAAACAATTCCATTCACTATTGCAACAAAAAGAATAAAATACTTAAGAATATATCTACCTAAAGAAACTAATGACCAATATTTAGAAAACTATAAAACACTGATGAAAGTAATCAAAAAGGACACTAATAGATGGAGAAATATACCATGTTCATGGATTGGAAGAATCAATATAGTGAAAATGAGTATACTACTGAAAGCAATCTACAGATTCAATGCAATCCCTATCAAGCTACCAGCCATATTTTTCACAGAACTAGAATAAATAATTTCAAGATTTGTATGGAAATACAAAAAACCTCGAATAGCCAAAGCAATCTTGAGAAAGAAGAATGGAACTGGAGGAATCAACTTGCCTGACTTCAGGCTCTACTACAAAGCCACAGTCATTAAGACAGTATGGTACTGGCACAAAGACAGACATATAGATCAATGGAACAAAATAGAAAGCCCAGAGATAAATCCACACACCTATGGACACCTTATCTTCAACAAAGGAGGCAAGAATATACAATGGAGTAAAGACAATCTCTTTAACAAGTGGTGCTGGGAAAACTGGTCAACCACTTGTAAAAGAATGAAACTAGATCACTTTTTAACACCACACACAAAAATAAACTCAAAATGGATTAAAGATCTAAACACAAGACCAGAAGCTATAAAACTCCTAGAGGAGAACATAGGCAAAACACTCTATGATCCGCCTCCCAGAATACTGGAAATAAAAGCACAAATAAACAAATGGAATCTAATTAAAATTAAAAGCTTCTGCACAACAAAGGAAACTATAAGCAAGGTGAAAAGACAGCCTTCTGAATGGAAGAAAACAATAGCAAATGAAGCAACTGACAAACAATTAATCTCAAAAATATACAAGCAACTTATGCAGCTCAACTCCAGAAAAATAAACGACCCAATCAAAAAATGGCCAAAGAACTAAATAGGCATTTCTCCAAAGAAGACATACGAATGGCTAACAAACACATGAAAAGATGCTCAACATCACTCATTATCAGAGGAATACAAATCAAGACCACAATGAGGTACCATTTCACACCAGTCAGAATGGCTGCGATCCAAAAGTCTACAAGCAATAAATGCTGGAGAGGATGTGAAGAAAAGGGAACCCTCTTACACTGTTGGTGGGAATGCAATCTAGTACAGCCACTATGGAGAACAGTGTGGAGATTCCTTAAAAAACTGCAAATAGAACTGCCATATGACCCAGCAATCCCACTGCTGGGCATACACACTGATGAAACCAGAATTGAATGAGACACATGTACCCCAATGTTCATCGCAGCACTGTTTATAATAGCCAGGACATGGAAGCAACCTAGATGTCCATCAGCAGATAAATGGACAAGAAAGCTGTGGTACATATACTCAATGGAGTATTACTCAGCCGTTAAAAAGAATACATTTGAATCAGTTCTAATGAGATGGATGAAACTGGAGCCGATTATACAGAGTGAAACAAGCCAGAAAGAAAAACACCAATACAGTATACTGACACATATATACGGAATTTAGAAAGATGGTAATGATGACCCTGGAAGCGAGACAGCAAAAAAGACACAGAGGTATAGAATGGACTTTTGGACTCTGAGGGAGAGGGAGAGGGTGGGATGATTTGGGAGAATGGCATTGAAACATGTATACTATCATGTAAGAAACGAAGTGCCAGTCTATGTTGGATACAGAATACAGGATGCTTGGGGCTGGTACATGCGGATGATCCAGAGAGATGATATGGGGTGGGAGGTGGGAGGGGGATTCAGTATTGGGAGCTTGTATACACCCGTGGTGGATTCATGTCAATGTATGGCAAAACCAATACAGTATTGTAAAGTAAAATAAAGTTAAAAAAAAAAAAAAAACAGCTTGAACATCAGGGAGTTCACATTTCACATATTGCTGAAGCCTGGCTTGGAGAATTTTGAGCATTACTTTACTAGCATGTGAGATGAGTGCAATTGTGCAGTAGTTTGAGCATTCTTTGGCATTGACTTTCTTTGGGATTGGAATGAAAACTGACCTTTTCCAGTCCTGTGGCCACTGATGAGTTTTCCAAATTTGCTGGCATATTGAGTGCAGCACTTTCACAGCATCATCTTTCAGGATTTGAAATAGCTCAACTGGAGTTCCATCACCTCCACTAGCTTTGTTCATAGTGATGTTTTCTAAGGCCCACTTGACTTCACATTCCAAGATGTCTGGCTCTAGATTAGTGATCACATCATCATGATTATCTGGGTCGTGAAGACCTTTTTCGTACAGTTCTTCCCTGTATTCTTGCCACCTCTTCTTAATATCTTCTGCTTCTGTTAGGTCCATACCATTTCTGTCCTTTATTGAGCCCATCTTTGCATGAAATGTTCCCTTGGTATCTCTAATTTTCTTGAAGAGCCCTCTATTCTTTCCCATTCTATTGTTTTCCTCTATTTCTTTGCATTGATCGCTGAAGAAGGCTTTCTTATCACTTCTTGCTATTCTTTGGAACTCTGCATTCAGATGCTTATATCTTTCCTTTTCGCCTTTGTTTTTCACTTCTCTTCTTTTCACAGCTATTTGTAAGGCCTCCCCAGCAGCGATTTTGCTTTTTTGCATTTCTTTTCCATGGGGATGGTCTTGATCCCTGTCTCCTGTACAATGTCATGAATCTCATTCCATAGTTCATCAGGCACTCTATCTATCAGATCTAGGCCTTTAAATCTATTTCTCACTTCCACTGCATAATCATAAGGGATTTGATTTAGGTCATACCTGAATGGTCTAGCGGTTTTCCCTACTTTCTTTAATTTGAGTCTGAATTTGGTAATAAGGAGCTCATGATCTGAGCCACAGTCAGCTCTCGGTCTTTTTTTTTGTTGTTGACTGTATAGAGCTTCTCCATCTTTGGCTGCAAAGAATATAATCAATCTGATTTCGTAGTTGACCATCTGGTGATGTCCATGTGTAGAGTCTTCTCTTGTGTTGTTGGAAGAGGGTGTTTACTATGACCAGTGCATTCTCTTGGCAAAACTCTATTAGTCTTTGCCCTGCTTCATTCCACATTCCAAGGCCAAATTTGCCTGTTACTCCAGATGTTTCCTGACTTCCTGCTTTTGCATTCCAGTCCCCTATAATGAAAAGGACATTTTTTTTAGGTGTTAGTTCTAAAAGGTCTTGTAGGTCTTCATAGAACCGTTCAACTTCAGTTTCTTCAGCGTCACTCATTGGGGCATAGACTTGGATAACTGTGATATTGAATGGTTTGCCTTGGAAACGAACAGAGATCATTCTGTCATTTTTGAGATTGCATCCAAGTACTGCATTTTGGACTCTTTTGTTGACCATGATGGCTACTCCATTTCTTCTGAGGGATTCCTGCCCACAGTAGTAGATATTTCACACGCTAGTAAAGTAATGCTCAAAATTCTCCAAGCCAGGCTTCAACAATACATGAACCAGGAACTTCCAGATGTTTAAGCTGGTTTTAGAAAAGGCAGAGGAACCAGATATCAAATTGCCAACATCCACTGGACATTGAAAAAGCAATAGTTCCAGAAAAACATCTATTTCTTCTTTATTGACTATGCCAAAGCCTTTGACTGGGGGGATCACAATAAACTCTGGAAAATTCTTCAAGAGATGGGAATAACTGACCACCTGACCTGCCTCTTGAGAAACCTATATGCAGGTCAGGAAGCGACAGTTAGAACTGGACATGGAACAGCAGACTGGTTCCAAATAGGAAAAGAAGGCTGTCAAGGTTGTATATTGTCACCCTGCTTATTCAACTTATATGCAAAGTACATCATGAGAAACGTCAGGCTGGATGAAGCACAAGCTGGAATCAAGGTTGCTGAGAGAAATATCAATAACCTCAGATATGCAGATGACACCACCTTTATAGCAGAAAGGGAAGAAGAACTGAAGAGGCTCTTGATGAAAATAGAAAGATGAGACTGAAAAAATTGGCTTAAAGCTCAACATTCAGAAAACGATGATCAAGGCATCTGGTCCCATCACTTCATGGCAGATAGATGGGGAAACAGTGGAAACAGTGTCAGACTTTATTTTTTTGGGCTCCAAAATCACTGCAGATGGTGATTGCAGCCATAAAATTAAAAGATGCTTACTCCTTGGAAGAAAAGTTATGAGCAACCTAGACAGTACATTAAAAAGCAGAGACATTACTTTGCCAACAAAGGTCCATCTAGTCAAGGCTACGGTTTTTCCATTAGTCATGTATGGATGTGAGAGCTGGACTATAAGCTGAGCACCAAAGAATTGATGCTTTTGAACTGTGGTGTTGGAGAAGCTCTTGAGAGTCCCTTGGACTGCAAGGAGATCCAACCAGTCCATCCTAAAGGAAATCAATCCCGAATACTCATTGGAAGGACTGATGTTGAGCTGAAACTCCAATACTTTGGTCACCTGATGCAAAGAGCTGACTCATTTGAAAAGACCCTGATGCTGGGAAAGATTGAAGGCAGGAGGAAAAGGGGATGACAGAGGATGAGATGATTGGATGGTGTCACTGACTCAATGGGCATGAGTTTGAGTGAACTCTGGGAGTTGGTGTTGGACAGGGAGGCCTGGTGTGCTGCATTCCATGGGGTCACAAAGAGTCAGACACAACTGAGCAACTGAACTGAAGACAATTCGAGGAATTTCTGAACTCTATTAGTAAAAAATTATATTAAAAGACACACACATCCCAATATTCATTGCAGCACTATTTACAATAGCTAGGACACGGAAACAACGTAGATGTCCATCAACAGATTAATGGATAAAGAATTGTGGATAAATTCCAAAGAATTAATGGATAAAGAATATATGTCATGGAATATTACCCAGCCATATTACACACTCAAAAAGAATGCATTTGAGTCAGTTCCAATGAGGTGGATGAATCTAGAGCCTACTATACAGAGTTGAGTAAGTCACAAAGAGAAAAACACATTTTATATGCTAATGCATACATATGGACTCTAGAAAGATGTTACTGATGAACCTATATGCAGGGCAGCAGTGGAGAAGGAGACATGGTGAACAGAGTTGTGGACACAGTGGGGAAGGACAGGGTGGGATGAATTAAGAGTAGCATGGAAGCATACGTTACCATCTGTAAAATAGAGAACCAGTGGGAATTTGCTGTATGATGCAGGGAACCCAAATCTGGTGCTCCGTGACAACTCAGAGGGGTGGGAGATGGGAGGGAGGTTCAAGAGGGAGGTTCAAGAGGGAGGGGGCATAAGTCTACTGTGGCTGGCTCACATTGATGTATGGCAGAAACCAACACAATATCGGAAAACAAGTATCCTCCAATTAAAATAAATAAATTAGAAAAAGACAAATATGTGATTTGAAAAATTTATGCCAGTCAAGTTATCCTTTAAATAACAGACATTTAAGTAATCATGAGCATTTTTAGAGAAAGTAATTTTCTAATCATACTATAAGAAATTTTAAAGAAAAACATTCACTTATTTGACTTTCAGCCAAAGAGAAAGTGAAATACAAATTAAGAAAAATAAAAATGAAAACAAATTTGGTAAAAGTGATAGTTACTGACAACTGAATCCCTTTAAACATAAAACTTCAAAGAAATTCCATTTATTTTCCACTTTAAACTCAAATGAAATTACAGTTAATAATGCCTTTTTAAGAATCATGCAGAGCTCTATGCTGGACTTCTGTCTTGTAGAATGCACTTTAGTATATGGGTTATGTTTTAAGTGACTAAGTGTATTAAATGCATTAGGAAAAAATTACATATGGTGAAATAAATTGGTTGATTTGGAAAAAATTAAATTAGTCTTGGATTCTAGGTTAAGTTCCTTGGTCATAGCATGTTAATCTCTCCAAATATGTATGGATTATTTTGCTAAAATTTTAAAAAGTTCATGACAGACATTGGTCTAAACTTTTCTTTCCTTGCAAAGCTTTTACCGTTTGTTTTTCATACTAGTATCATATTGGTAGCATACTATGAGTTGGAAACATTTCTTATTCATAAATTTTCTGGAAAAATTTATGCAGAATTGCTATTCTTTCTTTAACATTCGATAGAATTTACCAGCGAAACCTATAGGCACAGCGAAACCTGTGCCTATAAATTTTACTGTAAGAAGGATTTTTACTGTGCATTCTTTTTTTATAGATATACAACTATTTAAATAATCTGTTTCTTCCTAAATGAGATTGGCTAATGTATGTACTCTAAGAAATTTGTGCATTGAATCCAAATCTTCAAATTTATTGCCATAAAGATGCTCATTTTCTTATTATTCTTTGGATAGTTTTAGAATCTGTTGGTATCACATCTCTCATTCTTGATAATGGCAACTTTTGTCTTCTTTTCTCTCTCTCTTTAATCATTCTAGCTGGAAGTTTACCAATTTTATTGATTTTCTGAAACAAGCCACTTTAGGTTTCATTGATTTTCTCTATTGTTTTTCTGTTGTATTTTATCTATTGTTGGTCTTGTCTTTATTTTATTCTTTCCTCTTCTTATCTACTTTTAATCTCTTTTTTTGTAATTTATAAAGGTAGAGGCTGAAGTTATTGATCTGACACTTTTCTTTGTTACTAATATAGGTATTTATTGCTATAAATGTTAGCATAAACCCTACTTTAATGGAATTCCACAAATCTTCATATACTATATTTTTATTCTTATTCAATTTGAAGTACTTTAAATTACCTTTTCAGAAATTCATCTTTGATCATGGGTCATTTCAATGTTCGATGATTTTTCTAAAGATTTTTCTGCTATTGATTTCTAATAATGTCATTATGGTTAGAGAAAATACCCTATACCACTTAAATGTCTTTAAGTTTATTGAGATGTGTCTTATAGCTCAGAATATCATGTAGTTTGATGAATAGGTGCTTTAAAATACTGTTCTACTGTTTAGGGGTGGATTTGTCTGAATTTCAACTAGATTGGCAGCATTGCTTTTTTTCTCTATTTTCTTTCTGATTTTTTGTCTATGTCTTTGATCAATTATTGAGAAATGTAGTGAAGATTCTGAATGTAATTGCTGATTTGAACACTGTCATTGCTGTTTTATCAAATGCTTTTCATGTGTTTTCAAGCTCTACTATTAGATGCAAATGTGCTTAGTATCATTGTGCTTTTCCTGAATTGACTGCTTTCTCATTATGAAATGACTTTTAAAATCACTGGCATCATTCTGTTGTTAAATTCTCTTTTTCTAATGCTACTGTCACCTCTTAAATTTTCTTTTGAATACTGATAGCTTTACCATAATGCATTTTTTTTTCTGTATTTGACATTTTTTATTGAGGTATAGTTGATTTACAATATTATACTAGCTTCAGGAATGCAATATAGTACTTTGGTATTTTAAAAGACTATACTCAATACAAATTCTTATAAGATACTATATTTCCTGTGCTGTACATTATATCTTGTAATTTATTCACTTTACAGCTGGTACTTTGTACCGCTAATCCCCTTCTCCTATTTTTCTCCTCCTCATTCCACTCTCCCTTTTGGTAACTACAAGCTTGCTATCTGTGAGTCTATTTAGTTGTGTTTGTTTATTTTGCTTTTTTTTTAGAATTTACATATATGTAAAAACATACAGTACTTTTCTTTCTGTGTCTGATATATTTCACTAAGGATAATACCTTCTGGTTTCATCCAGTTTGTCACAAATAGCAAGATTTCACTTTTTATGGCTATGTAATATTCCATTATACATATGTGTTTGTGTCTGTGTGTTATGTAATAATTTCCACTCCTGTGTCTAAATTTCTCCATCAATGTCTAATCACTGTTAATGCCATCAAGTGTGTTTTTCAACTCATACATTGCAGTTTTATCTCCAGAACGCCAGTGTTTATCTTTGCATATCTGCCATATTTCTGCCTAACTTTCTGAACATATGATATATAATCTTGAGAACTTTTTACTCCTTTAAGATTTGTTTAGTGGGATCAGAGTGAAGTTCAGGGTAGGGCTTGTCATTCCCTTCTACTAACAGAGGATCTTAGTTCTTTACTCAAACCCCCAAAATTATGAATTTCCATGGCTGCTTGCACAGGCAATATTCACAGCCTTTTGTAAGTGCTAGATATTCATTCCTGTAATCTTTCAGGATGACTTTTGCTTGGACCTTGAGCGCTTTTCTTACACACATGTGGTGATTAGCACTTTGCTGAATGTTCAAAGGGGGTTCTATGAAGGTTGTTGGAGTGTTGTCTATGGTACTTTCTGCTCATCTGTCCTGAAAACTCTTGCCTTCTTGACCTCTCTGAACTCTCAACTCTGCCTTTTCTATGTAGGAAGTAGGAGGGGCTCAGCCTGAGCTCCCCTCCCTGTATCATGCCTGAGAGTCTTTCTTGACAGTTATCTGGGCAATTATTGAGTTTTCTTGAGTACAGTTTTAAGTGATTTTGTTGGCTACATAGTCTCAGACTGCTTGGAAGATAGAATTTCAAGAACAGCTTCAAGTAAATTTCCTCCACTATTTTCACATTAATTTCATTCCATATCCATAACCACCACATGATGAATTTGAAGAGAGAGCAGTGAGGATGTTCAAATAGTGTTCAGTTGAAGCATCATTCCTGGGAGAACCATTTGAGTTCCTAGTGGTCCACAGAAAACTGAATTCTCTGTGTCAAATATTTAAAGTCTTAAATTTATATAGAAGATGGGAAATGAATTCTTCATCAATTCTTTCTGGGTTTTCTTTACAGATGAGTTCTCTCTATGACTAAGAAAGCATTTCTTAGGGATTTGACAGAAACATCCTAAGGAAATTCCAGGAAATTGAAAAAAAAGTTTAAGAACAGCACCAAACAGATGTCTGGCCCTCCAAAGCCATTCTGTCTTGTTAGCAGAGAGGAAAGTAGCCTGTGTTTTTAAATTCCTGATAATGGTCATCAAGCAGAGTGAAGTGAAGGGACTTCCCTGGTGGCTCAGATGGTAAAGAATCTGCCTACAATGAAGGAGACTCAAGCTTGATCTCTGAGTTGGGAAGATCCCCTGGAGAAGGGAATGGCTACCCACTCCAGTATTCTTCTTAGGGATTTGACAGAAACATTCTAAGGAAATTCCCGGAAATAGAAAGAAAAGTAAGAACAGCACCAAGCAGATGTCTGGCCAGCCAAAGCCATTCTGTGTTAACTGGTCGCAGAGAGACAGATTCCCTGTCTGCTAACATTCCTTATAATGGCTGTCAAGCATAACAGTTCCTCAAAATAATGTCTGGCAGAAAAGCATGGAGACAACCAACACTTATCTCACATTTGATATTTAACCGCGTAAAGATTCTCTATTTAGAGCAGTTCAAGTCATGATATAAAAACCATGGCATTGCCCTGTTTGGATAGAAAACTTGGCTAGAGTAAGAAAAGAAAAACTGTAACCTTTCACTAAATGGGCAGAAAAAGCTAAATTTTCCTTGGTTGCAAGGACTGTAAAATCATGGGAGAGATTGTCCAGGCTGATGGTGCAATTGGTTTTCCTAGAGAGTAAATAGACCAGTCACCCAAGTATTCCGAAAATTAAGCTGCAGGTATGCCCTCGCCTGCAGTGACGTGTGAACACAGGGAGCCCAAAGGGAGCATCCTTAAAAGGGTCAGCAGCTGGTCTTTGATGTTGGATTGAACTTTCCTACCACTGGTAAGCTTTACAACAAAAAAGGAAAATCTGTTTGAATAATTTAAGACAAGCTCACACGTCTATAGCTAATCAACAAATAAGGAGCTGAACGACTAAGCCAACTTTTGACTGCAAACAAGAGAGAAAATAGGGCACAGCCAATCTCTGAGAAAATGTAATTTACAGTGGAGAGACCATTTGACGCACCAAAAGAACTTGGTAACCGCCCGTGCAGGTACATTTTAAGCAAGGCTTCTTAAACAAAGCGAAGGGGCAACTTGCAGATGACAATCTATGAAAAGAGGACTCAACACGTCTTTTCAACTAGAGCAGTTGTTTACCACATTTTGAAAATCCACAGGCAGCCTGGAATAGGGTACAGCTTGAATGTTTCAGCGGAACAGCCTGTATTTTCACTTAGGGGTAAAGCATTTATAATGCAAAGGAAATGCTCTAGTGACCCAAGGGAGCTCTCAATGTTCCCTTAATGAGGGCAATTAACCACAATTTTTTGTTGTTGTTGTTCAAATTTTGCTACAAGTCTTAACTGATTTAGAAAGGAGAATACAAACTTTGGCTTAATAGAATCTGGGACAGATTGTGTACGTGGAAAGGTTCAGTGGCATCATGTGTCCTCTACAGCAGGAATCATCTAGAGAGATACGAAGTTCATGGACTGAACGGATCTGGTCCACACTTTGCTGAGTTTCAGGATATTGGTTCTCTCAGAGAGAAATGTTTCATGTTAAACGGTGCCAGGTGGTTCAGGGTGGAAGAGGTATTTTAGAGACAAAAACAAAATTGTCACAGTATGAGCTGCTTAACTGATACAGAATTATCCTTTTTTCAAGTGTTTGCAACTTGAATTCAACAACTAGCTTGAAACTTAAAATTTTGAAGGTTGGTATTCATGGTATAATCATCATAACAATTTTTAAAACAAGAAAAAAAATGAAAGACACTATTTAATTCAAAGATTTCATTTTACAGATGAAGGAAACAAAGCCCTGGAAGTCTAATAACCTGTCACAGTAGGGCACGCGTGTTAGCCGCCGGATCGCTGTTCCGGCTCCATATTCACCCACACGACGCGGCTGAGGACAGAAGCGGCTGCGAGTAAATTGCAGTTGTTGTTTAGTCTCTAAGTTGTGCCCAACCCTCTGCAACCCCATGTTCTGTAGCCTGCTGGGCTCCTCTGTCCATGGGGTTTCCCAGGCAAGAATACTGGAGTGAGTTGCCATTTCCTTCTCCAGGGGCTCTTCCCAATCCTGGAATCAAACCCGTATCGCCTTCATCTTCGGCATTGCAGGTGGATTCTTTACCACTGAGCCACCAGGGAAGCCCAAATTATAGTTGTCATTTCTATCAAAATAGTTTGGAGCTCGAGCTTCTTGTGAAGGCTCACTGTTTCACCCTTTCAGTCCCAGGTGGCTCTAGGGAACTTTATTCACCATACCAAACCTCGAAGCTCCTAAAGGGCTGGCCTGAAATAACGTACTCTAAAATCTCCATCCCTGTGTTCTAACTCTTCTAGGATGTGGTAGTCAGTTAGTCATTAAGTTGCATCGACCCTGCAACCCCACAGACTGTAGCCCACCAGGCTCTTCTGGCCATGGGATTTCCCAGGCAAGAATACTGAAGTGGGTTGCCATCTCCTTCTCTGGGGGATCTTCCCAACCCAGGGAATGAACCCACATTTCCTGTTTGTCGGGCAGATTTCTTAGCACTGAGTCATCTGGGTAGGGTTTGGTAAAACTTTCTGAGAAGATGAGGAAGGAATCATTTTAGAGACTGGTGGGCCATATAGTCTCTATCAAAACTACTCAACTCTGCCATGACAACGAGAAAGGAGCCACCGACGTCAACATACAAGCGTGCTGTGCTTCCACGTTTATGGGCATTGACATTTGAGTATCGTATCATTTTCACATACAATGAAGTATTCTTTCCATCTCTTGCAACCATTAATAAGTACAAAAAATATTCTTAGCTTTGGGGCTGTACTTAGATGGTATCAGGATTTGAGCCACAGCTGTAGTTTGTTGATACCTATTCTAGCAGGTAATGGTGAACCTCTTGATAAAAAAAAAAAAAGAAGATGAATCAGTAACAGAATGGAAAGTGCAGAGAATACTGTAGGCACTGGAGGTGGGTGTGAATCGCTGGCATGTGGCTGGACCTCGAGGAGCCAGGCTGATGTAAGAAGACCTCAGGCTCCTTCAGAAGAATGTTCACGCCCTGCAACTGGGATGGCAAATACTGCCCCGAATAGCTGCTGTAGCCCTTCTTCCCCAGAGGCCAGCTCTAAGTGAGCTTCCTCAAAGCACCGAAACAACTGTCTGCAAAATGCATAGGACTTTAATGAGTAGGGGCAGAAGCAGAGGAAAAGGTTTATTAGGCTTTCCTAGGCTCTTCCATGTAAGGGTGGGGAGGGTACAATGCGACACTGAGAACACAGTGAGTGAAGAAAAGACGTTTGAATGTTCAAAGACCCACTGAGAGAGACACAGGGAGCCCTGCACTGATTCATGAGTGAGGAGGATGGAGACAGCTTAGAGGAACACCACAGAGCAGCTGATACAAAGCACAGCTACACTTCAAGAGATAACATGTGCTTTCGTGCAATTAAAAGGAAGAGATGAATAGCGCAAGATTTTTATATTAAGTGCCTCTTTGGTGGCTCACTGGTAAAGAATCCACCTGTCAAACAGGAGGCACAGTTTCAATCCCTGAGTCATGAAGATCCCCTGGAGGAGGAAATAGCAATCCACTCCAGGACTGTTGCCTGGGAATTTCCATGGACAGAGGAGGCTGGTGGGTTAGGAAATCAACCCTGAATATCCATTGGAAGGGCTGATGATGAAACGGAAGATCCAATACTTTCTCCACCTGATGTGAACTGACATTGGAAAACACCCTGATGATGGGAAAGACTGAAGGCAAAAGGAGAAGAGGGCAGCAGAGGATGAGATGGTTGGATAGTATCACCGACTCATGGACCCTAGTCTGAGCAAGCACCTGGCAGGAGTTCATGGGGTCACGAAGAGTCAGACATGAGTTAGTGACTGAACAAAAACAGTGTTATTTAAGAGTTCCTGTTCTGTTTTATTTAAAAGCCGTATGATTCACCACATAAGAGATGGGGTAGGGAGAGGAGCAGGTGGTACCAAGCGCTGAATTCCATTTTCTCAATTCAAGTTCCTTCTTAACTTCAAAATTTCTCAAGTGCTGCACAACCTAATAGAACTTTTAACCATCTTTGGTTTTGTCAGAAAATGCTCTACACTTTGCTTTTTAACTAGATGACAGGGACCAATTAAATTAATGAGGCTCACAAAAGTATTTCCCTTGGCAAATGACAGGCTGTATTAATGTTTGCACAGTGCCGTTTTTGAGCTCTAAGCTTCTATGTTAAATGCCAGTGTTGCCCCAAATATCTCTGTGTGCTATTGAGGTCTACCAAACTATAGTTGGGCTTCCCAGGTGGTGCTAGTGATAAAGAATCTGCCTGCCAATGCAGAAAACATAAGAGATGTGGGTTCAATCCCCAGGCTGGGAAGATCCCCTGGAGGAGGGAATGACAACCCACTCCAGCATTCTTGCCTGAAGAATCCCATGGATGAGGAGCTTGGAGGGCTAAAGTCCATGAGGTCACAAAGAGTCAGACACAACTGAAGCGACTTAGCACACATGCACAAATTACAGTTATATTCTTGCCTGGAAAATCCCGTGGACGGAGGAGCCTGGTGGGCTGTGTGCTCCATGGGGTAGCTGAGTCGGACATGACTGAGTGACTTCACTTTCACTTTCATGCATCAGAGAAGGAAATGGCAACCCACTCCAGTGTTCTTGCCTGGAGAATCCCAGGGATGGGGGAGCCCGGTGGGCTGCCATCTATGGGTCGCACAGAGTTGGACATGACTGAAGCGACTTAGCAGCAGCAGCAGCACCTGTGTGTGTGTGTGTGTATATATATATATATATATATATATATATGCAATGTGCTGTGCTTATTCGCTACGTTGTGTCCATTTCTGTTGCAGCCCCATGGACTGCAGGCTGCCAGGCTCCTCTTTCCATGGTATTTTCCAGGCAAGAATACAGGAGTGGATAGCCATTTCCTCCTCCGAGGGATCTTCTCAATGCAAGGATCCAACCCACATCTCCCTCATTGGCAGGCAGATTCTTTACCACTGAGGCACTTGGGAAGACCATACACACACACACATATTTTCAGAGTCAAATTTAATCTTCTGTGTCTATGCATACTGTAGATACACAGAGAGAATATGACATACATGAATATCATCTTCAAGTGAATCACCTCATTTAGTCAAATCTACTTTTTTATTAACAGTCTCTAGATAATCTTTTTCTCTACAATTAGTTATTTAATAATGACAAGTAAAATTTCCCAAATGATCACAAGAGTCTAAAAGATGATAAAAACATGTCTATTCACATTGCTTGAATACATTAGTACTTTGACAGTGGTCTAATTAAATGCTTATTATAATCTCTCTGACATCATATTTACACTTGCTGTCAGTTGAAGAATAAAATCAGAGGCAAATAGCAAAGGCTCAGCTATCAGGAAGAAACCTCCATCTTTATTCTGGACAAAACGGAAATGAAATGTATGCTCTGTTTTGTGATTCCATCAAAATGGTGCAGTTTTCTTGCAACATATGAGCACAATGTGTATTTTGAGGACTAGCTGAAGAACTACAGCTCTTTTGCAATATTATTTAAGACCGGAGATTTTCCCTAAACTAGGTTGTAATGTGGTTAATTGTCCATGCTACCTCATAGAAAACATCAAAATATAGATCCATTGTTTGCTTCAGCATCCAGGTGGCACCAGTGGTGAAGAATCCACCTGTCAATCAGGAGACACAAGAAACATGGGTCCAATCCCTGGAGAAGAAAACGGCCGCCACTCCAGTACTCTCGCCTGGGAAATCCCATGGACAGAGGAGCCTGGAGAGCTACAGTCCATGGGGTCCAAAAGAGTTGGGCAGAACTGCACACACACACGCTGCATTGCTCTGCTCTGTTCTTAGCACATACCTGCTTCTGAAACAGCAGCTCCTAGGTCAGTAGTCACATGTGAGGCTGACCAGAGCCTCTACAGCTAAAGTGATTTTTCTCGTAAAAATATCTTTGATAGATTTCAGTGTACTCTGTATAGAAAATCATTACATTCGTTGAAAAAAGTCACAACAATCGAATAAAAAAGATTTTTTAATACTGAATCTTTGAATTTATAGGAATGCGGAAAATGACTAATATGTTAGGGTGACAGTGAGCCAATATCTCAAAGACTACTTGACTTTTTAATTTGTTTTAAATGTAAAAATTCACTGAGTACATACAAGGAAAGCACAGGCCCAATTCTGGCATTCTAGTGAAATTCCAATTTAGATGAACTGATTATTTCAATGGAATATTGCACATTGTAGAAGTATATTATGTTTCTATTAGATATATGGGTTTTAATTCTAATATGGGTACTTTTTAGTCTTTATAGTTACAACCTAAAGTAGTTGATTTGCTAGTCTTGAAAGACAGCTGCTAGTCTTGTTGAAAGATACAGGTTTATCTGGAAAAAAAATTTTGATAGTAAGCATCTGCCTTTACCTACAGGACAACTACAAACTGATACGTAAGTTGTTTCGTGTACAATTACTAAGAAGGAATTTACTCATACTAGTGTTTGGAATATGTAAACATCACATTTCTACCATTTATTGTGTAAGTTTAACTCACTATGCCCCAGGAAAAATTTACTAAAGCTGCAAAAGTGTCTTTGTTGGTTGCTAGTGTATTTCTAAGAACATGAAGTAGTAGTTTTAAGGCAAATTAGATTAGACAACTGGTAATAAATATATATGGAATATATTTGAGAGTTCAAAATGAATACATTTAGAGTTCTACTTTTGGCCCGGAGATAGTAAGATGATCCAGAATTAGCCTTGTATCATTAGCATCTAGAAACGGAGCAAACTACAGAGACAGCTATTTTTTCAGGCGTTACAAAACAGGCAACCCCGACTGTGATCCCTGGGAGAAAGAGAACGTCACCCAGGGCTTTGTGCCAAGAAGCAATTTCCAAAATGCAGCAGAGGCAGGAGGACCTCAAACAGACCCTGACACTCTTACAGACGTGAGGACAAAAAGCCGAGTTTGAAAAGACGGAGAGCCTAGAAGGCTTGAGGCTGATTTCAGAAAGAAAGGAGTCATGCAGAGGAAGATGTCTAGATATCTATATAACAGTCCTAATGAGTCCTCAGCAGAGTAGCAGTCTGTGTGTGGTAGGGTACATCTTCACAGAAATGGACGAGAACAGCTTCTGAGCAGTTTATTAAAAAGAAACGCTGTCTACGTGTGCTCAGTCCTGCCTGACTCCTCGTGACCTTATGGACTATAGCTTGTCAGACACCTCTGTCCATGGGATTATCCAGGCGAAAACACTGGAGTGGGTTGCCATTCTCTCCTCCAGAAGATCCTCCTGACCCAGGGGTTGAACCCACGTCTCCTGCATCTCCAGCACTGCAGGCAGGTTCTTTACCACTGAGCCACAGGGAGAGATGTAATAAGAATAATTTTCAGAGCTTACATAAGGTTAGCAATCAAAAGAATTCTCTCTTGCAGATTCACACACTTATATGAAATGCAAAACACCAATACACTTGAGAAGGAAAATAAAGCCATTACCTTAATTTAAACAAACAAACAAACAAACATGATTTTTGGTATCAGATAACAAGGCAATGACCAAGACAGTATCTTATTGATGCAATATTAGATAAATTGACCAATATAATGTAAAAGGAAACCCAAAAATAGCTCATACCCTTGAATTTTGATGAAGATGGAACTATAATTTGGAAGGCATGGCTTTTCATTAAGTGTTCCTGGAACACTTGTACGGTAATATGGGAAAAAAATAAGTCTTAATCCCTACCTCACAGAATACACCAAAACCAATTGCAAAATGATTTTACCCCGATATACAAAAAATACAGCATTAAAGCTCCTGAAATGCTTTTCTAGGATGACAGCATATTTATGTGAGTGTGGGATATGTGAAATCTTACAGGACAAAATATTCCTAGCAAAAAAGGGCATAAAGGGATGTTTTAGACAACACTAAAATAAGTGTTCATTAAAATATGACTTTCAAAGAGTACACTGGCCAGATGCAAACTTTGAGATGAAATCTGTGGTGTCTGCATTCAGTAAGAACTTGTACCCAGAATACATAAAGACTAACCTCACTCAATAAGACGAAGGTATCCAACCTCAATAGGAAAAGCAAAAATTAATACCATGTGAGACAAGAATGAAAAAAGAACAGAACTGTTGTATAGGAAAAGATGGAAAATACCAATTGTTGGCTAGGATATAGGGCAATGGAAACCTCATGCATTGATGATAGAGATGTAATTACCAGAGTTGCCTGGGGTCACTGTTAGGCAACATCTACTAAAGTGGCATCACACTTTCTGCTTCTACAGCACATACTCAGAACGATAAGTGTATATGTCCCTGTATTCATAGCAACACAAATCATGATAACAACAAAACACAGTATAAATAATCAAATGTTCATCAGCCATAGAATTTATAAATCAGTATAATATATAGTAAATTGATTAGTTTGAGTCTTGATTCTAATGCATAACAACTCTTTGAATTTGGGCAATTCATTTGAATTCTCTAAGTATCAATACTGTGTCTGTAAAACAGTCAGCATATTTGTCTGGCTGGATTGCTGAGGTAAAACAAAACGAAGGAAAATAAAACAAAAGCAAATGTGTGAAAGACACTGGGCAATAGCGCAGCTGGAAGGCAGGGCGCCTGGAATAGGGCTCTGTCATCGGCTCCCCCGCCCAGCACACCGAGAAACATTTCTAGCTTCATTGACTCGACCAAATGTATCGTTTTCCTTTTGCTTATATTCTAGTTTAGCTGGTAGAGGAAATCATAGTTTGAATTCTGAATTTAGACATTTAAAATTTTTCTACGTATCCGTCCGTGCTTTACTTGTGTTTATTCTCTTCCTGTTTCTGCCTTGCTAGATCGTTCTCACTTTTCAAACCGCCTGCTCACTTGTTTCTTCAAAGCCATCCTGCCACTTGCTGCCCTTTCTTCTATTCGGATATAACAGTGAATTTCAATTGCAGCACCTATTTCCTTATTCTTGAACACTTTATTAATAACTCTGATGCTGATGAGTAGGAGGGGAAGATGGTAGATTAACATATCAGAAGACTGAAATCTTTTCTTCAAATATGCATTATTAAAGATATAAGAGAGAAGATTCCCTCACATTAACCCTCCCACTCCTCCTCCTTAAGTGTTGTTCATGTTAATTTGCTAGTAATAGCAGTGTCTGGAGAAACCTATTAGCAGCTGGCAGTTTAGTGGGGAGTTTCACTTACAGCTAAAGAAAATGTACTATAAAGATGGAATGGATATCTTGTGATAAAATGCAGTTTAAGGATCTTAAAAAACAAGAATAGTTTAAAAATACACATGCAACTTTTACTGATTTTGCTTAGAATTTGACTATATATACAAAAATATTCACATATTAATATCGCAAAATTGCTTTTACTGGTTCTCTATTTTCACACTAAGCACCAGCCACTTCCAAAGAGCCAGTTGTCTGGCACAGCTCAAACACAGTTGAGGGGGGATAAAGATAGGCTGGAGCTAGGTTATGACTTTATTTTTATCATATATTCTTCTGTTTATAACTATATTCAAGTATAACAGATATATAATAAATGGTGCATATTTAATTAGACAATTTGATGAGTTCTGCCTTACGTATAATTTGTGAAATGATCACAGTTAAGATGAACATCACTTTCAAAATTTTCTCTTATCCCATCATAATCCCACGCTACTAATCCACTCTGCCCCATGTGCAGATAACCACCATTCCACTGTGTCCTCACTGATTGGTCTTCCCCTCCTACTCATCAGCACAATTTTCTAGAGTTTAAATAAATGAAATCAGACAGTTTGCACTATTTTTAGTCTGGGTTCTTTCACTCAGCATAATTATTTAATATATGTATCAAAGGTTTATCCTTTTATTATTCAGTTCAGTTCATTCCTTCACTCATGTCTGGTTCTGTGAAACCCCATGGACTGCAGCACACCAGGCCTCCCTGTCCATCACCAACTCCCAGAGTTTACTCAAACTCATGTCCATCGAGTCAGTGATGCCATCCAACCATCTCATCCTCTGTCGTCCCCTTCTCCTTCCACTTTCAATCTTTCCCAGCATCAGGGTCTTTTCAAATGAGTCAGTTCTTTGCATCAGGTGGCCTAAGTAGTGGAGTTTCAACTTCAGCATCAGTCTTTCCCATGAATATTCAGACAGATTTCCTTTAGGATGGACTGATTGGATCTCCTTGCAGTTCAAGGGACTCTCAAGAGTCTTCTCTGACACCGCAGTTCAAAAGCATCAATTCTTTGGCACTCAACTTGCTTTATAGTCCAATTCTCACTTCCATGCATGACTACTGGAAAAGCCACTGCTTTGACTAGACTTTGACTAGACTTGAAAAGAATGTCTCTGCTTTTTAATATGCTGTCTAAGTTGGTCATAGCTTTTCTCCCAAGGAGCAAGCATCTTTTAATTTCATGCCTGCAGTTGCCATCTGCAGTATTTGGGAGCACAAAAAAATTAGGTCTCTCACTGTTTCCATTGTTCCCCCACTTATTTACCATAAAGTGACGGGACCAGATGCCATGATCTTAGTTTTCTGAATGTTGAGTTTAAATACATCATTTCCACTCTCCTCTTTCACTTTCATCAAGAGGCTCTTTAGATCTTCTTCACTTTCTGCCATAACAGTGATGTCATCTGCATATCTGAAGTTATTGATATTTCTCCCAGCAATCCTGATTCCAGCTTGTGCTTCATCCAGCCTGGCATTTTGCATGATGTACTTTGCATAAAAGTTAAATAAGCAGGATGACAATATACAGCCATGATGCACTCCTTTCCCGATTTGGAACAAGTCTACATGTGGTTCCATGTCCAGTTCTAACTGTTGTTTCCTGAACTGCATACAGATTTCTCAAGAGACAAGTCGGGAGGTCTGGTATTCCCATCTCTTTCAGAATTTTTCAGTTTATTGTGATCCACATAGTCAAAGGCTTTGGCATAGTCAATAAAGCAGAAGAGGCTGTTTTGCTTTTTCCATGATCCAGGGTATGTTGGCAATTAGATCTCTGATTCCAATGCCTTTACTAAATCCAGCTTGAACATCTGGAATTTTACAGTTCATGTATTGCTGAAGCCTGGCTTGGAGAATTTTGAGTATTACTTTGCTAGCGTGAGAGATGAGTGCAATTGTGTGGTAGCTTGAGCATTCTCTGGCATTGTCTTTCTTTGGGATTGGAATGAAAACTGACCTTTTCCAGTCTTGGGGCCACTGCTGAGTTTTCCAGATTTGCTGGCATATTGAGTGCAGCACTTTCACAGCATCATCTTTCAGGATTTGAAACAGGTCAACTGGAATGTCATCATCTCCACTAGCTTTGCTCGTAGTGATGCTTCCCAAGGTCCACTTCACTTCACATTCCAGGGTGTCTGGCTCTAGGTGAGCGATCACAGCATCGTTGTTATCTGGGTCATGAAGATCTTTTTTGTATAGTTTCTTCTGTGTATTCTTGCCACCTCTTCTTAATATCTTCTCCTTCTGTTAGGTCCCTACCATTTCTGTTCTTTATTGTTTTTATCCTTGCATGAGATTTTCCCTTGGTATCTCTAATTTTCTTGAAGAGATCTCTAGTCTTTTCAAGTCTATTGTTTTCCTGTATTTCTCTGCGTCAATTGCTGAGGAAGGCTTTCTTATCTCTTCTTGCTATTCTTTGGACCTTTGCCTTCAAATGGGTGTATCTTTCCTTTTCTCCTTTGCCTTTAGCTTCTTGTCTTTTCTCAGCCATTTGTAAGGCCTCGTCTGACAAGCATTTTGCCTTTTTGCATTTATTTATTTATTTATTTTTTTGATGATGGTCTCGATCCCTGTCTCCTGTCCAGTGTCACAAACCTCTGTCCATAGTTCTTCAGGTACTCTGTCTATCAGATCTAATCTTTTGAATCTATTTGTCACTTCCACTGTATAATTGTAAGGGATTTGATTTAGGTCATACCTGATGGTCAAGTGGTTTTTCCTGCTTTCTTCAATTTAAGTCTGAATTTGGCAAAAGGAGTTCATGATCTGAGCCACAGTCAGCTACCAGGCTTGTTTTTGCTGACTGTATCGAGCTTTTCCATCTTTAGCTGCAAAGAATATAATCAATCTGATCTTGGTATTGACCATCTGGACAAGACCCAGTTTCCCCCTCAATCAATCTCTCCCATCAGGAAGATTTTCTTATTGCTGAATTCTTATTTCATTGTGTGGATATACCAAAATATGTTCACCAGTGACTGGACATTTGGGTTGTTTCTCTTTTTGGCTATTATAAATAATACTTTGATCACTTGATGCAGAGTTACTCATTGGAAAAGGCCCTGATTTGGGGAGATTAAGGCCAGGAGGAGAAGAGGGCAGCAGAGGTTGGATAGCATCACTGACTCAATAGACATAAATTTGAGCAAACTCCGGGAGATAGTGAAGAACAGAGAAGCCTGGAGCGCTAAAGTCCATGGGGTCTTGACAGAATTTAGCAACTGAATGACAACAAAATTAAATCCAGGATATCACATTTCATTTAAACAACTTATATCCTAGTTTCTTTTGATCTGTAATAGTTTCTCTTTTCTTTCATGTCTTGGGTTAACTCAGGAATTCTACACCAAGTATTTTATAAAATGTCCATGAGTGATTATTTTGTCCGATATTTTTGTCAACACTAGGCTGGGATTGTGGGCTTGAGAGACAAATACTGTTGAAATGCCCTTCTAATCATAGTCTATCAGGGCTGCATAAAACCAACGTGAATTAATACTGGATATTAACTTGGATCACTTAAGGTCATAATAAAGCCAAATTTCTCTCTAAAGTTACTACTTCCCTTTTTTTCATACTCTGTTCTTTGGAAATGAACTAGTAAATCCATCTCACATTCAAAAGGGGATTTTTCACACCTTAAAATGAGGGTGTATAGCAGTGTTTCCTTGTTCATAACAAATGCCCACAGTCTGGATGGCTCATAGCGGCAGAGGTTTGCTTTCTCTCAGGTTTCGATGCCTAGGAGTCTGTGTGGATGCAATGGACTCAATCTAGGTGTTTTCAATACTGTGGAATCAGCTAGAGCTCGAGTCTCTTTCAAGCCCATTCGGGTTGTTGGCCGAATTCAGGTCATGGTGGCTGTAGGACTGACCTCTCCATATTCTTGTTGCTGTTGCCCAGAGATTGCCCTGGGCCCTAAGGATCCCTCAAAACCTAGCTCTATGGCCCATCGAGAGGCCATTCACATAGGATGGCTTGCTTTCTTCCAGGCCAGCAGGCCTCCTGCTCCTGCAACTAAGGTCACCCAGGATAACATCCCTTTTGGATTAACTCAAAATCAGCTGATAATTAACTTAATTATGAGAGTGAAATCCACTGTATTCACAGGTTCTGCCTGCACTCAGAGGGAAATATGCAGGGTATGTGCACCACGGAGAAGTGGGGGGATCTGTTCAGCCATATTATGTTTCTTGTAACACGTTGTCTTCCTATTATTAAATTATAAAACTTCTTAATCTGTTCCAGATACAAATCCCCCACCAGATATGTGTTTTGCAAATATTTCTCCCAGTCTGAAGCTTGCATTTTTATTTCTGTAACAATATCTTTTGAAAAGCAAAAATATTTGTCTTACCCACGGCCATTAAAATTTTCTTGTGTTTTCTCCCAGAAATTCCAAAATGCCAAGGCAATTAAATGAGGAAAGGAAAAATATTTCAATGAATAATGTTACAGAAAAATAAACAGTAGTTGAAAAAAAATGAATCCATTCTTTACTATATAGTTTTTACAGAATTCAAATAAAAACTAAACCATATATTGAAACGTAAAACAAAATTTTGACTTCTTTATTGATAATATGAAAATTATTATTTGTGATGAGTTTGATACAAAAATATTGCAACTGTTTTTGATATACCTTCTATCATAATAAGAACTCTCACTCTTTTAATAACAATTTTTCATAGCAAATATTTATTCTGTCCAACTTTGTGCCAAATAATGGGGAGAGAATGTTAAGGAAAAACAAACAATCTGTGTTCAGTTAAAGCTTGAATTTTAGGGAAGAAACAAGTATGGATGGAATAAACAGATAAGTATAATAAATAAAAAGAAATCTATTAAAATTGCATAGGCATTTACCCTTTGACATAACACTTTCACTAATGTATACAAAGATATACGTGGCAATAAACAAAAATTCCACTTTATGCCTTCCAGTTGAACTAATATTCCAGCAGATGACAGTTATAAACCTGGACAAAAAACATGTAATGATTTGCGAGGACTAGAGAGCAACCAGATATTGGACACAGAAAGGAGGTCTGTATTATCTCATGTATCCACAGCACACACCACTGTGATTGATGCTGTTTGCTTCAACAGGTTCCTCTTCATAAGGAATTGTGTTATTTTTCCTTCCATCTTTTGCTGTAACAGAAACAAAGATGCTGCAAAGAATAGCTTGTGCATATGTCATTTGACACTTTCACCAGAGAATCTTTAAGGGAAATTATTTAATGACTTGCCAACAAGTTTAATGTCAGCTGCAAGAATTTTTGTATATGACATTAATGAAGCAAAGTAAGTTCCTTCTATTTCTCATGTATTGAGTGTTTATCAAGAATGAATGGTTAGCCCTATCAAGTGCTTTTGTTAATGTGTCTATTATGAAAAAAATGGGATTTCCCGATGACTCAGCAGTAAAGAATTTGCCTGCAATGCAGGAGACAAAGGAGACACAGTTTCCTTCCCTGAGTCGGGAGGATCCCCTAGAAGAGGAAATGCCAATCCGCTTCGGTATTCTTGCCTGGAAAATCCCGTGGTCAGAGGTGTGTGACAGGCTACAGTCCAAAGGGTCACAGAGAGTCAGACATGACTGAACAATTGAGCACACACATTAAAAAAAAAATAGCTCTCAAATACAACTGAAATTTTAATGAGAGCTCAAAACCAGATAAAGACATAATTTAAATTTTTGATTATTAAACTGTGGTTTTATAAAAATATTTTTGTTCTTGCTATTACTGTCATGTTTAGGGGTTCAGTGGATACAATGCTTGTAAATCTTAAATTTCATGGAACAGTTTTTATTTTGTAGTAACATTAGCATTACCATTCTTGAAATAATTATTTTATGATGAAACAAATGTGTAATTGTGCAATATTAGTAGAAACAATGATTTTTCAGGTCATATAAAAATAGATAAAAATCTAAAATAAAAAAATAAGTAAACATTTCAGAGCAGGACAAACTAATTATATGAACTCATGAGTTGTCTGCTGAAAAGGCATACAAGTAGTGACAACTCAGCAAACACCCCTAGCACTTGATCATGGTCTCCAGATGACATTTTCCATTAGAGAGAGCCAGGAGTGTTTGAAGGCATGTCTGATTTCTTGTCACAAAAGCACAGATGAGCCTGGACATCACATTCCTTCAGAAACAAGAAGAGAATGAATCATTAATGGGATCTTGCCCAAGAGCAAAGGGAGGAAACAGAGAGTTTGACTCCAACCGGTGGAAGTTGAGACAATTTGAACGATAAGAATGCTCACTAGTGCAGGTTTTTAGGGCAAGAACTCATCATTCAGGAAAATCAATAAAGGGAAATAATTAAGCATTTAACACTTATTTCCACTACAGACTATTTTCAGGATAAGAAATTGTATATAAGGACTTTTTTTTCCTCTTTATGAAAACTACAACCAAAAACTAAACACCTCTGCACAGCAAAGGAAAGCATAAACAAAATGAAAAGACAGCATACTGAAGGGGAGAACATATTTGCAAGCCACCTGTCTCATAACCCTCCTGAGAAATTTGTGGTAGGGATGTAGAAAGAGGAGCAGGCCTCTGCAACTGCTGCTGTCAGGAACAAAACAGATCACAGAGTTCCCGAAGCCCCTGGCCTTCCTGGCATTAACTCTTATTTCCTGGATCTTGGGGAAATCTGGGAGGGAAAACGAAAAGTGAAAGTGTTAGTCACTCAGTCGTGGCCAACTCTTTGTTACCCCATGGACTGTAGCCCATCAGGCTTCTCTGTCCATGGGGTTTCCCAGGCAAGAATACTGGAGTGGGTTGCTATTCCCTTCTCCAGGGGATCTCCCCAACCCAGGGATCAAACCTGGGTCTGCTGCATTTCAGGCAAATTTTTTTACCATCTGAGCTGAGTTAGAGAGACTAATGAACAACTTTGGAAATATTTTAGTATTTTCACAACTGGCATGGCATATGCTCAGTGAATTTGAGGTCTTTGACCTTTGAGGTGCACTCTGGAATCTTGAGCTTAGCTCCCCGTTTGCTTCTAGGCCTCTCACGGTAAAGACCTGAGAGAAGGCCCTTCTTCTCATGGGACAACCTTCCAGGCATCTTATCAGAGGAGGCATCCTGTGTTCCTCTCAGGTGGCCAGGTGAGCGGACTGAACCCTGCATTGCAGACAGAGCTCTCCCCGCAAGTATGACTCGAGGGCAGCCTTGAGGTGGAGGAGTGCTGGCTAGACCTCAGGGCTAAGCTAAAATGTCATGCAATTTACCAGAAGCTCTAAATTTTTCAGTAACTGTGTACATGCTCCTGGCATTAATGGAGCAGCTGTTATGATCCTGTTTAAGTTATGAATTCATTAGCCAGGGAGAAGGAGTGTCATCATCCCCAGCCTACAGCAACATCCACATCCCCATGTTCCCTGAATTCATTTATAAGTGACAGCTTCGGAATTCATGCCAGTTTATGTATGCGTGTGTGTATGTGTGTTAGTCGAAGTCGTGTCTGACCATTTGCAACCCCAAGGACTGTAGTTTGCCAGGCTCCTCTGTCCATGGAATTCTCCAGGCAAGAATACTGGAGCGGATAACCTTTCCTTTCTCCAGGGGATCTTCCTAACCCAGAGATCAAACCTGTGCCTCCTGCATTGCAAAGATTCTCTACCTTCTGAGCCACCAGGGAAGCCCTGTCAGGTTATATAAAACTGTCTAAATGAAGTACTGTTTCCAAGATAGTCATAAGCCTATGTTGTGGGGAATGTATTTAGACACAGAGGAAAATGCTGTATGCATTAGACCTTTCCTCTGCCTTCTGGAATTCTCTTTAGGTCTTAGGAGAAATCACTGCGGAATGAGTGGGGGAGGAAAGGAGCAAACCAGGACCCAAAGAGCTTTGTCAGAACGCTCAGGTAAAGGCAACTTCATATAGATTGGAAGATAAGCAACATCAGCAATTAGGAGGCAGGAGCCATGGGGACAGGCAGAACAGCTGCCCGTGAACGGTCTGGATGTCAGATATCCGCTGGATAGAAGCTCATGGAAAAGTGTTCAGAAAGTGAGTCAACGCTTGGTTAGTGGCTCCAGCCAACACGTGGAGATGAGCAACGGCTGAGGAGGACGACAAGGAATGAGGTGTCATATGGACACAGGTCTGGAGGAGTAGCTGGCACCCACTGCAGTCACTCTCACCTGGAAAATCCCACAGACAGAGGAGCCTGGTGGGCTACAGTCCATGGGGTCGCAGAGAGAACACAACTTAGCAACTGAGCACACACACACACACATACACACACACACAAGGATACCGGTAGGGGCTACCAATGAATGTGAGCCCACACATCCCACTTCAGTGAGTGATGTAGACGCCCACTGGAGAGTTGGGTTCTTGACTTAGGATCCCTAAAATGCAGAAGCTAAGGAGATCTGCGAAAGACACTCGAGGGTATTTAGGAAGGATTGGGTTTCAGACATGAGCAAATGGAGATGCAGATGTTTGGAAACTGTCAAATTCATTCATGCAGCTGCTTCCATATTTGTAATTCCTGAAGAAGGAGATGATTAGAATTCAGTTTCCTGTTAATAAAATAGAAAAATTAATAATTAGAAAGGTGCCATTTACAGTAGCTATAAAAATTTTAAGGTAACCTGAAATAATTTTTTTAATGCAAGTCTTTTTCCAAGGAAATTTTAAGACTCAGTTGAAATTCATTTAAGAATACCTAATTAAATAGACATACCATATGATTGCATATAAAGCCTATCATAAAAAATTTCATTTCTCCTCAACTTGATCCATTACTCCAATAAAAATTTCAGTAGAGGATTCTGTGTAATTTAATAAGCTGAACAAATGGCCAAAGTTAGAAAGACATTCTAAAGAAGAAAGCGAAAAATGTGAAGTAAGGCTTGCCAATATGGTGAGCATGAAAAGTTATCTTCTTGTGGTTTTAATTTACATTTTTCTGATTACTAAAAAGGTTGAACAAATACTCATATTTTTGATCTTTATTTGTTTTTCTCTTGTGAGAGGCCAACAAGTTATTTGCTTTTTTTTCAACTGGGTGATTTGTCTTTTCTTTCTGATCCATAGAAATCCCTTTAAATATTCCTGATTTAAAAATTTTTTCAGTCATAGTTAGGTAAATATTTTCTGTTAGCTTGTGGCTTGTTCTCTACCTCTCCTCATGGTATCTTTCATTGCACAAGTATCTGTGATACAATGGAATTATCTTTCCTTTAATATTTAGTGCTTTCAAAATGTATTTTTTATCGTATATTCATCAAGAGTTCCTTAAGCTATGTTTCACGTTTTGAAAATACTCACTTTAAATTTTAAGTAAATACATGTCATTTATTTTTGCTTAACACATAAGGTAAGAACACAGTTTCACTTTCTCTTATAGATAATTAATTTCCAGCATTATTTATTGAATATCCCCCCTTTCTGCCTGAAGTATAAGAGTGACTCCTGTTGTTGTTTAGTTCCTAAGTGTGCCTGATTCTTTGAGACTCCATGGGCCGTAGCCCGCCAGGCCCCTCTATCCATGGGATTTCCTTGACAGGAATGCTGGAGTGGGTTGCCGTTTCCTTCTCCAGGGAATCTTCCCAACCCAGCTGTCAAACCCCCATCTCTGGTGTTGGCAGATTCTGTACCACTGAGCCGCCTGGAAAGCCCAGGAGCGCCTCTGCTGTCCAGCCGCTAAGCTGTGTCTGACTCTGCAACCCCATGGACTGCAGCGTGCCAGGCTTCTTTGTCCCTCACTGTCTACCAGAATTTGCCTAAATTCATGTCCACTGAATCAGTGATGCCATCCAACCATCTCATTCTCTGCTGCCTTCTTATTCTCCTGCCTTCAGTCTTTCCCAGAGTCAAGGTCTTGTCCAGTAAGTCAGCTGTTTGCATTATGTGGCCAAAGTACTGAAGCTTCAGCTTCCGCATCAGTCCTTATTTTGGGTTAATTTCCTTTAGGATTGACTGGGTTGATCTCCTTGCTGTCCAAGGAACTCTCTAACATGCAGCTAATCTCCACATGAGTATGGACCTGTTTCTGAACTGTTTCTGATTTATTTCTGCTTTATGTCTCCATCTCTGCATAAATACTGTAACGCCTTAATTTGCATATCTTTAAAAAATGTGACTACTAGGAAATTTCAAATTATGTATGTGGCCTGTATTATGCTTCTACTTAACAGCACTGATGTAATCTTTGTAGCACTGATGTAATCTTAGTAACCAACTCTTATTTTGCAAACCTTAAACTATTAATTCTTTTTCCTTGTTATTGTCCGACTGGAATTTCCTGAACTGTGTTGAATAGATGCAGTGGTTGGAGGTAATCAGTTTTGTCCCTGGTTATATGGAAATATGTTTACTATTTTACCATTAACTAAGATGGAGTTGCAGACAGATACACACAGGGATAAAATTTTTCTTCTACTTCTAAACTATTAGTTTTTTGCCTTGTTTTAAATCATTAGTGGATGCTTAAAAATATCCACTGCTTTTTTCTGCATTAATATGGTATATTTGATTATTTTTTAATACTGAATCAACCTATTTTTCCTAATATTCACACAACTTGGTCAAAATGCATTATCTTTTTAATACATTATTAGATTTTATTTATTAAAATATTTTAAAGACTTTGGTATTCCTGCTCATAAATGAGTGAGTTTAGCCTGAAATTTTAAAATGATGTTGTTCCCTGGGTGGTACACATGCAGCCAAGCACACGCGCGCGCACACACACACACACACACACACACACACACACACACACACGGCATTCTTATTGTTTTACAAATAATATACTTAGCCTCATATTTCTTTGACCAAAATTCTTTATTATGCCTCAGACCTTTCTCTGGGATAGTTTTCCTCCTCTTAAAACATATCCTTTAGAATTTTATCAGAAAGGGGTAAGTATAATTTTTTAGATTTTCGCTTGAAATTAAAATTGATTTTTACTCTTGAAAGTTAGGTTTGCTAAATCTGGAGTCCCGAGCTGAGGGCTGCTCGCTGTCCTCACGCTGAGGAGCGCAGAGCTGTGCTTTCTGGCTTCCGTTGCTGCTGTCGGTGTGTCACCGTCAGTCCTACGGCCGGCTGTTGGCAGACAGTTTACTTTTCCTCTATTTTTAAGACCTTTTGTGTTGGGAATTCAGCTGTTTGATTATGAGAGCTTTAGGTGCACATCTTGAACCTTTTGTCTTTTATCATATTAAAAATGCTCAGCGTATGTTTCAGCATTTTGTTCATCCCTTCTCTTATTATCTTTTTCCCTAGATTTTGAATAAGACATATATTAAATTGCATTCTTCTATGTCACTAAAATCTTTATGTTTCATTTTTCTTTCTTATAAAGGACTTATTCCGACTCACCACTTCAGCCTGGTTCAGTTCAGTTCAGTCACTCAGTCGTGTCCAACTCTTTGAGGCCCCATGGACTGCAGCACACCAGGCTTCCCTGTCCTTCACCATCTCTCAGAACTTGCTCAAACTCATGTCCATTGAGTCAGTGATGCCATCCAACCGTCTCACCCTCTGTCATCCCTTTCTCCTCCTGTCCCCAATCTTTTCTCAGCATCACAATCTTTTCAAATGAATCAGCTCTTCACATCAGGCAGCCAAAGTATTGGAGCCTAGTACATCTTCAGCCTAGTACATCGTCTTTCTTCTGATTTGTCTAAAATGCTATTTAATCCATCCACTGAGTTTCTGATTTAAGGTAGTGTACATGCATGTACAATTTATTCTGAAGAACTGTATTTATTTCTTTATCAAATGCACCTGCTCACTTTGGAGAGTATTTTATTTTTTATTCTATTTTTATTCTCTTCATATTACCTTTTGAATATTTAAATATTTATTAGATATTTTCTATTGGATAATTCCAGTATCTACAACAAGTCTTCTCTGGGGATTTGTATCAGTTCAGATCTGTATTTTGAAGTTTTTTTTTTTTTTAATTTTGTATGTTTAGCTGTTATGAACCAATATGTTTTCTTCACCATATTTTCAGAAATAAAAGTTTCCTCGATTACTTTTAGAAAAAACTTTATTTTAATAAAATATTTAGGCTTGGTCATGTGTACTCAGCCACTCACTCGTGTCTGACTCTTTGTGACCCAAAGGACTGTAACCCACAAAGTTCCTCTGGTTATAGAATTTCCCAGGCAAGAATACTAGAACAACCCAGGGATTGAAAGGTTGGCTTAACACTCAACATTCAGAAACGAAGACCATGGCATCCAGTCCCATCACATTATGGCAAGTAGATGGAGAAACAATGGAAGCAGTGACAGACTTTAATTTCTTGGGCTCCAAAATCACTGCAGATGGTGACTGCAGCCATGAAATTAAAAGATGCTTGCTCCTTGGAAGAAAAACTATGACAAACCTAGACAATGTATCAAAAGACAAAGGTTCATATAGTCAAAGCTATGATTTTTCCAGTAGTCATGTATGGATGTGAGAGTTGGAACATAAAGAAGGCTGAGTGCCAAAGAACTGATGCTTTTGAACTATGGTGCTGGAGAAGACTCTTGAGATTTCCTTGAACTGCAAGGATACCAAACCAGTCAATCCTAAAGGAAATCAATTCTGAATATTCATGGAACATCTGATGCTGAGGCTGAAGCTCTAGTACGTTGGCCACCTGATGTGAAGAGCCGACTCATTAGAAAAGACCCTGATTCTGGGAAAGATTGAAGGCAGGAGGAGAAGGGGATGACAGAGGGTGAGACGGTTGGATGGCATCACTGACTCAATGGACATGAGTTTGAGCAAGTTCTGAGAGTTGGTGAAGGACAGGGAAGCCTGGTGTGCTGCAGTCCATGGGGTTACAAAGAGTCGGACTCGGCTGTGTGACTGAACGACAACAGGGAACTAGGATCCTGCAAGCTGCCCTGTGTGGCCAAAAAACAAATAAACACGTTTAAAGAAAGAAAAAGTGTCAAGCCTGCAAAGTAAACATTTCTTGGAATGTGAGGTATTTATTTTCCTCTTTAAATTAGTATTTCTTGACCAGAAGCCCTGGCTGTTCTTGAACTCCCATTTCAAAATTTAAATATTGAACCAGTAATTTTTAATAGCAAGAGCTCTGTTTATGATTTTGTTCACTCATCATATAGGAAAAAATGTGTTTATACATTTTTGATAAAATGCCTGTTATAGTTTTGCTAAATGAAACAAATAGATGTAAGCAAAATGTAAATTATGATTTTCATTATGTTTTAATCCCATAGATCTTTCTATGAAAAAGGAAATTTTAAAGTTACTGTTTTTCCATTTAAATTCTTCATTCTGTGTCAGTTTTAATACATCTTCTCTGTGCTGACATAACAAATGTTCTCTAGTAACTAATGGGTATTGTAATCTTATTCATAAAGAAATTCTAAAAAGTTACATCCAGTGAGAACCCAAGATCCACTGGCTTTTTGAGATGGCAACTGGTTGACTTTCTATAGACCCCATAAATTCAGTGAAACAGAAAAAAAAAAAAGGTGCCCCATTTTGTTCCAGAACACATTTAATTAAATTCCTGCCCTTTAGAAATCTGTTCCTTAAAATGGCATCAACCTTGGAGATATACATCACAAATCTAGGGAGGAAAGCACATTTTTCCTATGTGTACAACTTCTGCGTAGCAGAGGAGAGGACTCTAGGGTAAAGGGCAGAACAGAAGTTGTATCTTCCATTGATTATCCCACTTGGGGTTGAGGAATACCCACGGGAAGCCTTTGATACTAAATGACGGTCCCCCTAAAAGCAGAGGAGGACTTCCCGGTTCATTTTTTGTACCCTTCTGCAGTTTTCTTCAGAAAATGTAATATTAGAAAGTAACTATTTAAGGAGATAAGGAAATCACACATATTTACACATCAAAATCAATAAATGTAGCAGTTACATAACAAACCTTGAAGCGAGCATGAGATTTTTTTAAAAATCCCCATTAAATTTATTTATTTTTTTATTTATTTTTTAAATAGGTTTTTATTTTTTAAATTTTAAAATCTTTAATTCTTACATGCGTTCCCAAACATGAACCCCCATTAAATTTAAAGTGTATGGATTGAACGACAGCCCCTGCTATCGCGACATCGCTGATACTATCACACGGGAAATACAAATAAAGACCTCCTGAATCAGGGCCAGAGAGGAACATTTTCCAGGCAAGAAGGAATCTATAGCCCCTTTTCAGTTTAGCCAAGAAGAGGTTTCCACTTTCCCCTCTCTGCCTCCTGCGAGAAGTATTTACAGACATTTGAGAGAAGCACATTTTTAAAGCGTATTACTGGAATCCAGTTACACTAAGAGGGCTGCACCTCCAACATTTCAGCATCAGGGACACAGAATTGGGCAAAAGTATGAGGAAAGAAAATGATTGAAGCATTTTAAATAAATCTTGGGTTGTATAATTTTAGAACATTTTTAATAAGAATTGCTACTTGGAAGAGAAGTTAGAATTCAAAGATAAGAGAAATACAAATAAAATCATTTGTTACGATACCACTTAGATAAAACTATTATTGATAGTTTGATGTCTCTTATTCCGGATTTTCATATGCATCTATTAAGATATTTAAATACCTACTCCAATCTGCCTATCTATCATTAAAAAATGCATATTAGATATCCTGTTTGATAGCCTGCTTTGTTTATCTTGAAAATATGTAGCACACAGCCACCATTTTCTGGGAAACAAATGCAGAACTTTCTCAACATTTTAAATCATTATATATTGTTCCATTTTATGATATCTATCTATCTATCTATCTAGACCTATACAATCCACATGCAAAGCAGGAAACTTGTTCCAGTCCTGGGTCAAGAAGATCCCCTGGAGGAGGGCATGGCAACCCACTGCAGGATTCTTGCCTGGAGAATCCCATGGACGGAGAAGCCTGGTGAGCTACAGTCCATGGAGTAGTATGGAGTCAGACACCACTGAGCAACTAAAATTTTCACCTTTTCATATAAAAATAGAAACAGAGCTTTATAGATTAGAGCTATGCTATATAAATACATTCTTCTATTTAATAGTAGTTTGTATTCTCATAGACACAGATGTAGGGTTTGGAGAGTTCAGACGCAAATGTTGTTAAGGTTAGGCAGTAGAAGAGTGGAAGAAACAATTGAAGAGAAAAATATCAGGTGTGTATAAAATTAGATTATTGTTAAAAAGTCATATCTGTAGAAGTGTTTTAATTTATACAGCAGGAATTTTACACTGAATTTAAAATGGTAAAGAACAAGAAGAGAAAAGCAATTTTGTTTCTTGGACCAAATTTTTTCCTTGTGGAATTTGAAGATCTGTGTGTGAAGATTTCTGCATAACCTGTCTCTATTTCCATCTATTGTCAAAATCCCAAATTAAACCACCTGGTGGATAAAACAGTAATTAGCAAGAGTTTGCTGTGTCCATAAGAAAGTTTGCAACCTGGGAGCTTTCAAATCCAAAACTGATAGGAAGCTCACGATACAAAGGGTGTGACATGACAAGATGGCTTGTAAAGTAAAAGGAGGGTGTTGTTCAACATTTGCAGGGATTGGTTATTACAATGCAGCTTCCAGACAGCAGGGAACTGTTTAAAAATGATTATCTTATTTCATTTTAGAAAGACAAATTAACTCTCCTGTATGATCACCAGAGGCATTTACAAGAAATGACGTAAGTTAACTTAGTTTATGCTAGTGAAATATGTCGATTTATTTTTGCTCATGTGGTTTAAATGGTTTTGTCTCCTTGGAAGACTGTCAAACCTCCTCTCCACTTTATTTTATTTTAACCCCATCGATACATGCTCTAAAATTCTGGGGAACATTTAATTTGTTTTCATATTTTCACCTGATCTCCCCATGGATTCTTCAGGCTTCCTCAAGCATGGTTGCTGGATTTCCAAGGCCAACATCCTAAGAGAGTCAGGGGCATGGTGCTTTCACAACTTAGCCTCAAAAGTCACTTAGGGTCGATTCTGGTGTCCTCTAATGTTCAAGGCAGTCACGATGCTCAACCCACTTTCAAGGGGAAGGAAATACACCTCATCTTTTGTTCAGGAAGTGCAAAATTCTAGATACACATGCGACATATTTTTACAAAGGTTTTTGGAAAATACAATCTGTCATACACATCGTCTCAGTGAACAGATAGTTCACAAAAGGCTGAAAAATAGAGAATATCTTCATAGTTTGTCATAGTTCCTCTATTGCATGAGTGAGAACAGAAACAAGAAATCCATTATTTCCTAAATGTATTGTTAACATCTTTTTGTTTAGAAGAGTGTTGGCATTGTGAAATAATAAAATCACTACCTGAAGCTTAGATGCAAAATTTAAAGGTAATCTAGATTTTTAAAATTTTGGTAGCTATTGGATTGGTATAGATTTGTAAAGATCTAAAGACATGAGACATTTTAAATTTTTTTCTTGTTTTGTATTGGGGTATAGACAATTAACAAACAAGGCTATGATAGCTTCAGGTGAACAGCGAAGGGACTCAACCGTACATACGCAGGTATTCATTCTCCCTCAAACCCCCCTCCCAGCAAAGCTGGCACATTAACATTGAGCAGACCTCCCTGTGCTGTACAGCAGGTCCTTGCTGGTTATCCACTCTAAACATCACAGTGTGTGCATGTCCATCCCAAGCTTTCTAAGTGTCCCTTCCCCCATCTTCTGCTCGGTGCCGAGTTTAGCGCCAGACACTGATGTGTACAAATATACTCTTTTAGGTACCCGAATCCATACTATTATCCATCCAGTGTTCAGTTGCAGTGTACATGCAGTAATGATGGGAGCTGTCCATGTATTCCTGAAACCTCTGTCAAATACTTACATGGAAAACAGCCTTGACTTCTTGAAGAGATATTTATAGGTGAGCTTCACGTGATTTTGACACCTGAAACTAAGGGACTGAAATATGAGTGCAAGAAACTCTGGTCAATCATAGGCATCTTTTAAAAAATAAATGCTGAAGAGGAGCCTGAACACTTATGTGCTCTCTTAGCTTCAATAAGCACCAAGCCTCTGGAAGGGCTTTCTACTCCTGACCCCTTCAAACCAGCCATTGATGGTTGAAGCACCTGCCACTCTTCTAACAGATACTGAATAGAAAGGTTTTTCAAATCCTCTATAGAGCTAACTTTGTTGTATCTATTGGCTTCTAATAGATACAGACTGTCTTCAAATAAAAACATGGCATTTCACAATAGCTCTTGCCTTATGCCTCTCCCAATTGAGTTGCTAAAGACCACTTATCTGAAGTGAATTTTTTCTGTTGCAATGAAAAAAGATATACTTCCTCTTTTGAAATATCTGACATTCTGACCTGAAACTACCACTGCACACTCTCCACTTTCTATCCAGCATCTTTGTCAAGAGAGAGAATGGAGTCCTTTTTCTTAAACTAAGTTCAGTCAGTTCAGTCACTCAGTCGTGTCCAACTCTTTGCAACCCCGTGCGCTGCAGCATGCCAGGCTTCCCTGTCCATCACCAACTCCCAGAGTTTACTCAAATTCATGTCCACTGAGTCAGTGATGCCATCCAACTAATCTCATCCTCTGCCATCCCCTTCTCCTCCCCCCTTCAATCTTTCCCAGCATCAGGGTCTTTTACAATGAGTCAGTTTTTCCCATCAGGTGGCCAAAGTATTGGAGTTTCAGCTTCAGCATCAGTCCTTCCCATGAATATTCAGGACTGATTTCCTTTAGTATAGATCCCCTTGCTGTCCAAAGGACTCTCAAGAGTCTCCTCCAACACCACAGTTCAAAAGCAGCAACTCTTTGGCTCTCACCTTTTTTTATAGTCCAGTCCATGCAACTCTCACATCCATGCATGGCTACTGGAAAAACCATCGCTTTGACTAAACGGACCTTTGTTGGCAAAGTAATATCTCTGCTTTTTAATATGCTGTCTAAATTGGTCACAGCTTTTCTTCCAAGGAGCAAGCCTCTTTCAATTTCGTGACTGTAGTCACCATCTGTGATTTTGGAGCACAAAAAATAAAAGTCTCTGTTTCCATTGTTTCCCCATCTATTTGCCATGAAGTGATGGAACCAGGTGCCATGATCTTAGTTTTCTGAATGTTGAGTTTCAAGCCAACTTTTTCACTCTCCTCTTTCACTTTCATCAAGAGGCTCTTTAGTTCTTCTTTGCTTTCTGCCGTAAGAGTGGTGTCATCTGCCTATCTGAGGTTATTGATATTTCTCCCGGCAGTCTTGAGTCCAGCTTGTGCTTCATCCAGTCCAGCATTTATCATGATGTACTCTGCATTTAGGTTAAATAAGCAGGGTGACAATATACAGCCTTGATATACCCCTTTCCCAGTTCTGAGCCAGTCTGTTGTTCCATGTCCTGTTCTAACTGTTGCTTCTTGATCTGCATATAGATTTCTTAGGAGGCAGGTAAGGTGGCCTGGTATTCCCATCTCTTGAAGAATTTTCCACAATTTGTTTTGATTCATACAGTGAAAGTCTTTGGCATTGTCAACGAAGCAGAAGTAGATGATTTCCTGGAATAATCTTGCTTTTTCTATGATCCAATGGATGTTGGCAATTTGATCTCTGGTTCCTTTGCCTTTTCTAAATCCAGCTTGAACGTCTGGAAGTTCTTAGTACATGTCCTGCTGAAGCCTAGCTTGGAGTTGAGCATTACTTTGCTAGTGTGTGAGATGAATGCAATTGTGCAGTAGTTTGAACATTCTTTGGCATTGCTTTTCTTTGAGATTGGAATGAAAACTGGCCTTTTCCAGTCCTGTGGCCACTGCTGTGTTTTCCAAATTTGCTGGCATATCGACTACAACATTTTAACAGCATCATATTTTAAGATTTGAAATAGCTCATTGGAATTCCATCACTTTCATTAGCTTTGTTCGTAGTGATGCTTTCTTAAGGCCCACTTGACTTTACATTCCAGGATGTCTGACTCTATGGGAGTGATCACACCCTCATGATTATCTGGGTCATGAAGATCTTTCTGGCATAGTTCTTCTGTGTATTCTTGCCACCTCTTCTTAATATCTTCTGCTTCTTCTAGGTTCATACCATTTCTGCCCTTTATTGTACCCATCTTTGCATGAAACATTCTCTTGGTATCTTTAATTTTCCTGAAGAGATCTCTAGTCTTTCCCATTCTATTGTTTTCCTCTATTTCTTTGAATTGATTGCTTAGGAAGGCTTTCTTGTCTCTCATCGCAATTCTTCGGAACTCTGCATTCAGATGGATATATCTTTTCAGAGTGCCTGAAGAACTATGAATGGAGGTTTGTAACATTGTACAGGAGTCTGTGATCAAAACCATTACCAAGAAAAAGAAATGCAAACAGGCAAAATGTTTGTCTGAGGAGGCCTTACAAATAGCTGAGAAATGAAGAGAAGTGAAAGGCAAAGGAGAAAAGGAAAGATACATTTATCTGAATGCAGAGTTCAAAGAATAGCAAGGAGAGATAAGAAAGCCTTCCTCAGTGATCAGTGCAAAGAAATAGAGGTAAGCTGTCACTAACACTCACAACAGTGTATCCTTTGTCATTTTTTAAAGATCAAATTTTTGAGTGTTGCTTTACTTCTTATAGAATTCTTATCATGTCATAATTTTTACTTGTCTAATGTGAACTGCTATTCTATGAATGTTCAGCTCAGTTCAGTCACTCAGTCATGTCTGAGTCTTTGCAGCACGCCAGGCTTCGCTGTCCATCACCAAGTCCCAGAGCCTACTCAAACTCATGCCCATTGCTTCAGTGATGCCATTCAACCATTTCATCCTCTTCTCCTCCCCTCCTGCCCCCATCATCCCCTTCTCCTCCTGCCTATATTTATTATTGAAATCTGCTACTTATCAATTTCCCTTCTTTCTTCATTTCATTTATCTTCATTTTCAGAGTGCTGCTTGTGTGATCTGCTGAACAGACTAGAAGAAGCTGAACGTTTCCCTAAGAAAACGTTTATGGTTTATGAAAGCTTTGGATATTTGTCTGTTTCATTTTTTTTTCTTTTATTCTAGTGATTTCCCCCCCCCCCTTTGTTAATGACCAAAAGACCTCTGTCTCATGGAATAGTCTGATTTCCAAATACCCATGCAAAATAGTCTAGGATCTGATGGCCTCTTTTTTGCTCCTTAAAAATGTCTGATGACTTGGCTCTAATTTTGGAAACACTATACAATCATAGGGGTTCCCAGGTGGATCAGTGGTAAAGAATCCACTTGCCAATGCAGGAGACGGAAGAGACACAGGGTCTATCCTGGATAAGGATGATCCCTTGGAGTAGGAAATAGCAAGCCACCCCAGTATTCTTGCCTGGGAAATCCCATGGACAGAGGAGCCTGGCGGGCTATAGTCCATGGGGTCGAAAAGTGTTGAACACTACCTGGTGACTAAACAACAGAGACATACAATCATGTTACTTTGAAGGGAACATAACGTGGTTCATTGAAAACAATGAGAAATCTGTTTAGTAGAGCCGTAACTCAGGAAAGTGGGAGAGCACGTAGTCCGTGAAAGTGTGGCAGTAAATGTAATGAATATGAGGCTGCCTTATAAACTGTTGAGTGCTGTATAAATATCAGCTTGCATGGACAATACAAATTAACAGTTTCAGTTAAGAACCTCACTCTCCAAGGGGACATTTACCACAAGGGGATACACCCATATAAAATGCCAAGAGATCTAATGGAACACATCCAATTTTCTCATTATTTTTCTAAGAATGAAGCCACTATTTGCCCAAGTAGGGCTTTGAACAAGTGGGATGTATGTAGTTGGGGACAACCACAAGAAAAGTTTTAATTCCTCTCGCCATCCCTTTAAAACTTCATGATGAAGTAGTCTCAAGAAGGTCCATTTGCAATTCTGGTCACTCGCTAGATAACAAAGCATTCTCAGAACTGAAGTCACACAAGCTGTATGATTCCTGTATAGGAATGAAGCTGTATAGTAATGAAAACTCTGAATTTCATTATCACCAAAGCTTCCTTCTTGCCCTGTCAGGCTGGTTTCATTCAGACAGAAACTCTGCAGAGGTGAATGTGAAATGCCAGCTCCCTCTGTCTTTCAAACCTTGGCCATTCCCGCCGGGCTTGGGGTGGAAAGGACATGTGAAGTACAGAAAAATATTACCTGACTATAGTGTTATGATGTGCTATAAGTGAACATTTGATGTTGACTCCTCAGAAATCTACTGGAAACATGCAACCATCCTTCCCGTGGTATGGACACCGGTCTCCTGTGACTAACCCTCCCCTCAGTGCATCGATGCCTCTCAGTCACATCTGAGGTTCTGCAGCTGCCGTGGAGACCAGTTCGACCCTTGGGCCAGCACTGGAAACAACGCAGGCTGCACTCCCTTCTGCCACCTTCCCTCTGCAGTTGCCAGGCCGCTAGGTGGTTAGTCTCATACTTTGGGATATTCCCAAGCATAGTTCAGGTGCCATTTCACTGCACCCACACACTCCAAGAAATGCATATTGACTCTGGACTGGCCCTCTCTAGGCTTGAGGTAAAGGAAAGAGAAAATCACATTTTTCTCTGTGTCATAAGAAGGGAGAGATTGTGACACAGTACTTAAATAACTCCATCAGAAGAAATTCTTTTACCAGATTATACAGAAGGCCTATACTCTTCGACAAGTTAGTAACGTATATGCTACTAACTTGTAATATTTTATATTGTAATCCCGTTATTACAATGTAAATTGTATAAATAATCCCATTTTATATATATATATATATACACATAATATATATTATAGATATATATTAAATGTTGAAACTGAATCTTCAATACTTTGGCCACCTGATGGGAAGAGCCAGTTCATTGGAAAAGCCCCTGATGCTGGGAAAGATTGAGGGCAGGAGGAGAAGGGGACGACAGAGGATGAGATGGTTAGATGGCACCATCAAATCCCTGGACATGACTCTGAGCGAGTTCTGGGAGATAGTGAAGGACAGGACAGTCTGGCATGCTGCAGTCCACGGGGTTGCAAAAAGCTAGACATGACTGAGCAACTGAAAAACAATAGCGTATACAGGATGGAACTGCTGACACAGATTAAACACCTAGAAAAAATGTGGGCTCCAGTTCAACAGTGTTTGAACAAACCAGGTAAAAAAGACATTTTTGTGGTAAATGAAGACATTTGAACATGGTGTAGGCTTTAAATGAAATAAGTGTATCAAAATGGAAAGTTGGAGAGTGACAGAGAAGAGGTACAAAATACAATCTACAATATGATCTTACATAAACTAAAAATTGCATACATATGGGGAAGAATATACATCATATGATATAAATATCAAGGTACAGATAGTAGTGATCTTTTCATGGTAGAAATATAATATTCACTTTGCCATTCTTGCTTGTCTTATTATCTAACTTTCAGTACTGTATTTGAATGATTTCTATAATACAGCAATTTACGAAAGAAGGAAAGAAGAAAAGAAGTTCTATGCAATAAGAGCCTTCTTTTCTGGTTTCTCCAATTCTATAAATACCCATTTACGATAAGTTAGAGTCAAAAGTTTAAACAAAGAAGAGACTTGTTGGGGATCATCTTTTCCAAATTCTCCACAAATGACCTAATTCCTTATGTTTAATTATGTTGCAATGCAGTCATACCCGATATCCACTAATTTTTCTTTTGTATGCTGAAACTAAGTCAAATGTCCATCCAGTGATATCCCGTGGACACAAATGTTTGTGTCAACTGACAACATAAAATAGACAAGTATCTACCACTTCAAAAAAAGTAAAGAAAGTGACAAACAGTTACGACAAGAATAAGATTTGTGTTTCTCTCCACGACCACAGAGATCTGCATTCCTGCTGCCTGCTGTGATCTTCTCCCAGACCTTCAGGGACTGATTCCTCCACATGAGTCATGTTTGAGCTCCACGTCCTCAAAAATCTTTTAATTTTATGACAACTCGATCCATTGTTTACACACCATCCCTTCTCTATTGCCCTAGCCTCTTCAAATCACAGCAGTACCTAGAATTTGTTAACCAGTATATTAACGTTTCATATTTCAGTTTTTAATCAAATTATGCTGGAGTATAGTTGCTTTACAGTGTTGTGTTACTTTCTTCCGTACAGCAAAGTGAATCACTGTCCGTGCACATGTATCTGCTCCACGTTGGATTTTCTTCCATTTAGGTCACCAGGGAACTTCGAGTAGAGTTCCCTTCGCTGAACCGTAGGTTCTTGCTAATTGTCTACTTTGTACATGGTATCAACAGCGTATGTGTTTCAGTTCCTATTGTTTGTAATTCCTTCTACTGCTTCTGTCACTTTTCTTGTTCTCTGAAGACAACAACTAGGGCTCTCTTCTACTTTATGATGAATTCTTCATATCTACTCGGTATTTGACATGTGCTAGTTGCTTCATGAATGCTTGTTGAATGAGTGAATCAGTGCCATAGGTACCTGGATTCTAATAAATAAGCTGCCTGTAGTAATAACCATAAGTAGGTATTGAGTTCAACCAAGAGCTGAAGCTAAATATAGTTTGTTAAGAAACACAACTACCAGCAAGCATTTGAAAATAAATCCAAATAGGAAAATAAAATATATAAAAAATAAACAATAGAAAGACTCTGCGCAAAAATAGGATTAAAAATTTGCCAAACATTGTCTAAGTTCTCATGGAAATGAACATGCTCATGTATAGTGAAAAGACTTTAAGTGGGTAACATCTCTCCGGTGAGAAACTTTGAAAGATTCACCAAGACACAAAAAGTTCAGTCATCACTAGTTTGAGATATCTTAGGAAAAAATATCACAAATGGATGTGATAAAAATATCATAAATAGCTATCCTTGACTATTTTCATAATAGCGAGAAATGTATACACAGCCATTCTATCAACAGGAAATAGGTTTAAGTGAAAAACAGTAGAAATATAAGAATGGAATAGTATGCAGCCATTGAGATGCTGAAGTGTAAGAATCAATTAGGTTTATTGCTGGTGGTGGGATTTGCAGTGATTTTTTTTTTTTTTTGCTTTCTTCTCTACACATTTTTAAGAGATTGACTATTTCATATTTAGTATTCCTATTTAAAAAAATAATAAAGCATTAACAAAAATCATGCTTTCATATGTTTCACAGGTTATGGTGTGTTCTACTAAATGTAATATTTTAACAGTCCAGCATAGTGTTCAGTGACATACAAAACAATAAAGAGCCTCACCTCACGGTTTCCTCAGATGCGGATGTAGCTTTGCCCTGGAATTGACTGAGTTTCAGGCTTTAGTCTGTGTATATCCCATGTGGCTGATACGAGTTTTGTGTCTGCCCTCCAGTTGCAGTCTCTTTCACTGTGCTTGTGGTAGCCAAAGCAATAGTTACAGATATGTCTTGTAGGAACCTCTGAACTCCTGCCTGGATTTATAATACATTCATGTTGATCTGGAATTCTTTTGAATAGTTTGTACCATTATTAAATTGAAAAATAGATGAATCATGGCATAACTCAAACTACAAAAATGAAGCTATTTTTTTTCAAGAATAAATAGTCTCTGTTTCCCCATGATTTGAATATTTAACTTACATTTTTTAAAAATGTAGGGATTCTTTGCTCATAGTTTTTTACTTGTGAATGACTTGAAAACCGACATAGCTGAATGAATATTGACATAGGACACACTGGTTCTGATGAAATACAAAAAATCCATATATCCAGGAGATGCACAACCAGCATGATCAAGAATTAAAAAAAAAAAAAAAGAGCTATAAATAAAGGGTATTCTGTGTGTCACTGAGAAAATTTATTTTTTGGTTCCATCTCCTGGAAGAAATTTGTTAGCATTTGTGTACAGTTCCTAAGGTACTATGTAGATATTTGTCCTGTGATATGCCAAGATAACTTTTGCATACAAAGCTTATAGTTTTAATATCAGTTCAGTTCAGTTCATTTCAGTCGCTCAGTCGTGTCTGACTCTCTGCGACTCCATGAATCGCAGCACGCCAGGCCTCCCTGTCCATCACCAACTCCTGGAGTTCACTCAGACTCACGTCCATCGAGTCAGTGATGCCATCCAGCCATCTCATACTCTGTTGTCCCCTTCTCCTCCTGCCCCCAATCCCTCCCAGCATCAGAGTCTTTTCCAATGAGTCAACTCTTCGCATGAGGTGGCCAAAGTACTGGAGCCTCAGCTTTAGCATCATTCCTTCCAAAGAAATCCCAGGGTTGATCTCCTTCAGAATGGACTGGTTGGATCTCCTTGCAGTCCAAGGGTCTCTCAAGAGTCTTCTCCAACACCACAGTTCCAAAGCATCAATTCTTCAGTGCTCAGCTTTCTTCACAGTCCAACTCTCACATCCATACATGACTACTGGAAAAACCATAGCCTTGACTACTGGAAAAACCATAGCAAAGGTAGACGGACCTTTGCTATTTAAGTACTAGGTGGTTTTATTGATGTGTCTTGAGCTTTACTTTTTTTTTTCTAGTGTATATGAGTGAGTTACTATGTATTTTAACACTATTGAATAAACGATGATAGAAGAGAAATATTCATCATTATTCAATACATAACCTAGACTCATGAAAAAATCACTTAGTCCTTATACCCTTCTACCACATCAAATGGGAAGAAGACAAAAAACTTAAACACTGCAATGAGAACCAGCCAGAAAACAAGATATTACTTATTTTCCATATTCATCCAACTAATCAAAAGGGTCATTTTAAAAAACTTTCTTCTCAGAAGTTCCATTGATGTTTCTCTCATTCTTTCCTTCTCTTGAAACTGAATCACTGTTTCCTTTCAACCATTTTGCTAATGGAGGTAACATCTTTTGAGAAAAACTTCTGCTTTGCCTTGGCGCTTCTTCAGCTATGCCATATAATGTCATTCATCCTTGAAATGTCAAAGAGAGTAAGAAGTGCTCCTATTCTCTCACTGCTCTCTGTTAGATAATCAATGGACTCTTAAAGATGAAGTTTAATGGAATTTCTTACTTTATTCTATGGGCTTTCTCTCCAAAATGACTATTAGTCTGGGTTCTTTGACACACATACCAGAGATTACTCAAGTTTTCTCTTCTTATTTATCCAACTTGTCTCTCCTCCTTGCTTTCTTCCTGCTCACCAGCCAAACACATTCATCTCTCAAGGCTGAAGCTGAGTTATTTGCTATTCAGTTATATGATAATTTTCCCTTTTCCAGTCTCTTAAGCTTACACTACTATCTACTCCTCCCATATTTTTTTTGTCTATCCATCATGGACTATCGCCAAGTACTCCTCCATTGCATTTTCATGTATTTTCATTTTCACCGCTGTAGCCACTAACTGTATTTTTATATTTGTAGTTCTATGTGAGATCTGGTCATAGAAAGTTGAATATGACATGGTTTCTTTCGTCAAACACTCAGAATATATCATATAGATCTCCAAACTGTGACTGACCTCTCCTTCCTAGATACTTGTCAGTCATCTACTAAGATAGTTCTACAATTATGAAAAAGACTCTCAGTTAATTAGACTTTATTAACAAATTAAAGTAAGCCCTTTACTACCTGAGGTTTTTCATAAAAAGGCTTCCAAATTTCAGTATTTTTAACAGAGATCCTGTACTTCAGCCAAGAGATTTTCCAGTAGATCTAGCCTAGCAGACTTCATCCCAGATACAGATATAGATATAAACAGGTAGATAGTTACTTATCTGGAAAATAGACTGTCTTCCTTTTAATTTTTGAGAATCAATTCAAGGCTTATTTTTATCCATAAATAGACCTCATTCCCATTAAAAATATTGTTGGAAACTTTTCATGCAAGAGATACTGACAACGTTATTACTATGTTTAATACAGTTGGGATCCTAATAAATATTACTACAAAAAATGTAACTACACAATTACACTGTGTGTTATGAATAAGACCTGGAACAGAAAGATCCTTCCCAACCTTTTGACATCACGGTACACATGGAAGAAGTATTTATGGGATACCTTGGTGTAGGCAGAGAATTCTGCATATCCAGAGGTGACCAGGCTGTGGGTTCAGCAATCTGCTTCACATCTGAACATCTAAAGTGTTGAAGGAGCCAAAATCTTGTGCATTCCTGGCACACACTGTACTTCCCAATACTGGCTGGAAAGCTGTGGTGCAGGAGACCCTGGGAGAATCAGTCTCTTTCACCTTGAGTAGTCACGGAAGGAGGATTTAAATGTCCTTGAAGCAGTTTTTGGTGCTTAGTTTTTTAAATAGCATAGAAAGAGGAGAAAACCTCTGGTGCATAAATGTTCAGGGTAAACGGAAAACAGCATGATTTCAAAGAAAAGAGAAAAAGACCAGAGAAAATTTTGTTGCTTTTCACCCATGGCTAAGTATATTGAATATCTTATTTAATATCTCTTTTTAGAATGTTTATTTCAAACTTTTGGTCTTTAATTTGCATTTAAAATATAGTACTAGGTTAATAATTAATATTTCTTTCATTTGTTTTACACTGTTTAATTAACACTGTAAATTAACATTTAATTTACACTGTTACACTCCTTTCTCAGCACCTAACTATTACTGATGCATTATTGAGTATTTTCTACGATAATGACTCAGAGAGAAGACAGATAAAACACTGAACAAGGAAGATAATTGAAATACCTCACATAGTTTTGGCAAATCTATACCAAATAATTGGATACATGAATGGATGAATAAATGAAAAATGACAAATAAAAAATATTAAAGGACTGTTTTTTTGTCTGGAAAAGCCAACCTTTTCCTGAGATAGAAAAACTATGGGTTTCAAGAATAAAATTCCTACAAAACTGCACTGAGCATTTACATTATAAGCCACAGAGTTTCTAAAAAAGTAACAACCATCTTCTGACTAAAAGAGAAATAAGAGTTTCACGATAAACTAGAAGAGGGAGATAGGGCTCAGTCTGGATTCCAGAGAAAGGTTTCAGTTCCTTAATTCCTGGGATTACTAGGTTCTGGCTACAAAGCAGAGTTGAAGGAGTGCTGGAATACACCAATAACAATCCAGATAGACTAATGGAAAGTCTAAGCACAGCAGGGACTTCTCACATTTGGCAGTGTGTATGCAGGGGAGACTCCAGGTCTTGAAAAGAAATCCCAAGTCCCACATGCCGCGTCAGCCATGAAAGGAGGCTAGAATGTCAGTGCTGGGAGACTCAAGGAGGTCCTGATGGAAGTCAGGTCAGAACCAAGGACAGCAACAGCGGAGTCTTGGTCTCTCCAGGAATGGTAAGCAAGAATTCAGGGACTGTTAGCTTATGTCTACAAGGATAGCTGGGCTGAGATTCACTGCGAGAAGGTCAGCAAGGGAAAAGGATGACTCATGGATAGAGCATCCCTTCCCAGATGTAAGGACAATGAATGGATAAATCAACTGAAAACATATCCTCCAGAGAGAAGTGAAGAACAGTGGGAAGAGAAGAATTCTGAATCTGATTATTTACCCCAAAGAAGCAGCTTTAAAAGTGGAAATGGATGAGCCACCCTGATTATCATATTAAATTCTTCAACTATTATGTGGAATAAGAGCACATAAACTGTTATTAATTCCTTTATAAACAAGGAAATTAGATCTATTCATTTATTATTTATAACTGTGAATTTTAAAATTATTATAGTATGTTTCAGATTCCACCTTCTTATGAAAGGACTATGTTCTGGAGAAAACAGGTCAATGGCTTTTAAATCACTGGGGAAAATAAAGGAGTTATATAACCCATGTTCAAATTTGAATTCCTCTATTCACTAGCTGTGTGACTTTTGTTGAGAATAAATTCTCTGAGTCTCACACGTTCTCATACCTTATGAGCAGAGGCGCTGCTTTCTGTGGTTTGTACTTTCTTTCCACAGATGTTTACAGGCAGAAATGATGTCTTCCTCTGAGGCAAAGGACAGACAAGCTAACTTCCTATTATAGAAGATTTGGATTCCCAAGCTCAGGGTTCCCCTCGTATAATGCATGTGAAATAGTCACCTCGTTTTCTTCATTTCATTCTGTTAAAATTGGGGCTCAGAAAACTGGCATACAAATAAAAATACCAATATCCTGACTAATGCTATTCCTGTGAGTAATAAAGTCCTTTGTTTCTAAACTAGGAGTCCCAGGTCTTCTGTCAGTGTCCATGAAATACAGGCAGTATAATTTTTTAGCATGCATGAACATAAACCTGATTTTCCTCACCTTTTAAATAAAGATTGTATGATTGTGCTTTGTTCTTCACAGGATTGTTGTAGAAATGAAAGAAGATCCTGATAAAAAAATACAACATACTAAAATTGAGAGCTTGGACCCCAGAGTCTAATAGCTTAGATTTAAATCTCAGCTTACCATTTACCAACAAAATGACTTTGGGCAAGACACTTATGTCTCTGTGCTTCAAGTTAGTCATAAGTAAAATGTGGCTGGGTAATAATATTACCAACCTCACAGTGTTCTGAGTGTTAAAAGCTCTAAGAATATTTCTCATGCACTGTATCAGTGTTTGCTATAAGGCTCTGAGAAAGAAATCCCTACCTAACTCGTTTGCAATGAACGATATTAAAGACAGACAGACAAATAGAAAGTAGATATACACATACACACACACATACATACATAGATTCATGGATACATACTTGCTTGAAGTGAAGTGACAAGAAAGTCACTCAGTCATGTCCGACTATTTGCGACTCCGTGGACTATATAGTTCATGGACTTCTCCAGGCCAGACTGCTGGAGTGGGTAGCCTTTCCCTTCTCCAGGGGATTTTCCCAACCCAAGGATCAAACCCAGGTCTCCTGGACTGCAAGCAGATACTTTACCAGTTGAGCCACCAGGGAAGTAAGATAGAAAATGTTGGTTCAGAAAGTAAAAAGATAACTTCTGGCTACAGATGCTTGTGTAGGATACTGGGTGTTTGAATTGCCCAATGAATGATAAGCAGCATTTATATATATATATATATATTCACAGCTGCTAGAGACTATATTTCTTTATATATTATAATATATAATATATATTTCTCTATTTGTTATAATATAATATAAATATATTTCTATATATATATAAATAAGTGAAAGACTGTGCAGTCCAGAAAAATACTCTATCACAGACACACAAAAAATTGGAGAAAGAAGGGACAATAGTGGGTAACAGCTCCTATGCCTGCTTTGCACATCTTTCATATCAAGCTCAATGTAGAACACAAAGTAGGTGTTAAATAATGTTGACTGCCTGGTAAATTAAGATCTTTACATAATTACTGTGCCTGGTGAATCTTTAAGTTAAAATATGAGTGGCTTTTATGTGCATTGATTTTTTGAAGATTTTTCCAACTCCATTGGCTGGTAGGAGAGTGCCTAGTGCTATTTAAGGCCAAAAAACAGAGCTTCAAACACCATTTCTTTAAATGCAAATGCATAATCACCCTCTCTTCAGTCCATTGAATTCGAGGTTTATTGGGCACTTTCTCGGTTGCATTGATTTGGCACTAATGATGTGCTTCAGTCTTAGAGTGAGATTATTCTACTTTTCTCTAAGAGAACATAATGATCATCTTAGGTTTTCTGTAATCCATTTCATTTTTTAAAATTCTTTGCTTCTTTACTTTTTGTTCCAGTTTTATGTTATGAACATCAGGTGGTAGCCACAATGGAGAAATATATTCTCTAGCAGCTGTGAATGCTATTCTAGATACATACACTTCCCTAAAGAAATTAAACCATCTGGGTATTTTTCGAAATGCATTGAATTTATTGGAAAAAAAGAAACCCATAAGATGCATCTTATTGGAGAGAAGAGGAAAGAAATAAGTCTTTATAATAAATTGCAAATGGATGTTAAGTTTTAACAATCTAGAGTAATTTCACACACTGAGAAAATAACTGATTTTTTCATGTTTGCCCTCCCAATTTGTTTTGCTCATCTGTTTGAAGATTGGAACAATCTGTATGATTCTGAAGGAAATGTTTACAAGTAGTAGATGTCATAATTGTAGACATCTATGCCATCCTGGTAGCATTAGACAGTTTTGTAAGATTATGCTGCCATATCTGGCCAGTCTTAGCTTTATAGATAATGGTGTATGAATATGCACAGCTTTGCCTATTGGGATAACAGTAGTAGAATAACAAACAGCTATCTTCAAGAAGGAAAATGGAACAGCTGACTGCATGAACAGTTAGTGCGCCAGATGACACTAGTAACTAGGAAGCGCATGTTTCTAGTGCAGCCTTGCTGCGTCAGGTCATAGGTAATGGAAAGCACCTTTCGATAGAGCTTCCCTGGTGACTCAGACGTTAAAGAATCCGCCTGCAGTGCAGGAGACCCGGGTTTGATCCCTGGGTCGGGAAGATCCCCTGGAGATGGGAATGGCTACTCACCCGAGTATTCTTGCCTGGAAAATCGCATGGACAGAGGAGCCTGGCGGGGTGGCAAAGAGTCCAACACGGCTGAGCGACTAACATTTTCACTTTCACTTTCACACATAGTACATTGCGTAGAATGACATTAACAGCCCTGGATCTATTCTTCCACCTTGCACAAGCTTCAGGAACAGTGAAGACCCTGCTGGGCATGAGGAAAATGTGGTTCTCTGAACCAGTTCACACGGAAATGCCCCTGTGACATTACACGTCCTATCAAAGTTGTCTCAGTTCATTCCTCATACTTGATTGAAAGGTAGAAATCTGTAATCCGTGAAATGGATCTTTTGGGTGTGGTTTGCACCATGCGGAGTTGCTGAATGACAGAAAGAGAGGAGGTAGTGCTGGGCCAAGAGAAAAAAGAAAACGTCTCTCATCTGCATTATTGGCATTTCGGGCGAAACGCATCTTTATTGGGAAGTGCTGAACACTGTTGTGAACATTTAGAAATGATAGCTTCATTGGTCTTATCACTGCATGCCTGGAGTGGCCCCCTCCCCAAGCTCCTGTACTTTGGCCTGTACTCTGTACCTCCCTGTGGTCAATGCCAGCATCCTACCTGGTTGAGTACCTAAGGGCCTTGACTGATGCAACCTCCCAGCCCCAGGAGCCATTCCCTACAGCATTTGCAGCTACAATTTAGACAACACAAATATGACTTTTCTTCCAAAAGTTCACTTCAGTTCAGTTCAGTCGCTCAGTCGTGTCCCACTCTTTGTGACGCCATGAACTGCAGCACACCAGGCCTCCCTGTCCATCACCAACTCCCAGAGTTCACTCAAACTCATGCCCATTGAGTCTGTGATGCCATCCAGCCATCTCATCCTCTGTCGTCCCCTTCTCCTCCTCCCAGCATCAGAGTCTTTTCCAGTGAGTCAACTCTTCACGTGAGGTGGCCAAAGTACAGGAGTTTCAGCTTCAGCATCATTCCTTCCAATGAACACCCAGGACTGATCTCCTTCAGAATGGACTGGTTGGATCTCCTTGCAGTCCAAAGGACTCTCAAGAGTCTTCTCCAACACCACAGTTCAAAAGCATCGAATTGATGCTTTAGTGCTCAGTTTTCTTTATAGTCCAACTCTCACATCCATACATGACTACTGGAAAAACCATAACCTTGACTAGACAGACTTTTTTTTGGCAAAGTAATGTCTCTGCTTTTTAATATGCTGTCTAGGTTGGTCATAACTTTCCTTTCAAGGAGTAAGTGTCTTTTAAATTTCATGGCTGCAATCACCATCTGCAGTGATTTTGGAGTCCCCCAAAATAAAGACAGCCACTGTTTCCACTGTTTCCCCATCTATTTCCCATGAAGTGATGGGACCAGATGCCATGATCTTTGTTTTCTGAATGTTGAGCTTTAAGCTAACTTTTTCACTCTCCTCTTTCAATTTCATCAAGAGGCTTTTTAGTTCCTCTTCACTTTCTGCCATAAGGGTGGTGTCATCTGCATATCTGAGGTTATTGATATTTCTCCCAGCAATCTTGATTCCAGCTTGTGCTTCTTCCAGCCCAGCATTTCTCATGATATACTCTGCATATAAGTTTAATAAGCAGGGTGACAATGTACAGCCTTGACGTAACCCTTTTCCTATTTGGAACCAGTCTGCTGTTCCACGTTCAGTTCTAACTGTTGCTTCCTGACTTGCATACAGATTTCTCAATAGGCAGGTCCAGTGGTCTGGTATTGCCATCTCTTTCAGAATTTTCCACAGTTTATTGTGATCCACACAGTCAAAGGATTTGGCATATTCAATAAAGCAGAAATAGATGTTTTTCTGGAACTCTGTAGCTTTTTCAATGATCCAGTGGATGTTGGCAATTTGATCTTTGGTTCCTCTGAACATCTGGAAGTTCCTGGTTCATGTATTGCGGAAGCCTGGCTTGGAGAATTTTGAGCATTACTTTACTAGCATGTGAGATGAGTGCAATTGTGTGGCAGTTTGAGCATTCTCTGGCATTGCCTTTCTTTGGGATTGGAATGAAAACTTCCAATAGTTAGATTGTATCAAGTCTACAAGGATGCAGTCTATTTAGACATTTACAACATTTTTATTTCTTTAGAGGTAAGATTAAGTTAAAAGAAGTGCCCTACTACCTACGTGCTGTGCAGGAGACCCAGGTTCAATCCCTGGGTTGGGAAGATACCCTAGAGGAGGAAATGGCAACCCACTCCAGTATTCTTGCCTGGGAAATCCCATGAAGTGGAGCCTGGCAGGCTACAGTCCATGGGGTCACAAAAGAGTTGGACATGAGTTAGCAACAACCAACAACAATAACTACTTTAAAGCCAGGTCCTAAACCGTGGCTTCATGTAAAAGTCAACTATATGTTGGGCAAGGCTCAAGGAAAATAAAATCTGAGGCTCCTTGTTTAAAAAGCAGGGGAGACAGAGTGCAATTGAAAGTGTTAAAATGTAAAAATTTTTCCTTTAAAATATGTTTTCATTTATAAAATAAAAGAGAGTAATAGCAATACATGAATATAAATTGTCATAATTTTTATAATATAAACTCTCATAATTTTTATAATATAAAAAGACTTATTAATGGATTCCTTAAATTGATCACAAGCTTCTTCTGGCTCCTTTTTCTTCAAATGCATTCATTAGGTTATCAAGATTTATACTTTTGGCAGCATCATGAAAACTCCAGCCAATTGCTATTTTATCCTTATCATCTTATAAGGCCCATAACGAAATGGGCTATCTGACAAGTAATTGATATTGATGAAATACCATTTATATAAAATGCCACTGCATACCACTGTGTATGCAAATTGAGCTGTATTTCACAGAGGACCCCGACACTCAGTTTGTTTCCTTTCTAAACTTCATTATCCAAGTAGAAATGTGGGGCCCACCTCCCCTGTGCTGCACAGGTAGGAACAGGGGCTCTTATTTGCTAAAAATCTATGTGAGGAAGAAATTCCACATGTAACCGAAAGCAGCATAGGCAGACTCTGGCAAATGTAAAATCAAAAATCACATCTGAAGCTTTACGTTTTAAGAAGTTGAGTAAAATACTCATGTCTTTGTCCGTAATGAGTCGCTTCTCACTTAGCACTTTCAAGCTTCTCTCTGTTTTTGACTTTCAAAAGCTGAATTATGAAATTGCCAAATGTAGATTCCTTTAATTCATCCTATTTGGAGTTTATTGAGCTTCTTGAATATAAAGTGCAGTATTGTCATTGAATTTGGGAAGACTATGCCATTGCTTCTCAAATGTTCTTTTTGAGTGTATGTCTCTTTCCTTTCCTTCTGGGTCTCCCTTTACGTAGGTCCCTTAGCTTGGTTCATTCTGCTTCATTGTTTTTCTTTGTTCATCAGACTGGATAATCTCCTCTGAGCTGTCACTAAGTTTGTTGGTTCTTTCTTCTCTCTGAAGCAATCAATTTTTGAGCCCCTTTAGTGAATGTTTCCTTTTAGATATTATACATTTTAACTCCAGAAATTCTGTTTAGTTTTTTTAAAAGAACATTTGCTATCTCATTATTTACATTTACCATGTGTTGAAACATCGTCTCCTACTATCTTTAATATTTTTAGACATGGCTTATTTTACTGTAGCATTTTGAGCACATTTGAAATAGCTGAAAAAGTCCACCTTATACATTTCCTCAAGGACACTTTCTATTGATTGTTGCTTTTCTTGTAGAAGACATAATAGATGCAGGTTTGATCCCTGGGTCAGGAAGATCCCCTGGAGGAGGGCATGGCAACCCACTGCAGTATTCTTGCCTGGAGAGTCCCATGGACAGAGGAGCCTGGAGGCTACAGTCCATGGAGCAGCGAAGAGCAGGACAGGTCTGAGTGGCAGTGTGACACGCGTGTGTGGCTCATGCATTCTTGCTTCCTCGTGTGCCTCATGTGAAGTGAAGTCACTCAGTCGCGTCTGACTCTTTGCGACCCCCGTGGACTATAGCCTACCAGGCTCCTCCGTCCATGGAATTTTCCAGGCAAGAGTACTGGAGTGGGGTGCCATTTCCTTCTCCAGGGATCTTCCCGACCCGGGGATCCAACCTGGGTCTCCCACATTGCAGGCAGACGCTTTAACCTCTGAGCAACTAGGGAAGCCCAGTTTTTATTAAAAACTGAGTAGCTTAAATAACATAATGTGAAAACTCTGGAAATCAACTTTCACACCTCCCCAGGGTTTTGTTTTAGCTGTTTGTTATAGTTGTCATTGTCTCAGAGAATATTATGAACTAATGTCTAAATCTGTATTCTTGGGACTTCCCTGGTATTCCAGTGGCTAAGACACCAAGCTCTCAATGTCGGGAGCCCAAGTCCATTCCTTGATCAGGGATCTAGATCCTGAGGGCCACAGCTGAGACCTGGCATGCTGCAACAAAGACTGGAGATCCCACACGCCACAACTGAGACCTGGCCCAGCCCAGTAAACAAATATGTTTTGAAGAAATAAGGAAATCGGTATTCTTTGTCATGTGTAGCCCTAAAGTTTCTACTCCGTTAGTTTAGTGGTCAGTTAATGGTGAGACAGAGATCCCCTTAAAGGCTTATAAACAGTAAGTCTAGTATTCTTTACTGAGAAGCTCTATGTGGGTGCTGGGGCATGTCTTCAAGACATAACCTGGAGTCTACACCTCTGCCTTAGCCTTTGCTTCCTGCCTGTGCAACCTCAGGATCAACCAGCGGAGGGAGCTTAGATCCCACTCAGGACTTTCCTTAGCACGTGCCCTGCTCCGTGCCTGAGCGCAGCCCTGGGTGTGCACGTAACCTCCCAGATTCTCTGAATAATTCGAAATCTTATCAAAGTTCCTACAGACATCTCACTTCCCAACTTTCCCTTTTAAGGTCTGTTGGTTCGCTTGTTTGCCCCAGCTATGTGCCACCTCAAGCAGGCGTGAAGTTAATCAACTGCCCGCTTTTGTTTTGTTTGTTTTGATCGTTTCTGACATTTGCCTTCAAAGGCAATGATCGTTTCACTGGAAGAGCCATGAGGCAAGTCAAATGCAGACAGCCTTGCAAGCGTCATTTTCCGGGGCACTGTGAGTTAGGACGGATAAGGGCATTTTCCTGAAAATTAGATTGCTAACAAGCTCCAGCACCATTCTACTTCTTCTGGTGACTATCCATCTACTGATTTTCACCACTAATGCAAACTGTTACTTTTCAAGGACACAGTGGAAATGGAGAGCAGAAAATGGGAAAGTTCAAATGCCTCAAGCCCAGTTGTTCTTACCAAGGGTCAGCCATCGGTTCCTGGTGGGCACCTGCTCTTACAGCTCATAGCTTTGGTAGGGCCTCTCCCTTCCGTGTTACCCAAAGTGTGCAGATCTTTGTCACTCAAATCCTTTCCCAGACTGAGGGGAAATTTGCCTGGAATCTTCTTGAGCAGGACTTTCCAAATTGGGCAGATAATTATAGAGGAGAAGGGAAGTTTATGGGAGGAAACTGAGGAGATGTTTAATGGTAGACTTGTTTCAGTTGTGTCTCTGATACAAGGTCAGTATGAAGGTAGGGTCTCAGAAGGAAATGTAGCTGTCCTAACTCAAGTTGGCATAAATTAAGTAATATTCACAGAAGGGCGAAGGGCCTATTGACAAGGACGTGAGAGCGGGCTGCACGGAATCACAGTGGTTGATGCAATTGCACAGGGCTAACATGAGTGGGACGACGGACGCTTGAGCCCAGGAGGCAGGCAGGAACTGGAACCCAGAAAACACCTGGGAGAGGAGACCAGTGCAGAGAGGCCACTTTGAAAAGAGACTGCGTATTGGGACAATTAAGCCTCTGCATTCTTTCATCAGTCGTGAAGATATGAAGTGAAGTGAAGTCTCTCAGTTGTGTCTGACTCTTTGCGACCCCATGGACTGTAGCCTACCAGGCTCCTCAGTCCATGGGATTTTCCAGGCAAGAGTACTGGAGTGGGGTGCCATTTCCTTCTCCAGGGGATCTTCCTGACCCAGGGTTTGAACCTGGGTCTCCCACATTGTAGGCAGACGCTTTACCGTCTGAGCTACCAGGTCTTGAGTAACGTTAAATAATGATATATTTTACCCAAGGTTCTGGGTCAGAAAACACAGTGAGCCCAGGAAACCTCACAGGCAGGGAGCTCATGTAATATATAACCCAACCTCGATAAACATGCTTCCCTTCAATCTCCTGCCTGGTCCCCACCAGTCACACCCAGCTGGAAGTCCAAGAGCAGCTGAGTTTGCTTTGACTGTTGGAGTCAGCTTCCTGGGCAGAGCACAGCTTGGACCTGGAAGCCAGTGGAAGACAAGACTGAACAGAACAATGGGTCCATGCCTGGGAACCTGGTGACTTAAACCACCATCAGCTGTTTTGTCAAAGTTCTGGAGATTAGGAATCTCAAATACAGGTTCTGGTAGGGCCGTGGTCCCTCCAGTCCTCTGGGGAAATCTCCCTTCATCCCTTCTGGATCTGGTGGTTTGCTGATGGTCTCTGGTGTTCCTTGGCTTGTAGCTACATCTCTCTATCTCCCCAGGGTCTCATTTTAGCAAGGACACTAGTCATATCAAATCAAAGGTTCACTCTACTCTGGTATGACTTCATTTAACTAGTTATATTTGCAATGATCCTACTTCCAAATAAGGTCACATTCCAACTTTGAGGAGCACAATTCAACTCATAACAAGGCCAATGGGGATGAAAAAGGCATCTGATACAAAAATTCAGTCAGATTAAGATATAAAAATAAAATCAATAATAATATCAGCATACTATAAAAGATTCAGTTAAATTACAAGATAAATCTGAAGCAAAGAATGATATTGGAAAGCCAGTTGGCAGCCATTAAAACCATCCCAGAGTGATGCTGGGATTGCGCATGGGATTGTTTGTAATATTCACACTGTAAGCGAGACACTAAACTGTATTCTATAGCCAGCAAAGTTGAGATCCAATAACCTAATAGATAATAAATTGAATATTTATTTTCTTTTGTCATATTTGCAACAAAAGCTGTTCGATTATAAAAATCAGAAGTTAAAATTCTATGCAGTATGTGCTTTGCTTTTATACTTATGTGATTATATCTAAGCACAAAAGATGACAAGCTTGGAAAATAATTTAAAGATGTTCGTATTACATGGGTTGGCGTGAGCTAACCCATGCATCTCTGTTCCACTTCTACAAGTTATTGATTTTTGCAAACTGTATCAGTTAGCTTCTCAATTCTGTCACTTGCTGGATTCATTTTCATGGATATCTTTGTCTCTGTAGCCAAAGTGATCAGACACAGCTCTTGGTTTGGTTGTTACAGCTGTTTTAAGAGGCAATTTGGACCACTGTGGAGTTAAGGGTAATCGCTTGTAAGAACCTTAGAAGCATCTCAGAAAACACACAAAAAAATTCTGCGACAAGATTATCTGAAGGTGGTTGCGGACCACTGCCTGTGGGGGAACTCTTGAGTGTGTCTGCTGCAGCCAGATGTTTGTGTTTTCACAACATTAAGCTACGGAAAACAGTGAGAGAGAAGGCAGGAGCTAGCTGCAGCAGGGCAGAGCCCTAAGCATTAATAAAGCCAACCCACACTCCAATAGCTCACAGGGCCTTTGTGAATCAAACGCTACTCTAAAACCATTTGCAAAGCTGAGTTAATAGCCTTAGAATCTCCCATGTTTTTCTAAGAAAGGAAAAATAATTTAACGACATCTTTGGGGTTTGCTTTGCCTTCTATAAATCCTACAAGTTTTGCTTTCAAAGAAGCTTTTCCAAGCTTGCAGGGTTATTAAGCAAATAGGGACCCATTCTTTTGTAAAACAAAAAGCTTAAGTTTCTTAGAAACAGAAAGCTGCTCTCACCAGAACACACATCTGATGCACTAATTTGATGGGTATTTTCATCTTCAGGAATCCAAGGCCTAGGTCTGCTTTTAGACAACAATCAGACAGGGCAGCAAAGAATGAATGGGCACGTCATGTGTCAATCAATTAAAAAAATGAAATAAACAAAGTGAATGAATGAACTCACTTACAGTGATAGAGTGTTTGCACCAGTGCGGGGAGCAGAAGGGGCCTCTTCATCACTTGCAGGGTGGATCCAACACCCAGGGGAAGGATACTGGGAGTTTTGCAGACTCCAAAGCCGGTATGGGATCCGACTGGGAAGAGATCTGTAATCAGTACCTCTAGCTTGAACATCATAGCCCCATTTGGTACAGTTTTCAGTCCAAAGAAATAAAGTGTGCAAGTACTAATACTAATAAATTAGATTGGCTTCCATGTGATAGAAGAATTTCAGACTCCCACTGGGAAATTTGGGGTACTTGATTTCTACTGGTGCAGACTAGGTGTACCTAAAACGGTAGGTAAAGACAAGATGAATAACTTACAATCTGTGGTCCCAATGTCCCACATCTAGAAGGGAAACCAACAGGTATCAAAACATAAAAGAAAGGCCAAGTATTGGGATGAAGAACAGAAGGCTATTTTGAACTGAAAAAGCCCAGGATGGCTTTATAATGAAGACAAATTTTGAAATGGGTCCTGAAACAAGAATAAGATTTTAATATGTACAGAAAAGAAATGGGAATTCTGGGGTTGAAGGAATTTTATGAACAGGCAAGGCAGTATGGATATTGGTCCACTTATTTGCATGCATTGAAATCAGAGTCAGTAAATTTTTCCTGTAATTGGCCACATAATAAGTATTTTAGGCTTTGAAGTCCACTTCTCTGGGGGTTGCTTTGTCTTCTGTAAATCTTAGAAGTGGTCTCTGTTGCAGCTACATAACTCTGCCATGGTAATGGGAAAGCAACCTAAACAATATAAAAACAGTGAGCATCAAAAAAAACAAAATGAACATGACTGTGTTCCAAAAAGTTGTTATAAAACAGATGTCACATAGCTACAGTTCACTACCTATAAACTCCATGAGGACAGGAATTTTTGTCTGTTTTGTTCACTAATTTATTCCAACTACCTAGACAGTGCCCAGCTCATGGTCAATAAACTTTGCTTTTTATTGAGATATAATTGACATATAGCATTATATTACTTTCAGAAATGCAACACAATGATTAGATATTTGCATATACTGTGAAATTATTACCACAATAAGTCTAGCTAACACTAGCTAAATGATAAATAAATGAAAAAAAAAAAACCACGAATCTGGGCAAATGAAATAGGACCATATCTGAGAACCATTGACTGTCATCCTGAGGTGTAGTTTTCTAGCACAGCTAACAGGAAACCACTAAGGTTTTCTATACTGTAATTACTCTCTGCATTTCAGAATGTCATTTGGCAGATAAGATTGATGGATGGAAAAGCGGAGATATTTGAAGCAGAAAGATAGGCTGACATATCACAATCCATATAAGAGAGAAGAGATTCTGAACTAGGATATGGGGTGTTAGGCATAAGTAAAATACAGGTTTTAGAGACTTAACCTCTAAAATGCAGCCATGTGCTGAAATTTAGAGAAAAGCCTTTAAAATAATTATTGGTGACGGGGAGGAGCACTGGAGAAGGAAATGGCAACCCATTCCAGTATTCTTGCCTGGAGAATCCCACAGGCAGAGGAGCCTGGTGGGCTACAGTCCATGGAGTTGCAAGAATCGGACAGGACTTAGTGGCTAAATCACCACCAGCAGGAGCGTAGCTAGTTCATTCTGTAATTCACAGAAGCCAGAATACTTTCAAGGAGAATGGAAAAAAATAAAGTCAAATATAGGTGAAAGTTGACATATCCACCTATAAATGCCATGAGCTATAGGTTAGCATAAAGTTAGTTCATTAGAATGTTCTTCTTCTGAGTAAGAATGAAATGTAACAGATGTTCTCATGTGATTATCATTGACTTCCTCTACCCACAGGAGACTCCCTTGTAAGGCATTTCGAAGGTGGTTCCCAAATTTCTGCTTAGGTAACACAGCTCGAAACAGGACCACAGTGAGAGCCAGGGACCTCTATTGAAATCATTTCTGTCTTGCACACGTTACCTGTCAGATATCTACTTTATTTAAGCGACTTTTTTTTTTTTTCAAAGAAGTGATAAGAGTAGCAATTGACTTGAGTTTTCATGAAGTCTACATTTATGGAGCAGGACATGCTTTGACATTTGAGGTCACAAGCTGGACCAAAAATAAAGTTTTACACTCTCTACCATATGAATCACCAGCACAGAGGCTAATGACAAATGTCACTGATAAGTGCCTTGTGTCCAGGAAGGAGCCCTCAGGGGACAAAGAGTACATGCAGTTGCAGTTTTATTTATGATTCTATTTCTAAAACATTATTCTCTGTCATCACAATTGCAAGAAGAAACACTGATGAGAAACACAATGAAATTAGGTCAGAAATTAAAGAATGAATTTGGTCCTATAGAAGACAAACAAAGGAAAACTTAGAAATCTAAGAAGGGAATCAAGATTCAATGCCCCTGATTCTTCCAGAAGAATCACAACTGTTTGCTCCTTTTTCTAGATTTTCATCATCAAAATGTTGTCCTGAATATTCTATTTTCTAGAGAAAAGTTAAATATTCACATTGTTACAGGGGCCAAACAGATGACATCATTGTGGGCAAAGCAGGCCAGAAATAACAAAATGATGAAAAAGGTCAGCGTGAACAACCCACGTCCACATGACAGACCAAGGGCTGAAACTGCGGTTCAGTTCAGGCAGAATGTGCTTTTATGCCCCTGGCTCTTACAGTTTTTATGCAAGGCAAGACAAATGCATGTTTCATCTGAAATCTATGAATGTTTAAATATTGTTAATTAATTAATATCTCAATGTGTTGGGTCCAAAAATTATCAGTGGTCCTCAGTTTGCTGTCTCCTATTTTGAATCATTTTTTTTGTGTGAGAAATCCTTGATGAATTATTCAGTGAATCAGTCCTTGATAAACTGATCACTATTAGCTATTGTTTCAAACAAATGTGTTTATAAAATTTTCATAGGGCTTGATTCAGGGGAGAGCAAAAATTATCAGGATACATTAAAGAAAAGAGAATTATTATGGTGCTATTTTTATTCAATAAAAATGAAATATAGTTTTATTGAATATTGAGATTTATTATGATAGCTAATATTTTTAATAGCTCAGGTGTGTCCAACTCTTTGCGACCCCATGGACCATATCCCACCAGGCTACTCTGTCCCTGGAATTCTCCAGGCAAGAATACTGCAGTGGGTAGCTGTTCCTTTTCCTAGGGGATCTTCCCGACCCAGGGATCAAATGTGGGTCTCTTGTACTGCAGGCAGATTCTTTGCCACCTGAGCCACCAGGGAAACACCACACTTTTATTGAACTATGTGTTTCAAGAACTGAGATATAGTAGCATGTTTAATCCTCAGAACTGTTGGGAGCCAGCATGAGGAACTCCGCCCATGGCAAAGATCATGAGGAAGGAAGCTTGGCATACACAAAGGCGTGATCAAGCCTCAGGAAACCCCCTGTTTCTGAGCATCTACCCTCAAAACCAGAGTACTTTACGGGGAGCTCTCCCCCATAACCATTTCTCTCAGAGAAGGAGTTAACTTGCAGCTCCAGTTAATAAAAATTCCTGGGTGTGATAAGAGTGTTTCAGCTTATGAACTCTGAAGGGTCTCTGGCCTGCCTGATCAGGCTTGTCCGGCCGCATGTGATTGTTTACAGCTTCCCAACTGTGAGATGCACGGGATGTTTTAAAATTTTCTAAATACAGACTCTTTTGAGAAGTTAGAAGATCATTAGTATAGTATCAGTAGGTTGATTAGGAATTATATTGGTGAAGGGTCTTTTCATTTGTCCTGCCAATAATTACTGCTAATTCCCTGCCCTGGGTATGACAAGGATGTCTCAGGTCAAACCTCTCTGCTGACAGCCTAGCTTGTGTGACAGCCTCTCAGCCATAAACAGCGCAGAGAGTTTGAAGTATTAGCGTAGGGCTTTTTTCATTGATGAGTCAATGATTGCCATCAGGCCTCCATATCCTTAGGCACCTGGGAATATATTAATCAATGTATTTGGAATATAGAAAAAGAAACATAGTAGTTTTTTGATGTTAGCAATACTACACTTTCTGAGTTAATGAATCTTCTCTTTTGTTACAGATCACTGTACTTTGTTATAAATCACTATGAATCACTATGCTATGTAACTTTATCACTATCTTAAGACAAAATAGATCTTAAGGGGAACATTGGTGAAGGGTTTACATTTGTTGAGCCAATACTTGCTGCTAAATCTCCATATTCCTGTCCTTATAATGAATATAACTAGCATATAGGAGAAATAAGTATTAACCTTTAAGATTAATCATGTTAAATCTTAGGTTAAGTAAATTCCTTTCCTGATGGTAACTCACTACACCCTCACCCTATAGGAATGCAACTTTATTTGGAGGGTGGCGCCTGATTTAAGAAGAAATCACCCCTGGAAAAATAAGTTTTCTGGTTAACTGACCGGTATCAGAAAGAGCCATAAAATGTCAGCAGACCTTATGGCAAAAAGATGATGAAACTCGTAAGATCTTTGTATAATTTTATATGAAGCACCTGATTGTGACAAGGGTCAGGTCTGCTGACCCCCGCGTGACTCTGTATTCATCCCTGTGTATAACAAAAAGGTATATAAACAAACCTGAAAAATAAAGAAATCGGATCAGTTTCTGGAAAGACTGATTCCCCCGTGTCGTTTCTTTCTCGCTCCCCGTTTTCCTGGCTGAATTCCCATCTGAAATGTGGGTACTCACCAAGCCTGCTAATTCTGCCTGGGCTTCTGAGATCGGACCGGGGAGGCCTCAGTGCCTCCTCTCCTTTGGGAGAATGGAAAGACGCCTGTGGCCTACGTAGGTGGTGATTGGGATTCCACGTAAACCAGTTATTCAGCCTCTTTTCTCCACTAATTCTCCTACTACACTATCTGTTTCTAATCTCCCTCTATATCTGTAATTAAATAAGTTTTTTCCAGGATGCCGACTCCGTCCCCACCTTCGAATCATCCTGTATCCACCGGGGCTGGACCCCGGCACAGAACAGCCTTGCTAGTAGGGGACTCTTAGATGAAGTTGAGGTATAATGAGATTATACAATCTATGGCTTTAAAGTGGCAAATCCACAAGCTGATTGCCAGTAGAATAAGTCCAGTTTCCTGAGCTCTAGCCTCTGTATATCCTGGCATGTATTAATCCTGGGATGGCAGAAACTTACTCAGCCTATCAGATCTGAGTTTTCTTATGGTTAAAATAGGAGTTTATAACCGGCTACCCCCAGTTGTGTGGATAAAAGTGGATAATATAAATGAGATTCTTATATACTACCACACGTTATTTAAACATAAATTGTCACAGACAATTTGGTATAGTATAGGGTTCTTAGCATTGGTAAGACCAAAGGCTATGTCATCATGCTCTATTAAAACAGCTATTATCATCTTTGTAATTCTGCAGCCAAGCACTGTACACCAAGTTGGTGAGTGGTCCATCAATGCCTGATTTGATCTTCTTGCTCCACTGGTATCCTTGTGTGTTTGCCCCTGGCCTCTCAGTTGTAGCTGACTGTTTGCAACCCCATGGATTCTAGCCTACCGTGCTCCTCTGTCCATAGGGTTTTCCAGGCAAGAATACTGGAGTGGGTTGCCATTTCCTTCTCCAGGGGATCTTCCCGACCCAGGGATTCAACCAGATCTCTTGCATTGCCAGATGGATTCTTTATCACTAGCACCACCTGGGAAGCCCTCACTGGCATCTTTAGAACACTAAGTGTTTTAAATAGATGCCGAATATACAGAGGATTGAATGCAATCAACTCTGTAGTACAGTGACATAAAAAGAATAATAAGGCTGCTCAATATTTTTGCTTCGCGAGTCTCCACCCCCTGGCATTACCAGCTATTTGAATTAGCAATGACTGAAGAAGTGCCAGAATGGCATCTAGTAGCCTCAGGAGCCTGATGCAATGTCCTACTGAATATGGCAGAGTCACCTTCCACAAGTTGTCAGTCTGTAAGTCTGCTGGTGATTATTCCTGCTGCACCATATTACAAGTCTAGCCATGCTGATTTGCTTTAAAGAGAAAACTGAATTACTAATCAATAGAAGTAGCTAAAGGTGTGATTATTCTTACTGCTTTCTGAGGATAATATTTTGCCAGGACTGAGGAGGAAGAGAAAAAATAGACAACTGAACTTCTAGCTCTGTTCAATGTGCTCAAACTCAACTGTATCAATTATAGAGCAAACACAAGGAAAGGCTGAGAATATTTTTTAATGAGCTTCTGATGTCTGAGCCAGAGGAAACCGACAATTTAAATAGAGTCAAGTTTTATGAGACAGCTAGGCTGACAAGATACCTAAATGGTTATCTACAGTGTTGACACCCAAGATAGCTCACCCAGATGGCCGGGTACAGTGGGAGGAAACCCATAGCAGGGAGACAGTTGCCACAGAGTTGTCCTCTTCACCTTCCCACCCCCTTCCCAAAGGATGACCATTCAAATAAGCTAATGTTACAAAACCACTTAGCTCAGTGTAGCATGCAGTCAGTAATGGCTGTGGTTATTATTAACTCAAGAAGCCAGAAACATAGACCGGGTCATCTGAAAAACAAGAATAACATCTTTTAGTCATTAGGCCAGGTTTTGAGCTAAGTGATTGTCAGGAAGAGGCATTGTGACTCTTTGTGGAATGCGAACAATTACTTTATTTAATACATGACCAGTGCAATTTCTTTGCATGAAGCAGGGCAATCAGAGCTGGTACTCTAGGACAACCCAGAGGGAAAGGGTGGGGAGAGAGGTGGGAGGGGGTTCAGGATGGGGGGGACACATGTATACCTGTGGCCAATTCATGTCAATGTGTGGCAGAAACCATCACATTATTATAATTATTTTCCAATTAAAATAAATACATTTTTAAATAAAGAAAGAAATTAAAGAAAAAAATTGGGAAGAGATAAATAATAGCACACCATTATATATTATTTCTGCCATATGGAACAACAGATTAAACCTTAAGCATAAAATGTCAAGAAATTATTGTTGATACACTTTTAAAAATAAAAGAAATCTTACTTTTTGGATCATACAAAGAGCAATAAAACAGCCTTGCAGTTCAGATTATGAGTACTGTATGTTCTCTGCCGTTGCTGTTTAGTTGCTGAGATGGGTCCCACTCTTTTGCAATCCCATGGATTGCAAAGGTGACCAGGGTAAGTCGCCTTCCTGTGTCCACACTCTGTGATTCACATCACCCCTCTCTCTCCTCCACTAAGAAGCAGAATTTCTCTCCCCACTCCATCAATCTGCTCTGGTTGTACCATTTCTGAGGTTCATTCTTAGGAGTCTTGTCAATTTCACTCCCTCTCTCGGAAACTCTTCTGCCACTGGAGCAGCCCTCACTGACTGCGAAGGCTGGGAGGCCAGTGTCCAGGCTGATGATGACCTCTACCAGCCAACTTGCCAGCTGGCCTAAGATACTTGGAAGATTCCAGCCCAGACTGGAAGAACCACTCATCTGAGTTCAAACCAGAACAGGAAGCTAAATAAGCCTTACCCCCTTCAAGCCCTAAGTTTTAAGATGGTTTATTTTCCAACAAAAGCTGATGATCTGTTTGTTCTCAGGCTGGAAAACTCAGTGAAACTGAGTTCAGCCTCCATAGTACCTGAACTATGTCAGGTTCAACTTGTCAGCTGAACCTACTGACAAGCCCTGACTTTCTGCAGGCAGCGACAGATCGAGGCAACTAGATACGGGCCAAGAATGGTCTCGACTGTAAAGGGTCAGTAAGTGATGTTCTGTCGTTGATCCCAGTATATCAACTACTAGACACAAAGAAGTCCCGAAAATGTTGAATGGAGAGGCTGCAGATTTCTTCACTCGAAAGGCTTGGATATCCTTGGAGATACACTTCAAATCACTGTCATAACTTGACGTGAACAGGGATACTGAAAATAGCAACTAAAGATGAAGCTAAGCTCATTGATTAGTAAGTTGAGGGTGTATGTGTTTCTCGGAGCACTTTCCTCTCCCTTCAGGGGCGTTGGGAATAAACCAAGAATGCAAACCAACAGGGAAACACAATACAGTCTGCTGATAGAATGATGTTTCTATTTTTGTTGAGTTTAGCTGTAGTGATAGGGCGTATTCATTTGTAAAGTTTGCTGTAACAAAGCACTACTGAATACAGAATTTAAGCAATGGATATTTATTTTCTCACAGTGCTGGAGACTAGAAGTTCCAGATCAAGCTGTCAGAGGGTTTCCTTCTTTCTAGAGCCTCTGTCCTGCTTTCTACCTGAGTCTTTACCTCACTTATCAACCACAAGCATCTCTCCTCAAATGTCCTTTTCTTATGAAGACACCAGAGGTTATTAGAATCCATCCTAGTGACTTCAAATTGAAATTGCTACCTCTTTAAAGACTCCATCTACAAAACAGTTGCATCCTGAGATTCTGAGGGTAGAACCTTAACTTATGACTTTGGAGGGACACAAGGCAAACAGTAAATACTAACTGCACAGCCAAAAAAAAAAAAAAAGGCTAAAAAGAATGAAAGGGTCTACAACTCCACAGTGTGAAACTGTCAGCGGTTTTACTTTTTAAGACTCAGGTAGTTTAAACACACATTATTTGTTCCACACAGCAGAATAAAATGAACCTTATTTCCTACATAAGGCAAGAGATAATAAACACTGCAAGCACTTAAATAGACCTGGTAGGGAAGAACGTGTTGCTGTTTAGTTGCTAAGTCATGTCCGACTCTTTTGCCACCTCATAGACTATAGCCTGTCCAGCTCCTCTGTCCATGAATTTTCCAGGCAAGAATATTGGAGTGGGTTGCCATTTCCTTCTCCAAGGGAAATTCCCTACCCAGAGATCGAACCCCCATCTCCTGCATTGGTAGACAAATTCTTTACCACTTAGCTACATGGGAAACTCCCAAGAGAAGAATGTTCTATTGCCTTATTCTTTTTTATGTTTGTATCTTTAAACAAAGAATATTTAACTATAATTTACATACAGTAAAATTTACCCATTCAAAATGTATAGTTCTATGACCTTTGGGCAAATTGTATATCAGCATAACTACCACCACGATCAAGATATAGAATATTTCCATCCCCTAAAAGTCCCCCATGCCTCTTTGAGATCCATCTTCTCATCCCTGGTACAAAGAAACTGTTCTTTTGTAAAAGTGTCTACCAAAACATTTTGCCTGTTTTTTCTTCTGTCATTTGTCTTATTTTGGAATTGTAATCGTTATTTACGTGTCTGGACCACTTGTAAGATGTACATACGGTGAAAATTTTTTTCTAATTCTTAAAGATATGGGAATATGAGTTCCTCTTACCCGTCTCCTGAGAAACGTGCTTGCAAGTCAAGTAGCAACAGTTAGAACTGGACATTGAAAAATGGACTGGTTCAAAATCGGGAAGGGAGTACATCAAACCTGTATATTGTCACTCTGCTTACTTAAGTTATACGTAGAGTACATCATGCAAAATGCCAGGCTGAATGAAGCACGAGCTGGAATCAAGATTGCCAGGAGAAAAATCAATAACCTCAGGTATGCTGATGACACCACCCTAATGGCCAAAAGCAAAGAGGAGCTAATGCACCTATTGATGAAAGTGAAAGAGGAGAGTGAAAAAAAAAAAAAAAACTGGCTTAAAACTCAACATTCAAAAACCTGAGATCATGGCATCCGGTCCCATCGCTTCATGGCAGACAGATGGGGAAATAGTGGAAGCAGTGACAGACTTTATTTTGGGGGACTCCAAAATCACTGCAGACGGTGACTGCAGCCATGAAATTAAAAGATGCTTGCTCCTTGGAAGAAAAGCTATGACCAACCTAGACAGACATTTCAAAGCAGAAACATTACTTTGTTGACAAAGTTCCGTCTAGTCAAAGCTATGGTTTTCCCAGTGGTCATGTATGAATGTGAGAACTGGACCATAAAGAAAGCTGAATGCCAAAGAACTGATGCTTTTCAACTGTGGTGTTGGAGAAGACTCTTGACAGTCCCTGGGATAGGAGATCAAGCCTGTCTATCCTAAAGGAGATCAATCCTGAATATTCATTGAAAGGACTGATGCTAAAGCTGAAGCTTCAATACTTTGGCCACCTAAAGACCTTGATGCTAAGAAAGATTGAAGGTAGGAGGAGAAGGGATGCGAGAGGATGAGATGGTTGGACGGCATCACCCACTCAATGGACATGAATTTGAGTAAATTCTGGGAGATGGTGAGGCACAGGGAAGTGTGGCGTGCCACGGTCCATGAGGTCCCAAAGAGCTGGACATGGCTGAGTGACTGAACAACTGCAACAATCCTTGGCTTGCCTTCTCATCGTCTTAAAGCTGTCTTTTGAAGAACATAAGTATTTAATTTTCATTAACTTTACTGCCTCAACTTTTTCTTTTATGGTCATATGTTTGTGTCCTAAATTATACTTATTTTTTCTCCCATTATTTCTCCTAGAAGTTACATATTTTTATTTTTTACATTTAGGTCTATGATCCATTTCAAGTAAGTTATGTTTAAAATAAGAAAGTTTACAGATTTATAATTGTTCCAGCTCCATTGTTGAGAGGCCTATCTTTTCTCCATTGAATTATCTTGGCACCATTGTGAAAAATCATTTCTCCATGTATATGTGGGTCTATTTCGGGACTTCATGCTGTTCTGTGGAGCCGTATGTTTCTTAGTATACCAATAGTGCATAGTCTGAATTATTGTAGCTTTATAGTCTTAAAATGAGTTAATCCAAGCCCTACAACTTACTGTTTCCTTTAATGTCTTTTAGCAATTTTAGATTCTTTGTGTTTTCATAAAACTTTTAGATTACTTTTATTTTAAAATTGATTTCCATGAAGTCACAAATTTTTGGACGTATCTAAATGGATCTAGATTGTTATTTTGCTTTCAAATACTTCTTACATTCAGTTTTGTCATTAAAAAAAAAGTCTATATTATCCTAGGGGCTTCCCAGATGGCACTAATATAAAGAATCTGCCTGCCAATTCAGGAGACATAAGAGACAGGGGTTTGATCCATGGGTCACGAAGATCCCCTGGAGGAGGAGATGGCAGCACACCCCAGTATTCTTGCCTGGAGAATCCCATAAATAGAGGAGTCTGGCAGGACTCCAGGGAGTCACAAAAAGTTGGCCACAACTGAGCACATATTATCCTAAGAATATTCTGAGTTGTTAATAGACACAAATTTCCTGTTGTAATATCTTATTTGTAAATTATAACTTTTTCTGATTATAAATATACTTATCTCCTTGCTATATTTTATATTTTATTAAACTGCCTTTTCCTAGTTATCTTTGCTCCATCCTTTTCCCAAGAGATTATCTCTCAAAAGTAACATATTGTTGGACATTTTCTTGTAATCTGACAGCTTTCATCTTTTCATAGGATAATTTACTTATTTTCACTTGTTCTGATTTGTTTCATGTTTTCTTCTGTTTCATCAAATAGTTGAAGAATGCCTACGCTTTCCTTTATTTCAGGTAATCTCAAAAGGACCAGAAATGGTCCAAATCAACTTTTTAATACTTTATAATTTACTACAGAAAACTGACATGAGAACTGACATGAATTTCATACAAATCTCTGATATTTGTGAAGTTTTTATAGTTTAAAAATGACTGTCATAAATATTAACTCTTTTTATTCTTCTTCTTATTATTTTATCTCCATTTTACCCTTGATGAATTCAAGATTTCAAGAGGTTTATTGACTTGTTAAGGTCACACAGTCAGTAATTATGGAGTGGAGAACCACATATTGTACTTTCTTTTTTTATAGTTCTACTGTATATTACAATTATTTTCAATGTATATAAATAAAGATTTTTAGTCAGAATTTCAATATCAAACTCTCAAAAAAATAGAATGAATATACAGAGAATTAGAAGGATAAAGGATACTTGAAAAGCACTACGAGCCAATTCAACATAATTAAGGTTTATACAATTTGCACACAGCAGTAAGATACAAACTCTATTCATGTTCCCACAGACTGTGAACTAGGAGACACTGGTGCATATCCAGAGACTTAAAACAAGGTGCAAAAGTTCATAGTCTAAAGGTATTGAAATCCTACAGAGCCTGTTCTCTAACGAGTATGGAATTACATCAGAAATCAATATCCAAAGATATTTGAAAATAACTCACTTATTTTCAAGTGTAATGTGACATTTACCAACAGAGATCTTTGACTTCGCCTCACTAAAGTTAGAAAACCGAAACACACACACACACACACACACACACACACACAGAGTGTGACTGCAAAACAGAAAGCATTTAATTAAGAAATTAACATCAAAATGAGAAGTTCATATCAAAGATACTTTTAAAAATCTCATGCAAAAAAATAATAAAGTGCTCTTAGAGAGTACAGCATAACTACATGTGGACTGTAAGTGCAATATGTGTGTGTATTTGCACACAAATAAACTTTATAGCACTAAACAATTCATCCTTGGAGTGTGTTTGTGATAGCACTTTATGGGGTGGCTTTAAACAAGAAGTAGAAGAAACTGGAGCTATCTGCGCCTGTCTCAAGAGAATAAAAGCTTTTTCCTTGAAAAAAAAAATCTCATGCATTTGGAAATTAAATGTCCACATGTAAATGATGGGTGTTTTTAAAAAGCCACAACAAGAAAAATTAGAAAATATTTGTAATAGAATAAAAAAGAAAAGAGAATTTACCAAATGCTTTTCTTATTTTTTAGAAAAGAAAAGCCAGAATACTTTCATTCTTCCCACTCTACCATAATCAGGAGCGAGGGCTGGACCAGAGGCATATCTACCTGGTCCCCAGTCCTGACTCTCCACTCTGGATGGCCTTTTCCCTTCACATGCGTGGTCACTGGTCACCCCCAGGCCTCACTCTGACCTTAGCCAATAGAGAAGGAGTGACTTCATCTGATTGCCTAGCTTGGCTAAGCCATTCACCTCTGCCTCCTTCTCTGATCATAACTGCTGCCCACAGAGAATATCTTCTCCTTGGTCACCTGGCATTGAGTACATGAGTCTTTGAGCTCAAGTTCTAACCACGTGGCCAGGTCCTGTCAAAGTCCACCACTTCCTGAAAGTGAAAGTGAAGTCGCTCAGTCCTGTCTGACTCTTTGCGACCCCGTGGACTGTAGCCCACCAGGCTCCTCCATCCGCGGGATTCTCCAGGCAAGAATACTGGAGTGGGTTGCCATTTCCTTCTCCAGGGGATCTTCCTGACCAAGGGATCGAACCCATGTCTCCTGCAATGCAGGCAGATGCTTTAACCTCTGAGCCATCAGGGAAGATTGGACAATGTAAATCAATCCGTCTGAACAGTGATCCTAATGTAAGAATACATACAACTCATCTACAGGCATGAATCACTTTCTTCATGATCAGATTTGGTAGTAACCAGGTTATGCTGTTCTTCAAGCTACTTCACTCCTTGTTGAGTTTGCGCAAAAAAAGAGGAGTGTTATTTTGGGGGACCCTCTTCAACCTGAAGTGATGATGTGTGAAATAATCTGAATCCTCTCACTTAATTTAAATTTTGTGAGGAAAATAGCCTTTAACTACTGTAACACTATTATCTTGTCTGCAGTCACAAAGGTTGGCTCTGGGAAGGTTTTCTCCACTGGCTCAAAAGTAGGTCAGCAAAAGCTCTCAGTGATTGAAACAATTTGAGGGGAGGAAGATTATATTCCGATGATCCTTCAAACAAAGGCAATCCATTAGGCAGCTAAGCCATTTAAGGAAGAGCTTGGGAGATGAGATAGGATAACACCAGGGGATGAATATTCTGTAATATCACCGCAACGTCTGTTTAGGTCAGAATTTTAAAGTACAGAGCGCTTTGAAAAATAAATATGCACACGCATGCATTCCAGTATTCCCGACTCAGAAAATGGAAAAACAAAAGACAGAAATGCTTAGATTTAACAAATATTTAACCTGCATCAATTATTCCTCTCTTAGTGGATAAAGTCTGTGGTCAGGGTTCGTATCTGATTAATTTTGTGTTCCTGTTTGTCACCGTTTCCCAGGCAAGAAAGCTGAAATGGGTCACCATTTCCTTCTCCAGAGGATCTTCCCGACCCAGCGATCAAACCCTGGTCTCCCGCATTGCAGCCAGATGCTTCACCATCTGAGGCCCCAGGGGAGCCTCTCGCTCTGCCTTTAGAATGCACCAAGTGTCCTGGGTATCTGCAGAACGGGGTGCAGCTTCCATTTTTAGCAGAAGAGGGCCCAGTGGTTAAGAGGGGGAGGAAGAAGGTAGCTTTGAAGCCAAGCCTTGCACAGTGGGTGTGATGATTTGAGGTTCATGTTGAGGATGATGCTTGATGGAAGCTCTTTAAGTCAGAGTGAGCAGCATTAATACAAGTATAGAGAACATTTTTTTCTTAGTTTCCAATAAGGCAAAACAAGCTGTAACAGAAGCTCTCAGTAAATGAAAGGGCTGCCAATCCAAGTGTGCTAAATTACGAACCAAAAAAACAAGAATGTTTCCGCTTCTGTGGGACCCAGTGTCCAAGAGGGGATGAGAAAGGAGATTTAAGATGGGTAGATCGGACCAGCTCATGGAAGACTTTAAGTACCAAGTTACAAAGCTTAAACTGCCTACTTTTACACACGGAGAGGGCTATTGAGTGTCTTTGAGCAGTTTTGTGACAAAAATCAGTGTTGCTTCTGCAAAAAAATTAAATAGCAAGAGTGCATGCAGAGAAGTCAGAGGTGAGAGGGACCACAGACAAGTCTGTAGTAATTCCTAGGGCTGTTAATGCAGGTGTGGAATCTTCAGTGGTAGTTGGACTGATGATAAGAGGAGGATAGAAGTGAGAGCTGTTCTAAATGAGTCAACAATTGACAAGAGATGGAGCGAGGGGGAGGAGAAGGGAGGGAGAAGAGAGCTGTTTGCCTCTCTGATACACCGGCAAGGACTTACCTTCTCTCTCTTGTAACCTAACAGCCGAGAAAGCTCTGAAATGTTCTTTCTAATTGCCGCTTTGCTCCCTAATTTTATGAGGACCAAGGTAATTAGCATCACAAGGATTTCTGGAGGGAAAGAAGCGCATGCCTTCCTGGGGAACCCACATCACCTGCCTGCCTGGCCTCCAACCTGCTCACCAACGCCTCTGCTCACAAGCCATTCTTCACCCTCTGGTTCAGTCTGTGTTTAGACAGAGTCAGCCAGCATCAGGGCACATCTCACACTCAGGTTGCCCAGGAGTGACTGCACATCACATATTTTTAATAGGCGTCTCAAAACGTCAGTTTCTTTCCAGGTAGAACCTACCCGGGAGGATGATATCTTACTGACTCCTAGTCATACATTTCTCTAAGTGCATTTGTCAAGCACTATGATTTAACCACCTGATTAACATACCAGTTCATTTGTCACTACCAAGGAACTGACTAGTTCGTGATTTGTTTCCCAAAGTAGGCAAAACTGCAGCAGTCATAGAACATGGGTGGAATGCTAGCCTAACCCCTGAAAGTATTTTTTATTTTTTTTTTAATTTTTTAAAAAAAGAACATCCTAGTAAAGGAAAATTCTCCAACTGTGCTATGAAAAAAACAAAACCAGTGGATAGAAGCTTAACACTGACTGTCCAGCCCAAGAATCAATTTCCTGTCTGTCAAGTTTGGTCGCTAATTTTCATCTTTCTAGGTTTCCCAACATTCACCCGTTACTATTAAATGATTGTTGTCGTTCAGCCGCTAAGTCAGACATTTCGTGACCCTATGGATGCAGCATGCCAGGATTCACTGTCCTATACTATCTCCCAGAGCCTCAAACTGATGTTCATTAAATGGCAAGCACTGTTATTAACAACTGTTCAATAGAGAAATGGGTTATTATTATTAATTTGAGCTCACAGAGAACAACTCTGAGATCCAAAGAGGTTAAGCAACTGGAACAACTCACATATTATGGCATATCTCTTGATTTATTTTTCTAAAAATCTAAAAGTTTATGTTTAAATTTCTCAGTTTTTCACTGCATTGATTCATCAGCTCCCATCGCTTGTTATTTTCCTCCACATTTCTAAAGATTCCCCGCAAAAAGGAAAAAAAAAAAAGCATTTAGCTGTATTTTCCAGAGGGCATGGAGGAAGTGAATCTGAAGTTTCTTTCATTACGATATGACGTCAGAGTTGACGTGGAAGAGCAGAGTGTAGGTGTTTCTAAAAGACCGAGAGACCTGGAGCCTGGGTGTCCAGAGTAGTCGCATTCTGCCTGCCACAGAGGGGAGAACACATTGGTTAGACTACAGAAACCCTCCCTAAGTTAGTCAAAGGGCAGAATCATTCTCATAATAGTGTGTGTGGTCCTGTTACCTCTCAAGGGACTGGCATAAAAGCTGCAATTTATTTTAAAAAATGAATAAATACTTACAATGAGCTGGGCACAATGCCCAGTGGAAAAGTACATCCAGTAATATCAAAAGAAGATACTTTATGCACGTGGGCCAGTATCGTCTCTCTCTCCACTCGAGTGATGAAGGAGAATAATTTGTGCTCTCAAAGAACTTCATGGTACTGGGAGCAATTTTTTTTTTTTAAGAGGCATTTCTCTGTAAAGGAAAAATAAGGTTCACCTTTAAATGACTTTTTGGGTTTTTTAACCCTCTCTTGGATACAAGAAGAAGGGGAGATAGGTGAAAGACAAAGAAGAATGGAGAGGGTTTTTTTTCTGATCTAGGCAATGATGAATTAACATTTTCATTAGTTACGGAAATATTTGTTCCAAATCTTTTTGTTTTGTTCTGTGTTTAACATGTAATAGAAATCCTTGTTATTCATGTAACCACGGAGATCTAATTTCCAAGGCAAGTTCTTTCTGTTGAAATTGTTGACAGTATAGTATCTCTCAGACTTTGAGAACAATAACTTCTAATTTTGCAAGCATGGTAGGGATTGATGCCTGACAGTGCAACTAAAGCTTTGTTTTAGCCCCAGGACTCATGAGTCAAACAACAGAACGGCTTTCTGGGGCCTTTACTCCTGTAGCCGAAAGGGATGAGAGGTGCCTTTGGCTCCCGGGCAATCTGTCTTGAAGCCGCAAGCCCTCAGCAGACACATCACTCTCGTCAATAGATGTCTGGACTCCAGTCGGGTTTGTGGGTGGCAGCGCCGACATCTCACTTTGATGGAAGAGTCCTGGGATGCCGTTACCAAAGGTGACGTTTTAATAGCAATCAGACAAATCACTCTTATCTACAAAGTCACTGAGCTTCCATCAGTAGTGTCTCACCTGCCTCAGGAGCACACACCAGACATCTTTTGTGCTACAGCCAGTTAGTCTGCCTTAGAATTGTGACCGAAATGCGTGTTTTACCGTCTGGCCGTTGCTGAACTTGATAGAGTCTCTTGTCTGTGCTTATCTTGTCACAGGAACAAATTTTCAGGCTTAGAAATGAAGACAGTCCCCATCAGTCATGGGCCTTGGCTCCTTGGCTTCTTATTGTGTGATAGGTGCCTGGAAATCCATTCACAGGAGTCTGGCGGCGGGGAGACAATGACAGTTGGTTAGCAGAAGGGAAGAAAGATGCAGGGTGGGAATACACATGTTTGATAAAGCTCTCCAACTCTTGTGACACAAAAGAAGGCATGGAGACTTGGCACTTTTTGCAAAAGTGGATGGCCCAGATTTGGAGGGTAGTCAGAAGCTCAAAATCAGTGTCTGATGGCTAAACCCATGACAAAGAATTAAAAAGCAAATGTTATTAACTTCTTGGTGCCTGCTTCAGAGAATGAAGCAGGAGAAAGAGGTTAAGTACACTTCTTTTTCACATGAAAAGCAATACATATAACTAGGAGTGGAAGCCAAATAGCAATTAAACTATCATGTCCTTCATAGGGAATACAAAGACATTTAAGTGAAATAAACAGGATATATATAAATAAAGCTTTAAAATCACAAAAAGTAACAAGAAGTGCAGATAACTAAAATCTTGCCATCTGCAAGAATTTAATGAATATCCCATAAGTTTAAGACACCATGCTATGTCTCTACCAGAAAAAAAAAAAAATGTGAGGGGAGGCTAAAGCTTCCAGAATCGGGGAAGCCTGACACTGATTCTACCTGAGCTCTTACTGGAGTAAGAAAGTAATGGCACTGTCGTTGAACTTAGATTCCCGCATGGAACAGTTGAGAATAATATTTACCATCAGGGTTGTTGTGGGAATCAAAACAATCTGCAGTCATTTATTTTATCAATTTAACAAACACTTGTAGGGCATTGTCTTCTCTTTTGGCTCATTCTAGCAATTCAGAATAATATGGCTAATAAAATGGGCAAAACTGTCTGCCCTCAAAGGGCTTCAATTCTGGTGGGAAAGAAGAGCAAATAAACCACGTATTCATAAATGTATGGTAGACGGCAAATACTGCTCAGTTGTAAAGCAAGTTGGTATTGAGGGCTAGAAATTGGTAATGGGAATCTTTATGTAGGGTGGCCAGGGCTACTGTCACAAAATCTGAGAAACTGGGGTAAAGGAATAAGCAGAGTGAGACAGTGAGTCCTGCAGATATCTGGGTGAAAAATGCAGCAAGAATTTTATCTTTGACAAAGGAAGCAAATACACAATGGAGAAAAGACAATCTCTTTAACAAGAGGTGCTGGGGAAACTGGTCAACCACTTGTGAAAGAATGAATCTAGATCACTTTCTAACACCATACACAAAAATAAACTCAAAATGGATTAAAGATCTAAATGTAAGTCCAGAAGCTATAAAACTCCTAGAGGAGAACATAGGCAAAACACTCTCCGACATAAATCACAGCAGGATCCTCTATGACCCACCTCCCAGAATACTAGAAATAAAAGCAAAAATAAACAAATGGCACCTAATTAAACTTAAAAGCTTCTGCACAACAAAGGACACTACAAGCAAGGTGAAAAGACAGCCCTTAGAAACGGGAAAAAATAATAGCAAATGAAGCAACTGACAAACAACTAATCTCAAAAATATACAAGAACTCCTGCAGCTCAATTCCAGAAAAATAAATGGCCCAATCAAAAAAGGGGCCAAAGAACTAAATAGACATTTCTCCAAAGAAGACATACAGATGGCTAACAAACACATGAAAAGATGCTCAACATCACTCGTTAGCAGAGAAATGAAAATCAAAACCAAAATAAGGTACCATTTCACGCCAGTCAGAATGGCTGCAATCTGAAAGTCTACAAGTAATAAATGCTGGAGAGGGTGTGGAGAAAAGGGAACCCTCTTACATTGTTGGTGGGAATGCAAACTAGTACAGCCACTATGGAGAACAGTGTGGAGATTCCTTAAAAAACTAGAAATAGAACTGCCTTATGACCCAGCAATCCCACTGTTGGGCATACACACTGAGGAAACCAGAATTGAAAGAGACACGTATACCCCAATGTTCATCGCAGCACTGTTTATGATAGCCAGGACATGGAAGCAACCTAGATGTCCATCAGCAGATGAATGGATAAGAAGGCTGTGGTACATATACACAATGGAGTATTACTCAGCCATTAAAAAGAATACATTTCAATCAGTTATACTGAGGTGGATGAAACTGGAGCCGATTATACAGAGTGAAGTAAGCCAGAAAGAAAAACTCCAATACAGTATCAGTTCAGTTTAGTTCAGTTCAGTTGCTCAGTCGTGTCCGACTCTTTGCGACCCCATGAATCGCAGCATGCCAGGCCTCCCTGTCCATCACCGCCTCCCAGAGTTCACTCAGACTTGCGTCCATCGAGTCAGTGATACCATTCTGCCATCTCATCCTCGTTCTTCCCCTTCTCCTCCTGCCCCCAATCCTTCCCAGCATCAGAGTCTTTTCCAATGAGTCAACTCTTCACATGATATGGCAAAAGTACTGGAGTTTCAGCTTTAGCATCATTCCTTCCAAAGAAATCCCCAGATTGATCTCCTTCAGAATGGACTGGTTGGATCTCCTTGCAATCCAAGGGACTCTCAAGAGTCTTCTCCAACACCACAGTTCAAAAGCATCAATTCTTTGGCTCTCAGCCTTCTTCACAGTCCAACTCTCACATCCATACATGACCACAGGAGAAACCATAGCCTTGACTAGACGGACCTTAGTCGGCAATGTAAAGTCTCTGCTTTTGAATATGCTATCTAGGTTGGTCATAACTTTTCTTCCAAGGAGTAAGCGTCTTTTAATTTCATGGCTGCAGTCACCATCTGCAGTGATTTTGGAGCCAAAAAAATAAAAAAGTCTGACACTCTTTCCACTGTTTCTCCATCTATTTCCCATGGAGTGATGGGACCAGATGCCATGATCTTTGTTTTCTGAAAGTTGAGCTTTAAGCCAACTTTTTCACTCTCCTCTTTCACTTTCATCAAGAGGCTTTTTAGTTCCTCTTCACTTTCTGCCATAAGGGTGGTGTCATCTGCATATCTGAGGTTATTGATATTTCTCCTGGCAATTTTGATTCTAGCTTATGCTTCTTCCAGCCCAGCATTTCTCCTGATGTACTCTACATATAAGTTAAATAAGCAGGGTGACAACATACAGCCTTGACATACTCCTTTTCCTTTTTGGAACCAGTCTGCTGTTCCATGTCCAGTTCTAACTGTTGCTTCCTGGCCTGCATACAGATTTCTCAAGAAGCAGGTTAGGTGGTCTGGTATTCCTATCTCTTTCAGAATTTTCCACACTTTATTGTGATCCACACAGTCAAAAGCTTTGGTATAGTTAATAAAGCAGAAATAGATGTTTTTCTGGACCTCTCTTGCTTTTTCCCTGATCCAGCGGATGTTGGCAATTTGATCACAGGTTCCTCTGCCTTTTCTAAAACCAGCTTGAACATCAGGGAGTTCACAGTTCATGTATTGCTGAAGCCTGGCTTGGAGAATTTTGAGCATTACTTCACTAGCGTGTGAGATGAGTGCAATTGTGTGGTAGTGTGAGCATTCTTTGGCATTGCCTTTCTTTGGGATTGGAATGAAAACTGACCTTTTCCAGTCCTGTGGCCACTGCTGAGTTTTCCAAATATGCTGGCATATTGAGTGCAGCACTTTCACAGCACCATCTTTCAGGATTTGAAATAGCTCAACTGGAATGCCATCACCTCCACTAGCCTTGTTCGTAGTGATGCTTTCTAAGGCCCACTTGACTTCACACTCCAGGATGTCTGGCTCTAGGTAAGTGATCACACCATCATGATTATCTGGGTCATGAAGATCCTTTTTGTACAGTTCTTCTGTGTATTTTTGCCATCTCTTCTTAGTATCTTCTGCTTCTGCTAGGTCCATACCATTTCTGTCCTTTATCGAGCCCATCTTGGCATTAAATGTTCCCTTGGTATCTCTAATTTTCTTGAAGAGATCTCTAGTCTTTCCCATTCTGTTGTTTTCCTCTGTTTCTTTGCATTGATCACTGAAGAAGGCTTTCTTATTTCTCCTTGCTATTCTTTGGAACTCTGCATTCAGATGCTTATGTCTTTCCTTTTCTCCTTGGCTTTTCACTTCTGTTCTTTTCACAGCTATTTGTAAGGCCTCCCCAGACAGCCATTTTGCTTTTTTGCATTTCTTTTCCATGGGGATGGTCTTGATCCCTGTCTCCTGTACAATGTCACGAACCTCATTCCATAGTTCATCAGGCACTCTATCTATCAGATCTAGTCCCTTTGATCTATTTCTCACTTCCACTGTATAATCATAAGGGATTTGATTTAGGTCATACCTGAATGGTCTAGCGGTTTTCCCTGCTTTCTTCAATCAGAGTCTGAATTTGGTAATAAGGAGTTCATGATCTGAGCCACAGTCAGCTCCTGGTCTTGTTTTTGTTGACTGTATAGAGCTTCTCCATCTTTGGCTGCATAGAATATAATCAATCTGATATCAGTGTTGACCATCTGGTGATGTCCATGTGTAGTCTTCTCTTGTGTTGTTGGAAGAGGATGTTTGCTATGACCAGTGCATTTTCTTGGCAAAACTCTATTAGTCTTTGCCTTGCTTCATTCCATATTCCAAGGCCAAATTTGCACATATATATGGAATTTAGAAAGACGGTAACAATAACCCTGTATGCAAGAGAACAAAAAAGACAGATGTATAGAACAGTCTTTTGGACTCTATGGGAGAGGGCGAGGGTGGCATGATTTGGGAGAATGGCACTGAAACATGTATAATATCATATAAGAAATGAATCACCAGTCCAGGTTCAATGCAGGATACAGGATGTTTGGTGCTGGTGCCCTGGGATGACCCAGAGGGATGGTACTGGGAGGGAGGTGGCAGGGGGTTTCAGGATGGGGAACACGTGTACACCCGTGGCAGATTCATGTTGATGTATGGCAAAACCAATACAATATTGTAAAGTAATTAGCCTCCAATTAAAATAAATAACTTTAAATTTAAAAAAATAAAGCTAAAAAAAAAGAATTTTATTGAATTTGGTGTGCTGATTCTAAAAGTTTACATGAGAGAATGAAGGGCCAAAATAGTCAAATGAGTAAAAGAGAAAATGGAGATTGTCCTATCATCTACTGAAACTTATAAAACTAAGGTGATTAAGACTCTCAAGTTCTGCAGAGTTAAACAAGCGAGCAAAGTAAAAGGAGCCAAGAGAGATGCACACTGATGAATGCTGGACCTAGGGTCATTCCAGAGCACGGGGGAGAGAGTGGACTGCCCAGAATTCGTTAGGGAACTGTTGGTTATTCATATGGGAAGAAAGAGAGCTATTGCCCTATATAGCACCAGATACGAGAACAAATTCTAAGCTAAACTGAAAATAAATTTAACACCAAATTTGAAATTTAGGATGACAATATAAATTTTTTTTTCATATTGTTGAGTTCCAAAAGATTTCCTAAACATATTTCAAAAGGCACAAAACATGAAGAAAAATGGTTGGTAAGCCTGACTGTTAAAATGTGAAACTTCAGTTCATCAAAAGATAGTGCAAAAGAAAGCCATAAACTCAGAGGAGATATTTATGACACATAAAACCAATAAAGGAATACAATCCAGAATAAAACACATGAACACACATATATACACATATAAATGTATGAATTATATACAGATGTGTGTGTGTACAAATAGATACACATTAGTGACATATGTATATATGGTTAAATATATATATATGTATATATGTATAATATAAATCATCAAAAGTAACCAAGCAGCTAATTGAAAAATGAGCTAAAGGCTAAAACAGAAACTTTACAAAATAGGAAAGTGGAACTGTCAGTTAAACTTTACATACCATGTAAAGAAAAATACAGGCTCTGTCAGTATCAAGAGCTGGGAAACATCACTACTGCTCACTGTTGGCAGAAGTATAAACTGGTACAACTACTCTGGAAATGAGTCCATCAATATCAGCTAAAGGTTCTAAGCATGTATCTCCTACACCGTGATCCCATTTCTCTAAACACTTGCACATGAACAGCAGGAGGTATCTACCATATTCCACAGCAGCATAGTTTATGATATCCAAACATGTAGCATCTATGAACACAAGTATGTTGTATTTATCCAATGGACTATTACACAGCAGTAATAATTAATGCATATCAGTAAAACATAAAAATACAGCTGTGTGTCCAAAATACAGCATAGCATGGAAGAAAATTGCAGAGTATGTATATCCATTTATATACATTCAAAGTAAGCAAAACCAAGACATAGAGCAAGAGGGAAAGGGATCCAGAAGGCCGTTCAGAACGGCCCACTATCACCACCCATTCTCTATTTCTTACATGGAGGAAAGAGCATGCCAGTGCCCACAAAACTGCTGTCCTTTTCCAACGTACAGATATGCTGTTACTATGCATTTTTTCACTATTGGGTCAATATTTTTGAAAAAGTGTGAAGTAAGCCAGGAAGAAAAACACCAATACAGTACACTAACACATATATATGTGATTTAGAAAGATGGTAATGATAACCCTGTATGCGAGACAGCAAAAGAGACACAGATGTATAGAACTGAGTTTTAGACTCTGTGGGAGAGGGAGAGGGTGGGATGACTTGGGAGAATGGCATTGAAACATGTATACTATCATGTAAGAAACGAATCGCCAGTCTATGTTCAATACAGGATACAGGATGCTTGGGGCTGGTGCACGGGGATGATCCAGAGAGATGATATGGGGTGGGAGGTGGGAGGGGGGTTCAGGATTGGGAACTCATGTATACTCATGGCGGATTCATGTCAATGTATGGCAAAACCAATACAGTATTGAAAAAGCAAAATAAAGTAAAAATAAAATTTAAAAAAAAATTAAAAAAGAAAAAGTGACTAACAAGTGAACTGAGGAGAAAGTGAGGCATTTTGGTTGCAAAGAGGAAAATACCTTTCAGAATGCAGATGTAGAAAATACTGAAGCAAATGGGAGGCTTTGATTTTCTTTGCTTTACAGTTATCTTGAGAAACACTAAGGATGTCTCATTATTGATGATAAGGATTCAATAATGAGTTTTAAGACACAGAAGAGAGAGGAACTATTCAATAATATGAGGATCTCAGGAAGATTTTTTTTTTAAGGCAGAAAACTCAAAGCACAGTGTAGACGTGGTGGTATTGAGAACAAAGTAGACAATTCTGGGAGGACAGGCTGACAGTGATACAGACAAATGGTGTGAGCAACAGAGAACTCTGCTCAATTTTATATGTGACTTTAATAACTCAAACGGGAAAAGAATCTGAAAAAGAATAGATGCACTCATGCTTAGTTGTTCAGTCACATCTGACTTTTTGTGACCCCATGGACTGCAGCCCTCCAGGTTCCTCTGTCTGTGGAGTTTTCCAGGCAAGAATACTGGAGTGGGTTGTTGTTTCCTACTCCAGAGCATCTTCCCAACTAAGAGATTTACTATATTCCAATATAAATTTTTTAAAAAAATTAAAGAGCTTGTGGAAAATAGACTTAGCAAACAGGGACAGCACTGGACCGCTCCCTGAGGATGCAGAGAAGGAACACTGGGTTTCCAGTAGACACAGAAGTGGAAGGGATGCCCACGGGGGTGAGTGTGCTTGAAGACAGTGAGCAAGAGGTCCCCACAGTTCCGTAGGAGACGGGAAGGAAACCCAGAAATCAGAGATGGGGATGAAGGCGTATGGGAGAAGAGAGATGAAGGTATCAATCATGGAAACAGGAACACGGAAATGGGAGTGCCATGAATTCTATCCCAGGGCTTATCTCTGAGGAAAGATAAGCATTGGCTACTGTGTCAGAAATCTTTCGTTCCATTAAAATTAAAAATGATCTGAAGCCAACATGGGGAAAGTTACCTTTCTTGAAATATGGATACGAAAAGTAACTGCTCATATTATTCCCTATTCTTAGAGGTACTTGAAATATTTCTTTGTGTAAAATATCCTACGTATTAATTTTCTAAGAATAAAACTGTGCAAAACATTTTGCATTGGAGAAAAACCCCGAGTTGAGGAAGTTGCAAACAGTAAGGCTTCCTGGGGTCCGCTCTGCCCTTTCCCCGCCAGGTCCATGGACTTGAAATTCAAGTGTCCAGATTCCTCAGCCACTGTCTCTTCACTTGTCTAAGCAGAAACTGTGTCCCTTTGAACCTTGGTTTTCAGGAAAAGTAGGGGGATTTACAGAGCTTTTCCAATGATAATTCTTAATAAATACCAACAAGCTGCTTTGGTGATGTTTTCAATAGTCTTTCACATGAAATGGAACTTGAAGACATGAAAACGATGGAAACAAAGGATGACGGTCAGTATCCTGATGCAGGACGTTAGGAGAATTACTTTTAAAAGCCCCAAATTCTGAGAAACAAACAGTGTGCCTATTGACCTGCCTGAAGATTTATATATGGGCTGCACCCTCTTGCTATGCTGAAAGCCCCCTACCCTCAGAGTTGCAATCCTTTTAAAAGTGGCACAGGAGGGGGCGATGACCCTGTGGTCCTAGCCTGGGTGCTTACTGAGGGCTGATTGATCTCAGCCTTCTGTTCCTCAGAGGATCCCCCAGTACAGTATTGCATATTGTTGCTGCAACCATCAATCTGAGCCGCTAAATGCTAAATTTAACTCAGGAGGTGGTAAGTTCTCTTGGGCCGTTAATGACATTTGAAAGAGTCATCTCTCCCTTTGGGGTATTTTTCCCTACCAGTATTATGAAGTGAACCTGCCCTTGGCATCATTAAACCCAAGAGAAGTGGGGTTTAACTGCACTTAGTAATTAAAAAAAAAAAAGATTTCATGGATAAGCTAGTGGCACAGAAATAATAGAAATTTGCAATTGTTTATTCACTGAAGGGGACAAAAGAATTGTTGGTTTTATCATCCAAGGTGTCCAGGCTCAGTGAAAGTTTCCTTTTTTAACTATATTCTACTATCAGTCCTCTAAGTAGGAGTACAGCTCAGAGAGGAAGTGACGTGGAAGTTAGACTCTGGGAATGTGCACATGTTACGAGATTTACAGGGTCAGAGGGAAGTCCCATTCTTAACTTCTCTCTGTACTAACAAAGCTAGAAGATATACCGAAAGGAAGACATGCCAAATTAAGGGACAGGTCTTTATGTTACTGGACTTCCCTGGCAGCTCAGATGGTAAAGCTTCTGCCTACAATATGGGAGACCAGGGTTCGATCCTTAGGTCAGGAAGATCCTCTGGAGAAAGAAATAGCAACCCACTCCACTATTCTCGCCTGGAAAATCCTATGAATGGAGGAGCCTGGTAGGCTACAGTCAATGGGGTCACAAAGCGTTGGACAAGACTGAGCAACTAAACTTTCACTTCTTTCTTTATGTTACTAATAATTATCAATGTTAATTATCTAGATCCTAAGTTATGGTACTTTACTTCTAATTAGGATATAAAAAGTCACAAAAAAATATTACTCTTACCCTCAGTTCAGTTCAGTTCAGTTGCTCAGCCATGTCCCATTCTTTGCAACCCCATGTATCACAGCACGCCAGGCCTCTCTGTCCATCACCAACTCCTGGGTTTACCCAAACTCACATCCATCGAGTCGGTGATGCCATCCAGCCATCTCATCCTCTGTTGTCCCCTTTTCTTCCTGCCCTGAATCCCTCCCAGCATCAGAGTGTTTTCCAATGAGTCAGCTCTTCACTTGAAGTGGCCAAAATATTGGAGTTTCAGCTTCATCATCATTCCTTCCAATGAACACCCAGGACTGATCTCCTTTAGGGTGAACTGGTTGGATCTCCTTGCAGTCCAAGGGACTCTCAAGAGTCTTCTCCAACACCACAGTTCAAAAGCATCAATTCTTCTGCACTCAGCTTTCGTCACAGTCCAACTCTCACTCTTACCCTAATAATTACCAAAAACCAATACTCTACAAAATCTTGAGTCCATCGGAAAGCTTCGGCCACAAGGGAACAAAATGTACTGAGTTCTTGAAAGTAACAAGTACCGCCAGCACCAGTCCCCTCAGGAGAAATGGGGTATCAAAGCACCTCTCTTCTGCAGAGCATGGAAGGCAGAAGCAGCTGTCAAAAAAGAAAACAGCAGCCAATATTATATGAATTTTTACTACCAAATATGATCAAATATGAGAGAATAATTGGGAGCCATCAGATTAGAGGTCAGTAAACTGTTCTTTAAAGGACAGAGGATGAGATGGTTGGATGGCATCAGTGACTCCATGGATGTGAATTTGAGCAAAGTCCAGGAAAGAGCGAAGGACAGGGAAGCCTGGTATGCTGCAGTCCATGGGGTCACCAGGAGTCGGACATGACTTAACAACTAAACAACAACAAACAAATTTTTCTTAAAGGAATAAGAAAATGAATAGTTTGGAATTTGCCAGCTGTGTGGTCTGCGTCAGCTCTAGGACCATAGCGCTAAAGTAGCCACAGACAATGTGGAAGTGAGTGACCGTGGCTGTGTTTCTACAAACTGTCTAGACAGAAACTGGTGGCAGCCCCATGGGCAATAGTTTGCTGATTCCTGATCAAGGGGTCCCCAGTGTCTTAGACGGAATCCAATTGGCATCACGCTATTTTCTTTTGACCAAGACGGAGAGAGCAATGGCTGCCAAGCAGAAGCTGGCCTCAGCAACTCGCATGAGAGCAAAGACGCTGGGCCAAGTCCTCATCCTTTCAGAGGCCAGTTTTAGCTTCTAATTTGCTCTTACACTAAGCAGGCTCCCAGACAAACAGGCCAGAAATCCTGGGACCTCCTTAAGCTCATCCCTTATATGAGGAATGGACGTTGGAACCAGTTAAATTTTAATCTCAAAGGACAAGGACACTCTGACATTTAAGTTGGAGTAGCAAATGGACCCTCTCTTTTTTCACTTATTGTTACAAAAAGGGGATCCTTGTGAAGTTTTCCTAGAATGATTTTCTTTATTTTAGTGAATTGGAAACTTGAGTAAGTGGAATGGGGGCATAACAAAATTCTGGAGGTCCAATATTGTATCTTATTCCTCACAGTATGGGATAGGACAGGTACAAAATAATTGTTTGATATATGTCTGCTTCTTGAATCCATTTATTTTTTAAAAACTGACCCCATAGAACAGACCTTCAGTAACAGAACAAAGAAGAATTTATGTCAGATACATCTTAGTGCAATTCTCTTGGAAACATGATTTTCAATAACATGTAATTTTAACTACCAGTAAAGTTGTTAGATCGTGATTACTAGTGAACTTTAGCTACATTGGAAAGATCAAATCATAATATGTTTTAATGGCACCATTAAACGAAGGCTATTTCAGATGGTCATTCCTCTAGGAAATAAGTTTTTCTTAATTTTACAGCAAGAGTTCTATCCACCAGCATGTACCTATCTAAGCATTTTTGTCCACAAATCTATTTATCTTTCAAGCACCTCTCTTACAGCAAACTCGAGGACCACTTATAGACCAGACATATTCAAACAGAAGACACAAGGCACTAACAGAGATCAACACAGCCCTGGTGTTTTACTTTGAAATATTTTACTATACAGAGAACAAATACCTTGTATTTCCAGAGCCTTTTTGTGAAGCACTTTCATGTAAGTTATCTCACTTATCTTTATATTTAAAGCAGAAAAAGCAAATGTTTTCCCACTTTTAAAAGTAGAAAACAAACACAATGGATGCTAACTGGCTTGACCAACGACACACAGCTGATAAGTCTTAGAACAAAATCGCTAGCCAGTGTGTATTTTCTCCACCATATTCCCCTGCTTCAAACAAACATAAAATTGTTAAGGGTTTTGAATGAAAAAATGCTGTTATTTAGATATTTATCCTCAATTCCAGTAAAATCATTTAGCAGAGTTTCCAAATATTCTTCTTTTCAGTGGTTGCTCTGTACTTTTACGAAAGGAATCAATAATGATTTAAATTATGGTAAAGCAATTTGTAGAATGCTACTTTAATAGGGAGCATGAAAGGCTCAGAATTCTTCAGTAATAAAAAAAATTTAATTCATATACACACAGTAAAATATTCTACAGAACAATAATTAATAGCATCATGACAATGTGTCATGTTTTATTAGCTAAAAACTATTTTGACTTGCTTTTAATACCCAGATTTATATATATTGATGGGTAGAATGATTCATAATGCCATTTTACTATTAAACTACCCCAGTTTCACTTCATACTTTAAACCAAACAATTAATTTTGTTCATGCGTACCCTCTCTGAACAGACTGACGTGGATTTGTCATTTATTCTAATTATGCATGCAAAAAGTTGCAGACAGCAACATAGCTGCACTGCGTGCTTGCTGTTTAATATTTATAGTGCTCCAGCAATGATTAAGCAGGATGTACAACAAAATCCTTGCTCTTCCAGGCATGTAAATTTCAGTGTTTCGACGGAATTTATAGTTAAGATACTGGTTTCATACTGACCAGCCCATTAGCTCTGTGAATCTGTGAACCATGCTGCTGGGCCCCAAGGTCATGAATTTGCTCCTCCTGTTTACAGTTAACCTTGCTTTATGTTATGGCCACTGAGCTGCATGGTAACTCCAGTCAACCACCTGAAAAACACACTGCCGTGGTGACTCAGGGAGGGCAGGAGAGAAGAGTCAGTAAGTGTTCGATTTTGCTACTAGAAAAGGAACTCAAAGCAACTGACACATTTGCAGCTTCTTTATGAAAGTCCACACCTTCTAAAAGAAGCTCATGCACCAGCCCCAAGCATGCTGCATCCTGCGTCAGACATAGACTGGCGATTCAATTCACATGATAGTATAGATGTTAGAATGTCCCAGAAAGATGTTCTGGGGAGGGAGGTGGGAGGGGGGTTCATGTTTGGGAATGCATGTAAGAATTAAAGATTTTAAAATTTAAAAAATAAAAAAAAAAAAATAAAAGAAGCTCATGGCCATGCCTTTGTTCATTTCCATGTTCATTACAGGTATTCTGGCATTGACTTTTTTACTTTCTATTGGTATCAAACTCAGTCTAGTTTCTACCTTGGTGAACAACAAGAAACAATTGCTTCTAAAACCACTGCTGCTGCTGCTGCTGCTAAACCACAGAGCTTATCAAATCTGGGGGAAAGGCGATCACAACTTGAGTGCATAATCAGAAATCACCCTATGATTCCTCTAAAGCAACAAGACTAGTTTTGTGAGACTCAGAGAAGTAATTTCATTGTTTGGAACTTGGTCATCTTTAAGAGTAATTAGTGGATTTCCTCGGAAGTGAGAACTATTTCATCAGCAAATTAGCATCAACCCGCTAATAAACATTCCTTCTGAGACAAACCCAATGTGCTTAATGTTTTCCCTAGATCTAGAAGTTTCTGGATAAATTACAGATTTTGAGTGACCAATAGCAACAGGTGGGCTTCCCAGGTGGCTCAGTGGTAAAGAATCTGCCTACCAGCGCAGGATACAAAGGAGATGTGGGTTTGATCCCTGGGTTGGGAAGATCCCCTGAAGAAGGAAACAGCAACCCACCACAGTGTCCTTGGCTGGAGAATCTCAGACAAAGGAGCCTGGTGGCTACAGTCCATGGGGCCCCAGACTCGGACATGCCGGAGCACACACACATTAGCAACAGGTGCATCTTGGCCTATCAGTTGGGTGGTGGTTTAGTCACTAAGTTGTGTCCGACTTTGGACTGCAGCCCACCAGGCTCCTCTGTCCATGGATATTTTCCAAGCAAGAATACTGGAGTGGTCTGCCATTTCCTCCTCCAGGGCATCTTCCTGACCCAGGAACCAAACCCGCACCTCCAGCATCTTCTGCATTACAGGCAGATTCTTTACCGCTGAGCCACTGGCAAAGCCCCCTGACATCCTACATGCTCCTCCTAAAATCGACTCTAGCTCAAAAAACAGTTCATGTTAAAAAGGAATAAACAGGGAGAAGAGAATGGCAACTCACTCTAGTATTTTGCCTGGAGAATGCCATGGACAGAGGAGCCTGGCGGGCTACAGTCCGTGGGGTCACGAAGAGTCCGACACGCCTGAGTGACTGAGCACACACATACCCAGGTTTTAATATATACTTTTTAGTGCTGTGTAAAGTAAACAAATATTCTTCTCAAAACATTATAGCTTAAAAATGAATAAACACTTTCTTGGTAATACTTAAAATTTTCTTCGTAATACTTGAACCATTTGATTTTAGTTTAAAAAAAAAAAAGCTGTTTTAAAAATATCCACAATTCAGGACTTCTATGTATTATCGAAGATGCATTCTTTCCCTTTTCTATTAATAACTTCACCTCCCCCGTTCCAAATACTGGTTGCTTAAGATGTTGATTTAGTAACAAATGTAATATTTTATGTCATTTGGCTTTTTTATATTCACAATGTCCAGCTATATGGGAGGAAAAAATCACTACTGCGCTTCAAACAAATACTCCAAGAGATTTTCCTGGGCCGATGAATATAGAAAGAGCTGCCCTATTGTTTTGCAAACAGTGGCTCTTCTCTAGCCTATAAATAATGGAAAGGAAATCCTCAGAAAGGGTTTGCTAATTCCACTGGCTTCAGGCTAACTACCCAGCATGCCTTCTTGTTTACAACTGCAAGTACAAATGTATGATTTTTCCCCTTTTCACTCAAAACATTAGCTTTTTGGCTTATGGAATTAACCTCTGCCATGCGTCTATGCTGTTTGCTTGCTGTTGCTATTTTAAACACTGAATCTGTTTTCCACTTTTTACTGTAAGGCTCTGAGGGTGTTATATAAACTGCTACTCCAGGAATTCTCTTTTTATCTCACATAAGGTAAATGTCAAGCCCTCATCCAAATGTACTGATGGACAAACTAGAAGCTGCTGGAAACCTTTTGAACATAGGTAGCTGTACCAACCACGTTTCTAGCTTCTGAAACAAGCCTGGTGATGTCTGATATCTTATGACAAACACGCATCGGATAATTTGCCCAAGTGTCCTCCCCTTGACCTTCTCCCTCCCTCATCACCCCCTTAGGAGTCCTTGTTCTGGGGGCAGTTGCAAATACAAGCCAATCACCCCAGGGTTCACACCGTAGTCACCTCAGATCTCCATTTCTCACACTTGAGCCCTGCCACGATCACCGGACAACTAGCAAGAGCCCCTGAGCCCCAGGGCCTGCTGACCTGACTCAGAATAGTCAGTCCTGAGCCCGCTTCCCTTTCTTCACCTGCTCCCTCCCTGTCCGTACACACTGAGTCACTCAGTTGTGTCCGACTCTTTGCGACCTTATGGATAGTAGCCCGCCAGGTTCCTCTGTCCATAGGATTCTCCAGGCAAGACTACTGGAGTGGGTTGCCATGCTGCCTCCAGGGGAGTTTCCTGACCCAGGGATCGAACCCTCATCTCTTACCTTTCCTACATTGGCAGGCGGGTTCTTTACCACTAGCGCCACCTGGGAAGCTCATACATAGAGCATGCAATGAATCACCTCTTTTGGGTTTTGAGACTCAGTCAACATAATTGTGAGCATGCACAGTGATACTTCAAAAATAATGATTGATTATTTGGTTGTAGATCTTCATAAGCCTCATGTATTTTTACAAATGTCTTTCACTGTTCTTTATTTGCAGTCTTTTGAAGAATCTAAATAATTTGAAAGACATATAAGCAGGTTCTCCTTTGAATGTTACATTGATAACTTCTGTCCACTCACCCTTAACATAAACTGCAGAAGTATCTCTTAATTATTGTAGATTTGAGTGGTAGAATATGAGTTGTAAGCATCAGATCTCCATTGGTTATTGGGTTAAGACATAGGGAATGAGGTCAGCACTTCCCATGATCCTTCATGACAGGAAACAAAGAAACTTCAGTGTTCAGGGGTGAACCATCTGATCAAAAGTTCAAGAGCTGATGATCAGATGTTCAAAAAGTTTACAAGCCTGTTGTTCAACAGAAATTTATTAGTAACTAAACTATATACACTCACAATCAAATTATATTAAATGCAAACGCAATACATGCTCAAAGCTCATCATTTATCATTTATTCTCCTACATTGCTCTGCTCCCTACATTCTTGAGGTTGTTGGTTTTATTGTCTCCTATGATGGGAATGCAACCTAACCATGCTGCCACACAGCTCTTTCTATTCTATCTTCAGGAAAGTCATGTGGACAGTTTGACATCAGCTATAGTGGAAGAACTCACACCACAGAAACCAGCAAATGCTGCACATCAGGGTTTCACTTGTTGTTTTGTTGACTGTTTAGATATAGAAAGTGTTTAAAAACATCTTTGCACAGCAAAGGACATCGTAGATTGAATTAAAAAAACTGAATAAATGGGAGAACATATTTGCAAATGATATGAGTTATGAGAACGTCCCTGTAGCTTAGTCAGTAAAGAAACTGCCTGGAATGGAGACCTGGGTTCAGTCCCTGGATCAGGAAGATTCCCTGGAGGAAGACAAAGGCAACCCACTCCAGTATTCTTGTCTGGAGAATCCCTTGGACTGATGAGTCTGGTGGGCTACAGTTCAGGGTCTAATACACAATGTATAAAAATAGCTTATGCAACTCAACATCGAAAAAACAAGCCAATTAAAAAATGGGCAGAAGACCTGAACAGACATCTTTTCAAAGAGGACATTCAGATAGCCATCAGGCATATGAAAAGATGCTCAACATAATGAATCATCAGAGAAATGCAAATTAAAACCACACACACACAGTAAGACATCACCTTACATCTAGCAGAATGGGATCGTCGTAAAGGACACAAATAACAAACGTTGAGAAAAGGGAACCTTTGTTACTGTCAAGTGGGAATGTAAATCTATGTAGCCACTGTGGAAAAACACTATGGAGGTTTCGCAAAGAACTAAAAATTGAGCTGTTATTAATATATGACCCAGCAATTTCATTCCTGGGTATATATTTGAAAAAAAAAGAAAACACTAATTAGAAAAGATACGTGCACTCCAGTGTTCATAGCAACATCATTTAAAATTGCCAAAATATGGAAGCAACCCAAGTGCATCTCAAAAGATGAAGGGATAAAGATGTAGGAAAAGTACACACATACACAGAGAAATAACCATGAAAAAGAATGGAATGCTGTCATCTGCAACAACATGGATAGACTTATGCTAAGTGAAAAAAATCAGAGAAACACAAAAATAGTAAGATACTTCAATTAAGAAGCAAACTTTACTAAAAAGTTCTTTGTGTCTATAACTATCACATTATAAATGGCACCAAAATGGAGGGAACGTTGTTCCAGTGCTCAAAAGCATTTTCCAATTCAAAAAAGTCTCTTTTATTATCGATGAGCTAGTGAAGTTCTTTGTACATTTTTGTTGTTTCACATTCACCTGGCTCATTAATGCAACCAAAGTTCTTACTGAGTGTTCATTTCATGGGTACACTTGGAAGGCAATTGCAACCATAAGTTGACCATGAAAATAGTTTCTAAAAAATCGGTGAAAGTATTCCATGAGATTGAATTCGCTATATGAAATTTATGGGAGAGTATTGCGTATTTCTAAACTGTTTGCTACACATCTCTGGTATCATTAAGAATGTTTCTCACTTCGGCTGAGACATACCTGGATAATAATTTAAGTGCTCTGAGGTAGCTGCAGAAATGTATATTACTTTCCAGAATATCAACAACCTGTCAGAAACCCTCAGCAACCCTCGCTGCTTGTATAGGGAAGTAAGATCTTAAGGTACTTAGTGTACTAAGACCTCGCCGCACTGCGAGTGGGAAGTGGGTGAGCAGGAAGAAACTAGGAATGCCCACCCGCTATGTGTTCCAGTATAGTTACTTCTCCAAAATGTGCCCACAGCAGTGAGGTGGAGACAGAGATGAAACAGATGGGGCATAGCTCTAGATGACCTATCTCCTTGCACTGCATCCCTCTGAGAGGTGCCTGTAACATGCTCTGTGCCCCTGGGGTTCTGCCAGGCTTGAAAGAAAAGCTTCCCACGTGGTGCACTTGCACACTGGTGTGTAAGAAATTCCTGGAACCATCCCTGTGGTTTTGCCTGTGGAGATGCCTTCTCACCCTGGACCCTTCCCTAAGAACCAAACTTGGAAAGCTCAGCACCACGTTCTATCTGGGGATGGGGTGGGGGGACCCCAGAGGCAGCACTGGAGTCAGTCTCTTCAAACAGCATCTTGACCCCTGCTTTCCAAGGCCCTCAGGAAACCCAGGTCTTCATAACATGCTTCCTAGGCAGCCAGATGTGAAGCATCATGGAGGAAGTGCCAGAGGTGAACACATTCTCCACCTTCACTTTCTCCTGTTTCATTTCCTCACTGTCATGATACACCCAGCTCTGGGAGTTTGAGTAGCTGGCGTTGTGACAATTTGCTGATGCTGCGCTGCTTAGATTTCCTGCTTTTTCTTAATGTGGACAATTTACTGAGCTGCAATAAGAATGACCTCTGTTCTGATGAATTGATTCTGCTGACATTTAGCATTTAAGGAGAACAAAGACGGGTAGAGAAACTAGACAACTGGATGAAGGAACAGCTACGGAATCCAGCAGCCCCTGAAGCTCAGCATCTTCCTGCCAGGACAGCATGGTGTCTCCCAAGAGTCTGTAGAGTGAGGGTGCAGACACTCGCTCCTTTTATGCTACTGACAACCATCCTCCCAGAAAACCACACAAATCTTCATGCTATTTTCTCAGTGATTTTACAGAGAAAGTGAAAATGAAAATTTGTTATCCAAAGCAAATGGTGTTTACAAAACCCCTAGACAGATAGATATGTGTGCTTAGTCACTCAGCCGTGTCCAACTCTTTGTGACCCCCTTGCACTGTAGCCCACCAAGTTCCTCTGTCCATGGGGTTCTCCAGCAAGAATATTGGAGTGGGTTGTCATGACCTCCTCCAAGGCATCTTCCCAACACAGGGATCAAACTCAGGTCTCCCACATTGCAGGCAGATTCTTCACTTTCTGAGCCATGAGGAAAGCATAGATCTAGCCATAGACTATCCAATCAATAGACCTAGATATAGATATAAATAAAGATCTATCTTCAAGCATTTTTTAGAAGCAAACCAGTAACATAAAATAAATATGTAAATAACCAAGGACACATTTTAAAACTGTCTAAAAAAATTATCTGGTTTGTTCTAAAATCTAAATTCATTGCCTTGAAAAAAAATATCATGTCCCCTACTGCCAGAGCTTACAAGTCAACACATGATTATCTATAGAAGATGTTATGTACCAGGTCAGGGTCCCTAATACTAGACTGGACTAAGAACCCTCTCAGATTCTGTCCAATTTGAAATCCTGAGATTTGAAACATCTCGCATATCTGCAGTGGCTCAGGGATAAAGAAAGCAACTGCAATGCAGGAACCATGGGAGGCGTGGGTTCCATCTCTGTGTCTAGAAGCTCCCCTGGAGAGGCAAATGGCAACCAACTCCAGTATCCTTGCCTGGAGAATCCCACGGACAAAGGAGCCTGGCAGGCTACAGTCCACAGGGTCTCAAACGGTCGGACACGACTGAAGTGACCTAGCACTCACGCTTGCACATCACCCTCTAACTTAGCCTAGGTATGTCAGGGCCTAGAGTCTGTAAAAGGGATCCAGGCTTTACTGGGCCTGGAGAGCATAGAAGGTGAAGGGTGGAGTTCCCCTCTGTCCTGGTTTCTGAGCATCCAGGGCTGGCTTCAGTGAAACCGAGACCTTGTGACCCAGATCGTGGCTCTGTGCTACTGGCAGGCCGGGCTGCTTGCAGGAGGGATGGGGCCTCTGCCTTCTACCTGCAGAGCTGGGAAACGCACTTCCATCAGGAAGGGCCATGTAGGTGGGGAAGGACTCTGCCTTTCCAATCAAATTCTTTCCTGTCGAGCAGAAGCCGCTGACGAAGATGATTTTGCTCCTTTCTGCATATGTAGTTAGGACTTCCCTGGGGGCTCAGTTATAAAAGAATCCACCTGCCAGTGAAGGAGACAACAGCTTCCATCCCTGGGTTAGGAAGGTCCCTGGAGGAGGAAATGGCCACCCACTCCGGTATTCTTGTCTGGAGAGTGCCATGGACAGAGCAGCCTGGGCTGCTACCATGGGTGACAGGGTTGCAAAGAGTCGCAGAAGACAGCTGGCACATGCCCACAGTGACAAGCCCAAGGCCGTATTCATCTTCTGTCTTAATTTGAAAAACATGACAGAGTAATAATTTTGGCTTCCAATTTGCAAATAGACCATTATCAATAGAATTTAATTTGACCAAAATTCTAGGTTTTTGGAATTTATCTCAAATCCCCTAAATTTAAAAGCAGATGTTACTGGCTCCCCAGATCAGAGAAAGCAGGGCCCTGCGTTATTGCCACTACCCAGATGTTTTCCTGTCCTGTTAATGTATAAAGCCTACAACTAAAGATCATCCATCTGGTCTAACAGCTGCCCAGTGCCTTTTCCAAAATCTGGAGCTGTGCTGTGAGGTTGAGAATAGCAGCGTCATAAAGGTAAGCAGGGGACCCTCCCAGGTAGGAAAAGAGATGTGCACAGTACAGCTAATGGGGATAACAATGATGCCCCATAGCAGAATAATGGAGACTAACAGCGTTCCTGAGGGAAGACCCAGAAGTGAAGATGACCCATTAAGACAATGCTGCTGTGGTATCAATTGAAAGGTGTGGTGTGGTGTGTGTGTGTGTGTGTGTGTGTGTGTGTGTAGGACTTACTACTGGGAATTACACTTAGTCTCATATTAGTGTGGGAACAACAACAAAACTTAATCCGCATTTATAGTACTTGCAGGGCCAGTCAAGATGGACGGGTCATGTAGGAGAGTTCTGATAAAATGTGGTCCACTGGAGAAGGGAATGGCAAACCACTTCAGCATTCTTGCCTTGAGAACCCCATGAACAGGATGAAAAGGCAAAAAGAGAGCATACTGAAACACGAGCTCCCCAGGTTGGTAGGAGGCCAATATGCTAACGAGGATCAGTGGAGAAATAACTCCAGAAAGAATGAAGGGATGGAGCCAAAGCAAAAACAACACCCAGTTGGAGATGTGACTAGTGATGGAAGTAAAGTCTGATGCTGTAAAGAGCAATACTGCATAGGAACCTGGAATGTTATGTCCATGAATCAAGGCAAATTGGAAGTTCTCAAACAGGAGATGGCAAGAGTGAACATTGACATTTTAGGAATCAGAGAACTAAAATGGACTGAAATGGGTGAATTTATCTCAGGTGACCATTATATCTACTGCTGTAGGCAAGAATCCCTTAGAAGAAATAGAGTAGCCATCATAGGCAGTAAAAGAGTCCGAAATGCAGTACTTGGATGCAATCTCAAAAACGACAGAATGAGCTCTGTTCATTTGCAAGGCAAACCATTTAATATTATGGTAATCCAAGCCCATGCCCCAACCAGTAATGCTGAAGAAGCTGAAGTTGAGCAGTTATTTGAAGACCTAAAAGACCTTCTAGAACTAACACCCAAAAAAGATGTCTTTTTCATTATAGGGGACTGGAATGCAAAAGTAGAAAGTCAAGAGATACCTGGAGTAACAGGCAAATTTGGCCTTGGAGTACAGAATGAAGCAGGGCAAAGACTAATAGAATTTTGCCGAGAGAACACACTGATCATTGAAAACACCCTCTGCCAGCAACACAAGAGAAGACTCTACACATGGACTTTACCAGATGGTCAACACCAAAACCAGATTGATTATAATCTTTGCAGCTAAAGATGGAGAAGCTCTATACAGTCAGCTCTATACAGTCAGCAAAAACAAGACACTTGCTTCTTGGAAGGAAAGTCGGACACAACTGAGGGACTGAACTGAACTGAACTGTACTGAACAGTACCTGTGATGGAGTTTGCTTATAGTGTATTGATAATACAGGACCTCATGCATCTAGTGTCTAAAAATTAATTTGTAAGAGTCTTAGGGAAAAGAAAGATTGAACTGATTTGTGGGTCCATGCTTGGTCTTATTGGGCTTTTTGCAACTCCCTGAAAAGTAACCTGCCGGGAGCCAGCATGGGGAATCCCACCCATGGCAAAGGTCATGAGGAAAGGGGCCTGACAAAACGCAAAGGCGAGATCAGGTCTCAGGGGTCCCCCTGGATTTTCTCGAGCATCTACCCCCAAAACCGGAGTCTGCCCGCTTTACTGTGTTATGCTTTCCACCTACTCTTCTAACATTATCGGGGGGCTGTCCCCCCACCACCCTTTTCTAGAAAAAGTTAATTTAGAGCTTTAAGATAGTATGTCTCCTGGGCATAATAAGAGTGTTTCAATCCAAAATCCCCTCTGATGGCTTTCTAGCCTGCCTAGGTTTGTCCAGACTCTTACAGCTGCACATGGGATTGTTTGCGGCCTCCCAACCACAAGAGGCACAGGAAGCTTAAAACATCCTAGGAATGTAGGGGCTTCCGATGAGTCAAAATCATTAGAATAAGACTGATTAAGGGTTTCATTGTTGAGCCAATACTTGCTGCCAAGTTTTCATATCTTTTATTTGTTGATATAGTTGGTATGTAGAAAAAACAGGTAGTAGCCCTGGTATTAGCAACATCAGATCTTTGAGTTAAGTACTTTCTTTGTTATAACCCACTGCACCTTTGTTCTACAGGAATGTAACTTTATTTAGTACTTTGAGGGTGAAGCACTTCAAGGGAAAATGAGTTTTCTGGTTGACAGACATTTATCTAGGAAACGAGCCATAAAAATGTTAACAGGCCCCCTGGCCAGAAGATGATGTAAAACCACCTGAGACCTTTTGTATCCGGGAAGGTAAGCAAAAAGAAAGCCTGGTCTCGATAAGGGTCAGGACTGCTGCCCCTGCATAACTCTGCATATTCCATTATTTCTTTATGTACAACTTGTATATAAGCTGCTTTTGAAAATAAAGTTGTGGGTCTGGCACCAATGCTTGGCTCCCCCATGTCATTCTTTTCTCCCCTTTCAGGCTGAATTCCCATCTGGAGCACAGAGGCTCTCCATGTCTACTTATTTGCCTTGGCTTCTAAGACCACGTGAGAGGGAGCCCAAGGCGGGGCACCCTCCGCTATTCAAGTGGGTGCCAGTGGCCTACATAGATGGTGCAAGCCACTTGTCTTGGAGCTTTATTGGTCTCCTGTGTAAACCAAGTTATTTAGCCTCTTTTCTCCACTAATTTTCCTACTACACTATTCTTTCCTAATCTCTCTTTATATCTCTAAATAAATAAGTCTCTCCTCACTGACTCTGTCCCTGCTTCGAATTACCCTGGATCCACCGGGGTTGGACCTCAGCAGTAGCCAGCCAGGCTCCTCCTTCCATGGGGTTTTCCAGGCAAGAACACTGAAGTGGGTGCCATTTTTTTTCTTCCAGGGGATCTTCCCACCCCAGGGATGGAACTCATGCCTCCTGTGTCTACTTGGCAGGCAGATTCTTACCACTGAGCCACCCGGGAAGCCTGAACTGGTTTACCCATATTTATTATCTACAAATGTTCCTGGACATTTAGCTTGCACATGCGTGATCATCCCTTAGTGTAGGGCACATAAAATTGTTGGCATCTATGAAATACTTCAAGAAGAAAAGCTGATAGCAAGCAGAATCCTGTGGGCCTCCTGGGTGCAAAACACTTGCTGTGTCCTCCATTTCTTGATTATGAGAAATAGGCTTCATTCAGCCTCCAAGACTTATCCTAAATTCCAACAGATAGGTTACAACTGTTGCTAGTTGTGGAAGGGAGGAGATCTGGAGACAAAGAAACAGAAACAACACTCCAGCCTCAGGACAGCGTCCTGACTCCCCCTCCAGGGATACTCTCGACAATATCTTTGAGCCCTTTTGCAGATACTGAAATCCACGCCAGGTGGGAGAATTTTAAGATATGCTACCCACAAGCTTGTAGACCCCAGACTAGTTGGAGCCAAAAGGTTGATGGTGCTGCTGCCCATTCACCCCAATCAGAAGAGTGTCTACAAGCTGATCATACCCCTCTTTAAATGATGACTATAAAACTTCTCACCAGATGGAGACACACAGCCTGGAGGACATCAGCTCTCTGTGGCCTCCTTTGCCTGACAAAGCAGTGAAGCTTGTCTTTCCTACTTTATGCAAAACTGTCTTGAGGTTTCATTAAAGTGATGGGATATAGGGGTCAGATTTGGCTTCAAAGCCTCTTTCAATTAGTGTGTACTTTCCGCTATGAAAAGGGAAAATCTGCATTGGGGCTTTACAAGGTAGAAACCAGAGACGGCTCTGGGTCCACCCAGCTTAATCAAGATCATAAAAAATGTCCACATTTGTGAAAATTTTCTAGTCAACACTAATGAATTTAAAATTTTAAAGTTGAATTTTGCTAGCTTTTAAAAATATCTCTAGATATGGAGAAAAAAAAATATATGTATATAACCACTTTACAAGTTGATTATACCCAAAGATAGTTTGCTTTGTAACCAGACGTATTATTCACCAAAAGTTGTCTTTAAAAAAGTGTAAACCCATTTGATTATACTTTATTTCATTTAAGACTCAAAAATTGAGAAAAATATTTGTGTGCAGTTTTGTATGTTTTTTTTTTTTTTTCAGATAAACAGTGTTAGAGAAATGAGGCGTGCTTCCCTGGTCTGTGCAGCTGTTTACCCCAGGTCTGAATCTGCAGGTCGGGTCTTTTGACCCTGAGCTCTTCCCATGACAACACAGTGGCCTCCCAAGATTGTCTGCTGGGCAAGCATTCCTTGAAACCATGCTTTGTGGTGGACCAAATGAAGCAATGGGCTTCCCTGGTGGCTCTGAGGTAAGGAATCCACCTGTTAATACAGGAGACGCAGGGTGGATCCCTGGGTCGGGAAGATCCCCTGAAGTAGGAAACAGCAGTCTATTCCAGTATTCTTCCTGGAAAATCCCATGGACAGAGGAGTCTGGTGGGCTACAATCCCTGGGGCCACAGAAGAGCAAGACATGACTTAGCCACTAAACAACAACAACAAAATAAAGCAACTCAGTGTGCCCTGAATATCTGATAAAGTGTGAAATGTGGAAGTGGATAACACCTGTCAAAGACAAAGACAAATGAAGCACTTTATTATAAAAGTTTAATGGGGTAAAAATGAAAAATTTACACTTATTATTCATAGCTCAGTAGGCTTGTGGCAAAATGAGTTTACTTACTGAGACCCTATGCCCTCCAACTGGGAAGACAGCAATAGGCAGAATGAAAGACACCACCTCAGCCTCCTCATCTCAGGCTCCCAGGATCAGAGCCCTTCCACGTTGGTGTTATAAGAAGCATTAAATAATCCACAGTCATGAAGCCAGAAGATCTGCACATTCACTTAAGTCTTCAACAGCTTCCAGGCTCTGTGCAACCATTTTGTTCTTGACTCTTTTTCATTTGTAGAATGAAAGAACTTTGTAAATCCCTGTAGATTCTGAAAAGTAGTTTTACACACAAGAACCGCAGTTCTGCAAATTCTAAAGTCTTAGCTCCATCCCCAACCCCCACCCCTCTGGGTGGCTGGAGCCCTTCTGTTCAGGGATCCAAGGCCCAAAAGAGAAATGCAGCCCTCGTGGCACAAGGCCAACAGTGAGATCTTCCTTTGCATGCTGTTCAGTTGCTAAGTTATGTCCAACTCTTTGTGACCCCATGGACTGCAGCACATCAGGCTTCCCTGTCCTTCACTATCTCCCAGAGCTGGCTCAAGTTCATGTCAGTAATGCTGTCAAACCATCTCATCCTCTGCTGCCGTCTTCTCCTTTAGTCTTCAATTTTTGCATGATGCAAGTCTAATCATGCTGTCACTCTAAATCTTCTGTTATCTACCCATATTGTCAAGATACGGACTTCCCTGACAGTTCAGATGGTAAAGAATTTGCCTGCAATGCAGGAGACTCAAGTTCGATCCCTGGGTCAGGAAGATCCCCTGATGAAGGGAATGGCAACCCACTCCAGTACTCTTACCTGGAGAATTCCATCGACAGAGGAGCCTGGTGGGCTATAGTCTATGGGATTGCAAAGAGTTGGATATGACTGAGCAGCTAACACACTTATTGTCAAGATAAAGAAGACCAAGGTCCTCAGCTTATTGTAATAAGCATCCTTTAAATCTGATCCTTGGACCTTAGCCTCAACTCTCACCTGTTTCTCCTCCACACCTCTGTAGGCTGGTCATGATCGCCAGCTAGTATTTTCACTTCTCAGTGCATTTCCACGTATCTCCAAGGCAGAGCCTGTGCTGATGTCTGGGTCTGCAATCATATCCTCCTGGGACCAGAAGCTAAGAACCTCTCTTCTGGAACAGTTTTAAGTGCTAAGAGAACAGGGTTTGGAATCTGTGAGATCTTGTCTAAATTCCCAACTTTACCACTAACAAACTCCACATGTCAATGAATCTTTCTAAGCTTTAGCCCCTTTAAATTGTGCATGCTAAGTTGCTTCAGTCTTGTCCAACCTCTTTGCAACCCTGTGAACTGTAGCCAGGCTCCTCGGTCCATGGGACTCTCCAGGCAAGAATACTGGAGCTGGCTGCCATGCCCTCCTCCAGGGGATCTTCCCAACCCAAGGATCAAACCCACATCTCTATATCTCTGGCACCAGCAGGTGGATTCTTTACCACTAGCATCACATGGGAAGCCCTAAATTTTGAATAAGCATACTTAATTCAAAGAGTTGTTGCTGAGGATAAATACTATAATGAATGGAAGGCATCTAAAACAGTGCCTGGTGCAAATAAATCATTCAATAAATAATAGTATGCTTGTGTGCATGCTCCGTCTTGCCTAACTCTTTGGGACCCCATTGACTATAGCCCATCAGCCTCCCCTGTCCATGGAATTGTCCAGGTAGGAATATTGGAGTGGGTTGCCATTTCTTTCTCCAGGGGATCTTCCAGACCCAGGGACTGAACCCACATCTCTGGCATCTCCTACATTGGCAGGTGGGTTCTTTACCACTGAGCCACCTGGGAAGCCATATCAGATGGTATACTTAGTATCATTAGGTGAGACCCAACTAGAGCTGTTCCTCCTCCAGAAAGAGCCCTCTGGATGTCTCTAAATCTCTCCTCAAGCCCTAACCTACCATTCCATGGGAGGAATTAAGAGCTCTTCCAAGTACAGAGGTTCTTCATTGACTGAGCTGTGGCAGAGTCTTATAGGCTGAGCCCTTTTCAGGCAAGAAAAGGAAGTTTCTTCCTTCTAAAAACTAAGATCCTGGCATCCAGTCCCATCGCTTCATGGCAAATAGATGAGGAAACAATGAAAACAATGACAGACTTTATTTTGGGGGTCTCCAAAATCACTGCAGATGGTGATTGCAGCCAAGAAATTAAAAGACACTTGCTCCTTGGAAGAAAAGCTATGACCAGTCTAGACAGCATATTAAAAAGCAGAGACATTACTTTGCTAACAAAGGTCCGTCTAGTCAAAGCTATGGTTTTGCCAGTAGTCATGTACGGATATGAGTTGGACTATAAAGAAAGCTGAACGCTGAAGAATTGATGCTTTTCAACTGTGGTGTTGGAGAAGACTCTTGAGAGTCCCTTGGATTGCAAGGAGATCCAACCAGTCCATCCTAAAGGAAATCAGTCCTGAATATTCATTGAAAGGACTGAGGCTGAAGCCGAAACTTCAATACTTTGGCTACTGGATGGGAAGAACTGACTCCTTGGAAAAGAGCCTGATGCTGGGAAAGATTGAGGGTAGGAGGAGAAGGGCATAACAGAGGATGAGATGGTTGGATGGCATCACTAACTTGATGGACATGAGTTTGAGCAAGCTCCGGGAGTTGGTGATGGACAGGGAAGCCTGGCGTGCTGCAATCCATGGGGTCGCACAAAGTTGGACGTGACTGAGCAACTGAATGGAACTGAACTGAACTTCTGTCATCACAGGGCCTGAGAGCCGCCACCCCCTTCCTTAGCCTCCTGACTATCTTTTATTGACCTTTCTGTGTATATCTTTTGCAATGTGCATGCCCACACTGATGAAATATATTGCCACATTTTTTTCTTTGAAATATAATTTAAAGTTTTTCATTCTTATTTTTTATTATATTATAGTTGTTTTACAATGCTGTGTTAGTTTCTGGTGTACAACAAAGTGAATCAGCTATGTGTATACATGTGTCCCCTTCCTCTTACACCTCCCTCCCAGCACTCCCCATCCCACCCATTATTTGTAGAGATGTGGATGGAACCTCTCCCTTCTCCAGGGGATCTTCCTGACCCAGGGATCAAACCAAGTTTGCTGCATTACAGGCGGATTCTTTAACCTCTGCGCTACCAGGGAAGCCAATGGATGGAACTAGAGACTGTCATACAGAGTGAAGTATGCCACAATTTTTAACATTATTTTCAATACATTTCTAAAAGGCCATACCTTTTCATCAAGTTTTTGGTTGTTGTTATGTTTTTGTTTTTTTTTTGCCTTCATGCGACATTTTTCAAGTTGTTGTTGCTGTTCTGTCAGTTGTGTCCAGCTGTGCAAGCCCATGGACTGTAGCACGCCAGGCTTCCTCATTTTTCACCATTTCCTGGAGCTTGCTCAAACTCATGTCCACTGAGTCAGTGATGCCATCCAACCCCCTCACCCTCTGTTGTCCCCTTCTCCTCCTGCCCTCAATCTTTCCAGCATCAGGATCGTTCTGAGGTAAGATTCAGCAAAAATCACATCCCCAAGACCCAGAGTAAGTATTCGAATTGTTCAATTTTCTGCCATTTATTGGCATTGGTTGCATTTATTTCTTCTCTTCTTACTTGCTTGCAAATTCCCAGGAAACAGCAACCAAGTTTTCATACAACTCTACATCCTTCACAATTTCTTGCACATTATAGTCCCTAGTTAAGTATTTGCTAAGTGACTTATTGACACATTAAATAAGAGACAAATGATTGAAGTGTTATATATTAGAAAAATACAGTGTTTATTTACATTCATCTGAAAAGTAAGTAGCACCATTCACTTAGCTCTTGGAAAAATCTCTGAAACATTTTGCAAAAAAAAAAATAGAACTTACATATTTTTTTTTTTCCTGCCTACAGAATGAATAGCAAACTACCCTGTTCTTTTACCATAAAAAATATAGTGTTAACTGCAGGAATAGACTCTTTTGTCTTTTCAGGATCTCCAGTACATAGGTTGCATGCTGGGAATTATTGTTCTTGATTTCTATCGTGGCTTTCTTGTTAGGCACCAAGAGGAATCTTTATAGACACAGCATTTGGTTTCTGTTCTTTGAGAACATGTCTGCAGCAGCTATTCTTAGAAACCTTTGTGGGAGGCCAAGTTCCACCTCTGCGGAGAGTGAGTCACCACTGCTTCACTAATTATGCATTATTCCTACTGAAGATTATGGGTCTAAATAACTACAAAACCAAATCCAAGGAACCTGGAGGCTAATTGGGCTGAAAACATCCCTTTGCTCAAGCCGGAAGGCGGGAGATATGCAGTCAATTAAGCTCTAATGGGCAAACCCAGGAACCACTGCTGCCCTCTCCCTGCAACCGCCAGGCTCAACTCGCAGGCTTCAAACCAGTGTGCGTGGATTGTATGCCCCCTTAATTCCCTGAAGCAATTTCCTGGTAAGTTCTGCTGCTCTAGTGTTGGGATTTCCTTTTAAAAAATATTAGTTTACAGTGTTTCTTTCGAGAAATCCTGTTTGTGAAGCACCATGATGGCTCCTGGGCTTCCCTGGTAGCTCAGCCAGGAAGGAATCCACCTGCAATGTGGGAGACCTGGGTTCAATCCCTGGGTTGGGAAGATCCCCCTGGAAGAGGGCATGGCAATCCACTCCAATAGCCTTGCTTGGAGAATCCCTGTGGACAGAGGAGCCTGGCTGGCTACAGTCCATGCGGTTGCAAAGAGTCAGACACGCCTGAGAAACTAAGCATGATGGCTCCCAGGGTGACTAAGAGCATTTGTCTCCCAGAAAACGACCTTCCAGTGAGGAGAGACAGACATGGACACAAAGTTAAAAAGAGCTTCTGATGAAGGATGGAGATGAAACAGGGACACACTCAGAACTGGCTAAGCCTTCAACTCCAAACTGTGGCTCTGGGGTCATGGCAAGGGTCCTTTAATTGTTATTCAGGGAGAATAAAGTTCTATTCTGCCCCTTTCATCTGAGGTGTTGGTTAGGTCCATACAATCCATGCACAGGATGGATAAGATACAGAACATTACCTTCACATGATGGGTATTTGCAGCAGTCTTGCATAGAGACCAACAGCTGTATCTGTCCAACGCACATTTGCAGCGTGGTTGCAGGGTTCCACGTAGTCTTCCAGTCACTGAGCATTGAGCTCAGTCAGCAGTGGCCCTGTTCTCACTGAGTATCATTTATAGGGAAATGGGAAGGGGCAATTAATGAATAAGTAAGGGAGCATACAGTCCTTCAGAAGGTGAGAACCATGAAACACAACAGAGCAAGATGTGCGATGTGAGTAAGGTGACCAACCATGTGCTTTTCCCAGTGCTGAGAGGTTTCCAGGACTTGGAACTGTCAGAGGTAAAACTAGGGAGTCCTAGCCAACCAGAACAAGTTTTTCACCTTAGGTATGGGAGGCATGGAGGAATCAAAGGTGACTCTAAGGATCTGGGCCAATGTGAGGATGGACTTGTCATTGAACACAAATAGAGAGCAGAGGGTTACAGAAACGGTGGATGAAGGAGCACAGAACCAGGAGGACTGTTCAGTTCAGTTCAGTTCAGTTCATTCGCTCATGAACTGCAGCACGCCAGGCCTCCCTGTCCATCACCAACTCCAGGAGTTCACTCAGACTCACATCCATCGAGTCAGTGATGCCATCCAGCCATCTCATCCTCTGTCGTTCCCTTCTCCTCCTGCCCCCAATCCCTCCCAGCATCAGAGTCTTTTTCAATGAGTCAACTCTTTGCGTGAGGTGGCCAAAGTACTGGAGGACTGTTGTGACATACAAAGTTTAAGATGCTCATTAAACATCCCAGTGGGTGTGCTGGGTTAGTAATTAAATACAAGTCTGAATTTCAGGGGGGAAAATCAAGGTAAAAGAAATAAATCTGGCTTTCATTAGAATATAAATACATTACTTTTACTGCATTAAAGCCATTGGGTTGGATGCAATCATTGAGGGGGGGTGTAGTTACAATGGTGATGAGAATGATCCAGAAAAGAAGGAAATTTGTTGATACAAAAGAGAAATGATGATTAACAAAAGAGAAATGATGATTTGCAAAAGAGATGGTCATGAATGAGTCAGAGGGGAGAGGAAGCACTGCACAAAAGGAGAGATGATTCTAGATAGGAGAAGGAAGAGCTTTTGCTTGGTTACAGTGGGAGGGGTGATAGTCTGGAGGGCACAGGGAACTTGGAGACAGAAGTTTTGATGTAAATTAAGTGAAGACTAAAAATATTCTTTGAATTAGAAGAGAGAGCAGAGTAAGAATAGAAGAGAATAGGAAATATAGGAGTTCATTGCACCTAATATGAATAAGATTTTCTTTTCTGAAATGCATGTGTATGTGTATCTTAGTCATGATATAATATTTCTTACTGATTGCTTATAGAGGTGATACTGATTGCATACTGCAGTGATATTTCAGAGCTATTTCTCTGTGTGATTATCAAAATAATCATAATTAAAAAATAATCATAATAATGGTAGCAGCAGTACTGAGAAAAGCAACAGTGACTGGAAGTCATAACCTTCAAGGAATGATGGAGAGGAACCCAGGGTTCTGGCTGACTATACCAAGAAAAGGTTTTATATCATGGAGCTGCGGATGGAGGAGGGAACATGACACAGAGTTGGCAGTGATGACTAAGCAGAATTTCTTTATCCACTCCAAGCATAGTGGTGTACAGTGTGGGAGAGAAAGCAGCTGGTACTAAAGCAGGTTGCAAGAGAAGTTACACCCTTAGGACGGCGCTGGTATTATGCACAGAATGGCAAATGCACATGTCTTTCCAAGATAAATATAAGAGGCATCAAAGAAATTTGTCACTTCTAGGTGGAGAAATCTGCAGCATCCCCACTTGGACTGAGAATGGCATGTGTTCTCTTCCCCCTGCTCTTGGGGCACCGTTCATGTTCCCTGAATCACTGTGAGAGACACTGACCCAAGGGGAAGCAGGCTACTATGTTTTGAGTGTCTGCTGAGTACTTTGTAGCCATCATTTTATTCTCAGGAAAGCAATATGTGCTAAGACTGTTCTAATTTGAGAGATGAAGGGACTGAGACACAGCACTCTTGTAAGGCCGTAGGTAAGTAGTAGCAGAGACACAATTAGAACACACCTCTCCCTGACTTCAGCGCCTGGGCTGTTTTTAATCATGCCACCTTGTAGATTTGGAATGTCTCGTGCAGGCCCAGCAGTTATACTAGATGATATAACATTGAGAGCTTTTCATTTAAGGTCAGGAACAAGATGGGGTGTCAGCTCTCACCACTCTCATCTAACACGATGCTAGAAGTCCTAGCCATAGCAATCAGGCAAGAGAAAGAAACAGAAGGCATTCAGATCAGAAAATAAGTAAAACTGTCTTTGCTTATCTCAAAATATGATCTTATACGCCGAAAATTCTAAAGGCTCCATTAAAGAACTGTTAAAAACAATCAACAGATTTGGAAAGCTGCAGAACCCAAAATCAACAGGCAGGAATTAGTTGTGTTTCTATACACTAAAAAGGAAATATCTGAAAAATACATAAATGGAACAATCCCATTAACAATAGCATAAGGAAGAAGAAATGTTTAGGAATAAATTTAAGGAGTTGGAAGAAGTTGGAAAGCCTGCAGACTGAAAACTATAGGATGCTCCAAGAAATTAACAAAGAAACAACCAGCAAAATATTCCATGTTTATTAGTCAGAAGAACTAGTATTGTTAAAAGGCCCATACCACCCAAAGATAAAGACATCTACAGACTCTATGCAATCTCTATTAAAATTTCCAATGAGCTATTTCACAGAAATTTAAAAAATAATCAATATTTGTGTGGAATCACAAATAACCCCAAATAGCCAAAGAAAATCTGATTAAAAGCAAAGTAGGATGCGTGATATTCCCTGATTTAAAACTATACTATAAAGCTATTGTAATCAAACCAGCATAGTATTGGCATAAAAGTAGACAGACAGACCAATGGAACAGAAACAAGAGCCCAGAAATAAAACCTAGGACATGTGGTCAACTGGTAGTTGACAAGAGAGCCAAGAATACTCAGTGGGGAAAGGACTCTTCAATAAATTGTTTTGGAAACACTGGATACCCCCATGCAGAGGAATAAAGTTGAAACCCCATCTTACATCATTCATAGAAATTAACTAAAAAATGTTTTAAAGACTTAAACGTAAGACCTGAAACTGTAAAACTTCTACAAAAAAACAAACATTGGGTGGGTGCTCTGACCGATTATCTGTAAAACTGTTCTAACTGATCTTCTTGAATCCAAGTTCTTCGATGGTCCCTTTTCATTTTGACCCTATGCTTGAAAAATATCATATAAGAAGCGAATCACCAGTCCAGGTTCAATGAAGGATACAGGATGCTTGGGGCTGGTGCACTGGGATGACCCAGAGAGATGGTATGGGGAGGGAGGTGGGAGCGGGGTTCAGGATTGGGAACACATGTACACCCGTGGTGGATTCATGTTGATGTATGGCAAAACCAATACAATATTGTAAAGTAAAATAAATAAATAATAAAATGAAATTTAAAATAAAAGAAAAATAGAATATTTGCAGAGATGATGTAAACAGATTTGAAAAGTGCTTTCATAATTGCATATAAGGACAGAACTCTTCATGTTCTTTGGAACCCACCTACTATAGCCCCTCTGAGGAAAACACAGCCAACTTGCATCTAAGAGATGCCTGACACTGCAACTAACATCTAAGTGTTTTCTAACACCCCAGCTTACATTGAGCCAAGCTCCAGGCTAGAGTGATGTACTGGCTCACGATAGAAATCAGTCAAGTGATCCCAGACAAGAAAAACAGATACGTAAATGTTTATGGTTTTAACCCACTGATTTTGCATTAAAAACCTAACTGATATAATAATGTGTGGGGCAAACAGAAGATTAGACACAGTTAAAGAGAAAATTCAGACCTAGAAGATCTGGAATCTCCAAAATGTAGCAAATAGAGACTAAGAGATGGAAAAGATTAAAGACGGATATCTGCAGGATACATTGAAAATGTGGCAGTTTGATCTCTGGTTCCTCTGCCTTTTCTAAATCCAGCCTGAACATTTGGAAGATCATGGTTCATGTATTGTTCAATACTGGCTTTGAGAATTTTGAGCATTACTTTGCCAGCATGTGAGATGAGTGCAATTGTGAAGTAGTTTGAGCATTTTTTGGCATTGCCTTTCTTAGGGATTGGAATGAAGACTGACCTTTTCCAGTCCTGTGACCACTGCTGAGTTTTCCAAATTTGCTGGCATATTGAGTGCAGCACTTTCACAGCATCATCTTTTAGGATTTGAAATAGCTCAACTGGAATTCCATCACCTTCACTAGCTTTGTTCATAGTGATGCTTCCTAAGGCCCACTTGACTTCGGACTCTGGGATGTCTAGCTCTAGGTGACTGTTCACACCCTCGTGGTTATCTGGGTCATGAAGATCTTTTTTGCATAGTTCTTTAGTGCATTTTTGCCACCTCCTTTTAATATCGTCTACTTCTATCAGGTCCATACCATTTCTGTCCTCTGTTGAGCTCATCTTTGCATGAAATGTTCCCTTGGTATCTCTAATTTTCTTGAAGAGATCTCTAGTCTTTCCAAGTCTATTGTTTTCCTCTATTTCTTTGCATTGATCACTGAGGAAGACTAGATCTCTCCTTGCTATTCTTTGGAGCTCTGCATTCAAATGGGTATCTTTCCTTTTCTCCTTTGCTTTTCATTTCTCTTCTTCTCATAACTAATTGTAAGGCCCCCTCAGACAGCCATTTTGCTTTTTTGCATTTCTTTTTCTTGGGGACAGTCTTACTCCCTGTCTCCTGCACAATGTCACAAACCTCTGTCCAGAGTTCTTTCAGTATAGTTCAGTTCAGTTGCTCAGTCATGTCCGACTCTTTGCGACCCCATGAATCGCAGCACGCCAGGCCTCCCTGTCCATCACCAACTCCCTGAGTTCACTCAGACTCACGTCCATCGAGTCAGTGATGCCATCCAGCCATCTCATCCTCTGTCGTCCCCTTCTCCTCCTGCCCCCAATCCCTCCCAGCATCAGAGTCTTTTCCAATGAGTCAACTCTTTGCATGAGGTGGCCAAAGTACTGGAGTTTCAGCTTCAGCATCATTCCCTCCAGAGAAATCCCAGGGCTGATCTCCTTCAGAATGGACTGGTTGGATCTCCTTGCAGTCCAAGGGACTCTCAAGAGTCTTCCCCAACACCACAGTTCAAAAGCATTAATTCTTCAGCACTCAGCTTTCTTCACAGTCCAACTCTCACATCCATACATGACCACTGGAAAAACATAGCCTTGACTAGATGGACCTTTGTTGGCAAAGTAATGTCTCTGCTTTTAAATATGCTATCTAGGTTGATCATAACTTTTCTTCCAAGGAGTAAGTGTCTTTTAATTTCATGGCTGCAAGCACCATCTGCACAGATCTAATCCCTTGAATCTATTTGTCACTTCCACTGTATAATTATAAGGGATTTGATTTAGGTCATGCCTGAATGGTCTAGTGGTTTTCCCTACTTTCTTCAATTTAAGTCTGAATTTGGCAATAAGGAGTTCATGATCTGAGCCACAGTCAGCGCACTGTCTTGTTTTTGCTGATTGCATAGAGTTTCCCCATCTTTGGCTGCAAATACTGATTTCAGTATTGACCATCTGGTGAAGTCCATGTGTAGTCTTCTCTTGTGTTGTTGGAAGAGGTTGTTTGCTATGACCAGTGCATCTTCTTGGCAAAACTCTGTTAGCCTTTGACCTGCTTCATTTTTTACTCCAAGGCCAAATTTGCCTGTTACTCCAGGTATCTCTTGACTTTCTACTTTTGCATTCCAGTCCCCTATAATGAAAAGGACATCTTTTTGGGGTGTTAGTTCTAGAAGGTCTTTTAGGTCTTCAAATAACTGCTCAACTTCAGCTTCTTCAGCATTACTGGTTGGGGCATAGACTTGGATTATTGTGATATTGAATGATTTGCCTTGGAAACTAACAGAGATCATTTGATCATTTTTGAGGTTTGCATCCAAGTACTGAATTTTGGACTCTTTTGTTGACTATGATGGCTACTCCATTTCTTCTAAGGGATTCCTGCCCATAGTAGTAGATATAATGGTCACCTGAGTTAAATTTACCCATTCCAGTCCATTTTAGTTCTCTGATTCCTAAAATGTCGATGTTCACTCTTGCCATCTCCTGTTTGAGAACTTCCAATTTGCCTTGATTCATGGACATAACATTCCAGGTTCCTATGCAGTATTGCTCTTTACAGCATCAGACTTTACTTCCATCACCACTCACATTCCCACCTGGGTGTTGTTTTTGCCTTGGTTCCATCGTTTCGTTCTTCGTTCTCGCTGGAGTTATTTCTCCACTGATCCTCGTTAGCATATTGGCCGCCTACTGACCTGGGGAGCTCGTGTTTCAGTATGCTCTCTTTTTGCCTTTTCATCCTGTTCTTGGGGTTCTCAAGGCAAGAATACTGAAGTGGTTTGCCATTCTCTTCTCCAGTGGACCACATTTTGAAGGTATAACGGCTGACAGTTTTCCAAAATTGTTGAAAAACTTCAATCTTCTATTAATATCCAGCTCAGAATGACTGTGAATCCCAACAAATAAGAAGTAGAACAATGTTTGATCTAGACACACACAAGTTAAAATGTAGAACACCAAAAGAGAATTTAAAAAAAAAAGATTATAACAAAGTACAAATTGAGAGGCAATTTACAAAATATCTAGGCTTTACTCTTCAAAAGTATGAAGGTTATGAAAGACAAAGAAAGACTGAGGAGCTCTTATAGGTTAAAGAAGACTGAGGACATAATTAAAAGCTAAAAATGTTTACAACAAAGTGATAATAACAGTGCTAATTAAGACTCATGAGATGCAGCTAATAAGATACTTAAATTTTCAGTGTTTAATGCTCTTATTATCAAGGTAGAAAGACTGAGACAAATGAACTAAGTATCCAATTTAACTTGTTAAAAATAATAAATAGAAAATAGAAATGGGCAGTAAGGGCACAAATGAATGAAATGGAAGACAAACATAACATTAGAGAGAATCAGCCAAAATCAAAGACTGATTATTTAAAATTACTAAATCTTTGAAAATATTAATCAAGAAGAACAAAATTTAAATTAAATACCATTAAAATTAATAAAAGTATTATTTTAATAAAATTTTAGTATTTTAATAAATTTTAAATTTTTATTGAAAATGTTAAGTATTTTAATAAAAAATTAAAATATTGTTAATACAAAATTAACAGTATTAAGAATATTAAAGAGAAACATATCTGCAGATATAGCTGAGATAAAACAATTGTAAGTGAAACTACAAAAATTCAGACTGATACATTTGAAAATTTATGTAAAATGGGTAAATTCTAGAACATTTCAAATTACTAAATCTAACTTGAGAGAAGAAAGAAAATCTTATCATTAAAGAAACTGAATCAGCATGTAGAAATCTTCCCCAGAAGTCATTTTCAGACCCAGAGAGTTTTTATCAGTAAGTTTTAACAAACGTTCAAGGAACAATATTTCCAAACCTTACCAAGTTCTTCCAGAGAGTAGAAAAATAAGTGTTGCCTCTCTAATTCAGTTTTAAGCGTCTTTGCAGTCTTGAGGTTTTTTGTTTGTTTGTTTGTTTTTTAAGAAGAAAGGTAAATGAGGAATGACAATGAAGAAAATTATAGTCTATTTTTACTTACAAGAAAAATATTAAACAAAATAACATCCAAATTTCTGACGTATAATCTAATATACCATTACCACCTTCATTTAATCCACAATACAAAGTTGTTTTAGTATTTGGAAAATATCATAATATAAGCCTTTTTATTAAAAGAATAAAAGAAAAAGCAGAGGAAGAATATTTCTGGGAATAAATTGCAAATGATAATTTTAAAAAAAAAGTAAATTATTTCCTCAAGTTTAAAAATTATTGAGTCAGGGGCAGAGAGGTCAGAGCTCTATGAGAATGAGGTATGGGAGTGTGGTTGTCTCCATTTTCTTTTCTTTCTTTTTTTTTTTTTTTTCCATTTTAGAGAAGCACCAGAAAATGAGGCATGAAGAAAAGAGCTCAGGCTGGGGGCTTATCTCATCATAGTCATTGTTGGAGGGCTGTTGACAACAGCAACTCACGGTGGGCTGTCTGGTCTGTAGACCCTGAAAAAACTGCCAGTTAAAAGAAATTCCCTTGAAATCAACTTTTCCCCCTAAGATTCCTATTTAAGATTATGTATATCAATTGTTTCCAAAAGTTCTTTTTTTTTCCTTGTATGCGATTATACACCATGTTTTTAGATATTCTGATAAGCTTTATACAATGAAATGGTGATGTTAGTAAGTGGTGGGTTTTATGTAAGGATCTGAACAAAATAAATAATGGCAGCTTTGTGTTATATTACACTTTTAATGTTATGGGTCCCTGAAACTGAAAAATTTGGAAACCAAAAATATGTTTAATCATAACTCTTAGCACAATCTTATTTATTTTACTCTTTGTCTCCCCCCAGGAGTTATGGAGCCCCTTGAAGATGCAAACTGTGGCCTGTTTATGCAAGATCTGAGTGGATGCTTGCGTGCTGGAAAAGCAAAACAACATACTTTCCTAAGGGGGGATACCACATATTTTCTTTTGTTGGCTCTTTCAGGAAATTTTGATCCATCTAATGAGGAACACTGGGTGATTAGGGAAAGGACATGTTATAAATAATTGCAGTCAGGAGTTTTGCATTGGCTCAGATAAATGAAACGCTGAGGAATGGTTGGCACTATACTTCAGTCTCCACAGCAGAATCAAGCCTTAGCCAAAGTGTGAAGCACATCCATCCTGTCTTGTTTGAGAGCGCTTCTCCCAAGGCTGTCCTGAGGACACCTCCCGGGACACCCCTGCCGCTGCTCCCCCAGATCACCCTTCCAGCTTTCTCCCAGGAAAGCAGGCAAGGTTGCATCAGCTGATGACATGGGGGTGGGGAGTATGCTGACATCTCCTGGGGGCTGTGCTCCTATCACAGTGAACCTATAAAAAACATTGACAACCTCCCTCACACTGAATTCCTGGTGCTTCTCAGTCTTCAGGGGCAACATTTTTTGAAGATAAAGATGAAACCTCCCTTGAACATCATCCCATGTAGATACTAGGCAGCCATCTCCTCCTCTGCCATCTCTCCATCTCCTTGTGGTTGTTATTCAGTTGATAAGTTGCATCAGACTCTTTATGACCCTTGAACTGCAGCATACCAGACTTCCCTGTCCTTCACTACCTCCTGGAGTTTGCTCAAGTTCTTGCCCATTGAGTCAATGATGCCTTTGAACAATCTCATCCTCTGTTGCCCCGTTCTCTTGCCCTCAATCATTCCCAGCATCAGAGTCTTTTCCAGTGAGTCGGCTCTTTGCATCAGGTGGCCCAAGTATTGGAGCTTCAGTTTTAGCATCAGTCCTTCCAGTGAACACTCAGGACTGATCTTCTTTAGGACTGACTGGTTTGATCTCCTTGTTGTCCAAGGGATTCTCAAGAGCCTTCTTGAGCACCACAGTTTGAAGGCATCAGTTCTTCAGTGCTCAGCCTTCTTTATGGTCCAACTCTCACACTCATACATGACTACTGGAAAAACCATAGCTTTGACTACATGGACCTAACTCTCATCCCCTACTTTCTCTGCAGATATCCTTCATTGCCTGAATCCATAACTGGAGGCTGCAAGGAGTATTTACTTGTCCAGTGACATCAGTGTTCCATTGTCTGTGGTGAAAACCTCTCCAATCCACCAAGGTCAATAAGAGATATATATTTACTGAAAAGAACTATGAAAGTACACCTGCCTTACTTATGTATATTTCACAGACTGTATGAAGTGAGATAGTCCCTGTATGAGCTTCTGTCTCCTCTCTCAGAAAAGAAAAGTAGGTTTCCTATAATGACGTCAGTTCTGGTACATCTTCGCCTACACTTCACTCACAGCCTTCAAGACCGCAGTTCCTGATGGGGCTCCCAGATGGCCTTGCACACTCCCACGCTGCTGGTGGGATGTGCAGGCCCTGAGCCAGATGGGTCGACAGCATGTCTGGAAGTCATGCTTCTTACCTTCCTTCTGCCTAGATTGGTACAGCAGTCCATCATCTTCCTAGTTCTTAATTTTTTCTGTATAAGTAATTCCATTCATTGTGTTAGCATATCAAAAGTATATAATGGTATATAATGAAGTTTCCTTTCTGTCTCCTCTCCTATTTGCTAATTTCCTAAACTCCTTCCATAGGTAACCATGGTAACTAATTGTTTTTCAAGACATGTAATATACAAATATACATTCCCCCTTCTCTTAAGATACCTAGTGACACAGATACTGTACACCTTGCTTTTTTCTAGTAGGGATATGTAAATGAGATGATGGCAGAGAAACCTACAAGTCCACAAAGTACATCCTCCCATTTCAGGGTAAGTAGTTGTAGCTCAGAGCAGCTGCTCAGGCAGGAATGGGCATTTTACCACCTTTGTTTGATTGAGCTACAGCTGTGGGTCCAGCTCTTTCAGATACAATTGAGGACAAGTCACGCTCACTTTCAGATCAAGAGTTAAGAAGCAGGGATGTGTTCACCATTCCACTGGCTGGACGCAGACAGTGATGAGGCTTTAGAGGGAAATAGGACCAGATGAGGAAAGGAAAACCATGATGGTCTTCACGCAATCTCAGTTAAAGAAAATAAAATGATCCTTTGGAGTTAAGGTCCCAGAATCACCTCATGGAGGTGAGAACCCCCTCCAAAAAGGAGGAGAACCCCTTGCCAAAAAGGAGAGTGAGAAATAAACTCCAATTGTCCTGATGCATATGGGCTTATTTTTTTACAGCTCTCTAGACTACCTTTGGACTTCCCTGGTGGCTCAGATGGCAAAGCGTCTGCCTACAATGCACGAGACCCAGGTTCGATCCCCGGTTTGGGAAGGTCCTCTAGAGAAGGAAAGGGCAACCTACTCCCGTACTCTTGCCTGGAAAATCCCATGGATGGAGGAGCCTGGTAGGCCACAGTCCATGGGGTAGCAAAGAGTCAGCAATGACTGAGCGACTTTACTTTCACTTAGACTACCTTTGGGGGCTTCTCTGGTGCCTCAGTGGTAAAGAATCCACCTGCAGTTCAGGGGATGCAAGAGACACAGGTTCAGTCCTTGAGTCAGGAAGATCCCCTGGAGAAGGAAGTGGAACCCCACTCGAGTTTTCTTGCCTGGAGAATCCCATGGCAGAGGAGCCTGGTGGGTTACAGTCCAGGGGGTCACATAAGAGTTGGACACGATTTAGTGGCTCAACAACGACAAACAGCTAGATTCCCTTTTACAGCACAGAAATCATACCATGTTGATACACAAAGAACTCTCCTTCTTCTTGTTTTTACAGCCTTTCACTGTTCTATCACTTTAGACTTTCTCCTATTTTAATTGTTTCTTGCTCTTTGCTATTAAAAATTGTGCTACTGTGGGTAGAGGTACCCATGGGTCTTCTCACATGGGAAATACTTTTTATAGAAACACTTCATTCTAGAATCAGAAATCTTGTTTCAGTAGATTATTTAGTGTTTATTTTCAATATATACATGTATATATGTATATACAAATATATGTACATATATCAAGACCTATGCCCTACTAAAATTAATGCAAAATATATACATATCATTCAGTCCCCTTTCAGAAGGGATTATTCCAACAACTGGAACACTGAGAGGCAACCTTACCCAGCCCCTTCTCACTTAAACCAGCAGCCTCAATGATTTAGATTAAAAATGAACCATCCTTTAAGATGGATAACATGGAAAGTCTTGTGTTTTATTATAAATCAATTTCACCTGTGCTCACTCAAGACTCTAATTCACTCTCTCTTTATGACCCCTCTGAAAATATTTGATCATGTGACACATTTAAAAATTGAAAGTGGCAAAGAATAGAAGCAAGGAGGAAATTGTGGTGAGCAGAAAGAGAGATGGTGGAGAGAAATCAGAACACCATGAAAACCAGACAGAATGCTTCAGAGGCTTAGAATCAGGCCACTTCAAATCAGGTCTAATGTGGCACCATTATATGAAAGCACAGGAAAATACCTGATATTCAAAATGAGAACCTTGAGATATCAAGGAATCAGTGATCTTTTGTAGGCTATTAATAGCATCACTTCATGGGAAATAGATGGGGAAACAGTGGAGACAGTGTCAGACTTCATTTTGGGGGGCTCTAAAATCACTGCAGATGGTGACTGCAGCCATGAAATTAAAAGACACTTACTCCTTGGAAGAAAAGTTATGACCAACCTAGATAGCATATTGAAAAGCAGAGACATTACTTTGCCTACTAAGGTCCGACTACTCAAGGCTATGGTTTTTCCAGTAGTCATGTATGGATGTGAGAGTTGGGCTGTGAAGAAGGCTGAGCACTGAAGAATTGATGCTTTTGAACTGTGGTGTTGGAGAAGACTCTTGAGAGTCCCTTGGACTGCAAGGAGATCCAACCAGTCCATTCTGAAGGAGATCAGCCCTGGGATTTCTTTGGAAGGAATGATGCTAAAGCTGAAACTCCAGTACTTTGGCCACCTCATGAGAAGAGTTGACTCATTGGAAAAGACTCTGATGCTGGGAGGGATTGGGGGCAGGAGGAGAAGGGGACGACAGAGGATGAGATGGCTGGATGGCATCACTGACTCGATGGACATGAGTCTGAGTGAACTCCAGGAGTTGGTGATGAACAGGGAGGCCTGGCGTGCTGTGATTCATGGGGTTGCAAAGAGTCAGACACGACTGAGCGACTGAACTGAACTGAACTGAATAGCAAAATATGTAAAAGTGTAGTATGTTAATTAACATTACCAATCTAAGTAGTGAGTTCTGGTGGCAGCTTAGAAAGTACGCATGTATAAAATTGTTCATTCTCTACCAATTCTGATAAGGTGGACCAGAATATTTCAGGTTCTAGTAATTCAGAACTCTAATATGTATGGTAAGAGGTGAACTACTAAACTTATTAGGAAAAGACGTTTGAGAAAGTTCACTTTTAATGGAAAAAAGGGTATGAGTTCAGTTCATTCGCTCAATTGTGTCCGATTCTTTGCAACACCATGGACTGCAGCACACCAGGCCTCCCTGTCCATCACCAACTCCCGGAGCTTACTCAAACTCAGTTTCATTGAGTCGGTGATGCCATCCAACCATTTCATCCTCTGTCGTCCCCTTCTTCTCCTGCCCTCAATCTTTCCCAGTATCAGGGTCTTTTCTAATAAGTCAGATCTTCTCATCAGGTGACCAAATTATTGGAGTTTCAGCTTCAGCATCAGTCCTTCCAGTGAATATTTAGGACTGATCTCCTTTACAATGGAGTGGCTGGATCTCTTTGCAGTCCAAGGCACTCTCAAGAGTCTTCTCCAGCACCACCGTTCAGAAGAGTATGAAGTTTCTGGCAAAAAGCAAATGGCTTTCTGACGTTTGTGTTCTTCCGTGTGCCTTGTTGTGAGTGACCTGTGTAATATCCTTAAATATGCCCCCTGGCTTCCACCTGAAATAAATGATGCCCCCTGTGTGGAACTATCTCAGCTCATTCATTAAGAATAGTATTTAGCTGGAAAATAGGTCCAGCAGAGGAGGATCATTAAAGCCATCACAGGTCTGAAATTCAGGCTCAGAGCTGTGGGCTTATCCATAGGTTGCTATGGTCCTTGACTAGCCAGTTCTTTTCCTATACCTCCAACCTCCCAGCTTCTGCACTAAGCACAGACTAAGCACCTTCACTTCTTGGAGGGGAGAACTTGAAGGAAGACCCATCAGTGCTACTGATAATCAGGGGTAGGTGCTCATTCTCCAGGGTCACTGCCAAGTGAACATCCAGTTTGGCAGCGTGTAAGGGCTCCTGGAGAAAAGCTGTTTGGATTTAAGACACAGTAAAGGTGAGCTCCAAAATCACTGCAGATGGTGATTGCAGCCATGACATTAAAAGACACTTACTCCTTGGAAGGAAAGTTATGACCAACCTAAACAGCATATTAAAAAGCAGAGATATTACTTTGGCAACAAAGGTCCATCTAGTCAAGGTTATGGTTTTTCCAGTGGTCATGTATGGATGTGAGAGTTGGACTATAAAGAAAGCTGAGCACCAAAGAATTGATGCTTTTGAACTGTGGTGTTGGAGAAGACTCTTGAGAGTCCCTTGGGCTTCAAGGAGATCCAACCAGTCCATCCTAAAGGAGATCAGTCCTGAAATGTTCATTGGAAGGACTGATGTTGAAGCTGAAACTCCAATATTTTGGCCTCCTGATGTGAAGAGCTGACTCATTGGAAAAGACCCTGATGCTGGGGAAGAGGAGGAGGAGGGCAGGAGGAGAAGGGGACAACAGAGGGTGAGATGGTTGGATGGCATCACCCACTCAATGGACATGAGTTTGGGTAGACTCTGGGAGCTGGTGATGGACAGGGAGGCCTGGCGTGCTGCAGTCCATGGGGTTGCCAAGAGTTGGACACGACTGAGCAACTGAACTGAATGGAAAGGTCTCCAGCTACTCTTTACACAAGTGAGGTGTTCATTTTCGTTCCGTTTCATTCGCAGCAACTGTGTGCTTTATTTCCTCGACACCGTTATGTGAATGCAATATCCTTCTCTATTTTGGATCCCAAATTGCTGTTTAATATTGCATGGGGAACAGCTGCCTCATTACTCCCCCTGCCCACCAAGTGGGTTATGGAGACGCTCACTGTCTGCAGCGAAGTGAGGAGACTTTGGGGTGAGTGGTGCTCCGTAAAGGACAAAATACTAACATGGCAATAAGCACCAAGTCCTGCTCTCACTGAGACTGCAATAGGTCCTCACATTTTACAAAGAAACAGATGGGCTAGAACTCATTCCTTGATCTGGAATTAGCAAATTCGGCTTTCTGATTATGCTAATCTGAGGAGAGTTTAGCATAGAGCATATGTGTTTGGATTCAGGATATTTCTTATTTACAAGCAGAACTAAATTTAATTTCTCCTTCCCACTTTCTGAGGCCGTTTTTGCAGGTTTTAAACACTTGTTTGGGGACCTCGAGAAACCATCCACCTCTGTCTCAAATGCCAGGATTGGGCCCACGATTGCTTCACACCATTATCAAATCTGTACAAACACACTTCTTGAAGTCATTCCTTTAAGAATCTCACCAGAGAATCAAATCAGCTGCCCCCAACCATCAACCTTACTCTTCAGTCTGAAACTTACAAAATAATATTTTGTCTAACACCACCCTCAACATGAAAACTGTAGTCTTTTCTTTGCATGATGCTTGATGGTTTATGAATCATTTTCTCTTTCTTTTTTTTAAGACTTTATTTTTAGAATTGACATTGACAAGTCGCTCAGTCATGTCCAACTCTTTGCGATCCTATGGACTGCAGCCTACCAGGCTCCTCTGTCCATGGGATTTTCCAGGCAAGAGTATAGGAGTGGGTTGCCATTCCCTTCTCCAGGAGATCTTCCTGACCCAGGGACTGAGCGCAGGTCTCCCGCATTGTAGGCAGATGCTTTACCATCTGAGCCATGATGGAATTTGTCTAAATGTTTCTTTGAGCCCATTTTTTGGGGGGTGGGGGGACAAGAATACTGGAGTGGGTTGCCATTCCCTTCTCCAGGAGATCTTCCTGACTCAGGGATTGAACCTGGGTCTCCCATTTTTAGAATACTTTTAAGGTTTACAAGTGTGAAAGGAAGCTACAGAGATTAATCCCACCCTCTGTATGCATAGCCTCCCCAGTAATCACTCATCAGAGAGGTACATTTTTATCAGGAATGAACCTGCGTTAACATATCTTAGCCACCCAATAGCCATAGCTTATCTCAAGAGTCACTTCGGTGTTATGCATTCTATCGGTTCAGTTCAGTTGCTCAGTCTTGTCTGACTCTTTGCAACTCCACAGGCTGCAGCACGCCAGTCTTCCCTGTCCATCACCAAGTCCCGGAAATTGCTCAAAGTCATGTCCATTGAGTCGATGATGCTGTCCCACCATCTCACCCTCTGTCGTCCCCGTCTCCTCCTGCCCTCAATTTTTCCCAGCATCCGGGCTTTTCCAATGAGTCAGTGGGCTTGTACAAAATTACAATGATATATAGCCAACACTGTAATCTCATACAGAATATTTTCATTGCCGTAAAGTCCTCTGTGCTTTGTCTAATCATTTATGTTGTTCAGTTGCTCAGTCGTGTCCGACTGTCTGTGAACCCGTGGACTGCAACACACCAGGCTTCCCTGTCCTTCACCTTCTCTTGGAATTTGCTCAGATTCGTATCCATTGAGCTGCTGACACCATCCAGCCCTCTTGTCCTGTGTCCTCCTCTTCTCCTGCTGCCTTCCGTCTTTCCCAGCATCAGGGTCCTTTCCAGTGAGTGGTTTCTTCCCATCACGTGGCCAAAGTATTGGAGCTTTAGTTTTAACTTCCATCCTTCCAATGAAATTCAGGAATGATTTCCTTCAGCACTGACTAGTTTGATCTCCTTATAGTCCAGGGGACTCGCAAAACTCTTCTCCAGAACCGCAGTTCAAAAGCATCAATTCTTCTGACCTCAGTCTTCTTTATGGTTTATCTCTCACATTCACACATGACAACTAAAAAAAAATCATATCATCGACTATATGGATCTTTGTTGGCAAAGTCATGTCTCTGCTTTCTGACACTCTGTCTAGGTTGGGCATAGCTTTACTTCCAATGAGCACACATCTTTAGTTTCATGGAGCACTCACCGTCCACAGTGATTCTGGAGCATAAGAAAATAGTCTCACTGTTTCCCCATCTATTTGCAATGAAGTGATGGGACTGGATACCATGATCTTAGTCTTTTGAATGTTGAGTTTTAAGCTAGCTTTTCACTCTGTTTCACCTTCATTAAGAGGCTCTTTAGTGTCTCTTCACTTTCTGCCATAAGGATGGTTTCATCTGCATATCTGAGGTTATTGACATTTCTCCCGGCAATCTTGATTCCAGCTTGTGCTTCATCCAGCACAGCATTTTGCATAATGTACTCTGCATATAAGTTAAATAAGCAGGGTGACAATATACAACCTTTTTTCTTTTTTTTTTTTTGGACAATATACAGCCTGACATACTCCTTTCCCTATTTGGAACCAGTCTGTTGTTCCATGTCCGGTTCTAACTGTTGCGTCTTAACCTGCATACAGATTTCTCAGGAGGCAGGTCAGATGGTCTCATATTTCATCTCTTTCAGAATTTTCCACAATTGGTAGTGATCCACACAGCCAAAGGCTTTGGCACAGTCAATAAAGCAGGACTAGATGTCTTTCTGGAATTCCCTTGCTTTTTCTATGATCCAACAATGTTGGCAATTTGATCTCTGGTTCCTCTGCCTTTCCTAAATCAAGCTTGAACATCTGGAAGTTGTCGACTCACATACTGTGGAAGCCTAGATGGAAGGCTTCTGAACATGATCCTGCTAGTGTGTGAGATGAGTGCAATCGTGTGGTAGTTTGAGCATTCTTTGGCATTGTCTTTTTTTGGAACTGGAATGAAAGCTGCCCTTTTCCAGTCCTGTGGCCACTGCTGAGTTTTCCAAATTTTTTGACATATTGAGTGTGTCACTTTCATAGCCTCATCTTTTAGGATTTGAAATAGCTCACTGGAATTCCATTGACTCCACTAATTTTGTTCGTACTGATACTTCCTAAGACCCACTTGACTTCATACTCCAGGATGTCTGGCTCTACATGAGTGACCACACCATTGTGCTTATCCAGGCCATGAGAATCTTTTTTGCATAGTTCTTCTGTGTACTCTTGCCACCTCTTCTTAATACCGTCTTCTGTTAATTCCATACCCTTTTCTCTTTTGTTGTGTCCATCTTTGAATGAAATGTTCCCTACGTATTTCTCATTTTCTTGAGATCTCTAGTCTTTCCCATTCTGTTGTTTTTCTCTATTTCTTTGCATTGTTCACTTAGGAAGGCTTTCTTATCACTTCTTGCTATTCTTTGGAATTCTCCATTCAGATGGGTGTATCTTTCCTGTCCTCCTTTTCCTAACCATTCTCCTTTTCCTAATCATTTATATCTTCCCCTAATTCATTGCAAGTACATATTATTTTACTGTCTCCATGCTTTTGCCTTTTCCAAAATGTATATTTGGAATCATACAATATATAGACTTTTCAGGTTGCAATGTTTCATTTAATAATATGTATTTAACTTTCTTCCATGTCTTTTTAATAGTTCATTTCCTTTTGTGTGCATGCTAAGTCCCTTCAGTCATGTCTGTTTCTTTGTAACCCTATAGACTGTAGCCCACCAGGCTCCTCTGTCCACGGGATTCTCCAAGCAAGAATACTGTAGTGGGTTGCCATTTCCCTCTCCAGATCTTCATGACCTAGAGATGGAACCCACATCTCTTATGTCTCTTGACTTGGCAGGTGGATTCTTTACAACTAGTGCCCCCTGGAAGCCCTCATTTCCTTTAGTACCAAAAAGCATTCAACTGTCTGGTTGTACCACAGTTTATCCATTCACCAACTAAAAGACATCTTGGTTGACCTTGGATTTGGAAATTATTAATAAAGCAGCTATAAACATGCATTTACAGGATTTTGTATAGGCATAAATTTTTAACTCCTTTAGGTAAATATCAATTCCAAGTAGTGTGATTACTCCTTTGGGTAAATATCAATTCCAAGTAGTGTGATTGCTGAAGTACAGGATTTTGTATAGGCAGAAGCTTTTAACTCCTTTGGGTAAATATCAATTCCAAGTAGTGTGACTGTATGGAAGGGATGCTTAGTTCTGTGAGAAGCCACCACATGGTCGTCCAAAGAGGCTGGACCTTTGTGCATTCCTACCAGCAATGAAATACAATTCACGTTGTTTTGTGCCCTTGCCAGGATTTTGTGTTGTTATTGTTCTGGATTTTGGACATTCTAACAAGTGTGTATATTAACTTCATACCTGCAACCTTGCTATAATCTTTTATTAGTTTCATTAGTTGGATTGAATTTTTTAAGATTTTCTACATGAATAACCATATCATTAGAAAAGACCCTGATGCTAGGAAAGATTGAAGGCAGGAGGAGAAGGGGACGACAGAGGACGAGACGGTTGGATGGCATCACCGGGTCACTGCACATGAGTTTGAGCAAACTCTGGAGATGGCAAAAGCCAGGGAGGTCTGCTGTATTGCTGTCCCTGGAGTCACAAGGAGTCGGACACAACTGAGCAACCGAACAACAACAAACCACACCATCAGCAAAGACAGCTTTGCGTCTTCCTTCTCAATCTACTACATCTTTTCTTAGGTTGTTGCATCAGAAAAGACTTCCAGTTTAATATTGAAGGAGTGATTACAAAGGACACCCTTGATTTGTACCTCATGTTCGTGTAAAAGTTGTGGGTTTCTCTCCAGTATGTGTTTTGTAGGTAATCTTCATCAAGTCACAAAAGCTCCCCTCTATTCCTAGTTTACTAAGTTTTTATCATAAACGGATGTTGGATTTTGTCAAATGCTTTTTTCTCAATCTATTGACATGATCATATGAGTTTTATTTTTTAGTTTGTTGATATGATGGAGTGCAATGGTTGGCTTGTAGTTGTTGAACCAGCTTTACATAATTAGGGTAAATCCCCTTTGGTCATGGTGTATAATTAATGTTATGCTTTCTTTGGGATCAGTATGCTAATATTTTGTTGAGGATGCTGTATCTACGTTTGTGAGAGACATCAGCTTATAATTTCCTTTTTTTATAATGTCATTCTCTGGTGTTTGAATTAGGACAGCACCAGCCACAGAGATGAGCTTGGAGGTATTTCCTTTCCTTCTATCATCTGAAAGAGATTATAGACGATTGATATAATTTCTTTCTTATACCTCTGTATAATTCACCAGCGAACTCATACATCATTACACTTTTGAATAATTCCAGAAGTGGAATTGCTGGATCATATGGTAGTTCTATTTTTAATTTTTTTAAAACTCACAGTGTGGTAAAGTTCTTTAGTGTGATTTTTTTTTCCCCTACATTGAAAAGCTGCAAGAATCAAAGTTGAAGAAATAAAGACATGGACAGTATTTTAACTTCTGGGATTTATTACATAATGGAGATTTGGGGTATTTCAAACTTATTATGTTAAATAACTTTTGTTGCATCTCAATTTATATGAATGAAACTTCTTGAAATTAAAGTTTCACCGTATTATTTGATCAGCTCTTAATGAAGATAAATGAACAAATCTGGTTTTAGTCTCTGTTGAACATGAACTTACAGAGAATACCAATTTGATAACCGTTGACAAATTGGCAAGTTAATGTTAAAAAACAGAAATTGTCATTTTATAATTCATTTCTGTGACAAACAAATATGGCTGCTATTTCCTCCATCACCCCACTTCTGTATATTCCTGAGCAATATCAAATATTGATTTGCATATTTTAAAGCTTCCTATAAATTGAATCACACCAGAGATAGCCTTCTAAACCTGTTTATTCCGATAGCGTTGCATTTCTGAGTCATCAGCATTGATCTGCACAGTCTTGGTTCAGGTATTCTCATTGCCCCATCATGCTCCATGGCAGATTTCTGCCACGGAATGCAGCCTTTTTGCATCTTTCCGTGGGTGAATATTTATGTTGTCTCCCATTTGCTACCACCATTTCCCAAGTTCAACTCATAGCTATGAGCAGAGCAACTCAATGAGAGGATGCGCATTTCTTAAACTTTACCAGACACGCCACGTTGTTCTTCAGTATACTTATGTAGAAATACATTCTCATGAGCAATGAGTCAAAGTTCCCAAAGTTCCTTTTAAACTTTTTCAAATATGTGTGCAAAATGTTTTACCACTGTGGTTATAACTGATTTCTCTGATTACCAGTGAGATTGAACATCTTTTCATAGTTTTTTTTTTAATTCAGCTTTTAAGACTTTGATCTCTAAATCTCACTGCTGCTTCCCCATATCCCCTAACAACAATTATACTCTTGATATTGTAACTGTAGAAGCTGACATTTATTTAAATGATGACTGTTCTGCTTATCAACAGGCAGTAACACTTAAAAGTAGAATAACTTATTGAAATTAATTATGTTAATTACCAGGAAGATATTAGCTATGCAGCCACAAAATTAAAAGACACTTGCTCCTTGGAAGAAAAGATGTGACCAACCTAGACAGCATATTAAAAAGCAGAGACATTACTTTGCCAACACAGGTCCGTCTAGTCAAAGCTATGGTTTTTCCAGTCGTCATGTATGGATGTGAGAGTTGGACCATAAAGAAAGCTGAGCACCAAAGAACTGATGCTTTTGAGTTGTAATGCTGGAGAAAATCCTTAAGAGTCCCATGGACTGCAAGAAGATCAAACCAGTCAATCTTAAAGGAAATGAACCCTGAATATTCATTGGAAGGACTGATGCTGAAGCTGAAGCTCCAGTACTATGGCCCCCTGATACAAAGAACTGACTCATTGGAAAAGACTCTGATGCTGGGAAATATTGAGGGCAAGAGGAGAGGGCGATGACAGAGGATGAGATGATTGGATGGCATCATTGATACAATGGACATGAGTTTCAGCAAACTCCAGGAGATAGTGAATGGCAGGGAAGCCTGGCATGATGGAGTCCATGGGGTCACAGAGTCGGACATGACTGAGACTGAACAACAATTATTCATACAGATATTTACTATTATATTTCATATATATCTCTGCTTTTTCTCTATTTAGAATGATTTAATATGTTACAGTTTCTTGTTAAAGCAAAAATATTGAGAAGTACATATTTTTTGCCACATTCTTCAGTGATACACAGAGAACAATTGCCTTGGGACATTAAAATGATTTGACAGAAAATCTAGACAATTTAAACACATGTGAGAACTTATGGAAAAATACAAGTTAACGTGCAGATCTGTGTTCTGTGAAATCCAAACTCTTGCTGTTGGCTGACAAGTCTTGTTCTCCTGACCTCTTGTCCTTCCAAGCTCCTGTTCCTCCCTTGGGGAAAGCAGTCACTTGGAGCAGTCCCTCTCCTGAAAACTGCCTAGCTTGTGTCTCCACCAGGACACAAAATAGGGGGCGTCCCTCTCCTTGAAATCCCCTCCTGAGATATTCCCAAGGCCCGATTTCTCAACCAGATTAACCTCAAACTGTCTAATCTGTAGTACATTCTTTTTATTCTCTTCATATTGTTAATACTTTTTCACCAACAGATGTGGGCCCTTTTCACTTTTTACTATCTGTTTTACTAGGCAAGAACACAGCTCCAAGAGAGGGCCCTGTGTATCCTGGTACCTGGAACTCCGCCTGGCGTGCCAATGTGCTGGAAAAGTCCTTTGAGGGCTTACCTCGTCAAGGTCATATTAGAGGTCGCACCCTTCACACGTTAACACATCACAACCCATTTGCAGCTAGGAAAGTGTGTTGGTGGCAGTGGCAGTGCTGTCCTGGTGTCCTTTGTGACGAATGGAATGCTATTCAATGTACTTCCTGTATTTCAAGTGCCAGACCTTGGCTTCCAAGTTGAAGAGCGATTCTATGGGACTAGACTAATTGAAAGACATTTGAATTACAAACACTCGACTATGGTTTTTGTATATGGAGGGGAAAAGTGTGAAAATGAAGCCGACAGGCCATTTCAGAGGTCTTCTTATCTGATAATGATGCTCCTGCAATAGCTGCTCATGTGCTGCCAGCGGGAAAGAGCCCAAAGTCACAATTACTCAACAAACGATATTCAATTCATTATTCTAGCTCAGTCTAAAATGCAGATGACACAGAAATTCCAGATACAAATCATCTTCAAGGCTGATTTGTATTCACATTGATGAAGAAACTACTTAACCCTGGATTGAGTCTTCGCAGGTATTTTTGAGTGTGAAAAATAAATGAAACAAAAAGTATCATTAGATGTTGCATATTTACTTGGGTACTTTTAAGCAAATGAAAGCAAATGGCCTCTAGTTTTAAATGGTACACATTTATGCATTGATAACACGAATGTCACAGGCTATAGTGTCAAACCACATTTTTCAGATCTATTCGTTTCAAAAAGAAAAAAAAATCATACTCATGATTCGGAGAGCTGTGTGTCGATTCTTTGCGAACATTTTATTCCAGATGTGACTAATTAGTAGTATAAACAAATTTGCTCAGGGACTGTTTATATTACTTAGGAAAAAAAAGCCTAATTAGGAAAGAAGCTCCACAGAACATGTCTCTGGGAAAAGTTACTGATTTGGGTGATTAGCATCTTATTCTGAACATTCTCTAAAAACCCTTTGTGGGGATCATTTGTTATTACTATTTTTTTTTGCATTCTTAGGGTTAACATATAAGCATTTCCATGTATTATTCTTATATATATACATAGTAATTATATTATTTGCTTAATGTCACCAGTAACACCACACAATTGTCAGTAAGGAGCTGAATCTTTGCAAAGAAACTGAGCTTTTTTTTTTTCTTTTTAGACTAACTAGAAGTCATAACTTCTTTTTAAATATTTTTAAACATTTTTTTAAATTTTTTGTTGAGGTATAGCCAATTAACAATGTTGTGATAGTTTCAGTTGACAGTGAAAGGACTCAGCCATACACAGACATGTATCCATTTCCCCCCAAACTCCCCTCCCATCCAGGCTGCCATGTGACACTGAGCAGAGTTCCCTGTGCTTATAGCAGGACCATGTTGGTTACCCACTTTAAATATAGCCGTGTGTACACGTCCCTCCGAAACTCCCCAACCAGCACCCCCCTTCCCCTCGTCCCTTCCCCCAGCAACCATTGAAGTCATAACTTCTAACTCCAAAGCTTGAAGAATTTTTATACAGGTTTCTAAAGGCCTTTTCCTGCATGAATATTTTGTTGTCCACTTAAACTCATGAGAATTTGGAATCTTTTTATGTTTCTGATATTAATATTTTAAAAGCATAAGAATAGCAATTAGCTTCCCAGGTGGCACTAGTGGTAAAGTATTTGCTTGTCAACGCCAGGCTCATAAGAGACGTGGGTTCGATCCCTGGGCCGGGAAGATCCCCTGGAGAAGGCAATGGCAACCCGCTGCAGCATTCTTGCCTGGAGAACTCCACGGCCAGAGGAGCCTGGTGGGCTGTGGCCCGTAGAGCCACAAAGAGCCAGACATGACTGAAGTGACTTAGAAAAGGAAAGTGAAGTCGCTCAGTCGTGTCCAACTCTTTGCAACCCCGTGGACTGTAGACTCCAGGCTCCTCCATCTATGGGGTTTTCCAGGCAAGAATACTGGACATTGCCATTGCCTTCTCCAGAGGATCTTCCCAACCCAGGGATCGAACCCAGGGCTCCCGAATTGCAGGCAGATGCTTTACCATCTGAGGCACCAGAAAAGCCACTTAGCATGTCCACAATTTTAAAAGCATAGGAATAGCAATTAAATCATGCCAACTTAGGGGATGCAAGTTGAGTACAGAGACACTCACTTTCCGTATCTAATTAAAGAATCACTCAGACTGAACGAGTCTTCTTAGCTGACAGCACCCTATTTATGTTTCATGCAGTCAGTTCTGTGCTTATAAACTGGAGAAACTAACCTGATAGAGCCAAGCTCACCTGTAAGTCGACTCCTGGTAGCTATGTCTTCTAAACTGAGGTTGTTAGGCCTTTCTTTTGACCCATGAACCTGTCTCAGTCCATTGAACTGGAGCTGATAGAGTCATTGAGGGAATGAATGGATAAAATTTTCAGCACACAATTACAAACTGACCTTTCACCAAAGAAAGTATTGTTGACCAAATCCTAGACAGAGAACAAGCTTAAGTATATAATTAAGGCAAACTTTGCTTCTAATTAAAGCTAACAGATATTTGGATTATGCACAGAAATGAAAAAAAAAAAATCCACCATATCTTACATGCTGCTGCTGCTGTTAAGCCACTTCAGTCGTGTCCAACTCTGTGCGACCCCATAGACGGAAGCCCACCAGGCTCCCCCGTCCCTGGGATTCTCCAGGCAAGAACACTGAAGTGGGTTGCCATTTCCTTCTCCAATGCATGAAAGTGAAAAGTGAAAGGGAAGTCGCTTAGTCGTGTCCAACTCTTAGCGACCGCATGGACTGCAGCCTACCAGGCTCCGTCCATGGGATTTTCCAGGCAAGAGTACTGGAGTGGGGGTGCCATTGCCTTCCTCTCTCCAAAGACAAGTATATTCCACATGCAATCCTTATCGTTTTAGCCAAAGCTGTAGAGGTTTTGTTTCAGTTCAACGTCACTTTCATTTGACGTGCTGGTACTTTAGCAAAATTCTGTACAAGTTAGTCTGGTTATCTATTCTAAAATTTCAAAGTAATAAACTAAAAGCATTTAATATGTTGTTTTAGCCAATTGTGTTTTTGAAAGAAAAAAAAATAATAAAGCTCCTACATGGAGACAATTACAGTAAAATTAAGGGAAACATATTATATTATTTAAATGTGCAGTTTAAAGCTACATATTGAAAGGTACGGCCCATTAATGTAAGTTATTTTGCGGTGGAAATATCTAATTATCTCTTGCAGATAACAAATATAAATGTAAATGTTTCAACCTAGTCATAATCACCTGCCGAGAGAAAACCTGCACAATTAGGGATTCAGATGCGCCCCAATGATGATGAATCGTTTATGAAACTCACCCTTGGTGTCTCTGCTGCGCCATTTCTGGGTGTCTCATTCATAGATCAATCGAAGGAAATATATTCAGTTTTTGTGTGTTGAAATTACATTTTTACAAGGGCAATTATTTGGGGTGATTAACAATGGCAGTGATTTTTTTAAACTTGCAGCTAATATGGTTCTCAGTAAAATACATCACCAATAGTGAATGTGTATAAATTAATTTCAAAGATTTTTTTCACCCGCTGATTTCATGCCAGAATTGTTAACCTTTCAGTAGTTATAGGCAAATAAACTATCACAAGCTTCAGCCCTGAAATATATGCTGAAGCAGACAACTTTGTAAAACAACTAAGAATTTGAGTACCCTTTAGACAGCAGTCCCGAACTTTTTTTAGTACCAGGGACCAGTTTCATGGAAGATAGTTTTTCCATGGACACTGAAAGGGATGATTTCAGGATGATTCAAGGGCATTACATTTATTGTGCAGGTTATTTATAATATTATTACATCAGATCATCAAGCATTAGATCCCAGAGGTTGGGGACCCCTGTTTTAGAAGTTATGACTTGCTCATGCTTCATTTATAGGCATTTTCAGCCTAGGTGCTTTATATTTTCTATTTAGACATGTCTGGGCTGACCTCTGTTGTTATAGCAGCAAACCCAAATATCAGGAATACTAAAGTCCTGGATATGTAGCCATGATCCCCAAAGCACCACTTGTTTATGAAAATTTCTGACCATTTAGCAAGTCAGGAGCCTGAAAATAAAGGCTTCTGTTAGAATGAGAGTAGAAAAATTTTCCATACAAGTGAAAGAAATGAAGTAATTGAAAAACACAAAGCTAACATGTATTTTCACAATATCATGCTTCAGAATTTTTCCGATGTCTTCATGTTAACTGAGAAGAAATATTGATCAATCAATATTTATGTTCTCTTAGCCACGTGTTTGGATCAATAGTGGATATATGTCCCAAGAACTCACAATCATCTGCGACCATTGTATGAAAGAAGTTTTATTTTTGTTTGTTTGTGTAAGGTTGATTAAATGGTAAAGTTCAAGTCTGGAGTTTCTAATGTCGACATTTGTTGCCACATAGGGATAATCAATGTATGGGAAAGCCAACACTAGTGTAATTGGAGGTGAGAGAAGGAAAGAAGAATCTGGTAACGTTACTGGAGCACCTGGATCAAACCGTAACTGAATGCATACTACTCCTGGGATTTTCCTTTGTGTATGACAATAAATTTCTCTCTTTCTTTTTGGCTCAAATGAGCTTTTTACTACCTGCAATATAAAAAGACCTAACTACAAGTTGCTTAAGCTTCTTGCCCCTTATAACACTTATGCGGTATCTCATATTCTTTTCTTGTTCATTTCCTTCACTAGACTGTTAACTCATGGAAGGCTGGAACTATGTCTCATCTTCATGAGCCAATGACTGATGAACTGTATGTTATATTGTGTTGCTGTTGTTATTTAGTTGTTAAGTCATGTCCTACTCTTGTGACCCCATGGACTGTAGCCCTCCAGGCTCCTCTGTCCATGGGATTCCAAAGGAAAGAATACTGGAGAGGGTTGCTGTTTCCTTCTCCAAAGTATCTTCCTGACCCAGGGATTGAAGGGGCATCTCCTCCATTGGCAGGTAGACTCCTTACCACTGAGCCACCTGGGAAGTCCTAGTGTGATATATACCTGTGCAGTGATATACATGAGCTTCCCTGGTGGCTCAGCTGCTAAAGAATCTGTCTGCAATGCAGGATACTTGGGTTTGATCCCTGGGTTGGGAAGAACCCCTGGAGAAGGGAACGGCTATCCACTCCAGTATTCAGGCCTGGAGAATTCCATGGACTATAAATAATCCATGGGATCACAAAGAGTTGGACATGACTGAGTGACTTTCACATTCATTTTCAATGATATATACATGATACATATATTTGTCCAAACTCATATTGTACATTTATTTAAATATTTACTTAACAAATGAAATGAAGATGGATAAACTTTTTTTGCTGTTCAGTAGCAGTATTTTTTATATTGCCAAATGTGTTTATTTCAGTTAAAAAAATAACAAACTTCCATTACAACAAGTAATGTCTTGTTTTTTAATCAAATTTAGGACTTCTCTCTCGTCAATGTTTTCCTACAAAGAATAAAATCCAATCAATTTTGCACTGTTTTCTCAGTGGAAGAGAAGTATCATTTTTCAAGCTTCAGTCTATAGATCCCATTTCAGTGGTTCAACAACAGTGAACAATTTAATAGAGAGAGAAATGAGGTTGATGAGGGAATCAGAGTCCAGATCATGGAGGGTCTCAATTTCTATGCTAAGTAGTTTGGATTTTATTGTGGTTGGCAATTTGGAGCCACTGAGGAGTAACCATCCAAGATTCACACTTAGAAAAGATCATCAGGCAGGTTCAGAGAGCAGGGAAAGAGCCAAAAGATCCTTTGATCTAGAAAAGACCCAGCTCGACTGAGTGCAACTGTCCAAACTGCAGAGGAGGCAGTGAGGAGAGACATGTTAAGACAGCAGATGCTGAAGTCAGGGGCCGCACGTCGGGGAAGAGGAAGCAGATTAAAAATGATGTCAGATTTCTGGCTCAGATGGCAGCCATGCATGAAAATATTTTTAAAAGTAAATTAAGTAGACCCAGAACAGAAATTAATTTGGTTTTTGGACAAATCACTTAAAAAGAGAGAGAGAAAGAATTTACCAAAAAAATAATCTTGTGGGCTTCACTTGCCTTTTAGTGGCAATAACTCTTTACCATGGGGCTTCCTAGGTGGCGCTAGTGGTAAAGAACCTGCCTGCCAATGCAGGAGACACAGGTTCAATCTCTGGGTCAGGCAAATCCCTGAGGGAAAGGAAATGGCAACCCACTCCAGTATTCTTGCCTGGAGACTCCCATGGACAGAGCAGCCTGGCGGGCTACATACAATCCATGGGGGTCGCAAGCGTCGGACACCGGTGAGCAGATGGAGCACAGCTCTGTATCCGGGACCTGGAGCCGGGCAGCTGGTTCTTCGGTCCTGAAGACGTTCTGTCCACATGCTCTGCCCAGAGGAGTGATCCTTCCGGGCCTGAATCACCTCTGCTGACCTGAGCTTACAGCAATCTTCTGAGCAGGGTGCTTGTGGCAAGCTTCTTGATGCTTCTCCCATGCCCACGCTTTGAGGAAGCTCTTATCTGGCACACACAGAGTGCTGAAATTGGGCATGGTAAGCCGCATTCCATTTTATGATCTTCATGTATTTTTTTTAAGGTGAAAGAATGTTCAAAAGTGTTTTATTGATGAAGTTTGCTTAATTTCCAATGAGTCTATCATTGTGACTTTTTCCCTCTGCTGCGGAGCACGGGATTGGGAATGCTGCAGACAGACAGACTGAAGGAGAGCTTTCCTCGCTGTGGGCAGTGGGCCAGGTAGAAATCCCGAGTCGTATCTCATCGCTTGTATCTGATTTCTTCCCCTTTCGCCAATAGGTGTCCCTGTAGCAAATGAAAGGATTTTGAAAGAAGTCCAGGGGTGTAATTAAGTGAGACAATACAGATGCCAGAATTTAAACACTGCCAGTTTTATGTAATTTAATTAATACTGTGGAGAGGAAGAAATGCTTGCCTGTGCAGTATTTTGTGAAGTAAAGAGCTGCTGACTAAAGGGCATCGTTCTGACAGAATCCAGAGAAATAAAGAGTTGATCCATAGATGGCTCTATTCGCTTAGAAAGAACAACCACATGCAGAGTCCTGTTTATTATTTTATGTCTGACATTTTAGGAGTCTGTGTAATGTCATTATCTGGAGAAATTCCAACAGCATGCCAATTGTCCCTTACAGGTGTCCCTGTCTTTTCAGACAATCTTCTCAGACATCTATTACTCATAGCACCTGTCCCCTTCACGGGAGGACTGGACCTTTCGAAGGGCTTTTCCTTACAAATGAGAAGGGAAGGAAGACATTTTGAACTGAAAGGATGGTTCGTCTGCTTAAAAATACACATATGCTGGCATTGGTATTACCAGCTTTTACTTAGCTTTTATTCAGCTAGGACAGTTTGATAAATATATATTCCATCTTCCTCAGAGAAGCAGTGGATAATGCTTCAGGTGCAGACTCAAAATCAATTTTGGTAATAATGGGGGGAATAGCTCATAGCTCCCTAAATGAAAATCAGGCAACTTGAAAGGAGAAAGCAAGCCTGTGACTTGCTTTCACAGCAAAACACCCAATGAGATCCCACTGTCTCCAGTGGCTGCTCGGTTATGGCTTATGGGTTTTGAATGAGGGAAAGCTATTTGAAATTTCAAAGAGCTTGGGGTTTTAAATTTGTCTTTGTTTAAAAGGTTCCTTTTTTCTCTTTGTACTTCATAGTTCTTCTCAGAACTTTCATCCTCAGTACACAGTAACACTGTGTTCTGGAAATAAAAACAGAAGATGATAAATAAAAACAAGGAAAAATGAAAGGATACGCTGACAATGAAGGGCAGAGGGCTCCTACGACACGAAGCTCGGTTCTTCACTCCGGACACGCCATCCCAAGACTGATTCTATCTGTCTACTTTCATCAAATATGATTGCACTTGAATGAAGTGGATTAATAATTCTGCTTAGAATATAGATTCAGTAGAACCAAGATAAAATATTGAGGCAATTGATTAGCTTTTGATAGTTCAATAAATGTATGCCAAATAATTCAAGTGTAATCACAGTAAGACATGGCCCTTCTATTTTAATTAAGCATATTTAAAATGCTCATTCAATCATGCTTAGTGTAGCTGAAATTTCAGGAAATTTGATCACTGGCCAAGAACAGTGCCCAAGGCATGAACAAAGCTACTGGATACCGTCTGCTCTCTGTGGATGATTGATTTCTGCTGAGTAACTACTCCCAAAATTTTGTGGCTTAAAATGACAATCATTTCATCTGTTCATGTGCCTGTTAATAAAGAATTGAGACTTCCGGGCTCTGCCGGCACTTCTTTTGCCCGGAGAGACCCAGGCCGGAATCACAGAGTTGCCGTCAGGTTGCTTCTTTCCCAGGTGTCTCATTGGAGGGGAGGCTCAGAGCAGGAACTTCCTGTCTCAAATCAGCCAGCTTGGGCCTCTTGACACAGCTGCCAGATCCCAGGAGAGGGTTTCAAGAGGAGCTAAGCAGGAAGCTTCGGATGCAGGCCCAGCTGTAGATGTTATACCACATCCTTCCACTGCACTGTCTTGGCCAAGTTCGGGCAAAAGGCCAGGTCAGATGCAAAGGGAGGAGCACAGACCCTGTGTGTCGATTAGAGGCACAGCAAGAATTTGAAGTCGCCTGTGTGTGCATGTTAATTGCTTAGTCGTGTCCGACTCTTTGCAACCCCCCAGAGACTGTAGCCCACCAGGTCCCTCCGTCCATGGGATTCTCCAGGCAAGAACACTGGAGTGGGTGGCATTTCCTTCTCTAAAAGAAGCTAAAGAAAGAAAGAAAGTGAAGTCGCTCAGTCATGTCTGACTCTCTGCAACCCCATGGACTTTAGCCTACCAGGCTCCTCCATCCATGGAATGTTCCAGGCAAAAGTACTGGAGTAGGTTGCCTTTTCCTTCTCCAGAAGTCACTTGCAGTCTATTGGAAACCATCCTCTCGCCATGAATTACTTGTGTTCTCTGAGATGCAAAATACACGTTTTCCTCCCAAGAAGCTGTAACTCTCATCCCATTGTGGCATCAGGCACACATCAGGCCACTGAACACAATTCAGTTCAGTTCAATTCAGTCATTCAGTTATGTCCCGTGTCCAGCTCTATGAGACCCCATGGACTGCAGCATGCCAGGCTTCCCTGTTCATCACCAACTCTCACAGCTTGCTCAAACTCATGTTCATCAAGTCAGTGATGCCATCCAACCATCTCATCCTCTGTCGTCCCCTTCTCCTCCCACCTTTAATCTCTCCCAGCATCAGGGTCTTTTCCAAGGAGTCAGTTTTTCACATCAGGTGGCCAAAGTATTGGAGTTTCATCTTTAACATCAGTCCTTCGAATGAATATTCAGGACTGGTTTCTTTTAGGATGGACTGGTTGGATGTCCTTGCACTCCAAGGAACTCTCAAGAGTCTTCTCCAGCAGTTCAAAAGCATCAGTTCTGAACCACAGTTCAAAAGCATCAATTCTTTGGCCCTCGGCTTTCTTTATGGCCCAATTCTCACATCCATTCATGACTACTGTTTCCAGGATCTAATTTTCTGTCAGACACGGATATTGATAAGCCACCTCCCATGAGGCTCCTCAGGTTGGGAGATCCTTGAATAAAAAAAAAAAAAAAATCTAGTCACAGACAAGACAGAATATGCATGGAGAGACAGGCACAGAATGCCTGCAGTCAACACTCCAAATCAAAGAGGGAAATGGGAATCAAAGACAGAGTGATCGTGAAACCCAGCCATGAAGGTCCTCAGTGTCTTGGATTCATTTAGGAAGATCTAGACCTTATCACTTTGGCCACATGAAAGCAAAGAACTGACTCACTGGAAAAGACCCTGGTGCCGGGAAAGATGGAGGGCAGGAGGAGAGGGGATGACAGAGGACGAGATGGTTGGATGGCATCACCGACTCGATGGACGTGAGTTTGAGCAAGCTCTGGGAGATGATGAAGGACAGGGAAGACTGGCATGTTGCACTCCATGGGGTCGCAAGAGTCAGACATGACTGAGTGGCTCAACAACAACAGCAAAGACCTTCTCAAGCGGAGGAGGCCCGCTCAGCATGTGGCTTCTCTCTTTGGACTGTGGGCTCATCCGCCTGACTCTTCCTTGCTTTGCTATAAGAAACAGACCATGTTTAACACAGTAGCTTTTGCCTGCCCTCAGAACACTGGGAGAAAAAGAGTCTTCTTTCTGTTTTGTACTTTGGGGACTAAATGATACAGTTTCCTAAATTAACGTGGGGGGTGCTCAATCATGTCCAATTCTTTGAGACCCCATGAACTGTAGGCCACCAGGCTCCTCTGTCCTGGGATTTCCCAGGTAAGAACACTGGAGTGGGTTGCCATTTCCTCCTCCAGGGAATCTTCCTGACCCAGGGATTGAACCCGCGTCTCCTGCATTGGCTAGCAGGTTCTTTACCACTAGCCACCTGAGAAGCCCAGCTCAGGGGGATGCCAGAGTATAAAACCTTTAAATTGAGTCCACTGGACAGACGCGATGCCCAGATTTTTATTTGACACAGGCTTCTCCTTACTTGGGCTATGAGTTGGGGCATTATGAGAAAACACCATGAAGTTTCCTAGAGATTGTCATAATTGTCAAACTGAGTGAATTTTGAGGAAAACAAAGAGAAATATCATATGATATAATTTATATTCAGAATCAAACAAAGAAACATTATACAAGTGAAATTATTTGCCAAACAGAAACAGGGTCGGGGGATGGGAGAGTTAGGAAGTTTGGGATGGACATGTACACACCGCCATGTTTAAAATGGGAAACCAGCCAAGATCCAAAGTATAACACAGGGAACTGCTCAATATTTTGTAACAATCTAAGTGGGAAAAGTATATGAAAAAGAACAGATACATGCATAACTGAATCACTTTGCTCTATACCTGAAACTATCACAATATTCGTAACCAATCATATTCCAATATACAAGAAAAAATTAAAAAAGAAAGATGCTTAGAAGAAATTGTGTCCTTTGTAGAAGGAATAACCAGCACCTCTTAAAACTCTGAGATCTTAACAAAGCATGGTGTTCCCACACCCCTGACTTGACTTTAACCCCAGGCCTTGTGTTCCTGGCAACATCTGTCTTTGATCTTCGCCCGAGTCACCTTTTACCTTGAGAAATGTTTGCCCAGGGAAGAGGCATGCAGTGAGAAATAGTTTTATTTTCCAGCTTAGCAAATCCAAAGTTGGAATATTTCCTTTGAATTCTGCTTTAAAACAAAGCAAACAGTTTCTTTTCAAATCCATCTCTCTCTCCACGTTTTATCATTGAGAGCTAAAAGAAGCCCAGGATGCTTTCAGCATCCTGCCTGGGAATCTCCTAGGCTAGATCCACAAGCTTACCAGACTCACATTCTGTCTTGTGTTCCCACAACGATGAGTTTGCAAATGTCCTTCCACTTCAGGTCACGGGCCACCACTCTTCCAGGCTTGAACGAGAATTTGCTCCATGCATTTTGAGTGTGCAGTAGCATTCTTCCCCCTACTCCTCACCAAAGCCATTCCACCCTGGTTTAGGTTTTTGCTGCTGAAGGATCCCACTTCTAATACTGCGCTTGCATGCTAGGTTGCTTCAGTCGTGCCCAACTCTTTGCAACCCTATGGACTTTATTTAGCCCATCAGGCTCCCCTGTCCGTGGGACTCTCCAGGCAAGAACACTGGAGTGGGTTGCCACTCCCTCCTCCAGGGGATCTTCCCGACCCAGGGATCGAACCTATGTCTCCTATATCTCTTGCATTGGCAGGCAGGTTCTTTACCACTAGCGCCACCTGGGAAGCCCATACTCTGTTTCAATTTTTCTATTGCTGTTTAACAAAGCACCTTAAAACAACAGTTTATCATAAGTTATAATTGTGTGACCAGAGAGTTATTCTGCCTTACTGGTGTCATATGAAGTGCTGGGATGACAGAAGTTTCCAGAATGTCCTCACATGGTTGGCAGTGGTATGGATCACTGGCTCCGGCAAAGGCTGGGGGCTGGGGCTTTTCCATCAGAGTTTCTCCACATGGAAGCTTGGGCTTCATCATGACATGGCAGCTGGGGCCCAGTGAAAGACATTCCAACAGTGGAAGGCAGAAGCTCTAGGCTCACAAGGCCCAGCCTCAGAACTCCACAGCATCACTCCCACCATGTTCTATTGACAAAGAGTCCAGCAAGCAGCCTAGACTCAGAGGAGGTGAAAAGAGTCTGTCTCTTAACGTGGAAATGATGAGGTCAAACTGCAAAATCGTCTGTGGAATGGGAGATGTGATTCATCAACCATCTCTGCAAGTACTTAGGGATGTTGGGATGGGGAGAATGTGTTTTATGTGTGAGAAGAACATGAATTTGGGGGAGGCTAGAGGAGAGGAAGTGAACTGTGTGTCTCCCCAGGTTTACATGCTAAAGTTCTAACCCCCAGTACCTGAGAATGAAACCTTATTTGGAAGTATGGTCACTGCAGATATAATTAGTTAAGAGGGGCCCCCTGTTCCCATAATGGTGTCCTTATGAAAAAGAAAAGCATGGACACAAATGGGCACATAGGGAAAACAACGTGTTAGGGGAGATCTGAGTGAAGGGGCAAAATCCAAAGAACGTCAAAGACCACGAGCAAACCCACAGGATCAAGGGGAGAGGCCTGGGGCAGCCTGTCTTTCAAAGCTCTCAGAAGGAACCAGTTGTCCAGAACCATAGAGCACGTCTGCTGTGAAAGCCAGCTGGCCTGTGGTGCATTGTGAAGGAGCCTGGGAAACTCTTGCCAGTAGCCCTGGGACCTTTGTTGAGCACCAAGCCTGGTAGGTAAAACAAGAACAACACAATTCCCTTCCCTTCAGTGATTCAGGTTCATAGAAGTACCAGGGTCTTCATAGAAATACAAACACTCAAATGATTTCTAATCCAGTTTCATCCACCTTTCGGCACAAGATCTCATGTTGGGTTATAATCAGGAACAAGGCATATATGTTTGTGACATATGTGTGTGTATATGTGTGTGCTGTGATTTCCAATCACAAAATACAGGCATTCTCAGTGACCTACATTGGAAAGACTGTTTTTCCTTGGCACCACTGGTGCTTTTACTTTAAGGCTATATACAGAGTTTTTGTTGTTCAGTTGCTAAGTCGTGTCTGACTCTTCGTGACCCCATGAACTGCAGCACGCCAGACCCCTCTGTCCTCCAGTATCTCCCGGAGTTTCCTCAAACTCATGTCCATTGAGTCGGTGATGCCATCCAACCATCTCGTCCTCTGTCATCCCCTTCTCCTCCTGCCCTCAATCTTTCCCAGCAATCAGGGTCTTTTCCAATGAGTCAGCTCTTCGCATCAGGTGGCCAAAGTACTGGAGCTTCAGTTCCAGCATCAGTCCTTCCAGTGAATATTCAAGGTCGTTTTCCTTTAGGATGGACTGGTTTAATATCTTTGTTGCCCAAGGGACTCTCAAGAGTCCAGCACCACAATTTGAAAGCATCAATTCTTGAGCCTTCAGGCTTCTTTATGGTCCAGCTCACATCCGAGCATGACTGCTGAAAAACCCACGGCTTTGCCCATACAGACCTGTGTCATATGCAAAGTTTAGACCAGTCTTAGATTTCAACTAGCTCTTCTATGGAGGGAGCTCCCCCAGAAAGCCAGGATTAGACAAGTAGACACCGTTCACACCCAAATCCTCAGACTCACAAGTCACTGTCAATTTTGCAAAGAACAGCAGTTTCTTCACTGTTTTATTCTGATTTCATGGGCAGCTGCTTTGCCAGTTCAGAAAAGTGGTGCTGTGACCTCATGCCAGTGGAGCACATCAAAAATCCAGTACAGATGCTGGAATATGTATGAGGAGATGACGAAGACTGATCTGTCTGCGGGGGATTCAGATGTGAGCATCTGCTCTAATGGCACGAAAAAGGATTAGACTCATCAACTACAGTGATTCATAATGATGGTTGTGTTTGCTCTCAGAATATTAAGGGAATCAACCACTCACTTAATTGCCAAAAAGCACTCTTTAAAAAAAAAATACAACGTCTCTCTCACATTCTCTCAATATATAGATTTTTATACAGATAGATATCCCAAAATGGTCTCACTGGCTCAAGCATAAATGTAGCAAAGAAAAATTAAAATGAGCTAATACCTTTGATTAATGTGAGGTTCCATGCCTGAACTTAGAAGCATAAATATCTCTTTCTATGTAATACTGTCCGCAAAAAGATCAAATCAAATTTCAAGGCACTTTGCTAATGAAAAGTATTGATCTTTGGAGCATTTGGATCAAACCATTGCCAATTTTCAGTCTCTTTGAGACCTCTTCTAGCAATGAGGGCTTCATCCTTGAATATATAGATCCCTCTCTCTCCTGCTTATCTCAAGCTACCGTTAGACCTCGTGGCTGCTCTCTTCAGAGTCTCTTCTGTGTTGACCTAGTTCATTTCTAAAACACCAGCTGTCACCTCCAGGTAGATGACTCCCATGCCGTTGTCTTAGTAAGTCAATACCTTCCTTTTCAACGCCTTGTCCACGTAGCCTGTCCTTTACAGCTCGTCTGCTTCCTGAGGGCTTCTTGCACTTTCTTTTCTCTAACTTTCTGTTCAGTTTGCAGCCTCCGCTCCATTCCTTCAAGTGTAACTACCCTTTAAAAATTGAGGGCTAGCCCTGGTGGTCCAATGGTGAAGAACCCCCTTCCAGTGCAGGGGATGTAGGTTTAATCTGTGGCTGAGGATCTGAGATCCTACGTGCTGCAGGGCAACTGACCCCGTGAGCCACAAGAAGAGAAGATGCGTTGCAACTAGAGAAAGCCCTCACACAGCAACAAAGACCCAGCACGACCAAACTAAAAAGTAAAGATAGAACAATTGAGTTGAAGATCCACGGTATCCACCCTTCCTACCTCCTTTCTGGCCCATCATGACTAGGCAGTCTTCTTTCTGAACACCAGAATACATCAGCTGTTCATACAGAGACTGTATGCTCCATCCCCAGCAGCAGAATTCAATGACTGAACGTGATATTTTGAGTGGGTACCTGTCGTGGGGTAAGAAAAGTGAGGTAGCTGAAGGAAGTAAGCACAGCCTAGCCACTGTGACCCCTCCGATTAACTCTAGCAATTATCAGGGTGGCATTTATCTCTGAAAGATCACCAGGACTGAAGCTTAGAGTCAGTCTCACTATTCAGTTAAATATTAATCATCCACCATGTGACACCTCATGTTTTATTGAAGATTTCTATTTAAATCTAGTGTTTTTAATTAGCCTCAGTGTGTTTATATTTGGTCTCCCCAGCTAGAGGATAACTCTCTAAAGAAAAGGCGGTTATCAGTTTTCTAATACCCCTAAGAGGTTTGAGATCTGTTGAACCAGTATAATAACAAAGATTCACCCAGAAGGGACTCTATTTAAACAGTCGCTACTTTGATTGATTGAATCAACCACGAGAACCTCTCAATTGATTTGCAATTGTAACTGAAATGGAAATATTTCCTCACACTAAGTGAGTAATGGAGGCAGGACAAAAGAATGAAATGGAGAAGCTATTACTTGTGGTTTTTTGAAGCCAATAGTTAAATGAGTGTGCTGGAATCAGGGGCTTCTTTATAGTCATAATATAAAAACAAATGTGTTTAGAAATAGCCCAGATTCTGTCTTTGAGAAAGCCCCATATGGATCTGCTTTGGGCAACAGGTAACAAAGATATTGACTTGAACTCACTTCCAGAGTAGAATGCGATTTCTAAAGAAAGCACCCTTTGAAAACGGTCATCTTTATCTGAAAATAATATATAGAGATGGCCTACCTGACAAATGGTAATGTTCCTGTGTACTAGAGCAGTTGATGTCCAGACACACTCACACACATACATACACACACACTCATTAATCAGTTCAAATGAAAGACACTGTATCCTGTGGAAGACTTACCTACAGAAATCCTTGCACTATGTTGTTACAGCTGCCCGTCTCTCCCAGAGACCCTGAAGAAAACCTTCACAACCTAGACGTGAACATGAATTGCTTCCTTCCCATGTGTCTACTTTTCTCATCCTATAGATATACGTGGTTTGGTCAATTTAACAAAACGAGTTATGTTATACAGTCAACATCAAACAGCCTTCGTTGTTCAGTTGCTAAGTCGTGTCCGACTCTCTGCAGCTCCAAGGACTGCAGCACACCAGGCTTCCCTGCCTGCTGCTGCTGCTGCTAAGTCGCTTCAGTCGTGTCCGACTCTGTGCGACCCCAGAGATGGAAGCCCACCAGGCTCCCCCATCCCTGGGATTCTCCAGACAAGAACACTGGAGTGGGTTGCCATTTCCTTCTCCAATGCATGAAAATGAAAAGTGAAAGTGAAGTCGCTCAGTCGTGTCCAACTCTTTGCGACCCCATGGACTGCAGCCTACGAGGCTCCTCCGTCCATGGGATTTTCCAGGCAAGAGTACTGGAGTGGGGTGCCATTGCCGTCTCCCTGCCTAGTACGGATTAATCATTATAGCTATGCCTGGGCTGGATACTAAGAAACGGGGAACCATAAAGAAAAAGTGACTAAAACCAAAGACTTTATAAGAGAAGAGAGAAGGCAGGAGTGGACTCGGAGGTGGCATCCAGACTGAAGTCCCTGAAATTTCTGAATCTGAAAGCTACCAGGATCCATGAATTTTGGATGAAGCAGGCCGGTCTGAGGGCAGAAGGGTGGTCTTGGGACTTTGCTCGACGTCCATCCTGTGCATACAGCTGCCAGTCCTTTTAAGATAAGTTCCCATCATTGTTGCTTGAGGAGATGTACCATTGTTGAATGATTGTGTGATGAACATGTGTCACTTTGCTCCTTTTTTCCTGTGTCTGTCTTTGTAAGCACTTGGTTAGGCTAAAATCCCTCTGTAATTACCAGCATGGTTGTAACGGTGACTGGGCTGGCGTGCGCTGCCCTGCTGGTGAGATCCTCTGAGCTCAGAGGCTGGTGGAGGCCCGGGGATGCCTGGGCAGAGGTAAATCTCCCAGACATATGGCCTGTTTGCCAGCTGAGGCAGAGGGACTATATCTTCCATTTTAACTCTCATAAAACATGCTTTGGGACCTAGACATTTTTGATGCATAAATCTTGGGCACTGAAAGTTCAATCTTGTTCTCTTGACTCTAGAGTTATTTCAGGCCATATGCCACTGCCAATACTTCCAGAACAGCAAACCGTGTGAGCGAAGGGGCCAGGGCAGGGAGGGTAGCCGTGGATTCACCCTTGTGGAAAAATACTATGAATATTTTCTGCTTTCAATGTTTGTTATTTTTTTCATGTCAGGGATTAATTAACAACCAAAAGAACATGCCCAGAGACAGGAACTACAAGATCAGTGAATCATGAAATCGTCACTAGAAACCACCACCGACGGAGCCCTTTCTGCAGCTGCAGTGTTGCTGTTCTTCTTGTTGAACCTCAGCTGGGAAAACTCAAGGGATACAGAACTCACCACCTCCCTCCCCCAGCTCATTCGCACATAAGACCATGCGCTGTCTTCTAAAAATATTCCTTTGTTTTGAAACAAAATCTTCCCCTCTTCAACTTTCACATCTTCAAAAGATGGGAATATAGTCTTAACAGTCTTCAAAACACAAAAATGAAATTTGGTGATAAGAAAATAAGAATAAGTGGCCAAAATAAACAGAATTCAGAAGCTTGCTGTTTTAACTGGGAGCATCATTCACAAGGAACATTAATATCTGCTAATGAGAATGTATAATCCTTTTAATGGACTGCTATCAGAAGCGAAGCCTGGGGAAGGAAACATCTCATAACAAGCATGCTTTGCAATGCCCAGGCTCATTTAGCAAACCCACAGTTTCACGAATAAAAGGTCAGATAATTTTGGCTCTCTCCCACATAGAGCTTATTAGTAGCCCCTGCAGAAATGACTTCCCTTCATTTACATATTAAAATAATATTGTTTCAGACCTCTAAGCTCACCAGAAAAATTGGTCTTCAGCTCAACTCCTTTAAAAATATCTGTCTTTTCTCTCCTTCTGGCTATCAGGAATTCCTTTATTAAATTCAATTTAATTTTTATTTTATGTTAGAGGACAGTTGATTTACAACGTTGGGTTAAGTCATACAGCAAAATGATTCAGTTGCACATATACATATATCCATTTCTTTTCAGAGTATTTTCCCATATAGATTATTACAGAATGTTGAGTAGAGTTCCCTGCACTGTATATTAGGCCCTTGTTGATTATCTGTTTTTACATACAATAGTGTGTACATCACTGCTCCCACTTCAAAGGGAAAATAAGTACCTATCAAGGTGCACCCAAGGACCCCACCACAAAAACCTGTTCCCACAAAATCTAGCTGGGAAGGGAACAAAGACAAGAGATCTAGGCTAGTAAATTTCTTTTGCTCTCTGCCCGATTTGTTCTAGCCCTGCCAAGATGTGGGTTAAGTATCAATCTCTTTATGACCACACTCATTTTGAGAGCTCTGTGAAAGTACAATCAAAGTGAACTCTTGTTGCCTCCTTTTGAAAACATTCCAGGCTTGCTGTCTCAGCCTTCTTAAAAATATCCTCAAGGGCATCATCTATAGGTTTGCAATGAAAAAGGAAACAAAAGTTTGTAAATAACTCTGCTTATCAAATGCCAGTTCTCCCAGTGTGGTCCTTGGACCAGCAGATCCGCCTCTAGGGAACTCATGAGAAATGTAGAATCTTGGAACCCCACCCTAGACTTCCTGCAGCAGAAACTAAAGGTGGAGCGGGGCAGTGTGAGCTCTAAGGACCCTCCTGAGATTCCCCTCAAGCGTGAGAACCACTGCTCGGGCCACCGGGAAAGAGCAAAAGGCTTTTCACTTGAAGAGTCTGGACCGACCTTTCGGCCAAAGGCAAGAGTATGAAACGCACAACCACACAGGACTTTCCCAAGGATGGGGCTGACGGGAAGAGTTAGAAACCTCACGGCCAGTTGCCAAACTTTAAATTCTCACTGTTAATGTTATGATAAGAAAGCTTATGCCATGGGAATAATAGGATGTAGTTAACTACCCTCAGTGATAATATGTCATCCAGGCTTGATGGTGCAATTTGAAAATATCATTAAAGAGACAAGTTGTAGGATAGAGGACGACAGAAGTGTGATTATCTTTGGAAATTAAATCCTCAAACATCAAGTGGCTTCGGAATGTATGTCTCTTATCGATTTGAAACTCTTGGCTAATAGTTGACTTACTCAAACACTGTTACAGATACATAGGCGTGTGTAACTCCACACACACATTTTAAAGGGATTTGAAACCAGATGGCACTGGTGGTAAAGAACCCACCTGGCAATGCAGGAGACATAAGAGATGAGGGTTCGATCCCTGGGTCAGGAAGATCCCCTGGAGGAGGGCATGGCAACCCACTCCAGTATTCTTGCCTGGAGAATTCCATGGGCAGCGGAGCTTGGTGGGTTACAGTCCGTGGGGTTGCAAAGAGTCGGATACAACTAAAGTGACTTAGCACACATGCAAAAATCTTGAATATCCTTGAAATCCATTGTCTGATTTATTAATAATTGTCTTCCAACATGAATATAGCTTTTTTTCCCTTACTAAATTTGACACAAACTAGCAGCCGAAGAGGAATAACATATGGGAGGGAAGGAAGAGACACAGGGAGGGGAGAAAGCTCAGAAGGAAATCGTCTAAAAAGATACAACATAAAAAGAAGTGAAAATTCACCCGAATTCCCATAATTCAGAGAAAAGCACTAATTCTTCTTGTTCACATCTTCCAGACAGAGGCCTGATGAGTAAATTGGTGGTGCGTGAGTGACACAGCATGTGTACGAAATAAGAGTCGTCCTACTCATGCTGTTCTTAAATGGGCTGCTTTTCAATACATGTCAGACACTTCTTCAAGTTAATAACCATATAGCTACAAAACCATTTTTAATGTTACATCATGTTCTTTTTGCTTTGTATGCTGTGATTTGATGTTATAGTGTGTTCCATTTTCTATATATGTCATCTTTTCTTTACTACATTTTTATATTTTTGCTACTGTAAACAATATTGTTACAACTATGCCCAGATGCTTTGGCATACCTATGCACTGTCCTTGGGGGATATCACTGGAAATTTGATTTCTAGGTCAAATGATGTGCCGCTTTTAAATTTTGACGCACGATGTACCAGAACAGTGTACCAACATCCACTCTCTCCAATAGTGTGTGTTCATGCATACTCTTCTAAACCTTCAGATATATTTGTTTCTACCAGTGGTTTAAATTTTCAGCAACCAGATGAACAAAGTCATCTATTTTCTTGGTTTTTATATTAATAGTCTAACTCCTTATCTTACTGAAATCTCTTACTCTTTCTGGTAGTTTGTCAGTTGATTTCTTATTTTCCAGCATCAAAAAATCACGTAATCTACAAACAGAAGAAAAAGAATCCTACAACTTTCATGTACTGCCACTTTTTAATTTATACTTTTGTCAATTTCCTTGTTTACTTTCCTTATTCCTGGTTTTAATGGGAATGCGCTTAGTGCTTTAAAATTACCTGCTGCCTTTCAATTAAGCTATACAATTTTCATTATGTGTTACCATTGATTTCTCCTTTTATCACTTTAAAAAGTATCACATATTTTTTAAACATGGAGTCAATACAGAATTTTAGTGAATGTTACTTTAGTACTTACTGGAGTGAACATGACTTTTAAAGTTAATTTATTAATAAAATTATAAACATGAAAGAAACATTCTTTCTTAGAATAATTCATATTTGATTTTCAATTTCCTATCAACTTTTTAAAAAGCAAATATATCTTTGACACATAGTTTTATAATTGTTCAAAAACTTAAAATTATTTATATGTAACCAGTTAGCTCCTTTTGTTTTCTTTAAATTAATTTTTATTGGAGTATAGTTGCTTTGCAATGTTGTATTAATTTCTGCTGTATCGCAAAGTGAATCATTTATATGTATACGTATATCCCATCTGTTTTTAGATGTCTTTTCCATTTAGGTCATCACAGAACATTTTTACAAATATTAAATCAGGGGTTTTTATTTCTAATTATATATAAAAGTATCTGTAGTTTTCTTTTGGATACTTACTTGCTAAAGGTTTGGAATGAGGCATTTTATAAAATTTAGACAAATAAAGGTGATATCTTTTTCTCTCTGCAAAAGCTTATATAGAAGATATTTATTACTTGGAGATTTGAAAAAAAAAATCACCTATGAAAGCATCTCAGCTTGGCTCATCTTTCTGACATGTAGGCTCCTTGACAATGTTTTTAACTTCCTAGATGCAGCCTGGATTTTCTTTCTTCTAAAGTCAATGGGGATAATAGATTTTGTGAAAAACTTTCACATTTCATCCCAATTTTAGCTTAAATTCTTACATTGCCCCTCCCCCAACATTAGTGACTCTCTCTGGGACTTTATCGTTTATCACTTTTTATTGTTTTCTTCTTTTGTTTCTCCTAAAGAACCAAATTTTTCGGGAGTATATTCATTCTACTGTACTTTTACCTTTAACTCACTTTTCTCCTTTTATCATTAAAAGCGATGTCACTAAAAGTAAAATATCACAGAAGTACTTTGCTTTTCTGCTTATATTTCCCTAAGTACAGGTAAGAATACACTTTATAATTTTATATTGTAACTATTTTATACATAATATATTATTGCAGTTGCATTTTCTTTATTTTGCACTGTTTATTTTTTGCTCTTTTTTTTCCCCTGAGACAGAATTTCATTGTGCTCAGGAGTTGAGGACACTTTGCTTCTTCATTTGATAATTATTTAGGGATTTACCTCTCTGTAGTCTGTGCTAGACAGCTGGTCCTTGCCCCGAGATAGCCTGAATTCCCTTTTTCTCATTTCCTCCAGGTCATTTCACCCCCCTCCAATGTATCAGTCAGATGGCCCTAGCTAAGGAGTTGCTGTTGTTCAGACTCTGAGTTGTGTCCAGCTCTTTATGACTCCGTGAACTGCAGCACTCCAGGCTCCTCTGTCCTCCACTATCTCCCATGCTCAAATCATGTCTGTTGAGTCGGTGATGCTATCTAACCATCTCATCCTTTGCTGCCCTCTTTTCCTTTTGCCTTCAATCTCTCCCAGCATCAGGGTCTTCTCCAATGAGTCGGCTCTTTGCATCAGGTGGCCAAGGTATTGGAGTTTCAGCTTTAGCATCAGTCCTTCCAATGAACGCCCAGGACTGATCTCCTTTAGGATGGATCTGTTGGATCTCCTTGCAGTCCAAGGGACTCTCAAGAGTCTTCTCCAACACCACAGTTCAAAAGCACCAATTCTCTTGTGTTCACCTTTCTTTGTGTCCAACTCTCACATCCATACATGACTACTGGAAAAACCATAGCTTTGACCATATGGACCTTTGTTGGCAAAGTGATGCCTCTGCTTTTTAATACACAATCTAGGTTTGTCATAGCTTTCCTTCCAAGGAAGGGACCATCCAGGTCAGACCAGCTGACCATCTGGGCTGGGCCTGAAATTGAGAGGTGAGTCAAGAAGGAGAGTGGGAACTGCTTCAGCCCCTGGCTGCAGAACCTAAAGGGTCTGTCCTGAGCCCCCAACCCAGCCCCCTCCGCAGAGTTCCTCTGGCTTCTATCCTCTTGGCAGGAGTGATCCATTCCTTCTAGGGGACAGTTGATGTGGTCTATCCATTTTCTCACTCCCATTCTTGCCTCACCCCTCTGACTGGGCTATTAAACATGATACTCCACAAAAATGGCTTTTTTATTTCTGCCTGGTATATCATTACTTATTCATTTTTAATTTTCAAAATATCACTGTGACTCAATGTATTCATGGAGGGAAATAAGATTACATCTTTTTCATTTAAATTTTTTAGATATTTCTCATCTTTTCTAATATTTAAATTGGTTAAAAAGTTTATGATCAGACTTTTTTTTTCCTTATATTTTTAAGTAACTTTTTTTTTTTTTCCTCATGGTCTCTAGGGTTCTTTCTGTAATCCTCAAGTTCAAAAGCTTCACCAGGACATGTCTTCATGATACTAAAGAATTTTATCACGTTACTGGGGAACATGATAATTTCCTTTGTCAAATATTCATATCCCTTTATTTCAGAAGAGGTTTTTTTCCCCCTAATATATGTTGGAATAGCTTTGCGTCTTTATCACTGTGTTTGATAATTGCTTATTGGTCACTGGAAGCATCAGTATTCAAATCTCTATTGTTTACATGCTTCTAATCATCTTGATCTCTTTGTCCCTTGTGTGATTTTTGTGATGAGAACTCTCCTACACCAGTCTAATTTTCTCTTGGTTTCACTATTTACCATTTCTAATTCATTTTTAGTTCCATAACATTGCTCTTTTCTGCACAATCTCGACTCATTTATACCAGACTTTTCAAAAATATTTTTCTGCTAGCATCTGATTTCTTTAAGACTCTGTTGTAAATAAACTGCAATACTTCGGCCACCTGATGTGAAGAACTGACTCATTGGAAAAGACCCTGATTCTGGGAAAGGTTGAAGGCAGGAGGAGAAGGGGACGGCAGAGGATGAGATGGCTGGATGGCATCACCGACTCAATGGACATGAGTTTGAGTAAGCTCCGGGAGTTGGTAATGGACAGGGAGGCCTGGTGTGCTGCAGTTCATGGGTTGCAAAGAGTCAGACATGACTGAACAACTGAACTGAACTGAACTGCAAATAAATATTTTTACTGGGGCCTTGGAAAGGTGCTTCTTCAGCTCTCATTGGTAGATTTTATTGATTTATTTCTTGTCCGTGTAGGATGTTTTAACCTACCCCATGCCGTTTAGTTCTGCTTTGTATTGTGTTTACCCACTTTTGATGGGGAGTTCTAGTGGGTCCCGCTATTTGCTGAAACATAATGTAAGTAGAAGCTTCATGAAGCATCTCCTCCTTTCATGAAACACCGTTCGGGTTTCCCTCTGAGCTCCTGCTGGGGGACCAGACATTGATGTTTTGTGTCTTCTGAACAGCTGTGTGGTTGCCCAAAGGGGCTGGGAAAACACTGTGAGCCTGGAGACAGCTGGGGGCAGGGGGAGGCTTGGTTTGGAGTTTTTCTCAGAATTATCAGAAGCTCTGCCCCATGGGTCAGCTCCCAGGTTGGAAGACGGCTTCTGCCAGAAACTCCCCCCCATTTCAAGGGGTTCCCCTGTTACAGGATAGGAAGCTAATGATAGTGAGATGAGTTCAGGTGGTTCTTTCTGCAGCCACCTTTGAAATAAAAAGAAACTGACTGCTGACCTTACCCGTCTTTTGAGGGAAGATAAGTCAGAGGGAAAAGCTCTCTGATTGTGCTTTGGGGCTATGCTTAAATTTCCTTTTTTGTCCTAAGTGCTATTTAACTGCATTCCTTTTTTAAAAAATTTTCTCTCATCTCGTACCTGCTGCCAACATGTACAAGGGAATTCCTCCACACGAGTGACCCCCTCCCCCACTCCAATTAGCCAGGGGTCCACGGGGCTCTTTAGAGCATGCTGTGGTCGGTCACCACTTCTGTGTCCGGAATAGTTTCCACTGCATCCAAACTGTATGCTCTGAAATTTTCAGTCTGAGTGAGGAATCTTGCTTTATTCTTAGCTACTGGTATTACTTTCTGAGGACATTATTTTTGTGGGTTGAGGAGAAGAGCCAGAGGAGTCTGTAAACATAAAATTTAGCTGACATCTTTCCCAGAAGTTCTTGTCATATTCATTTAAATTAACTCAGTGCAAGCAGATTTGATTCCATAATATATAATTTGAATATATGCATGACCATACTAATGACATATCTCCAGGGGTCCTTTAACATAAATATATGACAGTTTCTCTAAAGTCTTTTCAGAAAGATCTGGAGAAGAATTCATTTGGCTGAAAATCTGTAATTTAGCAAGTGAAAATAAAGGTGTGTTTTTTTTTTAATCACCCAGTCATAGACACTACTCTCATGTTTATCAAATAATGTCTAACAATTATATTCAGATAATTGGATTTGTTTTCAGGACTTGAGTAGAAGATTCGAAATATGTGCTTGTGAAAATAATTGGAATCTTTCTTAATACAAGATTTAGCCTTAATTATGCACATAAATTTACACTGTTCATCATTGCTAACAACACAGGAGCTTAGCACTTCCCACCTGTGCAGAAAGATGCAGAAAAAAGAGTAGAAAGTTAGCTGATAGCTGCTCACTCACTTGTACTTCAAGTCAGAGTTACCAGCTTGACAGCCGATAGGGTAGCTTATACTTTCTATAAGCCTTTCTAGCCGTTGTTTTCATATATACCTGTGCTTCAACATGTAAAATAAGTACCAAATTGCACAGGGTATCAAAGGGACACATTTGCCTGTGCACACGCGTGTGCTGAGTCGCTTAGTCACGTCCATCTCTTTGCAACCCTAGGAGCCATAGCCCACCAGGCTTCTCTGTCCACGGGATTCTCCAGACAAGAACACTGGAGTGGGTTGCCATTACCTCCTCCAGGAGATCTTCCCAACCCAGGGATCGAACCCACGTCTCCTGCATTGGAAAGTGGATTCTTGACCATTGAACTACCTGGGAAGACTGGCTTTTGCAAACTGCTAGGCAAAACATTTTCCCCAAAACTCAGTCAGCCTTCCCAACCTCTTCTCCCAGGCTCCTTCCAGATCCCCCATGTGTGACAAGTTCAGTAAAAGGAGCGAAGGAAGGCTGCATCCCGTCTCTAACTGCTGAGACTGAAGCAGACAGATTTTAACAGGGGCCTAAATTTGGCATGCTCTGGGAGGGGAATGTGGGTGGGGCTACTTCTCAGGGACCATGGCAAGCAGGTTAAAGAACATTACGTGTAGACTCACTCAGGTGAGAGCACTGTTCAGGTCAGTAGCTCAGTCATGTCCGACTATTTGCAACCCCATGGACTGCAGCACGCCAGGCCTCCCAGTCCATCACCAACTCCCAGAGCTTGTTCAAACTCACGTCCATCCAGTTGGTGATGCCATCCAACCGTCTCATCCTCTGTCGTCCTCTCTCCACGTTCAATCTTTTCCAGCATCAGGGTCTTTTCAAATGAGTCAGCTCTTCACATCAGGGGGCCAAAGTTTTGGAGTTTCAGCTTCAACATCAGTCCCTCCAATGAACACCCAGGACTGATCTCCTTTAGGATGGACTGGTTGGATCTCCTTGCAGTCCAAGGGACTCTCAAGAGTCTTCAACACCACAATTCAAAAGCATCAGTTCTTCGGCACTGAGAACAGTGGTCGGAGGTGCCCACACTCAGTCACAGTGACCAGCCAATGCTCCGCTTGCCCAGCTCTGGAATTCAGGCCGTGGACAGACTATCTCTCCAAGCCTTAGTTTCTCAGATGCAGAGGATATAATATTTACCTCATCAAAATGCTACGACTATAAATTATATGAGCTTTAGAAAAGATGTTTAAAGTCCTGGATTAAATCAAAACGAAAGCTCAGTTAAGGGTTTTTCTTGTCGCCCTTATATGTATTATATCAAAGCCATAGTAGGAATGTTTTCAAGTGGCCACATGCAAGGGCTTATGTGCCAGGCCCATGCTAGGCCATGTAAGCAATATAACAAATTGAGATTCATGAAACTGTACATAAACATCCCCCCTTGTCTTCTGCATCCTCCTTTGCGTTTTGGAATCGGCGGGCTCGCATCCACTGAGAATCTCAGTGAATGCAGACAGATGAAGCTTTCTCGTTTGTGTCTCATTTCCTGAGTGGGCACATCAGGATGAAAACTGAGATTTCAAAAACGAAAAGCAAAACTGTAAACAAATCGCTTCTGAAGAGTTTTCTTGGCAGGATGCAGTTGCCACGTACATTTATAGGATGCTTTGCAGTTTTAAAATATTGTAATGTGGACATATTGACATATTGCTGTCCTACATGTTTACGTGTGCATTTGCACATCCCTACATAACTGGGGCTGGACAGAGTGGCATTATAGACACAGTGGTGGTGTCACTCCACGACGGCATGAATGAGGGAACAGAAGCCAAGAGCTCCTGACCAAGTAAATGGGAAGCTTGAAAAAATGTAGCCATTCCCTGACTCTGAGTTTACGCTTTGTTCTATCGAACTTCATGATTGCCCCTGGTTTGAACCACCACATCTGTGAAAGCTTCCCTAAGAGCTTCTTGATGCTAAGAGGAGAAAATGTAATCTCTGCCCTGTCTCTTTTGATCTCATCTAATACTCTCCCTTAAATGCCAAGGTATTAGCAGATAAACCGTGTGGAAATGGGTAAGTAGATGAATTGCTTTTTGTACTGTGTTACACGATGGATTGGAGTGGATTAAAATTTCATCATTCATCTTCTCCTGCTTCCAAACCCCACTGTTATTTTTACCATTTTGTTTAAGCCAAGGGGATATGCTTATATGACTTATGCTCTTCAGCTATGAAATCCATTTGCTTCATCCATTATACTTCAGAATGATTGATGCAGTTCAAACGCATAATAAAAACTAGTAATTACACAGGAAAAAAAAAATCCCTTATCCAGTTAAGGCTAACTTAACAATGTAATGTAGGACACACATTTTAACTGTTTTGTTCATACTTTTTTTTTTTTTTTTTTTTTGACTAACATGTTAGAATCCCCAGGGCTTTTTCAGGACAGCAGTGTGATTTGATTGGCTGGTTGAGTAGCACGTTCAGCCTTGAATGAGGCCATCTGTGCTCATGCTGGGCACCATATTGATGCCTTCTCTCCCCAGGCTCGTCACTGACTAAGTGAGGCATCCATGGAGGAGCATCCTCAGGAGTCCTTTAGGCAGAATGGTTTCTTTAGTGTATCAGAGAAGACGTGTAAACAGTTACCTGTGGCACCTTGGGAATAAAGTGTGTGAAGGAATCAGTGCATGTCACACTGCTGGAAGTAGACACACATCCCAGGTCTTTAAAAGTGGTTTTCAGACTTGCAAGTGGAGAAAGCATAGATATATCCTCTGTCTTTCAAGGTTTCCTTTTAAAATTCCCAACAGATTAATGAGTTAGCCAAGCAAAAATATTTTTTCTAGCACAGAACGAAAGGGAGCATAGCAAATGTTTACATGTTGGCATTTTGATTTGCTATTGATGAGAAAATAATTTTAGGTACACTTGCCATTTTTGAACAATATTGCATAAAAATAAGAAGTCAACCAAATGTAGACTTAAAGAAACATCCTGAGATCAATCTTAAGTGCTGCAGACGTCTGGATGTGGAACTCCAGCCCTGGGCCACACAAGTCATGCTGCAGCAGGGAGCACATAAAAAGAAGTGAAACCACGTCGCCATCATCACCACTTGACTTCCTTTCCATTTATCCTATTCTGTTTGTCCTCTTGATTCAGACCTGAAGGTTTCCTGGCTCCCAGATTCTGTCAGCTGGAAGAAACTTCTAAGCTAACTCTCCTTGGAAAAACAACTCTTCAGTCTCTGCCTCAGCTTGTCTTTTATGTCCATTTTGCATCTATGGAGGCTACTGTTAGAGCCCTATTGTTCCCCTTCTTTAAAGAACTGCTTGGATTTCCAAGAAGAAACTTGGAGACTCCTATATGGATGGGCATCCTAAGTCCACCCTGCTCTGCCACCGAGGATTTAGAGGGAGGGAAGAAGGGGACTTCAGGCGTGATTAGTGTGCATGGGGAAGGTAAAGGGTCCCTCTTGTTCTTATACTGTTATGTGTTCAGTCCACATTCATTTTAAGTTAGGCGTTCCTTTTCTTAGGAAAATCACTCCCAATTTCTAAAATTCCTGAGAAACCACTCCCACAGTTAAAAAAAAAAAGAGCTTTCTTTCTAAGGGCAATTTCCCTTCAAGTATTTTCTAGTTTGTGGTAGATTTGACACTCAATGTGCAATTTGTCTTTTTCATAAATGTTAATTTCAAGTCTTTGCAAAAGATGTATATTTTGGGAAACACTCATATGTTTTAGAAGCAGCTGACAACAGAAGGAAATCACCTGTGTCTATAAATATAGCTTCTGTTGCTGTCATAGGTTCAGTAACAAAAAGGAGTGAAATAATTGCGCTTTGTTCCTGCCAGATTCCCAAGGCTTAAGTGTTTCTTCGGGAATGCTCTAATGAGTCACAGTTGCTATCCTTGTGCCCAAATGTGGGGTCTCCATGGCATCTAGAAATGAAGACACCCTACAGCGGCCCCCCTGAAGGAAGAGGGCCTACTCAAGCTCTTTATGGAAGAGTCCCACTTTCCCTTTCTCACCCTGTAAGTGGAAGAGGTGGAATGGATGGAAGAGAGGAAACTGCTTAATTGGTAGAAACCAAAGATCCATCTCCTCTGCTATAGTTAAAATACGAGGAGGAATGGAGTTATATGCTCACAAAAGCATTAGCCTCCAGCCTTGAATTTGCAAAGGCACTAAAAAGAGAAGTTACTGTTTTACTGCCATTGATCCAGCGCACTGCCGAGATTCAGAGCTGAGGCCAGATTAATTGCAGGGGGTATACCCCCTAGTAGCTAAATTGAGGGCGCTCCCTTGCACTAATTTATCATTTATGACCTGTCACCAGTATAATTTGTTCATCTTTTAATGCTTCACCCAGAAATATAACTTCTCATTAAAAAATTTATTAATGGTCACATAGCCGAAACAGAATAAATATGAAGTATGTGAAAGATTCTGGTGAATTCTCACAAATGCAATAACCTAGACATTAATATAACTTTCCAAACCAGCTACATCTGCTGTCAGGCAGCTCTACTGGGTCTGCTTGTGAGGGTTACTCCTTTTTCCTTCATAATCCAGTCTTTTTAATTCACCAGTAGAGTGGTGTGCAGAATGAGGTAGGAGGACTCCTGAAAACCAAATGAAGTAATGCATTGGTCCCCTGTCAAGGCCTAGGTAACTGGTGAAAACAAATGGGAGACTTCCCTGGTGATCCAGTGGTTTAGAATCTGCCTTGCAATGCAGAGAATGGTGGGTTCCAGCCATAGCTGGGGAACTGGGATCCCACATTGTGTGGCAACAAAGTCCGCACACTGCAGATTGAGAGTCTGCAGGCCACAACGAGAGATCCTGTGTGGGAGATCCCAGGTGCTGCAGCTAAGGCCCAAAGCAGCCAGATGAATAAGGTTTAAATAGATAAATGGGATCAAAACAAGTGCTCAGTTCTAAATACCATAAATATCATGCAGCTATTAAAATGAATACAACATAATCTCTATCAGTTAACCTGAGGAAATTTTTAAAGATATTATTTTTTAGCGAGAAAATTAAGATGCTGAGAAGGTCACGTAATACACTCCATTCTGGTGAGGCAGCAACTGTCACCCTAGATGTGCATTTGCACATTTGCACAAGAGGATATGAGCGAGAAGCAAGACGAGCTAAGACAAAGGGCTCACGTGGGGGCCCTGGAGGGGCCACATGGGCAGGGAACTGAGCCAAGAAGGGAGCAGCAAGAGGGAAAGCAAGATGCAGGAGTCAGGAAGGATCCATGATGCAATACTCTTCCTGTAAAATTAGATGGACGCTCGTAGCCATGGGGAAATGCATGAGAACATATTTGCCCAAACAGTAGTGGTATCTACTTTAAGGTGGCAAAAACTCAAGGATGCTCCTTTCTTTTTATGTCTTTCTATATTTTAAAAATGAGTATGCATTATGCATTAAAAAACATTTATTTCACAGTGATAAAAATAATCAATATCTTAGCATGCTTAATGTCAGATTATTTTGGTTATTAAGAGAATGTCAGGCTACTTACCAGGAACCAAGACACGTGATGCATTTGCGCCTGCGCGTGGTTTTCTGTAAAGGAGCTGTAAATGCATAAATGCACAGACATGAATCCATGCCTGCCTTTACACGTGTATGCATGCATGCACACACAGGCAGGCATGCCTGCACATTTCCGTGCACATGTGCGCATGCACAGACATATTTGCACATGCATGCATACAACTACATGCATGCACACAGACATGGAAACTTACATGCATACACATGCACATATATAGGGAAACTTACATGCATACACATCTGCAGGCATATGTGTGGTACAGAAGAAAAACTGGCCCAGAAACCAGGGCAACAGAACTCTAAATTCTCTATTCAGAGGTGTGTTTCTGAATATTCACAGGCCTCAGTTTCCTTTTGTATAAACTGCAAGTAGGAAAATGGTCAGTGATTTTCAAACCCAGCATTTTCATACAAGTGCTTAAGGAGTTTTACAAATGTGACATTCTTACAAAGTGATTGGTTTTAAAAATGAAAAAAATAAAAGCAATATATACCAAGAAAATGCTACATGTTATAATTTAACACCCTGACGACCACTAATACATCAACTTGTACTGGCCAATAAACTCAATTTTTATAAGGATCGGTTTACAGTTTTCCCAGATATTTATCTGTGAATATACTTGAAGTTCTTGTCATCATGTAATTGCTAGAAAGCCTATAATCCCAAACTCTTCCTTTCATTCCATCTTTGTGTTTCAGTCTCCAAACAAATGCAGGGAAGTGCAGCACCCCTTCCATGGGTGCCAGATACACCTGGACAGCGGGCTACGGTCCACACTCACCAAGACACAGCAACGGATCGTGTCATGTATCATGCTCAAAATTTTAGAACTTAGAATAAATATGCATGCTTCAGATATGAGTTTTAATAAACTAGATAGCATGTGTGTATGTGTGTTAGTCGCTCAGTCATGTCTGACTCTGTGACCCCATGGACTGTAGCCCACCAGGCTCCTCTGTCCGTGGGATTCCCCAGGCAAGAGTACTGGAGTGGGTTGTCATGCTGTTCTCCAGGGGATCTTCCTGACCCAGGGATCAAACCCAGGTCTCCCACATTGCAGGCAGATTCTCTACCATCTGAGCCACCAGGGAAGCCCAAACTAAATAGCATGCATTCCATTTATTAAATGATTAACACACTTGGAAATTCAGCTCAGGTGTTAGTATGAAACTAGAACATAAGTTGCAGAACCAATGAAATAAATGTGAGTGATTTCAACTTTCAATGAATATTGAAACACAGGCATCTGTGATTTTAAAAACAAGATTACTACATGCCTCAAAATGTAATACCCTGTAGGCTACTTTCTACCCAAACAGACATTTTGGCCAACACCAGGTATGCTTTAACTGGTTAAAGAAGTTGGCCTTTGACTCTCTCCAATTTGAACACTTTTCAATTAAGGAATGCAAACAGTTTTTAGACACTGTATTTCATCACTCTGAGATACACTTTTCTCTGAAATTTGAAGACTTTTGTCCCCTGGGTAGCTCTCACAATGGATGGCATTGATCCATAGCAAGCCACCTGAGCTGGGCTATACTGGTTTCCACTGCCTGGACATATCTGGTTCTACTGGTGAGACTTCATTGGTGCTCACCACTCTTCCCAGCTTTTCTTGCTTCCTTGGACATGTGGAACAGTTAAACTTAACCATTTCTTTGAAATCAGGGGTCACTATGAGATGTCCTTGGTCCAGTGGGATGTGAAGAGAAGGATCACTTGCCAGTTTCAGGCAGAAGCAGATTTTTTCATACTTTTTTTTTTTCTTAGCACGTATTCACTTGTTCAGTAGCCAGCATCACCTATGCAGAGGAGATCCACAGTGAGTTTGAATAAAATTTATCAAATATACTTGTTGAATATGAAATAGCATTTGCTAAATCTGAAACTCTAGGGAAATAGTTTTGAAGATAAAAGACTTCACAAGATAACCAGATTCTAGAATTCACTCCCTACAAAGCTTCTGGGCTAACCCATTAGGCACATAGTTTCAGAACTAGGTAAATTCGCTACTGTATTAAAATTAATAGCGAGACAAATATGACTATCTTGAAAGGAAAGCAAAGAAAAAGGGGATAATGGGAAAAAAGCCTGTTTCTCACAGTGAACTTAAACACTGAAGTCACGGCCTACTATTTCCCTGGAGTTTCAGATTTAGCAAATGGCATTTCACAGCCAAAAAGTATACTTGTTAAATTCCTTCTATGGGTCAGGCACTGAATTGGGTTATAGGTGGTAAGAAAGATAAGACACAGTGGGCTTTCTTACAGAGCAGAGAGCTTATCAGGAAAGATGGAAATTCAAGAGTAAGAATCCCATGAGGTTCCACTGCTTGGAAGGGAGTTCCTTGAGGTGAGTTCTAAAGGAAGAGACAGTTAGGTTGGAACCTGGAGGAAAAGCGTCTGGATGTTAAAGGGGAATGGAGAGATGATTTTCATCAGGAGGAACTAGAAATATGAAAGCTCAGGAAAAGAGCAGGCACGTTTAGCCAGCAGACTCCCGGAGCCCAGACAGTGGGAAGGCACAGGGGACTCAGTGGCTCAGCTGTGCAGAGAGAAATTTGGTTTGATGCAAATGACTCAGGTGCGTTTACCTTATGCTGTTAAAAACTACCTTGAGTTTCAGATTTCAAAGGGAAAAGTTTGTGAACCACATCTTAAAAGGAGAAAAATGTATCACTCTAGAGAATTTCTCAAAGACTAGTGGGAAAAGTAAGTTTTCAAATTTCCTGCAATCTACAAAGAATGAAAGGATAGTGCCTCCAAAGCTTAAGATGGCAAGATTTTTTAGCAATTCATAATCAAAGCTATGCCAGGTTGAAGTGGCATCGTTCTGCCCACCTTAATGCCAATTATCCTAAATTTCAGAAACACTTGGGTGCAATAAGTCTAGGAAACATTTTTTAAAAATAAGATAGAATAACTGTGTAATAGAACCAGAAATTCTAAAACTGTTTAGATACTTAGGAACTGTCCAATGATCTGAAATGTACCCTGGATAGTTGTGTTAATGACTGCAAATGCTTACATCGAGCATATTCATATGTGGGTATTCCAGAATCTAGACTGCATCACTTAAAAAATAAGAGCTGTAACTTCCTTGCTACAGCTTCTGTATCACTGTCAGAATTTCCTGAAGATCATAAGCTACTAGAAAGTGTGAACCAACCGCCTAATTCTTTGTATACATTTTGACATGATATTAAATACTTAATGATTAGTTTTTGAGAGTAGACGATGAGATTAAGTGCCAAAATCATAACAATTCTGAGCCACAGCTCCTCACAATGAGCTGTGTTCAACAAATAATAACAAGTATAAAGGATTAGCAGATCTGCAGGAAGTTGGCTCACAACCTAATTAGCAACCAACATTGACAATTTTCGAACTTTAGCCAGAAGTATATTTGCACGTGGGCTTTGCTGGTAGCTCAGCTAGTAAAGAATCCATCTGCAATGCAGGAGACCCCAGTTTGATTCCTGAGTTGGGAAGATCCACTGGAGAAGGGATAGGCTACCCACCCCAGTATTCTTGGGCTTCTCTGGTGGCTCAGACAGTGAAAGAATCTGCCTGCAATGAGGGAGACCTAGGTTTGATCCCTAGGTTGGGAAGTTCCCCTGGAGGAGGGCATGGCAACCCACTCCAGTATTCTTGCCTGGAGAACCCTCATGGACAGAGGAGCCTGGTGGGCTACAGTCCATGCAGTCACAAAGAGTCAGACAGGACTGAGCAACTAAGCACAGCACAGCATATATTTGCATGTATTCCACAGAGAAAACAAACATCAGCTCAAAAACAGTCACAATTAACCCTACATACTTTATTTAATTTTTCATATATTTACATTTTAAAACAGACTATATTTGTCATTTAATGCAAGCAGATATATTCAGTTCAGTTCAGTTCAGTTGCTCAGTCATGTCCGACTCTTTGTGACCCCATGAATTGCAGCAATCCAGGCCTCCCTGTCCATCACCAACTCCCAGAGTGCACTCAGATTCACATCCATCGAGTCAGTGATGCCATCCAGCCATCTCATCCTCTGTCGTCCCCTTCTCCTCCTGCCCCCAATCCCTCCCAACATCAAAGTCTTTTCCAATGAGTGAACTCTTCGCATGAGGTGGCCAAAGTACTGGAGTTTCAGCTCTAGCATCATTTCTTCCAAAGAAATCCCAGGGCTGATCTCCTTCAGAATGGACTGGTTGGATCTCCTTGCAGTCCAAGGGACTCTCAAGAGTATTCTCCAACAACATAGTTCAAAAGCATCAATTCTTCGGCGCTCAGCCTTCTTCACAGTCCAACTCTCACATCCGTATCAACTGGGCTTAAAACCAGAAGTCCATCCGAACACTTGAAAAATTCATTTGAAAATAAAAAAAAAAAAAGAAAAATTCATTTGAAGTGGAATTTTGGGATTTCAGTTTAAAAAAGGCACTTATTTGTCTCTCTTTTTCATGTCTTCCTGATAGAATATTCACAGATTTTTTTTTTAAGGGAACTATTTAAATGCTTCAAATAGGTAAAGAAACTGAGAGTGAAAGTGGCTCAGTTGTGTCCGGCTCTTTGGGACCCTCTGGACTGTATAGAATTCTCCAGGCCAGAATCCTGGAGTGGGTAGCCTTTCCCTTCTCCAGGGGATTTTCCCGACCTAGGGATTGAACCCAGAAATCCCACACTGCAGGCAAATTCTCTACCAGCTGAGTCACAAGGGAAGCTCAATAATATTGGAGTGGGTAGCCTATCCCTTCTCCAGGGAACTTTCCCAACCCAGAATTGAACCAGGGTCTCCTGCATTGATGGTGGATTCTTTACTAATTGAGCTATTGTAAGGGTGTCAATAATGGACCAGAAATTGGGGGTTCTTTCAGGACTTTGTGAAGAAACTCCAACCCCTTGTATACCCTCCCTTCTGGTATAAATAGAATAGTTGATCTCAATGGCTTTTGACACAACAGTCAAAAACTACTCTGCGAAAAAAGTCATCTCTATCATGGGGAGGGTGTGTCTCTGAGGCCTGGAGAAATAAAAGCAGAATTTGAGGCAAATTAATTCTCCAGTTCTGAAGCAGAGTCTCCTTGCACAGGTGAATCTCGAATTCCTTGGATGGAATTCCATCCAGAAGAGTGGAATCTGGAAGATGAGACTTGAGTTCTTGCAACCACTGTAAAGGAAAGACAGCAGAGAGGACACAAGGCATCGCACCGAGAATTTAAAATAAGATTATTAATACACCCAAAGGCATTAGGGCAGACGAGGGTACTAAAAGCAGAAATAAGGGACTGCATGGGAGAGTACTTGGCCTGAGAAAGTATAATCATTTAGATAGAGAACACATGGATAGGGGAAAGAGAAGATGGACAGAACCAGGAACGAGACAGAGGGCTGGAAATTCAGGAGAACTGCCCCCGGGCAGTGGGACAGCACAGAAGAGACAGCACAGGGCAAGCGAAGCCACACGGGGATGAAATAGACTTGCTGAATCAAGATAAGAGGGGCTTGAGAAGGACAGGCAATGGAGGAAGGAGGCAGGTCAAGAATCAAAATGAAAATTTCAGATTTCAAGACTTCTCAAGTTCCAAACAGGATAAATAAGGAAAGCTCACATTTGGATATCACAGTAAAATTTGAGAGCACCAATGATTTAAAAAATCTAAGTCTATCCAGAGGAAAAGTGATAAGTAAATGATAGATATCAATGCACAGGAGTTTGAGCAAGCTCCAGGAGTTTGAGCAAGCTCCCGGAGTTGGTGATGGACAGGAAAACCTGGCGTGCTGCAGTCCATGGGACTGCAGAGAGTCAGATGCAACTGAGCGACTGAACTGAACTGAGCTGAGGTACATATAGATAGGCACATTCAGACAGATTCATATATACGTATATTCATACATGCACATACTTACAAAAGAACAGAAGCCTGCGTGATACCAAACTGCCGTTGGCCACACCAGATACAAAAAGACAATCAAGCAGTATTTTTTTTTTAATTACAGGAGAAAAAAGTTGGAAATTATTTTTGAGTAACCACGTAAATGGGTTCAGTCCCTGGGCTGGGAAGATCCCCTGGAGGAGGGCATGGCAACCCACTCCAATGTTCTTGCCTGGAGAACCCCATGGACACAGGAGTCTGGCAAGCCACAGTCCATGGGGTCAGAAAGAGTCGGACATGACTGAGTCAACTTAGTATGCGCACGCAGCTGTGAGAACACGTCCTCTCTGTCAAGGTCTTATTCTCTCCTTCACCCCCACATCCAATCCCATGTCGACTCTCTTGATTCTACCTCCTGAAATATCTCAAATGTAATCTCCCTGTTCTATTTCCAGTGCCCAGACCCTATTTTATAGGGTAAGGAATCCTATAGGTAAGGAATCCTCTGACCGATGGGTTGCGAAGGTCTCTAACTGATTTTCTTGCATCCAGCCCCGCCTGGTCAATGCTGAACACAGGTGACCTTGTCTTGTCATATCTGGTTTTGCTCTGATTTCCCAAATGAACAAAATTAGACCTAATTTTTTTGATCTACTATATGAGTCTTTTAGCAGAGCCAGTGTCAATAACCTCACGGAAATGCTTCTGAATGGCAACACGTTCAAGAGAGACACAGGAATCGTCTTCCCATGGAGGCATCCATCTCCATTAGGTCCTCTGCAAAGATAAGAGCGCTTCTGTAATAAACAAGGCCCAGTGCAGTGGAAACAGGAAGATCTGCCGGGTGGCCACTCATCTGCATGCAGGGGACACGAAAACATGGCAAAGGAGATGTTGTAAATCACCCGGGAGCCCATGACGGGGCCTCTCGGAAGGCCTGGCTCAGAATTATTAATTAAAGCTTCCTCAAGGCTGGTTTGTTTGCACATCAGTTGAGCTAAGCCACACTGGTATCCCTGTAAATAATAAGACAGCCCGATTAGGCCCAGTCATTAATTAAGTGTCTTCGCTGTGAATAAACAGTGAAATCTTTCAGTCTGAGAGGGCCTATGGCGCAGTGATAAATATGCAGCTGTTGACAGTCGTGGAACACAGCTTGACATCTTCATTCGTTAACCGGAGCTCCCTCCCCAGGGCCGGGCAGCTCATGTCACAGGGAAGATGACATTTCTGCTGCTCTTGGTCCCTAAACTGACACCATAGGCAAGTTTATGAACAACCTACGTTGGGAATAAACAAAGGGGAAAACGGTCCAGACCCTTCACTGCAACCCACAACTGTCACATTTAATTGTCAGAGGCACTGGCATGCTTGAAGGACACAAATTTGGATAAAAACAATCTAGTGCTTTACTTGTAGGAAAATGTCCAAGTCTGTTATTAAAAAAAAAAAAAATCATCTGTGGGTCCAATTGCAGACACTTTCAAAACTGTTAGCTGTTTTCTAACTTTTTTTTAATATTTGCAGCAAATGCCCCTAAACTGATGATACGGTATAAACAATCATCACATGTATAATGTTTGAGAAACAGTCCTCTCTACAGCAAACACTCATAAATTTCCTGGTACTCATCTGCCTCTGGAAGTGCTTTGCAAACTCTAAAATACACACCACACAGAAGGGGTTGATTCTTTTTCATTGTAATTTCTCTACGAAGCCATAGTTGCTAATAAGGGTTAGAGTACAGCGTTAGTGAGCCTAACCAGCATTCGAGAACCAAGGAATTCTCAAGTTCTCCCGATAATCACCTCCATCACCTCTATCCCAAGGCTGCCAAGGAAGTTATAAACAAGAGCCAGCATGATGGTGGAGAAGCACCAGCTTGTTAGGAATCATTCAAGGTCAGAAGAAGAACTCGGAAACAAGTAAATAAACGAAAGCAGACAAAGAAATGCCTGCCAAGGTCAGTGGGCCCCGAACAGATGTGGGGTGTTGGGGAATGATCAATCAACTCTCATCTCCTCTCTCAAGGACCCACTCTGAAACCTGACCTTCACTCCGCAGAGCGGCCTCAACCTGCCGAAAATGGGTGGGCACCTACCCCAGCTTCAGGGAGACTCCCCTTCACAGCTGACCATGTTATCCCAGTGATGATAAAAACAACAGCAATACTAGCTCTTATTTATTTGAGTGTTTAATATTGTCCTGGTTATGTGTTCAGCACTTGAAATCCTTACAGGGGCCAAATGGTTAAAAAAAAAAAAAAAGGTGAGATTGGTAGTTTATCCTTTTTATTAGTGAATAAACTCAAGGTTACAAATGCTTCTTTTTTTTTTTAACTGATTATAGATTCATTAAAAAGGTTGATTTTAGGCATCGGCAATGGTGACTTCCACCTCGACTCCCGGCTCAATACTGATGGAAGTGATCTGCTTGACAATTTCAGAAGGGCTGTGCAGGTCAATGAGTCGCTTTTAATTTCAAGAGCAGAATTTGAGTTGAGGCCTGTCTGACTTTAAGGCCTGGCCTTACCTACCCTGTCTACCTACAGGCAGGGGCTGGGCAAGTTGAATACCTTTAATTTTATCTTATGGATAATAGAGGTGAATTATGATGCCTGCTTTACATGAATTTTATACTTGGCTCCCCTCACAAAAAAAGCAATTCAATTGTGCATGGAAGCTTTACTCGTACTTCTTTGTGTCAATAAGTATAATGAGTCCATATTTTACTGCCATTTTAGTGGAATTAAACTTAGAAAGTTCTATTTTACGTGTTGTATCTCATTCTACTGCAGAGACAGTTGCCCCTTAAACCTGGGCTGCTGGGATGAGCCCTCAAAGCTCCGGTACATGGAGGGGGTGGGGGTGGTCAGGAAGGGTTTGGTTCCCCCACCTGGCTAACCAGGTAAAATCCCCCTTGCTAAATAGTTCAGGATAGCTGCGCTGTATTATTGCCCTAAGACAACCTCACTGGTAAGATCAAGGAAGCAAGACTTCAATTTCCATGACTATCCAAGACATCAGAGAATATTCCATCTGCAAATTCTTCTTGGAGTCCTTCCTTCTCGCCGACGCCAGCTGCTCTTCACCCTGTTGTACTTCACCCTTCTTGTGGTTAGGTAACTGCTCAGCAGTCTTCTATAATTACAAGAATCTGAAGAAATATTGTTCACTGTCTAAATCCTTAAGGAGGGTGACACTCCTTTTCCTTAAGGCTGATCATCTCCACTGCAGAGATGCCTGAAGTCTCCATCTGAAGATGCAACCTGAGATTTCAAGCACTGTATGATGTTAGCAGAAAAAAAATCACCAGGCTTTTTTCTCTTAACTTGGACTTTTCCCATGTGTGAATGTCCATTTTTTCCTGGGCACACGTCTGTGCACTGTCCATGTCCCACATCTAAATGGGAAGTTTTAACCAGTAGAATCCGCCCACTTTCAGAGAACACAGACTGACTCCAAGATGCTCTCACTTGTTTGCTCTAATAGGTTTCCTTGTCATGTCCCTTGAACAGCCAGGAGTCCCAGACACAAAAGCTGAACACTGAGAGCTCCAGATTTTATTCTTCACGCAGCATCCCGGCACGTAACCAGCAGTCTGTTATAGATGACAGTATTTAATCTACAGAGTTTTCCATCTACAGGATGGATATTGGAAGGAACTGGATATCACAGCAAAGTCAGACAGTTCATGAACTCTTCCTTTTGAGAGACACAATTTCTTCCCATGGAACATACAGAGCACAGAGTAAGAGGCAGGTTTGCTTTACCATTTAGTTTGGGTTCACATTTCACATCTCAAAACACAGGAAGAAAGGGGTTCCAATGTTTTTTGACCCAGTCCTCACTCCAGTTCTCCTGGCATTTATCTCTCTTGTGTATGAAAAGCTTCTTTTGAAGTCAGAACTTCAGGCATGAAGGAAGAAGGAACTCATCAAGAGAATTGAGTTTGGAAAGATTAAAATGTAGAGCTTTAATATAGCTATAGCTGACACATGTCAAGGAGATAAAAGGAAGATTTTGGATTCTAATAACAGTGCCAGAACTATGAAACTCTACTTTTAAAATACATATGATTTTGATTGAAATTTGTAGGGGAAAAAAATCAATATAATCAACCACTCCAGTGAGTAGATTCAGAAAATGTACATGATCGTACAGCGTCGATTTTTTAAACGGGAAAAGAAAACAAGCTTTCACCAAAAATATTTCGGATGTGGTTTCTAACAAGGGATATTTCTAAGTGTACTCAGCCTAGAGAATCTGCGCTCTCCAATTTTATCCAGAGCCACTGTCACGCAAACCGTCTTATTTATACAAGAAAGACAGAAATGAACTAGACCTTTTCAAAATGGATGAGAATCAAAAATAAGTGTCCTGTGTGCGTCATTAAGGACATTCCCAGTCTCAGGTCAATGAATCTCTCAGTGAGGGAGATTTTCAGTTATGTCAGCCACTAAAATTAACTACTGAAATAAACCAAATTAGGAATTTTAAATAAATAAATAATAAATGAAAGTTGACAAGTTATGCCCACTTACCAACAGTTATCATCAGCTATCAGAGCCTAAGAGGTCTGAATACACAAAAATTTGGAAATGATCAATCTCTCTACAAAAAAGAACAATTATATTAAAAATCTACTCATGTAAAAAAGAAAGATGAAGTTCTGAGAGATTCATTTCAACATTTATCCCTTCTCACACTCAACGCTCTAAACTACAGAATGTGTTTTAAGGGTGGTGTTGCCCTCAAGTATACGCATGTCAGTGCAGGCATACGTAAGAGACAGGTTCGATCCTTGGGTCAGGAAGATCCCCTGGAGGAGGGCATGGCAATCCACTCCATACTCTTGCTTGGAGAATCTCGTGGACAGCGAAACCTGGCGGACTATGTCCATAGGGTTGCAGAGACTTGGACACGACTGAAGCGGCTTAGCACACACGCGCGTGCACACACACACACACACACACACACACACCATCAAGTAGAAATCCCTTTATGAACATGCTAGAAAGTCATTGCCAACAACTCTAGTCAGCTTGGGTTTTTCCAATCTAAGGTAACCCCGAGACGTTTTCAGGACAAGTTTGCCCTGAGTTTTCTGATCAGGTGTGATTATAATGAAAGTTCAGATTCTAGAAAGAAAAATTTTAGAATGTCAAGTAGCATGTTAATTATTATTATTATTAACCATGAAGAAAGAGGTTCCAGCTCAATAAATATTTTTGCTACTTCATCAACTTGCTGATTAATAAATTATGATTGCCAGATTAAAATCTTAAAGTTGATATTTTCCTTTAGGAAAAAAAAACAATAAAACAGAGACGTAAGTCACTCTCTCTCATGCTCATTATAAATGTATACAAAAGACATCATGGGAGAAATGATCTTAGGGAAAAGTGATGGATTCTACTTTGTCTGGAGGAGGCATTCAAGAAGACATTGGCAGCTTGCATTCTGTTGGTCTCTTCTTTTCTGGAAGCTCAGGAAAGCAGTGCAGGTTAGTTATGTGGGCTCCTGATTACTGGGCACTGGTGGTGACTGAAACCATAAGAGCTGATGGGGTCACCCAGCCAACAGGTGTAAACTGGAAAGACACGAAGACCTGAGTACCCTCCCGAGATGGTCAGAGGGGAGAAACCCAGGGAGCAGAGCCAAAGGCGACAGCTGAGCCACAGCATTGAGGAAAGGAAGGCATTAATTAGGAAAGAAAATTCCATTGTGTTTAAGGTTTCTGGGAAGTTGAACAAGATGAACGGTGAAGACCAACCATTGAAATTAAAAAAAGAATAAAGAAAAGGTCATTGGTGGCAAATAATTTGGTGAAAGCAAAGCGAAGTCTCTGGCTTAGACAGAGATTAGGAAGGAAGTGGAAACAGGAAGCATAATCGCTCTTCTGGCACTTTTGGTTGTGTAGAGAGAGAACAGAGGCTTGAGGGGGTGTGATGACCAAGGGAGGTTCAATGCTGTTTGTTATGAAGATCAAGGAATATAAGGGATTGAGATACTTTGAAAAGAAGCAAGTGATGGGGTTCAGAGGTAAAGTGTCTGGCCACACACTTTGCAAAATGGGAGCGTAGTTATTACACCTACTCTACAGGAAAGCAAGCAGACAACAAAAGAACCTGATGCTTCAGAGAGAGTAGAATCTGGATTCAATTCCTAATCCTTGGGCAAAAGCTTCTTTATTTATGGTACAGATGATTATACCTACTGTAGAGGCGGGATGAGATCTGAACGGAGCAAGCGTGAATTGCCATAACACAGCGCCTGGCACCCAGGGGGCACTCTAGACGTCGCCATGGTGCTGGTGGGGCAGTGCTTTGAGAAACTCATGTCCATCGCGTCAGTGATGCCATCCAATCACCCCATCCTCCTCATCCCTTCTCCTGTCCTCAATCTTTCCCAGCATTAGGGTCTTTTCCAATAAGTTGGGTCTTCACATCGATGCCAAAGTATTGGAACTTCAGCTTTAGCATCAGTCCTTCCAATGAACATTTCAGGACTGATTTCCTTTAGGATGGACTGATTTGATCTCCCTGAAGTCCAAGAGTCTCTCAAAAGTCTTCTCCAGCACCATAGTTCAAAAGCATCAACTCTTCAGTGCTCAGCCTTCTTTAAGGTCTAACTCTTAACATCCATACACGACTACTGAAAAGACCATAGCTTTTATTGTACAGACCTTTGTTGGCAAAGTGATGTCTCTGCTTTTTAATAAACAGGATAATAAAGGGATATTAAGAACATCTGTATATCCACAGATTTGATAACTTATATGAAATTGACGAATATCTGCAAAGATACCATTTCAGTGATATCACGTTGTGTCTCTTTCTCTCTGGTTTTTCTCTAATCTGTGCCGGATCCTCTTCTTTATGCTTCATTTGCAAACGTAAATTTTTCTAAAGTTTGGCTTAGTACCAACCCCTTAGGGAGGTATATTTACAGTGTTTTTCAGTGAGTGAGTTTCCTTGAGTTTCCATCCTCAGCCCTTCCCTTTCCTCTGTAATATCAGGCCTCACTTGTCTCACTATCAGAATTATAACCGTCAGTTCCATGGAAAGAATGTGTCTTCATATACCTGTGTCTTCCATGACCAAAGTCACAGGTCTAGATTTCCACCTGCCCTGAAGGCTACTTCTACCAGAGTGGTCCACCATGCAGCTTAAGAGTCTATAAGCTAAACTCATCATTCTTCCCTTCAGCTCCTTCGGACACTCTCAGGATGCTGAATTCTGTTCATTGGGCTGTTGTTCACTAACATGCGAGTCTAAAATTTCAGATAATATCACTCTTTCTTTAAAACTCCCCTCGTTTTGAAGTCCTGGACACTCTTTCTTTCTAATGATCCTGAAATCTACCTCATTTTGTTTCCTTTGCTTCTGGTTCAGGATTTCATCTTTCACTGGACAAATTCAATAGTATCCTAAAATGTCTTCCTACTTTTTGGTTCTCCTTGCACAGATTTATCCAGGAACCATGTCCCAGAGCTAGAGAGAAGTGACTTTTCAGAAACTGAAGTTCATTTGGTATGGCTGGATTATATCACCCAGGCTTCTTTTTCCCTAGATCATGCTCATACCCTAGCACCTGATTTTTGCATCTTCATTTTTGTTAACTTGGAATAAGCTTCAGAATTTACTTTTGAATGATCAGTTTTCTATGTCCCTCTTATATAATGGAAGTTAACAATAGGCAACTTTCCTTCCAATGAAATGATTTGTGTAGGAAGAATATGTCACAATTCTAGAATATGTCACAAATCCACTGTCATTAAAAATCGTGCATCTCCCGGACTTGAATGGACCAATGCCTTTGCCTCTAGTGATCCAACAGGCAATTGATTTATCTTTATTTTGAGCTCTTTGTTTTTTCTTTACATATGATGGCACCTAACAGAGATTTTTATGTTTGCCCAATGAATTTCATTGATCACCTCTTCCTCTATTACAACCCTGAAGGGTCAGGTCATTTTTATTTCCTTATAAGTCATAAGCATAAGTTAAATATTATCTTTTCCAACTGAATCCCAGATATTAATAATATCTGTGCCCTTGGCTTTCACTGGGCGTTATCAGCTAGGGGTCTGTGGGAGGCATGAGAAAGCAGTAAAGGTATTATTCATCCCTCCAAAGCCTCACAGAGTGGTGGGGCTGCCCATCGTCTGGCTGCATCCTCTTACTGAAGAGGGCATGTCCTCTTTTGATGGCCCATGTCCTCTCAACATCTCCTTTCCCCCAGGTTCCAGTAACCACATCCTCTCTCCACTTTTCTGTCCTATAACAATAGTGGTTCTGCTCACTGTGACTGATCCTGCTGAACTATACTACTCCTTGCGATCTTGTTGACACAAAACTTTCTATATGCCTTTGAAAATAACCCCTTTATCAAGTGTCCCTCAAACACCAAAGTTGATTGCTGTACGCCTTCTTCGGTCTTCCCAGGTGACTCAGTAGGAAAGAATCCACTTGCCAAGAAGGAGACACTCGTTTGATCCCTGGGTAGGGAAGTCCCCCTGGAGAAGGAAACGGCAACCCACTCCAGTATTCTTGCCTGGAGAAGCCTGTGGACAGAGGAGCCTGATGGACACAGTCCAGGGTGTCACGAAAGAGTCAGACATGACCGAGCGACTGAGCACCGTACGTGCTTCCTTTGGGGACCCGGATGGATTCAATGACTTACTATTAATATATGGCCTTATGTCATTACTTAACTTCTATCAGCCTCAGGTTCATTATTGGTAAAGTAGGAGTCATATTTTTTCAGACCTATCTTTCAGAATCTTTATAAAAAACAAAAAAGATAACAGTTCATTCCAAGGGCAGGAAACTCAAAACTCCACATAATTACAGTGAGATAAGTGTAGGATCATAAAAGTACATGTTTGCATAAACAAAATGGGAAATACAAAAGGCAAGTTGGAGAACATGCTTGCCATATAAACAATAAAGACATTTTTAAATATCTAAAATGAGCCCTCATAAATCAGTGTTAATGAACCCAATAGAAAAATGGCTAAGTGGAGTCAATAGGAGAGAAAAAACAAATGTACTTAGTATTATTAAAAGATGCTCATCTACACATCAAGTAAAAAGAAGTACAAATTAAAATCACAAAGAATTTTTTTTAATCCATTGAAATGAAAAAGATCAAAAAGTAGGATAATACATTCCTCTGGCTAGGGTATTGGGAAATCAGAACTCTCATACATCATTGACAGGAATATAAATTGGTACAACCTCTTTGGAGTGAAATTTAACAGTATGTCATAAAATTTAAAAGTGCTCACATCCTCTGGGCCAGCCATTCCACTTTCAGAAATTAATTTTCTAGGTGTACTTATGCAAGTGAACAAAGATACAAGATTCCCCTGGAGAAGGGAATGGCAACCCACTGTAGTATTCTTGCCTGGAGAATCCCATGGGCAGAGGAGCCTGGCGGGCTGCAGTGGATAGGGTCGCAAAGAGTTGGACACGACTGAAGTGACTTAGCATGTAGAGCTATTCATGACACCATCACTTACAAACTCAAAGACGAAAAACCACCTCAGTTTCCATCAGGGTGGGGCTAGTGTAGAACTTGGACACCAGAGCCCTGATAAGCTGGAATGAATCTTCCCAATCCCTTCTTGAAAAGCTTCTGGATCAGGGCTCACCAAGAGAGGCATGCAAGGCGAGCAGAGCAGAAGGGCGGCTCTGGGTTTGTGGTCTGTGTGGTTGGTGCCCTGCACGCCACGTGCATGCACTGCTCACTCACAGGAGTCAAGCAGCCCCAGCACAACCCGTGCTGCTTTGCCCCTGCGGGTTCAGCGCACCCCGGCCAGGTGCAAGCTTGGCTCTGCGGTCAGGGGCACCAGCTTAGCTCCAGTTCCCCTGAATGGTCAGCGACAGACGTGGTGAGAGGAAGACATGGCTTCACTTTATCTTCACGGCTTCCAGATTGTTCTTTGGTGCACTCTTGAAACTTGGTGTGGCCAACCCCCCTGACTTCAGATCCAGTACCACTGGTGGAGTACACAGACTTCACAGGCTGCCTAACTGACCTCCAGGTCTAACTAATTCTTCTAGATCACTTACAATGGCCCTGCTCCTCTCTTCAGACCCTACCTGATGCAATTTGTTAAGTAAACCATGAGGATGGTACAGACATCAGAAATGATAAGGTGGTTCTATATTTGAACATACAGCATCGCCCAAGACATTATTAAGTAAGCAAAGCGATGCTCAGGAAAATGTATATTGTGCGCTACTCTTAGATTTAAAACATGGGAGGGGACTTGCCTGGCAGTCCAGTGCTTAAGACTCTGTGCTTCAAACACAGAAGGTGCAGTTTACATTTCTGTGTGTTCGTGCTAAGTCGCTTCAGTCGTGTCCGACTCTTGGAGACACCATGTACTGTAACCTGCCAGGCCCCTCTGCCCATGGGATTCTCCAGGCAAGAACACTGGAGTGGGTTGCCATGCCCTTCTTCAGGGGATCTTCCTGACCCAGGGATTGAACAAGCATCTGCCTGTGTTTCCTGCATTGCAGGAGGATTCTTCACCACTAAGCCACCTGGGAAGTCCTTAGATCTCTGGTCAGGGGACTAAGATCCCACATGCTGTGCAATAGGACCAAAGATATATTTCTTTAAGAAAAGGGAAACTATGCACGTACTCAACAGTAATACCTACATGTGCTTGCCAATCATGGACTAGCGCTGGAAAGACACATTGAAAAACATAAGAACTCTCTTCTGGGGAAAAGAACTAACAGCGACAGGGAAGGTGAGATTTTACTGTATATCTTTTGTACCATTTGATTTTTTTCCCCATAAACAATAAAAATAACATTGACCATTTGAAATAGCTCACTGACATCTCATGGCATGACTCTCCCGAGCCTACGAGGTGTCCAGTAAACATTGACTTCCTCGCACTGCTCAGAGCGTGTCTCTCACCTCACCAGCTATGCAGAGTCAGCCCGTGTGTCTTTCCTTGGTGAGACGAGAGGTTGCTCTGAGCAGTGTTGCAGATGTGATGAACAGAGTGGATCAGGACACGAGCAGGCGTGCATTTATGACAGGCAATCTGGGAGCCAGTGGCCCAGCTAGAGATGCGGACGTTGCTGTACGTAAGTTTAATTGCTGAAATAGTAAGGAAAGAGATATGCAATACTTATTGTTGAAGAACAGAAGAAAGAGAGGACCTCAAGTGCAACAAGGCTGCAGGCTGGGGAGAAATATTCCCCCCGGCTGTCAGCTTTCCGTATTTCACTTCAGTTTCCCTGAAAAGAGGAAGTTTGACATACTATGTGAAAATCTGAAATGCTATAACAGAATAAAAATCTCAAATGTTGAATTTTGCCTTATAGCTAAAATATTTAAGAAATATCCGTATGTAGTGTGTGTGTATATGTTATGTATGTGTGTGTGTGTGTGTGTGTGTGTGTGTGTACTCTAGAGCCTTAGGGATACATCTTTTAAAATAAAAATAAAAAGAGTTTCCCCAGAAGCCACAGTGAGGAGGATATGCAATCTGGTTTAATGTATATAGGCAAAAAATATATATTTATGGCAGGTTATAAATTTTGAGAAATATTCACACACAAATATAAAATACTCTGGTAAAAAATATAACTTAAAAAACTCTTTCCTTTGAATAAGGCATATTTTTGGCTAACTGGTGGTAGGAATAAAAGTTATATATTACAGGCTGCAGGCAGAGAAAATAAACTGTCCTCCTACACTCTTGTGGCTTCGAAAACTTGCTCGCTCTTTTCAGATCCCTCTCTCTGAATTATTCCTATGGGATTTCAGCAGCACGACTCTAGGACTCCAGAGCGTTTCTCCTCCCCTCTACACTGAGATGCTCCCACCCCTACAAAGAGAGTGAGATTGCATTTGAAGGGGAATAATAGAGTAAATGGACTCTGGAGACGCCCTGGGAAGAAGGAAAGACAGACAGAGGGGAAGCCTTCGGCCACAGAAGCAAATTAACAATTAGCGAAATTACCAGCAATCACAAAAGGCCACTGCGTTGGTCTCCTGCCTGCTTTCAAGTCTTCTGCTCCAGCCTGTCTTGACCCACAGCTGCAAAGTGAATAACAGAAGAGTGATATTTCAGAAATGAAGCAAAAATCCTTTCAGTTCAGTTCAGTTCAGTCGCTCAGTCGTGTCCGACTCTTTGCGACCCCGTGAATCGCAGCACGCCAGGCCTCCCTGTCCATCACCATCTCCCGGAGTTCACTCAAACTCATGTCCATCAAGTCAGTGATGCCATCCAGCCATCTCATCCTCTGTCATCCCCTTCTCCTCCTGCCCCCAATCCCTCCCAGCATCAGAGTCTTTTCCAATGAGTCAGTTCTTTGCATGAGGTGGCCGAAGTATTGGAGTTTCAGCTTCAGCATCATTCCTTCCAAAGAACACCCAGGACTGATCTCCTTCAGAATGGACTGGTTGGATCTCCTTGCAGTCCAAGGGACTCTCAAGAGTCTTCTCCAACACCACAGTTTAAAAGCATCAGTTCTTCGGCGCTCAGCTTTCTTCATAGTCCAACTTTCATATCCATACATGACCACAGGAAAAACCATAGCCTTGACTAGATGGACCTTTGTTGGCAAAGTAATGTCTCTGCTTTTCAATATGCTATCTAGATTGGTCACAATTTATAATACTATAATTTTTCTCTATATTATTACTGTAATTGTGAGAGCCAAGTGTGCAGTGGTCTTTGATTCCAGAACATCAAAATAGAAGAGCGTGTTGTCTTTAGGAAGGGATGCCTGCTGGCTTAGTGGTAAAGAATCCACTTGCAATGCAGGAGACACAGGTTTGATCCCTGAATCTGGGTTGGGAAGATTCCCTGGAGAAGGAAGTGACAACCCATTCCAGTATTCTTGCCTGGGAAATCCCATGGACAGGGAAGCCTGGCAGGTTACAGTCCATGGGGTCACAAAGAGTAAGACAGGACTTAGCAACTAAACAATAACATATACTCCAAACTTACATCCAAAGACACCAAAATAACTACTAATTTAGAGCAAACATAGCTCAGCGATACATAATTGTAATCCCTTTTAGACCAATGTGTGTTTCCTATGTTGATTAGTCTTGGCAAATAGGACATCAAGCTTTCTAGGGGGAGCTCTCCTTTTGAAATATCAGTTGGTCAGAAAGTGTTTGAGAAAAGAAACAGAAGCATTTGCCTGGCTGGGGTGCCTACTTACCGCTCATCACTCAGGAACATCACAATCATTATAATTGTCAGGCATTTACAGACCACCTTTCCTCCCCAATCAGTTCATAAATGGTTTTGCAAATGGATTAGAAACAGCGGAGATATGGATCACTTCACACAGCACCAAAGTACAGTCACCTCAAGGGGAAGCTGGGGAACCACTGTATAAATCAGGATAACATTGGTGAAGGTTTAGGACCAACCATGAAGAATGGCTTATTTGCTCGAAGCCATGGGGAATATTAGGTAAACAGAGGACATTCTGTTCCCTTGGCTGCAAGGTCACGTGGCCTCGTTGGTTGCAGTCTGAGGTTAATGAATCTTGCTTCCAGTTGGCAGTGGTGTTTATCTTCTGGAAGGAGACTGATCAGGTCAGGGCAGGGGTTTCCTGGCTTCTCGGAGTCTTGCCAGCTGGGAGGCACAGACCCAGGAGAGGGATCCTGGGCTCAGGTGACATGACCAAAGGACCTTCGGATGCCCACAGGTTCAGCAGAACCCAGGCATGCGCTTCCCAGTGCCTTCCGCAAAGACAGTGTGGGTGCTTTCCTACAGGGACCAAAAACATGACCCACCTTGTTCTTGTGCAAAACCCTGTCAGGCTGGCCAGCCCCGGCTGCCTCACTGGGGAGTTATCAGTGTAACTTGGAGAGTATTTACTGTTGATATTAAAATCACCTCTAAGTCCTAGAGTCTGTCATACAGAGGTATGCATGCATGCATGCTAAGTTGCTTCAGTCGTGTCCACCTCTGTGTGACCCGACGGACAGCAGCCCACAAGGCTCCTCTGTCCACAGGATTCTCTAGGAAAGAATACTGGAGAGTGGGTTGCCATTTCCTTCTCCAATACAGAGGTAAGTCAGTCAGATAAAGGAACACAAATACCGTATATTAATGCCTAAAAGTGAAATCTAGAAAAATGGTACAGATGAATCTATTTGCAGGGCAGGAAGAGAGACAGAGACGTAGAGAACCGATGCGTGGACAAGCGGGGAGGGGAAGGAGAGGGTGGGACGACTTGGGAGAGTGATATTGACGTATACACACTACCACGTGTGAAACAGACAGCTGTCGGGGCGCTGACGTACAGCACACGGGGCTCAGCTCGGTGCTCTGTGGGGACCTTAAGGGGTGGGATGGGGGGTGTGGAAGGCGGGTCCAAGAGGGAGGGGGCACATGTATATTTATGGCTGACTCACTTCACTGTACAGTCGAAGTGAACACAACATTGCAAAGCAATTATACTGCAATAAAAAATAGAAATAAGAAATGCAATCCCCTCTAGAGACGGTGTCAGGAGACATTCTCCTGAGTCTGCCCATCTCCTGCAAGTCCTACCAACACCCCTGAAGCAGCGTTTGAGAAGAACTAAGAATCTCCTGTCAGTCCCGCTTTGCAGAGACAGAGACTCAATCTACTTTACCGTGTCTGTGGCTATTGAAAGTGAATCTCCTCAGGGCAGTTATGCGAGATGCCAGTGTTTAATGAGACTTGTCCTTGGTACTCACTATGTATAGGTGGAGACCTTCCTCAGAGGGATTCGGTGAATTGTGCTAGAAGGTTTCACAGTTTCTCACAGTGTATTTATAATGATTGTGAGGAGCAGTAGCAAATACACGCAGAGTAAGCATATATTTTAGAAAATATTCCGGAAACTCAAAAGGTAGCTGTGTTGGTACCCAGCAAGTAGAGAAAGGCAGCTCAGTGCTCATCAGATGCATAGACTCGTGCTAACAAGCAGACTCTGGGGCATTCTGTCCGGGATAAGGACCAAGGTTCTGCATTTCTGTTGTTTTTCAGTCGCTCGCTCGTGTCTGACTCTTTTTGACTCCATGGACTGCAGCGCGCCAGGCTCCTCTGTCCTTCACTATCTCTCGCTGCTAAGCTGCTGCTAAGTCACTTCAGTTGTGTCCGACTCTGTGCAACCTCATAGACGGCAGCCCACCAGGCCCCCCTGTCTCTGGGATTCTCCAGGCAAGAACACTGGAGTGGGTTGCCATTTCCTTCTCCAATGCATGAAAGTGAAAAGGGAAAGTGAAGTTGCTCAGTCGTGTCTGACTCCTAGCGACCCCATGGACTGCAGCCCACCAGGCTCCTCCATCCATGGGATTTTCCAGGGAAGAGTACTGGAGTGGGGTGCCATGCTTTAACTCATGTCCACTGAGTCGATGATGCCATCCAACCATCTCATCCCGTCATCCCCTTCTTCCTCTGCCCTCAATCTTTCCCAGCATCAGGGTCTTTTCCAGTGAGTTGGCTCTTCGCATCACGTGCACACAGTATTGGAGTTTTAGCTTCAGCATCAGTCCTTCTAGTGAACACTCAGTGAATGGACTGGCTTCTGATGAAATCTGGTTCTCACCTCGAAGTTTCTGCCCTGAAGGTGTGGACTGGGTGTCTGTTCTGAAGGCCAGCACGATAGTCCCCGAGAAGCGGGTAAATAAAGAGCTGCTGTGGCTGTTTCTGGAATTTGAAGACATGTTCCCTCCTAGGTGTGACATGACTGAGAACTGGAAGGGACAAAATTGTGCATAACTTGCATTTCTGATCAAACCTATGTTATCTTTCAAGGCTGCGATGCCTTCTTCTTCATAAAAATGCCCTGATGTTCAGGCATGACTATTGAGAGCTCCTAAACAGGGTTTCTCTGATTCTTCAGTGGTAAAGACCCTGTGGTCCCAATGAAGGGGGTCCGGGTTCCATCCCTAGCTGGGGAATGGTATCCTGCCTGGTGTAATGAGGATTCTTCATGCCGCAGTTTAGACAGGCAAAGCCAAATAAATTAAATTTTAAAGAAGAAGAATGCTTATATCAGAGGCCAACTCTTGCACATGAAACTCAGAAATAATGGCCTGAGATTCATTTCATCTGAACTGTCGTTTCAGGGTACAGCTTGTCAGTATCTTCCTCCTCGGCTCTCCAGTTTCATCGCAAAAGCCTTTTGTTGATGTGCCCCACCAAGAAGAGCCAGAAAACGTCTTGTTTACTGCCTCAGAAGTTCCTTCCACTACCTTCATCCCAGAACTCAAACAGAGAACTAAACAGCCCTGTAGTTTATGTGGAAGGATGAAATTAGCCTCGATTATTTTCTTAACGGGGAGGAAAGAGGAAAGTTATAACCCTCCCCTGCTGTAGCAAGCCAAAGTGTGGGGTGATAAACAGCCTTCCTCCCACAATGTACTTCGCTGAAGTTCAAAGTTGTTTTGTTATCACCCAAGATTCCCCCAGAGGAATTCTGTAGATTTGTAGCAAATACCATTTGCATTTGGTCATTGAATCACTCTCAAGTTTCCTGCAGGAGAGCTTCAAAAGACCCTTGTGTGGTACAGGAGCTAATGACTGCACTCCCTGGGAGTCTGCTCAGAAAACATCTTCCCTGCAATGACTTGCAAAAGCTCACAGCCTACCACTTGGAAAAGTCTCAGATGTGATAATTAGAGCAATAGGCATTTTCATACGACAAGGAGGCATACCTCAGTGACGGGTGTTCCAAATTCTTGTATTTCAGCAAACAAACACACAGCCCTCGTGGAAGAACACCTACCTGCCTAACATAAGGCCAACCTGGAATTAAAGAGGGACATCAAACAGCTTTCTGAAGTACTGTACCAACTTTGGAACTCGTGTCTTTCAGGCCAAAAGCTCATGATTTGGTAGAGCAGCACAATACGGCAGAAAGAGCATTTTCTATACAGCAGAGACCAGAGTTGAAAACTGCTCTTTGCTCTCTAGTTTTCCAGCAGTGTGTTCTCACAGAAGTTATCTAACCTCGCTCCATCTCTGTAACATCACCTCTAAAATGCAGATAATAGTACTATACCATCTATTTCACCAAAAGGATTGAATGAAATACGAAACAAAAGTTTATTGGGACTTCCTTGGAGGTCCAGTGGTTAAGACTCCCTTCCACTGCATGGTCCACGGGTCTGGTCCCTGGTGGAGGAACTCAGATGCCATGAACATGCCTCATGGTGGGGCAAAAAATACATTAAAAATAAATAAATAAGTTTCTTACACAGTGTATGTAGTCTCAGAGGAAGTTCCCTTTGCTCTCCAATCCTGGACCTCTTCAAAATTATTTTAAATCCTAAAAAAGAATAAAATAAAGTAAGGTGAGACAGAAATGAAGCAATACAATCATATTAATCTAAAGGACAATGGATGCGTGTGAAGAAAAAATCACTTGCCTTTACCTAGTGATATAAATGATGGAGAATTGAAGAGAAACATCAGGTGTCTCTCTTGGAAAGCGTGATGTTTGTTTGTCTTGCTTTGATTTTTTAGAGCTGGAAATTATCGTAAAGTGATCTAGCACAAATGTGTCCTTCAAAAACTCAACAACTTAAATTCTGCAAAATTCACCCTGAGCAGTCAGGTTAATAGAGGCAGAACATGGGATGGAGTCCAGTTTTTCTGATTCACAAACTTCTCCTGGTCCTTCTCCTCTCCTTCTATTAAAACTCCCCCAGGCCATGACTTTGAGAATGCCTGATCTTAGGAGATCCATGAAACTCTGAATAAATTGTTGTCCTTACTTTACTATTAACTTTCAGTGTGACTTTCACAAAACTTTTTTAATGTAGCTGAATCAATGTTCTTAGTTTATACAGTCCCCTAAATGAATCAAAAAAAGAAAATGCCTTTGATCAAATTAGGTAAAGTCTCCAGGACAGGCATTGCTAATCAATCACAGCACCATCGTGCTGGGATCAGACCTGACCTCAGAATCTTTTTCAACACAGAACTTAACAGACACTATCAATGAGCAGTTGTGCAGAATGAAACCTATTTGTCATTTGTAAGTTGAGTGAGCTGAAAGTCTCCATGACTATCGCTGATACCAGAGAATTAATTACAGCTTGTTTTTCATTCTATATTACCTATTTATAATCGGAATTTCCTTACAAGGCTAGCCCTTCACTGATGGTTATGGCTGGGTTAATACAGTACGGAAACCTGACTCAAGTCCTCCCAAATCTGTATTTTCATAAGTGGTTCATATGTTTCCATATAGGAAAATCCTTTGGGGTTGATAATAGTCCCAAAACTTAAGTAATCCTGTTTTGGGTAGATGTATGATTTCCATCAAGATTTTTGAATATTGATAGTGGCTTAAATTCCTCCAGTATGTTGTCATGATTTCTCACCCAAGTTGGAAATATGCATCCTTAGAAGGTATTCCAGAAAAGTGCCATATGAAAAACGTTCAGCAAAGAAGAGCTCTCTCTGGGTTTTGTGACAGAAATGAGCATATGGCTACATTGCTGATCGATATGTGAAACAGAATCAAATCATATTGAGGAAGGTCCCATAAAACCGCTGTGTCGCAAGAGGTCTGCAAATCCAGGAAAACAGCTTCTTTTTATAGCTGATTCGCAACTTACCAGATAGATGCTACAGAGGAGATGTGCCAAAAAGATGCAGAAAGTGACTTCTGATCCCCAGGTTCCAGCTTAGAATCCCATGTCCTAGGTGACAGTACCACCCACTGCAGCGGCCGCATCTCTCACACCGCAGGGACTGTCTCCTCTTCCTCAAAGAGTTGGTTCCTGACTCTTGGTTCCCTGAGCACTTGATTCCTGGTGACTTTGAAACTCACCTGGAAGATCCTTCCAACCTCTTAGATCTGTGACCCACTCTCAGATGACCTTCATTAGTACACTCTAGCCAACTCAGTTTTGTTGCCAATCCTCAGGCTTTGTCCTGACAGCAACAGCCATCTTTCTACATTCTAAATATCAAGCATCCTACTCCCCAGACACCTTCACTTTTTAAAACTAGTCTCTACACCAGAGACAGCCCTACCTGATATGTTCACTTTTTCCAACCAAGATTGGAAAAGCCAATCATTTTTATGTTTCCTCTTCCTCTCACCCTTCTGCTTTTTTTCTTGCTTGTTCAGCTTTAATTTTGTAAGCAATTATTATTGTTGTTCAGTTGCTTAGTTGTGTCCAACTTTTGTGACCCCATAAACTGCAACAAGCCAGGCTTCCCTGTCCTTCACTATCTTCTGAGTTTGCTCAAGTTCAAGTCCATTGAGTCAGGGATGCCGTCCAACCACCTCATCTTCTGTTGCAATTATTATAGTTCACCCTCAATCCCCTTCTCCTTTAGGTTAAACCAAACAATGACTAAACCCAACCTGTGCCCTACTGCACCTACACATCGGCCACTGAACGCAGCTGGAGAACAATATACCTCTACGCTGACTAATATTTGAAATTTATAATCACTAACCTCAGGCGTGCCCTTAATAAGGGCTGGCTATTGCATTATATTCCTTATCCATTCCCTCTCCCACCCTTCCAGATTATTGCTTCATATCTTACTGTCTCCCCCCCAAACCTCATGGCTCTCACACCCTCCTTCTACTCCAATAGTCTTAACTCTTGCTTAAGTGGAAAAATTGACTAGAAGATTTCCACAGGCTCCACCATCACAAGGACCCATCTCTCTTCCCAGGTGTCGTGCTATGCTGGTTGACGTGTCCAGACTCAAGCTAACTTACCTACTTCTATCCTGCCCCCACTTGATAGGGAAGTCTTACTCAAAGTATTTAATTACTCTGCACCTAACTTCTAGTTTGTAAAATGGAGAGAACAGTATCTTCGATTCGGGGGTTAGATAGGGAGAATTAAAGTGGTTAATATGTGTAAAACACGTAAATAGCACCTGGCACAGAGCACACACCATTTGTATTTGCTGCGATTTTCTTTCCTGCATGCCCCACACATCCTCTGTCTCAGCCCCTGTTCTTGTGAACGAGCAATCACCTTCCTCTGAGCACAGGGTGATCCCTCCCACTAAGCACAGGCTTTCATCCTCTCACCTACGTGAGGACAGTGCTCCCGCAATTCACTACTTCCCACTGACTTTCCCCCCAAATATATAAAATGCTGGTATTTTCCTACACCCAAATCCCTTGCAGGGGATAGCAGTGTCTGCCTGCCCGGGGGGTCCTGTGTTCACCAGGGATCCCTTTCAGTTTACTGTCAACAGAGCGTCACAAAGTGTCGTGATTCATTATACTTTTTTCATTCGTAGTCACATTTTTCTTTTTTTAATTTATTTTTTTATATTGGAGTACATTTGACTTGCAATGTTGTGTTAGTTTCAGGTGTACAGAAAAATAATTTAGTTACGCATGTATATACTTCTTGGGGCTTCCCTTGTGGCTCAGACAGTAAGGCATCTGCTTATGATGCAGGGGACCTGGGTTCAATCCCTAGCTTGGGAAGATCCCCTGGAGAAGGAAATGGCAGCCCACTCCAGTACTCTTGCCTGGAAAAATTCCATGGATGGAGGAGCCTGGTAGGCTACAGTCCATGGGATCACAAAGAGCTGGACATGACTGAGCAACTTCACTGGTTCACTGGCTATACTTCTATCCTTTTTCAGATTCTTTCCCCATTTAGATCATTATGGAGAATTGAGCATGGTTCCACGTGCTTCACAGTAGGTTTTTGCTGACTATTTTGTAGAGACAGGGTATATATGTTAATCCCAAACTCCTAATTTATCCCATCCCCCATCTTTCCCCTTTGATAACCATGATTGTTTTCTAAGTCTGTGAGTCTGTTTTGTACATAAGTTCACCTGTATAATTTTTTTTTTAAGATTCCGTACATAAGCAATATGATATGTCTTTCTTACTTACTTCACTTAGTATGGTCACTTCGCGATCCATCCATGTTGCTGCAAATGGCATGATTTCATTCTTGTTCATGGCTGAGTAATATTCCACTGAATGTATGTACCACAACTTTATCCATGTATCAGTCGACGGGCATTTAGGTTGTCTGCATGGCCTGGCTATTGTAAACTGTGCTGCGGTGATCACTGGGTGCATGTATTCTGGAGTGTCCCACTTCTGAAAGCCCTCTTGTCATTTTCCGTATCACTTGGACCAAATGACAATGGCCTGTGAGACTCCACAGTTTTGCTTCCACATGTCTGGCTTTGTTTCCAGACCCTCCTTCTCACCCCGTCTCTCTGGTGCTGTTCCCAGAACATGCAGGCACGTTTCTGCCTCAGTGCTTTTCAAGGCTGACCTCCCGGCCTGGAATGTCCTTCCCCTGGTGTCTGAGGTCCAGCTGGCTCTCCTCTGCACCCCTACAGGCATTTGTCAGGTATTTTCTTCTTGTGGAGGGCTGTCTTGGATCCAAATGTCTCCATTCACCACCTCAATATTCTCTGCCCCTTCTCCCTTCTCTGTTTTTCCCTTTACCCACTGATGTGTCCAGAGGTACAACATATTTTTCCTACTTGACTTACTGTGTGTCTCCAGCAAAGTGGGCACTCCATGTGAGTGGCAACTTTGATTTGTTTATTGAGGTCTCGGCAGCCAGGTGCAAAGGACAAAGAAAGGCCTGGTCTTACTACCCAGTCCCTTGGCAGTAACCTCTAATCCCTTCCAAATTCTTGAGTGATAGAAATGTCTTAGTCATTCAGAGGAACCCCTTTGTCCATTATTTTATGATAATAAGGTAGCTCTTGCTGGCCCCTCAGAGAGAGCAACCAAGTTGTAGTTCTGCCTGCGTGCTCAGTTGTGTCTGACTCTTTGCAACTCCATGGACTGTAGCCCACAAAGCTCCTCTATCCATGGAAATCTTCAGGCAAGAATACTGGAGTGGCTTGCCATTGCCTCCTCCAGGGGATCCTCCCAACACAGGGATCGAACCTGCATCTTCTGTGTCTCCTGCACTGCAGGCAGATTCTTTCTTGGTTGGGTCATTGGGAAAACCAATGCTGGCCCCTCAAACCTCCACCAAAAAGGAGAGATGCTGGAGACTGAGTTTAATCATACTGGCAACTGATCAGTCAATCATGCCCACATAATGAGGCCCCATTGAAAACCCTGGACAGTAAAGCTCAGGTGTCCTTCCTGGTTGCCAGCCTCCCAGGTATATTGCCACAAGTCCATGCAGGGAGTCACACATCCTGAGGACAATGGAAGCTTTGCATTTGGAACCTCACTTAACTGCCCTGTGCATCCTTTCCTTGGGCTGATTTTAACATACCCGTTCTTATAATAAACATCACCATGAGCACAACAGGTTCCAATGAGTCCTGTGAATCTTTTCAAACTACTGAATGCGGGGGTGTTCTGGGGAACCCCCAAATTTGCTATTGGTTTCAGAAGTAGGCAAGACTTTTTGTGAACTCTTACCCCTAACTTTCCGGTTGCACCTTCACTCCTTGCAGTTGGTCAAGGAGTTCTGGGCAGACTTGGCTGCAGCCTTGAGCGTGTTGTTGTTGTTGTTGCTGTTTAGTTACTAAGCTGTGTCCTGGTGAGCTGTAGCCCCCCAGGCTCCTCTGTCCATGGGACTTCTCAGGCAAGAATACTGGGGCGGGTTGTCATTTCCTTCTCCAGGGGAATTTTCTGACTCGGGGCTAGAATCTGTGTTTCTTGCATTGGCAGGTGGATTCTTTACCACTGTGCCACCTGGGAAGCCCACCCTTAGCCTTACCTGTTGGTTAATTCTGGCTTCCAGTACTGAGACCCGTTGTTGCCACCCCACAGACATCCATAAATGGGTGTTGGATGAAGAGGTCCATGGAACAATAAAAAGATGAGCTATAACCAATGTTCAAATCTGGAAGCATTCAAAACAAAAATTATTAAGCTCATCCCACATTTAACGCAGTTTTCTTCCTGATTTCATTTGCTTCTTACCCCTCCCACCCCCATGGACTCTCAGGACCTGTGAGGCAAAAGACTAATCTTCACCCTTGACATATAAAATTTAAAACTACATCTTTTTTTATTCAAAATTGTCATACGTTATTGGCAACTTACGGACTAAACTGTTTCAGGTATAAAATCATTTGTGTGTGTGGAGTGTGAAATAGAATAGGCCCAAGAATTTTAGTAGTGTCTCACTTCATAATGGATATACATAATGAAACAAATGTACAGGTAACCGAAGACACCACCAAGATTGACATGAAAATATCAGCTTTAATTTTAAACTTTTTTTAAGCCCAAATTATTCTAATCCCTTTGAATTCTAAATTATTGCTATCATTTTAAAAAATACTATCTTTCCATTTTATCTAGTAAACCTTTATATTCTTAGAAAAAATAAATCTTAATCTCATACAGAGAGGAATATAAGAAGGTGACATTTTTTAAAAAATTCATAGTAAACCCTCTGTCCAAGTGTGGAGGTCTTCTAAGAATCGTATAAGAAGTTCCAGTGAGAAGATGGCCTTTGCACTTTTAAAAAGGTTGCAAAATGTTTATCTGCTGATGAAGAAAATGGAGTGAACTTCCTTTTAAATTAATGGCAAATAAAGTCTTCTTACTTCCACTCTGATTTGCCTTCTCCCTGACAATCCAGCAAGGAAACAAGCGGAGGGGCGTGACAGACCACCCAACTGGAGATTCAGTGCAAGCTGAGTAGGGATTTACAGGAATTTCTGGCAGAAGCTTGAAACACCATTTATGCCCCATGTGATACCACAAGCTCCACTGAAACTGTGATGTCAGTAATCAACAGCGAAATATTAAATTATGGCTTGGGGCTGAACAGAGTCTCTTTATCAATTTTATTACTTTGGGAAATGTACAGACACATTAATATTTTTCAAGTCCTTTCCCAAAACTGCCCAGCAATGAGAAATACATTAAAATCAAAAATAACTTTGACACAGAGTATTTTGGGGTGACAGAATCTATAGGATCGGGTCTTTTTTGAACTTGCCATTCAGCATGGGTCATTCATCTACATTAGAAATATGAGCTGGGATAATGAGATATTCCCACTATGAGATGCACGCTGAGTAAATCACATTCAAGATGTAATTTGAATTTAATGCCTGGTTCATAAAAGAAACAAAGCATCATAAAAAGTTTAATGGTACACAGTGAATCAAGAAAATCCAAAAAAGGGCCAGAAAACTGTTAAAACTCACCAAGAGCCTTCCTCTGTTCACTGCAGTGTGCTGCCAGCAGTGCTGAGTTCACGCCGCCTCTGTGCAACCCTCCAGCGTGGACTTTCTCGGAACTTGCTGGGCTGCTTCGAGCTGCTTTTTCTTGTCAGTTTTAAAATTATTTTACCAAGTATCCTTGCTTCAGAGTTGATGCTTCCATCTTTATTGGGGAATCTGTCCACTCTGGGCATAAGACCTGGGATTTCAAAAGAAGGGAGTTTATTACTCAAGACAGAGATTCCTGAGGAACATTCTTGTGCCACCATTTGGACAGAAAAAAAGACAAAAATCCTCATTCCCCCAGTTTGCTGAGGTGAACTACGAGGCTGGTTGGATCTGTTAATCATGGTGCAGGAATCTCACTCTTGAACCAAGCTACAGGTGCATCTTCTTCTTTGTGGCAAACAAATTATATGTATATGTATATAGATATACATATAAAACAAATTATATACATACATGTGTATATGTATAACCATGTATATGTAATCATACAATAGTGTGTATGTGGTGGCTCAAACGGTAAAGAATCTCCTGCAATGCGAGAGACCTGGGTTCCATCACTGGGTCAGGAAGATCTCTGGAGAAGGAAATGGCAATCCACTCCAGTATTCTTGCCTGGAGAATTCCATGGACAGAGGAACCTGGAGGACTATGGTTCATGGGGTCACAAAGAGTCGGACACGGCAGAGTGACTAACACTTTCACTTTCACGTTCATATATATATGTGCCTGCAGGGTGCGGGCTTTTAAAATTGTGCCTGCCGTCATGGACTACCCCTTGCAGGGGTAAGCCATGCAAACACTAGGAACAAATGAGGTATAGGAATTTTCAGTGAGTACAAGATTGTAAGAAGTGGGGCAAGCTCTGGAATCTTACGATTTGAATCTCGAGATTCAATCTACCACATACTATATGGACAGGTGTAGGGTATATAAATTTTAGGGCTCCAGCCTTCTTGCCCGTGAATGGCAATTATAATATCTGCCCCCTAGGCATGCTATGGGGCTTCCCAGGTGGCTTAGTGGTAAAGAATCCACCTGCCAATGCAGGAGCTGCAGGTTTGATCCCTGGGTCAGGAAGAGCCCCTGGAGGAGGAAATGGCACCCCACTCCAGTGTTCTTTCCTGGAGAATCCCATGGACAGAGGAGCCTGGTGGGCTACAGTCCATGGGGGCCCAAAGAGTCAGACACCACTGAGCGACTGCACATACACACACATAGGATCGCTATAGAGGTGAAAGGACATGATATTTAAAGGAGTAGTGCTATGCCTAAAATGCAATTCTCAATAAATGGTGAGCAACTATTAGCACTAACATACGCACAGGACAAGTTTACCTATTTTCAATCATAACTTGGAAGTCAATTGAGTATGTGTATATCAGCTTATCTTTTAGAATTCAGAGATCGTAAGGAATTTTAATAGCTATTCCAAGCTTTGCAAGTAAGAAGTGTTCACCAGATAGAAAACCTGAATCTCAGAGAAGTAACTTTTCCAATATCACAAAAGGAAGTCTTTTTTAAAAAAGGTTTTACTGACACAAGGAAGTTCCAGGTTGAAGTTAGAAAAACTGTAACTTCTCTCTCAACTGAGCAGACCCCCTGGGGTTGCGGCTTCCTCCACAGGCTCCATGAGCCTCCTCTTTTGATGACAAGGCATCCTTCTGATTTGCTGAGATCCAAAACCTGTCAGGCTCCTTCCTGAAACAAAGTGCAGCAGTGGAGCCAGACTGTGAAGGGGAAGAAAAATCACCAGGAGCCAGCCTAACTCGATAGTTTGTAAATGCACAAGCCCTAAACTCTTAGCTGAGAAAGTGGGGTCCCTTCTCTCAGATGAATGAATGTGCCTGCTTCATCGCAGTCTATTTTTCTATAAATTCGAGAAGGAGCAGGGGTAGGGGGGCGGTGTCTCTCGGGGGGTCGGCAATATGGGGCCTCTGTGCGCCCCTGTTCTTCCCCTCTCTTCCTCTCTGGCTGGGGGCCCCCGGACACACGGAGGGGTGTCCTGGCTGCCTCCCACTTCCCCTCCCCCTGAAGCTTCAGTGTTTCTGCTGAAATCCCTCTATTTAAAGGTAAGATAATCAGCTTTTGTTCCATTGGCTTGGATCAAAGACAAATCTCTGAGCTACAAAACAAAGCCTCGCTACGCTGGAGGCGGCCAGCTTGCTGGCAAAGCAGAAGACTGGGGTTTATTCCTTTTCCAGGACTGGAAATTCTCATGCCCTGGAAACCCCAGCAGGAGAACCCAAAGTGTTTTCCAAAGACAAACACCCCCATTATGCACGGGACTGGGCCTTGGCAGACACCTCCAGCCTCGGCGGGCACTTTGGCACCGGCCCCTCCGAGGGGAGCGGACAGTCCCCCGGTCCCGTCCATCCTTGGGGCGGGATTGGGCGCCGCAGCACAGCCCCGGCGCTCCGTCAAAGCCTCCTTTCTCCATTTAGAGCTTTCCTCATTGTATTATCTGACTCCTCTAAGAAAAGGAGGGCCTGCCTTCGCGGTTCACTGCCCTGTGGAGCGCCAAGCTACTCTCTGCCCGCCTGGCACAGAATGGAAAGTGCAAGGCCGTCACCAACCTCCCGCCCGGAGGTGCCTTGGCTGAAAGCAGCCCAAGGAGGTGCAGGTACAGGTAGGGAGACAAGCAAAAGTGGATTTAACTTTATACAAAACCGCTGCAAAGGCACACATAAGATCTCCACGCATGACTGCATACTAAGTTGCTTCAGTCATATCCAACTCTTTGTGACCCTATGGACCATAGCCCACCAGGCTCCTCTGTCCATGGGATTCTCGAGGCAAGAACACTGGAATGGGTTGTCATTCCCTCCTCCAGAGGATCTTCTGGACCCAAGGATCAAACCTGTGTCTCATGTCCCCTGCCCTAGCAGGCATGTTCTTTACCACCAGCGCCACCTGGGAAGCCCTAAAATGGCCATATTTTACATATTCCCTAAAAATACAAATTGAGGAAACTGGCGAGATGATGGAGGCCTTGAGCTCCTGTTTGAGAACCAGACCATCTCTGCTTTGTCAGTTTCCTCCTTAAGTAAGCACTGAGTTACATGCCTCCCTTTTGACTCAAGTGAAGTGAAAGTGTTAGTGGGGCAGTCGTGTTCGACTCTTTGTGACCCCATGGACTGCATCCCACCAGGCTCCTCTGTCCATGGGACTCTCCAGGCAAGAATACTGGAGTGGGGTGCCATTTCCTTCTCCAGGGGATCTTCCCGACCCAGGGGTGGAGCCCTGGTCTTCTGCACTACAGGCAGAATCTTTACCACTGAGCCACCTGGGAAGCCCCCTTTTGAGTTAAAAAGAGCACAAAAGCCCCACCCCCAACCCAGTGAGCTTTGAGAGACGCCTGGCAGCCATGCCCACCCACCAGGTACCCCGGCTTCTCCTGGAAAGATGGCACCGACATGTACAAAGCCAGTTTTTGAGAATTCCTCTCTTCCATGTCAAAGGGAAAGAGGAAAGAAGGTCTACAAAATTTCTTAAGAAAAGGACCATCTGAGTATTTTCATGTCTAAGTAGTATTCCGCAAATTCACTCACTGCTGATTAGCCCTTGAGGTGAGATTTTCTAAAAACCATTTCTGGTCCCAGATCCTCCTTCTCAGGCGAGCCCGGGTCCCGCTGATTACCAAACAGGCTGAGGTCCTCGTTAAGACCCTCCCCAGTCACCGAGTTCTCTGAGGCGCCCTGATTCTGCACGCCGGCTCCTGCCACTGCAGGCTCTGATTTTCTCAAAACAAGTGCCCCATTCTGTGTTGTGCCTCATTTAAAAATAAGATTTAAAGGCTTCCTCTTCCGTTCAGCCCTGTGCTCCCATTCAGCTCCTGGCATCTGTTCCCTACTTCAGTCTGGGAACACAAAGATTGTCCTTTGCTCTGTGAGAATCCTTTCACATTTTCCGAAGTCAGTTGAAAACATCCAACATGTATACCACAGGCAGACAGAGAGAGCTCACTGAAAAGGTACAGATTTCTATAAAAAAATAACGAGCATATTTCTAATAGCTTAACCTTCCTGCTTAACCAAACGCTCATTTTATTTGCCAACTGATCATAAATGTCATATCTAATTAAACCTAAGTAACAGCCTACAGGCTGTAGAGTAAGAATCATGGCTTTAGGGCTTTTTTTTTTTTTTAATAAATATAAATCAATTTGTTAAAATATCACTTTAAAATCATCTAAGTTGACTCTAGTATTGTATATACTCTTAATGAGTACCATGTTCTAAACAGCATGATTTCTACACTTTCTCAGAAATTCCTGAGTGGTTGTTAGTCAAAAAAGGCAGATACAAGCAGCACCTTCACCAGCGTCATTAAGTTAAGATGAACATTCTGGAGGAAATTTTTAACAGTCTGTAAAAAACCTTTTATGGCCCCTTAGAATGCCTCCGGTGATATGTGGTTGGAAATCCCCTCAGGTCTTTGGATGTTACTGCCTTCGTTTCCCCTCCTGGTGAACACAGGGCCTGGCTGGCCTGTCTCTCATTTTCCTGATGTAATCCAGGTGGGACACATTTGCTGAAATGTAATCAGCACACAGGCTCTTTTGGCCATCGCTACCCATCAGTCACCTTCCCTGGTGGCTCAGACAGTAAAGTGTCTGCCTACAATGCGGCAGATCTGGGTTCGATCCCTGGGTTGGGATGATCTCCTGGAGAAGGAAATGGCAACCCACTCCAGTCCTCTTGCCTGGAAAATCCCATGGACTGAAGAGCCTGGTAGGCTACAGTCCATGGGGTAGCAAAGAGTTGGACACGACTGAGCGACTTCACTTCACCCATCAGTTAGATGAATAAGAGCATCTCATTGTCTGAGATGATGAGAAGCGGATGCAGCCTGTGGACAAGTCATCCTCTGGGCTGTACCAGTCATTGTCCCCAAATAAATGTGCAGACAGACAAACAGATGCATCCCTCTGCCCCAATTCTTTTCTGCCAGTTAGGACCTTGTCACAGATTCTCAGGAGGTAAAAACAGCAACATTCCTCAAAACTGAGTTATTTCTACTTTCTCGGAATATTCGAAGTACCACCAACAGACTTCAAATCCAATTCCATTTCTTCTCCATTACAGAAAATTCCTCTCTCTTCATAAACTTATATCTGTGCAATGAATGGATGGACCAAAAAAAAAAATCCTTTTTTATTTGGAAAATTCAGAATAGATCGATTGACCAAAAGAACAAACCCGTGCACATGTCTGATTCAAAACAAAAGCACTTCTGAAGGGCAGTGAGGTGGGGAAGGTTCTCTCCAGCAAACAGTGCTGGGTTCCCGGGCTACCTGCATGAGAGACAAAATGGGTTTGAACGCCATCCACAAAACCCAGTTCCTGATAGATTTCACATCTCATTGGGAGACATTAAAAATAAAGCTTCTAGGGAAAATAGAGGGAGGTTTTGGTGATATTGAACTAGGAAAAATATGTTAAACAGTATATAAGTAATAACAATAGAAGAAAAATTGATAAGTGGCTTCATGTTAAAATTAAGAAGCTCTATTCTTCAAAAGATACCATTATGAGAGTGAAAAGGCAAGGCACATTCACAGTACAAATGTCTGACAAAGGATTTACATCTAAAATACATAATGAGCTCCTGCAAGTCGACTGAAAAAGCAAAAAATACAGGCAGCCCAAGAGAAAAAAGTGAGTTAAAAAACAGAACAAATTCTTCATAAAAGAGGACCTCCAAATGGCCAATAAGCAACTGAAAAGGTAGGCAATTTTATTGGTGTCAACAAAAAAGTAATCAATAGTCAATCAAAGAAAGAAATATAAATTTTTATACCAGCCAAACTGAAGATTGTAACCTGAGAGACAGTCTCTCAGAGATCTCTGAGGACTGTTGCCAAGAGGTAAGGTGGACACCAGCGTGTATGTGATTTTGGTGAAGAGAGGACGTGCAATCACGCGTGCATCTCAGTAGGAGGTTGCTGCTAGTCACAGGAACAGACATTTTAGTAAATGGTTTTGTCGCTTTTGTAGGTATGGGAAGATGTAAGAACCCAGGTTCATAAAATTCTTCTCCTGAGAATATCTGTTATCTGAGATCTGGTTCTGCCAGGTCTCCCCGAGCCCAGGGGGCCTCATCCTGGCCTTTGTCCTGGCTTCCTTTCAGGGTGCAGTGAAGATTGGCAACTCTATTCTTCTAGAACGGGATGGTGGGCAGCATTCTTTAGTTTGCAACCCATTCCCTTTTGATTTTGATCTCAGCTGAGGTTTGGGAGGCCTTTCAGGACTCATTTGCCCCAAGGCACTATGAATGCCCATCTCCAGGTCAGGTGAGGGTTTTGCTGAGAGGCTCGGCTGACAGCAGCCCAGAGCCTGTGGACCACCTGCCTTACTCACCTGCTGTGCTCCAGGAAATATGGTCTAGCAGCCTCTTGCTGCTCCTTCCCTCATCTAGAGTTACACTGTTACAATCACTGATCTTATCAGGCTGTGTATTTGATCAATCATTTCAAGTCACCGTAATCATCATTCATTTTACCTGAGGCTCGGTCCCCTATTAGGTAATGCAAGAACCAGTAATCTTGTGGAGGAGGCAGGAAACAAGCAATATAGCTGGTAACACTAATAAGGTCCTAAGTAAGTATTTAAGCTAAGAACTTCCATTAGGTGGGACCCCATGTCTGCCCAGGTTGTCTGGCCCACGTGCTCGGCACCAGTCCCTGTTTTTAAAGGAAGTGAGGTATTGGCATTTGCCGCTAAAGTCCACCAAAAATGTCTGTAGGCACAAGGCTATTGGTGGGTGATCGTGACCCCCTTATAGGATTTAGAAAGGAGTGTTGGTCTTCTCTGGAGCCATATAGTTGATGCCAGAAAGATAAAAATTGATCCTTATGTTTGAGCAGGTATTTCTGCAATGGGGAGGTCTGGTTTTTTCTTTCATCATCAGTCATCATGGAAATGCAAATTAAGGCCAAAATGCTATAGGCTGCATAACTAACAGAATGGCTAAAATAAATAGATGTAAGTACCCATGTTGGCAAAGACATGGAGTAACCGGAACTCTTGTATATTCCTCCTGTGAGGGTCAAGTGACACAACTGTGTTGGAAAAACCTAGCAGTTTTAGGTAAACTAAGTTTACAGCTACACTCTAACCCAGCAACTGCACTCCTAGGTCTTTATATCCAACAGAAATTCCTGCATACACCCTCACCAAAAGTCACAAATTAGAATTTTCACAACAAGATTTCTCATGATAGATCAAAACTGGCAGCTATCCAGATAGTCATCAGTCAGAGACTAGGCAGAGAAATTGAGCTACACACACTTATTGGAACATTATGCAGGACTGGAAATAAACAAGATTCAACTACATGCAACTCTATGAATAAAACATGACATTACAGAAAGAAGCCAGACACTAGAGTATACACACAGTGTAGCCATCTGTATAAAGCAATGAGTCAAGCCCCTCACTCTGTGCTGATAGGGGTCACAAGGCCGGGAGAGCCATCGGAGACTGGAAGGGAGGACAGGGAGGTTTCTGGAATGAAGTTCATGGTTTCCTTATCTGGATGGTCGTTACCCAGGTGTGTTTAATTTACGGACATCCACTGATGTGTATACTTTTCTTTATATTCATGTGTGATGCTTTTTAAAGGTAGAAGGTACCCAATTACAGTAAGTGCTCAGTCGTGTCTGACTCTTTGCAACCCCATGGACTATAGCCCACCAGGCTCCTCTGTCCATGGGATTGCCCAGGCAAGAGTGCTGGAGTGGGGTGCCATGCGCTCCTCCAGGGGATCTTCTCAACCCAGGGATCAAAACCACCTCTCCCGCGTCTCCTGCATTGCAGGCCGATTCCTTACCACTGAGCCACCGGGGAAGCCCCATTTACAGTAGAGTATTCAATGAAACGAAACAAGTCAGTCACAACATCAGTGATGAACCTCATATTTTCAGAGCTTATAACATAGTTATAACCGCATTTCATTGCACTTTTAAATTTCACAATAGATGAAATTGAAGGGAAGGCCTTTCCAGGGGAATCTGCTGTGACCCAGCTGGAGAGGTTGTCTTCTTAAGACAGGGGCAACAGGTCATCTTCCCCGAGCCTCACCTTCTCGGTGCACACATCTCTCTGCCCCAGACTCCGTCTGATCCTGAAGATACTGTGTCCACCCCTGGGACTGACCTAAGTTCCAGAGCACTAACCACTCTTGGGACCCATCCTCTAGAGGACTGACCCAGCTCCCTCGTCCCTCACTTGGCTTAGGGCTGGATGCCCACAAGACTGCTGCCTTCCTCACCTCACCTCCCCACACCCCTGGCAGGTAGCCATCACCTCCCCAAGCTACTTCCTGTACACCAGTCCTTGTCTGAGGATCCGCTTTTGGCAGCAACTCAAATGAGTACAATTGTGACTGAAAACGAAGACTTCATCTATTTACACTCAAGGACTAACCAGATGTAAAAACAGTAGGAAGTGATGTTCAAGATGAAGAGGAAAATGGGTACGATGAGAAACTGAAATGTGAGTTATAGTCCAAATAAACAGCAGCTGGGAGCAAAACAGACTTTGGAGAATCCAGCTGAGGTTATGAGAAGATTTGTAAAGCTCTCTCACAGTTGAGGAAGAAAGAGAGGCGAGATTCCACTTAAGGATAAGAAGTGTTCCCGAGGAATTCAGGGCAATTTGGAAAAAGCAATAATCACATAAATTACTAAAGAAAACGCTTCAGAGATGCGAAAAGGCAAGAGGAATGGAGAGAAGTTTTGATCTTTATCTGAATTGAGAAGAAAGCTGTGTGTCTTCCTTTTCTGACACATTTTATGGTTTATAAGTATGAAGAAAAAAAGTGTTACAAACACCCAGGAAAAAACAAACAAGCTTCTCTCCAAATAGAAAAGGAAAAGGCATTTTTTACAAGATGAAATGCAAGAAGAGATCTTCAGACTTGCCAGACAGAGGTTTCTCAGAAAAAGTTCACGATGTAGGAATGTTTTCAATTCTGCTGTTACCCAAGTGAAAGGCAACAGAAAGCTTTACCCCAGAAATGCATGGGGTTAGAAATATTCAACAAATATGCCCTTCCAAGATAATCTATTGAAGATAAATTCCAAGAACCAGGCAAAAAAAATATTTTTTTTAAATTGAAAACACAGAAACAGAGATGCCATTGAATAAAGTGGTGCTTGACTTATTTGTTGAAGGTTCATTGTTTAATGAACAAGCTTTCATAAATGGCCATAGTGGAATTCCCCACAATAAAGGTGGGGAAGGAAGGTGCTGCAGGAAAGTGGAAGGATTCCTATGGTCCTGGCATCCAGATAGACATTGAGTGTAAATTCTTTCTGGGGAAAGGAGACCTTTGGTTGTCTCTCAAAGCCACCCCCACAAGGACAGAGAAAGGAAATCAGCATGGCATATTTGTCTGCTAGGTCCAGGAAATGGTTCCCTCTTGTTGCTTTTTCCCGTAGCTAGAGTTACACTATTACAATCATTGACCTTATAGGACTATATATTTGATCAATCATTTCGACTTGCCTAATCGTCATTCATTTTGCTGGAGGATCAGTCACACATTTGGTAACACAAGAACCATTAAATTGTAAAGCATGCCGAATTCAACTAATACAGCTAGTATCACTAATTTGATCATAAGTAAGTAGTTGAGCTAAGAAGTTCCAACAGGTGGGGCCCAGCCTCTCCCTGAGTTGTCTGACCCCTCTGCTCTGCACCAATCTCCATCTTTAAAGGAAGCGATGCTTTGGCACTGGACGTAAACTTCACCAAAGACGCCGGCAGTTTCAAGGGCAGTGGTGGGTGACCCCTTAGAGGGTTGAGAAAGAAATGTTATCATCTAAGGAGTTATATGGCTAACACAGAAGGAGAAAAATTGACCTCTGTGGCTGAGCCAGTATTTCTGGCACTGGGGAGGTCTGGTCAATGCAAAATGCAGACACGCAGTGCAAACTCGAGGGGAGGGTGGAGGCCCAAATGGGCAGAGAAGAATTGTATGCCTTGTCTTGCCTTAACACGTGAGCTTTATCTCATCGACTTTCAAGTGATAATTCACCCAAGGAAGATCAAAATGTTACTATTTCCCACAGGATCTGTGAGGATATCACCTTGGTGATATTTTGTAAAACTTGGAAGGAGTTGGATGAACTCTCATTTTTTAGAAGCAGTTTCCAAACAGCAAATCATCTACATTGAAATACACTACTAAAAAACAAACTATGGAAAATAAAGTGATAAAATACACATCAGAAAAGGACGTTCCCATTTAAATAGAGTCGCATGAATCAGTTCCAGACAAGCAAATCTTAGATATTTGGAAAGCTTCCACAAGTCCACTATCCATGCTAGAATTCTCACCAATTGAGCATATTGTACTTTTGCACAACTTTTGCTGTGAAATCATATCAAATACACATAAACTGTTGTGAAATTATATCATGACATTTAATGTTAAATTTTATATCCCATAACTTCATTTTTCCTCAATACATTAAGTTTTGAGTTCATACCATACGTCCTTGAAACAAGCTACTTTTAAATGATTCTTTTTTAATGTTTTTTGATCCTTTAGAAATATGAATCAACATTGAATATGATAAATTCAATAAAATTATTCATTTATGATTTTTAAGAGATATTATGTTGAAAAAAATCAGTTTAAGTAGGTTTGAGTTTTTATTCATATTGTCTTAAAATTATTCTTAGAATGTGGGTGCAAAATAGAAATGTTTCATTTTCATTTTCATGAGTGCTCACTCTCTGAAGAACTTACCAGCTAAGAACAGCCGTGTAAAATCCCTGAACCTGAGGGTGCCATGGGTAGTACTGCACTCCTCAAGAGCAGAGAGTTAAGAGATTTCCAAATGAAAGCTGCTTTGTGAAATGCCTGTCAATTAGGGTTATTAGTGTAAAGATAACCAACTCTTTTGAGCACCTATATTGACATTTCACCTTTGGAGATGAAGAAAAATTCATTTACCTTATTTTGTTTTCAGTTTTACTTATGTTTAATGTTACTATGTCGATAGATATCTTTACAGAATATTGTGTTAAGAGGAGCAACAAAATGTGTTGGAAAATTTGGAGAGACAGAGATAAAAATGAGAAAATTTGGAGCTCACTGAAATAGGGTCTAAAGTTAACCTTGAAATGCTTCCAAGAGAAAATAAATTCTAGCTTCCCCCCACCCCCGGCCTTAATTAACTCATTTCTGCAACAAGAAAGAATCAAGACTTGGTTGAAAGCCCTTACATTAAGCGCAGGTCTAATGAGAGAAGAGGCGCTGCTTTCTCCCAGGCTCTCTGCACAGGATCTCAAGGTCAGCTTGCTCTTCCCCTTCACTTCACCACCTAATCACCCTAGACAGTCCTTGGAAAACACTAAAGGAACCACTTTGTCTTCAGGGCACCCCTACTTTCCCTTCCATGGCCTCTTGTTGTATTGTTTTGAGCCAGAGTAGACTGATACAAATAACTCTCTTAGAGGATTAAAACAAAGTGGGCCAGGGACTGTGCAAAATACCACAGGCATCACCTCATTCATTCTCACGTCGCTGTGAGGCAGCGTCATTGCTGTTGGCAATGATTTTCCTGACCATCTCCCATCTAACCAAGTTTGCTTGCTCCGCTTGCATCTGTGGATTTACATGCGGTGCCTGGGAGAAACACTGAGGTTATTATTTTTTCATTTTAGTGTCACGTGCCCACCAGATGACAACTGTTGATCCTTGGCAGTGCAGACCAGTGCCAACTATTCCCAGATTTTCATCTGAGTCTGTGACTCTAAAGAAAATTCATTCTTTGTCTTTTAAATTGGACTCATGACTAATTCTCAATCATTACTGAGACTTAAAATAAAATTCAGAGACATTTTTCAAAGTATCTTTAAATTCCAATCTCAAATAAGAGCAGTTGGTTTTCAAACACTTTAATACACTTTCTGCTCTTCTGTCAAAGAATAGCTTTGACTTAAAATAAAATTGCTTTTCTTATCTGAAGCCTTCTGTGAAGCTTGAACATAGTATGTCAGTGTGTGCCTCTACCTGGAATGAAGACTTTTACAGTTTGCCTTCAAATCATCCTCCTATCAGAATTATAGCTTTACTTGTCATGGAATTCTTCAGATAAAAGCTATCCAATCAAGCTACTTCTGTCTGTCACAATTATTGATACAAACTAGATCCCCTGCTTCTGATCTTTATCTAAATAGCTCACTTCTTGGCTGTGTGATTTACCATCTTCACACGCCATAATACTATTTACCTTACCCAGCTTGGGGAAGAATTAAATAAATAACCATGTAAAACTCTTAACCTGCATATACCAAGCCCTTAATAACCTCACTGCTCTCACCAGCGTTATTAAAGCCATCACTATTGTGCGTGTAATATAATCCCATGCCAAGAGACAGAAGGATTCTCTGTATTGATCTCATGATGACACAAAATGAAATGAAATTTGGGCTAAGATAAGACTTGCAATTTCACTCTAACACCAGAATAGTGACGTACAAATTTTTACATTGCTTCTAAACTTCTACAAAATCTTTACTTTCCATTTTTTTTTTTGAGACAAGAAAATACAAATGATAAAGCTTAAATAGTCTAATGAACCCTCATTTTAACGTTTAATGGATAGTCAATGAATGGAAAATAATTGTTTCAGTTTTAAGAAACTTGAAGATGTTCCTTTGGCCTTCAAGCGCACACTAGCTCTGCCTACCCTGTGTTGCACTGACTCCCATTTTGTCTTCTTTTCGTGTGTTCTCTCTCTCACCCAGATTTCCCTTCCTCTTCTTTAGCACCCAGAAGCAACAAAACGCAGCAGGAGTGAGTGAGTGAGCAAAGTCGCTCAGTCACGCCCAGCTCTTTGCGACCCCATGGACCGTAGCCGACCAGATTCCTCCATCCATGGGATTTTCCAGGCAAGAATACTGGACCATTCCTTCTCCAGGAGATCTTCCCAACACAGGGATTGAACCCAGGTCTCCCACATTGTAAACAGAGGCTTTACCGTCTGAGCCACCAGGGAAGCTCAAATACAGCATAGATAATGTCAAATTCTTTCCAGATTCAATTTGAAATTTTCCAAAAGTTATTTCTTTTAAATCATTGTAATTATTAACCAAAACATTTTCGTAGCATTCATCAGCCTGAAAAGAGGTACAAAGACAGAGTTTAGGGGTTAAGCTTTAACCCTCTGCACCCATTGTAACTCATCACAAGCCAGGTTCTGGCTGTGTCAAGCAGAACACTCTTCTGGCAGAACAAGGTCCAGCTGCAAATGTCGTGATGCAAGTCTGTGCCTTTGTCTCTTTTGCTGAAGTCTGAATAATTTCATTCAACTTGGGTTGATTTTATGCTTGTCTATCCTCCTTAACAAAGTAAAAGTTAAGATTCTGCTTCTGTTAAAGACATGGTTTTTATAATCATGAGATGTAAGAGGCTTTGAGTCTTCATTCAGCTTATGAGACCTGTAGCATCTAGCAAACTCCTTTAAGCCAATAGGCTAAAATGAAAATCTTTGACTATAGAAGTGGGTTTTGTTTTGCTTTGTTTTTGTTTAAAGGATGCTAAAAATTCCTATCAAGAAGGAGAAGAGGGCAGAGTGGTTAGGAATACAGAATGCAGCGCCGAGCTGCCCAGATAACCAGTGGGCGCATCTGTCCCTGCCTCAGTTTCTCTCTATGAAGTGGCGAACAGTATTCCTCTGTTCCTCACGGGCTTGCAGGAGAGCTAAATGAGTTGACACGTTGAAGGTACTGAGAATAGTGCCTGATACATAATAAATACTATAATAAGTGTTAGCCATTATTATTACTTAAAAGAACATATACTGTGCCACAAACCAATGTTGACGTTAAAAGGATCTTACCTTTGAGTGTCTCAAGGTGAGTGGTGATGATGGTTTAAGCACTAGGTCGTGTCCGACTCTGTGACCCCATGGACTGTAGCCCACCATGCTCCTCTGTCCATGGGATTCTCCAGGCAAGAATACTGCAGTCGGCTGCCATTTTCTCCTCCAGGGGATCTTCCCAACCCAGGGATGGGACCCTCAGTTCCTGCATCGCAGGCATATACTTTACCACTGAGTCACCAGCCCTATGAAAGTGAGGGGGCGTGCATAAAAGCGCCCCGGTCGGGAGGCAAGGAGCTGGATTCGGAGAGCTGCAGCTGTGCCTCAGCTCCTTCTTGTGTGTCCCGTGGCCCGGACTCCAGTACTTGCACAGACATTTCAGCAGAGGCAAGTGGATTTTCTGGAGAGACCATTGAGCCTCCCTCAGTCCATAGGGTCGCTACAAGTCACACGCGACTGAGCGACTTCACTTTCATGCATTGGAGAAGGAAATGGCAACCACTCCAGTGTTCTTGCCTGGGGAATCCCAGGGACAGGGGAGCCCGGTGGGGTTGCACAGAGTCGGACACGACTGAAGCGACTTAGCAGCAGCAGCAGCAGCAGGTACCTATAGGTGATGGTGGGATTGACTTCCATCTGAACAGCATGCTTTTTAAAGAGAAAGCTAGAATCTGTAGACCTACCTGTGAAATTGGCAATAATATTGGATCTTCGGACACATGAAGGAGTAGCAGATTCCTTCATTTCTTAATTCTTTCTTAATTTCTCACAATCATTTTTAATTTTTACTATAGAGCTCTTGCATACCTTTCATTAGATCTAATCATAATTTGATTTTCTGAATGGCAATTTAAATAGTATCATTTAAAAAGTTCTAATAATTTAGAATTATATCCTTGTTCCATTTTTATGAGTTTCTCTTTTCTTACCCATTCCAATGTCTACAATCTCCAGCGCAATTTTATTAATAAATACAACTAGGCTTGAAAATTTCTTTCTGGGAGATTTTAAATCACATGTTCAACTTCATTAGTAGAAATGGAATTACTGAAATTAAATTTTTATTTGTTTCTTTTTTAGCCTTCGTAATTTGTATCTCCCAGGAATTTATTCAGTTAAGGTTTACTGACATCAGCTCAGTCGCTCAGTCGTGTCCGACTCTTTGTGACCCCATGGACTGCAGCACGCCAGGCTTCCCTGTCCATCACCAACTCCCAGGGTTTACTCAAACTCATGGCCATCGAGTCGGTGATGCCATCTGACATCAACTTTATTACTGACATAAACTTTGTTTATTGCATCCTCTTAGCATTTTTTAAAATCTGAAGTATTTATAGTGTTACATCATGTTTTATTCCTGACACGGGTAAATCATAAATTTATTAGTTTCTTTGAAAGCAAAGGCTAGTACATTGTTTTGATCTTTTGCTTTGTTTATTTTCTCTACTGTGATAATATTTTCATTTTGTTAATTATTGTTCTTAAATTATTATTTTCTTCCCTCTATCTTACTTAGGCGTAATTTGCTGTTTTTTCCCTAATTTTTGAAGATGGATACTTATATTCAGATTTCCTTCTTATACATGTTTTAAGGATATAAAAATTTCTTTAAGTATCACTTATCTGCATCCTACTAATTATTACATGTCTTATTTTCTTTAGCATTCCTCTCAAAAGACTTACAAATTTTCATTATTTTGCCTGTCACTTACTTAGCAATTCATTATCTAATTTCAGGATTTTGAATTTCCTTATTTTATACTATTGCCTTATAGCTTAATTCCAATGTGGCTGGAGAGCATATTCTGAATGAATTCAATACTTTGAAGTGTTCAACCATGCTTTATCACCCAATTACAGGTCAGTTTTTATAAATCTCTTTTCTCAGAAATTTTTGACATTTGAAGATTTAGCACCACATATATGTTAATCTGTAGTTTGCTTACTATTTTGATCAGAACTTCTACATCTATACTGATCCTTTGTCAGGCATATAACCTGCTTTGAAAATAATATGATTTCTATTATGATTGTGGCTGTATCTCTCTTGACTCAGTTCTATCACTTTTCGCCCTACGTATTTTGCAGCTATGTTTGGGAGCATAGAAATTTAAAATGCATGGTTCCTTGATGGAGCGATCCCACCGCAACCTGCATTCACGGTTCTTGCCTCAGATTTTCCTCTCTGATGGGTCTTGATGGCTAATCTTTATCTTCTGGAAAGCACAAAACTATTCCAGGTTTTAGAGACACTGTCCTAAAATTCGTAGCCCTGACTTGGTGTGGCTTTGTTCCAGGGGGGCACAGGTTAAGTGTCAGGCTCTCTGATCTTTAAGCATCAGTTAGTTCAGTCACTCAGTCATGTCTGACTCTTTGTGACCCCATGGACTGCAGCACACTGGGCCTCCCTGCCCATCACCAACTCCCAGAGCTCACCCAAACTCACGGCCATTGAGTCAGTGGCGCCATCCAGCCGTCTCATCCCCTGTCATCCCCTTCGCCTCCTGCCTTTAACCTTTCCCTTCAGTCATAGTGGGATCCTGAAACCTTGCATTTTGATTAATTAGTTTTCTTTCAAACATCATAAAATTGTCAGTCTCTGGATTTCTTTGTTTCCTATTTACCACCTTCTGCCCCAGCACTTTGGGTTCTCAGAAATATCCCTGACACTACAGTTGGCAAATACTTCAAGGAAACCTCTGCTGTAAAATGCTGGCTTACTTCCTGGTGGTAACCTGTTAAGCCCTGGTTGATGCAGCAGCTCTAAAATACCTTCGGGGGTGGATTTTATGTTTTAATTGATTGTTTTTACTTGTCAGTGAAAATTGTGATCTACTACAAGTCTCCCATCTGAGTCAGAAGTGAAAGTCTTAAGACCCAAACGTTTTTGAAAATCTGGAACTTCTGTGATGAACAAATGTGTTAGTTGCTCAGTCATGTCTGACTCCTTGAGACCCTTTGGACTGTAGCCCACACAGCTCCTCTGTTCATGAAATTCTGTAGTCTAGAATACTGCAGCGGTGAGTAGCTGTGCCCTTCTGCAGGCAACCTTCCCAACCCAGGAATCAAACCTGGGTCTCCCGCATAGCAGGCAGGCAGATTCTTTACCATCTGAGCCAGGAAAACCCCCTTCAGCCACAAAAAGAGAACAGTATAATTTCTACATGAGGATACCAGCAATCGCACATTCATTATAGTAAAAAAAAAAAAAATGTTGTGTGTTTAGCTACTCTTTTATATTTTTTAAAGTTTCTGTTCAATGCTAGAATACAACTAAAGGCATAGAAGGTACAAGTGCTGTTATAGGACTTGTCTCTTGTAGTTAATCTTTGCTCCACAGAAATAGTATATGTAGTTTTGCATGTACTAGATCAGTTGAATTTTAATTTTTTAACTCATTTTACAAAGTGTATTGCTTTCAGGAAATGAACACACATAATACTGAACAAAACTCCCCGAAGGTTATTAAATGAGCATCAAACCTCAAAGAAAAGTCGCAAGAATCAATGGATGTTGAATGAGAGAACCGAATTGGACCTAGGCTATGCATTATTTACGATAGAGCTAATTTCAAAAATGTATATTTGAAACAGCGCATCAACTAGTCAGAACTAAAGGCTGAATGGGTGTAACATTGAAGAAGGATGTTTATGCACAGAGTTCGGCTTTTTCTCCAAGATGCTACCCAGACTCAAAGAAATGGCATTCAAGAGGATGTCTCTTGATGAGAACACCTGTAGAGATGGCTATTTGCAAACCCAGTCCCCAGCAGTACATGACTCGTTTCCAATGTGCTGTAATTAGAAACAATATTAGTGTCGTGCACATTCCATTAGTCACCGGAACTCTCTCTTGTCCCTGTTCAGGCACTCTCTTGTGACCAGAGGCCTGCGCACCAGTGCAGGGGACTTTTAATTAAAGCTACAGATTGCAATAATTGCGCAATGAAATATTAGTGGAGTGAAACCCCATGAATTCCCTGAGCATGCCCACTTTAACAAATGCAAACACAGTGATTTCACCCTGGCCACGCTGCCAATCACGTGCGTGCATGCTCACTCACGTCAGTCATGTTTGACTCCTTGGGACCTCATGGACTATGGCCCACCAGGCTCCTTTGTCATGGGATTCTCCAGGCAAGAATACTGGAATGGGTTGCCATTCCCTACTCCAGGGGATCCTCCCAATCCAGGGATCAAACCTGTGTCTTCTGCATTGACAAGCAGGTTCTTTACCAGTAGCATCACCTGGGAAGCCACAGATGGGAGCCATTTACTTGGGATGGAGTGATGGCAGGAGAATGTCCAGTCTCAGGAACTCCAGCAGCATCACAAAATACCTGCATTTGTTGCACAGTGACAACCAGTTATCTGCACAGGAGATGTGCACGTGGATGAAGAGAAACCTTGCAGTCCACTGGGAGGAAGGCAGGCAGAAGAGGAGGAAGGCCTCAGGTTCCTAGGAAAGTCTTAAGAATCAGTGTCCAACTGAAATGTGGGCACAAAGGGAATTTTGAATTTTGATTAGCTGTATTAAGAAAGTAAAATATGGTAAAGTTAACTTCAGTAATGGCTCAATAAAGGACAGAAATGGTAGGGACGTAATAGAAGCAGAAGATATTAAGAAGAAGTGGCAAGAATACACAGAACTACAAAAAAAATCTTCACGACCCAGATAATAACGATGGTGTGATCACTCACACTCACCTAGAGCCAGACATCCTGGAATGTGAAGTCAAGTGGGCCTTAGGAAGCATCACTACGAACAAAGCTAGTGGAGGTGATGGAATTCCAGGTGAGCTATTTCAAATCCTAAAAGAAGATGCTGTGAAAATGCTGTACTCAATATGCCAGCAAGTTTGGAAAACTCAGCAGTGGCCACAGGACTGCAAAAGGTCAGTTTTCATTCCAATCCCAAAGAAAGGCAATGGCAAAGAATGCTCAAACTACTGCACAACTGGACTCGTCTCACACATTAGTAAAGTAATGCTCAAAATTCTCCAAGCCAGGTGTCAGCAATACGTGAACCATGAACTTTCTGATGTTCAAGCTGGTTTTAGAAAAGGCAGAGGAACCAGAGATCAAATTGCCAACATCCGTTGGATCATGGAAAAAGCAAGAGAGTTCCAGAAAAACGTCTATTTCTGCTTTATTGACTATGCCAAAGCTTTTGACTGTGTGGAACACAATAAACACAATAAATTCTGAAAGAGATGGGATACCAGACCACCTGACCTGCCCTTTGAGAAATCTGTATGCAGGTCAGGAAGCAACAGTTAGACCTGGACATGGAACTACAGACTGGTTCCAAATAGGAAAAGGAGTACATCAAGGCTGTAGATTGTCAGCCTGCTTATTTAACTTCTATGCAGAGTACATCATGAGAAACACGGGGCTGGAAGAAGCACAAGCTGGAATCAAGATTGTCAGGAGAAATATCAATAACCTCAGATATGCAGATGATACCACCCTTATGGCAGAAAGTGAAGAAGAACTAAAGAGCTTCTTCATGAAGGTGAAAGAGAAGAGTGAAAAAGTTGGCTTCAAGCTAGTTTTCTTCAGAAAACTAAGATCATGGCATCTGGCCCCATCACTTCATGGCAAATAGATGGGGAACCAGTGGGAACAGTGGTAGACTTTATTTTTCTGGGCTCCAAAATCACTGCAAATGGTGATTGCAGCCATGAAATTAAAAGACATTTGCTCCTTGGAAGGAAAGTTATGACCAAGCTAGACAGCATATTAAAAAGCAGAGACATTACTTTGGCAACAAAGGTCCATCTAGTCAAGGCAATGGTTTCTCCAGTAGTCATGTATGGATGTGAGAGTTAGACTATAAAGAAAGCTGAGCACTGAAGAATTGATGCTTTTGAACTATGGTGTTGGAGAAGACTCTTGAGAGTCCCTTGGACTGCAAGGAGATCCAACTAGTCCATCCTAAAGATCAGTCCTGGGTGTTCATTGGAAGGACTGATGTTGAAGCTGAAACTCCAATACTTTGGCCACCTGATGTGAACAGTTGACTCACTGGAAGACTTTGATGCTGGGAGGGATTGGGGGCAGGAGGAGAAGGGGACTACAGAGGATGAGATGGTTGGATGGCATCACCAACTTGATGCACATGAGTTTGGGTGAACTCCGGGAGTTGGTGATGGACAGGGAGGCCTGGCGTGCTGCGGTTCATGGAATCACAATGAGTCAAACACGACTGAGTGACTGAACTGAACTGAATGTATTATTTTTAACTGAATATGTCAAAATGTTTTTATCTCATCATGTAATCAATAAACCTTACTGACATATTTTATGTAATTGCTTTATACTAAATTTTTACAATCTGGGGTCATTTACACTGGCAGCAGCTCTCATTTTGGAAGAGCCACTTTTCAGGAGCTAAACAGCCACATTTGGTTAACATCTCCCATCTGTGTGTGTGTGTGTGTGTGTGTGCGTGCATGTGTACGTGTGTGTGTGCGTGTGTGCATGTGTGTGCGCGTGTGTGTGTGTGTGTGCTCATTCACTCAGTCTTGTCTGACTCTTTGCAACCCCATGGACTCTACCCTTCCAGGCCCCTGTGTCCATGGGATTCTCCAGGCAAGAATACTGGAATAGAGTGCTGTTGAGGTCCTTAATGGACCGGAACCTGGTGGTCTGGAGTCAACGATAAGAAGGTAAAGGAGAGAAAGAGGCTGATATTCCTTGGTTTACTCAGAAAGCCAATAAAGCCCCTGACGCGGGGCTTGCTCTGTTCATGGAGGCCTCAGGCGCCCTCTCGATGGGGTGAAGACGCAGAGCGCCTTCTTGAGAGGGTCTTAGAAGCCCAGGCAGGAAAGTGAACTCAGAGGGCCTCTGCGCTCCAAAGAAATAGCCTGAGAGAGAGAGAGAAAGAAAGAGAAAGACACGGGGACCAGAGCTCTGATGGAGCAAAGGTGTTTTCATCCACATGGTGTGGGCATGTATACTGTCTTACAAGGTAGTTATTCTCAGCAAAGATAAAGATTGAAATTCCAGACTTACAAAACATAGGCGATCCATATTAAAGAGAGAGAGAGTTGTAAACGATCACTTTTACCGTATGGTTCACAAGAAAGAAGAGGGTACTTACCACTGTATATGAAAACTAATGAAGGAAATGCCTGGATTCTTAAGCCCCTGGGAGAGGCTTGCCTCTCCTCTTAATTCCTGAGTATTCAGGAGCAGAGAATTCCTGACAGATCCAAAACAGCATACAGGAAGCAGCCTGTTGAATGCTTCCTGATAGAGTGCCATTTCCTTTTCCAGGGGATCGTTCTAACACAGGGATCAAGCCTGCATTTCTTGTGTCTGCTGCAGTGGCTGGTGGATTCTTAACTCCTGAACTACCCAGGAAGCCCTCATATCCCCCGTACTGAAAAGCATATATATAAAGCCACACAATCTCTTTTAAAAATTATAGATGTCACGATTTCCCTGGTGGTCCACAGGCTAAGAATCTGAGCTCCCAGTGCAGGGGGCCTGGGTTCGATCCCTGGTCAGGAAACTACATCCCACATGCCACAGCTAAGACACAGCGCAGTCAAATAAATAAACAAATAAATAAAATATTTTTTAAAGATTATATATGTCAATGGATTGAAGTCTTTGGAAAAATAGCTAATAACTATATCCAGGAAACACAACTGAGAAATCATAAATTATCCAACTTTTTATAATTTCAACAAGCATATTAATTTCCTGATTGCTAATACCTTTAACACATGAAGCATAGTAAATATTTAAGTATGCACAACAACTCTATCTACTGTTGATAACTAAGTGAAGTGAAGTCACTCAGTCGTGTCTGACTCTTTGTGACCCTATGGATTGTAGCCCACCAGGCTCCTCCATCCATGGGATTTTCCAGGCAAGAGTACTGGAGTAGGTTGCCATGTCCTTCTCCAGGAGATTTTCTGACCCAGGGATTGAACCTGGGTCTCCCACATTGTAGGCAGATGCTTTACCATCTGAACCACCAGGAAGTTGATAACTAAACATGTACTCAATTAAAGCTTGAAAATATGAGCACGGAGAATATACAGAAATTTCAAAATAGAGTTGGTTCTAGGAAGAAAGGGAAACATGTATTATGTGAATAGAAGCTGTAAAACTTTTAAAAGATCTTTTTTCAAAAGAAACCATGTTGCATTTCACTTTGGTTAATGTCACGCATCTTTCATTAGAGTTCAGACAGCAAAGTTCATTTCTTTTCCCCATGGAAATGTTTCTCTTATTAAGGCATAAAGTAAAACACCAGAAAATTCACATTTATAAATTGCCTTACTGGTGGCTCAGATGGTAAAGAATCCATCTGCAATGCAGGAGACCCAGGTTCGATCCCTGGGTCAGAAAGATCCCTTGGAAAAGGGATAGGTAACCCACTCCAGTGTTCTTGCCTGGAGAATCCCACGGACAGAGGAGCCTGGTGGCTACAGTACATTGTGTCACAAAGAGTCAGACACGACAGAGTGACTAACACTTTCATTTTCTTAAAATATGAAAGTCAGAAGTTTCCAAAGAAAGACTTCACACATTCCATTAGGTGAATATATGGATTCCCAACAGAAACTGGAGAGTTCAGATACGCTGAAGGCAAGAGAGGAGCAAACGTGCCTAAAGCTTGCCCTAGCAACTGCAGTTACTACTCACGACACCGCCCTTCACAGAGACCTCGCTGCACTGGGCTGCCTTGCCGCTTATCAGTGCAAATCCAGGATCATGTTCTTCCTCAGGACCCAGACACACTCTTGATGGCCCTGGAAGGTTTTCATAGTCTGAACTAACTTAACTTGTGATATTTCCAAGTGTGTTGACGTTCCCCTCAGGTACAATTCACTCTCTGGGCAAAGGGTACTCTAAGAAGGCAGAGGGGTTTCTCAACACTAGCGCCTATTATCGGTTTGTTGTCAAGTGATCAAAAAGCCACAGATAATAAAGATGGAAAGAGGATGGCAGCGTTCCTCAAGGAGTGAGAATCCAGCTTTTAACATCCACCACCTTTGCTCTCAGTCACACATGCAGAATTGCATATATGTAAGTTGCCTTTGCAAACCGTTCTCTTGGTAAGCATCTTTTTGTTTGTTTTTGTTTTGGGGCCAGTGCAGTTTGTAGGATCTTAGATCCTGGACTAGAGTTCGAACCCAGGTCCCTGGCAGTGAAAGCATGAAGCCCTAACCACTGGCCCACTAGGGAATTCCTGCTAAGTGTCTTTTCAATATTATCAGGAATACCTCAGTAGATACTAGCCATGTTTCCTTCATAAAAATCACTGCTGAATACTCAGACCCTCTTTTCTCTCACCTCATCTTGGGGGCATCTTCCACACTTTGGGTCCTGAAAAACTCTATAGTTTTCAAAGTCAAGAAGTAGATGGGAAGAAGGTGTTGTCATTAACTTTAAGAACTCAAACCCTTAGGAATGTGGGCATTTATTTACTTATATTCAGAGACACTGAATATTTATTCTGCTAAATGATTCAGTAATAGTGATCAAAGTTTTCATAAACCAAGTAAATAATTTCTGGCATTTTAGGTCTTTTAGCATCATAACCAACCTTTCCAAATAACAATTTATGAGCTAAAGTATCCCTGTGTTATCTCTCCTTATTATGACTGTCCATCAGGGGAGACAGGCTGAGTGTCAGAAAAGAAAGGGGAATGGCAGACAGGACAAAAGGCACATCGCTCAGATGGAGGGTGGAAGACTGGTGCTGGTGAATTTCAGGATATCGACATGATTGCCTCCTCTCATCTTTTACCTGGGGAATTTATAATCTGTTCTGTGGAACAAAGTGAAACCATCAGATCCCTGTGTGCAATTTCTGCTCAAGGAAAAGAAAAGTCTCCTATTTTACCACTTCTCTATCATCTGAGTCCCCTTCAGGTGGCATGAATAAAAATATCTACATTAAGCACACACCCTTGCAAACTCAACAAAGCTATGAGCCGTGTCAGGCAGGGTCACCCAAGAGGGATGGGACCTAGTGAAGAGTTTGGACCAAACGTGGTCCACTGGAGGAGGGAAGGATGGCCCACTCCAGTATTCCTGCCGCGAGAACTTCATGAGAGTATGAAAAGGCAGAAAGATCGTATTTCAAGAGATAGTGGAAGACGGAGGAGCCTGGCGAGCTGCAGTCCGTGAGTTCACAAAGAATAGAGCATGATTTAGTGACTGAACAACAACGAAACCACACAAGCAGGGGGGTCTTGACTCTCAGAAGAAGCCCTGCTTGCCCAAAGAAATACTGACTCCAAACTCATTCCAGAGATGAAGAGAGAGAACAAAAGAAGGAAGGAAGAAAACCGCATCACCTGGAAGCAGCAGTTATCTCGGGAAATCCTGCAAACCTGAGAAGGATAAACAAAACTAAGCACCCCTGGAGCAGACCGAGCGGGGCCGGACGGAACTCCAAATTGACAGGAGCCGCCGCCAGGGACCCCGAAGGAAGAGCGTTTGAAATTACTATTGGAAATGCTTAACTGTCAGTGAGATAGAGTTCATGGGGAGCAGTTTTCCAGGAATGAATCAACCAGGATATGGTTCCCTTCGTGGATCTCAGACATAAGCTCAGTTCAGCTGCTCAGTCGTGTCCGGCTCTTTGCGACCCCATGCACTGCAGCACGCCAGGCTTCCCTGATGGACGGTCACAATAAGGAGGGATAACACAAGGACACTTTAGTTCATAAACTGTTACTGGGAAAGATGCTGAAAGACCTAAGATGCAGGAAACTATTCACGTGACTTATGAAAACTATTATTGAATCACTGTTATTTCAAAACCAGACAGCATCAGTATTTCCAAAACCAGGCAGCACTGGGGATAGGTGAGGATGCATCCTTTTCCCCCTCTCGGCTTGCCCCCATGAATCTCCAGGTAGAATCCATAAAACCACCTTAGGGTATTTTATAACCAATAGCGAAATGGCTGCACTCTCCCTTGTTGATTTTCATATCAGTTTCTTCCTCTTTGTTTTCTCAGCACTTCCCATGAGAGCGGCAGATACAGGAGTGACCTCCCATCGGGTGTTATCCCTTTTATGTTCAGCTAAATTAATAGGAGGGAGTGTTTGTCTCATTTCTTTCCGTGCATTCAAAATGCACTTTTCAATTAAGGAGATGGAACGCGGAGGAAGGTTTCTTTTCAATTGGAGGTCAGTTAATGTTCCTATTTCAGAAGATTGTACAGTATTTTAGAAGAGAGCAAAGCCAGTATGATCAGTAATAAGATAGTAAACAATTAACTGGTGCTCTAACAAACCCATAGTCACAGTAAGCTGCTTTTGTAGAAAGCTCGTGGAAATAATTGATTTAAGGAATTGCAACTGTCAACAATTAAAACTGTGTGATTCTTTTGTCTGGACTTCCAGCTGAGGAACAATTTACATCAACAAACTAATTATTTTTTCTTGAGTTTTTAACAAGTTTATCTATTAATTTATGGGTGTACTAAAAACCACCAAATGGAAACTTGTATGAAGCAAAAATATTGATCTCTGTTTTGAAAGCAGCAAGTGCACTCTGGGGATTGAGAATGAAAACAGTTCAAAGCAATTGTCAGGAGCCTCCCAGGGTCAAGGCTCAGAGTGCAGTTCAGGGCCATTCTGGCTGTGAGAGATTTTCTACTTAGGTGCTGTTAGGATTCCCACATCTCTTAACATCGGAGGGTTGTAGAGAAATCCATCCCCCTCCCTAAAGATCAGACCTCTTGAAAGAAGACAGAAGAGTTCTGTTTGGTATGTGTCTGTCTGACACAAAGCATTGTTTATGCCTGAAGCATGGGGTGTGTGTGTGTGTGTGTGTGTGTGTGTGTGTGTGTGTCTGTTAAAGACTTTGGGACAACAATTATTTATATATGCAATGAGTAAAACAAAATAATTGAGTATAATCTCTGTCCCCCTCCCCACGTTTCAGAAAGGCAGTGATGAACCAGTTGTTCACTGGTCACTCTCTGCCATGTCCAGCTCTCTGCGACCCCATAGACTGCAGCATGCCTGACTTCCCTTTCCTTCACTATCCCTAGGAGTTTGCTCAAACTCATGTCTACTGAGTTGGTGATGCCATCCAACCATCTTATCCTCTGTCACTGCCTTCTCCTGCCCCCTCAATCTTTCCTACGTCAAGGTCTTTTTCAGTGAGTTGACGCTTCGCATCAGGTGATTGGAGCTTCAGCGTCAGCATCAGTCCTTCCAATGACTATTCAGGGTTGATTTCCTTTAGGATTGACTGGTTTGATATCCTTGCAGTCCAAGGGACTTCAAGAGTTTAGAAGTAAAGTGTCTTCTCCAGCACCGCAATTTGAAAGCATCAATTCTTCAGCGCTCAGCCTTCTTTATGGTTCAACTCTCACATCCAGACATGACTACTGGAAAAAATCACAGCTTTGACTATATGGACCTTTGTCAGCAAAGCGCTGTCACTGCTTTTTAATAGACAGTCTAGGTTTGTCATAGCTTTTCTTCCAAGGAGAAAGTGTCTTTTAATTTCATGGCTTCAGTCACCGTCCATAGTGATTTTGGAGCCCAAGAAAATAAAATCTGCCACTGTTTTTGCTTTTTCCCCCATCTATTTGCCATGAAGTGATGGGACCAGATGCCATGATCTTAATATTTTGAATGCTGAATTTTAAACCAGGTTTTTCACTCTCTTCTTTCACCCTTATCAAGAGGCTCTTTAGTTCCTCTTCACCTTCTGCCATTAGGGTAGTATCATCTGAATATCTGAGATTGTTGATATTTCTCCCAAGAGAATGGAGACACTCCACATGGGAGGATCTTGGGAGCCATCTGGTTCTAGGTGTATATAAGGGAACTTTGCTGACAGCACCATTTGCATGATATATACACACATTTACCCAGATTGTCTGTTTCTTTGGGGTGGCTTGGGAGTGAAGAGGTGCTTTACCAATGTTTCATGTGTCAGCCACTCAGAGAAATCTAAACTTGGTTATTTTAGAATTGACAGTGATCTTCATAATCTAATCTCAATTTATGGATGCCCAAGGTCCCAAGAATCAAAACAAGTAGAAGCAGACTGGGTCTTAACTCTAGGCGTCCTGCCCGACCTTCAGTCCAGTTCAGTTCAATCGCTCAGTTGTGTCTGACTCTTTGCAACCCCATGAACTGCAGCACTCCAGGCCTCCCTATCCATCACCAACTCCCGGAGTTCACTCAACTCACGTCCATCAAGTCGGTGATGCCATCCAGCCATCTCATCCTCTGTCGTCCCCTTCTCCTCCTGCCCCCAATCCCTCCCAGCATCAGAGTCTTTTCCAATGAGCCAACTCATTGTATGAGGTGGCCAAAGTATTGGAGTTTCAGCTTTAGCATCATTCCCTCCAAAGAAATCCCAGAGCTGAACTCCTTCAAAATGGATTGGTTGGATCTCCTTGCAGTCCAAGGGACTCTCAAGAGTTTTCTCCAACACCACAGTTCCAAAGCATCAATTCTTCGGCATCCGCCTTCTTCACAGTCCAACTCTCACATCCATACATGACCACAGGAAAAACCATAGCCTTGACTAGACGGACCTTAGTCGGCAAAGTAATGTCTCTGCTTTTGAGTATGCTATCTAGGTTGGTCATATCTTAGGGTCCTCTTAACATTGAGGTGGGCTTTACCTCCACCCTTTGTCTAGTATCTGTACTCTCTCGAGGTGTTTTAGACCAAAGTTGCAGCCTTGCAGTAACTGGGCCCTATCCTAATGCCCACGAGCTTATTGGGCCCATGCCAAATGGTTCTGGACAGGACCCAGATCAGGGACTTATGGCTTATGGACCACATGTCTGCTAGCCAGGTGACAAAGAGAGAGAGAGTGTGGATGGAAGATGTGTTCACCTTTGTATGAGTCATAATTTTGTTTCGCAGGGAACAGTATCTCTCTAGGAGGGGTTACATAATTGGTAGACTCAGTACAAAGTGGAAATGAGGAAGTCGTAGTTCAAAGGCTGGCAAAAAAATCTGTGAAAATTCCTAAAACATAAACTTTTGTCCTTTCCTCAGTGACCTCTCTGGAATAGCGGTGATGTTCATTTTGCTTGTTTTTAATGACATTAAAAGTAAAATTACTAACACAGACTTTACCATTTACCTTTATATCACACAAAGTCTGTTTTAGTTGCAAGCCAAAACTTATTTAATTAGAATTATCAAAATTGCACATTCTATGCATTTCACAGCATGTACCAACATGTGAAATGTACTTTGCTCTTACAGAACAGAGGAAATGCTTCAGGAAATGAACTCAACTGTATTTAATTCACTTTTTGCTATATGCACTTTCTACCATACTCTCTGAATTCAGTGAGTGCAGGGGAAAGGGGAAAGAATTATGGATTCCCTTTCCTTTTTCTCTTATGTCATTATTTGCAGTTTTAGTGGTTGGTTAACACCAGAAACCAATACTAGTAGGAAGGAATATGTCAGATTTCCTTGGCTGCTCTTTTTCATAAACTGTCATTACCGCCTTTTTCTTGTAACTCGTCAGACTGTATACTTTTTAATTTATTTTTCATTTTTAAACTTTTCCAGCCATAGTGAGTGGCATGTGGGCTTAGTTCCCTGACCAGGGATTGAACCCACACTCTCTGTGTTGGGGGTGCGGAGTCTTAACCACTGGACCCTTCAGGGAAATCCTCACCTTTGCCTTCCTTTCGTTTTCAAAACAAGCTCTAGAAAAGCGTGGTTTCTAGGAGCCGTCCGCGCTTCTTACACATTCGCAGACTTCACAGGCTGACCTGGTACCTACTCGGGTTCTCTCTGAACCCCCACCCATAGTGAGGCCACAGTAATTCTTACACCAGGATACAAATGTCATATGCGAACAGAGGAGTGCGTCAGGAAGGACACACGTGTATTGCGTGCGCTTCCTCTGTTCGTACACAAAACACAGGTTCAAAGACAAAACTGTTAAGACTTTCAGACGGCAACAGTGACACTCTTCTGAACATCTACGGGGGGCAGGGGTGGTGGGGTCTGGGCTTCTGCACATGTCGCATACCCTCGAGGCCAGGTCTGACCTCCCTACAGCATGTGCAGGTGGGTGGTGTCTAAAGCTCCAAACAGAACTTGGAAATCCACGTGTCTTCAGTGGGGACTCAAACCCAGTTATAGAAACCAAGTAAGTAGCTGTGTCTTGGGGAAACAACATGTGAAGACCAGGTATGAGATCATTCTGCCCAGCCATTGCATAAATAGGCTCTAATCTGTCCTATCATATCAAAGTGTTGAAATATAATTAGTCTTAGAGTCACCTCTTTTGGGAAGAGACCCTAAAGATCAACGCCCACTAGCTTTGGCAGATTAGGGAACTCAAGGTAATCAAAAGCTTCACCCAAGGTCTCAGATCCATTAGTGATGGATGAGAGAAGCCCTCCTTCAATGACCTGGTCCACCCCTCACTTTCTACTTTAGAGAATCCCTGTATTCGTGAAGTGAGAACAAATGTTCTCAAGGAGGTGATAAATGTAAGACAGCAAAATGATCTTTGGCCTTTGGTTCTGTGAAAATGAAAGTCGAACAGTAAACTAAGTAAGCCATCCTGGAGAAGGAAATGGTAACCCACTCCAGTACTCTTGCCTGGGAAATCCCACTGACAGAGGAGCCTGGGAGGCTACAGTCCATGGGGTTGCAAAGACTCAGACATGACTTGGCGAGTTAAACAACAACAAATGTAAACCATCCAATTTAGAAATAAAGCAGTTCTCTTAAAATTAGCTGTGTGTGGTCATCTTAAAGGAAACTATGTGAAATCTGCTCCTTTAGTGTTTTGGTTTCATTATATTCTTTTAATATCTCATCTTCCTATGATAATGTTTTGTATTTGCATTATTTTAGATTTTAAAAGAAAGTGCAGAAGGCAGACACAGTGAAATTTTTCTAGGAGAAAGTTTGTCAATAACTCTAGAAAGGAAGGAGGTTTTGGTCTGTTTGTTGCTAATATAATCCTTGGTGTTGGGTCAGGAGATTTATCCTAATAATTAAGAATTGTAAGCTGGTTGAACTAAACAAATACTCAGCTAAAAAAAAAAAAGCCCATATGTATCTAAATATTTACTGTCAGTTTGAAATCCATAGGGTACTGATTAAAATCTAAACACGAACAAGAAGAAAGTTCAGAATCTCAATGCTCAAGATTGCAAAATATAATAAACTTATGCAAAAGAATGTTAGGAAAAAAAATCCTCTTCTGTTCTTATACAATGGATCAAGTATTTTGAAACAAAGCAGCTGTTAACTTGAATGGGAACAGCCCAGCAGAGTAAAATGGAAAACCGATCAGACTTAAGACGGAAGCTGCATAGAATAAATCTAAAAGTTGATCCTGTAACACACTGTAAGGACACAAGGAAGTTGTGAAATAAGAAATTTGAGTGATTTTATTTTTTTCAGATAGAGATATGGATTTTCCAGCTGTCTACTCCCACTCAACTCTACTGCAAAACATTTCCCTTCCACCTTTTCAAGAGGGTCAAGAAATCTTCCTGTCAAGGGAACATATGTTTCCTGAGATACTGGGTCCCTGAGAACAGTGAGGAGAAGTGGGAAGCTCTTGTTCTCAGGCCACAGACAGAAATGTCTTCTGATGACCCATGTGGTCTGTGTGAGCAGTGGCTGATGGAACACTCATCTGTGCATGTCTGCTAAGTCACTTCAGTCATATCCAGCTCTTTGCAACCCCATGGGTGGACTGTAGCCCCCCTGATTCCTCTGTCCATGGGGATTCCCAAAACAAGAATACTGGAGTGGGTTGCTGTGCCCTCCTCCAGAAGATCTTCCAGACTCAGGGATCAAAGCCATCTCTTATATCTCCTTCATTGGCCTGTGGGCTCTTTACCAGTACCTCCACCTGCAAAGCCCAATGGAGGACTCATACTCAGAGCAAATGGAAGACAAGCAAAGCAGTTCCTCCAGACATGTGGTGCTATCTGCCTATTTGAATGGCAAGTCACAGTCTACAGGTGTTGGCTTAATTCCATTAGTGCTTTTTGTCACAAGAGTTCTTTGCATGCTAGACAGTATATTAAAAAGGAGAGATATTACTTTGCCAACAAAAGTCCTTCTAGTCACAGCTATAATTTTCCCAGTAGTCATGTATGGATATGAAAGTTGGAATGCAAAGAAAGCTGAGCACTGAAGAATTGATGCTTTTCAACTGTGGGGTTGGAGAAGACTCTTGAGAGTCACTTGGACTGCAAGGTGATCCAACCAGTCCATACTAAAGGAAATCAGTCCTGAATATTCATTGGAAGGACTGATGCTCAAGCTGAAACTCCCAATACTTTGGCCATCTGATGTGAAGAACTGACTCCTTGGAAAAGACCCTGATACTGGGAAAGATTGAAGGCAGGAGGAGAAGGGGACAACAGAGGGTGAGATGGTTGGATGGCATCACCGACTTGATGGACATGAGTTTGAGCAAGCTCCAAGAGTTGGTGATGGACAGGGAGGCCTGATGTGCTGCAGTCCATGGGGTTGCAAAGAGTCAGACACGACTGAGTGACTGAACTGAACTGATATCCACCTGTGCCCTGGGGAAGGTGCCACACAGCTTCCTCAAGGTGGTACCCTAACCCAATCACCTTCCCAAGCCAAAGAAGAGAATGCAAGAGGATGCATGTACCAAGAGGTGAAATAAAATCAGGCAAGTGAGTGCAGAGATACCCTGTTGTGGTAAGAACTCATGCAGGGAACAGCCCTGAAATATGAGTGTGTGGTTTCTGTGGCCCCACAGGAAAGTTAAATGCTCTTCTGTGTAACGTTATGATTGCACACTATAAAGAGGAATGGTAAAATTCATGTTAATGCTTTAAAATATTTTTTCACTTAGAACGTCATCAGATAGCATATAAAAAAGCATCAAACATTTCAAGACTACAGAGTGAAGGAAAAAGCATTGCATTTTAGGACCTGCCCTGGTACATTTTCCTGAGTCTTAAATGGGAGTCTCCGCAAATAATCTGAGTGGCCCTGGTCGGAACCACTGATCGGATGCTGAGGCAGAAGAGGAGTTAGCTTCTTCTGTGGTAGGCGGTGTAAAGAATGTACTGAAGCCTTGATACGGCTGCTGGGAATAATACAGCAGCTATAGGGCAAAGTAGCATAAAATAGACAGTGCCACGGGGAGTGGGACCCCGAGCGGGTCAGGGGAGGACCAGACGGTGGGCTCTCTGCAGCTATGCTCAGCGCCCCGCCCTGTTGGAGAGGGGAGATGGGGGGATGGAAGAGAGTGTAGAAAAGGAGGTGGGATCACCGAGAATGCCGCAATTACGCAACTCAGTGTTACAACTTCAGCGTAGCCTGTAGAGGGGTAGGTGTGCACGGTGAAGGCGGCCATGTCCTACAAGGAAATAGAGGAGGCAAGCGTGTGGATTCTTCCTTAGACTGCAAACGAGGGTGAGAAGGGGCTTTCTCCTGTGACCTCAGTCTCTTCTGAGGTCCACGGGGTAGAACCAGAGTGTTGAGTGCAGACAGCTGCTGAAGGAAGGAGACTGATCGCCTATCGGGAACTCTCTAAAGGGTGACCCCCTCCCCAGATGCAAACAAGTCCCTGGACCTGACTCACTGTAAGCCTTACTCTAGAAGTCAGAGGTCCTTATAGAAATACATCCTGTACCTTTCTAATTCCATGCCATCCCCTTATGCTACTTGTCCCCAGAATTTCTTTGCCGACTCAAATTCTACGTTTGTTTGGCATAGCTCACCATTCACAGCTTCCGCAAACCCTTTCCATGGCTACTTCTTCTCGTTCCACATTCTTTCAACCTTTCCAGAGACGTCTCTATCTCTTTCATTTGAAATTCTCTCCACACGTAAGTGTATGAAATGAATTCTGAGGACAGAATTATATCATCTTTGAAGTGAAAATGCCCTTTAGTCTGCAGTCAAACTGTGGCCTGGTATATAAATCAGTTTGCAAAATCCCAGTCACATTCATTCAGTTGCTCATTCACTCACTAATTCATTTGTTTAGATTCTGCTGGAATAATCTGGCAAGCCATTTATCCATTTTCAAATAAACTTCATTGAATGATTACTATGACCTAATGTGTGAGAATATAAAAATCAAGACAAAACTACTATCCTCAGGAAACTTGTAGCCTAGTGACAGTAACACACAAGTCAACCATCTCAGTGCAACAGGCGGAGATATACATTATAAAGTTTGCATTGTTGCCAATGTTGATATCAGCTTTTGACGACAGAGAGACACACTTATCAGTGACTCCATTTTGATGTAAACTCATCCAAATGTTGGTGTCTCTCCATGGCAGACACCCAACACAACTTTGCATCAATCAATAAAACCAACTTCCTGTTACCTTTTAGACAAAATAAGTAATGCAAAGATAATATAAAATTCAACCATACAATATGAGAAAGATATTATCATATAATAATATATTGGGCAACATAGTTCAAGATTATTTTTAATTTCTCAAGAGGGGATTAAAATTAAATTTAGCACTTGAGCACTTTCCGGTAATTAAATTTCCTCAAGGAGGTCATGGTCTCATTACTACTGTACGAGGCAGCCCATTCAGTCATGGCAGCTTTAATTGTGAGAACATCCTTCTTCCCTAGAATGAATCGAAGTCAGTTCTCTGTAACTTTCCCCACTGATACCGGTCCTGCCCTCTGATGCTCTCAGAATGATTCTAATCCATCTTCCATGTGGCGGTCCTTTGAGTATCTCAGGGAAGCTGTCATCTCCTCACCTGGTCTCCTCGAAGTCTAGCCCTGTGCATCAACACATTTAATTCATTGATTAAACAGAAACTTGGTCCTGAATATCCTTAACCCAACAATGTCCTATGAAATGCTGCTCTTCCCTCTACATCTGTGAAGGCAAATGAACAGTATCACTCTTAGGTTAGGCAACCTCATATTTCCATCAAGGTCAGGACAGGAAACACTTTAATGCTCTTTTACTCACCCTGCTCTTTGACCTCTGGGCTCCACAGCCACGAGAATAAATGTCTGTTTTTTCTGAACTATGAAATCTGTAGTGTTTTGTTATAGGGGCCTAAAGGGCTGAACTTAGAACTCAGATTTGAAGCTCCATCTTTGACATCAAAAGCACAAACTAAGCAGAACAGTCAGTCTGCTCATTAACTTGAATTTTTTTAACGTTTCCCCCATTATTTAGTCTGACTGCTTCAACTCATGTCAACTTTGCTTAAGTCATAACCTATCCTGGCCATTTTGAATTAGTCATAGTACGAGGCCAGGTCTGCACACACAAAAATTTGGGAATTTTTGACAAAAAAAAAAAAAAACAACCTTAAAGAATCAATCAAAAATGCATTACCCTCCACTTGGATGAGGGCTTTGGGATGACGATTCCTTCAGCTCAAACGAAATAAACATATCCATGATCAGTGAGCAACTGGTAGTTTCCAGAAAAAGAAGTGGGATTTCTGAGAAAAGTTATTCTATGGGGATGTATAAACGAATGATGTTGACAAATGGACTTGGGGCTTTTCTACACTTGAGATTTTCTCATAATGGGAGAAATGAGACAGAGTTGCCTGCGGTGAAAAAGAACTGAGAAGAAGGCCAATTCTCAACAGAGAAATGGAAAACTAAAAGAAAAGGAGAAAGGGCTTTAAAAAGAGACTGAATAGGAGGGAAAGAAAGAGCACCGTGGTCTCTGCATGGAGCAGGCGTTTCAGGTTCTGAGCCCAGACTATCCGAGCAGATGTGGTTAAGACGCCCCTGGGGCTCCCTTCCCCAAGAGAGTCTTCTTTGATATAGTAAATTGCGAGTAAGGGGAGAAAGAGACCTCAACCAAGAATTGTTTGAGGCAGAAAACCAAGACTATCTGACCATTTAGTTTGTTTTCTGGCCGGGGGGAGAACAAAATAACATTCTCACAAGTAAAAACGTAGGCAAATATCTCTCCAGACACCAATGCAAACAAGAAAATAACAGAAGAGCCCCAAGCTTAGGAACTAGACTTCACGGAAAGACTAAAGAATACATAAATCAAATGCGATATTTTTTCACCCATCTCGCCTTAATTTTAAGAGACTCTATAGCATAATAGCTTTGCTTTGCAAGAACCAAAGACATGAAATAGGCTATTAATGAGTGCCGTGGTACTTTACATGAGTTTAAATCCTCCTTTCAACTTCCAACACAACACAAAATAGCTTGTTACTGACTCTTCTTTTTCTAGATTATATCCGTCCCTACGATGTTAGGGCTTCCCTAGTATCTCAGACAACAAAGAATCTGCCTGCAGTGCAGGAGACCCAGGTTTGATCCCTGGGTTGGGAAGATCCCCTGGAGAAGAGAATGGCATTCTACTGCGGTATTCTCTCCTGGCGAATTTCATGGACAGGGGAACCTGGCAGGCCTCAGTCCACGCGGTCACAAAGAGTTGAACACGGCTGAGTGACTAATACTACAATGTTATTTTTTCAACAAATTGTTTAACAATTCATCTCTTACTGACACACAAACCACTGTAAGGAAATTCAACAGTAATAAGGGCTTTAAATCATCAGTTAAGAAGATATTGCAACTATTCGAAAACATGCACCCCAATATTCACTGTTAAATAGCAATGCTACTTACAATATCCAAGACATGGAAGCAACCTGTGTCCATCAACGGAGGAATGGGTAAATAAGATGTGGCAATATATGCAACGGAATATTATTCAACCATAAAAAGGACTGAAGCAATGCCAAGTGAAGCAACAGAGGCGGACACAGAGATCATCATACTAAGTGAAACAAACCAGAGACAAGTACCATGGCATCACCTATAGGCTTATATACGCAGAGTCTAAAAAGGTGATAACAACGAACCTATTCACAGAACGGAAACAGACTGACAGACTTTGTAAACAAGCTTGTGGCACCAAAGGGGAAGGGATAAACTAAGAGTTTGGGGTTGACATATACACACTACTATATAGAAAATAGATAATCGTCAAGGACCTACTGTATAGCACAGGGGCTTCTATTCAATATTCTATAATGACATATATGAAAAAGAAGCTGAAAAGAATGTATATATGTATATATAACTGAATCACTTTGCTGTAACCTGAAATTAACACAACATTGTGAATCAACTGTACTCCAACATTAAATAAACACCACTGTGTAATACTGTATTTGTTACACCTGTATTTAACCTCAGTGTAACCAATACTACAGGTATATAAAACCCATTTATATCCCAAGATATCATCTATTTGGTTGGCCAAAAAGGTTTTTTTTTTTTTTTCCAGGAACATTTTAGATTACATCTTGAATAAATATAGCAAATATGGCCCTACGTACCTAAACATTCACTTGGTGATCTCTACAAAGATTCTTGGTTATGTTTGTTTTATCCTGGCTCAACTTTTTCTGGGTAACTGGAAGAACCACTTAACTGTGATCTCCTTTATTCCTGTCTTGACCCCAGAATGAATGTCTTGGAGCAAAAATCCAACCAGGGCATATCTTTTCTTAAAGTTTTTCATTGTTGTTGTAGTTGCTAAGTCATGTCGGACTCTCTGTGACCCTGTGAACTGCAGCATGCCAGGCTTCCCTGTACTTCACTATATCCCTGAGTTTGCTCAGATTTGGGTCCATTGAGTTGGTGATGCCATCCAACCATCTCATCCTCTGTTGCCTCCTTTTCCCCCTGCCCTCAATCCTTCCCAGCACTCAGGTCTTTTCCAATGAGTCGGCTCTACGGATCAGGTGGCCAAAATATTGGGGCTTCAGCTTCAGCATCGATTCATCCCGTGAATATTCAGGGTCAGCTTCCTTTAGGCTTGACTGATTTGTCAATCTCCTGGCTGTCCAAGGGACTCTCGAGAATCTTGTCCACCACAATTCAAAAGCATCAGCTCTTTGGCACTCAGCCTTCTTTATGGCCCAACTCTCACTTCTGTACATGACTACTAGAAAAACCATAGCCTTGACTCTATGGACCTTTATTGGCAAAATGATGTCTTTGCTTCTTAATATGCTGCCTAGGTTTGTCGTAGCTTTTCTTCCAAGGAGTTTAACTGTCTTTTAATTTCAAGGCTGTAGTCTGTCATTGACAGAGACTAAAATCCACACTTGTGTGATCAGGAATCTGTGCAGATCATTAGCTGAGAAGTGGCCCCAATACCCTACACCAGTTATGGACCGACATCTTCATCCAACCCTTCAACCTCACTTTGGGTAACTTTCCACTGGCTGCCTCTTCTTGTTGGGTCTTTGAAAAGCCAGGCTGTGAATCCCATCAGGACCGTAGCCAGAATGCTCTATCTCAGGTCTCACCAGAATCCAATCCAAATGTCACCTCCCCCAAGAAGTCTTCCATGATCGTCCTACCCAAAGCAGTTCCCTGCTCATGGCCAGCATCACTGGTGTAGGACTAGCCCAGGTGAGGACACCCTGGGGCTCAGAAGTGCTCAGAGCACTCAGTTTTGTGCTCTGTCTGATCATCTTCAAATCTGTCACAACTTTCCAACGAAGGCTCTGCGTTGCTTTTTCTTTTAGTATTGACTCTGCAAGCTTTGCCGCCAGCTCTTCCCTCACTCCAGACTGCATTGTCCCATTCGGGTTTTCTCCGTGGCACTTCCATTATTCAAAGTGATCTCTTTTGTTAATCTATTTACTGACCTTTCCCCTCCGAGGATGTGAGCTCCAGCAGAGCAGGAACCTCGCCAGCCTGGCTCACCACCGCGTCTCCGGCCCCTGGAACAGGGCCAGGCAGGGGGTGAGTCTCAGAAGCACATGGTGAATTAATGACCAAGGCAGAGCACTAAAAATACAGCCGGGAGTGCAAAACACACAGAGAGGAGTTGATGGTAGCTGGGCTTTCTGCCATGGCTTCAGACTCATTTCCCCAACACCAGCTATCCTACCGAGGTGAGATGCTGATTAATAAAAGATGCTCGTGTCATCCACGAGTAAATTCATCCCGACAGGTCAAGAACCAAGATGAAACTTAACCGCTGAGTTCTAGCACGTCCTGCCAGGAGGCGCATCCCGGCGCTGCACTCTCTCCTCTCTTCCTCTTGGAATGCGGGGGTGTTGGGGATGCTTCCGCCTGCCATCTCTGTTCCTCCGGGAACTGACCTCAGCCCTGCTCCAGTGGTGGACCTGGCTGGCCTGGCTACCGCTGGGTTCACAGGTGAAATGTTGAGACAAAGGAGCCTCCACTGGGGATGCCAAGAATGTTCTTCCCGAGGCTCCAGAAGCGCTTCTGCAGGAACTCACTTTTCCGCTAATGATGGGCCTCAGGACTACTCAATCTTTGCTCACCATCCGCCCACAAATAAAACCCTCCATGGAAGGAGGGCAAGCCCAGAGCTGTGACCTGTTGGAGCTGGAGTCTTAGACTGAGCAAATCTGAATCTTGCCAGCTACACGTGGCTGATGACCTTCCTGTTGAAGCCAGTCTGGTCTGGTTCTACACGGCTGAGCGACTGAACTGAACTGAACTCTGATACTTGGAGGCAGCAGCATCCTTGCTGATTTGCAATGATCACTTTCTGCAGAAAGAGAACATCAGTGGGATAGACCTTCATTAGCACTTGCCTCGCTTGTATCTTCTCCTATTTTCCACAATAGGCAGTGTTTTAAAATGAACTTGACTTTTCGGCATATTTCACTATACTCATGGCTGAAAACAGAGTTGTTGTTGTTTAGTCCCTAAGTTGTGTCTCTTTGTGACCCCATGGACTGTAGCCCACCAGGCTCCTCTGTCATGGAATTTCCCAGGCAAGAATACTGGAGATGGTTGCCATTTCCTTCTCTAGGGAATCTTCCCCACCCAGGCATTGAACCCACGTCTCCTGCTTGGCAGGCAAGATTCTTTACCACTAGGCCAAAAGGGAAACACTGAAAACAGAGATTTGAGCCTTTCATCGTCGTTTGCAGTTACGACCATTAAGATAGAACTTACGTCACAGAGTCTTTGTCACGACGGCGGGACTGACTGGCTGTAGTGAGAAGCAATCCGGGTTTAGGATCACAGTCCTGGGTCCATCCCGTCCTCTCCTGGGACCAAGACAAAGGCCCTGTGCTCTCTGAGTCTCCACGCCTCCTGCTGTGTGATAGCGTCCTCTGATCATTGTAAGGACATTGACTTCAGAAGGTCGTTATGAGGATGTGGTCCACTAATGCACACAGGCGCAGGGCCAGGGCCTCACAAGCAGTGAGAGGTCCACACGGATCCACATGGACTACCACTGTCACTTTTCCAATAGCCAGGAGGAGCAAAGGTGCATAGCTGGTCCCTGCTCGTGGGAAACACTAATGTCCTTGGGGAGATGGACTGAAGTTGTTTGCAAAAAGATAACAAGGTGCTAACTAGGATGAATTGCAAGTGTCAATGGTTTGAAGAAGAGGAAGTGTCCACCAGGGCTAAGGCAGAAGGACCTTCTGGTGAAGATGGGCAGAGGTGGGCATGCAGAGAACCGGACCCAAGACCGGGTCTGACACCTCCCAGGGAAGCAGAACAGGAGGGAGGGAGGAGGGGAGAGTCCAGCTGGTGGCCACAGAGGGCGGACTCGGCTCCAGCTTAGCGAAAGAGACTAAGAAACCCCCAGCAGAGGCAGAAATGGGTGTTTCATGAAGGGCTCTGCCTTCCAGCTACATCCAGACGGCGGTTGTCAATATTCTCCAAAACAAAGCAATAATAAAAAACACACAAAAAGCTTTAAAGACAATTCGGCTTAATTTTAAGACAGATAAGTAAATAAGGATGAGAGGACAGAATCCTGAAGAGACCATTAAAGAGATATTTTACCAAGTCCAGGTTTGAGAGGATGTATGTGGCGTGATCGGGGTGGGGGTGGGGTGGGGGTAATACAAGGATGATGGTGGTGATGAAAGCACCTCCGTCATCTCTGTCTCTCTACCCAGTCCATCTTCAAACTAAATAGAAAACATTTTTCCCCCTAAGGATTAGTGGGAAAGGCGAAAACAGAGAAAATATTGGTTTTTTAAAAATTAATTTGTTTCTTTTAATTGGAGGTTAATTACTTTACAATACTGTATTGGTTTTGCCATACATCAACATGTATCCACCACAGGTATACACGTGTTCCCCATCCTGAACCCCCCTCCCTCCTACCTCCCGGTAACATCCCTCTGGGTCATCCCAGTGCACCAGCCCCAAGCATCCAGTATCATGCATTGAACCTGGGCTGGCGACTCATTTCATATATGATATTATACATGTTTCAATGCCATTCTCCCAAATCATCCCACCCTCTTCCTCTCCCACAGAGTCCAAAAGACTGTTCTATACATCTGTGTCTCTTAAAATGTTAATACTATAGTTCTTAAAAAGGCAAGGAGGAAAAGGAAACAGCCCTTCCGACCACAAGAGGGTGCTGCTGGCTCCAGGAGCAGAGCCGACACCTAGCCAGGGACCAGCGGGAGGGCTGCCCGAGGCCGGTCTGCAAGGGGTCGCCTGGGCAGTGCAGAGTGGGGACTGCCCCCGGCCTTTACCCGTGGCCTGTGGCATCCGTGTCGTCCTGAGACCACAGAAGGCATGGAACCCTTATCGCCCAAGGCCTCTCAGACTCATGCTGGGCACGTCAGGACCGGGACTTGTTTTAAAGGGACCAGTCACTGCGCAGGCAAAGCAGGAAGGTCCTGACCCCCCGAAACTGGGCTATACGATGTTCTCCGCCTGTGAGCTCCACGCAGAGAAGGGTTTAGTCCCCCACGGCTCCCAGTGACACCGTCCGGCAAAACTCCATTTCCCGACCCCGCAGACCAACTAAGAGAACGCCCAGGCACCCAAGATTAAAAATAGGATGTTGCCACCGGGTGCCTGGCCGGCTGGCAGAGACACAGGACCTTGGGATAACCTGGAGCCCTGCCAGTCGGCTGTCCTCGCGCTTGGCCACCCCCCGGGAAGGGGAGGGGGTGGAGGTTTACAAGGAGTCCTGCCAGGAAAGGGCTGGGAGCAGGGGAAGGGTGGAGAAATGGTTTTCCTGTGAGTCAAGGGACAACAGCTGTCACCACGGAGGCAGAGGAGGTCGGAACACTGGGTCCAACCCCTCAGAGGAGCCGTGGCAGCTGAGTCAAAACAAGCAGTCAGAAACTTGAGGCCCTTAAAAATACAGTAATTCATGCGACATCAAAGCAGTGATTAGCACAGCTTCCTGGCTGTCTCCCTCTGTTTATTTATAGCACATTACACATTTTAATGCTATTTTCATAAGGTGCTTCAGCTGCTGTGGTGCCATATTTGGGACCAAGTGCCTGAGAAGTGCTGCAATTAACAGCACCCCAGGCCCAGCCACACAGGAGCCCAGTGTCAATCCCAATGACAACAGCCTCCCAAGAGGAGGCATGGAAGAGAAAGTGTCCCAAGGCTCCCAGTGCCCTGTGAAGCTGGCTGGACGACAGGATGGAAGGGGGCGCAGAGGAGAGGGGAGGGGAGGAGAGCGCAACCGCCAAGTTCGTCTGGATGAGTCCTGTGGGGAGGATGGTCAGTCCTCAAGCCTTTATGCAGAGCCTGCTTTTATTAGGGCACAGAACCTGGCCCTTTGAGGGTGGAGTTGTTCACTGAACTCTGGAGTCCACCCCCCTTGCCCCTCCCCAAACTAGCTCTATTTTAAACGCATTTGAGTTTGTATCAAGGTCAAGGATGAGAGGAGGAAGGAAAAGAGAAAAGTCACAGGAAACATTCTCATTCCTCCCAGGAACTTTCTTTGACCAAAGGTGGATCATTTAGGAAACAGAACCATCCCATCTCGTATCAAATAGACAAGATGCACTCTTCCTGCAGATAAATTTAGTATCAGTGTCTCCAAGTCTGACTGCGCTTTACGATTAGTCCCCTTGAAAAATGCAAGTGGGTGTATTTGTGCCATGGGAAAAATATGTCATCTCTGCATCCAGAGATAAAACAGGTGGGGGAAAATAACAGGGGGTCAGGAGAACTAAAAAGCCTCCTGATGAAAGTGAAAGAGGAGTGTTAAAAAGTTGGCCTAAAGCTCAACATTCAGAAAACTAAGATCATGGCATTTGGTCCCATCACTTCATGGCAAATAGATGGGGAAACAGTGGAAACAGTGTCAGACTATTTTGGGGGGCTCCAAAATCACTGCAGATGATGACTGCAGCCATGAAATTAAAAGACACTTACTCCTTGGAAGGAATGTTATGACCAACCTAGATAGCATATTCAAAAGCAGAGACATTACTTTGCCAACAAAGGTCCGTCTAGTCAAGGCTATGGTTTTTCCAGTAGTCGTGTATGGATGTGAGAGTTGGACTGTGAAGAAAGCTGAGCACCGAAGAATTGATGCTTTTGAACTGTGGTGTTGGAGAAGACTCTTGAGAGTCCCTTGGACTGCAAAGAGATTCAACCAGTCCATTCTAAAGGATATCAGTCCCGAGTGTTCTTTGGATGGAATGATCCTAAAGCTGAAACTCTGGTACTTTGGCCACCTCATGCGAAGAGTTGACTCATTGGAAAAGACTCTGATGCTGGGAGGGACTGGGGACAAGAGAAGAAGAGGATGACAGAGGATAAGATGGCTGGATGGCATCACCGACTTGATGGACATGAGTGTGAGTGAACTCTGGGAGTTGGTGATGGACAGGGAAACCTGGCATGCTGTGATTCATGGGGTTGCAAAGAGTCAGACATGACTGAGCGACTGAACTGAACTGAGGAGATTAAAGGGAAAATACACAGCCCGCAATAGCCCTGTGATGAACACGTGCCCCTGAATCATCAAGACCCAGCCTGGTGGGAGCCCACGATTTGAGAGGCTGTTTTCAGATAGATGGATGTTCAACACCATATCATCACAGCACCAAATTCAGGGTCACAGTTTCTATTGGAAGCATTGATTCCCTTGTCAATTCATTTAATGTGTATGAAATGTCAGATATCAGCAAGCTTCCAAAATCATCAGTGTCTGTTTTTTTCCACCCAACCATTGGCAGCTGGCTTCCTCGCTTTTAAGTCTGAGACCACTGCCCATTGGCCCTTGTCTGGGTTGGGAGATCTTTAGGACCCTTGGATCCATCTGAGAGCTGGTCTCCCACAAAGTTTCCGAGACCACCGCCAACATTCTCGGATGCACACCTGTCCTCTAGGAACTGAGCTTGAGCCTGAAATGCAGCTTACACAGGCCACTTAAGGGCCGTCCCAAGATAACTCGGGTCGGAATTTATCCAGCCCCCTACAAATAAAGCACATCCCATGACTCCACTGCGGAGGCATCCGCTGTTCCAGAGCCTCTTATTTCTAACAGTTGCATCAGCCGTAAACACGCACCGCAAGCTGGTGCTTGGTAAGTAAGATCTCAGCAGATAGCAATGTCTTTCTCTATAGTTCTAAAACTAAATCGGTTTGACTTTGGCACACTCTTGAAGCATTCCCTTCCCAAGACAAAAGCTCAGGGAAGTGTGCATTTACCATGCTCTCCTAATCCTCCTAATAGCAGCTAACGTTTATGGAGTGTCAGGATGGACTGTTCCCAGCAGGGCCCCCGTCTTAGCTCAGTTCATCCTCAGAGATGCTCTCAGGTGGGTACCTCACACAGATGCAGTCCCCGAAGGACAGTGGTCCAGGCAGCGCAAGAGCAGGCATTGCCCACCCTGTGTCCAGCGCCCCCCACAAGCCCCTTAACCCAGTGGAGGGCCCAGAGGTCATGTCTTCGTGAGTGAGGGCATGTCCCCGCTTCTTTGATAACAGCAACCGCGTTCAAGAGAAAAAGTGAAAATAAGTCATTCTGCTGCTGCTGCTGCTGCTAAGTTGCTTCAGTTGTGTCTGACCCTGTGCAGCCCACCAGGCTCCCCCTGTCTCTGGGATTCTCCAGGCAAGAACACTGGAGTGGGTTGCCATTTCCTTCTCCAATGTATGAAACTGAAAAGTGAAAGTGAAGTTGCTCAATCGTGTCTGACTCTTCGCGACCCCATGGACTGCAGCCCGCCAGGCTCCTCCGTCCATGGGATTTTCCAGGTAAGAGTACTGGAGTGGGTTGCCATTGCCTTCTCCAAAGTCATTTCTAATTCTCAGTAAAAGTAAGGCAGGTCCAGAGCTATGGTATTCCTTGTTCAGTCTGGGGGTTATTATGGTTGCTTCTGTCATCTTGACCTGTTTCACTGGTAGTGCTGTTTCTTACGGTCATTGGAGAGCTACGAGGGTGAAAATCTGTTCCCCGAAATTAACGTAAGATTCAAACCAAGATGTCAAAGACCAGAGCCGGGGAGGGTATGGGCACCCATTCCAGTCCCGGAGTTAAGGCATCTGTTCCTCACCTTCTGTGTCCAGACACCTCATCAAGCCAAGAAACACCGACGTCAGTCTGGAAAACAAGAGACCAGGGTGAGCTCCCTGTCGGGAGGTCTGACTTACAGACGGAGACGTAGAAGGCATTTTCTCCCAGACAGCGGAGCTCACGGGCAGCCCGTGGTGCATCAGGCTGATGGGATGAAGGATGCCAGTGTGTGGGGGGGCACCCCCAGGACCCCTGGACTGTGGGGTTCTAGAGAAACCAGGATGATTTGAGGTCTTAAACACTCTGCCTGGTATTAGGAAGCACCATTCTGGATGGGGCTCCACCTGCCACCAGGGGGAGCCTGGGTTCTGGGTGTGCCCGCGTTCTTAAGGTCCCAGGACCTGGACAGAGTGAACTGCCCCACAGCTGTTGTCACACCCTCACACCTTCACACACGGCCGAGCCAACTCTGGATCATCTTTATGTGACCTGGAGACAGATGTCCCCGGAAAGGATCCAGGCTCCATCTTGAATAACCTGCCCCCAGGTGCAGGGTGGCCAGAGCGGCCCCCGGAAATTTGTTAGCAGAAGCAGGGACCTCAGAAGTCACGTGGCTCAGCCCCTCTGGCCCCTGGCCTCAGCTTACTGCATTCTCTAAGGGAGCACTTCCTTAATTATTATGTATTATAATGCATTATACCCACCTCTTCAGTCAAAGAAAAGCATAACGTGAACTCAAGACCCAGATTGACAGTATTGACCCATCAGGCCCCTAATGAGTCATGCTTCTGCCTGCCGATGTGGCAGGAGCCCCCCTCCCCCGCCCCCACCAAGAGAAAGACAAAAATTCCCACTGTCCTTGACAGACAGCATCAATTTCCGGAGCCGGCATATTCTTCCCTGGCAGATTTAGGACACCAAAGAAAACAATGGCCCCTGATAGTACCTCGGGGGGATGGGGGCAAGGGGGGACAAAACCCCTGCCCTCCCCAGGGTTTTCATAATGATACCTCGACGCTTATGCTACCCTGACCGCACGGGTCTACTGGGTCTGTGTGTATGGACGCATCAGCCCAAGCACACAACAGAAAAACAAGCCGGTTGTCCGCCCTTCCCCGCCCTCTGCAGGAATTTGGCTGGAGATGAAGGTTTGATCTTTTAGTAATAACATTCTCAGTGTCCAGCTGCGTGCAGCCAAGGGAAATAAACACATCAGCTTCTGAACCTGGTCGTGCAGTGGATTGACATGGCCGCTGACAAAGGATTAACCTCTTGTTGCCTCGGGGCCCTGCCCCACAAAAGATGACCTATATTTTCAACCCAAACAGCTTCTCTGCGTTAATACTTAATGGCCGCAGAGCGCAGGGTAACCACGCGGGTGTTTTGCCAAGGTCACCCTCTTTCACAATCGGTGCTCTTTTGGTTCTAAGTGTGCTTCCAGCGTGCACAGTTGCATGGAAATTAAATACCCCTTGAAGGGGAAGTAGAAGAATGGTGTCTACACAGAGGAAATCCAGTGTCACAGACCAGGCCTTCAGGGGGCCTTGGAGAGTCTGAGGAGGCAAATACTCTGAGCCATGGTTCGAATGTACCGGTTCTGCCTTCCTGCTAATGTACCAGTTCTAGCCCAACAGTGCAATTGCTATTGTAGTTCTGTTTAGGGTCACTTTAGGTCCTGTGGCCTCAGTCTTTCACCTAAATTATTTCAGAAATAATTTAGGATTGAGTGTCTCCAGCACGGCCCTCAAACTATTGTTGTTGTTGAGTTACTAAGTCATGTCTGACCCTTTGCGACCCCATGGACTGTAACCTGCCAGACACCTCCGTCCATGAGATTTCCCAGGCAAGAATACTGGAGTGGGTTGCTATTTCCTCCTTCAGGATATCTTCCTGACCCAGAGATCGAACCTGCATCTCCTGAATTGGCAGGCAGATTCTTTACCTTTGAGCCACCAGGGAAACCCCCCTCCAAATGATATGCTACCCTAGGAAATGACCTGGAGGCAAGTAGAGAGGAACAGTTTACCTCCGGAGTCACATCTTTCCCCTGACATCTTGGGAGATTTTGACTAAAACTGCCTAGGAGAGCGGCTCTTTAATAGGATTGGAATGAAACAGATTCATCACCACTGGTCTGAGGGGAAATTATTATCTGAAAAAAGAAATTTCTAGAATTCCTGTGTAGTCTGTATGTTCCAGAAATAACCCATATTGACTTTGCATCAGTCAGCTCTTTACATCTGGAACAAGACTTAGTGGATACATTCCGTAGGGACAGACCAGCTGTTGTAAAAAAACAAAACAAACAAACAAAAAAAACTCCCTCTAATTTTACTGGCTTAACACTGGCCTATGTATCAGTTCTTCCCAGGTGGTGCTAGTGGCAAAGGACCCACCTGCCAATGCAGGAAATGACACAGCTTCAATCCCCGGGCTGGGAAGATCCCCTGAAGGAGGGCATGGCAACCCACTCCAGTCTCCTTGCCTGGAGAATTCCATGGACAGAGGAGCCTGGCGGGTTACAGTCCGTTGGGTCACAGAGTTGGACAAGACTAAGCACTCACGCACGAATCAGTTCAGCAGGTGAGTTCTTGGTCTGCGAGCAGATTTCAAGTCTCCTTCCCCTAACACTGAATGCTGCACTAGGGCCTTGCAGTCTTTAGCCTCCAGACCGCACATGGGGAAAGAAAGGGGTGAAGAAGACTTACTGGCTCCCTAACTGTTGTGGCGTGGAAATGACAAACATCACTCCTGCTCACATTCCAACGGTCAGTCAAAACTTGTCACAAGGCCCCAAATATATACAAAGGAGGCTGAGAGCTGCAGTCCCCAGCTGGACAGCTGTTTCTTAGTGAGAAGTCTTCACCACGGACAGGAGGGGCTACATGTTGGTGGTTGGGTAGCAGTCTCTGCCACGTGGCCATCCAGTGCTGGGGTTGACCCCACGCCAAGACAGTTGCGTGGTATACAAGACAAGGCCATCAGTCAGTGTCCTGGGAATTCTGCCAGAGACCAAGAGCTCCCTACTTGGCAAGGAAATCTATTAAACTTTTTCGACAGCACTACCAATGATAGAGCTTCCCTGGTGGCTCAGTGATAAAGAATCCACCTTCCAATTAAGGAGGTTCCATCCCTGGGTTGGGTTGGGTAACTGGAGGTTCCATCCCTGGGTTGGGTAACTGGAGAAGAAAATGGCAACCCACTCCTGTTTTCTTGTCTGGAGAATCCCGCAGACAGAGGAACCTGGTGGGCTATAGTCCACTGGGTCCCAAAAGTGTCAGACACGACTTAGAAACTAATCAACAGTCACAACCAATGATAAGAAAGTGCTGATACTGAGTTATGATATTTCATCGCAGTTTCCATCTGCTGATCTTAGTTCTCCCCTTCTAGAATCTCACAGAAGTTCTACTTCTTCCACTTGACCAACCATCAGAGAGAAGATCCACCCTGTCTCCCTAAAGTGATTCATTATCTAAGCATGCCCAGCTTGCTGGTTTTCACTCCATTTAGGACACTGGCCATCTTTCTTGGGATATTCACACAACTCGTCTTGGCCACCTTGAAATGTTTATAGCTCAGAACTGAAAACAGGGCATCAGGTGAGCAGAAGGAGACAGGATGGGCTCCATGAGAAGGACCCAGTGTGTTTCATTCTGGCAAAACTTTCCGGGGCTGCTGTTTCTAGTCTCTCATCAGCTGGGTGGTGGACTAGGAGAGACAGTGACTCTGGCTCCTGGATATGAGTCTCAGAGGGACCGAAGCCCTGCTGTTCACAGACCTCCCGCTCCTGTTCTTACACAATGAGAGAGTTTCGCTGCGAAGGGCTCATTTCAGATCAATGCGTTTTAAAGCTTAAAAAGAAAAATATGGCTGAACTAAAATGATAATAAAGAAAGCTCAAGATAACGCAGTCTTTTATGCAAGCTTTATATCTCATGAGCCATGCTTTAGAACAATCCTGGAGGTGAGCATAAATTAGACACAGAATCTTTTAGTTTAAAAAAAATTAATAAAGTTTAGATTAAATATTAAAGAGAAAAGATGTAGTTCATTCTTCCTGGATGAAGCCTCAGAAAAATAAGCTTTGTTACTCTTCCTCCCTTTAGGCTGGAATGGCAAAAGAGTCTCTATAGAAATATTTTTTAAAAATTTTAGAAAGTTTCTTAAATTAATTTTTACAGTTGAAAAGTATATTATGGGAGAGACTATTTTACCCGGATTGGGCCGTTTTGTAAAAAATTGATCCAGAAAAGCAATTTGTCTCAATTATATTTTATTTTGCTCTATTTTGATAGGAAAAAGGAAGGGTGGAATTGCAAGCAACCTTTTAATATAGCTTAGAGACTTAATGGGGAAAGGGCACTAATATTGTAATTACCAGTTTTCTTTTATCAGCTACAGTTCTCTTTGTTGCTCCTGCTATTTAAAGTTACTGTTCACACACTGTGGCTAATTCCCTTTGTTAAATTTCACAGTGAATGCAGCTTCCTGAATATTTGTTATTGCGGTCCTATGGATGCAGGCTTCTCAGATAAAGGAGCAACTGGGTGCATCCATCTGTAGGCAAATTAAAAATGAGTTTAACCCCATGGCTTCCGTGACCTGGTCCCCTTAGGCAGAATGTGCCCTATGCTTTGGACTAACAAGATGTAAAACTGAACTAACACACGCTTTATTTTTAACAGTATTTGGTGGAACATCAGGATACATCTTTGATATGTCCCTATAGTCACACAAAGGGGATCTGGGGAGGGAATCCAAAAGGCAGGGCTGGGAAAGAGGGCTATGGGGTCTGGAGAACAAGAGAAAACAGTAAGATATTTTTTGAAAGAAAAAAAGTCTATTTTTGTTATTCAAGGTATTGTTGTTGTTGTTGTTCAGCCCTTAAGTCGTGTCTGCCTCCTTGCAATCCCAGGGACTGCTGCACACTAGGCTCCTCTGTCCTCTACTATCTCCCAGAGTTTACTCAAACTCGTGTCCATTGAGTTGGTGATGTCACCCAACTATCTCATCTTCTGCCGCCCTCTTCTCCTTTTGCCCTCAATCTTTCCCAGTGTCAGGGTCTTTTGCAACGAGTCAGTGCTTTGAATCAGGTGGCCAAAGTAGCGGCATGCTACTGCTGCTACTAAGTCGCTTCAGTCATGTCCGACTCTGTGCGACCCCATAGATGGCAGCCCACCAGGCTCCCCCGTCCCTGGGATTCTCCAGGCAAGAACACTGGAGTGGGTTGCCATTTCCTTCTCCAATGCATGAAAGTGAAAAGTGAAAGGGAAGTCTCTCAGTCGCATCTGACTCTTAGCGACCGCATGGACTGCAGCCCACCAGGCTCCTCCATCCATGGGATTTTCCAGGCAAGAGTACTGGAGTGGGGTGTCATTGCCTTACCCCCTAACAAATGAAGAGCTCATCTACAACTGGATTGGAAGGTTTGAATCATGGTTAAATGAACTTCTGGAGGAGACTCAGGCAGGTTGGTCAGAGGGTTGCAGACCACTTGGGGATATGAGGAGTCTCTTGCTAGTCTCTGGCCGGGACCCTGGGCTTTTGTAATCATTATTCTCCACTTCTTTCCTTTCCACAGGATTGCCACTCGTGGGCATCTGTCCTGAGGGGAGGAATGCATATTTGGTTTTCTGCCGTCTATTCCTCCTCTTGTAATTTTCAATGAGAGAGAGAGAATAAGAAAGTAATTGACATTTCTTTCTGTCCTGATCAATCTAATATTGGAAAGAGAGAGGAAGGAAAGGGTCTAGAACACACAAGAATAGACTTTGCTTCGTCACTGGGGGTGATACCATTAATTTATTCATTCAGTGAGTATTTGTTGAATGCCCACCACGCGTCAGGCTCTATTCTAGGCTTGAGTAGGAGGAATGAACCAGTCAGAGAGGGTCTCAGCTTTCACAGAGCTATATTCTGGTGAAGGGAGATTGTAATAAACCTGAAAACAAATGAAAACGCTGCAGGGGAAGGAGACAAAGCCGGCAGAGGCAAGACGCTGGAGGCGCACATTTGGCTGGCGCTGGTGTCTGGTCGGGGAAGGACAGTGATATCTGATCAGAGCCCAGAGGGATGTGAAGGATCAGTCCCGTGGAGAGCTGAAGAATCAGGCTGAGAGGAAAGCAAGTTCAAAGGCCCTGAAAGAGGAAGGACCACCCTCTCTTCTGTTGGAGAGAATCAATGAAGCCATGGTGGGCTAAGGGTCCCCGGGGAGCCTACAGATGAGGATGGAAGAGTCCACAGAGCAGGTCGAGCACCTGACTCGGACTTTTATCCTGAGTGCAGAAGTAAACAATGGAGGGCCTTACTCACCTATACTTTGTTTGAAGCACATGGATGATCTTAAACATACTCAAAAGTGTAGAACAGAGAGTCATGGGTCTCAGACAGGCATCATCAGCTTCAACAGTGAACAACCCACCCTGTTCTTATTCCCACCCTCCACCCAATCTTCCCATCTCAACCAGGTTTTACTGAAACTTCTAGATATCCATGCATTTCTTTCATAAGTACGAGAGCATGTATCATGCCTGAACACTGAAGAATAATTCCTAAAGAGTGTCAAATAAATATTATCAGCTAACGTGCCCCTCTGTAAAATTTTATGTGTATAAACTTTTGTCTTAGTTTTTTTTGAATCAGGATCCAAATAAAGTTCATATATTGAAACTGGCTGGCTTGAATATGTCACTCAAATCTCTAAAGTTACAGCTTTACTTTCAGGAGAGGATTTAAAGCCAGGGAATATCATGACTTGTCACTTTTTAAAAGACTTCTCTGGCTCCACATGGAGTCCAGGGAGTAGAAGGGCAAGATGGAAGGAGAGAAAGTGGTCCCAGGAGAGATGATGGTTCTGAGGGTGACGGTGACATGCAAAGTGTTTGGATGAACATTGGGCTTGCCAATTTTCTGTCTCATTTTCCAGTTCAAGTTTGCTGCTGCTGCTGGTGCTAAGTTGCTTCAGCTTGCCAGATGTGTTTTTCACATACGGTGGTCTAATCGCTAAGTCATGTCCGACTCTTTATGTGTAGCTCACCAGGCTCCTTTGCCCATGAGGTTTTTCAGGCAAGAATACTGGAGTGGGTTGGCATCCTTTTCCAGGCAGTCTTCCTCACCCAGGGATTGAGCCTTGGTCTCCTGCATTGCAGGAATACTGGAGTGGGTTGGCATTCCCTTTTCCAGGCAGTCTTCCTCACCCAGGGATTGAACCTTGGTCTCCTGCATTGCAGGGGGATTCTTTACCAACTGAGTCACCAGGGAAGCCCCTCCCTCCATTTTTTTTAATATAGTCAACTAAAATTTCAGATTATGAATGCATGCATGTATATAAATGATGAAAAGTGAAAGTGTTAGTCATTCAGTTGTGTCCAACTCTTTGTGACTCCGTGGACTATAGCCTGCCAGGCTCTTCTGTCCCTGGAATTTCCCAGGCAAGAATAGTGAAGTGGGTTGCCATATCTTTCTCCAAGGGATCTTCCCAACCCAGGGATCAAACCTGCATCTCCTGTGTCTCCTGCATTGCAGGCTGATGCTATACCTGCTGAGCCACTAGGGAAGCCCCATACTGCTTAACAGTAAAATATAATTACTCCTGCAAATGATGAGCACTTTGCTGTGTGTCAGCCACTGTGCTAAACTTTTAACATGAGTTCAGTTCAGTTCACTTCAGTCTTTACGACCCCATGAACTGCAGCACGCCAAGCCTCCCTGTCCATCACCAACTCCCAGAGTCTACCCAAGCTCATGTCCATTGAGTCAGTGATGTCATCCAACCATCTCATCCTCTGTCGTCCCCGTCTCCTCCTGTCCCCAATCCCTCCCAGTTTCAGGGTCTTTTCCAATGAGTCAACTCTTCTCATGAGGTGGCCAAAGTACTGGAGTTTCAGCTTTAGCATCAGTCCTTCCAATGAACACCCAGGACTGATCTCCTTTAGGATGGACTGGTTGGATCTCCTTGCAGTCCAAGGGACTCTCAAGAGTCTTCTCCAACACCACAGTTCAAAGCATCAAATCTTCGGCTCTCAGCTTTCTTTATAGTTCGACTCTCACTCACATCCATACATGCCCACTGGAAAAATCATAGCCTTGACTAGACTGACCTTTGTTGGCAGAGTAATGTCTCTGCTCTTTAATATGCTGTCTAGCTTGATCATAACTTTCCTTTCAAAGAGTAAGCGTCTTTTAATTTCATGGCTGCAATCACCATCTGCAGTGATTTTGGAGCCAAAAAAAATAAAGTCACCCACTGTTTCCCCATCTATTTCCCATGAAGTGATGGGACCGGATGCCATGATCTTCGTTTTCTGAATATTGAGCTTTAAGCCAACTTTTTCACTCTCCTCTTTCACTTTCATCAAGAGGCTCTTAGTTCTTCATCACTTTCTGCCTTAAGGGTGGTGTCATCTGCATATCTGAGGTTACTGACATTTCTCCCGGCAATCTTGATTCCAGCTTGTGCTTCTTCCAGCCCAGCGTTTCTCATGATGTACTCTGCATATAAGTTATATAAGCAGGGTGACAATATACAGCCTTGACGTACTCCTTTTCTTATTTGGAACCAGTCTGTTGTTCCATGCCCAGTTTACCATTTGCCATTAGTGAAGATTCAATCACTTACCCAAAGTCACTGAGCAGAATTACAGGAGCATGGGTCCCTTGTGGCTTTTATTTGTCCATCATTCTGTCTTCTGGAAAATTAGACCCACTTTAGGCCTAGTAGTCCTAGCTTTCTGAGTGTATTTGAAACTTCCTAAATCTCCTATGTGTGTGTGTGTGGTGTGGTGTGTGTGGTGTGTATGGTGTGTTTGTGTGGTATGTGTGGTTTGTGTGAGGGGTGTGTATGTGTGTGTGTGGTGTGTATGGTATGGTGTGTGGGGGGGTATATGTATGGAAGGTATGTCTTGTGTGTCTTTGTGGGATGTGTGTGCAGTTATGTTGTGTGTGTGTGTGGTGTGTATGTGAGCAGTGTATGGTTTGTGAGGGGTGTGTGTGTGCAGTGTGTGGTGTGTGTGTGATGTGTGTGGGGTATGTGGTGTGCATGTGTGTGGTGTGTGGTTTCTGTGGTGTGTGTGTGGTGTTTGAGGCTGTGTGTGTGTCTGTGGTGTGTGTGGGGTTTGTGATGTGTGTGGGGTGTGTGTGTGGTGTGTGCCGGAGACTTATTGCTTGATTGAGCTCAGTTTCTTCTGTTCAGTTTCCAACTCTACACAATAGCGTTTCCTCCTTCTAGGGGGAAGCAGAAGCTGGGAGAGACCAGAGGAAGCGCCTTCACGGAGCTTCCTGTTGAGGGAAACAGGAAGCGCTGCAGAGTCATGAGGAAACCTGCCGGCAGAGATTTCTAGGGTTGGAAGGGCAGGGCCGGGGGCCCAGCATGGAGCCTGGAGCACGGAGCTTAGAAGTTGATAGGAAAAGGATGCCTGAACTTCTGTGTTTCCCTTTGCTACAATCGTATCAAAAGCAACTCTTGGCAAATACTGAATGGCTAAAGTTTAGAGAAAGCCCATGCTTATTGGGCCATCTGCACCAACCCAGAGCAAAATGCCAGCCACAGGTGATTCAAAGAGCAGTGAAGAAGCAGTCAAAAGTGGGTGAAAAATGCTCACTCCTGTTCCGAGACTTCCACAGTGGCATTCATTGAGAGGCCTCTTTTTGAATGAAATCCTTGAATGCAAAGGACCAGTTAGAATTACTAAAGCTAAAGTTTGGTTGGAAAAAAAAAAGTAGAATGGAGCAGAATGATACAAATGCAATATGCAAAAAAAGTGGATTTCCTTGGTGGCTCAGTGGTAAAGAATCTGCCTCCTAATTCAGGAGACGTCAATTTGATCTGATTGATCCCTGGGTCGGGAAGATCCCCTGGAGAAAGAAATGGCCATTCACTCCAGTGTTCTTGCCTGGAGAATCCCATGGACAGAGGAGCCTGGCAGGCCACAGTCCATGGGGTCACAAAGAGTCGGACACCACTGAGTGATTAAACAACAAAATTAAAAGGAAAGGAAAATTTATATAGGATATGGAAGTGGAAGAGATCTATACAAGAAGTTAAAAGTCAACCTGCAGGAACTTGTTTTGTTTTGTGAACAAACAGCTTCCATTGTTTTTTGAGCAGCCTGAGGAGTGTCTGGCTAATGAACAAAAGATTGGAGAGCAATACCCCCTCTCAGGGTGCCCTTGTCCGGAACAGACCTGTGTGCTTTAATATTGACCAGTTTGGCACCCGTGACCCATGATCCTTGGGTTTCATCCCTCATTACAAGATCATCAGTGACACCTGAGTTCTTCAGTGGATCCTTTCTGGACCTGGAAGCACTGGTTCCTCTGAAACATTTTCAGTGTTGGGCATGCCCGTATTCTTAGAATACGCTTGCATCATTCACCTGGTCTCCTGAACTTCCTGTTTCCCTGGTTTTCCTCTACTCCTGTGGCTATGTCTTCACCTACAGGCTTTTGTCTCCCCACCCACTTATGAGGTGGTTTGGGGCTGAGGGCCAGGATTGCATCTGAGCCGTATCTTTACTCACTTACAGAGATCCATGCACTCTTTTGGCTTTGATTATTATTTATTTGCTCACAACTGCTATTTTCCTGTGTAGGGCTTCAGCTCTATATGTCTGAAAACCTTCTAGAATCCTCTGCCTAGAAGTCTCAGCAGCATTTAATACTTGTCAAGCTCAAAACAAAGTTCTTTACCTCCTCTGATCTGCCATAGTCCATCTCAGTGTGGCCTCTTTATCCTCCATTTATTCAAGTGGTGAGTCATCCTCAAACCCCCCGTCTTTTCCACATACTATAAATTATTGAAGGTTGTCCTCTTCTTTCTAAGTATCTCTAAAATCTGTCACCTTTTCAAGCTCCTTGAGGAGGTACTGTTAAGTAATCTTATTTGCTGACTACATGGACCTGGAACTAAGATCAGATCATAAACTCCAGCTCATTGCACCCTGGGGGTCCTGAGGCCACGGCCCAGTGATTCAGTTCCAGGCCCCACGTGGTTTTGTACCCTGAGAATGCCACTTTCAGAGCTGACAAAAGTGTGTTTCCTAATGTGCTAAAACTTCTCTGTGGTCTGACTACTTGAAGATTAAAAAATAGCACTATTTGTGGTCTGCATTCATGTGAATTTACACCAATCAGAATAATGTGTGGTTTCCTCTATTTCTATCTTTCTCCCTTCTCCACTCGGTAACCCACTTCTCCATTAACTCCTGCACACCAAATCTCCATTTTGTGACACCTCAGCTCTCTGGACAATCAGTTGGTTATTTTACTACTAATGCTCATTTTCATCTAAAACATGCCAAGAAAATGAACGTACATTTGATATATATAGAAAGGTAGGTAAATAGGTAGATGGATAGAAAAATATTTTCTCAGGAAGACAGGATACACCGAACCTGTTTATGACTTATAGGAATATTATGAAGAATTCAGTTTCTATGACTACATTCAAAGGCAGAAAGATAAACAACCAAGAGAAAAATCACTTAAGCTATTTAAAAAGTAGAACTGGAAAGATATGAAATCTTGAAAACAGATGGATAAAGGAAGTAAAAAGAAACATTGATAACAGCAGGCAAAGCCCAAGGAAATCCAAGGCAAGGAGAAAATGGACAAAGCATTCAGACAAGAGCTAATATAATATTACCTTTTGGGCACAAACCACTAAATTGTAGGGGTTTTATGCTTTAACATGTCCTCCCACAAGAAACACAAAACAAGATATATTCTTGGCAGTTTGTAAACTTTATTTTTTTCCATTCTACTCTAAAGGCCTTGCCCTTTGCTATAGAGTTAATGAACATAATATGTTCACACTGGTGTGCATGTTCTCAAAGAGAGGAGGATTTGTGACCATTTTCATCAGTCTAACCATAACAGAAACACCAGGGAATTAAGAGATTCGTACTGCTGTCATAGTGGGGCACAAAATGTGTTCACATATGTTATTCTTTATGCACAACTGAGATTTCAAACTTAAAAATCATTTATGTAATTGCCCGATTTAGAATCAGAAACTCTGAAGAAGGAGTCAGCGAAGAGTTTTGTGATTGCTGACCTTGATTCCGATAATGCTGTGGCTGCCGCAGCAGCCTTGTCCCCGACGCCCTGACCACATGCCCTGGACGCCCATGTGCCATTTCACATACTCACCACTTCAAGACTACACGCAGTAGAATCCAAAGGGTATTACATGGGAACTGATGGGAGGGTGGGGGAATAAAAGGATTTTCTCTCCTCTGGTCTTTATTCATTGCCTTTCCATTTTTACGGGGGAGAAATAGTCAGTGAATTCTTTTCATTTTTAAGGGACGTCAAAGTTTAATGTGTCTTTAGTTTCAAACAGTGGCAATCTTCTTTCAAATTCTTGGGGGAGTTTAAAAAGCTGCTGTGGTGCTAATAGTTCCCCAATTCAGTGGGTTTCCAAAGTTGATTTAGTTGTTAAAGAAGATACTTCTTGATCAGTTCACAGTCATCCTGAAAGGACTCATTCTTGCTGTACAGAGCTGCAGCTCCTCCCTAGGATGAAAGAAGGTTCAGCGAGAACCTCCCTACTTCGGAGGGGATCCTCTAAAGAGATGCTTTTCTGTGTATTCCAGTGACCTTCCAGGTACACGGAGACACGAAGCTCAGTAAATACTAAAGTTTCAGGAACAGATAATCTGCTCCAACATTTTAGAAAATAGAGGATTAGACAATTTACCTCTAGAATCCCAAGATCCTAAAGCATTAATCAACTAGTCAAAGCTTTCAATTCAAAAGTGAATCAGAACCACTTAGTTATGGGATCCGTGTGCTTCTTAAGGCAGTAGGTGGAGAGACTGGCAGGGTGGCTCTTCTCCCAGGAAATAAACTAAACGCAACAGTCACAGGTCAGTATTTTTCCCTCAAAGAATGTCTAATCCTGCTGGGCTTCTCTGGTAGCGAGAACATCACACAGAGCAAGAGGCCCAGCTTCCAGACAGGTCCCGTTCCTCTCTGTAGACAAAAAGGAAAAAATTGTCCAAGTTCATGCCCACACCCTTCGTGTGAGTGGAGAGGTGATTATGCACCCGCACTCACAGGCACACACACACACACAACGCAGAAATGCACACAGTCCCTGCTCCTTCTCTTCCCACAGACCAGGGTCCCCCGGGGCCACCATGTCAAAGGGGATTTTCCAGGAGAACGCTTTGCCGAATGTGAATTTGGAGGAGACCACATTTACAACCCTGCTTCCATCAGTAAATCCTAAGAAGTAAACAAAGTGGGGCTCCTAGGACCTGATAATTTTGCATGATAAAATATGAAAACAATATATCCACACATGCTCCCATTCTATTATGAACCTGTGACTCTTCCTGTAGACTCAGAGTGACTTGCAGGCCCCTGTGCATTAGATGGTGACTGGTCTCAGCGTCTGTGTACCCTTGCCACGCCTCCACCCCCTGGTCTGAAATGTGAACATAACAATCCCCTCCTTTTAATGCCTGTCCAGAAGATCAATCAACTGTAACACACAGTCAACGTGTGCCCTAAAATGTCTCATGCACACTTTACGGGGTTATATTTACATTAAATTCTCAGATAGTTTTAAACTACTGTTTCCTAAACAGGTAAATGAAGGTAGGTATGGACCTCTGCCCCTCCAGTAGCAGCAAGATACCCTAACAAACTGCCTCGTCTTCATCTTCTGGAAGACCTAGAGAAGTTCTATGAAGTCATTTATTTATTTATCTATTATCAACCTAGACTTATGGATTCTGCTTTCTTCCATGTTTATAATTTAATACCATCCCCAATTATTTTGGTGCTCCAACTGTACAGAATGATCAGAGAAAGGTCCTACAAAATGGTTTCTGTGTCCTTGCAACAAGTTGTTGATCACTTTCTGAATCTTTCTCTTCTGAGCTAATGATGTATTTCAGGCTCCTTTTGCAACTTCCTTGACCTAGCACTGGAATCAGACATTTCTCTGGGAAGCTTTAGTTAGTTAGTTAGTTAGTTAGTTCAGTCGCTCAGTCATGTCCGACTCTTTGCGACCCCATGAATCGCAGCATGCCAGGCCTCCCTATCCATCATCAACTCCCGGAGTTCACTCAAACACGTCCATTGAGTCGGTGATGCCATCCAGCCATCTCATCCTCTGTCGTCCCCTTCTCCTCCTGCCCCAGTCCCTCCCAGCATCAGAGTCTTTTCCAATAAGTCAACTCTTCACATGAGGTGGCCAAACTATTGGAGTTTCAGCTTTAGCATCATTCCTTCCAAAGACCACCCAGGACTGATCTCCTTTAGAATGGACTGGTTGGATCTCCTTGCAGTCCAAAGGACTTTCAACAGTCTTCTCCAACACTGCAGTTCAAATGCATCAGTTCTTTGGTGCTCAGCTTTCTTCAACAGTCCACCTCTCACATCCATACATGACCAATGGAAAAACCATAGCTTTGATCAGATGGACCTTTGTTGGCAGAGTAATGTCTCTGCTTTTGAATATGCTATCTAGGTTGGTCATAACTTTCCTCCAAGGAGTAAGCGTCTTTTAATTTCATGGCTGCAATCACCACCTGCAGTGATTTTGGAGCCCAGAAAAATTGAAGTCTGACACTGTTTCCACTGTTTCCCCATCTATTTGCCATGAAGTGATGGGACCAGATGCTATGATCTTCATTTTCTGAATGTTGAGCTTCAAGCCAACCTTTTCACTCTCCTCTTTCACTTTCATCAAGAGGCTTTTGAGTTCCTCTTCACTTTCTGCCATAAGGATGGTGTGTCATCTGCACGTCTGAGGTGATTGATATTTCTCCTCAATTTCTTCTCAATTGATATTGATTCCAGCTTATGCTTCTTCCAGCCCAGCATTTCTCATGATGTACTCTGCATATAAGTTAAATAAGCAGGGTGACAATATACAGCCTTGATGTACTCCTTTTCCTATTTGGAGCCAGTTTGTTGTTCCATGTCCAGTTCTAACTGTTCCTTCCTGACCTGCATATAGGTTTCTCAAGAGGCAAGTCAGGTGTTCTGGTATTCCCATCTCTTTCAGAATTTTCCACAGTTTATTGTGATCTGCACAGTCAAAGGCTTTGTCATAGTCAATAAAGCAGAAATAGATGTTTTTCTGGAACTCTCTTGCTTTTTCCATGATCCAGCAGATGTTGGCAATTTGATCTCTGGTTTCTCTGCCTTTTCTAAAACCAGCTTGAACATCTGGAAGTTCACGGTTCACGAATTGCTGAAGCCTGGCTTGGAGAATTTTAAGCATTACTTTACTAGTGTGTGAGATGAGTCCAATTGTGTGGCAGTTTGAGCATTCTTTGTCATTGCTTTTCTTTGGGATTGGAATGAAAACTGACCTTTTCCAGTCCTGTGGCCACTGCTGAGTTTTCCAAATGTGCTGGCATATTGAGTGCAGCACTTTCACAGCATCATCTTTCAGGATTTGAAATAGCTCAACTGGAATTCCATCACCTCCACTAGCTTTGTTCGTAGTGATGCTTCCTAAGGCCCACTTGACTTCATATTCCGAAGCCTTGGTTCCCTTCCAAGGAGAATAGAGCCAGACACCCAGCTCTGCGCTCCAAGTGTGTGCATTGCTTCTGGGCTCCCAATGCTTCTACGCCCTTTCAGGAGACAGAGGTGTGGGGGAATATAAAAAACACACAATGTACAAACATACCCTCATATGCCTATGTAACACATATGTATGCATTTCTATGGAGAAGGCAATGGCGCCCCACTCCAGTACTCTTGCCTGGCAAATCCCATGGACAGAGGAGCCTGGTAGGCTGCAGTCCATGGGGTCGCTAGGGGTCGGACATGACTGAGTGACTTCACTTTCACTTTTCACCTTCATGCATTGGAGAAGGAAATGGCAACCCAATCCAGTGTTCTTGCCTGGGGATCCCAGGGACGGGGGAACCTGGTGGGCTGCCATCTCTGAGGTCGCACAGAGTCGGGCACGACTGAAGCAACTTAGCAGCAGCAGTAGCATGCATTTCTATATCCTTATCTTAGAAATCTTAAGGTTATACCAATGTTTTAAGTTGCCACTGAATTCACTCCAATTGAATTTGAACTAATTCATATGTATCTGCAAGTATTATGTGTAACACATTGCAGGTACCTTTTGTGTATCATGTATATATAATACATACATGTGCTCATTAATATATATAGTATCTTATTACATCAACATTAAACATTATTATAAATTATAATGGCAGCATGCAGTATATAATTATATATACACACACTCTATACTATGCTATCTATAGCTTCATCCTTTTACAATAAGAACCCTGGTTTCCAGCATCTTTTCATTTCCTGATTTGCTCAGCCCTATAACAGATGGGACTTCCCAGGAGGCACTAGTGGTAAAGAACTCACCTGCCAATACAAGAGATGTAAGAGACCCAGGTTCGATCCCTGGGTTGGGACGTTCCCCAGGAGGAGGGCATGGCAACCCAGTCCAGTATTCTTGCCTGGAGAATCCCATAGAGAGAGGAGCCTAGCGGGCTACTGTCCATGGGGTCACAAAGAGTCGGAAATGACTGAAGCGATTTAGCAAACTCACATAATAGATGTGCTCAGCCATGCAACAACTAGAAGCAAGCAACTGAATGAAGAGTTGAGGATTTGTTGGCAGTTACTTCCCTGCCCCACCCCCACCCATGCTGCTAGACTGAGGATGCGCAGTCAACACGGCTCATAGGTTATTTGACAGTCTCTTCCTTTCCCCCGAATGGGCTTTGCTATTCATTTTAAATAATATTATATCCATTTGTTTCAGTTTGTTTGCAGTTCTATTCCCCCCTTTCCTTGTTTCAATTTTGTTTTTTTAATTTTTAAAATTTAGAATAATAAGTTATTTTCAAATCTCAAAACTATATAAAAAAGTAATTTCAGAGAGGTTCACTTTCTGTTGTATTACTAGAAATATATCCTTAAGGTAAATTTCTATAAGTGGGATTTCTGGGTTGAAGAATAAATGCATATGTAGCTGTGTATGATTTTGCCAAATCCCCCTCCATAAGAGTCATTTAAATTCCCACCAGTGATGAATGTGAGATAGCCTTAACAGCAGAGTAAATTATCAAGCTCTTAAATAGTGTCCAAATAGTTGAGTGAGAAATGATATCTTCAATTCAGTTCAGTGGCTCAGTCGTGTCCAACTATTTGCGACCCCATGAACTGCAGCACGCCAGGCCTCCCTATCTATCAGCAACTCCCGGAGTTCACTTAAACTCACATCCATTGAGTCGGTGATGCCATCCAGCCATCTCATCCTCTGTTGTCCCCTTCTCCTCCTGCCCTCAATCCCTCCCAGCATCAGAGTCTTTTCCAATGAGTCAACTCTTCGCATAAGGTGGCCAAAGTATTGGAGTTTCAGCTTTAGCATCATTCCGTCCAAAGAACACCAGGGCTGATCTCCTTTAGAATGGATTGGTTGGATCTCCTTGCAGTCCAAGGGACTCTCAAGAGTCTTCTCCAACACCACAGTTCAAAAGCATCAATCTTCTGTGCTCAGCTTTCTTATAGTCCACTCATATCCATACATGACTACTGGAAAAATCATAGTCTTGACTAGACGGACCTTTGTTGGCAAAGTAATGTCTCTGCTTTTGAATATGCTGTCGAGGTTGGTCATAACTTTCCTTCCAAGGAGTAAGCATCTTTTAATTTCATGGCTGCAATCACCATCTGCAGTGATTTTGGAGCCCAAAAAATAAAGTCTGACACTGTTTCCCCATCTATTTCCCATGAAGGGATGGGACCAGATGCCATGATCTTCGTTTTCTGAATGTTGAGCTTTAAGCCAACTTTTTCACTCTCCTCTTTCACTTTCATCAAGAGGCTTTTCAGTTCCTCTTCACTTTCTGCCATAAGGGTGGTGTCATCTGCATATCTGAGGTGACTGATATTTCTCCTGGCAATCTTGATTCCAGCTTGTGCTTCTTCCAGCCCAGTGTTTCTCACTAACTTGATGGCCATGAGTTTGAGCAAGCTCTGGGAGTTGGTGATGGACAGGGAAGCCTAGTGTGCTGCAGTCCATGGAGTTGCAAAGAGACGGACATGACTGAGAGACTGAACTGCATATAAGTTAAATAAGCAGGGTGACAATATACAGCCTTGATGGACTCCTTTCCCTATTTGGAACCAGTCTGTTGTTCCATGTCCAGTTCTAACTGTTGCTTCCTGACCTGCATACAGGTTTCTCAAGAGGCGGGTCAGGTGGTCTCGTATTCCCATCTCTTGAAGAATTTTCCACAGTTCAGGTATCTTAGTGTAGTTTTAATTTACATTTGTTCTTATTATGAGTAAATTAAACATCTTTTGCATTAAATAAATGTTATTTTAATATATTTTCTGTCAATTTTTCTATTCTTGAATGGCTTGTATCCACATTTCTGTAAAATTTTTTTGTCCTTTTCCTTCAATATATCCCTAGGTTGGGAAGATCCCCTGGAAGAGAACATGGGAACTCACTCCAGTGTTATTCCAGGGAAGATTCCATGGACAGAAGAGCCTGGCAGGCTATAGTCCATGGGATCACAAAGAGTGGGACACAGCTGAAATGCCTGAGCACTCTTTTTCTGTGCAGCTTCCTGGATGGATGATGTTGCCCTCATGGTGTGAATCAGGACAACTTCTCCCAGCAAGAAGATAAGATTGTAAGAAACCTGAATATAAACTTTAGTAGAAGAAGAAATATAAGACCAACTTACCTACCTCCTGAGAAATCTGTATGCAGGATTTCTCAATACTTTCTCAAACACTCCAATACTTGAGCCACCTGATGTGAAGAACTGACTCATTGGAAAAGCCCCTGGTGCTGGTAAAGATTGAAGGCAGGAGGAGAAGGGGATGACAGAGGATGAGATGGTTGGATGGCATTACTGACTTGATGGCCATGAGTCTGAGCAAGCTCTGGGAGTTGGTGATGGACAGGGAAGCCTAGTGTGCTGCAGTCCATGGAGTTGCAAAGAGACGGACATGACTGAGACTGAACTTAACTGAACTGAGTGGAGGAAATGGAGCGCAGGTAGCTATCCATTAGCAACTATTAGTTTGTATGCACTAAAAATGGGATACTTTCCTATCCCAGGGTACTGATGGAAGCTAACCAAGGTGATAAGCTTGAACTCATCTGAAACAGAGTCAATCCCTCAAGACATCTGTCTTCACTGTAGCCAGTCACTAGAAAATGTCCTTTCAGTGTGCCAGATGAAGCATGACCTTGACTTTCTTTGCTGACATTTTTTTAGGGGCGTGTCTTTAGAATCTAACAGGCAAGAAGTTAATAACTGCTTCAACTTTTCACTTAGCTAGGAACCATTCTTCAAATAAATAAAGTGCAGTTATCCCCCTTTATCCACAGGGGATCTGTTCAAAGTCCCTCAGTTACTGCCTGAAACCAAGGATGATTCCAAACCATGTACTATGCTTGCTTCTAGTGTTTACAAACCCATGATAAGGTTTAGTTTATAAATTAGTCACATTGAAAGAGTAGCCCCGTAGCTAACAATAAAACGGAATGATTATAACAACATTGGAATAAAAGTTATGTAAATATGGTCACTCTCTCTCAAAATATTGCCTTTTCCTTCTTAACTAAACGCGTGTCTTGCACTATGGCGGTAAGGATGTTTTGCAGTTTGAAATGCAACAGCAAAGCCAACATGAATTTCTTTTTCCTTGTTCATGAGTTCACAGATAGAAGATTCACTCTTAGCGCGTGTGTGTGTGTGTGTGTGTCTGTGTGTGTGTGCACGCGCTAAGTCGCTTCAGTCAAGTCTGACTCTTTGTGACCCTGTGGACTGTAGCTCCTCAGGTTCCTCTGTCCACAGGTTTCTCCAGGCAAGAATACTGGGTGGGTTTCCACTTCCTTCCCCAGGATTTCTTGGCAACCCAGGGATTGACCTTGGGTCTCTTACATCTCCTGCATTGGCAGATGGGTTCTTTACTACTAGTGCCACCTGGGAAGCCCCAGGAGATGTTAGCAACCTCGGCATATGTTATTTTTATTTCCTTATTAAGTCGAAAACTTTCATCTTTTCACTAAAAGTAAGGACTTCCAGGCTTTGGCAGATTCTAATTGCCAGCATCACTGCTCTGTGCTTTGGGACCATAATTAAGAAAAACCAGGGCTGGAAGAAGCACAAGTTGGAATCAGGATTGCCAGGAGAAGTATCAATAACCTCAGATATGCAGATGACACCACCCTTATGGCAGAAAGTGAAGAGGAACTAAAAAGCCTCTTGATGAAAGTGAAAGAGGAGAGTGAAAAAGTTGGCTTAAAGCTCAACATTCAGAAAACAAAGATCATGGCATCTGGTCCCATCACTTCATGGCAAATAGATGGAGAAACAGTGTCAGACTTTATTTTTTGGGCTCCAAAATCACTGCAAATGGTGATTGGAGCCATGAAATTAAAAGATGCTTACTCCTTGGAAGAAAAGTTATGACCAACCTAGACAGCATATTCAAAAGCAAAGACATTACTTTGCCAACAAAGGTCCGTCTAGTCAAGGCTATGGTTTTTCCAGTGGTCATGTATGGATGTGAGAATTGGACTGTGAAGAAGGCTGAGCACCGAAGAATTGATGCATTTGAACTGTGGTGTTGGAGAAGACTCTTGAGAGTCCCTTGGACTGCAAGGAGATCCAACCAGTCCATCCTAAAGGAGATCAGTCCTGGGTGTTCATTGGAAGGACTTATGCTAAAGCTGAAACTCCAATACTTTGGCCACCTTATGCGAAGAGTTGACTCATTGGAAAAGACTCTGATGCCGGGAGGGATTGGGGGCAGGAGGAGAAGGGGACAACAGAGGATGAGATGGCTGGATGGCATCACTGACTCAATGGACATGAGTTTGAGTGAACTCTGGGAGTTGGTGATGGACAGGTAGGCCTGGTGTGCTGCGATTCATGGGGTCGCAAAGAATTGGACACGACTGAGCAACTGAACTGAACTGAATTGAGGGTCACTTGTACACCAGCCCTGATACCCACAGCTGATCTAATAACTGAGCTACTAACTGCTACTAACATGACAGTCAGATACACTGAATGAAGGGATGATTCCCAAAAGTAGACAGCAGGACAGCATGAGATTTCATCCATCACTCAGAACGGTGGCGCAAAATTTAAAACTATCTGTTTCTGGAATTTTCCATTTCATGCTTTTGGACAGAGGTTAACAGCAGGTATCTGAAACCTTAGAAAGTGAAAGCACAGGTGAGGGAGCACTGCTGGATTGGAATGCCTGAGAGATGAACTTGTTAAAAATAAACAGTCATTTACCAGCAAATACGGACATGAAGAGGAACCCGAGGGCCTCACGCAAATTCTGAGCACATCGCCCGACTCAGCTGTTGATGACTCTGCTGAAAAGGAGACAACAGAGGTGGCATTTATAACCTGAAAAATTCCCTGAAGTGATCTTCCTGGCTCAGAGATTTATGGGTCAGGGTGAAATTTTTATCTTCTCTCCTCTAAGTCAGTTTAGAGACTCATCATATGCAGCAAAACCATCAACCTAATAAGGAAGCTACTTTCTTTCTTTCTCCCTCTTATTTTTATTCATATTTCCCCCACAGCACACCTCACTCTTCAGGACTGGCCTCCAGTGCCCAACAGCAGCCATGACTATGTCTTCACGAAAGAAGATGGATAAAATATTACCATAACCTCAGAGGCAGGAGCAAAGCCCTTATTAGAATTCAGACCTACAGCTGGAAGTTCCAGCATGGGGCGGGAGATAAAGTTCCCCATTGTTAGCACACAAGTGCCTCAGACTTCCTGGCAACGGCAGTGAATTACGCAGTCATTTATGCAGCCCTTCAGAAGCAGTCCACTGTTCCCAACAAAAAAGGCATTCAGGAAGAGAGAGATGGCTCCCCGGCCCCAGAGAGCTGGCTTTGGACAGTGAATGGACGCTGGGCCTCCCAAGTCAATGGCCTCTATGGGAAAGGCAGTGATGTCACCGCGAATGCATTTTCAGGGTTCTGCCCTGCTTTCCCCTGCTCTCTCCCCTTCGTAGGCCGATGCCCTGCTTTATTTTTCTCCGCTTTCTCTCTCTTGCTGTCTCCCTCTGGATTCTTTGAGGCCATTCTATTTTTTCAAAGTGTAGAGCTCAAACCCCAGCAAAGGCTCACGACAGCACGACTGCCGTGGCAACACCGGGGCTTCCACACTCCAGCTTGGCATAAAAAGTAGAAAACGCTTGAAAGGGAGGCAAGAGAGAACGCAGGGAGGAAGCCAGTGTGTCCCCTGTGGGGGTGGTGTGGGCCAGGAAAGGGTGGCGCAAGGAGGAGGAACCTGTGAAGGGGCTTGTGGGAGACAAATTTGTAATCCTTCGCATCCAAAACTTAAAAAAAAAAAAAATCTTTGCTGCTGATGGACATGTAGAAATGCAGGGGAAGAGTAACAGAGCTTCTGCAAGAAATAAGGTCATGCTTTTGAAAACTTGCTCAATGATATGGTGTAGAGGGTGCTTTCAAAACTTCATCTAGCTTTCTCCAAAAGAAAGACAGGAAAGAAAAAGTCTCACATGATGTGTGACCCAGTGGAGAGGGAGCCAAAGACAGGCTGATGCATTTGAGGATGCCCCAGGCTCTGGAGTCCCTGGGTGTCAAAGAACTGCAGACATAAACTCTAAGGTGCTGTCGTGTCAAGAGTAGTCGGTGGGGAATAGAAAGAGCCTTTCATTCCCCTGCTTTCTTCTCCCAGAGAATACGTACCTTGGACTCCCACAAGAGAATAAATACATCATTTCTCTGATATGCTTTATGTCCCTTCTATCAAAAAGCAGATATTAAGCAATCTGAAGAAAGCAGCTCCTAGAAAACCCAAACTCCTGCTCCCATGAAAACCAGGCCAGCAAACTGGGCTGTTTTGCTGTGAAGGCACCATCCGGTCACCCAGGGCTCCTCTTCGGTGTCTGCCACCTGATCTGTGTGAGCCTGCATCCAAGTCCGGGGTCCTCCTTAGTCACTGCTTCTAATTCTCTCTTCTACTACTTCCCAAATATTTAATCAGCTGTGGTTTAAGCACTATATTCTCCATTTGTAGAAGATACAATCTATTGGACCCAGAGCCCCCCCCCCCCCGCCCCCACTCCGAAAAGCTGCAAGACTAGTTAAGGAAGACAGAGCCCTCAAGAGGGCATGGATTGTTTGGCGGCATCTGCTAACAATGGGGCATGACTGCTCAGGGGCCTGCCCCAGGGCCTGGCCTAGGCTCCCTGCCAACCACCTGGCAGTCCAAGTTCTTCCCACCAGCCCCCTCTTCCCTTGTGTCCCTGGAGAGCCTGGGGTCTTCACTACAATCTGAAGGTATCTCTGGGCTGCTCAACCCTGTCTGTCCCTCAAGGAATTTCCCCATAATTCCTTGCATGCTCTTGTTATTGGCTGAGTTCTTCCAAGTCATGTGCAGGCATTCAAACCCCAGGACTTCAAGTAATCAAGTTAAAGGTAATCAAGTGAAAATGAGGTTCTTAGGTTGGCTCTAACTCAGTATGACTGGTGTCCTTATAAAGATGGGGCCTTTGGAGACAGACATGCACAGTGGGAAGTTAATATAAAGAGGCACAGGGGAGAGGGGGCCATCTACACAGAGACAGAGGATGGGAACAGATCCTCAGAGGAGCCAGTTCTGTAGAAGCCTTGATCTTGGACCTCTGGCCTCAGAGTGGTAAAAAATGATATGTTGCTGTCGTTGAAGCCAGCAGTCTGTGGTACTTTCTTACGTCAGCCCTAGTAGACTACAGTGAACGCCTGGCTCTGTTCTGAAAACTGCTTCTTGGAAGACCTGAAGTCATGCATATGGTACCAAGAGTGTCTGGGAAAACAACACCACACAGGCAGTAAGTGGAGGGTTAGAGCCTGACCGACCACCGTGTTGGCGTCAGGCCTCTGGCCTCCACAGCCCAAGGGGATTTCTGTTCTTTCAGGTCACCCAGTTTTGTGCTTTGCTACCCAGGAAACTAGTGCAGCCTCTGAGACTGCAGAAGGGCCAGCTCAGCGGTGGGGAGGCAGAGGAGAGGCCACAGTAGAGGGGGCCGTGAGAACGAGGAGCCACCCCAAGGCCAAGGCACTTGGTCACACGAAGCCCCTTCTTCTAAGCGTCCCCTCAGAAAGAGCAGCTCACAGGGGCGGGGAGAGGCGCTCCCCAGACACACACGAAGAGGAGGGTCTGTGCACTAGGGGGGGATCCCTCCACACACATGTCGGTGAACACCGGAACAGAGCTGACAGTTGCCTCCAGTCTTCGCACCTTCAGATCCACCCTCGTGACCGGGTCCAGGTCACGTGTCCTGGGCCCCCACCCCCCCCACCCCAGACGCCAGAGCACGGCCAGGCACCAGGACAAGGGCACTTCTGCCACCACAGGCTTCCTCTCCCCTTGGGCTTGACCTCTGCTCAGGACTCCCGGTGGCTGCTGAGCCTGGCGCAGACTGTGCCTGCATCTGAAGCTCCTCCACCCACTTTGCTTCCTCCCTGCCCTCTGGCAGATGTCAGAATGGCATCACTGTCTGAAGCCTCCTCACCTCTCCCATCCCTTCCCCTCCCCTTACAGACTCTCATGTTCATCTCCTGCAGAAGTGATGTTCTCCTGGCATTTGCTTCTCAGAAGACCTGAATTAACCCAGGAAAGAATTTCTAGAACACTGTCACTCATAAAAAGGGTCTCATTGTAAATCAAATTCCTTTGAGCTTCAGAATAACTGATCTCACCTCTATTGATTTACTCACTCAGGAATACACAGAAATAGCTAACACTCCAGGGCTCAGAGCACTAAGAAGTGAACACAACCAGATTAACGAGCTGTGCCCACCTTCTGAGTTCTCTTGATTAGTTCTATCAACCAAGTTCCAAAGTATAATTGGGCAGCTTCCAACTGGGGCTGCAACCAGAGATTCCTTGGGGACTGTGGTCACTCACTGCCTTCTAGGGTTCCTTATTACACTAGAGTATTGTGTATCAGCTCAAGAAAGTAAAAACAAGAGAGAGAGAGATGGCACTCAGTTTGCACTTTTTAAATAATCTAAAACTGTCAAGTGGCAGCAAGCACCATACCTCCTGCCACAGGTCAGCTTAATCAATGTAGAAAAGTCCACAGCCAACTTTCTATTTGATTGCTTCCTGGTGACATGTTGCTCTGTGTGATGAAAATTATAGGAAAGTGACATTTCTCTACCCTCCGGTCTTCTAATCTCACAGAGGGAAATTCGTGGGTTCGTGGGCTCAGTCACTCAGTCACGGACTCTCTTCTACCCCAAGGACATAGCCCACCAGGCTCCTCTGTGGGGTTCTCTCTAGGCAAGAATACTGGAGTGGGTTGCCATTCCCTTCTTCAGGGTATCTTCCCAATCCAGGGATCAAACCTGAGTCTCCCACATAGGGGGCAGATTCTTCACCATCTGAACCACCAGGGAAGCCCGTGCTTAAGAAAGGTATGTGCTATTTCCTTATGTCAAATTTGGAAACCATGAGGCTGAAAGCACCACTTGCAATCCCATGAAAACTCTTTGGGGGGTTGGGGGGAACCAGACCGTGAACACTCTCTGGGGACTGGGGGAGCCAGAAAGCAGCACTGATGAACGCAGATGAAGAGAAGGGCTGATTGCCGTGATCGCTAACATTGTAGGGAGGGACACATGCTGACTAAGAGCTTTCCCACTGAATACATGGGCATCATGGCTTCCAGGAAACGTGCGAGGCTCTCATGGAATTAAAGAATTATCCCCTAATTGAGGCACATTTCACAGTAGATTCAAGTAGACCACAAAGTACTGGCCGAAGAACTAAAGTTAGAATTTCAAAGAGAAAGATTTGTTTGCGCTCTTTCCCGGCTGGAACCATGGAGGGTGCAGAAGAGAAGAAAAAGAAGGTTCCTGCTGTGCCAGAAACCCTTAAGAAAAAGCGGAAGAATTTCGCAGAGCTTACGATCAAGCGACTGAGAAAGAAGTTTGCCCAAAAGATGCTTCGAAAGGCAAGGAGGAAGCTTATCTATGAAAAAGCTAAGCATTACCACAAGAAATACAGGCAGATGTACAGAACTGAAATTCGAATGGCTAGGATGGCACGAAAAGCCGGCAACTTCTATGTACCCGCGGAACCCAAATTGGCGTTTGTCATCAGGATCAGAGGTATCAACGGTGTGAGCCCAAAGGTTCGAAAGGTGCTGCAGCTCCTTCGCCTCCGGCAGATCTTCAACGGCACCTTTGTGAAGCTCAACAAGGCATCAATTAATATGCTGAGAATTGTGGAGCCATACATTGCATGGGGATACCCAAATCTGAAGTCTGTAAATGAATTGATCTACAAGCGTGGTTATGGCAAAATCAACAAAAAGCGAATTGCCCTGACAGACAATGCATTGATTGCTCGATCTCTTGGGAAATACGGAATCATCTGCATGGAGGATCTGATTCATGAGATCTATACCGTTGGAAAACGTTTCAAAGAAGCAAACAACTTCCTGTGGCCCTTTAAATTGTCTTCTCCACGAGGTGGAATGAAGAAAAAGACCACCCATTTTGTAGAAGGTGGAGATGCTGGCAACAGGGAAGACCAGATCAACAGGCTTATTAGAAGGATGAACTAAGGTATCTACCAGGATTATTTTTGTGTTCTGGTTAATAAACAATTGAAACAAACAAACAAAAAAAAAGATTTGTTTGCCAAACAGAAGATTTTGATAAAAGCCCTGAAAAAAGTGTAGGAATTTGATAATAAAATAAGAAGGAAGAGCAATCCTGAATCCAGATGTAACTCTCCCTGACACTGGCAAGAAAAGAGAAAGCACGCTTTAAGACAGGAAGCCTGTTGGTTGCCTGGGGGTTCACTGACGTTGACATGTCAAACTAGAAAAAGACCTGAAAACAGACAAAAAGTCCCGCAAGTGTCAGACTTCATTTAAATAAAGTGTCTTTCTAAAGGAAACAGTGTGGTCATAAGAGAATGTGGCATTTTAGTATGGTTTCTTTTTTAAAATGAACACTTATTTGATTGCCTATATTTTTATTTATCTGCTTGTTTGTTTTTAATTTTGTGGTAGTTTGGTCAAAAGATTCTAGGCCAGCTTACCCAACTTGCTGCACAGAAGCTGCCTCTTCCAGGCTTGAGCTTCTCTCAACCAACACTCAAGCAAACACCACCAGGAGTGGCAAAGGGTTTTGTTTTCTTTTCCTTTTTATATATTTAGAAAAGGACACTGTAAATATATTACTCATTTCACTAAGTGTCCTTATTTTATATGACCTACACCTACCTATATTTTCCGCTTTTCCCCATCATAGTTTTCATCTCTTTATAATCTTCATTCGTTCTGATTTTATTATTTTTATTTAATCATTTTCTCTGTATGTGCAAATATATAAGCACCTTCATATATTTTGTCTTTGAGGTCACCATTATGTATAAAATAAATAAGCTATAAGGACCCCTAGTACAGCAGAGACAATAAAGCCAATATTTTCTAACAACTGTAAATGGAATATAACCTTTAAAATTGTGAATCACTGTGTTGTACATATGAAATTTATATAACACTATATAAGTATACCTCAATAAAAAATTAAATAAATAAAATGAGATTTATATGAAAAGACAAAGGCAAATTTTGCAAAAGAAAACTGGGAGGAATTAATCTACCCAATAGAAAAACTTACTAAACAGCTACAGCAATCAGCGTGAGAGGCAGACACAGAATAAAGAAATCAGACATAGAGCCACACCAATAGGCCCAACTGATTTTTTTTTTACAAGAGTACAAAAACTAGAGAAGAGGGTTAGTTTTGTCAGTAACTGCTACCAGAACAACTGGATAACCATAGGCAAAAAATAATAAGAAACTTCAATGTGAGCCTCACATCTTATACAAACTTGAACATGAAATGAATCATAAACTTAAGTGTAAAACGAAAAATTACAGAGCTATCCCAAAAGTGAAAAAATAGGACCCAAGGCTACATAAAAAGTGACTTTGACATGTAAAGCACATGTTGTCAAAGGAAACACAGGTAATATGCCTGATAAAATTAAAGCTTTTGTTCTACCAACAATCTTGTTAAGAGTACAAAAAGACAGGCAACTAGCTGGCTAAAAAAGGTTTTTCCAAACCACGTATCTGACAAAGGACCCCTCTCTAGAATATATAAAAAACTTTCAAATTCAACAGTAAATAAACACTCTAATTAGAACATGGACACAAAATGTGAATAGACTTTTCACAGAAGAAGGAATTTACATGACAAGTAAGCACATGAAAAGACATCCAGTATCATTAGGCATCAGGGAAATGCAAATTAAAACCAAATATGTATCACTACACACCCCCCAGAATGACTGAAATATAATGCCAATAATAATAATAAAATATAATAAAAACACCAAAGATTCATAGCAGTTTTTTTTCTAGCAACCCCAAACTGAAAAACACCCAGCCGTCCTTCAGTAGGTGAATGGTTAAACAAACAGTCGTCCATCCACACATGGAATCCCACTCAGCGTTCAAGAAGAATGCACTCTTCACGCCAGTGATGACTTCAATGAACCTTCGGAGAATTATGCTGAGCAAAACAAAGGAAATCCCAACAGACTACATAGCGCATGATCCCATCCACAGAACGTTCTTGAAATGATAAAGTTATAGAGAAGGGGAGCAGGCTAGTGATTGCAGGGTTTAGGGACGTGCTGGGTGGGGAGGAGGGGGAGGGGTGTGTAGCTCTTAGAGGTAGCAGGAGAAACTTATGGTGACGCAAGTTCTGTGTCTTGACTGATGGTGACACAGATCTGCTCATGTGATGAAACTGTGTAGAACTAAATGCACACACACACACACACATACACACATACACTCACACACACAGAGAGTTCATGCATACAGCCCGGTTGTCATACCGTACCACAATCATGCAAGATACTACCACTGGTGAAGGGTATACACCACCACTCTGTGCTTCTTCTTGCAACTTCCTGTGAATCTACAATTATCTCCAAAGTAAAAGGTTTAAAAACATAATTTCTAATCGGCTACAGCCCGGAACAAAATAAAGTGTTTGAAAAAAATAAAACGAAATATGACACAAACAAATAAACCTATAACTAGAAACAGACTCGCAGGCAAAAATCAGTTTCCCTGGCCCTTCCTTCACTATTCGGATGCAGTAGGTCTGGAGTGAGGTCCAGTAACGCGTATTTCTGACAAGTACTCTGATTCCAGGCACATCCTGCGAACGATTGCTCTAGGCTTTTCTAGTTCTTCACTTTGGACTTTCTGGCAGGACTGTCAAATTTGACCAGGATGCTGAGTCTGTGAGGTATGACCTAAGAATTCTTCACAGAGTCCTTCTTACCCATAAACAAGTATAGCAGCTTCATTGTAATGAAAAGCAACCCTCAGGCCCATTTCTTATCTAATACCCCATTTTTGGGAAAAGAATGAAGTGGTCTTTTTATTTAGCTGAAACATTTTCTCCATTAGAACCTTGAAAACAACACTGTTTTACAGACTTTTTGTCATGGTATTTTACGGTACTTGGTCAAAAGTTTCAATAAACTTTCTTAAGTTCTATTCCTGGCTGAAATTACCAGTCATCTCTTGAATATCTGTGTTCTAGAGTTGAGGAGAAAGGTTTGTCTTTTGAAACAGCCAATAGGATTTAAATTTTAGGAAGTACTTTTGCACTTCCCTACCAAAATCCATAGTGTAAAGGAATGGTTATACTGTTCGAGGCACTCACAGCTATATTTCCTCAGAACTAGAAGCCTGCAGAACAGGTCCATTCTTGGGTAAAGTGCAAGGCTAACAGGGCAGGGATGTGTGTCCTCAGAGACTGGAAGGAGTTTTCTCCACAACGAGGCACAGCCTGGGGTCCTGACCCAGCTCAGGGGCTCCAGGCTCTGCACACAGGGCTATCCATTAGACGGTCATCTCTCCTCTTCCATGATTGGAACCCTTTGAAGGCAGAGAATGGTGGCATTTCTGGTCAGTATCCTAGTACTTAGCAGGGCAAGTACCATAGGGTAGATGTTCCACATTACTTTTAAATGAGTGTAAGTGAAAGAGAACGAGAAAGTGTGTGGGAAAGCCTTTTCGAGGATAAACCCAGAGAGAGACTCTGGAAGGCCTCATGATCCCATCCTCAGTCACAGAAGGCAAGCACTTAGCACAATGACCTCAAGGTCTGCACTAGAGCCGGAGCGTGCCTGGAGATCGTCCCCGTCGTCCTCAAAGATTGCATTCTTAAAGGGTTCTCATCCGTGGTTTTGTTCTGTGTTTTATAGTAGAATAAAAGCAGTCAAAAGATACTAACAGTCAAAGATACATTCACATGCTCAAATATTGCTTATAAGTTCGCCTCTCACATTTGATTGTAAAGCAAGATTAGACAAGCCATTAAATACGTGTGATCTCAAGAACTGATCTGAAGTTGTATCAACACAAATTTTAAGAGAAAAATGACAACCGACTCGACAATGTAGATCCCCACCTGCATGGAACAAAGAGCCTAAACGTAGCTGAGAGTCGCTCTCCATCTGTGCATTTTAACAGAGTACACCTACCTGTACAAAAGGCAGTAAGAAAGGGAAAGGAAAGCTTATTAATAAGTAAGAAGTAGCTCAGATCGTAAAGAGTCCACCTGCAATAAAGGAGATCCAGGTTCAATACCTGAGTCAGGAAGATCCCCTGGAGAAAGGAATAGCGACTCATTTCAGTATTCTTGCCTGGAGAATTCCATGGACAGTGGAGCCTGGCAGGCCACAGTCAATGGGGTTGCATAGAGTCAGACATGACCAAGCAACTTTCCTTCTTTTCACGTTTCTAGGCATGGATTCTCAGAATTTCACAGAAGAAAACACTTTCCCTCAATACTGCTTTTAAATTGATAAATTCACCAAACTTCTCAGATTGAAAATTTGTTCTAGGAAAAGCTTAATTTTAGCACCTGACTCTCTACATTCTTTTACTCGATGAAAGTTTCTAAAGAGATATATTAAGACAATTTCTCATCTGTACACAAATAAAATTTTAGATATATTTCTTTTTAAACGTTTCCCTCTGGTTTCCATGGAGAAGGGAAAGGCAACCCACTCCAGTATTCTGGCCTGGAGTACTCCGTGGACTGTAGTCCATGGGGTCACAAAGAGTTGGACACAACTGAGTGACTTTAACTCTCACTCACTCTCTCTTGCTTCCTACCCTGGTCTTTTGTTTAACCAACAAAGGAGAAAGAAATAAGACTTCTTCCAAAACCACTAGCCTTTCCACTACAACCACGAGCTTTTCCACTACAATGTCACTTTTTAAAATGCCACCTCCCCAGTGGTGAGTGCTGAGGAGATGTGCAGCATTGCTTTGATTCTACTTCTTCTGCCAAATTAAGTTAATTCTTTAAAAATTAGGTATCCAGTGGTTCTTAACAGAGCACAATGATTAAAACAAGCCGTTAGTCCGGTGATTTTTTCCCTGCTTCTAGAAAAGAATCAGAGTATTCTAAACAGAGTGCTAATCCTCATGGCCCTTATGTGAAAAGCGCCTGCGGCCGGTGAAGGGTTACTGACCCAGAACAAATAAATTCATAAGCTTTAATAATCACATTTGGGTCACTTTATTTTAAAGCACGACATCAACGACTTTGTCCGCCCTAGTGCACTGGATCGCTGTGGCCAGATGCTGGGAGCTCCCTGGCACAGCAACCATCTGTGAATGTTCTCAGAAGTTTTTCATCTTAGGAAAGTCTCTTCTGTCTCTTCTTTTTTTTTTTTTTTTTTGAAACCGGTTGTCATCTGCTTCCCTCTCTGGTGCTTTAGGCCAACAAAGCCTCTCAGCATTCCTTTTGCAGATGACTGGGAGATTTCATGCGGATGAACAGCGAGGAAAGGAGCTTGAGCTGGGCAGGCATGCACCGCCGTGCAGTGACTCCTCAGGAAGAAGGCGCAGTAGAGACCCAGACCCGGGTCCATCCGCGGGCAGTGGCGCGGCTGGAGGCGCAGCCGGAAACCGCAGGGCGCCGGGTCGGAGGTGCCAGGGCATGACGTCATTGAATCGGGTTTGCGTGATTACTGAAGGGCCCAGGTTATGCTCGCTGGGTGAAGTCCCCGGAATGCTGGGGAACGGAGAAAGCCAGGGGTCAGAGAAAGGAGCCCTTGGCAAGGGTGCGGGATGGAGGGATGAATAATTGGGAGGAGGCGAGTCTGCGCTGACAGCCAGGGCTCTGGCCTTGTGTTCGTGCAGATAAAACCCGCTTCCCACACGGCGTTCTCCTGACTCTCCACTGGCCTGGGACCCGGGCATCCCCAACATGAGAAACTCTAGGTCCTCACAGTGTCCTGGGTGTTGGCAGGTACAGCTTCTGTGCTCCAAACCACAAGAGGAGAAATATTAAAATGGAGGAAGGGAGCAAAATACAGGCACACTGTAAAAAAAAAAAAAAACAAAAAAAAAAACCCTGTGAATGTTAAAATGTTTTTACAGCCCTAGTAGTAGCATGTTTTAGGAAAAGGAAGTGAGGAAATGCTATTTCCACCGCCCACCCCCCACAGGCCTTTAGATAGAAATATTTTCTTCATTTCTCCAGAGGCGAATATTCATTTAACTGGTTTTGTAAGTTGAAATTAGAAGGTCTAATAGTGAAGGAATGAATTATATATACACATATGTAGTAATTTTTATTTATGAAAGGATACAGAAAGTGGATTAAATGAATTTTTGCAGAGAGTATTATTTTTACCCTAAACCCTGACGTGTACATTGATAAGATGGAACTCTTCCATCACCACAGCAGTTATCGACTTTGGGAAATTAACACTGATTTACCGCTTTTATATAACCTACTCCAATTTTTGAAATCGACCCAATACTGTCCTTCAAACTGTTCCATCCAGGAGAGGACCCAGCCATGAGTCAGTTTTTGTATTTAGGTGTTTTCAATCCATTTTCATCCAGATCATTTCTTCAGACATTTTTTATGACCTTGAATTTTTTTTTTATTTTTTTAAATTGGTAGAAAAATTGCTTTACGGCTTTGTGCTGGTTTGAAATTGAATTTTTTCATTACAGTGTCCCTCCTCCACTTTTAAGCAGAGCATTCTTCACGTTGTTGTGTGATGTTTCTGCAGGACTGGACCCAGGATGTTGGTTCTCAGCTAGAAAAGGACAGAAGAGCTGCTGTGTCCTTCTCAAGGCCTCGTCCCTGGGGACGCATGGCCTCCATCTGTCCCTCAGTGATGACAGCTGCAGACACTCAACCAGCGTGGTATCCAGTGTCTCTGCTGCATCGTTACCTTGTTTGGAAATGAAAAAGAGTGTTGCAAGGAGTTACTTGATGCTTCTCATCAAAATGTCCTCCTATATTTGTTGTTCACTGGTGATTCTTGCATGATCCAAATTTCATTTTGATATTTGAAAAGGTGTTAACTCTCCAAGTCTGCCATGGTCTCCACATTTTCCTATTGGCACATGACATTCTGCTGCAGAGAAGAGCTAGCCCTTCTTCCTATTCAGTTTACTTGCTTGCTTACCTATTTATTACTCATGTGCACTCGTGAGTTTGGTGCTCAAGGTCATGTCAGGTCTAAAATAAATGAATAGCATCTGTGTGTTTTAGATTTCATAAAATCAATTATATGCACACAAATATAAAAAGTGTGCTCACCTGTGTATGTGTGTGCATCAACCCAAGGATGGCAAAGGAACACTAAAGGGATATGGGTCATGTTGGCAACATCATGAAGAAATTACAAAGAGCCCGTCGAGTCTCATGAGTGGCATTCTACCAATTTAAAAAAATATATGTCGCCATTAAGTAAAACACATTTAGATTATTATTAGACTAGACAACTTCTAAGCTGCTCAAAATATACAAAACTGGGGGGAATTATATGGTTGCTAGACTGTCTCCCACAGCGACTCATGGAGGATGCTTCTGAGCAAGACATTAAAATCCGCATGGTTATTATTTAACATTTATTTGGCACCATAAAAAGCACACAGAGCAGTGTGATAAATAAAGCCGTCCTAGCCCGTAACGCTGTGCCCCAAGGACTCAGAGCCGTGGAGGAATGGCCTAATTGGGCAGAGCCGCGTGTGCCGCAGGGAGAAGTTTCTTCACAGTGCATATTGCTTTCATGACATACTTAGGAGATTGCAGATGAGATGTGTTTTGTTGATTTAATCACTATCATGTTCAGCTCTTTTTTGACCCATGGACTGCAGCCCTCCAGGCTCCTCTGTTCATGGGATTCTACAGACAAGACTACCAGAGTGGGCTGCCATTTCCTACTCCGGGGGAGATCTTCCCAACCCAGGGATTGAATGTTATCCCACTGATGTTGAACACACAACGACTCTGGATTTGTTTTCCCTATTTACTTTTAAAGTCTCCCTATTTTAACGTTATTCTTATATATGAGATGTTCTATTGGAAATGTTTCAGGGGGGGACTCAGGGAGATTCAGAGAGGGGTCCTTGACACTCACCAAGCTAAAAGGACAGTTCATGAGATCAGGTTATGCCATAAATTACATTTGCTTCCTAAATATCCTTACTTTTTTTTTTTAAAAAAAGGATTTAAACCCCTCTCTTCATTGTGTCCTTCTCCACCAAGAAGACTGTTTCTCTTACAAACTAGACGAAATTTCTACACCTTATTTTTCCAGCATTTCTGTTGTCCTTAGAATCTTCTATTTTCTTATCAAGTACTGGTATCAAGTGCTGCATAGATGTTTGAGAGTCTAGATAGATATAGATACTAATGCTGTTAGAAAAATGTTAGTGCTTAAAATTGCATGTCTATTAGATGTTTAAACGGCATAATCTATATGCAACTATAGAACAAAATCCAAAGAGAAATAATACAAATAAAAGCTGTGTTGATCCCTTCCCATGCACAATTCTACGCCTTAAGTGCCATTATTATAGAACAACTTTTCTTGTATTCTCCAGCTTAAGACTCTAAAAATCATTTTTAAAAGAAGTCAGATGTGTATCAAAAAATCAAAATATAATAAGAGGGGATGTAGATAGTTCTTAGTCCTTAAGTCACGAAAATACACATTTCAATGCTAATTTCAGGACAATATTTGAAATTACATCATTCATTATGACTATTTTACTAGTAAATGCCGGACATTCTGAAATTATTTCCTCAAAAGGCTTAAAAGGGCTTCCATCTCTAGTAGCCTAGGTGCCCTGGATGACTTCAATATTTTTGATAAAATGAAATACTGGAAGATAGATAATGATAATATTAAGTCATGCTGTTGCATTGGCATAGAAGAAGGAATCCATAGAACTCTGAATGAAAATGAAAGCAGAAACCTGGGGAATAAGCAGGAACCAAAACTGGCTATACCTGGAATTTCATCAGAAACCTGGAGGCCTTGAACTTCGGCTTCCATATGGAGGAAGATGAAAACGTAGGCCTGACCGAGGTGAGGAGTCTCCGAGGATACTTCTCCTCATAAACCTGAGATCCTCAAGGAATCAAACCACTGTCCAGAAGGGAGATTGTTTGACTGCAATTTTGGTACTGTCAGGCTGGAGGGAAAAGTATTTGTAATTTCACACAATGTATAGCCCCACGTCACAATATTTGTGTGGAAGGAAGGAAGGAAGAAAAGAAAGGAAGAATGAATTTAAGGTTGTTTCAGGCTGGCAGGCCACTGGCAGAAGTAGGTCCAAATCCTAGCTGAGTGAACCAGGTAGGAGACATTTACACACATAAATCCAGGGGAAAGAGCTGACATTTGCATAAGCATCAAACTCAGACAGAGAGAAAGACGCCACGTAGGAGAGCCAGCTGAAACTGTAGACAGCAAAAGAGAATCCAAAATGGGAATGATCAGAATATAAATTTTGTCTCATATGTTTAAAGAAATGAGAGCTTGAAAATATAAACAAGCAGCAAACGTTTATTCAAAAGCATGAAAATTTTCAAAAGAATAACATCATAACTATCTTCTACAAGTGAAATTAAAATTAAAAGAATGCATTAGACAGAAAATTGAAGAAATTTTTAAAAAAGAAGAAGAAGAATTAGTGAACTGGTAGATAAACAATGTAGCCACAGAGAAAAAATGATGAGGACTATGACAGGGAGATTGAGCCACAGGAAAAAAAAGTGAAAAGTTTTGATTTCATCTAACTAGAATTCCAGAAGAAGAAAATAAAGAAAGGTTAAGAATCACAATTTAAAATATAATGACAGCAGCAAAAAATGTTTCAGGGTTGTTGTGATGTATATCCAGGAAACCTACCGAGTTGCAGTCAACGTTAGTGAAGTTCATAAAATCCATACTTATTTTTGTGAAACTATGGAGCGGCCAAGGAGGGAAGACAATGAACTAGGCACCAGGCTGACGAATGATTTCTCAATGGTAAGAACAGAAAGCATTGTGTTTAGTTGCTAAGTCATGTCCAGTTCTTAGTGACCCCATGGACTGTAGCCCACTAGGCCCCTCTGTTCATGGGGTATCCCAAGGAAAAAAGACTGGAGTGGGTTGTCATAAGTCAGAGTAATTGGCTTCTTCAAAGTGCTGATAGAAAATAGCTGTCAAACTAAATTCCTATGTCTTTCAAGAAGAAGGGAAACAAAAAAATATATCCAGCTAGTCAAAATCGAACTTGTCACCAGCAGACTCACTAAAGGACATTCCCAAGAGTGCGTGTGAAGCAGAAGGAAGGTGGCTTCCATTGGAAAGTCTGGATGTGTTGGTGAGGGGTGACATGATGGGATGTGGGGACTTTCTGACCAGGATGTAAAGCCCCTTCATAGGACAGCTGCCTCCCTGAGATTGGTGGTCAGTATTAAACGACTTAAGATCTTGAGGTTAACAGTCTAGGGGCACCTAGAATGCCCTACTTATGTATTAGTAGAAGGAAAAGAACCTAAGGAAACTTCAGGAAGCACCATAAATTCTGTCTAAGAGGCATCTCAAAAGTGCTGTTCTGATACCAAACCCGCGATGCTCCTTTCAAACCTGATCCCATCTTTGCCAACTGGCAACTCTGTTCTTCTAGTGGTTAATAAACTCTACTCTGCCTCTTTATCTAACATTCTATCAGGAAATCGCATTGACTGTGGTCTCCAAAAATATCAAGAGCTGGCCTTCTTACTGCCATCTTTTCAGGACTATGTTCACCTCTCACCTGGAGTGTTGGCGTTGCTTCTGCAGTCAGCCTGCATCTTCTTTCCAGCCAAGCCAGCTGTTCCAAATATAGTAGCAATTATACATGTAGTCTTTTTAAAGCTTACAACAGGCCATGGCCCTTGTCTGTCTGACTTTCTAGCCACGCCCATTATAGCCTTGAGAAGCCCGAGTCCCTAAATTACCCCAGACCCTGAACTGTCCAGCCTCTATCACCTCCCTGACCTCTCCAAGAGGAAGGCCTTGGCCTTCCTCTTTCCACACAAGCTGCCTTGCTTCTCTGATGTGTCTGAACACCATGTTGGCATGTTCTGAACTAAAAGACTAAGCATTGCCTCCTTCTGGAAATTTCTTGCCCAGTTATTGCCCTGACTCCAGATATCTAGCTGGTGGATCACCCGTCTGAAAACTGCAACACCTCCCCAGAACTTCCCCACCTTTTCTGTACTATTTCCCCATGACACCCATCACTATTACAGCAGCATATAGTTTAGCTATTTATTATGCTGAGTGGTTATTTTCTGTCTTCACTTTTGTGAAGTACACTCCATACATTCAGGGCTTTTTGGTTTTATTTGCTGGCATATGCTAAGCTATGGCTGAATATTTGATGACTGAATGAAAAGCTACAACCGTTTTACTTAAGACTGAGACAAAAATAAGGGCATATATACCAAAATAGATAAATAAAGAAATTAAAGGTAAAAAGAATAAAAGAAACCAAATTGCTGTTTTTAGCAAATATGATCACCTACAGTAGTCTCAAGAAATCTATAGGGAAATTACTACAATTAGTGAGAGAGCACAACATGATTGCTCTACACAAAATCAATACACCAAGGTAGGATTGCATTTCTATTGTACAGCTGCAAAGTTATTTAAATCATTAAAAAGAAGATATTTTCAGTAGAAAAGAAAAACATATAGGACTTTCAGTTCAGTTCAGTTCAGTCACTCAGTCATGTCCAATTCTTTGCTACCCCATGAATTGCAGCACGCCAGGCCTCCCTGTCCATCACCAACTCCCGGAGTTCCCTCAGACTCACGTCCATTGAGTCAGTGATGCCATCCAGCCATCTCATCCTCTGTCGTCCCCTTTTCCTCCTGCCCCCAATCCCTCCCAGTATCAGAGTCTTTTCCAATGAGTCAACTCTTCACATGAGGTGGCCAAACTATTGGAATTTCAGCTTTAGCATCAGTCCTTCCAATGAACACCCACGGCTGATCTCCTTTAGAATGGACTGGTTGCACCTCCTTGCAGCCCAAGGGACTCTCAAGAGTCTTTTCCAACACCACACTTCAAAAGCATCAATTCTTCGGCACTCAGCTTTCTTCACAGTCCACCTCTCACATCCATACATGACCACTGGAAAAACCATGGCCTTGACTAGACAGACCTTTGTTGGCAAAGTAATGTCTCTGCTTTTGAATATGCTATCTAGGTTGGTCATAACTTTCCTTCCAAGGAGTAAGTGTCTTTTAATTTCATGGTTGCAATCACCATCTGCAGTGATTTGGGCAATAAATTAAAAATTAACATTCAGTTTCAATACTGTCAAACCAAAGATGTATAAGAAATTTAAAACATTTGTTGGAGAGCTGGTTTGGTGGTGCTGAATTCTTTCAGCTTTTGCTTGTCTGTAAAGCTTTTGATTTCTCCTTCATACAGGATGCTTGGGGCTGGTGCACTGGGATGACCCAGAGAGATGATTCGGGGAGGGAGGTGGGAGGGGGGTTCAGGATTGGGAACTCATGTACACTCATGGCGGATTCATGTCAATGTATGGCAAAACCAATACAGTATTGTAAAGTAAATTTTTTTTTTAAAAAGCAATTTAAAAACAAATACTAAAGAAAATCTAAATTAAAGATGGGTGACTATAGTGTCCCAGACAGTGAAGACCACCTGCAATACTAGGAGCCCCAGGTTCGATCACTGCCTGAGTCATGAAGATCCTCTGGAGAAAGAAATGGCAACCCAATCCAGTATTCTTGCCTGCAGGATTCCACGGACAAAAGAGCCTGGGGGGCTACAGTCCCTGGAGTCACAAAGAGTCAGACACAACTGAATGACTAACTTTCATTTTCACCCTCAAATGAAAGATATGGCAATTTCAAAATGAAAACTCAATATTGGACATATAATTAATGCTGCACGAACTGATGTATCAGTTTACTTCAGTGACGCAGCCATGCCTGACTCTTTGTGACCTCCATGGACTGCCCCACACCCAGTTTCGCTGTCCATCACCAACTCTCAGAGCTTGCTCAAACTCATGTCCATTGAGTCAGTGATACCATCAAAACATCTTATGCTCTGTTGCCCCCTTCTCCTCCTGCCTTCAGTCATTCCCAGCATCAGGGTCTTTTCAAATGAGTCAGTCCTTTGCATCAGATGGCCAAAATATTGGAGTTTCAGCTTCAGCATCAGTCCTTCCAATGAATATTCAGGACTGGTTTCGTTTAGGATTGAGTGGCTTGATCTCCTTGCAGTCCAAGGGACTCTCAAGAGTCTCCTCCAAAACCACAGTTCAAAAGCATCAATTCTTCAGCACTCAGCTTTCTTTATGGTCTAACTCTCAGATCCATATATGACCACTGGAAAAACCATAGCTTTGACTAGATGGACTTTGTTGGCAAAATAGTGTCTCTGTTTTTTAGTAGCCTGTCTAGGTCTGTCATAGCTTGTCTTCCAAGGAGCAAGTGTCTTTTAATTTTATGGCTGTAGTCACCATCTGCAGTGATTTTGGAGCCCTCCCTCCCCCCCCCCAAAAAAAAAAGAAAAGAAAAAAATCTCTCACTGTCTCCACTGTTTCCCCATCTATTTGCCATGAAGTGATGGGACTGGATGCCATGATCCTAGTTTTCTGAATGTTGAGCTTTAAGCCAGCTTTTTCAGTTTCCTCTTTCACTTTCATCAAGAGGCTCTTTAGTTCTTCTTCTCTTTCTGCCATAAGTTTGGTGTCCTCTACATATCTCAGGTTATTGATATTTCTCCCGGCAATCTCGATTCCAGCTTGTGCTTCATCCAGCCCAGCGTTTCGCATGATGTACTCTGCATATCAGTTAAATAAGCAGGGAGGAGACATACATCTTTGACATACTCCTTTCCCAAATTTGAACCAGTCCATTGTTCCATGTCCAGTTCTAACTGTTGCTTCCTGACCTGCACACAGATTTCTCAGAAGGCAGGTAAGCTTGTCTGTTATTCACATCTCTTTGAGAATTTTCCTGAATTTGTTGTGGCTCACACAATCAAAGGCTTTCACATAGTCAATAAAGCAGAAGTAGATATTTTTCTGTAACTCTCTTGCTTTTTCTACAATCCAATGGATGTTGGCAATTTGATCTCTGGTTCCTTTGCCTTACCTAAATCCATCTTGAACTTTCAGAAGTTCATGGTTCACGTACTGTTGAAGCCTCACTTGGAGAATTTTGAGCATTACTTTGGTAACATGAGATGAGTGCAATTGTGCAATACTTTGAACATACTTTAGAACTGCCTTTCTTTGGGTTTGGAATGAAAACTGACCTTTTCCAGTCCTGTAGCCACTGCTGAGTTTTCCAAATTTGCTGGCATATTGAGTGCAGCACTTTCACAGCATCATCTTTCAGGATTTGAAATAGCTCAACTGGAATTCCATCACTTCCACTAGCTTTGTTCATAGTGATGCTTCCTAAGGCCCTTTTGACTTTGCATTCCAGGATGCCTGGCTCTAGGTGAGTGATCACACCATTGTGATTATCTGGGTTGTGAAGATTATTTTTTGCAGAGTTCCACTGTGTACTCTTGCCGCCTTTTCTCAATATTTTCTGTTTCTGTTAGGTCCATACCATTTTTGTTCTTTATTGTACCCATCTTTTCATGAAATGTTCCCTTGGTGTATCTAATTTTCTTGAAGAGATCTCTAGTCTTTCCCATTTTATTGTGTTCTTTTTTTTTTTTTGCATTGATCACTGAGGAAGGCTTTCTTCTCTCTCCTTGCTATTCTTTGGAAGTCTTCATTCAAATGGGTATATCTTTCCTTTTCTACTTTGCCTTTAGCTTTCCTTCTTTTTTCAGCTATTTGTAAGGCCTCCTCAGACAACCATTTTGCCTTTTTGCATTTCTATTTCTTGGAAATGGTCTTGATCCCTGTCTCCTGTCAATAGTTCTTCAGGCACTCTGCTTATCAGATCTAATCCCTTGAATCTATTTGTCACTTCCACTGTGTAATCATAAGGGATTTGACTTAGATAGTATCTGGTCTAGCAGTTTTCCCTAGTTTCTTCAATTTAAGTCTAAATTTGGCAATAAGGAGTTCATGATATGAGCCACAGTCAGCTCCCAGTCTTGTTTTTGCTGACTGTAAAAAGCTTCTCCAACTTTGGCTGCAAAGAATATAATTAATCTGATTTTGGTATTGACCACCAGGCAATGTCGATGTGTAGTGGTCTCTTGTGTTGTTCAGCAAGAGTGTTTGCTATGACCAGTGTGTTGTCTTGGCAAAACTGTTAACCTTTGCCCTGCTTCATTTTGCGCTCCACGGCCAAATTTGCCTGTTACTCCAGGTATCTCTTGACTTCCTACTTTTTCATTCCAGTCCCCTATAATGAAAATGATATCTTTTGTGAGTGTTAGCTCTATAAGGTCTTATAGGTTCAACTTCAGCTTCTTCAGCTTTACTGATAGGGGCATAGACTAGAATTACTGTAATATTAAATGGTTCTTTGCCTTGGAAATGAATAGAGATCATTCTGTCGTTTTTGAGTTGCATCCAAGTACTGCATTTTGGAGTCTTTTGTTGATTGTGAAGGCACTCCATTTCCTCTAAGTAATTCTTGCCCACAGTAGTAGATATAATGGTCATCTGAGTTAAATTCACCTATTCCAGTCCATTTTAGTTCACTGATTCCTAAAATGTCAATGGTCACTCTTGCCATCTCCTGCTTGACCACTTCCAATTTACCCTGATTCATGGACCTAACATTCCAGGTTCCTATGCAATATTATTCTTTTCAGCAGTGGACTTCACTTCCATCACCAGTCACATTCACAGCTGGGTGTTGTTTTCGCTGTGGCTCCATCTCTTCACTCTTTCTGGGGTTGTTTCTCCACTCTTCTCCAGTAGTATACTGGGCACCTACCCACCTGGGGAGTTCATCTTTCAGTGTCTTATCTTTTTGCCTTTCCATACTGTTGGTGGGGTTCTCAAGGCAAGAATACCGAAGTCATTTGCGATTCCCTTCTCCAGTGGACCACGTTTGTCAGAAGTCTCCACCATGACCAATCTGTCTTGAGTGGCCCTGCATGGCATGGCTCATAGTTTCATTAAGTTAGAGAAGGCTGTGGTTCATGTGATCAGTTTGATTAGTTCTGTGATTGCGGTTTTCATTCTGTCTTCCCTCTGATGAATAAGGATAAGAGGCTTATGGGAGCTTCCTGATGGGAGAGACTGACTGTGGGGGAAACTGGTGTATAATTTCAGTGCAGTTCAAACAAATCTCCCAACAGAGTTGTCACAAACTTCATGAACTGTTTCTAAAATTTGGAAGGAAGGTGAATGACCAAGGATCACCAAGGCACTTTTGAAGAATAAGGTGGAAGTAATTCCTCAACTAGATATTATAGTGCAATAGTAATTAGATTACAAATGTTTAATAAAGAAACTGTCATAAAGATGAATTGTTAAATAAGATTAATTAAAACAGATATAAAACCTAAAGCAGATTTAAACATTCAGAATGCCCAGAAACAAATTCACCACTGTGGCAAAGATCCATCCTGGAGGGTGCAGGGCAGATGAGTGGGAAATGGATACCATCTACAGCAAACAGTTAATTCATCTTGAAAAACAAGGATGTTTGCCCTGAACATTTTTAGGAAAAATGTGAGAGAGTCTTACAGTCTTTAGGTAGCAAAATATTTCTTAAGCAAGACCCCTTCAAAAGGCAGAAAATACATGTGTCTCTTTTGCTGTCTCACATAGAGGGTTATCATTATCATCTTTCTAAATTCCATATATATGTGTTAGTATACTGTATTGATGTTTTTCTTTCTGGCTTACTTCACTCTGTATAATCGGCTCCAGTTTCATCCACCTCATTAGAACTGATTCAAATGTATTCTTTTTAATGGCTGAGTAATACTCCATTGTGTATATGTACCACAGCTTTCTTATCCATTCATCTGCTGATGGACATCTAGGTTGTTTCCATGTCCTGGCTATTATAAACAGTGCTGCGATGAACATTGGGGTACACATGTCTCTTTCAATTATGGTTTCCTCTGTGTGTATGCCCAGCAGTGGGATTGCTGGGTCATAAGGCAGTTCTATTTGCAAAATAAAGTCAAAATTAAAATTAAAAATATGTAAAAATAAAAATAAATCGGAAAAAAAGGCAGAAAATATTGACAATTTTGACCACCGTAGAATGAAAAAGCTTTTATTCGTTAAAAGATAGTGTCAAGCAAAATGGCAAGCCACAAATTGAGAGAGGATATTTTGAGCACTTAAAATGAATAAAGAACTGACATTCATAGAATTAAAAAATATTTTCACTAATCAATAAGAAAAACACAAGCAATCCAATGGAAAAATTAGCCCCCCAAAAAGGACATGAATAAGTATTTTCTGAAGTGGAATATGAGCGGCCTGCATTCTATGAGAGTCATTCAGAGTATGAATCAGGAAAATAGAAATGAAGTCCACAGTTTAAATCTCTTCCTCTTCCAACAAACTGTCAAAAATTAGTCTGATAGAATCAAGTTGGAGAAGATATAGAAGAACGAGAAAGCATATATGCATGAATGTGAACTGGCACACAGAATGGGGTTGTCTTGAAAAACGGGACATGCTTATGACTAAATATTCCTCCAGTGAAAACATTGCCCATGTGACCATGAGGTTATATGAGAATGTGCTCGGAGTTCTTTTTAAGAAAAGGAGGTAAGTAATTGGAATGCCTATCGGTAGCAGAACTGACAGTTGCAAAATATCTCTTTAGTAGAATATTCCAAAGCAGTAAAAAATAAATTAACCAGAACCACATACATCACTGTGGAGAAATCTCCAGAACATAATGTGGAGAAAAATAAGTCACACGGGAGTTCACGTAGTAAGATCCCATTTAAGGGTAGTTCAAAGCAGGTGCATTCAACAGAATTTATTATTTGGGAATGTATACATAGGTGGCAATAGAACAATAAAGAAAATAAAGGAATGATTACATGAAATTCAAGAAAATGGACGCCTCTAGGCAGGATGCAAAGTCAGGGAGAGGCGTAAAATGATTAGGTAAAGTGTTAATCATCACCTTTTTAAAAAAACTGGGTCCTTTCTTATCCATTCATCTGCTGATGGACATCGAGGCTGCTTCCATGTCCTGGCTATTATAAACAGTGCTGCGAAGAACATCAGGGTACACGTGTCTCTTTCAGTTCTGGTTTCCTCGGTGTGTATGCCCAGCAGTGGGATTGCTGGGTCATAAGGCAGTTCTGTTTGCAAATTTTTAAGGAATCTCCACACTGTTCTCCATAGTGGCTGTACTAGTTTGCATTCCCACCAACAGTGTAGGAGGGTTCCCTTTTCTCCACACCCTCTCCAGCATTTATTGCTTGCAGACTTTTGGATCGCAGGATACAGCATGCTTGGGGCTGGTGCACTGGGACGACCCAGAGAGATGTTATGGGGAGGGAGGTGGGAGGGGGGTTCATGTTTGGGAATGCATGTACACCCGTGGTGGATTCATGTCAATGTATGGCAAAACCAATACAGTATTGTAAAGTAAAATAAAATTAAAATTAAAATTAAAAAAAATAAAAATTAATAAAAATTAAAATTTAAAAACTAGGTCCTTAGTACAAGTTTGTTTTTCTTTTAACTCTGTGTAATCTATTATGTCCTCTCTTTGTGTCTCATAACATACTTGCTTTAAAAACTCAATGTATCAAATTTATAATGCTGTCATGTGCTTTTAGGTTATAAAATTGGCACAGAATAAGCTTATCTTTTTCATGTGACTTGATGCTGTGTCTTTCCTTAGACATCCAAAATAACATACTAATCTCAACACACGTCCACAAATTAAATAGAAGTGAAAATGTCTACTCAGAGGTCTACTTTTGGGTTTTAGTACTCTTTTTGGAGCATTTACTGAAACAAAGTTCTCTATGATATGAAAATAGGTCCTGGATTCTAATTGTAGAGGGCTTCCCTGGTGGCTCAGAGGTTAAAGCGTCTGCCCGCAGTGCAGAAGACCTGGGTTCCATCCCTGGGTTGGGAAGATCCCCTGGAGAAGGAAAATGGCAACCCACTCCAGTATTCTTGCCTGGAGAATCCCGTGGACGGAGGAGCCTGGGGGGCTATAGTCCACGGGGTCACAAAGAGTCAGACACGACTGAGTGACTTCACTTTCACTTTCTAATTGTAAAGTTCCCCATTAGTATCAAACTAGACAACTAGAGATAAACATGTACCTGTGCAATTTTCCAAGGTACATGCCAGTCTTCTAATTTCATTTTCAAGAACTTTGTGTTACTGTGTGAATCTGGCCCATGTAAACTAGACAATGGTTAAAACTGTACTTTTGCAAATTCAAGACAAATTATTCTCAAATGCCAACATAAAAAGGTCAAAAAGATAAAAACATGAACAAAACGTGGGCAAGTATATATAAAATACATGAAATGAAGATACCTTCTAATACTTTTGCTTTATGCAAGAATGCTGTTGCTAAAAGTTATGCGTGTCCTTTCTAGAAATTAAAAGTTAAATTATAGGACACCGTCATTTACAAGTTTACATTTTTTTTTAGCCAGTTACCACAATTCTTCCTGATTAACTGACAAGATATATAAGTAATTTTAGCACTCAAGAATGGTCTGTGAAACACCACTGGAATTTTATAAGTCAATATAAAAACGACACTAATACTCATCTATTAAATATTTTACTTGCAAATCAATTTACTCATGTTCGCTTAGAGCAAGTGGCATAATGCAGCTGCAAATTGTATTACAAGTAGATTTTCTCTAAATAGTCACTCTCAGTTCCAAGCCTCCAACTAAATAATCCTGAGATGCTTGCATTCGATTATTTGGAAAATAATAATTATAACAATTATGGTATTTCCTGGGGGACAAATAATCTAGCAAATTAAATCCAGTGAAATATAAATATGTCACCATTATCTTTTAATATTTGTGAATGGAATCAGGGAATACAGAAGCTATTAGTCAATAAATAAATGAGTACGGACTTACTGTTAGCACCGAACAGTAACCATACAAATGTGTCCAGGGCTATCTAACAAGGTTCCTCGTAATTCCATCGCAAAGAATTAATGAGGAGATTTGTGGTAAACCAGGATCTGACCCTGAATAAAACAATCTTTATTTTCAGCTTCTACATAACAACATACTGTTGCTTAAATACGCTTGTGGATTTACTAACTGTTATCCTTGCTCAGACGAAAATGAAAGCAGAGGGAAGTGGTGTGATTTTTAGAACCATGAAAACAAACGAAACTGTCTCTCATCTCAAGGATCTGTGCTTCAGGCGTCTCCTCTCCAAGCCTGTGTCAAGTTAAATTGAAAAGAAAGTAGTTTGTGTCAGTCACTCTGTCATGTCCACTCTTTGTGACCCCGTGGACTGCAACCCACCAGGCATCCATGTCCATAGGATTCTCCAGGCAAGAATACTGGAGTGGGTGAGTCAGCGAGTGAAGTTGCTCAGTCATGTCTGACTCTTTACGACCCCGTGGACTACAGCCCACCAGGCTCCTTCGTCCATGGGATTCTCCAGGCAAGAATACTGGAGTGGGTTGCCATTTTCTTCTCCAGGGGATCTTCTGAACCCAGGGATCAAACCCATGTCTCCCGCGTTGCAGGCAGACGCTTTAACGTCTGAGCCACCAGGGAAGCCCCAAGTAGCTTATGTGGTCCCAAAGCAAATAGACTATCCCAAAGCTTTGCCCTGTAGCCAATCTGGATGATTCCGGGGTTATCTCATAAAACCGGGTCGACATCGCACAACTCGGTTGATGAACGTAACGGATGAAGTGTGTTGAGTAGAAGCTGAAACCTTATCATTTCATTTCACACCACAAGTACTTCCCCGTGTTCACTTTTTTTTAAATTGTATGTAAGGTATCTTTATATGTAAGCTTTATTAACTCTTGGAATGTCCTGTAAGAGGCAATATTTTCCATTAATTCATATATGTTATCGTAAGGCCAAACCTAAAATGTAAGTCTTGTAGAAACTGAGGCATCAGTTAGCAAGAATAGTTTCCAGAATGGTTATTGCTGAAACGTTTTTTTGTTGTTGTTGTTGTTTGGCAGGAGAAGGGAAGAGACTGAGATGCCCTTAAATAAGTCATTTGGGTGTGAAACGATTCATACTGTGAATAAGGTCAGCCACGGGCTAGCCTCATGTCTCAAGCTCATTTCAGTGCCACTCAAGGAAGAGATGGAACACAACCGCCACCCCACTATGGGATCACCTCTGCTTCTGTCAGCTGAGAGATTCTAAAAATGGTAGAGATTTGTGAGTGCGTGTGACTTCTTAATTCACCTGGCTGTATTTCCTCATTGCTCTTGATAAAGTAAGCGCACTGGCACACATTCGACTTTTTATTTCCCACCAAATAGGTCACCATCTGGCTTTTATTAATTGAACATTCAATTGCTATTTCATTGTTTATACACCTGAAGTTGTAAGAAATAATACAGGGTAATAAATAGCTGTGAAAAGAAGAGAAGCAAAAAGCAACGGAGAAAAGGAAAGATAAAAGCATCTGAATGCAGAGTTCCAAAGAATAGCAAGAAGAGATAAGAAAGCCTTCCTCAGCGATTAATGCAAAGAAATAGAGGAAAACAACAGAATGGGAAATACTAGAGATCTCTTCAAGAAAATTAGAGATACCAAGGAACATTTCATGCAAAGATAGGCTCGATAAAGGACAGAAATGGTATGGACCTAACAGAAGCAGAAGATATTAAGAAGAGGTGGCAGGAATACACAGAAGAACTGTACAAAAAAGATCTTCATGACCAAGATAATCACGATGGTGTGATCACTCACCTAGAGCCAGACATCCTGGAATGTGAAGTCAAGTGGGCCTTAGAAAGCATCACTATGAACAAAGCTAGTGGAGGTGATGGAATTCCAGTTGAGCTATTTCAAATCTTGAAAGATGGTGGTGTGAAAGGGCTGCACTCAATATGCCAGCACATTTGGAAAACTCAGCAGTGGCCACAGGACTGGAAAAGGTCAGTTTTCATTCCAATCCCAAAGAAAGGCAATGACAATGAATGCTCAAACTACTGCACAATTGCACTCATCTCACATGCTGGCAAAGTCATACTCAAAATTCTTCAAGCCAGGATTCAGCAATACATGAACCGTGAACTTCCTGATGTTCAAGTTAGTTTTAGAAAAGGCAGAGGAACCAGAGATCAAATTGCCAACATCCGCTGGATCATGGAAAAAGCAACAGAGTTCCAGAAAAACATCTATTTCTGCTTTCTTGACTATGCCAAAGCCTTTGACTGTGTGGATCACAATAAACTGTGGAAAATTCTGAAAGAGATGGGAATACCAGACCACCTGACCTGCCTCTTGAGAAACCTGTATGCAGGTCAGGAAGTAACAGTTAGACCTGGACATGGAACAACAGCCTGGTCCCAAATAGGAAAAGGAGTCCGTCAAGGCTGTATATTGTCACCCTGCTTATTTAACTTATATGCAGAGTACATCATGAGAAACACTGGACTGGAAGAAGCACAAGCTGTAATCAAGATTGCCGGGAGAAATATCAATAACCTCAGATATGCAGATGACATCACCCTTATGGCAGAAAGTGAAGAGGAACTAAAAAGCCTCTTGATGAAAGTGAAAGAGGAGAGTGAAAAAGTTGGCTTAAAGCTCAACATTCAGAAAACGAAGATCATGGCATCTGGTCCTATCAGTTCATGGGAAATAGATGGGAAAACAGTGAAAACAGTGTCAGAGTTTATTTTTTTTTTGGTTCCAAAATCACTGCAGATGGTGACTGCAGCCATGAAATTAAAAGACGCTTACTCCTTGGAAGGAAAGTTATGACCAATCTAGATAGCATATTCAAAAGCGGAGACATTACTCTGCCAACAAAGGTCCATCTAGTCAAGGCTATGGTTTTTCCAGTGGTCATGTATGGATGCGAGAGGTGGACTGTGAAGAAAGCTGAGCACTGAAGAATTGATGCTTTTGAACTGTGGTGTTGGAGAAGACTCTTGAGAGTCCCTTGGACTGCAAGGAGATCCAACCAGTCGATTCTAAAGGAGATCAGCCCTGGGTGTTCTTTGGAAGGAATGATGCTAAAGCTGAAACTCCAGTACTTTGGCCACCTCATCTGAAGAGGTGACTCATTGGAAAAGACCCTGATGCTGGGAGGGATTGGGGGCAGGTGGAGAAGGGGACGACAGAGGATGAGATGGCTGGATGGCATCACCGACTCAATGGACGTGAGTCTGCGTGAACTCCGGGAGTTGGTTATGGACAGGGAGGCCTGGTGTGCTGTGATTCATGGGGTCGCAAAGAGTCAGACACGACTGAGCGACTGAACTGAACTGAATTCCATTTACTCTTTACCTGGTTTCCCCCTATGATACTGTCTTGCAGATATGGAGGGACAGAGTTGATACAGAACATTTTCATCTTCACAAGGATCCCTCATGTCGATGCAGTCCCCTTCCTGTCTCCTCTGTCCTTAGCTCCTGGCAATCACAAATGTAGTTTCTGAATAGTATTGCATGTTTTTGATATAACAAATTTTGTTTATACATTGATGCTTTGACAAGCATCTCTATTGTTTCCAGTTTGAGGCTGTTCTGAATAAAGCTATGTTGAGGATTGTAGATGAGCTGTTGTGTGAATGCATGCGTTTATTTCTCTGGGAAATAAAATATTCCCTAAATATTTCTCTCAGTTTTAACCTTGTTTCCTCTAAGCTAATGGAACCTCTTCCTTCCCCTTTACCAAGGTAGCTCTTCCTGTTCATTCTGGACTAAGGTTAAATTACTTCCTCTTGAACCACATGTATACAAAGCTTCCTGAGATATACCACAAAATTGCATAAAATCCCTGATCATCAAGACAGGCTTAGGCTGCTCCCTGTATGCTCAGTGTCTACTCTCTACCCCAGAAGTGCATCTTAATGTTCTGGATTATCTAGTTATTTGACATTTCGTCTCTAACATTAAGTTCATGATCAGTAGAGACTCATGTGGCTTACCTTTGTGTGCTAATCTCTACCATTCACACTTCCTGACACATAAAAGGGTCTCAGCAAAGCATACTGAATTCAAAGAGAACTGAGCTCACCTGCACGTAGAAGCTGGATTAGACATAATAATCTCAGATCCCAAGACATTAGACCTGGAACTATCCTGCCTCCTGGAGCTCTTAGGAGCTCTTAGGAGCTATTGTTATCCTTTCAATAGATATTACCTCTCATTTCTCTGTTGCAATAGCTCTAGCTTGGTTTCAAAAATATTATGCTCTTTGGTAGTATGAAGAAGGGTCTAGAATGTTCTCTTCTCTCCAGGTGGACTGTTTCCTCAGAAGAGGGAATACGGCCCGCAGTGACTGAGCTGATAAGCCACAGCTCAGGTGGCCGTGAGGGAAGGGGAATTCAAGTTCCAGCTCCATCTCAGGAAAATCTCAGAGAAGTGGCTGGATTGGGGTCAGCTTGGGTCACATAACAATTCCTGAACTAATTACTGGGATAAAAGCCCTCAGAGTGGTGGGGGCTGGGCAGCTCGGATTGGAACAGACGCACTTGGACAGGACAGTTTCCACGAAGGAAGGGGAACCACTTCTCCCGTCAGGGGAAGTCAGAGAGGTCAGAGGAAGCTCAGAGGCCCGCAGGTAACTACTTATTGCGTTGACTTCACTTCATTGCATCCCCTCCTCAATTCTTAGCAACCTAGGACCCCTGTGTTGGTGGGATAAGGAGGACAACTTGAAAACAAACAGTACATGAAACTGCTTCTTTTGTACATATGGGGCTCAGGAGGTTGAGGAAAATATTTTTGTTTCCCCTAAAAAAATCTCGTCTGATACAAGATTCTCCAATAAATTTTATTATGTTCCAGAAATAGAAATCTTAAAACTAGAATTTTGACTTGTTGATCTTATATATCAACTGACACAAGTGCTTAGAGTCTTAAGTCATTTCCTAGGTAATGGAGCTCAAACTGCACCTCATGTAGTCATCACTTCTGGCCTTTCTGTAGCATTGATCCCAGCTTCTGTGCGAAGACTTTGAGGGATGAGAAACTCATTGCTTTGCAAACAAACAGAAAATAAAAAGTCTACTATGACAACTATAATTATTAGGGATATACTGCTTATGATAAGTCTGCTTTTTCTTTCTCACTCTTACCATCTATTATCCTCTAGTTTACTCTGTGCAGTATCATAGCTTAAATGTTCCATCGTCCACAGGACAACATTTGACTCTGTGCCTTCATCACCCTCTCTTCTTCAGATTAAATGTCCCCGTGTCTTATTGTTATGGAATCATATAACAAAACTTACGATCAAAACAGCAGCTCGGTAGTCTTGACATCACCATACGAATTTTAAAAATACATTGGTTAGCCTTTGTGATTTTCATTATTCGTGAGTCACTTTGAAAGTCATGCCATGCATTGACTTACAGCTTTTAGAGAATGATTTTATTTGAGTTGCAAAAGCAAACCCTTTGACCAATAAGTGCCCCCCCAGTTCCAGGCCATCACATGTATAGAAGGATAAATGTGTATGTCACATTGTATTTGGGGATTTGAAGATTAGGATCTTCACACAGCCATCCCTGGGAACTGTAAAATGCCTCTTCTACATACAGTAAATGCGCTACAGTTTAATTTCGTTTGAGTAAAAGGTTGGTCATTGTTCATGTCCCTAGTGTTTGCATTGGTTCACACATCACATCAACCTGGGAGAGTAATTACCCTTCCTTAGGCCAACAAAATTTGATAAATTGTAAAAGCCTTCCAGTGGAAGTCTTCCCATCACCTAGTGGCAGTAATAAATCAACCAAGCAATGCCATCCAGAAGTCACTTCATTACAGAGTGTTCACTGAGGCAATGACTTTCTGCATTAGCGTTGCTTACTTAGGAGGGAAGGGATATTACAGTCAAAGGAAAAACTTGACCTTAAAGTACTGCTGCCTTCCTTGATGTCTAACTAGCATTTAAAAAATCATCATTGTAGACAGTATGTTGGGATCTTTTCCGCTTCCGTATGGATCCTGATGGCAGCATGTTTTCCTAGGCCCTGTGAGTGTAAAGCTGCAGCGTCACCTCTGGCTTGGGGTCTGGAGGAAGTCCTCCTTGCCTGTGGGCTCCTGCAGCTGTGTCCCTGTGCTGTGCCACCCAGGGCTCCCTGACCTCCCTTCATACTTCTTGTGCTCCTGCAAAACTCTCAACTTTTTTTTTTCCTGAGTGCCTTTCCACTGATTAAAAAAAAAAAAAACAAAACTGAGAATTATCACAGCATCCTTAAAGATCCTGCATGATCTGCTCTATCTTTATCTGTGATGTGACTTTCTCAGTAGAGTCCCATAGAGGTGAAAGGTCATCTCATGGCAGCATTCCAGAGAGCAAATAAGAGCCCTGCGAAGCCTCCGCCCTGCGGAGTGGACTTCACCAGGCGCTTTCTCCACTTGGCAGCTCTGCCTTTCCTTCGGGTTCTCCATTCCTGGGGGTGAGTAGTTAAGTGCACTCCGTATCAGAGAAGAGGGATTAAGTTCCTCCTCCCCGAGGAGGATGCTCGCAATTCTTCTGTGAGAAATATTTGTCTCTTTCCATTTATTTTTTGTACATAGTCATTTCTTTATAAAGTTTGGGCTCAAGGATATGCGTTATTATTTGGATATTAACTAAGATAAAGTGTCTGTTGTTGCTCAGTTTATACTAGCTGCTTTGGCTACTGGAAATTCTTCAAGTTGTCTTTGCTCAGTTTAGTTAGATTCTCTGTCTTTTCTCTAAGCCTTTTCTCAGACATGTATATTGTAAATACATGCTTCCTGGCTCTGGCTTTTTTTTACATTCTATGCAAGTTCTGAATTTTAATTAATCCCAATTTATACACCCATTTAAGGTCTTTTTTTTTTAAGTCAGAAAGCTAGAAATAGAAAGAAACTGCTGTGATCTACACCAAAGGATGTCTACAAATAAAATCATACAACTTTCAAACTTAATGGTTAAATATTGGAAACCTTCTGCTAGGTCAGGAATAAGAAAGGAATATCCACCATCACCGCTTAACACTATGAGTGTAAAAAAAGGTCGTTGACAAGAAGTGTATATTTACAATATACATGTCTGAAAAATACTGAACACTGTACTGTATCCTGGCCAGTAGAAAAAACAGAAGGAAAAGGCACCATTACAGTTGAAAAAGGAAAAAAAAAAAAGCCATTATTTACAGATGACATGTTTATGCATGCAGAAAGCTTAAAGACTCTACTAAAGAAATAACAAAAATAGCAAGTGTATACAACAATGTTTGTGAATAGAAGGTCAGTATATAAAAATCAACTTTATTTCTATATAGTAGTAAAAAACATATGGAAAATGAAATTTTTAAATACCACTTACAAGAGAATGAAAAATTAAATAACTAAAATTGAAAAAATTTCATGACATCAAAATATAACTAAAGAAAATGAAATATTACCTAAATAAATTGAAAGGCACACCATGTTGATGGATTGGATACCTCAATATCACTAAGAAACTCAATTATCATTTATTTCAAAGATTCAATGAAATTCTAATAAAAATCCCAGAAGGTTTATTTTGCAGAAATTGTAAAGCAACTTAATTTTAAAATCTACATACAAACAAGAAACATCTATGCCAAGCCAGCGTTCATAAAGAGTAAACCTGGAGAACATACAACCCTGACGTGAATCCGGGGTGGTGGTGGGTGAGGGTAGACGCACAGACCGCCATAGTAGACGGAGAGCACGCAAGGGTCCCGAGCACACAGTCACCAGGTCTATGATGAAAGTTCCATTGCAGCCCATTTGGGAAAGAAAGATCTTTCCAATTAATTGTAGCCCATTAATTAGAAGTGGAAAAATGTTTTGATCTCCGCACCTAACACTATGCTGCTGCTAAGTCGCTTCAGTCGTGTCCGATTCTGTGTGACCCCATAGACAGCAGCCCCCCAGGCTCCCCTGTCCCTGGGATTCTCCAGGCAAGAACACTGGAATGGGGTGCCATTTCCTTCTCCAATGCATGAAAGTGAAAAGTGAAAGTGAAGTTGCTCAGTCATGTCTGACTTGGCGACCCCATGGACTGCAGCCTACCAGGCTCTTCCGTCCATGGGATTTTCCAGGCAAGAGTACTGGAGTGGGGTTCCATTGCCTTCTCTGACCTAACACCATAGACTCAACTAATTTGAGAAAAAAAGATAATCTAAATAAAAAGTTAAAACAAAAACTAAAAGAAAAGCAAACAATATCATCATGATTTGGGGGGCAAATATCTTTTTATTAGACAGCACTCCCAAACCACTAATCATAACAATTATTTTTTTTCCTAAAAAAATGTATTTCTGAATATTTTCTTGAATTTCCTCAATTGTGTATCATGCACGCAATTTGTTTTGGTAATTCTTTATCTTTTTGCTTAGAACTCAACCTTTTACTTAAAATTATAAAATGAGATCTGACTAAATATTACTTAATATTTCTTTCTCCTCTAATACACTATGATTCCAATATATTGAAGAAGATTGTTTCCCTCTAAGCATTTAATTTTTAAAAGACAAGATTATAAAATGATATTTAAGTAACAGGTTCAGTTATAAAAGCCTTCATGATTTTGAATGACTAAAACCCCTTCTGTATAACAGTCACACTTTTCAACTGCAAGCAAATTTGCTAGTTTCCCAGCAGAAGACCATTTTTGTTCAGTATTTCTGCTTCATGGGAGATATTCTCAATATCAAGAAGGTATTTCAGCTACTGAAATTCCCAACTGTATCCCAACAATGGAATAAAATATTCCTAACTAAGATAGGTTTAGTACAGAGACCAATTATAGAATACTATGGGCCTGTATTCATCACCATTCGAAGAGTTAACACACTTTACCCAAATGGTGTTTCCCTTTTGATCCTATATATAACTGACTTATTAATAGAATAATTGTAAAAACACTTTCAATATTTAGTGAAGGGACTATACAAAGAGCAATGCTAAAAATTGTATTATATGCATAATCATATACAAATTATATACAAAATTCTGAGTAATATACATCTATTCTCAGCTTTTTATATCTTTACAAAACTATATATATATATATATATATATATATATATACAAAAAAAAAAAACAGATGTAAAGGGGTGGAAGCCAGAAATTTATTTAACTTTTCTCCTTGGCATTTCAGTGTAGGCAATGAAACAGGCACTTTACTCAATGATTCTGATGTGATATGATCTCCAGTGTTACATGGAAACTAACACCATACATACAAACACATAAACTAAAAAACTCTGAAGACTTAGTATTATATATATATATGTATGTATATATGTAGGTTTTCAGTGAGGGTGTTTATGTGTGTTAAAGGAAGCAGACAGCTTAATGGGCTTGAAAAATATATTGGCGGAGTATTCTTATTTTGGTCCATATAGCCAAAGCTATGGTTTTACTAGTACTCATGTACCGATGTGAGAGTTGGAATATGAACGCTGATTGATGAAGAACTGATGCTTTTGAACTGTGGTGTTGGAGAAGACTCTTGAAGTCCCTTGGACCGCAAGGAAATCAAACCAGTCCATCCTAAAGGAGATCAGTCCTGAATATTCAACGGAAGGACTGATGCTAAAGCTGAAGCTCCAATATTTTGGGCAGCTGATGCAAAGAGCCAACTTGTTAGAAAAGACCCTGATGCTGGAAAAGATTGAAGGCAGGCAGAGGAGGGGACAACAGAGGATGAGTTGGATGGCATCACTGACTTAACGGACATGAGTTTGAGCAAGCTCCAGGAGTTGGTGATGGACAGGGAGGCCTGGCCTGCTGCAGTCCATGGGTGACAAAGAGTCAGACATGACTGAGCAACTGAACAACAACAAAATTCTTATTTAGAAAAAAATGTAAATAGTATTCATTGGTTCAGTTCAGATCAGTTCATTCACTCAATCATGTCTGACTCTTTGCGACCCCATGAATCATAGCACACCAGGCCTCCCTGTCCATCACCAACTCCCAGAGTATGCCCAAACCCATGTCCATTGAGTCGGTGATGCCATCCAACCATCTCATCTTCTGTCGTCCCCTTCTCCTCCTGCCCTCAATCTTTCCCAGCATCAGAGTCTTTTCAAATGAGTGGATCCTTCACATCAGGTGGCCAAAGTATTGGAGTTTCAGCTTCAACATCAGTCCCTCCAATGAATACTCAGGACTGATTTCCTTTAGGATGTACTGGTTGGATCTCCTTGCAGTCCAAGGGACTCTCAAGAGTCTTATCCAACACCACACTTCAAAAGCATCAATTCTTCAGCGCTCAGATTTCTTCACAATCCAAATCTCACATCCATATATGACCACCGGAAAAACCATAGCCTTGACTAGATGGACCTTTGTTGGCAAAGTAATGTTTTTGCTTTTCAATATGCTATCTAGGGTGGTCATAACTTTCCTTCCAAGGAGCAAGCGTCTTTTAATTTCATGGCTGCAATCACCATCTGCAGTGATTTTGGAGCCCAGAAAAATAAAGTCACCCACTGTTTCACTGTTTCTCCCTTTCTATTTGCCATGAAGTGATGGAACCAGATTCCATAATCTTCGTTTTCTGAATGTTGAGCTTTAAGCCAACCTTTTCACTCTCCTCTTTCACTTTCAAGAGGCTCTTTAGTTCCTCTTCACTTTCTGCCATAGGGTGGTGTCATCTGCATATTGAGGTTATTGATATTTCTCCCGGCAATCTTGAGTCCAGCTTGTGCTTCTTCCAGCCCAGTGTTTCTCATGATGTACTCTGCATAGAAGTTAAATAAGCAGGGTGACAATATACAGCCTTGACGGACTCCTTTTCCTATTTAGAACCAGTCTGTTGTTCCATGTCCAGTTCTAACTGTTGCTTCCTGACCTGCATACAGGTTTCTCAAGAGACAGGTCAGGTGGTCTGGTATTAATTCTCCACAATTTACTGTGATCTACACAGTCAAAGGCTTTGGCATAGTCAATAAAGCAGAAATAGATGCTTTTCTGGAACTCTCTTGCTTTTTCCATGATCCAACATATGTACACAATTTGATCTCTGGTTCCTCTGCCTTTTCTAAAGCCAGCTTGAACATGGAAGTTCACAGTTCACATATTGCTGAAGCCTGGCTTGGAGAATTTTGAGCATTTCTTTACTAGTGTGTGAGATGAGTGCAATTGTGCAGTAGTTTGAGCATTCTTTGGCATTGCCTTTCTTTGGGATTGGAATGAAAACTGACGTTTCCAGTCCTGTGGCCACTGCTGAGTTTTCCAAACTTGCTGGCATATTGAGTGCAGCACTTTCACAGCATCATCTTTTAGGATTTGAAATAGCTCCACTGGAATTCCATCACCTCCACTAGCTTTGTTCGTAGTGGTGCTTCCTAAGGCCCACCTCACTTCACATTCCAGGATGTGTGGCTCCAGTTGAGTGTGAGTGATCACACCTTTATGATTATCTGGGTCATGAAGATCTTTTTTGTACAGTTCTTCTATGTATTCCTGCCCCCTCTTCTTAATATCTTCTGCTTCTGTTAGGTCCATACCGTTTCTGTCCTTTATCGAGCCCATCTTTGCCTGAAATGTTCCCTTGGTACCTCTAATTTTCTTGAAGATATCTCTAGTCTTTCCCATTTTATCGTTTTCTTCTATTTCTTTGCGTTGATCACTGAGGAAGGCTTTCTTATCTCTCCTTGCTATTCTTCGGAATTCTGCATTCAAATGGGTATATCTTTCCTTTTCTCCTTTGCTTTCCGCTTCTCTTCTTGGGCTATTTGTAAGGCTTCCTCAGACAGCCATTTTGCTTCTTTGCATTTCTTTTTCTTGGAGATGCTTTTTTTCCCTGTCTCCTATACAATGTCATGAACCTCTGTTCATAGTTCATCACGCACTCAGTTTGATTATAAAAGCAATACATGCTTCATGAAGATAATTTTAAAAATATAGAAAAGTGAATAGGCCCCCATCATTCTACCCTCCAGAGATCATCACTACCATGCGTTATATATCTTTCAAGTCTTTTTTCTTTAGGTGTGATTTTAAATTAAAAGATTAAAAGTTATTATGAAATTTAGTGTGTAAAAAATAGGTAAGTTAAGTCTCTCAGGGGGTGAAAAAAAAGAAAAATTAGAATTAGGGTCAATCTGTAAAATTCCATTCAGGGATAAACTGAATAGCACTATAAATCATTTTCATTTTCCATAAAACACCTCATTCATTCCATGTAGTTTGAAACTCATTTGCATTTAACATTGCAAAATGATGAAAACTGAATTATTCAAACTTATTTTTTTTTAAGAATCACTTCAAGATGATGATATCAAAGCCTTTCAACGGGAAAAAAAAAAATCCCTCATGTTGGTGAAATAGCACGTGTGCTCTTTGACTTCTGACATCTTTGTGATCCAGTCATCACCCTTCCTCTCCTTTGAAGGGTTCTATCTGTGTGAGACCCCAACTCGTGCTCTGGATCTCCAGCCATGAGGCCCTTGAACCCTCTGAGAGGCCACTCAGGGTCTTATTTTTCCAGGTATGAATACACATGCTCCCTCCATGGGAGCTCCAGAGTTATTTCACTCTACACTCAGGTCCTGCCCACCATGTTTTTGGAAGCCAGTTGGACACATCAGAAGGTTGAGCCCAAGTTCACCATCTCCTAGCCCTACTTTGCAAACAGTAACCTGAAAACAAGAAGCCCAGTCCTCACTTGGCCAACATCTCCATGTGTCCCAAAAGAAAAAGTAACAGTGTTAGTCGCTTGGTCATGTTCAACTCTTGGTGACCCCATGGACTTTAACCCTGAAGACTCTTCTGTCCATGGAATTCTCCAGGCAAGAATACTGGAGTGGGTAGCCATTCCCTTCTCTAAGAGATCTTCCTGATCCAGGGATCAAACCTGGGTCTCCTGAATTGCAGGTGGATTTTTACTATCTGAGCCACCAGGGAAGCCCAGGAACCTCCCAAAACCAGTATTATATACAATGACTGAAGCACAACTCTCCAGGCTCAGTTTTTCCAGTTCTCATAGCCCCAGACTCCATACATTGATGTAAGAATGCAGTTTTGAATCAGTGAGTCAGAAGACCTTTTGTCCTATTTCAGTGATAATTTCACACGTGATAATCTCAAACAGTTGCTTTTTCACTGAAAAAGGTGACAAAACAGAACTCTGTTTGGACTGACAGCTGTATCCTCCTCTGAGCTCATTTGTCTTTTTTTTTTTTTTTTTTGGCATTTTTACCTTAAATGACAATAGCCCCATCATTGCCCATAATGCAATCAAATAGGTAACCATCAGCAAACGGACTGCAGCAAATGTTCTGTCCAAAGGGATCCACCTCTCCACTTTATTCAGTGTTTTAAAAGAGTTTTGTGAGGACAGCATCTGGCAGAAATGCCTAATCAGGGTGTTTGGAGTATCAACCATTTTAACGCATGTCCACCCCACTGTCATTCCCACTGGCCAACACGTCTGCTCTCTTGGGAGCGCACCTGGGAGGGTTGTCCATCCACTCATCTCCTTCTGGAGGAGAATTCCCTATTTCAAGTGCCGGACCCATCTGGCACTGTTGGCGCCTTCATGATTTTGAAAGTGCTGGGAAATAGAGCATAAAAACCAGGCAGGCTCCATTAAAATGGAAAGCCCTTGGGCTCATCCCTCAGCTGGCCTCTAATAGCTGATGCTCAAAAAAAAATTTCTTTTACAAAATATTAACAATATGATGATGACAGTTGGCATGACACATGGAATATAGTGGGGATGCCTGCAGATTGCAAACAGGACCCTCGTCAGAACTTCTGAACTCTATCAAGAGATGTGACCAGAATGTGAGGGCCCTAATGTTGGCTCGAGGCCTGGATCCCTGTCACAGGAACACCAGGAGCGAATAACTCAAATGGGAAATTTTGTAGGACATACTTAATTTCCCCCAGGATAAAGGATGGCTGATGATGGCACCACGCCAGGCTCCTGGGGCCCTCGGAGACTTTGTAGGCTGAGCAGCATTTGATGACGCCACTACTCCGGGCTCTATGGATTGCAACTATGACTTTCTCAATATATTTTTTCCTTTCCTCCCTCTCAGTGACATGAGAAGAATGTCTGAAAGGTCGTGTTTTTAGACGTGCACCATGTCTACACAAGGCTATGGTTTTTCCAGTGGTTATGTATGGATGCGAAAGTTTGACTGAGAAGAAAGCTGAGTGCTGAAGAATTGATGCTTTTGAGCTGTGGTGTTGGAGAAGACTCTTGAGAATACCTTGGACTGCAAGGAGATCCAACCAGTCCATCCTAAAGGAGATCAGTCCTGGGTATTCATTGGAAGGACTGATGCTAAAGCTGAAACTCCAATACTTTGGCCACCTCATGCGAAGAGCTGACTCATTGGAAAAGACTCTGATGCTGGGAGGGATTGGGGGCAGGAGGAGAAGGGGACGACAGAGGATGAGATGGCTGGATGGCATCACCGACTCAATGGACATGAGTATGAGTGAACTCCAGGAGTTGGTGATGGACAGGGAGGCCTGGTGTGCTGCGATTCATGGGGTCACAAAGAGTTGGACACGACTGAGCGACTGAACTGAACTGAACTGAACTGATGTGGATGTAAGGAAACATAGTAGCCAACATCAGAGAAACAGGTCCCTCTCCTTAGGAGCACCTGGTAATAATAACTAAACACATGAAGATGAAAATGAGGGGAAAAAAAGAGCTCATGAGTTAATAGGACACATACTTGTTTTAATTCTAGTCCATCACAAAAATGATTTTGAGTGATGTGCATTAAAATGTTAACAAATTGTAGCAAAAATTTTTTTAAATAAATATGCTGAATATACCATTGTTCAGTTGCTCAGTCGTGTCTGACTCTTTGTAACCCCATGGACTGCAGCATCCCAGGCTTCTCTGTCCTTCACTGTCTAATTCACTCAAACTCATGTCCATCGAGTCAATGATGCCATCCAACCATCTCATCCTCTGTCGTCCCCTTCTCCTATTGCCTTCAGTCTTTTCCAGCATAAGGATCTTTTCCAAAGAGCTGGGTCTTTGCACAAGGTGGCCAAAGTATTGGAGCTTCAGCTTCAGCATCAGTCCTTCCGTTGAATATTCAGGGTTGATTTCTTTCAAGATTGACTGGTTTGATCTCCTTGTTGTCCAGAGGACTCTCAAGAGTCTTCTCCAGCACCACAATTCAAAAGATTATTTCTTCCCTGTTCAGCCTTCTTTATGGCCCAACTCTCACATCTGTACATTACCGGAAAAACTATAGCTTTGAAAAAATGAAGCTGATGAACACATGTGCTAAGCTCCTTTGCAGTAATTAGCAGAGGGTAAATGATCTGATTCTGAGTGCCTGACCATAGGAAAAAAACATAGAAATGGTCTTTTGAAATAAGCACAACTTTTTTCTCATACTATGATAGTAAAGAAATTTACATGTTAGTCCTTCATACAGAAGACTTATTGAATTTATTGAACTATGTCCTCAAAAATGTGTCTATGAAACATGCAAAAATAGTTTGTCAGTACTTCTTCTGAGACCCATCAATTCATGTCAATGGCATGACACCAAAGCACCATTTGATAAGAACTAATCAACTATGAGCTAACACAGTGTATTTAGATGTTGATATGCTTGTTTCTTTGAAAGGACTGATGCTGAAGCTGAAATATTTTGGCCATCTGATGCGAAGAGCCGACTCATTGGAAAAGACCCTGATATTGGGCAAGACTGAAGGCAAAATGGGAAGCAGAGGATGAAATGGTTAGATAGCATCACTGACTCAATGGACATAAAGTTGAACAAACTGTGAGAGACAGGGAAGGACAGGGAAGCCTGGCATGCTGCAGTCCATGGAGTTCCAAAGAGCTGAACGCAGCTTAGTGAATGAACAAAAACAATTCTTTTTTCACCCAAGGAAAAAAAAGTTTAGACTATCCAGAAGATTAAAGAAGCCACTCAGTTAAAACAAGGGCCATGTAATGTCTGTTTCACCTAATGAGAGAAATGTTAGTAAATGTCTTCACCTAACTAGTGCCTTTTATGACAAAGTCCTCTAAGCAGAGAGACACACAAATGCACAAACACACACAGAGGGTGACACTATAGGCTTAGGAGAGCAGTCTTCAAATAAGAAACCAATTTCACATGTATTGGCTATCTAATACATAGGCTAACTTCTAAGATTCAAGCTTACAAAGCAGAATAAGAAAAAATTAAAAAAAATAAAAATAAAGATGGAGCATTAGAAGACTAAAGAATTATTTAAACTCAATCGTTTCATTTTTTAAGTAAAATCAAAATAATCATCTGTGAATGCTTTTGAGAACAGACCTTTATAAAAGTGTATTTGGAGCTAAATATTTGTATCTCACATTATGTACTGCGGAGACGAACTGCTACAATTGACCCATTCTTAATCAACTTCCATTTAACTGACTTGCCAGAAACCCATGCTCTCAATTTCACTGTAAAAACAATCTGGTTGATGTCTGTGATATATCTTCTCTCCAGTTGAACTGTTTACTCTAAAGAGTTCATTGTGTATGCTCCCAATCTTGATTACAATAGCTGAACTTGTAATTGAAATCACTTGAATAACTATTACAAAAAGCAATACTATATGAGCCCCCCAAAGAAAGATTTCTATGAAATTGAATTGAATACTCTGTAGTACTCTAAAAAGTACTACAAAGTTAAATTGTTAAAAATAGTTGTTCTCAACTACACTATGGAAAAGGCAACTATGAAATAACAGGAGAGAAAAAAATTATCCAAGGTTTCTGTGTTCAGATTAAATCACTAATGTCTTGAACTTCTGAGTCTTTAAGGAAACCAGATGTGGAAATTATTTACAATACAGTGTGATTATAGCTTATGTTTAAAAAAAAAAAAAAGTGACACCAATCAATGGCCTCTAGGCCATATATGCAAATGAAAATAAACTTCGTATTTTGAGCTGTTCTTCAACGTTCTTTTATAAGTTCCCACTGATGCTCCCTCCACAGTCGGTTCATATCTCTACTATTCTACCTGCATTTTAGCAATAAGTTTCTCAAAAAGTTGAGATCACTACGTATTTCTAGGTAACTCTGCCCGCAGACAGAGCGGGCTTTCTGGGTGTCCAGAGCAGGTGTGCAGCATTGTGTGCTGCCAAGGGCCTCACGATTGGTTTGATGCGCTGTTGCCTTGTCTGGAAATAACCTTACTTTTGAACTTGAGTTTTTCAAGTGAAATCAGACAGTACCGCGGAACTACGACTGTGGGCCTGCGCATGCGCAGGATGGAGCCCTCAGACCACCCCCGGGCGCCTGCATAGGCCACTGGCCAAGCGCAGTGGTACCTGTCCTGAAGCAGCCCGGGATGCGGTGGACCCTCGAGGAGGTGGCCAGGTTGGGACTTTTGATCAGCTTGGTGACTGAAATGGCAGCCACAGCTGTGGGAGGCATAGATGCTGCACATGGGGACGGCCTGGGAGGAGGGCTGGGGGAACAAGTGCCCATCTCTCTGGAGCTGATTCCTGTGGCGGCTGCACAACCATCAGCTTTCCAGCCTGAGCACCTGGACAGCAACTACTAGCTGAATTTGTCAGTAAATTATTACAAAATACAGCTGTGCATGTGGTCATCAGTTCAGTTCAGTCTCTCAGTTGTGTCCAGTTCTTTGCAACCCCATGGACGGCAGCACGCCAGGCTTCCCTGTCCATCGCCAACTTCTGGAGTTTACTCAAACTCATGTCCATTGAGTCGGTGATGCCATCCAACCATCTCATCCTCTGTCCTCCCCTTCTCCTGCTGCCTTTAATCCTTCCCAGCATCAGGGTCTTTTCAAATGAGTCAGTTCTTTGCATCAGGTGACCAAAGTACTGGAGTTTCAGCTTCAGCATCAGTTCTTCCAATGAATATTCAGGACTGATTTCCTTGAGGATGGACTGGTGGGATCTCCTTGCAGTCCGAGGGACTCTCAAGAGTCTTCTCCAACACCACAGTTCAAAAGCATCAATTCTTCGTCGCTCAGCTTTCCTTATAGTCCAGCTCTCTTTATAATCCAACTCTCACATCCATACATGACTACATGGTCATCACCATAATGCTTATCAGGAGGTTATCAGAATTTTTTAAAAGAGTTTAGTGCCTCTGGTCTTGAAATCTAGTGCATTACAAAGCAAGGATCCACACGCTTAGGAATGGAAATTACATTTTAAGAGCAAACACTATATGGAAGAGAAGCCTGTGAGGCTTCACACAAACCACTCATCAATAAGGGAGACAAATCTTTCTTCCTTGCAGTTGAAGCTATAGTAATAAAGTTCATAAACATGAATTTTGAATTATATACAAATAATGAAGTCACTTTCAGTTTCCTCTACAACACCCACAAACTTCAGAAAATGTCAGAGCAAACATTAAAATGGCATTTTATAAATTTACACTTAAATTCAAATTTGCACAAAACGGATTTGTATGAAGAGTTAAACCTTTTCAGAAAACTTGTTCAGTGAGAATCATCAATTTAAATATACAAAAATTTATATTTGGGAGTGATTTATCAGAAATATACTCCAATGTTGTTACAACTAAAGTTACATCAGCAAAAGGACCCCTCTCAAAGTTAAAAAAATAATCAAAAATTTTTTTGTGATCTGGCATTTACCATGAGAAATTAATGTCATTTTTAATGTCATTTTTAATTGCAGGTATACTTTAGAGATATTTCAAGCTTGGCTCCAGAGCATCACAATAAAGTGAATATCTCAATAAAGTGATAATAAGCACAGTTTATTTTGGTTTCCCAATACATATAAAGAACTTCCCTGGTGGCTCAGACAGTAAAGGATCTGCCTGCAATGCAGGAGACTCAGATTTGATCCCTGGGTTGGGAAGACCCCCTGGAGAACGGCATGGCAACCCACTCCTGTGTTCTTGGCTGGAGAATCCCATGGACAGAGGAGCCTGGCGGGCTATAGTCCATGGGGTCGCAAAGAGTCAGACACAACTGAGAGACTAACGCTAACCCTCATGTGCATATAAAAGTTATGTTTATACTATATTCTATTAAGTGTATAATATTGTTATATCTTTAAAAAGTACATACCTTAATTAAAAATACTTTATTGCTAAAGAATACTAACCATCATCTCAGTCTTCTGGCAGGTGTATCTCTTTGCTGGTGGAAGGTCCTACCTCGATGTTGGTGGCTCCTGACTGATCAGGGTGGCAGTCGCTGAAGACTGGGATAAACATGGCGATTTGTTACAATAAGACAACAATGACGTGTATGGCATCAGTTGGCTTTTCTTTCACTGGAATACTTTAAGGCCACTGTAGGGTTATTAATTGACCTATTTTCAATTTTCTTGTGTTTCAGGCACCAGGGAGGCCCAAGAAGATGGAGAGACATGAGGGAATGGCTGGTCAGTGGAAGAGTCAGAACATACATATTTATCAATTAAATTCACTATCTTTTATGGCCTTGATTCATCATGCCCCAGAATAATTCCAATAGTAATTCGGAAGATCACTGATCAATGACAGTAACAAACATAATAGTGAAAAAGCTTCAAATATTGTCAGAATTAGCAAAATGTGACATGGAGACATGAAGTGAACAAATGCTCTTGGAAAAATGGTGCTGATATATATGTCTGACCCAGGGTTACCACAAACCTTTAATTTATACAAAACACAGAATCTATAAGGGGCAATAAAATGAGGCACACATGCACAGAAATTGAACATGAAGTTTCAGTGATCTAATAAATGACTTTCCAGTAGAGTGAGCTAGAAAAATCATATCATCAATTAATGCCACATTAATAAAGTGGTATTTACTATATTACACAAAATAACACCAAAAGTATTATTTTTAAATGTGTATGTCCATGCTGTGACTCTTGTATCACTGTTACCCCTATTATAAGTACTAAAATATTTTAAAGAGTAAAATTTATTACTTTAACTACATTTTCCCCTGCTTTTTGAGCGAGAGGTTTTCATGGCTTCATTTTTTATTGAGCCTCATAGTTTTTGTACCTGGACCTACCAATAAAATTTGCTTTTTCAATTTCTTAATACTGAGCTCTTCTGGCTATGCTTTCTCTCCAAAAAAAAATAAATAAATAAAGTCACTTATTAGCAATGTTTTACCAGGTTTATTAGAAAGGATTTTGCTGCTTTAAGTATCTCTTTTTGTAAAGGAGGAATTTTTATTTTAAATACTGGACTTTTTTTCACAAGTTTGTCATTTCTTAAAGACCATGGATGGTTCTCTGGAGGTTTTCCACCTCCAGTGGTCACTGACAATAACTTCCTGGAAAGCTTCCATTGTTTCTGGTGAAGAGAGGAGCTATGTATTATTGATATAAAGACCCTCGAGAAGAATGCTTTTTTGAAAGGCTGTGTATCCCGAAAGAGTTCTTCAGATTCCTATGGGAAAAAGAAAATTAGTAAAAGTGCCTTATTAAGTCCACAAGAATTTTCCCAAGTATTGAGCCTCTTGTCTACATCTTAACCTGACGAGTGCTGCTTTGTTAAAGCCGAAAAGAAAAGCGTTAATCCGATAGAGGAGCTAAAAATACTAAACCCTGTCAGCTTCACCCAGGGCCTCCCCCCCCCAAAAAAAAAAATAGTGACTAGTGATTGATAGGATGAACAACTAATTTCAAATGGGCAAAAATGGGAAACACAGAGTCAGCACACGCTCCCTTTGCTGCAAGAAGCAGCGGTCTCTCTGCAGGCTGCCTCTGGCTGCCCAGCCGCCCAGCCAGGCCCGGCTGCAACTTGTTTCTGTACCTTCAGGGATGGGGATGGAGCAGTCCCCCCGGTGGCACCTGTCTGGACATGCTTCCCATGTGATGGACAGTCAGGTGCATCCCTGGACCCATTCATGCTCGCGGGTCAAAAGGTTTTCTTTCTCTAGCTTAATCATTAAATAAATAAGTATATAAATAAATTCCCAGACCTTTCACTTCTATCAAAGTCATTACATGAAAATAACTGCTGCTTAAAAAACACAATCCCTGGATACAGCATGCTTGGGGCTGGTGCACGGGGATGACCCAGAGGGATGTTGTGGGGAGGGAGGTGGGAGGGGGGTTCATGTGTGGGATCGCATGTACACCTGTGGTGGATTCATGTCAATGTATGGCAAAACCAATACAGTATTGTAAAGTAAAATAAAGTAAAAATATAAATAAAAAAATAAAAAATAAAATAAAATTTAAAAACAAAAAACACAACCCCTGGTTTACCGGGAGGACCTATTCCTATAGAAGGCCAACTCCATTTTTGATCTGGATTTTTGCTCCTAAGGAAATAAAACGTTTACACGAGTCTCTTGGAATGGTTTTCACCTACAGACTCATTTTTGAGACTTAGAGACAACGGCTGTCAGATGAACCCACTAATTTCACACGTTTAGCAAATGTGCATTCTCACTAGATCTGCTCAAGAATCTTCTCCATCACATAGGAAGCAACTTCCAAATTCTGTTTTAACTATTTTTTGTTGTTATTAAATATTATTGTTTACAGTTTGGGGTTTTATAAAGAGAATCCTGTTCACTGGCACTTTAATCTTAACGTCATCTTTTGGCACAAAAATTCATTATCTGAGTTACTGTCCTTTCTGAGTTTGTATCTTAAAGCATTTTTAGAAGCAAAGCCCAGGGCAACTTCTTACCCCTCTGCCTAACCTCAGTCCTGTCAGGATGCATTTTTGCAAATAATACAAATAAACAGAAATCTCCCATAGAAATGGTTTCAGGCTTTTAGCAGGAAAGAAAAAGACTAATATTACTATAATAAAATAACCTCATAATATCATTAAATGAGTATTTGTAACTCCGTATTAAGGTAAGAAAACTGAACTTACATGAAATAATTTGTTTCAAATGACAAGGTGAAAGGATCAGAATGTGAAGTGCTTGTGTGTCCCTATACCACAGCATCTACACTAACTTTCTGGATAAGCGTAAGCACATTATATGATAAGACAGCATGATTAGCAGGGGTTAGTCAATCTTCATATGAAAATGTATACAATAGATTAAGTAGAAGATCTTTCGATTTATATTATGTTTGGAAAATACTCTGATTCTAGAGAAGATTGAAGGCAAGAGGAGAAGGGGATGACAGAGGGTGAGATGGTTGGATGGCATCACCGACTCAATGGACATGAGTTTGAGCTAGCTCCGAAAGTTAGCGAAGTACAGGGAAGTCTGGCATGCTGCTGTCCATGGGGTCACAAAGAATCGGACACGACTGAATTGAGCTGAACTGAACTGAAAGGAGTTAATTAACAAAAAAGATTGGGAATATGGGTTCTAAGCTCTTCTTTGGGCCTTTTATATTCTATATGCTATTTTCTATACTTGGAAGAAAGTGAAGTATTTGATAGAAGCACATGAGATGACTTGAGAAACATATAACTAGGGGAAACAATGGCTAGTTGAAACTTCCAGCATTTCTCAAACTTTAGAATTACCAGTAAAGCTTTTCTAGAATGCATATTTCTTATTCCCATTTCTGAAATGAGTCTGCACTCTTAAAAAATCCCTGGAAGATAATCCTAATGGAGGTGGCCCATGGGACACACTTTGAGAAATACCAAACTAGAAATTAAGTTAGGGAGGTTGAACAGAACAGAAATGATAATGAAAATATGGCAGCAAAGGAGCTCCCAACTTTCAGAACCCAAATAGAAACCTAGTCTCAAAACCCCATTAGAGGCCGCAGGTAATAAAAACCACATTATTGCAATCTTCCTTTGAATAACAAATAAGCTATGAAAGACAAATAAGCCTGCTTTTAAGGTTTTGAATGTCTGTTCGTAACTGGAATGGCATAATCCTCATATAACTCATACAGTGCCATAAATGTCAGATTATTCATGTTGATGAGTTTCTCCCCATTAAAATTCTTTCTAATTCTAAGACAGGACAAAATAATTCCAGCTATAGCTGTTGCTTGTCTTTCACCAGCTAAACCATATACTTTACTGAAAACTACTAGGTGGTAGCACTTCCCTGAGAGCTCAGGTGGTAAAGAATCCGCCTGCAATGCAGGAGAACCTGGTTCTATTCCATGGGTCGGGAAGATCCTCTGGAAAAGGGATAGGCTACCCACTCCAGTATTCTTGGGCTTCCCCTGTGGCTCAGCTGGTAAAGAATCCTCCTGCAATGCAGGAGACCTGGGCTCAATCCTTGGGTTGGGAAGATCCCCTGGAGAAGGGAAAGGCTACCAACTCCAGTATTCTGGCCTGGAGAGTTCCACGGACTGAGAGTCCATGAGATCTCAAAGAGTCGGACATGATTGAGCAGCTTTCACTTTCACTAGATGGTAAGTACATTCTCTTGTTCAACTTTCCCAGTAAGCCATTAGGTTTGTGACTATCATTCTTCCCAACTTGTGGATGAGAAAGACTGCAATCAAGTTCAACGGATACCATGGCTATGCTTTGACATACACAACCTCAAAAGAGATCCTGACTATTTTTGTCCATTATTTTATTGCAGGTTAACTAAGTCTCAAAATACTCAATACAAATAATATCTCAAAGACAAAGGGCCGGCCAGAAAGGAAAGGGACTTGAGTGTACCTGGTCCTGGCAGGTCAGCACTCAGAGGAAGGTACAGAGGACAGGGCACCAAGGAGCAGCTCTCTGCGAATGTGGAGTAAACTCCACACTGCTCAGTTGCTCGGGCGTGACCGACTCTGTGATCCCATGGACTGCAGCTCACCAGGCTCGTCTGTCCATGGAATTCTCCAGGCAAGGGTACTGCAGTGGGCTGCCATCTCCTGCTCTAGGGGATCTTCCACACCAAGAGATCGAACCCTCGACACCTGTGTCTCCTGCACTGCGGGGAGATTCTCTACCACTAGCACCACCTGCAAAGGCAATCTTTACACGAATGACTGAGAAACTGTCTGGGGCTGGTGCCCATGTCAGAGAGCAGAACCTGGAGGCAGACCTGCTCCGATCAGCCAGCAAACACACCAGCTAGTAGGACCACCAGGGTCACACTGAAGCGTCTCAAACATCTCCCCCTTTTGGGGGGCAAGCACAGCCTTGACATTGCTTTTGTAGAACCCCACTGCCCAGCCATGTCTGCCCACATGTGAGCACCAGCAGGACGCCGCCCACCCCTCCCCCACTGGGTCATCCTTCCCATGTTTTCTTCACTGCTTCCTCAACTTGAAGTTGAAAGAGATTGCTGCAGATCTGTAGGTCCACCCCGTCCACCCCTTCTCACATCCACAACTTTGACAGAGCCTCCTTCACTTCATCAGGCCCCTGAAGAGATCTGAGCAGCATGAGGCACCTGGCACATGGGGACAGAAGGAGGTGGGACCCTGTTACCCCTTCGGTTCTCCCCAGAACCACTCAGCATAACCCTTTCTTAGTTCCTCTAAGAAGCAGACTAATGTGTTTCATTTAAAAAATAAGCTTTTCTCCACAGGGACAATAAGCTGTCCATAGATGGGGGATGAGTGATCCCCCTTGCATCTGATGGGATCACACTCAACCCTTGTGCCAGCCCTGAACCACGCCATGGAATCCAGCTCCCATCTCTTTAAAAGTCTCACAGTATTTCCTGAACACAAAAGATAAACCCCGTGGAGTCCTTTACTGCCCCCATTTTCCTATTACTTCCTCGTTATCTAAGGATTGCAGAATCTTCAGATTGGCATTACCAAATTCAGCACAGGTTTTCATCTGATTTTCATCTTAAACTCCTCAAACAGCTTTATCTGTACAGAGAGGTTGTGTGAAAATGATATGAAAGATGTCAAGGCATTTGCTGATCAAAGAGGTAATTTGCTAAAAGTAGACTTCCATAAAATCTTTCTTTCTATCCATTTGTGGTTTCAGAAAACCCCTTGGTTTTTCTTTCAGAGCAAAAGCTACCAATACTCATCAGAAGCCAGTTCATCTCGAGGGTGTGATCATTCTGAACCATAATGACAATAGTTTCCTTCCTGCAAATTGTGCTTTGGCTTACCCTGGAGTCATGCCCCATGGAGAGGGGCCTCAAGGTAGACCAGAAGGCTCTGCAGTATTCTGCCAGACACATTGTGAACTTGACCTAATTCTTGGAAGAACACATATATTGTGTTCAACTGTCTCACTCATAGCTGCATAGGGAAAAGCACATTTTAGTGTTGAAAGTTCACCTTAACTAATAACTGACAGCATTTTTATTAAAGTTAGGGTGTATCTATATATATATATACACACACACACATATATAGTTATATAAACACAGATAAATCTTCTGTCTGGGGCCTAGCACACAGTAAGTACTCAGATAATATGCATTTCCCTTCTTTTTTTCTTATAACTGCATCAATTCCACTTGACATATATAATTGATATGTTCGTGCTGTAGAGGAATACAGATTACTGCTTTGTAGCTTCAATCATTAAATTTTGAGGAAAGAGAGAATATATACAAGCCTACTAGCTATTATTATTACTACTACCATCATCATCATCATTTTCCTGTTAATTATGTCTCCTGAAACATTTCTCAATGGAAACTGGAAATTTTCCCCCAGAACTTCCTTTCCTTTTTTTTATAAAGCCCCGGGTAGAGTTTTTTAATCAATACTGAAAATGAAACCTCAGCTTTCTGCAGGCCTTGATATTTTAGGACTCTTTGACAAATTCACCACCTTCCTACTGATTGTTCTCTTCCCCAGCATTATTCAAAAATGCCAATTAGTTTCCTCTGAAATCCAGCTGGTCTGATAGAAACTTGTGAATGTCCTTGTTTCCCTGGTGATGCCGATGGATTTCTTTGCGTCACACAAGAAGATTAAATGAGGCCTCCAGAGAACCCATGCTACCTCTAGCTTTTGGTCAACCAAGAAGATGTTCTCCTGGGGACCCATTAAAAGACCAGAGTGTTAGAGTCCAGAGCTTAGCTGCTTGATAAAGAATGGTAGCTGCTTACTCGCACAACAGTGCTCGCCCTATAATCTGAATTCTGTCCTACACAGAATGGCATTTGTCCTGCAGCCTCATACTATCACTCCCTTACGAATCCCAGAAGGGACTATGCTTGCCTTCAGCATCTCTTTGGACCAATTTAAAAACTGAGATCATGACCCTTCCTTTTGTCTCTCCAAGTAATGATTTTCAAAGCCACTTACTTCATTTTGCATTTGACACGAAAGGAAAAACAAGTGCTATTTAAAATACTGGTTGGACAGGTAATAAAATCTGTGACTCATTAAATCCATACCTGATTTCCCGAGGCTTTCCCAAGTGTGAGCAGCTACATGCAGTGAAGCAACTTGACTGTCTTTAACTACCCTTGATTGTTGTCTAATACTGCAAAGCACTCCTCAGTTTCCCTGATTACATTATGCAGAAAGATTGCATCAAACGCATCCTGTATTTTTGGATAGTTGTAACCTCTAAAATGGTGGCACCTTGGATCATGTGACAAGAACTTGCATCTTGTACATTACCCACAAAACCATTTACAACTTCAAAGTCCCCATCACAGGCCGGTGGGAACTGGAGATCCCCTCCCTGGCCACTGCAGTTTTGGAAACCCATCTCTGCTTTCCCCATCCCCTTACTTGTCCTTATTCTCTTCTGACAATTTCCATGACTTAACCACTTGTCATCACAGCCCAGCTTCCCACCACGGTGAACACTTTTTCTTGCCTTTGCTAGTGTTTTACTGCAGACAGGAATAGGCATGCTATAATTTCAGAAACTAGACATACATAAAGTTTGGAATGCCCAGACTTTAAGGATAATTCTTACTTATTCCTTCACATCCTTCAAGTGGATCTCTGAAGGAACCAGTTTATTTCTCAGTACAGAGTCAATTTTCCTGGCTCACCCAAATTACCCAGTTCACCCTCCCTAGTTTGAATTTGCATTTCTTCCATAGCCCAAGAAGTCTATGCTCACGTTTGAAACTGGAAACTGGTCTCTTCTCCTGGGTCCTCCTTCATCACATCATTTTAGAAAACTCATATCACGTAGCATCTAGCAGGAGTTCAGTAAACATTTGCTGAATGTTCAAGGACCTATAAGTTACATCATATAGCAGGCACAAACAAAATAATGGTTGAGTTGGTCATAGCCCTTGAGAAAGTTAAAGTCCCCTTTCATGCAAGATATGAACATCCAGAGACTAATATAGCAAATGGCAATCGATTCTAAATAATACCAGTTGTGAAAGATGGGAAAGATCAAAGGGAGCTGACGACCTCTAGAAATATTTTATGAAAAGGAATAGATTTAAACCAAATTTGATCATATTTTGATGGGTGCAGAGGAGATAAAAATTCAAGGGAAGAACAACTCAAAAACCATAGAGAAGCAGAAAGTAGTCTGAAAACTAGTTATTTAACTTCCTAGATGTCTAGCTTTGGAAACAAGCTCCCTTATTCTCATTTTTCTCATCTCTTAAATAAAAACAATAGTGCTTACTTACATTGTGGGTAGTTGTGAGTAGTTAATAAGGTAATTTATGTAAGATTTAACACAATGGCTGGTAATTATAATAAATAGTAACTATCGCTGTTGTCACTGCTGTTGCTTTTATTAACAGTGATAAGTCCTTAGACAAAGAACGCAACCAGCCTGATGGATTAAATGTTTCAAACAGACCGCAGAGGCAAAAGAAACCAGTGAAGTAACATGGATGTGGAAGTACTTGAATGTGACTGAGAATGCAGAAAATTGACTCTGTAAGCATGAGTTTATTATATGCTCTCCGAAAAGAAAGAACACTGTTTCTACCTGGCTTGTTTTTTAGAGTGAACTTTATGACCTTGAATATAGGGAAAGAATCTTGCATTATCTGAATATCTGCGAAGTGATCAGTGCTTTGACTCACACGATCACTTTTATTCTCTTGTAGCTACAATAAGTGCTAGGATTCAAATCTATGCATGTATGATCCCAAACCCAATGTCTTTCTAAAATGCAATGCTGCCTCCTTACCTGAAGGTCAGGTATCAGATTAAAACTTGCAGAGGGATCAGGAAAATTGCGTGGGACACAGACACACCCACTTGCTCTGTGGTGCCCATGGTTACTTTTGTGCTTCAACACCAGAATTGAACAGTTGCAAGGGTCATAGGTTGGCAAAGCCAAAAGGTATACTAGCGGGCCCTCTGCAGCAAAAAAAAAGTGTGCCTATCCCTGAACTAAAGTGTGATCATACCCTTCAAAACCATCTTGCCTTGTCTACACCTTCTATTACTTAATCCAAGGGCATTTTCTAACCTGGTTCATCCATTTCACTGTAAAAATTCTTGAAAGAGCCACACTGATCTCAACATAAAGTCCAACCTTTCTTGAGTAATGCTTAGAGGCCGTCATAATGTCTCTACCGACTTCTTTCGCCTTCTTCCATGTTGCCTCCTCCCCGTGACCGTCCCACCTGCAGATTCAGGCCTACCTTAGCTGCTGGCTACTCATGATGCTCTCATCCCACTTCGGCCTGTTACCATTCTCTCTCTCTTTCAAAGTCCCCACAAACGTCAATTCCTCCAACCAAACTCTCCTGCCCTACGTCGTCTCCAGTCAGTCGCAATTCAAACATCTTTGTTTTAAAATTTATTTTCACATGTCTCATTTCCCATTAGACTGTAAGCTCCTTGAGGGCAGATCATTTTCACCACTCATACTATTAAGAACATTCATTCAGTTCAGTCGCTCAGTCACGTCCGACTCTTTGTGACCCCATGAATCGCAGCATGCCAGGCCTCCCTGTTCATCACCATCTCCCGAAGTTCACTCAGACTCACGTCCATCGAGTCCGTGATGCCATCCAGCCATCTCATCCCCGGTCGTCCCCTTCTCCTCCTGCCCCCAATCCCTCCCAGCATCAGAGTCTTTTCTAATGAGTCAACTCTTCGCATGAGGTGGCCAAAGTACTGGAGCTTCAGCTTTAGCATCATTCCTTCCAAAGAAATCCCAGGGCTGATCTCCTTCAGAATGGACTGGTTGGATCTCCTTGCAGTCCAAGGGACTCTCAAGAGTCTTCTCCAACACCATACTTCAAAAGCATCAATTCTTCGGTGCTCAGCCTTCTTCACAGTCCAATTCTCACATCCATACATGACCACTGGAAAAACCACAGCCTTGACTAGATGGACCTTTGTTGGCAAAGTAATGTCTCTGCTTTTGAATATACTATCTAGGTTGGTCATAACTTTTCTTCCAAGGAGTAAACGTCTTTTAATTTCATGACTGCAGTCACCATCTGCAGTGATTTTGGAGCCCAAAAGGTACATTATACATTTTATGTATATTGATGGTATTGATTTCATATCGTAAGTAATATAAAGTCATATTTACATTAACATAAATATAAAATATGGTCTTCCCTGGTGGTTCAGATGCTAAAGAATCCACCTGCAATGCTGGAGACCTGGATTCAGTCTCTGGGTTGGGAAGATCCCCTGGAAGAGGACATGGCAACCCATGCCAGTATTCTTGCCTGGAGTGCAGTGAAAGCCTGTCCTTACTGCCCTCTGTACAGCCCCCTGTACTGGCCTCTGCCCTCAAGGAGCTTACTATCTAACAGGGGAAATGAGACGTGTAAAAATGCAGTGAAGGTCCAGAATCCCCGTGGACAGAGGAGCCTGGAGGGCTACAGTCCATGGGGTTTCAAAGTGCTAGACACAACCAAGAGACTAAACAGTCTTCCCTGGTGGCTCAGATGTTAAAGCGTCTACCCGCAATGCAGGAGACCTGGATTTGATCCCTGGGTTGGGAAGATCCCCTGAAGAAGGAAGTGGCAACCCACTCCGGTATTCTTGCCTGGAGAATCCTATGGACAGAGGAGGCTGGTGGGCTACAGTCCACAGGGTCGCAAAGAGTCGGACACGACTGAGTGACTTCACTTCACTTCACTTCAAGAGACTAAACACAAATATAAAATACAAAGATTTTCACATTCCTAAACTATATTCACTATTTCCTCTACACCCAAGGAGTCTAAGGAAAATTTTAATATAGCCTCTTGGCATGTATTAGCTTGCCTAGAATTGTCCCCATTGTCTTAATAAGGAAATATATATCTTTAAAATCGCTAACTGAACTGGACCAGGTATCCTGTTTTTCTTTCCAAATAAGAGTAGAGGTGACAAGCATGAGGCCATAGGTCATGGGGAAGATTTCCTCTGCAAAGCTGTGATAACGGTCCATCCTCAATAGTAACCCATTCTTGACCAACATCTGAAGCTAACCATCCTTTATTAAAAATATTGGTACAAATAAGAACTATACTGACAAGCATATTTATCATCTAACACCCTCATTTTTACATTTTATTTAACACCTTGCTAACTGTATTCTATTTAAGAGTTCATTTTCTTGGATCTGAAATTTCTAAAATTATACTCTATTCTTATGATTTTACTGTTTATAACTCTGAAAACCAAATGTATTATATTCAGTCAGATTTTCCCACACTGACCAAAGGCTTTATATAAAATGTTTATACATTAGAAAACATTGTAAAAAATATGCTTATTTTTTAGTAAAAATCTATACATCCAATGGACTTCCAAGGTGGCACAGTGGTAAAAAATCTACCTGCCAATGCAGGGGACTCAGTTGACATGGGTTCAATCCCCGGGTCAGGAAGATCCCCTGGAGGAGAAAATGGCACCCCACTGCAGTATTCATGCCAGGGAAATCCCATGGACAGAGGGGCCTGGCAGACTGCAGTCTGTGGGGCCACAAAGAGTCAGCCATGACTGAGGACAGTACAACACAGTGTATATTCAGGTACCCAGAAAAGTAGAATTTTTTAATTATTTAGCAAGAAAATCTACTTGTCTCCCGGTTCTGCTGGCAAGGAAATGGAAATGCATTCTTTAAACACACACACACGCACACTCCACTAGGGTTAGGAAACTGTGGGGAAAGGGTATTAGAAGACTTTTGGAGACTTGGAAAAAGGAGTCCCTACACCAATGATAGCTGCTTTTATGTGCGAGTTTGACTAAGCCAAGGGTTGCCCAAGTATCTAGCCAAACATTATCTCTGAGGTGCTTGTGAGGATGTTTCCGGCTGAAGCATCTGAATTGGTAGACTGAGCAAAGCAGATGGACCACCCCAGTGTGGATGGGATTCATCCAATCTGTTGAGAGCCTGAAGAGGACAGAAAAGATGGAGGTGCTTAAATATGAGCTGTCTGACTGCTGAGCTGGTCCACGGAGCTCACATCCTTGGTGCTCCTGGTGCTCAGGTCTTCTGACCCAAAACAGAATTTGTGCCATTGGCAATCTGTCTTTCAGATCTTCAAACTGCAGCCTTGGCTTTCCTGGGTCTTCAGCTTGAAGATGGAAGGTCCAGGGACTTCTCAGCCTCCATAATCATGTGAACCAGTATCTTCTAATAAATGTCTTTGAAAGATATATGGACATCCTATTGATTCTCTTTCTCTGGAGAATCCTAACCTATAATTCCCAGAGTTGCTAGAAGCCCAGTGAACCTCCTGTGAGACCCTGACTGATCTTTTGAGGCTGGACCTTATCAAAGGGTCTCTGTTGATGTAATACCAGAGACTCCAAGACACAAAGGGAACTTGGGACTCTCGATAAGGTCTTGACTCAGGGGCCAGACTCACCCTGCAGGAGGGCTACAACCAATCACTCACCGCAAGGTTGAGGCTGAACCCCTCCTGGATGAGGACTCCCATAATTGTGGGCCTGTCATGGGGGAAATTGGTGTAAATGCAGTAACGCTCAGCAATATTGGGGAGTCCAGACCAACTCCCCAGAGTTGGGGCACAGAGTGAACCTTCTGTACAATATCCAGCTCACCGTGCTTTCCCCCTATCAGATCTCCACACAGAGATCAGAGCAGTTCAGTCACTCAGTTGCATCTGACTCTTTGTGACCCCATGGACTGCAGCATGCCAGGCCTCCCTGTCCATCACCAACTCCCAGAGCTTACTGAAACTCATATCCATTGAGGTGGTCATGCCATCCAACCATCTCATCCTCTGCCGTCCCCTTCTTGTCTTGCCTTCAATCTTTCCCAGCATCAGAGTCTTTTCAAATGAGTCCCTTTTTCCCATCAGGAGGCCAAAGTGTTGGAGCTTCAGCTTCAACATCAGTCCTTCCAATGAATATTCAGGACTGATCTCCTTTAAAATGGACTGGTTGTATCTGCTTGATGTCCAAGGGACTCTCAAGGGTCTTCTCCAACACCACAGATCAAAAGCATCAATTGTTTGGTGCTCAGCTTTCTTCATGGTCCAACTCTCACATCCATACATGACTACTGGGACAACCATAGTTTTGACTAGACAGACCTTTGTTGGTAATGTCTCTGCTTTTTAATAAGCTGTCTAGCTTTGTCATAGTTTGTCTTCCAAGGAGCAAGTGTCTTTTCATTTCATGGTTGCAGTCACCATCTGAAGTGATTTTGGAGCACAAGAAAATAAAGTCTGTCACTGTTTCCATTGGTTCCCCATCTATTTGCAGTGAAGTGATGGGATCAGATGCCATGATCTTAGTTTTCTGAATATTGAGTTCTAAGCCAACTTTTTCACTCTCCTCTTTCACATTCATCAAGAGGCTCTTTAGTTCTTCTTCACTTTCTGCCATAAGGGCGGTGTCATCCACATATCTGAGTTATTGATATTTCTCCTGGCAATCTTGATTCCAGCTTTTGCTTCATCCAGGCTTTCTCATGATGTACTCTGCATATAAGGTAAATAAGCAGGGTGACAATATACAGCCCTGACATACTCCTTTCTCAAGAGAAGCTCCATGCAGAGAAGCTCCAGCCTGACCTGGGATGACTGGTGAGCTTGGTCACTGTGGGCAGCGCCACACTGGATAGTCAGCGGCCAGACTGGCTAGGTCCTTTCTAGGACGACCGTGGCCGAATTACAAATGAAGGTTGATCTGCTCCCTGGCGGCTTGAGCTAGCCTTCGGGTTTCCCTGTTTTATTAAGCGCTCAGTTCTGACACTGGGCTGACCAACTACCCCGAGGAACAGACAAGTGAAAGGAGGAAATGGAGAATGCCAAGGAGAAGACAGTCAACCTTGCAGTAGGTGAGGTGGGCTCCAGGGATCATTCACTTGAATATTTAGATGTTGAACATACACATAAAAGCCCAAAGGGAGGCGTATTTTCCCTAAACTTAGTATTTTACCTACAGTAAAAGCAATGTAATTGTTGTTGCCACAAAGCCAACAATTTTAGTGATACTACCCGTGAGCTGTTATTTTGGAATCACCAAGAATTTCTCTCTATTTAATGGAGCATGACATTCATCCTCCAGGCTGATTACTGATAATGGAATGTAGACCGCTGAATGTGTTACATGAGTAATCATTATTCCCACATTAATTAGTACTTCATAGTTTACAAACTTTCAAATCATGTATAACTTCACTTATCCCATCATATGTATGGGTAAGCTAAGGCTCATTCTCCAGGAGTGGGAGAGCCAGGGCTAAACCCACCTCAGTGTTTGGCTATGCTTGAGTATCCTTGGGTGATCTGAGAAATGAAAATCATGGTAACACATACATGCCATACCATAGTGCATTTTTGACTACCAACTAAAACTACGTTTAAAAAGAGACAAAAGAAAGACCTGGCAATGTGGGCAGGTATAAAAGAGCCCTGGAAACCAAGAGATAGGAAAAGATGAGTGAACCGAAAGGTTAGACAGTAGCAACCACGAACTGCACACAAGCAGAGACTTCTGATATGAACCTGCTTGACAAAAGAGCAGACTTTTTCCAGCCTGTACGGAATATTTTCTTCCACTTTTGACAGCTAGACAACCGAGTTCTTAAATACATAAATAAAGCAAAAAATAGCGAGCTTCAGACTTTCATTTAGCACTAAAGGGGCTTCTTTCAACAGATATCTCCTTTTTCATCTGTCAGCATTAAGAAAAGAGAAAGACTACCCATTCAAAAGCAGCTACCATCCAATTAACATATGATTCCAAGTAATAAATCATATCACAGGTTTTACTGACACCCCGTAAGACATTATCTTTCCAGTGACATCTGGCATGACCTTTAACTCCAAATGGTTTAAAAGAGGCTCAAGTACAAAAATTCAGAAGCTGCCACAATTCCAGAGGATGACACATCCTGGCAAATCATGGGAGTGCCAAACAGAATATGGAAAGGGCATGCTTGCTTGAAATACAATTACTGTTGATTAAGCATCATCCAAGATCTCATGTGTACACAATCTATTTTTAACATGCATATTTAAAATCCAATTGAACTGGGTTTCCTTTATCAAGAGCTCATTATTCCTATCCTTTTTCTCCCCAGAAAGAAAAAATCAAATGTTCTATAATGCATTTCGTGTAGAACACTGTTTTAACACCACAGAAAATTCCGTTAAATGTCAGAAGAATTTAAAGCTTCGTTGTTGAAAATCACAGGCTCAGGATGTTACGAGTATTTAGATCTTTGGAAACTTTAATAACCAATGAGTGTGAAAATCTTTTGCAAGTCCCTGTTTGGCTGTAGAATATGATATGATCCCAGTTTATTAAAAGAAACCAGCAATTATGCATGTGAAACAAGGGAAAGATGTGGGATGCTTTTACTTGGGTGCCATATAAGCATGTATTCCCATGCATTTTCATACATTTCAAGAATATCAGCATGTATTTTCATTCATTCATTCACTATACTTAACAGCAATGTCTGTAGGGTTGTTAAAATAATTTGCAATATTGCATTATCCTCTGAGCACTTACAATATTGAAAAAACACAGAGGCAGAATTTTTAATCTAGATGGGAGACTTCAACTTGGGTTAAACATGCATACACATACATGTACTTGCACACATATGCTCACATACATAAACATGTGTGTACACACATGTACACACCGAGAAACATACACCATGCAGAGTTATCTAACACTGAGAATAGAAATTTTGGAAGACATTTTTCCTTCTGGTTAAACACTAGATTATTTTAGAAAGCATTCACATCCTTAACAAGTATTCACATTTTCTTTCAAGAATGTTCTAAGCCTCATGAAATACTGCCTTTCCTAGTCCTGTAATAGTTACAATGCTGAACATATGAAGCCTGAGTGCAGACAGTGAAATATTTAACAAAGAGGTATTGCTCAGGCTGAATAATTAATCTCACAATTAATAAAAACCAAAAGGTAGGAAAGAATATGATATGAGAAAAAGACATTTTCCGTACAGAAAATGCAAATGAAGCTTAACAAAGATGGTAACATGACCAAAATCTGATGTCCATGCTATTTAATGTAAGTGCATTACAAATTTAAATATATATATATAAATGTGTGTGAGTACATCTGTGTATATATACACGGAGGGAGCGGAGGAAGAGTTCTATTTGCCAGGCCCTCAACTAGACATTAAGCACAGAGAAATAAACATGAATATTCCTGCTCTTACAGAGCTCCTATGATCCATTGCCCACATAAATAAAGTGCTAAATAAGCACAAAGAATAATCTTGATGGAAACCTTAGCCAACAAGTATCACTATTCTATGTGCGTGCTTAGTTGCTTCAGTCATGTACGACTTTTTGTGACCCTATGCACTGTAGCCCACCAGGCTCCTCTGTCCATTGGATTCTCCAGGCAAGAATACTGGAGTGAGTTGCCATGCCCTCCTCCACGGAATCTTCCTGACCCGGAGATCAAACCCAAGTCTCTTGTGTCTCCTGCAATGGCAGGTGGGTGCCTTACTACTAGTGACACTTGGGAAGCCTCCAATTATTCTATAGATCAGATATTTATTATATGTTATATATATATAAAGAGTTTTCCCTGGTGGCTCAGATGGTAAAGCATCTGCCTGCAATGTGGGAGACCTGGGTTCGATCCCTGGGTTGGGAAGATCTCCTGGAGAAGGAGATGGCAACCCACTCCATTACTCTTGCCTGGAAAATCCCAGGGACGAAAGAGCCTGGTAGGCTACAGTCCATGGGGTCGCAAAGAGTCGGACATGACTGAGCAACTTATAAACTCAACAATAAAATTTATCTGGGAAAGTTTTATAATATAGTAAATGTTACCTCCAATTTTGAAGGAGTAAGATACAAGATTTGGTAGATGCAATTGGAGTAGGCAAATGAAAAATCTATCACTTGATATATTAGAGAGGCAAGAGATTTTGAGCTGTGTGCAAAAGGTAAACGCTTAAAATTATTGAGTCAAATACATATAAAAAGTTTAGTTAAAAGAAATAAAAACTCGATTCATAAAAGGATCTCTTGCTTCAGTTTAGTTCAGTTGCTCAGTCATGTCCGACCCTTTGTGACCCCAGTGGACCACAGCATGCCAAGCCTTCCTGTTCATCACCAACTCCTGGAGTTTACCCAAACTAATGTCCATTTAGACGGTGATGCCATCCAACCATCTCATCCTCTGTTGTTCCCATCTCCTCATGCCTTCAGCCATTCCCAGCATGAGGGTCTTTTCAAATGAGTCAACTCTTTGCATCAGGTAGCCAAAGTACTGGAGTTTCAGCCTCAGCATCAGTCCTTCCAGTGAGCACCCAAGACTGATCTCCTTTAGGATGGACTGGTTGGATCTCCTTGCAGTCCAAGGGACTCTCAAGAGTCTTCTCCAACACCACAGTTCAAAAGCATCAATTCTTTGGCACTCAACTTTCTTTATAGTCCAACTCTCACATCCATACATGACTACTGGAAAAACCATAGCCTTGACTAGATGGACCTTTGTTGGCAAAGTAATGTCTCTGCTTTTTAATATGCTGTCTAAATCTCTGTTCTTATTTCCTCAATAATTATTGATATATTTGACAGTAAAATATAGAGCAAGAACATAAATTTTAGAATTAATTTAGTAAATATGACCTGGGAGAAGACTTTCTCTCCCTTCCTGGTGTGAAAAATAGGCAAACAATTCTAAATTAAGAGACACCTTTGAGAATCAAGTGAGATAAAACTTATAAAGGGCCTAACATAAGGCTTGATACCTACAATACACGAAACAAATGTTAGCTCATTCACTTCTCTAAATATTAGCTCCCTGATCACTTTGGTACAGGCAATTCTTGGCCTAATTTCATGAACACAGCATAAAGCCCTGGAACATAATGGTATTTGAAGACATGACTTTTATGTTTAAGATCCACACTGCTCTAATAAAAGAAAATTCTCCAAGTCATGACTTGATAAATCTGCTTTGCAACAGGCCCTGCAGAAATTAAATAAAGCAAATTGCACATGGTTTAATCACAGTCAAATGTATGTTCCTCTAGACCTCTGCATTAATGATTGTGCAGTATTTAAACACACTCTGTGTGTGGCTGGTATAACAGAGTTTCACGTCTGAAGTTAGCGGTCAGGCAGAAACTGAGCCCCTCATATGCTTTTTAAAACAATTCTACTCCTTAGAGTACAGTGCCAGCTCCTCCCTCCTGTTGACCCTTACAGTTTGACCTGTAATTTGCCCTTGATAATAGTACACATAACCCCTAATAAAGAGTTATAATGTAGCTGAATAATCCTCAGTGAAGCGTAAGGGGCTGGGGCAGGGAAGGGGAGTTTCTCTGGCCACTCTGATCTCAAAGGGAGACTCACAGGGCTTTCTCACTCCTTCCATGGAGCCCGGCAGGCTCCCTCTGCTCTGAAGCACTGGGCAGCCTGCCCCCACCCCATCCCACAGTCCACGCTCCTACTGTTTCCCAGGAGACAGGCAAGACGGGAGTACAGTTTCTAAGCCAAGGTCATCTCCAGGAGCAGGCTGGGGTCCACAGGCTAAGACATGAAAGTTCTAGAGATGCACAATGGGTTTCTGCCTTCACCCCCTCCCCTGAAGGGGCACCGTGCTTCTTCTGCAGGATTTTCATGAGACACTTGCTGTCAAAATTCATGTTCTTATGCATAGGTACTTGATTTCTGCAAAAACAGAGCAGCCTGCCTCGGTAAACAGCACATTACCAGCACAGCAATGAGTAAGAAACTCGAAATTCAGAAGCAAGATCTTCAAACTAGGAGCAGACAATTTAAGGGCAGGAACTACAAGATAATGAAAGAATTCCTACCTGCCTTGGTTTTATCAGCACTCATAGACATGGACTTTCTCAGGCGATAAGAGTACCCCAACACATGGCCCTAAAACTAAGGTACAAGCCTGTTGCATCAAGGCATGTTCAATCCAATTCCACAAGTGTTTATTAAGCACAACATTATCGAATCTCTATCCTATGACTTTTTTCTATTCAGTTTGCTCATGACTAATACATTCCCTGATGTAATCCTCCTTCTTGCTCACGCTGCTACACTTGGCTTAATTTGCCCTCCTTCCCGCTTCATAGGTATTTGCTTCACTAACTACACGCAGCTAACCTGCAGGACTCCCCTGGGGGCTCAGAAGGTAAAGAATCTGCCTACAATGTGGGAGATCTGGGTTCGAGCCCTGCATCAAGAAGATCCCCTGGAGAAGGGAATGGCAACCCACTCCGGTATTCTTGCCTGGAAAGTTCCATGGACAGAGGAGCCTGGTGGGCTACTGTCCATGCGGTAGCAAAGGGTCAGACACGACTGAGTGACTAACACGTACAAACAACCTGCAGAGTTGCTAAAAGGTGGTATATTTTGGAAATACAGGTCCTTCTTGGAAAGCTCCATTTCCAAAATCCCTGGACACTTGTGCCTATTTTCCTTTCTCAAAAACTGACTCAGTAGAAGACTGCGTAAGACTCATTTCTCTCACTCACTCCTCATCCATTTATTCATCCGTCGCTCATCCATCCATTCATTCATTCAACCAGTATGGATTATTATGATAGGGTAGGCTCTTAACTAGGAACTGGGGTCAGACGGAACCAATCAAGATAGGCTCTGACCCCTACGAAGTTGACAGTCTATGGTTCCGTTACGTCAATAGAGAGACTTCTGGGGCGCCCAGGACATTCTGGCAGGCTCACGGGACACTGAAGCAGACCTCAAGAGCACACTCACTAGGATTTCAAATAGGAATTCCACCACAGCCCCGGGAACTCGAGGACGTTATCTTACCCTCTGATCCTTGCTTACCTCATGGGTAATTATAGAACCTTCATAAGGGCGACGGGAGGAGAAATGAAGCAACAATTCAAGCGAAGCGCCCACTGCCAAGCATGTAAGCGCTCAAGAAATGTGGGCTCCTATTATTTTGTCTCATTTTTTTTTCAGCTGAAGATTGAATTTTTTTTTTTTAGACCCAGTACTGGGATGACAAACTGCCAGCCTCCCGCCAGCTGCCACTGCTCATAGCAAGCATACATGCCATACTTCTTCTATGCTATAGTGCTGATTAAAAATAGATTTTCATTCCCCACAGGACAAAGCTAAATGTGTGCACCTGTGCTTTCCCGTTTCACTAGGTAAACCCCTTCAGCTCCCTGACAATATGCCCTTCACGTGAGTCTTTGTCCCTACCCCTGGATCAGCCGGGTCTGCAGCCACCAGAGGGACTCAGGGCCATTCCCCCTGGAGCAGGGTGCCTCACTCGTTAGACGAGAGCTACGAAGTCACTTTTGCCACAATTGTCGTAAACCTAGTTTATTAGTTCTAAGAAATCAATTGCAATTTTTAAAAAACCTCCAAGAATTATGAGAGAGGCTGTCTGGTATCCAAAGGTTTCCCAATACAAACTCTTTGGGGTCAAGGAGGAGGGGGTGGGGGGAGCTATGACATTGTTGGCTCAGGCAGGGGACATTCCAGCCCTGCCCCATGCTCGGACGCTAGGTTCTTTATTCTAAAATTAGAATGCCCTTGGCATTTCTGGGCATTTAATGTCCTGCCCTATATCTCTCTCCTGTGAATTCTGCTTGCATTTATTTTAACTTACAGAGACAATTTAAAAAGCTTAACCTGTAATAGTTCTGTCAGACTCAGTCTGATGATTAGCAGTGTGAGGGAATAGTTTAATGATATTGCTATGGTTCATTAGAAGTCAACTATTTCAAACTCTCAAACTAGATTCCAAATGTCCTGAGAAGGAATCGGGTCTTTTTCAACTTTCGACCGTCGAGAAACATGTGTGTCACCTGGGAATACAAAAGAATGAATGAACGGACGGAGGAGCACACAACAGATCCATCTTCCCTGGTAGGAGCCTGTGGCCTCGGCCGTGCAGCACTTCGGCTCTCGCTGCTCTCCAGGCCCAAACAGAGCCAGGGGCTGATTCCCAAGGACACTGTGAACAGCTGGCCGCAGGCGCTGTGAGCTGCAGAACTGAGAGCTGATGGGGAAGCAAGAGGCTGGACTCGGGTCGGCTCCTGTCACAGTTCAGTTCAGTTCAGTTCAGTTTAGTCGCTCAGTCGTGTCCAACTCTTTACGACCCCATGAATCGCAGCACACCAGGCCTCCCTGTCCATCACCATCTCCTGAAATTCACTCAGACTCACGTCCATTGAGTCCATGATGCCATCAAGCCATCTCATCCTCTGTCGTCCCCTTCTCCTCCTGCCCCCAATCCCTCCCAGCATCAGTCTTTTCCAATGAGTGAACTCTTCACATGAGGTGGCCAAAGTACTGGAGTTTCAGCTTTAGCATCATTTCTTCCAAAGAAATCCCAGGGCTGATCTCCTTCAGAAAGGACTGGTTGGATCTCCTTGCAGTCCAAGGGACTCTCAAGAGTCTTCTCCAACACCACAGTTCAAAAGCATCAATTCTTCGGTGCTCAGCCTTCTTCACAGTCCAACTCTCACATCCATACATGACCACAGGAAAAACCATAGCCTTGACTAGGCGGACCTTAGTCGGCAAAGTAATGTCTCTGCTTTTGAATATACTATCTAGGTTGGTCACAACTTTTCTTCCAAGGAGTAAACGTCTTTTAATTTCATGACTGCAGTCACCATCTGCAGTGATTTTGGAGCCAAAAAAAAAATAAAGTCTGACACTGTTTCCACTGTTTCCCCATCTATTTCCCATGAAGTGATGGGACCAGATGCCATGAGCTTCGTTTTCTGAATGTTGAGCTTTAAGCCAACTTTTTTGCTCTCCTCTTTCACTTTCATCAATAGGCTTTTCAGCTCCTCTTCACTTTCAGCTCCTATCACAGCTAATCATAATCCAGGATTCAAAATCAGGAAAGGAGTATGGCAAGGCTATATACTGTCACCTGCTTATTTAACTACTATGCGGAGTACAGCATGCAAACTACCAGACTGGACGAACCACTAGCTAGAGTCAAGATTGCTGGGAGAACTATCAACAACCTCAGATGTGCAGATGATACCATTCTAATGGCAGAAAGCAAAGAGGAACTAAAGAGTCTCTTGATGAGGGTGAAAGAGAAGAGTGAAAAAGCTGGCTTGAAACTCAACATTCAAGAATCTAAGATCGTGGCATCCAGTCCCATCACTTCATGGCAAATAGAAGGGTGAAAATTGGAAGCAGTGACAGATTTTATTTTCTTGGGCTCCCAAATCACTGTGGACAGTAACTGCAGCCATGAAATTAAAAGACGCTTGCTCTTTGAAAGGAAAGCTATGACAGACCTAGAGAGCTTATTAAAAAACAGAGACACCATCTTGCTGACAAAGATCCCTATAGTCAAAGCTATGGTTTTTCCAGTAGTCACATATGGATGTGAGAGTTGGACCATAAAGACGGCTGAGCTCCAAAGAATATCGATGCTTTTGAACTGTGGTGCTGGAGAAGACTCTTGAGAGTCCCTTGTACTGCAAGGAGATCCAACCAGTCCATCCTAAAGGATATCAACCCTTAATATTCATTGATAGGATTGATGCTGAAGCTGAAACTCCAGTACTTTGGCCACCTGATAAAGAAAGGAAGAGAAGTCGCTCAGTTGTGTCTGACTCTTTGCAACCCCATGGATGGTCGCCTATCAAGCTCCCCTGCCCATGGGATTTTCCAGGAAAGAATACTGGAGTGGGTTGCCATTTTCTTCTCCAGGGTATCTTCCTGACCCAAGGATCGAACCCAGGTCTCCTGCATTTCAGGCAGATGCTTTACCATCTGAGCCACGAGGGAAGCCACCTGATACAAAGAACTAACTCATTGGAAAAGATGCTGTGAGAGATTGAAGGCAGAAGGAGAAGGAGGTAGCAAAGAATGAGATGGTTAGCAAGCATCACCGACTCAATGGACGTGAATCTGAGACAGCTCCAAGAGAGGGCAGAAGATAGAGGAGGCTGGCGTGTTGCAGCCCACGGGGTCTCAAAGAGGCGGACACGACTCAGTGATTGAACAACAGCAGCCAATAATGGAGTAAGAGAGAGGCTGGACCTGTTCAGACCCAGGAGGACACACTCACAGGCTCCCCTTCTTCCCCCCACCCCGCCTTCTCCCGGTGAGCCCCTCCGCGCCCCCCAGTGCCCCTCCTCTTTGTCCTTCACTACCTCTCTTCCTTTCCCGTCCCCTTGAGTGTGAATGCGTCCTTCACAGACTCATAAGAAACCATACATATGGGTATTTGCCAAAATTCCGTCCTCCTCTTTCTTCTTTTCCTTGTCCATTCTCTCAGAAATCCTTTCTAATAGCACCTATTTACTTCCACATCAATGGCATGATTAACAGTTCTGTGCCAGCCTGCTCTGCTTTATTCTAACTGTAGAACTATAGGAAAGGTATTTAAAATCACTGCCTCAGCTGTTCAATCTTTAAAATAGGGAGACTAACAGTACCTTTTTACAATAGCCATTGTATGCATTGAAGGAATTTATACAGGTACAATGCTTAAGAAAAATGCCAGTAGAAATATCAGCCGTTTCTTGAAGTACTGGCATTGTAATTTCTGAAATGCAGATGACTCTCAGATCCTCACCCGCACTAAGAACCCTCATCATCAACTCAAGGTCCAAATGTCTAAGTTGGTACCCATTACATTTGCATGTCTCAACCCTGCTATGTTGTGTATATTCCCCAGCTCAGTCCTCATTCGCTCAACCACCAAGCCCGAGCCCAGAGAGGATGACCCTCCTCCTTGCTTTCTCCAACCACAATGCAGAAAGGAGAGAAAATGAAGGTAGGAAAGGGATCTGGGAGATGCAGGCAGAGAAGGATCCCAGTGATAAGTCAATCACTCCACGGCCTGGAGGAGGCACCCTGACGTCACCTACTTCAGTGTTTCCCAGCAAACCAGCATGCTACAGAAAAAACTGCTTCTTCACGTCCCACGGAGACTGGCAGCTTACCCCCAGCCCAAGAGCGAGCAGCGTGGTCCTTGCAGAGGCTGGCGTAGCAGAGGCAGAAACAATGCTCGCAGAAGCCAGCTCGAGTCTGTGCCACCTTTCTGTTGCCCAAACCCCTCCTCAGCCGAGCTTCCTCTGCCGCTGCATCCAGGCTGGTGTCTCCTCCCCTCTCTGCTCCTGTGTGTATGTGCGTGTCTGTATGTGTGTGCACATGTGTGTGCCTGTGTGTGCTTGCATGTGTTTTATGACCACAACTCAGCAGCAAAGCTCTCTTGGTCTCCTGGTTCTTGTTACTTTCACAGACCTTGGGGGGCTCGTATTCTGCCTCAAGCCCTGATCACAATGAGTCTTTCTAACATCCTGATCTCCTTTCAGGAATATTGGTGAACACAGTGTTCTCCATCTGTGAAAATAGCTTATCTCCTTCTAATACCTTTGGGATAGCTCCCTTCCTGGGAGATGAGTGGAACATTGCAATATTATGGGTCACATTGTAATGAGACCAGGGGAGGTGTTTTCTCCTGTAGCAGCCCCCATCTCACAATGGTTCCACATTAATACTGAGATCTTCCCAGGTTTGGAGCTCTCCCATATGTTGGTAGCTCCATGTGGAATATCTCACTTCCTTCTAATCACCTTGTTAAGCCCTATTCATTCTACCATCTTATTTCCATTTCCTGTTAGCATCTCTCCAGAACTCCTCTTGAGAAATCTTTACTCATCTCTGGACCACCATGTTCAGTTGCCCAAGTTGTTCACTGCACAACTCCAGTGGGTGCCATTCCCATAACCGTTCACATTGGAATCGATCTGAATCATGCCCTCTGGGGTTATGCAGGGTACAACCAATATGACTCAGTACTCTTTGGTACCAAAGCAATACATTCTTTGGTTCTTTTAGAGCAGCACACTCCTCTTTTTCTGTAATTTCTTCTTTCCTCCTGCTTGTCTTCCCCCAGTAGCTTACCCCCAGACCAAGAGCGAGCAGCGTGGTCCTTGCAGAAGCTGGCGTAGCAGAGGCAGAAACAATGCTCACAGAAGCCAGCTCGAATCTGATGGCATCACCAACTCAATGGACAGGAGTTTGTGTAAACTCTGGGAGTTGATGATGGACAGGGAGGCCTGGAGTGCTACAGTTCATGGGGTCGCAGAGTCTGACACAGCTGAGCAACTGAACTGAACTAAGCTGAATCAGCAGGGAGAATGTTTTCTTTCAGTCTGTCTGGCACCACACAACTCCAGGCACAAGTGGCTCTCTAAATAGATCAGTGAATTCATTGGTGGGTTCGTAATAAATGAATCATAAACTCCCCACTGACTCCTCAACCACACTGGTCACTTAATGAACACTTTTGAGCAATTGTGCCATTGATAGGAGAGAGAGGGAAAGAGAGAGGCTGCTCAAATTGAAAGCCACAAAAAGAAGAGTGTGCAATTAAAAACTGAGTAGACCCTGATGAAGAAAGTCTCCTAACCACCAAGCCTGATTCTGATCAGATGTGCGATCCTCTACCCGCCTGTACAAACAACAGGATGAGAAAAGCCAAGTAAAGCAGGCAGATAAACAAACAGTCCAGAAGGAGATGTCTTGTGCTTTGGGGGGAGATGTAGATATTCTGCCACTTTACCCTGGAAAGGCCAATGGCATCTCTCTGTGGAGGCCTTCTGACAAGAATGCCCTGCCTTCTATTTGCAAAGATAAAGCTTTGGACCAAGGCTCAGCCTGTGGGCAGATCTGAGCTCTCGGATGAGCGTACCCTGCCATGATGGAGTTGAGCCATTTCCTCTGTGCTGGAGGCTGCAACTAGGAATTAGCAAATGACTGACCCAGGTGGACTGGAAGAAGCACGGGCTGGAAGCACAACCTGGAATCAAGATTGCCGGAAGAAATATCGATAACCTCAGACATGCAGATGACACCACCTTTATGGCAGAAAGTGAAGAGGAACTAAAAAGCTTCTTGATGAAAATGAAAGTGGAGAGTGAAAAAGTTGGCTTAAAGCTCAACATTCAGAAAACAAAGATCATGGCATCTGGTTCCATCACTTCATGGCGAATAGATGGGGAAACAGTGTCAGACTTTATTTTTTTGGGCTCCAAAATCACTGTGGATGGTGACTGAAGCCATGAAAATTAAAAGACACTTACTCCTTGGAAGGAAAGTTATGACCAACCTAGATAGCATATTGAAAAGCAGAGACATTACTTTGCCAACAAAGGTCCGTCTAGTCAAGGCTATGGTTTTTCCTGTGGTCATGTGTGGATGTGAGAGTTGGACTGTGAAGAAAGCTGAGCGCCAAAGAACTGATGCTTTTGAACTGTGGTGTTGGAGAAGACTCTTGAGAGTCCCTTGGACTGCAAGGAGATCCAACCAATCCAAGATCAGCCCTGGGTGTTCTTCGGAAGGAATGATGCTAAAGCTGAAACTCCAATACTTTGGCCTCCTCATGCGAAGAGTTGGAAAAGACTCTGAGGGAGGGATTGGGGGCAGGAGAAGGGGACGACCCAGGATGAGATGGCTGGATGGCATCACCGACTCAATGGCCGTGAGTTTGAGTGAATTCAGGGAGTTGGTGATGGACAGGGAGGCCTGATGTGCTGCAATTCATGGGCTCACAAAGAGCCGGATACAACTCAGCGACTGAACTGTACTGAACTGACCCAGCTGGGAAAAGTGTTTAGTAAAAAAAAAAAAATACCTAAAATATTCTTAGTCTATTTTTAGTAGACTTCTGGTTGACAAAGTACAGATCCACCGAGCCTCCTCTTCAAGGTTCCAGATTAGAATTCCTCACGCACCACCACAGAGCACGCAGAGATGGTCACAGAGCATGCAGAGATGGCCAGGTCTGGGTCGCCAAGAAATAAAGACTGCCTCGCTCTGGGGTCCTCTGGCCTTGTTCCCTATCTATTGTTTCAATTCAGACTATTTCTGGAAACAAGATAATGGTCTCCTGGCTACAGAATTCTCCCCAGGCGCTGCTGGGAAGCTGTGGAGCGGGGGTATGCTAGGAGCAGCTGCAGACAGGAATCTCTCCCCTGGGTCTCTCGGCTCCCAGGAGCATAGATCTGCTCTTCAACATCCACCCCAGAGAGTTCTTTTCCATTTTAGGGGAGGATGGAAGGACCACTTTAGCATATTTACAGCAGTCAAAAACCAGGAGGTGAAGGAAAAGAGTTCTGTTAAGAGAAGAACAAACAGGATCTTGAAACATCTATTTGTAGAAAGTCTGGCTAAGGAGCCAAAAGCCAGAGTTTTAAGATCACTCATGTAAATACCTCCCAGGGTGTCTTCCCTGATTAAGGATGTGTGAGGGTTATTGAGTTTTGAATTAGATGCACTTCAATAAAACAGTAGAATGTTCTTATCTGATTGCACCTGTATTGATTATGTTAAAGAGGTCTCTCCTTGGATCAGGGTCAATGACTTGACATAAACTTACTAGGGACTCAGGCTGGTATTAGTTTTCAGATTCTTGTAAGCTATCCAATTTGCTAGATTTCAGTAATCTAAGGAACGTGACAACATGCCTCCTATTGAATACTTTTTTTTTTGCCTGTGTTTTATCTTGCTTAAATCTCTCTGACTGCATACTCAATTGAGGTATTAAAAAATAACTTGCATTAAGTAACATAATGTATTTCAATTGGTTTTTTTTTAATTTTAAGAAGTCTTTCTTACAAATAAAAGATGCATAGTTAATATTACATAGGAAAACTGGTTACATATCTAATTTAAATGGAATGAATTTTTTACAATTAAATATGTGTTCAATTGATGTACATTCAACAATGTACTTCAAATTACTAGTTGTATTGTTTCTGATGACTTCCAGGAAATCAATATACATGAGTAAATTCATGGACAACCTCCTACCTATTAGTAGGTTAAACCTTAATTCTGCAAGAAAAGACATTCATTGAATTGAAATTTGTAAAGTTTTCAATGGCAATGTCCATAATGTTGTAAACGTTATTATATATCATGGGGATATTAGTAAAGACATCTTCGATGTTTTTCCTAGATGGTACAGAAGCTGTTTTAACAAGGTTTTAGATTTTGCAAATAAACCAAAACAAACACCTCAAGGTTAGAATTCATTAATTCTGTCATTCAACAATCTTTTGTTTTAGATCTTACTCTGCTTTGGTACTGTTCTAGGAACTGGAGATATGATGGTAAGCAAGACATATGAGGTCCCTGCCTTTATGGAGCCAAGGAGCTCCTGACCAGACAATATAAGTGAACAAATAGAAACATATGAATTCAGATGGAATGGAGAAAATGATGCAGGGTGGGGCCTTGGAAAGGTTGAGGGAGGGTGGAATTACCGGATGGTAGGAACAGAGCACGGTTCTCTTAGAGAAGGTGAAGAAGTAGCAGCAATGTGACTACAGAGGAGAGGAGAGTCTGAAAGCACGTGGGAGGAATGTTCTACGTAGAAAATCAGCAAGTGCAGAGACCAGATGTGGCCCTGAGATTAGTGTCTTAGAAGCTGTATGACTGTAAGGGAGTGAGCAAGGAGAATGGTGCAAAAGAAGAAGCAGAGGCTTACTTGGGAGCAGTGACTTGAAGCCACAGGACAGATCTGGTAAGGAGCTTTCATTTTTTCTTTTATTTTCAATGTGATGGGACGCTAGCTAATAATTCAAATAGGACTAACATTCTGATTTGTTAACTAAAATATCACACTATCTGCTGTTAGGAGAATCGATTGATGAGGAGTATAAATAGAAGCAGTGATGAAAATGCAAAGATGCCTTGAACATTGCTGACGCCCACCCAGATCTCTTCTTCTTTCTCACACAGAGCAAGAATCTAGCCTTCTCAGGACAGTCACCTGACTTCCTAGGAAGCTATACTTCAGTTCAGTTCAGTTCATTTCAGTCGCTCAGTTGTGTCCAACTCTTTGCGACCCCATGAATCTCAGCACTCCAGGCCTCCCTGTATCCATCACCAACTCCCGGAGTTCACTCAGACTCACGTCCATCGAGTTGGTGATGCCATCCAGCCATCTCATCCTCTGTCGTCCCCTTCTCCTCCTGCCCCCAATACCTCCCAGTATAAGAGTCTTTTCCAAAGAGTCAACTCTTTGCATGAGGTGGCCAAAGTACTGCAGTTTCAGCTTTAGCATCATTCCTTCCAGGGCTAATCTCCTTCAGAATGGACTGGTTGGATATCCTTGCAGTCCAAGGGACTCTCAAGAGTCTTCTCCAACACCACAGTTCAAAAGCATCAATTCTTTGGCGCTCAGCCTTCTTCACAGTCCAACTCTCACATCCATACATGACTACTGGAAAAACCATAGCCTTGCGTAGACGGACCTTTGTTGGCAAAGTAATGTCTCTGCTTTTGAATATGCTATCTAGGTTGGTCATAACTTTCCTTCCAAGGAGTAAGCATCTTTTGATTTCATGGCTGCAGTCACCATCTGCAGTGATTTTGGAGCCCAAAAAAATAAACTTTGACACTGTTTCCACTATTTCCCCATCTATTTGTCACGAAGTGATGGGACCGGATGCCATGATCTTCATTTTCTGAATGTTGAGCTTTAAGCCAACTTTTTCACTCTCCACTTTCACTTTCATCAAGAGGCTTTTGAGTTCCTCTTCACTTTCTGCCATAAGGGTGGTGTCATCTGCATAACTGAGGTTATTGATATTTCTCCCGGCAATCTTGATTCCAGCTTGTGCTTCTTCCAGCCCAGTGTTTCTCATGATGTACTCTGCATAGAAGTTAAATAAGCAGGGTGACAATATACAGCCTTGACGTACTCCTTTTCCTAACTTGGAACCAGTCTGTTCCATGTCCAGTTCTAACTGTTGCTTCCTGACCTGCATATAGGTTTCTCAAGAGGCAGGTCAGGTGGTCTAGTATTCCCATCTCTTTCAGAATTTTCCACAGTTTATTGTGATCCACACAGTCAAAGGCTTTGGCATAGTCAATAAAGCAGCAGTAGATGCTTTTCTGGAACTCTCTTACTTTTTTGATGATCCAGCAGATGTTGGCAATTTGATCTCTAGTTCCTCTGCCTCTTCTAAAACCAGCTTGAACATCTGGAAGTTCACGGTTTATGTACTGCTGAAGCCTGGCTTGGAGAATTTTGAGCATTACTTTACTAGCGTGTGAGATGAGTGCAATTGTGCAGTAGTTTGAGCACTCTTTGGCATTGCCTTTCTTTGGGACTGGAATGAAAACTGACCTTTTCCAGTCCTGTGGCCACTGCTGAGTTTTCCACATTTGCTGGCATATTGAGTGTAACACTTTCACAGCATCATCTTTCAGGATTTGAAATAGCTCCACTGGAATTCCATCACCTCCACTAGCTTTGTTCGTAGTGATGCTTTCTAAGGCCCACTTGACTTCACATTCCAGGGTGTCTGGCTCTAGGTGAGTGATCACACCATCGTTATTATCAGGGTCGTGAAGATCTTTTTTGTACAGTTCTTCTGTGTATTCCTGCCACCTCTTCTTAATATCTTCTGCTTCTGTTAGGTTCAGACCATTTCTGTCCTTTATTGAGCCCATCTTTGCATGAAATGTTCCCTTGGTATCTCTGTCTTTCTTGAGGAGATTTCCAGTCTTTCCCATTCTGTTGTTCTCCTCTATTTGTTTGCATTGATCACTGAGGAAGGCTTTCTTATCTCTTCTTGTTATTTTTTGGAACTCTGCATTCAAATGCTTATATCCTTCCTTTTTCTCCTTTGCTTTTTGCTTCTCTTCTTTTCTCAGCTGTTTGTAAGTCCTCCCCAGACAGCCATTTTGCTTTTTTACATTTATTTTCCATGGGAATGGTCTTGATCCCTGTCTCCTGTACAGTGTCACGAACCTTATTCCATAGTTCATCAGGCACTCTATCAAATCTAGTCCCTTAAATCTATTTCTCACTTCCACTGTATAATCATAAGGGATTTGATTTAGGTCATACCTGAATGGTCTACTGGTTTTCCTACTTTCTTCAATTTCAGTCTGAATGTGGCAATAAGGAGGTCATGATCTGAGCCACAGTCAGCTCCTGGTCTTGTTTTTCTTGACTGTATAGAGCTGCAAAGAATATAATCAATCTGATTTTGTTGTTGACCATCTGGTGATGTCCATGTGTAGAGTCTTCTCTTGTGTTGTTGGAAGGGGTGTTTGCTATGACCAGTGCATTATCTTGGCAAAACCCTATTAGTCTTTCTTCTGACCCTGCTTCATTCCGCATTCCAAGGCCAAATTTGCCTGTTACCCCAGGTGTTTCTTGACTTCCTACTTTTGCATTCTAGTCCCCTATAATGAAAAGGACATCTTTTTTGGGTGTTAGTTCTAAAAGGTCTTGTAGGTCTTCATAGACCCATTCAACTTCAGCTTCTTCAGCGTTACTGGTTGGGGCATAGACTTGGATTACTCTGATATTGAATGGTTTGCCTTGGAGACGAACAGAGATCATTCTGCCGTTTTTGAGATTGCATCCAAATACTGCATTTCGGACTCTTGTGTTGACCATGATGGCTACCCCATTTCTCCTAAGGGATTCCTGCCCGCAGTAGTAGATATAATGGTCATCTGAGTTAAATTCACCCATTCCAGTTCATTTTAGTTCGCTGATTCCTAGAATGTCAACGTTCACTCTTGCCATCTCCTGTTTGACCACTCCCAATTTGCCTTGATTCATGGACCTGACATTCCAGCTTCCTATGCAATATTGCTCTTTACAGCATCGGACCTTGCTTCTATCACCAGTCACATCCACCACTGGGTATTGTTTTTGCTTTTGTATTGTTTTGTTTTGCTTACTATAATTTGTAAGTATAGTAAGCTATCCTTGCTTGCTATCATTCCAGAAGGAGTTGCCAGTGGAGTGTAATGAGAAATCAGAGAGGGAGTCAAACATGGGGCCTGAGTCCATTGGCTCCTTTTTTCTCCTGGCTGTGTGGTCAGGGCAATGGATGTGAGAGCTGGCCAGAGATGCAGGCGTCTTGGGCCAGGGGGCGATGCTATGCTCGCAGAGGAAGGTAGAAGGATGCATACCCCTCAAATACCATGTGAAAGGATATAGGCGCATTTTGTTTCATGGGAGCTTTGTTTTATTTTGTCTCAAATATGTTGCACTTTTTTACAAATTGAAGGTTTATGGCAACCCTGCATTGGGCAAGGTGATCGGTGATATTTTTTCGACAGTATTTGCTCATTTCACGTCTCTGTGTTACATTTCGATAATTCTCACAGTATATCAAAATTTTTTATTATTACTTTTTTGTTATGGTAATCTATAATCAGTGATCTTTGATGTTACCATTATAATTGTTTTGGCATTTTGTAGCAATAAAGTACTTTTTAACTGAGGTATATACATTGTTTTTAAACATACTACTATTACAGTTTAATAGGCTACCATGTAGTCTCAATATAACTTTAATATGCACTGGGAAACAAAACAAAAATGTGTGACTTTTTTGCACTGCTCATTTTATTGTGGAGTCTGGAGCAGAACCCACACTGTCTCTGGTGAATTCCTCTAAACATTTTTGTTTAAGCCACTGATGTTTTGGGATTTTTAGCTCAGGCAAATATAATTCCAGTTAATTCAGTAGACAACAATGGCTTAAGGAGACACACAATTGCTTGGATTAAGTACATAGGGTAGAAGGTGGGAATTGTTGGATATCGAAGCGTATTCTGAAAGTAGAATCATGAGTGTTTACTGATGTGAATTTTCTGGATGAATGTGGGCGATGAGAGGAAGAGAAGAACCAAGGATGGCTCCCAGGGGTTTTGCCCGAGTAACCAGTTGGATTGGAAACATGGATAGCAAAACCAGCTCCTGGTGCACGATTATAAGGGGGTGGATTTGTAACAAAAACATGAGCAGCTTCCCTATGAAGTACTTCTGTTTTTGCAATGAAAAGAAGTAAGAGCTTCACCTGAGAGGAAATAATGGATAGGCTGTTGAACGCTTGAGGAGAGAGGGAAAGATGTGAAAGGGAGGTCTAATAGAGGAGGTGAGTGAGCTGGGAGATGTGTAAATGTTGCTACCCAGCACTGAAAATTTAGTCTTTGTGATAAGAAGTTTCAAGTAAGACCATCTTTCACCACCAGCATCATCATTGGATAATCTTTCTCAGATCACATTCAGCTGGTCAGGTATGGACACACGGAGTTGGATTTAACCATAACAATAGTCTTACTTGGAGAATGCAATAGGGGATGGAGGGGTTAAAGCCCTGAGGATGTGTGAAGGGAGTTGCCAGAGTAACAGACCAGGAAATCTACTCTGGGTGAGCAGGGAGGGATGGACGTGAGCAAAGGGGTAGAACAAATGAAGCGGAGGTCTCAGGGCAGAGGAAGTCATATCCGTATAGAAGTACCAGCGTAAGTGAGCTGGAAAAAATGAGACACTGGGCCAGAGAATGTTTTAATTAAAGATTCTGTAGGGAGTGTGGAGCTGGTAGTAATAAGTACAAGTAAATGGTCATGGGGATGGAAGGCAGAAGTGGAGGAAGAAAGACTTCACTGGAGGTGAGGGAACTGAGGGACAGCAGGGCAGATGTTTGATGACCCTTTACTAGGGTGTGCAAGTCCCTGGGGACAAAGATCACTGGGGAGAGACAGAGTCACGTGGGTGCAAGTTCTGGACAGCCCAGAAAAGTGCTGGGGGACTTTCGGGGTAATGGGGGGCATTTGTAATAATCTGCGTGTGCTTTAAGGATGCTGGTGGGTCATCTGTTTGGTCTCACTTGTTCATTTTACAGAAGATAAATGGACAGTGGTCTGGGAAACAAGGAGGACACCACCCCATCTCTGGGCTCTGCAGAACTCATCACATGGATGAGAGCCATCTCTTGAGAGGACTTCCCATGGAAACCGTGTCTTCAGGAGGTGATTGGGTCTGTGTGAGAGCCAGAATGAGATGCATTGATAACCAGACTCCACAGAAAACAAAGTTGGACAGAAATATGGTGTAAAGAGAAAGCAAAGCAAACTGAGAACTCTCGTGCTGACCAACCTCTGGAACACTCTTCAGACTCGAACACGTGCAAAACATCTTCAGTGTGGGAGGTGGGCTTGGGGAGTGTGAGGAGTGCGTGCTCCCTGTCCTAACCTTGTGAATAAATCCAGCTGTCTGTTGAAGCCCTAAGGAGCATTCAGTCATCATAATCTCTTAGAGGCCATACTTGAAAGTCAAGTTTGGACAGGCTGGGTCAGACTGTCTCTGTGTCATTCTCCCTGTGCCTTCCCTGGGCTAAAGGAAAAGTCAGAGGATTGTCGCATGGGTGCACTGTAGTGGTTTAGTAATGCCTAGAGCAAAAGGTCTGTCTAGTCAAAGCTGTGGTTTTTCCACTAGTCATGTATGGATGTGACAGTTGGACCATAAAGAAGACTAAGAACCAAAGAACTGATGTTTTTGAACTGTGGTGTTGGAGAAGACTCTTGAGAGTCCCTTGGACTGCAAGGAGATCCAACCAGTCCATCCTAAAGGAAATCAGTCCTGAATATTCATTGGAAGGACTGATGATGAAGCTAAAGCTCCAGTAATCTGGCCACCTGATGGGAAGAGCTGACTCACTGGAAAAGATCCTGATGCTGGGAAAGATTGAAGGCAGGAGGAGGAGGGGATGACAGAGGATGAGATGGTTGGATGGCACCACCGACTTGATGGATATGAGTTCAGGAGTTGGTGATGGACAGGGAAGCCTGGCATGCTGCAGTCCCTGGGGTCACAAAGAGTCAGACATGACCGAGTGACTGAAGTGAACTGAATGCCTAGACACCCTGAGGGTTCATCCTTTAGATCTAATTCCTGAAGTGTGAAAGGGGAGCTCAGATGCTCTTTCCAAATCTAAGAATTGATTGTTGTTCATTTGCTAAGTCATTTCCGACTCTTTGTGACACCGTGGACTGCATGGCAGGCTTCTCTGTCCGTGGGATTTCCCAGGCAAGATTACTGGAGCAGGTTGCCATGTCCTTATCCAGAGGATCTCCTGGACCCAAGGAAGGAACCTGCATCTCCTGCTTGGCAGATGAATCTTTTATCCCTGAGCTACCAGGGAAGCCCCAAGAACTGGTAACATCAAGCCATTCTTGATGTTTAAGACATACCAGTGAGTTTCAGAAAGAGAGATTCTAAGAACTAAAAGTGTTGATACCACCCCTTCCTGGGCTGTGTGTACACACACATATACACATACACCTGTCATTCAAACCTCATCATGTCGCCTCTTGCAAGGACCCTTGGTTCCACACTTTTCCTTCTTGAGTACTTACAAGACTATGTAATTTGCCTCTGTTTGTATCTTCTTACTAGACTTGAAAACAGAAGCTGTTCTGTTTTGGGTTTTTATTATTGTGTTTCCAGGGCTTCCCTGGAGGCTCAGCTGATAAAGAATCCACCTGCAATGCAGAAGACCTGGGTTTGACCCCTGGGTTAGGAAGATCTCCTGGAGAAGGGAAAGGCTATCCACTCCAGTATTCTGGCCTGGAGAATTCCATGGACTGTATAGTCCATGGGGTCACAAACAGTCGAACATGACTGAGTGACTTTCACTTTCACTTTTCCAGAACTCAATAAGTGGTAGGTGCTTGAGAATTGTTTATTGGATTAAAAAATAATAATAATAAACAAATGCCCTGAGATCCCTTACAAAGTAAGAGGCACTATTTTGCTTTCACTTGAGACACATCATACAGGTCTCATTTCCCCTTATCCTGGATCGAGCCAGCAAATCTGAGCTCTCTTTTGCTGTTTAAGCCAAGCCGCCCGGTGCAGGCGGTGAAATCGGCCACAGTGGGGTCTGTGGTTATGATGGCATCTTCTGTACGAGGCTGACCCTTTCCAAGTTAGGGGTGGTCATGGGAGTATCCGTCAGTCCAGTGAATGGACCCTGATGTAATGCAAGGCCCTCACAGACATTTGCTCATCCATTAAAGTAATTTACCTGTTCAACTCTGCCTGCCTCAAAGAATAGAATGCTGAAATATAAGTATATTTTAATGAATCCGTTTGAGCTTCCCTGGTGCTCAGCTAGTAAAGAATCTGCCTGTAATGCGGGAGACCCAGGTTCAATCCCTGGGTTGGAAAGATCCCTTTGAGAAGGGAATGGCACCCCACTCCAGTATTCTTGCTTAGAGAATCCCATGGATAGAGAAGCCTGGCGGGCTACAGTCTGTGGGGTTGCAGAGTTGGACTTGGACATGACAGACCAACTAACACTTTCACAGTTTCAATAAACTCGCTTACATGTTTCAAGTGTGTTCTTGGGTAGGCTCTTCCAAAACCAAAGAGAACCTAAGTGTATCAATGAAGCAAAACAGCGCAGAAATAGCATCAATGATCAAAGCCTCATTCATGCTATAATTTCCTCCCACAAACATTTCTCTCTGGTCACAGTCACCTTATAATGTACCCATGCAAATAAGCGCTTCTGTGCACTGAAGGCAAAGACCGCACATATTAAATCCAATGGTGTTAAGGCAAGAAGAGACTTGACCTGGTCTCCAGAGGTAACAACTCAACCTACTGTCAAAGAGGACTTTTGGCCCAGTGCTGTTGCTGTTGTTCAGTCTCTAAGTCATGTCAGACTCTTTGCAGCCCCGTGAACTGCAGCACACCAGGCTTCCCTGCCCTTCACCATCTCCTGGAGTTTCTTCACATTCATGTCCATTGTGTTGGTGATGCTGTCTAACCATTTCATCCTCTGCCACTCGCTTCTCCTTTTGCCTTCAATCTTCCCCAATTTCAGGGTCTTTTCCAATAAGTTTCCCCTTTGCATCAGGCGGCCAAACCACTGGAGCTTCAGCACCAGTTCTTCCAATGAATATTGAGGGTTGATTCCCCTTCAGATTGACTGGTTTGATCTCCTTGCAATCCAAGGGACTCTTAAGAGTCTTCTCCAGGACCACAGTTTGAAAGCATCAATTCTTTGGCTCCCAACCTTCTTTATGGTCCAACTTTCACATCTGTACATGACTGCTGGAAAAACCATAGCTTTGACTATATATACCTTTGTCCCAATACTAATATCCCTCAAAAGAGAGAAGTTGAGGCTATAATTAAAGCAATTCACAAAGGACTGAGAAGAGTAATTGCATGTGAACAAGACAAAAGAAGGAGTTTCATTCCATCCTTTCATTGCCATCATAAGGAGACAGCAGAGAGCCTGAAAGAGCCCGAGAGTAGGCTCCTGTCACGCTCCAAAGCCACATGCAAACCGCAAAAAAATCCCACAGTCAAGAACCTGCTGATGAAGCTTAGACACGCTGCCTGGTATGATTCTTGTGCCAACTATACATTTGGGAGCTAACGTGGAAGGAGTGTGCAGAACAGCTAAGATTCAGTTTTGGCTTAGTATCTACAGATGGGGGTCATAGGAGCCATTATAGACCACCTCCATGCTTGGTCCTGCCTCAGCGAGGGACCCAAGGCCCGCCGAGCCTGCCAGGAGAAGGGCAGGAAGCTGTTTCCCAGATCTAACAATCATGTGAGCATACAGAAGTGTTTTCAGGGAAATGAGGAAAGAAGGAAGATGGACTCATTTGTCCAGGGAATGACACAGTGCTTTGGTCCTTAATAGTAGCTGTTTGCTATGAATAGTTACTACAGACCATCATCTAAGCAAACACAAGATCCTTCCTGCACCTAAATTTTAGATTCTGAGGCCAGACACAAAAGCCATTTTCAGGAACTACTACTGATGCTTGCCAAAAGTTTGTTCTTGGTTCATGGTGAAATGGGAAAAATAATGCTAGTGTAGAGAGCTTTGGGTCAAGCTACCAGAGTCATAAGGTCCAGTTTTACTTTTTCTAGTTAGTTTTCAACCCTTTATTGATGCTAAAGTGTCTTTTCTTTTATAGATTATAATGATATATATGGGGCTTCCCAGGCACTACTAGTGGTAAAGAATCCACCTGCCAATGCAGGAGATGCAAAAGACATGGGTTCGATCTCTGAGTTGAGAAAATGCCCTACAGCATGATACGCAACCCACTGCAATATTCCTGTCTGGAAAATTCCATGGACGGAGGAGCCTGGTGGGCTGCAGTCCACGTGGTTGCAACAAGTTGAACACAACCGAGTGCCATGAGCACCAATGAACTGTATGAGATGAGAGGTGAGTGCACTGGGATCAGGTCCTTGTTGGCACAGTAGGAGATGGGTAAGCCTACCAGACCTCCACTCTCTCTGGAGATTTTCACTGCTCCAGAAGGAACAGAAGCAGAGGGCAGAGGGCAGCCTTGACTCTTCCATGAAAACCTTGGCATTCTTGCAGCATCCTAAAGGTCAGGGGAAGGTCTGCTCCCTCTCTCTTTCCTAGAACGTGTCTGCCCAAGACACAGTTCTAAGAGCAGAACACAGAAGAGGCATTCTGCTCATTACTCATAAAAGCAGGGCATTATGAGTGATTCACGGTTGTGTCATTTCAGAAAATGATGTCCTGAAGACTCCCTCTCTCCGGAAGTCTCTCTTCAAGGGCCTTTTCCCTTCAGTCTTTTAGGACATCTTGGTCTCATCCACCCCGTCCCTTCCTTTCTTTTTCTTTCTTGTTTTTTTTTTTTTTTAAACTTCTGATCCACAGCACCTTCTTTCTCCAGTTGGGACTGTTCACAGTAGAGAAGCTCACACAGAGACCACAGGATGTACTGGAGAAACTGCTGATCTGATCCTAACAAGGACGTTTTTGAAACTAGATTCTTTGGAGGCTTTCATTTCTGTTGAAATTATGTTTAATATCTCTTCTAGCTTTAAACATCTGACCTAGGATTGCTCATAGGTAAATATGTTTTCTTTCACCGTAATCACATGAATTCTTCCAGAATCCAGGCCATGAGCCCCGCTGCTCCCCTTTGTTTGTATGAGGCCATGTCTGGTTGAAATCCCATTTACCCACTTTTTCAGTAAAGTGTTCCTTCACTCAGTCAATCATTTCTTATTTGTCAAATGCAATTGAAAAATTACCCCCTGTTTTTCTCCACACGTGTGAATGGAAAAGCAATAGCCTGGTCTCTGCAAGGCTAGCTTTCTCTCCTCCCCTGTAAAGTCGTCATCTCCCTTCCCTCTCAAGTCTCCCCCCGCCTTGTGCTTTATCTAGAATTCTGTTGTGAAATGTGTAGTTCTGTGTTATTTTTCACTGTTCAGGCACCTCCCTCCCTGAATGCAGTGTGAGCTCCTTGAAGGTGAGAACTTGGTCTTACCATTTCAACTGCCTAGAATAGATTGTGGCCTACAGCTACCTCAACAATCCCTTACAAAGTCGGTGGGACTGCAAACTAGTACAGCCACTATGGAGAACAGTCTGGAGATTCTTTAAAAAACTGGAAATAGAACTGCCATATGACCCAGCAATCCCACGGCTGGGCATACACACCAAGGAAACCAGAATTGAAAGAGACACGTGTACCCCAGTGTTCATTGCAGCACTGTTTATAATAGCCAGGACATGGAAGCAACCTAGATGCCCATCAGCAGCTGAATGGATAAGAAAGCTGTGGTACATATACACATTACACATATTACTCAGCCATTAAAAAGAATACTTTTGAATCAGTTCTAATGAGGTGGATGAAACTGGAGCCTATTATACAGAGTGAAGTAAGTCAGAAAGAAAAACACCAATACAGTATACTAACGCATATATATGGAATTAGAAAGATGGTAATGATAACCGTGTATGCGAGACAGCAAAAGAGACACAGATGTATAGAACAGTGTTTTGGACTCTGTGGGAGAGGGCGAGGGTGGGGTGATTTGGGAGAATGGCATTGAAACATGTATATTATACGTGAAATAGACCACCAGTCCAGGTTCGATGCATGAAGTCAGGGTGCTCAGGGTTGGCACTGGGATGACCCAGAGGGGTGGGATGGGGAGGGGGGTGGGAGGGGGTTCAGGATGGGGAACGCGTGTACACCCGTGGCTGATTCATGTTGATGTGTGGCAAAACCAATACAGTATTGTAAAGTAAAATAAATAAATAAATACATGGAAACAAACAAACAAACAATCCTTCGCAAAGTCCTTTCTAAATTTCAGGAACCGTCTACTCAATTTACACGTATTTAGTCATTTAGTCCTGACAATGATCCTATCAGTGATTTATTGGCATCACCCCCGCTATATAGATAAGAAACTGAGACTCAGGGAGTTGGAGTGATCTGGTCAAGTTCACACAAATAATAAGAAGTAAAGCTGGGGTTCAAGTCCAGTAGACGGATTCCTAATTTCATGCAGTAAATATTATACTACATGGCTTCACCATTTATTGAATAAATTGAAAATTTGATTATACTCATTGGCTTCACACAAAAAAAGTTGGAATGACATAAAATACAGAAATTATATCTAATATGTAAAAATGCCCCCAAATCAGAATTTTTGTAATGATCTTCAGATTCTGAAATCCCATTCTTACGCACAATTTTAAAAGCTTATGTCTCTGTTTGTTGTATAATATCTGTATTATATTAATTGCATAACTCTTTGGGAGCACTCCATGATAAACTCCTCCACTGAACTGAGCATATTTCTTGCCTCCTGAGCCCTGTTCTAATTCTCCTTCCAAATCAATCTGTTAAGTTTAACTTGTAAATACATTTACTTGAATAGTTCTGGTTCTAGTCAGGGAAAAATAAACGGCAATTAGGATGAAAATTCATAATTTTGGAAATGAGAAACCAATCTCAAGGTGTAGCCATGATTGAAATATGTCAATTAGTAAATGGACGAATTTTTAAAAATGTGCTTTCAACCTTTGTTATTCACTGGATATTGACTAAATAAATGCTGAGCTGTGGGCTGTTCAGAGATTAATTTACCAGTTCAATGTGCAAACTCCTCTGAGGTTTCCTCAAGCTGGACTCGGCCCTCAAGTTAATTTCATTGCAGCTTGAAGAGACCAGATAAAAAGGAAGATGAATGATATTTGAAATTAGTAGTTCCCCTTTCAGGGCTAATCTACAAATCAGATATTATCAATTTTTTTATCCCATTCCCAAATCAAATAATTTCAGAGACTCTACTCTGGCTGAGTTTGAAACAGAAATCCCCGGTGAGCTGAGACTCACAGCTGCGGTTTACTTGCTTCGCCTCAACTTAGAAACACAGTCATTAATTTGGACTAGATTCCAGCTTGGCTCTCGTGCAAAGGGGTGGGGAGGCAGAGGGTGGCCAGGGGGCTGGCAACTTCCCCCGGGCCTGGAGGAGTTAGGCCTAAATACACCAGCCCTTCTTTTCAAAAGACACAATAGGAACTTGTGAAGATTCCTTTTTTATTGGTCACTTCATTTTCCTGCCTTTAAAGACATTCTTTAGTAATGTGGTCCTCTTAGCATCTTAAACACCCCACAGGCTGTTACAAAGACACCATTCAGGGCTTCTGGAGAGCAGAGCTCTGTGATATCACAAACCGAGGAACTGGGGAGCTGCAGCCCATTCCCGGGAGGGACTCGAGCCGCAGAGAGCTGGCAGAGGGCAGCGAGGCTCTGGGGGAAGATGGCAGCAATGCCCTTGAGACAAAGGATTCATGGAGGCTGAACCATTTTCCCCCGAGGATGAAAAGCTGCCACCAACAAAACCAGCTCGCTCTGCTCGCTCTCCGTCTCCCTTTCTCTAATCTTGCTGTCCACGTTATCAAATAAGCCACCCATTGTATGCTGTGGAAATGATGTGAAGTGTAGAAATGTGATTTTGTTGGGGAATGTAAGGCCCAGCTTGACAGCTCCTCCCCATATAGTTGAAGGAGCTCTTGGCAGAGTACCCTGGGAGGCAAATAGGCATTTGATCTAGTGAAAACCCATGTTTCATTTCCAGATGACGTATCCTCGAGCCCCCAAATACTGCTATTATTCAACCACAGTAGCATCGTTGCAGGGGTGTTATATGAGCTTACTTCCCTTCCAAAACACAGAAACACAGTTAGGGAGGCTGAATGAGCTGCCATGATCAAAACAACCAAGAATTTTTTTTCTTTTTTAATGACTTTATCTATAGTATCAGTAAATGGACTCAGAAGTCCTCAGTGATCAGTAAACCACTATATTCTTTAAATCAACCACAAAGAGGCTAGTATAACAGTCTCCCCCACCCCCCAGCATCTCCAGCTGAGCTACTGGCAGTCTGAATGCCCCTTGGCATCACGTCATTGCTCCTGTACAACACATACTGTTCTCACTTCACACCGCTGGTTTAAAGCACCATTACAGTAACTAACACGAGGACCATTCAGTTATGTTTACTCGATAATGAAGAATCCCTAGCCTCTCTCCTCCAGGATAAAAGCAAATTGTAGAAACCTTTTTCTCTAAAGGCAATACTCAACAAAAGGCCATTTCTTTTGTCAGTCCAATCTAATTACGGTCTTTGAAAAGCAGTAGGCATTTTGATATTTCACTTAAATCCAATAACCGTGGCAGAGTATTTGACTTGTGAACAATATTATTAAGGCCTAGAAAATTGCCATGAAAATCCCCAAATTTCCAGTTGTGTATTTCAAACAAAGTTCTTGATAAGCAGGATGGTGTCTTTCCAACGAAGCACGGCTCACACGCCTTTCTAAGAATGCCTTGGAAGTGCAACTTTCATAAAATCTTCCCTGAGGCTGTTTGAAAGCAGGGTATGTCCTACAAAGGTGTCTGCAGCTTTTCCTGAAGCCTATCGGACTTGACTGGGATTGCAATTCACACTCACTCATGGAGTCCTGAAACTTCTGACTGAGATGTTGTTCAGTCATGACCCTCCCAGACTGTAGCACACCAGGCTTCCCTGTCCTTCACTCTCTCCTGGAGTTTGCTTAAACTCATGTCCATCGAGTTGACGATGCCATCCAACCATCTCATCCTCTGTTGCCCACCTCTCCTGCCTTCAGTCTTGCCCAGCATCAGGGTCTTTTCCAATGAGTCATCTCTTCACATCAGGTAGCCAAAGTACTGAAGCCTCAGCTTTAGCAGAAGTCCTTCCAATGAATATTCAGAGTTGATTTCCTTTAGGATTGACTGGTTTGATCTCCTTGGGTCCAAGGGACTCTCAAGAGTCTTCTGCAGCACCAGTTTGAAAGCATCAGTTCTTCAGAGCTCAGCCTTCCTTACGGTCCAGCTCTCACATTCGTGAATGACTATTGGAAAGATCATAGCTTTGATTATATGGACATTTGTAGGTGGAGTAATGTCTCTGCTTTTTAATACTCTATCTAAATTTGTCATAGCTTTTCTTCCAAGAAGCAAGAGTCTTTTAATTTCATGGCTGCAGTCACCACCCAGAGTGATTCTGAAGCCCAAGAAAATAAAATCTGCCACTGCTTCCATTTTTTCCCATCTATTTGCCATGAAGTGATGGAACTGGATACCATGATCTTAGTTTTATGAATGTTGAGTTTTAAACCAGGTTTTTCACTCTCCTCTTCCACGTTCATCAAGAGGCTCTTTAGTTCCTCTTTGCTTTCTGTATTAGGGCGACATCATCTGCGTATCTGAGATTGCTGATATTTCTCCCAGCAATCTTGATTCCAGCTTGTGATTTACCCAGTCCAGCAGGTTGTCAGTTGTTCTGACTCCCGTCAGGTGTCCTTGCCACCCCCTTTGAAATGTGCCCTCTCTGTGGGTACTAACTCTGCACATTACGATGTGCCATGTGACAAAAGGTCCGCAGGAAGAGGTGTTCTCCTCTTATTCTGTGTGACCTCGGGAAAGAGCATCCATTTCTCTAACTTTCAGTTTCTCACCTTTAAAGTGCACACAACAGAACCCACTATTCATATCACAGGGCCATTTTAAGGTTTAAAGAAGGAAGTCCACTCTAAAGGAGATCAGCCCTGGGTGTTCTTCGGAGGGAATGATGCTAAAGCCGAAACTCCAGTACTTTGGCCACTTCATGCAAAGAGTTGACTCATTGGAAAAGACTCTGATGCTGGGAGGGATTGGGGGCAGGAGGAGAAGGGGACGACAGAGGATGAGATGGCTGGATGGCATCACCGACTCGATGGATGTGAGTTTGAGTGAACTCTGGGAGTCAGTAATGGACAGGGAGGCCTGGCGTGTTGCGGTTCACGGGGTCACAAAGAGTTGGACACGACTGAGCGACTGAACTGAACTGAACTGAAGGTCATGCATGTTGAGCACTTAACAGAGCACCTTGGACAGAGCAAATGTGAGAGTAGCTGTTATTTGGAAAGTTGGGAGCTAAGGATAAAAGCCAGGAAAAATCTAGGAAAGTCAAGAAAAATGATGAGTGACCTAGAAGATGGAAAGAGATGAAAAGACACGAGTACAGAGAGGTTTGTCATGGGCTCCTTGTGCTTCTCTATAGAAAGCTGGGTGCAAGGGATCCTCTCCCTCATCATTGCTGCAATCCATGTTCCATGACGATGACTTCAATCCGGTTGGAACAACACAGAGTATAAACAAATAATGCTGGCTGTTGAGCATGAACGTCCGGGAAGAAGAGTCACTGGTAGGTCTGCAGTTCCTGCTAGGCGGGCTTTGCACATATTATCATAATTTTGATGAGAGGCAGGCAGCTTCAGCTCGAGGTAATTGACCAGAGGTGATGAACGGGGCTTCCCTTGTGGGTCAGTGGTGAGGAATCTGCTTGCCAATGCAGGAAACTTGGGTTCAATCCCTGAGTCAGGAAGATCCCTTGGAGAAGGGAATGGCTACCCACTCCGGTATTCTTGCCTGGAGAGAAGACTTCGGATAATTTAGCTAATAATCTCTGATGGTCCAATTGAAGGACTTCTTATATAAACGAAGAATGTCTGGTTTTAGGGTAAATGCGTTATCCCTGTATATATACATCTGACCTTACCATGTGTGGGCTATGGAAAACTCTAGAATTCAGCTCTAGGATGCAACTGCATAATCTGGCAGTAAGTGAGGACTGAAGCAGCTTCACCAGGCTGATAGCCTGGTGTCGCAGATTCGCTGCGTGCGGTGGAAACTGAACACACCGATCAGTGACAACCTGTGTCCTCCCTGGGAGCACACAGGGCTGGCGACAGACAAGCTCTCATGGGCATCCTATGCAGATGTTTTCAGAGATACGACTGAAGAGCTGTGAGGGCTTTGGAGAGGGACAAGTAAAGTTCTGGAGAAATCAGGACCAAGAAATAGCACCTGAGCAGGATAGGAAAGGGTGACTAGGAGTGCCCAGTGCAGGAAATCACTGGGCAAGCCCAAAGCTAGGGGCACACGTGCTGGTCTCTCAGGCTGCTACCTTCCGACCCCGAGCGGCTCAGTGGTAAATAATCTGCCTGCAAAGCAGGAGACGCCGATTCGATCCCTGGGTCAGGAAGGTCTCCTGCAGAAAGACATGGCAACCAACTCCAGCATCCTTGCCTGGGAAATCTCACGGATAGAAGAGCCTGGCAGGCTACAGTCCATAGGGCTGCAAAAGCGTTATAGACACAGCTGAGTGATTAAACAACTCTAAGTAATGGCTGAGTTGCATACACCTTGCATCATTGAGCTGCTGCCCTCTTAGTTATTCATCATCCAGTTTTTTATTTGTTTTGGACTTGGCTTCTTGCAACATCTTTGGCCACTTGATTAATTGTAAACTATTTGATAGTCAGAAGGAGGCAGACACCCACACTAACATCTCTGTTCCGACTTGTTCAGCACCTGGATCTGCTCCCTCCTGGCCTGTAGGCCTAGCCTCAGGCACCCTAGGGAAGATTAGCTCTACTTACCCACCCATCCGGATCTCCCTGGAGAGATGTGGATTGCAGCCCCTTTGTCTCCCTCTTCTCTTCTCTCCATTTGCATTTGAAACTTTGCTCAGAGCACACTTTTGGTACCCGGCTCTTCTTCTCTTCTTCCCTTTGTGGATACCACACCCTCAGGTACATCTTGACCCCTGCCCTCAGCTCTGGCCACACTCAAGAGCTAGGTCCTGACTGCCTAAGCCCTTTAGAAGGAAGTCCAGAATCCAGGATGTTAAGATGCTGGGATAACGGTAAGTAGAAAAAGAAGGTGAGACTGATGCCAGATAATACACGCTCTGTCTCTGATTCCACAAGAATCAGTCCATGTCGAGGACACATTACATTTTAACCACTCTCCTTTATAGCTTTGTCCTCCTTCCCATCACTTTCCAAGTACCAGCTATTCAGACTCCACTAAGCACATTTCATACCCTTTTGCAATTAATTTTAATTAGGTTTTGCTGCTTAGGCATGTTTACCCCTGATGTATAGAGCAGAAAGTGGGGACTCAGGACAGACTACATGATGAGCCTCTCGCGTGGAGCAGAGGCTGACTGAGAGGAGCGGGGCTTGTCCTCCTGGCCATGGCCCAACTCTCAACCCAACTGTTATCTCCGGGCCCTCGCTCTGGTCATCACAGATGCTCTTGCATCCTCCCTCTTTTGTCTATCGGTGTCCCTTTTCCCACTGCCTGCAAATAAGCTTAATTACATTGGGGGTGGGGGTGGGGAAACAAACTTATTTGGATCCTGCTACTCCCCTTTTCCTTTTTCTTTCAAGGCCAAACTTCTTTGAAAAGTGTTTGAACACTCCTGCCCCCACTTTCTTACCGCCTGCTAGCTTCCTCCTCAGTGCTTTACTGAATGACTGTCTTTGGACTTCAGCACTGACCTTGGCATCACCACATCCTCAGTTAGCTTACTTGGCTTCACTCTCTTCTATTCTCTAAGCATGCTTTATCTGGACTCTTCTGCTCCCTCACCCCCCATGGCAAGTACCAAGCTCTTTAAAGTTTGCTTTCATTCTTCTCACTTTTAACTCTGCGTTCCCTTTCCATGGCCCATTGCCATCACTGCAGGCTCCCGTTGTCTTGCCCCAGGAAGACACCAACAATTTTTCACTTGCCTTTCTACGATTATACCCATTTCCTCGCGAAATTCCAACACTAGTGATACTGCTTTCCCACTGACGCCCATGTCATCCCCTCTTCCTTCTTGATGCACAGTCACCCCCATTGCTTCCTAAGGCTCCCAGTGCTACACTTGGCTTCAGAGCTTCTTTCCTTCCTCCCTATCCTGATTCTGGAGTTCAAGCAATAGAGTGCCACACATGAAGCCAAGTCGGAAGTCTTGTTGCACAAATCCCATTTAGAAGCTCTCTCAATGGGTTGGCTGTGCAGCGCCTCTTCCTTCACCTAGACCTTTTAAGAATATAAAAAGATGTTTGGAATAAAAAAAAAAAAAAGAATATAAAAAGATGTTTGAAATCTAGAAGTTTGAAATATATGGATAGAGTGTGTGACTCATTCACCCACCAATCTCTGTTCTACTGTAATAAAATTGGGGGGCACTCCTTGAAAAAATTTGGAGAAGGAAATGGCTACCCACTGCAGTGTTCTTGCCTGGAGAATCCCTTGGACACAGGAGTCTGGTGGGCTGCTGTCCATGGGGTCGCACAGAGTTGGACACGACTGAAGCAACTTAGCAGCAGCAGCCGCCGCCTTGAAAATTAAAGGGGCAAATTGGGTCAAACTGAACACTGAGAGTCTAAGAACTGGGTTTCCAGGCAGTGCTAGTGGTAAAGAACCCACTGCCAGTGCAGGAGGCATGAGGCTTGGTTTCAGTCCCTGGGTCGGGACGATCCCCTGAAGGAGGGCATGGCAGCCCACTGCAGTATTCTTGCTTGGAGAATCCCATGGACAGAGGAGCCTGGCAGACTACAGTCTGTACGATTGCAAGGAGTCAGACACGGCTGAAGTGACTTACCACACAGCCTAAGAATTGGAAATATTGAAATGCCTTTTTAAAGGATCAAGAAAAATTTGCGTAAATCCATAATGTGAATGTCGAGGTGTGGAGTGGGTATGATGAAGGCCTGCACCCAGCCCTGCCCACTTGGCCCAGATGTGTCCCTCTCTTATTCAAGCTCCTTCATTCTGAGTTTCCACAGGACGGAACGTTCAGTACAAAAGGCTATCGCTTAATTACATTCTGTCTTGAAATGTTGTCATAAACGCTCATTCCATGCCTTCAGCTAGGTTATAAAACTCCTTGAGTTCATAGCCATGCCTCCATTTGTCTTTCTATATCCCCCACAAATCCTATCATTGTAACCATCCAAACATTTTCAAATAGAATTATAATTAATCCTCAAACATTTGAGATATGTGCCATCTCAGAAAACCACGTATTTTATATTTAAAAAATGTTGAAACCACTTTCTAGGCAGATAAGTGAGGTGTATAGATTATTGGTCCAATCAGTTACCATAGTTCTTGTGTGTGGGGTAAACTAATTCGTTCTCACAGAATTTATCCATTCAGAGCTGTATATGAGCACCTCAGACCGAACACACATGAGACAGATAAGTCATGCTTAAAATTTCCTAACACAACCCAGAGAAGTCTTTGGTATTGATTTTAATATTGCACAACTACCTGCAACCTTAAATTTGAAGATACTATTTTCCTTAAGCTGAGCCTAATTATTTCATAAGAATAAGAATTCACTTATTTTTTCTATATTACGAACTTTCTGTAACCTGATGTATCATCTGTATGCTCTTAGAAGACCACATCAGTTGTCATTTTTTTCAAGGATCATAGGAATTTTGTAAATGCTCCATTGCAACAAGATTTGTAGGAAATAGGTGATTATTGACATAATTAAAATTTATAAACATTGACTCAGTGGAAAAGAATCTGTGGGGACTCATCCATTTTCTATAAAATTTCTCAACGCTCACCTCACATACAAACACTCAAATTCATCAGTTCAGTGGTTACAGTATTTACAGTGAATATTCATTGGAAGGAATGATGCTGAGGTTGAAGCTCCAATACTTTGGCCACCTAATGCAAAAACTCATTGGAAAAGACCCTGATGCTGGAAAGATTGCAGACAGGAGAAAAAGAGAACAGCAGAGGATGAGACTGTTAGATAGCATCGCCGACTCAGTGGACGTGAATCTGAGCACACTCCAGGAGATGGTTGAGGACAGGGAAGCCTGGTGTGGGTCGCAAAGAGTATGGTGCAACTTAGCTGCTGAACAGCAAACAGCAGCCAAACTCACACTCTACTGACAGTGTTTCTACTCTGTGAAATTATAGATGGGAAATCTAAGGGATTCCGTAAAAACTCTGTAAAAATGTAGAATTAAACATATCCATTTTCTCCAAATTTGGATGCAGTGGATCTTCTAGACATCAGTGAAATGATTCTGGGTTCATATAACCACACTTACTCGACAGAAGACGGGATAAGCTGGCAGCCCTGCATGGCTGGTCTCCCTGTGGAGTTGACCCATTTCCTTGATGACCATGTTTCTGAGATGACTTTCTAGACAGAGAAATATCCCAGGACAACATTTCAGGCCATACAGGAAAGCATGGCCACCAAACATCACAGGACAAACAGCGTAGTCTTGACTCCCAGAATTTGGCTTTTGAACAACTTAACACTGAAATCTCAAACAATTGTCCAGTCCTAAACTAACAGTGCCATTTTCCTATCTCTAGCAAGTCTGCGTGCTCAAAATTCCAAAAGCTTAAAAAGTATTAAATGTCTGGACTTCACCACAACGTCTGCTTGCTTTTTGTTTTCACTGTTTTTACTTTGAAAAAATAAAATCTTGAGCCTTAAAGAAGAAATAGTCAGAAAGATCCAAGTGCTTGAAAAATAAATTAGGATATGTTTCTGCTTCCTTTAGCTATTCCTACAGCAAAGCTAGTCCTTTTCCTCTCGTCTTCCCTCTCCTCTCTTACCTCTCTGCTTTGAAGAACGGAGAGCTTTCCAGAAGGTTTGATTGATTCAAGGAACCAAATATAGAAGATGTTCTCCCAGCAAAGCCATCTGCTAAGCACTCAGGTTCCCCCAGGCACTAGCCTGCAGCAAATATGACATAATAACTCCAGGCAAAATTCATGACCCAGATGCCAACAGATTTGCTGTTCTTGAACCATTTCTGTGTGATGAGGATTGTAATTTTGGCAGTCATAAACATGGCTTCTGATTTCCTTCACTATAAGACAGTTTTCCTTTTTGTTGAACACTAGGGGGTCACATTCTTTTGACAAATCCACACTTTCCTGGAAAGTGAGACCATTCCCCATCATATAGTATGGTAACCTTTCTTTGCTCTTTGCTTGTACTCACAACAAAACATCTTGAAAGACACTTAAAGAATTCCTTTGACCTACTATAGAAAGATATCCACATATATGAAAAAATAAAATATAACAGCCTCCAGTTTCTGAGCAGCCAATGTGCTCATCTCTAACTGAAATTCAAGAACAATATAGCTATAAGCCATACTAAGCGGCTTCTAGGGAAAATGTGTTTTACAGAGTCACTCAGCTGGTTATTCTGTATTAATGAATGCCTTCTGCAGGTTTCCCTAGATAAAGCAATGATGCACCCAGCAGATGCTCATAAAGTAGCTCAAAGGTCAGAAAATGACAGGGAAAACATTAAAAATATAAACACCGATTGATGATTTTTAAACTGCTATTCCCGCCTCCCCATCCCTCTCAACTCCTTGCATTTTCAGACCAAAGCAGTTCCATTTGAAAAGCGTCCCAGCCGGGATGTTGCTGAATGATTAAACACAAATCCTTAAATGGAGAGAGCTGGTTTTTATTAAATATCCTAGAGCAGTGCTGTCTGCCCACACTTGCGCCCATGTCTGGCTGCTAGCTGATAAATGTGGTAGCTTTAAGATACTACTTATTAGCATGCCTGTATATTTCTACCTCACACAGTCACCCAAGGATGATTGCTATCTGTTAATTGAATTCTGTGCCAGCAACTGTGTCTTTGTGTGCTTGCCATTATAATTTCAAGGATTCTAACTTCATTTCCTATTTACAAATAACTGTGATAAAAATATAAAGTGATGTATTGATGTACTCCCAAGTGTGTGTAAGTGTGCACATATGTGTAGGCATATACGTGTACATTATATGTATATATTTGCATATATATTTACATATATATATTTGCATATATATATTTACATATATATATTGGGGCCTCTCTGGTGGCTCAAATGGTAAATAATCTGCCTGGAGAGCAAGCAATCCTGGCTTGATCCCTGGGTCGGGAAGATCTCCTGGAGAAAAGAGTGACTGCTCCCAAGCATTCTTGCCTGGAGAATCTCATGGACAGAGGAGCCTGGTGGGCTATAGTCCATAGGGTCGCAAAGAGTCAGACATGACTAAATGACTAACACTATATAAACATTAGGGAAGACTGCTTAAAGTCACGATGTGTTACAGAAAGACACAACTTAATGAGCCAAGCATTTCTATATAGAAACACACATATCCAACCACTTGACAGCTTTCTGCTATTGAGCATGGCTGGTGAGTCTAAAAAAATAGAAACAGGCATTTTTATTTTTTGCACAATAACCAAATCTGACATAGTGGGCAGAATAATCAGTGAACAGTTATAAAACTGGTCATTTATAAACCTGACGTTTTTAGAGCATATAAGAATAAGCCACAGTGATTTGGTTAGCCCTCCTTGGATTTCAGAATGTCTGCCTCTGACTCAGGCATTGCATGAAATGAACCTCTGGTGAAGAATGAAACTGGATCCTGGTCAGCTGTGGTGAATAAGGGCAGAGGCCAGTGGCCATGGGCACTTGAGTCAAGGATTTCAGCTTCTCTGGTGCCAACCTGACCTCAATTCCCCTTGATTTACTCCAATTTTCTGAGTTTAAGGGAATTTCCTAAAATATGGTCAAAGTTTTAAGTCTTCCTGCAGCTAAGTAAGGGCTTCCTTGATAGCTCAGTTGGTAAAGAAACTGCTTACAATGCAGGAGACCCTGGCTCGATTCCTGGATAAGTATGTAATATGCTCCCATATGTTCTGCTGGTCTTTGGTATGAACAAAAGATACTGACCGACTAATCCAGAAAAGTGTTCCAGATGTCATTAACAGCCTAAATATCTTCAGCAAATCTTGCCGTAGATATTTCCCAGTTCATGGAAGACAAGAGGAGCGGTTTAGATTTTCTAAGGATAAGTCGTTGATTCTCGGCTATTCTAACCACTACCTTTAGTGGGACACCTATTCTTATTCCTATGACCGCTAATTCTGGGTGAGACTTTCTCCTCTAGAAGTGGTAAGGGACATGGTGAGGCATGATACAGTCCAATGCTAAAATGCATCATAAGTTTCATGTTTTCATTGGATTCCTGGGATCTCAAAATACTTGGATTAAAATTATGATACATTTTGACTCCTAGACCAAAAGTAGAAAAGTGGTAATTAGTAAAAAATAGATTAATCAAATGAATGGACACAGTTTTGCAAAGAATCTACTTTGATCTGGAGATAATTTCTAATTTCGTAGAAAGTGCTGCTCCCATCCCTGGAGTGAGTGGTGGTCTGGAGGGTCATGGCAGAGTAGACAAAAGCTTATCATAAAAGCTTATCAAAGCTTATCAAGTTCCCACTTTCTCTCTGCCCAACTCCTAGCATTCCTGAGATGCAGACCTGTGACTGTGCTAAGCTTCCTCCTGAAGGAAGTGCTCCAGGCCCAGAATTACTCACTTAAAGGCATATGTTGTTAGTCACTTAGCTGCGTCCAGCTATTTGTGACCGCATGGACTGCAGCCCACCAGGTTCCTCTGTTCATGGAATTCTCCAGGCAATAATACTGGAGTGGATTGCCATTTTCTTCTCCATAAGACAACCTATGGTACCTTCCCCACAAACAAAGCAATTCATAATTCTATTCTGTGACTGCATGTGATGTTTGGAGTCACTAGGGGAAATATTATTTTTTTCAACTCAATTCAGATAAAAGTTGTGACCTTACTTTGTAATGTACTGACGTTCAAACTACAGAAAACACAGAGAAAATAAACATAAATTCAAGTATTCAAGAGTGTTTGGGGAGAACAGAGTGAGACTGATGGGAAAACAGGAAGAAGACAAAAAAAAGTGTCATGAATTTACAGAAAATTGAATGGTGTTGAAAGGAGGGGAATATCATAATACTACATGACGCTGAAAGAATGGCAAGGGATTTATGAAGAGATGGCATCAAGGATGTATCTTGAAAGGTATTTAAGATTTTGAAATTTGGCAAAAAAAACATGAGGCAGATGAACCAAGCGCATGAAATAGTATGAGCAAAGACATGGCAAGCAGAAACTGAGTGCACTTGGAGTGTGCCAGCACTTTAGTTAGACTGTAATCTAAGCACAGAGAAAGAGAGTTAGCTGGCCCCTCAAGTGGAGGATGAGCCATATTGAGCAGGGGTCTCGCTGACCATCTGTGGAAGTGGACCACACAAGAAGTCACAGGGAGCCGCTGACAGCAGTTGAACTGCTCCTGGAAGTTATGACTACAATTGTGCCTTAAGAATAGCAGTCCACAAAGTGTGCAGGAGAGGGTGGCGTTGAGACAGAGAAAGCAGAATTACAAGCAGGAGCAATTAGACTAGAAACAGAGGTATGACCAGCTAGCTATGGCTGCAATAATGTTGCATAAAAAGGACCCTAAAAATTAACAGCAGCAAGACGCCTTTATTCAGGTCACATATCTGTAGGTTGGCTGGGGGTCCACGATCTGGGCTTCCCCCTGCTTCCATCACTCTCCTAGGACCAGGGCACTAACACGTGCCTTCTTCTGGGTGCACACCAACAGACACACATGCACAACTGTGTAAGCACAGAGTGGAGTCAGACCTGTCAATATCCTTCATCTAATTAAGTCATGTGGTAAGCCCAGGGTGAGGAGAGCAGCGATGCCTACTTCTCCAGTGGAAATGAGCAAGAGAGAGAGAACAGTCTGTGTGATCATCTAATCCACCCAAGGACATCAACCCAGAGGGTGACACAGAAAATGGTCAAGAGGAGTCTTACAGAGGGAAAACCTGAACAAAACCCAGCCATGATGTTGCATACAGGACAGATTACACGACAGAGCAAAAAGAGAGGAATTTCAGGCTTCAAACCTGGGAAGTTACAATTATTAGGAGGTCACTCGCCTGAATACTGAGAAGAAATAAAATTTGGGGGAGGAACAGAATGAGTTTCATTTGTGGTATGTTGGATGCGAAATGGCAGGAGAACAGAGCCCAGATGTCCAGCTACTTCTATAGAACTGAGACTCGTGTAAACGACGTGTCGAGTGGCAACTGTCTGAGTTCTCTGTACAGAGGCTGAGCTCAAGGAGTGAACCTTATCAAGGGAGATATCATTCCTGGAAAAAGAGAAAAGGGGCCCAAAGGCCAGGCTCCGAGGTCTGTGCCCACCTCTCAGGGCACACAGCAGGCTGTCTCTGACAAGCCCTTCTCCGCATCAGCCACATGGAGCTACTTTTCAAGTTCTAAGTACTCTTTTGCTGGAAGGTCCGTCAAACTTTTTCTCAAAGTTTCATTTCCATTGTCACCTTAGTGTTTGATATGATAGTAAAACATCTCATACCTCCTAGGAAGCTTACAGTATAGATTTGGAGTTTGCATAGTTTAAAGTAGAAACAGCAAAGCTAGTTGGAGAGCTGGGAGAGTCGGAGGTCTAGGAATTGGCTGAGATCACAAGAGTGGATAAGGAAACAAGAAACTTGGACAACAAGTCCCTGCAGATCCGAGATGCACAGGGTACGATTCAGGCAGAGAAGAGGGTGACTGTCTGAGGTCAAGACCTTAAGGATCCAGAGAAATCTAAGAACGAAGTGGTTGCACCTGTCAAGTGTGACAGAGGTGCGGAGGTGCGGAGACAAGACCTAATGTGGCCAGTGGGAAGTCCTGAAGGTGTCGGGGAGACCCAGGGAGATGCAGGTGGAAGCCAGACGCCCAGGAGGTGAGGGTACACAGGAGGCGAGCGGTGAGGACCACGTTCCTAAGTTTGATGGTAAGGCCAGAGAGACCCAGAGGGACCCAGAGGAAAGAAAGACAAGAAGCAGTAATCTGGGGAAGTTTTCTTATTTTTGAGCAATTAAAGCAATTCCATTATTCTCCAACATAACCTTTGCATTTGAAGAAGACTAAGTCCTTGAGTTGACTGAAGATGTGTGAAGACTGGGGAGAAACAAGATAGTCCTTTCCTCAGGTCTCATTGCCCAGGCTACACCTCCACACACAGGTAACCCCACCCTTCCACCAGCTGACAAGTCACTGAATTGGGGCTGGAAAGCGGCTGATTTTCCAACGTAATGGAAACCTCAACCAAAAATTACATTTTATTTTCTATTCGTTGGGGATGAAAGTTCTTCTGATTCTCTTATGCAGTTCTACTAATCGTTCTCCTTGTCTGCACACTTCCAGGCACCAAGTCATAGCCACTCGCTCGCTGGATCTCAGCACTCTCTTCTCTGCCATACAACACGGGTACACAGATGAGGTACTGGAGGTTGTTGGGGTGACTCAAAAGTGCTGGTCTCCACTCTGGTTGAATTTTAGGGCAACTGGAATATACTAATCAAGAGCACAGGAGAGTTAAAGCAAAGTTAAATATTTGTATTAAATATACTATCAAATACACCTGTTTAATAAGGCATGAAGATTTCCTGTAGAAGCTATCAATTATTAACACATACATGTACCTGAGAAGCCAGACTGGAGCAAGGGGAGTGAGGAGTGTGTGTATGTGTGTGTGTGTGTGTGTGTGTGTGTGTGTGTGTGTGCAGGAGACCTGTCATTTTTAAAGTGGAACACTTCCCTCTTTTCTGCAAAATAAGAGATGATAATCCCAGGTACCATTTTTGAGCATTTGCTATGTGAGCTTTTTACACAGATCATCTCACTCGAGTCATTTAGCTTTCTGATAAACAATTAATATCTTTGAGTCCCCAGAGCAAAAGGCCCCTCTTCTCTGAACACCGGTACGTTCATATTGTCCCTCATACTCTCTCCGTGTCCTTCTTTTCGATGCATCTTTTCTAGAGTGGTCTTAGAATGGGCTGTTTCCATTTTCACCCCTCCCTGTGGTTATTATCTACTTTGGACAATCACAGTTTACCCAGAAGACTTAAAATCAGAGAATGTCAAAATGCCAAAGAAGTCAGGAGAGTTCTCCCTCCTCCCCTTGTTCTGGTGATAAGAGAATCAAGGCTCTCAGAGGCTGAGCTGTGATGCTTTCAGAACAAGAGCTCCAGCTTCCTGGACCCAAGTCTAGCCCTGGGCACGGGAGCTGTTCATCTCCCCATCCATTGCTAACACTCACTTGACCCGCTCCTTTTCCAGTCCCCCTCTGATTCTGAGTCAGCAGCTGGACTTCCCAAATCTGGTGCCACCCTGCAGCAGGTCTGGTAACATACACAAATCCAATACAAAAGTGGGCAGTTCTCAAGAACGTGTGATTGACACCCCACTTGCCTCAATACAGGATTAGCAGTGATCTGCAAAGCAAGCTACTGGCCTCAGCTTACCAGGGTTGTTGGTAGGTTCTGGGCTTTCAAGTGGGCCAGGCTGCACACAGACTCAGAACTAAAGTCATCTGAAGCACAGACATTGGACAGCCCACAAGCATAATTAACTCTTCTTCTGCCGAGATTTCTACCACCTGATGAAAGATGAGCAAAGCCAAGGGCGATCACCTGGGGACCCAGCACCATAGTTCTTCTGATCCAGTAGGATCTGCTGATCCAATACTTTGGCCACCTGATGCAAAGAGCCAACTCATTAGAAAGACCCCGATGCTGAGAAAGACTCAGGGCAGGAGGAGAAGGGGGTGACAGAGGACGAGATGGTTGGATGGCATCACTGACTTGATGGACGTGAGTTTGAGCTAACTCCAGGAGATGGTGAAGGACAGGGAAGCCTGGCATGCTGTGGTCCACCGGGTGGCAAAGAGTTGCCACAGATACAACTGAGCAATTGAACAACAACAACAACTACATTAATTCAAAGTATGAGCATTATTATCATTTCTTAATTTCAAAAGTTAAATGTCATTGATTTAGACTTTAATTTTTTTCACTAGATAGTTAATACAGCAGTCAACATTAAGGCATCATTTTTAAGGCATCATTTTCATTCAGTGACTGAATGAAAGTTTCCATGAAAATAAATATCCAAGAATTTCCTAAATATGTATTTACATAATGAGCTATTTAAATGCAAGGGATTATAACATATGTAAGCAATTGCAAATGGCATGTATGTGAAACTCCAAAGCAAAAGTGTCCACTGTTATTTGGAATACATGATTCAAAATTTAGCCAAAACATATTTCTAAGTTTTTCATATAAGAGCTATATACTATACCACAAGCCTAATAAGCAATTAGATCAGCAAAGTGAAAGAGTTAAAATGTAGCATGACTATGTTGAAAAGCTGAGTGTCAATTAAACATTTTTCCCTGAATTATTTATTGTATAACAACCAGAGGACTATATTTTACAATCCTCAAGATCAATTCTATTACAATGCTCATAGGAGGTGATTTCACACTGATTAGTAAACCCTGACAAATCACATAAAATGCATAGTTTCTGTACAGGAACATTTAAAATCATGGGCTTCCCAGTGGCGCTAGTGGTAAAGAACCTGCCTGCCTATGCAGAGACTCTGGTTCAATCCCTGGGTTGGGAAGATCCCCTGGAGGAGGGCATGGAAACCCACTCCAATATTCTTGCCTGGAGAATTCTAGAGGAGCCTGGTGGGCTACAGTCCATGGAATCACAAAGAGTCGGACACTACTGAAGCGGCTTAGCATGCATGCATTCAAAATCATGTTTTGATTCTAAATAGCTGCAAAGGATTTTTTAGCCCAATAATCAAAATGTACATTCTCAAAATATTTATTAAAATCAAATTTGCAGAGCCAGCTCAGTAGTGCAGCCTGAACTCTATTGGTTCGTCCTTCTTCTATATTTTTCAACCTTCTCACCATCCTCCTTTTTTCTGTTTATTTCCTAGAAATGAAAACGGGAGAAGGATAAAGAGGCAAAGTTGGCGAGAGTGAATGCTTTCTGCTTCTGATGAGCAGTCGAAGGAGGAGGCAGAGGGGTCCAGGTGAGCACTCGCTTGTAGCATTTGGCTGTAGGATCACTGAATCACATTTCACGGTGACTACATATTAATCAGTGTCCCAGGAAAGCCACTGTCCAGACACAAGGAACTGAAACCAGTTAAGCTCAGAGCTAATTAATGGGTGACATCGATGGCAAGGACATGGGAAAGGGAAGGGAAGAAAAAAGTATCTGTTATCTGTTGGTAGACTATTTCCTCTCCCTCCCCACATTCCAGATGATCGGAAATAACCCAGCTATCGAATACACAGGGCATGACGGTTCCTTCCATGTAAGCAGATGGAAACCATATATGACATTTCAAAGGCCAAATGCAAATTAAACCTGGAATTCTTTCATTACTTTCCCACTCTCACCTTATTCAAGAGTCAAGGGATCTTGAAGAATAATTTCTACTAAGAACTTGAGAACCCTGGGTAGTCACTCCAGATGATCAGAAGAGAGCAGGACGTCATCTGTGATGTAATGCTGAGAATCTCACAGCATTACAGGGCACAAACGCCACATGAGGGAAGATGGTGCCTTCCTTTTCAGGGAAAGGGGCAGCCCAGAACAATGGCACCATTAGACAAGGACCAAGGACCCGGTCATTGCAAATTTTAGGGGGGTTTTCACCTAAAAGTAGCAGAGCTATGAAATTCCAATATTTGTAAACTGGAAACACACACACACATACACATCTATGAGTGCATATATGTGTGTATATATATATATTATATATGCATACTATGTTCCCTTATATATTATTGCTGTTGTTCAGTTGCTCAGTCATGTCTGACTCTTTGCCACCCCCTAGACTGCAGCACAACAGGCTTCCCTGTCCTTCACTATCTCTCGGAGTTCGCTCAAACTCATGTTCACTGAGTCGATGATGCCATCCAATTATCTCATCCTCTGTCACCTCCTTCTCCTCCTGTCCTCAGTCTTTCCCAGCATCAGGGTCTCTTCCAACGAGTCGGCTCTTCACATCAGGTGGCCAAAGTATTGGAGCTTCAGGTTCAGCATCAGTCCTTCCAATGAGTATTCAGGGTTGATGTCCTTTAGGATCTCTGTGCTGTCCAAGGGCCTCTCAAGAGTCTTCTCCAACACCACAGTTCAAAAGCATCAATTCTTCAGAGCTCAGCCTTCTTTATGGTCCAACTTTCACATCTATACATGACAACAGGAAAAACCATAGCTTTGACTATGGACCTTTGTTGGCAAAGTGATGTCTGCTTTTAAATATGCTGTCTAGGCTTGTCATAGGAGCAAGCATGTTTTAATTTTGTGACCGCAGTCACTGTCCATATATATGTTATATATAGTACATATATATATATATTCTTATATATAAAAATATGTATGAAGGGTCCATTTGCTGATCACAATTCTCAACCGTAAGATGAAGACTCTGAGACTGTGAAATTCCCTCCCACCATGTAAATTGAAGAGGGTCTTTTCCTGAAGAGGAGATAATAGGATTAATAGGGCCTACTCTCTTATGATGGATTTGACACCGCTACCACTTAACTGACCAACTGAAAAGAATGAGACAGACCTTTCATGGATATGCACAGTGGTTTATGTTCTGTAAGTTAGAATAACAAGAGACTATCATTTTCCCTATTAAATGTTAAGTAAACTTCAAAGTAACGATCAAAGACAAAATACAAAAGTAGAACACGAAAGGCTTCAATAACATTTCAAAAGATGCTTAAAGAAAAAACTATGGAATCAAACCAACAAAGCAGCTGCAAAAGCCCCTTCTTCCACCAACTCATAGTATTTTCACAGCAAGCTCCGTTTATAGAAGCCACAGGTTTGCGACAGGTTGCTTTTCACCGGTCTGTGACCAAGTCAGTCACTTGTCACATCTAAGTGCATATACTTTGTTCTGACCCATAAACCCCAGAGAAGGTTCACTTTCTTCTTCATTGGAATTCTTCCCCCACGGGTATTTTTTTCTTTTCTTACAAAGTAATTTCATCCTGCCAATAGTGCTGGCAATTATATATTAAAAGTTAAATTTATGTCAACATCCCCAGATCCACTATCAGATATTGCTATTAACACTGACATCAAAATCATTAAGAAATTTCCATCATGTAAATTAATTATCAGAATTGTATTGTTGTGAATACATAATGACATTATTCATGCAAATAATTAAAAATATGCTTCCTGAAAACAAATTATAATAGTGGAATAAAATGTCATTACTGGAGCTTCGTGACAACCCAGTAGGCCTGGTTTTAGGCACTCGAGTCTTGGAGATCACCTTATAGAAGGGAACAAAATGAAGCCATGTCATTAGCATCATCAATGCCAAAATGGAAACCAAGAACAAGACAGCAACAGGCAGGATTGTAGTGACGACCTGGCAGTCTTTTTATGGCACCTCTTTACTGTACAATTATCTCCACAATTACTGCTAAAAAGAAGAGAGTTTATTTTATTGTTGCCAATTTTGCATCTCAAAAGACCTCTCTCATAAAAAGGTTGCTGTTATTGTAACTCTGGTGTTATTCTAGAACACGGCAGAAAAAATAATAATAATTATTACCCTGAGTTCTCACAAGTTATCTGTTGCCATCCCACAAAAATGTGATTACCACTTATCAGAGAGCACAGGGGGAGCTCGGTTATGGAGTTTGCAGGGGTCTGCAAACTTTCCCTATAAGAGAAAGACATGTAATGATGGGAATTACGTTCCTTTGGGGAAAAATGTATCTAACCCTGTTGAATTAACATAGCCAACAACATGCACAGCTGAGCACTGACTTCAGCGGTGCTTCCCATTAATGAATAATGTTCATGACACTAATAACTTCGCCTGGGAGGCTACGTGAGCAGTAGCAATAAAAGCATCACCCAACAGATCACATTTTCACCTCTCCCTCACAGCCAGACTCTCTAAAGAATCTTTGTCTATAGAAGAATTAGAACCTCATCTGAATCCACATTTAGTCTGGGGCTCTCATTCAGAAGACAGACACAAAAATTCACAAGCATGAAGTGCAATTAAACCACACAAAAATGGAAGATTGAAGAGTCAGCCATACTGTTATCAGTAGAATAGGTTGCTAAGGGGGATGGAGAAAAGCAAAATTGTATCAGTTCAACAGAAAGTTGCTTTGCTAGAATATAGAAAGCAAGTGCTCAGTGGAGTTTGCTTAATGAGGCATCAAAGCTTCCATCGATGTTTATAAGCCCAGGTCCTGCGGTTGTTAATCCAAAAACACATCAAACCTGCACCCTTAACTTGATGTTATATTAATAAGGCCATGTCTTGGGGTTTCTCAATGATAATAAACCATGTGCTGTAAGTATGGTGCTTTTTTACAAGGCCACTGCTCATACATAATTCACATGAAGTATTGCAATTTTAAAAAGGCATATTTCACAAAACAAAACCAAAAATAATTTTAATAAATACCTTTCATACTTTGTATTTTAGAAGGACCATGTGTAAACCCACAACTGGGATTTGAGATGTTCACCCCACACAAATCTACCCAAAGATTCCAGATTTGTCCAGGAAGGGAAGACACAGGCCACAGCCATCTAGAGAGAAGAGGAAACCGTCTGTATGTTCCAGATATTCCTGGAGGGATTCCCAGGTGGGTGCAAGGAGATCAAGCCAGTCATTCCGAAAGGAAATCAACCTCGAAGGATCGTTATAAAGACTCTTGCTGAAGCTGAAGTGCCAGTACTTTGGCCACCTGATCCAAAGAGCCAACTCACTGGAAAAGACCCTGATGCTGGGAAAGATTGAGGGCAGGAGGAGAAGGGAGTGACAGAGGATGAGATGGCTGGATGGCATCACAGACTCAATGGATATGAGTTTGGGTAAACTCTGGGAGATAGTGGAGGACAGGGAAGACTGGCGTACTGCAGTCCAAGGGGTCACAAAGAGTCAGACACAACTTGGCAACTGAAGAACAAGAATATTCCTGGAGTCAGAAATCCTTTAATTTCCCAAATGCTTCAGTTCAGTTCAGTTCAGTTCAGCTGCTCAATCGTGTCCGACTCTTTATGACCCCATGGACTGTAGCACGCCAGTCCTCCCTGTCCATCACCAAATGCTGGAGTTTACTCAGACCCATGTCCATTGAGTCAGTGATGCCATCCAACCATCTCATCCTCTGTCATCCCCTTCTCCCGCCTTCAATCTTTGCCAGCATCATGGTCTTTTCAAATGAGTCAGTCCTTCACATCAGGTGGCCAAAGTATTGGAGTTTCAGCTTCAATATCAGTCCTTCCAATGAATATTCATGACTGATTTCCTTTAGGATGGACTGGTTGGATCTCCTTGCAGTCCAAGGAACTCTCAAGAGTCTTCTCCAATACTACAGTTCAAAAGCATCAATTCTTTGGTGCTCAGCTTTCTTCACAGTCCAACTCTCACATCCATACATGACCACTGGAAAAACCATAGCCTTGACTAGATGCATCTTTGTTGGCAAAGTAATGTCTCTGCTTTTTAATATGCTGTCTAGGTTGGTCATAACTTTCCTTCCAAGGAGTAAGCACCTTTTAATTTCATGGCTGCAGCCACCATCTTCAGTGATTTTGGTAAAGAACTGTAAGTTGGATTCTGTCTGGAACAAGAAAGCCTAGTATTACACCACAGATATCCATAAGAGTCACACAATTAGAACTCTGGAACCTTGGAAAAAGCATAAGTGTTCCTCTTGGTGGCTCTAATTCAGGAACAAAGATGTCTTCCTCCTAGAATTTACCGTTAACCAAAAATTGTTATGCATGGACTCCCCCCCCTGCCAAAAAAATGAATATTCCCTATAAAATATAAGGTCTTCCCCTATGTGTTACAACATTAATTGCCCTCTGTATTTTAAGAAAACCAGTTTTAAGATTATCTAGAAACCAAGAAGAAAAAAGATACACATTTGTCTTTCTTCTTAGTAAGCATTCTTTCCTGTTTGGGCAAGAAGAAAAATGTAATTATTAACATTAGTATGTATCAAGAGGAATAAATAGATAACCCTGCATACGTGTATGCTCAGTCAATGCAGTGTTGTCCAACTCTTTGCAACACTGTGGACTGCAGCCTGCCAGGCTCCTCTGTCCATGGGATTTTCCCATCAAGAATATTGGAGTGGGTTGCTGTGCCCTTCTGCAGGGGATCTTCCCAACCCAGGGATCGAACGTGAGTCTCCTGCATCTCCTGCATTGCAGGTGGACTCTTTACCCACTAAGCCACCAGGGAAGGCCAAATATATAACCTTAAGCCCCAATAAGAGTCATCAGCATTGATCATATTGTAGTTATGGGTCCCCCTGGCAGAAGAAGTGAAGTGAAGTCATTCAGTCATGTCTGATTCTTTGTGACCCCATGGACTGTAGCCCAACAGGCTCCTCTGTCCATGGGATTTTCCAGGCAAGAGTACTGGAGTGGGTTGCCATTTCCTTCTCCAGAGTATCTTCCCGACCCAGGGATCGAACCCGGGTCTCCTGCATTGTAGGCAGACACTTTACTGTCTGAGCCCCCCGGGAAGCCCCTAGGAAGAGGCATGAAAAGAGGAACATTCACTGGTTCTTCTCGTGTGTGTTCTTCAGTCTGTCTGCAGAGTTGCCCTGACAGAGTCTGTGATGACGGGATCAATGAATAGATTTTGTCATGATCGCCTCCTAAGGAGGTAGGGAATGGGGTGAAGGATGAGGATGGATGAGGACAAGGTTGAGAACACACAAGAGAGCGGAGAGAGAGACCACAGCCAAGTCCGTCAAGGACACAACAGAACCGCCAACATTTAAGTCAAGTCTTGGGAGCCCCAAAGTGAGAGCAAAACCACAGATGAGGCTCGTTCTGATGGTGGAGGCATTGGGACTGTGCAGCCCTAAGCCTGCAGGCCGAAATGTGCACTTGGGCAGGAGAGGGGTGAACAGAAGCATGTCTGGCCCCCCGAGAGCTGGGACGGGTGGAAACAGGGCAGGGAACTGACCCTCCAGGTACCAGTCAGCCAGGAATCAGACTGGAGAAACCCTGCCCATCAGAGAATTCGGGGAGAGAGTGTGGGCAGCATTTGACCACCATGGGTGGAGAAATACAGCACAGGTTAGAGGAGGGCCTTGGGTCTCTAAAGTGTCCACCAGCAGACCCAAGGCCAAGTCCACCCACCGTAAAATGCACTGGGGAGCAGGGAGGCTGGGGGATTGGGGTTGGGGGTGCCAGCCCTGCCCTCCTCTAATCAGTTGGGACGAAGGAGCATCAGAACCCACAGTCAGCAGCACGTATTTGCCTGCACCGTGGACGGAGCCGGAGCAGGAGCCAAAGCTGACGCCTTTGGATTTGTGTGACAAGACACACAGGCCAGTTAATTAAGCCTTGGACGCTTGCCCGCAAGTGGGGTGCTGTCAGTCCACACAGAGCGGCTTTTGTCACTTGGAGCGCTGGCTCCCAGCACTGCCCCCCAGGAGAGATGCTTCCCGAGGAGCAGAGCGTGGCAAGTGGGGTAAGCAGAGTGCTTCCCCCAACCCGCCAACCCTGCTCCCTCCTGTAAACACATAACTCCTTTTCCCAACACTAGAATAAATATTTACGGTGATCCCTGATTGAGTGCACTTGGAGACAGTCTTCTTTCAAATAAACAAAAACCTTGATCTCATTTGCTCCTAGTTTTTCTCTTTCCTCCAAGGATGCAGTTAGTGCTGAGTTGGGTGGGGAACATGGACTGAACAAATACAGATGCTTCCTTAATGTCACCAAATGCTTTCGATAAAAAATAGGCTTTGGGGAAATTGCAAATATAATAAAAAGCACCCAAATGCCCATCAGTCGAATTAATAAAAGCAGAATCATCTCATAGTTTTGGACTTTCACATGCCTGCCTTAAAAAATAAATGAGTGTTTTTGTACCTGGTACAAAAATATGTTCCAGGGTCTAGATATGTTCTAGAGTCTCTTAGTTTATAACCTAGGGGAACTTGGATAGAATTTGTATCTTATTGCTGTGTGAAAATTGTATAAATCTTAATTATGTTGAACTGGTTCATGGTACTTTTCAGGCCTACTATATCCTACTTTTTCTGTATATTCATTCGGTTAATTTTTGAGAGTTTGATATTGAGTCTCCAACTAAAAAGCTTAATTTAATTACTTAAGAAATTGTAATAGATACTGGATCTATATGTAACTTTCTTCTGTATTTCTCAAGTCTCCTGTAAATGTGTTATCATACTTTCATAATTTAAAAACTAAAAAAGGAAGAGAAAAAAAATGAATAATAGGTTCATATAACCTCATCTCGAAAATAACAGTATTCCAGGAAAATCCCCTTTTTTTATGCCCTGGTCCCATTCCTTTTCTATTGTTAAGGCATAAACCCACCATATGCCTTAACAAGAGGTCTTTCCAGATTATCTGCAAACCCTTGAATTTAACCAAATGTAAACCCAGATTGTCGTGCCACAGGCAAACTGCTACAACCTTCCCACCTTGCCACTGTCTGTCTGGTCCTTTTATTTCCATCTAAAATCATCGTCACTCGTCTCACCGACTGTAGAGTTTCCTTTGCTCTTCCTACGCGGGAACACAACTGTTGCAGCGCTCTAGTTAACAACGATGAGCGTCATCTCTCTCTGTCATCCTCTTTTGAATCAAATAATCTTTCAAGCTTTCCTCCACTTGGCATGAACCTCTATCCACTACCCAAAAACACTCATCAAAATGTTTCCTATGAAAAAATGCCCATGTCCTTTACCACCCCTGTGATAGTTAATGAGAGACACTTAGCACGATTGTCACACTGCAAATGCCGATAAACAGTTGGATGGGTGCTGGAAAGCAATCACATAGGTGATGGCATCTTGAAACTCACTTGGCATGAACTCATGCCATTGTTCATTAAATACGTATAGACTTTTGAGGTCACAAACATGCAGACACTCACCTCTGAGGCATGATGTTCAAGACATCAGCACCATTGAAGATATTTCCTCTGCAGCCCCAGAACTAAGGCTGTGGCTAGCTTGAATTCCTCACCATCAGTCACACAAAGATCTTTCTTAATGTGAAAATATGTATATATGGTATCTAAAAAAGACAACAGTCAGATTAGCAAGATGGTACTGTATGTCACCCTCAGATTGTTGATAGGAAGACCAGGTATGTTGAGATGAGAAGACAGGCCAGGTTACTTAGAGCCCATGGCTTTGGAAAGGAGGTCACATCTCAAACACTAGAGTAAGGATGGAGGTGATCAGGCAACGGTGGGCCCAGGGCCCCATGGAGGTAGGTGAGCCACACTGGAAATGCTTTTGAATTAAAGAGTGGGATTCCATGCGCCCTCAACCCAGGGAAAGGAGGAGGGAGGAGGAGGAAGACTGGAATGCAGCAAGCCACCTGGGCCTTTTCCAAATAAGTCAGCCCCACGGTGTCTATGTGGGGCCAACAGTAAAAGCTCAGGTCTAAGTCGCCTTGACAATAGAGGTACTGGCTGTACGTAAAACACCATGTTTCATTTCTCCTTTGGACAGCAAGCTTTTTGCCATCCGAGGCTGTAACTTTGATCTCTGTTGAGGACCTTTTGGTGGCAAGTGAAGGGAAAACACTTTAGAACAGTTTAAGATGTAAGAGGAATTTATTAGAGATGATGCAGACTATTTCTCAGGACCTAAAGGCAGGCATGCTTCACTCATGCACATGTACTCTATGGAGGGTGAATGACGCCAAGTTGCCAATATTTAATCAGGGTTCATCTTTAAACATGGTAATTTCATAAGGTGCAATATATATAATTTTTCTTCTCTTCCTGCCCTTCCCCTTCCACTCCTCCCCTGCACCAGACTCTCTTGAGGATTATCATGTCCCCAAGGAAGAGAAAACATTCAACTTTGTTAGAATCATCTCATCTGAATTCCAAATACGTGGGTGAGGTCATCTCCCTGGTACTCAGTCCTGTTGTCAGGGTCTGGGATTAGAAACCGCAAAACATGGTTGCCAACGGCTACCTTTTTAGTAAGATGTATGTATGTGTGTGCATGTATGTATATGCAAGTGCGTGTATGATGGAGGTGGTGAGTGGATGGAAGGTCCCCCAGGGCCAGTGCTCCAGGAAGAATGATGTGGGATTGGAACACCACACTGGGGTAAATTTTAGTGCATTGAGTATTTCTCCAGACATCCAGACCCTGACAGGAACCTAACAAAAGTTGACTCAATGGTGAAGAGGACGTTGTAGCCCAGTTATTACACCACCGACTCATTGGATGGTTGCATGCAAACTTCTATTTGGTCATTATCATCCAAACATCTCCCAAGATGCTTGTAGGACAAAGTCCATCTTCCTGAGCCACTGTGTGACCCCCACATGACCTGACTCCACTCCCTCCTGCAGCCCCATCTCCCATCACCCCCAAGTTAACAGTCACCCACGTGCTGGTCTGGAATCCTCTTCTTTGGTCACGGCTCCTGGATCTCAGGGCCAGGTCTCTGCTGACTCCATTTACCCAGGGAACGCCTTCTTCCTCTGCATGAAGTTTGCAAATTTGGCTTCTTCAACATGCCTTTCAGTCCCACCCTCCTCTCTGCAGACGCTTCTCACCAGAGAGTGATGATAGAGACACCTGCTTATAAAGACGACGCGGGCAGACATCAGAGGTGCGCGCACGGCGTCCGGCATTGACAACCGCTGTCAGCGCTATCCCATCACCAGTATTATCTAACAGCAGGGCTAAGATGGCATGCTCTGTCTCTCAGTTGTGTCTGACGCTTTGCGACCCCCATGGACTGTAGCCCACCATGCTCCTCTGTCCACGGAATTCTCTAGGCAAGAATACTGCAGTGGGGTGCCATGCCCTCCTCTAGGGGATCGTGCCAACCCAGGGATCGAACTGGCATCTCCTGCATTGCAGGCAGACACTTCCCACTGAGCCACCAGGGAAGTCATGCTAAGCTGAATACCATTCTCTCGTTATTCTCTTTCCCACACACGTCTCTGCTTTCCAGGCTCTTAAAGCCTCCTCTGGTTTGGCTTGCTTTGTGCACTGCCTGGCATTGCCATCCAGCTGTCTTGCACCTTCTCGAAAGCCTGTCTTCTCCCGAAGAACAGGCCCCAGCTTTGTGTTTCTTGTTTCCTAACACTGGGCGAGTCAGAGCAGGCGCCCAAAGGATACCTATTAAATTGCCTGGAGAATGAGTGAAAAAAAAAAAAAAAGAATAAATAAATGATTCTAGAATATCAGATTTTGCAGATTTTACATGAAGAAAGCACTAAAGGGTAAATAAGACAAATTCCTGACGGTAGCAGGAAAGCGCACATAAACAGCAGAAGCAGAGAACATTGCAATTTATTTTCACACAGCATCTTTTATTCAAAGCAATACCAGGCATTCGCTGAAAACCCTTAGCTGTACCAAGGGCAGATGACTCAACGAAATATTTTAGATACATTTTATAATGGGGGTGAGACTCTCCCGAGACATCGTTTGAGACCCGGCAAATGATCAATAGGCAAGAAAGCAGCAGTGCAGAAACTCAGAGTATAAAAGAGGCCTCGAAGTTTAACCAGATGACATGATCAATGCAAGGCAGAGGGGCTTCTTATAACTCAGCGTCGGGGCGACCTAAAGGGATGATGAGCTGAGATTCCAGGAAGCAGCCTCAGCCTACCAGGGCTGCTCCCATGGATGAGTGCCTTCTTTCAGGGGCACCAGGAAATTGGAATTGATTTAAGTCGTACAGATAAGGTTCTGCAGAAACCCAAGAATTCCAAGAGGAATCCAAGGGGCAAATTCATTCTGGATAAATCCCCACATAGGCAACATCTACACAGGCCGCCAATGAAAGACACTTTCAGTGCATTCATCTGGGAAAATATTAATGCTTGAAATATTTGTGTTAGTATTGTAAAAGTCTGAGCTATTTATTCAGCTCTGAATCCCCTACCTTTAATTGCAAGAAAGTAGTAACAAGAGATTCATTTTCTAACCACCAATGCACCCTCATCATCTTTCTAGAAATATTAGTCAACTAAGCTACCATGAGCAGGGAAAGGAAGGAAGAGAAAGGAACTTTCCCAAATATTTGCATTCAGCAGAGTGAGATTTATGCATGAGATGCAAATTACTATGCGTTATTTACACATCTGAGGAAAAACAAATCTTGAATGTAAATGTTCAGAGGGCATATTATTTTTAAATATGAAAGAGGTAAAAAAAATTATTAGAATGTTTGCAACTCCCACTCAGTTAAAGAGACATTCAAATGAGTTTTTAAAAGAACCATTGTCAGAAATACAAAAACTATATCTACAAGGCATCTGGAAAACAGAAAGCACAGAATATCTGGCTGTCTGTACTTCTGCAAAGTTCTTGGAATATTTGGTTGCATTTTCAAGTGATTTCAGGATCTTCCCTTTACAAACATTTTGTTATTGATTAAACATCAAACGTAACATTACCCACTTATTTTCAAGTCTTCGTTACTTCTGTTGGAATTCAAATGAATCGAGCACTGTCTTACCTAGCTACCTTGGTCTCATCTCTTTTATAGATTTAATTTTTAAAAAAAGGAGGAGAAACAAGCAGAGGAAATGGATTCTCTGACTGACCAGTAGTTTATTTGGGAAATTATGCCAAATACCACACCAATACCAAAGTTCTAAGCAGGGCAGGGTTTACCTACAAGCGACAGGATATTGTTTATACTTAGCACTTATTCAGGTCTCTGCTCTAAGTGTTTTACATATTGTGTGAGTGCTCAGCCATGCCCAGTTCTTTGTGACCCCATGGACTGTACCCTGCCAGGCTCCTCTGTCCTCGGAATTCTCCAGGCAAGAGTCCTGGAGTGGGTTGCCATTTCTTTCTCCCAGGGCTCTTCCTGACCCAGAGACAGAACCCACATCTCCTGTGTCTCTTTTATTGGCAGGGAGATTCTTTACCACTGAGCTACCTGAGAGGCCATTTTACATATAATTTTATTTAATTCTCACCACAATCGTATCAGAACTTTCCAGGTGGCATAGTGGTAAAGAGTCAGCCTGCCAATGCAGGAGATGCAAGAAACTCAGGTTTGATCCCTGGGTCGGAAAGATCTCCTAGAGTAGGAAATGGCAATTCACTCCAGTATTCTTGCCTGGAAAATTCCACGGGCAGAGAAATCTGGCAGGCTCCAGTCCATGGGGATGCAAAGAGCTGGACATAACTGAGCAAATGCACACACACACACACACACACACACACACAATCATATCAGACACTATTACAGTAGTCCCCCTCCAACCTTACCCACAGGAACAGTTACCTTCAATAACCCCAGTGGATACCTGAAAACTTAGTTAATGCCAAACACTATAGATACTACATTTTTATACACGTACATACATGTTTATGCACATATGTGTATATGTATGATAAAGCTTAATTAATAAAGTAGGCACAGTAAGAGAATATTTGAATTGCCAGCCCCACTACCCTTACCTTAGGGGCCATTAAGCAGTAAAATAAAGCTGACTTAAACACAAGCATTGCAATACCAAGACACAAAATCTGATAACACAGACTCACTAGGTGACTTGGGGGCGGGACACGCCAGACAAAGGGATGATTTCTGTCCTGGACAGTGTGAGGTTTCATCAGGCTGCTCAGGACAGCTTGAAATTTAAAACTTATGACCTCAGGCAACTGAAACCGTGAATAAGAGGGATGACTGTACTATGCTTATCATGAAAGTGAAAGTCACTCAGTTGTGTCCGACTCTCTGCAACCCCATGGACTATACAGTCCATGGAATTCTCCAGGCCAGAATACAGGAGTGGGTAGCCTTTCCCTTCTCCAGGGGATCTTCCCAACCCAGGGATGGAACCCGGGTCTCCTGCATTGCAGGCAGATGCTTTACCAGCTGAGCCACAAGGGAAGCCCAAAAATACTGGAGTGGGTAGCCTATCCCTTCTTCAGGGGATCTTTCCGACCCAGGAATCGAACCTCCCCTGCCTCCACACACGTTGGTTATTAGCCCAAAGGCCGAGCTCCGTGCTGGGAAGTTTGTGTACGACTCTCACGTTGAATCTTCTCAACAGCCTTGTGAGGCCGAGTTAGGAGATGGGGAAGCTGGGCCATTTAAGGTCACAGTCAGAAGCTGGAGCAGGATTCAAACCCAAGTCCTCTGACTCCAGGCCCACAGCTTTCCCTAGAGCTCCTTCCCTTATGGATGAGGGACCAGTTAGCAGAGATAGACTCATCCAAACACGTCTGCAGAAAGCTCTGCCTGGTGTGAGGAGCCTGGCTCAGTCATATCGGTGCCCTCCTCTTTCTTTTTAAGCAGTCTTACTGAAGTATTATCAACAAACCACACACTGGGCACGTCTCAAGATTCTGTTTGGATTGGTTCCGGCCTGTGTCTGTCTGGATGAAAGCATCCCAGAGTCGCGGGGATGGACCCACCGATCCCTGGGAAGGCTGGGCCGGCCCGTGGCCTGCAGGCTCGTTTCAGTGCTCTGTTGCAGAGTGCTGGGATTCTGATGACACATAATCCTTTCTGCTTCACAAATTACGTAGCCAGTCCTGCCGTCACCCCTAAAGTTGCCTCGTGACCTTTTATTTTATTGTGATAAGACATGCGGAACATACAGGTCACCCTTCTACCCATATTTAAGGGTCCAGGTCAATGCTCTTCACGTAGTCGTGAAACTCTCATCACCACCCATCCACTTCATCTTCCCAAGCTGAAACGCTATTCCTGTGAAACCAGTAACTCCCTACGTCCTCTCCAGCCCCCGGCATCCACTCTTCTACCTTTTCTCCGTGACTTTGTCTCTGGTACCACATATAAGTAAATGGTTATGGCCCTTAGGATAACGACCTCGAGGTTTAGCCACATCGCAGAACGTATCAGCAGTCCCTTCCTTTCGAAGGTTGAACCATGTTCCACGTGGTCCATGGACCACGTGCTGCTTCTCATTCTTCACTGGATGTTGTGACCTTTCATAACGTCTCCTTTTTGCCCCTTTCCTCTCCTCTTCTTGTCTCCAGGGGACTGGTGTGTCTCACATTTTCTAGAATTTTATATGTAATCGGAGTCACACTTTTTTGGTTGGCTTCTTTTGTTCATGGCAGTTATCTTGAGACTCATTCATGTTGCAGTTTGTATTAATAATAGGTCATTCCTTCTTCTTGCCAAGTCGTGTGCTGCTGTATGGATGTGCCACAATTTGGTTTCTGATTTTCTGCTATTATAAGTAAATCTGCTATGAGCATTTGTACACCACTCTTTGTATGGATACAAGGTTTTATTTCTTTTTGACAGTTACTCAGGAGTGAAATGGTTAGATCATGTGGTAAATGCATGTTAACTTTGTAAGAACGTGCCAAATTATTTCCAAAGTAGTTACTGCATTTTGCTTCCTACACACTGACTGGAGAGATCCATCCCTCCACGTTCTTGCCAGCACTCGATCCTGTCTGTCTTTTTTGATGTTGTTATTCGGTCACTAAGCCTTGCTGGACTCCTTCTGACCCCATGGACTGCAGCGCGCCAGGCTTCCCTGTCCTTCACTATCTCCTGGAGTTGGTTCAAACTCATGTCCATTGAGTTGGTGATGTCATCCAACCATCTCATCCTCTGTCTTTTTAATTTTAGCTTTCTATTATTTTATTTATCTTAATCAAGATTTATTAATACATCTCTCACTCCCTTTTAAAATTGGGTTCTTTGTTTCCTTATCATTGAATTTTGAGAGTTCTTAATATGTTCTTGGTAGAGACCTTTTATTAGAAATAAGCCAACCCTTGCAAATAATTTCCCCATCAGTATGTGGCTCTTCTATTCACCGTGCATTCTGAACATCAGTCATGGGGTCACCTCACTTGTCTGTGTCTTTCAGGGATCGTTATTCCTTGTTGCCTCATGCTCAATGTTTGAAAACTAATGTTACCTATCTTTTTTCTGTTTTATTGGTTGTTTCAGATGACAGGGTGAATCCAGACCCTGGTACCTGGAAAGTAAAATTCAACATATATATTTTTAAGAATTATGTTGAGATTACCAATATGCACATTTATTTAAAAGTATTGCTAAAGTTTTAATAGATTTTTGGTATCATTATTTTTTATTCAAAAAGTCCTTGGAGAATTATTATCATCATATGAGAGGGTGGATTTATTTTTAAGTTTAAAAAAAAAGGTATTTCAAATTTAAAAATGTTTAAATAAATGTCATTTTTCAGAAGACTTCTCATTCTGAAAAGGTTAGGAAGCCTTAGGACTAGACAAGATGCAAGAAACCCTAAAAGTGGTTATAATGTAAGCAATTGATACCTTGTGGTGGGTTGGCTTCCAAGAGAATTTTTTAAGGCAGTCATTTTCACAAAAGCAGCAAGAACGTACTTTCAAAGTTCCAAAGTGCCTAACTAGCGGACCTGAGAATAAGTTCTGTCTTCTAACATCTTTTGGTTGTAACCCACACAGGGCATTTAAAATTGTGAGATCATTGTCAGTGGTCTTAAATTGAGACATTCCACACCAAAATCCAAATTTTTGGCTTTTCTCAAGCATTCTGGCAACACAACAACAAGAACGGTCAGATAGCTTCCTGTTTTCTTCCAGAAGCCAGTGAGATCGACATATGTTCACGTGTGCAGTGACGTGAGGCTTAAACTCCCAGTTCTTGCCCTGTGCACACCCGCTGAGGCTTTGAGGAGCCTGGAGAGTTTACAGGGGTGGGGTGAGCCAAGAGCCTGGGGTGTGATGAGGGAGAAGGGGCTGAGAGGAAGGACCAGGCCCTGGGAAGTGGGCAGTGCGCACGGCCCTCCAGCTTGAGTCCCCACGGGGACAGACTGAGGGCCTGCAGGGTGAGCCCAGGGCAGTGCGGCCTGGGAGCATTAGGTAGAGCCCAGCCCCACACAGAGGCAAGGTTATCTCTATGCGGAACCAGGAAAAAGTGTACAAGGTCTCCGAAGATTCGGTGTGAGATTTATCTGTAGTTGGCTCCTCATGTGGCCTCTACTCCCCATCCGCATTTAAATTAAAAAAAAAAAGAATATATACATATATATATACATACATATCTAAATCACTTCTCTATATACCTGTAAATAACACAACCCTGTACATTATCTATAGCTCAATTAAAAAAAATGAGAATTGAGTAAATTGAGGCTGGACCACCAGACTTGTCTCTGTAAATGGGCAAACGTGAAAACATTTCATTTCATTTCAGGGATTCTCTGGAAGATAAAGAGGTAAATATATATATATATATTTATTCATATATGTGTGTGTGTATGTATGCACACATACATACACAGTGTACATGAATATACACACAACATAAACATTACATGCTGCTGCTGCTGCTAAGTCACTTCAGTCGTGTCCCACTCTGTGTGACTCCATAGATGGCAGCCCACCAGGCTCCCCCATCCCTGGGATTCTCCAGGCAAGAACACTGGAGTGGGTTGCCATTTCCTTCTCCAATGCATGAAAGTGAAAAGTGAAAGTGAACATCACACAAATATACGTAATATACACACAGGCATACACACAACATATACATATCCACACAAACACACACACACACACACAAACATGCATACAAACGCATATAGATACACATTCACAAACATTATATATATACACACACATTTGTTCAGTCATTAAGTCTTGTCCAACTCGGTGATTCCCACAGACTCTGCAGCATGCCTGTCTCCTCTGTCCTCCAGTATCTCTCAGAGTTTGACCAAGTTCCTGTCCATTGAGTCAGGGATACCATCTAACCATCCCATCCTCTGCTGCCCTCTTCTCCTTTCACCTTCAATCTTTCCCAGCATCAGGGTCTTTTCTAATGGGTCAGCTCTTTGCATCAGGTGGACAAAGTACTGGGGCTTCAGCTTCAGCATCAGTCCATCCGATGAATACTCAGGGTTGATTTGCTTTTGTATTGATAAGTTTGATCTTGCTGTCCAAGCAACTCTCAAGAGTCTTCTCCAGCACCACAGTTCAAAAACATTAGTAGTTAGGTGCTCAGCCTTCTCTATGATCCAGCTCTGATATCCATACATGATTACTGGGAAAACCATAGCTTTGATTATACTTTGTATTATTCTTACACTTTCTAGGTTTGTCACCTAGACATATGGGCTTCCCTGGTGGCTCAGATGGTAAAGAGTCTGCCTGCAATGCAGGAGGCCTGGGTTCGATCCCTGGGTCCGGAAGATCCCCTGGAGAAGGAATGGCAACCCACTGCAGTATTCTCGCCTGGAAAATCCCATGCATGGAGGAGCCTGGCAGGCTACACTCCATGGGATCACAAAGAGTCGGACACGACTGAGCAACTTCACTTTCAATTTAGGTTTGTCACAGCTTTCTTTCCAAGGAGCAAGTGTCTTTTAATTTCATGGCTTCAGTCACCATCAACAGTGATTTTGGAGCCCAAGAAAGTGAAATCTGTCACTGTTTCCACTTTCTCCTCTTCTATTTGCCATGAAGTGATTAAACTGGATGTCACGGTTTTTTTTTTTTTTTGAATGTTGAGGTTTAAGCCAGCTTTTTCACTCTCCTCTTTGACCTTCATCAAGAGGCTCTTCAGTTCCTCTTCACTTTCTGCCATCAGAGTACTATCATCTGCATATTTGAGATTGTTGAGATTTCTCCCAGCAATCTTGACTCTAGTGTGTGATTCATCCAGACCGACATTTCCCAAGATGTACTCTACACGTAAGTTAAATAAGCAGGCTGACAATATATAGCCTTGACATACTCCTTTCTCAGTTTTGAACCAGTCCATTGTTCCATGTCCATTTCTCAACTGCTGCTTCTTGACCTACATACAGGTTTCTCAGGAGACAGATTAGGTGGTATGATATTCCCTTCTCTTTAAGAATTTTCCACAGTTTGTTGTGATCCACACAGTCAGTGAATCTGGGGCTCATCTCAAATCTAAAATAATCTCATCTCCAGATCCTTACCACGACTGTACCTGCAAAGACTGTGTTTCTAAATACGGTCATGCTCACAGGTCGGGGAGTTGGGAATTGGACACACTGGTGGCTCAGACAGTAAACAGTCTGCCTGAAGTATGGAAGACCTGGGTTTGATCCCTGGGTCGGGAAGATCCTCTGGAGAAGGAAATGGCAACCTACTCCAGTATTCTTGCCTGGAAAATCCCATGGATAGAGGAGCCTGGCAGACTACAGTCCATGGGGTCGCAAAGATTCAGACATGACTGGGCGACTTAGTGGGGCTAAGTCAATCCACTGTAGTTTCTTTTTTAGAAAAGAGTATTACTTGTTATTAAACTTCTCCCAGTCTTAATTTTTCTCATTTAATGGTACACAGTGAGATGCCCTCCAAGTTGTTGGAAAAAAATCAATCTTGTTATTTTAAAAAATATAATAATTCATTGTAGAAGAGTACCAAATTTTACTTAATCATTTCCATATTAACTGGCACTGATTTGGGGTTTGATCTTGTCAAGTGTGCTGCACTAAACAGTCCTGTAAATATGACCTTACAGTCTGACCTTTTATTTCTGTGGAACTGGTCCCATGGCACTGCTATGTCAAAGATATCAGTTTAAATGTTACTAGAAGTTTCCAGGTTACTTTCTAAGAAGGATGAAACAATTCACATTTTCACTAAAACTTTGTGAGCATACAGTTTTCCCACATTGGAGCCAGCTTTTTAAAAAAAATTTCTTATCTGGTATGGATACAGTGAGATCTATTGCTCTGGCTTGAATTTCTCTCACTAGGAGAAAGGCTGAGGGTCATATTGTGTGGTTTGCAGGCTACATAGATTTGTTTACCTTGTCCACCCATGTCCTTTGCCTATTTTCTTCTGGATTATTTGCATTAATGTTATCACAATTTGCTACACAATCATTTGTAAATGTTTATATAATTGTGGATTTTAACCCTTTATCTCCCTTCCAACTTAACCTCTCAACATCCCTCAAGTGCAGTGTTCTTCCTCTGTCTTTTGTCAGTTGGCTGAGTGTATGGTGTCTTTGTTTTACAAAAAGTGTTTTATTTTTAAATAGTCAGATATGTTAAGTACATTTATTATTTCTTTTATGGCCTTTGGGTTTACTACCTTGATTATAAAGACACAATCTCTTTCACATTTAACATATCACTTGTCTAATTTTTGTTTTATAATTTTTACCTTTAAGTACTTATCCAGAGAGAGAGAATCCAAGCTAATTTCATTTTAGACAGAGAATCATTTCTACCAGCACTGTTAGCAAAGAGTCTCCCCTTTTCTCACTGAATTCACTCCTTTCTCAAGTTTCCATAATTTACTGGGATCTATTTCTAGGATTTCAGTATTGCTCCACTTTATAGAATATAAGGAGTTTGATATTATAGACACGAACTCATATCATCAAGAAGAAGAATAACTTTATCTCTACAAGGTTCTAAAAATTATTTGGTTTTCTTATCAGGTTTCTTAGAAACATCAGTAATAATAGTGATGGTAAATTTCTCCATCTTGTTCTAATTTTGAGGAAATTAGTTTAGCATTTTATCCTTTGGAAATTTATCTGCTGTTGACTTTTTGCAAATAGTTTCTTTCACGTTTAGGTTGTCTCCTCCTAATTCTGATTTACTTAGACATTTTATTGGGAATACCTGCTAAATCCCATCAAATGTCTTTGGAGTGAGTCTATGCAATCACACTTTTTCTCCTTCAGTTGGATGATGAGGTGAATTGTGTAGAGATTTCCTGGTAGAGAATCAATCATGCCTAGTTAATATATGCAATCTAAGGGACACGTTTTTGGATTTTGGTCATCAATTTTTAATTCAGGATTTTTGCATCTGTGGTTACGAGAGTTGTTACGACAGGTTGGTTTTCCAACTTGCTCCTTGCTGACTTCTAACTCTTGACTAGGTCTTCAGTGGGTTGGTGAGCCCCTCAGTTCCGCTTGAGGTCTGTGCCCACAGCCTCTGACAGTCTAGTGTGGCTCCTGCTTGGGGGGATGCTGGCCTTTCCCCAACTCCCTCTTGGGCCAGTGACCCCATGTACCCCCTAATCTCTGCAAACACCCACAGTCCCCAAGTCAACACATAGACTAGTTATGTCAGATGACATTGTGCTTATGAACGTGATGGAAAGTGGCTTCAAAACCACATCACTGAGATATACTCCAGCACGAACAGGACAGAAGGTGATCAGAACAGAAGCACAGAGGTTGGTCAGCCAATGTGTAACACAGGACGTGGTCTCCAAAGAAACCCGGGAGCGTATTAGTGAGTGTGCTGAGACTGTGACATACACCTTGCCATTTCGTAGATTAAGGGAAGAAGGAAAGGTCTTGTTTTAAGGTTTCCTAACTCACCACATTGCATCGTCCTGGAAGGTGCCCTGGAAACCTCCCAGATGCAGGCTGTGGGTTCATCTCTTCCCTGGACCTTCCTCAGCCTGTTCACAGATCCAGTCTAGAAGAAGCAGTTCAGTAATCCGCGGAATTCCTGAACACCTCTTGCACGCAGGAGACTGGAACATGCTGACGGCCCGGAAGCCCTGGGAGACGAGGCTGGCTGCCCCTGTGAGGCCGCCCCTCATCGCCCTTGACCCCATCAGGGCTGTGTGTTTGCTTTACTGAACAGCCTGGGGTTACGCTGCTGCCATACAAACACGCCAGGCCCGCTCGAGAGAGCGTCTCCCCCAGCCTGGAATGTGGCAGACAAACACAGTCCCATCTTTCCCAGCTAATGAGGATTCCTGGAATGTGTGAGCGATGGCAACTCGCTGCCAAGGCCCGTGCTGGGGAGGCCCCGCGATGAAAGAAGCTCTTAGCTCATCAGAAGACCAAACTGCCACCGTGCCCTCTCAGGGAGTGAGAGGGGGATGGCAGAGAGCTACACTGAGCAAGTATACACGACTTTTCTTCTTCTCCAAGCTCTAAGAAAATCACCTATGAAGATTTAGCTACATACAACGGTAGTCGGTCCCAAGTGAGGAAAGCGCTCCCTATTCCACAGTGTCAGTTTGTCAGGCTGGTTGTTGGAACATCGTAAAACTCCTCGGGAGGGTAAGGTTGCGTCTCTGCAAGGAACAGGCACTGCTGCGGGGACCCCAAAGCCCTGCAGTTAAAGGCCCTCCCCCACAGCATGCCCCTTACGTGCCCCAGGTCCCTCCAGAGGACCTTGATTCTCCCCTCAGCTTTCCTCTCCCTGGTGATGAGTGAACTAAATATACAATGCCCACCAGTCTGACCTCTGTCTGGAGTGTGCCGTTCTGGGAACTGACCTGAGATCTGGACTGCTGGCTGTTCCGGCCCTCCTGCTTGATGCCCCGGGGGGCCCCGGCCGCCCCTGCACACCTGGGCGTCAGGAGGTGGCCGTGGGGCAGGCTGGGCTCCCGCTGTCTCCATGTGCTTCCACCTCTGTCCTGCACCGCGGGGTGGTGGCACCTGCTCACAAGCTCATCAGCGACACCCAAGGATGTGAACATCACAAGAGCATCTCAAAGAACGGGATTCTGTGCAGCATCTATCTTCTCAGGAACTGGGCTAAATTTTGCTCTGAGAAATCAGAGTGGTCCCACACCATGGAGCCAGAGGAAGTGTCACTTACAGGCGGTCTGGGGCTAAGTCAAGGGTTGGGAGTGCAACTTTGACAAGACCCGCTGGAAGGCAAGGTCCAAAGTGCCTGACATACCTTGGCCATAACGGGAGCGGCAAAAGAAGCGCCCTTCTGAATGGGTTGCAGCTTCATGCTGTGTAAACACAGAACAAAGGGGTTTGCTTTAGTATTTTTAATTAAAAATAACATTCATTGTTTTTTCATTACTATAGCAATGCATGTTTGAGAAAATAAAAATAAGCAAAATTTCTTTAAAAATTTTAAATGCATCCATTATCTCATCATACATTGATAGCTCCTGTGAATGCTTTACACACCTTTATTCCCAAACTACTCTCAACCCACTCCAGAACTCTTGCCTGGAGAATCCCATGGACTCAGGAGCCTGGTAGGCTGCAGTCCATAGGGTCACTAAGGGTCGGACATGACTGAGCGACTTTTCACTTCACTCTCTGCCTAGATATATTCATTTATTTTTCACACAAATAGACTCATATTCTCACTTTCCTTTGAACTTCCTTCTTCGTTTAATAATAGATCACCCACCGACTTCCATGTCATAAAAATTCTTGTAGAATATCATTTTAACAATAATTTATTTTGCTCTTATTTAATGGCAACTTATTTCATTCCTTTTTCGATTACAAGGTGATGTTTCATTTTTAATTTCAGTAAGGTACTGGCTATGTTTTCAAATATCTTTCTTGGTTTCTTTATTCAGTGTATTCCTGGGTAACTCATGAGTTCTGCTCTGAGAGGATGAACAGAACAGACACCCTCACCACCAAGGAAAAGTAGAAATTGGAGGAAGCTGTCAAGAAAGCGGGTAAAAGTTAACTCCAAACTCCAGGTGAAACTGTAAGTGCTAGCAATTGTCTTGGAGAAGCCAGAGAGCAGGCAACGGATGGGAACAATATTTGACAGGAGGACTTGATGAAGCAACCGCGTGCGAGGAGGGGACCTTCATGCGGGCGCAGCGCACACGAGGCACCGGGGCGAGCGAGAGGGAGCAGAAACCGGGACGCTGCGAGGACCGAACGTGGACGTGGGCACACAGCCAGACACACGGGGCAGCGTGGCCTGACCGTGGGCACAGCGGGGGAGCCCTGAGTCCACACGGGCGACATTACCAGCAGAACTGGAAGCTGACTCGGACGCCCCTGAAGGGTGGGGGAGCGAGTCAGCAAAAGCGGTCTCCACGGGAAGGCCTGGCCGGAGAGGGACGTGAAGGGCTGGTATTCTGTGTCCACTGTGAGCTCTCTGCCAAACCTTCAGAAGACGCTGAATATAAACACAAAAGCAGACATCACCTCTGCTGCCACTGCCTGAAGATAATCTCTGAGCCGTTTTTGCATCCCTTTCCAGCACATGTTATGACTCTGTTCACATAGAAGTGGTTTATGGCTTTTATGATAGAATGAGATCATCTCTCTACTACGCCTATGTTGCATACAAGTTTTCTGCTTACTGTGTAGTTAATATATTTCTATATTGATCAATACAGAATTAATCAATCTAGAATTTCCATGTCAGTAAGCTTATTAATTTAATCCATACAAAGTAATAAAATATGGATATAAAAATAGACCTAGGAAGACCATGGTTAATGAAAAGGAATGGCATTTCCTTTCTTGTATAAACAATGATACCTTCATAACCACTACTTAAGATCAAGAAATAGAATGTTGCCAGATTTCAGATCCTCTTTTTTGCCATTTTCCACCACTACCATTTCTCTCCTCTTCAAAGACAACTATGATCCTGACTTCTAATATCTTGGATTAACTTTGACTGCTTTTGAACTTTATAAAATATACAGTGATTTTTTTAAATTTATCATATGATATTATATAATAACAATTTATAGTTAAAATATTTACACATATTAATTAATGTGCTTATATAATTGCAGTTAATTACCATCTATTTTAGTTGTTAGATGTGTACTCTTCCTCCTGACTTCTCTCACCACCTTTATGATTTTGAGATTCATTTATTGCATATAACTACAGTGTGTTCGTTTTTCTTGGGCTATAGCATTCAATTGCATAGATGCATCTTTTCATATATCAGTGATTATTTTCTTGATACAAACTTGGGAAAGTGAGATGGAAAGACCAAAAATCAACTAAGATATTTGCTAGCCATTTCTGGATACTCTTCAGAAAAGGTATATTTGTATGATGAAAACCACCACAATATTGTAAAATAATTATCTCCCAATTAAAATTTTAAAAATTAATTTTTAGAAAAAGGTATGCTGTGTAGTTAATATATTGAATACAATGTATTAATACATTGAATACAATGTATTCTTCAACCAACTATGCAGTGAGAGTGAAAGTCTCTGTCATGTCTGACTTTTTGCAACCCCATGGACTACACAGCCCACGGAATTCTCCAGGCCAGAAAAGTGGAGTGAGTAGCTTTTCCCTTCTCCAGGGGATCTTCCTGACACAGAAAGTGAACTGGGGTCTCCTGCATTGCAGGCGGATTCTTTACCAACTGATCTATCAGGGAAGCCCAACCACGCAGGTGTGGGCCTAATTCTCACCCCATGCCCAACATGGGGTAGTGCTTTTATTTTTTTAATTTTTTCCAACCTGATGGACAACTAAAACATTTATTGTTTTATAACTCCTTTCAAATCATGTTTGTTAGGAATTTGCACAATTGCATGTGTGTAAAAACTATTCTGTAGCCTTTCCCTTTTAACAATATTTCAGGACCAGTTCCCTGTGACCCTAAACCCACAGCGATGCCATCACCTTTAACTAACACATTATAATCTATCATGTGGATGTATCTGAACTTACCTCCTGAGAGTTTACTATGTGCAAGACATTGTCTAAGGTTTATTTTTCTAAATAAATTTATTATCATAATGTGCTCTTTTAAATTCTAGTGGCAACCTTATGAATACAGGTCTATTATTACGCACATTTTAACAACAAGGAAACTAGGGCACATAGAGATTATGTAATAATTAGCCTAAGGACAAACAGCTAGAAACATTTGGAACCAAAATTTGAGTGTGGGCTGTTCTGTTTTAGCAGCCCTGACTTTAATTTCCTAAATCCTGACTTTTTAAAATAATCATCACACGTTCCTCCCCTTCAGAACAAAAGGTGCGGTTTATTCCCACTGCGCCTTTGTAGCTTCTCGTAGATTGAAATTGTCCAAAAAATCCGCTAATGAAACTCTCTAAAAATGACTGAACACAAAAGTTAACCACTGCTTGATTCCAAAATGTACTGTTTCTGACAACATCTACACCAATAAGTGTTGCTTTCCATGATTGAATTCATGAAATCACTTTCGTTTCATTTCTTATACTTTGTACCACAAATGTTTACGTGTCCAAAGAAGAGAAATTCCAATATGTCTTTCGATACCAACTTCTGTAGGATAAATTCCATGTCACTTAAGAGGGGTCACCAATTTCCATCTCAATTAGCCAATCCTGCCTTTGGGTTTGAGGCTTTCCCAACGGCAAAGCTCGTAGAGTGCCCAGTTCTAGATGGTAAAGTCGATGAGCTTATGCAGTGTCCGGAAAATTTCAGAATAACTCCTTGGCAGGTTTTCCAGAATGACTAAATAACTGACTTATTCCTCCACATGTGTCTGGCTTTGGAAAGTGACATTAAAATAGGAGATAAGAGACGGGATCAATGGCGTCATTAGGTTTATTGAACATTTGAGAAACGTGAAGTGATATCTGTGAAAAATGACAGCTCCCAAGCAACTGGTGATGATGGGTTAAAACCAGTGTGTTCAGCCAAACTTTTTCCACACAGCAGTAACCCAAATTGCTGTTTTCAAAAGCCAGTGGCTTTCCCTGCTTGACCCAATAGCAGTCACATGATTAATGCCCTGAGGTCTTTTTAACCGCTCTGTTACAGAAGCTGTCTAACGCACAGCCACCCTCGCTGCAGAGACCTTTTTGTAAAAACCTCGTTGAAATCATGCTGCTCTGACTGCAGGCTACTGCACCTTCCTCCAAAACATCATAAAGAGCGAAGAATTACTGTTTGCCGTAATCCAGGCCATAAATCAACTCAGACTGAGGATTGGGGGAGAAAATCATGAGTGCTTCCTGCATTCAAATTCAAAAGCCTATCTGTATAACAGCATATTTTGGAAAATGTCAGAGGACGTCAGAGGACTGGTGGCTGCCTGTGTGTGTGTGTGTGTGTGTGTGTGTCTGATGGAGAGAGATGACAGGAAGGGGGAGATTCGGGGGACATGAAGGGCAAAAGAAAGCTCAGCACCAGTTAAATAATTCCAGAGGCTTTGATCTTATCAAGCCCTTCCTTGCTGAAACAATATTTTAAGATTGTTAAAAACAGCCACCTTATCTGTTTGACGCTGTCCCCCACTGCCTAACTTATCTGGTCCCAGCTGTTTGAGAAAAATGCAATGTGGCATGACCTTGATTTCTTAGCACCTGACCTTAATATCTAATCAGCTGCGAGTCTCAGTGAAGCCATCCAGAGATGGCACCCAGGCCCCCCGGCAGTCAGGGACTCAAAGGATGCTTATGTGGTCTCCTCCAGCCCCACACAGCAAGCCCACCCTACAAATCTGTGTGCTGGGTCCTGAGGGGTGAGGGGGTACTTGAAAATTGTGGATGCCATTTCAGTTGGAAATAATTTGGGTGTCATAAAAAAATGCCCTGAGTTCATTCTACGTCTCTGAAGGGAAGTCTCAATTTGGATATCTGTTGTTTGTCTTTAGTCACTAAGTTGTGTCTGACTCTTTTGCGACCCCACGGACTGTAGCGCACCAGGATCCTCTGTCCACGGGATTTCCTAGGCAAGGATACTGCAGCAGGTTGTCATTTCCTTTTCCAGGGGATCTTCCCAACCGAGGAATTGAACTCATGTCTCCTGCATTGGCAGGTGGATTCTCTACCATTGAGCCACCAGGGAAGCCCTCAACTTGGATGTAGAAAAGGGCTAATCACTCATGACTGCTATCGTATTCATAAAACACAAACTCTTCCCCTCTTGTGATAACCACTTTGAAAGTCATACAATCCTAAGCAGTAAATACACATCCCTACACACACACACACACACACGTGCACACACAGGAATACACATCCACACGTGTGCACACATATGAGTGCAAATACAGGCACAGACAGGCGTGCACATACATGACACATGAGCTCTAAATATTGCTTTTAAAGAATCTTCTCGTAAGAAGTGTGGCTTAGTGGTCCACACTGAAGTGAAGTCTTAAAATTCTGGAATGATAGACAGAGATGTCAGAGCTATTAAAGTACCATCATGTTATAAGTGGCATAACAGGACCTGGATTTTTTTCTCTCTCGGCAACTTTGGAATCAAATTTGCTTTGTTGACAAAGCAGTAGAGTTTCCCCACCTGCCTGGCAGGCTCGTCCTGGGACCTGGAAATCAAGCTGTTTTCTCCCTGGTTCTGACACTGTCACCAAGAATGAGTGTTCCGCCATCGCAACACTGCTGCCCACAGCTCAGAGCCAGGTGAGAAGGAACTCTGCCCACTCCTCTCACTATTGGCACCGATTTCCGCGGTCAGCTGCGCTCATACGGAACGCTCACGGATGAATTCTTGAGGATGCTCGTTTTCTACACAATAGTTGTAAAGATGCCTCTGAACTTGAGATAGAAAATTAAGGGGAGTGCCAAGACCCCACTGGCCCTTCTCACCTGCCGGTCTCCCCAGGAAGCTGGGGTCTGGGGCCAGGGCAACACTGCCCACTGCGGGGGACTCCCTGGGATGAGGGCTGTCCTAGCCAAGGGCTCCCTGCACTGGAATCTCTCCTTGACCTTCATGGCCCCGGCCTCAGGCCGCACAACTCTCTCCAGAGATCTGCAATTCTGCTGCTAAGTCGCTTCAGTCATGTCCGACTCTGCGCAACCCCATAGACAGCAGCCCACCAGGCTCCCCCGTCCCTGGGATTCTCCAGGGAAGAACACTGGAGTGGGTTGCCATTTCCTTCTCTGCGATTCTGGTGCTGTCATTTGTGGCCAGGTCCCAGGGGAGGCTTCCCTGGTAGCTAGGAGGGCAAAAAGTCTTCCTGCAATGCGGGAGACCAGGATTTGATCTCTGGGTCAGGAAGTTCCCCTGGAAAAGGAAATGGCAACCCACTCCAGTATTTTTGCCTGGAGAATACTATGGACAGAGGAGGCTGGTGGGTTACAGTTCATGGAGTCACAAAGAGCCAGACAGGACTGAGCCGCTTCACTTTTCCCAGGAGAAGGGACCACAGTCATTTCTATGGCAGAGTCCCCGACCCCCTGACCTTATGAAGACAGCCCTGTGGATGGGGAGACACTGGGCTCCAGCCTGCAAACCCCTGGGAGAGCATCCCCAGGGCTGAGTGGGGCTCCTGGAAGCTGCAGGACCCCCAGCCCAGGGCCCCAGGACCCCTGCCCACCAGGCAGCTTCGACAGTTATGGTCTGGGCTCCTTCTGGTGCTGTGGCGGCTCGGAAAACCGAGTAGGTTTCCATCAGCCCAAACTTGGTTTCCCCACACGGCTCACACATCATGCTCCCCCGAGGTGACCCTGGAGCCCACAGGGAGCGCCGGGCACCTGCCCGGAGAGCCGGAGAGTCCACTGGAGGGAGAAGGAGACCCGCACACACCAGACCTCAGCTTCTCAGAGCCGCCTGCAGCTTCCAGAAACGGACATGGCCCGCTCCGCTCTCAGAGTGGAATCTCCTCGCACCTCCACGCCAACAAGAGGACCCTGATGCTGGGCCCACTGGCCCGGCCAGGCGCTGCCTTCCCAGAGAGGCTGCATACCTGAGCTCGGAGGCCTGGCTCGGACCTGCACTTGCCCTCTCTCCAGACTGCTGGCAGGCTCCTCTCACAGTTTTCCTGTAAACCCAGACCCCCTCTGGAGTGATGAGGCAAAGACCCAACCAGGAAGGGGGATTGCTTTCATGCTGAAGTCTCAGTGAAGAGTTTTGAATAGCTTTACAGGCTGGTCCTCAAAACTCTCCTAAGGTCTGACAAGGTCTCTGAATCCAATGGAAGTGGTGCTGTGTTCACCACCAGGACCCTCCCCACTCACCAGGCCAGCTCGCTCTGCAAGGTCGTCACCTAGGAGTCCCCATAAAACTGGTCAAAGTGGTGGTCACTCAGCCCTGTCAGACTCTCTGCAACCCCATGGACTGGAACCCACAAGGCTCCTCTGTCCGTGGGATTCTTGGGTTTATAGGGAATAAAGTGAGAATTCTACAGGCAAGACTACTACAGCAGGTAGCCGTTCCCTTCTCCAGGGGCCCTTCCAGACCCAGGGATCAAACCTGCGTCTCCTGCATTGCAGGCGGATTCTTTATCATCTGAGCCACTAGGGAAGCCCAATCAGAGGGGAGGAAACTTCCAAATGGATGCTGGGCTTCAAGACTGGAAATGCAGAAGGCAGGCAGCAAGGCCACTGGAGGAGAGGGGACCAGTGCCCCTCCGCCACCCTGGGGGCTGAGACACCGACCCCCACAGCCCCACCCCGAGCTCCAGCCACAATGGAGGGACCAGACTCTGAGCCTCACACCCCAGGGCCCGGCATGCAGAGCCTTGGAGCTGCGGGAAGGACTGTGTGTCTCTGGCTCCGGCTGGTCACAGGGTGTCACCGGCGCTATAATTAGGTTTTGGACATGCAGGCCAGGAGAGGGAAGTGGGGTAATTAAAGACTAAGCTATCACATGCCTGGCCTCATCCTCTGAAAGGAGGCCGGCCTGCAGCGAGTCCCACACCCCAGCCCCTCAAGGGCAGAGGTGTCAGGGGGTCATTACCAGAGTCCCTGGAAGGGAGCCTGTTTTCCACGCCAGCGTCAGTCCAGCAAGAGCCAACTAGACATGTCTGGAGATGCGGGGTGGGGGCAGGGTGAGCAGAAAGCTGACTCTCCCTTTGGGTTGCAGGATCCTGCCGGATGGAGGGAGTGTCCCCCGGATGGAGGGAGTGTCCCCCAGGAAGGACTGCTCACTCTGAACTTGAGCTGGGACGTGGACGCAGGGTCCCTTTGACAGTCAAGTCTGCCGGCAAGGCAGGGCTTTCAGAAGCTGGCCCAGCTGAGCTCCCATTCAGCAAGGCTCTAAAATTTCCAGCCTATGTCCCCCAGAGATCTGCTTTTCACAGGAGGAGGCCGGCTTTCCCCCTTTGTTTCTAGAAGCGAGAGAGGAATGGAGTGGCTGGGACCACTGGAACACAAGCTCTGCGCTCTGCCTGCCTCGTGACTTGGGTTCAGGGAGGTGTCTGGGTTCGAATCCCAGGCCATCCTCACAGGACCTATGTGGCTTCAGTCAAGTTACTGAACCTCTCGGTGGCAGGGGATTATAGTCGAGGCTGCTGGTTGGTCCTGCCTCCCTTTTTCCAGCGCTCTCTCACTGACTCTGGGCTTGGCTGCGGGATGGTGGTGGCCGATGGGACAGTAAAAGAACTCCCAGCTGAGACCTGAGAAACTCCATCTCGCACGGCCTGTAGCCCTCCTGCCGCCCTGCTGGAAGATGCAGACAAGGCCTAGCCTCCCCGCCTCTCTCTCCCTGATGGGGTCATGGGGCCATGATGCCTAGATGAGGCCTGGTCTCCCAGCCTCTCTCTCCCTGACGGGGGCAGGAGGCCATCCTGACCAGACAAGGCCTGGCCTCCCCGCCTCTCTCTCCCTGATGGGGTCATGGGGCCATCCTGACCAGACACCAGGGCACAGCCGCCCCGAGCTGCCCAGCTGGGTCACAGAACCGCGGGCCCAGTGCACAGCCCGCGGTTGCAGCCACTACACGTGGAGAGGGCTGTCACACAGCAGCCGGAAGAGGCACATCTTAAGCCTTCAACGTCATCTTTGCTGAAAGGGGGACAGTGAAAGTGCAGTCAGCACCCTCTCATCCACGGCCTGGACTTTTCTCATTTCAGTCACCAGTGGCCAACTGGGGTCTGAAAACATTAAATAAAAAGTTTCAGAGGTACAGAGTGTGTATGCCCACAACCCCTCCCTGGCCGTGGAGGGGGTCACCCACGTGTCCCACACGTCCTGCCTGTTAGTCGCTCAGGAGCCCCCGATCAGACCTTCGAGGGGTCACAGTGCTGGTGTTCGGCATCCTTGGTTTTGCTGAGTAATTAATCCGAAGTGCAGGAGGAGAGACGCTGGCTGCTGGGGTCTGCCACAGAGAAGCAGGAAAGCTGCCTTTGAGTGAAAAGGCAGAAGTTCTCAACTTCATAAGGAAAGAAACAAATTGTATGCTGAGATAGCTGAGATCATGCTGAGAGTGACCCTTCTGTCCGTAAAATGTGAAGCAAGCTAAAGAAATACAGACTAGTTTCGCTGTCATGCCTCAAGCTGTAAAAGTTACGACCACACTGCTTCGGTGCTTAGTTAAGATGGGAAAAGCATTAAAGTTGTATAGTAAGATATTTTGGGAGAGAGGGGGGCGGGGCTTCACTTACATAACTTTTATTACAGTGTTTTGTTATAATTGTTCTATTTTATTACTTACTGTTATTAATCTCTTACTCTGCCTAATTTATAAATTAAACTTGATCACAGGTATGTCTGTACAGGAGAAAACACGGTATCTCTGTGCTTTGGTACCATCCATACTTCCAGTTAATGCACTGAGGCCTTGGTCAGGACCCCTTGAGATAAGGGGGCACCTCCCCTCCGAGGGGGTCATGATGATGAAGGGAAATGAGTCAGCTCTCACTGATAACATGCACTGTATATATTACAGTTTGAAGAAAAGAAGCAACTAACTCTCTTCCTAAAGTTTTAACTTTTACAAGCAACTTCTTGGCACTTAAGAAATATCAACTATAACATTTAAAAATGTTGTCAAAGCAAAGAAACTGATGGCAGGGGGAACTCTCAGCATCATTTCTTCCATCCTCTCATCTCCAGGGACACAAAGTGACCTCAGAGCCTCCGAGGCGAGCAGCCAGGGCAAGCTGCACACAACTCCCAACCTGAAATTTGACCGCAAGACGGTACCATGCTACTTCTTAGTGGATCCCCCAAATACAGTGGGACCCCAAATACAGACTCCCCTGAAATAGTCTCCCCTGCAGAGGAGACCACCAGTGCCTCACTTTCATTATCCATACCTCAGCTCTGGGAACCAAACGTTTATTTTGACAGGATGGACCTCAGATTATGCCTGGAAAAGGAGTTGATGGAGGGATAATCAACAGAGCCGCCCTCCTGGGCTAATGAGTGGAAGACCTTGAGCAGTCAGGGGCGGTGGCGGGGAGGGCGACGCGTGCGGTGTTTGGGCGTTTCGGAGTGCCCAGTTGCTCTGTTGTGTCTGACTCTTTGCGACCCCATGGGCTATAGCCCGCCTGTCCTTCACTATCTCCAGGTCTCTAAAAAGCAAAGGCGAGAACATTCAGTCTGATGGCTGACTCACTCACTTACACGCCGGGCGCTCAGAGTATGGTGAATGTCATGCTCTCTCCCTTTCCTCTACACCCACCCCCTCCACAAGCCCTCCACTGCGCTCTGCAAAGCAGGACAAGGCGCTGGGACCCAGTTGAGCCCTGGAATGAATTCGAAGCAGGGTTTGAACTCAGACTTTATGACTCCAAAGTCAGAATTCTCTCCTCTCTTCCAAGATAATCAGAAAGAGGAACCAAAGAATGTTTTGATTAAGTGGAAGGAGAAACAGTAGCAAAGACAGGGGCTTCGTGAGGCAAAGTGTTTAAGAGTTATAGGGCGAGCTGAGGGAGTCGGGGACAGAGGGGGAAGAGAGAGAATTCGGTCCAAACAAGTAGAAGACCCAGGTCAGTCCCCAACATTCACTGAGAACTGAGGACCCAGAATCTAGAGCAGAGCAACAGAGAACTGGCATAATTGCCAGGATGAAGCTTGGACTGTGGGATTATCTTTCTGGTATTAAAAGAAGCTGATCAATTTCCACCCTCTCCTCCCCTCCACAAGGATTATTACAAGAGCCGCAGGTAAGATCTGTTATTTCACAGAAAAATGGGGTTTTGAACATGTTAGTCAGATTGTCAGGCTAAACCTCTTGAGTGTGTGGCTTGAACGTCCGTCGGGATGACGTCTTTATCCATTCAGGAAGCGTTTACTAGACGCTTGCTGAGAGTAATGCACAGTTAGGGGGCGTGCCAGAAAAACTCGACCTGTGCTCCCAAGGTCTTTGCAAGGTTGGGGAGATAATGGCACAGGGGTGAGTCAGAGCACGGCATGAGCGCCACTAAATACACCGTCAGCAGAGCATACCTGGGGCTCCAAGAGAGCAAGGCGGGGGAGGAGGTAGGTATGAGAAGCGCACCAGGGGCTTCCTGCAGGAGGAGGCGCTGGAGAGGTTAGGAGGGAGCCAGACCCTCCGGCACGAGGAGGCCTTGTTTCCAGAATAAGATGTCCTGTGCCCAGTTCAGGTGTGGCCGGGCCACCGGATCCTTAGGTGACAGCTGAGTGGTTAGGCTTTTAGGGGCAGTGGTGCAGAATGGCTGGCAGCTTCAACATCATCTTACAGAGAAAGCCCTAGGTCCCTGCAAGAGTGTGGGAACCAGCTACAGTGGTTCCCACTGTAAACTCTTGAGAGTTTAGCAGACTATTCGTAAAAAGAACTGCCATTCGACTTACTTTCCTTGTCTCAGAATACAAGTCATTTTTAGAAAAGCTAGTGCCTGGTCTTTGAAGACTGTAAGTAACTTGGAATTAGGGTGGCTGGATTTAGAAGATAGACATAGGATGCCAGCTAAGTTCGAATTTCAGGTGGACAGGGAGTAACTTTTGGGTGGAAGCATGTCCCGAGAATCGTCGGGCATTCTGAGTTTCGCCTGGGACCCCCGCTTGGAGGGAGTGAAGAGGCGCCCGGTGCTATTCTAGGATGGGTGGGACGATGCATTTTGTTTTCAGGAGTGCAGGGCAGAGAGGCCAGCCATGCCTTCATGCACACAGCAGCTGTGCGCCTGAAAGGGACTTCCTGTTCTTTCTCATGTCCATCATATTTAGAACGGCCTTACATTTGAAGGAATCAAATATGTTTTCAGAGTAAAGAGTATTTCTGTCATGGCAAGAAGCAATTATCTAATTCTGGCCTGGAGAATTCCATGGACCAAGGAGCCTGGCGGGCTATAGTCCACGGGGTCGCAAAAAGCTGGACATGACTGAGCTACTAAGCACAATTACCCCACACAAGTTAGTGTGTTCGATTTAAATCAAATATTTATATTTTGGTTTTTCTCAAAGGAGAAGCACACAGAAGAAAGCCTTTTTGCCAAGTCAGGATGCACAGCCCTGGAGGAGTTTCCATGAAGTTGCTGGTAAGTCCTGAGAGCCCTGGTCTGGGAGCTCTGGGTGGAATCCTCCTATCCCAGAAGGACAGACGGCACATCTCTCTCCCGCCGGAGCCCTCCGAGTCAGAAGCTTGAGCAGACGTCTTCTGACCCAGAATCAGCAGGGTGAGAGCAGAATTTACCAACAAGCTCAGGACATGGCGTTGAGAAGGAAGATCTCAGACTGGAGAATTAATTTTCTCTCCTTCCTGAGCAGAGCAGCTCTCCGCCTAAAGCCAAGAATCTTTCCAGAATGCAAGTCCTGAATGGAGACAGTCCAGTAAGCGCCGCGTGACCCTAATCACTCTGACCACATTCTGCCACAGTTTGCAGTGGCCTACATCTAACACAGGGTCCACGTGACGCACTTCTCCGGAGAATAAGGCTGAAGCTCGGCCAGTGGGCCCGCGTTCCCCAGGGGACCAGGGGGTGCTCTCTTCTATAAACTAATCACAACTGGAAGGCTCTGGGGACAAAAGCCTGTGTGCTGGGCTTCAGCGTTTTCGGTGATATGATAACTAGGAACAGACCCCCGAGAAACAGATCTGGCTCAGACAGAACACGTGTTTACTAAAACGTGATCTGCACAATTAGATCCTTGTAACGATCTCAAACTGGAAACCCAGCAAAATTAGAAATTTCTCATGAGCTTTTATGTTTCCTAGTAAATATCCCTCTTGCTCAGTCACAGTTAGAAAATGATAAGCATCGGCGCATGACCACAGAGGAATGTTTTTGAAGTAGCAGATTTTAAGAGAAAGCCTGTAATTCTAATAAAAATAAGAAACCTTCCGTTTCAGACACCTTTTGATTTTATGAGAAGAGTTTGTTTTCGTAACATTTGTATCAGACCAGTTTGCTTTTTTCCAATATAGAATCAATACTGTATTTGCCTACAACTCTTTTAAGTCTTCCTTTTTTTAAACTGCCAATTGTTAAAGCATGTGTATAGAAGCTAAAGAAAGGTAGTATCTAAAAAATATTAGTGAATTTAGGTCTCAACAAAGATATTAGTAAGACTAGCACAAACATTGAACAAAGATTCAAGATGAATTAGACTCAAGATACTCTTTTTAAAAAAATCACTAAGTGTAAAAACACTGTCTCTCAGCATTAAAAACAGTAAAAATATTGATAAGCAATAGACTTCAATGTTATATACTTTGAAAACAGAATAAAACTGAAAGAAAATATTCTTTAAAACAGAACTCTTAGGAAAAAATGAGAGAAATATCATTTTGATATTCCTACACTGATATTCTGTGAAACACTTCCAAAAAGATTAATAAGAGTACCATGTAGAGGTCCACAGCCCAACAATTTTAGGGAAAACTCAGTGTGTTGTTTGAAATATTATTTTCATATTAAAGACTCTGATAAGTGCTGCAACCAAGAATCATGTTTGATTGCATTTAATCCACCTTTTTCAAAACTTCTTGCACGTAGGACCCCATTTCTTCCTGCATACCTATCAACAACCTAAAGACTATTTCGCAGGAAATACTAATTTGAGAAACAGTCCATGACTGAAAGAGATCAGGTTCCCTGCCTTTATCACCCAAACTTTCAAAAGGACATGAAGAGCTATTGAAAAACATTCATTGAGATGTTAACTCATGCAGTTAGTCAAAATCATGCCATCTATTTTTTCCATAGCGTTGGTCATATTTCAGCCTCCTGGTCTCCTAGCTCTTGGGACAGACTCTCCCCTCCCCCCCAGCCCTCTCCCCGCCTCCCCTCGCCCAGCTCCATTTCCAATGGAAATCTGGTCCCCCGAACTTCCAGCAGGGGGCTCTGTCTGCTAATGCTGATGTGAAGGCCTTGAAGCTGGTTCAAGGTTAAGCAGGCTCAACAGCTAGCAAGCTATAAATGTCATTCTGGCGTTTAGGACACAGCATTACAAAAGTATGATCATGGTTCAAGAATGTTGCCAAGAGAGAAATCTGTGCTCAGAATTTTATTATTAGGTTTCGTCCTGTGTCCATTTTCAAATACAGTTAAGAGAGTCCAAAGGGGAAAAAACAAAAACCAAGGAGGATTTTATAAAATAAAAATCAAGTTATGACTGATACTGAAAAAAAAATCTTTAAGACTTAAAAATTTCCCTGCATGGTTGGCAACTCAAGGCTGCCAATTTTCTACCAAAAATAGTACAAGAAAACCAAAATGTGAAAGTACAGTTGAAAATGAACGGCAATAAATTACTTCTACTGAGATGAAGGACAGACACAATTCTTCAAGAAGGACCTCCCTGAAGGAAGGAAGCACCAGGTTTGGCAAAGTGTCTATTGGAGAAGTTCCTATCAGTGATCTGGATTTTTTTTTTCTCTTAAACTTCTTTTCCACAGTCCCCTGTACACTGCCCCCACCCCCAACACACACACAAAAAAGAGCATTTCAAATATTCATAAATTGGACTGTAAAGAGATAAAAATATTTAGTTCAAAGGGAAAGCAACACTGCTTCAGCCAGAAGAGCTGGAAACGCTCCCAACAAGAAGGTCGAAGACGCAAACAGACCACAGACAGAACACACACCCACAACACTGCACTTTTGCTTTAGTCCCAGGACAGGGTGGCTGCTTGGAGGGGGCCTGGCTCCCACTGGGGAAGAAACCTGCCACACGAGCGCGAGCGGCTAATGAATTAAGGCCTTTGCAGGAGAGTGGAACAGTTTACTCCGGCCCGAGCCTCAGGAGAGTTTGTGTGGAATACACCCACACCACACAAAACACCTCACGGCAAACCGGGCCAAGCCTTTGCCATTTTTTTTTTTTAATTGAAATGCCAAATCCAGCTCTATACATCAGCCAGACGTGAAATCAGTGCATGGCTCTCCCATCGCCCCATAATCATGTGTACAGGACTGTGAGAATGTGACCACTTTTATCCGATGTTTTGATCTCCTTAGAGGTCAGCCTGATGTAAAGATGTTATTCCCATGTACTCTGTCCTTTCACATACTGTTTATTTCATCCCAGAAACCAGACTGTTGCAATGCTCGCAGGGTGTGGCCTGTAAACTGTGTGCAGGGGGCAGACGTGGGAAAAACACAGCATGATATAAGTAAAGGGTAATAAAAAGACCTTCCACTTTCACTGGGAAATGTGACCACAGAGGAGAGAGAGCCTGTGCTCTGGGCATTCCTCACCGAGCAAGCTCTTCAGGACACACTGCAGCTGTTTCTAGCTCCCAGCAGGGAGGATCCCGGTGGGATGGCACACAGTCTGGCAGGAGCGGGGAGACAGGCCACAGAGCTCGTCAGAATCCCCTGCCTAAACTCCCCAGGCCCAGGCCTCACCCAGCCCAACCTGCAGGGCTCGGAAACTAAATCTGAGAGCTTGTGTCTAAGAGTTAGTGGCAACTAAACGCTAAAAGCAAACAGTTCCATAGAATCAGACCAACCCAGAGTTTTCAAAGCAAGTATCAGTAGAAACAGATATGCTGGCAAATACTTAGATGGCTAACTCAGGGAATAAAGGTGTGATTTGTAGAACCAGCCAGTATCTGTGGTATAAATACTTTCATCACGGCCAGCTTCAAGTCACTGTATGAGACCACTGGATGCAGAGTTGGGAAGAAATACATGTAACTGGCCCTTAAGCTTGGCTCTCTATGTAGCCCTAGCGGCCCAGAGCAGGTAGGTTAAGGCAGGCTGAGGTGTCCCGGCACCTCCAGACTACAAAGCCAGGAAATTTGCTTAAAACACAAAAATAATTTGGTTCAGGAATCTTTGGTCCAGCACTGGAATGGCTTCTCTTTATCCTAAATTAGAATTTGTTTAAAACAGATCTCGAAACAGCCTCTTGATGTTTGTTAAACCCCATAAGCAAAACTATGTTATGTTTAAAAAGCAGTCTTCAATATCTTAAAAGTAACTTTTTCAAAGCTACTTTTCCATACACTCTGGCTGAGTCTTTGTCAGAGACAAAGGCCCTTCCTGAAAGCACTATTTAAAAATATGGAAAAGATATGGACCATGTATTTACAGCTGTGCATTTATTCTGGCATAATTTGGATGATTAATTTTCAAGTCATCTTTTCTCTTTTTTTTGCGCCCCCTCTTCAGCCTTTCTCCCAGAGTTTCCTGTAACTTCACCTTTTCCCCTGGGATGTGTTCTGGAGGATCAGAACGTTTACAGACTAAAGGACCAGGAGACGTGAGTGCTGAGTAGCGGATGTTGGGGGCAGGACAAGAACTGCAAGATCCACCGGAAGACTTCAGCAAGCCCTGCCCACTCACCGGAAGTACGGCCTCCTCTAAAGTGTCTCCGTGTGTCCATAAGGCTTCTGTCATTTCCTGTTTTACTGCCAAGTAAAATGAAATTTCTTCTCATGTTCCCCAAGCCATCAGGCTCTTACGTGGCCCTGTGAACTTTCAAGCATTCGTATTTCTTATGTCTCCTATGTAATTAAATATGTGGCCTACCAAATACTGTAGAAGAGGGCAAAAAGATACGTCATGAAGAAAAACACCCATGGCTCTAAAGTATAATATCACACAACTGGTTTGGGCCAGTAAGATGTGGTTACAATACTTTCTTTTTTTTTCTTTTCAGTTTTAATCTGTAGTCATCAATGACATGAAAATGTACAAAGTCACCTCCAAACAATGAGCATCTTAGATAAAGGAAGCTGAAAACATTTCAGATTCTCAGCTCATCATCTTACTATTCATGTTATTTCTGGGTTAATTTCTTGACTCCAAAGAATACAGTGACTGAAACTAATTCAGTTGTTTTCATCTTCTGTGCCTCTGAGGCTGGCTTCTGCTCTTGAACACATTTTGTGCTCAGAAAAAAATCTCTAGGGTTGCAAATGTTCTGAACATGCTGAAGCGATCCATCCTTTTTTTTTTTTTAATTTAACGGTAAGGAACTGATACAGACCAATTTTGTGAATTTTTAACAATGTCGTTTAGAACAAAATATAAATGTGATAAAGATAAAAAATTTTTGAATAATCAATGTGCTATACTCAATAACTCCAAGAGAATGGAAAATTGGGCAAGTTGTTAAAAAGGGCAAGATGAACTCTATAAAAATAACAAACAAAGCCTGTAACAATCTAAGCACTGAGGAATTAGTGAAGGCAATTAAATATTATGAACATTTTCAAAGGAAACAAAAGAAACAAATCAGGGGCTAAAAAAAAAGACACCCATTTAAAGGGAAACTGCACAATTCAATAATTAGATGAGTGTCTTTGGGAAACATTTTTCTTTGGCTCCTTTTTCATTCTAACAAAAAAATGAAACTACAGTAAAAACATAAATGACAGGTGCTCCAAAGGAGTCCAACTATACCACTGGAGCTATAAAATTCTCCAATCACCTGCAAAAACATTAAGGAAAAATTAAACAAAAAGGAGACACCAAGAGGCTAGTGATAACCGTGTTGCTTCTGTTGGGAGCAGGCATGGATGGACAGAGACAGGATGTGTGGAGGGGAGCTCTCTCAGGAATCAGCTGTGTGACCACGGATCCTCTCAGGGTTTACACCTTAAAAAATAAATCCAAGACAAGAGGCTTTGCCCCAACAACTCTGTCTCTTTTATTAAGCACATAGAGCAACATCTTTAAAGACTCTTTAGGAGATGAACCCACCCCAATAAAGTACGTATCACTGACCATATATGCCAAAAGAAGCTGAATCAGTGGCAGTGCTCCTGTTTCATCAAACACTTTTGAATGCCTGGCAGTTTATGTAAATGTAATTTGTTAAACAATTTTGAAGGGGAAGTAAAAAAGAAGCTCCTCCCAGCAAGCTAATAGCCTACGCTGCTGTGCATTACTGAAAGCTGCAAACCACCCGCAAGATCTTGAAATTCAACTAAACCAAAAACTGGATGAAAAGATTACTAATAACATCTGCGTGGTGTGTGTGGAGGGTAGACTTGAGGACGGGTGGGACAGTCAGGTAAAACGGGTACAATTCAGCCGGGGTTCACTTCACACCAGTTGAAACTCCAAGGTGGGTAAGTGCCCTGAGTCACAGCTGGGAAACTGGCCACTGCAGAAGGGTCTGCATGAAGTCAAGTGTTCATGTGACCACATATGACCTCAGAATAATGTCTACATACCATCCGTCCAACTCAGCACTGTGAGGAATTGCAGAAATGGTAGAGGACCAAAGCTTTCATTTTCTTTGCTGGTAGAAGGGAGTTTATGTTTGTGTGTGGTGTTGGGGGAGGCATTTGGCAAAAAAAAAAAAATCAATAGAATACATGGCTAGGTTACAAGGATCCCATCTCCTGGAGTCAACTGGCACTACACACACACACACACACTGTTTTCTGATGTTGTCTTGGTGATGTGTCACCAATACATTAGCCTCCAAACCCACCCTCCAGACTCAAGCACTATACCCTTCCAACCCCCTTGCATTCTGCCATTTTTCTGAAATAGCCCCTCTGATCATGCTACTTTCCCACTGAAAACCTCAGATGACTTCTCATTCAGTCTGCAGAAATAAGTATAACGACAAGGTATTTGGACAGCAAGGAGATCAAACCAGTCAATCCTAAGGAAGTCAACCCTGAATATTCATTGGAAGAACTGATGCTGAAGCTGAATCTCCATTACTTGGGCCACCTGATGTGAAGAGTCCGCTCATTGGAAAAGACCCTGATGTTGAGAAAGATTGAAGGCAAAAGGAGAGGGGGTGGCAGACGATGAGATGGTTGGCTAGCATCACCGACTCAATGAACATGAATTTGAGCAAATTCTGGGAGGTGAGGACAGAGGAGCCAGGCAGGCTACAGTCCGTGGGGTCACAGAGTTGAACATGACTCAGTGACTGAACAATAACAAAAGGTATTTTACCAACTGGCAGCATTTCAGGGTAGATGCCACGTCCCCCACCCTTATCACCAGCTCACTGTATCTCCTTGGAAAACTCACCTCCAGCTTCTCTGTCAAGCTAACTAACCACCTTCCGTTTGTTATTTCCAAGTGTCACCTCCTCAATTTGGTACCCACGGGAAAATTAATGCTCAGTCTTCCTTGTTTCGGGGCATTTATTTGTACCTTCAGTTGTTCAGTTGTGTCTGAATCTTTGCAACCCCGTGAACTGCAGCACACCAGGATTCCCTGTTCTTCACCGTCTCCCAGAGCTTGCTCAAACTCATGTCCATTGAGTTGGTGATGCTCCCTAACCATCTCATCCTCTGTCGTCCCCTTCTCCTCCTGCCCTCAATCTTCCCCAGCATCAGGGTCTTTTCCAATGAGTCAGCTCCTGGCATCAGGTGGCCAAAGTACTGGAGCTTCAGCTTCAGCATCAGTCCTTCCAATGAATATTCAGGACTGATTTCCTTGAGGATGGACTGGTTGGATGTCTTTGCAGTCCAAGGGACCCTCAAGAGTCTTCTCCAACACCACAGTTCAAAAGCATCAGTTCTTTGGCACTCAGCTTTCTTTACAGTCCAACTCTCACACCCATACATGACTACTGGAAAAACCATAGCTTTGAGTATAGGGATCTTTGAGTATAGGGATTTTTGTTGGCAAAGTAATGTCTCTGCTTTTTAATATGCTGCCTAGGTTTGTCATAGCTTTTCTTCGAAGGAGCAAGCGTCTTTTAATTTCACGTACAGAGTTTAGAAGCTGTCACACCACAATGAAGTTTAGACTATATTATATCCATATCATTTCTATTATCCATCTCCAGTAAGAGCAGCATCCCTCAAGGGCAGGGGGAGGTAATTCTCTCTTCGTACACTCAGTAGCCTACTAGCTGAGCACTCAGTGATTATTAGTTGAATAAATAGAGTTTTACAGATTTACAACTTTGATTATTTAAAGTTAGTGATTTTCCATTTTGCAGGCTTAAAAATATAGATATAGCCCTTAGAATCACCCAGGGAGTGGGCAGTTATTCCAGTCAGTGATAGACCCGGAGACATTAAATATTTTTTCAAAAGTTCTCAGATGCTCAACTTTGCTTCTGTAAGCAGGGTAATACATCAACTAGATTTGCATTAGAAAAAGTTTTATTTGAAAAATTCATGGCACTGATGTTGTTGGGCTCATTTTTTTACACAAGAAAGCATTAGTATACAAAAAGCTAGACGAATTTACAGAGCTTTCTTGGTGAATTCACAACAGAGCCACAGCTAAGAGCCAAGATTTACTGAACTCTCAAGTTAATCTGAGCCCATTGAACCATTCTGTGGTTCGGCCAAGGAAGACCCAAAGAAGAAGGCTAGGGCTGGGACAGCACCCCACCTGCGCCTGGCCACCAGCAGTGGAGTACAGCCATCATCCACAACTGCTACGTAGGGTAAAGGGTGAGCCACGGCCACCTCACATTCTCCCTGTATCTCTGGCTGGCTTGAAGCAAGCATGTCACAGCTAGTCATCATGGCACCATCTCTGGACCTGAACCAGAGTAAAGCCAGTGCGTAGAACATGAAACCCACTGAGGTCTAACCTCCTTTGTAAAACTCTACTTAGTTCCAATTCATAAAGATCCTTCCTGAGCCCTAGATGCCTGGAAAATTACATTTTACAGGGTAAAAAGTAAAACTTGCCAAGTTATGCATTGAATGTGACAACCTTCAGTACATTTGGATGCTTCTAAGAAATGTTTCCTAAATTACATTTGGATTTTCTGCATGCTAAGGGAAACAATTTGCATGTCATCAACAGATACAGGAAAATTCCAAGCTGTGTTAGGAAAACTTTATAAACATAAATATTCAGTCTGCCAAATTTCATGCCTAGGTATCAGAGAAATAGCAGCTCCCTCTTGATTCTGTATTTACCTCGTCAGCAGAATCAGTCAGTGATGAGTAGAGTGCTTTCATTAAAGGGAAGGATGGAAATGGTAGGCAGATTGGGGAATTCATAAATAATCACAGGAGAAAAAATGGGGGGAGAGTGTATAAGGATACCTCTGTTGTTGCTGTTTAGCCACTAAGTCCTATCCGACACTTGCAACCCCATGGCCCACCAGGCTCCTCCATCCAGAGGCTTTCCCAGGCAAGAATACTAGAGTGGGTTGACATTTCCTTCTCCAGGGGTTCATCCCGACCCAGGGATCAAACTTGTGTCTCCCGGACTGGCAGGCGAATTCTTTACCACTGAGCCACCAGGGTCACCCATAAGGATACCTTAACTGATGTGAAGTCAGTTCTCTTTTAAGTTTGATGTCCCACAGAACATAGAACATCAGTGCCAAGTAACCACACACATACATACGCCCCTGGAGTGAAGTCCTACCTTTGAGGTTATGTAATTGTGGGACCTTGGTCAACACAAAAATTCTGAGTCTGGCTCCTAATTTACAAAATAAGGATTGTGATGTCCTTAGAAAACAAACTTATTGTTACCAAAGGGGATTGCAGGGGAAGGAGGGAGACAGGTAAATTAGGGGTTTGGAATTAACATACACACCCTACTATATGTAAGATAGGTAAATAACAAGGACCTACTGTATAGCATGGACTTCCCTGGTGGCTCAGACAGTAAAGCGTTTGCCTACAATGTGGGAGACCCAGGTTCAATCCCTGGGTTTGGAAGATCCCCTGGAGAAGAAAACGGCACCCCACTCCAGTACTCTTGCCTGGAAAATCCCATGGACGGAGGAGCCTGGTAGGCCACAGTCCATGGGGTTGCAAAGAGTCAGACACAACTGAGTGACTCCACTCACTGTATATCACAGGGAACTATAATTAGTCTCTTGTGTAATCTATAATGGAAAAGACTATGAATACATATATGTGTATAATTGAATCACTTTGCCGTATACTGGAAACTAACACAACATTTTAAATTAACTGTCCCCACTTAAAAAATCATTAACAATTACAAAAAAGAACAGGCACTTCCCTGGAAGTCCAGCGGTTAAGACTCTGAGTTTCCACTGCAGGGAGCTCAGGTTTGATCCCTGGTTGGGGAACGAAGATCCCACAAGTCATAAGATGTGGGCAAAAAAAATTTTTAAGTTTTCCTGAAAAAAAAAAAAAAAGGTAACTGGTGATGGCTTCCTTATGCAACTACTGTGAATATTAAAATAAATATGTACATGAAAATCTCTTATAACTAAGAAAAGCTTTTAGCAGACAGGCAATAGAAACGACAGCAAAATGCACGTCATGAAGCCTAAAATGTGAGAACCTAGTGAGATACAGATAAACATAAAGGTGTAAATGATCCATTTTAACTGTATATTTTTTAACATTACAACATTTTCTAATTCTTGCATAAGAATTCCATTTGTAGAAAGAAAACTGGGCTATTGATGTGTATGCACAAAATCACCCTCCTGATTGCTTGGTACCTGCCCTCGCCTGGCTAGCTCCCCCGAGCCTCCAAGCACCTCAGGCCTTTGTGTCCTGCAGATGCCTCACCCCCACCTGCCCCTCCCCACTGCGCTACTTTCAGAAGCCTCTAGGGCTACAGAGCATCTAGGGGAAGACAGGGCCTCCCCACCCGAGTTCAATAGCGGCGCTCAAGGAAAGTGCTTCTGGGAGAGGTGAACAGTGCGCCGGCCCCCAGGCCTGCGCTCCGTCTGATCTCACTTCTCTACCCTTCCCTCCCGCCGCCATGCTTTTAGCCCAGCTTTTGGTGAGCTTGTCTCATCACCTCCTGTGTGCGATCTGCTCCTCTGACCAGCGCTTTGCTTCCTCTGGGCTCTCTTCCCGTGCTCTCGCTGCAGCCCGCTCTGTTGCTCTCCTTTCTGCCTTCTTCTCCCAGGCATGGTGCCAAGGGCTCGAGACTGTTAGTGGCCCATGGAATGTTTTAGCTTCTTTCAGGACCAGAAGAGAAAGGGAATTTTTAGGTCAAATAAAGCATGTTAATGAACTTCTTTATACAGAGTCATAAAATAGACATTCTTAGTACATTCTTTATATGAAAGAAAGAGCCACACAGGGCATACAGAAGCCATACGAGGCTGTGCCTTCTTCCTCTACTGCAATTTATCAACACTTTGACTTGACTTTTAGAGTGAAATGCATTTCATCATTTTTCAAAGTTTTCTAAGAATGAGGTCAGTAGCTGACTGTTTGGGTTCCCATAGCACTTTGAACGTATCTATCCCTGATTGCAATTATTACCTGAGCGTCAGTGATCTTTTCAGGGGACTACAAGCCCTGGGCAAGCCTGGACCTATTTACCTTTGCAGGGAATTAATCAGTGTTACACAGCCTACCTGATCGTCAAGTGAAGTGGGAAATCAGTGATTTACAGGGCTTCCCTGGAGGCTAAGACAGTGAAGAATCTGGCTGCAGTGTGGGAGACGCAGGTTCAGTCCCTGGGTCAGCAAGATCCCCTGGAGATTGGAATGGTTACCCACTCCAGTATTCTTGCCTGGAGAATCCCATGGCCAGAGGAGCCTGGCGGGCTGCAGTCCATGCGGTCACAACGAGTCGGACACGACTGAGCTACTGACACACACCAACGAGCGACTCACACACACACACACGGTGACTTACACTGCACCCACTGGCACTTCTCATTCACTAAAATGGACACTCATCACCTGCCGTACAAACAGGGCAGGAAGCCCCACGAGGAGGCAGAGGTTACGATCATGTCGGGACTTTAGGGTTGGAGGTGAAACTTGCTTCATGGTGAAGAGGCAAGATGCCCAGGGTCTGCCGTAGGCGTGGCACCTGGAATCGTGCAGACTTCTGGCAGGTTCGGTCTGCATCTCAATACCCCTTTGCCAACAGAAACTTCCACCGACAGAGTCTGAGCGGCCAGCAGCACACAAATGAATATCTATTTACACACCTAACAGGCCAATCCATTATCCATACCCCCTGAAGTCTGGTTGGGTGATGCAGCAGAATTCCCGGGTGCAGGTGAAGAAAGGCCCTGGGATTCCACCACACTTACAGGATCTTCGAGCCCACGGAAAGGTGGCCTTAGATCAGAGAGAGGGGTGCTTACAACCAGAAGGCGGAATCGAGAGGAAAAGAGACTACAGATTCACATTTCCAACGCTTTCGTGGCTTCCACAAGCCCCTTTTACAGGCCAGAGAAATATTTCTTCGTTTCACGTTATTGCAGTTTGACACAGTTTCAAAGCACCACATGTGCTTCTGAATTGGATAACACGCAAAGACAGGGCGCATGATGTCACTGCTGAAAAGAATCCTAAGTCACGACTTACAGCTCTTGAACTTCAGCAAATGTCTTGGTAGGTAGGTATTCAAAACCTCCCAGAGAAAGACCAAGGCAGCCACTAAATCAGGACCCATGTGAGGACGTGTCGGCCAGAGAAAACAGTTGCGACTTAACAAGTTCGACCTGGGGAAGAAAAGAACGTGCTGTTTTCCCTCTAGAACTTTCAGTTCTCCTGTGTCTCTTGTGGCTGTAAAACTGTATTTATTTGCAAAGCCCTGGGGAAGGTTGCCTGGGCTGAGCGGTAGCTGGAGAAGATGCTACTGGAGGAGATTAAAATTGACCCAAAGAGTCGCACAAGCCCAAGGCCTCGAAGAGCTGAGCCACTAGGCGGCTCCAATACCAGGGTCTCCATCTGAGGGTGAAAGCCCCAAGACCTGGCTGCAGTGGCCGGCCTGATCCCTCAGGCCATCCACCACTCAAATTGTGGGCATACGTGCTAAGTCGCTTCAGTCATGTCCAACTCTTTGCGACCCTGTGGACTGTAGCCCGCCAGGCCCCTCTGTCCATGGGATTCTCCAGGCAAGAATACTGGAGTGGGTTGCCATGCCCTCCTCCAGGGGATCTTCCTGACCCAGGGATCGAACCTGTGTCTCTCACATCTCCTGCACTGGCAGGTGGGTTCTTTGCCACTAGCGCCACCTGGGAAGCCCCAAATTGCGGGACCTACTAAGGCACAAGGAGTGTGATGCTGCCCTAGCAAGCTTGAAGGTCAACACAAGAAAGAGCGAAGGGAAATGAGGTGCCTAATCTTCCTCTCCTGGGCTTCCCTGGCGGCTCAGCCGGTAAAGAACCCGCCTGCAGGAGACATAGGAGACGTGGGTTCAATCCCTGGGTCAGGAAGACACCCTGGAGGAGGAAATGGCAGCCTGCTCCAGTATTCATGCCTGAAAAAAGTCCCGTGGACAGAGGAGCCTGGCGGGCTACAGTCCAGGGGGTCGCAAAGGGTCAGACAGGACTGAGAGACTAAGCAATGTTCTTCTTCTACCAAAAATCTGAAAGCAAGATTCTTCCCTTTATTTAGCGAGCTCCCACCCGTGAGCGCTTGGGTGGGAGAAAATAAATGTGCTCAGCACGGTCGGGGTGGGCTCCAGCCTCAGGAAGCCTTGCTAGGGGAGACATGGAGAAGGTGCCCTTTCTGCACAGAGGCACTCAGTGACTGAGCGAACCCCGTCTATGGTCCAGAGATGGGCACTCACAGCTGTTCCCCAGGGGGCCTTCTGCTCCTTCACTATTTCCTTTGTCTTCTGGGCCCCTGGCTCACTGGGGTTGGAAAAGACTGGTCTGACTTCTCTTGCTGTTTTCAGTTCACCCAGGAACTCACCCAGGGCTCCTTCCAGGCCCTGGGGAGCCCCCACAGGAGGACTCTGTAATGACCTGCTGCTTAAATGTAAATGACAGGTGACCCAGTAACCCCGGCGTGTCTTCTAATCAAGCTAAAGATTTAAATTTGGAAGTTGAACTTTCCCCTCTCTACTAAACCTTTAATTTCATAGGCTGGGCCAGGAGAAAACAAAACCCACAGGCATCGCTGAAAGAGCTAACCCAACTGTTCCCTCCGTGATGGTCACATTGAAAAGGTGTCATCAAACAACTGGTGTTTTCTTTTCTCTCAGACAGGTTTTCAAAACCTGCTCAAGTCAGTTTCTATGATTAGCATAGAAATGAAAAACTCATCTGTGCAATTTAATTAGTTCTTAATAATTATTATTATTGCTTAGCTCTGAACAAGAAAAATTCCTGGAGTTTTGAGGTTATAAGGCATTGGGTTTAATACATAATGATCAAAAAACTCTCTTAGGATATAAGCCTCAAAAATATTACAGGAAGAGAAGAGCCCTTGCACTGTACCTAAAAGAAAGGACTTTTTCCAACCTGCCAGACTGGTACCCCACTCCAGTGTTCTTGCCTGGAGAATCCCAGGGACAGGGGAGCCTGGTGGGCTACAGTCCATGGAGTCACAAAGAGTCAGACATGACTGAGTGACTTCACTTTCTTTCTTTTCTTTGGACTGCAAGGAGATCAAACCAGTCAATCCTAAAGGAAATCAACCTGAATATCATTGGACTGATGCTGAAGCTGAAGCTCCAATACTTTGGCCACCTGATGTGAAGAGCCGACTCATTGGAAAAGACCCTGATGCTGGGAGGAGAAGCGGGTAACAGAGGACGAGATGGTTGGATGGCATCATCAACTCAATGGGCATGAGTTTGAACAAACTCCAGAGACGGTGGAGGACAGAGGAGCGTGGCGTGCTGCAGACTGTGGGGTCACAAAGAGTCGGATGCGACTTGGTGACTGAACAGCAACAAAGTGAGTTTGCATGAGGCCCCCCAGAAAGGAAATTGTGCCAGGGCCCCCTCTTTCCCAAACTGCCCCAGCCTGCAGTGAGGAAGTAAGGTAGGTTCCTCAGAAGATTTTACATGATGCACATGACTGCTTCAATCTGCTAAGGCGTGCAGTGTTTCAGAAGCAGAACTAGTTTAACAAAGTACTTCACAGTGCAAAGATGCAACCCTACAACCTCATATGTTTAACACATTTTAGAGACTTTCCAGGTGGTCCAGCAGTTCAGACTTCACCTTTCAGTGTAAGCGCTGTGGGTTCAATCCCTGGCTGAGGAGTTCAGATAGACCCACATGCCTTGTGGCTACCCCAGACTTAAGTCAGAAGCAATATTGAAACAGGGGCTTTCCCGGTGGCTCAGCAATGGAGAATCCACTGCGATGCAGGAGGCACAGGAGACACAGGTTCGATCCCTGGGTCAGGAAGATCCCCTGGAGGAGGAAATGGCAACTCACTCCTGTATTCTTGCCTGGAGATTCCCACGGACAGAGGAGCCTGGTGGACTTTACAGTCCATGGGGTCACAAAGAGTCGAAGATGGCTGAAGCAACTTAACACGCGTGCGCTATTGTAATGAATTCAATAAAGACTTTAAGAAATGTCCACATCAAAAATAAAAAATCTTTAAAATAAATAAAACACTTTACTGGCAAGAGGGTGTATTTATCTAAAATAAAAAAATTTTAAAGCATTTTCCTGGGAAGAGAGAGTGTTTGCCCTTAGAATTTTCCTAAGGACGTGTAATCTCTGATTTTGAAATTTTTCAAATATGGGAAAAGTACAAAATCACTTAAATTCAGCACTTCTGACAGGAATCTGAAAATCTTCCTTTTGATAAGCAGATTAGCTTGTTAGAGTCTATTACAGCTATTCCTGTTCCCCTTAGTAAGCTCCACTGTTTATAGATGTTAGCCGACCTCCATTAGCACCAAAGGTTACCTGTCCTTTTTCTAGAAAAGGTAAAAACATCCTGTTACATGTTTTAAACTCTTCACAACAGGACAACAGAGGCCCCAAGACTCGCTTTTCTGTGGTACCCTAATGAACTCTAACTGGGAAATGAGAAAGCAATAGAAATCCCAGGCTTTTGGGTTTGGTTTTTTTTTTTTTTTTTTTTTGGTTTTTCTTCAATTTTCCCCTTGCACTGAGGCATTAATCCTTGAAGAATAGAAAGCGGGCTTGCCAATAACCCAGCGGAGAAGGGTCCTGGGAGTGAGAGAAGGAAGGAAACTTGTAATTGTGGGAGAACCCCTCCTGGCCCCCAGAAACCGCTATTGAATCCTGTGGGCCCTCCCTGGAAGCCCGCCGGAGCAGCATTGGTATTCAAATTAGCCTGCCAGTCTCAGCCTGGCATGGCCCTTGGTGGCCTGTCAGTACAGGGCTTGAAGAAAAGGGACCCGGTCTCAGATCCGGGGAGATCCAGCCAGACTGCCAATCCACTGGCAGTGTGTCATTGGCCTGGAAAGCAAGCTGCCTTGAGGTGGGAAGCATTTTCTTCGCCACAGTCTGTATTTTTATTAAAACAAAACTAACCAGAAGACAATGCATCTCCAGCAGAGACTTAGAAAGAAAAAGGAAGGGGTTGCAGAATCAAGCTACCCATTCAGCTCAGCACTGGTTTCTATGGCAACAAGAGCCGCTTTGTGTGGCTTGAGAAAGTCCCAGCTCCCCCTGCTCAATGCGTGGGGGCCAATACCCCGGGACTGTACTTGTGTGGCCAACTTTTTTCTGTGTTGCTCACTTCCCCTGCCCCCACGGGTCCCCAGCAACAACACCCACCGCCACAGAAGCAAAAAGAAAAGAAGAGTTCAGTGCATTTGAGCTGAATTGAATTGCTAAGCACAAAAGTGGCCAGGAGACCGGGAGTCAGTTGGCCCGAAGGACCACAGCCACCATGGGGTCTGGCCTCACGTTCCAACCCTTCTTCAAGCAGGTTCTGACCACTTCGCCTTAACTCTTTTCATGCGCAGCACACACATTATGGATCCATTCTAAAGGAAGTTCTCCGTGCGTAAAACGCTGTGGGCACATTGGAAAAGTTATATTAGTGGAAACCCGAATGGAAAGTGGTCAGAGAAGCATCGTTTAAAGCAAACTTCACTCAGGAAAATCTCCGTGTTTCCTGTTTGTGTGCAGGCGCACATGTGTGTATGGAGATGAGGGAGACAGGAACTTGTAAAAGGTCCTCCCTGCCTGCCTTGGGTGAGGGAGGTGGAGGACAGCTCCGACTGTGAGGCCCCGGAAAACCCAAAGTCCATCTTCTCTGTTTGACGGAATATCTTTAATTTGGCACCTTTTTCTTATTCATTTTGACTTTTAAATTAAAGAGGGAAATATTTATGAATCTATTACTCAGAAGCTGCCATGCAAAACATTTTAACACATAAATCCTCATCATTTTACTAAGTGTCAGGACTTTTTTTTTTATTAAAGGAAGAGCATATTTCTTAACATTGTTCATAAATCACCACTGAAATATTTCTTGCTGTAAGCTCCTTAGCTTTCAAAGACACTCTTTCCTTTAAAAAGCTCTTTACAGGGTGGTTCAAAGTCTACCTCTAGCAAAGCCCAGTGCTACGCCCTGTAAACTTCAGATTCAAAGACACTTGCGTTTGTTTGTAAGTAGTTGTTGAGAAGATCTGCAGTGCGTTTTCTTTCGCAAGATGAAATGTCAATTTTCATCACTTAGATTCAAACTCCGAAGGGAAAAAAAAGAAGTATAACCTATTTATGTATAACCAAGTTGCAGTCTTGGAGCTTTGAAAGGTGTCTTGGGATATAGGGCATGAAAGGAGTTATTAAAGATTGAGGGCCATTTTAAGCCTTAGTGAATAAGAAATATGATTTGTTCATAAAAGCCAGAATTCATCCTCAAATCCATCTCTCTCCTCACCTTCCTCATGAATGTAACACCTTTCTCACAAAGATGTCAGGACGTTGGCAATCTGTGTGGACTTTACACATTCTCACAGCTTGCCTATTGTGTCCTCTCCCACAGAACTGTGCAGGATTCACTTAAAATACTATTTCTCAAAATGTGAAGTAGACCAAAACTCCTGTGTGGGTTGATTTACCTCCTGGGGTCACAGTTAACTCACACCCCTGTTTCTCTTCTTTACTTTTTTCTTCTTTGTTTCCATTTCTCTTTTGCTTTCTTTTTCTCTTCTTTTCTTTCTCTAAGAACCTTCCCAGCATGAAGCATTCTATGTCAGGATGCCCTGGAGGCTGGCCGTCACTTTATCAACGATCAGTGAAGTTTCTGCTCTATCCCCACGTCCACGGGAAATTCACAACCATTTCCACTATTCTACGATCCTGAGTATTTTTCAAGACTCTGATCCAGAACACGAAACATGACGTCACCCACCTGCTTTCCCTTCATCTTCCTACAGATGTTGACTGGTGAGACAGGTATGGCCTGTGCGCCTTAATGGAAATTCCATGCTAGTGGAGGAAGGCAGGTCAGTACAGAATAACACGATTGTTTGTTAACAGTTGTGGTTGAAGAATCTAAGCTACTCCATTTGGTTAACAGAAAAACTCCATTTTGTAAGGTTCCAGGAAAAGAGCCTTTGGAAATCCCCTGACCTCACCCCACCATCCACGAGCCAATCGGACCCCAGACCAGAATCTCCTGACTTAACGCTCAGGAACTTGTGGTCTACCTAGACAATAGGGACCAATCAAGAACCAACACACAACCCTTCAAAAGAAAGTGACCAATTAGACGTTCCCCTACCTAGAAATCCTTTTTTTCCATGTATACTCCCTATATGAGCAATGTAATCCAAAACCCGGGGCTCCTCCCTATAGACGCTGTGTCGTATCAGTGGGAGCCCCAGCTCGAGCTTGGTAATAAAAACTCTCTTGCTTTTGCATCGGATATTGGCTCCCTGGTGGTCATTGGGAGATTTCATGACTTGGGCATAACAGTGGTAAGCTGATGATTTTACACAAGCGCCTGGGAAGGATGACCCCTCTTCCTTCTACTCTGAAGGAGAAAAGCCCCCCACCCAGCTTAAATTACCCTAGTGTTCTGGGCAAGGGCTTTACTTGGCTCAGTGGTAAAGAATCTGCTTACCAATGTAGGAAATGTGGGCTAGATCCCTGGGTCGGGAAGATCCCCTGGAGAAGGAAATGGCAAGCCACTTCAGTATTCTTGCCTGGAGAATCCCACGGACAAAGGAGCCTGGGGGGCTACAGTCCATGGGGCCACAGACAGTCAGACACAATTTAGGAACTAAACAACGAACAGTGCTCTGGACCCCTCCCTTTCTTATCCCTCAAGATTATCCCTCAAGATTATCCCTCAAGAACCAGCATCCTTCTCTACACCCAGGCCAGCTCCCTGGCTCCAGCCACTGCTCTGCACCGGCTCCACTCTGCCTGAAACATGAGTAGGTCTCCAGAAGTCCTGAGGAAGTTCTCACCAGGCTTTACTGCATCTTCGATTTACTTTCTTTAGTCGCCATCACCATCTTACAAACAAAGGCCATTGTTGTTGCTCAGTAGCTAAGTCATGCCCTACTCTTTGCAACCCCATGGATTGAAGCATGCCAGGTTTCCCTGTCTTTCCATGTCTCCCAGAGTTTGTTCAAACTCATGACCATTGTGTCAGTGATGTCATCCAACCACCTCAGCCTCTGCCACCCCCTTCTCCCTTTGCCTTCAATCTTCCCCAGCATCAGGGTCTTTTCCAATGAGTCCGCTCTTCACATTAGATGGCCAAAGTATTGGAGCTTCAGTTTCAGCATTAGTCCTTCCAATGAATATTCAGGGTTGATTTTTTTTTAGGGTTGACCGGTTTGATCTCATTGCAATCCAATGGATTCTCAAGAGTCTTCTCCAGCCCCACAATTCAAAAGCATCAGTTCTTCAGCACTCAGTCTTCTATATGGTCTAACTCTCACATCCATACTGGAAAAACCACAGCTTGGATGATAGGGTCATAGTTACCATGTAATTTCTCAGACTTGTAGGGTTTTTGCGTGGGAAGCCACCTCCCCATCACTCTCTCCTTCCCATCATGATGACATCTCCAATGGCCTACAGGTTTCTCTTAGCTTTCTTCTACCTCTGTGGTTCTCCCTACTCCCACAGGGTACCAAATCCACTCTCCTGAAGGCCTGAACGAGCAGAGACGACTTCAGCCTCTTTGCTCATTGCTCAGCATTCTCTGCCGGAACGCTTTGTTTTCAGGTTTCCACAGAAGCTTCCTGATGCTCCCCCTACCTCTTCACTCTGCTTTCTTCCCTAAATCCTGATTATTTTCCTCTCTTTCATTATTTTCCCCCTGCCCGCAAATCTCCTTATGTCATTTCAACCCCAATTCCAAGTCAGATAACAAATCTTGTCATTTCTCAAACAGCTTCATCTTTGCCTTCCACTACAATTCTTGCTTCTGTTTGTCAAGCACCTGTCACCCCCCTCCACCTGGGTTAGTGAAATGCCCTCCCAACAGGCGAATTCTAAATCCAAAGTTCAATTGGGTTCAAAGTGAAAAAGTGACTTGAAAGCTACAAGAATATATGGCCCTTGAGCATCAAAACTATCTTGCCCATCTTTGAATTTCCAGTAACATCCGGCACATCACAGAAATCCTATGTTTGGTGGACTCTGAAAGACATTCAGTGTTTCGTTCAGAAATGCTCACCACGCCACTACTAAGCAACAGACACATGGTAGGAAAATATATACACCGGGGTCTCTGCACTTCTGAGAGTTTCAGTCTCAGCCAGTTCAGCTCAGTTGCTCAGTCATGTCTGACTCTTTGCGACCCCATGGACTGCAGTAAGCCAGGCTTCCCTGTCCATCACCAACTCCCAGAGCTTACTCAAACTCATGTCCATTGAATTGGTGATGCCATCCAACCATCTCATCTTGTCAACCCCTTCTCCTCCCATCTTCAATCTTTCCCAGCATCAGGGGTCTTTTCTAATGAGTCAGTTCTTCCCATCAGGTAGCCAAAATATTGGAGCTTCAGCTTCAGCATCAGTCCTTCCAGTGAATATTCAAGACTGATCTCCTTAAGGATGGACTGGTTGGATCTCCTTGCAGTCCAAGGGACTCTCAAGAATCTTCTCCAACACCACAGTTCAAAAACCTCAATTCTTCAGTGCTCAGCTTTCATTCTAGTGGAGGCAAATACATTGAGCAAATACATGATCATTAAAATAATTAATTACAATTAAAATACAAGGAAGAAGCACAAGGTGCTGTGAAAATGAATAACAAAAGGGCCCACCCAAGCGGGGAAATGAAAAGCTGCCCTGAGAAAGCCTGAGATGGGACCGAAAAGGGCCTGAAGGAAGTTGGGATGGATGGGCACATTGGAGCTGCCCATGGAGAAAGGTAAAGCAGCAACTGAGGAGCCACAGGCAGCCGGGAAGGCTGAGGTATAAACAGAAAGGGAAGTGTAGCTGAGCAGGACCCTAAGGCGCCTTCCCAGGACTGACCCTCCTTCAGCTTCCTCTTGCTCACAGAAAAACTTCAGTCTGCTAGGCCTTCCCTGAGTTCCAAAGAAAAGATTTAATCCAAAAAGTGGGACAATTGAAAAACAAAAGAAAACAGTCAAGCAAGACAAAATAATAACAGGTCGGCCATTAAACAAAGTCAAGAAACTGTAGTTCCTCCTCAGGGGCCACAGGCAGCAGTCTAAGCCATATCTTTTGAGTCTTTTGCTGATACTGAAACCACCACCAGGTGGAAGACGTTAGATGTATGTGTCCCACAGGATGTACACCCCAGAGCAGCTGCAACCAGACGGTGGATGATGCTGACTCCTGATTACCTCACTTCCAACTAATGCAAAGAGTGTCCTTGAGCTGATCATACATCCTGCAACCCTCTCCCTCACCCTGTCTTTAGAAAAATCTTTCCCTGAAATTCACTGGGGAGTTCAGGTCCTCTGAGCGGTAACTGCCTGGACTCCTTGTTTGGTATCCTGCAATAAGCTCTGTACATTCCTTCACCACAACCCAGCATCAGTAGACTGGCTCTACCATTAGCTGGTAAGTGGAACCAAGGTCTGCTAGGTAACAGAAGCAATGGTGCACGATGAAAGGACTTAGGTCGTTCAGGACCAAGTCATCCACTGTAAGAACCCTGGACTTTATCTTGAGCAGAGGGAGGCCATTACACAGCTCAAAGCATAGATGGTGCTTCCAGAGCTTCTTCCCGTCAACTTTGGGCCACTCACACAACTTCTCTATTCCAACTGGAATACATTAAAGTATTTTAAATAAATGTAATTGATATGAAGGATCAATGGCTGGAATGGAAAGACTTGAAATGTGAAAACATTTTACTTTCCTGTAGACAGAAGAAGCATACTGATAGACGGGACTAAAACCACAGAGTGCTGGGAGAGCTAAGAGAATGGCTAGCATCCCACATGGCAGCACGTGACAGGACGGAAATAGCCAAAGACAGCAAGACTGTCTGTCTTTGGAAACATTCAGCTCGAGCATCTTCAGGCATGTAGTTCCACGGGATGACCCCAAGCCTAAGAAAATCTTTTCCTGCAGAACCTCAGAGGAATGGTTCTTTCAAAGAAGAGCATCCTGAAACTTTGTAAACATCTTCTTATCAGTAGGGCAGCAAAGCTTATCCAACTAGCAGCCCCCAGAGCTTTCACTGTATTCAGTAAACAGGCAGGGATGAGCCCAAGAAATGTTTGAAATGCAACCACCATTTTTTTCCCTCTTTTTGTGTGACCATGATCTCAAAAATAGATATAATTTTATAAATAAAAAGCAGTTCTCCTTTGTGTCTAACTTCTGTACCCACAATCCCTAAATTAATGCATACAAGATGGCAAGATTTTGTTGTTTTCACTGAAGTCATTTGCTGTCAATCTGTCTTTGTAAGCACGTAAAGCAGAGTTACTGCAATTCTAATATTTGGCTTTCAATGATCAAAGACATTAGTCATACCACAAAAAGCTCCTCTCTCTCCATTATCAATTTTTTGGTTTGATTGTCCCCGAGATAAGTTCATCATTTAATCAACCAGTATTAACAATGCAATATAGTTATTCAAATTCATTCTCACTCAAAATAATGTAACAAAGGGATTTTTTATAAGTATGGCTTCCAGTTTATCAAGTTAGGTGAGCATTTACCATTACTTTAATTTTTTTTAAGTACTTTAAATTCTCAAGACTCTTTTCACTTATAGTCACTTACTTTATTTGTTTCACAGCTCATTTATTCAGCTGAGTTGCATGACTTGTATCCTGAGAACCTTTGCAAAGTTCAAATATTGGATTGACCAAAAGTTTGTTTTACTTTTTTTCTGTAACATGGAAAAACTCAAGCAAACTTTTTGGCCAATCCAATATTATGATTCCATTTTAGTTTACTGAGATACTATTTTAAAAGCTATCAATATATATATATATATATATATATATATATATATATATATATACATATATGTATATACACAGGCTTCCCTGGTGGCTCAGAGGGTAAAGCGTCTGCCTACAATGCAGGAGACCCAGGTTCAATCCCTGGGTCAGGAACATCCCCTGGAGAAGGAAATGACAACTCACTCCAGTAAAAATCCCATGGACTGAGAAGCTTGGTAGACTACAGTCCATGGGGTTGCAAAGAGTCATACACGACTGAGTGACTTCACTTTCACTTTCGTGTATATATACATATACATAATTCTTAGAAAATAGGTTTAGCTGCTACCTCAGAAAACAAAAAAATGACAATACCTTAAATGAGATGCAAATTTATTTCTCTCCCATATAATTGTAGGATGACAGTACCTGGGCTGGAAGGATAGCTCCTACCTTCTATCTTCTCTTTCTGTCCTTCCTAGGGACTTGTGCTCAGCCACATTCAAGTTAGCAAACACTATATCCATGTTTCAGAGAGCAGAATGAAGAAGAGGCAAGAAAGGAAAGTCTCATCCATCCTTTGAAAGCTGTACACATGACTCTGTATATTCTGTTGGCCAGGACCTAGCCTTATGGCCAGAATTATCTGCAAAGAAATCTGGGAAATGTGGTCTGTCTAGGTGACAATGTACCTAACTAAAAATCCTACTACTAATACAAGATAGAAAGATTGGATTTATTGGGTAGAACTAGCAACCTATACTTTTTTTATTTCTCTTTTTAGCTTTTCAACTTCTGGCAGCAAAATAAGATTTTGCAGCAAGACCATGAACCTGAGAACCAAATATTGTTGAGAGAAAAGATATACTTCATTTCTCCTTTAGCATATCAAGAACCAAACCTGGAGGACTCACTCAAATCATTCTCTCCTGGAATAGAATGGGCTCCACTTTAAGTCAGGAGGATGAAATTTGTTCTTGTATTACTAGTGGAACATGATATAAGGCAAGAAAAAAAAAAAAAAAACCTGATACTATTACAATCGAGGATATGGCAAGAAGGACACAGAAAGTGAAAGAAGAGAATAAAGAGTCAAAGGCATAAATCTTGCTTACCCTGAAGGGGCAGTGGGGAAACAGAGAGAGCTGGGGAGGCTCACACTGAGTTCCCCATGTGCTGATTTCCTGTTTGGGACTCTGGGAAGTGTTTTCTTACAAGCTTCTGTTGTATCAATCTAAAGTTGCTAATGCAATATAGTTTCAGAAGGAAGCATTGAGGTTGAGCTCTCTGGGACTACTCTTAGCTCCTGTGTGCTACAAGTGCTAAGATGCAGAAGATATAACATGTGACCAGCCCAGGCTGGGCTAGGTCCCCTCCCAATGATGTCTCGGAGTCACAAGTTGGACTCGGGGAAGGAAGCGGCTGAGACTCAGGAAGCCAAGCTGAGGCTGAGTTAGCCAGCTTTGTTCAAGATGAAATAAAGACCACTAGAGTATACTGGTATATTTTTCAAGCGTCATGGAAAGAAAATGCATTAGAATTTTCTCCCAGACTTTCTCCTAGAAGTTGGAGAGAATGGGGATTTTCAAAACAAACCAAACAAGCAAAACCTTTGTTCTGAACAAAAATATACCACAGTTTCATATGATACATTCCACAAGGTAAACAGGAACTATTGCCAATGTTTTATGAAGAAAAGACAGGAGGATCCCATCCATCAGTTCCCAAGATCTTAGTGAAACTATTTCCTTGCCTAACTAAAGACAAACAAACGAAAAACTGAAAGGAAGCAAGGAAAAAAACCTTGAAACAAGTGCAATTAAAAACAATGTACTGTATTTTAAACAGAAACAGACTCAGAGAACGAAGTTACAGTTACCAGGGAGGAAGGGTGAGGGGAGGGATAGCTTGGGAGTTTGGGATCACAAGAACACATGGGTATATTTAAAATAGGTAACCAACAAGAATGTACTGTATAGCACGGGGCGGTGGGGGAGGAGGGGGAATGTACCTTTTCAAATGTAATCTGGTTCTCACATTGTAACTACTAAGCGCTTGCATTATTTTGGTGTCAAAGTTTCCTTACTTTTCAATGTACACAAGCAAATTCCAATTTGAAGTACATAAAAACACCTCTTCAGTCTCTGCTGCAGCAGAAATGATTGCAGCTTCTGCCCCTCACTATCTCCTGTCCCTACTGCATCGTTCTCTCTGCTTCTCTACAAACAGCTCAAGTCTCACGCCTTTTTCCTCTTGATCCCACCATGTCCACAAGAGAATAACTTCCCTTCCTACTTCCTCTCGCAACCAAACTCGTAGAGCAATGCATTTAGGCTTTTTAAGGCAGTCACCTTATTCAAGTTACCCCTCCAGGCTCCGATCCCATCTCAATATACATGGATCAATGCTTTATCACTCCATTTAAAGCTCTTTCAAGGTTTTCCTTACTGATGTCCCAAGGAGCACACTCAGCAGCCTCTTTGAAGATGCCGTTTTCCCTAAGCTTAGCGGTCTCGGGTCCCGCCTGCCAGCCCTCTTTCTCGGGGATCTCTGTCTTTGGCAGCGCTGGCCCACATTCTCTTAGCTCCCCTCCGCTCTTTCCACAAGCTGTCCTCCCGCTCCTTCCTGCCTTGTTCAAACAGAGGCTCTGCAAGCACGCATCTCCATGTCTTTCCAGCATCTCCCCCCATTCTCTGTCACGCCTAAGACTCAGTGAGTGTGCACGCCAGAGTCTCCTTAGGTCCTAGAGTCTTGGTTGTGCAGGAAGAGGCGCTGTGGGGTCACAGCACGTGAGGGTACCCAGAGTTACTACTTTCCCAGAACGGGACCAGCCACTGTTCTCATCAGCAGGGTGAGAGGGGCCCAGCTACTGCACTTGTACCACACACATCAGGACAGGACGAGGGCTGTCAAACTGCCTCTCGTGGTTCTTAAAACCAGGTGGTCAAACATCCTTTCATATTTTACTGACAACTTAGGTTTTCTAGCCTTAAGTTTCCTATTTATATAGCTTGCTTAACTTTTAAGTGAGTTCATTTGTCCTTTTTGTTGAATTTCATCACATATCACAGATAGTGATCATCTGTGGGGCTCTATTTCTTCCAGTCTTTTCTATTTTTTAAAGCCGTGTCTGTCTAGAAGCTTTCATTTTAATATTGTCAATGTTATCAGTCTTTTCCCTTAAGGTTGTGCTTTGTACCTCATAGTTAAGAAACTGTTTGTTTACCCTAAGACCAAAAATATACGTCAACATTATCTTCTTTCAAAGGTTTTACAGTTCAGTTGTAGATCCGAACAGCGGGAGGTACAACCAGAATCTAGATTTTTGAAAGTTAATAACAACCAGGTATTCTGTGGGTAGTGAGTAGTATCATTTTCCCCACTGATTTATGGCACCGTGTCTGACTTTTTGCGTGTGTGTGCGGCTAACGTGGGCTCCTCCCTGTACTCCATGCCTCCTTCTTCTCTCCCTTCTCTCATCATTAGCATCACACTGTCTTCAGAAAACTGCTCACACTGGCAGCTTTCCTGTTACAGGAGCGTCTTCAGCGTGACTTCATCGGAGGGAGTCCTAGGTTACCCTGAATAAAGGCTCGTAATTGCAACCCTCCTGTGCTTGCTTTTACTGAATGCCCCAGAGTTATGACCAGCTGAGAAGCACTTTTTAAACTGTTTTGGCTTGTGGACTCCTGAACCAAGTGGTAGTACACACTTCAACCTCAAAAGTAGTGTGAGGCTGCTACTGTGATTATAAAATCTTAGAGATCTTTTTCTATTTGAAACTAACAAGAAGAAACACCAGCTTCCTAGCAGCTTCCCACCCTTGTGGGCACATTGTTTACACTGAAAACTCCCACTCTGGGTGTTGCCTCTTGAGGATTTCAGTTTTCTGCACCTGGTCCTACTTCGTTCATTAGTTTCAGGAGCTTATTGCCTTGTGAGCCCAATTTTGCAATTGCATATACATATGAACAGATTGTCTAGGTGTTACTGAAGGAGGAAGTTTAGATAGTTTAGCCCAAAATATTGCCTATATGCAAGTTAAGTGACTTATTCCTTGATCTATAACTTGATTCGCATCACCATGTTATGGCATCTTGAACTGCCTGATTGTATAACTTCAGCAAGATGAGCCACAAGCCCTTCAAAATTAACCAAATTTCTCATTTTTCTTCCAAAATAAAGTCTTGTCAGTGACATCATCATCTACTCCTACACACAAGTTCAAAACATCCACTTCAGTGCTTTTTATTGTACGTACATTTTCCTTTAAAACAATGTGAAAACATCATTACCTTTGTGTCTTTCTCCCTTGCCTCCAAAGATAGTAAGTGGCTGATTTATGTTAAAATGACCCCTAGAATGCCGATTTTTGTTGTTTCCTTTCCAGCTCCAAACCAGCCACTGCTGTTGAATCTTTGGGGACTTCAGTCCAGACTATGGGAACAAGCTCCTCGTCAAGATACTTCTCTCCTTTAAGCCATCTCACTCTGCCCAGATGAGACTGCCCAAAGTGGAGCTTAGATTCTGCTATTATCTTAACCCTATTAGACATCCCTATGGCTTGTGGACTAAAATCCAAACTCTTCAACCCGAACTGAAAGCCCTTCCTGACTCGATCCCAACCTATCTCTGAGCCTGATTTTCCAGCATTCCCAGCTCATGCTACAAAAGTGTCCACTCACAAAATACATTTTCCACATCCATCATACTCTTGGGGAGGAGAATCGAGTCTGAACTCTGGAGGAAGAGCATCTGGATTCGAGATCTGACTTCACCACTGACACAAGATTTTTCTATGTGTCATCAAGATGTATTTTGAAGAGAGAGCAATTATAACTGACTGATGGATTGTAAAAGGGGCATCAGAGAAAATGAGTCACAAGAAAGGCCAAGGTTTCTGGCCTGAGATGTGGGAAGGACCAAGACACTGTGAATACCTAGAGGAGAACGGTGAGAGGCAGGAGAGCGGGCGAGAAGGGGAGTCCAGCTGCGGACACCTGACGTCAGGGTGTCTATTGATACATGTCCTTCCAGACACAGCTCAGCCATCGTCTCCTTTGAATGGCACCACAAATTCTGCCTTCTGCAGTGGTATCCCTCTCTGCTTTCCTCTGGGCACTGCTTTCTCCCTTGTTGGACAGTCGGAGTACCTGTCACCTTTCTCCTCCTATACATCTGTCTTACCAGTAAGGGGACTCACATGTGAATCACCTCCACCCACCACCCCAACAGGTAGGCAATGATTTTACACAGAGAACCTCAAAAAAATGTCTGAATGAAAATGAAAATGTATATGGAATTGTTCCTTTTACTTTGCATCATGAGGATCAATAAAACACTTCACACCAGTGGCAAAAGTCACCTTCATGTCTGACGTTCCAGCAACAGGCAGAGCATCCTTAGCAGCCAGTCTCTGAAGAGTTCCTTCTAGAGAGGGTGCTTCCGATCCTGCCTAGCATTTTCCATCGTATCATATAAGAACCTGTGATTGTAGATAACTGCTGCTGCTAAGTCACTTCAGTCGTGTCCGATTCTGGGGAAGCAATCCGATTCCAGACTTGCTGCTAAATACCCTTTAATTGGAGCCTATGGCTACTCTGCCTTTGTATAACTGTAACTGCCTGAGATGCAGGAGCCGCAGGAGGTGTGGGTTCGATCCTTGGGTTTGAGAAGATCCCCTGGGGGAGGAAATGGCAGCCCACTCCAGTATTCTTGCCTGGAGAATCCCACGGACAGAGGAGCTTAGCGGGCTACAGTCCACGGGGTCTCGAAGAGTCAGACACACCTGAAGCGACTGAGCATTCATGCACGCGCTGAACACAACTGAGCTTTGCGTATAACTGTTCTGTGCTGTTGTTCAGTAGCTCAGGCGTGTCTGACTCTTCTGTGGTCTCTGGGTTGAGCATCTCCAGGCTGGGGGAGGGGAACACTGGGGACGGAGGAGCCTCCTGATGCAGCAGAATATGTTAGTCGCTCAGTCGTGTCTGACTCTTTGCGACCCCACGGACTGTAGCCCACCAGGCACCTCTGCCCAGGGTATTCTCCAGGACAGAATACTGGAGTGGGTAGCCATTCCCTTTTTCAGGGGATCTTCCCAACCCAGGGATTGAACCTAGGTCTCCAGCTTGGCAGGCAGATTCTTTACCATCTGAGCCACCAGGGAAGCCAGCTAGGGTAAAATAAAAGGGTTCAATACTAAAGTAACTGAATGCTAAAATATTAGAAATCATACAGATGATAGTTCACTATCACAAAGGTCTCATGGGGAGATGGAGAAAATATTTCCAATTAAGTGACTGAAGCAATTGGTGTTTTTTCTTAAAAGTCTTTACCTGTCCTGTGAAGGTGTTTAAGAGGTGGATCTTCATGATTGTTTTGATTTACGGTCTGGTTCTTGTAACGTATACCAACAGGAATCGGAAAAGTGATGCACAACATTTCCTCATTAGGGGCCACATGTCTTACTAGGTGAAGGGAACTACGTGCCTCCAAGGAGAACTAGGCCACAAAGACCATACCTGGCTTCTCTCCCATATGAGGGGCTATGTTCTTTGCCGTCTGTCTGCTTGCTAAGTTGATTGAAAATTTAAAGTTTTCTGGAAAACAGAGAGTGATCTATAGTTCTGCCGTAAATATCAGTTGCCTTCCGGATGCCCTGAGGATATTTCAGAATGCCCACATGTCTGCAGGCCCACCTCAGACCTACTGACCCTGAATCCCAGGTGGGTGGGCAAGGGGCGGGGGATGTGAGGGGCAAGGGGAGTAGGCATCTCTGCAGGTGGCTGGAGAGCTGTGCTGCAGCTTTGGGCAGAGCATCCCTGTATCTGAATCCCAGTTTTGTCACTTCCTAGGGGGGTAGCTGCAGCTTGATACTGAGTCTCTCTTCAGTTCAGTTCAGTTCAGTGGCTCAGTTATGTCTGACTCTTTGCAACCCTATGGACTGCAGCATGCCAGGCCTCCCTGTCCATCACCAACTCCCTGAGCTTGCTCAGACTCATGTCCATTGAGTCAGTGATGCCATCCAACCATCTCATCCTCTGTCTCCCCCTTCTCCTCCCGCCTTCAATCTTTCCCAGCATCAGGGTCTTTTCCAATGAGTCAGTTCTTCCCATCAGGTGGCCAAAGTACTGGAGCTTCAGCTTCAACATCAGTCCTTACAATGAATATTCAGGACTGATTTCCTTGAGAATGGACTGGTTGGATCTCCTTGCAGTCCAAGGGACTTTCAAGAGTCTTCTCCAACACCACAGATCAAAACCATCAATTCTTCTGCACTCAGCTTTCTTTATAGTCCAACTCTCACATCCATACATGACCACTGGAAAAACCATAGCTTTGACTAGATGGACCTTTGTTGGTAAAGTAAGCTCTCTGCTTTTTAATATTCTGTCTAGGTTGGTCACAGCCTTTCTTCTAAGGAGCAAGCGTCTTTGAATTTCATGGCTACAGTCACCATTTGCAGTGATTTTGGAGCCCAGAAAAATAAAATCTGCCACTGTTTCTGCTTTTTTCCCCCATCTATTTACCATGAAGTGAAGGGACCAGATATTATGATCTCAATTTTTTGAATGTTGAGTTTGAAAGCCAACTTTTTCACTCTCCTCTCTCACTTTCATCAAGAGGCTTTTGAGTTCCTCTTCACTTTCTGCCATAAAGGTGGTGTCATTTGCATATCTGAGGTTATTGATATTTCTCCTGGCAATCTTGATTCCAGCTTGTGCTGAATCAAGTCCAAATCAAAATAGAGTCCTCGGAGTCAGGTTCATCCTCTGTACAAGGTTATCCCACCCACCAGGCTGTCCTAGAGACCGGAGGTAATGAACATAAAGGACCCAGCATGTGCAAGGCGGGCAGTGCTCAGTATTGGTAGCACAGGCAGCGCTTGTTTTATCGAGCTTAGCTTCCCTGGGCTTCCAAGACACTGCACTCTTTACAGATGGAAAGTGTACGGCAGCCCTGCGTTGAGCAAGCCTGTTGGCGCCATTCTTCCAACAGCCTTTGCTCACCTTGTGTTTCCGTGCTACCTTTTGGCCGTTCTCACAGTATTTCAAACTCTCCACCAGCAAAAAGTTAGAGCTTGCTAAAGGCTCAGATGATGGTTAGCATCTTTTTCTATTTTTTAGAAACAAAGCATTTTTAACTAAGGTATGTGCATTGTTCTTAAGACATATTGTCTTGCACACTTAATAGACTATGGTACAGTGTAAGCATAATTTACATAATTCCTGTAATGCACCAGGAAACCATTAAAAAAAAATCATGTCACTTGCTTTATTGCTATGGTTGCCTTGTGGTGGCGGTCTGGAACCCCCCTCCTGGTGTCTCCCAGGCATGCCTAGGTGGGCCATCAGCAGCTCTGTTTGGATGACAGAGCCCTACACGGATGCCCCTGCCTGCTGCTGGAGCTCATTCCGCTCTTCCGCCTCAGTTCAGTTCAGTTCAGTCGCTCAGTTGTGTCGGATTCTTTGTGACCTCACAGACTGCAGCACACCAAGCTTCCCTGTCCATCACCAACTCCCTGAGCTTGCTCAGACTCATGTCCATTGAGTCGGTGATGCCATCCAACCATCTCATCCCCTGTCGTCCCCTTCTCCTCTCACCTTCAATCTTTCCCAGCATCAGGGTCTTTTCCAAAGAGTCAGCTCTTCAGATCAAGTGGCCAGAGTATTGGATCTCCAGCTTCAGCATCCACCTGTCCAGTGAATATTCAGGACTGAGTTCCTCTGCCTGATTTGCCCCAAACACTCCAGCCAGTCTCTCCGTCCTTCTTTAACTCAAGCAGGACACGCCAGCTCCCACCTGAGGTCTCAGCTGCAGCTCTTCCCTGTTCTCGCTGCCCACACCTTCTCTCCTCCTGGAACACCACGCACCCCTTCTGTGAGGGCCCCACACCCGTCTCCCGGCCCCTGCAGACAGGCCAGCTGCCCTGCACCATCTCTCACATTACAAATGCCTCGCGTTCTCCACCAGCACTTCTGATGACCTACTGCTTGTATTGCATTGATGTATTTCCTCCTTGCTGATCTTTCCCCACCAGGCTCTTGTCTGTCTTGTGCTCTGCTTGAGCCCCAGTACTTGACACAGCATTTGCTGGCTAAACGAATAACCCTGACAGTCAAATAGCACTCAGCCACAATAAATTCAGATAGTGCTCGGATTCATCCCTCCAATTCTGCAAATCAAAGACCCATATTACAAATCACAAACACAGGGAATCCCTCTATAAACTGAGAAAGGCATGCACGCCGTGTCACGCAAATCCGCCAGGCTCCCCTGCCCACAGCAGTCAGCCCAGGCTGCAGAGAAGGCGAAAACCATAAGAGAAGGTGTAAGAGAACAAAGCTTCTCGAATTTTCTCCTTTCCTTTTCAGTTTCCCTGTGATACTGTCTTCCCCCATCACTTTTTTTTTTCCTTTCTGTAAACTAAAGCAATGCAAAACGGACCAAAAATTACAGGTGCCTGCTGCCATATGGACAGTGAGTAGGAAGGGGGATGGGGACAAGGAGAGGCCGGGCAGACTCTTCTCCTGATCCAGGGCTACCAGGACCCCACTGAAGCTTCTAGGGGCCTGGGAAACCACGGTTCTAAAGAATAGGAGCAAAGGTCCTAGGGCCAGGTTGCCTGGAGAGAGCTGAAAGGTTTTTTGGTTTTGTTTTTATTTTAGTTTTATTATGCTTTGCTGGAGTACAGCTGCTCTACACACATATACATATACATATACATATACATATACATATACATATACATATACATATACATATATCCCCACTTTTTTGGATTTCCTTCCCACTGAGGTCAACAGAGAGCACCGAGTGGAGTTCCCTGGGTCACACAGCAGGTTCTCACGAGTGATCTATCTTATCCACAGCAGTGCTTATTTGTCCATTCTAATCTCCCAGCTCATCCCACCACCTCCTTTCCCCTTTGGTGTCCATACATCTATTCCCCGTTATCTGTGTCTCTATCTCTGTTTTGCAAATAAGATCCTCAGTACTGTTTTTCTAGATTTCACATACATGCATCTGATAAACTCTCGGAAACAGCAGCTCCATGTGGTTCTGTGAGAAACTGGGAGGCGCAGACTGTCCACGGCGTTTGTCACTCTAGACGGGGTCCCTGGGCTTCACTCTGGGCTCTTTCTGATGCAACAAGGGTGAAAGAAGAGCCGCGGCCTTCCGAAGCAGCCTCCACCTCCCTCTCTGTTTGTTTCTCCTTTTCTCTCTCTCTCATCTGTCTGTCTCTCTTTTGCTAAGCTGCATTTGTATGTCTTGAGTAAACCAGCTGAGAATGAAGCTCTTCCCCTTTAGAACCCAATTCCATAACCACATTTCCATCAGGGCATCCACCAGGCAGGCTAAACGCTCAGAAAACCCTGACGTTGCTATTGGGTTGGTCTTGGCTTTACTCATAGCTCAGTTGGTAAAGAATCTGCCTACAGTGCAGAAGACCTGGGTTCAATCCCTGGGTTGGGAAGATCCCCTGGAGAAGGGAAAGGCTACCCACTCCAGTGTTCTGGCCTGGAGAATCCCATGGACTGCATAGTCCATGGGGTCACAAAGAGCCAGACACAACTGAGCAACTTTGACTTGGTTCAAAGAAGGTTTTCGTTATCAATGGAAAACTTTCAACATTGCCTTTCATGTTGTGTAAAGCAACTTTTTACTTTTTCTGTTTCAGGTTCTTTTTTTAATTGACTTTTTGTCAATGTAATTCCTCAGTCACTATTTCTTCTTAGTTTAAGTCAAACTTTCCTGAATGAATTCTTTTTCTTCATTGATTGGCTTTTTTGGAAAGGCTCCCTGTCACTTTTCAACATGCTGTTTACCTATTTTTTTTCTTTTATATTTTTTCCTTTTATGCTTTTCCCCAGCTAATTATAAAATTTTCCTTTCTTTTATTGGCTTTGTTAGCGTCTGGTTTGAAAGCATTTTGGGAGCTTCTGAAATAAACTTGAATATCACATAGAATGTGGTTTTTAATTACATACTTGTAGGAAGTAAGTGTATGATAAATACAGATTTGAGACCTTTCAGAAACAGAAGTATAGCCATAGTTGGGCTGTCGACGGTGCATATTTCTTGCAAATTGGTCTATTATGTTTTGAACAGTGGAGAGGAAGCTAGCTAGATCTCAAATTCCACCATGTAAGGAAGTTCTTTTCCAGACAGCTGTCAGGAGAGTATTGTTGGGGAAGCGAGGCCAGAGGGAAGCCCAGAGCCAGTGTAGGTCATAATGTATAGAACCCACATGAGTGATTAATCCCAACGTATAGGGCAGGCCCTAATGTACACGACTGATCCTAAGATATATACCCAATTCTGAAAGCAGACAGAGGCCACTCACTGCTAAATAAATAAACCACAACGAAAGAAAAGGGAATCACAGAAAATCCCCAGCCCCAACCTGAGTGCCGCTGCAGAAGCTGCCGCACCGCCTTGGTAGGTAAACAAGCCAAAGTCTTTAAATTCCTTTACACAGAATGAGCAAGATAAGCAGTCGCCTTCTGGAACGTATGAAGGCTTTTTTTAAAAAATGGAGGCCCATCAGAACCATTCCATGACCCCAGAAGCAGATACCATTCCTGGACCTGCTGTCTTTCTAGGCGCATTTCTGTGTTGTGGGAACAGCTCTTTGTCCCAGGAAAGTCAGTCACCATTGGCGCCAAGTGACTCAACAGTGAGAACCGCCCCGCAGGAGAGCTTGAAAGCCGCGTTTCCTCCCAGCCCACAGTGAGCCACTGGCCTAGACACGGACGCGGGCAGACCACGAGTGCCCCCACTCACTTCCAAGTCCTCCTAGCCCCTCTCTCCACACAGCAGCACCCCCCCCCCAAATGGCGTCATCTTACCAGCCCTCCCCTTGCCCCCTCACAGTACTGGACACCCAGGATATGTGCTCTGAGTCTGTTCTTGGCCAGGAAGCACAGAAAAGAACCAATTCTCCTTAAGAGATGCCTGCAGCTTGTGAAACACTATGGCTCACAGTATCTAATCCTATTTCCAAAAGCAAAATACCCTCTACTTGCACTTTCCAGCATTAACAAAAACTGATACATTGGGGCTGCAAGGATGACTCATGAAATATTTCTTAAAAGACATAAAATTATGGCAAAATGAAGCTATGGCTCCAGAAAGTAAGCCAGCTGCTTGACACTGCAGATCAACTAGGCTTCTGAGAAAATTTCTTGTAGAAATAAAATAAGATGGGCTTCTAAGATGCAGTATGAAACATTATTTCTAGAGAAAAGATTCTTAGTTTTCAAAACTTCATTTTGGTATTGCTAGATTTATTTAATTGGCCATGGCCTGTGTTCAGATAAAGCAGATTACATATTTAATTCAGTTCAAGTCAGCAAACTACTCTCAAGCACCTCCTTTGGCTCAGGTTCTGAGACAGGCAGGCAGTTTACAGCTGTTATCCAGCCTTCCATAGACAAAGGTGGTGGGCACTGGCCTGATTTTGCACATACAAAGACAGTGGCTCAGAGAGACTAATAAGATATCCCAAGGTACACAGCCATCGGCCGTTCTGCAGATCAGCCGGGGTTTGTCTCTGGGCCTCCAGGAGCCTGTGTTGTTTGTGCTCTTAACCACAAACGCGCTTGCAGCTCACCCTTCACCCCAAGAAGTCATACAGTGCACAGAGGAAGGGGAGCAGAAAACGATTTTCAACTGAATAAAGTGATCACTGTCATTTTAATGACCGAAATCCACATAAAGTATTCTGAAAACACAAAGGAGGGATGGATTAATACATATTTAAAAGCAGCCTTGTTACTACAGTCAAGAGTACTTCAGCATATCCTCGGGAGGGATATTGCCTTTTTGTTGTTACTGGTATTTGTTTTGACTTTGCTTCACTTTCTAGAAGGAGAAAGAAACTTAGCTCGCCCTGTGGGTTGGCTGAGGCCACCTAAAAGCCACATAAAGGCAGCCTAACTCCATGCGACCACGCCTCCACAGGGTCATTTGAGAGTTTTAACTGCCACATAAATGTCCATAATTCACCAGTGGGAAAGAAGAACCATAATGAGGCATTCAAAGAACCTTCACAATAAATGCGTAAAATTACTCAGCTGCTCCAAACTCAAAGATACTTAAGCTCTGTTCCAAAAAAATAAAGCAGTAACACAAAGTTTGTTTTGAAATAACATCAAGACTTACCATCAAACTATTAATAACATCATTTCTTATTTTTTTTAATACCTTAGAGGTACAGCTCTCAAAGCTGTCAACTGTCTGGCAATAAAGCTAGATGGGGCATATAACAGGTATAATTTAGTATCTTCTACTACCCAAGGATATAATAAAAGTCAGATTCACATACACATCCATAAAGCTGATAGAGCAACACCAGAACAGATATGTTCCACAGTCTTATTCAGCACAGTACCACTGATAAATATTAAAAAGGGGAGAAAGAGAAGAGGAGGAGAGAAAGCAAGCCCATTTGCTCTGCTGGGGCAGGAGATGCCCAGACTAGCAGCAGTACGTAAAGCTGGTACCCCCGCGCCGAGCTCAGTCAGATGCTGAGTGCACTGGGCTTGCAGGCCAGAGACACTGCCCACTTGCACTCAGCCCCCCGACCTTGCTCATGTCTTGACTCTTTCTATGCTTCTGGTCTATTTCGTCTCATCTCAGGGTTTACACCTTTAGATAAACTCTCTTTCTTTTCCTTCCCAAATGGAAGATCATTTTTCTGCTTCACTCCATCTCCATTCAAGACCTACTTTCTCCTCTTTTCCTTTCATTTTCTCAACAGTAATCAGACACCCCTCATCCAAGCACACCTCTTTTATGTAAGCAGCCTGGCTTTCTTTTCTCTCAGATGTGCTGTGATCAAGGCTAGAAGCCAAAAAGTTGCATCTCATGTACAAGGTAATCTTTCAGATAGCTTTTATTGAAATGATGGAAATCAACGCAGCACAAAAACCATCTTGTAAATGAATGCCAGACAGACTCAACCTGGCCCGCTCTTGTTTACGCTACACGTAGGAGAAAGAGGAGAGAGGGAGAATGGCCTGCATTCCTAACGTTTCCACTGATTTGTTATCATCTACTTAGCCTTTCCACAACCCTTCTGAAGATTATGTAGATAAATCATCAGATGCCAAAGAACACAGTGCTCTTGACAGAAGGCCTATCCCAAGTCATAGTCACTTCAACCAAAACATGTGAAGATTTCAGGGGAATCCCAAGGGCCTCCCTGAGGAACCACCTGATCTCAGGTCAACTTACTTAAATCTAAACCAAGGAACTAGGGGACTCCCTGGTGGTCAGCGGTTAAGAACCCAGCTTCCAGTGCTGGGGACGTGGGTTTGATCCCTGCTTGGGGAATTAAGATCCCACACACCTCGGGCCAACTAAGCCTGTGCACCTCAACTAGAGGGAAGTCTGCACGCTGCAACTAGAGAGGCCAGCAATGAAAGATTCCGCCCGCCACACGAAGCCACTACAACCAAGACCTGATGCAGCAAATGAATAGATACTCAGAAAATAAAATAATAAATCAAGAAACGGGAGAGAGCTCTAGACTGAGGGAGTCAGTGCATTTATCTGTGCAAACTATGTCATGCGTTGAAGCTGGAGGTCACCCGGTTCCAAAGTCAGTTTGAATGAGCCTTGTTGTTTGTCACCTGTTAATGCTCAGTCGTGTCTGAATATTTGTGACCCCAGGATCCATAGCCCGCCAGGTTCCTCTGTCCGTGGGATCTCCCAGGCAAGAATATAGTAGCGGTTTGCCACCTGCTACTCCAGGGCCTTTTTCTGTTAGAAAAGACGCCGGGGATGGGAGGGCACAGGCAGAATGGAAACCCAGCGCTGGAATGAATGGGAAAACCACGAAAAGACCCCAAGGCATGTTCAGGAGAAAAACACTTCCTGCTCCCTAAGAAACATGTCGATAAAGAGGCAGCTTCCTGTTCCCGGGATTCTGAAGTGAGAGAGCATTCTAGAACCTCCAAAACCCTGACTATACACAGCCTAGTGCTGCTCAACCCACTTTCAGGAGGTCATGCTACCCAGAAAGATAGAGTGAAATAAAAAATTTTTAACAGCAGATGCTATTTGGAGTTCTTATTTTTTAAGTTCCACATCCCGCTGACCTAATCTTCTGGAACAATGCTCTTTAGCAGATCCCGTACACACCGCCAAGTGTGGCACACAAACTGATGTGCACACACCACCAGGTGAAAGCCAGGTGCCTCCTCGTCACCTCTTTCCAGTTAGTCAGCATTTGGTCACCCAGCAGCCCGACAGTGGACAGGGGAAGGAAGCGCTGCGTTAGGAACTGAAAACAGTTGCTCCCAAAGACATCCACACGCAGTGGCCTTAACACATGGGGTGGACCCAGCACACCCTAGAGGCCCGTCATTCTAATTCTTTGGAGCCGCTGTCTCTCGCCCTTTCTGTCTCCAGGTGTAGCTACATCTAGTTCTGCCTCGTGCCTTCTGCTGGGCACTTTTGCCCCCATAGATCCCTCAAAAAATATTAAAAATAAAATTTTCTGCCTACACTGGTATAAAGACAGACATAGGACCATTATATTAAAACATCTTCTTCAACTTAAATTTTTTTAAAGATTTCCTCCTGACTTTAAAAGGTGTTAACACCTTTTTATAGGTGTCTAAAGTATGGTGGACATAAGAACTACACTGGCTGTGCCTCATGGATGTCAGCCCTGGGTCCAGCTATCACCTCTGTATTCCAGACCAGAGGGCAAGAAAGCGGTAAAGGGCTTGCCTCCCCAGTGAGATGCAATGTACTTTCCTGGAAGATCCTACCGGACCAGTCAGAGCTTAGTTACCTGACATCCAGAGTGACAAAGGGGTCTGGGAAATGAGGTCTTTATCATAAGCGTGAGCCAGGGAGCTAGTAGAATCTGCTGAAACTGCCTGTCCAAGCAGATGAATATTGCTGGTAACTGAATGAATGTGACTCGGAGCCAAGAGCAAAAACGTAATCTCTAAGAGATAGTATTTGGGATTTCTTTCAAGGCAGCCCATACCAAAAAATATGAAACAAACAAAAATGCCCTTGCCTGTTTCCTTACGTCTCAAATTCCTGAACAGGAACTTCATTTGAGCACATTATCTCCCGCCATCCTTGTCGCCCACCCTCCATGCCTCCGTTAGGTGACCTATAGACCCCTTCCCCTGATTCTGGGGGGAGTTCTTCATAAGGGATTCTTCATAAGGCTCAGTTAAAACACGTTCTCCTGGAGGAGCTCTTCCTAAGAGTTCCCTGCAGGTGCAGGGCCCACCCAGGCCCCATGTCCGCAGGGCCCACCCAGGCCCCATGTCCGCAGGGCCCGCTCTCTTTGTGCCTCACCAAGTAGTTCCCAAGTAACCTCTAGTAAACCGTTTGCTTTCTGACACCTTCTCACCATTCACAAAGACTTGCTGAATGAATGAATGTCATTGGATTTTGATTAATTGTGTGTTTGTCTCTGATCTTCAGCCACGGATGGGGCTTCCCTGGTGGCTCAGTGGTAAGTAATCTGCCTACTGATGCAGGTGATGCGGTTTGATCCGGAAGATCCCCTGGAGGAGGAAATGGCAACAGGCTCTGGTATTCTTGCCTGGAGAATTCCATGGACAGAGGAGCCTGGTGGGCTATAGGCCATGGGGTCACAAAGAGCTGGATATCACGGTACACACACACACACACACACACACACACACACACACACACACACACACCAGCCACAGACTCTGAGAACAGTCTGGTTCTCAGATACATCCATATCCAATTCACAGCCTCTCAGAGAGTTTGGCACAGAGTAGGCACTCCGGGAAAGGCTGCTGAATGGAAAGGTAAAATTCTGGTGGCTTAGTAATTGATCATTTTCCTGCTGAAATGTATGAAGGGCTGAAATGCCATGGTTGCTTTTCAGGGGTCAAGGTCTTGCTCCAGGAAGAACAGCCTCACCCTGGGGAGCAGCCGAGCCCTGGAAGCCAGATGCATGCTCACTACCTGATCCTGTACGTAACGTCACCCATTTGTACCACTTCTGGCAATTCAAGGCTCTTTGGGATAAAAGTAAAATAGGAAAATAACTAAGGAAGGGTTTTAAAGTACCCAAGGGCAAATTATCACTTTTCTCAAAATATATATTTATAAATTTTTTCTGAATCGGCTTTAGAGGAGACTCTACTCTCCCTATACAGAGGACAGAGACAAGGGTAAATAAATGCCAACTTCAACAAAATGGATTTACAAACAAGATAAATTAAGCACCTCAGAAGGTGCCCAGCACACACAGCAAAGTGCTTGGATGAATAAATGGTAATTAACCAATCCATAAAGTGATTTGTCACTTTTGCAAAATAACTCACAATTAGATTTTTTCATCAGGCCACTTTAGCATAATTCAAGTGATTTAACTTATAAAAATCCAATTTGCACTGACTTTTCAAGAGAAGACCTAGTTCCTAAGAGCCAGTTATGACTTCAGGTGTATCTATTAGTTGAAATTTATCTAACTCAGAGCCCTAGTTACCCTCTAATGCCAGGATAAAGGACTGGCAGATGGTGGTTCTGGCTGGTTCCAAAGCCCAGGTGATGGGTAGGGATGCAGAAAGGTTTACCTGTGCCTGGAACAGAGGCAGCAACAAGTAACAGGGAAGATGCGTATTGAAACCAAGAGGCTGAAAATCAGAAACAGGAAGTATAGGAAACAGAGGGTTCCACGCTATCTACAGGGTTCACAGTATGTCACATGGTAGTGAAGTCATAAGGAAAGAGCTCATTAAGCTAAACATGCTCAAGAAATGCACACGCAAAATATCCTTCTTAGTAGTAGGCATGAAAAATTCGCGCCACTGTTGACAACACCTCTGGGACCAATAAAGCCTTTATTCTCTTGAATGGAGGAAGAGGTCCCCTTCTTTGGGCTTAGACCCCCGTCTCCTCCTTGAGAATTGCTGGCACGTGTGGAAAGCTCTCAGATTCCTCAGCTAATGTCAAAGGGCAGATTCTACTCCCAGAAGTACAACTGCATGTGCTTTATCTGTCAAGCTCTTACTTCTGGGGATGGCGGAAATTTTCACTGAAAATTGTCGATTCAAATAAACTCAGCCACTTGCAGTTGACAGAAGTCTCTTTTGGGTAAATAACTTGAAGTCACCCTCCTCTTCTCCCCATCAGTCCCTGCAGCCTCTCATCTTCCCCCCCACCCCAGAGGCTTGAACGTGGTCCCCGCATCAGGTCTCGGCTCCCCAGTCCCCGGGCCTTTCTTCTGCTCACACCTTCCTTCTCCTTGTCCTGCTGGCAGCCACCTGCGCTGGTGATGCTGACCCACAGCGCCTGCTGACCCTCCTGGTCCCTGGGTGGTCTGCTCTGGAACCTTCTCCAACCTCTCTCTCTCCCTTTCCTGACCTCAGGCTCCTCCCACCCACCCACTGGGCTTCTCAGAACCATTTCACTCTCCTCTGGAGAGGAGGATGTTTAGAACCTCCGAATGCATCCCTTGCATTGACTGAAGATGGCAGAACCTCGTCAGGCTACCTTGGGAATTATTAGCTTCATGTCTGAATTAGAAGCGTTGTGGTTCCAGGGCTATTCTGAATATGAAAGTGCTAGTCACTCAGTCATGTCCAACTCTTTGCCACCCCATGGACCGTAGCCCGCCAGGCTCCTCCGTCCATGGGATTCTCCAGACAAGAACACTAGGGTGGGTTGCCATTTCCTCCTCCAGGGGATCTATGGGAACCAGGGATCAAACCCAGGTCTCCTACACTGAACGCAGGCTCTTCACCGTCTGAGCCAGGTTCACAAAAAAAATTTGCCTTCTCAGCCCTGTCCTGGAAAGGAAGGTGCAATCATTGCTCTGGAGTCCCTGCAAAGTATTAGGCCTCTGCTCTCCCCAGGGGTTTAGTGGGTGAGGAATGAAAGGCAGAGAATTTCTTGGGCTCAGGGGTCTTCTTCCTGCCAATGCAGCCACATCAGCCCATTTTAGGATCCATCTTTCTTTTGAGGGAGGCAGCATGAGTGTGATGTCATCTAATTTTCCTTTTTCCTTCAAAGCATTTAGTGCATTTCCTATGCTTAGTGTCCTAAAGCTTAGCTCCTGATATTCAAATCCCATCTGCTTTAGTCTGCCAAAAATATTTCATTATATTCTCAGTGAAGTCTAGTTCTTATAAATCAAAGTCAGTTTGGCTTACGGGCTGTTATTTCTGTTATTTGTCTCAAAAATCCACCCAGAAATTAAATTTTCCATGTTGTCTAAGCTGTAGCTTCTTCTTTTTGAGATCAGGTGAATTGGTGCCTCATGAAACAGGGGAAAGATGAAAAGTAAAAAGAAGGAAAAGTGAAGAACTAACATCAAATCAATGTTACCAGTTAAATATGGAAGTTCAGGAGAAAGTTAGCTATGATCCAGCTAATGTACTCATTCAGATTATTGGTGCATATGTTTTTAGCAAGTTGGAAAGAAGAGATGATAAATATAATTGGCTTGTCAATAATAATTATGGAGATTGTTTGTTAATTTATAAATTCATTACATCCTAAGACGCTTTGCTAAACCCATGACACCTCCCACAGTGTTGTTGGCTTTTGAGCCCTTTAAAGGCAAAGATCATGCCTCATATTTTTTCAATATGTCTCATAGCAACGCTCACTGGGAGCTCAAGCAATGCTCAGCACTGTCTGCTCTGGCCAGAGCTGATGAATAGAACCTTGTTCATGGATCCCTATCAACATGGTGGTGGTGGTTTAGTCACTAAGTCGTGTCCAACCTTTGTGACCCCATGGACTGTAACCTGTCAGGCTCCTCTGTTCATGGGATTTCCCAGGCAAGAATACGGAGAATCAGGCAAAATAAATCAGAGGAGATCAGCTGAGAGGAGGTGGTGTTAGAGGAGGGGAAATGTTATTATTCAATCGTCAATGAGAGGCTTGTATCTCAAGTATCCCTACGGGCAACCGAAGCAGTGTGCTAAGCCATTTCCACAGGAAGGAGGTAAGGCCTCTGTATTAGGTAAGGTGACCATGTAGTTTATTGTTCAAAGTGGGAAACAGTTTAAACTAAAAGAGAGCACTATAAATGATTATCTTACCTTACACATGCCGGGATGTGTGGTCACCCTGGTACCAGGAGATTTTATACACAATAGAATCAGAGAACACTAAAGAGGCGACGTTCCTAGGAAATCAGGTAGTTCAATACTAAGAAAATCCATTCCCCAGAAAAGAGGTGTTACTTCTGAGAAGCTAATTTCATTTATACTGATAAACCCTGAAAAAAAAATGTATTTTGCAGCCAAATAAATTTGGTGCATATGCTTAGAGATTCATCATGCATATTGAACATTAAAGGGAAATTCTTCCACCAGCAAACTTTGTTTAAAATAGCGTTCCCCCAAATATCTGTATACTGATCTCTTCTACCTTTTTTTGTTTTGTTTTATAATGTGCTTGTTGTCACATTATAAACAGAACCATGTATCTACTTCCAATTGAACAGGGGAGAAAGAAACCTAAAGAGATTAAGTACTGTGTCCGAAGTCATATAGTTTGGCAGGACTGCAATAGTGGTGGAATAGTAATGGTGGCAGCAGTAGTAGGGACGATCATAACAGCAACAAGCAAAGCAGTAGCAGTAAAAGTAGTCGTGGGAGCAGAAATAGGAGTAGGAGTAACATGAACAGTAGTAGTAATGGTGGTAATAATAGTAGAGGTAGTATTCACAGTAATAATCCACAGTGGCAGGAGTAATGGTAGTAATGGAAGTAGCAGTAAGTATAGCAGTAGCATCAACAGTGGTAGCAACAGTATGGGTAGTAACATCAACACCAGCAGCAATTTGCAGTGGTACTAAGAGTAGGGGTAGTAGTAACAGCTGCAGAAGAAGTAACATTAGTAAGAGCAGCAGAAGTAGTAGCAGTAACAGCAATAGTCACGGCTACTGTTTTCTGAGTACTCTCTACTAGGCACATTGTAACATTTCAAACCAGTGTTGTTTACCAGTCTCCCTAACCAGCTGGCAAACTCAGTGAGAGAAATTTTCATCATTTTATCTGCAGTTCTTAACCCCAGTGCCTGGCATAAAGAAGGCATTTCATAAATATTTATAGGATGAGTCTCTGCGACCCCATGAATCGCAGCACGCCAGGCCTCCCTGTTCATCACCATCTCCCGGAGTCCGGACCCAGACTCACGTCCATCGAGTCCGTGATGCCATCCAGCCATCTCATCCTCGGTCGTCCCCTTCTCCTCCTGCCCCCAACCCCTCCCAGCATCAGAGTCTTTTCCAATGAATCAACTCTTCCCATGAGGTGGCCAAAGTGCTGGAGCTTCAGCTTTAGCATCATTCCTTCCAAAGAAATCCCAGGGCTGATCTCCTTCAGAATGGACTGGTTGGATCTCCTTGCAGTCCAAGGGACTCTCAAGAGTCTTCTCCAACACCACAGTTCAAAAGCATCAATTCTTTGGCGCTCAGCCTTCTTCACAGTCCAACTCTCACATCCATACATGACCACAGGAAAAGTAAATAGGATGAGTAAATGCTTATAAACAGTCTATTTCAAGACCAGGAAAGAACTGGTCTAAAGCACCAGAGTATTCCTTTACTATTTTCATGAATCAACAGATTTTTTTTTCTGGTGTTTTTATTTTTCTCCTTTATTTCCTTAAAGGTAGAAACACAGAGAAGTTACGTGCCCTGCAGCTCCAGAAAAGTTCTTGGTTTCAGGAAGCAGAATCAAGAGTACATTCCTCATGCAAACAAGCAAAAGTGCATCACAGTGGTTCTGCAAACCACCCTGATCTTGAGCACCATTTGCAGAACTTAAACCTGAGCAGAGCTCTGTATTCAGCAGGGTCATGCACCTTATATAAGGTACCCCCTGCAAAGATGTTCTTCTACCAGTAATGCAAAGGAAAAGATTCAACAGCAAGTATAGGTAGACAGGAAGGAAGAAACCTGGTCTACAAAACGGAGGGAATTATCTGTAATAAAGGAAAATTAAGGATTTTAATGAGCCTGCTGGGACCACTTGATAATCACTGTTTAATAAGAGGAAAAATAAACAAAGAGGGGAAAGATAGGTGTTATTGAATCAGAAAACGTCCTCGGTTAATTCCTTATATTCAGTCTTAGGGCATCTTTTGTGGTACTCTTTTTCCCTTCTCTATTTTATTCCAGGATGGCTAGTTTCTATTTTTAGTCTAAAGGGGAAGTTGAGAAGACATATGAACATATGGCTGTCTTGAAATATGTGAAGAGAGGGACTTGACACATGACACAGGGAGCCACAGTTGATACAAACACAGATCAGAATTTTCTCACAATTAGAGCTGATCAATAATATGGAGCCGTTTTCCTCAGAAAATATATGATGGAGCTTATATTGTGATTGTGGAAGCATCTGAACAGAGCTGGCGTCACCGTGTGTCAGGGGAACTTTTCATTTGCACAAGTTGGTATCCAAGAGATCTTTAACTTCTGGGACTGCACCCTCAGCTCTTCATGGGATGGGACATGAGAAATGTTCATCTTCCTGCTCTTCTAGCCTAATGCAAGGCACGTGGTGAATGCTGACAACCAGGGATGAGTTTCAGGGAGGTACGGGCTCCAATGGAATCATTGGGGCAGACATTTCTAACTGATTCCCAAGGGTTGTCTGGCTCCTTCCCATTTGTTCAAGGTGAGAGGTGAGCATCCAGTGGACATCACCCTTTCTCACCTCATCTGAGTCTGGCCTGTGGGAGGAATGAACCCAAAGGGGTAGAAATAGACTTCATCTGCTATCCTGTAAAATTTCCAGTCATGAGTTTCCTGAGCCCTCAAGAACAGCTGAGGACTGGGGCACGTCTAATTTAGACCTACGCTGAATCCCTTATCATTGTCTACCTCCCCTTAACTTGCAAAGAGAACTCTTACAAGCCATTAAGAGAAAGACAGACGACCAAACAGATAAACAGGCAAAAAGATTTCCCAGAATAGGACTATGATTTGGTCCATAAATATTTAAATGTCCTTAGACCCTCAGTCAGCTTCTCTGATGGCTCAGCAGGTGAAGAATCCACTGGCAATGTGGGAGGCACCGGAGACGTGGGTTTGGTCTCTGAATTGGGAAGATCCCCTGGAGAAGAGCATAGCAACCCAGTCCAGTATTCTTTCCTGGGAAATCCTATGAACAAAGGAGCCTAGCAGGCCACAGTCCAAAGCGTCTCAAAGAGTTGGACATGACTGAGCAACTGAGCACACACACAGCTCCTTAGTCATCAAAGAAATACGGATTAGAAGTACAAGTTACTCTTATAATCACCCTAAAGACTGACAATAGAAAAAGTTTATAAGAATGAACAACAACTAGGACTGATGTTATTGGTGTGTTTATTTGTACAGTCACTTTGGGAATCTGTTTAACAGTGTCTACACTTAGCTTATGACCCAGGGATTATACTGCTAGGTATACATAGAAGGCATTATTTTTTACACCCAAAAATGGTATACAGGAATCATCAGAGGAGTCTTATTTATGATGGACAAAAGTTAGAATACAACCCAAATGTCCATCAACAACAGAAGGAATGGTCAAGTTTGATATTTCCTCAAAATGAAGTGCTAAACTGCAATGAAATAAACTACCCCTACACGCAACAGCATTGATGGATCTCCTAGTGCTAAATAAAGGAACACAAACAAAAAATAGTATATCCTGCATGATTCTTTATATAAAGTTCAATAACAGGCAAAGCTAAGCTGTGGCTTTAGAATTCAGAAAAGCAAGTACCTTTGGAGTGGTGACAAAGATGGGAAATGCACAGGGGAGCTTCAGTGAGGCTGGTAGTATTTTACTTCTTGACTCAGGCTGTGGTTAAACAGATGTAGTCCCTTTGTAAAAAATTCATTGAGCTATACAGTTATTATCTGTGCACTCCTCTGTGGGCCGTGCATCAATAAACATTTGTTAAAATATATTATTAGAATGAAAAATCTTATAACCTTTCACTTCTTCAGGCTATTTTTACTTGCTCAGTACTCAAAAATTCTAAAATTAAGACTGACTTAATGTGTATTCATTCTAGGAAAGGAGAGGAAATGAAGTCATGGACTGGAAGAAACCGGCGCGTTGCAGAACTGCAGTGAAGCCTGGTGTTAGAGCCAGAGTGGGATTCCAATCGGAGCCACGAAACACTGATGGAGCCCTGACCCACAGGACACTAGTGCTTGGCTTAATGCTTAGACGGGAGGAAGCTTGTCTCATTTACATCTTTCCTTCTCCAAGGTGTTTCCTCTTGGACACAGATATCAGGGTTTATTGCCATTTCACATTTGCTACAGACCTGTCACCTGTTGTGCTTGGGACACGAAAGCATGGCCTAAGGACAAAGCTGCTATCAAAACTCAGTATATTGCTTTGTGAATCAAAGCAAAATGATAAAAATTTAGTTTTAAAATTTCTCCATTCTCCATTTTATAGTCGTTTCTTTCAGTCACGACTTGTTACACACCCAGGTAATGTTCCATTCAGCCCAGTCTGTATGGGATGCAGTCTACTTGTCGGTTCTAGGGTCAAAAGTTGAAACTGTTTTCCTTTGAGTTCTAATTCAGAAACAAAACTGAGAGTAGCTTCTGTGTTTAAAACAAACAAACAAACAAAACAAAACAAAAACTGAAGGATCTGAGAAACACCGACCTGACCCGCGAAATGGGAACAACGAGTGCTATTCTGACAGTAAGCTCCAGCCCCTTTCCACATGCATATGTGTGTATATTTGCATTCAGATATCTATGTGCCTATCTGTCTGTCTATCATCTATCAGAGAAGGAGGAGGAGACTGGCCGGCCACAGCCCATGAGGTCACAAGAGTCAGACACAACCGCGCATGCGCACACACACAAATACTCTATTACCGATCCATCTATCGCGGTTGCTGTATAAATGTCAAATCCCCACTCACCAGAGACTTGATGAAACCTGTACTGTGGGGGCCTCAGGGAAATTTCTGACCCAGTCAGGCCTGAATTTTCCATTTCTTCTCTGATTAGCCTGTCTCCTGCCGCCTGGACCACACCACCTTCACCAGCTCGCATGGCTTTCTCTTTGTATGCAGAGAATCCCCAGACTTCCTGGCTCTCTCTTCAACTCTGAACGTCCATCCTACCCCCACTCACCAGTGCTGAAATTTCTACTGTTCTATAAGGTATAATTCAGTTCAGTTCAGTTCAGTCGCTCAGTCATGCCCGACTCTTTGCGACCCCATGAACTGCAGCACACCAGGCCTCCCTGTCCATCACCAAGTCCCGGAGTTCACTCAAACTTACGTCCATCAAGTTGGTGATGCCATCCAGCCATCTCATCCTCTTTTGTCCCCTTCTCCTCCTGCCCCCAATCCCTCCCAGCTTCAGAGTCTTTTCCAATGAGTCAACTCTTCGCATGAGGTGGCCAAAGTACTGGAGTTCCAGCTTTAGCATCATTCCTTCCAAAGAACACCCAGGGCCGATCTCCTTTAGAATGGACTGGTTGGATCTCCTTGCAGTCCAAGGGACTCTCAACAGTCTTCTCCAACACTACAGTTCAAAAGCATCAATTCTTTGGCGCTCAGCTTTCTTCACAGTCCAACGCTCACATCCATACATGACCACTGGAAAAACCATAAGCCTTGAGTAGACGGACCTTTGTTGGCAAAGTAATGTCTCTGCTTTTGAATATGCTATCTAGGTTGGTCATAACTTTCCTTCCAAGGAGTAAGCATCTTTTAATTTCATGGCTGCATTCACCATCTGCAGTGATTTTGGAGCCCCCGAAAAATAAAGTCTGACACTGTTTCCACTGTTTCCCCATAAAGTATAATAGGGCTTCTTAATTGAATACTCCTTATCAAGAGTTCCATAACTCTTGATAGAAGTTATGGAAGAAGAAGCCATAATTTTATGTGTCCTGTTTCAAGCAGTTACCTATTCCTATGTTTCCCTATTTTATTCTCCCATTTCCCCCCAGAATTAAGCTCCCTGAGAGTTTGCTATGTGACTATTGGCCACTTTCATTTTGACCAGACCTCAGGGCACATGCTGCTCCAGTGGTAAAAGCTATTCTTAAGCAAATGGATAAGACCTTGTCTTTTTTGTTCTCCAGTTTTGTTCACATTCACAGCATAAGGTGTTTCTTCTCATTTTTTTTTCCCTGGGTTTTGAGTTCCTTGAGAATGGTTTCCCCAATCTGACTCATCGTAAATATTCATCCAAGCACAGGTTACATAAGCTTTCTATAAATATCTCTTTGATAAATTTTTAAAAATCATTGCATACATAAACATTTTAAATATTTTTATGTTTTCCATCTTTAAAAAATACTTGAAAGTCATTTTGTACCCCAGCTCCTTTCCACAATGACACCTTGGACCTTTATTAGTTCGGTGTAGAAAACAGCCCACATCTTTAAGATTGACCATTGACCAATAGGGCCAATACAAATTTTGGAACTGCATAGAATCATGAAAATTTAACGAAGGGGAAGTAATAGTGGAGTTGTATAGTCAGACTCCTGCAGGAAATGATTAGAAAAAGTAGACAAAAGAGTTATTTAAAAGACTAAAGGATTAAGAATGACCAAATACAGGCATAGATTGGAACAGAGTCTATCCTGGAAAGATGGAAAGAACAAGTGAGGTGTGTGAGTTGGCAGCTTTTTGACTGAGGGCACACCCCAAGCATGCATTCTGTGCAGTAGAAAACCACAGCCTTCCCGGCTGCAGTGACAGAGAACACAGAAGACAGCGGGCGGAGCAGCTACAGAGGAGGGAGCTCTAGAGGGAGAGATGAGAAGGCAGTGAGCCCCGGCTTCTGAACCGTGCATGCACAGAAAGACACCAAGCAAACACGGCTCACATTATACAGCCAAAATTGCAGCTTCTGCCCACCCCAGGGGAGACAGAGTTTGGGGAGTGACTCCAGACAAGGTAACTACTGTGAGAACAAAAATCAACGCTCTTCAGAGGAATACAACGGAATCCATACTCTCTATGACATAGTATCATGTCCTAAGTTCACTTTGAAAAAATTAAAGTGAGAGAAAAATTGACTAAAACCGAACGCAAAAGCAGTCAAAAAATCACCCCTGGATGACCCAGATGTTCCAATTAGCAGGCAAGATTTTAAAACAATTACTATAAATACATTCAGAGACACACAACAAAGCAATTTTATAATGAATTAACAGATGAGTAATCTTAGGAGGGAAATGCAAACTGTAAAAAAAAAAAAAGTTTCGAGTTCCTCAAAAATACCTGCAAACAGATGTTTATAACAACTTTATTCGCAATTGCTGAAACTTGGAAGTAACCAAGATGCCTTTCAGGAGGTGATGGATAAATTTTGGCACATCCAGCCAACGCAATATTACTTAGTATTAAAAAGAGATGAGCTGTCAAGCCATGAAGAGACGAGGAGGAGAAGATTGCATATTACTAAGAGAAAGCCAGGGCTTCCCTGGTGCCTCGGTGCTAAGGAATCCACCTGCTAATCAGGAGACGTGGGTTTGACGGTCAGAAAGTTCCCCTGGAGCAGGAAATGGCAACCCATACCAGTATTCCTGCCCAGAGGACCCCATAGACTGAGGATCCTGGCAAAGAGTGGCAAAGAGTCAGACATGACTTAGCAATTGAGCAACAGGAGAAAGTCCATCTGATTTCAACTATAAAATTTCAACTATAAGACATTCTGGAAGAGACAAAACTAGGGTCAGGGAAAAGATTAGTAGTTACCAGGGGCTGGAAGAGAGGGAGAGGAGGAGGGTTGGAGCACAGAGGCTGTCAGGGCAGCAATACCATGTCGTATGATTCTGCAGTGATGGATGCACGGCATCGAACACTTTTGCAAACTCACCGAGGGTACAGCACCAAGAGTGACCCACCAGGTGAGCTGTGGACTTTGAGTAGTTACGATCTGTCAGTTGTAACAAATGTCCCACTCTCGTGGAGTACTCTAATAATGGGGAGGCTATGCATGTGTGAGGGTTTTGCCAGCAAAGTAACTAGTTTTATGTTAAATTTGGAGTTGATTTTGTCCTATTAATGTGAAGTCAAAATTATGTTTCATTGTTTTAAATAATTCATTTCCCTGCTGATCAAAAATTAATGGATCTATTTCCATAAGTGAGCAAAAAAATATGAAATATATACATACTCTTGCTTGTGTCATTTATTTTTGTTCACACACGGCTGTCTCTATTCAGACTTGCATTTTTCTGGACCAGTCCATCAGACTTTCCAAATGCTGCTATACTTCAGCTGTCTTGTAGAGGAAGTAGCATTTCCATGCTCCATTATGTAGTACTATTAACTTTTTTTAGCTCAACAACAGAATATTATGTTTTACTATGTTTTCTCCTGCCTAGAAAATAGCTATTTATTTCTTAATAAAATAGTGCTATGAAAAAATAAATAAATAAAATAAAATAGTGCTATGAAAAAATAAATAAAATAAAATAGTGCTATGTGTTTTCTCCATGATTACTTAAGACTCGGGTGAGATATAAGAACAATAAAATAAAAAATTAAAAACTCTAAGGATTTCACTACTGAATTAGATAAAATGACTACCTTCTCTAAATCCTCAACATCCTTTTTATATAACATATGATTCTATATATTTCAGGAGAAGATCCATCATGCATATTGTCATAATGTAAAGAAAAATAGTCAACATATATTGGAATGAAATTTCCTAAACTATGAAAAGCAGATTAGAAGTATTTATAGACAGAAAAAAGAGTGCTCTGAAATCAAATAAAAATATTAGCAATATTCAATTTAACTCAATAAGCATTTATTGAGAGCCTACAATGTCACAGGGTTATGCTGTTTTAGTCATTAAAGGAAATTTTACAACTACTATGTGTTTCAATACAACATGAGTTTATATACATGTCTTTTGAAAAGCGATGCAAATAGACTAATGAAAACACTGGCAAAATTCAAAAGAATATCTCAAGAAGAAAATAGGCAATTGCCTAGTAATATTAGACAAATTAAAGACATGAAACTTCACTCCTTCAAATATAAGCCATCAGCTGCAAATTTGATTCACAAAGCTCTTCACCCATCAAAAGGAGCGGGCAGGAGAATTGGCTTTGATGAATGAGCTGTTAAAACTTTTTGCCATTTTTCTAAAAAAATTTTTCATTTTATTCCTAAGTTTCAGGGTCATACCCTTTGTGATTCATATAATTAAACAACAACAACAATAAATCTTAAGAAGAAAGTGAGGAAACAAAGTTGTAGGCCTGTTGAGAAAGAATAAATCACCATCCACAGCAGAACAATTACATGGGTTAAACATGAGTCTGATCTCTTGGCAGTCTGTTGGGTTAAGCAAAGAAGGCTATGCAGAGTAGGCGTGTACGTGGCCTAAAGGCCACGTGGAGATTGCCTTATACATGATGAGCGTCTCTGGAGGAGATGCGTCACTTTCATCCATGAAAGAGTCCCTCAGGTGGGTGTCCTGCCCAGAAAACATTGTTACAACACTATGAACAAGATACTCCAACCATTAACAAATCCCGGCATGTCCTTGAGCACTGGAGTCCGGAGGGCCATTTTTGTTTTTACTGGCCTTTAGATAGCTTGCTCTGAGGTCGTTCTGTGGTGGTGAGGTCGTGTCTGACCCTTGCGACCTCATGGACTGCAGCCCGCCAGGCTCCTCTGTCCGTGGGGTTTTCCAGGCCAGAGTACTGGAGTGGGCTGCCGTTTCCTTCTCCAAGGAAAGTAACAGCAAAATGAGCACGTAGGAGGAAGAGTCAACACAGACTCAGGGCATCAGAGATTTCTGAAGGGAAGGTAGTCTAAGATGAAGAGGCAGAAATGAGCAGGAATTACATGCACCAGCGGAGGAAAGACTATTTCAGGCAAAGAGAACTGCACACACAATATCCTGAAAATGGGTGAAATGTGCCCTATTTAAGATGAAAAAGAAGGATGCGCTGTGCCCAGAGCTCTGATCAGGCAGACAGAAGAATGAACAGGTGCGGGGCGTGCAGGCAGAGGAAGTGCTGTCAGACACCTGCTGGCAAGGGGGCCACAGACAGCTGGATTGCCCTCCTCAGGGTGCTTCCCCGGGGGCTCAGACGGTAAAGCGTCTGCCTGCAATGCAGAAGACCCGGGTTCCATCCCTGGGTCAGGAAGATCTCCTGGAGAAGGAAATGGCCACCCGCTCCAGGACTCCTGCCGGGAGAATCCCATGGATGTAGGAGCCTGGTAGGCCACAGTCCACGGGGCCACAAAGAGGCAGACATGACTGAGCGACTCCACTTTTCCTCAGGCCAGTGCCCCAACCAGATCTGTGTTTTGAAAAGACCACTGGGATGCAACCCTGAGTACGTCATGAAGCAGGCGAGACTGGACGCAGAATAGCAGTCGCAGGGTCATTAAAAGTAGGAAACTGTCCATGATCTCACTTGAGGCACGGGGCTGGCAGGAAGCGGGGAGAACCGCAGTGGAGATGGAGACTGATGGAGGCGCTTACAAGTTGGAAGCCCAGGCTTGGCGCAGGAGGATGGGCAAAGACAAGGACACCAGAGGCCACGGCGCAGACAGAGGGCAAAAACGAGGCCCATCTGCTGGCTGCAGGTTTGCAGGGAAGGGAGAGAGCTGAGCACAGGCTTGCTTGAACACGAAGCCTGCGTGGGACTGTAGGACAGAGCCATCTAGCCTCAGTAGGAGCTGGAAGTCAGGAGACATCATCCTTCTGGGAGAAGCAAATTCAAGAGCAGGTGGTGTCAGCCACGGCAGGAGGAAGCAGAGAGGGCATCCCAGGAGGAGCCTTGAACCGGAGGACTGAGAATCCATCAGAGAAAGCAGCGGAAAGCCAGTGTCCAACAAGTAAGGACATTTTGTCAAGGGTCCCCCCAAGGGAGAAGCTTTTAAGAAAGCGGGAGGACACGTAGCATCAGTTCCTGTACACACACCCCAGGCGCTTTGCAGGCCTGCCAGTGTCACCTGAAAAACGTTGCTTCAAATGTCGAACAACAAACGGCCAAGAACAAACCCAGCCCCCCAATCTTTCAGTTATGGAAAGTTCTAGAAGTCATTGCCAATCTTTGCTTTTTTCTGTGCCCTCAAGGTGGTCACAGGAATTTGCTAAGTCCCTGAAGGTTTCTAGCACGTTGTTTGGCTCATTTCTCATGCTGGCCTGAGAATAACACCACCACCAATCCCAAGACCAGAGGGGCTCATGCGCCGTGACTTTTTCTCACTGACCCCCTGCTGGACCGTGGGGAGCACTGCTTTCTTCTCTAGCTCTCTAGTCAGCAGGAAACATGGGTGCCATCTCTCCGTGAGCGTCACTAGACTCCCCAGGCTGGCCCAGCCCACCTCCCCATCAGCCCTGAGGATCACATGGACAAGCCAGTGCCTTCAGGGAACTTGGGATGTTCCTCCTTTACTGCGCACACATCTACCAAGACTTGCAGGGAGGAGGCTCGGATTTTAGACCAGAGGTGAGTTGAAATCCTGGCCCTCTCTTTAAGCATGGCCCAGGGTGAGCTATGACTGTTTGAAATGTTAATTTCCTTACTTATTAAGTGAAGGTGAAAATGTCCATCGCCCAGAGTTACGACAAGAACTGAGTGCTGTCGTGAACTCAGGGCTTCCCACGTTGTTAGCACATAACAAGCATGGAAAAAGTACCAATTTCCCGCGACCCTGGTTCTTAAAAACAAACACATGATCCTCGAAAGCAGAGATAGCTTCTTCCCAGTACTGTCAATCTCATATTCTTGTTCCAAAGATCAAACTCATGCGTTAATACAAAATGGGTTGAGTTGGGCATGACCAGAGTCCAGGGTTGAGAAAGGATAGGAGCAGGCATCTTGCTGTTAAGAAAAAGGTTAGAGTGCTGATGGCTCAAACCAAGCACAAAGCACAAGGGTTGAGAATTGCATAAATGGAAGCAGAATTCTAGCAGAGAGCCGTGATGAGTGTCCAAAGAATAGCACGCAGAGCGGGGTGGTCACACACGGGCAGGCAGACAGGTGATGAGACTGAAACGATGTCTGGGGAAAAAGAGAGCAATTTGTAAAGGGGAAGAGAAGAGGGTGCTGGGGACTTCCTGAGTGTAATCAAGCTACTCAGGATCTCCAAAATCTGAATTACGGAGGTCACGCTGACATCCGTATTGAACATTTACAGAGGTCACAGGCTGGTAAGGTAAGGACCCTACCCCTCAGAAGCTAACAGATAGAGTTGGATAAATAAGCTACACTCACAAAAATAACAGAATAGTATATAAAGGTCACAGGTAGGGTACAGTGAATTGAGGGAGCATCAGGGAATGAGTTTTGCTGTGAGTTTTGCCCTGGTGCAGACCATCTGTGAGAGCTGGCTTCTTCACCAGTTACTTAACCTCTCTCGGCCTCAAGTGTCCTAAGGCTGAGTAAGGATGTTCCAACACATTAACAGGAGTATAGAGAAAGTGGTCAGTAAGTGGCGGCTTCTCTCGTCGTCAGCCATGCACAGTGGCTTTGGGTAATTCGCTTCATTCCTGCATGTCCGTTCTCTCATCTCTAAAGCTGGAAGCGTGGACAAAATGCTAAAGCCTCATCAGTCCTAAAAATCTGTGAATGATACAAATGAAAAGAAATCTAATTCAGAGCAGGAGGTGTTCCCACAGCGGGCAGGGAGGGATGGTCTTCCAACATAGACTTCCTGGCAGAAAAATTCCTGGTGACATGATGTTTGCGCATAAGCAATCGCCTCTTTGGGAGGAGGTGAGAGATACCCAGAAAGAGAGCTGAGAGAGATCGGGCTGGGAAGGGAGACGGCGGTTACGCAAGAAACACTGCAAAAGACACGTGACAAACAGAACTCGCCCCATAGAAAGTAGGGAGCCACTGAGGATTTGAGACGGGGAACAGTGGGTTGACTGGGCTTCCCTGGTGGCTCACTGGTAAAGACTCTGCCTGCAGTGCGGGAGACCGGGGTTCAATCCCTGGGTCGGGAATGTACAATTCCCCAGCATGGACAATTTCCACCTTTACAAGGCTATATTATTGTCAGCTCAGCCTAGGCTTCCCAGGTGGTGCTGTGGTAAAGAACCCGCCTGCCAGCATGGAACGCTTAAGGAAAGATCCCCTGGAGGAGGGGATGGCAACCCACTCTAGCACTCTTGCCTAGAGAGTCGCAGGAGCATAGGTGCCTGCCAGGCTGCAGTGCTTAGGGCCACACAGAGCCGGACGTGACTGGCGTGACGGGGCAGCTGCCGTGGGTTGACCTGACACTTCAGGATGGTGCTGGCTGTGGTTTGCAGACAAGATTGGTCAGAGATGCAGATTCTAAAGAAAATGAATCCGCAGGCGATTGCAATCCTTCAGACCCAAAATAATAGAGCTCTGAACTAAGGCAGGGGCAAGGGATGCAGGGAAGGCAGGAGACAGCACTGAAGCCTGAGCAGGACTGAGCAGGGCCCCCTCCAGCGGACATGAGCCCCCAGCCCCAGTGTCTTCATCCGTGGGGTTTTCAGCCCCTTGTTTGGACAAAATTGCCCACGCTTAGGTTTTGCTAATGGATGACAACCAACAATCGGTATGCCTTTGCTCCCATTCTATTCTCATCTTAAAATAAACCATGATCCGCTAGTCACAGCTGCACTTGCACAAAGAAGCACTAGTCTTTGACTTGCAAGGGAAACAGATGAGAAGGGAGAAAACAAACAAAATTGCAAGATCTGAGATTTCATCTGGCGTGAGAATGGTTTTCTAAAACTGTTCCTTACCCTAAACTGCTTCCTGTCTCATTTGAAAGCCTCCCCAGTGGGCTGTGACCCCTCTCACATGGGTGATGGGAAGGCCCCCCCAGTCACAGGCAGCCACTCCTTTCCCAGACCTCCCATCCTCGTGGCAAGAGCAAACACTGGTGCCCTTCGAATCACTGCTAAACATACATCGAGGGGAAAAGGGGGCATCATTTGTGGAAAAGTCGAAGACTTCGATGCTTGAAGGTCACTGGCTTCACGGAGGAAGTCACAGACACTACTTTTCAAAGATCAACTGGAAAAATAGAAGATTCTCCTCTTGGCCTTCTCTGGCTCTAGAATAATCGGATGCTGCAAACATCAATAAATGCTTGGGACAGCTTTCAAGGGAGAATGTAAACCTTAATGTTATCTGATATTTGGGTTGTATGAACTCGAGTGAACTGCAGAAAGTCTGATCCCAGGCAAGGCATTAGAGCGGCAGATCTAACACGGTACCACATACTTCGGTCCATCAGCTGTGAGCTTGCTACAACAGCAGAGAGATGCATTGCAATTTGGATTTTTTTTTTTTTAATTCCTAAAATGTAAGAGAGAGGCAGACGGGAAAGCAGTCAGGTTGGGGTGGCTGAAAAAAAACTGGCTAGAAACTTGGGCAGCGATTCCATCCTGGAGATGAGCTGTCACGTGGGGCTGCAGAGGGTACCTCGCAGGTGCAGACGGAGGGCAAAGCTGGCCTTCAGAGATGGTGCTCCCGGTAAACAGCTCTCCCTGCCCCCTGGCGCCTCCTGCCTCCAGCCTGACTGTTGTTGGTGCCGGGAACCCAGGCTTCTGTGATCGAAAGGAAATTAACAGACAGTAACCCAAAGGCCAATGAATACCTCCACTTTTCTTTCAGGACAGTTCTCACTTCTGTGAAGCTTTCCTAGCAAGGTTCTCAATCACTGATTCTCCTTCCTCTGAACATTCCCATAACTTGAGTCTTGGAATTTCCTACGAATTGCTTTTCAGCATCTCATTTTCTTAGTTAACTTTTCCTAAAAGACACCTAGCGAACTCAGCCCAGCACCTCTCATGTTTGAATTCACTCCCAAACAATTGGTCATCTGGCCCCCAGACAGGAGAGATGAGACCCCCCTACCCCCACAATGACAGACGGCTCATTGCCTGTGGGATAAGTCCATTCCACCTGAAGACAGAGAGGACCCCTGGGAAACTAGAAGCTTTGGAACATGCCCACCTATTCATGGAGGAGATATAAATTTCGGTATTTCTGAAGGACAGATAGGCAAAACATACAGAAGTCTTTCACAATGTTCATACCCTTTGACTCAGAAATTCCACTTTTAAGAATTTATCCTAAAATGTTAACATGAGTGGTCCCAGTCAAAGGCACCACTCCCAACTCCACACTCACTGAAATGGGTCACAGGCCTTCCCTGCTGGCTCAGCTGGTAAAGAATCTGCCTGCAATGTGGGAGACCTGGGTTCGACCCCTGGGTTGGGAAGATCCCCTGGAACAGGGAAAGGACCCTATAGTTCATGGGGTCTCAAAGAGTTGGACACGACTGAGTGACTTTCACCTTTTTCAGGAGAGATATGTGCATTTGAACCCCAGAAAGTCAGCAAATGCTACAGTTGGAGCCTTTTCCCCACAAGCTTCAGAAAGCATTTTCAGCATACCACTGAGTGAGCCCAAATGCGTGTGTGCCTGCTCAGTCACCTCAGTCGTGTCCAACTCTTTGAGACCCCATGGACTGCAGCCCACCAGACTCCTCTGTCCATGGGATTCTCCAGGCAAGAATCCTGGAGTGGGGTGCCCTTCCCTCCTCCAGGGGATCTTCCTGACTCAGGCATGGATCTCACATCTCCTGCGCTTCCTGCATTGGCAGGCGGATTCTTTACCATTGGGGAAGCCCCACCCAAATGTTTAGCTAAAGGATATTCATTATAGAATGTTGTCGATTAAACAGAGGACAAACTAAATGTCCATACAGGTGATAATTAAATGAATTATAGCATGTCCATATTGTGGAATAGTATGCAACCCTCAAACTTAGATTAAAAATGTGGAAATACATGTATACCTTTAATAAAAAAATAAAAGCAGGTTATAAGGCAGGGGCCATGATAAAACCCCACTTTTGCTGCAAGGGATGGAGCAAGAGAAAATATCAGTGAGACTTTTAACTAGATGGTGGGATTTTTTTGGTTTGTTAGTTAATCAGCATGTGCTAAGACTTCTGCAATAAACATTCAACTCTTTTATAGCATTATAGCATTAAGGATCAATTTTTAAAGACACACACATATATTCCTCATCAGAGCCCATACTTAACTGCAGAGTTTCTTGTCTGACACATTCTTTTCCATAGTTTTTGTGAGGGAAAACTGCTGAAGGGTTGGCTGAGGCAGGGAGGCCCAGGATAAAGTAGAAGCTGTTTCAGGGCAGCCGACAGGAGGCTTCTCCTCATGAGCATCCCCACTGACGTGTGACACTCGTCTACACAGGACTTACACAGAATCAAGGGAACAATCGACAAGGCACAAGATCAATAGTCTCATCAAAGTCACCCTATTTCTTGATTTTTCCCATTTAAAAAGCAGGTAGGTCACTTACGCCAGTATCACAACCAAGTTGCAAGCCTGTCCCTTCTCCCCTTTGGTCTAAGCCTTTCCTTTCTTTCTGGGCGCTGCCTCTGCACCCCCGTCAGAGACATTTGGGTGCCGGCACTCTCCCTGGTAAACAGCAAGGACCTCATAGATCCCTCTGGTGACGGGGGCTGGCTTCACTAGAAGAGGTCCTCCCAGCTCCCATTGGAAAAGACCTGCCCCCGGAGGCTGCTTGTCTGATGGATGGGAACCATCTCCTGAACGCTAAGGAAAGGCATCTTGTTCCAGAGCCTCCCTTGCCTGTGGTCTCACAAAGGAAACTCCAGGCACGTTTCTGTGAGAGGCTCCTCCTTAAGGAGAGGCCCTTAAAGCAAGGTGGCCAGCTGCCTTGACACCCTGTCTGGCCCTGGGTGGGACCATGGGCCTCACACAGCTTGGCCTCTCTCTGCGCCTTGGCCACCGTGCTAGACAGAAAGGGCTGATAAAGTCTTCCACTTCCTTCCAGAACTATCTGCTCCAACCTGACCTCAGATAATTGTGAGACGCATGTAGAGTGCCTGGAGAAGCTCAGAGGGGCTCCTGTCCCAATAGTGAGCGCTTCTCATAGAATCTGCCAGGAGAGGGGCCCTGGCATGCAGATTTCAGTTTCCCAGGTGATGCTAAGGTGCATCCAGAAAGCTTCACACCCTCTCATGCGTGTGTTGCTGGAGGGAGATGAGCCCACCACTTCCGCTACAGTTCTTTTCCCCGGAGACCAGAAATCAGAGCGATAACAGTTACTCTGGCCCCACGGTGTTGGGTATTAGCCATGCCTCACGGGATGTCCTGAATTATTCAGAGAGCATCTTCGGGCTGTTGAGGGATTTCCAAACCCCTCCTCCTACCACCACCAACAATCTTTTTCTTTCTAAAGAGACTGGTGAAAGTGTCTGTAAATGCTTCAAAGGGGGCAAAGTCTACAGCCAACAAATGATGCCATGACGGAACTCAAAAGGTCCTGGGAAGAGGCAAAACCACGGACTTGAAGGGGAACTTCTCATGAGGTGAAATCTTAGAGGCATGTGGTGAAATCTTCTGATGTGAACTCGTCAAAAGATTAAAGTGTTCAATCTCCCCCTGGCAGGGTGAGATGAGCTGCCAGGGACCCAGAGAAAAGGTGAAAAAAAAAAAATGTTCTTTGTGATAGAGAAGCTGTTTGATAAATTACCAGATATAACGGGTCTAATTCTTCCATCCTTAGATCAGAAAAATTAAAACTCTAATGCCATTAATGGAACAGCGGCCAAGAGAAGTAATGTAAAAATACAGAGGGAAAGAGACACAGAATGGAGAGAGAATATTCACATGAACTATCCTTCCTCTTAAAGCTTTGTGAGACCGATTTTCGTCTTGTGGAGGTGGGTGAGAGGTTAAAGAGATAGCAAACACATACTTAGACTAAAAAGCTTTCCATTAACACTGTTCATAAATTTTAATGCTTCAAATGAGGACAAATTAAGGTTATCAGGAAAAAAAAAGTGGTAACTGTCATTATTTCTGGTCTAAGTTTTTGGCTAAGAAAAGGAGCAATGTCTATGCACCAAGGCTGCCTTCTTTGCTTTCTACATTTGACTTCGGGGGAAACAAGCAAGCGTGATTATAATTACTTCAAGCAATTCCAAGACACTGTTGCCCTGACACATTACACACAATCCCTGTTTTTCCTCCAGGACTCCACTACAGATTTAAATGCATGTGTTCAGTCTAAATCTGTGGTCTGTCCTGCCTCCCCAGCCAAGAAATAATCCACAGAGAGCACAGCCAGATATTACAGTGCGTTCTCTGAGTCACTCCAGGTCATACCATCAAGCTTCTTCCAAGGAGTGAAGGGTAGGGAAATATTAAGGGTCACAAGGGTCAGGGAGACTGTGGACCAGAGCTTCACATTCTGTTCTCGGCCCAAATTCTTCCCCCAGTCTAAACAGGAATGGCTATGCCTCCTACGGTGGAAATGTATGGAAATATTGGAAGGGCGTCCATGAATTTTGATCCACTAACACGCATGATGCTAATATTTTTGCAATTCCTCCACTGACTGAGGAACTTAGATGCTTAAAACTCTTGCTAAAAGTTTAGATGCCTATGTTTGGAAAGCCCCCTATCTTTTTCTTCTTGCTTTGTGATATTACACATCCATTCATGGATTATGTGGCCAAGAGCATAGACTTTGGGGTAAGACAGAGCAGCTGGCTCCAATCTCTACTGTTTACTTATTGTATGATCTCAGGTAAGTTAGTTAACCTTGTGAAATGTCAGTTTTCTCATCTATAAAATGGGAATCATAATAAAAAGGTTTCATGATATCAGAAACTCAGTGCTATCTGTTTCTTCTTATAGTTCATGTGCCTTATAAAAAAAATGCTACAGCTACTCATGGAGTGAATGGATAAATTCTGATAAAAATTAATTTAGGGAAAGGTAACCATTTCCTTAGCACACTTCTGATCCATAGTAGTTACTCAGTTAACACTGATTATCACAGTTATTATAAAAGTAAGTCAATGAGAGTCTAAAAGTATCTTTAGTCTTGATATTATAGGCATTTTAGTTTCCTGGAAAAGGAGCTGTTTTCATCCAGGGAGCAGATGCAGCAACCTTGCCCCAGTCACTTCCCTGGTGTCTCAGGCAGTAAAAAATCCGCCTGCAATGTGGGAGACCTGGATTCGATCCCTTGGATGGGAAGATCCCCTGGAGGAGGGCATGGCAACCCACTCCAGCATTCTGGCCTGGAGAAGCCCATGGACAGAGGAGCCTGGCGGGCTACAGTCCATGGGGTCGCAAAGAGCCAGGCACGACTGAGCGACTAGGCTACCCTGACCACCTGCTTCCTGGAATCAATACCACGTGGTGAGGTGGAGCCGCGGGTGAAATGAGATAATGTCTGCGTTAGCTCACAACCTCAGTGAGCACTGGGGTTATTTTCACCCACTCTCGTCATCATCGTTGTCTGAAGCTTGAGTGCAGAGGGTGCATAGAGACCCCTGGGCTTAATTTTATTCCTTTCCTCAGATGAGGCAACTTGTCCAGAATTGTCTAGAACTTCACAACCAGGGCCTGACACTCGCTGTCTGGCTTCTGACTCCTCTCTTTTAACTCAGGTAGGTGTGACTTGTATACTGTGTGTGGGTAAGTACATCCCAAGGGTGGCTGTGGGGCAGAGTAAAGACCACAGGGTCATGGGATGTCAAAGGAAAAGGAATATTAAAAGTCGTTAATCCAAAACGTTCCGTATCCAGGGGTGATACTCGGGGGGCTGAGATGATTCAGTCCGTGGGGTTGCAGAAGGGGCAGACACGACTCAGCAACCAAACAGCAACAACCACCTAATAATCTTTCGTCATTTCATCTCAGCACCCAGACAGCGTGCGGCCAACCTGGACTGATTAGGTTCATCCTAGCTTTGGAAGAGGGAAAAGGCAATGGCACCCCACTCCAGTACTCTTGCCTGGAAAATCCCATGGGCAGAGGAGCCTGGTAGGCTGCAGTCCATGGGGTCGCTAAGAGTCGGGCACGACTGAGCGACTTCACTTCCACTTTTCACTTTCATGCATTGGAGAAGGAAATGGCAACCCACTCTGGTGTTCTTGCCTGGAGAATCCCGGGGATGGGGGATCCTGGTGGGCTGCCGTCTGTGGGGTCGCACAGAGTTGGACACGACTGAAGCGACTTAGCAGCAGCAGCAGAAGCAGCTTTGGAAGAGGGTTGTCCTCAAGAAATAGAAACTCAAGACAAATAAAAACTTAAGGAGGAATGAAGATAGCATTTACCACCTACAACATTTTTTAAAAGACGTATTGCCATAAAGCCAAGGCCATGTTTTGAACACTAGGGTCACCATCCACTATGGATTACCTGCACTGGTGAAAGCAAAAGTGAAGTCACTCAGTCGTGTCCGACTCTTTGCAACCCCAAGGGCTATAGCCTACCAGGTTCGTCCGTCCATGGGATTCTCCAGGCAAGAGTACTGGAGTGGGGCCATTTCCTTCTCCAGGAGATCTCCTTGACCCAGGAGTTGAAGCCCGGTCTCCCGCATTGCAGGCAGACGCTTTACTGTCTGGGCCACCAGGGAGGCCCATGTGCACTGATAGGTGTGCCAAGTGCCACCAGGTGCTTCACACCCACCATCTCACATGCTACACGGTCCTGGGAGAGGTGTGTGTTCATGGCTACTTCGTGCATGAGAAAAGAAAGGCTCAGAGATGGTGGGAACCTAGAAGCACACACTCCTAGGCTCACTCCAGAGTAGCTGAAACCAAATCTCCAGTCATGAGACTATTAATTTGTGATTGTATGGGTTCCCTGGGTCAATCTAAGGGCAGGACCAGGCTGGAAAGCATGGGTTAGGTCGCGTTCCTCTACTAGGTGTAAATTATTGAGATCAGCCAGCCAAATGATGGTTCTGAGATGCCATTCAGGCTATTTTTTTCTGCTCTCTGCTTTTCAACTCTGCTATTATGAGTAGCATGGGTTTCATCTTTAAGAATGGAAATCCTATAAAAGAGCATTTGGAGAGCAGGAAAGAGCTTTTGAGAATGAAAATCGTGATATTATATACAAATGAAACATGCTTGACTGAAAGAAATCTTTACTGTTTTCCTGAGTCTAAAATGAGAAGTTGCCTGCAAAGGAGCTGGCCCATTACAGAGGCCCAGCCGGTGGCTGGGAGGCCTTGGGGTGTCCCAGAAAGAGTGTAGGTTTTGAAATCCGACAGACCTGAATTCAAATTCTGGGGGCTCCACAATGTAGGCAATCATGACAGTTGGTGATATTACCTGTCTTGCAAGATGGCTCTGAAAATCAAAATTTTAAGATATATCCAACTCCCCTAAATAGTCCTTAGGACATAACTGTGACCAAAGTAATGTGAATTTTCTCCCCCGTAACCTCGCCCATCTCCGCTACTTTGTTTGCTTCTCTTTCCCCTTTACTGAGACTACCTCCCCTTTGTGCCACGTTCCCTTCTAAGACGGCCTCTTTTGCTAACCCAGTAAGCAATATAGGACTTTTTGCTTTCTAATCTCACAGACTTTTCTGTCTTGAGTGGGGGAAAGGTATTTCCTAAAAAGTGGCCACATTTCCCAAAGATTATTTGTTGTCGTTTTTCAGCCACTCAGTCATGTCCGACTAAATTGCGACCCCATGGACTGTAGTCTGCCAGGCTCCTCTGTCCATGGGATTTCCCAGGCAAGATACTGGAGTGGGTTGCCATTTCCTCCTCCAGGGGATCTTCCCAGCCTAGGGATCAAATTCGAGTCTCCTGCTTTGGCAGGCAGATTCTTTATCCCTGAGCCACCAGGGAAATCCACAGATTATTTACATATATTAAAATAAATCATTTTGGGGTTTTTTTTCTCTAATGAAAGCTTTATACTTTAACTTCCCAAAATAAGGTATCCATATAAAGATTTGTTTTAGTTCTTTTTCTGATGGGTTATCAAACGTAATCCTTTGATAACTATCAGATAGCCCTTCATGCCTGACTATGCACCACATTGATCCCCTTCCATTACCAAACCCAAGGCCATGTGTGTGGCTGTGGGTGCTTAATTTGCCAAGGAAGTTTGAATGTTGGGTAACTTTATTCTTTTCAATAATTGAGAAGTATTAAATATATAACAATGTGAATTGGGTGTCACACCTTTAGATGATCTTTCTATAAACCATCATGTTAAGAAATTACAGTTTTATGATATATGAGTTCATTCATATTAGAGTCTAAATGGGTAAAAAGTTAGATAATGATTCAACATATAATGAATCTTCTTAATTGAAGTGAATAAAATCATGTAAAATTGGAACTGTCTTGGATAATCTGGAACATATGGTCACAATAAATATAGTTTGCTTCCTCTGTGTACTTCAGACATAGTCATACTATGATCTCACATGAATTAGAGAAACTTACCAGGAGCAAAATTACAGAATAGCTATATTGTACAGAGAAACTCCCTCAGTTAGAAAATAGCCAGGCAACGCTAACAAAAAATATTTAGCACTGAAGAAATGAAATAGATTAATTCAATATAGACTACTCAGAGTCCACAAGATCAATAAGAAAGAAATGTATAGCAGCTGCTGCTCTGAGCTTTGGTTGTTTAGTATGATGCTACATGTATTGAAAATAATTCAAATTGCAAATATGAGGAGACCACAAACTAGTAGAAATTAATTGTGGAACAGAAAGGCCTCTTGTGTTAAAGTGTCTGAAGGACGAGTTTATGGACCAGCATCCAAGTCAACAAAGACTGTGCAGAAACTTAACTCTCATCATCAAACTCTTAACTGATTGATTTCACCTCTGCCAAGAGTTATTCTCTGGGACATTTAGTACATTCTGCTTTGTAATGAGTAGCTGCTAAATGCAATTTCATCAGCAGGTGCATTCTTTATCAACCCACTCAGACAAATGATACTGTTAGAGCTGTTTAGCCGCTGAGCTCTCTCTCCGTTGACACCTTGTGGGCTGAATACCAATGCCCAGCACTTGCAGAGGCCTGGTGTGCCAGGCTTTACACTCAGTGGAGGACTGGTTAAATCAGTTTCCTGGGGGAGAGGAGGGATGTTCACCTGCCAACGCCTGTGGTGTAAATTCTCCCACCATAGCCAACTTCAAGCTACTAACAGTCCAACAATTGCTTCTCGAAATTAATGCAAGCTGACTCAAGCACACAATGTCTGATTATTGAATTAACAGTAAAACAATGAGGCAGGCAGCCCTCAGTTCTTAGATGAAGAAACTCAGGCTTGGAGAAATGAACTAAGCTGGCCAAGAATGCACAACTGATAAGTAGCCAAGTTGGGATTTGAGCACAGGCTGCCTGTACAGGAAGCTTTTCAGACGTACGCCTTGCAAGGCTGTTTGGAGAATCACATAAAATGCTTATTTGAAAAATTTTATAATACAGTCTAATGATGGATAAGCTATATTACTATTCCTTAAGCATCTGGAAAGAACATATTTCTATACAAGATAAGAGGACATTTCCCTGGTGGTTCAGTATTAAGACTCTGCATTTCCAAGGCAGGTTCGATCCCTGCATTGGGGAATGAAGATCCCATATGCCACACAGAGTCGCCAAAAAATAATAAATATTATATTTCAAAACATGCAAAGAGTACTTTTCTCTGAAATGATTGCCCTTAAATCACATATTTTACAATCATCATGCCCTGTGAAATCACAAAACCATCTAACTGAACCCAACAGTAGGGTAGGCACCATGCTGGTCTCCATGACTCAGAGTTGACTGAGATTGGCTCCCTGTCTCCAGGGAGCTTACCACCTAGCAGGCAGGCTGCCCAAGAAACCATCGTTAATCTGCTTAGAGATAAGCCAGGGTCTTAAAGAAACCAAGCATCCAAATCAGTGATTGGGGAGGTTCCCCTGCTCTGAATTTTGAAGAAGAAGAGGAATCATCCCTAGAGTCTGGTGATCAGAGGCCAGAATCACCATGGAATCTTGTCAAACCACACTAGCTAAGGTTCAACCCAGGTATTTTGGTTTGATAGTTCTTGGGTAGGGCTGGATATTCAGATATTAATTTCCACAAGTGATTCTATATATTTCTCTTATTTTTTACCAGAATATTAGAAACTACACTTATTATATCTACCAAACATATTGCAGTTAATCCTTAATATTTGGGGACTCTTGCTGATATCGATAGTAGGAATGATGCTGCCATTGACTTAGGCCACATTTCTACACAACTTCCTCATTTTTAGTTGGAGGAGGGCATGGAAACCTACTTCAGAATTCTTACCTGGGGAATCCCGTGGACAGAGAAGCCTGGCAGGCTAAAGTCCACAGGGACACAAAGAGTTGGACACAAGGGAAATCAGTCCTGGATGTTCATTGGAAGGACTGATGTTGAAGCTGAAACTCCAATATTTTGGCCTTCTGATGTGAAGAGCTGACTCATTTGAAAAGACCCTGATGTTGGGAAAGATTGAGGGCAGGAGGAGAAGGGGACGACAGGATGAGATGGTTGGATGGCATCACTGACTCAATGGACATGAGTTTGGGTAAACTCTGGGAGTTGGTGATGGGCTAGGGAGGCCTGGCATGCTACAGTTCACGGGGTCACAAGGAGTCAGACATGACTGAGCAACTGAACTGAACTGAACTGAAGTGACTTTGCACACACACACCCTGATATCAACAGTAAGAATAATGCTACCGTCGACTCAGGCCACATTTCTACTCAATTTCTTCATTTTTAATTTTAGAGCTCCTTCCTTGCAAAAGTAGTTGAGCTTGATTTTTTAATAACCTGAGAACTGTTTAATCCTATCCCATTTCTCTATTTCTCTTAAACTGGGGCTCATAATTTAAGCCAACCACATTTTCCCTGAGCTCTGAAACTGTAGAATTAGTATAGTATATGTCTCTCTCTTTATTACTATAGACAGTAGAAGCTGCAGAAAATAGTTCCAGTCAAAATATCACCTAATAAACAATCCGCCAGAGACTCTGAAAGCTCCCTACAGAATTCCATCATAACAATGGCCATAAAAACAACATTTTATCCCCAGATCATGCTATGTGTTTATCCAGCCAACAAAATACTGAATGTCATTGGAAACGGCAGCATCTGGCAACTCCTATATATTGATGTATCTCTAGTCTCTTTCTGTGTGACAGCCTGAGAAATGGAATAAAATACCAGATACTAGAGGTACCCGACGAGCGACTTATCACCTTCACAGAACCTCAGCAAGTCCATCTGCTCATCCTAGTCGTGAGGAGCTGAGAAAAGGAAAGGTAATTGACTCAACGGACATATTCAGATGAGGGTAAAGTCAACACCAACATTTTGGTCTCTTTCTGTCCAAAACCCAAAGTACCCTAGCACCTGTTCTTTAAATCGCACACTAATGCTGAAATACTCTGTGATTTCTTCATGCACGGTTATAATTTATGGCCAGAAATGAACCACTTTTGCACAAAAAATTAATTGCATGCAAATAAAAATAATTCATAGAAGCTATGTAAATATTTACATATGCAAAGATATTTACACAAGCAATAATCTGGCAGTGAATAGAAAATTTTTAAATTTGAATTAAAAGTCACTAGAAGTTTACCAGTATAAACTTTTGTCAGTACTTTGTACTTTTAGCACAGAGTTCAGATAAAAGAACGAAGAAGAGTTGCCTCCCGATGAGCTTGAAACTATAAATATCAGCATAGAGTGAACAAAGCAGAACTATGCCAAAAATACTGGCAAAGAACAAGTAGAAAAAGAGGAAGAGGAAGGAGGGAAAAGGAAGGAAGGATGGGGGAGCAAGGAAGATACACTTAAACTATTCGGCAATACTTGTATCCTTTTGAGACTTGCTTTAAGTCATATTAGGCAGGAATAAAGCAATCTTTTTTATCTACTCTTTTAAAAATTTTTTCAGCCACGCATATACATCTATCCAGTCTCCCCCAAACTCCCCTTCCATCCAGACTGCCACATTCGGCAGAGTTCCCTGTGCTACACAGTAGGTCCTTGTTGGTTATCCATTTTAAACATAGAAGTATGTACATGTCCATCCCAAACTCCCTAACTATCCTTCCCCCCAGCAACCATAGGTTCATTCTCTAAGTCTGTGAGTCTGTTTCTGTTTTGTAAATAAGTTCAGTTGTATAATTTCTTTTTCGACTCCACATATAAAGGACATCATGTAATACTTCTCTGTCTCTGTCCAGCTCACTTCACTCGGTGAGACAATCCCTAGCTCCATCCGTGTCGCTGCAGATGGCTGAGCAACATTCCCCTGCATGCACGTCCCACCTCCTCCTCACCCATCCCTCCATCAGTGGACCTTCAGGTCGCTCCACGCAGAACACAGCAGTCTTCATCGAGTCCCTCTGAGGACCGTCCAGTGAGCCTGGGTGAACAGCGTTGTTCTTGCTGTTACACGAGCTTTGAGTATTGTTCCTGCTGCTCCTTCCACGTGGTTGCTTCCTCGGCGTGGGGCAGGTTCCTCACGAAAGTGCTCATCAGTGCTCAGGACAGGACTGCAGAGGGGGCTTCTGCGGACCTCTGGAGGGTCCTTCTGCTCCCAGTGCTCCACCCCGGGAACCCCAGCTGCCTCGGCCCACCTGAGCATCTAGCTTCATCTCCTCAATGCAGGGAGTCTTCTCCACTCTGCCTGCTAAAGGAATAAGCTGTCTGTGTTCATCAATTGCTCTTGCTTGCTGTCCCTCTCTCAGGGATCTCTGTCCTATGCTCTCTGATGTCCAATATCTAAAAACCATTGCTTCACGCATTTTGTCCAGTTTTTAAGTTTCTTTTGAGAGAAAAAAGTCTTGTACGGTTACTTGATCTCGGCCAGCTGTGGAAGTATCAGTGTTACCTTTGGAATAATCTGTTCCTTATTATAAGCTGGCCATCAGATTTTATCCCCAGTCCCGTGGCCTGGGAAGCATGGCGCTGCCCTGGAACATGCGCCAGTGTCTGTGTGACAGCACACAGGTGTCCGATCAGTCAGGCCTGGCTTTTGACCCCAGACCCCACGGTCATCAAGGTGCTGTTGCGAAGGACTTAAGAGAGATGATAACCCACACGAGGCACATGGTGACTGAGCTGGAGCCTGACTCCGACCTTGAATTTCTTCTCAGGATGAATTACTCATGTGCAAGATTTAAAAAGTAAAATAGTGAACATACGTAGCTTGCAGACTGTTGTATACAACCAAATCCTGTGACTACCCATCATACTTTTCAGATGGAAAGTGTATCTATCCAATCTTAGTAGCACCATTAAAAACAATACTATACACTGAAATCAATACTATATGCTATTATTAATAAAATATAAAATATTTTATTTCCCAGGAAGTGTGTACTCGTGTATAAAATTACATCTTTGTTATAACATGTTTTCCATATTCCAATCTTCAAATGCCAGCTATGGGCTTTTGAAAATGGAGCTATAGTAGGAGCTTTATTTTGCATCCAGACTTTCTGGTTTCTAGTGACTATAATACTCCCCAGGAAACTAACTACCTGTACAGGTTACCAAGTTGGAGATTTCATCTGAGAGGAAATGGAGTACCCCACTACAGACCCATCTGACCTCAAGGAAACTTGCCAAGGTTTTAATTTTATTTGAGCAGTCTGAAGCAGAGACTTAGGTTCGGGCCAATTTTAACTGGAATCTTCTATTTCCAAAACACAGAACTGAATGAGTCTGTTTACCTCATCTCTTCTTCACCCACTCTCCCCAGTTTAACAGGAAGTAAGAGAAGTTGGATCTGAAAAAAATACATATACATATTTTTTTATTTTGCCTTGTGTACTCATAATAGGATTTGGAAATTTTATGACCTGTTTCCCCTGGTCATATTTAAATATACTCTGATATCTGAAAGATAACATAATTTGTCCTTATAACATTACTAGAGATTTATTTTTATCAAAGTTTTATATGTGTATATACGTGTGTGTGTGTCTGTGTGTGCATTCAGTTCAGTTCAGTTCAGTCGCTCAGTCGTGTCCAAATCCTTGCGACCCCGTGAATCGCAGCACGCCAGGCCTCCCTGTCCATCACCATCTCCTGGAGTTCACTCAGACTCACGTCCATCGAGTCCGTGATGCCATCCAGCCATCTCATCCTCTGTCGTCCCCTTCTCCTCCTGCCCGCAGTCCCTCCCAGCATCAGAGTCTTTTCCAATGAGTCAACTCTTTTTGCATGAGGTGGCCGAAGTACTGGAGTTTCAGCTTTAGCATCATTCCTTCCAAAGAAATCCCAGGGCTGATCTCCTTCAGAATGGACTGGTTGGATCTCCTTGCAGTCCAAGGGACTCTCAAGAGTCTTCTCCAACACCACAGTTCAACAGCATCAATTCTTCGGCGCTCAGCCTTCTTCACAGTCTAACTCTCACATCCATACATGACCACAGGAAAAACCATAGCCTTGACTAGAGGGACCTTAGTCGGCAAAGTAATGTCTCTGCTTTTGAATATACTATCTAGTTTGGTCATAACTTTTCTTCCAAGGAGTAAGCGTCTTTTAATCTCATGGTTGCAGTCACCATCTGCAGTGATTTTGGAGCCCAAAAAAATAAAGTCTGACACTGTTTCCACTGTTTCCCCATCTATTTCCCATGAAGTGATGGGACCGGTTGCCATGATCTTCATTTTCTGAATGTTGAGCTTTAAGCCAACTTTTTCACTCTCCTCTTTCACTTTCATCAAGAGGCTTTTGAGTTCCTCTTCACTTTCTGCCATAAGGGTGGTGTCATCTGCATATCTGAGGTTATTGATATTTCTCCCGGCAATCTTGATTCCAGCTTGTGCTTCTTCCAGCCCAGCATTTTGCATGACGTACTCTGCATAGAAGTTAAATAAGCAGGGTGACAATATACAACCTCGACGTACTCCTTTTCCTAATTTGGAACCAGTCTGTTGTTCCATGTCCAGTTCTAACTGTTGTCTCCTGACCTGCATATAGGTTTCTCAAGAGGCAGGTCAGGTGCTCTGGTATTCCCATCTCTTTCAGAATTTTCCACAGTTTATTGTGATCCACACAGTCAAATGCTTTGGCATAGTCAATAAAGCAGAAATAGATGTTTTTCTGGAACTCTCTTGCTTTTTTGATGATCCAGCGGATGTTGGCAATTTGATCTCTGGTTCCTCTGCCTTTTCTAAAACCAGCTTGAACATCTGGAGGTTAACGGTTCATGTATTGCTGAAGCCTGGCTTGGATAATTTTGAGCATTAATTTACTAGCGTGTGAGATGAGTGTAATTGTGCGATAGTTTGAACATTCTTTGGCTTTGCCTTTCTTTGGGATTGGAATGAAAACTGACCTTTTCCAGTCCTGAGGCCACTGTTTAGTTTTCCAAATTTGTTGGCATATTGAGTGCAGCACTTTCACAGCATCATCTTTCAGGATCTGAAATAGCTCAACGGGAATTCCATCACCTCCACTAGCTTTGTTCATAGTGATGCTTTCTAAGGCCCACTTGACTTCACATTCCAGGATGTCTGGCTCTAGGTGAGTGATCACACCATCATGATTATCTGGGTTGTTGAAGATCCTTTTTGTACAGTTCTTCTGTGTATTCTTGCCACCTCTTCTTAATATCTTCTGCTTCTGTTAGGTCCATACTGTTTCTGTCCTTTATCGAGCCCATCTTTGCATGAAATGTTCCCTTGGTGTCTCTAAATTTCTTGAAGAGATCTTTAGTCTTCCCCATTCTGTTGTTTTCCTCTATTTCTTTGCATTGATCGCTGAGGAAGGCTTTCTTATCTCTCCTTGCTATTCTTTGGAACTCTGCATTTAGATGGATATGTGTATATAACAACTGCAAGGACTCTGGCTTTTTATGTGCATAGACCATACACATATATGTACATATATATATACACACATATATGCATATGGCTTATATACATATGCCATATATATATACGTACTTATTGACATAAAGAGTCAAACAGTCCTCAAATTTGTTTTGAAAAACAGCAACTTCTCCCATTACCATTTACCCTATCTTCCACAAAATTACTTTCAATCTATTTACCAAGTCTTTGGTTAATTATTGGAAGGATTGATGCTGAAGCTCCAATAATTTGGCCAGCTGATGCAAAGAGCCAACTCACTGGAAAAAAAATCCTGATTCTGGAAAAGACTGAAGGCAGGAGAAGGAGGTGACAGAGGATGAGATGGTTAGATAGCATCACTGACTCAATGGACATGAGTTTGAGCAAACTCCAGTAGAGACTGAAGGACAGGGAAGCCTGGCATGCTTCAGTCCATGGGTCGCAAAGAATTGGACACAACTTAGCAATGGAACAACAATAGTATATCTCTAAATTATATTACTATATTGTGGTATCTTCATTATAAATATATGTATGCATGTATACTTAGTTTTGTGTATCTGAGGTTACCAATACTTCTCCCAGCATTCTTGATTCGAGCTTGTTCTTCTTCCAGCCCAGTGTTTCTCATGATGTAATCTCCATATAAGTTAAATAAGCAGGATGACAATATACAGCCTTGACACACTCCTTTTCCTCTTTGGAACCAGTCTGTTGTTCCATGTCCAGTTCTAACTGTTGCTTCCTGACCTGCATACAGATTTCTCAAGAGGCAAGTCAGATAGTCTGGTATTCCCATATCTTGAAGAATTTTCCACAGTTGTGGTGATCCACACAGTCAAAGACTTTGGCATAGTCAATAAAGCAGCAGTAGATGTTTTTCTGGAACTCTCTTGCCTTTTCGATGAATCAATGGATGTTGGCAATTTGATCTGGTTCCTCTGTCTTTTCTAAAACCAACTTGAACATCTGAATGTTCATGGTTCACATAGTGTTGAAGCCTGGCTTGGAGAATTTTGAGAATTACTTTGCTAGCATGTGAGATGAGTGCAATTGTGCAGTAGTTTGAACTTTCTTTGGCATTGCCTCTCTTTGAGATTGGAATGAAAACTGACCTTTTCCAGTCCTGTGGCCACTGCTGAGTCTTCCAAATTTGCTGGCATATTGAGTGCAGCACTTTCGCAGCATCATCTTTTAAGACTTGAAATAGCTCAACTGGAATTCCATCACCTCCACAAGCTTTGTTTGTATTGATGCTTCCTAAGGCCCACTTGACTTTTCATTCCAGGATGTCTGGCTCTAGGTGAGTGATCACACCATCATGGTTTTCTGGGTCATGAAGATCTTTTTTGTATAGTTCTTCTGTGTATTCTTGCCACCTCTTTTTAATATCTTCTGCTTCTGTTAGATCCATACCATTTATGTCCTTATTGAGCCCATCTTTGCATGAAATGTTCCCTTGGTATCTCTAGTTTTCTTGAAGAGATCTCTAGTCTTTCCCATTCTATTGTTATCCTTTATTTCTTGGCATTGATCACTGAGGAAGGCTTTCTTCTCTCTCCTTGCTATTCTTTGGAACTCTGCATTCAGATGGGTGTATCTTTCCTTTTCTCCTTTGCCTTTAGCTTCCCTTCTTTACTCAGCTATTTGTAAGGCCTCCTCAGACAACCATTTTGCCTTTTTGCATTTCTATTTCTTGAAAATGGTCTTGATCACTGGCTCCTGTACAATGTCACAAACTTCTGTCAATAGTTCTTCAGGAACTCTGTCTATCAGATCTAATCCCTTGAATCTATTTGTTACTTCCACTGTATAATCGTAAGGGATTTGATTTACGTAGTATCTGAATGGTCTAGCGGTTTCCCCTACTTTCTTCAATTTAAGTCTGAATTTTGCAATAAGGAGTTCATGATCTGAGCCACAGTCAGCTTCCAGTCTTGTTTTTGCTGACTATACAGAGCTTCTCCATCTTTGGCTGCAAAGAATATAATCAGTCTGATTTCAGTATTGACTATCTGGTGATGTCAATAACCTCAGATATGCAGATGACACCACCCTTATGACAGAAAGAGAAGAACTTGAGAGCCTCTTGATGAAAGTGAGACAAGAGTGAAATGGCTGGCTTAAAATTCAACATTCAGAAAACTAAGATCATGGGATCTGGTCCCATCACTTCATGGCAAATAGATGGGGAAACAATGGAAACAGTGAGAGACTTTATTTGGGGGGGGCTCCAAAATTACTGTGGATGGTGACTGTAGCCATGAAATTAAAAGGTGCTTACTCCTTGGTAGGAAAGTTATAACCAACCTAGACAGCATATTAAAAAGCTGAGACATTACTTTGTCAACAAAGACCCCTATACTCAAAGCTATGGTTTTTCCAGTAGTCAGGTATGGATGTGAGAGTTGGACTCTAAGGAAAGCTGAGCACCAAAGAATTGATGCTTTTGAACTGTGGTGTTGGAGAAGACTCTTGAGAGTTCCTTGGACTGCAAGGAGATCCAACCCATCGATCCTGAAGGAAATCAGTCCTGAATATTCATTGGAAGGACTGATGCTGAAGCTGAAACTCTCATACTTTGGCCACCTGATGGGAAGAACTGACCCACTAGAAAAGACCCTGATGCTGGGAAAATTGAAGGCAGGAGGAGAAGGGAATGACAGAGGATGAGATGGTTTGATGGCATCACTGACTCGATGGACATGAGTTTGAGCAAGCACTGGGAGTTGGTGATGGACAGGAAAGCCTGGTGTGCTGCGGTCCATGGGGTCCCAAAGAGTCAGACACGACTGAGCGACTGACCTGAACTGATCTTGATGATTCTAATTATGCAGTATGGTTAATTTTTCTGCCCTGTACCTTCTTTTCTTAAGCTATTAATAATAATTACCTAGATGTTGCTGTTGGCCTAGTTTTCTGTGCATTTACCGATATGTCAATCCTAGACTTTCCACTTCTTATCAGAAACTTTTCTGAAACCCAGACGCATCGGGAATTCTATCTGTTCATCTTCTTGAAATGTTCTCTCACCTTCCCCCTCCAGTTTGGGCTCGGGACCCCATGGCAGCCCCACAAATGTCATCTTGCAGTCCCCGTGCCCTCCCCTGGGGTCTTCTTCAGCTCTCTGAGCTTCTTTTATCCCAAGTCTGCTCACTTCCTGGTTTCCTCCCTGATGCTGGTGGAATCAGCCCTCCGTTGGCTTCCAGTCACAGCTGTGCGGAAGGTAGATCTTTTAAGAACCTGCCTGTCTGAAGACATCTTTCTTCTACACTCACATTTGTTTATGAGCTGAACGTAATACTCTGAGTTAGAAGCCATTTATCTCTAGAACTTTGAAGTCATGAAAGGTTTGTCTTCAAACCCGCCATGTACCTGTTAAGTCCAAAGCCTTTCTGATTCCTGGTCATATAAATGAAACTTTCATTTCTCTTCCAGAAGCAGAAAGAATATCCTCTTTGTCTCAAATATTCCAGAAGATCATGATGATACAATTTATTGCCTGAGTCTATTTTAATTCACTGGGCAAAGTTCTTTCATTGGCCTTTCAATGTACAGGGTCCTCACTTTCTTTCCTGGGATAGTTTATTTCCCTGATTTGTTTGATAATGATTTGTCTGTCCCATCTTCCTTATCTTCTCTTTCTAGAACCTCTGTCATCAAGATGCTTGAGTTCTCCGATTGGGCTTCTGATTCTCTTGTATTTTTTCCTCCTATTTTCCATCACCTTGTCTTTTCATGTCACTTTCTGGGATATTTCCTCCACTTTATCTTCCGTCTTGTCAACACGTTTGTTGTTACTATCCTATTTTAACTTCTGGGAACACTTTTTAATTCTCCATTTGTACTTTTTTTATAGGACATTCTTCTTCCTGAGTGGGTGCAATTATTTTCATTACACTATAGATATTAATGAAGGGTTTTTTTTTTAAACATATTTTCTTTCTTCAGAGTTTGCCTTTGCTTCAATTGTTGTTGTTTGTTTGCTTATCTTGACCCCTAGCTTTCATATTACGAGTTATCTTAAGATGTCTTGTAATCCTTGGTTATCTGTTTGTGTTTAAGACTTGGCTCCAAAAGCTGGGTGGAGTCCCTGTGTACATGGTCAGGCTTGTTCACTGAAGAACCTTTGATACAGGTTCTTCCCTGGTGGCCCAGATGGTAAAGAATCCACCTGCAATGTCAGAGAGTGGGATTCAATCCCTGAGTTATGGACTGAAGAGCCTGGCGGGCTACAGTCCATGCGATTGCAAAGAGTTGGACACGACTGAGCAACTAACACGTTAACTGGATACAAGTGCTTTCCAATAGTTCCTTGTGGGCTGATCAGATTGCCCGCTGAAGAATCTCTGTACTAGAAGTTACAAGACTGTGGAAGCCAGGTGAAGGGAAGGCTGGTGCTCTGCACTTCTATTTAATCATCGTATGTTAGTGTCTGAGCCCTCTCCCGAGACACACATGCCTGAAAACCCAAAGGCGCTCTGCTGTAACCTTTCCAGAGATCAACTTTCCCTCCAGTGTTTCTCTGGTTACAGAAGGAACCTGGGAATCCTGTCCTTTTCCAGACTTGCAGTCAGTCCTCCAGACTTTTCTCCCTCCGCAACTGCACTTCCAGAGTCCCCTGATGTCCCCAGTCCCTAAGAGTCCCGCGAGTCTATAAAGCACAGGGTTCCTGGCTTTTCCTACTGAGGACTTTTGTTTTTGCTCAGTCGCTCAGTCGTGTCTGACTCTTTGCGACCCCATGGACTGTGGCGCACCAGGCTCTCCTGTCCTTCACTATCTCCTGGAATTTGCTCAAATTCATGCCCATTTAGTTGGTGATGCCATCCAACCATCTTGTCCTGTGCCAGCCCCTTCTCCTTTTGCCCTCAATCTTTCACAGCATCAGAGTATTTTCCAATAAACCAGCTCTTCGCATCAGGTGGCCAAAGTGTTGGAGCTTCAGCTTCAGCATCAGCCCTTCCAATAAACATTTAGAGTTGATTTCCTTTAGGGCTGACTGGTTTGATCTCCTTGAGGCTTTAGGATTCAATTTTTCCAATTCTGCTCTCATCTATCCCTTTGTTTCTTGCTTCCAGAATGTGTTACAATCTTTCCCTTTATTTCTCTCTTTGTCCTTGTGGGATTACGTTTTGTCATTTTAGTGGGGATTTAGGAAAAGCAAAAGTAAATGTCAGCATTCAATCCACCATCTGCACCTTGAAGTCTGCATATTGTAACTGTTTCACTTGCCTCTCTGTGGTGAATCACAGACATATCTCATTCCTTGTGTTTTTGCCCCTTTTAGTGTGGCTTTGAGGATCCTGCCATCAGGAAGTGAAGTCCACTCCCTTTCTGTTAAATCAAGCCTGGTCCTAGGATTCGCTTTAGCCAATAGAATGCAATAGAAGTGGAAGCACAATGGCTCCAAGCTTAAGCATCTAGCTGCCCTCCATGTTCCCACTTGCTGTCTGGAGCCCTGTCTAGCTACCATGTGGACCAGCCCAAGCTCGCCTGCTGGCAGCTGAGATGACTCCAGAGGAGATGAGACGTCACAGCCGAGGCCTTCCTGGACCAGCTGTCTTCACGGATCCCAGAGCTGCAAGTGCAGGGGTGAACACCCCTAAAACCAGAAAAACAGACTCGCCCAGCTTAGCACAAATCTCCTACCCACTGAACGGTGAACTGAAGAGTTGTTGTTTTAATCCATTGTTTTAGGGAGCCGTCTAAAGAATGTGCTCTCAAAGATTCACACAGCTCAACCCTTTAAAGACATGGGAAAATGCCTTCACTGAGCCAGGAATGGAACCATCCATCAGATTAGTTCATTGAAATTGCTGTTGATTATGCATACGAACAACGCCTGCATAAATGATAATCTGTTGGTTCTTATTACAAAACTACACTCCCCAAAAGATAACAAATCAATTTCATAGCCAATGTTCACGCAGCAGTAGACAATTTATCCTGACACTTGCTACCTGCTGGCTACAGTTCCCAATCATGCCAGATGCTGAAGAGCAAGTCTGTGGATGCTGTGAGCTCAGATTCGTTAAGATGCCAGGGACTCATCCACCACATTTCAGTGCACCATCGAATTCCTCCAAAAGCTAAACAGTGACACCTCCAACCTTCAAGTCTGCTAACTTCCTACCAGAATGAAAGTAACAAATTAATTCACTGTGAAGTTGCCTTTTTGAAATGTTACTGGATTTGCCCACAGTCAAAAAAGAAAATCAAAATATTTGGAGGAGGCCTATATGGGAAAAGAGTTGGACCATATAAAGAAGGCTGAGCACCACCAAAGATGCTTTCACACTGCAATGCTAGAGAAGATGGTAGAGATAGCCCCTTGGACTGCTAGATCAACCCTGAATATTCATTGGAAGGACTGATGCTGAAGCTGAAGCTCCAATACTTTGGCCACCTGATGAAAAGAGCCAGCTCATTGGAAAAGACCTTGATGCTGGGAAAGATTGAGAGCAGGAGGAAAAGAGGGCAACAGAAAATGAGATGATTGGATAGCACCACTGACTGACTGAACATGGGTTTGAGCAAACTCCTGCAGACAGCGAAGGACAGGGCAGCCTGGCACGCTGCAGTCCCCGGAGCTGCGGAGAGTCGGATACGGCTTAGCAACTAAACAACAGCAGCAACATATGGGAAAATAATCTTTAAAAAAAAATGATAATATATATATATGTATGTGTGTGTGTGTGTGTATCAGATTCAGTTTGCTGTACATCTGACACTAATACAGCACTGTAAATCAACTGTACTCCAATAAAATTAAAAAGAAAAAACTTAGAGGACTTGTGAATGAAGAAAACACAGTAAAGGAAAGAAACATGATAAGCCCTTACGATTACCCAGTCACACCAGATCCAACGAGGACCGTGTGTCCTTCCCACCAGGCTTCTCCAGAGCTGTGGGAAGTGATGACTAGGTGCAAACAGGCGTCAGACTCAGCGCTGTTCCAGAACTGACTCACGCCGCTGGTTGGAAGCGAGAAACAACCCTTGAGGATACAGCATAGGGTTCAGAGGCAGGAGGCAGGTCATCTAATCTGGGAGACATACCAGCTTTAACCAGAGGAGGAAAAGCGGGAGGTGAAAAGAAAAATTTAGCCATGAAAATTTAACATCCTAATTTCCTGAAACCTAGAAAATTCTAGTTAGCGCAAGAGAGAACTAGATTGAAGATGTGGAACAAACAGCTGATTATCTAATTCTTCAGACATTGATTCTTTTAAATTTTAAGATGCATATAATTATTTTCCCTCGTGAAATTTGCAATAGTGTATTATTTAGAACATCATTAACAGTTAATGTGGCCGAGTCTCTAAAAACGCAGTGGCAAAGCATTTTTCTATTTCATCTTCCTACTTTAGGTATGTCCCTCACCAAATTTCTTTTTTAACCCATAAAACTGACTTGAAGGAACAGCAGGATGTCTTTTTGGATTCTGTTTGTATAGGAGCCCTATGAATTTTCATAACCTAAACTGGGTTTTCATTTTCCAGTGAAGTGATCCACAGCTCTTTCCTCTAGTCTCCATATTTATAAATGTAAGACCAAGATACAGATATCTCTGTCACCAAGACACAGTCGAGTAAAGCAATGTACCTGTCTGAGAGATCCGTCATGGGAGCCCTTGGGAATCTATAGATTAATATCGATATAGATTTGGATGATGATATTTCTGGGTGTTTGATCAGTTGCTCCCTCAGACTGCTGTCTTGATCCAAACAGGAAGCTTGCCTATTTATATTTTCCTTGATGAGGGTCCAAAGAGGAAAGAGCCTTCCTCAGACCAGCTCCTTGGGCACAAAGCCTTCTTTTGGCCTGGTTAAACCCCTGGAGCTTCATCGGCCAGCTTGTGCCTCTCTCGATATTCCTTTTTCCTCTTCTGTCCTGTGTGACCTTCTCATGCCCAAACCGTAAGCCCCATTGTGTGTGCTAAGTCGCTCAGTCGTGTCTGACTCTGTGACCCCATGGACTGTAGCCTCCAGGTTCCTCTGTCCATGGGATTCTCCAGGCAAGAACACTGGAGTGGGTTGCCACGCCCTCCTCCAGGGGATCTTCCTGACCCAGGGATCAGGCCTGTGTCTCTTATGTCTCCTGCATTAGCAGGCAGGTTTTTTACCACTAGCACAAGCTGGGAAGCCCTAAGCCTCATTAAACAACCTCAGCATCCAGAGAGACCCTACATTAGTAGAGCATTTCACTGTTTATTAAACCAAAAGATGTGTGTCAAGGTGCCTGGAGGGGTACTTCTGTTCCTTAGCAAACACGTCTTTGCTTGTCCCCTTGTTTAAGCTTCAGAGTGTGTAGTGAGTTGGATGTAACCATTCCCCTTTCTTCATGTAATAATGAATTAATACCCAAGATTTCTTGAGTGCAAGACATTGTTTAAGCACTTTATATGTTAAGTCATCTAGTCTTCATATTATCTCCATTTTGCAGATGAGGAGACTGAGGCCTGGAGGTCTAAGGAACTTACTCATGTTTATGCAACTGGTGGATGACAGAGCCAGAACTTGATTCCGGTGCAGTCCTTTCCCATGTGGGCTTAACCCCTGCACAGCAACTGCCAACGGAAGGCAGCCTGCCCGTTTGGGGAGGGGCAGGGGGCAGAGAGTGGAAGGCGCTTACCCAGGGCAGAGCTGGAGAAGGCAGGCTGGACTTCTCACTCAAGCAAAGCATCTGTTTTCTATAACCTGCCACTCGCTGTCTGATTCCCGGTCACATGTCCCCCAGGGAGGCTGCATATACTGGTCAACCCTTCGCCTGACAGTCTCAGCTGTCTGTGGCACTTCAGACCCCACTCACGGCTGCAGCTTTGGGGGCTCAGTCAGATTCGGATGAGAAAATGGGGATGAACAAGCAGGCATCACAATAACTTGGCCCCAAGTGCAGGAGGGCTCATGGCATCAGGCGAGAGGATGTGAACGTGCTGAAATTTGACAAGTGTTGAGTCTCAAATGCAACAATTCTGTACGGCTGGACTGGAGCATCGGTGCTCAGCACAGAGAGTGGGTCTCTGGGCAAGTCGTCGTGAAGTGGTCCCCAGAATCCTCAAAACCCAGAGCAGAAGCGGCCTCAGTGTGCACGGGAAATGGCTCAGGGAGGTGCAGCTTTTCTGATAATGTGCCACGGGGCAGTGTGCAGAAGCATCCCACAAGCCCAGTGCCGTGAGAACAAAAGAGAACCACCCGACCTCCCATCAGAGGCGTTGGGGAGAGGCGGAGCAGCCTCGGGAGGCCCTCGTCACAGAGCAGCAGGTGTGGCCTCCCTGCCCTCCTGGGTATAAAGAGGATGACGAACTGCCTCTGGCGTGGACATCACATCTTCTTGCGTCTCTGCTCTTGTCCCCTAGCACATAACGAGCACAATGTGTCACAGCCAATCGAGACCCAACTGCGGCAAGTTCCCCAGCATTTAAAGCTAAAGCGGCATTAAGAAGCACCATAAAGAAAGAAAGTGAAGTCGCTCAGTCGTGTCCAACTCTTTGTGACTCCATGGACTGTAGCCTACCAGGCTCCTCCGCCCATGGAATTTTCCAGGCAAGAGTACTAGAGTGGGTTGCCATTTCCTTCTCCAGGAGATCTTCCCAACCCAGGGATCAAACCCAGGTGTCCCACATTGTAGGCAGACGCTTCACCATCTGCACCACCAGGGAAACCCAAGAAGCATCATCCCGGTGCCCAAATCCAGGAGTGGAAAGCGGACCTTCCCCCAGCCGTCTGATGGACTAATGGGTGATGTGAGTCATGTGGCTCAGCTCTGGAACATGAGGTAGTTAACAATCGTCCCCATTCATTGATGGGGATGAAACGATGGGGACAGGATGTCAGATGGAATCAGAGAGAAGAATTTAGTGTGGAACAGGAACTGAAACAGTTTCAATAAATCAAATAAATAAACCAAGAAGAAGCACCACCAAGAGTTCAAGCCACCCCATTAATAGGGGATGAAGTCCCAGAAGCCAGAATAATTGAGGTGCAGCGGAGGGGAAATGACCTGTAAGGATGGATTTACAGCACTGTCCTGCCTGATGGAGGGAAAGGCCCGAGGAAGCTTTTACGTAAGTATGAAGAGAGAACACGTGCCAGCATACAAGGGCGGAGATTTTCTTGAAAGTGTCAGTCACTCAGTCATGTCCAGCTCTTTGCAACCCCATGGACTGTAGCCCACCAGGCTCTTCTGTTCACAGGATTCTCCAGGCCAGAATACTGGAGTGGGTAGCCATTCCCTTTTCCAGGGGATCTTCCCGACCCAGGGATTGAACCTGGGTCTCCCGCCTTGCAGGCAGATTCTTTACCACTAGAGCCACCTGGGACGCCCTTCTCAGGGAAGTATCTCTCTCCTCATCAGAGATGTCCCTGCCTTAAGGCGATCCCTTCACGTAAGGGGCAGTCAGAGAGCTGTCAGCCAACTAATGAAGTGGAACTCAATCAACCAAGAAACCACACTTTTAGGGGTGTTGAATAATGTCCTATCAGTGATGTCTTTGTGGAGCAAAGGTATTCCCATGTAAAGACAGGAAAAGGGGAAGAAGAAGAAGAGGAAGGAGAAAAAGGAGGAGAGAGAGGGAGGAAGAAGATGGGAGGGTGAGGAGGAGGAGCACGCTGGGTTCCCAGGAGCACCTTTGCACAAAGAATGAGCCTTTGGTCCACTGCCTGGGATCTGATGTACCAGGAGTCCGGGGCTCAGACTGTCCTGCAGAGAAACCACTGTGCTCAGACCAGAGTCCTAGGGACAGGGCCCTAAAACAGGCAACATCAGATCAGAGGTCTGCAATCATTTTCTGGCCTAGAAATACTCTGTCCAGCATGGTAGCCACTAGGTACCTGTGACTCCAGATGACCTGAAACATGGCTGGTTGAATCCAGATGGGCCCTGAGTGTGAGATACTCACTGGATTTTGAAGACTTGGTACAAACAAGCAAAAAAAAAAAAAGGCAAAATATCTCTGCAATACAATTTTATATGAATTAGGGGTTCAATGATAGTATCTTGGATATATGGAGCTTAGTGAAATACATTATTAAAATTAACTCCACCTGTTCTTTTTGCTCTTCTAATGGAAGCAGTAGAAAATATGAAAATATGTAGAAAATATGAGTTGTGGCTCTGCCTCTGGGGGACTGTGAGAGTCTAGAAGCAGAGGGAGCCAGGCCTTGCCCAGCCTCTGGGGTCACCCCCAGGTTGAGGCCGCCGGGCGGTTGCTGGGACAGAAGCAAGCAGGTGGGGGCTCCTGGGTGCCGCCCAGAGTCCAGAAGAGAGAAGCTGGGGCCCTGCCTGGGGAGCCTGCACTGCAGGTGGGGGTCCTGGACATCGGGGGAGGGCTGCCTTCACGCCTGGAGGGCCAAGCAGCGGAGGAGGCAACCCCTCCACCAAGCCGACTTGATTTGCAGCCCAGGAATCTCCAGATCCAGCTCAGAAGCTGTGCCACGGGAGCACCATTCACTCCCGTGACTGCGGAACGCCCTCCTCCCAGGGCAGGCGAGGGTTGTTAACAAAGCAGTCTGTCCTCCTGTAGTCAACTCTTGCAGAAAAAAACACTGAGCTCCCGCGAATCCAGAAAGCAGGAGTGTGTTGCTTTACCGGGGCTTCCTTCACTGAATCACAGGGGCGGGAACCACAGAAATTCACCCTCTCACAGCTCTTAAAACCAGAAGTCAGAAACCCGGGTGTCAGCAAGGCTGAGTCCTCCTGAGGCCGGGAGAGATAGCCCGTGTCTCGCCTCTTCCTAGCTCCCGGGGACTCACTGAGCGTCTCCGGTTTCCTTGGCTTGCGGCACCATCACCCCATTGCAGAAGTCATCTGCACATGGCCTCTCCCTGGGTGTCCGCACTTCGTCTTCCTTCCCTGAACGTCTGCCTCTGCACGTAAATTGTCTCCTTTTTATGCCGACGAGTCATCTGGACCAGCACTGCCCCTGACGGGCTCACCTCTGTGAAGACCCCGTCTCTAAATGAGACCACATCCTAGGGTGGGGGGTTAGAATTCTGACAAAGCCCGTCTGGGGGCACAGTTCAACCCTAACAAGAGGGAGGTCGTCTGTCTGAAACAGCTTAGCTACAGGCAAGGCGTTAAGAGTTCCGCACATCCGTCCACAAACTCAGGTGTGAGAGAGAATTTTTTGAAGGGTATTTCCACTACTAAACTTCTGTGAAAAGTTTTACTGCCTGGCTGATTCGGAAAGCCAAATGTTCTCCCCACGTTGTGTGTTGACTTCAAGGACTTGCCTGATGCCGAGGAGCTTTAATTCTGCGTTGGGCGGTGAGCTAGAATGTGACTCTTCCTGTCTTCTCTCCAAGGGCCCATCTTCTGAATCATCCAGTGTCCCCGGTGGACATCTGCCCCTGAGGCACTGAAGCCCCACTGAGATATCCTCATTCCCTTTGTCTTGCCCCTGATGTCCAGCACTCTCTGCTTTCCTCTTAATGCTTCCGACACTGGAGACTCAGACGTGGCTCATATGTGGTACCACAGATGAGATCCCTGTAGTGCCGTCAGTAGCACTGACTCTTTGTGACCCCATGGACTGTAGCCCACCAGGCTCCTCTGTCCATGGGGTTCTTCAGGCAAGAACACTGGAGTGGGTTGTCATTTCCTTCTCTGGGGGATATTCCCGACCCAGGGATCGAACTTGCGTTCTCCTGCTTGGCAGGCTGATTCTTTACCACTGCACCTCCTGGGAAGCCCAATACTGGTGTGACAAACTTTGAGAAAAAAGACGAAAGGAGAGACAAACATGTAAAATTTATTAAACTAAATTTTAATTATGGTGTAGGAAAAAATAATTTATAATGTGTGTACCTAAGAGATGCAGAGCTTTGCTCATTTTTTAACTCAGTGAAACCTCACTAATTTGGACTTCTAAAAATTATATTTTGCAGCTTCTAAATAATAAAATTATCATGAGTTAGCTTTAAAAAGTACTGGCCAGCAGATTTTCCTATGGGCTTTGCTACCTGAATGGATGTTGCCTAAATACGTTAAAACATCTTCTGCCCTTAGTGTTTAAACATTGCCCAGGTAATGTTGATTTATCCACTGAGCAAACCCTAGCATTACAGATCGCAGAAAGGCCCTGGCCATTTCTGATTTAACACACATGTCCAATGATCAAAGTCTTATTCTACGTAGATGTATCTGTCTGTAATCGTTTTATCATTTATTCTATCACAGATTTCCGCAAGCGGAGGAATTGCCACCCATTCTGAGGTCCTCTTGGCAACGGCACATGTGGTGGGTAAATTCTCACAAGGCAGAAATCTCTCTCTACACTGGAAACGGGGATTTCACAGGGGGTGAATCAGCTTCAGATCCTTCAGCACCAAGGGGTTTCTCTAATAAGAGTGCTTAACAAACCAAAGGGAAGATGATCGGAGAGTGATGAAATATTCAAGACGACAAAATAGCTCCACACAGAAAGCAATGGGGCTTGCCAGAGGAACGGGTGTTTTCTCCAGACCTCTCAAGACAGTCAGATATGGATGAAGCAGCTGCCCACCCGGGCTCAGATAAACCCTAAGCCAACACCTCCCCGGGGTCTCGGGCCTCCCTCTCACCGACCCCCCCGGGGGACACAGGCTCCCCTCTTGGTCTCTTGGCCCAGGCAGCACCCCACCGTCAGGCTCCCTGCCTAAGGAAACCAGGCCTCCACGCCCCGCGGCCCGGCGTGTTCTGTGCAGAGCAGATACGGCGGCTCACAGAGGGCCGGGCCATGAATCATTCAGCGTCAAGGCCTTTTCAAGTCAAATCCCTCGGCTCTGGAGCCCAGCGCTCACAGAGGGCTTGGGGAGCATCAATTATGGAAATGCCTTCAAGTTAAGATTAGAGGTACATTTGGTTATTCATTTCCTTTCCATCCCTGAATTGCAATAACTTCATTTCAGGAGTCATTTTTGCAGCCTCCCATCTACACTTTGGTACAATTTGCTAACATGAAGGGACTTTCAAAACTAAATGTATGCGACACACACACACACACACACATATATATATATATACATACATGTGCCTCTATGTATAGAAGTACACAACTTAGGCAAGCCCTGGGAGATAGTGAGGGACAGGGAGGCCTGGCAGGCTGCAGTCCATGGGGTGGCAGAGTCAGACACGACTTAGCAACTAAACAACATGGATGCACACACAACAGATATACACGCATATACCTATATATATATATATATATATATATATATATATACACACACACATATATGTGTACACACCTATTTATACACATGTATGTTCATATATGGGCTTCCCTCATAGCTCAGTTGGTAAATCATCTGCCTGCAACTGAACCCAGGAGACCCAGGTTCAGTTCCCGAGTCAGGAAGATCCCTTGGAGAAGGAAATGGCAGCTCACTCCAGTATTCTTGCCTGGAGAATCCCAGGGACAAAGGAGCCTGGCAGGTTACAGCCCATAGGATCGAACGAGTTGGACACTACTTAGCAACTAAACCATCAACCATATGCATATGCATATACCTATGTGTACACACGCATATTCATATATGTACCTATGTATGCGTATACTCACAGAGATATACCCATATATGCTGCCCCTTAGTCACTCAGTCGTGTCCAGCTGTTTGAGACCCCATGGACTGTGGCCTCCCCGGCTCCTCTGTCCATGGGATTTCCCAGGCTAGAATACTGGAGTGGGTTGCCATTTCCTTTTCCAGTACATATATAAATATAGATATATTTGTGTGTGTATATATATATATATATATATATATATATATATATATATTTGTTTGAGTATCTGTGAGTGTGTTATGTGTGTGTGGAATGTCACCTAGGAATGAATCAGTTAAAATCATTTTTAATTAATTCTGAGTACAGAACTGAAAAGTCACTTGGTTTTAGGTAGAATTCCTATTGCATGGGCTTCAGAAGTACCCGAGGATGAGCCGCTACACAGCATTTTGTCAGCATCGTCAAAAGCAGGTTTTAAATCCATGCCTGCTAATCCCCACAGCTTCGTGCGTGCTTCATGAACCCGTTCTATAATGAGCATTTTATTTAAGCCATTTTTCGAGATTAGAACAGAGTTTATTTCCTTCTACTTTTCATTTACGTTTCTTTTAATCCCTTCATTCTATAAACTTAATTGCTATTTTGCTGGTCCCCAAGCAGCTAACCTAAGCCTTCTTTAAGCGTGTCTCAGTAATTTTCCTTTCGTTATTTACCACATTTCTCTTTAGTCAGCTAAATGCAACTTTCAGGATATTTCTTGGGTGAATAAAGCTTTCTAATGAAGCATTTGCAACTAAACACATTTTATTTTCATCCTTCCCCTCTTCCAGGGGATTTCAAATAGATGACAGAAAGATTGATACCAACCATTAGTAATGTTTTGTTTTTTTTTTTTTAATCTCAGGCAAAACAGTCAACATTACATTTGGTAAAAAACAAAACCAAATGAGCATTTGACACAATTGCCACCATTCCCCCTGTCCTGACAGATCTGGATTCTGATCCATACCCCAGAAATGGGTACTTCTTCACCTTGGAGCCCACACGCAGGCTGCCATCTGCCTTATCTTCTTGGCTGACTGCAGGTTTACCCCTTCAAACACACCTGTTATAGCAGCAGCATAATAAAATAAACAACTATATAGATAAGCTTGCAAGAATCCACTGTGAACACACCCTGTCTGGGTAATATAATTTCATCCAGGGAAAAGACTTTAGAGAACAGGTCAATTATTTTCCTGCTTAACTCTCTGTGATTCAAAGCAGTAGCAAATACAGAAAGTGGACCAGAATCATTATTAAGAGCTTCACAATGGACGCATAGCAAAAAGAAGCAATAGTCATGAAGTCCGTTGCCAAGAAGAACGGGTATATGTTTGTATAGAATATACTTATCGAACTATATTTATTGAAATACAAGTGTCTGCGGTCAGTTCTTCAAAAGAGGATAAACAGTGGATTTGGTCAGTAGCATAGTGGCTGGCTTGATGATAAACAGCCGTAGAGGAGCCAAGTGTAAACAGAGGCACAGTAGCAGCAGATCCTGTGTGACAGCGTCAGAGTCCTAGCTTCACTTTCACGTTCACTTCTTTACGCAGCGCCTCTCACTTCAGTCCCCAGCAGAGCCTTGTCCCTGCCACAGACGACAGCCACTGACATTTCTTTCCAGTGTGACATTTCACAGCAGGATTCCATGTTTACTTCCTCATCTGACCCTGTCACCCCTACCACAAAGGTTTTTGATAACTGGGGGGGGTCTTGATCATCCTATTTCAGCAAGAAGAAGACAGCCTTTTGAAGATATCTTATAGCTTTATGTGACATGATCTCGTGTCTCACGACTAATCCTTTGACACAAAAACTTAATTAAAAACTTTATTCCAAATTTGAACTTCCTTCAACAACCCTGTAGCCACCTCCAAGAAGTATTTCTTTGAAAAGTCAAAGTGAAGTCACTCAGTCATGTCGGACTCTTTGCAACCCCCTGGACTGTAGCCTCCCAGGCTCCTCTATCCATGGGATTTTCCAGGCATGAGTACTGGAGTGGGGTGCCACTTCCTTCTCCAGGGGATCTTACCGACTCAGGGATTGAACCCAGGTCCCCTGCATTGCAGGCGGACGCTTTATCCTCTAAGCCACTCAGCCTTGATTTAAAAAAAAAAAAAAGTAGGAATTTTTGTTCCTTTCAACTTGAGACCAAAGCCTACATCAACCCGAGGTGACATTCCCTACTCTTACCTTGCAGTGGCTCTAGGATCTGGATTAGTAACGAGGAATCTCTATCATAGACTTGATAAGGACAAATAAAACCCAGCCTGCACAGTGCTGAAACCAGTCCAGTAAAATTGCATCCAGTCTGCTCACCACGATTAATCCTTAAGGATATGAAGTAGGAAAAGGACACAGTTTGTGCACAGGGGTCTTGTCAGTTCCAGACTGCAACTGTGCCATATTTTATTTGCACTAATTTGAATATGTTTAGTTCTCCAAGGTAATGAGTATTTGAAACCTCAGTGAAAGGTTTCAACACTTTTTTACAAACTAAAATGGAAATTACTAACCTTGATAAAGCAACAAAATAATATGGGAGTGAATACCAACTCTTGGCTTGCTTACTTTTAAATTGGAAGTAGAATGCTAGTCACTCAGGCTACAAAGAACCTTCTGGAGGATACCTGCTTCAACCACTTCATGACGCATGGTAAGTTTCCCAGTCAAAATAAGATAATAATGCCTGTGAAAGTGCTTGGTGAATAGTAAAGACCGATGAAAGTGTGAATGGAATTTTTATTCCCTTCGGTATTATTATATTGGGTTGTAGACAGACTAGCATCTCATAATTATGGCTTAATGCAGCATATTTACTGCCAGCAACTGTTAGAGTATCGGCCAAGCTTCCAGTGTCAAAAAACTCTATAATGAAACCTGAGCCATCCACGTATGAGGGTGGAGTGTCATCACTGCAGAATAGAAGGTGGACATTACTTAGAGCCCTTATTCTCAAAACCCACCCCTTTCCCTGTAGCTCTGCTCATCACAGTCCAGTTGAAAGGAGAGGAGGTAGGTGGGTAGGAGGTAGAGGAGGAGATAGCGTGTGGAGAGAAGGACCCCGGGGCAAAGTGCACGGAGACCCTCGTCTGCACATCCACGGCTCTTCAACCTGTGTGCTAAACCCTGTAGCAACTGCACTCAGCATTTCCAAACGGGAGCTTCTTCATATTCATGTGGCATTGTTTCTCCTCCTTGAAATCTAAAACAGAAAATCTCAGTGATTCACCCAAAGGCACAACCAAACAACCGCAGGAACGGCAACAACGAAGGGGGCACGCACTGTGTTTGCTTCTTCAAGACCACGCTTACAGCGAACGCTCCGTGTTTTGGGTGCCTGGAACCGTGGTCTAGTACTCGGGGTTCTTACGCCTTCATATACACGGGAATCTTTAGTTCAACAAATACAAGTCTTCACAGAACCATAATTCCATTGTTGCTGTTGTTAATAAATAAGACAAAAATGCCAGCTTCAGAGATGGGAAAATTAAGGCCCAAAAAGCATATGAACCATAGTCAGCCACAGGGCAAATCTCGGAGTCAAGTCTTTGGAACATCCAGTGAGAAGACATCCCAGGAGAACAGGCTGTTTCTTCGAGGAAATAACAATAACCAGGAGGCTGTCAGTTTCAATTCAATACTTTTATACACACCCTACCTTGCAAATTCTTTTAAAATATATGTATATTTCATGTGGACATAAAAAATCAATGTTGCGGCCTCAGCCCCATTCACACCTTGATGCAGTCTATAATGGAAAAGGCAGCAGTGAAATTAAAAATGTTGTTAACTTCCGAACACTGCTTTTTTGTTGCTTTATGTTTGACATAACTGACCAAATGGGACACGCTCACTTTTAATGTGGTTTTATTTATTTTTCTTACACTATTTCTTTAGCACTTTTTCTTCTCACATGACACATTAATACATAATTCAGAGCTTTTATGCCTCCCTGCACTGGCAGCATGATTTCTTGTGCTATTGAGCTGCTCTATTTATGAGCAAATGGCCAAAGTGTCTTTGATTATTCATTTTGGGGGGCAGTTTTATAGAAGCTGCTGGGAATTTTAACCCCTAGATCCCAAATCACTTTTCTCTGTTTCAGAGACGAGTCTAAGCTCTGGCCCTGGTAGTGTCAGTCTGTCCCCTCCTGGGCCGTCCTGTTCTCTGTCTGAACGCCGACCTCAGTGAGCCGGCGGGGTGATGACCCGCATGATGGGAGCACAGACACCCCATGGGCATCACTTATGCCCAGATTCTCCCGGGCTTTCACCCCCAAGTCTTCACAGCCATTTTCTTGGTCTGTTTACACACGCTTGTCCCCTGATTTTGGTGCTAACTTCCACCATTTGGGACACCATCTTGCTGGCTGCAGTCTTGGGAAATTCCTGAGAAATCCCAGGAAATCTGAAGCTGAGCCCCCTTCCCCTACTCCCGCCCCCAGCGCTCAGAATCCCACATCTTTCTGCATCTCTCAAAGGCAGCACCAAGCCTCCTTCCAAGCTTCTGGGATGAGAGAACCCTGTCAGTGGAAGAGTAAGATTATGCAGCTAAATTATAAGATCTAGGGGCCAGAAGGGGCTTTGGAGATCATCAGTCTTTTTTTCTAGATAAGGAAGTGGAGAAATCAGGCTACGTGCAAAGGTCACTGAGAGTGAATGATAAGTGCTTACCTTGACCTGGAGCCCTTGTCTTCCAGAATGTGATCCTTCCACTCCCATCCCCGTGGACTTCCTCAGTTAAGTGTGTGTGTGTGTGTGTGTGTGTGTGTGTGTGTGTGTGTGTGTCTGCTCAGCTGTCCCAGGACCAGGGCTCAGCCTACACCATAAGTATGTGTCCACCGAGTGCCCAGCCAGACTCTTCTGGGTCCCTTTTGCACAAGACTTTCCACAATTAGAAAAGGCGCGAGAGAAAGACAAGGAAAGAGGAATGACAAGGATGCGGGTGGAAACTGCCCTGAAGCTCCCCGGTTTCCATCTCTTTCTCTCCTGTCTTGGCTACTTTGCTCCCCAGGCTGTGCACTCTCACACCTGTAGGTTGCAGACACTCCATCCTCCTCGGCAAGAGGACCCGGGTGGAGCCAGCCTCAGCACCACCGCGGGGACACGGGGAGCAGAGAGGGATTAATGTGGTGACGAACGCGGTGAGAGAAGGTCGAGCCCACAACAGCCGGGTCCTGGGCGCCTCTGCCCTTCAAGGCGGCTGAGCACATCCTGTTTACTCCTTTCCTCCCCCTCCCGCCTTCCCCCACCTTTCTCCCTCTTCCCTCCTTCCTTCCTTCCATCCTTCCTTGTCTGTACATCCTTCCATGCTCTCTTTGTATTTTTTCTTTTCTTTTTTCCTTCTTTCCTTTCCTTTTCTTTTTTTTTTTTTTTTGCCAGATCCAAAGCAGCCAAGAGTCCTTAGCATCTCACAGAATCTTGAACTAACAGAAAGATGTCATTCACTCATCCTTTGTTTACCTTTCCACTTAATGATGTATCCACAGGCACCGGGCTGGATTCTGGGGCTACAGAGGATAATGAAACCCTGCTCCCACCCCGAGCCAAGCTTGAATGTTTACACTCAGTCCTATCAGGCCAGCCCTGCCCAGCAAACCTGAAGTGAGCAAATCAGACTGGGCCAGTCATCCATCCAAGCCACCTTCCAATCTCGCTCTGAGGGCCGCCTTGCTCAGAACAGTGCAGAAGATCATAGAACCTCACTCCCAGCTGCTAAGGAGTCGAGTGTCTCCATGCCCCCACCTCCCCCTGGGGTCCCAGGGGTGCCATCGCTTAAGCTGCAGAAGACAGAGACTAACTCTGACCTCCGCCTGCCAAAACATCACTTGTTCCAAAGTATGCGATCGATTTTATGAAGCTATGACTTTTTCCAGAAGTAAAAACAGCTAATGAATGAGGAAGTCCTTACTCGGTGCTGGGCGCTGTGCTAAGCCCTCTTAGGGGTCAATCCGTTTAAACCTCATGCCAGTCCTATGAGTTCAGTGTTTGATTTTTCCTGTTATGGACTGAATTGTGTTCAGAAAATCCATATACTGGAGCCCCATCCTCAAAGTGACTGTATTTTAAGGTGGGCCTTTAGGGAGGTGATTAGGGTCCAAAGAGGTCATGAGGGTGGGATCTGACCTAATAGGACCGGTGTCCCTACAAGAGGAAGAGACCCAGGGTTCTCTATTCCTCTCTCACACAGAGGAAGGGTCCCATGAGAACACAACAAGAAGGTCCGTGAGCCAGGAAGAGCAGTCTCACCGGAAACCAACCTCACAACACATTGATCTGGGACACCTGGCCTCCAGAACAGAGAGAAAATAAAGTAATACCATTGTATTTTTGTTACACAGCCCTACCAAACACCAAAGAATTGATGCTTTTCAACTGTGGTGCTAAAGAAGACTCTTGAGAGCCCCTTGGACTGCAAGGAGATTAACTCAGTCCATCCCGAAGGAAATCAACCCTGAATAGTCATTGGAAGGACTGATGCTGAAGCTGAAGCTCCAATACTTGGGCCACCTAATGTGAAGAACTGACTCACTGGAGAAAACCATAATGCTGGGAAAGATTGAGGGCAGGAGAAAAAGAAGGCAACAGAGGATGAAATGGTGCGATGATATCACTGACTCAATGGACATGAGCTTGAGCAAGCTCCAGGAGACAGTGAAGGACAGAGGAGCCTGGCGTGCCCCAGTCCATGGGTCGCAAAGAGTTGGACCTGACTGAGCGACTGAACAACAGAGGACATTCTATACTGTATGTAGACTATAGTGAGTACAATAGACATACTAGAGTGAGTACTAGAGTGAGTACAATAGGCATACTATAGTGAGTACACAGAAGTCTTTCATTAGTGTGCCTTTAAATATCATAACTTTTGAGCAGCATAAAATACAACCCAAGGGATGGTGGACCCCTCGCAGACCTGGATATAAGTGGCAGAGCTCTCAGTCTAAATGCACAGACACCTCCAGAAGTAAACAAGTACCAAACCATGGAGAAAAATAAGCTCCATCCTAGTGTGTGGTAAGCACACAAAACTCCTTGAACCTCTTAATATATACACGGAAACCTTTAGTGAACAAGCTTTCAAATTTTATTTACAATTTTTTTTTAACTGAAACAATTTCCTTTTCAGTTCAGAACTAGACAGATAAGACCACAAGGGGAAGGCTTTGCAGGTGGATCCAGGGGCCACGTCTGCTTTTACAAGACTCTTGAATCTCCAGCACCTACCTCTACAGATGGCATATCTGGTTATTTAGGCTTGCGGCCCTTATCACCTCCAGATTCCAATGGAAAAGGATCGGTCCCCAGCAAAATGATGGAAGCTGAGATCTCAGGCAGCAAAACATAAAACGAAGCCAAAAATCCCAGCCATGAGTGAATGCTTGCCGAGTAATGCTGCCTTTGACAGCCCTTAGAAGCAGGTTGCTTTTTTACAATAAGTGACCCCAACATGAAAGAGCTTGGGTGTCTGCCTAAGAACTTGAAAACTCAGAGTTTATGAAATTTCAGCATTACAGCTTGGTTTTGCAACTGTTCAGAGACCCTTTCCCCATGTCTATAGGGGAATAAAGCAATCTTTGTTTAATTTTCACACTGCCAGCCAATGAGGGGCCTCTCTCCATTTTGCCACGCTCAGCACTAGGTATATAGCTCTGCCAGGAATAAGGTGCAGCCCATGGAGCTCAAATTAGGAGAGCAGTTCAGTTTTTATGCCTTTCAGTGTTTCAAAAGCACAATTTCCATTTATTATATAATTTACGTTGCATATCCTCTGTACCTAGATTTCAACCATCTGACTATTTCTAATATGGCCCAAAATTATCTGCTGTCATTTACTTTATTCTTACAATCTTCTTTAAGAACCCCTTGTGCCATGATAAGTACGATTTAGGCAATACTTGCATCAAAAACACACACTTCCAAGAATTTGCAACCATGTCATAAAATTTTACCCATAACCAAAGGAACTGAAAACTGTTTTCTATCCAGTGTTATGGACTGAGAACAATCTAAGAGAAAGTGCTCACTGCTTCCAATGATTTGTGTCAACTGGTGAGACCAAAGCCACTCTGCAACTCAGGGATTGGGATCCAGGGTGGCAGAGATCTTCGTGAGACTGACCCTGAGAGATAAGTCATCTAATGGACCTTAGTGGGGGCAGGTGTGTGCTTTTTTTTTTTTTTTTTTTTTGGCCACACTGCACAGCATGTGGGGTCCTTCGTTCCCTGATCAGGGATTGAACCCAAGCCCCCTGCATTGGGAATAAGGAGTCTTAACCACTGAACCATCAGGGAAGTCTCAGATATGAGCTTTTTTGCATCTGACTGAAAAGGGGAGACACTTTCACAGGTGTTCCAAAGCAAGACTGCAGAAAGCTTTCCTAACAAATATTATGGAAAAGAATCTCAATACCTGAAACAAATCTGCAGATAAGCTTCCTTGCAACTTAAAAAACTCTGATGTTCTTGTGCTGGGTAATGTAGACAACTTGCTAGACAACACAGTTTTGAAGCAAAATCCTGAAACATGTGAATGCGTATGAGGGGAGAGAGACAGAGAAAACAGAAGAGAAATTACAGTCGAAACATGACCTCCACATTAAGGAAAAGTCCTTAAGTCCACATCACAAAGGAAAAGTCCTCACAGTCGATTAAAATACACACCTTTCTTCCCAAATTCTCAGTTCCTGGCTTAAAGGAAGTCTTGAATTGTCAATTTGATATTGAAAGCAAGGCCAAAGGATGGGCTCAAACTGAAAAGATGATGAGAAAATTCAGCGTCCACACACCCAGTAGTTGAAAAGAGCAGACACAAAGCTTCTTCCTTTTCATTCATTTTATCTGTTGCTATAGTCCTTTGACACACATAAAAAGTCAGAGATATTCTTCCATCAGAGATAGACTCTCAGCTTCTCAAGCATCTAATAAAGTTATATAGGCATCATAATGGCATGGAAGCTCTCAACTCAAAAAGCTGATACTACATAAGTTTAGTAGGATACTTTCTGGGTTTCCCAGGTGGCTCAGTGGGTAAAGAATCCACCTGCAATGCAGGAGACTTGGGTTCAATTCTTGGGTCAGGAAGACTCCTTGGAGGAGGGCATGGCAACCCACTCCAGTACTCTTGCCTGGAGAATTCCATGGACAGAGGAGCATGACGGGTTATAGTCCATGGGGTCGCAAAGAATCAGACATGACTGAGCAGCTTAGCATGCATGCAGGGTACTTTCTACTCAATCATGCAGAGGAAATGGTGTGAAAAAAGGGTCATTAAGATGTTCTATGAAGCATAGTAATTAAGACAGTGTGGTACTGGTGAAAGAATACACAAGTGCATAAATGGAATAGAATACAGAACCCAGAAACAGAAGCGCCTGAATATAATCAAGAGACTTTCCATTAAGGAGCAGAGCTCATAAAATGGAGCAAAGATAGCTTCTTCAGCAAATGATGCTGGAACGACGAGGCATCAGCATGCAAAAAAAAAATAAAATAAATGAATCTAGACACAGACTTTACATCCTTCCCAGAAGTTAACTTAAACTTGGGCTATTCTATGGGTCATAGACAGATAGATAGCATCACTGGCTCAATGGACATGAGTTTGAGCAAACTCCAGCAGACAGTGAAGGTCAGGGAAGCCAGGCATGCTGCAGTCCATGGGGTCATGCAGAGTCGGACACGACTGAGCAACTGACCAACAGCAACATGGGCCACAGACCTAAATGTAAACTGCAAAACTGTAAACCTCCTGGAAGATAATATAGCAGAAAGCCCAGATGACTTTAGGTATTATGACAACTTTTCAAATTCAACACCAAAGGAACTACCCATGAAAGAAAGAATAAATAAGTTGGATTTTCATTAAAATTTAAAACTTCTGCTCTGTGAAAGACAATGTCAAAAACAGAGAAGAGAAGTTGTGGGTGGGGAGAAAATACTTGCAAAAGACACGTCTCGTCAAGGACTAATTCAAAATACACAAAGATTCCTAAAATTCAACAGTAAGAAACAATCCAACTGAAAAATGGACCAAAGACCTTAACAGAGACCTCACCAAAAAAGATATACAAGTTGCAAATATGCATATGGGCGAATGTTCCCCAGCATATGTCATCAGAGAAATGCAAATGAAGCAGCTGATATCACTATACACCTATTGGAATGACCCGAATCTGAAACGCTGACCACAGCAAATTCTGGCAAAGGTGTGGAGCAACGGGAACTCCCATTCATTGCTGGTGGAAATGCAAAACAGTGCCATCACTTTGGAAGACAGTTTGGCTATTTATTACAAAACTAAATACATTTGTACCCTGTGATCTAGCGATTGTGCTCCTTAGTATTTATTGAAAGGAGTTTAAGACTTGTGTTGTTGTTGCTAAGTCATGTCTGACTCTTTGCAACCCCCTAGATTGCAACAAGCCAAGTTTCCCTGTCTTTTACTATCTCCTGGAGTTTGTTCAAATTCACGTCCATTGAGTTGGTGATGCTATACAACCATCTCATCCCATTGCCCCTTTCTCCTCTTGCCCTCCATCTTTCCCAGCATCAGCGTCTTTTCTAATGAGTCTGCTCTTTGCATCAGGTGGCAAAAGACCTGGAGCTTCAGCTTCAGCATCAGTCCTTCCAGTGAATATTCAGGGTTGATTTCCTTTAGGACGGACTGGTTTGGTCTCCTTGAAATCCAAAGGACTGTCAAGAGGCTTCTCCAGCACCATAAGACTTGTGTGCACACAAAAAAATTGTTACACAGATGTTCACAGAAACTTTACTCATAATTACCAAAACTGGAAGATGTCCTTTAGAAGGTGAGCAGATAAATAATATACTGTGGTATATCCAGATAATGGTATATAAGTGCTAATAGAAATGACACATCAAACCATGAAGGAAAAAGAAAACATAGAGGAAACTTAAATACATATTACTAAGTGAAAGAAGCCAGTATGAAAGGCCTGTGTACTGTGTGACTCCCGTGTAGTCTACTGTAGGCACCTGCATAGTCTACCTACTACACGACATTCTGGAAAAGTCTAAGCCATGGCGTCCAAGAAGATCAGTAGTTGCCCCAGGGGTTGGATGAGAGGGAGGAGGAGGGGTTGGGGCACCCAGGAGTGTCAGGGCCGTGCAAACACTCTGTGTGATTCTGTGAGGATGGATACAGGTCATGGTACACATTTCCACAGAGCGTACAACACCGAGAGGGAACTATGGACTCCGGGTGACCGTGACGGGCCAGTGTAGCTGCATCGGTTGTAACAAGTGTGCCCTCTGGTTGACGATGCTGATTATGGAAGAGTCTGAGTGTGGGTGGCCAGCAGTGGGCTCTGGAAGGGGTACGGTGAGCGTGGGGAGGATGATGGGGGAAAAGGGAAGGCGTCAGAGCAGGAGGGATGGAGATAATGTCCCAATGATGAAGAAAAAAAATAATGGCAGAAACCATGATGAAATCTCAATAAATGGAATGTATGAGAAAAATGGTGATAGAAAGATAACCTTAGCCATTTCAGTAGAAACTTATTCTGTGCATAATAGAAATACTGCAAACAAGATTCGAGGTGACCAAGGAGATGGGTTACCTCACCCTGAGGGTCTATCATTACTCGAGGGGTCCAGGGCTGATGAAAATGGCCAGCTCCCAAGTATTCGCTTCTGCCTCAGGACCTGGATCTGGGGCTTTTCCTCCCTTCCTGTGAGGGGCTCAGCTTCCTTCCCTGCCCAGAAAGTCAGGATACTCCCTTTATTGTTCCAGCTCACTACCTGCCTACATTAGCTTGGAACCAGAGCATTCTGAGCACCACCACACTCTCACTGCCTTTCAGACCTCACTTAATCAAGCTAAATGCTCAGAACTTAAATGTGGAAGGAAGCAGAGAACATTCTGGGTCACTGGTAGAATATGACCAAGGTGACCATTTATGAAGCTAAATGTCAAAACACTCTACAGGATAAATTTAAAAGGAGTGCGTTTGTGAGAAAGACAGCCTGGGTACCAGACTCCATTGAGGTGATGATTGGAGCAGCTCTGGGCCATGATGGGGTCTTGGCTACAGAGGATGAGACATGAGCAGACATACATTGTAGAGGAAAGGCTGTCAGAACTTGGTGCCACTGGGTTTGGGGGGTTTCTTCCTTGCTTGACTTTCTTTGCTGGGGAGGGAGGAAAGATTGTGTACAATAAGTATTGCAGAGAAAGACTTTCTTGGAACCAACCTCTGATCTAAGTTTAAAAACTGTAGGCAGACCTACTCTGGTCATCAGGAGAAAAGTGCCTGGTCCAACCTGCTCCTACTCTGGTGCAGCGTTCCTCACTCAACACAGCACCCTGACAAGCCAAGTTCCTATCAGTGTGAATAAACTGAAGAGCAGGCGTCGCCCAGAAGAGATCAGACTGGGTGACTATGGATCGGACGTGATTGCTGACAGGTCTAGACCACGAATTGGCAGTCCAACATATGAGCCCCCAACAGCATATGGACCGATTTCCAGAATCAGTCCTCACAAAGAGTGCATTCTTCCCCAATCCCATGCCCAGCTGGCATATTAGTGAGCATGCCCTTTCCCCTGGCAGGTAATGAGCAGCTGGGTGGCCCACTGCGGCTCTGGAAGTGACAAAGAACAAGGCAGAGATGAGTTCAGCTAATACACTGTCCACCACCAGAAGGGATCACTGTGGACCTGTCCCTATGATGCTGACTTAGTCAGGATGGCTGGAACCACCAGCTCTTCTGAATAGTATCTTTGCTGTCAGTGATATCAGGGGACACAGATATTCTAGACCTAACATCCTGGTTGGCCCAAGACTGGTTTCCTGGACGTGGGACTTTCAGTGCAAACACTGTGGTCTTTCTGCACAAACCAGAAGAGCTGGCCACCTTACATATCAAACAGAAAAACTAGAAAAAGGAGTATACCCTTAAAGTTTTCAATTTTGCTTAAGTTTTCCAACTCACTTCAATTGATTAAACTTAAACATTTACATCTTCCAGCTTTCTGGAAACTTTAAGATCCAGAGTTAATTCTCTTGAGCCCAGTTGGTCAGAAGAATTACTGAAATAGCAGAATTCTTGGCCCAATGCTTGGGCCATGTCAGCAATCCTGAGAGGAACAGAGGTTGGTACAGACAAATCAAAGATGGCTAGTCTGAATTAGGAAGAAAATCTGTTGTTGTTGTTTTTTCTATTTTGAGATATGAAGACGTATTATTTTCTGGTTTATAACTTTCCAGGTTGCTAATGTTGACTACTCAGATTTTTGGAGTGAATTGCTTTAATGAATAAAATGACATGTTTGGGCACTCCAATTGTGTTTTAGGAACTAGATCGTTCTAGAGCTTGAAAACAGTGTGACTGGATATTCAGCCACAGAGGACAGAAGCCACATGGCAGGGGTCTGTTGACTCTGCAGAGACCGTGGTCCATGGGCAGGCAGCGCCCAGGGAAGGTGCCTTGAGCCCTTTCCCTTTAGACAGCCTGAGAGTGACTCCAAGGGATGAGAGGCTGCCCAGGTTACCCCGAATCCCAGAAGCAGGCCACAGCGGAGGCTGCGGATGCCAAACGGCAACAACCCCGAAGATGTGTGGCGTGCTGATGGCCTGGAGGGCTATATGGTGCTGCTCAGGCACAAGACAACTTTTTTCTAATAAAACAATTCAACCAGTGAGTAGTGTCGCAAGTCCGGACTAGCTCCCAAGCTGTCAGACTAGAACCATAATTGGTCCTGGGGGAGGTCCAGCCTCTCCGAGGGAAGGCCCAGTTTTAGACTGAGTCCTGCTCCTGCATTCCCCACCCCACCAAGCCCCAGCCCATCTCCGGAGTCAGCTCCTCCCTTGGGGAGTGAAGAAACGGCTCTGCATCTATTTCTAACGTTAGAAACGGAGTCATGCTCTATTTTAAAGAGTTTCACTGTGTCCATCAAAGAGAAGGAATCTGCCTCTGTGAAACCTAAGAGGAGATTGGGAGCATAAACAAGGCCTTACTGCATCAAAGCTTTAGAAAAGCGGAAGCAACAGGGCTGTCGTGAAGAATCTGTGCTCATGCTGATTTATTATTTGGAGCTGAGACTCCCATGCCGCCCCCAGCCATGTGCCCTTCCGTCGCCCGCTGGTTGGGGCTCAGACTGCAGCTGAAGGCTGCAGGATGGAAAACGGTCTCAGAGACAGCAGTTTTGTGAAAAGAAACCTACCAGGTGACTGCCAATGGCAGATGCTTGCTGTCCTTGGACAGCAGCAGTGGCATCCTGAGAGCTCGGTAGAGAGGCAGACCCTCCGACTCCCAGCTTCGCTGCTGGTCACCCCTATGGGTGTCAGCACTGGACAGGAAAGGAGACCAAGGGTCCAAGACCCAAGCCCACTGCACCATGGATGCCACCCGGCAACAGGGCCACGTCACAGGCTCAGCCGATGGTGGCTACGGCAAAGAGCCATATCTGCCAAGCAGTCATTTAGGTGAATGTGTTAGGAAGCCTTGCTTTCACAGATGCTCCCAACTGTGAAGGCTGTGGCTTGGGATTTACTTAGCAGTACGTTTGGTTAATTCAAGTCTTAAGTGCAGGAAGAAACTCTATTTAAACCAGGATATCAGAGGCGACAGAAAAAGGCAGGGCCAATTCTTCCTTAGACCACAGAAACCCAAGGACGTAATCACCTCTTCATTTCGAGAGCAATGCTAGAGCACAACCTTTGTTTATCGCATTTATCTTGGAAAAGCACTCTTAATGTGCAGTTCCTCTATTGACTGGTAACCAGGGAATTATTGGAAAATGACTCATAATTACTGTTTTGATCTCTGTGAGTAACCGGATTTCCGATCCTTCTTTAATCATCCCCCAAACCTGGTGACATGCTCTCGGACCGGCTCCTTCGACCTCATGGTGAGGCTGGACTCCCAGAGCTTCACTGGTCCTGTTACCCCATCGGATCCTGCGTGTCCCCCATCCCTGGCCATCCCCAGGTGAGGGAGCTCAGCAGAGCTGCAGTGGAAGAGAGGTTACACATTCTTAGGAACATATTTACACTTGCTCTCATTTAAACCGTGCAAATTCGAGCATCTATCTGCCTTCCTGCCATTTAACCTTGAGAAGAAAATGATTTCAATGAAGTAAAGATATCTATTGTTCACAGTTGCGATGAACTGTTTCTCCCATTAAGAAGAGTTACTTTGAACAGTTCATCATAATTCTGTCTTCTAGCTGTTAGCGGAATATTAATGTCCTCGCCTTTTCTGTAAATTGCAGAACTCAGGGGGCAATTTTCCTGAATGAAAATAAGCAAAATTTCTCTAGGATTTACATCTTTCTCTTCTCTCTATATATCCATGTACATCCTTTAGTGTTTTCCTTTAAAAAGAAGAGCTAGAGGAACGGCCATAAATAACCTATTTCAGCCGAAGCCAGAGGCGGGCACGTTGCATCATGTTCTCCACGATGCGCAGCCCACATCAGTCTTTCTGAAAAAGGGGGCGCTTCACCTGTTTGAGACACATTTTGCTGCACTCTGAATGATGTGTGTGGTTTTTATGTTTATGAAACTACCATCCAGCGAAAAATAGCAGCCTAATATTTTGACGTGAAGGTCATCTGAAATTTTTACGGCTTGCAAGCCCAATCCGTTTGGTTGATAGAAAGCTCTTCCTGGGCCCTTCCAGATGCCCTCACCGGCTCAGCTTCTCAGAGTCTGGCATTTTGGCCCCCTCCCTCTATACCTCCTCCCACCAGACTAGTGATCAGCTCATTAAGGCTGTTCTCGTGAATTATATTACAGCATTAAGAAAGGCTTTGGGACGAATGTCTGGTGTCAGTGGGTAAGGGGGGTGGGGACTGGGAACAGGAACGGGGTTGGGGGGTCACCAACTCCGTCCGCTGCCCCCGGAGCTAGTACAATCCTTTCCAGCACACACGGAAAAGTCATGAATGTTTCAGCTGCCGTGAAGTTCGGACTGATGGAAACATGTTTTGGGAGTTGCTGCCTCCCTGGAGCTCCTCGCCTTTGCAGGAACAGAAATCTCCCGAAGGCAACGTTGCACATGCGTGTGTGGCTGGACGCCCACCCGTCATCGGGGAGGGTGGCAGAGAGAAGGGGGCTCACGGGGGATGCTGCGGGCACCCAGGCAGCACAAAGCAGGGCATACACGACTCTTTTGCTGAGGGAACCACACCCTGCTGGTCTGTCTCTCTCTTTAAAAAAATCCACCCCTGCATTGACAGTTTTCACTACTTGTCTATCTGATTCTTTGGGGTGTTCCAGAGGGCAAAACAAGATACCCCCGTTTTCCTTCGACCTTCAGGACACAGAAACCATTGCTGCCCTGAGAACAAAGATGGCCTTTTACGCTTGGCATCTCCGCAGCAGAGCATTAACAGGAACAAAAGGACGCAGACAGCCACTCCAGACCAAAGCAGATCCTACAACCACGTGGAAAACCGAATTACAGGAGAGCAGAGTGCAGCACGACGTTTTAAAATGCCAAATGTATTTTAAAGGGCTCGGGTTTCCGTTTTCTCCTACATTCAGAATTGTCGGTGATACGAACACAAGGGGACTGTTTTCTTATTCCAGTAATAGCCCGAATTTCAGTCTCAAGTCTTCTATTTACTACATCTGTCAAGGAAAAAAAAAAACACCAAGCTTTTAAATCACATCACAAGCATCTGGCTTTTTTTTTTCCCTGCTTATAATTATCCTGATGCTGTTCTCTGTATCTAGCATCCCTAAGCACTATCAGCTGAGCGGCCCAGCCAGCTGAGCGGCCACACACAGGGGCCACTTCAGCCCCTAATGAGAGACAATCAACTGGCAGCTGAAGTATGCAGCTAATTAATTATCATATTTGGCAGAGAACCTTTTGTAGCTAAGCAGATAATAGAGATAATGAATATCACTCCATCTATCGATGTTAAAACTTTTTTTTTTTTAGCATTAAGTGATGTTTTTCTCAGACAAGGCAACAGCAGAAATTCACATCAGGAGGAAAATGATTTATTTCATCAGTAATGCTCACCCTATCAGATTCATTACCTCTAAGCAAGTGTAAATCTATGTTCAGCTGGAGCTAACATTCCCACACAGCTCCTCAAATCTTTTTCGGCAACAGTGGTAATTTTAATCTTGTCTTCAAAAAAAGAGCCCGGCACAGCGTGGAGGAATCACGTCTGCAGATCTGTAGATTTGGGGCAGTCAATGGCAGGACACCTCACCCGCCAGCCGCCAGCTGCCTTCCCCATGCAAAGGGCACACTCCACGCAGGGCTTCTCTAACGTGATACTTCTTTACTCTTCCTATTTATTTTTCTTTGATAACAGCATCCCTAATGCAAGAACTTATAGACTGATGATAGGAGAAACAAATTTTAAATGTAGGGAGGGATGTGTCTGAATCTTGGGCCAAGAAAAAGGGCATAAAAATAGATCAACACGAGAACTTATTACTTTAGCCACACATTAATTCATCCATATGGTCCTGGGAAGAACTTCATTTTCTGTAAATATCCAAATGATAAAGATGCATCCAATTGCATGTTTAAAATACTTTTAATGTAACCTTTTCTAAGAAAATGGTGTGTGTGTGTGTGTGTGTGTGTGTGTGTGTGCGCATACGCTCAGTCATGTTGGACACTTAGTAACCCCAGGGACTGTAGCCCGCAAAGCTCCTCTGTCCATGGGATTCTCCAGGGAAGAATACTGGAGTGGGTAGCCATTTCCTTCTCCAGGGGACCTTCTCGACCCAGGGATCAAACTCACATCTCTTGCATCTCCTGCACTGACAGGCAGATTCTTTACCACTGTGCCACCTGTCAAGTGCAAGAAAATAGATGAGATAATAAAATTATATTAGGATAAAAGATAAATAAAATTAAAAAGATAAAGTATAAATAATTGAATAAAATTAAAATAATATTAAAATGAATTAAAAGTATAAATAATGAAATAAAAGATAATAAAATTAAACCCATTGAAAAACAGCCATTCACCCCGCAATCAGGCAGTGATGATTCATTTGATTCCACAATGACATTAAAGTGTGGGCACTGTTGTCGCTTTACAGATGGGACTATTGAGGCCAAGAAGGCTAAGTCACTGCCTGAGGTCACAGCGGAACATGGGAGCCTGCCTGGGGCTAGAGACCACAATATATTTTTTTTAACTTTAATGTTGTTGTGGTAAGAACACTTCACATGAGATCTCAACAAATTCCTAAGTGGACATGACATCAGTGTTGACTGTAGGCACAGTGCAGTGCAAAGGATATTTGGAACATATCCATCTTGCACAACTGGAATATTATGCCCACTGGTTAGCCCTCCCCATTCCCCGCACCCCCCCTCCCACCCCCGACCACCTTGCCACTCTTGGGTTCTCTAAATTTATCTATTTTAAAGACGTCACATAAGTGGAATCAGACGTGATTTGTCATTCTGTGACTGGCTTAAACCACTCTGCCTGATGTCCTGAAGGTTCATCCATGATGTTGCGTATTGTAGAAACTGACTTCTTTTTTATGGGCACGTAGTATTCCACGGTGTGTCTGGCTGCACCCCCTCTACCCACTGACGAACACCAGCGCTGTTTCCGTGCTCTGGCTCCTGTAAGTGACGCTGCAGTGAACGCAGGAGTGCAGGCATCACTCCAGGATCCTGATTCCAATTATTTGAAACAAGTGTCCATAAATGGGATTGCTGGATTATGTGGTAGCCCTAGTTTTAATTTTTTAAGGCGCTCTTATATGGTTTTCCAGGGCTTCCCAGGTGGCGCTAGTGGGGAAGAACCTGCCTGCCGGTGGACGTAGACAGAAGAGACGCAGGTTCCATCCCTGGGTCGGGAAGATGCCCTGGAGGAGGGCACCCAGGGGAGGAGGGCACCCAGGGGAGGAGGGCACCCAGGGGAGGAGGGCACAGAAACCCAGCCCAGTATTCTTGCCTGGAGAATGCCATGGGCAGAGGAGCCTTTCTTGCCTGGAGAATGCCATGGACAGAGGAGCCTGGTGGGCTGCAGTCCATAGGGTGGCACAGAGTCAGACATGACTAAGGGACTCGGCATGCACACATCTCGTTTTCCATTTTGCATTCCCACCAGCAGTATGCAAAGTTTCCCTTTTCTCCGCATCCTCGACAATGCTCGTCTTTGTTTTTTGATTTTAGGCAGAAGTCATTCCAACCATTATGAGATGTCCCTGGTGCCAATGGCCTCAGGTCACCCTAGGTGCCCAGCCTGTGTGCCCCTCCAACACCTGTAAGTGACTTGGTCACCAATGTGTGCTGGACATTGGGTCAGGCAGTCGAGGGCCTGAACAAAAGTTAGACCTTATGAAGGAAAGTGAAAACCACACAGAGAGTGGCTCGGTCCTCCACAGAGCCTCACTTCAGGGTCTGAAGGGCAGAGAGAGGAGCTGGGTGCGCTCAGACAGCCGGAGACGCAACGATAGACCCAAAGAACGGCATCTCCTCTAACCGAGAAATAACGCAGGCCTCCTTCTCACGTCTGCCCCTCCCGGGACCCCGGTAGCCTGCCGCGCAGGCTTGGGTGGTTTGGGGCCGGGTGGCAGCATGGTTTGGGGTGGGCATTTTCTGTTTGGCTGTTTCTTCGAGCCGACAGGAGGAACACAGAGAGAAGGGACGCGTCACATCTCGCCTTTGAGAGCAAAGCGGGAGAGTGACAGGGCCCGCCCGCAGGAGGGGCGGTATCTCCGGGCATCGCGCGCCCCCACCTATCAGCGCGCTGGCAGCTGGGGAGATACATTTAGATAAAGCAGCCGCAATCGCCGATAACAAGCCCCTCAAATGTCAGGAGGCACAAAGGCCGCCATTGATTGCCCCGCGCAGCCCGGCCCCCCTCTCTGCAGCCCTCCAGCGCTCTTTCCTCCTCTTTCACACAGTGGTGCCTCTGGCGGGACTGATCCGCCTGCGGAAAAGGCCACTGTGCCTGAACACGTATTGTGTCATTTGCTAAATGGAGTTGATCAACATCTCTCCAATTCCCGGGCTGTGCTCTGCCCCCCTCGGAGGGCGGCGGGTTTCTCTCGCAGCCAGGCCCGGGGCTGCGCAGCTTCCACCTCCCGCCCCAGCCCAGCAGCCCGTTTGCAGGCACAGAGGCCCGGGGCTGGACAAACCTCAGACAGCGGCGGGCAGAGGCCTGGAGCCCAGCCCAGCCTGAGCAAACTGGACACAAGCCCGGGGCGGCTGCTGCGGCCCGTGGACGTCAGGTGATGGGGAGATGCTCGGGGCTAATAAACTGTTCTCCCTTCCCACTGAGCAGGGTGTCTTTCCTGGGCAAGGAACTACCTTTCAAGTCCCTTTGAAGCCCCATGAAAGGATTCGGAGGAGGGAAGGAGTGGGCGTGAATACCAACAGCAGCTCCAGCCCTGGTACATGACCCCGTCCAGCCCTGCCTCCTCTCCTCCCTGCTGGCCTAGACACCCACCATCGCAGTTGCCCTTGGATTTGCCCAACATGATGACTGTGCAGATGCAATACCCTGAGAAGGGGCTGTGAGGGAGAGAATAGCAAGTTCAACAGCCGTAGGTTTTTCTTATTTTAATTTTTGGCTCTGTCCTTTCCAGTATCCTATGTAGCACACTGAGTTCATGTGGAGTCCTTCCAGACCTGTTTAGTGGAAACTCACGCCTTGCCTATTGAATGTTTGCTCACCCTCTGCTGGTTTTTATTGGCGCCCACCGAACTTGACATGAAGTCCAGCGACGTGAGCACCTCTGAGGGGGATCAATTCTAACATGCATTATGATTTTGCTTTTAATAGCTACGGGTAAATAATAGAACTCGACCTCTCTTCTGGCCCACTGTGCTTTAAATAGTTGCTTTAGAGCAAAGACAAGAATTAGACATCAAAAAATTGCTTCAGAAGATTCCAATAGTAAGAGGGGTATACTCTAAAAAGACAAATAAAGCAATGTACCAAGTGAATCAGCATTTAAAAGATTCAAAGATAGACCCCAGAGATGAACACATCCTGATACTCAAGACCTATGAATATGTCCAGCTACTGGGCAGAGAGGAATTAAGATGGTAAACGAAATAAGGTATCTAATCAGGTGGCCTTAAAGTGAGGAGCTAATTCTGGATGATCCAGGCTTATCAAAGTAATCAGAGTCCTTCCACATGGGAGACGGAGGTTGAAGGGTAGGCTGTAGCTGTGGGATATGACGGTGGTAGGATCCTCCCTGCTGGTGCTGGCTTTGAAGATGAAAGAAGTCTCCAGTCCAAGGAGCAGGAGCACCCGCAGGAGCTGGAGAAGGTAAGGGGCCAGATTCTCCCGGAGTCTCCGGAAGGAAGCACCCCAGCCCACATCTTGACTTCAGCCCTGTGAAACCCATGTTGGATTTCCAGCTCAGGGCACTGGAGGATAATACATTTGCTTGAAGTGATTTGTTGAAGCATCAGTAAGAAACTAGCACAAAAGGAAAAGAAGAGTTCTTACTTATTGAGCAAGTATGTGAGTGCTAGGTCACTTCAATCATCTCCAACCCTTTGCGACCCCATGGACTGTAGCCCACCAGGCTCCTCTGTCCGTGGGATTCTCCAAGCAAGAATACTAGAGTAGGTTGCCATTTCCTTCTCAAGGGCATCCTCCTGACCCAGGGATCAAACCCACATCTCTTAAGTCTCCTGCTTTGGCAGGTGGGTTCTTTACCACTAGCACCACATGGGAAGCCATTATTGAGCAAGTAGGAGGTGCCAGAACCTGGGCTAAGCATTTCACTTGCATTACCTCCCTCACTCCTCGGGGTCCTCCTAGGACATGAGCCCCATTGTGGTTCCCATCAGAAGAGCAAACTGAAGTTTAAAAGGTTATAAAGCTAAATTCAAAGCTCCAGCTCCCATCCGCTGCTGCTTATCCATGAAGATCCCTCCATGCTTCTGCTATGTTGTTATTGATGCTAAGTCATGCCCGATTCTTTTGTGACCCCATGGACTGTAGCCCACCAGGCTCTTCTGTTCATGGGATTTCCCAGGCAACAATACTGGAGTGGGCTGCCATTTCCATCTCAAGGGAATTGTCCTGACCCAGGGTCAAATCCACGTCTCCTCCGTTGGCAGGCAGGTCCTTTATCACTGAGTCACTAGGGAAGCCCCATTTCTGCTGTGTGTGTGTGTGTGTGTGTGTGTTAGTCACTCAGTTGTGTCATCTCTTTGCCACCCCATAGACTGTAGCCTGCCAGGCTCCTCTGTCCGTGGGGATCCTCCTCTGTCCGTGGGGATTCTCCAGGCAAGAATACTGGAGTAGGTTGCCATGCCCTTCTCCAGGGGATCTTCGTGACCCAGGGGTTGAACCCAGATCTGCATTGCAGGAAGATTCTTCACCGTCTAAGCTGCCAGGGAAACTAGAGAATAAAGTATTTATTCCAGTAGTCGAATTATGGCAAACATTGAACCAAAGCCATCAGTCATTATTTAGAGATTCAGTTTATACAAATGAAATCAAGAACCTAGTGACCATGTCTCTGAGTCATTGAAAAACCATGTCAATTGTCTCAGCCACGCAATATTGGAGATTTCCTAGATGAGTCTGTGGAATTGCCTTGCATGCCACATTCACAGTGAATTCCTCCAACAATACCTTCAGACTGAACCAAATTTGACATTTATAATGGCCCAAGAAAAGCATCTCGCTAATGGTATCACATCACTGCATGCCACAGAAATCAAAAGTGTCATTTCTAATAGAAATAATGGCTCCAACATGATGTCAGGTGACTCCTTCAGAGGGTCAATGGAGCAAAGTGAAGAAGCCTCAATGGAGGGTGTGGACGGTCAAACAGGCGGCTTGCTCATTCAAGGAGAAGGTAGATTCTGCAAGAAGAAGCAGCTTTTCAAGAATGTATACTTTTCCAAATCCTTTGGGGGGAAAAAAAATCCAAGCATGTGTCATTAGAATATCTTGATTCTTTAACAATAATGAAACCAAACAATGATACTCTACTGTATCACACGGTCAGCTGTCCAAACAGATGTGTGTTCCTCTTCCAAAGTGTAGCACTGCAAGGAAAAGAATTTTCCAGGTCCTCTTACATTTAGTTGGGACCATGATATTAGCTGTCAGAGCTTTCTTGGTGACTCAGCAGTAAAGAATCCGCCTGCAGTGAAGGAGATGCAAGTTCAACACCTGAGTCAGAAAGATTCCCTGGAGGAGAAAATAGCAACCCACTCCAGTATTCTTGCCTGGAGAATCCCATGGACAGAGGAGCCTGGTGGGAACAGTCCATGGGGTCGAAAAGAGTCAGACATGGCTGAGCAACTAAACCACCTCCATCATGATACTACCTCTTACCAATGGAGATTATTAACAGAAGTCATCTTGTCTTTTCTGTGCCAAGTATAGCAGAGTGTTAGTTGCTCAGTCGTGTCTGACTCTTTGCGACCCCATGGACTGCAGCCCACCAGGCGCCTCTGTCCATGGGAGTCTTCAGGCAGGAATACTGGAGTGGGTACCCATTTCCTGCTGCAGGGGATCTTCCCGACCCAGGAATCGAACCCAGCCTCCTGCATTCAGGGTGGACTCTTTACCATCTGAGCCGCCAGGAAAGCCCTTTCTGGGCTGAATTAGGAGGCCAATGTGTTCTCACTACTGCTGTATCCCCTCTCCCCAGCGAACATGGAGCCACACAAGGGAAGGGGCTTGGGCCCCTGAATCACTGTGTGGAAGACCGTCTGCTGAACACAATGTTGGATGATTATATAAGCAACGAATTCAGTTGTGTTTAAGTCCCTGGAATTTCAGGGTCTGTCTTGTTAAACCTGTTACAGCTAGCTGGTAGCATTATCATAATCAAAACATACATTCAAAAGGTCAAGAGGAGTATGTCTTATGGCTTTTGGCAGCAATACTGGTATGTACCTGGAAGGGCAACGTGAAGTCATTTCCATGGGTGGTCTGTAGCATAAAGAATCCTTCACACTAGCTTCTCACAAGGCATTTTGCCAGAGCTATTAAGGCCACCAGTCTTTAAAGCTCAGAGGTGTGTGTGTTGGCGTGGAATTGACTCTGACGCAGAAAAGACTCTGAAGGCGTGTACTGTATGCCTCACCCTAAGAATCTGTGTTGATTCTGCCGGACCTTTTCAGGGAAAGAGTTTCTTGTTTATAGAAAATACTTTCTAAATGGTTCCAAAAGCTCCCAAGTTCAACTCAGAAATATGCCACAAGGAAGTATAGGGAATTTTTTTTTTCTAAGAAAATATAGTTCTGTATGTACTACTTGCAACATATAGATTGAGAAAAAATAATTTTTCAGTGGAGCTTCATAGACATCAGCTGAGCTTTAGCATGTTGTTGGGGGTGGGGAGGTGGTTTGGGGAATTACCATTGCAGCAAAATACCTCCAAGCAAGTAATGAGGCTTGAAAGGTAGCAGAGATAATTAAAACAGCGGAAGGATCTTGCTGAATGGCTTTGAGCTTCCCCCCATGGCTCAGCGGTAAAGAATCTGCTTGCAATGCAGGAGACATGGGTTCAATCCCTGGGTCGGGCAGATCCCCTGGAGGAGGAATGGCAACTCACTCCAGTATTCTTGCCTGGGAAGTCCCATGGACAGAGGAGGCTGGTGGGCTACAGTCCATGGGGTTGCAAAGTTGGATACAACTGAGCAACAGCATGCACACAGGAAGCGCCTTGTTGAAGGGCTTTGAGCGCAGGCTGTGAAATGTCTACCATGGACCAGAAGGAGTGAGGGAGCCTCAGCTTTCCCTCACTTGGAAACTTGTTTGCGTCTCATAGGCCCCAGGAGGCATCCGGTTCTCCTTGCTGCAGTGGAATAAGCAGTTAGCCACGCCTGCTCGTCTTACTCCTGAGGTTCCCAAGGACAACCAAGGGGGTGGAAGAGTGGGGAAGCTCTCTCATAAAGAACTCCATCCCACAGAGAAGCAAATATTACCAAGTTCATGTGATTCAACTGACTGTAATGCAAGATATTTACAAACTAAGAAGGCCAATAAAACCGCAACACTGGCCTAGTTCTGACCCCTGAAGTCCCTGCCACATCCCAGCTCCACGCTGTGTGTTGTCCACCTGTCTCTGCCTCCATCGCTGAGCCCTCGTCCCTCCTAAGAGCAGACATCAGTACAGCAAGTGGCATCACATTTTGAAGAGGATGCAAAATATATACTGCATATTTTATAAAACAAGTCATTCTCTTGAAAATCAACAGACTCTCACTATAAAAATAGAAAATAAATAAAACATAGTCTTGATGTGTCCAAGAAATGGTGTGAAAGGGAAAATCACTCAGTTGTATCTGACTCCTTGCAACCCTTTGGACTATACAGTCCATGGAATTCTCCAGGCCAGAATACTGGAGTGGGTAGCCTTTCCCTTCTCCAGAGGATCTTCCCAACCCAGGGATCAAACCCAGGTCTCCCGCATTGCAGGCAGATTCCTTACCAGCTGAGTCACAAGGGAAGCCCAAGACCACCAGGGTGGGTAGCCTATCCCTTCTCCAGCAGGTAAGCAGCATTTGAGGCGCTGACCATGCCAGACACTCACCCAGCCTCCTGGTTCCTCTTTATGCAGAACCGAAGGCCAATTTCTTGTTACCTCAGCAAACTGCTTTTCCCAGCACTACATCTATTCCTGACAGGCTCCCAATCCTGATGAACAGACATTAATTACAATTCTTTCTCTGACTCTTAAAATATTAAACCTGATAACTGTTGGGCATATGCTCCACCTGAAACATAACTGTTGAAGATATGCACTGTACATACATCCCCACCTCAGTAAATGACACGCTTTTTTGCTCATCAAGCTCAGCTTGCCTTGTCTCAGTATCATTTTGTGCATTTTTTTTAATCCTTTAAAGTCGAGTGGTGAACATTATCAGTGGAGAATCTTAGGAAACCAGATGAAGAGCTCAGAAAGCGTCTGCTGTCGGCAGTATGAACTGGGGACAAACCCACCAGTTCACGTTGAGAATCCCAGAGCCTATTCCTCCACCTCATTCGAGTCTGAATTCCTAAATCCGTAGATTAAGGGGGAAAGCCCCTGATCTTCTCACCGGCAACTCCTAGGTTTTAAAAGGGAATGATCCAACATACTTTGAAAAGAATGTCCTCTTTGAGGAAAATCCTTCTGATGATTATTTTTAATAACGATAGCCCATTGATCTGTCTGCGTTTGATGTTGGCACATCAGGAGGGAGAGGGGGGTGGTGCTTATATCTCCATCAGTGAATTCTTGAAACACACCCAGTCCCCTGAGCACTGCCTGTTGAACTCCCTGAGCTGTCAGCCTTCCCCATCTAGCCGCAAAGCCTGTGAAGTCTGAGCAATCTGCCGGCAGCCCTCCTGCACTCCTCGGCCTGTACACCCTCCCAGGGAGCAGTGTCAGGCAGTTTAAGGAAAAGAGCATCATTCTGGGTGACGAGACAGCCCCACCTCCCGGGGTGAGTGACTGACTGAGGATGCTCCCTGTTGACAGCAGGGACTGGGCCCTGGGAAAGATGTTGATGTAGACCAGGGAGACCCACAGGTTCACTCCCGGGCAGGTTCACTCCCGGGCAGGTTCACTCCCGGGCAGGTTCACTTCCGGGCAGGTTCACTTCCGGGCAGGTTCACTTCCGGGCAGGTTCACTTCCGGGCAGGTTCACTTCCGGGCAGGTTCACTTCCGGGCAGGTTCACTTCCGGGCAGCTTTGCCCTTGCCTGGGAGAGGAGGGCAGCCAGGGGAAGGAGAGAAGTATCAGTCAGTTGCGCTGTGTGCTCCGTCACGTCTCTTTGTAAACCCTCTGGACTGTAGCCGCCGGGTTCCTCTGTCCATGGGATCTTTCAGCCAAGAATACTGGAGGGGGTTGCCATTTCCTCCTCCAGATTAGTCACAATCAGTATTTATCACTAAAAGAAAAGAACAAAAAGCCACAAAACTATGATTCTTCTTACTCAAAGAAAACTAGGAATTAGTATTTGGTGGATATTCTTGCCTGCAGAATCCCCGTGGACAGAGGATCCTGGCAGGTTACAGTCCATCTGGCTGCAAATAGCTGGACACAACTGAGCGACTGTGCACGCATGCGCACAGGAGCAGGTTTTTATGCAGAGGCTGGCGACGGTCATCTGAAAAGACCCCTCTGGTCCACGGCCACCCGCTTCCCCCTGTCAGTCCCAGCCTCAAGGAGCCTCAACCAGGGACGTGGTTTGGGCCAACCTTAGCCTCTGAAGTCAGTTGAGGGAGGTCCTGTCAAAGGGACAATATGCTTCTTTTCAAAGAAATTTCCAGAAACGAACACAACATTGTAAATCAATTACATTCAAATAAAAAAAAAAAGAAGAGAGAAGTGGGCTTGTCTGGGCTTTGGTCACCCATGAGGAATGTCTTCATTTCAGACAGGAAATGCCCTGCTCTGAAGGGATTTCTATGTCTCTGGAGTCCCAGCTCCCAAAGACATTCCTTAGTCTCCCCCGCTCCGGAGCCTGAACTCACAGGTGGTCGCCATGATGCGGCTGTAACCTCAGCCATGGGCTCTAGGCTGCACGCTGGAGGGCGAGGGAAGCTTGCACGGAGAAGGCCACACTGTGAGCGGAGGTGCAGGAGGCCACAGCCCTCAGCCCCACTCACATACCCGCTCAGGGCAGGCGGGCCTCTCTGCAGCCGGTCACAAGTTTACATCCGGGGACTCTTTCCGGTTCCATCAGGGAGTCTCTCATCCTGATCGCTGCTCGCAGCCACCTGGAAGAAGATGAGCGAGTCAGGCAATGAAGCCACGCTTTGCAGCCCAACCCGCCACCCACCAGCCTGGTGATCTTGACAAATGTATCGAAAGTTTTTGAGCCTTGTTCAACCTAGGAAGGGGGCTTCTCAGGCGGTGCAGTGGTAAAGAATCTGCCTGCCAATGCAGGAGATGCCAGAGGTACAGATTCGATTCCGAGGTAGGGAAGGTGCCCTGGAGGAGGAAATGGCAACCCACTCCAGTATTCTTGCCTGGGAAATCACATGGACAGAGGAGCCTGGCGGGGTACAGTCCCTGGGGGTCTCAAAGAGTCAGATACCGCTTAGCTGCTAGACAACAACATCCTGTGGAAAAACACCTCAAAATCCAGCTCTACTACTTATAAACTAAGCGATTTGGGCAAATTATTTACCTTCACTGAACACTTTCTTATCTAGAAGATGGAGCTAATGATAGGATTACAGTTCTCAGCTTATAGAATTCTTCCGTGAATTGAGAAAACTTAGGTAAAATACTTAGCATAATAGGCATCCATTAAATGTTAGACAGGATTTGTGTGTTCAATATTTGCCTATTCATTTATTCAGCTCAAAAGGTATGGGAATTAATAAGAAAAGGCGTGCCAAATGCCTAGCTAAATGTCTCCAACACAGTAGGCACTAAACGCAATTTATTTCTCTTCTCCTTTTCACAGTTAGAGGACTAAGATCCAGAGGTACCAGGTCCATTCCATCTTATTTAATGCTGCTGCTAAACCATCTCTGTATCTCGCAAGTCCCCGGCAGGAAGAAACAGAAAGTGAGAAAGGTACAGAGAGAGACCTGAGAACCCCGTATCTGCTTTAATTGATTTACTTCAGGTCAAACTCAAGGAGCAGGGACATAAGTGGAAGTCCATTTAGCCGACTTGAAAGCTCTGTTCTTGACCTCGGAGGACTTGGAGGTCTTTGAACCCATTTGAGTATCTAAGTCTTTGGCCAGAAGGAAAAATTTCTCAGGTGCTTTTTCATGCCTTCGAAATGAATTAATTTCCTAAATGGAAAATTGAAGTAATTAGGTTATAGACTGAGTGACATTTACTAAGGTGAAAGGCAGAGAAATTTTTATATCCTTTATTAAACAGTTATTAGTTGTATTAAGCAATATGGAACAATTACTTTTATTCCCCTAAATGTGATTATTCTTTTCATGCCAAGGTACGCTCGGATTCACAAGAAGCCAGCAGACCGTGACTACTCAAAAAACGCACCGTGCTGCATTTTCAGCCTTGCTCCCAAGACCAGCAGCTCACTGGGCAGGTGGGCAGAGGGGCTCGAAGGGACACATAGAACGAGGTTCTGGAGATGGTGCTCAGCTTTCTTCACACACTTGGATGTATCTTTCTCATGAATGTTGCATTCTATCCCACCAACCCGCCCAGCCAGGAAATTTATTCAAAACTACTATTAATAGCATCTTCTATGTGCCAGAGGCTTCCCTGATAGCTTAGTTGGTAAAGAATCTGCCTGCAGTGCAGGAGACCCGGGTTACATCCCTGGGTCAGGAAGATCCCCTGGAGAAGGAAATGGCAACCCACTCCAGTATTCTTGCCTGGAGAATCCCTGGGACAGGGGAGCCTGGCAGGCTACAGTCCCTGGGTCTCAAAAAGTCAGACGTGACTGAGTACCCAACATGCACACCCTCAACCACTATATTCCAGACACTGTTCTAAGGTCTACAACTGTGCGAATAGCAGACAGGACCTCTCATCTCCATGGGATTTGCATTCTAGAAGGGGAAGTCAGCAGAAAATGAAATAAGTAGAACCCACAGTAAGTCAGAGGCCACTTGGGTGGAGAAAAGGGACAGTCCTAAGAGAGGTGCTGATAGACCATCGAGGGAGGTGAGGGAGCTGGACACACAGCTGACTGTGGAAGAACATTCTAGCAGAAGGAGTCGCTGTGTGCAAAGATCTGACATGGCTGGGGTTCCAGGACCCCCAGCAGCAGCGACTCCCATGACCAGTTCAGGTGTGGGCAGGTAAGCAGGGGTCTGAGAGCTGGGGAAGGGCAGTCACTGGGAAGATTTTGACTTTCCTTCTGAATGAGACAATGAGCCTCTGAGAGATTATGAGCAGGGGCATTCCCATCAAAGAAACACACAAATATCCATAAAACAGTTACGTGTTGTTTCTCCAATGAGCCTCCCCTCCTACCTCCATCTCCCAAATGACAAATGAGGCCTTTGTCTTAGAGGTAGTTTCCCACCCCTGACCTGCTCTGCTTTGGGATCTTGACAATGCAAAGAGGGAACAGGGCAAGCATCTGGCACAGGTTTAGACTGAGTTATAGAATACTGATTGATTCAGAGCCCAGAGAAAAACTCCTGCATCTTCTGATCCAAAATAGTAACTTGAACAGCTCTCTGCATCTCTCTGACCCTCAGTGAGTGAGTGTGAAGATTACATGAGGTAATGCACTTAAAACGTTTGACATAAACCTAGTGCTCAATAAACAGTGGCTATTTTTATGTAAGGCGTGACTTCTTATTTCTGAGTCCACCTCCATCTCTAGTTTTGTGTTCTGGTGCTTTCTTCTTATCTGATGAAGGTGCCTTGGCTCCACCCTGCAAACCCCCTTGCCCCAGTCCCACTTCCTTGCCCAGTTCTGTTAAGAGCCACCGACATCCCCAAAGTGTTCCAACAGCTCCCTTTCAATCAGCAATTCTCACTGGATAGTGATACTAACTTTCAGTGAATAGAGGCTGGGCATATTGCTAAGCACCCTACATTGCACAGGACAGACCCACAGAGACAACGATCTGGCCTCAAAGGGTAACAGTGCTGCCGATGGGAAATCTTACAATGGAGAATACAGATGAGGTATCACTCTTACATGTGTGTGCATATGCCCCTGAGGCTCAGATGGTAAAGAATCCACCTGCAATGCAGGATACCCAGATTTGACCCCTGGGTTGGGGAGATCCCCTGGAAGAGGGCATGGCAACCCGCTCCAGTATTCTTGCCTGGAGAATCCCACGGACAGAGGAGCCTGGAGGGCTACAGTCCACGGGGTCGCAGAGAGTTGGACATGACTGAGTGACTGAGCACATGTGTATTTGGGTTTCCCTCTGGCTCAGTGGTAGAGTCCTCCTGCCAACACAGGGAACCTGGTTCGATCCCTGGGTCAGGAAAATCCCACTGAGATGAAAGTGGCAACCCACTCCAGTATCCTCTCGGAGAATTCTACAGACTGGAGCCTGGCGGACTACAGTCTCCATGGGGTCACAAGAGTTGTACACGACTGAGCGACTAAACCCCACCATATAGGTAACCCAGAAAGCATGTTTGTCCCTCACTGTGCCAGACACAAAAGGCTAGAATTGCCCCTCAATTCTCAGCAGGAGACATGTGACTGTGAATTTGGTGCTGTGTGCTGTGCTTAGTCACTCAGTCGTGTTTGACTCTTTGCGACCCCATGGACTGAAGCCCGCCAGGTTCCTCTGTCCAGGCAAGAATACTGGAGTGGGCTGCCATGCCCTCTCCAGGGGATCGTCCCAGCCCAGGAATCAAACCCAGATCTCCTTCATTGCAGGTGGATTCTTTACCATCTGAGCCACCAGGAAGTCCAAGAACACTGGAGTGGGTAGCTTATCCCTTCTCCAGGGGACCTTCTGGACCCAGGGATCAAACTGAATCCTGCATTGCAGGCAGACTCTTTACAAAGTCCTATTTTCCATGATGGGCTAGAAGTGGGAACTGCCTCCTTGGGAAGGAGCTCAAAACACATGAGCTGAGCTGGAGTCTCTGTGGTCAGGGCTCTTACTCCCACCTCCAAGGAAGGCAAGACTTCCGAGTCCTTTCCAAGCTCTGCAAGCACCCCGGAGCGTCCCATGCTAGAACTGCCTGAACTGCCTTCTGCTCCTGTATCCAAGCCTCCCGTCATCACAGTCACATGCCCCCTAGTCAGTCCCCATCATCAAGGCGTGCATTTATTTAACTCTCTTATGTGCCAGCCTGCCCATTCTGTCCAGTCTGACGGTGCTCCTAGGAGAGAAAATTATTTCTCCAAAGGTGAAAATTTAAGTGGATGAATGACAGCAAAGAAAAACTTTCATCTCCTTCCAGTACTTTCCTGAGACTTGCTGGTCACTGTCCACCAACATTGTAGAATGACAGCAGCCTCACCCCCTCCCATGCATCTCTGTCCCCTCACACTCGTCCTTGGCACTCTCCACAGCCGACGCCTGCCATAAAGGCAAGGTCTGCCGTCTCGTCTCCGCTCCTTTAGAAAAGGAACTGCGAGCAAAAAAGCTCAAGGCATAAGGAAAAGCAAAGATCAATCCTACAACACGAGCAAATTCTATAGGAAGCTCTAGGATAATGACGGTGTCAAAAACGGCTTATTGTTTGCATCTTGGTAGCAGATAAAATTACAGTATTGGAAACTTGAAGATGAGTAAAACAAAGGAAATTAGGAAAAGAAGCTGGGGGAACCTCTGTTTCTAATCTATGCTGCTTTTTTCAAAGATATACTTAGGCCCAGCTGTCCAGCCCAGCCTCTGAGACTTGTGAGGCAAAAGATGACTTGGCAGCAAGGTGTTCAAGTTCGAGCGAAGTCACAGTCGGCCGTGGGAAAGCCTGTTTCCGGGAGGGTGTTGCCCCCAGGATGGCATTTCCTAAAAAATGTCAAAGCAGGTCCTCCCCCTCCCCTCACAGCCTGGCAGTCCACTCCAGCTGCCCTGGGAGCCCCGAGATGCAGCCTTCCCCATCTCTTCGCCTTCTGCGCTCCTGCCTGCAGGCATTCCCTGCCTCGACCCTTCAAGCCAGAGAGGTAGTCAGAGCTGCTGGTAGGCCTTGTCATTTAGACACAGAGCAGACAGCCTGCGGTGATGTCACCAGCCACGGCAGTCCAGAGGTCTCAGCTACCAGCAGGCAGGTGCATCAGGAGACTGGAAATACGACAGCCCTTGGAGATACGTGCAGACACCAGCAGGGCCGACTCGGTGTTGCCAAATTAAGAAAAAGAGAGGCAGGAGGTCTGTTTCCAGAGAGTTTTGAGCTGAGTGGCCATGATTTTAGAGGGAATCACCACCCAGGGCTCTCACATCTAAGTGGCAGAGGACTCTAATGACCTTACCCACCACCTCCCAACCTCGCTCCAGTTCAGAGTCTATACAGCTCTAACTAGTGCAAGGTCCGGATATTTTTCTTAAAATCAAGAACCAGATCACAGCCTGTTTCATGAAGTATTATATTTTTATAAGCCCTAAAATACTCCAATACTTTGGCCACCTGATGCGAAGAACTGACTCATTTGAAAAGACCCTGATTTTGGGAAAGACTGAAGGCAGGAGGAGAAGGGGATGACAGAGGATGAGATGGCTGGATGGCATCACTGAGTCAATGGACATGAGTCTGGGTAAACTCCGGGAGTTGGTGATGGACGGGAAGCCTGGTGTGCTGCAGTCCTTGGGGTCGCAGAGAGTCAGACACGACTGAGTGACTGAACTGAACTGAACTGCAAATACTATGCCATCCTTTGATAACAAGAATGGGCTCAATTAAGCACATAGTCCTAGAGAAACTTTCTCTGTATATGAGGCTCTGCTGGGGGCTGCGAGAGGACCAGGTTAAAAAACGCACCATTCTTGCCATTAAGATGCTTAAATTCTCTTGGAGTAATTGGACACAGACATGAATAACCATGAAATACGGAGCAAAGGGTAAGTGTGGTTGAGAAGCCTAAGATGCTGCAAGGATTCAGAGAATGGGGAGACCTCATCATGTTAAGGACTGAGAAAGGCCTTGAAGGGTAGAAGTTTAGGAATTATCTCAAAAACAGAACAGATTCGCCATCTTCAGCCTTGGGTAACCTCATAAATAAGGCATGGTCACAAGAAAATGCAGGTATAATGGGAATGTATCCGCCAAGTCATTGGTTAAGTTGACATTTATCACGGACCTGTTACACGCCAGGCACTGCTCCAGGCATCGGAAGCAGAGGCATGATGGGAGCAGACACTCCTGGAGCTTTAGAGACAAGTCAACATCCATCGATTTTAAAATGTCACAATCAAAACAGGGCAACCGGAGAGGGCGTGACATTCAGATGAGATCTGCCTATTACGAAGCTGGCTGCGGGAAGGAAGGACTCTTGGTAAAAGAAAGAGCTGGAGCCAGGCCCCAAGTTGGGCATGATCTTGTCTGTTTGCAGAAGGGCAGCATGGCTGGAACAGAGACAGAATGGGAGAGGGGCTCCCGGGAGGACAGAGATGATGCATGGTGCCACGACTAGGATGGCAGCGGGGACTCCGGAAAAGGCAGGGGAGGTGGGGAGAGCTGTTAAGGGCACATTCAGGTGAAGCACTGTTGGGATCAGAGAGTCGAGAGGTAAATGGTTAAGGGGGTTCGCTGAGTTCAAATTGGTAGCATTTGCTGATGGTGGTGGGTTTGAGCACCGAAGGGAAAAGAATGAAAGAAAATACCAAGGCTTTTACCATAAGGAACTGATGGGTCTAGTTTATGAGATGGGGATGCCGGTATGAGGGTAAATGTAGGGGGAACATTCTACTTTGTCTAACTTAAGTTTCAGATTATCATATTTATAGTGATGAAATACCAAGAAGAAATACACACATAAATACACACAAAAGTTGTTTTGAAAGAGAAGCAGAAAAATAAGGCAGTAACTGGAAGCGGACGTAGACTTTTTTGTCTTAAGACCAGAAATACTGGAATATTCTGACATAATTTTCTCCGCCCAAATACAGTGGGGAAGCCAGAAATATATGCCACAATTCATAGCCATTTCTGATACAACAAGGACATAAAACAATTATCTGTAATAAACCCAAGAAATGCAAATTAGAAGAAGAAAGAGATAATAATATTTTTCACTCAACAGAGTAGAAAAAGCAAAAAATATAAATAACACCCAGGGTTGATACAGATGTGGGGAAATGAGCTTGCTTGTGTACTTTTGGAAGAACCCTAAATTAGTACACAATCTTTTTTGGAGTCAGTTTGGAGATAGCTATCAAAAGCAGTTAGATCAAACGACTCCATGTGAAATTTATCCTGCAGAATCAAAAATAAATGTATAGGGAATTCCCTTGTGGTCCACACTGCCAGGGCCCAGGTTCAATCCCTGGTCAGCGAATAAAGACACCCACAAGCCCTGTGGTATGGTCCAAAAATTTAAAAAAAGAATTATAACGGTGCCCATTGTCTCCTTTCTGATGAGGGAGTAATGCAGACAGTCACTTTACATCCACGTAAAGAAACATTGTCTCAACACACGGCCATGAAAAAGATGTCTTTATTTTAAATGAAAAAAAAAAAGGGCAAGATACATGATAGTGTATCCATGTGATTCTAATTGTATCACAAATATTTACATTTGCCTGTGCATATAGGCAATGGCACCCCGCTCCAGTACTCTTGCCTGGAAAACCCCATGGACGGAGGAGCCTGGTAGGCTGCAGCCCATGGGTCACACAGAGTCGGACACTACTGAGCGACTTCACTTCCACTTTTCACTTTCATGCATTGGAGAAGGAAACGGCAACCTGCTCCAGTGTTCTTGCCTGGAGAATCCCAGGGACGGGGGAGCCTGGTGGGCTGCCGTCTGTGGGGTCGCACAGGGTCAGACACGACTGAAGCGACTTAGCAGCAGCAGTGCATCTGTACAATGTTATAAATGTGAGCGAGAATTAGAACAGATGACTCACTAAAGCTGTCACTGGAAATCAACGAGGAGAAAGGGGTCTTCCTTCTCACTTCGTATATTTCAGTGAGATTGAATTTATATAAGGAGGAGGATCACCTTTTGAGTCTAACATTAGAAATTAAAGAGAAATATTAGAAGTTTAGACAAGACGAGACACAAAGAGTAGGACTCAGCCCTAAACAAGCGCCTTCTCAGTACTGGCGAGGGTGTGCGGCCATCCTCCCACTGCGAGGGCGAGGCGAGAACTTGGCACGTCACTGGAGGGTACCCTTGGCAAAAGTATGGGCGTCTTTGAAGCAGTTATATACTTAGATGCGCTAAATACACTTCAAGGAATCTATCCTAAGGGACCAGTCAGATACACAAAGATGTATAAAATAGGATGCTCATTGCCACTTTAGCAATAATAGTGAGACACTTAAAGAAATATTATTTGATATCAGATCAATCATTTTGTAAATCACATTCAAATAGACAATGGACTATAAGGCAGCATCCAAAATCACATTTTAAAGAGTACTGAATGATGCGGAGAAATGTTTACGATATATGCTAAAGATTAAAATAAAAAAAAGACACGCTTTCCTTCACACTGCATAATCTCTGTTTCACACACATGTGGCTAAACTGGGAAAGAATGCGTCTGCAATGCAGAAGACCTGGGTTCAATCCCCGGGTTGGAAAGATCCCCTGGAGGAGGGAAAGGCTACCCATTCCAGTGTGCTGGCCTGGAGAATTCCATGGACTGTATAGTCCACGGGGTCACAAAGAGTCAGACACGACCAAGCAACTTTCACTTTCCACACACTTACATGTATATACATCCATTAACGGTGTTGATTTAATTTGTTTAATTTATTCTGCTTATAGTTCTATTTTTTCCTAAATGTTCTTCAGTGAAGATTCATTCCTTTGTAATCGGGATGATTTTTTTTTAATTTTTTTTCTGTTTTTTCTTTTTACATGGTTATTGGAGCACAGTTGATTTATAATGTTGTGTTAGTTTTTTGCTGTACGGTAAAGTGGACCAGTTAACGTATACACACATATATTCACTTTTAGGCTATTTTCCCATATAGGTCATTATAGAGTATCGAGTCGAGTCCCCTGCGCTGTACAGCAGGTCTTTATTAGTTATCTATTGTGTACATGTAGTGTGTATCTGTCAACCCCAATCGTCCAATTTATCCCCTGTCCCTTTGCCTCCTGGTAAGCATAAGACTGTTTCTACATCTGTAGCTCTATTTCTGTTTTATAACTAAGTTTATTTGTACCTTTTTTTTTTCAGTTCTACACATATAAGTGATATCATGTAGTATTTGTCCTTCTGTGTCTGACTTACTTTACTCAGTATGATAATCTCTAGATCCTTCCATGTTGCTACAAATGACATTAATAAGAGAATTAATAAATTAGTATATTTCTCCCAAAGCTCATTGGATTTTATTTTTGTCTTTTTGCTCAACTTGAAAAGCTGCTGAAGATAACTCAACTAAAGGGAAAATTACCTCAGTAAAGCAGCTGCATCTCACACATTCCTCACTGCCCACTTTTTACGAATTCCCACTCATCTTATCGATGTTAAGACACATTAACGTTCGGGATCCCGGGCTCCTGGGAGACATATGGGCCCAAGCTCTGGGCAGCATCTGTTAGTCCAACAGAAGGGCATTCCTCAGCAGAAATTGAAATGGATGTTATTTACTCTAACAAACGCGGACCGCATTACAGGGGTATAAATCACCTGCACACGTGGGACCAAAGGGTCCAAGCTGAGCAGAGCCAAAGTCTGTGCTAACAACACCTTGTCCATCTTCTTCCTCAGCCCCAAAGGCAAGTCTGCTTCCAGCAAAAGCCAGCTCATTCTGCACATAACCCAAACCGATTTCCACCCAGTGCATCCTCCACTGCAAGGATGGCCTGGGTGTGCTGTATCAGTAGACACTGCGGGCACTTCCAACAGCCTGATCCTCAGCTGGAACCCTCAGCAACAAGCTTACATCCACTCAGGTCCCCTAAAACCCTCCTCAAAAAGCTGGGCCAACAGTGAGTGACAGAATGCCACAAGTGAATTCATATTCTTTAGCCTGGCCAGAGTCAGGTTACGGGTTAATATGAAAAAGACAGCAAAGTAGCCTAGCACTTGACACTTGTTACCATTCCATCACTAGGACAGACCTAAGAGACACAGAGCGTCCAATACCCCATTTTCTAGATGAGCAGCTAGGACTCAGAGAAGCTAAGGGAAGTGCCCAGAGTCACACAGCTCGTAGATGGTGGGGCTGAGACCAGAATCCAGGCACTCTGAGTCCCCACACAAGACACCTGCCACATGGGTTTTAACAATACCAGTGTCGGGGTCTACTGTGACCCCATAGGTAGAGCGCTTCTCTTTTACTCCATACAATGCAAGTTTTCGATGAATATGAGCCCCTGTGGTTAAACCTCCTGTAAAAGGCTACGGGAAGAGATAAGGAAGAATGGATCTCTCCTGGGACTGCTGTTACTGTCCATCCATCTGTCCTAAGGTCATGACTCCCTCAGGACACAGTGATGTCTGAACTACTCTGCCAAGCCAAGTGCAGACCTCCGTGTGTCTTCCAGCTCTGATGGCTCCGGAGAAGAAGGCTCCAGAGAGAGGCCGGGCGCGTTCAAGGTGACCTGTGTGACGTGACCTGGGTGGGCAGCCGCTGCACGCTGGCAGAGCAGGATAGTTAATGGTTCCTGCCCTCCCTGTCTTCACAAGCTAATCAGAACTAATCGGCAAAAATCATTTTCAGCTCTGGGTCCTCTGCATCTCAGGGCTTAATTATGATACCTCACTTGCTCAGAACAAGTGCTTGGAACCTGCAGGTGAATCCTCGCCCTTTGCGCCTTGAATGGGGATTCAGTCCTGACTCATGCTCAATCATGGCTTCTTGAAATTCAAGGAAAATAACAAATGCTGATTTTTTTCTTCCCCCTCTGATTTTTTTCAACCAAATGGATTAAATAGGAGGATGAAGAGCTGTTTTTAAACCATAGACATTTTTTTTTCCCTTTGGTAAGCACTGTAAGACTGTTCATTTAGTAGAACAGATTTTACTGCACTGTCTGGTCACACACCTTAAAGTTACAGAACATTCTAGTCTCTTCCATGAGGGTCATTTGATGCTTTAGTTGTAAACTTGCTACATGTCAGAGGAGCCACTCGCTGCCAAGCTATCTCTAAACTTGCGCACAGGACTGACGCCCATTCGCACATCCCCCACCCGTTCCAATTCACATGGCGTTCCTGAGGCATCAGATGGTCCCTCTCATCGCGGCCTCTTCAGCCCGATTCCCAGCTTCCTCACTCTCAGCACCGAACAGAACCACGGGTACGATGACTGCAGGAAGAGACGCCCAGCAAAGAGCTCAGCCTCTGCGTGAAGAAACCCAGTCGCACTCCGCCTGGCTGATCTGGAATCCCTGAGCGTGTTTACAGTTGTGACGACTGATCTAGAAAGGGCCTGGGGGCCCCTCCCCAGCCCACTCCACTCAAGTTTCTTTCTTTTTTTTTTTTTTTGCAGAAAATATGATTTTATTATAGGAATGTAGACATGTCTCTTACATCTAAGCTTTTTACTTATTTGCTGTTTGTTCCTTCATGTTATCCATTTATTAATATTTTTATTGAAGTGATTTACAATGTGGTGCTAATTGCTGCTGTACAGCAAAGTGATTCAGTTATATACACGCTCAGTCTCTCAGTCAGAGCCGCAGTTCGTGATCCCACGGACTGTAGCCCTCCGTCCACAGAATTCTCCAGGCAAGCATACTGGAGTGGGTTACCATTTCCTTCTCCAGGGGATCTTCCCGACCCAGGGATTGAACCCAGGTCTCCTGTGTCTCCTGTGTTATATTGGTAGGCAGATTCTTTACCACTAAGCCACACGGGAATCGGCTATATGGGGGACGGCTGTATATATATGAGAGTTAGACATGACTGGCTGAGCGCACACACATATATACTCTTTTTGTATATTCTTTTCCATTATGGTTTATCATAGGATAGTGAATACAGTCCCTGTGCTATACGGGGAGATACTGCTGTTTATTCTGTACATAAAAACTGACATCTGCTAACCCCAACCTCCCACTCCAAAGGAAACTATTACCCTATCAAGGCTTTAAAACACATCTGTCTTCAGCTTCTCTAAGCCATTATGAAAACCATACAGCTAATCCCTTGGCATATGACCCAGACCCTAAACTTGGGAGGTATTTCAGGACTTCCAGTCGTGCAAAAACCTTTTGGGCATAATATGATGAACATTTCTGGTCTCTGCGATTACCCCAGGCTCTGCTGCCAACATCCCAACCTGGCAAATCCACGTCCCTCTGTGCCTGGGCCCACCCCGCCCACACTTCCCTCAGCCGCTTCCAGGAAGTTGCTGAAGGACGGATCCCAGCAGACAATCCCAGATTCAAGGACGCCTGAAGGTTACAGCCTTACTGTGCAGTCACATCTCACAGATGGACGAGTAACGCAGAAATAATAAGAATCGCTCCCCGGGTAGGGGGATGAGTCAGGCGGCTCCAGGAATAGCCAGCAGACTTCCGTCTCCTATTACTGCTCGGCATCACCAGCAGAAGACTTCTGGGAGGGCATGGTGCCCTCACACATGTTTTCAGCCCAGAAATATTTGTCTTGAATCCTTTTCCAAATCTTCTCAAGCTGCAATAAACTCGACTTGAAATATTTTTTTCTTCCATTAGACAACTCAAAGTCTGGGCCAAAAACCCTACTGAAAATGTGCGTTTATGAACTTGAAACTTTCTCTGGGGCTACCAGTATTACATGCAGGGTACAGAGAGCCTCTCTTTCTGGCCAGATTTATGAGAACACGGCAGGCGGCCTGCACCGTTGTATGTTACAGTGGCAAATAGGCAAGTGCTACTGAAGGGCCGTCGGTTATTATATTTGACAGAGAAGATGGGAAATTCTCCGAGGCCTGGAAAGGGACAAACTTGACCCATATGAATAAGGAGGGAGGAAGACCTATCTCCGTGGCAATGACAAGCCAGTCAATGAAAGTTTGATGTCTCCCAAGACAAATGCAGTAACAATAACAAATAATAACCTTAACAACACACACACACACACACACACACACACACTACTTCACAGCAGGCACTGTTCTAAGAATCAGCTCACTTGGGAAGCCAGGCACACCCCATCTCCTCTTATCCACGCACAACATACACTGACGCTTACACTCTGACAGGCCCTGTAGCAAACGGACCTACACAACTTTGTTTAATCCGAAACATCCTAAATTAATGGGACCCTAGTTCTGCCTAACATCTATTAATGACAGTTGTGAAATACTGAGACTTATTCATTCATCCATTCTGCAAATACTCATGGAATGCCATTTTTGTCAAGCATGGAAGTAAGCAAACGTTAGGTCGAAAAGAGTAGCCAGCTGAAGATTCAGGTGAGAAATGAGTAAAAGACTAAAGCAATGAAGCTTATCTGCAGCCTCATTTTTATGAGAAACCAGAGGGTGGGGCAGATAGATGCTTTGCAAAGATCGTCAGGCCCTGCGATGACCAGCCTGTGCCAGTGGCTTCTGCAATCTGTTAAGCTTATATCGGCAAACGGGCTTAAGAGTTGTGAGAATCCCTGTCCCTCAAAATAAAGTTTGTTTGAATCGTCTTTAAAGAAACACCCTAAATAATGTAAATTTCCGTCAAATACAGAGGACATTTGTTCCGCTATAAGGCAAACTTCTTGTCTAAATGATAAAGTGCTCAGCCCAGGCCACAGAGGGGAGTTATGGTCCTTGAAATCTCCACTAACAGGATTGATTGCCATCTTTACTGTGCGGCCGCCTAGCGTGGCTTGAGGCAGGGGCTTGCACTAATGCACCTCTGGAACTTTCTCCCAGACCTTTAGCTGTGACTGTGGGAAACTTGCAGAATAGTAATAAAAGGTGTGGGTGATTGTGTGCAAGCATGTCTGGGTGCATGGGTACGTACACAGATGGGCGGGAAGAAAAGGACCTGCGAAGATCAGCTGAATATTAAATGTCAAAGCCAAGAGCAACTTTCAGCCTTTATTCAGAGGATCAAGTGTAGGAAAAAGGAAATGAAAACTATAATTGCCTTAAGCCTGTGTCTATATCCTGGGTAAAATTTGCACACTTTACTGTATCTATTACCCCAACCGCGGCAATTTCTTTTCCCCCAGAGCAATAATTAAGAAACTTAATTTATAGCAAGAATGAAAATGTCAAGATCCTCATTCTCTTAAATGATGTCAAAGCTCTTAGGTTGTTCATTGAAGCTCCTTTCTTTCCTTGAATCCCCACAGTTAAGACAACCACCCAGGCCACCCCTCTGGTTTAAACACCATGCTCCAGAGTCCACTGTGCTCTTGAGATTTGACTCCAAAAAGACCTCAAGAAGACAACAGGGTAAGTGCTTGTGGAAAAGCCGTCACAACAAACGTGGTGCTCCACAGCCTCATAAAGGCCACCCCTGGGGCAAGGCCCATGACATCAGGCATCCTGGACCTTGAACTTGGGAGAGGACCACACTGACAAGAGCAGAGCTAGCAAGACAGCAGGCAAACCAACAAACCTCTAGGGCTTTGTGTGTGTAACACACACGCACAGACACACACACACCTACGTACACACACCCATGAACATACAATCATCATACAAACTCCTCTTCTATCTTTAACACTGAGACTAGCTAGTTAGTGGTTTGATGCTCTCAAATTGTGGTGCAGTAGAGAAGATGCTCGGAGAAGGCAATGGCACCCCACTCCAGGACTCTTGCCTGGAAAGTCCCATGGACGGAGGAGCCTGGTGGGCTGCAGTCCATGGGGCCGCAAAGAGTTGGACACGACTGAGTGACTTCACTTTCACTTTTCACTTCCATGCATTGGAGAAGGAAATGGCAACCCAGTCCAGAGTTCTTGTCTGGAGAATCCCAGGGACTGGGGAGCCGGGTGGGCTTCCGTCTATGGGGTCACACAGAGTCGGACACGACTTAAGTGACTTAGCAGCAGCAGCAGCAGAGAAGATGCTTGAGAACCCCTTGGACTGCAAGGAGATCAAACCAGTTAATCCTAAAGGAAATCAGTCCTGAATATTTCTTGGGAAAGACTGATGCTGAAGCTGAAGCTCCAATCCTTTGACCACCTGATGCGAAGGGCTGATTCATTGGAAAAGACCCTGATGCTGGGAAAGATTGAGGGCAAGAGGAGAAGGGGGTGACAGAGGATGAGATGGTTAGATAGCATCACTGACTCAATGGACATGAATCTGAGAAAACTCCAGGAGATAATGAAGGACAGGGAAGCCTGGCGTGCTGCAGTCCATGGAGTCACAGAGTCGGACATGACTTAGACCCTGAACAACCAACAACAAAGCCAGTGATGTGGTCCCAAAGCCTCCTTACCCGTCACCAAAATTCTGCCTCACATGCTCACGCACACTCCCAGAACCCACTAGGTGTCTGCTGCCATCTAATTTTAGCCAGCTGCCATCTGCATCAAAATATCAAGGGAGCACCCATGCAATATGCCCGGATTCTAAGTGTCTGTACACAAATAATTCCTCTTCACACCAGTGAGAAGAACAGATCTTCACACACCACAGATGTTTGCTGTTTTTCCTCCACCCGCTTAGGACTCAGAAGAACATGATCTGACTGAGTAAATCTCAACTCATGTGATTGTTAAATATTTTTTATGATGTACACATCTAAGAAAACAAAATGTTGGACTAGTTGGTAGTCCTAATGAAAACTGCGCTTCAGAACACTTCTAGCCGTGATGTACCACCCCCAGAATAACAGAAAATTTCAGGCGTAGCTGCCAGCATGACCGAAGTTGGCTTGGAGAGTCAGTCCTCTCAACTCAGCCCTTTGTAAGACATGCCTGAGGTCTCCTGCAGAGCCTGCGGGATAAGCCTCCATCCTGCTGTGTTCCTCTGGTGTCTGCTCTCTTCAGAGGATGAAGGGAACCTGCATCCCACCACACAGCCCCTCCGCCCGCCTCTGGGGACACATGCTCCTGGTCAGACTGTGTTTTCCTTGAGATGCTTTGAGACAGAGAAAGACAGTTTGGCTAAAATGAAGGGCATTTCCAGAACATTAGTACTTAGGAGGCATTTCCTCCTCTGCTTCACTGCCACCCTCCCCCATATCAGACCCTCTCCGGCTCTCTCTTTTAAACCCAGATGCTTAGAAGATTCTGATTCACTGTCCTTTCTTGCCAAGTGAAGGCACATTTTACCATCCAGCAACCTGTAAAAGCCACCATACAGCTGATAAAGGGCTGAGATTTGTAGGATTCTTTCTTCTTACTGCCATGAATCTCAATGTCTTTTTAAAATCTCTCACTTGTAGCACCATTTTTCTAATTGTTAATGACAGTTTCATCACCTCCTCGTCTCTTTTTATCTTTACAAGGTGTCCGTCTCTCTTTCAAAATCTGAGCCTCCTTACATAAGGGGGGGGGGGAATCCCACATGAAGTGACTTCTAACATAAACATATAAACAACTGTTGTATCAGGTAAACTTGATGGATGAAATCTGATTCACACACTCTTTGCTGAAGCTTTGATGCTCAGAAATCATTTCCGAGAAATCAGGAAACCTTAAAAATCCAAGGAAAACCAATCACCTCTAACCAAGGTATGAACTCAGGTCACAGACGTTTGGAGAAGGGAGCCGCAAAGCCAGAAGTTGAGTCACCCTAAGGAGGGCTTCTTGAGTTACCAACGACACTTGGACATCATGTAGTGTGAGCTATGTGAGTGCCAATTATTAATACTAGTGTTTTTATCAGTGCCCTCTTCTTCCTTGCCCTTGAGCAGAACTTTGTTTCATCAGGCACGGTCTTGTCAAGCGAATGAGAAGCAGGGACTGGACTTTCCTTATGTCAAAGAGAGTGAATTTCATTTCTAAATGTTCCAGGGTTATTTTACAGCGCTCACATTGCTTTTCCTCTTATTGGCTTGGATCTCATGGATAATTCATTTAAAAGACTTAAGTGGTCCCTTATGGCTGGAATCCATTTTAATCTCTAAATTGACCACTCTTCTTGATTGAATTGAAGAGCGCAGGCACTGGATGATTTGGGCTTGAATTAGTTACTTCATCCTCTGACCCTGGCCTGGCGGAGGGGGGATCTTAGCCAAGCAGCTCCCAGCGAACAGCCTTGATCCAGCTCCCCAGACTCAGTCCCACAGACGGTGTCTTGCAGATATCTGTGCCCAGGGGTCTCGCTGTGACATTAGCGAGACCTCAGACAAGTACTCCTGTTATCCACAGTGGCATTGTTGAAACGTCAGTGCAGTAAAACATCTATTGCACATGAAGCAAAGTGCCAGCAACTCCAGAGAACACAGGAAAAAAAACCAAAGTGTCCTCGCTGACAAATTGTTTACCGTGTGATAAGGGAATAAGACATTGCCAAGTGGATAAATCAAAGTACCATGAATTCCAAAGTGTAAAAATAACAAACCTGACGCACAGGGACAGGGGAGTGATTCCAACAGGAAGGGCTGAAGAGGCACGTTTGTGGTGAGATGTTACAGCCCAGAACACTGTGTCCCCTCTCCCTTGCACCACGGGACCCACTGCAGAGAGCAGGAGACATGGGGCTCGGAGAAGCCATAGTATTTCCCCTCTGGCCCAGAATGGGTTTGGACAGCAATGGGTTTGGGTGATTTCACATGTGCACCTGAGGAGGGGCACAAAGGCTTTGCCAAAAAGTTGTTCAGTTGCTCAGTCGTGTCCAACTCTGTGACCCCATAGACTGCAGCATACCAGGCCTCCCTGTCCTTCACCATCTCCTGGAGTTTGTCCATTGAGTCGGTGATGCCATCCAACCATCTCATCCTCATTTGTCTGCTTCTCCTCCTGCTTTCAATCTTTCCCAGCATCAGGGTCTTTTCCAATGAGTCAGCTCTTTGCATCAGGTGGTCAAAGGATTGGAGTTTCAGTTTCAGCATCAGTCCTTCCAATGAATATTCAGGACTGATTTCCTTTAGGATGGACTGGTTTGATCTCCTCACAGTCCAAGGGACTCTCAAGAATCTTCTCCAGCACCACAGTTCAAAAGCATCAAATGCCAAGAAATACAAAAGATAAAATCAGCTTTTTATGAGAGGGAGACTGTTGTCCACCCCAGAGTCCAATACACCTTCTCGTCTCTACCACCAGAGGCTTGCCATCTAGTTCCCATACCTCAGGGATAGGCAAGACAAGCTTAGCAAAGTACAGAAATCTCTTTGCATTAAGTTATGAAAGACCTGTTACACAGATAATGTCTGCTTGTAATGTAATTTCATATTCTTTGTCTTTGAGTTATTTTTATTTTGATTAATACACTCTTCTGACTATAAATGTAATACATGCTAATGTATGATATTAGTTAAATATATTAGAAGCATAACAAAATAGTTTAAATCACCTATAATCCCTTCACACAGAACTTATCTCCCTTTTACATCATGGTGCATTTCCTTCTGGGCTTCCCTGGTGTACAGATGGTAAAGAGTCTGCCTGCAATGCAGGAGACCAGATCCTGGGTTGGGAAGATCCCCCAGAGGAGAGCATGGCTACCCACACCAGTATTCTTATCAGAAGAATTCCATGAGGAGGACAGAGGAGCCTGGCAGGCTATAGTCCATGGGGTTGCATTTTCTTCTAGCTTTTGCTTATGTCAGTTAATTAATTAATGAGCCTTTACTTATTAATTAATGTTGACATCATATAAATGAGTCTCTGTAAGTACTGCTGGAGGTGTACCTTTAGCAATTCTACATCTCATGATTTTAAACTTGCAAATGTGGCAGGATATACGTGTCCATTAAGGAAAAGATGATATAGTAGATAAAATGAAACACAAAATATTTAATTCGTGACATAGGATAATCTTAAGGGAAAACAAGTGATAACAATAAAATTCTTAAGATATTAAAAATAAAGTAGCTTTTAAGTGACAACTAGGGTCTATAACTAGAAAGAGAATGGGATGTGGGAGTGAACTCCTTTGTTTTAAAGATAACTGAAATCTGCATGCAGGTCAGGAAGCAACAGCTAGAACTGGACATGGAACAACAGACTGGTTCCAAAGAGGAAAAGGAGTACGTCAAGGCTCTATATTGTCACCCTGCTTATTTAACTTATATGCAGAGTACATCATGAGAAACGCTGGGTTGGAAGAAGCACAAGCTGGAATCAAGATTGCCAGGAGAAATATCAATAACCTCAGATATGCAGATGACACCACCCTTATGGCAGAAAGTGAAGAGGAGCGAAAAAGCCTCTTGATGAAAGTGAGAGAGGAGAGTGAAAAAGTTAGCTTACAGCTCAACATTCAGAAAATGAAGATCATGGCATCCAGTCCCATCACTTCATGGGAAATAGATGGGGAAACAGTGGAAACAGTGTCAGACTTTATTTTTTTGGGCTCCAATATCACTGCAGATGGTGATTGCAGCCATGAAATTAAAAGACGCTTACTCCTTGGAAGGAAAGTTATGACCAACCTAGATAGCCTATTCAAAAGCAGAGACATTACTTTGCTAACTAAGGTCTGTCTAGTCAAGGCTATGGTTTTTCCAGTGGTCATGTGTGGATGTGAGAGTTGGACTGTGAAGAAGGCTGAGTACTGAAGAATTGATGCTTTTGAACTGTGGTGTTGGAGAAGACTCTTGAGAGTCCCTTGGACTGCAAGGAGATCCAACCAGTCCATTCTGAAGGAGATCAGCCCTGGGATTTCTTTGGAAGGAATGATGCTAAAGCTGAAACTCCAGTACTTTGGCCACTTCATGCGAAGAGTTGACTCATTGGCAAAGACTCTGATGCTGGGAGGGATTGAGGGCAGGAGGAGAAGGGGACGACGGAGGATGAGATGGCTGGATGGCATCACTGACTCAATGGACATGAGTCTGAGTGAACTCCGGGAGATGGTGATGAACAGGCAGGCCTGGCGTGCTGCGATTCATGGGGTCCCAAAGAGTCAGACACGACTGAGTGACTGAACTGAACTGAACTGAACTGAAGCATCTCCTTCCTGCTAAGCAAACCTGGTTTTCCACAGTGAAAGATGGATCTTCCCCCACCAAGTGCTGGAGAAGAACTGAGACCCCTCCTGAGGACAGAGCCTCAGACAGACCCTCCTCTGCCAGAGTTGATCTCCCATCTTCTTACCAAGGAAACTGAGTTCAGGGTGAGCAGTCAGGGGAGCTTTCGGAGGGAATTGGAGCCGTAAACCAAGCACACTCAGCTCCTACTTCTGTTTGGTGAGTAAACCGCCTCCAAAAACTCCTCCCTGGTGACCTGGAGGTCATGCTGGACACTCCTGGGTTCCTCCCAGGACAGCCCCTCGGGCCACTTTCCCACGCCCTGAGAGGCAGGTGCAGGTGATGTGCTGAGCCAAGGTTCCACCAGATGTCTGCTAGCACGCTGTCAGCAGCATGGAGGGGAGAAGGGGCCAGGGCAAGACTGTCCCTAGGCTCCCAAGAACGACCCCCATGTCTGACTTCCCAGTTCTGCCCTCAGGGCAGAGCTGCCTCCAGGCCAGCCAATCACAGCGCGGGCTTCCCCATCTCGGTCCTCATCGGGTACGTGGTTAACCTGGTGTGTCGACCTGATCAGGCCATGATACCCTAGTTTGATCAGACACACTTTGGATGGTGCTGTGAAATATTTTGAGAGCAGATTACTATTTGTATCAGTAGCTCTGAGTAAAGCAGATCACCCTCCTCCGTGCGGGCGGGCCTCATCCAGGCAGCAGAAGGCCTTAGGAGAAACACTGAGCTCCTCAGAAGAAGGGGCTCTGCCTGTAGATGGGCTTTGGGCCCCACGTGCAGCACCCAGCCTTTCCCGGTCTCCAGCGTGCTGGCTGCCCTGCAGATCTCACCGGGACACGTCCACAGGCTCATGGGCCAAATCCGTTTCTTTTTCCTCTTCATCCTCCCCTTCCCCCTGCTTCCTCTTCTCTTTCTCCTCCTCCTTATTCTTCTCTCTCTCTTAATATGTATGTATATATGTTTCAAGTTTGATCAGTTCAAAATTGCTGAAAGTCAAATTCCAGCAGGACTTGTATAGAACTATCTAGATGACATCAAAATTAACTTTTCATAAGAAAATCTAGAAGAAAATACACTGCAACATAAAAGGATGGTACTTCCTGGAGGGAGAGATCACAGGTGATTTTATTTTGTTATGCTTTTACTGTGTTTTACCAATATTATATGCTAACATACATCACATTTATCATTAGAAGACTATTAATAAAAATAATTTGTAAAGACAAAGAATACATCCTATTGGTCCTGTTTCTCTAGGGAACCTGGACTCCTAAACTTCACCAGAACCAGCCTTTCCTGCCACTCATTTGTCCTCAAACCACCCTGGCACAAGTCCCTCTGTTTCCAGCAGAACCCACAGGGTAGGTCAGACTTGACTGAGATAAAAAGCACAAAAATTATCATTACCATGTCACTGGTGATAAAAATCAGGCTCATGAAGTCTGAGTGAGTCCCTTGGGCCCCAGATCCTTGCCTGGAGAGAGTGACCTCCCACAAGCTAGGGCTCCCCATGGCATCACAGGACCTTGACCATAGCAGTCTCTACATCCCCCACGACCAGGAACTGAGGGCACGTGGCTCCTCACCCCCAACCAGCGTGCTATACTCCTAAAGCCACCCCACCCTCCTCCACAGCAGTGTGAGTGCCTGGGGCCCCCAAATGAAGAAATGTTCTTCTTGAAAATGCCTCCAATGGTATTACCTGAGATAGTTTCAAGGCCATTAGTCCTGCACTGAATTGCCTTTCTGCCAGGGAGGGAAAGATTGCTGGGCACCTAGAAAGATTTGGATCCTATACTCTAGGAAGACACAGTCAGAGTTCTTAATTATTCCACCTCATCCCCTGCCTCTATCGGGGTGGATTACCTCAGTCTAATCCCAGAGCGGAAATAAAAGTTGTAAAGAACTTCTGAGCAAAGTCACTTGCAAAGACAAAAACTGCGAGCATCGCGTCTTCCCACAGATTCAATCACTAGTGCAAGACCCACAAGGAGCTTCAGAAATTTAAATCAGACGGTGTGCAATTAATGACCAGAAACTCCAATTTCATGTTAATTAGTTTTAATTAAATTTTTTTCTCTGCTTATCTACTAGGGCTTATTGTCAGAGTCCCAGCAATGTCGTCCTTGAACCCCCTGCATCCTAGGCTTTACCTTTGCAGCTGAACAATCAAACGTCCAAATTCTCCAAGTGGTACTTGAGTGGCCCCCTGGGGGCAAGGAGGAAACCAGTCACAGGCAGGAAAAGGGACATAACAGCAGACACTGTAAGTTACCCATGAAGATGATACCCAAGAGGCAGGGAATTCATTTCAGACTGTCAAGGCACTAAGCCAAATTTCTCATCCTAACACTTTGGACACCTCATGGGAAGAGTTGACTTGTTGGAAAAGACTCTGATGCTGGGAGAGATTGGGGGCAGGAGGAGAAGGGGACGACAGAGGATGAGATGGCTGGATGGCATCACGGACTCGATGGACATGAGTCTGAGGCCTGGCGTGCTGCGATTCATTGGGTCGCGAAGAGTCGAACATGACTGAGCGACTGAACTGAACTGAACACAGCATCAAACATTTCCTCCAAACTTCCCAAGGTGACCACCATAATGTGGTTGGAACACCAGACATCAAAAAATTGGAGGGTTATAGATGGAACCACTTCCCCCATCTATCAAGTCCTGCAACGTCCTGCCCTTCAAGGAAATAAGGAAGGGAAACACCTGTTTCTTGATGTCTGGGTAGCAGAGGGCTGCTTGGGGATGGTAAAGGATAAGGGGCATCCATTCATTTGTGAATAAGAAGCCATCCTGCCAACAACAGGGAAAGGAATAGGTTGGGAAACACACCACCTTTTCCCACTGCAGGAGCATTGACAAGAGGCCACAGACTGAAGACACTAACCCACTTCTCCAAACAACTGAACGTCCTCTCAGCCACAGTTCTATTCTATGAACATCGTTTTTTGTGCATTTTTCTCTCGTATGCATCTTGAGGAAGGGCGGCGAGAGGCATCTATCCTGTCTCTCCCGTAACTGAGGATGTTAACAGCCAGTGTTCGAGAGCACGGCACGACTGTGCCTGTCTTCAGGAACACAAACACTCATCTTCGCGTCTAATCAAAGCTTTCACTCAGGGTTTACAAGCGTCCATTTTAGTTTATTGTATTGTTGAGGGTTCTGCCAACACAGCCTGATCAGCAGAGCTAGTTTTTCCCCTGAGCGCCCTAGTAATGACTCTTCTAAAGTAACAGCTGTGGGCCCATAGAGCCTGTGTATTTCTGTGGAAGCTATGGCTGTTTGGAAGGTCAGTCATCAAATGGGGCTCATTTTTCACTGGAGACAAAGGTGGCAGTGCCAGGGTCTTTTCAATTTGTCTGGAATTAGGCTGCTTTTGTAGAAGCGATTGTGTGTTTACTGGAGTTATTTTTTTTTCCCTCTAAATATGGTAGAAAATTTATATCTTTAAAAACTCATGAAACACTGATCAAGCAGCAAAGTTGTAATGAGGTTTACAAAACAAATGATCATGCAGAAGTTATGGCTGTTGGTAAGAAAAAATAATGATCCTTATTAAAAAGATCTTATTATTTCAAAATTTATAATTTATACTAGAATTATTATAGTTAATGAGACATTAAGCCTATTAGGTTAGAAAGAGAGGTAACAGTATAATAAAAATATTTTACTCTGTGTTTTTTACTTTAAGAAAGTTCAAGGAAACCACATTATCGCTATTAATAGTTTAAAGATATTAAGCGCAGAAACGGGCTCATAGCATGTATGATGCTTCAGTTATGGACACACGACTTTTGCTTAGACAAGTGATTTTGTTGTTTGTTTCTGTATTTGTTGTTTATTCCTCCCTCTTCTTTTTTCAGATAACCAGTGTTTACCAGCTGGCATGATTCTATTCATAGCTTGCTCCATGAGTCATATAATCACGGTATATGCGTATACACACATATAAGCGTGTGTGCAGTTGCTCAGTCATGTGGAACTCTTCATGACACTATGGACTGCAGCCCCCCAGACTCCTCTGTCTCCTGTGGAACTCTTCATGACACTATGGACTGTAGCCCCCCAGACTCCTCTGTCTCCTGTGGAACTCTTTATGACACTATGGACTGTAGCCCCCCAGACTCCTCTGTCCATGGAACTTTTCAGGCAAGAAAACTGGAGTAGGTTGTCATTTCCTTCTCCAGGGGATCTTCCCAATCCAGGGATCAAACCCATGTCTCTTTCATCTCCTGCATGGGCAGGCGGATTCTTTACCATTGCACCGCCTGGGAAGCCCATATATACATATGGATTCATCTAAGACATGAATATTTAGGAAAGGTGAATTCCTTCTGCTTCTGTGTCTCTGAAGACACCCTTATGTCACCTTTGTTTTTGGAAGATATTTTTGCTGAGTCTAGATTTATAAGTGAACAGTGTTTTTCTTTTAGGGCTTTAAAGACACTGCCCCAGTGTTTTCTCATTTGCCCTGTTTTCAGTGACAAGTGCGCTGCTTTCCGATTTTTGTTCTTCTGTACAGATAGGGTTACTTTTGTTCACTTCTTTTAAGGTTTTCTTTTTCGAATTGGCTTTAGATAATTCCATTATGATGTTTCTTGGTGCTTTCTTCATGCTATGATTCTTGCGTATTTATAGCTTTTTAGATTACCACCTTTCCTTCAAATATTTTTCTCTCTTGCTCAAACTCCATTGGAGATTTCAACTGTCTATTATATTGTTTGAAGTTAACTCACAATTCACAGATGCTCTTTCCATGTAAATATCTTCCCTGTGTTTTGCTTTGTATAGTGTCCATTGCTACGTCTTTCAGGGCAGTAATCGTCCCTTCTGCCATGTCTAACCTGTTAATTCAGTCCAGTCTATTTCACTGCAGGTAATATAGTTTCTCTATATATAAATTCAGTTTAGGCCATTCCTATATCTCCATGTCTCCACTTACTTTTTAAAAAAAAAATACAGTTATAATAACTTTTGAATGTATTTTTCCTGCTAACTGTAACATCTTGGTCAATTCTGGGTCAGTTTTAATTTCATGAATTTTCTTCCCTTAAGTTTCATGCTTTCCTGCTTCTTTGTATGCCTGACAGTGCAAATTTTATCTTGAGTGTAGAATAGCTTTTATTCTTGTAAATATTCCTTGTAAAAAAAATTCTTGTAAAAAAAAAAGCCCTCATAGCCTGATTGTTTCAGATCTTGTATAGGAGTGATTTTTCGAGTGTGTCTGGAGAAGTTCACTGTCAAGGGCCAGTCACCCCTACCACGGAGGTCAACCTGTCTGAGTAGTCAACTCCGTGCCCGACAAGTAGGCTGTTCCCGGATGGCTGGTGTCATTCAGGTAGTCTGCCCACTTACCTGTGCCGATCTGAACTTTGCTGACTAATTCCAAGGGGACTCTGCTCTAACCTTCAGGGTTTTCTTGCTTCATGGCGTTCTGCTCCCGAGTGCCCCGTCCTGCAGCTGCTTTGACTACCCCAGGCTTTGCTTCATTTCTTTGACTCAGAGAGTCTCCTGGGCTTGCCCTCTGTGTGCCACAACCCGGAAATTCTCTCAAGACCACAGACTGAGCACTTTGAGCACCGTGTTTACTCTCATTTCTCTCGGATCATCGTATTTGTCGCCTGATGTCCAGAGCCTAAAAAGAACATTATGTCATATGTTTTGTTTTGCTTTGCTTTGCTGGTTGTTTCAGGCAGGAAGATCCATCTGTTGTGGTGGTGTTTTTTTAGCCACTAAGCTGTGTCCAGTTGTTTGCAACCCCATGGACTGCAACACACCAGGCTTCCTTGTCCTTCATCATCTCCCAGAGTTAGTTCAAACTCATGTCCATTGAGTCGCTGATGCCATCCAACCATCTCATCCTCTGTCATCCCCTTCTCTCCAGCCCTCAATCTCTCCCAGCATCAGGGTCTTTTTCAATGAGTAGGCTCTTCACATCAGATGGCCAAAGTATTGGAGCTTCAGCTTCTGCATCAATCTAATCCCAGTCATTCCTGAAGAGGAGTGCCCTGTATGATAAAATTTATGAATGATGGTCACAGGAAGGCAAAGATATTGAAGCAAGTGGGTCAACGAGTAAACTATGGTTTAATTCTTTCTACTAATTTCTTATAGTTTTTCAGAAAATTATCTGCAACTCTCTAGACAAAATGTTCTTGAAATAATAAAAATATGTTAAGAAAGACAGTGTAAGAGTACAGTCACATGAAGTTACACAGTAAGTTACATAGATGGAGAGAATCTTGTGTTTCTCAGTGTCTCTCATACTGTGATTCTTCAACCTGAGCTGAAGGAGGGGCCATTAAGGATCGTACCCGAGAGTATGATTGACCCATATCTTTACTACTGTTTGCGGTATCAAGCTTCTGGCAAAGTTGGGTCAACTCCCATAAAATGTGAGGTTTTCCTGCTCTCTTTTGCTGGATGATCATTTGTTGGGTCACTTGAGGTACTGCAGTTGCACAGAAGCATTTAAGACTCCAGAGATAACATATTAGCATACTACAGCACAGACAAATACCAAGAGAAGGATTATTACCAGATTTGCAGTCTCTGTCCCAGCAAGGAGCTGAGAGTGACCAGACTAGCTAAAGATCACATTCTCCATCTGAAAAGCCTGCAGAACCAAATATAGGGTTATTAGCAAAATTGTGTACTGTTATGATTGATTTGTTTGCATTCCAGATCATTTTTTAATATTAAAGACCCCAGCAAAGCTTTACAGATACGAACAGAGCATTCTTGTCCTCTGCCCTCTTCCATGAATCTCTCAAGAAAGGATTTATATGCTTTTGGTGGGATTATCTATTCTGTCTTCTAGTCTTTAAATCATGGCAAGCAAGATTCTCCTTAATTTCTTGGCCTTTTGTAAAACATAAAACATGAGATGAAGCCACTTGGAGGAGAAAACAATCCATAAATTTAGAGTGAGTAGTTTGGGTTTTTAAATCAAAGTCCAGACTTTCTCCTTCTTCAGTTGAATTTTCAAATGACCTATTTTCTAGAAGAAAAACTGCTGGATGAAAATGAATGCTAGATCCTGTCATGAAGGTAGGTATCAGTTTACCAAAGCAGCAAGTTTCAATCCAGTTTCAATCCAGTTTGACAGCAAGTATGCTTTTGTGTCACAAATCCAGCATTGGTCCCTGGGGAACACTCAATGACCTGGTTTTGGCCAAAACAGGATGGTCTGATGATGTCATAGTGTTTTGATGCCACACTCAAGAATGGTTCAGTGCCAGGCAGCAAACTTTTTAGTATCACAACAATTAGATAGATCAAAAGCAGACTAAAAGTAATGTGGCCTACCCACAAGGTCTGGGAAGGAGATATAGCCTCCAATACCTACCCTAGTCCTCTTTCAGTTCTTTTTTTTTTGTAATTTCAGCTACTAAAGTTAGCTCCCACAAAGGCCCTCAAGTCTCATTTTGACTGGAGATATGAACTTCCTTTCCTAGAGATGCAAAGTAATTTTTTTTTTAGATTTCTTGCTGTTGCGGTGGCCATCAAAAAGTTAGCAAAGGTGAGTTCAAGTACCCAAGAAACCAACTGATTAATTATAAGAAGCTAGAACCAAGGGAAACTGAGTGGCTCCCAAGGTAAATGTGTACAAACGCAACAGTCAGTTTGGTGATGTGTTTTAGCAAGTAAAGTGTGGCCAGAGGCTGGGCCCAGAGGAGAAGTGACCAGAGTGGAAAGGGCCACATGAAGGATTGAGCCTTGTAAGTAACACAGGTCAAAGCAGCTTTAACCCAGCTAGAGAAGAAAGAAGATAAATAGCTGGAGAAAAAAAAGAACAAAAGAGTTCAGGTTAGATCACGACAGTCTGTAGCCTTGTTCTGTGGGTCTCAGGTGGAAGGTATCTATACTCTACACAATCATCAACTTGGTCCAAAATTCTGAGTGGAAGCCTTCTGAAGATCATCGCCTTCTTGGGGGTTTCTAAGGCCCCTCAGCTTAAGATCTCCAAAACAGTTTTAATTAAGACACATAAGCCACCTGATGTGAAGAACCACCTCATTGGGAAAAGACCCTAGGAAAAACTGAAGGCAAAGGAGAAGGGGAGAGCAGAGAACGAGATGGTTGGATGGCATCACCAACTCAATGGACATGAATTGAGCACACTCCGGGAGAGAGTGAAGGACTGGGAAGCCTGGTGTGCTGCAGTCCGTGGGGCTGCAAAGTGTTGGACACGATTTAGCGACTGAGCAACAACGACAAGACACACAAATCCAAAAAATCAATCCCTTGGAATTTTACTGCTGTTCTAGTTGTTAATGGTACTTGATAACATCCTTTCCAGTGGGCTTTGGGGACTGTCTCCATTTAATGTCTCTTTCAGAAGACTGGGTTTCTGGATATTAGAATATAAAGTTTGTTTAAGAGGATAATGAGGAAAGGCTGCTTGTACCTGTTAACACAACTGGTGTACTGCGTGAATTCCTGCAGCATTTGACCGTGTCTACTGCCATAGTGTAGAGCCTAGAATTGTACATGATATTCACAAATACCTGGGCCATACAAATACCTGGGCCATACTAATTCCTGGGCACAGAGACCATGAATCAGATGACCTCACTGTCATGAAAGTCAATGGCAATCCTTTAAATCATGGAAGGTTTAGAAGCCCTCAGAGCTCTGCTAATTTGAATTTTAGAGTTCTTTTTGTTCTCTCTTCTTTTCTTGGAGATTCCTTTTTTTTTACTACCTTCCTTCCTTCCTTTCTTCCTTTCCTTAAAATTGGAGATGATATACACAGCAGTGAGGCTTCAGGGCTTTGCAAAGCTCTTTAAGAATAGTCCCAAGAAAATGGAATTTCCTGTGGTTGACACATTCCAGTTCCCAATTGGGAACACAAAATCAAAGAAAAAAAATGCTGTTGTAAGAGTTATCCCACTACTGGCATATACCCTGAGAAAACCATAATTCAAAAAGACACATGCAATTCAACGCTCATTGCAGCACTATTTACAATAGTCAGGACATGGAAGAAACTAGATGTCCATCAATAGATGAATAAATAAAGTCATGGCACAAATATATGGTAAAATATTACTCAGCTGTTAAAAGGAACGGATTTGAGTCAGCTGAAGTGTGGTGGGTGAAGCTAGAGTCTGTTATACAGAGTGAAGTAAGTCAGGAAGAGAAAAACAAATATCTTGTATTACTGTATATATATAGAAATACACTGCATAGAAAAATGGCTCATTAGTACCACCAGCAGGAACAGAGACTCCGATGCTGAGCGTGGGCTTGTGGACTCAGTAGGGGAAGGAGAGGGTGGGGCAAGCTGAGAGAGTAGCCCTGACCTATAACACACGACTGTGTGTGCGCCAGAGGGCTAGCAGGGAGCTGCTGCGCAATGCAGGGGGCTGGGGCAGCGTCCCGTGATGACCTGGATGGATGGATGCTGGGTGGGACTGGAGCGAAGTTCAGAAGGGAGTGGAGAGAGAGATACATACACACCACCATGTGTGAGCCAGAGGGCTAGTGGGGACCTGCTGTGCAACGCAGGGAGCTCGGTGTGGTGTTCCGTGATGACCTGGATGGATGGGATGTAGGGTGGGAAGGCGGTTGGGACGGGAGCAAGGTTCAGCAGGGAGTGGAGAGAGGTATATAGGCACTTATGGCTGAGTCATGTTGTTGTATAGCACAGACCAACACAACATTGTAAAGTAATTATCCTCCAATTGAAAAAAAAAAAAAAGAACTATAGCATTTCAGAAAGGAAAGGCTTCAGTCCATCCTAAAAATAATCAGTGTTCAAAAGATACATTCAAACTCAGTTGTAGAGAACAGCTGCGGGACGTTCACTAGGAGATGAGCAAAAGAGCCCTGAGATTTGGGTTCTCACTCATGTCCCACCTTTACTCACATTTACCATTGCACCAAACTTCCGCTGGTGACAAATGAAATATATGTTTCAGAACGCTCACCAAACTTAACAATTTTAGTGACATTTCTCCGTCAGTGTTGACTGAACACATTGGCCATCTTTCCATCCTAGGGCGGGGGGCTAATGTCTTGCATTCTCTTATAGCCTCTGTGCGTCTCTCCAAAGACTTGGCTTCCTGGTATACTATGAGGGTTGAAAGCCCAGTGGGGGCTGCCTTTCTGACTAATAACCAGCCAGGGCACTGCCTTCAGCCTCATGGTATCCCCTTTGTACGAGCATCTACTTTGCGACAGCCTCAGAGCATGCAAACACTCTCTGATTTGCTGCTCACTCTCAATCAGGGTTCCCACTAAGCTTAAGAACAGTCTCTGTTTACAAAGCTGTCAAAAATCATAGATTATCCCACAAGCATAGCTACTTCCAGTGTATATATCAAACTTATTACCTCCCTTCTGCCCTTCTGGGTGAAGTCAGATTTTCAGCTTAACCCTTCTGTTATTTTCCTGTTTCAGTCTTAAGAAATGACCCATCAACAACCACGAGTAAGTCTGAGGTTTCTGGGAGCCTTGTTATAAATATGTTCAGGGTATAGATAGTTCACGGATGGAGATTACGGAGTCAAAGCTTTCTCCTTCTTTAAAGCAGTAGAGAAACACAGTAAGATCCACAGGAGGAATGCATGGAAATATGTGAGGAACTGGAGAAATAACAGAATTTTGTAAGACGTAAGCCTGCTTGCTGAGAAACGTCGTGTCACCTGGTGTTAGTGATAAACAAAGGATGCACTCCATGAAAGACCAGCACAATCGGAGGGGACCCCAAAGCCAAGCCAGCTCCCGCAGCTCAGAGACTGTGTGGTAGGACCTCACCGCCGAGTCGAGAGAAGCACGGGACAGCGCTTGGTCACCAACGATCCCCATGAAACTGCATCAGAACCTGAAGGGCTTTGTCTCTCACGTAAAAATATGTCAAAATGATTCCATAGGCACCAAGTGGGAGGTTGATAAAAGGCTAATTCTGACTCACAGAAAGCCTGTTAATGTTTAGGGTTCGGGAACAGGTAACTGGTTACCCAGGACTTAAGCCACATCGCAGCATCACAGTTTCAGAGAATTTGGGAAACCTCTGTCTGCAGTTAGACCCAGAAAACTCTGGAATTGTGTCTTAATGACTGATGGGGACACGTTTTGAAGGTTCAGGAGTCTGTGATAAATAAAGGATTGACCTCCGTAGGATACAGCATGTCCTGGGTAATGAAGTTACTGTAACAGAATTGTAACTCCTCTTCGAAAACCTTCTGCCCTTTCTGAACTAAAAAACAGTAAGTGGACAGATGGAATCTGTCTTAAAGTTTATGAGCTTACCTCATCTTTCCAACACAACAAAAAGGTCATCAACATATTATATGGGGATAGAATCACAGGGAAATTTAAGGTCCTTGAGGTCAGAGTTGAGAAAAACTGATACTTGTTTCAGTTCATCCTTGCGGCAAAACTGTGTAGCTATGTTGCCGATTTTCCCAGAAGAAGCAAACCAACATTTGCTGTATTGCTAACAGGCCCTGAGGAAGAGCGCCAACGCAGTGTGCGAATGTAAATCACACACTCTCAGTAGCAGCAGAGAGAAACTAGCATGTGTGTTTGGTGCTACAAGGAAGGAGGGATGACTATTCCATTTACCGTCCAGGGGTCCTAAAGAAAGCTACATCTCTAAGCAGTAGGGGGTTTTGTTTTTCCCTCGGTGTTTGATTTGGTTGCTCTTGTTGTTGTTGGCTGTACTGTATCACCAGGAGTGTGGGGTGTTATAAGAACTGGGGCCCAACATGATGAGTCCTGTCTCTATCGGACCTTTGACTATTGACGTTGGTCCCTCTTTAGCTTCAGCTTAAAGAGGGTATTGTATGAGTTTGAGTAGAGAACGCTTCATTTTATTTGTTCATCTTCTTAGCTTATATAGGTCAGTTTTTTTTATAAACATCCTTTCTGCTTATGGTATCTATAAGTGTCTTTAACAAGTCTTATTTCCTCTGGCTTCTTAAAAAAATAAGATATAATTCACATATCCCGGGGCTTCCCTGGTGACTCAGCTGGTAAAGAATCCTCCTGCAGTGCAGGAGACCTGGGTTTGATCCCTGGGTTTGATCCCTGGGTTGGGAAGATCCTCTGCAGAAAGGAACAGCTACCCACTCTAGTATTCTGGCCACTCATCATTTTAAAATATACAAATTCAATGGTTTAGTACATTCCCTATGCTCTAAGACCATCACTATTATCTAATTTTACAATTTTTCCTAAAAGAAACCCATACTTGTTAGCAGTCAGTCCCAAATCCCCTCTCCACCCATCCCCTGGAAGACACTAACCTAATCACCTGTCTGTTTGGATTTCCCTGCACTGGACATTTCATATAAATGGAATACACAGTATGTATGGATTTCTGTCTGGCTTTGTTTACACTGCTCACTGTTTTCAAGGCTCATCCATGTTGTAACATGCATAACTACTTCATTCCTTTTTATGGCTAATCAAAGACAGACACAGACGGGTACACACCACTTTCACGCTGGCTTCCCTGGTGGCTCAGACAGTAAAGACTCTGCCAGCAGTGCGAGAGATCTGGATGCGATCCCTGGGCTGGGAAGATCCCCACAGAAGGAAATGGCAACCCACTCCAGTATTCTTGCCTGGAAAATTCCATGGACAGAGGAGCCTGGGGGATGATAGTCCATGGGGCCCCAAACAGTCAGACACAGCTGAGTAACTAACACACACACACACACACACACACACACACACACACACACACACACACTTAGCCATCCATCTCTTGATGGACATTTGAACAGGAGAAGGAAATGGCAACCCACTCCAGTACTCTTGTCTGGAAAATCCCATGGACGGAGGAGCCTGGTCTGCTACAGTCTGTGGGGTCACAAAGAGTTGGACATGACCGAGCACAACTTCTCTTCTTTCTTTCCGTATCATGAATGATGCTGCTAATGAACATTTATGAAACATTCATAATGAACACTTCCATACAGGTGTATGCATAAACAGGTCTTCACATCTCTCAGTTATATGCCTAGTAGGAGTTGTAGTGGAATTGCTGTGTCATGTCATGATTCTACATTTAACTTTTTGAGGAACTGCTACACTGTTAAACTCCCCACTGTGCCTGCATCATTGCACATCCCTATATGAGGGTTTCCGTTTCTCCATAGCCTCACCAGCACTTGCCAGATGACAGTGATGAAGATGATGAAGGTGAGGTCTGCTATCCTAGTGAGAGGGAAGTGGTATATCATCATGGTTCTGATTTTCATTTTCCTAATGACAAATGGTGTTGGGCTTCCCTGAGAGCTCAGTTGGTAAAGAATCTGCCTGCAATGCAGGAGACCCTGCTTTGATTCCTGGGTTGGGAAGACCCCCTGGAGAAGGGAAAGGCTGCCCACTCCAGTATTCTGGCCTGGAGAATTCCATGGACTGTACAGTCCATAGGGTTGCAAAGAGTTGGACACAACTAAGCAACTTTCACATCAGTGATGTTGAACTACTGTTTCATGAGTTTGCTTGCCATTTCTTCATTGTTGTTGGAGAAATATCTATTCAAACTTTTTGCCCATTCTTTAATTGAGTGATATGCCTTTTTATTGTGGTAAGGATTTCTTAATATGTTCCGAATACTAGATCATGGCATCTGGCCCATCACTTCATGGCAAATAGGTGGGGGAACAGTGGAAACAGTGGCTGATTTTATTTTTCTGGGCTCCAAAATCACTGCAGATGGTGATTGCAGCCATGAAATTAAATGACGCTTACTCCTTGGAAGGAAAGTAATGACCAACCTAGACAGCATATTAAATAGCAGAGACATTACTTTGTCAACAAAGGTCTATCTAGTCAAGGCTATGGTTTTTCCAGTAATCGTGTATGGATGTGAGAGTTGGACCATAAAGAAAGCTGAGCACCGAAGAATTGATGCTTTTGAACTGTGGTGTTGGAGAAGACTCTTGAGAGTCCCCTGGAATGCAAGGAGATCCAACCAGTCCATCGTAAAGGAGATCAGTCCTGGATGTTCATTGGAAGGACTGATGTTGAAGCTGAAACTCCAATACTTTGGCCACCTGATGTGAAGAGCTGACTCATTTGAGAAAAGCCTGATACTGGGAAAGACTGAAGGTGGGAGGAGAAGGGGACGACAAAGGATGAGATGGTTGGATGGTATCACCGACTCAATGGACATGGGTTTGGGTGGACTTTGGGAGTTGGTGATGGACAGGGAGGCCTGGCGTGCTGCAGTTCATGGGATTGCAAAGAGTCGGACACGACTGAGCGACTGAACTGAACTGAACTGAATACTAGATCTTTGTACAGATACACAGACTTACAAATATTTTTTTCATTCTGTGAATTTTTTTTCACTTCCTTTCCCAACAAATTCATCAAATAAGTCATCCATAAGCCGATAAATCTTCCCCATAAAGCAAGTTTGCTTGTCTACAGAAATTCTAGGATCTTGTGCTGTGCTTAGTCACTCAGTCATGTCTGACTCTTTGTGACCTCGTGGACGGTAGCCAGCGAGGCTCACCTGTCCGTGTGGGCTTCTCCAGGCAAGAATACTGGAGAGGGTTGCCATGGCTTCCTCCAGCGGATCTTCCTGACCCAGGGATCAAAGCCAGGTCTCCTGCACTGCAGGCAGATTCTTTACCATCTGAGCCCCCAGGGAAGCCCTCTAGGAACCCAGTCCTTTTATAAAATATTATTACAATATTCATTAACTTAATAAGTAGCAATTTTTCCATGTGAAATGTCAACTGTTATCTAAACTTTAATATTGAAAGAAAGGTGAAAAGAGGTGAAAGATTTCAATAAATAGTGAATTTTCATATTAAACAAATAGGCATATTATTAGACAATCTAACTATACAAATACCATAGACCCATACAGTATTTCATTCAGTTCAGTTCATTAAACAGCCTTATGAGACACTACAGGATTCTATTAACTTTCCTGTATGCCAAATGAAAATTGTAAGAAGCAATTACTCCTGTGTCTAATGAGTGACACTGTAAAACCAGAAAGTCCTACATCAAGACCTAAACTCTGTGCCATGGTTGTTCTGAGCTAAGAACAACCCAGGCCTTCTAATTAGGTTAAAAGGTTCAACTCTGAGCTGAGAATGGAGGGCCCTTGGGCACCTGGAAAAAGATGTGGAGACTTGTCTCTGACAGTGAAAGTGCCCCTCATCGTACACAGCAATTTTGTTCCTCGAGGCATATGTAAATTGTGCTGTTTTCAATCAAATCTGTTTTACACGTACCAGAAGTTTTGCTATTTAAAAATATATTACAGTAAATCCTTTTAAAAACAAAGAACACTTTGTGAATAAAAATTGCTTTTCAATTAATCTGTACTGTAAGTTTGGATTTTCAAATACTGCCCTTTCTTAAAATAGGACACACCCTGCAATGAGATGACAGCTGAACAATACAGATTATTCTGCAAAGATGGAAAACAGGGGATCAGCATGTACCTGGGTGTAGCTTCAGTTTCTGTATTTTGAGGAATGTTTTGGGTCTGGAAAGAATCCAGAGATGAGCAGCTACAAGGATTAAAAGGGAAACTAACGATTCATGGAAACTAAGGCCCTTGAGACAACCTTAGTGAATTCAAGCTTACTTCACTTGAAACAGAGGAAGCTAAGCTTCTATTTGTTCCCTATCTTCAAAAATACATAATAAAGGGTAAAGGTTTGTAGTAAAAAGAAATAAGCAAGAAGAAAGCAAAGTATTATTATGATTATGTAAGGATAAGTATAAATAAGAGCAAACAATACAAAGAAATGTAATGACAAAAACAGTGGATACTTTGGGGAGGTTATGAATAAAATCTGTTTAAAACTTCCCACAATGTTAATATAACATTACATTGCTTTGTATAATATTATAATTTATATAATAATGTAATACTGTAATATTAATATTATAATACTGTTATATATAATTTAGATGGGAAAAACACAAGATGGCTTAGATAGAAGTGTTTAAGCAGCCACGGACAAGAAAATTGAAGAGGAAAAATTATTCTTTTCAAATCATCTGCCTCCTGACTCTTCTATGCTTCTTTTTTCACCCCATCAGCCTCAAGGATCCCAACATTATTACTTCCTTGCATCAGCTGGGGATGTTAAGCACTTTGATTTACTAGTTGATTCACCAAAGATGAGTTGATCCCTGCGATACACCAGAGGCTTCCCAGGGGGCATTAGTGGTAAAGAACCTACTTGCTGATGCCGGAGACGTAAGAGACACGGGTTTGATCCCTGGGTCTGGAAGATCCCCTCAAGGAGGCCATGGCAACCCACTCCAATATTCTTGCCTGGAGAATCCCATGGACAGAGGGGCCTGGCAGTCTACAGCCCATAGGACTGCAGAGTTGAACATGACTGAAGCGACTTAGCACGCACACACATGGTACCCCAGACTTCTGCTAGTGACCAAGGAGGGAACTGGCGGAAACCCCACTTCCAGCCTTCCCTACTTACCATGTTTAGAGAGATGATTCTCACACAACACAAGTGCAGGGAGGGCAGTTGGAGAAGATGCAGACAGTGGCATTATCACAAAGAGAGCTGAACTCATGCTTGTGGGGCTGAGGCTGGATGGGGGGTATACGGGGAGGGAGACAAAGCAAGGATGCCTGGAATGTTCAAGGGGCTGAAGCTGAAGGGGGAGAGCCCAGTGACATGCCTGGAGAGGACGTCATCAGCCACTCTACTGAGTCTGACCCTGAATAAGCTCTTACGGGGGTTACAACGGGAGAAGGACGTGCTCAGAGCCGCTCTTCAGGAAGATGAGTTGAGTCACCAAGCAGAGAACAGATGAGAGGAGAGAAATACAGGAGCCAGAGGTCGGAGGACATTCCAACGAAGGCAGCAAAGACACTTTCAGCAGGCGCTGGGGGGCGGGGAGTGGGGGCCAGAGTGAAGAGAGCCCCGGAGGTCGTTTTCACTGGACTTGGGAAACGGCTGATTGTGGAGGGGAAGAAGGCAGGGGTCCAGGAAGCTCACACAGTCTTATGAAGCAGACAGACAGGACTGAATTCCTCAAATCCAAGAAGAGCCCGTGACGAGAAGTTTCCGGCTGCTAGGTGAGGTGGTGATGAGGGGCACTTTGAGATGCTGGGTCAGGAAGCACAGGCTCAGCGAGGTGACAGGCGTGAAGAAGCACATGTGAGCAGATAGGAGGAGACGCCAAGGACCTCAGGGTGCTACACGCTCCTACTTCCCAGTGCACCAGCCATACCAGCCTGGAGAGGGACACACGGGGGATGACGAGCAAGAGCCGCCAGCAACCTGGCTCTCCGCTGCTTAGCGCGGGCTGACAGTTGAAGCAGCCCGTGAGCCACCCTTCCCCACCAAGGCCCACGACGCCTTCCAGCCATCACTAACACACTCCTCCAGCAGCCTCTGGGGCTGCTCTTCACTTCAGCGCACAGGTATTTGATGCCTGCTCTGTTCAAGGGCCTGGAGGGGCAAAGGGAACACAGTGTCTGTCCCTAAGGAGCCCCTGGTCTAGGAGGAAGCTTAGACCAATGGGGCAATGATAACACGAGTAGTCAACAAAAACACCAGGAGTCAACAGCACAAGATGGGATTCCCGAGAGGTCCTGGGGATGGAAACACGCAAGCCAAGTCTTCAAGGGCCATCCTGAGGAACAACATAGAGAGGGGGAAACAACATAGAGAGGGAGCCGCAGACCGTGCCAAGCCATGGGAGCTGGAGGACTGGGAGGAACTTCCGACCCAGGGATCAAACCTAGGTCTCCCGCATTGCAGGTGGATTCTTTAGTGTCTGAGCCATCACAGAAGTCTAACTTACCCCATAGGCTGCTGAAACTGCACTCTACCTTAGGGAGAAAAGGGAGGAATTTTAAAGCAATGATATGTTCAGACTAGCATCTTTCAAAGGTTGCTGACAGGTTTTCTATTTCTACAGATGGTCAAACATATCTGTCAAAAGTACAGCCTGTTTTGAAGCATAACAAAGAGCGGCTTAATTCTGGGAATAAGCATTAAGAGATAGTATGAAGTAACTTTTCTAGACCTTTACTTTGCGGTTATCGTCAATGGGTAATATGTGTACATGCTTCATTCCAAAGGTGCCAGATCAGAGTCAATGAAAACCTAGCCTCCCTTCCACGCCCAGACCACCATTACTCCCAGTTTCTTATGAGTCATTTCAAAGAAACAGTCAGCTTCCTCCCTCCATCACTCTCTCTCTCTCTCTCTCACACACACACACCACCCCCCACACACACACACACACATTTTCCTGCACAGATCGTGGCATACAAAAACACTGCTCCGTCACTGCTTTCACATAACATCTCCTGGAGATCACACCTGCAGAACCGCTTCTTTCTTTTTAACGACGCATAGTCTTCTCTTAGATGGACGTACCATTAGCCAGTTTCCTATTTCTCTATTGATGGACCTCTATCTGATAACACTCTTTGCTACCATAAAAAAGCATTGTAGTAAATATCCTTCTACATGTGCCATTTGTATGTAAGTATGAGAAAGTGTGTAGGGTGAATTCCTAGAAGTGGGGACTGCTACTCTCAGTTCCTAGAATGCATGCATATTTTTCATGTTGACAGACATGATCTATTTGTTCTATATGAGAGATATAAATACTCCCCAAAGCAATTAGTGCCTGTCTCTCTATTTCATTGCAAAATCCTTGTGATGCCAAACTTCTTGGTCATTGTCAGCTGAAAAATGTTACCTCTTTGTAGATTTAATCTGAATATTTTTGATGAGCTAGATTGAACAGCTTCTCTTACGTTTAAGAGCTGCTTAATTTTTTCACTGTGACAGATCTTATTCTTGGCCCATTTTTCCAATGAATTGTTGATGACTTTCTTATAGATTTGTAAATGCTCTTCATGTATTAAAGAAAGTGAATTTTTTTGTGAAATGTTGCAATAATTTTTTTTTCATATGTAATGTTTTTGCCAAACATAATTTTCTTTAGTTTTAGGTAACCAGATTTATCAGTCCTTTGTTTTTTGTATATAGCTTCTGGATGTGGAGTCAGATTTATAGAATTTTCCTGTGCCAAGATTATTTTTTAAAAAGATTTTCCCATGTCATCTATTTTTATAATTTTATTATTGTATACATAACTTTTTTTTCATTTGAATCTTATTTGGATGGAAAATAAGAAATTCAACTAATTTCTTCCAGATGTTGTACTATAATTACTCCAATGCTATTTTACTGAATATCAGCATTTTCCCAAATGATTTGAAATCTCACTTTTATAATATACAAAATATCTAGAGTGCTTAGACCTGTTTTGGTTACATTGATCAATCTATTTATACAGTAAACCATGTCATTTTAAATACAAGGAGTATGCCCCCTCTCTATTCTCCCATTTGAAATGTGTATTTATTTTTCCTTAGAAATTTTAAAATTGGTTTACCTGGCTTCCAAAGAGAATAACCACCAGTTCCTGAAATAATTCTACTTTATTTATTTTATTATTTTATGGTGCAGTGGGATTATATTCTTAATACTGTTCATCTGCAAAGATTATTGCATCTATAGTTTTCTTCTGGTATCTTATTTTTGTTAAAGTTGGCAAGATAGTATTGAATTCATAAAAATAAAAATAATTTAGAAATTGTCCATGTATTCCTTTGATATGCTCTAGAATACCTTAATGATGTTGAAATGATATGCTTCTTAAGTGTTTGGTAGAATTTCTCTATGAAATCATCTGAACCTGATGCTTTTCTCAAAAGGTTGCTCTTGACAGCTTTCACCTACAATAATTCATCTCTTTAAATGCTTCCTTTTGGGTGGGTCAGTTTGGGGAAATCATCTATTTGGGGGTCTTTTTCATTGCAGGCAGATTCTTTACCAGCTGAGCTACCAGGGAAGCCTTTTTCACTTCTATTTTAGGTTCTGAAATTATTTATGCAGAAATAAGTCATTTGTTAAGATTCTTTAATTTCATCTTCTTGTGCTGACTTTTAAACAATGCATAACCTCAGAGTTGTGAGTTAAGTTTTATTTGGAACAAAGTAAGGACTATAGCCCAAGAGATAACACCTCAGTCAGTTTTGAGAAACTGCTCCAAAGAGGTAGGGGTAATGTCAGCATGTGTGACTTTGGTGAAGGGTGAGCACATATTTTGCAGAAGGTTGCTGATGGTCATGAAGCGTGGTCACCACCACGCAGAATGTTAGTGCTTTTCTAGATGTGAGGAGATATAGAAATTGGGCTTATAAAATCATCTACTGAAAATCTAACTCTTTGAAGACATATTTGCCCAGTTTTTCCCAGAGCACAGAGTGCCTCATTTCTAATCTCCACCTGAACTTCTTCTTTATTTTGTTATTATTTTTCTACTTCTTACATTGCCTTCATCATTTATTCTCATCTTCCTCTGATGTTGATGCATATACTGAAATCCATAAATAGTACTCAGGCCTGCAATTTTTTGTCCCATAATTTCTAAGTGGAGTTTAGAATTCTTATTTTCAGGTTTCTCCAGTTTCAGTTCTCATTTTCTTTTCCCTCAGAAGTAGCTTACAAGGTATATATTTCGCTATTATCATCACGGCTTACATTACTGATTTATTCTTAATTAACAGATATGGATTTTTCATTTTTAATATCTAATTTGTTTCATTAAGATTAGAGAATGTTACTATTTTTCAGTTCAGTTCAGTTCAGTTCAGTCACTCAGTCGTGTCCGACTCTTTGTGACCCCATGAATCACAGCACGCCAGGCCTCCCTGTCCATCACCAACTCCCAGTGTTCACTCAAACTCACGTCCATCTAGTCAGTGATGTCATCCAGCCATCTCTTCTTCTGTCGTCCCCTTCTCCTCCTGCCCCCAATCCCTCCCAGCATCAGAGTCTTTGCCAATGAGTCAACTCTTTGCATGAGGTGGCCAGAGTACTGGAGTTTCAGCTTTAGCATCATTCCTTCCAAAGAAATCCCAGGGCTGATCTCCTTCAGAATGGAATGGTTGGATCTCCTTGCCGTCCAAGGGACTCTCAAGAGTCTTCTCCAACACAGCAGTTCAAAAGCATCAATTCTTTGGCGCTCAGCCTTCTTCACAGTCCAACTCTCACATCCATACATGACCACTGGAAAAACCATAGCCTTGACTAGACAGACCTAATCAGCAAAGTAATATCTCTGCTTTTGAATAGGCTATCTAGGTTGGTCATAACTTTTCTTCCAAGGAGTAAGAGTCTTTTAATCTCATGGCTGCAGTCACCATCTGCAGTGATTTTGGAGCCCCCAAAAATAAAGTCTGACACTGTTTCCACTGTTTCCGCATCTATTTCCCACGAAGTGATGGGACTGGATGCCATGATCTTCATTTTCTGAATTAATGTAATTTTTTGATAAAATTTTTTGAACATTTTACTGACACCCGAATAGAAGATGTCAGATTATTTTAAAATAATCTTTATTGAAGTATAATTGATTTATAATGTTGTGAGATATATTCTATTGTAAGGATATAGCATTGATTTATGTTAATAAAAAGTACCCTCTTAAATATTTTTTTGTCTGTTTGATCTGTGATGAACTGGGAAAATAAATCAAAGAATCTTTACCCATGAATTTGTCTATTTCTCCTTGTATTTTTCTTTTCATATTTATTGTTTAGTTTTTAAAATATTGATGCTGTTTGGTTTGGTACAAAGATGTGCTGTGATCTCTTCATTATAAGTTGCACTGATTACTACTTTAATTGTCTATGTTTGTCTAGTTTGATGCTTTTTTCCCCAAAGTCTAAACTCATCTTTGACCTTCAATGCACTCCATTAAATAGTGTGTTTTGGGTTACTCAGATCTCACAGTTTGGCCAAAGCGGGGGCATACAGGTGTGTTTCTTATTCTCCTGACTGCCCTCATGTGATTTTTTTTTTTAAGACAGGAGGCCAGACTTCTTTACTCTGTCATCTAATAAAGGGAAGTCCCTTTTCCATCCTATGCAAGTCTACTAAAGAAGTTGTCTAACTTAGATACAAGGGCTTCCCTGCTGGCTCAGTGGTAAAGAATCTACCTGCTAAGGCAGGATACGTGGGTTCAATCCTTGGGTCCGGAAGATCTCCTCGACGAGAAAATGGCAACCCACTCCAATACACTTGCCCGGGAAATCCCATGGACAGAGGAGCCTGATGGGCTACGGTCTGTGGGGTCGTGAAGAGTTAGACATGACTGAGCAACTAAACAACCACAACAGCTGAGATAGGTAGCCTTCCACTCAACAAACACGTAGGCAGAACTTGCTGACAGTCAGGTGCTACACAGGCGCTAAGGCCACCACCTGCCCAGATATGAAAGCCGTGCTTCCAGGGCCTCTGACAGGACCAAGGGGCCACTGGATGAGCTCTGCTTTGAGCTGGCAAAGCCTGACATCACAGGAGACTTTGGGATTGGTATCCAAAGTCGCACCCCAAAGAAGTCAACAGCTGAACTTCAACAAATCCATATATGATCAAAATCCTGTCCTGGAGCCAGCAATTTACTTTGGTTTGAAATCTAAGCCCCAGGCAACAGCTGCTCCTGCCTCTCACGCTCCAATGGAGACGTTCTCACAAATGCCCGCACAGCTGGGAGTTCAAACGATCTATTCTTTCAAGCCAGTTGTTCCCTCAAACACTTGTCCCGTCTGCCCAGGATTTTCCAGAGCTGGACCAGTGCTGCTGGAGTTTGTCTGTTGCTACATCCTGAAGCCCAGGCCAGCTGCGGGTCTGAGGCCAGGCCCAAATGGTGTCGACTTACTTGCAGCTGTCCTAACTCAAGCCCAGCAGGCCCTCGGCACAATTCCCCTGTGAGCCTAAAAAACCTTGCTGTCTCTGATATTGTGGGAACAGGCACTGGGTTATCTGCCCTCTTATGTACAACTCTCAGATCTAGGAAATGAACTCAGGGTTCAAATAGGTGTGTGTATTAGTCGCTCAGTGGTATTTGACCCTTTGAGACCCCATAGACTGTAGCCCGCCAGGCTCCTCTGTCCATTGGGTTCTCCAGACCAGAATGCTAGAGTGGGTTGCCATTTCCTTCTCCAGGGATCTTCCTGACTCAGGAATCAAACCCAGGTCTCCTGCCTTGCAGGCGGGTGCCTTACTGTCTGAGCCATGAGGGAAGCCCAAATAGACTACACAAACTTGATTTCTCGTTAAGGTAAAAAGCTTAAAATTAGTTAGGAAATGACCTGCTTTCACAAAATATCGTGGGTCTAAGGATCTGAAAGAGCTTTGCAAGTATCAAACATTCTCCTGTTTTAGTCTGTCTAGGGTGGTTGAATTGCTAAAAGGTAAAATATTCTCATTTGAAAAACAAAGATACAGGGTGATTGATTACCTCGGGTGGAAAAGCGCAAAGCAAAGGCTATTATGCACGTGCTTTTGGACAATCAGCTAATTTAACACAAAGGGAGAGAGAGACTCTTGATTAGGTGAGCCCTGGTAATTAAGGGTGACCTCTGCTGAGGGAAATTTATTAGGTTTATTCAATAGCTAATAATGAAAAGTCATCTCACCTGAGACGGTGCATGGTAAGCAAAATGAGGATTTTCAAGGAACCTCCATAAACTGGGAACAGAATTTTGACTCAAGTTTAATTAGATGAGAACCACATATATAAAATCACTGCAGATGGTGATTGCAGCCATGAAATTAAAAGATGCTTGCTCCTTAGAAAGAAAGTTATAGCAAACCAGACAGCATATCAAAAATCAGAGACATCACTTTGCTGACAAAGGTCCGTATAATCAAAGCTGTGATTTTTCCAGTGGTCATGTATGGATGTGAGAGTTGGACCATGAAGAAGGCTGAGACCGAAGAATTGATGCTTTTGAATTTTGGTGCTAGACAAGAATCTTGAGAGTCCCTTGGACTGCAAGGAGATAAAACTAGCCAATCCTAAGGGAAATCAGTCCTAAATATTCATTGGAAGGACTGACTCTGAAGCTAAAGCTCCACTACTTTGACCACCTGATGCAAAGAGCCTAGTCATTGGAAAAGACCCTGATGCTGGGAAAAGACTGAAGGCAAATGGAGAAGAGGACTGCAGAGGATGAGATGCTTAGATAGCATCACCAACTTGAGGGACATGAATTGGAGCAGGCTCCAGCAAATGGTGCTACAGTGTATGGGGTTGCAAAGAGTTGGACACAACATAGCAACTGAACAACAACAACATATAATATGTATTTTTTTTCTTTCTATGCATGTGTTTTTTCAAACTTTTAGAAGATATTATTATTTTTAAAGTATTACTTAATCTCTAAACTTCTTAGTGGTTAAAACAATGTGAAGAAGACTCACAATATGCAAAGCCTGTTTTGGTTAAAAAGAAAAAATTCCCAAGGCATCTAAAAGACTCTTTAAAATGCATGAATGTACTTGAAGCTAAAACAAAAACAATGTAAATGGCTGACAAAAAAAGACAAGAGATTCTGAAGGTACTTAGAACAATTTCTGAAACTAATAGGAGCAAACGATCTGTTGAAAAGAACTCTCACTGACCTCAACTCAGCTTAGGACCTGAGGAACCAAATTAGGAGCCAACTCCACAAATAAACTACTAATTATTTTAGAAAGAGGAATTGGGACAGATGCAAATGGCACAGATCCACATGAGACAACATCTTTTGTTCAGAGTTTCTGAGAGAAAAGTAGAAAATCGCCCTCTCAGTAACAGTATCTTTGGGGAGTCTCTCTTGACAAAGACACCCTCTTTCTTTATGTAAAATATTAGGAATCACTTTTCCCCTTGCATGCCTTGTCACTTCAATCATGTCAGACTCTTTGTGACACCATGGACTGTAGCCCGCCAGGCTCCTCTGTCTATGAGATTCTCCAGGCAAGGATACTGGAGGGGGTTGCCAAGCCCTCCTCCAGGGGGTCTTCCAGACTCAGCGGTTGAACCCACAACCCATGTGTCTTATATCTCTTCCGTTGGCAGGCTGGGAAGCCCTTTCCCCTTACATGTGAAAGCATATAAGATAATGGTTTGCACTTGATCTGACCCTCCACTGGTAACCCTTCCTAACACAGTGAGATGAGAACAAACACTGATTTACTCCAGCTTTGCACACAGTAGGACCTTAATATGTGGCTACTGAATGGCTTGAATGATGATGATCACACAGCAGAGCTGTGTCAAGCTCAGCTTGGAAGCACAGAGGAAAGCCCTCATATTGGAAACAGCCCCACTGGCCCCCACTTCCTGGCGCCATCGCCCTTGGGTCACCCCCTCCCCTTGGGTGTGGCAGGACCCACTGTCTTCTAACAAACAGGACATGGAAGAAAGCATAAAACGTCCCTTCTGAGGTCAGAGATGGTGGCTTCCATTTTATTACTCCCCCCTGCCCTCTCTTACACTCAGGGAAATGCCACCATGTTGGGATGCAGCCTGGGAGATCCAACCAGTCCATCCTAGAGGAAACCAACCCTGAATGTTCACAGGAAAGGCTGCTGCTGCAGCTGAAGCTCCAATGCTCTGGCTACCTGATGCAAAGAACCGACTCACTAGGAAAGACCCCAATGCTGGGAAAGACTGAAGACAGGATGAGAAGGAGACGACAACAGAGGATGAGATGGTTGGATGGCATCACCAACTTAATGAATGTGAGTTTGAACAAACTCAAGGAGATAGTGAAAGACAGAGAAGCCTGGTGTGCTGCAGTTCATGGAGTTGCCAACAGTCAGACACAACTTATTGGCTGAACACCACCACCATGTGGAGGGCCCACCCATGTGAGGATGGACACAGGTCTTCCTGCGGAACCCTGAGATGACTAGCCCTGGCCATCACCTTGATCCACAGAGATCCTGAGCCAGAGCTGCTCCTGCATTCCTGTGCCACAGAGACTGTATGAGTAAAAACGTGCCTCTAAACTGTGGAGTAATTTGTTGGCAGTGATGGAGAAAAAAAATGCTTGTACCCTTAAGGAGAACATTTCTCCGGGGAGTGGGCCGGCCACTGAGGGAGGGTCCCGGTCAAGGAAGGACAGCACACTCGAGCTGCTCGGGTGTTTAGAAATGTTGTTCCAGATGTCTACACTTCCTGACGCCTGTGTCAGATTCTGAACAATTCTGTTCTCAGGCCCTTCAGGAACCAACTGAAAGATGGGAAAGACAGACTTTTGAGTGACATTTGAAGCATCACTAAGACCTTCCAAGTTCATTAAAGGCAGCCCAGGCTCTTTCTCCTGAAGCACCAGCAATTGCCATCATGTCCACCGCCCTCCTGGTTGCACTCAGCCAAGGGGCCCTTTGCTGCCCCTCCCTCTCCCCCTTCTGCACACCGTCAGTCACACACCTGCCACTCTGCCTCAGGTTTGGCTCTGCCTCTCATGTCTCCAAGCGCCAGGTTCTTACAGCCTCCACCAGGGATTGCCACAAAGGCCTCCCCGAATCTCCTGCCAGGCTTCGTCCTGCCTGGCATCATCAGACCAACTGCTCAGCAACCACCACTTCACCCCAGTAAACCTTAAAATGACTCCACTCCAGTGAGTCCCCTTATCAGCCCAAACCCCATCTTGTCCACTGAAGGCCCACACTTTGCTCCTTCTCTCCCCCTGGTGTGCCCTGCTCTGAGGTCCCTTCCCACAGCCACATTCAGCCTAAAGACTCAGATCCAAACAGAACTCCTTTGAGAAGCTTCCCATGCCTCTCGGATCCACTCATGCTTGCTCTCTCTTGACCCGGAGGTATAGACAAACACCATGCTTCACACAGATGACTTCTCTTCTCAACTCACTTGAAAACTTGCTGATTCCAGCACCCCAGGCTTCTTTTGTTCCCACCACATTTCCAAAAAAAACACACTGCAGTCTCTGGACTTAGATGAAGAGAACAGAAGAACACCATTATCACCTGGGCATCCTTATGTGCCAGGTAATTAATAAGTGTAACTTCTTTCATTCTCACCTCAAACCTCTGAGATGCATTTGTGCATCTGTATAACATGGGTAAGATGTCCAAGTTCACCCTGCTGGTAAATGGTTGAGCAGGAACATAAACTCAGGGCTGGAGACTGCCAGGCCTGTGCTCTTCACACTTGCCACACCAACCTCAGTACAAAGTGAAGAAGCTAATTGCACCTAAGTTAGCATGCATTGAGGTGACAAAACAATGGGGTGGGTGGCCTTCAGGGACTGCCTGCCTGCATCCCAATCTCACCTTCACCTCTAGCACAGGCTGGTCAATTAGCTTCCATGAGACAGAGACCTCTTCTTACCAGGAGGACGGGGGCAGTAGTAAGTGCCCGGGGATGGTGAGCATTCCGGGGGCTGACACATGAACAGTGCTCAACAGTGAAGAAAAGGCAGCACTGCTGCTCTGGGCTTTGCTCCATCGCATCTCTCCTGGAGCAGTTTTACCAAAACACACGCATAAACTCTGTCTTTCCAAGGATAAATCTTTTAACATGCCCAACGTTTTCTTAGATTTTTGTGTGACTTGCTAGAATTTTTTCCTGCTTATGGTATGCACTCTGTGTTGTTATTGTTTAGCTGCTCAGCTGTGCTTGACTCTCTGCGATCCCATGGACTGCAGCATGCCAGGCTTCCCTGTCCTTCATCATCTCCCAGAATTGGTTCAAACTTAGGTCCATCGAGTCAGTGATGCCATCCAACCATCTCTTCCTCTGCTGCCCCCTTCTCCTCCTGCCCTCAGTCTTCCCCAGTATCAGGGTCTTTTCTAATGAGTCAGCTCGTTGCATTAGGTGGCCAAAGTATTAGAGCTTCAGCATCAGCCCTTCCAATGAACGTGCTAAGATGTGCTTAGTCACTCAGTCGTGTCCAACTCTTTGCAACCCCTTGGACTGTGGCTCCCCAGGCTCCTCTGTCCATGGGGATTCTCCAAGCAAGAATACAGGAGTGGGTTGCCATGCCTTCCTCCAGGGGATATTCCCAACCCAGGGATCATACCCTGGTCTCCTGCATTGCAGGAGGATTTTTTTACCACCTGAGCTACCAAGGAATATTCAGGAATATTCAAGAATATTCAGGAATATTCAAGGAATATTCACTGACCTTCCAGTGAATATTCAGGGTTAATTTCCTTTAGAGTTGACTGATTTGGTCTCCTCACTCTCCAAGGGACTCTCAAGAGTCTTCTTCAGCACCATAGTTTGAAAGCATCAATTCTTCAGTACTCAGCCTTCTTTTGTTGTTGTTGTTGTTGTTGCTGTTTTCGTTCAGAATCTCAATACTATTTTAATGGTCAATTAAGTATAATTTCAGAAAAAAAATTTTTGTACTTAAACATCAATAGTCTATATATATATATTTTGTTAGTCATATAAGTACCCAGAGCCTAATTCAGTCTTCTTGTTTAGTTCAGATGCACAGACCACAGTATGGGAATAGTTAGGAAAATATTTTTTTAATTTTATTTTTTTAATATAAATTTATTTATTTTAATTGGAGGCTAATTACTTTACAATATTGTATTGGTTTTGCCATACATCAAGATAAATCTGCCACAGATATACACGTGTTCCTCATCCTGAACCCCCCTCCCACCTCCTTCCCCATCCCATCCCTCTGGGTTATCCCAGTGCACCAGCCCCAAGCATCCTGTATCATGCATAGAACCTGGAATGGTGATTCATTTCACATATGATATTATACATGTTTCAATGCCATTCTCACAAATCATCCCACCCTCACCCTCTCCCATGGAGTCCAAAAGACTATTCTATACATCTGTGTCTCTTTTGCTGTCTCACATACAGGGTTATTGTTACCATCTTTCTAAATTCCATGTGTATGTGGTATTATACTGTATTGGTGTTTTTCTTTCTGGCTTACTTCACTCTGTATAATAGGCTCCAGTTTCATCCACCTCATTAGAACGGATTCAAATGTATTCTTTTTAATGGCTGAATAATACTCCATTGTGTATATGTACCACAGCTTTCTTATCCATTCATCTGCTGATGGACATCTAGGTTGCTTCCATGTCCTGGCTATTAAAAATGGTGCTGTGATGAACATTGGGGTACATGTGTCTCTTTCAATTCTGTTTTCCTCAGTGTGTATGCCCAGAAGTGGGATTGCTGGGTCATATGGCAGTTCTATTTCCAGTTTTTTAAGGAATCTCCACACTGTTCTCCATAGTGGCTATACTAGTTTGCATTCCTGCCAACAGTGTAAGAGGGTTCCCTTTTCTCCACACCCTCTCCAGCATTTATTGCTTGTAGAATTTTGGATAGCAGACATTCTGACTGGCATGAAATGGTACCTCATTGTGGTTTTGATTTTCATTTCTCTGATAATGAGTGATGTTGAGCATCTTTTCATGTGTTTGTTAGCCATCTGTATGTCTTCTTTGGAGAAATGTCTGTTTAGTTCTTTGGCCCATTTTTTGATTGGGTCATTTATTTTTCTGGAATTGAGCTGCAGGAGTTGCTTGTATGTTTTTGAGATTAATTCATCATCAGTTGCTTCATTTGCTATTATTTTCTCCCATTCTGAAGGCTATCTTTTCACCTTGCTTAGAGTTTCCTTTGTTGTGCAGAAGCTTTTAATTTTAATTAGGTCCCATTTGTTTATTTTTGCTTTTATTTCCAATATTCTGGGAGCTGGGTCATAGAGGCTCCTGCTGTGATTTATGTCAGAGAGTGTTTTGCCTATGTTCTCCTCTAGGAGTTTTATAGTTTCTGGTCTTACTTTTAGATCTCTAATTCATTTTGAGTTTATTTTTGTGTATGGTGTTAGAAAGTGTTCTAGTTTCATTCTTTTACCAGTGGTTGACCAGTTTTCCCAGCACCACTTGTTAAAGAGAGTGTCTATTCTCCATTGTATATTCTTGCCTCCTTTGTCAAATATAAGGTGTCCATATGTGTGTGGATTTATCTCTGGGCTTTCTATTTTGTTCCATTGATCTATATTTCTGTCTTTGTGCCAGTACCATACTGTCTTGATGACTGTGGCTTTGTAGTAGAGCCTGAAGTCAGGCAAGTTGATTCCTGCAGTTCCATTCTTCTTTCTCAAGATTGCTTTGGCTATTTGAGGTTTTTTGTATTTCCATACAAATTGTGAAATTATTTGTTCTAGTTCTGTGAAAAATACCACTGGTAGCTTGATAGGGATTGCATTGAATCTATAGATTGCTTTGGGTAGTATACTCATTTTCACTATATTGATTCTTCCAATCCATGAACACAGTATACTTCTCCATCTATTAGTGTCCTCTTTGATTTCTTTTGCCAGTGTTTTATAGTTTTCTATATATATGTCTTTTGTTTCTTTAGGTAGATATATTCCTACGTATTTTATTCTTTTCATTGCAATGGTGTATGGAATTGTTTCCTTAATTTCTCCTTCTGTTTTCTCATTGTTAGTGTATAGGAATGCAAGGGATTTCTGTGTGTTGATTTTATATGCTGCAACTTTACTATATTCATTGATTAGCTCTAGTAATTTTCTGGTGGAGTATTTAGGGTTTTCTATGCAGAGGATCATGTCATCTGCAAACAGTGAGAGTTTTACTTCTTCTTTTCCAATTTGGATTCCTTTTATTTCTTTTTCTGCTCTGATTGCTGTGGCCAAAACTTCCAAAACTATGTTGAATAGTAGTGGTGAAAATGGGCACCCTTGTCTTGTTCCTGACTTTAGGGGAAATGCTTTCAATTCTTTTATGGTCCAACGCTCACATCCATACATGACTACTGGAAAAAAACATAGCTTTGACTATGCAAACCTTTGTTGGCAAAGTGATGTCTCTGCTTTTTAATACACTGTCTAGGTTTATCATAGCTTTTCTTCCAAGAAGCAAGCATCTGTTAATACCATGGCTGCAGTCACAGTCCACAGGGGTTTTGGAGCCCAATAAAACAAAAAATGGAGACTGTTTCCATTGTCTCCCCATCTATTTGCCATGAAGTGATGGGACAAGATGCCATGATCTTAGTTTTTTGAATGTCGAGTTTTAAGCCAGCTTTTTCACTATCTTCTTCTACCTTCGTCAAGAGGCTCTTTAGTTCCTCTTCACTTTCTGCTGTTAGGCTGGTGTATCTGCATATCTGAGGTTATTGGAATACCAGATCACCTTACCTGCCTCCTGAGAAATCTGTATGCAGGATGTACTCTAAATCATGAAGTAAAAACCAGAAACAATACAATCAGAATTTTCCCAGTCACTAAGCTGTGTGGACCAATTCAAACTCTTAAGAGTTACAGGTATATTTCACAGCACAGAAAAATTGCCTTTTATTCCTACTAAGACAAAACACACAATGGCAGTATTTTTCAAGATAGATAACAGAAGATAGACAAATGAGAGAAAGAGATGAGAGAGAAAGTAGTCTTTTGCCACCAACAATGAGATGTGGATATAATATAGACAGACATAGAGCAATGGTATTTTTGGAGGTAGAAGCAACCCTTGGTTTCATCAGCTCCCTGCCCCATCCCACCTGCAGTTCTACAAACGAGAAAACTGACAGCCCTGTTCACATACGTAAAGACAGAGAGATCCTATAATCTCTTCCCTTTTCCTAAGATGGGTTTTTTCCCATGGCACTCATCCTGCCCACTCCCCACTTAGATGTCAACTGAGGTCTTCAGTTAGCTATTTTTATACCCTTAAAAAGTTTAGTCACTCAGTCGTGTCTGACTCTTTGCGACCCCATGGACTGTAGCCTACCAGGCTCCTCTGTTCATGGGATTTTCCAGGCAAGAATACTGGAGTGGATTGCCATTTCCTTCTCCAGGGGATCTTCCCAACCCAGGGATCAAATCCAGGTCTCCCACATTGTGGGCAGATGCTTTATCGTCTGAGCCACCAGGGAAGTCCAGAAGTTAAATATAAATTTATACCCTTATCATTGCACTATGTCAGTCCCTGACTGCGAGTGTGTGTGCTCAGTCGCTTCAGTCATGTCCAACTCGTTATGACCCCATGGACTATAGCCCACCAGGCTCCTCTGCCCATGGGATTCTCTAGGCAAGGATACTGGATGGGTTGCCATATCCCTTCTCCAAGGGATCTTCCCCCACCCAGGGATTGAACCCAGGTCTCCTGTGGCTCCTGCATTGGCAGATAGATTCTTTACCACTGAGCCACCTGGGAAGCACTTCAGTCCTTACTCAATTCCTTTGGCCATACAAAATTATCCCAGTCTTCCTTATCATCTACTCTTCCACCCACAAAATGAGCTTTTAAACATTTATTTCGTGGGCACCTCCGAGGAGCCGGGGTAGCTTTGCTAACGATGCATCATTGTCTTTCAAATGGGATGCACAGCCCATGGGTGGGGTTTCTGGCTCAGGCTGGCTTATTCCATTTCCAAAAGCTCCAAGAACAGAAGGGACTAGCTAACAGTGTCCACTGGACTGTTTCCTCACACACAGAGCCCTCCCAGCAGCTGCTGGTCCAGCCAGGTGCTGTGTCGCCTACTCCTGTTCTCATCCATCCTTGCTCCTCTTCTCCCAGTCAGCACGTCAGTCCCCATGCTCCTTTGCTCCCTCATGCTTTATAAGGTCCAAGGCAGCAGTCCCCAACCTTATTGGCCCAAGAGACCAGTTACATGGAACACAGTTTTTACACAGACTGGGGGTGGAAATTGGAGAAGGAAATGGCAACCCACTTCAGTACTCTTGCCTGGAAAATCCCTTTGATGGAGGAGCCTGGGAGGCTGCAGTCCATGGGGTCATGAAGAGTCGGGCACAATTGAGCAACTTCACTTTCCCTTTTCACTTTCAGGCATCGGAGAAGGAAAAGGCAACCCACTCCAGTGTTCTTGCCTGGAGAATCCCAGGGATGGGGGAGCCTGGTGGGCTGCCGTCTATGAAGTCGCACAGAGTCAGACACAACTGAAGCGACTTAGCAGCAGGGGGTGGTAGGGCTGGTTTCAGGATGATTCAAGCACATTACATTTATCATGTGCTTCACTTCTATTATTATTACATCAGCTCCACCTCAGATCATCAGTCATTAGATCCTGAAGGTTGGGGACCCCTGGTCTAAGGGGGACCCTAATCATTATATGAAAAAATTTATTGCCATGTGTCAACAGGGTTCTCTGTACCTTTAAACTCTTTCTCTTTTGCTTAATTTCCTCTATACGTGGTCTCTCTAATCCCTCTCATTGCATGCTATCTTAACTGGCTCTGTGTCCAGTCCACTTCTGTGCTGTCACTGGCACACAGCTGCAGCCTTTGGTTGCCAGGACAGCTGGACATGCTAGTCAGTGACATGCTTCTTACAGAGGCATTTACTAACTCACCCTAATGGCATCAATATTTTGGCCTCCTGATGCGAAGAGCCAAGTCATTGGAAAAGACCCCGATGCTGGGAAAGATTGAAGGCAGGAGGAGAAGGGGACAACAAAGGATGAGACGATGGGATGGCATCACTGGCTCGATGGACATGAGTTTGAGCAAGCTCTGGGTATTGGTGATGAGCAGGGAAGCCTGGCGTGCTGCAGTCCATGGGATGACAGAGAGTCTGACACAACTGAGCAACTGAGCAACAGTGATGGCTTCATGGATTTAGAAAAAAACTATTTAGAAGGGGATGCCACAAAAGCTTCTGAAATAATATCGACATAAACCCAATAAAATGCTCTTCCAAGTATAGGGGAAAAAAAAGTAGACATAATTCTACTGCCCCACCTGACAATTTTGGAGGTTGAGGAAATAAATTCTTTTTCAAAATAGACCCTTTCCACCATACATGGCCAGTCTTAGAAACACAAAGTCCCTACAGCTGGGATAGAGTCCACCCCTTTCCACTTTAAACCAGGATTCAATCAACTTTATCTGCAAAGTCTGGATAGTAAATATTTGGGGATTTGAGGGCTGTAGAGTCTCTCATGCAAGTCCTGAATTCTATTGTCATAGGAGGAGGCAGCTTTCCATGGCACATAAACCAAGGGGCCTGCCAGTGTCCTGATAAACTTTATTTACAGAAACAGACAGTGGCCAGATTCAGCCTGAAGACTGTAGATTGCAGACCCCAGCTTGAACTCAATCCCAGATCATACACAGCCTCCAGAGAGCTCGGTTATCTGATCTTAGAGTCCCAAAGGCCCAGGGAATGCACTCGCCCATGCGTTCGGATGAAGTTCCAGTCTCAAGCATAAGACCTTGCTGAAGTTAATGAAGATTAAATTTGAAAATAATATCAAAATGGAGCAGTGGAGAGAAGGCTAAACATGCAGTCTGAGCTGAGGAAATGCCATACACACCACTGCATCCACCACCTGATGAACCTGGATTAGAGAAGAGGTTGCTAGATAAATAGTAACCTCAAAAAAGGCTGACTTATAAAGAGAGATAGATATGGAAGCTGACCCTTAATGATTAAAAAGTCAAACACAGTGTTATTCGCTCAGTCGTGTCTGACTCTTTACGGCCCAGTGGACTGTGGCCCACCAGGCTCCTCTGTCCATGGGATCCTCCAGGCAAGAATACTGGAGTAAGTAGCCACTCCCTTCTCCAGGGGATCTTTCCGACCCAGGTCTCCTGCACTGCAGGCAGATCCTTTACTGACTGAGTCAGCAGGGAAGTCCAAAAAGTCAAACAGTGGGAACAAATAAGAAATCCCTGGATTCTCACAGGCAAGTCTGGCCACTAGATCATTCAGGCATGACCTAAATCAAATCACTTATGATTATACAGTGGAAGTGACAAATAGACTCAAGGAATTAGATCTGATAGAGTGCCTGAAGAACTATGGATGAAGGTTTGCAACATTGTACAGGAGGCAGTGATCAAAACCATCCCCAAGAAGGACAAATGCAAAAAGGCAAAATGGTTGTCTGAGGAGGCCTTACAAATTAGCTGAGAAAAGAAGAGAAGTGAAAGGCAAAGGAGAAAAGGAAAGATGTACCCATCTGAATGCAAAGAATGGCAAGGAGAGATAAGAAAGCCTTCCTCAGTGATCAATGCAAAGAAATAGAGGGAAACGATAGAATGGGAAAGACTAGAGATCTCTTCAAGAAAATTAGATACCAAGGGAACATTTCATGCAAAGATGAGCACAATAAAGGACAGAAACGATATAGACCTAACAGAAGCAGAAGATATTAAGAAGAGGTGGCAAGAATATACAGAAGAACTGTACAAAAAAAAGATCTTCATGACCCAGATAATCATGATGGTATGATCACTCACCTAGACCCAGACATCCTGGAATGCAAAGTCAAGTGAGCCTTTCAAACCATCACTACAAACAAAGCTAGTGGAGGTGATGGAATTCCAGCTGAACTATTTCAAATCCTAAAAGATGATGCTATGAAAGTGCTCCACTCTATATGCCAGCAAATTTGGAAAACTCAGCAGTGGCCACAGGACTGTAAAAGGTCAGTTTTCATTCCAATCCCAGAGAATGCTCAAACTACCACACAATTGCACTCATCTCACCTGCTGGCAAAGTAATGCTAAAAATTCTCCAAGCCAGGCTTCAAGAGTAAGTGAACCTAGAAATCCCAGATGTTCAACATGGATCTAGAAGAAGTAGAGGAACCAGAGACCAAATTGCCAACATCCACTGGATCACAGAATAAGCAAGAGAATTTCAAAAAAAACATCTACTTCTGCTTCATTGACTATGCAAAGACTTTGACTGTGTGGATCACAATAAACTGTGGAAAATTCTTAATGAAATGGGAATATCAGACCACTTGACCTGCCTCCTGAGAAATCTGTACACAGGTCAAGAAGCAACAGTTAGAACTGGACATGGAACAATGGTCTGGTCCCAAATTGAGAAAGGAGTATGTCAAGGCTGTATATTGTCACCTTGCTTATTTAACTTATTGCAGAGTACATCATGAGAAATGCTGGGCTGGATGAAGCACAAGCTGGAATCAAGACTGCAGGGAGAAATATCAATAACCTCAGATATGCAGATGACACCACCCTTATGGCAGAACATGAAGAGGAATTAAAGAGCCTCTTGATGAAAGTGAAAGAGGAGAGTGAAAAAGTTGGCTTAAAACTCAACATTCAAAAAACTACGATCATGGCATCTGGTGCCATCATTTCATGGCAAATAGATGGGGAAACAATGGAATCAGTGACAGACTTTATTTTCCTGCGGCCCCAAATCACTGCAGATGGTGACTGCAGCCATGAAATTAAAAGATGTTCACTCCTTGAAAAAAAAATTATGACCAACCTAGACAGCATATTAAAAAGCAGAGACATTACTTCCAACAACAAAGATTCATCTAGTCTAAGCTACGGTTTTTCCAGTGGTCATGTATGGATGTGGGAGTTGTACCATAAAGAAAACTGAGCGTGGAAGAACTGATGCTTTTGGACTGTGGTGTTGGAGAAGACTCTTGAGAGTCCCTTGGACTGCAAGGAGATCAATCAACCAGTCCATCACAGACATCAGTCCTGAATATTCATTGGAAGGACTGATGCTGAAGCTGAAGCTCCAATACTTTGGCCACCTGATGCAAAGAACTGACTCATTTGAAAAGACTCTGATGCTGGGAAGGATTGAAGGCAGGAGGAGAAGGGGACAACAGAGGATGAGATGGTTGGATGGCATCACTGACTCGAGGGATGTGAGTTTGAGTAAGCTCTGGGAGTTGGTGTTGGACAGGGAAGCCTGGCGTGCTGCAGTCCATGGGGTCGCAAATAGTTGGACATGACTGAGCGACTGAACTGACTGACTGAGGAAATCCCTGGACGCCTGGGGACACTTTTTTTTTTTTTTTTTTTTTTTGGCCACCCGGTTCAGCATGTGGGATCTTAGTTCCCCAGCCAAGGATTGAACCCATAACCTCTGCATTGGAAGCACGGAGTCCTAACCACTGGACCATAGGGAAGTCCCATGCCTGAGGACTTTTAATTCACTTCTCTGCCTTCCCAGGTCACATAACTTTGGAAAGTCATGCTCTCCTCCTCATCATCCTCATCCTCAACCCTATCTTCCTTCTCATCATCCTCTTCATCACATTTGTCATCACTATTTCTAAAAGTTCCCCTTCATTAAAACACTGTGCTCTGCACTTTCCATGTACTATTTGATTAATCTTTGCAGTGTCCCTGTAAGATAAGAGATATAGGTCATTCTCATTCTGCAGACTAGCAGGCTGAGACCCAGTGGTTAGTAGCTGGAAAAGAGTTCCACAACTAGAAAACTGCAGAGCCGATTCAGATCTAGTCCTCTGCCATCCACAGCCCATTCTCTTAACTAGAAACGTTGCAATACAGCATGTGACTGCTGCTCAAAAATGCTCATGACTAAAATCCCTATCACCATCTGCATCCATCCTGAGCATTTTATTGGTACCACAAATAGCTGTCGATTCAGAAGGACACCAGCAGCCTCACCCTTGCTGATTCGCTTCTTCAGAGGTGAAGGGTTAACAAGCTCACCCATGGTGCCCGGAGCAGAAGCATTTAGTGAGCAGCTGGGAAGACCTACTGCCCTTACGCTCTTAATGCGTATGCATAGCATCACCCTCGCTAGCCTCCTGCATTTATTGTTTTGTGGGGTTTTTTTCTCCACAAGGAGACTGTGGAGGAAGACAGCTGGAGGTCACACAGGCTTCGCATGAACTGTGTTTCTTCTCGGAAAAAAGCCCTGGTACAGGACAGAATCTGTTCCTAAGGGATTACAAAGATGGGGCTCTTTGTAATAGATCCACCAGAAAGACCACCAGAAATAAAATTCAGTTAAAACAAAAATTGCAAAAGACTATTCATCACCCAAAATTTATAGTGGGCTAGGTTTCCTCAGTCAAGAATACCCATTCTAGGTGCCATACATCCTCATAGCTACTGGTGGTTACAAAATGTATCATGGGGGGAAGCAAACCAGAAACACAACTTAATTTTTTATAAGGGAGCTCTTATTCTACTTTCATGCCTCTTGGAATTAGAGGGACCTGGCTACATTTCAAACGGAATGAACCTCTTCCCATCTGGCCAGGCCTACCACACTGGGTGTAGCAGACTTGGTGCTCTGAAGTTCCCCAAAGTCCAGAACGATGAGTGAGCTTGGCAGCAAATTAAGAGGGCAAACTTCAATATAGCGATAGAGTGTCCACTTCTGACACAGATGATCGCTTCTCTCTGTGACAACTCCACTTGTGAGCACACCAAACTAAAGAGGAAATGCCACACACAGGAAAAAAAAATTTAGATAGATTCCTGGGCAAGACAAATGGAAGACGTAAAACCAGTTCAGAGTGAAACTGCATTCAGGAAGCAATGGAGTTAGTCACTTTCATTTGCTCTCAGAAAAATGAACATAACCAGGCCCACCCCTCACTCTCTCAGGTTTTCAGTATAAACTACTTCATTGTATATGAATCGCTCAGTTCAGTTCAGTTCAGTCGCTCAGTCGTGTCCGACTCTTTGCGACCCCATGAATCGCAACATGCCAGGCCTCCCTGTCCATCACCAACTCCTGGAGTTCGCTCAGACCCATGTCCATCGAGTCAGTGATGCCATCCAGCCATCTCATCCTCTGTCGTCCCCTTCTCCTCCTGCCCCCAATCCCTCCCAGCATCAGAGTCTTTTACATTGAGTCAACTCTTCGCATGAATTGCTCAATACAGTCCAAATATGCAATTTACAGCAATCTGACTACAATAATTATTTTTGAACACATTTCAGACTTGTGACTTAAAGTATAAGGACTTATAAGTACAGAATAATTGAGGGTCTGGTGACTGCTTAGTTTTAGAAGACTTTGCATTGAATTTCTGTTTTTAATAAGGGGGTAAATTTTCACTTAAGTATCATGAAAAAAGTATTCTGATAGATGTAAACAATAGAGTTTTGTGTGCATTATGAATTTGAGCTTGAAATGATAAATTGTAGAGTTGAGTCAGGGCAGCCCCTACAATTAGAATCTATTCCTGCTCACCTTTTTACCACCAGTCCTCACAGTGACTGGCTTTAGTAGAAGTTCAATAAATAAATATATATATATATATATATTTTTAATAAGTACATGAAAGATAATAAAGAAAAAGAGGGTGAAAGGAGGAAAGAAACTAGTGAGTCTGGAATTTTCATATGTTCAAACAATTAACAATTACCATGTCAAACAACATAGGAGGTGACAACCTAAGACCTAATTCTTCTCTTATGCATATGCTTCATAAGAAAAGACAAGCAGGTATGGGCAGAAAGAATTCTTAGATTGAAGTTGGTAATTGAGGGAAGAACGGTGATGCTTTTTAGAAAGAAACATAACTACCAGTACATTCAGGAGTCTGCTGTCTACACCCCAACCCCCACCCCCAGACTAGCCCCCAAGAAGAAGAATCATGACATTATGCTCTGGTTCAGCCTATGAGAACAAGAAAAGAATGCTAGAAAATAGTGAATTCACCAGAAATTCTCAAGAAAACCTACTAATAGCCTTCCCAGATGGAGGAAGTTGGAATTCTTCAATAAAAGTGTTTTTCTCCTCATCTATAGTTTGAGTATCCAGGGTACAACTTTTATAGGAAAAGGCAGAATAAATGCCTTGATTCTTTTCTTTTATTGTCTAGTCTTTGAAACAAAGTTTGGCTTACTAGAATTTTCCAGTGGTGACCAATGAATTGTTCTACTTTGAGTATCACTACAAACTCACTGATATAATTACATGTCTTGGGTATCAGTCCATTATAGATATTATTTGTATTGATGTTCAAAATATTCAATTTTTCAGTATATAAAATCCATCATGAGTCCATACTGACATACCAAACCAATTCGGGCCCCTGGTGATTTTGCTTTACTCCTTCTATATCATGACTTCTTCTCTTTTTTAACTACAAACTTTTTTGTTCTCAATGACATGGGAATAATAGAATATCACATAATTAATCCTCTGCTTCATCCATACCACACAGAAAAGTCTCTAAAGTATGATACCAACACAATTACCAGCAACATAATTATTGCAAGGAGATTATAATTTTAAATTTTTGTCTTGTGTGTATATATGTACCCTGAAGAAGTAAATTGAGTTATTTAGGATTAATTTTTTTTTTTTTTTTGGCCACACCATGTAGCATTCAGAATCTTAGCTCACCAGACAGGGACTGAACCCATGTCCCCTGCATTGGGAGCTCAGAGTTCTAACCACTGGACTGCCCGGAAAGCCCCACTGGTTAACTTTTATTTTTATTTTTACTTATCTTATATTTCATTTTTATTTTCAGGAGTTGTTTTCTCAACTTGTGTCTTAATTATGTAAAATATTTATCTTTAAAGAAGCAATTATATATAATAAAGCTAGTAAAAGTAACCTAACAGAAATACCTTTTGTAAAGCATTAAGAACCTGATTTCCTGAAAATGAAGTTCATTTAATGCACATGTATTAATAGACAAAGGCTTCCCAGGTGGCTCAGTACTAAAGAATCTGCCTTCAATGCAGGAGATGTGGCTTCAATCCCTGGGTAAGATCCCCTGGAGGAGAAAATGGCAACCCACTCCAGTATTCTTGTCTGGAAAATCCCATGGACAAAGGAGCCTGGCAGGCTACAGTCCATAAGGGTCACAAGGGTTGGGCACGACTGAGCAACTGAACACACATCAATAAGCAAGCACCTTCCAGCAGGGTTATTTTTTTATCTTTTGTCATTTATTTTCGTATAATTGTGCTGTAGTAAGCAAATATGGTCTAATGACAATATATATGTGAAATATGTTGAGAATTTCTTTATGGCCTATTATGCAATTCATTTTTATAAGTATTTCAGGTATACTTTAAAAACGTATATTCTAGGGACTTCTCTGGCAGTCCAGTGGTTACAGCTCCACACTTTCACTACAGGACGTGCAGGTCCATCCCTGGTAGGGGAGCCAAGATCCTTCATGCTGGTCCCACATGCTGTGTGGTGCAGCCAAAAATATAATAATAATTTTTTTTTAATGTATTGTCTCTAATTTTTAGGTGCAGAGTTCTTCAAATGTTCATTAAATCAAGCAGGCTAACTTATGTTGATTAAAGTTTCTTTAACTTTCCTTATTTCAGGCTACTTTATCCATCAATAATTGAGAGAGTTATATTGAAAATTCATACAATCATGGTGAATGTGTCAGTATCTTGTTGTAGATTTGCCATAGTTTGCATTATATATGTTTATGTCTATTTTATTAAGGCCATACAAGTTGATATTGCTGATAAATTGGAAATTTTATCACTGTGTAGTAATTCTCACTTTTTGATGATATATTTTTGTCTGATATTAATATTACTATAATACTTTTTGGTTATCATTTGCTTGATTTTTGCCTTCTACATCTATTCATTTTGAAACTCCCCATATTTTTATATTTTAGAATTTTCTTTTGTAAACAGTATTTATATTAGGAGCTAGTTTTTTCTTATTTCAATTTGTCATTTAATTGGTGAGGTTAATCCATTTATATTAATTGTGATTACTACTAAATCACAATTGATTTCTACCACCTAATTTCAGACTATTTGCCTTATTTCCCCCCTCCTCTCTTACTTCATTTTTAATTAAATCTTTAAATCTCTTTTGTTATTTTTTAAATCTCCTACTTGCCTTTGGTATTATATAACACTGTTTATGTTTGGGTTTCTTTTCATTTATCTTTTTGTTCTTGGCATACAGTTTTCTTACAGTATCTGTGGGGTCATGATTTCTGAAAAATGAGTAGTCATTGTCTTTTCAATATTGTCTTTATTCTGTTGTACATATTCTATTCTATTCTGGCCCTTCAAACTAATTAGACACAAGTTATCTCTTCTCATTCTAGTCTCCATGTTTCTTAACTTTCTCAGATGCTCCTATTCTTTTCATATAGGGTAATTCTTTCAGGTATACCTTCTAGTTCATAGGTTGTTTCTTCATACATGTCTAAATTGCTCTTTAACGCATTCTGAACCTGTGGCCAGTCTAGCTCCTATTAAGAGAACTCTGTTAATGTGGGAATGCGGGATTTTATTTCTCCAGCTTCCAGAGTTTCAGGCCTTTTCCTGGCATAGTAGCGCTAATCTAAGTGTCTGATCTCTAGTCTACCTCCCAAGCATTTGTTTATAATTCACTGCTCTCTCCTGTGGTCTTAGATCCCTTTTCTTTCAGGTTTTTTCAATCTTATTTGAGCTTATTTATATCTGAATAAGGACTGAGCTCTAGTTAGCTCTGAGTGACTGAGTGAGTGAAGTCGCTCAGTCGTGTCCAACTCTTTGCGTCCCCATGGACTGTAGCCTACCAGGCTCCTCCCTCCATGGGATTTTCCAGGCAAGAGTACTGGAGTGGGTTGCCATTTCCTTCTCCAGGGGATCTTCCCAACCCAGGGATCAAACCCGGGTCTCCCGCATTCCAGGCAGACGCTTTAACCAAGTTATGATTATTGTCATATATCCAGAATCTAGTTTTTTACATCAAATGTCTCCTCAAATGATCTATTCTGCTTTATTACCAAAAACAGCATACCCAATCTGCAAAATGAGATTTTGGATATGAAAATTACATAATTAAAAAGATACCAAAAGTTCAAGTTATCTCACTTTGGTTTACATAGAATTATACAAATAATTGAAACAATGAACAGAAAAAAATTATTATAGTAAAAATAAAAGTAGAATTTCTTCATCCATCTATTCTTTTTTTTTTAATTCTCATAGCTCTCAAGACACCATGGAATAGGTCTGTTTCCTAATCAAGAACATACATATTTACATAAACAGAAAGCTAGAAATAAACATTAACTTTGTGTGTGTGTTAATCGCTCAGTCATGTCTGACTCTTTGTGATCCCATGAACTGTAGCCCACCAGGCTCCTCTGTCCATGGGATTCTCCAGGCAAGAAAACTGGAGCGGGTAGCCATTCCCTTCTCCAGGGATCTTCCTGACCCAGGATCAACCTGGGTCTCCTGCATTTCAGGTGTATTCTTTACCTTCTGAACCACCAGGGAAGGCCCATTACAGCAAAACATTTTAAATAAAAATTTATTTTAATATTACTGAAATTAAATAAGTTATTGCTATTAAGGTTTATAAAGTGCTTTTATATCACTTGATCATCACAACTTTCTGAAGGAATGAACACCATTTTTATCCTCAGCTCATTGTTGAAAAAAGAGCCAGTGAGATCAACTGATTCATTGAAGGTGACACAGTAACAGAGCTGAGACATGAAGCCAAGATTACTAACTCCATTTCCTGGGCTCTTTCCACTACAGTGTCTCGAAGAAGATTTTTTAAATATTAACTGAATTAACCTAGATGGAAAAGATTCTCCTGTCCTCTGGAAACTTGGAATTTAAAAAATGGAAATTAAAAAAAAGATAACAAAATGATAAAAATATATTGATATATGTAATTACCTATGCAGCAATGAAACTTGCAAACCAAACTTGACAAGAACAGAAATCATATGTCAATGCAGCCATAGCTTTTTATTAACATTCTAATCAAAAGCAAAGCAATGAAATTGTGCAGGATAACATTCATTCAAGTAAAATATTAAAACATGTATAAATCAGCAGACTGACACCATTTCGAACTTTTGAGCTCCATTTCATAGGTATGTTACTAATTATGGCAGGAAGCTATCAGAAAGCACTCCTACAAGAAGGCCTCAGTCAGGATGACTAAGATCAGCAGGTTCAGAACTCTAAATTATGTATCTCCTCAAAAGACTCCCTCATAGTTCAGTTGGTAAAGAATCTGCCTGTGATGCAGGAGACCCCAGTTCAATTCCTGGTCAGGAAGATCCCCTGGAGAAGGGATAGGCTACCCACTCCAGTTGTCTTAGGCTTCCCTTGTGGCTCAGCTGGTAAAGAATCTGCCTGCAATGTGGGAGACCTGGGTTTGATCCCCGGAAGATCCCCTGGAGAAGGGAAAGGCTACCCACTCCACTATTCTGGCCTGGAGAATTCCATGGACTGTACAGTGACACGACTGAGTGACTTTCACTTCACCTCACTTCAAAAGATTCTATTTGATTCTGTGATCATCCCAAGTCCTAGTGGAAACTGAGGGCCCTGCTATGTTCCTTCCAATTGCCTCTGAGAGAATAAAAATTAACTGGACCCAGGGTCTGCTCTCTCATTGCCCAACTCATCACCAAAGACCAGATAAGATTCCCCAGTAAGGCTCCCCTTGGTACTATCTGAAATCTCTTAAATAACTCTGAGGCTCAGGAAACTAGGCTTCATCTTGTTGTGCCAAATGCTGGAAAACCAACCACCTTCATCATAGGTTCTGAGGCATCAACAATATAGGAAGACCATCATTATGTCATTTAGAAATAAAAGTACTAACTGATGGTTAGTTCTGCTGGGGGAGACTAAAGTGACCAGTGTTGAACCATGACGCAGCATAAATACTCTACGGATCAGTCTTAGCCCAGGGGAGTCTATATTTACCTTAGTAAAGGCACGTAACCTACAAACTAGGCGCAAAGCTTCTTGGGTCCCTGGGAGAACTGTCTGACTCCACTTACGGGACAACTTCCACTTAAAGAATATCATCCTCAGATGCAAGTAGCAGAAAAACAAAAGACTTCCCTGAGGTTACAGTGTGAGTCAGAGGAACCCCTGGACCAAAACTTAACTGATAAACAATGGCACCTACTTCAGAGGAGCTTAGAGACTAAGAAAAGAATGTTTATAACCTGCTCTTCCTATCCTGTAACCATTCTGAGCTATTTTTCTATGCTACCGTTTAGCCCCTTTGTCTATGGAATTCTCCAGGCCAGAATATTAGAGTGGGTAACCTTTCCCTTCTCCACGGGATCTTCCCAACCCAGGGATCGAATCAGGGTCTCTGGCATTGCAGACAGATTCTTTACCATCTGAGCCACCAAGGAAGCCCCCTTAGATCCCTAGGAACCCTGACTGTTAAAGGCACTTTCACTAAACTCAGGGAAATATACTGCATGCATGCTTGCACGCTAAGTCGCTTTAGTCATGTCCAACTCTGTGCAACCCTATAGACAGCAGCCCACCAGGCTCCTCTGTCTACAGGATTCTCTAGGCAAGAATACTGGAGTGGGTTGCCATTTCCCTCTCCAGGGAAATATACTAAGCTTTGCTAAATGTAACTGTATATATAGCAACGGGCATACTACATTAAAACCATACGGAAATACACTGAAACATGGAAAAAAACAGAAAAGTACATACTTATGGGTTCATACACTGGTAGTTTACAAATTTAGTATCAATAAAGAAGGGTTTAAACTCGAGGCGGCAGCTGTCCAGAAACGCACGCATGGCTCACAGTCACACGTGCTCAATGGCTTCCACATGGGATCATCCAAGCAAGGGCAGCCGCTGAGCGTGGTGGCAGCAGAACGCTGCACAGACACACCCAGCCACCACGTGCAGATCCGCATTTGCTCCAAGAATCCTCCCCGAAGTCACGTATGTTTATTCCCCATGTAAATTCAGGACTGGATTTTCACAGTTTGGCCCAGCGCCCCTGCAAATTGCTGCTACTTTATCATTCACAATGCCACAGCTGTTCTTGTCACAAGGAGGACAAAGACTAGAAAGACATTCCATTTAGTCTTCACCCCTAGCTGTTACTTTTAAAAAGGAAAGAAGAAAGGGGGGTTGCTGCTTCTTTTTGTATGTTTGTTCGTATGCTCTTGTCTGTATGCAATATGCTCTCGTATCAGCCCCGTTCTTGACACCGCACAGCCACCCAGAATGGTCTAAACCAAAAGTCCGCCTTTAATAGAGATACACCTGGCCATTTCCCCCTTGAAGTGACGCACCTATGACAGGCTGATGTGACTTTTACAATTCTGCTGGCCTGAGCTAAACAGGGACAAGCAGAGTGGGTCACAGGCATGTTAATGGTTGTATACCATCAAGCCTGTTAGGATCAAAGCTTTGCTTTTACCAAACCTCCCCAGATCTGCACTGGGGCGCAAGACTTCCTCTGTTTCCATCTCCCCATGCTGTTTGCCTTGCTCCCTCCGGAGTGCCTGTTTAGCCCTGCTTCCTTAAGGAACTGCTGGCTGATGAGAGAGACTTCAGAACTCCTTGAACAACTAAACAATTGGATCCCACCCTTCCTGAAGCCAATAAGGATGTTTGCAAAAACCCAAACAGCCCGGGGAGGTGTCAGGAAGCAAGCCGAGGAAGGCATGCTGTTTCTAGGCCAGAAACGGAGCAGAGATTTTATTCTGGTTTGCTTGTTTGGGTTGCAAGGGGAATTCAGCCCCTCCCAGGGAAATGCTGACAGTCTACAGGCTACCATTCGGAGAGACGATCTCCGTCATGTCTGGCCACAAGCCTCAGGGGGGCCCAAGCAAGGAGACAAATGATGAAAGGATGTCAGAAATAATTGCTTACCTTGTATCAAGTAAAAGAGAAACGGGAAATTTAGAATAGACTTCACAACCTTCTGCACTGCAGGCAGATTCTTTACCATCTGAGCCACCAAGGAAGCCCCTCTCACCCACTGGGACTTGCCAAATGCTTTGCCTACTTGGATACTGAAGACTTAACTTATTTTGAAAAAGTTATGAAAGTCTGGCTTTCGTTGCCAGAAAATGAGGGAATATGCTATAGAACACAACGCAGGCAGCATGTGGCAGCCTAGGAGAGACAGAGAAGCCCAAGAAATAGTCTAAGAACACTGAGGCTTTCTTGATGAAAGAGTGGATGAAAGAGTTCTACTGCCCTTGTGGGATAAAACTGAGAAAGCCATTATGGAGGTGAGATGTTGGATTTTATAAATTTTAGAGCTAAATGATGCCTTAAACTTCATCTAAAAGAATTCTTAAGCTTTCTAGATTAATTATTCACTGGAGACAGTAAATCCCATTGAAGCAATCAATAGGTTGGATTGAATGAGACAAAGGAACTTAAAAGACAGGAGAAAGCTCCCTGTTTCCAGTGCCCAGATAGTGACTAAAGCTGCAGGTGGAGGGAAACCCAGCAGGTGTCAGGTGGAAAGAAAAAGGACGCTGGAGTCATAGAGTCACAGAATTGGGCATGCCAATGAAGATAACTCTTATGAGGAATCATGGAAGGGGAGTATTTTTAGAGTCCCTTGCTTTTCCTAAAGTTATTTATTATAAAAATCATTACAACAAAAAATTAAAATAACTTAAAATTCTCACAATTGGACTTTCAACATTATTACATGAGTATGTTACATATGCATGGTCAGTTGTGTCCAGCTCTTTGCCATCCTATGGACTGTATAGTCCACTGGGCTCCTCTATCCACAGGATTTCCCAGGCAAGAATACTGGAGTAGGTTGCCATTTCCTTTTCTAGGGGATCTTCCTGACCCAGGGATTGAACCCAAGTCTCCATCTTATCCTGCACTGCAGGCAGATTCTTTACTGCTTGAGCCTGTTAAATGAGTAGAAGAATTTAGTCTGAAATCATCAACTTAAGTGGTCAAGAGTTCAAACTGTGCCTTCCAGGGTCCAGAAAGAAACAGACATGCAGTCACCTGAGCCCTCAGCTGGGGTCACGCGTGGCTTCTGCTTCATGGGGGAGCTGAGCTTTCCCTTTCATCCCCACTTCCTAGTCATGAGCTCCAGCCCCTGCTCATCACAGCCACTTTCCCCACATTCCCAAAGCATGCTCAACTCTGAAACTGAAGATCTTCACACACACGTGAGATTTTCAGAACAGGAGAAACAGAACTTCATTATTATCCATGCCTCGGCCTTCACTCTCGTCCCAACCTACTGAAAAAAGAATAAAGAAAGCCTTGTTCCCACTCAACCTCAGCCATCACACCTCGGATCCTCTGCTTTTCAGAACCACTTGAGCTCCTAGGGTTCTAGTTTTTGCTTTCAAGGAGGAAAGTAAGAAAAGGAAATATTGAACCCCAAATAACCTATACTGTTGTGAAATAGTGCTCCATAGGAACAAAGTAGCTTGGAGATTTCTCAAAATATGCAATAGGTTCTTTAAAAAATTATGTCAAACAACCCGGGGACATATTGAGGCCAAAGCAGGTTTAAAGGCTTGGGTCTTAGAATATTCTATAGACTAAAACATTTCCCCCTTAAACACTCTACTGGTACCCCTTCTTTCAACTGGGCTCAGAGAATGGTGTTTTTCTTTTTTTTCTCCTGTAAGCATTATTAGTTTCTCTCTCAAATCAGGCTTAAAACAGTCAACTAAGGAAAAAAAAATCACAGGTTCAATTTCCTGAGCTGATTTCATGGACTAGTAACATATCTGATCACTAAATCATAACCAAAATGAACCACGAACTTCACTTTTCACAGCTTCCTAAGACAGCACACGGCACATGGACAGTGATTTTCAATTCCCTGGGATGTCACCTAAGTTCATACCAGTGGCATTCAACGTCTACAAAGTCTTTTGTGTTAAAAATGATAGATTTCCTTACACGTCAAAATGCTCACATATCCATGTTAGCAAAGTATATTTGTACCTGAAAGCTGTTGTGGGCTAAACGGTATTCTCCCAAAATTCATATGTTGAAACCCCAACCTCCAGTTCCTCAGAATGGAGATGGAGTCTTTAAAGAGGTGGTGAAGCTGATGTGAGGTGGACCCTCATCCAATATGAGAGATGTCCTTATAGAAAGAGGCCATGAAGATACATGCAGAGACGGCAGACACTGTGCTCAGAGGGAGGAGCATGCGGAGAGTCAGCAACAGGACTGCCGAGGGGAGACGTCTCAGAGGAAGCCAACCCTGCTGGCACCGTGATCTTGGACTTCTAGCCTCCAGAACTTTGAGGAAAATGTCTGTTGTTTTAGCCACCCAGTCTGGTTCCTTAGTTAAGACAGGTGGAACAAACTGATGCACTAGTCATCTCTGGCACATAAGGAGAACGTGTGGAAATTTTCAGATTTCCTCAGCCACATTCAATGGGGTGGTTGGACCACACGAGTTTTATTGTGCCAGATTGTTTCATGCTGATCCTAATGGAACACAGATCTCCCCACTAAGTGCCTAGTCTGGCCCGGAAATATGGAAAGGGTGGGTAACTGGAATTCTCAAAGGAAGTGAAGGCAGGAAGTTAGTTTATTCTCTCAACACAAATTAAAATCAAAATGAGAGAAATTAATTCCCAAGCACTTCATTCCTCTTTTCCCCTTTGTCTCTTTTCCTTTCTTAATCCATGTTCTTATCTGCAAAATGAATGTTATAAACTCTAGTCCAAGCTGTAATAAGAAAGGTTGAGTTAATATACTTGAGCGCTTCTCAAGTGACAGAAGAGAATAAAATAGTATAGGCTAGGGTCCAAAAGGATGGAGGAAGTAGAGGAGATAGCTAAGATTTATGGTGATCTCACCATGTGAAATATTCTATCCTAAGTATTTTATATGGATCATCTATCTGTTTCATTAAAATCTCACAATAACCTAGTGTGGTGGGTAGTATTAATTGTATTTTACAAATACATTTGTAATATTCAGAAGGGTTAATTTGCTGCTCAATTCAAGCTGCCGGTAAACAATACATTTGGGGACCCAGAGATCCCAGCTCTAAACTACTATGATCTGTCCCAAGTTTAAATTTTCTTATTCTAGCTGGTAAATTCATGGCAATTTTGCATAGTAATTTGATACTTGTGTCCACATACAACAGAGACAGACGTTATTAATGGATGTGAGCATGTGTAGCCTTCTTCTTCTCCAATTGGCAGGGCAAATAACAGCTGGCAGAAGAAAAGAATTTAAAAAAAAAAAATAGGAAGCCAGAGGAAAAGCATATTCATCCACCACAGTGAAGCACTGCATTGGCAAGTATCAGATGGTACAGAATTTTGAGGGACTGAGGAAGAAAAACAAAGGAAGACAAGAGTTTCAGGGAGCAGCTGCTCTGTGTGGAGGATATTAACAGTGGCAGAAACAGGAGAAACAAGTCGGAGGGTTTTTTCCCTGTCCTTTGAGAATCTACTCTCTATCTACCCCTCTCCCTGATATCTTCTTGATAAGTGCAGCTAAATACTTGAATTACTTTAAATTCTTTTTTTATGTGAGCTGATGATGAGAAAACATTGGCCACATAGTTCCCACTTTTGCTTGGCTAATATTTTCCACATTATTTTCTAGGCTGGACATTCTAAAGCCAAGTTGGAGTCGTGGCTGTACTTTTTTTCCATCTGTTACCCTACACCTGACCAAGAGTATGTTTTGACTCACAAGTTTACCAGCCCAAGATTATTGGGAGAAGAAAGGAAAGGAGCAAAAGTGGGTGGATCCAGGGCGTGATGATCCTCAGAAAGCATCCAAACCCTGGAAGGACACCCTGTCAATCAGTAGAGCTTAGGTTATGAGTTTAAAGCAAATGGCACCAGGTCCTCAGTGCCTAACAAAACAAAAGCTTTCTACTCACACAAAGGCTGATGGCCTCTGATTGGAGGATGACTCTCACAAGAGGTGGCACAGAACCCATGTTTCTTCTATCTGCGGCACCTGCGTGACAACACAAGCCACCGGGGTCAGCCAAGCCAGGAGGAGATACACATTGGCTCTGCCCCACAACTGCCGAGGGGCTGAGACAGGTAATCTTCCTGCCTCTCGAAAGGGGAAGAAACCTGGAACTACTGTCGGAAATGAGTCATGTCTGCAAAGAAGGTGGCTGAGAACACAGAAAGACAGTTTCACAATTGGAAGGAAAATACAGTGACAGGACTCAACGTTTCGGGCACGGTAGCACATGGATGTGGCAGGATGGAAGCTCACTTAACAAGGAGTCTAAAGCCTTCATCACAAAGATGCGAGCCTGCATGTTAAGTGCATGAGAGCATGCATGTCAACTCTTTGAGACCCCATGGACTATCACCCACCAGGTTCCTCTGGCCTTGGGATTCTCCAGGCAAGAAAACTGGAGTGAGTTGCCATGATCCTCCAGGGGATCTTCCCAACCCAGGGATTAAGCCCACATGTCTTATGTCTCCAGCATTGACAGGCGGGTTCTTTACCACTAGTGCCACGTGGGAAGGCACACAAAACTGCAGGCAAGTGTTACTCTCCACGAGCGCCCAATAGGCGGTGATGGAAAAGGCACCTGGACTCACTCAAGGCCCTGGGAGGTCCACCTACCAGGTCCTGAGAGAAGTTGGCAACTGCTGCAGGACTTGAAGCCAAGTCAGTTCTGAAGCTGCTTCAGGGGCTGATTGCTACTTTAAACTTGAGAGAAACACAGGATGTGACAATACATGGCCCAGAGACAAATGGAGTTTTGAGTCTTTTGAGTCATGGCTGGAGCTTGCCCCTGGGATGGTACAAGCATGGAAGGTCCTAGAAGCTGAGAAATGCTGCTGCCTGGGGGAGCTGATAAAATCTCTCATTTGGGCTCATCTCTGGGTTCAGAGCATAAGATCTGACTCCATTAATGAGAGATGAGAGCAGACAGATTAAGTTTCTGTGGGAGCAGGTATCACTGAGGCTCAGCGCCACCCACACGGAGAACACTGGGAGTGACCAGGGCTGGGGAGAGAGGACCTTTTTATCTTCATGGTGAAATGGGATGGTATTTCTCCATTTGCTTTTTTCCTTGAGAGACTGGGGAAGGACCTTGATTACTTTCCATTGCTCTTTTGGATTTTATTTGACATTTTTAAAATTTATTTTACTGAAGTATAGTTGATTTACAATGTTGTGTTAATTTCTGCACAGTAAAGTGATTCAGTTATACAAAAATATGATTTTTCCTATTATTTTCCATTATGATTTATTGATAATAGTTCTCTATGATACACAATAGGACCTTGTTTATCTGATTGACCAAACAGACACTGAGCCATGCGGGGCCCTGCTACAGCTGGTGTACACACACTTTCTTGTCTTTAAGGAATTACCGGCATGTACAATTTCCACCTTTACAAGGCTATATCACAGTCAGCTCAGTCTAGGCTTCCCAGGTGGTGCTAGTGGTAAAGAACCCACCTGCCAGCATGGAAGACTTGAGAGACATGGGTTCAATCTCTGGGTCAGGAAGACCCCTTGGAGGAGGGGATGGCAACCGACTCCAGTACTCTTGTCTAGAGAATGCCAAGGAGAGAGAAGCCTGGCAGACTACAGTCCCTGGGGTCACAGAGTCAGACACAACTGAGTAGGCACCTTGGATAATGGAATCAAATGCCCATCTCAAAATGTTTCTATCCTTCGAACAAATTTGTATCATACATAGCTTCATGCCATGTGCTCTTCTGGATTCTGAGAACTCAAGAGTTCTCAAGAAGAACATCCCTGTCCTTGTGGGGCTCTCATTCCAGTAGAGGGAGTGAATGCTGAAAAGCAGGCAAACATAGGAGTGTGGCGGGTGACTGGATAAAGTCGATGACTAATGCCACAAGTAACAAAAAATAGCGGGAGACTGCTCCCTTCCGTGTGCAAGTCAAAGAGGTGCCCTCAGCAGAGGGAACATTTCACACAAGACCAGAGGGCTGAGCTCCTGAGAGCTGGGAGAGGAGCATCCTAGGTGAAGGCAGCAAGTTCAAGGTCCTGAAACCAGCAGTTTGGTGCAAGGAGAACGCCAAAGGATTCGGGTCTGACTCCAAATGCCTTAGTGGAGTGAGCATTTGGAGAAAACTAAACATGCACATATAACCTCAAAGAGGTAACCTTACTGCATTTGAAGTATTTTAGTTGTGTTTATAGAACAGGTGGGGAAAGGGGGAAATTCATATGACAACACCTTTCAAATACATACAGGTCTGAGAAACCAGTACACGGCCCAGTGCAAGGATACTGGATTGGGGGGGAGGGGGGTGGTGGTAATTCACACCATGAAATCATCAGCAAGCTACCCAAGGTGCCGTCTGTCTCAGCTCCTATGATCGGTGGTGGTCTTGATCTCAACCCTGAATGTGCCTTTTTCTATTTGTTTGCACGAGTCACTGAACCTCTGAAATACACTTTGAGAAATATGCAAAATGAAAGTAAATGTTTGCCAGGAGCATGATGGGGTTTTCCTTCGATCAATCATTTATGTACCAAATATTTATGCAGCACCTACCGTGTGCCAGGCACCAGGCTTTACCCTTAGGATGGGACAATGAGCAGAACATAGAAGGGTCTGGCTGTCGAGTCCACAGTTCAGTAAAGAGAGACCCTGATCAAGGAAACAGAAGTAAATGACTGCAGAGAACCACAGTGAACTGGAGAAAACAAGAAGTCACTGCAAGGAGAGACTTTCAGCCTGAAAGAGCAGAGAAGGTTGTCTAAAGAACCAACATCCTTTTATAAAAAATAAATTAATTAAATAATTATTATCAAAGGGACTTTCCTGGTGGTCCACCATCCAATGCAGGGGACATAGATTTGATCCTTGGTCAGGGAACTCCAGTACTCTTGCCTGGAAAATCCCATGGGAGGAGCCTGGTAGGCCACAGTCCATGGGGTCGCTTAGAGTCAGACACTACTGAGTGGCTTCGCTTTCACTTTTCACTTTCATGCATTGGAGAAGGAAATGGCAACCCACTCCAGTGTTCTTGCCTGGAGAATCCCAGGGACGGGGGAGCCTGGTGGGCTGCCATCCTTGGGGTCGCAGAGAGTGGGACACAACTGAAGCGACTTAGCAGCAGCAGCAGCAGCAGCAGCAGCAGGGAACTACATTGGGCTTCCCTGGTGGCTCGGATGGTAAGGAAACCACCTGCAACGCAGGGGACCCAGATTTGATACCTGGGTCAGGAAGATTCCTCTGGAGAAAGAAATGGCCACCCACTCCAGTATTCTAGCCTGGAGACTTTTATGGGCAGAGAAGCATGGTGTGCTGCACTCCAGCTCAGTTCAGTTGCTCAGTCGTGTCTGACTCTTTGCCACCCTATGGACTACAGCAACAACTCCCAGAGCTTGCTCAAATGTATGTCCATCAAGTCAGTGATACCATCCAACCATCTCATCTTCTATCGTCCCTTTCTCCTCCCGCCTTCAATCTTTCCCCAGCATAGAGTTTTCCCCAAAGAGTCAATTCTTCACATCAGGTGGCCAAAGTATTGGAGTTTCAGCTTTAGCATCAGTCCTTCCAATAAATATTCAGGACTGATCTCCTTTAGAATTGACTGGTTTGATCTGTTGCAGTCCAGGGGACTCTCAAGAGTCTTCTCCAACACCACAGTTCAAAAGCATCAAAAAACTAAAATTAAAAAAAATTTAAAAAAAATCAAAAAAAAAATAAAAAAAAATAAAAAGCAAAAAAAAAAAAAGCATCAATTCTTCACTGCTGAGCTTTGTTTATAGTCCAGCTTTCACATCCATGCATGACTGCTGGAAAAACTGTAGCTTTGACTAGACGGACCTTTGTCAGCAAAGTCATGTCTCTGGTTTTTAATATGCTGTCTAAGTTGGTCATAGCTTTTCTTCCAAGATGTAAGCGTCTTTTAATTTCATGGCTGCAGTCACCATCTGCAGTGATTTTGGAACCCCCCAAAATAAAGTCTCTCACTGCTTCCATTGTTTCCCCATCTATTTGCCATGAAGTGATAGGGCTGGACTCCATTTAGTTTTCTGAATGTTGAGTTTTAAGCCAGCTCTTTCACTCTCCTTTTTCACTTTAATCAAGAGGCTCATTAATTCTTCATTTTCTGCCATAAGGGAGGTGTCATCTGTGTATCTGAGATTAACGATGTTTCTCCCTGCAATCTTGATTCCAGCTTATGCTGCATCCAGAATTTCTCATTATATACTCTGCATATAAATTAAATAAGCAGGGTGACAAAAAGCCCTGATGTCCTCCTTTCCCAATTTGGAACTAGTCCATTGTTCCATGTCCAGTTGTAAGTGTTGCTTCTTGACCTGAACACAGATTTCTCAGGAGGCAGGTAAGGTAGTCTGGTATTCCCATCTCTTGAAGAATGTTCCACAGTTTGTTATGATCCACACAGTTAAAGGGTTTGGCATAGTCAATAAAGCAGATGCTTTTCTGGAACTCTCTTGCTTTTTTCAATGATCCAACAGATGTTGGCAATTTGATCCCTGGCTACTCTGCTGTTTCTAAATCCAGCTTGAATATGTGAAGTTCACGGTTCATGCACTGTTGAAGCCAGGCTTGGAGAATTTTGAGCATTACTTTGCTAGCGTGTGAAATGAGTGCAATAGTGTGGTAGTTTGAACATTCTTTGGCATTGCCTTTCCTTGGGATTGGAATGAAAACTGACCTTTTCCATTCCTGTGGCCACTGCTGAGTTTTCCAAATTTGCTGGCATATTGAGTGGAGCACTTTCACAGCATCATCTTTTAGAATTTGAAACAGCTCAACTGGAATTCCATCACTTCCCCTAGCTTTGTTCCTAGTAATGCTTAAAAAAGGCCCACGTAACTTTGCATTTCAGGGTATCTGGCTCTAGGTGAGTGATCACACCATCTTGGTTTCCTGGGTCATGAAGATCTTCTTTGTACAGTTCTTCTGTGTATTCTTGCCACCTCTTAATATCTTTTGCTTCTGTTAGGTCCATATTGTTTCTGTCCTTTATTGTGCCCATCTTTTCATGAAATATTCCCTTGGCATCTCTAATTTTCTTGAAGTCTTTCTCTAGTCTTTCCCATGCTACTGCTCTCCTCTATTTCTTTGCACTGATCACTGAGGAAGGCTTTCTTATCTCTCCTTGCTATTCTTTGGAACTCTGCATTCAAATGGCTATATCTTTCCTTTTCTCCTTTGCCTCTAGCTTCTTTTTTTTTTTTTTCTCAGCAATTTGCAAAGCCTCCTCAGACAGCCATTTTGCCTTTCTGTATTTCTTTTTCTTGGGAATGGTCTTAATCACTGCCTCCTGTACAATGTCATGAACCTCCATCCATAGTTCTTCAGACACTCTATCAGATCTAATCCCTTGAATCTATTTCTCACTTCCACTGTATAATCATAAGGGATTTGATTTAGGTGATACCTGAATGGTCTAGTGGTTTTCCCTACTTTCTTCAGTAGAAGTCTAAGTTTGGCAGTAAGGAGTTCACGATCTGAGCCACAGTCAGCTCCTGGTCTTGTTTTTGCTGACTGTATAGAGCTTCTCCATCTTTGGCTGCAAAGAATATAGTCAATATGATTTCAGTATTGACCATCTGTTGTTGTCCATGTACAGAGTCTTCTCTTCTGTGAAGAGGGTGTTTGCTATGACCAGTGCATTCTCTTGGCAAAATTCTGTTAGCCTTTTACCTGCCTCGTTTTGTACTCCAAGGCCAAATTTGCCTGTTACTCCAGGTATCTCTTGACTTCCTACTTTTGCATTCCAGTCCCCTATAATGAAAAGGATATATTTTTGGAGTGTTAGTTCTAGAAGGTCTTCTAGGTCTCCATAGAACCATTCAACTTCAGCTTCTATAGCGTTACTGGTTGGAGCATAGACTTGGATTATTCTGATATTGAATGGTTTGTCTTGAAAATGAACAGAGATCATTCTGTCGTTTTTGCAATTGCCCCCAAGTACTGCATTTGGGACTCTTTTGTTGACTATGAGGGCTACTCCATTTCTTCTAAGGAATTCTTGCCACAGTAGTAGATATAATGGTCACTAGAGTTAAACTCACCCATTCCAGTCCATTTTAGCTCACTGATTCCTAAAATGTTGATGTTCACTCTTACCATCTCCTTTTTGACCACTTCCAATTTACCCTGATTCATGGACCTAACATTCCAGGTTCCTATGCAATATTGTTCTTTACAGCATTGGACTTTATTTCCATCACTAGTCACATCTACAACTGGGTGTTGTTTTTGCTTTGGCTCCATCTCTTCATTCTTTCTGGAGTTATTTCTCCCCTCTTCTCCAGTAGCATCTTGGGCACCTACCGATTTTGGGAGTTTATCTTTCAGTATCATATCTTTTTGCCTTTTCATACTATTCATGGGATTCTCAAGGCAAAAATACTGAAGTGGTTTGCTAGTCTCTTGTCCAGTGGACCACATTTTGCCAGAACTCTCCACCATGACCCATCCATCTTGGGTGGCACTGCATGGCATGGCTCATAGTTTCATTGAGTTAGACAAGGCTGTGGTCCATGTGATCAGTTTGATTAGTTTTCTGTGACTGAGGTTTTCATTCTGTCTGCCCTCTGAGGGATAAGGATAAGAGGCTTAGGAGGCTTATGGGAGCTTCCCAATGGGAGAGACTGACTGTGGGGGAAACTTGTTCTTGTTCAGATGGGTGGAGCCAAGCTCAGTAAATCTTTAGTCCAATTTTCTGTTGATGGGTGGGGCTGTATTCCCTCCTTGTTGTTGACCTGAGACCAAACTATGGTGGAGGTAATGAAGATAATGGTGACCTCCTTCAAAAGGTCCTATGACACACTCAGTGTCCCTGACCCTGCAGCAGGCCACCACTGACCAATGCCTCCACCAGAGACTCCAGGACACTCACGGGAAATTCTAGATCAGTCTCTTGTGGGGTCACTGCTCCTTGCTCCTAGGTCCTGGTGCACACAAAGCTTTGTTTGTGCCCTCCAGGAGTCTGTTTCCCCAGTCCTGTGGAAGCCCTCCTACCATCTTGCTGGGGCTTCTCCTTTCTGCTTGGATGTGGGGTATCTTTTTTTGGAGGGATCCAAGATTTTCCTGTTGATGGTTGTTCAGCAGTGAGTTTTAATTTTGTAGCTCTCACAAGAGAAGATGAGTGCACATCTCTCTACTCCACCATCTTGCTTGCATCGTGGGCTACAGTACAAGGGGTCACAAAGAGTTGGACATGACTGAGTGACTAACACACACAGGAAAACTAAGATCCCACATGCCTTGGGGCAACCAAGCCTGGATGCCACAGCTAGAGAGCATGTGCACTTCACTCAACCAAGACCCAGCACAGCCAAAATTTTTTAGAAACTAAAAAATAAGGGGCCAACGTCTTTACTGATCTAATGGAGGAGGGACAAGGGGAAAACTAGACAAAGAGAAGTGAGTAACTTATGCAAAAAAAAAAAATAACAAGTCAGCTCCAGAATTCATGAGACGGGTATTGGGTTCGAAGACAACGGTGAGGTTAGAAAGGTATGAAGATGGATAGAAGATGACAGTGACATCCATATAAGGGTTGTTTCTTGTACTGAGAAGCTGAAGACCTCCAGACTCAAGAGGAAGGGTGGAAAAGCAATATGTCCTAACTGGGAGGTTTCTGGGGATCAGATAGATAATGGTTCCTTTTACCAAAGCAGAAAATTCGGGAGGAAGAAGGAGGTAGGAGGCAAAGCACAAGTTCAGTTTGGATCACCATGAAGTACCCTTAAGACACAAAATGTCAAGTGGGCAATTAGACAACATGCATCTGGAACTCATAGAGACTGCTGATCCAGAAACTCGAATTTAAGGGTCATCGTCACATGAATGGTGCTTAGAGATGGCAGCAGTCATGAGCAGGGACAAGCTCTCCCTGCAGGAGTGGAGCATGAAGGAAAGGAGCTCTGAGAGGAAACCTGTGAGGCAGCACAAGCTGCGGCAGCCAGGCAGAGGAGGATGAGCTGGAAAAGCAGACTGAAAAGAGCCTGGGGCATGGGGAGATAGAAGTGTCTGGTGTCAAGGGCACCAGTGGGAAGGCGCAGGTGGAGACCAGCCCTGTCAGATGCTGTGAAGAGAATGCTGTAACTGGGCAAAGGGTACTTCCCTCGAGGCCCAGTGGTTAAGACTTTGCCTTCCAGAGTAGGGTTGCAGGTTCAATCCTTGGTCCAGGAACTAAGATCCCAATTGCCAAGGGGCCAAAACACAAAACATAAGCAATATTGTAACAAATTCAATAAAGACTTTAAAAATGGTCCACATTTAAAAAAAAAGGGGGGGGGGGGGCAAAGGACTTGAATAGGACACTTCTCCAAAGAAGAAACACAAGTAACCATCTAGCGCATGGAAAGATGTTCAACATCATAACTGTTAGGGAAATGCAAGTAAAAACCACAAAGAGATACTACCTCCCACCCACAGAAGCTGAGAGAGAGGCCTGGAGAGGGCCTTTCTCAGAGAAGGAACCAACCTTGAAGATGGTTGTCTCTGACTTCTAGTCTCCAAAACTGAGATCACACATTTCTGCTTCTTTAAGCTATCCAGTTTGTAAGACCCTGTTACAGCAGCCCTACAAACTAATACTTCACCTTCAAGTATTTCCATCCTAACCTATAAAGGTTGGCTCTTCACATCAGGTGGCCAAAGTATTGGAGCTTCAGCATCAGTCCCTTCAATGAATATTCAGGGTTGATTTTCTTTAGGATTGACTGGTTTGCTCTCCTTCCAGTGAGCCAACTCACTGGAAAAGACCCTGATGCTGGGAAAGATTGAGGGCAGGAGAAGGGGGTGACAGAGCATGAGATGGTTGGATGGCATCACTGACTCAATGGACATGAGTTTGGGCAAACTCTGGGAGATACTGAGGGACAGGGAAGCCTGATGTGCTGTAGTCCATGGGGTCACAAAGAGTCAGACACAACTGAGTGACTGAACAACAACAACTTATAAGAACTGATTTGGGGAAGGACACTTGGATCCAGGGTTCCCATCTGGTCTGGACAGCTCATAGAGCCCAAGAAAGAGAAAGGCCTTGAGAAGCTTCTGACTTCTGGGTGAGTCACTACAGGTACATGGTTCCACAAAAAAGTAAAGTCTATCACTTGTTACTTTTCACCACTGTCAGGTTTACAAATATCATCTTACACAACCCTTGCAGCCTCATGCAGAGTAAGTATTACATTCCAAAGAAGGAAACCAGGGTCCAGAGCCACGAATTGCTCCCAAGGCCAAACATCAGACACGTGTGTGTGCACATGTGTCTGTGTGTGCACGCGCTCAGTTGCTCAGTCTCATCCGACTCTTCCAGGCAAGAATACTGGAGTGGATTGCCATTTCCTTCTCCAGGGGATCTCCCCAACCTAGGCATGGAACCAGCTTCTCCAGTGGCTCCTGTACTGGCAGGCGGATCCTTTAGCAGTGAGCCATCTGGGAAGTTAAATCCAGGTCTGTCTGACATCACCATCCAGTCCACTGCCTGAGTCTCCCAGAGGCTGCCGGCCTACACCTTCTCCAGAAGGGAGGGGGCACTGACATGAGGGCGTCTTTCCTTTCCATTGCTGCTTCACAATATTTGCTTCCCACCACCCCCACCCACCCACCCCCACCCCCACCCCCCAGCCCCCCACCCCCCCCCCCGCTTCTTTTTAAAAATCCCGGACTTTGGGGTAGTTCTCTTTCTTGCTTTTACGTGTCATCTTCCCCTGACAACCGTCCCAAGCTCCCGGGAGGAATGTGTGAGCCCACAGTGATGTTGCCCCTGCCCGGTCCACCAGTCTCCTTTCTCTTCAGGTGCAACCAGCCCCGTTCCTTCTCTGTGCCCCCCACACACCCGACATTCCCCAGCTTCTGGCCTCTGCACTTGCTGGGCCCTCCACCTGCCCCGTTCTCTCTCAGCTTTGCTGGGAGGAAGCCCGTCTGCTCCTCCCAGGGTGACTGAACGTCCAACCGAGCCCCTGCCCTGTCTACCCGCGTTTTCCCATTCACTCAGGTTCAAATGTCCCTGTCAATCACCTGGCTTGGGCTCTGAGGTGGAGCAGTGGGGAAGACCAGTTCCTGATCCATGGAGCTGGCGCCCTGGTGAGGAGGGGTGAAGACTCACAGGACTGCGCCGAGCCAGAGGTCAACCCTTGCCTGGTGAGGTCCATGATTTCCATTCTTGGTGTGATTCTTGACTTTATGAAGAAAAAGCCTAGACTCTCTTCTAAAGGTGTTTGTCTCATGTCTGCACGCTGTTGCCAGGGAACTACTGATTATGAGAAGTATTCAAAAGCCACATGTAATTTCTGGTGAGGCCATGAAATGGGCTTGGATCAGATGTGTGCCGCGTGAGAGCTTCTCCTCTGATTCTGCACAAAGGTAGCAGGCAAGTGGAGGCCCCGCGTCCCCAAATTCCGGACAGAAGTCCTCTGAGCGTGCAAGAGGGACGGGTCAAGTCCACCCCTGGGGGAACGGGCCTGCTGGGGGGAGGGGCGGGGGAGGGGCGGGGAAGGGCGGTGTGGAGAGTCCGCCCCATCAAGGGCCAGCCTGCCCAGTTCCACGGGGAAACACAGCCCTCCACAACGAAGACAGACCCATATTTCAGAGAAGCCAGAAAAATGCATTTTAAACCGTATCTCCAGGCACTTCGTTTGGTGTTGACGCAAGTCCCTGCTCGGTGGGTAAGAAGGCTGGCCCAGTCTGGCCCACGGCTGTCACTCAGTCAGTTCTTCACAGGGGCGACAGCACCGCCTCTCCCTCCTTCAGCTTTACACCCGCCCCCGACACCTCCCGCCTTCCCAGGATGCCCCACGGCAGGTGGTGGTTTCAGCACATTCCCCACATCCGGGTCCTTGAAGACACCGGAAGTAGAGCGGGAAGGAGCTGGACGTCACTGCGGTCCAGCAATGACCCCCGGTGAGCTGCTTCCTCCGCCACACACCTGGAGCGGGGCTGAGGCTCAGAGGGAGGCTTCGCGGGAGGGGTGGGGATGGCATGGCGAGAGGGGCGTGCGCAGGAGGGCAGGTGGGAGAGGATGGGGGAGGGGAGGCGAGGGGGAGACGAGGAGGAGGCGGGGCTCTGAGGAGAGCTGGGGGAGCTGTCTGCGGTTTCCACGGAGGTGACCGCCGCCCGTGAAGCAGCCACACGGTAAATGAGTTTGACAGTGTGTGAAGCGGAAAATGTCACCAGCAGAGGAGAGACGCGGTGAACTTTCGTTCTGATTTAAATGAATGAACTCAAGGAGAGAAAATCCTTGCAACGTTCCGAGGACCGCGCAAGGTTAGGGTGTGGGCCCGACGCCACCGCTCTGCCCGATGTGATCCACTTCTGTGCACCATGCTTGTTCACGGATGAGGTGGAAATACTTAGATACAGAAATGCTTCAATTACTGGGATGTCGTCAGCCTCCCGGGCTTTGGGCTCCACGCTCAGACTTATTTTCCCTTTTCCGTTCTTTGCAGTCACGACCCAGAGCCGCACAGAAGGCCGAGACCAGCCCAGCAGTGAAGGAGCAGCGATGGGATGGCTGACCGGCTGGCGGCCAGGGGTGCTGGTGTCTGTACAGTTGCGGAAATCAGCAGGCAACCCTCTGAAATGTCTTCTTATGGACAACACAGGAGGAGGGGGCAAGCCCCGGAGAGCAGTTAGGGAAGGATTGCTTCTGAGAGGATCCAACCACAGCGTCTTAGGAACAGTACGGCCAAGCCCTGCAGGATGGGTCCCTGACGAGGGTGGGAGAAAGGGACGTCACCCGCCAAAGATGGGGTGGCTGGTGGTCCACCTCTTCTGGGCACGTCCACCTGCTTACACACGTGCTTTCTGTTCACTCACCTCCCTACAACCCTAAAGGAACAGACGCTAAAGTGGACCACACCTGCTGGGGAGAACTCAGGCCGCCTATTTCCTTTCTGCATTTATTACCCTAAAAAGTCAGGCTCACACAGTAAATGCTGTGCTGTGCTTAAGTCATGTGGGACTCTCTGCTGCCCCACAGACTGTAGCCTGCCAGGCTTCTCTATCCATGGTGGTTCTCCAGGCAACAATACTGTGAGTGGGTTGTCATGCCCTCCTCCAGGGGATCTTCCCAACGCAGGGGTCGAACCCAGGTTTTCCACATTGTGGGCAGATTTACTATCTGAGCCACCCGGGAAGGCCAAGAATACTGGAGGCAGGTAGCCTATCCCTTCTTCAGGGGAGCCTCCCAACCAAGGAAACAAACCAGGGTCTCTTGCATTGAATCTCAGGCAGATTCTTTATCAGCTGAGCTGCCAGGGAAGCTGGTAAATACCTGACACTAGTAACCTGAAGTGAAGTCTTAGGAAGGAAGGTGGGCAGGGCATGTCCATATTAAATCATGATCCAACAAGAAGTTCTGATGGAAAAGAAGGCAAATGGATTAGAGGACGAGAGGGAGACTGTTACTGCAGGAACATTTTTGAGATGTTTGGGATGCTGAGATGGCTGTTAGCAGAGAGCTGAGGAGCGTGGCCTTCAGAAGCCTGAAGAGTAGAGAGGTAGGTGAGGAGCTGCCAGGAGAATTAGCATAAGAGACATAAGAGTAATGGACACCTTACATTACACTTATGTCTCTTAAGTAAAGAACCTCTTGATGAAGGTGAAAGAGGAGAGTGAAAAAGTTGGCTTAAAACTCAACGTTCAAAAAAACGAAGATCGTGGTGTCTGGTCCCATCGCGTCATGGCAGATAGGAGGGGTAAAAACAAAAACAGTGACACACTTATTTTCTTGGGCTCCAAAATCACTGTGGATGGTGGCTGCAGCCATGAAATGAAAAGACATTTGTTCCTAGGAAGAAAAGCTATGACACACCTAAGTAGCTTATTAAAAAGCAGAGACATTATTTTGCTGACAAAGGTCTGTATAGTCAAACCTATGGTTTTTCCAGTAGTCATGTACGGATGTGAGAGTTGGACCCTAAAGAAAGCTCAGCACCAGAGAACTGATGCTTTCAAACTGTGGTGTTGGAGAAGACTCTTGAGAGTTCCTTGGACTGCAAGGAGATCAAACCAGTCAATCCTAAAGGAAATCAGTCCTGAATATTCATTGGAAGGACTGATGCTGAAGCTGAAGCTCCATTGCTTTGGCCCCCTGATGAGAAGGGCTGACTCACTGGAAAAGACCCTGATGCTGAGAAAGATTGAAGGTGGCAGGAGAAGGGGATGACAGAGGATGAAATGCTTGGATGGCATGACCAAGTAGATGGACATGAGTTTCAGCAAACTCAGGGAGATAGTGAAGGACAGGGAAGCCTGGCATGCTGCAGTCTATGGAGTCGCAAAGAGTCGGACACAACTGAGTGACTGACCACAACAAAGTGATGGGAACAGGTGATCCTAAGTGGCTCATCCAGACTGCTCTGTGATAGTCTGAGTGTTAAATGTGCCCCATGGGAGTTGGGGTGGGAAAGGGAGAACTATACATGAAACTATGGTGGTCTTTAGAACTAGATGCTGCAATGGCATCATATGGGTTAGCCCTCGTTTACTTTGAATCAAAGGACAGTATTTTTTAAAAGATAATCTATTAAAACTCATTGCAACTTTGTTCAGAGTGTGGGAACAGTGCCTCTGTGGACAGGTGATGGAGATCACGCCACTTCCTCTCCCCAGGACAGCCTGCAGCTGCAAGCGGCCTCCCCTCCGTAGGGATGGGCATCTTCCTCCCTTAGGGACAACTTCCGGCCAGTTAGCTGAACAGCTCCAGCACTGCCTCCCTGTAGGGACAACCTCTTCTGAATTTCAAAGCAAGTGTCTATTGCCTTTTCATGGGTGGTGTTTAGTTTCCTGACCATTGAAAGTTCTTTCAGACATAGAAGAATCCCACACCTCCTAACGCCCTTTACTTCCTTGCTTGTCAATCACTCGGTGAGCAGAGGGCTTTGTAATGACCTCAGTCCTGCACCCCAATTCCTTTCTAGTCCCAAGAGCTAAGAAATACCCATTTTGGTGTCTGTAAGTTTTAAGGAAAACTAGTATTTTCAGTCAGTAACAACATACACGTAACTGTGTTTGAAAGGGAGAAAGTACTCTGAGAATGGATATTAATAACAAATAACTGCCCTTGCTATTTGTTACTTGGGGCTTCTCTGCTGGCTCAGATGGTAAAGAATCTGCCTGCATTGTGGGAGACCCGTGTTCAATGCCCGGATCAGGAAGATCCTATGGAGAAGGGAATAGCAACCCACTCCAGTATTCTTGCCTGGAGAATGCCATGGACAGAGGAGCCTGGCAGGCTACAGTCCATGGGGTCACAAAGAGTTGGATACGACTGAGTGACTAAAACACACACACACACACACACACACACACACACAGCCTCTGTGTGAGCCGTGAGCGTGGGCAGAGAAGGTGGGGAACATCCACAGGTCCTCCAGCGGAGTCTGAATCTTTGAGTAAACAGGATTTGGGTTCAAAGTGAGACCCACCTGGAGTTCCCTGGCAGTCTAGAGATTAGGACTCTAAGTCCTCACTGCCAAGTCCCAGGTTCAATCCCTGGTGGGGAAACTAAGATCCTATAAGCCTTGCAACATGGCAACAACAAAAAAAAAGAGACCCTCCAACCACATGGCTTTCCTGTGACTGGTAAGAGCTTGTGAGGCTCATCCCATGCCTGTTACCTCACTCAGTTCCCACAGGGTTCAGAGAAACCTATGGTCCTATTTAATCTACTTTGACCAATGAGCAAATGGAGAACCAGAGAAGGTAAGCAACCTGCCCAAGTTTGCACAGCTTTCAGTGATGAAATGAAGATGTAAGTTCAGGTCTGATTCCAAACCAGGCACTTTTTACAGCTCACAGTTGTACTTCATCTTGATCTCTGATGGGGAGAGGTGAAATGGGCAAACTTGTTTCTACAGCAAGGATCAGAGAAGTCATCCAGTTTGGTTTTCATGCCTCTTTTCTGTTTTCAGTAACCACAACTGTGATATTGTGATCAATTCTCTGGAACCACATGTCTTCCTAAGAAGCAGAGGCTTGTAATTCAAGAATCCACTTGGCCCTGGCCCCATGAACGGTCTGCCACCCTGGTACCACCCGGGAATGAGGTGCGTTGCTGGGTCATGGCCCAGCAGGGTGCAGGGTCTGCTCGTGAGGCTGAGTGGGGACCCCTTCCCCCATCTCCCTTCCCCACATTCACGGGTCATCTTACTCAACATATGCGAAGGTTTCATGTCCAGATATTAATAGCATCCAGTCAGCCAAAATTTGGCTGCGGGGTGATCCTAAGACTCTTGTGGAAGACATCACTATCCCCAGGCTTTAGTTTCAGTGTATGCTGAAGTGTGTCTGACTCTTTGTGACCCCACGGACTATAGCCCACCAGACTCCTCTGTTCATGGGGTTCTCCAGGCAAGAATACTGGAGTGGGTTGCCTTTCCTTTATCCAGGGGATCTTCCAGACCTAGGGATGGAACTCGGGTCTCCCACATTGCAGGCAGATTCTTTACTGTCTGAGCCACAAAGCCCCCATCCTAAACAGCACCCCCGCCCCCACCCCCAACCAAGCATACACAATGGAACAGGGCACTCTTCCAACCTTGGAAACACCACCACTGGGAAGCAGGCTTTCATCCTGAATTCTGGAAACAAAAGCTCCGTTCTTTGTTTCTTCACAGGTATTAAGATCAAGGGATAAGAATATACACAGTCTGGGGTTTAACATTTTTAGGGGAAATCAGAAGATTTGTTCACCTGGAAATTTCCTTGACCGCTCTTAAGACTATTCTTAATTGCAAAAACACCTCCATGAAGATGGCAGCTTTCTGGTTTCCTTCCCACACGTGGAGATGGTCCCTCCTGGTCCAGCACAGGACCCCCTTTCTGGGTGGGGTTCACCGAAACAGCAGGGGGCCCAGGGACCTGCATTCAGAGACAGAGCTGTAGTGCAGGGCTCTGGAGGCTCCCAACAGACCGTGATGGAAAACATGTTAACTTTTCATTTTCCAGCACGAAGTACATGTTCAGTTAGGGGAGGTAACTTTCAAAGTGCAATTTGCATCCACTGCAGGACTCACGAAGACTTTCAGAACAAGGAGACATCTTGGAGCCGGCCTTGTCTGCACCCAGCTTCCAGGGAATTGCAGACAAGCCACACCGGCACAGCGACAGCACCCAGCACTCACTCCCACGTGGGTCCTCATGGTGCCAGGAGGTCCGCATGTGGGGTGAAGCCCACTCCCCAAAACATTGGAAAGCGGGAAGTAGAGAAGGAAGCAAAGTAGAAATGAACCCAAATGAAGTGAACAGTGATGATAACAATGATCATTTACTGAGCACCACCCATATGCCAGGCACTGGATTTGGAATTTAATACCTTAAATAATGAGATCTTCACACTAACCTTATTATCCACATGTTATGAGTGATGGTGCCAAGGTTCAAAGAAGTCCCAGTAAGCAACTCTACGGGGTGGCAGAGCCCAGATCCCAGCCAGTTCTTTCCATGACATCACCTACTCTTTCTTGAGGCCAGAAGCCCAGAGCCCCCAAGTGAAGGTCAAAGTCACTTATACCTGGCTTCTTCCCTAAAGATCATCTGCAGGCTTCCGCAAAATTTAACCAGGAAAGACAACATCCTTGCCTGGTGGGAGCTCCCCAGAAAGAAGGCAGGATGCGGACAGAGCAGACAGAGGCCAACAGGGCAACCCTGCAGGTGAGGACTGTGGGGTCATCCAAACTCGACCCCTGGGGGCCACTCCAACGACTGGTGTGCCTACCCCTTCAGCAACCCTGTACCCAGAGGGGCCTGGCACCCCTACCAGAACACCAGCAAAACAATGTCTGTTCTGCAACCAAAACAAAAAAAGAAGAAAACATCTTCCAAAGTATAGGCTCAGGGTCTGGCGTCTCACTGGCAAAGCTCCTATTTTAAAATCAAATGCACGTGACACGCTTGCACGATGCAACCCATTACAAGATCGCTCTAAGCCGCACCACCTTTAAACGAGTCCCCCCGTGTCAGTGCTGTCGGGGTCAAACACACTGATGGAAATCTTGCCTGCAGCTATGACTGCTAAGACCTTGTTAATGCCTGTCTATTCTTTTGGAAGGTGTTGGTATATGTATACAGCTAATTTGCAGAGGAGGAGCATGATGACATTTGCCTTTGAACTCTCTCTGAAAAACGAATTTGGCAGCCTTGCAGTGTAACTAGAATTGCACAGAAAATGCTCACTGTAAATACGCACATTCATGCTCACTATATACATTGTGGAATTGCCTACAGACACCTCTTTTCTTGCCCTGGTATTGGAAAACCCTGTGTTCTTTAAAGCCACACAACATTCAGTTTTCTTCACAAACTTTTGAACATCGATTTTTCACTGGCTGTTTTGATTTCGAATTTAAGAGAGGGTTTTCTTTTCTAAAGGAAGTTAAAGCAATGAGACAAGGCCATGCTGGCGGAGTGAGGAAGCAGAGGAAAGGGTGACAGAGAGCAGGATGCAGCCAGGAAGAAGGTGGATGGAGGCACAGAGGCTTATCCTCCACCCTTGGAGGCCAAGCACCGCCGCTGGGGGAACAGGGCTGGCAGCTCCTGGTCTGTGTGGGGAACGGTCTCTTGTTAGTTCTCAAATGCTGGGAAATGCCCACCGACTTCCCACTGGCTGCCCAGAGCGTCTTTCTTGGCTGCGGCTTAGATGACATTTTCCTTAACCTTTTTAACAAACATGGCCTGAGGACCACGCTGTTTGGCTAAAGACTAAATTTCAGGGAAAAAACAGCTAGAAGGAGAATTATTTCGGAGCCTTCAGCAAACGTCACTAATCACCATGATCCCAAAACATAACAAACACAAATTAAACCCGGGGCATCTGGGAAGACTCAGTATTTGTGGATTCACTTCTCATCTCCAGGCACCATTGAACAGCCAATTAGGCACATTTCTATGGACCAAATGTGATTACTTTTCTGATTCCTCTGTTCCATGACCTCCCCTGTGTCTGAACTTGTCAGACCCTTCCGGTGCCCTGAAGAGGGGTCCCCTCTGGTGACTTCAGGGACCACAGTCTAGAACTGGCCCTCTTGAGAACTCCCTGGAAGGGAGTCATGGGCTTCCCAGGTCTCCCTCAGGGTCCCATGGTCCCTCACTCGTGGGTGGTGACTGATCTCTGAACAGGCTTCATTCTCCTTTCACTGAATGGTGTCCCCATGACTTCCAGCCATGAGGGCACCCCAAGTCAGAATCTCTGCTGTGCTTGACTGTGTCTCCCCAGAATCCATATGTTAAAGTCCTAACCTCCTCACCCTGTACCTGGGAAGGTGACCTTACTTAGAAAGAGGGTTTTTAAGCAGATAATTACATTAAGATGAGGTCATTACATTAAGATTATGGTAGGTGCTAAGGATAATTGGGCAGCAAAGGACTAGATGGTGAGATGGTATCATCAACCCAATGGGCATGACCTTGGGCAAACTCCAGGAAAAGACCCTGATGCTGGGAAAGATTGAAGGCAAGAGAAGACGGTGACAGAGGCTGAGATGGCTGGATGGCATCATCAACTGAATGGAAATGAGTCTGAACAAACTCCAGGAAATGATGAAGGACAGGGAAGCCTGGTGTGCTGCAGTCCATGGGCTTGCAAAGAGTCCGAGATGACTCAGTGATTGAACAGCAGCTCTTTGTGTACCAGGCTAATAAAGTGTTTGAAAAAAAAATCTGGAAAGCCTCTTTGCAGTAGGCCCAGCAGGTTTCTGGAACATCTGATTGCTACTAACAAATAGCCTTTTAGCGAATTAAGTGTCAATGAATCAGAAGCTTATGGATCATGTTTTAGCTGAAACAAACAAAGGATCCAAAATTTATAAGAAAAGGTGCTTGGCAAACTCTTTATAATCTGTTGAACCCAAGCATTTGAAAAATAGTTTGATTAATTTTGCCAACTCAAGAACCCTGCCAATTTTCTACTGTCCCTAAGTATTTACTAGCATTTTTCCAGATTGGATTTCCTATCCATATTTCTAAATGTTTTTGGCCACCCTGCCGATAATTATTTGGAGTATCTCATATGCATGGGGGTAGGATGCGTCATTCTTTGAGAATCAGTCCAATGTTATACTAACTTTATATGGTTTTACAGCTCACAAAATTCAAGAATGTCACTTCATTTCACCCTCCCACCTGTATCCTAGGGTCACTCCATTTTATCTCCTCCCACAGATTAAAAAAACTAAGGCTCAGAAAGGGTAAATAACTTCATCATAGCTGTGTGCTCAGTCGTGTCTGACTCCTTGTGACCCCATGGATGGTAGCCCGTCAGGCTCCTCTGTCCATGAGATTCTCCAGGCGAGAATACTGGAGTGGGATGCCATTTCTTTCTCCAGGTGATCTTCCCTACTAGGGATTGAACCCATGTCTCCTGCGTCTCCTGCACTGGCAGGCTGACTCCTTACCACTGAGCCACCTGGGAAGCCCTTTCATTATAGCTATCTGATCAAAAAATGCAGAACAAGGACTCCTGATCCCAAACCGACACCATAAGAATGCAGAGTGTGCTGAACTCTCAGCCTACTCTTACCAAGCTCTTTCTGGGGAAGGAAATCTGTGAGACTCTTTCTGGAGGAAAAGGTGCCCTCTGAGAAAGCAGATGAGGCCCCCCAGAATCAGGAGAGAAGACTCAAGCTCCAGGCCGCTGTGGTAACTGGCCCCATCACGGGTACTGCCCTCTGCCCCTGTTTCTGTTTGCACCACGTCAGTCTCCCCAAAATATTTGCTGTCTACCCAGCCATTTAAAATACAGATAAGATGACTCATCACTGGGTAACTAACAGAAAGCAGAAGTTTTCTGGTATGAGACTATGCCTGTGAAAGAAGTCAACCCAAGTGCCAGCTATGGACTGAGCCAGTGGTGTTGTCAACAAAGATATTCTTCCTGCACTCAGCTGACCCACTGAATCACCCAAGTTCTATACATGGAGGAAGTGATAAAGTGATGGGTCTGCCTTTGTAACACCTCCCAGCTTAATATTCAGCGGGTTAATTAATGTTCTGTTTACATCCCACTTCCAAATCATTAATGAAGATGTTTAATAGAGCTGAACTCAACACCCATCTGCATGCATAACACCCCACCTAGTGTCCCTCCCCCGGATGTGGGCCTACCTGCTGCCGCCAGGACCCAACACCCTGAGAGTCCTCATGTTTAAAACTCCAAGAAGTGCCTCTTCCATGTCCTGACACCAGAAATGGGTTGTGCTGGGACCGTCTGGGGCTGGACAGCCTGCCCACTGCTAGGACTCATTTTGCCAGAGAGACTGAGCAGCAACCCAAAAGTGACCCCCTGGCAGACCACCCCTCAGTGGCCGGGGGGCAGGTGGGCGTGTAACCCAGGAGCCCCACCTTCAGGAACCCCTGTAAGATCTCAGATCAAGAGAAGATACAAGGGAAAATGGAAAAATTATGAAGACAGGGGGCCACCCCCACCCCGGCAGCATGACCTCGATCCTGCACAAGACAGTCCCTAAGGGGGACTATCCGCATACACTCCGACGGCCACGGAGCTGGCGAGGCGGCCACACTGAAGACCCCTGCGTCCCTGGTGCCCGTGGCTGGGTGTCTGCAGCCGCATGGTCCCTGGGTGGGCGGGAGGGGTGGGACTGCACCCTCGACGGGAACTCTGATCTCTCTCTCATTCTCATGCCCGTTTTTAAGACAAGGACACTGAAGTTCAAGAAAAGTGAAGCAGCTTATCCATGGTCCCAGCCGGGGGCTCTCCCACCTCCCGTACCGTAAACTGTAGGTCTTTAAGGTTCATGGAAAGTGTAACGCCCCTTGTGCTGAAAAGAGATAAGTTGGGTAAATAGCAGTTAATGAAGGATCGCACGTCAGGCATTTATCTATTTTAGGAAGTGGTTACTTGTCTTACTGTCTCATTCATTGAATGAATAGTTACTGAGCATCAGAGGTACAAGGCAAGAGGTATGAGGCTAAGAATCCAAGATTGAAAAGAAGGCAGTCCTTGCCATCGAAGAGCTTGCAGTGTGATTGGGAAAGAGAAGTAACACAGAACACAGCCCCACAAACCACGTGGATGACCATCCCCACTCCCCCCGGGGCTCAGTCTACCACCCCCATACCCCCTGCGGCTCATTCGACCACCCCACTCCCCTGGGGCTCACTTGACCACTCCACTCCTCACCGACGTGCACCGCCGGTCCCCTGTTGTTGAGGGACAGCAAAGTCCTCTATCTGCCTCAAGTGAGTCCAGACTGTGGGCACTGTGGCCTGAAGGGCAAATGATGATTCTCAGAAGAGATTTTGAACAGTATCCATCACAAGTATGGAATTTTACAGCTTACAAGAAAGCTTATGTATCTCCCTAAATTCCAGCTTAAAGGTATGATTTTTTGCCATGGCTTCCCTGATAGTTCGGTTGGCAAAGAATCCACCTGCAATACAGGAGATCCCAGTTCCATTCCTGGGTTGAGAGAGCCCCTGCAGAAGGGATAGGCTACCCACTCCAGTATTCTTGGGCTTCTGATGTGGCTCAGTTGATAAAGAATCTGCCCACAATGCGGGAGACCTGGGTTCGATCCCTGGGTTAGGAAGATCCCCTGGAGAAGGGAAAGGCTATCCACTCCAGACCTGGCCTGGAGAATTCCATGAACTGTATAGTCCATGGGGTCGCAAAGAGTCGGACACGACTGAGCGACTTTCACTTCTATCTTCTGATATCAGACATAGTTACCACATTAATTTGTCTTAAAGGTGATGGAGGGCTGGAGCCTGCCAGGGAGGAGGAGGGCCCAGACCATTGATCATGCTTCTGACTCATAGAAGACGGACTTAAATGGATGCAGGGTTGGAGGCCCCTCACAGGTCAGCACTGATGAGCTCCGGGGACAAGAAGGCGGCAAGGCCTTGAGGCAGGAGGGGAGGTGAGCATCGTGGGATCCTGTGTGGCCAGGGCCATGGGGCACACCCTGGGACTGTTCTGGACCATCCCCCAGTCCCATACATGGTCCCCATCAATGCCCTCCATGCCTCCCAGCCACGCTGCGTGTGCCGGCCCCTGGGGAAGTGAGGCTGTGTCAGGCCTGGTCCTGGTGTGATGAGTACCTACGGGGGACCACATCACTTCGAATCCTCACCCAGAGCATCTAGCCCAGGGGTGCTCCCTGCACCGTCCCCAGCAGACCCGCCCTGGGCAGAGGAAAGCACCCCTTCCCAGCCACCCCCACTTCCTCTAACCTGAGCCACCTCTGGGTCCAAAGGCCTCCTAACCCTCCTCTTGCCCTCCGCTGGCCCTGGAGCCAGTCCACAGCCGCTGCCATGCGGCCCCTCGCCTCCCTGTATCCCCACCCATCCTGCATCCTCGGCTCTAACGTCAGTGCTGTGACCATGCACAGAGGCTGCTGCTTCATCACTGGGCAGCTGCGAGTGCCCAGTCGGCAGTGATGCCAGGAGCTGGGTCTGCCCACCCTCAGGGCCCCGCCTTCTTCAGGCACACCTCGAGCCAGACTCACAGGCAGCTCCAGAGATGCTGTGTCCAGGGAAGCCCATGGAAATGTACATAAATCCATTAAAACGACGGCCCACAGCATCCCTCACACCTGCCTCAAGCAGCTGACGTCTCTGCATTGTTGCCCAAATCAGAGGGCGTTCTGTTTAACGCATTGAAAGCAGCACATGGACCTGCCCACCTGTCTGGAGGCTGGAAGCCCCTGCTGGAAAAGACAACTGTTCTAACAGCCCTTCATGTGTCACCTCTCCATCGGCCCCTGGTGACAGCTCCCAGCTGAATTCCACTGAAACTGGTGACGGGAGGAACTCTCCCTCAAAGCCCTCTCTTGGAATAGCCTTCCTTTCTGTAATGAGAAGCACCGGAGATGACAGAAAGAGTTTCCGATCGGTGCTGCTTTAAAGCCTCTGTGTTTTGGTAAATACACGTGTGCTAGTCGCTCAGTCGTGTCCAACTCTGCAACTCGTGGACTGTAGCCCACCAGGCTCCTCTGTCCATGGGGATTCTCCAGGCAAGAATCGTGGAGGGGGTAGCCATGCCCTCCTCCAGGGGATCTTCCTGATCCAGGGGTTGAACCCCGGTCTCCTGCACTGTGGGCAGAGTCTCAGCCATCTGAGCCCCCTGGGAAGGCGTGGTGAGCAAGTGGTCTCTCCCAGTTTCCTTGGAGGGAACGATCCATAGAGCCAGGGCCTCAGAGCTGGGGTGCCTCAGGGACTCGCATTTCCTCTCAGGAAAACTGCTCACATCAGCGTTTGCACTCACAGAGACTGTGTTACCACGAGGATTTGTTTTGAAGGGAAATATGCAGAGAAGGAGTAAAGGAGAGCCTGCACGGAGAACACGAGGCCAGGTGCCCGGCCTCCCAAGATCTCTCGACTCTGGGGACCCAAACTCAAAATTCACACACATAGCCTCTGAGCAAAGGCTTCCCAAATGGAAGTTCAAAGACAAAGGAGACTTCCTCTTGGGTGTTTCTGAGTTCAACAAAATGGGAAGGTCCTGGGGTCCTCAAGGGGAAGATCAATTCCTAAAAGACCTCGCTCCTCCTGGACACAGCCTGCCTTCCAGGCCTGTAGCGCACAACTGCGTCTCCATTTCCCACCTGATGCAAGAGCTCCTGTCTGTTCAGGGGCGGCAGGCTCAGTGTCAAGGGGAACTGCTCTGTGAAAGCTCATTCAGCAAGAGAAATTAGTGAGCTGCTCAGGAGCACGAAAAACAGCAGGCCAGAGTGGGCTCCTGATTGGCGACTGAAGCTAATGGGAATTGATAAATTGCTTCCTGTCCCACTGGGCAAGGCATCTACCAAATCTGAGATTTCAGTCGTATGAGAAATTACTTCTGCAATTCAGTCAGCAAGAGCACACAAACTGTTTTTTACATCTTATCAGAGTGTGACAAAAATCAGAAAATGCATAGCCTTGCAGCGGCAACATACGAATGCACAAGTTATAAGAAGCCTTGGTTGGAGAGTCTGAAGGTGTGAAGGCTGGCTGCCTGTCTGCAGGGCTCACCTAAGAGTACGGGGAACCCAGATAGCTGCGAGGTGGCTTTTGAGGCCCCATTCATTTCCCTCCAGATGGCACAGGCCCACTGCCCAAAGCCCTTTGCTCTGGGTTGCAGCCTTTCAAAGTTGTTCTGAGGCTTCCTCTTAAGGATAGAGGACCTCCCAGGTCAGAGCCCAGGACAGGCTTTGCCTCCATAGCTTTGCAGAAAATGTGCATGCCTGTCCCCCCAGGAGCCTCTGCTGCTCCGTGGGACTTAGCCAGACAGGATCTGTGCCAATCATCACATTTCTCCCCAAAGCATCGCCACCAGACACTCCTGCAATCATACAGGCTGAGGGGCCAAGGGCATTTTGTGTCCAGGGATGGACAGCCAAGTCAGAAGGTAAAGAGCACGACCACATGAAGACAGGTAACATTTGCCAAGCACTTATACATGCCAAACACTAGTCCAAGCTCCTGTGTGTGTGTGCGTTCAGTCACTTCAGTCATGGCTGACTCTTTGAAACCCATGGGCCATAGCCAGGCTCCTCTATCCATGAGATTTTCCTGGCAACTTGAGTGGGTTGTCACGTCCTCCTCCAGGGGATCTTCCCGACCCAAGGATCGAACCTGAGTCTCCTATGTCTCCTGCATTGCAGGCAGATTCTTTACCACTTGAACCATCAGGGAGCCCCCAGTCCAAGCTCTTACCTCTATTGATTCAGTTAACCATCCTTCATCCCTTTGAGACAGGGGACATTCCCATTCTACAGATCAGGAAACTGAGGCAGAGGAAGACTGGGAGCTGCTGGAAGTCACCCCCCTGGTATGAAGCAGAGCCTGGATACAAGCTGTGCCCCCTGCCTGCATACCCACTCCACACAGCAGGCTCAGCCAAATGTGCTGATCAGCCAGCATGTTCAGCTTCTCTCTCTTTCCCTTTGGTCACTTTCTGGCTCATATTTTGGAGGTTAGGGACAGGGTCTGATAGATGGGTCACACCAGCCCCCAAGGAGGACATCTACCCAGGAAGGAAGGCTGTTAGAGGACCATGTGTGAGAGGGGAGCACCTCCTGGGGTAGGGTGCTGAGATGCCAGTGCTGGTCTTGTGGCAGCAAGACATCGCCTGGGCTGTGGGACACAGGACCTGCTCTGCTGAGGGCTGGGCAGGGGAGACGTCCTGCACACCCTCTCAGCAAGTGGACATCTCGGGAAGGCACCGTGTTGCCCAGGCTGGGCTGTGGGCCACAGATGCCAGTGTTCCCAGGAGTCTCTGTGTCTCCTGAATCTTCACGCAAATGAGATCTTTCCAGTCACCTCTTAAGTTGGTAAGAAATCAAGGAGAAGATCATTGTTTGTCCATGGTTCAAAGCTTGAAAATGAAACAAACTCTGAGCTGATAAATTCAAACCACAGGACAAAAATGTTTAAAGAGAGAAATTCAGACCTGAGAGATTAAAGGATGTCACAGTTTTTAGAAGCGTATAGTTTCCAAATTTGGAAGGAACCATAGAGATTACTTCCCTGGTGGCTCAGATGGTAAAAGCATCTGCCTACAATGTGGGAGACCTGGGTTCGATCCCTGGGTGGGGAAGATCTGTTGGAGAAGGAAATGGCACCCCACTCCAGTATTCTTGCCTGGAAAATCCCATGGATGGAGGAGCCTGGTGGGCTACAGTCCATGGGGTCACAAAGAGTCGGACATGACTGAGCGACTTCACTTCACTTCATAGAGATTACTAATCTGGCTTCCTTGTTTTCCAGATCAAGACACTGAGGTCTGAGGTTTAAAGTAAATCCTCTGAGCTGGAATGGAGCAAAGCCAGTCTCTGAGCTCAAGTCTTCTGCTGCAGATCCACGGTTATTCTCACTCCGCCTCATGCTCTCAGATGAGGCCCAGCGTTAGGCCAGGGCTTATGCTTTCTGAATCACTGCTGTTTTCTCTAAGGAGTAAGATATTCATTACCGGCTCTATGTTTGCTGAGGGCTTCTCTGGTGGCTCAGTGGTAAAGAATTGCAATGCATGAGATGCAGGAGACATGGGTTCGAACCCTGGCTTGGGAAGATCCCCTGGAGGGGGAAATGGAAACCCACTCCAGTATTCTTGCCCGGAAAATTCCATGGACAGAGGAGCCTGGTGGGCTACAGTCCTTGGGGTCATAATGAGTTGGACACAACTGAGCACACGCGTGCGCACACACACGCACACACACACACAGGTATTTATGAAGCGATTATGGTGTCCCCAGCAGAACTAGACACCATGAGGGGGACATAATTGTGAGAAGTATAAAAATATTACATATGTAATTTTACCATGGGTTAACCTGTGTGACGATCAGAGTCCAGATACAGAGCACGTCATCACAAGGATCCCTTGTGATACACTTTTATGGAACTAAATACACGTACGCACGTGCACACACAGATCTGTGTGCTTGTACAACTGAAAAATCTGAATAAGGTCAACTGATCACAGCACTGAGTTTTGTAGGTGGAATACAGTCATGCAAGACATAATAGCTATATAACACTGGGGGAAATGATTAAGGGGCATATGTACCTCCTGGTATTATATCTTACAATTGCATGAGAATCTACAATCATCTCAAAATGAAAGTTTTAGCACGGCCAAAATATAGGTCACTGACAACACCAGGTGTTGACAAGGATGCAAAGCAACAGGCACCCTCTTTCATTGCTGCTGGGCACGCCAAGCAGTGCGGCCACTTGGGAGGCATCACGCAAAACTAAACACACTCTTCCCATATGAGCCAGCAATCACACTCCTTGATATTTACTCAAATGAGTTGGAAACTTATGTCACACAAAGCCCTGTACATGAATGTTTATAGCAGCTTCATTCATAATTGCCACAACTTGGAAGCAATAGAGATGCCCTTCAGCAGGTGAGTGAATAAAACAATTGTGTGCATGCAGACACTGGAATCTTCGGTTCAGTTCAGTCGCTCAGTCGTGTCCGACTCTTTGTGACCCCATGGACTGCAGCACGCCAGGCTTCCTTGGAGTTCCATCACCAACTTCTGGAGCTTACTCAAACTCATGTCCATCAAGCTGGTGATGCCATCCAACCATCTTATCCTCTGTCGCCTCCTGCCTTCAATCTTTCCCAGCACCAAGGTCTTTTCCAATGAGTCAGTTCTTCACATCAGGTGGCCAAAGTTCTGGAGCTTCAGCTTCAGCATCAGTCCTTCCAATGGATATTCAGGACTGATTTCCTTTAGGATGGACTGGTTTGATCTCCTTGCGGTCCAAGGGACTCTCAAGAGTCTTCTCCAACAACACAGTTCAAGAGTATCAATTCTTTAGCACTCAGCTTTCTTTATAGTCCAACTCTCACATCCATACATGACTACTGGAAAAACCATACCTTTGATGCAGCTAGAAAATGAAATGAGTTATCAAGCCATGAAAAGACATGAAGGAATCTAAAACGCATATCATTAAGGCTGCCCAGATAGCATTAATGGTAAAGAATCCTCCTTCCAGTGCAAGAGATACAGATTCAATCCCTGGGTGGGAAAAATCCCCTGGAGGTGGGCTTAGCAATCCGCTCCTGTATTCTTGCCTGGAGAATCCCATGGACAGAGGATCCTGGTGGGATCACAAAGAGTCACTTAAGTGAATGTGAAAAGGTTACATATTACATGATCCCAATGACATGATATTCTGGAAAAGGCAAAACTATGGAGACAGTGAGATAATCAGTGGCTTCCAGGGGCTTGGGGAGAGGGAAAGGGATGAATAGGTGGATCACAGAGGATTTTCAGAGCAGTGAAGCTACTCTGTGTGAAAACATGATGGTAAATACAGGTCACTGGACATGTATCCAAACCCATAAAATGTACACCACCATGAGTGAGCCCTAACATCAACCGTGGATGATGACGGGTCAGTGTGGGTTCATTAACTGTAATAAATGTTCCCTCCAGTGGAGGGTGTTGATGATGGGGGAGGCTGTGCATGTGTGGGGGCCAGGGGTCATGCGAAAACTCTGTAGCTGCTTCTCAAATTTGCTGTGAATGCAAATCTGCTCTAAAAAAATAGTCTTTTAAAGAGCATATGACTTAAGTATCAGGATTGTAGTGATCTGAAGTGATTTCGTATCGACCACCTCAATTTACTAGCTCCCACCATTGATTAGAGGGAGGGTGATTACCGTGAACCTCGGTCTGGGATGCATTCTGTGGAAGATGGACAGACGCAGGGCGTGGACAGGTCAGCAGGGCCCTGCGGACAGGGCAGGAGATGCAGGGAGAGCCAGACTCCAAGGATGGGGTGGAAGAAGCCTGAGCGAGCATAGAGCAGAATGGAGCTGGGGGCTGGGCAACAACGGGGAGGCTTTTCCAGCCACAGTTTAGGAGCAGCTGGCGAGAAGCCTGGAGGAGAGATCGGGGAAAGAAGGGTGAACACGAGGTTGTGAGTTTTAACTCAATTCTAACAGAAGTTAAAACAAGGAATCACTAAAGTGTGGTGCGATTGTTTTCCAACTGCTAAATGTAGAACCCTTATTTCACAGAAAATCCTCCAGGGAGACCGACTCCGTGGCACAAATGACAGAGGGCTTCCTGGTTCAGCATGGGAGCATCTTCCCAACCCCACGCAGCCTCGAGTGTCCTCTGGCTCAGCATCCCGAGAGCGTGCAGGGCTCAGAGTCGGGTGGGGACGCCTCTGCCCAGTCCCCAGCGAAGTGACAGTGCAGAAGGTATTTAGATCTGCTGAGTCCCATCTCCATCTTTTCTAGAACAAGGGATAATAACCCCATTCTCACAGGCCAGACTGGCCACGTGGCTAGACACGACTCTGGCTGCACTGGACGCAAGGACTGCAGGACGGAGGTTTCACCAGGGGCTGACGGTCAAGAGTCACCTACACGTACAAGAACATGAGGCCTCGGTCTGCAGCTTTCAAATGGAATGAAATAGAAGACGGTGTGGAGATGATTCAGTTCCACTGCTCCATTTCACAGGTGAGAACACCAAGGTCACAACAAGGTCAGTGTAGGTGAAAGAAGGAGGAAAGAAAAGGGTCCATCTGGGTGGTTCTGGCCTTGTCAGTAAACAGGAGCTCAGCTCATTGTGTGCATTTAATAGTCTCTCACCGTAAACACATGCCAAGCAAGAGAAAGATTTTCTCTGGGAGCGAAAGGAGAGCACGAGATTCTGCAAACATGCCCACTGGTGTTTCCTTCCTAACATCAGAGAATCTGCTCAACATGCAGGACAGAGAACTGATTCGTTTGTAGTGCTAGTGGTAAAGAACCCTTCTGCCAATGCAGGAGACACAAGAGGCAAGGATTTGATCCCTGGATCAGGAAGATCTCTGGAGGAGGAAATGGCTATCCACTCCAGTAATCTTGCCTGGACAATTCCATGGACAGAGGGGCCTGGAGAGCTGCAGTCCATTGGGTTGCAAAGAGTCAGACATGACTGAGCGACAGCGCACACCTACCGAACTTTATTCATATTTGGATTCTTTCTATTGCAAAAGGTTTGAGGCAGCAATAAAAACTCAGACACTGAGCTGAAAGGACTGAAAACTAGGCACAATCAGAAACGAAGGATAAGAGAATGGGTTGGCAGGACAACACACTGCCTGCTGAGGCATACCGACGTCAGCTACAGAACTTATTCCTGAGCTTCCTAGTAGGCCAGGCAAGTCAGGAAGCACAGCACAATTCTGACTATTCAGTGCTGGTAACAGGAAGCCACCTGTTTTTCTGCCAACATAAATGAAGCCTCCAAAATTGATGCAGCAGGTGCTTGAAGGGAAAAAAGTCACTCAGTCATGTCCGATTCTTTGCAACCGCATGGACTGTACAGTCCATGGAATTCTCCAGGCCAGAATACTGCAGTGGGTAGCTGTTCCCTTCTCCAGGGGATCTTCCCAACCCAGGGAATCGAACTCACATTGCGGGCGGATTCCTTACCGTCTGAGCCACCAGGGAACAACTACCAAACTGAGCACCTACTTCGTGTTGGGCCCTGTATGGCGACACTATCCTCGCACGTAATTTAATTGCCTCATTGACAACAGCAACACCATGATATGAGAACCCTCAGGATGCGCAGCCAGGGGGGACCTCAAACTTGAAACCTGGCCTGTCTGCAGGAGGTATCACGGGAAGCCCCACACTCGCTGTCTACTTCATGGGGAAGGGAGGGAACCAATTCACTCGGGCACCCTCATGCATAAACAATTAAATGCATAAAGTCATAACACTAAAACCCGTGCGCTCTGGAGCCCACAGCGTTTGGTTTGACTTGGAAGGTGACGAGGGTCCTGGCTGAGAGGCCTGAGCAGAGAGGGACCTCGGGGCTCAGTCTCCCCGCGCCCATATCTGACCGATAAGCGAGCCTGCGGATGCGTCTCCTGCGGATGCATCTCCTCACCTCTTCCTCTCCCGGTGCTGCCGCTGTCCTGGCTCAGCGCTTCTCAAGCTCCCCAGTGGCTTACGAGCTCCGGTCCTGCAGCGGCCTCAGGCTGGAGCTGAGCTGGTGGACCCACGCAGCCCTCCAGGGTCAGACTGTCTGCTCCAACCCGGGCCGTTGTAGGCATACGTTACTAGCATTGACCTCGGGCCAAGGGCCTGACTCTCTGAGCCTGGGGATGGGGTGACAAGAACACGGGGAGCCCCTCTGGGGGGCTGCAGGCCCCTCCACACAGAGCACTTAGAGGCCCACATGTGAGACACACTCTGCAAGCCAGCGGGGCTGCCCCAGGCCTCACGCCTCCCCTGCCGGGGTCAAATTAGAGTCAGGCAGCCTTGCCAGAGGCCCGCGCTGCTCCCGAGATGGGGTCACATCCCTGGAGGGTCTTCTGGCCGCCCGCACCTGCCTCCCTGGCCCCTCCTGGACCGCCCTCCTCCCAGCCTGAGATCCCCCTAGCCGGCTGGCGCCCCCGGCTTCTCAGCCTTCCCCTGCGACCTGCTGGCTGAAACACTCCCACCAGGGACCCCAAACTCGTCCGGGAGATTCAGCCCACACCCTCCCACCCTCCCAGGCATTCCCACTAGCCCGGCCCCTGATCCAGACTGCAGGGTCCCCCCAGCACTGAAGCTATTTACCCCGCAGCCCCCAGGGCACGTCCCCCTGCACGTCTGTCCACACACCCCCTTGGACGACGACTCCACTCCGGCCGCTCACCTGGCGAGACGGTTACCTGGTGAGACATGCACGCGGAGGACGGCAGCGTGGGGGCTCCCCATGGCCGCTGTAACAGAACATCACAGTGTGTTCTGCGGGACAGAGGCTGATCACAGGGATCCCACAGCTAAATCCCAGGGGTGGGCAGGGCTGGCTCCTCTGGAGGCCCGCAGACAGGCTGCTTCCCCGCACCCAGCCCCCAGCTGCCCGCAGCTGGCACCCCCCGAAACTGTTCCTGCCCTCCAGTCCGCTTCCTGTCTCAGACCCTCTTCCCTCCCTCTCGCCAGGACCCTCGAGTGCACTGGGCGCCCGCGTCACCCAGGACCACCACACGTCACACCCACCACCTCCCCTGACCACATGAGGGGCTGCGGTCACAGGCTCCGGGGTCAGGATGAGCACAGCTCCCACCCTCCCCAAGCAGGGATGACGGAGTGGGAGGGGAAGTCACCGTGTCACTCTCCTCGTTGAGAAGGTGCCCCTTGAGGACGGCTCCACAGTGCAGGGGAGGGTGCCAGGCAGAACAGGGCGGGGTGGCACAGGCAACTGGGGGGCAGGCGGTCAGCAGTGAGGCCAGAGATGGCCCCACCAGGAGCGGGTGCAGGAGGCGGGACAGGCAGAGCGCTGGGCCTGGGGTTCCAGGGAGCCTGAAGGAGTGGGGAGCCCTGGAGGAACGGAACCCCAACCTGCATGTCCCAGGTCGGCCCTGACAATGGACCCGCAGGACCAGGGGTGACAGGAGCAGTGGTGTCAGGCAGGATGCCGCTGGGTCCCCAGGAACAAACAGTTCACCTCCAGGCACAGCACCCCCACACCCCAGCCTGCACCTCAGGCGGTAACACACACACCCCAGAATCCGGGCAGCCGACCCTGATCTGTAACAGGAGGACCCCACAGGTCTGCTGGACCCCCAGCCCCTGCAACCCCCCAGGGATCCCCCGCCGGCCGCCAAGGCCCTGAGGATAATTAGTCCCGAACCCGGGAGCAGATTGATCTTACACTGGGGATACTCCATCACAGGCTTCTTCCAATAGAACTCATTTAAGAGAGGGCAGGAACACTCCCAAAGGACAATTAATAGGCTCTCCAACTTGGAGTAATTTCCAGCAGGTGGCAGGGTGGGGCGTGGGGGGCGCAGGTCACCCTTAGTGACTTGGTCTGAACAGGAAGGCTGCATCCTACAGCTTCCATGGGTTCAGAAAAACATGTTTCATCTTTCCAGCTCCGCTGAATACTTCCTGCCCAAAGCCCGCATATGTCCTGGCATCTTCTCAGATACACCGCAATTATGCAAAAGAAGAGCTTATTGCAGGCATTGTAAACAGCAGGAGACAGGTGCCCAGGGATCCAGTCTGGCTCGCAGGAGAGGGACTGATGCCAACTGACCCACCACAGGCCTGTAACCCCGGTGGTCTGACGGGGTCCCCCATGCCCTTGTAAAAAAAAAAAAATGGGCCAAAGAACTAAACAGACATTTCTCCAAAGAAGATATATAGATGGCTAACAAACACATGAAAAGATGCTCAACAACACTCATTATCAGTGATGATAATCAAAACCATAATGAGGTACCATCTCACACCAGTCAGAATGACTGTCTCAAAAAGTCTACGAACAATAAATTTTGTAGAGGGTGTAGAGAAAAGGGAACCCTGTTACACTGTTGGTGGGAATGCGAACTGGTACAGCCACTATGGAGAACAGCGTGGTGATTCCTTGAAAAAGTGGGAACAGAACTGCCATACAACCCAGCAATCCCACTGCTGGGCATACACACCAAGGAAACCAGAATTGAAGAGACACATGCACCCCAGTGTTCATTGCAGCGCTGTTTACAATAGCCAGGACTTGGAAGCAACCTACATGTCCACTGGCAGACAAATGGATAAGCAAGTTGAGGTATACATATAGCCAATGGAATATTACTCAGCTATAAAAAAGAACACATTTGAGTCAGTTCTAATGAGGTGGATGAAACTGGAGCCTGTTATACAGAGTGAAGTAAGCCAGAAAGAGAAACACCAATACAGTATAGTAACACATATTTACGAGATTTAGGTCAGTAATGACGATTCTATATGCAAGGCAGCAAAAGAGACACAGATGCAAAAACACACTTCTGGACTACGTGGGAGAAGGCGAGGGTGGGATGGTTTGAGTGAACAGCATTGAAACATATATAGTACCATATGTAAAATAGATGACCAGTGCAAGGTCAATGCAGGAAGCAGGGCACTCAAAGCTGGTGCTCTGGGACAACCCAGAGGGGTGGGGAGGGAGGCGGGAGTGGGGTTTGGAATGGGGACTCATGTGCACCCATGGGTGATTCATGTCGATTTATGGCAATAACCAGCACAATATTATAAAAAATTATCCTCCATTAAAATGAATTAATTAATTTTAAAAAAAACCCTCTGATAGGCAAAATGAAACGGGCAGGAAGAGAGAGTTGGTCAAAAATAAAATAAAATTAAAAAGAACAATCTTTTTATTTATTTATATGCTTCAGGAGCATTAGAAGCCCAAGCCCAGTCTCAGTCCAACCCCGACACTCAGTGGGGCCTGGCTTGGGTCCAGCATATCCTCCAGGCCTCCTGGAGGAGGCGTAGAGCAGAGTTCCTCCACGGCAGCTCTGCCAACCCCTCAGGCCAGGTCATTCTCTGGTGTGGGCTGTCCTGGGCACATGGAGGGCATTCAGAGGCCCCTTGGTGACCACACTCTGGAGACCAGCAGCACCCCCACCCCCAGTACGTGTGTGTGCTCAGCTGCTCAGTCATGTCTGACTCTTGAGAACCCACAGACTGTAGCCCACTAGGCTCCTCTGTCCATGGGACTCTCCAGGCAAGAATACTGGAGTGGGTTGGCATTCTCCAGGGGATCTTCCTGACCCAGGGACCAAACACGGGTCTCCCGCACTGTGGGCAGATTCTTTACCCTCTGAGCCACCTGAGAAGCAGTGGCAACCAAAACTGTCTCCAGGCATGGCCCATGTCTTCTGGGGGCAGAGCACCCCAGTTCAGAACCACTGATTTGGAGGAAAGAGCAGGGACATGGTGCCTGGTGGGACTGCAGACCCAGATGATGTGTCTAGAGCTCAAGGATGTCAGGGTGGGGATGTCCTTGGCCAGCATCCCTGATCTGGCTGGTTCTACAGATGCTGCGAGTCGTGAGGGAGGAGGGGGTAAGGGTGCCCCGGGAGAAGGACCCACGTGGAAGGGCTGGGCGATCCAGGAAGGCACCATCGGATCCCCACTTTCCAGCCCACCATCTTGTCATCAGCACACTCCCTGCAGAGACGAGGCCTTATCAGGACCAGAGACCAGGTCAATAGACACCCAGAGATACGTGCTGCTGCAGCCTTGTAGGTATCAGCAGACTGAGGACCAGGCAGTTGCCCATCAACAGGGCACCAGCTGAAGCATCCACTCACAGTGACGTCCTGTGAAGGCATTCCCAAATGCACCAGATCTGTAGATGCTGATGGGGGGTGGACCCCGAGACAGACTTGAGAAGAGCAAGATGTAGTGTTGACCACAGCCCGCCTCCACCCCTGAGACATGAAAACGTGAGTCAGAGTCCATGAATGAGCAGAGCCTCTCTCCTTTCACTGGAGTCACTTCTGGAAGGCTTTGAGAGTCCTTTGAGAGGAAGGAAATGATTGCCAGTGTGTGTATGTGTTCCCACTCTGAATATTTTACAACGTACATGCAGAATTTTCAATAAAATATGTGTGATTCAAAAATACAGATTTTTTACATTGTTGTTGTTCAGTTACTCAGTTGTGTCCAACTCTTTGTAACCTCATGGACTGCAGCTCACCAGGCCTCCCTGTCCCTCACCATCTCCCAGAGTTTGCCCAAGTTCATGTCTATTGAATCAGTGATGCCATCCAACTATCTCATCCTCTGCTGCTCTCATCTCCTCCTGTCTTCAATGTTTCCAGGCATCAAGGTCTTTTGAGTCAGCTCTTCCCATTATGTGGTCAAAGTATTGGAGCTTCAGCTTCAGCATCAGTCCTTCAAATGAGTATTCAAGGTTGATTTCCTTTAGGACGTACTGGTTTGATCGCCTTTTTTTAACCTATAGATATGCAAACCACACTGGACATTACATATCTAAAAATAAATGTAATCTTGGTTGAAGAATAAAATGTTAAGGACCCCCTTACAATTTTTATTCATTCTTATACCAATTTGAATCCTTCTGAGCAAAGAAGTTCACCCACAAGACAGGAAAGTGATTCAGATCTTTAAAAAGAAGGCACTTCAAGGTGACCCAGGAAAAGGCAATTTAGCTGAAAGTAGTTGGCAACTGAGCTCAGCTGGCAGAGCCCTGAGGTCTCTTGCCTTTAAATTTAATGTACTTTTTAAGTCCTTGGTGCATGCTAATTCTTGATAAACAAAGTTGAAACAGTTGGTGAGTTTTTATGTGACTATTATATTATCATGAATGCTTATTCAGGATTAATACACAATGACACAATAAGCAGAAATCTGCTAACATTCTTTGACTAGAAGGGGAATTTCTAGCAACGCCATGAACGTTCTTTGCTGGAGGTGAGTCTGACAAAGGAAGGGCAGGATCAGATGAGCATGCTGTGAAATTGATAAGCCCAAAGATTACAACTATCTATTCGTTTTTATTTCAGGGAGTAATGTAACTGTGTAGTGTGATGTAACTAGTTGCCTGATTCAATCTCAATTTCTTCCAAAGTACTAAAATGGCAATCTCTCAATATATCAACTGTCATATTTTCTGAGCCTAAACACCATCCTTCAGGTGCTGCTAAATCGCTTTAGTTGTGTCTGACTCTGAGACTCTATGTCCTGTAGCCCACCAGGCTCCTCTGTCCACGGGATTCTCCAGGCACGAACACTGGAGTGCGTTGCCATTTCCTCCTCCAGGGGATCTTCCTGACCCAGGGATCGAACCCAGGGATCTTTTACATCCCCTGTATTGGCAGGTGGATTCTTTACCACTAGCACCACCTGGGCAAACACCATCCTTCAGGCTGATGCCAAATCGATGGGTCAGAAGCTAAGCAGGTAAAGACTCATTCACAACAAAGAGTGAAAGGTTCAGGTTCAAGTACAGTTCTGTGACCATAGTGCTGTCTGCTCTCTCAAAGGTTCGGGTAACTTAAAATGTCACCAGACTTTCACAAGATGATTGACCCTGAACACTCAGCTGTGTATCTTAAAGTGTGCTTGGAAGGCTGCATCCCAGAACATTGCTGTTTATCTTGAAATGGGGATCCCACTCTGGAGTTTGCTGCTGATTTAGGGCTTATGCCCCACGACCGCTGGATAATATGAGATGACAGTATCCACTCTTAATACTCAGTTTCTCTGAGAAGCCCAGAAGCCTGGTGGTGCAACTTAGCAGCTGATTTAAAAAAAAAAAAAAAAAGTGTGTCTGTTTCTACTTCTGTGCATGGACATTTAATCGCATGACCTATTTGCCAGGATGCAGTTCTAAGATGATTCTTCTATGTCAGCCTTTCGGCTCAGACCCAGAAAAGCACGAGCCCCGCTCCTCAAGCTCACCTTGCAGTCACCATAGCCCTGGTCTGTTTCTTCCCCTACAGGTCAGGGCGGATCGTTCCTGGTTTTTCAGATGAGGAAACCGATGTTCCAGATGGCTCACCTAAGACCACACCGAGTCAAGTGGCTGAGGTGGGCCTCCCGCTGGGAGAGGGGGTCCATGTGTGCCCCTCACCGAGTCCAGCTGACTCGGTATCCAGAGCAGATACCGTCATCCCACATTATCCAACGGCCGTGGGGCATGAGCCCCTAAAGAAGCTGAAAACTCCAGAGCAGGATCCCATTTCAAAATAAGCAGCAGGGTTCTGGGATGAAGCCCTCCAAGCACACTCTAAGGCTGTCTGTGAGGCCCCTTTGGAGAGACGGGGTGTCCCATCCTGTCCTGACAGCCTGGGGCTGAGGACCCTGGAGGCAAGGTGTCTGACCGTCCATTTGCTGGCGTTTCCCCACCCACCTTGCTGGCCACCCCTGGCAGCATCTGTTTTGCCAGAAAGAGGAAGAATGCTGAAGTCACTAGCCTGACTGCTGGCTTGATGCTCCGTGGTCCCTAAAGACCTTGGGGAGCAGATGTGAGGGCCACCACCCTTCACGTCCTGGGGGTGAGAAGCCTCTGACTCTGCAGAGACACCGTCCTGTTTTTCTCCCACTCTTATAGCCCACATCATGGGAAGGGTGGCCCAGCACTGCACCCGGGGCCCTGCTTCTCCAGGCAGACCTGTGGGATGCTTGGGCCCTGTCAGACGATGACCCTGTTGCCTCCTTTCCTGTGTTGGGGGAAAATGAGGCCATTTAAAGAGTCCGTGTGGCATCAGCCCCACTGATGAACCCAATGAGCTGGAACCCCAAAACAGATCACAAGTTGGTTTTAAGTCTTCCCAGAGGAAAAGGCAGAAAAAATATGTTGAATGTGGGTTCTCTTGGTTTGGTCTGGAAGAAACTTTTATAAGGAAAAAGGAACTAAAGCTGGCCTCATCCCTTTTGCTTCCTGCTAGCCAGCGACCCCCAGGCAGGACCCATCCATGAACTCGAGCACATCTGGAATCCTTCCAAGATGCCCAGCCCCATCTGTTCACAAAGTGCCGACCAGCCACTCTGCAGTGCTGCCTGTGGGCACAGGGGCTGAGGCATGGCACACTGCACTGCAGGCCCACGTGTGTGTGCGTGCTGAGTTGCTCAGTCATGTCCGACTCTTTGCATCCCTATGGACTGTAGGCCACTGGCTCCTCTGTCCATGGGATTCTCCAGGCAAGAATACTGGAGCAGGTTGCCATGCCCTCCTCCAGGGGAATCTTCCCAACCCAGGGAAGATTTATAATTTATAATTAACATCTCCTACATTTGCAGTTCTTTACCTGCAACATTTGTGGTTCTTTACCACAGTGCCCCCTGTGAAGCCCATTTCCCCAACTTGTGACAAGTTTGAGAAAGCTTCTTACCTGCTGTCTGGCCCTGCTCTTACAGGGGTTGCTGGGGCTCGCTGCCCACCCTGAATAATCGGTTTCCATGGCTGTCACCTGGCCAGGCTTCCACCCGTCACATCCATGCTGTTCAGGCTGTCACAGCAAGAAGCCAAAATCTCAGCCAGGACCCTTCGTGGGCCTGAGTGCCCTCCATTCTTGAACCGAGCCAAGGGGGTACAGGAGTTCTGAGGAGGCCACGAGCTGGTGAGGCCACCGTCACCAGGGTGTGGCCTGTGTCCTTCCTCTCCTCTCCGCTGGGCACACAGGCACACACGTGCACACACGCACACACGTGCACATATGCATGTGCTTGAACGCAATACACACCACATAGACACATGCACATATGCACACGTGTGAGAATACAGCCACACAGCACACACATGCAAACAGCACACACACCGCCGGCACCGCTTGCACACATGCACCTGTGTGGCAGATGCAAACACACACATGTACACACGTGTCCATACATGTGCACACAATACACACCACACACACAGGCCCACACACACACGGTTGCTGCTCTCCATTCTAAGTCAGGCGTGGCAAGCCTACACAGTGTTCCAATTTGAAACCAACCCTGCACAAAGGCCCCCGAGCTGGCTGACATTGTCCAGGTAAGCCACTCTTCCCACAGGGACAGAAAAGTCTAGTATTTATTGTCTAGACATGACTGCGCTATTTTCCAAGCACTGAAGTTACTTGATTTTTTTCCCATGGGGTTTAGAATGTGTTGAATAAATGAATTGATCTAGTTGCACAAACTCTGGCAAGTCATTTAACCTCTCTGTACTTCTATTTCTTCCCTGTAAATAGGAGAGTGACACCCACTTCCCAGGGATGCCTGTGGGCAACAGAAACAGGGCTGGCACTGCTCATCCACGTGTGAGGCTGAGCTCCCAGTGGCCTGCCGACACGTCACAATGGAGAAGTTCTCTTCAACAGCTCTGCATCGGGTGCTGGGGTCAGGGCGCCTTCACCTACAAAGCACCAGCCCTTGTACTGATGCAAAAGTGTGTGCAGCAAGCGGGCAACAGGGGCCCAGCTCCCCTTCGACCGTAAACCCTAAAGGTCAAGGTGCCAGCGCCTCCCCCAGCACAGGCTTGTCCAGCCCCCGGGTCACTGCCTTTCCTATACTTACCGCCCAGACCTGCCCTTAGGGACTTCATCTCTCCTGCAAAGTTGTGATCACGAGAGTGGGTGGGATGAACAAAGGGAAAAAGCTGGTGAGCACAAGGAACTCAGTCCAGAGACACCAGCCGCCAACCACAGCAGAACTTCTAAGTTGGGGACAAGTCCAGCTCTGGTGGGGTCTGAATCTTACACCCTTTGGGAGATGCTCTTTAAGGAAACGGGCATAAATAATAAATATAAAATTAGGAGTCAATATGAAGATCTGCTGGAAAAGGGATAGGCTACCCACTCCAGTATTCTTGGGCTTCCCTTGTGGCTCAGCTGGTAAAGAATCTGCCTGCAATGTGGGAGACCTGGGTTCGATCCCTGGGTTGGGAAGATCCCCTGGAGAATGGAAAGGCTACCCACTCCAGTATTCTGGCCTGGAGAATTCCATGGACAGAGGAGCCTGGCAGGCTACAGTCCATGGGGTCACAGAGTCGGTCACAGCTGAGCGACTTTCACTTTCATGAAGATTTAGGAATATTTAGATTTTGAATATGGATTTAGAAAAGGCAGAGGAACCAGAGATCAAATTGCCAATGTCCATCAGATCATACAAAAAGCAAGAGAGTTCCAGAAAAACATCTGCTTCATTGACTACGCTAAAACCTTTGGCTGTGTGGGTCACAACAAACTGTGGCAAATTCTTCAAGAGATGGGAATACCAGACCACCTTACCTGCCTCTTGAGAAACCTGTATGCAGGATAAGAAGCTTAAGAAAATCTGTGATAAATGTAGATAGTGTATTAAAAAGCAGAGATATCATTTTGCCAACAAAGATGCATACAGTCAAAGCTATGGTTTTTCCAGTAGTCCTGTACAATTGTGAGAGCCTGACCACCGTAATAAAGGCTGAGCACTGAAGAATTGATGCTTTCGAACTGTGGTGTTGGAGAAGACTCTTGAGAGTCCCTTGGACTGCAAGGAGATCCAGCCAGTCCATCCTAAAGGAAATCAATCCTGAATATTCATTGGAAGGACTGATGCTGAAGCTGAAACTCCAATCCTTTGGCCACCTGATGGAAAGAGATGACTCATTGGAAAAGACCCAGATGCTGGGAAAGATTGAAGGCAGGAGGCGACAGAGGATGAGATGGTTGGATGACATCACTGACTCAATGGACATGAGTTTGAGCAAACTCTGGGAGACACTGGAGGAGAGCAAAGCCTGGTGTGCTGCAGTTCATGGGGTCTCAAAGAGTCAGACATGAAGATTCAAGTGTAGTTAAAAGAGAAACAACAAATCACTGGAGAATGGAGTCCCTTTCTTCTGGGACATCCTGAACCAAGTGGTCCCTGAGGCTCACGGAAATGCCCCCTGACTGAGGCCAGGCTTTACTCCATGCCTGTGACCTCAACCTGGCTCGGCTAGCACTTACACGGCCACTCGGCAGTAAATCCCACTCTGCATTTCACAGTAAATCCCACTCTGCATGTCTTTCAGGGACTAGGCTGCCGCCCTGCCTGCATAGGTAAAGAATGATGTCAACTTAGGCAACAGCTGGGGTTATCCACAATTTTAAGGGTCCACCTGCTGGTTTGAGGGGAGGAAGTGAAGTCAAAAAAAAAAAAAACACCTACATTTTTATCAAGTGAACCAAATCAAAAATTTGAATTCTAAGTTCTGAAAACCAGGTGAAATCATAGCTGGATTAGTGCTTGATATTTATCCCAACTAGCCTGTGGGTCTTCGATAGCCTGGGGTTGCAGGGCAGTGGACTGGCCCCAGGGTGGACCCAGCTCACCTCTGCTCTGATGGCTCAGGCCCTTCCGCCAGCACCTTCCTCTCCCAGGCTGCCCGACGGTCCACGAGGACCACTCCCCTGTCCTGACCCTCCACCCACCGGCACTTATGATACTCATAGTGCCACTTGGATGGTCTGTCCACAAGCGTCACTGCAGAATGCTCCAGAAATCTATGCCAGAGCGCTCATCTGCTCCCCCTAGACTACAGCATAGTAGGTGAAATGCCCATGCCCTCCCCACAGCCTCACTGCCTGCAGCCCCTGGGACATGCACCCCCCCCCCTCCACCTCACCTCTGACCCCTGCACCTGGGCAGACTCAGCGGGATGAGGGTCCCTCCCCTGCTGAGTCATGTGACACTTCCACCACCTCCTGGCGACTTAGACCACAACTACACAGATGCAGAGTTCACCGGACCTCCCGAGAGGGCCAGTTTTCCAAACTCAAGTTTCCTGGAATACCTACGATTCTGGCGTGGGGAAGGGGATGAGTGTAAAGAAGATAAACATGCTTTTGATATGAAAGAGCTATTGAAAACTGCAAATTTTGAAAATCATCTATGAAAAAATGTGTTCTTCTGAAGAGTGGCATTGGGCATCTGGAGGTGCCCATGTGAAGGTTCTCCGGCAACTTGTTCATGCTTCTGGTGTCGAGGTTCCCACAGCAGGAAAGCAAGGGGGATAGCAGCACAGCCCCTAAGCTTCGTCCAGAACTCACGGGAGTTCGGTCAGTTCAGTCACTCAGTGGTGCTCAAACTCATGTCCATCAAGTCGATGATGCCATCCCCCCATTTCACCCTCTGTCATCCCCCTCTCCTCAATCCCCCTGCAATCTTTCCTAGCATCGGGGTCTTTTCCAAAGAGTCAGTTCTTTGCATCAGGTGGCCAAAGTATTGGAGTCACAGGGGTTAGGTGAGTTTAAACGGGCACATGGAGGCACTTGTAAAAAAATAATAAAAGTAAGTTAATTTGGGATTTTCCTGGCAGTCCAGGGGTTAAGACTTCTCACTTCCACTGCAGGGTTGGTGGATTTGATCCCTGGTCAGGGAACTAAGATCCTGCATGCTTAATGGCCAAAAATATAATTTAAATAAATAAGCAAAGTATTCTGGCCTGGATTACAGGGAATAAACACTCTCTATCTGCCCCCTCTTACCTACAGCAGTCGAATCATATTTACCTTGGGGAATAAGGCCTGCTGAGAAGCCAAGCTTCTGGAAGGGGCAGCTCTCAGACACCCAGACACATCAGCTCTCCTCCACGTGGCTTCCACCTGGGGAGTCACGCTGCAGCTTCTTGGCTATGAAAGGCCATCTTCACATGAATGCCCTCCTGCTTCCAGCTGTCTCCATTCCAGATTTGTCTGAGTAAGAACCGCTTGTGCTGGTGGCTCTTTGTCTGCATTTTATCAGCACTCACTCTCAGAGAAGTGCTTCTCTTCCACTCCCTCCTCCCCCAGCCCACCAAGAACTTCAAGTCCTGTCCATTTGCTTGAAATTTCCAACATTCGAATCTCCTCTAAATTAACAAACGTACTTGATCATGTAAGGGTGGGGCTTTATCCGGTCTTCACATACGCTCTAATCAAAACTGTCCACAGGGCAGCATGCTTTGTTCCTGCAACCTGAAAGGTTCCACCCGGGTGACTTGATCGAATGTATTTTTAAAGGTAGAACAAGAGATTCTTGGCTAGAAGGACCAGAGCAATAACTTGCTCACCTTGAAGCTACACAGAACAGGCCTATGGTGCCTTCAGTCTGCCTCGCACAGACGCACAGCACGTGGGAAGCACCCGGCGCTAGTCTCCGTCGGCATGTGTCACAGCCCCTTCACCCTCCTCCCAACCTCCTGCAGGCACCATCTACCTGGCCTCCCAGCCCAATCTTGCCTCCTCTCCCCCATATCCATCCTTTCTATGTGTCGTTGTTTTTAAAACTCTTAGCTAATGTAGCTCAAACGATAAAGAATCTGTCTACAATGCAGGAGACCAGGGTTCGATCCTGGGGTTGGGAAGTTCCTCTGGAGAAGGGAATGGCAATCCACTTCAGTATTCTTGCCTAGAGAATTCATGGACAGAAAAGTCTGGTGGGCTGCAGTCTGTGGAGTCACAAAGAGTCGGATAAGACTGAGCGACTACCACACACACACACACACACACACACGAGTTTAGAGGGAAAACAATAAAGTAGAGGTGACCTTCAATATCAAATGCCTTGGGACTTCCTTGGTGGCCCAATGGTTGAGAATCTGCCCTCTGATGCAGGGTTCAGTCCCTGGTCTGGGAACTATTATAAGGTCCCACACGCTATGGGGCAATTCAGCCCATGTGCCTAAACTAGAGAAGTCCAGTCACTGCAACAAAAAGCCTATGTATGCCGTGAAGACCCATTGCAGCCAAATATATATATATATATACAGACTTTCCAGGTGTGCAGCAGTAAAGAATCTGCCTGCCAATGCAGGAGACGCGAGTTTGATCTCTGGGTTGGGAAGATCCCCTGGAGTAGGAAATGGCAACCCACTCCCATGGACAGGGGAGCCTGGATCAAATGCCTCACAGCTGAGAATGCCTACTTACTTACCTCATTCGGTTTGGTCATTAGTTTAAGGGTCTCCGGTTGTCTAAAGTGACTTAGAACCCCAACCTGACAGTTCTGTGAAAAGAGTATTGATAAGTGAATGACAATTCAGAGCAAGCAAAGGATATCTTCCGCGTTCAGCGTGTTGATAGGCACGTGCCTGTCATTGATCTTTGCATATATCCAATAATTATAATCCCAATGAGCCTGTGAAAATGGAAAACTATGCTGACCACATCTCACAGCTCTGAAGAGATTTCAGATCGTCTACACCGTTGTTGGTTTAAAACCTTCTGAGTCAGAGTGTTTCAAAATGAAGTGTATGTATCAGTCTTGGAGGTGAGAATGTTAGTCTGAGAATATTTTCCTATTTGGGGTCTTCATTTTAAAAATCTTCAGAAGTAACATATTGTCTGGGTCAGACTGTGTAGAGGGATGTCCCTCCTTGTTCCTTCTGTGCAGTTTCAAAGCTCAAGTTTGCGTCTGAGCTTATAAGCCCAGTTATCACTTAAAGGTACATAACCTGTTGTACCTTTGATACGCCTCCTTTAGGTTGCCCTGCCCTCAGGCCAAAACCCTGTAATCTTCCAGGTAAACTTATGTTGAGGGTCTTTGAACCAGTTTTAAAAACAAAATTTCTGTTCAGAAATAACAATTTACAATCAAGAAGCATTTTTTTCAAATCCTAAAGTTTTGATTTCTCAAATTATTTAACAGATTTAATTTAACATCATAAAATCCACCAGCACAATGGAGTGATGTATAACATCTCAGCAAGAGACAAAGGGATAGTGGTTAAGAGTGACGCTGGCTAGCTTCAAATACCAACACTGCCGCATTTTAACTGTAGGGTCCTGGGTAAGGCACTTAACCTGTCTGGGCCTAAGTTTTCTTGACTGTTAAATGGGTATAATATACATGTCCCAAACATGACTTTCAACAAAATTTCTAATTCTCCTCTACCCCCGGTACATGTCCTCTTGAAGTCAACACAGTCTGTGAAGTTTTGGTCAATGAAATATTAGTGAAAGTGATGTGAGTGATTTGGGGGGAGAAATTAAGAGCTGATGTTCCAAGTTTTTCTCCCCCTAGAGAAATGATCATGCATGTTCAAACTGATTTGGAGGTGATAGAAGATGGAAACTGAGTCTTCATAAATGACTTGTGCACAACAAAGAGATATCTGCTGAGCTAAGCCGTGAGATCTTGGTGTTGCTTCTTACCATAGCACAAGCCAGCCTGTTGATTAATACATTTCCCCATAGGGTGTTGTGAGATAAATGAAGTGTACAGAAACACTTTAAAAATGCCTAGCATGTAAAAGCTATGTAAACATTTGCCAAAATTACTCAGTTGTACTTACTTTGACACATACAGTTTTCCACCTTTTTAAAATGATGGCGTCTCCTAGTTTAATTGGCGGCAGCATTTCTTTCTAAATGGTCCACAAGACATGCGTGCATTTTAGATCCAATGAGATAACGTGGGGTGATGACGATGCTGATGGTTTTAGAGACTAGGAAGGAAAGAACAGAGGCCTAATCTCAATATGTAAGCACCGCGTTCCCAACTCAAGGTACAGAAAGGGTTTTGCAATAGTTTGAGTAGAGACACCAGGGACACATGCTGACTTTAGCACAATGATTGCATTTATATTTGGAGTAGATGCAATATTTGGATTCGATCTTTGTACAGACCAACAGCTCATTGAGTGAAAGGTGTTCAGTTGTGTCCGTCTCTTTGTGACCCCATGGACTAGGAGGTCATTAGTAGTGAGTATAACAGTAAATATGCAAGAAAGGACTTTGGTAACTGCTTTCTAAAAATTGCTCAGTACTATATTAATATTTAGGGCTTTCCTGGTGGCTCAGATGGTAAAGTGTCTGCTTGCAATATGGGAGACCCGGGTTCGATCCCTGGGTTGGGAAGATCTCCTGCAGAAGGAAATGGCAACCCACTCTAGTATTCTTGCCTGGAAAATGTAATCCAGTGAAGATGAGGGCATTTAGGTGGGTCCTGGTCCCGCATGACTGGTGTCTACAAGAGAAGAGGAGAACAGACTCCGAGACAGACACACCGAGGGAAGAGAATGTGGAGAGACACGTGTGAGAACAGAGGAGAAGCCAGGCAATGTGCCCACGAGCCCAGTAACACTGAGGATCGCTGACAACCACAGAAGCTGGAAGGGGCGGGAAGAACCTTCCCTGCAGATTTCAGAGGGAGCCACGGCCCTGCTGACACCTTGACCTTGGCTTTGGCCTCCAGAACTCTGAGGCAGTACGTGTCAGCCACACCACCGTGTTCCTTTCTTACAGCAGCCCTGGCAAACTAACAGAGGCGGTAAACAGCTTTCTTCACCAGCACAGTGCTCACTTGTGTAGTGGCGATTTTAAACTTTTGAACTCTTCAAGGGCACCGCCAAAAATTTCTGGTATTTGACAGTATCCTGCAAACATGAAATAATAGACAACAGCCGCCCAGACGTTCTCTTTGCCCTCAGATGCCTGCATTCCTTCTTTCTTTTTTAAAATTTTCATTTTGTGTTGGAGGACAGCCGATCAACAACGTCGTGACAGTTTCAGGTGAACAGCGAAGAGACTCAGCCACACACACCATGCATCCGTGCTAAGTGTGCTAAGTCACTGCAGCTGTGTCCAACTCTTTGTGACACTACGGACTGTAGCCCCACCAGGCTCCTCTGTCCACGGGCTTCTCCAGGAAAGAACACTGGAGGGGTTGTCATTTCCTTCTCCAGGGGCTCTTCCCGACCCAGGCATAGCACTCAGGTCTCCTCTGTCTGCAGCACTGGCAGGCAGGTTCTTCACGACTAGCACCACCAGGGGAGCCCACACGTATCCCTTCTCCCCGCAAATGCCCTCCCGCTCAGGCTGCCACGTAACACTGAGCAGAGTTCCCTGCACGATACAGTAGGTCCTTGTTGGTGGTCCATTTTAAATGCAGCAACACGAACACCACGTTCCTTCTCGTCACTAGCTGCACGCTCTCCCGACCCCTGCTCCTCCTCCAGCCTGGCTCCCTGCCCACTTAGGAACAGACAGAGGCAGGTGACAGCAACAGCTGACCGTGGCCTGATTCCACTGCCTGTTTATGCTCAGCCACACACACGTCACTCACTCAGCGATAATTCCTGAACACCTGCCACGTGGCAGGTGAGGCTAGAACATGCGGACACTGCAGTGAACCACGGAGCAAGCTTCTCCCGGGGAACTTGAATCAAGAGAGTAGACTGATGGAGAAAGAGGCGAGAGGCAGCAAGACGAGATGGACGAACAGCTAGCTAGCTAGATAGACAGTGATAGAAATAGCAAATGAGAAAAATGTCAGGGAGTGATAAGTGTCGGGCACAAATGAAATGACATCCACAACAAGGGCCTATTTATAGCACAAGGGATTATCAATAGATTCAATACCATGTGATAACCTGGGCTTCCCTGCTGACGCAGTGTGTAAAGAATTAGCCTGCAATGCAAGAGGTGCAGGAGACGTAGATTTGATCCCTGGGTTGGGAAGATCCCCTGGAGAAGGAAATGGCGACCAACTCCAGCAGTATTGCCTGAAAAAATCCCACAGACAGAGGAGCCTAGTAGGCTACAATCCAAAGGGTCGGTGACGCCATCCAACCACCTCATCCCTTCCTTTGTGAAAACCTATAAGAATCTGAAAAATGTATATGTATATAACTGGATCACTCTATTGTATACCTGAAACTAACACAACCTCGTAAATCAACTATACTTTGATTTTAAAAATTAAAAATAAAATGAAGTGATATGATGTGATATGGTCTTCCAGGTGCTTATTTTACTCTGTAGGGTCAGGAAGGTCACTGGGCCGGGGGTGGGGGTGACTAGAGCTGAGGTCCAGATGAAAGAAACAGTCAGCTGTAGCCACGTGAAGGGTGGGGCCCTCACCCATGGCAGAGGGCCAAAGGTCACCATGTTCTTATTATTGGAGATTAGCTGTCCAGGGCCCTGTCAAAGCCAGAGCTGACCTCGAGGGGCTCATCATCAAAGTCTGAGCTCTGCTCAACACATCTCAGACGGCAGGAGCAGGAACGTGGAACAGACGTTTTGAAAAACCAGCGGTCAATTAGGAGAGACTGGGAAGCTGCTGGAGCTGCTGAGCAGGGGCTCAGTTCTGGGCACGATGGACGTGATGATGGGGAGGCAGGGAGGACAGAGAAAAGCTTCAGTGAATTCGTTCAATGGGCCCTGGGCCGCGGTTTCTCACTCATCAGTTTTGATGAATGCAGACCTACAGTGGACAAAGTATAATTAGCAAGTTCATTAAACTGTGACTAAAAGAGATAAAAAAATGAAGAGATGCCACCCCATAAAGGCTTTGGACATCATGCTCTCCTGAAGCACCAATGACCCAATTACTGCTGGGTCCACCTCTCCCAGGGGTACTTTAATTCCCAGAGGCTCCAACCTGCACAGAAGGGACCCAGTTATTCGACCATGCAGAGGGTGTGGGAGAGGGTCAGCAAAAACAGTGATTTCCACATTAAAAAAAGTTGATAAAGCACAGCTAGATGCCCCCATGTAAATATCACAGGATTTTTGGCTCTGGTCCCCTCCCCAAGCCCAGAGTGGCTGCCTGTGGTCAAGACACAGCAGCTCACAGATCAGAAAATGCTGCATTTTTATCTTTTCAAAACCCCGATGTTTAAGACTAAATAGCTGTAGGCCATCAAAGAAAGAGCACCCAGGAGGTCTGCCGGAGAAAACCACCCACTCAAGCTTCTGCCTCTGTCTTCCTACATGAAGGCCAGAAGATCTTCTGTCTCCAGCCCAGTTCCTTCCACCCTGCTTGGTCCATTTCTTACAACCACTCTGATCCGCAGGTATCTTGGTGTTGGTGGGTGTCCTCCACGGAAGGGCAAGTCCCTGCACACAGAGTTTGGCCCATTTTTGTCTGCTCCACAATGTTTGAACCCTTGCACCCGGTGGGTGCTCAAAGAGCTACTGAATTGCATCCAACAAACTGAATTGAATGTCCAGCCCCTTGGTCTGGCCTTCCTGCAGCTGGAAGGACCAGTTGTTTGGCCCCTGCCAGCCTCTGTTTCCTTCAGGGAAAAACTCCCTCCATCCTTCCCCAAAACCCACCCCCAGGAGTGACCATCGCGCCGGAGGCCTTGACACTGAACCGGGAATCTCCCTGTCTACCCAGGCGGGTCGCTCAGGGGTCTGAGCTCTCGGGTTTGATAACACACTCCGAACAGCTGAACCGCGCAAAGGAGGCAGGGGCCCTGCTCCTCGGCTGGAGGTCGGCCGGAGCCGCCGAGGAGGACGTGGACAGGCACCCAGCAGCTGTTTCGGCAGCTTCGCAACAACGCACAGGTTTCCCAGCAGCCCTGCTGCAGAGTCCCTTTCGTTGCAAAACTGGCGATGCACGCTCAAGGCTGGCTCATGAGAAATTCGCCCCTCAATGCGCGCTTAGGCCAGTTCTACCGAGTACTTTGTAGTTACTTCTACGTATCACTTCCCTTGCCAGATAAAGGGTGTTTGTTTCAAAATCTACTACAAAACTGAGAACTGGCCGGTGCAAATGGCTCTAAATTTAGCAAATATTGTTCACCCAGCCCACGCTGCAATATTTCTCTGCCCACCCTTCTCAAGCCTGCCGGCAGCCGGAAGCCACAGCTGAGCTGGATCGCAGTCCCCCACGCCCAGGCAGGCCTGGCAGGTGTGGCTCCGAGCTCCCCCCCCCCCCCCCCCCCCCCCCCCCGGCGCAGCAGCATTGAGCTGTGGTCCCCATCCCGCCGACCTCGCCAAAGACCTCTACGCCATGCGTGGAGTTGCGGAGAACATTTGCGCATCTGCCATTCACGTTTCAGCCTTCTCTGAAACCCTAACTGGCTGGAAACCCCGGCGCGGGCGGGCGGTGTAGACAGCTCATTCGTCTGGGGATGAGGGGTGTGGAGGACCCTGACAATTGGCCGCCAGTCCAGACCTTGCTCCTGACCTCTCCCCCGCAGGCTGTTGTGACTGCCGATTGCTTTTACTCTTGGTATCATTTTGCTACAGCAAAATGCTGCCCAAGTGCACCTGTTTTGTGCCCAACAGGTTGACTGTGTCTCAAAGTACACACAAGAGCATTGATCAGGCTCAAGTAACGCCAAGAAGAAAAGAGTCAGGGGGTCTTAGGCCTTACGGGCCTCTGGTCATCAGTGAAGGCTTTGAAGCTGGAGGGACTCTTGTTTCCTCCACCCCACGCTGCCCCTTTCAGATGACAGCTCCTCTGCTTTCTGTTCGTCCGATCATTACTTATTTTGGATGTCTTCCCAGATGCTCCAAGGGCAGCCCACGATAGCACACATCCCAAGGGGGCTGGGGCTCTGATCTCTAGGTCGCTGGACACAGGCAGAAAATTCCGTGTGAAGTTAGCCAAGGTCGGCAATTAGCCAACAGCGGGGGCGTCTATTAGAACAAGCCAGGTCCTCCTAACTAGACGCCCCTTTGTTCAGATTCACACTCCAGCCATTTCTTTCAAGGAAGAAGAGAGAGGGCTTGCTTTTCTTGAGCTGATTGAAGTTTTAATTTTAGAAAATGTTAAAGTTAGGTTTTTAGGGAAGCAGGAAACGACACAGGAAGTCCCTGAAGTAACCAGAGGAAGCGGGGTTGAGAGAGGAGGAAGGAAGTGAACGCCAGGAGCACCTGATTGGCCACATCCAGGGCCCAGGACTCCTCCCACGTCCGTCCCTCCCCTCCCTGAGCCTGAGCGGCCTCCCGTGAATTCTTTGCAGTGTTGTTAGACACAGATTTTGCTCGTCTTTCTTCCTTGTGTGTGTTTGTTCATTTCCAGGTAATCTGGTTGCACAGCCCGGTTTAGACCCGTCTTGGTGATTTTCCTTCCCTGTTTATGAAATGTCAATGTTATTATTTTCTTAAGGGCTGGAAAACAATTGTGTAATTCAAGGGGAAAAGGTCTGAGCTATTTAAATATACGGTTCACTTTGAGTATGACTTTGACGTTCATTTTATGTGCCGTATCAATTTATGAACAGTCTATAAGGTTTTTCTGGTAGAGGAAATGTCAACCCATTCCAGTATTCCTGCCTGGAGAATTCCATGGACAGAGGAACCTGGTGGGCTACAGTGCAAGGGGTTACAAAGAGTTGGACACAACTGAGTGACTGACACATACTATAAGGTTTTTATATACATAGAGCATTTTATATTCACAATCCAGTCTCGAAAAGAGAGGGGCCCTATAGCTAATTTGTGTCAAAATCATTTCTATTAGTGGAAAAGGATGCTTAGGAGCCATCGGTATAGACGAGCCTCCAAAGTGCTGCTAAATTTCAACCGCGTGTTGAAAGAATCTGTCTTTCTCTAACCCCCATATGTGTTTGTTTGTGTGGGGTGTTGAAGAGCCATAAAACACTGCTCTGGAGTCAGGAGGGCATTCAGGATGAGAGGTCATGGGCAGCCCACTGTGCCTACACTTCGCGCACAATGAAAAGAATTCCCATACAGCTCTGCTGTTTTAGCAGGACAGGGCCCTGAGGACCAGGTGGCCCTGGACTCTGAGTTCCACCCTCAGCTGCTCCAACCGAGCCAAGGAAGAGCCCACGGTTGGCAGGGGAAGGGGAGGTTTGGAAGCGCTTTTGGCGGAGTCCATTATGTATTATCCCTCCTGCCTTTCGACCTGCCCAGTCACTGTCAGAGCCAGACCCGCCTAACCTTCCCTTAGGGGAGGGAGCCACCGCCCACTGGAGGCTGCAGCTCAGACTCCCTATCCTACAGGCAGGCAGGCACGGCAGGTAGACCGCAGCGGCTTGTGAACCTGTCTGTAACGAGACCTCCCCCTCTATTCCGGTGATGATGTGCCCCTGGGGTAGGTTTCCTGTGGCCCGAATCATCTAGACCATAGGTTTTCATTATTTCTGCACCTTATGCCAGCCTGCATTCGCTCTTCAGTGGCCGTCGGCAGTGATGCTGCCGGGGGAAGTTAGTATCTCAGACCACACTTCGGGGCCTTGTTCACACGAGTCCGGAGGCACCAACACCGCTGTTTCAGTTTCCCTACCAGAAGCCGTCTTGTTTGGAAAAGTGAGAACCTCCTAGGAATGAAAGAGGAAAAACTAAGGATAAGCACTGGGCCAGGGAAATTCTCACAAATGAAAATCATAGAGCGGAAGAGTTTTGCTTTGTTTTAAAATAGAATCACTTGATGCCTAGTTGACATCACAGCCCGGTGTTTGGCAAATACGTGCAAACCTAACCATAACCAGCTCGTAAGCTGTGCTAACTAACCTAAGCATAACCAGCCCTGACGCCAGGCTTGGTCCCGAGCTCTCTCCATGTCTCCCACTGATATGAGGATTTGGTGTCTCCCTCCCCGTCGTTGTGTGTGTCCGGAAAGGCTTGGAAGGAGAGGCCGCGTGCTCTTCTGTCTTTCCTGTCCTGTCGACAGAGAAACCGTCCAGTCAGTCCCTCCCAGATGAGCCTCCGCCGTCTGCATTCTGTCCTTCCTGAGACGTCTGTGCCTTTTGGCAGCAACAGGTGTGTTGACTTCAGCTCAAACACAAAATCCCACTTTGCCTGGAGACCACATTCGTCCCTGGTTGAGCCCACTATGTGGCCCTCGCCCAGAGATGCCTGCCCTCTCTTTGCTCGCTCTGTCCTTCCCCGTCTCTGCAAACGCCTTCTAGAATTTGCCTCCCGCATCACAAAAGGCTGCTTTCACTTCCCTCTCTGCGCACCCCCCGCACCCCTGAAGGGCTCCAGCTTAAATCCATCTCGTGGCCTCCCTGCGGGCTTGGGTGTATAACTCAGTCTCCGGTGATGCGGTTTACAGATGGCATCTGATGTCCTTGAACTCTGAAGGGACAGGAGAGAGGAGCACGTGAAGTAAAGGGTATGCCGAAACCAGCTGATGTGGAGGCGGGGCGTGCAGCCCAGGCAGAAGAAGACAGCATCTCTTCCCATTGAAAGCCAAGTGAACGTGAACCTCCTGCAAGCATTTCAGAATTTATATCTGTAACCGCACATTTATATCCCAGTTACTCAGCACCAGGGGAACCAGGATTCTTGACTGACATGTTTAATATAATAAAGACAACAAAGAAAAAGAATTGCCAAGATACAGATCTCCTCTGGGGGTAGGTTATTTTCTAGGTGGTGATGTAATGAGGTGACGTTTTCCAGGGATGGTTGATATTCGCTGTATCCCCCACCCTACCACCCGACCTTAGTTCTGTGGTCCTTCAATGGATGGGCTTCAGAAGGATCTGGAGGCCTGTGAGAACACAGATCCCTTGGACCTCCCCCAGAATTTCCATTTCAGTGGGTTTGGGGAGGGTCCAGGAACCTGCATTTCTCACAGGGCTACAGATGCAGCTGCCAGCGACCACACTTTGAGAACGGCTGCTTCACTCGCAAGGAGCAGGGCACCGGGGAGCTGAGATTCCCCGCTTTGCCACCGCACTAAACTCCCTCTACAGCCTCTCCTGGGGAAGCCCTTACTTGGATTCCTCTTCATGTGAGTGTTCGAAACTCTAGAATTTAACAAAATGACATTTCAGCCAAGGAAAACGTTGCTCTGACAACATTCTAAATGATCTCAAATAGACCCACCACGTATTTAATTTAGGTTTAACAGGGAAGTTTCACATGTTAATTAAATACCAGCTGATTATGCAAGGCATACCCACTGAGGATTAACTATGTCACAGATGCAGACTTCTGACATAACTGCTAAATCTAGGACTTAACAGGTGATAACAAGCTGTCTCGTTAGAAAGAAATCAAATGGCTATGGAAGAAACCATTCTTATGGGTATTTTTCACTGGTTGACTTGTTGATGCATAGCAACAAACAGACTTGATTTGGGATCAATTTTTTCCAAACTACTGTCCTGTTCCTGCCCTGTTGATTACGTTGTTCACACTGCAATGGGATGGCTCTCGCCCTTCCTTGCACTGACTTATACACACAGATCTTAAAATGAGGCGTGCTCGAACCTAACCTTGACTTCTAGCCTCAGAGCACTGAAGAGCAACAGTTAGAGCGGCACTGAGTCTATTGTCTACTGTGCTTTGTGTGCTGCGTGAGATCGAGGCTGTAACAGCCTTTTTCCAGTTAATGGAATGAGGACTCCGATGGTTTAGGAGGTCGATCGAGACCTCACAGGAAACGAAGGTAAACTTGATAGCCCGACTTCAGAGGTCTTCTGCTTAATCACTAAAGCTCTGTTGAACACTGAACGATTTGGATCTTATAAACTCTCTAACGTATTTTGTTTCCGATTTTTATATGAAGTATAGCAGAACAACTTTATATGGTGTATAACAGAATATGATTTACATTTGCAAATAGAAGAACTGTGGCTCCGTGAAGTGGAAGGATTTGCACAAGGGCACAGAGCAAGTTCACAGAAACCAAAACTCTAACTCTGCTACTAATGCAAAGGCCCCCTCTGTACTCTGTTATTTCCTTTGGGAAACAGATTAATTTGCTTCACTCAGTAATATGTTAAGAATATTTACTAAATGCCCACTATGCCACTACACGCTGATAGAACATATCTGCACGTGATTTTTATGACTGATCAGTTTGATTGGTGAGCTACTGTGAGTGAGTGAAGATGGCCACGTATTTTTGGATACTCCTCCCACTAAGAGAAGGGAACCATTTCTCCTCCCATAGGCTTGAGGCAAGTCTCTGACTGCTTCGACTAATAAGAGTACGGAGAAGATGACATGAGGTCAGGTCTGGGCATAGCTTTGCTTCACAAGGACCGGCAACTAGCACTTTGGTTTCCTAGAGTCCTAAGCCACCATGTAAGGAGTCTGATAATCCTGCCTTAGAGGGTTTATGGGGAAGCCCTGAGATGCGAGGGGAGGAGGAGGGACCTGGTTGAGTCCAGCCTTCCCTCTATCCTTGCTAGGGTGCCAGAGCCCAAGGAGAGCTAGGGCCCTGGAGTTCTTGGCCAGGAGCTCCAAGCCCCAGGATCTTGTCTTAAACCCTCCCAAGCCAGTCTAACTGCCAGCTGAATAATAACAGGTAATCTCATTTGATGCAACATGGAACAGAAGAACCGTAAGGCTGAGCCCTGCTTAAATCCTTCACTTCCCAAATATGAAGTGTAATTTTAAAAAAATTTAATGTTTTCAGTCACTAACTTTTGGGTTAGTTTGTTACGCAGCCACAGGCTATTAGGTGGGGGAGGGAGGAGGAAAAACTTTTAACCTAGAAGCAGTCTGCTGCTATGACAAAAATTACAACATACAGTGCAAGATTTGGGACCTGGTGGTGGGAGAAGGTCTGAAAGGCTTCAAAGGGCCTGTCAGTGAAAAGAAAGAACAGTGAGAACTTTTTACTGGAGACTGCGGAGAAGATGATGTCTGTTATGTAGGGGCACGTTGTCTGACAAAACCATCCCTTGCAGTAACATGGAAAATGAAAGGTATCATATATAAATTCCTGGATTTGGCTGAGGAGCTTTGCTGGCAGCATACAGAACTCTTCTTCTGGCAGGCAATGATGACATTCAAGAAGAAAAAGATGAACCAAGGAGGGAACTATTCATTGTTTCAGCAGAATGTAGAGGAAGTATAAAGGAATCATGGATGGTTAGGTTTGAAAATAAACTCTTATCCTTAGCCTCTCCCAGCAAAAGATTCTCAAAGGGGGAAAAAGATGGCTTCAGGGCAAAGATCAAAGATGTTAGTACAAGATTTTTATTAAGGCCTTAGGAGACCTAAGTTGGCGTTTCATAGATGGTTTCAGACAGACAAATGTCCTAGTAAGGATGTGCAAGGCAGATGTCCTCAAAGATCTCCTCTATCAAAAAAAAAGATGACTTCCAAGAGTCTTAGGGTTGTGTTTCCAGAGCTAAAAATAAAAAAAGGCCGTTGGAACTTCGGGACATCCATGAATGCTGAGGAGAGGGGCCCAGGAGACTCCACCCTTCCAGCTGACCCTTGCAGGTGTCATGCACAGGAGTCCCGCCATCTCACACCATCCAGAGCAGCCCACTTGCCACTTACGGCCAGTAAAAGAGCGTGTGTGAAGCAGAACAATTGCTAAGCCAACATCTACCCAAATTTCTGAGTCACAGAATTGTGAGATACAAGAAAACGGTTGCTGTTTTAAGCCACTAATTTTGAAGGTCACTTGTCATGCATCAAGTGATAATTATGATGACATGAACTTTCACAGAAAATGATAAGCCCTCCAAAAGCCAAACCGTCATTTTCATCTTCACCTTCTATGTGCTCATAACCATAGCTGGCTCCACCAAGCTGTGACCTGCTCCTAACCACCTAATAACCAGATTCAAAAGTTTCTTACACTTTCTGTAGTGACAGACACCACTGACTTCATCCTCCATGAAGCTCCTCGCTCCACTTCCACCACACGTGGAACTTATAATTCTCTCAACTCCACTTCTATAAATAGCAATCTTTTGTCCCTTTCTATTTTCACTTCTACCACCCTAGCTTGAGCTGTCCTCTCTTTTACCTTGCTGGCTCCTCCTGAGGAGTGTAAAGATGGTGCGTGTCATAAGTGGGACCATGAGACTCTGACCACTGTTGGTTGTCCTTTCTCTGAGAGTCAGGGCTCAGAGCCAAAGAAAGCTGGTCATGGAGGGCCCTCCTCTGTTCTCCTGGGCATGCTTTGAGACCTACAGACTGTAGGGTCACCATAGCAGGCCCTCAACCTGCTGGGGCCCATAAACTCAGCCCGTAAGTTCAAATTATGAAAAAAAGAGTAGGAAACTCATTTTGAACTCACATATAAGCCCCAGTGGGCTTCCCTGGCACCTCAGCTGGTAAAGAACATGCCTGCAGTGCAGGAGACTCCAGTTCAATTCCTGGGTTGGGAAGATCCCCTGGAAAAGGGATAGGCGACCCACCCCAGTATTCATGGGCTTCCCTGGTGGCTCAGACAGTAAAAAATCCACCCACGGTGCAGAAGACCTAAGTTCGATCCCTGGGTGGGGGAGATCCCCTGGAGGAGGGCAGGGCAACCCACTCCAGTATTCTTGCCTGGACAATCCCCATGGACAGAGGAGCCTGGTGGGCTACATTCCATGGGGTCACAAGGAGTTGGACACAACTGAGAGACTAAGCTCAACACAGCACAAGCCCCAGCCCATCCAGTTTTTCCAGCAAAGAACAAATTCAACCCTATCTAAATCCTGTGCATCTTTATTAGTTCAGAATTTAGAGGGCAATTCAGAATGTCTGAACATTCCCCAACACTGTCATCCTGAAAGAAAGATCAACAAAAATGTACTTCATGCAAAACATCAGCCCATTGGTCTCTGAGGACAGAACTTGCAGAGCATGCCAACAGTCACTCCCGAGCGACCCCTTAACTTCCTGAGACCAGGACTGGGAGTGGAGACCCCGCCCCCCAAAGTATGCTGTGCTCTGGGCTCGAGTTCACTGGATTTCTCCAGATTCTGGGGACTCAGCTGTGTCCTCCTCCTCCTCCTTTTTCTTCATTCTTCTCTGTGCATGGGGAGAGGTGGCGGAGCGGGGTGGTGGCCTCCCTGGGGTGCACCTATGGCTATCAGAGCTGACACCAGCCCCGGGAAGACGCTGACTGCTTCATCCATCGGGGCTTCGGAAACGAGCCGCAAAGCCTTTGAGGAGGCACATGGCAGCCATATGTTTCCACGGCTACCTGTAAAATCAAGAGAACAGAGAAACAGCCAAACCCACAGAGAAGGAAGGAGCAGCCTCTGAGTGACCGCAGCGCACCGAGCTCCATCTGCCCTCTGCCTGAAGGCTGGCCAGCCTCGGGCAGACGGCTGCATCCACGGCTGCTGATCCCCTCCTCCAGGTGCGCTCCTCAGCCCTGAGCCGGACCCCGAGACCCCTGCCTCCCCCAGGCCTGGCTCTATGCAGCGTCGCTCCCCACGTCTGCCCTGTCGACTGGGTCCTCTCTGCAGCCTAGAAACCTGCCCTGGTGTCTCCCGCCCAGGAAAAAGGACAGGGAAATGCCTGCCTCCTTCTACCTGCCTCCGCCCCACCAACGGGCTCAGGGCACTACCCACAGCCCCCGATTCCTGCTTCCTATCCATGCCATGCAATCTGCACTCGCCCACCCCCTCACTGAAATGATTCTGTCTCCAACCGTCTTTGAAAGGTGACCTGTAGTGGGTCGAACAGTGTATGCTCAGTCCTGTCCGACTCACAACCACATGGACTGTAGCCTGCCAGGCTCCTCCGTCCATAGGCTTTCCCAGGCAAGAATACTGGAGTGGGTTGCCATTTCCTCCTCCAGGGGATCTTCCCAACCCAGGCATGGAACTGGCATTTCCTGTGACCCCTGCATTGGCAGGCAGATTCTCTTACCTCTGAGTCACATGGGAAGCCCTGGGTTGAGCAGTGTTCCCTGAAAAACCTAGGTCCATCTGAAGGGTGTGAATGTGACTGAATTTGGAAATAAGGTCTTGGCAGATGTCATGAAGTTAAGAGGAGGACATTATAGAAGGTTCTAATCCAGAGTAACTGTTGGTTCGTATAAGAGACGGAGAAACACAGGGAGAAGGTCACGTGGCGATGGTGGCAGAGAGTGGACGGATGTGTCTACAAGCCAGGGAACAGCGCAGGACTGATGGCACCGCCAGAAGCTGGAAGAGGCGAGGAGGGGCTCTCCCCTGGGCCTTCAGAAGAAGCATGTCCCTGCTGACACCCTGATCTTGGACTTCTAGCCTCTGAACTGTGAGAGGACAGTCTCTGCTGTCTTCAGCCACCTAGTTTGTGGTGCTTTGTTACAGCAGCTCTGGGAAGGTAATAGATGACCTCTTTCCAGCCCTTATCCTGTTCATCTTTTTTGAAAACTGGCCCTTTTCACAACTTTATCCTCCCTGAAATTCTCTTCATCAGTGACTTTGCAAGGCAGCTCTCTGGTTCTCCTCCCAACTCTCTGATCATCCCTGGACATTTTCAGTGTTGGCTTTCCCCCGCGTTCTGTCCTGACCCCTCTTTTCTTCTCATTTTCTTCTTTCCAGGCATATGCATTTGGCTTCTGTGCACAATGATGACTGGTCTTTATAGCTTTCCTCTCTCCTGAGTTCCAGACCCATATTTCCAAACTTTTCCAGGCATTTCTACCACATACACCTCATATACTACCCATCTGAAATTACACTATTTGCAGATAGTAAATTTATTTCTGAGTCAAAATAATATGAAAATTCAGGGTTGATTTCCTTTGACTGGAAAATTCAGGGTTGATTGATTTGATCTTCTTGCTGTCCAAGAGACTCTCAAGAGTCTTCTCCAGCACCACAGATTGAAAGCATCAATTCTTTGGTGCTCAGACTTCTTTATCAGAGATGAAAATGGCAACCCATCCCGGTATCCTTGCCTGGAAAATCTCATGGACAGAGAAGCCTGATGGGCTGCAGTCCATGGAGTCGCAAAGAGTCGGGCATGACTGAGTGACTAACACAGACACTTCTTTATGGCCCAACTCTCACATCCATACGTGACCACTGGAAAAACCATAGTTCCGACTACATGGACCTTAGTTGGCCAAGTGATGTCTCTGCTATTTAATATGCTGTCTAGGTTTGTTATAGCTTTTCTTCCAAGAAGCAAGCGTCTTTTAATTTCATAGCTGCAGTCACCATCCACAGTGATTTTGGAGCCCAAGAAAATAAAATCTGCCACTGTTTCCACCGTTTCCTCATCTACTTGCCATGAAATGATGGGATCAGAGGCCATGGTTTTAGTTTCCAAATATTGAACTTTAAGCCAGCTTTTTCACTCTCCTCTTTCACCTCCAAGAGGCTCTTTAGTTCCTCTTCACTTTCTGCCATTAGGGTGGTGTCGTCTGCATATCTGAGGTTGATATTTCTCCCAATAATCTTGATTCCAGCTTGAGCTTCATCCAGCTGGAATTCTGCATGATGTACTCTGCATATAAGCTGGCGTGCTGCAGTCCGTGGGGTCGCAGAGTTGGACACGACTGAATGACTGAACAACAACATTTCTGCATATAATTTAAATAAGCAGGGAAGACTGGCCTGGCACCCTAACTCAAAGCAAGAAGCTAAGAATTCAGGGTTTGGGGCTAAATCTGGAAGCCCCTTGAGTCCCAGCCCCCCTGGGATGGTGGTTGGGGCACAGTGGCTGCAAGTGTGTGTGAACTGAAATGTATGAGATCCAGGAGCAAGGCGGCCAGGGGGCCCATGCATGGGCACAGGAGTGGCCTTAACTGCTATGTGAGTGCAGGCCCCAAAGCCATGAAGCCGGCCAGCTTCTGAACAGAGGGCGACCCCAGGTCCTTAGGGATTTTCGTGGACACAAGGGAAAGAAAGGCCTCAAAAGTGAGGTGGTGGAGCACCTTCAGCAACCACCTGAAAAGTGACAGAAACATGACTGCATTTTTTGAGTTGGTAAAGTATGTCACTGGCTACAAATACGTAAATATACGTCATATGAAATTCTACATCTAATGCGTGCCTCGCTTTGGCATCTCATGTCTACCTTTATGGAGGTTTAGTCTAAGCCTCAATTTTAAAGCTCAGTCATAAGATTAACAATTTTTGGCAAAATCTGAAGCTATTATTTTAGCACCGCATGTGTTTTTATGACTTAAGCAAAATCTTCCCCTTTTTCCAGTTTTGAAAGTGTTAGTTGCTCAGTCGTGGCCCACTGTTTGCAACCCCATGGGCTGTAGCCTGCCAGGCTCCTCTGTCCTTGGACTTCTCCAGGCAAGAATGCTGGGGTGGGTAACCATTTCCTTTCCAGGGGACCTACCCGATCCAGGGATCAAACTCTAGTTTCCTGCATTGCAGGCAGATTCTTTACCATCTGAGCCACCAGGGAAGTTTTACTCAGATAAAATTGACAAGTAAAAATGGTATATATTTAAGTTGTACAACATGATGTCTAGATATACATTATGAAATCATCACCAAAATCAAGCTAATTCACATATCCATCCCTCACATAGTTATGTCTGTGTGTGTGTGTGTGTGTGTGGTGCATGAACACTTAAGATGTATGATCACAGCAAATTCCAGGTATGCAGTGTAACATTACTAACTATAGACACTGGTACACTAGACCTCCAGAACTTCTTCATCCTATGTAACTACTCTGTACCCTTGGACAATATCACTCCATTTTCCCCTCCCCCTGCCCCTGGCAGCCACCATCCTGTTTACTATCTAAAGATTCCACATGTAAGTGATCCTTGCAGTAATCGTCTTTCTGGGTCTATTTCACTTAGCATAATGTAGTTCAGGTCCATCCATGTTGTCACAAATGGCAGAGTGTCTTTTTTTACAACTGGATAACATTTGCTTGTTTACACACACACACTCACACTCACTCACACTTTTCTTTACACAGTCACTCTTCACCATTCACTTGGTTCACGTCCATATCATGGCTGTGGTGAATAATACCCCAGTGAATGCGGAAGTACAGAGATCTCTTCAAGATACTGATATTCCCTTCAGCTGTATACCCAGAGGTGGGATTGCTGGATCATGTTAATTTTTTGAGGAAACTTTATACTGGTTTCCATAATGGCTGTGCCATTTTCATCCTTACATTCAAACGGTACACAAGACTTTCCTTTTCTCCACATCCTCGCCAAGACTTATTCTCTTTTGTCTTTTTGATGATAGCCATCCTAACGGATGTGAAGTAACACCTCACTGTGGCTTTGATTTACATTTCCCTGATTAGTGATGTTGAACATCTTTTCATACACCTGGCCATTTGTAGCTCTTCTTTCGAGAAATGTCTGTCTGGGTCCTTTAGCCACTTTTTAATTGGGTAGGTTTTTTGCTAATGAGTGTTTGAGTTTCTGATATTAATATACTCTGGATATTAGGAACTCAAACGACTCAGATGTACGGTTCTTTCTCTCACCCCACAGGTTGTCTCCTCACTCTGCTGATTTTTTGCTCTGCTGTGCACAGCTTTGTAGTTTTACACAACCCCTCTTGTCTATTTTTACTTTAGGATCATCCAGAAATAAATCCACACATTTACAAGTCAACCAATCTTCAGTAACAATGACAAGAAAACACAAAGAAAAGGAGAGGTTCTTCAATAAACGATCCTTTATTGAATGCTTCCAGTGTGAATAGCTGCATGCAGAAGAATGAAATCCGGCCCTTATCTCACACGATATACATGAATCAACTCAAAATGGATTAAAGACATAAATGGAAGACTGGAAACTATAAAACTGCTAGAAGAAAACATGGGAAAGCTTCTTGACAATCATGGACAATAATTCTGGGGGACATATCTATTTCAATGTATTTGCTATTTAGGTTTTGATATATATTTTATGTATTTGACATGATTAAGACAAAAAAATAAAAATGGCCCAAGCAGAAACTGGTTGGCATGCATTGAGTGAGTCCTACATGTCACTCTTAGCAGGGATCTTGCCAGTGCACAAAAGACCCATGGTCTGAGAAATACACATGCATTTAAAAACCAGTGGGGCCCAAGAGTGGACCACAGCTCCATTTCTGAAACTCCAACATGTATGATCACAGCAAATATCATAACCAACCCAATTTATTGTTGGTGGTGGATCAGACACTAAGTCATGTCTGACTCTGCAACCCCATGGACCGTACCCTGCCACGTTCCTCTGTCCATGGGCTTTCCCAGGCAAGAATGCCATTTCCTTCTCCAGTCCACTTTATTTGGGGTCAGCAAACCAACACAGTAGTGGGGATTTGTAGTCCTAGTTTTTCATTAAGAAACAGGTACCACAATTCATTGTCAGAGGATATATTTATTTAGAAGGGCCTGTGTACAAGATGTTTAACTGGTATAAAATGTTATTTGAGAGCACATGGGTATATTTTGAATGCAACAAAAATACTAACACTTAAGCTTTTCAGTGAAAGTATCAAGTTAAAAGAAAAAAAAACTGTCCTAAGTATCAAATCAAACAAGTTAAGTTTGTCTTTATTCTGCTTAGAAATATTACCATTACCTCCTGAAGGTTGAAGCTGAGATCACACCAAACGTGGCTTTAAGAGTCTTTGTTAACATTATATGTTTGGTTTTTCAGTAGATTTTCTTTTCTAAAGATTTCTCAATACAGATAGGAGGGAAAAGAAAAGAGAAAATATAATCTGTGATTTGAAAACTGAAATGGGACCATGAAAGGAAAACTAGATGCTTGCCTCTTAGTGGTGAGATGTAAGATGCAAAACTGTCTCTGGTCTTCTATTTGGCCGGAGTCATTCTGTAAACCTCCGAATATGTCAGCCTGGCGTGCACTCAACCACTGCCTACATGTGAGGTGGGATGGCTCTGATTCCAGGCGGGTCTGGAGCCTGGAGTCACCACAAGTAGACCCTCTACTGGAGAACTGGTGAGAGAAGATCAGGATGAGCTCTTCTCACCCCTTCTCACCAAGACCCGCCTGGACCTGGCGCCCACCCTCCGTGATGCTCCCTGCACATTCCCTGCAGAACCACTACCAGCCCACTGGGCACCTTTGTGAAAATTAGAAGACATCCTTTCCTTCAAGTGGACGCAGCCCAGGGCCCAGGTAGAGAGAGGGCAGACATCAGCCCAACCAGCTAACATAACCACCATCTGCACCCTCTAAGAGGAGCCATGATCCCACTGCCCACGCGGGATTCCATCCACCACAGAAGCCCTTCCCACCTCCCTGCTCCACCACCAAATTCTCAGGCCACTTAGTTCAACTAACAATGCAACGCTGCAATTATTTGTTGGTGAGTCTGTTTCCCCGGATAAACTCTGAGCATTTTATGATACATTTAATAGGTAGAATAAATTATTTGATTGACATTTTATGGAATTGAATACAGCTTTTCATTTTAAAGGACAGATTACACCAGGTTCAACTGTTATTTTATTTCCAGGGAAACCCTTCGGGCTTTCTGAGCAATTTAACGTTTTCCCAGCAGACTTACCCAAATATGAAAATAGCCGCTGTCTAGAAGAGAGCACTCACCCCAGCGATCGGGTATGTGACTCTCATGTAGATGGAGCTCTAGTTCTCATGACAAATGGTAATATTTATTAAATGCCCGCTGCGTGTCAGGCTACAAAGACAACCAAACACCTGCCCCACACAGTGAGGACGGGAGGTGCCGAGAGGCTAAGGCCTGCCCCCAGACCCCCACCCTTCCAGGCAACACAGAGCAGTGAGTGACCCCCCAAACTCTTCCACGACTCACTGAGGAAACACTCCTTTCTGCTCCCCTCAGGCAAGACTGTAGCCATCCTTCCAGAACCCTCTCTGGATGCATTTTAGGCCTTCCTGTTTGAAATTCCGCTGTCTGGATGGATACCAGATTAACCCCGTTTACGAGCTGAGGACCTCTCGATTATTCCAGTTTGTTCCCTCCTGAGCTTCCATCACACTCAGAAGTGCTGCCCTTCCCGTGGCCTTTCATCTGGAGCGGTCTCAGTGCCTCATGAATTGGTGTGAACTTTCTTTCATAACAAGCCTGTCTGGGGGCAGCCGAGTCCCACCCTGTAACAGTGGGATAAAAAAGGTGCATGATCTGTTTCCTCTTGGCTCCTGCTGCCAAGAACGCATTTCCCAGGCCCTGCGCTAGGTTCCCATCCAGAAACCACAGCAGACTTTGTGAAGGCTGGATGTGAGAACTCCACAAGCAACCTGTTGCCACAGGAAGAAAACCAGGCCTTTGATTCATTCATCAGGGCTGCTCCGCCCTCCCTGGGTTGGGGGGTGTGGGGGCGGGGCTGTGCACTTGGATGGGTCTCTTAAGCTCCCCACTCATGGCCTGGGGCATGTTCTGCCACAAAGAGAGAGGCATGTGGGGTTCCTCCAGCTTTCTTCAGTTCCCCACTCTGTGCCACCAGTTCTGAAAAGGAAAATAAGGAACTTTCTTTCTCAGTCGCCCTAAGAACACAAGCTTCAGTGCTTCTCGCGAGCCATCCCACCCTCTCCTTTTGCCAGTGTGGCCGACTCACACTGCCGTATGACCAGAGCCATCGCGATATTGTAATTATCCTTCAACTAAATAAATAAATTGGAAAAAAAAAAAAGGACACAAGTTTGATCTATCTCTGAAATACTAGCAGCCCTCAAAACAAATGGAAACATTTTTGTACACAGTGATTTGAATAGAAAATTTTAAGAGTGAGCCCAAGTGTACAGAGAGCCTATTATCAATTCCTTCCTCTGAGATCTCCTCTGCTTTTCAAACTTTTGAGGAAGTCATTTTGGAAGATCATTTCGGGCTTCCTCAGTGGCTCAGCGGGTAAAGAATCTGCCTGCAATGCTGGAGACATGGGTTCGATCTCTAGGTCAGGAAAATCCCCTGGAGGAGGAAATGGCCACCCACTCCAGAATTCTTGCCTGAAAAATCCCATGGACAGAGGAACCTGGCACGCTACAGTGCATGGGGTCGCAAAGAGTCAGACCCGTTGAGGACTGAGCATACACGTCTCTCTAATGACTTTTAAGGCACAGGTTAGCCTTAGGAAAGGTTGAATTAGGCCTTAGAAATCACAAGGACTGAACTAAAAACTCCTCCCTTTGGCTGTTCAACTTATCCTATGTGAACGTATCTATGTGCAGGGTAAACAGAGAATAGGTGAGATTTGATTTCTTGTACTTTGTGAGAAAAGCCCTGAATTCAAAATAGAAGTTCCCCAACACCATCTTCTCCATCAAACTCCAATTAGTTTGCTTGGAAGTCCTCCCATGGGAGCACTTCCTGCAAAGACGGTGGTTTCCAGAAGGACCACACGGGGCAGCCCCACGGTGAACACGCAGGTTGCGGTCAATGGCAGGCATCATGCCGGGACCAGACCTGACCTCCTCTGCTCCGAGGTGGAGGCTTAACACTCAGGTTCACAGCAAAGGCCCCGACAAAGCGGCCAAGTATACAGACACCTCCTCCCACCACCCTGAGCCCAGGACACAGCCTCGCTCTGGAGCGTGATCAAAGTAGAGTGCTCTCAACACTCCTCCTCCCCTGCCCGCCCGCCTTCTGAACACCGTCATGATGCCACCTGCTACTTCCCAGAACAGAACAACCAAGCTTGGTGCACATAAATAGGCTCTGAGTTTTACCCGAGTCACTTCCCAGAGGTCACTTTTGCTTGCGTCTTTATTTGTCAAAAGGGAAAAAGGACAGAACCGAGAGAGGGCATTAGAACATTGCCCTGATGATATTTCACTTAACTGAGGGCCTGGGTGGTGTGAAGGAAACTTCCTCTGAGCCAGTTATTCCTGTAAACACACGATAATCCCTGGTAACTGTGGATGTGTATGAGTGCAAGTGTGAATTACTAATAAGTGATTGCGCCCAGTTAACACACACACACACACTCACCCATGCTCTCTGAAACTTGTAGATATGCAGCATATTTTAATTCAGGAGGAAACGATTCAACCATTGCACTTAAAGGGGAGAACTCTTTAATCGTTCCTGCGACCATCACCAGCTTGTTACTGTAATCCTAATGACTCGAGCCCTGTTGTCTCCCCTGTTTAAAAGCACTTATCAACACTCCAGGAAGGAAAGCAAATGTTCTGACCACCAAAGCACGAGGGTAATCCCTTTCAACTCGGCCCAAGAAAATGTTAATCCTTTGTATCCACTAATGGGTACTACTGGGCTGGTATCTCTCTCTACCGATGAGAGATATGAAGCTGGCCACTACCCTGCCACTGCTCCCCGCCCGCTGCCAGGAGGGGATGGAATTACCTACGATGCAAAGAAGCGTGTTCCCAGTGCTGGACGCCCTGGGCTGCAGCCCCGAAGAGGGAGCATTTGTTCCACCTGCATGGCCTCAGGGCCAGACCCAAGGGGGGAGGGGGAGGAGTCTCACCACAGCCCCGAGGGAGGGCAGAGGGGATCCAAGGAGGCAGGGGCTTCAGAGCGGGGAGCCTGAGGTGGCTGCAGGAGCACGAGGGAGGGGTCCTGGCGTGTCTCCGTCAGGGCCAGCCAGGGGAGCACGACCAGCGCGAGAAGCCCACGAGCAGAGGCTGAGGGCAAGAAAGAGAAGACCACGGCAGGACGGGCTTCCCCGGCACAGACGGGCAGAACCTCCGCGCTCTCTCTGGGGAAGCCTCAGCCCTGTTTAGGGGAGGAGGAAATGGCAAGCCACTCCAGTGTTCTCGCTGGAGAATCCCAGGGACAGAGGAGCCTGGAGGGCTGCTGTCCATAGGGTAGCACAGAGTCGGACACGACTGAAGCGACTTGGCATGCATGCATGCATTGGAGAAGGAAATGGCCACCCACTCCAGTGTTCTTGCCTGGAGAATTCCAGGGACAGAGGAGCCTGGTGGGCTGCTTATCCATAGGGTAGCACAGAGTCGGACACGACTGAAGCGACTTAGCAGCAGCCCTGTTGGTAAACCAGCTGATGAAGTCAGGCTCACAGATGACCCAAGATCATCTCCCCACTTCAAGCCAACTGAGTAAAGGCCTTAGTGGTGGTTGTTCAGTCGCAGAGTCACGTCCAACTCTTTGCAATCCCAAGGACTGTAGCTGGCCAGGCTGCCCTGTCCTTCACTGTCCTGGATTTCGCTCAGATTCACGTCCACTGGGTTGGAGACAGGACTAAAGCATCTCATGAGCCACCATCCCTTCAGTAACTCCTTCCCAGTCCTGTCACGGCCACACCCAGATGAGGGTTTGAGTGACCACAGCCTCACCAAGCTACCACGGCACCACGTGGCGTTACCACTGGTCGTGTCATCCAGAGACCAAGGCAGAGCCCGCCCGGGTCTGAACCCTAGGACTCCGTCCCTCACGGCTCCTGCTGTGTCCTCAGGCAGCTCACCCCACGGCTCAGTGCCTCGGTTTCCCCACTATAACATGATGATGGCGTGATTTATAGATGTGTTATAAGGATTAAATTAGTCAACATGTGTCAAGTGCTTAAAACAATTTCGAAACTAACCAGCATTCACTAACTGCAATCTATTGTTATGATGTTGTTACTATTATTTAAGGAGTATCTGTGTGAGTGTGCAGGTGGCGAACCTGCCGAAAGCGACTTTGGCAAGTTGGCTGCAGAACCAGGATTAGAATTTGAAGGTCCAAGGATCCAATCCTTTGGTAGCTATTTATTTAGCATCTGTTGTGCTTGGCAGTGCATGGGTTTAAAGAAATGTGAATAAAATTCATTCCTTGTTGAAATTACATTCTAGCTGGAAATCTGAGGTAGACAGACAGGGGCCAACAATACGTCCACATAGAGGAGGAAGGGGATGGAAGATGGAACTTGGGAAGTCCGAATGGAAAGAGATCGCTTCCCCTCGGGGCAGTCTGGAGAGAGGCCCTGGGAGGGGGGGTTTCTGTCCTGGGGCTTAAAGAATGGGCTGGACCAGAGAGGTAGAGAGGAAAGCAAAGGGAGGAAACGATAGCAGGGGCCAAGTGGGCAAAGAAGGCACCAAGGCCAGGGACTCGATGACGGCACTTGGCCACCAAGAAAGGACCCAGAACTCAAGCCTTTGACTCCAAGTGCCAGGTGGAGCTGGTGGTAGAGAACCCACTTGCCAGCGCAGGAGACATAAGCAACGTGTGTTTGATTCCTGGGTTGGGACGGTCCCCTGGAGAAGGAAATACTGGAGGGGCAACCCGCTCCAATATTCTTGCCTGGAGAATCCCAAGGACAGAAGAACGTGGTGGCCTATAGTCCATGGGGTCACAAAGAGTCGGACACGACTGAAGCGACTTGGCACACTTCCACACTAGATAGCCGTTGCTTCACTTAGGAAAGAATTAAGTTACCATCTTCAGCATAGAAACCCCAAAGCATAGTCTCACGAGCTTGATACCACATCCAGAGATTAAAACACCTCTGCTCATGATTTTTCCTTTCAGGAAGTTAGGTTTCTCCTGGTATTTCTCCAGTTCCAGGCTTTCACTGAAGCAACAGATACAGCAGCCAATGCCCTATATTTAAAAAAAAAAAAAAATAGCTTCGCCAGTCTGGCACAGCTGAAGGGATCTTATTTTACAAAATCTATAATCAGAAAACACTGGTTTTGTCTTTTGTACTAGAGCTGTGATGGAATTAAAGGATTCAAGATTGCAAAACCTTCATGAATAATTTAGAGCCCTCAATCCTAGCAAACTTTCCATGTGCCAATATCAGGCGCTGACATTTGAAGAAGATTTAATGGTGCTGAGCACACCTTAACTCAGGATCATTTCACCCACACACAGGTAACCATGCTCCTCCAGGTTGCTCTGTGTCACCTTATGCCTAAAATCTCAGAGTTAACTCATTTCTCCGTGCAATGACATCCGTCCAATGTATTGTAACAAACTCTTATTTGACATTTACTTAGCACACCCCAGATAATAACTCATCAAGGAAATGGCAACCCACTCCAGCATTCTTGCCTGGAAAATCCCATTGACTCAGGAGCCTGGTGGGCTACAGGCGATGACGTCGCGATGACGTCGCAAAGATCAGACACAATTTAGCGACTAAACAGCAACAGTCCTCATAACAAACCTCGGGCAGGAGGAAGAATGGTACTCTTGCTGCAAAGGAGGCAACAAAAGCCCTGGGAGGCAGAATCATTTCTCCAACTCACGCTTCCAGGAAAGGAGGAACTGGGGCTCGGATGCTGGCCGTCTGGCCCCCGAGTCTATACCCTTACCCATCACAGCCCCCGTCACATTGGTCATGAGAAGAGTAACAGAGGCATCCAGGGGTCCCCAAGCTTTTCCGCTACATGATCAGGAAGGGTCAAGACACTGGGTGAATCTCTGCCCAGTTTGGCAAGTCTGTTCTCAGCGTGAATTCCAACAGCAGTTATTCCTCCCATCAACCTGTGAATCAGAGAGTGTTCTCCATCACCCCAGCAAGGCAACAACAAGAGAGAGAACACAACAAGCAGACACTCACAATATGCTGGATTAGCTCCGTAGCCTAGTGCAGAGAAAAGAGCATTCCCAAGGCTACAAGGAAGCAGTGGGACAATTTTGGCTTCCCTGGTGGCTCAGACAGTAAAGAATCCACCTGCTAATGCAGGAGACACAGGTGTGATCCCTGGATCTAGAAGATCCCCAGGAGAAGGAAATGGCAACCTACTCCAGCATTCTTGCACAGGAAAGCCCATGGACAGAGAGGAGCCTGGCAAGCTTCAGACCATGGGGTCACAAACAAGTGAGACGTGACTTAGCGACTAAACAACAACAAGTAGAACAATTTACATCCCGTCTTTAGAGGAACAACCTCAAGAATGCCAAGGGATGTCTAATACTCTGAATGAATGCTGAATATTTACCAACGCATACCGAAGAACTGATGCTTTTGAACTGTGGTGCTGGAGAAGACTCTTGAGAGTCCCTTGGACTGCAAGGAGATCCAACCAGTCCATTCTGAAGGAGATCAGCCCTGAGATTTCTTCGGAAGGAATGATGCTAAAGCTGAAGCTCCAGTACTTTGGCCACCTCATGCAAAGAGTTGACTCATTGGAAAAGACTCTGATGCTGGGAGGGATTGGGGGCAGGAGGAGAAGGGGACGACCGAGGATGAGATGGCTGGATGGCATCACTGACTCGATGGACGTGAATCTGAATGAACTCCGGGAGTTGGTGATGGACAGGGAGGCCTAGCGTGCTGTGATTCATGGGGTCACAAAGAGTGGGACATGACTGAACAACTGAACTGAACTGAACCCTGGTTTTTCCCTAAAAGATAATGAAGATTCTTGGATAACAAGTAGCCAAGTGCAGACCTGTATGGAATACAGAGAAAAGGACCACCTTCATCTGGACCAGACCAGGAAAAGAAGAGGAACCAAGACCAGTGGACACGTCCCACTGTCCAGTCTAGCTATGGGCTTTCACCAGTTCCTTGGAATAAAGGATTTGGGAGTTTACATCAGACTTGCATTATGTACGATTTATTACAGGAAGTCCTGTTATCATTAAGGTGTTAGGAAGAAAATCTGGCACAGTGAATTCACATAAAACAGAAATCAGTCTTTCATAGTGATAAAAACCAGTAGACTGGGGTTTATCTTGAGTTGAAAACCATAAAAATGAATTTGTTTTATTTTAACATCATTTTAGGTTATTATTAAGCAAACAACACCCCAAATATTGACAGGGGGTGAGGTCACAACCTATGTTACATTCTATTAATACAGTCAATTCCCTGGTGCAATGAAAAGGGCTCCATTGTACAGAAAATCAGAGCACTTCATCACTGCTTCTGAGGGTCCCTCTGAATATGTTAAAACATGTACACATCACTGTCCTTGTTAACTGTCTACTCTTCACTCATTAGCTGAAATACCTCTATCAGAGGCTCACTTTTCAAGGGCTATTAAAAGATTGAAACATCCACCAACGTCACTGTCATTGACTTTATATAATCCTGCCTCTATTGCAAGACCCCCAATTTCATTTTGCAAATGTTTTGTATGCAGAACAATGTCCCATGTAATAAAGACCATGATAAAATAAGGAAGGCAGTTTCCATGAGGACTGGTCTCTGGCCTCCAGAATTTCTTTTAAAAAAGGCTCACCTGATTGGGTCAGGCCCACACAAAATAATCTCCCTTCTGATCAACTTAAAGTAGACTGATTAGGGATCTAAACTACAGCTGCAAAATCCCTTCACCTTTGCCAAATTCTGTGGTTGAAAACAAGCTAGATTTCCTCAAGAGTAGGGAATTATACAAGGGGGTGGGTCACTGGGCTTTGAATTCTGCCCACCTCACCCTTCCTGTGGCAGAATAGCAAGGAAGCCGTCGTACATTTCCCACCCTGGGCCTATGGCTAACGTTGCGTTGCAATGTGGAAATGAGCAGTCTGTCTCTCAGAGAATATTGCTTAGTGTTTCATCTTCTGCCCTTTCCAGTTATTCATTCAGAAAACATTTTCCTCCTGCCCACAGTGCCCTGCTGCTGCACTGAGGGCTGGTCTGCAAAAATGAATAGTCCTTGTTCTTGAGGACATCACAACCATGACCCCTTGTCCCGTCAGCTTCATAAGAGCAGAGTCAAGTGGCTCTTTCGTTAGTCAGCCTCTTAGTCAACCACCTTGCTACATTACTTGATGCTTTCCTGCTAAAACCTGCCTCTAGCAGGACTACAGAGGTGACTATTAAGCCTCGTTTTATAATGAGCATGAATGTTGGAACCTGAGGCCAATGCCCAAACCAGATGTTTCAGGAAACCACTCTGACCTGCTCTGTGTTTAGTGAGAATAATGATCTGTTTTGAACCAGCTACCCAAGCACAGACGCACAGCTTTTCTGTTCTAAAAATCATCCAGGATAAGGGGAAACCTGTTTCAACAGCGAACCGTCTGTGAGCACGTCAGGGCAAACACGAGCTTTCCTACCAGGCTGCAAGAAGAGCTGCAGGGCAAGGCTGGTAAGCCTGCACCCTGGGTTAGTTCCCCTACTCCTGGGCATCCCTGGAGCAGGTGAAGCATTTCTCAGGTTAGCCATCTGGGATTCAGAAGCTCAGGCTGATGACCGTTTGCCTAAGAATTCTCAATCAGTTTAAGTGAACACAAATCTTAAGTCACCACACATATTATCCGGCAGGGCAGCATGAAAGTGACCCTTGCGATCAAAACCAGATCATTGTCCCTGGAGCCGGCTCTCCCATGAGACAGCAACGTCCTGCTTACTCACTCAGTCGTGTCCAACGCTTATGACCCCGTGGGCTGTAGCCTGCCAGGCGCCTCTGTCCATGGAATTGTCCAGGCAAGAATACTGGAGTGGGTTGCCATGCCCTTCTGCAGTGGATCTTCCTGACCCAGGGATCAAACCCAGGTCTCCCGCACTGCAGGCAGATTCTTTACTGTCTGAGCCACCAACATGGAGAGGTTATAAGGGGAAGACACGTTCAAGGTATTTTCCAAAAATAACTAATTGCTTTGTTGCTGCTCAACTTTGCATGCATTATGAGTAAATAAAATAAATTGCTTGATAATAATTATTGCCCTAAAGGAAAGAGGCATGTCTATATTTTGTCTGAGTATTCTGATGCCCCAGGGAGGTGGTGAAGGAGCAGAGCTGTCAGCAGCTGCCAGACAGATGAATGGTTCGACACTGCCACCACCTTCTATACCCAGCCTTATGACTACAATAAATAGTAGATAACTAATACATTATATGCCATACACAAAGTTCTATATAAAAAGCATACATAATTATATATAAAGAAATAATATAAATATGTAATTATATATAATATGCAATTTATAATGTATAGTGGTATATTCAAAGCTGCTTTAATAACAAATAAACTGGGAGAAGAAGAGAGCTAGAAGATAAATCCCTCTAGCCTATTTAAGTACCAAAATGCCTTGGTCTGTGGGTCACAACGCTCCCTTCACTTGCCCCAACTGACCACTCTGGACTCTGACCTGGTGTCTTCTAAGAATAGCATCTGACTGAGTACAGTAACTGATCAATTGAAGCAGCCATAAGGAAACATCTTAAGAAAGAAAGTGGGCTTCCCCGGTGGCTCCGTGGGAAAGACCCCACCTGCCGATGCAGGAGACACGGGTTCGATCCCTGGGCTGGGAAGATCCCACATGCCGTGGAGCCAGTAAGCCCGGGCAGCACAACTAGCGAGCCTGTGCCCTAGGGCCCAGGGGCCGCAACCGCTGAAGCCCACGCTCTGGAGTCCATGCTCCCCAACGCGAGGAGCCACCGCGATGAGAAGCCCAAATGCACCGACGCAAGAGTGGCCCCCCGCTCATGGCAACTAGAGAAGAGCCCACACGGCAACGAGGACCCAGCATGGCCAAAGACAAACACATTAATGAAATTACAAAAAAGAAAAGAAACTGCTTGGCAAACACCCACGTCTGGATAATCACAGTTTAAAAAAAAAAAGAAAGAAAGATGGGGAGGGGGTAGAGGAAAGAAGGAAGGGAAAGGAAGAGAGAAAGAAACAAAGAAAGAGGGAGGGAGGGAGGGAGAGAAAGAAAGAACGCTGTCTTAAGTACTCGGAGTTACGCTGCCAGGCCGTGGCACTAAACTCATTCAAGGACGTCTCCTATTATTACTCTTCTCCTTTCCTGCAATTGAAGCCCACTTCCATTTTGGATGACATCAATGGAATGAGCCCTCCCCCCATGGAGCACAGAATGTTCTCTCGGTTCAGCATCCACTCCCGTCCCCTTCAACAATACAGTTGGTGCATCGGGATCTCTCACGGTGCCCACAGCAACAGGCTTGCTCTTCTTGAAGGGGGAAATGCAGACCTTGGAAAGCAGATGCCTCTGTAGAAGGCCAGCCCTCTCCCCTAACTCCTTTCCCCCACTTCCCCTCCTTCACCCTCCCTTTGTAGCAGCCAGTCACACTCATGCACCAACACACACACACACACTCTCATGCGTGCACCCAGGCTCACGTGCACGCATGCCACCTGCCTCCCCCATTTCCAGGAGAGCTTAGTGACTGCTGCGGGGGCTTGCTGTGCACACACCTGTCAGGCCCAGCAGCTAGAGGCTTAGCTGGAGATCAGGAGTGAAAATCACTATACTCAAGTGATAACAGGGGATTTTTGCAAGGCTACAGATACAATATTAATTATTTACCAAAAAAAAAATGACTTGCACCTGCATTCAAATGTAACTATATCAAATAAAATTTATAACATGCAGGTAATTTTCACTTCTTTATCACACATTTGTTTCTTAAAGCAATTACATTCCAAGAGGCTCCCTCAGGCAATAAATCCTTATGTTTAACTCAACTCCCACTTTCCATCCTAACCAGGCTCCTCTGTAATAAAACCAAAACTCATCTGACATGTTTGTGGAGCACTTTATTCAAAAAGTCCCAAAGGCTTTACAGATTTCACTCTATCCGAGGAAAGGGAGTAAATTATTCACTTTAGAGAGAGCTGTGAATAATGCTTCCTGGCTTCCTCGGTCAACCACCTCTAACAGTGATAAACTAAATCAGGCTCCTCCAGCCAGTCACGGGCCCACATCCATCTGGATGAAGCCAAAGAGGCCGGATCTGCCTCTCACGCCCTGCCTCCATCCATCTTTCCTGCCTTCAATCAAAAACCAGCTTCCCCTCTTCACTCTGATTTTTACTCCGCACGTCAAAATGTGGAGAAAGAAAATGAGAATATTTCAAACATTTAAGAATCCGTGCACTAAACAGCCCCCAGTTGCTCTGAAATCTTAATGTATTTCCAAGAATAAGGCTCCATTCCATCCTGAAAGCTTCCCCCTGCCATTTATCCCCCGGTGAACTTCAGTCTGCTCGCCTACATACTACCATTAGTCACCAAAACAGGAGCAAAATGGGAAGAAAGGAATAGCGATTGGCTAAAATAAGCTAACATCTAAAGACAGACACTATTTGCATATATAAATTGTAGTCACCACCAGATCATTGATAAAACACTAAAGAAGACCACGAAGGAAATTTAAGAGGTCTCCGTCAAGGAATGAGTAAGTCAGCCCAGAATCAATTCTTACAGGACTCCATGCTTTTTCTCCAAGAGGCAACAAGAATCATCCCATTTTTGCTCAAGGAAAATAAAGGGGGAGGATTTGGCTGTGTCCATTTCTGGAGGGTTCAACAATAACCCCCGCCCTGCCTTGGAATCACTCAGCCAATAAACATTAATCAGGCGCTGTTCTAGGCCTGATAAGGGTATAAACACACAGTGTCTGCTTTATGTTTTCTATCACTGACCTAGACTTATCTGAGTAGCATCTTTTTTGAATAAATTTTATTTATTTGACTGCATCAATGCGGCGCAGGCTCTCTAGTTGTGCCAGCAGGCTCAGCTGCCCTGATTTACGTGGGATCTTAGTTCCCTGCCCAGGGATTGAACCCACGTCCCCTGCATTGCAAGGCAGATTCTTAACCACAGGACCACCAGGGAAGGCCCTGGGCAACATCTGGAAAAAGATAACCATAGAATTTTTAATTGATCACTAGGAGTACACACACATACACCAATATTCTTTTTAATGTTAACATTACTTACACCATGATAATAAATATATGCAGAACTGCAAATAAACAGCTTTATAGATGAAGAATCAATGCACTAAATGTTTCAGCTTCACTCTAGAATCTAATCAATCCAAGAGCAGCTTACTGCTGTGTATAAGCCAAATCAATAAAAAATACACCTTAAAAATACCTATAAAATAGAATGCTACAGAATAGACACTATGGGACTACAAGAAGCAATTACACCGTACAATTATAGAGCATAATACCAACAGCAAGTAGTTATCTTAACTGCCCATGAAAAATTATGGCATGTTTGAAGCTGACTTGCTTTCCCATTATATCTTTCTCAAACAAAATCCAATATCAAGGAGTCTCTTTTATAGGCCTTTATACACATATTCTGGCGCTGTCACCAAAATTGAAATTTTTAGTGCTGAATAAGACTAAGGCAACGATTCAAAAATTGTATTCAAAGCCTGAGCTCCTTTTGGTCCCCAAGAGGACACTGCTTGAGGCTGCAGAAGACCATTCCTCAGTCTCACTGAAGTGGCCTGTGCTCCCTTGTCTAACCCTAAACCCTAGCTGCATCCTTTCCTGGGACCCCATTACTCCTCCTCGTCCCTGAGCACATGTGAGGAAGTATCTGGACACATTATCTTCAGGTGATCCTATGCTTTTTTTGTCTCTAGAACTTCTGCTTTTGGAGATTCCCAATGGAGCCTGACCCCTCAGCCCCAGACACATCCCCCAGGTCCCAAAATCAGCTTGTGTGGTCAACAGATTAAAATAGAAAAAGAGGGGAGAGAAGGGGAAGAGAAGAAATGAAAAGGAAGGAAATGGGAAAAAATTAGAGGCACCAAGAGAAATATAATTTTCAAAAATGAAAAGAAATATGACCCAAGAGTTTGAAAATCATTTTAATCTGTATTAGGAGTTCTGAACACCCATTTTTGAAGACACTACTTGACATTGATGAGACTCTAAATGGCATGGGCTCAAGTTCTGAGAGCTGGATCTTTAAAAGGGCGAGAGCCAAGTCACCCTTTGATGGAATGATGGAATGATTTACAAGACTAGGGATTCTATTGTATGAAGAATGAATGAAAAAGTGATTAAGTGTAGCCTGAAGAAAATAACTCATAGAAGAAAAGGAATAGTGTCTTCAATAGTGTCTTCATTATTTTAAAATAGTGCCTTCAAATATTTCAACAGGTGTCACATAGAAAAGGGTTAGATTCATACTCCAAGGACCCATGGTCAGAACAGTGGGAGCTACTGGGAGAAACTGTTTTCAATGTAAAGAAGGATTTCCTAAAAAGTGCACCACCACCACCCCCATACAGAAACTGGACATCTCAGGCCTCAGAGATCTCCTGCTGGTAGACCAAACGTCTACCAGCAGGACAGAAGAGAAGCCTGCCCCTTGGAGAAGGAGCTTGATGACAACCCATGGCTCCTCCACACTCTCTCTTGGGAGAGAACAGGATCATGTGACAGGACCACTGCAGGCAATACTTCATCAGAGAGGGGAAAATATCCTGGCTGCTCTAGAAAGAGAACATTCCAGAATGAAACAGAGCTAACTGCCCTGAAAACCAAGAAGGAGTCACACAGGATAATCCAAGGAATTGTGCCCTTATTAAATAAAATGCATAACAAAATAACTGTCCACCTGGTGGTGTGGCACGCAACTACTGAAGATAACTGCTGAAAACAGCTGGGAATATTCCAAGAAGGAAATAGCCAAGCCAGAGTCACCATAGCGAAGATGAAACTTTTTTTTTTAAGAAATCTTTTATATGCATTCTCTCTCTTTTGTTTGGGCTTTTTGTGTTTCATTTTTGCTCTATAAACTATCACAATATATTTGAAGCTAAAGGAGGTGTTTTACATTTTTCCATGACTAAATAACCATTTCATGTTAATAGAGAGGTAGCATCTCACTGGCTTTGTGTGGGCTTTGTTTTCACAGGCTGGCTAAAGCACTCACACTGTTGCGCTGCCCCCAAAAGTGACTCTGGTGACTAGGAGTGAGGGAAGTCTGCAGGTGGAAATGAGAAGTCTCTCCAGATTAAGGCCCCACACTCCCCTTGATGGGAGCTTTATGAGGGTGGTGGCAGGTGCACAGACCTCCCCCCAATGTCTTCAACGGTTCAGTAGCCTGCACTCACCTATTTCACTTTGCTCCAGCCTCACCATGAAGTCGAGGTCCCCCTCAGGAACCCACCCAGCTCTGCGAAACGTTGATTTAGGAAGGACAGGACGTCGAGGTTATGCTCAGCCCACAGAGGTCAGCTGCAGCCTGGCCACTCAGGAAGCCAGGCTGATGGGGTTAGAGCACCACCAGTTGCAGAGACAAAGCTAAGGAGAATAGGCGAGTCACTGAAGAGGCAACCCTCACTTCCTCTTGTATGTCATTGGTCAGAGCAAGTCATGTGACCACATCCTTTGCATGGCATTGGTCAGAGCAAGTCATGTGGCCACAGCTGACTTCAAAGGGAGCCAAGATCCTGTGCTTACTGCGGCCCTAAGTAAGGGGAAATAATCTTTGTGAGCAGCCCTAAGGAGCGCCACCTAGGAGTGATTCTAACCTAACTGGCCTGAAGTCTATGTGAAGCTAAGTGCTTCACTAAGGGGAGATACAGATGGACGGGAGTGACCACCAGAAATGTAGATCCTGATGCTGACTACACTGCAGACCAGGCTAGATCAGGGCTTTTCAACAAAACCACTTGAAGCCCCTTAAAGAATATATTTGGGGGACCACCACCAAGGTCCCTGGGTGGAATCTTAGGTGGTTGCTTCTGGGGAGACCCACTGAACCCACGGCCTCCTAAGACCCTCTCCCACCTCACTTCCCCCAAATCATCCTTTCTAACTAAGACAGTCTGTTATCTAGATTTAGAAGGGAGTCTGTGGCCAAAATTTCCTTGTGCATTAACCCCCAGGCCTGAGTCCATAAGAGCATTATTACATCAATGCCTCCTGAGTTTTATATTCCACATGTCAACCTTATCTGAGTCAATGGGAGCTTTGAGAGGGTAGAGCTGTAATAGGAAAGTTAACATTCCCATCCACCCTAGGCTTTTCAAGGCCTGCAACTTGTCGGGCGAGTAGCAGCTCATGTGCAAACGTCTTAAAGGTAATCAGCCAAATGAGACCACTTCCTCATCAGGATCTGTCATTAACTGAGAAAAGAAAGAAGCATGGAAAGCATCTTAATGTTTTATCTCCTGAAGGTGGCTGGAATTTCAATCTTCTCCAACCAAATGTGGATCTATTGGGTTGTTTTAGAAACGAATGCTTTGCTTTTACAGTTTTTGCCATGGCAAATGCTCCCCTCGTTTCTAACTCATGTTACTGGCTGACCCCTGGAGAAAGCAGTTTGGGGGAGCTCCATCCTTATTAGAAGCAGATCAAGCAGATTCTGCTCACTGGGTTTCAGCTTTTTTTTTTCACGGCATCAGGGGCAGGATATTATTTGCAAGCAGCCAAGGTAATTACCATCCAGCAGGGTCCAATTGTTTTCAATTAAAAGCTTTACTGCAGTCTTTAGTTTTTAATACCATTGTGGCCATCTGCTTTCGCTGAAGATCTACCAGCCAAAAGCCCAGGCCACATCTTAATGCCATTAACTCCTAAGAACGACTTTTCTCCAAAATGAAAAAACTCAATAGTCCAGGGAAAAGATGCCAATAACCCTGTGGCTCTTCGGTGGCCTGGGGAATGCTATGGAACAGGATTCTAGAAGGTCACTCTCAGAAAGACAAGTACTTCCTCTTCTTGCCTGAAGTGCTGGGTAATTGTCTTAATTCTCCATTTCAATGGGGGATGCTCGACTTCAACTGCCCTGCTTCCTAATCCCCACCCAGGTTCAGTATTCTGAAGCTCTGGCATTCAAAGTCTCTGAACTATAATTGCATCAGATATACTGTTTTAGTAGAGACATTTTCCACTTTTCATATTCAGTATTACTCTAAGTAATATATTACTTACAGTAACAAGACGCTTGCTCCTTGGAAGAAAAGCTATGACCAACCTAGACAGCATATTAAAAAGCTGAGACATTATTTTGCCGACAAAGATCCATCTAGTCAAAGCTATGGTTTTTCCAATAGTCATGTATGGATGTGAGAGTTGGACTATAAAGAAAGCTGAGCACCAAAGAATTGATGCTTTTGAACTATGGTGTTGGAGAAGACTCTTGATGGTCCCTTGGACTGCAAGAAGATCCAACCGGTCAATCCTGAAGGAAATCAGTCCTGAATATTCATTGGAAGGACTGATGTTGAAGCTGAAATGTCAATACTTTGGCCACCTGATGCGAAGAGCTGACTTACTGTAAAAGACCCTGATGCTGGGAAAGATTGAAGGCGGGAGTAGAGGGGACAACAGAGGATGAGATGGTTGGATGCCATCACCAACTCAATGGACATGAGTTCGAGTAAGCTCCAGGAGTTGGTGATGGACAGGGAGGCCTGGCATGCTGTGGTCCATGGGGTCAAAAAAGAGTCGGACACGACTGAGTGACTGAACTGAACTGAACTGCTTACTCTAAGTTGGCTGCCCAGGTGTCTCAGTGGTGAAGAACCTGCCTGCCAACGCAGGAGACTCAAGTTTGATCCCTGAGTGGGGAAGATCCCCTGGAAAAGGAAATGACAACGCACTCCAGTATTCTTGCCTGGGAAATCCCATGGACAGAGGAGCCTGGCGAACTATATATAGTTCATGGGGTCACAAAAGAGGCCGACATGACTTCGCAACTAAATGACAGCAACAGTCGCTCTGAGTAGCTCACCGTGACCTGACCCAAAATCTAAGTGGGAGTCAGTTGTAAAGAGCCACCCAGGTTACCCAATAAAGGCTTACATTGTGATAGAAGGTATTTTAACTGTTTTTACAGCTTGGAGCCTGGACTCCATTTCTGAGGTCACAAAGTTATCAGAAATTAACTTGGGAGTTTTATGGACTTCTCAGGGGTGACAGCCCAAGGGCTAGACGTGGAGATCCCAGCACAAATTTGGCTCACTGCTGGCGGTTTAAATGGCAGGCTGAGTCTGCCTCCTTGCCTTCCTCTATGACATAGGCTCTCGGGCAACTCCAGCTCTGGCCAATTAAGACAGACATAAAAGCCTCAGAGGGGGTCCCCTCCCAAATAAAAAGACAAAGCCTTGCAAAGAGAAGCCACTGAGCCCTTCGGCGTCCTTTCCGCCGGCCTTTCCTCTGCACGTATCTTGGAGCAGGCGTCTGAAGTGGCAGCTGCCATCTGATAACACTGGGTCGGTAAACATGAAAACAAAGGCGTAAATACTAAGGACGGTTGAGCAAAAACCCAGAAAGAACCTAAGTCCCGAAGGGCTCAGAACCCGCCCTTGACTGCTGACACACAGACTTCTCATACATGAGACATAAAAATCACAGGCTGTTTCAGCCCATCAGGAGGATTTGCCATTATTTGGGGTAAAGATGCAACCCTAATAATAGAGTAATCAAACCAAGAATATAATCATAAAAGGATCTGAGAAAAGCAGAGTACCCTCCCTCCTGGGGCCCAGCCAAGGAAGTATTTCCATTTTGAAGCAAATTTAATCTTTTAATTTCTCAAAATCATAAGGGAAAAAAAAGGCTTGACGGAATTAGCCAAACTGAAAGAATTTTGAATGCAAAATCAGAAATGCACGGGTCATAACTGTTGCTATTCTCCAAATATTTCTGGCTTTCCTTCTCTCGGGAACGTGGTATGATCATGCTTCCTCGCCCCTTTGACAGAAGGCAAACCATACGATTTTCTTCAGCCGTTGCAATGAGAATCCAAATAAAGGATCATTCCCCAGCTGAAGATTTAAGAACTGGTGTGCATTTTGCCATGTTCTCTTCCTCTAATTAAGGTGATAGGGACACGTGGGTCAAAATGAAGCCTCTGGTCATTGGGTCCCCAAAAGTCTACCACAAGCAGCCCTCCGGCCGACCCTTGCCGGCCGTGCAGCCTAAGTGAGGATAAAACCTGCGTTGTTGATGTCAGATGATACTGTTTGTACAGCAACAGAACTTGGCCTATGGGACTGCCACATCATGATAATAAGCACGCTCTAGAAAATTCAGGAATATCAAGCTGGAGAAAAGGATTTATGAAAAGATGGAAAATTTGCTAAAGGGTTTTTCAAGCCGATATGCTGGTAAATGTCAAGAGGAATAAAAAGACCAGAGCAGTGCTTCCCAGACTGTGGTGTTCATCACAGTCACTTGGGGAGCTTTGAATAACCCTGACTCCCAGGTCAGCACCCACACAAATTTAATCATGTGTCTGGGGGTAAAAGCCAAGCATCAGAATGTTATAAAGATCCCCAAGTAATTCTCAAGAGCAAGAAAGTTTGGGAACCGTTCCATCAAAATCTTTTATCTTAATTAAAAAAAGAAAACTTTTCTGATGAACTTCAAAATATTTATTTCAGGGAAGCCAAAGAGCAATGGTGGTCATGCTGGAAAAGGAAGGTATGAAACCAGAGCTCTAACTGAGAGAGCAAACCACATCCCAGGGTAGAAGGGGAAGGAGCTCCTCCCCCCAGACACTCCTGCGACGCCCGCTCAGGGCACATGTAAGGGACCCACTGTCTGTGGCTTCTGGCTTCCCCAGTGGCTCAGTGGTAAAGAATCCGCCTGCCAGTGCAGGAGATGCGAGAGACGAGGGTTCGATCCCTGGGTCGGGAAGATCCCCCGGAGAAGGAAATGGCAACCCCCTCCAGCATTCTTACCTGGAGAAGCCCATGGACAAAGAGGCCTGGTGGGCTACAGTCCAGGGGGTCTCAAAGCGTCAGACACGACTGAGCACAAAGGCACTGTCTGTGGCTTTGAAGTGAAAGAAGAAGTGAAAGCAGCTCAGTCGTGTCCGACGCTTTGTGACCCCGTGGACTATAGTTCACCAGGCTCCTCAGTCCATGGGACTCTCCAGGCAAGAGTACTGGAGTGGGTTGCCATTTCCTTCTCCAGGGGATCTTCCCGACCCAGGGATCGAACCCAGGTCTCCTGCAAACTGATATCATCCCCAGGATTCTTTTCAGCAAAATATGACAACATCTGTGGAATTGCTTTTATCAGAGACAGCTTTCCCAAACACGGGTATCCCAGGGTTCTCCGCAGGCCCTTTGGCCTTGGCTCATCAGCTGAGAGTTCTGGTGGCTTCCCCACTTTCAGATCTCAGTCTGGGCTTCAGAAAGGAGGGCAGGCGACACCGTGCACCCAGCAGTCAGGCCGGGAGACAAAGTCCTGCCTCCATCTGCCTTCACGCAGACAGACAGATGGGACATCTCGTCATGCTGAGTTGCTCTTTCTAGAAGTGAGCAAAGAAAAGAACTGGATATGTATAAGTTCATCAGGCACCGTTTCCCACCCGTCCCCATATACCCCAAACTAGATTTGCAAGGCTTATGACAAAGTTGAGTGAGCCCGGCCCAACCTGGAAACATCCCAGGAGCCCTTCGGCGGCCAGTCTGTGTGGAGCCCCAGTCCCCGGGGCTGATGTCGGGGACCCAACTTGGGGATGCTCATTCCCACACCCACCCAGCAGCCTTTCCTGTGAGGCCTTCGAGTGATTCAAGAAACCAAGCACGGAGCAGAACAATCAGATGCCTCCCCCTCAGATGGCTTGGCTAATGGCCACTTCCTGTGGTTGTCAAATGAAAAGAGAAAAACTAGCTCATCCCCCGATGACTTACTGTATCGCTTCCCGTATCTGACTCTCTGGCAGCCGGCGGTAAGTTCGCATCGCTCGTAAATTAAGAGCCTTTCGGCGTGGGTGCCGCAGCTGAGCCCTCCGCCCCGTTTTGCTGATTACAAGGAAACCCTGCCAGGACTTCCATTATGAATAGTCATTTCCTAAAATGTGGCTCCAGCAGCCCTGACATCTAATCGTGCTTTAAATGAATGAGGAGCCGCCGTGTGCATGCCTGCAGACCACCAGCGCGCATCCTCAAGATGAAAAGGACCTCTTCAGGAGTCTTCCAACACACACCATGCTCAAGAGGTTTGCTCTTCACCATGACCCCCAGGCCTTCTGCCTCGCACCCCCTAGACCTCTGGCCTCCAGGCCAACCCCCTGCACTCTTCTGCATTTCTGGGCTTGTCCAGTTCTTACCCTGCATCACTGCCTGGCCTGCGAGAAGAGTCAGCTTGAGGTCCAGAGATGCTGAGGCTGGACTGCTTCATCAGGGCCCCGCCAGCCTCACCAAGCTTGGGCGCACAGCTGGGTGGGCTCCTCGGTGCCCATGTTCACAGAGATGTCTTTGCTAGCCTGACTGATGCTGGAGGGAAAAAGACTCTCCTGGTGCCTGGTAGCTCAGTTGGTAAAGAATCTGCCTACAACGCAGGAGACCCAGGTTTGATTCCTGTGTTGGGAAGATCCCCTGGAGAAGAGAATGACAACCCATTCCAGTATTCTTGCCTAGAGAATTCCATGGGCAGAGGAGCCTGGCAGGCTACAGTCCATGGGGTTGCAAAGAGTCAGACACGACTTAGCAACTAAAGAGAGAAAGTGAGAGTGCCTAGATGGTATGGTGTGTGTGTGTGTGTCTTGGTTTGCTCAGAGGTTTTCTTTCTCCAGTGTGAAACCATGAGTGGCACCAGATTTAAATTCAAATGACCCAGTTTTCATGCTGGCTTTGCTTCACACTACCCAGCAGCCCTCCTGGGAAGTGAGCTGAGTTTGGGAGGATCACAGTCCCTCTGATCCTCAAGTTCCACATCTGTAAAATGGGAACAACACCAAAATCTGTACTCTCAGAATTGTTGTGAGCCTCAGTAAGATAGCATGTGTGAAAATACTTGACGAAATGAAAATACATTAGCTGTCATTTCCACTCCAAATAATTAGGATGGACCAGCCCACTCTGCTTTAATCATGACTCCACTCTTTATGGCCCATGTATCCACAAAGCAAGAAACTTAATACTTTGGGATCTTCACACCACTCATGGCTCACAAGTTTGTTGTGAAGATTAAGATGAGATGAAATGAAATACGCACCACAGTACTTGGCAAGAAGTAAGCGCTCAGTTAATGAAAACTGCTTTTATTTTTATTCTTCTTGTTATTGTTTGACTAGGACGTGCAGATAAAAGACTTGGCCAAGAAAAATAAATAAGGTGCCATTTTTTTTTCTATTTTATGAGTCCCAAAAATAAAAGATCAGGAAAGCAGGCTTTTTACATTTCCAAAATGATTTTGATTCCAAAATAAAGACCAACACTTGAAAGCTCTGGAATATTGTCTAGCAAATTTGGGAACTCTGAAAAAAAAATGAGAGCAGCTGACACACTGCAGCTTAAATATAATCAGTCACTGAAATTGCTCTCCAATTTGTTTCACTGTTTTTCTGTGGATTTCTTTTTTTAACCGTACATGTGTCCTAAATATATAATTATATGGCAGAATATAATAGCTCATTTAGAGTTATTGAGGTCTATTATATAATCCAAGAGTATCATGGGGCGGGGTTTGGAGAGGAGTGATGGTTATTAGCTTGAGTGAATACTGAACACAAGCCCGGATAGATGTTAATAGATGGCCTTAGTACTTTTCTTCTTGTCTTTGCCAAAGTCAGATCATTTTCTTGCCCAAAACCAAATTGTTTTAAATTGATGTTACGTGTTCCTTCAAAAGGTCAAGAAGGCGTCTATGTAAAATTTCTTAAGGGCAGAGTGTAAGTGTGGGTCTGTGTGTATATGCGTCTATGTATGTGTGTGTTTCTCTGTATGCGTGTCTGAAATTTGCGTTTCTGTGCGTCTGTATGGAGCGTGTTTCAAAAGTTAAAACCTGCGTCTCAGACATAACAGACAATTTTTCAAGGAGTAAATAAGTGATGTGAATTCCCCCTCCCCAGACACCTTCCCTTTGCATCAGACTAAGAAAAGTGAGTGACTTTTAGGCCAAACAGGAACACACATTCCTACTACCACACCCACTCAGATTGCAAAAAGAATCAGCTAATTATTTTGCCAATACATCCCTGTTAATTAACCGATGGATTCAACGCAGGCTTTTTGTCAATTTCCATTCCTGCTGGACAGTTTCTCTCCCTTCAAGATAAATTAGTCAGGGAGTTGGAGACCATATACTCAAAATCCACTAATTTATCTTTAATCCCAAGAAAAACCTAGGCTGATGAAAGCTTGGATATGCTTTAAACAACCAACTCCTAAGGTTCAGGGGACAGAAATGCCTCATCACTTCACTGTGTGTACTAGTGCCCTCGGGGTTCTGGGCCACCTGGAGTCCAATATACTTATTTAAGCCAACTAAAACCTGGTTTGAATTGACCCAGTCAATCTTTTTTTCTTTAACAAAATTTAGATCTCGTTCACTTTTTGAATACTTACTTTACTTGTTTGTTTGGCTGCGTTGGGTCTTGGTTGCCACATGTCAGGTCTTTCCCTGGGGCACAGACTCTCTAGCTGTGGCTCTTGGGATTAGTTGCTCTGCAGCACGTGGGAGCTTAGTTCTCCTACCAGGGATCAAACCCACGTCCCCTGCATCGCAAAGTGGATTCTTAACCACTGAACCCCAAGGGTAGTCCCAACTCAGACAATGTTTAACTTTGTGCATTTAAAGTTTGTGAAGAACCACATTTCATCCAGAATACCTTCATCTACCTGAGAGAAGATCAAACCAGCCCATCCTAAAGGAAATCAACCCTAAATATTCACTGGAAAGACTGATGCTGTAGTTGAAACTCCAATACTTTGACCACCTTATTCGAAGATCTGACTCATTGGAAAAGACCCTGATGCTGGGAAAGATTGAAGGCAGGAGGCGAAGGGGCCGACAGAGGATGAGATGGCTGGATGGCATCACTGACTCGATGGACATGACTTTGAATAAGCTCCGGGAGATGGTGAAGGACAAGGAAGCCTGGTGTGCTGCAGTCCATGGGTGGGGTGGCGGGTGCGGGGGGTCACAAAGAATCACACATGACTGAGTGACTGAACAACAACCTGAGAGGCAGTCCTTCAATAGAGAACACTCACCCGTGGGGGCCAACAAAGCACGTGAACGACCCGCGTGTGGGGGCCAGAGCGTTGTACAGGCTGCTGCAGAACGTTTGTGTCGCTGTCCCAGGGAAAGCTTTTTCACCAGGCCTCATTCTCACCTTCCAAAGATTCAGGCATCTCCAAGGATGCTCCATAAAGTGTTTGTCTCCTCCCTGGAACTCACAGCGGTCTTCTGGGGCTCCCAGGCCTCTGTGACTAATCAACACCTCGAGCCACCACCACGGGCTAACTCTATGTTGCTTTTAGTCCTCAGTAATTTCAGCTGAAAATCAAATTCCGGGATTGAATTTTCAAGATCCCTGATTCTCAGAGGCTCAAGCCAGGGCCCCTCCTAGCCCGGCAGTCCTGGCCACGATCCCTCAGGAAGCCGGGCAAACTCTACAGGGACTGAATTCTGGGGGTTCCGGCTTGAAAAGGAGGCATCCTGCCCCTGGGGGGCTGTGGGGCTCGGTCTGTGGGAGGAGCCCAGAGACACTGAGGGCTGTAGGTTTTATGCGGAGGCCAGGCACGTGAGTGGTAGCTCATCACCACAGGGATGACGTCTACAGCAGGAGAGAGAGGAGGTGTCTCCATCTGGTGCGGGGGCTCAGGATACCGTGGGGTTAAGATGGACTCGCGTGACAGCCCAGCATGCAGAGCAAGCTGAAAGGAGGAATAGGGGACGGCAGAAGGAAGCATTTTGAGGAGAGAGAGACCCTTGAGCCTGCAGGTCTTTCCGAGATGTCTCCCGTACCCACCCTCTGCTTCTCACTCCTTCTCAGGACCAGGAGGGCCAAGATGCTTCCTGGCCCCCCACCCACGTTCCATCCGGCTGCCTCACTGCCATCGCTGCCGCCCTGGGACTGCAATGGAGTCAGAGGTAGCCCCCAAGCCACGGCCCAGCCTCCCCTCTGGCCTGTTACTGTCATCATAGGGCATTCGGGATGGATGGGGTCACCGAAGCCAGGGCTGGGACCGCGCTGGGAAAGCTGTGTGAACTTACTAAAATAAGAACAAACACACCTAACAAAAATAACAAAAATGCAAGATTTCATCTTGCTTTTCCCAGCGCCAACACAAAGTCTCAACACACGATCAAGAGTGGACTCCTTTCGAATGTTGCAGTCAAAGTGCCTTCATCTTCCAGCTGCTTCCCATCACAGACCCATCTCTGATATCCTCAAAACAGGTCCATGCTGATCTGAGTCCAGTTGGTATTGAGCTCTCGTTCCAACCCAGTGACGGCACTTTAATAAAGTCCTCCGTCCCTTCCACCAGCCATTTCTTGCCTCAGTCTTGCTCTCAGAGTTTCTTGCGTTTCTCCAAAATAAACCACCGGCTTCAGCCAGAGCTGGCCACTTCTCCCTGACAGATGACCCCAGCTCATGAGCCCAGGAGTCAGCAGGCTTTGATGATATACTGCTGCAGCCTTTTGTGATTCTTTCTCAGGATCCATCCAGACCAGCTTCTCACCCAAGGAGCACTTACCATCAAGGGTGAGTCACGAAATAGGACCGGGTCCCACACCCCGACCCCAAAGCAAGTCTCCTGGCCTGCGTTCTTGCAGTTTTCCTTGTTTCCTCTGCCAAAATCTTACTGTCTCCCGAGACTCCACCTACATCCTTCCCCGTCTGGAAAGCCTTGCCTGTTGAACCCCACCAGACAGGGCGGTTCATTCCCATGAATCCCTATAAGCTCCACTGATCAGGAAAAAGGCATGATCAGCTGGCCCCATAAAACAAGACCACTCACTTCCTATAAGCGAGATGTTTCTCCAGGTGCTTTGGACATAGAACTAATTTAATCCTCCTTGTCTATTCTGCTAATCCATCCACATTAGAGGAAACCCAGGCACAAAGAGGACAGTTAACCTGCCCAGGCAGACACTGGTAACTCACCAAGCGGGATCAAACGCAGCACAGGGGCCCAAGAGTCTGCCTTCTGTACCCTCAACCCCAGACATCCCCCGAGATCCTGCTCCTGTTGATCTTTTCTGCTGGACACACGGCCCGGCAAAGCCTTGCATCTGCTTTTGACTTTGTGAGTTCATGTGCCGTGTTATCGCTCCAACCAGACTGCCAAGCAGGGGACCGCAAGGCAGACTTCTTAGAATGAAGCTGGCAGATGCAAGGGTCCCCATTCTCCTGCCTCAGAGCATCCAGAGGATCCTGGCTCAGCCAGCTCTCTGTTTTTTGTTTTTGAATCCACAACATAGACAATATTTCTGTTTAGGGGGTCCCTAAAATCTGTCATTCCTAAGGCCAGGAGTAAACAGTGAAACGGCAGGAGAATCCAGCTCAAGGTCACGGAATCCATCCGTCTGCAGCGGGGCTGCAGCTAGCAGTGGATTCCAATCATTTGCACACAAAGATGTGGGCCTTCTTAGCAGACAGGCTTTCCACAGGAGCAGAGGAGACTGCCTCTGGGGTTGGGAGATATTAAATGGCACCCCACTCCAGTATTCATGCCTGGAGACTCCCATGGACGGAGGAGTCTGGTGGGCTACAGTCTGTGGAGTCACAGAGTTGGACACGACTTAGCGACTGAACAACAGAAATAGTTTTGAGAAGAAAGTCAGTCTGCACAAGCATGAAGACCTGGCCAGATCCAAGCTAAAGCCCATCGCTCAGAGCTGAAGCTGGAAGTAAGCAAACAAAAGCGCTGTGTTCCCACATCTCCAGAGGCCGCAGCTGCTGGTCATCTGTGCTGAGTCCTGACCCTTGGCAGAAATGAGCTCCAGTGGTCCCAGCCCGACAGCCAGGGATTCACAGGTCATGGGCGCGACAGGACACGAGTCCTCGGGCAGGAGACGCGGCCCCCTCTTTAGCAGGGGAGTCGATTCTGCAGATCCCTGCCATGCAGCCACCTCCGTTGACCGCATTTAATTTGATCCCGTCAGAAAGTTAGCGAGAGATCCTGGTTGCAGATCAAAGATCGTCCCCAGCTCAGGCCTGGCCTCTCCCTTGCCCTCCACTTGACATTTGCTTCATGATTTAATTTACCTTTTCCTGTTCCCCGCCCCACCCCCCACTCTGTTTACCTGGCTCCCAATTGGATTGCACGGCTGAATTTTCATTACTCAAGTCAGAGGTCTGAGGAAAGTATATGAGCTTGGGATCCCTGCCAGCAGGGCCATATCTGTTCTAGTTCATTCGCCGTAAAATCCTGAATCATCCAGACCCACGCTGCCTCGCTCCAGTTACAACAGGCATAGCAACGGGAGGAGATTCAGAGATACGGAAAGAAGCTGATTTTCTGCTAAGCTTCCCTCACCCTCAAGGACAAAAGCAGGTCTGCACCTCGCCTCTCTTGGCCTGAGCCTGAGAGAGGCAATCTGACTCTGGGCAGGAGTCAGAGGCTTCAGATTCAGCTGCCTCTCTGGGACTTTTCTTCATTGGATCCCAGTCTCTGGGGCATCAAATGTGATGTCATTAGGAGAGGGGAACCCCATGAGTCTCCAGCAACACTTGCAAATCCCCTCCAGTCAGCACGGCACCAAAACCAAAATACTGTACTCCCCACGTGAGACGGACTTCCCTGGTGGTTCTGTTGGTAAAGAATCTGCCTGCAGTGCGGGAGACCTAAGGTCCTTCCCTGGGTCAGGAAGAGCCCCTGGAGGAGGGCACAGCAACCCACTCCAGTGTTCTTGCCTGGCAGAAGCCCATGGACAGAGGAGCCTGGCGGGCTACAGACCATGGGGTCGCACAGAGTGGGACACAGCTAAGCAGCTGACACATTACTGTATGAGACAGTTTCAAAAACATGTCCTTGCTTCTTCCTGTCCCCCCTACCCCCACCCACCAAATGGGAATTTCTGGAGCTGCTGCAGGACGATGCTTCTTCCCTCCAGGCACTGCTGACTGCAGCCCCAGCAACACCCCACCCCGCCTCCCCAAAGCAGAGCAGAAATCTGGCCTCAGGACCCTGTGACCCACTGAGATGTGGTGTCGCTCATTGCCCTTTTCAGCACAGCTTTACAAGACGGAGCACAGGAACCAGGGGTGGGAGGGAAGCAGTTCCCTCTGCGCTTGCAATCTTGTCTTGCTAAGAGTCAGGTCATTTGCACCTTTGCAGGGGTCGGTCAAAGAGGCCAACTCAAGTTGTAAACAAGGATATCATTAAATCAGAACTTGGGGGGGGTAGTCAAGTAGCAAAGAAGCAAAGAATAACTTCAACATTTATCTTGGGTTCCAAGTAAACTTCCTGCCTAAGAAGAGTTCATTTTCAGTGTTGCTCTAGCCTCAAAGGCAATCAGTTCACCTTTTTAAAAATGGAATGAACACAGGAACATATTCAAACACATACTATTGGGAGTTAGTGGAATTTTAAATGCCGAGTGAGTGAATCAGGGAAATTATGTCTTGGCCTCATTTCTATTTATTTCAGGGTTCCTTCAGGGGAATAAGAAAGATTTTTTTTTTCTGAAAATGAAAGAAAAGTATGTTACTGGTTAAGGTACTATGATCTTAAATAATACCATTAAATGTTAAAAATAGAATTGAGGAGAAGATTCCTTATTTATATCAGAAGGTGTGTGTGCTCAGTCACTCAGTCCTGTCTGACTCTTTGCGACTCCATGGACTGTAGCCCGCCAGGCTCCTCTGTCCATGGAATTCTCCAGGCAAGAAGAGCAAAGTAGGTTTCCATTTCCGTCTGCAGGGGATCTTCCCCACCCAGGGATTGAACCTGCACCTTCTGCATTGGTGGGCAGACTGTCTACCACTGTCCACCTGCGAAGTCATATTAAAAGGTAAAATTACCATCAATTCTATTCTTCAAAGTAGCATCTGTCTTGTAACAGTTCATTTTTATTTAAGGAACGTTGTGTATTTTTTAAAGTGTGGAAGCTAAGATTTTATTCTATTCTGCTATGGCAGAACCAGACTCTGACATAAGAAAGTCTGAGCTTTGAAGAGATAAACCTAAAATAAATAAGACAAAAGATTTCAGCATAAATTCTTTTCATCATTATGGATTTGCAGAGATGACACCCAGTAAGTAACTCTTGAAATTATGTGTTTTCTTTTAAGAGTGAATAATTTCTCTTCAACTCTCCAGCACTCATATGTGCTGATCACAAAGGGTTGTAACTCACAGCAGGTCAGTGGGGGTGTGTTATACCAGCAGGGGCGGGTGTGAGGACCACCAGGAACAAGGGAAGGGGAGCCAGTGATTGGGTGTCCTGGCCGTCAGTCACCACTGCAGAGAAGCACCAACGATACGAGGGGAAATAAAAAGAGCTTTTCAGTATGATCTATTGTAAGACTAAAGCAGTACGTGTGTGTTCCAACACAAGTAGACCCAGAAGGATAAGACAGCTGCGTGAGGTCACCCAGGGTCACCCACGACGGTCACACCAGGACCTGTTCCTCCAGCCATGCCTGAGCCCAGAGGAGGAACTTGGTTTACGGTTGAGTCAGCTAGGTGTGTGGATTCGTGTCAACAATCGGGGTGTCCTTAAAAGCTATTGTTGAGGGAAAGCTCTCCTGATGGTCAGAGCCTTGGGCAATGCACCTGATTCGTTGGGGTCTCAAGAGAAGTTCTCTGAGATGAGACGATAAATGAATGAAAATGTTGTCGCTCAGGCATGTCCAACCCTACGACCCCCTGGACTGTAGCCCGCCAGGCTCCTCTGTCCATGGGATTCTGCAGACAAGAATACTGGAGTGGGTTGTCATTCCCTTCTCCAGGGGATCTTCCCAGCCTAGGGATCAAACCTGAGTCTCCCACTTTGCAAACAAATCCTTTACCATTTGAGCCACCAGGAAAGCCCAAGAATACTGCAGTGGGTTGCCATGCCCTCCTCCAGGGGATCTTCCCAACCCAGGGATGGAACCTGAGTCTCTTACGCCTCCTGCATTGGCAGGCAAGCCACCTGGGAAATGAAGTTGCAGGCAATTGTGGGTGGCCTGGCTGGTTGGCCAGGGACCTGAAAGGGAAAAGATTGGAAGATGAGGGAAAGAAGTCTGAGGCAGAGACATATGGGTGCTCTTGGTCCCCTGCACCTTCTCTTCTCCTGCCTGTGAGGTCTGGGCCCCTTCCCCTCCTGCGCTCGAAGCTTAGCCTGCCTCAGGATGACCTGGAGAGCTCATTACAAACCGGAGTGCTGGGGGTCAGGCTGGCGAGTCTGTCTGACTCTGGAGACTGGGGGTGCACTTGCGTTTCTAAGGCCCCCGGGGGACGCTGCTGCTGCTGCAGCTCTTTGCACCATCTTTCCCTTTCCTCGTGGTTCTTTTTTTCCAAATTTAGACCACCTTGGTGACCTTCTTCTGACCTCCCGGTGGACTCTTCAATGAAAAGCCCTATTTGCAAAGCATGTTTTCCACAGACTGCCCGGCACAGCGCATAAAAGGAGGATTACTCTGCAGTTTTGCTGGGTCAGCCGCTTTGAGTCCCCCTCAGGGCAGCACCCGTGTGGCTTTGCTGGTGGTGCCTGCTCAGCCTCCATCTACCACGACCCCCGGTCACGCAACGCGACCTCCTTCCCTACCCCGCACACGACACCCGAGAAGGACATGCACAAACGACTCCGGAACGTTTTTCTGTCGCGAGAATAATTTTTTTTCGTATTTTCCTACTTAGTGACTTTTTATTCATAACCAGGGGGAAAATATGAAACACAGACTTTTTCCGAACCTGGGAGAACAATAAGTGACTACTGATCTCTTGAATGAAATTGAATTGAAATAAACGGCTTGGAATCCACTCGTCGACTCCCCGTATACCAATGTTTTCATCTTGTTTTCTGTTCGTGCATAGGGAGGGTCTTCATTTTCACAAAAACAAGCCTCTAGCTGTATTTGGAGTGGCAGGGACGGTTCTCCCGATACCGGGGCCGTTCCACCTCTGCTCTGCTTTAAACATAACTGTTCTCGAGGATCCATTTCTCAAATTTTGTTCTCCTGCCTTTCAGGCTCTTACTGCTTTGCAAGCTGTTTTCCCCTGTGGGGCCGCTGGAGTCAGTCCCGGATGGTGAGCTCTATGCTAGGGCTATTAACTCTTTCCGGGGAAACCCCTACTTCTAACACCCTTAGGCTGGAGGGTGTTGCGCTGCTTGTACGGCAGTGGTTCTCATGGTGCTCTAGGGATGACGACACCCCTGCTTCCCAGGTGGCGCTAGTGGTAAAGAACCCTCCTGCCAATACGGGAGACTTAAGAGACATGGGTTCGATCCCTGGGTCAGGAAGATCCCATGGAGGAGGGCATGGCAACCCACTCCAGTATTCTTGCCTGGAGAATCCCATGGACAATCCCATGGACAGAGGAGCCTGGTGGACTACAGTCCATGGGGTCTCACAGAGTCGGACATGACTGAAGCAATTTAGCATGGCACCACTGACCTCATTAGAAGAGCCGAGAATGTAGGATTTGAGTGTCCTTCCCTAAACATAACAGGCATTTAGAATGTCAGTGATGACTCCTTGCTCTTTGGCCTAGCAGAAGCTGGAGAAAACCATGGGCCAGAGAGATAGATGGTAACGGGACATCCAAGTGGGTTTCTCAGCTTTCCTAGGGTTGGGTGAGACAGTATTCTCTCAAAGGAGTTTAAGGCTCATAGGATGAGCTTAGGTCAACCAAGGACCCTGAACCCAAGGACCTAGACCCAGAGGATGCCAAATAATTGGGGGTCTCCCCTTCAGTCTCCCCTGCAAAGCAGCATCTTTGCCTGTCATTTTTGGCTGTTGCTGGGAGATGTTCAACTGTGGGTTTGTAATGCATTCTAATTGAGCTCAATTCACTGAGACAGACGCTACAGGTTGTGCTCTTTGTATTTTAACATAGGTTTTACTATATAAATTCCAAGCTACTGTGTTCATTACAAAATTATCCATGGGGGTCGTACGAGAGTTGAAAATTCAGATGCTCTTAGGGCCAGCAAGTAACCTAAATGGAGTGGTCCGGCTGTCAGATAGAGGCCCTGGGGTGGGTCTAAGGGAAGCTGTGACCCAGCTCCAGCCAGTCATGGCCATGTGGGGATATTGGCTCACTAGTCCTCTGACTTTTCTAGAAAAGTGGGAAAATAAAATTTTTGTGTAAAATTTCCTGGCTTTTAAGCGTTAGCAACTAATCCCAAAATGTTTTAAGACTTTGAGCAGCTGAATAACAATGAGCAGATACAATAATGCATCCTGCCCCTGAAAGTTCATGGCTCCTCTTCTTACTGACTCTTTGAACAGTCACTGTTCCATTTTATAAATTCTAAGCTACTGCATTCACAATAAAAGGATCCATATGGGTAATAACAAGAGTTGAAAATTCAGATGCTCGAAGGTCCAGCAAGTTGTCGTCCAGTCGCTCAGTTGTGTCCGAATCTTTGCAACCCCATGGACTGCAGCATGCCAGGCTTCCCTGTCCCTCACTATCTCCTAGAGTTTACTCAAGCTCATCTCCATTGAGTCGGCCCTGCCATCCAACCATCTCATCCTCTGTCATCCCCTTGTCCTCCTGCGCTCAATCTTTCCCAGCATCAGGGTCTTTTCCAGTGAGTCGGCTCTTCTCATCAAGTGGCCAGCAAGTAACCTAAATGAAATGGTCCTAAATGAAGGCAGAGAGCGTGTCTCCCTTCACAAAAGCATAAACATAATTCACAACAGCTAACGACTCACAGGGCCTCTCAGTTAATGGACCAGAGCCAGGACCCAGCCCGAGGAGGGTCCGCTCTTGTCTGGGACATTGCGTGGGCCGTGCCTGGCTGCTGGCTCCCTGGAAGAAGCCCACAGCAGGCGGAAGGGCAGGCTTCCCCCAACCCCATCATGGCAAGCGATGCTTTAGTTTTGTTGTGAAAACCTTGTGACTGGCTGGCCCCTGTTGATTGGCGTTAGCTCTGCCATCTTCAACTCACGGCTTCAAAGTCACCCGGTCTAGCCCGCAGAGGCGGGGGGGATGAGCAAGCCTCTCTTGTGGGGATGTTTCAAGGGCAGGCCTGGAAGTGGCAAGAACTTGGCATCGTGGCTACAGAGCCCAATCACCAGGGAAGCTGATAGCTGCAATCCAGCAGTGTGCCACGTAGCAAGAGGGGCGGACAGCTCTGGTGACTCCTGCTCCTGAAAAATTACACGGAAATGATTCATGTTCTCTGATATTGTCCTTGTTGTGGTTGAAAATATATCTCCTGTGCAGTGAAGTTTCAAATTTTTGAAATATTAAGATTAAAACCAGAACATGGACTGACCTGATAAAACACCCGGCTTCTCCCTGACATTCATTTTATTTCTCATACAGAGCTTTGCACACAGTTAAGCCTCCAGTCACATTTCCTGAAAAGCATTTAAGTGGCCCTGGAGTTGATTATCAGGCTGAAGCGGTTGGGACCAGTGGCTGCATCCACTCGCCAGGCAACTGGCCTCCCAGCCTGACTGTGTCTTCCCTCTGGGGGTGATGGGAGGTGGGCAGGAGGAGAAGGGGTAACCCCCACCCCACCCCCCACTGTGCTGTGAGCAGGTGACCTTGGGTAACTCACTTCCCTTCTCCGAGGCCTCCGTTTCTCATCAGGAGAATGGAGATTTGTTCCCGCGGTGTTTTGCAGCATTGCTGCAGTCACATGACTCTGATCTGCCAGACTGTGATGTCCAATAAACCGATGCTAAATCAAACTAGTTCAGTTCAGTTCAGTCGCTCAGTCGTGTTCAACTCTTTGCTACCCCATAAACAGCAGCATGCCAGGCCTCCCTGTCCATCACCAACTCCCGGAGTTTACCCAAAGCCATGTTCATTGAGTCAGTGATGCCATCCAACCATCTCATCCTCTGTCATCCCCTTCTCCTCCTGCCTTCAATCTTTCCCAGCATCAGATCTTTTCCAGTGAGTCAGTTCTTCTCATCAAGTGGCCAAAGGATTGGAGTTTCAGCTTCAACATCAGTCCTTTCAATAAACACCCAGGTCTGATCTCCTTTAGGGTGGATTGGTTGGATCTCCTTGCAGTCCAAGGGACTCTCAAGAGTCTTCTCCAACACCACAGTTCAAACACAACTGAACTGAACTGAACTGAAATCAAACGAGATGCTGGAGAAGCATCTAGAGCATCTGGAGCAACCCAGAGCAATCCAAACCTGGCCACGTTATCGGGGAAATCCCCAAACACGTCTGGGTGAGTGCTAGGTCCTCACAAGCAAAAGACACACAGCTTCCCAGACGAGGAGTCTGTCAGCAGAATCAGAGAGCCCGGGGCTGGCCTCGGCCTAGGGGAGGGGACCACTTTCAGAGTGGGGCTCGTGATCTCCCCCCGGACACACTGACCCCCGCCTCACAAGCGGCCCCTGCTGGGTGCCCTTGGGTCTCTGAGCAGCCTGTCAGGGGTCCGAGACCCCCCAGCTGATCCCTCCACGCATCCACAGCTCGTTCTCCGTGTGCCAGGGTGTGAGGAAAGCTGGGGAGTTCTCTCCTTTTGGCAGAACAAAACCTTTGTTTCCCCAGAAGCCAGGGCTCTCCTGGTTGAAGGACAAGTAGGCACGGACCCCACGCAGATGTCAGCGTGCCAGCTACAGCCACCCAGGCCCCTGGGGCCTCCCCACCAAGGCGCGGGCTGGGAGCTCTGGGGGTGTGTATATCCACTGTGACCTACCCATGAAATCAGGCTAAATTGAATATCAAGTACAGCTTCCACATGGGGAAAAAAAAAGAAAATCATTTGCAGCCAGAGAAGGAAATGGAGGAAACTGTGACCTTCACGTGAGTGAGGAGTCCAAGGCAATGCTTCTTGAACTTTGAAAGAATGGATGAACCACTCAGGGTCTGGGGGGCGGGGGGTGAGCGGGGAAAGGGCTGTGCGTGTCCAGGTCCGAGGTGGGGCCAGGCCCCTGCATTTTGATGGCACGCCAGGAAATCGGAGTGCGGACCACTCTTTCAGAAACACAGACTCAGGTGTCCTCCGGTGGGGAAGCCTTCAAGGGCTACCCTTTCGTGTGATGAGGTGCAGTGTGTGTGTGTGTGTGTGTGTGTGTGTGTGTGTGTGTGTTGTGAGCTGTACCATTGTTCTCAGACTGCAGCTTGCGTCAGAATCACCTGGAGTGTTTGCTAAAACAGATCACTGGGCCCCGACTGGAGCATCTGACGTGCAGACCCCCAAGTGTGCACGTCTGAGCAGACCCCACGTTCCCAGGTGATGCTGCAGCTGCTGGCTTGGGGTCCCACTGAGAACTGCTGCCCTAGACCAGGATTCCAGCCTCAGCACCTCGGAGACCCAGAGGTGGATAATACAGGGCCTGTGCCTTGCTGGATGGTTAATAACGTCCTGCCTGCTACCTGCTAAATGCCAGCAGCAGTTCTTGACACAATGGGTTAAATCCATTTCACCTGCCTTCGCAGGGTTGTTTTAAGGCATGGCCTCCAAGCAGCACGTGGCCTAGACAATAAGCTGTTTGCCCGAGTTGTTTTCCAGGAACTTGAAATCAGCTGCTGAGCTGGTTAAGAGTGGATAGGACCACTGACCCTGGAACTGGGTATCTGCGAGTGTCTGCTCTGTGACTTTTTGAGATTGCAGGGCAAAAAACTCCACCGTCAGATCTTACTGACGTCTTTACACCATCTTTACACCTGCAGAGGGCTGGAGCCAAGTTACGCCTGCGCAGAACAGCGGGGACGCCTTTTTCCAATCACCTTTCCCCATGCATCAGACCACCTGCCTCTTTATTCTTCATCCCGCCAACACCCCAAGCCCCTGGCCTTTGGGGAGATAAATCTGTGACTAGTTACAAAGCCTCCTCACTTGACTTTCTTAGGAATAAACTCTCTTTGCTGCAAAGTGTCTCAGCCCTTTGGGCTGTTACGGGTCGGGGCAAAATGAACTTATTTGCATAACACCCTGATGTGTGACAACCAAAAACGTCTCTAGACATTGCTGAATGTCCCTGATGAACCAATAATCCTCTTGGGCCTGATGGACCAAGTCCCCACCCATTTGAGGGCAGTTGGTCTAGAGGAAACCAGAGGCCTTCTGGATATTAGCAGGTCAGTCTGAGGGTTCCTGGCAGCGACATTGCATTTCCCCATCATGTTTGTTATGAGCTCTCCTTGCCTGCTCACTTTTTACCCCTGCCTGCTCCTGTCCCATCCCTACCTCTGTTCACTCCAAGCAAGGACATATCTCTCCTTCATTCCCTTAAGTTGTCCTCCCTGACTTTCTTCATCATAAGAACGAGCTCACCTTCGTGCTGAAAGCAGTTTCTCAGGCCTCTCTCTGGACACCCTGACTCAGGGGTGCATGGGGCCCTGGAATCTGTATGTTAAATGTGTCCCAGGAGGTGCTGACATCGTAAACTCGGGGCAGTTCTGCCTTGGGGTTTCTCAAACCTCCACATGCAATCACATGACTTGGTGTGTGTGCTGAGTCGCTTCAGTCACGTCTGACTCTTTGCAACACTGTGGACCATAGCCTGCCCCGCTCCTCTGTCCCTGGGATTCTCCAGGCAAGAATACAGGAGTGGGTTGCCATTCCCTTCCCAAGAGGATCTTCCTGACCCAGGGATCAAACCCACGTCTCCTGTGTCTCCTGCCTCGGCGGGTTCTTTCCCACTAGCACCACCTGGGAAGCCCTACATTGCCTGGGGATCTTGTTGAATTCCAGATTTTGATTCTGTCAGTCTGGGGTGGAGCCTGCAAGTCTGCATTGCTTTTCTCTTTGTTTTATTTTTTTGATTGTGCAAGGTCTTAGTTGCGGTACACAGGATCTTCTGTCTTCTTTGCAGGGTCTTTGGGGGCATGCAGACTCTTGATTGCAGCATGCGGGATCTGGTTCCCTGACCAGGGATGGAACCTGGGCCCCCTGGATTGGGAGTGTGGCGTTTAAGTGGCTGGACCACCAGGGAAGCCCCCCAGCTGGGCATTTCTAAGCAGCTCTCAGGGACGCTAGCACGCCACAGGTCCACAGGCCACTGCCAACTGAACACCAGACTTCAGAACAGACTCCGGTGTTTCTGAGGATCATTGACCCTTCCCTATCAGGACATTCTTTTTGAGCCTTGTCTCTGCTCAGCCTGCCACCATGCCAGACTCTTTGCGACCCCATGGACTGTAGCCCACCAGGCTCCTCTGTCCATGGAATTTTCCAGGCAAGAATACTGGAGTGAGTGGCCTGTCCCTTCTCCAGGGAGTCTTACTGACCCAGGAAGCAAACCGGTATCTCCTGCATTGCGGGCAGTTTCTTTACCAGCTGAGCTACCAGGGAAGCCACTATGTTACTCTAGACCGAATCCCCATTCTTTCATCCTTTCTCATCATCAGAGCCCTGAGTCTGCTCTCCGGCTGCCATTCACCGACAAACCTGCTTTACACACAGCAACTTCATTTTCCCTTTTCTTTACTCCTCTGTGCTAACTCCTTTTGAGTCAGAACTAGCTGAAATTGTCAACCAAACGGCTCCATCAGAGTGATTTCTTAAGGCAAAGTCCAGCTTTCCTTCCACGAGAAACCCTCTGTTTTTCTGGTGCACTGCTTCTAATCTACAGTGTGGTCAGCATCATTGGGACCTTGTCAGAAAGGCAAAGAATCAGGAACTGGGGAGTGGCCGCACCATCCGTGTTTTAATTCCCCAGGTGAGTCTCCTGCACCTTCGGGTCAGGAAACCACTGGTCTAGAGCACAGCTTTTCAGTGGATTCCCTCACCGTGTGCACGGTAAAGCTCAGCCTGTGTCACACCAGCCAACGAAGTCACAGCTTCTAGGTTGGTTGACGAGCTCCAAGAGCTAGTGAGGCTGAAGCCATCTGAATAACCCTGCAGGTGACGCACCAGCTTACTAAGCTCAACATACATTTGCAAGCACCGGCAAATCTGGAAGCATAATGTGCCCTTTTGATTTATACCTGTGACAATACTCATGCCTCAATTATTTATGTGATAAGGCTCCATCCTCTGTAGGCGCTCTGAGGGGAGCCTGTCTACATAAACTGCTCTTCTTCCTGAAAATAAAATATGTCAAAACAGAATCATGTGGTATTTTCTTAAGAGCAAAACGATGATGTGATTTGCAAATGCCATGCTCTCGGGGCATGAGTAACATTCTCATTATTCATCCTCTACCACCCGACCTGGAATCTGGAAGCTGCTCTAAAGGCAAACCAGGTGAGAGTCTGTGTGTAAACATGCCAGACACATCGGGTGTTGCTTTCTGAATTATTTAGACTTGATCACCCACACACGCTGATGGTTTCGTGTTGGCATTAATTACCTTGTTGAGTCACCTCCGTGCACAGAACGCTGGCTGCAGAAACACTGCAGAGGTTGATTTTAGTCGTGCTCTGAATGAGCAGAGTGCATCTGAGAACAAAGGAGAGGAGAGGAAAACCTCCATCTGGACACCTCGAGAGAATCTAACACAATGCAAGCCCACTGACCCTTGGTTTCCCATTGATCATCAAGCTGGTTTCTCCATGAAGCTGGGCTGGCACGGAAGACAGGCACGTGTCTAGTGAACACCATCTCTGTGAAAATGCTCCATGGAGGACAGACCTTTCCTGTCACTTAAAATCTGATTTCTAAATGTGAGACACTGGTACATTATTTTTCCTGGTTCTCCTGATGTACTCCAGTTCTTCCCTTTCAACTTAATTGAATTAAAATATATTCTGGAAAACCCTGATAGCTCAGTTGGTAAAGAATCCAGCTGCCATGCAGGAGACCCTGGTTCAATTCCTGGGTCAGGAAGATCTGCTGGAGAAAAGGTAGGCTACCCACTCCAGGATTCTTGGGCTTCCCTGCTGGCTCAGCTGGTCAAGAATCCACCTGCCATGCAGGAGACCTGGGTTCGATCCCTGGGTTGGGAAGATCCCCTGGAGAAGGGAAAGGCTACCCACTCCAGTATTCTGGCCTGGAGAATTCCAGGGACTGGATAGTCCATGGCGTGGCAAAGAGTCAGACACGACTGAGCGACTTTCACTTTCCCTGGAAAACCAAAGAAGAGAGGAAATCTTTCCTCTTTACCCTCGTTTCTGTGGGGGAAGGTAGATGCAGACCCTCAGCCCTGCGGTCAGAGGAACAGAGAAGTTGGCTTTGCTGCTTGTGCAAATCCAAGTCAAGTAGGGAGGTCCCCATCCAGGCAGGACAATTCGAGGAGAGGAGCACAGCCTGTGATAGGCCCTCCAGAGGTGGGAGGGAGTTGCTGAAAAACACAGATACTGTGGGGGCAGGGCTCTGAGACAGTCCCCACTCCACCCCCGGCTTGCACATCCCTTTAGTGTGCTGGGGCCTGTGGACTTACAGGGTATCGCTCTGCAGTGAGGTTACCAATCCCTGGTGTTTGGTGATCAAAAGATTGTTCCTTGTGGGCTTTTGAAAGAAGAAGACACCATAGGGACTCACTCCTGCTGTCGGGCCTGCAGAGAAGCAAACGCCCAGGCTATCAACCACCCACGGGGGCCTCGGGAAGCTGAGGACAGCCCCCCAGCAGCAGCTGTGAGGAGTAAATTCTGCCAAGGACACGAGAGTTTAGAAGCGCCTTGGAAGAGACCCCAGCCCCAGCGGACACCTTGAGCGCAGCCTCTGGAGACCCTGAGCTAAGGAAGCAGACGCCCCCGCCCTGACCTCCCGGGCACAGAAACGCCCAGCTGATGATCTCTTCTGTTGTTAGCTGCTCAAGCTGTGGTCTTTTTTTTTTAATAACCAAAACTAATATAGTTGCATAAAGTTATTCAGAAGAATGTTAGTAAGTGGTTATTTACTTAATTGGAGCACCCTTTAAAAAAAAAAGTTAACTTGAAAGTACTTTGATCTGCTGAGTCAGCCAGAAAACCACACTGCAAATTCTCTCCCTGGAAATTAACAGCCCTGCAGAGTCCCGTCTCCCATCCGCTCACCATTCATCTAAACGCAGGGATACCCACTGAGAGCCTTCGCATCCCTGGCTCTCCCGCACAGGCAAGCATCTGAGCTCCCCGTTCTCACTAAAGCAGAGCTTAGAGCCACAGTCTCACTAGCAGGATGACGATTTTTTCCTGGCTCTTCTCCTTCCTTAAAAGTACAGATGATTTACAGCGTTGTGTTTTCTGGGATTCCCTGGGGGCTCAGAGGTTAAAGTCGTCTGCCTGCAATGCGGGAGACCCGGGTTTGATCCCTGGGTCACGAAGATCCCCTGGAGAAGGAAACAGCAACCCACTCTAGTATTCTTGCCTGGAGAATCCCATGGACGGAGGAGCCTGGTGGGCTACTGTCCACAGGTCCGCAAAGAGTCAGACACGACTGAGCAAATAGTCTTGTCTAGCCTTTGAGTTGACTCATTGGAAAAGACTCTGACACTGGGAGGGATTGGGGGCAGGAGGAGAAGGGGACAACAGAGGATGAGACGGCTGGATGGCATCACTGACTCGATGGACATGAGTCTGAGTGAACTCCGGGAGTTGGTGATGGACAGGGAGGCTGGTGTGCTGCGATTCATGGGGTCGCAAAGAGTCGGACACACTGAGCGACTGAACTGAACTGAACTGAACTGAGTCTCTTGTTGGTTTCTGGTGTGTAGCAAAGTGACTCAGTTATATGTATCTATACATATACTTTTCCAGAGTCTTTTCCATTATAGGTTATTGCAAGGTACTGAATATAGCTCCTTGGGCTGCACAGGAAGTCCTTGCTGTTTATCTGTTTTGCATATAGTAGTCCGTGTATGTTCATCCCAAAGGCCCAGCTTCTCCCACCCCACCCCGCTATGCACTCTGGTGACCACAAGTTTGTATTCTGTGTCTGCGGCTCTGTTTTCTAAATAAGCTCATTTCTGTCATTTTTTTGGATTCCATGTACAAATGATGTCACACAATATTTGCCTTTCTCTGTCCAATTTACTCGGTATGATCATCTCTAGGTCCATCCACGTTGCCGCAAATGGCATTGTTCCATTCTTCCTACAGCTGAGGAATATTCCGGGATGCGTATACACCACACCTTCTTGGTCCATTTGCCTGTCAGTGGGCGTTTACGTTGCTGTGTCTCGGCTATCATAAACAGTGCCTCTATGCCCACTGGGCTGCATATATCTTTTTGATACCGAGTTTTTGTCTTTTCTGGAAATATGCCCAAAATGAGATGGCTGAATCATACAGTAGCTCTATTTTTAGGTTTTTAAGGAACCTCCATACTCTACACTGATCTCCGCAGTGGCTATACCAGTTTTCATTCCCACCAACAGTGCGGAAGGGTTCCCTTTTCTCCACACTCTCTGCAGCATTTATTATTTGTAGAGATTTTAACGATGGCCATTCTCACTGGTGTGGGATGATACCTCATTGTAGTTTTGATTTGCATTTCTCTAATAAGCAGCAACGTTGAGCATCTTTTCATGTTCCTGTTGATCATCTGTGTGTCTTCTTTGGAGAAATATCTATTTATGTCTTCTGCCCATTTTTTGATTGCATCATCTGTTTTTTTGGTAGTGATCTGTATGAGCTATTCATATATTTTGGAAATTAAGTTCTTGTTGGTTGTACTATTTGCAAATATTTTCTCCCAGTCCATAGGTTGTCTTTTCATCTTATAGTTTCCTTTCCTGTTCAAAAACTTACAAGTTTGATAAGGTCCCATTTGTTCATTTTTACTCTTACTCATTTCTGTTGCCTTGGGAGACGGACCTGAGAAAGCACTGGTACAATTTCAGAGAACGTTCTGCCTACTTTCTCATCTAGGACTGTTATACCGCCATGTCTTACAGTTGTCTCCAAGCCATTTTAAATTTATTTTTTGTGTGTGGTGTGAGGATGTGTTTTAACTTTATTGATTTACCTGCAGCTGTCCGGCTTTCCCAAGACCACTTGCTAAAGAGACTATCTATCTTTTCTCCATTGTCTATTCTTGCCTCCTTTGTCACAGATTAATTGATCATAGGTGTGCAGGCTTCCTCCTGGGCTGTCTATTCTGTTCCATTCAGCCATGTCTGTTTTTGTGTTAATGCCATGCTATTTTGACTACTGTAGCTTTGCAGTATTGTCTTCGGTCTGGGAGGGTTATGCTTTCTGGTTTGTTCTTTTCCTCAGGACTACTTTGGCAATTCTAGGTCTTTTATGGTTGCATATAAATCTTAGGATGATTTGTTCTAGTTCTGTGAAAAATATCATGGGTAATTTGATAGGGATCACATTAACCCTGTGGATTGCTTTGGATAGCAGGGCCATTTTAACAATATCAGTTCTTCTAATGCAAGAGCATGCGATAGCTTTCATTGTTTTTAATCATCTGTAATCTCCTTCGTCAATGTTTTGTAGTTTAAGTCTTTCACCTCCCTGGTCAGGTCCCCTAACCTTTTCTCGATAGCAGATCCCAGTTCCCCAGTGTGGTCCTCACCTCAGGTTGGTCCTGGTTTTCTCCAGACTCATCACACAGGTTTGAACCAAGACACCCACAGGCTCGGAGTCCACCGGTTTCCTGGCTGGCTGCTCGGACCTCTTACTGAGACTGCTTAACCTCCCTGGGGTGCCCAGAGAACCCACTTCCCCACCAGCGACCTCACCAACACCTACGGCATGTGAGACTCTCTCAGGTCCTCAGGGTACTGAAGCCGCAGATAATCCAGACATCCCTGAGCCTCCGAGTAAAGGCCCCCGTGGGCTCTTGTGTGTAAAGCATGGAAGTGCATTGTCTGCAGCAAATCAACTGATGGCTCCAATCAGAGCCCCTCAGATATTTGTGCAAACGCCCCCCACCGAAGTCATGCTCCAATACTTTGGCCACCTCGTGTGAAGAGCTGACTCACTGGAAAAGAGCCTGATTCTTGGAAAGACTGAAGGCGCGAGGAGAAGGGGACGACAGAGGATGAGATGGTTGGATGGCATCACTGACTCATTGGACATGAGTTTGGGTAAACTCTGGGAGACAGTGAAGGACAGGGAAGCCTGGCTGCAGTCCATGGGGTCGCAGAGCTGGACACGATTGAGCAACTGAACAACAGCAAAGCAATGCTCGGCTCCAGCCTTCCCCACCTTCCCCCGAACCCCCAGGCCCCTGTGTGTGTCTCATGGACAGAAGTTATGTTACCTTCACATCCTGGTTCTCTCTCCCCCAGAGCAGCTCTCGAAGTCTCACCCATCCCCAGCACCACCCTACTTGCCAAGAATATTCTCTTCTTAAGGGGAATTCCCTTGCCAGCTGCTAGGATAATAAATCCTTTGAGCACGTCGGAGGCACCTTGTGTTCCCCCAAAGAAGTGGAGGTAGACCCCAAAATATCTTACAGCATTTGTGAAAAGCAGCTTGACTGAGCATCTGCTGCCTAAGGAACAATCCCAGAACTCATGGACTCGAAACAACGCTGGCTTATTATTTGTCACGTTTCTGAGAAATCTGACCAGGCTGCTTCCCCGTGCTCATTTGTGCATCTGTGTGGAGGGGATGGTTAGCCTGGGCAGGACGACCTCGCCAGCACACCTGGAATCATGCAGCTGAGCTGACGCCCAGCCTTTCTGCAGCCCTGTCTCCCCAGGGCAGCTGGGGCGGGGTGCAGCCTCCTGAGAGGGAGCGGAGGCCCTGAGCCCCTGAAAGCCCAGGCAGAAGTCACCTGCCGTTCCCCCTGTGTCTGCTGGTCAGAGCACATCACCATGAGGCCGCAGTGGCAGGGGAGCACCCAGGTCAGGGGAGCACCCGGGACAGGGGAGCACCCTGGAGACAGGGGAGTGCCTGGGGGACAGGGGAGCATGTGGGGGACAGGGGAGCACCTGGGGAGCAGGGGAGCATGTGGGGGACAGGGGAGCACCAGGGCAGGGGAGCACCTGGGGGACAGGGGAGCACCAGGGCAGGGGAGCACCTGGGGGACAGGGGAGCACCCGGGGCAGGGGAGCACCCAGGTCAGGGGAGCACCCGGGGCAGGGGAGCACCCGGGGCAGGGGAGCACCCGGGGGATGGAGAGTCACAGGTCCTGGAGGGGAGGAATAGGAACTCTCTTCCTGAAGAGGCAGCTCTACCTGGATGGGCTGACTGCATCTCTCACCTTCTCCCTCCCTCCCCGCAGGCACTTCTGTCTTGATCTCTCCTTCTCCTTGACTCCATCTCTCTCTCACACACAGAGACACAGACACACACAGACACACACACAGAGATACACACAGACTCACACACACACACATGCAGACACATACATACAGACACACACGTGACACAGAGACAGAGACATAGACACAGACACACACACAGAGACACACACAGACATGCAGACACATACACAGACACATACACATATACACACACACACACAGATACATACACACAGACACACACACACATAGACACATACACAGAGAAACACATACACCCAGACACACACACAGAGGCACACACAGACACACACACAGACACGCAGACACACACAGAGACACACAGACACACACACTGAAAGACTCAGACCTCAACCCCGGGCCCTGGACTGGAGACAGACCTGTGTCCGGAGCAGCTCGGCTCCTCAAGGCTCTGCCCTTGGTTCTCGGCCCACACTCATCTTAAACACCTCAATTCTGAGGGCTCTCAGCTCTTAAAGTGGCTCTGCTTTCCTGGCACATCTAAATCCAAGAAGTGGGTCTCTTCTGTCTCAAAGTTGGGTCAGCCCTGGCCTTCCACATGGAGCTGCTTTTCAAGAGGTCCTGCCAAAAGGTCAGTGCACACCAAGGCTCTGTGACCCTCTCTGGGTGGAACCGAAGGTCTCCAGGCATTGGACGTGGTGCCCTTTTCTTCCTACACAGGGACATTTGGATGCCAGGGGCCAGCGAGAGTCGGGGACAAGTGGCCGAGTGGGCAGTAAACAGAACCAAGCAAAAAACCAGCCCTGGAGTAAGAGGGTGCACGCGCAGGCATGGGGGCAGACGGCACACTGAGCTATTGGCTAGATTCAAGAGGGGTCGGGGGAGCTTCCAGTTGGATCCCAGAGCAAACGTGGAGAAATTGAGTCTGAGGGCACCACCAGGCCAGGGTGGTGTCGTTCACAAAGAGAGGTCGTTCTGTCAACGCAGCCCCGGGAAGCGGCCGCATCTTACCTGTGTGATGCAGGCTCCCGTGAAGGGGCCAGGTGTGAGGAACAAATCACAGCCTCCGGGGAAGCTCCACACACTTAACACTGTCACCCTGATGGAAAGGAGCTGTTAAAAGCATAGACTGCGAGCCCGATTACTCGGCTGAAATACCTGAGCTCATTAACTTGATAAATTTCAAATTTCCTCCGTGCGGTGTAGACAGAGGCACACGGAGAAAATACCAGGTTACTTTTCCCCAAGGAGAAGCTGAGCAGTAAAAAGCCTTCCACCTAGGTCCTTTCAACTCTTGCCCCGTGGCTCAGATGGTAAAGAATCGCCTGGAATGCAGGAGACAGGGACTTCAGTCCCCTGGAGAAGGGAATGGCAATCCACTCCCGTATTCTTGCCTGGAGAATTCCATGGACCGAGGAGCCTGGTGCGCAACAGTCCATGATGTTGCAAAGAGTCAGACATGACTGAGCGACTAACACTTTCCCTTTCTTTAGGTCCTTTCAAAGTCTAAAACTTCCTGAAAAGGGAATAGCTTCCCTTTTCCCTCCATGGGAATATTCTGGATATTCACAAGAGCCCAGCTGGCCCTCAGAACCATCATGGTCAAGAAAGGAAGCAAACAGACACAAAGGACTTCTTTGCCAATTTAAGAGGCAGGGGTGACAAAATTCTTTGCGATGAGGAAAGGAAAAAGACAGGCTCTTTCAAATGGGCAATTTAGCAATTATGCTTTTGGGGAAATTTTTTTACAAGCAGCTTGGTACATTTCTATTTTTAAAATAATGACATATACTTGATCAAAAATGCTAAAATGCTATTTCCAGCAAATTGCACAGATAATTAAGTCTAATTTCCATGATGTTTGAAATAATAGCCATAAATCTTTGCAGGTTCTTGTATTCAATCCGTTCTGAAAATTCATTTAAATTTTATTGTAATACAAAGTTTTCTCATCTCAGTGACTTTCTATGAGTTTAGCTAACTAAGGATAGGTCCACAAAGGCAAAGTAGGAAAAAAGAAAATTATTTGGCCAACTCAAGTGTTGTAAAAAATAAAAGTATTCTAATTACATACAGTCTTGGTTCAACTCTCCAGTATTTTTCCTTCAATGGCTTCAGAATCTATATTGAAAATTCTCCTTCAAGTTTCAGAGTGAGTGGAGTATAATTTTCTCCCACAGATATAATGTGGGTTGAAAGTTATAATGAATATGTAATTTAACAAACTACTCCCAAAATCTACATGAGGATGGGCCAAGGAAGGGTGTAGAAAGGGGTTGGATTAAAACGACTCCTAGACACACTGTTTTTGAATGAAAACTATCATAGTTCAAGGGCTAAACAAAACTCTGAAACCAAACCTCCCACAAAATAGCATAGGGAAATTCACTTCTGTTATTTCTTCTGACCGTCTCAACTGCTTAGGTATTTTGGAGAGGAAAAGCAGCCTCCTAAAGGCACACATCTAGTGAGAAGACTCCTATTGGGACCCACTCTGACTCTGGAACCCAGACTCTTCACTACACTATGCATGAGATGCAGTGGGTTTTAGTAGAAGTCTTTACTAATCCCCACGTCAGCGGTCCCCAACCTTTTCAGCACCAGGCACCAGTTTCATGGAAGATAATTTTTCCACAGACCGGGCAAGGGAGGGATGGTTTCAGGATGATTCAAACACATGACATTTATTATATATTTTATTACTATTATTATTACATCAGCTCCGCCTCAAATCATCAGGCATTAGATCTTGGAGGCTGGGGACCCCTGCATGTGGTCACAGCACCCCCCAAAAGTGCTCCCCTGTTATCTACATGCTGGTGGTTTAGTCGCTCACTTGTGTCCAACTCTTGCAACCCCAACTCAGGGATTAAGCCCAGGTCTCCTGCATTGCAGGAAGATTCTTTACAATCTGAGCTACCAGGAAAGCCCTACACAGGTCAGCTGAAGTGAAAATTGCTCAGTTGTGTCTGACTCTTGCGACCTCGTGGACTGAATTCCCCAGGCCAGAATACTGGAGTGGGGAGCCTTTCCCTTCTCCACGGGATCTTCCCAACCCCAGGGATCGAACCCAGGTCTGCCGCATTGCAGGCAGATTCTTTACCAGCTGAGCCAGCAGGGAAGCCCAAGAATCCTGGAGTGGGTAGCCTATCCCTTCTCCAGTGGATCTTCCCAACCCAGGAATCGAACTGGGGCCTCCTGCATTGCAGGTGAATTCTTTACCAACTCAGCTAGGAGGGTCAGCTGAAGCTAAACATGAATTTCTATAATATTATGTTATTTTGCATCTTATTTCAGGAGTCAGCAAACTTTTATCTTTCTTTAATAAAGGGTCACATTGTAAATGTTTTGGGGATTTGGAGGCCATCTATAAGGTTTCTGTCACAACTATTCAAATCTGTCATTTTAACACAAAAGCAGCCATAGACACTAGAGAAACAAGATGTGTGTGGCTGTCTTTCAAGTTAAATTGTATTTATTAAACAATGAAGTGGGCCGGGTTGGGCCCACGTGCTGCGGTTGCCAGCGCCTGCTCTGTCGGATGCCTGTGGACACAGGATGTTGACGCTGCCACCTGGGCTGGCCTCATTACACACGGAGAGTGGGAGGAGGTCTGTGCACAGAGTGAAATATTTATGTGCTCACATTTATATTTCAACACCCACATACTTCCAAGGGGAGATTTGGAAAGGCTTACAGCAAATCCCCATTTGGAAATGAAATGATCTGAAGCTATTCAAGGAAAGCAGGAAAATACACACCCAGTCAGGCGGTTTTCCCACGTACGCAGCGGTTGTGTGTGAGTCAATTCCAAACTGAGGATGAATGAAGCATGGGGGTGCCCCGAGCCTCCTCGCGGGCCCAGTGGGAATGTCAGGCTCCTCCTGACCCCACATTTCTAAGGGTTCATCAGACATGCCCTGACATAAACGACATGTTGGACCTAGGCAGTGTCTTTGGTGGAGGGGAGTCATTTCATGGCAGAAGCAAGTTAACTGAGTGCATCGCTCTCTGTTCACGCCCCCAGGTCATGACCTAGACGCCTAGTTCATCCCACAGGCCCAGCTTTCCAGCCCCGTCGAAGGAGGCTGAGCGACAGCGAGTGCGTGTTCCATGGAATTAACATGGAACTTCTCTCTGGAGCACTGGATCATGTCAAGATTTTGAAGTTAGTCAAACAACACACTTGTACTACTGAAAACGAGCACATGTACTTCTAACATCAGAACTGTTGTTGTTGTTCACTTGCTAAGTGGCGTCCGACTCTCTGTGACCTCACGGACACACCAGGCTTCCCTGTCCCCCACTATTTCCCGGAGTGTGCTCACGTAGATATCCACTGAGTCTGGATGCAAATTCTGGCTTTCTCCTGAGCCTCGAGGAAGTTACCTAACCTCTGAGACTTAGTTCACTAATCTGTAAAATAGGCTGAAGAGTCAGGAGGAGGGTAAAATCGCCTGGGCCCGTGACAGGCCTCCCGACACGAGGTGCCGCCTATATCTCAGGTCTCCAGCCTTCACGAGGATGGCACCACATCTCCCAAGTGCTCTCTGTTCCTGAGACGCTGGGGACCCTGCTCTTAATAAACCACTGGTTGGTGTTTCCAATGTCCAGATACTGAGCACAGTAAACTTCTCATCCCACCTCCATTTCATCTCTTAGTTTCTCCGCAGAAACATTCCTTAGTTGACTTTGAAGGGGCATTAAGCCCCTGGGCCCGTCTAGAATGGACCGCCCAGGAAGTGATACCAGGTTCCCACCAGCAGAGACGCTAAGAAATCGGTTCAGTATCACACTTGACATTTTCAAAAGAGGAGATCAGATCTGAATTATTTTCCATGTTAAAGGAGAAATTAAATAATTCATAGCACTAAACCGCTCTTGTTGGAACAAACACTGCTTATCAGAAGTACAGTGCTGTCTGTGGTAGGTCATGAATTTACATTCCTAAGAACTAAAACTTTTTTTTTTAAACAAATATCAGGTTTTTCTAGAACCTACGCTTAAAAAAAAAAAAAATCTTTCTGCCCCAACATAAAACACTTGTTTTTAGACTTCATCACTCACATTACTCAATTCCTATATGTTTAATTATTCAATTCAAAAAAATTATCTATTGATCGTCTGCTGTATTCAGGTCCCTCCCCTCAGAAGTTTATATTCTGGAAAGGAAATATGGTGCGTGTGCAAATGGTCATTATTTAAAGGAGAGGGTCAGCAAGAGAAGAGAAGTGGAAGCTCTGGAAGGAAACAGCCAAGGCTTCAAATCCCAGCTCCCCACCTTCCCCGCAGGGAGGACCCGGCCAGGTTGCTTCCTCTGCCTCAGCTTTGGTTTCCTCATCTGCACAGAGCTGATCAGAACACCTGCCACGTGGGGCTGACTGCGCGGGAAGTAGCTGACTACGGCAGATACTCTGACTGCGGAGGAGCGCTGATGGCGGGGGATACGCTGACTACACTGAGGCTGCGCTGACTGCGCTGAGGATAAGCTGACTGCAGGGGATGCGCTGATTGCGGGGGATGCGCTGACTGCGCTGAGGATACGCTGACTGCGGGGGATGCGCTGATTGCGGGGGATGCGCTGACTGCGCTGAGGATGCGCTCAGACACTGTACACCAGCCCCCGACTTTGTCAAAGTCCACAGACGAACCAAATGATGACAACAGATGAAAAGCTGCCCGGTTTAAAGTAGGATGAAAGACCACGCAGCAGGAAATCTAGGAACAGACTGAGATTTAGAAAAACAGAAAGGAATTAAGTTTTAGAAAAAGTAAATAGCATACTTTTCTCAGTCACCCGAGTCTATAACCTAAAATTCAATGGCTCCTCGGTCACTGGCTCTCACGAGAGCCGCAGGAGCAGAACCTGGGCAGTAACACGGCACCGGTACCAGGCTCCGCCGGCAGGCGAGGACGGGGCCACGCCCAGGGCCTGGGAAAAGCCAGGGCAGAGGAGAAGACTTGCTCTTTGAGACTCCCTATTGTATTCAGGGTGTGGTCAACCTAAAGCTCAGCCCCGAACCCCAGAATCCCACAAAGACCCCCCTCCTCCCTTCTTCGGCTTCCTTAACTAACAAAACATCCTTCTGCCCAAGGTGAGCTCATGGCCTCCGGTGGGCTGACATGGCCTCACTTCACGTACCTCTGCTTCAGCAACGGGAGTGGGCTGCGGTTTGGGGAAAGCTCTTGTGAACAGAAAACAGCAGGCGTGGGATGGCACCTCTGAGCTTAGGCTTTGAGGAGACTGTGACTTCTGTCTTGCAGCCCATGTCTTGCCCTCTCACGCTCTCTCTGAGGGATGCTGGTGGCCTTGTCACGTGCTGCTGTTAGGAGAGGCAGGCGAGGCTGAGGACAAGCTCCAGCCAACAGCCTGTGAGGGCCTGCATCCTCCCAGCACCTGTGTCCTAGGCCTGGAACTGGACCCTCCCATGCCTCCTGAGCCGCCGGATGAGACAGCAGCCCCGGCTGACACCCTGTGGCCGCTTCAGGGACTCAGGGACAAGGCACCAAGCTGCATTCAATTCCTAACCTTCAGAAGCCCTAACATAATAAAGGTTTATTTAAATCCATTACCTTTGGGGTTGGAGAAGGAAATGGCAACCCACTCCAGTATTTTTGCCTGGAAACTCCCATGGACGGAGAAGCCTGGTGAGCTACAGTCCATGCGGTCACAAAGAGTCAGACACAACTGAGCGAATTCACTGACTCACTCACCTTTGGGGTAATTTGTTACATAGCAATAGATAACCAAGACCTTGCCTATGTGCTATTTTCTTTAAAAATAATTTCAAATGTCCCCTAAGAGGAAGAATTACCTTCTCTTCATTCAGTTTTTCTCAGCAAGATAGTTTATGAGTCACTCATAAAAAAAAAAAAAGCAAAATTTAGCCACTAGGATTTAAATCACCTTTTTCATTCTCTACCCTGCTTATAACAGGACCTGAAAACACACCCCTACATTTTAAATTTTTATATTTTTAACTCTTAAAAATGAAAGAAAAAAAGGAAAGCCAGATATTTCCTCCGAAAATAGTATTCATCCTCTTTAAACAGAAAACAACATTCTCCCTCAATCTCAATTTCTAGCCTCCTGCTTTATCAAGTGTTGCAAAATTACATTTTTCCCTACATTACCTGGAAAGATTGCTCCTTTTCGTATATTACGCTCTCGCTGCTCTGACAGTGCAATCTGTGTGCAAAATATGAAGAACCCATTATTTGGTGAATGCCTGCTTTGGTTACTGTGGGCGTATTATGGGATCGTGGCATTCCGCTCATCCTGCCCCCTGGGGTGGCCGCATCGAACACCGCCAGACATCTCAACTCAGTTCAGCTGAGTCAAGACTTCAGCTCTAAAGCAGCATCTTTAATATTCGCCATCTGAGGTGGGTGCTTCAGCTAAGTCATCTGAAGCTAAAGTGCTTCAGAAGGTAAGTCATCAACTGTGTTCGTAAGAGAAGACCTGAATCAGACTTGGTCTCCATCTACAAAATAACCTGGAAACAGAAGCAACTCTGGAAAATTCAAGCACCTTCTCCAGCAAAATCTACCTTCGCTGCAAATATATTGATAATTTACACAAGACTGTGCAGGGGTGGGGGGATTTTCCGTTAGCTGAGCATTGTGGGGTCCTAAGTCCCCTCGCCGGGCAGGTGGACCTTCTCTGTGGGAGCGGGGCATGGGGCCTATTGGAGTACCCAGTGGGCATCACCTTCCTCCCTGCGTGCTGAGTCCCTGCAGGGTCCCACACGCCTCTGCCCACGAAGCTCTCCCTTCGCGCAGAGAGGCCTCCCGACGCCTTATGTCCACGGCTTCCCCTCCTGGTGCCTAGTGTCTCCATCCCCTTTGTCCTGACACGTTTCCCTCTGGGCACCTCTTCCTCCCTTAAATTACATGTTTGCTGACTCCTTCACATGTGATTTCTCCCCCCTTGGAATGTGAAAATGTCAAGCACATGATCATCAAGTCACAATAATGATTGAATACATGAACGGGCGAATGTAACCTGGTTGTTGAGGGGAAAAAAAATAAGATAGACGTCTGGAAAAACAAAAAGAGTGCATATATGGTGCAGCAGCAGCCCAATTAACTCAAATCTGAGGCCGTCAAAGAAGGAAGCTTTTGAAAACTTGGAAACACAGGAAAGAAAATGCTTGGTCATCCTTCAACACAAGGCATTAGAGGAAATGTCCACAGATGGTTTTCAGGAGCAGCGATGAGGGCAAGTGGAGTCTGTGGCTAAGCCACGGGGAGAGGGGCAGTTCAGTTCAGTTCCATTCAGTCGCTCAGTCGTGGACACGACTCTTTACGACCCCATGGACTGCAGCACACCAGGCCTCCCTGTCCATCACCAACTCCTGGAGTCCACCCAAACCCATGTCCATTGATGCCATCCAACCATCTCATCCTCTGTTGTCCCCTTCTCCTCCTGCCCTCAATCTTTCCCAGCATCAGGATCTTTTCAAATGAGTCAGTTCTTCGCATCAGGTGGCCAAAGTATTGGAGTTTCAGCTTCAACATCAGTCCCTACAATGAACATTCAGGACTGATTTCCTTTAGGATGGACTGGTTGAATTTCCTTGCAGTCCAAGGGACTCTCAAGAGTCTTCACCAACACCACCATTCAAAAGCATCAGTTCTTTGATGTTCAGCTTTCTTTATGGTCCAACTCTCACATCCATACATGACTACTGGAAAAACCATAGCCTTGACTAGACAGACCTTTGTTGACAAAGTAGTGTCTCTGCTTTTTAATACGCTGTCTAGGTTGGACATACGGAGAAAGCAATGGCACCCTACTCCAGTACTCTTGCCTGGAAAATCCCATTGACAGAGGAGCCTGGTGGGCTGCAGTCCATGGGGTTGTGAAGAGTCGGACATGACTGAGCGACTTCACTTTCACTTTTCACTTTCATGCATTGGAGAAGGAAATGGCAACCCACTCCAGTGTTCTTGCCTGGAGAATTCCAGGGATGGGGGAGCCTGGTGGGCTGCCGTCTGTGGGGTCACACAGAGTCGGACACGACTGAAACGCCTTAGCAGCAGCAGCAGCAGCAGGTTGGTCATAACTTTCCTTCCAAGGAGTAAGCGCCCTCACACACGTTGGAAGTATGAAGCCCTCTGCTGGGATGCACACCCACCAGCCAGCTCTGTATCTGCCCCTCCCGTCTCGACCCTAAAAGGCACAGCCACAAGGAGCCAAGAAAAAGGCACCCTTTGCTGCGTATTCCTGCAAGGTGGTGACCACCTGGTAACTGAGGGGTAATGAGAGCTGAGGCTGTACCTGAGCCCAAATGACAATTGTGGTGAATTGGCTGGGAACCACGCCTCCGTCCGGGAGCTCAGCTCAGGCTCCAAGGCCCACACATGGCAGCCAGGGATCCTCGAACAGTGATGTATTGATTTCTCTGTTTCCTGTCCCTGAAGAAGCCACCCGATCCACACAGATGGAGTGAACAGGCGGATGGCTTGACCTCGGGCTTGGCCTGGAAAGTGGCTGCAACATAGTAAAGGGAACCCTCGCCCTTCTTGGCCTTCAGGACAAAGCCCTTGCCAGCGGAACGGGAGCGCTCAGCGTCCCCGCTGCCGTCACCTCCACCCAGCGCGGCTCGAATTGGGATCCAGTGGTTTCTGCCGCTTCTGCTTTGGGTTCTTAAGCAGGGCTTTGCCGCTGACCTTCTGCTTGTCTCCTTTCCCCAAAGTCAGCATTTCCCACTCAGCCTCTTGTCCTGATGCTAAGCTGCGCCTTCTGCTCCTCCTCCCATCAATGCCATGACGACAAAACCAAGGCCAAGCAATTTAGGGCCAGAGCATCCGTAACCGACAAGGAGGGGCTGTCCATCCTCCGACAGGTGACAAGCTCCCCAAGGCCAAGGGCACACCCGCCCTCCTGGAGGCAGTAATGTAATTTGCTGGAGTGGAAGAAGGGAGAATTGGGTGATTCCAAACAACCACTACTCTCACTGAGCTCAGCGGTTTTCCAGCCGCTCCCTCCCCACGGGTTGAGGGGCTGTCACCATGTAGACAGGACCGGGCTGAGCAAGAAGATGTGGACCGAAACAGTCACCGTGCCATGGGGCGACCGCCTGCCCCCTCTCACCGGAGTGTGCCTGAGCCCACTGATGCAGGGCCACATCGCTGCCACTCTTTATGCTCAGGGTCCAGCACGGGGCCCGCATCATGGAAGGTGGTGTATTAGTTTCTTACTGCTGCTGTAACAGATCATCACAAACACACTGGTCCACGGGCAGCTGGGCAGGTTGCAACTTCTTCCGCAAGAAGGAGAGAGCTTGCAGCCTCCCCATGGTTTCAAAGACCCCTCAGTTCTGTTCAGTCTCTCAGTTGTGTCTGACTCTTTGTGACCCCATGGATTGCAGCATGCCAGGCCTCCCTGTCCATCACCAACTCCCAGAGTTCACTCAAACTCGTGCCCATTGAGTCAGTGATGCCATCCAACCATCTCATCACCTGTCATCCTCTTCTCCTCCCACCCTCAATCTTTCCCAGCATCAGGGTCTCTTCCAATGAGTCAGTTCTTCTCATCAGGTGGCCAAAGTATTGGAGTTTCAGCTTCAACATCAGTCCTTCCAAGAAAACACCCAGGACTGATCTCCTTTAGGATGGACCGGTTGGATCTCCTTGCAAAGACTCATACAACCTAATTATTTTCAACTTTTTGCATTCTGGCTGTGTAGACAAGCCCACTTATGACCTTCAAATTATAACTTAAAAATGCTTTATGAAGAGAAAGTAATATCAACTTGATAGAGGTGCACAAAATATTTTAAGGCAGAAAATACAGATTCATTATTATTACAGTTGACGATGATTTAGTGGGTCTTTGCTATGTGTCAGGAAGTGTACCAGATGCTGTGAAACCACATTATCACATCCAATCATCATCACAACTTAAGAGAAGGATCTCTTGCAAATGAAAATGGTGAAATTCAGAAAAGCAATAAAGCTTTCCAGGTGGTTGCAAACCTGCTTTCAATATTAAGATATGTAGTGCTATTTCTAATTACTTAAATACCTATTTTCTTGTTGGCCTAATATGTTATTTTTAAAACGTGAATCATTTGCATTTTGAGATTTTCAAGAGACTTAGATGTTGCCTTAGAATTTCTGATCCAACCCAGGTGTGCACTTTCTGAAGTGTTACAGCCACGCCCTCCCTGTTAATCGCTCCTAACACAGCTTGATGATTTTTAGCTTTAATACGCCAAATGTGGCCAACTCTCTGTCCTCTTGTTTATTATCCACTTGCGTTTACCCCAGAGCCATCCACTTCTAGAAGTCCTGTTTGAGGTGAGAGGACTGAGAAATGGGAATCTTAAGAAAAACTGGAGAAGAGTGGGACCACTCTGAATCTTTCCAGTTGCCAGTCCTGGAGCTGATCACCCCCATCCCTGGGCCGCTCATCCTCCCCGACTCATCCTCCTGTGCCTTCTTCCCTGAGTCAAAATTCCTCCTCTCAGAGCCAGACCCCCCTACCCTGTTGCTGCTGTTGTTCAGCCGCTAAGTCGTGTCTGACTCTTTGTGACCCTAAGGACTGCAGCACACCAGGCTTCCCTGTCTTCCACTGACTCCCCCAGTTTGCTCAGATTCATGTCCATTGAGTCAGTGATGCTATCTAACCATCTCATCCTCTGCCGTCCCCTTCTCCTTTTGCCTTCAATCTTTCCCAGCATCAAGGTCTTTTCCCCTACCCGAGGTTCCATCATTTTTAACAAGACCTTCTGGACACTGAGAGGCTAAGCCAGAAAGAAGACCATAGTTCTGGACCCTGGCCCAGAATAGAATCTCAGGACCATGTGATGAGGTATTACACAATGCCACGTGAAATAAACACCTAAATACGAGTACTCTCAATCCCTCAGAGTTTCCATCACTGATCATCATGAGGTAGGTCACCTGCCTCTACAGGGCCTGAGGCTCTGCTCTGGCGCCCCGTGGGACACAGAAAAGCAGTCCCGGGATCCAGGGCCTGGCCTGGCTCTGTTATCTGCATGACAGTGCTGCTGCAAGCCGGCTTGGCAGCCTTCAGTGCTCTCCCAGTGAGCACAGACCACTTCACAAAATGTCACATCAGACCGTGATGGACAAAGACAAGAGTAAGACCACTAGCAGTCATGCTTAAACAGAGACAAACCACCCACAGCGTCCAGGCCACACAATCCCAGACACCCTCATCCTGGCTGAATGAATGACTGTTCTTTACCAGAGGTAGCCTGGCCTTGACCTAGCCTTCCCTGTGGATAAATTTATTCCAAGACCCAGTCGTAGAATTACCACCACTTCCTGGCTGTGTCCAAACCAGAGCAAAGCTTAACTCCTCCCCCAAATCACCCAACTAAAGCCCAAACCCATTACGTGCTCTTTAACACCATCTTACTGAAGCCCCACGGTTCTCAGTGATGGACATTGCTATTCAGAACAGCAAGTCATCAACCCAACTTGTTCAAGCTCAGGTGTGTGTCCCTGATGGCCTTTGGCTGGGGGGGAGTGGGGTGGACATTGACACCATGAAATACTAGTCAGTAGGTCTAATTGACCGGGAAAGCAATGGCACCCCACTCCAGTACTCTTGCCTGGAGAATCCCATGGGTGGAGGAGCCTGGTAGGCTATAGTCCATGTGGTCGCCAAGAGTTGGACACAACTGAGCACCTTCACTTTCATTTTTCACTTTCATGCATTGGAGAAGGCAATGGCAACCCACTCCAGTGTTCTTGCCTGGAGAATCCCAGGGACGGGGGAGCCTGGTGGGCTGCCGTCTGTGGGGTCGCACAGAGCTGGCCATGACTGCAACGCAGCAGCAGCAGCAGATCTAATTGACGGTCGTGGACTCCTAACGTGATGGAAATTTTTTAAAGAAAAATGGTAAGTATGTAAAGATGATGATTCTGTTTTGAAGGCTATGCATGTGCTGGTACTAAGTTGCTTCAGTCGTGTCCAACTCTTTACAATGCTGTGGACTGCAGCCCACCAGGCTCCTCCATCCATGGGATTCTCCAGGCAAGAACACTGGAGTGGGGTGCCATGCCCTCCTCCAGAGGAACTTCCCGACCCAGGGATCAAACCCACATCTCCTGTGGCTCCTGCACTGCAGGCAGGTTCTTGGCCACTGAGCCACCAGGGAGCCCAAAACAGCGTTCCTCCTTAACAGTGGCAGTGTGGAGACTTCCTGGTGGTCCAGTGGTGACGAAGCTGCTTTGCAATGAAGGGATGTGGGTTTGATCTTGGGGAAATAAGATCCCACGTGCCCTAGAGCAACTGAGGCCATGTGCCACAGCTCCTGAACCTGTGTGCTGTAACAAAAGACCCCACGTGATACAACAAAGACCCCACGTGATACAACAAAGACCCCACATGCTGCAACCAAGACTCGAATTCAGCCAAGTAAATAGAAGTTAATTAAATAAAAAAGAATTTGCAGTCATCTAAAAAAATAACAGTGTGCCCTAACAGAAAAATGGCAAGCGATATGAAAAGTCAGTTCGTTGGAAAGACACACAAATTATGCATTTAGGAAAAGATGCTCAACCTTGCTCATAATAAGAGAATTCCTCATTAAAACTACACCGAGATGCTATTTTTCATCAGTTAAATTAGCAAAAGTCCAGAAGTTTACCACACACAGGGGCCCTCTTATACGTTGCTGTGGGAATGAATACAATTCAGTCCCAGTAGAAAGAGATTTGGCAGGAGTTGATGAAATTGCATATGCATCATCCTTTTGAACCATTAATTCCATATGCAGGTGCCTGTACCAAAGATACGCTGGCAAAAACTCAAAATGGCATATTCATATGGCTGTTTCCTTAGTGCTGTTCATAATAGCAAAGACGGCTGACAACATAACGGCCCATCGATAGGGAATGGGCCTGATTAAACTTGAAGGTAACAGAAAACTGTGCAGCTACCGAAAGAACAGGGACCCTCTCTTTGCGGTTATGCGGTGACCCTCATATAGGACAAACGGCCGAGGGAAAAAGCCAAGCTGCAGCAGAGCGCCACGAGGATGCTGCTTTGTGTAACTAAAAAGGGAGCGAGGGGCCAAGGGGAGAAGGCAGATCTTACTGAACACTCCTGAGGCGATGGTTTAGCTTTTAAGTTGACATGATGTTTTATAAATTTTAGAAAGCAAAGTTAATTTAAAAATAAAAATATCTCTCAAAAACATGAAAATAAGCCAAAAGAATATCCAAAATGGTACCTTATCCACACAGAAGAACTATTATAATAACCTGAAAGGACAACAGTTTGATTATATCTTTAATAAGGTATATCCTAAGGCCAAAAACATCTGAAAGTCATCCTGAATTGCTGTCTCTATCTTTTGTTAGTTATAATATTATTCTTATTCTGTAACACACATACATGCTAAGGATAAATTTAATAATTGTTAACAACGTTAGGAACAAGGTTACAGTGTAAAAAGAGATACACATATTGAAAGTGTTACCTAAAGCTTGTATTCATCCACAATTATTTCCTTAGAATAACTTCTTAGAAGTAAAATTATTATATAGGTAGCATTTATACTTTAAAAAAATTGACAAAACAGTCTGTAGAAAGCTGGCAATAAATTTGAAAACCATTTAATATAACACATGCTCTTGAGTAAAACCAGAGACTCAAACCATTGATGATTGCAGAAAAGAAAATATCTTCATTTACTGTAGTAAAAGTGGGTAGCCTGAATTATAGAAATTGAAGCTGTAGTTTTCCACTGAACCCAGAGTATGTGGACCCTTGAAGCCCAGGCTAAGGGGTTTGGAATTGATTCTGCGTGGCCTACCGATAGACCTTGGATGGCTTTATGTGGAGGGGAAGTGCTACAGTCAGAGGCGACAGTTTTAAAGGACTAACCTAGCAGCCTGGGTAAAGGTTGAAAGGGGGGCATCTGGACGAGGGACGCTGTTGTGAAGTTGATGAAATAACCCCACGTAAGAGGTGGTAAGGATTAGAATTGGGCTGCCAGGTCTAAGGAAAGGAAGCAAAGGAGCAAGAAGAGAATTATAGCTGTAGGACATGGCAAAGGCCAAGCTGGCAAAGTGGATTTGCAGAGGAGATGGCCAACGCTTTGATTAATGGTCAGAGTGGAGCCTGGGAGAGAAGAAAAGACACCTCTTTTACTGAGGCGTGAAGGACAAGGTGAGTTTGAGAGAAGACGGAAAGAAAACAGAATGAGAAGCTGGGAAAACCCAAACGGCCACGAGTTTTCACAGGTGATTCAGTAAGGTGGAAGGGAAGACATTCTGTTCCCCAAAACGGACACTCAAGTGGGAGTTTGAGAAGGATGGTGGTTTTGCAGTTCGTTCTGTGGGACCTATGGGAAGAAGCCGTTCAAGATGGCCAGAAGCAGCTCCCAGCAGCACTGAGTCCTATTGCATGAATCTGAGTTGATGTTAGTCGTCCGAGATGAACAACTTTCTCTGCAAAGCACAGCAGCCGACAGAGAGTGTTGTGAGACTGATTAATGGACTGATTGAAAGGAAACAGTGCATTCATCGGCTCCATACTTTCCAGGCTCTTGGCCAAGGACGCCTGTGAATGGTAGCACCATCCTACCAGCTCCGGATGCCAGGCCAAGGACCCAGTGGCATATCAAACCCACATTCTCTGAGTGTGGCCCAGGAAAGGACCAGGAGGAACAGGGATCCAAGGCAGCACGAGAGCTTATTTAGAAGATTTACCAAGGGGGCTAGTGGTAGACAGACTAGTGAGGACCAGCACAGCCTGGGGGGCTGAGAAGGGGGACAGCGAGGCAGCTAGCACTGGGGGTCCACGTGACTGTGCCATTTCCTCACTGCACAGAAGTTCACCCAAAGGGAGGTCCACCCAAAGCGGGTGGAAACCCACGCTGGCATCTTGTTGACGTACTGAGCTTGTGGTCTGTGACCAAGCAGAAGAGAACCATTTTCCAAAGTAGGATACCATTTTTTTAATTTGCACAAAAGCACTCCATCAGTTCAGTTCAGTTCAGTTCAGTCGTGCCTGACTCTTTGCGACACCATGGACTGCAGCACGCCAGGCCTCCCTGTCCATCACCAACTCCTGGAGTTTACTCAAACTCATGCCCATTGAGTCTGTGATGCCACCCAACCATCTCATCCTCTGTCGTCCCTTTCTCCTCCTGCCTTCAATCTTTCCCAGCATCAGGGTCTTTTCAAATGAGTCAGTTCTTTGCACCAGGGGGCCGAAGTATTGGAGTTTCAGCGTCAGCATCAGTCTTTTCAGTGAATATTCAGGACTGATTTCCTTTAGGATGGACTAGTTGGATATCCTTGCAGTCCAAGGGACTCTCAAGAATCTTCACCAACACCACAGTTGAAAAGCATCAATTCTTTGGCACTCAGTTTTCTTTATAGTCCAACTCTCACATCTGTACATGACTACTGGAAAAACCATAGCTTTGACTAGACGGACCTTTGTTGGAAAAGTAATGTCTCTGCTTTTTAATATGCTGTCTAGTTTGGTCATAGCTTTTCTTCCAAGGAGCAAGTGTCTTTGAATTTCATGGCTGCTGTCACCATTTGCAGTGATTTTGGAGCCCAGAAAAATAAAGTCTGACACTGTTTCCACTGTTAGCACTCCAGAGTTTGAGTTAAAGATCACAATACAGAGCTAGAGAGAGGAAATAAGGAGCTGTGATCAGAGAAAGCCAGGTTTCCAGTTTTGGGGGGTTAGAGCAAACACTCAGTGGAATTGGGTTGTATTTAAAGAATGAAACAAGGAAGTAAATAAAATTAGGAGCAAAGGAGCCGCAATAGGAACCAGAGGGATGGATTCGCAGACCAGAGAAATGGAAGAAGAGCAGAGTGGAGGTGGATACAGCCAAGGAGGCTGTGCCCTTCCCGACTCAGCGGCCATGGCTGCGTCTTCCATCCTGTTGCTCTGCGAAATGACTCCTGTTAGGAGAGTCGGTCTCTTCTGTGTGTTCTCCTTTCTGGCAGCCCTGGCTCTGACTGCAAAGGGTAAATCTTATTAAGCACTTGGCTCAGCTCACCCCAAACAGTAAAGCAAATAGCTTTCTTGTGTTGTTTCTTTTTTATTTGTGTGTGTCATTAACATTAAAGACATGATGTTGCAACAACAACGTAATTGATGACTTAATAGGCTGAATTTAAATTCAAGTAATATATCCATTCATCTAAAAGCTACCCCTTAAAAGTCTGTAAAATTAATTTATTGAAAAAATGTAGACATAACTCTACCAGAAAAATCTCCTCTGAATAATAATGCCATAGATTTTGTAGACCTTTTTTCCGCTTTTGGACCAGCTCATACCTTCTTCTTATGAATGGGCTGCCAAAGATGCAATCAAAACCCTCAGCCCGTCAAGTTTTAGAGTATGTGTCTCCAAAACCTCAAAGGGGCTTCCCAGGTGGTGCTAGCGGTGAAGAACCCGCCTACCAATGCAGGAGACATAAGAGAGGTGGGTTCGATCCCTGGGTCAGGAAGATGCCCTGGAGGAGGAAATGGCAACCCACTCCAGCATTCTTGCCTTGGGAAATCCCATGGACAGAGGAGCCTGGTGCGCTGCCATCCATGGATGGGGTCTTAAAGAGTCGGATACGACTGAAGAGATTTGGCAAGCAAAGCCTCAAAATTCCACAGGGTTGTTTAGAGAAAGGCAGAGTATGAGAAAGGCTTCCCCGGGGGCTCAGTGCTAAAGAGTCCCCTGCAATGCAGGAGCCCCAGCTTTCATCCCTGGGTCTGGAAGATCCCCTGGAGGAGGGCATGGCAACCCACTCCAGTATTCTTGCCTGGAGAATTCCTTGGACGGAGGAGCCTGGTGGGCTACAGTCCCAAAGAGTCAGACACAACTGAGCGACTAACAGTTTCACTTTTCACTTTCACTGGGTGTTCACAAAGGGTGTTGTTTCTCCTGACTCTGAATTTGGTCTTCAGACAGATGACAACCTCTCATTTCCTTTGAGGGGAAATAACTCTGAAATTTCCCATGTGTCAGAGCCCAGATTTTCTATATGGCTCACCTGGCGAGCAGAGATGTTCTTATAGCTGGGGTGACTTTTCTGACTTTGCAGAAGAGACACAGATAGGCATTTCTTCATCAGTTTCAGCTATAATACATACATGTGAGGAGGCTCCCTGAACGCCACTGTTTCCGTGGCCCATGTCTATTTCACATGTATTCCATGCTCTCTCAGGCTTCCCTGATAGCTCAGTTGGTAAAGAACCCACCTGCAATGCAGGAGACCCTGGTTCGATTCCTGGGTCAGGAAGATCCCCTGGAGAAGGGAAAGGCTACCCACCCCAGCATTCTGGCCTGGAGAATTCCATGGAGTGTATAGTCTACGGGGTCACAAAGAGTCAGACATGACTGAGGGACTTTCACTTTCGCTTTCATGTACAGGTCTGCATGGGGGCTGGGCTGGGCCAGACAGTGGAAGGGTGTTCTCCTGGAGGATCAGCTCAACACAAGGCAGGCTAATGCAGTGGGTGTAAGACTGGTTGCTTCACATCCGCTGAAGTCAAGAGGAGAGGTTGCAGGGCTGAGGTCCACTAAATGGTCAGAATTCTTTCCTGCAGCAGAAAGGGCTGGCAGAGAATATTCCATGAACAATAACCTATACCATCAAACTCACGCTGTCTTGTAGTTCCATTTAAAAAAATCAATCAGTATAAGGGGAAATAAATCAAATTGGTCATTGCATAGTTCTAACTTTCTTAATAGTCATTTTCTTGCTGCAGAAATCTCACTCGAGGTTGATGAGGTTGCTGAATGTAGGCTGATTTGATGTATTTCCACTCGGTTCACAGCAAGTAGTGAGCAAATTTGCTGAAGGAGACTGCTCTTCATCGATTTCAGTTTTACCATAATTAGGATACACGGGTTCTGGCTATAGGATACTAAAGCTGGGAATTATTTCCTACCAAAACATCTATGGTTTTAAAGAGAAAAACCTCAGCATCAGCTGGAAAGGAGTTAAATGGAATTATTTGTTTTGGATGGTTGGGTTTTTTTTTTTTTTCTTTCCATTTTTAGCCCCTTTCAGGCTTTGGGCTCAGGATGTGGTCACGTGAACTGACATAGACCATGGTTTGTCTGTGTCACGGGGGCAGGTTGGGGCCCGGGAGGGAATGACTGCTCGGCCCAGGCTCCACCCCTTCGGGCCGGGAGACCTCGACCAGACACCAGGAGGAGGCGGGTAGGGACTGGAGTCTCTCTTGGTTTCGGGTGGCTCTGAGAAGTCTTCTCTGCTGGCCTGTACCACACCTGGGTTCTCTGTAGCTCCAGTTACTGAGCTCATGGTCTTCCTTGTTGTCTAAGCTAGTTTTGAGCTGTGATTTCTGTTACTTGCTATTCTGAAATAAATACCATTCAGTTATATCTGTGCAGGAGGTTGGAGGGTGGTCCTCCGAAAGATATGCCTGTTTTCTAATCCCCAGAACCTTTCAGTGTGATTTTATTTGGAAAAAGAGTTTTTGCAGATGTAATTAAGTTAAAGATCTTGAGACTATCCTATACAACTCAATAATAATAAGAAATCTGATTAAAAATGAGCAAAGAAACTGAACAGACATTTTCCCAAAGACATACTGATGGCCAACAGGTACGTGAAAAGGTGCTCAACATCCCCAGTTATTAGGAAAATGCAGATCAAAACCACAGCGAGGCACCACCTCATACCTATCACAAGGGCTATCATCCAAAGGACAAGCGATGACAAGCGTTGGCCCGGATATGGAGAAAAGGGAGCACGCCTGCACTATCGGTGTGCGTGTAAATTGGCACAGCTGCTATGGAAAACAGTATGGAAGTTTCTCAGAAAACTAAAATTGGAACTATGGGATTCAGCAGTCCTGCTTCTGGGCACGCAGCTGAAGGAAATGAAAACAGGATCTCCTTGAGATATCTGTATCTTCATGTTCACCGTAATACTATTCACAATAGCCAAGATATGGAAGCAACCTAAGTGTCTCTTGAATAGATGAAGATGTGAGAGATATACATGCAACAACGGGGCATCATGCAGTCATGAGAAAGGACAAAATTTTACCATTTGTGACAATATGGATGGGCTTTGAGGGCATTAGGCTGTGGAGTAAGTCAGAGAGACAAGGACAAATAGTGTATGATATCACTTAGATGTGGAATGTAAAAATCCTGAAATCATCAAAACAGAGAATACAGTGGTGGTTACCAAGGGCTGAAGGGTGGAGGCAAAGAGGAGATGTTGGTCAAAGAGGACAAACTTTCAGCAAAAACATGAATAAGTTCTGGGCATCTAACCTATAGCATGGTGGTTATCGTTAACAATCCAGTATCTTAATACCATACAGCACAACAATTTAAGACAGCAGTATTAAATACTTGGAAGTTCCTAAGAGAGCAGATCTTAAATATTCTCCCCACAAAGAGAGGAACAGTAAGTATACGACATGACGGGGGTATTAGCTACCCCGTGGTGGCCACTTTGAAATGCATGAGTGCATGCTATTGACACTTTCTTACGTGTGCCAAGGGTATGTGTCCATTACACCTCAGAAAGGCGGTAGAAGACAGATGAGCAGATCCTGCACTGTCCAGGTGGGGCCTCAGCTCACTTCCGTCATTCAGTTGTGTCCGACTCTTTGCAACCCCACGGACTGCAGCACACCAGGCCTGTCATCACCAGCTTGCTCAAACTCATGTCTATTGAGTCGGTGATGCCATCCAACCATCTCATCCTCTGGCACCCCTTTCTCCTCTTGCCTTCAATCTTTCCCAGCATCAGGGTCTTTTCCAATCAGTCACTTCTTCACATCAGGTGGCCAAAGTATTGGAGCTTCAACTTCAGCATCAGTCCTTCCAATGAATATTCAGGACTGATTTTAGGTGGGGCCTAAAGATGACACCACCCTTATGGCAGAAAGTGAAGAGGAACTAAAAAGCCTCTTGATGAAAGTGAAAGTGGAGAGTGAAAAAGTTGGCTTAAAGCTCAACATTCAGAAAATGAAGATCATGGCATCTGGTCCCATCACTTTATGGGAAATAGATGGGGAAAAAGTGGAAACAGTGTCAGACTTTATTTTGGGGGGCTCCAAAATCACTGCAGATGGTGACCGCAGCCATGAAATTAAAAGACACTTACTCCTTGGAAGAAAAGCTATGACCAACCTAGATAGCATATTCAAAAGCAGAGACATTACTTTGCTGACTAAGGTCTGTCTAGTCAAGGCTATGGTTTTTCCAGTGGTCGTGTATGGATCTGAGAGTTGGACTGTGAAGAAAGCTGAGTGCTGAAGAATTGATGCTTTTGAACTGTGGTACTGGAGAAGACTCTTGAGAGTCCCTTGGACTGCAAGGAGATCCAACCAGTCCATCCTAAAGGAGATCAGTCCTGGGATTTCTTTGGAGGGAATGATGCTGAAGCTGAAACTCCAGTACTTTGGCCACCTCATGCAAAGAGTTGACTCATTGGAAAAAACTCTGATGCTGGGAGGGATTGGGGGCAAGAGGAGAAGGGGACGACAGAGGATGAGATGGTTGGATGGCATCACAGACTCAATGGACGTGAGTCTGAGTGAACTCTGGGAGTTGGTGATGGACAGGGAGGCCTGGCGTGCTGCAATTCATGGGGTCGCAAAGAGTCGGGTATGACTGAGCGACTGAACTGAACTGAAAGCCGATGATAAGGGAGACGGAGGTTTGAGTGAGGTGGCTGCCAGCTAAGGAACACTTGGAATCTTTGGAAGCTATAAGAGGCAGAGATGATCTGCTTCTAGACTTTGGAGGGAGTGTGCCCCGCTTGCAACTCAATTTCAGACTTTCCGCCTCCAGAACTATGAGAGGATAAATTTCTACTTTCTAAGCCACCGTGCTTGGTGATTTGTCACAGAAGCCCCAGGAAATAAACCCAACCTGGTGGGAGGTGGCTTCAAGGAGCATTTGAGATCTGTGATTTTGTTGTCCTACCTGGAAAACTCACACCAGCATCAACCCCCAGAGGGACATACCCTGCTTTTTCTTTTTGGCAATTCTTCCAATTAACATCTTGCGTATCGCACATCTTTCTCATGCTCTGCTGCGGCTGCTTAGTCGCTTCAGCCGTGTCCCACTCTGTGCGACCGCATGGACTGTGCCTGAGCCATGGGGAGCCCCTGTTTATGGGATCAGGGAGGAACTTTTTCGTCTGTCTTGAGTGTTTGTTGCGTTTTTGTGACTCCATCTTGGCGTGTGTGTTTTTATGCTCCTCATTCTCAATCCTTCTAGGGAAGCGCGGGGCCACTGGTCCCGGGGGGTGAGCTGCTGACGGACGCAGAGACCTAGCGGCTCGGCCCCCAGAAAGCGTGATGTGGGTTCATATGCCAGCTCCAGAGTGGACACTAGTCTCGTTCCAGCTCAGACACAGTTTTCCATTCGAGACAAAAAGAACAGCTTGCTGTTACCTCACTTGGCTCCATGTGTGACACTCTGTCCTCTCCCCCCGCCCCACCTCCTTCCCTGAGGCAGAAGACATTGGACAGAAATTCGATAAAGTCTTCATCCCCGAAGGGAGTCTGATGCTGCAGGAGACACCCTCCCCGGGGCCCCCAGATGGGGGTCAGGGTCCACAAAGTGAGTCTTCAACCCACCCCCCACCCCCGCCATGTGTCTATAAAATGAGGAAAAGCAGCTTCCACTCTGTCCACTTTTTAATTTTATTTTTGTAGGAGTGACCCCTCCTCTGCCCATCCATCACCTCCAGCCCACAGCTGCCCTGGAAAGGCCACTGGGGCCCGCCTGCCCCCCCAAGCAGATGAACCCCTGTAGACAGGCACCTCACGAAGCCCACAGCCACAGGCTCCTCCGAGTGAGCCCACAGGTTCCCCAGCGCCATGCAGAGCCGACAGCAATTCACGGAGTCAGGACGCTGAAGTCTGGTTCTCAGAGGGGCTTTTTTTCTTGTTTTCACTAGCGCATGACATCCTGATTATTAAAGATTTGCATATCGTGGTGCATGAGATGCAGTGAGAGAGGCCACAGTCCTGCCTGGCTGCCTCCCCCCAGGGAGGACTGGGGTGGATGCTCCTCCAGGTATCCACCCACAACCGCAGCCCTCCGCACCTGTAGGCCGCCTGCCCCTGGGCCACTGGCTCTTGGCTGAACACTGGAAGCGAGGATTCAAGTGGGAAGGACAACACGGGCTTCCTCAGGCAGTCAATGCAGTAGCTCAGTCGTGTCCACCTCTCTGCGACCCCATGGACTGCAGCACACCAGGCCTCCCTGTCCATCGCCAACTCCCGGAGCTTACTCAAACTCATGTCCATCGAGTTGGTGATGCCATCCAACCATCTCATCCCCTGGCATCCCCCTCCCCTCTCGCCTTCCATCTGTCCCAGCATCAGGGTCTTTTCTAGTGAGTCAGTTCTTTGCATTAGGTGGACAAAGTATTGGAGTTTCAGCTTCAACATCAGTCCTTCCAATGAATATTCAGGTCTGATCTACTTTAGGATGGACTGGTTGGATGTCCTTGCAGTCCAAGGGACTCTTAAGAGTCTTCTCCAACACCACAGTTCACAAGCATCAATTCTTTGGCACTCAGCTTTCTTTATGGTCCAGCTCTCCCATCCATACAGGACCACAGAAAAACTATAGCCTTGACTAGACGGACCTTTGTTGGAAAAGTAATGTCTCTGCTTTTTAATATGTTGTCTAGGTCGGTCATAACTTTTCTACCAGGGAGCAAGTCACCATCTGCAGTGATTTTGGAGCCCAAGAAAGTAAAGTCTGTTACTGTTTCCCCATCTATTTGCCATGAAGTGATGGGACCCGATGCCATGATCTTCGTTTTCTCACTTTAGATGGTGAGAACACGCTCCAGGAGATGGTTGCAAAGAGTTGGACATGACTTAACGACTGAGCAACAACAACAACATAAGTAGAAACAACAAGAAGCTGTTTATAAAGGTGCAGACCAGCCTCACGCTCTCCTGGTGACTGGAAAGTTCAGAGCGGTCCCAGGAAGGCTGAGTTCCAGGCAGGGTCCCAGGCGCATCCTCTCTAGTCACTGACCCTGAAATTCAGTGCCAGGCTGGCTACCCCAGCAGGACAAAGGGGTCACCGTCCCACAGGGGCTGGGGAACATTCCATGACATAGCCCCCAGACAAGCCCCCCCGGGACACACTGCCCAGACTGGACTAGCCCACCAGGCTTCCCCTAGCCCTCGGGGCACTGCCCTGGGCCTCCAACTATGCCTGCAGAGGTCCTGAGCCTGAGAGAGAGGAGAAAGAGGGAGGGAAGAAGATGGGGGTGAAGGGGTGGGGGTGGGGGAAGAGGGGAGGGACCCTCCTCCTCCTCCTCCTGCGTCTCAGGGCACACCAGTGATGGTGAGCGTGAGGGGCCACGCTGAGGGCTAGGCTCCTGTCTGCCCGTCTCTAACACCAGTCGCAGTCTATGGCAGTCCCGCCCAAAGGGAGGACCAGCTACACTCCGGGACAGGAGCAGAGACCCTCACAGAATTATGGTTCAGACAGAGGTGACCAGGGTTCCACCGCTGTGTTGGTGTGAAAACCGGCCTGGGGAAATCAGCAGAGTCTCTGGGTGCTAAACACAAGCACTGCGGGCGTCACCGTCTCCACGGGGCAGGCCGCAGAAGCTTGCTGCCTCCCTTGGCCTTTACCCAAGAACCAAAGGGACAGGAGGAAATGAATGCTTAGCGGAGAACAAACAAGTCTGGAATTTAAGATGGTGGAACTTCCCATTTTTCTTTGACTAAACAGGCCTTTAAAAATATAAGTATAGCCCACACACGATATGGATGATTAAAAGGTCTCCGAAGGGTCTTATCTAATGTCAATATCAAGTAGGAAATACAAAGTCTCCCTCCCGCCTCCTGTTAACTAAATTACGGAAGCCTTTACACTAGCCAAGCAATAAAACAGGGAAAGGAGATGGAATCAGAGACAAACCTATAAAAATGATTAAGCTTGTTAAAATGAGAGCCATTAACGGAATCCATGGAGCTAGCACTAAGCGCAAATTGACAGCGTCTCTTTCAGATTCCCATATTTGCTGGAATGATAATCCCACTATTGATTGCGTTTAATTATTAAAATCTTCTCGGCAAATGAAATGCAAACTAGTTTTCTGGATGGCAGACTGTTATTAACTTATGCAGCTAAATAATCTTAGTGCCTATCATGCATGAAGACGGAAAAATTATTTGACTTTTGTAAGAAAACAACACAAATGAGACAAAATGACAAAAAGGTGATTCAAATCAAAACATGTTGAAACAGAAGATGCAGTTTCAAAGGGATGTTATCCTGTGGCTGAAGCTTCAGGGTGAAAGTTCAACAAAGTCTGGACGTGCAGACAAAGACACGTGAGAGGCAGTCGGATGGGCCTGGCCACAGGCAACTTTGCAGCCACGCAGTTTTGAGCCAGGCTGGATCCCGCCTTACCTTTCTGCAGCATTTCCCCACCTCAGCAGCCATCTGCCCCCTCTGCTAAAGTCTGTCATAGGAATGATCCATGGACATATGGTGAAGATAAGCCTCAAAACAATGGAAACAGTGTCAGACTTTATTTTGGGGGCTCCAGAATCACTGCAGATGGTGACTGCAGCCATGAAATTAAAAGACGCTTGCTCCTTGGAAGAAAAGCTATGACCAACCTACACAGCATATTTAAAAGCAGAGACGTTACTTTCCCAACAAAGGTCTGTCTAGTCAAAGCTATGGTTCTTCTAGTAGTCATGTATGGATGTGAGAGTTGGACCATAAAGAAAGCTGAGCACCGAAGAATTGATGCTTTTGAACTGTGGTGTTGGAGAAGACTCTTGAGAGTCCCTTGGACTGCAAGGACATCCAACCAGTCCATCCTAAAGGAGATCAGTCCTAGATGTTGGAAGAACTGATGCTGAAGCTGAAGCTCCAATACTTTAGACCCTGATGTGAAGAACCAATTGGGAAAGACCCTGATGCTGGGAAAGATTGAAGGCAGGAGGAGAAGGGGATGACAGAGGATGAGATGGTTGGATGGCATCACCGACTCAATGGACATGAGTGTGAGCAAGTTCTGAGAGATGGTGAAGGACAGGGAAGCCTGGCGTGCTGCAGCCCATGGGGTCACAAAGAGTCAGACACGACTGAGCGACTGAACAACAGCAACAAATGCTCAAAATGTGTCCCCTCCTGGGGAATTTCCATCTTAATGAAAAACTAAACTTTACTCCCAGGCGGCTCAATGGTAAAGGACCTGCTTGATGAGTCAGGAGAAGAAGTTTCATCCCTGAGTTGAGAAGATTCCCCTGGAGGAGGGCATGGCACCCCACTCCAGTACTCTTGCCTGGGAAATCCCATGGACAGAGGAGCCTGGTGGGCTACAGTCCCTGGGGTCGCAAAGAGTCAGACACGACTGAGCTGCTAAACAATGACAACAACAAACTACTCCACAGCAGTGGGTGCTGCAGCAAGAGGATTTTAGGAGCCACAAAACTAAGACGCTAGCCGAGTGGATAGAGGGTTTCAGGGGAGGAGATCAGGCAGAGCCTTGACCCGTATGAACAATCCAGGACCCCTGGTTCCCTGAAGACATCCCAGCATCCACTGCCTTCCTTGCACCGGGGAAGGGAAAAGAGAAGGACAGACATAGATTAACTTTTACTTCAACAATACTTTCATCTGCTGGTTCCACTCACACACAAAATATTGTGCCTGCACTGATGTTAATAAATGTAAATTAATAGTAAAATTATTATGATATAAGCAAATAGGAGGGCAGAGACCTGGATTTAAAACAAAAACAAAAAAAAACCCTGAGGTTTTATTATTCAGTGATATACCAAAGAAAATGCATTTTTAAAGCCTATCAGGGTATATTTTGGTCTGGAACTGCCACAGAACTACCAGACAGGCCCCTAGAACTTTCATTTATGTCTTTAAATATTGAAGGAAATCCTTATAAATCATTTCCTTCAAAACAATGTCTTAGTGATTCCCGCAGGACCCACTAGTCGCTGCAACCTTAGGATAAGATGCCAGTTTCTCAGTGTTTTACTCAATTAACTTTATAAGCTTTCATTTGGCTTCACAGCAGCAGACTTAATGAAATGGGCGCTTGTGCCCAGATAGCAATTGGCCGCTTCCTGCCCAGACACTGTGGTTTCGCATCAGCCCTTCACTCTGCTAACACGAAATCCCCATTAATGTGATTGCTTTAAGTGATGCTGCGGGGAGCCTGGAGCCCGGGGCGCCCCCAGCCCCCACCCCCAGCTCACCACGTCCTTGCAGGCGTAAGTGGACTGCTGGCCAGGAGATGGTGAAAATAGCAACAGACAGTGGTCTTGGAACAAAGCTCTCAGTGTGGTTAGCGCCAGGCTCTGCTCACCATCCACAAAGCATGTCCAAGCTCACTGCCCCCTGGATGTTGGCAGATTTGCAGTAGGTCATACCGGTCTGCCCACTTCCCCAGCTCTCAGCTCCCAATTTGGAGAATAAAGTCAGCATCCTCCTCAATACAACGCAACCTACTGACACCTGGCCCTCATGTCAGGTGGGGCCAGCCCGTGGCTGTGGCCTTTCCAGCAGCCTGGATAAGATGCCCACTGTGAGGAGCCATGTCCTTCCAGGTAATTCAGGAGGCACCTAAAGAAGAGCCCCATCTCCCACCTGTACACGTCTTCTAACACCTGCGCTGAGCAGTGCATGCCGTGTACAGGTGGGAGGACTCAGGTTCACAGCAGGGAGGCAGCCGTGAATGGAGGACACACAGATCCCGGCAGCTCACCTGCAGTTCCCGGACGGGAGCGCCCCAGGGTGCAGCTGAGCAAGGCCCTGCTCTACCGATGCTGATGTCCCAGTGGGAAGAGACCCAGGGAACGAGCAAGTCAGGAATAAGACAGAGGGGAGTGCTCTGAGGCCTCACTGGGCGGTGAGGCGGGGCTTGCTTCAAACGCTGCCTTAGACACAGGAAGGAGGGCACAGGAGCTCTGAGGCTGAATGGCGAGGAGGGAGCCCCAAGAGAAGGTTCTGGTCTAAGTTTTGGTGGTGGAAGTCCCAGGGGAGGGGATGTGGCCCCGCAGAGGCACAGGGGAGCCAAGGGATGTAGAGCCGGCTGGTGGAGAGGGGAGTGGGTCCAGGTGGGCCCAGGTGAGGTTCCAGGTGAGGGTCCAGAGGAGGTTCCAGGTGAGCCCAGGTGGGCCCAGGTGAGGTTCCAGGTGGGGGCAGACAGGTCCGGGTGAGGGTGCAGGTGGGCCGAGGTGGGCCCAGGTGAGGTTCCATATGGAGTCTCAGCAAAGGCCTGCCCTTGCTCTTACTCCTGTTACTCCAAGTGTTAAAAGAAACCACCAGAGAGTTAACAGAACCCTAACGGAAGCAGAAGATACTAAGAAGAGGTGGAAGGACACACAGAGGAGCTGTACAGAAAAGAGCTTCATGCCCCGGACAACCACGACGGTGTGATCACTCACACTCACCTAGAGCCAGACATCCTGGAATGGGAAGTCAAGTGGGCCTTCGGAAGCATCACTACAAACAAAGCTAGTGGAGGTGATGGAATTCCAGCTGAGCTATTTCAAATCCTAAAAGATGATGCTGTGAAAGTGCTGCACTCAATGTGCCAACACATTTGGAAAACTCAGCAGTGGCCACAGGACTGGAAAAGGTCCGTTTTCATTCCAATCCCAAAGAAAGGCAATGCCAAAGAATGCTCAAACTACCACACAATTGCACTCATCTCACACGCTAGCAAAGTAATGCTCAAAATTCTCCAAGCCAGGCTTCAACAATATGTGAACGGTGAACTTCCAGATGTTCAAGCTGGTTTTAGAAAAGGCAGAGGAACCAGAGATCAAATTGCCAACATCCACTGGGTCATCAAAAAAGCAAGAGAGTTCCAGAAAAACATCTATTTCTGCTTTATTGCATTGGAGAAGGAAATGGCAACCTACTCCAGTATTCTTGCCTAGAGAATCCGAGGGGCAGAGGAGCCTGGTGGGCTGCTGTCTGTGGGATCACACAGGGTCGGACACAACTAAAGAGACTTAGCAGCAGTAGCAGCTGCTTTATTGACTATGCCAAAGCCTTTGACTGTGTGGATTACAACAAACTGTGGAAAATTTTCTGAAAGACATGAGAATACCAGATTACTTGACCTGCCTCTTGAGAAACCTCTTGAGAAACTCCACCCGCGGAGACGTCGGTGTCTGCGGACCGTCTGACTCGCCGCCCGCGGGCAGAGGCTGGCGCGGAGGGAAGGCGGGCCGTGGCCGGGGGTGGAAACCTGGTCCTGCGGGGACTCAGGGCTCCTGGCGCTTGGGGGGCGGCGAGTCACCTTTTCTGAGGCTTTTCTGCAGCTCAGAGGTTTCCTGCGTGCCTCATAGAAAAGAAGAGACAACCATTTGCCAGTGAGCAAGCAGAGCGTCCTTCCCTCTCCGAAGTCCGGGGGGCTCCCCTCAGGCCCCTGCCTCCAGGACGCCCACCAGGCCGCTGGAGCAAATCTCCCCAAAGGGAGGGCCTTTCTGGGAAGAGGACGTGGGCCTGGGGTGCAGGGGCCCTGAGCTCCAGACAGGACCCCTTCAGGCCTCCCCAGTAAGACCGGCGCTCTGCCTACGTCTCTCCTCTCCCCCTCTGTCCGTCTGTCTCTCTGTCCCTCTGTCCATCTATCTCTCTGTGTCCCTCTCTCTCTCCCTCCCTCTCTCTTGACAACAGGAACTCCCCCCAGGCTGCCCCAGCGAATCAGACCATGAACTGACGTTGTCTCAACAGCCTTTGCTCCACCCTTTATTACAAACTATCTTTCACTGAAGCCCCACATCAGAACTATAAACCAGCTTCATCCTGGCTCCTAAGTGCTTCATGCAAAACGTGAGCTCTGGAATCTTATTACACACTCGCAACCCCTGTGACCAACAGAAATGATGGTTCAGCTCTAACACCTTCTGGAGCCAGCCACAGTTCTAAAGGCCTGTGGACAGCAGTTGCCGACGGCGGGGACTGCATCCATGTTGGATTCAGCTGTCTCTTTGCTTTCTGCAGAGTGAGGGCTGCAAGCGTGGTGGACGAAACTGATCATCACTGAGCCTCCCCTGCCAGCCCCAGCCCGTCTTCACCTGCAAACCCACGTGGTCCTCCGGATGGACAGCAGGTGGGTGGGCATAGCGGCCCAGGTTGAGAAGGAAAGGCAGGGTCTGAGTTGCGTTGCTAACTTGCTCTGGGAGGGTCTGCGTGTCGGGGTGGGATCTGGCCTTCTTGGGCATCACAGACTGGAGCTGCGCTGACATCTTGATCCGCATCTGACTCCCCGCCTGCCCCTTGCTGTGCCCACTCCCCAGGCACTGCCCGTGCCCCACCCCTCCTTTTCTGGGATGCCCACACGCTGCCGTCCGCTCCCTGGTGGCCTCCGTGAGGATATATCCAGTATTAAGTGTGAGAGCAAGATAAGGAAGAAAAAGACATGGTTATTCCTAAAACTCCTTAGAAACGAAAGAAAGAAAGCTCACGGTGTAACCCTCACTCTTGGTTCCAAAAAGTGAATTTCAAGAGGATAAAAATAGGTATCACATCTAATTTCAGCTCATTCCTCTCCAAAGGATGCTCTCTCTAACAACTTTATTTTAGGTGCTTTTTTCCCCCTCAATACCTCTTTAACAGTTACCTGGCTTTCCCAAGGGTCTCCCCAGCATCTACCAACAGACAGGAACTGTATGAAGCCCGGCTTGGCTCTCAGGTGGATGGACGGTCCCGTGAACACCAGTCCAGGAGAAAAAGGAAAAGGGATTGTGACTCTATAATGAAGAGAGAGTCACAGGTTTCTGTCCTTAAAAGGCAGCACCCGGGGGCCGTTTTATAAATGAAAACCTCCATTCACGCCCTCATTTGCTTTTCTGGTCCCGACAAGGGAACGGAAACTCCTACGGCCAGAAGTAAAATCGAATTCTGAAATGATTTCTTAGGAAATACCTTTGCCTGCCCGGAGGCATGAATGGATACACCAGCTTAAACTGCACCTCGAAAACTGGTGTCTCCACTTTCTACTCCTACTCTCTGCCACCTCGCTCTCTGCCTCTTCCTCCATGATTTTATTTCAAATATTGTTTCCTCTTTAAAGCTTGCTTGTTAAATCAACTGTATGCTAATAAAAATTATTTTTAAATATTTTCTTAAAAATAATAAAAGTTGCTTGTTTATGCTCAACAAAAACCACAATTTTGCGTAGTATGCCAGTGGTTGGTGCTTTGGCTTCTTTTTTTTTTTGCTTTTCCTTTCCTTTCTCTCTTTGCCCTCCTTGGTGAGAGAATAATATTTCCCCCCCAAAGATGTTAATAATATTAACATACGTATCACATGAGTGATACTCTGAAACTCACGAGTATGTTACCTTACAAGAGGGACTTTACAGATGTTATTAATTAAGGGCCTTGGCATGGATGGGGAGATGCTCGTGGATTAGCCAAGTGGGCCTAGTGTAATCGCAGGGTCTTTATAAGAAAGGGGCAAGAGGGTCAGAGTCAGGGAGAAACGTGACTAAGAAAGGAGAGGTCAGGGAGGAGAGTAAAACTGTGCCGACGACTTGTGGATGGGGGCGGCGGCCGTGAGCCAGGACACGCGGGCCACCTGCACCCGTGGGGAAGTCAGGACACGGTCCTTTTCCTGGAGCCGCTGGCTGGGCAGGCGTGCGGTCTGCCTTCCCGGTGCTGCAGGGGTGAGGAAAGCAAGGGACAGTCACTCAGTCATGTCCGACTCTTTGTGACCTCACGGATGGCCACAGGCAAGGCCTCCCTGTCCATCACCAACTCCCGGAGCTTACTCAAACTCAGGTCCATCATCTCAGTGATGCCATCCAACCATCTCATCCTCTGTCATCCCCTTCTCCTCCCGCCTTCAGTATTTCCCAGCATCAGGGTCTTTTCATATGAGTCAGTTCTTTGCACCAGGGGGCCAAAGTATTGGAGTTTTAGCTTCAGCATCAGTCCCTCCAGTGAACACCCAGGACTGATCTCCTTTAGGATGGACTGGTTGGACTTCCTTGCAGTCCAAGGGACTCTCAAGAGTCTTCTCCAGCACCACAGTTCAAAAGCATCAATTCTTCAGCACTCAGCTTTCTTTATAGTCCAACTTTCACATCCACGCATGACTACTGGGAAAACCAAGCTTTGACTAGACAGACCTTTGTTGGCAAAGTAATGGCTTTGGCGTAGTCAGTAAAGCAGAAGTAGATGTTTTTCTGGAACTCTCTTGCTTTTTTGATGATCCCGTGGATGTTGACAATTTGATCTCTGGTTCCTCTGCCTTTTCTAAATCCAGCTTGAAGTTGGAAGTTCATGGTATACAGTCCATGGAATTCTCCAGGCCAGAATACTGGAGTGGGTAGCCTATCCCTTCTCCAGCGGATCTTCCCGACCCAGAAATCGAACCGGGGTCTCCTACATTGCAGGCAGCTTCTATACCAACTGAGCTATCAGGGAAAAATAACCCACAGGCATAGTTTTCCCAAATGTTTTGCTGTAGTATAACAAGTCACCAGCTCTCCAGTGACCTGTTTCCCCAAATTACCTCTTGAAGGAGAGCAATTAGTCAGCCTTGAACACTTACCTTGAGCAGGAAGTAAACGTCTACCTAATTTGAATTCTTAGATGCCTTGGTTTCTCATTTGTAGCAGCATGTGTTACCCCAGTGAACACAGAAGCTGTTGAGCTGAGATGTGCCAAAAGCTAAGATATGTGGTGTGATGGTCAAGTCACAGGCGGAGGAATATCCACGCAGCAAGCTGGGGGCCACAGAGGTCTCCACCGCATGGTGTCAATGACATCACAGGCTTTTAAATATTTTCCTCAGGGTTCAGGTAATCATACTCACCCATACTTATGGTATGCACGTACCTATACAGAGATCACAAAGGGGTCAGGTATTTTTCTAATGAAAGAGAGATCATATTATATAGCTTCTCTTTTCACATGCAATGATATACAGTACAGTTCCCGCGATTCTGTATCATTCTAGTTATTTTTGGGACAGCTGCCTAATACTCTGATTGTGCTGTACCTTATGTAACCGTTTCCCTGGCTCTGCGTCTACATTCGGTTTTGCCTCTGTGAGCAACATTGCGGTAAATGTCTGCTGAAAATATTCTTAAGGCCCAGCGCATTGTTTCTATGAGCTGAATTCTCGGGAGTGGGACTGCTGCGTTAAAGGGTCAGTGTATTTTCCTGTTAAATATTCCCAGTTTGTTTTCCAAAGCAATTGTGAATTTCTACCTTCTCTGCCAAGCCCGATGGGCTTCCCTGGTGGCTCAGATGGTAGAATCGGTCTGAATGCAGGAGACCTGGGTCGGGAAGCTCCCCTGGAGGAGGGCAGGGCAACCCACTCCAGTATTCTTGCCTGGAGAATCCCATGGACAGAGGAGCCTGGCGGGCTACAGTCCCTGGGGTCACAAAGAGTCAGACACGACTGAGTGCCTGACCCTTTCACTTTTCACTTTTACTTTCAACAATGCCTATATTTCTGTTCATTTTTAAGTATGCTTGCCTTTTCTTTTCCCATACAAAACTTTCTGGCTTCTAGATAGTGTCTCAGCCTATCATTCATATTGTTTCCAGGTTGCCAAAAAAAACCTCTCACCCCAGACTGTAAATATAATTGTTTATTTTTCTTGAAGTGTTATACTGTTTTTTTTAATTTTTAATTGAATATTTAATTAACATAGAGTATATTTTGATCAAACTGTAGTTCTAGAGAAGACTCTTGAGAGGCACTTGGACAGCAAGGAGATCAAACCAGTCAACCCTAAAGGAAGTATCAGTATCAATTCAGTCACTCAGTCATGTATGACCCTTTGTGACCCCATGGACTGCAGCATGCCAGGCTTCCCTGTCCATCACCAACTCCCAGAGCTTGCTCAAACTCATGTCCATTGAGTTGGTGATGCCATCCAGCCGTCTCATTCTCTGTCCATGCCGTTCTCCTTCTGCCTTCAATCTTACCCAGCATCAGGGTCTTTTCTAAGGAGTCAGTTCTTTGCATCAGGTGGCCAAAATATTGGAGTTTCAGCTTCAGCATCAGTCCTTCCAATGAATATTCAAGACTGATTTCCTTTAGGATGGACTGCTTGGATGTCCTTGCAGTCCAAGGGACTCTCAAGGGTCTTCTCCAACACCACAGTTCAAAAGCATCAATTCTTCAGCCCTCAGCTTTCCTTATAGTCCAACTTTCACATCCACGCATGACTACTGGGAAAACCAAGCTTTGACTAGACAGACCTTTGTTGGCAAAGTAATGTCTCTGCTTTTTAATATGCTGTCTGGGTTGGTCATAACTTTCCTTCCAAGGAGCAAGTGTCTTTTAATTTCATGGCTGCAGTCACCATCTGCTGTGATTTTGGAGCCCCCCAAAAATAAAGTCTGTCACTGTTTCCATTGTTTCCCCATCCATTTGCCATGAAGTGATGGGACCAGATGTCATGATGTTAGTTTTTTGAATCCTAAAGGAAATGAACCCTGAATGTTTTTGAAAGAACTGGTGCTGAAGCTAAAGCTCCAATACTTTGGCCACCTGATGTGATGAGCCTACTCACTGGGCAAGATCCTCATGCTGGGAAAGATTGAGGGCAGGAAGAGAAGGGAGTGACAGAGGATGAGTTAGTTGGATGGCATCACCGACTCAATGGACATGAACTTGGGCAAACTCTAGGAGATGGTGAGGGACAGGGAAGCCTGGCGTGCTACAGTCCATGGGGTTGGGAAGAGTCAGACATGACTTGGCTACGAACGACAAGATAAGAGTCTCATGGATTTTTATTTTCTTACAGATTGGTGGCTGTCTATGCCAGAACAATGTGTATTAAGTAATCTATTCTTTGCCCACTGAATTGAAACACCACCTTGTTGTGAATTAATTTCTCATATAATTGAAAGTTTATTCATGTCCCAGGGCCTGCTGTCCCTTCCGCTGACACACATTCCAAGCGGCTCTAAGACAAATCTGAGTACCCTGACTCCTAAACCCACTAGAAGGCGGCTCGCGTCCTGCCTCCCTATCTCCTTTGTCTTGCCTATTCTCAGGTATAGATCGCTCCCGTAGAAACACTAGGGGCACTTTACACCATGAAAAAAATCAGAGAAGTTTTCTTTAATGATAGTTTAAGAACATCTTTCCTATTTTATTGCTTTATATCCTGCGCATATCAATTGTACAAATACTGCGTCTCTTTGAAACCGAGAGTAATCATTAGATCGATCAGACCTGTAACCTGTCTCACGCTCAGTGTGGCTTCGATTGTTGATATAAAACACTGGCGAGTCCTCCAAGCATCTAGTAGCCTAAACAATAAGATATTCGCCAGGGCTGTGTTTCAGAAACTTGAAATCAGCTGTGTTCAGCTCTGAACTGACATGTCTGTTCACAACGGTGGGGACAATCAAGCCTGTAACCAGGCCCGTGTGAGTGTCCACTCAGGGACCTTCTGATGTCAGAGGGCCAAAAACGCCACCCTCAGAAAATACTAAGATGTGAGTCTCCTGAAGATCCCTGCAGCTAACAATCCCCTCACCTTTCTTTGGTTTCCAACCCCCGTTCCCCATGCTCCCCACGCCTCAGCCTTCTCTGACCGATAGCCCAAGCTGCTGCCTTTAGGACGCGGATCTGGGATTTGTTCCTGCCTCTCCTTGCCAGGCGGCCTCATGAGAAAGTCCTTTCTCTGCTGGCCTGTCAGCGTTTGGCCTGTGCTCCTGGCAAAGGAGCCTGGTTCCGTAACAACTTTTGCTTGTGTTTAGTCGATTTGTTTTCTAGTTCCTTTAATCAATTTTCTTCCCTTTTCTTTGCTTCCCTTTTCTTATTTTTATTTCCATGATATTCATTCTCCCTTGTGTACCTTGCAATATGAAATGATTTGGCATTTTTTCCAAAATTTCCCCTGAGTCCCATCTGTCTCTGAATTTTTAAACAATTGTGATCTGCAATGTTCTTTCAGAGTTGCAGTTGCTTTACAGGGATGTCTTTCTCTCAAAATCCATTTTGAAAGACAGTGTTAATTATCCTCTGCTTTGTGGGTTCTTTGCTTTTGTTGTTAATTTTTTCCTTCTGCTGAGAAGCTTTTGTTTTCTTTTTTTTTTCTTACTGTATCTTTCTATGCATGTAGAAGTTTTTACTTCAGTAATTCATTTTTGTGTGAGTTGAATTTTATTCACTTTATCATTTTTTAAATGTTGAAAGTTTATTTGAGCAGAAGTTGATTTGAGTCAAGCAATACAGATTAGAAGGGGATAGCAGTGCTCCATTGACAGGAGGTAGGGCCAAGACCTCTACAAAGAGGCTTGAAGGCAAGGGAAGGAAATTATCTGGTGAACATTTAAGAAGCTGCCTTCTTTGGGAAAGTCGATGGCGGTGTGCAGCTGGCGCGCCTCAGGCCTCAGTGTTCTTACTTTGAGGCATTACGGGCTTTGGGGTTGCTTACGTAGGCTGCCAAGCTACTAGAACCGCCTTGGTCTCATGGCCTTTTTATGTTTTTCTGCAAAGTATAGCAATGTTTTCATTTTGTTTTATGTTTTAATTGGCGTATACTTGCTTTAAAATGTTGTGTGCATTTCCACTGTGGAACAACACAGGTCAGCTCTACACGTACATATATCGCCTCTCTCCCGTGCCCTCACCCCACCGCTCTGGGTCATCACAGAGCACCGAGCTGAGCTCCCTGTTAAACCGTCACAGTCGGGGGAGGACTTTAGCTGGGCTCTGCTCGGAAACCCCGGGTCTGCTTGTAAAAGGCGACAGTTATTTGAAGCCATGTAGACTATGTGCGCACACGGTGCTCAGCACTCCCGGAGGGCCTGGGTGCCCGACTTTCCAGACTTTCATGCGGTAGGAAACGCCTCTCCCAGTGGCTCCAAATAGTTTAAATACATGTCTGCACGTGGCACCAGGAAACACACAAAGCAAAAATGACACGCACTTGCTAAAAATATAGCAGCCCCAGGCCCCGTGCTCAGAAGCTTCGATTCATTAGCTCATTGAATCCTCTGAAGGGCCCCGTGAGGTGGGCACTGCTCGTCCATTTTATAGATAAGAAATCGGAGATGCGAGGTTTCAGTAACCTGTCCAAAATCACCAGATGTGGGAAGTTACCACAGACCCAGATGGCCCATGTCATGCCAATGAATGGAACTGTTTTGATATAAGAAAGATATTTATATAAAACCTTACAGGCATCAGACTCTAATTGGAGATTCCGAGTGACTGACAAGTACATTCTAACTCCAAAAAAAAAAAAAAAAAATCACATCCTTTTAAAAAGTAAGAGCTCAATCCTCTGCTATGGCATGCGAGAATGGGCTGCTCTTCAGCCACAGAAAACCCTCCTCCTTTCTCCACCTGGGCTGCAGTTTACATCACTCTCGGGCATGACTGTGAGTCTGTACAAACTGGGGAGGACGCTGGGGTGACCCTGCAGGTCAGCAAGGCAGGGTTTCCCCAGGTCTGTCCCCAGCCCCCTGGAGGCGGGTTGGTGACACACTCAGACCCTCTTCACCCTAAAATCCCTTTACAACGATCACAAGGGCAACAAGGGCCTCATTCCTTGAAAGAGGGATGGGGAAAGTCACATTACTGCTGCTGCTGCTGATGATGCTAAGTCACTTCAGTTGTGTCCAACTCTGTGTGACCCCAGAGACAGCAGCCCACCAGGCTCCCCCGTCCCTGGGATTCTCCAGGCAAGAACACTTCTGTTAACATTTGAGAAAATACAAGTAGCTCAAAAGCACACCATGGGCCAGGGGGGAAAGAGGGGGGACTTTCCCAGTCACAGAGGTAAAGAATCCACCTGCAATGCAGGAGACTCAGGTTCGACCCCTGGGTCAGGAAGATTCCCCTGGAGGAGGAAATGGCAACCCACTCCAGTATCCTTGCCTGGGAAATCCCACGGACAGAGGAGCCTGGCGGGCTACAGTCCATAGGGTCACAAAGAGTCGGACATAACTTGGCGACTAAACAACAAACAGCCCCTGTAGGGCAGGCCCCAGGTGAAGAGACTGGATCCGGGACTTGACAGACCCGGGTGCCTTTCCTCCCCCCTCTGTCCCAAGGAGAAATCAAGCATCACGTGGAGAAAGAGGCTTGCAAGTCCCCTCACACGCCTCCCAAAGGGATGCCTAAGAGCGAGACTTTCTCCAAAATCCTAGCTGCGGCTCCCAGGTTTCCTGGGTGCGGCCCGGCCGGTCGAAGAGCAGAGCCGCCCTCAGCGTCCTCTCAGCCTGCCTCGCCCCCTCCCCGGGCACCCCGTGCGGACTGGAGCCCCTCAGTCTGCGCCGTGCCCTCCACAATGACGGACAAGTGGTTAACACTGGGTTATTTCCCTTCTCCGAGAGTCCTGATCTAAGTCTACACTTTCCAAGGATTTATCCATGAAAGTAAGTCAAGACCACCAATTGATTACTGTGGTGAAAACAACCGCAGAACTAACTCCCTTTAGAAGCCCAAGAACTCACATTTTAAGGCAGCAATTGTCAGACACGTGTTTGGGTGAGTAGTTTTAGTCTTCGGTGCATCATTTCAAATATTAGCAGTAGGTGTTTTTTTTTTGTTTTTGTTTTTTTTTAGGTTTTGTTATAGAGGATGAGGCCTTTGTATTCACTAGTAATTACTGCTATAAATGAGGGGTCCCCATCCTCTGGGATCTAACGCCTGATGGTCTGAGGTGGAGCTGATGTAATCCTAATAGAAATAAAGTGCAAATAAATGTGATATGCTGGAAACATCACAAAACCATCTCTACCTCCCTCAAGCCTGGTCTGTGGAAAAATTATCTTCCACAAAACTGGCCCCTGGTTCCCAAAAGACTGGGGACTGCCGCTATCAACACGTTTTAGGTTAAATAAACATGAGTTTATAGATGTGTGAGTGCTCAGACGTGTCCAACTCCTTGCAACCCCATGGACGGTAGCCCACCAGGCTCCTATGTCCATGGGATTCTCCAGGCGAGAATACTGGAGTGGGTTACCATTTCCTCCTCCAGGGGATCCTCCCGACCCAGGGATCGAACCCGTGTCTCCTGCACTGCAGGCAGATTCTTTACCCTGGGCCACCAGAAGCATCTAAGAGTTTGTAGATAGACTAGGGTTCAATCTAGATGTGGTGTGGTGCTCTAATGGTAGATATTTCAGTGGTGAACTCTACAGTTTGGAGAAACCCACGTCAGGTGTAAGAACTTTACAAATACACACGCCCCACCAGCTGACAGCTTTCTGATGAAGATATTAACGAGAACAGCTCCTTAAGAAGTAAAGCGCCAGCGTCTACAGAACATTTTCTATAGTTAAGAACCACCCTGCTTGCCACGCTGTAGGATCACAAGATCCACAGGGAACTAAAATCTGTGGGAAATGAATCAAATTGTGCTCACTTCAAGGAAACTGAAATCCCACAAAATTAAATGGTAAATCTGACTCAGGTTACTCTGGGAGAGGGAAAAGGAGAAAAGAAAAAAACAACAACTTGATTTCAGAATCATTGAAACCAAGTGGAAATCTTCCATTAGTGAATCACATGTCTCTTCAAAAGGAGATTAGAAGCAGCTGAGGCTCAAACTATTAGCAGATCCAGAGAACTCTCAGTTCCTGATAATGTGAACGTGACTGCCCCAGGTCAAGGCGAGGACAAAGCTAGTTTTTATCCCACTCAGCACGTTCTAAGTCTCGAGTCCTCTATGGCTTCTTCACCAACATGGACGGCGGTGCAAAATAGCTTCCCAGAGGTCACAGCTTGGTAAAATATTCTGCTCTGGCTCAGAAATAGGAGACCAGTGATGGAGAAAAAGAATTCAGGAAGACCAAAACCCATGTCTTGTAGATAATAGCTTATGTTTTGATAGGAAAAATAAACAGACTATAATGATATTTGGTAATAGAAAGTCAAGATAAATTTCAAATAGTGAAAGGTGACATGGCCATGTAGAAGACAACAGGTGAGCTGACAGACCTAGTTTCCCAGCTGTTAAATTTTGTCTCTCTGAAGCTCATTCATTCGAGTGGGCTGCCACATTTGACATCATACTGCGACTTCCCCCAAAGTGAAAGCTTCTTACCCTATCCCCTACCCTTGGCATAAAGGGAGTGGATTTTATTTTATTTTTAATTATTTTTTAATTGAAGTATATTTGTTTTCCACTGCTGGGTCAGTTTCTGCTGTGCAGCAAAGTGGGATTCGAAATGCATCCAAGGTATCGTCCGCTCATCTGGGAACTCCCGAACCAGGGTCTGGTTCAGACTGTCAGCAGCTTCATCCATTGCTCCAGTCACCTATTCCATGGTTTTCTAAACGTGTCCTAATGGAAAAACTGTGGGAAGCCCCGTGCTGGGGAGCCAACCTGACCCCCAGGGTCTTGGGCCCAAACCAGGCCTCCAGACACATCACTTTCTCTTCCTCCTCTCTCCTCTCCGCAGATGAAGGGGCATGGGGTGTCTCAAATGGGCCGGGGTGGGGACAGAGGGGGTTTCATCAGGTTTGGAAGCTTGGTGGAAAGGGTACTACCATCTGGAGGGCTGCACAGTCGGATGCGACTGAAGCCACTTAGCACGCGCACACGTGTACAGTTGCATGGATTCTGGCATAAGCTGGAGGTGGGGATGATGGGAAGAGGCCATCTCAGGACTCCAGACCCTAGGGGCTGGGGGTTCCAAGCTTCGGGACTGCTTGTCCAGACACCACCGTCAAGCCCCTCACCTGCCAAGCCCATTGGGGACCCAGGAGAGCTGGTGGCCAGAATCGTCCACATATGTATCTCCTCCCCTCTCCCCCTCAGCCCTGGGCTGGGCGCCGGGGTTGCCTGTCATGGTGGGATTCCATCAGACGCAAGCAAGGAAAATGTGGTTCCTAGGTTATCAGTTTTGTTTTCAGCAAATGCCACTGGAAATGGTGAGAAGATTGAGGCTCTCTCACAGTACAGATGTTTATATCCTGTGAAGACCCATGAGAAAACTATGCCTTTAGATTTGGATGGTTCTAGCTCTGAAAGCAGAGAAGGCAATGGCACCCACTCCAGTACTCTTGCCTGGAGAATCCCATGGACGGAGGAGCCTGGTGGGCTACAGTCCATGGTGTCGCTAAGAGTCAGACACGACTGAGTGACTTCATTTTCACTTCCACACATTGGAGAAGGAAATGGCAACCCACCCCAGTGTTCTTGCCTGGAGAATCTCAGGGCCAGGGGAGCCTGGTGGGCTGCCGTCTTTGGGGTCGCACCGAGTTGAACACGACTGAAGTGACTTAGCAGCAGCAGCAGCTCTGAAAGGGGCCACTCCTTCTTGGAATACTGCAGAGGTTCAAACCAACCAAGCGTCCCATTCCCAGTTCCATCACGTCAGTGTATGAGTTTAGGAATATTGTTTCCAGGTCTGTCTCTGGGTGTGTTTCCTCATCTGCAAGCAGTAGGGTGTGAGTCTGTGTGACCACAAAGTGGCTTTTGCTTCTAAGGGGCTTTGGTCCATTGTTTTTCTCTAATTCTTTTTATGTATGATGCTTATAAAAGGATGCTAGGCCATTTCTGAGTTAAAGTTTAGAAAGTTTAGTCACTCAGTCGTGTCCAACTCTTTGCGACCCCATGGATTATAGCCTACCAGGCTCCTCCGTCCTTGGGATTTTCCAGGCAAGAGTACTGGAGTCGGGTGCCTTTCCCTTCTCCAGAGGATCTTCCCAACCTGGGGATCGAACTCGGGTCTCCCACATTGTAGGCAGACACTTTACCATCTGAACCACCAGGGGAGGCCCTATAGGGAAACTTTAATAAACTGCTCTCCGGATCCTGTCTATGACTTAGGTGTTTGCTTAAAACCATGAGCAAGGGCAGCCCTGAAGACCAGAACGTGAGTGGAGAGCACTGTGTAAGTCCTGCAGATGGAGGAGACGGCACGGGATGGTCCTGGCCCGTTGGCACCACCATCCACGGGCGGGCCCAGCTTACTTTAGAACCAGTGATGGCCCGCCTCCACGCCCCTGGCTCGGAGCCATCACAGGGGGTCCACCAGCGCGTCCACTGGCTCCCACACCAGTTTCAAGGCCTCAGCCGTCACCTTTGGAAACGGGGCGTATGGTGGCGTTTATCCACTCTGCACATATTTATTAAGCACTTAGGATCTAATCACAATTAAGTGCAAGGAGATACAAACTGACAGTACACCCTGCGTGGCGCTTCTATCTTCAAGATCACTCTAGGTGTATTTCCACCCCTATTTGACGCTGCTTTCATAAAACAGATTCAGCAAAAGGATCTTAAACAAAACAAAACAAAACAAAAGACTCTTATTCTGAAAGTCCAGACTGTCTTGAGATTAAAAGCTAGGCTGCCATGGTTACACAAAATGCCTCTTCTTAGACAAGGACCCTAGGAAAGGGATTCGAGGAGAGCTGTTTAATGCTGATACTGCTGTTCACATATCCCCTGGGAACAGGAGGGATTTCTGCGCTTGGTGCTGGAATGAGGAGTACAGGGCCGTAAGCATCCTGCCTGGGGTGGGGCTACGTCACATAAGGGCTTGCCTTCGGATCCAGAGGAGACCCCTGTTCCCTGGGACACGGAGGGTTAGGGCATGAGCTGCTGGGCGCTGGGGTCTAAGAAACACCTTTCCCAACAAGGAGCCAGAGGAGGAGGACAAATAGCTTATTTCCCAGAAGACTGAACAGCCAAAATGAAGTGGCTTTTGAAGATGTTTTTTATTGAATAATAATTCAATAAGATGGGCTTTGAGGAAATGAGGTTACTTCAGATCTGGCTACACCAGGAAGCAAGACTTGCTACTCAAATCCAACCATCTTTAACCATAAACGTTTGCTTTGCTTCCCTCTTCACGAAAGAGAATCATATCTTTACTAGATGTTCCGCATAGAACTAGGGCTTGGAATGCCCGTGGACCTGTAGGCTGGATAATTAACATACTATTCTTACATTACGTGATTTTGTCTTCCCCTGTCCTAGGCTGTGGGCTGCTTTAAAGCAAGGGCTGTGTCTTCTTGCCTTCAAGGAGGACAGGCAGAGTATTCGGCACAGTCGTTACCGCTTGTAAGTACTTTCTGAGTGAATAAAATGGCTTTGGAATTTTGGGAGCTCTTCTTTCACTTAGATTTGTGATTTTAATAAATCTGCATGGATTCCAAATTGGATTTGTCTACTGAAACAAAGTAACTGACCAGTTCACCCTCAAAATTCTTACATATCTATGTATCTGTATCTATCTACCTATACGGGCTTCTTCCCTGATTGCTCAGTTGGTAAAGAATCTGCCTGCTATGCAGGAGACCCTGGTTCGGTTCCTGGGTTGGGAAGACCCCCTGGAGAAGAGGAAGAATACACACTCCAGTATTCTGGCCTGGAGAAATCCATGGACAGTATAGTCCATGTGGTCACAAAGAGTCGGATATGACTGAGCGACTTTACTTTCAGGCGTCCATACATTAACCTTCTTAATCAGCTTCCTCCAGTTAAATTCTGAATGAAAAAGGATACAGCTACTTTGGAAGACAGTTTGGAGTTTTATTACAAAACTCAGTGTCCTCTTACCACATGACCCAGGAATGGCGCTCTTTGGCAGTTACTCAAAGGAACTGGGGCCACACAAAAACCTGCACACACATGCTGATAGCAGTGTCTTAATTGCCAAAGCATGGGAGTAACTGAGATGCCCTTCAGTAACGTAATATATCAGCTACGGCCCATTCAGACAGTGGAATGGTACTCGGAACTAAGAAGAAACGAGCCATCAAGTCATGAGGACACGGAGGAACTAAATGCACGTAACTAAGGGAAAGCAGCCAGTCTGAAAAGGCTACTTACTGCACGATTCCAACTACAAGGCATTCTGGAAACGGCAAAACTGTGGAGACATTAAACAATCAGGGGTTGGAGAAGGGATGAATAGAGGGAGCACAGAAGTCTTATTAAGGCAGTGAAAACACTCTGGTATTGTTTCGTCACTAAGTCGTGGGTGACCCTTTGCGACCACATGGACTCTGTCCGTGGGATTCTCCAGGCAAGAATAGTGGAGCGGGTTGCCATTTCCTTCTCCAGGGGGTCTTCCTGACCCAGGGGTTGAACCCGAGTCTCCTCCACTGGCAGGCGTATTCTGTACCACTGAGCCACCTGGGAAGCCCTATGATACCTTGATGGTGTATACATTTGTCCAAACTCATTGAAAGTACAGTGTTGAGTAAACTGTAGCATCATCCATGGACTTGGGTGATTATGACATGTCATCGCAAGTTCACCAGTTCTAACAAATGACAGGCAGGGGAATATATGGGAAGCCTCTGTACCATCTGCTCAATTTTGCTGTGAACCTAAAGCTGCTTTAAAAAATAAAGTCTATTGAAAACAAAATAAGACAAAACTATTTGCCACAATCACCAGGGCATTAAATTGAGAAGATAAAATGATGTCTATTTATTTGTGACATTTTCTGTGATGGAAGAAACATGGAAAAATAACTGATGAAGCAGCCTCAATAAAGCGAAGTATCTCTGAAAACACACACGTTCTAAAATAACTTGGCATAGTATACTGTACATGCAGAATCGAAATCCTTAATTTGGATAATGGACATACGGTTTTAAAATACCTTTTGACAAACCACACAAACTCCCAAGGAGCAGGTTACATGTTTCGAATCTGCTTTGCAATACACCAGGTTTTTAGACAGTTGGATGCTTGTGGCCAAGTTCCACAGTGCACCTGTGGAGAGCGAGCAACTGCACTGACCAACCAAATTAAATGCACAGCAACATACACAGTATACACTTGTCCCTACGGTTTTGAATTTACGGCCTCACACGTTTCTTAACAATTTCTTAGACCTGCTTTGTTTCAAGAGCATAACTAATGCGTGGTAGAAAATTTTGATAAACTTTATTGCAGAAAGAGGCTAAAAATAACCTGTGCAATAAACTGATGTTTTCTATTGAAACTTCCTATCTTTGCTGTCTACCCAGACCACATACTTGAGGCTTATGAGTAACAAGAATAATGACAGCAAAATCTCCCAAACTGGTCACCAAGGGGGCATTTTTGAAAGGACATGGGCAGTTGAAATGTGTTTGGTTTTAAACCATTAATCTATCCTATTACATGGCTTTACCATATATGGGCAACACAAGTTTGATGCATAGCTCTTTGGTTTTCATGCATTCCAATATACAGATAAACGGTGATTTTTGTTCACTGCATGTTCCTGAGTTTATTGAATCATGTACTGATTGATTGTTGCATCTGACATACACCATGTGTCCCATCCAGGTAAGGGCTCAGAAGTTGACTGTGGGGCTGATAATTCATCAATATGAGTAACACAGGGTGCCAGACAGACACGATTCCTGCTGGGACACTTCCCAGTGTCTTTTATCTGATAGTTAAAGCCACTGGTATACAGCTTGGTACTACAACAATCCCTTTCTAACATACAGCCCGACAACTTCTCTCCCCGCTATTTCTGAATTTTAACTTCATTACGGCAGTTCTACAGAGTTCCGACTCTTCAGAAACGTTCATAGGGGAGACAGGGTAACTCAGACTGAAAAGGAGTGGGCAGAGAGCCTCCTGGGCATCCAAACCCGAGGCATTCCTTGTCCCCAGGACAGGATTCTCCTAGAGGTGGCTCATTTCGACCCTCTTACTCAAATCCTCGGCTAGGAACCTGCAAAGAGACAGAACTCACAGCCTGCCTTGTCTCATCATCACCTTTGGGTCTAGTGGGATCGCAGATGAACAAAAACACTTAAGAAATGGGAGTTGGTGTGGTAACCAGCTCCATCCTTCAAGTCTGCATTATTTTTAAATTTACGTTTTGTTTTTCCACCAGCTCTGTCCAATGGGGTCTTGAAGAAAGGAGAACCTCTCTTTGAATTTGGGGGAGACGGCGGTAAGGAAAAGATTGAGCTTCCCAATATTTCCCTTAATGACATGCTTTCCAGCCACAGCTTGCTGCACGTTTACTCAGATGTGGAGTCCTGTAGATAAAAATATTACACGTGTATTTCACTAATTAAAACAAGCTGCACCTCCCGCCAATGACTTCTCATTAGTTTTAGTTCAGATACTAATCTATACTTTGATTCAACAGCTTTTCTTTGCTATAAATCCTCTAGCATGGTGGAGGCGGGCAATCTTTAGCAGAAGAGGATAACAAGCAATTTAGAATTTGGGTTAACACCTCTGAAGGAGTTAAGGTATTTACAAGGCTTTCTTGGTGTTTATTAGTACAGGTAACTGAAAGAGTTCACATCAGTGGTTTTCCCTTTGCACAGAACAGTCTTTGTTACACAGACTCATGTAGAATTCAATGAAAATGCAATGTTCTTTGGAAGACACAGACATATAAATGGCATTTTTTCCCCTTTGTGTCTTGCTATGTCAGGTTGCTTTCATGACAAGCTCCAGGAGCTGAGAGATTTAATTCATCTTGAAACCAACAGTGAGTGATGACAGAGTGCTTTCAGATGTGATAACATATGTTCCCAGTTTCTTAATTTTTTTCCTTTGACTTAAAAACCGATGTTCCTGCTAATAGCCCCACAAACTGGTGCTTAAAAAATGTTCGAGTTTAGGGTGGGGCGTTTGACTTGTTGATGCAGTTTCTTCCCTGGCATACTGATTTAGACCTTAGCTTCTCAGAATTCTTAGCACTGGTGTTTTCACATGTACAGCGCTCCACGCACTAATATCAAGTTTTCCATTTTCTCACCATCTAGAAATTTAGAGTAAGTTTAACTTCTGAATAGCTTTTCCAATGTTCTTTCACCTAAGTGAAAAATCACTGGGCAAAAGTATCATTTATCTAATTTACTTGAAAGTGTTCAAGACACCTTCTCACCTGCACTGTTAGTCTGTTGCAATTTTTAGGCTAAATCTCTTAAAACAGTGACAAGAGGTTTTTAAAATTCAGGTTTCGAGCATAGGCAAGGCACTTCATCCCTCCCCTAGCACTGATAGGTGTTTGAAGTTAAATGAGTGATTATGGCATTTTTAGTATCAACTCGAATAGTTCTGTAAAATACTTCTGGATTAATTTGAGAGTATTTTCTTCGAATATTTCACCTGTAATCACTTCCCCCTAGTTCTCCTTGGTATTCAGCTAAGTAACCAGGGTATACACGAAGAAATCAGAACCACAGGAGTTAAAACTTTTCATCCTCACTTTGAGATGCTCCCTTGAACAGGAACCACTGCAGAGACCATAAAAACAGGCCCCTGTGTCGTGGGCTCTCCTCTCTCCCTGCTCCACAAAACAGTACATCACTGCAGACTCGGATTTTAATGTACTTCTTCTGGAAAAACACGAACTTACTAACACTCATGTTTTCTTTTAGGTGTGGTATATTTTTTGAATGTTCGATTAGCTTAACTGCTTTCTAACAAGACCAAAAAGAGCTCCTACTAAGAGGTAGTAGATAATTATATATAGAAAAAGTGACATCTGGAAGGAAACCCAAATTCATCCTGTCCCTTCACACAACAGGAATTGCTCCCTAAATATTAATAGATGAAATATGAAAGCCATCTTTAAATAGAATCTGATCTTTCAGGAGGAAAACTTGAAACCTTGTTTTAAATTATACCCTTTGAGAAGCTAGTTTGGTGTGTGAAGGGTTGGAATTACCATTCTGAATGTGAAGGGGAAGCACTGGTGTCTACAGGGAGGTGAGAAGGCTAAACCAAGATGAAGTGTGGCCTCCGAGAGCCCAGGTGTGACCCTTATATATATACACACTCCGGGCCATACGGAGGCAGCGGCGCGACTAACCAGCAGGACCTGGGTTCAAAAGAGGTAGTGGAACTCGTTTCACCTGACAGCTATCTGAAGCACATGCAGGCCAGTTTTCTAGGTAATCTGGTCTCTGAAGGGTCGACTTTATGAAGAGGGTTTAAAAAAACGTCTATTACGGCTTTGAAGCTGGCAGGTGACTAAAGCAACAGCAACCCCGCGTCGGCCAGGCTAAACGCCACCTGTGGGCGGCTGGTGTGGACCCTGGGCTCGGGTCCTACCTCTGACAGCTGCTCTCAGAAGCGTGTGAAGGGAAGCCTGCCCAGGAAGACAAGAGGCTCTAGTGAATGATCAGAAACGGGGAAAAGAATCCCAGTGAACACATTCATGAATAGCGAGGATTGGGAATTTAAGGTGCAGGGAGTCCTAAAACTTAGATGTCAAGGTAAGATCTCTGAGAAAAGGTTTCACATCACTGATTTCTTTCTTTCTTTCTAACCAATTCTTCCGTGCTCAAGAAACTGGTGACATTAATCCTGGACACATGGTCCACAGATCAAAATTTGGTCAGCACTCTTTTCTTCTTACACCTAAAAACGATATATGAGGACGTCCCTGGGCAGTCTAGAGGGTGAGCCTCTGCACTTCCAGTGTGGGGCCCAAGGGTTCCATCCCTGGTCAGGGCAGTAAGGTGCCACAGGGCCACCAGAACAAAAGCAAAACTGCTTACAACCGCACCTGCATTTCTGAGTTAGAAACAAGCATTTGGATGCACACTGAACTGAGCAACACTGCAGCTAAATAACTCAGTGACTTCCTTTATCTAGTCACTGACGTCAGGGGTAATGTTGCTCCAGAATGTCAGGTTCTTCTATTTCCTCCTCAATAGGGTTAAATGCATCAGTGGAAGCTCAATTGTGACGTGCACTCTCTACTTTCACATTTACACATGTGGGTTTTGGGAAGGGACATGAGCATGTTTATACACGTGGGGTTTGGATTTACACACGTGTGGGGTTTAGCGACATGGGACATGAGCACATTTACACGTGTGGGTCTGGGGAGGGGCATGGGACACGAGCATGTTTACACACGTGAGAGTCTGGGGAAGGGCATGAGCAAGCAGCGTTTCAGCTGCAGTCGGCTTGAGAGGATGAAGCACATGCACTTTTTCCAGTTGGTTTATTGCACGTCATGTACAGTCATACGTGGTTCTCCATTCACATACGATTTGGAAAGACCTATTTCAACTTTTCTCTGTATATACAATTTCCACAAGTTCTAAATGTTTCATACACACCACTACAATTTAAGCCATAAACGATGTATTTGGTAATCAAAATTTCTCAATAATAGCACTTTCAAAAAGACATGTATTTTTTACTCTGGGAGCTGTGCTTTATCTGCAACGCGGTGTCTTTTGCCATGAAGGGACAGCAAAATTGCAAGCAGTGAGAAGTCCACGTTGTGCTCTTTGCTGTGCCTACCGACCACTTCCCCTGTGAACTGATTGCTCCTCCTTCTCTCCCAACCCCCTGCAATTAGTGCAGCAGAAACACAGAGAGGAGAGGACTACACTCGGGTGAACCAGTTTGATTCAGCATTGAGCACCAGGGAGGCATATAATTTTGTTATGTGTCTTCACAGCAAAGGCATTTCAACTTAGGTAATACGTTAAGAGAAACCACAGATAAAATTACATGTGTGTATCATATGAATATTTCTAAAATTATCTATAAAATGAATTATTTTTCCATTTTAAACAAAACAGTAAGAAACTTTTGACAATGTTTAAAAATTATATTTACTTAGAAACTTTATGAGTCTAAAAAGTTCTCTGGATAATTTTTGCTATTAAATAATGGACTATAATCCAGGAATACATTTCATTCCACTAAAAATCACTTGCTGGTAACCCTACAATTGCTAATTGTTACCAAGACATGACAGACATCTTATTTCAAACACACAAACCCCTCCCCCTCAAAATGGAGAAACTTTAGACTGTCATTTATAAAAGTTAGCTGGTATAGAAGAGTGTTGATTTGGTAATGAGCAAATCAATGTAATTTAAATTACCCCTACTGTCTGCTTTTGGTATACTAAAAAACTTATAGCCCTTTATATTTATTCAGTATTTATTGAGAAACCTTAACCACCTCTTATCTTGTGTGAACATTCGCGTATCTTGGCTTTATAGACAGGGTGCTTTGACCTCCCCTGGGGTGGGCTCTCCCACACAGAATGTACTAGTGTGTTGGTGAATATCAACTTTCATGCTCTATTTTCCCAAAGAAAAAGACGCGTGACTGCAAGTACATAACTTTACCAACTTCTCGACTGAAAGCTTAACTTCCAATTGCTTTGTCAAATACCAGTAGTATAGAAAAATAAGCTGACTCTGGTATTTTATCATTCTAACAATTTGGCGATTTCAAGTTTAATACTATTATAGCCTGTATAAAAATGGGTTTTGTCATTTTTGCATTTTAAAACTGGACTTTTCCAACATAAAAGGTGGCAATACAACATAATTATACATAAAAGTACTCTTAACTGAAAATGAGATGAGACTGCATTCACAGGCTTCAGAAAATGTAGAATACAATACATAGAAATTCTTCATCAACTTCAGTGACATGGTACCATGATGACTTGTATACTAGCAGCTTGAAAGTTATCTTCAAATTTTTACAAAACGATATATATTAATTGTATGACAATGTGAACTTTTAAAAGATAGTAGCATATTAAAGCTGTCTACCTAACAATAATAGATTGCCCCCTCCCCATCAGAGAAACAATATATTTGTTTGATCGAAAGAACCATCTCAGTTATGATTAAACCTGATACCCTCACTATTCTATTTCATGTATGTGTATCTACTATGGGACTGTGTTTTGACAGTCTGGTTAATACCATATTGGCGTGGTTATGTCTTCTGGAACAATGTGACTCATTTCAGACCCAAATTTTAGAACTTTAAAATAAATAAAAAGCAATTTACAAAAATAAGGCATTATTTGCAAATGCAAAAATTCGTCCTGAGAATTTTTATTATCCAGGAGGACCATTTCACAGAAAAGGAAATACCAGTATCTGTGAAACATAAATCCACCTCAAGAGTTAAAAGAAATTGGTAAGTAGAGGTCAGTTCACCTAGGCTGCAGCTAAGAAAAGCATGAAGGTAAGTTAATTAATCTCCTTAAATTACCTCCCATGCAAACCACAATAATATACTACTTTTCAAACGCACTGTTCCTCCCCCTCAGACTTCTTGTACTGAAGTACTCTGACTGTACTGTGGAACAGGGCGAGAGAGAAAGCTCAGCGATGCCGTCTGGCCTTGTGCTGAGGGGCCTGCGTCTGAGGTCGTCATGAACGGCGACGCCGGGCTGGCCTGAGACATGGAGCCACTCTACCTTTGGCTTTCCTTAACGGGAGCAGCTAGCCAAAACAGTTTGTAACTGTATACTGGAAAAACGTCCAATTAAAACACCAATTTGAAGAAAGGTAAAACGTCACCAGATGCTGTGCTTTATAATGTGACCACCAGATTATCTATGTATAGAAATTTTAAAAATGGTTCAACAAAGAATCAAACTGGTTTCTTGGGTATATCATTATGATAAATCTCTTTACTCTTTACGCTGTGAGCAGACAGTGATTATTTTGGAGAAGGAAAAATAAGAAAGTGTGGAATTAGTAATGCAGAAGTTGAAAGGCAGGTGGCAAGACTAGAAGAACGCCTCAAACCAACACTACTTTGTTCCCGTCTCTACTGGCACCTCCCCCCAAGGTAAAAGGCCAGGATAACCAAAGCCGTTTTAACAGCAGTGTGCGGAATCGTCAGCTGACAAACAACACAGAAACAAGTCACGCCATGTTATCTGTGCTCACTTCCTTCAGGGTTAGTCCAGTAATTCAAGACTTTACATTCTTTTGTCTTTATTTGTTTATTTTAATTAAACATGTAAAGGTTAATAAACAGACATAGTCCAGAGTTAGTAGGTTGATATTATAACATTTATTAAAATAATGCTATGGGTTAATAGAAACAGCAAAGAACCAAAGAATTAAAATGCAAGCTATGTAAAATCCCAACTAAAACCCAAAAGTGTCTAATGTATTCATTCATTAGCTAACTAAAAGCCCAAGAAAGACAAGACACCCAATATAATAAAGTACTGCAAAACAATTGGCAATTTTCAGTTATCAAAATTGTGGATTTTGCATTTTGTATCCTTTTCTCAATCAAGAAAAAAATTCTTTTTGAATGTTATATAACATACATATAAAACAAGATAGAAAAATACATTATAAACTTGTAACAATGGCTGTAAATACATTATCTTACATGTTTCTCATAGGCAATAGGTTGGTTATGGTACATACATAGCATGAAACTACTGAGATAATAAAGAATAGACAAAAATACATGTCAGCTGTACGGTAACATACAAGCGACACTCCCATCTACCCGCGCTAAAAAATTACATAATACTGTCAGAAAAAAAAGTCTTAAAAACTACATATTTTAATAAGAAAGAAATTCAATAAAGAATGATAATACTGAGAACCAAGGCATTCAGAGATTTCAAAAGTCATGCTTTTTTTCAGTTGATCCAAAATTTTATCAACTAAGTTTTCAAACGTTTGTTCAGAGCCAACATTACTCATAAATGTCACGCATTTATTTCATACATTTACTTTCTTCCCCATAAAAGACCTTTGATAAACATCTAAAATGTCCAGGTATAACACAGTTGAGATGAAACTGGATCAAATACTGGTATCGTTTTTAAACTATCACCTCAAGTGTTTGAGTGTCGCAAATTTATTCAACCAACCAAACAAAATAAAAATCAAAATGGCACAGCACATATGGTAAAATAAGTCAGAACAACTGGATGTGTAACAGAAAGACAAGCAGTGGCGCGCTAACCAAAGCTAGCTGGATACAGAACCACCAATGTCTATTGCATAGTAAATAAACTGAAAACGGTTTCCGAGTGAGACAAGATGATGGAGGTCACCGCGAAGGTGCTTACTGAGCTTACCGCTGACCTCTGACTGTGAAGCTGTGAAGTATGTAGAGGGCAGGAGTTGATGAACTGGGGACCTACGGCCACTTGCCATTTGCCACATCTGGTACTGGGCATTTAATGATCACTTACAGACCATTTAGATCTGCAAGCCAGAGTTCAGAAGCAGAGCTCTGTGCACAAAGCACTTCAGCTACAAACCTGACTGAGCGTCTGGAGGAGCTGCAAGTTCATGTCACATGTAGCTAAGTGTAATGCGCACCATGATGCTGGTTTCCCACATTCCTTTAATGTTAGATGGGGGCTGGGGGCGTGTGTGTGTTCGTGTGTGTGTGTGGGTGGGTGTGGTGGTGGCTTAGGCCACTAAAACCAGCAGAGATGGACTACACAAGTGATCTGGTTCGGTAGAAATGCGTCTGATTTAAATTTAGGTCATTTAGAAACACTGTTATCCAGAATGAAAATCAGATTCATTTTTGCGAAAAAGACTGCTGTGTATACTATTACCACCGATTAATAAGAAAAAACCCAACAACACGCCCACCAAATAAAGTTCTAATTTTGTCTATGAAATGGTGTTCTGATCACATGTAAATTTTATTCAGAATCCTCTGGGCTAACATTAAGTATACCAATTACCAAAAGCACTCAATTTTTATTTTAAAAGGATGCTTTTAAACTTACTTGTTAGGAATTAGAAAAGTTATCAAATTTTTTCACAGTATCAGATTTGGCAAATTGATATCAAGGTAATGTGGCAAAAATCATTAAATTCAAACCATCAACTCATGTGTCTCCCCTCACATCTTCTTTCACATACTGGGCGACTGAGTGACAGGCATTGACTTGTATTCTGAGGGAGGAGCTGATCTTACAAGACACTTGACTAAATGACCATGAAGGAAAATAAGGCACTTTCTTTTCTTTAGACTTATTCCAATACTTAAAAAATAAAAAAGAAAGACAAAAAGGCTCTTTTGGTCTTTTGTTTCTTGACAACCACCAGAAAAAATCATTTAATGAAATAAAGGGTTTCTTTGTTCTTTTTCTTTTTTTTATAACACTTGAAAGTATAAAATGCTACATTTCCAAAAATATATATATTTTTTCTGCACCAGCACCCTTGTATAGTAAAAGTATCTACTTTTTTTGTTCATTTGTTTCAATGCACTACACTTTATCTACAATTTCATTACATGTATACAGCAAATAGGCAAGCATGGCTTTTACATCCTTAATGATTTTTTTCTATACAGGGAGGTTTAAAAAAAATATTTGAACAGTTTGCCCAGTAATGTGACACATAATGCATGTACCTTGTTCTCATATATTTTTTAAAGGAGGTGTAAAATAAAGGTTCAGTAATTTTAACTCAGATATTTATCTTTTTAAAAATAGTGTTGCAGTTTTGTTCTTTGCATTACTTTCCAAAATTCCTTGTTAAGTTTTCTCTCATGGCACACTTCTAATACTTCAAATTTTGGCAGGCAATATAAAAAAGGCTGCAACTTCTGCCCTTTGAGGGCACTGTAGTGACTAAAGAGCATATCAAATTTTGAATACTTTTTGAGATCGCTTCACCAATGACGTCCCTGACCACAGGTTCATGCATGATGCATCAGCACAGTACATTCAGAGCTTCGACTCGCTATGGAGAGAGGTTCCTAGTGTCTCTCACAGTAACTGCCTCTGTCACTGAGTAGTTAAGGGCCATCTGTCTCCCCTTCTGAAGTGAGGCCTTCTTACCGTTCGCTTGGGGTGGGACATTAAAAGATGATCAGTGCTGTGGGATGAATTGGGCCTTATTGCTTTACTACTATTCAGTGCAGGTTCTAGAACCACTTTCACCCAAACAGAAAAAGAAAAAACAAAACAAACAAAAGCTGAGTTGGAGGACAACGATTTCTTTGTCTTTTGTTTGGTTAGATGGTAAGACGAACGGACAAGTGCCTCAGCTCGCTGCACTGACGACAGGCAAGCAAAGGCGATTACCAGTTAACTGATCAGCAGGCAGGCATGGTCAGGTCATCATTGGGTGAAGAGTTCAGAGGTCAGAAGGTCATAGGTTAGTTGCCGGTGGCGGCTGGGTGGTTAGAAACAAAAAACAAAAAAAAAAAAAAAGAAAAGAAAAGATAGAGAAGAGATTAGTTTCAGCTAGTGACGGCTTAATGACAACATGAAAAACTAATCACAACTAATAAAAAAAAAAAAAGCATGTTTAATTCTGACAAACTGATTGACATCATCTACAGAATACAATAAAAATCATGACAATTCCATATCATGATTTGAACAAATGAAGGAGAGCCCACTCCCACAAAAAAAAAAAAAAAAAAACAACACTGTTAACAGGAAAAATAGAAATAAAATACAACTAACAACTAATAGTTAGTAGCAGTCAATGAAGGAAACTGGAAAACAACATCAATGAATAGGTTTGGTATACAGATTTCTGGAACAGTCAGTGCAGCTATCAGTATCTGACTGCTATTAAGCATTAGTATTCTCTCAGATGCAAGCATTAAAGCAACTATTAATGATGGATGTGATTATTAATAATCAATGATTAACAGAAATGAATCTAAAGAAATTTAAATTTCTATGAATAATCTGGTTCAACATAAACTCTGGGCCAAACAAAGTTTCTTTTGTTCAATAAATGTTTATTGCTTTTTCAATTATTCTATTTACAAACAACATGGAATTTCTTGGCCTCATGATACAAAGCAACACTAAACTGTACTCTAGCAGTGTGGGCAACATCATGGGAACCAGAAAAGGGCCAGGCCTTCTGCGCCGGCCAACACTTTCCAGTTGGAAATACTATTTTACACATATAGAACACTTATAAAATGCACTTGCATGTAAACACTGTAAAATCCTGCCATTTAAAATTCTATACTCAAAAAGCTCTAAGTACATCAAAAAATAGAAGAAATTTTCTAATTGATACCAATAAGGCATTTTAAAACTACAAACAGCTTTCTTTATTCAATTTCAAAGCTAATACTCTGCAAATACAATAAAATCTGACATTTCATATACATTCCTGCTTTATATTTTATATTTTAAAAGAAGCCACCTGTAAATACTATTTTCTTTTGCAAAATAACAAACAGAACAAAAAAATTTAAAAAAAAATTACAGTAAAACATAAAGTAGTTCTCAAGTGGAAAAGTTATCGTTCCCAATGTCCTTGAGTTGCTCCTTCCTTAATCAACCTCTGTCACATTCTGCTTCACCAAACTTGGTCCACTTAACAGTAGTATGATTTTTAAGACTCATTCAACAGCTTTAATTATTTCTACTATATTCTGAGGTTTGAGAGAATTTTCTGTACTGTTGCCACTGTGACTAAGGCAGAGGAGATGTGAATGAAAAGATATTCAGTGCAAAGGCAGAGTCTGTGCCACTTGATAAATCAAAACCTAGAAGGTGTAATGTTCACAGAGTTTAAAGAATCTATATAATGGACTGGTTTACCTTCATATTAAAAAAAATGCTTTCTAAAAGTCTATCACATAGGACAGCTTATAAATACTACAAAAATACTGTATCTTCAATGTGACCAAATCTTCCCTGAATTTGTTGAAAAAAATTGGAATTTTATTTAATTAAAATAAAAACTGCTACTCCAACGTTAAAGAAGAAAATAAATATTTCACATGATGTAGTCATATCACTTCATAGGTACTCCAGAAATATAGAATCTTAAAGCATTTTTAAAATTACTTAAAATTTTGATTAAAATTGTATTAAGCTTTTTATACAAATTATGTAAATGATGGTTTTTGCAAAATCATTATTTAGAAACCTTCTGATTATGCCTTTTTGAGTGTGGAATATAAACAAGCCAACTACTGTTTCTATATAGACCAGTAAACCTAGAATATGTCCTCTGCCGAGTCCTGGCCTGCAGTACACACAGGCGTGTCAACCGTGCAAAATCACTTACGGTTCATTACAACTAAAAAGTCAGTTGGTCTTTTATAGGCTTCATATTCAGTTTTGAAATACGTGTACGGGGGGTTATTTTTAGTGAAGAACTAGATGTCTGTCAACCATGCAGTACTCTAAATGCTCATGAAGAATTACATGGTTATATGTCTAAGGGCTGAGTTTCCGTGCATAAATGAATACTTATAATCTTCCCTTCAAAAGATTAAAAAATAATCATTAAAAAAAAAACTCAAAAATAGAGAAAACAGTAGTATCATAAAATAATTTAAGTGAAGGACTTCAGAGCTCTCCCTTAGACCCAGTGAGTGCATATACAGTGATAGTAACAGCAGTATACAAGTATCTGTTATTTAAAAAAAGAAAAGAAAAAAAGAGCATTTCGGTTTGCTGACATTGCATTTTGAATAAAAACAGTGACAGGACTAACAAAAACACATAAACTACAAAAGAGCTTCTCATGGAATGTGCTGTCAATTTCAAATACAGTATAATCTTTCTAGTATTTTCAACTGTCTCAAGGCACTGGAGTGTGGAGTAGACCAATAATTGTGTTAAAATAAAATTATGAGAAATCTCTTAAAAAGGGCATGCAGGGAAAGGTTAACAGAATAAAAACTACTTTAAAATAGTCTTTAAAACTGTTTTTTTAGACATTAACAATGTAAAAAACTTCCAATTCTTTGTGGAATTATTCAATTTCCTTAAATTGAAAAGTTTAAAGATTTTTTTAAAAAATTTCCTCCTTCACTAGGAGACTTTCTGACACAAAAAGGGTCATTTATTTCCTGTGGTGCATGACGTACTTACATTTATATTATCTTCATAGATAACCACTGACCTGGGGGGGGGGGGGTCTGTTTATTCAGTAATCTCTATGAGTAATATATGTGTTAGTTAAAAGTCTTAAAACTCTTTAATTATGTATGATGCTAAATAAATATCCATGTCTTTGGAAAGGTATTTTATTCTGATGTGGACAACATTTGCGTCCATCAGTATTAACTCTGTGAAACTGACAGGTTAGGTCTTTCTCAAGTTCATAGAAAATGTAGGATTGGGCCGTAAATACATCACTTTCCACCACTAATATTAGAGACCTTTTGATCAAATTAATTAGTAGGTAAAGATGTGCCATAATAAAAGTTTTCGAAAAAAAAAATCCTTTTTTAAAATCTTGTTTTGGATTGCTACCTTGTAACGACAAACTCAGAAAACAATGTCAATAAACCAAAATCGTCACTCCTCAATAAACATAAATAATTTTATAGAAGGGTCCAAGGGCATATATAGGACACAATTTATACATGTGGAAAAGGAGAAAAATGAAGACTTATTTTCCAGTCACGGGTTAGTCAAAAAAGGACTTTCAAACAGCTGGATTCACATCACCACAAAATCTCAAGAGACAGTCTATCTTCAGATAATACCTTTAGCAGCAAATGACAGGAATCAAAGGATCCATTTTGGGACAAGAATGTAAGAATAAAAGGGAAACGATTTTCTCATTTATTAAAAAATCCAACTTCATCAAAGTCATCTTCACAGGCCCTTGTTGATTTCAGCTAGGGACCTGACATGTATATCCTTATATGTATACAGTGGGGTTCAAGTATCTTATTAAAAAGGAAAATGAAAACTAAATCTTCAGTTTTCTCCAAAAGGACACAGGAGGAATATATTCCTTTACTTCTCTCATTAAAGCACCATCTGCTTAGTTCTTTTTGCAAAACCAACCCAAAATTTCAGAACAACTAAAAGGTAAATTTGGGCAAAAATTATTCCTGAAAAATAAGGCAACATCAGAATTTAATAGCTCCCCAGATGGACTAATTTACATTTTAGTAGAAATAAATCATTGTACATACTAAAATAGAATTTAATAAATTAAAACATGAAGGGAGGAAAAGAAAACATCCAAAAAACCCAACCCTTAAATCTTTTAATTATTATGAATTAATTTAGAAAAGGAAAAGAAACGATGGCAGGCAAGCAGTGACGTTTTTCCATCAGGTGTGGTGTCGCAAACTTTATGAACACCCAACGCATTTCTCATAAACAAGAACTGCAGAACTAAACTAACCTCGGTCTGCGGTCACAATCCTTTGGTAAGGATGGACACGCATATCGTGCCTTCGAACTTTAGTAGCCACCGCACCTAGTTAAATTGCAATTACCAAGACAAAGTTAGAAAACATTCACAAGGGAAAAGAAAACAAACATTAACAGCAGGTTTATCACAATGGATTTCAAATGTTCATTTACTACAAAAGTTTTGTTTTAGGAAACACGTTAAGGCACAGTAGTCTTAAAATTAACCATTAAATGTTGCGTATATATGCATCTATTAATATTGCATTCATTTCAATCATCTTGGCCTTAACCTATTTTATCCATTCATTTATAATCCCAAGTTACAGATTTCATGAACTCTATTAGATCCAAACATAGTTAGGCTTTACTAGTCACATATTCACTGAAGTGCCTTTCTTGCAGCAGGACTACTTAAATAATGCCATGTTTAATACTGACAATTATTTGCTAACCTTAAGACCACACTTCCAGAGTCTATCACTTAAGAAGGTTTAAATGCAATTCTTAAAGCCTACAGATTGTGGTTCTAAACTTCGAGTCATTAAGTATGAACTGCAATGAATTAGGTGATTAGTAAAGCAAACAGTATCGTACACTTAGCAGTCAGTATACTACTATGCACGCCTTTATAAATTACCGTTACTTTGTAAGATTACAGACTAAACCAATTAATAACATACTTTTATTTTCTATCAGTGTGCAAAAAGTGCAAGTAAGTCACTGACTGCTAGGCTAAGCTTCCCTCCCACCCCCCTGGAGGCTGCTGAGACTAAGCATTTGTTAAATTCAGATCTGATGAGGGTTCAGTTAAGACCGTTCTTGAATTCTTAGCCTTTCGTTGGGAAAGCCATACCTAAAGATAAAAGGAAGGGAATTAAAAATTAGTCATCAATGAAGATTTGAGGCTAATACCAATCTCCTCACTACCACCAACACATATGTCTGCATCTGTTTTGAAGGGCACTGCTTATTTCAAAATACTCATGTGAGACTTGATATATAGCATGCATGTTATCTGTGTGCAAGTTGATTATAACATAGCAACTTGAAATTCATTTTCTCAGTTCTCCAAGTGGTCAATATCATGTTTCACTGCTTAGGTGGCAAAGTGAGAAATAAAACTGATAATGGAATCTTGTCATTTAGCGCTCATTATTATTCACCTTATGCATGTCAATTAGGTATCTGTGTATTTTACTTTCAATTTTGTCAGTCTAATAAGTATTATAAATAAAAATTTTCCAACACAACAAAAGCAGATTGCTTTAAAATGGGAAATTTTACTGCAGTGCCTCTTGCTGTTTCTAAGCAGTAAACTGGTCCATCACCCCTTTTTCCTTTTTGGAAAAACTAATCTTATATAAGCGTAATTCGCTGAGGCAAAATCAGTGAGATCTTGCATTGAGAGTGCTGGAACAGCAGCTGGTGGCTCAGAGTGCCAGCCCTGCGGGAAGCAACAGTCAAACTCCTCGAACAGACGCTGTGCGTGCAGCAGAGAGGAGCTCTGGGGAAAGGAGCAGCATGGGGCCACAGGGCAGAGCGTTAACAGAAAGGAAAACGTGAACAGGTTACAGGTTACATGTTATTTAAAAATGCTTCAAGAAATGTGCAACAGAAACAAGCCTCTCAGAAACAGTTCTATTGTATGATTCTGACCTATAATACTTTTTACAATGATTAGAGATAAACGGAAAACGTACAATAAAATGTATTTGCTCATGAAACAGAACGCACCTGGGTGCATGCGCACACAGATAACATACAGAGCACTGTGGCTTTTTTTAATTGAACAATGAATTCTCAAGTTTCAATCTTAGTGTCCAGGTTCATTAAAAACTTTCAAATTTTGATAAATCAATATTAATACTGGGGGAAAAAATAACTTTAAAAGATCAAAGTCCTAAAAGTCAACAGCATGCACGCAGCACCAAAGTCATGTACAATTCAAGAAAAAAGAACTCAAATTCTGTCTGGTAAAACAAAGGGGCAGCGCAGAAACAGTGTGTCCACATTGACTGGTCGTGTTAGAACAGCTGCTGCTCTAGTCCTTCATCCAGCAGTCAATGGGCTGAAATATCAGGCATGACTGGCATTTCAATCCACTCTATAAAAAAAAGGCGTCAGTAATGTCTTTTTCAAGCACACCACTTTTTGTTTATGTAAAACTGAGTGTTTACAGCATGATCTTAATTTTTGCCTCAATTGTGATTCTAATTCAGTGATTATTGAATCACTTATCAGTGATTATCACTTATAATCACTTATCATCACTTATCAGGTATTACTTATCAATTCCATACTGTACTACTGAAACTAAGAACGTCTCTTATCTTTAATATTAACTAGGACTTCAAAAGAGAAAAACTGAAGAAACCTGAAGAATGCAACTATTTATCTTGTCCCTTTCATATTTTAAGTGACCACAAATATCAGAAAACACACATCAGGTTTAAAATGTCTCAAAAGACTTTCACACAAAAATTGAAAATGTAGCAGACAAATAAATTTCCAACACAAAAGCCATCTAAAAACTCTGGGTGGTGGAGCTGATGGAGGGAAAGGCCTCTGGGTGGGATCTAACACTCAGAACGACCTTGGTGATGTCAAACGTGAAAAGCATTTTCTGTTTAAAATGTTCATTGCAAATTTACCCAACCAAAGTGACTGTCAGTCACCAGAGTGCATCTGAATAAATTTCAGGTACAATTATTGAAAGGGGGAACCCTTCTAAGAGGCTGAAATAATTCTCAGTCTTTCCAGTGGAAGCTTGTCTTGCCTCTCTAAAATGGATATATCATTTCAAAGTCTGGGGCAGCAAAAGTGATGAAGAAAAAAATGCTGTTAACCATACAGGGAGAACAACTTACCTAATACACCACTAGGTTCAATAGGATACTCAAGGATTGATGTAGCTGGTGCCAACGTGTAGGGGTATTCGTAGGGTGTGTAGATTAGCCCAGCCTCGGGCCCTGGAGGAACTATTGCAGCAGTAGGGTGAGGAGTTCCGTTTGGCATGACAGCGGTCTGTATCTGTCTGATCAAAGGCATTATGGTAGGGCCAGCCGGCGTCGGAGTGCGCAGGGCAGCTGGTGGGAGCACGGGCGCAGGCCCAGTGATAATCCTCGGAGCAGCCTGGGCCGTCGCTGCAAGAGAAAAGGCAAGGGCTGCTACAGTAAGCAAAGAAATTTAGAAGGAAGTACAGAGACAGCAGTGTAAAACACGGAAAATGAGAGGGAAGGAGGAAAAAGAAAAAAGCAGAAAAGAAGAAAAATAAAAGGAAATCATTAGTACATGCGCTGATCACACAAAAATGCCAAAGCACACCAATCAAATGCAAAACAGCTTCCCCTTCCCCAATGTGATTAAGAATACTGTGCAAAATTTAAAAAGCCACTGGGGAAAAAACAGAATGAGACCATTAAAACAGGTTATATTTTCTTCATGTATTTGGTATGTCTATATTTTTAAGATCTCATGAGACTAAAGGTACATGCAGAAGCACAAGAAAACACTTGCATTAAATGATGTTAAAAATACTCTGTAACTGGAGTCCACAGAAATACAGTTTTAGTATATTTCTAAAGAGTAAAGAATAATTTTCATTGTATTAACTTAGCCAAAACAACCAACAGTTATTAATTTTCTGTATTTGTAGTGATTAACTTCTTCATAGAAAATACAAAAAAAAAACCTCACATTCCTAAACACATGACTATCAATGATATACTCATTTTCATGAGTAAATTAAAGCCAACCATTTATAAAAAGTAATCACTCTAAACACACTAGGGTGTCTATATTTTGGAAAGCAGGCTATGTCTTTAAAATTCTATACCTGTAATTTAAATATTATGTTCATATGAATGATGAATAAAACTTAGATTGTTTCAAAATATAAATTTCACACTATTTCATTTTAAATATAAAAAAGCAATCCTCTTACAGTTTACGAAAGCATGCACAATACACATTAAGGGGAAAACAGGATTAAAAATAGTATCATCTACTGCTCTCTGTGAACTCATGTATGAAATCAATAGAGAAAAAAAATACTGGAGGAAAACCATGCAAGCAAGGTGAAAGAACAGAATTCAACAGAAGAATCACTGCATTCATATATATTCCAAATTAGCTTTTAGTTTTTAGAAAAAACTTCTCCTTTGCATAAATGTAACAAAATAAACTAGAAGTCTTAAATCTGTACTTAACAAAACTTTTTTTGAAACTCTTGAATTCAGAAGCTGAAATTTCATTGAAAAGAATAAAAGAAAAGGTTATAAACTAAAAACTTAGGCATGCTGATGTAAAATAAAATCAAGGGAGTGCCCTCATTCTTGAAAACAGTAAAAATGGAACAGTGAGTCCCATATCAAGTGACAATTCACTTTAACTGTTGGTGTATTGTGCTGCCAAAAGGAGAGGGGGGTCTTCAGACAAAACAGCTAAGACAGCTGTACGCTCTGGTCTTACGTGATTTAATGTTGGCATCTCTGTAGGTGCCGTTGAGAATCGCAAGCTCCATCAGCTGCATCTTCTTCAGGCTGTCTTCTCCCTCTGCCTATACGTGGAGAAGACAAGAGCACTAAGCACCTGAAACGGTCCATACACATTACAGCCGTATCTGTAAAAACCTTAGAATAGGTGTCACTTGACTACAGCCACCAGTCTCAACTAGGAAAAAAAGATCCAGGAAACAAAAGGTGAGTGAGCGCGTGCGTGCGTGCTCAGTCACTCAGTCATAGCCTGCCAGGCTCCTCTGTCCATGGGATTCTGCAGGCAAGAACGCTGGAGTGGGTTGCCATTTCCTTCTCCAGGGGAGACAAAAGGCGCTACATGCTAAAGCCCATTCACTAATGGGATATTAACCCGCGATGCTCTCAACTGCCACCAGCTCCATTTCTATTTGGACACTTCTTACGTAAGGCTTCCCTGGTGGCTCAGAGGTTAAAGCACCTGCCTGCAATGCGGGAGACCCGGGTTCAATCCCTGGGTTGGGCAGATACCCTGGAGAAGGAGATGGCAACCCACTCCAGTATTCTTGCCTGGAGAATCCCATGGACAGAGGAGCCTGGTAGGCTAGAGTCCACGGGGTCAGGTAGGCTAGAGGACACGGGGTCACAAAGAGTCAGACACGACCCCACAGACGGCAGCCCACCAGGATCCGCCGTCCATGTGATTTTCCAGGCAAGAGTGCTGGAGTGGGGTGCCATCGCCTTCTCCATACATAAGCTACACTGATGTATTAACAATCACTGAAAAAGCTTTACTTTTAAATGGGATCAATGAAAATGTTAGGTAAATTAAATATAGTATAGTCTCTACAGTATCTAACATTTTAAAGAGTCTAAATCTTCATTAAAATACAAAAAATAAAAAATAAACTGGGATTTTAAACATGTAAGATTCAACTGTGGTATTCAGGTAAGGAAATTTTAATTCTCCAAAAGAAGAAAATTTAACAAAATCATAACCCTAAGAATTTCTAAAAATCTGGTCTACATACTAGTTTCTTATTACATCCCTTTCTCCCCTCAATTAGCAAACCTATCAATTCTAAAGCAAATCAGTCTTTAAGATCATCTGATACATTGTCCAAGCCATGTAAACGTCCCAGCAAAAAGCAGCACTACTAACATTATTAAGTACACACCAGGCAAAAACCAGGGATGTCTCTGACATCAAACCGTTAGGCCATTTCCTTAACCTTGGACTTGCCCCACCCTCCTCATTTACTGCTATCACTCTTGCTCTCGGCATTATTGGTTTATTACCAAAGCTACTATAATGTGTTAAGAGTATCTGTTCTCCAATCAATCTATGCACAATGCCCAGTTAACTGCCCAAATCACAACTTTCATCTTAATGTTTCTTGACAGGTTCATGTCTTAAAACCCTTGTAGTCTCTTACTAGCTAACAATAATAATACATTTAAGCTACTTACGGTCTGATCCCAAAAATCTTCTCAAGTTCAATCAATGAATCTCCTACTATCTATTATCTTATGGCATAAATCAAACCAAATCACTTCCTGTTATTCATCTCTATGCCTCCTCCTACTGCCTCCATCTTGACTGCTTCTCTGCACTCCACACTACCCCTCACCCCTCTTCTCAAATCCTACTTTACCTTGCAGACTTCAACCTAAATGCTGCCTTCTCAGAGGGTCATCCCTAGAGCATATGTTTCTGCTTTGAGTTCCAGTTTGTTGTATACCACAACTACCAAGAAACGAGCACGCTCCCTGAGTGCAAAGCCTAGTTCTCATTTATCACTGCCTATCTTCCTGATCCACCTCATCTCCCCAAGTCATTTGCTAGGAGTTATTTTTAAATGATCTCTATGAGATATCTTTAACTTTATTTCAGTTCAGTTGCTCAGTCGTGTCCGACTCTCTGCGACCCCATGAATCGCAGCACGCCAGGCCTCCCTGTCCATCACCATCTCACGGAGTTCACTCAGACTCATGTCCATCGAGTCAGTGATGCCATCCAGCCATCTCATCCTCGGTTGTCCCCTTCTCCTCCTGCCCCTAATCCCTCCCAGCATCAGAGTCTTTTCCAGTGAGTCAGCTCTTTGTATGAGGTGGCCAAAGTACTGGAGCTTCAGCTTTAGTATCATTCCTTCCAAAGAAATCCCAGGGTTGATCTCCTTCAGAATGGACTGGCTGGATCTCCTTGCAGTCCAAGGGACTCTCAAGAGTCTTCTCCAACACCACAGTTCAAACGCATCAGTTCTTCGGCACTCAGCTTTCTTCACAGTCCAACGCTCACATCCATACATGACCACAGGAAAAACCATAGCCTTGACTAGACGGACCTTAGTCGGCAAAGTAATGTTTCTGCTTTTGAATATACTATCTAGGTTGGTCATAACTTTTCTTCCAAAGAGTAAGCGTCTTTTAATTTCATGGCTGCAGTCACCATCTGCAGTGATTCTGGAGCCCCCCCAAATAAAGTCTGACACTGTTTCCACTGTTTCCCCATCTATTTCCCATGAAGTGATGGGACCGGATGCCATGATCTTTGTTTTCTGAATGTTGACCTGTAAGCCAAGTTTTTCACTCTCCTCTTTCACTTTCATCAAGAGGCTTTTTAGTTCCTCTTCACTTTCTGCCATAAGGGTGGTGTCATCTGCATTATCTGAGGTTACTGATATTTCTCCCGGCAATCTTGATTCCAGCTTGTGTTTCTTCCAATCCAGCGTTTCTCATGATGTACTCTGCATAGAAGTTAAATAAGCAGGGTGACAATATACAGCCTTGACCTATTCCTTTTCCTATCTGGAACCAGTCTGTTGTTCCATGTCCAGTTCTAACTGTTGCTTCCTGACCTGCATACAGATTTCTCAAGAGGCAGGTCAGGTGGTCTGGTATTCCCATCTCTTTCAGAATTTTCCACAGTTTATTGTGATCCACACAGTCAAAGGCTTTGGCACTTTATTTAGAAATCTCAAATGTTTAAATCCTACAGAATAAACTTAAGCCACAGAACAATGCGGTTCACCCACGCAGAAGCGGTAGAAATGGAACTACGTGCTGCTCGCACATTTCACATGTGATACTCCCAGGACTTAACATTTTAAAAGGAAAGAAACCCAATGATACGTTTTTCTGATGTAACGTTGGTCCTTCTTGATTCAAGAAACGAGCAGGTAACAAACTTCTCAGCCCTTTCTTATTATACAAAACTGTCCCTGGCACTGTAACAGCAAACTGAGTACCATAATTTGTAATAAAAAGAACTGCTAAGGGGGCTTTTAACAAACTACAAAAAAAGTTTAAGATAAGTGGAAACATCATGAACAATGTTTAGTGTGCCACTGATGACTTGTCAGAAACCTACTTGCAGTCACAGAAGGTGAAGAAGATACCTGCACTCTGTGGAACTACTCTTCCTGATTCCTATGAACGTGAACAGATAAATTTTAAAAAAAGTAGTAATGTGATTTACTTGAAAGCTGTAACAATTACCTGCTAAAGAAAAATAAGTTAGCACTATCACTGGAAGAGAAGAATTATAAATAAACTATGATAAAACTGCTTTAACTTGTCTACTGAAAGCTAACAATACTGAAAATTAAAATGTAAGTTGTTTCCGATTTAAACCTAATTAAAAGACACTCACTCCTTGGAAGAAAAGCTATGATAAATCTAGACAGTGTATTCAAAAGCAGAGACTTCACTTTTCCAACAAAGGTCTATACAGCCAAAGCTATGATTTTTCCAGTAGGCATGTACAGATATGAGAGTTGGACCATAAAGAAGGGTGAGTGTCAAAGAATTGATGCTTTCCAACTATGGTGCTGGAGAAGACTGCTGAGAGTCCCCTGGAGAGCAAGGAGACCAAACCAGTCCATCCTAATGGAAATAAACCCTGAATAATCATTGGAAGGAGTGATGCTGAAGCTGAAGCTCCAATACTTTAGACCCTGATGTGAAGAGCCAACTCACTGGAGAAGACCCTGATGCTGGGAAAGATTGAGGGCAGGAGGAGAAGGGGGTGACAGAGGACGAGATGGTTGGAGGGACATGACTCAATGGACATGAGAATGAGCAAGCTCCAGGAGTTGGTGATGGACAGGGAAGCCTGGAGTGCTGCAGTCCATGGGGTCACAAAGAGTGACTGAACAACAGCAACAGAATACTACAAGTATATAAACTACACCTTATTTAAACATAAAGACAGTAAGTACACCTTCAGTCATCTTCCACAGTGAAAAAGTGCTACGTATTTGAAAATGTCTGAATATTAGGCAGAAATAAAGATGAAAAAAACGAGTCACAACCCTTCACAAGCAGTGCTGTACAAAGAAGAGGTGCTTGAACACATGTTTTCACTGAACAGTTTCTTTTGGGTAACGATTTAACCATACTCATTAGCTGGTGATGCACTGTCAAACTTGGGAGAAAGACAAAGAAAAAGATGATGGGAGAAATGCATGTGTGCATGTGTAGGGCGTGCGTATACACGTGTGTGCATGCACGTTTGCAGGGTGTAGGAAACAAACAAACAAAACCCATCTAGAGACGACAGCAGAGAATGAAAACCAGTGCAGCCCCGTGTTCACTAGGTGGTGTCAGTGCCGTGCACCATGGTGACACAGTCACCGGGGGCCGCCGACACGAGTGACGCATTACGGTACACACTGCATCGCGTCATGTGGGGCAGGCTGCCCCAATGTCTCCTGGCGGAACAGTCCAGAACCAGCCTCTCCTGCATCCTCAGCACTCCCACCCACTCTGCACTCACAGAACATGATGCTGTGTGTCTCCAGACATGACTATGGACATTTGGGTGCTCTAGTTTTGGGGGTACTGTGAATAAAGCTGCTATGAAAATTCCTGTACAAGGCTTTTGTGGGAAAACTTAAGTTTTCAATTCTCTTGGATAATTACCTAGAAGTGGAATTGCTGGGTCATGGAGTAAATGTATTTTACATGTAAAACACTATATAAAGATTACTTGAACTCAGTGGGATAAAAACAGATTATAGACATGCTTCTCTGAACTTTTTGGGTTCTGCAATTAAGGATGACAAACTATGGGTCTATACAAATATATATAACTTATGCATATATTACTTAACATACAGCTATGTTATCAGCTATATATAACAGCTATGTTAAAGTGCTCAAAATAGTTCATGGTTAACATCAGATCAGAGTAACATTTTAAAGTAGAACAATTTATACAATGTTCTACCTTATTAGAATTAGATGTTAAATCCTCATCATCTAAGCATTTATGTTTCATAACAGATCTACAGCACTGGTACTTCATTATCCCCAAAGCTCAGAAAGGTTAGGTAGCTTACCAAATGTCACAATGCAAAACTGGCTTTCAACCAGAGTACCTGATCCAAAGTCCTCATTATACCTTCTGCAATGTAATTTATGGTGACTTCAAGTGGAAGTATCTTTTGAATTCATCAAAGAATTCACATAAGAAAAATGAATATAATGTAATTACTTACAACAGAGACCTAAAACAAACATGTGAATATTTCCAACTAATTAAAATGTCAACTAGCACAATAATTTGAACTACTGCCTGTAATAAAAGCCCAAACTTTCCAGCTTAGCATTCAAGGTGCTGAGTAACTTCTAAAAGCAGCCCTTTTTCCAAATGTTTTGCACTGGTTGAAATCGTCTGTCCACTGTCTCCTGGAATATACTCCGTGCTTTTCTGCCTCTAAGCGAGAGGAGGCCTGGTCCAGAAGCATGCTGTATGTGCCTCTTCTTGCAGCCCAGGCAGATCACTGGCTCTCCAGAGTTCAGCCTTTCCTAAACATTTCTAAATTAATGCTACTCCTTTTGAGGTAATCAATCACATACGGCCACGAGGAAGAAGGTATCTCTTCTATTTTTTCATTTTTTTTTTAAGAAAATTTCATGATTTGTAGCTATGAATCAACGCACAGCCAATAAACCAGTCTTCTAGCCTGCAATGCCTCACAAATATGAACCTTCTCAATACATTTTTAAAGACTAATTCTTACTTTTCTATAAATTTGAAATAATGAGTAGAAAAGGTTTTCCAAGCATTAAATAAAAAGTACATAACTTAATTCACTAGGAGAACAGGGCTGAACAAGTAATAAAGAGAACGAGTGACGAAGTTTATAAAGAATTAATACCCATCATTACCTGCATCTGCTTCTGTCAGCTAAAAAGTCTGACAAAGAACCTGACTAACTTAAATTTAAATAGAGGGCTTTACACAGGGCAGTGACGTCACAGTGCCTGTCTCAAAAGGCTTGCTTCGGTATTTTGTGAATGGATGGTTTGGGGCTCCAGTATGACTGGAGAAACCCAGCCATCAGCTTTAACCCAGTCCAGGAACAGAGGAACTGGGTGGTTGGGCGGGGCTGGGGGCAGGTACCAGCCCTGACAGAGGGTTGAACTGACAGGACTTGACGACTGCATAGAGTGGAGGAGGGAAAAGGGGACACCAAAGAACGATATTTAGCTTTAAAGGCGAAGGGAGATGGAGTCAAAAGTTCTGTTTGCAAATACGAAACTTGAAATGCTTAAACACCCCAGTGGAGATGTCAAGGAGATGGCTAATACAAATCTGAGGTCTACTTCCTAACTCAGTATATAAAGAGCTAGCAGAAAAATTACCTCCCACTCCATTTTCACAGTATTTTTCTCCAAGATGACACAGAAACTATTAAATTTCAAGCTGACCTGTTATACGCTTCCAAAGGCCAGGTCTAGGACTCTACGTAGTTCTGTGTCTTCCAGGCCAGCTGGTGAGTTAGGCGCCCACAACTGAGACACCCTGAGCAGCATTGAAAGGAGGCCAAAGTGCTGGCTGAGGGCGGAAGGGGCGGCCCTCCTGTGCCAGCTGCTCTCAGCCCTGCACCTTGTCGGGGGCAGCTCCGCCCAGGCTCCAGAGTTCTTCCCCAGCACTTCTAGAACCAGCCTCATGGAGCAGCCCCACCCCTCAGGCACAACCAGTGTGTGCACTCTTGTGAGCTGCTGAGCTTCTGTGTCAGCCAAGGGGTGGCTCTGTCAGAGATCCTGCCTCTGCACAGAACTCTCTCCACTTCTGTGATGGTAATATGGTGATAACAACACCATTCTCTCTCTTTTATCTCCCAGTCCTGGGATAATAGTAAATTCCTAGAGCTTCTAAAACTGTATTACACTCTGTCTCCTTTCTCCTGTTTTAGTCTTCAACACCCATTTAACAGATTACTTTATTCTCTCTGTTGAAAGATCTAGTGTGGTTTGTTTACCTGATTGAAGAGGAGGCTCTCCAGCACTACTTCAGAGAATCTGAATTTCCCCATCTGACACTTATGGTCACATCAGCTGCCTTTCCTTTTTATGTCACCAACTTTATTTTGTGTCAAAAATTTAAGCAGATGATCTGCTAACTATTTCTTTAGATTATTTTCAGTTCAGTTCATTCACTCAGTCGTATCCGACTCTCTGCGACCCCATGAATCGCAGCACGCCAGGCCTCCCTGTCCATCACCATCTCACGGAGTTTATCAAACTCACGTCCATCGAGTCCGTGATGCCATCCAGCCATCTCATTCTCTGTCATTCCCTTTTCCTCCTGCCCCCAATCCCTCCCAGCATCAGAGTCTTTTCCAATGAGTCAACTCTTCACATGAGGTGGCCAAAGTACTGGAGTTTCAGCTTTAGTATCATTCCTTCCAAAGAAATCCCAGGGTTGATCTCCTTTAGAATGGACTGGTTGGATCTCCTTGCAGTCCAAGGGACTCTCAAGAGTCTTCTCCAACACCACAGTTCAAACGCATCAGTTCTTTGGCACTGAGCCTTCTTCACAGTCCAACTCTCACATCCATACATGACCACAGGAAAAACCATAGCCTTGACTAGACGGACCTTAGTCAGCAAAGTAATGTTTCTGCTTTTCAATATGCTATCTAGGTTGGTCATAACTTTTCTTCCAAGGAGTAAGCATCTTTTAATTTCATGGCTGCAGTCACCATCTGCAGTGATTTTGGAGCCCCCCAAAAATAAAGTCTGACACTGTTTCCACTGTTTCTCCATCTATTTCCCATGAAGTGATGGGACCAGATGCCACGATCTTCGTTTTCTGAATGTTGAGCTTGAAGCCAACTTTTTCGCTCTCCTCTTTCACTTTCATCAAGAGGCTTTTTAGTTCCTCTTCACTTTCTGCCATAAGGGTGGTGTCATCTGCATATCTGAGGTGATTGATATTTCTCCCAGCAATCTACCTAATTCCATGCCCTTCCTTTTCCCAGTGTCCAGTTAACAGAGGCAACTGAGTACCTGCTAGGATGCAGATACTCTGCTAACCAGTCCAACACACCAAAAGAATGATGTTCACAAACTGAAGCACATCAGAGAAATTTCCAGAATCATAACAGAAACTCAATATCAAAAAGAGTTCACCTGGGTAATACAGACTGATTGTCTTTTACAAAGCAAGTCCTTAGTTCAAATAAGGGCAAAAAAGACTGTTCCTCTGAAAAATTTGTGGGTCAAAATGTTAGAGACACAGTTTAGGGGGGAAAAAATCCTACATATATTTTTCTAGTTCCCATTTATTACACATTCTCCCATTTAACCACAATCCCTGGCTGAGCAGCAACAACTTAACACTGATAAAGCAAAGTAAGATACTGAGAGAGCATGAGGCATTTTATTTCATCAGAAAAGCTTAAAGCACTCAAACACTCACTGACAAAGACATATACACAAAGCTCCATAAACTACTATATAAGACTAACAAATACTTTTGTCTTGGGATAATGCATTGTCTTTTTTTTTAACAAGCTACAGATTCATCTAAAAGTACTGACAGCCTCAGAAGAGCCATGTCTCATTAGAAAGCATTTATTCCTTTCTATATCAAATATTGCATAATTTGAAATATTACTTTTTATAGTAAGCTTAACATAAATGACAACCTTCTGAAAGATTTCTATGACCTGCAACTCAAGCAGCATACTAGTATCAGTAGAGCCACACCTTTATAGGAAAAAAAAAAGAACCAAAACCCTAAGGTTGACTGTATTTTAGGTGGACTTTATCAAACCATATGGTTGGTGCTGTAGGATGGCTATAAACTGAACTTAAGAGAGCCGTATTCTATAGCAGAAGGCAAAGAGTGGGAACCTGAAAACAGTGGTCCGAAACTCTGTTTGTTGTGAGAGGTGTACAGGAGAAGCAGGAAACACTATTCTGCGACAGAAGCTGACACGCGAGTGTAAAGGAGACCAGGTGACCAGCGTGGGGAAGATCACAAGTCTCTGCAAGGACCCGGCGATGCCTATGGACTGCCTAGAATACACACAACGGTGCAGTGACAAAATCTGCCACTCGGTTTTCTCATCTACAGGAATTCTTTTAAGTAACCCATTTCTTACGAGGAGATATTCATCCTATTTCTGAGTCATCAAGCACAGTCTAATGACCTCAATGAGAGCAGATGCAGAAAGCCACATGGTCCTTAGAGCAACCTGAAGTCAGCACTACCAGTTTTCCTTATATTCAAAAACTGAATACTTTTGGATATAGTCATTACGGTGAGGTCCTTAATTTTGGTTGATTCCCACCTTAATGTTTTTCCTTTGTTGCTTCATAAGGTACACCTTCATTACACACAGTTGACTAGAACTCTGAGCAAACTCAAGGCCAGGGGAGAGCAGAGCAGGACAGCAGAGAGACGGTGGGTGTCCTCAGATGCCAAGCGGCCACCTGACCTCTTAGAGGCACAGCAGGAGCAAAGGCAGTGGCGGCAGATCAGGGCGCCGCTGGCACTGTAGTTCTCTTTCAGATTATGGAGGCACTTAACAGTTTCCCTTGGTCAGAAAAAAATTATCAAGTTCATCAGTTCATTTTTTGAAGATTTGTTTCCCCTGAAATTTGAGTAACCTTTTCTATTTTAAGTGTTTACAGAGAATTTAACCTTTGTTATCTGGCTTAGTCCTCTTAATTACTCCGTAAGGTATACAAGACAGCTGTTATCTCTTTCACTGGCTGCACTTTAGGGTGAAATTAAACAAAAGATAGGAACTACCTAAATAAAGCACTCTTACTCTGAGTGTAAAATACTCTTACACTCAGCCATCCAACGAAAGTGAGGAAGCAGGGTTGGCTTCAGCCACAACTGAAGATTCAAATAATATAAAATAAAAACTTGGAAACAACACATTCCTCTGGGAATGAAAAATATTTCACTTCTGAAGTAATTTGCAAATACTCTACTTCCTAAGTGGAAACTTATAAAGCAATCTAAAAACCTCATTTTAAAGTAGGCATGAGATAAATCAGGAAAAAGCAAGGGGATTCTAGAAAAACATCTACTTCAGCTTCACTGATTACATGAAAGCCTTTGTGTGGATCACAACAAACTAAAAAATTCTTAAAGAGATGGTAATACCAGACCACCTCACCTGTCTCCTGAGAAACCTGTATGCAGGTCAAAAAAGTAACAGTTAGGACAGGACATGGAACAACAAATTGGTTCAAAAGTGAGAAAGGAGCTTATCAGGGCTGCATACTGTCACCCTGTTTATTCAACTTATATGCACAGTACATCATGTGAAATGCTGGGCTGGATAAAGCAAAAGCTAGAATCAAGATTGCCAGGAGATATCAACCACTTCAGATATGCAGCTGATACCATTCTAGCAGCAGAAAGCAAAGAGGCAAAATAGCCTCCTAACGAAGGTGAAACAGGAGAGTGAAAAAGCTGACTTAAAACTCAACATTCATAAAACTAAGATCATGGCATCTGGTCCCATTGCTTAAGGGCAAATAGATGGGGAAAAAGTGGAAACAGTGGCAGATTTTATTCACTTGGGCTCCAAAATCACTGAGGATGGTGACTGAAGCCATGAAATTAAAAGGTGCTTGCTCCTTGGAAGAAAAGCTATGACAAACCTAGATAGCATGTTAAAAAGCAGAGACATCACTTTGATGACAGTTCAGTTCAGTTGCGTCCGACTCTTTGCGACCCTGTGAATCGCAGCATGCCAGGCCTCCCTGTCCATCACCATCTCACGGAGTTCACTCAGACTCACATCCATCGAGTCTGTGATGCCATCCGGCCATCTCATCCTCTGTCGTCCCATCTCATCCTCTGTCGTCCCCTTCTCCTCCTGCCCCCAATCCCTCCCAGCATCAAAGTCTTTTCCAATGAGTCAACTCTTCGCATGAGGTGGCCAAAGTACTGGAGCTTCAGCTTTAGCATCATTCCTTCCAAAGAAATCCCAGGGCTGATCTCCTTTAGAATGGACTGGTTGGATCTCCTTGCAGTCCAAGGGACTCTCAAGAGTCTTCTCCAACACCACAGTTCAAAAGCATCAATTCTTCGGCACTCAGCCTTCTTCACAGTCCAACTCTCACATCCATACATGACCACAGGAAAAACCATAGCCTTGACTAGACGGACCTTAGTCGGCAAAGTAATGTTTCTGCTTTTGAATATACTATTTAGGTTGAGCGTAACTTTTCTTCCAAGGAGTCTTAATTTCATGGCTGCAGTCACCATCTGCAGTGATTTTGGAGCCCCCCCAAAATAAAGTCTGACACTGTTTCCACTGTTTCCCCATCTATTTCCCATGAAGTGATGGGACTGGATGCCATTATCTTCGTTTCCTGAATGTTGACCTGTAAGCCAACTTTTTCGCTCTCTTCTTTCACTTTCATCAAGAGGCTTTTTAGTTCCTCTTCACTTTCTGCCATAAGGGTGGTGTCATCTGCACATCTGAGGTGACTGACATTTCTCCCAGCAATCTTGATTCCAGCTTGTGTTTCTTTCAGTCCAGTGTTTCTCATGATGTACTCTGCATATAAGTTAAATAAGCAGGGTGACAAAGGTCCATATAATAAAAGCTATGGTTTTGCCAGTAGTCATGTATAGTTCAGTTCAGTTGTGTCGAACTCTTTGTGACCCCATGGACTGCATGCAGCACACCAGGCTTCCCTGTTCATCACCAACTCCTGGAGCTTGCTCAAACTCATGTCCATCGCATCAGTGATGCTATCCAACCATCTCATCCTCTGTTGTCCCTTTCTCCTCCTGCCTTCAATCTTTCCCATCCTCAGGGTCTTTTCCAAGGAGTCAGTTCTTCACATTAGTGGAGCTGCAGTGTCAGCATCTGTCTTTCCAACAAATGTTCAGGACTGATTTCCTTTAGGATGGACTGGTTTTGATCACCCTGCAGTCCAAGGGACTCTCAAGAGTCTTCTCCAACACCACAGTTCAAAATTAATTTTTCCACACTCAGCTTTCTTAAGGGGTCCAACTCTCACATCCGTACATACTGGAAAAACCATAGCTTTGACTAGACAGACCTTTGTTGGCAAAGTAATGTCTCTTCTTTTTAATATGCTGTCTAGGTTGGTGATAGCTTTTCTTCCAAGGAGCAAGTGTCTTGATTTCATGGCTACAGTCACTGTCATGTACAGAGCTGGACCATAAATAAGGGCTACTGCTGGAGAACTGCAGTGTTGGAAAAGACTCTTCAGAGTCCCTTGGACAGCATGAGATTAAATCAGTCAACCCTAAAGGAAATGAACCCTTAATATTCATTGGAAAGACTGATACTGAAGCTGAAGCTCCAACAGTTTGGCCACCTGATGAGAAGAGCCGACTCACTGGAAAAGACTCTGCTGCAAAAGACTGCAGGTAAAGAAGAGGGTGAAAGGATGAGATGGTTGGATGGCCATCATCGACACGACGGACACGAGTTGAGCAAACTTCAGGAGATGGTGAAGGACAGGGAAGTCTAGCAAGCCGCGGTCCATGGGGCGGCAAAGAGCTGGACACGACTTAGTGACTGAACAACAATAAATCCACTCTGCTTAAGCAAGCTGATTATGCAGTCATTTTGGGTTTGGGCTCTTCCATTTGGGGCTTGGCTGCTATTCTAAGGTGTTTTATGAATAGTAAGAATCACACCATATCCAATAATGAACTGATAAGTTAGTAACACAAAATTACTAACAGAAACAAAACTGAAAACTAGTGAAAAAAAATGATAAATGCTGAAAAGCGTTGTAAGAACCCAGGAGTTATTTTCTTCAAAGAGCACACAGATCTTACTCTAAGTCGCAGAGGACAGCTATGTGCTGTGACCTAACGCTGTCAGTCGTTCAGTCCTGTCCGACTCTTTGTGACCCCAGGAACTGTAGCCTGCCTGGCTCCTCTGTCCATGGAATTTTCCAGACTAGAATACGGAGTGGGCCAACATCTCCTACTCCAGGGAATCTTCCCACCGCAGAGACCGAGCCTGCATCTCCTGCACCTGCTGCACCGGCAGGGAGACTCTCCATCACTATCGGCGCCTGAGAAGCCACAAGGGCTTGGATGAATATTTAAACTGCACATACGGAGAAGACTCGTGAGAGGCCCGTGGACTGCAAGGAGATCAAACCAGTCAATCCTAAAGGAGATCAGTCCTGAATATTCACTGGAAGGACTGATGCTGAAGCTGAAACTCTTAATACTTTGGCCACCTGATGCGAAGAACTGACTCACTGGAAAAGACCCTGATGCCGGGAAAGATTAAAGGCAGGAGAAAAAGGGGATGACAGAGGATGAGATGGTTGGATGGCATCAGTGACTCAATGGACGTGAGTTTGAGCAAGCTCCGGGAGTTGGTGATGGACAGGGAAACCTGGCGTGCTGCAGTCCATGGGGTCGCAGAGAGTAGGACATGACTAAGCGACTGAACTGTACTGTAGTATCAACAGGAGCACCTGGATGGGAACAAGTCTGCTCAGGTTGCCAAGGAATTCCCTATGACACCTGATGAGTTTATCAAGGAAGGGAGGCACCAAGTTCCCTCCCAGTCTGGTGGTTAGGACTCTGCTTCCATTGCAGGGGGCACAGGTTCCCTTCCTGGTCTGGGCAAGAAGATCCTGCATGCCTCATGGAGCATACAAAAGCAAAATGAAACAAAAACAAAAAGGGAAGAAAGGCATCTGCCTCACCGACTGCTTTCCATACACACTGAACTGATTTATTTTGAAAAAAGTACCAATGATATTCCACCAAGGAAGGCAAAAACAGTAATATCTTAGCAGGATCATTACTCTATTTACTAGGATATGCCCAAGAACTGTATGCAGAAAACACTGAAATGATTGAGACTTACAAACAAATTGACTCGGGTATCATTGTCTTTTCAAATTTGGGCTTCCCTGGTGGCTCTGCAGTAAAGAATCTGCCTGCAATGCAGCAGACCTGGGTTTGATCCCTGGGTAAGGAAGATCCCCTGGAGAAGGGGAAAACAATCCACTCCAGTATTCCTGCCTGGAGAATTCCATGGAAAAAGGAGCCTGGCAATGGGGTCGCAAAAAGTCAGACAAAATCTAGGTGCTTCTATATTGCTTTAAAATTGTAATTTAAAATTATCCATCAGTTCAGCTCAGTCATGTCCAACTCTTTGCGACCCCGTGAATTGCAGCATGCCAGGCCTCCCTGTCCATCAACAACTCCCAGAGTTCACTCAAACTCACGGCCATCGAGTCAGTGATGCCATCCAGCCATCTCATCCTCTGTGGTCCCCTTCTCCTCCTGCCCCCAATCCCTCCCAGCATCAGAGTCTTTTCCAATGAGTCAACTCTTCACATGAGGTGGCCAAAGTACTGGAGTTTCAGCTTCAGGATCAGTCCTTCCAAAGAACACCCAGGGCTGATCTCCTTCAGAATGGACTGGCTGGATCTCCTTGCAGTCCAAGGGACTCTTCAAGAGTCTTCTCCAACACCACAGTTCAAAAGCATCAATTCTTCAACACTCAGCCTTCTTCATAGTCCAACTCTCACATCCATACATGACCACTGGAAAAACCATAGCCTTGACTAGACGGACCTTAGTCGGCAAAGTAATGTTTCTGCTTTTGAATATACTATCTAGGTTGAGCATAACTTTTCTTCCAAGGAGTAAGCATCTTTTAATTTCATGGCTGCAGTCACCATCTGCAGTGATTTTGGAGCCCCCCCCAAATAAAGTCTGACACTGTTTCCACTGTTTCCACTGTTTCCCCATCTATTTCCCATGAAGTGATGGGACCGGATGCCATGATCTTCGTTTTCTGAATGTTGACCTGTAAGCCAACTTTTTCACTCTCCTCTCTCACTTTCATCAAGAGGCTTTTTAGCTCCTCTTCACCTCTGCCATAAGGGTGGTGTCATCTGCATATCTGAGGTTATTGATAATTCTCCCGGCAATCTTGATTCCAGCTTGTGTTTTTCCAGTCCGGCATTTCTCATGATGTACTCTGCATATAAGTTAAATAAGCAGGGTGACAATATACAGCCTTGACGTACTCCTTTTCCTATTCGGAACCAGTCTGTTGTTCCATGTCCAGTTCTAACTGTTGCTTCCTGACCTGCATACAGATTTCTCAAGAAAGGCAGGTTAGGTGGTCTGGTATTCCCATCTCTTTCAGAATTTTCCACAGTTTATTGTGATCCACACAGTCAAAGGCTTTGGCATAGTCAATAAAGCAGAAACAGATGTTTTTCTGGGACTCTCTTGCTTTTTCCATGATCCAGCAGATGTTGGCAATTTGATCACTGGTTCCTCTGCCTTTTCCAAAACCAGCTTGAACATCAGGGAGTTCACGGTTCACGTATTGCTGAAGCCTGGCTTGGAGAATTTTGAGCATTACTTTACTAGCGTGTGAGATGAGTACAACTGTGCGGTAGTTTGAGCATCCTTTTGCGTTGCCTTTCTTTGGAATTGGAATGAAAACTGACCTTTTCCAGTCCTGTGGCCACTGCTGAGTTTTCCAAATTTGGTGGCATATTGAGTGCAGCACTTTGACAGCATCATCTTTCAGGATTTGAAAGAGCTCAACTGGAATTCCATCACCTCCACTAGCTTTGTTCGTAGTGTTGCTTTCTAAGGCCCACTTGACTTCACATTCCAAGATGTCTGGCTCTAGGTGAGTGATCACACCATCATGGTTATCTGGGTCGTGAAGATCCTTTTTGTACAGTTCTTCTGTGTATTCTTGTCACCTCTTCTTAATATCTTCTGCTTCTGTTAGGTCCATACCACTTCTGTCCTTTATCGAGCCCATCTTTGCATGGAATGTTCCCTTGGTGTCTCTAATTTTCTTGAAGAGATCTCTAGTGTTTCCTATTCTGTTGTTTTCCTCTATTTCTTTGCATGATCGCAGAAGGCGGCTTTCTTATCTCTTCTTGCTATTCTTTGGAACTCTGCATTCAGATGCTTATAGCTTTCCTTTTCTCCTTTGCTTTTCGCTTCTCTTCTTTTCACAGCTATTTGTAAGGCCTCCCCAGACAGCCATTTTGCTTTTTTTAGGAAAACATTATTATTCCTATGTAGGTTTCACTATGAATGGAATTTTTCCTTTCATATTTGCTATTCAATTTTATATCTTACTATTTTAATGAAATATTCCAGCAAATTTTTTTATATTATGGTTCTTGAAATTCTTAAATAAAATTATATTCATTACATAAATGTTTACTGAAACATTATCTCTTGGACAGTTTTTACCTAACAAATAGTTTGCCCTTGAGACAACTGGTGGTGGGGGTGGGGTGGAGGAGTGGGGAAAGGAGCCGGAAACATAAAATTAAGCAATTAAAACACAGTGACGATAAGGACTTTCCAGAAACACAGTGCTAGAGTGCTGAATTAAATTTGGGTTGGTGATGAACAGGGGAGGGAAGGCTTTAGGGTATCAATACACAATTTGAGACTCAAAGGAAAGAGTTAAAGAGAAGAAAGAATGAAGTTGGTTCTGAAAAAAAGAACATGTTCAAAAATTTAGAATCAAGTGTATGGAATAAATAATGAAGCTGGAAAGGATAATAACAGTTTGCAAGTCATGCTCAAGCAATTGGACCTACTCCTTGGAATAATTAGAAGTCATTCAAGTGTTTTAACCTAAGGAGAGTCATGATTAGGTTTCTATTTTAGAAGCATCACTTTAGCTTCAGTAAGGAGAATATTTCGAAAAATACAGCAAGATCATAAAGATTAAGAGGCAATTATAGGTTCCTAATCGAAGCAACACATAATGATGTCTGAATTGAGATAATTCCAGTGGGGATGCAGAGTTAAGAATAGAAGTGAGAGATGGTTAGAGAATAAAACCAACCGTATGTGTGTCAGGTGGTACTGAACGGTTCCCCACGGCTCAACATTAACCTTCTGTTTTATAAAGAACACTGCTATAAACTGCTCTCCTTATTTCTTTTGGATAAATACCATGAAGATGAACTGCATTTATTTACTCCCCACTTCATTCCAGAAGATGCACACATCTTCCTAAACAGTGTCCTAAACAGGCTTTTCCAGTGCACATGGTCACACAGAGGTATGGGAAAGGGAAGTCAGCTGCAACTTGAGGGAGCAGCAGAGATCTAGCCCAGGAGAAAAAGCAGAGAAGATAAGAGTCATGTGCTATTAAGAGGCAGGATCAGAATCTGGTGATAAAGCAGATGGGAAGGAGGGGGTCTGCAGGTAAGCAGAGGGGAAATGAAGGACATCTGACTTCCAGGCAACTAATGCCATCCACAGAGAACACGATGGAGCAATCACTGTGTGAGGAGGACACGGAATGATGTGATTTTAGGTCTGGACATGTTATGTTTGAGATGCCAATACGTCATCCACAGGGAGGTGTTGAAAACACTGGTGATCCGGAGTTGAAGATCAAAAGCATAATAAAAAACGATCACCATGGCAGTGGTCCTCGGGGACGTGGTTACTGATGAGACTGCCCAAGAAGAGCAAACTGGAGAGATCACTCTGAAAAAGTATTCACTTTTAGTGAGAGCATGACATTTCTGAGAACTATCGAGTGATCAAAAAGGTAATTAGGAAACTAATTAGTTCTGTCCTATTCTCATGAATATTACTAAATCTAAACCTTTCTGGTTTTGAGCCTGGTAAATAGCAGTTTCTCAATAAGTTTGTGAAATGAATTGCTTTTGACAGCCACTAAGTTTTTTAATATAAAAAAAATTATAACAAGTATGTTGTAATTCCACAGGTGCTAAATTTAATAATCAAGGAATTTCATTTAAACAGAGCATACTGTCATCACTCACAGAATTCATAAAACAGTATCACAATGTAAGTGAATTCACGAATCTGCTAACTTATTTGGAGATACTATGTTCGATAAAGATGTTTAATAAAAAAAAAAAACAGATGCCATGTCAGTTTAATGGTATAACTTATAAAAACAATTGAATTTATATTTGATTTTAATACACCTAAATGATTTTAATGTACATTAAAGATTATTTTTTCCACAAAGGCATTAAAAATTAAGAAAATAAAAAACAAAACACATCAACTTACATAATTCTGCAACATAAATATAGGCTTCAGAGAAATTCCCATAAAGGAGAAAGCTTGTTAAAAAGTATCACTTTTGAAATTAAATTTTCAAAATTCAGTTATCAAAAATATAGAAGGCAATTCAAGCCATGAGCTATGAAGTAAATTTATCTGAAATGATCTTAATACTAAAATGCTCATCTGAATCATTAATATACTTCTTAAATCTCTCAATGGTAGCTACCTGAATTTTACTTAGAAATACTGTAACACTAAAACATTTGAAATGTTGTCAAGAAAAACTGAGTAGAAGGATCAAAAAAATAAAGAGTAATTAAATAAAATACAGGGTGTTTGGTTTTCTTAACATTTTTGCCAATTCAATTTCAGTGTACACTGTACAGAGTGAATGGATTACAAACGCTTCACCTATAAAAGGAGCATGATGCTACTCACCAGCCATCAGAAGTGCATGCAAACAAATTAAAGGGATATATGAAAACAACTGAACCAAAGACACACTGAGACATTACTCACCTATTTTTCTATTAAATAATTTAAATCCTTTAATAAAATATATTTTATATTAGTTTTAGAGATCAGCGTAGAATATCATACATTTAATAGGGAAACAGATAAAAAACTAAAATGCACTATCCCAGCCAGTGAGTGGCATATTTAATTATGGAATAAAAACATTAAAATTTAAAAATAAGTGGGTTCAAGCAAGTGTAAAATGTTACATAAGAGATTCAACAGGCAAATTCTGAGGGATGCATGGAACAAGAGATTAAAATGGAAGGACTTCCTATATAAACTGTAAAAATATTTCTTAGAGAGTAAACATACACTGTCCTATTACTCTAAGCCTAGAATCCCTTGTTTTAAGCTATCTAAACAGTCAACTCCCACAGAATCTATACTTAGAAAACCTATCCCTCAACAAATCCTTCTAAGAATAAAAAGGAGGGTGTTTCTTCAGTGTTTATTTATGAGACTTTGTACATAAGACACATTTTATTATCATCACCTAGAAGCAAGTGAAGCTTCAAGTCTGAGGAAAAGCCCCTCTGTTTAAAAAGCCTGACCCCACTGCCAGACAACATTAAGGCTGGATGGGGAGTAAAGAGAGCTCAGTGACAGTGAGTGACAGTGACTGAAGTCTTAAAATCTATACTTTGTCATGCTTTTCTAATCTGTTTGTACAGACTGTATGACCTGCCTCCTGAGAAATCTGTATGCAGGTCAAGAAGCAACAGTTAGAACTGGATACGCAACAACGAACGCATCGGTTCCAAATTGGGAAAGGAGTATGTCAAGGCTGTATCTTGTCACCCTGCTTATTTAACTTATATGCAGAGCACATCATGAGAAATGCTGTACTGGATGAAGCACAAGCTGGAATCAAGATTGCCAGGAAAAATATCAATAAGTTCAGTTACGCAGATGAACACCACACTTATGGCAGAAAGTGAAGAACTACTAAGGAGCCTCTTGATGAAAGTGAAAGAGGAGAGTGAAAAAGTTGGCTTAAAACTCAACATTCAGAAAACGAAGATCATGGCATCTGGTCCCATCACTTCATTCATGGCAAACAGATGTGGAAACAGTGGAAAACAGTGACAGACTTTATTTTCTTGGGCTCCAAAATCACTGCAGATGGTAACTGCAGCCATGAAATTACAGGACGCTTACTCCTTGGCAGAAAAGTTATGACAAACCTAGATAGCATATTAAAAAGCAGAGACATTACTTTGTCAACAAAGGTCTGTCTAGTCCAAGCTATGGTTTCTCCAGCAGTCATGTATGGGTGTGACAGCTGGACTATGAAGAAAGTCGAGCACTCAAGAATTTATGCTTTTAAACTGTGGTGTTGGAGAAGATTTTTGAGAGTCCCTTGGACTGCAAGGAGATCCAACTAGTCAGTCCTAAAGGAAATCAGCCCTGAATATTCTTTGGAAGGACTGATGCTGAAGCTGAAACTCCAATACTTTGGCACCTGATGAGAAGAAATGACTGCTTAGAAGAGACCACGATGCTGGGAAAGACTGAAGGCAGGAGGAGAAGGGGACGACAGAGTTTGAGACTGTTGGATGGCATCACGGACTCAATGGACCTGAGTTTGAGCAAGCTCCGTGAGCTGCTGATGGACAGGGAGGCCTGGGGCGCTGCAGTCCATGGGGTTGCAAAGAGTTGGACACAACTGAGCAACTGAAACTGAGATTGCTATCTATCCAAAGATACAGTGCTTTAATTATTTTTGAAAACTCTAGCTGGAACAATGTTCCTGTAGCTGGTCTAATGCAGAATAAACAAACAGCACAGCTAACAATGTGAGTGGGGCATACAGGGAAACTGATGTAAAATCCTAATTAAAATGTATTCAGTAGTTCCACTCTGCAAAAAAAAAAAAAAAAAAAAAAAAAAACAGCACATTTCAATTCCTGAAAGAACTTTTCTCTCTCACCATGTTTATCAAGAAGTATACACCGACTCCCATCAGAGAGCCTTACACTCAGCCTGTATTATGTCACGCCACTGTGATTCCAGGATTTCTAGCACTTCCATGTTGGTCTTTGTATTTCACATTTAAATAAGATTTTCAGCAAGTCTTACTTATAGTTGGGTCTAGTTTAATTAAGGTTTAACAACAATCCCAGAAACACAAAATCAGATTCAGATGACTACTTTGATATATTAATATATCTTTAGTAAAGATGAAACTATAAAATTCATTTATTACACTTTAAAAATATTTATTTTATACTTTCTCATCTGAATTAAACCATCATCATGTGTAACTTGCATCTACAATTTCAGGCCACGAAGGTTATTTAGCAGCAACCAATTTTTCCCTTTCCTTACAAAACTATAATCTTGTGGCTTGAAGATGTTAACAGACTTCCCCCGATCATCCAGAGGATCTTATTCACTGCGTGAATAAGACTCACATTTAAAAATTTTAAATACCTAAATTTCACTGAATGTTTTTTCTGGAGAGCAGATATAAAGCACCAAATGCAAGAACTATCACTATTACTGATACCTTGAGGACGAATGAGGTTATACAAGCTTAGAGTGATATTCATCACCTGACGTGTTTAAGGCAACATTTCCTCACTAAAAAGTCATTACACTAAAACCCAGATCTGTGGAGAGGCAGGGAAAGACAAAGCTCTCTCTGCAAGTTATTGACATGCAACCTAAATAATCCTATTTACAAGTATGAGTACCTCATCTGTTTTCCAAAAAGCTTTAAATGTTCATCTTTGTGTGACAAATATGAGAAGTGTAAAGATACCTCTTTATTATATGCCCTCAGCAATAATCTTATACTAATAATCTTATATTAATGTTTATTAAAACAAAGCACTTAACAGCATTACTTGAAGATATATTTAACTTAGGAAGACAAACTTATGTTTACAATTTTCACTTTTTTCTCCAGAGATCTGGAACAAAATATCTTTCCTTAAATTTGTTTACTGTACTGTACTTAGTGAAAATACAAGCCTTAATAACAGGATCATCCACATGGCAGCAGGGATCAGCTTATTCTCATGAAGAATGTAAGAAGCTCTCAGCCTTCAGTACAGTCTTGCCTATATAAGAGGAAGCAAGGACTGGTTCCTTTCAAACCTGTAATTTATGAGTTTATTCAAACCCGCCAAATTGTTTTACGTAAACGCCTCTCACATTTAAAAATTCCCATGGCAACTCATTTAGTTTGGCAGACAGGAAGACCCAAATTCAATCCTTTTATCCTGCAGCTAAACCATTACAATGGTAAGTCTGCTCTGACACTCTGAAGAGACTGCTAATTACTGTACTCTGGGTCCCTAGACAGATTTCCCATTCAGATTAAAATGGTTGTGCAAGGCAGAAAACAGCAGCAACACCCTCCGTACATGAGAGACGGTCTCTCACATTACAGCTCTATCAAGGGGCGAGTGCATTACAGCTGGATCTTTTAATCCTTCTTTCCCAGTCACATGAAAAGGAGGCCAACGATACCGCAGACTTCAATTACTGACCCTCTGGTCAAGAACTAGACTGACAGTCCAGCTTAGGACTTGCACTCTGGGAGCAGACTGTGCCGTCTCCAAGGCCACTGCCTCCCTAGAGCTGCACTCAGTCTCATTCATCTTTTAGTGCTACACGCAAGTGTTTGGTTTTGCTGATTTTCTCTATTTGTTCCTTTTCTGTTTCACTGATTTCTGCTTTTTTTGTCTTCTTTCTACTTGATTTGTTTTTAATTTTATTTTCACAGATTCTTAAAGGTGGAGTATTAGTGACTTACGACCTTTCTTTTATACTTTTGAGACCTTTTACTTATGCTGAAAATATTTTCTCTGAATAGTGCTTTAACGGAATCCAAAATATAATATTATGTGGTATTTTTATTACCTTTCACGTCACAGTATTTCCCATGTTATTTCATGATTTCTTCTTTGACTTATGAGTTATTTCCAAATGTTTCCCAATATTTGGGACTTTTAAATTTATCTTATTGTGACTGACTGGTAACTGAATTCTGTTTCCAAAAATGCTTTCTGTTAAGATTTTATTCTCTTTGAATTAGAGTACATTTTTGTAATATTCCATCATATTGTCTGTTTTGGTGAATATCCCTTTTACACTTAAAACGCACATGTATTCTGTGGTAGTTGTTTACCTGTTTTATAAACGTCATTTCAATGAAGTGAGTGAAAGTCACTTAGTCATGTCCGATTCTTTGCGACCCCACGGACTGTATAGTCCGTGGAATTCTCCAGGCCAGAATACTGGAGTGGGTAGGGCTCTCCCTCCTCCGGGGGATCTTCCCAACCCAGGGATCAAACCCAAGTCTCCCGCACTGTAGGCAAATTCTTTATCAGCTGAGCCACAAGGGAAGCCCAAGAATCCTGGAGTGGGAAGCCTATCCCTTCTCCAGGGGATCTTCCTGACCCAGGAATGGAACTGGGGTCTCCTACATTGCAGGCGGGTTCTTCATCAACTGAGCTCTCAGGGAGCCCCATTTAGATGAAGGTGGTAGATAATGTTCAGGTCTTGTTTTTCCCCTGAATTACTGAAAGACTGTAAAGGCCTCCATTCGCTGTAATAATGTGTGTGTATCCTAGCGTGTTCTCCTTGAAGGCACTGAAACGGCAGTTTTGACGTGTGCACATGTGTGCGTGTACAGCTCACATGACCTACATGAACAGAGTAGACCTTAAAACACAGAGCCTTAAAAAAAAATAAAAAAAAATAAAAAAAGACAGAGCCTTGTGACCAGCTTCATGGTGAGAGATTTACCAGCTCAGACGACAAAGACAGACTCCTTGAGAAATGTAAGAACAGGGAAATAAACTAAGTTCAATATTTATTAATATGAATGAAATGGGATTTGTAATGAAAAGCCTTTCCACAAAACCAAAAGAAAAACACAAGTCACAGATCTGAATATTTGTCCAATAAAGGATTCATTTTCAACACATAAAGAATTGCTTCAACACTAAAAAAAAAGACAAGCCAAGAAGAATGATAAAAAGATTTAAAGATACTTCATCGAAGAAAATATACGAATTCTCAAGAAGCATATTAAAAGATGCTCCATATCATCTGTATTCACAGAAATAAAAATTAAAACTACAAGTGAAAGGAGGAACAACCTGTGGCTTATGTATTCAATGGAATGCTAATTATCAATAAAAAGGGACAGCCCACTGATACATGCGACAGTATGGATGAAACGCAAAAGAGCCAAGCTGCATGAAAGCACAAAGAAAGGAGATCTAGAAAAAGCAAACTGATTTAAAAGAGGCAAATTCACACAATCAGAGAGTAGAATGTTGGTTGCCAGGGGCTACGGAAGAGGTGATGTCCATCAAATGGCACAAACTCTCAGTTATGAGATGAGTGAGTTCTGGGGATTTAAGGCACAGTATAGTGGTTACATTTAATTAACACCCTGTACACCTGAAATTTGCCAAAAGTGGATCACACACAAAAAAACAATGAGTATATGAGATGATGGGTGCTAACTTGACTGTGACGGTAATTCGTTAATCTGAATTGATGGCAAAAGGGCTAAGAGAAAACTTTTTGGGGTAATGGAAACCTTGACTGTAATAGTGGTTGTAAATATATACAGTTGTCAAGGGTCAAACTGTACATTTAAAATTAATGAGTTTTTATTTGTGTAAAAGAGAAAAAGTTCCTGAAGAAAAGCCCTTTTTTCATGTCTTCAAAATGACTATGCTTCAGAGTTAAAAAGACTGCTCTTATGTATTTAAATCAGACTCATGAGTTTATAGATCATTCCTCAAACAAGTATCTCTGTAACACTAGATGGCGAATACACTCTCAGAAAAAAATTTTGATGGTCAATTAAATTTGGAAATGGTTTCTACCAGAGATTCACAATACTTATATTTAAGGGTTTCTTTTATCCAGAATACCTATGAAAAGTATCTTATGAAATATAGATAGGGAATTGCCACTGTCTTAACATTAAACATCTTGCTTTAAATAATTGTCTATACCCCTAATGCTCTAAAATACAGTCAACCTGGAATAAATATTTGTTAATCCAAATAGAATACTAGAAGAGCTACACTTGGATAGCTATTGGAATCTTAAATTTACCAGACTCAAAACTGAGTTCCAAGTAACCTCTTCAGAGTCTATTCCTAACAGACCCTTCATCACAGTAACATCAATTACATCCTTTCGGTTGTTCAGGCTAAAAATCTTGGTATCATGCCTGACGCCTTGCTTTCTAACATCCCACAGATGATCCATTAGCAAATCCTGCCAGTCTCACTCTAAAAACATGCTTAGAAATGAGACCATGACTCACTTCTGTGGCTACACCGACCCAACCCATCATCACCTCTCATCTGAATTAATGCAAGAGTCCAGGAACTGGCAAACTTTTCTGTAATAAACCAGACAGTAAATGGCTTTTCTGGGCATATGGTCTCTGTAGCAGTTACTCAACCCACCACTGGAGCTCAGATGCAGCCACAGACAATATGTAAACGAAGAAGCATAAGCATGGCTGTGCCTCAATAAAACCTGTTAGACAATGCAATTTGAATTTCATATAATTTTCACATTTCATGAAGTATTATTCTTCTTCAAATATTATTCTTCTGATTTTTTCTCCCTGGTCATTGAAAAATGTAGAAACCATGCTAAGCTCACGGGCTATTCAAACCCAGGTAGGGGGCTGGTTTTGGCCCATGGGCCTTAATTTGTGAACTCCTATGAGAGCTTCCTTTCTTTCACCCTGTGTGATTTATTCTGTTTTAAACAGAGCAGACCAGTAACCCTTACTAAATATTAATCAGATCATGTCATCCCTTCTCCTTAAGTACTCCAATGGTTTTACCCATTCTAGTGCTTAGAGGGCTCAGTCCTGTCTCTTTGCGACCCCATGGATTGTAGCCCTCCAGGCTCCTCTGTCCATGGGATTCTCTAGGCAAGGAGACTGGAGTGGGTTGCCATGCCCTCCTCCAGGGGATCTTCCCAACCCAGGTTTCCCACATTGCAGGCAGATTCTTTACCATCTAAGCCACCAGGGAAGCCCACCCATTCTAGACCAAAAGCCAAAGTTCTTAAAATGGTTAACAAGGCCCTGTACAATTATTAATCAATTGTCATAATATATACATGAGGATACTAAGACCAAATATAATTAAAAGTAGGTTTAGATATTCTCTTTAAAAAGGCAAAAAGAAATGGAAATTTAGTCTACAGCCATACCACCCTAAACGTGCCCAATCTTGTCTGATCTCAGAGGCTAAGCAGGGTTGGGCCTGGTTGGTACTTGAATAGAAATTTATTGCACATTACAGTAACCAGTGCAGTCAGAATAAAGGAAATGAAAACATCTGATGATAGAAAATGAGTAAATTAATTTAATACACAAGCTCTCTGTAAGGATCAAATCTATGTTAAAGTGATTTGAACATATAAAGATAAGAGATCATAATTTCCCAAAATACTGTGTATTTGTAAGCACATTAGGTAAATGCTAAGCAAAAACTGTAAGTTCAGCCAAGAAATTTAACAGCCTCGTTTATTTTGAAAGGCTCACAGAAAGTGTGAGAATTATTATCTGAATAAAAAAAACAAGCACTAAAATGTCATCTGTTTTCTAATTACAATAAACCAGTTCAGCACACATATCTAAAAGCCTAAGGTCTACGTATATAAAATTAGCGACTGATCTATTAAAACACCGTTTGTCTAATTACAAAATAGTATTTTATCGAAGGGTTAGATTAAATTAGTAACTTTCTCATAGACGCTTAAAGAAACAAGGCTGTAAAGGAGAGCGTGCAGCAGCACACTGCAAGGAGGCCTAACGGCACAGAGGTGACCAGCACGTCCCAGCCTGAACAGTCGGCTAGAACGAAGTCCGCTCTGGAAAACTCCTTAAGAAGCATGCAAACTGTAGTTTTGTTAACCCAACTAATTTTGTAACTAACAAGCTACATAAAAACACAAACCACAAATAAGAATTACAAGTGCCTAACAATTTCAAGTAACTAATTTTCTCACAGGAGCCAGTTAAAATAAAAAGGCTATCATTATATCTTCCTATAAAACCTCTGCTTAATGTTCTATCTATATGCTTAGTAAAATCATAAAATTAATTATTTCACAAACATTTTCCTTCTCTAACTTTTCAAGTTTTCACAGCTACCTATACTTGTTTACAATTAAGAGCCACTTCTTCAGCGCACAACAAGGAGTTTCAGAGAAGGTAACTCACTGGTTACCCTGCTTCCAGGAGTGATGTGTCCAATCATTGATTATCTTTATACAGTTTATTCAAACAAACACAAAAAATCACTCTTACTGATTTCTGAAAATCAATTGAGTGGGTTAAGACTAAAAGTGAAAAGAGATTTATTTTAACTGGGTTGGCAAGAATTTGTCTTCAAGAAATACAGTGGAGGCAGATTTACATCAATAGTTCTTTTTTGCTAAGGATGACCTAAGTCCCCAAAGAGGAGCACAATCAGGGCCCTGATCAATAGTCCTTATCTGTCAATGAAGATGATTTGATTTCCACAAAATGTTACACTGTATTTGTAAAAGTACACTGAAGATCTCAAGAATCTAAAGGAGGTATATAGTTCAGATTTATGGAAACGAGATTGAACAACTAATTAACTGTACCTATGATAAGAAGAACATCTTTAGTAGAAATTTCGTAGTAACACATAAGACTTGCCAGGCTGGTTACACTGTATGTAACTGAAGAAATGACTTTTCTCTAGTTATGTATGGCTTATTTTGTGATTGAAGAAACAAAACAGACTAAAACAAACTAATTATTCAAATCAAAGAAACATTTGAAATAAAAACAACAGTATTATCCAGGATAAACAATTTTGTAAGGTAAAGTACTACAACTCTACAGATTAAGTGTGATCATCTCAAAACCCCTATTACAATACTTTTGCAGTGAAATTAAAAAATGCTAAAGCTTGTCTGAGTTCCTGTGCTTCCTGGGAGAAGGGGGTGGGGTGGGGGTGGGTATTGGGTGGTGGGAAGGTAAGGCTGTTTTGAAATCCCAATTTGAATTTAAAAGGTTTGAACTCTGAACAGTAAGTTATGTGTGGTGTTATGTAAACTGATGGAAACATATTCAAATTATCAAAATTAGAAAAATTACAATCAAGTCACAAGGAATATAGGTACAAGGATACCGGAATTTCCCAGGCAAGAACACTGGAGTGGGTTGCCATTTCCTACTCTAGGGGATATTCCTGATCTGACCCAGGGATGGAATCCGGGTCTCTCGTGTCTCCTGCATTGTTAAGTGAGTTCTTTACCACTGTGCCACCTGGGAAGCCCACGGAATCCATAGGCAACACAAATAATGCACTCCTACTAACACAGACCACCCAACAGAAGTATTAACTTGTACAGACTTCGTGTACACTCGCTTCTTGTTTGCAATGAGAAACTGATCTAAAAGAGAGACAAAGCTTTCACCAGCCCTGCCTGATGATGGACCTACATTTTCACCCTATAACAGAGTGATGCAAAGGTAGCCACACTTTTGAAAAACAGGCCACTGATTCGGTTTGCTCCATTCACATTTCCTTCACAAAAAAATAAACAGGTAGCAGACTTTCCCATTTAAGAAATGTAGCAGTGTCTGTCTCTTATTCTATAGCAAATGACTTATAAATTATTTTTATATTTTGTGCTTAAATAAAATTCTGAACAAATAATAACCTATTCTTTATTAACATAAACATTATAATAATTTAAAAATTAACTGAAAAAGATCTTGGGCCTAAATCTAAGATTTGGAAATTATTACTTACTGCAGGTACCAGTAATTTCTTCACTTCCTCAACGGCTCTCTTCAGTTTGATCTCTGCTCTGTTTTGAGCATCTTCCACAGTGATCAGTACATGTAAATCTTCATTGAGATGCTCCCAATTAGGCTTGCCTCGATTTTGCTCCTCCTAAAAAATTCACAAAGCACACGATTACAAAATTTTCTTTTCAAAGAGACAGCACATCTTTCCATCCATAATAATGACCTGCTGCAATCATTAAGCTATGCTTGCATTGTTTTGCTATGAGTAAATGAAAGGTCACTGAGGTAAATTTAGGCAAGTTCACCTGACAAGGCCATGTGGCTAGTAACTTGCCAAATTTAGGAACTGAATCAACATCTTCATTCTCAAATTCAGCGGTTTTCCCATTTTGTTGCAACTGCTTTTAGTAACACTGGCTGAATTTAAGAACAGGAAAAGTATTTTGCCAACAGACATTACTGTGTAGACAAATGCCATTTGTTTTAAGCATTTCAAGTAGTGATTATGGAACCATTTCATTATAAAATAATAACAAGGAATAAATGTGATGATACTTTTAACTGTAGTTCTATCAGACCTTACTTTAAAAACAGTGAGCTGTACAGTCACTCTTTTAACTATACCATCATAAACACTAGTTTTAGCAGAGAACATCTATATTTCATTTCCCAGGTGTCTTCAGATGACCGAGTGATCCCCAGGTGGAAAACACTGTCAAGCTACAGGAAAGATTGGCCATATTTCCCTTTCAGCTAAAATATAATCATTTCAGAATTGCTTCTTGCCTTAAGCTTTAGAGATAATATACAAATATATTTGTAAGTATTTCATAAATATAACTTTATTAATTAAAAACAATAACAACGTGAATATCAAAATGGTATAAATGAATGCATATGGTTCAGTGCAATGTACCACACACAGACAATGAACAATACCTTTTTTGAAGTCTCATCTTTAAGTATTCTATTTACTGACTTGTGAATACTATTTACTGAATTCTTCCAATCAAAGAAAAATAAACTGTTTATTAAAAACAAACAGTTTTCTACCATAACTCACATGTTTGCAGAGGCCATGCCAGGGAAAAGAAATATATGCAACTCAAGACAATAAGGATAAAAATGAGTTCTTAAAAGTTTATGCTTCTCTTTATTTTCTATTACTATTGTTGCGTGTGAAAACGCACCCAAGTGTTGTGAGGGGAAATGGAAAACCAAGCAAAGCACACCAGCCTGTGGTCGGCCCCCTGTGTGCCCCCAAGGAGTGAATTCAAGGAGACAGTGCAGCTCGCTCACCAGGCACCGAGAGTACTCAGGGCTTCAAGGGGAATAGCAAGAGTTGATGTCTGTCAGACACCACGCAACCTGTGAGTTTACAATATTTGTCTTTATCAATATTAGACCATGCTACATTCCTTTTGATGATGTCTTGTCTTTGCAATGCTAAGTTTTTAGTGGTTGCTGTAATAAAAAGCCATGCCCATGCAAAATCAGTGTGGAACAGGAAGAGGGTGGGAGTGTCCAGTTTGAGAATCTGAACAGTATCCAAGAGGAAAACAAATACAATAATAAATAATGTGGTTGTTTACAAATAGAATTTAAACAAAAATTTCAATTTAAGTTGTTTTGCTAAACTAAGCTGTTTGGAAGTAACCATTTAAAAATGGGAAGAAAAACTCTTCAGCGTTTCTTTTTGCCAAGGGGACACCATGAAAAACTGAGAGACTCAAGGAGTTAGTGAGTCAAGGGACTGGGCACCTCGCGGCTATCCGTGTGCCAAATACAAAGTGTGCAGACATACCTCTACTGTAACAATAAAAAGCAATTTTAAAATCCAGAGTTTAATTTTTATGTTGAAAAACACTGACAATATCGTCTCACTGAAATTTATATCTGATCAATTTTTTTAACTTTTCATAGAAGTTTTTATAGAAGTGATCAAGTTCTGTGTGTTTATGTTTTAATGAACCTAAAAGTATCTCCACATCCATACAAATGAGGAATGTCTGCTTTGGGCCAAGATAAAGTAACATCAACAAGATTCACTCTCATGTCTAAAAACAACCCAAGAGCAGGAGGATAGTGAGGTTGAGGATGGGAAGCCAAGGCAGGAAGTCCCACGATTGTCCAGGCTTCCTGGCCTGGGAAGTTCGAGGCTGCAGCCCTGGGAAGGGTGCCAGCCTGCCTCTCTGAGTGGAGAAGACTAACCTCCGAGACCCGGGAGGGCACAGCAGCTAGAGCTCACCTAAACCAGTACTGGAAAAAGGAGCTGCACAGAGAGTGGGGGCCTCCCTAGTGGCACAGACAGTAAAGAGTCTGCCTGCAACGCGGGAGACCTGGATTCGATCCCTGGGTTGGGAAGATGCCCTGGAGAAGGGAACGGCTACCCACTCCAGGATTCTGGGCCTGGAAAGTACCATAAACAGAGGAGCCTGGCAGGCTAAAGTCCATGGGGTCACAAACAGTTGGACACGACTGAGCGACTTTCACTTCACTTTGAGAGTGGAGATCTGCACAAGTATTCAACTGAACACTGCTCAGCACATATGTGGGAGGAAATACCAGAGACCAGAAAAAGAACCAATCAAAGGATTCAAGGTAGAAAACTTTATGATACACAAGACACTGGGACAAGTACACAGAGGTCTTGCCTCAGGAGTGGAAAATAATCAGTCAGCTGTCTGAGCAGTACCGTGCCAGCAGTGCCTAAATAAATACTCAAAGCAAGACCTAAAAGGATCCAACTGTCTCCAATTTAACTGTGTCCTAGAACAAAGTCCAAAAACAGGTATAGGAATATGAAATATCCACCCAACAAGGTAAAATCCACACTGTGTGAGCTTAGTCACTCAGTTGTGTCCAATTCTCTTGTGACTTCATCGACTATAGCCCGCCCAGCTCCTCCGTCCATGGGATTCTCCAGGCAAGATCACTGGGGTGGGTTGCTTTCCTTCTCCAGGGGACCTCCTTGACCCAGAGATTGAACCTGCATCTCCTATGGCTCCTGCATTGGCAGGCGAATTCTCCACCAATGAGCCACATAGGAAACCCTAAATTTCACACTATGTGGCATCTTATTGGAAATTAACAGGCAAAGGAAGAGAAAAGGATACATAGAAGGAAAAAAAAAAAAAACTACCGAGGACTGACATAATGTTATAATTAGTAGACAAAGACACTAAAAAAGCATATCTATGTGTGTATTATTAATGTATACAGATATGAATACAACAACAACTGAGCAACACTTATAATCCAAAATATTTTAGAAAGGTCTAAGAATGAAAACTACATTTGGTAAATGATACTCTTAATAAATTCAACAATTTAAGTACCAGTTAAAACTATAAAAATAAAAGAAAGTTATACTTATCCTAATGTTTCTTATGGTTTCTAAAACACTAAGAGACAAAAAACGTGAAACTAATGGAGTTGTGTACTTTCACTCCTAAAATTCTTCTGAAACACTGTATTATTTTAAATGCATGAACTAACTTATAAGAAAGAAGAAAATGGGAAAGGAAACAATTTGGAAACTATATTAGAAAGCAGATGGCTAAGTAGTCAGGGTCTTAGCTGACCCAGGCCAAGAAGAAATTCACTTAATACTCTTAGCGCCTCCATGAAGCCTCAGGAAATCGGCAGTGGTGGAAGTGGTGTAAGGGTGGAGCTGAGACTGGAAAACTGGCTAACTTCTCATTAAGGAACAGCTCAATCTCCACATCCCCATTCCTTAAATAGCTGGCAATCCAGCACTTCCTAATTTCTAGCTGCAGACTAGAAATGTATCCCTAAAGAGTTCCATATTCTGGAACTGGGTTTTGAGGGGCAGGTAACAGGACCCTTGAGAACACTGAAGGCTCAGGTGTCTAGCCCTCTCTCACTCTACCCCAGCCCGCACACTGAGGGCCAGAGACAGAAGGCTTCTCTGGGAAGCATGGCCAACCCAACTACAGAAGCTGCCTGGAGAAAGCCATCACTGGGCAAGGAGAAAAACTCAGAAGTCCTCGGAGTTAAGGAAAGACACTGCATCCTGGAAACAAGTAAAAAATGCTATTAAAGGAATTCAAAACATAAAAAGGAATTCTTGAAACTTAAATATGACAGTAGAAACAAACAAAAAAAAACACAAGACAGAGCTGCGTAAAGATAAAAGGTGAATTTTCTTTCCAAGTAAAAAGTAAAGACAGAGGTGGAAAATGGCTGGAAATAACAGAAAGATTAGGGAACTAACACGAGAGGTCACAATAATGAATGGCTGATGTCGCACCATGAAAAAAGAAAAAGGAAGCAGAAGGGAGAAAAATCATCAACATAATACATATTTTAAAACAGAACTGATAACAGTTTCCAAATGTAAAGGGCCCAATAACTTCTCATCACAATGAAAAAGTGAGATCAAAACAAAACAACAACAAAAAATCAACTTGGGGTAAGGTGAGCACAAAATGCAGCAGTAGAGAATGAATCCCAAAAGAATCTCTTTAAACAGCAGTAAGTGCCTGTGAGCAGTGGTGGCTGTTAGAAAGGAGAGAAGGTATTTTCTACATCAGGCTTTATAGAATCGCATACTTTTAATCCATGAGCATATTAAACTCATTTTTAAAGAGGTTTTAAGATTATTCTATGCAGAAGCCACATTTATACAATTGTAATCCATTCTAACTCAGGAAGAGTGAAGTAAATTCTGTCAACAGTGAATTTGAGCCAAGTCATTATTCAATACAAATATAATTTCTCTTTCTGTTTCTCAAACAGATAACAAAGGCAATCTGGGATTGGCAAGTCAATAAAAGATACTCATAAAGGTTCTCTTTCACTATAGCAAACAAGAGAGAAAGTAAAATTACAGTGTCTACTCCTATACCCTAGTGTACCTGTAGTTAAGAATCCACTCCCAAAATCTCTCACTTTCGTAATTTGGGACCAAAAAAAGGGATGCAATGAAGCAGAGAGGACTGATGGCAAAATGGAGATACACCAAAGGTGGTGTATCTCTTAGAAACTGTGGTTGAGGCATTAATTTCTTTTTACAGTCATATTTTAATAGTATTTCAGGGATAAACAGCTGAGAAACTGATGCGGAAAAAATAGCTCATTGAAAATTATCATAAGTTCTGTTTTATAATCACCCAAAGAATTTCATATAACTTGCCACCAAATCTTCAGCAATATACAACAATATGGCATTTTATGCATCCACATATTCCCAAATTTATACTTCCAGTACATTCCTTACTTCTAGACCTCCAAATTCAACTGCCCGCTGTCAAGTGTATGTCAGTGTCTGTAAAGCACTCAACATGTCCAGCTAATTCTCTTCTCCAAACTAGTCCACAGTTACATCTCAGCTACTATTGATCCTGAATGAGCTTTCTGAGTTCAGTGCGAATGTTTACTACTTCATATCACAACAAAGACCAACTAACTGGTTTTGTGGGAAGTCTGAAACACAGTTACAAGCTTCCTTTGGTCCTGACAGAGAGCTGCTGTGCCTTCACCCGTGCACTTCGATCCACACTAACTTCAGGCACCATTTCCTGATTACGTTTTCTCCAGGTTGTCAACAAGCCGGCCTATTCACAAACATGGATTCTCATACCCACAAACTTTATGCCATTGATCACCCATGTCCAGAATGTTTTAATACTCACTTTCATCCTTTTTTATAGTACTACTCTACTTGTGTAGTACTAAAACTGACAGTTATCTGTGCACCGTCTTGAGCTATTAGATTTACTAAAGTAAACAACTGAGCTTTCATTGTTGGTGAGCATCACTAAAATCACACTGTTTCGCTGTATTCGTTACTGCTGTGTCTGCCCAAATAAGGCTCTAGTTTCCCTTGACCATTTGTCTGTCTCTGGGCCTGCTTCTATTTGACCTCCTACTTAAGTAGCAAGCTAACATTTGAAAATCCTTACACCCCTAACTTTTATTCTTGGTCTCTTACTTTTCTTCTAGTCAAGTCACTCAGATTTTCTAAGATAATGTTCATGAGGTATGATTTTCATATCCCACAGAAGACAGCGCTTTTCCTTTATTCTATCAGTTCAATATTACCTTGTTACAACATATCAGAAGAATACAAAAAAAAGGTCAGTCTTTTTGAAACTGCAAGACTAAATTTATACATCTTAATATAATAAAGCAAAATGACAGCAAAGGCAAGTTATTTATAAACAATTACAATGTGTACAAGTAAGAACAAAGCTCAAACCACTGATCCTGGTTTTTTTATTTAAGGTAGTCTGAAATGACAAGACAGCATTCAAGGAAATGGAATGCATCTTAATTTATACTGTAAATTAAAGTTCAGTAATCTATAAAACGATTCTATAATACCATTCACACCTGACTATGAAGCCGATTGACACAATTATCAATAATACTTTATTATGGTTTATATTCTTGGCAAGTCCACTATCAAAAAATACATTTCAAGTAGCTCTGAGTCTCTCATGTGATGACAAAGAAATTCAGGAATGAAAATGATGATGATACTACCTACCTTCCTGTTTGCCAAGTGCCACACTGAGCAAAACAAACATGTCCCCTCACTCAGTCTTCCCAGCAGTCCTGAGAGTGCGGTCCCAGTCCCCTCCCTCCCTCACAGGTCAGGAGGAAGTTAGGGCAGAAAGGCCTGCCCCAGCCACACACACACACAGGCTCTACAGGGAGAGCTTCAGAGCCTGCTACGCCTCCTAGAGCGTGACAGCGCCTACACGAGAGCCCTAAAACTAGGCAAACAGCCTTAAAATTAGGGAAAGCGCCACGAATTAGGGAAAGAGTCATAAATTAGTGAAAGACACAGAACACTGAAGTCTTGACACTTAAGAATTTTTTCTACTCTTACCATTTTACCTTTAAACATTTGGGTGGGGGGCATGTATTTTAAGCACAACTTGTTCTCATAGAATTTTAGAGCTGGTAGAGAATTTGGATGCAGATAAAGAAACAGATTAACGGAGATGACTTGGTAAATGTATTTCATGTTCTTCCCCCCTAATTCCAAGTCATATGCTCTTTCTCCATCAATGAATTCCTGATTGAGTCACACACAGTATCAATAAATAGCAGAGAATACCTGGTAAAACAGATTTCTTACACTGAGACAAATACGCTTTTCTCCTAGAGGAGAGAAATTTCAATGACACAAATATACAAAAATGATAAACCTGTGGCCACTTACACAGAATTCTTCTAATCATTACAGTTTTCAATAGAGGAAGATGAAAATTTGGTCTTAATATACAATGCACACATATACACCCAATGTCATTCCTAAGTTAGGGCTGATTAAATCACCGTCGTGAAATAAGCTTTAAGCATTACTTTTGAATAAAACATCACCCATTTCACTTGCTGTATACAGTGATATAAAAATATTCAGTAAAAAAAATTCCTCCAAACCTGAGAAACTACTTTTGTTTTTGATTAAAAACAAAACCAAAAAAAAAAAAAAATCTCAGAGTCACTGACCTCTGAAATTTAAAATTATGCTCTAACTACAATATCTGTTTGAACAACAAAGTAATCGTATAACATGAAGCATCAGAACACAATGACTGCCCCAACCCCTGCTGACAGACTCTTTTAATTATACATTCATAGTCAGGCAAATGAGCACAAGACTTCTCTCCCTACTGCGCTCTTAATATGGAAGTTCATACCCAAAATCTCCTAGAAAGGAACTCTGGAAAGTGCTCTGTATTTAAACAAATAAAGGTTTCAATAACCCATTTACGAATAATCCATTTTAAGCCAAGTGATGAAGCCTAACAGATAACTATCTCCAGTCGTACATACAATCTTAAATCAGTTTAAGAGATGTACACTGAGGAACATTTATTGACGTATATTATATATAATTGCTCACTGACTCACTCCGGTTATAAAGTTGACTTCAAGAAAATTTTTAACTTGAGTCAAACAGGAATCATGTTCTCAAAGCAAGTTATTTTCTAATAATATATAGAGATTAGAATACTTTTATTCAGTTTGTTGAAATCATTATCTAGGAATGTCTTTATAGGCAGTAGGTATTCTAAAAAGGCTTTATTAAATTTAGCATAGTGAAACAACTTGCTAAATTCAAAAAAGTGTCAGGTTAAGTAAGTCCTCATTCCAATTCTCATATATTAATTCCTCTAATTTAACTGTAATTACCATGTGTCAAGACCAAACTTAAGTATCACTAGTTATGGCCAAGTAATACCAGTCTGTCCCCATCATGACCAAAATCAGTAAACTTTCACTAGAGCTGAGCTGTTTATAGTATCCATGCCCATTTGGAAAGCTAAATATGATCTCGATGATGCCACAGGTCAGGCTGAAAAGACTGAACTAAACATATACAAACAGTTTCTTACAGAAGGACAAAAATGACCAGGTGATTTTTAATTTCATTTTCCCCAAGTTTATATATCAGTGGCTGCCTAATGCTTAAAAAAAAAGACTGAGGAACTGGCTGGAAATCCTTTTGGAAACTTTGGGTTACGTTTCTGCTGCTAACGATCACTCACATACAAGTAGTTACTGTCCATGGAGGCATGAAATGCTTCCACACAGCATTAATAGAAGCCTTTCACTATTCACACGTGAAACCTTGTACTGGATTTATTCTTTCCCCCATCTAGCAGACATAAAGATTATTAAAGGCATAGAAAAACAACCATTTGTCTTAAAATGTGATGTTTTAAATTGAAGTATTTACTTATTGACAGCAAATCAAGGAAAGAAAATTAAAAGTTAAAGATTACCATTTCTACTCATATCCATTTTATTTCCAAAATCAGCAAAACTCCATTTCAGAAATCGCCTTTGAATGAAAAATTTTCCAGGTCCTCTCAGACAAAATGGGAGTATAGGAAACATCTTATCATTTGTTCTTTTGACTGAAGTCTTACTATCAGTTCAGTCGCTCAGTCGTGTTTGACTCTTTGAGACCCCATGGACTGCAGCACGCCAGGCCTCCCTGTCCATCACCAATTCCCAGAGTTTACTCAAATGCATGTCCATTGTGTTAGTGATGCCATCCAACCACCTCATCCTCTGCCATCCCCTTCTCCTCCCGCCTTCAACATTTCAAGTCTTATGTATATTACTATCTAAAAAGCTCCAAGAAATCTGGAATCAGACTCTACTCCTATCTCTTAGCACTGACCATAATAAGTGCCGCATAAATACTCAATATCAAACCAAGCTCACAGAGCAAGCATGATACAAAAATGCAGTCATAGCTAATATTATTATGATGAAAAATAATATATATAGTGCTTTGTAGTGAGCATTTTATATCCATAAAGTTAAAAAACTTTTTAAACCTTAGTAGAGGTAGTAGATATTATTATAATACCTGTTTCTCACTTGAAAATGACATAAACTAAAGGGCAGAAATCTGACTTACTCAATGTCACTCGGCTAAACTTCTCATTATACACTTCTGCCCTAAAGATTTTACAACTAACAGTATAGTAAGAAGACAAGAAAGGTTAACAACTGTAATATTTAAAGAACAATGAAAAAAGATTAAAATTATTTCACACAAAACTGTAACAAGAAACAAGATGAACATTTTGATAAAACTACCTACAGGATAACTTGCTGCCCTAAACAAAGATCATTCCCAGGTCTATGCTGGACGATCGCTCTAAGGACACAGCGAGTAAGTGGCAACACCTGGTTCCCTATCACAAAGCTGCTGTTTCCTGAGGGAAAATATTCAGAAAGTAAATTCTACAGATATTCAAAACAAAACAATTATTTGTTTAGCAGTGATAGTATCAGTTGCTCAGCCGTGTCTGACTTTGCAACCCCATGAACTGTAGTCCACCAGGTTCCTCTGCCCACGGAACTATCAAGGTAAGAATACTGGAGTGGGTTGCCATTCCCTTCTCCAGGGCATCTTTCCGACCCAGGGATCAAATCCAGGTTTCGTGCACTGCAGGCAGAGTCTTTACCGTCCTAGCCACAGGGAAGCCTCTTATTTGTTTAGAATATTACTTTAAAATATGATTTTTATATCCATTTGATGATATTCCTAGGAATTCATGGTATTACCAAGATTAAACTTGGGCAAAATATTTGAACCTTGGTCTCATCTATAAAACAGAGGTAAGTTCTAACTGTGTTATGTTTGTACAGCACATAGAATAGTTGCCAGCTTTTCCTAAGTGATGTTACCATGGTATGAACAGGCTGCTATTTAAAATCAAAGAGTAAAATAAAAAGTGAAGAAAATAATAAAATCAAAGAGTAATAGAAAATTACAGGGAATGACCTAGGAATATGGAGTAGGGGTGACTGTACAATAGCAAATAAAATAGCATGACTAAAGTTATAATTTAAAAAAAAAAAACTGAAACTTTTGGGGATAAAGAGTACTAGCTTAAGAAAATTAATTCTGTCAATAAAATATATATTAAACAAAACATGAGATTGTTTCAAAATACAGTTTTTAGGATAAAGAAGCTTAATAAAGGTCCACCTGTAATCTCTGGAGTTGCAGACTGGAGAAGAGCTCAGCTGATCACAGGGCTGGACTGCCTTCTGTGTAAGCTTTAGATTTGAAACAACATATAAAGGAGGACGACCCAGTTTCCCCAGAAATAGGAATAAGCCATGATTTGTCCACCAGCTCTACACAAAGAGACTAATAGCAGTAAGTTAATTTTTTAACAAAAATTAAATAACTGGAAGAGTAAGTTCAAATACTACTTCTTTAGTAATATTTTCCTAAGTCACTCCCTCTATTAGAATTCATCTCCTGCACTTTGCTTCCTTCCATAGAACTTTATGCATTTATAGAATAATACTTAATGTTGTAATACAGTCCTCCACATCCAATATAAAGTAATAAGCCTCAAGAGAGCAAGACAGGTGTCTTTTTTAAAAATTTATGCACAATGCATCTGTGATGTTTTCCAGTTGCTAAGTCATGTGCAACTCTTTCTGACCCCGTGGCCAGGCTTTCCTGTCCTTCACTATCTCCAGAGTTCGCTCAAATTCATATCCATTGAGTCAGGAATGCATCCAACCGTCTCATCCTCTGTCGTCCCCTTTTCCTGCCCAGTGCATTTTTAAATGCCTAAATAAGAGTTTGATATTTAAGCAGTAGCTTAATATTTTTCTGTTCTTACACCTCTGCACAGATATGAATTTGTACCTCTTTTATGATAGTTTTAATCAGGTCTCTCAAATATTCAATGAACATGAATTTGAGCAAACTCTGGGAGATAGTGGAGGACAGAGGAGCCTGACATGCTGTAGTCTATGAGGTCACAAACAGTTGGATATGACTCAGCCACTGAACAGCAACTCCTCCTCAAATATTTATCTGCATTTGTCTTATTTTATAAGTATATATATTCTATAAACTAAACGCTGTATCACATACAAACATACTACTAGTTTCTCAACATATATGCATGCTATCATAATAAACACAATACAAAGTCATTTAAAGTACATTATTAAATTCATACTAGGCTTGTTTACCATGATTGTGTCTTTTCTTTACTCAACACATGCTAAACTACTGTTCGTCTGTATTAGAAGTCACTTCCCTAACATATCAGGCAAAAGGTTTTGTATATAGTAATACGCATTGAAGAAGCTTCCCTGGTGGCTCAGCAGTAAAAAGTCCACCTGCCAACGCAGGAGACATGGGTTCAATCCCTGGGTCGGGATTCCCTGGAGAAGGAAATGGCAATCACTCCAGTATTCTTACCTGGAAAATGGCACGAGGGCCTGCAGGGCTACAGTCCATGGAGTTGTGTCCAACTAGTTAGACGTAACTCGGCAACTAATCAACAACAAGAAGCACTGCAGAAATGTCTGGAATAAAACATTCTCTACCCACAGAAGTGAACAAGGCACATAATACAGTGAGGAGAGAACACAGCCTGAATGCAAGCCTTACTTCAGGACCGTATTTCAGTTATCTCAGTAATAACCTGGACTGACTCACTCATACATCCACTGATTTTTTCAATAAATACTTACTAAGTTTTTCTACTACACAGAAGATACTTTCCTAGTGCACAAGGTTTACAACAGGCAACTGGACAAACATGCTCACCCTTGAAAAGCTTAGAAGCTAGCAAAGCAGAAAGGCATGAAGTAAGTAGTAACGCAGTAACTACTTACCACCGAGACGAGTGACAGGCATCACGGCGCACTATGCTACAGAAGCAGAAAGAAGCATGACTGAGCTAGGGTGTGCGATAACCATGTCAGGAAACTTTACTTCCTCATTTGTAAAGGTTACAGGGCTGCTAGGACTGAATGAGAAAAACGATGGTGAAGGCAGTGACTAGCTCACAGCACCTCATACTTCTGCTGTGCGACTCCCACTATTCCTATTCCTTCCCTAGGTCTTCTTAAAGATGGCTCTTCAGATAACAGGGGTTTCCCTTAACTCCACTGCAGGACTTCCTTCCTGATATTATGTTAACATAAACAACCTTCGGGAAAGAACCAGTTCCTCAATTACAAAAGACTCTAAATTAAAGTCACAGTAAAAAAAAAAAGAAAGAAAGAAAACAAGTAATAAATTAGGAATCAACAAACAATTCCTCCTATATTTTAGACAATTAAAAAAAATAGGTACCCACCCTCAAATACCTGGAATATCATAATTCTTTTCTGGGTAGATACTGTCACCCTTGAAAAGTTCTGGAATTAAGATCAGAATTAGTAAATAAAACCCATGGTTATGAGTCTGTGTGTTTATCCAAAATGTTTGTAAATTTAACATTATTTAGTATATTTAAGTATCTTATGGTTATCTTTCTTATTTCAACTAAAATAAACATAGACAGGAACCCACCACACATCTCAGAAATTATTGTAAGGATGTGCTGGAAACATCTACGCTTTTAAAAAGCTCTATAAACACTTCTAATACACAGCCAGGTAAAATTACTGTGAAATGCAGACCTCTGCACTTCTTAGCTAATAATTTGGATGATATAATGTCTGATGATGATCAAAAACACAATACTGAATTGTCCAAATAGCTAAAGTATTATGAGCAGAGTTCTTTTTTTTCTTTTCCTTGTATTTTCGAAGTGTATTCTTTCACACACCTACACTTCTCAGTGGATAAAAAGCAAGTGAACTTCACTTAATTGAAAGTGAAAGTTGCTCAGTCCTGTCTGACTCTGCGACCGCATGGACTATAGCCCAGCAGACTCCTCTGTCCATGGAGGTCTCCAAGTCCAGAATACTGGAGTGGGTAGTCGCTCCCTTCTCCAGAGGATCTTCCTAACCCAGGGATTGAACCCAGGTCTCCCACGTTGCAGGCGGATTCTTTATGTCTGAGTCACTAGAGAAGTCCGGGGTAGTCACTTAACTGAAAGAACCAGGTGAATCCAGGGTTTCATGTTCCTCCCACATTATATTGCCTATCACTCCAAATCTATAAAAATTCAAGACTCTTCTTATAATCTTTATTAAAATTTGGTTAACAAAATATAAGAAGTGACATCTTTCTTATAATCCTTTAGTATAATTTCATTAACAAGACATAACCATAAAAGTCATACGGCTCATTAGTACAGAACAAAATTTTCCTTTTAAAGATACTGAATAACTTTCACTTCCTGTGGGTACTTCTGAAATATAACCAACCCAGAGTAAGGCTGTGACATGTCAAAGATGTTTAATAAATTAAAAACATCGTAACTATCCTTCAATGATGTTGTTAGCCTGATTTCAATGGGTTTCAATGGAGTATGAATGTAAGTATGAACACAATTAACAGAACAGAACACCACTTCAAACATTTGCATCTAATAGGTGGTGAAAGTGAAAGTGTTAGTCACTCAGTCATGTCCGACTCTTTTGTGACTCAATGGGCTGCAGCCTAACAGGCTCCTCTGTCCATGGGATTCTCCAGGCAAGAATACTGCACTGAGTAGCCATTGCCTTTTCCAGGGGATCTTCCCAACCCAGGGATCGAACCAGGGTCTCCCACATTGCAGGCAGATTCTTTACTATCTGAGCTACAAGGGAAGCCCAAGGTGGTGGTCAAGCTAAAAGAGGGTCAGTTTTAAAACTGTGTCTTACCTTCTTTTTTCATTCAATAGGGATTTTACTAGGCAAAAATAATTACATGAATGCTTTCCTTCAATAATTACAATTATGCAGCCAACATTTATAATTTCCCTAAAAACGTTCTTAAAAATCTCGAGCTTTTGCCAACTAAAACCTGGCCTGTTATACAGAAGATTTTTCAGCACTGCAAATCACTTTTCATATATTTCACACATTATCCAGTGTTATAATCAGTGCTCAATGATTTTATTGTTATTATTATAATTTGTGCTAATTACCTAATTCAATTTTATCACCCAAAAAAGGAATAATCTCTTAGTAGAACAAAAAATAAAAAAATAAATATAAGTTCAAATGCTTTGTTTTCTTATTTGAAATCATTTCAAACATGCTCAAGTTTCAGAGATACAGAACTAAGTGAAATCCCTATATTCCTCTCCCTGTTATCAATTGACATCTATATAAGTGTATAATCAAATACTATTTGCTTCAAAAATCTTAATAACAGCTTTAAAATATGTTCCATCAGAATAAAAGCAAAAATAAACAAATGGGACTCAATTAAACCTACAAACTTTTGTTAAGCAAAGGAAACCATAAACAAAATGAAAAGACAACCTATGGAACGGAAGAAAATATTCAAAAATAATGTGACCAACAAGGGCTTAATTTCCAAAATATACAAACAGCTCATACAGCTTAATATAAAAAGAAAAAATCCAAACCAAACAACCAAATCACAAGATGGGCAGGAGCCCTATATTGACATTTCTCCAAAGAAGACAACGAGATGGCCAACAGGCACATGAAAAGACGCTCAACATCAGTAATTATTAGAGAAACACAAATCAAAACTTTAAGGAGCTATCACCTCACACTGGTCAAAATAGCCATCACCAAAAAGACTACAAGTAATAAATGCTGGAGAGGACGAGCAGAAAAGGAAGGCCTCCTAGTGTTGGTGGGAATGTAAACTGGAGCAGTCACCATGAGAATATGGAGGTTCCTCAAAAATCTAAAAATAGTTATTATATATCAAGCAACCCCACTTCTGAGCTTGTATCTTGAAAAGATAAAAACCCTAATTTGAAAGGATACATGCACCCCAATGTTCATACCAGCACTATTTATAATACCCAAGACATGGAAGCAACTTAAATGTCCATCAACAGATGAATGGATAAAGATGTGGGATACACACACTCACAAATATTCAGTTCAGTCGCTCAGTCGTGTCCGACTCTTTGCGACCCCACAGCACGCCAGGCCTCCCTGTCCATCACCAACTCCCGGAGTTCACTCAAACTCATGTGCATTGAGTCGGTGATGCCATCCAGCCATCTCATCCTCTGTTATCTCCTTCTCCTCCTGCCCCCAATCCCTCCCAGCATCAGAGTCTTCTCCAAAGAGTCAACTCTTCACATGAGGTGGCCATAGTATTGGAGTTTCAGCCTCAGCATCAGTCCTTCCAAGAACACCCAGGACTGATCTCCTTTAGGATGGACTGGTTGGATCTTCTTGCAGTCCAAGGGACTCTCAAGAGTCTTCTCCAGCACCACAGTTGAAAAGCAGCAATTTTTCAGCACTCAGCTTTCTTCACAGTCCAACTCTCACATCCATACATGACCACTGGAGAAACCATAGCCTTGACTAGATGGACCTTTGTTGGCAGCCATAAAAAAAGAATGCAGTGTTGCCATTTGCAGCAATATGGATGGATCCAGAAATCACCATACTAAATGAAGTCAGACTGAGAAAGATAAATATTGTATGATATGACTTATACATGGAATCTAAAAAAAAAAAAAAAAAAGCTACAAGTGAACTTACTTACAAAACAAAAACAGACTCACAGACATAGAAGACACACTTACAGTTGCCAAAGAAGAAAAGGGTGGGGAAGGAAAACATACAAACTACTATAAACAAAATAAACAAGGACTGACTATGCAGCACAGGAACTACATCCAACATCTTGCAACAAGCTATAATGGAGAGCAGCCTGAAACAGAGTCTACCACAGCTGAATCGCTCTGCTGTGCACCTGAAACTAACACAGTGTCGTAAGTAAACAAGACTTCAATTCAAATATACATATACAGACGTTTACATAGATATATATATATATGTTTCATTTGTGACCAAGGAAAGTATTTTCACTGAGCAAGGAAGAGTACATTACTTGTCCACTGATAATTAAACACAATAAAATGTGCTTGGATAAGACACCCAAGTCTACTCTCTTTCACAATATCCTTGGCTCCACTTCCTCTTAATTAAGGAATGGAGGTAATGGATGTTATGTACCATCTAAATGAAATATGAATGCAATGGAAAACATCTGCCCAGGCCTAAGACAGACTTTGTAACATCCATATGAAATCACTGCAATGCTTATGAATTAACAATTACTGCGGCTAAGTTTTGGAGAAGGCAACGGCAACCCACTGCAGTGTTCTTACCTGGAGAACCCCAGGGATGGAGGAGCCTGGTGGGCTGCCATCTATGGGGTCACACAGAGTTGGACAGGACTGAAGCGACTTAGCAGCAGCAGCAGTGGCCAAGTTTGAGAACAAAGTTCAATTTAAATAATGTTAATAGTAATCATTATAATTGAGAAAACATCTTTTGGAAAACGGTCACAGATTGAAGTAAAAGATCCAGAACTGCATGCAAATCTGACTCTTTCTCTTGCGTCCTCTCTCCACTAGGCCCCCAGAAGCATCAAAGAGCCCTCTCTCTTCTTAGCGACAGGCGCTTAGTTGTGTCCCTCTGCGACCCCATGGACTGCACGGCCTGTGGGTTCTCCCAGGCTGGAATCCTGGAGTGGGCTGCCATCCCTCCTGCAGGGGATCTTCCCAACACAGAGATCCAACCCAGGTCTCCCACACTGCAGGCAAATTCCTTCCCAGTTGAGCCACCAGGGGTGCCCAAGGTTCCGTCTGTGTGAAGCTGCGTCAGAAGCGCTTTCATTCTGAACCTCTCTCGCAGTCCCAGTCATCGGACTGTTACCACCGGCAGGGTTTGAGAAGGCAACTCTGCATGTCTATGTATTTCATCTTTTCATTTCTACTGTGGGTTAGGTTTCTACTCAGGATTAGGACTCTTGCCCGACAAATCTTAACAGTACGTTTCATACTCAAATGTTTAGCTAGTGAAAAGTCTGGTGGAAAATGGGAGAGAAAATGCTGTGTTCAATAACATCAACTCTATCCAACAAAGGGAGTTCAGTTCAGCTAAGTTTATCTGTAGAGTAGAACACAAACCAAAGTCTGACGACTACTTTCACGCTAAGAGGAAGAATAAATACTAAATAAATAAATAAATGCACACAGTCATTATAAATGCAAGCTTCTACAAACACCTACTGGGAGAGGGTGCATCTGGGAGAGTTGGAAACAGCTGAATTGTTGCCACCTTCCCAGGCTTACCTCACTGAGTCTTGACAAAATACAAAATTGACGTCCTATGAAAAAAATGTATTTACAAATTGATTTACCTTTACCTTCTCTGAAAAAGAGTGTTTTTTCCTAATTGTTCCATGCTACAAGAACAACTGATTTTCTTTTCTGCGGTTAATAGAAGCTATGATACAACAAATGGAACCCTATACCTCAAAGTTAGCAGCTCATGAACTGCAAACAATTGATATTCATGTACAGATCTAACCTTACTGTTAACAGTTAACAACCTGAATTTATATCCCTTGCTCATATCCTTTAAGGGCGAGAGCAACAGTAATAAAGACCTTCCTGCCACTAAAGTATAAGATACTCGATTCAACTAGTTTGCAATCATTTTGAAAAACATACCCAGGAAACTTCAAAACTTCATAGGTCTGTAGGTACTCTAGTTAAGCCAACCAGCAAAACATTATTTCTATGCAAAACAGTATTTTCCAACCATGCTTCTCTGAGCCCCTTCTAAATAAAACCTATACCTGTTCATCCTGCCTATAAAAGGGCAGGCACTGTATCTTTGTATTTGACTGTATCTTTAGAACTTAGCATATAACCCACCACATACACATACACAACTATTAAGTCTGCTGGATAAAGGAATCAGTTCAGTTCAGTCGCTCAGTTGTGTCCAACTCTTTGCGACCCCATGAATCGCAGCACACCAGGCCTCCCTGTCCATCACCATCTCACAGAGTTCACCCAGACTCACGTCCATCGAGTCCGTGATGCCATCCAGCCATCTCATCCTCGGTCATCCCCTTCTCCTCCTGCCCCCAATCCCTCCCAGCATCAGTCTTTTCCAATGAGTTAACTCTTTGCATGAGGTGGCCAAAGTACTGGAGCTTCAGAATCAAGAAATGAATTAATTTTCAGTTGATGTGACCTGTTTTCCTGGAAATGGGATTCTCAAGTCACTTTCTACTTCTTTTTCAATTTGAGGTAAGAATTAGACATCTCTCTAGATTACTTGAATTCTAATAAACTTGCTTAGATAAAAATCTTCCGAATTACCACTTTCCTTCACATTAAGTGTTAAAAGGGGTTTATACATTGAACATATAAAATCAATGCCAGGGAGAAAAAGAAAGAAAAAGTTACCAGAGGCAGGTAAACCTATCTATTATTAAGTATAAACTAAATACAGACCACAAATGGACCAGGTGACTCCTGACTGATCCTCAGTTCAGTTCAGCTGCTCAGTCCTGTCCGACTCTTCGCAACCCCATGAACCGCAGCACACCAGGCCTCCCTGTCCATCACCGACTCCCGGAGTCCACCCAAACCCATGTCCATCAAGTCAGCGATGCCATCCAACCATCTCATCCTCTGTCATCTCCTTCTCCCCTTGCCCTCAATCTTTCCCAGCATCAGGGTCTTCTCAAATGATTCAGCTCTTCGCATCAGGTGGCTAGGTATTGGAGTTTCAGCTTCAACATCAGTCCTTCCAATGAATATTCAGGACTGATTTCCTTTAGAATAGACTGGTTAGATCTCCCTGCAGTCCAAGGGACTCTCAAGAATCTTCTCCAACACCACAGTTCAAAAGCATCAATTCTTCAGCACTCAGCCTTCTTTATAGTCCAACTCTCACATCCATACATGACCACAGGAAAAACTATAGCCTTGACTAGATGGACCTTTGTTGACAAAGTCATGTCTCTGCTTTTCAATATGCTGTCTACGTTGGTAATAACTTTCCTTCCAAGGAGTAAGCATCTTTTAATTTCATGGCTGCAATCACCATCTGCAGTGATTTTGGAGCCCAGAAAAATAAAGTCAGCCACTGTTTCCACTGTTTCCCCATCTATTCGCCAGGAGGTGATGGGACCAGGAGCCATGACCTTAGTTTTCTGACCCTAGCCACCTAGAAATAGCTGTGTGTCTTCCACATATCTTCCAACATAAACCCATATTCCTTGCTCATCTATGGAATTAGTCTTTAATGTCAAGCAAAGCTACTATTTAAGAACAGTTAGTTGTCTGGGTTCTAGTGTGTTTCCAGTTAGAGTGAACAAAAGTACATTCCTTCCCAAGATCTTAGAGAACAAAAGGGAAGCAATGGCCATTTGGTGGCATATATACACCTTTTCTCCGCTATCCAACCAAGCAGGAATCTGTTCTGCAATGAGTCCAATGTATGTAATTAAAGCCATTACCCAGTCAACTTTATTCAAAAGGGAGATTATCCTAGGCGGGCCTAAATTATTCACATGGAACTTTTGGGGATGAGGCCTTTTCTAAACTTAAAGTTACTCCAAACACCAAATGGGTCTACAACTGCTCTCCCTTCCCCATAGATTGTCCTTCCTGACTATGGGCTCTGGACTCTGGACTAGGACTGCTACTAAGTCGCTTCAGTCGAGTCCGACTCTGTGAGACCCTGTGGACTGCAGCCTACCTAGCTCCTCCGTCCATGCGATATTCCAGGCAAGAGTACTGGAACTAGGACTGCTCGGGTGTAAACATCAACTTCTCATCATAAATCTGTGTGTGTCCTGCCACTCTTCTGGTTAACCCTTGACTTATACTGTTATTAAAGTTTCACCTTCACAAAAACTATACAATAAAATTTAAAGTAGCCCCACCAAAACCATAATTTTGGTATGAATGTAAAGAGGCTAACCACTGGCAAACATGTGTTTCAAAGTAATCAAAATAGGTTTAAAGAGTATTTTTAAGCCGAAAAATATTAAAGCTTATTCCAGAATTTGGACCAAGCCTAAAATCTGACAGGACTCTAAAGGGTACTCAGAGGTACTAAAGTCTTTTCGTGGCCCCAGGTTTCTTGTTTATAGGCAATACCAGCCTGTTTTATTCAGCCTCCTCGGCCTTCCCAGAGTTCCAAAGGGCAGGTTCAAACAGATGCTAATGAGGGAGCAGAGGGGATGCAGAAAGTAGGAAGAGCACTCAGGGAACAACCGCAGTACAGCCTTGGGGCAGGGTCCTGGCTCTTCCTTAAGGGATGCAATACACAGAACAGTATCTGAGTTTCTCTTTGGGAACAAAGGCACCCCCTCCACGTGGGGGATGCAAATCTAAGCTGACCATTAGATGGCTGGAAGGCCACCCTGTCACCTCACCACCAGCCAATCAGAAGAAAGTCACACACCCCCACACTATGCCTAGAAGAACCTCTCCCAGAACCATCAGGGAGTACAGGGTTTTTAAGCCACTTATTCTTCTTGCTTGCCTCTGCAATAAGCCTTTCTCTGCTCCAAACACTGACATTTCGGTTCATCTGGCCTCAATGCAATGGGTACATGAACCTGTGCTGGTAACAAACCCACAATGCTAAGAGAGAATTATTTTTGATGTGAAAAAACAATTTCTTTACTAAATCTGCTTGATTAATCTTTACTCAGTAAACATGATGGAAAGGAGTTAGGACAGGGAAAATGAAAAGACTTCTTAAATAAGTCATCAAGGCATTGGCGGTGGTTTAGTCGCTAAGTCGTGTCCGACTCTTTGCGACCCCATGGACTATAGCCTGCCAGGCTCCTCTGTCCATGGGACTCTCCAGGCAAGAATACTGGAGTGGGTTGCCATTTCCTCTCCAGGGGATCTTCCCAACCCAGGAATTGAACCTAGGTCTCCTGCACTGCAGGTAGATTCTTTACCAACTGAGCTATGAGGGAAGCCACATTTTAATCAAGGCATTAAAGTATATCAAAAGGGCCACAAGCCCCCCTCCTTCCCCTTAATTAAATATAACAATGCAAGATGAAATTTTAGAAATCCTCTGCTTTACCCAAAAAAGACCTTCAAGCAACAGAAACAGAGTAGAATGTATGTGTGTTGTGGGTATGCATACATATTTTTAACTTTCTACAAAGAGCCTGTAACATTAATAACCTACTGAAAGATTATTCTCATTTTTACCTTAACTTTCAGGAACATGATGAATTTAGTTTACTGGTATTTAATCTTAAGAGGATAGTCTTAGAAAACAATTTCCTACATAAATAAATAGATTAGGTTGCAGTGAGGTGACAGATTTGAGAAAGATTAAAAAGCAAAGTAAGAAACTTTGGTTACTTACTAAACATCAATTGCTAGACTAATTTTATATCTCAAACAGAAAACAGTACCTAATTACCGATCTCCCCCACTCCCCAAAATATTAAGTATTCAATAGTTAAAGTGTCTCTTAATAGTTTAGTAAGTGAGACAGAAAGCCTCTTGCAATCCCGTCTCACATAAGTGATAATGCCATCGCGTCATCATGCGATACGGCTCCATTTTCAAATTGCCCAATGCACTAAGAATACATCAATATGCTTCTCAACACTAAACCAGAAAAGTACCCAGAATAAGATTAAAAACTCTGCTCTTTTTTTAACATCATAATTTCAAGATTGAGTTTATGTGAAATCAAGCATGTTTGATCCTCTTCATTACCACATAATATTCTATTACATAGGGAAACCAGAACTTCCATCTCCCCATTAATGTTTTCCAGTATTTTTATCACTATAAACAATGCTGCATAAACACACATCTTCCAGAATACATGTACTCCTTTCAGCGTTTCTTAAAGAACTGACAAATAACAAAATTTGAAACACAAGATCTTAAAAATAAACACCCACTGCCAGACAGACACTGCCAGACTGCTCTCCAGCACAGCTGTCTCAATATACACTTCCCACCGCCCTGAGTCAGCTTGTGCTTCTCCATATTCCACAGTCAGGCGGTGGTGGTGGTGGCGTAGTTGCTAAGTTGTGTCCAGCTCTTGCGACCCTACGAACTGTAACCTGTCAGGCTCCTCTGTCCAAGTGGGTTGCCACTTTCTTCTCCACGAGAGTCATGTAGGAATTTTGATAACTTTGATAACTCAGTGGGCATCAAACGGTATAAATATCACTCTCACTATAACATGCATCCCTCTAAGTGTTAACGTAGCAAAGTATCTTCCCATGGGTTCACTGCTGATTGTAGTTTCCTGCTCTGAGTTGTCATGTCACACATTTTGCCCAGTTATCTACTGGATTTGTGGTCTTATTTCTGTTTTTGAATGAATTATTTGTATATCCCGAATACAAATACTTTGGTGGCTTGTCCTTTAACAGTTCACTGTGTCTTTGGCATAAGAAGATTTTTCCCCCAATGGATTCATATTTATTGGAGTTTTCTTCTCTGTGTTCCTTTCTTACTCTAAAGTCACAAATATATTCTCCTACAGTTTCTTCTGTTAACCCTTTTGCTCTTAATTTTTATGTGGTTAATTCTTCTGAGTTTCTTTTGGCATATGCAAACGCAACTTTCCTAACATCACTGTTGAGCAGTTCTATCTCCACTTCTCAAGGGCCGTTCCCCTGTGTCTGCCCCTTCTTTTCACGGTGTGCAATGCTAAGGCGCGACGTCTCCTGCATTGGCAGGCGTGTTCTTCACCACTAGCTCCACCTGGGGAGCCCTCTTTCCACAATATACACACACGTATTAAACTAAAACAGCTCTTACTCTAATTCCACTAGTCTACCAGCTCAGTAACATACACAATTAGTAAAATGACAGAAATTAAACGTACTCAAGGCACTTCTCCATTTTATTTTCCTTTTCGAACCGTCCCAGGTACCAAAGGTCACTTTTGCTAGCCTCACAACTTTAAAACCAGTCAATTCAGTTCCACATACATACACACACAACTTTCATTACTTTCTAGTAAGAAAAAAGAATTTATTAGATTTTACTATTAAAACTGTCTTAGAAAAAACTTATGAAATATAGAATTTTAGTTAGCACATTTTCAAATTTTAACTCTAAAGGTGTCCACTGAATCTTCCTCGATTTAAAAAATATCTCCAATATTTCTTATTTGACCCTCACTTCCACTCTTAACATTAATCTATAGTACATCATCCATTCTGACAATCTTTTTAAAAAATATTTTAACATCTTTGAAACCTGCAGTGTCTTAATAACACTGTAAGCTTGTCAGCAAGACACAGCTGTCCCTGCGTGACCTCTCTTGGGGGAGAGAGGTTCCAAGCCTGGAACATCCCCACATATTCCCATGCAAGGGTGCAAATCTCATCTATCTCCTCAAACCGAGCACAGGTAATAAGCAGGACAAGGAGATCCCATCTTGAATCCTGGCATAGAAGACTACTGTCTGCTGCTTGTTCACAAGTGCTGGGACCTTGGCCCCTCTTCAGCAAAGCAGCACTCTAAGAGTACAGATGTTAGGCTGGGAACTGAGGCTCAGGGAATCAGTGCAAATACGCTGATAGTCTGCTGCTGCTTTCGCTGTGAATAATGAAGTGTGGCCTCTGATTCAGGAGTCTTGAGTCTTCCACCAGAATCCTCAAAAATATGCTGGCAAGTTAACTTGTCAGATTACAAGTAGGATAAAAACCTCAGACTTTGCTTTCCTTGACGAGAGTGTGTATTAAAACTCTCAGTACCTTGGGGAAAACTATAGGGAAGAATAATGAAGCACTCCTTAAAAATGCTACATCACTGACATTCCTGGACTAGAGTTCCATACAGTATGACTGAGTGAAAAAGTGAGACAGAACTCTCTGAGAAGGTCTTAAAAATGCACTTAATAATTTCACTTATATTTCCCTAACATATACCACAGAACAGAGTAAAAAAGAACTAAGTCTACACACAACAACTTCTACATGAACAATAAGTTCTCAGTTTATTTGCTTGCTCTTTCTCCCTTGCTGATACAGAAAATAATAGTGCTACAATTAATGACATCAAATTTAGTTCTGTTTCTTTTTTCTTAATTGCTTTTATATAAGTTTATCTACTCTGTGAATTTTCAAAGAAACACATTTTAGTTAAAGTTTTCTGTTCAGTATGTTTTCTGTTTATTAAATTTTGCTTTGATAAGGGGCTTCCCTGGTAACTCAGGTGGTAAAGACTCCGCATGCAAGGCAGGAGACCCCGGTTCGATTCCTGGGTTGGGAAGATCCCCTGGAAAAGGGAAAGGCTACCCACTCCAGGATTCTGGGGCTTCCCTGGTGGCTCAGCTAGTAAAGAATCCGCCTGCAATGTGGGAGATATGGGTTTGATCCCTGGGTTGGGAAGATCCCCTGGAGAAGGGATAGGCTACCTACTCCAGTACTCTGGCCTGGAGAATTCCATGGACTGTATAGTCCATCTGGTGGCAAAGAGTCCAACAGGACTGAGCAACTTTCACTTTCATTTTGATCTATTTCACTGTTATTTTTAAATCCTTACATATAATGTATTAACAATCAACACTTAGTTTTAAATTTCCAGCTGATTTCCATATCAATTCCATTGTGGTTAAACATACTGTGAATAATGTCAGACCTCCAAACTTAGCTAAGGCTTTCTTTATTGGCAAAATGTTTCACAAGTACTTTAAAAGAATGAATTATGGCACTGTTGGGTACAAAGTTCTTTTTTTGTTGTTGATTAGGTCAAGTCTGCTAGTTGTGTTGTTCAGATCCTCTATATTCCTGAGTTTGCATGCTTATTCCATCAGGTATTTAGAGTGATGGTAAAATTATAATTGTGGGTTAGTGTTTTTCTTTTAGTTCTGATCATTTTTACTTCATGTATTTTCAAGCTATGCTATCTGGTATATGCAAATTTAAGATCAAGATCTCATCTTGCTCGACTCAACCTTTAAAAACCTTAGAATTTTCTACATAAGCAATCAGGCAGTCTGGAAAAAGAGTTTCACATCTTTCCAGTCTGTATGCCTTTTAATTCCTTTTTCTTGACTTACTAAACTTGCTAAGACTATCGCTTGGTACAAACTGGAATGGAAATAACGAAAGCAAACATCTCTGACTTGTTCATAATCTTAGGAGAAATGCATTGCGTCTTCATGTTAAATATGATGTTGCTCTATTTTCATATTTGGTCTTTATCAAACAGGAAATGCCCTTCTAATTTTAGTTTGCTAGATGGTTTTATCATGGAAGTATACTGAATTTTGTTCAATGCAGCAATGAAATTAAAAGATGCTTATTCCCTGGAAGGAAAGTTATGACCAACCTAGCCAGCATATTAAAAAGCAGAGACATTACTTGTCAACAAAGGTCCATCTAGTCAAGGCTGTGGTTTTTTCAGTGGTCATGTATGGATGTGAGAGTTGGACTATAAAGAAAACTGAGCGCCGAAGAAGTGATGCTTTTGAACCCTGGTGTTGGAGAAGACTCTTGACAGAGTCCCTTGGGCTGCTAGGAGATCCAACCAGTCCATCCTAAAGGAGATCACATTGGAAGGACTGATGCTGAAGTTGAAACTCCAATACTCCTGATGTGAAGAGCTGACTCATTTGAGAAGACCCAGATGCTGGGAAAGACCGAAGGCAGGAGGAGAAGGGGACGACAAAAGGATGAGATGGTTGGATGACATCACCAACTCAATGGACATGGGTTTGGGTAGCATCCAGCAGTTGGTGATGGATAGTGAGGCCTGGTGTGCTGTGGTTCATGGGGAGTCGGACACAACTGAGCAACTGAACTGAACTGATTGCAATAATCATATAACATTTTACCATATTAACACAATGAATGACACTGACCAATTCACAGATGTTAAAGTTATAAACCTATATTCTTATTTTTTTGTGTGTGGTGGTATCATGCTAAAGCTAGTAATTACCAATTTACGGTAATTAAAGTTAAAATTAAGTATTCCTGTATCTTTTATGAAAAAACTCATATAGGATTCATGCTATTTCTTAAAAGTTTGATAACAATCCTTTAGTGGAGTACCTGGGCTTTATATTTTCTTTTAGGGATATTTCCGATTATAAATTCAGTCTCTTTAATCAGTATCAGTCTCTTTAATGTTTTCAAATTTTCTGTTACTTCTTTGTAATAGTTTATGTTTTTCAAAGACTTTTCATCTAGGTTGTCACGTTTAATGGCTTAAAGTTGCCCATAATACTCCTTAAAAGTCTCTTAATATCTGTAGGATCTATAGTGATGTTCCCTATTTTATTATGTGCATGCATGGCACGCTAAGCTGCTTCAGTTGTGTCTGATTCTTTGCGACCCTATTGACCGTAGCCTACCAGGCTCCTATGTCCACGGGATTCTCCAGGCAAGAATACTGGAGTGAGGTGCCATGCCCTTCTCCAGGGAATGTTCCCAACCCAAGGATCAAACCCACATCTCTAGGTCTCCTGTGTTGGCAGGTGGGTTCTTTACCACTAGCACCACATGGGAAGCCCTCTATTTTATTACAGATATTGGTAATTAGTGTCTTCACTCTTTTGTTTCAAATCCATCTAGCTAGAGCTCTATTTTACTAATCTTTTCTAAAAAGTTTTTTTCTATTGTCCATTTTCTATTTCAGTAATTTATTTTCTTTTATTTTCTTCTTTCTACCTATTGATTTTAGTTCGGTATATTTTTATATTTTTAATGAGGTAGAAAACCAGGTAACTGAATTTTTAAAAATATAAACTTTTAGAGATATAAATTCCCTGTAAACAATGCTTCAGCTTCATACTTTAAATTTTATGTTGTATTTTCATTATCATTTAATTAAAAATATTTTCTATTTTCTCCTGGGGCATCTCTCTTGACCAATGGATTATACAGATGTGTATTCAATATAAAAATATTTGGGGTTTAATTTCATTTTGGGCAGAGCTCATCCTCTATATAATTTCAATCTTTATCACCTTATGGCCTACCATGTTTTTATCCAGGTGAGTACACATGTGCACTTGAAAAAAATGTGAATTCCCCAGTTGTCATGTGTAAAGTTTCATAAACACCAATGGGGCCAAGTGAGAAAAAGTAAGGCTAAAGTGAAGCTGCTCAGTCATGTCCGACTCTTTGCGACCCCAGGGAACGTAGCCCATCAGGCTCCTCCATCCATGGGATTTTCCAGGTAAGAGTACTGGAGTGGGTTGCCACTGCCTTCTCCAGGGGATCTTCTCAACCCAGGGATCAAACCCAAGCCTCCCACGTTGCAAGCAGACACCTGACCATCTGAGCCACAGGGAAGCCAATGGGGGCCACGGTGGTTGACAATTCGTAACTGCAAACTTTCTAAGGTGCTTGGTCTGGCCCCAGTTCAGATCTTCAGCTGAGATCCTTTAAGTCTGTTTTGCACATATGTGATTCAGGGGTCAGCCAGAATCTGGGATTCCTTTTCAGAGCAGAGTAAAACCACACATAATGTAGAACATTCAACTGGCTGAGACTACTCTGATATAATGTTATGCTCAATGAGAAGCATGTTATGTAAGTAAGTATGTGTTCCACTATACTAGCATTCACTGGCTGGAAGTATACAACAGCAGGCCAAGCACAGAAAAACGTAACACACTGGAAGTTTACTGTAATGTATTTACAGTTTTTCAAATAGACAAAAAACATTAAAAGAAATGGCACTGAGTAGAGCAGCCTCAAACCATGCCCAAAGGGTGTTCGTATGCTTGTGCATCCTTCACACACATTACCTGCAGTCTCCCCACAGCCATCCTTAGTAGTGATTCATTATCCAAATTACACTGATTAGAGACCCACGATAGAAACGTCAATTGATGCCACACACACTTACAGGGAATTTACTGATTGGACAATAAGGAAACTTTAAAAAAGAAAGAGCCTTAAACTTGTCCTAGATTTAGAAGTTCAAACAAGTTAAAATATACAGAGAGCTTTAACTGATAATCAGTGGCTACCCCCAAATTACATTTAAGAATCTCCCTCTTAATTTAATAATCAGCTTATGAGGCAGCAAGAAATAATGTTAGTCTATAAATGGATACAGGGTACATCCTGGAGTAAACAGTTTTCTATTCTAGTTACTTTCCATTTACAAAAAAACAAAGCTGCCAACAAGCAGCTGGGAAAAAGTCAAGTTAATTTTCTTTACCTCATGTCTTCCCAGTAGATAACCTAGGGCATTACAGCTGCTTTAATACCCATTTTAATTGAGTGCTGTCACTGGTAGGAAGAAAAGTGTGAAATCACTACTTTCTATATCAAACAAAGTAGGTAATTAACAACGATTCTGGCACAATCCTTTATCACCAAAATACACAAAGGGTGCTAAGTTCTCTCAAAGCCAAGGATCTGTTACCAAAAAAAAGAGCTCATGTTTCAGGGTCACATTCACTTCTTTATTACACAAGCATACATTTACTGCTCAGTCAGACACCTATAATTAAACACAAGAAGCCTTTAATGCTAATATTCAGGCTAGCCTGCATGTAAGCACCCCCTCCACACAGATGATTGCCTTTCATTTTAGAGTTTCAAGTAGCTACAGTTCACTTAGTTTTGATTACACAGCAATTAGATATGCAAATAAATAAGATCCAGGAAAATACTTTTCCAAACATCAGATAGTGAGCAATCAGGCCTATTCTTTTCTCTTGTATATACAAGCAACTCATTAAACAACTATTGTCTAAAAAAATCTCTGCCTCAAATGCCTTGAGTTTCTTTTTAATGTTAAAAACATTAACATCCTAGGGAATAAATCTCTCTACAATCTAGTTCATGAGCTGAGTGGGAAGGCATGCTAAGTGACCAAAAGAACACCCTACTTCACACTGTCCGTTTAGGGTTATTCAACGCTGGTCAACAAATTGTTTAAATGCACCATTTAAAACTTTCTGTTAAATGATACCTATTACTCCTCAATATTCCAAACACTTGACTGAGAAAACCACTTTCATTTCACTTAATAGGTTTACATTAAAGCTGTATGTAAGCGTTAGTACGGTAAAGAATCATGTATACTGGGGAGAAGGGAAACATTTACACCTACAGATCAACAGCCGTTACCTATGTCTGGGTATGATTGGATAAAATGGCCACTTACGTTCTTGCAAACTATACTTACTTACTGTCTCTACCCAGGCAATTAATTTTACTTACAGGTTTTAAATTACAACTTTGCTTCTTAACCTTAAGTCCTATTCAACTAACTTATAAAGTGTTGTTGGCTTTCTCTTTCTTCCTCTTTTTTGTAAATTTAAGTCTTGACAGTTGTTTGTATTTAAGTAAATTTTTAAAGTGTTTCTTCTGCATTTTCTATGTGATGCTCCTATGCTATGGCAACTTCAGGAAACTGGCTAACTGAAATTCTGTGGTAAGACAACATAGTTTTCTCATGGGCACTAATTTGCTCACACTTCACTGAGGAACTCAGACCTAAAACTGCAGGAGTTCACTCTCACATCCCCTGCTTCAGCTCTTTCCATCTTCTCTACACATGTCCCTTTGCAAACCCACTCTCAAGGCTCCAGGTCACAGCACCCAGCTTAAAGCACTCCATTGCCTTCCCACTGCTCTTGCAATAAAATCCAAATCCCTCCCCCTGCCCACACGGAAGGTGCGCGCTCCCATTTCCTTCCCACGCCGACCTTGCTGTTGCTGACCGTCTCCCAGTATTCTCCTCTGAGTGCCTTCACGCTCGCTCTCATTTCCCTGTCCCGTCACATGCTACATGCCTCTTCACACAGCCTTTTCTTGGCCACTCGAGTCACAAGCATTCCAGACCAGTCACACCATCTCATGCCAGTCTCTTCACAGCGCTTATCACTATCTATGTTAGCTCATTCATTTCTTCACCATTTATTTTCTGTCTTTCTCTCTAGTTTTGTTACATGGGAACCACCCCTCCCCCCGCCCACAGTTTTGGGTATGGCCCAAAGTAGAAAATCAAAAAATACTGATTAAATGTTAACAAATTTTGAAAAGAAGAAGACATAATTTTCTAGATTAAAAAAAAGTGAATAAATGTGTGTGGGGCAGTTGGGAATGGTCTGATTTGTTGAGCAGATCAGAAAATGAAACTGAAAACACTATTATATGAAGGAGATAATGGACTTGGCTCTATTCCTTTGCCATTTAAGGCTAAATTAAACATGCCTTGTTGGTGATGGCAATGAGACAAGACTTTCTTTTTGAGCATGCTGATACCATTATCACTGCTTCTCAGACTTTTCATCAAGCCTGGCACTTACGTCACAATGGGTCCTGATCTTCCTTGACAGCTTAATTAAGTGTTTTCTTCAACCAATCATTCCATCTAAGGAGAACTGCTCAAAAGTGATGTCAGGGACAGTATTCATTATCTTTACTGCCATAAAACTCATCACTTGCTATGTCCAGCCTAGGTTTTGCTTATCACTGGCTGATTCATATACTGTATATTGGCCCAAAATAAATCATGCATCTAGGGGATTATGGATACAAGTTAAGAGCTCAAACATCAGCATATTTCTGAATTATTTTAGTACTTCTTAAAACAAGTAAAAAGAGATTTTCAGAAAGGGAAAAAGCATGGAAATCAGTGACTCCCGAATGAACCTAATTAAACACAAATTATATCAATGGCAATGGAAAGAAAAACCTAAAAAACAAAATGAGCATCCTTAGAATCTGGTTTATTTTGCAATAGAAAAATATACAAACTTGCCAAACATTCACAATCATCTCTTAAGTATTTTTAATAATAAAAACTTATTTTCCCAAAATAATCCAGATCAGGAAAAGAGAAAGAATTATTCCAACTTAAAGGGGAAGGGAGAGAGAAAAACAGGGAAGGGAAGTGAGGTACATGAACACTGAGGCCTGAGAGAACTGAACTGGTAAACATCAAAAATTGGTGAATGATGAAAAGTATATGGGGCAGGATCTTTGTATTCTTTTTGTAAAATTTAATATTATTTCAAAATACGAAGCTAAAAACAGGAATAATTTGTTCCCAACTTTTTGTTTCTCTATATTTTGTATACACATTTCTGCCTAAAGCAGCATTAACCAAAAGAACTCCTGTAACAGTGATTTGTATCTGCTGTCCAAAAGTGCAGCCACTTGTCACAGGTCCATACTGAGCACTTCAACGTGACTGTGTGACACTGCAGCTCAGCTGTTCTCTCATTCAGCTTTCATTGTAATAACCATAGATGGCCAATGGCTACCCTCTTGAGAGCACAGGTCTAGGCACTTGACTTAAAAAGAAATACATAGATTAAAATTCTCCAGGCCAGAATACTGAACTGGGTAGCCTATCCCTTCTCCAGGCGATCTTCCTGACGCAGGAATTGAACCGGGGTCTCCCGCATTGCAGGCAGATTCTTTACCAACTGAGCTATCAGGAAAACCCCAAACTAAGACTAGTTTAATGAGGAAAGAAAGCGAAACTGTTAGCTACTCATTCCTGTCTTTGTGACCCCATGGACTGCAGCCCACCAGGCTCCTCTGTCCATGGGATTCTCCAGGCAAGAATACTGGAGTGGGTTGCCATTTTCTTCTCCAGGGGATCTTCCTGACCCAGGGATCAAACCTGACTTTCCTGCACTGCAGGCAGATTCTTTATCATCTGAGCCACCTGGGAAACCCTAATGGAAAATGATGATATGCTTTGGGGTACACCTTAAAGCAAGTTCTAGTTAAATGAGCCTTGAGGCAAGTGAGGCAGGCGAGCACCTTGAACTCAACTGCAGAAGTTCCCAGCAGGTATCCTCTAACCGGTGGTGACAGAGGACACAAAAGATCACTGTGGGGTACTTACGTGCCTCTAGACCCTGTCCACAGGAAAACCCTCCATGTGGAAAAAGCCTCTATGAGAGACACTGTATTAGGATGATGTTTATTTCCTACCAACTGATTTCTACCCTCATACCAAATACATCATAATTATTTTTAATTTAGAATTCTTTCATCAGTTAGTTCTACAAATGTATAATACTCTAAACAAATTTCATGTACTGGTTTCCATGGTGACTTTGTTGTTTTCTTCCGATCATTATCAACCAGCTGCGTCTCTCAGTCGTGTCTGATTCTGTGGCCCCGTGGAGCGCAGCACACCAGTCTGGTAATTACTATAGCCTGCTATGAAAAGTACATTAAAGCCCTAAGCCCTCGGCCACCACATGTGTGACGCAAGATGCTGCTCAACACCTGTGAGCACCTACTGAAGGTTAAGTGAAAGACCTGAGCAAATAGTTAAGACAGCCTGAACACAAAAATCTCACTCTGTTTTGTATCAACAAGTAAAAAGAAAGTGCCCTATACATAATTAGAATTCTAAAAGTTGATAGGTAAAATTATTTTTATTGTATAAATTATCTATACAACTTAAATAATCAAATTTTAAAGTTTATAGTAACTAAAGGTAAATCAGGTAATGGACACAGTACACTGAACTGCTTGGCAGTGGGTAAGAACTTTTACTTTATTTCCTGACATAGAGTACTACAACCTTGCATATACCCAGACAGAAAGACACATACATATATAAGTATACAGGATATTAGCAATAACAGAAAAAGTGACTTCCCTGAAAGATTAGTAGACACTGTGCATATTACTTGAGGGGAGAAAAAACAATTAGCCGGTTACGCCATCTAACCATCTCATCCTCTGGTGTCCCCCTCTCCTCGTATCTTCAATCTTTCCCAGCACCAGGGTCTTTTCCAACCAGTCAGTTCTTCACATCAGGTGGCCAAAATATTGGAGTTTCAGCTTCAGCATCAGTACCTCCAATGAATATTCAGGACTGATTTCCTTTAGGATTGACTAGTTTGATCTCCTTGCAGTCCAAGGGACTCTCAAGAGTCTTCTCCAAAGCCACACTTCAAAAGCATCAATTCTTTGGTGCTCAGCTTTCTTTATGGTCCAACTCTCACATCCATACATGACTAATGGAAAAACCATAGCTTTGACTAGACGGACCTGTGTTGGTAAAGTAATGTCTCTGCTTTTTAATATGCTGTCTAGGTTTGTCACAGCTTTTCTTCCAAGGAGCAAGCATCTTTGAATTTCACGGCTGCAGCCACCACTGGCAATGATTTTGGAGCCCAAGAAAATAAAGTCTGACACTGTTTCCATTGTTTCCCATCTATTTGCCATGAAATGATGGGACTAGATGCCATGATCTTCGTTTTCTGAATGTTGAGTTTTAAGCCAACTTTTTCACTCTCCTCTTTCACTTTCATCAAGAGGCTCTTTAGTTCCTCTTTGCTTTCTGCCATTAAAGGTGGTGTCATCTGCATATCTGAGATATTATGCATATCTGAGATATTTCTTCCAGCAATCTTGAACCCAGCTTGTGCTTCATCAAGCCCAGCATTTCCCATGATGTATTCTGCATATAAGTTAAATAAGCACGATCCTTGATGTATACTCCTTTCCCAATTTGGAACCAGTCCTTGTTCCATGCCCAGTTCTAACTGTTGTTTCTTGACCTGCATACAGATTTCTCAGGAGGCAGGTCAGGTGGTCTGGTATTCCCATCTCTTGAAGAATTTTCCAGTTTGTTGTGAGCCACACAGTTGGCACAGAGGCAGCAAAGAGAAAAGCAGCCTGGACAGGAGCAGGACTCATGACCAAGCAAGGCATCGTCACCCACAGTGAAGACTCTCACTGAACACAGAAAAATATACTGCAGGATTACTTCTTAAAAATCACTCTGGTTGCCAGAGGGAGACAGAGAGGAAGAATGGAAATAAGGCGATCAAAAGATGGCAACGTAAGGATTAGATTCCTGCACTCAGCCTGGGTTCAAATTTTGACTAGGCAGCTCACTAGCCAGGTGAAGAGAACCTCTCCCGTGCCTCCAGTTCCTCCCTGGTCTTACCAGTAGGACAACAGCAGCTACCTCACAGGGCTGTGTGACAGTTAATGAACAAATTCACAGGAACAATGAGAGCTGCACTCTCACCAGCAGCCCCCCACCAGCTAAGCACTGCTTTCACCAGCCACCCCGCCCATTCACCAAGTTCACATGTTGGGTAAGCTGTCTGGAATTCAGTGGACATCTAAGTCCACACAGGGACTGGGGAAACGTGCACACACAGAAAGAGATCTGAACCTATCAGAAATGACAGGCAGGCAGGATCTTTCTTACAATTCAATGTCAACTAATAAATGTAAAGGGAATGACAGAAAAATAACAGTTTTGCAAACACTGCACTACAGTAATAAGGAATTTGGATAGGTCATTAACCAACACTAAAATGACTGGGCAAAATTTTCTTGGGAGCAGGATATTTACAAAGTATCAAAGTACTCCCCTAAAACCAGTTCATTTAAAAGAGGGAAGAGTATCTCTACAATGAAAAAATATGATTGACACCATTTTAACCAAATCATGAAAGTTAATATCATCAATACGGGGTAAACTAATATAATGTGCTAGGGACACAATGGCATCACTGACTCCATGGACATGAGTCTGAGCAAGCTCTGGGAGCTGATGGTGGACACGGAAGCCTGGCGTGCTGCAGTCCATGCGGTCACAAAGAGTCAGACACAACTGAGCAACTGAACTGAACTGAGGGACACAACTTCATTTTTTTTTAATACCCTTGCCAAATATCCAAGAATGAGAAGGTAACTAGTCAGAAATTAATCTTATTAGTTACAAAGGTGAAACGTTACAAAACTCCCTTCATATCAGAATGAAAACTTTTTTAGTATTTATGTGAAGTGATTAGTAATTTATATTTACTACACTTTATAGGTATTTGGGGAGAAAGCAATGGCAACCCACTCCAGTGTTCTTGCCTGGAGAATCCCAGGGACAGGGGGAGCCTGGTGGGCTGCCATCTCTGGGGTCGCACAGAGTCAGACAAGACTAAAGTAACTTAGCAGCAGCAGCAGCACAGGTATTTGAATTAAGCAAAAACTTAAGATAAAAACTTATTAAGACCTTTTAAAAGCAGTCCTAACTACCTGCTGTAGTTTCTATTTTCTCTTTTCTAAGTAATAAATAATTTGCAAAATGAAGAATCATAAGTTTAAAATTTCCTGGACCCAAAGACTATGATATCATCCTGGTCCTATGACAACTTCTGAATTACAACTATACATGCCTTTAAAAGTCAAAGAGTCAACAAGTACACATGATTTAAAAAGAAAAACACTTTACAATTCAAAGAGCAACATTATAATTTATTTAAATTGTTATCTTTCATAACTGAAGAAGAAAAATAAAAGTAGGATAGAGTAAGATAGCTCACTATGCTTATTAAATTGTCTAATAATTTGTCACTAGTATAACTGACAAAAATTTTCCATTGAATTTCTTTGTTAAAGGGTTTTTTTGAAAAAGAAAATCAACTGATGTAGCATAATGGTAAGCAACATTCCACTACTAATTCTGTTCACAGAGAACTGAACTTTCTGAGGGAAAAAAAACTTCTTTATACACAATATACTATAAGATACTCAAAGATTCCTTAGCTAAATTGACTACAATCCAATCAAGACTTAATTTTAAAAGGCTCATTAACAGCATCCAGTGATAAAACAGACTCTTCCATTCACTGAAACTCATGTCTCATTTCATTAGACATGGACAATTAATTCATCGTGGTATTAGATCTATAGCAGAGTAATTAGCTTAAGTTTTACAGGTTACTTCAAGAGTTACTTTAGTAATGAAAACAGGTTTACTTTCACTGGATCCATCTTTTTATCCCTTAAAGAGTGTTACAAATTAAAAAGAAAAAAAAACTGTACTTTAAAAAACAGTAGCAAAATTTTTATTTCAAATCTTCCTGATCTTTCTCAGCAATTAATAAAGGCAAAGGAATGACTCTATTTTATAAAAATGTACTGAAATACTATCCAATCTGAAATAAATATTTAATTTGCATTGTACTGCTTTATACTACCTTAAAGCTAAGTTGCTTAAGTCCAAAATGAACATGTAACCAGAAACAGAACTAAACATTCCATATGAAATTTTATATTCCAAAATGAAATTTGTTTTAAAAAACACTCACAGTAAAAATGAGGGTATGAGAAGAAAGAAGAAAAGCAGAGGAGAGGACAGCAGAGGGCCCCTCCCCAGCCCTGAAGGCCTGCTAGAGCCATCAGCCAGAAAGCGACAGCTAAGCCAGTGCTGCCCTGAGTGCAGCCTCCCAGGGCAGAATCAAGTGTTCAGAAACTTCTATTGCACTCTGACTGGATACTTCTGCCCATCAGGGCTTCCCTGGTGGCTCAGTGGTGAAGAATCCGCCTGCAACGCAGGAGACACATGTGGAAGACTCATGTTCGGTCCTTGGGTCGGGAATATCCCCTGAAGGAAATGGCAACCAACTTCAGTATTCTTGCCTGGAAAATCCCACGGACAGAGGAGCCTTGTGCACTACAGTTCTTGGGGTATTATAGCAACTTTTAACAGCATTCTGACCAGATACTTCTCTCCGCTGACATAAAGTTTTAAACAGGATGAAAATTGTCTTTTAAAATTGTTTCTCTGATAATTAATTTCACTGTATAATAATTTCACAAAAGATACAGTCTATGATAAATTACAATTTTGTTGTAATGGCTTTTTGTGACAGATAATTTGAAAAGTACTGATTTAAATTCTTCCAGAAATGCAGGCTTTCCTTTCTCTTTAAAAAGAAACCAATCAATCACTTTTGAGGCTGAATTCAGTGCCCTGTTCCATGACATTAACAAGAAAAAAAAAGTGGAGGACTGAAGTTCCTAGGGTATTAGTTTATATAGGTAGCGCAGGACACCTCTGAGACACGGGACATTAAGTATGTCAAAGGCCCTAAAGTTAAGAGATTATTCTGTATTGTATGCAGAGTAGAGTTAGGATCAGAGGCTCTGAGTGTCAAAGCTTTCCCGCACACACAGGACTCTACGTCCTGCTGTCTGAGGCCTGGCTCTCTATCCATGGCCTCTGATCTCTCCTTCCCACACCATCCTGTCTACAGCCACATTCTCTAAAAATCAATGTCTCATATAACTTCTTACTTTAAAAATATGAGTGCCAATACACTGCTTTCCAAAGAAAAACACTTTAATATAGTATTCAAGGCCCTATATCCTCAGATCCAAGCCTGTCTCCAACACCACTTTTCCCACTAAACCTTGCAGCTTCCACAGCAACATGCCAAGCAGAACACCACTCCACTCATCTGCCCTGTCAATTCCTACTCCAGTCCAATCTTCTCCAGCTTTCCCTGAAGTCCTCAACCTGTAAAAGAACTCATCACTTCCGTGGCTTGCCACTGCACAAAGCATAACAACCGTTGTCTACATCGCACTGTGCATTAGTCTACCACCAACCTATCAGTCTCTCAGGGTAAAAGATCTTCAAGGACAAAATTCACAGGCATTCAAAACTACTTACTGCCTGAAAAGGTACTGACTACGGTGAGGGGTTGAGAAAACTGAGTGACAACCATGTGTACCACAGGAACTAAAATATCACAGAATTAAATATGCGTAAGTATTAGACTTCATAGCTTTAATAAGGTTCCTTCCAAATAGATATTTAATACTGTAATTTTCATAATTACTCTTAGCTAAATACTACTATTCAGCTGGAAAAGGGAATGGCAGCCCACTCCAGTGTTCTTGCCCTGTCTTGCCCAGTTCTTGCCCAGTGTCCCTTGGACAGAGCAGCTAGGCAGGCTATGGTCCATAGGGTCACAGAGTCAGACCTGACTGAACTAACTTAGCACACACGCACTATTCAAATCAGATCATGAAAGTGTCTAAGCATGCAGTTTATGAAAGTAACATTTTTAAGACAGAATCCAAAAAAATTCCTACTCTCAACACATTGAGTTGAAGGTACCAAGGGCAGGTCGTAAGGCAGGAATATAAAATAGAGAATAAAAAATATTTCTCACAGGGTACAGTCTTTCTCAACTAAGGACTCCACAAGGGAATCAAGTACCCAGTGCCTCGCCCCAGGCATAAATTATATATAGTTCACTTCTCTCCTATCTAGAATGGTACTCATTATAAACCACTCTTAGTGAAACTGAAGAACTTCTAAGATGAGGAACCCTAGCTGAGAAAGGCTATGTAAACTAATAGAAAATTATAGCACTTTTCTTCTTGAAAACATTTAAAACAATAATTCGTTTCTTGTGCCCAACCACAAGTTTACTACAATATAAACAATATAATGTAAAACTCAACATTCAAAAAACGAAGATCATGGCATCTGGTCCCATCACTTCATGGCTAGATGGGGAAACAATGGCAACAGTGACAGACTTTATTTTCTTGGGCTCCAAAATCACTGTGGAGAGTGACTGCAGCCATGAGATTAAAAGACGCTTGCTCCCTGGAAGAAAAGCAATGACAAACCTAGACAGCATATTAAAAAGCAGAGATATTACTTTGCCAACAAAAGGTCTGTATAGTCAAAGCTGTGGTTTTTCCAGTGGTCATGTATGGGTGTGAGAGCTGGACAATAAAAAAGGCTGAGCGCCGAAGAACTGATGCCTTCAAACCGTGGTGCAATGAACTGAAATACATCAAAACTGTTTAAATGCATTTATAATGATATTCAAATAAAAACAAAACAAAAAAACAAATTCTACACCTCTGGAGGATTCCTAGGAACCAATTCACTATTCTAAACCTAGTAAATAAGGGACTGAGTCAAAAAAAAAAAAAAGAACATTTATCCAGCCTTTCCTATAAAATTAAATGTAACTAATAATAGCAAAGAAACAGGGTAATAACTGTTTTGCAGTTCCTACGGAAGTGAAAGGTCTGAAAAACAATCAACAATGATTGCTAAAATCAAAGGAAAACGATGCTCGGTACCACAACAACATTTACTTACAAAATTTTCTTTCAAAAGGAAGAAAGGAAATGAGGAAGGGAGGGCAGGAGAACTAACCCTTATTAAACCTTTCTCACTACCAAACTGCCAAAACTACAGGGGACAGAGATAGGTGTTAAACACGGACATGAAAATACAGCCAGCAAAGGCCACGGGAACTCTTCGGTACAAGCAACTCAGACCCTTTACCAATAAACTACACAAGAGCAATGGGGGCCAGGGCGAGAATGGCTTAACAGATCTACCAATCAAATGCAATGTGTAAGCCCCTCACACGGACACCATTTAAGCTTCTCTTAAAAGCACATTTATGAGACAAGAGGGGCACTAGGAACACTGACCAGACATTTAACAACACAAAGAAATTGTTCTGGTGATGAAAAAAAACACACAAATATGATAGCGCTGAAGAGCCCTCCTATTTTATAAACACCTCATACAGTGTCTCCAGCTTGGGATGATGTCCAGAACTTGCTCCCCAGACCGTGTGGCAGACAGAGGGGTGAGGAGGGCCGGGAACAGCAGGCACGCGTGGGAGGGACGGGCAGCGAGGCACTAGGGGCCGAGTGAGCACGGCCGACAGTCTGCCGCGGCCAAAGCTGCTTCCCCGGCTGCTGCTGTTCTGATAGACTACACTCACGCTCCAGGCTGTCAGAAGTCTAGCACCAGCAAGATTGATCCAGTGCGCTGTCCAGACCATGTCTGTACCTGATGTTATGTCACTGGCTATCACAACCACTTCAGTATGTGAAACCAAAAACACTGTATCAATTTGATCATTTTCAAAGTGTTGAGAAAGCAATAACATCCTTCATAAAAACAAAAGTCTAAGTTTCCCCCATACAAGCAAATTAATTTTTGCATATACTGCAAATATTGCCTTAAGCTATCTTTTAAGTTTTCTTATCGCACAGCACAAAGTCTCAGACACTATAAAGCTCGATTAGTTGTCAATTAAACTGACAGAACAGAATACAGAACTGCAGGAAATGCTAATTACAAAGCATCAAGAATAGGAAGACTCACTTTCTACACCACGTGTGAAAGCGTATATACTAACACAGGAAGAATGCTCTACTAGACACATCAGAATGGTCACCAAGAGGAGTCTCTAAAGCAACAGGATCAGGTGCCTCGCTACACTTTTTCTCTGATCATATACACTTTTAAACTTTTCTAACAATATCACATATTAACTAGGTAAACCATCTATGAACCGTAAGAATAGGAGAAAAGTGTGTAAGCATATGAAAAGTGGCAAATAAAGAAGTTATGCAATTCTACCTATGTTTGCAAGTGTGTAGTATGTCCCTCTAATAACACTTCAGAGATCACGGTCCATACAACACCGTAGTTCCTCAAGAAGTTTAGACATCTCTCAGAATGGACAGACTGTGGTCAAATATATTTGGGAAATATATTAAATTCTAAATTAAAACTGTATAACAGATTTATCTTATTTTAAATTCAAAGTTCATATTCTGAAGAGAATGGATCATAGAGCTGAACGTCAATGTCCAGCAAGATACATGTTTATACTGAGTGTAATTAACAGTTAGAAGTAAGGGACTGGATAAGTTACTTGACCTTTTTTAAGTCTTCATTCCTGTTAGAAGAGTAAAAATTATCTGTTGAGATTTTTGAAGGTCTGAATATGACACTGAACAGATCGTAAATGTGGTTAATACCATCTGGCCACTGCTATTAGCAGCCCTTGAATGGCCTTCTGATTCCCTGAGTGCACATCCCTCCATTTCAAGCAAAGAGCTCTAACCAGAACTGCTGAGTCCTACTGGACATTTTCAGAAGACCCAACATCCGACTGATCAACTGCAGACATCTCACCCCTTCCATGGATCACAGCTTTGTTGCGTCCAGTAGTCCTGTGTGGATGTGACAGTTGGGCCATAAAGAAGGCTGAGCACCAAAGAACTGATGCTTTCAAACTGTGGTGGTGGAGAAAACTCTTGAGAGTCCCTTGGACTGCAAGGAGATCAAACCAGTCAATTCTAAAGGAAATCAATTCTGAATATTCATTGGAAGGACTAATGCTGAAGCTTCAGTACTTTGGCCACCTGATGAGAAGAGTCGACTCACTGGAAAAGACGCTGATGCTGAGAAAGACTGAGGGCAGGAGGAGGAGGCAGCAGAGGATGAGATGGTTGGACAGCATCACTGATGCCATGGACACGGATCTGAGCAAACTCCAGGAGAGAGTGGAGGACAGGAGCCTGGCGTGCTGCAGTCCATGGGGTCGCAGAGAGCTGGACAGGACTGAGCCGCCACAGCAGCAGACGCCTCACGCACGAACATTTTCAGGGGGAGTGGGAGGCAGACAGACAAGCACAGCTCCCCAGTCAGTTACCAAGTGTGCGTGAAGCTCTGTCCTTAGGCTCCTGCAATTACTCAGTACCATTCCTCTGGGTATTTCTATACAATGACAATGCTGCTGGGCCCATCAATAATTCTGAAGTAACAGCAATCCAGGAAAATGAAAAATATAAACTAGCATTCATTCCCCTGCTTAAAACCAACAGCTTAGGATGATATAGCACTGCCTATCTTTCCCAAAGAACTGAAAACAAATAGAATTTATCATTTTCTCTATTCATAAAAACTTTGGGGAGGGTAAAGGAGAACATCTATGTCTTTCATTTACTACCTACACATTCATCCCTCCTCAGATGTTTTTTTTCCAGTGTCTACTCTATGTCAAGTACTCATCAAAGAGCAGAGAAACACTCCATGAAACAGACATGGTATGTCATTACTGACAAATCAGCAAACAGCATTCCATCATTAATACCATGGATAGTCAACAAATTAAGATTTTCTAGCTTTCTTAGCTTTTACATAAACTGACAATTCTGCACGAAAAAGTTTAGTTTTCCTTTAAACACATGGAATATGCTTCAATCAGCCTTATTATTTACTTCGGTATTTTTTGGTCTCCATATATTTTTCATGTTTTTTTTTTCTTTCCCCAAAATAATAGCCAAGCAACAAGTGATAGTACCTTCCATTTTGACTTAACTTCTATTAACATTTTCAAGAACTCAATGAGCAGAGCAGAGTAAACCAAAATGACATGGTTGACAATTTAGTATGCATAGATTTAAATTAATATTACAGAAGACACCCTTGGCATTATAAATCTACACATAAATTCTTCACCGTAGTATCAAACATACAGTAGCCATTCAAATTAGCTGGATATTCCCAAAGTATATTCATCTATAGCACTTAACAGAGATACAGAGTGCTATAGCACTCTCCATCTATAGCACTTAATGGACTTCCCTGGCGGCTCAGACGGTAAAGTGTCTGTCTACAATGCGAGAGACCTGGGTTCAATCCCTGGGTTGGGAAGATTCCCTGGAGAAGGAAATGGCAACCCACTTCAGTACTCTTGCCTTGAAAATCCCATGGACAGAGGAGCTTGGTGCAGGCTACTGTCCATGGGATCGCAAAGAGTCAGGCACGACTGAGCGACTTCACTTTTCACTTTCTATAGCACTTAACTAAAAATGCAATCTGCAGTCAAAATGTTGTTGGTGTCTTAATCTATCATTGTTTTCATGCATTATGTACAATCTGTAAACTTTTTTTATTTCATTAGGCAACAATACACATTAAAAAAATACAATGTGTTAACCACTTCTCTTTGTGCTTAAGAACAAAGTAGACAAGACAGAATATGGACACACCAGTCATCAGAGAACCACAACAAAAAAGCTGTGAGGATATGGGATATTCAAAGGTCACAAAGCAACAACAAAGTATTGTCATTCCCAAAGCTTAAAAAATTGTAGTACTCCCCCATGATACAATATAAGAGTTTAAACAGGAAATGTACTAACAATGTAAACAAAATTTATTAAAGAGCAATCATTAACAGTAACTGATTGATTACTGTGTCAAAGCACTATGCTAAGTGCTCACCAACTTCTGTAATCCTCACAGCCATCAGAGTGACCTTACAACTCCCACTTCACATGGCACCAAGAGATGAAGTCATTTGCTAAAATCACAAAGCTGCTAAGTGATAGAAGCAAGAGTCAAATGAAAGCAGGATAGTTATAGAGGTTACACTCTTAGCCACTCTAATGTATGCCAAAATGATGGCAGAAAACTGTTCTTCAGGCTCCAAGTTCAACTTGACTGAAAACAGAGCTCGCGATGTCTCATTACAGGGTTCCAAGCTCGACTCCTCAGTGTCTGTGTGTGAATGGAGGGCTGGTACTACAGAATCGACAAGAGGCTGAGGAGAGGGCAAAACAGGCTTTGTTAACTGATACAACAACTTGTTTAACTGATGAATACACTAATGTTTTGGTGAATACTTGTCCTTCAGTTGGTGAGAGCTTGTCTTACTGTACCTAGGCTATTAAATCAGCACTGCTTAATGCAAAGCAACCACAAGTGCAAACATGGGAACCAAAACTGCATGGCAATACAAGACTGCCCCTCAGCTGAGTCACAAAGTGATTAAGCTATTTTAAGATTCTAGTGAAAAAGACAGTTTTAAATACAACTGCTAAATATGCTCAGGGAGAACTCACATGCTTGCCTCAAAATATCTTTATACTCATCTGACAAGAACAGCTTAAAATAAAATTTACACATAATTAATATTATTGAGGGCCTCTCTGCTCAGCTTAACTACTAAGTCATTATTTACCTGTAAGGAGAGAAAATGATTGAGACCCAGTCAGCTAATGGGAAAGTTTAAATGAAATGAGGCGAGAGCTCAGAAAGAAGTCAGCATGAAGTCAGAGTACCTTACAGGTCTGGCGTTCACTCTGTAAGCTCCACAGAGGGATTCAATGCTCAACACGCTCTAGCAAAGCTGCCCACAACTCCATCACTTGATGTCTTTTTCAAGGCAATGTATTTAAAAACCAAACACACAACAAACCCTTCTTAACAATACATTTAATCTTTGGCAATCAAAACCTATGCTATTCTTAAAAAATCAAACGTTTTTCACACAGATAGAATTCTAAGTATTCTGCCTCCATAGCATCACTGGATAAAAGGAAACCAGCAAATAAAACCTTCTGAAAAAACAGTATTTAAAGCAGGTAACCAGGTGTTCATCAATTAAACTAGAAAAATAAGAAGTGGCAAAAAGAAGAAAAGCAGAAAACAACAACAATAAACTTTAAACAGCTGGAAAACGAACTCAACGTGAAATGCTGGTGAAAACCAAAATGACTCCCATACGGCTAGTTATAAGCCTTCCTCCACGCTTACTCACTCTCCTGATGAGATGACACAAATCCACAGTAATTCATTTGATTCTTCTCATTTAAATCTCATCAAGAGAAACATTTTAGATTTTTCAAAGTTTCAGTTACATCTTTAATACATACAACACTGAATAGTCTACTTCCAAACTGGCAGCTTCTCAAGTGAAAAAACGAACATGAATATGATGGATTAACTGATATTAGCTGGCTAAATGAAAAGTAATGATAATCAAAAGGAGAAAATTACGACACCACCTTTAAAAAGTTAAAAATTTTCTGACATGAAATAACATATAGTGCTTTAAGATCTAGATATTTCGTTATTAAAATTCAAAAGTATAAGTACATTATTCACATAAAGGATGGCCCCATTTTCAAGGACTTACCTTCTTTTTATCCCTCATTGAGCCTTTGCCTCGGACCATGATCTTACATCCTGTTTCTGCTTCAAGCTGTTTAGCAGTAAGTCCTCTAGGTCCAAGGATTCTCCCAACAAAATTAAACTGGGGGGGAAAAAAAACCCAACATTGTGCATTATTCACATAAAGTCATTTTAAAAGTATATACTTAACTTTCTCTAATTAAATTTTTAGAAATACTAAGTTGAAATAAAATCATCAATTTCTTGCCAAGTTTGGGGGTGTAATGACAGCAGTTTATGGTTTAGCTTGAAATTTTCATGTGCATTAATACAAATCATGGATTAGGAACAGCAGAATCTACCTAAAACAGGTGCTGTATTCAACTGCCCATCGACATGCACACTCTAAACAAGTCACATGAAAAGTTCAGCAAATCCCTCCTATGACAGGGTTCCAGGAGCTATTTACTATGTTAAACAGTGGCTGCCTTTTATACAGAAATCCCTGGGGGAAATTCCTATCTTATTGATCTAAGTTATACTTCAGCGACTGTTCAGAGAGCATTGTATTTTGGGGCTGGCTGCCAGAACACTGATGGCTAAAGTTGGATTTCCCACTATACTCTTTAAGACATAAGAGTCTACACTTTTTCCCACAATCCTTGCATAATTTTGTATCTGCATCCTTATTTTCCTATTTTCCATCTCTACCTTTAGTTCATACTACTACTTTGACAAAGAACCTTAACTCTTATCACAAAAAGGACAGTGATAAGAAATAACTGTATAAATAATTATCATCCTTCCACAGAAACTTCTAATATTCACACATAGAAGTTAAATTTTTTTTAAAGGCCAATGAGAGGAAAAGATTGACTGTGAACACTGGAAAGTAAATTTTCCTCATTAATATGTCATCTATATAAAAGACAAAAAAAATGAATATCATCAGTTCCACAAAACCATCCATGGGTGGTTTTTATCTACTTATTCAAGCAGGTTACTGATACCTACGCTTCCCACTTTCTCCTGCATTTTATCCCCACTGTTAGCTGTCACTCCATAACACTAGTGTGCCAGCAGTCACTGCTCTCGGGGCTTAAGCAGCGAGGGCACTTCCTCTGTCTTCTGTGCTCCAGAGGCCGCCTGCTTCCTCAGCTACTCACCAGCACGGCCACATCTTAGAGAAGTGATTCCCAAGTGAAAGATGTGCGTGTACACGTTTGAGGATGGAAGAAAGTCCTACTCCCTAGGGGATTATGACATCAGTTCTTCCACCCCAAGCAAAGACTCTCAGGTCCTTGACCCAGCTATACAAGATTCCAAATTCTGAAACCTGCCTGAACCATGTCTTTACATTCAAATAAAACCCTTCACCTTGCCTAGTTTTTGGCATATAGGACTTAATCTACCTCTTCACCCAACTAAACTCTTGCAGTCATCCAGTCAAGAGCCCTCCTCCCACATTCCCAATCTAAATAAACTTAAGTACTGTACTGTACTTGAAGTACTGTACTATGATTACACGTTCACACTTGGAAAGCAAACAGACCCCAACTGGTATTCAAGCTCCAATACTAAGCAATAATTAAGAATTGGGAAGTCATATAAAACAAGCCTCAGTCATGTGATGGAGACAACGCTTCCTGGAACTGCTGTGAAGAGGAACTGCATGTGTGTACAGCACAATATACATGAAACGTCCAATACCAAGCCCGCCACACAGCGGGTCAGAGTCTATGACGTCTACTACAAATTCACTTTAGGAAGTGAATTCACTCAGGCCCTCAATCAACAAGTAAGCTCAGACTGTCCACGGAAGGGGATATGATCAAATGGCAAATCTGCCCTACAGAACTCCAGAGAGACCAGAAACTCACGCACTGAGTTCTGCAGAAAACCAGAAAGAAAAGGTGGAAATGATACACAGAACAACTGACCAAAGCCTGCTCGAAGAGTAGCAACTGCCAGGCATCTAACTTGGAGGTATCAGGCTTGAGTTTTCATCTCTAGAAAAGATGCCCGAAGAAGACTCTCACACTGCAGCATTTGGCTCCGTTCTCAAAGGCTGACACAGCTTCAGGTGATCAGCTCCCACGGAACCCTGCAATGAGCTAGCCCAGTCCAAGAATACGAGCTTCTAATTCACATGCTGTGCTTCATACTTACGTATGTATAGACATAGTTCACCAAAGACTTGAGGAATGCTCTAACTTGAGGAAGGCTCTTGCATGCAAGAGTGTACAAACTAAAGAAGCAGGACCAAGGACTGTCCCATTAGGGAAAAGACTGCTGCTAAAGGAGTGGCTTAGTCGTGTCCTACTCTGCCACCCCATGGACTGCAGCATGCCAGGCTTCCCTGTCCTTCACCATCTCCCAGAAAATTCCCCTCAAGCTCCTTCAGCAGACAGCACTAAACTACTTCCTAAATCGGTCATACACAGTTACATTCCCAAGAGGAGAGGACTTTGCTCTGATACATTTCAATGCTTAGGCTGTTGGTCATCAGATGTGTATTTTTTGAAGCACATGTGAAGTTTTCAGACTATTCTATTGGGTTGTTTTGCTGTCTTATTGATTTCTACTTTGTGGTCACAGGTGTGGCAAATGACTTTTCCCTTCCTGTGGCTTACCATTTTCATCTTTAATGGTGTCTTAAGATGACCTAATTTAAGCAGACTGAATTGAATTAAATTATATATAATTTTAATGCAGCTCATGTCTTCCCTTAACAATATTTTCTGTGTCCTGTTTAAAGGTAGTCTTTCCCCATCCCAAGGTCATCAAGATACCCTCTGTATTAACTTGCAGAAGCTTTACTGTTATGACTTTCTTATCTATGTCTACAGTGTGCCAGGAAGTGATGTCCATGATGTGAGAACAACCTTCTCTTCTTCTGTTCCCTCCGGTGGCCGCCGCATGTTGCTGAAGAGACCGTCCTTTCCCCTGCTCTACAGCGCAGCGTCATTTCTTCTTGTAAGCAACACCTAAACATGCTTATACATATGGGTCTACTTCTGGGTTCTCTATTAAGCTACTTGGCTTAGTATCTCACTGTCATTTAATGTAACTTTATTTTCAAAATCTTAATGCGCAAGACAGCATGTTAGTTCACATTGCTCCTCTTTCAAAGATGTCTCAGTCTTTGTGCCTCTATACAGATTTCGGAAATAGCTGGTCAATTTCTAAAATGATACTAGCGATAGTTTTTACTGGGATGTTATAACAATCTTCAGGATCATGAATATAGTGTAATTTTGTCATTCTGATTTCTCTCAAGAATACAAAGCTTTCTTAGTGTGCCTTTATTTGTTTTTGTTTGATTTATTCCAAGACATTTGGGGCTTCATTTTTGCTACTGTAAATCATATTTTTATTTCATATGTTTCTTTACATGTGAAATCATGATTTATCTTTTTGTATCATACAGTATACCCAGCAACCCTGTTTCTTCTTTCTTCATTCTAATTTTTCTGTAGGTTCTTTTGGATTCTTTTGGTAAAGATTCATATCACTTGCAAATAAGAGAAAAGAAAAAATACATAACTGTCAATCCTATTTTTAATTTCTTTTTCTGGCCATCCTTACAGCACTGGCCAGCACATCATGGGTTCAAAGTCAAATCAAGTGTATTATCCTTGATTCATTCCAAGAATAAATTCTCAATAGTTCACTATGAAGTCTGAAGTAATCTGTGTATACTTCAGCATATTAAGAAAATTCCATTCTACTCCCTAATTCATTAAGAGTTTTTATTTTTAGTCATGAATGGATGTTTAAATGTATCACATTTTTTCACCATCGAGACAATCATAATATTTCTCCTTTATTCTGGTAATACAATGGATTACAATTCATTAACAAATGTTAAATCACACTTATAGTTCTACAATAAACTTGATCATGATGCATTATCTTTTATTATAGATCACTAGGTTCAGTTTGTTAGCAATTTGGTGACAATTTTATTTTTTAAATTTACATTCACAAATGGAAGTGGCTTGTACTTTTCCTTTTTCATAATATGTTTCTTAGGGTTTAGGCATCAAGATTATTCTGGACTCAATGTGTTGGGATGTAGTCCCCCTTTTTCAGCTCTTTGGAATGGCTTATAGAAGCTAACTTGTACTATTTCTTCTTTAAATACTGAAGAGAAATCAGTGGTGAAGGCACCTGGGTCTAGAGCATTTTTTTCTCTGTTCCGGTTTTCAATTATGGATTCAGTTACTTTAGATTTCCTATTCCTTCATATGTCAATTTTGGTAACTTGTATTTATCTAAAAATATGTCAGTATAGTTTAAACTTTCAATTTGTTGATATAAAGCTTTCATAGACTTTTCGTCTTAGTATGTACAGGATCTGTAACAATGGTCCCACTTCAATTCTGATTGGCTATCTATGTCGTCCTTTCTCTTGATCAGTATTCCAGTCTTTACAAAGAATGTACCTTTTCTATTGTTGACAGGGGTAGACTGATGAAAATAAATGTAAATTAAATTTGTAGACAGGTCATTCAAGAACGACTACAATTGCCCGTGCATCCCTAACCTATGCCATCTGCAGTGTAACTCTGCAGCTCCTCTCACCTCTTGCATCTGGGGTTGGCATGGTGACTGGCTTTCCAATACAATGTATGAAAAGAATAATGTGTGTTTTAAAAGCCCAAGTCTCAGTCTTATGTGTACTTCCTCTCTTAGGCCCTATTATTCCCATGTAACAGTCTCAGACTAACCCACTTGAGAATGAAAGACAAGCCATCTAGTCACCATCCATGCCAGCCCACACCCAGGTAACTATTAAGAGCAGAGGGGCCTGGCTAACCCGCAGCTGACTGCAGGTGCTGATCAGAAAAACTGCTGTGGTGAGCCCAGCCTAAATGAAAACAACCAGCATGCACAAGAGAAGCAGGAGCTAAATAAGTGGTAGTTGTTTTAACGTAAGTTTCTGGGGCAGTTCATTAAAATGCAGTAGTAGGCAGCCAATACATTGATTTTCTTCATTTTGTGATGGTTTTCCGGGGTCTTAAATTAATTTCTACTCTTACCTCTATTACTTCCTTCCTTCTACTTCTTTCACGTTTAATCTGCTGTACTTTTCCCGATATTATGAAACGAATGCTCAGCTTATTGTACCCTTTCTTCTTTTCTAATAAATATACATTTAAAGCTTTAAGTATTCCTCTAAGCTGAAATATCAATAACCTCAGATATGCAGATGACACCACCCTTACAGCTGAAAGTGAAGAGGAACTAAAAAGCCTTTTGATGAAAGTGAAACAGAAGAGTGAAAAAGTTGGCTTCAAGCTCAACATTCAGAAAACGAAGATCATGACATCCGGTCCCATCACTTCATGGGAAATAGATGGGGAAACAGTGGAAACAGTGTCAGACTTTATTTTTTTGGGCTCCAAAATCACTGCAGATGGTGATTGCAGCCATGAAATTAAAAGACGCTTACTCCTTGGAAGGAAAGTTATGACCAACCTAGATAGCGTATTAAAAAGCAGAGATACTACTTTGCCAACAAAGGTCCGTCTAGTCAAGGCTGTGGTTTTCTCCAGTGGTCATGTATGGATGTGAGAGTTGGACTATAAGGAAAGCTGAGCACCAAAGAATTGATGCTTTTGAACTGTGGTGTTGGAGAAGACTCTTGAGAGTCCCTTGGACTGCAAGGAGATCCAGCCAGTCCATTCTAAAGGAGATCCATCCTGGGTGTTCACTGGAAGGACTGATGCTGAAGCTGAAAATCCAATACTTTGGACACCTCATGCGAAGAGCTGACTCACTGGAAAAGACCCTGATGCTGGGAAAGACTGAGGGCAGGAGGAGAAGGGGATGACAGAGGATGAGATGGTTGGATGGCATCACTGACTCGCTGCACATGCTGCTGCTGCTAAGTCGCTTCAGTCGTGTCCGACTCTGTGTGACCCCACAGACGGCAGCTCATCAGGCTCCCCCATCCCTGGGATTCTCCAGGCAAGAGCACTGGAGTGGGTTGCCATTTCCTTCTCCAATGCATCAAAGTGAAAAGTGAAAGTGAAGTCGCTCAGTTGTGTCTGACTCTTCGAGACCCCATGGACTGCAGCCTACCAGGCTCCTCCGTCCATGGGATTTTCCAGGCAAGAGTGGTGGAGTGGGGTGCCCCTGCATGAGTTTGTGTAAACTCTTGGTGATGGACAGGGAGGCCTGGTGTGCTGCGGTTCATGGGGTTGCAGAGTTGGACACGACTGAGCAACTGAACTGAACTGAATACTTGTTCAGTTCAGACTTTTAAGCACAGTACATAATCGATTTTTCTAAATAGTCCATGGGTGTTCATGAGACTTCCTTGGCAGTCCAGTGGTTGGGACTTTGTCTTCCAATGCAGGGAGTGCAAGTCTGCTCCCTGTCTAGGGGGCTAGGATCCCACATGCCTTGGAGCCAAAAAGCCAGAATATAGAACAGAAGCAATGTTGTAACAAATTCACGAAAGACTTTAAAAATGATCCATGTCCAAAAAATCTTAGGAAAAAAAGCAGGCAAACTCCTCTGTGACTAACTTTTGTCTATTTCTTTCAGTTCTATTTGCTTTACACAATTAGAAACTGTGTTGTTGGTATATACAAAATTATATTCTTCTGTCATTATGAAGTGGTCTTTTCTCCAGCAGTACCTTTTGCCCTTAAGCTTACATATATTAAGATATAAAGATATTTATAAGATATTAACATTTATTTTCTAAATTTAAATTTATTTTCATACTGAATTTTCAACTGAGGTAATTTTCAGTTCATTAATTTCCTCTTCAAAAGCTTTGAGTCTTCTGTTAAATCTATTAATCCCAGTTAAGGAATTTTTCAGTTTAATTTTTCTTTTATACTTTCTCTTTCTCTGACATATTCAGTTTGACTCTTCTTTCATAGCTCCCATAACTCTGCCATATTTCTCCAACTTGTCTTTTGTCTCCATACACACAATAAGCATAACTTTTATAAAGTCCGGATCTAATAATTCTAATATCTAGAGTTTTCATGAATGTGCTTCTTTTGTCTTGTTTCTTCAGATTTTTCTGAACATCATCTTGTATTCTTTGTGTTTGCTTGGTTTCTAGTGTGTGCCAGACAATGTACTTACTAAACAGCTTACAGAAATAATATAAAGCCTAAGGTGATGTTATCTTTCTCCAGACGGAATATATGTCAGCTTCTGCCAGGCACCTATTGTTAACTAGCAACCTAAGATCATCTCAATACAATTTTGCTTATTGAGGTTGACACAAGTTTGATGCTGACATGCAAAGTCTGTAAAGGCCTAGGAAATTAGTTCCCTCTTACCCCTGAATGCACACCCATCAGATTCCTACCCAAAGCACAGACTGGAGATGGGAAGGAGCTTACATAGGTTAGACCTATTGTGCCCCAAAGCTTAGCTTCTCTACTGTCCTCTCCAGGTTCAGCAAACACACCTAGAGGAGAAGCAGTTTCACAAAGCCAGGCTTACATCCAACCTTGATTCTCTGTCCTCCCAAGAATCCTGAATTAGCAGTTCTTCACAATCTTGCTAGGTCTCTGATGCAATTCAAGCAGATGTCTGTTTTTTGTTTGTTTTTTTCCCTATGTCCTATTTTACTGAAATTGTTCAGCTCGTCTGAATTACCCTTAGTACTTAACAGAGAAGTCCATGAAATTTTTAAAGAGGCTGCCTTTAAATCTAAGTAGATCTAGAAGTAACTAATTTCAGGCAGTACAGGGTAAAAATATATGTAACTTTTGAATTTGTGCCCTGTTAAAGTGGTTGGCTCCATTCCTGATACACAAACCCAAAAGAGGCCATCTTTGGCACATTCTTTCTTTTCATATATTAAATCTCTTTTGCTAAAACCACAGCTTACACAGAAAAGGTTTTCTGCTACAGCTAACTAATACTTCCAATTATTATTTACTAAATAAAAAATGTTTTAAAGCCAGTCAAACATTAAATCCGTAACAAAATTTTCCTGATCCTAAAATGAACCAATCTCTATTGCACCACAACCAGCAAAAAACAGCTCATATGTGTTCAAGTGCATACCACTGGGACTCAAATATAATCGAAACCATCAAGGTCATCCTTCTCAAAATGGTGTAAGTAGAGAATGAAAAAAATTAATCACAGCAGCTGCTTTGTCTACTGCAACCAATTTCCAAGTTAATATTGTTTGCCTTGCATTAAAATTCATTCTGTGTTGATTTATCATGCTAGTTCTGCAGCTTCATTCAATTAAAACAATGTCATAACACATTTAAAGAAAACCATTTCAAACAGCCTAAGCTAACCGCAAAATTTAAAGGCCGAAAGAAGGGAAAGAAAGAAGAGGGGAAAAAAAAAGAAAGACATTCATTAACCCTACTGTTTAAGTACAGACTTTTCTGTGGCTTACCAATTATATCGCCCTCAAGTGGCATGTTAATTTCTAAAGAAGAGGTCAACATCATGTCTAATGCTATTTGATGCTACTGACTTAATTTTAAATAGAAATTATTCTCTCAATGACAGAACATAAAGTATTATAGTAAATCTTTCCACTAACCTTTTAAGAAATATACAATCAAAGATAAAATCTTTTGTGGCACACTATTAAAGCATATTAAAAAATGATTTCCAAAAGCATTCGTTTCAGTGAAATGCTTCTAAGACATGTTTAATTTCTGCTTAAATTTTTGGAAAAACAATTTTAAAAAGATGATGCACTTCTTTGGATTGCCTTTCGCACAATAAACTGATGCTCTGTTTTTAAATATTTTGTCTAGTATAGCTAAGGTGATTTTAACTTCAGTTCAGTTGCTTAGTCACGTCCTACTCTTTGTGACCCGAAGGACTGCAGCACATCAGGCCTCCCTGCCCCATCACCAACTCCTGGAGCTTGCTCAAACTCATGTCCATCGAGTCGGTGATACCATCCAAGCACCTTATTTTCTGTCGTCCCCTTCTCCTCCGCAGGGTCTTTTCCAATTTTAACTTAGATGTTTATAAACGTTACATCGTATCATGTAAGCAACATAGTAAGTATCAAACACATACACACAAATGTGTATTTCTTGATAAAGTCTTCTGTTCGGCAGATAAAAATGGACCACTTCTAATGTAGTCAACACTAGTAAGCCATCTTATGCAAGTATGTAAGATGAGAGAAGAGTTATGACTACTTAGCAATATAACTGTTTTTAATTAAAAATACCAGAATATCTTGTTTGATTTGATTTTATAGTTTCATTGACTAAGCTGATGATGGTAAAGGAGGAAAGGTTAACAATGAGGGTTAAATTTAAAAGTTTGCTGCATCTAAAGTCCACTGTGACTAGCATAGCCTTCTTCCAATATCTGAAGTCATTATCCAATTTAGCAAATAAACTGCCTGGACATTTATGAACAATAAAGTTTCGACATACGTCTCGTGATTTTCACTTTCATCTACTCACTAACGTAAATGAAAACACCAATCAATATTCATGTCAGAACTATACCAACTGAAACTAGTATGGCCAGATAGAGTTTAGCGGGAAAAAAAAAATCAACGAAAGTCTTCTATTTAAAAAAAAATGAATATATCAAAATGTCATGTACTTTTGGAAAGACAGATGTCTTATCCCTTCTCTATCTTCATGTTAATCCCAGATAAACAGCCAAATATATCTTCTTAAGGAACATAATTACTACAGGAACCATTCTGCAAACCATTCGTATCCTTCATACACGTCTGTTGGTGGCACAGGACATATAAGAAGCAGCAGTTACACCAACAGATGTAAAAGTGAAGAAAAGTAACCAATAACAACCAAAACATTAAATTTATAGCATATGAATCTGGATAACCTAAATCATGTCAAGTCTTTCTCTTTTGAGTATAAATATAATTTGCAAAAAGGAGGAAACCATTCAAAACAAACTCAGGTTAATAAGATGATGATTATTCAGGAAGCTAAATAACACGTACTTAGAAAAACAAGAAATTATCAATTAAAATAAAAGATATGAAGGCAATGAAAGCCAACAAGGGTTGATGACACAAACAGAAGACAGTACCTTTGAAAGTGTAAGGCCCAAACACACACGAGGCCTTCTGAAAAATCCCTGGTTACTTTTCAAACCTTTATCTTTAGCCTCCTGTTCAGAAACATGTTGTTTTCTAAAACAGCGGGGACTTTGAATTTTTGTTCCCTGTAATACCTTTCTTTCTCTTTTCTTCTCACCAAACACGTCAAATTCTCATTTCATAGTATTAAGCTCAAGTAGTCCTTCAGTGACTTCCTTGGTTTCTAACTCCTAGAGACGGCTGTTTTCCCCTAAGTGAGGGCCCACCTCTTAAAGCCCTCCTGTCTCACCGTCTGCAATAATCTGCATGTCTTTTACAGGGCATTCTTTGAAATCAGAAACCGGCACCGCACGTACGTGTGTGTATGTGAATCCACAGTGCCTTACACGACATACAGCACAGAGAAGAAACGAACACAGGCAGCACAGGAAGGCTCACACATCCCCAAAACTTATTAAATGGAAGCCTGACTGTTTTCAGAATAAAATTCAAATGAGAGTTAATGATGTCACAGAAACAACTGTTATTTCCCACCCACAAAAACGGGTGGCCAGGCTCCACTGGTCTGACCATGGACTACTCCAGAGCCCATTTCATTCACCAGCTTTGGAGGGGAGAGGGCTAGGATTAAGAAGATTCTGTTACTGACGGCTTCATTCACTCCCAGGAGACACTGCTCTCCCAAAACAGGACGAAAAGCGATCAGCACCTTGACCTTTCCTGTAACATCTAACACCCAATAGCACTGAGAAGCAGGTCTCTCTCTAACAATGCTTCAATATGGAAGCATCATAAGCGCAAGGACTATGTCATTCAACATTTCTTAGATGTTGAGTACTATGAAGTATGTTCTACTATGAGTGTTCTTTAAAAGTGAACTTTGATGCTTGGCACTTTAGCCACACTGAAAAGTGAAAGGAAGTGAAGGTGGCTCAGTCGTGCCAGACTCTTTGCGATCCCATGGACTGTATAGTCCACGGAATTCTCCAGGCCAGAATACTGGAATGGGTAGCCATTGGGGATCTTCCCAACCTGGGATCAAACCCAGGTCTCCCACATTGCAGGCAGATTCTTTACCAGCTGAGCCACAAAGGAAGCCCAAGAATACTGGAGTGGGTAGCTTATCCCTTCTCCAGTGGATCTTCACAACCCAGGAATCAAACCAGGGTCTCCTGCATTGCAGGTGGATTCTTTATCAACTGAGCTATCAGGGAAGACTTACCTGCATTAAGTCACTTAATCCTCACAACAACACTAGAAGGTAGTTACCATTATCATCTCCATTTAATACATCTGAGGTTACAAAAGTAGTCCCCATCCTAGAACATCTAGAGTCCAGACACTTCAGCAGTATAGCGTAAAGCCTCTCTTCTAAATACCCTGATTCTACCAGGTGTTCATGGGTAGCTCAAAACGTTTAGCACAAAGTCTAGAAAAAACCTCTTCAGATTTAAGTTTACTTTCACGATGAGCCCAAATGTTAATTTATTTTCCACATACATCACAGAACATACCATTACCATACTCCTTTCAGATGACCACCCCTTTTCAATATCCTCATCTGTCTGTTACTGACTAGGATCAACATCCACATCCCGTGTACCGTAACCAACCTTTCACATGAATGAAAACTTGTACATGATCATTACTTCATCCACATGATTCAATGGCAAATATGCATAAACTTCAGCACAAGACACACACACAGAGAACAGTACACTTATTTGAATCAAGACTGAGCTTACAAGTGTTACCTCAGACCCAGAAGATAAGTCTGGGATATCAAATATTTAGTAATCTTGACCATGTATTGATTATGAATATAGCCTAAGGCTCTTTGAAACTGGTTTCTTAAATTTTGCTGCATAAATATCACTCTCATAACTGCTCCAAAAGTACTAATTCAGCTCTTAAAGAAACCTGCTCTTCTGGGGCATAAATTTTAGTTACATTTGACTTACTGGCAACTTACATTACCCTTGCTTCAATGTTCTTAAATTGTTAAGAACAAACTCAGTTTACAGTGATTTTGAATTATTCTAAGTGATTTTCAATTATTAAATTCTATTAATACAGTACGTTTACCATCTCTTACTCTTGGTTCCTCTACAATATTATCCTCCACACGTAACAGACTACGAAATCTAAGATGTTAAATTTAATCTGTTCCCTTGTCTTTGTTCCAACTGTCACTGCCATCCTTCAGGCCCTTGCTGCTGAATGATGTCAAAATTTTACAGTTTTATACTCATATCTCTTCTGTAGCCTTCATGTTTCTACTCATTTCTCAAATTTTGCTTTTTTATTTTGTTTAATCTGTCCTTAAAACTGCAAATTTATACTGCTCTTAATAATCTTACAAATAAAAAGGCAAAAAAGTAATAATCACTGTTCTATAACCCCAAGCAATACAACAGTGATAAATTTTTTAAACTCAATCAATTCCTTACCAAGTAATGAAGAAAAAATTATCATATCAATATGAAACATGGAGATGGGCAAGTTCATGGTAAGCAGGCTACTTATTGATATTGTTTTTGAATTTAAGAAAAGCTTCCTGGTGGCTCAGACGGTTAAATAATCTGCCTGTAACGCAGCAAACCAGGGTTCGATCCCTGAGTCAGGAAGATCCCCTGGAGAAGGGAATGGTTACCCACTCTAGTATTCTTGCCTGGGAAAACCCATGGATAGAGCAGCCTCGTAGGGTCTCCCCAGCGGCTCAGCGGTAAAGCATCTGCCTGTGATGCAGGAGACCCGGGGTTCCATGCCTGGGTCAGGTAGATCCCCCGGAGGAAGGCATGGGCAACCCACTCCAGTACTCTTGTCCGGAGAATCCCATGGATTGAGGAGCCTGCAGGCTATGGTCCACAGGATCACAGTCACAAAGAACTGAAGTGACTGAGCCACACACGCACTGCAATCAAAACTTAGATTTCAGGAATTTCCTAATTTATTATAAACTATTTTGTTCTACAGGGATGAGTTTACTAACACATATAACATACTTTACCAAAGAAATAATTAGATTTAATTCTATGGCTAATCCTTAAACAAGTTCTATTTCAACGTCCGCAGGGTGAAACTGCAGCACTTACGTCTCCTGCCACTGGCAGGCAGGTTCACCAGCACCAGCTGGGAAGCCCAAAAGTTAAGCCAAATTCCACCAAAAGCTACAGTAGTTTTCTGCTCAAACTCAAACCAAAAGAAGGTATAAATAATGAGTTCATTCACTCACAAAATAAACTTAGATCACCTATGTTAAGCAGGCACAAAAACGGGTGGCCAAGCTCAAGGGGTTATCGTAGACTACTCCACACCCCATTTCATTTTTACCAGCTTTGGAGGGGACAGGGTAAGGATTAAGAATATTCTGTTATTGACTGTTTCACTCACACCCAGGAGACACTGTTCTCCCAAAATGGGCCAAAAAAGATCAGCACCTTGACCTTTCCTTTAACATCTAACACCCAATAGCCCTGAGGAGCAGGTTTCTCTCTAATTTTTCTATTCCTTTGATTACTTCGGTGAGAATATTAGAGATATGGAGGTTAACGCAGGTGATGAGGTTACCCATCTAATTCCTTAAGACCTCTGTCACAGTAATTTTAACCAAGTAGATCCTAACAATCTCTTTTTGGATAAGATAAATCACAGGGAAAATTTTCTATCTCAACTGAGTTTGGAAAACATTTGCTTACAAGTAATTATTCTTCCCTAAAAACTAACTCCATCTTTAAGCTTGTTCTTCTACACACTAGTCCTTTTTAATATCAAAATGTTACTTACAAAAGAAAGCATTCCTATTTTAAGACGAGATTACTTTAAAAAAATCATTAAACTTTGAAAAAATTTAAACCAAAAAAAAACTAGTTTTCAGACTGTCTTGAAATCTTTTTTGGAATAATTTCTATTAGCATCCTAAGAAATTTAGTATATCTCAGACCACAAAGAGCCTATTAAATATCTGGTACACAGCAGGCCTTTGAAATATCCTTGCAAAGTAAAATAAAAATGAAACTTAAAAACCAAATGTCATGAAACTGACCTTCACTGAACTCATCTGTTTAAAGTTCTAAGTCAACAATAATAGTCTCTTCCTAAAACTTAAAGACATGCTCTATGTTATCAAATTGTACTGCTAAATTACAAACTCCAATAGGTTAATATGTAATCTGAAACATTTCACACCATGCAATAAAAATATATTATCTAACCTTCTTCAGATCAACAATCTATCCTTAAGAGGTTCTTGTATAACATATCAAAGAGAGATGTGCAGATGTTTTTATTTTCACTTGTAATTTAGATCATATCCTGCCAAATATCAAGGTTTAACCTAGGCATTGAAAATAGAGACTTGGCCAATCGTTAAATTTTTACTTACTGTCCATCAGTTTCTCAGAACAATGAAAGACCAAAGTAGTTTATATCGAATCTTTCAACACAACAAGAAAGCCACAAGAGTCAAAGAACAAAGGCTTAAGTAAAGATAACCAACTGCATTGGTCTCTTTTTTCCTCTCATAATTCCTCCAAAACAAAAGTCAGCTCAGCAGCCATTCTGCAGGTGACAATCTTAGGAAACCGAACCTGACCAATAACTCCATACCAACTCAGAAGCTATGACTAGCCAGATTTTTATCTCCAAGCCCAGGAGAAATAAAAGGAATTTAAAAATTATGTTCCACCATTAACACAGATTATTATTAGGAGCTAGACCCCGGGTCGATTCCTGGGTCAGGAAAAGCCGCTGGAGAAGGGTGAGGCTACCACTCCAGTATTCTTGGGCTTCCTTTGTGGCTCAGCTGGTAAAGAATCCACACGCAACGTGGGAGACCTGGGTTCTGTCCCTGGGTTGGGAAGATCCCCTGGAGAAGGGAAAGGCTACCCACTCCAGTATTCTGGCCTGGAGAATTCCATGGACTGTATAGTCCACGGGGTAGCAAAGAGTCAGACACAACTGAACCACTTTCACTTTCCATAGAGAGTACCGTGAAAAACATTATAAAACCCACATTATTAATTAGCGTTGCCATGTTGAAGTCCTACAAACTGGAAAAAATATTTGAAAGGGCATTTACCCATCTTACAATCTGCGTAAACACATTGACAATATATGCCCTCATGACAGCTTAGATCCAAGACAGACCTTTCAAGGCTGTAACTGTTCAAAATTAAGACCCATTTTTAAAACATCACAAAGTCAAATTATCTTCATAAAAAGTTTCTGGGAAAAGTCTCACTACAACTTAATCATGCCCGAAACAGTTCTGCAATCTATCTGCTCACATACACACTAGGCTAACTGGGCACCTGACAGCCAGCCCCTGCCAGCACTGGAACTCGCTCTACCACTCTGGCACTCCCTATAAGGCCACTTCTCAGAGCACAGAAACGATGACCAGCAACTTTAATGGCACAATTATCCCGGACTCACTGAAACGCAACATCTTTTATCAACCAGCATTAACTCCATTCACGTACTGTTTATAAGATCGTCATGGATTCAAAGAAGTCCCTCCTTAATAACTGGCCAAACCAACACTATGATGGCCTATGTATAACTTTAATCTTCATTTCTGTTTGTCCTTTTATGAAAGTATGATAGTCTTAAAGGATTTAATGCAACAGCTTTTCTCTTTCATACAACACTGTGGGCTCCTTCAAGGATGGGGATTTTTTCCTTACTCATGATCACAAGAACCTTACTGAGTGCTCTATCAGATATCATATATTTGTTATCTTCATTACTCTTAAATAATTCTATGATGATCTTATAAACAAGGAAACATTCTAAAGTTAACATGGGCTCAAAGTCAGTGTGATAGTCTCAATTTCCAGTCCCTTCTCATGTGGACGGAGTGACTTGATGACACAGTCTATCAGCCTCAGCACTGCTGACATGTGGGGCAGGAGAATTCTTTGTCGTTGGGGCTGTCTCGTGCATTGTAGGATGTCTAAGTGCATCCGTGGCACCTACCTACTAGATGCCATTAGTACTCCTTTCAAGTTGTGACAACCAAAAATAACTCCAGAAATTGCCCAATGCCCCCGAAGGGCAAGATCAATCCACAGCTGACAACCATCAAGCTAAGGGGATGTTGGCTGAGGGAGAAAGAGCAGAGGTCTTTCACGTGTTTAAGCAATTTGGCTCGGCTCTGACACTCCCGTGACCTGCCAGGAGAAGAGCTTGTCCAAGCAGCTGCTGCCCCTTTGGGCGGAGCCAACAGGAACATAAAGGTAACATACAGGCCAAGCTGGCTAAACCCAATCAGCAGAACTCCAGCCCACACAGTGTAGACTAAATAAAGAGCACAGAAATCAATACTTGTTATTTTAAGCCACTGAGTTTTAGGACAGCTCACATAGAGCACTGTTGTGGCAATTGTTGACAAATACAGCCACTAAAGGAGTAAGCCACGATTCAAAACCTGACTCAAAAGCCCACTATAACCTCAACTGTATCCAGCAGTTTTCTTTACTGAACTAATATCCCCACCTCCAGGATATGCTTAATACTAGCAGAGATGCAATACAATCCACTTTATTAATAAGGATAAATACTACAAGTTATATTTGTTAAAAATTTTCAACAAGCTACTCATATTATCTTCTCATTCCCACACCATTAAGCCACTGATTCAAAAAACACTATGGACATAATACAGCACAATCTCATTTCTCAAACACCGAATCTAAGGCTTCCTTCTCTTATCAGTCCCAGAGTTACACACAGCCAAACCCAAAACAGTATCTCCAAGTTTACACTTACTTTTATAAATAAGTTGCTATATGTAAACTTAAAAGGCAACTTTTTTTTTAAAGTTCAGCAATATTTAAAACACTGAAATTTTCATACAGATACACACAACAAATACTTATCGTACAGCTACCGTTTACTGGACATTATCCCAGGCAGTGAGACTATAGAAAAGGACAACATCACCACCCTGCTGGAGCTTATATCCTGGCAACACAGCATTATGTAGGTACACAGCATTATGGCACTTTCCAAATGTCTCACATGTACTAATTCACTCATAAGTCCTCACAAGCCTGTGAGAGACTACCTCTATACAGAGACAAAGAAGATAATGACTGGATTTGCCCAAAGCACCACACAAGCATTAGGGCCAGCCAGGAGGCTGAGTTCACACGTTTGGACCACTGTACTACACTGCTCCTTTGCAGCTTTAATGAAAGCATTTTCAAGTCCGAGAGCATAAGTTCACTCACAAAATCAATTCCTCACACACAAGGAGGTAGGACAAACGCATATGTAATGATCTCTAAGATATATTAAGAAAAACGGGAACAAGAAAAACACATACTTGTTTTATTGTGACCAATACCTAATTCATAATTCTGAAATAAAAATATTTTCTATACTGCCAAAATTTGACACTCTTGTTTCATTTTAATTATTTTTTTTAATGATGAGATACAGTTCCTAGTACAGACTACAGCATAGTTAGTTACTATTCATTTGGTATGTATTGATAACCTTAAAGAGAAACTACACACAGACTCCAACTCTGCGAAATCCTCTTAAAGGAAATTTAAACTCAAGGTATTAAAAAACTGGTCTGGAGGACCAAAATGGCTTGTATCTATTCCTCTCCTATAAACCACTGAATTTCACATTTAAAAAGCTTTGATAAAACAGATATTTTTGGGTGCCAGTAATTACCCAGAACTCATACACCACCTGCCTCACTGACACGCCTACATATGGATGTCTGAATTCAAACTCAGCTCTAAGTCAGAAATGTGAAGCCCCACCCCCAAACCTGCTCTTCCCTCAGTCTTTCCTCAGGAATTGGTGACTATTACTTCAACCAATCAAAACCTGCGAGCTACTCCTCTGAGTTTTCCCTCACCCTCCATACCCAATCTGCCAGCAAATCCTACTGGCTCTTAAGTTATCAATTATGTAGGATCTGAGTATGTAGAAGTCCTCCTCTTCAAGTTCCTCCTCTGCCCCCAGCTGGCCTTGCTGCTGTCAGTATCATCCACAGCCTCTCTCCACACAGAAGCCAGAAATAAGCTACTAAGACCTAACTGAGCCCACAGCACTCCGCAGCTTTCCATTTCACATTCAGTAGTATCCAAAATCTCTACAGGATAGGCACTCTGCTAACTTTCTACCCTTGAATCTCACCACACTTCCCAAGCGTGCACTGAACTGCTGATCCCTCTGCCTGAAACGTCCTTTCCCCAGATGATCTGAACGCCCTCCCCCCATCACTCTACTCATGTCTCTGCACTCCCTTCATCTCATAAGAGATTCCTTAACCAAACACATAGCCACTGTGCATCTCCTTTTTCCCACAGCATTGACAGGACCTAAAGAAAACATCCTCTTGTTTCTTGTCTGTCTGTACTACTGCAATGCCTGCTCCTCAAGAGTTCACTGCCCCCATCTGCCTCCTGAAACAAAGCCTGGTAAAAGGACCCTACATGACAACCTGTGAGTCTGGCTTAGGATGACAACCTACACAAACGAGAGCAGTGCTTCCCAAGCTTCAGCATACATGGTATCATCCACGTGGCCTGGAAGGCAGACTGCTGAGCTTTGGCCCAGAGCTGCTGATTCAACTAGTCTGGGCTGAGGTTTGAACATTTACAAGTTCCCGGGAGGTGTGGAACCTCCTATAGTCCCAGGACCACATTTTGAGAATCAGCGAACTAGACATTGTTTCGCTCCAACACACCTGTCAGCAACTGAAGTTGACCGTGACAGTGAATCTCAACTGGTGGAAAAGGACAGGTATATAGTAAAAAGGTGCCTCCCTTTGGATCCACAACATAAAACACATCTCTTCTGACTTAGAGGATTACACAGGACTTGTGTCTTTTAGTAATGCAATGTAAGCATCACTCCATGCACAGCATTTCTCTAAGAACGGGGATCGGGCGAGTTAAGGTTGCATTCTCTAACACGGTCTCATGCTCTTGCGCAGCCCACGCTAAAGACCACTGCTGGGTCTCCATCCTTTAGACAAGCAGACAACAAGGTCGCTATCTTGCACAGTCCATGCTAAAGACCACTGCTGGGTCTCCATCCTTTAGACAAGCAGACGAGAAGGTCACTGTCTTTTAAAGAGATCATGAAATACAGAAGTAGTAGACGCCAACCGGGATGGACAGCTGCCCAAATCACAACTTACCATCCCTAAAAATAATCCAATACCCAGGGTGGTCTAGGTTATGTCAGTTAATCCCAGGCCTTACTCATGGCAAACTGGCCCAAAATACATTATCTCTCCAAAGAATATGAAGTTTGAATAAAATCTGAGAGGCATGATGCCAAATTATGTAGCACATGGAATGCTGCTCAATGTTACCTGGCAGCCTGGATGGAATCGGAGTTTGAAGGAGAATTTATACATGTATATGTATGAACTACCACAAGATTATTAAATGGAAGTTAAAAATAGAAAAAGAGCAAGGCTCTCAACAGGGAAGGTCTAAACTTCCACTACTGAGGATCTCAAACCTGCCCTGGTTCCTGTCTTATATACAGCTTTGTTCTCCAGCTATTCCTTTAACCCTTAGTACTACACCCAATTATCTTCCAACAAACTCCTTTTTGCCTAAATCATCCAGAATTGTTTATATATTTGTAACAAAAATACTTATTTAAAAAAGAGCAAATATATTAACTTGTAAGAAAACTGTATTATTAATAGAAATGCACCTTATGTAATATCAACATTTTTTCCCTATCAACTCGACATTCATTTCTAATCTCCAAACTATGATAGTATCCACATAATGCATCTTAGACTGCACATCACATTTCTGACTTTACAATATCAACTCCTTCTTGTACTTCCTTTCAGAAAAGTCCTCTGAAGCTCAGCAAAAAGACATCGATTTGCCTCAATATATTCAGTAGCTACTGTTTGCCTATTACGTGCCAATATTACATGCACTGAGAATACAGAAGTAAATAACAAAGACAAGTTCTTAAGTACCTTATATTCTGCTGGGGTGAGACAAGAAAATTAAAAAAAAAACAACTAGATAATAAATGCTATTGCAGAAAAATAGAGACGTATGTGAAATAATGAGTAACCAGATTGCTTTTATATTAAATGGGCAGAGGAGGCCTCTCTAAAGTGACTTTTAAGCTAAAATCTTAATGACAAGAAGAAGCCAGCCAGTTAAGATCAATGCAGAGAAAACATAAAGGTTCTTGGGCTGGGAATAGACCTATTCTTAACAGCCCATGTGACTACAGGGTGTTGAGGAAGAAGAAAAATCATTTCAGATGAGGTTAGAGGTAGAAGGTACCGTATCATGTAGGGCTTTGTAACAAAAGGCAAAGAGTTTTGCGCCTTTTATAAATTAATTGTAGATTATAAGGAGGCTATCCAGGACAGGATACTCAGAATAGCTGAGCAAGGAACGAAGATGAAAAAAATTATAAATAGTGGTTATGATAAAAATTTCAGCACCGCAAGGAACCTTAGCTATCAGAGCCTAGTCCCTCATTTTGCTGAGAGGGTGATGCAGCTTCTGAGGCTAGGCCAAAGGCAAGCACTAAGTTGTACTTGGTGCTTTCTGACATTCAAGCCAAAGCTCTTTCCATAATTCTTGCCTCAATCTGAAATCTAGGACTAAGTCTTTACTATGTGCATTTCCAAAGTGACACAGCAACATCCAAACAAATATATATATATTTTAATAATTTTAAATTATTCACACATCTGGTCCCTCGTGTGAAATTTTTTTAAAGCAGCTGCCAGTGCTTACCACCAGATCTCTCTCTTTCCAAAGAATGTGAATCAGGAAAAAAGCAAAACAAAACATTGAATATAAACAAAATATACTTACATCTGGGTATTCTTTTACAGGCACATAAAGTTTCTCTTGTAACTGAACAATAGGTCCCACAGCATCAGGCAATTCTGCACTCCTTTTCTCTGTACTGCCATTTAATGTGTCATTGTACATGTCTTTCCGTACTCTGCTAATTTCTGTTAAAAGTAAAAATTTTAAATGTGTTAGACAAAAAAATATTCTTACTAGTCCAGGAAAAAAATAAATAAGAGGGTAAGGGAGGATTTCATTGATTAAGTGTTAAAACTTAAAAGAAGTCAAGAGTTGTTGACCTATACTGTCATTCTCTGGATTAAGTCTGCGTATAACCAAACTACAGTCTTAAGTAAACTCTACCAGAAACCAAGTTTACACCAAATAATAAATTTTATTAAAAATAACTTCAGAGCCCAAGCTCTTATTCACTATAATACAAACCAGTTATTTTACCTAATTTCTACATGCCTAAACAAATGATAGCTTCAGCCAAATACCTCCCCAAGAATGCCTATCAGACAACACTAATGCCAAAGGCTCCTTTATAGTTCAGAAATAATCTATCTGAATGAAATTCAATCTGGACCACTTCCTTAGATATTTTAAGTATCTCTGGAATATCCAAACAGAGATGTCCAATAGATACAGAGATTCAGAAGTCCGAGTGTGACACACAAACGTACTGGTTAAAGCTACGAGAACAGAAAAGATGTCTTAAGAGGGGACTGGGAGAAGAAAGAACTGAATGACCCTAGGAAAAGCAACATTTAAGGAGTAGGAAACGCAGCTCCAAACCAAGGAGTAATGGAGGTAGACAGGAGAACTAGGGAAGAGAGGCATCTAAGAAGCTAACAAGTGGCAGAGCCAAGGACAGGCTAATCAACAGGACCAAACGCCTCAGAGCATGGTCAGGTGAAGAGCAAAACGAGGGCGCCTTGGATGTGACCACTAAGTCAATGCTGATCCAGAAGCTGTGAGGAAAAGATGGTATGGTGATCAAACTACACTGAGTTAATGAATGAAATACAAGAAACCAGAGATACCTAAAGTCAGTAATTTTTTAAAACAATTATCATGACAGTTCTCAAGTATAAATATGACTTCTTAAAAAAAATGAGAAATCTATTTTAATGGATCAAGTCCTATACAAGGAAATCAATTCTTTCAAGAGTTCTTTATGTAGCTTTTACAATATGCTAAAGGACAGGCCCCTACCTACTGCAATACACTAAGAACAGTTGTCATTATTAATTTAGCTGAATGTTTCTGTAACCAGCTCTCAATGACACAGACTATGTCCTCCTTTGGGAAGAGGCTTGGGTCCATTAGTATTGATACTTAAAAGTAAGATCCCCAAAGAAGTAATTATTAATAAGAAAATTTGGATAAGATGATTAGGTTAAAGAATACATAAATACACAAAAAATATAACTTCACCTGGAAAGAGAGATACATTTACCACTCCTGTTGTATTTGTATGCCTTCCAAACATTGAATTTCAATTTATTGCTATTAAGGAACTATCAAAAGCAATGCACACTTTAATTTTCTTAACTAGTTATTTAAATTGCTTCCAGTTAAATAAAATCCACTTCAGTAAAAAGGCATGATCAAAGATGTTTTTACCCAGCTATATTAGTCCAACCGGTGAAAATTTTGCACTACCGTACATTTTCTGCTTCAGTGATGGCAATCTTATCTCTTAACAATTTGCCTGTCAAAGTTTACCAAATGTTTATCTCTTATAGCAAGTGAACTTTTGTAAAAGAAAATCAAAAGAAGGTACCTTGTATTTAACTACATTATAAGGGCAACATTTTCTTTAAGTTCTTTTTTATACTTTTGCTTTCATAAGGAAATCTTCCCCAAAGATGTCCAGTATCAAATCAGTGTTTATCTTAAAATTAGCATATGACAGCAATTCTCAAATCAAATTTCTAGTGACCAACAATTTAAATATAAATGGTTGTTTAAATAATTATGTAATTATAGCACATAATTAAATGGAGGACATGAGAAAAAATTCATCTAATTAAAACTGCACATCAATCCTTCAGTCCAGGTCTCTATGTAGAAGCACTTCCAACATTAGTTTATTCCATTAAAATTTCCTCTTCAGAAGCTGCCCAATTCTTATTATGAAGCTGCTGCTGCTAAGTCACTTCAATTGTGTCCAACTCTGTGCAACTCCAGAGACAGCAGCCGGCCAGGCTCCCCCATCCCTGGGATTCTCCAGGCAAGAACACTGGAGTGGGTTGCCATTTCCTTCTCCAAGGCATGAAAGTGAAAAGTGAAAGTGAAGTCGCTCAGTCGTGTCCGACTCTTCGCAGCCCCATGGACTGTAGCCTACCAGGCTCCTCCACCCATGGGATTTTCCAGGCAAGAGCACTGGAGTGGGTTGCCACTGCCTTCTCTTTATGAAGCTAATAACACTCAAATAAAAAGCTGACAATAGCATAAAAGGAAACCATAGATAAAATCTGCTTATAGACAGAGATGCAAACATCCTCAATGCACAGACATCACTGGCATAACGCACTAAGACAAGGTGGATTTTACACCATGAAAGCAAGAATTCTTCAATATGTTTTTAATCTATTAACATAGTAATACAGTTGGCTGAAGAGGAAAAAGTGATTTTCAGCTAAACAAATTTATCTTAGAAAAGTTGAAATAATCAATTATAAATTAAAAAATTCAGATGACAAGATTTAAAAACAATATACAAAAAAAAACCAGTAACATATATCTATCTGACCAGATGATATAATGAAAGAAAAGATACATTTACCACTTAAGCTGTATTTCTAGAAACTCTTTCGTGATTATTTAATACCTTAAAAGTTCCATGCAATTTTGTTACCTATAGCCTTGGTTCTTACAATAGTGGCTGGGAATACAGTCGGTCCTCAATTAATACTCACTAAATCAGTATTGATGGATGGGTGAATGGAGAGAGGAATGAGCCAGGTTCTAGGGCATTGACGTTAAACAAGTCATGGTCCCAGCTCTCAAAAAATTTAGTCTAATATGGGAGGCATATGAATACAGAGGTACTCTAAGGTAGAACAACAGTAAGTAAGAGACACGGATTAGACACAAAACAGGCATCATCAACTCTGCTACAGACAGGGCATTAGGATCAAGAAAGAAGTCAAGAGGACAGAACTCTGACATTGTTTTCTAATGACAGGAGTATGTGAAGCAAAATTACAATGAAATTTTATATTAATTTCACTTTCTAAAATATATCACTTAATTTAATAATAGAAAAGAAATTACATACAAGACAGCACTAATAGAAATGAAAAGATGACTAAGACAGTTTGAGTTCACAAGATATTTAGAATTTTCACTGTGGAGTCCAACCAGCTGAGTACTACACCTTTATCAATAGCACCTTTCTAGCCAGAAAATCATGAGCATTTCTCGGCACATTACTTAGGACACTCAAGACAGAGCAAGCTCTGATGCCAGTTCTAACAGTCACTGTGTCATTTTAGAGTCTCTTACTTAACCTCTCGGTGTCTGTGAAAAGTGTAAGTGAAGGGTGCTCAGTCGTGTCCTACTCTTTGCGACCCCATGGACTATATTCACTCCATGGGATTCTCCAGGCCACAATACTGGAGTGGGTAGCCTTTCCCTTCTCCAAGGGATCTTCCCAACCCAGGGATCGATCCAGGTCTCCCGCATTGCAGATGGGTTCTTTACCAGCTGAGCCACCAGGGAAGCCCAAGAACACTGCAGTGGGTAGCCCATCTCTTCTCCAGGGGACCTTCCCAAACCAGGAATCGAACCAGGGTCTCTTGCATTGCAGGCAAATTCTTCACCAAAAGTTTATCAGTGAAGCCCAAGAATACTGGAGTGGGTAGCCTGTACTTCATATAATTAAAGGTTGCTTATCGAATGATGGTGACTGAATCCACTGGTTTCCAACCTCACTAGGCAAAAACTCATTTATTATCTTCCCCATAACTCCAATGGTTTTAAAAGCTGCCTCCAAAGCATTTCTTTCTTTAAGGCTAGCAAGAGCTTTTGTTAATGCTATCCTATCAAGCTGATATAATCAAAGGTAAAATATTACAGAAACCTGTCATAGGTATGGGCATGGGTAATGCTCTAATTCCTCTGTAAGTGGTGGGCTCACAGGTGTTCATTTATGAAACATACAAAAGCCTCATTATTAGTATGCTTTATACATTCTTTTGCTGCATCAAACATTACAAGATATAATTATATTAATGTCCCCATCTCCACACTACCTTCATCAAACTACCACAGTGGTTTAGAGAAGTAAAAGTTCAGAGCCATTTGCTTACTCACCGAGTATACAAATTCCTACTACTTATAATTACCCCAAAATAGCCCCAATATCAAGAAAACTTGTTTTAGACATCTCTAAATTAAGTTCTTAAATGTTATAAATTTACTGAATTTTCTCTTTCCTGAAATTTCTCCCACTCACCCCCACTCAACAATCCAAAGCTCATAAAAAAAGTTCTGAAATCTAAGTGTCCTCTTCTCTAAGCTATATGACATAGTTTCATACTCTTACTCATTTAGATGTAACTAATTTGTCTGTCTCTTTTAAAATGGAAAACCCTGTACCACACAAATCCTTCCGTGACCACCAGTGAGTATGCAGCCTGAGGCTGCCTACCTCCAGTCTCAAACACTCAGCTTCCTTTGCACCTTCAAGAATACCTTAATTGTTTTGGCGAGCACAGTGCACTGCTGACAAGGTCAAAGCTAAGTTTCAACCATTCCATACTTCTAGGGCTGTTTCCTTAGACAGCAGGAGACAAACTAACATTTTTTCATGGTTGCTTTCTACCAGACTAATACCTTCAGACTGATGATAATCTATCAGTTGACATTCCTAAGGGATAACTATTCTGTGAGGCAAGGATCCAACAAACGGCAATTTCATACCACACGTGTTTCTCTAAACTGGATATTAAAACTTCAGGCACACTTTATCAACTATTTGACGACATGTCAAGCTACACTAGAACTGGAATCTTCCTTTGGATCCACCAGAGCTAAACAGGAAACAATCACTTCTGGAATCTAAAGGCTGTGCTAACAAGTTGAGAATATAATTTTTTCAGCTTTGGGACGTATTAACCTTTTTAGCAGTCAGACTCCTCTCATTTTCCGTGTTTTCTTGAATTGATATTCAGTCATCACATTTTTTTTTCAAATTCCAATACCTTAAAAACTATTTTTTAATCCAGTCCTGAAAATCTGCTTTGGCTGTACTGCTTTGTCTCTTCATATGTCTCTGCTTTAATCTTCCCAATATTTTCCTTTTCCAAACTAAAGCTCAATTATCAGTCAGTGAACTATGCTCCTAAGAGGAAAAGCAGTTATTACACAGTTCTGTTTTATGCAACCTGTATGGATGCGAGAGTTGGACTGTGAAGAAAGCTGAGCACCGAAGAATTGATGCTTTTGAACTGTGGTGTTGGAGAAGACTCTTGAGAGTCCCTTGGACTGCAAGGAGATCCAACCAGTCCATTCTGAAGGAGATCAGCCCTGGGTGTTCTTTGGAATGATGCTAAAGCTGAAACTCCAGCACCTCATGAGAAGAGTTGACTCACTGGAAAAGACTGATGCTGGGAGGGATTGGAGGCAGGAGGAAAAGGGGACGAAAGAGGATGAGATGGCTGGATGGCATCACCGACTCAATGCACCTGAGTTTGAGTGCAATTCCAGGAGTTGGTGATGGACAGGGAGGCCTGGCGTGCTGCGATTCATGGGGTCGCAAAGAGTCGGACACGACTGAGCGACTGAACACCTCATTGGCCTTGAGTCATTTCCCTTTCCCCTAATTCACCTATGGATTTAACTAAAAGCTTTGTTTTAAAATCATTCTTGTTTCATTAAGCCTTAACTAACTTTGGCTTTTTGCTTTTCCATTACCACCACTTTTACTGTATCTGAACCACTGTACGTGCATCCCATCCACTGCCACCTTACAATTCTGCACAGTTTTAAATTTTTTTGAAGTATAGTCACTTTACAATGTGGTGTTAGTTTCTGCTGTACAGCAAAGTAAATCAGTCATAAGTATACATATGCCCACTTTTCTTACAGATTTCCATCCCATTTAGGGGACCACAGAGTGCTCAGCAGAGTTTCCTGTGCTACTGAGCAGACTCCCATCAGTCATCTGTTCTATACATAGTAATGCAGCACATGCTCCTAAAATCTGAATTATCAAACTAACAGCTAACCACTCTGTGGAAGAGTAGAGTGTCAGAAATAAAAACATGGAAAAAAAATACTGGAGAACAGAAAAATACAGGCTGAGAAATCTAAATTACAAAATTAAGTAGTCATTTCCAAAGATCAGTACAAAATGCTATGTATAAATTCAATGCTGTAAAATTGAAAAACTAGATAGAGAATAAAATATAGCCCTATTTTACTTTCTGATTTAGAATTAAGACAAGATTAGGAAATATAAAAAATTTACCACCTCAGTAGTGAAGGAAAAAAAAATTCTAATGATATAAATTTTAAAAAGGATTAAAAAATTATTTTAAGAATCTGTAACAATACAGATTAAAAGGTAACTTTTCAGAGGGACATCCCTAGTGGTACAGTCATTAATAATCTGTCTTACAATGCAGGGGATGCAAGCTTGATCCCTGGTCAGGAAACTAGATCCCATATGCCAAGGGGCAGCTAAGTCCCCAGACCACAGCTAAGACCTACCTGCACAGCCAAAAAGAAATATTTTTATTTTTAAGGATGACTTTTCAAAACACTGAACAAAATCTGATACAAATGACATGTTAAACTTAATGTTATGACAGCTAATTCTAATTGCTCAACTAGCTAAGGAATTCCTGCTGAGCTATTCAAATTCTAAAAGATGATGCTGTGAAAGTGCTGCATGCAACATGCCAGCAAATTTGGAAAACTCAGCAGTGGCCACAGGACTGGAAAGGTCAGTGTTCATTGACTACCAAAGAGTAATACCAAAGAATGCTCAAACTACTGTACAACTGCACACGTTTCACATGCTAGCAAGGTCATGCTCAAAATCCCCCAAGCTAGGCTCCAACAGTATGATAACTGAGAACTTCCAGATGTACAAGCTGGATTTAGAAAGGGCAGAGAAACCAAACATCCAACTGCCAACATCACTGGATCACAAAAAAGGCAAGAGAGTTCCAGAAAAACATTTACTTCTGCTTCATTGACTATGCCAAAGCCTTTGACTGTGTGGATCACAAGAAACTGTGGGAAATTCTTCAATGGGAATACCAGACCACCTGACCCGCCTCCTGAGAAATGTCTATGAAGGTCAAGAAGCAACAGTTACAACCAAACATGGAACAGACTGGTTGAAAACTGGGAAAGGAGTATGTCAAGGCTGCATACTGTCACCCTGTTTATTTAACTTATATGCAGAGTTCAATTCAGTTCAGTTGCTCAGTCGTGTCCGACTCTTTGAGACCCCATGAATCGCAGCATGCCAGACCTCCCTGTCCATCACCAACTCCTGGAGGTTACCCAAACTCATGCCCATTGAGTCGGTGATGCCATTCAGCCATCTCATCCTCTGTCGTCCCCTTCTCCTGCCTTCAATCTTTCCCAACATCAGGGTCTTTTCAAATGAGCCAGGTGGCCAAAATATGGGAGTTTCAGATTCAACACCAGCCCTTCCAATGAACACCTGTGACTGATTTCCTTTAGGATGGACTGGTTGATCTCCTTGCAGTCCAAAGTACTCTCAAGAGTCTTCTCCAACACACACAGGAATATGCAGAGTACATCGTGTGAAATGCTGAGTTGGCTGAATCACAAGCTGGATTACAAACTGGGAGAAATATCAATAACCTCAGATATGCAGATGGTACTACCCTTAAGGCAAAAAGCAAAAAGGAACTAAATAATCTCTTGATGAAGGTGAAAAGAGGAGAGTTAAAAAGCTGGCTTAAAATTCACCATTCAAAAAACGAATATCATGGCATCCAGTCCCATCACTTCATGGCATATAGATGGGGAAACAATGGAAACAGTGACAGACTATTTTCTTGGGCTCCAAAATCACTGCAGATGGTGACTGCAGCCATGAAATTAAAAGATGCTTGCTCCTTGGAAGAAAGGGTATGACAACCTAGACAGTGTATTAAAAAACAGAGATATTACTTTGCCGACAAAGGTCTAGTCAAAGTTATGGTTTTACCAGTAGTCACATATGGATGTGAGAGCTGGACCATAAAGAACGCTGAGCACTGAAGAACTGATGCTTTCGAACTGTGGTTCTGGAGAAGACACTTGAAGAGTCCCTTGGACTACACGGAGATAAAACCAGTTAATCCTAAAGGAAATCAACCCTGAATATTCACTGGAAGGACTGATGTTGAAGCTGAAGATCCAATACTTTGGCCACTCATTGGAAAAGACCCTGATGCTGGGAAAGAGAGAAGGCAGGAGAAGGGGACGACAGAGGATGAGATGATTGGGTGGCATCATCAACTCAATGGCCACAAACTTGGGCAAACTCCTGGAGGCAGCGAAGGACAGGGAAGCCTGGCGTGCTGCAGTCCATGGGGTCTTAAAGAGTTTGACATGACTGCAACTGCCCAGCAACTGGCTATGATGATATGATAGACATAGATACTTTATTTGGACATCTACATGCTTTACTTTGACCTTTACACTTAAATTCATCAAAAATATTATCTATATTATAATTAATATAACTGGAGCTAAAATACAGAAAGAAAAGGTTACTGTATCATCTGATCATTAAAGCTGTTTAACATTTTCCCTTAATTTATTCAGTAGTCAATTATTTATAAATATATACATGCTTTGAGGTACACAGTATAAATTTTATAAACAAAGTTAAAATGACAGCTTTGATCATTCCAAATGAAGTTTAAATGGGATCAATGATTTCTTCACTACCTCCATCCATCTCTTGCTGGACACTAAACTGGTACAGTGAGACAAAGGGCAAAGTAAGATTTTAGTTGTTTTAGCTCTTAATTAACAAATCAGCAGTCTCTATTCACATGAAATTCATTAAATCTTATAATAATATTAAAAGTCTACTTATAACTAAAGGACACCTGCCAACACACAACGAGGTGGCTGTTATGCGCCCTGTACACTTAGGGGCAACAAACATCTCTTCTAAAAAAACAGACCTCTAATTCAGGGTTTACTAAATACAGGGAGTTTTAAAGATATTTTAAGTGCAGCAAAACCCACAGAATAATATAACTTCACTGTTCTAATTTTAAAAAGCCATAGCCACAAGGTAAAGAAAAGAAATGAATTAAGAAGCCAGCTACTAGAAAATAATATGCACTATTTAATGGAACACATTTTGCTTATTCAACCAAATATATCTGATTTAAATTTGAGGCAACTACACTGAAACCAGCGGGCTGTGGGGCAGGAATCAAGCTACTGCCAATGCTATAGATGGGGCCCTTTTTACTCTTTAATCAATCCAGAACTGGAAATACAAAAAGAAAAATGACAAATGAAATTCAGCAGCCCTCCTTTAAACTGCCAAAAATTAACTGTTCAAAATTGTTGGTAAATTTCACATAAAAATATGAAACAGTCCGTCCTAGTTCCCTGACTGTTCTCAGCAGCAGTTATGTATAATGAAAGGTGTTTAACAGTAGCTGCATTTCCCTGGAAAGGCCCTTTCAAAGGTTACAGAAAAGAGAGTCTATATATGATCACAACTGAAGTATGTGAATTTTCAGACAGACACACAGAAGTCAACAAAAGGATATAACAACGACTAAGAGTAGTCATCTCTGGGAGGTGAGTTTACAGGGACAATTTAGTTTTCATGTTACTTCACAAATTTTTTTCACAATAGTAACACTTACAAAATAGTAGTTATTTTCATTAGGATGGTAGAATCTAATTTAAATCAAAATGCAGAATAGGATTCCCCATATAAAATTATAATGAGGATTAAGTTATTGACTCTCAAGTCTAAAAATAAACCACAAATACTTACATTATTTTTGTAAAACATGAGCACCTCACCATGCTAAAATTTGGTACATGAATTATCATGGGATCCTCCCAGAATCTAAGATAGTATTTACTATGATACACATTTTCAAAAAAAAAGGGGGGGGGGATGGAAAGCAGGAAGGAAGAAAAGGTTCAGAAATTAAAGAATTTGCCCAAGATCACAGATAGCGCAAGCAACTTTTATTTAGGGTTTCATAAAAGTGAAGAGGAACTAAAAAGCCTCTTGATGAAAGTGAAAGAGGAGAGTGAAAAAGTTGGCTTAAAGCTCAACATTCAGAAAACGAAGATCATGGCACCTGGTCGCATCACTTCATGGGAATTAGATGAGGAAACAGTGTCAGACTTTACTTTTTTGGGCTCCAAAATCACTGCAGATGGTGATTGCAGCCATGAAATTAAAAGACGCTTACTCCCTGGAAGCAAAGTTATGACCAACCTAGATAGCATATTCAAAAGCAGAGACATTACTTTGCCAACAAAGGTCCGTCTAGTCAAGGCTATGGTTTTCCCAGTGGTCATGTATGGATGTGAGCGTTGGACTGTGAAGAAGGCTGAGCACCAAAGAATTGATGCTTTTGAACTGTGGTGCTGGTGAAGACTCTTGAGAGTCCCTTGGACTGCAAGGAGATCCAACCAGTCCATCTTAAGGAGATCAGTCCTGGGTGTTCTTTGGAAGGAATGATGCTGAAGCTGAATACGTTGACCACCTCATGTGAAGAGTTGACTCATTGGAAAAGACTCTGATGCTGGGAGGGATTGGGATTGGGGGCAGGAGGAGAAGGGGACGACCGAGGATGAGATGGCTGGATGGCATCCCCGACTCAATGGACATGAGTTTGAGTGAACTCCGGGGTTGGTGATGGACAGGGAGGCCTGGCGTGCTGTGATTCATGGGGTTGCAAACAGTTGGAAACGACTGAGCAACTGAACTGAACTGAACTGAAAGGACTTCTGGAACAAGAAGCCCTTAAAACTCACTTTAAGAGATGGTATTAACAATTAGAAATATAAAATAACAAAGCGGAACAAGCCAATTTTTGATTTATTGCTACAGCCATACTGTAATAGGCATAGTCCAGCATGTTCACTGTTTACTAGCAACTACCAAGAGTCTTTGCAGCCCTCCTCTTTCACTCCACGTTAAAAGAAAGCAGTTTTATGAATGAAATCTAGGCCTCGGTTCCCAGAAAAGTGACAATTATAAATGAATAAATGGATACATTAACTGAAAAATGGGAAAGCATTTTTTAAGTGAATAAAAATCAACTGAAAAAAAACGGAACCTTATTTAAATTAAATTTTGTTTGGAGGTTACTTTTAAATCTGGTGAGTTTCACCTATTACATATCAAGTATTATTTAATAAAAATATTGCCTTCTGGTCATTTATTTTTTAGAATATGCAGGAGAAACCAGTATTTATATTAATTTTTGTTGTTATTAAAATTTAAATCCAAAAGTTAAGAAATCTAGTTAAGAAATATCTCTCCATGAATATCTGCAGAATATGTAATGGTAAAATGGTAGGTGTTATCAGAATCCAGATAAATAGTAATACTTGCTGCTGCTACTGCTAAGTCGCATCAGTCATGTCCGCCTCTGTGCGACCCCACAGACGGCAGCCCACCAGGCTCCCCTGCCCCTGGGATTCTCCAGGCAACGACACTGGAGTGGGTTGCCATTTTCTTCTCCAATGCATGAAAGTGAAAAGTGAAAGTGAAGTCGCTCAGTCGTGTTCGACCCTCAGTGACCCCTTGGACTGCAGCCTACCAGGTTCCTCCATCCATGGGATTTTCCAGGCAAGAGTACTGGAGTGGGGTGCCATTGCCTTCTCCGAGTAATACTTGAGACTCTAGCAATTTTTACTAAGAACTCTTTCCCCAACCCTTTTGAGTATTTCTGGAAGAATAAAAATAAACTCATGGCAATGAAAATGGGTAACCATGATACAGGAGTGGAGGAGAGATTTTTCACCATATACTTTCTTAATAGGCCTTTGAATTCTGAATCATCTCTATATATTAACTTTTCAAAACTACATTTCTAAGAAGCTTTTACTTATAATAATGGATTATAATCCATAATCCATTTATACTGATATAAATAACTGAATAATGTAAGTGGGAGAAAAGACAGGTTTTCCTTGTAGAATTTCAATAATATAGTAGGAAAGACAGATAAGAAAAATCATCATAGATAATCACCAGAGTAATAATTACTGCAAGCAAGAAAACTATTCAATGGGTGTTAAAATGGGTGAACGAAAGTATGAGAAACAGGCTATCTGCAGTTTCAGAGTATCTTCCCACAAGACATGTACTAATTACAAAGGAAAAAAGAAAACTGCACAGTGGAGGAACCTGGCAGCCACCACCTTAACCGGATGACGGTCAATATCAAAAGACAGACATGCTCTGGTGTGATGTGCTCGGAAGGCTCCAACAGCACTTCTGTGGTTTTCTGGTCCAAACTGCCTGAACTCAGACAAGTCCAAGGTCAAGAATGTTCTTCAATGTTCAGCTGCCTTCCAAAGTGTCAAGAAAAGAATCATGAAGAATGTGACGCTGTCACAGAATGGAGGAAACTAAAGAGACATCACCACCAAATGCAATGTGGGATGTCTGATTGGATCCTGGACCAGGAAAAGCACACCTATAGACACACTAGTGAAATCTGAGTAAGTATCTGCAAATAAGTAAATCATCTCCAATCAATGTTAATTTCCTAGTCATGTGACTTAACATTAACCTCTGCACTATTTTTTCTGTTTCTCTGTAAGTAAGTCTAAACTCATTTTTTAAGAAAACTGTTTGTTTTAGCCTTCGAAGTTACTTATTCTAACGGAGGAGGACAGCTGTGGGAGAGAATGAAAGCCATACAAACGTCTTACTTTTCTAGTGTCTAAAAAAAAAAGAAAAAGAAAACACCTGTTTAGCAATAACACTGAGGATCTCAATATCATCTTTAATTCAAAGTAACTAAAAATTTTAAAATAATCTCTTTAAATTTATCAGATATTGCTTAAAAAACATATGTACTTTAAATGCTCTTTAAGAACAAGGAAAAAGACTACAATCCATAAACGATGACCTTTCTATAGAAATGGGCTTCTCTGGTAGCTCAGATGGTAAAGAATCCGCCTGCAATATGGGAGATCTGGGAAGATCCCTTGGAGAAGGGAACCCCACTCCAGTATTGTTGCCTGGAGAATCCATGGACAGAGGAGTCTGGCAGGCTACAGTCCGTGGGGTCACAAAGAGTCAGACACGACTGAGCAACTTTCACTTCTGTAGAAAGAGAGTCTAAGAACTACATGCAATAGGAGAAAAAACACTGACCTTGAGTTTATACAACCTGGATTTTATTTCTGATTTCCTGCAATCTGTAGCTGTGTGGCTTTGACCTTAACCTCTGGGTCTCAGTTTCCTCCTGTGTGAAATGAGGTTAGACCAGATCACATGTATAGCTTTTGCCAGCTCCAAAATTGTTTAGGGGTGCATCCTTGAGAACTCCATTCTGTGCTCTCTCTGTATCAATACATCACAAGAAATAACTAATAATAAATTCAATGACCAACTAAGAAGCGCAAACAATCCTACTCTTGTCAGAATTACACATTCCAAAATGTCTTAAACTCCTAGGCACCAAGACTCAGTTTAAATGACATTCCTATAAAGCACCAAACCCTTGGGTGAGCAGGCTCTACCACAGTTGTATTTGAGAAGGTGAGAAGGTGTCCATCTCTGTGTGTTTTAGCCTCTTCAAACTCCAAGTCTCCGAGGGCTTTAAAAGGAATTTGTTAAATCAGAATGAAAATGAAACAAAACTTCCCCAAATTTCAAAGGAATTATGTCTGTTTAAGGGGGAAAGATGAATTGCTTTTCCTAGGGAACAATTAGATTTTTAATTAGCTTTTTAAATTGTATTCTAAACTCCACCTAAGCTCAATGCAGGAAAAGCCTCAGATGGGTAATAATGCAACATGCTTACATTTACCTGTGCATCCCCCTACTCCCACAAACTAAAGCAAATGAACGTCACACGACATTCACACATGCTGCAGCAGCCCATATATGAGAGAAATGCCTCATACGATGGAAAAGCTAAGGAGAGTTTTTTAAGCCTTAATAAAAAATCTACTATATGCAATATTCAAAAAGGTTCTTTTATATCAAGCATCAAAACTGAATTAGAATAAAACTTCCATCTTTGTAACACGAGCAACATATTCAAATGTCAACGTAATGGGTATTAAAAACATTAATATGGTAAACAATATGATTCCCTTTCTTTAAACCAAAGTTGTTTAACTTTACAAAGAACTAGACTCAGAAAATCTAAGTAAAGCTATATATACCACTGACATAATTACTAATACAAGTTTTACTAACTCAAAGTGCACATTCTACTATTACATAATATTCTTGGAAAGCAGTTTTATTTTTTAATTTTTTTATTTATTTTTTTGGAAAGCAGTTTTAATGTGAACTTTTAAAATGCAGAATACAGCATGCTTTTTGAGATCATACAGCTTTAACTCATTATAATGGAACCTTCTCAGGTGGCAGTAGTGGTAAAGAACCTGCCCGCCAATGCAGAAGAGGTAAGAGACATGGGTTCAATCCCTGGGTTGGGAAGATCCCCTGGAGGAGGAAATGGCAACCCACTCCAGTGTCGTTTCCTGGAGAATCCCATGGACAAAGGAGCCTGGTGGGCTACAAGTCTATAGGGTTGCAAAGCTGGACACAACTGAAGCGACTCAGCACGCACATGCAATGGAAGCTACAGTGCTATCATATAAAAACATTACTGATACCACCCAACAAAACCTAGTGGAGGTGGAGGACATTCCAGCCGAACTCTCTCCTTGAGCGCCAGACACCCGTCTCTAACCACCTCCTAAACACGCGCCCTGACACATTCAGAATCAGATTCCGTATCTGCCTTCCTCAGACGTTTCCCTCCTGACCTCAGAAAGCGGCAAGTCCGTTCACTCACACATCATATCCAATTCACCAGCAAGTACTATATGCTCACCTTTTAAAATATTTACAGAACCCCACTTTTCACCACCTCGTTCCAGCCTCAAGCATTTCCCACTGTGACTACTAAAATAACCTAACTGGTCTCCCAGCTTCCTCCTCTGCCCCTGTCAATCTGTTCTCTGTTTTCCAGAGCTAGCCTATACTAATACAAGGGAACTGTCACTCCTCTGCTCAAAACTCTCTAGTGGAGCTGTTCTCAAAATTTTGGGTCTCAGGACCCCATGCTTAAAATATTACCACAGGAGCCTAGAAAGCTAATGTCCACAAAAATACTGTTTTCCAACAAAATAGTGAGGAGAGGCATTGTTTTATACTTCTTCAAATGGTTTAAATGTCTTTCTTAAAGGAGACAGTGGGATTCTCCTAGCTTCTTCTCAATTACACCGGCTGCAGTATCACACAGCCTCTGAAAACTCCAATGTACACTCAAGCAAGGAGGACAAGTGAAAAAGTCAGGTAACATTATAAATAATTAGACCTCAGAGACGTCCTAGGCCAGACCAGGTCTATAGGAGCCCTGCTGGGATTTCCCGGCTCAATCACCGTGCTGCCCCCCCCTCCACCCCTTCAACCTTTCCGCCCTCCTCTCCTGACAAAGCCACCATCCGGACTCACAGCCGCAGCTGCGCCCACACAAAGAGACGCTGGTTCTGGCCTCGGTTCTGCGCGGACTCTTCTCTCCCCTGAGAACACCATTTTCCTCAGACAGCACTACAGCTCACGCCATTACCTCCTTTAAATCTCTGCTCCAACGTTAATTTCTCAATGAGGCACACCCCAATCTCTCTTAATAAACTGCAGTTTGCCAATCCACCCAGAACACTCTGATTCACTTTATCCTGTTCAATGTATCCCTCTAACTCATACTGTCTAATATACCATAAAAGTATATACTGCCTACTGCCTGTCTCCCACAAAAGAAATGTAAACCCTGGGAGGGCAAATAGCTTTATTTTTGCCATTTGCTATATTCCCAACATCTAAATCCTTGGAAAAAACAAGAGATTGAGCAAACCTCACTAGGGCTCTTGGCATACAAAGCTACAAAACATTCCTGAAACTTCACTAAAGCATCAATAGGTTATATGCTGACAACTTATTCCTCTTCTTTCTACAGTACAGGAACGTATTCACCTTCTCTAATGAGCTCTCTCTACTCTGGATTTGTGAGAATCTAGCATTAGCTTGGGCATTCCAGGTGGCTCAGTAGTAAAGAATCTGCCTGCCAAGCAGGAGAAGCAGGTTCAATCCTTGGATCAGGAGAATTCACTGGAGAAGGGAATGGTTACCCACTCCAGTATTCTTGCTGGAGAATCCCATGGACAGAGGAGCCTGGTGGGCTACAGTCCATGGGGTCACAAAGAGTCAGACACGACCTAACGACTAAACCACCACCGACAGCAGCACTTGCTTAGTAACACGTTTACTACACCAATGTTAAATTCTTCTACTGTATTTTTACATCAAATGAGAGATAAAATGCACAAGAATCTAAATATGATTGGGAGCTCCTACTTCCTCTGTGCTTCACATTCTGCTCGAGACTGGGCTCCCAAGAGTAGACATGCTGACAAAACCCCCAGGACAAGGGAGCCTACCAGAAACTAGACAAAGAAGCATCACCCCCCTACAGGAGAGAGTTTAAAATAAACTCTCCTCTGTAAACAAATTAGCCAGCTGCTGCTCGGTCTCTATTTCCCGTTATCCAGACCTTCTCCAGGGCTGCCTGGAATGCCACAGCACGAAGGCACTGGGGACGAAACCGAGTTCCCTCATGGTGGGAGGAGAGGAGAGTCATGAGATCAGATCCTTTCCGAAGGATGCATCTCCCTACAAAGTCTGCCCTGCTGGACAGCACCTTATGACTCCAGTCTGGGTAGGGGGATTTGCTTACACATACACACTATTCTCATCTCCACTTCATAGTTCAGGGACTGGGATTTGAGGATTAAATACTTTCACCAAATATCACATAACTTTAAAGTTAAAGTCAGTATTCAAACTCAGGTCTGTCTCCATACCTTACTGCTCCATCTCCCAAAATTAAATTTGGCTGATTTAATAGTCACCAAATGGCCTAGAATAATGGGAAAAGCAGTGATGGCAGACAGGAGGAGCCAGACAGAAAAGGGGGGAAAAAAAGATGGTGAAGAGGGTACAAATCAGAGATATGGAGGGAAACATAGAGAAATATAGATGCAATAATAACTAAGGACAGGAAGAATGGTACAGTCCAAATGAAAGTCAAAGGAAGAGATTCTCGTTTAAGCTCTGCCAGGAACTGGCTGCATATCCTCCAACAAATCATGCAAGCTTTCCATGGCCTACAGTGACTTTCATCTCTAAGGACATCTAAGATAGAGACATCTAGACCTAAGCTTCTGAGTTAGGAAAAATTATTTCACTTATGTGAACATTTGTAGAGTATCTGACACATAAAAGATGCTCAAGAAGCTATTCCTGACTGACTACAACTCATCATTCTATGGGAAAGGCACCATGTAGGGGACACACTGTAAGCAACATGGTCTGGGCAATCCAACAGTAAGAACTGGTTTCTACATAAACAGATTACAGAGTGCTAGAACTGACTGATGGATGCGGCTGAGTGTCCTGGGATATAAATACCTGGGCCTGAACAATAGACAAAGCACTTTTTGGAAAGTAAGCCAGAGTTCTATGGTTGCATTTGGTTCTATAGTCAGAAAGATTGAAGGCAAAAGAACAGGGCAGGAGAGGATGAGATGGTTAGAGAGCATCACCAACTCAAAGGACGTAAACTTGAACAAACTCTGGGAGACAGTGGAGGACAGGGAAGCCTGGCGTGCTGCAGTTCATGGGGTTGCAGAGAGTCCAACATGACTGAGCGACTGAATAAGTGGGAAAAGACCAAACAAGGAAAACTGGATTCTAGATACCTAAACTCCCACCTTAATCATTATGAAGAAAAGGAGAATAAAAGTGAAAAGCATGAATATGTATATCACTATTACGATAATTATGTTGATGGATGTGATACATGAAAAAAGCTTAAAATATATTCTTCTGTCCCACTTAAGGATTTTTTCCCCAAAATCTTAGTTTTCTGACTTAGTTTTAGTAATATCTATGATTATTCAGGCAAGTGGTTCTGTTTTTCTTGCTCTAGGTACTTCATTTACTCATAAACTTCCCCAAATACAGAGGTTGTTTATTTTAGAGTTATTTATTATAGAGTAGCCATGCTAAGGTTTGAAGATATGCAAGTTACCATTCAAATTCAGTATTTGTTCCTTGAAAACTATATGTATTTTTCCCCATGCAAAGTTCATAATGATCAGAATTTCTAAGAACAAAGTTCTGTCTTTACCAAAGCCTGCCTTGATAGGGACAAGTGGAAAATTACTTATATAAACCAAAATCGAAAAAACAACTTTATTTCTAATTACACTGTACCACCCTTATCACACTGAAAAATAAGTGAAATTCCGTCATTAAAGAGGAAAACCCTAATAGTGGTTTAAAGCCAAATCCCTTTGAAGACTAATAATTTCATTGACAAGAAAAGGATAAGATGTACACTAAAACCCCTCAATATACCTTTTCTAAAGCACCTGATGCAAAGAGCCAATTCACTGGAAAAGATCCTGATGCTGGAAAAGATGAAAGCAAAAGGAGAAAGGGACAGCAGAGGATGAGATGGTTGATAGCATCACCAACTCAATGGACATGAATCTGAGGAAACTCCAGGAGACAATGAAGGACAGGGAAGTCTAGGGTGCTCAGTCCACGGGGTTGCAAAGAGTCGGACACAACTTAGCAACTAAACAACAAGGTGGAGGAGGCCATATGTTCCCAACCCAGGGATCAAACCCAGGTCTCCCGCCTTGCGGGCAGATTCTTTACCAGCTGAGCCATAAGGGAAGCCCAAAAATACTGGAGTGGGTAGCCTATCCCTTCTCCAGCAGATCTTTCCAACCCAGGAATTGATTCGGGGTCTTCTGCATTGCAGACAGATTTGTTACCAACTGAACTATGAGGGAAGCCCATGTAAGTTCTCAACACCTGGTCAATTCACAGGTGCCTGGGGACACTGGTAGGAACCTTCAGTAAGATATCAGAGTATCAAGACTTTAAAAGTAAACCCACTTTCAAAAGGTCAATATTAAATGGAACAAGTTTTGAAAGAAACTTAATATAGTTCCTGCATTCTGAACATGTTGTATAGTGTTCTTTTCTTATGAAAAGAATGACAATTTCAAGCCAAGCAAGCTATTTACACAGTCAACACACCACTATATTCCTTAGAGTTGTAGCTCAAATTACCGCACAATTGCACTCATCTCACACGCTAGTAAAGTGATGCTCAAATTCTCCAAGCCAGGCTTCAGCAATACGTGAACCGTGAATGTCCAGATACTCAAGCTGGTTTTAGAAAAGGCAGAGGAACCAGAGATCAAATTGCCAACATCCGCTGGATCATCGAAAAAGCAACCAAGTTCCAGAAAAACATCTACTTCTGCTTTATTGACTACACCTTTGACTGTGTGGATCACAATAAACTGTGGAAAATTCTGAAAGAGATGGGAATACCAGACCACCTGACCTGCCTCTTGAGAAATCTATATGCAGGTCAGAAAGCAACATGGACATGGAACTGGACATGGAACAATAGACTGGTTCCAAATAGGAAAAGGAGTACATCAAGGCTGTATATTGTCACCCTGCTTATTTAACTTATATGCAGAGTACCTCATGAGAAACACTGGACTGGAAGAAACACAAGCTGGAATCAAGACTGCCAGGAGAAATACCAATAACCTCAGATATGGAGATGACACCACCCTTATGGCAGAAAGTGAAGAGGAACTAAAACGCCTCTTGATGAAAGTGAAAGTGGAGAGTGAAAAAGTTGGCTTAAAGCTCAACATTCAGAAAATGAAGATCATGGCATCCGGTCCCATCACTTCATGTGGAAATAGAGGAGGAAACAGTGGAAACAGTGTCAGATTTTATTTTGGGGGGCTCCAAAATCACTGCAGATGGTGACTGCAGCCATGAAATTAAAAGACGCTTACTCCTTGGAAGAAAAGTTATGACCAACCTAGATAGCATATTCAAAAGCAGAGACATTACTTTGCCGACTAAGGTCTGTCTAGTCAAGGCTATGATTTTTCCTATCGTCATGTATGGATGTGAGAGTTGGACTGTGAAGAAGGCTGAGCGCCGAAGAATTGATGCTTTTGAACTGTGGTGTTGGAGAAGACTCTTGAGAGTCCCTTGGACTGCAAGGAGATCCAACCAGTCCATTCTGAAGGAGATCAGCCCTGGGATTTCTTTGGAAGGAATTATACTAAAGCTGAAACTCCAGTACTTTGCCCACCTCATGCAAAGAGTTGACTCATTAAAAAAGACTCTGATGCTGGGAGGGATTGGGGGCAGGAGGAGAAGGGGACGACAGAGGATGAGATGGCTGGATGGCATCACGGACTCAATGGACATGAGTCTGAGTGAACTCCACGAGGTGGTGATGGACAGGGAGGCCTGGCGTGCTGCGATTCATGGGGTCGCAAAGAGTCGGACATGAATAAACTGAACTGAAGATAATGTAATGTGCGTATAAAGTTGTCTCTTAAGGACAACCTAAAGGGAAAAACTTTGTTTCTGTAGGTCTTTATCCAGGATTAACCTAAACAAGTTAGATTAAACTTTACTTTTTAAGAAATTTACAGAATAGCTGACTAAAGACTTGTAAATAAAAATCTATGATGAATAGAAAAATTGTTGAAAGTGCAATCTTTGGGGAAAAAAATTATAGTGTCTCAGCCTCCATTTCATCATCTATAAAATGAAGTTATTAGAAGCTCCACAGGATTGCTGGGAAGATTAAAGGAGATAATAGAAAGGGAGAGAGAGAGGCAGAGAAGGAGGGAGGGAAGGGAGGGGGGAGGGAAGAGGTGCCTGATGCTAAGCATGTCTGTATCATCATCACTGTCAAGGATGACTGTGATGCAAAATGATATACTCTGGAAATGCTGTATCCTGACAGGTGGGTCTGAAAGACAGTGTTTGCTGATCTGACGAGTACCTGTTACATAAAATCTGTAATTGATCTCTTTGCAGAAGCTATAGGCATAAAAGTTACCTAGAAAAGGCACCTACCAAATACTGTTCGCAAATGATTTCTTACCGGTTAATTCACCACAAATGGCAAAAGGAGACAGAGTAATAAAGCAACATCTTAATTTTTCCAATTCATTTTTACTAAGCTCTTCCTCAAACAGTCAAACATATAATCGGAAAATCTTACAAACTACTTGAACACAAACCCCACAGTACACTTGGCTTATAAAAATGACTCTTGAATACTGGGAGTGACCGTCCTCTACAGCACCTTCCCCACCATACTCTCTTTAAAAAAGGGTTTGCTCCAGAATCTGACTTATTTAGGTTTAACCACTTCTCAGGAGCTTTAAGATTATTTTAACATCAAATGAATAATTTGAGGGAAGGAAGTTGAGGAGACATTCTAGTTTGTAATATATCTTTATGTAACTACAACTTAATACCTTAAAATAGTCATATACGCAAAAACAACACAGCATAAAAGGATCATATCTTACACTGTCGTCTTGAAACCACAGTATTACTGTGGACACTCCCCTTACTTCACTCTACTGACAAACTTGCAATTTTGAGCTAATTCAGTGACATGACTTTTCAAACACATAATTCTAAAATCCACCTGGAACTCATAATCTTAGATGCTTCAGGTATTTCAGACTCTGACATAGACAATCCTGAACTAAGCTGTGGCTACCTTTATAATAGGTAATCTATTGTATTATAATAATATATATATAATATATATAATTTATGTTTATATATAGTATGTTATAATTATATAAATTACAAATACAATGTAAATATGTATTATATATAAATATAATATAAAATATGATTATAATAGATAATCTTGAGCTAAACTGCGACTACCTTTGTCACAATAATGGATTTATATGTGAATGGAAGCACAGCAGTAAGACAAACAAAAGCTTTTTTAAAAAATAAACCATCATCAATGTCTACGGAAATTGAGTTCAAGGTCAGCTTACAACTAATTATACAGCCTACCACAGACAAATAGTACAGTTTCAAAGAAGTACTGTAAGTATACAGGTATGTACACACATATATACACACGTGGGCAAATACATACACAATGCTTATATATCACTGAAGTCATGTATGTTATATACATACACTATATTTTTAGATACAAATATATGTACAAAATATATTTTTGAACTACATCAACAAACATATTATATATGTACACAAGTTGTATATGGTCCATACATCTTATTCTAACTTTATCCTGTAGTTAAGTGCATGAAACTTTATAGTTTTTTCTGAAACTGAAAATACAATTTTCCATATACTAATTTACTGGACCAGGAGAAGAAGAATTAAAATACTTACACTTCTCTCACAAATGTACAGCACAAATAGTATCTTTAGGGTCTATCACAGTTTACTTCCACCAAATAAACCAAAGATCAGCATATATCACAGGTAAGAGAAGAGAGAAGATTTATTTTAAACTTTGCAAACTTCAGAGATGGTTAAACACTCTACCACCTTCAACATTCATGGAAGCTTACTTCTCATATGGATGTTATTACGATCAATCTACCACTAAAGTAATTTAAATGAAACTACGTCCAGTGGCAAAGGTACACTTGATGGTACCTGTTTTAACAAGAAAAAACAACACTCCTATTTCTTGTTTTCTTACCCTCAGTCTCATCTGCACAACTTTAATAAGCTGTTGCCTAAAAACAAAATTTCTAAGACTTTTTTCTTCCTTCTATTCTTGCTCTATCAAAATATATTAAATTTCCGTATTTACTTTAAGAGTAAACACTTCTATAATTCTATACCTAAAGAAAACACACTGATAAGACTACAGTGAGGGGGGCGCTCTCCGTCCCCCTTCTGATGTCTATGTCAGAAGCCTCTCTGTCCTTTTGCATACTTTAATAAAACTCTGCTACACACACACACACACGCACACACGCACACACACACACACAAAGAGAACACACACTTATTACAGCCATACTCTTACGATATAATGTACCATACTACCCAGAAAATAAAATCTATCAGAACAGGGTTGTATAACCAAGCAAAATTTGATAACCTCCTAGAGGTTAATTCTTATTTCCCCCCGGAACCCAGTGATTTCCGTAAGTATATTAAGACATATTTTTATATTTTCCAGTGGCCTTTTACATTCTAAACATTTACCATCCTCTGACAGGCCTCACTCTTCAATAGTACAAATAATTCTCTAAATTTGGACGCATATCTGTTAACCATATGTGTACCATGGGGGGAAAGCACACCTCAAAATACATGCAACAATAAAACCAAGATTCAAGGTTAAACACTCTAAATACTGCATTTGGATCAAGGGTTAAGCTATTCCTAAGAAACGACAATCATTAATTACTTAAAAAACGACAAAGTCCAGATTTCTCATAATAGAAATTCTACCATTCTGTGCTTAAATTTTATAATATAAGCTGTTTAAATATAAAATAGTAAAGACTGACAGTTTATATGACAGACATTCTATCAATTCAATGTTACTTATGTGCTTAGTTGCTCAGTCATGTCCAACTCTTTGCAACCCCTTGGACTGCAGCCCGCCAGGCTCCCCTGTCCATGGGGATTCTCCAGGCAAGAATACTGGAGTGGCTTCCTATGCCATCCTCCAGGGGTCTTCCCAAGCCAGGTCTCCCACATTGCAGGCAAATTCTTTACTGAGCCACCAGAGAGGCCCAATGTAGTACTTATAAACCCATATTATTCTTCATCCTTTAAGATTGTACTCCACCATATAAATGGCAGAAATATGAATTACATGGCATATGACAGTAAGTGTGGTAAATGGATTTCAATTCATTACACTTAGCAATGTGTGGGCTTTCTTGGTGGCTCAGAATGTAAAGCATCTGCCTGCAACACAGGAGACCCAGGTTCAATCTCTGGGCTGGGAAGATCCCCTGGAGAAAAAAATGGCAACCTACTCCAGTATTCTTGCCTGGAAAATCCCATGGACAGAGGAGCCTGGTGGGCTACAGTCCACGGGGTCACAAAGAGTCAGACACAACTGAGCGACTTCACTTTCTTACCAATGTGCTGATACATAAAAAGCCAGCAATATTTTAGAATTTTAACTAAATACAAAAATGCGTTAAAGGCTTCATGTATAAAGCATAAGCAACTTTAAACCAAATATCTCTGACTCTTAAAGAGAACACTCAAGTGTCATTCATCTGAACTAAACAGACCAAGCAAAATATCCTGTGATTCCTATGTTCTCCTCAATGTCGAAATGGGTGGATAAATTTAAAGCCTGTTCTCTCAAGAGTTGCTTTAGAGGCAATTTTCTCCCAGTATCAAGGTCTGCAATTTCCATTTGGCTGCCAGTCTGCGATTAAATTCATCACCTTTATTATAAAAATGTGCTTTACTCCATGGCCTGCTGCACAAGAACTGTAAGGAAAACATTTTTCACTGCTGACAATGAATTCATCCTAAGGCAACCACCACAGCCCCATAGACACTAGTGCCCTCCACCAGGTGCAGTGGCCTGTCACTCACCAAGGACCCAAAACAGCCGTGTAACCCACAAGAACAACGCAATTCTACAGGAATGCCATGGTTTCAGTTTTTAAAATAAAAGGCAACCAATTTCCTAACTTTCACAATCAATGTTATTGCAAATCAATTAACCACAAAAGTCAATATACAGAATATTTTCAAATTCCAATACAGAGACAAAATGGTTTTTCAAGTGTTGGATAATTAAGTATCCATCTTTACTCTATCATTTAAAAGTTCATGGTTTGTACTGTAGTTTAACTTTCACTATCTGGGCAAATAACCAACGGTCAAAGATAATTATAAGATATATCTGTTTATAAAACACTTCCATCTAACTTTACCTTCTTAATAAGTCACATCATAAACTTCAAAGGAAAAAAAGAAATAAAAATCTTTCCAAAATAATGGCATTATAATTACTCACCATGTCGTATTTAGGACAATACTACTCGTGAGATTTAAATTTTTTTAAATATTATCTATAAAATTAACATTTACAAACTTTGCCTATACACCAAAAGCTCAGAAATCTCTTATTTTCAAGTTAATTTGACAGTATTCATTTTAGAATTTACAGGGAAAAAACAGAACTAAATTTCACATTAAGTGAAGCTTGTAGTAAGAGAAATTATCAGCTCATACATAGGGAACCTGGACTTTCAGGTGGCTCGGTGGTGGAGACATAACTGCACCTGCCAATGCAGGAGACGTAAGAGACCGGGGTTCAAACCATCCCTGGGTCAGAAAGATCCCCTGGAGGAGGGCATGGCAACCCACTCCAGTATTCTTGCCTGGAGAATTCCATGGACAGAGGAGCCTGGCGGGCTACAGCCCATGGGGGTCACAATGAGTTGGACAGGACTGAGCAAATTAGCAACACGCACGCACAATGTGAACCTAGAAAAAAGTTTCATTTTCCTGCTAGGAAATGTGGTCCCTCTCCATCTTAACCTGTGCATACCTTTGCCTCAGCAGTTAAAGCACCGTACTGTACTTCTCAGTTCATTTCTATCTCCATTCCATTGTATGTCTCCTTAAAAACTGGACTATGCCTTATTCATCTTTGCATCTCCAGCAAAGTACTAGATTTTTTTTAAGTGTACTGAAAATTAGATTACAGCAAGAGTCAACATAAGTTTTCCTAAAATCACACAGATCACAATCCACTAAATTTACAGTATTAGTCAAAACCAGTATTTTTTAAATGGAATAGAACACAAAAATACTACATTATACCATAGGTAATAAAAATTATTATTTCATGAAGATTTCATTTATTATATAAATATATATGTATGTGTACATAACAAAGTATGTCTCTTTTTAGGAAACATTTAAAAATTTAAGGTATATGCCTTTTCTGGTTCATATTTATACCATTTGTTCCTATTCACTTTTATACTATCAGGCTATTTATACTTGCTATTCAACAAATAATGTTAACAATCAAAAGAGACCTAATTTACAAAGTGAAAGATTTTAACTTCTCACACTCCCTACCACTCTGTAAAATAAACAAAACTGACCCTTGAATAGAGAGATGAATAACCCAGTACTGACTTGTGTTGGCCCTCCGCAGCCAGTTTCTCCACAACTGAGGATCCAGTCACCCATGGACTCTGCCATACTGTAGTAACTACTGTTGAAAAATGTCCACGTAAATGTCCCATGGAATTGACAGCTGTTTTGCTCAAGGGACAACTGTCCATTTTCCTATAACCGAAACAGAAGCCTAGGATTTCCTAACTCAGATCTTACTTGCACCTTCCTTCATTACTAGCATTCTCTAACTGATCCATTTACCCATCCCTCTACTCTCTTACTCTTCAGGTTTTTAACTTAGGTAAGTTTCTTACAGACACCTCTTTCAACCTCTACAGAACATCAATGCAAATGCGCCTAAGTATTAGCATAGCAATGGCAGTGACTCTGAACCGAATATTCAGAACATACCACATGGCTTTCCCACTTTCCCTTATCGCTATCTTGGACTTAATCATATTGTTCAAAGGACATATGTTCTATAACGAAAGCGGGGGGCACAGCAAGGGGGAATAGCTTTAACAAATTACTTTAAAAGATTTGTATAAAATATGGACGGTGAAAGTTCTTATGCAAATACACACTGAACTGTTCCCAGACCTAGATTCAGCCTGCAAGAGAATGCTGAAGGAGACTACAACAAACTTAGGAGAACCTTCTGACTTAACATCAGTTTAATGACAACATCCCTATGTGAGATGCTTAGCTTTACTCTTTAGAGGAAAAGCTAAAACGCAGTAGGCAGATATTTCAAGTAATAAAATGAAATTTAAAATAATTAAGACTACTCACATCAGAAGGGAGTCACCTTATGCAAATTATCAGTCTGATAATATGATATAATTCTCCACAGAGGGCATCAGGCCCAAAAGTACCTTCTAGTAATATAACTTAACATAACTTACTGATATACTTCTGCCACAAGAGCCAAATGAGCTATCACTTCTGAAACCAGTAGCTTCTAGTCTGTCAAATGTCTTCATATCCTTTTGTAAATGAAATGTATTTACATACTATACAATGAAAGGATGGAACTGTGATCTCTAATATTCATTTCAGCTTTAAAATCTGAATTATAGTGTTTTTCTTTGAACAAGGACAAAATTTTTTTAATAAAAATCCTTCAGGCCTTCTAAGTGAAATCCAACCCCTGTATTTCCCCCTTTTGAAAGGCTGCTGCAAACTATAAATGTCATCAAAAAGTCATTTTATAAGACTGAGTAACTACTGGAACAACACAGCGAGCTACCATCTTATATGCATAGATTAAAATTGAAATCCCAGAAAACACTCAACAGGTTACTGATTCACAGACCTCAAAAAACTATTACATCACTGCATCTCAATGTTCATTAAACAATCCAAATATTTTTCTTTTTAAAATTTAACACTTCTTCTTCACCTTAAAAGTCAGTAGTTCCCAAATTTACAAATTTTACACTTGAGCCAGTCATATATTAGTACACCAACATATTTCTATATGCATATCTATTTCAAAACATGTTTTACTCTGTTATTTAAATTGTCAAAATTCTGTTTTTACTTTCAGGACTTTAGCTTTTTTAAATAGCAAATCTACACTGTTATTGAAGTAACATACACTGATTCAAATAAAATTCACTATTGAAACCCTCTGTCTCAGTTGTTATATAAAGCCAGAAAGGACACTTTTCTTGCTTCAAAATGGAAACTGAAATAGTCCTAAACTAAATGAAGTTTTACTGTCTTTTCAAAGGGTACTTTGATCTGACTTGAATCAGCATGCTCATTCAAAATCAAGATTCCCAATTATTATGTAAACTTTTCTCTCTCCAGATACACAGGTCTTTATAATCCTCTTTCTAGTATTTCCCATAATATATCCTCAGACCTTTTGTTTCAAGAAGAAAAAAAAAATCATTCTTTTACCCAATTTCAGAAAATTCTTGGTTGCAGGTCCTGTATATTTAATGTATCAACACATACTGAATTCACAAAAGAGTATGTAGCACTTCTTCGACTACAGAATCCGATTCTCAGGCCACCTGAAGAAGCCAGCATTATAAGAAACAGGCCTCCAAAACACTTTCCTAAAGCCTCTCACAAACCACAATTAAATTATCATATCTTCCACATCTCCCCTCCAACATGAGAGTGCAACCTCTCAAGCCATTACAGCCGAAGCAAATGGGGAGGACAATGAAAGCCAGACGTGAGGGAAAACCCACACCACACAGGCAGACCAAGACAGGCTGGCAACTCGCCATTCTAGAAGCCGCACATTCACTAATGCCATGTCCTCCTCCCTGCACCTGAACCCCAAACAACAGCCAACAGACACACGCACAGTAACTAAAAAGCATCAGAATAAAGGGGTAAGTAAATCCAAAGGAAACAAAACAAAAAGCCAAAGCAGGTATGCACAGTGGCAAAAACCACAAAAGAACATACAACAGAAGACTCTACACATGGGCATCACCAGATGGTCAATACTGAAATCAGACTGATTATATTCTTTGTAGCCAAAGATGGAGAAGCTCTATACAGTCAGCAAAAACAAGACCAGGAGCTGACTGTAGCTTAGATCCTTACTGCCTTATTGCCAAATTCAGACTGAAACTGAAGAAAGTAAGGAAAACCACTAAACCATTCAGATATGACCTAAATCAAATCCCTTACAATTAAACAGTGGAAGTGAGAAATAGATTCAAGGGACTAGATCTGACAGACATAGAGTGCCTGAAGAACTATGGACAGAGGTTCGTGACACTGTACAGGAGGCAGGGATCAAGACCATTCCCCAGAAAAAGAAATGCAAGAAGGCAAAACGGTTGTCTGAGGAGGCCTTACAAAAAAATAATTATGAAAAGAAGTGAAAGGCAAAGGAGAAAAGGAAAAATATACCTATTTGAATGCAGAGTTCCAAAGAATAGCAAGGAAAGATAAGAAAGCCTTCCTCAGTGATCAATGCAAAGAAATAGAGGAAAACAATAGAGAAATAGAAAGACTAGAGATCTCTTCAAGAAAATTAAAGATACCAAGGGAACATTTCATGCAAAATGGGCACACTAAAGGACAGAAATGGTCTGGACCTAACAGAAGCAAGAGATATTAAGAGGTGGCAACAATACACAGAAGAACGCTACAAAAAAATCTTCGTGACCCAGATAATGACAAGAGTGTGATCACTCACCTAGAGCCAGATATCCTGGAAAGCGAAGCCAAGTGGGCCTTAGGAAGTATCACTACAAACATAGCTAGCAGAAGTGATGGAATTCCAGTTGAGCTATTTCAAACCTTAAAAGATGATGCTGTGAAAGTGCTATACTCAATATGCCAGAAAAATTTGGAAAACTCAGCAATGGTCCAGGACTGGAAACAGTCAGTTTTCATTCCAATCCCAAAGAATGTCCAAACTACTACCCAACTGTACTCATCTCACACACTAGCAAAGTGATGCTCAAAATTCTCCAAGCCAGGCTTCAACAGTACACGAACCATAAAATTCCACATGTTCAAGCTGGATTTAGAAAAGGCAGACGAACCTGAGATGAAATTGCCAACATCCCTTGGATCATCAAAAAAGCAACCAAGTTCCAGAAAAACATCTACTTCTGCTTTATTGATTACGCCAAAGCCTTTGACTATGTGGATCACAATAAACAGTGGAAAATTCTGAAAGAGATGGGAATACCAGACCACGTGACCTGCCTCCTGAGAAATCTGTATGCAGGTCAGGAAGCAACAGTTACAACTGGTCATGGAACAACAGACTGGTTCCAAAATGGGAAAGGACTAGGTCAAGGCTGTGTACTGTCACCCTGCTTATTTAACTTATATGCAGAGTACATCATGCAAAATGCTGGGTTGAATGCAGCACAAGCTGGAATCAAGACTGCCGGGAGAAATATCAATAAACTCAGATATGCAGATGACAACACCTTTAGGGCAGAAAGTGAAGAGGAACTAAAGAGCCTCTTGATGAAAGTGAAAGAGGAGAGTGAAAAGGCTGGCTTAAAACTCAACTTTCAAGAAACGAAGGTCATGGCATCCAGTCCCATCACTTCACGGCAAATAGATGAGGAAACAGTGGAAATAGTGGCTGACTTTATTTTGGGGGGATTCCAAAATCACTGCAGATGGTTACTGCAGCCATGAAATTCAAAGATGCTTACTCCTTGGAAGAAAAGTTATGACCAAACTAGACAGCATATTAAAAAGCAGAGACATTACTTTGTCAACAAAGGTCCATCTGGTCAAAGCTATGGTTTTTCCAGCAGTCAGGTATGGATGTGAGAGTTGGACTATAAAGAAAGCTGAGCATGGAAGAATGGATGCTTTTGAACTGTGGTGTTGGAGAAAACTCCTGAGAGTCCCTTGGCCTGCAAGGAGATCCAACCAGTCCATCCTGAAGGAAATCAGTCCTGAACAGTCACTGGAAGGACTGATGCTGAAGCTGAAACTCCAAAACTTTGGCCACCTGATGGGAAGAACTGACTCATTTGAAAAGACCCTGATGCTGAGAAAGATTGACGTCAGGAGAAGGAGACGACAGAAGATGAGATGGTCGGATGGCATCACTGACTCCGTGGACATGAGTCTGAGTAAGCTCCAAGAGTTGGTGATGGTCAGGGAAGCCTGGTGTGCTGCAGTCCATGGGGTTGCAAAGACACGACTGAGTGACTGAACTCAAGTGGCAAAATATTGGAATCCGGGTGGGAAGGGGGTAAATTCAAGAATATGAAAATACGTAGCAAGCATAGCAATCTATCACATTAACACACACTGGACATGAATATGGAGACATATGAAAGAGAAGAAAAAATCCTAAGATATAAAAGGAAAAAACCTTAAATGGGTCTCTCACTATCAACAGGACAGAAGCTAAACTCCAGGCACTTAAGCTTATCTACAGTAGAGAACTGATCCTACTTGGCATGGCCTAGCTACCTCTTTAACAACAGTCTTTAGTCCTCTCTTGTTTCAGTTCAGTTCAGTCGCTCAGTCGTGTCCGACTCTTTGCGACCCCATGAATCGCAGCACACCAGGCCTCCCTGTCTATCACCATCTCCTGAAGTTCACTCAGACTCACGTCCATCGAGTCCGTGATGCCATCCAGCCATCTCATCCTCTGTCGTCCCCTTCTCCTCCTGCCCCCAATCCCTCCCAGCATCAGAGTCTTTTCCAATGAGTCAACTCTTCCAATGAGGTGGCCAAAGTACTGGAGTTTCAGCTTTAGCATCTTTCCTTCCAAAGAAATCCCAGGGCTGATCTCCTTCAGAATGGACTGGTTGGATCTCCTTGCAGTCCAAGGGACTCTCAAGAGTCTTCTCCAACACCACAGTTCAAAAGCATCAATTCTTCGGCACTCAGCCTTCTTCACAGTCCAACTCTCACATCCATACATGACCACAGGAAAAACCATAGCCTTGACTAGACGGACCTTAGTCGGCAAAGTAATGTCTCTGCTTTTGAATATACTATCTAGGTTGGTCATAACTTTTCTTCCAAGGAGTAAGAGTCTTTTAATTTCATGGCTGCAGTCACCATCTGCAGTGATTTTGGAACCCAAAAAAATAAAGTCTGACACTGTTTCCACATCTATTTCCCATGAAGTGATGGGACCGGATGCCATGATCTTCGTTTTCTCAATGTTGAGCTTTAAGCCAGCTTTTTCGCTCTCCTCTCTCACTTTCATCAAGAGGCTTTTTAGCTCCTCTTCACTTTCTGCTGTAAGGGTGGTGTCATCTGCATATCTGAGGTTATTGATATTTCTCCTGGCAATCTTGATTCCAGCTTGTGCTTCTTCCAGTCCAGCGTTTCTCATGATATACTCTGCATATAAGTTAAATAAGCACTTAAGCTTATCTACAGTAGAGGACTGATCCTACTTGGCATGTCCTAGCTACCTCTTTAACAACAGTCTTTAGTCCTCTCTTGTTTATATCACTTTATATATATATATATATTTTTTAAGCTGGGGGAGATGGGCTGTGAGGCTTATAGTATCTTAGTTACCTAAGCAAGGATGAATCCCACGCTCCGTGAAGTGGAAGCACAAAGTCTTAACCACCAGATGGCCATGGAAGTTCCAATTTTATTACTTTTATTTCATGCCACCTACCCTATAAAGGGGCTTCTCTTGTGGCTCAGCTGGTAAAGAATCCGCCTGCAATGTGGGAGACCTGGGTTCATTCCATGGGTTACGAAGATCCCAGGGAGAAAGGAAAGGCTACCCATTTCAGTATTCTGGCTTGGAGAATTCCATGGACTCTATAGTCCATGGGGTCACAAAGAATCAGACACAACTGAGCAACTTTCACTTTCTTTCTACCCTACAAACAGATGCGGAAACAAAGGAAACAATGACAGACTTTACTTTCTTGGGCTCCAAAATCACTGCAGATTGTCAGTCCTAAAGGAAATCAATCCTGACTATTCACTGGAAGGACTGATGCTGAAGCTGAAACTCCCAATACTTCGGCCAACTGATGCAAAGAACTGACTCCTTAGAAAAGACTCTGATGCTGGGAAAGACTGAAAGCAGGAGAAGGGGACGACAGAGGATGAGATGGTTGGATGGCATCACCAACTCGATGGACATGAGTTTGAGTAAACTCCAGGAATTGGTGACGTACAGGGAGGCCTGGCGTGCTGCAGTCCATGGGGTCGCAGAGTAGGACACGACTGAGCGAATGAACTGACTGACCTACCCTACTACTCAAACAACTTGAAGGTATGGAATGAATCTGAAGCTTTGTTGTATTTTTCCTAAGGTGCCACACATAGTATGCATTCAAATATTTGCAAATAGAATAAAAAACTTCAAATAAATATGTTGTCATTAAAAGCTACTATGTGAAATTTGCAACTGACATTGCTCAAAAATTGCATGTCACATAATAGCAATCACTTCCTACTGGAATGCAACATAAAACACTGCTTTCCAAGTACACATTACAAAAATAAAAGAATTACAACACTTAGTAACCGAAGGTGGAGAAGGCAATGGCACCCCACTCCAGTATTCTTGCCTGGAAAATCCCATGGATGGAGGAGCCTGGGAGACTGCAGTCCATGGGGTCGCTAAGAGTCAGACATGACTGAGCAATCACTTTCACTTTTCACTTTCATGCACTGGAGAAGGAAATGGCAACCCACTCCAGTATTCTTGCCTAGAGAATCCCAGGGATGGGTGAGCCCAGTGGGCTGCCGTCTATGGGGTCGCACAGAGTCAGACATGACTGAAGTGACTTAGCAGCAGCAGCAGCAGCAGCGGTAACCTAAGGCTTCTTAAACAGTAAGTACTAAACTTCTGAAACCACTGATGTATCATCATGCAAGCTTCCTGAAAGCAAAATGATATGTACGATAGTAAAGAGTTGATAAATTATAATATACCTTTTAAGATGAACTGTTACCATAAAAACTGTATTGATAAATGATACAAAATGGGAGGGGAAAATGCTCATGACATAATTTATTTCAAAAAAATAATAATTCACATTAAGGTTCAAAGACAGCATGCTAGGATACTTCTCTGCCTTCACAATACCAACCTTCCAAGGATTCAGAGACCACAGGACACCTTAATGTGAAAGGTGAATTAAGCTGTGCATTTTCAGGAATTTGTTGGTGGTCCAGTGGTTAGGACTCAGCACATTCGATCTGAGAGCCCAGGTTAAATTCCTGGTTCAGTTCAGTTGCTCAGTTGTGTCCGACTCCTTGCGACCCCATGAATTGCAGCACGCCAGGCCTCCCTGTCCATCGCCAACTCCCGGACTTCACTCAAACTCAGGTCCATCAAGTCCGTGATGCCATCCAGCCATCTCATCCTGTGTCATTCCCTTCTCCTCCTGTCCCCAATCCCTCCCAGCATCAGTCTTTTCCAATAAGTCAGCTCCCCGCATAAGGTGGCCAAAATACTGGAGTTTCAGCTTTAGCATCAGTCCGTCCAATGAACACCCAGGACTGATCTCCTTTAGGATGGACTGGTTGTATCTCCTTGCAGTCCAAGGGACTCTCAAGAGTCTTCTCCAACACCACAGTTCAAAAGCATCAATTCTTCGGCACTCAGCCTTCTTCACAGTCCAACTCTCACATCCATACATGTCTACTGGTAAAACCATAGCCTTGACTAGACAGACCTTTGTTGGCAAAATAATGTCTCTGCTTTTAATATGCTATCCAGGTTGGTCATAACTTTCCTTCCAAGGAGTAAGCGTCTTTTAATTTCATGGCTGCAGTCACCATCTGCAGTGATTTTGGAGTCCAAAAAAATAAAGTCTGACACTGTTTCCACTGTTTCCCCATCTAATTCCCATGAAGTGATGGGACCAGATGCCATGAACTTCGTTTTCTGAATGTTGAGCTTTAAGCCAACTTCTTCACTCTCCTCTTTCATCAAGAGGCCTTTTTTTAGTTCCTCTTCACTTTCTGCCATAAGGGTGGTATCATCTGCATATCTGAGATTATTGATATTTCTCCCAGCAATCTTGATTCCAGCTTGTGCTTCTTCCAGCCCAGCATTTCTCATGATGTACTCTGCATAGAAGTTAAATAAGCAGGGTGACAATATACAGCCTTAGGGTAGCTAAAATCCTGCAAGCCATGCCACAAGGCCCCAAAAAAAAGTTTGTATCTTCAATTCTCTACATTTCAGGAATAACAAAAAAGAGCAAAAGTTGGCAAGGAGGGTAAATGCAAGCTATTATCCACTCTACAAAGGCACCACAGTAGACCTCTTCTTCTTGGTCCTCCAAATATTAACAAAGAAAACAGATCCATCCTTCTTCTCTCATGGCCGAGTTCAACTTCAAGTAATGGAAGGAAAAACGGTATTTTACAACTGACTTGGCAATTGAAAAAAAAAATGCTCAGTATAAGAACTAGAAACATAATTTAAATGCAGCAACTAATAATAAAACATATTTCCACAAATCAAAAAGTTCCTAAGAAGGAACTTAAAATTGCAAGCCATTTCAAAGCAAAATATATAATACTCACCCAACCAAAAAAAAGCTGATAAGGAATGCCATAAACGATAATAAAGTGAGACAAAATTACCTTTTACTGCTGATAATTTTTTATTACTATAATAAAACTACAATCTCCAAAAGAACTTTCTCTTTATACAACATGTAATAGGAAACTATGGCACACATTTTTTTTTTAATACCTAGATTAATAAACAGAAATAAATCTCCTGGTAAAGATTTTAGAATTGCGAAGGTAACATACAAACAATATGTTTAAACAGACTTGACACAGTCCCTTTCCAAAACAAACCAAAACTATTCAAACAAAGAAGTTGTAAAGGCAGAGAATATTTGAGAATATTGCTGTAATCAATCCGATGTCCTAAACCATTCATATTTTATATAGTCAACATAGTAACATATGGTCTCTTAAAAAAAACTCTTTAAAAAAATATCACAACTGATTTAAGTACTACCCCAAATTAAATTCAGCAACTAATATTCATCATATTCCTGAACAACTCTTCTGTTAGAATTTAAGGAAGAAAAATTCCCTATTCTGGCAAAAGAGTTATCTTTCAACACATTTTAATCACTAAACACTGTCTTTTGTGTACTAATATCTCCATCTGCTGGAACAGAACTTTCTTACTACCAAAGTTCCTAAGGACAAAAACTCTGCAGTAGAGATTTTGCAACTACTTAAAAATAAAATTTAATACTAATTTCTACCTAGGGATTTTTTTTCCCTCTAACTCATAGAACCTTAAAAGCTTAGACCGATCCTTATTCTTTTACCAACATTATTCAGAAAAATTCACTGAATTCAAACACTTTGCCTGCTACGTTCTCTCCTCTCTCTATCCTTAGGCTTAAGATACAAAGCAGTAAGCTGAACAGCACCATCTTTTTCCTTTTAGGTTATCTTTAAGTTCTCTGTCTCTCTGGAACATATCTCTATAAATACACACACTCACCAACCTGATTATAAAATATATTCTCCCATAATTTCTGCTGGACATGAGGTAAAAACTAATAGAAACAGTCAGTAAAACAGCAAAAGAACTTAGCTAATAACTGACAACATCAAAAGCTCAAAAACAAGATTTGGTAGGAAAAAATACTTACTACAAATTGAATAAAGCCAAAGAAGGAAAGAAGAAAATTATATCAATTGGAAGAATAAGAGATCACTGGTTGTATCTATAATTTGTAACATGTCTAAAATATATTTAAAATGTTGTATCAGTAGTTTTACAATTACTAGCAATATTATTTTGAAAGTATGTTCTTTACATTGTAGCATAAAGTAAATTGGAAATTCTGTCACTGTCAGAAACTACATTATTTTGGTGTTGGCAGAAAAAGAAAGATACGATTATAAAATTAAATAAACGTTAAAACTGAACTGAAAGTACAAACATGAACTCATTAACTGTTGAGCTCTGTTCACAGAAAATGGCCAATGGCTTGGAAGTACGCTCACCCTGACAGCAACCAATATGCTCAAGGACTAAATTCGCATCTCTAATACCATTTCCACTTTAAAAAAAAAAAAAAAAAACTTGCAGAAAGGGTTAATTCTAGCTGTGGGGCAAGGGAGTTTGGGGCATCAAACTGTCCCAGAAAACAAGGAAGATTTTTTAAAAGACACAAAAGCCAGTTAAGATTATCACAGGCCAAAATTGTGACAACTTGAACATCAAAAAGAATATTAATTGCAGTGAGTTTATTAAGATCCTTGAGCCCTTAATAATTATCATGAAACACAGAAAAAACTCTTTAGTCATCTTCTGAGTTAGCTAGCAAACCAACACTTTACTTTCAAAACCAACCAACACTTAATAAGAATTAATTATTTAATAAGAATCTATCTAACTCTTCCATTGGGAACATATTCTAGGTTCCCTCACGGCAGAACCAAAACTGGGTCCCCAGGGGGAAGGGACACCCATGGTGTTATACTTGAACCTGTCCATCTTTAGCTCAGAATTCCAAAGTAATAGATAAAGAAGACATAAAAAAACAAGCTCAGTAACAAGCAAGTTACATCAGTGTCATAAAAGAAAAGACAGAAAGAGATGGTTCTAGATTTAAGGCTTCAAGCTCTAACAATCAGATTCACTGAGTGATTCTGAGTCAGATTCTGATTTCCGCAAGCCAGTTCAGTTATAAAGAATATTCTGGAGATAAAAGGAAATTTGAGGGGCTTCTCTGGTGGCTCAGCAGTAAAATATGCCTGCAGTGCCCAAGACGTAGCCAATGCAGGAGATGGGGTTCGATCCCTGAGTTGGGAAGTTCCCCTGGAGAAGGAAATGGCAACCCACTACAGTATTCTTGCCCAGGAAATCTCATCAACAGAGCATCCGACAGGCTACAGAGTCCATGGGGTTGCAAAGAGTCCGACAGGATCAAACCAACTTGGCACACAAGGGGATCTGAAAACAGATTGCGTATTACATGAACTGTAGGATTAATCCATTTTGTTCGGTGTGAATTTACTATGTAGAAAACTTGTTTTTAAAGAGATATATAATTATTTAGAGATAGAATGCCAAAATCTCTAGCTTACCTTAAATAAATTAAAGTGTGGGCTTCCCTGGTGGCTCAGACAATAAAGAATCTGTCTGGAGACCTGGGTTCAGTCCCTGGGTTGGGAAGATCCCCAGAGAAGAAAATGGCAACCCACTCTAACATTCTTGCCTGGGAAATGCCACAGAAGAGAAGCCTGGCAGGCTATAGTCCATGGGGTGGCAAAGAGCTGGATACAAGTAAGCAACACACACACACACACACACACACACACACACACTAAAATGGACATAAGCAGTCAAGTTCCCAGAAAGTCTTCACTGTACTTGATGAAACATATATTTAACAGTATTAGCTAAGTACAGTTGAAACAAAAATTTTAAGTCAAACTATGTCCAAAAGTCCCAAGATTCCCAAACCAAGAGTTTCTTTAATTCTCTTTAATTCACACAGAAATCGAAGTTCAACTCTAAGTAACCAAAACCTGGACTGACGGGTAAAAACATGACCCCATGTGCTCTCAATACTTCACTACGAACACAGTAACTTACAAGTAAAGAAAACAATAATTTGCATTGTGTTTATTTTCAGTTAAAACACCATTTTAAAAAACTCTAAAAAGTTAAAACTAAAACAGAAAAATCAAAAACCATTTTTTCTTAACTATCTGGAGAAAATATAAGATTCTTTCCAAATTCCCTACTGTCTTAATTCTCCACAGTGTCCAAAGTCTACTTCCTTAAATCTATTTGTTCTATACACTCTTGCTAGTTTATCCCCAGAGATTTCATCATGTCATCCTGATACAACCCAAGTCATCAATGGTTCCTTACAAGACAGTAAAACCTGAACATTCACCCCAGCGTTCAGAGCCCATCACAGTACAGCTGTAAGCTGGTTTCCTGGCTCTGCTGTCTCTTCCTTCTCAATGCTTCTCTTCATGCATCTGTCATCTCAACATCCTCGAAACACACTTTTATGCCAAGTCTTTCAACCTCCCATCACTACTGTTTTGATACTACTTCACTTTTTCCCTTCTGCTGGAACATCCTTTACCCTCCCATGCACCTCATTAAAAACCAACTAATAATACCATTCACCTATTAATACCAACTCAAGTTCCACTTCTTAAAAAATCCTTATTAGACACTTCAGCATAAAGCGACTTCTGAACTTCCAGAATGCTAGAAGTGAATGACTCTCCTAAACACAAAAACTAGCTGATACTCATTTGGATAATTTACCCTTCTCTTTTTTGTTGTCTTCTCTCATTCTCTACGAACTGCTTTGCTTATCTGGTTGCCCATCCTATGAAAAACAACCTGAAAATGTTGACAGAAGTTAGATGATGCTGCCTTATAGCCTAAGAAACTCTTTTGCATTTAATAGTCTCCCCATCCTCTGAGCATTTTGAAATTACCAGTGTAGCTGATAATTCCACTTAGAAACTAAGATTCAAAAAGGTTACAGATCTTGAAGATCACCAAACTAATCAGTTAGCTGTAAAGTCATGAACAGGTTTCCAAGTCTATTAGCCAAAGAACTGTTACTACTTTGCAACGTAAGTCTCATTAGCATATGGACAGAAACACAAATTCATCTCCATGTTCACGCTGGCACACGTGTGCACACAGGCCCACACACAGTCAACACCTGAACACCTGTTCTAACAATGGGGGCCCTGAACAGCTGTTCTAACAATGGGGGCCCTGAACAGCTGTTCTAACAATGGGGGCCCTGAACACCTGTTCTAACAATGGGGGCCCTCAACAGCTGTTCTAACAATGGGGGCCCTCAACAGCTGTTCTAACAATGGGAGCCCTGAACACCTGTTCTAACAATGGGGGCCCTGAACAGCTGTTCTAACAATGGGGGCCCTGAACACCTGTTCTAACAATGGGGGCACCACTGCAACAACAGCAACAGCAGGAGCGAAACTAATGAAGGACTCAGTGCAGTTCAGTCGCTCGCCGTGTCGCCGTGTCTGACTCTTTCACGGGCAGTTAGTTTCAGAGTAACTTATATATGGTCTTAGTTTGAAATTTTTATTTCTTTTTATCCATTCTATCAGAGTTGACACATTACCGTAATACAGGTAAGTAACGATGGTTTATACTCAATTCTTTCGCATCTACTGGAAACAGTGAAAACACCAGATGTGGGCCTCGGGAACAGGATGCAGGGGCTATCTAGGGCAGCTCTATTTCCATGGGATTTATTATCATCCACCTTTTGGCTGCCATTAGAGTTGCCTACCTATGCTTGTAACCACCCTATGCTAATCTGAAACTGATACAAGTTTGTATAGTCCTGATTTGAACTGCCCAACAATAGGTGTTCTTCGGAAGGACTGATGCTAAAGCTGAAACTCCAGTACTTTGGCCACCTCATGCAAAGAGTTGAGTCATTGGAAAAGACTCTGATGCTGGGAGGGATTGGGGGCAGGAGGAGAAGGGGATGACAGAGGATGAGATGACTGGATGGCATCACGGACTCGATGGACGTGAGTCTGAGTGAACTCTGGGAAGTGGTGATGGACAGGGAGGCCTGGCGTGCTTCGATTCACGGGGTCGCAAAGAGTCGGACACGACTGAGCGACTGAACTGAACAGAACTGAGTATAAACTTTGACACAAGTTTCCTCGAGTAGTTTTCAAAAATAGGAATTTACAGTAATAAAAAGAGTAGAAACAATAGTCAATATTCACTAGATTTATTTGTACCATGTTACTTTAAGAGCTAAAGCTCTATCCTTCGGCTACTAATCAGTTTAAGTGAATGAGTTGAAATTCTCTAAAAATGTGTTTACTTTCTTATTCGCCCTTCAATCATCATAAAGATCCACCACTGAATAATGTGTGTGTGTGTGTGTGTGTGTGTATTCTAGCTCCAAAACTATGACCAGCATTCTGCTGAAGCCCAACATTTCACAGAATCAGGAAAACCCTCATTTTTTTTTTCCCCGTCATGTCCACAACCCAAGGCATCAGCATTTCTCTTCCTCTGTTCCTTGTCAGCAGTAGCACGGTCAACGCGCAGACCCCCCACCCTGCTGTGGGATCTGGACCAGTCACAAGGCTCCCTAACTCAGTCTCTGCACCTGTGAAATGAAGACCTCATCCCCCAACTCACAGTTCCTGGTAGCTCTGAAATTCCATCATCTTCTGGCATCACTTTAGCACGCCTTACACTCAACTACATCTAAGAAGACATGTTTCATATTTCTCCCAGTTTTTTCCACATATAAGCCTCTTCAAACACTCTTTGTAAATGAATTTTCAGATCCTGTACAATATTATGAGATTGAGTTAACGGAAAAGTTTCAAGTAAAAACTGCATAAAGGTTTGCTTTTTACCAGTGCTTTCTTTTTAATGTAATAAATATATGTATGTAGTGTATTTTTCCTCCAAGAATCTGCAAATGACCAGGTGATCATGCCCCATCTTTACAACAACTTGTCCTGCACCAAAGTCAAAAGCAAGATATTTAATACCCACTCTCTTTTCCACTGTTGATATATAATCATTCCAATCCTGAGGCCAGACAGATTTTTACTTTGAAAAACTTCCTTACTCTGAACTTCACCATTGCAGCACCCAGGCGCAAGGATTTCAAGGTCAGCTCACATCCACTGCGTGGCTCCCTTTATACACAGGCAGGCTTGGACACACGCACACACATACACCCTTTCCTTACAACCACGGCCGCATAGCACAGGACGTCTAGTGGACTTAACTGCACTTTCACGTGTTTCTGAGACTGCAACCTCCTTAAACAGCATCCAAATTGATAAATCCTGCTTTAACAAAAATAATGTGACAGAAATGCTGAAAGTAAATTGAATCATTTCACCAACCTCAAAACTTAGTTTAATAAAATATGTAGGTTAGAATCAATATATGAAACAACAGCATGAACATTAACACAATTCTGTTTATTAGACTTGACAGGATTGCTAGTTTTGAAATGAGTTTCTGCTTCAAGAAACTGAGGAAATGTTGAGAACATTAAGTACAGTCATCACCTTGTTAATTACAAGAATTTTGGATAAATCACTTAACTTCGACAAGCTATTTGTTAAACTCTTGACAGATTTAAACACTGTTACAGATAAAGCAAAGAAGTAGACTCCTTTTAAGAGAATTAAATTTCAGTTAACTGAAATTTACAATATATCAGTCTTCTAAGTAATGACACTTTAACTTAGCTTCAATAAACACCTGTGTCTTAAAAACTATTTGTGTTAAATTACTGTAACGGCCACATATGTTTACACTCAGCTTTCCTCTAAACGAAAACCATTCAAATAGTCCTTATTTATCCTGAGCACATCACAGCAGAGCTTAGGGAAAAGAAATCTTTCATACGCACTGTGCTTTGCACAGAGTACGAGACATCCACATCTGCTGAATGTTGCCTTTATAGGTAACCGCCTAGGGGAAGGTTCACCTATATAATTCCATAAATGCCAAAACATGCACAAGCTGAGCTGAACACTGACACATCTCTTCTGCCTATGGACTGATACACTTTGTATAAGACTGGCTAGAAACTGCTGCTTAAGTAAAGCAATTTTATCTTCCTAATTTTCATTCATACCAATGGTAGTAAAATAAAATTAAGCTCCTTGAAGGCAAATACTGCAAAAAATATTTTAAGATTTCTAAAAAATACCATTTTTAAGAAAAACGTGTACCTTTTTTTTTCTAATTACCTAAAACTGCTTAATCCTGTATTTTAAAGAAACTAGAAATGAAAAAAGAATTTAAAGTGTGAACCTATTTATTAATTCAACAAATATCTGAGATCACACATATGCAGGCTGTGAGGTGGCCAATTTTAAGAAACTATTTCTAACAAAAGAGAGATATGACGTTACAAACCAGCGACAGGCAAAAGAAGAGATGATGCTACCATGTTAAGTATATTGATAACTATATAGAGAGTAGTACGTAACACAGGCCGGAGGATCATATTTATAGTCAAATTTCGTAAGAGTCACACTAACAAAACAAACTGTACTCACTATGAAAAGATTAATGCTATTTTTGCTTTCTATTAAATGAAAATAAACCTGTAAAAATCTTACTTGGGCATCAAACAACCTAGCTATTTTGAGTCCCAACACTGAAATGCCAATTCAAAAAAAGGATAAGCATTTCCTAAAAGTTCTCACTAAGAGAAAAATACATTTTTGCACTTAGAATTCACATTGAACTGTCAATGTCAAAAAAAAGAGGGGTCAGAGAAAATGACAAAGTCCTGTCAATCATGTAAATAAAAAATCAGCACATAATTTTAACTATGACTTCTTCACATGGCCCAAGCATTGACCCCTTCCGCTGACCCTAAAATAGATCCTTACATATCTCACAATAGCTTACATGTAAGTAACAGAAAATTGCTCAGTGGGCTCCAACTTTTAAGTAATCAAAAACTAAAACTTAACAATAGCATAGCACTTCCAACATCTCCAACAGAGTAAGGCCAAGTTTTATTTATAACTGCATCATTATAAATTAAAGTATATTAACAGCATTAAACTCTTAAGTAAAATAAAATGTGGTTCAAGTGAGATTATAAACCGTTCCCCTTATAATCACACTGGTGTAATTATCTTTAATACCCAAAAAAAAAAGTCAAAAAACAAAACAAAAACCTTCTACTGGCCTCAAAAAAGGAGCACCTGAATCATGCTCAGGAAAGAGAAGGAGGGTTCACTTCATGTCTTTTGTTGCAGTAATCTATTTCCCTTAAGAAGGAAGCCAAAAACCATCTGTTCTTATGAAAACCAGATGCATTTCAACGTCAGGATTGTGACTAGTACGGGGATAACAACAGGAATAAGATGTGTACAAAGCTTTAAAAAGATAAAATTAACTTGTTTTCACTTGATATTCTCAAAGCCATTTAAGAAAAGGTGCTCATACCAAACACTAGCAAATGAGACCTATTTCTATTAACTCAAGTACATTACAGCCTTGAGAGTACAGATTTACTACAAAATCATGTAAATTGGATAAAGTTAAGAAAAAGAAGTCACCTGCATCATAGTACATACAAGTATTTTATATACACACTCTGTCTACAGAGAAGTTAAGCTTCAAAAGTATTGAACAAATGTTGAATAAATGACCCATGATACAAATTATCATTTCCGTTATTACCTTATTATAGCTGCTGACACCTCCTGGGTGAGAAGAAAAAAGAATAATGGAGAAAACTGATTACGAAAACTAGCTTCCTTCTCATTACTAATAATGCAAAGGTCCGTGCATACAGAAACACAACCTTGGCTCCTAAAGAACAAATTAATTACTTCAACTTAAAATCAGTTTGTCACAGATACTGATTATCGTCAACAATGCTTCCTCGGGGGAAAAAAAACAACCAACTATAATAAACTTATATAACAAAATTCCTCTCAATACAAAAAAATAAATAAATAACCATGTAGTTTCTAAACTGAGCAAGATTTCTCAAAAAAAATAAAGTGTAGGAAAACTAAAAATATACATTCAATAATGAATGCATAACGAATGGAAACAAACACTTAATACTGGAAAATGTTTAACTAGAAAAGCAAGTTTTATGTATTTTTTTGCCCTCATTTTCAAGGAAGAGGATAAAAGTGAGAAAAAATAAATTGAGGTCAAAAAGAAAACTTACATCTCTCCTCACCCCTCAACCTCAAAAAAGAACATGAGAAAGTGAACACAAATTTTTCAGATCACTAATGTGGACTCTAACATGTTTGCTTCTTCTGAACCACGCAGTACTTTTTCAGTTATTCACAATAAAAAGATTTAGGCTAGGCTTCCTCAAAAACTATACCATATATTCACATTAATTTTCATATCTGCCTAAAATTGAAAACTCAAAATCTAATTTTAATATCTCTAGATCTCCATTTCCCTCTATTTGGGATTTTTAAGTGGAGTGATTTTATTTTTACTTTTATGTTGTCTCAATTCTAAATTGCAATAATTTATTAAAACAGAATTTGCATTCAAATACTGTTTCTGCTTAAGTCTCACTTTCACAAGGGAAGGGTTCCCCCCCCCCACGAGGAAAAAAAAAAAAAAAAACCTATTCTTTCCCATGAATAGTTCCACAGCGGTTCAGTGGAAAACTTCTCTTTAAAGGAAGAGCAGTTTAACACTTTAAAACCTCAAACCTACCTGTGATCGTCTCTATCTCAATGGAAGACTAAATATCAGAATTATCAACTGATGCTATGTCTTTCATGAGACTGGTCCAACCTAGAATGCATTCAACAACCTAAGAAAGCAACCATGCTAAATTAAGTTACTTCAGAGAAAAATCTGACACCTTGCCCCACAACAACAAAAAAAAAACCAACACAGTAAACAAAAAAAGATTGTTCACAGTCCACAGTCAAAATATAAACTAAAGGTTAACTTGGCATAAAATTAAAATGCTCACTCTAAAGCATTCAAGTTTTAATCAACCAAACGAAATCTAGAACACAGAAATCCCCAATGTGTAACTGGCCAAATAAATATTCTCAAACTGACCAGAAAAAATTTTCAATGCTTTTGAAAAATATTTCAAAATAAAATTGCTACTCATTCAAAACTTCCAATTATCAGAAGATACTACTGTCAGTAAATGCAATATCTTGATTAATCACTGAAATAAAATTTAGTTTTAACTAAATTTAAAAAGAATTCTTCAATCATATGGACAAAGAAAGTTATAATTCCTAACCACAAACAAGCAGATTTGTTCTGCACAATGATAGGCCACAAAGGAGTAAAGGACAACTTGCCAAATTTGAGAATCAAATCATCCAGCACAGATAAAAACGTGATGAACTTCAGAAACCAATATTTTTCTTAAGTCAAATTAAGTTCATAAAAAGGCTAACAATTACAGGAAGCAGCTTATTCCACACTAAGGAATAACCCCTTTTCCTCCCTGTTTGTACTGGTCTGATAAAAAACAATCAAACTTCCTAGTCATTATGCTGTCCCTTTTTAAACATCCTAGCCACTATACAGGAGCATTCTTCATGCTGAGGAGTTAAAAAGGCTAAAACTCAACAGAGACTGAGAAAGAGATGAAGCAAACCATAATAAAAATAAAATATACATATTACTCAGACTGTTTCCTCCTCAACCAGTGGTTTACAACATTTAAAACTCAAACGATTACTATTTCCAAACAGAGAGAAATGAACAAACAAACCTTTGTTAGAAATAATGGACATAATTGGAATTCTAGATTTAGAAGATTAAAAATTATCACGCCAAAGGTTAGAACGAACTTCAATTACCATTTAGAGATTTCAGGCCAACATAACACTACAAATGAGAAATCTTTCAAAACTAGTCAGAGAAACTCAAATTATTTACTTCAAGTAGTACAAATGAGGAGAAAACATTTGCAAACTTTTTATAATCTCCTATGCTGTCTTACTGAATCCAACATTTTAATTCAGACTGCAACTTAACTTTAACCCTAATATAATCAAAGCCTGTTTTCATTTTAATGACTATAAAGGATTTCTTCTATACAACTAGGCTTAAAGAAAAAGCTTAACAAAAGCTTTTACGAATACTACTAAAACTTTAAATGCATCAAAATATGCCAAGAAAAAATAGCGTTATTACTTCCATAGCACATGTGGAATTCATGAAATCACATGAAATGTGATAAAATTGTTCCGAAGTATTTTCAAATATATATATATAGACACAGAATGACAAAATGACCTATGATTTAAGTTTCAACTAAATTTAATATAGGTCAGGTAACTGACAATGTTACACATTTTGCTCCAAACATCTCTTATGCTTAAAAAAAATAACTGGCGCCCCTTAGCGCCCACAATTGGAAAGACTCAATTTAAGAGTTCCAGCAATTTTTTTTTTTTTTTGACATTCCAGAAAGTTTTCTGCCTCCACAATCTTTCAAATGCCAACACAAATAGGAAAAGCAGAACTCCTTAAAGGCACAGCTCAAGTTTTCCCCGGAACAATTTGATGTGAACAGATTTGCTGTTTCAACTACGGGGTGGAAAAAACTCATCTCAATGAGATCTATCTACTGCTGTATATTTAACATATAAGCACACACACCAAAAATAAAAAAAAAAAAAACAGTCCACAGTAATATCCAACAGTTTTGTAGCTTTCGAGTTGTTTCTGAGACTTTCATGGTAACCAAAGCTCCTGGGATGCTTCTTCAACCACCTTTTATCCCGAAGATATTTCCGGTCTTTTGTTCTTGCGTGACATTCCAACTCCCCAACCTTCAGATTCCTTTCTCCCAGGTCTGTTGTACAAATCTCTCAAAATCCTTGCGAAAACCCTACAATCCAATGTTCATCGCTATGCAGCAGTTTTCCGTTTTCTTCAAACAGTCCTCCCAGAGATGCTTCTAAGCAGAAAAAAAAAAAAAGAAACTCCACGCTACTCGATTTTCAAAAATGACCCCCTTCGTGGTGGTCGCCTTTCTCCTGGCGGCCACGGAAACGCCCCCGGACGGGGACGCTCCGGCCCGGCCGCGCCGGCGAACCTCGGTCGAGCCCTCTTCGAGTCGGCCAGAACGCACGTCCTCGGAGGTCCTCGCTCCTCGCAGCTCTCCGCCGACGAAGCTCTGCTGCAAACTTTTGCTTGCTCCGTCTTCGCCCTTTCGGGCGCCTCGGCTTCCTGTCCTACACACCGAGGCGGCCGCGGCCCCGGGGAAAAGCTCTCCGCCCAAGTTCTCTCCAAGTCGGACGCCGCCCGCACGCGTCCTCGCGGTATTTCGCGTTCAACCCCCCCGAAAGTGAACTTAAAACTCCCCGACGGGGCTCGCTTCCCCAAACAAAAGGACAGAACAGTGCTTTCCGCTGTCATTTTGTTCTCGCCTTCGGCTACGGCGGCTGTACTTTCGGTCCGCTCTGGGATGCCTTTCAATTCACCCAGCCCCATGCTCCTCGGTCCCCTCGAGTATTTACAAGCTGCGCAAACTTCCAAAAACAAAAGCACAAGCCCCACTCGGAGAACCGCCAGGACCTCCGTTGGGGGGCGGAGGGGGGACGGCCCCTCCGGCAGCGGGCCCGAGGCCGGTGTCCTTCAGGCGCCCGCGAGGCGAGGGGCGGGCGAGGCCGGGCTGCTCCCCAGGAGGCCCGCGGAGCTCGGGGCCGTCGCGGAGCTCGAGGCCGGGCCGGGAGCCGGCGGCCCCGCAGCCTCCCCGAGCGCACCCGCCGGGGAGCCGGCGGCGCAGGGCCGGGCCGGGTTGAGGGAGCCCGGGGTAGAGGGGGGGCGTCCCGCCCGCGGGTCCCGCCCGAGCCTCGGCCCCGGCGCGCCCGCCCCGCGCCCCCCGGCCTCGGCGCCGCCTCCGTGCGCCCCGCCCGGGCCTCGCCGGCCCCGGGTGCACGGTCCCCCCGCCAGCGGCCGCGCGACCTTCCCGCCCTCCCCACACTCCAGCGGGCGTCGGGTCCCGGGGAGAGGGGCCGCCGCCCGGGCGCGGGCCGCGAGGGGCCGGGCCGGGCAGGACTCACCTTCGTCCAGCAGCCGCTCGAGGTGGTTGAAGATCCCGCAGAAGTTGGGCAGGCTGCTCATGAGCTTCTTGTCGTTCATCAGCTGCATCAGGTAATCTGGGGTGGGCTTCGGCTTCTCCTTCGTTTCCATTTCCCCCACCATATTCCAGGCTCCGCAGCTCACTCCACCCGCCGCCGCCGCCGCCGCCGCCGGAGAGGGAGGGAGGGGCGGGGAGCCCCGGCCGCCGGCCGCTCGGGACTCGGCGTCCCGCTCCGCTCCGCTCCCGCGCCGGGCGCCCGGGCGGCCGGACCGCGCGCTCGCCGCGCTCTCCCCGCCCCCGCAGGCACTTTCCGCCCGCGGCCCGACGCGCTCCCGGCCCGCCGCCGCCGCTCCTCGGCCGCCGGCTCGGCGCGTCCCTCACGAGGCCGGCGGGCGGGAGGCGGGTCTCCGCGGGCCGAGTGCGGGCGCGGGGCCGCTCGGCGCCGGACGAGGAGGAGCCGGGCCGCCGCCGCCGCCGCCGCTCGCCCGCCCGCTCGCTCGCTCGCTCGCTCGCTCGGCTGGTCGCGCCCGCTCGGCCGCCGCCGCCGCCTCTGCCGCGGGCTCGGGGTCTCTCTGGGCTGGTCCCCGCCGCGGCCGCCTCTCCGCTGCCGCTGCCGCCGCGCTCTGACTCCGCTCCTCCTCTTCCTCCTCCTCCTCGCCGCCTCCTCCTCCTCACTCACTTGGCGGCGGAGTTCGCCTCAGTTCAGGCGGCGCTGCCAGCGGCGGCGGCGGCGGCGGCGGCGGCGGCGCGGGGGGAGGGGCGGCGGCGCGGGGAGGGCCGGGGGCGGGCGGCGGGCGGGGCCGCGCAGGGCGGCCGTTAGCGGGGCCCGGCCGGCGCGCTCCTCCTCCCGCCGCCCCCCGCGGCCCCCGGCCCAGGCGCCGCCGCCGCCGCGCCGTCTCCCTCAGGCGGCCTGAGGGGAACGGCGGCGGCCGGCGTGACGGAGGCGGCGCACGGAAGCCCGGCCTGGGCGCCGGGCCGGGGGGTCGCCGCTTCGGGAGAGCGGAGGGAGGGGCCGCTGCGGGGCCGCTGGACAGGAGAGGGCGGCGGCGGTGTTTTGGACTGGGGCGTGTGGGGGCTGAGGGGGCGCCGCCGGGCCGGCTCTTCCTGGCGGGCGCGGTCGGGCTGTGGCGTTAGGGGGAGTGGGATTTCCAGCGGGACGCGCTCGCCGCCGCACGGCCCCGTCCCCTTCCCCCGTTACTATAGGTTTTTTAAAAGCCACTCAGCCACCCTCCCCGCCCCCACCCCACCAAAAACAAATTTTTTTTTTTTTTAACGTCCTGTTGCTTCACGGGGGGACTTTCGGGGTGGGCGTCACGTGGCCCGACACGTAGCCGTGAGGCCCGAGAGCGCGTGCGTGCGTGCGTCGAGGCCGGCGGCCACGCCCCTTCCGAGGGTCGCCCCGCCCCCGCCGAGGCCCCGCGAGCCAGGGGGGAAGGGGCGGGACCTGCCGCGCGCCTGCGTGAGGCGGGGCGGGACTGGGGAGGGGGCGCGCCCCGGCAGGGGGAGGGGGAGGGCCGCGTGCGGGGGTGGGCGGGGGGGGTCCCGGTGTGGGGAATCCCCACCATCACCACCACTGCGCGGTGGCCGGGCCGTCGGGCCCGCGGAGGCTGCGACTTAGCGTAGTCTCCGCTCCCGGCCCCCGGGCTGTCCTGCGCCAGGACGGGTTCCACGGTGGGCGCGCACGGCGAGCCCCGCCACCCCCCGGGCTCCTCGCGGTCGCCTCCGGCCTCGGGGGTCGCGCGGCGGGTTCTCCCCCAACCGTGGGCGCCTCTGGCCCCCGCGACGGCGTAGCCGGGGCGGTGCGGCGGGGTCCGGGCGTGGAGGACGTGCCCGCTTCCGTGGCCCCCAGCCCTCCCGAGAGCCGCTGCGGCGAGGCGCGCGCACCTCCGGGGCCGAGTCCAGAGTGGATCGGGAGCGCCGTCTGCAGTGCTTCCAGACGGCTTCGGTGTCCCATGGCGAGACTGACCGAGGAGCGGGTGCTTGAGTTGGAAAAGCGCAAAGTCAACACTGGTATTTGCACACATGCAGAAATAACCGTACACTGGGCAAGGAGGATTTTCCTGCAGTTAGAGTACATTTCAAACATTTTTATTTCTTTGGGAAGGAATTTTCTGCCACACTGCTGTTCAAAAAATTGGGTTTGCAGAATGTGGTCAGCCACCAAATGGCATCTGGGTTTTATTGCAAGCCCTTTATGACATGTTCAGTTGATAATGTATACAAAATAATGTATACAAAAACCGACCATTGTATGAGTGACATATGCTGGAATACTTTCATGTCCGTAGTCATGTCTACCGTGTTCTAAATAACTGGGTTTGTTGGGTGGTTTTGGTTTCTTTTATAAAATTTTGTTTCAGATTCTGAGGAATCTGAATACACTTTTTGAATTGTATTGAAACTATTAAATGAATTTCAAACAAAAACTCGAGTGGCAAGTAGCTTCTGGCCTATTCATTTAAAAAGCATAGAGTGAGTTTGCTTTTAAAATCAAGCTAAGTCGATAGAGGAAATGGAATTGCTTTGCTAGACAAAGTTGAAAACATTAAACTGAAATATTTTAAGTTCACCAACACCCATCATTGTTAGTGGAGCTATAGAAGACTGACCCGAACTGCGCTGTGCTTAGTGGCTCAGTCCTGCCCGACTCTCTGCAACCCCATGGACTGTAGCCCTGCCAGGCTCATCTGTCCACAGGGATTCTCCAGGCAAGAAGACTGGAGTGGGTTGCCAAGAATATATACCTAATTATCTGTTAAAGGATGAATATTCTAAATGCAGGGTATAGTAATTTAATCAAAAGCTGTTGTCTCTTCAAAAACTTAAGATAAGGTGTGTTTCCTTAGTAGCTGGCAGAATGATAGTTGTGAAGGGTTTTGGTACTAAGTTATTCATTTGACTTTAGTGTAAAATGTTCAGTCTGCGTAATCTGTTCACTTCTTTATTAAGCTCCCAGGCCTTGTGCTGAATGTACATCTCATTTAATTTTTAGTTCAGCCTTGTAACTTAGGTTATGCTATTAGTCCCATTTTACGTAAGGGGAAACCCAAGAAGAAGGAGATTGAATAACTTGCCCAGGGTTATAGCTCATGAGTCCTAGACGTGGAATTCAAATCCAGTTATATTGTATTCTAAAGCCTGTGCTCTGTGCCCCTCTACTAACCCTGTCCAGTAAGGTGGGAACTTTCGATGGTGTCCACCATTTTTGACCCATAGAAACGGCAGTTTCATATGACTAACTGGTACTTACAGTCGAGATGAACCACATCAGAGTTGAGAAAAGTGATAGACAGTATGCATTCCTTGTGTATCAAATCCCTTATGGTTATACCATTTGACAATAGCTACTCTGTTCTGCCTTTTTAAATATTTGAAGATAACTTTTCTGCCCACAGTTCTTCAGTGGTCCCCCGCCACAGTTGAAAAAAGCCCAGAGAGGCCTGTGGGTCCAGGTGCCCTCGCCTCCTGCTGCCTTGGTGGCCTTGTGTTGGGCTCTTCCAGCCCCTAGCCCCTTCTGTTCAAAGTCCTACTCCAGGACTTTGCTTCAGTGTTTCCTCTCCTTGCTGAGTTTTTCACACACATCTCAAAGCACCGCCCTCCCATACACTTTTTCTCAAGACTTACAAGAGAAGGCTTCCCTTGCCACCCTGTATAAAATAGTGTATGTGTGTATTTAAGACACGCACACCTGCCATTTGCTCTCTGCTTACGCATCCACCCCTCTTATAATTCTTTTCATGGCGTTTATTTCCACCTGACACTGTCTTTGTTGCTGTTCAGTCTCAGTTATGTCCGACTCCTTGCGACCCCATGGACCGCACACCAGGCTTCCCTGTCCTTCACCATCTCCCGGAACTTGTTCAAACTCACATTTGTTGAGTCAGTGATGCCATTCAACTGTCTCATCCTCTGTTGCCCCGTTCTCTTTTTGCCTTCAGTCTTTCCCAGCATCAGAGTCTTTTCCAATGAGCTTGCTCTTCTCATCAGGTGGCCAAGCTATTGGAGCTTCAGCATCAGTCCTTCCAATGAATATTCAGGACTGATTTCCTTTAGGGTGGACTGATGGAATCTCCTTGCCGTCCAAGGGATTCTCAAGAGTCTTCTCCAAGACCACAGCTCAGATGCATCACTTCTTCCCTACTCAGCCTTCTTTATGGTCCAACTCTCACATATGTACATGACACTGTCTACCTATGGGTAAATTTGTCTCCTCCCACTACACTGTGAGCTCCTTGAGAGCAAAGACTTTACTTTGTTCTGTTTGGAACTCCCAACCCCTCAAGACTGAATGTTCATGTAGGCACATTAAAAATATGTTACAAAAAATATTAAGTGCTTGTTATGCACCAGGATCTATGCAAAACCCTTACCTACATTATTTCTTATAATCCGCAGAGCAAACATCTGGGGTGGGTGTGAATAGCCAGATTTCAGAAAGAGAGAGAGTGCTTTAGAGCAGTAAGTAGCTGGACCATACAGGGAAGAACGGGGTCCAGACAGGGTGAGGCCTCCCAACTGTCCACCAGTATCCACAGTAGCTCTTCCTTTTATCTCAAACTCCTACCTACCTGGCACATATTTGATGTGTACGTATTATACCATTAATTACACAACAAATGACAAGTACAGTGAGGAACAGAAATTCTTGAAATACATTGCTTGCCTTGCAGTAGCTTAAAAAGCTAAAAGTTAATGTGGAAAAGACTGCTGCTAAGTTGCTTCAGTCGTGTCCAACTCTGTGAAACCCCATAGACGGCAGCCCACCAGGCTCCCCCATCCCTGGGATTCTCCAGGCAAGAACACTGGAGTGAGTTGCCATTTCCTTCTCCAATGGGTGAAAGTGAAAGTGAAGTTGCTCAGTCGTGTCCGACTCTTAGTGACCCCATGGACTGCAGCCTACCAGGCTCCTCCGTCCATGGGATTTTCCAGGCAAGAGTACTGGAGTAGGGTGCCATCACCTTCTCCGGTGAAAAGACTATATTATTACAAAAACATCTTTTTGATATTCATAATAAGATACAACATATTTGTATGTTACACAGAAAGTTACAATATATGTGAGTGAGCTCCTATTTGAAGATCCTTATAAAACTTTTTTTCACTGAGAAATTATGTCATCTAATATTGCTCAATCACTGAGTCGTGTCCCACTCTTTGCAGCCCCATGGACCATAGCCCACCAGGCTCCTCTGTCCCTGGAATTTTCCAGGCAAGGATACTGGAATGGGTTGCCATTTCCTTCTCAAGGGGACCTTCCCAACTCAGGGATCAAACACACGTCTCTTGCGTCTCCTGCGTTGGGAGGCGGGTTCTTGACCACTAGCACCACCTGAGAAGCCAGGCAGATTCTTTACTGTCTGGAGCTACCCTGGAGGCCCATGTCATCTAATATATTGACACTAAAAATGTTCCCATATCTATCAGTAATTAACCATGAGTGGAAATAACACTTTCTGTTCTCTTAAATTTGACTGGCGTTATTTGTTGCCATTCTTGACGTTTAAAAATAAAAAGTTATAGTATTTTTTTTGCATCAGCACCATGGAGTTCTCACAGGAAGGAAAATGCTTCTTCTACGTTAAGCATCAGCCTCTGACGGCTTTTTGTCCTAAATGTTCTGTTTTTAAGTCTTAATCCTTAGAGTGTCCAAAAAGGGAATGGACTTTTCCCAATATCTTTGTAAAGTTTATCACCTGAATAGATTTTGTGAGTATCCTTTTAAATTGTGAGATGGTTTACCAGCTACTGTTTAAAAGGTTGAAAATGACACATTTTAAGCGTGAATATCTTAACAAATATTTGAGTTCCCGTTATAGCTAAATACCTCTCATTAACCCTAAGGTGCTTACAGACTAAGCTGGGAGCCAATATCACATACATATGAAAAGTTAACCAAAACAGAGCGGATGCTTAAGACACGGTGCCTTACAAATGGAAATGAGTACCTGAGTGAGTCTTCGTGGGGCGGAGAAGGCAATGGCACCCCACTCCAATACTCTTGCCTGGAAAATCCCATGGACGGAGGAGCCTGGTGGGCTATAGTCCATGGGGTCACGAAGAGGGGGGTACAGCTGAGCGACTTCACTTTCACTTTTCACTTTCATGCATTGGAGAAGGAAATGGCAACCCACTCCAGTGTTCTTGCCTGGAGAATCCCAGGGATGGGGGAGCCTGGTGGGCTGCCGTCTATGGGGTTGCACAGAGTCGGACACGACTGGAGTGACTTAGCAGCAGCAGCAGCATGGGGAGCTGAGTTTGCTGTCTTGCTTGGGGAAGAGCAACAGAACTGAGGAAGGGCATAGAGAAAAACTTTGAAAATGGGAAAGTATAGACTTACAAACTTTACAATAGGAGTTTCTGTAAAGAACAAGCTAGTGTGTTCCTAGAGAAGAGCTTTGGGAATTGTTTTTAATACAAAAAAAAGATCAATAAAATGGTACTGTGGATTTGGATTCCTTCAGTGAGGTATATTTATATCTCCTAGCATAAATATAGCATTTGTAAAATAAAAGGCACTACTCCCGTCTAATGTTAACTGTGCCACCTTTTAAACCACTAACAGGATCCTTGAAGATGTAATACTAACACTGAGTTTAAACGTCTGCTGGGGTTAGATGTTAGCTGGTAGTATCAGGTTTCTACTCATTCGACCCTGAAGGAAACTTTAGAGGTAAAACCATTCCCAGCCAAGATGCAGGCCCTTGTGCCATGAAATCCAATCTTCATTCCATATTTTGACAGACACTAACTAAAAAGACAATTATCTGTTAATTATAGGGCTATGGTAGTCAATTAAATGCTCGCTGTGTTTTGATCACCTTTCCGACATTCAAGGTTTTATGATTGCAACGATTTCCATAGTGTTTCCCTGGATCGGGTTCATGTGTTGTTGTTCTTTAGGATCTCCTTCCTTCAGGATGAATCTGTGGTTAAATTTTTTTGACATATTGAACGGATACTGTGTAACTCCTAATTTCTGCACTAAGTTTTAAATAGCTCATGTGAGTGAACATTTTAGGAGCATGGGAAGTGTGCCTACTAACGTCCCAGCCGTTTAGTCAAATGCCGTTATCCTTTACTGAAATTCAACTGATGGTAGATGGTTCTGTTTTTCCAGAGTTTTTCTCTTCCGTATTGTACTTTCTAAGCCACGCTCCCAGTGGGACCAGGGAGACAGAGGGCTGATGTTTACTGAATCCCTAGGGAGTCCCAAGCACTTCAGTTACTACCTCGCTGAGTCCATAGCAGCTCTGAACTGAGTATTACCCCTACTTCATAGCGAAAAACCAGCAGGTCAGAGAGTTAACGAAATGACATGATGCGTCACACAACTAGGGGACAATTCTGGGGACAATGTTCAAACCAGACCTTCCAAGTCCCGGGTGACTTCCTCCAGCACCCTGCTGCCCCCTGTTACGACTTAAATCTGGGTGCCCTGAGCAGTCTGTCTTTTCATAGCTAAAGTGCTGTCATCTTCTAACTCTGCCTGTCTTTTTTCAGTATTCTAACCAATAGTGATACTCAAGCTTTTCAAATGTCAAGTTCTTCTGTCTAATTGAAATACTGCTGGTGTCACATAGAGAAAGGAATGCTGGGCTGGGTATAAAAAGGCTTTATCAGTTGTAGCCGAAGGAGCTGTGTGGCACTGAAGGAGAAGCTCAGTCCCTGAGAGTTGAACTGAGTGATCTTGCAAGTCTTTAGAGGTTCTGAAATCCTGTGACTCTGTATAAGGCGTTTTCATCCACATCCACAAGTACTTTGTTGTCATTTAATTTCTGTGCCTAGGATAACCCCATGTACAGATGGGTAGTCTTGCAATAGCAATAAGAAATGTATTTTTTAAAAAAAGAAATGTATTTTAAAATCTTAGCTGTCCAATTTTGTACTCCTCATTGAAATAAAATTATATGTATGGATTTTTGTTTCCCTTAAACAATATAATGCATTTGACTGACAGCCTTATTTTTATAATTTCCAAAGGGTTAAAACCAAATCTTCTCCTTTTTTTAAATCATATTACAACTTAATAAAAGCAGAACACTAAACAATTGCATCTAGGGTTTCTAGTGGAAAACCTATACTAGGAGAACGTAAAAATTCCTAGAGGGTAGACTTCAAGGCCTGTTGCTCTTTCTGCTTTTTAAATGCTTTACAAGTAATCTCCTTTCAATAATTATTTGTTTGAATAAATCAAACAAACAAACAAAAAGAAACACAGACATATTTGAGCTCCAGAGAAGGCAAGCAGCTGTTAATCTCCTCACACCCCAGAATAATTACCTAAGTAAACAGTAGCATCTGAAAATCCTTGCCCTTGGTGACCAAGGCAACAGAAGTACAGGGAAGGGCCACAGTGTCTGTCACTGTGGGAAGAGCTTTTGCAACGTGGCGCAATGGTTCCTAGAGTGTGAGATGGTCTCAGTCCGCAAGAAACAGACTACTTGGGACAGTGGGCCCATAGCATCCACGGTCCCCTGAATCTGTGGTACCTCTTGATTTAATATTGAAGTACTTGTATAGCAATGATATTTTATCAGAGACACTTTAACTTTATTTAGATATAAAATTAATAGCAATTATTCACAAAAAAATTTAATACACTAAAAAGTAATTATTAACAACACTGATATTCAGCACCCCCTAGAGCGTAGTTACTGCTCTGAGCTCTTAGCCACAAGACCGAGCCCTTCTCCCAGAACCCCCAAGAATCCCCTGATCCTGACACCTGGCACCCTGCTCCCACCTGGCCAGCAGGCTCTCAGTTCATCTGCGCACCTGCCATACCAGTTGTTAAAGACATTTTCAATATTATCTCTGTTAGTGTCAGCTTATTTACATGTCGGAAGGTTGTTTGCTTCATGTCTTCACGTCCATTAAGCTTGAGTTTGCTAGTTTCTACTAACTGCACCTAAAATGCATAGATTTTTTCCTAAAATATGCGTAAGTTCTTTGAGCACATATCCAAAATTAGAAGATTTCTAGAAATCATATTTACTGGGTTACAATGAAATACCAAAGTCTTCAGTCTTATTTTCTACTTTTCACCAAATAATGCTTTCAGAAACAGGTTTCCAGAGCTGAAAAATGATGACTCATCCTCTTTATGGTGAACTCTTTATAGTTCCCACCAAAGAAGTACAGCTGCCTGGCTTTCTCCCCAGTCCTATAGAGCCATTCACATACCCTGGCTGAACTGTCCAAAGTCAGGCTGATGATGACAGCATTTACTGCTTCCTAAATACTCTATTCAAATCCACGTGTAAAACTGTGTCTCAGCTGCCTTTTATAGATCTTCAAGGGCCACCAACTTGAATAACTGGCATTAATTACAATGAAATTTTCTTCATATCCATTGGCAGTAGGCATCATTTCTAGATGGAAATAAAACATACCGTGGTGAAATGAGTAATGCATTTTGTGCCCGCAGTTCTAAAACCAGTGCCCTGTATTTCTAGCGTCGTCTGGAATGAAGTCGGAGCAGGAAGTTGCCTGCCGGCTTGGTAGCACACAGTGGGCGGGGCTACCGTCATCTCCCCATCCAGGTAAGGCTATCGGGAAAGCAGAGAGAATATAAGGAGGGAATCGAGAACACGAAACTGTTAAATTGTGAAATGAGGAAAGGGAAGAAAGACTCGGGTTCACGGTGTTCAGAGGCGCTCTCCTAAGCTGTCCCATCAGCAGATAGGCCAGCGGTAATCCACCACCCACCCTGGGGACCAGCCTCCTCTCCAGCCGCCTGGCTGCTGGTGAGCGGAAGCCCCAGGTCCTTCCCTACACCAGGCTCTTTGACCTCTAGGCACCGATGGCCGGACTTGACTTTCTCCTCCCCAGCAGCTGACCAGGTCTCTGCATTTCAGCCTGTGTGAGGCCTGATTTCAGGAAGGCATGCTTTCACTTAATCACCAGGGCCTGGCCATTCAGCTGGAGCTTCAGAGCAGACACCAAGCAGAATGGGAGGAGCTGGCCATCTCCCTATCCGGGCTGCAAGCTCGGGGCCTGGTGGGGGTACAGAGGCCTTTCATCTCTAGACTCAAGACGATGCCAGCGGGGACCTGAGAAGTACTTCCTTCTGCACAGTGAACATATGAAATCATAATACCATAATACCGGCCACGGAGTGACCTGCCAAGCCATGGGAACGCTCTTCTCACGGATGATTTGGAGGAATTCTTTCACCCCCATGCAGTGCAACATGCCCAAGAACATTCAGCCTGAAGTTTGCCAGCCCTTAGAGGAGGCAGCTGAGGACAGGCGTCTAGACCAGGAGCCGAGAACGTCCTGGCACTTACCAGCAAGTACGTCAGCTGCCTCGGACTCTCTTCTCCCCTGTAAAAGCTGACCGTGGAACCCGAGGAGGTTGTCAGGATTCTGTGAAGGACTGAAGGGCCTAGCAGAGTCCCAAGAGCACAGGAAGCTGTCAATAAACAGCACTGCCTTAAAAACTGACCAGAGTAAGGTCTAGATTTAGCTCTTATTTATCCATGCACATGTGTCTCGGAAAGTGTGTCAGTATCTCTGTGTACGTTGAAACTGTATCTGCAAAGCTCAAAAGTAGTTAGTCATCAGTTTCCTGTCACTTCCCATTGCACAAAACCGTTTCCTGTTCCCAGGACTGCTGACACTAGGAAGCAAAAGGACAATAACCTGATGAAAAGGAGCCTTGATCCCCGGCTGGCTGGGTTGTCAGCTGCAACCCGGGAGATCCAGAGCTGGCCCAGGGCCTCCATGCTCTCCCAGACCTGGTAGAAACAGCTCTGCAGCAGTGGGGCAGATGGGGAAGAGGAGGCGCTGTCCCCTCCCACCCTGTCTCGAGTCCCCCGCCCCCAGGCTGGAGTTAGAGGAGGGACCTGGGAAGATCCTGCCTTCTGGCTCCCGGTACCTGCAGCAACCTCCATTCCACTGACAGTTGAGAGCCGGCCCAGGGCTTAAAATGTGACGTCCGGGCAACTGTTGGGCTGCACGGGGCCAGGTCAGGGGCTTTCTCCGGTGCCCAGCATGGGCGGCTCGAACCAGCAGGCACAGCTGAGTGAAGGAGTAGGGGCGTCTGCCCCACCGGCCCTCTAAGCAAAACCATGCTTCCTTATGTCCCAGCAGACATCGCTAAGCAAAGCAATGAATACCACCCTCGTTATTTAAATCAGACATCAAGGGGAAAAAAAATAGTTCATGTTTTGAGGAACTTAAAATCGCCAAGTAGGGTGGGAGGAGGCAAACATTCACAGGTGGCCCCTGCAAGCCAGGCTGTTCAATCACACGTGAAGCAGCTGGAAAACCGTGGCAGCGCTGGGTTCCCGGAGGTGAACTTGACCTCTGCAAGTGAACCTCCAGGAGCCTCAGCGTCAGCCAGACTAGATCTCTGAGACCAGGATGCCCACTGCCCTGGGATCTGTAGGGCTTCCCTGGTGGCTCAGAGAGGAAAGAAGCTGCCTGCAATGCAGGAGGCCTGGGTTCGATCCCTGGGTCGGGAAGATCCCCTGGAGAAGGGCATGGCAACCAGCTCCAGTATTCTTGCCTGGAGTGTCCCATGGATCGGTCACCTTCTCCCAGCCCCAGGTTGTGTGTGTAGCCTCCAAGCAGTTTACCAGTGGAGCGAACACTTTCTCTTAAGAGGTTTTCAGGGTAGCCAAATGTAGCCAAATGGTTTCAGCTCATCATTTCAGAGTGAAGGCCAGGACACATGAATCAAGGTGGCTGAAAAAAGAATCTTTCAGATAGACAGTGTTGTAATTGTGAGTCTGGCTTCACAGTGAATCGCATGCCCCTTGTAATACTAATGCTGAACAAAATTTACATTTGCATCTCATGTTTTCTTATTAGCAGGAGGGCCAGAGTTATTATCAATAGATTCCTAGGGGGTGTGAGTCAGTCTGAGCTATAACTGGATCCCTGACGTTATAAGGGCTTGATAAGAATCTTCCTCTGGATATCTAGTTTTATAAAACTGGCTTAGTAACTAGTATACAATTAGTATACAACAATTACGCACCAAGCAAGGGTCAAGCTATAGACCACAGCAAAAAACTTAAGTCTCCTATTTTCAGACCAGACTTCCCCAAGGCAAAATCTCGACCACATCACTGAGCTGTCCTGCAGATGACACAGATCTGGGCTCAGTGCTCAGAGACCCTCTCTCCAGTGGGTCCCCTGCCCCATTCAGTCTCAAGTTCAATATCTTGCCTTTCTGCCTGTGCCTTCTCTTGTTTTCTCTGTCATCTTGGTCAGAGGGTCACTTCCTATCACCCCAGCTGCCTGTCTACATGGTCTCAGAGGTGCCATGAGTTACTTTAATTGTGAACCTTGTTGGTACAATGTCATAGAATCGTCTGTTCGTGACTTAAGTTATGCACGTTGGCCCTCTGATGTGTGCATCCCATAACTTTGTTCTCAGTGTCTATCATTGCATTTTCTAGATGGGAAGCTCTGCTGGGTTTCCAACAAATATAGCTTTAAAAAAAAAAATCCTTAGTGGAAGATTTGTCATTGATCCTTCATTTGAACCATCTTCAGGAGTCTCAACTTTGTGCAACATTCATTAACGACGTCATTCTATAAAGGCAGGAAAGGGCACTTGCATGAGAAAGAAAAGAAACCGAGGAAACAACTTCCAAAAGGCGAATCTGCCAGGAAATGAGCTGAACAGCAGTTTTATTTTTCAAGTTCTAAACACAAAACTACCAGTCCTTGCCTGCTGGCCCAGTCTTCAGCCCATCCGACTCTCAATCCCAGACTGCCCCAGTGGCTGTGGTCTTCCCATAGACCTTCAAGTTCAGGTTGGTTGGAGGTGGCTCAGAGGGCTTTAAGATTCTGTGCTGTTACTGAAAATGTTGGTGAGATCTACACTGTTGAGGAAAAGGTCCTGGTTAACGATAGCAACATATTAGAAAGCATTTCTGAAAAGATGAAAATAAAAGGGTCCTCAGACCTGTCATTTCTTATTGGAATCTAGTTATTAAATTGGTGATCAACCTCATAAGACTTAACAAGAAAAATGCTGTCATTCACTATATGTTCTCCCTCCTAAGCGTCCAAAGGAAGATCTTCGTGCTAATTAAACCTCATCATTGGTTTTGCCTGGGCCTCATCTGCATAGCAGCCAGAAGCATCCAGGGTCCAGCAGTTCCTGTGGAACGGTGCCCCCCTGTCCCCGCCTCTGCAAACAGAACAGAACTCCCCGCTTTGTGACGCTAAGCCTCAGGTGATTTCAGCTGTCCCGTGTCTCTGATCCCCAAATCCTTTCAAAGGAGATTTGCAAAGCTTGTGTCTTTCCCTCCTAATTTACTGTCAACTGCACTTGTAATAAAGAGGTAAGTGCATGCTCTGGCTCCTGCCTGATACCGACGTGAAATCCGCTGTGATACGGAGGCGTCCTGGGTCTGAGAAGTGAGTCCTAGAAGTGACCGAAGAGCACCAGCTCCCCCCCCACCCCATCCCCTGTGTCCCCAGCTGGCCCCTCAGCCCCACCTGTCCCCTTGTCTACTCCCAGTCAGCCCCTGGAATCGAGGCCACTCACTTCTCCTGTCCAGCTCCTCCCTGCTTCTCCACCAGCTCCGGCCGTCCTCCCGGGGGCCCACAGAGAACAGCACAGCCCTCAACCTCCCCTCGGGCCCTCGGCCTCCAAAACAAACACCAATTAGGAAAAGCACGAAGGAGTCTTCATTACAGAAAGGTCATCGTAAAAATTACAAACGGGAAAATTACAAGGTTGGAAGAGACTCTCAGGAAAGTCCACCAGGAGTTCAGAGCCTGACCTCATTTACATTTCAATGAAGACCTGGGTCAACCATTTCCGAGACTTCCGGAACGTGCTTATTAATCTCTCCCAGAGGGGCGGTCCCCAGGACACCTTCTCATTATGGGGGTGCTGCCCTAGCACCTGGGGAGTCCAGGCCCACTCTCTGACCCCCCAACAAAGGCACACCATCTCCTGTCTTCCTTCCTCTCCAAGGCTTCTCTCCTGGGCTTGAAGCTGCTGGTTCTGACTTTCAGTCTGCCTAACGGAGCCCCTCTTGGTGGAGGCCATGGGGATCTAGGCTTACCGCCCCACCTACACACACACAGAAACCCCAGGCTACCCGCTGGACCCTCTTCACTGACCTTGTGCTTGCTTCCCTGCTTCTCTGGGGCATCTCCATGACCAAAGCTGGCCCAGCAGGGTGATGCTGTGATGACAACCTCCAGCTCTGCTATGATGCTGGGCAGACCTCATGAGCTCAGCCATGCTCATTCTCCCCGGCTACAAAAGGAGGACCCTGACAATACCCCCTTCAGAGTGTTAGGACTTCCCTGGTGGCTCAAACAGTAAAACGTCTGCTTACAACGCGGGAGACCCGGGTTCGATCCCTGGGTTGGGAAGATCCTCTGGAGAAGGAAATGGCCACTCCATGGATGGAGGAGTGAGGTAGGCTACAGTCCATGGGTCACAAAGAGTCAGACACGACTGAGCGACTTCACTTTCACTTTTCAGAGTGTTACTGCGAAGATAAAGGAAGACAATGATGATGGAGCCCTCGGCCATGCTGGGAAGAAAGCGTCTCTCAACACACCTTGGCTATTAGAATTATTGTCAACATCCAGTTACCACTATTAGGGCACGTTTCTCGGTTTCATGCATTGATAAGACGCATCGTCGATGAGACAAAGTGAGTCATTGTCTCTGCATTCAAGAAATTTACATGGTGGCAAAAGGGAGGAGTAAACAGTTACAAAGCAGTGGGCTTTTGATGGGATTACGATTGAAGTCCTTCAGGATGTGGAGCAGGGAGCGACTAACTCAGCCTGAGGCCCGGGACAGGGAAAGGGTGCGCAGATCCTGATGGAAAGGTGGTCGGAAGGTGACCTGTGCAGGTGGCCTTGACAGTTCATCCCGCCCTGGTGTGAACTTGGCTGGTTCAACAAGTGCTCTGATTAAAAAAAGGGATCCAGGCCCCCACAGCGGTCCTGTGGACTCAGTAGGAAAGAGCCTTCTGGAGCCTCGGGACTACCACTGTTTCCCTGCACAACTTTTACAAACATCACCTGTGTCTTTAGCCTGTTTTGTATCAGATCCTGGTTCCAACAGTTGCTTGTTTTGCGACCTTGGGCAAGTTGGCAGCCTCCCTTGTGCTACTGATTCTTCATCTCAGGCTGATGAGGGGGAAGGTGTGAGGTGACACATGCAGAGCCCCTGAAACAGCCCCTGGCACAGAGGAAGAACTGAGTAGCTGCCTGGATTAGGCCACTACACGTGTCTCTGGTTTGCAGCCCATGTGTAGGACAGTGGTGACTGACGAGGCAGAGATCAGTAGCGGTTCATCAAAACGATTTCCTCTTCTTCCTGGGCACGCAGCTCATCTACACTTCCACCACTCTTGAAGTTACATATGGGCCACATGACTGAGTTCTCATCTCTAGAATATGAGCTGAGGGGTGTCCTCCACCATCGTCTGGGGCCTGTAGATGGACACTTGAAGGTCTGCGTCCCAAAAGCACTGCCTGGAGAAGGGCCCTTTCAACAGACCTCTTCACCTGCACAATTCTGTTACCTAGAAAGGAGACATTTTTATTGTAGTTAAATTAATATGCATTTGGCTAGCATCCCAGCTCGTCCTTACCAATACAGCTCACGAATACTGAGCTGAATGAAGGATCGATTTTGTAGTGAACTGTTGGAGCGATAGCTGTCTACTCAGCATATTTCCTCTCCCCCTCTCCGCCTTTCCGTGAAGACCCCCCCATAGAGTGGGAAATGCATGTGATTTTGGTGTGGCTTAATACCTCTGCCACCCTCAGCAGGGCACACAGGACTCCCCACCTTTCCCACAGAACCACCAGACCGAGGCAGGCTAATCAATCATTACCACCATGCCCACCGGAAGCATTAGGAAAACAGGACTTCTTGGTGGTTGTGGGAAAGGATATTTTAGGGAAGTAGTGGGCACGGTGTTAACTGCTACATGGAAAGAGCTCATCAAAAAAAGATGCCCACATGGAGAGCGCGCCAGTACGGCAGAACGCTTCCTTACACCCTTTGAGCTCCCGCCTTTGTTATTGTCTGACTCCTGTTTCCCAGTCACCTTGATCAGTGAGCCTTTTTGGTTAAGCTAATTGGAAACTGGTCCCCCCCCCCCCCCCCGCCATTAAATAATAGTAATGACTGCAAGTTCCCAATTTACCATCGTTACCCCTTCGGCTAGTTCCCTGGGTCCTCTGACTCTGCAAGCTCTCTCCAACCACCCCCACCCACATTGGCCTCGAAAATCCTCTTGATAATCCTATCTTCACATTATATAAAATATTAAAATTCCTTAAATAATTAGTGATAGTAACAAGCATGACTTCCACTGAGGAAAGAAGAATATTAGTCTCTTTCATGTGGTCTCAATTCATACTCATTCTAAGGGAGACTGTCTCTAGGTTCTACAGAAACAAAATGCCATTAAAACAAACTCAATCGGACTGCCCAAATTTTTTTTTTTTTAAATTAAGTTTAGTTGGTTGACAATTTGCTGTTAGTTTAAGGTGTACAGAAAAGTGATTCAGTTTATACATACATATATACACACACAAAGAATTCGTATGTGTGTGTTTTTCAGTTCTTTTCCATTATAGGTTATTACAAGATGTATTTTTTTAATTACACCAAACTTATATTAAAAATTTCTTAAAATAAGTGGTGAATTTGGGGGTGGGGATTGCAAACTTCCTACATAATATGTTACCTTGTAACGGAATTTGACCAATAACACCTAAATATGTTTTTCATTTAAAGAAACATATTTGCAACTCCAGAGATTTGCAAAATGAGAAATAACAACATAAATTAATTGAATCTTTTACAGCTGGTTATCTTCCTGGCCTTCACTTCAGTTTTCAGTCAAGTGTAGTGTGCCCCCCCAATATTTGGTGGAGTAATTCTATAAAATATAAAATCCAGCTTTTTGTCTCAAATAATATCAGGTAGTACAAGGTTTTCTCTTTGAATTTTGTTTTGAAAATTTTACTTAAACCAATTTCTTAGAAAAATAAATGGAGCGTTTTCAGAAGCTGCTAACCTTCCACTATCATTCTCTTTCATTCTGGTGAAAGCGACAGGCCATTTGGCACCCAACTTTTCTTTCCGCATATTCCTTCCCAGGCTTTGAGCTCATTCGCTCAGGGAAATCACACTTAAGGGAAAAGACTTTTCCAGCTTTATGTCACTTCTTTATCTTTATCTTCCATTCTTCCGTGCTTTGCACACCCAAGTCCCTTCCAAATCGAGTGCCAGGAGTTCTAACTCTATATGGGGACTTTAGAGACAGAGTTTAAGAGAGGAAAAAAAAAAAAAAAAATGCTGTTCATGTTGGGGGAGGGGAGAGTCTGGAGTTGTTTAATGTGTACAGAACTTCTGTTTGGGGTGATGAAAAAGTTCCAGAAATAGACAGCGGTGGCAGTTACACAACCCTGTGATTGTGGTCAATGCCATTGGATTGTACACATTAAAAAAAAAAAAATGTTACAGTGGTAAGCTTCACGTATATTTTGCCACACAGAAAAATCTTGTGCATACTTCTTGCCTCGTATATTTGCATACATCACTAAAGAGAGAGGCATCGTTCCTATGTATAGCAGCGACGAAGAAGAATGAAGAAATCAAATATAAAGTGTCCAGCAATTTCGTGGCTTAAAAAACTACAAGACAGAACAAAGCACACACACCCTGCGCCAGCTGTCTTTGGAAGCCGCTCTGTTTGCTCATGCGCAGAAAAAAGCCAAGCCTCGCTAGGGTATCGACGTGAACAAGATGAATGACCCCCTGGAGACCAGAGGGTTTGTATTCGAGTTTCCATCACCTTTTCATCCTTTTGTCCCTCTTCTTGATTCACATGCAGATTAACCCAGACCAACTCCTCGCTAAAGACGCTTTTTCACTCTCGTTTGGAAGGTAGAAGGAGCATCTAAATATTTATGAGGCTTTTTCCTCCCGGGTTTATGATGCGCTCTTGTTGGCTGTTGAGGAATTACGTTAATGAATGCGTGCCTGCACACACCGACACAGAAACCAGGCAAAGGGGGAAAAAAACACACACACAGCGCTTTGTCGGCGCTCACCAAACAGTTCCCATGAAAAGGAAGAAAAGGGAGGGGGGAGGAAGAGAGATTTAAAATCTGTTGCCAGGAGAGAAATAGATTGTACAGCTCAACACAAAAGCAGGAACAAAGTTTCATCTTTGCTTTCAGGAGTTGCAAATGTAACTGTGGTGTCAAGTCGGTACAAATGTGAAATAAAACATGATTGAAAAATGAGGGCGGGCTGCCCGGCTATTCCCACTGATGAAGAAAATTAAGGACAACGTTTCCATATTGGAAATAAATCTTTTATTGGAAAACAAAGAACTGGCCAACATTTTCTTTTAGGCAGTGCTCTGCACATATTCCTTCAGCACAGATGAATTGAGTATGAATGCATAGGAAGGTTGTCGGGGTTTATATTGCATTGACCATATAGAATGTCTCTTTTTTTGTTTCAGTGCCCAGTGGATAATGTTTTCATTAGACTAGCTAAATTCTACTTTAAAATGAATTCACCCTAAATGTGTTTGCATGAAATTACATCTAGTTATGGCTTAGACTCTAAGTCATCTTTAATTATAGGGAATCTTTATGATATTTTAATAGATAGAATAATGTATGGGCACACTGGAGCTGAAATGCAGACGTATTAATGGCCTTAATACCACACTGCCAGGAACAGCCATCTTTCCAACCTTTAATCGTCTTCTGTTCTGTCCTCCTGTGAACACAGAATACCAGAGCAGAGGGTCAAGACCTTGCTGGCACCAACTGCTGGCTCTGTAACCATCTTGAATGTTTGTGCCTCAGGTATTAGGTTTAAAAGTGTACTTTTTTTTTTCTTTTGTAAAAACATTAGCCCTCACCTGGTATTTATTTGTAAGTCGTAATATATAAAAAGAGTAAGGTCGTGTTTGTTATTATTGAAACTTCGTGATGAATTTGAGACGTACTGGACCTGGCTCTCGTCAGTTATCTTCAGAGGGTGTAAAGAAGGCTTGTCTCAGCCTTCACAGCCTGGCTGCAGCTCCAGGGGAAGGGACAGAGAGCCCAGTGTGAGTCTCCAACTTCCCTTTCCACACAGAGAAGACTCCACTACACACTGGCGTGATAGACTGAAAATCAGTTGTTAATTGTGGATGCTTATCTGTTTACTTCACATTTAGAGTAAGACGCAGAACATGGTTTCCTAGCTCCCATACAAAATAAAAAAAAAAATCTGATTACGTGATTCTTGGTTATTGGAAGTCCACATAATAATAACTGACCATGGTCTATTTATGTAACTGTTGTTATGATCTAAGCGTTACGTATGCTTAGCTTAGCTTACAACCAGGGTGTCTTTAAAATCAGTTTCATCATTAAAAATGAAGACAAAAACTGTCCACAGAGAAATTGCTAACAATCTTTCATCCGATGCAAAGACAGGGAATTGTATCAGCTCAGCATTATTTCATAGTCACTTATTTCTTTTCTGAAGGCATAGGCACCTGACTATATCTAAGTTTAAAGGAACTGTATCTAGGTTTTAAAGAAAAATTTAGTGAAAGGGTCACAAAAGTGTTTCAGATTGCCTCTGGGGGGAAGGGGGAATGCATTGCTTAGAAAGTATTTCAGAAGGGCATTTTGTATAAAACTCAGGAAAGCAGTGTGAATATTCAGGAAATGTTTCAAAATGATGTTGCATGGCTTTGATCAAAAAAATTAAACACACAAATTTCATTAATTTATGCATAAATAGATACAGAATCATTACCCCTCTTGGTGGTATGTGGCTCAAACCCACTAAGGCCCATCCTTCAAGCTGCTGGAGGCTCTGAGGAGACCCCGCAAGGAGGCCTCCCACAGTCACCACCCAGTTGAGACTCAGATTAGCATCTGAGTCACAGCTTGACCAGAAACAGGAGAGCCGACTGTCTGTGCAACCACCACAGAAGGCCGTGGTCTGCCTGCAGTCAGTTCAGGGTCTCCAAGTCAGAGCTCCCTTGACTGAAAACACACCCTCACAAGTCTATTTAATTTCTTAAAATTCCTATCTGTTATCAGTTCAGTTCAGTGGCTCAGTCAGGTCTGACTCTTTGCGACCCCATGGACTACAGCACACCAGGCCTCCCTGTCCATCACCAACTCCTGGAGCTTGTTCAAACTCATATCCATTGAGTTGGTGATGCCATCCAGCCATCTCATCCTCTGTTGTCCCCTTCTTCTCCTGCCTTCAATCTTTCCCAGCATCAGGGGCTTTTCCAAACAGTCAGTTCTTCCCATCAGGTGGCCAAAGTATTGGAGTTTCAGCTTCAACATCAGTCCTTCCAATGAGTATTCAGGACTGATTTCCTTTAGGATTGACTGCTTTAATCTCCTTGCAGTCCAAGGGACTCTCCAGATTCGTCTCCAACACCACAGTTCAAAAGCATCAATTCTTTGGCATTCAGCTTTCTTTATAGTCCACTCTCACATCCATACATGACTATTGGAAAAACCATAGCCTTGACAAGATGGACCTTTGTTGGCAGAGTAATGTCTCTGCTTTTTAATATGCTGTCTAGGATGGTCATGGCTTTTCTTCTAAGGAGGAATCTTCTTTGAATTTCATGGCTGCAGTCACCATCTGCTGTGATTTTGGAGCCCAAAGAAATGAAGTCTGTCACTGTTTCCACTGCTTCCCCATCTATTTGCCATGAAGTGATGAAACCGGATACCATGATCTTAGTTTTCTGAATGTTTAGTTTTAAGCCAGCTTTTTCACTCTCCTTTTTCACTTTCATCAAGAGGCTCTTTAATTCTTCTTCACTTTCTGCCATAAGGGTAGTGTCATCTGCATATCTGAGGTTATTGATATTTCTCCCAGCAGTCTTGATTCCAGCTTGTGATTCATCCAGCCTGGCATTTCACATGATGTACTTTGCATATAAGTTAAATAAGCAGGGTGACAATATACAGCCTTGATGTACTCCTTTCCCCATTTGGAACCAGTCTATTGTTCCATGTCCAGTTCTAACTGTTGCTTCCTGACCTGCATACAGATTTCTCAGGAGGCAGGTCAGGTGGTCTGGTATTCCCATCTCTTGAAGAATTTTCCACAGTTTGTTGTGATCCACACAGTCAAAGGCTTTGGCATAGTCAATAAAGCAGAAGTAGATGGTTTTCTGGAACTCTCTTTCTTTTTTTTTTTTAATAGCCTATTGGTTATAGCCTTTAAAAAACATTTATGTATTCTGAGAGAATGCCATCAGTTGTTAAGTCCTGACTGAAATTATTGTATTGGATTCACCTCAGTGCAGAGGGGAAAAAAGCTGTATTTAAAAACACAGAATACACTAAGGGTGGAAAGTTCAGGCCGTTGCAACAGTGTCCTATAGAAGAATGCACAAGAATATGCTAGAATGTTCTAGAACAGGGTTTCATGTGAAATGGAATACATTTTTTTGTATCTGGTGGTGGCAGAGAGACTAACACGTAAAGGAAACATCTAACAGCATAGAGGACAAGCGGAAGTAGATGGTTTTCTGGAATTCTCTTCCTTTTTTTTTATAGCCTGTTGGTTATAACCTTTAAAAGACAAACCCTGTACAGTGTGGAAGAGTGTCCAAGAAAAGGAAAAGTATTTTTTGCCCATAAAATTGAAAAATATGTCTTAATGATATAAGCCACTGTTAACAAACCAAGGAAAAAGGCTTTCTCAAATGCTAACGATAATACTATTAATTGATAGAAGATTTCTACTATGTCTTTCAATAATAATAGATAATCAAGAGATATGGAATTTTGTTTGCCTTTGGGCCATAATTTCTGGGAATTTATTTTGTGTAAATAATCATACATGTACAAAGATACAGCAATATTATCTCTAATGTGGAAGATTTAGAGCAGGGGTCCCCAACTTCTGGGATCTAATGCTTGATGATCTGAGATGGAGGTGATGTAATAAAAAATAAATAAATTAAATAAATAAATAAATAAAATGCATAATAGATGTGATGTACTTGAATCATCTCAAAACCATCCTCCCCACTCCAGTGCATGGAAAAACTGTCTTCCACAAAACCAGTCCCTGATGACAAAAAGGCTGAGGACCGCTGCTTTAGAAGAAAGAATTTTTATTTTGTTATTATTTTATTCTTGCTGAGCAATATTTTCTATAATTAGAAAATATTTATTAATTATGGAATAAGAAATCAGCAATAAAATCTGATAAGAAAAATAGTTTGTCCCTGGTTAGGTAGCTTCTTTGGTGTCTATCAATTGAGGATCCCTTCCAGGAACTTCATGGAAACTACTCCAGGGTCACAGAAATGCTCGGGTCCAAGGATGGGTGGAAAGCCTGTGTGCAAATCATCCTGAGACAAAACCTCTCCTGGCATCAGAGCAAAGCATGCAAAATGTCAGAGAAGTGGTCATGTGTGGAGAAATATAGGCAAAATTTGAAGTTTTTGATTAATTTAAATATATATGCATATATGTTTGGAAAACAGTTTATAATTTTTAATTTTTTTAAAAAATACAACTAAATAACACAGTAAATACAGGCAGCTCTTAGCATTTCATTCTCGCAAAACCTTGGAGCCCACCTCCTTCATCCAACCTCTGTTTCTCTCCAGTTCAGCTTCATTACCACGGAGTTTCATGCAAATAGAAAAGCATTGCAGAACATCATCTTTTCTCAAACCAGAACTGATCTGAATCTGTATTAAAACAGCAAGGAATAAATGAAAACATCTCTATGAAGTCTTAACTCAGAACTGAAATTTTAAAAGCGACAGTCTCGCATCCAGTCTCACATTTCACCAGGTTTGTGGGTTTTGTTTCACAAATATTTGATCCTCGAAACCTTCACCCGACTCATTGCAAAGTTTAAAAACATGGCCTGTCTCAGAGTGTTTACACACAGTTCTCACACATGATGTGAACTGGCAGGCCGGCCCACTGTTTTCATGGAAGCGCTGGGAGTGGCAGCTGTTACATATCACGATGTTTTTTTCAACCTAAAACTGTTACTGCCCTACACCAAGGCACACACTTCACAGCTGAGCCTGAATCCAGACTGAATTCAAAGTGTTCTGGCTAAATGCCAAATTCAAAACTTCCCTGACCTGTCTCTTCCTCTACACTCTGACAGTGTGTACATGTACCAACTCGTCTGAAAATAGCTGGTTGCGCAAACAGGGGGGAAACCGTCCAAGAAATATTTGCACAATGAAATAATCATTTTATTTTGCCATATAGACAGACAACCAATCAATTCGGTTAAAAAAAAAAAAGTGAGCATTTTCTCTGTAGCACCCAATGAGCTGACTTAACTCTGTTGGGTGGTTTATTTATACTCGTTAGTCATTTACATAGTTGCATCTTAGACCTGAATGTTCATAACCCAAGGAGGCATTTTGGTGGATTAATGTCTGAAGTTATGATCCGATTACCATATTCCAGATTTGAACATATGGTTAAATGCAGCTAATGTGCTGTGTGCTAAGTCGCTTCATTTGTGTCCAGCTCTTTGTGACGCTATGGACCCTAGCCCGCCAGGCCCCTCTGTCCATGGGATAATGCAGGCAAGAGTACTGGAGTGGGTTGTCATGCCCTCCTCCAGGGGATCTTCCCGACCCAGGGATCGAACCCTCGTCTCTTACATCACCTGTATTGGCAGGCGGGTTCTTTACTACTAGCACCATGTTGAGTAGTAAATGCTCCAAGTGAGAAAGGCCCATAGTGCTTATCGTGTGCAGGGGCTGACAGCGCCCTGGGCTTCTGCGTTCCCTTCCCTGACCCCTGCAAGGACAGCAATCCCACCTCTGACTTTTTTGTGTTACATTTTCTGAAACAACAAAAAAATACAACTTAAAAACCAGTGATCCCCTGGAGCCTTTTACTTGTTCCAGACCTGTACCGTGTTGCACAAAGATGTGAAAACCAAAGCAATCAAGTTTGGAGCTTACCTACCTTGGCTACTTTGCCTTCCAGGATTGTTTACGTCTTTAAGAGTGGCTGTGATTTGGCCTTGTTACGGCCTGTCTTCTACCATTTTCATGTCCACTAGTGAATAATTTAATGTCTGTTCTTGGGTCTTCTTGATTGTTAAAACCAGTTGATATATAGAGAATATGAGGACTAAGACTTACGTAATCCTCAACTTTAAGCAGAATTCACCTACAAAATCATTCCGTCTTCCTAAACTATGTGAATGGAATTTGCATAAATCTAATTCCACCAAAGTCTTCTAAACTGTGAACTAATTACACGATCTAATTTTGGAACTTTTCCAAAGTTAATCCCTGAATTAGTTATCTTTTGCTTTTCTTTTATGTGTCATCTTGCTTTTTCACATTTCATTAGGAATCAAAACCAAAAGAGACACAGGGGAAGCTGTTTATATGCTATCAATTCTCAAGATAATGGAAAATATTTTATCACAGTTAGATCTGCAGAAGTTAGAAGGTTTCTAAACTAATGTTTTGGCAGAAAATAAAAGTACAAATAATTATAAACAGTAATATTTTAAAATATTAAGATTTTTTTAATATTGTAAAAAATATTCCTTGGAACAGTTATTTGGCTGAATTCGGTTTTCAGTTTTGATTGACTGGAACCTTGGTGTGCATGCCTGTCTATGTGTGTCTCGATGAATGTGCGGATGTGCAGCGAGGTGTGGTTGGAGGGGCTGCTGGATGTTAGATCAGAAGGCACAGGTCCAAGCCCTGTCCCATCACTGACTGATTGTCCGACAGGAGAGAAATTGCCTGTTGTCTCTGAATTTCAGTTTTCTCATCTAAAATTAAGGCTAACAAGGCTTGTGTAACCTGGGATTCCCAGGTGGCTCAGTGGTAAAGAATCTGCCTGCAATGCAGGAGACCCGGCTTCAATCCCCGGGTCAGGAAGATCCTCTGGAGACGGGAATGACTACCCACTCCAATATTCTTGCCTGGAGAATCCCATGGACAGAGGAGCCTGGCGGGCTACAGTCCATGGGGATTGCAGAGTCAGACACAACTGAGCGGCTAACACACTAATGCTTGTCCAAGTCCAACCCATTTCAAGGGCTTGTTATAGAAATCAAAGGACATGGTGTGTGTGAAACTTTATTAATTACATATATAGGCTCCTAATAACATATACTGGGGAATGACAGAATTATACCAACACCTCAGTGTAAGGTTTGGGATAACTTCACTGAGTCTTGTTCCTTCAGATATGACAGTGGATTATAACAAATGTGTGTGGTGTAACACTGCAGACAGATAGGTTAGTTACGATTCCTTTGGTTTTTTAAGAAACAAACTCAACTGGAAATAGTTTAAGGATAAAAAAATTTTACTGACAGTCTCAAATAACACAGACTCCTCTGTCCATGGAATTATCTAGGCAAGAATATGCAATTGGGTTGCCATTTACTCCTCCAGGGGATCTTCGTGCCCAGGGATTGAACTCGCATCTCCCAAGTCTCCTACATTGAAGGTGGGTTTTTTGTTTTGTTTAGTTTTTTTACTTGCTGAGCTATCGGGAAAATCCCGGATGAAAAGAAGCAATCGAGCCTCACAGACCCCTGGAGCCAGAAATCAGAATGCTAACAAGACTTCCTCTCTTCTTTTCTCACTGAATACTGTCTTTCTTTCCTCAGACAGACTTCCTGCATGTGGTTGGACACACTGCTACCAGCAACTCCTGTGTCCCCTATCTCACAATTTTGCTACGAGAAGAAAAGAAGAAAATAAAAAAGCCACTTGACTAAAATTGCCCACCTCCTCGCCCTCAGCCTGACGCCAGTTGGAAAGTCCCAGGGAAAGCAGCCCCAGGACTCAGGTCGGGTGAGAGGCCCCGGGTGGGCTTGCGCCCTCTGACATCCAGTCCCCGATGGAAGCAGAAGGCTGCAGTGAGAGAGAAGCAGTCTCCCCCAAGAAGAGAGGGGGGTCCCCAGAAATGAGGAGGCGTCGGAGGCAGTCAGAGCGATACGTGCTCACACTGAAGCAAAGGGGGTCATTGTTCTTCTTGCTTCACCCCCTGGTGAGCAGGACCCTAGGCTGGTGGAGGAAGCTCGTGGTCAAACCCACGTGTGGCCAACACGGGCAACACAGTCCAGAACAGGTTGAAAGGCGCCTCTGAGTTGAAAGTGCTCAGCAATAAAAGGTAAACCAAGTTATTCTGGCGCCTGTAACCTAAACCATTCCAGTTTATAGTCTTAACGAAAGAACTACGGGACCAAGGATCAAAACCAGACTGTATTTTGTTAGGAAATGGCACTATTTCAGAGTTTTGTTTTGTTTTGTTTCCCCACAAAGTTTTATTCATCTGCTGTTAAACCGTGCATATGATTTACTTGGGGCTATGACTGAAATTTTTTCAATTAGAAAAATGTAAATTACAGATATGTTATTTACAATGCATACGTAGTCAACTGTGTTTTAGAGAATCACCTGAGAAAACAGCAGCAGGATAAAACCACACAAAGATAGGTTCTTTGACATCGCGCTGGCTTAAATGATCCTCCTGTTCCTTTTGGGTCTGTTGGTAGAGCTTTCCTGTTCCTGAGCGGTTTTGCTCTGGCGACTCTCGTCTGCCGTGGGAACTGTTCTGACTGGCAGTCGCCCGTTGCATGGGGTTTATTTCTGGCCCCATGATGGGGAACTTACATCCCATATTCAGTTACTTGGTGTGTCAGCTGGGCCCAGCTTCTCTGTGTTGGTGCCCATGGGTACTGTCCACCTGTGCGGGACGTCTGTTTATTCCCCACTGCCTGTCCTGGGCTGTGTCTACCATGTCCTTGAAGACTAGAGCAAACGTCACACTCAAGGGTGGACTGCTGTTCCCTTGACCCTCTCTCTTTAGGCATCAGGATGATGTTGATGGCATGCATGCCTTGTCGTGCACGACTCTTTGCAACCCCAAGGACTGTAGCCCACCAGGCTCCTCAGTCCATGGGATTCTCCAGGCAAGAATACTGGAGCAGGTTGCCATTTCCTCCTCCAGGGGATCTTCCCAACCCCAGAGGGGGTTGAACCCACGTCTCTTACATCTCCTGCATTGGCAGGCAGAGCCTTTACCCCCTGGGAATCCCCTCTCTTCAGGCGTGTGGCTCTATTTTGGGTGAAGTGTGACCTGAGCTTATCCGTAGGCACTTCTCAGGCAGAGCTTCACGCATCTCAAGTCACTACGTGTGCAGGTTTTGTCTCCGCAAAGGTGAGACTTGAGTGAGTGTCAGGTTCGAAGAAGTGCAACCTGAAAAAAAAAAAAAAAGCATTTTTTTGGCATTATCATCCTCAAAGTAGGAACTCAGCATGGCTGGCTTCATCCCTCTGCCCCATCCCAACTGGGCCCCTCACCCACCCAAGATGGGGGTGGGAAATGCGCTGCTCTCCGTGGGCCTTTGTCCCTCTCAGCCAAAACTGGATGGAGCACCTCCTGCCCGTGGTCGCAGTGGGAGAGCCAGAGGGCAGCGCTGAAAATAATATTCCAGGGTGAGGGCCAAGGTCACGGCCGGCGAGTGTGTCCAAACCATGTCATAAATTAAAGTAGGTGTTGGAAATCTGGGGCTGCATTAACGGAGCCAGAAGGAGCAGTGCAGAGCCTCAGAGCCGCCTGGAGCAGAGGGAGGGAGGGAGGCAATGGGCCCCCAGATGCGAGTCAGGGTCTTCTTGCTCAGTTACTAGGAGCTCCATGTGTTCCCAGGGACCCCCAAGTTAATTCTGGCCTCTGATTTGCAGCTTTTCACAGGTGAGCCAGAAATTCCATTCTCCCGTGGTTTTTCTAATCCCAAACAAGCCGTGACACATGCAGAGTCAACTTCAGGTTTCTTCATGTTGTTGTTTAGTCATTAAGTCATGTCCTGCTCTCTGCGACCCCATGCACCGTAGCCCACCAGATCCCTCTGTCCTTGGGGATTCTCCAGGCAAGCATACCAGAAGTGGGTTGTGTTTCCTCCTCCAGGGGATCTTCTCCACCCAGGGATCGAACCTGCGTCTCCTGCATTGGCAGGCGGGTTCTTTCCCACTGCACCAGCTGTTACCTTTATCCAAATAGGAATCAGCCCCCATCGTCGTGAAGCCCCCCCCCCCCCACAGTGCCTTTGTGCAGAGGCGAGCCTGCAGCAAGGAAGCCCACACTGTGCCTTACGGATGAGGCTGTGATGGCCCACTCGCTCGGTGCCCTCCATGCCCGTGCGGGGGGAGGGGGTAACGCTGCTTTGTGACAGTTTCCACGCTTTATCTCACCATCCATACACTTCCTCCGCTTCCCTCCGCTTCCTGTGCGACGTTTCCATACGTGCCCAGCTGCCCCACGATCCTAAAGGAAGTAGAAGCACATTATGACGGTCTAAATCAGAGTCCGAGCGCAGGGCCAGGCTTTCGGTCACACATTCAATCACATCCTAAAAACCAACCGCAGGCCTTAAAAAAAGAAAGCTTCTCAACCCCCAAGAATAACCTAATTGCTTCTACGTGGCATTGAGTTATAACTACATACCCTTCTCATGCAAAGACAAAACTATGTTGGTCCCTGTTACTTAGACATTAAATTGCTTAGTTCCTTGGGGCCATGGGGCAGTTAGGGAGTTTGGGAAGGTCATGTACACACTACTGTATTTAAAATAGGTAAGCAACAAGGACCTATTGTACAGCACAGGGAACTCTGCTCAATGTTATGTGGCAGCCTGGATGGGAGAGGAGTTTGGATACAAGGATATGGATGGCAGAGTCCCTTTGCAGTTCACTTGGAGCTATCGCAAATAAAATAACATCATAAATTAAAAGTTTAGAAAAAGTCAAATTGCTTAATTCTTTCAGAAACATTTCTGACCAAAAAAAAAAATCCAACAATAGAGCTATCCGGAGGTTCGCAGGCATTAGCAATTCCGGTCGTTTGGTGATTGAATTATTCCTGGTCTGTTATTCTGCTTTGAAATGCTGATGCCTCCCCTTCTCTCTCCCTCTCTCTCTCTCTCTCTCTCTCTCTCTCTCTCTCTCTCTGCTGTTTCTCCCTCCTTTCCTCTCACTGCCAGAGGGGAAGGAAGGAGGGGGAAGCCCACCTCCCTCGCCGCCTGAACTGAGTAATTGGACAGAGACCCACTTGGCGGCAGGAAATGGAACCGATCCAGGTGACCTATGAATAATCCCAAGTCGACTGTAACTTTCATTCTTGGGGTTTCCTGATGGGAATATAACAAAGTTCTGGACTCTGGAGGACAAGAAAACAAGAAAAAGCCCTTTTTATTTAAAAAAAAAAAAAAAGACTTCCTTATTCACAACCTCACTGCCCATGGAGTGAAACTGATCACTTTTGTAAAACATTTCATTTTCTGGCAGGGAAGTTCAAACCTGGCTGAGGGTTATAGCCTTCTCTTTGTGTCCAAGGATTTCCATGTGTGATTTCTCTTAATGTTAATTCTCTTTCTATCAAAATTTGAGTGTGTCACAAAACATTCTCGAAAGCACAGGATTCTTTTCTATCTAGTGGCTGTGAGAGGAGTAAGGGACACATGCCTTCTCTTAGATGATAACTAGCACTCTGTGGACAGAATAACCACGCTGCGGGAAAAGCCACTCCCCTCCCAGGCTTGTCGCCTAGGGGAGAGATTCTGAGGTGATGGAGGGGCAAGAACCCCGCAGCACCCAGCGCACGGGAGACCAGCGGTCCCTTGGCCACCGGCCACGCTGGCTTTCAGGGCTGTGGGACCACCATCGCCACGGACACGGCAGCGCTCTCAGCGTGGTTCAAAGGCCGTGTGGTGTTGAGTGGACACCCATCTCAGGGCCCAGAGCTGAGGAAACTGCAGAAACCTGTAGGAAGAATAATAGCAGCACTCCTTCAAGCATAGGACCTTGGGGTAGATCGTCTCTTGTGCTTCTAAGAGGGTCTACACAAAGCTGGTTCTCAACGAAAATTTGTTGCAAGAAAAGTACCTGTTTCCTGTCTCTAGGACAGCTCTGTGGCATTGAACTTTCTGTTGGATAGAAAGATTCTTTATCTGTATTGTCCTGGTGGCAACCACCTGTGGCTACTGAGCCTTTGAAATGTGGCCAGTGTAGCTGGAGGGCTTCCCAGATGATGCTGGCGGTAGAGAACTCGCTTACCAGTGCAGGAGACGCAGGAGCCCCTTGTTCCACCCCTGGGTCGGGAAGATCCCAGGGAGAAAGATGTGGCAACCCACTCCAGTATTCTTGCCTGGAAAATCCCATGGACGGAGGAGCCTGGCGGGCTAAGCTGATGGGGTTGCAAAGAGTTGGACACACACGTTCTGCAAGTTTAGTACCACAGATGCGCTGTTTACCTGACCACGTGCTCTATGCGTATCTGTGCTTTTACATAAAACCAGTATAATTTCTTGCTTCCCAAGAACCGATTTTCATCACCTTGTAGGGGGAAGGGGTAATATCACCTTGGTTGAGAATGTTCTAGAATGGACTAAGTCTTCTTGGCAACAAAGAGGGGTGAAGTCAAAAAGGCATGCACTGGTTCCAGTCAGGTTTTAGCTTTAGTCCTGGCTCTGCCTCTTGGGGGCAAATTGTGTACTGAGTCGCTTCAGCCGTGTCTGACTCTTTGCCACACCCCACGGACTGTAACCCATCTGGCTCCTCTGTCCATGGGATTCTCCAGCAAGAATACTGGAGTGGGTGGCCATTTCCTCCTCCAGGGGAACATCTCAACCCAGGGATCAAACCGAATCTCCTGCATTGGCTGGGTGGGTTCCTTACCACTAGGGCCACGTGGGAAGCTTCATCTCTAAGTTTCTGTCTTGCTCATCTGTAAAATGGGAATAAAACTATTTCATGAGGTGACGAGGATTCATTAAGAGCTTGTGGCACACACTAGGTACTTTCCAGATGTTGGCTGGTTTCATCACATTCATTCTGGCATTACAGCCGATTTTCCAACCTCTTGTTTACAAAGGTTGCTATTTTGGATTCTCTTTTTTCCCCAATAGTCATTTAAAAATTAATAGAGTTAATTTACAATGCCGTGTTAGCTTCAGGTGTGTAGCCAAGTGATTCAGTTAATACATATGAGTGTGTGTGTGTGAAGCGAAGTGCAGGTTGGTCAGTCATGTCCAGCTCTTTGCGACCCCGTGGACTATACAGTCCATGAAATTCTCCAGGCCAGAATACTGGAGTAGGTAGCCTTTATCTTCTCCAGGGGATCTTCCCAACCCAGGGATCGAACCCAGCTCTCCCACATTGCAAGTGGATTCTTTACCAGCTGAGCCGCAAGGGGAGCCCATATGTGTGTGTATTATATATATATATTCTTTTTCAGATTCATTTCCACTATAGGTTATTATAAGACATTAGACATAGCTCCCTGTGTGATAGAGGAGGTCCTTTTGTTCACCTACTTTATACAGAGTAGTATATATACACGTTAGGGCTTCCTGGGTGGCTCAGGTGGTAAAGGATCCACCTGCGATGCAGGAAACCCGGCTTCAGTCCTTGGGTCAAGAAGATCCCCTGGAGAAGGAAATGACAAGCCGCTTCAGTGCTCTTGCCTGGAGAATTCCATGGGCAGAGGAGCCTGGCGGGCTACAGTCCACGGGGTCACAAAAGGCCAAACACGACTGAGCGACTAACACACACACACATTTATACGTCAATTCCAGACCCCTAGTTTATCCATTTTGGATTCTTTAAAAGGGTGATTACAGTGTCTAGGAACAGCTCGTTCTCTGTTCTTTCAGGGTCAAGGTTCTTAAGAATTCACTGCTCAGACAGACATAGGGCATCGTCCTCCTCCAGCTCAAGTCAAATCTTCCAAACACTTATTAAGGCCCTTCAGAGCTGATGAGACAAAGCACAGGCAGCATCTGCCCAATATAAAATATGCACAGTAACACTATCTTAATTAGATGTACATGTCTCTGAAGATATAAATAAATGCTTCCTTTTTGATATGTCTGATTTAATAGCCTAATAACAGGGGAATGTTGCTGAAATATAATTCAGGGGGTGAGGGAGAAATTAATAAACTCAAATATTTAAAGCTCAACAGCAATTAACAGCCCATTTAAAACGAATTTCCAATTTTAAATTGTATTTATCCTTATCCAACCAGGACTAAGCCCCGGGGTTCATCATTATTCATTTTCAGACCTAGCAGGGTGCAGCGCCCTTTGCTTGGGAAGCAGTTTCAGATTCCATTTTCCGGGGGCAGCCTACCGTGAAGCCAGCCAGGGCAGAGAAGAAGGCAGAGGCCCACCTGAGTGGCCACGGGCACAGGCTTTCCCGCTTTCCGGTGCGCTGCGTTAGCTTCTCTCACTTTCTTAGGAATTTGGAATTCAACGTTCAGCCTGCGTGTTCAGCTGCACACATTCGCACACATGCAAACCGGATGTGGTTTCTCTTAAGGGTCCCCAGGCCTCACGGATGGTCTCCCTGGGCACCCCGCCGAGTCCTGACTTCCTTGGTGGCATACAACAGAAACATGAAGGTGAGTGTCCAGGTATGGACACCTAGGACACACCCTAGAGGGATCGCTCCTGCCTGCGCCCCCACGAAGAGGGAGTGTGGTGGGCTCAGCGCCCCCTGCATTGTCCCCGCTGGGCCCTGCGTCTGATGGGACCGAGGCGGGGCAGGAAGTGGGGTGGAGCTGGAGGCAGCATGTGCTGGTGGTGGTCTAGTCACTCAGTCGTGTCTGACTCTGTGACCCCATGGACTGTAGCCCACCAGGCTCCTCTGTCCATGGGATTCTCCAGGCAAGAATACTGGAGTGGGTTGCCATGTCCTTCTCTAGGGGATCTTCCCAACCCAGGGATCAAACACGGGTCTCCTACACTGCAGGCAGACTCTTTACCCACTAAACTATAAGGGAAGATCTACAAGGGTGTGCTGGCTCTTCCTAAAACATGCTCCATCCAGCTGGGGCTGCCGGAAGCACACAGGAGTGGATGGAACCAAGTAAGTCAAGGTCATTCCCTTAAGGATAAATTCAGTTCAGTTCAGTCACTCAGTCATATCCCATGGACTGCAGCACGCCAGGCCTCCCTGTCCATCACCAACTCCCAGAGCTTACTCAAACTCATGTCCGTCGAGTCGGTTATGCCATCCAATCATCTCATCCTCTGCTGTCCCCTTCTTCTCCCACCTTCAATCTTTCCCAGCATCATGGTCTTTTCAAATGAGTCAGCTCTTTGTATCAGGTGGCCAAAGTATTGGAGCTTCAGCTTCAACATCAGTCCTTCCAATGAACACCCAGGACTGATTAAGGATAAATTGTTATGTATTAACCCAGTGGGAGGACATGCAGGAAGAAAGACAAACAGGTATATGCAGTCTTCTGTGCCTGCAGAGGGTCCAGACGAGGAGACACCTTGTTGCAAGGGCTGCGCCTTCTGCAGAGGAGCGGGCATCGCGGGCCAGTCCGGGCTACTTTGCCAGGTCCAACAAACCCGTGGACCCCTTCTCTGAGAAGTCCTCACTCCCCCTCGGGCTTACACCGCGTGATTCTGTCCAATGGTCCCAGCCACACGTCTCTCCCACTCAGCTTCTCTCCCCCGGAATTTGAAACCAGCAGTAGTGGTACCAACTTTCTGCTGCTTACAAGATCTGAGAGAGGCAAGTCAGGAAGCTGGGATGGACACTATTCAGGGTGGCCACTGTTGGCTGACCCGGGGCAGGGAGAGCTGGTTTATAGGCAGAGAAATGAAGAGGACGGGAAACCATAAGTGATCAAGTGACTGCCTGGGATCTGAAGGTTTATCAGCATTTGCTCTTGGTCTTTGCAAGACTGAACTATTCTTCTGGCCCTTGCTGTTTTTGTTGCCCAGTCGCTAAGTCATGTCCGACTCTTTGCGACCCCATGGACTGCAGCACGCCAGGCTTCCCTGTCCTTCACCATCTCCTGGAATTTGCTCAAACTCATGTCCATTGAGTCGTGATGCTCTCCAATCATTCCATTCTCCATCTCCGTCTTCTCCTCCTGCCCTCAATTTTTCCCAGCATCAGGGTCTTTTCTGACCCTCCCTTGGGCACTGTTTATCTAAAGAAGAAACTCCTCCTTATTTTATGCTGAAACACACATGGGCCAAGATCTGTCCACCAATAAAACACATTAACTAGTCCCAGTGATATAGGAGATATGTGGACCTCACTGGAAAAGAAAAAGTGAAAGTCATTCAGTCATGTCCAACTCTTTGCGATCCCAGGGACTAACTATACAGTCCATGGAATTCTCCAGGCCAGAATACTGGAGTGGGTAGCCTTTATCTTCTCCAGGGGATCTTCCCAACCCAGGGATCAAACCCAGGACTCCCACATTGCAGGCAGGTTCGTTACCAGCTGAGCCACCAGGGAAGCCCACTGGCAATTCCCAAATGTTGGAAGCAGCAGAGCAACCCAAGAGCAACTCCTACCACACGGGACATTTCTCCTCCTAGAGGCTGTGGGAAGGGGAGAGAACAGGCTGAGGAGTACAAGGTGGGCCAGTCAGGGCTTCCAGGAGCTCTTGGGGGCACCTCCTAGAATCAAAGAATTGATGCTTTTGAACTCTGCTGTTGGAGAAGACTCTTGAGAGTCCCCTGGACTGCAAGGACATCCAACCAGTCCATCCTAAAGGAGATCAGTCCTGAATATTCATTGTAAGGACTGATGCTAAAGCTGAAACTCCAATACTTTGGCCACCTGATGTGAAGAGCTAATTCATTGGAAAGGACGCTGATGCTGAGAAAGATTGAGGGTGGGAGGAGAAGGTAGGACAGAGGATGAGATGGTTGGATGGCACCACCGACTCAGTGGATATGAGTTTGAGCAAGATCTGGGAGACAGTGAAGGACAAGGAAGCCTGGTATGCTGTAGTCCATGGTGTTGCAAAGAGCCGGACACAACTGAGTGACTGAACAAAAACAGTGTGGAATCTTCCCAGACCAGGGATTGAACCCGTGTCCCCTAGATTGGCAGGAGAATTTCGATCCACTCTGTCACCAGGGATTCCCTGTTCGATCATTCTTAGTGTCTGTTAATCTTCTTTTAATTACAGTTTCTCTTGCTACCTAGGGCCTCGGGCCTAGTTTATTTCTAGGGGAGGATTTTATGCTTGTCAGTTGGGCTTCTCAGGGGGGAAAGGCACCCCAGCTTCTCAAAGGGGGTTTGAGCCCAAAGAATAAGATATTCCAAAGGATGGCTAGGCCAGTCAGATCACAAGTCTCATTTGCCCCATCTTAACACTGAAGCCAGAGGCATGGCACTTCCTTCAAGGGCCTGGGGGAGACAAGGAAGGTGCTGCTGAGGCTGGCTGGGGGGTCCATGATGAGCAGGACCCACGGCTGTTCCAGGCAGGAGCTGGGTGATTTGCCATCTGCAGGGGTCCAGAGGCAAGCTAGTAGATTATAAGAAGCAGGTGAACTGGGAAATCCAGAAAAGGTGTAGCCAATGTCTCCTATTAGTTAAGCTTCAGGTTTTTTCCGAGCAACCTTAAGTGAGAAATGGATATTTGACAGTTCCTGGGGTAGCTCAGAGAATTAACATTTGGGCATGCTCATTCTCTCAGTCATGTCCGACTCTTGACTCTTGGCGCCCTCATAGACTGTAGCTCTCCAGGGTCTTCTGTCCATGGGATTCTCCAGGCAAGAATAGTGGAGTGGGTTGCCATTTCCTCCTCCAGGGAATCTTCCCAACAGAGGGATCAACTCCATGTCTCTTTTGTCTCCTGCATTGGTCTTTACCCCTGAGCCATCTGGGAAGGCCAGAGAATTAACACAGCAGCCCAACAACCCACTCCAGTTGCCCACACAGAGCCCAGCGCCAGTGGTGTCATTGAACTGACGTTTTCTGTCATTTGTCATTGCTGTTCCTGCTCCAGTGACATCCAGGCTTGCTCCACTGTCAAGTTTCAGGTTCCCCAAGGAGAATCTGGCTCCAGTGAAGTGTGAGAGCAACCAGCCACGGTGTAAGCATGAGCTGGGGTCTGGGACAGGTGGGCAGCAGGTGGCCAAAGTGTGCAGGGTATGAGTGGGTTGGGTGGGGCCTGGGAGCAGGAGCAAAGAAGCCTTGGGGGTGCCTGGTATGAAGCAGCAGATCTCAAATCCCAGAGAGACACAGGTGGGTTATAGTATCTAGCAACATTGACCTTGTTAGAAATTAAACCCCAGATGTTTTTCAGACACAAGGACCCAAGCACCTGGGCCATTAGAGTGAAGATGCTACCATGCCTCAGGCAGCCTCTGGAAGCCTCAACGGTCCGCTCCTGAGAGTAAGAAGGAAGAAGGTCAGTGACATGCTAGTTGTTGTTCAATCACAAACTTGTGTCCGACCCTTTGCGACCCCATGGACTGCAGCACGCTAGGCTTCCCTGTCCATCACCATCTCCTGAAGCTTGCTCAAACTCATGTCCATTGAGTCGGTGAAGCCATCCAACCATCTCATCCTCTCATCCCCTTCTCCTCCTGCCTTCAGTCTTTCCCAGCATCAGGGTCTTTTCCAATGAGTTGTCTCTTCACATCCTGTGGCCAAAGTATTGGAGCTTCAGCTTCAGAATTAGTCCTTCTAATGCGTATTCAGCATTGATTTCCTTTAGGATTGACTGATTTGATCTTCTTGCATTCCGCAGAACTCTCAAGAATCTTCTCCAGCACCACAGCTCAAAAGCATAAATTCGTTGGCACTCAGCCTTCTTCATGGTCCAACACTCACATCCATACATGACTACTAGAAAAACCATAGCTTTGATTATACGGACCTTAGTCAGCAAACTGATGTCTTTACCCTTCATGGATCACAGCCTTGTCCTGGCAAAGGGGCTTGCATAGCTCATTGAAGCCACAGGCCATGTCATGCAGGGTCACCCAAGACGGATGGGTCACAGTGGAGAGTTCTGAAGAACGGTGGTCCACTGGAGAAGGGAATGGCAACCCCCCTGCATTCCCTCTTGCTGAGAGAACCCCATGAACATGAACACTATGAAAAGACATCCCAGTGTTCTTATGAAATTAGCCCTGACCTCAGGGATGTTCCAAAAGAGCCTGGAGTCTTCTCAGCCCGGGTCCATGCTGAGGGAGCAGCTCGTGTAGTGATTCAGAATGTGGGCCCAGAGCTGGGCGGCCTGAGTTTGGATCTTGCTCCACCTAGGCTTATTTGACAAGTTTCTCACCCCTCGGGGCTCCATGTCCTGTTCTGAAGATGGGAAGCACAGCACCTCACCCCCGCCCAGCACACAAGGTTAAACTTTGCAGCTCTGATGGGCCAGCCAGCCCCGGTCTGAGGACTGGCCTCGGGAAGTCTGTTCCATGAACGTTTCTGGTGCCAGACTCCTCCCACCCACCCCCCAACCCCTGGGAGAGGGCTCAGTGCCCCCAGCTGGGTGTGCCCTGGGGCCTCAGTGGTCCTTATCCTCGGGAGCTGGTGAGGTCAACAGCCCATGGAGCTGAGATGAGGTCCGATATCCCGTCAAAGACAATTCTCAAAAAGTATCTTTCTTATGGTTCCCGAGTCTTGTGTTGATCAGACACATCCTTCTCTGTGTCAATCAATAAAACATGAAATTGGACCAATTTTTGACTATATTATGTGTAATGAATACAGGCTTTCAATGCTCAACATGATAGAAGTTCTGCAATGCGCCTCCTGCCTCCGGAGTGCTTCTCGGACCCTCAGCTCAACCAGAGCCCAGCCTTGGGGGCCGTGTCTGCCCCGCACTGTGCCTGTATCTCCTGTGTCCCCTCCCCGGGCCTGCCTGCCCCGGCTGGCACCTCCAGCTTCCTTCCAGTGAGAACCTGGAGCCCAGATCATCCATCAGGTGGCTCTGAGAGGGGATACAGGCTAGGCCAGGGGACAGATCCGAGGGAAGAAGGGGGCTGGGAGGTGATGCTGGGGGGACGTGCACATGCAAGAGACACAAAGGGGCCCTGCTCGGGCTCCTGCCTGGCGCTGTGACCGTGCCATCCTTACTTTTAGAATAACTGCTGTGAACTGAGAAGAAGAGGGAAGAACGCGTTTCCCTCGTGCTTGCGAGTCTAGGGCAATCCATCCATTATTGGCCGCAAATCACACAGGATCTGCCGCCTGAGGGTCCAGTGACACCCCCAGCCTTGCTTTGGCTCTCTCACCCCCAACATGCCTGCTCCCACCCATGACCTCTGGTTCCCTCCCTGCAACAGGGAAACTTTCAGTTTGGGGCCATTCTTCCTCATCAATGTTTACTGAGCAGAAGCAGCGACTTCAACCCTGAGATGCCCACAGAGCACCCCCGGTTTCACTTCCCTGCCCTGCCTCCCTGGCCCGTTCTTTGTCAGCAGGGTTACATTTCCAGTTTTTCCTGTGGAGCCCTGGGCGCCCCGCTCATGGTCGTAAGAGGGTAGAGTTGACAGAGGTGCAGAGACCATCTCTTTCCACCGAGACCACCGAGATTACAGATGAGGAGACAGGTTGGAGCAGTTAAGGATTTACTCGAGAATGTGCAGATAACAAGGAAGGCATTTCCAAGCCCGTGACCACCTGCCTGGATGTGGGGACAAAGGTCCCAAGTTCCAAGACTCTCCCCTCCCTCCTCGCATGCCTCTGGTCTAGCTGTGGCCCGCCGGGCAGGTAGAAAGCATCCACCTCTGGTTTGTGAAATACTTTGTGACTTCAGGGAGAAAGCTGAGTTGTGTTCAGTCGTGTTTGGCTCTTGGCAACCCCTATGGACTGTGGCCCGCCAGGCTCCTCTGTCCATGGGATTCTCCAGGCATGAATACTGGAGTGGGTGCCATTCCCTTCTCCACCAGAGAGAAAAAGCCTTACCTAAATGAACAGGGAAGGAAACACATTTGGAAAAAACATGGACAGTATTTATACTCTTGTAACACAAGCTGGCTTCTCCCTCTCGTTCTCCTAAGTTTTGTTCCTGTTAATACTCGCCAAAGGGTTCTCTGCAGCCTAAGATGTCAGCTGATAAGGGATCCTGGAGATTTGCATAATAATAAGGGCCTCTTGAAGGCCCTTGAGTTCTCAAGACTCAAAGGAATGCAGTTATGAAAGTGGAAAATTAAACCCACTGCTGCTAGATTCCACGGGGCCTTCCCCCAGCCCGTCACCATGCTGCTTGGTGAGTAGGGTCAGGAGGTCTTGACCTGCCCACCAGATGGCCCACTGTGGGGCGGCCGGCAGGAAGGCGCACCCTGCAGCCAACAGGCAAGGGACGTGAGCACTGGAGCCCACAAGCGCTCTTACCCACGTTCCTCCCTTTACCTGTGACCAGAGAGGGCAAGTGGTTTCCTTTAGGTCACCAGCTCATGGCAGCTCAGGCAGTCTGCAGGAGCTCCCAGTGGCTCAGCCCAGTGTTCCTTCTGCTAATGGACCCTGCTCCTCTGACACCCCTGCTGTTGGCAGACAGCTCCAGACGAGCCGTGACCTTGGGTCTCAATGTCGTCAGCTCAAGAATCAGCCCTCAAGGGAGGTGGGCATCATCAGCCCTGTTCTGGGGCAGCCCCCCTGTGAGGGAAGGACCCAAGCCCCTACGTCTGCTCAGGTCACCCCCCTGGTTCAAAAATTCTCCAGGGCCAGCCCTGTCCTCTCAAGCTTCTCATCCTGGATGGCCTTGGGCGTCCTGAAGCACTGACTTTAAACTTGCAAGGGGAAAAGACCACGTCATTCGCTTTTATGTTCATTGTGAAAAGAAACCAAGCTTCCTTGACTTTGCAGGATGATACAAGAATTCTGGTTCTTTCAGGCTATTGGTTCCAACATGGTGGACTGAGTTGACTTTGCTCTGGTTCTGGGGCTCTTCTGGAGAAGTTCGAGGCACACAGAGGCAGGAGTCAACCTTAGCCCATGCTGGCAGTGAGGTCCTTCCTGACTGGACCCCTGCCTTGCACATGGGACTGGCCTCCTGGGACCCAACGGTCCAGTTACACCAAATCGCCTGGTCCTCCCCAGATGCCCTGTGTCTCTTGTCCCCCAGGTGCTTGCTCATGCGGGGCCCTGAGCTCATCTCAAACTGGGCACTCTTCTTAAAAATTAATTAATTAATTTTTGGCTGCAATGGCATCACCAACTCAATGGACATGAGTCTGAGTAAACTGGGAGTTGGTCACGGACAGGGAGGGCTGGCATGCTGCAGGTCCACGGGGTCGCAAAGAGTCGGACACTACTCAGTGACTGAACTGAACTGAACTGCGCTGGGCCTTCATTCCCGCCTGTGGACTTTCTCTAGTTGAAGCAAGCATGAGCTGCTCTCTAGCTATGGGGCCCCGGCTACTCTTTGCAGTGGCTTCACCTTTTGCACACCACAGGCTCCAGGCTTTAGTAGCTGGGCACACAGGTTCTAGGGTGTGGGCTCAGAATTCTGCCTCACAGGCTTAGTTGCTTTGTGGTACATGGACTCTTCCCAGGCCAGGGATGGAACCTGTGTCCCCCGCCTTGGCAGATGGATTCTTTATCGCTGCACCTGGAGGGGGGTCCAGGCAGGGCATTCTGGATGTTTGGGGCTGGGTGACTCTTTGTTGCAGCATGATTCTCTGCATTGCAGCAACATCCAAAGCTGGCCTTCACCTGCCAGAGGAGCAGGACCAGACATCCTTCTGCTGATTTCTGAGCCTTAGTGATTGGCACCCTCATTGGGTGCTGATTCCCTAGCAGTATAATTTTGTTTATCTCCTCTCAATCTCCACGATGACTGTAAACCCCTAGAGGTCAAGGATTATGGCTCCAAATCTATATTCTTCAATCCTCAACACAGCGCAATATCTGATCCACAGAAGGGACAGAAGAAGTGCTGAGTGAATGAGCGATCTGCCAGTCTATGCTAGTGCCAAGGATGGTGATGAGCCCTCTGAGAAGCAAGACAATTATCCTCTCACCTAAGATCACTGTGCAGCTCAGCCACTGACATCACCTCAGGACCGCCATGTCACTTGATGGCTGCTTGAAAAATAACTCTGCCAACAAACCCAGATTTCATCACTTGGTCATAGTAACAGTAGTAACAATAGAGTATGACAGTGGCTGGGTCATGAGTGTCTTTGCCAAGTTCTGCCAGGTGTTTTCATTCTAATTGCTAATCCTCCTAATATTTCTACACGCTTATGTCTTATTATTCCCAAGTTATAGGTGGGAAAACTGAGGCTCTGAGAGATTAATTCACAAATTCAGCATCCGGGCAGCTCTAGGATTAGATCTAAAGCAGTTAGACTCCAGACCCTAATCATTGCCCTGTCTTTGGTTTTCCAAAGTTTATTCTTATGGATGATTCTCAAGAAGTGGTTGTTTAAAATCTGAATGGCCTCAGGGTTCCAGATGAGCAGGCTACCCACGCCCCGTTGCAGTCTTTGTCACTTCCTATCACAGCAATGAACCTCCAATTCTATCAAAATATGGGAAAAATCATTTTGACGCTGCATTTGCATATCCAAGGACTGGAGGATGGTTCGTATAATCAAATTATGTAGAGTTGTAAAAAGGGAGCATCGTTTAAATAGCTTACAAAATTACTTTGAAGACGTACGTTAAAATCTAAGGAATCCATCGCCTCCGAGATCTTTACAAAAGTGAAATGCTAATTGATTATGACAGCTTTGTCTCCATCCCGGGCACTGTTCTCCATTTCTACTCTGTCACTATCTCAGCTCCAGCATCGCTGAGACCTCGGCCCCTCTTCTGGCCCCACTCATGCCATGAGAAACAGCAGATGGAATTAATGCACGGCTGGCTTCCCCCATCTCCCTATAGTTGATCAAAGGAGCAGTCTGGGGGAAAAAAAAAAAAAACACCAGCACCCTGGAAGTTGCTGAAATTCTGATTTCTTTCCACAGTTTTATGGATTTTATAACATCTTTTATTGACTCTGCAAGGTCTCTGGTTCTCAGCATCTGTTTGTGGCATCTGTGGAGAAAGATAAATCCTATTTTTCATGCCACGGAACCAAATTTAAGAGACAGACAAACGAACAGGCCTTGGTAGGAGGGGCCAGCAGCGCATTCCTCTTCCTGTCCTGCTGTCCTCGGCCCCTCCGGGACCTTTTGCCCACAGGGAGGCAAGAGAAGGTCCCTTCTCACCCACCTGGTTTTGTCAGAGGCTGGTTGGTAACCATAAAAAAACTCCTCCGCATCATTTACAATTTCTCAGACTTAAAAGAATTGTGCCTGGTCACCCAGACCCATGATTATATATCAGGGAACTTCATTATAATAATAGCTATGGTGCTCCAACTTCTTTAAACCCTCAACTGTTCGATTCAGCCTCTTTGGCTCCATAACTGTTTGTAAGATTAATAGACTCCAAGGCATAACTGACTCTCCCACTGGGGAAGAAAAAAGAGAGAGATCCAATCCTACCCTCACAAAAGTGGCCCTGCCATCAGAAGACAGTGTCTGTATCCCTGACACCAAGGTGCAGAGGGGTGCTGGGGAGTGGGGTTGCCCTGCAGAGGATAGTCTGGAATGCTCTCCTTTCGCAATGTCTTGACTGGACTTCGTGGAAAATAGACTTAATTGCCGAGCCCGTGGGACGGAGCCAGAGCTGAATCGGGGCAGGGAGGTTTCAGCCTGGGCTAGGAGGTACACCCAAGGACAGTGGGGTCCCAGCAAGGAAGGTGGTGGATGGACTAGGCTTCCAGTTTGGTGTCAGTGGAGCCTGGAGGAGAAAGATGCCTGCAGCTCCCGGTCCCGGGAGCTTACACCAGTACCTACAGAATGACCTCTCCTGTAGGACATGGGAGCCCGTTTTCCAGGCTGGTGAGGAGGGCAGGGCGAGCCTTCCCAAGTCTCAGAGCCAGGGGGTCACCGGGGTGAGCCCTGGAGGGTCAGGAAATGCTTCTCGAAGTTGACGGTCTCAGGAAATGACAGCCATGATGAGCGGACCAGAGAGGAAGCTGCTGTGACGGAGGAAGGCCAGAGGCAGGCTCCGGGGCTGCAAGCGCGCCTGGGCCGGGGGGCCAGGAGAGGGTCCCCTCCTCAGATCGTGCCCTCCGGGGTCCACACTCCACGGGGTGCAGTCGCTCCAGCGCAGGTAGCCGTCGGAACAGAGTGCGGCCTGCCACTGAGGCGGGACCTGACTGACGGAAGTCTCCCCGTGGAAACAGGAAGTGGAATTCTAATCGCGAGCCTGTCCTCTGCAGCTCCCCTAACGGGGCCGCTCCTCTCGGCTCCTGTAATGTCCCAGGGGACCGGGCCCCTTGCAGTCTCACTGAAACAAGCAGGCTGCACAGTGAGAGGCGACTGAAATAGAGACGGGCTTTCCCTTCTGCTCCTGGATGGGAGGACCCGCCACGGCTACCGGAGAGGTGTCTGGACGGACCGTTCCTTCGCGGGGCTTGTGCTTCCCTGCTTCAAATAACTGCCTTTAACAGGACATCCGTGGAATCTGCTTCTCCCTCAGCTCCCCCAAAACACCCAAAGCAGATTGCAGAGATCAGTCGTCCCCCAGCCTCTGTTTCCTCTTAGCTGACCACCAGATGACCCTGGTGTGGAGAAGGAAGGTCGAGTGTTAGTCGCTCAGTCATGTCGGACTGTTTGCGACTCCATGGACTATAGTCCACCAGGCTCCTCTAGCCATGGGATTCTCCAGGCAAGAATACTGGAGTAGGTTGCCATTCTCTTCTCCAGGGGATCTTCCCGACCCAGGGATCGAACCCAGGTCTCCTGCACTTCGGGCAGATTTTATACTGTCTGAACCACCAGGGAAGCCTGAAGGAAAATCAGACCCATATTAATGTGGCTGTATTTCACACATAACTCAGTCCTTGGAAGAAAAGCTATGACAAACCTAGAGAGAGTATTAAAAAGTAGAGACATTACTTTGCTGACAAAGGTCTGTATAGTAAAAACTATGGTTTTCCCAGTAGTGATGTATGGATGTGAGAGTTGGACTATAAAGAAAGCTGAGCATTGAAGAACTGATGATTTTGAATTGTGGTGTTGGAGAAGACTCTTGAGAGTCTCTTGGACAGCAAGGAGATCCAACCAGTCCATCCTAAAGGAAATCAGTCCTGAATATTCATTGGAAAGGCTGATGCTGAAGCTGAAACTGCCATACTTTGGCCACCTGATGGGAAGAACTGACTCATTGGAAAAGACCCTGATGCTGAGAAAGACTAAAGGCGGGAGGAGAAGAGGATGACAGAGGATGAGATGGTTGGATGGCATCACCGACTCCGTGGACATGAGTTTGAGCAAGCTGTGGGAGTTGGTGATGGACAGGGAGGCCTGTCATGCTGCAGTCCATGGGGTCACAAGGAGTTGGACACAACTGAGGGACTGAACTGAATTCACGCATCTGCCCGGTAAAAGCTGGTGCCAAGGAACAAAGCCACGTCATAGACTTGTAATCATCCTTGTTCTTTAGACTTGAACCCTCTTCTGTTCCTCTCCACGAGACACTTTACCTGATGGATGTAAAGGGTTGCGTCCGTACTAAGAGTTAGACACTTTATGTGAAGTCCCACCCGACTCCAGCCTCCAGGCATGTGAACCCTCCAGTTAATTCTTCCTTCTTATCATTTCCAGGGAAACAGAAGCAGGGCCTACCACAGAGGATGCCCAGGACCAGTTTATAGACTCCCAAGGACTATTAACCTTCTGGAGAAGGAAGAAAAAAAAAAATACCCTTCTTGTGTCTAGGACATGCTGGGTGCTAATTTAATGTGGCAATGAGATAGAAGTCCTCTCAGGCTGCTGCCAACCTCACTGGATTGGAATGCCGTCTACTTAGCATAGAAGTCAAACAATTCCCTGGCAATAGATTGCCTTCCACTTGTAGGTCTACTAAATAAATAGAAAAGTAATTAACAGTGGGCGATGGCAGATATATCAGAGGGGATTTCATTACAGCAGAACAACAGAGGGAACCAGGAAGTCACTTTGTGTCCCAGCATCCGATGGGGCTCTCATGCTCCACCTCTGCAAGAGAAGAAATTTCAGAATTTCCTATCTTCACTTTAATCAACAGGGAAGAGAAAAATCTGAAATTAGTCCCCAAATAAATAATTCTCCTTATTGTTCCATTTAATTATTTTGGTCCTGGAACTTGTGGATGATTATACCTTTTTGTTGTATTTTTGCTTTTCTTCCTTCCTTCCTTTCTTTTTTTTTTTTTTTTGGAGCGGGAGGGGGGTGGGGCTTGCCTATTAAATATCTGAATTTCAAAATGCTAACTGAATGTCTCATTTTTATTCTTTCCTCCCTTTGGAAAATAAGTGGCATTATGTCACTTAGAACAGCAGGAAGGAATGAAATTTCATAGGAAGGAAATTTATACTCAGTTGGAAAAAGAAAAGATGTTGAAGGCATTTATTTTTGACCAGCTTTTAAAAAACATATTGGAAAGTACTAAATTCAATTTTGCATGTCCAGAATGGTATAACCTAATTTTAGCATATTAATTAACAATAAAAGTAGTGTTTTTGCCTCATACAAAGAAATAAAATAATTAACTTACTGAGGAAATGGGGTCATATGATTTTACTTTCCGAGGGTAATGAATGACATTGAACAACAGTAATGAGGTTTTGAAGAGCAACTCTGGCTACTGAGCCCTTTTGGAATTCTTTGCTAAATACCCAACAGCTGGCCAGTTTACCCTGTCTCCAAACATTCCTGTCTCAACCCAGACTAACCCACCTACACGTCAATGAGTCAAGCCTATGTTCCCCAGGAAGAATGCTGAGCAGCAGGGGCAGGTAAGTTTTTAGGATTCTCAAGGCTGAGCTGAGTGTCTGAATGGTCCCTGAGTCAATAAACACTCAGGTGCTTTCTACTTGGGGGAGAAATTCCAACATTTTGTAGGTTTCCATATTTGGACATTTGAACTTGGAATATTTTGTCACGTTTTCACATAGCTTCATTCCCCAGGGGTGGGGAAAAACCTAGTCTTTCAAATGGTTATTACAGAGCTAAGTGCATAAATATGCATGAGAGGTCATTATCACCACGAGATGATACTTAAAAGGTTCGAGTGTCTCTTACTAAGATTTTTCAACTTGTTCGGTGACAATAAATCAAAGTCTCCAGTTTTTGGTTGCTGAACTTTGCCTTTGATGATTCCTTCAAAGTTTTCAGGAAAATGGTTTCTGAGCCCTGAGTGGCACTCGAGCGTCCAATCATTCATGAATTTGACAGATGTTTAAGGAGATCTTTAATTGTCAGTGTCTATGTTTCATGCAGAAGGGCCACCTTTGGAGCACTGTAGTCAGTCCTCTCCCCTGGAGGAGGAAATAGCAACCCACTCCAGTATTCTTGCCTGGAGACTCCCCATGGACAGAAGAGCCTGGTGGGCTACACTCCATAGGGTCGCACAGAGTCGGACATGTAGTCAGATAGAAGCAACTTAGCACACAGTCAGTCCTCTGAAGATCAAGTAACAGAATTTCTAGATTTTAGAGCTTGAATAGAGGTTTGGAGAAGTGAAGTCACTTGTTCCAGGGGACATCTTGTCCTATGGTAAAGATTGGAAGTAGGATGTGACCCCTAGGGCAGGCCTCTGACCAGTGAGTCTGCAAAGCTTGGGGTCCAAAGTGCAGAATCACCCGGGGAACCATGATAACAAGAGCTGCATTTTGACTCACTTCTGACTTCCAGAACTTGGTATTTCAATGGTGAAATCATATGTAGAATGATCAGAATCAGAATGACTCTTCAACATGATATTCCCATTCACTAGTGACTTCAGCTCAACCCTGGGTATGCGGCAAGTTCCCTCTTGGGGAAGATAGAATTTCTGTCTTCAGGATCAGTCATCCCTGTGGCCCAGATCTCTGTGGGAAACAGAGAAAAGATGATGGAGCTGGGGAGAGGGGACAGCCCCTCCCAGAGCCTCACTCCTTCTCTCTCTTGGTGGGCGGGAATACTACTCGTATAGTCCACGGGGTCTGGCTATGCTGCTTGTCCCACATTTATAAAGAAAACAATTTACAAACAATTAACAAAAACAACTCTTTCTTAAATTTTTCCTTGTGGGCTCCTGGTCTCTGATTTATAGGCCAAATCTTTGGAAAGCAGAGCAAGTAGAATCCAGGGTGACAGGCATCTCTCCACCAGGAACTGATTTATGGTCTGATGGAAACATCTATGCTATTTCACACTGGGTTTTCCCTGAATCCTAAGGCTGACCTTGCTTAAGCATGTTGCAGTGAAAGGGAAGTGTGTGAAAAACAGAGCCTTGACATTTATCTGGAGAAAACTCTAATTCAAAAAGATACGCTCAAAGATTGCAGCACTATTTACAATAGCAAGACATGGGAGCAACTTAAGTGTCCATCAACAGATAAATGAATAGAGAAGATGTGGTACACATATACGATGGAGTATTACTCAGCCATAGAAAGAATGAGATGAGGCCATTTGTAGCAACATGGAAGAATCTAGAGACTGTCATACTAAGTGATGTAAGCCAGAAAGAGAAAGATGAATACCATACAATATCACTTATATGTGGAATCTAAAACAATAATACAAATGAACTTATTTACAAAACAGAAATAGACCCACCCACATAGAAAAAAAAAAAAACCAAAAACTTATATTTACCAAAGATGAAAGGTGTGGAGAGTGATAAATTAGGAGTTTGGGATTAACAGGCACACACCACTATATATAAAACAGATTGAAAAAACAAAACAAAACAAGGACCTACAGTAAATAAAAGGGAACTTATTCAACATCTTGCAATAACCCATGATGGAAACAAATATAAAAAAGTATATATATATATATTATATATATAAAATATATATATATATATACACATATGGGGGTTTTCATATCTGTGGGCTTCCCTGGTGGCTCAGATGGTAAAAAATCTGCCTGCAATGCGGGAGACCTGGATTCAATCCCAGGGCCGAGAAGATTGCCCTGGAGAAGAGAATGGCAACCCACTCCAGTATTCTGGTCTGGAGAATCCCATGGAGAGAGGAGCTTGGCGGGCTATAGTTCATGGGATCACAAAGAGTCAGACACAACTGAGTAATTAACACTTTCATTTTTTCATATATACAGACACACACACACACACACCTGACTCACTTTGTTGTGCACCAGAAACTAACACAACACGGTAAATCAACTACTTCAAAAACAAATAACTGAACTGACAGGGAGGCCTGCTCCACGGGCAGAGCCCCAGAGGAAGTGTTGCCTTTGTAACCTGCTCAGGAAAGCTCTTCGCTTCCCTGGTGGCTCAGAGGTTAAAGCATCTGCCTCCGATGCGGGAGACCTGGGTTCGATCCCTGGGTTGGGAAGATCCCCTGGAGAAGGAAATGGTAACCCACTCCAGTATTCTTGCCTAGAGAATCCCATGGACAGAGAAGCCTGGTAGGCTACAGTCCACGGGGTCGCAAAGAGTCGGACACGACTGAGCAACTTCACTTTCCCTTTCAGGAAAGCTCTTCAAGGCTGGCTTTCCCACACTCAGGTTTGTTGTTACCGAAGCTGACATTTTAAACCTGACTTCTGTTCTACACCATCGTTTCACCCATCACGTGACCCCGGAGACGCGCGAGAGGAACAGGCACCGTGAGGGCCACTGCAACTGCCTCTGTCTCCTCCACTTCAGAGCCGAGGGAACTCGGGTAAGTGACCTCGTTTCTGAGAGGCTCAGTGCCCCATCTGCAAACCGGAGGTGATCCTGCCCACCCTGGCTCCCAGGAGCTCAAGGGTAGAGGTGATTATGCACAGAGCGCTGGGTCCTGGGAGGCGTTCACCCAAGGCTTTCCAGACTTCTTCCCAAGTTGTGTCTGAACTCACTTCAGTCATCCCCAAATGCCCAATAATCATTTATCTTATTGAAAACTCAGTTCATGTATCTCTTTATTGTTTTATTATTTCCTTTCAACATTTTATTGTATTGTCTTTATTTCAATGTTTTTTTTAAAAGCTGCCTCTTTTCATACTGAATTTTCTGTGTGTCTTGATTTGAGTTTCCAAGGGATGAGTTTCTTTTGCAGACTCTCTTATCAATGTCATGTTTCTACCTTAGAAGCCCAGGAAGCTTGCTGACGGACTAACAGAATGATCAAAATGTCCCAAACCCAAGTTTTCTCTTTCATTTTAAATAACTCACAGTCTTCCCCAAACCCCAGAACTGCAGAGTCAGGTGAGACCTCCAAGATCTGGGTGGGCCAGAGGGATGACCAGGGCTAGAGAAACATGCTAACCGATGGAGATGCAGAAATGGCCCGGGAAGCAGTACCGCAGTACTGCCTGACTCATGGACAGATGCTCACCGTGTGGACTTGCTCGTTTCCCCGGGATGGCGTTCCACTGTGCTCTGGGCTGCCCTCAATCCTTTTGGGAGATAACTTGTCTCTTCCCTGATAACCACTGTGTACTTTCTGCTCGTGATTCTTCGTATATTTACTTTTATCCACATGTTTTGCTCAGAATCTTGTTTCAAGTGCTGACCTTACACCTTTGCCTAAATGACTTGCAAACACATGTGGATATAAATATCAGTATCAGACTGGGTTACTCTCCCCATGGACATGTACTTATTTACTCATCTTTTGCAAACTAAACATCTCCTCCCATGTGCACCCCTCCATTCTATCATCAGCTTTGAGTTATTCATCCAACTAGCATTTGCTGAGCTCCTGAGTCATTCATCCAACTAACATTTGCTGAGCTCCTCCAAGGCATCGGGCTCTGAGCTCGTGTGCTAATTCTCTGCTTTCTGTTTTCCTTTTCAACCCTCAGAAGTCCTTCTTACCACTGTGCTCCGAGGTGCCCACACAAAATATAATATCCCATGACAGGATGTCTTTCCATGTGCAAACCAAAATAGCCCTGGCCTTTGTGCGGCTGTATTCCTTTCTAAACTCGTCCTGACACAACGTCTGGTCTCACCTCTCACACATTTTTGCCACTTTCTGGCACACGTTGTGAGGTGCTGTCATAGATCTAAGTTGATTTTTTTTGGCCTCTTTATTTGTGAGCTTTGGATCCATTCACATGTTTCTCCTCCCCACGATTTGAATTGCGTCCCTGGTGGGAAGTCAGATGCTTGCTTTTCAATCCCTTTTCCTTCTGCTAACAAAACTGTTAAGGAAAGGTTAGCCTCACTTGGAAAAGAGGCTCAATGACATTTTAATAAAGTGACCACTTAGATAGTCTTGTTTTAAATGACAAACTCTCCATTTGAAAAAATTTAGAGCTGAATGAGATCTGAGAATTCTCATTCAGTCTAAACTCCTGCGGGGAGTGTATGTTGAGTCAGGTTTAGAATCCGGGCCTCTGGACTCAATTCAGTGGGGCAGGGGGGAGGTTCCTTTTAAATATTATCTTTTCTTTTTTTTAATCAAAAATATATATGCAGGAGGGTGGGAAGGAGGTTTGAGAAGGAAGGGACATATGGATACATATAGCTGATTCATGTCCTTGTACAACAAAAATTAACACAACACTGTAAAGCAATTATACTCCAATAAAAAATATAGATGCAAAATAAAGAACAGAAGGTAAACCGAAGACCATGCCGATCAAGCATGTTTCAGCACCCTGTGGCCCCTAAATGTGCGATCCCTCCCAGACAACTTAACCTCTGAGGGGCGTTCTTTCATTCCCAGGGATCCCTCCAGCTCACCCTGGTTCAGCTGTCCTCCAAGCCCGACAGAACCCAGGTCTCTCTTCCCAGCATGCTAATCTCTCGTGATCACAGTGGGTCTGCTGTGGTTTGTCATTGGCAGCCAGGCCCGCTAATGTTGCCTGAGTCTGTCTGAATGTTTCTCTTGATGGGGATTATGTTTTATTTTTGGACAGCCCTCATTGTTAGAAAGTTTTCCTGCTAATCGCACAAAACTCTGCCTTCCTCTGCTGTCCTCACCAGGGGTCCATTTTGCTCTGTGACCTTGTGCACACACAGTGCTCTGGGGCTGAGCCACAGACGACTTTGACCTGAGCAGTCTCTCCTGGCCCCTCTTTCTCCTGGCCCTAGATCTGGGCTCTCCTGACCTCCGACTTCCCTTGCTCCAACTCCACTTTCAGTTTTGCACTGAAGCTTTGTCATGAGCGACCCAGTGGGGCGGTCCTTCCAGCTTCTTCCAGGACATGACCTCCAGTGTGGAACCCTGGCCTCCTGGAGCTCTGGCCTGCCCCCACCCTCACTCGGTCTCAGGGGTTTGGGAGCGATCCTCAGATGTGCAGGTCTCAGTTCTGTCCCCTGGAGTGGCCCCGGGTACATCTAATCCCTGGTAGTATTTTAGGAACATGACCCCATGCCTCTTGTTCGCTCTCCCGGGCACTCTTGCAGAGGGTGGATAGAAGCGCCTGCATGCGTAGTCTGACCTGTGCAAGGCCCCAAGCCACTTCCCTGCCTTGGCTGGAACAAGCTGTTTCAGCGCTGCCGGCTCCAGCCATGGGCTTTGTTCAGCTGCATGTCCACACCCCGGGCTTGCGGTCAACTGAACAAGTCCACGCCGTCCCCTCTCCTACGAACGGCTGTTTAGCCTGGTCCCTACTATTCTCGACTCACCTGTTTCCAAACCCTCATGCATTCTGTTCATTCCTATTTTGCTTGGATTCCTTATTCTGGCACCTGATGTCTTTATGAATCTTGACTCTTTCATGGGCCTTTACTTTTCCAAGCTTTCACTGTGCACGGAGTTTAATATGTGAAGATTCTGTGCTTCAAAAGCATAGATGAAAGTGAGCGGTCGGGGTGTGGGTTCACAGCTCTGAAGCAGCTTCGCACGTGCACTGGGATCAAGTAGAGACGTGGTGGGTGGTGGGTGGCGGAAGCCAGGTTTCCCCAGCGGGGATGGGAGGTTGTGGATACATGGTGTGGAGGAGGGGCTAGATTAGGGCCAGAGACCTCGGGGTGAGCTCAGGTGCAGCCTAGCACAGATGCTAAGGGATGTATTCTGAAGCACTGATAGACTTGTGTGCACACACAAGCTAGCTTCCATACATACATTTCCAGGCTCTGTTGGTTGAGGGGGGCCCAGACATAGGGACATTCCAGGAGCAGGAAGCCCACGCAGGGTCCACTACTTGGTTTCGAAATGTAGTTCTCTGATAAAAAGCACCCGGGCTTTTGGGAGAAAGGGCTCGTTCCAGGACTGGGTCAGGGAAAATGGAAGATGAGCCTGAGCCATGTTGTAGCCGCAGAAAGTGAGGAAGTGCTTCCTTCACCACAAGTCAGGAGCACGTCAAAGGGACACATGCGTCAACCCAAGGCCACCTCAAAGCTCTGGAATAGCCAGAGTTGTCCTGATGGGAGCAAAAGCAAATAGCACAGTACTGCATTATAACGCAAAGTCCAAAATGCACCTACCCAAGTCCGTGTGGACATAAAGAAAATATATACAGAGACAGGAGGCAAGGGACGAGCACCCTTACAGACCAGCTCCAAATAATTTACACAGACACCCCCAGCCCAGACCTCTGGACTTAGTGACTTGTTTACAAAGAAGGAGTTCTGGAGGAGGGGACAATGCCATTCCTCCTGGACAAGCCTGACAAGCGCTCCTGGGGTTAGGTGATTGTGTTCCTGTCATCATTTACACATCAGGGAGGCAGCGCACGCTTTTGATACGCTGTGATGAGAACGGCCCTTCACCTCTGTGTTCTCTCCCCTCTCCCCAGATCCATTAACTGTGGTCTATTCATGAAGAAACATCAGAAAAAGCAAATGGAGAGACTCTACAGAACAGCTGACCAGCGATGCTCAAAACTGTTAAGCCATCAGCAATAAGGAAAGACTGGGGACTGTCACAGAGCATAGGAGGCTGGGGAAAGATGACAACCAAATTTAGTACCTATGCATGTTTTCTGTATCTAAAATGCCTTCTCCTCCAAATGGTTAAAAATAAAAATAAAGGAAAGGCACATACATAACTTTAAAATGGTATTCAACAGGCAAGCACAAGGGATCTGATATTCTGTTAGTGACCGCTTGCTGGATGGTGTTGGTCCAACATCATCTACTGCTTTTGGGCTGATCACAGAGCTCCCTTCTTGTGGGCATGATGGCCCCCACCCACGACTGGACTCTCCCCAGTCAACGAAGCTGGGACTTTACCCCATGGTATGTGGGTGTGGCAAGCTCCAGAACTCTACACTTCCAAGGCTGTGGCATTCCACTGTGCTTATCCAGACGAAGACCAGCCGTGACTTTTCCCTTAATTACCATCTTCACGGGTGTTCCCTCCTACCTAAGGCAAAGTGGAGGCTCCACCCAACTCCGCTACATCCTCCTTGGCTCCGCCCACCCTTGAGATTCTGTTACCGCCCCTGCTACCCTGCTTGTTTGGGGCTGTGTGTGCTCCCGGGTGTGCCTGCCCGCCTCCCTCCCAGACACTGACCCACGTTCCTCCCACACCTCATCACACTCCCTGAAGAAGCTTTGGAAACTTCAGGGACTCGGGACTCCAAGACACTCCAACTATTTCAGCAACTCCTTGACATTTATGAACAGCGATAAAGAATATATGTGTTCCTCTGTTTCTGCCATTCTTGTTTTCAGGACTTGATTGGAACATAAGCTCTTTGGGTTCAGGGTCTTTTTAAGGACGTCATGTTTTATTTTTATATATGGGTTTGGCAAAGCGTTATTTGGGCAAATTTTCCCCTCTATGTTGCTTGGTGAAGTATTGATTGAGCATGTGAGTGTCTAATAAGGAGCAATGTTAGTTTCTTCAGTTTGTCTTTACATGGGCAACAGTTTCAAGCACCTCCTCCAACCTGCCCCTTCCCTACAACAAGAACCCGTGTTGCTTGGATCTTCGTTGAGGCTTATCCTCCACCCTGTGGCTTCTGTCTAACTGTCTCACCCGAGGTCTCATCTGCCAACCTGAGGATTACCCAAATGGGTTTGAATCCACTGCACAAACAGAGATCCATAAAGCCCCTCATGAGAGGCCTTGCTGAAGAGCGTAAGACTCAGTGTCTACACCACTGCCTGGCCTGTGAGCTCACTAATGCTCTCACAGAAGCTTTTAGGTTCCCGAGCAGAGCTTGTCCTCAGAAAGCCCAATCCCCTCTTCAAAACCCTGCTCTTCTCAGATGTCAGCTTAGAAAGAAATTGTCATAGCCTTTCTGTTTCTTTCTTGATCACACTCACCCAGCTCCCCCGGCCCTCAGCATGTGTCTCTCTCTGATTTACCCAGGGCCATCCTCAGAGCCCGCTCCCCTTTCTTATTTCAACATCGCCCCCGTTGGTCCTTTCCTTTCCAAGTGTTCACATGAGAGAGTCATGGTGTTTCTCAATCCTCTGCCTGCGATCCGAGCCCACGACGTGGGGCAGGGATGAGGGGAGGGATGCAAGGAGGAAAGTGCCCGGGTCTCACTGGACGGCCTGGGGTCCTGGCTGCTGTGAGAGCGAGCCCCTGTGGGTGCGTGGCTGGGGTGTGACAGTGCGTGTTGATGGCGTGCATGTGCTCGTGTGTGTGCCTACATTTGTGAGTGTGTATATGTGTAAGGCAGTGTGAGTGGATGTGTGTGCTTGTGTGCCTGTCCATGTATGTATGTGTGTATGTGTGAAACAGTCTCAGTGTGTGTGTGTGTAAACAGGGTGTGTGTTGGCCTCTGTGTGTGTATGTGTGTGAGATGGAGTGTGTGTGTGTCTGTGTGTGAGGCACTGAGTGTGCGTCTGTGTGCCTGTTCATGTATGTAGGTGTATATGTGTGTGAGACAGTGTGAGTGTGTAAGACAGAGTGAGTGTGTGCATATTGGCCTATGCATGTGTATGTGTGTAAGGCAGTATGTGTGTCTGACCGTGTATGTATGTGTGTTTGTGTGTGAGATAATGTGAGTGTGTGGTGGAGAGGATCACACACCAGCTTTGGAGAGGCCATGTCGAGTCGGCTGGGACCAGATTCCTCAAGAGGCCTGTGGTGAGCAGGCTGGGTGAGGGGCTGGGGGCAGGTAGGGAGGAGGGGGTGGAGAGGTGGGGAGGTGAGGGGCGTGTGGGGACGTGGAGGGGCAGGGAGGAGGGCCTCGGGGTGTCCTGAGGTGCAGACTTCCTCCCCCTCGGCCCCCCGGCCGCAGCAGGGAACGGCTGCACACAGCACCCCCCAACTGGTCAAGAATCTGGCCTCCGTGTGTCCACATTCTGCTCTTTGCTGCCCCCAGACCCTGCCTGGAGCCCCGACTTCCTCACGTGTGAAGTGGGGCCACTACCAACTGCAAATTGAACGCAAGCTGCGGGAGGACTGGATGAGACGGAAAATGCCTGGCACGGGGCTTGGCTAGGGAAAAGCACTTTACCATCAGCGAGAGCTGCTCTCTACAGAGCCCTCGGCGTGTATCACCTCTTTGCATCACGTATACAATGTCTGTAACTACAAATCAGTGCCTGTCCTTATTTTTCTTCAAAATTGAAGAAATAATATTTTATTGAGATAAAATTGATTTTTTAAAAATTTTTACTTAAGTGTAGTTCATTTAAAAGCGTATCATTTTTAACTTTCCTCTCTCTCATAGGTGGTCCTGGTGTGTAGGAAATGTTCAACCTTGTGCGGACCTGATCTCTGTGCTCCCCGTGCTAAAACACTGCTTTGATCGACCTCTGGATGCCTTGACTTATTGGCTTTGAATTGATCTATTGATTTAATAGAAGTCATTTTTCATGCTCACTGGGTCTGGATAAAGCAGTCAGGTTAGCTCCGGTTTGGCCAACATCATCAATAATAGATGTTTTCCTGATTCTGTTGGGTGATTCATTTCCACGGCATAAACACAGGAAACCTCTGTCAACATCACGGCGCTGGTATTTCTGCACAGAACCAGAGCCCCCGCCCCGTCCAGTGGATCCCGTCCACCTGCCCTCTTCATGTTTGGGAATAGCTACCCCTCACCGCTTCATCTCAGGAAGGGCCCCCAGCCAACTGCACTCCCGAGGGCAGAGGCCTGTGGGGCTGGGGTCAGCAGAGCCCAGGACGACGTGGCCACCCTCCCTGCCTGCAGCCCCTTCCACGCCCCTCGGCCCAGTGACCAGCTGAGTAAGCGCCCTCCTGGCAGGTCAGCGCCTCATTGAGAAACAGTGGAAATGAGGTCATCAGCAGTGGAGATTCACTTCCTCTGCACATTTGCAGCCAACCAAGAAAAAAAGAAAAGAGCTACACGTTGAGCCCGAGGGTGTCGGAAGGCCGTCATGATTTTAATTCTTGCTAACAAAGCCCAGAGCACATGTGCCTCACAGATGTGCAGAGCGGCACACGTGCGCACACCAGCCCCAGGACACCTGCTGTCCTAGCTCCATCCACCCAGAATCTGCTGTCCAGCCAGGTTCCCGGAAGTGTGGCCACTAGGAGACAATGCCTCTGGGTCTCAGGTCCAGGAGCTGGCGGGATTTTGTGCTTCTAAAAGCCTTTAGTCCCAAATCTCAAGGGTTTGATTTTGTTTTTGTTTTGTTTTTTAAACTTTTTATTTTATATTAGAGTAGAACCAGTTAGAGTCTGCAGGAGGGCATGGCAACCCACTTTGGTATTCTGGCCTGGGAGTCCAATGCACTGAGCAGCCTCATGGGCTACAGTCCATAGGGTCGCAGCGACTGAGCAGGCATAGCCGATTAACAAGGTTGTCATAGTTTCAGGAAGACAGCAAAGCAACTCAGCTGTGCATATACATGTATCCAGTCTCCCCCAAACCTGCCTCCCTTCCAGGCTGCCACATAACACTGAGCAAAGTTCCCTGTGCTGCCCAGCAAGTCCTTGTTGGTCATCCGTCTTGAATACAGCAGCGTGTACATGTCCGTCCCAAACTCCCTAACTATCCCTTCCCCCCGTTCCTTCCCTCTTGGCACACTCTAAATCCACTCTCTAAGTCTGTACCACACCTCAAGGTTCTGTGCACAGCTCCTGACGGGGGTGGCAGGGCTGGGAGCTTCATGCCAGTGCGGCATGTACTTTGGGGAAATGAAAGTTGGCCTCCAAGAATCAAAAAATAGGAAGTGAATCTAGCTGGCTGCGTTGGCTCTTCACCCCTTCACATCCTGGGCGCTGCCCCCGGGCACTGTCTAGACCCTCCAGTGCGGCCGCGGGACCAGTTGTCCTGTGTCTGGCACGTGTTTTCTGTGAGGCAGACCAGTGTCTGGGAACCACAGCCAGGAAACACAAGAATGAGGGTCTGATTTCCCTCCTGGCCCCCAGCACTGAACAGTTTCAGCTGAAAGGAAGAACAGCACTTTCTTTCTCATGACATTTTGAGGGTGAAAATGTCTCCTGGAGGCACTTCCTCACAAGGAGGATCTCCAGTCCTGAAATGCTGACCCACGTGAATCCCATTTAAAGCTCTCGCTGCCCTTAAAGTTCCTGTACTGACATCTTCTATTTCCCCCTTTCTCACAGCTCTAGTCTTCTCCATGGAAAAGAAAGCTACTTCTCTTAATAATTAATTACGGGAGCTATTTAAGGCATTTGGAGCTCTAATCAGAAACCTCAGCCTTATCACTTTTTGCCAAAGTGAGCTCCATTATTAGTTGATTTCCACTGGTCTGAAACTTAAAGAAAACCTGATGAAATATTCCTCTGAGCCTGAATTTAAGCTCCGTAACAATTTTTGACTCTGCAAAAAAAAAAAAAAGTCCCTTAATAATTATATAGGGAGTTGCTAATAGTTCACACCCTCACATTCCCCAAATTCCTATGCGAATTACATAAATGGAGCCCAGGCGCAGTTGCAGAATTGAATATTCAGGCTTTATTATCACGCTTATCTCCCCTGGACTCAGGGAAGACTCTGGTTCATTCTTGCTTCAGATATTCTGACTATAGCCATGTTTCCAATCCCAGGATGGAGAGTGTGTCGTTAGCTATTTTGTGTCCACCCCCACCGCCCCCCAGAGAAGGCAATGACACCCCACTCCAGTACTCTTGCCTGGAAAAATCCCATGGGCAGAGGAGCCTGGTAGGCTGCAGTCCATGGGGTTGAGACATGACTGAGTGACTTCACTTTCACTTTTCACTTTCATGCATTGGAGAAGGAAATGGCAGCCCACTCCACTGTTCTTGTCTGGAGAATCCCAGGGATGGGGGAGCCTGGTGGGCTGCCATCTATGGGGTCGCACAGAGTCGGACACAACTGAAGTGACTTAACAGCCACCGCCCCCGCCCTCCCTCCAAACCTCCACTCCTTCCGGCTCCCCAAACCCTTGAAATCTTCTGGAAGAAAAGTACAGGCTGAAATCCATTCTTGAAGATGGTTAAAAAGGGTCAAGAGTTCTGGTTCACCAGATGTTTCTTAGATGTCTTACCTTTGTTTGGCAACATTTTTGGGTATAGGATTGTGTCTCATTTTCACTCAGAGGGTGTTACAGAGAAGGAAAGCAAAGAGGTGAACTGAAATTTGTTTATTTTAATTAGAAAAAGATTCTTCATTTTCCAAGGCTTTGCCACAGCAGTGAATTTAATAGTATATAATTAACTCTAATGTGCTTATGATTTGATTTGCAAAATTTCTTTCAAGGTAGATATTTTGGGGAGAGAGAAGTTCAGGATTCCAGCCTGACCATGGGCTTTGATTCTGATGGTCCGCATGGTGGGAGGGATGAGGGGTGCTGGTGAAGGCTGGCTGACACAGGACCATGCCCTGTGTGTAATTCCTTAGGTGGGCTGAGTGGTGGCCCCCCAGAAGGGGAGCCTACAGGCACAGTGGCCCCCCAGCTTTGTCAAGTCTTCTCTGGGCTGCAGAGTTCATACATGAACGTGAGGATAACCTAGGAGAAGAGACAGGGCACTAGCGAATCAGCTTCTGTCTCACCTGAACATCTTAGCAGGTCTCAGCAGGCAGAGAGCTGGGAAGGACGGCTGAGGAGGTCACATCAAAGGGGAGCAAAAAGGGAGGCACCGCCGATGGCTCACCATGGACCAAGGCCTCCTCTGCAACATGGAAGCAGATGTTGTGAGCCCACCTGGGCTGGACGGCCGGACAGCTGGACAAAAGCACACGTGTTTACTGCTAAAGGGGATCCAGCAAGAGGCCAACCGGACACAAGGCCGGGTGGAGGGCTTGCCTGGGGTAAAAGACACACCTGGGTTTGTTGGGAAAGAAAACTGGTCAATCCCTGTGACCTTCTTTCTCCAAATTTGCAAAATGTAGGCACTTGTCCTCCCTTCCTGGTCACTGTGAGGATGCGGCATTGCATGTGAGTGCCCGGCCTGGGGTCTGGCACTGGGAGGTGCTCGACAGGCACTCAGTCGTGCCAACTCTTTGTGACCCCATGGACTATAGTGTGCCAGGCTTCTCTGTCCATAGGATTCTCCAGGCAAGAACACTGCAGTGGGTTGCCATTTCTTCCTCCAGGGGATTTTCCTGACCCGGAGATCAAATGCCCATGTACTGCATTGTCAGGTGGGTTCTATACCACCGAACTACCTGGGAAGTCCACTCAACACGTGGGTCTGTCATTAAGGTTTGGTGGGTCCTGGAGAAGCTCCTCAATCAAAGTTATCTTCCCCTCTGACCTACATCGATGAATGAAACTCCAGCCACCACTCGGTGGAGAGGTTGTGTCCTTTGAAGGGTCCTGTTTAAACACAAACCATGCTCCAGGGGCTGGAGAGAGGGCACTGGGAAAGAAACCCACTCCCAGCTGGAAACACCTTTGTTTGAACTGAGATTATCAGGTTAACCAGTCAGTTAATGAGCAGGGCTCCGACAGTTGGCAAACTGGCAGATGGGTTTGAAGGAGTGGAGTGAGAATGGGGCTAGGGGACGAGGGAAGAATCCTGACGCCGGAGGGCTGACTGGCTGGCCAATGGCCTAGGGTTAGGGGGCCCGGAAGGGAGCTGGGATTGGAAGATGGTGGCTGGGGCGGGCCCAGTGGGGGAGGGGCTCAAGGAGCAAATTACCAAGATTCAGTGTTGTGAGACTCAGGGTGCACTTATTTTTAAATATTAAATAGTTGCTTTCAACTGATATGCTCAGTTCAGTTCAGTTCAGTCTCTCAGTCATGTCCGACTCTTTGCGACCCCATGGACTGCAGCACGCTAGGCCTCCCTGTCCATCACCAACTCCCAGAGTTTACTCAAACTCATGTCCATTGAGTCAGTGATGCCATCCAACCATCTCATCCTCTATCATCCCCTTCTTCTGCCTTCAATCTTTCTCAGCCTCAGAGTCTTTTCAAATGAGTCAACTCTTTTGTGTGAGGTGGCCAAAGTATTGGAGTTTCAGCTTCAGCATCAGTCCTTCCAATGAACACCCAGGACTGATTTCCTTTAGGATGGACTGGTTGGATCTCCTTGCAATCAAGGGACTCTCAAGAGTCTTCTCCAACACCACAGTTCAAAAGCATCAATTCTTTGGCACTCAACTTTCCTTATAGTCCAACTCTCTCATCCATACATGAGTACTGGAAAAACCATAGCCTTGGCTATTGTTGGCAAAGTAATGTCTCTACTTTTTAATATGCTGTCTGGGTTGGTCATAACTTTTCTTCCAAGGAGCAAGATATGCTCAGTATACTGTTATTCAAACTCTGATGTTTCTCCAGGTGAAGAACCTTTAAATTTAAAGTGATGGGTCCACCTGTTAACCTGGAAAAAGTCCAACATATATACTATCTGTGTCAAAGGACTCTGGAAACTTGGGGAAAAAGAGTTTGGTAACTATTGCTGGGGTCGTGTGGAGGGAGGGCACTTACTTTTAATCTCTAGTGTATCATGGGAAAGGGTTTCTTCCTAACCCCCCAGATATGCCCTGAGACCCCTAAATACACCACGCAGTGATGGAGGCCCTCAGGCTCAGAGCACGTGCTGTGTCCGCATCATGGGGACCACTCCTTATCCGACCTTCGAGCGTGTTCTTTCCATACTCAAGGCTGCGATGCCAAATTATCCTCTGAGGGAACACCCAATGAGTCTTCCCAAACAGAGGATCCATTTTTTTTTGTTGTAAGGAAACTTCTTCCTGTGTCTCCTACTACTTCCTAAATGAGGGCTAACAAAAAAGCTGCCAGGTGACTTGAAACTGTCTTTCTCAAACCTCGGCCTTGTGACTTCAGGGGCAGATACTGCTCTGTTGAACGGGGTGGAGGGCTTCTGGATCCACAGCATGCTTGATACTAGCAGGACCCTCGCCAGCTGTGGGAGCCACAAATGCCTCCATCGGTCTCTCTGGGGTGGAGGGAAACTGCTCCTGGCTGACAACCACTGACCTACAAAGGAGAAGTTGTCACCTCATGTGACAAGGCGTCCATCCGGAGAGAGCAGAGGCTCACAGAAGCCCCCAGATTCCCCGGCTCCTCCTGAGCCTCGCCCACCATTTCCACTCGCGGCTTTTATCCCGACTGCGGCAGGACAGCCATGTTACCTTGGGCTCAGGAAGGGAAGAGGCGACCGGTGAAGAGCTGCCCTGGTCCTTCCGACAGCCCTCCCCAAGGAACTGGACTTGCACTTCCTTTTCTGGGTGTTGCAGCCTCTTCCAGATCAAGGGACTTGTGGAAAGAGAAGTAATTCTCACTGGCCATGTTGCCACTTCAGCAGAAGCGAGGATTCTGTCACTAAGCATGAGGGGTTGAGTTGAGTACCGCGAGGCCCCCTTCGTTAAGTTAAGCCCTGAGCACAAGGGCCTCACTTGACCAAAGAGTCAACTCATCCTTTTCTTTTTTTCACGTAAAACTGATTGAAAACAGACCCATCACAGGTGTGTTGGTGTTCAGTTGCCAAGTCGTATCAACTCTGTGACCCCATGGACTGCAGCACGCCAGGCCTCCCTGTCCCTCACTATCTCCAAGTTTGAAAAAGAAAGTGAAACTCGCTCAGTCGTGTCCAATTCTTTGTGACCCCATGGACTATACAGTCTATGGAATTCTCCAGACCAGAATACTGGAGTGGGAAGCTTTCCTGTCTCCAAGGGATCTTCCCAACCCAGGGATTGAACCCAGGTCTCCCGCATTGCATTGGAATGACCGCATTAGATTCTTTACCAGCTGAGCTATCAGGGAAGCCATCTCCAAGTTTGCCGGAGTTCAAATCCATTGAATTGATGATGCACCATCTCGCCCTCTTCTCCTCTCGCCTTCGATCTTTCCCAGCATCAGGGTCTTTTCCAGTGAGTTGGCTGAGGTCCTTGGGTAGTCCTTAATCTGATGTGGCCAGAGTCCTTATGAAAAAGGATGTTTGGACACAAAAGTCAAGGGAATATGGAGGCAGAGATTGCAGTGATGGTGCTATGAGCCCAGGTCACAAAGATGGCCAGCAAACCACCCAGATCCTGGCCAGGGGCCTGGGGCAGATGCTCTGACTCATTCGCAGGACTAGGTCCACCAGGTAGCTCAGCTGGTAAAGAATCCTCCTGTATTGCAGGAGACCTGGGTTCGATCCAGGGGTTTGGAAGATCCCCTGGACAAGGGAAAGGTTACCCACTCTGGTATTCTGGCCTGGAGAATTCCATGGACGGCATAGTCCATGGGGTCGCAAAGAGTCTGACACAACTGAGCAACTTTCACTTTTCACTTTCAGGCCCGCCAGGATAATCTGGGGAAACCTTCCCATCTCAAGACCCTTACCTTTATTATATCAGCAAAATCCTTTCTGCCACATGTGGTCACAACGTCATAAGTTCTGAGAATCAGGGCATGAACGTCCTTGAGGGGATGTTGTTCTGTCTACCAGTTTCCCGAAAAATATCCTTTCTTAATAAATAAATTCAGAAATATTGGGTTTAAGTAAAAGTTAAATAGGTTCCTTTATTGTACAAATTTTTGGATTTTTTAAAATGTACTAATGTACATTATAGAACCCCAAAGAGAAATTTAATATGTAGTATTTCCTGATCTTATTTGACCAAAGATTCTACTCATCCTTTCCCCGCCCCCCAACATTTCGGGATAAAGTGGGAAAAAAGTCTCAGGAAACACGCTTTGGCCAAGTGGGGAAGAAGGCCCCGCAGGAGAAGCTTTGGGGTGCCGCTGCAATAGATGGTAGGGGCTCCTGCCCTGAGCTCTGTGTCCGCAGCCACCACTTGCTGCTGAGTGAGTGACAGAGCCCTGGGAGGAGGAATTAGGATCATTTAGGATCTGAAATTTCATCTTGGGAAATACCTGAGTAGGACCCGCCTGACCTCACCTCCACCCTCTGCGGCAGTGGAGAGGCCAGCCTTCACCCACCTTTCACTCAGCAGGGGAACTGGGCGGCCTTCTGCTGGGGACCCCTGCTGTCCCCCCTCCTCTGCCCACACTCACCAGCTCTGCCTGCAGGCCAGCCCTCTAGGCTCGGATCATCAACAGCTGTCTCCCCAGAATATCCCTACAAGCCACTCTAAACTAGATACATTTCCGGAAGGTCACCCAAAGGCGGGCTCTAGGTAGGAGGGCACAGCCCACTGTGAGTCACCAGGTGAAGCTGATGGAGAACCTTGGGTGGGCAGGCTTCTCTGCACACGTGCTGCGTGCGTGCTAAGTTAGTTCAGTTGTGTCCAACTCTGTGTGACCCCACGGACTGCAGCCCGCCAGGCTCCTCTGTCCATGGGGTCCTCCAGGCAAGAATACTGGAGCGGGTTGCCATGCCCTCCTCCAGGGGATCTCCCCCACCCAGGGTTTGAACCCTTGTCTCTTACGTCTCCTGCAATGGCAGGCGGGTTCTTTACCACGAGTGCCACCTGGGAAGCCCTTCCTCTCCATGGATGGGTTAACTGATGGGATTTATGCCAGCTAAGAGCTGGGAGGTGGCTCTGCAGTGCTTATTAATTAGAATGTGACTGAAACGCTCCGTGAGGCTCCCTCTGGGCATGGTCCACTCCTGCCCTGCACCCCTGAGGTTTTAAAGCCAGGAAACACATTTTCCGAAGCTGTCTGTGTCCCCCTCCTCCCCTGCACCCTTCTCTCGATGGGCTTTGCGGGCAGAAGCCCTGGACAAGGTGGCCCTTCAGCTGGAGCTGCTCCACCATCAACGGCTCAGCAGGCCTGTTTAGAGCTCCAGCTGGGGACTCCGATTCCGAGGTTGCGTTCAAGGACCACATGAACGAGTCCTCAGAGGAAAGCTCTCGCAAAGCTTTTGAGCTCATAACCGCTTGGCCATGTTACAAGCTTCCAGTGTGCTAAGGTTCAGAAAATAAAATATTCCGAGAGCCAGTGTGCCAGGCCTTCACCCACCAGAAGCTTCTCCTGGATGCTGACCCCACCCCTGTCCGCGTGTCGAGGGGTGGGGAGAATGATGTTGGGGACCCTTTCCTCTGTGAACTCCCTGGGCAGTGTCCCTGAGAACCATGTGGACAGTGATAGCCCCCTGGGTCTCTCTGAGGTCAAAGGGCACCATCACAGGCACTTGTGGGTGGGTGGGTTGGTGGGGGGGGGGGTCTTCCTTGTCCCCAGAGACTGCAGAGTGAAACCACTGCAGGGGGTTTGCGTTCTTTCTGCCCTTCCACCTCGAGCTTTCCATCCGTCAGCTGCATGACGTCAGCTCTTATTTTTAGGAAGCTTTGGATGTGACATGTTCAACATGCCACTGAGACCTGGGCGTTGGCACAGCGCGGCCGGGGGACCCCAACTCTCGGGGAGCCCTAGGCGGGGCCGCCAGCCTCCAGGAGGCCAGGGAGGGGTGTGGGGAGGGGGCACGGGGCAGGGGTGACCCTGACTCAAGGCCTCCCCACCCCCTCCCTCCTCCTGCCTGCAGAGGACTGTCCTCTCTGGTCTTCCTGGAGGCCAGGCTTTGGCCATGGAGGTGCCTGGGATGCTGGGGGCCACATCTGCAGTGTTAGGTCACAGGAAAGGCACAGCAGGGACGTCTGAGCTGCCTCAAGCTCGGGACTCACGGCTGCTGAGAGTTGCCACCAGCCTGTGTCTCTCGTGTTCCCAGACCTGCAACCCAGAGGATGAGTCCTCCAGCCTGATGCGCGGAGCAGAGCCGGGAGGGCCGCTCAGAGCCCGGGGACATCCACGTCCCAGCATCAGTGTGGCCTCCGTGCCAGCAAACCTGAAATGGTTTCAAGACCCCCTGACATCCATCCCCCCTATTCCCACATATACACAATCTTCCTTCATGGATGCAGAAAGCTCCATTACCAGTGTATCAGTTTTTGGTGTAAGACCTAACCCTGATCCTATCCCATCACAGACTGATCTTGCCTCCTGCTTCATGCTGGGGTCCATTCTGAAGAGGGCTGGAGAGTGGGGAGGGAACCCAGGGAAAGGAGGACTTCCGGTGAGGATGGGGATGGGAACCCAGAGCCGCGTGTTGCAGTAGGGGCCAAAGGCAGACTCTGCTTGTTACGACTCAGAGGTCTCCCCAGAAGTCAGATGGAAGCCCTAACCACCAGTGCCGTGAGGGCCGCTTTATCGTAATAGGATCTTCGTAGGTGTCATAGAGTCGAGGCCATTAGGGTGGCGCTAAACTGGTCCAGGGCTTCCCAGGAGGCATGAATGGTGGAGAATCTGATGCAGGAGATGCAAGAGACAAGGAGGGTTTGAACCCTGGGTCAGGAAGATCTCTCTGAATAAGAATGAGAATAATCTCATCCTCAGGAATAGAATTACGGCACCAAACTATAGACTATTACGGCTCTTGACAACAATTACTAAATTCTCTTCAAAAATAATAAATTTGTGCTTGGAAATTTCTGTATATTCCTAGTTGCCAGTAGTTTTACCAGCATCTCCATTATTATAATCATACTTGATGTTTGCGTTGCTTGCTACTTTTATTTGTTTATCTGGCTGTGTCAGGCCTTAGTTACTGCGTGTAGGACCTTTCATTACGGTGCCTGGACTCTCTCGCTGTGGCATTTGGTCTTAGTTTGCTCCATGAAATATGGGATCTCAGTTTCCGGACCAGTGTTCTTCCCTTTCATTAGAAGGCAGATTCTTAACCACTGGACCCCCAGGGAAGTCCCACTTTCTGCTTCTTTACTAGTGAGTTTAGTGTGTAAAAGGTTTTCTTTATTTTTTAATATCTAGCATCATTTTTAATATCTAGCATTTAATATCTAGCATTCACCAATTAACTTTTATTTCCATTTCTGTAAACTGTGAACTCTTCTGACCATTTTCTAGGGATCCTCCTATCACTTGGACAACAAGGAGATCCAACCAGTCCATCCTAAAGAAAATCAGTCCTGAATATTCACTAGAAGGATTGATGCTGAAGCTGAAACTCCAATACTTTTGCCACCCGATGTGAAGAACTGGCTCATTGGAAAAGACCCTGATGCTGGGAAAGACTGAAGACAGGAGGAGAAGGGGATGACAGAGGATGAGATGATTGGATGGCATTACCGCCTCGATGGACAGGGATTTGAGCAAACTCTGGGAGATAGTGGAGGACAGGGAAGCCTGGCGTGCTGCAGTCCATGGGGTCACAAAGAGTTGGACATGACTGAGTGACTGAACTGAACTGAGCTGTATGACTGAAGATTTAAGGGCCCTTTATGTATTTTTCCTTTTTAATCTCTGTCATTTGTCACCAAAATAATTACCGTGACCATATTATTATTATTCATTGCTTGTTACTGTCATTCGTTGTTACTATGTGCTGAGTGACTTCATTATCACCGCCTTTTAAGGAGGTGAAGTGAAGTCGCTCCGTTGTGTCTGACTCTTTGCGACCCCATGGACTGTAGCCTATCAGGCTCTTCTGCCCATGGGATTTGCCAGGCAAGAGCGCTGGAGTGGATTGCCATTTTGTTCTCCAGGGGATCCTGCCAACCCAGGGATCGAACCCGGGTCTCCCACGTTGCGGGCAGACGCTTTACCATCTGAGCCACCAGGGAAACCTTTTAAGGGAGTATTACCCCCATTTTATAGTTGGGAAAATAAGTGTCTCTGACACTTACATAGTTTAGGCAACCTCACAGAGCTAGGAAATGCCAGCCCTAACCCCAGGCAATCCCTACAGCCCTACAATCCTCATGATATTGTTTGTACAACTTCTACCTATCTTAGTGTCTTCCAGTTATTTGGGTTTGAAAACACCATCACAGTTTTTAATTCCATATAATCATGTATGTCCATATCGTCTTAAATATTTTGTTTGCCTGTAATCATAATTGCACTGAGTACACATGTTGACTTTACTTGATATGAGGATTAAATGAGCCCAGTAACAAGTGCCCATCCTTATTTCATAGAGGGATTTTGACATCCCACCTGTCACTTGAAGCAGATCTTTTCGTTACATAGAATGTTATGATATAGAGGCATTTTTTCCATAACTCACATCTGTGCCTCTTCATTTTAAATTTGCAGGTAATAATACCATTTTCCAGATGAGAGAAGAAAAAGGAAGCCTTAGATAGTTGTACCGGCTTCCCCTATGGCTCAGTGGTAAAAAACCCACCTGCCAGTGCAGGAGACACAGGGGATGTGGGTTTGATCCCTGGGTCAAGAAGATCCCCTAGAGGATGACATGGCAACCCACCCCAGTATTCTTGCCTAGAGAATCCCATGGACAGAGGATCCTGGTGGGCTACAGTCCATGGGGTCGCAAAGAGTCAGACACGACTTAGCCACTAAACAAGAGCAACAAACAGTTGTGCTTTGGCCCAAGAGCAGAAATGCGAGAAATCTGAAGACTCAGGGGTGATTCTCGCTCTGTGCCCTGAAGGCCACTGCCAAAGCCAGCCGTGAGAAGCCCGGCCCTCAGCGCAGGGCCGGGGCACTGGGGTGACCCTGCGGGGTGAGGGGGGAGGGAGGCGAGAGGGGCGTTCAGGATGGGGGACACGTGCACCGTGGCTGATTCATGTCAATGTATGGCAAAAACCACTACAATATTGTAAAGTAATTAGCCTCCAATTGAAAAAAAAAAAAAAGAGCCTCGCCCTTGAGCCCCTGCTCCGGGCCGAGCCTCAGTCACTGCTGTTCAGAGGGCGAGTTCAGGGTCCTCTTGGCAAGGTCTGTCACAAACCCCGAGACTCTGGAGCGGGCTGTCTGGGCCCTGGGGCACTGGCTCCCCTGCGGCCCGTGAACCGCCCCGGGTGCTGCCCGACCTGGCGGCCGGCCCAGCTCTGCTCCGCAACCCCGGAGCCGGCGGGCCCTGCCAGCCCCATGGTCTGAGAACCACCGCGGCTCCTCGGCCTGTCTCCGAGGCGACAGAGGGATTCCTGAGCCCCTGGTGCCATCGCTCAGGGATACAGACCTTCCGGCGTCCACATCTTCTGTCGCTGCGCCTGAGGCCACTCTGAGAGGTTCTATCAGCGGAGGCGCAGTTCCTGTTCACACAAGGATCCTAAAGCTGGACCCCAAGCTCCTGATGGGTGGTTGATCCTCCCCCGGGACGGAGGACCCTGACACTTCCCACACAGCCTCTGCCGTGTGAAGTCAAGCTTTGATGTCCTGCCTGCACTGCTGGGAGCACGAGCTGGAGCTGGCCTTACCTCCGCTCTTGCCTTACAGGCCTCCTGCGCCTGTCTGTCATCGCTGGTGCCTCTCCCTGGCCGGCCAGGCCGGTCGTCTCTCGGCGGTGCTGACCTCCAGGCGGCTCGGCTCTGTCGCCACTGCACCCAGCAGGCCCTGTGCGCTCAGCCAGCCCCTGCTGCCGACAGAGCGCAGGGCCGGGCTCGCTTTGTCCTGGTCCCTAATTTATTCTGTGGTTAACGTACCCACACCTCCCATGTATGATCACGGTGATGTGGATCAGCTTTTAGGAATGGGTGAAAACAGGCTGTGTTCACTTCCCAAGGCACTGTTAGGAAGTACCATAACCTGGGGGTCTGAAAGCAACAGAAATCTGTTCTCCCGTTGTTCTAGTCAGGAGCCTGTAATCAAGGTGTGGGCAAGGGCCCTGCTCTGTCCAGAGCCAATGGACATTTATTGACATCCTTCTGCCCAAGGAATAAAGATGCAAATTTGCTATTTTGGAAGAGAATTTAGTAATCGTTGACAAGAGCCATGATATTCTACAGTTTGGTGCCATGATTCTGTTCCTGAGAATAAGATTATTCAAGTTAAGAGAAAGCTAGATTTATAATGTTGGAGACGACTCTTGAGAGTCCCTTGGACTGCAAGGAGATCCAACCAGTCCATCCTAAAGGAGATCAGTCCTAGGTGTTCATTGGAAGGACTGATGCTGAAGCTGAAACTCCAACACTTAGGCTACCTGATTCAAAGAGCTGACTCATTGGAAAAGACCCTGATGCTGGGAAAGATTGAGGGTGGGAGGAGAAGGGGATGACAGAGGATGAGATGGTTGGATGCCATCACCAACTCAATGGACATGAATTTGGGTGGACTCTGGGAGTTGGTGATGGACAGGGAGGCCTGGCGTGCTTCGATTCATAGGGTCACAAAGAGTCGGTCACTACTGAGTAACTGAACTGAAAGGATGCAGGTAAGATTATAAGAATTTTAAAAATCCAAAAATTCAGCCACAGAGTTACTTTCTCATAGACTAATAACTCTGTAACATACTATGTGGTGATTTAAAATGACTGTATTCTGGTCAAGAAGCAACAGTTAGAACTGGACATGGAGTGACAGACTGGTTCAAAATTGGGAAAAGAATACGTCAAGACTGTATATTGTCACCCTGCTTATTTAACTTATATGCAGAGCACATCATGCAAAATGCCAGGCTGGACGAAGCACAAGCTGGAATCAAGATTGCCAGGAAAAATATCAATAACCTCAGATATGCAGGTTATTGACACCACCATTATGGCAGAAAATGAAGATGAACTAAAGAACCTCTTGGTGAAGGTGAGAGAGGAGAATGAAATGTTGACTTAAAACTCAACATTCAAAAAACAAGGATTATGGCATCTGGTCCCATCACTTCATGGCAAATAAGGGGGAAAATATGGAAACAGTAACAGACTTTATTTTCTTGGACTCCAAAATCATTGAGGTCAGTGACTGCAGCCATGAAATTAAAAGACGCTTGAACTTGGAAGAAAGGCTATGATCAACCTAGATAGCATATTAAAAAGCAGAGACATTACCTTGCTGACAAAGGTCCATATAATCAAAGCTATACTTTTTCCAGTAGTCATGTACTGGATGTGAGAGCTGGACCATAAAGAAGGCAGAATGCTGAAGAACTGATGCTTTTGAACTGTGGTGTTGAAGAAGACTCTTGGGAGTCCCTTGGACAGCAAGGAGATCAGACCATTTAAGCCTAAAGGTAATCAACACTAAATATTAATTGGAAGGACTGATGCTAAAGCTGAAACTCCAATACTCTGGCCACCTGATGTGAAGAGATGACTTATTGGAAAAGACCCCGAGGGCAAGAGGAGAAGGGTGCAACAGAGGATGAGATGGTTGGATGGGATTATCAACTCAACGGACATGGGTCTGAGCAGACTCCAGGGGATAATGAAGGACAGGGAAGACTGGCATGCTGTAGTCCATGGGGTTACAAAGAGTCGGACACAACTGAGTAACTGAACAACAACAAAAATTACAGAGAATTTGCAAAATAGGGTGCATGTGAAATAATGTTCAGTAGGAGACAATATATTGAAGTAATTGCAAATATTTAGAAAATAGCATATAATATACATGGATGCAGATGAAAGGAAGCTATACAAAATGCAATTCATTTTATATTGATAAAAGTGTTTGGATATAATTTTCTGTATATTGTTTTATCAGTAAATGCATTAAAATATATATAACTATCCTCATTTCTCCATATTACATATTATGAATCAATAACTCCTCATGATTCATTTTGTATTGACCAATAATCAGGATATAAAAACCCAATTCAGGGATTCAGTTAAGAGAAGGTGTGTCCTTTTGGGGCATTTCCTGACTCAGTTGAGAAATATTGACTGAGCACGTGTACATGTCTCTCTAAGGAAAACTTTACTCAAGAGTGACGCTTGGTTCCGAGACACTTTCTTTCCTATTAGTATAAAACCTCCAAACTTTTATTTGTTTATTTATCATTATATTTTATTTTGGCCGCCTTGGGTCTTTGTTGTGAAATTTGGGCTTTATTCAGTTACAAACACAAGGGTTTAATTGCCCCGAGGGATGTGGGATCTTAGTTAAAAAAACCAGAGATTGAACCCACATTACCTGCCCTGGAAGGCGGGTTCTTAACCATTGAACAAAACCACTGGGGAAGTCCCAGAGCGCCAACCCTTCAATCAGCAAAATCATTCTCTATTACACTTACTCCTCACAACAGCTTCAAAAATCACTAGAAAAGTCACTTGGGAAAAGCAGCAAATAACTACAAGAATATTATACATGCTGGAACTAGCCAAATAGAAACGTTCGGTCATTCACCTGTTCTGTGGTCTTGGAGAAACCCTCTGAGTTTTACAAATGACAAAAACACGCTGTCAAAGCTTTGGCTCAGGCCCTGTGTTTGCATGCGAAGAGCGGCTATTTCAGGCTCTGGGCTCTGGTTACACAGGCTGGAAGCTTTGTTCTCAGAACTTGTGCTGTCTTCGAAAGGACTCAACACAGATACGGCAGTAGGTCTGCAGTGGCTGAGCTGTAACCACAGCTGCAAACCCCTCGTCATGTGAAAACTCCAGGCTTTTTCTGGGTCTGGAACGCCTGCGGGCCACGCCTTCCGCCCACCTGTCCTACCCCTGGAATCTCATCCGTTTTCACCATCCTCTTTCTGCTTCTCATGGTCAGAGCACTCCCTCCCCGTGGTCTCCAGAGCAGGGGTTTACACATTGGCGATCTTCGTGTGGCCAGGGCCTGTGTGTCCTCTTCTAACTGAACTGTGCCCATCTCGTGGCGGCTGAGTGTCTGGCCCACAGGCCCTTAGGGAACCTCAACGTGAGGGCTATGGGGAGACTTGTGGAGTCTAGGAGGTCCCTGAAATCGTGGGCAGTGGGAGTGCACGTCAGGGGGCAGACAGGTGGAGGCCTCAAAACGGGTCCCTTGCTTCTGTCCCTTGAAGGCCCCCGTGGTTCCAGCCAGTCTTAGAGGGCCCTCGCCCCTCAAGGGCGGTGGGTTAGTAGTCTCCAGCAGGTAACCTGTCAGCCTGAGGGGCGCGCGGGGATGCTGGCTGGGCCTCCTTAGGAAAGGGTTTCCTCACTAGTGAGGGGGTGAGAGGGGGCCATCCCGGGATCCACACGTGCCTGCAGTGGACCCTGTCCTCTGGGGACCCCGGGCAGCTTATGCGATGGAGGCAGTGCGGGGAGTTGGGGGCACCTGGGGCCCGCAGGTGTGACTGAGCACGGCCTTCACTGGCCCCGAGGAGTTGACTCTGCACTTGCGACGTGAGACAATATGCGTTCTATTTTTTTTAATTTATTTACTTTAGTTGGAGGCTAATTACTTTACAATATTGCAGTGGTTTTTGCCATAAATTGACATGAATCAGCCATGGGTGCATGTGTCCCCCATCCTGAGACCCCCTCCCACCTCCCTCCCCATCCCATCCCTCTGGGTTGTTCCAGAGCACCAGCTTTGAGTGCCCTGCTTCATGCATCAAACTTGGACTGGCGATCTGTTTCACATATGGTAATATACATGTTTTAATGCTATTCTCTCAAATCGTCCCACCTTCGCCTTCTCCCACAGAGTCCAAAAGCCTGATTCTTAAAAGTGCAAGTGTTAGTCATTCAGTCGTGTCCGACTCTTTGTGACGCCATGGACTGTAGCCCGCTAGGCTCCTCTGTCCATGGAAATCCCCAGGCCAGGATACTGGAGTGGGTTTCCCTTCTCTTCTCCAGGGGATCTTCCCCACCTAGGGATCAAACCCGGGTCTCCTGCACTGCAGGCAGACTCTGCACCATCTGAGCCACCAGGGAAGCCCGACTACTTCTTGAGGCGCTTTTAATTGAATTTTTTATAGCGGATACCCTTGCCAGGACACAGCAGTTCTCATCGGATGAAGATAAGAATTTCTCCCCTCCTCTCCCGAGGTTCAGGGTCTCTGTAGAAGGTGCTCACAGACGTTGACTGATTCATTGATGGACAGACTCAAATGCCTCTGAGTAGCCCAGGTGCCGTGGAAATTCGCCAGGGCCAGTTTGGAGGAGGCTGTACTGATGGCCTGTGTGCAGTTCCCAGCGGCAAGCGGAAGCCCCAAGGGTCAGGTGTGGCCCTGAAGGGTGCCAGAGGGAGGACCCAGAGGGCTGCTGGCCAGACACCATTGGGTGCCCCTTTGCCGAGAGCGTGTGGCGCAAACTGGGCTGAACTTGGGCTCCCCTGGATGACCTGCAGTGTTGAGAAGGATTCTGAAGCTGTGTCCAAATTCAGTCTCCACTGTCCCTTAAGTCTCCCAGGGACCTGAAGAGAGGCAGTCGGTTTGGTGTTGTCCTGCAGTTATGTCCTCCCTGTCTGGGTCTGGTTCTCGCTTTGGGGTCAGGAAATTTGGGGAGGCCCCCCGGAAGCAGGGCTCTCCTGAGTGGGTTCACATAGCTCTCAAGTAAGGCCCTCATCCCTTTGAAAAGTGCAAGTTGCTCACTTGTGTCCGGCTCTTTGTGACCCCATGGACTACAGTCCATGGAATTCTCCAGGCCGGAATACTGGAGTAGGTAGCCTTTCCTTTCTCCAGGGGCTCTTTCCAACCCAGGAACCGAACCTGGGCCTCCTGCAAAGAAGGCAGATTCTTTACCAGCTGAGCCACCAGGGAAGCCCCTCGTCCCTCAGATATACTTTTTTCTTCACAAACCATCCCACTCTGAGCCACCCTCGTCCTGCAGATCGCAGGCCCAGGTGCTGTTTTCAGGCCCAAACCAACACACCAGCTGCGGGTGTATGTCAGTTCCTGTAACAGCCCCCTACTCAGACCACGGTGCTCAGACTCCACTGGGTCCCTTCAGAGCCCCCCGCCTGGGGAGGCCCGTCCAGCCGCCTTTGCTGGGACTGCTGCGCCGCTCTCCCCGCGGCCGCTCCGCTGTCCGGGGCTCCTGGTGCGTCTCCAGAGCCCGCCTGCCCGACTGTCTGGTGAGTCTCCAGGGCCGGGTCGCCCGATGGAGGACCAAGGGATGACTACGCCCACGTTGTCCCAACTCTGGTTCGGCCACGTCTCCCTCAGTCCCAGCGCGCTGGGGGCATGCCCTCTGCTCGCCCGGCACCATCGAAGTGTAAGGGGCGCTAGGTTAGCCCCGTCCACGTGCAGGGAACGTGGTGCAGGCTCTGAGGGGCTCCCCCTGGTCATCCGGGAGAGGACAGGGCAGGGGCTCCTGGTGGGGCGGCATAGACAAGGAGCTGGACAGGACGTTGGCCCAGGAGCCTCAACGCGCAGCTGAGGTGTGCTCTTCTCTAGGGCGGAGGGTGTCAAGGATGGCCTTCCAGCACAGAAGGGACAGGACGGAAGTCAGATTGGTGACCTGTGTGGCCGGGGCGCGAGAGGGAGTGAAGAGCGGCCCGGAGGCGGAGGGTCGGGGGGTGCCATCGGAGGGTGTCAGGCTTGGGTCAACCCCTCTCTTCCCTCCCCGGGGGGTGGGGCAGGGTAGGTGACCAGGACGCGCTTCCCCTGTCGTGGGGACCTGCACCTCCCTAGCCCCCCCCCCCACCCCCCCCCGTCGAGTGATGGATCCGTGTCTCCAGCGCCCGGATGGGGGAGCTGGGGGTGCGGGGGGTGGGGGGCGCCTGAAGTGAAGCAGCTGCACGCCTGGCTCAGGGGAGGTGGCCGAAGGACGTGACCTTCCTCCCGGCCTTTCTTTTGGGAAAGGAAGTCTTTGGAAGTTTGCAGCAACTGAATAAATCTTGTCACCGTGATAAGCAGGGTCCCGTGTCGCCCGCGAGGCGGAGAGAGCGCCACACTTCCTGCGATTGTTCCCGTTTATTGCATTTCAGCGTGTGGGCCCCGCAAGCTCCGATCCCGGGGAGCCCGGGCGGAAGCGGCGGCCGAGGCCTCCGCGGGACGCGGGGAGCGTGGCCTGGTTATTCCCGGAGCGTTTTGGAGCCGCCGCGCCCGCGGCTCGGGTTTCGGGCCCGGCCTCCGGGCCGCGTGACGGAGGGCGCGGCGGCTCATTATAGTAATAGATCCCGCTCTGCCCGCGGGCGGCCTCCAGGGGTGGGACCCGCTGGCTCAGCACCCCGCCCGGTGCCCTCCGGGGCGGCGCTGGGGGCGGGTCGGGGGTGAGGGACGACGGGGGAGGGGGAGGGGACGAGGGAGAGGGAGCGCGGTGGGGGGGAGGCGGCTCATTATAGTAATACACCCGCGCTCAGCCGGTGGGCGGCCCTCCCAGGGCGCGGGACCCGCTGGCTCAGCACCCTTCTCGGTGCCTCCGGGGAGGGGAGGGGGAGAAGAAAGGGGGAGGTGGGGGAGGGTAGAAGGGGGAGGTGGGGGAGGGGAAAGGGGGAGGGGAGAGAGAGAAGTGGAGGGTGGGTGCGGGGGGAGAGGGAGGAGAGAGAAGTGGGGAACGGGGAACGGGGGAGGGGAAGGGGAGCGGGGAGGGGGAGGGAAGCGGGGGAGGGGGAGGCCCAGGGGGGAGGGGGCCAGAGGTGCGGCAGAGGCCGGGGGGAGGGGGTGGAGAGAAGTGAGGGGAGGAGAGGGGGAGGGGAGCTGGGATAGGGGAGCTGGGATAGGGGAGGGGGAGGCCCAGGTCCCCCGGCTTCGAGCCTCCCGCCCCCCGAGTGCAGCCCCCCGCCCCGCGCGGCTCCGGAGCAGAAGTGACTCACGAGGAGCCTGACTCACGAGCCCTGCGGGCGGGCAAGCCCGGCGGGCCGCGCAGTGCGGGGAAGAATGTTCTCGCCAGGAAAGCTGTTTATAAGATGGAACCTGGTGCCCTTGAAATAGAAGCTCCTACCACGGAGAGGGCTGGCGGCCCCCCGCCACCCGGGCTCTGCGTTTGCGCTTTTGACTTCTGAGCTTCAGCCCTTCCTCCTGGACTGGGACGCTGCAGGGCCGTGACTGCGACCCAAAGCCCCGCCGCAGGCCGGGGCGCCCCTCTGGGGCTGGGGCAGAGTGTGAGGCCCGGCGTGGGCAGCCCTGGCCCCGGCCTCCGGCGCTCCCGGCCTGCGGGCCTCCCGGCTCGCGGGAGCAAGACCCCGCCTCTGCCTGCATCTTCGCCCCGCATTCTGCCTGCACCCGAATCCCCCGTCTACAAGGACACCTGTGACGCGGGGTGAGCGCCAGCCTGCTCCCCCATCACCTCCTCCTGGTTACCTCTGCAGCCGTCCTCTTTCCCAATAAAGTCAGGGCCTGAAATCTAAAGGCTAGGACCTCAGCTGATGAATTCTGGAGGGAACACACTCCAGCTGACAACAGAGGTGGTGCATATGCGTTGTAGAAATTCAGAAAATAGGTGCAAAAAATGCCACATTTCTATGGCTCAGAGATCACTGCTGTGACTGTCTTAGAGCTTTTCCTTCTGAAAAAAAATCTTAAAGTTAGACAAAATGAATATGCTGTTTTGTATCTTTATCTAATGAGCTCTTTCTAGTTCACTGAATTTCTTCTCATCTAATACCTAGTCTGAACTTCCTGGGTGGCTCAGTGGTAAAGAATCTGTCTGCCAATGCATGAGGTGAAATTCCTGGGGTTGGGAAGATGCCCTGGAGAAGGAAATGGCAACCCACTCCAGGATTCTTGCCTGGAGAATCCTGTGACAGAGGAGCCTGGCAGGCTACAGTCCATGGGGTGGCAAAGAGTTGGACACGACCGAGCACACACACACACACACGCACAAAATACCTAGTCTATGTTCAAATTGTGAGTTATTTACAGTAATTTTGTTCAAACCAGTAACCAAGCCATGGCCATTTGCTTTTACTGGTTGTCAAGGCGATGGTTTTTCCTGTGGTCATGTATGGATGTGAGAGTTGGACTGTGAAGAAGGCTGAGCGCCGAAGAATTGATGCTTTTGAACTGTGGTGTTGGAGAAGACTCTTGAGAGTCCCTTGGACTGCAAGGAGATCCAACCAGTCCATTCTGAAGGAGATCAGCCCTAGGATTTCTTTGGAAGGACTGATGCTAAAACTGAAACTCCAGTACTTTGGCCACCTCATGAGAAGAGTTGACTCACTGGAAAAGACTCTGATGCTGGGAGGGATTGAGGGCAGGAGGAGAAGGGGACGACAGAGGATGAGATGGCTGGATGGCATCACGGACTCGATGGACGTGAGTCTGAGTGAACTCCGGGAGATGGTGATGGAGAGGGAGGCCTGGCGTGCTGCGATCCATGGAGTCGCAAAGAGTTGGACACGACTGAGCGACTGAACTGAACTGAACTGAACGTTCCTTAGGACTCTTTAATCCATAACTGTCCATTTTTCGTGGCATCAACTTATTTTGGCCAATTATGCTGCATAATAGTTGCCTCCTGGATTTGTTCGGTTGCTTCCTTGTGAAGCTGTAACTCACTCCTCTGTGATCTGTGTTGCCTCTGAACTGGGGGTATTAGAACCCTGGTGGACTCAGCCAAACATTTTCTGATGGAAAACATTACAGGTGCTTCTAAATGCCTCCCAGCAGATGACATGGAACATCTGGTCGACCCAGGTCAGGTCAGGCCTTGCCAGGCATGAGGGCAGTGCTTGGGGGTTCCTGCGCTGTGTGGGAAGGCATATCTGATGACGCTGAGGCTTTTGCAACTTGAAAATTTCTGGTAGTTGAGAGAGGAACCCTTGCTCTCTGGTGGCAGCTGGTGCAGGGAGAGGAAGTGTGGTAGGCCCACAGAGCCATCCTCATCACTGCCCTTTGGGGATGTCACCAATCTCAAGACTTCCAGTTCTAAGAAGGCCTGCCCTGGGATTCTGAGACTGAGTCCACTGACTCGGGGTGATGGGGGTGTGCTTTCCCACCAGACCAGGGCCCCATGCTGGTCCACACCTCTTCCTGTGGTATGTGGGGGTGGGGTGGGGCCAGGGCTGGCTGGATCCCAGTATCCCTCCCAGATCATTCCAGAAGGACCACTGCCCTTTCTCACCAGCGTTTTACAGTTTTTTAAAGAGAAGCAATTTACAATGAAACATAGATTTTGTGTGTATATTGGCTGGTCTTTTGACACATTCATACACTTGTTAACCTCTGTTAAGATATAGACCATTTCTATCACCCATAAAGTTCCCCATAAAGTGCCCCTTTCCAGTTACTCCTGGTCCAGTCACAGGCAACTACTGTCTCAGCTTTTCCTGCTTTAGATTATTTTGCCTGTTCTAGACCTTCACAGCCAAAGAATTGATGCTTTCGAGTTGTGGTACTGGAGAAGACTCTTGAGAGTTCCTTGAGAAGATCAAACCAATTAATCTTAAAGGAAATCGACGTTGAATGTTCATTGGAAGGACTGATGGTGAAGCTCTAACACTTTGGCCACCTGGTGCAGAGAGCCGATTAGTTGAAAAAGACCCTGATGCTGGGAAAGATTGAGGGCAGGAGAAGAGGGCGACAGAGGATAAGAGGGTTAAATAGCATCACTGACTCAATGGGCAAAAGTTTGAGCAAACTTCAGGTGGAGCCTGGCATGCTGCAGTCCATGGAGTGGCCAAGAGGCAGATGCGACTAAGTGACTGAACAACAGCAAGACCCTCACGTACGTGGAATCAACTGCATGTTCTCTTCTCTTCGGCATGGTATTGGGCTTCACCCACAGCCATGCGGGTGTCAGCCCTTCACTGCCTCCTCTGAGCAGTTAGTCCATCCATTCTCCTGTGGATGGACGTGTGGGCTGTTTCCAGTTCTCTTTTATGATAAATAAAGCTCTATGAACATTCATGTTCGAGTAACTGAGTGCACAAAAGTTTTCATTTCTCTTGGGTAGATATCCAGGAATGAAATTAATGAGTCATGGTTAAAGTGGGCGTAGCATTTCCCCTCCTACCAATAGTGGAAGGGAGTGCTGATGTCATCAGCATCTTTATTTTTTGCAGTCTGGTGGCTCTGCTCTGACGTTTGAGTGTGGCTCCAGTTTGTATTTCCCCAGTGGTTTATGATAATGAGAACTTCTTTTGAGTTCTTACTGGCCATTCATAGAGATACTTTTTTGACCATAGCTTTTAAACATTGATATGTGTTTCTCTTCCTTAATAAGCACTATAGCTCGTTAAACAAGCATTTACCACATGAATTGAATTTTTTGCTCATTTTTCAGTGACAGTTATCAAAGATAGATGGATAGGAATTGATCTTTGGCAAGAAGCAAAGTCATGTGTTTTCATCCAGTTATTCCGAATTCCCACTCTCTGGGTTTCTGGCCAGTGCTGTGTGTATGATGCTCTTTTATTTTTTTGGCCACACTGTGTGGCTCATGGGTTCCTTGAGCAAGGGTTGAACCTGCACCGCCTGCATGGGAAGCGAACAGTCTTAACCACTGGGCCTCCAGAGAAGTCTCTGTATGATGTTCTTGAAGAGAGTTCTGATGCATCATAGGACTGAGAGGACCCCTCTGCCCGAAAGTGCAGAGGTGTGTTGGGGGAGGGAGCAGAAGTGCAGAGACTGCAGCTGAGAAGAGGGAGGAAATGATGCACAGCCTCGAGGGATGGATTCTTGCCTCCTGGAGAATCGTGGCACCAGGGAACTTTCTTTCAGTTTCAGGTAGAATCTTGTATTTTCGATGGAGAACATCACTTGTTAGCCCTCCTTGGCAGAGGTTCCTTGGAGCCAGAGAGCAGCTCCGAGCCCCCAGGAAGCTCAGGCCCTGGTGCAGCCCAGCACGGCCCTTGTCTCTTCCCTGCCCAGTCGGGATGAAGACACGGAAGCCAACCTCGGTTCCATTTTCTCAGCTTCTTTTCCTCCTTCTGCCGGTGCTGCACCTGTTCCCGGCTCATTAGCGTCTCACTGTGGGAGGACTTTGCTGAGACACCCAGGACTGTCACCAGCGGACCTTAGGAGAGGCCCCAGGGCAGGAAAAGGAGAAGAAAAACAGGAAAAGAAGCTGGGATGGGAAAGGGAGTGGGGGAGGGGGGGAACTGAGAGTCGCTGTGGAGTGTTCCAGCCGCAGCCCTGCGCTGCTTGGAGGGTCGTGAGAAAGGGAGACCTAGGACCCCGCATCCCCTGGGACTCCACTCCACCTGTAGGCGCTGGATTAGAACACGTGGGGGCGAAAACTAAACGAACAGCAACGGCCGGGTTAGATGGTTTAGAACCCAGACGGCTGTCCTGAAGCCCGCCTTGTCTTCCGTGTGTGTGTGTCGGGATGGGGGGTGGGGGGGGGTCACGTTATAAAAGTCTGCCCCCCACCCCCCACTTCTGTGATGGGCTCAAACCGCCCTCTGTTCCTGTAGAATAGAGTGCCTTCTTCCGCCTCACCTGACCTGGAAACTGCCCCCAAAGCGGCCGTTTCCAATATGCTAAGACGTGTCAGAGAAAAGAGGTTGGAGAATCCGGGCACCGCGCGGAGGGCCGTGGGTAGATGGCGCCGAGAGGATGGTGCTGCTCGGGGTGTGCCCGCCCGGAGCCAGGAAGGATTAGAGGGGCGAGCAGGGAGCCCGCGGGGCCGGAGAGACAAAGCCTCTTTGCGCGCCTGCCACGGCGAGCGCCCGCCCGGCGAGAGGGGCTGTGGGAAAGTGCCGCAGCCCCGGGCCGCCCGGGCCTTTGAGCCGCGGTGAAAGCGGCCTTGGCGGGGGGCCGCGGGCTGGCACGGAGGCGCTCTCCCAGGCCCCGGGCACAACCTTGGGCCAGGGCCCACTTCCCCCGAGAGGTGCTTGAGCAGCCTCACGGAGGGGGACTAGCTCCCCGGCCCCTGCAGGGTGGCCCAGAGCCCTGGCGAGATAACTGTGCGCCCCCTTTATTCGGTAGCCTGGGAGCACGGGGTAGGGTCCCAGAGTCCGGTATCGAAGGGACTTGAGGTCCAGGTCGAGCTCTATGACCCCACTTCACACAAGGGTAAACGGAGGCCCAGGGGCTTCCGTTTTGTGGCCAGAGCTCTTGGTGGAGGAGCTGAAACGCTGGTCCCCAGGGTCCCTGCTCAGGGCGGCACGTGTGCGGCCTGGAAGGGAAGGACGGAGGAGGGATGCAAGGCAGGCTGTGACCCAGTCAGGGTGCATCCAGGCCTGAGCCCCGCTGGAGCCCTGGGCACGCTGGCGTCTGGGGCAGGTGGAGGGGCAGCCAGGACCGGAGGCAAAGTGAGGCATCAGAGGGGGCTGTGGAGACCTCCTCACCTCTGCGCTCTGACCTTTGCATAAACTGTTCTTCACAGCTTTCCCGGCTTCTGGAAGATTTTAACTGTATCCCATGGACTCAGAACTGGAGGGTTGCCAGGGACTTGGGGAGTTTCTGTGGGCCAACCTCCCACCCGGTATGGGAACCCACTCTGGACCCGTCATCCCTGAACCCCTCCCCCCTTTTTAAAATTGAATTATAATGAACATGCAACAGCATATTAGTTTCAGGCATACAACACAGTGATTTGACACTTTCCTACATTATGAAGTGATCACCACAGTAAGACCAGTTGCCATCCATCACCACACTCTTTGTTACAATATCACTGACTCTTTTCCTTGTGTGGTACTTTACATCTTGTGACTGATTTCTCTTATAGCTGGGAATCTGTTCCTCTAAAGAGCTTTCATCTATTTAATCCATCCCTTCCTCTGTAACTGTGAGTCTTCCCGTTTTGTTTTCTTTTTCAGATTCCAATATAGGTGAAATTACATGGCATTTGTTTCTCTCTGACTTACTTCACTTAGTATAATGCTCTCCAGACCCATCTCTGTCGCCACAAGTGACAAGGTCTCATTCTTTTTTATAGCCGAGGAATACTCTGTTGTGTATGTAAATCGCAACATCTTTATCCATCCATGATCCGTGGACACCTGGGTTGCTTCCAAATCTTGGCTGTGCTTGAAGGTTCTGAAGAGAAGGGGGCAGAGGCAACCCCGAGTCAGGCAGGACCACCGGTGTGGACCCAGCTGCGCAGACAGTCCTGGTGCCCTCCACACGCTCCTGGCAGCCGAGCTGAGGTTGTGGTGGGAAGGTGTGTGGGGGAGATTGTGGTTCTCAGGAAAGTGGAAGTGTTGGTCCAACCACTGACTGTATGCCGGGTCTCTAAGACCGGGAGGGACTGGAAGTTCCCTGGAGAAGCACGTGATATAAGAATGTGGAGGCACAGAGAAGGTGACACGTTGCGGCTGGGAGGAGGGCTGGGAGGTGTGTGTGTGTTTGTGCACACAGGGAGGACACACGTCTTTGCAGGGCAGCAGCGCAGAGCGGACATTTTCGCGAATAAAATGCTGAAGAAACACATTAGTGCTGCAGAGTCTGTGCTCACTGTGGCTGCAAATAAACGCTGTCTGGACTCCTGTGGTAACACCCCAAATCACTTCCCAGGTGTGAAGTGTGGGGAGATGAGGTTTAGCCTTGGTCTTTTCAGCCAGAAGCAAGCATCTCCCTCTGTTCAGGGATGCGAGTCCCACATCACACTGAAACCCACACTGCATCCCAGGACCACAGAGCTGACGGGTCTGCTCCAGATGGCCGCCCACTCTGAGATGGGTGTGTCTGGGATTTCGGTGCACAGATTTGTATGCAAATTATTTGTTCTGTGTTTACATCTACCCTCGTAGTTTTGGTGGTCTTCCATTGAAAGATTAAGTCTCAGGCACAGTTTTAAATGACTGTCACAAGATACCTCATTTAATCCTCTCAGTATCCTCAGAAGTAGTCTTTCAAGTGGGAAAACAGGCTCAGAAGATTGTCTTGGAAGGTCAACACCATCTAGAGGGAGGTGGTGACCTGCAAGTTAAACCTTGGCCTTGGCTCAGGTGGTAAAGAATCCACCGCAATGCAGGATACCCAGGTTCGATCCCTGGGTTGGGAAGACTCTCCTGGAGAAGGGAATGGCAACCCACTCCAGCATTCTTGCCTGAGAAATCCCATGGATAGAGGAACCTGGTGGGCTACAGTCCTTGGGGTCACAGAGAGTCAGACAGGACTGAGCGACTAACACACTCTGACCTGAATCGAAGTTGAATGCGGACTCACTGTGCTGGCAACTCTCTCCCACCCCTCACCCCTCCCTGGACATAATTTTCCTGGTTAGACTGGAGTCGGATCTCCTTCTTTTCAAGTCAGTCTCGACTCTGTGCACCCACCCAGGACACCTTCCTCTTTTTAACCATAGCCCAGCAGTGTCACAAAGCGCCTGAGATGCTGTCCTGCTTATTAAGATTCAGATTTTACGTCCTCGGGGGAAAAGTACAATACTTGATCTTCCGAGAGAGCGGTGGGTATGACTCTCCTGTGTTATTCCGTTGAGGCCCACAACGCCTGGAGTAGGGGGAGCCTCGTGGCGCCCCTCTCACTGGGGGACAGGAGGCCCTCTCTGGGCTGCAACTGCTTTGTAGGTTCTGATAGATTTTCCGGAGAAAGACATTATTCAGCCGGGACTCTGACCTCTTGTGAGGCGCTGTGGTATTTGTCAGCTATGTGGCCTTTGCTTGGCAGTGACGTTATTAGCTAGCCCGGCAAGACCAGAAGGCTCCATCTATTACCTCTCAATAAGGCGTTTTCATCAGTTTCCATGTTTGGGTCATTTTTGTTGTGAAGGGAAAATCACTTCAGCAAGTTTATTCCTCGCTCAGCAAACAAAGATCCACCAAATATATCACATTTAAGGCAGAGATGGTCACAGTTCAGGAATGTTTTGCAGTCGAGTTCCTTCTAAACTGGAAACATTCTTTCAATACAGAGGATTCCTATGAGAACTGTAAAAGCCCTACCCACATAGTCCCCCCTTTTGAATGGAGCCTACTGAAGGGTTATTAAAATTTTACCTTTTTGTCAATAAAGTTCTTCATGGGACGTTTTTCTTGCTGCATTTTAATGCAGTGTTCACTGCCCAGATGTACGAGGGAGGAGACAAAAAGGCCATTTAAAGCCCTGGCTCTAGAATAGCCCTATTATGCATTTAATTGAATCAAGTGACACCCATGGGCTGTGCTGTGTGTGGACATAGTTTCCGCTGTAGGTGGCTGTCACCAACCCACAGAGCCTTAAACCTGGGGCCACGGACACAATGTTGATTCCGAATCTTACTTCAATGAGGGTGTCTACTAAGGAAAGTCACACACGCAATGTTTTATGACAGCTGATTCTAATTCTCTAAATTTTGAGCAGTTCATGAGAAACTTCCCTTTTTGTATTAATATAAATGATTCCATTTTTTAAAAAAAGTTTCAAATGTATAGATGACACTACATTGAATATTTGGAAGTGTTTTCTTGAACAGTGAGACTTTTTAAGCTCCCCCCACAACCCCGACAATACTTGAAGCAAAAACGATAGGTTTTTACTATTGGCTCTGCAACTGATTGATTGAAACTGTATTTTTCTAAGGTACACTTATTATTCATTCTCTAGACTAAGAACAAGTTAGTTAGCTTCCCAACTAGGGTTGACGCTTTCATATTATTCTTAAAAGCTACATTAAGTTAGACCCCCGAAGAGCCCTCCTGCTTGGTGGAAAACAGCAAGAGTGGCCCGGCTTGAATGCAGGGCCGTGGAGACCCTGCTCACAGACCACCGACTTTCAGCCTCACCTTTGGGAAGAGAGGGAATCAACGTTAGAGCAGAGACCTTGGTTCGGAATGCTGATTTCCAGACCTCGGGTCCTGGGGGCGCTTATTCAAACAGGGAAGCTGGACATCACCCCGGAGTGTCCGTTCAGCATGTCTGCCCCAGGCCCAAGGACCTGGACTCATCCAGGCCGCCAGTGAGGCTGCCGTTGCTGGACCAGGGAGCCCACTCTGAGAACCACCATGCTAGGGCCAGGGGGTGACTCTGGGGGTCAGCAGGGTCAGGACACTCAGGCTACTTCCATTCAGCCTCCTGCAGGACGTGGGTTTAAACAGACATCTGGGTCCATTCGTGCTTGATGTTCCCCACAGGGGACACCCTTATGACGGAGGTGTTCCCAGTGACCTGCCTGGCTCCCCCAGCGGAACCTAGTGAGGACTTGGGAGGAGGAGCCAGTGAGTCCAAGCTGCCCCTGAGACCACACAGAGGCCACTTGCTGTCTGTGAACAGCCAGACAGGCCCTGTGTTCCCCAGAGCCTCTGAGGACATTTAAAATACTTTCCTCTGCCTCGGTTTAAAAGGAGTAGTGCCTGCCTCTCCCAGGACACAATCGGGGGGATAATTTTTTAAAGAGCTACTTCCCTGGTGGCTCAGACAGTAAAAGCATCTGCCTACAATGCAGGAGACCCGGGTTCGATCCCTGGGTCGGGAAGATACCCTAGAGAGGGGAATGGCAACCCACTCCAGTATTCTTGCCTGGAGAATCCCATGGACAGAGGAGCCTGGCGGGCTACCATCCATGGGGTTGCAAAGAGTCGGACACGACTGAACGACTTCACTTTTTGCTTTCCTCCCAGGACAGCAGAGTCTGTTCCTAGTTTCCAATCCGAGGTCTCCAGCTGGTCTCACTCGGCGCTAATCATTCCTCTTCCCCAAGGGCAGCACCGGAGGGGCTGTGGGTCCTCCTCTGCCAGGTGGGGCAGGACGGCTGCCTCTCCCATAAGCTGGCTGCAGGGTGGAGCACCAGGTCTATAAGACTGCTTACTCACTGACCAACCCCGCTCCCTGGGTGCTCACCCTGTCCTTGGCATGCCCCTCAGCAAGGGGAACATGGGGGGTGCAGGGGGTGACCAAGCCATGGCTCTTTTCTCACGGAAGCCCACACCCCGAAGACAGGCCAGGAAACACGGCCATCGTGTCCAATACTCAAAGAGTTTGAGGCCAGGAAAGAAAACTAAGGACCAGGCAAAGGACATGGGGGTGGAGGGCATCTTTCAGGAGGGGGGCCCGCAGAGCACCTGGGGAAGCACCCGCCAACCCAGTTGTGAGTCACTGTGGAGGTCAGTAGGGCTGATGTCATGGGAACACGGGGAGGGAGGTGGGAGGGAGGAGACAGGTCAGGAGGGACCAGGGGTCGGGAGGAGCAAGGAGCTTGGCGCAGTGGGACTGGGATTCGCCCTCCGCAGAGGAGGGGGAGTCTAGGGCTGCGAGCAGCTGTGCGATCCCATGGCATTTGGGCCCCAGGGGCCCTGGCTCCCGGGAGCGCGGAGGGAGCTGGGCATCTGGGCGCTACGGCCGCGTGGACGGGGCTGGGAGGAAGGCGTTGTGGGTTGTGGTCAGACCTGGGGGCTGTTGGGCAGACAGACTGCGTCAGGACCCGGGAAGAAGTGTCAGGAAGAATTCTGGGGTTTCCAGCTGAGGAAGGGGTGATGCGAGTTCCCACTGCCTGAGCTGGAGCACGTGGCGGGGGGCGCATCAGGGTGGGAGGACACGGACCGAGGGTGCAGGGAACCGGGGGTTTGGTCTCGGAAGCCTTTGGACATCCAGGCGAAGCATCCTGTGCGAATTTAGGGAGGTTGGGACTAAACTGGGGAATTGGGGGCTTACAGGTGGCATCCGGAGTCCTGGAGCTGGAGGCTATGGAGGCCGGACCCCCGGCCTAGGACAGTCAGGGCTCAGGAAGAGGCGCGGCTGGCATGGAGGGACCCGGAGCCGCGGGTCTGAGCACCCACTAGCCCTCATCCTTTAAGGGAACCTGCCCCGTCTCCCTGGCCACTGCACCAGGTGGGACACAGCACACACCCTCTTTTCCCGCTCTTAATGGGGGCGCTGCCGTCGCTTACTGGGTGGAACTGGGTTCATCTTGGAACCTAGCAGTGCCGAAGCCCAGGTCCGCTGGCACATCCATGCGATCGGAACACCCGAAGTTGCCCTGAAATCACCACGGAAATGCTGCGGGCTGCCTGCACTTACCTGAGTGGAGGGGGCGGCACCTACAATAGACTCTGAAGGCAAGACGGAGGGGCTACTTCTCAACACTTTCTACGTGAGAAAAGAAAAGAGCGTAATACATATTTTAGACTTAACAAGCACAGGAAGAGAACAAATCCTTTCAGTCAGATTGAAATTTACAGGAATTTGGCAAAGGAAAAACAAAGTATCCAAATACCTTAAAAATATTCCCACCCGAGGAGGCAAAAAAGTCAACCTTGAAATAGAGAAAGGCTAGTGAACCGACGTGCAGAGCTCCTCCCGCCACACGTCTGTCTATATCCTTCACGGGCGATGGGAGAGCCGGCTGGCGACCAAAAAACTTGTCTGGAAAGGCAGACTGCACCAGAGGTGAGATCCAAGCAGACAGCTCCACGCAAGCAGAAGTCATAGAGTCCTTCCTTCCCCAGGAGCCCATGGCGAGCTGTATCATGGCGGTTACGGCTCCCACATTCCCCTTTAACATCAGCATCAGCACAAACTGTTGCTGTTGATGGGATTTCCCAGAAGCAAAGCCCGACTGGTGCTCTGGATCTCCATTCAGCTTCCACATGCTCACACTTTGAAGCTGGCAAAAGACTCAAAGATGATGGGAGATACATCAGATTCCACACCAACATGTATTTTCCTGCAGGAAAGTGTTCTTGATTAAGCCAAGTACTACTATTTTTTTTCCCCCACTGCAGAGCAGAGAGGATGCTTAGAGTATATTTTGAATTGTTGTTGTTATTAAGTCACTAAGTTGTGTCCAATTTTTTGTGACCCCATGAACTGCAGCTCGCAAGGCTTCCCTGTCCTTCACTGTCTCTCAGAGTTTGGTCCAACTCATGTCCATTGAGTCGGTGATGCCATCCAACCATCTCATCCTCTGTCATCCCCTTCTCCTCCTGCCCTCAATGTTTCCCAGTATCAGGGTCTTTTCCAATGAGTCAGTTCTTCTCATGAGGTGGCTAAAATATTGGAGTTTCAGCTTCAGCATCAGTCCTTCCAATGAAGATTCAGGACTGATCTCCTTTAGGATGGACTGGTTGGATCTCCTTGCAGTCCAAGGGACTCTCAAGAGTCTTCTCTAGCACCACAACTCAAAAGCATCAGTTCTTTGGCGCTCAGCTTTCTTTATAGTCTAACTCTCACATCCATACATGACCACTGGAAAAACCATAACTTTGACTATTCAGACCTTTGTTGGCAAAGTGGTGTCTCTGCTTTTTAACACCCTGTCTAGTTTTGTCATAGCTTTCCTTCCAAGGAGCAAGCATCTTTTAATTCCATGGCTGCAGTCACCATAAGCAGTGATTTTGGAGTCCAAGAAAATAAAATCTGTCACTGCTTCCACATTCTCCCCATCTTTTTGCCATGAAGTGATGGGACCAGATTCATTAAGACACCCTGATTACAAATAAGCCTAGTGGAGGGGTTGGCAGTTCCCACTTCAAAATGGGCTTTCCTCCTCTGCTCATTATCAGGGCAAGGAAATGCTGAGTCCAGCACACAGAGTAACCAGGATATTTAACTCACTTCCAATATCTTATTATTGGAATAAACAAAATATCTCTTATTTTAAAAGAAAGAAACAAAGTTGCTGGCGCTCAGGAAAGCCCTTCCTCCTGGATCTTATAAAGAGGGTGGTTCCCTGAGAGCCTCATGGGAACTGAGTGGGGTGAGGGGGCAGCTGGGGTCGGTCACCACCCGAGTGGCCTTTCCTGGCTGGGGCACTGTGGGTCTGCAGGCTGTGTGTTGGGGCAGAGCCTGCCAGACCCCGAATATTTGAATTGTGGACACGGATTGTCTTGGTGTGACTGGAAGGAAGCATGGTCATTTTTAGCTTAGGTCTCGAAATTTCTTGTTTTCAAAAAAGAACTTTCAAAAACTGATCCACTGGTGCATTTCTAGAAGAGGGATGCTTTCCTGGGTAGAACTGTTTTGAAAGCATTTGGGGTTTTCTGACTCCACTTTAAATCCCACCAGAGAGTAGGAATTTATGATTAGAAAAATGTTCACGGAATATTTCCCCAGGATTATTACTTCTTTCAAAGCAGTCTTCGAGCTTCCCAGCTTCTGCTTACAGAAGGCCAGCGATGAATGTCTCGGAATAGCCGGAGAAGTAAGCGATGTGGTGGGGATTGAAGTAGGAGGACTTCCTTTCGGCTTCTCTAAATGACAGTGTTCTGGGATGTCCCTCCCCCTGCACCAGATCATCTCCCGTTTCTAGGTTGCGTGTAGGCAAACCCTGAAAAAACTTGAGGCTTGTTTACAACTTCAGCTTTGAAGACCATATTCTCCAAGCATGCAACCATTTCGCAGAATTTTCAAACTGTGAATTTCTGTCTGATTGTTTCCAGATAGAGTTGGACCGTAAAATGATGTGCTGTTCCTACAGTTTGGCAGGGGTGGGTCGGGGTGGGGGTGGGGGGTGGCGAGGGTTGGTGGGGGAGCCTCCCTCGAAGATGAGGGTGTGCCCACGGAGGCGACTTGCAGGGGGCAGTGGGCTTGTGCGAACCCCGACATCTCTCTCAGCAGCTCCCAGACCCGCACGTGTGAGGGGCCCTGGTCCGCCGAGGACCTCCCCTGCACCGCCTGTGGCCCCACCCCTCTAGCCTCCAGGCTGTTTCAGACGGACAGGGATAAACGGGAGGGAGAGAGCTCTCAGGTGGCAGCCTCGTTATCCTGCCAGCCTTGATGAAGTGTCCCTCCAGAAGGCGTCAGCGGCCCGCGGACTGACTTCTTCGAGAGGTGCGCTCTGCCTCAGACACTTCCCCTCTGGCTTCCTCTTCCAGCTCCGGGTCTTCTGAATCGTCAGGAGGCTCTGGGCTTCCCGCCTTCCACGGTCTTTGATGTTTGCCCAGACGTTCGAAGTCCTCGTTCTGGGCCTCCTCCGTCTCCTCACTCCTGAGCATCTCTCCTCCAGCTGGGCTTAGTTTCCCTCTCCTGGTGGGCTTCTCCCGTGATCCCCGAGTTTAGCAGCCCGTCGAGGGCCTTTGCTCAGGGATTTCCGAGCTCTGAGCTCTGCCGCCTACTCATATGGCTGTGAGACGCCTTCAGGCACCTGCGGACCTGGGTTGACCACGAGGTCAGGGGGCAGTTCCTGGGGTACCTGGGGCTTTCTCCCCCTTCACCTCCACCCACTCTCTTCCTCTGTGTGTCCCTACAGACAGGGAGGAAGCCACCTGGGGTCGAGACGACAGAAAAGGCAGCCATTCCTAGTTCTATACTAGTAAAACAATGCATTAAAAAAAAAAAAATCTCCGGAGAACACTGTGCCATATCTGTAGTTGCTTTGGTTTTCGGCAAAATTATTTTCTTATGACAAAGAGCTCACCATCGCCTTCTAGGAGGCACCATATCATCTGAGGATTTTCCCAATTATATATTGCTTTGCTGGGGTGGAAGTTGGTCATTATTCATGTCTTGTTCCTTTACAGTAAAGACCAACAGGTGTAAAAAACTAGGCTAGATATTTCAGTAAGATCACCTCTAGTTCTTAGAACCTTCCTGCGGGTAGGAGTAATCTCCACATTCAGTTCGCACAGCTGAGGAAACTGGAGACTCAGAGAAGTTAAATTACGTGCCCGAGGCGGCACAGCCAGTAAGTGACAGAGAGCTGGGGAAGGAAACTCCGTGTTTTAATTTCACGCCAGTTAGGGCTCTGGGCTCAGAGGCTGGGAGGTCTCCTCGCTTCTACTCCAGGTGTTTTCATGAGCAGGAGATAGAATGAGACCGTAGGCTGGTCCCTGAGTCCCGATGGAGCCGTGGAGGAAATTCTGGCAGGAACGTTCAAAGGCGCTGACAGCGGGATCCTTCCGACTGACAGTATCAGGGACTGAGGGTCACTTTGAACACATCGCTGATGCCAGGGAGACAGCTGCTGGGTACAGTGGAACACCGTAGTTTGGAGAAAAACCTGTCTTACCCTCTCTGTGTCTGCTTCTAGGTCTGTCTTTTCAAAGTATTGATATTATACCCGAAAGCCAATTTGTCTTACCCGATCATGCATCTCCATTTATCCTTAAAAAAAAAAAAAGCTTCGGGAACTAGGTGGTAGCTACTCAGATGCTAGATTTCATATGCGGAGCCTGGCACCAAGGAAGATGAATACTGAACCAGTTTTCAAACTCGGGGTTTGCCTCTGGACACTGTGTCTTTGATAATTACGGACAACCACCCGGGGGCCAGGGCTCGCTTCCCCGGGGACACGTTTCAATCCCTCCCTTCTGTGCAGGCGCTGCTTTCGATGCAGACCGAGACCCTCCCAGCCTGCACTGCCGGCAGCCACGGCAGCTCACAGGCACACAGAATCAGGGTCCCTTGCCCGGAAGCTTTCCGAGCTGAGCATCCCGCACCCTGCAGGCCCTTGTCTGGGCACCTTCCACTCACGCTTCGCTTTGGGCACCTTTTCACTTTCTCAGTTGAATGAAACAGTGCCTGTGTGTTTTTTTTTTTTTTTTTTAAATCTCAATAAAATTCCCAAACAGTGCCATCAGACTCAGCGAGAGGTGCTCTGGGAACCCACCCAACCCACCAGCAGGAGGAGAACTGCGCAGGAAAAGGACTTGACTTGTTCCCAGGGGCGAGTGCTACGATGCACCTAAGTCATCTTCCAAACTGATGAAAGGCCCCAAACCGCCTGCCGGGTAGCGTGTTGTCAACTACACCAGGGTCCTGGGGTGTAGGATGTTGGACTACGAGGGACAAGGAAGCAAGCTAGCATTTTAAAAAAGTCGCCCGTGCCACATGGCATTTCATACCCGACCCAACCCCCTCTCCCCTGTGCCCCCCTCCCCCAGTATAAGCTGGGAAGCCCTGCAAATTCCGGTGGGCCAGAAGCATCAGTTATGTTTATAACCAAGGTTCGGAACACGCTGGAAACTGTCCCCCTGTAATGGGGGCATAGATCCCACCGTTCTATCAAGTGTCAAAGCACACCATTCTCCCCAGCTGCTGCGGAGGTGCTGCTGAAAGGGCCCTCGGGTCCACGACCAACACCTATTAAGCAGCCGGCCTAAATGCTCCCCTTCCAACCTCTGACATCACCCTCAGGGCAGGCAGACACAATTGCTGAATTGCGTACGAAAATCATAGTTTTATTGTCCATACAACCGAAGGCTTAACTCGGACTCCTGCTTTCTTTCCGAGCTGGATGAAGAAGCGATTCTTCTCCTGGAACAAATAAGCACAGTACACTATTGTCATCTAAGAAACAGGCACTATTTATGTATGGGAAAGCCTTGCTCTCAACAGGGCTAACAATCCGAGGGCCCGTGAGCTGCCGTTTCGGCAGCTGTGTAAATGCTGAGCGGCCGAAGTCGCGGGTAAGGAGATGCTAGCAGCGGCAGACGGGTGGCGGGGAGCACCCCTGGGAGCACCCCCTCCGCCCAAGCCCAGATGCCTCCCTGCTAGTTCAGCAAGCACGACTCGTAGGTGGGGACCATGTACTTGATGTTGATGAAGGCGTCTTCACCGCCGTAGCGCTCGAAGGCCTCCAGCGTCTCCTGGATCAGGTCGCCGATGTTCTCCCGCTTCTGCTGGCTGTAGTCGATGCCGTCCCCGGAGTTCACTGGTTCATGCAAACAAACACACAGAGAGGCCCGTTACTGTGTGGCGCTTTCCCAAAAAGTCCTATGCATGGGTCTAGGCACTGGTCTCCAAGGCCTATTGCCTTGAGACTCAAGCATGTAATGTTTGACATTGACATGGATCAGTCAACGTCGGACCATTTGACATGATCCTGGTAGAGTCTCAGGAGTGGTGACAGATAGACCAGAACACAAAATCCCACTAGAAGGGAACTGATGAAAGGCCAGCAGAGCGTAAACAAAAGTGAGGTGCTGAAAAGTCATCTCAGCTAGAGACATCAGGGCGTAAATGAAAACCAGGTGACCTGTGGTTACAGCACAGCTCACAAGTCAGGGACTCAGTCTCAGACACGGTAATTACATCAAGAGTGTTCTCCCAGACCCTGGCTTCTTCAAAGCCCCAAGATGGCCTAGTTAGAAGGAAGGGCCCATGGTCAGACAAGGGTGCTGGCTTTGCATGATCGCAGACAGACACGCGGTGTAGGGGAGGACTTAGCCTGTGTCTGGGGCTTGCATCCGTGGGGTGCACGCTGTCCCCTCCAGGCCTCATTAACCCCGGTGTTCAGCCTCTGCTAGTACCCCCGCCCCTCCCTATCACTGGGGGTGCAGCTGGGAGCGAGGATGGCCTCGCCTGCCATCTCTTCCTCATCTCTTCCTGAACGCCCCATCCTAGTCCTCAGTTACGGCTTCACAGGGACGGGAGCTCTGCTGGTGCTGGGGTCCAAGTCCAGGCAGGTGGCCTGCCCTGGGGGTCGAGGGGGCACACCTGGAGGACCTGGCCGAAGTCTCACCTCCCTGAGCCTGGAAGAGACTGCTCAGCTGCCTCTCAGACTCTGCAGGAAGGGGTTCCTGGGCTGGCCATCCACGGCCTGGGTGGGAGCCTGGGTCTCATGGTCTCAAAGTGTTTGGATACGAAGCATCTGATCGTGTGCTACCTGAGAGGTTACCCAGGTGTGTGGGGGTCTGCTTCCGTCCAGAGAACAGAAATTCCACCTAATAATAGTCCTTGTTGTATAGTCGCTCAGTCGTGTCTGACTCTTTGCCACCCCATGGACTGTAGCCTGCCAGGCTCCTCTGTCCATGGGATTTCCCAGGCAAGAATACTGGGGTGAGGTGCCATGCTCTCCTTCAGGAGATCTTCCGGACCCAAGGATCAAACCCACGTCTCCTACATCAGCAGGCGGGTTCTTTATCATCTGAGCCACCAGGGAAGCCCAGGAATAGTCATGGCCGGTCTGTGAGTTGTATTTCCCACCCAGATTTCTAAAGGCTTCAACACCGCTCATTCTCCCAGTAAGCGAGTCATCTTTGTGCCATTGCTGACACTACCCCACCTGATCTATGATGAAAGGAAAGGGCCATGGGGTGGGCTGAGAGGCTGGGGGGATGGTGAGGACGAGGGCTCAGGCCAGGGGCGCTACGGGGAGAGCAGCCACAGCTGGAAAATGTGCACTCTCCCAGATGAACGTGTGTTCATTTTATTCAGATTTCAATACAGCTCCCAATTCATGTCTTGCTTGAATGTGAAACGGGGTGGGGTGGGGGGGGGGAATGGCATTTCAAAGCTGTTTTTCCCCAGTTATTTTGAACATTTTAAAAAAGACAGAGTAGTGGTTCAGACCAGTAATAAAGGTAACAATTACAATCCCACACAGCATAGATAAGCAGTTCTTTTGCTTGATTTTCCCAGAAACTTGTTAGAGAAATATCACTGTCTTTTGTAACGCAGAGAAAGGACATGGTTCTCCTGATTAGTTTCGTTTGGTGGGGGGTGAGGGCAGGCAGAAATACTACTAATTTTCAGAAAGAGAAAGGTTATGAGTTACACAGCTGCGGTGCATATCCATTTTCCATAACGAATGAACTTAAAATGGTTTGCAAAGCCATCGTCATGAGGTGGATTTTGCCCTTCTCATGGTGGAAGCCTTTCTGCTGTGAAGGAGAAAGATGGATTTAAGGTAAAGGCTGATTTACAGAGTAGCTGATCACCTGAAATATTCATACATGCTAGCTGCCCAGGATAAACAAGAGATAGGGTGTTTGAACAAAGAGTTATTGCCTGGTTGTTTTTCAGCTAAAGGTAAACTTTAAAAATCTATACAGACAAATACTTAAATAGTTTAAAATCAAAAAAAGATTTACAGGGTGGTCTTAGAAGAGAGTCAGTGCAGCCAGGATCTCCCACCAAGAAGAACATGGTGTCCATCCACTTGGCGGGGGGGTTTCCAACACGACGAGGTTTGGAGTTGGATTAAGAGAGAAGGGGCTTCCCAGGTGGCTCCGTGGTAAAGAACCCGCCTGCCAATGCAGGAGACACAGGTTTGATCCCTGGGTCAGGAAGATGCCCTGGAGGAGGGCATGGCACCCCACTCCAGTCTTCTTGCCTGGAGAATCCCATGGACACAGGAGCCTGGTGGACTACAGTCCACGGGGTTGCAAAGAGTCGGACACGACTGAGCGCACACGGAAAAGAGAGAATGAGGGAGAAGCTTGTGTGCATGTGTGTGTGTGCACGCTGGGCAGGGGTTGGTGGTGCGTGTCACAGGAGAGAGGAAAAGATGCTAAGGAAGAAGTTCCCAAAGAGAGGAGGCAAAAGCAACACAGTCCAAAAAAGGTGCAGCAGGGCCGGAAACAGGTCACGTGTGTGACAAGGGAGGCCGGGAGGAAGGCGTGTGTGAGGAACAGGGTCGGCGCCCGGGATTCCGAGGGGGGCCCTGAAGGAAGCCAGCGACAGTGTCTGGGCTGGTCCCTGAGATCCTCCCACCCCCGGCCCTGATGACATTCCTGGTGAACTCCCCTGCTCACGAAACAGGTGGACTTAGAGGGTAGTTGGCAGGATGCAAGTTTGCACGGCCTGCCGAGCCCTGGCAAAAGTGCCCCAGGCGCAGGTGGCAAGGGTAACTGGTGATGGTGCTGAGTTGTGACAGCCTTGATCCAGTTCCTGATAGACAAAGACACGTAAATTAATCACCAATAAATGGCGCCTTTTGTTGGGCTGTTAGTCAAAAGGTCAAGGACTGAATAGATCACGGGACGGACATATTTTCCTGGTGGGGGCAGAGAGGGGTGGGAAAGTCTGCACACAACGGAAAGCTTAACACGCCCTGTTTGTCCCGTTGCCTCCCAGAATGCTCTCAGGACAAGCAGCGCTTTATTTCAATAGTGACCTATTCTTACTTCTTAAAAAATATGTAACTGTAGGAGTAAGAAAGCTATGTAGCTTTTTTGTTTCTCAGCGGTGCATAAACCAAGTGATAAAAAGAACAGAGCAGAATAACAGTTGCTTATTGAGAAAGGGAGTTGGAGTTGGAATATTCCGTGATTGCAGAATGTGTATCCCTGGGGGAGGAAAAAGCCCAACAAAGGAGCACCGTCCCTTCCTTCGGGCGTGGGAGGGATGAGCAGGCACGGTTGAGGGTCAGGCCACATTGAGGGGCAGGTGAGCGGGGCGGTCTCCATTTCAGAACTGCTCTAGAGTCAGTTTCTTTGAGAATCTGAGTTTGAGGCGATTAGGTTGAGCTCCTCATTTTAAATATGTACGACGTCGCAGGAAAACACGCTTGTGAGAACAGGATGCTTTAAGAACAACCCCGATGGTTGTGTACAATTGTCAGCTCTGGTTAGGATGATGACATTTCAATTCAGGAAGCTGGGAGTCTATTTTCTTTCCAATAGCTGGAAAGATACATTGAAGAAGGAAAAGATGTGTATTATTTATAACCAAACAAACAGGACCCGGAACAACAGTTCAAACCAGACTTGGCATTTCTGAGGGAATACTACACAGGTAGGCTAGAACCAGGGCTTCCGTTTCTCCTCCTGGAGGTCTTTGTGTATGGGAGACGAGCCCCGACTGCTTGAGAGTCTCTTGGTTAAGAATTATCAGGTTGGCCAAAAAGTTTGTCTGGAGTTTTACATAAGCTGGTACAGAAAACCCCCAAGGAAGTTTTTGGATAATCCAACATTTTGACGACGCTTGTCATTCTGAACGTTGAAGTGGTTTTGGATTGTGTAGGCAGTATGTTGCAGCATGGGCAGCCTCCTTTTCTACCTAAGCCTGTTTAACCAGCCCCCACCTGGATGCTTGGAGAAGGCCATGGCACCCCACTCCAGTACTCTTGCCTGGAAAATCCCATGGACCGAGGAGCCTGGTGGGCTGCAGTCCATGGGGTCGCTAAGAGTCGGACACGACTGAGCGACTTCACTTTCACTTTTCGCTTTCTTGCACTGGAGAAGGAAATGGCAACCCACTCCAGAGTTCTTGCCTGGAGAATCCCAGGGATGGGGGAGCCTGGCAGGCTGCTGTCTACGGGGTCGCACAGAGTTGGACATGACTGGAGCGACTTAGCAGCAGCACCTGGATGCTTCCTCTTCCTCAGGGCTGTTTTGGTCAGCACTGGCTGGTATGTGTGTCCCAGTCTTTCTGCTGTCAAGGGCATCCTCCCAGTGAATGAACTCGTGGTTGTGAAGTGACCGTCATGCCCCCTCGCCCCCAAGGCGTGGCCAAGACATCAGAACTTCACATAGGTGCATGTCTGCTAGGCAGGGGACCTGGCCTGGCAACAGACCCATATCATGGAGGGTTTTGATGAAACAGCCTCTTCGCATTTTTACAATGTTTATACTGTGTAAAAGCTTTCTTCTTTTCTTTAGTTACTACTATTATAGGAAAAAGGCAGGAAAAGAAGATAGAAGCCAAGTGGGAAAAAGAACACTTTTGGTGGCCAGAGCAAAGTCTTCCCAGGTTGCTGCTGGTGGCACCTCCGGCCATTCTGAAGGGTGATGGGCTCTTGGTAGACAGCACAAGATGTGCTCATGCGGACTCATGCCAGATGGACAAGACGAGGCTCTTGCCTTTGGGGAGCTGGCCAAGGTCCCCGGAGGTCACATTCATGCCCACCAGACTGAGTCTGGGCTGCGGACCCAGCCCAGAGCCCTGTGCAGCTGGCCTGTCCTGCTGCTCGGACCCTGCTGGAGACTGTCCTGGGAGGATGCTTCTCTGTGAGGGCAGGCCAGACTCCCGAGCCCCTTCATCCCAGGACAGGAAGAGCCACGGAAGGAAGCACGGGAGGGCACGGGACGCTCAAGGAGGGTCACATCCAGGTTTGGATATTTCTGACTCCAGTGTTTTGACCAATACTCTTAAGTGTATCCTGGAGAAGGAAATGGCAACCCACTCTTGCCTAGAAAATTCCATGGATGGAGGAGCCTGTTCCAACAAATGAAATAATTGATAAACTCGACCTATTCCTTCTGCTTCCCAGGTGGCTTAGTGGTAAAGAATCTGCCGGTTCGATCCCTGGGTCAGGAAGATCCCCTGCAGGAAGAAATGGCAGCCCAGTCGGGTATTCTTGCCCGGAGAATCCCATGGATGGAGGAGCCTGGCGGGAAGGCAGGAGCGCACCGAAGGCTAAATTATAGTCACTGGGGTCGCAAAGAGCTGGCCACGACTTAGTGACTAAACCACCACCGCCACCTACACTCTCTGGTCGAGACTAAGAAAGAAGTGGACACATCTAGACAGAAGCAGCGCTTGCCCTGGTCCTGCAGAAGTGCAGGGGGGTGTCCTCCACACAGTGGACGGGCTGAGTGTCCGCGGGTGGAGGTGCTGTGCCCACCCCACCCATCATTCTGAAACCGTCCTGACCTGGTGCCTCTCAGAGCCAATGCACCAGACATTCTTCAAGACAACACCAGCGTGGGAAACTCAATTAAAAACCACCAGAGTGAATCCGGAAATGGTAAGCAGTGACTCAAGGGAGGTCCAGGCTACTGTTATCCATCTTTTTTCACACTGCATACCAACTTTTGGAAGCTCCGATTTTGTGGTGTAACCCGCATGCCCAGTGACAGCAGTGCTCTGTGTGGCCTCTTACGTGTACGAGGGCCCTTGAAATAGCTGTGAAAGTGAAAGCTGCTCAGTGCCTGACTCTTCGCCACCATGGAATTCACCATGGACTCTACAGTCCATGGAATTCTCCAGGCTGGAATACTCGAGTGGGTAGCCATTCCCTTCTCCAGGGGATCTTCCCAACCCAGTGGAAACTAGCAAATATCTCAGGCATATAAACAGATTAACCCGACAGAACAGCATCCACCACAGCCTTTGGCAGCAGCGGCCGGAGAGCCAGGCAGAGCCCTTGTCTCACCGCACCGAAGGTGAGATTTTAAAAAGTACTAACAAAAAAACCCACAAAACAACAACAACAACAAAAAGAACCCAAACCAAAACAAACAAACAAACAAACAAAACCAAAAAAACAAAAAAACAAAACAAAACAAAACAAAAAAACGAAGCCATTTCTTTCTGGATCAGAAAGCGCGTTTTTTGTTTTTTGGGTTTTTTGGGTTTGGTTTCTCAAATGTTGAACTAAACCATTTGAACAGCTTTAAAGTCCAACTGAAAGGGATTTTCCCTGTTAAGACCCATAATCAGTGATGGCTTCGGCCTCAGCTAAAACTGCACACCTTCTGCCTGGGTCTGCATGATGCCACCTGCCCTGCAGAGAGATTGAGCCCTTGGGGCCCGGGTTCACATGTCCGCAGCGTGTGTGTGGACTCTATTGCAAATATCATTCTTATAAGATGTTCTTATAACATCACAGATGTTCTGTTGGATGATTCTGAACACATTTCCAGTTCTGGGTTTAGTGGATTTAGTAGTTATGAAATGGGGATGACCCCAAACAGTAATTCCTTGTTTGCGCTAGTTGGTATTTAGACAGAAATGTTAGTTGTAGTGGAATAAAACTAACATTTTCAAAAGATAATCTACTAAAAAGATGACTCATCATTAAAAAAGATTTCATTAAAAAGATAGCTCTTTTTCTGTTTTTTTTTTTTTTTTGCATTTCTTTTCCACGGGGATGGTCTTGATCCCTGTCTCCTGCACAATGTCACGAACCTCACTCCATAGTCCATCAGGCACTCTATCCATCACATCTAGGCCCTTAAATCTATTTCTCACTTCCACTGTATAATCATAAGGGATTTGATTTAGGTCATACCTGAATGGTCTAGTGGTTTTCCCTATTTTCTTCAATTTGAGTCTGAATTTGGTAATAAGGGGTTCATTATCTGAGCCACACTCAGCTCCTGGTCTTGTTTTTGTTGACTGTATAGAGCTTCTCCATCTTTGGCTGCATAGAATATAATCAATCTGATTTCAGTGTTGACCATCTGGTGATGTTCATGTGTAGAGTCTTCTCTTGTGTTGTTGGAAGAGGGTGTTTGCTATGACCAGTGCGTTCTCTTGGCAAAACTGTATTAGTTTTTGCCCTGCTTCATCCCACATTCCAAGGCCAAATTTGCCTGTTACTCCAGGTGTTTCTTGACTGCCTACTTTTGCATTCCAGTCCCCTATAGTGAAAAGGACATCTTTTTTGGGTGTTAGTTTTAAAAGGTCTTGTAGGTCTTCATAAAACCGTCTTCATAAAACTTCAGTTTCTTCAGCATTACTGGTTGGGGCATAGACTTGGATAACTGTGATATTGAATGGTTTGCCTTGGAGATGAACAGAGATCATTCTGTCATTTTTGAGATTGCATCCAAGTACTGCATTTCAGACTCTTTTGTTGACCATGATGGCTACTCCATTTCTTCTGAGGGATTCCTGCCCGCAGTAGTAGATATAATGGTCATCTGAGTTAAATTCACCCATTCTAGTCCATTTTAGTTCGCTGATTCCTAGAATGTCAACGTTCACCCTTGCCATCTCTTGTCTGACCACTTCCAATTTGCCTTGACTCATGGACCTGACATTCCAGGTTGCTATGCGATATTGCTCTTTACAACATCGGATCTTGCTTCTATCACCAGTCACATCCACAACTGGGTATTGTTTTTGCTTTGGCTCCACCCCTTCATTCTTTCTGGAGTTATTTCTCCACTGATCTCCAGTAGCATATTGGGCACCTAATGACCTGGGGAGTTCTTCTTTTGGTATCCCATCATTTTGCCTTTTCATACTGTTCATGGGTTTCTCAAGGCAAGAATACTGAAATTAAAAGACGCTTACTCCTTGGAAGAAAAGTTATGACCAACCTAGATAGTATGTTCAAAAGCAGAGACATTACTTTGCTGACTAAGGTCCGTCTAGTCAAGGCTATGGTTTTTCCTCTGGTCATGTATGGATGTGCGTGTTGGACTGTGAAGAAGGATGAGTGCCGAATAATTGATGCTTTTGAACTGCGGTGTTGGAGAAGACTCTTGAGAGTCCCTTGAACTGCAAGGAGATCCAACCAGTCCATTCTGAAGGAGATCAACCTTGGGATTTCTTTGGAAGGAATGATGCTAAAGCTGACACTCCAGTACTTTGGCCACCTCATGTGAAGAGTTGACTCATTGGAAAAGACTCTGATGCTGGGAGGGATTGGGGGCAGGAGGAGAAGGGGACGACAGAGGATGAGATGGCTGGATGGCATCACGGACTCGATGGACGTGAGTCTGAGTGAACTTCAGGAGATGGTGATGGACAGGGAGGCCTGGTGTGCTGCGATTCATGGGGTCGCAAAGAGTCAGACACGACTGAGCGACTGAACTGAACTGAACTGAACTGAAAAAGATAGCTCATAATACTTATGAATTTATGGTTTCTTTCAGTCTTTCACCTTTTAATTTGAATTAAGGAAGGGTGAGAAGAGACACAGATATATTTTGTTTTTTAAGGAATTTTTGATTTCAAGACCTAAAGTGTCAACATTTGTTTTGCCAGAAATATCCCATTTGGGGTTTGCTTAGATCCAATTTACTTTATAGAAATAGCATTAACCTGTTTTAGAATAAAAGTGCTTTCTCCCATAAGGTTTGGAAAATTACAGTGGAAATAATTGTAAACTTTAGTCTGATTCTTTCTGGAGATGAGAGAATGGAAGTGGAAGGCAAGAGGGCAAGACAAGCCAGGGCAAAATTCATTTTTTTCTACATTGAATAAGAGAAGAAGCCTTTTGGGGAGATGTTTTGAGGTTATCTACTTCTAGAATCCTAAAGAAATGCTTTCATTTTTTTATTTTTTAGCTTTGCTATGTCACTTTGAGGAGATTCATCTTTTTCCCCCTTAGTGATAACTTGACTTCATAATCTCCTGGAAAGTGACTGTTTGCAACGTACCCTTAAGTCTGACCATATGATGGATATTTCCAGAGTGTTGGTTCATGGCGGATGTGAATCAAAGTTGCAATGGTTTTGCAACCACAGACTTATAATAACCAGAGCATATGTCATACTAGAGATGCCCAAGGGCTTAAACACTCCAAATCTCTTCAGATCTTGTTGACCTTAATGAAATTCACAAGATTTCTTTCCTCTGAAGATAAAAGCTTTGAAGCAAGATCTGGATTCCCAGCTGGATGTCTGTCTCTCTCCCTCTCCCTCTGACGCAGGAGCTGGGTAACTAAAGCCAGAGGTTCCTAGCCCATCATAGTTTTGAAAGTTCAAGGAAAGGTTTTCATCTCTGAATGGGGCACTGATCACTGGTGAAACTGAAGGTATCACGGATCTTGACCTAATCATGAATTAAATATTTAAGTGCTCCTTCAGACAACTGCCAACTCCTTTCTGAACAACTGCCATTTTCCAAAGTAGATTTGTTCTGTAGGAAATGAACAATGATAACATTGGGAGGTATCGTGATACAGTGGGAAAAAACATTGAATTTCAAAGGCAAATAACCTGCAATGTAAGTTTTCAAACCTTAGCAGCTGCAATGTCCAATAACTTACTAGATGGTTAACTATGGACAGGTTACTTGATTTCTCTGAATCTCAGTTACCATCCCTATAGAAAGAAAGAACTGAGTTTGGGTGAGCTCTGTTCACCCTAACATTACTTTATATAATACCACAATACAACTTCGGAATAAGCTTTTGGAAGTGAAGGTTATTCAATAGATGCACTGTATTTCAACTGAAAAGATAATCACAAAGCTACTGTATAATTCTTCAAAGTAAGCCACAAAACTTGTAAGTACCAAATCCAGCTTTCACATAAGTTCTAAAAAAAAAAAAATCCCAAGGAACCAATGTTTATATAGTTGTCGTTTAAAAAGAAAACACTGTCAAAACCTCAAATTATTTATTGACACACTACCCCAAATTATTCCATTCTGCTACTTCAATAAGTCAATATGGATTTTGATGTGTTAGAATAAAGACCAAATGTATGGGCTGATTTTTTATATATATTCAGGTGACAGTGATTTGGTCAAGACCATGTAAAGGCAAATTGGATTCATCTCTGATCAATGACTATTTTGACTTGAAGTTATATTGAGAAACATAGGTAGGTTCACTAGTTTATCCCTCTTTGGGATAACTACACTTATAGGTTCAGTCACCATTGGACTAACCTGAAATCCTAGCAGTGAAGTGGCAGTGCGTCCCTTTTCTTGTTGGCCAAAGGAAAAGGAGCAGAGCGTTCTAAGTCCAGCTCTTGTCCCAATTCTATTTCCTGCGGGCTTATCTCATGGTGGAGTAATAATAACAACAATAATAATACGAGCATAAGGTCATTTGAGAGCTAAGAACAGCTAGATGAGTTAGATGCTATTCCTGTCCCAGCACGGAGAAGCAACCTGAGGTGGAGGAGGTGAAATCACTCGGTAAAGTGATACAAGCCGTACACGATGCTGGGGTGCTGAGAAGGAGAAGCGGTGGGAGGCGTCTGTGGAGGGAGAACAAGAAGGTGATGGGAAGATCCAGAAAGAGAGGTCTAGGTGTCCTCCGCCAGCGCAGACAGCATGCAAGGGATCAAGAACTTGGTTTTTCTAATTCTAGGAGAATTTTAGCCCTGCAGAGAAGGAATGGCATCTGGAGAGCAGGTCTCTGGGACTATACATGTCGGGGGGATGCTCTACCACCTGCAAGCAATCAATGCATGCTTCCCAGGGCAGCAAACTGTTCATCTTGGCCTCATTTTTACACTACAGACTATTCTGCTATCTTTCCTTCCTTATACAAGCCCTTGAAATAGTGACATCCTTTACCAAGATATGTGCAGGAAGACAAAATGAAGGCTGACTTGATTTCAAGGACTTTTTTCAGGGCCTTACGATACAGACAAAAGGAGAAGGGGGCAGCAGAGGATGAGATGGCTAGATAGCATTACTGACTCAGTGAACATGAATTTGAGCAAACTCTGGGAGATAGTGGAGGACAGAGGGGCCTGGCGTGCTTCAGTCCATGTGGTCGCAAAGAGTTGGACATGACTTAGTGACAAGAACAACACAACACAGGACTGTGGGAAAATCCTGGGATAAGCATCACATTCCGTCCCTCCCACTCCCCTCCTTACAAACACTTATGACTTATTTCTAGACCTGTAGGTATTGGTTCTATGGTCTTACAGGAAAGGGAATCATAGGCTTTGATCTGCCTGAGGCAGGAAAACAGTCTCAGAGCACTGTCCAGACTGCCTTTGCTACCCGTAGATGGACACCTGGTAATCAGACCAGAGGGGCTGGGGAAACCTGTAACTATAGAAGAATAGGAAGAGGGTGAGACAGTGTAAAGGAGAAACTTTTTATGACTGTCTGGATGGTCTTCTGATACCCTTTTAAAAAGTCAGATTCAAGCCACAGATATTGGGGAAGTTTACGAATCAAATTTCAAGGTTCCTGTGGTCCGTGAAGACGAGGGAAGTCTCTAGTGTTCCTTTAGGAACCTGTACCTTGGGATTCTTGAGTAGTAGCACTTGATCGGATTGAACGCCTGTGTGGAGGCATTCAGGGGGCTTCCCCCACCCCTAGCCCCTGAGCCCTACCCTCTAGGTCAGCGCTGACTTCACTGGAAGCAGGAGCCCACGTGGTGGCTCAGATCGGGGCTCAGATTCTCCGTGTCTGTATTCAGCTTGTGGTGGGCAGTGGTCTCTGTCATAAACCCAGTTGCAGAGCTTCTCTGGCCCACCCTGGGTAGCAGCTAACAGTCTACTTGGTCTTTCAAACTCTCCTCTTCCTGATTTGCCCTGCAGATTAATTTCCAGTCACTTTCTCCTGATTAATAGCCAACACCTCCACACTGTATGAGAGACCACATTCAAATTCCTGATCGAGCCCTCTGTCTCCACCCTCCCTTATGAAGTCAATCTCATATTTTGCTCCTTCCCAAGACCATCTGTTTCACCCAGATGTGGATTTCTTCCTGGCCTCAGTGGGCATAATTTTCACTCATGTCTTTAAAAACCCCCTCTCCCTTCTGGGAAAGTCCAACCTCATTTCTTTTCAAGGATAGTTTTGGATTTACTTACCCTGTGGAGTTGACTCCACAATCTTCTTTCTTTTGAATTCCTAGAGCTGTGGTCAGTAATCCCTCCATGGGCCTTATGAACATGTCAATCTAGAACCCTTAGGAAGTCATTTATGAAACTTAGTTTTCCTGTATTTTACCACCTCTTGAAGGATAGGATCACACTACTTATAAACTTTGTTTGTTGGCGTCAAATACAAATTGAATATTTGTAAAAGGGATGAATGAATGAGTGAGTAAATTATTACTTTTTGTGTTTACTCAATCGAGATATAAGCAAATTTGGTTCTAAGTAAATTGTATGCTAAATATAATGCCCACAATTTGCCCAATACTTATTCTTTATTTACTATTTACAAACTTGTGAGTTCTTATCCTGGAGATAATAGCCTTATGTGGATTCAGGAAGATTGGGTATAAGTACATACAGGGTCTATATAGTTAGCCTTATCTCTTCTCCAAAATCCTCCTTGATTTAAAGTGGAGTTTATTTGGGTTGGGCTTCCCTGGTGGATCAGATGGAATCTGCCTGTAATGTGGGAGACACAGAAGATCCCCTAGAGAAAGGAATGGCTACCCACTCCAGTATTCTTGCCTGGAGAATTCCCTGGACAGAGGAGCTTGGTGGGCTACAATCTATGGGGTCACAAAGAGTCAGACATGACTGAGAGACCAACATTTCACTTACTTGGGTCACCCTTTATTTTGAGAAGAGAAAACTTTCTTCCTCCAGAATGAAAAGAAAAATCATATTACCTTATTTTATCGATATCTAAATTTTGCTTAATATAGTTTCTTTCCTAGCTATTAATACCTGATAATTCTCAGTCAGAAAAATAAATGATTTCAATGGGAAATACTGATTCCTGCTTTCAGGAGTGATGCAACATACTGGAAATAATTTCACTGCTTTTAGACTGATGCTGAAAACTTGGAAATGGACCCGAATGACCACTGTTATCATGGTTTTTCCAAGAAATATTAGTGACACAACCCACCTTTAGTTTTCAATTTTGTTTTGTATTGAGGTACAAAAATGAGAAAAGAAATCCAGATTTCTAACCAGTTTTATCAGCAGATGCAATAAACTTGGGGGGAGACGTACTTCTCAAATTATCTCTGTTAGAGCTTTTATCTTTATCATGAACTCAGAATTCAGAAGCCCGTGTGTGTCCATGCTGGTAATCGCCGACACAACAAAGTTTGCTTAAATCGTTTTGGAGGAATAGCTGCACAGAGCCACCGAATAAAAGACCTTCATGGCCTTAATGTAGTCTTTATTCTGCTGCAGAAACTAATTAAATAGATAAACTCACTAATGGTGCTCACGATGAAAAAAACACATCATGCCGTTTCTGCAGATCTGATGGTTCCTCGATTATCTACGATTTATCTCAGCTTGGCTAAACTAGCTACTTTTTGAAAATTTGAAGATGAATTATTGGGTCCAAAATCTAATAGATTTCCAGGCCATTAACTGGAAATCTTACTGAGTGGGAGTCTTTCTCATCAAATGAGCTCAATTAATGCAAAAATAATATATTTAATGAACAAATCAAAGCAATCTGCTGGGCTGAACCGAGTTAACGACTGTATATGTGATAAGAGTTAAAGCCTCCAAGCCTTTTACAACTGTCTCGTTTTGGAGTCACCTCGAAGTATCTCTGAAAGCTCTGACTAGCAACTTTTATCACCATCTACACTAGTTAGTTAAATGTGGCAGAAGACATCAACTCTGCCCAGGAGTGTTCATGCAGAGTGTAACCTGCAAACACTGAGCTCACCTGACTCCATTTTTACAAACATTAGGGGCTTTGCTAAAGTTCAAGCCGAGTTTTGGCTGCATGGGAAGGAAAAAAAGAGGTGTCTAAGTCATGGGGACAAACTGTGGCCATTCAATTTGCCGTGGCAGCAAGATTGGGCTTGCACAAGAATTGAAACTAAAGCTTGTTGGAAACGCTGATAGGTAAAATATGCTGACTTTTGATACTTTGGAATAAAGACTGATTATTTGCTTGTGTTACATTTTTCTCTCTCTAAAATTCCTCAGTTTAGTGCACATGATTACTTTCCTCTGAATCAGGATTGTAAGAGTAGGTGAGTCCAAACAAAACCAACTGGAAATACACAGGAGCATCCCTGTAGGGTTGAGGCTGGGTGCACAAGAACATGCCCTCAGCCTGTGAGTGAATCTCTGGCTGATTCAGGTGTAACAATGCCTACCTGGGAGGAGAGATTCAAGGGCAAAACAGGAGAACATATGTTATGTCTTTATGAAAATAACAAGCTGTTGATAAACTTGGACAGTTCGTATCACTGTAGTTTCTGTGATGTCAGTACCCAGCTTTCCAGGTCACAGTGGATTGCTTATGATTTATCTCTCCTATGGGTAGGATGGGCTTCCCTTGTGGCTCAGCTGGTAAAAAAAATCCGTCTGCAATGCAGGAGACCCTGGTTTGAATCCTGGGTCAAGAAGATCCCCTGAAGAAGAGATAGGCTACCCACTCCAGTATTCTTGGGCTTCCCTGGTGGCTCAGATGGTAAAGAATCTGCCCACAGTGCAGAGGACCTGGGTTTGATCCCTGGGGAAGATCCCCTGGAGAAGGAAATGGGAACCCACTCCAGTATTCTTGCCTGGAGAATCCCATGGACAGAGGAGCCTGGTGGGCTACAGTCCACAGGGTTGCAAAGAGCTGGACATGACTGAGTGACTTTCACTTCACTTTGCTTCGCTTCACTTCATTTCTGGGTAGGACGGGAAGACTAGCCCGCAGAACACCAGGAAGTAAGCATTTGGCTTCTATAAGAAGGGCTCACTCCAGACAAGCAGCAGAGGGGAGCCGCTTTGTCTCCAAGTCCCGCAGGAGTGTGAGTTTACTGTCAGCTGTCTGGACTCACTGAGCACATGGTTCTGCCCTGCTGGGGATGCCCGTTACTCAGGCATAGTTTTTTCTGGTCTAGATGGGTTCCTTGGACCTGTCTACCTCACAACCAAGGTTTTCGGTCGCAGGACTTCATAAGCTAACAATTTACAGCGTAAACTTACACTCACTTGTGGCCCTCAGTACCTTTCCTCCCTAGGTAGAGCCTGATCAGGGGTGCCCACGTGAAGGGTGGAAAGATGGGTTCCTGTCTTCCTGCAGATATTAACACCCCAATAAACCAAGGACTTGCTCCTTAGAAGAAAAGCTATGACAAACCTAGACAGTGTATTAAAAACCAGGGACATCACTTTGTTGACAAAGGTCCACATAGTCAAAGCTATGGTTTTTCCAGTAGTCATGTACAGATATATGGAGCTGGACCATAAAGAAGGCAAAGTGTTGAAGAATTGATACTTTTGAAATGTGGTGCTGAAGAAGACTCCTGAGAGTCCCTTGGACTGCAAGGAGATCCAACCAGTCCATCCTAAAGGAGATCAGTCCTGGGTGTTCACTGGAGGGACTGATGCTGAAGCTGAAACTCCAATACTTTGGCCACCTGATGCAAAGAGCTGACTCATTGGAAAAGACCCTGATCCTGGGAAAGATTGGAGGTGGGAGGAGAAGGGGATGATAGAGAATGAGATGGTTGGATGGCATCACCAGCTCAATGGACATGAGTGTGAGTAGTCTCCGGGAGTTGGTGATGGACTGGGAGGCCTGGCGTGCTGCGATTCATGGGGCTGAAAAGAGTCGGACACGACTGAGCGACTGAACTGAACTGAACTGAAGTATGTCCCGGAAGTGGACACATCTCTGGATAAATATCTAGCGTTCAGTCCCTTCACCTCAACCAGCACCATTTCAGAGGGCAAAGAGTGGCTTGCAATGAGTTGCTGTAACTTCTGGAGGGCCCCAGGGCGGTCGTACCCTGGGAATTGAAAGAATCTCAGGGATTGTGGTAAGAAATGTAGAGGAAATCACAGGGTCAATTACTTTGAGTAATTTAATTGATTGATTATCAGGCTTTTCTGGTGGCTCAGTGGTAAAGAATCCGCCTGTCAGTGTAGGAGATGCAGGTTTGATCCCTGGGTCAGGAAGATTCCCCTGGAGAAGGGAATGGCAACCCACTCCAGTATTCTTGCCTGGAGAATCTCACGGACAGAGGAGCTTGGCAGGCGACAGTCCCTAGGGTCGCAAAGAGTCGGACACAACTTAGCTATTAAGCAACAGCAACAACTGAATTGATTATCACCTTCAGAAGGAGGGCCATTTATAATGGTTAGATTTCTAAAAAAGCTTTGCACTCTTTGCTTGTGAGCACGCATCCACCAACCCGCCAGCCACCCAGCCCTTGCTTCCTGGGTCATCCTGTGGAGGGCCAGGCTCAGTTCCCCACCAGAGGGTGGGCACAGGCACAGCCACGTGGGTGGTTTGGTCAGCTCTCTTACAACGCGCCTTAAGTCACGACTCTGGGAGTCACCTTCAAATCGGATCATTTACAAACGAGGCCATATGGAAAACTGTCGTTATTTTGGTTTGCGTGTGAAAAGCGTTAATTTGTGACATGTTGAATGTGTGATGTACTACAGCCGATTTAACCTCGTGCCGGCGTGTCTCCGTTTCTCGCTGCATGGGGCACCCCAAAGGATGGAAGTGGCGCCAGGAAGCCCAGGCTGGAGGCTGGGCAGGGCTTGTGAGGTAAGCTCTGAGGAAGCAGGCGGAGGTGAACCGGGGCATTTGTTCTTACTGAAGGTTAAAAGACCAGTAGCAGTGGAAACTGAAGTCTGCTATTTATCTTCAGGCTAGGGACAGTGCAGACAGCTGCAACACGAGCCTCCTCACAAAGCCATGCCAATAACCTTAACCGTGACCTCCGGCAGGAGACGCATTTCAGTGGGCGTACTGCTCTCTCTTTTAGGCACAAATATGCACAGTTGTGTTCATTTTGTGTTGAGGTCAGATGATTAACTTGAGGGCCCTTTTTAGTGAATAATAAGGGGGAAAAAAAGTCTTTACATCTGACTCCAACTCAACAAACGAAACGAAGCTTTCTAGAGGGAAGAAAGTCGCATATTACATGGACAGCAGATTTTAAGGCAAAAGTAAATGTTACTTAAGGACTTTGAACCTGATTAGCATGGAGCCAATGCAAGGTCAGATGGATAACTCACATTCCATTCAATTAATCAAGGTAAATATAATTATTTGGTAGATTTTTCAGTACATCTGACCTTAAGTTGTGAACTATCTGGGTATTTCTTTTACTTTTTCTGTGGTTACAGCCTGTTATAAGATGTAACACTGTAGATTAAGAAAAAGAAAGCTGTTGATAGAGATCAGTGAGAAGCATTTATTGATCAGCAGGTCTAATCATTACCTGCTCCCAAAGACCAAGGTAAAATGAGACACGTGAAATATATCACAGGGCTGCTCGTGTCTGCACCCTCTGCAGTCCCTACTCAGGGTTGAGTTTGTCCAGAAACCAGTGATGGATTCTATAGAAAACTATATAACTAGGAGCCCAAACATTACTGATCTAACAAGTAAAATGAAAGCTCAAAATTCCAAATGCCATTAAGCCCTGTTAAAATTGTTTTTTGCTTGAAGGAACTAAATTGACTCACTTTTTATTTATTTTACTATTTCCCTTAAAAAAAAAAAAAGACCTGGCAGCTCTAATACGGCAAATCAGAATTTGGGGAAAGGAGTAGAATTTGGGCTGGGGCGGTCTCTATTTGTATCTCAAATAACATTCAGAAAACAAAGATCATGGCATCCGGTCCCATCACTTCATGGGAAATAGATGGGAAAACAGTGTCAGACTTTATTTTGGGGGGCTCCAAAATCACTGCAGATGGTGATTGCAGACGCTTACTCCTTGGAAGAAAAGTTAAAACCAACCTAGATAGTATATTCAAAAGCAGAGACATTACTTTGCAGACTAAGGTCCGTCTAGTCAAGGCTATGGTTTTTCCTCTGGTCATGTATGGATGTGAGAGTTGGACTGTGAAGAAGGCTGAGCACTGAAGAACTGATGCTTTTGAACTGTGGTGTTGGAGAAGACTCTTGAGAGTCCCTTGGACTGCAAGGAGATCAAACCAGTCCATTCTGAAGGAGATCAACCCTGGGATTTCTTTGGAAGGAATGATGCTAAAGCTGAAACTCCAGTACTTTGGCCACCTCATGAGAAGAGTTGAGTCATTGGAAAAGACTCTGATGCTGGGAGGGATTGGGGGCAGGAGGAGAAGGGGATGACAGAGGATGGGATGGCTGGATGGCATCATGGACTCGATGGACGTGAGTCTGAGTGAACTCTGTGAGATGGTGATGGACAGGGAGGCTTGGCGTGCTGCGATTCATGGGGTCGCAAAGAGCCAGACACGACTGAGCGACTGAACTGAGCTGATATAAAAAGAGCTGCCATGTAATTCTTATGGTAGGCACTAGAAGTGTAAGCATCCCTTATATATTTCACTTATTTAATTTTCACTCTCAACAACCCTGTGAAGTTGGTAGTTATTACCCACAGTTTTACAGATGTGGTTCAGAAAGGTTTAGACCTGACTTTCAAGTATAAAATTTAACCATGATATGCAAAATAACCAAATGTCTTTATGGATATTTTGACCCAGAAATTCAGTTCTGATACATGTGATAGCAAGGTGAAATAAAAAATGTCATGTTAAATAACTGCTTTAACAATGGATATATTGTGAAAACTGGTTTCTCTCTGTATAGCTTTATAGCTTTGGAATTTTCTGTGTAATTAATAGTGTAAGGGAGAAGGCAATGGCACCCAGTCCAGTACTCTTGCTTGGAAAATCCCATAGATGGAAGACTCTGGTGGGCTGCAGTCCATGGGGCCCCTAAGACCCCTAAGTGGACATGACTGAGTGACTTCACTTTTACTTTTCACTTTCATGCATTGGAGAAGGAAATGGCAACCCACTCCAGTGTTCTTGCCTGGAGAATCCCAGGGATGGGGGAGCCCAGTGCGCTGCCGTCGATGGGGTCACACAGAGTCGGACACGACTGAAGCGACTTAGCAGCAGCAGCAGCAGCAGCAGCAGCAGCAGCAGCAGCAGCAATAGTGTAAAGTTAATAATAATTTTGAGCCACCATAGTTGGAGACAAGGATAGATATGGTTATTGGAACATTTGTTGTATATTAGAAAGATTATGTCAGGTCCTTAAAAATATTTCTTTCCAAGTTTTCTCCAGTGTGTCCTTTTCCTTAAGTCGCCATTTTACATTTGGAGAAAACTGAGATCAGTATTGACAACCTGACTTTTATTGACAAATTTTAAGCGTGAATTTTGTTTTTAGTAATTTTCCTTGACTCTCCATGAAAATAACTTGTTGAAAGTTACCATTCTCAATAAGTTTAAGATTTTTATCCCTTTTCAAAATGCGTTTTAAACTGTTTTATAAAAATATTTCTGTAGGGGATACAAAACCATATTATGATGACATAGTTTGTTTTACCCAGGCGATTTCATACAATCATACATAAAGCAATATTATAGTAGATTAACTTTCTTATATGAGATTAAATTCTCATTAATATATTTTTAATGTTTTATGAAAAATATTTTAATACAAAGAAGTACAATTTCCTCATCTATTTTACTACAATTGTGTTTTTTGTTTTAGATCATTTTCATTAAAATATCTTGTTTCCTAACCAAAATAAAGTTCACTTTTTTTTTCTTAAAGAAATAATTGGGTCATATTTTGTAATTGCCATTGGAAGTTATCACACTAGACAGTATCTTGGCAAAAATAGGATCTAGGTTGGAATTGGAAAAGAGGAAAGTACAAGAACATATTGTTACTAGACTTTATGAGGATATATCAAATTGTGGTTAGTACTGTTGTATTCTTTTAATCTCTTATATTCTTCACTGATGTTGAAAAAAACTTGATTTTCTAGACCCTTACTTAACTTTCAAAAATGCTTACAACTTCCATTAAAATTCTCACAACACTATAAGCCTGTATTCTTTACATGTTGAGAGCAAACATACATTAACAAGTCACATGTATTTGTGTTAACTTTCTCTAACAGTCATGTGGACAGTCGTTAATGTGTGTTTGTCTTGTTATATTGCCTTCTTAATTCCCATTCTGTGTAAGATAAACATTTTAGTAACAAATATTTTTTATTTCAAATGACCATGTATATGGGGTATAAATGAAATTTCCAAAAATTCTATTTCTATAATTCCTAACGTAATAGTCAACAGTATTCAGCAATCTGGCTGAGAAGGGCATACTGCCTCGGATCACCTAGAAATGAGCATAAAAGCCTTAATTTCACTGTTGTCCTTAACTGTTGCCCTTAACTGTTGCCCTTTGGAAAGGCTGTTCGATCACCAGGAGCTAGAAGGGCTGAGGCTGGGCCTCTAGATGTTCCAAACCGCAGAGGCAACTTTGGTGCCCACACTGCAGCTTGCCCTGGGAGGGGCTTGCCCGGTGCCCCCGAACGCATATACACACGACGGTGGTGTAACTGCCGTCCCCCGCCGGAAGGATCTAAGACACTTCCGTTTTATCGTTGAAGTCGAAATCAATAGTTCATTATTGATTCTTGTTCATGACCTAAGTGTCATTAAACTCCCCAAAGAAGAACATGCTGCGTAGGATTTCCTAGAAACGACTCTTGCTGTTAAACCTTTCATATTAAGCATAAAGGGAAGCCTTGCAAAATCTTTTCGAGTAGCCTGAATAATTCATCGGTGCACCGGGAAGACGTCTAAATATTAGCACTATGTTTGATTTTCCTTTCCGGATCAATCTATATCTGTTTCTATCTTTGAAAAAAAAAGAAAAAAATCCTTGCAGGGGTGTGATTGCTCACTCATTTCAATGAGCCCTGGTCACAAGGTAATGTTCGTCTCCTGTAAAAGCTCAAAGGGAACGGAACAAACCGTTTTAAGAAACAGAACTTTGCATTAATCTGACGTAGACTCAATACGATTAAAGAACATGAAGGGAGCCAGTTAGGGAGTAGAGGCGTCATTTGAGTCACACACTATTTAAGTCAAAACTGATAGCTTCCTCTAACATGTTCCCCTTCATTCTGAATATATTTATGCTTTATTTTGGTGAAAAATGTGTTCTATGAAAAACGTTAGATGTTGGGTTTCAGGAGCCAAAGAATCTGGGCTTGCCACTTGAGAAAGCTCACGAGGAAGACTCAGCCCTGTCTCACACGCCACGTCCCTTCGCTTGTCAAGACTGGTCACCCTCTCCATCTCTGCTGCCACCGCACTTGGCCCTTGGGAATCTGTCTCCAGTTTGCCTAACTACTGCAGGGACTGCTCCACGGGTCTCTGCTGCCTTCTGCCTTTCCAGGCCCTCAGATCCATCCTTTACCGCCACCTAAGTTAACTGTCATGAACTCAGCTTGCACAGTTATTTCTCTGCTGGTGAAAACATTCAGAGATTTACCATTAGCTGTGGAACAAATCCAGCCTCCTTGGCCTGGCATTAACCCTTCTCAGTGGGCTTGAGGCCAATCGTCAGATTCCCATCCTCTCACACAGGCACTCCGGGCTGTAGTCAAATGACAGCTGTCATCCCCAAGCAGGGGTGGCAGACTGCCCACCTCCTCAGCTTTCCTCGTGTCTTTCCGTCTGGTGGTCATTTCCTCCCCTGCCTCGCACCCCTGTTTCTCAAGATCTGTAAGGCTCATGCTCTCTATGAAGGCTCTCCTAATTGCTCCTTTAGCCATTCACAAGGGGGTTATGCTTCCCTTACCACCCTGATCACCAGGAAACCCATTTTACAGGCATAGACAGGAATTAAGTTCCTTGAAGATAGGAACCATCTTTGCATCCTCCAGAATGTCTAGCTTAATATGTGCGTGCTAAGTCACTGCAGTTGTGTCCAACTCTTTACAACCCTATGGACCGTAACCCACCAGACTCCTCTGTCCATGGGGATTCTCCAGGCAAGAATACTAGAGTGGGTTGCCATGCCCTCCTCCAGGGGATCTTGCACCCAGGGATCAAACCCAAGTCTCTTATGTAGCTTAATACAGTAGGTGTTAAAGAAACTGTTGGTTAGGAAAATAAATATGAAGGAGTAGCTTTGCTGCAGGAGGGAAGGGTGTCTGGCCCTCTGTGGCACTGGTATCACTGGACCAGTGGGATGCAGGGGCCAGGGCAGGGTCAAAGCTGGCAAGCAGAGGGGTCCTCTGGAGGTTCAGCAAGACCCAGGAAGAAGCCACTGGAACTGAAGCTAGGAAAGGAGAGCATTTGAATGAGAAGGGAAGTCAGTGCCTCCCAGGAGGGAAGTGTTCACGTTTGGATGAGAAACCATTTGCTTGAAAATCCTTGATTAGCCAAGGAGAGGACCAGAGAGGTAGATGAGAGGCACAGAGGAGGCCCGAGGTCTACAGCCCCACCGTCAGTGTCCCGTCCTCTCCCTGACCTTCAATTCACACGAAGCTCACGCAGCTGTGACTTCATTTAACGTAGTGAGATTTATAAATGAGCATCATGTGGAAGGCCCCCGCCGAGTGCTCTCCCCTTGAGGCCCGGCATCGTGGTGACAATGCTAGCGTGTGTTACAGGTCTGGCTCAGTCTCCTGTGGGGTTACTGCTCCTTTCCCTTGAGTCCCTTGGACAGCAAAGGGTTCAAACCAGCCCATCCTAAAGGAAATCAACCCTGAATATTCACTGGAAGGACTGATGCTGAAGCTGAAGCTCCGATATTTTGGCCACCTGATGCGAAGAACCAACTTGTTGGAAAAGACTCTGGTGCTGGGAAAATTGAGGGCAGGAGGAAAAGGGGGTGAAAGGATGAGATGGTTGGATGGCATCACTGACTCAATGGACATAATTGAGCAAACTCCCAAAAGATGGTGAAGGGCAGGGAAGCCTGACATGCTGTAGTCCCTGGGGGTGGCAGAGTCAGACAGGACTTAGTGGTTAAACATGTGTTGAGCCTTTTCTAATGCCAGGTGCTGATATCTCCAGTACTTTGGCCACCTCATGCGAAGAGTTGACTCATTGGAAAAGACTGATGCTGAGAGGGATTGGGGGCAGGAGAAGGGGACAACCGAGGATGAGATGGCTGGATGGCATCACTGACTTGATGGACGTGAGTCTGAGTGAACTCCGGGAGTTGGTGATGGACAGGGAGGCCTGGCGTGCTGCGATTCATGGGGTTGCAGAGTCCGACAGGACTGAGCAACTGAACAGAACTGAACTGACCTGTTCTTAAATATGTTATTTTGTTTAAACTTTGTAACAAAAATCTGAGGCTGTTATTATTATTAGCATCCTTAGAGTTGGCTTCCCTAGTGGCAAGCCACCTGCAAGGAGCCTGAAGTTCGATCCCTGGGTGGGGAAGATCCCCTGGAGAAGGAAATGGCAACCCACTCCAGTATTCTTGCCTGGAGAATTCCTTGGACAGAGGAGCCTGGTGGGCAACAGTCCATGGGGTTACAAAGAGTCAGACAAGACTTAGCGACTAATACTTTTCACAACTATGTATTAGATAAATGGATTTGCCCAAGTTCACACAACAGATAAAAGAGGCAGCCAGGTCTGGCTGGGGGCTGGCTCTGCGGAAGGTGGTTGGGGTTGGGGGCTCTCAGCCCCTCCTCCCAGCCTCAAACTCTAGCCAGCTTCCTCCCATTGTTCAGCCTGGGGTCAATTCACTACATTTTCATAGGCCAAAGGAAGGGGCAGCAAAGAGCTTTAAGACTTGAGTGCCTTGGAAATTTTTCTCCTAAAAGTAGGTTTGAATATAATGTAACCTGTTTAAAACAGTCATTCCTTGATTGCTGAAGCTAGAGGCAGCGTGATAGGGGTTGAGAACAGATGGTCCACGAACTGGGAACTGGTCGAACAAGTCGCTTAGCTCTGTGGGTCTTCCCTTCCTCATGGGGAAAAGGGGATCCTAGTGGCTCCCTCCCAGGACTAGTACTAGGGGGAGAAATGTCAGCGCGTGTCTGGTGCCTGGTGAGTGTTGCCCTAATTGACATGCTGTCATTGCTGTTGGTATTTAGACTGGAGTCATCAGGGAGTTATTTAATTGATCAACGTTGGGGAAATAGATTGATTATAAGGCTTTCTTAACTTTTATTTAATCCTCTTTCAGATATAATCTTAAGTATCCAAAAAGCTAAAATAATTTCTAAACAGAAAGACTGATGAAATCAATGGAAAAATTAAGAGCTATTTATGAAAGCCTGATGCAAGACTGAAAATAGAGCGGTGTGATCTGTAATGTCCTTCAACAGTGTTTTGGAAACGCTTAGGAAAGAGCCACATAAAGAAAGACATCTTTTAACTGGTTTGGTCCTAATGCCTCTAAAAGCCAAATGAAGAAAGTCAGTAAATGACAAGAGACAAACAAAATCAAAGTCCTGGCAAGCACTGGGACGAGGGGAGGCCCTGACCTGGGGGCCAGCTGGTGGCAGGACTGGGCAGTGGCTCGGATGGCGCAGACCCCGAGAATGTCAGAGGTGTCAGCCTGAGCCTGGCTTCCCACCACCTTCCCAGCCTCCCGTCCGTATGCCAGACTCTCACATCGCAACGGCGCCGGGCTGACCTTGACGCCTGTCCTCCTCGATGCAGAAGAGGACACTTGGTCCCCACTTCACTAGTCACGGTCTTCCAGTCGTCCCTATGGCAATTCACAGTTAATTGCTCTAACGAAGGGAAACCACTGAATATGTCACCCCCAAAAGAACACGGAGTCCTCGATTCACTTGCATTTCTCTGTAGAATGCATCTGATGGTTTTTGATTCATGTATAACCCACCAAATTTCAGATATTATGCAAAGCTAATTTGTGTTCTCTGTGTATTCTGGGAACATAACTGGGAAAGTCATCCACAAATGTGTGGTGTAATGGATGAGTAGCTATTCTGTGATACAAAGTTCTCTGCATTATTTTTCTTGGATAATCAAGAACTCATTTTATGCTCACATTCCAGGTAAAGAGCTGCATAGAATGACTCAGCATCATAAGTCTGGTAGCGTGGAATTTACGGTTTTATTCGTTCCTACCCGAAGGTATGATGATAACAGCCAAATTCTTCCACACTCCTTTTAAATCTCAAATGTCAGATAATGTTAATAATAGCCACTAGTTATAGAGAGCTTGTTCTGTGGTGTGTACTTTAGAGGCATTGAATCTAATTTTCTCAACAGTCCTGTGCAATTGAGCTTATTATCCTTATTTAACCGATGGAGAAACAGAGGCTGAAAACTGTGAGGGGCCAGGCCCAAGTCAGGGAGCTGACAGGGGTCAGAACCCCGCTGGGCTCAGGTCTGTGGGCTCTGTGGGTCCAGCACTCTGCTCTCAGCTGATCACCCCACACACAGCCTGAGAAGGAAGGGCCTCCCTTTGGGAGAAAGTATGTAAGCTCTGTGATGGAAAGCTCAGCATCTTTCTCAAGGTGAGTGGGTGACCGCTCACTTCAAATACTCCGAGTACCTCCGTTTCAAGTGCACGGGAGGAAACTGCAATTAAGGGGGGAAAAAAAAGAGAGAGAATCTCAGTGAAGTTCTACGACTGCCCATTATCACAAGCTGAATATCTTTCCCAAAAAAACGAGCTCTAAAAAGATGATAGCGGGTAAATGTTATTTGAGTAAAATCTAAATTCTGTGGAGATAAGAGAAATGAAAGAACCTGGAGACCTAGTCTCCTAAAACTATTTCCTTAAATTTCAAAAAAGTGAAAAAGTGAAAGTGTTATCACTCAGTCGTGACTGACTCTTTGTGACCCCATGGACTGCAGCCCACCAGTCTCCTCTGTCCATGGGATTCTCCAGGTAAGAATCCTGGAGCGGGTGGCTACCCAGTACTCCCTTCCCCAGGGGATCTTCCCAAACCAGGAACTGAACCCTCATCTTCTGCATTGAGAGGTTGGGTTCTTTACTATCTGAGTCAAATTACAAGAAAATAAGAAAGCAAAAGAAAGCAAAAAGAAATCTACTCAAGTGTGTTCTGAAAATCTTCAGTCACCTCCAAACCTAGCCGGCCATAGGAGGATTCCACCCCACCCGCCCCACTAAGGGCAGAACAGGAAACCCCATACATCCGGGAAGAGAAAGCCTTGCGCCCTTGGCTCCAACACTTTCGTTTCAAGGGTCCAAAAGGCATCCATGCAGACTGTTAGGGCTTCGATGTTCATTCTGGGAGATATGAAAGTCAGAATTTAAAAGAGAAATATAAGAAATGTGGAACCCTGAAGGGGCCTCCAGAGCTGGTTGAGATGAACTAGAAACCCTCGAGGACTTTGTCAGAAGGTGGAGTGGGGTGTCTGCCTGGCATGGCCTCCTGAGAGAGAGAGAGGTCTCTCGGGCCAGCAAAGGGCCCAGAACATGCTAGTTATTAAAAAGATGATCTTGAACAACCTTGCATTTTCTATGGCAGAGATGATTATTGTATTCTGATTCTGAAATTCAAATTCTTGACTGAGTTAAAGATTTAATACTTTAAAGGGGTTCATATTAGTAAGCATGGTCTTTCACAATGTTTTTGTAAAACTAACTTAATTCCAAATTCCGTCTTTGTTTCTGCCTCTGTGATATTATACAGAACATCATTTTATTAGTATGTTATCATGTGTAGCAAACACAAATGTCCTGCTTTATGTATCAATAATAAAACACATATTATTTTTCCTAAAGACAGCAATACATGCTGACATTAGATGACAATAAATATTTATGGACAGTTCACACCGGTTTTACCATCCAATCCAATTGTAACAGATGAGAGTTTATTATTTGGTCTGGAAGATTTTACAAACCACTGAATAATGAGTTCCTATCCATTCCAAAAAGGCATGGACTATAAAACAGTGTGAATTGTCAGTAAAGTTATTCTGATGAAATACCGTATTTACCTCTTCCCTTCCATAGAGACAGGTCGTGTTCCAAGCTATGCATGATTCTATAGATGTAAAAATAATTTTTAAAAGTGATTTACATGAAAGAACCATGTCACAGAGCACTTTCCTTCCCATCCGGGCATGGAATCAATGCAAGCAGCTGCGTGTGTCGTGCGGTGACGGAGTGCTGAGTCATCGCTCCCGCCCGCAGCCTGGGTGGAGACGCGAGGCTCATTTTATAGTTGGCACTGAAATCAAACCGGCGCAGGCTCGGGGCTCCCGCTGCGGGCACCGCTGTGTGCTGGAGGCTGGCGTCGACCCGCAGCACGTTGACAGCAGCGCTCCGGGCGCGCTTCCTAATGACGCCTCGGCCCCAGCGTCAGGGCAGCTGATCAGAGCGCCTGCCGTGACAGCTCCGCGCCTTCCTCTGACGGGCCCTCCGCCTGTGCTGGAGCGTTGCTGTTCCTCCTTCCCCATCACACTCCGGGCTTTCTTCCCTCTATTTTTTTCCTGCTGTAGCTCCCTGGCTGGGCGGCTCCCTGACAGCTTCACGGACAGGCTTCTTGTCCGTGGCAAGCTTTGCCTTCTCCTAGGCTGGCATGTGGGCAGATTACGTGAAAGATGGATTCTGCTATCTTGGGTGTCAGGGTGGTGCTAGGAACACTGAGGCCACGGTGGTCGCCGGCAGACCCTGTCCCTGATGTCCTGGGGCTTCCCTCCAGCTGGGAAGCGGAGCGCCAAACAATGACTTCCGCTGTGCAGTGAGACACACACACCTGACCTGGAGCGGAGAGTCGGGGCGGCTCCCTGAGTGGGGGCGCTGCTGGGGAAGCCTGGTGGGGGAATAGACTGGGGGGTAAAAACCTTGAAGTAGAAGAGAAGCGACTGTTGGGAAGCTGAGAAAGCCCCGTAGACCTGGGGCAGGGCAGAGGGGGTTTCGGGGAGGCTGAAGAAGTAAGAAGGAGCCAGGTGATGTTGGATTCAGCTGACATCAGGTCATACGGCCACAAAGAGCGTGGTCATCTTGTTCTGAGGGTAATCAGGAGGCCAGGGAAGGTTGTAAATGGACAAGTGACTAACTTTGTATTTTGGCTGCTGTTCACACAATATTTAATGGGGGGTATGCTAGATGGCTGTTGCACTTTCCAGCGCAATGTGATGATAGTAGTTTGTATAGAGCAATAGAGAAATGAAAACATACTTTTGAAAATTACCAAAGAATAGAACTTGGTGTTAAACCTGATAGTGTAAAAGAGAGAAGCATGTTGGGACTTCTGCTGATAGATCTATCTGTGGAGAGATGGACCATGTTAGCTTTAATAAGGAACAGTGAGGGATGACAGAGTTCCAAGGAACAGGGAAGAGTATGGAATTACAGTGGATGCTCTGTGGTCAAGTCCCTGTGGGACATCCGGGGGTGGGGGGCAGGTGGCTCTGCATGTCCGAAACTCAAACGCCATCAGGAGAAGGAAAGCGTGATTACAGGATGGTATCTACGCGATGATACTGTTTCATTCCAGGTTTTAAAGTATCGGAAATAAGATTTGATTTCTCTGTTAAGTTCACTAAGAGCTTGAATGAGCAGTTTTCTAACAGCCACTCCTGGCTTCTAATGCTGGGCGCCCTCTGATCGACAACCACTGTTTTCATCACGTTCGAAGGAGAAATGCACGCCTGTGAGCTCTGCGGGGGCAGACAACCATGGTGGCAGACTGGAGTGGAGCCCTCGCCAGGGAAGCTGGGGCCCCGTGCAGTCCAGCCAGCACTCGGTGTGGCCGTGGGCCAGCTGAGAGCTCTCTGAAGCTTGTACATAAGATGGAGAGAGAGACAGGAAAATCCCAGGGTCATTTTGAGTCGTATAGTCCTATAAAAATCCACCTGCCAATGCAGGAGCCACAGGAGACGCAGGTTCAATCCTTGGATTCGGAAGATCCGCTGGAGAAGGAAGTGGCAACCCACTCCAGTATTCTTGCCTGGGAAATCCCGTGGACAGAGGAGCCTGGTGGTCCATGGGGTCGCAAAGAGTTGGACAGGACTGAGCGCATGTGCGCGCGCGCGCAAGCGCGCGCGCGCACACACACACACACACACACACACACACACACACACTCACAGTCCTCTAATTTGAACAGATTGTAGCCATTAAAAAAAATCAAGCTCATCTGTTTATTAAGCTCTAAAATTATTTTTATTGGAAAAAATCCAACACTTGTTTATCCATAATACTGTGTGACACCCTAATATGAAATATATGAAAAGATAATCTCAGTCAAAATGCATGCCTATTTCTTTGTTCAGTTTATTTAGCCATTAGTTTCCAATAATTTTGGATATATAATTGCTGGCTGTAAATTAGAAAAGCCAATTCCTTTGTCACAGTGTCCATATCTTTCAGTTCTTTTTGGAAATCATCAGTTTCATGTACCTGACTAGAGAATTCAGATACTGAAATACGCATCCATCACCAAAACAGAATCATCGAACACTGTTCTTTAAGGTTATAACTGCTTCTTTACAGTAATATCACACACATTCATGAACTGAGTATAAGTAAGAAATATCTTTCAAGTTAAACTGAAATTTGACTTGGATTTCCTTTCATAACAATGTGCATAACATGCTCCAAATGATTTTTGAATTATGATATGCAGAAGGTACCTAATGCCAAGAATTAGCAATAAAAACATCACATAATGCGTTTCATCTCAGCATGGTAAGAACTTCTTTTGTTTGGTAATAATCACCAGAATGGACACATTTACCCAAGTTTGTACAAGTGTGAGGCCATTATCTCAATGCGGGTTGAAGGTCTGAGTTACAGGCTAGCAGAGAGGGGGCAAACCCATGTTGGGGTTGCAGGAAGAAACTGTGGCTTCTGATTGCTTTTGGTGACTGAAAGGAAGGACAGAAAACTGGATGGTCTGAATCTTCTCAAATTCCAAACCTATGAAAATGAATTTCCTTTTATAAAAAGGCAAGAGGAACAAGTATTTTTGTAGATAGTAAATTAGAGATGGAGGAGACAGCATTTGAGCTGAGATTTTTTTTGACCAAGGATTTTGCTTAGATTCTAACATTTTGGCACTAAGAGGGCCAGTCTGGGGGAGGCAGAAACATTTTTTTTTTTAAGTAATAGAAGCCTGTGAGTTAAAAAACACTACTTAAAAGAAATGTTTCTTAAAGAGATGGAACACCAGACCACCTTACGTGTCTCCTGAAAAACCTGTATGTGGGTCAGGAAGAAAGAGTTAGAACTAGACATGGAACAACAGGCTGGTTCAAAACTGGGAAAGGAATACGGCAAGGCTGTATATTGTCACCTTGTTTATTTAATTTCTATGAAGAGTACATCATGCGAAATGCCAAGCTGGATGAAGCACAAGCTGGAATCAAGATTGCTAGGAGACAGAGTAATGGAAATAAAAACAAAAATAAACAAATGAGACCTAATTAAACTGAAAAGCTTTTGCACAATCAAGGAAAATATAAGCAATGCGAAAAGACAGCCTTCAGAATGGGAGAAAATAATAGCAAACAAAACAACTGACAAAGAATTAATCTCCAAAACATACAAGCAGCTCAATGCCAGAAAAATGAACAGCCCAATCAAAAAGTGGGCAAAAGAACTAAACAGATGTTTCTCCAAAGAAGACGTACAGATGGCTAATAAACACATGAAAAGATGTTCAGCATCACTCAATATTAGAGAAATACAAATCAAAACCACAATGAGGTGTCATCTCACACCAGTCAGAATGGCCATCATCAAAAAGTCTACAAACAATAAATGCTGGAGAGGGTGTGGAGAAAAGGGAATCCTCTTACACTGCTGGTGGGAACGCAAACTGGTACAGCGACTATGGAGAACAGTGTGGAGATTCCTTAAAAAACTGGGAATAGAATTGCCTTATTTATGATCCAGCTATCCCACTGCTGGGCATACACCCTGAGGAAACCAAAACTGAAAGAGACACGTGTACCCCAGTGTTCACTGCAGTTCTATTTACAATAGCTAGGACATGGAAGCCACCTAGATGTCCACTGGCAGATGAATGGATAAGGAAGTTGTGGTACACATACAGTAACGGAGTATTACTCTGCTATAAAAAGGAATGAATTTGAGTTAGTTTTAATGAGGTGGATGGAACTGGAGCCTGTTATACAGAGTGAAGTAAGTCAGAAAGAGAAACACAAATAGTGTACATTAATGCATATATATGGAATTTAGAAAGAGAGTAACAATGATTCTACGTGCAGGGCAGCAAAAGAGACACAGATATAAAGAAGAGACTTTTGGACTCTGTAGGAGAAGGCAAGGGTGGGATGATTTGAAAGGACAGCATTGAAACATGTATATTACTATACGTAAAATAGTTTGACCAGTGCAAGTTTGATTCGTGAAGCAGGGCACCCAAAGCCAGGGCTCTGGGACAAGCCAGAGGGAAAGGGTGGAGAGGGAGGAGGGAGGGGGGTTCAGGATGGGGGGGACACATGTTTATCTGTGGCTGATTCATGTTGATATATAGCAGAAACCATCACAATATTGTAAAGTAATTATCTTCCAATTAAAATAAATAAAATAATTAAAAATAAAATAAATAAGACAAAAGATTTCTGGGAGAAGTATCAACAGTTTCAGATATGCAGATGATACCACTCTAATGGTAGAAAGCTAAGAAGAACTAAAAAGCTTCTTGAGGAGAGTGAAAGAGGAGAGTCAAAAAGCTGGCTTAAAACTCAGCATTCAAAAACCTAAGATCATAGCATCCTGTCCCATCACTTCATGGCAAATAAAAAGGGAAAAAGTGGAAACAGTGACAGACTTTATTTTCTCTGACTCCAAAATCACTGCAGACAGTGACTGCAGCCATGAAATTAAAAGACGCTCCTCAGAAGGAAAGCTATGACCCATCTGGACAGTGTATTAAAAAGCAGAGACGTCATTTTGCCGACAAAGGTCTGTATGGTCAAAGCTATACTTTTTCCAGTGGTCATGTACAGATGTGAGAATTGGAAAATAAAGAAGGTTGAGCACTGAAGAATTAATGCTTTTGAACTGTGGTGCTGGAGGAGACTCTTGAGAGTCCCTTGGACTGCAAGGAGATCCAACCAATCAATCCTGAAGGAAATCAATCCTGAATATTCACTGGAAGGGCCATTGCTGAAGCTGAAGCTCCAACACTTTGGCCACCTGATGCGAAGAACTGACTCATTCAAAAAGACCCTGATGCTGGGAAAGATTGAGGGCCTGAGGAGAAGGGGGGCAGCAAAGGATGAGATGGTTGGATGGCATCACCAACTCAATGGACATGAATTTGAGCAAACTCTGGGAGATAGTGGAGGACAGAGGAGCCTGGCGTGCTGCAGTCCCTGGGGTCACAAAGAGATGAGCACAGCTTAGTTTCTGAATAACTACAACAACAACAAGCCCGTGTGTGTATTAACATCAGTATGTGTGTCAACTCTGTGACTGATTCAAGACCAGCATGACTGTGACCAGATTTTTTCCCCTTGGCTCCGTGGTTCCTTTGGTTTAAACGTCTTAATGTTATTCAAATGCTTTAATCACTGAGAAAATGAGAACTGCAATGTTTTTCTTCAAGTGATCCAAACAATAATTCTTTAAAAGAAAAAAAAAAAAAACCTTGTCAGAATATTCATATTACCGCTTTTGTTGCTAATGATTTAATCTACAGTATTTTTAAAACAGTCTTGCAAAATTTGATCTGATTTTTGTGGACATGATCAGCCTCTGATTCTATCTTGAACATTTAAGGCATTTTATTTCAGGAAAGGAAAGAAGGCTGTCCCTATATTGGGTAAAGTTCATTGAATTTGGAATGCATGTTGAAATCAGGCAGGCCTCATTTCTTCCCTATGCTATTAATTTACTAGATCAAAGGTTGGCTTGATGCAGACTGACTCATATGCAGTGTATTTTAATTACATATCATTATTCTATTGATACTATTATAGAGTATTTTTTGCTTATAGACATGGTGATTATTGAATATAAGTTGTTTAAACTTCATCTTCAAAGTGAAAAACCTGAAGAACTAGAGAGCTCTTCTTTCTAGAGAGCTCAATATAGATTTCTACTTCCAAGATTAAATGAAATTAGATGTCCACTACCTTGGTTCCACATAGCAGGAGGAAAAATGATTCACTTTGATTTTTGTTATTATTGTTATTTTTTTAACTCTTGTGCTGCAGTTTTTTAATTTTTGCCCACCTTTCAGTCTGTTTTGCATAGCATTGCGAGTTTAAGGATTAGTCACTCACTCAGTCGTGTCCAAGTCTTTGTGACCCCATGGACTGTATCTCTCCAGGCTCCTCTATCCGTGGAATTCTACCATGGAAGTTTAAACTTCCTAAGTGAAAGTGAAAGTCGCTAAGTCATGCCAGACTCTTTGCAACCCCATGGACTATACAGTCCATGGAACTCTCCAGGCCAGAATACTGAAGTGGGTAGCCTTTCCCTTCTCTAGGGGATCTTCCCAACCCAGGGGTTAAACCCAGGTCTCCTGCGTTGCAGGCAGATTCTTTACCAGCTGAGCCACAAAGGAAGCCCAAGAATCCTGGAGTGGGTGGCCTTTCCCTTCTCCAGCGGATCTTCCCGACTCAGGAATCGAACAGGGGTCTCCTGCATTGCAGGTGGATTCTTTACCAACTGAGCCACAAGGGAGGCCTGGCTTCAAAGTGTCAACTCCTCCATCCACGGTTCCTCCTGCACACACTCATGATGACTGGGTTGGAGCACAGCCTCAGCTCTTCCATCAGGAGCTCAAGGGCTTCCTTGACAATGAAGACAGGTGTCATTCACTCCCGGAGTTGTTTTCCCCACTGCTCCCCTCACTACCACTCTAGCTCCAGATCAAATGGACTCAGTTTGGTTACGTGTCCTGCGTGGGTTTTGCCCAAATTTGCTTGCACTAGTTTCTGTACCTGGAGCATTCCACCCATCTCCAGATGTAAAACTCCATCCTTCTCATTTCAGTTCAAATGGGACCATGTTCAGGATGCTCTGGAAGGAATTATCTTCTCTTCCATGACTTCAGTAGTTTCAACTGTACTTGTCATGACGTCATTGATTGTCATCAGTGGGGGTTACACACATGATGGGTGATAACTCCTCTTTAGAGTGACAGCTTCTTGAAGTAAGAGTTCACTGAATATTGACCTGCTTACACACGGTTGGCTTGGTGTGCAGTGGGGGACTGCGGGGCCCATGGACTGTGCACCACGTGACCCCTATCAGCTCAAAGTGCAGTGAAATCAGGACACAGGTCTAGATGGCAAGCTCAGAAGCTGTTAGACCTACCGAACAGCAGAGGAGGTCAGCGAAGGGCTGTGTCTGAGGACATGCAGTGGAAGCCACATACTGGGGTGAATGGCCGAGATGGTCTGCAGGTCACCACAGGAAACAACAGCAAAAACACATTTTCTGGAGGTGACAGCCCCCTTGCCCCCGAAGTGACAGACTTATATCCCACGCATAGGACAAGAGCTGCCAGACCTGGTGGGCCAGGACCGAGGCTGGGCAGAAGCTCTGCAGAATGGACATGTAAGAAGACACGAGAACCGACCCGCCTGGAGCGGGGGTCATCCTCAGAGATCTCCTCCACACCTGCTCTGGGAGGTGAGGAGGGAAGAAGGACACACCTCCCGACGCAGCAGTGGGCACGGAACCAGGGCGAGAGGGCGGGCCCAGGGCAGATGCCCTCCTGGATCGACTCAGCTTTCGAGGCAGAGAAAACAATTACCCCCAGATTCTTCAGGAAGGCAGAGTAATTCATCTTTGTGCAGTGGACCCTCCTTCTGTCACAAGAAGGCCCTCCAGTTGGCTGGAAAGCACATCTCACAGAGAGCAATATGAAACAAATGCTGCCATAGCATGGATATCTAAGGGGAAAAGAAGGAAGGAGCAGTGAAACTTATCACAGGAAGAATATTCACAGACACTCAATGACACAATGGGTCCAGCGTGCCAAGGATGGTGGAACTTCTGACTTACTGTTAAAATTTAATTGATAAAAACTAATAAACAGTGAAGCAACCACAACCATGAAAAGAGCTCCTAGAGCAAAACCACAAAGTCTTGGGCAACAGACAGGAAGACAATTGAGGGAATGAAAACCAGGATTTAAAAAAAAAAAAACCCACAGAAGTGAAGATCCAATTGCAGAAAGTACAGAAGATGAGCTCTGTAGAAAACACAGCAAAGACATGGATAATAGGACAAGGGAACTCCAGCCACATAAAAGTGAAATGGACCATTTAAAATGTCTAGAGATAAGGTGAGAGACAGAGAAGATAGGCATAGAAATTTTTAAAACACACATAATTCGGACTCTCGCAGCGGGAAAATACACTAGAATGGAACAACTATTAAAAGACTTATTCAAGAAATTGTAATTAGAGGAAGACGTGAACCCGTATTCTGGAAGGGCACAGCATGTATCATGGAAAGCTGACCCAGAGTGCTCAGTGGTGGGTGGGTCTGTAACCCAGCCTCTCTACCCTGGGGATGGTGTGAGGGGTGCAGGGTGGAGAAAAAGAGGAAAAAACCAATCAGACGTCCTTGTTAACACATGCTGGATCTCCTGTTAGTGTTTATTAGAGGAAATAAAATGGAGGGAAAATGTCACTTCCTGGAATATAAAGTGGGGATGTTTTATGACTGAAGTTAATGCTCTCCAGACATTCTTTGGAGACTCCAAACGTTAAATCTGGAAGAGGGTGAATCCTAACATTTCCAGGAGGGACTAGGGGTTACACAGTTTGACTTCATGCTTTTCCTGTGTCTTGCAGTTACTTGTGTCCTTTGAGTTATTAATAAAAAGGCAAGATATCTGATTCTTGATAGCCTGATTTGAAAATTCAACACTGTATATTGTATCACCAAGACATCTCCTATGTTCAGTTCAGTTCAGTTCAGTCGCTCAGTCGTGCCCGACTCTTTGCAACTCCATGGATCGCAGCACGCCAGGCCTCCCTGTCCATCACCAACTCCCGGAGTTCACTTAGACTCATGTCCATCGAATCGGTGATGCCATCCAGCCATCTCATCCTCTCTCGTCCCCTTCTCCTCCTGCCCCCAACCCCTCCCAGCATCAGAGTCTTTTCCAATGAGTCAACTCTTCACATGAGGTGGCCAAAGTACTGGAGTTTCAGCTTCAGCATCATTCCTTCCAAAGAACACCCAGGGCTGATCTTTAGAATGGACTGGTTGGATCTCCTTGCAGTCCAAGAGACTCTCAGGAGTCTTCTCCAACACCACAGTTCAAAAGCATCAATTCTTCCGCACTCAGCTCTCTTCACAGTCCAACTCTCACATCCATACATGGCCACTGGAAAAACCATAGCCTTGACTAGACGGACCTTTGTTGGTAAAGTAATGTCTCTGCTTTCAATATGCTATCTAGGTTGGTCATAACTTTTCTTCCAAGGAGTAAGTGTCCTTTAATTTCATGGCTGCAATCACCATCTGCAGTGATTTTGGAGCCTAAAAAATAAAGTCTGACACTGTTTCCCCATCTATTTGCCATGAAGTGATGGAACCGGATGCCATGATCTTTGTTTTCTGAATGTTGAGCTTTAAGCCAACTTTTTCACTCTCCTCTTTCACTTTAATTGAGACTTTTTAGTTCCTCTTCACTTTCTGGCATCAGGGTGGTGTCATCTGCATATCTGAGATTATTGATATTTCTCCCGGCAATCCTGATTCCAGCTTGTGTTTCTTCCAGCCCAGTGTTTCTCATGATGTACTCTGCATAAAAGTTAAATAAGTAGGGTGACAATACATAGCCTTGACCTACTCCTTTTCCTATTTGGAACCAGTCTGTTGTTCCATGTCCAGTTCTAACTGGTGCTTCCTGACCTGCATACAGATTTCTCAAGAGGCAGGTTAGGTGGTCTGGTATTCCCATCTCTTTCAGAATTTTCCACAGTTTATTGTGATCCACACAGTCAAAGGCTTTGGCATAGTCAATAAAGCAGAAATAGATGTTTTTCTGGGACTCTCTTGCTTTTTCCATGACCCAGCGGATGTTGGCAACTTGATCTCTGGTTCCTCTGCCTTTTCTAAGACCAGCTTGAACATCTGGAAGTTCACGGTTCATGTATTGCTGAAGCCTGGCTTGGAGAATTTTGAGCATTACTTTACTAGCATGTGCTACTAACGTGTGCTGCTGCTGCTGCTAAGTTGCTTCAGTTGTGTCCGACTCTGTGCATCCCCAGAGACGGCAGCCTGGGTTGCCATTTCCTTCTCCAATGCATGAAAGTGAAAAGTGAAAGTGAAGTCACTTAGTCGTGTCCGACTCTTAGCGACCCCATGGACTGCAGCCTACCAGGCTCCTCCATCCATGGGATTTTCCAGTCAAGTGTGAGATGAGTGCAATTGTGCAGCAGTTTGAGCATTCTTTGACATTGCCTTTCTTTGGGATTGGAATGAAAACTGATCTTTTCCAGTCCTGTGGCCACTGTTGAGTTTTCCAAATTTGCTGGCATATTGAGTGCAGCACTTTCACAGCATCATCTTTCAGGATTTGAAACAGCTCAAGTGGAATTCCATCACCTCCACTAGCTTTGTTCGTAGTGATGTTTTCTAAGGCCCACTTGACTTTACATTCTAGGATGTCTGGCTCTAGATGAGTGATCACACCATTGTGATTATCTTGGTCGTGAAGATCTTTCTTGTACAGTTCTTCTGTGTATTCTTGCCACCTCTTCTTAATATCTTCTGCTTCTGTTAGGTGCATACCATTTCTGTCCTTTATCGAGCCCATCTTTGCATGAAATGTTCCCTTGGTATCTCTAACTTTCTTGAAGAGATCTCTAGTCTTTCCCATTCTGTTGTTTTCCTCTATTTGTTTGCATTGATCGCTGAGGAAGCCTTGTTTTAAATATGAAGAAAAAATAATTGGGGGACCAGACAAAAGAATCAAGTCACTTATAAGGAGGAAAGTGTGTATTAGTCTCAGAATTTTCCACAGGTACTTTCAAGATTGGAAGACTGTAGACAGGTATCTGTGCAAACTAGAGGAAATAAAATATGTCTGAACTTTTCAACAGTCAGACTAGTTTTCAAACACAAGGAGTTTTGAAAATGTGACATTAGGGAGTACTGTTTCTCTTCTTTACAAGGAAACTATGGGGGTCACTTCTCAGCCCAGAGATGATAAACGTCATTCGTGCTAGCACTGAATAGATTCAACAGAAGCACTAAGACTAAAACAATGTTTTAGAGATCAGGGATTAGCAAGGCAAAGCTATTTAAGTGTCAAATGCTCCAACAATGCAGAAAAGATACAACTAGCAAAAAATAACAGGAAGGAGGGGGAAAAATGGGAAGGAGACTTAACTTGCTGGTTGCCTTATTTGCAGTAGTTTGGGGTTAAAGAACATTATCTGAAGTCGATGTATCATGCACAGACAATTAAGCGTATCTAAGGAAGCAAAGGTAAATACTAAGTAACTTGATTTTATTTAAATAACTTTTAGGTTAAAGAGGAAATGCAATCCAAAATTACAGAGAAAAAGAAAACAGCATAATGAAAATACTGCAAATCAGAAGCTTTAAGAGGCCACTAAAATGCTCAGAGAAAGATGAATCACCTTAAATCTCAATATTAATTAAAAATAATTTAAAAAATTTAACTCAAAATGTTGGGTAAGAGGCAACAAAACAGAAGAAATGTTTAAAAGCAAATGCTAAATTCATTAATAAGAAAGTCAAAACAGCAGAACCACAAAATAAACCCAAAACATGGGTTTCAAGAGAAAAAGAAGAGAAGAAAATGGCAACCCACTCCAGTAACCTACTCCATTATTCTTCCTGGGAAGATCCCACAGAGAGAGGAAGCTGGAGGGCTACAGTCAATGGGGTCGCAAAGAGTAGACACGACCAAGCACGCATGAATGTAAAAGAAAAAGAATTCAATAAAAGTTATAACCCAATAGCCAATCTAATCAAGAACAATTAGAGAATGTGTCAATAATACTAAGCAGGGTGGGGGGAGGTAGAGAGCAACAGAAAATAGAAGGAATGAAAAGAAACATAGGACATTACTTTGCTCAACTGTATGCAGAGAAATTTGAATAAATTGAAAAAATTCTAGGAAAATGCAATTTGTCAAAACTGACCCCAGAGGAGACAGAAAATCTTAAAAGACTTTATATCTATGGGAGAAATATAAAAGGCAATCAAAGAGCTACTCTCCTTGCAAAAAAAAAAAAAAAATCACTAGGCCCAGACATGAGACTTTCACTAATCCAGAGCTTAGGGTGAAAGTACGGGAAAGGGAAACATCTAAATTTTTCTCTCTGGAGGAAGTATAACATTATATCAAAACACAAAAACTGTAGAGAAAGTGAACAACAGACTACTATCAACCATTAAAGCATAAACCTTAAATAAAATATTAGCAAACTAAATCCAGAAGCATATTGAAGGAATGATGCATCACTATCAAATGTGCTTTATTTCAGAATGTAAAGACTATTTAAGGATTCTATTAATTTAATTTATCATATTAAAGATCACAGAAAAATATAGATGATTATTTCCAAAGAGGCTAATAAGACATTGGATAATATTCAACACATTACTACTAAAAGCAAGAAAGAGTGGGATCTTTCTTTTATAAGTTAAAATATATCTGTCTCAATACAAAAGTCTGTGGAACATATCACAAAGTATTCCCATTAAAGTTTGATTTATCACTATTATCATCGCTGTTATTTAACTTTATACTACAAACAATAGCCCCATTCTACAACACCAGAGAAAGAAATGAGAAGTGAAAAATCAGAAAGAAGACAAAACGGCCACTTTGGGGAGGATACATATTTTATACCTGGAAAACATTAAAGAATCAACTGAATAAGCAAAAGAATTGAATGAAGTAGTGCAGTTGAAAACAAGCAGACGGACTTCAACAGTGTACCCACGGCCTGCATGAAGCAAACTTCAAAACACAGGCTGAGCTCTTGGCTCACAGGGAGCGCAAGCTAACTTTAGATGACTTACGCATCTTATTGGAAAGGTATGAGGTAGTTTTTAGAATGGAAGAAACCAGCAACCAGCATGAAGACCCAGACCTCAGAAAGCAGGCAGGAATCAGGGAAACTCTCCCCAGAGGTGGTGTGAGCTAAGGACACCCCTCCAGGAAGAGGCATCGCCACACATTTTCAGTTCTTCCAACTTTCAGTCAAGCTCAAATTCCCAGCAGAGCCCAGCCAGCCTGACTTGGCTCCCAGGCTCAGTTCTTAGCAGGTGGGAAGGGCCTCGTAGTGGTCCTCCCCGACCTGGAGTGTTTGTACTGGCAATGCTAGATCCAGAGAAAATCTGAGCCCAGACACTGGACGAGCAGAAACACTGACCGTCGTTAAACGAGTCCCTCCAACCAGGAAGAGATGTCTCTCTATTGCCTCCCGTCTTTGCCATTCCTGAATGGTTTCTTTCACAGACATCCTGCAGATTTCTTATTAAATTTGCTTCAAGGAGTTGCATGGTTTTGTCTGTAATTTCTTATAATTCTGAATGTGATCTTTTAAAAACTGGAATTTCCAACTGACTGTGGCTAGGATCTAGCACAGACTAGTAAATATTTGAATTCATTTGACAGATGAGACCAAGTTGAACGTAGCTTGAACATTTTAAAATACCAACTAGGAAAAATTGAGAAGCACATCATTTTGGTGTTTCTGCCCCAGGCTGGAAACACACGTTAAGTTCCAAGGAAAAGGAGAAATTCAACAAGTGTGAGAAGAAAGCTATAGGAAGCCCAGGCAGGTTGAAAATGTAATGAAAGAGAAATTTAACAGTGATTTAAATCTAATTTCCTGCTTTTTAAGGAGATGTGGATAAAAATAAAACACAAAGGAGTGTTACATAAAAGCAGGCAAAACCATAACCTTGAAAAATTTAGAATGAAATTTGGCAAATCTGATGTTATAGCTGATAGAACCATAAAACAATTTAAAACAAAAGCACAGAAATATGAACAGCAAATTGAACTAATATTTTCTTATGAAATAAACGAAGCAGGTATTTCTACTGCACAAATATATGAGGTCATAAATTTTGTCAGGTTAGATAAAAGATTCTGATTATTGAGATTCTGAATGCAAATTATTTGAATGAAAGATCACCACCTATAATATTCCCATAGTTTCAAAGTATGCAATTTACTTTTGCTTTTCCATTAAATTTTATTCATTTGCAATTAACATGCTATATTTTCTTATAAATCAACTAAATTTCTTATCTTTTAAAATTAATTTAAATGAATACTTTCCAAAGTAGCATATCAAAAATACCAACTTGTGTGTTAGTTATAAACACTTAAGAGGAGAGGTAATGTACACAAGTGCTTCCCAGGTGGCTCAGTGGTAAAGAATCTGCCTGCCAACGCAGGAGCCCCAGATTTGATACCTGGGTTGGAAAGTTCCCCTGGAGAAAGGAATGGCAAACCATTTCAGTATTCTTGCTTGGAGAATCCCATGGACAGAGGAGGCTGGTGGGCTACAGTCTATGGAGTCACAAAGAGTCGGGCATGTGCTTAGTCACTTCAGTCGTGTCCGACTCTGCGACCTTATGGACCATGGACTGCCAGGCTCCTCTGTCCATGGGATTCTCCAGGCAGGAATACTGGAGTGGGTTGCCATTCCCTTCTCCAAATCTGACCTGAGACAAGCCAAAATGACGCCACAAGAAGGATGCTGGACTAAGTGACTAAATGAAAAAACAAAACAACATATATGAATGTTAGCTTCCTCTCCAACACCTGCTCACCCTGGTGAAGTACCGGAAAGTCAGCAGGGAGAAGAGAAAGACAGACTACGCTAATTTGGAATCAGTAGTAATATATTAGGAACTACGTTGAGCTTTGCTTGCTCAGCAAGTCTTTACTCACAAATGGGGTAAACAGTTTAAGTGTGACATGGGATTTGCGTGGTACTTTCTAAGAATAAACTATTTTTCAAACCATAGTAGTTTAGAGCTGCACATATAAGTATAGTTGATATCCAAAAATATACATTTTAATAGAACTTTTAAAGCAGGTTCCCTGTAATATTTCCTTTATAAAATCTGAATTAGATACTTCAAGGAACAAGCTACTGTTCAAACGATGATGATCTAAGCTTTGCACTAATTGGAAACAGCTTATTGTAGAACGAGTGTGAAATATGACGACCCCACTGGATATATAAGGCCTGAAAAATACTTTCAGAAGTCAGGACTTCAAAGCAGAATACCTTCTGTTCTCATACGTGGGCATACAGTAGGCATCAACGATTATTTGGTAAATAAGTGAGCCAAGATAAACCCTTCAGTTACAGAAGGCCGAGAGGGCCCCACTAGTGGGTGTGCAGGACGTTCAGGAAGCAGAAATGCTCCATTCCGGGCTGTACAGAGAGTGAAGCCAACAGCTTGTGGGAGGATGTGGTGGCCACTTTATCCCTGTGGTCACCGGGATAAAGCATGGTGATCTCCAGGCTGAAGACTTCTGCCAACCGTGCCTCACCAGGAGGGTAAAAGCCTCCGAAAGTGTAGCTGACAGAGGATTCCCCTAGCGGGGACCCATCCGCAGGGCTCCACTGCCTCTACAAGCTTCCAGCCAGACCACGGATGCCTCTGGGGCTTCAGTACTCTCGGGCTTTCTGGACGTCTGGTTCTCTGATCTGACCCTGGGCACGCGGCCTTCCCTGTTCCAGGCGTTTTCTGTTCCCGTTACTAAGCCCTGGGGTGCAGGGCGAACTGTAACTGAGGGCAGGGAGCAGCGGTGTGCTGATAAAATGGCCCGGCCTGGAGAACGGGGAATTCCCCAGATGCGTGGCTCCCGGGGGCGGCTACAGCCGGAGCGTGGACCCCGGCCCTGGCCTGGCTGCTGGACCGGGCAAGCCACGGGGCCTGGGCGAGCCCAGGGGCACAGCAGCCGTCAGTCCACGCCGCTGCTCTGAGAACTGAGAGGCAAGGCAAGGCAAACCCCCAGCAGACTGCTTGCACGGAGCAAATGAGTAATCTGCGTTAAGGAAAAGGAAGGTCAGGGGAGCACGTGAGCGTGCAGAGGGCGCAGAAGCCTCTCTCAGCTCAGATGGCCGTTCGGCAGCGGCCCCGGCCTGCCCAGCACGCCTCTGACCTCGCCTCCAGCCGCTCTGACATCTCCCGGGCAACCGTCCGGCTGGCTTCCCTAGAGTTCCGGCCGCACGTCCATCACCCTGACCAGGAAACGCAGATTCACAGCAGACAAGTTGCTCAACAGCCTCGAGCTGAACAAGATGCCAAAACACTAAACTGACCCCATGTTACGCACCCCCTCATGTTTCACAAATTCCTAACCTATGTTGCATTTCTTCTTTATAAGCCATTTACCAGTATTACTCTTACTTGTAATCTTTGAGATCTAAATCTAGTTTCTGATTTTATAATATATGTATTTTTTTACTGTTCTGAAAGAGTCAGTTCAGTTCAGTCGCTCAGTCGTGTCTGACTCTTTGCGACCCCATGAATCGCAGCACCCAGGCCTCCCTGTCCATCACCAACTCCTGGAGTTCACTCAGACTCTCGCGTCCATCCAGTCAGTCTGAAACAGTAGTTTGGACTTATTCCTGTTTTCCGTTCATAAGCCTTATAATGGATATTCCTAGCCATCTTGATAGCCTAGGTAAAAAGAAGTCACCAATATGAGATATGTAAGAAGTTATGCTAGCTTTAATCAAAGACAACTGCTAATTCAATTAAATACAAATGACTTTATAAGAATGGGCCTATTACTATTTTTTTCATGAAAAGATAATTGGAAAGTGATGACAGGATGATTTTAATGTTAAATAGAGACACACCAAATCCATTTCAATTTATGGATCAAATTATTATTTGCAGAAGTGAACTGTAGAGTAGTCAAAATATTATATTAATCTTTGACTTAGAAACAAGAAACTTTCTATTATGGTAAATGCTAAATATAACAATGTAGGTTTGTTTTTTTTTAATCACTAACCTAAAATCTTGATGGAATTAACCTCAGTCACCTACCTATCAACTAGCTACTTAGAAAATCAGTTGTTGTTTTATGGGAAAGTAGAAAAGTTTTCATGGGGCTTCCCCAGTGGCTCAGTGGGGAAGAATCCACCTGCAATGCCCGAGATGCAGGTTTGATCTCTGGGTCGGGATGATCCCCTGGAGGAGGGCATGGCAACCCACTCCAGTATCCTTGCCTGGAGAATCCCATGGACAGAGGAGCCTGGCAGGCTACAGCCCATAAGGTCACAAAGAGTTGGACGCAACTGGTGCCTGAGCATACAGGAAAGTTTTCACTGCTTAAAAAAATCTAAGGAATTAACTTCATTTAGTCTATACCTAGAATGGAAATATTTAGAATTTCATGCAACTGGTTAGGCTAATAACAATAACGATACCAATCATAACAGCTAACACTGTGCTGCTCAGACCTCATGGTCAACCCTGAAGTTTCTATTTACTACCTCACTGAATCCTCACGACGATCATATAAGGTAGAAGTGATGTTATCACTTTCCTTTCACTCTGTGCTTGGAGACTCTCTTGTCCTCCTTGGCTTCACTGGGAAGAGAAGCTTCTGTGGCCCGTGCCCGCCCCCACCACCCGGTGGAAAGAAAGCCTTTGCATCCCTGAGAGGGCTCATGGGCAACACCTGGAACCATCAGCCTGGGGCTTCCCTTATCCAGGAAAGGGACGGGGACCAGCTGGGTCTGTGAGTAGCCGAGGCAGCCTCCCCAGGGCCAGGACCGACCCCCAGCAGCTTCCTCACAAGCGTCCCAGGATGCCTGGTGTCTCTGTCTTTGGCCAAGAAGTCCCCTCCTACAGACCTCATTACAGTCCATCCATTCACTCGGTGTCTGTGTGAGTTCATTCACTCATCACTCACTCTTTCATTCAGCAAGCATTTACTGGGAGCCTGCTATTTGTGCTGAAGACACACAGGCAAATACGGCGGAGCACTGACCCTCTAGGAACTTTCAGTTTAGAAGGAAATCACTGATAATTAGCCTGAGTGCGTGTCCTCAGTCACTCAGTCGTGACCAACTCTTTTTGACCCCGTGGACTGTAGCCCTGCAGGCTCCTTTGCCCATGGGATTTTTCAGGCAAGACTACTGGAGTGGGGTTGCTATTTCCTCCTCCAGGGGGCTCTTCTAACCTCAGGGATTGAACCCGTGTCTCCTGCATCGGCAGGCCGGTCTCTTTACTGCCGAGCCACTGGAAAGCCCTGATCACAGCAGATGTCACCATAAGACGGCACGTTCATAGCTTTGGTTCTCTTCCTCAGCAGAGTTACTGTCCTGGGGTTGGGGGCTGTGGCCACCGCTCCGAGACACTCAGGGCCGTGTCACCCCAGGCCTAGATTTCTTGCAAAAGAGACTGGTTTCCTAACCCCCTGCTCTTGCTGCTCCAATTCTTTCTTCACACAGACGCCAGATTCATTTTCGTAAATGCAGCTTCTCCCCTTGTCAATTGCATGCTTTCAGGAGACGGGAGCCAACTGCCCGCCCCTCCAGCACCACCATCGCCTTCGGTCACTGGCAGTTCCTACCAACCTACCCTGCCGGCCGGTTGTCTAGCCTTCACCTTGAATGTGCCTTGCAAATCCCCACAGCTTCCCTGACCTCAGATGCTCCTGTCTCTCTGTCAGCCAGATGAGCTCGTGTCCGGGGCCAGCTCAAGGCCTGCCCCAGGCAGCTTTCCCCTGGCCACCCCCAGGGACCTCTCTCTTGGCCTTGAACGACCTCAGCTGACACCGACAGGGGCCCAAGGCTCACGCAGCGGCCGGTTTCCTGTCCGCAGCTGGACCCAGGGGTGGAGTGCCGGGAGCATGGGGCTGGCACGGAGCAGCTGCCCAGTGAGTCTGGGAGGCTCTCCTCCGCAGAGGCAGGAAGCTGGCCGAGGGCATGCTCTGTATGGAAGCCTGCCTCGTCTAAAGGCAGGAATAAGCACGCATATTTGAGAATCGTTTCCTCTCAGCAAAATCCTGGGCAGGGGGACTTTCAGAGGCCCAGGCTTCTGTAATTAGATCTCTGATTTGAGTACCAAGCTGCATTCCCCTGTGATGGGAGTGTAGGAGTTGAGGTCTAGGCATTTGGAGTCTGAACATCGCACCATCCGAGACTGCGGATAACCTGGAATGAGCTGCTTAATTCCCTTGTCAGCTCCCTCGGCTATGAAAAGGAGCGGAGGGACACCTCCCAGGGGGCTGGGAGACTGACTCAGATCGCTCCTTTACACGAGAAAAACACTTCTGAAAATCGCAAAATGTTGACATTAACAGAAACTCCACAATCATGTCTGTGTTAGGGTGACGAATGAAGTCACAACCCAGCTTTCTCTTCGTGTTGGTTTTTGCTTCCGAGGAATAAGAGCTTCTTTATTTACCCATGTGAGCAGTGCCCCTTATCTGGAAATATGTAAATCCATTTAAATTAATTTCCTGTAATACCACACAAAACAACGATCATATTAGCACCATTCGTAATGTACTAATAACATTAACATAATTGCATTCAAATATGAAAATTGCTAGGTAATAGGCTTTTCATAAATGATTTCAGTGAGAATGTCATTTTTTAACCTTAACTCTGGCTCTTTAGTTCCAGATAGTGCCAGAAAAAAATGGGTGCTCAATGTGAGAAAGTTTCCCACAGGTGTGTGTGTGTGTGTGTGTGTGTGTGTGTGTGTGTGTGTGCGCGCGCGCGCGCGCGCGCGCCTGGTTAGAAGAAACTATCACAGAGCTTTTGTCATCCAGATGAGAAGGGTTTGCGATGGTGATGCATTTTTGAGTCTAACAGAGCTCTTGCTTGAGCTTCCTCTGGCGTGGGCTTCTTTCCTGGTGTGTGGTGGGCAGCCTGGGCTGTCACGGGGACAGGCCCTTTCCGTGGAGGCAGCAGGCCTTCAAGGGCAGCTTTGCAGGCCAAAGCGCCTCCCCTGGGGAGCGAGGGCAGCCCTCCTGTTGGAGTCCGGTTGGCTGCCAGGCTGTTGCAGAATTCTCCCTGGGCTCCTTGGGGCCTTGGCACAACCGCCATGCCCATGCAAGTTGTGTCTGCAAGGCCTCAGACAGCCCCGAGGGGAGGCAAAATACCTGGCTCCAGAAGTAAAGTCAAAAAGCCAGGCGTCTGTTATACAGAGCAGAGTTTAAGTCAAAGGACAGAAACAAACTTCGTATATCAATGCATGTACAGGGAATCTAGAGAAATAGGACTGATGATCCTATTTGCAGGGCAGGATTACAGGTGCAGACACAGAAAATGGACCTGCACACACGCTGGGGGAAGGCGAGGGTGGGATGAATTGAGAGAGCAGCATTGAAATGCATACATTCAGCTCAGTTCAGTCGCTCAGCCGTGTCCAACTCTCTGCGACCCCATGAACTGCAGCACGCCAGGCCTCCCTGTCCATCACCAACTCCCGGAGTCCACCCAAACCCATGTCTGTTGAGTCAGTGCTGCCATCCAACCATCTCATCCTCTGTCGTCCCCCTCTCCTCCCGCCTGCAATCTTTCCCAGCATCAGGGTCTTTTCCAAGGAGTCAGCTCTTCGCATCAGGTGGCCAAAATATTAGAGTTTCAGCTTCAGCATCAGTCCTTCCTTCCAATGAATATTCAAGACTGATTTCCTTTAGGATTGGTAAAATAGATAGCTAGCAGGAAGCTGCTGTGTCACACAGGGAGCTCAACTCGGTGCTCTGTGGCAACCTAGAGGCATCGGAGGAGGGGGATGGGAGGGAGACTCAAGAAGGAGGGGACATATATGCATGCTTATGGCTGATTCACCTTGCTGTATGGCAGAAACCAAGACAACATTGTAAATCAAGTATCCTCCAATTAAAAAAAAAAGCCAGGCTTGGGTCTAGCATGGCAGTTTCTTTGTTTTTCACAATTTGGGGCAAATTTATGTATTTTGCAAGGCTGTAATCCCTTTCTCCACTGAGAAAAGGTGACGGAGATTGTTACAGTGATATGAACTATCAGGCAAATTTGTCATGAAAACCAGTAAAGAGTAGAATGTAACTGACATTCATGTGGCCCTATCTGGGTGACCTAATTGAGCCATAGATCCTGTTCATGGACACATGTCAGTTTGTAATACATTATTAAACCAAAAAAAAAAAAAAAAGAGAGAGAGAGAGCGAGACCACTGAGTAGATCAGAGTGATTCTCTTTGATCAGACAGTCTGATCCTGCTAGATAATTACAAAGCCACCTCGAAGTTACACCAAGATTTTCTTCCAACTGTGCTCAAAGCACTAATATATATATTACCCATCCCTGTTAGCCTCCCAGTGACCCCATGAACCATATAATTTCTGCCTCTTAAATAAGCTAATTGCACTTGAAAGTATTTTTAGCACTTCAGGACAGAAATGATATCCAGGGAAGAGTTACTTTCCCTTTCTTTTTCAGAGGTTCCGAATGAGGACTATCCAGTAATGTGACAGCGTACAAACAAAAGGCAAACAGCCAAACCTCAGGGGCGAGGACCATTCCCCCGCTGCTCCTCTTGGTCTGTCTCCTTTCACACAGTTTAGAATTCATCTTAGAGTGTGTGGGATGCATTTCCGTACACTTGTGGTAACTTTTTTCTCCATTTTGGAAATATCCAATATGGACAATATTGAACTGAACAATGACAACAACAATACTGAATATAGAAGCTGCTGATAGACTCAGGCTGAGCTAATTAGCCCTGGAACACCGTCCTTCTGAACTTGTAATTGCACGTGGTTTATTAGCTTTAAGTCATTGTTGGTTCCTAATGCGTGCTTAGTTGCTCCGTCCTGTTTGACTCTTTGTGACTCCATGGACTGTAGCCTGCCAGGTCCCTCTGTCCGTATCTTTGCCTGGTTCAGGTGAGAATACTGGAATGGGAGGCATTTCCTTCTCCAGGGGGATCTTCCCGACCCAGGGATCGAGCTCACATCTCCTGCACTGGAGGTGGATTCTTTACCTCTGAGCCACCTGCACCCAGGTGGCAGATTCAAAGGAGGTAAGTAAATGCAATATGGCCACATGCTTACAAGAGTGCCTTGCACAGCACAGAGTGAGTATTAAGTCGGCTACCTAAGAGGTTGGAGGGCTTGTTGATTCAGAAATTGAGAGCGTTCTTCTGGGCCACACTGCTACCAGTGACAACAGGAAGCAGGGAGGGCAGGTGTGAGGCAGGTGGCAGTGAGAAGAGGCTGCCTGGCATGGTGGAGGGGAGGCCAAAGTGAGGGCAACAGCAGGCAGAGGGGGCAGCTCCGGGCAGAGCTCAGCTCCGGGCAGAGGGGCAGCTCTGGGGAGGGGGGCAGCTCCAGGCAGGGGGGCACCTCCAGGCAGGGGGGCAGCTCTGGGCACAGGGGGCAGCTCTGGGCAGGGGGACAGCTCCGGGCACAGGGGGCAGCTCCAGGCAGGGGGGCAGCTCCGGGCAGAGGGGCAGCTCCAGGCAGGGGGGCAGCTCCGGGCACAGGGGGCAGCTCCGGGCACAGGGGGCAGCTCCGGGCAGGGGGGCAGCTCCGGGCAGGGGGGCAGCTCCAGGCCCCGGGGGCAGCTCTGGGCACAGGGGGGCAGCTCCGGGCAGGGGGCAGCTCCAGGCAGGGGGCAGCTCCGGGCACAGGGGCAGCTCTGGGCACAGGGGGCAGCTCCAGGCAGAAAGAGAGGAGTGACAGGAAGGAGGAAGGAGGTTCTGATGGTGGGACCGAGGTTCCAGCATCAGTGACCTCCTGGGAAGAGAACATGTTCACTGACTCTCAGTAGCTGCTTTTTGAAAGTTTAGAACTCTGCTCAGTAAGGTGAGGTCTCCATCCATACCGGTACTGCAAGGTTTTGCTAACAACACAGTGACTGATCTACTTCAGTGAATAAAGAGATGGCATTTTCCATATTAAAACAACAGGAACAGCAAGATGAGGTTCCAGACTCGGTGTCTCTTTACCAACATCACCTGAGCCTCATCAGGAAGGAAGTTTGACTGGTGAAAGTGCTTGTGACCCCGTGGGGCGCGACCACGAAACAGCTAAGCGGCAGTGACCCCCGGCAGCCGCGTCTTGTAGCAAGTATTTTAAATTCAGCTGCTGGGGTGGGAGAGGAAGTTGGAGACAGAAAACAAACCTCGGAACTGTGCGGATGTAAATCAGGAGGGGGCTGCCTTCCAGTTCTCACCATCCCAGAAAGTGTTCTTTTCCCGTTGCGATCCAGGGAAGACCACAGAATCCCACTCTCGGCCTCAGAAGGCATTTGCATAACACATTTACATTTGAAGGGAGCCCAGATTGGCAACTCCCAAAGCTTCAGCGAGGCACGGTTTTCCATAATAGCAATTAGGAACAGAAATAGAATAACAATAGCCACAGAAATACAGTTGCCGAGCTGCGGGTAGAGGAAGCCAAAAAATCTCTGCATTTTAAAGATGGAACTTTGAATGATGGCGGAGTTAGAGACTAACTGGTTTGGGTTCTTTGTGAGCTGGCTTTGAAGCCTCGAGGGGACCAAACCTATTTGGACCGAGGCAAGAACTGCCTCGGGGCTCCCCGGGGCAGGAAACGAGGGGGCTGCCCAGTGGCAGGAGACCAGGATGGAGCCCAGCCTTGGGCAACGCTGGCCAAGGGGTCCACCGAGGTCCTAGACGCTGCAGGAGGTAGAGAGCCACAGGGAATGCCACAGAAGACACCCCAAGAAACAGGGTGAGAGACGAGTTGCAAAGGGGAGGGTGGAGAGAGTCGGTGACCTTAGGGCATGCGGGATAAGTGAGCGGGCTCATTCCTTCAGAAACACAGGGGTGAGGCCCTCTTCCAGCTGGAAAACTCTGCTCTGTCCCCCAGGGATGGGACCTCAGCACGAACTTCAGAGATTCCTGGTTCTCCTTCCTCCCTACCTGTACTGCCTGCCTCCCATCCCTCAGTCCCTAAGAGCTGCAGCAGACAGGGGTGGGAGGCCATGGAAATGTCTCACTCTGTGGATGGCCAACCATGTGGTCTGGCCTGGTAGGGAAAGACTGCACAGATGGGGACAGGGTGGGGGCGTTTGGATGGTGGTGGGACAGGAAGTGCTGCAGAGGAGAGGCCCTGACTGGGCTCAGAGTGAGGCTGAGGGACACCCAAATGACCAGAACCACATCGAACAGAGCCAGGAAGCAGGACGGTCATCTCAGACGGGCCTCCTGCAGGGACGTGGAGAGCACTATAGATGCTGGACCCGGGACAGAGAGGAGGATTGTGGACGAGACGCCAAAGTCAACGTGGGACGTCACAGTGATCAGGAGGGCACCGGATGATACATCTAACAGGGCTGAACGTCAAAGGAGGTTTACCCAAAGGTGATGGGATGATGACTGGGAAGCAACCTTGGGGAGCATGGAACTTTCAGAAGAGCCTTCTTCCAATCTTTCCCCAAAGAAGTTACTGCCCAGCCTTACTATAGAATAAGATGTTTAATGTCTGCTCCTGTTTAATGTCCTAAATGTTAAGTGAGCTGCTGGGCAGTGAGTCAGTATGGGGCACTGGGTTTGGATCAGAACTCCTCAGTTCAGGTTCCATCTTCACCTGTCTTGGTTGATTGGAGGACTCCATGCAAATTCCTAATCAGCTCTGGATAAGTCATTTGTAAAAACGGGCATACTGACACTGCCCTGTGATAATCTACGAAGAGACGGCGTATAAACTGCAAAGTGCTATGCAATCTGCAAATGGTTTTCATTAGTTCCTCGGAGACAAGAACTATTCTGTGTTACGCCACAGCATTAGGAGTTATTAGAGGCATTTCATAAATGCATTTTTATGATAATGATGTTGATACAGAAAACTAATGCTTTTTCCAGAAGCGCTGATAAAAAAATATTGGTAGGCAGTTTTGCAAGATCCTGTCCCAAGGTGCCATAATTATCACAAATATTGTAATATGAGGCCAGCATATTGATTTTAATGAGGATGCCACCAAAATAAATCAGATCCCTAATTATAAAAAGAAAGGTGGAAACGAACACCGAAATCTTTCTTTAAGCCAACATAAAGGAGCCTTCTGGAAGATGTGCGGCACAGTGCAAGAAGGACTCGACATGAGAGTGTTTGCCAGTGCAGTGCACAACATCAACAGGTTAAACTAAAATGAATAACATGCCCACAGGACAGTTTAACGAGGTTCTTCAAAATAGTAAAATATTAGGAATAGAGGCTACTTCTTTACCGTGATAAAGTTGTGGAAAATGAGAGCCCATATTGTGCTTAATGGATAGACAAATTAAATTCTGTTTAAAAATTGGAATAAGGATTGTTTCTTAATGGTGTTCTGAAAACTCTGGTTAATGCAGTGAGACATGAAAAAAATAAAGAGGTATGATAATGGGAAGAGAGAAAAGATCATCATTTGCACTTAACAGGATGGAAACCAGAATATGCAGAGGAACCAGCGAAATAATGGTGTTTAATAAAATGATTCAATAAAATGCTGTATCTGAAATAAACAAACTGAAATTAATAGCCTTGCTAATTATCAGCAGCTACCAGCCCAAACAATAAAAGCACAGGTCTTGATTGTAACATTAACTCCTTGCTCACAAGAAAGTCTTGGGGATAAACCTATCGAGGCATACGCTGTTGCTATAAAGAACATTTAAAAGATAATAAAAGACAAATAAACTGACAGACGTAAGAGTCCCTTGGAGAGCAAGGGGATCAAACCAGCCCGTCCTAAAGGTAATCAACCCTGAATATGTATTGGAAGGACTGCTGCTGAAGCTGAAGATCCAATACTTTGGCCACCTGAGGTAAAGAACTGAGTCATTGCAAAGGACCCTGATGCTGCAAAAGATTGAAGGCAAAAGAGAAAGGGGTGACAGAGGATAAGATGGTTGCATGACATCACCAACTCGAATGGACATGAGTTTGAGCAAACTCTGGGAGATGGTGAAGGACAGGGAAGCCTGGTGTGCTGCAGTCTATGGGGTTGCAAAGAGTTGGGCACGACTTAGCAACTGAACAACAACACGGTCTATCTATTTATCTCTATCTACCTACCTTCCTGAATGAGAAGATACAAATAATGTCTTGGGCAAATTAATAGATTTATAAAATATTACTAGGAAAAGGAAGAAGAGAAGATTAATTTTATCAGATATTAATAGTTAGAACATAGAGTCATCAAAACGGTTTGGCGGTGGTTAAAAAGATGGCAATTTAAAGCTGTGGAACTAAGGAATCAGAGTCAGCCACGTATATAGAGGTGAACTCTACATCTCACGTGACCCTCCCATCACTTCTAATCGTCTCCCTCCTGGATAACCAGGGTAGTCTCCTAGCTGGTCTCCACTTTTGCCCCGACCCTCTTACCCTTTAATGCCTATCAGATCTTTTCACTTTTATATTCAAAGAGCCTCCCCAAGCGGGTTGAATTTTGTCTCCCCGGAAGGTGTGTCAAAGTCCTAAGCCCTGGTGTGTGCATGTGGAAACAGGTGTAACTAAGTTAAAGACCTGGACACGAGACCGCCCTGGATTTAAGGTAGCCCTGAATCTGAGGACCACAGTCCTCAGAGGAGACAGACGAGGAACTGACGCAGACACACAGGGAGAAGGCCACAGGAGGATGGAGGCAGAGGGTGGCGGGACGGGTCCACACAGCTGTCAAGATTTGCCCACGAGCACCAGAGCCGGCGGAGAGACTCAGGTCAGGCTCAGGGTCCAGAGAGAACCCGCGTGGTGGACAGTTCAGTGGCAGACCCTCGGCCTCCACCACTGTGAGAGGACCAGTTTCTGAGGTTTCAGGCCACCAAGGTGTGGCGATTTGCTACAACGCCCCCAGGAAAGGAATCCGCCACCTCACTCCAGGTCAGTCAACGTCCACACTGGCTGCTCTCCCGGAACTGCCCACGTCTGCAGCTCTGGCCCGTCTCCCGCCACTTCGTTCAGCCACGGCCCGGCGAGCGTATGGACCTGGTACCACCTCAGGGCCTCTGCACCTGCACGCTCCCCGCTGGAACACGGCTCCCTCACACACCCACAGCCCGGTTCGCCCTTTGTCACGCTTCCATCTTGGTTAGGTCTTTCCTGATGATCTGGTTTTTGAAGTGCACCTTACCGCCCGGGCTACAGTGCTCTCTTCCTCTCGTCTTATTTTGCTTCATAAAGTTTACTGCTATCTGAGAGGTGACGTAGCTTATTTATTTGTTATTGTCCCCTCCAACTGAAATTGCCCAGAGACGGCTGAGTCGTTCACCACTGTATCTCTGGAATCCGGAACAGTGTCGGTGGACGTGTGTCTGCTGAGTGACCCAAGCAGATCGGATGGTGAGCTGGAATCTGCTGTGCGGCACAGCGAGCACTCCCACATAGCGGGGCCGGGGCGGGGGCGGGGAGTCCCTGGTGGCTGATGTTGAGATACGGCACATTAGAGAAAAATTAATGTGGCTACACATCTTCTCCTGTGTACTGAGAGAAAATTAAAGTCAAATACGTTTAAAAATTCATTAAAAAAATTAGCAGAATATAGAACAGTACATGAGCCTGTAGAGGGATCATAGCTTTTCAAGAACTGAACCTACTGAGGAAGCCACAGAGCTAATTGTGATGGACTCAACTAATTAAGAATTAAACTTCTATACAATCCCGCCTCCTCAGCTCCCCTAGGAACTGGAGAGGGAGGAGGGACCGGCGAGGGGAGAGGGAACCGTTGAGACTGGAGATCTTCCCAGATGACCAAGTTGCTCCCAGATCCCAGGGTCTCTGCTTCCCTGGATGACCTTCCTTGGGACTGACCTTCTGCCTTGGTGTCTGCTCCTTGATTCGAAGCTGTCTTCCTGCCATACCTCCTTAGGGCTAGAGGATTAGGTTAGGTGCCTCGAAGCAAACACCGAGTGACCTTGGCTCATGGGTCACGTCTTGAGCATGGTGGGCTACTGGATTTGGGTCACCTGCCTGCCTGCCTGCCGGGACTGTCTGGGGGTAACCTTGGACCTAGCTGCCTTCCCCAGTGCCAAGATCCTAGCTCTCGTCTCCAGAGCCTGCCCAGGCGGTGGTGACAAGGCCGCTTGTATAGCCTTTCTATGCTACAGGGAGGCAAAACCCCATCACAGGAGAGAGGTGCTATTTTAGCTGGATGTCGCCAACGCCATGGGGTTCTTTCACATTCGGGCTTGATGAGGCTTTAAGGCCAGGTTAACCATTAACTCCTCAGTGTGACGGGTTCTTCCTTTTGGGCTACATAAATGCTGGGCTCTGACCTGTCACGGAGAACCTGCTTCACAGAGCCTGTGGTTTGCATAACTAAAGAGTCCATTAGAAAACAGAGGTATTAAGGTAACAATAGATGCCAGCAAGAGCAAGGCCGATCTCTGCTGTTCTGCTCTGTGCTTTAAGACCTCAGCAGAGAGGAGGCTGGATCCAGGCCCAGCCAGGACCTAACGGGGAAGCTCTTCCTTCCTAACTGGGTGGGGATGGGAGGGGCAGGGAGGGGAGCTCCCCTAGTGGGGTGGGGGTGAACCGCTGCATGGGGCGGACTCCAGAAGGGCTATGCTCTCATCATCCTGCTTGGATCCATTCAGTCACTGTCGCCCCTGAACAGGAGGCTCCCTGGGAGCCCCGAAGCATCCCCTGTGTTTCCCCAGGGCACCCCCAGCCTCACCTCCGAAGCCCCTCTGTGCCCATTCCCACGTGAGCCGGGAGCCTGGGCTCTGCGCTGAGAGCTCAGCTCTGGGCTTGCTAACAATTGCTTTGTCTGTGCGCCATACAGAACAACCCTTCACAATGGGCCAGCTTGTTGACATTTTTTTTCTTTTTTTTTCTTTTTAGGGTGCAATGCAAAGTTCTGCTTCAATGGGGCTATTTGTTTTTATTGCGGTGCCTTTCCCTTCAGGTCAGAAGCAGTTGCAGGGTCTTTTTCTCCCCCTACCTTTCGCCCCCTTCATCAGTTTTATCTCTCTTTCAAGGCACATATTTCTGGTCATTAATGAGGCTTGGATTCTTTGGCGACCAACAGAGAATTTCCTTCCAAAGCAGCCTCCTCAAACAAATCAGATGTCAGGTTTTACGACTGGAAATGTTACGTGATGAATGAGATTTTTTTTTTAATTTGCATTTTAGGTTTGCTAACGACACTGTTGAAATTGCTGCTGTTGATGGCAGGCCTGGTGTAGGGGTGGGATGAGCAAACTGGGGGCCGAGGGAGAAGCTGGGACCTCTCCCCACTCTTATTCTGCATCTCTCCCTTCCTGGGGGTCCTCTGTGGCCCACCACACCCCCATCCCATCTGGGAGACCACCAGCTCCAGGCGCGGTCAGGTTGCCCCGCTGTTCCCACTGCATGCGGCCTGCCCGGGCCTGCAGGGCCTCTTCATCTCCGTTTCAGGAGCAGACCGACTAGGAGATATGCTAGATGGATATACCTATATATAGATATACCTACCAGGAGGACTCCAGGCCTAGAAGGGCACCTGGTGAGGCGAGATGGTTCTATGCTACTTAATCTCCTCTAATATTACTCTGGCCCTAATAACATGCATTGCATTTCTAAACAGAGGATGCGGTTAAGAGTGACGGGGCCAGGAGACGGAGACCAGCAAGTCTAGGTCCGACTTCACTCTGCATGCGTTTGACCTCAGACCAAGTGCATAAGCAGCTTGGGCCCTGGCTTCCTCGCCTGTGAAATAAGAAGCTGCGGATGCACAAGGCTGGTCCCCCCACCCCATCTCATCCACTATTTCTAAAATTCGCTCCAAGTTTTAGATAGACAGGTAGACATTAGTTCTGGAACTTGAAAATGCTTCCCCTCACCCCCCAACCAATTGGATTTTATTACAGGACTTTTCTTAGAAATATCACAAGTGCTCATCTGTTCTTCACGTCTGATTTCCTTGGTGTTTCCCTTCTTTGTAGCTCTTTAAATTTGACTAAGCCAAGCTAGAAACAGAGAAGAAACACACACGACAACATGATGTGCGACACGATTCTATCATGGTTTATTCATTCACAGTGTCGACGCTTACGCTTTATTTCCTTTGTGACCCACGCTGGTTTTTAAAGTGCTGGCTTGTTTCGTTAGGACCCAGATACTTTGTTAATGGGTTAAGAGCTTCTTTGTGAACATCTGTGGAAAGCTCTGATGAATTACTCCTTAGGAGATAAACTAGAGGATGATTTGAGAAACATACCCTCTCGTTACCAATCTCTAAGTGACAACTTGGGAGCAGAAAGATAGCGGTCACAGAATTGACACAACTGGCTTATCTATGCAATCTTTTCAGCTACGTATGAGAAAAATAGGTATTTGGTGACTCCCTACGCTCTTCTCATGCCATTGATTTATAAGAAGTCAATCTGATTTTCTTACGAGTGATTCTCATGTTTTATAGCCTCTGGTTTTTGAAACACTTGGTGCTAAAGAAGCTACACGGCACCCAGTCCACCAGTTTTTACTGACAAAGTAAATTCGTGGGAGAAAGGCAAAGATCAGGATGCTGGATAAAGTGTTAACGTGATCCACTCATGGTAAGTGAATTATGAAGTTCTGGGAGAATCAGAAGCACAACCACGGCCACGGAAGTCACTGGTCCCAAGTGGTGATGCTCTGAGGACCCCCAGGGCCCTCACGGTCAAGGATTCCCAGCCTCACCTCCTCCCCTTTCCTGGTCCTTGCTGTGTGTCCTGGTGCCGCGTGTGTGGTCAGCTTTATAGGAAGAGACTTGGGGTAGCGGGGCCAAAGAAATGGTCCAGTCTCAACATAGATCAACGGGCTCTGATGACCATGCCACTCACATCACCAGCACAGGAGAACTGGGCAAGCATTGCCACGAGGAAAGCAACACACCTCATCTCGTCTCCTGCCACTTGCTTGCGAAAGAGACCATGGGCATTAATAAGACTTGTCCACACTTATGTTTACCTGGTGTCCTTGCTCATCTATATGGCCTTCAAAATGGACCTCTGCCTCTCTGCAGAAAAGGCCTGCATCTCCTCTGTGCTCTCAAGCCTGTACTAGAGATGTGGGTTCTTATCCTGACTCTGCCGTAATGAGCTTTTCATTTGTGCTTGGTTTCTCTTTCAGGACTTTCCCAGAGACCCAGCCAGTAAAGAATCTGCCTGCAATGCAGGAGATGCAGATTCGATCCCTGGGTCAGGAAGATCCCCCTGGAGAAAGGAATGGCTATCCACTCCAGTATTTTTGCCTGGAGAATCCCATGGACAGAGGAGCCTGGGGGGCTACAGTCTGCGGGGTCGCAAAGAGTTGGACATGAGTGAATGACTAACACTTTCATTTTCCCTGTGAGGAGGTGTGGCTTACGCATATGCCCCTGTCTCATTAAACCTTCATTAGTTAATTGTCATGATCATCATCATAGTCTATATGATTATCATTCCAACTAAGAAGCACCAAGAAGCTAAGGAATTGACCCAAGGTCACTCAGGTATCGAATTACAGAATTTCCCTACCTGGTCTCACCATCTCCCAGGGTAATAACTAACTATGGGTACAAACCTGCTTATGAGTTTTCAGTGGTCACGTCTCTGATATCCTGGCAGTCTGAGAACTAGGGAATTCATATTTCTGATTTTATATCACATGCCAGCAATGAGCTGTCATCTGCATTTGGTACTTGTACATGTAGGGAGATCCCACAGACAGCATAGAGAAGGGGCCAGCAATGGGATTATTTGCACTTCGACCTTCTGCAGATGACCTCATGAGCTATCTGTGCAATGAAGCAGAAGGCTAAGGAGGGAAATTAATAAAATTTAAGCGTAGCCAAGATATTTGTTGAAACAGAGGACACATAGCAAACAAATGTTTCTTCTACTATGCAGGCTACTCAAGGTTTTGACCGAATATAAGTAAACCCATTTAGGATCCACTGAAATTCTGAATCAACGTGATCCACAAGGTCACAGATGTTTTCTCAATAGAATATAGAAAATGCAACAACCCTAAAAGTGCAGAGCTGAAATTTTGGTAGTTATAATAAAAGCTTTCTTATTTCTGTTCTTTCCCTAAATCTATGATTTTTAAAAAGAGGTAAAAAGGAATGCTTCCTCCCCACTAAATGGAAAGGAATCGAAGAGGCTGTATATGGGACCCCTCTGCGTCTCAGCTACCAGGTTATTTATAGCCAAGCACTGTTATAGGGTGTCTCATTACCAGAAAATCAGTGGCTAAAAACCTCCAGTCTTTTACCTCTCGCTTTTCAAAGGTTATGATGCAAATTCAATCTTACGGCACATTTTGGTGAAGTCACTGAGTGGGTAGCCTGTAGTCTCATTTTCTCTCTGTTCCTATTTACCAGAATTTTGTGTTGCTTCATCAGCTGTCATTTAACTGTACACAGTGGACAGATTTATTACAAGTGGGCAAAAACTGGGTAACCATAGGTTCCTTTGACAGACTGTGCAGTGATCAGAAAATATGTCTCTCGCCTTGCGGCCATCGCTTGGATCACGATCATCACTTGGAAGACCACCGCCAGTTATTTCGAGGCGTGGTGGTCCCAGAGGTTGCCTCCTGGGCGACTGGACATGGACGTTCCCCGTGCCCGAAACTGCACATGGGGAAGGAAGCAGGGTGTGTCATCTGACCAGCGTTTGTAAGGATGACTTGCCTCAGACCAGCCAGCTGGCGTCACTTCCCTTTCGAGAAGAACAAAAGAGGATGGATGGTGGTTTTGGCACAAAGGAGTCTCTTCAACTTAAACAACAGCCTTTTCTGAGTGGAACTTCAGTTTGCACAGAGGAGCCACCCCAGAGACAGCCCCCCAGTCGGCGCCCTGCTGGCCTGGACAAGTCCACACTGCCCCAGGAGGTCTGTTGCCAGGCCCCCGGGAGCCAGGCGGGTTGCTAAGCCTGCTGGCCTGGCATGTGGGCCCTTCCCTCGGCACACAGAGACTGCTCGACCCCACAGAAGCCAGCAGTTTGCTCCAACCCTGCAGATGAACAGGTCACTGCGTGCTTCAGAGGGTGAGAGAGCTGGTCCTGCCCCTGGCCTCTCTCGGGGTCCAGCCTGTCCCCAGAATTAACCTGTGACCTTTTCAGTCATAACCACAACTTAAGATTTCTAGCTGCAGTATGAGTTTCTCAGCAACTTTGGCCCCAAACAAATTAAATAAATATAACAAATACATACAAAAATGTGTCAGTGGGTACATCACAAATGGATAATATCTACCTTTGAGCAACTGTTAGCATTTTCACATCTTTTGAGACTAATAGTCATGTCAGGGCTTTCCAGGTGGCACTAGTGGTAAAGAACTTGCCTGCCAACGTAGGAGATGGGAAGAGACATGGGTTTGATCCCTGGGTCGGGAAGATCCCCTGGAGGAGGGCATTCCACCCCACTCCCGTATTCCTGCCTAGAGAATCCCATGGCCAGAGGAGCCTGGTGGGCTACAGTCCATGGGGTCACAAAGAGTCAGACACAACTGAAGTGACTTAGCACACACACACAGACATGTCATTTATAACACTGAGCTTTAATGAGAAATTTGAATTTGAGGGAGACTTGCATTCTATAAGCAAGATCATAATGGCCCAGAGACTAAGTAAGACCCTGGATTCAATGTCTAGGCCATGAGACAATATCCATTTTCAGAAAGGAAGTGTCCGGAGAAAATTGTTTTCTCTCAGAAACATGTTTCTTTTTCTATTTTGGCTAAGATAATACTAAAAACGGAAACTCAAGTGACTTCCTTGGTACTGGTCTGTTTGAGAACAAACCAGATTCTCGGTCTAGTCTTGAACTGGCAGAGGGCCATGCACTTCTCTGGAAGCGAGTACGTGCCATCACTGACTCAAGACTGTTAGGAGATCTAATAGTTGCAAGATGTCAAAGAGATTTTTGGATTCGGTCTGGACTTCTGTCAGAAACTGGGAATCCTGGGGCTTAATCGGATGGGGGAATCAGTGATTACCGCTCCTGCACGCAGTTCACATGTACCATTAGATGACTTACATTAAGGAAGGCACTTTGCTTCTTGGAATCGTGTGTTTACACGATGAGTGACTGTTTTTATTAATGTAAATATTAGAATAATTGAGGGATGTGGGAGCAAAATACCTTTTTTTTCCTGCATGAAATATCTGCAATAAGAAAGCGAAACAATGGCTATTACGAAAGGGTGCTGAGTAAAGGCGACACAATCGGCTTTTTATGAAGGGTAGTCATCCGCCTGTGAGCCACAAGGCACGCCGCGAACAATAGTGATTACGGACGCGAGCTCTGACCCTCAGCGCCAGCTGAGTGAGAAATAATAGGGGATATTTTTCTCAGGGGGCACATGACTGTGACAGTCTCCTCGCCCCATCCCCGCAGTATGCAAAGGCTCTTCTGCCTGGCACCGCGTGTGTCTCTCTCGCCATCATCTACACTGCCCTTTGCCAAGCGGGGAGGAATGCTGAAGACACTGGCTGCCGTTGTGTGTGTGTGTGTGTGTGTGTGTGTGTGTGTGTTGTGGTGTAGAGGTAGCGTATCTTAGAGATGGTTTCCCAGCAAAGGAACAAGGGTCTTGGCTTCACCGGACGTCTGCTATTCCTGGAAGGAGAGACCATGGGCCCTGAAACACGGAAATACATTTCCGCCTTTTGCCAACGTCATGGAATCTTACCTTTGAAAGGAACCTTGTTTTAACATGTGAAAAAATACCCAACAACATCTTAGGGGAAAGAGTCAGGAAGACTTTTTCTTGAATCTGACTGGAATTGGAGGTGGGGGCTTCCATGGGAAAGGTGACAAGGGCCCCCTTGTTCGCTGAGGGGCCAGGACAGTGGCTGGTAGCCGGTGGATTGCAGTGGGGTGGTTACAGCTGCCCACTGGTGTCTGTGAAAGACCGTTCATCCGGATGCAATCCTGATAGAAGAGACTGCTGCTCTAACCTGAGGCTCCCTGAAGATTTTCCCCAAGTGTCTGTTAAGTGATCCCTATAAAATTAGGGGTGCTCATGGAACCTGATCCAGTTGCCACAGGAACACTCAATATTGTTTGAAGCCAATTTCTGCTTTAGCTCCATGTTAGCTCCGAATTTCACAGCAGATGTGACAGAATGTCCATAGTGACAATAATGTAGCATCTTGGTTTTCAGAAGATAAAATGCATTGCAACTCTTGATATTTCTTCATATTTTTAGTAATAATGGTTATTTTTTCTTTTATTTTATGGGAAAGTAGAATAGGACTAGAGATAGATGATAAAATAGGACTAGATAAACAAGAGCAGAAATAGGGTGAAGGGGGAATGTGGAAAAGAGTATCCTGAATTTAAGCCTCAGTAAGAGTAGAAAGAGGTTTCCCTGGTGGTTCAGATGGTAAAGAATCTGCCTGCAATGCAGGAGACCCAGGTTTGATCCCTGGGTCTGGAAGATCCCCTGGAGAAGAAATGGCTACCCATTTCAGTATTCTTGCCTGGAGACTTTTGCAGACAGAGGAGCCTGGCGGGCTACAGTCCACGGGGTCACAAGGAGTTGGACACAACTGAGCAACTGAGCCCGCACACAAAGAGTAGGAAATGCATGGAAGAAAACAAGGCAACTTCTTCCCAGGAGACGCTTAGTGTAAGATGACCTCAGCCCGGGAGGTTGAGGGCTGTCTCTCTGGACCAACATGAACCTGGACATGTCACACTAGCGTTTCTTGATGTAATATTTTCACTGGGTTACTGAAATCACCTTGAAAGTGAAAGTGAAGTCACTCAGTCATGTCCGACTCTTTGCGACCATGTGGACTATAGCCTACCAGGCTTCTACGTCCATGGGGTTTTCCAGGCAAGAATACTGGAGTGGGCTGCTATTTCCTCCTCCAGGGATCTTCCCAATCCAGGGATCAAACCCAGGTCTCCTGCATTGCAGGCAGACGCTTTACCCTCTGAGCCACCAGGGAAGCCCAAATCACCTTAATTCCTAGCAATAAACAATGCTCAGTATATTATTAGGTAAATCTTCTAGATGAAAGTCATTTCTGGGTTCAAGTAAGGATATCAGGTCACTATATTCTTGGTGTATATTAACTCAGCTCCTTAATGATTCCTTTTCATTCTATTGCATTTTAATTTGAGCCCTTGGCCATTATCAAAGAATCAGCCATTTGACAGGGGAAATTTCATCTGCTTTACAAATATTGCTGTGGACATTGTCCTTTGCTGTGTGAGAGCTTGTTAGAGACCTTTCTTTTAGAATTTAACCTTAGGAAATGTTTTGTTCTCTTAAAGCATAGTATATTTTCAACTTTCTACTTTCTCGTGATGGTGTTTTAACTGACCATCTTACTTCGTTATTGCTATTTTTTTCCTGTATTATTTTGTTCCTGTATTATTTCTATTTTTTATTATTGTTGTCTGTTTTTGCTTAAAGCTGTTTCAAATCCTTGGCAGAAAAAGAAAAACTATGTGTAACTACTGAACATTTTTATGTAATTAATGGCTTCTAAGTTCGCTTAGTAATTCAAAAATATTTACTGAGTACCTTCTGGGAATAAAGAATCCAACCCTGAGAAGTCTAAGTCCTTGTTCTCATGATGCTGCCATTTTAGTTGGCTGAATCTTACAATTATCAAGCAAACAGCTATATAAATATTCTATATGTATCTATTGTAAACATTGTATATTTCAGATGGCTTTAAATAGGAAGAAAAGAAAACATAGCTTGGGGGAGTGTGTTGGAGCCAACCTACAGATCTGGATCACTTTTTTCGATAGGGTAGTCAAAGCCTCCTCATTGAACAGCAATCTGAACAAAGAGGGAAAAGCAATCACATAGAATCAGCACTAGAGAGTTCCAGGCAGCTGGAGGAGCGGGTGCAAATATCCTGAGGCAGGAGTAAACCTGGTGTGTTTGAAGAACAGTAAGATGTCCAGTGCGGAAAAGGCAGTGGCACCCCACTCCAGTACTCTTGCCTGGAAAATCCCATGGATGGAGGAGCCTGGTGGGCTGCAGTCCACGGGGTCGCTAAGAGTCAGACACTACTGAGTGACTTCGCTTTCAATTTTCACTTTCCACTTTCCTGCATTGGAGAAGGAAATGGCAACCCACTCCATTATTCTTGCCTGGAGAATCCCTGGGATGGGTAAGCCTGGTGGGCCACCGTCTATGGGGTCGCACAGAGTCGGAGACGACTGAAGTGACTTAGCAGTAGCAGCAGTAGCAAGACGTCTGGTGGGGTTGGAGGATGTTGAGTACTAAATATTGATTAAGATAAGGAGATGGAGGAGATAAAGGCCAGATGATGCTATGTTTTGTATGCAGTGAGGGCACATGGATTCCATATGTAGTGGAAGGTCAACTGAGGATTTTAAGCAAGAGAGTGAGACAATCTCATTTAACTTGGGGAAGGACAGCTCTGGCTACTGAGCAGAAGATGGACTGCAGCGGGAACACAGGAGTGTCTAGAAGCTGTAGCGGCAATGCAGGGGAGCACAGGGAAGGGACCCCGTCCCCCGAGAGGGAAAGGCAGAGCGCTGGTTTGTTACTGTAGAATGGGAATGTGGGTGGCGATGGGAATGAGGGCTGCAAGATGACTCGACAGTTCCTAGATGTGGGCAGAAAACGTCCGGGGGCCGAGCCAAGACTTGTTTTGAATACGTCCAGTGAAATGCCTGCTGGATATTCAAGAGCAGCTGTTGATTAGGAAGCTGGGCATAGGATTCAGGAGCTCCAGGGGAGGGTGGAGCAGGGTCCAGTATGGCAGGCAGGGTATACATGGTGTTCCGCTGAGGGGCTTAGTGGACAAGCTCAGCACGGGAATGAACACAAAGAACAAAAGAGGACTGAGGGCAGAATTCTCTTAGCCCCCGATTTGCTCTGTTTTCCATACCGTTCCCTTAAACAATGAGCTATGTTAACATGTAGCTATCCCAGTTCAGTTCAGTTCAGTTCCTCAGTCGTGTCCCACTCTTCGCGACCCCATGGACTGCAGCACGCCAGGCTTCCTTGTCCATCACCAACTCCCAGAGCTTACTCAAACTCATGTCCGTCGAGTTGGTGATGCCATCCAACCATCTCATCCTCTGTCACCCCCTTCTCTTCCTGCCTTCAATCTTTCCCAGCATCAGGGTCTTTGCTAACGAGACAGTTCTTCACATCAAGTGGCCAAAGTATTGGAGCTTCAGCTTCAGCATCAGCATCAGTCCTTCCAATGAATATTCAAACCTGTATTTGAATGTTTTTCAATATATTCAATTTAATATATTCAATACTATTTGAATATAGCTATTCAAACCTGTACAGAAATGCCTGGTTGGGGTAGACGGACTATTTTTTGAGTGAGCAAAGTCATGCTTAGAGTCCTTCCTGATGAATATGGAAAGCAGCCAGTCTGACAATCTGCTACATTAAATTTAGCTTTAGGCTATAATTGTAATTCAGATAGAATTGTATGTTTCTGGAAGAATGATAGTTTACAGTATAGAATTGACTTAAGTTAAAAAGTAGACTTTAAAAGATAAAGTCGCCTGTAATAATCTACTACTGAATTTGTGCAGGATGTCCTCAGGTAAAAATAACTGCTATCATCTCTTGCTTTACCTGGTTTTGAATTTTATTTATTTATATATTTATTTTGGATGCCCTGAATGGCATGTGGGATCTTAGTTCCCTGATCAGGGATCAAAGCTGTCTCCCTTTCAATGGAATCACAAAGTCTTAACCACTAGACCATGAGGGAAGTCACTTGCATTAATTACAAACGTGTGACATGTTATTTGTTGGAGAGTTTACTCTGGGAAATAGAAACTGACTTAGAAGTCAGACTTTTAAAGTGACCACAGAAAATGGTAAAGAGAAAGGACGTCTTGCCCACCTCCTTCCCTCACAGGGAGGGCAACTAGCTTCTCTGTAGCTGGGATACTGAAAAAGGGAAATGGGACAGAATGCATTTTCCTCTGTTAAAACTTCCACAATTGCTTAATTGCTCTGTAATTTCCTAGCAGCTAAAATATTTTTGTTTGCCAATGCTGAAAATCTCAAGTTCTGCACCATTAGTGTCTGGAAACACTGGGCTGCGGCACTGTTCGCTTTTACTATCCCCAAAGATTAGATCAAAGTGAAGAATTACTTTGGCCACTGAATGAGCTGGTATCTTTGGAGGATAGATGTCTTGAGAACCACAGCAATATTTCATGCTGTCCTAAATTAGATGCTTAAAGTCACAGTGGTCTGCTGGACTTTTAATTTCCAGAGTTAGATTCAGCCTCACTGCTCTTGAACGGGTCCGACGGGGCCTTGAAGGATGAAATATAGTCAGGGCTGGGCATTCTTCTCTAAAAATGGAAGATGAACAGCATGGAATTTCTTTAGTAAATGGAAGCACATGACAAAGGAAGGCAGGTTATTCCTATGACAGCGGGGGTCTTAAATAATTTTCATGAGAGCAAGGCACTGCAGTGTATTTTCAGTGTCTAAAATGTGCACATTTAAAGTCCCCTTGGCCCAATATTATAGAATATTAAAGAAAATACTAGATGATTCAAAGATAGACTCTTGGTTAAGCTCAGACAAAAATGTTCCATAAATCAGCTCAAGTAAATATCTTAAAAAATTAAGGAAGAGATCTAAGAAAGGAATTTTCCTTGCAGAAGAAAAGAAACGAAAAACCACCTACTGAAAACAAGTTGAATGCATCGTGTTAAGTGAAATACCCTATCTTGTTCTATAAAATGAAATGGAAAATATATTTCAGATTAGGGCACTTTGACCTTATTTGAAATACAATCATATAGGACACTAAAAGCATTAACCTTTGTTAATTACTGAACGAACACACAAATTTGGACAAAGACTTTACAGAAAAAAAACTCAGGTATAGTCATAATTAGAGACTACAAATGTAAGAATGCTTTGATAGATACTCAGATAGTAATAAATGTTTGCTTAGTCTTTGCTTACTCTGACTACACTTAATTTTTTATATAGACTTTAATCATGAGTCTTGAATAAGTATAAGATATGTCCTATAGCTTCAGGTACTAATTCGCAGTGGTTCGGCCTTGGGTGCCCAGGTTGAATCTCTCTTTATTTTTGTAAAAATTAACAATTAAGACAATTATTAATCTTAAATTAGATATAATCAAATTTTAAACAAGTTAGCATTTCAAGATTTGACTCAAATTTCTTTTTGTTGCTCTCTAAGCATCTTTAGCTGTTTTGGAGGATGAACAGATGAAACCAGATCCAGAACTCAGACGATATCACCAGGGTGGATTAGATGGTGATTGGAAACCTGGGGACGGAAGAGCTGAGGTGGTGGCCCACCAGCCTACCTGCCCCAGGACACGTGCACATAGATTGCAACTATCTGTTCAGCCTTATAGACTAAAAAGGCTATTTCTCTAAACACAGAGAGAAATTTGAGAGCTTGTTAGTAAAGAGATAACAGCCCCAGTGGAGTCCCTTGTGCTCTACTCCACATCAGCAAACCAACACTTAATACCTAACCAATTGTAGTTTCCACCTCTTCTAGGATATAACCTTTAACCAGTCAACCTGGAATTACCTGGTCAGCACTAGTGATGTAATCCACGTGAGATACCCCTCCGTCCTCAACAGGAAGGTGACCTTGCCTGAAAGCGACCCACTGTTAAAACTTCCATTTCCTACTCCCTTCTGCCCATAAAGAAAGAAGTGAAGTCACTCAGTCGTGTCCGACTCTTTGCGACCCCATGGACTGTATCCTACCAGGCTCCTCCACCCATGGGATTTTCCAAGCAAGAATACTGGAGTGGATTGCCATTTCCTTCTCCAGGAGATCTTCCCAACCCAGGTATCGAACCCAGGTCTCCCACATTGCAGGCGGATTCTTTACCAGCTGAGCCAGCAGGGAAGCCCAAGAATACTGGAGTGGGTAGCCTATCCCTTCTCCAGGGGATCTTTGGCCCATAAAAGCCTTTTGTTTCATACAGCTCTTTAGAGTTTTCTTTTTTCTAGCTGCTAGATGGGATGCTGCCTGAATTACGAACCAGTGAATAAAGCCAATAAGATCTTTAAAATTTACTCAGTTAAATTTTGTTTTTCAACAGATTTGGTGGCAGAAAGACACTGTTGATGGCTTTGGGACAAAAGAAACTCAGGCATGGAATCTATAAACCCTTTTTGAGCTCTCTTTCTCACAATTTCTGAGGGCCATGGGTAAGTTCCTCTCGGTTCTCTTTGCATTGAGCTCCTGATACAATTGGGTTTCCAGTCTGGGGCTGGTCAGCTTGAGTGAGTAGCCAGTTCCACTTGGAACCCAAGCTCCTAGCCCTTGGTTCAAGCCACAATTCCCCATTTGATTGGAAACCCCAGATTCTGATTTAGTCCCCAAATTTTATGTTGGGAACTGCTGTCAGTTCAGCCTGCAGTCCCCTATTGTGTCGGACCCCAGTCTGAAGTCCTTGTACGTTGAGGTCTGCTGGTATAATCCTTTCTCCAGTCCCAAATTCCAGGGGCACTGCTGGTGGTGCGCACAGGGTCTCCCCTTGGCCAGCCACAGTAACAGCTCTGGTTACTGCTGGTGTGGTAAGGTACCCATGAGGTAAATGTTATTGCTGACGGGAGTCTCGAAAGCCACCGGCCCTGCACCCCCTCCCCCCCAAAAAAACCTGCACAAATATTGGTGGGCACAGATTGATCACATAAAAGCCATCAGAGCCTTCACCACCTAACTCTAAGTTGGTGTTGGGCTTCCCTGATAGCTCGGTTGGTAAAGAATCTGTCTGCAATGCAGGAGCCCCAGTTCGCTTCCTGAGACAGGAAGACCCGCTGGAGAAGGCATAGGCTACCCACTCCAGGATTCTTGGGCTTCCCTGCTGGCTTTGCTGGTAAAGAACCCGTCTGCAGTGTGGGAGACCTGGGTTCAATCCCTAGGTTGGGAAGATCCCCTGGAGGAGGGAAAGGCTACCCCCTCCAGTATTCTGGCCTGGAGAAGTCCATGGACTGTGTAGTCCATGGGGTCGCAAAGAGTCAGACATGACTGAGTGACTTTCACTTTCACCAGACAACCTCAAGAAAAGTTCCATGTGATGAAGCACACTATTAAATATGACATAACCCCCAACTCAGCAACTGTTTGAGGAACTAATCTGGCTCCAAGAAGCCCAAAGACTTAGCTGAAAAAGAATGGGATCCTTGACTCCAGAGAAATAATGCCACCTTCTGGCACCCCTACTTATTCTACGGCTAAGAACTATGGTCTTGGAAGCTTCACATCTACAAAAATGGCGAAATCTTACTAAAAACAAGCTAGAATTACAATGGCCGTTATGAGAAACATTCCCATTAGGTAGGAGTGTTCGTTTAAGAAGGGCTCTTGAAAGCTAGGGTTCCCACATTAAACAGAGTGGCATACCTATTTTAATTGGTACGCACAGACTTTCAAAAGGCTTCTTCAAGATTCCAAATATAGCCTCATTGAAAAATTTGTTGCAAAAGGCGAGTGAAAAACTACAGGCTAATAAAGGCTAAGTGAAAGGGAAAGTGAAGTCACTCAGTCGTGTCTGACTCTTTGTGACCCCGTGGACTGTAGCCTACCAAGGTCCTCTGTCCATGGGATTCTCCAGGCAAGAATACTGGAGTGGGTTGCCATTTCCTTCTCCAGGGGATCTTCCCGACCCAGGGATCAAACCCGGGTTTCCTGCATTGGAGGCAGATGCTTTAACCTCTGAGCCACCAGGGAAGCCCAATAAAGACTAACGGAACTCCCTAAAACGAAAGACAGTGAGCGTGCCATGCCCCCTACTGTTCCTCTCTACCCTCCTTTACCTGAGTGCTCACATTCTCTGAATCGTCTGAGCTGCCTTTCCGTGCCAAGGAGACTATTAAACAGTTGCCTCTTAAAATAAAACCACTGGAGGTTGTGGGAAATCCTCCTTGGGAATATCTTTCACTCCTTGGTCAAAGATAGAATTAAGGGCCCTCGTTTAAAGAGTTTCCTAAACCCAAGGAGGATCCCTAAAAGCTTTCAAAAGGACTTAGAGTCATTATCCAGGGCTGGGACCCCTGGTTGCCTGTTCCCTATTCACCTGTGTGCAGACTGGCAGGACACGGTGAAGTTCAAAACGGACACAGGTAGCAGAACAGTGTAACCCTTAGGGTGATGTCCAAGATCCTCCACCTTCGAAGTGGTCCCCTCATGGACCAGAAAAAGTCACAAAGTAGCAACTGATCTTTTCAGAGCCATTGCTAAGATCTCCTCTGCCTGCACTGATGGGTCTGCTCTGCAAATACACAAAGGCAAGATGAGTCCTGCAGATTTTAAAGGTGGTCTGGAAGCTCTCTTCCTATACCATTTCAGGTTTCACACAGCCTGCTGGTATCTGTTCACCTTTACATGGAACAACGTAAACACTTGGACAGTTATGCCTTAAGGGTTCACTGAGAGTGTTTGAAAGCATTAGTTGCTCAGTCGTGTCCCACTTTTTGCGACCCCATGGACTGTAGCCCACCAGGCTCCTCTGTCCATAGAATTCTCCATGCAAGAACACTGGAGTGGGTAGCCACTGACTTCTCCAGCAGAACTTCCCAACCCAGAGATTGAACCCGGGGTTTCCTGCACTGCAGGCGGAGTCTTTACGATCTGAGCAACCTCTTAGGCCCCTCCTTATTTCTCGAAAGTGCTCCACCAAGATATAAGTGCTCTCCAATACCTGGGAAACTGACCCCTTTACAATATGTAGATGATTGCTCCCTGTTCTCAGTGACCACAGAGGCATTCATGAAAGATTTCATTTACTAGGGGGCAACAGTTAACTGAAAAAAGGATATAAAGCCTCTAAGGAAAAATTACAATGATCTCTAGACGCTGTTCATCACCTTGGTCATAATCTAAGCAGTGAAGGAATCTAGCTATCTCCGTAAAAGAATTAAACTGAGCCAAGAATGTCCTAGGCCCACAGCAGGCTTGGGAAGCTTCATGGCTTCCCAAGCCCAGTTGGTTACTGTAGACTCTAGCTTCCAAATTCTTCCCTCCTGGCTTCTCCACTCTGTGAACTTAACCAAAATTTCAGTCCCTGTGCCCCTTCCTTGGGAAGGTAAACATGAGCAGCCCTTTATGGGACTAAGACAAGCACTGTGAGAACCACCTGCCTTCAGGCTACCTAACTCTTCAAAACCTTCCACCTCGTTTGCGTGTGAGAGATAACCAAGCCCGAGAAAGCTCACACAAGAAGATGGTAAAAAACATCAGGCCACTGCCTATTAGAGCAGGCAGCTTGATTCAGTGGCTCTTAGCCCAGTTGCCTGAAGGCTACAGCTGCTGCTGCAAACAGGGGAAGCCTCCTCGGATCTGACCCCAGAAAATGGCATTTATTTACAGCTCCTCATGCTGTCCAAAGTCTTCTTAATTCTGGATCGACCCAACACTTCTCTGCAAGTAAACTAACCTCCTGGAGGATCGTTCTGCTTTCACCACCTAATCTGCATCTTTAACCTTCTCTTAACCCTGCTATGTAACTAGCCCTGTCTGTTGAAGGTATGCCCCAGGGCTGTGCAATAATAATGTGCTCTTTTGTGACACTGTGTCCAGATTTACAAGCTACCTCTTTTCCTAATACGTATCTAATCTTGTCTGTTGATACGTCATGCTGTAGAAATAAAAAAGGGTATTTCCAATTACTGTCCTCAGTTCACACATGTGTAACCTCATGTTCTTCAGTTCAGTTCAGTTCAGTAGCTCAGTTGTGTCCGAATCTTTGCAACCCCATGAATCGCAGCAAGCCAGGCCTCCCTGTCCATCACCAACTCCCGGAGTTTACTCAGACTCATGTCCATCAAGTCAGTGATGCCATCCAGCTGTCTCATCCTCTGTCATCCCCTTCTCCTCCTGCCCCAAATCCCTCCCAGCATCAGGGTCTTTTTCAATGAGTCAACTCTTTGCACAAGGTGGCCAAAGTATTGGAGTTTCAGCTTCAGCATCAGTCCTTCCAAAGAAATCCCAGGGTTGATCTCCTTCAGAATGGACTGGTTGGATCTCCTTGCAGTCCAAGGGACTCTCAAGAGTCTTCTCCAACACCACAGTTCAAAAGCATCAATTCATCAACGCTCAGCTTTCTTCACAGTCCAACTCTCACATCCATACATGACCAGAGGAAAAACCATAGCCTTGACTAGACGGACCTTAGTCAGCAAAGTAATGTCTCTGCTTTTGAATATACTATCTAGGTTGGTCATAACTTTTCTTCCAAGGAGTAAGCGTCTTTTAATTTCATGGCTGCAGTCACCATCTACAGTGATTTTGGAGCCCCCCAAAATAAAGTCTGACACTGTTTCCACTGTTTCCCCATCTATTTGCCATGAAGTGATGGGACCGGATGCCATGATCTTTGTTTTCTGAATGTTGAGCTTTAAGCCAACTTTTTCACTCTCCTCTTTCACTTTCATCAAGAGGCTTTTTAGTTCCTCTTCACTTTCTGCCATAAGGGTGGTGTCATCTGCATATCTGAGGTTATTGATATTTCTCCCAGCAACCTTGATTCCAGCTTGTGTTTCTTCCAGTCCAGCGTTTCTCATGATGTACTCTGCATATAAGTTAAATAAGCAGGGTGACAATATACAGCCTCGATGGACTCCTTTTCCTATTTGGAACCAGTCTGTTGTTCCATGTCCAGTTCTAACTGGTGCTTCCTGACCCACATACAGATTTCTCAAGAGGCAGGTCAGGTGGTCTGGTATTCCCATCTCTTTCAGAATTTTCCACAGTTTATTGTGATCCACACAGTCAAAGGCTTTGGCATAGTCAATAAAGCAGAAATAGATGTTTTTCTGGGACTCTCTTGCTTTTTCCATGATCCAGCAGATGTTGGCAATTTGATCTCTGGTTCCTCTGCCTTTTCTAAAACCAGCTTGAACATCTGCAAGTTCATGGATCACGTATTGCTGAAGCCTGGCTTGGAGAATTTTGAGCATTACTTTACTAGTATGTGAGATGAGTGCAATTGTGCAGTAGTTTGAGCATTCTTTGGCATTGCCTTTCTTTGGAATTGGAATGAAAACTGACCTTTTCCAGTCCTGTGGCCACTGCTGAGTTTTCCAAATTTGCTGGCATATTGAGTGCAGCACTTTCACAGCATCACCTTTCAGGATTTGAAAGAGCTCAACTGGAATGCCATCACCTCCACTAGCTTTGTTTGTAGTGATGCTTTCTAAGGCCCACTTGACTTCACTTTCCAAGATGTCTTCATGTTCTTAGGATTCTCCAAATTGAATATGCCTCCCAATCACAAAAGGATCTCACCAGCAGCACCCATCTTTGAAAAGTATTTAGAACAACCCTTTCAGGCTAGGAGGTTTATTTTCAGAATAGGCTGAAAACTTAATGGACCCCAGCCTGAACAGGCAACAATCCCTGTGAATAAATCCACTGTAGGACCTCCTTGGTGGGAGTGGAATTTTTTCCTGACAAGGTTCATCTCTGTGTGTGGTGGTTGTCACTCTCCTGGGGCCTCTGAATGCCTAGACAGCTGGTGCAGAACCAGAGAGTGCCTCTTTAGGTTTATCTAACTGTGTCCTTAACTGTTCACAAATGAACTAAAGATACTTCATTGATTAACTTGCCTGAACTTCCATCATTGATTTAGAGAGGACCTACCAGGAGTTTACAAAGAGTCTGACACAACTGAGTGACTGAACAACGGGAATGACTAGGAGGCATTCATGATTCGGGGTTTTCTTCCTCTGATGATGTAAATGAGAATGTGATCAAGGAACTTCTCTTGAACTCTTATAAAGACTGTAGAATCCGCTGCTAAGATAACAGCTGCTCAAGAAAAGTCCTTAGATTCTCTGGACAAAGTTGTTCTTGATAACAGGATAGCTCTTGTCTTTTAGCTGAGCAAAGAGGAGTCTGTGTGTGGCCAACACCACCTGTTACACCTGAGTTAACACTTCTGGGGAAGTTGAAACTCAGTTACATAAAATCACTGAGCAAGGCATCCGGCTAACAAGGATGACTCCTTCAAGGGGGCCTTGGCTTGACTTCTTTGGTTTGACTGGTTTGGGTCTTGGGTTCCATGGGTCTGGTGTGTGCTCCCAACACTGGGGATCACAGTGCTTATAGTCAGAGTAGTTTCCTGTGCACAGTGTCCTCTCAAAGGTTCACATGTATGTTTGCGTGTTTAATGATCTCCCTATGACTGGTATGCCGAAAGGGAATGAGGAAATTTACCAGCAGAAATGTTGTGAGCCTGAAGTCATGACCTGGGAACACCACAGAGATTCAACAGAAAACCATCATGACCAGTGAATGTGTGTGTGTTAGTCGCTCAGTCGTGTCCGACTCTTTGCAACCGCATGGACTATAGCCCACCAGGCTCCTCTGCCCATGGGATTCTCCAGGCCAGAACATCAGAGTGGGTTGCCATTTCCCTCTCCTGTGAATAGCACACTGAAAATCAGTAAAATCTGTGAGAGCTACAGAATTTAAATTTTCTATGGAGAAGTTTAACCGAGAGATGTGATCAAAAGGAGGGGATTGTTAAAAGAGGAAAAGCAGCCCCAAATGGAGTCACCTGTGCTAAGCCTCTTGTATTAAGCCTCATCAAGACTTAATTCCTAACCTAACTGTAGTTGCCACTTCTCTCAGGAATATTACCTTTAGCCAGTCAACCAAGAACTGCCTGGCCAGCATGGGTGAGGTAATCTGCCCCAGAGACCCCTAACATCCCCCAGAGGAAGGTGATCTTCCCTGGAACAGTCAAGTCTTTGTTAGAGACCTTCTTCTCCTGTGCCCTTCTGCCTACAAAGGCTTTCCTTTTGTATAGGTTCTAGGGAGATGGGACATCATCCAATTTCTAGATTGTTAAATAAAGCCAATAGGATCTTTAAACTTGGTTAAATTTTTTTTTGATAAGCCTAAAAGCATAATTTAAAAGAAAATCATCTAACAAGTTAATTGTAGGTACATGCATGCCCTTAGGTGTGGCTGTGTAAGACAAGCCCAGCGTCTACAAGAACATTCATCAGCTTTGGCAGATTCCTGCTGAAGGCACATCTTGGTGCCAGGCGCACGCTGATTCCCTTTCCTCGTGGAACTGAGGTCCTCACAGTGACTGTGTGTGGCAGTGACAGCTACAGCCAGCTGTGGGGCTGGATGAGATTTGGGTGGTAGGGGCCATCTGTTTAATAAAAAGGCCTTGGCTTCTCAAGGCAGAGTGCAACCAGTGGCACCAACCACGGATACGCTGTGTAAGGGGCAGCCACACCTCGGCACAGAGAAGGTCAGCACACGGTCAGGACCGGGGCTGGTTTTCCTGGGTTAAGTCACCTATTCAGACAAATATTGGCCGGTTATGAAAAGACAACCAAAACACCGCACTTAATCAAGTATGCGCTGTATCAGTAGGGAAAAATACAATGGTTTTCAGAATAAACTATCAACAAAACAATGCTCATTTCAGCTGTAATTTGCAATTCATGATTGAAGCCCATTAAATGTTAGTTTAGTCTCTGAACTCATTTGAACACAAAGGAAGTAATTCCCTGTAATATTTAGAGACATCATCTTCTTCTGGAGTAAAATGAGAAAGTTTTTTTTTTTTTCCTGCTTGCTGTCTGAAAACATTTCTTGCAATAAATGACACAAGTCAGTAATCTGTTAAGTATTCTAAAGGTGCTGTGGCTTATCCACATTTAATTTTTCTACAGTTACTTTATTAACTGAATCTATTGAGGCCAAAACATATTGGATGAACAATTCTAACTTTCCTTATTTGTAAATGTTTGCTAAATCACAGGAAAATTTGATATTATCACATCTCCCTTCTGTGTCTGATGCTAAAAATACTATTTCTTTGTTTTTTTTTAAATTAAAACAGACATTTCATATGAAAAAAGATAATTGAGCCCTATAAGTCAAGAGGCAAATGCTACAATGATTACAATCTACAAGTTACCACGTGGTACTTTCCAAATGCATCTGAAAAATACTGAGGAATGAATGGGAAAAAAACGTTGCTCTATTAAGTAATTTGAAAGAAACAGTGACAGAATTTATTTTCCTGGGCTCCAAAATCACTGTGGACAGTGACTGCAGACATTACAGCCACTTGCTCCGTGGAAGGAAACCTATGACAAACCTAGACAATGTACTAAGAAGCAGAGACATCACTTTGTTGACAAAGGTCCATATAGTCAAAGCTACGGTCTTCCCAGTAGTCATGTACAATGTGAGAGTTGGACCACAGCTCAGGCTGAGCACTGAAGATTGAGGCTTTTGAACTGTGGTGTAGGAGAAGACTCTTGAGAGTCCCTTGGACTGCATGGAGATCAAACCAGTTAATCCTAAAGGAAATCAACCCTGAATAGTCTTTGGAAGGGCTGATGCTGAAGCTGTGATATTTTGGCTACCTGATGCAAAGAACCGACTCATTGGAAAAGACTGTGATGCTGGGAAAGACTGAAGGCGGGAGGAGAAGGGGACGACAGAGGATGAGATGGTTGGATGGCATCACCGACTCAGTGGGGCTTCCCCGGTGACTCTGACGGTGAAGAGGCTGCCTGCAATGCAGGAGACCAGAGTTTGTTTCTTGGATCAGGAAGATCCCCTGGAGAAGGGAATGGCTACCCACTCCAGTGCTCTTTCCTGGAGAATCTCCATGGACAGAGGAGCCTGGCAGGCCACAGGCCATAGGGTTGCAAAGAATCGGACATGACTGAAGCTACTTAGCATGCACATATACACAATGGCATTAATAAATAGAATAATTATGCTGATAATATATGTTAGTGATTAGCTTTACTGAAAATCATGAGATGATTATCTTTTACCTAAAAATGCCGTAAGGAGAAGGAAGATGAAGTTTTGACTCAGTAGAGCTCATAAAGCAGGAGAAGAGACCTGTGGCTGTGAGTGAACCTAATTTGGTTTTCTGATTTTGATCCTCCTTCTTTTGTTGTTTGGGTGAAAACAGCCACAAATTACAGCTCGAAGATGAGTCAAAATCTTTTTTGGAGCTCTGGCTAACATAATTGGTAAAAAAATTTTTTTTTAATCTCTATAAAACTTGGATAAACCAATTAGGCAGTAACGTTGCTGTTCTCAAGTCAGCTCCGCTCTCGCAGCTCCCCTTGACTCCTTTTCCTGTCGGGTTATTTGCAAGCACACGTGAATGTCGGAAGTTCTAAAGGGGCTGAACGGCACCTGAGGGTCCACAGTTCCCGCTCCTCTGTCCCCCCACCCCCATCTCTGGGTTGATGTGTGGTCTCTAACTTCTACCCACACACTGACCCTGCTTGCTGATTCCTGGCTGGTTGCTGGTTCCTCCCCTCACTCTGTTTCAAAAACATAAACAGCCACCTCAACTCAGGCTGCTCAGCCACTCAAACCAACTTTATGGTGATTCCCAGCTCTTTCCCCAAATCTGACCAACTCTGGGGGTGACCCCCTGACTGCCCTGGTGTTCTGGCCACGGGCTTGTCTCTCTCTGGGCCTAACCTCGCCCAGGAGCCTCTCTTCTAGAGCCACGTCAGGCTGGGAGCCACAGGAGGGAGGTGCCTGGAGCCCTGGACATGTCATTCCCATATGGTGCAGGCCAAATGATCATGGGTCACCTGTACACTGCGCACACGTGCACACACACACACACACACACACTTTGTTATTGTTCTTAAACGTTGTAATGATGGTAAAGACTATTTTTGTTTTGCTTTGTATTCTAACCTATAATCCTCTCTGGTTTCCTTCATGTGAAAATCTAATAAAGGCTTGAGAAGATAAAATGAGCCTGTGTCACAAATATAACTGTCCAGTTGGATAGTTTATTGATTTCCCCCAATGAGAACATATAAATTTAAATGAAACTTTTGTAATATATTGGTTCAGCACTAGCTCTGCCATCTTTTTTCTTTGATTGAATTAGTGAAATATACATGGTATGTAAAATCTCTTTGATGACTAGAAAACACATTTAGAAATATTAAACATCAATTTCTTATGTAATTTCCACTAAGAGTTGAATAAAGGGTGGCAGACAGATACATCAAAGACATTTTTAAGTTGCCTTTCATGAGCAATTAGAGAACATTAAAACGTAATCTAACTTTTGTCAGATTTCAAATAGATGTCATGAGAGGTCTTTCTGGAACACAAGTGCTTGCGTGAGAAAGGAGCCAAAGGAGACTACGATGGAGAAGACCTGTGCTAGCACTGGTGTATCTGCCTATGGTCACCCCCTGGCAGGGGCAGAGCTGGGATTCGGAGTAGGACTGTTGGTTGGTGCTGGTTGGTGCCCTGGACGTCCTAGGTGGCACCACCCACCAAGAGTGCATGGAAGGAATCCTTGGATAAATGAACATGGAGCTCTGGACTGTATGGCTTTTACATCTAAAAAGGCCAGATCTTGTCGGTGCCTAAAATAAAAACAGAAGCTAAAAGGAGAAAAGGAGGTGTTTAGGACACTGAATTTAAATCGAACAGAGAATACAGACTAATGGCCAGGTTAGAAGCATTATTCTAGTGACGGGATAGAGCCAAAGAAGGGGGGCGGGATCATAAATGTTCTGGTAAGCACTTCACAGGACAGGAAAGGGATGGGTTTTGACAGAAAGGCAACCTGCGGTGTTTGACCCAGCCTCGTTGGTTACCCTGATCTCATTCTGTCTTTACTTACAGACTCCAAATTCAATTCCAAAAGGAGCATTAAATATTTAATTCATGGATTTTATGGAAGACTTCAGGCGGAGGATGGTAGAGTGTTTGTACCTTGAAGAGCCAAAGTTTTCCTCCATTTCTGAAAAAGTATCTCTGCTCTTCAAAAAAAGTCCCTCTTCCCATCACAGCTTCCTTTTTCCTTGAGTATCTCACTTAATACAACTCCACCATCACCCAAATCTTCCTCTAACAGTTCCTCCCTGCAGACAGCTCTCTCCAATCCTCCTATCAGTATCCTACTGCCAAACAAAAGCCTAGCAAAAGCTCCTAATTTATTAATAGTCAAGTTGGAACCGCCACTGTCTCGTGTGTGTGTGTCTGTGTGTGTGTCTGTGTGTATGCGTTTAAGTGTGTTTGTGGATGTGAGTATAAAAATGGGAAGACAGTGATGACCACTGCACTGTGTGATTTCATCTCATAATGCGGTAAAAAGGATAAAGAGTTGACGGGAGAAACATTTAATGATGGGAGAAACATTTAATTTTAGCAGGTAGAAGAAGCAAGCTGTCCAACTAGGGATTCTTGGCTGTAATTTTGACAGATAAGTTTTACACCGGATCCTGGGGCGAGGTTAGTGATCAGATGCTGAAATATAGGTCTTGGAGCCCTCTTATAAAGACAGTTCCTGAATCCAAGAGAGCAGGCAAGTGCCTTAAGAAGACTGTAATAAAAGGAGGAAGGCTTACTTCAGCAGGCAGTAAGTATCTGTTGAATGCCAACAGATGCACAGCTGTGTACCAGTCAGACGCTGAATTTTTACAGAACTTCCCTTAGGTGAAGGCTAAAAAAGTAACAATATCTTTTGCATCTCAACCATTATTTTATTTGGTCATCAAAGCAACCCAGAGAGAAGATATTACTAGCCTCATTTTACAGATGAGGAAAATATATTTTTTTAAATAGTGCCTTACTTAAAGTAATTTATCTAGATGATGAGATTTGGATCTGAAAATTTGAAAAGCTTTCTTTCAACTCATTTAATAGACATATTTATCACATGCTCGGTGCTGAACTTCCCAGGTGGCACTAGTGGAAAGAACCCGCCTGCCAGTGCAGGTAGAGAGATATAAGAGACTCAGGTTCGACTCCTGGGTTGGGAAGATCCCTTGGAGGAGGGCTTGGCAGCCCACTCCAGTATTCTTGCCTGGAGCATCCCATGGACAGAGGAGCCTGGTGGGCTACCGTCCATAGGGTCTCAAAGAGTCGGAAATGACCAAAGTGATGTAGCCTGCTGTGCTGACCGTGAGGTCAGTTGTCAGGGAGACAGACACAAGCACTATCTCTGCCTTCATGAAACTCGCTTTCCTGGAAGAAACAAAAAGGAATCCTACCAGTGATGACACATCAAAAGCAATGCTGAAGTGCGAGATGAGTTACGGGACGCATAAAGGACAAAGAAGAAAGACTGGTAGAAAGACAGAAGAGACAACAATGGGGGAGCTTTCCACATGAGGGATTTTCTGTGAAGTCTACATATTCTATAAAAATGAGAAACACTCAGATTAAAGTCTACTGAACTCAAAGAAGAACTGTTCACAGTATAAGGATTAGGACTGAAAATCCTTGAAGGTGGGTGTTGAAGGTGCTTCCTCTCAAGATGCCCAGTGGTACGCTGTGATGAAAAGACTTGTCAAGGCCAAAATGGCAGCAGAGAAAGTCTGCGTCCAATCACGTCTTCCTTCATTATGCCAGCACTTTACAAAGATTTCCTCTCACAGAAACTAGATCTAAAGTCCGTTCTGCCCTGGTGTTTAAATTCATCCCCCCCACCAACCGGAAGTGATACTGTTGTAAGTGGTAGATTCAATCAAACTAACATTGTATTTGTCTCTATGCAAAATGTGAGTTCTGCATTCTGGAGTTGATTGAATTTAATTATTTACTTACTCTCTTACATCAAATTCACCTGTTGAAACATTTTCCTAAACAAATACCTATTTCTGTATGTAGTACACTGGAATACAAGAGGACGCATGGTGAGTCTGTATCATTTAAAATACAATACATTCTTATATATTAATAGTAGGGATATGAAGATTTTTGGTCATAATTCAATTGTAGAATAAAATTAATTTCTGATATTAGTCTAGGTAACCAAAAAGGAAGTACAGTTGCAATCTTACATAACAGGTTTGGTACATAACCACCTTCTTCAGCTGTACTTAATATGTATCCTTTATATAAGTGGTCAATGAAAGGCCCAAGGGATTTTGGCAGCATGTAAAATGCACGTATCCTGTGGCATGAATAAATAACACTGACAAATATTGATATAAATTAAGCATCTTCTCACTGATGTCAAACAGGACCACGGTGGCTGCCAACTACAGTCTTTTCCGAATGACTTGGCTTAGAGTCCCAAGAAAAACATGCAGGAATGACCTACTAAATAGTGTGAGCAATTTTGTGACAGAATTGCTACAAAGAAAGAGTTTTCAAGGGAAAATAGGTTATAAAGTGATTAATTTGTGACCTTACACTAATGTAATTTATGGTGCTTCAATTTCTTTTCATAGGAACTATCTTATGAGAACAGAAATGTGGCTTTTGAGACGGTAACTGGGATGACAAAGAGACCAGTCCAACTTACTTTGTCTTAAAAGAACACTGGGTTTTGAATAATGCTACTGATGGCCTTACATTCATTCTCAACAAAAGTTGAGCATTTTTATTTAGCTCAAGCAAAAGACAAAAGACAAAAAAAGTTAGGTTTTTCCTCTCCAGTTCATCTGGTCAAATTAGCTACACTGGTATAAAATGTTTCTACAGAAAATATTCACTGGACAGAAATCCATTTATGTAAGATAATAGCTATCAAAAAAATAAAACTGCTGTAGACTAGGATACATGGAGTCTGAATATAACTTTATGAAACAACCATGTGACCAAAAATGAGAGAATCAGACTAAAGAGATGAAGACTAACTCCTCCCCCAGCAAAAACTCACCAATCAACAGACAAAACAAACACTTATCATATATTCAAGGCTGATGAAATTCATCATGCTGACTAATTGAAGGAAACGTCTACACATTACTGAATCCTCAAACCCTTTCATCTATAATCCACCAATCATTCAATACTTCCTCAAAGACAGCCGGCAAATACCATGCACAGGTTTGCAAGCTCTCATCACCCTCACAGTCGCTAAAGTGGACATTTTCAATTGATCATTGACTCACCTGAGGATGGCTGAAGACTCAGAATCTTGTGCAACACAGCCATACTACCACTCAGTCTAGTTGGAGAACAAGATGAATTTCATTTGCATCCATGGAACTCTCAATCTTCTTCAACCAGTCAGTAGCAAATATTTACAGAGTGCTCAAGAAAGTATATGCTTAGGAATACATAGACGAGGTTCACCTTAGCTATTTCTGTCACAGAGATTAATTTTCAAGAGGGGAGGGAAGCTAGAAAAGCATAAATGGACATAAATAAATCACAATGACGGATACCTGGAAGAGGGTGCCCTCACGATGGAGCCAGGAGGAATGGAGAAGGGCAGTGACTTTAAGAAAGCTGGTGGGGGAGGGGGGGCGGTTAACATTTTGATTTGAACAAAAATTTGAAAAAATTAAAATGTGCTTTGGTAGATGGGAGAGTAACAGTGGTGCCACTGGGATGTTCTTAAGCCTAGCATTTGTAAAATACTCTATGTGGTGGTCTCCCCTTCTCCCCTGGAGGAGGGCGTGGCAACCCACTCCGGTACTCTTGCCTGGAGAATCCAATGGATGGAGGAGCCTGGCGGGCTACCGTCCACTGGGTCACAAGAGTCGGACACGACTGAGCGACTGAGCACGCACACACACTGCGTGCTATATTCCATCATAGTTTCCAAGTATCTGTTAGCCATTATTGTCCTGATAGAGGCAGAGTTACAAATATTTGTAGACAAATAAATGTTTGAGATCAGTGCTATAACGAGCAACCTTTGGGGAAAGAGAAAGTTTGCAGATTTTCCTAAAGCCTTTCCCAAACAATATTTGACATTAATAAAATACCAAACCAAACTATAAGTTGGCTTGCCAAGGGCAGAATGTCCATGTTAAGGATCCCCTTGGAGGATAGACAAGAAATTCTGAAAAAGTAAAAACAAATTTCTGTAATACAGATATTAAAACCTTACGAGACTGAGAACATTTCCCCGAGAGAAATACGCAAGAGGAAGTGAACAATATTGCTGATAACTTCTCTTTGGCTGGGGTACACACTGACTTTTAGGCTTGCTCTTTCCTTGCTGCTTTATGGATCCTGACACAGAGGACAAACAAAATGGGATGGCAGTAAGGAAACCCCTTCTCGAAGAAGAAGCATCTTGAGGAATTTGGGAGTCGACATTTCATACTGTAGAAGTAAGAGAACCATACTCTTGAGGCACCAATTCTCTAATCGCAAAACTACCCTCTCTTACTCATATGATATCTTACGGCTATAACGTATCTTCAGGGAAGGTAGCAACGTACAATAGGGGAATTAGGAAATTATTTTAATTGAGCCTCTGTTCCCAGTAGGTTATATTATGCTTTATTAATGGAATGTACTCTTATACGCTTTAAGAGTATCATAGAATATAACCTGTAAAAGGGAAAATATAGGTGTTTGGTATATTACAGAGCAACGGGCAACGTAGTGCTTCTAAAATGCTCAGATCGTGCCAGAAACATCCATTCCACCCTCTTACCTCCTGTTAAGATGGAGCAGGTAAGCCCTTTTTAACCTCAAGCAACGTCTTCCAATTATTAACACGCACCTGTAGCCCTGGCCTCCCGCCTCCTCATGGGTATCATCTGATAGATTATTTCCTTTCTCTTTTGTTTATTCAGTTTTTGGGAACTGTTATCTTTTTCATTTTAACTTGGTAATATCTTTTCATTCTAAAACAAGGAACAAATGTCTCCCTGTACCTAAAGCTTTACCAAGCCTTGACCCCACTGTATCCTCTTCTCAGGCTGGTGTTTTGAAGGAGTTGCCTACGCTGGCTCTCTTCACAGCTCACTTTCTTTCCACATTGTAATCTGGCTTCTGTCCTCCCTTTCTATGAAAACTGCTGTCCCCAAGAGCAAGAATTGCTGCTCCCGTCAATGGTCGTTTTTCAGTCTTCATCTTACTTTGCCTCCAGGAGAAAATTTTGGCCATCCCCTCCTTCTTTAAACACACCCCCCCCCTTGGCATCCATAGAGCAGGCTCGCCCGGGCCCTCTCCTGCTTCTCTGGCTGTCTTCGTCTCCTCTGTGTCCCCTGCCCCTTAAATGCTGGTATCACTCAGGACTGAGCCCTAGACTTCACTTCCCCCCTCGCTCATGGCATCCTACGGACCATCTCTTCCATTACCAACTCCAGGAAAACGCTACAAACCAAGACTTTTAAATCCATTATTTCCTACCAAGCATGGGCCCCAGAATCCAAAGTCCAATTATTTAGGGAACATTTCCATTCGAATGAATATGATTCCATTGTGACACAAGGGACTGTAGCCTGCCAGGCTCCTCTGTCCATGGGATTTTCCAGGCAAGAACACTGGAGCGGTTTGCCATTTCCTTCTCCAGGGGAATCTTACTGACCCAGGGATCAAACCTGGGCCTCCCACACTGCAGGGCAGACTCTAACATATGAGCCCTGGTGGCTCAGCTAGTAAAGAATCCACCTGCAATGTGGGAGACTTGGGTTTGATCCCTGGGCTGAGAAGATTCCCGTGGAGAAGGGAAAAGCTACCCAACTCCAGTATTCTGGCCTGGAGAATTCCATGGACTGTACAGTCCATGGGGTGGCAAAGAGTCGGACTGAGCGAATTTCACTTTCACTTCCGTTCAGATGTTCCTTGGATGGTGAAGTCTTCCTGAATCAAAAGTGCAACTTACTGTTTCTCTCTCCTACTAACTTGCTTCCCATCCCATGTTTGCCACTTCAGAATTCTGCTTTCATCTTCAACCCCCTGCTGTCACTCTCACACAATTCTCTATTATTAAGATGTGTCCTTAATATTTCTTAAATATTTTTCAAAGATTCCCTAGAGGACGACTGCCCTGGCCTATGCTTAGTCACCTAACCTTGGGGCACGCCCTTCTCATGGGTCTGTTGTGTGTGTCGAATGCAGCCTCAATCAGCAGAGGTTGCCTGTGAGAGGAGAGCCACCATGAATGAGTCTGTGCAAGGAAGTGTCCGGCTTCAAGAAGTCTGCACGGGAGAGAGTTCGCTCCATTTGTTCCAAATAATTCACTCTCCATTTCAGTGTATACTGCCTGCATGCGCAGTGTTTTATTGGAGGTGGCTCAGTGGTAACGAATCTGCCTGCGATGCAGGAGATGTAGGAGACGTGGGTTTGATCCCTGGGTCGGGAAGATCCCCTGGGGGAGGGCATGGTAACCCACCCCAGTATTCCTGCCTGGAGCATCCCATGGACAGAGAAGCCTGGCGGGCTATGGTCCATGGGATGGCAAAGAGTCGGACATGGCTGAAGCGACTGAGGACACAAACACGCAGCATTAGGTAACACCGGCTGTATGCCATCTCCAACGGAGTGGACTGAAGACTTGCTCTCAGCGTCCTCGGGCTGGGCTGCGGCCAGTCTTGCAGCCAGTGGTCTAGGGAGGCCCTTGTGTGTATAAGGTCTTAGCTTAGAGAGGGAGAATGGGTTTCGTCCTATGGCCGACTCTGACTATTGTCAAGTGATTCTGAAAGGCCCCCATCTCATGGTAAGGGGCTATGACTGGCCAAAGGTATATCTGCCAAGGGTACAGGGGGACATGACAATATGCTAGAGAAACAGGGGGTCATCTCTCCGCCCGCCCCCCTCCTTGGTACAGGTTCCTCTGAGCAAGAACTGTGGCAAAAGCAGAGAGCTTGTTTCACTTGTTGAGAGACAAATTTCTCCCAAGTCCTCTTAAGTCTGGCTATGTCTATTGTTTTCTCTTCTCTTTGTCCTCTCCTGCCAGCACTCCAGTCTTCAGATTGATCTAAGGAGCACAGAAAAAAATAGGTGTGGGCAGTTTTAAGCAGGGAAGAAGATGCAGAAGTTAAAAACAAAAAAACAATTATAAAGGAGGGTAATTGAGTCATGCAGTTGAATGCCAGTCCTGTGGAGGGATGAAGTGAGTCAAGGATTACTAGTCTCTTTCAGCTAAACTTTCTGAAGTCATGTTTTTTACTGAGTTGAACAGATTAAATTGAAAAGGATTCATAGTTGTCATGACCTGTGAAGCAGCTAATAAATCTGTGTCTGAGTGTGTCATCAGTGCAGGGGTAAAAGGCATGCAAAAATGTGGTCATAACAGTAGGGTGACTCTTCTGCATTTTGTACAGGAGCCGACTGCCCGCTGCTTTCTGAGGGTGTGGTCAGGAAACCCCGAGCAGGGTCAGGCGGACCGGTAAGAAAACGCCGCGGGCTGTGACTCCCTCTGTGCTGTGAGCACGCTCACTGGTATGACTGTGAACCCTTAATGGGACAGGACAAAGGTTAACCGCTGAGGGAAAGGGATGAAAAGAGCAGCAAGAGGCAACTGTGGAGAAGCAACTTATGGACAGAGCTGTGGGCAGGAAGAGAATCTGCCCCATGTTTTCTGGTCTGCTTCCGGTTTGCTCACGTTGGTTTCCCTCAACCCCCTTTGCCAGCAGCCATGGGGGCAACGATGGCAGCCCTTGTCTGGGGGCTCCATTTCCGGGGCTAGGGGGAGAATCTTGCCTTTACATGGGTCTTCTCGGCTGTGTCTACATGTTACAGAATCTTTTCCTCCCCGCACCCTGATTACCTACCACGTTCCTGACTATTTCCCAGACTTCTCTCATGGACTACTTTTCCTGACAAAGGGGTGTTCCTTCTCTCTCCAAATACCACCTTTCAGAGGTACCCCAGGAAGCTTCTTCTGACAACTTAAGGCTACAGTAAGTTAGGGTGTGGGGTTTTTTCTCCTAGAAATCTTACTCTACTTGTGACAACTTAGCATTCAGTTATACACCATCCTGTATCCTTTCCTTATTTCTCCAGTCACGTTTTAGGGAATTTTTAAGGTGAATACCTCTTTGGTTTTCCCAGCAACAACAAGCAGACATGTAGATTCTTGTAAGTACTCCATGAATACTTGTGGGTGATGCACAGGAGGACTAGTATTAATTGCCTAATACAAAGAACACAGTTATCTGTGTTGCTATGTATGCTTTGTATGGAAATATAAAAGACCCCAAATGACCATAACACTATCGAGAAAGAATAACAAAATTGGAGGTATTATGCACTCTGATTTCAAACTATACTACAGACTATACTACAGTAATCAAAACAATATGGTACTGGCACAATAAAGCAGACACGCAGGCCGAAGGAAGAGAATGGAGAGCCCAGAAACCCAGAACCTATGCTTATATGGTTAATTAATCTACACAAAGGAGATAAGAACGTACAGCTGGGAAAAGACAGCTTCCTCCATTAACGGTGCTAGGAAAACGGGAGAGCTACATGGAAAAAAAATTAAATTGAACTACTTTCTGACACCATATACAGAATAAGCTCAAAATGGGTTAAAGACTTAAATATAAAATCTGAAACCAAAAAGCTCCTAGAAGAAACCATAGGCAGTATACCGTTTGCCATAGGCTTACCAATATATGTATATATATATTGATCTGTCTCCTAAGGCAAGCAAAACAAAAGCAAAACTAAACAAGCAGGACTACATCAAACAAAGCTTTTGCGCAGTGAAAAAAACTATCAAAAAAACAAAAAGGCAGCCTACTGAATGGGAGACGATATTTGCAAACAATATATCCAGTAAGGGGTTAATATCCAAAATATATTATGAATATAAGGTATGCAATTCAACACAAAAACTCCAAAAAAAACTTGATTAAAAATAGGCAGAAGACTTGAATAGACATTTTCCCAAAGAAATATAAACGGCCAACAGACAGATGAAAAAGTGGTCAACCATCAGGGAAATGCAAATCAAAACCACAATGAGGTATCACCTCACACCTGTCAGAATAGTTACCATCAAAAAGACGACAGCTAAAGAGCACTGATGAAGAGGTGGAGAAAAAGGAGCCCTTACGCACTGCTAGTAGGAATGTAAACTGATGTATCAGCTATGGAAAGCAATATGCAGTTTCCTCAAAAAATTAAAAATAAAACTGGCATATGACCCACCAATTTAACCTCTGGATAGTCAACCAAGGAAAACAAAAATATTAACTTGAAAATATATATGTACTTTAATGCTCATTGCAGTATTATTTATAATAGCAAAGATATGGAAGCAACAAGATGTGGTATATATATATGTATACATATATATGTGTGTGTGTGTGTGTGTGTGTATGTATACAGTGGAATAATACTCAGACATAAGAAAAAAATGAAATCTTGGCATTTGTGACAACATGGATGGATCTAGGGGGTATTACAAGTTAAAGAAGATAGATAGAGAAGGACAAATACCATATGATCTCATGTACATGTGGAGCCTAAAAAATAAAACAAACAATAGCCAAAATGAAAACAGACTAAACAGACTCATAGATACAGAGAACAAACAGGTGATTATCAGAACGAAGGGCTTGGATTGGTGAGTGAAATAAGTAAAGGGGATTAAGAGGTGAAAACCTCCAATCACAAAATAAATAAGCCTGGGTATGTAATATACAGACTAGGGAATATGGTCAGTAAGATTATAATAACTTTGTATAGGGACAGATGGCTGCTAGACTTCTCCTGATGATCATTGCATAATGTATGCAAATGTCAAACCACTATGTAATACATCTGAAACTAATATAACAACTACACCTTTTTAAGAATAAGTCATGAGATAGGGGACTTCCCTTTCAGTTAAGACTTCACCTTCCAATGCAGGGGGTGCAGATTCAAACCCTAGTCAGGGAGCTAAGACCCACATGCCTCCCGACCAAAAAAATCAAAACATGAAACAGAAGCAGTATTGTAACAAATTCAATAAAGACTTTGAAAATGGTCCACACACAAAGGTGAAAGTGAAAGTCACTCAGTTGTGTCTGACTCTTTGCAACCCCGTGGACTATACAGTCCATGGAATTCTCTAGGCCAGAGTACTGGAGTGGGGAGCCTTTCCCTTCTCCAGGGGATCTTCCCAACCCAGGGATCGAACCCAGGTCTCCCGCATTGCAGGCGGATTCTTTACCAGCTCAGCCACAAGGGAAGCCCAAGAATACTGGAGTGAGCAGCCTATCCCTTCTCCAGCAGATCTTCCCGACCCAGGAATTGAAGGGGGGTTTCCTGCATTGTAGGTGGATTCTTTACCAACTGAGCTATCAGGGAAGCCCTCCACACACAAAAAATCTTTTTTTAAAAGTCATGAAATTAATTAAAAAGAAAAACTATGGTATTTGACTATTAACAAGGTACTGGTGCTGAGGCTTTAGTAACTTAAACCTAAAAGTCTGGGGTAAAGTCCACAGATGATTCCTTAATAGATCATAAAATGATGATTCTGGCAAGCAAACTGTGAGGTGATATCTGAGTGCTCCGAGAAGCAGAAGAATTTGTATTTCAAAAGGGGGTTGAGATCTAAAATTTAGCACTTTTAGTATAGTGAGATTTAACATCTGAATAAACAAAATACTAAATGAAGAGTCAACTTTCTCAGAATAAGTCCTCTCCTTTCCTCTTGTTTACATTCCAGGAAGAAAATGAATTAGCCATTAGGAGAACTTATTTCAGACAGTGCTTAAAAGTTTTGAAATGCATGAATAGATATTAAATTTCAAGGTATACAGCATGAAAGAAATAAATAGATTCCACGGCCCATATGCTTTATTTAGCTTGACTATGTGGATCACAACAAACTGTGGAAAATTCTTAAAAAGATGGGAATACCAGACCACTTTACTTGCCTCTTGGGAAACCTGTATGCAGGTCAAGAAGCAACAGTTAGAACAGGGCATGGTGCAACTGACTGGTTCAAAATTGGAAAAAGAGTACATCAAAGCTGTATATTGTCACCCTGCTTATTTAACTTATATGCAGAGCACCTCATGCAAAATGCCAGGCTGGATAAAGCACAGCTGGAATCAAGACTGCTGGGAGAAATATCAATAACCTCAGATATGCAGATGACACCACCTTTATGGCAGAAAGCAAAGAGGAGGTAGAGAGCCTATTGGTGAAAGTGAAAGAGGAGAGTGAAAAAGCTGACTTAAAACTCAACATTCAAAAACTAAGATTGTGGCATCTGGTCCCATCACTTCATGGCAAATAGATGGGGAAAGAATGGAAACAGTGACAGACTTTATTTTCTTGGGCTCCAAAATCACTGCAGGCATGAAATCAAAAGATGCTTGCTCCCTGGAGGAAAAGCTATGACAAACTTATCGTATTAAAATGCAGAGACATTACTTTGCCAACAAAGGTCCGTCTAGTCAAAGCTATGGTTTTTCCTGTAGTCATGTACAATGTGAGAGTTGGACCATAAAGAAAGCTGAGCAATGAAGACTTGATGCTTTTGAACTGTGGTTTTGGAGAAGACTCTTGAGAGTCCCTTGGACTGCAAGGAGGTCAAGCCAGTCAATCTTAAAGGAGATCAACCCTGAATATTCATTGGAAGGACTGATGCTGAGGCTGAAGCTCCAATACTTTGGCCACCTGATGTGAAGAGCCAACTCAATGGAAAAGACTCTGATGCTGAGAAAGATAGAAGGCAGAAGAAGAAGGGGGTGACAGAGGACGAGATGGTTGGATGGTCATGACTCAATGGACATGAGTTTGAGCAGATTCTGGGAGATGGTAAAGGACAGGGAAGCCTGGCATGCTGCAGTCCATGGAGTCTCAAAGAGTTGGATACGGCTTAGTGACTGAACAACAATTGTTATTTTCAGCAACATAGATGGACCTAGAAGTTATTGTATTAAGTGAAGTAAGTCAGGCAGAGAAAGAGAAATATATGATATCTTACGTGTAGAACCTAAAAGATGATACAAATGAACTTATTTATGAAACAGAAACAGAAATGACTCTGTGACCCACAGTCATACGGAACAGGCCGTGGGTACCAAACGGGAGATGGGGTGGGGGAGGGGTAAACTAGGAGTTTGGGATAACAGATATAAACTACTATATATAGAACAAACAGCAAGGTCCTCCTGGAGGACCAGGGATACACGCATGTGTTTGTAACTGAATCATTTTGCTGTACATGACACGGTAAATCATCCATACTTCAATAACAACAATCATCCTCTGGGCTCAGGCACTTAGCCTACTCTTTGATTACACAAGTCCTATGAGCTTTCACTTGAAGAATTTATTACTAGGAGAACTAGTCAGATTTTGGGGGGGACATGGGCTTATGTTGAAACCATTTAGGGACAGCTTTAAAAAATTCATTTTATTTTAAACTGATATACACATTAGAAACAGTAACCAACTCTCTCTCTCTCTCTCTATATATATATATATATATTTAAAAAGCATTACTTTTGCTTATATTTCTAAACTTTATATTCATGCTCACTTTGACGTTCGGTGTGTTTTTTCACTATTGCAGCCTCATTGGAAAAGACTTTGATGCTGGGAGGGACTGGGGGCAGGAGGAGAAGGGGACACCAGAGGATGAGATGGCTGGATGGCATCACTGACTAGATGGACGTGAATCTGAGTGAACTCCGGGGGTTGGTGATGGACAGGGAGGCCTGGCGTGCTGCGATTCATGGGGTCGCAAAGAGTCGGACACGACTGAGCAACTGAACTGAACTGAACTGAACTGATGAACCTAAATATTAATTTAAAAGAATCTTCATTAGTGGCTATTTTTCTAAGCTGAAATTAGTTTCTCCAATTTGAGTATATTTTATTGGCTTCGCTGTACCTGGCCTGTCTTTCTTATAGTCTCTGGCTGGTTGAGTCATTCTGATGAGCAGACCCAAGTTCTGGGCTAGTCCTTCTTTGGGATGAGTGCTTCTTCTCTCTGGTGCTAGCTGGCTTACCCACCTTGGCCTTCTTGCAAAAGTACATGAGGGCCTGGGTGTAAAGTCAATAGGCAGGACATGGATACAACCTACCAAGTATAAAACAAATAACTATAAGAACCTACCTATTATCTATTAGTAGATAACAGCTATCTATTAATTAAATAAGTTATCTATTAAGGTAATAGTTATCTATTAATTAATAATTAAACCAATAGTGCCTTCTTAATTAATAAGACGACTGGGGCCTTCCCCAATGGCTCAGTGGGTAAAGAGTCCACCTACAATGCAGGAGACACGAGAGATGTAGGTTCGATCCCTGGGTTGGGAGGATCCCCTGGAGGAGGAAATGGCAACCCACTCCAGTATTCTTGCCTGGAAAATTCCATGGACAGAGGAGCCTGGTGGGCTACAGTCCAAAAGCAAAGAATCGGACGTGACAAAGGGACTAACCACAATAAGGACCTTTTGTGCAGCACGGAGAACTCGATTCAATAGTCTGTAATGACCTATATGGGAAAATAATCTAAAAAAGAGGGCATGTATGTGTATGTATAAATGACTCACCCCGCTGTACAGCAGAAACTGACACAGCAGTGTAAATCAACTATACTCCAGTACAAATTCTAAAAGAAATACAGTGAAGTCAGTGTGAAGACTGCAAACTCGGCTCCTCTGCCCCAGCTTCTCCTGATGGTCTTCTCTTGCCCTTTCCTTCTTCCAACATTAAGTCCTCCTACAGGCCTATACCTGGACTTCCTTACAGGGTTGAGTTTGTGCTTGTGCTTTGCAAGTAGAGTGGCCCACCTCCCTCACCAGACTAGAAGCTTCCTGAAGGCAGGGACTCTGTTTCACTCCTCCTGGATTCTCCTTGGCCCACATCATGCCCAGAATGCTGCCCAGAACACGGCGGGCACTCAGCAACTGCTTTCTCAATCGGGTACACGTTTTTATTCTTGATATTTTAATACACTTTTAATACTCTTATTTTACTTCTATTTTCATATGACATGCATGTACCATACTTATTAAATTTTTTAGCATAAGTTAATTGGTAATTATTTGAGGCAAGATGTCTATAGATTAAGTCAAATTATTCCAGTAATATTACACTCTCATTTATTTTTCCTTTTTGAGCTCAGTAATTGGTAACTTTATCTATGGCATGCTGATATTACTTCAACTCTATGCGATTTTTCAAAAGTAACATTTAAAGTGTTAGAGTCAATTCTCTTAATTACTTGGGATGCATGCAGTCTGGACCTAGTAATTTATAAATGTTAACATTCACAAGTGTGTCCTTATTTATCTGATGTCAATATATGTTTTTGCAGAGTGCACATTCTTCGTGGTTCAAATTTTTCTCCCTAGGACAGACTGGGCAAACGCCTCAGCAATTTTAGGACTGCTGTTAATTCTGCTGCTTCTTCATTTGTGAACTTGCAAAAGATGGTGCTTATAGTTGTGTTTTTTGTTTTTTTTTTTTTGTGCATAACTTTTGTTCAGATTTTCTCCTTATTGCCACACGGTCCATCTCCTACACCCTGGCAGCACACTCAGTCTCATGATGGGTGGTGCCCATCTCTCAACCTAAATTTGCCTTTCTCAGAAATGGGGATAATAATGAGCCTTACTTCTTAGGGATGTTGTGAGAATTAAATCAAATAATCCAGATAAGCCCTTAGGATGGTAGCTGGCATTTGGTTAATAGTTCATTTTAACTATTACTATTAAGACTGAGAAGGAAATGACCAAAGAGGAGTAGATTTGGGGGAGAAATAAAGAGTTGTGCGTTGGAGGTTTCTTTTGAGTCACCTATTTAGATATTCAAATCCGCACAGCGAGTGGGCAGGTGTTCATACAAATTGGAAAGGTGGTTAGGGTTGCACACATAAATCTTGGGCTCAATCACCTGTATACAAAATGATTTAAAACCCTGTCCTGGTTCAGGGCTTCTCAGCAGACAGGCACAGCTGATGCTTGGTGCTCTGGGTGGAGGGCCGTCGTGTGCCCTGTAGGGTGCTGATTGCAGCTGTTCTGCCCTTGACCCACCGGATGCCCACAGCATTGCCCCCAGGTGTGACAAAGTGTCTCCAGACATCGCCAAGGGACCCCTGCAGGCACAGTTGCTTCGAGTGAAGCTGGAAAAGAGATGGCCTGAGGCCTGAGCCTTGTGGTCCTGCACAGGCAGAGGGAAGCACCATGAAGCCCTGGGAGTGACCGGTGAGCTGGGAGGGACCCTGGGAGCCTGTTGTCCTGGAACCCAAGAAGCCTGTGTCAAGGGAGAGTTTGCGTGAGCTGAGGGCCAGGGGCTGACTTTCTGCCAAGATGGAGGCTCTCTTAACGTTGTGAAGGGGGCAGAGAGGCAGAGCCAGCTGTGGAAGGAAGGGGCTCAGGTGCCGAGGAATTGGGTCCAGAAAGGGTGGGCAACACCATGGAGGAGCTTTGTCGACATGAAAAACATAAAAGAATGTGGGGGGAACAAGCGATCTTTTTAAACCATGGCAAATGCAGTAGAAAATGGAGTCGTAGAAATGGAATTCTTGGGTAGGTGAGAGGGCAGGAGTTTCAGTGCAACTTGAGGGGCTGGCTTTCAATAATTGCAAAGTGCTGAGTCTGCTGTGAGAGGGAGCAGGTCAGAATGGGTGGTACTGGCACAGCTAACTGAACAATATGTGTGTGTGTACATGTTAGTCATTCAGCTGTATCTGACCGTGCACCCTAATGGACTCTAGCCCGCCAGGTTCCTCTGCCCCTGGAATTCTCCAGGCAAGAATACTGGAGTGGGTAGCCATTCCCTTCTCCAGAAGACCTTTCCAACCTAGGGATCGAACCCACGACTCCTGCATTGCAGGCATATTCTTTACCATCAGATTCACTAGGGAAGCCATATATATTCTTTCTGGTGGGAAGGGATGGTAATTCTTGTGACCTGTTCTTAGGCACATAGGAAGCTAAATTATTAGTAAAGAATGAGCAATGAAACAGTTGTTTAAGATGGTGCAAATATGACTTCCCCAGGAATATGTAGAAAGCACGTTGCCTACTTGAGCTGTACAGTTGTGGAATTATAGCAGTTTTGATCTGTGATTGGGCTTCTCCCTGCACCCAGGCCTCCTTGTAAGGACTCTGATATCCACGTAGATCAGCCCATGGCCTCCTGCTTGTTTCCTACTATTTTAGGGCTGGCTGGCTGATGCTGCTGTTGTCGTTTAGTTGCTAAGTCGTGTCTGACTCTTTTGCGATCCAATGGACTGCAGCCCACCAGACTCCTATGTCCATGGGATTTCCCAGGCAAAAATACTGAGTAGGTTGTCATTTCCTAGTCCAGGGGATCTTCTCACCCCAGGGACTGAACTTGCATCTTCTGCATTGGCAGGCGGGTTATCACCGAGCCATCTGGGAAGCCCTGCACCCGCTGTGGGTGGATTTCCAGAATTTGAGCTGCCACTCGGGGCTGGGAGCCTGTATAATGCCTTTCCAGCATTATACTTAGACCCAAAGGGTTGCACCCCTAACTTCCCCAGGGAGGGTTAGACTTCACTCAGTGAGCTCACCCTACACCACCAAGCCCTATGACTGTCTCTTTACACTTGTGCCCTGAGCCCTGTTCTTTTAGGGCTTCAAGCTAATTTTGAATGAAATTGGGAAGATGCATTTGCACCGTTGTGTTAGTGGAATGCTAGTGGGTATTTCAAAGCTGCTCCTGGGGAACCAAATTCTATAGATGTGGCAAATAGAAATGATCATTGTTTTTACATGGAGTGTTGAAGGATTTAATTAAACCAGGAAAAGTTGAAAGCAAGTGCCGGGAGCCAGCACGGGAGATCCCACCCATGACAAGGTCATGCGGAAGAGTCCTGATAAGCAAGGCCTCAGGACTCCACAGACTCCCTGGACCTGCTCGAGCATCGACCCCCAAACCAGAATCTGTCTGTCTTATTATTTTATGTCTTTCACTAACTCTTCTGACATTAGCAGGGGGCTGTCCCTGACCAAAAGAGTTAACTTAGGGCTCTAGTTGATAAATCTCTTGGGCATGAAAGGAGTGTTTCAAACCCTCTGTTAGTGTTCTAACTTACCTGGCAGGTTTATCCAGACTCTTTCAACATTGTTGAGCCTATGCTTGCTGCCAAGTTTTCACATCCCTTATCCATTGTGTTCCTGGGAGTGCATATAGTTAAGATATAGAAATAAGAAGCAGCAGCTTTAACATTAGCAACATTAGACTTTGAGTTAATAAGTTCTTTCTTTGGTGTAACCTGCTGAATCTTTGCTCCATAAAAATGTAACTCTGTACTTTAAGGGTGATGCAGGCTAAAAATTTAAGAAGAAACAATTTAAGGGAAAATTATTGTTCTGGCTGACCAACATTTATCAAAAAGAGGTCATGGAATATCAACAGGCCTCCAGGACAGAAGATGATGTACAAAAAATAAGACTCTTGCAGAAAAGAACCTGGTATTGATAAAAGTTAATACTGATGGAATGTTGAGTTGACTCTGAATTTTTCACCCTGCTATATGTACAACTCAGGGTATAAAAGCCCCGAGGAAAATAAAGTGAAACGGGCCTCGCTCACTGAAGCTTGGTCACCCTGTGTCATTCTTTCCTTATCTCTATCTCTGTCTTTCTTCATTCGCCATTGTCGTCCATCCTGAGGATATCCCTGGACTCTGCTGAGGCTGGACCTTGGCAAGCAAGTCGATTGAATACTGTAAAGTTGCAGAACCTTAATAAGAGCAGAACCTTAAGTAATATGTGGTTTTGTTCTTGGATGATGGTGTCCTAAGTAAAATTGACTAAAATAAATTGGACTGTTGAGGGGGCATATATGGTAATGGTGCCAGTCCTGGGTCTCAGATTATTGTAAAGTATTACTTGTGTGTGCACATGTGCATGTATGTGCGTGTGTCCATGTGACAGTGCATACTTTTGTGTCTGTGCACGTGTGCTAGGGAGAATGCAGGGTGTGCAGATGATGTTTATAGAGGACTCTTTGAAGCAGTCAGACTCAACTTTGATTTTCTCAAGCCATCAGGCTCTAATTTGCGTTTTAGATTTTTTTTAATACTTCTCATCTAGCTCAGCTCTACATGAATGATGGCATCTCCAAGCATTTATAAATATTTCCCTGAAAACATTGCCTTGGGTTTCTGTTCCTCTTCATTCTCTTCCCCTTTTTTCTTGACAGCAGTCTCATGAATCTGATGGTCACATGGTTCTCTGATGCCCCGTCCTCAATCAGGTTTGGTCTAAGGTCTTCCGCCTCAGTTTCCTCAATAATATGAAGTCCCCTCTCTCCCCGTATCCTCTCTTCCATGGGGAGGAGACACTCCTTTGCTTCTTCCAAAGCTGAGGTCCACCTCATCTCCACTGTTCTCTTCCTTTAGTGCAAATGGTAAGGAAACTGGCTCCAGCACCTTTTATGAGAGCCAGCTCTCCCCTACTGAGTTAACTGCTGGGGTCTCCAGGGTCTCCTCACTGAACATTTTCTCTTCATTTCTTTGTTTTCCATGGGTGACTGCATTCATCAACAGAGCCATGCAGGTGGCCATCTTTCCAACTCAGATCTCTCATATGTATCCCTAAGATATGCATTCTGCTTGTGTAGTGGCTGTTTCCCATCTTGACACTCCATAAGCATCATCTACGCAACATACCGACAACTGAAATTATCATATTTCCCTTAAATTTTCTCCTTCTGAATTCAGCTCTAGGTTGTCACTGCTATCTACCTAGCCAAGCAAAATAGAATCTACTTAAACAGGCCCCAGATGAGACAGAAAGCTATTATTATAATACTATTATAAAACACTAATAACATTTATAATAGTATTAGTATAGCATATTATAATATATAATATTCTATAACATTTATAATATTAGTATAGTATAATATTAGTATTCAGGTCAGTTCAGTCGCTCAGTTGTGTCTGACTCTTGGCGACTCCATGAATCGCAGCACACCAGGCCTCCCTGTCTATCACCAACTCCCAGAGTTTACCAAAACTCATGTCCATCTAGTCAGTGATGCCATCCAGCCATCTCATCCTCTGTTGTCCCCTCCTCCTCCTGCTCCAAATCCCTCCCAGCATCAGGGTCTTTTCCAATGAGTCAACTCTTCGCATGAGGTGGTCAAAGTATTAGAGTTTCAGCTTCAGCATCAGTCCTTCCAATGAACACCCAGGACTGATCTCCTTTAGAATGGACTGGTTGGATCTCCTTGCAGTCCAAGGGACTCTCAAGAGTCTTCTCTAGCACCACAGTTCAAACGCATCAATTCTTTGGCACTCAGCTTTCTTTATAGTCCAACTCTCACATCCATACATGACCACTGGAAAAACCATAGCCTTGACTAGATGGACCTTTGTATTAGTATAATATAATAGTATTATTATTATAAGAATGATTATAATAATCACAAACAAAGTTATTAAAGCTATTAATAAATTACCTTTAGAAATGTGCCACACTCAGGCTGCTTTAGAAGTTAATTCCACTTTCCATGGAACTACTATTTCCCTACTTCAGCTTATTTAAACTCTGTTAAAGGAACAAAACCTCCACAATCCTTTTGTTAAATGATGATAGCATATGCTGATGTCAAAAATTGATAGAAATAGCTCAAATTAGATAATTATTCAAAATATTACAAAATCTTAAAATAATTAATAAAGATATTTAGCAGTATGTTAAAAAAATACACCACAACTAAGCGGCACTTATTTCCTAGATATATTAGAGGATCAATAAAAAGATTATAAGTGGGTTAGATTAACTTATAGTAGAATGTTAAAGGTTAAAGGAGGGGAATAGTATAAATTATAGAGGAAATAACAAAAGAGGAATTTTGAAAACGTCAACATCCACATCTGATATAAAAACCTGTTGGTAAGGTATGAATTGGTAGTTTCTTTCTCAAGCCAGAATTCAGTTTAAAGATATATCACTAAAAATATCCTACTAAAAGTCTGAAGAGCCAATTCTTTGGAAAAGACCCTGATGCTGGGAAAGGTTGAAGGCAAAAGGAGAAAAGGGAGGTAGAGGATGAGATGGTTGGATGGCATCACGAAATCAGTGGACATGAGTTTGAGCAAGCTCAGGGAAACAGTGAAGGACAGGGAAGCCTGGCGTGCTGCAGTCCATAGGGTTGCAAAGAGTTGAATGCAACTTGGTGACTGAACAACAAAAATCTGAAACAAGACAGAAGTGTTTACCATTGCCATAACTGTTTAAAACTGCTCCTGAAATAGCAGCCAATGTTAAATGAGAGAAATAAAGAGTATAAATATCAGAAGAAAGAGTTATTGTTAGTCTCTGCAGATTTTATGATTAATAACCAGAAAATACAAAGCAAATCACCCCCAAACTATTATAAATAATTCCATCAGATTACAAATATGTTGATACATACAACAATTGTATTATGTAAAAATAATTATCAGTGAGAAAATACCATAAAAAATGGAAGGAAGCAAGCCATTTATGACAGCAGAACAAGTGAAATAGAAAAAAAGAACCAAACAAAGTAGAGAAAACATCTATGAATAATTTGAGAACTTAAAATTATATTAAAAAAACTTTAAAACTCTATGAAAGGATTTAAAAGGAAGGCTTGATGATATAATAGCCAAAGTATAACAAGTCTAATAGACATGTCCTATAAGTTTAATGGAAGCCAGAAAATCTATTTTTTTTTATAAGAAGAAAAAATAAGGAAAAATAAACATGTGAGAATAGCCTAGCAAAATCTGGAAAGAAAGTTAGGGACTAGGGATTAGCTTCACAAGATAGTAAAGCTTGACCTCAGAAGACTGTCCAAGATGGGGAAAAAAATGGAAACGGTGATAGAGTTTATTTTCTTGGGCTCCAAAATCACTGTGGACAGTGACTACAGCTATGAAATTAAAAGATTCTTGCTTCTTGGAAGAAAAGCTATAAAAAACCTAGACATCACTTTGCCAACAAAGGTCCATCTAGTCAAAGCTATGGCTTTTCCAGTAATCATGTATGGATTGAGAGTTGGACCATAAAGAAGGCTGAGGGCTGAAGAATTGATGCTTTCAAACTGTGGTGTTGGAGAAGACTCTTGAGTCCCTTGGACAGTAAGGAGATCAAACCAGTCCATCCTAAAGGAAAACAGTCCTGAATATTCATTGGAAGGACTGATGCTGAAGCTGAAACTTCAATATTTTGGCCACCTGATGTGAAGAGCTGACTCACTGGAAAAGACCCTGATGCTGGGAAAGACTGAGGGCAGAAGAGGGTGACAGAGGATGAGATGGTTGGATGGTATCATCAACTCAATGGACATGAGTTTGAGCAAACTCCAGGAGACAGTGAAGGACAGGGAAGCCTGGTGGGCTGCAGTCCACGGAGTCACAAAGAGTTGGACACGACTGAGTGACTGAACAATAATAAGGGTGGTCACTAGCCATGTGTGACTTGTGAAATATAAATTAATTAAAATACAAAAAAAAAAAAAAACTCCACTCCTCAGGAAACTGCAACCCAGTCCAGTATTCTTGCCTGGAGAAGTGCATGGACAAAGGAGCCCGGCGGGCTACAATCCATGGGGTCACCAAGAGTTGGACATGACTGAGCAACTTCACTTTCACTTTCTTTCACTTTCAGTTACATAAGCCACTTTTCAAGGACTCAGTGTGATGAGTCACTACTGTACTGGACATAGCAAAGAGAGGATAATGCTCTATTAAACATATTCTTAAGCTGTAAGAATGAAAACAGGTTGTTATTCAAGAGGTGACAGTTAAGAAAAGATTTGAGTCCAAAATTAGATCTGAATAATTGGAAATTTATAGGTTGTGATAAAGGCTGTGTTTCAAACACAGTGAAGAAAAGAGAGGCTAATTATATATATATATATATATATATATATATATATATATATGTATGTATATATGATGTTGGAGCAACTGACATCATTTGAGAAAACACACAGTGGACCTTAATCTCTTTATTTTCAACCATATACATTCCAGGTGGAACAAAGAGTTAAAACATAAAAGCAAAATTAACCAAACCCTCTTAATGTTCTAAAAAGGATGAGTGAATTCACCTATAAACAAGAAGTATGGATATTTGCAATGTGCATAACTGCTGCTGTTGCTGCTAAGTCGCTTCAGTCATGTCCGACTCTGTGTGTGTCCGACACAGATGGCAGCCCACCAGGCTCCCCCGTCCCTGGGATTCTCCAGGCAAGAACACTGGAGTGGGTTGCCATTTCCTTCTCCAATGTATGAAAGTGAAGTCGCTCAGTCGTGTCCAACTCTTAGCCACTCCATGGACTGCAGCCCACCAGGCTCCTCCGTCCATGGGAGTTCCCAGGCAAGAGTACAGGAGTGGGGTGCCATTGCCTTCTCCAGGGAATAACTAACGAAGGGCTAATTTCCTTAATTTACAAAATGCTCATATCTATCAGTAAGAGACAACCAGAACAACTTTAAAAAATGAGAAAAAGGGGGCTCTGTAAGTAAACACACATGGCCAGTAATCATATGAGGAGATAGTCAACTCCACTCACCATGAAAGAAACCACCCCCTCCCAAATAGTTTAGTGTGCATTCCTAAACAAGGACATTCTCCTACATAAATAACCACAACAAAGCCCGGAAATCAGGAAACTAACATTGATGCATTGATACCATCCAATCCTCAACTCCTTCCAAATGTCTCCAGTTGTCCCAGTGACATTCTTCATCAACAAATGATCTAATCCTCAATCACATGTTGCATTTAATCGCGATGTCTCCTTATTCTCCTTTAGCCTGGAACGGTTCTGCAGTTTTCCTTGATTTTCATGCCCTCGACATTTATAAAGATTACAGAATAGCTATTTGGTAAAATGGTCCTCAATTTGGCTTTGTCTAACATTTCCTAATGATTAGACTCAGACTTCACACTCTGGCAGGGCTGTTCCATTGCCTTCTATCAGGTGGCATGTGACTAGCTTGTCCCCTTCCTGGTCATGTTAACTCTGATTAAGGGGTGCCTGCCAGCCATCTCCACAGTCAAATTACTTTTCTTCCTTTGCCATCAATGCCATTTTGCAGAGACATTCTATGAGATTATGTAACTGTACAGTTCCCTGTCAAACTTTCATTCAGGTATTTATGTATATTAATGTAGATTCATTAATTCCTAATTGTTTCATTGATATGCTTCATTTCACTACTATTATTTATTTTGAGGCTCTGCTTGTTCCTAGGCTGGCAAGTGGGGGCCCTTTCAAGCGGGTATCTGGGTCTCCTGCACATGTTCCATTTTTCCTAAAGCTCTTTTTTCTCTTTTTCTCTCCTTTTCTCTCTCCCCCTCTTTCTTCCTCTCTCCCACCTTCTCTCTTTTCTTTCTTACTTAGCTCTTTTCATTAGTTATTTGTACTTTCCTTGCCTTAGTCCTGGAATCAGCCATTACTCCAAGGAGCATTGCTTTCTTTTGTGGCGAGAACAGTATTTAAAACTGTAGTTTTAAAAACAGCATTAAAAATGTAGTACTATTTGTGCTCACTGTTTGTGCTGCTGCTCCCGGCCTCTCAGTGAACAGTGCTATAGACACACACACTCATAGCCACAGCCACGTTTATTCCTGGATTTATCTTCACGTGTCAATATATTGAAACATCTGAGGTCACACCTGCATCTCTAAATCTAATCCAACAGCACGTGGAATATCCTAATTGCCTTTCTTTCCATTTTTTGCAGCTTCCTCTGTTCCCATCGCCCGTTTCACATTTACTTACGTGACCTCCCCCTGCATGAAGCCAGTCTCCGCTGCCTCTGCTGCTGTGTACCCCTCTTCCCCCTTGGCATGGTAGCCCTTCTCGTCACTCTGTGTCCCGACCCCCTTTGCAGGGCCGTTGGCTTCGTTTCCCACCACGCGGATGTCCCTCCCGCCCTGTTCAGCTCTGACACCTCTCTGTGGACCTTGGCGCTTCCCAGGGCAGTGGCGTGCTGACCGTGCTGGGTCCTCCCTAGTGGCTGGGACAGAATTGCTGGAAGGGGAGATACTCTCGTCCTGTGGCTCCTGTTTGCTCATCTTCCTAGCTCCCAGCAGATCTTGCTAGGACTGCAAAACCAAGAGGCTCAACCATTTCAGCTGCTCATACATAGTAACTGTCTTATGGGGTGAAGGAACTAGGAAGCCATCTTTTTATTGCAATATGACAGCCATATATTTTATTTTTTTATGGGAGTATAGCTGCTTTACAATGTTGGGTTTGTTTCTGCTGTGCAGCAAGGCAAATCAGCCGCATGTATACACATATCCCCTCTTCCTTGGATTTCCTTCCCATTTAGGTCACCATTGAGCAATGAGCAGAGTTCCCTGTGCCAGAGTGTCAGTTCTCATTAGCTGTCTATTTCACTAATATACAGAGTAGTGTATGTATGCCAGCCCCAATCTGCAAATCCATCTCACTCCCCCTGCCCTCCTTGGTATCCATTAGATATCCATATTAAATGAAATGTTTTCATGAGTTATTTATGTACAATTGATTTAAATACTATCCTGAAAATCATGTCAAATTTCCCTTGTCCCAAGACTTTCTTCTTTAGTTCCATTATATACGCATAATGCTTAAGTTATGAAAAAACTCAGTCACATATGGTAAAGGTCTAAAGTCTCACGAATGACAGTTATGTATGTAAGCTTTACATTTCTGTTACTGGTGGCTAGGGGAAGGAAAAACAGTTTGAGCATCATGATAAGTCTTAAAACAAGATTTAGCTTGACCCCAAGTGTCTGTTCATTTCATCTATAAAATGGACTCTACTATGTGGAACGCATTACCGAAACCAAGCATTAATGTTTTCATTAAACCAATGATAGCATAGTACATAGGACTATGAAACATTCCTGTAAGAGGTGAGCTGGGAGCCCAATTTGCACAGAAGTATTAAAGAATTACCACACTGCCTGGAGAAGAATTTCCAACTCTGCCACAAAAAGGTCAGCTTTAAGTGCTGCTGTCATAATGACACTGTTAAAAGCCAAAGGGAATTTTATTTTTTTTTTAAGAGAGAAAGGTCTGTGATTAGAGCCTATTGAGCAAGCTTAAGAGAAAAAATTTGGTATCATCAAATAAGGCTCCAGTGAAGTAATAAAGACTTTTATTAAGTCAATGTTACTTGAAGGAAGACATTTTTACACTGTAAGCAACTTTAAGGCTGTTTACAGCCTAATTAGATAGGTGTGGAACTGCCCAGGGTCAGAAGAGGTGACTGGGTCAGATCGGATTCCTGAGATGAAACGGCTTCCCCCCAAACGTGGTTCATTGACTTAAACAGCTTGTTGCTTCTTATTTAACATGTTCTATATTCGGCACTATTCTAAAGAGGAAACTCCTTTTAAAAAATTCATGGTTATGCCCCCAGGACAACAAACTGGGCGCACCATCAACTGATACTTCATACTCGGGATAATGGAAGGGGACAGACGCGTATTTCACTGAGAAGACTCCTAGCTTGAGTCCAGTCATTTAACGGGTACTTTAATATGTATTAACCAACATAATCCCCTCAACATGCCTCTGCAGTAGATTTCATCCATGAGTTGCCAAAGGGGGGCCACGGTTTAAAGGCTGCTGATCTCAGCCTTCAGAAATGGACACACCCACCCACTAGGGGCCGGACCTTCCAAGGTCCTGACTCAGGCTCTTCTGGTCTCTGCTTTATTCTTAGTGGAGATAGTTTTACTGAGGACTCCCCAATGGATAGGTTTCATTCCCAGGTTCAACAGTGGTTGTAGACCACTGAGTATTTGACATTATATTACATTGTAGAATGATATTTCACATAATAGAATGGATGGGACTTGGAAGAAACATATCTAAACTTCTTCAATAGTTCTTCTGTAAACATTTGAGAAGAAATATATATATGTAAATATATGTAAATGCATACGTAAACATTTGAGAAGACATATATATATATGCAGAGTACATCATGAGAAATGCTGGACTGGATGAAGCACAAGTTGGAATCAAGATTTCTGGGAGAAATATCAATAACTTCAGATATGCAGATGACACCACTCTTACGGCAGAAAGCGAAACCAAAGAGCCTCTTGATGAAAGTGAAAGAGGAGAGTGAAAAAGTTGGCTTAAAACTCCACATTCAGAAAACTAAGATCATGGCATCCAGTCCCATCACTTCATGGCAAGTAGATGGGGAAACAGTGGAAACAGTGACAGACTTTATTTTGGGGGGCTCCAAAATCACTGCAGATGGTGACTGCAGCCATGAAATTAAAAGATGCTTGCTCCTTGGAAGAAAAGTTATGACCAACCTAGACAGCGTATTAAAAAGCAGAGACATTACTTTGCCAACAAAGGTCTGTCTAGTCAAAGCTATGGTTTTTCCAATAGTCATGTATGGATATGAGAATTGGACTATAAAGAAAGCTATGTGTCAAAGAATTGATGCTTTTGAACTGTGCTGTTGCAGAAGACTCTTGAGAGTCCCTTGGACAACAGGAAGATCCAACCAGTCCATCCTAAAGGAAATTCTGAATATTCATTGGAAGGACTAATGCTAAAGCTGAAACACCAATACTTTGGCCATCTGAATGCGAAGGACTGACTCATTTGAAAAGACCGTGATGCTAGGAAAGATTGAAGGCAGGAGGAAAAGGGGATGACAGAGGATGAGATGGTTGAATGGTATCACTGACTCAATGGACGTGAGTTTGAGTAAACTCTCGGAGTTGGTGATGGACAGGGAGGCCTGGCATGCTGCGACTCATGGGGTCGCAAAGAGTTAGACACGACTGAGTGACTGAACTGAACTGATATATGTATCCCAGATTAAGTCCATTAAGAGCAGCAAATTAATGCATTATACAGGTCTTCAGTTATAGTCTCATCATAATTGTCTATTTACTCATCTGACTGTTCTGTTATCTTTAACAGTATTTTTTTTAAAGTATGGAAGAATAGGTATGATTCTCACCCAAACAGCAAGCACATTTCACAATGGGGACATTGGCAACAGTTACATTAATAAAGCGTCTAGTTGCAGATAGATCCCCCAACAGGAACGATTTTATATTCTTCAAGAATTTTAGATGGCTTGACTCAAGGACTGCATGCATTGGCTGTGGAATGGAGTGTTGATTTTAATAGACTGTCTTAGACTTGGTTTACTACTGAGTTGCAGTGGATTACAAAAAAATGAATGTGAAGTTTGTGTTTGTGTATTTTAGACATATAAAATAGGAAATTGACCCTGAATATTCCACTGGAAGGACTGATGCTGAAGCTGAAGCTCCAATACTTTGATCACCTGATGTTAAGAGCTGACTCATTGGAAAAGAACCTGATGCTGGGAAAGATTGAAGGTAAAAGGAGACGGGGACAACAGAGGATGAGATGGTTGGATGGCATCACGGACTCAATTGTCATGAGTTTGAGCAAACTCCAGGAGACAGTGAAGCACAGGGAAGCCCGGTGCATTGCAGTCCATGGGGTTGCAAAGAGTCAGACAAAACCTAGTGACTGAACAACAATTTTAGACATAAGTAGCCTCAAACAGATTTGTTGTTAATTCTAAACATGATTATTTCCTTTGTGTCATATGCTTCATATCAAATTATAGTTTAAATGTATTGGGAAGTTGTTCAATTATTAACTAATCTTATGCATGCTTATTTCGCACACTATGAAAAAAATCAATATGAAGGAAATTACAAAAACTCTGTAAAGTCATAATATTCCCTTAGAATAAACATCATGTAATATTTGTCTCATTTTGTGCTATCCTCAGCTGTGAAATTAGGTAATCCCTCCACCATAACCTGTCAATATTAGCAATAATTTGTTGTTTGTACCATTCAATCTCTACTCTATACCCAGGCACTCACTGTAGTTTCTTTTCTTTTTTTTTTTTTTATAGATTTAGGAATTGATTAATGAAATACAAAATGCTAGATCAACTTACAACTACTTTCAACCTTACCCAACCAAAATCCATCTTCTGGTTCCTCTCAAAGTTCCACTTTCACAGGGAGGTGACTGTCACATCAATGCTGTTTACATCTGCCCCGGCTGCTCTTTACTAAGGCTGCCGAGACATTTGGATGATGAGATGCTCTGTTTCAGGGCCACTCATCACATTTGCTGATAAGGGCTAACAATAGTTCTCTGTGTACTTCCTCTGCTAAATCCACCCAACTCCTTGTCAACAGGGAAAGGTGTCAGGAAAATGTGCCTAATGTTGCTCACAGCCTTATTTAGTAAATGAATTTGAGTGTGAGGCTGTAGATTACTTCCACCCGTCCTATTTGTAGCTACTTGCAAGTACAGCTTGCCTAGCCACTGACAGTAGATCTTCTTTTAAAGGAAGTCGAGTATGAAGGGGGCGATTGTCATATAATACATTGGGAGAAAAATACCCTCTCACATTAGCTAAGGTGCTTTTCTGCTTACGAATCTAACAGTAGACACATATTTTTAACAGAGAGGTGATGTTTTTCTTTTTCTCAGATTAATACTAGCACTGTGACTTAAGTTCTAAGAAATGCTAGTTCACACAGTGTGAGGTGGATATTTATATTAATGAAATAGATGTTTAGAACTGCTCCTTTCTCCAAATTAGTTCACATCTTATTGACACACACACACACACATATATACATCTTAGATTTTAAGTAATATTTTAGTATTCTTTTTGGGAGTCTAAGTCAAAAAGATGAAATCTAAGAGTATGATCAGCCTAAGCAGCGTAAAAGTCAACAGCGTGTCAAAAATAGGTAAATAAAATGATGATTTGTTTTTTGACACACATTACTTAATGTAGAAGAAGATTCTAATTTTTAACATAATCTAACATTTATTTATTTTTACTCTTTGAAGCCAAGTTTATTTTCTATATAAACAGATCATTTTTAAAATTTGTTCATTTCGGGGTTTCCGATCTTTTTATTTTATTCTAACATTTTTACTTTACACAGAGTACAGTGGGTTTGCGACGTTGCGTCAGTTTCCGGCGTGCGGCCAAGCGACTTTGCTACCCGTGTACGTGTGTCTGATCTTTCCCAGATCCTTCTCTGGTACGGTCTGTCACAGAGCCCTGAGCAGAGCTCCTTGTGCTACTCAGTGTGTCTGTTAACTGCCTGTTGCACACACAGTCCGTGTGGATGCTAACCCCTAGCTCCTATTCCACCCCTTCCCCTGCCTTTCCTGGTAACCATAAGGTGGTTTCCTAAGTCTGTGAATCTGTTTCTGTTTTTTAAATAATTTCATTTTATAGATTCTACATATAAGTGATATCATGTGATAATTGTTTTTCTAATTTTTTTTTAAAAGAAACATTTAGCTTCAGCTTTGATCTCTGCTGTTTTATTTCTTAAATTTATACTCGCTGGTAAACTACCCTTGTCACCACTGGCTTCATCCTGTCTTGATGGAATGGACTATATCATGTCTTAGGAAAAGAAAAAGAAAAGCTCAGAAATAGCCCATGAATAAAGTTATTTCGATTCTTCAGGGTATTTGCTTGATTTAGTAAACAAAACAAGAATTAACCTTGGACTACGTTATACAATATAAGCTAGCTTACTCACAGGATAACACCAGTTTAACCACAATGGAATTCAGATTGGCTATTAAGTTATGCTTGTGTAGACAGAGGCAATATGTTAGGCGACTGGAGAGGAAGGGAAGCCCCGCCGACAGTCTGTGGCCCCGAACAGGCCACCTCCATATGCTCGGCAGCGTCTGCCAGCTTTGGGCCCAAGCCCCGCCTCCTTCTCGGGGACATCCATATGCTTGCTCTCCGCAGACTGAGAGCTCGCCTTTTCTAAGACGGTCAGGTCTCACTCGGCATTCTGTTGCACTATTTGTGAACAGTGATTCATAATTGTGTTGCAAAGATGAGACTAAGGATGCCAGGCTTTTCCACCTTCTTCAAAGACAGAGTTATGGATCCTGACAGTCTTCTATTTCAACTTTATAGAAAAATTAGTTGCATGCATTTTAACCCAACATAAAAATGGCTCAGGCTCCCATTTACGCATTAAGTAGTGGGGAGTTAAAAAGTAAGAAAAAATATGTAACTGGGCTTTTGTGTTATTGTTTCAATGTGTAAACAGAAGGGAGTTGAATTTAGTGGAAGCGTCAGATATACAATGAGCAAAAATGTGAACGAAGGTTTTTTTTTTTTTTTCCCCTGAATAACTGTCATTGATTTTAGTGTTTCTTGAGCTTTATTCACATGTTGCAAAGTTTAGACCTTACACATCCATTTCTTTGCTCATTGAACATTGTCTGCTTTTAGATTTTTTGGAACCCTGGGCATCTCCTCTTTCATCTGGCAAAACACAATAGGCAGTGGTCATCATTTTCATTTCAGCTGAGAGATTAACCACATTCTAAATTGCAAATAAAAAGATGAGTGCACAGAATATTTTTAAAAATGAAAGTCTGCTTCCTTAGTCGGAGATAAATACTAGTTGGACAATAGATTATAGGAAATGTGTGTTCTTATGTTGGTAAAATTTTTTTCATTTAAAGAAATTTCTCACTTTCTACAAAGTTTTTTTTTGTTTGTTTTAAACCAGTCAGAACATTGATATGTTGCAAATATTTACAGTTTATGAAAGAAAAAAAAATAAAATCCTTAAGAAACATTCAGCGCAAAGCAAACTGAGTGGACAGTAAACTAAAAATATATACTGACATCAGTTTAAAAAGAGTGTGGCGCTCCACAGATCAGAAATAACAAAAGCAGATACTAGCAACTTCTCTCAATGTAACTTTCTAAGTTAAGAATTTATTTCTTTCTCTCTATAGAAATTCAACCAGATCTGGATTGGAAATTACTTGTGACTTAACTTTCCTGAAAATTTGCGTGTGCATACATGTGTGTGCTAAGTCACTTTAGTCGTGTTTGACTCTTTGTGACCCCCATGGACTATAGCCCGCCAGGCTCCTCTGTCCATGGGATTCTCCCTGCAGGAATAATGGAGTGGGTTGCCATCCCCTTCCCCAGGGGATCTTCCCAACCCAGGGATTGTACCTGCATCTCTCTTTTTTTTTTTTTTTAATTATTTTTAATTGATTGATGATTGCTTTACAATACTGGTTTGATTTCTGGCATACATCAACAGGCATTAACCATAGGTGGACATGTGTCCTCTCCCTCTTGAGCCTCCCTCCCAACTCCCACCCATTCCCACCCCTCTGGGTTATTACAGAGCCCTGGTTTGAGTTCCCGGAGTTATACAGCAATCTCCCACTGGCTGTCTGTTTACATATGGTAGTGGGTGATTCCATGCTAGCCTCTCCATTCATCTCACCCCCTCCTCCTCTCCGCCACCCTTTCTAAGTCTATTCTCTATGTCTGTGTCTCCCGAACCCGTGTCTCTTAGGTCTCCTGCACTGGCAGGCAGGCTCTTTACCACCAGCACCACTGAGAAAATTTAAGGGACAACAAAATCATGACTTTTTCCTTTCCTTATTCCTCACTTACATACCCCTCCAAGGGTCTGGGAAAACGCTGCCTTTTCTTTATCTGTGCCTCCTCTCTATAAATCCTTCTGTTTCTATTTTCTCTCCTCCTCTTTGGCATGTTAATAATCTTTTATTAGTACTTTTCTCCTTTTTAGCTCCTAACAGCCCACCAGTTTTTGGCCATAGGGCCTCCCTGTTATCTGGTTCAGTATCTCCCAGTTTCTAGCTGTTTCAGGTACCACAGCCCCAGGTTCCTAGTGTCCCATGTGTGATTGGTGCAGGTAAGGAAGACAGGTGAGGCACACAGATGGGGGTATTCCTTCTCTGTCAAGATGTTCACCTACACAGACACATACATTCAGAAAAACATTAATCCAAGGGGAAAAGCTGAGAATGTCTGTGTCAATATATATAATCTTGAGCTTCCCACAGGCTTTCCTGGTGGCTCAGATGGTAAAGAATCTGACTGCAATGCAGGAGACCCAGGTTTGATACCTGGGTCAGGAAGATCCCCTGGAGAAGGGAATGACCACCCACTCCAGGATTCTGGCCTGGAGAATCCCATGGACAGAAGAGCCTGGTGGCTACAGTCCACGGGGTTGCAAAGAGTTGGACATGATTGAGTGACTAACACGTGGGCTTCCCAGGTGGCTCAGTGGTAAAGAATCCACCTGCCAATGCAGGAGATGCAGGAGACCCGGGTTCGATCCCACGGTCAGGAAGATCCCCTGGAGAAAGAAATGGCAACCCACTCCAGTATTCTTGCCTGGGAAATCCCTTGGACAGAGGAGCCTGGTGAGCTACAGTCCAAAGGGTTGCAAAAGAGTTGGACGCAACTGAGCGACTAAACAACAACATATAATCTTAGAGAAGACTGGATGCTATAATGCAAAGGTGGATCAGGATTTATGATAAAAGAACTTGAACTCAATAATCTGTCAACTACCTATTGCAATATATAAATACTTTTAGAGGAAAATTATCTTGAGGCCAACCTGATGTTAACCATCCTTTCTCATGGATTTCTGCAAATACGTGCAAACACAGTTATGGTCTGTGCTTCCAAGTGCCTATGGATGAAACCACACACACACACAAACCCTACCCTTTAGGGATGAGAAACTCCCAAAGCTCTCACAGAATTCCAATCAGATATCGCTCCCTAATTTTTGTTCATTTAGGACTTCCTCATCATTTTCCTTAGAAATCACTGTTTAGCATGGACACAGACATTTGCTTTTAACTATTTGCATATGCAGCTATCTTCACCTTACAGGGAACGGATTAAAATATGATCACACCTCACTCAGGTATGAAACACCACACCCCCACATCCCAGGGTGGCAGGTGAGCACTGCAGGGGGCAGGTGTCCCACCATTCACAGCGACCTGGTCAACCAGGAAGGGTTCTGTCGTGCATCACCCGCCAGGGAATGTCTCGTCACTGCATCTTCAAAACGACTCATCTTCTGAAGCTGCAGGAAGGTGTTCGCATGCTGCCCGTGGCCCTTTCTGATGAGCTGGTGGTGACACGTATGTATTAGCGATCCCGGAGTCTGCCACACTCGTCTAACAGACCCAGAAGGTGCAGAACCAACTTTTCCTTTAGTCCCAGCACATGCGATGGACATGGAAACAGTTGTCACATGAGCAAATGAACTGAAGGAGGACAAGCACCTACCAAGGACCTCAGGCAAGCAAAGCCTCCTTCCTCGTTGAGCCGAAGCTCCAGAGAAGACGCGCTGGATCCACAGTGAGGGTGTTTCCTGCATCTCAAATCGTGTGCATCACCCGGTTTTGAGCGAGTGACGACCGTCGGCCGGCAGGCACGAGGGTTTGAGGCAGACTGGGAATGACAGTGACCCACGCGCTCGGGGCTGGCAGTTGTGGCAAACGGCTCTCAGGGGGTGCTTCTCCCCGTGGGCACCCCGAGATGTTGTGCCCCCCAAACTCCTCCTTTTGGAGCTCTCACTCCACACCCCATGAAAAGACTAGAGACGAAAAGGTGCCCGTGGATTGAACTCGCGAGGCTGGATTTGGTCTGTTTGCCACTCCCTTTAGGATTCTTGTTTCACAAGCCCAGATAAGAGGACTCACTGAAGCCCAGATAATCTGGCCTTTTTCTCAATTATTCATGAGATGTAGGCAAAATTGCCTATTTGCATTTCATGTTTTTGGCGTGAATTGTTCCAGTTGCAGGCAGGGTGTCAATTCGAGCTTCACTTTGCTAGAAGCCTCTGTAGGCTCAGCAGCCTCCTCATTTCAGTATGAAAACCGTCGTCACAACTACTTCTCTTCGAACTCTGAGAATGGGGAATTCTGAAAACTTGACAGCTGGTGGCAATTTATGTAATTTGGTCTATTACTGCTAGCAGAACGTGGGAAAACGTAAGAATGAAACTCAGAATCTATAATACACACATATACATATATATATACATATGTATGTATATACACACATCATATATGTGTATATGAGTGTTAGTCACTAAGTCGTGTCCGACTCTTTGAGACTCCACAAACTATCCAGTCCACGGGATTCTCCAGACCAGAGTACTGGGGTGGGTAGCTTTTCCCTTCTCCAGGCGATCTTCCCAACCCAGGGATCAAACCCAGGTCTCCCACATTGCAGGCAGATTCTTTACCAGCTGAGCCATCAGGGGAAGCCCAAGGATCTGTAGCTGGCAGTGAATATTTGTGGAGCTGAACTAGGGGCAGGAGATGGACAAGAAAGGAGTCAGTGAGATGAGTGGTCTAATTCCACTGCAGGCTCCAAGGTCAAGGGGAGAAGCTCCCCACACGGCTGGACCTCCCACCAGGCTCCCACCGAGGGCCCAGGGGAGGTTCGACACAACTGTATCCTCCTCTACAGTTCCGGTTCTTAAAGAGGCATTCTGGAGCTAAGAAAGACCGAGTTGTGAAACTATTGGTAGTTTAGATTTCCTGACTCCTTTCAAAATTTATATGTACTATTGTGAGCATGGACTCCAAGGAAGTGGAAAATGAGTTTGTGAAAAACACTTTTTGTCAATTAAAAGTTTTCACTAATTTTATTAAAGTATTCTTTTTTTTTTACCCCTAAGGGTGCTTTAAAAGTATTTTCCCATACATTTCTGTCCCTTTAACTTTCCTTATAATTATTTTCCAAATGATAAGGGAAGAAATAATAAGTATCATTTATGGAAAAGTCATTCTGTACAGAACATTTGAAAGCCTGCTCACAGGAGGGTTAGGAATGTTTGGTGTGAACCCAGGGGACGGGAAACCGTGGAAGGGCGGGGCCCACTTTCTGCTGATCCTGCTGGGGCCCCGGGTTCGGGGAACTGGGACTGGGCTGGTTCCAGGTGTCAGGGCACTCATGAGAGCAGGTGAAGCGGGGCGTCCCAGTGCAGGGACATGTAAGAACAGGGTGACGGTCCGTCCCAGGGTTAGCCGTGAACAGCGTGTGTCCTGGGAAACTTTTCAGTCCTGAGCAAACTGGGACAGTGAGCCACACTATCCAAGAGTTATTCAAAACAGGGATCAAAATAGAATGTTCAAGCCATAGAGGTTTTCAGCAGTCATTGATTCACCCATTATCATTATTATCTCACTTTGAGCACTGGAAGGCTAAAATTTGACCTTGCTTAGAGAAAGGGCTCTCGCCGCAGTTCTATCAATACATCTGGAATGCTGCTCAGGAAATTCAATCCTCCCTCTCCTACTCAGGGCTGTGTGTTGTTCGGAAAGTATGTGTGTACTTGGAAGTATGTGGCACGTGCCCACGTTCATATCCTCGGTGTTTCGAGCCCAAGGTCAATGCTGTTTGCCTTAGAGTGAGGTCAGGCAAGCGTTATAGATCACGGGATCGCACGTCTCATGGGCACGGGGACAGGCGCGTGCGCAAGTGCTGGGGGTCACATCCTGGGACACCCTCTGCCCCAGTGTCTGCTTTGCTGAGAAACCCCCTTCTCAGGTGATGCCAGAGGTTCCAGGGAGCTAGCAGGCTCAGGACTTTTCCTTTCCCATACTGGAAAACAAATAGTTGTCTCATCTTTTTTCCATTTTTTAAAAATAAAAACCACATGTAATTTAAAAAATAAAACTACTCAGAACTGCAAACAAATGAAGATGAGTACAGAATTCCCCTGGTTCTTAGTCTGTATCGAAGCAAATCTCTTCCTTTTCTGCTCTTGCAAGCTCCAACATCTCTGATAACATTTCAATATTAAAAATGATTGCTGTCATTTTCCGTTATTTAATGGCCAAGTGTTTTGTGTCCTTAGGCAAGCTTCTCAGAAAGATGCATTTACTATGATGCCACTTAATGAGAATTGGAATGTATAGACATTACTATCTGCAGGAACATAGTAGGGCTTCCCTGGTGGCTCAGACAGTAAAATATCTGTCTGCAATGCAGGAGACCTGGGTTCAATCCCTGGGTTGGAAAGATGCCCTGGAGAAGGGAATGGTAACCCACTCCAGTATTCTTGCCTGGAGAATCCCATGGACAGAGGAGCCTGGCGGGCTACAGTCCATACGGTTGTAAAGAGTCGGACACAACTGAAATGACTTGGCATGCACACACCCATTCCGGTATTATGGCTTGGAGAATTCCATGGTCAGAGGTGCTTGGCAGGCTACACTCCATGGGGTCGCAAAGAGTCGGGTACGACTGAGTGACTAAGCACACACAGGAATATAATAATATAGATACATACTACATCTAATCCATATGTATCCCCAAATATATAATACATGTGTGTATAAATGTATCTATACATCTCTGTGTGTGAACATATGTATACACATGAATGGACATGCCACGTAACAAGCTCAAGAATCACACATGACGGTGATCAGCTCGGAGCTATAGAGGAGATGGGTGCTGGGAGCAGTTCAGACGAGAGCTAACTCATGCACCCTTCTGTAACGACCTTTCAGTCTGGCCATGGTCTCTGTGCCCCTGCCCCCACACTGGGCACCTCTCTTCCCCGAGATGGTATTAGGTGCCAGTGAGGCCCCAGGCTTGACAGTCCAGGGTGAGTCCTTCCAGGCTACGCTGCTTGGGCTTGAACCTTGGACCTGCCACTATCGCCCTGTGCAGCCACCACCTGGATCTTTATTCCCTCGAAGCCTCAGTTTCCCTATCATTTCCTTTATCAGGCTGTTATAAGCACTTAGCATTTCTTCCATAAGATTGCTGTAAACCCGTATTTCTTTTATAAGGTTGCTATAAACACTTTACAGCGCTGCTTTTCATTTAGAACGTGGCTGACACGAACTCTTCGGTTGAATATCTTCTAATGACAGTGAATTAGAATTGCTGGTTCCGACTGCCAGGAGGACCAGACTGTAATTTAGTTGAGGGCAGGAAACCTCTCAAGAGTCTTCATTCTTCAAGTGCTCAGAACCAAGTGCATTTGACACCATTAGGATGCATTTATTTATTCCTTCAACACAAAGTTATTAAGCTGTTGTTAACCACCAGACAGGGTGGCAGATGCCGGGTCTCCCCGAGTGAGCCTAGCACACACAATTCCAGCAGTAAACTGATCAGGGATGTGGATGCTGGTGCCACACTGCCTTGATGTGAGTCCTGGCTCCAGTTCTCACTGTGTGACCTTGGGTGAGTTACTTAACATCTCTGTGCCTCATTTTCATTGTTTGTAAAGTGAGGACAACTATTCCATCCACTTCATAGAGCTCTAAGAATTACTCAATAAGTCAAGTCATATCAGCACACGTAAAAAGAGGAAGGGAGCTCACAGCAAGTGCCTGGCGAGTGCTACGATAGTGAAGATTGTGCTGTGATTGGTTTATTACCACCTAGTATTTGATGGGCACCCAGGCGGGCAGTGGAGGTAAAGAATCCGCCTATGATGCAGGAGACCTGAGTTCGACCCCTGGGTCGGGAAGGACCCCTGGGTCGGGAAGATCCCCTGGAGAAGGAAATGGTAACCCTCTCTGGAATTCTTGCCGAGTGAACCCCAAGGTCAGAGAAGCCTGACGGGCTATAGTTCACGGGATCGCAGAGAGTCAGACACAACTGAGCATACACACACAGGTATCTGACACTGTGTTTTGAATGAATGTTTCTATCTTACTGAGCCATCTTGACATATTAGCCAAAAATTTTTTTCACAAGCAAAACAGGTAGTGTGAATTACACCAAAAATCTGAAAATCACTTTCATGAATAAATAGCTCCTCTTATCTGGTTAAAACATGTGCTACACTGAAGCATCAGATTAGAGTGGCTATTTCAGTAAGGATGGTATGTATGTTGCCGGATACAAGCTTTTACATTAATTACACTCTTCCTCAAGATATTAGCACACACAAGCATGGAAAAGGAGAGAGTCATACAGAAGATTCATACCTAGACACCTCTTCTTCTGCAGAAATACTAACATCTTATATCCTTGTGCTGTAAGTTTCAAAATGCCTTATGTGACCTTACAACTTTGAATTTTTTCATTTGTGCATCTCACATGAACTGGAGAGCTACTATTTTTAATTCCATTTGGATGGGGCTAGTTCCATGTTCCTTTGAAAGATAAGATAGCCCTTGCTCTGAATCATCCCCTTAAAATGGAAGATAAAGAGAAAATTTAAAATAAGAATAGAAAATAGCCACCAGTTTCATAAGGACAGAGGTGAATGGAACTCTTATTTTGATGATATACCTCTAGACAAAAGCATTTACAGATGGGTATCTTTTTCTCCTTTATAGTCAAAGGTGATTTCAAAATAGATTTGTACAGCTGAAAGCACCAGAAATGTTCACATAGATGAGAATTGATCAGCACTCATGGAAAAGCAGCTGTAACTGCATTTGAAGGGAAGATTTCTTACCGTGAAAAGATTAAATACCTACTAATGAGAAAGGAGAGTGGAAAAGTTGGCTTAAAGTTCAACATTCAGAAAACTAAGATCATGGCATCTGGTCCCATCACTTCATGGGAAATAGATGGCGAAACAGTGGAAACAGTGTCAGATTTTATTTTGGGGGACTCCAAAGTCACTGCAGATGTTGATTGCAGCTATGAAATTAAAAGATGCTTACTCCTTGGAAGAAAAGTTATGACCAACCTAGACAGCATATTCAAAAGCAAAGACATTACTTTGCCATCTAGGTCCGTCTAGTCAAGGATATGGTTTTTCCTGTGGTCATGTATGGATGTGAGAGTTGGACTGTGAAGAAGGCTGAGCACTGAAGAATTGCTGCTTTTGAGCTGTGGTGTTGGAGAAGACTCTTGAGAGTCCCTTGGACTGCAAGGAGATCCAACAAGTCCATTCTGAAGGAGATCAGCCCTGGGATTTCTTTGCAGGGAATGATGTTAAAGCTGAAACTCCAGTACTTTGGCCACCTCATGCGAAGAGTTGACTCATTGGAAAAGACTTTGATGCTGGGAGGGATTGGGGGCAGGAGGAGAAGGGGACGACAGAGGATGAGACAGCTGGATGGCATCACCAACTCGATGGATGTGAGTTTGAGTGAACTCTGGGAGTTGGTAATGGACAGGGAGGCCTGGCGTGCTGCGAATCATGGGGTCCCAAAGAGTCGGACACGACTGAACGACTGAACTGAATTGAATGAGAGATGTATTTCTTTTTCTCTGGTGGGAGGGAAACTACGTTGACGATTTAAGGTTCAGGTTTTTAAAGTTCAGTAAAATTGTCACAAATTCAACATAGCTTTTCTCTCCCAGTTTTCTCCCTTCCTTGTCTTTCCCATTTATATATTCTATAATTTATCCATCTGCCAAAACGTCTATCTATCCGCCTGCTCGAACATCTGTCTGCCTGTCTGTACACCTGCGAGAGCCTGGCTATGTCTATCTATGGATCTGTCTCTATCATTAAAGAAGCACACGAAGGTTAAAATGGCAGGTGTGAAGGCCTCTGAGCGTTTGACCGAGAGGTTTTTCTTAAAATAATCCTCCTCAACCCTCGAGGTCGCCTGTAGTACTGGTGTAATCGTCGCTTACCATAAAAAGTGTACTTCCAGGCAACAGGAGGGAAACATTCCGTGAAGCAGGAGGAACTTACACGGCAATGAAAAGGCTGTGCAGTAAGGACCCGTGGAGAGCAGAGCCGATCAACGCCCTTCCTCATTGGACACGTAGATCTCAGGGTGGAATTTGTAACAGAAGAGCAACCAAACTCAGGAGACAGTCTCAGCAGCATGGATGGCGCGGTGCGCGCGGTTAGAGAGCAACGCTCTCTTTGGATTGAAGGGCCTCAAGATTAGGTTGTGACTTACGGAATGAGAAAGGAATGGCTGGCCAATGCAGTCTGGAGTCAGTTACAGGGAAAGATGAGAACAGTCACATGTCAGTCACCTGAGTGGGGCCCTGATACCATTTCTCTTGTGCTTTGACGATCACCTTTGAAGCGCTGCCTCGTTTTGGGCACCGTGTGGGCTGAGGCTCAGCAGAAATGGGCCCCCGGAGGAGGCTGACTCCAAATCAAGGCGTGAGCCGGCGAGGCCGGGTCTCGGGAGGGGAGGCTCGCGGTAGGACACGGCCCGCAACCTGCCAACTGACTTAGAGGAGACACACCCGGGGTGTTCCCAGCGCCCGCCACGTGCGTTGGCGACAGGGGAGTGTCGGTCCAGGGGGAGGAGGGTGCCAATGGAGGAGGTACAAAGGGAGCAGAGAAGCGGAGAAAAGAGAACACAGAGACAGAGACACAGAGAGAGAGAGAGGAGCAAGAGTGCTAGGCTACTTAGATGAGTGGAGCAACCGTGGGCTTAAAAAAAAAACAAAAAAACAAAAACAAAAGCTGGCCTCTTTGGTATAGGTATGCATCTATAACGAGCAAACAGTGGGCAAACTCGGGCTGTCCACCGTCCAGGCAGAAGAAACACCAGAAGCGGCAGCCCTGGGCACCCTGCACCCCGAGTGATGGGCAGGCAGCACCCCAAAACCAGAGAAGCGCCAGCCTGGAGGTCCCCGGGAGTCCCCGGGGGCCCTGCCTTGGGACAGAAAGACTGAAATAAAGACGAAGATATGAAGGGAGGGAGGGAGGGAGACACCGGAAATAAAATTGCAGCCCATTATGGATGTCAGCTATGGCATCTCCATAGAAAAAAAGACTAAAGCTGACACCTTAAAGGAAGTGCAGTTGGAAGCGGAATTCCCATCCCAGGTGGCCTTGCTCGTTGTCCTGGAGAAGGGAATGGCAACCCACTCCAGTATTCTTGCCTGGAGATTCCCCATGGGCAGAGGAGCCTGGAGGGCTACAGTCCTCTGGGTCGCAAGAGTCCGACATGACTTAGCAACTAAACCACCACCACCACCACTAGTTGTCCAACCTGACCAGTATTAAGAAACAGTCTGCTAATCCAACATGGATTTGAGAAAGTCTCTGAGTTACTTAAACATATTTAGAACACCCACAACATTTACAGTACATTATAATATGAAATATGTTCGCAATGCTTTCAAAATATGATGTGTGCTGGTACAAGGTTTAACTTGTAATGACCATGAAAATTAAAAAAAAAAGTATCCTCGAGGAAAAGTCATCAAATTAAACAACACAAAGTTATAATACTGAAATTCCTCAGCTGAAAGCCCACGTGTCTGTGTCTCTGTTTGGAGTTCATTTTGCACTTTTCAGACACGGTATCTTATTCCTAAGCGTTGTATGTCTCAGAATCCTTGGGGAGAACTGCCTTGTTAATGGTTTTTCATACTTTATATGAGAATTTAGGGCAATGCAAGTTGAAAAATGTAAAAGTACTGATTCTAACCTTGACTCCTCACACTGTCTCCAAAGTTTAAACCAGCCCTCAAAAACAAATCGAGAACAAAACTGGAGCGCTTCCCTCTAGGCGTCTGAAAGACTGACAGTCATTTTTTTATCTTCTCGATCTAAGTGAAGCCTTGTGGAGACAGTTAGAGCAGCATACCATGTACTCTAATCTGATATTCATAAACAATACAAAGTGGCACATTAAGACTTTTCGTAGACTTCACCACCAACTTAAAAAAAAATGAATATTTCAAAAGTGCCCCGAAGTTACATGGGCAGGATGGGCAGAAAATACATTTTATTTCTTTGTTATAAGGATTTATTTGAATTAAAGCCTCTCAATGTCATATCAAGCAATGTTGTCAGAAAAAACAAAGAGTTCCTATTTATTATGTGAAGAAAAAAAAAAAAAGATTGTTTTTCCTCTCCCAGGCTTTGGGATCAGGTTTGTGAATCACAGAAGAGGAAGAAATCTTGGGCATTTGGAAAAATGCAGATCCCAGGAGAGGAGAAGTGTGTCAAATCCTTTCTGTAGCTGGAAGTTGACTGACAGTCACCTGCTGCAGAAAGGTACAGATGTTTGCGCCTGTCTAACTTCTTGACAAATGCGCCCAGCACAGCTGACCTGGGAACCAACAGGCATAACCACTCTCCTAAAAAGGTATAAACACATACTAAAATAAAATACATTTTCATCAAGTTTAAACATAGCTCCACATAAGCCATTCATGCTGGAGAAACCTAGCTTTATATACCATAATAAAAATGTATTTAAAATGAAATAAACACCTTAATTCATGCTCGTCTTGAGACACACGTACCAAAGTTTAAATGTTGAAAAACGAGGCAATAAAGACATTTTTATGGTTGATAACAAACTACAAATTTGTCTGGGGAAAATAATCATTCAGTGTTTGACAAAAGAGCTGTGATAAGAGATAAAGAACACAGTATTCACTGTCTAAAGAACCAGGGAGGGGAATACAGCTTGTCCCAATCCCACATTTTCAACTATGTGTGCTATGATTACAGTTATAAACAATGGATACTGTGTCAGCGAGGAGCAAAACAAACAATAGGTCTTTTTCTGAAAGTATCTGTAGGAAGAACATACAAGCCAGTCAACAAGGGAACAGAAATAATCCTTGTTTTCTTTGTAAAAATAATACTTTAAGATTCATCTGCAAGAATGTTGGTATTCTTTTCCACTGTGTGTTTCATTTTCCTTCATTCACTATAGACTTTTTCCCAACTTGCACCTGGTTTGACCAGCAGTCAGCTGGCCTCTGAGGGGTCTCCCTGTGTCTCTCCTACACCTCCCTGCCAGGGACGGTCACCAGCTGCACAATTGTGCTTTCTTTAGTTATAAAAGCCAGCTTGTGACATCCTTTGCTTAATTCAGTTAAAAACTGAATTAAATGAAATCAATTCAACAAATGCCCCCTCCCCACTGCTTACTGCATTGAAGGCGCTGCTGGTTTGGGAGGAGATACGTGGAGAGAGGAGAGAGAGACATAGACTTCAAGAAGCTTACAGTCTATTTGGGGGTCTAAGACAAGCCTAACATAAAGCAAGACAGAGTGTATGTTCTGTAAGGGAGACAATGATACCTGTCTCGTCAGCTTAGAGGAAAAGAAACAGATGGGAATATTGCTGGACAAGAGAAGGGGGTCACCTGAGGCTGACCTCCAAGCACAGAGGGTTTTGCAGTTCGAGGCAGGAGTGGGGAGAAGGTGGCCTATTGTTGACGGATGGAGCCAGAGCCGATTGCAGAGGGTGGGCCACAGAGGAGTCCCTGAGAATGAATGTAGCCCAAGGTGCCCGTCTGAGACAGACGAGGGTACAAGTGAGGATGACTCATCAAATCCTAGACGTGAGCATCCTTCTGAAGGACCTGAGGACCTACCCTCTAGAGAGGACCTGCCTCAGGCCAAAGAGGGGAAGGGACTTCCCATGGGTGATGGTACAGTGAGTGGCTAAGGGCAGAGGGCAGGGTGGAAGGGGGGCATGGCCCTCCAGATGGAGGGGCCCAGGGATCCGAGACAGGAGGTTGGGGGTGGTGCACCAGGCAGAGGGGAAGAAGCAGAACAAGGACACGTGGGTGTCAAAGAAAGGGGACTTTGCACAAGGCAAAGACTTCTGCCTGGTTTTAGGTCTCTGCTCGGACACAAATTTTGCTGAGGTTCTCCCAAACGGAGAGGTTAGTTTGTTCTCGTTAACTTTTACTGGGCTTCCCAGGTGTTGCACTGGTCAAGAATCCTGCCAATGAAGGAGACACAAGAGAAGCAGGTTCGATTCCTGGCTCAGTTCCGGAAGATCCCCTGTAGTTGGAAATGGCAACCTGCTCTAGTATTCTTGCCTGGGAAATCCCAGGAACCTGGTGGGCTATCGTCCATGGGGTCGCAAAGAGTTGACTGGACTGAGCACACACATACAGACACATACAACCTCTATTCTTGCTAATACTTTTGACCTTTGAAGTCCAATCAGAATAAAAGTAGAAACTAGATGATTTTACTTTTTCTAAGAAAAGAAATTCAGATTTCGTAAGAAAATACAGTCTTTCAAAGTCCCTTGTGCTGTTTTCTTCAGATAATTTTCAGACACGTAGTTAACCTTCAGAATTACTTCAGTGCATTGGGCTCTTTGCTTAAGAACCCAAGAGCCTTCCTGTGGGGCCTGTCTGAACGCTTGAGTCTACTGCAACTCTTTGCATCGACCAGATTACTCCTTAATCTGTATTTTAGCTTTAGAAACCTAACACTGAGACATTTGACTCAAGACACTGTTGCTGGATATTTCCCACCTTCATGACTATTCTCTAAAGAATAAATATCCAGGCACAGATTTGGGACATTGAGTTAGCTGAAGTATATTTATCCCTTCATGTGAAATTATACTATTTTAAGCAAGTTTTTTGGCGCCTGTTATTGTTGTTGTTTTAGTTGCTAAGTCATGTCTAACTCTTTGCAACCTCATGAACTGTAGCCCACCAGGCTCCTCTGTACATTGGATTTCCCAGGCAAGAACACTGGAGTGGGTTGCCATTTCCTCCTCCAGGGGACCTTCCCAACCCAGGGATGGAACTCGAGTCTCTTGCATTGGCAGGCAGATTCTTCGCCACTGAGCCACCTGGGAAGCCCCTTTTTGACTCCTAATGGGCTACAAATGAGTCATTGCTGATAAAGTTTACAGATTAAAGACCTTCTGTTAAGATGGCAATGAGATGTTTTTCTTGATGCTGTTGAAGTGCTGCACTCAATATGCCAGCAAATTTGGAAAACTCAGCAGTGACCACAGGATTAGAAAAGGTCAGTTTTCATTCCAATCCTAAAGAAAGGCAATGCCAAAAAATGCTCAAACTACTGCACATTTGCACTCATCTCACACACTAGCAAGGTAATGTGGAAAATTCTCCAAACTAGGTTTCAACAGTATGTGAAGTGAGAACTTCCAGATGTTCAAGCTGGATTTAGAAAAGGCAGAGGAACCAGAGATCAAATTGCCAGCATCCACTGGATCATAGGAAAAGCAAGAGAATTCCAGAAAAATATCTACTTCTTCATTGACTATGCTAAAGCCTTTGACTGTGTGGATCACAACAAACTGTAGAAAATTCTTAAAGAGATGGGAATACCAGACCACTGTACCTGCCTCCTGAGAAATCTGTATGCAGGTCAAGAAGCAACAATCAGAACTGGACATGGAACAATGGACTGGTTCCAAATTGGGAAAGGAGTACATCAATATATAATACTGTATATTGTCACCTTGCTTACTTAATTTATATGCAGAGTACATCATGAAAAATGCCAGACTAGATGAAGCACAAGTTGGAATCAAGATTGCCAGGAGAAATATCAATAACCTCAGATATTGATTGAAGCTAATATATCTCAACTATAACCTCAGGTGGCAACACCCTTATGGCAGAAAGCAAAGAGGAGCTAAAGAGCCTCTTGATGAAAGTGAAAGAGGAGAGTGAAAAAACTGTCTTAAATAAAACTCAACATTCAGAAAACTAAGATCATGGCATCCGGTCCCATCACTTCATGGCAAATAGATGGGGAAACAATGGAAACACTGACAGAATTTATTTTCTTGGGCTCCAAAATTACTGCAGATTGTAACTGCAGCCATGAAATTAAAAGACCCTTGCTTCTTGGAAGAAAAGCTATGACCAACCTAGACAGCATATTAAAAAGCAGAGATGTTGCTTTGCCAACAAAATTCCTTCTAGTAAAAGCTATGATTCTTCCAGTAGTCACGTATGGATGTAAGAGTTGGACTATAAAGAAAGCTGAGCATAGAAGAACTGATGCTTTTGAATCGCGGTGTTGGAGAAGACTCTTGAGAGCCCCTTGGACTGCAAGGAGATCAAACCAGTCAATCCTAAACGAGATCAATCCTGAGTGTTCATTGGAAGGACTGATGTTGAAGCTGAAACTCCACACTTTGGCCACCTGATTTGAAGAACTGACTCATTGGGAAAGATCCTGATGCTAGGAAAGATTGAAGGTGGGAGGAGAAGGGGATGACAGAAGATAAGATGGTTGGATGGCATCACAGGCTTGATGGACATGAGTTTGAGCAAGCTCTGGGAGTTGGTGATGGACAGGGAGGCCTGGGGTGCTGCGGTCCATGGGGTTGCAAAGAGTTGGACACAACTGAGTGACTGAACTGTACTGAGAAGGGAAAACTAATGCAATCCAGACAGGTTGCATTATTAAGACCTATATTAGAAACCTAATACTTTCTTCTATTGTTGATTGACCCTGTCTACTTGGGGGAATCTTATTTTTGGATTCTGTTATTTCTACTTTTTATCAACCAACTACACTGCTTTTGCCATGCTACTGGAGAGAACTTACAAAAATAAGCGACAGGCCACCTGGGAGTCCGGCCGCGCAAGCATTAACTGAGCATGTCCCAGGTGACCAGTGCGTCAGCATTTGCATCAACGCAGGCCATGAATGCAAGCCCTTGTCAGTCATGGGTGCTGGGCGCATGGCACAGGGAGCAGTCGCCTTTCTCTTGATGCTGATGGCTTGACAGCTGCATTTACACACACTTTCCCAAAACTCATTTGCATTCTTTTCCAAAGAAACAAAAATGGAGTTAGCTTGTTGAAGGGTTACGAGGTGAAACTTCCTAGCAGAAAATGAAAGGGAATAGTCACTGTCTCATGGAAAAGGGATGCGGGAGAGACCAGCAGTCTGGAAACTCCCTTGCTACAATGTGTAACTGGCAAGGACCTCCAGTCTTTAAAGCTACCAGATAATGCATGGCAGGACGTAAAGCATCTAGTTCACTTCTGTTATTCTCCAATTGATTATGCGACACTTGCCTGGGCAGCCGTAGCTACTTCTCTTTCTTCCCACTGGTCTATACAGTGAGTCTCAAAACACTGTGTTAAGGCTAAATGCTCACTTACAGAATCATGTTGCCTGAAGCCAGAAGTAATCACTGCAGCTATTATGCACTTGTGAGCAAAGCGCTTATCAGTTCATCTCGTGCCTGCCTCCTCTTCAACAAAATCATGTAAGACAGAGAACTTCCTGGTACAGATGATGCTTTCTTTGATCATACAAAGGGGCTTTATACAGGAATTATAAATCTCCACTTTAATTTGTTTTGGCAAAATGTTTTTTGCAGTGTCATTCCATTTCACTATCTTTGACTTTTTTTCCTTTTTTTTTTTTTTAACAATTATCCTTTCATACCTTGTTAGACTAAAAAGGGTATGGTCTACTTTCAAAGAACAGTCTGTTGGTTGCTTACAAGATGAATAAAACTGTAAAAGACGTTTCTCAAGTTCTAGCGTACATTCCTTAATTGTTCTTAGCAAATGTGGACAAATGAATAACATGTGGAAGGGTCCTCAGCTTCATGCTGGATTTCCATAAAGGAATTCTTTCCCTACGACTGAAGGACATCTGGATGGTGTTTTCTGGATTTCAGACTCAACACAAGAACAACATACAAAGCTAGATATGAACTAAATTGCAGTTGCAACCACTGAGGGAATTCGGGTGCAGAATAGGTAACAAAAATGAAAAAAGATGAAGTCTAAGAAGGACTACGTAAAGAGAGGGAGGCTGCCCTTTAGTACCATAGAGTCAAGAGCTCTTCATAGTTCTAAGCTAGAGAGGACCTCTGAGTTTGCAGGCAACCCTGTTCCCAAGGGAGGGAGCTCCCAGACCTAAGCTTTCGTGCCTGGCGACCCCACGGATTGTAGCCCAGCAGGTTCTTCTTTCCATGGAACTCTCCAGTCAAGAATACTGGAGTTGGTAAGCTGTTCTCTTCTCTAGGGAATCTTCCTGACTCAGGGATTGAACTCGGATCTCCTGCATTGCGGGCAGATTCTTTACCATCTGAGCTGCCAAGGAAGCCTTTATGAAGGAGGGGGCAGACTTAAAAATGGCATTGGATTAGACTTTTATCAAGGTAACCTCTAAAAAAGTCCATTAGGAGTCCTACTGTAGCTTTGGGGGGTTAAATATATGCTCTTTGAGGCAGGGTTATTAGTCAGTCATTGTGATAGGGCATAGATTGCTGGCATCAACTGTCATCAAAACAATTTATGCAAAAGCAAAGCAACTCAACACTGAGTAAACATTTGGTTAATGCTTCCTATGTACAAGCCAAAGAAAATAATTATTTGGGAGAGCTTTTCCGACAGAGAGGATGGTTGATTTAGGGCTGATCTCCCTGATGTTATGGAGAAAGCCAGGGCTGTGCTTGGAGACTCGATTTGCAACAGATTGCATAATTCCATTTAGAAAAGATTTTCAAATAAATGCGTACACCCCCCCAATCTAGCTGGAAAATGACAACTGAAATTTTTTTCTTCACCAAAGGAGCACCAGCAGGGGATTTCGTGCCTGGAAAGGCAGTTGCGCCGCAGTGTGAGGGCGCATTAACTAAGGAGAGGAGGGTGGAGTCTCGGCTAGGAGACTGTTTAATAGTCCAGGAGAGAACTCAGTTAGGAGACCTATCTCACGGTCCGGGGGAGAGATGGGACCCATGCGAACTCGGGTGGGTGGGGAGAACCAATGGAAAGAGCATGAGAGAGTCTGACCCAGGTGGAACTCCCAGGATGGAGTGGATTGACTGGGTGGAGGGTGAGGGCAGGGATGGCATCCAAGACGGCTCGAGGTTCTAGCAGAGCTGACGGAGTGGTCATCATTAATAAATAGGAGGCACGCAAGAGGAGGGATAAATATGGGAGCTAGACAGTGAAGTTAATTTTGGCCATGCTGAGTTTGGGAGTGTCTAAAGTGCAGTTGAAAACATGAGTTTGGCATTCAGGAGAGAACAGGCTTTTCGAAAAATGTCCCGGGAGCCACAGACCTGGAAGTGCAATGGCCGCCCCTGCCCCAGAGAGCGCGGGCTGATGTGCCAAGAGCATGCGGACCGCGGCGCGCCGCGGGGAGGGGTCAGAGAGCCTGGGGGAGAGCGGGGAGGGGGCAGGACCGCGCAGGATCTAGGGGGCAGCGCCCGGACCCTCGGGACTGCTGCCCGACGGTCAGCGTGGAGCCGGCGTCCTGTGCCCGCCGACGGCGTGGGGACCCGGGCGGTTAAACGCCTCCCGCCTGTGCCAACCAGAGGCTGGAAGGAAGGGCCCTCTCCAGGCGGGGACCAGCGTGGCGCTTCGTGGATATTCACTGAATTGAACTGAATTCTAGCACACGGAATCGGAGCAGGGGGCTGCCAGTTTTGAGTCCATGACTTGGGGCTGGGAGGGCGGAGGGGTTTGTCCCGCAGCCCCCGGGCCAAAGCGTGCACCTTGGGGGACCCTCCCCACTGGCCATGAGACGCGCTGTGCCCAGGCCAGGGTGGCGAGTGGCGGAGCAACGGAATCAACAGCCCCAAACTGTTAGTGAGACAAGACACAAGAGACTCGATTGGGGCACAAATGGGCCAAGCACAAATGGTCCCAGTCTGGACCACGCTGCCTCTCAGGAAATTCCCTCCGGATTTGGGAGGGGTCTCATAGTGGAGCTGGCGGCATCTCGCTCTCCAGCCACGGCTCTGGAGCTGGGGGTATCCTGGGCGCCCCCCGCCCCCTTCCCCGGGGCTGTGGAGGAGGGGTGAGAGGCCGCAGATGGCCCTGAGACGGGACCAAGCCCCGGGGTTGAGGGGTGGGGGTGGCTTCCATTCTGAGCAGAAGGGGGTAGATCGGAAAGCTCAGCACAGAAAGGGGTGCAACGACCAAGCTCCAGGCTAACCCTTTCACGGGACCCAAAGCGCAGCCCCATCCGGGATTCTAGAGGGCCACAGGCTGTTTCCTGTTGAGGTTCCAGGGCCAGAAAGCTGGGGTGCGGGCTGAGCTGGGCTTAACAGGGCGGCCCTGTCAGTACTGAAGGACGCCTGCGAAAAGCGGAGATGTTTTCAGTTTGAAAACTCGAGACTTCCCTGCGGCGGCCCTGAGCTGTCCTGGGACTTGGGATCCAGTCGTGGGCATAGTGACTGGGGACCTCTGCTCTTCCTTTGGCGTTTCATTTTCTGTTCCAGTCCAGGCTGACTCTGGCTTCACATTCTCAGTTAAAAAAAAAAAAAAAAAATCGACCGTGCGGAGGAGGAGGAGGGCCACGTCTCCTGCCTCGCCCTCTCTCCTGAGCCATGGGGGGTGCTGAAGAATGGGAGGGGGCCCTCCGCAGACTTTCTGGACCACACAAGCTAACTAAGGCTTGCTACTCTTGGCTTCTTCTGCACACCACCCTGCGTCTCTGGCTGCAGCCTATCCCGCCTTTCAGGTGTCAGGCCACAAAACAAACCAGCTCTTCAGCCACCTGCTGTGAGTTCCCAGGCTGGTCCCGGTGCCACATCCCCACCGGGGCTGAGGGCGCCCGGCGGCCCCTGTCCCATCCTTCCGTCAACGGGGCACACTCTTCCGAGTGTCTGCGGTACCGTCTTTTCTCAGCTTTCCCTCTCTCCCTGCACCTCCAGGTGCTTCCACACAGGCTTTTTAATATTAATGCCCTCGGTCAGGCAGGCTTCTGTTACCATATCTTGCTGACCTCTCTTGTACGGTGCTGGAGGACAGCAAGGCCTTATGAGACCCTGAATTTTAACTAGTCTCGGGTCCGATGGATGTTTTGAGGAATTCATATTTATTAGTTTTTTTCCCTAAACTGTTTAGGAACTCACAGCATCTGGACCACTTAGAACTTCTGGAAGCATTAAACCTGGGTGGCCAACATCTGTATGTGTGTCTCTGTGTGCATGTGTCTCTGTGTGTGTCTCTGTCTGTGTGTGTCTGTGTGTGTGTCTGTGTGTGTGTCTCTGTGTGTGTGTGTCTGTGTGTGTCTCTGTGTGTGTGTGTCTGGGTATGTGTGTGTCTCTGTGTGTATGTGTCTCTTTGTGTGTGTCTGTGTGTGTGTGTCTCTTTGTGTCTGTGTGTGTCTCTTGTGCTTCTGTTTCTGTGTGTGTGTCTCTGTGTGCGTGTGTCTGTGTGTGATGTGTATGGTGTGTGTGTCTCTTGTGCATCTGTTTCTTTGTGTGTGTGTCTCTGTGTGCGTGTGTCTCTGTGTGCATGTGTGTGGTGTGTGTGTGCACATGTGTGTCTCTGTGTGTGTGCACATGCATATATATATATGAATATTTCTTTCTATTTAGGCACCCAAAGCTCTTTGCCATGACTAACAAAATGTAACGGTTAAGAAGACTGTAGGGGATTATTTGCATACTACGGTTTTCTAGTAGTTTTTGTTCTAGTTTGATACTCAAAATTTCCCTGTAATTTGTTGTGGTGACAAGAAATGAATGGGAGGCAGGCTTCTCATGCTGGCACTGAGGAGGTATATGTAGAGAATTAGCATAAGCTGGAGCATTACAGAAATGACGTATGTATAGCACTTCCTAGACACTTAAATTGAGTAAGAAACACTACTTCAAAATTTCCAGTTACTCAATGTTCTCTTATCTGTGAGTCTTGCATATTAGCACCGGGGTAAATTTCTTAAGAAACTGTGAGCAAGGAGCTAAATTTGCACATTGATTTTTGTCTTTTGTCTGCAGTTTAAGGCTAATTTAAAAGGATGGTGAGGAGACTCTATTTTCAACTGGCTGAGGTTCAATAGGAATATAATAAAACATTGTTATAGCTAACTCTTTCACAGCGAAATTTTGGCAAAGCCAAACTTAATCCCATTCAACGTGCTCCAGTACAGCCTAAATACTGTTCCAGTGAGCAAGACACCCGTTAGACTGACAGGCTTCCTATGGTACCGGGATTTTTATGTGTTTTATTTCAAACCAAATCAGCATTTCAAAGCTTTGAATTAAGAATGCAAAAAGGAAATATTTTATAATAAAATCAATAAAAGGCATGCAGTTTCATTAGAACTTTTTTATCATTAGCCTGCATTTTTCTAATTTCAGAAGTATATGTGTTCACTTTAGATGTAGAAAATTACTCCATTTAATTATTCTTGCCATGAAAGTTTTGTAACGCTTTAGGAAGGCCTACTGATTAGCTTGAAAATCCTAATGAAAAGAGTTACCGCATAAGGTATCTCTTTGGGTGCAAATCAAGAAAGGGAAGTTTTAAGGGTGTTTCTTTTCCTCTCTTTTCGTATTTCTTTTTGACCGCTGCCCCTTCCAGCTAAGGTGACATTTAGACCCTCTGCTTCCCACTGATGGAAGAGCCGACAGGAGGCTTTGGAGGGACACAGGAAGTGGTTCTTAAAACCAGCAGTGGAGACGCCTCTGTACACTTCATGCGTCGTCTCCTGTTCCCCTTCCTAAACCACGGGGCGTTGTGGAAAACTTCCCTCCAAGTGCCATGGCACCCAGGGTGAAGCTTATTGGTCACATCTCACCCATGCTTCCAGGCTGGCCCCCGAGCTTCTCCACACTTGCCAGGGTGCCTGCCCTCACCACCTGCATCTCCAGGTGGATCCTCTCAGGTCCAGCATCTTACTCGGTATCCCCTGAACCACAAATCTAGCCTTGTCTTCTAGATTGTTTTTCTGATCTTGGATGCCTTCCGACCTCATTCATCCACTCTTCACTCACTCAAACAACACGGAAGGTTGTACAGCACGGATCACATTGTTTCAAGGCTGCATCTCCTAAATATGAAGTCCCACTCATCCTTCAAGCTATGGGTCCTCCACAGCCTTCCTTAGCCTCAAAGGACCACTGGAATCTCTCTGCCCCTGGACTCAGGATCTGCCTTCCACTCCCCACCTGCTTGGCAAAGCCGGGGTCCCTGTTTGGCCTTAAACCCATCAAATAAGACTGTACCCTTTTATTTCCATTATTCTGGGAGGTGGGTCATAGAGGATCCTGCTGTGATGTATGTCAGAGAGTGTTTTGCCTGTGTTCTCTTCTAGGAGTTTTATAGTTTCTGGTCTTACATTTAGATCTTTAATCCATTTTGAGTTTATTTTTGTGTATGGTGTTAAAAAGTGTTCTAGTTTCATTCTTTTACAAGTGGTTGACCAGTTTTCCCAGCACCACTTGTTAAAGAGATTTTCTTTAATCCATTGTATATTCTTGCCTCCTTTGTCAAAGGTAAGGTGTCCATAGGTGCATGGATTTATCTCTGGGCTTTCTATTTTGGTCCATTGATCTATATTTCTGTCTTTGTGCCAGTACCATACTGTCTTGATGACTGTGGCTTTGTAGTAGAGCCTGAAGTCAGGCAGGTTGATTCCTTCAGTTCCATTCTTCTTTCTCAAGATTGCTTTGGCTATTCGAGGTTTTTTGTATTTCCATACAAATTGTGAAATTATTTGTTCTAGCTCTGTGAAAAATACCGTTGGTAGCTTGATAAGGATTGCATTGAATCTATAAATTGCTTTCAGTAGTATACTCATTTTCACTATATTGATTCTTCCGATCCATGAACATGGTGTATTTCTCCATCTATTAGTGTCCTCTTTGATTTCTTTCACCAGAAAGAAAAACACCAATACAGTATACTAATGCGTATATATGGAATTTAGAAAGATGGTAACAATAACCCTGTATGTGAGACAGCAAAAGAGACACAGATACATAGAACAGTCTTTTGGACTCTGTGGGAGAGGGAGAGGGTGGAATGATTTGGGAGAATGGCATTGAAGCATGTATAATATCATATATGAAACGAGTCACCAGCCCCGGTTCAATGCATGATATTGGATGCTTGGGGCTGGTGCACTGGGATGACCCAGAGGGATGGTATGGGGAGGGAGGAGGGAGGGGGGTTCAGGATGCAGAACACGTGTATACCTGTGGTGGATACATGTTGATGTATGGCAAAACCAATACAACATTGTAAAGTAATTAAACTCCAATTAAAATAAATAAATTTATATTAAAAAAAAAGACTGTACCCTGCAAATTAACTACCTCTGTGGCCCAGAACAAGTCAATTAGCAAGTTTCAGTTTCTTTACTGATAAAAATAGGGAGATCTATAGATAATACCAGTGGGAGTTCTCTGTTTATGTAAAGAATGATTATTTCATACCTATGTCAATGTTTAAGTAGGCATTTTATAAATTTTTAAATTAAATACTTTGAAATTCTTCTTTCCAATGAAGGCTGCTGAATGTCAGAGACCTGTGTTGAAGGTAGAGATCAAATTAAACAGCAGGAGCCTCTTTCTGGACATATCACAGCTCCAGTGATTGTCTCAGCAATGTGGAAATTGGCAGGGATGGTTATCACAGTGGAAGGGAGTAGGACTCGTCCACAGTCTTATTTGGATTGATTTTGTAGACAGAAGGACATTCCAAAGGCCAGTCTCACTCTGTGTTTTAACTGAGAACTGGGATGAAGTAAAACAAACTATTAATTTAAACAGGTGCTGGAGAAGACACTTGAGAGTCCTTTGTATAGCAAGGAGATCAAACCATCCTAAAGGAAACCAACCCTGGATATTCACTGGAAGGACTGATGCTGAAACTGAAGCTCCAGTACTTTGGCCAGCTGATGGGAAAAGCCAGCTCATTCGAAAAGGCCCTGATGCTGGGAAAGATTGAGGGCAGGAGAAGAAGGGGGCGTCAGAGGATGAGATGGCTGGATGGCCTCACCGACTCAATGGACATGAGCCTGAGCAAACTCCGAGAGATACTGATAGACAGGGAAGCCTGGCGTGCTGCAGTCCATGGAGTTACAAAGAGTCAGACATGACTTAACTACTGAATAACAACAAAAAGTTTGAGACATCCTTAGTCACTTTTATCCTTCAGGCTCTCTTACAAACATGAATTTTCAGAAACAGGTGAAAGCAATGAGTTCACTCATGGGTGGGAAGCAGGGGGCTCACTAACAGGAGAAAGGCAGAGGCTACTTCATGACTTAGATGGGAACAAAGGGGCCTAGAAAAGTCTACCACCTTCAATGGAACTTACAAGAGGGATTGAGTGGGGGTTAGCCCCAAGACTGTTCCCAGGTAACCTGAGCTGAAATTTGACCAAGAATTACTAAACCTCACCCAGAAGCAGTAAAGCTACAAGGATGGGAAGTGAACAGGCGCTTTGTTTTAGAGCGACAGCAAGGCGGCCTCCAACACCAGGCCGGGGCACGCTGGCCCGGCTTCAGGGCGGCTCCCATCAGCTCGAGCTGCAGCCACACCTCCCCGGCCTTGCGAGCCTCAGGCTCGCTGCTGACCAGGTGGAACTCCAGTTTATTGTGCTGTGCACAGCACTTTTCTTCAGTGATGAAAGACACCTTCATAGCAACTGAGTGGCTAAGGATGAAGAAATACACCAACAAAGCAGATTACTGACTGATAATGAAACCCTCTGTCTCGTTTGTAAAACAAACAAACAAACAAATCTCTAAACAAGGGTTGGCTAAAGATGGACGTGCGCTTTTTTGCCGCCGCAAGCAAAGAATCTTCAATTCTCTTCCCCCCTCCCTGTGCATATGTGGAACTCTTCCAGGGACACGTCCTTGGGTGGTGGCTGAGGGAGGGGATCGGTGGGGGGACAGCTGGCATGAGACACAGAGACTGGGAACAAGTTCACAGTGTTCATCTCTAGGGACCCACAGAATAATTGAGAATTGGCTCTTTCATCTCTGGCCTCTGCTCAGCTTTTTTTTGCTGCCCCTGAGCCTCTGCTGTCCCCAAGTGGCCGTCTGGATCACTTAGCCAGCCGTTGAGATGCTATGTGCGCAGATAAAAGTTTGCCAATGCTCCCTGTTAATAGGGCTGTATCGTGTACTCTTCATCTAAGCCTAAATTTACAAAGCAGCCCACGGTGGGGGAGTGAGGTGATCAGACATGCGGTATCAGTCAGTCTGATTCGGTTTCAAGTCCTGGTGCCAACATCTATGAGCAACATGGCCGCAGGATCCCTCCACCCGGCATCCCTGACCCCAACATTGTTCAGCCCATGGTGTTCAGCTCCAGCTTCTCTTCAGCCAGCATTCCCACACCAAAGCATCTCAGCCTTACCATCTCAGCCCCAGCTGCTCCCATACCGGTACCCACACAGGTGACAAAACGACCTAATACTGCTTTGACTTCTGGGGAAGGTTGCAAAGCTGAGGAGTCAGAGACACAGATTGAAGTCAGATGTGGTGGGACCACACCCTGGCTCTGCTGTGTACAACCCTGTGCCCCTCCTTAAAGGCTGGAACCACTTGAGTGCCAGCTTTCTATATAAAACAGGAGTTCAAACACTAATCCAGCAAAATGCACGCAGCATTTGGCATATGATCATGGAGCGGTCACTCCGTGAAAGGCAGCAATTGTTGGTAACAGTGTGTAGATAATCTTTGAAGAAAGAATTGTGAAAATCTGATTTTCTGAAAAATTTCAACCTAAGAAACAGCACTATCTAAATACTTGAACCACCAAGTAAGTTGCTCATGAAAGTATAAGAAATCAAAGTGCTCAATGGTGATGATGCAAAAAAAAACCTCTCATAAACTCAATGACACTTGTTAGCAGTATTTTCCTGATCTATTTATTATAAGCTGTGTTATTCCAATTCATTATTCAGCACCTGAGTATAAAAGTAAACCATGTCATCATGGCTGATACTAGTTAGTAGAAAACCTTGTGACAGCTTCATGATATTTCAATGAGTATACTTGTTGATAAACCCAAGATTTATTCTGCCCAAATAGAAAGACATATTTATCTTCACGAGCATCTCATTTTTCAGAAAGTACCAATCAGCTGAGTGACTCATTTCAAGCTGTCCACTGGGGAAGCAAATATGCCCAGGAAACGAGCAGTAAAAGTCAATCTTGAACAGAAAACTTCATTCCTTAATCAGAGATGCAGGTCAGACGGAAGAATGGGTGAGGAACAAGGGGGAACCGAACAAAACCGAAAGCTGTGTGGTGTGGAGAGGAATACAGTGCCTGGAGCTGATGACTGGGTGAGACAAGTGGTTGCAAAACCCGCTTTCTCTTTGGAAAGACCTCCTGAGCTCAGTACCGCCACCGGATGGCTGGGATGGATCGTTTCAGCTCACCAAGTGCGTGTTCGGTGCTCATCAGCGTGCGGGGGGGCAGCACCCCTCACCCCAACCCAGGCTGGCCGTCCCTGTCTGACAAAAGGAGGCTTCAGGGATTCCATTTGTAAATAGATGGACAGAATCAGATGCTGTTTCAGGGCTCACACTGGGATACTGCTAAGACAGTCGTAAAGAACTGTCGGACATGGTTCCCTGCCCTCAGGGAGCTTACAGTCTAGACGGGAACTAGCTGAAAGCCCATGCTGTGCCAGGATAGCGACCGGGTAAGCTTGTTTATCTTTTTTTTTTTTTTTAAAGAACACTAAATCAGTGGGCTGAGCCCAGGGTGCATGGGGCTTCTGAGCCACATGAAGAGTGGCCCAGCAAGTGGTGAGCACTGTAGGAGGTTAAGGCAGGGTTCTCCCTGTGCTTGCTCCCTTCCTTTGTCTCAGGTCCCTGTCAGGGACCCTGCCAATGCACCTCTCCTCCAGATGCAGTGCTTAAGCCAAGATTAACAGGATATCAATGCAAACCGAGCTGCTGCGAAGCTTTTTACCATAAAGCATCTTCCCATTTCTAAAAAAAAAAAAAAAAGAAAGAAAGAAACCTGCGGCTTAAAACTTAAGCTATTCCATTAATTCCCCAGGGGTAAGTCTCTGTGACTTATTTCATCAACCTGAAAATTCAACTCATAACAAATGAAGAGTAAAAACTTTAATTCCGTAAGAACAGAAGAATTTCGGCCTTTTTAAAGAGAGCGCTCTATCAACCCAAGTAGGAATTGTCACATGTAGTTTTATCAAAATTTGCTTGTACTACATGAGAGCTTTATCACTGAATGACAATTCGAAACACACCAGAGACACAGTTCCATGAAACGACCAATGATTACAGAATGCTGAAAATATTGTTGCTAATTCTTCCTTTTCTCTATGTTCTGTGTCTGTGGGGTGGGTGTGGGGGAAGATGAGAAGCTGGGCATCCACCCCAGGGAGCCTGGAGATAAGCCCATTCTTTTAATGCACAAATTTTGTTGATGTGCCTAACTATAAAGATTAGGTTTGCCTGCATATGACAGAAAACCCTAAATAATACTGGCTTAGGTAAGACAGATGTTTATTCTTTCTTCTGTCAGGAGGCAATCTGACTATTATGAAGTGCAAGAGCTCCAAAAGTCACTGGATAACTGGACTTCTCATTCTTTGGTACTTCACTTTCTTGCCTGTGTCTTCCATTGGGAGATTACCTCATAGCCCAGTATGGCTGCTGCAACCCCAGCCTTCTCATCTGAGTTCCAGGCTGCAGCAAAGGAAGGAAGGACAAGAGATCTGCCCTCCCCAACTGAATGCCACACAACACTTCTCTGCCGCTGGCCATAACTTACTCAACAGGCCCACACCAAAGCTGCAGGGGTGGCTGTGAATCTTGTCTTGCTTCTGAGGGCAGTGTCCTGAACAAAATAACAGCTTAGTCACTGAGAAAGAGGGATAATGGATGCTTCCAGCATCTGGCAGCCCCTGCCTCAGTGTGTGGGTGGACACATGGAGACCGCCCTCACGCTGGCAGCAGACACACCGTCACGTGGTCTCTCTGTCTCCATGCTCGCACCTGTCCCTCCTGGGTCAGCCCCTGCCTACTCTCGGTCCTCTCTTCTTTCCTGGTCCTGGAAACCTCTCACGCCAATGCCCCCTGCTCGGTCTTGAGTCCGGTCTCCCTTTCCCCTCCTGTAGTTTCCACGTGACTTTCGTTCCTTCTCTTCTTCTCTGTCCTGGGACTCCTGGAGCGGGTTACCACTGCCCTCCCCCAGGGGCTCTTCCCGACCCAGGGACTGCAGCCATGCCTCTCGCGTCTCTTCCACTGACAGGCGGGCTCTTCGCCACCAGTGTGGCCTGGGAAGCCCTGCAGGTTTGCTGCTCACGTTCAAAGCCTTTACTCAGGCTCTTCCTCACCCTAGACAGCGCTTTTCCCATCTGCCCAGCGTTTGAAGTCGAGGTGAAACGTTTTACAGTCTTCCCTCGTATCTAAAGCCAGCCTCCAACAGCATTCCGCCTACGTTACTTGCAACCTCATACAAGCTGTCCCCTGAACCTGACTGCAGTCTACTTGAGGACAGGAGCTTTGTCCCAGTTTCTCCTCCCCCACTTCCTCCTTCCCCCTTCCCTTCCTCTCTCTCTCTCTCTTTTTTTTTTTTTTTACCATTTCCAGTACTAAATATAGTGCCCTTTTCCTGGAGGTGAACCATTTGCTCCATGAATAAACAAATGGTAATCAAAAGAAGGGAAGTCGAGAGCATGACCAGGTGGTGTGCTGCCTGTGCAGGTGAACAAAGGGAATTTTCCTTTGTTCTCCATTAAAAGGACAAAGGGTCACTGGCCAAAGAATAGGAAGGCTTACCCTCCTGCCAAGCCTGGAGATCGCACAATTTTTCCCTTGAAGCCAGTGTAATGACAGGAGAATCAGAGATGCTTTTGCGTGTTTTTCCTGCCCACCCTCCGCATCCAAGAACGGTCATGGCCGCCTGAAAAATGGAGGCGCTATTAAAATGAAGAAGGGAGTGTCCGTGTGCAGACAGATTGAAGACACCCCCACAGGTGGGAGAAAACAAGATGGAGCCACTGGTATTTACTAATCACTCTGAACTCATTGACTTTTGCTTTGTCATCTCTCAGTACGGTTATTTTAACTTGAAAGTCAAAAATCTAAATTAGGCTCAGAAATAAGCAGAGAAGACTTTCAATCTGGGCTGCGCACAAGAGGATTGAAATATTAAATCAGGAGTGGATCTAGTATCTGAGATTAGAAATCCAAACTTGAAAAGCCCCGTTTATCCTCTGACCCATAAGACCCAGAGGCTGAATGTGGGCTTGTAAACAACAAATGCTGGGACCCATGGGTGGAGGCAGGTCAGAGGAAGCCGAGCTGTGTCTCCACTTCTGATGGGAGTCACTCAGACCCCCTCTATCTGAACGCTCCCTTCTATATCCTAGTATCCGGGACCGGGGCTCAGAACGTCCGGGTTTAGTTTGCAGCTTACGCGCGACAGGACATCTGGTCCTTTCTCGCTCCCCTTTACACACCCCAGGAGCTGTGTGCATGAATTCCCTGCAGCTAGTGCTTCCGTGTGCCCCTTGGGCTACTGGAGAAATGCATTGAGACCTTCCACCGGAAACCATCAATTCCACAATTCCTCAGAAATAGTAGTATCCAAGGTGATGGGGTGGGGGCGGGGGAGGAATGATTCATTAACTACTGTCTATAGCTTTCTTCAGTAAAACACAGAGATGTCACTTTGCTGACAAAGGTCCATATAGTTAAAGCCATGGTTTTTCCAGTAGTCACATATGGATGTGAGAGTTGGACCATAAAGAAAGCTGAGTATGAAAGAATTGATGCTTTTGAACTGTGGTGTTGGAGGAGACTCTTGAGAGTCCCTTGGACTGCAAGGAGATCCAACCAGTCCATTCTGAAGGAAATCAACCCTGAATATTCAATGGAAGGACTGATGCTGAAGCTGAAGCTCCAATACTTTGGCCACCTGATGCGAAGAGCCAACTCATTGAAAAAGACTCTGATGTTGTGAATGATTGAGGGCAGGAGGAGAAGGGGACGACAGAGGACGAGATGGTTGGATGCATATGACTCAATGGACATGAGTTTGAGCAGATTCCGGGAGGTGGTGAAGGACAGGGAAGCCTGGAGTGCTGCAGTCCATGGGGTTGCAAAGAGACACAACTTAGTGTCTGAACAACAGCAACCTTCCTAGGTCTTTGCCCACCAGGCTGACTCAAATACATACATAAGGTAAAAATTCTGTGCTTGCTCTGCAAACACAGCTTCAGGAGTCTACTTAGGTCCTTTCCAACTATCTGGCCTCCACAAAGAGATTTCAGGGCTGACGCCATTCCCCAGGCTTTAAAAGGAACTCTCCTTTCCACTCCCAACCCCCCATCTGGGTGGGCCAAACCAGGTTGTGTAAAAGAGCGGGCCTCAGGGGAAAACAGGACGGTGGTCTGCCTGCTCGTCCACAGGCAGGTGTTGGCAGTGATTTCAGAGATAGAGAGTTCCAGGTTAGCACACAGGATGAGAGACTAGGGTAACTTCACCTAATGAAGATTAAGAAAGGGGAGAAAGCCACAAGCTCAGCTCTGCAAGATGTATGATGCGACAGCACGGCGTCGACGAGAAAGCCGGGCAGTTCGGCTCTGCTTCCAACCAGCTGTACCCTGGACAAACACTGCCGTCTCTCTGAGCTCTAGTTTCTCGATGTATAAAAAGGCAAACCTCAGGCCGCCTTCTTGTTTGTGAGATTGAACGAAGTGATGGAGGTAAGGGTAGGCACCCCCGAGACGGCTGCAGGGTTAGTGACTGCAGAGGGTGACTGTAGGTGCCCAGCTGTTTCTACCTGGAATGAAAACTGGGCAGAAAGAAACTGACAGATTCTCCGGAGAGGTTTCCATCGGACACAGAAACAGTCTCCTCATGGTGACAAACTCAGGAGGCTGGGCTTCCCCTGCAACCACCCCTAACACAGAGGTCCCTCACCTGGGTCAGTCCAGGGTGGTGTTTTCAGGGCAGTGGGGACTGGTTGCCCCCCAGAGGACAACGCATCTCTGCACCCAGGACCAGACGTTGGGAACCTGACGTTTTAAGTCACACTCTCTCTGCTTTGTGCTCAGACTGGGTGGCAATGTAAGTAACCAGGAAGGGACATCTGACAAAAGAAATGCCTGCCAGGGAGGCAGCATTTGAGAGAAGCTCTGCGGCTGGCTGACCACTCCTGAGTCTTGCGTTCCCTTGCTCAAAGCAGGGAAAGTGGGTACTTTGGGGTTCTGCCTTCTCACGCATGTTCAGAGAGGGTGCTGCTCCAGGGAGCGCATGCCACCATTTCTGCATTGAATTATCTCACCGCCAGGAGACCAGAGCACTGAAGATCTGGGAAGGACTAGCCACCACCACCCTAACTTCAATTTTAAACCCAGAGCTCACGAAGCGCTGGTCAAGTGTGGGTGGCAGCTGCTGGTTTGGGAACATCCAGACACCTACTGAAGCACTCTCCTGCTTTTTAGTGCTGAGGGAGTGACCTTAAAAGTGTTTGCTGCAAAAAGGAAGGCAGCGACTTGAATGACTAGCCTACGTCCTGGAGGCTCGAGGCAAAAATCGTCCGTAATGTGTGAGGAGGTAGGAGAACCAACTTGTTGAGGAGTCTTATGTAAGTTAGAGTGATCCTGCCTCATTGCAGAATTCAAAGCCAGAAGTAAAGAGGGGAAGCCTACCTATGGCATCAGGAGAACAGTAGGGGTTTGGCTTCTAAAGGGTTTATGGCATTTTTAACACCCAGGTCTTCTCCAGTCTTGTCCTGGAGGAGAAACAATTGTGACCTCAGATGCCATTCTGAGGAGTGATTGTTATGGGTAAATTCCAAAACCTATCTGTTATTCTTGAAATATTTTATTGGTTCATAAATGCAATAGACATTTAGAATTGTAAAGAAATTTGATATAATCTAGACGAATCTTCAAATTTAATTTTTAAGATAACTCCCCCCCCCCCAATTATATAGTTCATTATGGAAGAAATGGTAAACAAAGAGAAGGATTAAAAAACAATGATCTTTTATATTCTCTCTTCCAAGAAATAGCCAGCAGTGGGCTTCCCTAGTGGCACAGTGGATGGGAATCTGCTTGCCAATGGAGGGGACACGGGTTCAATCCCTGATCTGGGAAGATCCCACGTGCTTCGGAGTAACTCAGCCCGAGTGCCACAACTACTGAGCCTGTGCCCCAGAGCCCGGGAGCTGCAACTGCTTAAGCCCATGCACCCTAAAGCCCATCCTCTGCCACAGGAGAAGCCGCTGCAGTGAGAAGCCCCCACACCACAATCAGAGAGCAGCCTGCACTCCCTGCAACTAGAGAAGTCTGCACACAGCCCCAGCACCGCCAAAAATAAATTAAAAAACCAACAAATAAACAGAAGCCCTTTCCCAAAAGAAAGAGCCATCATTGCAGTTTAAGTACAGGATCTTCCGTGTGTGTGCACGTATGCACGTGTGTCCGATTCTTTGTGACCCTGTGGACTGTAGCCCTTCAGGCTCCTCTGTCCATGGGATTCTCCAGGCAAGAATACTGGAGCGGGCTGCTGTGCCCTCCTCCAGGGGACCTTCCCGACCCAAGGATTGAACCCATGTCTCTTATGTCTCCTGCATTGGCAGGCGGGTTCTTTACTGCTAGAGTCGCCTGGGAAGCCTCTAAACACACGTATTAACACACAGCTAAGATTATATTATACATCTTTTTTGCATCTTAATTTTTAACTTTTTTTCTGGATGATTTTATCATGTCCCTAAAAAGTTTTCACTCTAAATCGCAACCTAATATTCCGTCATAGGAATGAAGCAATTTATTTAGCCATTTCCATACTCATGGACATTTTACTTATTTCTAGTTGTTTGCTATTGCTAAAAACAATTTTGAAAGATCTAGTTACTTCCGCCTACTTCCATCTTTATTTCCTTGTTTAATTGCTAGATTTAAAAACAATTAGTTTGAGTTTATGAATGGTTCAAAATCCAGTTGGCAGACCAATCTCTGTGTGAGGGATGAGGAACTGAAGTCAAGAAGTCGCGAATCTTCTGCAGATTCCACAGTTCATCCCTGCCGAAGAGTTTCCTGAACCTAGTAGAGCTCTCAAACCTGAGTCTCAGGATCCAGTAAAAGTGACGGAAGCAAGAAACCGTATTAATCCATGCAAACTGCCTTCTTTTTCCAGGGAAAAGCTCCGTGGGAGTGTTTACATGCGCCCAGATTGTGTGTGTGTGTGTGTGTGTACACTAATAAAAATCATTCAATGACCTGGGTCAAAGAGGCTTTCTCTGGGGGCAAATTGCTATTTACCCTGATGCCACAGCATCGGTTTCTGCAATTAAAATAACCGTGGTTGAAAAAAATCAGCTATCTGTATTGTACTTTTGGTAACTCCCATTGAGAGAACCGCGAGTGAAGTGAAGGCTGGCTTATTTCGGCTGAGGGGGCAGGAAACTCTTCAGCTGACCAAGGGAGGGTAACGGCAAATTTCCACTGCTGGCTTCCAATTTTAGACCTTAAAAGGCAATTTGCAAGTTTTAAGTATATACCAAGAGGCACAAGGTCTTGCGTTAAAACAATAACTGTAGCTGAATAAAACGTAGAAGCTGAGAGCTTCCTGGGATGATAGTGGAAGATATTTCTGTGTTGAGAAGACACGTCTGTAATTTGCATTTTTACTGGGGCTCTTGCTGAGAAGACCAAGGACAAACAGGGTCCTTGGTCCATTAACTTTGTGTGTCAAGTCCATGGCCTTCTAACATGTCTTGGTATAAAAATAAATCCACAGCAGAGTCTGTGACTGAAACGACCCCCAATCCTGCTCTTAGAGGGCAGGGCTGGCACTTCCACACTTGGGCCAACTGAGTTCAGCCTTCAGTGAGGGGCTCTGACCCATGGGCTTATATATACCAAGGAAGAAATAGTTCTTAAATCTGCAAACCTTTCTTTCTCCTCTTTTCACTTCTTCCAAATACTTCCATTGACTTCTCCCTGTCTGGCTAGCTGCAGCCGACCGGTACAGACTTAGAAATTCTGAGAACTGGAGGGGGGAGTTCATTTCCAGATTAATTTTGGGCCCTTTTGCCCTTGCGAAAAACTATAATCTTTTGTTATTATTGAAACATCATTGGGAATAAGGCAAGAGCCTGTCCTTTAGAGCAGACAGGCCAAGGGTAGAGCCCCACCTCCAGCACTGTGTGAACCTGGCTAACTGAGGAACCTCTCTGAGCCTCAGTCTCATCTGCAAACTGGGAACAGCAACCATAATTCCCTCATCTGGTGGCGAAGATAAAACGAACCAGAGCAGACGCACACACTCTGGCACTCCCTAAGCACCCAGTAGGTGTTACTTTTAGCCTGGGCATGGCGGTTGTTCCCCCTTGGAAATCCCTCCCTTTGACATTTTTCTATTATCTTGACCACTGGGTAGTAAGCTTGTTTCTATTTCCTCACACTTCTTCCTCGTCAATATTACATTATTGTTACCATTTCTTCAATAATACACTTGCCACTGAATAGATTGTTAACATAGCCAACATGCTCTCCTCTGCTTGCAAAATTATGATTGAACCTGAATTTTTGATCTTTTGAAATATAAAAAGCAAATTAAGCCAACTTAATTATACAACGAGCTGACCCAAAAGTCTTTATGCCCTTGTTTCACAGAAAAGCAAGTCTAATCATTTCTGAGACTCTTGTATATAGTGTAATGCCAGATGACATCCTTTCACGTTTACAGTTCGCTGGAGGAGTCGACAGTGAGGAGCTCAAGTATAAAGCAGACTTCCAGGTTAGGGTAGGCCACAGATGAAAGGGAATGGGGGAGTAAGAGAAGGCAGAGGAGGAAAGGTCTAAGTCGTAAAAGAAGCAGGAACTGGACCCCCCACCCCCAGGGGAGCTCACAGAAGAGTCTTGCGCTGGTTAGGGAAAGGGGGCCCCAGGTCGGGCGTTCTGGGCAGAGAGTCGGTGAGTTTGGCCACTCGGTGCAAGGCGGGTGGAGAACAGAGACACACACACGTGGAGGAGGCCGCATGTTCAAGGGGCATGTGGTCTGATGCAAGGCTGCTCTCCAGTTATCACGTACGAGAAGCACAGCTAGCGTCGGAGATGAAGGAACCCGACGGCGGCAGCCATGTTGAACGACACAGCACACCTTCTCCCTGAGTGACGTGTGAGGCGCATCCCGACACCGCTCGCAGGAGAGGATTCTGGGTCATCGCCAAGAATGGAGCATCACCCTCTAGTGGCGCGTGGAGGCAACTGCAGGGACATGACCTTTCCGGTAGACACTCAGCAGAAAGCCAAGAAGAACTAAAAGAGCCCTCTTGCTGAGGGTAAAAGAGGAGAAGGGAAAAAGCTGGGTTAAAACTCAGCCTTCAGAAAACTAAGATCGTGGCATCTGAGCCCATCATTTCATGGCAAATAGATGAGGAAAAAATGGAAACAGCAGCAGATTCTACCTTTTTTCTTGGGCTCCAAAATCACGGTAGAACGTGACTGTAGCCACGAAACTAAAAGATGCTCGCTCCTTGGAAGAAAAGCTATGACAAACCTAGACAAAGTATTAGAAAGCAGAGGCACCACTTTGTTGACAAAGGTCTGTATAGTCAAAGCCATGGTTTTTCCAAATCTGTTTGTCCAGATGTGAGAGTTGGACCATAAAGAAGGTTGAGAGCCCAAGAATTGGTGTTTTCAAATTGTGGTGCTGGAGAAGACTTTTGAGAGTCCTTTGGATGGCAAGGAGATCAAACCAGTCAATCCAAAAGGAAATCAATCCTGACCACTCTTTGGAAGAACTAAGGCTGAGATTGAAGCTCCAATACTTTGGGCACCTGATGTAAAGAGCTGGCTGATTGGAAAAGACCCTGATACTGGGAAAGATTAAGGGCAGGAGGAGAAGGGGGCAACAGAGGATGAGATGGTTGGATGGCATCACTGACTCAATGGACATGAGTTTGAGAAAACTCAGGGAGATCGTGAAGGACAGGGAAGCCTGGTGTGCTGCAGGGTTGCAAAGAGTAGGGCACGACTTAGTGACTGAACAACAAAGGGATGTGGGAACTTCTTCCCTGGGGTTCACAAATGCAGCCATCTCTGCATCGCTTCATCTTATCTAGGCTTGACACGCCCACTTCCTTTTCTCCTCTAGACGAGAGTCACGATCATTAAACGGGGACTTGTGCACAGTAGTTGGTTTTTATCATAGTGCTGGCTGGAGGCAGGGTATCCTGATCATCAGTAATTTTATTAATTAAAAATGTTTGACTAGAAGTAACTTTTCATTCATAATCAATACTGATTCAAATTTTGTTTTGTTCATATTATGTGGTCAAAAGAAGGTTCAGCAGAGGAGCTAGTAAAAAACGAGTAGCTAAGAACAAAATTAGGGCTAGCTAGAGCCCTATAGGTGGCACAGTGGTAAAGAATCTGCCTGCCAATGTAGGAAACAGGGGTTCCATCCCTGGGTCGGGAAGATGCTCTGGGGCAGGAAATGACAACCCACTCCAGTGTTCTTGCCTGGGAAATCCCACGGACAGAGGAGCCTGGTGGGCTACAGTCCAAGGGATCGCAAAGAGTTGGACTGGACTGGGCACAAAGCATGCATCTCTCTACCCTTCTGGATTTCAAAAGACAGAGGAAACAACCACACATACCATTGAATTGTGTCAGCTTTAGTTCTGGCCTCATTTACTCAAATACCATAATCCTTTGCAACTGGCAAAATCTGTACATTAACTTTCAAACTGAAAGTTTATCCATATTTTGTGCTAGAATATGATAGCCATAACCTCCAGTGCTCCGCCAAAAGTTAAAAAGGGAGATACAGTCATGAATATTTAACACTTCAAAAATTCTCATTTAAGAATACTCAGTGTAGGTGATCAGAGAACATAGCTTACTGGAATGAAAGTTTAGAACTTGAAAAGGTTTTGTTTGTGCTTTTGGTAAAGGAGGTCTTCCTTTTCATTATATTAAACACCTAGTCAGTCTAAGAGGTATATTATGATAAGGAATTATAGCTGGGCCAAAAGAAGGTAGCATTTTCAATTAATTGTTGTAAAAATCTCTACAGCTTGAGGATTTTGTTGTTGTTGCTGTTTCAATTAGAATAAGGGTTGTGCTGGTGGTAGAGAATCCATCTGCCAATGCAGGAGACACAGAGACTTGGGTTCCACCTCTGGGTCAGAAAGATCTCCTGGAGAAGGAAAAGGCAACCCTCTCCAGTATTCTTGCCTTGGAAATCCTACGACAGAGGAGCCTGGCAGACTATACAGTCCATAGGGCCGCAAAGAGCCCAGCATGACTGAGCAACTGAACACACACACAGGGGTTAAAGCAGAATCCACTCCGTGCTCTGACAAATGTCTATTGAATGCACACTCTGCTTCCTATAGGATACTCCCACACCTGTGATTCGGAATTTGCCCTGCAGTTATGTGGCGGGATAAGCCATAGGCAGAAAACAGTTAAGGTCAGTTTCAAAGACAGTGTACAGACGACTCCTAACATAAAATCAAATGATTAAGCGAATGCCACAGTAAAAAATGCTTGGGGGGCAACACTGGAAAGAGTGGCTGCCACAACTTTACAGCTTTAATAACGATGATATCATCAGCGACAGTGACGAAGGTTCATGTCTCATTTAACAGTTTATGAGTCACATAGAGTGTCAAGAGCAGCTTCAGGGAGATGGTGGGGTTGGTTTATAAAGGAAGTGGGACTTTAAAACCTCCTGAAACATTAAATTTCAGAGCTTTGAGCAGAATCAAGGTACAGAAGGCTCTCCCTTGGATTTATGGCAAACTGTAATTTATGTGAAAGTGAAGGGGTTAGTCGCCCAGTCATTTCCAACTCTTTGTGACTCCATGGACTATAGCCCGCCAGGCTCCTTTGTCCATGGGATTTCCTAAGCCAGAATACTGGAGTGGGTTGCCATTTCCTTCTCCAGGGGATCTTCCCAACCCAGGCTTGAACCCGTGTCTCCTGCTTGCCAGGTAGATTCTTTACCACTGAACCACCAGGAGAGAGGTTATTCATTAATAACAGTTACAAATCTGGTAGGATCTCAGCATAGTTATAAAGTACTTTTCATTTGTAAAAGAATGTTACATTTCATTATTCATATTTGTTCCCAAATAGAGAAACTTGGAGGAAGACCCAGAAGGATAATACAGACTGGGCTAGGAGCCTGAGTTTAAGCCAGAACCCTTTGGTGCTTATCTGAGTCCATCAAGATTTATAGGGTTTCCAAACTACAAAAAAGGTTCATTGAATATAGCAAATTTTCTCTAAGTATTCATAAAATCTAGCCATAATAATGGCAAAGCATAATAAGCCTAGGTTTATTCTGTGGAAAAGGTAGAACATTTGAATGGACATAACTATGCTTCACAGGCTAACGGAAGCAAAAGCGTTTGGGCTGTACAGACATTTCAGCTCTCCTTTGGCACTGAGGGATTATTAGCCCCAAATAGCATCATTATCCAAGTTGTCGCAGTGATCCATATTCTGCTTATGAGAGGCTATCATTTCAACTGCTGGGAAATATTTTCAGAACTTTATTCAGATGAAGAATCATGGAGATTTTTTAACATGAATATGAGCTATTGACCATCCCTTTCTTTTGGATCTCTTGAAATCCAGGAGGAGATATTATGGTGGACTAGGTGTGCTACAAAATAGCATCTAATACAATAAAATAAGAATATTGCCTCAGATACACAATTTTATCTGATTTTGTACTCACTCACATACTATATAGTAATAAGTAGACTATGCTTAATCCAAAATGGAATATTTTACAGTGACATGCTTGGTAAACGTATCCCCTATCAGCACAGATGGCATAAAAATGTTTAGTGGTTCTTTTTTTCAGGCTTCATGTCATGCTGTGGGAAGATACGGCTGAAATAAATACATTTTATTTTGTTTTGTGACATTTTTCCATATGATTTAATTATAGGGAGAATGGTGCACAGAGAGCGTCACAATTAAGTGGGATCCATTATAAGCTTAAGAGCGAATTCGAGTCTTTTGTTGAGCACATTTTGGGGAAATAAATTGTGCACGCCATGTAAATAATATGACATTTGGTTGCAGTCAATTTGGTTTATGCATTTTGCCCAAAGGAACAGGTGATTCAAAGTTTAATTTGCCCCTCGTCTACTTATCCTAATAACTTGGCACAGTAAGCAGTTCTTGGGATATCAATACTCAATTAACAAAACAGTTCTTTCGCTGCTGCTAAAACGAAGAGTTGATTCTCATCTACATTTTTTTGGTTGATGGCGTGCAGGGCAGATGAGAGGAACAAAAGAGAGAGGCGAGCAGGGGAAGAGTGCAGTCCAGTGGCGCCCCTGCAGACAGAGAGGAAACGAGCACAGACTCGCTGGCATGTGCCAGGCTGATGGCACTGCCCCGGAAGCCCGATCCATCCCCCTGAGGCCCAGGAATCCGGGCTTCTGTGTGAGTCGGTAGAGTGCATCTGTCTCATATTAAAGTTGTGTTTGCATGGAATTAAGGGGTCTCATCGGAGAACCCCAGGGACAGAGGAAGCCTGATGGACTACAGTATATGGGGTCGCAAAGTGCTGGAGACGACTGAGCAACGAGCACGGCACAACCACCACCGGCAAACCCAGTGAAAACGTCCAGTGAGAAGAGCCGCGCGATATCTGAGTGATGGTGTGTTTTCAGTACCCTCTGCATTTAATGACCTGGTCAGAGCAGTCAGTGTGCTGCAGAGGGGCTGAGACCTCTGTTCAGCCATCTTCTCTGCCATTCTCACCTCTGCGGCCCTACATGGCGGTCCCTGACCTCTCAGCTGGACCACAGCAGCTGTCTCTGAAATGCGGTTTCTCCCCCCAGTTTCCCCGCCCACCCTGGTTTCCAACCTCCCCCCCCCCCCCCCCCCCCGCGCCATGCCGCTGCACTCCCTCCCCCCAGGGACCGCTCTGCAGGCTTCGGGGCCAGTGGTGCAGGCTTGAACGAGACTTCTCCCCTTCATCCCGCAGGCCTGGGCGCCCTGGACCTCCATCCTCATCCTCATCGTTGCAGGATCACGGGACGGGGGTACATTCATCTGATCCCCCTGCTACAGATCGGCCCCCCTGAGGTCCAGGCCGTGTCCTCTCCAGCAGTGAGTCCTTAGTTCCTCCAGGCGACAGTAACCATGTGGTGGGGGAGGGGTTTGAGCGAATGGATGAGCGAATGGATCCCTTCCTGTCAACTGTTCTTCACTGAATTCTGGGCTGAAACCAAGCTCCTAGGCCCGGTGTCCCCTCGGTTCTCCCGAGGCCTCTCTGCAAGGCGTCCCTAAGGCCCCCACTCCCTCCGTTTCTCAGCTTCCTTCCTGCTCTGTGCTCTGGGCAGTTTCCCGAACAGGTGCCCTTTTTTGGCGCTGTCCCTCTGCTAGGACGTATTTAATGCTCATCTCAGAAAACTATCAGTCCTCTTGAAGAACTTTTTTTTTTTTTTTTCAGCAGATGCTTCAAGACTCACATCTAGAATTAATGGAGCCATCCTCCTTAGCATCGTATTTGTAAGTGCATAACGCTTCTCACACCTTTTGCGTTTCGGCCCCTGGGGATAGGGTCTAGATCTTTTTGCCTTTTTTTTTTAACTCTCATAGAACCTAGCATACATACAAGTCACTTAGAAGATGATTAACACATGCTTTTGGTGGCAAACTGCTAAGACCACAACAGCCAGGACCTTGATTAGCACCTAACAGTTTCCATCCATCCATCCCTCCATCTCGCCTTTCATCACTTCAGCTTGCATTATCTTGTCAAATCACCACAGCTGATCTACAAGGACTGAGGCAACATCTAGAATGGCCCAGTGACTTGTGGAAGGCCACTCAGCTGACAGGAACACTGGCATTTAAACCTCGGTTTTGGCCTCTAAGCTGGTGCCCCATCTAGGTCACTAATGGTTTAAATAAAGGGTTACAGGGTCCTCACTTGAGTCCAAGGTCCAAAACCAGTGCCCCAGTAGACGAGAGGTGGAAGAAATTTGAGAACTTTAATATTTGTTACTTTTGCACCTGTGTGCTCAGTCATGTCCAGCTCTTTGTGACCCCAAGGACTGTAGCCCGCCCGGCTCCTCTGCCCATGGGGTTCTCCAGGCAAGGAGAATACAGGAGTGGGTAGCCACTCCCTTCTCCAGGGGATCTTTCTGACCCAGGGATTGAACCCGTGTCTCCTGTGGCTCCTGCATTGCAAGTGGATTCTTTACTACTGAGCCACCTGGGAAGCCCACTTTTTTACTCTTAGAGTTCTGGAATCCAGCTCCCAGGGCTCCTGCTGTAATGAAAGATTTCAACAGACTGTAGAGTAGCCCTGCTTCCTTTCTGGTAACCCAGGTAAGCAGTGAGTGGGAGGCCCCCCTGCCATCCATCACTCCAGAGTCCATGGAGTATGAACTGGATGTGGAAGCTGGGCCAGAAGTCATGGCTGAGTCTTGTCCAGACCTGGGGGAAAACCCCCATCTGGGCAAGGTGGGTCCCCCTGGGCCTTAGCTTAGTAGCCCAGCACTTGGGCAGAGGCTGGGAAGGCTATAGTGGCTGATTCAAAAGAGATTGTCTTGTTGGATGAGCAGGAAAGAAGGAGATTGGCACAGATTAAATGGAAGCTGAAAAGACTGTATCATGAGCACATGTGGATTCAGACATTTGGAAGAATTTGAGGAGAATTAGGGTTATTGCAGAATGAGTGAAAATAGAAACAAACAAGTTCTGTTTTTTTTATTTGAGACTCAACTTTTATCTTCCAGTTACCCTCTCTCATTATGGCCTTAAAATTTTCAGAAACTAAGTGTTTTTGTGTCTTTTGTGTCTTGTGTGTGTGTGTTTTTTTTGTTTTTGTTTTTTGTTTAAATGTGGAACTTTGTAGAATTTCTTGATTATTCATGAGAACAGGAAAAACATTAAATGAAAATCTGATATAATGTCTAAGGAATTTCTGTTTATCTGAGAAAGACTGCTATTTGATCCATGAGAATTTAAAAAAATAAATCACAATATCTATTTACCTCTAAAACACAGTATTAATAGGCTTAAAATAAAAATCCACATCTATAAATTCTGTTTCCCTTTGAAAATTCATCTTTGCAATTACTTGCTTTGTATTGTACCTTAGTTATTGTACAATAGAAATTATTACTCCACACCAGAAGGAATTTAGGCTGAAGGTCTAAATCTATTCTGCTATAAACTCTCTTATAGATTTTAATATTTAATATATTACTAAAACTTCTAGAACTATTCATAGATACTTTCTAAATTGATAAAAATACAATTACAAAGTTAGATGCAAGAATAAAATCATACAAGTGTATGGACAATAATATTTCCATGTTATTAACATTCTCAGCATTTAAATCTAGCACAGTAGAGCTGAAGAAAAAGCAGCTGGACCGTTCTGGAGCTGTGGAGATGGTTGCAAGTCTGCAGGTGGGCACTGCCAGGCCACCTTTTGGTCTGTGTGCAAGGGAAGGATCCAGTTATTTCTACAGAAGAAGGTCAGGTCCCTCTGCTCTGGTCTCCCCTGCTGGGGTTACTGACGCCCTCCCTAGCCTGGCAGGGGTGTACTACTTTCCTTGTGGAACTTGGTTAGAACAGGATGTGCGTTAGCAGGCCAAGCGGTTCAGACCCGAGTTGGCCTTGCATGGGGTCCGAGGTGCGTCCTAAGGCAGGCCTGGTTACCCAGGCCCTCGGAAGCCTCCAGGCCCTGCTGGGCTGATCGGGGTGCCGTAGCCGGCTCTCTGCCCCCGTTGCTTTGCTGTTACTCCGTTTGCACGGTTAGGATGGGTGACCGACACGCCCTGCTCTGCCGGGGCCCAGGTCTTGGACTGGCTCCCGTCAGCTCTGCGTCTGCAGCTGTCCTGCTGCCGGAGCATACGGAGCATGAGAGGAAGAGACGCACAGGAACTAAATAAAAGGTGAGAAGAGTGTGTCCTGAATGACGTGACTCAGGCTGACCGGAGGCATCTGAGGGGGACAGGTGGCACTGCAGACAAGTGGGAGTCATGCTCAGACCCAGCGCGAACTTCCTGTGTGATGTCAGTGCTCAGTCAAGGCTGAGAACAATGGTCCAGCCTGGGGCAGGGCCGGGGGTCACCTCTGCAGACCGCCGCCTGCCCAGACCTAGCTCTCCCGGCTATCCTGGCTAGAATGAGCCCAGCAAGCCGGCCGGTTACTCCCAGCCTCTCCTGCAGCAGGGTCCAGGCTTTAGAGGCTCCAGCAGAGCCCAGACTCAAGGTCACCAGAGGGATGTTTACAGCAGGTGGAGCTGAGCTTCTCTCCTAACGAACTGTATGTCATCTTTCCCGGCAAAGCCTCTCTGCTGGGAACATACATCCAGCCTGTTCCACTCGAAAGATCTAGACTTATTTAACAATTTTGTGCAAATTCATTTGCAGAGATATCACTATTATGGCCAGACCCAACACGTGTCTGCACTTTTAATCCCTTTCTGAAACCTAAATGAGAAACCCCTGGATTCTGAGCGGTCCGTGCAGCTCTAAGAAATTGCTGTTGGGTGCTGTCACATAAGCCATACGTCCAGGAGCCTCAGAAGAAACTCCCTCCCAACCCAGGGATTAGAGAGCGCCCCAAAGCGAAACCTGAAACTAAGAAGCTGTGCACCATGACAAACAACCTCTTAGACTTCTAGAGGACTGCAGGGGTCAAGCCTGATATCTAGTGAAATGAAACCTGCACTATTTTTAAGAATAGGTTTTTCAGATGTATTGACACCAGTGTACAGAAATACACGCACACACACAAAATACAAGTTATAGCATCGCTCTTTATAACAAGCGACTTGACATAACCTTATTGCCCATCATAAAAGAACTGGTATATATAGATGTAAGGGTTTCCCTAGTGGCTCAGACGGTAAAGAATCTGCCTGCAATGCAGGAGACCTGGGTTTGATCCCTGGGTCAGTCCCCTGGAGAAGGGAACAGCAACCCACTCCAGTGTTCTTGCCTGGAGAATTCCATGGACAGAGGAGCCTGGCAGGCCACAGTCCATGCGCTTGCAAAGAGCCAGACACGACTGAGTGACTAACACGTTCACTGTCACAGGGCCAAGAGCAGGAATTGGGTCAGCCTTTGAATAAGTGAGCAGATTTAAATGTCTTGATATAAAGTGTTATGCAAGGCAGTCTTGCGTTAAATAGAAACACAAAATAAAACAAAAAGGAGAAGCAAGAAACAATACGGCCACTTCCTGAAAATTTGAAAAATGAATACTCTGAACAGGACTTTCATCAATCAGATTGCTCATATGGCATGTCTGGGGGAATAAAAAGATTTGCTTCACTGATGGAGAAGATCCAAACTCAAGACTAGTGACGGACCAGGTAGAGTCAGAAAAGTCAGAACTGAACGCTGGGGAATCTGAAGCCCAGGCCTCGATACTGCTGACAGGCCAGGCGTCCCTGGTGCCGGCGACAGGTGTGGAGACTGCAAGGAGCGGAGCGCCTTCTGCTGGAGCGGGCGCCAGAAGCCGCTTCCCACCCGTGAGCATCCTGGGTCCTCCACTTCTTCGCTGTGCCCTGGGGGCGAGTGAGGGCTCTGGGCTTCAGCTGCCTCATTCCCCCCAAGAAGATGCTTCTGAGGAAATCAGATCATGGTGAGCAGGAACCTAACAGAATGGCAAAGATATTAAAAGCTCAATATGATCTTTGAGGGGGGAAGAAGACATGTAGGAAGTGTAGTGGGAACTGCTCCAGGAAGAGAGGGCTTTGCTCCCTTAAGCACACTGAAGGGGGAAATTAAGCTGAGTACATACATTCTTCTCAGCAAGTTTCAGGTTCAGTAGTTCTAAATTGGGGTTGGAAAACTGGAAAGAAAATTGAGTTGTGGGGGCAAAATCACTGCTTAACTTAATTACTAAAATGCCGCACTTTCCTATCATGATGTCAATACTGTGCACACTGCAATTCAGGCTCCTGTAAAACAGCTATTTTGTTAAAATTTAGGACAAAAGGTATGCCATTTATTAATGCATCAGTATATTTTAGTGAGTACAATACATGAAAAGGAAAAAAGTAATTATTCACCTACAGGTCAGCCCTCCATTATTTTAAGTCTTGGGGACTTGCAGAGCTCTGCATGAAAAGTAATACAAATATATCTGAGTTAACTCTGTGGTAAATTAAATATCCTGGATATTAAGTACAGGACTTGACAAGACTTCTTGAGGTACAGAAAGGATGCCGAATAGGGAACATTATTATTTAGTCTGTGGTGACAGCTTTGAAGTAGATAGATTTTTGCTACTCACAGATATATTTTCAGTATCATTTCCTGATTATTAAAATGGCTGTGGCTGTTCAGTAGCTAAGTCGTGTCCAACTCTGCAACCCCATGGACTGCAGCATGCCAGGCCTCCATGTCCCTCACCACCTCTTGGAATTCACCCAAGTTCATGTCCATTGAATCGCTGATGCCATCTAACCATCTTATCCTCTGCTGCCGCCTTCTCCTTTTGCCTTCAATCTTTCCCAGCATCAGAGTCTTGACCAATGAATCAGCTGTTCATGTCAGGAGGTCAAAGTATTGGAGCTTCAGCTTCAGCATCAGTCCTTCCGATGAGTATTCAGGGTATTTCCTTTAGGATTGACTAGCTTGATCATCTTGCAGCCCAAGGGACTCTCAAGAGTCTTCTCCAGCACCACAGTTTGAAAGCATCAACTCTTCCGTGCTCAGCCTTCTTTATGGTCCACCTCTCACACCCATACATGACTACTGGAAAGACCATAGCTTTGACTAGATGGACCTTTGTTAGCAAAGTGATGTCTTTGCTTTTTAATACACTGTCTAGGTTGGTCACAGCTTTCCTTCCAAGAAGCAAGCGTCTTCTAATTTCATGGCTGTAGTCACCGTCCACAGTGATTTTGGAGCCCAAGAAGAGAAAATCTGTCACTGCTTCTACTTTCTTCCCCTATTATTTGCCATGAAGTGAAGGGACCGGGAGCCATAGCTGTAGAATCTTTATGAAGTCTCCTGGAAGCACTCTCTCTGTCCAAATGAAGAAATCGCATCAAACTGCGGTGTCCACAGAACAGAAGAGATGACAGTGAAACCATTCCTTGGACGTGACAGAGGACCAGTGATACTGAGTAATTCCTTTGGTTTTGGCTCTCTTAATCTACTGATGGTTCTTCGACACATAGAAAAAAAATTAAGACAAAAATGAATTCGGCTATGGTTGAGCAACACCGGCAGAAGAAAGCCAAGCTCCACGAGAGAAGAGAAGAGGGCTGAGTGGGGTGGTTGTTTCCTGCGGGAGGAGGTGAGGGGGACACAGTAGTGGAAACCCGGAAGGGAGAGGGAGCGAGTCTGGCAGTGGAAACTGTGGGATTGCCAGCTCTGGACTTCAGGGAGCGTTAGGAGATTGCTGGAGGTGTCCCTTCAGGACTCTGTGGCCAAAGGGACCCGAGAGTGTTCAACACTATTATTTTTCAGAATAAGAGGCTAGAAAAGATGAGCATTTTGATCAAGGTTATGTTGGCCTTGTAAGAGTAAATAAGAGACTATGTGGAAAGAACTTGGCAGAATGCTTATCATTAAATATTACTACTGAATGTGGTAGCTGGGCTTCCCTAGCGGCTCAGATGGTAAAGAATCTGCCTGCAATGCAGGAGACCTGGGTTCGATCCCTGGGTCCAGAAGATCCGCTGGAGCAGGGCATAGCTACCTGCTCCAGTATTCTTGCCTGGAGAATCCCATGGACAGAGGAGCCTGATGGACTACAGTCCGTGGGGTCGCAAAAAGTCAGACACAGCTGGGTGACTGACTAACACTTCAGTGCAATTATAATTGCTATTGTTCAGTCGCTCAGTCGTGGCTGACTCTGTGACCCCATGGACTGCAGCACGCCAGGCTTCCCTGCTCTTCACTATGTCCCAGAGTTCACTAAAACTCATGTCCATCGAGTCGGTGATGCCATCCAACCACCTCGTCCTCTGTCGCCCCCTTCTCCTCCTGCCTTCAATCTTTTCCAGCATCAGGGTCTTTTCCAGTGAGTCAGCTCTTTGCATCAGGCGGCCAAAGTATTGATAGTAAGGGTAAAGTGATCTTTCCTTTGGAGCCCCCCCAAAATTTCCTTCATTTTAGCTAAAAAGAATAATGCCATTTTTAAACCCTGACCCGGGGCAGGACATGCACGACATGCAAATCCTTTAAGAGTGTTATATCACATGACCCTCGCAACAACCATATGCAATGACTGAACAAGCTCAGAGAAGTTGGCTGAGTTGCCTGAGGTCACAGAGCCAGCAAGCCATCATCTGTGAGTGGACCAGTTTTCTATTACTTCAAAGTCCATGCTCTTGACATTCAGAGCAGCTTAATCTCAATGGAATGTTCTGCCTCCAAGCCGTATAACAGTCTACTTAGGAAGGATGAGGACAGGAATTCTTAGGCAGACCCACAGTTTGATACAGGACCAAAACGGGTAACTGGGTTACTCTGCTGTGATATCAGAGTTTCCAAAACAAAAGAAGGCATGTTAGTTTGAGAAGTGAACTTAAGTCAGATTCTGAAAGCTTCAGCACCACAAAGCTGCGCCTGCTGTGGGGTGAAGGGGTGCCTGGCCCGTGGGGTTTGCAATATTATTCCCTGGTCATATGTAACTCAAAATTGCGTATTTAAGTCACCTTTGGATTGTGATGTATTATAGAAGCAGCTCAATTCAGGGTTATATTTTACCATTACCTCTTCTCATTTAAAAATAATTTAAAACACAAATTTAAAAGTTGTCACTGCCAGAGTTTAATTCTGAACGACAGCCTGGCTGGCTGCACCTTTCAGTGATACGTGTCCTACAGTAATTTCCAAGCCTGACTTCCCTCTCCTAGGTTTTATTGCTCTTGGCTATTTGCATAAAAATGGAATCTTTGATCTTTAAGGGTTCATCAGCTCAAATGGCTCATTCCCCATCCTAAGACACAAGTAATGACGGGCGAAAGGAGTTTAGTGGTTCAGCTCAGCCAGGCATGCACAAGCAGATCCCTGAAACTCCTCTCTCCCTGCTCCACCTCGACGTGGCTGCGCTGGCTGTGATTCTCCGCTCAAGTCGCTCTCAGCGTCTCCCCAGCTCCAACATGAATTGAGGTGGCCGCTCCCTGCAGGTACAGGTCTAAGCACAGTCCGCAGTCTCATTCTACCAGAGGCAGAAAAACACAGGATGCATTCCAACGTGGGCTCCTCCACTTCCTGGGGGACTTGGGAGAATTCCTCTACCTCTCAGAGCTTTGGTTTCTCCTCCATGAAATGAAGGGTGTTAGTGTTACCACCTCCCACCGTCATATGCTCAGAACCTCAGTTGTGTCTGACTCTTTGTGACCCCATGGACCACAGCACGCCCAGCCTCCCTGTGCATCACCAACTCCTGGAGTTTACCCAGACTCATGTCCATTGAGTCGGTGATGCCATCCAACCTTCTCATCCTCTGTCATCCCCTTCTCCTCCTGCCTTCAATCTTTCCCAGCATCAGGGTCTTTTCAAATGAGTCAGCTCTTCGCATCAGGTCGCCAAAGTATTGGAGTTTCAGCTTCAACATCAGTCCATCAGTTTGCCAGTATTAATTCTCAAGTGATAAGTAAATTATACCCCATTTATTTCTGGTCTAATGACAATTTCCATAAAGTTATTCACCACTCAGGAAGGGCTGACTGAATGCACAGTATGGGGAGCAGAACCAAGGGATGATGGAATCCTCAAAGATAGCGCTTGTGGTTTTGCTTAATTTACCGGGGACACACTTAAGTGAAAAATTAGTTTCCTTTTTTTAAACTGTGAGAGGTGACTATTTATGTTCTAACCCACTGGGTAACTACTCTCATACTAAGCTGGGAACAAGTGTGAGCCCATGTGTTGACACCCTTTAACGCATCCATGTGCTCCTTCAGCTAGCATCTAGAACAGAGTGTGTAGCTCTCCAGGCTGGAATCCTGAAGCGCATAGCCGTACCCTTCTCCAGGGGATCTGCCCAACCCAGGGATCGGACCGGGGTCTCCCACATTGCAGGCGGATTCTTCGCCAGCTGAGCCACCACGGAAGCCATGAGGCTGAGACAAGTCAGGCCCCTTCTCCGGCCTCCAGGGGCTTGCCTTCCAGTGTGTGTGCGTGGTGGGGGTGGGGTCCACAGGTGCACGGCTACTACTAGGAGCAGGAGGAAGTGCCCGTGGGGGGCGTGTGTACCACCCCCTCGGGTGGCAGGCTTGGGAAGCTCTGAGGAAGCTGGAAGAGTGAAAGGGGAGCAAAGAGAGCAAAGGCGCTGAGCACACAACACCCAGGGGCGGCTTCGTGAATGTAAGCGCTCCGTGACTCACCCTCTGTTCCCGGGACAGAGGAGGGTTAAATGCCCAGCAAGAAAGGGTGCGTCTTATCCTACTGCAGTGGTTAGCAACTGTAAGCCGGGGAAGAGACATGCCTTAGGAGGATCACTCCCGAGCCACTGAGCTGTAAGAGAATGACTCGGAGCTGTTTTAGGCCACTAAGTTTCCCAATTTATTACAGCAGCAATTGAAACCGAACACAGTTGTTCTGGAAGAGGACCAAGAAAGAGAGATCCCCTGAGCTAAGGCCGTAGTGATGGAGAGGAAGAGCTTCGCTGGACACGGGGTGCTAAGGAGATAGCACTGGTAGGATTCGGTGATTATGTGGGCTAGAGGTGATGGTTTAGAGACAGAAAGGGCCTGGAGTCTTCCAGGTTTATCTGCTGAGTAGGTAGATGGAGAGGGCATGTCGGAAGAGGAGCAGGACTCAGGAAGATGACGGACCAGCTTTGAATATTTTAAATTTGGAGTGTCTTTGAGACTTTCGGGAGGAGAAACAGACAAGACAGGTACTGTGATAACTGGATGGTGACTGAGGAGAAAGTTCAGAACTTTCATGGTGACGTCATGAGAAAGGGGGAGAGAGGCTGCGTGAGCCGAGATCCAAAGGGGAAACCACGGCAGCTCTCAGCCAGATGCGAGAAACGTGGCCAAGCGAGGGTGTCCATACAGTGTAAGGAGCGCGTCATCAGGCGGGTCCTGAAGAGGGGCTCTGTGACTGTCTTGGGGGCACCAGGGGGAGAGCCTACGGGAAGCAATAACCCTCTGAGTCCAGAAGGACCACTTGGAGAAAAGGGCAGAGAGCCTCCCACGGAGAGGGGACTGTGTAGGAAAAAAGCACACAGCTAACAAGCCCTAAACTGGCACAGCTGTACACAGAGAACTGGAGGGCGAGATGAGAGGATGCTCTCAGACAGAACGGCGGGTGGGATCCTCGGCCACGTCACGTTCAGGCGAAGACCGGATAGAGCCAGACAGAAAGTCAGAGAGGGCTTCTGAACTGGGAGTGGGATTCACAGTCAGGCGAGTGGGTTTATAGCAGTATTGAAAATGAGTTTTTAAAGGTACGGATCAGAGATTTTTAAAATTAACTTTCTAATTTCTGACACCTAAAATAGTACGTCAAGGCTGTATATTGTCACCCTACTTATTTAACTTGTCTGCAGGCTACATCATGCGAAATGCTGGGCTGGATGAAGCACAAGCTGGAGTCAAGATTGCCGGGAGAAATATCAATAGCCTCAGATACACAGATGACACCTCCCTTATGGCAGAAAGTGAAGAGGAACTAAAGAGCCTCTTGATGAAAGTGAAACAGGAGAGTGAGAAAGTTGGCTTGAAACTCAACATTCAAAAAACGAAGATCATGGCATCCGGTCCCATCACTTCATGGCAAATAGATGGGAAACAGTGGAAAAAGTAACCGACTATTTTCTTGGGCTCCAAAATCACTGCAGATGGTGACTGCAGCCATGAAATTAAAAAACGCTTACTCCTTGAAAGAAAAGCTATGACCAACCTAAATAGCATATTAAAAAGCAGAGATATTACTTTGCCAACAAAGGTCCATCTAGTCAAAGCTATGGTTTTTCCAGTCATCATGTATGGATGTGAGAGTTGGACCATAAAGAAAGCTGAGCGCCAAAGAATTGATGCTTTTGAACTGTGGTGTTGGAGAAGACTCTTGAGAGTCCCATGGACTGCAAGGAGATCCAACCAGTCCATCCTAAAGCAGATCAGTCCTGGGTGTTCATCGGAAGGACGGATGGTGAAGCTGAAGCTCCAATAGTTTGGCCACCTGATGCGAAGAGCTGACTCATTGGAAAAGACTCTGATGCTGGGAAAGATTGAAGGCGGGAGGAGAAGGGGATGACAGAGGATGAGATGGTTGGATGGCATCACCAACTATATGGACATGAGTTTGGATAAGCTCCAGGAGCCAGTGATGGACAGGGAGGCCTGGTGTGCTGCAGTCCATGGGGTCGCAAAGAGTCGGACACGACTGAGCGACTGAACTGAACTGGAAATAGCTTCCAGATAACTTTCCTATTGCGTGGCTCTGATTATGATACAGCATTCGAAACGTTTCTGTAGATTACAAGAAGGTCAATATCCCCTTGAATCTGCGCATCCTCTTTATAATCAGCGGACTTCGGCCTCTCATTGTTCTTAAACACCTAAGACACACCCCCATCTCCAGGTGAATTTCCTTAGCCCACCATACTTTCCATTCCCCATTTTTTCTCTATCCAAACTTGACTTGCTCTTCAAAGCACAGTTCAAATGCCACATCCCTCAGAAAGTGTCTCCTGGTTCCCGAGTGGGAATTATTCCCCTGCCTCACCGCCTCCCCCCCTTTTGGGGATCCCCCTCTGGTCCTTACTCATGTTACGATTTGTTATATACGGCTTGTCTTTTCATCACTGGCCAAATTGGTAGCTTTCTAGCACAGGGCCCGATTCCTGGGCGAAGGAAGCAGAAACAGCTCTGTGAAAGGCGTGGGGTGAGCCTTTTATCCCAGGTCGGGTACTCACTGAGACTTCTGAGCAGGGAAGTCACATGAGGAAACAGGGGGCTCCACCAGCTGGCTGGGAGTCTTTTATAGAACACAGATGAAGGGAAAAATAGTGAGGCAGTAAAACGGGAGGTACTAGTTAGGGAGTTAAGTTCAATAATCCAGGTATGAAGGCTTTGGAGGCCAAGGACAATTCATTTTTGCATCATCAGTTATGATATCTATCTCTCTACACATACCTATTAAGTGTTTTTTAAGATGAATTTTTAAAACTTATGTTAGTCTCCTTAGGATACATGTAGTAACTCAACTTGCAGTGTTCCAAAGATAGGCATTTTGGGTTTATTTTATTTAATTCACTACTTCTTAAAGTATGTATGTATTCAGCAGCCTTGGGTCTTAGTTGTAGCTCGTGGGACCTTCCCTCCGCCCTGAGAGATCTTTTCTTGGCAGCTCACGGGCACTCTGTGGTGGATGACTGTGGTGGATTTTTAACCACTGGACCATCAAGGAAGACCCCGGGTTTATCTGATTTGATGTGATCATTCTGGCAGGCGGTACTTGGGTGACTGTAGGCCATAGGTCACGTATGCATAAGACTTGTGCTTACTGCTGTGGTTGCCAGTGAAAACACAGCATGCCCCATCAACTTTAAATTTCAGATACACAACAAAAATGTTTAAGTATGTCCTAAACATTGCATGACATACGAAAGTGAAAGTGAAAGTTAAGTCGCTGAGTCGTGTCCAACTCTTTGTGACCCCGTGGACTGTAGCCCACTAGGCTCCTCCGTCCATGGGATTCTCCAGGCAAGAATACTGGAGTGGGTTGCCATTTCCTTCTCTAGGGGATCTTCCTGACCTAGGGATCGAACCCAGGTCTCCCACATTAGAGGCAGACTCTTTAACCTCTGAGCCACCAGGGTATACTTCTACTAAAAAAAAAAATGTGTTGTTCATCTGAAATTCAGATGAACGGCCACCCCTATCTTGACTTGCTCCATCTAGCAAGCTTAGAAGCTTAGATTGCCTATGAGCAGGAGGTGATAAACACACACAGAGGGAAGTTATTTCTGGCAAATCAGTGTGGATAACTTAACTCCTTTTCTCCCCCTATTGTTCCGGGATTCTTTTGTCTGGCCTTCATACTGAGAAGGTAAGGATTCCTGCAGAAGCTCACCTCACGTAGGATTACATGCTACCAATGAGGAAGAGTCCACAGCCTCTTAAGATGAACCCACAGAGTATCTCCCTGAGCTGTCAAATCAGCCTTTCTAACGTTTAGCCTGAGGAGGGCATGGCAACCCACTCCAGTGTTCTTGCCTGGAGAATCCCATGGACAGAGGAGCCTGGTGGGTACAGTCCATGGGGAAGCAAAGAGTCAGACATGACTGAAGTGATTTAGCATGCACGCAGGGTTTCAGCTAAATACCTAGGTTGCTCACCATTTTCCTTATCCCTGTGGTGGCACTGGAGGACAAATGACCCCAGAGCACCTAGTCTAGTCTAAGTAGCTCAGTCGTGTCCGACTGTGACCCCATGGATTGTAGCCTGCCAGGTCCCTCTGTCCATGGGATTCTCCAGGCAAGAATACTGGAGTGGGTTGCCATTTCTGTCTCCAGGAAATCTTCCTGATCAAGGGATCAAACCTGGGTCTCCAGAATTGCAGGCCAATTCTTTACCAACTGAGCTACAAGGGAAGCCCAGAGCACCTAGGAGAACCCTTTTTAATGCCACTGCAGCTGTTTGCCCCATTCTCTTTCTGACCTTTCTGTCTGGCTGAGCAAGCCTGGGCTCGTGCAGCGTTGGCAACTTTGGGCACAGCTGTACCAGGGCTTCCCTGGGAGCTCAGTTGGTAAAGAACCTGCTTGCTGTGCAGGAGACCCCAGTTCGATTCCTGGGTCAGGAAGATCCGCTGGAGAAGGGATAGGCTACCCACTCCAGGATTCTTAAGCTTCCTTGGTGGCTCAGCTGAAAAAGAATCCACTTGCAATGCAGGAGATCCTTGGTTCAATCGCTGGTTTGGGAAGATCCCCTGGGGAAGGCAAAGGCAACCCACTCCAGTATCCTGGCCTGTAGAATTCCATGGACTGTATAGTTCATGGGGTCACAAAGAGTCAGACACAACTGAGCGACTTTCACTTGCTCTGAGGCTGAGGGGCTGCTTGTTTATGGAGCCCCCGTTAACAGAGCACAGACCCCAGAGGAGCCCCAGGGCCAGCACTGAAGAGGACATCACAGCTGCGGGTAGGGACCATGAGGGGCCCACGGCACGGGCTCCTCTATGGATCAACACTCACCCTTCCTCAGAGCCGCCGTGCCCCCGGTGCCAAAGAGAGAGGCACTTCCTAGGAAGGTCCCCTAGGAGGAGGCGGAGGAGGAGGTGGAGGAGGAAGGGGTCCAAGGTTCTCAAGGAGGAGAAAAGGACAAACCCCTTTTTTCCTGCATTGCTTTGTCTTAGTCAATATAACAGTGTGTCTGGCTCAAGGATATGTTTCTCCTTAACAAGAACCTTCTGGCTAATCTTGTTATCTTAAAACGTCTATACCGTGGGAATGGGTCTGGTAGTGAAAGCGAAGCCACTCAGTCATGTCCGACTCTTTGTGACCCCGTGGACTGTAGCCGCCAGGCTCCTCTGTGCATGGGATTCTCCAGGCAAGAATACTGGAGAGAATTTTCATTTCCTTCTGCAGGGGATCCTCCCGACCCAGGGACTGAACCCTGGTCTCCCGCGTTGCAGGCAGACGGTTTACTGTCTGAGCCACCAGGGAAGTCTGGGTCTGGTCAGACCTTTCTGTTGCCAGTTCTGATCTTGTTGATTGAAGAAGTATGTTGTGGCAGTGGGTCTGACAAGAGTACAAAGGCCTTGCTGAGACTAGCGAGGGGGACACTCTCCGTCCGCCTTCTGCTGGCTGTGTCAGAACTTTTCTCTGTCTTCTTTTAGTCTAATAAAACTCTGCTCCACCAAAGCTCTTGGGTGATCAAGCCTGGTCCCTGGTCCCAAAGCTAAATTTTTTTTGGAGATCAGGAATCCAACACCGCTCACCATTAAGCTGTCACAAAGGCCTGCCGTTCTTCTATTAGAGACTGAGGCTTTGCTTCTGATCGTCGTCAGAAATCAGTTCTTTCCTCTTCCAAGCCCGTGTTCATCCTGGGGCGTCTGCTATCGCAACTGAAAGTTTCCATGTGGAGGAAGGGTGACTCCCGACTTCCTCCCCTCAATAGCAGGCCTACTGATACGTCACAAAAGAGTTGGCTCTTTTCCCAACTGTGCTCAGCTTTCGCTTGTCAAAACCTCTTCATCTTTCCCCCATCCTAAATCTAATTGGTTTCCTTTCTCACTTTGAATGTATAGGATTATTACTATTCAGCATAGCAGTCTGCATTTGTCTTTATTGACTTTCATTGTGTTTAACTGAGCCATCCATCCAGTCTGCTGACAGCATTCTGGAGGCTTCAAATTGTCAAGTGACATTGGCTCTAAGCTGATGTAAAAAAACAAAAAATTCCCCTCTCAGAACTGCCAAGCATTCACATGATTAGGCTGGAAAATAATCACAAAATTCATTATTTTTTGTACCTTAAAATATATTACCTAAAAGTGCATGTGGAATATGTTGGAAAACAATTCCCAAGTCTAAATCTGCAGCTGAAGTGCTCCCCTCACCAGGGGGATGAAGGGAACAAGCACACTGCTCTTGCAGAGGTGGGAACACAAGGCTTCTTCTCTGCTCTTCCAGGTGGGAGCCTGGTATCACCCTGAGAAAAGGGTTTCCCTCTCAGACTAGAAATGCAAGACTGTCAATATCACCTACGCTGGTCATAAAGAACACCATAAAGGTCACAAAGTATCCTGATGCTTAAAGGATCCGTTTCAATCTGAAGATAAAAAGCAACAACAAAACCCAACCTTTCCTCAGGATAGAAAGTTTCTACCCAACATTTAAGTACAAGCAGAAATTATTCTGCATGGAAACCTGTCCACACCTGTTGCAAATTGCTTCCATTTCCCTTTTACTGTCCCCTAACGCTCTCATGTATGGATGTGAGAGTTGGACTGTGAAGAAAGCTGAGCACTGAAGAATTAATGCTTTTGAACTGTGGTGTTGGAGAAGACTCTTGAGAGTCCCTTGGACTGCAAGGAGATCCAACCAGTCCATTCTGAAGGAGATCAGCCCTGGGATTTCTTTGGAAGGAATGATGCTAAAGCTGAAACTCCAGTACTTTGGCCACCTCATGCGAAGAGTTGACTCATTGGAAAAGACCTTGATGCTGGGAGGGATTGGGGGCAAGAGGAGAAGGGGGCGACAGAGGATGAGATGGCTGGATGGCATCACCAACTCGATGGACATGAGTCTGAGTGAACTCCGGGAGATGGTGATGGACAGGGAGGCCTGGCCTGCTGCGATTTATGGGGTCGCAAAGAGTCGCAAAGAGTCGGACACGACTGAGCGACTGAACTGAACTGAACTGAACTGAACGCTCTCAGCAAGCGGGCAGGGCGAGTTCACCTCTGGGAAGCAGCCCAGCCTTGCCCTCTGGAGCTCAGTGCTGTCGCTGGGCTGGGCATGTGGGTGGCAAGGATGCTCTGGGGTGAGCTGTTAGGAAGTGTGTGATCTCTGTCTCGAGCAGCAGGTTTGAGGTGTCATAGTCGGCATTGAAATATATCGATTAAAGAATTCAGGCTGCCAGGTTCGGTGAGTAGCGGCTTTCAACACCTCCTGATGTTGCTGTTGGGCTTGCCTGGTGGCTCAGGGGTGAAGAACCTGCCTGCCAGTTCAGGAGACATAAGAGACACGGGCTTGATCCCTGGGTCGGAAAGATCCCCTGGAGAAGGGATTGGCAACCCACTCCAGTATTCTTGCCTGGAAAATTCCACGGACAGAGGAGCCTGGCGGGGTACAGTCCATGGGGTCTCAAAGAGTCAGGCATGACTTTGTGACTGCACACCAACAAGAAACGTTGCTGAAAGCTGCTGGGCAGGTGGGTTGGGAGCTAGTTTTCCTCGGTCTGCATGGACCCCATAATGTGGTCTGGTCAGGAGTAGAGAGGGGTACCCAATGGTACTTTGGGGATGAAAATTTTACAACAGAACCACAGATCCCATTGTATCCACAGCTATGATCTGGGTCCTTCCTAAGTTCTAGGCTTCGTTCTCGTCCACGGGGTGTGAAACAGAAACGCATACTTTCCAGGGCTGTTGGGGGACCTGGATGTACGTAGACAGGCAAGGGAAACATCACCCTCAACATCCTGAACGTACAAGTTTACCCTTCATTGGTATAAACCATCAGTGCAGGGTATACCCCAGCAAAGAGCCTTTGTGTAACCGGATTTCAAGAAGAGTTTGTGCTTCTCTCCATAAACTGAGACATCGGGGCCACAGAGGCATTTTCTTCTATAAATAGTCACTTACTGTAGCAAAATACCATTTCCTCTTTTCCCCTCATTAATTAGTTAGAGATAAAATAATACTTGAGCACTTCATAATCTTAAATTCACAATATTTTACTTAATTAAATAGGTAATTTAGAAAAATAATTGGCAATTGCTAAGACCTCTAATACTGATGAGAAGTGAGTTGGAAGCATTCTTTCATCACAAATTGATACTTAAATGTAAAGTTCCACACACAGCTGGAAAGTGCCATTGTAAGTGGCATGTATATTAAGTAGCTGTCATTAAACCAAAGAAACCAAAAGTAAAGTAAAAAGAAAAACAGTGCATTTTAAAAGAAATGTTTGGGAGTAGATTTTTAAGGGCTCAAAAGTATAAACATGACTTTCTATGCATAAATTCTGAAGAAGATTGTTACATAACATATCTGTAAATTTCTGACATGGATTTCATTTCATACTCCATTCTATACATATAGTTTTGATAATAAATTAAGTTAAGAAAAATTAAGGCTTATGTATGTCATTTTCCTTATACCAAAGGGTAAGTTTTAGCAGTGAACTTAAATTTTATTCATGATTTTCAATCTAAAGTTATTCATGTGACTGAATTCCTGCCTACTGATGCTGACTTATGTAAAATGAAAGAATTGCATCTGGAATAAGCAAACCTTTTTTTTTTTTTTTTTTTGCACATTTTCCTATTTAGGACAAATAATAAAATGCCTCTCTGCAATACCATACAACACAGCACAGATACGTGCTAATCTTCAGGAACACCAAAGAAAAACACATCCTTTGGAGAGCTTATTTGTTCCGTGGGAGGCTGTCTTTTTCAGGCCTGGAACAAAACCCTGTGGATAAGGATTAGAACATATGCAGACATCATTATGTGTGTGTTGGTGGGAAGGGAGGGTGGGGGGCAGCCCGTTCCACACCACGGAATTTGCTATCACATTTTCTCCTTGGTACCACATTAAAAAAGCGTAAGAATTAAACAAAAGCCTAAAGAGCAAGGAATTTAAAAGACAACAACAACAACCCAGCACAACAAATGTTGCATTCTGGTGGAATACAATGGTGATATTTCAGCTCTGCCAAACATGACTTTGAAATAAAGATTCTTTATATTCTTTTGCAAATAAACATCCAAAATATTTATCAAATTGTAGCTATGTTAAAGCAAATTGAGCAATTTTCAGTTTTCACATCTTTTTTTGGGATGTAGGAAATTTTTCAAAAAAATCCATGTATTGTTCAATTAAGATTTCTCTTAGAGAGTAAGACTATTTGATATATTTAAATCTTATGTATGAGATCCTAATTTTTAAAAATCATTATATAAGAGAAGATATGAAATTGGTTTTTCAAGTTACAGGATAGGAAAACATCCTAAACCAATAATGATATAATCAAAACCCAGCAGAAAAATATGCTCCTTGGCTCTTTCCCTAAATTTATAACTTAAACTATTCATTTCAGCCAATATTTATGTACCGCCTCAGTCAGTTCAGTTCAGTTGCTGAGTCGTGTCTGACTCTTTGCAACCCCATGGACTGCAGCACGCCAGGCCTCCCTGTCCATCACCAACTCCCTGAGCTTATGCAAACTCATGTCCATCGAGTCGGTGATGCCATCCAACCATCTCATCCTCTGTTGTCCCCTTCTCCTCCTGCCCTCAATATAGCACCTACTGCATACCATTCACTGGCCTAGGGGATTTCGTGACAGCTGAGTCCAGATTCCAGTCCGGGAGGCCACCATCCACCAGAAGAGATGACACTACCGTTCTCAGTGTTGCGTTACATCCTGACCCAAGCACGACTAGGACACAGAGTGAGCAAATAATTCTACCAGTTTCTCCCTCTTAGGGGTGGGAGGGGGGCAATGTGAGCCTGGAACAGTCCCTGTGAAGGTGACATTGAGCTGACCTTGAAGTATAGCTGGTAGTGACAGGGGGCAGGACATCCCCAGCAGAGGAGACAAGGCTCCAGAGGCGGGGTGACGCACTGGATGAGAGACACCCTCGGGACGGAGGCTGGAGGCCGCGTGCGCTCATGCTTACTAGGACCCAGCCCAGCCGGCGCCCCGACTCTGCTCCAGGGGGAAACCGTCAGGCAGGGCTAAGGGGACCTTTGGGCTTTCCAGGTGGTTCAGACGGTAAAAGAATTTGCCTGCAATGCAAAAAACACAGAAGACCTGGGTCTGATCCCTGGGTCGGGAACATCCCCTGGAGGAGGAAATGGCCACCGATGCCAGTCTTCTTGCCTGGAGAATCCCATGGACAGAGGAGCCTGGCGGGCTACAGTCCGTGGGGGTCACAAAGAGTTGGACATGACTGAGCCACTTCACTTTAAGAAGACAGAAGTTTGGGGATGGTGAGGCCCCAGGCAGGTAGGTTTTCAGAGTGGAGACCTGATTGGGGGGTGCAGAAGGGTGGAGCAGACAGAGGGGGCTGGAGGGTCTGGGCGGGCAGGAAGCTGGGGAGGAGAGTCCCCTCCCCTGGAAGATGTGGAGGTGAGGAGTAAGATGCAGGGCCTGCGGGAGGGGGAAGAGGAAGGGGAAGGTTTCCTGGACCCTCAGGGAGGGGAAGGAAGCCAACAGGGCTGGCAGAGTTGTAAGCTGTTCCTTCCTAACTGATCCAATCAGTTGTTGCAGTTTCCTCCAGCACAGCTTGGAAGTTTTCAACATGACATCAGGGACACTGTTTTTCCGGCCATAGACTTTCCACAAAACATTCATTCACTCCTCCGAGGTCCCCGCACGCCCTCGCCAGTCCGTTGTGGGGCAACAGGTTCAGACGGTGCCGGACCTCTGAATCTCTTACCCTCCTACGGGTGGCACTGCAGTCTCTAATTACAATCGCATGGACAGACCACGTCAGGGGGAGCACAAAACGGTTCCAGTGTGCGGGATGGCCCGGAGTTCTGGGTGCTGTTGGGCCTCTAATCTTTCATCCCCAAACACACAAAGCTGAAACCGAAAGAAAAAGAGTTGGGGGGGGGGGGAATGGGCTTTCTTTTTTGCAAAGAAAGGCTGTATTACTGGAATTTACATATTTTGCGTGTCATATTGAATTTAAATGTTGGGTATGCTGCCATCTGAAGCTCAGAGGAGCCTGTGCGTTTTTGAGGTGCTGTCGTTCGGTTGTTCCATAAAGCAGGGTGCTCTAAAGAGAAGGGCGGTGGCCTTGGACACAACTCTCTGGTCAGAGAAGAAATGTTTCCTGTGTGAGATGCTAACTGCCAAGAAGGCCCGATTTGGCTTGTGCATATTATACCCTACCCAGGATAACGCCTTTCAGTGGAAAGTATGTTGGACCTGTCCTTTAGTATAACAAATTTAATGAATTGTATAATAAAACAATAATTTAAAAATATTCATAAAATGCATGATACACATTTCAGACACTGCCCCAAGTCCAGTGGAAGGGTACAGCGGTGATTCACAGGAACACCATCCTCAAGAAGCTGCCTCTAGTGGCCACAAACGCTCAAAACACTCAGGGTACTGAAAGCAGTAAAAATAAAGGTCTGGTAAGGATAATACCCTTCACATTGTTATAGTCTATGGCCTAGTGCAAATTTCTAATATTTCTGCAGGTGGACAGTAGCTAGGGATCTCTTTGTTCCCCCAAGAGTAAATTTCCTGCTTAATTACTTTTCCTTGAAACAGGAAAAAAACATCAAAGTTTAATGACACATATACATCGGAGAGACCCAGGAAAGCTGACTCACTCTTCTGCTTAATGTCCTACTTCTGACGGTATCAACCAAACAGTGAACGTGAACCAGATCCTATTGCATAAAAGGGGCTTCCCTGGTGGCTCAGATGGTAAAGAATCTGCCTGCAGTGCAGGAGACCTGGGTTCAATCCCTGGGTCGGGAAGATCCCCTGGAGCAGGGAATGGCTACGCACTCCAGTATTCTTGCCTGGAGAATTCCTCAGACAGAGGAGCCTGGTGAGCACAGTCCATGGGGTTGCAAAGAATCAGATATGACTGAGCGACTAACACACACACACCCTGTATAGAAGACGCAGTGTCAGGCCTCGTGGCGAGTAAAAAGATACATGGAATACTTCGGGAGCAGCAGTGTAGAGTCTCAAATGCAGGTGTGAGTCCACGTCTATGGTGGTTGCTAAAGAGTTTCCTGAGAGGAGGTGATATGTTTGGTCCTTGAGGCGAATGTATTATTAGTCATCTTTTTGTATTCAAGAAGTAAATATATGTCAGGGGAGTGAGATCTCCTCGGTTCTGTCTCGTCAAAACAAAGATTTGAAGCGAAGGATGATAAAGCCCTTGACGCATCACAGCTCTTGGACAGTCCATGTTATAGCTCTCGGACAAATCAGTTTTATTTAGAAAACAAAGGAAAATACATCCTTGAGGTGTGAGGGCATGCCAACCCAAAAGGTGCGAAGAGAAGAGAGAGAGAGAGAAAGTAAGAGGGAAAGAGAGCGTGCCCCGGCCCTTTGGCTCCTGTTTTCATGCGTCTTTTCTTCCCGGGCCCGCCCCGTGTAAACTGGGCCAGCCGGGAGTGCTGTTTGCTCTATCTGAGGTCCCCACTCTGGTCCTCCGACCTTCCTTTGTTCTATTTTCGTGGGCTTTTCCCTTCCTTGTCTTTTAGCCGCCGCTCTTCTGGACTCCTGTTTCCTATTCTAACTACCTAACATATACAAGTGTGTTTTTTGTAATATAGTAACGATGCCTCCATTTGCAATGATCGTGGCCCTTCCTTTTTTTTTTTTCATAATTTTATTCATTTACTTTTGACTGTCACAGGTCTTCACGGTGGCACATGCTTTTCTCCAGTTGTGGGGAGTGGGGGCTGCCCTCCAGCTGCAGGGCTTGGCTTCTCACCACAGCGGCTTCCCCTGTGGCAGAACCTGGGCTCTAGGGCGCTCTGGCTTCAGTAGTTGTGGCTCCCAGATTCCAGAGCACAGGCTCAATAGTTGTGGCTCACGGGCTTCCTTGCTCTTGCAGTATGAGGGATCTTTTCAGATCAGGGATCGAATTCATGTCTCAGGCATTGGCAGACAGATCTTTACCGCTGAGCCACCAGGGAAGCCTCAGGCCTTCCTTTCACTTAAATCTTAAGCACTCTTCTGATTCTGTACGTTGAACTGTGTTGAGTTCAGTGTATGAACCCGTAGGAATCAGGCACAGATACTAAACCTACAGGCTAATGAAGGAAGGCAAGACACTCTCAAGGAACTGTTGTGGGAGATGAGACCGGTTTCATAAAGGATGCTCAGCTAACTGCAGAGGATATTCAGAAGCGAATTAACTACATTCCATAGACTGACAAGATGGAAAAGGGATGAGCAATTAAGAGGCACAGAGAAAAAGAGTCAGCCAACTCCCACAAGTTGTATTGTGACCATGTGCAAGGTGGCATAATATTGTCTACATTTTCAGAGGAATATTGTGAAAATGAATGGAATATTATCTCCAAAGCAATTAGAGATGGTTGGAGAAAAGTCACTGGCAGAAAAATTCCATCGTATTATTTCTGAAAAGGCATTTTAAAAACAGGTTAGATTGTAAGGCAAAATAGAAGAACAGATTTGTCTTGAAAGATGTTTCCAGACCCTTTGTAGAATGAGGCTGAACACCTAATGTAAACGGAACCTTTAGAATTGCTATTGCGAAACCTGATTGAGAGAGATGGAAGGTAGCTCTCCAAGTCACCCATGGCAAGAAGAGAAGGTGGTCTGGCAAGATGGAACAAAAACATAGCATACAATGTTGGGGTTTCCCAGAGAAAAGTAGACATTTTCCTTGCCTTCAGACAATATGTTACACATATGGCAAGTTCCTTAGCTTGATAAACATCTACAAGTAGATAACTCTGAGACAGATGGTAGTCTCAGGACTTTGTTTTATTAATTTCCATGCCATTAGACTGGATAATTCACAGTTCAGATGATCGACTCAATTTCTGTTTTGGGAAAGCGACAGAACGCCTCAGGGTGAGTGACCAAGGGTGGGAAAGAGACTATCCCAGTTGCTCGTGCTGACCGATTATTCTGCAGTGATGGGGAAAATGGTGAAGACCAAGTCTGGGGACTCCAGAAAGTACACAAAGCCGGCCTCTCCTGCTCACTAGTGGGCACTACACGTGGACTCGTTGAGATGGAGAAGAGCAAGGTAGGAATGGTGATCGGCCACAGAGGGTCCTTCTCCTTGCAGAAATGTCAGAGCATAAGGGCCAGAGAACAAGACAGAGGAGAAGGAAATGGTAGAAGGGAAAGCAGTGAGAACTTACGCTGGTTATGCATCAGTGAAGTTCAGCAATTTTAGAGTTTTCACTACCAGAGAATTAGTACACATCAGAAAGGTAACCTTAATAAGTGAAGACAGAGCGCCAGCTGCCCCCTGCCTCCCTCGTCCTGCCCGGCAGACTCAGCTCCCCGTCTGCTCACCAGCAGGTGTCAGCGTCTCCTCCGCATGGGGCCCGGGGCCTGACCAAGGGCTTCTTTGAAAGCAAGGAAGTGCCTGGCACAGAAGCTGCAATTCAAAGGTCAGACTGCCATGCCCTTCACCCAGTCAGTTTCTCTCTCCATCTCACTCAAGCACATGCAGATTATTCCTGGGGACGCGAGTTTGGGAGATGGGTTAGCAAGTCAAGGGAGGGTCTCAATCTGGACACAGCTGACACTTGACACGTTCTGTGAGGGGCCATCCTGTGCGTCCACTGTAGGATGCTCAGCCCCATCCCTGGCCCCCACCCTCTAGATGCCAATACCACCACCCAACCCTCACTGGGAAGCAACCAAAACTCCCCTGGGAGGGAAAATCTTTCCCAGTTGAAAATCAGCACCCTAGATAGAACAGGAAAAGGTAACCTAAGGGTATTTATAGTTGATGGGAAATGGAGACAGAAAACGCAGACTGCGTTGCTTGGGATCTGTTTTACCAGAGCAACAGTGAATAATACATCATGGGAAATGCTAACTTTAGCTCACACATCACGTTCGTATGTATGGGTTTATTTAACCCTTAATACATAATCATGCTATATATGTGAGAAATTCATGACACATAAGGCATATCATATATAATATATGTAAACGTACATTATATGTGTGAAGATTTATGGTGTGTACTACATATGCTATACATAACATATGCGAATACATATTACACATAAAATACACGTGGATATATTATGCATATAATATGCGTGAAAAATATTATATGATCTCTAGTTAAGGGTTAGATAACCGAGGCTTGGAGTGGTTGAGTCACTTGTCCCAGATCGTACAGTGGAAGAGCTCAAGGCCACACTTAAATCCAGGCCTTCAGACTCCAGATTCTAGGTTCTTTCCAGAAAATGTTCTCAGGGACGGTGGGGAGAAGGCGCAGCCATCATGCCAGAAACCACTGAGGTGTATCAGTAAGAGCAGTAAGGCTCCCAGCTGGCCCAGAAGACCTCAGTTACCTTTATAGACTTTAGCAGGTGCAGAGGAGAAGGAAGAACGTTGCGAGGGGGCCCGACTCTCCACGCCTGCACCCGTCTTCTGTTACAAGAGATCCTCTGCAGGCCAGCTCCTCTCTGTGTTTCAGAATTGAAACCTGTCCCTGATGTTATGGCCTTGAACTCACCAAACCAACAAGGTACAGGAGAATAATACTTATATTTTCTTTCTCTATCATCCTTTAGCATTTTTACCTTTGTGGTTTTACCATACAAATATTTGTTCATTGATTTACTTATTATATACAGTATATTACTATTTTATATACAGTATATTACTATATTATAATAATATATATAGTGTCTATAATTACATATGTACTGTTGTAGGTTTTTCATGCACAATTTTAATTTAACTGATGAAATGCATGATCAACAGAAAGAATTAAAAGCTACTATTCAAGAATCTGATACACAGTTACTGACTGGAAATGCCAACCAGTCAATCCCACAGGAGATCAGTCCTGAATATTCAGTGGAAGGACTGATGCTGAAGCTGACACTCCAACACTGTGGCCACTTGATGCGAAGAACTGACTTGTTGGAAATCCCTGATGCTGGGAAAGATTGAAGGCGGGAGGAGAAGGGGATGACGGAGGATGAGATAGTTGGATAGCATCACTGATGCGGTGGACATGAGTTTGAGTAAGCTCCAGGGCTTGGTGATGGACAGGGAGGCCTGGCGTGCTGCAGTCCATGGGGTCACAAAGAGTAGGATACAGAACTGAACCGAGTGCCGGCTCAGAAATCTCCTTTAATTCCAACCCCCCAGGTTCCCCGACTCTCCTCTCAGAATCTCTTCTCGGGTATTCCCAGCACCACCCCGTGCAGAGGTGCCCAGGCCAGCGGCTCCCTCCTCCTTTGTCACTCACACTGGATCCTACCCTGGTTCAGGCCCTATGTCCTCTGCACCACCCACCTACCCACCCAGGTCCTGCTCCCTCCAGTTCCTTCTCTACAACTTAATGCAATATCCATTTACCAGGTGGGTGTGGTCCTGTCCCTGCCCCTGTACAGGGACCCTCTGTGGCTGCAGGAAGCCCCACATGACTGCTTCCCAGCCTCATGTGGCACCCCCTCCCCCAGCCCCTCAGGCTGCAGGCCCCAGTGAGGAGCCCACATCACCCTCTGCCTTCCAACAGATTTCTGTTTGGCCCAGAATGGGACCCAAGTGTTTCCTCCTCTTCTGCACAATGGCAAGCTCCTGAAGAGCAGGGTTTCCACAGTATCGGGTACCTCATGTGTTACCAAAACAGATCACACACTGAATGAATGTTTATACAGTGAATGAGTGAGAAAGTGATTGACTGAATGAGCAATCCATCAATGTGCAATCCAACAGGTGGAAAGCACTTTGGCTGACACTGACTGAGATAACTGGCTTCCCAGGTGGCGCTAGTGGTAAAGAATCTGCCTGCCAATGCCCGAGACGCAAGAGATGAGGGTTTGATCCCTGGGTCAGGAAGATCCCTTGGAGTAGGAAGGGGCAATCCACTCCAGTATTCTTGCCTGGGAGATCCCATGGACAGAGGAACTTGGTGGGCCACAGTCCATTGGATCACAAACAGTCCATTGGATCGCAAACTGTTGGACACAGTTCACCTTGGGCACCTGCATACACGTGTGCACACACACACACACACACAGACACACACACACACAGTGAGATAACAAATCACCTCCCTCCTTTCTCCTTTCTCTCCCTCCTTTCCCATGGCTGGGAAGCAGTCATGTGGGGCTTCCCACAGCCACAGAGGGTCCCTGCACAGGGGCAGGGACAGGACCACACCCACTTGGTAAATGGATATTGCATTAAGTTGTAGAGAAGGAATTGGAGGGAGCAGGACCTGGGTGGGTAGGTGGGTGGTGCAGGGGACATAGGGCCTGAACCAGGGTAGGATCCAGTGTGAGTGACAAAGGAGGAGGGAGCCACTGGCCTGGGCACCTCTTCCTTCCTTCCTACATGACCCTTCCTTCCATTTTTCCTTCCTTCTTTCCCTCCTTCCTTCCTCCCAGATAATCTAGGAAGGTGTTCGTAGACTTTACCAGACTGTCAAGCTCCTCTAATATTGTGCCCCTGCTGTGTGGAGTTTTTGTTGTTGTTGTTTTTAAGTGGCCAACCGTTGATGAATCTTACTAATGTTTGATCCCTTTTAGGACTTGGCGCTGTTTCTGCCATCTTAATCTGAGCTTTGGGTTTCTTCTTCTTGTTGATGCACTTACTTTAACATTAATTTTACATGGAGTTAAAGAGAGTCAACAAACTCTTTCAATCTTTGTATGTATGAAACTGTCTTAATTTCATCCTTACTCTCTTGAGTGATATTTTAGCTGTGTATAAAATTTAAGGTAGTTACTTTTTCTTAACACTTTTAAGATATTGATCCACTCACTGTCTTGTGTCCTTTATGGCTAATTAATTCCACTGTCAACCCAAAGGTTGCTTCGTGGTGCTCTGTCCTTCCTGGTGGTTCGAAATACTTTTTGTTTTCTTTAATGGTCTGCAGTTTTCTCATGATATATCTAAGTGGGATTTTCATAGTTAATCTATCTCAATTTGAGATACATTTCCATTCGTAATAATTTTCAACTCACGAATCTCTTCTTTAATGTTCTAGTTTAAAATTCATCATCTCTCTAAAGCTTTCCACTTTATTTACCCAAAATTCATAACTTCCTTCTTCTTTATATCCAACTGTTTTTATTTTGTCTTTTCTATTTTTAAAAAATAACTTCTTTAAAATTTGTGACTATCTTGCTTACTTCTTCATACATCCAGAATATACTCACCTTCTCCCTTCTCATACTGTTATGTAAGTTTAGTTTAATCTGGAATGAATATATGTTCCAACTTCGTATTTTGTTGACTGTCTTTTTAGCATTTGATTCCTTCATGTATTACAAAACTTTTATGTGCAGACTTAAGTGTAAAGCTTTTTTCTGTTTCTCTCCCTCTTTCCCAATCTGTACTCACGCCTCTTGCTAGTAGTTTTGTGTCGTCTTTTCTCAACTCCTCAGCCCCCATCCAGAACCAGGCACCAGCTGCCAGCGGATTTCATTTACTTTTTCAGTAGTGGAAGACTCGAGTCTGGCCCTCTACTCTAAGCGTTATGCCTGTCTTAATCTCCACCCTGTGGGAGACTCTTCCTATTTCCCTCTCCCCGACACAACCTAGCTCTTGGCCACCGCTGCTTTAGTAAACGGGATCTCCAGAGGCCTGCAGCTTTTGGCCCATCCACTGCCTGGTATTCCTATTCTGCTTCTGCTCTCTAGAGATAAGATGTTAATCTAGTCTTTGGGCCCAGATCTGACTTCCTTGAATTCTCCCCTCCTGTGGTTTATCCATCCTTGCTCTGTGTTTGGCTCCTGGTATGCCTTTGTGTGCTCCAGGGTGTAAATGTGCAGGGCCTTCGTGGGCAGAGTTTATAAAGCTCTCCAGGAGCCCTGATGGTCCCCACAGCGGGCAACTAGTCCAGACAGGTCTGGTTGGGGAAGCTTTCAAGGAGAGGAGGAAACTGAAGCTGGTCCTGGCAGGACAGAGCTTGTTTGGACAGCGAGAAGGAAGGGGCTGTGTTGTAGACAAGAGTTGCAAGAACAGAGGTGTGGAGAGGAGAGAAGGGAGACTAACCGGAGGGACTCGTTAGCAAGCACATCCGGTGAGAAGGCAAGATCTATAAGGAAATCAGGAAAAGGCAAAGTTGGGAAAAATTCTTGAGGCCAGATGATGGACATACCAGCTTTCTGGACTCAGATTCAGACCCCAAAGTAATGGAAAGATACTGAATATTTTACATCTAGACACAAAACGGCTATTACTGATTGAAAGCTTATTTTTGCCAGACACTATACTAAGTGCTTTGGATAAATTATCTCAAGTGCGCCTCTAGCAACCTTATAGGTTAGGTACTGTTATTATACATATTTGATAGATTAAAATGTTGAATTTAGAGAGATTGAACAATTTACCTGAAATCACAAAGAAGTAGAGTGGGCAGAATCATGGTCAAAAAGTTCTGAGGTCCTAATTCCGGGAAACTGTAAACAATACCTTATGAGGAAGAAGCGAGTGAAGTGAAAGTCGCTCAGTCGTGTCCGACTCTTTGCAGCCCCATGGACTGTCCATGGGATTCTCCAGGCCAGAACACTGGAGTGGGTAGCCTTTCCCTCCTCCAGGGGGATCTTCCCAGCTCATGGATCGAAGCCAGGTCTCCCGCATTGCAGGTGGCTCCTTTACCAGCTGAGCCACAGGGAAGCCCATGAGGAAGAAGAGTCTTCCCAAATGTGATTAAGTTAAGGATGATGACCATGGGACATTATCCTGGATTATCCAGCAGGAGTCCTGATAAGAGAGAAGCAGATGGGGGGAGGTGGGACTTGATATGCACTGAAGGGCAAGAGGTGATGTGAAGACAGAGGCAGAGACCGGAGTGATGCCGTCACAAGTACAGGAATGCCAGCAGCCACTGGCAATCTGTCGATAACTTGATTGCAGCCCAGTGAGACCGACCTTGAACATCTGTCCTCCAGAACTGGGAGATGCCACGCTGTTGTTTTAAGCTACCAAGTTCCTGGTTATTTGCACGGCAGTCCCAGGACAGTGACAGATAAACAGCACAAGGAAGATTCAGGATATGACTGGGACTCTAGACTCATATTTCCACTAATACCCTAGGGGAAAAACACTGATTTGGGATAGCTATTCTAGAAATGATGCATGGAACTGAACAAAGACAAAGCTAGATCTAGGAGGTCATTTAGGAGGCTACAGCAATCACCGAAGTTCAGCCAAGTATTTGAATTGTAATGAATGTTTCAGCTACATTTTTATTCAAGTGGTGCTATTTACAGGTGGGGATAAAGAATAGATGTGCTAGTGCTAATTGCCTTCCTGGGAGATTGCTTATCATACTGATAACTTAAATGTCTCATTTTGGGGTAGAGGTGTCAGATATTTATCCATGGTGGTAAATAGTGTTTTGCTTTTTCTTTTTTCTATTTATCCCTCAGAAGCCCATGTGTAAGCCTTGTCCTGGTACTCAAATTAGGAAGATTTTCAGATCTAAACTGAAGCGTTAAGAAAATACTTACATTTCTTTATAATTCAGGTGAATACCGTTCATGGCTTGTTACGTTGTAATTATGAAAACATTACTGTCAAATTGACGGCAGGTCTGCAGTTTGCTTTGAGTTTGCAGTATCTGGCATTTGGACATGCTAATTCTGTGGCTTCCTTGACAAGCTCTCTGTCTCCTTCACCTATTCAGTCCTTCTGGGCACAAGGCCCCAGTGTCAGGCCTTGAGGTAGGGAGACCTGGGCTCCAAGGCTTCCTCACCGCTCAAAGGGCCACACAGCCTGCACCTTCCTGGGTTATGGTGAGAAGTATGAGATCCTCTGTAAACCTGAGCAGGACCTGGTCCCAAATGCAGAGGGTCCTGGGGCCGTGGAGCCAGGCACCACGTTTGGATCTGTCATTTACCAGCATCAGGGTCCGCTCAGTCTCTCCATCTGCAAAATATGTTCCTTCTTCCTAGGTCTGTTGTGCGGATTAAATGAGCTGGCTTGTGTGAAGCTTCGGGCACTGTGCGAGCATTTGATGAATGCCTGCCATTATTGTTGGTATGCCTGAAAGCATGGCTGGGTGGAGACTGACACCTGGCTCGGAGCATAGTTTTAGATCCTGTATGTAAAGGAGAGCAGGTGGGCTTTCCTGGAGTCGAGGGGCGTGTCGAGGATGGGGTGAACGGGTCTGTCTGGGAGCTCTCTGTGGTGTATCAGTGGCTGGTCTCTTTGTCACATGTGAAATCCTAGGTCGGGTTTTTTTTTTTTTTTTTTGGAGGATCTTGGTGGGTTAATTCAACACTACTAGGGGATAAGGCTGAACCTCTATTTTGTGTTTAGAAGGTTGGGGAATAAAATGACACTAACGATTGGTGAGCAAACAGTAAAACAGAGCAGGGAGGTGCAGCTTGGGGAACACATTCAAGAGGGTGGAATGCAGTATGGTCAGTATGCATATTGTGGGTCACGGTCAGTGATGAGGTTTAAATTCATCTCGAGAATCTCTGTGGCATTGCAAAGAATGCGGAGACTCACGAATAAAGCGTAGGGAGATACTATAAAAGGGAGCTCGTTAAATCCCTGATTTCAGTGGGGATGACAGGCAACCTCCCTATTTCATGTTTCAAAACTACTGCTAGTTTTAAAGCTATCATGAAATCTCTTTGCTTTTTTTTTTCATCTCAAAATAGTCCAAGTGAAAAAATATCCTCCTCTTGCATTTGAAAGGAGAGCTATAAACAGGAGCACTGTTCCAACTATTCATCTTCTGAAACAGTGACGTGTCCAAAGCCTTTAAAGTTGAGGCTTTCTCTGTAGGTGCTATTTATAGACTCATTTTAATATTATAGTAATTATGTGTTATACTATATAGTTATATTAAAAAGCTGAGACATGACTTCACCAACAAAGGTCCTTCTACTCAAGGCTCCGGTTTTTCCAGTAGTCATGTATGGATGTGAGAGTTGGACTGTGAAGAAGGCTGAGTGCTGAAGAATTGATGCTTTTGAACTGTGGTGTTGGAGAAGACTCTTGAGAGTCCCTTGGACTGCAAGGAGATTCAACCAGTCAGTCTTAAAGGAAATCAGTCCTAAATATTCATTGGAAGGACTGATGTTGAAGCTGAAACTCCAATACTTTGGCCACCTGATGGGAAGAGCTAACTCACTTGAAAAGACCCTGATGCTGGGGAAGATTGAAGGCAGGAAGAGAAAGGGATGATAGAGGATGAGATGGTTGAATGGCCTCACCGACTCAATAGACATGAGTTTGAGTAATCTCTGGGTGTTGGTGATGGACAGGGAAGCCTGGCGTGCTGCAGTCCATGGGGTCACAAAGAGTCGGATACGACTGAGCAAACTGAACTGAACTGATAGTTATATTATCTAGAACGTACTTTGAGTGAAATAAGAACATGTTCAATCTATTTAAGATATTTTAATTCATCACATATGATTCTCTTTAAAAAGTACTTTGCTGAATAAATTACTCAAAATCAAGTGTGTATTTGGCAGAAAATGGATTTTGCATTAGTTCATTCAGTAATCCCTAAACTGGCAAAAAATCAGTATGTAGTAAGACAGTTTCAGATATAAATGTATAAACCTAGATTATGTCATAAAAGAAACCTAAAGATTGTAGTAAACAGAGAAGTATTTTTTAAAAGTGAACTTCACACTAACCAGAGCTGTGCAAAATCTTTACAGAAAAAAATAAAACAAGAATAAATCCAGAAAGAACTAAATAATAGCATCACCAACTCAATGGACATGAGTTTCAGCAAACTCTGGGAGATTGTGAAGGACAGGGAAACTTGGCGAGCTGCAGTCCATGGGGTCACAAAGAATCAGACATGACTTAGCAAAGAACAGCAACAACAATTTGTGGATGGAAAAATTCAATCACCTAAGCATGCCAATTTCCCACAAATTAATGAATAATGAATTCAAGGTAATTCTAAAAATTATCCCAGCAAGGTTTTTCATACATCCCGGCAAGCTGATTCTCAGCAGCACACAATGGAGAATACGTCAGATAATCTTGAGGAATTATACGGAGGGCACGTAAACCTACAGAGGTTAAAACAAGAGGGGCAGGAAACACGCATGCGTAGAGAGAAGCCACATATGTAACAGGGCATGGAACAGATCGATGGGTCAGGGGTGAGGCATTCAGTACATGATACTTGCACGATTACATTCCCATGTCAAGCTGTTCAAAAAAATTGTGAAATAAAGATTAAAATGTGAAAAACAAAACTCTGTATCTTTGGAAAACATGTACAAGAGTATTGTCTTAATCAAGATCAAAAGCCTGAAATCACAATGAGAGGATCAATGAATCTGATTATTTAAAATTATCCTCCTATTTTTGCAAAAGATCTCATGGATAAGAGTGAAAATTAAATGAAGTCAGGAAAAGATGGCAATGACGACCCTGTATGCAAGACAGCAAAAAAGACACAGATGTGTATAACAGACTTTTGGACTCAGAGGGAGAGGGAGAGGGTGGGATGATTTGGGAGAATGGCATTGAAACATGTATACTATCATGTAAGAATCGAATCACCAGTCTATGTCCGACGCAGGATACAGCATGCTTGGGGCTGGTGCACGGTGATGACCCAGAGAGATGTTATGGGGAGGGAGGTGGGAGGGGGGTTCATGTTTGGGAACGCATGTACACCCGTGGTGGATTCATGTCAATGTATGGCAAAACCAATACAGTATTGTAAAGTAAAATAAAGTAAAAAAATAATAATAATAATAAAAAAATAAATGAAGTCAGGAAACACATATAACCAAGGGGGTAGTATTCATAATCAATAAAATACAACAAATTGAAAAGATTCAAGGCTCAACAAATAAATGAGCAAAGCATTTCAATAGGTAATTCATAGAAGAGAAATTTGATGAGCTGACAAGAAAAAATGCTAAACTTCAGCTGTCATTAAATAAATGCCAATCAAAAGATATCACCTTATACCCATTTGTTTAGCAAAATTGAATGTGTTTGACATTTCCGAGTGTCAGCCAACATGTGGAACGACATCTCTCATCAACCACCCAAGAGCATGTAAGCTGGAGAGCCTTTGGAAGTACCAAGAAGAAAGATGAGATGCTTGCAGTTTTCGAGCCAACCTCTAGGTGTGTGCCCTAAAAATCTATGGCTTATGTATATCCAGAGAAATAAAGATTTCCAAAATTGTGGTTTAACAGAAAGTTAGAAACATTTCACACGACCATGAATAAAATGGATAAGTTGGGGTATCTTTATGCAACATACATACTTCAATAATTAAAATGAATTAACTGGGAACCACATGTAGCATACAGCTCTCAAAAATAATAATGATAGATAAGAAAGCATATTGCCGAATGATATGTAATCCATTACTCTGTATTTATCAAATATGAAAAACATTGAAAATATATTGTTTATGGTATGGATATATGTTCTGATAAATGTTGATTTCAGAAAACCTCCAAGGAGAGAAGAAGGGTAATGCAATTAGAAGAGGGGTCTCCAGAGGGTGTTGATGTTACGTGAAAGGCTTTTTATTTAGGTGCTTAGTCACTCAGTTGTGTCCAACTCTTTGTGACCCCGTGAACTGTAGCCCACCAGGCTCCTCTGTCCATGGGATTCTCCAGGCAAGAAGACTGGAGTGGGTTGCCATTCCCTTCTCTGTTTTCTTTAAGAATCTTGAAATAAACATGGGAAACTGTAAAGATTTGCTAAAATTGTTTGATGAGTATACAGGTATTCATTTCCTGTTTATATTTTTCTGAATGCTTGAAATATTAAATTTTAAAGGGAAACACTAATCCATTGTCATTATGAGGGAATAACATAATAGGAAAACACATGCTACACTGAAATTCTGGGAATTGAAGGATCCCTTACTTGCATTTTGGAGAAGGCGATGGCACCCCACTCAAGTACTCTTGCCTGGACAATCCCATGGACAGAGGAGCCTGGTGGGCTACAGTCCCCGGGGTTGTGAAGAGTCAGACACGACTGAGAGACTTCACTTTCACTTTTCACTCTCACGTACTGGAGAAGGAAATGGCAACCCACTCCAGTGTTCTTGCCTGGAGAATCCCAGGGACAGGGGAGGCTGGTGGGCGGCCGGCTATGGGGTCGCACAGAGTCGGACACGACTGAAGCGACTTAGCAGCAGCAGCAGCAGCAGCAGCAGCTTAGTCGCATTTTAGATTTTTTGACGTTAAAGATGCACCTTACAATCAAGATGTACATTAATATTTTTCCCCCTTAAAGTCGCTACAAATTGATGGCTCGTCCAACAGTTATCGGTGCTTTAGACTACAGTGTTGGTCTTTGTCATCACTGAACTCAGTCTCTATGTTCCTTAGCACTGAAATGGATTTATGAATCTGGTAATCTGACTGCTTTAATCTATCAGTTTCTTTTTCTGAAAGCGATGAGGGAAATCTTTCTCCAGGGCAGGGCTGGCTTCCTGGGTGTGAACCTTCTGATTCTCCACAGGGCCCTGTGCTCCGGAGAGCCTTGTGTTTGCTTTAATGTTGTGCTGTTTTCATCTTCAAACTCTTAATGACATTATTTCTGAGTCTGTGCCCTGGAATTGGAGCGATGGGACAGTGGAGCGTGTGCGTGTGCAGAGGGGACGGAGGGAAATGAGTCCTCCTGCCCCTCCTGGGTGCCCATTCCCATGGGCTTGTTGTGCCCAGTGGAGATAGAATTCGGGTGGGCCTGTGAGGTGCGACATCGTGGGAAGTGTTACATCTCAGTTCTTTCAGTTCATTAGCTCAGTCGTGTCCAACTCTTTGCGACCCCATGGTCTGCAGCACGCCAGGCCTCCCTGTCCATCACCAACTCCCAGAGCTTGCTCAAACTCATGTTCATTGAGTCAGTGATGTCATCCAACCATCTCATCCTCTGTCATCCCCTTCTTCTCCTGCCCTCAATCTTTCCCAGCATCAGAGTCTTTTCAAATGAGTCAGCTCTTCGCATCAGGTGGCCAAAGTATTGGAGTTTCAGCTTCAACATCAGTCCTTCCAACGAACACCTAGGACTGATGTCCTTTAGGATGGACTGGTTGGATCTCCTTGCAGTCCAAGGGACTCTCAAGAGTCTTCTCCAGCACCACAGTTCAAAAGCATCAATTCTTCAGCGCTCAGCTTTCCTTATAGTTCTACTCTCACTCATATCCATACATGGCCAGAGGAAAAACCATAGCCTTGACTAGACGGTCCTTTGTTGGCAAAGTAATGTCTCTGCTTTTTAATATGCTATCTAGGTTCATCATAACTTTCCTTCCAAGGAGTAAGCGTCTTTTAATTTCGTGGTTTCAGTCACCATCTGCAGTGATTTTGGAGCCCCCCAAAATTAAGTCTGATACTGTTTCCACTGTTTCTTCATCTATTTGCCATAAAGTGATGGACCAGATGCCATGATCTTCGTTTTCTGAATGTTGAGCTTTAAGCCAGCTTTTTCACTCTCCTCTTTCACTTTAATCAAGAGGCTCTTTAGCTCCTCTTCACTTTCTACCACAAGGGTAGTGTCATCTGCATATCTGAGGTTATTGATATTTCTCCCGGCAATCTTGATTCCAGCTTGTGCTTCTTCCAGCCCAGCGTTTCTCATGATGTACTCTGCATAGAAGTTAAATAAGCATGGTGACAGTATACCGCCTTAAGGTACTCTTTTTCCTATTTGGAACCAGTCTGTTGTTCCATGTCCAGTTCTAACTGTTGCTTCCTGACCTGCATACAGATTTCTCAAGAAACAGGTCAGGTGGTCTGGGATTCCCACCTCATTCAGAATTTTCCACAGTTTATTATGATCCATATAGTCAAAGGCTCTGGCATAGTCAATAAAGCAGAAATAGATGTTTTTCTGGAACTCTCTTGCTTTTTCCATGATCCAGTGGATGTTGGCAATTTGATCTCTGGTTCCTCTGCCTTTTCTAAAACCATCTTGAACATCTGGAAGTTCATGGCTCACGTATTGCTGAAGCCTGGCTTGGAGAATTTTGAGCGTTACTTTGCTAGCCTGTGAGCTGAGTGCAACTGTGTGGTAGTTTGAGCATTCTTTTGCACTGCCTTTCTTTGGGATTGGAATGAAAACTGACCTTTTCCAGTCCTGTGGCCACTGCTGAGTGTTCCAAATTTGCTGACATATTGAGTGCAGCACTTTCACAGCATCATCTTTCAGGATTTGAAATAGCTCAACTGGAATTCCATCACCTCCACTATCTTTGTTCGTAGTGATGCTTCCTAAGGCCCACTTGACTTCACATTCCAGGATGTCTAGCTCCAGGTGAGTGATCACACCACTGTGATTATCTGGGTCATGAAGCTCTTTTTTGTACAGTTCTTCTGTGTATTCTTGCCACCTTTTCTTAATATCTTCTGCTTCTGTTAAGTCCATACCATTTCTGTGCTTTATTGAGCCCATCTTTGCATGAAATGTTCCCTTGGTATCTCTAATTTTCTTGAAGAGATCTCTAGTCTTTCCCATTCTGTTGTTTTCCTCTATTTCTTTGCACTAATCACTAAGGAAGGCTTTCTTATCTCTTCTTGCTGATCTTTGGAACTCTGCGTTCAAATGGGTATATCTTTCATTTTGTCCTTTGCTTTCTGCTACTCTTCTTTTCACAGCTATTTTTAAGGCCTCCTCAGAGAGCCATTTTGCTTTTTTACATTTCTTTTTCTTGAGGATGGTCTTGCTCCCTGTCTTCTGTACAATGTCACGAATCTCCATCCATAGTTCATCAAGCACTTGGTCTATCAGATCTAGTCCCTTAATCTATTTCTTACTTCCACTGTATAATCGTTAGGGATTTGATTTAGGTCTTACGTGAATGGTCTAGTAGTTTTCCCTACTTTCTTCAACTTAAGTCTGAATTTGGCAATAAGGAGTTCATGATCTGAGCTGGAGTCAGCTCCTGGTCTTGTTTTTGCTGACTGAATAGAGCGTCTCCATCTTTGCCTGCAAAGAATATAATCAATCTGATTTCCGTGTTGACCATCTGGTGATGTCCATGTGCAGAGTCTTCTCTTGTGTTGTTGGAAGAGGGTGTTTGTTATGACCAGTGCATACTCTTGGCAGAACTTTATTAGCCTTTACCCTGCTTCATTCTGTAATCCAAGGCCAAATTTGCCTGTTACTGCAGGTATCTCTTGACTTCCTACTTTTGCATTCCAGTCACCTATAATGAAAAGGATATCTTTTTTGGGTGTTAATTCTAGAAAGTCTTATAGGTCCTTATAGAACCTTTCAACTTCAGCTTCTTCAATATTACTCATCATGGCATAGACTTGGATAACTGTGATATTCAATGGTTTGTCTTGGAAACGAACAGAGATCATTCTGTCGTTTTTGAGACTGCATCCAAGTACTGCATTTTGGACTCTTTTGTTGACCATGATGGCTACTCCATTTTTTCTAAAGTGATTCTTGCCAACAGTAGTAGATATAATGGTCATCTGAGTTAAATTCACCCATTCTAGTCCATTTTAGTTTGCTGATTCCTAGAATGTCAACATTCACTCTTGCCATCTCCTGTTTGACCACTTCTAATTTGCCTTGATTCATGGACCTGACATTCCAGGTTCCTATGCAATATTGCTCTTTACAGCATCAGACCTTGCTTCCATCACCAGTCACATCCACAACTGGGTGTTATTTTTGCTTTGGCTCTGTCTCTTCATTCTTTTGGAGTTATTTCTCCACTGATCTCCAGTAGCATATTGGGCACCTACTGACCTGGGGAGTTCATCTTTCAGGGTCCTTTCTTTTTGCCTGTAAGACTGAGCAAGCAGGGCTCTTACGGGGAGGCCGTCCTTTCTGTTCAAACCAGGACTTGCTCTGCATGCAGAAAGGACGATGGCGTTCTGAGAACTCTGAGTGCCCTCAGAGCCCTATCACACTGTTTCTTGTTCCTGTTACTCTGTGTTAATCAGCAACTTAAGCGGGAAAGGATAATGTAGAACAGAGAAAGACAGGGGGACCCATACTCCCTTTTCTTTTCAGTCCTCCCATACTCATTCATAAGCTGAAAATAGAATATTGGTAGAATATGTGTGCATCAGGAAGTGGAATCAAAGCAGTTGAATTCATTTGGTGCAGCATTTCCACTGTTCTTGCAAAAACAAAACCCATGCACATATGGTCTACGGGTGTGCGATTTCAGGGATTTCACATATAAGTTAGAAGTTCTTGTGTTTGCATTTTAAGTTGGAATTGAACAATATAAAGACGAATGATAATATTCAGGCTAATAATTTACTATTTTAATTTTCCTTTATTTAGAATAGCATTAAAGGGAAAACACACACACACACAAAGAACAGAGAGAGAGAAACACCATAAAAGAAAGGAAAAAGCTTCATCTTTTAGTTAGCAGCATTTTTCTCCTACTTTTGGAACAAGGGGTTCCTCAGTTTCATCTTCATTGGACACCCCCAAAGTATGTGGCCAGCTGTGCTACATAAGCAGTGCTCCATGGGCAGTTTCTTCAGCATCACCCTGCCCATGGCAGAGGCTCCGTGGATAAGCATGAGGTAGCATGTGTCTCCTACAGCAGAAAGGAGCAGGGAAACAGCTACACAGGAGGCTCCTCCCCAGGGTTATTCTAATCACATGCTCCCCCCAAATGACCAATTTCTGTTTTAGAACCAGACGTGAATCAGAATTCTTTTGCTTGAAATTACATATAGACAAAATCAGTTCATTCTTATCATCATTCATAATAACCACGTAGTATACATTTTTTGTTGTTGTTGCAGAGACTCACAGCTGTTCTAAAATCCACTTCCTGGTTCATGAGTACTCACACTGGACTACATTTCCCAGAATCCTATGCAGTAAAGTGTGGCCATGTGACTGAGTTTTTGTCAAGGGGCATGAGTGTAAGTGATATGTTCCATTTCCGGGTCTGGCCTGCTAAGCCCTCCCGTGTACCCTCCTCCATATCTTTTCCTCCTCTGGATGACTGGGATTGTGAAGCTGAAAAGAGGAAATGCAGGTGGCCGAGAGGCACATGAAAGGACGCTCAACACGGCTAATCATCAGGGATATGCAAAGTAAAACCACGATGAGGTATCACCACACACCTGGCAGAATGACTATCACCAGAAAGAACACAAGTAACAGATGCTGATGTGGATGTGGAGACAAGGGAGCCCTCATACAGCGTCAGTGGGAATGTAAATTCATGCATCCACTGAGGAAAACAGCACGGCGGGGTCTCAACTAGAACTAGAACTACCACCTGATCCAGCAATTCCATTCCTGGGTATATGTTTGAAAAACAAAAAACTAATTCAAAGAGATACATGCACACCCAATGTTCATAGCAGCATTCTTTACATTTGCCAAAATATGGAAGCAACCTAAGTGTCCAGTGATAGATGAATGGATAAAAAAAGTTGTAGTATACATTTATCATGGAATACTACTCAGCTGAGAAAAAGGACAAAATTTTGCCATTTGTGGCAACACTGGATACATTTGGAGGGCATCATGCTGAGTGAAATAAATCAGAAATATAAATACTGGATGATATTGTTCATATGTGGAATCTAAAAGAATACAACAAACTACTGAATATAACAAAAAAGAAGCAGATGCAGATATACGTAACACACCAGCGGTTACCACTGCAGGTGGGGAGGAAGGAGGAGCAATATAGGGGTGGAGGAATAAGAGGTACAAACTATCAGGCCTAAAATAGGCTACAAGGGTATACTGTACAACACAGGGAATATAGCCAATATTTTATCAGTTCAGTTCAATCCCTCAGTCATGTCTGACTCTGCGACCCCATGAATCACAGCATGCCAGGCCTCCCTGTCCATCACCAACTTCCTTGCTCAAACTCATGTCCATTGAGTCAGTGATGCCATCCAGCCATCTCATCCTCTGTCATCCCCTTCTCTTCCTGCCCCCAATCCTTCCCAGCATCAGGGTCTTTTCCAGTGAGTCAACCCATTGCGTGAGGTAGCCAAAGTATTGGAGTTTCAGCTTCAACATCAGTCCTTCCAATGAACACCCAGGACTGATCTTCTTCAGGATGGACTTGTTGGATCTCCTTGAAGTCCAAGGGACTCTCAAGAGTCTTCTCCAACACCACAGTTCAAAAGCATCAATTCTTCAGTGCTCAGCTTTCGTCACCATCCAACTCTCACATCCATACATGACCACTGGAAAAACTATAGCCTTGACTAGATGGACCTTTGTTGGCAAAGTAATGTCTCTGCTTTTAAGTATGCTATCTACGTTGGTCATAACTTTCCTTCCAAGGAGTAAGTGTCTTCTAATTTCATGGCTGCAATCAACATCTGCAGTGATTTTGGAGTCCCAAAAAATAAAGTCTGATACTGTTTCCCCATCTATTTGCCATGAAGTGATGGAACCTGATGCCATGATCTTTGTTTTCTGAATGTTGAGCTTTAAGCCAACTTTTTCACTCTCCTTTTTCACTTTCATCAAGAGGTTTTTTAGTTCCTCTTCACTTTCTGCCATAAGGGTGGTGTCATCTGCAATCTGAGGTTATTGATATTTCTCCCGGCAATCTTGATTCCAGCTTGTGCTTCTTCCAGCCCAGCGTTTCTCATGATGTACTCTGCATAGAAGTTAAATAAGCAGAGTGACAATATACAGCCTTGACATACTCCTTTTCCTATTTGGAACCAGTCTGTTGTTCCATGTCCAGTTCTAACTGTTGCTTCCTGACCTGCATACAGGTTTCTCAAGAAACAGGTCAGGTGGTCTAGTATCCCCATTTCTTTCATAATTTTCCACAGTTCGTTGTGATCCACACAGTTAAAGGCTTTGGCATAGTCAGTAAAGCAGAAATAGATGTTATTTTGGAACTCTCTTGCTTTTTTGATGATCCAGCAGATGTTGGCAATTTGATCTCTGGTTCCTCTGCCTTTTCTAAAACCACCTTGAACATCTGGAAGTTCACGGTTCATGTATTGCCGAAGACTTGGAGCCTTGAAACCTTGGAGGCTTGGAGAATTTTGAGCATTACTTTACTAGCTTGTGAGATGAGTACAGTTGTGCAGTAGTTTGAGCATTCTTTGGCATTGACTTTTTTTGGGATTGGAATGAAAACTGACCTTTTCCAGAGTATGGCATTTAAAAATTGTGAATCGCTATATTGTATACCTGTAACATACAATATTGTTTAGCAACTATACTTCAGTTGAAAAAAAAACTATGACAAGGCTGCAATCGTAGGGACCCACTAGCCTAGGTCCCTGCAACTACATAGACCACAGTCCTCTTCTCCCATCTCATCTGAACCTGACCAGCAGTGACCTATTAACCTGAAAAATAAGTAAACATACATCACTTCATGTCAAATAGATGGGGAGACAGTGAAAACAGTGTCAGACTTCATTTTTCTGGGCTCCAAAATCACTGCAGATGGTGATTGCAGCCATGAAATTAAAAGATGCTTCCTCCTTGGAAGGAAAGTTATGACCAACCTAGATAGCATATTAAAAAGCAGAGACATTACTTTGCCAACAAAGGTCCGTCTAGTCAAGGCTATGGTTTTTCCAGCGGTCATGTATGGATGTGAGAGTTGGACTATAAAGAAAGCTGAGCACCAAAGAATTGATGCTTTTGAACTGTGGTGTTGGAGAAGACTCTTGAGAGTCCCTAGGACTGCAAGGAGATCCAACCAGTCCATCCTGAAGGAGATCAGTCCTGGGTGTTCATTGGAAGGACTGATGTTGAAGCTGAAACTCCAATACTCTGGCCACCTGATGTGAAGAGCTGACTCATTTGAAAAGACCCTGATGCTAGGAAAGACTGAGGGCAGGAGGAGAAGGGGATGACAGAGGATGAGATGGCTGATGGCACCACCGACTCAATGGACATGGGTTTGGGTGAACTCCGGGAGCTGGTGATGACAGGACGCCTGGCATGCTGCAGTTCATGGGGTCACAAAGAGTCGGACACAACTGAGCAACTGAACTGAACTGAACTGTTTCTTTAGCTACTGAAATTTAGCAGTATGTTCTGTTACTTTGTGCAGCCTAGCTTAACCTAACTGACTTGCTCAACATAGTTGTTATATGGACAAAAGGAGCCAATGAAAATTATCCAGAAATTACTTTCCCCAACCCTATTACCTTTCTTCTTCACTAATTCTAGAGAACAACTTTTACAATTATATTTCCCAACTTATATTATTTGAATTTCTCTTGAAAACAGAGCTTTTGCCCTGACTCCCAAGAATCCAAATTGATACTAAACACAATTAAGAGTTACATAGGTGTTTTTCTTCTGGACTTAATAAAGGCCACTAAGAGCCCAGAAGTAATTTATCAATTGAGTATAGTTCCTGCCAAGGACGTCTTAAGAGTGCGTGGCGACAGAAGGCACGGGTTTCCCCCTGGATCTGCTCGTGGCCTGTAAATTCCCAGGTGTGGTTTTTTCCTCCAACTGGGGACTGCCATCAGCTCTGCTGAATTATTATAAGGCTGTATTAATCACAGGGCACAGGGAAACTGCTAATGAGTCTTAGAGGAAAAGTCATATAGAAGGAATAATACTCTAGTTGTTTTACTTTAAATAGAAGTTGGGTGTCAAAAGGGAAATTTGTTCTCATTCACTTCATAAATAATGACTCCCAGTATTCAGATTCTTCTTTTCTCTGCAAAAGACCATTTTATTCTGTACTAAAACTGGGAAGTTTGTACTACTGTTGGAGTAGTCGATTGATAAATTTATTGATGAGCCCATTCAAAAGAATGCCATTGAAACAATCATCTTAAAGTAAAACATGTTTATTAGATTTCTAGTAAGCAGCATAAAGCCAGCCATATTTCTGAAAATAATTAAACGTTTTTATCTTAGATCAATCTTATATTTAAATACATAGAGATTTAACTTCCTTAGTAGATGAGGGGATTCCCTGCTGGCTCAGACAGTAAAGAATCTGCCTGCAATGCAGGAGACCGGGGTTTGATTCCTAGGTTGGGAAGATCCCCTGGAGGAGGGCATGGCAACCCACGCCAGTATTCTTGCCTGGAGAATCCCATGGACAGAGGAGCTTGGGAGGCTAGAGTCCATGGGGTCGCAAAGAGTTGGACACAACTAAGCAACTTCACTTTCTTTCACAGTAGATTAAAAATGAATATACTCTAGAATATTATAGTGTAATCTATTACTTATATTGAACTGGACAAACCAAACCATGTCTTTCTGAAATAGCACTAGATACAGTAGAAGCTGCATGCAAATGATTAGACAGTAGTCTGAATACTGCGTTCTCTGTATCTAAGTTTTGAATCTTTTAAGATACAACTGATGCAAAACATTAAAAGAATAAATTAAAAGAAAACACTGATAAAGTTTACTGAGCACATACCATCAGCAAAGTATGGTGGTAGGGATTATGCAGGGGGATGAAAGGATTTTGGGAAAGTAAGAACTTTACATCACCCTTTGTGTAGACTTTTACTTGTCAAATAACACTTGCATCTCTCATCTCCCTTGATCCCCACCACACCTTCGTGAGGTCAGAGGGCGGGACGGCCCCACTTCACAATGAGAACACAGTGTTCTACACCCACTGGATTAGTTTCCTAGGGCCACAGTAAAAACGGATCACTAACTTGGTGACTTGAAACAACAAAAATGCGTTATCTCACCGTCTAAAATCAAGGTGTAAGCTGAGCTGCACTCTCTCTGAGAGAGCTAAGGGAAGCTTCTGTTTTATGTCTCTCTACAAATTCTAGGGTCACTGGCCACCCCCAGTTTGTAGAAGCATCACTCTAATCTCTTCCTGCATCTCCACGGAGGGCTCTTCCTTCGGGGTGTGGCTGTCTCTGCCTGTCTCCTCTTCTTTAAGGACACTGGCCACACTGATTAAGGGCCCACCCTACCCCAGTAGGACCTCATTGTAACTAATAATGTCCTCACAACTCTATTTCCTAATAAGGTCACATCCTGAGCCCCTGGGAGGGATGCAAAATTTGGGAGACACTTTCCAATGCCGTACCCACCTCCTGCAATGTTTCTGTCTGAGTGAAGCTTCCCTTATGACTCCAGTCCACATCAGAACAGAGCTCCAGGCACAGGACACTCTGTGGGGAAAGGCGTGGAGGAAGTGCCTCCTGAGTGTAGTGGAAGCTTGGCTCTGGGAGGTGAAGACACGGGCGTAGAGGACCACTGGTGGGAGATGATGCTGCCACGTGGCAAGTGCGACCCGCGTGGAAATAACTTTGAAAACCATTATTGCAGGGAAGTCCGTGACAGGTTTTGACGGAAAAATGGCGAAGGTGGTGGGGTCTGTGAGCTGCTGGTTAGGAGCTTGTTAAGGTAGTTGAGACTGCACGTGTGTTCAGTCGTGTCTGACTCTTTGTGACTCTGTGGACCGCAGCCCTCCAGGCTCCTCTGTCCACGAGATTCTCCAGGCAAGAATACTGGAGAGGGTTGCCATGCCCTCCTCCAGGGGATCTCCCAACCCAGGGAGCGAACCTGTGTCTCCTGCATCTCCTGCGTTGGCAGGCGAGTTCTCTACCAGAAGAGCCACCTGGAAAGTCCCAGTTGAAAGAGCAATAGAGAAAAAAGAAGGAAGAGTGACATAGCAAAGGAACAGTGGGCAAAATTAGCGATTGAGAGTTTTAGGGTGAGGGGAGGAGGGAAAATAAAAGGAAGCATGCAGAAGTTTGCCCCTAAAGACAAACTGAGGGCTGAGGTCCCAGGCCCAGGTTGGGGTGGCGTAATATCCAATTTTGTGGGTTAACTTTGTATAAGCACCCCTACGAATACCACCACCCTTCATCCTGATGAAATATACATAATCAAGACATGCATAAGTAACTCTGTGGCTAAGGAACTATACAACTCCATCTTTTCATTATTCTCTGACTCCGTGTCTAAGACATCACTCATTTGTCTTTTGCATTTCTCCTTTCAATTCTTTTGTTTGACTCGTTTCCTAGGAGCAGTTATGAAACATAAGGCGTTCAATCTTTCTTTGAAGAACAATGCCCGTTCCAGATTGGTGATGAGCCCTTCATTCTTCTCTTTGTGCCTTAGTTTACTGGAATAATCACCTTTTCTCGAGTTGTTACTTTTTCAACAAGCACTCATACAGTGTTTACTATTTGCCAAGCACTGTTTCAAGCATTCTATAGCTATAAATCCACTTAATCATCATAAGGACCCCTCTACGGTAGGTACTGTTAGCTCCGTTTTGTGGACGAGGAAACTGAGGTGTGGTGAGGCTGGATGAACTTGACCAAGGGTAGGGGGCAGAGCCTGTGCCCCTTAGCCACTGCCATACCATCTTGTGGTCAGCAGGAAGACCAGGGGCTGCTGATCAGGACAGCACTTGCTTATCTCTAAGACCTGGCAGCCCCTGGATGCAGAATGCTGTGCAACCTCTGACCATAGGGAACGGTCATAATTTTGAAACGTCGATACTGTTTAGAATGAGTAGGCCAACAATAGGATTATTTCTGACCAAATATGGGACTGCTAAGTTTTTGGACTGGGATGAAGCTGTAGAATCACACCTGCCTCCCTCACTTGCTCATCTTTGGCCAGTGGTACAGACGCATCATCTCTCACCTGAAGTTTACCGTAAACCCGGACACATACAGATGACCGTTTCCTATGATGGGACTAAATCCGACTTCAAACTCATTAATGATACGATCCCAAAGTAGTGGTTCTCAAATTTGGGTGTGGATACAAGTTACTTAGAGAATTAAAGTACAAATTCCAGATTCTTAGTCCCACCTGCCCTGAGATTCTCACTCAAGGAATGGGTGAGGCCTTGGGTACTCCACGTTTAAACAAGCATGGTGATTCTAAAGCTGTTCATCCAAGGATGTACTTTAAGAAATACCGTCGGAGGTGGAGCTACCAGAACCTTATACGGAGGTGAGAAAATATTTTCCTCAATATTTTAAACTATTTTTTAGAACATTGAGAATTCTCTTATATTTAACATTTAATACATACTTCTACTTAAATAACAGATGGTAAGAGATGTCTATCAAATTTTATCAGTGAGGTTTCTCAATGATAAGTTCTTTCAAACATTCTGAAAGATTTATTACTTCTGGAAATTTGATGATATGGACAAAAATAGCTTTCCATGAGATAAAAGTATCCAAAATCTATATTGAAATTTTCCCATTAGTTGTGCATAGTCTGTACCTAATTTTGGCTAACGACAGTCTTGAGACTTTGTGCATGATTATTCTCGTCGCGTGAATCACATGAATCTTCCACAGTCCATGTACATGACCTGCCAGGGCTCAGAGTCTCAGAGCCCAAGGGCCACAGCATTAACCACTTCACGCTCCATTTCAGCGGTAAATTAAGCCATGCAACTTGAAGTATACAGCCTGATTCTTCAAGAAGCTTGGCTTACAGACAAGAGGGACGACAAAGGCATCCTGAATTCATTTCCTCCACGATGGATATCCGTAATGGAGCCTGCACATCCGTAACAGAGCCTGGAGCCTGCACATCCGTAACAGAGCCTGGAGCCTGCACATCCGTAACAGAGCCTGGACATCCGTGATGGAGCCTGGACATCCGTACATCCGTGACGGAGCCTGGACATCCGTGACGGAGCCTGGACATCCGTGATGGAGCCTGGACATCCGTGATGGAGCCATTGGTTCCCCTCAGGACAGCGGCACTTAAAAGAGCCAGACCACAGTGGTTGAAGGTGTTTGTGTTTCTCTTCCTAACACTCTGAGAGCCTTAAAGTAACCAGGTTTCCTCTTGCTCAGTTACTCCTGACTAGAACTAAATTATAATTCTTCAGGAGGATGTTTAAACTCATTCTCCATTTACAACCGAGGGCAGTTTCTCAGCCCTGCGTCTTGTTTCAAAGAAAGCCTAGATTAATACCCTGGGAATGGAGCTTTTGCTCTAATTCCTCAATTTTATCCAATTTTAAGTGGCTTTTCTGAGTATATAGAACCATCTTCTTCAGATAATCTCAGCGATTTTGGTATTTTAGAACAATTAACACTTTAAATTCAAAAACCTTCTGCAATTTGAAAATTTCAAAGTTCTCTGAAAAAAAATTACAATCAAGGAACAAAGGAATAATAAAAAAATACAGAGCACATATTCTAAAACCTCATGTGATGAGATGGGTTATAAAAGCAAGTGAGAAATTAAATATATACCTCTGCGAAAAAAACAAAAGACATAACACTTAAACATGATCTCTTAATTTAAAAAACAATCGGCTGGCTTTCACCAGGCTTACTGTGCATTTCAGATACAAGTGGGCTTTTGACAGGCACGCGGTGTTCAGGAGACAGGACGGTTACCCGAAGGACGAGGCTGTCATGATACGCCACTTCTGTGAGCAGGAAAGGCAAGGCCCTCCTCTGTATACACAAAGAGCCCTGTGACTTTTCTGGGTTTGGGCAAGCTGCTTCTGCTACTGACCTATTGACTGATCTAATTCTCCTGCCACAGAAAATGAAGCTGATCAAAACCAATCCAAGTGAGGACACACAGTTATAAAATAACCTGAAGCTTTTATTCTTCAAATCTTTCCTGAGCTTCCACCATCTGCAGGGCTTCCCAGGTGGCGCTAGCGGTAAAGAACCCGCCCGCCGGTGCAGGAGACCTAAGAGCTGTGGGTTTGATCCCTGGGCCCGAAGATCCCCGGAGGAGGGCATGGCAACTCGCTCCAGTGTTCTTGTCTGGAGTATCCCATGGACAGAGGAGCCTGGTGGGCTGCAGTCCATGGGGTCACAAAGAGGCGGACAGGACTGAGCACACAGCACAGACACCCCTGTCTTGCAGCAGTGCCCACCCCACCCCCCACCCTCCCGGGGCAGCTCAAGGCTGAGAAACACGAAAACCACGTGGACACAGCCGTTCCGGGCTCGCCAGCACCCTCGTGCTGTTCTGAATGTCTCGGTCTGTGCCACTTCGCTCTGATGATTTTGCTGGGTTCTTATTTGTAACAAAATCTAAATGTATTCACTCATAATAGGAAGGGTTTATATGGAGTTATTTTATTTTCATCTCTGCAGTGACCTTTCAGATTCTTCTGCCACCGTTTTATGCGCCATATTTTAGTCTAATTGAGTATGTGTGGAAGAAAGGTGAAGCTTGAAGCACGGGATGTCAGAAAGACTGGGAGAATTATTGTGACCTGTCTAAACTGCATTTGCTCTGTTCCCTTTGTGAATGCCCTCGTAAATACTGGAGACACTCTCGGGCTCAGTGCTGTGTAAAAACAAAATGTCACAGAAATTATTTCTGTGAAATGAGAAGAAGCGGAAGGAGTCATCCAGAGGAATTAAATGTATGCAGCAGACGCCATGCGGTGGCTCTGGAGCCCTGTCTCAAGGTCAGCCATTCTAGCAGAAGGTGTGAGGCCTAATCTAGGGGTTAACGAGACAGTACTTTAGGCGTGCTACTTGAGTAAAATTGCATACCATTGTATTTCAGCACCTTGTTGTAAATGAAAGCATCATTTGGCAAGTTCGGATTAAAATAAAAGTCTCTCACCCAGCCAAAGGCCTCCCCCATGAACCCCTCCCTCACCGCCTGCTCATCACTGTTGCTGCCATGCTTTATTGCCATGGTTCTGCATGTACAAACACATGTGTTATCTACTGGATAAAAAGAGAATCATGCCTTCATTTGGTTCTCCCATGCTTATGTATGCCTGCTTTCTTACAATAAATTCTTTTCTCCTAGGCAGAATATATATATCCTAATTTATAAAAACTCTGCACAGCCTTCCATTATCAGTAGTAACTGATAAACACTTAGACACTTTACAAATCTTTGCTATTTCAATAAAACCTATGTTATTATTTCCACAGGATAGTCGGCTAGTAATAGAGTTGTGAAAGTCACTCAGTCGTGTCCGACTCTTTGGGACCCCATGGACTATGCAGTCCATGGAATTCTCCAGGTCAGAATACTGGAGTGGGTAGTCTTTCCCTTCTCAAGGGGATCTTCCCAACCCAGGGATCAAACCCAGGTATCCAGCATTGCAGGCGGATTCTTTACCAGCTGAGCCCCAGGGGAAGCCCAAGAATACTGGAGTGCATAGCCTAGCCCTTCTCCAGGGCATCGGCCCGAACCAGGAATTGAACAGGGGTCTCTTGCATTTCAAGCAGATTCTTTACCAACTGAGATATCAGGGAAGCCCAGAAGTAGACTTCAGGGTGGGGCAAAAGGCACACTTAAGGTGAGATTGCTAAATTATCCTTCAAACAATTATGTTTCCTGTTCACCTTCTCTTTGGCTGTAAACAAGAGTGTTTGTTTCTAGGGATCTCATGAAAACAAGAGGTCGTATTTCATTGTGATTTTCACTACTTTATTGTTAACACAATCAATCATCCCTTTGCTTTTTTTGATTATTTGTGCTTCTTCTCTGAATTACTTCTTATTATTGCATTGTCTGTCTTCTTCTTATTACTATTTAGGAGCTTTTTGTGTGTCCAGGGCATTAGTTAGTTCAGTCGCTCAGTCATGTCTGACTCTTTGCTACCCCATGGATTGCAGCAGGCCAGACTTCCCTGTTCATCACCAACTCCTGGAACCCGCTCAAACTCCTGTCCATTGAGTCAGTGATGCCATCCAACCATCTCATCTTCTGTCGTCCCATTCTCCTCCTGCCTTCAATCTTTCCCAGCATCAGGGTCTTTTCAAATGAGTCAGTTCTTCCCATCAGGTGGCCAAAGTATTGGAGTTTCAGCTTCAGCATCAGTCCTTCCATCAAATATTCAGAAATTATTTCCTTTAGGATGGACTGGTCGGATCTCCTTGTAGTCCAAGGGACTCTCAAGAGTCTTCTCCAACACCACAGTTCAAAAACACCAGTTCTTCAGCACTCAGCTTTCTTTAGAGTCCAACTCTCACATCCACACATGACTACTGGAAAAACCATAGCTTTGACTAGACGGACCTTTGTTGGCAAAGTAATGTCTCTGCTTTTTAATATGCTGTCTAGGTTGGTCATAACTTTTTTTCCAAGGAGTAAGCATCTTTTAACTCTTTTTCATGGCTGCAGCACCGTCTGCAGTGATTTTGGAGCCCAAAAAAATAAAGCCTGTCACTGTTTCCATTGTTTCCCAATCTATTTGCCCTGAAGAGATAGGACCAGATGCCATGATCTTCGTTTTCTGAATGTTGAGCTTTAAGCCAACTTTTCCACTCTCCTATTTCACTTTCATCAAGAGGCTCTTTAGTTTTTCTCTTTCTGCCATAAGGGTGGTGTCACCTGCGTATCTGAGGTTATTGATATTTCTCCCAGCAATCTTGATTCCAGCTTGTGCTTCATCCAGCCCGGCATTTTGCATGATACACTATGCATATAAGTTAAATAAGCGGGTGACAATATACAACCTTGATGTACTCCTTTCCCAATTTGGAAGCAGTCTGTTGTTCGATGTCTGGTTCTAACTGTTGCTTCTTGACCTGCATACAGATTTCTCAGGAGGCAGGTAAGGTGGTCTGGTATTCCCATCTCTTTAAGAATTTCCCACAGTTTATTTTGATCCACATAGTCAAAGGCTTTGGCATAGTCAATAAAGCAGAAGTAGATGTTTTTCTGGAACTCTTGCTTTTTCCAAGATCCAGTGGATGTTGGCGATTTGATCTCTGGTTCCTCTGCCTTTTCTAAATCCAGTTTGAAAATCTGTAAGTTCATGGTTAACATACTGTTGAAGTCTCACTTGGAGAATTTTGAACATTACTTTGCTAGCGTGTGAGATGAGTGCAATTGTGTGGTAGTTTAAGCATTCTTTGGCATTGCCTTCCTTTGGGATTGGAATGAAAACTGACCTTTTCCAGTCCTGTGGCCACTGCTGAGTTTTCCAAATTTGCTGGCATATTGAGTGCAGCACTTTCACAGCATCATCTTTCAGGATTTGAAACAGCTCAACTGGAATTCCATCACCTCCACTAGCTTTGTTCATAGTGATGCTTCCTAAGGCCCGCTTGACTTCACCTTCCAGGATGTCTGGCTCTAGGTGAGTGATCACACCATTGTTGTTATCTGGGTCATGAAGATATTTTTTCGTACAGTTCTTCTGTCCAGGGCACTAAATGTTTACTATTTTATGTATTGAAATTATTTTGTCCCAGTTTGTCATTTGCCAAGGAACCCTATGTTGGGTTGTTTCTGCTTGCACATGAGTTTTTAGCTTTTTTTTAATAGTCAGATCCATCAATCTTTTCCTCAATGCCTCTTAGCTTTTGGGTTTAGGTTAGAAGTATCTTCTCTACCCTGACATTTTTTAGAATAAGTTATTGTACATTTTCTTCTAGTACTTTTATACTGTTAATATTTTACACATAAATCTTTGCACTTTTTCAAAACTATTTGTGGAGTACTGGGAGGCACACATTCTGACTTTATTTTCCCCCAAACAGAACAATGAACTCAGTTCCATTTATTGAATAATTCAGCTTTCCCCTACTGATTTAAAGTGTCGTCTTTACTGAATTTCAGATTTTTATATACTTTGAGCTTTGCTTCTGGCCTCTTTACCGTTTTCTGCTGATTCTCTCTCAATGTCTGCACTATTTTAGTTAGAGCAGGGCAAACAATTTCTTCTCCTTTATCTCCTCCACCTTTACAGTTTCTAATTATATTTTAAAATTATTTTTCATAAGAATATAATTCATGGAAACACACATTTTGAAGTATGTAAAAGAAGTTTTAAGTGTACAAGATACCTATAGGGAGCATTATTATGGGGTATCAGAATATAGGCTGTTCAACAGTTACCATCATATTATTGATTGTAGAGCTTACATCAGACAGTGCAAAGGGCATCCTATAAAATTACCCTGCTCTTGGAGACTCTGGTGTATAAGAAGCACTTGTCTTCTCCACTAGCTCTGAGCCCCAACTTCCTTTCTGCACTCTTCTCTGCCCTGCCCCAACCTCCGTTCTTTTGAAGGATCCTAATCCTGTGGAAACTCTGGATATTTTTTTATTGGGTCAGGGCCTCCTTCCTAAGTTTCTCTGCCTCTTGTCCAAAGAATTCTTAAGAAAAATAAAGTCAAATGATTTTATATTTGGTTACCTTATAATCTATTAAATTAAGGTTTAAATAAAAAATCAATTCAAATATTTAAGATGATAGGATATGTGGCCAATGAAAATCAATTCAAATATTTAAGATGGCATATGTGGCCATTTTCATCAAAAAACTGAACATCAGTTTCTATAATTAGAAAGCTTTGTTCAATTTTAACATCATTTCCTTGAGAAAAATCAAATTCTGTGTATATATATAGATATATATATTTCCAATTTCATTATCTATTCTAGAAAGCAGGGTTTTTCCTGCATCATGTTGAAAAATGCAGAGAATTAATTTATGTTCATATGCCCAAGACTGCATAGTTGGTTCTACAATATGTGACTTTCAACTGAAGACCCACTAGATGAGATCTTAGATAATCAAATATGTTTTCTAAAGTCATATTTTATTGTAAACATCTTTTTTCCAAATTAAAAAGACCAAAATTTAATGAAATTGTTTTAAAGTTGGCGTTTCTCCCTTTTTCCACTTGATGTATTTCCAAAGTTTTTTTCCCTTTCTTTTAAAAAACATAACAACTCAAGTGGGACGAAGACGGGAAAAGAAGAACAAGTCAGAGTCAGAAACACATTACTGTGTCAAACAAGAACACACAAGCTTGTCTACTGTTTTCCTTCAGGATACTATCTCAACGTTCTGAATGCTTTATGTTGGAGACTTTTAATTCTTCCCAAAGCACACAAGCCAATATAGATGCTTAGAGTAGGTATCCAAAAGAATGAGAAGCCGCATCAGCAGAAATGACCCCTATACAGCACCTTCTTTCCCCAAGTGACCTTTCGCTTTTGTCAATGAACAGTATAAAGGATTACCAAGGAGAATGAAATGGATGTTCTGTAGAGTTCAACTCAGGAGAATGAGCTCCTCTGACTGAGAAGCGAGGTGAAATTCACACAGTAGGTGCAGTAAAGCAGACACAGAAATGCCACCTCAGTGCTAGGTCAGCTGGAAGTGAGAATTATAAGAGAGGTCACCAAACCCATGAGATGCCACCAAGCAAAATGTGGCCCATCAGCCTGCACCCTGGAAGCCCTGGAGTAGACAGAGCTGCAGCAGGCAGATGCGTCTCATTTGTAGATAAAAGGATGAGAACTGTTTGAGTACTCCATGACACTAAGATATAAAAGTGTGGCCAAAGAAGAGACTCTTGCCCGAGGAATTGGAAAGGAAGAGAAAAATGATTACGTGAATAATGACTTGCAGCTTACAGAGCACTTTATCATATGTGAGCTTCACAACAACATAATTGTTTTGATTTTTTGATTAACAAACTGAGTCTTGATGGGGTTAGATGAGAGGTCAACAAACCAAATTTCAGGTATTCCATTATCCCTGAAAACATCGACTGAGTCAGGTGTGGGTAAGCGCAGCCACTGTGAGGTTGGTAGGGACAATGCTTTCATATTATGACTCTGGAAAGGAGAAGAATGTACCTCACAGTTCTTAGATTTAGAACAGCTTTTATTTTACTCATGGAGTCACACTTTGGCCTCAAGGACTGCCGATCAAACACCTCCTGGCACTTGGCAGAGGAAGCGTGTGGCCGGGGTCTGATGAAGCATCTTGTGGCTCCCACGACAAAGGAAGGAACCCAGGCCTGAGAAGGTCTGGGTCTGGCTCACTTCCCCACGTGATGGGGATTCTCTGAGCACCTTCATCACCGGAACTCATACGGGATGCCACCAAGATCAGCAACTTCATGCTCTTAAGTGACAAAATTTCAACTAACATCAATGTTATTCAGCAGTCTCCATGGGTAAAAACTCATACAAGTAAACTAGTTGGGTTGGGGAGGAAAAGAAAACAGAGGCAGCGCTCTGCAGTGCACACAGCGAGCGCTAAGACGTTGAATAAGGGAATGTCTGAGGCTCGGCTCGCCTTCTTGGCCAACTTCATCACCTGGTCACGTGCCCCGTTAGTCCAGGGCCCCCCGCTCTGCAATGTAAGGGCTCAACACGCTCATGGAGGCTTCCTGAGCTAAAATGCCGCACCCTGACAGAGCCAGCAAAAGCGGACTTCTCACATGTTGAAGGTGAAGTGGCTGAGAACAGGTGAGATGACCACATCACACATGCTTGGCTTATTCACAGGGGCAGGCACACAGCTGAATTCACTAAGACGTGGGATGATACAGCTGGTCCTGTGGAAAGGCCAGTGGGAGGTACAAGAGAGCCGAGTTCTTCCCACACATGGTTGACAACTAGGTCAGTCCCCACTAAAGCTTTTCTTCTTATCTATTTTTCCTGTTATTCCCTCTCAAGCCATGCAAAAGACAACTGTCCCCCGCTAAAACTCTACCTTTCCTGGAAGCAACTTCAAATCACTACTTTATTATTAGGGCTTCCCCCATGGTTCAGACGGTAAAGAATCTACCTGCAATGCAAGAGACCCAGGTTCGGTCCCTGGGTCAGGAAGACGCCCTTGAGAAGGAAATGGCAACCCATTTCAGTATTCTTGCCTGGAGAATCCCCATGGACAGAGGAACCTGGTGGGCTACAGTCCATGGGATCACAAAGAGTCAGACACACCTAAGCAACCAACCACACACTTTATTATTTAAAAAAGGAGTATATTATTTTCCTTCTTCCACGAATGGGAAACCCAAGTGTCTTCAAAATGTGTCTTAGAAAGGAAGCCAGAGGCTGAGCTGACACCAGAAATGGCGGACATGTGGCTTTTCAAATAGGGAGATACAAAATGAATAGTTTAGACTATGAGTCCCCCCCCCAAATACTCCTAGCATTTAAAGGTGTAAAATGAACAAACAAATACATAAAAGGATGCTGAAATTACAATTAAATAGCAACTTCTTTGGCGGGGGAGTCATTTCCTCAGCAATTTTCCTGCTTTTCATTACCTGCTACCACTATATATTAAGATATTATTGCAGTGGCTTTCAGGCATCTTTGAGTTTCCCAAGTATTTTCAGCACTTTGTCTTTATACAAGATTCATAAATGAAAAGCATGGGTTACAGTCACCTTCCTGTACCTGTTGATATTTGTATGGTTTACAAGATATATTAATATTAGGTCTTTATTGGGGCTTCCCCAATAGTTGGTAGAGAATTCGCCTGCAATGCAGGAGACCCCAGTTTGATTGCTGGGTCGGGAAAATCCCCTGGAGAAGGGACAGGCTACTCACTCCAGTATTCTTGGGCTTCCCTTGTGGCTCAGCTGGTAAAGAATACGCCTGCAATGCGGGGACCTAGGTTTGATCCCTGGGTTGGGAAGATCCCCTGGAGAAGGCAAAGGCTACCCACTCCAGTATTCTGGCCTGGAGAATTCCATGGACTGTATTCCATGCGGTCGCAAAGAGTCAGACATGACTGAGCGACTTGTACTTTGCACTTTCATTATCCAAAACAGGTGTGGACTTGCAGATGGTGCTGAGTTGCCCCCAACAATCTCCCTGGAGTTTCTTCTCAACTCCAACGTGCACAGTGGCAGGAAGAGCCCATTAGTTACCGTTTGCAAAGTGCTCCCAGGTGCCAGGCAATGTTCTGAATGTTTCACCAATGTGAACTCAAAATCCTTAAAGCCGACTTGTGAGGTAACAGTAGTAACATTCTACTTGGACAGGCCAGAACACGGAGGCTCAGGTAAATGAATCAACTTTCCCGCATGCCTCACCTGTGTGGGGCTTCCCTGGTGGCTCAGTGGGTAAAGAATCCCCCTGCAGTGCAAGAGACACAGGAGACGCAGGTTCAATCCCTGGGTCGAGAAGATCCCCTGGAGGAGAAAATGGCAATCCACTCCAATATTCCCAACTGGAGAATCCCCCAGACAGAGGAGGACATGGGGTCGCAAAAGAGTTGGACACAACTTAGCGGCTAAACAACAAACACGGCTCACGTGACCCACAAAGCGTAGCTGCCTTGGGGCCGCTGAGAGGTGCAGTTGGCACTGGAGCCTGGGCATCGGACTGCAGGGTCGGGTCCATGGCTGGTCCCCGTGTGGCCTCTCACCCTCCTGGCTACCTGACCAGAGTGAGCCTTGCCCCGGACAGCCTCCCACAGGGACCCGGGCCAGCCTCGCCTTGAGGAGGGGACTTCCTGCCCCCAGAAGAGCCTTGGGCAGGCTCTGCATGGACAGGACCCACAGGGACACGGGGAGGGACCTCTCCTGCCACGGCCCCTTGCTGGCTCCTCTCTGGTACCTCAGGTTGAGCACCACTGAGGGGCGTCCGATAGAAGAAATGGATTTTCTGAACCTTCCCAAGGAAAGAAAAGGAAGTAAGAGCGGGTCGTTGAAAATACTGTTGTTCAGCCACTCAGTCGTGTCCAACTGTTTGTGACCCCACGAGCTGCAGCACGCCAGGCTTCCCTGCCCTTCACCATCTCCCAGAGCTTGCTCAAACTCATGTCCATTGAGTCGGTGATGCCATCCAACCATCTCATCCTCTGTCGTCCCCTTCTCCTCCTGCCTTCAGTCTCTCCCAGCATCAGGGTCTTTTCCAATGAGTCGGCTCTTGGCATCCCCAAAGTTGAAATTATCCACTGAAAATATCCTAAGGCTTCATCTGTTCTGTTTTTAGAGTTTTTCGGAGTATCTTTGCAAGGGTGGCTCTCTCACATGTTTGAGAAAGAAGGGGGAGGTGAGGGGGAGAGGCGACTCCTGAATGAAGCCCTCGTTGGAGCATCAAATCCCTAAGAGAACGCAACCCTTAGAGGCCAATCGTGCACAGAACTTCTGTCACCTTATTAAGTCAAACAAGTTAGAAGCCATATGTCTCCTCAAAAATTGGAACATATTTGTTTACAAACGTACCCAGTAAGTGACAAGACGTATGGAAAATAAATACAACACCCTCTGAATTTCAAAACTAGTTCTTCTTGACTAAGTTAGCCACTGAAATAGGTTAAGGTAAAAACAGCCTAAACTGAAAAAATATCAAATAACCATTTCCCTTTAAAGGACTCAGAAAGGAGGATCTCTAAGTGACATACAGCTGCCAATGCAGTAGCCTCATTTGTTTAAATTTTGGTCTTCAAACAGTTGCCATTAACAAAAATTAGCCAGGTTCTCTTGAACCATGAAGAATGGATTCTCACTTCTCTGGAGCTCTGCCACGTGCTCAGATGAGGAAACTTGAAGTCAACAACTCAAAGGACAGACTGTGCCCATGGCCCCGTCACCCAGGAAGTGGGTGATATGCTGGTATTCGTCCACCCTCTCATCCAAGAATCCGAAACCATCCTCCACACGTCACCTCTAATGGACAGGTAGGTGGCAAGTATTGCTTTTCTCTTCATTGCGCAGTGTATAAATACCTCGGGAGGCAGCGCACTCCCGGGAAATAATTACTGTTCTCACTGCTGTTTCCAGGAACACACACAGAGGCGCCCTTTCATGCCACGTAATGAGTTACTGACAGAGTCAATAGCAGACCCCAGGTTTTCTGTGTCCAACTGAAACATGATGTGTATCTTAGCCTTCATCACTGATACAGGCTGAGTTCCCTTCCCATCCACTCTTAATTTTAAGCTCATAAAGGCCAGTGATTCCGCACCTGTAGATTAGGACAATTAAACATCAAGGCATTGTCCTGTCTGTGGTCTAGTCTCGCTGTGCCAAGCTGAGCAGTTTGAATGTCTTATGATCTAATTACAGCTCCAGGTAAAGACCTTGACTCCCTTTTCACTAGATGCTTTCTCTTGAAACCTCAGAAGCTCCACTCCTTTCAGTTCAGTACAGTTCAGTCACTCAGTCGTGTCCGACTCTTTGTGACCCCATGGACTGCAGCACGCCAGGCCTCCTTGTCCATCACCAACTCCTGGAGTTTATTCAAACTCATGTCCATTGAGTAGGTGATGCCATCCAACCACCTCATGCTCTGTCGTCCCCTTCTCCTCCCACCTTCAATCTTTCCCAGCATCAGGGCCTTTTCCAAGGAGTCTGTTCTTCATATCAGGTGCCAAAGGATTGGAGCTTCAGTGTCAGGCCTCTACCTTTCTGTTTCCTAGAGACCCTCAGCCCACCTACATTGTGCCCAGTAGAAAACCTCCTCTCTGGGGTCTTCTCCAGGCTGGAGCAGGGAGCTCCGTTACTGTCCCTGGTGGGAAAAGACCACGTCCACAGTGGGAGCTGGGGTTAGACTGTGATGCTGGCTCAGCAGAGGATTTGGAGGGATCCCAGAAGGATGATTCTAGAAAGTGCTGGGTGAGTGTGCCCTGGATTCTTTCTTTTACCCACGTTCTGATTTCCCCTCTTGTTCACCTGACGCTCTCTGCCTTGGCATTCTCGTGCATGTCCTAGATTACACACACCCTTCCACGGGTGACCAGATCAAAGCCGGCAGGGTACCCAGCACGTGCCGCCTGCTCTCCCAACTCCTTCACGGACTTGTTCTCCTGGAGGTCCCACAGCACCCTGGGCTCCTCCAGCACATGCAGACTGAGCTCAGCAACCACACCACTACCCGTTTTGTCCTCTGTTTGGAGGTGGCATTACCACCCTCCTGCCCAAGCCCTTCACAGCCATTCCTGAGCCGTCTCATCTCTGCGCCCCTGGACTAGATGGACGGTGAGCTGGGCGGACAGGTCCAGCGCCACCTCTCTGCCCTTTCCTCTACTCTCTTGATGCAAACTGGAGTTCCAGCCCTGAGCCTCTGACCTAAATCACAGAAACCACAACAGAAGCGAAAGCCCTACTCTCACTTGTTGCTTTCACAAATGTTTGTGAAGACGCAGCTGACATCTATTTCCAGTTATCCGTGGGCCTCAGTTCCCGCTCTTTGCTTTATGACATCCCAGACATTGTAACCACAAGCGCCCTGCTCACACCACAGGCTCAGGCACCAAATTTAGAAGAGATGAACTTCCACCCCAAAGCCTCCCCAATCCCTGCAGGAAGTTTCCCCTTAGTGACCTGTAGAAGTGTGCCTGTGTCTCAGGGTGGGAGGGGGCCTTGAGAAAGACCCCAGACATCCAGGGCACATGGCCTTCCAATGCTGTAACAGGCTGCTATGTCTCGGGGTGTGTAGCCGCTGAAGTAGCAGCTAGCTTGTAGGGTGGATACACCTGGTCACGTGAGCCTCTCTGATGGCTCAGACGGTAAAGACTGCCTGCGATGTAGAAGACCCGGGTTTGATCTCTGGGTTGGGAAGATCTCCTGGAGAAGGGAATGGCAACCCATACCAGTATTCTTTCTTGGAGACTCCCAGGGACAGGGAAGCCTGGAGGGCCACAGACTCTGGTTTCGCAAAGTGTCAGACACGACTGGAGTGACTAACACACTTTCACATCGGGCCAATATTAAACACCAGGGGCAGACAAGGAGCTGAAACTGAGTGGCAGACAGCGGTTTTGTTTCAATCCCACAGTCTCTCCTGGCTGTGGATTCAGGAGTCCAGTGGATGCAAGGGTTCCTGGCCCGCTCTTTGGACCTGATTGGATCTGAGGGTTACGTGTACACATGTGATGACTTTGCTATAAAACAGTACCCTCACTCTGCTTACCTGTACTTTCAACTAAAGGCAGTCAAATAAGTTGGCTTCCTTCAGTCGTACCCAGGTGGCTTCCTCCCCCACCTCTAATCTTTCAAACGATCCCTCGGGTTAGGGGAATTATGGACTAATGTAGACTTATATCTTCAGCGCAGTGAAAATCAGTCTCAGAATTTGTCACTCTCAGGATGCTTTTCTGATTAATTAAGAAAAAAAGACTGCTATCTACATAGTATATAAATCTTTACCTCTGGGCAATTTTAATATCAATAAGAGTATAAGATATCTCCCTGGTTTTTTTCTGAAGACTACGCTGGTTCCCTGGAAGATAAAATGGATCATTCCCTCCACCACAACCAGGGACTGTCATCACAGAAGCCCCCCGACCCCCGGCACTCCAAGGCCATATCTTCTTTTTCCATGAAGCTCTGAATCCTGCAAATAGTGGGCATTCATCAAACATTGATCTTATGAGATCCAAGGTTTCTATTTATATGTAGGAGATTTGGTTGATTTACTGCTTATTATATCCCCTGGAGAAGGAAATGGCAACCCACTCCAGTATTCTTGTCTGGAGAATTCCATGGACAGAGGAGCCTGGTGGGCTTGTAGTCCATGGGGTTGCAAAGAGTCAGACATGACTGAGCAACTAACCCACTGCTTATTTTAATGGTTGATTAAATTTCTAAAATGTCCAAGTCACTGGGATGTTACCAGCTATTAATTAAGGAAACTTTTTAATAGGTCTGATTAATTCCCTTGAAGACCTTGGCTAGCCTAGAATCATTGTCCAAGAGAAATCCTTACCTGACTTTAAAATCTAACAAGCCCCTTCCCTTCCCCTTCCCATTAACTCTCTTATCCATACAGCCAAACAACTGGTTTACGTTTTAACTATGTGTGTTCAGTTGTAGTTAATTAGCTATGTCAGTAATGATGCAAACACGAGGGTCATTAAGAAGTAGCTTTCAACTGCTTGCTTTTTAAAATTCCTCAATGACTTTGATAATTTGATACTGGTATTACCTAAATAAGCAAACCCAAGTGGAAAACCTGGATTCTCAGAAAAGAAAAATTAGGGTGTTAAAAATTCACTTAAAATTCAGAATATGATTCATTTCTGAAAATGAGTGCCCCTCAGGCATTTAAATATATGATTCAATTTGTTAAAATTTGATTTACACACTGTGTGCCAGGAACACATTTATTAGATAAAGTGAGGTACACCCAAGCTGCAAGCAGATTCTCCAAAGAGAACTGGTTAATACAGTTAGAATAAAAACAGGAAGCAAGGCTTAGCATGAAATCTCACAGATCATTTCAAAAGAGCATGGGTCCTGCATTAAAGAGTACAGAAATCACAGGAATGTTCTATAACAATGAAACATTAAGACAGCCATCAATGCTCTGCCACCAACCGTAAATGTGCTTCAAAGAGGGGGTGTCGGGAAAAAAAAACTCCTGAATGCACTTAATTGGGCACTTCAAACCACAGCAGAATGCTTCCTATTGGTTCTAAGCTTCGCAGCTACCAAGCTTGGAGGGGGAATATTATTTTGCCCCAGGCGCTTTACGCCCTGTGTACATGTTGTTTGCATAAACACCTCATCATACAAAAACACGGCGGGAGCACCCCGTATTTACCTCATACTTATCAATAGCATTGACATCGTGTTCCTCACCCTGCAGTATGGAAATCTCATTGATTTTGCCAGTGTTTACAAGAGGATCATAAACCCCAGAGACGACCGATTTCAGCGGCTCAGGAGTGAGGTGCAGCTGGGTCGCTGGGATGCGTTTTGGTGGAAGAGGGAGGGGAAGTCAGGGGTACCCTGCAGGGGAACTGGGCCTTTCCATTCTTGGGTACCAGAGTAAAAGGCTCTGGGCAAAGCGGCTGGCAGGAAGGGATGGGCACAGATTACTTGATGAAAACTGACAGCCACCTCTGAGGATGGAGAGAAGGGAAACAGACAAGAGAGGCACAAAGAGATTCTGAGTCAGTCACAGAGCCGGTCCACCAAGAGTCAGGAAGCACTCTGGTTGGACACACTGGAGGACATGTGAGTATTTATTCTTCCCACTTACTCGCTGAAAGAATGCATAGAGAGAGGTGCTCGGTGACTCATGTAGGGTCATACAACCACCCAGAAGGAGCAGTAGAGGAACCCAGTTCTCATGATCAGCTATACAATGGTCCCCTCAAGAGGTTGCTTCCTTCGTCTGCAGGATTGAGCAGCAAAGTGTTGGCTCAGAGCCAATCCAGTGCCTGCTCCAGTGAATTGCTAGAGGCACATGAACCTGACCTTGATGTTCGGCAGTCCCACTCACCCTTATCACATAACCCGTGTGCTTGTCTTCAGGAGCAGCTTGCGTAGAACCACAGATAAAGTCGCTATGCAAAGCAAAGTTGTTTTATTTATTTATTTTTAAATTAGAAATCCCTTCTTGTTTATCTTTCAACATTCAGTGAGTTGACATATTTCTTCTTTTACAAAAAGTGTCCTTTGTCCCAAGAGCATGTATGCTGAAGCATCGGAGTATTGGGAAAGGGCTTGTCTAGGGAGCTGAATTGTCTCTTTTCCATGACAGCTAGTACTAAGATAATCTAATGAGACTATAAAAGTAGAAATATTAAGAAAAGAAAACGACCCACTAGCACATTTGTTTCCAGCATTTTTAGACTGGTGACTATTGTTTCTAAAATTGCAGGGAGGTTTTCCAATTTGACACAGAACAAGAAATGTGATTTTTGCTTCCAGGAGAACAAGAAAGAACTCATTATAATAGACAAGGTATGATCCTAACGCCCTAAACTAGAGCAATGGCAGGAGGGGTGCCTGGTAATAGTGCAGAAATGAAGCTGCAAATGAGAGAGTAATAGAATCGGTAAGTGATTGCAACTTGGAGTGCAAAGGAAATAAACTATTGAAAGATTACTGCATTTGGTTTTTTAAAGAAGTTGTCTGGTAGAGAAATCCTACATACAATCACAGATTTTCTCCGGCAATATGAAACATGTCATGACTCCAGCTTGTTGGGCTGTTCAATAAAATGTTATTAACCAAAACCAACCAAAACGTCAGCATGTTTGGAACTCTGCTCAATGTTATGTGACAGCCTGCAGGAGAGAGGAGTTTAGGGGAGAAAGGATTCATGCGTATGTATGGCTGAGTCCTTTCACTGTTCACCTGAGACTGTCACAACATTGTTAAACAGCTATTACCCCCAATAGAAATGCATTTCACTATACCCCAGAAAAATGGAAAGTTAAAAACAAAAAAAAGATGTTAGCATATTTTTTGAAGTGTTGTTGACCCAGTGATCTGCAATGGTGATATTTTGCTTTAAGGCTAAAACAGCTATCTAAGCCTCATTCTGAATTTATGTGGACATTTACTGAATTTATGTGGACAACTTTGATGTCAAACAATATCACTTACGTCAATGCTAAAACTCAAGTAACAGAAGGCTATCAACAGTGATAGAATTTTTCACATTTTGAGGAAGGAACACACAAGATTTTGATACATCTACGATACAGTATAATTTGAAATGCCAACTTGTCTGAGAAGAAAGAACCAAATTTCAACCAATGCGTTAGAATTTTGGAGAAACTGAACAGAAATTGAGCTGTTTTTCTGAGAAGAGAAGAAACCGATAAAGCACAGCAAATGAATGTTGAATTGGAATGTCAATAAGAGAAAGTAAGACCATCTCTTAATATATTTTGGAATATGACAAAGTAAAAGGATACCTTGCCCAAAATCAGTCAATAGGAAAAGAGTACCCAAGAAGAATGTGCACCAATAAGTCTGAGAAAAGCTAGGAAGTAAGAGGGCCCTGGATACAAGGAGAGCATCTGAGTGAGAACCACAGGGCCGAGTGAAGACCAAAGTGGGAGAAGTTACAGAAAGTAAGGTTTTGCTTAAATATAAGGGAACACATTTTCAGTTGAATTCTTCAAAAATGGCGCTAGCTGCACTCTGGTGCTGGGAGGATCACGTGGTTCAGGGTCTAAGCAGAGGTCAGACGGGCGCTTGTCGAGGGGCGCACTCTTCGGAGGCCCGCCACAGGCGACACAGGGCCTTTCTGACACAGTGCGGGAGCCTAGTGTTTGTCCCCTTCAGCACATCCTGTGGCCTTCATTTTCAGCGCATCCCTGCCTGACAACTCCGGTTAAAACCCATGGTTCTACTGATGCTCTTTCTGTACATTTTCGGTGTTTCTCCATTTCACCATATTTTTCTTTGATTTCCAAAAAAAAAAAATTATGAAATATGTCCTTCCGGTTTTAGATTTTAATCTCCCTGTCTACTAAAATTTTTTCTGCGCTTCTAATCCCATTCACTGTTCTCTTTCCTTCCTCTCCCTCTTCCTCTCAAACTAACTGCATATTCAGGCTGACCATCTAGCAAGCCATCTTTCAGAAGGAATGACTTTCTCCTTGATCATTATTAATGACTTATCTTCCCCAAACTTATAAAAGTGAGACCAGGGGGTTTTTTTTCCCCCTCACTCCAAGTTACAATTAATTCACATCTTTCAGTGGACAAATCTTACAAACTCTTCTTTCTAAAGTACATTTCTTGCAATTGTTTTGAATCATCTCAAGTTAAGTCTTGCTGACGAGGAGGACTTCTATGCAGAAATTAACACTGTCAGCAAAAGTGTCTTTCGACACAAAGAACAGATGACTGCATGGGAGGAACTTCAGAACAAAATTTCTCACTTTTCAAAGCTATCCATATTATCATGTCCAAGTGGTACTTCAGGTGGCATTTATAAATTCAGCAAACATGCTATATTGACTACTTTAGAAGAATTTTAATATTTAATAGGTGCTGTAAAATTTTGATTATTATATATGTTATACATCTAGTAAAACACTTGCACAAACTATATCTATGTAAAAAATTCCATCCTATTGCAAAAATAATTTGACTCTAGTTTTCATCCAAGATCAATGCCACTTATTATTAAACAAAATAAATCACAAGAAATAACCGATATTGAGCACTACTTTTTAAAAAAAATGGTAGCAAGAATGAAAATAAAAACTTTAGAACAAGCTGCAAATTTAAGAGTGTTTTTAGTTGAACATGGCTGGCTTGAGCACTGGAAGATGAAATCAGTATATTGGAAATGACTTGTCTAACAAGCTGTAATGAGATACCTAATTAGGTGCAGTTGAAACACAATATTAGTGAAATAGGGAAAACTATAGAATTTACCACTTCTGGTTCCTCTTTCCATTTGAACAATGCTCTCACTGTCCTTTTGCTAACTGACCAACAGCAAGCAAATGACTTCATCCTTCTGCCTCCATTTCCTTGTTACTTAAATTAGACTAAGGATACTGTCTTCCTCCTAGCTGTGTGTAGATTAAATGAGATGATTCAAGCGAAGCGTTTAATCTAGCATCTGGCATGTGCCACAGAAACAATAGGTAACTATTAGCTAAAAATTAAATAATATAAAAAACTTGGGGCCAATTAGATAATCTCACTAAAAAATATTTTTTAATAGGAATATCTACTCTAGAAATACAATTGGCAGAACAATTTCCCTGAAATTTATATTAATGAGAGACACAGTTTAGATAAGCAATCAATTCTAAGAATGCATCAACTTTTAAGAGAAGAGATTTCTAACTTTCCATAATTAATTTCACAGAGATCACAGGATCATGTCACAACATTGCATATTAATTCATGGCCTTGATTACAGGCTTCCCTGGTGGCTCAGATGGTAAAGAATCTACCTGCAATGCAACAGACCTGGATTTGATCCCTGGGTCAGGATGACCCCTTGGGGAAAGGAATGGCAAACTACACTGTATTCTTGTCTGGAGAATCCTATGGACAGAGGAACCTGGCAGGCTATAGACCATGAGGTTGCAAAGAGTCAGATATGACTGAGTGACTAACACTTGATAATAGAATCCTAAAAAAGCTTATCTTCCTGGTGTTAAACACTTCAGTATACATTTTATAGAACATACCATTTTTTTAGTAACCCAATGTTGAACCATTTCTCCTGGACATTTACAGATTTATAGCATTTATAAATTTAACTATATCAATGGCCACTTTTTTTTTTTTTTATCTTTTCTATTTTTAAGCGTGTTTTTTCTTTCTGGTTGAACATTTTTTGAGCCAAACAGATCAAGCCATTGTAGCTTCAAAAGCAATCACTTCAGTTCAGTTCAGTTGCTCAGTCATGTCCGACTCTTTGCGACCCCATGAATCGCAGCACGCCAGGCTTCCCTGTCCATCACCAACTCCCGGAGTTCACTCAAACTCACGTCCATCGAGTCGGTGATACCATCCAGCCATCTCATCCTCAGTTGTCCCCTTCTCCTCCTGCCCCCAATCCCTCCCAGCATCAGAGTCTTTTCCAATGAGTCAACTCTTCAATGAGGTGGTCAAAGTACTGGAGTTTCAGATTTAGCATCATTCCTTCCAAAGAAATCCCAGGGCTGATCTGCAGAATGGACTGGTTGGATCTCCTTGCAGTCCAAGGGACTCTCAAGAGTCTTCTCCAACACCACAGTTCAAAAGCATCAATTCTTCGGTGCTCAGCCTTCTTCACAGTCCAACTCTCACATCCATACATGACCACTGGAAAAACTATAACTTTGACTAGATGGACCTTTGTTGGCAAAGTAATGTCTCTGCTTTTCAATATGCTATCTACGTTGGTCATAACTTTCCTTCCAAGGAGTAAGCATCTTTTAATTTCATGGCTGCAGTCACCATCTGCAGTGATTTTGGAGCCCAAAAAAGTAAAGTCTGACACTGTCTCCACAATTCCCTATGTATTTGCCATGATGTGATGGGACCAGATGCCATGATCTTAGTTTTCTGAATGTTGAGCTTTAAGCCAACTTTTTCACTCTCCTCTTTCACTTTCATCTAGAGGCTTTTTAGCTCCTCTTCACTTTCTGCCATAAGGGTGGTGTCATCTGCATATTTGAGGTTATTGATATTTCTCCCGGCAATCTTGATTCCACCTTGTGCTTCTTCCAGCCCAGCGTTTCTCATGATGTACTTTGCATATAAGTTAAATATTCAGGGTGACAATATACAGCCTTGACATACTCCTTTAGCTAAATGCTAATAATTTTAATCGCACAATTTGAGTCAGGAGTTGGTGATGGACAGGGAGGCCTGGTGTAATGCAGTCCATGAAGTTGCAAAGAGTCAGACATGACTGAGTGACTGAAGTGAACTGAATGTATCCCCCCAAATTCCTGTGATTTTAAAAATGTGTGTGAATGTCTATGTTCATGCGGATCTGAGCTATCTAATAAAGCTATCTATTTTCGTAGTTTGGCAATGTACCCAGTACTCTGAAATACTGTCTTTGATCTGGCCTCTTTGCCCTTTATCATCTTGGTCCATACCCAAGAAATGGGTGGATACATTGACCAAGAAATCAAAAGCAGAGGGGAAAACCTCTAACCTCTTTGCGAGTGTGTGCACGCACTCAGCCGTGTTTGACCCTTTGCAACTCCATGGACTGTAAACCAGCCAGCTTTAGAAAACAAAATAAATACATTTTGAATCAAACTAATTTAGTTCTGAATCTTGACTGCTTCTGAATGACCTTAGGTGAAGCACTAACATACTTTCATTGTTTGTAAACTGCTCTTAATACTTGGTAGTTGTATTACTACTTAATACTTAATAATATGGTAATTGTGAGAATTAGGGGATGTGTAGGAAAATTCCAGAGAGTGGATGGTATGGGATATTCATTCCATTCACGACGATTGAGTTTTCATGTTTGAGATAGCAGTTGCCTCACTTGCATTAGACTCAATATACTCCATTAAGTCAATTTTAAATTTTTTTGATTTTTACATTTCTGACTCAGGACTAATAGCGTGTCATAGTTGAATTGGAAACACTTTTTCTTTCTCATGGATGCATAAAATATGAAATATTTTTAACACTTGATTACATCTTAGATTTCATGAAATACAGTTAAATGCTTCCACATTAATTTTGAAATGTGCTCTAGGGAGAAAATTCCTTATAGAAAGATCTGGTCCTTAAGGTGATTAGACTATGTACACTGTTTTTGTTGAAAATTGCAAGAAGAAATGTCACTAGATTAAGAACATACATCTGAATTCCTTCTGGCAAAAAGAGTGAAGTTACACTAGAGATTTAGTTAGTCCTCTTATGTTTGATGCTTTTAATCAGGTGAACTCGCTGCTAGCTTCCTGTGTTCAGAGTTTTTCTCAAGCTATTATTGATCACTACTCCACGAAAGAAATTGATACAAAAACATTTTTGCTTTACAATGCATATGAATTTGTGAGGAAGATTAGCAACAGCTGCTTTGATCTGACAGCACATAATAATTGTTAAAGTGGATCAATGAAACTTCCATTTACTTTAGTACATTAAATGAAAGTAATCTGTTGCTCAAAACCCCTATTTCTGGCAGAGCAATTTACATTTTCAGAGTATCTGGCACTCAGGTTTGGATGTAGGATCTATTTATCTTTGAGGCTTTGGCCGTGGCTTATTTCAGTCATACGACCTTGGGCAAATCATTCGATCCAGTCCTTAGCTTCTTCATCTGTAAAGCAACTATAGCAATTCCAAAAACAATACTTCCCTGTCCTTTCTATTGCTGGCCTGTGGGAATTTTAGGTATGTGGATGGAATTACTCAGGAAGTGAAATATACTGTCTGTGTTGAGCAGCATAAGTAGGAGAGAGACCCACCACTGTCTAACAAGCTAATCAGATTTGGCTGGGTATGCTGTCCTTCTGTCACAGGCCAATTGTTTAAAAGACAGGTTTAACTTCTTGATTCTTCTCTCCACTTAAATATAAATCGTCAAACTATTAGATAAAGTGATTCAGCTCTGAGATGACATTAAGACCTTTCAACTCTACATCTTGCTGCCCTCTCCAAGTTTTGCACATCCACAGTCTTCTCTGAATTTATCGTGCGAGGACAGAACTGTGCTGACTTTGCGAAAACTTTAGGAAGTAAGATTAATTCTGTGTCCCCTTGAACATATGCCTAAGGTTCTAGTCATGGCCACCTGGACATCAGCTTTTGGGTAACTTAATCCAAAGACATGATTCTAATGAAGTCCCCCATGATTTTTATCCTTTTCTATTCCACCAAACACTAGTCTAAGTACTGTTGTAAGAGACTTTGACCTTAAAATAAGATTATCCAAGATTATCTGCACAGGCCCTTGAAAGCAACAGAAGAAGGCAGACGAGATGTGAGAGGGCTGGTCAGAGAGATGAGGAGTGTGAGAAAGGCTTGAGCTGCCTTTTCTGGTTTTGAAGATGAAGCGGGCCATGAGCCAGGGCAGGTGGGCAGCCTCTAGATGTTGACAGCTACCCAGTGTTGTCAGCCAGCCAAGACATGGGGATTTTAGTCCTACAGCCACCTGGGACTTTTACCAGGAAGTAGATCCTTCTCTAGAAATTCTATAATGAATTCAGGGTGGCAGACACCTTGATTTCAGCCCTATTAGATTCTGATCATATTATTTAACCAAGTCCATTGGCTCCATTCCCTTAAAACATTCAATATCACTGCTATGATGACCTACAAGACCTTCTTGAAAGAAAGTGAAAGCCGCTCACTCTGACTCTTTGTGACCCCATGGACTATATAGTCCATGGAATCTTCTAGGCCAGAATAATGGAGGGGGTAGCCTTTCCCTTCTCCAGGGGATCTTCCCAACCTAGGAATCGAACCCAGGACTCCTACATGGCAGGTGGATTCTTTACCAGCTGGATCATAAGGGAAGCCCAAGTATACTGGAATAGGTAGCCTACCCCTTCTCCAGGGCATCTTCCCGACTCAGGAATCGAACCAGGGTCTCCTGTATTGCAGGCAGATTCTTTACCAACTGAACTATCAGGGAAGCCCCTGATATCAAGTGACCTCTTGCCACCTCTAGACCTTCTAGAGCTAACACCAAAAACAGATGCCCTTTTCATCACAGGGGACTGAATTACAAAAGTAGGAAGTCAAGAGATACCCAGAGTTAACAAGCAAGTTTGGCCTTAGAGTACAGAATGAAGCAGGGCAAAGGCTAACAGAGTTTTGCCAAGAGAACGCACTGGTCATAGCAAACACCTTCTTCAAACAGCACAAGAGACGACTCTACATGTGAACATTACTGGATGGTCAATACCAAAATCAGATTGATTATATTCTTTGCAGTCGAAGATGGAGAAGCTCTATACAGTCAGCAAAAACAAGACCAGCAGTTGACTGTGGCTCAGATCATGAACTCCTTATCGCCAAATTCAGAGTTAAATTGAAGAAAGTAGGGAAAACCACTACACCATTCGGATATGACCTAAATCAAATCCCTTATGATTATACAGTGGAAGTGACAAATAGATTCAAGGGATTAGACCTGATAGACAGAGTGCCTGAAAAACTATGGACAGAGATTCATGACATTGTACAGGAGGCAGTGATCAACACCACCCCCAAGAAAAAGAAATGCAAAAAGGCAAAAATGATTGCCTGAGGAGGCCTTGCAAATCGCTGAGAAAAGAAGAGAAGCTAAAGGCAAAGAAGAAAAGGAAAGATATATCCATCTGAATGCAGAGTTCCAAAGAAAAGCAAGGAGAGATAAGAAAGCCTTCCTCAGTGATCACTGCAAAGAAATAAAGGAAAATAACAGAATGGGAAAGACTAGAGACCTCTTCAGGAAAATTAGAGATACCAAGGAAATATTTCATGCAAAGATGGGCTCAATAAAGGGCACAAATGGTATGGACCTAAAAGAAGCAGAAGATATTAAGAAGAGGTAGCAAGAATACACAGAAGAACTGTACAAAAGAGATCTTTATGACCCAGATAATCACGATGGTGTGATCACTCACCTGGAGCCAGACATGCTGGAATGTGAAGTCAAGTGGGCCTTAGAAAGCATCGCTATGAACAAGCTAGTGGAGGCAGTGGAATTCCAGCTGAGCTATTTCAAATCCTGGAAGATGATGCTGTGAAAGTGCTGCACTCAATATACCAGCAAATTTGGGAAACTTAACAGTGGACACAGGACTGGAAAAGGTCAGTTTTCATTCCAATCCCAAAGAAAGGCAGTGCCAAAGAATGTTCAAACTACTGCACAATTGCACTCAGCTCACACACTAGCAAAGTAATGTTCAAAATTCTCCAAGTGAGGCTTCAACAGTTTGTGAACCGAGAACTTCCAGGTGTTTAAGCTGGTTTTAGAAAAAGCAGAAGAACCAGAGATCAAATTGCCAACACCGATTGGATCATAGAAAAGGCAAGAGCATTCCAGAAAAACATCTACTTCTGATTTATTGACTATGCCAAAGTCTTTGACTGTGTGGATCACAACAAACTGTGGAAAATTCTGAAAGAGATGGGAATAGCAGATTACCTTACCTGCCTCCTGAGAAATCTGTATGCAGGTCAAGAAGCAACAGTTAGAACCGGACATGGAACAACAGACTGGTTCCAAACTGGGAAAGGAGTATGTCAAGACTGTATATTGTCACCCTGCTTATTTATTTAACTTTCATGCAGAGTACATCACACAAAATGCCAGGCTGGATGAAGCACAAGCTGAAATCAAGATTGCTGGGAGAAATATCAATAACCTCAGATGTGCAGATGGCATCACCCTTATGGCAGAAAGCAAAGAGGGACTAAAGAGCCTCTTGATGAAAGTGAATGAAGAGAGTGAAAAAGTTAGCTTAAAACTCAAAATAAAAAAACAAAGAACTAAGATCATGGCATCTGGTCCCATCACTTCATGGCAAATAGATGAGGAAACAATGGAAACAGTGTCAGACTTTATTTTCTTGGGCTCCAAAATCACTGTAGATGGTGACTGTAGCCATGAAATTGAAAGATGCTTGCTCCTTGGAAGAAAAGCTATGACAAACTTAGACAGCATATTAAAAAGCAGAGACATTACTTTGCTGACCAAGATCCATCTAGTCAAAGCTATGGTTTTTCCATTAGTCATGAATGGATGTGAGAGCTGGACCATTAAAAAAAGGTGAGTGCTGAAGAATTGATGCTTTTGAACTATGATGTTGGAGAAGACTCTTAAGAGTCCCTTGGACTGCAAGGAGATCCAACCAGTCCATCCTAAAGGAAATCAGTTCTGAATATTCATTGGAAGGACTGATGCTGAAGCTGAAACTCCAATACTTTGGCCACCTGATGTGAAGAACAGACTCACTGGTAAAGATCCTGATCCTGGGAAAGAATGAAGGCAGGAGGAGAAGGGGATGACACAGGTTGAGATGATTGGATGGTGTCACTGACTCAGTGGACATGAGTGTGAGCCAGCTCCGGGAGTTGGTGATGGACAGGGAGGCCTGGCGTGCTGCAGTCCTTGGGGTCGCAAAGAGTTGGACACGACTGTGTATCTGAACTGAACGGAACTGATTGTGTATGCAGTTAGATTTGTGGCAGTTTGTTATGGTGGCAAGAGTAAATGAATACCCTGCCCATCTAGCTACTCACCCATCTATTTAGCAAATATTTATTGATTTAAGAATGCCCAGGAACTGGTGATAAAGCAGTGACAAAGAGATTAAAGTTCTTGTCCTCATGGAATTTATATTTTAGTGACTATATCCAGACATTTAAAAAGACCCTAGAGTTTCTAGTTTATTGCTATTTGACTCTCTAGGCCAATTAGATTAGAATAAGTCTAGACCTATGAAGCATTCCTGACATTGGAGAATGCTCTAGATAAAGCATTGTCCCCCATGGTCTATGTCTTATGCCTTTGGATAGACTCTCAAATTTACTTGGTTAATAGTTTCAGGTCTAATAGTCTCAGATGCTCTTTGGATGAGTTTATAAACACAACACACATATCATAAAGTAAGGTAAGGTAAGGTAAAGTCGCTCAGTCGTGTCCAACTCTTTGGAACCCCATGGGCTGTAGCCTACCAGGCTCCTCTGTCCATGGGATTTTCCAGGCAATAGTACTGGAGTGGATTGCCATTTCCTTCCCCAGGGGATCTTCCCGACCCAGGGATCGAACCCTGGTCTCCCACATTGTAGACAGACGCTTAACCGTCTGAGCCACCAGGGAAGCCCCTTATCATAAAGTAGTTCTTGGCAAAAATTTAGCAGGAATTATGTATAAAGGAGCACTTAACAAAGATTCAGAAAAATTTGGTCCTAGAAATTCTAAGAGACAGCTGATTAACAATATTTAGTGACTCCAGTTGACAACACTGTCTTACATATTTGAAAGTTGCTAATACCACCATAGATCTTAAAAGTTCTCATCACAAGGAAAACAAATTTGTAATGATGTAAGGTGACAGGTGCTAACTCACCTTCATCTGGTAATTATTTCATAACATATACATATATCAACTCATAATGCTTTGCAATTAAACTTATACTATGTGTCAAGGACATCTCAATAAAGCTGGAAATCAAAACAAACTAAATCACAATATGTGAAGGTTGCTCACTTAAGGAGCGTCTCCTCATAAAGCGGAACCAGGCTGAGGCGGCAGATTCCCCCATTCTCCTACAAGAAGTTAATGGTCATGGTGGTAAATCTATGTCTTTCTTATATTGCTCGCTATTTCATTTGCTCAGAAAATGCATTAAGTCTAAGCAGCACTCTTCTTTCCACTGAAGAGTCTCAACAGGGCTCCCATCAAATCTAGGATTTTCCTGTCCCAAATTGGTGCCCTGACCTCAGGGTCAATTACCCAAGAGTATAGAAGAGGTTGGTGGGGGGCGGGCGGGGGGGGGGGGGGTGGTGGTGGCGGGGAGTGGTGTATGGTCATAAGGAAGCTCCAGTTTGCTTTCTTCTGAGGGTGGAAACCTCCTTCACTACTCAGGTCTCCTGCAGAGGCGTGTCTTGACTCAGACACAGGGCAAGGCTGCAAAGGTGTCTGATGCATTTAGTAAATGGGAAATGGCTGCAAGACAGCACACTTTCCATCTTTCAAGGATTTCTAGGAGGGGGGGTGGCAGAGGATGAGATGGTTAGAGAGCATCACCAACTCAATGGACATGGATTAGAGCAAACTCTGGGAGACACTGGAGGACAGAGGAGCCTGGCATGCTGCAGTTCAAGAGATGGGCACGACTTAGGGACTGAACAACAGGGGAGGATTTGCTGTGCTGGCACACGGTAAACACTCAATTTTTTATTCAATGAATCAATGAATAATGTACTGTGTGGTCCTCTTTGGCATCTTCCAAATAACAGGTGAAACACACAGTGCTCTCAGTGGCTCCTGGCGTTTGCCTGCTGCATCTGTCTTCCTGGAGGTATGAGACCAGCCTTAAGGGAAGAGAAAGCATGCCCAGGGGCCCAGCAAGCAATGGCCAGCTCGGCAGGTGTTTAAGAAAAGAAGCGTGTGAGCAGATTTTGACAGGCTTGTCATCACACCCTTCCCCTTATTACGTTGTTGCCTAAAACCCTAACAGAAATTTTAAAAAATTGTGGTTGTTCCTCACAAAAATATAAACATTGCACTGCTTCCCTTGAATATCATCATTCTATATTCATAGTTTATAAGAAACTTTGAAAGGGCTTCCCTGACAGCTGAGTTGGTTTAAAAAAAAAAAAAAATCTGTCTGCAATGCAGGAGACCCTGGTTCGATTCCTGGGTTGGGAAGAGCTGCTGGAGAAGGGATAGGCTACCCACTCCAGTATTTGGGCTTCCCTGGCGGCAAAGACGGTACAGCGTCTGCCTGCAATGCGGGAGACCTGGGTGCGATCCTTGGGTCGGGAAGATTCCCTGGAGAAGGAAATGGCAATCCACTCCAGTACTCTTGCCTGGAAAATTCCATGGACGGAGGAACCTGGTAGGATACAGTCCATGAGATGGCAAAGAGTTGGACACAACTGAGTGACTTCACTTGAAAGGATAATACATTTTCTAGACAGACCTACGTCTCGCCACCTAGTTAGATGGTTATTTACGATATTTACAAGAAAGCAATACACTCACACAGAAACATAGATAATATTCAATGATTCCCATTAGAAGAACTACAAACTCCTCAAAGCCTTTATGTGTATGAACACTCAACCAGACTGGAGGCAGAAGCAGAGCTGGCAATAGTAGAATTACTGGGCAATAATCTTGTTAGTATGGCCCAATTATATTATTGCTCTTAAAATTTAAATATTGTATCATTAATTAGTTTTTTAGTTTGTGATAAAGATAACTTCAGGGCTCAAGAAATAAATTTTAAGAAAAAAATATGGGATTCATCCGGAGGAAGAAGAGGCGGAGCTGTAATAGTTTTGCAAAATCTAAAAGTCACTGAAAGGAGCATCATTTTTTTGTTCACCGCCATCTCAAAATGGATATAAATAGGCTCACAAAAAGCTGATATTAAAGTACCGTGTTTTGGGGGAAAAAGGTAAATTGATCTTGGAAGGATCCAAACAGAACTGTACTGGTAATAACCCTGCCATCATTACTTTTTTCTTTATTACTTGGAACATTAATCCAAGATGTATATGAGAGCCTCATACAGAAGGCAGGCAAGCAAAGAAATATCAGTAATATTTGCAGTTTTTCTAAGGAAATGTGTCTATTGTATTTTTCAATTCCTCCTTCATTGATGGTTAAGCTGATGCTGACTATATACATTCCTCCTTGCTGTCAATGTGAAAAATATAGATTTTTGAGGAGGACAATAAAAATCGAAAGCTTATTTCCTACTAGGCGGAAAATTCTTCCTACAGGTTGGTGTTTGGCTTGAGTAAACCAGAGTCAGCGTGGCGTGGAGTCGAGCTGGGCATCGTGGGGCCAGAGCTTCATCAGTGGCAGGACCGAGGGCTTTCAGGGGACCCATCCCACGACTGGACAGTTCAGGCTTTTCAAGAGAGACCGCGTGTGCTCAGAGGTCCGGGATTTCTTTGAAGGCGGCTGTGGCTGTGCTCCGTGCCAACCCTACCCCCCTGGAAGGAAGGGCCCTGTGTGCTCCCAGCAGTGGGCAACATGAAGATGAGAAGTGAACAGAGCCCGGGAAGCAGGACCGGGGGCGCTGGGGCCCCAGCATTTCCCGGGCCCGGGGTGAGCGAGCATCTTTTCCAAGTGGGAGGGAGCGATGCTATGGGGTCTTTTCCGCCCTGGATGACGGTTTCCAGAAGAGCAGAGGGACCAGAGCTCTAAACTGGAGGTGAATACAGGGGATGAGAACCGCGTTGCGGGTGGGGGGACCGGCTCAAGGCGGCCTCCATCAGTAAGAGGCTCCCAGTCCTCGTGGTTCGCCTCCCCGACCCTGACAACCCTGTGCGGGGAGACCTGGGGAGCCAGGGTTCCGGGGCTTCGGGAGGGGGACAACATAAGAAACAGAGGCGAAGCCGTTTCCCACCGCCAGCTTCCAATCCAGAGCGAACCCAAGCAGGGAGAGAGAAGAATACTTGAAGGTAGAGGAAGTTTCCAGTTTTGATCAGTTCTGTTAAAAGAAGGGACTCAAGCACTGGAATTGCGTATGTGACTCAAAGTGCCTGAGGAACCTCTGAGTGAATGGAATAGCGCGGGTCTTGCTGAGTTTTACGCAGTGTCAGGGCAAGGCTCCCCCACTGAAGGAGGCTTTAAAAATTTTTCTTTTTGGGTCTCCAACCTGCTTTTAAATTTGCCTTTTAATTATGTCATGAATAACGAATATTCAAGGCAACAATTACACTGGTGACATTCTTATTTTTCTCGGCAGTGCCCAAATAGAGACCCCTAAAAAGCCATTTTCTGGCGCTCCTGAAAGATTTTCATATAAAGGAAAATGAGAATGAGACCTTAATTATCCGTAAATCCAGAACAGGTGATATTTTAGGTGACTTAAAAAGTACAAAGTATAATCTGCCCGAATAAAGGAATCTCCTTAAATTAAAGCTTTAGAAATCATTATATGCTTTCTTGGGCCGATTAAGTAAAACTTTCTTTCTGCATAAACAAAAAGAACACTTTTTTTTCCCCTCTTGGGTTAGTATTTGCATGCTTGCTCACTGGAGGTCCATTGTGAGCTTTTGTATACATTCAAGCATATTACACAGATATCCGGAGGCATATCTCAAAGGTCTTAGCTGACCTGGTGGAATCTCCTGCTCAGGAAGGTGCCAGTGAGCAGTGAAAGGGCTAAGGACTGGGAACCAGCTGGCATCAGATCCCTTGGTCTGTAGGTCTCTGTGGAGTACTCAGAGGGGGCCCGATGGCTAACAAAGCACACACTGCAAACAGAGCTTAGCCGACAGGTTAACAAATGGCCGGTTATCCCCACTCTCTCCCTGCCTCTGGGCAGGCCAGGAAATAGAATCCACCCAGCCTGAGAGAGGTCAGGAAGACCTACAGAGGACGACGCTGTTCTCCACGTCAGAGCGGGATCCGCGAAGGTTCCTGGGAGGCCGGCTGTTTCCTGAAAGTCTTCGGCCTGGGTTGAGGATGGTCTCTTGAGGAAAAGGACCAGGGTGTGGGCCATGTGGCCCATTCGAGTGAGCAGGTGGTGGGGCACGAATGGCCCCTTGATTCCAACCCCTGTCAAGTCTTTCTTTCCGCATGACCTGCGGCCCTCTTTCGTTGTTCAGTCGTGTCTGAGTCTTGGCGACCCCATGGACTGCAGCACACCAGGCTTCCCTGTGCATCACCATCTCCCAGAGTTTGCACAAACTTGTGTCCATCGAGTCCATGATGCCATCCTCTACTTCAGTTTAGAAGTGGTGAATGGAAATTGATTTTTTTACGACTAACTAAAAATGCAAATTGTTCTTGATCCACTAAACTTGCCTTTGATCCAGGACTATCAAGATGTGCCTGGCTGCTGAATTTGTCTACAGTTCAGAGTTCTTCCGACAGTCTGATCCCTTGAGGTGAACTTACACGGTGGGAGCAGTGGTGAAACTAAAATGATGAAGCAGATGCAAGTGAACCTGGGATGCCCGGGATGAAACCTGGACACTAAGCGTTGTTAAGATTCATACAGAGAAACTACAAACATAAAACGTATTTAGACACTGAAAGCAGGGTCTGTCTTGGAAAGAGGCTCCATCGGGGCAGGCAGTTGCTGATAGATCTCTGGTTTACCAAGGCAAAGCCCTTTGATTAAATACTTCTGCCTGCTTCTGAAGTGAACTGAGGGGTCCAAAGGAGGAATTAGAACTATCTTCTGGGGGAGGGAGAGCTGGACAGTAAAAGTTTATCTCTGATGGAATATCTCTGCAAGCAGGAACTATTAGCATCTAGAAAACAAGTTTTGTATTGCATTTTTTGACTACTGGCACATAAAAATATATTGATTCTTGAATATTTATTTTTCATCTAATCACCGCAGTAAAATCTTATATTAATTCTAACAGATTTAATTTCACTTTCTTTGAGGGAACACAAAACTACCTATGTATAATTCTCTCCATCTTGTGAGATAGGCGATAAGACTACAGGTTAACACCCAGTAGTCGGTAAAGCAATTTCACTCACGTTTCATCATCCACCCTCATTACTCTCATGCTGCCCACACTTCTACGAAATCATCGCCCACAGTTCTCTGCAGGTCACCGAGCTGTTTGTCCTCTCCCCAACAACTCACTTTTCACACCAAGGAGACTAAGGCACAGAGCGGTTCTGCAACCAGGCCAGGCTCACAAGCCCTGAGCCAGGGTGCCTGCCCCAGAAACATGACGCCGCGCCTTCACTCTTAAACACCCGCCCGCCACTTGCTTTTCCACATATTGTCCCACTTGTCCTGGTTCACAAGCAGAATCCCTATTTACTGATCCAAACCGCATGCAGGCAGAGTGGCCTGACCCTCTCACCCACCTGGGTGGGCAGGGACAGGCACAGATGATGCAGTCTGCCGCCTAGAGTGGGTGCCTGCGGTCCTCTGCACGGAGGGTGGCGGCAGTGCCCTTGGGAGCGCGGGACATCCCGGGAAGCACCCAGTGTGAGGGCATTTGCTGACTCTCTCTGTTAGTTTTCAGCATTACCAAAGAGGAAAAAAAAATCAATTTCCTGCCAACTCCTCTACTCCAAACGTACCTAGATCTCTTTCCTTTCATAACTAAACACTCACTTCCTGATGAAAGGAAAAGGAAGAGAGCTTTTCCTCATTGTTAAACGAGGGAGTTCTCATCAGGCTTTATGCAACTAGGTCCGATTCAGTGATGGTGATGTGATGGAATGAATGGAAGGCATGCAAAACCTCTGGCTTTACTCATCAATGGCGGGGCTGTACCACCACACACCCTGGGAAAGAGTTACCTGGTCTAAGTTGAAGAGCCTCCTTCCCAAATTCAAGTCCTTACTGGAACCTCTGAAGTTGGCCTTATCTGGAAATCAGGTCATTGCTGATGTAATTAGTAAGGTGAAGATGAAGTCATATGGGAATAGGGTGGGCCCCTAGTCCAAGCCTGACAAGGACAGGTGTCTTTATAAGAAGTGGAGATGAGACTCAGAGACAGACACACGGGGGAAACGTCATGTGGAGAGGGAGGCAGCCACTGAGGTGATACCTCTACAAGCCAAGGAACCCCAAAGGTGGCTGGACCCACCAGAATCGAGGAGAGAGGCAGAGAACAGATTCTCCCCAAAAGACTGAGAGTCCCCTGGACTGCAAGGAGATCCAACCAGTCCATCTTAAAGGAAATCAGTCCTGAATATTCACTGGAAGGACTGATGCTGAAGCTGAAACTCCAATACTTTGGCCACCTGATGTGAAGAACTGACTCATTGGAAAAGACCCTGATGCGGGAAAAGATTGAAGACAGGAGGAGAGGGGGACGCCAGAGGATGAGATGGTTGGATGGCATCACTGACTCGATGGACATGAGTTTGAGCAAGCTCCGGGAGTTGGTGATGGACAGGGAAGCCTGGCATGCTGCAGTCCTTGGGGTCACAAAGAGTCGGACACAACTGAGGGATTGAACAACAACAACAACCACCACCACCAAAAAACTGGAGGATGTGACTCTGCTGACACCTGGGGTGTGGACTTCTGGCCCCCAGAACTGACACAGTACTTTCTGGTTATTTAAGCCGCTCAGTTTGTGGTAATTCACTACAGTGGCCCTACACAGCCTACACAGGCTTCAGAAGCAGATTCTGATCCCCTTGGTCATCATCCTAGCAGGCCATGTGTTTCAAGATATAGAGACACTGAGAAGAATGTTTATTCTGGGCAGATGCACCCATGGCGGTCTACAGGGAAGAGCACGCAGAGGCAGTTGAAAGTATGTGCCTGCCCCCAGCATAATGGTAAGATTTCACAGGGGCAAGATGTCCATTTTATGGACTGACCACGTACAGGGGCATCAAGTGAGGGCACGGAAGCCTCTTTTCCCAGGACCTTCTGTCCCATGGGACCGCTCTCTTGGGTCATTGCAGAACCATCAGTGTTCACAGGTGCGTGTGTCCACCATCTCCATCCTATAAGATCGTCAGGGCTCTAGAAGATCTTGTGAGGAATTCTTGGAAGAAAGGACATTGAACTTGGAGAAGTGAAGACTGAAGTGGTAGGAAAGTTTTATATAATGTTTGCTGGCCTGCCATTTGGAAAAGGGACTAGACATTATCCTGTGTGGTTCAGATGAGAGATATAAACCAGACAGTAATATCTGGCATGTATTTTGCTTACTATAGGGAGTGATTTTCTCTTTGGAAATAGGACAAGCTAGCTCATGAAGTGGTGTTGGAGAAGACTCTTGAGAGTTCCTTGGACAGCAAGGAGATCAAACCAGTCCATCCTAAAGGAAAGCAACACTTAATATTCACTGGAAGGACTGATGCTAACGCTGAAGCTCCAATACTTTGGCCACCTGATGCAAAGAGCTGAATCACTGGAAAAGACCCTGATGCTGGGAAAGACTGAGGGCAGGAGGAGAAAGATATGATGGAGGATGAGATCATTGGGTGGGATCATTGACGGACAGGGAAGCCTGGCGTGCTGCAGTCCACGGGGCGGCAAAGAGTTGGACATGACCCAGTGACTGAACAACAACATCTCATGAAGTAGTGGGGCTGTTTAGGATAGGACTGGATAAACAAGTAATGGTCATACAGACTAGGTGAGTGAATACATTTCACACAACCACATATTAAGCAACTGATTCTTCTCGGTGTGCCACACTCTGCACAGAAAAAAGAAAGTTCAACACAGTTTGGCCATGAAACTAATAGTCTGATAAAGTGTAGTTTGGTACATTTGGAGAGGGGCATTGATCAAAGGGCAGTTACGTGAATCTGGCATCTCTTAGACTCCTATGATTCTTTTCACACCAGCTAGTTATGTCTGAGTGGAAGAAGAGTTCCGGAGAGTTTAGATAGATATATAATCATCCTAAATCCACCTTTCAGGAATTGTGGCGTAGTATTCTATTAATAATAGTTTGCTCTGTAAACTTAGGACATTAAAAGGCTTTCGAGTCTCATAAACATAATGACGCTGAAGAAAACACGAAGCAAATTTCTAAATTGTGCTAAAATTTGTATAGAATTCCGTGGGGCGGGGGTACTCTTAATTCAAAATTAAAAGCTCTGTGAAATAAACTTTATGCAAGTCAATTGTAAGACATAAGAACTACCGAAATTTTTTGTAAACAATCAGCTCTCAAAAGTTCATCAGCATTTTAAAGGACCATAAAAATAGGTCCCATAGAACTCACAGAAATACATGAAGAGTATATGAAACAGGTTGACTGGGAATTCTTAGGTTCTCATTAGCAGCTGCTTAAATAGACTATTAGTGGAAAACAGTTGTTTCTATTCTTCAGAAACTAGTTAAATATCAGGGTGAAAGATCTGGTACAAACTTTTTAAAATCCCCAAAATTCAATTTAATGCTTTATTTCCTGTGTTATTTAATTTGTCTGAATTTGAGCTGAAAGTTTAAATCTCTTTTCATGGACTTCTATAGGCTACAACATACATTTTAGGAAGTATTCAAATCTAAGACTGTTTGATGTTCACACACATGGGGGCATGTTATCTCATTATTTCTTTTACTTCTGCATATTCTGTGACATGAAATTAATGTATTATTAGAGCTGTTGATATGTGGAATCTCCGAACTGTTTCCATTAGAAGCTATTTCAGGACTACTGGCGCAATTAGAAAAAAAAAAAAGTACCCAAGTAAGGATTGCCTCTGAAAAGCAGGGTGGTTGGAAAACCCTACTCTGCTGGCAGAGCCCCATATTTTAACTGTAAATGTTTTAATGCCATTTATTGGCTCATGTTTCTCAAATGTAATACACTGCATCGTTAATTCTGTAGCTACCTCTCTGAAAGCTGTAAATTGAGCATTCCCACCATCTTCATTTTCTGAAACCTTTAATAATGTTTGTGAAAGAACAAAGGAAAGAAGAGATTGCTGTCATAGAAACTCTTATCTCTCTTTCGCTCCACAGCAGTCCCTGGAAAGTCAGCCTATCTTAGGTGTCCACGATTCATTACTCAGAATTAAAGAAAACAAGTTCAAGCTTAGATGCTAGTTTGCATCTTCCAAAGAGGACCCTGATCCAGTCACCCCTGCTTGTCACACTTGGCTTCTCTTTTGAAATTAAGGATCTACCCCCAAACATCTGGCACATATTTGAGTTAGCCAGGGAGAGATGGATTAGAGAACCAGTTATCCCTCAGTGAGTCAGAGAGTCCTTAATTTATCTGGCCCCCACCTGGTGTTGGCAATCAGAGGCAGGATGAGTCCTTTGAAACAGAGGTGCTGGTGAGCTGGGTAAACCAGGAGGTCACGCCTCACTCACAGGCCCACAGAAGGACCAGGGGATGAGCTACCATCAGGGGACATAATACATTAAAGCACTTACTCCTGTGTGTTATACTAATTTATATAGCATCACTACATTGGTTTATAGTATCATATACGTGTATAACATTATATGTGTATATAATGTTGTCTGGGGCTTCCCAGGCGGCACTATTGATGAATCTGCCTACCCACACAGGGGACAAAAGAGACACAGGTTTGATCCCTGGGTCGGGAAGATCTCCTGGAGGAGGAAGTGGCGACCCACTCAACTATTCTTGCCTGAAAAATCCCATGGACAAAGGAGCCTGGTGGGCTACCATCCATGAGGTTGCAGAGAGTCGGAAAGGACTGAGTGTCGGAGCACACATTCGTAATGCTGTCAGAGGATAATGACTCTTGTTTAAAAGTCAAGGCCAGGCCCCACGTGAAGGGGCGGCCATGATCTCAATGTGTCATGCTGACCTGCAGAAAAGACGTTATCAAAGTATTGTGTGCAGATGAAGAAGTTTAAGTTCAGAGAAGTTACATGATCCGCCTAAGGTCACATCTCTTCTGCTCTCAAATGCTACTCTTTATCCCACTTTGCAGTTCACCCACTTGTCTGTTGCGTTTTTTTAAAGCACAGTCTAATTACAAACACTTAAAAGTGTATTATTCATAAACAGAAGTTCCAGCCACTCTATGTCCTAGAGCAGGCCTGATCTTGTGGGGCTGGGGTAAGTTTCCACACCTATAGATGGAGCTGGGGACACAGGCTGTGCTAACAGCGGCACCCACTCCTCCGGGTTCTGCCTTATCCCCACTGGTCCCCTGGGGAGACCGCTGGCCCGGCGGTGCACTGGCAAACTGCTCGGCCCCTCAGATCATGTCAGACAAGGTCCAGCTGACACGAAAACAGGACAGAAATTGCAAAAAAGGAGCAGGCAGTCGAATTATGCTAAAGCTTGTGCTTTGAAAGAACACTAGCAGAAGGGCAAGGTCACTATATTTGAAGGAATAGCCCCTCTTTCATGCTTTCTTTCAGTCATTTATATTGGGTCTCCGTCTCAAAAACATTTTGCTATAGAACTGGAAAGAAATATATCTTTGACTATGAATTGAACAAGACATCGATTATGCGTAAGTAGGGAAAAAGCAAACAGAAAATGAAGTTACTCTCAGAAACGCCGAAATTAAGAATGAATTTTTTTTTTTCCTAATCTTAACGCCGCAAATTTCTAATCTATTTTTAGGTAAATATATCTGTCACTAAAGACATCTGCTTAGATAAAAATGTAAATGTGGTTCTGTGGATATGAATAGAATATGATCGTGAAGCAACATTTATTAAAATGCTATCAAAGCTAAATTGTTTTCAGGCTGAAAATACTATTGTAATTGTGAATCTTGTGATTAGTTTCTACTGGCAGGATTGGAGCTGTGGAAATAGCCACTCTGAAGAATAGTTTTGTGTTTTAGAGCTAGAATGCTCCGGTTTGGTAATAGGACCCTCTGGAAATACAGCAAACTGCATTCTGGCATTGTACTGACAGGTTTCTAAGATAAGTAGAAAATGAAGCTGAAGCTAATATTTTTCCCCCTCAAATGTCAGAAAGATATTAACCAGAAAAATAGTTGAATGTCAAATTCCTGGTGCCTCCATTTAGAAACGTTCCAAGATAATTAGCTGTGTGTGGGACCAATTAAGGCTGTGATAGAAACGATAAAATCTCCACTTTGATAAAATCGAAATAGGGGTATATTCCTAAACCCAATCACTTCTTTTGTGAAGCATATGAACATTTATAAGTTAAAGAATTAAATAAGTATTGATAGTATCAATATAACGAGGCAGAAACGGGAGCCAATTGGTTTGAACAGTCTAGGGCTCCCAAGAGATTTATCTATCTTCCTGGCAGCTGTACTTACTCTTTACAGGGTTCCTTGAGGACGAGGAGATTCTAATCACCTTTTGAATATCACTGTTTCTCTTCTTTTATACGAAGACACAAATGATGCTTAGATTCCAGCTCCAGGTCCAAGGACCAGGAGGACGTTAACCCATGTGGGGGCAGCCCCTACTCCCACTTGTGCAAGGTGGAAAAGACGCTGGTGCTCCCCTTTCACGACCGCCAAGCGCAGAAGGAAATGCTTCCGCAGAAGAGTCACAGTGGAAAACTAGAGCCAGTAATGGTCCACACATCACAGGCTTCTGTGAGGGTTACTGAGGACACATTTGCCAATCACACAACTCAGAAGTGTTGACTATAACTGAGATTTCTGGGAGAGGGTGTTCCCTGATTCTTTCATCTCTGACTTTATCTCTAGCATTTCTGATTTATCTCTACCTCTTATTTGATGCTGTTAGACAGTAAAAGTATGAATTATGAATCAGGAATACTTACGCAAGTTTCACAAAGTAGAAATGCTGTAACTAAAAGTTTCAGTTTAGATCATAAATGTTGAATTACTAACACCCAACTTTTACTTTCCTGAAAGAGTAACCATCTCATCTAAATGTCTACATTAACTCTATAGTTCTTAAATATTTTGCAGTGTGTATCAATTCATCCCATTATGAGCATTCTTAAGCTCCTATAACCCTAGCTGAAGTCATTTTTACTAAACATGCTTGACATTAAACATGTAAGTAGGTCCTGCTACTGAAAGATAGCTACAGACTCTGATGAATCCCTGATTCCCTGAATAGTCTGCCTGATATAAGGAGACTTTTAACAGTAATTTAGGAATTATATGAAAAATAATGATTCCAAACAAAGGACTTGTTTGTGACGGAAGCTGTCATATGTGCAGTTTGGGGTTTAATTTTTTTTTCCCTTTCTATACAGTAAGCAGATTATATTGCAAAGTTTTCATGCACTGTTCCACTAAATTACTAACTTATTTACATGGCTGTCAGAAATTAACATCAAATGTTGACTTACACCGTGCATATGAGAAATATGAGACTTCAAAGTTAGCAACATGAAAGAAAACTAGATTCTCATCGTTTCAACAGGTACAAAAGGAAAATCACATTGTCAATAAACAGATGTACATTCACTGCCTCCCAGGAGGTCAGCACAACTTGCTCATACCTTTGTTTGGGTGAAGCAGATTCACTTGAGTGCACCAGCGCTTTCCACAGAATAATATTTTTTTTAATAAATGCATCAGCATATATTTTTTAAATCAGTACTTACCATCAGCTAAGTAACAGTAAGATTATCTGTTTTTCTATTTTTTTTAAGAAATAGGAGAACATGTATTAAAACTCTCCAAACAACCTGTACCAGATTTTAATAATATTGTTTTTAAAATTCATCCTAAATCAATTAATAAATGGCAGCCCACTCCAGTACTCTTGCCTGGAAAATCCCATGGACGGAGGAGCCTGGTGGGCTGCAGTCCATGGGGTCGCTAAGAGTTGGACACGACTGAGCAACTTCCCTTTCACTTTTCACTTTCATGCATTGGAGAAGGCAATGGCAACCCACTCCAGTGTTCTTGCCTGGAGAATCCCAGGGACGGAGGAGCCTGGTGGGCTGCCGTCTATGGGGTCGCACAGAGTCGGACACGACTGAAGTGATTTAGCAGCAGCAGCAGCAGCAGTTAATAAAAAGTAACTTTAATTTTAAGAGAAAATACCTAAAGGCAGAATTACTGTCAAGAGAAAGGACAAACTCAAAACCTACCAATATATTCAAAGACAGTTAAAAACTTTACAATTTTATTATTGTAAGATTACAGAACTGCTTCAGTGCTTCTGTGCTAAGTAAGCTGTACATGTGAAGAATAATAAATGAAATTGTTAATTTGACTGTTTCCCTAGGGAGTAGGAGGAGAAGGGGTAGGGGTTATGCTGTTTAGATCGCTAAGTGGATCTTGGTTTATATGCAATAATAAATCCTAAATGTGTTGCTAATTAACTCTACTTCAAAGCACTCCCCCTTTTTTTAGTGCTTAAAAGACATTGTGATTCCTGGGGTAACTCACCATTCTTATTCTTAAAGATGTTCAGGATGGGAAGGATTTGCCGGTAGTAGGGCACCAACGCCTCACCCACCATCTCAGCTGACACAACCAGATGCTGTAGGACTTTGAGAGTGACGCAGATGACCTGGCGGTTCCGTAGGTTCAAGGCATCTATCCAGTAGGAAAGGAACAAGCCAGGAAGAGCATTAGTTTCTACAGTGTCAGGGTGAAGTCATTCTGTAGGCCATTTAATTACACTGTACTCTGCTGGGGATCGCCAACGGGACGAACCTTGATGATTACAGCTTGGAAAGATGTTTATAGCTCTTAATGCAAGAAACAGGATCTCGTTTGTGTATTATTAATATCTCTTCTCCCAGCTTGCACTGATTCCTCATCAGTCCTAAGAAAGCAACTCATTGTCCTTCACAGAAGAGGCTGGTGATGGCTGGGTAACATGAAAGATAAAAGATCAGTTCATATCACCAGAGTTAAAGGACCCTATGGAGGTGGACAAGAGATCAATTTTTACGCAACAATCCCTTTCAGATAGCAGTCCATGCTATGCTTAAAACTACTGCCATGAAAAAAAAAAAAAAAACACTTGAGGGGGGAGAAGGGACTGGGTATGCTGTGTTTGAGTAGAAACTATAGACTGGTTACAAAAATTGAGAATACTGTTGGTAGAAGGGACAGTGACCATATTTAGACTCTCAAGAAAGTAGGGAGTGAAAGCAATTTTTTTTTTTTAATGCTCAGAACTTTGGGAGTAATTAAGAGACCAAAGGAATACAAATGCTTTTAAAGAACAATTCTGAAGGCACAGTACAAGCTGTACTGCGGAGGCAGGACAGGAGACAGTGAGTTGTCTGGCGTCCCCCACGTTTCACAGTCTGGAAACCTGCTCCAGTGGGGAGTGCAGAGGGCCCGGGACCAGGCTGTTGATAACTGGCTGTGTAAACCTGACCAACTCCCCATACTTTCTTGGTCCCAGTTTCCTTAACTATAAGAACTTATTACTTACTTTCTTATGTGTTAGTCGCTCAGTCGTGCCCAACTCTTTGCGACCCCATGGACTGCAATCCACCAGGTTCCTCTGTCCATGAGATTTTCCAGGCAAGGATACTGGAGTGGGTTGTCATTTCCTTCTCCAGGGGATCTTCCCAACCCAGGGATCGAACCCGGGTCTCCTGCACTGTAGGCAAATTCTTTACCAACTGAGCTACAAATTCCATGATTTAAATAGAAAAGCTATATACAGCATTGATTAGAGAAGGTGGGCTTCCCAGCTGATGCTAGTGGTAAAGAATCTGCCGGCCAGTGTAAGTGACACAAGAGACATGGGCTTGATCCCTGACATGGGAAGATTCCCCTGGAGAGGGGAATGGAAACTCACTCCAGTATTCTTGCCTGGAGAATCCCACGGACGGAGGAGTCTGGTGGACTACAGACCATAGGTTTCCAAAGAGTCAGTCTGAAGTGACTTAGCACGCATTATAGAAGGTCAAAGATGGTGAATGATAAAACGGTGATGCCCGAGACTACCTCAGCACAAAGTTAGAGGCTCTTATTTGTAATATTCTACTTTCTAAGGAGAAGACTGACTAGGACCTTAAAAAGCATATATCATTTATGGAGGGATGAAAGGAACTAAGGTATCCAAAAGAATGACGCCATGGTCAAGGCACCTGTGAGGCAGTCCTCACCTTGTTCCTGAACTTCAGCTCACATTCCCAGGAGCCTGGGTCTTGCTAGCCCCCTCAGATCCAGTTTGTTCCAAAGATAAGCTTCCTCCTCACACTTCATCTTTTTCTTATTTACCCCATGTTGATACAGCCAGGTCCCTAGCTGCTCAGGGCCAAGATCTCTTTCTCATCCTTTGCATTCTTCATGTTACGGAGTCATCTTATCACCAATATTTTCTTTTTGAGGCTGCCCTTGAATCTGTGTCCTCCTCCCACCCTCCCCTTCACTCATCTGGTCCTGGGGCTCCATCTTCACCACCTCTTCCGGCTCTGGCCCTGGGACCTCCTCCACTGGAGCTCCGCCCTGCCCTGCTGACCCCCCTGCCTTCTTTCTGTCTTGCTCCCCTCCCGCAACCTGTCTTTTCACTGTGCTGCTGGGTTAACCTTCTCAGAGCAGGATCGATGATCTTGCCACCTGCTCAAAGACTTCAGAGTCTCCCCCACACCACTTCCTAAAAAAAAATAAAGTACTGGCATAAACTAGTTAGGCACAAAGGTGACTCTTAGGGTAAGTTGGAACCAAATTAAATTCTCTATTAAAAATCCAAGAATATAAGGTATCACTTATACTGGTTTCATAGTTATTCCCTATGAAATCACTAGCAAGTTTTTTAGAATAAACTGTGGTCAGCTTCATCCCCTCTAACAACAAAATGGGGGTTGAGGTCTGAAACCACCGCAGGGCAGCCTCACAACTCGTGGCCCAGTTCAGACTACATTCTTGTTTGGTTTGAAAGTAAACACAAATGCAATGAATAGGGATGGCTTGACTTTTAACTCAGAGAACCAAGTTAAATATAACTATGGAATTTGGTTGCATGATGGCTCATCATTATAGCACTCAGACGCACTGCAGGCCATACCATATCTTTTGAAAAACAACCAAAAATAGAATGCTATAATTTAGCCTAAAAGCTGTAGTAATGAGACAGTCAAGAGTGGCGCCTCAGAGGACCATGGGAACTTGGAGAGGGAGGTCAGGAAGAGTGTCCTGTAGTTAGCAGTGGGATCCTTTTTTTCTGGTCTTATCCAAGTGAAAAGTTGCTTTGTCTATTTAGGAAGCCAGAGGTCGTCGATCCCTACCGACTGACCCCGCTACATTTTACAGACGAGAACTGGGAGCCCTCAGAAACATCATTCTGAATATTATGGGCAGTGGACATTGTTTCCGAAAGCTTACTAATGAAGTTCACCATGTCTAGGGTTCAGTACGGTACAGATCTCTTTCATGTGCTAGTAATTAACATGTATTGGATACCTCTATATACCATAATTAAACTGAGTGTTCTTTATATATATTAGTTTACTTAATCCTCATTCATGAAATATTTATTGAGGATGCATTATGTACCAGCCATTATTTTTGGAATTGGAGATACAGAAGAGAACAAGGCAGAGTACTCAGCCCCTTTGAGCTGGTGAAACAGTATGTAAGAAGATACTGGACAAATACTGCAAGTATACTTAGATTTCATAAGAAGGATACGGTATTGAAGCGGCAAGTCAAAATGGGCTTTCAGCTCAGTCTAGAAAGTAAGGAAAGCTCCTAGACACAGGTGAAGACCTAAGGGATGAGTGGATGTTACTTACGCAGAGAGAGAAAGGCAGGCTAGATTCCCTCCTTTTGGGTAAAGGACTTCTTTTATAAGGTCTACTCTAGCTCATAAGGATAAAGTTCTGGTTAGCAATGTGGGAACAAAGCCCAAGATAGCAAAGAAATAGTCTTCCAAATGGTTTTTATCATCGTGTATATGTTTTTCTTGGGATCATCAAGGAATGACGGGAAGAACTATGTGAGTATGTGTAGTTGGACATAAAAGGAGAGTGAGGCTGTGGTACTTTCCCCCAAGTTACAAGATTCCTAGGTCTCATCTTGTCTTACTAATCAAGTAGGATCAGATGCCTCAACTCCCAGGTTTCTGCCTTTTCTCTCTATTCATCCTTCTATCCCACTCTCCTGCTTAAAAAGGACTCATGGCCACATTCAGCTGAATGTTTTATTACATTTATTACATATAAGTTTATCCCGATATATATAATTAATTGATCACTTGGGGATAAATTAATCATCTCTCTGACCATGGATAGTAATAATAGTACTAGGAAAATATATTTGATCTCATTGCAACCCCAACTGAATTAACATGATTGCGATAACAGTCAATGAACTGATAATGACTGACAATAAAATGCCTGAGATGTTACTCTTAATGGCATCTAAAATGGAACAGTGAGTCATCCTAAATGACCGGGTAATGGCTCTAAAACTTCTGCAGGAGCTGTGAAATACAGCCAGGGTATGAAGCTTCCAGTGGTAAAGAATCTGCCTTTCAACGCAGGAGACGTCAGAGCCATGGGTTTGATCCCTGGGTCAGGAATATCGCTTGAGGAGGGCACAGCAACCCGCTCCAGTATTCTTGCCTGGAGAATCCCATGGACAGAGGAGCCTGGCCGGCTACAGTCCACGGGATCACAAAGATTCGGAAATGACTGAGGAACTGAACACACACACAATGAACTATAAAAGCCCCTTAACTTCACCCAAGAGATTTTCTTTTTTTTTTTTTTTTAATATTGTCATTCCCATGTCAGTTCCTCTATTCCTCTTCCTCATTCTCATGAAGTTAACAAATACCATTAAATTGGAAGTCTTTTTGTTCTTACTGTCCCAATAGAATTAAATAAAAAAGAGGTTTCTTTGGAAACAAAGGTCTTTTCTTTTGAAAAATTATGTTAACAGATATAAACAGACTATGATTCTGTAGTTTGAAAGAGAAGAAATGTGTTTATTCTTGTGTTGATGGGTCTGAAAGCAATTGTCAAGATGTAAGCAAGGACTTTGAACTCAAGATTTAAGGTTTTGAAAAGGGTCTAACATGAGAAATCTACTGACATTATAGATCAACCAGGAGAACCTTTATATTCAGAAAATTGGATTTCTATTGTACCATTTACTGCTTTCAAGTATAATCAACAAGACAGAGCTTCCAGATATATAGAAATTGTTGAAGAATAAGGGAAAAATAATTTAAAGTCAAAGTGGTAAAACGTATTCATCTTAGATGGTTATAAGTTACATGTATGATTTCCTCAAGCATAAAACCCATTATTGCTATGACTTTTTTGCAAGGTGAGAACATTTTCTACTATTAGGTATGATTCACTACTGCAGATCAGATGGAAATATTTCTATTTCTTTTAAAATTGGATACACCACACAAAGTGCAAAAGCAGACAACAAATTCTAAAAAATCTTTTTGACATATGGTATTAATGTTAATATCCTTGATATTCAAATAGCTATCACAAACCAGGAAAAGATGGAACCTGTTAATTTTAAAAATGGGCAAATAATATGAATAGATAATACACAAATTAATAAACACAAGAGAACAATGATTATTGTAAAACTTTCAACTTCGTTGATAAGCAAATGAAAGGAAATACTTCTCTATAATTTTGAGTATCATATTAACAACAAGGTTTTGGAAATTTAATACTCAGAATGGAAGTAGGCCTGGGGAAAGAGGCACTCTCCTAATACCACATTGAAAACCATTACAAACAGCATGCATGGACACGTGACCCAGCAACTTCACTTCTGGGCATTTAATCAAAGGAAGGATGAAGCTGTGCAGAAAGAGCTATAGGAAAGCATGCTATCAATACTATTAATTATTATGAGAGGCAAACTAAATGTTTTCAAAATACTGATCTAAGAAAAATCTAGTATGCCTGTAAAATGGGACATTATCAACTTATTAAAGTCATCTGTAATAGAAAATATTTGAAATATAGGAAAATGTTTATAAGATACAGTTGAGTAAAGTCATCAGTAATAGAAAATATTTGAAAAATAAGAAAATGTTTATAAGATACAGTTGAGTAAAGAAGGTTATAAAGTATATTTTCACTGTGCTCTTATTTTGAAAATAGAATGTAAACACAGTAAAAGCTGGGGATTTATAAGCTCAGATACAGACAATAGAGACCTATCTTATCCATGGACATATGTAGACACTGGACTTTATTCCATTTAAAAATACTCTTTTTTACACTACTTTTCTTTTTTTAATTAACATACTTTGCATCAGTTCAATTCAGTTGCTCAGTCTTGTCTGACTCTTTGTGACCCCATGAATTGCAACACGCCAGGCCTCCCTGTCCATCACCAACTCCCGGAGTTCACTCAGACTCATGTCCATCGAGTTGGTGATGCCATCCAGCCATCTCATCCTCTGTCATCCTCTTCTCCTCCAGCCCCCAATCCCTCCCAGCATCAGAGTCTTTTCCAATGAGTCAACTGTTCGCATGAGGTAGCCAAAGTACTGGAGCTTCAGCTTTAGCATCATTCCTTCCAAAGAACACCCAGGGCTGATCTCCTTTAGAATGGACTGGTTGGATCTCCTTGCAGTCCAAGGGACTCTCAGGAGTCTTCTCCAACACCACAGTTCAAAAGCATCAATTCTTCGGCGCTCAGCTTTCTTCACAGCCTAACTCTCATATCCATACATGACCACTGGAAATACCATAGCCTTGACTAGATGGACCTTGGTTGGCAATGTAACGTCTCTGCTTTTCAATATGCTATCTAGGTTGGTCATAACTTTCCTTCCAAGGAGTAAGCGTCTTTTAATTTCATGGCTGCAGTCACCACCTGCAGTGATTTTGGAGCCTAAAAAAATAAAGTCTGACACTGTTTCCACTGTTTCCCCATCTATTTGCCATGAAGTGATGGGACCAGATGCCATGATCTTCGTTTTCTGAATGTTGAGCTTTAAGCCAACTTTTTCACTCTCCTCTTTCACTTTCATCAAGAGGCTTTTTAGTTCCTCTGCCTACTTACCTAAAATATTATTCTTCCTGATCATAATTTATGTTTTAATGTAGCAGAACTCTAGCCCTGTCTCCTTGTTCTTTCTCAATATTTTCTTGATTGTTCTTTTTAAAAAATTGTTTTTTTTAATGCCAAAAATATTTTGTATTGTGGCACAGCTGATTAGCAATGTTGTGATAGCTCCAGGTGAACTGAATGAAGGGACTTGGCCGTACTTGTGCATGTATCCGTTCTCCCCAGACCGCCCCCCTGCCCCGCCCCCGGCTCCAGGCTGGCACATAACACTGAGTTGAGTTCCCTGTGCTATACAGTAGGGTTTTGTTGGTATCTACATTTTAAGATGAGATTTAGAATAATTTGATATGGTTAAGAAGTGTTTGGCACTTTGATAAAAATTTCCAACAAATGTAGAGAATAAATAGTCAGAAATGGCCATCTTTCCATTCAGGAACATGTATTTCTTCACCTGTTTCTATTTTTCTTTCATTAATCCCCTCAGAAAAGCTTTACGGTACTTTTCATGTAGATTCTGTGTACTTTTGTTTGGTTTGAAAGTAAAAGTGAAAGGCGCTTGGTCATGTCTGACTCTTTGTGACCCCATGAACTGTACAGTCCATGGAATTCTCCAGGCCCGGAATACTGGAGTGGGCAGCCTTTCCCTTCTCCAGGGGATCTTCCCAACCCAGGGATCGAACCCAGGTCTCCCACATTGCAGGCAGATTCTCTACCAGCCGAGCCACAAGGGAAGCCCAAGAATACTGGAGTGGGTAGCCTTTCCCTTCTCCAGCGGATCTTCCCGACCCAGGAGTTGAACCGGGGTCTCCTGCATTGCGGGCAGATTCTTTACCAACTGAGCTATCAGGGAAGCCCTTTGTTAGGTTTACTAGTGTTTGAATCATTCTTATTTTGATATCTTATGTATTTTAATTTTACTGTGTAGAATATATATATAATATAAAGTGTTATTTAACTATTTTTAAGTATACAATTCAGTGGCTTAGTTATATTCACGATGTTGTACAATTATCACCACTATTTCCAAATTTTTGATCACCTGAAACAGAAACTCTATACCTCTTTTTTAAAAAAGCCCTCTCCACTCACTTCCCCTTGAGCCTCTGGTAAGCTCTCATCTACTTTCTGTCTTTATGATTTTCCTATTATAGATATCCTAAAGTATTTTACCTATTATTTTTCCTGATGTTGAAATATTTAACTAATAATTACATTGCTGTGACCAATATCATATTAGTTGAATTAAACTGAAATGAATATAAATTTTGCTAGTCAAGGAGCTGTAAACATATCCATTTTTAATTTTCAGAATATAATGAATTCAAAATACACGTTCAAACCAAATTTAGGTTTTAAAATTATAGAAATTACTCTCCTTCCAAAACAGAACTCATTTGCTATACAAGCAAATATCATGTGGCCTGAGTTCTCAATTAAAGCATCAGAGAATTAGCTTAGCTATTTTACGGAGTAAGTCTATTAAAAGTATTACCATTTTTCTGAAATTCGTTGTTTTCCAATAAGTGTTATAAGAAAAGCATCATTTTTTTTCTCTAATCTCATACAGAAGGGATTATTTTAATGCAAAATTCAGATTTTCCATCAAAACTTTGTTATTCCAAGTGGGTAACTTTTCCCCTTATTTGATAGATAAGATTATATTCTTCCCTGGTGGCTCAGATGGTAGAGTCCACCTGCAATGTAAGAGACCCAGGTTCAATCCCTAGGTTGAGAAGATCCCCCTGGAGAAGGGAATGGCAACCCACTCCAGTAATTCTTGCCTAGAGAACTCTATGGACAGAGGAGCCTGGAGGGGTCACCTGAAGTCAGACACGACTGAGAGACCAAACAGTTTGATTTTTTCACTTTTCAGGACGATAGAATACAACTCAGTATTTGGTGACAGTGTTTGGCCTTTCTTTTCACTAAACACTTAGTTTTAAAGACAGATACACAATTGATATAATTTGCTGAAATAAACAAGACCACCAGTTACCAAGGTGGTCTCCACATTATAGTCAGCAGCATGACCTGTTTGGTACTCACAACTTTCTAGGCCCAGAGGAACCTGAAGAACAATCTCATTCAAGGCTCCTCTTCGATCTTCCTGCAAGCAGAGCTGGGCCTGTGTTTGCTCTCATGCAGTATTTGTCTGAAGTCTCTAACAGTATTTGAGAGTAAACTTGTCAGTACCGTCCTTTGTCAAAAAGCAGAGGAAGATCGGTTTCTTTGGAGTGGCCTGCTCCCCTGTCCCATACTGCTGACTCAGTTCAACTTGAAGGAATGGGTGACGGTGGAATGACAACCAGATGAAGGAGTTGGCCAGTCTTGGGACCACTCTTGGAGTAAAAGCAAGCGACAATCTGCTGTGACAAGCAGGCATTGCTTCTAAGAGTTAGGGTTATGCTTCTTCCTTTGGTTGAGAAAAGGTGTCTAAGTCTGAACTAGCTTTCAGATAACAGAAGTAGCAGTCTGTGAACAAAGGTAGAGTGCACCCAGGCTATTCACAAAACGAGACAGTTGCAGGGTGTGCTACAAAACAGAAGACGAGGAGATACACTACTTTCCAAAAAAGGAGCTGCCTTTTCCTCCCCAAAGAAGAAATGCTTCTCTGGTGGCTCAGATGGTAAAGCATCTGTCTGCAATGCAGGAGACCCGGGTTCGATCTCTGGGTTAGGAAGTTCCCCTGGAGAAGGAAATGGCAGCCCAGTACTCCAGTATTCTTGCCTGGAAAACCCCATGGACAGAGGAGCCTGGTAGGTTACAGTCCATCGGGTAGCAAAGAGTCGGACACGACTGAGAGACTTCACTTTAAGCTTGACAGCAATATCTGGTACAATTCTAGGACTAATTATTACTATTTAAGCAAGTGATCTGAGAGCTTTCAGGAAGACAGCATGGTTACTAGGAGCCAGTGTGAGCTCTCTGGAATGTCAGGCCAAGCTTATCTCATGCGTTCTAACAAGTTCACTCACAAAAGAGATCATAAAAGACTATATCGCAAGGCATCTGGCAAGAATTCTCTTGAAGGCAAGATACAGAAATGGTTGAAGAATTAAGCACTTTCTTTTTTCCTTATGTTGTGAATAACTGAATTTAGGCAACATGCTCTGATGGTTTAGTATCAACCTGCATTGTCCCTGCTGGAATACTGCAATGGTCCATACTTGACCAAGTCCAATTTCCATCCAACATTTTGACTGTAACTTGGATTAATGTTACAAAATCCAAATCTATTAATTTTTTGATGACCCAGAGTTAGGAAGTCTGTAGAGACATGCCATGAAGGAACACTAAGGAGGTAAAAATAATACTTTACTATTATTACCAACTTGATTTGGCACTGTGCTAAACCTCCAACCTATATGATCTGTGAATCCTTACCAAATGCTTGGGAAGTTTTTTTTTTTCCCAAACCCCTGGGAAAGGTGAAATAATTAATTTATCAAAACCACATAGCTAGTTAATGGCCAGGTTTGCATAAGCCCAAAGCCTGTGCTTATTGTGGTTAGACTCTACTTCTTAGCATCCTACCAAATCCTGATGGATAACAGCCCCAGACTTGGAGCCTGCTCAGGAGAGATGTTCAGAGCTTCTCAGTGAACACAGGCGCTAGCATGGACTTTGAGCAGTCAGACTAGACACCTGTTGGGACCTGAGCTTACGTGTTTGTTCTTGGTGAACAAATCATCCTGATGCAGGTGGGTTTCCTGGCATATTTTGAAAAAAAAAAAATACAGAAACAAAAAAACAAGCAACACTCTGCAGTAGTGCAGTTCCCTGACTAAAGCTCAGCTCTCCTGTGGAAAGATGAAGATAACAATGTGAGGTTTTATCCTGTGTACCCAAAATCTGTCGCCACAGTCCAGTAGAGAATGATGCTGATGGTGATGATAAGGACGACCCTAATGTTTATCACATATGACAGCCTCTGCTAAGAGCTTAAAGTGTACTTTCTCACTTAATCACTAAACTAATCAGTTTTATAAATTCAGCCCCCAAGTGGTGACCTTGTCTGACAGCTGGTATGTATGTGGCAGAGTTAGAGTTCTGAGCGGGGAGGCTGACTTCAGAGTCCTTGCTCTCAACAACACAGGAAGGGCGAGAGAGCGTGTTTGTTCGAGAATGGGAAAGGGACGGCCATAGGCAGTAGATACAGTTTGAAATGCAGTAAGGCTACTTTTAGCTCTTTCCCTCATTCTACTGTGACCTTCTGGCATGGACAGCTGTAATCTCCATCCTCATCATTTTTATTTTGGCTCATTCTGAGTCTTCTTCTCTATTCACGTAGGGGTAGACCTGGTTTTATTCGCCCTCATGGTTCTGGAAGGAATTTTTCTTCTGGCAAGTGAGCAGGTAACTAAATGCCTCTGAGAATATCTAGCCTCTGCCTCAGGCTACTATCACCTTGTGTCCACTCCCACATTATTTACATTGTAGGACTTCACGCAGAGGGACACCAGGTTTTGCATCATGATGCTCTTTGATGGAGAATTAAAGGCAGTAAGGCAACTGACAGGCTAAGCGGGAGAGAAACGGACAGAGAGGAAGGACAGTGAGTAGCTTCCTCCAGGCAGCTGGACTTCACAGCCCCACCGGGGGCCATGACGACGCATATCCAACACGACATGTCCCTCAGGAAGAGCCTGCTGATCATGCTACAGGGCATTTCCTCGCAACTTCCACCAGTGACCACAGCAACTCTTTAGGGGTGTGCATCAATCTCCCGAACTTGAGAAGATGCACCAATCTGTACAACACGGTGCAGCCATCACTAGACCCCAGAAGCCAGGCCCACATTCTCCAGCAGCCACGCTAGTCTCCAGAGACCACAGAGAAGCACGGGCTTTAGTACCACCTGCTGAAGCTCCCTCAGAAAAGGGGGGATTCCAGATTCCACGGCCCTCAGTAGCCAGGAATTCCCATTTGGGAGCGTCAGTTTGCTTAGTCGGATACGACTGAGCGACTTCACTTCCACTTTTCACTTTCATGCATTGGAGAAGGCGATGGCAACCCACTCCAGTGTTCTTGCCTGGAGAATCCCAGGGACGGGGGAGCCTGGTGGGCTGCCGTCTATGGGGTCGCACAGGGTCGGACACGACTGAAGCGACTTAGCAGCAGCAGCAGCAGATGCTTGGTGTGCAAGAGATGCTTCTGCCATAGAACTCCTGGTCTTCTGAGAAGCTAACTCTTTCACTCCCACTAAGCTGCACTGTGCAGAGGTCACATGGCACATGGAACTGAGTCAGTCAGTCAGGTCTGTGTGTCCACTCCCCTTGACCACAGTCCTAAGCTGGGCGTGTGCCCCGAGCTGGTGCAGTCATGGTGCATCTTTGACTCTTATTCTTTCTGGAAATTAAGGGACAGTGACACTTGTTCTTTCCCACTGGTATAAATAGGAAAGCATGTAGTCTCAGGATCTACTTGGAGTATCCTGAGGCCAAAAAGCGAGCCAGCTTTAAGATGACCACGGATGAAACAGAGCCAGAGTGACCCTGACAAACCACCAACGTTAAACCAGCCCTGAGAGGAGACCCAGGACTGTCCAATCAGTCAGTCGTGTCGGACTCTTTGCGAACCCATGGACTGCAGCACGCCAGGCCTGCCTGTCCATCACCAACTGCCGGAGCATGCACAAACTCATGTCCATTGAGTCAGTGATGCCATCCAACCATCTCATCCTCTGTTGTCCCCTTCTCCTCCTGTCCTCAATCTTTCCCAGCATCAGGGTCTTTTCCAATGAGTCAGTTCTTCGCATCAGGTGGCCAAAGGATAGTTCAGCTATGTGAATTTATTAAGCAAACCTGACTATGATAATTTTAATTCGTTTTCTTTTTTGTGTCTTGTAACCAAAATAATCCTATGTAATACACCCTTTTTACATATTTTGGAACAAATTATGTATTTTCTTCTTAAATTAAAAAATTACTACATTTTATCATTTTAAAAATAATTCACCCATAAAATTTCAAGAGATATAAGTAAAATTATTAGATCATAAAAATAGTGCATTTCAATTGGACTTGCTTTCTGATTAAATAGAATTCTCAAAATAATTTTTGCATGTGATCTCATATTTTATCTTTCCTTAGTATATTTTTTCTCAATGAGCATTCTTTAAAAAGACCAATTTTGCTTTTGAAAATGTTATTGTTTAAATTGCTTCAGCTGAGTCTGTGCATGTTTGTCCTTTATAGCTGGGTGACCTCGACTCATTAGAGCTCTCCTAATGAGGCCACTGTTTAATGTCCTGTCTATTTGTAGATCAGTGATATTTCTGTAATTCTTTAGCAGCCAGATCACCTTGCCTCCTAGTGGACCATCTCACACATGGATGTTAGTGCTCACAAACAGAAGGCATCACATAAAACAATGTAGATGAATAAACAATTACTCTCACTACTTAAATAATTCCTCTAATAAGTGGAAAGCATTATATCATTATACGCTTTATTTGTTTCATATTAAGGATTCTTATGAGGTGGTTTTTATATAATATGCAGTACAATGGCAACCGTAAATGGCCACTTCATGCTTTTGACTATGATACCTATACAAATTTCAGTATGGACAGCAGGAATGTACCTGATTAATTTTGAAAATATTGATATTTTGATGCATCTACTGTATACTAGACAGTGCATTCGATGACGTGAAAGTCAAAGTGTTAGTTGGTCAGTTGGTCCGACTCCTTGCCACCCCATGAACTGTAGCCTGCCAGGCTCCTCTGTCCATGGAATTCTCCAGGCAAGAATTCTGCAGTGGGTTGCCATTTCTTTCTCCAGGGGATCTTCCCAAATCAGGGATCGAACTCATGTCTCCTGTGTCTCCTGCACTGGCAGGCAGGTTTTTACCATCTGAGTGGGTATATATTACTTTCTAACGTTATATTCTAAATGACATAACAGAGAAAGATACAAAGTTCTGTAGGAACAGGAGGACAGGGTGTGGAGAGGACTAGAGTTGAGAGTAGGGAGAGAGAGAAGAATCAAAAGATCTCAAAACAATTCCTATTGGAAGTGGGTTTTTAGGGCTTCCCTGGTGTCTCAAATAAAGAATCCAGCTGCAGTGCAGAAGACTCAGGTTCTTCTGGGTCGCGTTGGGAGGATCTCCTGGAGAAGGGGATGGTTACCACCCACTTCAGTATTCTTGCCTGGAGGCTACAGTCCATGGGGTCACAAAGAACTGGACACAACCGAGTGACTAACACTCACACTTTAGGCATTTGTTAATGTGTGAGAATGGGTGTGCTTCCAAAGTGAGCAAAGACACACAATTAGAAAAGCACAAGAGAAGTTCTATAGCACAATCAGTTTGGCTAGAGAATGGGGTGCATGAAGGAAAACAGAAAGAAACTAAGTCAAGAACATAATACACAGCCTGATACCTAATGGGACCCCTTGACTGTCGTGCCAAAGAATGGCAAGTAGGCAGAAGCCGGATGGGAGTCCCTCCCTGCAAGATGCAAGTGTGCTAGGTCAGACTCATGAGCTGAAAGGTTTTGTCTCTCTAAAAACTAAGCTGTGTGTCCTGAGGCAGAAGGAAACAGAAGGTACACTTAATTGAGGTATCAGAGAACAGAGTTTTGGGCTCGCAGAGCATGAAAAAAAATTAGAGGAGGGAATTCTGGAAGATAGAGACCTACAGATGAAGTAAACAAAAAAATCTGCATGGAAATTCTGCCTGAGCTGATCTCTAAGGATGACACACCTGAGAGAGATCCCAGTAGGCATGGAAACTGAGCAGAAGTTGGAAGATGAAAGAACTTAGCCGGCTGTTCACCACAGGGAAGACAAAGTTTAGAGTTTGTGTTTAGCAGGTTAACTGTCCATTAGAATTAGAACTGACACTCTTTAAAGGAAACAGAATCCAGAGTCTCCCCCATTTATTAGTCATGATATCCATGGCAGAATTATAACATTCTGGCCTCTAAGCAACTATAGTGAAGAGAACGCCTCCATCACCACTAACCTGCAGGAGGCGTGCAGCCGATGTGAGAAACGGAACTTTAAGTCACTTACTGTTTTAAGCTTTTCATTTTGGAGACTGGTTGTTATTTCCTCATAACCTAGCCTTCTCTGATTGAAAAAAAAATTAAAGATTCCCTCTATCATATTAAGAGAATTTCCTTCTATTCTTCAGTTCAGTTGAGTCGCTCAGTCATGTCCAACTCTTTGCGACCCCATGAATCGCAGCAAGCCAGGCCTCCCTGTCCATCACCATCTCCCGGAAGTTCACCCCAACTCATGTGCATCGAGTCGGTGATGCCATCCAGCCATCTCATCCTCTGTTGTCCCCCTCTCTTCCTGCCCCCAGTCCTTCCCAGCATTGGGGTCTTTTCCAATGAGTCAGCTCTTCACATGAGGTGGCCAAAGTATTGGTGTTTCAGCCTCAGCATCAGTCCTTCCAATGAATACCCAGGACTGGTCTCCTTTAGGATGGACTGGTCGGATCTCCTTCTATTCTTAGTTTGTTTTAAAAATAGAAATGGGTGTTGAATTTTATCAAATGCTTTTTACCATCATTTGAGATGCTTGATTTTTACCCTTTAATACACAAATATAAACACCATTAACTGATTCTACTAATGTTAAGCCAATCTTATCTTCCTGAAATAAAACCAAGTTTGTCATGAGATACAAATAATTTTTACATATCAATAGATTCAGTTTGCTAGTAATTTTGTTGAGAAATTTTTCATTAATATTTATGAATGAGATTGTCGTGGAAGATTCCTTCTTGTAATTTCTTGTAATGTCCTTGTTGGTAGAAAGTGATGTTGCATCATAAAAGGATATAAAATCTAAAGTCTCTGTTTTCATTATCTGGGAAAATTTGAGGAAGATTTAAACTATTTTTTCCATTAAGTCTTTGGCACAACTAACCAAGCCTTCTATTATCTCTGCATGAGGAATTTTAATTACAAATTTGATTTCTTCACCTGACATACTACCCTGTGTACTTTAACTTATTTTTTATCTTTCAGGTTTTAGTGTCAGTTTTGGTAAGTTACATATTCCAAAAACTTGACCATTTAATTGAAATTCCAAAGTTTTAGGGATAAAGTTGTTTATAATATACTATCAACATATCCTATCAATGTCTGTAGGGCCTAAATAACACTCCCTTTTTCACTTCTGACATTGGCTATTTTTGCCTTTTTTTTTCACTTTTTTATTGATTAACTTTTACAAGTGTTTATCAATTGTATAAATCATGTCAGGAAACCAATCAGTGTTCAGTTTTAATGCTCTCACTTACATGACCGTATCCTATTTTAATCTTACTGTGCCTTTATACTAATATTTATTCTTCCTTTGACTTTCTTTTATTGTTCTCCCTGTCATTTATTGAGAGGGATACTTAATTTACTGTTTTCCTTGTTTATCTTTTTTTATAACATGTTTAAAGCTACATATTTCCTTCTAATCCTATTTTACTATCTCATATGTGTTAAATATTTTAATACATTTTTGTAATATTTTAATGTAATATTTTTGTAAGTTTTTAATATGTAATTTATGTGATATTTTAATCATTATGCAGTTAGAATACTTAATAATTTCATTACAATTTCTTATGTGACTCATGGGGTATGTAAAAGTATGTGTCAATTTCAAAATATACGCGAATGTTTTAGTTATTGATTTAAAACAAAGGCTCTCTAACATACATCGCATTTTGGTTCTATAACCTCCTTTGTATGCTTTCCATGCTTTGATATTTCTTGAGGTTTGTTTTATGGCGTGGGGTCTGGCTAATTTTTATAACTATTCTCTACGCGTCTAAAAAGTGTCGCTTGTGGCGGATGTGGCACGGGGCTTTGTAACGAAGAGAAGATGCTCAGGGGATCCAGATAGGATTCAGCTCCCCAGGCCCACCATTTTGCAGCTGTATGACATGGACATTTTTCTTACATTCCACATGCCTCAGTTCTGTCACCTGTGAAATGAGGATTATAGTAGCTAGACTGAATAATATGATTTGAATCCTATCTGGATAAACCAACTGCATTGAAGATGTGGTGTATACATACATGATAGAATATTATTCAGCCATAAAACAAATACAATTTTGACATTTGCCGAAACATGAATGGACCTAGAGGATATTGTGCTTAGTGAAACAAGTCAGAGAAAGACATATCTGTATGTTAGCAGTTATCCATGGAACCTAAAAATAAAACAGAACAGTGAACATAACAAAGTGGAAACAAACTCGCAGATAAAGAGAACAAACCAGTGGTTAATAATGGGGAGAAGGAAGGCGGAGGGGTGAGACGGGTGTATTGTATTCAGAGAGACAAAGTACATGTATAAAATAAATAAGCTGCAAGGATATGCTGTACAGCATAGGGAATAAAGCTAACATTTTGTAACAACTTGAAATGGAGTATAACCTGTAAAAATACTGAATCACTATACTGTATACCTGAAACCAAGATAAAATTGCAAGTCAGCTATAATTCAATACAAAATTTAAAACATATAAACCTAAAGTTAAATAGGGCTTCCCTGGTGTCTCAGCTGGTAAAGAATCTGCCTGCAATGCAGGAAACCCTGGTTCGATTCCTGGGTCGGGAAGATAACGCTGGAGAAGGGATAGGCTACCGACTCCAGTATTCTTGGGCTTCCCTGGTGGCTCAGATGGTAAAGAATCCAGCCTGCAATGCGGTAGACCTGGGTTCAATCCCTGGGTTTGGAAGATCCACTGGGTTGGGAAGTTAAATAGAAATAAGGTGAGACTTTAAAAAAATAGTATAAAACATAAAATATAGAAACCACTGGCTGGCAATAAACTAGAGAGAAAATATAAATGCATACTATTATCCTCATTTTATAGATGAAGCAACAATGTTACATGGAGGAAAGCAACTCACCTCAGGTCATGTGGCAACACGTGGCAGGTTTATAAGCTGCGCAGTCTGATTACATAGAAGCTACTCACAACTAGTACACCATCCTATTGATCTATACCCAGGAGTGGGAAAGTCATAAAAGCTAGTAAAAAGGAAGTTAATTGGTAACTGAATGAGGGGGGAAAGGATATAATGAGTTAGGAAGGAAAAAAAATAGACACCCAAATCCTACAAATCTATAGTAAATATTCACGGAGAAATAAAAGAATGGGCATAATGTACTGATAAAAGAAGGGAACAAAATACTATTTAAAAAGAACAATGAGAATAAGGTAAAATTAGATAATTAACACATTATCCAATCATATTTCTGGGAGATAAAGTCAAGGAAATTCCCCAGGAAGTAGAACTAAGACAGAGTTGGAAAATATGAGCAAAAGGCTAACAAAATGAGAGAATCAGCCCACAAGGTGCAAGGTATTGTAGCAGGAATTACAGCAGAGAAGTAAGAGAGAGTGGAGGGAGAGCATCATTAAAGGAATAATACATGAAAAGCTTCTAGGGCTGGAAGACATATGTCTCTAAACCGAAACTTCCCAGGACAATGAATGAAAACACAGCCACATCAAAGCCTATCAACGTGAAATTTCACATTACCAGAGATGAAGAGCACAGCCAGGAAGCTCTCGGAGACTGTGGGGAATGAGCCACAGGCAAGAGGCTGGAAACAGGTGAAAATCAAGACTTTCAAAGCAGTGTGAGGACCTGGAAGGCAGCACAGACATGGCCTCAAAATTCTGGATGAAAACGATTTTCAATGTGGCCAAACTAATAAGTGTGATGGTAGACTTTTCCGATAAGCAAGGGCTGAAAATATACACCTTTCACATACTCATAAGAAACTTTTGGAAGATGTGCATTTCAAAACATAAGGAGGAAAATAGGGCAAACAGCTATGCAAAAAAGAGGTCAAACAGGAAAGAGGAATAAGGAAAAGAGGCAGAAAGGGGGAGGGCATGAGGGGTAACTCCAGGGACAGAAAGGGAATTGATGAGTTGCCTGATGCTCTGAAAACGGGGAAAAGAACGTTCATTTCCTAGATCCTGAAGTATTTGGGAAAAAAAAAAAAAGCAAGCAGGCTTCTCAGGTGGTAAAGAATACACAGTCCAGTGCAGGAGATGCAAGTGACTAGGGTTTGATCCCTGGGTATACACAAAACAAGCAAACAAAATGAGAGGCAATGATCAATACCGAGGAAAGTAAGTTGCCTAAGAGAAAAATGGAATCACAGAAATTGTGTGATTTGCAGTGGACGGTTGTTTGCTATTCAGTCTCTCAGTCGTGTACAGCTCTTTGTGACCCGATGACGGCAGCACGCCAGGCTCCCCTGTCCTCCACCGTCTCCCAGAGTTTGCTCCAATTCATGTCCATTGAGTCAGTCATGCTATCCAACCATCTCATCCTCTGCCACCTCCTTCTCCTCCTGCCTTCAATCTTTCCCAGCATCAGTATCTTTTTCCAATGAGTCGGCTCTTTGCCATCAGGTGGCCAAAGTTTTGAAGCTTCAGCTTTAGCCTCAGTCCTTCCAACAAATATTCAGGGTTGATTTCCTTTAGGATTGACTCGTTTGACATCCTTGCTGTCCCAAAGGACTCTCAAGAGTCTTCTCCAAAACCATAGTTCAAAAGCAACTACGTCATCATAAGAGTGAAACAATTGATTACTGATTTATACAAAACTTGCACAAAACGATATTGAAAGGCTTGAGGAAGAAAGAAGGCAAGTTTGGGTAAGAGAGGCAACGTCTTACCATTGTTCCATGTGTGATAGCCCCCTCAAGAACCATATTGTTGGAACAATCAGACAGTGGGAACTCTCTCTCAAAAGAAGTTTTCAAACCAAGGCTCTTTTCTTGCGATAAGTGATTATTTCTCCTGCGTATTTGTGATCATCACGGATTATTTGATTTTCCTTTTGTCATCTTCTTCTTATTATTATTTCTGCATGCTCCTTTGGCTTTTTTCAAACAGTTGTTGCCTTATTGACAGTGTTTCATTTTCTCCTTAGTACTTCATCTGATGAGCTTCCCTGGTGGCTCTGACGGTAAAGAATCTGCCTGTAATGCGGGAGACCTGGGTTCAATCCTTGAGCTGGAAATATCGCCTGGAGGAGGGCATGGCAACCCACTCCAGGATTCTTGCCTGGAGAATCCCATGGACAGAGAAGCCTGGCGGGCTACAGTCCATGGGGTCACAAAGAGTCGGACCCGACTGAGCGACTAAGCATAGCACAGTACTTCATCTGATATATCACCTATTTTAATCTACTGATAGATACTTTTAGGGTCTAAAAATCAAACTTTATGCTTCTTTAATTAGTCACATCATGAATGAAGCAGTTTTCCAGATTTATTACATACAAGAAAGTGATCATGCCTCTGTCTTCTATCAGCTCATTTCCCGACTTGCTCTCAAGCCCAGAGTCTTGCAGCAGGGTCTGAGGAGTTCCGGCATAACCTTGACCCCACAGCCTTGCCTTGACCCCACAGCAGCAGTCTCAACTGGGGGTTTGCTAGAGATGTAGCATCTCAGGTCCGCTTCACATCTACTGATTGTGGAACCTTCATTATCCTGGGGTCTGAAAACTACTCATGTGAGCAGTAAAGCCGGGAAGTGGTGCTTTAGAAGGTAGGCAGTCCCCTTGGTTTGGTAGAGATTGTACATAGATTTTAGGGCTCAAGGTCAGGCCATGGAGGAAGGACTCTGACTCTCTCTCAATCAAGAGGTTTGCTCTTTTTCCGGAAGCACAAAATATCAGTCTAGCAGCTGATTGTTCTTCCAGAACACGATGTCATCACACAGCCCAGAGGGTCATGTCAACAGCATCTTTATTGTGAATATTTTTATCAATGTAAATTCAACTTCTTTACACAGATGAAACTTTTCATTAAATTCTACTTTTCTAAAAAAAAATTAAAATAACTACTCCTGCCTTCTTTTTCCCCCCAATACAGCTTTTAATTTAAATGTTTAAGTGTTATTTGCTTTCATATGTAAAGAGAGCTTATATTCAGATTTTGTTTTCCACAAACCAATTTGAAATTTAATTTTCATGGCTGATGTATTTGCTTTCACATTTTAACTTTATTTTGTGCTTTTGGCTCTTAGCACCTCCTTGCCACCTACTCAATTTCCTTCTTTCAATGTATAGACTCTTTAAATATTTTTATCTTCTCCATTGACTCTGAAGGTTTACACCCAAAGTCTCTGGATTTTTTTGTTGTTGTTGCCACATAATATACAAAATAATTATTTGACATTTCATGCAGTTTTGAAACTCTTTCCCATCAACTATTTAAACCTAACTCTACATTTAGTGACTCTTAATGCAACTTGCTTTTCAAACGGTGACATCCTCATTTCTGGATTCTTAACTTGGCTTTACTCTCAGTGTTACAGCACGTCCACGGTTACCTTTTGTATGAAGGACAGGTGGGCATTACGCTCACCGAGTCCATCCGTCTTCTTCTCCTTTTTCTTAAACCAGTTTCCGTTCAGTTTATTACATCGCGCCTTTTCACGCAGATGAGCAAATGCACATATGTTATTTCTCCGCCAACTCTCACTGCTCTCTGGAATTTACTCTTACAAAAATCGCTTAGCCCGTGCTATTTGTTATTTCTTTGTGTGTACCATCTTCCCCCCTCTCCAGATGTTTTTCTTTGTAGTGAACCTTTTCTACCTGCAAAACAAGGGCCACTTTTTAGCTCTGAAAGCTCCTTTCCATCCCCCTCACCATCATCTCTTTCCCTGTTGTTTTGGTGGCCCCCTGGGGACCTCCTGTAACTCTGAGCTCCTGCCGGTGTCCGCCGTTCTCCACTTTATGCTCGCTCCTCACGCTGCTTGTCATCCTTGTCCTTTCTAAGGGTGGTTCTCAAGGCGGTGGTCTCCGTGTACCGTTCCATGTTGTGCGGTTGATGACTTTCTGTGCCTCTGGGGAATGCTGATTCTGCTGTAATGTCTTCAGTTTTCCTTTTGCCACTCAGCGTTGGCTTATTTTCATGTGAGTCTGGCCTCATCTTGTGAATTTCTCCCTTATCTTTCTGAATCCTGAGGATGTCAAACACATTTGTACGAGTTTCTTCTGGGTCCTAGGCAAAATGCTGTTGAGGTATTATTTTTTCTTTTTCTGTGATAATTCATGTTTTCTTCCCTGTGGGTAGCAACTTGTTTTGAATGGCTCCCATGTGGCTGGGTTATTGTTACTGTTCTTGCTTTGGTCGAAGAGAGAGAGTTCTCAACCCCTGCAGGTTGGTCTTGGAGCCTCCTGGTCCCCCGGCTGCTAGGGGAACCCCCTTCCGCATTCACAAGGCAAAGTTTCCAGTGGCTTCTTCCTGGGATTGCTCTGCTGGATTCGGATGGACTCATGTTCTCTTCACTGGATGGAGTGTACGGAAGTCTACAGTGCAGTCTGGATTGCTCAGAGGGTCCCTCCCACTTCCTCCTTGCCTCCGACGTTTTGATGTTGCTTTAGCAATCAATGCTCCATCGCAACACCGAATAGTCTATACTGGGGATTTTTTGTACTTTTTGACCCAGAATAACTCAAGAAGGTAGAAAAGAGACTGTGGGAGGTGGAAGGGGAACACCATAGTGATGCCCTAAAGCCTCATAAAGGGAGCAAGGTATTAAATGAATGTCCACCGTTCCCGTCATTACTTGATGACCCCACTTGGGGTCTTGAGCCAAGGAGAAAAGAAGATAGTGAAATGTCTTCCTATCCCTTTTTATATCAGAAATTGTAGAGACACTGAATGTGACCATTTCTCTTTATAGTATTATCAATCTTTTATTTAGTTGAAATAAACCCGAGATTCTAGAAATACATAGGCAGTTAATCCCATTTACAGCTTCACAGGGAGTTTATATATTTTGCTTTGCCTTCAAAAATATTCATTATCTCTGAATTAGAATTCAAGAAAAGCTGTTAAAGAACTTCTAGCTGATGGTGGTGGTAAGGTTAACTTTTGCCCTGGAATGAGTCCAAATCTTCCTAGTAGTGTGGTCTGAAAATAAGGTACATACGGCCGTGATAAGTTACGCCAGTTACGTGCATCAGCCTGCCTCTGGTTCAACCTGAAACATGTAGCTTACAAACGCAAGGGCTTTTCACACTGCGCTGGAACCGTGCATGACCTCGCATAGTTAGTCACTGTTCTTTGCTGAGAGAAGTTTGCCTTTCAGTGAAGCAGACCAATTGAGAAGAAGCAAGTTGAGTGAGATTTCAGGGTAAGTGTATAGTAGCAGAAGCCCAGGATGGCAAACAAGGATATCTCCCGAGAGAGATTTTCATTGCTTCTGGAACCTTAAATGATCAAATCCATGCATATTAATAGTTACATGCTATTGATGTTTGGTGGCTAACTTGTGTCTAACTGCTTGCAACCCCATGGACTGTAAGCGCGCCGGACTGGAACAAGTTGCCATTTCCACCTCGAGGGGTCTTCCCGACCCAGGGATGGAACCTGAGTCTCACGCGTGTTGGCAGGTGGATTCTCTACCACCGAACGTGACCATTCCCTGACAGGTCACGTTTACTGCGTTCTTCATGTTCTCACTCATCAGTAAATGACCTCTAGGGTGTGGTCATGTACTTAGAACACATCTCTTCTCTCTTAACTCACTGAAGTATTTTCAAAACACTTAGATGAAGTAAGATTGAAAATCCTTTCACCTTGCCCTGCAATATGCTATTTTGGGATGTTTTATTTGCAAATGGTATAATCAAAGTATTACTTAGAAACTCTCTTTCTGCCCTTCAGCGTTTTCATCACGCCTAGGAGGGGGAGACTGCTGAGGAGGCAGAGATCCCAACGTGAAAAGCTTATTGTCAAGAAAAGAACAGATTTTGGAAATTGCGGCCGTTCTGATGGGTGCAGGAGAAAAGGATAATGCACTTTCAAGATAGTTCCTGGGTAGAATGTTCTGGGCCTTTTGTGTTTATCAATAAAACTGGTACATCATTTTCAGAAGATGTAGCATTTCAACTAGGATTTAATATATTTAAAAATCATGACTTGTTGGAAAGAATAAATCACTCCTGGAAAAGGTTTCAATATAACTCAGGATTATATATCCTTCCAGAAGGCCTTTAAAGATCAGCCCCTTCACTCAGCTGATGCATGGGTGGAAACGAAAATTGGTTTTTAATAAAGTTGGCTCAGACAGTAAAGAATCTGCCTGCAATGTGGGAGACTGTGTTCAATCCCTGGACTGGGAAGATCCCCTGGAGAAGGGAATGGCAACCCACTCCAGTATTCTTGCCTGAAGAATCCCATGGACAGAGGAGCCTGGTGGGCTACAGTCCACGGGGCTGCAAACAGTCAGATGTAACAGAGTGACTAACACTTTCTTCTTTCACAGCAGGCCGCACTGCCCTCTTATTTGGCTTCACTTTCTATGTCTTGGTGGAAATTGGGAGTGGTCAGTCACGGATCTCTTAGAGAAAGACATGAGAGCAAGTTTTTAAGCTGACTTGATTTAAGCAGTGATGGAAGCGCTGTCCCAAAATAGGGAATTCTGATGCCACTTTGAAGTGAAGTCGCTCAGTCGTGTCTGACTCTCTGCGACCCCATGGACTGTAGCCCACCAGGCTCCTCTGTCCATGGGATTTTCCAGGCAATAGTACTGGAGTGGATTGCCATTTCCTTCTCCAGCGGATCTTCCCGACCCAGGGATCGAACCCGGGTCTCCCGCATGGTAGACAGATGCTTTTACCATCTGAGCCACGAGGGTGAAATCAATAAAACAGTGGCCACAGGTCAGATTAAGTTATCTAGACTGTGGGGAATAAACGCTCCCGTCCTGAGCTATCTTGTTCTTGTTTCTGTCAAACCCCACGGCAAGACCTACCCCTGAGACGGTGAGTTGGGGGGTGGGGCGTGGGGTGGTGGTGCCCCGTATCCAGGAGACCAGGCAGGCGTCCTGCCCATCACCCTAGGCAGTGGTCCATCCTGGAGCCGCGAGTGAGTGGAACTAGGGATGGGGAAGCAAGACTTGCTCATTCCGTGTGCCATGGGGCAGCCAGGCCCAGATCCAGTGGGTGAAATGCCTGGGGCCGCCCTGGCTGGGAAGGGGTGGGCTTTCCTCTGCCCCTGAGCTGCTCAGGGGCGCTGACCCCTGCTTTTACTCAGCAGCACTGACAAAAGCGGGAGCATCCGCAATAGGGCAGGTGGGCAGCCATGGGGCAGGCAGAGTCTGGGGGCCTTCGGGGGCCGGGCCCGGCCACTGGGACTGGAGGAGCCCTGATGGGACATGTTAGGATATCTGGAGTTTCTGGCCCCGAAAGTCAGTTTATAAAAATTTCTGCAAAACCTGGGGATAAACCCTCAGTCTGTTGGGTCTTATTGCTTAATTAGCGAGTTGTCAGGAAGTGGCAGCATATAAACTGAGTGATGCTGTTTTCACCTGTTCACTTACTTTTTATCGGGATAATGAGCTGTGGAATGACAGGAAGAATCTTGTTCCCTCCGTGTTCCAGCATGTCGTGGATTCCTTGCCGAGCGAAAAACTCATAGGGAAATGTCATTTCACAGAGCCCATCAAAAAACAGAGGCAGATAATGATGGTAATCCAGCTTCTCAATTTCTACCTGAAAGGAGAGAGAGAGAAAAAAAAAATGTCATGTGAAAACAAGAGTAAGGCAAAGCGTGGCTGAGCCAACTGAGAAGCTGTCACCAACTTAGGAGAAGTAAGGTCTTCAGAACTTCAGGAAGATTTTCTTAACCAGCTCATCTAATGACCGGAAGTATACTGCCATGTCTTTAATCTAGAAATGAGGTTAAAATCATCACTATTTAAATCTTACCAGATTAAAATCATCATCTACATTGGGAGCATTTTAGTATTTTGTGGGGAAGGGGGGTCCTAGATTAATTTTTTTTTACCACTTGGCACAAAGGCAATACTGAAAAGGGGTTCAAGAAACCCATGGTATGTATACTGAAAAGATTTAAAATGGGGGAAAAAAACAGCTGAGAAGAAAGAGATTAGCATTTGAATTTCCAAAAACAAGAATCTAATTGCACATTAATATATCTTATGATATATGTCTTTTCAGGACCTGGTAAATATGAAAGTGAAGGGTAAAATATGATCCCATGGACGTCTCCTGGAGCTGGGTGTCAAGAAGAATGTTGGGGCCCTCAAGAAAAAAATGGGAAAGACAGACATTAGGCTGAACTTAAATAGGCCATTGACACATGAAAATTAAAATATTCCAAATCTCTCCTCTGTTTCTTCTGGGGGCAGAGATATATCTCTTTTCCACCTCTATATACTTCACTCTCAATAATGTCTACATGACCTCCTGTCCAGACCTTTGCAGTTGTATCAAGCACCAAAAGGAATGGGAACAAAAATTCCAGAAGAGAGAAATGAGATGGTACGCTGGGAGCCGTTCACGCATAGATTTGATCTAGCCCAGACTCTCTACTGGGTGGCATAGCCATGACCTGACTTAGTACCGCAGGTGACAGACTGGGTGGTGAGATCACGGATGGACAGAAGGCAATAGACTAGGGTTGTGGGTGTCACGCGCCTTCAGGCAAAGGATGCACTGTTCCCAGGAAGACGTGCAAATTTCCCCGGTTTTCAAGTCCTCACGAAAGCACCCAGCTTCCAATTATCACCGTAAGTAAGTGAGGATTCCATCAGGACCTCAGAGAAACCCTTTTACGTTAGGAAGTTTTCAGAGCCTCCACTTCTTGCCCAGAATTCTGGAGTGTCTATCCTGCCTGCCCCTGGTGTGAATAACAGATAATAACTCCTCCACACTTCTGAGTGCTTACCATGAGTTTGGGTGAATCAAATGTCCTAAAATTCCCCAAGTGGGAGGTCTGTCTCCAGACTGCTCGTGAATTACCAGCTAACTAAGGAAGTAAGCACTCAAGATTTGAATGTTCATGTCCTTTTGGAAGTAGGGCTTGGAAAATAAATCCTAAATGGAGGTATATATAGATATAAATTTTACTTTGTATTGCTTGGATGATTGTAAAATTTGCTTTATTCATAGTATAAGTTTATGAAGTTTATATTTAATACTAAACTTCTCAAGGATTTTTGTGTATTTGAAAACATTTTAGAGCGCTATTTTTCACAATTTAAAAAAATCAATGCATCATTCAGCTCCAAAAAGTACAGTGTGGTTGTCTACAGTTTTACCTTCTAACCTAATTTTATAATGTGTCTCCTGTACTATATTTTTTAATTTTTTGCTAAATCTTTTTAAACCCATTGTTGCTTTTTACATATGTCTCTTATAAAAGAGCAAATCATTACATTTTGTACTTTAATATGAGCTAAGATTTTGTATTTTAATATATGTCTGGTTAATGTCTGTCATCTTAATTTTTGATCTCTGAATATTACTTTTCGCTTACTTTTTCCTTTCAATTTTGTAGTTTTGTTATATGGATTGTTTTATTTACATTTTGGTGTGTGATGTCTTTAAAGACAAAATAGCCTGTATAAATATTTCATTGCAACTATGTTACAGCTTTCTCTAACATTTAAAAAATGTATGTATCTTATTGAAGTAAGTTAAAAATATCCTACTAAGATAACTGACATGCCCATTTTTCCTTGGAATTTTGTTGATTTTTTTTTTTTTTTTGGTATGATTTGGAGCAACGACTCCAACATCAACAATAGCACCAATGAAAATGTCATTTTACGGTACCAGACACTACTGTGAATACTTATGTGTATTAGTTCACTTAATCCTCATAACAGCTCTAAGTATGTACATGCTCTGGCGCTCAGTCATGTCTGACTCTTTGCGATCCCCTGGGCTGTAGCCCTCCAGGATCCTCTGTCCATGGGATTCTCAAGGCAAGAATACTGGACTGAGTAGCCACTTCCTCCTCCAGGGGATCTGCCTGACCCAGGGACCGAACTTGTCTCCCCTGTCTCCTGCACTGGAAGGTCAATTTTTCACCACTGAGCTGGCTGGGAGGACCAACAGCTCTAAGAGGTAGGTATTATTGACATCTCAATTTTCAATATGAGGAAACTGAGGCACAGAGAGGTTTAATAACTTGCCTAAGGTTTGCAGCTAGTTAGTGATAGAACTGGGCTCCAAACCCAAGCAGGCTGGCTGCAGGGCAAGATACTACTTCTTAGGCCTTTTGTTAAGAGTATCGAAGTTCAGCATTACTATAATCTCCCTTTATCCTCTTGTCTCTGTCTTCTTTATCATTATTAATGCAGTTTGTCTTAGTCTAATTGAATAATAATTTTGCTATCACTAGTTTATCTACTATACCTTTTTCTATCCTTTCGCTTTCTTCCTCCTGTGATTTATATAACATGTAGCATTATATATATATTATATATATATATGGGGGTTGACAATAAGCTTTTATTTTTATCCTATTTAAATTTTTTATTGGAGCACACTTGCCTCACCATGCTGCGTTAGTTTCTACTGTGCAGCAAAGTGAATCAGCCTTACATATACATGTACCCCCTCTTTTTTGGATTTCCTTCCCATTTAAGTCACCATCGAGCTGCAGAGAGCAATGAGAAGAATTCCCTGTATTTTAAGAGTATCTTTTCTAAGTACCTCATAGCTGGATGTGTTTTTTTCCTCTCCTGTTTTACATTGCATATTCAAATGACGGATTCCAAGAATGCACATGATTTCAAAAGTTTTAAAAAAGAAAGAAAAGCAAAGCAAAGGGAGAAGCGATACGGGAAGGAAAAGAAAAGAGAGCGCTTGAAAGGCAGCAACACTGAGTGAAGGACTGCGAGAGATTGAGGAAGAAAAAAAGAGGACCTCCACGTCTTTACCTCCTCCTAGCACAGATGGTATAATCTGCCTGCAACGCGGGAGACCTGGGTTCGATCCCCGGGTCGGGAAGATCCCCTGGAGAAGGAAATGGCACCCCACTCCAGTGTTATTGCCTGGAGAATCCCATGGACGGAGGAACCTGGCGGGCTACAGCCCACGGGGTCGCAAAGAGTCAGACACGACTGAGCGACTTCACTTTTGAGCACATTGACCACAGCAGTTCTTTCATATCAGAAATTCTCATCTTGGAAGTTCTTCTTCTGGCCTGTTTATCAATTATTTGGCATGTCTATTTCACTAAGATCTATTGTCTTAATAATGGAATAACAACTTGCCATCATATTTTGAGGATGGAAACTTCTTAAAACTCTAGACATGTTGCTACTTGCCACAGGGTAATTTTTTACACATAACTTTCTTTCCTGTTTACATATCCTCCAAGGTTTCTTCTTTATCATTATAACATTGTTTCAGTTGATGAATTTGGCCTAGGCCTTAGGAACATTCTTACATTCCATTTGCAATCAGGAACTCTGTGTGTATTTGTTTTGTTTTGAATGATCTATCTGAAATGATGTATCTGACTTGGCTCTACTGTATTTTTCTTTTTATCCGAAGAGTTCCTTCTCATTACCACATGATTTTCACAGTTTTCCACAATAAAGGTGTCTGTGCTTCTTTACCCTCCTTCTCGCTGTAACCCACTACCCTATGGCTTCGCTGCTCTCACTTCTACCCAGGGCCCTGGTGACCTTCACTCTGCCCAGTGCTCCGGCCCCTTTGCGGCTCTCATCAGCATGGCACAGTTGATCTAGTGACGATGCCTTCCCCAGGCCTCCTGACAGCGTGCCCCTATCACTGCGGTTCATCCTTGATCTCCCTCCTTCAAATTCTGCATCCAATCCATCAGAAGGTAGATGGATTCTCTCTCCAAACAGATGCTTAGTTCACTCACTTTTCCACAGTTTTATTTACTACCCGCTTAGCCTAAGCCCCCAACCTTCCTTACCTGGATTACTGCAACAGCCTCTAACTAATCTCCTCTTTGGGCTTTTCCTTCCTGCTTCCTTTCTCTGCACATTTGTGTCTTGACCTGCTGTGGCCCCTGACCAAGGTCCCGCCAGGGCCTCCCTGACCAGTTGTTCCCGTCTCTCCACATCGCCCTTCTGCAGCGCTGTTCCCTGGACAGATGGTGACTTTTCTTTCCCCTCTCCTTCCTCCTTAGAGACGCTCTCTGAATGCACCCTTCCTTTCCTTTCCAGACCTCTCAGTCGCTGACCACTCCCTTTCATCCAGACTTCAGTCCACCGAGGCCCTCTCACCACTGCCTACTGCTCTGTTTGATTTTCTCTGGGGCTCTTATCATTTATTTATCGCAGTTTCTTAAGTTCCGTTGTGTGGGGAGCTTGTCATTGCCTAGAAGGGTGTTTGGCACATAATGGGTGAATCCTCAGTAAGCATGTGTTTGAATTTTAATTCTGACCTTTTGAATCTGTCCTCTGGGTTAACTCTTTGAGAAGCGTACTCAGCTGCGGAACAAAGGCTAGGTGACGAATGACCATATCTGGAGCCGAGGGTGGGAACCACGGCAGAGTGCACGGAGGCGCTGGTGTCAAACGTAGACTGTGCCGCGGGGAAGCATGTACATTTCTATACCCTTAGGCACCCTACAAATAAAATGCCATGTTTTCTCCATTAAGGCTGCAGCGATTATTTATATTTCAGGAACTTTGTGAGTATTTTAATAGACAATCAGCACAGGCTTCTTGATGCTTCTGTTTACCTCATTTCACCAGAAGTCATTTAGGGTTTAATAATGTGCTGTTCTGTTTACCTTTAAAACTTCAGAAGGAAAAGCTTCTGTTTTTCACAGTATTATCAAAAACAAACATATTAATGTGGCTCTATAATTAATATGGTGGAATAACACAAGGTCGTCTTTCTAAAATATCTAGACGTTGAGAATAATGCAAGATTAAAACAAACTAGACATAAATTAGTAGATCTCTTATTTATCTTTGCATGCATATTTGCCAAGTGACAACTACTATCCTTTAGAGGCCTTTTAAATTGCTGGCTTCTTTTATTCATTTAAACTTACAAAAGATCATTTTTACCGTTCGTGTAGCAGTAAACCTTTTTCAGTTATATAAATTAGTTTTCTTTTAAGATAACTTCTTCATAACAGATAAATTATAATTTATGTTTCTTTACTATTACTGTAAAAATAGTAACTTTCAAACTACTATAAAATTTGGGAATTTTTCTTCAAAGTTTATGCAAGAACTCCAGAATTCAAAGAAAGCTGTTTGAAATGAGACAAAGAACAAGGGCTGTTTTGAACATATCAGATAAAATTTCATGGTAAAATACTGATTGATGACAGCTTGGATATTAAGTCTAAAATTATCAATAATTTTACTCACAGAATTTCTCTCTTTTAAATTTATGTCTTATAACTTTTTAAAGATCACGTAGGACCTACAAGTTGATCTCTAAATCTTACAGTGACCTTTAGTCAAAAGCAATACAATTCTAACTTCACCTCTTCTATCAAACATGCTTTTTTTAAATCCCTATAGCAAATATGCAAGGAAGTAACGCTGCACTGAAGGATCAGAAAACCAATGAGGTTATGAGTCTCACTTTTTAAAAAAACTCAAATAAAAAACTTACTCTTACACTTGCCATACCCTTGCTTCAATTAGCAAATGAAGTATCATTAATAGTATCTGTTATTAGGAGTCCTATAGTAATAACCAAGAATCTTGCTTAGAATCACAAAAATCTGAAAAGGTGCACTTATCTATTAATGTATTATGACCTCATCTAGACTTCTGATGACATTTCTAACATAAAGCTTTACCTTACTATTTTCAATCCTTAAGGCAACTGTTAAACTGCTACAAGAGATCTTACATATAAGCATTGTTTACAGATTATATTGGAGAAGTAAATGGCAACCCACTCCAGTATTCTTGCCTGGAGAATCCCATGGACAGAGGGGCCAGGCAGGCTGCAGTCCATGGGGTCCCAAAGAGCTGGACATGACTGAGCAACTAACACAGATGGTATACATAACATGTTTCAAACACAGATGCACTTCTCTTTTTCAAATGTGTGTGGATATGTTTGTGACGAAGAACCCCTGGTGGCTCAGATGATCAAGAATCTGCCTGCAATGCAGAAGCTGGGTTCAATCTCTGGGTTGGGAAGATCTCCTGGAGAAGGGAATGGCAACCACTCCAGTATTCCTGCCTGGAGAATCCCATGGAGAGAGGAGTTAGCAGTCTATAGTCCATGGGGTTGCAAAGAGTCAGACACAGCTGAGTGACTAACACTTTCACTACATTTTCTCAATGATACCAAATATATAGCTAAAATCCTGTAATAGTACATGATTTAAAAAGTAAGACTTTTAATGTGAAAAATGTTCTTTAGTGTCAAAAAGGAAATTCACTCAGGAAGGATAATGTGGATCCTTACACTGTTATAAAGTCTAAAAAAACCCAAAATGCATTTAATTTGAAGTTGAAGTTAGGAAATCCTTAGATGCTAGAGCTAAAGACAAAAACCAGAATCACAGAGATGATAGTGTCTGACCCTAGGTTGTGTCAGACACAGATCACATCATAAGACTGAGAATGAGCTTTTAAAATCTCAAAAGTTAGGAAAAGAGAGCATTTGGCAAGAGAAGGGAGTTAGGCTGAAACTCCTGCAACTCGCTGGAAACCTTAAGGTGCTATCTCACTTGTGAAAAGAGGACCAGAAACTCTTTCCACGAATTTGTAGAAATAGGAAGTCTGATGTTTGACAAAGCTCTTGCTGGGAAAAACTTCACTTCAGGAAACAGAAACCCAAAGGCATTAAGGAATTAATCAAATAAGTCAAGGAATTAAGGAGAAAAAAAAATGTTTTCAGACCATGGAAAGGAAACTTCTGGGGCTCAGATAAAAGCAAATTACGGAAGTGTTAATATTTGCTTAACAGAAAATATATACTATCATTAACCTTAAAATTCAATAGCAGTTTGAAGAATAGACTGGTTCCAGATTAAAAGAGAATAAGGGTCTGGATCACAGAACTGAGGGGTCAACACAGACTCTTGAGGCAATGGAAAAGGTGCAGATAAATCCCAACCCAAGATGCTCCCACATTTGACTCATGGGACTTCAGAGAGGACGGAGTATGGAGAAAGGGGAGTTTGGAGCAATAATGGTGGAGACTCATTCAAAATCAAACAAAAGTGTGAATTCTCAGATGGAACATGCATATCTAGACACCTTTTTGATAAAAACTATAAAACTCCAAAGTCAAGGAAAAGATTTAAAAGAAACTAGAAACAAAAGGCAGATCATATATAAAGGACCAAAATTAGACTTAACTTACATGTCTAACTAATAAAATAGAGGCCAGGAGGCAGGGTAAGAACCTTTCAATGTGCTGAAAGGTTTCAGTAATTGTTAATCTTGAATACAGTACTCAGCTAAATCACCATTTAAAAATAAAACCAAATTAAATGTATTTGGCCAAGACAGAGACCAAAGGGTTTGTTGTTGTTTTTTTGGATTTTGTTGTTGCTGTTATTTTAACCCAAGGATTATCACTTCAACCAAAAGATAAAATTCATTAAAAACTGAAGTGCGCTGAGGACAAAGAAGAGATGGAAGAGATAATAATATACATTTTTTCAAAAACATTGATAAGACTAAATAAACATTGACTATAAAAATGCAAAGATTATTAATTACAGTGATTTAAAGGTGGATCTGTGGATACTAGGAGGGAGAAATAAAGATGATGAGAGAAAAGTGACCTGCCTCAGAGTAAGGCCTTTGCATTGACAGGGATGAGGATAAAATGATTAACCTTAGACTTAACTCAGCATATTAAAGTGCGAAAGATATGCACAGAAAGAATAGAAATAAAATTAACTTTCAAGAGCAAGACCATAGCAGAGGGAATAAAGCTCTATCAACATTACAAAAGGCTGACTGAACATCCCACCTGCCTCCACGAGAAAACACGAAGAGAAGAAAATATGTAGGATGAATCCAAATAGATAAATAATCATAGTAAATGTAAACAGATTAAATTCTCTAGTTAAGAGATTCTGAAGAGAGGGAAAATAGACTTCAGCTACAGATTTGTTTATAAGAGGTATACTCAAAATATAATGTTAGAAAAAGATGGAAAATGAAGGTACAGTAAAACATATAATAAGTGTGATAGAGCAGAAATTCCTGGAAGAGAAACTGTATTTTCAGTATTTATGTGGTGCTTCATAGGGATGATACTAAATTATATTCCCATCAACAATATATGAGAGTACCTGTTTCTTCATTGCCTATCCAAAGAGAAAGTCAACAAATTTTGAGTTTTGACAATATTATACGCAAAATAAAGAAGGTCGAGCACTGAAGAATTGATGCTTTCAAACTGTGGTGTTGGAGAAGACTCTTGAGAGTCCCTTGGAATGCAGGGAGATCAAACCAGCCAATCCTAAAGGAAATCAGTCCTGAAGATTCATTGGAAGGACTGATGCTGAAGGTGAAGCTGCAATACTTTGGCCACCTGATGAGAAGAACCAACTCACTGGAAAAGACCCTGATGCTGGGAAAGATTGAAGGCAAGAGGAGAAGGGGATGGCATCAGCAAATCAACTGACATGAGTCTGAGCAAACTCGGGGGGATAGTGAAGGACAGGGAACCCTGGCGTGCTGCAGTTCATGGGGTTGCAAAGAGGCAGACATGACTTAGTGACTGAATAACAACAACAATCAGGTAAATGTTATTTTCCTGTTATTTTACCTTATATTTCTTCTACTGTGAGAAATATCACATTTTAAAGATATTTTTGAAAGTCATTTTTATGTCCTTTTATGTGAATTGTACTTTCACATTCTTGGCCATTTCTTTTTTTTAAGCTTACATTGAACTTTTTCTTTAGGAGCTCTTTTATATTATGGGGATTTATCTTTTATGTATGATAGGAGTTTCAATTTTTTTAAGTTTTTTTTGTTTTAGAATTTATAAATTTTTTATGGGTTCTGAAGTTTGAGTCATCATTAGAAAAGTTTTCCTCCATTCTGCAGCAGAAAGAATAGAAACAATTAGAAAAGATAATTTATAATTGTTTACTTTAGTACTTTTATGATTCTTTCCCTTATATTTAAATCATTAAAGCATTTATAACTTTTCTTGGTATAGGTGTGAAGTATGCTTCCAGTGGCAACTTTTTTCCAAGTGGCTACCTAGTTGTTCCACCATATTTATTTACTTCTTGACTTTCTATTCTATTGCACTGATCTTTTAAAAATATTTATTCATGAACCAATATTATTTTAATTATCACAATTGTTTAATAGATTTTAATATGTCAAGGCTCCCCTGTTATTACCTTTCCTTTTCTATTTTTTTGTTATCACAATTTGTCTACTTTTCATTTTGAAATTTAGACAATAAATTTTAGACACAGATTTACTTAAAGGATATATAATATAAAAACTTTCATTCAATAATTAGATAAAACACATTCTTTACAAGCAGCTGGCTCAGCTGGTAAAGAATCTGCCTGCAATGCGGGAGACCTGGGTTCACTCCCTGGGTTGGGAAGATCCCCTGGAAAGGGGATGGAAACCCACTCTAGTATTCTTGGGCTTCCCTTGTGGCTCAGCTGGTAAAGAATCTGCCTGCAATGTGGGAGACCTGGGTTCTATCCCTGGGTTGGGAAGATCCCCTGCAGAAGGGAACGGCTGCCCACTCCAGTATCCTGGCCTGGAGAATTCCATGGACTGTATGGTCCATGGGGTCACAAAGAGTCGGACATGACTGAGCAGCTAAGCGCACTTGAGTTTAGAAAACTAAATGAGCACTAAGCCAGGAAGTAACTCTCGGGAAATTCTGAAATACCTGTGTTACACGTGTTACATTTTTTAAATTGAATAACAAATCATTAACTAAAAGACAGCCAAGCTTTTAACTTCCCATACATTTGGAAATTTACTTTTAAATTACTCATAGATTAAAGGGAAAAATCCTTATAGAAATAACAGCTTGTTAAGAAGTGAATTACAGTGAGACTACTTAAGCTTAAAAGAACAGAAAAATGCCCATTTATACAGACTCCTTTAGAGAATAAAGAATAAAGGAAAACTGCACAGCTCAGTATATGAGGCCAGCATAACCTTGCCACTAGAATCAAATAGCTACAGTCTAATCTCACTGAATCAAAAATAAAACAACAGGCAAATTGAATTCAATAGCATGTTAAAAAATATGACCAAACTGGCTGTATTACAATAATATCAGAATATTTCAACATCATATTTAAATTTTTAAAGGATTAAAAATGAGATCATTTTAATGATCTTATTTAGTGATCATTTAGTGCAGATAGAATACTTGATAAAATCATTTAGGAACATTTAAATTATGGAAAAGTCCATTGAATTCCTTAGAAAAGAAACAAGAAGATTGTTAACCATCATCACTCTTCAGCATTGTCCTGGAAATTCAAGCTAATGCTGAAAATAAAATACATATAAAGATTGGTGGGAAAAAAAGCTCTCGTTGTTTGAGGATGTTATGTTTATCCACATAGTATACCCAGAGAATCTACAAGCAAGTTTAATTAGTAAGAGAGTTCAGAAAAATTGCTGCATAAAAGATCAGCAAACTAAAAATAGTAGTATCCCAATATGCCATTAAAATTTATGTATTTTTAATGTTCACAATAGCAAGAAATGAAGCAAATAAACCCTTTAAGGCAACGCCTGCCAATGCAGGAGACGTAAGAGACGCAAGTTTGATCCCTGGGTTGGGAAGATCCCCTGGAGGAGGAAATGGCAACCCATGCCAGTATTCTTGCCTGGAGAATCCCAGGAACAGAGGATACAGTCTATAGAGTCGCAAAGAGTTGGACACAACTGAAGCGACTTAGCACGCAAGCAGAGTAAAAAAACTAACAGCCCATAAGACTTTATGGAGACAATTACAAAAGATTACTAACAAGTATAAATGGAAAACATGAATGGTCTTCCATGAACAAATGAATATACTGACTATACTCATGGATGAACAGACAAACTTATGATGGTGGTGACTTATGTTCAAGTTAATCTACAAGTTTGACACCTAAACTCAAGGCAAGTTTTCTATTCTTAAGGTGAGAAGCGGAAGATTTGAGAGGCTCAGTGACCTTTTGGGACCACATTCTGAGGAGGGACAGAGTGAGAACCCAAAACCAGTGTTTCTTTCCATTGACCTGTCACATTTTCACTATCTTGATGGCTTGCTGTTTATTACAAATACTGAAGGTTTTATCTAGCTGGAAGATATTATTAATATAATAATTACTGAATAACAAATCTGGACTTGGGTCTGGAGAATCAAATTATTTTATGGAATAACCTTATTTCAAGTTTCTGTCAGAAATGCTAACAAGACAGCTAAAGGTCAGTTGTAAGCAGATCTCGAATTTATGCACACTTAACCTTTATTATCCAGGACTTGTGTGTTCCTAACTGTAGCAGTCAAAGAGTGATGCTCTGCTGTGGAATAAATGAAGAAAAAAAAATCCCAGTTAAATGCATCTCCTAAATTTTTTTAAACAGCTTTTTAAAGAAAAAAAAAAAATCAGGAGGGTAGATTAAAAAGGAGCAAAATATATATTAAGATACATCTTCAAATACATCTCAAAGTTTCTCTTTCATTTATCACATTTCTGTATAATGGTAAAAATAGCATAATTTTTTATCAGATGTAGAGAGGGAATAACTATATTTTGGGGAAAGCAAGCAATATGTGAAAGGCCTAGAAAGTCTTGGCACAGTCTTAGGAATCGAGACAGAGTTAGAAACAGATTATTTGTGGCTTTTACCATTGGTGTCAGTTGTAGAGTATGGAACCATTTTACAAAAGCTCTCCATGATTAGATAATTTACTATGAACCTTAATGCACTCAACCAAGTAAGGAGAATTAAAGAGCTCCGGAAAGGATTAATTTAGGTGAAGTTAATGCTGTGAAGCAACTTTAAGAAGAAATTACTATGATAGCAATATTGGCTATCTCTTACATCAGCAGGTAATTTTGCTATGTATATACTCTTCAGGGATTAGTTACTAATATATTAAGGTTCTTTATGCTCACAAGTTTTATATTTCTTAAATTTCACCTAAAAAAAAAGCAACAAATATCTACTGAATCACTGAACTAGCTAAGAGTGTTGGAGTTAGTGAGTAGGAAAAAAAAGTGTGTTCATAAAAAAATATTACTTATTTCCTTTGATTCATATTTTAACATTAACCGTTTATTGAAAGGGTAAACTAATGACACACTCCACTCATGGAGAGCAGCCTGGAGCAGGAATCAGGCAGATCTGCGTCCAAATCCAGTACTCGCACGAGGTGAGTTCCATCTCTTTAAAAATGTGACTAGTAGAAACTTACTGACCTTCTCTGGGGTTTTCTTCACTATTTGTTAAGAGAAACCCCACTCCCAGGTTTATCATAACTAATTGAGATGCCATTGCTGTTCAGTCACTCAGTTGTGTTGTCCGACTCTTTGCGACCCCACGGACTGCAGCACACCAGGCCTCCCTGTCCTTCACCATCTCCCGGAGTTTGCTCAAACTTATGTCCATTGAGTCGGTGATGCTATCCAACCATCTCATCCTCTGTCATCCCCTCCTCCTCCTGCCTTCAATCTTTCCCAGCATCAGGGTCTTTTCCAGTGAGTCGGCTCTTCCAATCAGGTGGCCAAAGTATTGGAACTTCAGCTTCAACATCAGTCCTTCCAATGAATATTCAGGACTGATTTCCTTTAGGTTGGACTGGTTTGATCTCCTTGCAGCCTCAGGGACTCCCAAGAGTCTTCTCCAGCACCACAGTTTGAAAGCATCAATTAAATGAGACACTATATGCTAAATGATATTAATTCCCTCTCTATTCTCTGCCAATAATATAATATCAAAAGTGAAGTAAAAATTCAAGGTATACAGGAGTAAACACCAGTGAGAGCATACAGACCCAGAGGAAAAGCCCTGGTTTAGAGAAAGGAGAGATGGTTATGATTTGAAGTCGAGAGGTACAGTTTCCCTGGGGAAGGAAACCTTGTTAAGTTCTGCATGATGAGAAGAGGTCAGCATTCTGGGTATAGAACAGGCTACATGTTCAGTTCTGGACGTAAACTATGAAACCTTTGCGTGCACATGGCTAAAGAGTTAAGACAGACATTTTGGGGTTTGCAAACGGGTCAGTACTAGTGACTGCAGGGTCACTTCATAGAGATCGTGGTCTCATAAGAGCGTGAAGTGAGATCTTCAATAGAACCCACGGTTCTATTGGTCCTCAGTAAGGTCCTCAGGACAGTCCTCAGTAAGGAAAACAAAGAGTCAGGGAACTTGGTGACCAGAGAGCTAGGAAAATCATACAGGACAGCCAGAGTGCACGGGCTTCTCATTAAGGAGAAATACGGCTTGAATGCTCTACTAAATTATCATAGTGGAAACAAGTGATTATTGGAATACGAAAACTGGCAACATTTATGAAATAAGGTATACAAATTGTGAAACATAAGTTATGGCATTGTTTCATGGCAATATATATTAAAAAAAGAAAGACCGAAGGCAGGAGGAGAAGGGGATGACAGGATGAGATGGTTGGATGGCATCACCGACTTAATGGACATGAGTTTGAGCAAACTCCGGGAGATGGTGATGGACAGGGAAGCCTGGCGTGCTGCTGTCCATGGGGTGTCAAAGAGTCGGACAGAACTTAGCAACTGAACAACAATATAAAAAATGTTTCTCAAGAAGAGGGCTATTCACAAAGGAACCTGAACCATCTCATGGAGACCCATTATCAGCACGTAGAAAGACTATCTCCCTCTCAAATACACGTTAGACCTGTTCATGGGCTCGCGAACCTTCTGGCCTGTGAATCTGTTCTCCGTTCTGCGCAACACTTGGGGGAGGAGGGGAGTCGTGGGAAGATCCTACCTTTGAAAACACCTCCATCGATTTATTAAAGCTTTGTTTCATTTCTTTTTAGAAACAAAATATCCTTAGGTATGCTCCCCTTAAAGGCTATTTACATCTCGAGGTCTAACTCAAATTAGAATATCTAATTGCTCTTCTCCAAGTACTGAAAGAGTTGGCCCATGTAATCGGGTAAAGTGAAAAGGAAGGAGAGATAATTTGTGTGCATGGAACTGAGGGGAAAGGTTTCAGGAAAGATGCCACCAAACTATGAAAAGGCACATCAGTTTGCCTGACGATGCTTTGGCATGCCTGCCAGAACTCCTCTGTCCATGGAATTCTTTCTCCAGGCCTGAATATTGGAATGGGTTGCCATTCTCTTCTCCAGGGGATCTTCATGACCCAGGGATCGAACTCATGTCTCCTGCATTGCAGGCATATTCTTTACCACTGAGCCTTTGGGGAAGCTCTAAAGGACAGCTGTTAATGTGAACTGCAGGTCCTCAGTGAGGAGGGAGGCAGGATGGAGGAGTAAATGCGCGTGGCTCCGGAGCAGCGTCGTGGCTCCTCTGTTACTAGCCGCTGAGCGCTTCCAAACCACTGCATCGCCCCACGCCTCGGTTTCCTCATCTGTAAAGTGGGACAGCAACAGTCCCTGCCTCCCAGTGAATGCTGTGAGTTAATACACAAAAATCTGAAAACATGGCTTGGGTAGTAGAAGGCACCAGTAGATGGACGATATGAAACAAAGGAGCCCCTCCGCTGTTTTCCTTGTTGAGTTACTTTTTGATAAACTGCAGCTGTCAGCCTAGTTCCTCTGTACTGACTACACTCTTTCAGTTTTGCTCTGTGCCCTTTGCAGAGGGAAAAAAAATACCTTTGGGGTGTGCCAAGATTTCCTTAAACTATTCTGGTCCCGCTGTCGTTCTGTTCAAAGTGATTGAAGAACAGAAGTCATTTGTGAAGGACACAGGACACTGAACCCAGAGAGCTCGCAGGTTAAAGCCGGGCACATGGCAACGTCTGCCAGCGATTTGGGGGACTTGCAAGGGGGCCAGAGCATCTTTAGAGAAAATGACGCCATCCTTCCGGGTTTGAGTAGTATAAGAATAAATCTAGGGGATGAAAACTTACAATGCTGAAAATTCTGCCTTTGTTATCAAGACACTAATATTCATAATAACGTATGAATGCAAACATGTACACCACCACACAGAAAGACTGCAAAAGATGCATATAAAATAACTGTACATAAAATTCCCGATTCCGTATTTATCGGCTGAAACCGCCGCCAAATTTTTAATGAAAAAGTATTATCTGCCTCGTTGAATCTCTGCTTCAGAGTATAACCTTAGGCCACACACCTACGTGTGCGTCTTTCATTCCAGATGTGATATTGACAATCAATTTATTTTGACATTTTACAATGGTATACCAGTGACACATGGGGAAATACACACTCTGTACAAGGGGACCGTAATCCTGGAAACAAACATCTTAAATCACAGTATCCAAACTGTGAGCTCTAAAAATGTTAGTATGTTTTCTTTGCTGTGAGAAAGACTGAACTTATTATTAGTGTGTAGTATAAAGAGCATTTCCTTTAACTTGGTGAAGGTTACAGAGAAAATTCAAAACAACACTGAGTGAAAGGGTCATTTTCATTCTTCTCATTATACAATTTGGGGAGCTGGTATCTCTCTTCTTACAGTGAACTCTACCTTCCAACATCTATGAATACAGTGTCTTCAGAGAAGACCAAGCGCTGCTATTTAGAATGTTCTTTGCAATTCTGTTCTTTCTATCTCTAAATTCCTTTCTCCACCTGTTCTCTTTACTCCTGGGTTCTCTAGACTCTGCTTATTGCCTTTTGTTACTTGAAGGCAGGAGGAGAAGGGGATGACCGAGGATGAGATGGTTGGATGGCATCACTGACTCGATGGACATGAGTCTGAGCAAACTCTGGGAGATGGTGAAGGACAGGGAGGCGTGGCGTGCTGCAGTCCGTGGGGTCGCAAAGAGTCAGACACAACTGAGCGACTTATCCGAACTAATTGCTTTTACAAGGCCATTTATGTAGATACTGTTATGCCACGGTGTTTCCTCTGTAATAAGGTTTCTGCAGAGATATCTCTATGCTCCCTGAGGACAGGGTCTGTATTTGTTCACAGTTGATACCTAATATCTCCCGCCTCCTCTGAGTCTTAAAATCAACAGAATACACAGGGATGATTTTTCGCCTGTGAGTAAAAACACTCTAAAGCAAAGTCGGAAGTCAGCGAAGACCCTTTTCACTGTACAACAACCATAGTCAGCTAAGATACCTAGTTTGCAAATCCACAAAATATTTAGTTTTTATTAAGAACTTGTGGTATATCAGGCGCATGGGATCCACGGTTTTATTGTCAGACTTAAAGGAATGTTAACTGTGTTCCAAGTGTTTCTAGCTTCCACCGAACTTGACTTGGCACCCAGGTCAGAGAGCCTTTCATGTCCTCTCCAGGACGAAGAATTAAGAGTTTGCAGCACCGGAGTATTCCATACATGCCTCTACTAGGTTATTTATTAAGCTTGTATACTTGTCTACATTTGGTCACGCGCTCTAACTTGTGAGCCCCAGATGCCATGTTCGATCCCTTTTCTTTTTAATCTGTAATATTTCACATTAATTCCTTGTGTATAGACCACCTCACCTTTGCTGAAAGAATTAATCAACGGGTAGATTCTCAAATGATTGCCCGATACCAGTCTCGCTTGTCCCTTGCTCATTCCTCAAAGTGCTGCCAGACGCTCCTTTCTAAAAATACACGGCCCGGGTCATTTGTCTTCAAGCTGTCCTTCACCAGATGTGTGCAGGGTACATCCTAATCTCTTCACCGCGGTGAACTCAGCCCTTTGGGGTCTGGCCCCGAACTCCCTTTTGAGCTTCGCGTTCTGACATTTCACTCTCACCACCCGGGTTCCAGCTACGTCACATATCTTACTCTTTGCTGAATGCGTTCTACCTTCCTGCGTGCCTGCGGTACTTTTCCATTTCCATGTTTATTTATATCTTATGCAAACCTACGAGGGCTGCGTCCTGTCCGCGTGAAAGTAGTTGAGATTATTTTGGAGCCTAGGTAAGTAGATTTTGGAGCCTAAATCCTGCTTCTGCTCCTGCTTCTTTTGCTAATTTACTCGTCTGTCCTTGGGCAAGTCATCTCAGTGCCCTCATTAAAGCAGGGATTACACTGGTACAGGTTCAAATGCCCTGTAAATAATACATTAGCTCATTCATGCGAATCATCTAGAGGAGCACCAGGTACATGTTAATCATTATTATTATCACCGAGCTCCCCTGTAACAGCAGCAGACACATATTATAATTACACGAGTAATTATTCAGCGTGTATACCCAAACATTTACCTATTTGGGAACATGAACTAGATCGTCTGTTGCCTGTCTGATGGGTGGGGGGAAGCAGGAGGAAGTTCCCCGCACCCAAGCATGGCAGGAGGGGTGGAGGAGGGCGTGGCGGAGAGCAAGGGGTCAGCATTAGAGTCCCAGAACCCCCCACTGAGGATGGGAACTGAGTGTGTGCGCGCGTGTGCGTGCTTATGGGCGAGCAGTAAACACTGAGAGAGGGTTGAGGGGCATCCTAGAGACGCATGTTGGTAGAGGATTGTGCTTGCCTTGCCGTTTGTGCTTGGTCTCTCAGAGCATGGCCCGGGGAAGTTTCAAGTCACAGCAGAGACTGGGGGTGATGGCTGCAAGACCAAGACAGGGAGACAGACTCAGCTGAACTCTGGCGGCACCCTTATGAGCTGAGGGCTTCCCAGGTGGAGCTAGTGGTAAAGAACCTGCCTGCCAATGCAGGAGACACAGGAGACGCAGGTTCGATCCCTGGGTCGGGAAGATCCCTGGGAGAAGGGAATGGCAACCCACTCCAGTATTCCTGCCTGGAGAATCCTGCCATGGACAGAGGAGCCTGGCGGGCTGCAGTCCAGAGGGTCGCACAGAGTCGGACAGGACCAAGCAACTAACACTAACACTGATGAGCTGAACTCGGAGATCCAGCCAGCAGCTAAGCTTCGGAAGCAGCTAAGCTTCGGAAGCAGCCAAGCTTCGGAAGCAGCCATCAGGCATTATTCATGCCAAAAGCATGGCCCAAGGACCAGTTCCAATCATGGAAAATTCCACAGCAGATAAAAGGATGGAGGCCCATGCCCAAGGACCCCGTGAGATCACCTGTGAGTCCACCTGAACATCTGTGGGAAGGACAAAAGGATTAGATGAGGCTGGTTCCAGACAGTACCTCGCTCTTGTGAAGCCACAAGAAATTCCTCCTGCGCCGAGGGGATGCCCAGTGGGAAGGAGAGAAGAGAGCGGCGGAAGTGAGACTTGCGGACCGGATCAGTTTCAGCTTCGTCTCCTCCCCCTCCTCCCACCTCCCCCAACGTCATGCGTGAACCTGGAATCTCCAGAGCAAGAAGAGGACAAGTATTGGCCATAAAGGGGCCACAGAGCTTTGAACAAACATGATGTTTACTCCCAGCACCACTCAGCTCTCCCCTGCACGTGTGCGCGCACGCACGCACACGTACACTCGTTTACAGTTTGTCTCTCTCGTTACATCTTCTCTCTTTATGACTGTTTTATATCTGGACCAGAACTTAACACATCACAGAGGCTGTCACACAGACCTGGATGGATGGATGGCAAAAATGGGTAAATGAGTGAATGAATTTCTTTTTAGTTAATTTACTCCATACTCTTGTCTGGATCAAATGTCCTTTATTTTAGTGTGTTTTCCTGGCAATTTCTGAAAAATATGTCAAGCAAGTGCTGCTTTCAGACCTCCCGAATTCAGTCATCTGGGAGCAACGTGTCATTTTGCATGACTTTAAATCATTCATTTCAATCCCCTTTTGATTCACAAGTGAGAACCAGAATTCCATTTACGGTAAAATGACTTGCCCAAAGGCAGAAAGTGATTGAATTGCCCACTCATCAATCCTAACTTATTTAGGCTCATTGTTCTTTTTTTCAACTGAAAGGGGCCTTTGATTTCATTTAGTTTCTTGCACTTTTCAGTTCATGAAACATGTCCAACAAGGCCCAGATTATTGGGTCTGTCAGATCCTGCCTCGTTCCGGGGTTATGTGTTATGACCTACGATACACAGCCTGGCAGTTTCTAGAATGCCGGTGTTTGTTAGATCCAACGCAGAGTATGGTCATATTCCAGCTCTCTCTGAGCCCTGGAACTGCAGGAAACAAGAGAGCTAAAGAATATCTTCGAGTTAATTCCTGATCGTCTACACAGCTTTCACAGAGTGAGAGATGAGAAGCAGAGAAGAAAAAGTTGAACAAAGTAAGTCTGAAAATGTTTCAGATACGTAAGCCTTCGGTCTTGCAATGTACTGTTAGCATTAGCAACTAATTTTAGCACATCAGTTCAGCAATTTTGAGCAGATGGATTTAGTGAGTTAAAATATGAATTGTGTCATCAAAGGAAATGGCAACCCACTCCAGTATCCTTGCCTGGCAAACCCGAGGGACAGAGGAACCTGGTGGGCTACAGTCCATGGGGTCGCAGAGAGTTGGACACGACTGAGCGAGTGAGCAAGCTCAGTGCTTAACATGAAAAGGAGTTAAAATTCAGAGTCATCAGTGGGGGTAGGGACCGTGTCTTCACCGTCATTGCTCCCAGTAATGTCACGGTAAATGTGCTAACCACTGGCTGCGGGAGAAGAGAGTTCTGATTAGTAGCATTTGTCGATTTTTGTGGTGTAAACGCTCTTGCCACAGCCAATTATGATCTATCAATTTGAAATCGCTCGATGCGGAGTTGGGAAGAAAAGCGTGTGATCAGCTGTCCCAAGCCATAAGAAACCTTATGTTGTGACTTACTGCATCTGAATAGGATTTTGGCTAATTCTATACATATAGAGATACATATGTCTCATATAACATTTTCACACATTACATACTGCCCATATCATGGAATTTGACTGGCCATGAAAATCCACAAAATGTTCATTCTGACTCTTGACTGCCCTGACCCTCCGACCTTCTAAAAGCACAGGAGAGTTTGATATGAGTGAAGCACGTGTGATTCTGATTATTTATTTTACGTCAGAACAAGGTTTCATCTGCTTCACTCCAAATGAAGTAAAAAACAACTGGCTATACAAAGAAATAGGAACATGAAAACGACCTAAACATCTATTCACAGATGGACGGATTAAAAAAAAATGTGATACATACATACAATGAAATAGTACTCAGCCACAAAAAAATAATGAAATAATGCCACCTGCAGCTACATGGATGGGCCTAGAGATGATCATCCTGAGTGAAGTACGTCAGAAAGACAAATACCACATGGTATCATTAACTTGCGGAATCTAAAAGATGGCTCAAATGAACTCATGTGAGGGATGGAAACAGACACACAGAGATAGAGGACAGACGTGTGCTTGCCAAGTGCGAGGAGAGGCACAAGCAGGTTGGCCTGGGAGTCGGGACGAGAAGGTGCAAACTCTTGCATACGGAATGGATAAACAAGGGCCTATGTATAGCACAGAGACCTATCTTCAATATCTTGTAATAAACCACAATAGAAAAGAATACTAAGAAATAAATAGGAATATGCACGTCAATAAACAAATAAACTTTATTTTTCAAAAGAGCACCCCAGGTGGATCAGTGGGTAAAGGATCCGTCTGCAATGCAGGAGACACAGGAGACACGGGTTCTATCCCTGGGTTAGGAAGATCCCCTGGAGAAGGAAATGGCAACCCACTCCAGTATTCTTGCCTGGAGAATCCCCTTGGACAGAGGAGCCTGGAGGGCTACAGTCCACAGGGTCACAAAGAGTCGGACACAACTGAAGCAACTGAGGACACACACGTATTTAACTAAAATTTTTTTTTAATTAATTTTCCTCTTGGTTTTACAAAATTTCTGGCACCTTTCTTTTATGTGATTATTTTTCCTGCCATCTTCTCTTGTCCACAGTTACTTTCCTCTTGCTGACCATGCCTACTCAGCTGTATCAGTGAGGGTTAGTCAGCAATATAAATCAAAGTGTCCCACATTAGGGCAGCTCCAAAGTTGGTTGTTTAATTAAATGGTTCAGCACTAACATCAAAAAGCTTGCTTGTTTCCAGTTGTCTTCTGTGCTTTTGTGGAAGGTGTGGCTGGCTCCCCTCCTAATCACAGAATGGCTGCAGGAGCTCCAGGAATCACAACTAGCTACAAAAACATTTATCAACAAAAAGAGAAAATAAGTTTTCCTTTCATCTCTTCTTAATAGCTAAGAAACTTTTCTTAGAAAAGAAAACACTTCCCCCTTTTCACTCTTAGAATTAACTCATAATCTCCTTAGTAAGCAATGCAATCCAAATCACTGGCAATGAAAATGCATGCATTGACCACAGTTGCCTCAGGCTATCTTTATACCCTGGTGATAAAGGAGAGAATAACTGGTAGATAAGATCATTAAAAAAAAATCTCTTATAGACAGTAACTTGGAAAAGTTAAACATAAATAGACTATGACATACTGGCTTAAAACAGTTGGTATATTATATTCCTACAGCAATTTACGACAAACTTAGAGCCTTAAGACAACACAAATTTATTATCTTATAAAACTAGAGATCAGAAGTCCAAAATGAGCTAAAAGAAGTCTTATGAGCTAAAATTAAGGTGTTGGCAGAGCTGCAATGGTTTAGGACGCTTCCTGCAAGAATCGGTTTCCTTGTCTTTTCCAGTTTCCAGAAGCTCACCGTGTTTCTTGGCTTAAGTCCTCTTCGCCTATCACTCAGCCTCGGCTTCTGCCGTCATCTCCCCTCTCTCTGACTCTGCCCTTCTTGTGGCCCTTTCATAAGGACCAGCTGCACTGTGTCCAGCTGGACAATTCTCAATCAGATCTGCAGAGTTTCTTTTGCCATGAAGGGTAACATGTTCACATGTTCTAGGGATTTTAGACATAGATTTCTTCCGGGGCATTATTCTGTCCACTCTGATTGTGTGTTATAAAATGACACTCTCGAACAATTTATCAGAAAATTGTTATATTACTTCAAAAATGAGACTTGAAATTGGAGTGACTGAACTGGGAACGAAAAAACTGAGGTTATCACAATGTCTCTTTTGCATGTATGTGGCCCAATTAAAATTTATAATTTCATATCAAGCAAAGCATTACCAATATCTTTATGTTACTGAAGTCACTTTCAACAGTTTTAACTTTATACAAAAAATTTTTTATCAGTTAATTAAATTTAAAATATTGTGGGTATGGGGCCTATTTTACTCATTAGCAGAACAGAAAGCAGTAGTGAAATCTGAAATACTGCAACAGGTCACTGTGGACAACGAGCTCTCTCCCAGGGTTACATGATTCTGAGGAACAGCTGTATCGGAACCTGTATTTGACATGGCCCTTTGTCTACCAGTAGAGGGTCAAATGATCAAAATCTAAGTTTGAAAGTTGTGAGTTGAGCTCTAAAATGCCTGTAAAGTGTCACTAGATACTTAGAAATCCTCCATAATTTTGATACAACAAGTTTTAAGTGGAAGAGAATACAGAAAACAAAATTACACCAGGAGGGAGTCTCATGAGCCTGTGACATTTAGATACAGACCCAACAATAGATGATCTTACAAGATATTATGGAAGTTCCTTAAAAATGAAAAATAGAACTACCCTATGACCCAGCAATCCCACTCCTGGGCACACACCCAAAGAAAATCAGAATTCCAAAAGACACATGCAGCCCAGTGTTTACTGCCACACCATTTACAATAGCCAGGACACGGAAGCAACCTAGATGTCCATCAACAGAGGAGTGGGTAAAGAAGGTGGGGCTGAGCCATGACAAGGAACAGCATCGTGCCCTTTGTGGAGACGTGAATGGACCGGGAGGCTGTCATACAGAGTGAATTAAGTCAGAAAGAGAAAAGCAAATATCGTATACTAACCCATACATGTGAAATCTAGAAAAATGGTACAGATGAACCTATTTGCAAAGCAGAAATAGAGACACAGACATAGAGAATAAATGTATAGATATCAAGGAGGGTAAGGGGCCGTGGCATGAATTGGGAGGATCGGGTTGACATATTAATATATACACTGAAGTGAGAGTCGCTCAGTTGTGTCTGACTCTTTGCGAACCCATAGGCAATAGCCTGCCAGGCTCCTCTGCACACAGCAGATAACTAATGAGAACCTACTGTGCAGCACAAGGGACTCTACTCAGTGCTCTGCGGTGCCCTAAATGGGGAGGAAACCCAAAAGAGGGGACAAATGTCTATGCACCGCTGATTCAATCTGCTGTATGGTGGAAACCAACACAACATTCAAAGGCAACTCTACAGCTGAAGCTCCAATACTTTGGCCACCTGATGTGAACAGCCAACTCATTGGAAAAGACCCTGATGCCAGATTGAAGGCAAAAGGAGAAGAGAGTGGCAGAAGATGAGATGGTCGGATGGCATCACTGACTCAATGGACATGAATCTGAGCAAACTCCAGAAGAGAGTGGACAGGGCAGCCTGGCGTGCTGCAGTCCATGGGGTCACAAAGAGTCAGACACGACTGAGCAACTGAACAACACGCTCGGCTAAAATTTCCTTTAAAAAAGATACACTGATTTCAATCAGGTGTACGTTAATTTTTCTTCTTCTGTTTCCCTGGCATATTATAATGGGACGGAAACGAGATAGCTGTTCCTTCATTTCCGCTTCTTCTGGCGTTCACGTCTGTGCTACTTCTCCCAGCCACTTTTGGCTTTGGGTATGGCTGTGTAACTGATCCTAGCAAGTAAGAGGATCCCTCTCCAGGACTGGCCCATGGCCTTCCTGTGTGGTTCTCAGGCTCTTGTCCCTTCCCTTGGCTTGTGGCAGGGGAGCATCAGCAGCCTACAAGCTGATGATGAAGATGGTGACAGCAGAGATGGAGCCAGAGATGGGCGAAATGACCAAGCAGCTTGTTCTACGGGGCTTCCCAGATGGCGCTACTAGTAAAGAACCTACCTGCCCATGCAGGAGGCATAAGAGACACAGATTTGATCCCTGGCTTGGAAAGACCCCCTGGAGGAGGAAACAGCAACCTCCTGCAGTATTCTTGCCTGAAAAATCCCCTACAGTCCATGGGGTCACAAAAAGTTGGACATGACTAAAGCAACTTAACACAACCCAGCACAAAATTGTTCTGTGTACGTGAAGGAGCCCCGTGCCACTGGGTCTGTGAGATAACGCCTGCTTCCTTCTACATTTTGCTTTGGCCGTGAAAAGCAGAGAGGAAACTTTAAGCAAATTACTTCTAGATGATTGTCTGCTGATCCTGACATGATCTCTTCTAGGGGAAAATCCACGTGGGCCCCTCTGTAACTGTGGAGTTGAGATGTTAAATCCTGTGGCAACCGAGTCACTGGGAGAACTAAGAAGCTGATATTCTAAAAGCACACATATTAGGATTTCTTTCATTCATGTGAGGTTTAAGAATTGTGTCAAGAATCACCTTGAAAATGTTCCCATAACATAGACAAGGGGCATTAAATTAATTCTAGAAATTCAGTTGAGATGTTGAAATAATGATTTTAAGAGAGACACGTTTCTCAGATGTTAGCCAATATTTTCCAATTTTCTTGCATCATTAAATATGGCACCATTTTCAGTGCAATGAACATGATACTGTACAGAAATTAGATCTCCTTAGTATTAAAAGATGAAAAAAGCTGGAGCAGTCAGACGAACTTAGGGGAAAAAAAAAATGTTCTGCACACCTCAGGGAAATGAGAAGGCTTGCAAGGAGAATTTGTATGAAGCAAATAGATACAGCCAGAGTCACACTCTATTTCCAGACCAGATAAAAAAAATAAATTTCTCATTCTTGAATTATGTGCATTTCCATTCAAATGCACTATAGCTTTTAAAAGATGTGGGCAACTTTCAGAAAAACCTAGTGGGTTCATCGTTCACCTTGAGTGCTCCCTTCTGTAGGAAGCATGGGGGGATACTAAGATTTATCCTGCAGTTCTGATGAGAAATGACCTACCATTCCCAGGGCTTCCAGCAGGCACACAATCCCAATAGACAACCTGTGACAGACTTGCCCTGGGGAGAAGCTTCTAGATCACCTTAAACTTGCTGTGGCATCTTTGCATCCCGTCTCTGTGTGCCCTGGCACGCGACTCTTCTGAGATTTACAACTGTGCAACACTTCAGTTATTCAACAGATATTTGTCGAGTGCCCCCATGTGCTATAAAGCAGGTACTCTCGGTAGTTTAGTCACAATAAGTCGTCCAACTCTTGCGACCCATGGGCTGTAGCCTGCCAGACTCCTCTGTCCATGGGATTCCCCAGGCAAGGATACTGGAGTGGGTTGCCTTGTGAGGTAGGAGTAATTCCCCGTCCCCCACGCAAGGAACTTCGTCAGATGGAGAACATAACCAAGTTGGCAGATGCTTACATGTGTGATGGGGGGACGTTGGAGGTGACTTGTGGGAAACATCTGTCTGCTGTCCTGCCAGCGTGTAATTACAGCCACCACCCCATGGTAACAGTAGGACCTGGACGAGTTTTTAAACACTTAAAAAATATGTATTTCTTATACATAAGAAAACTTGTCCAGGTCCTACTGTTACTGTGGGATGGTGGCTGTAATTACATGCTGGCAGGACAGCAGACAGATGTCTGCATGATACAGGATGCTCGGGGCTGGTGCACTGAGATGACCCAGAGGGATGGTACAGGGAGAGAGTGGGGAGGGGGTTCAGGATGGGGAACCCATGTACACCTGTGGTGGATTCATGTCAGTGTATGGCAAAACCAATACAATACTGTAAAGTAATTAGCCTCCAATTAAAATAAATAAATTTATATTAAAAAATATAAATATATTATATATATTTCTTTTTCATTCTAGCACATATCTGCTTTTTGTGTGTCTTCTTGCTTAATGGGCTTACAAATGGTACTAATCATTTTATAAAATTGTTCTATCAAAGTAATGTATAATTAGAAAATTCATATTTTATAAACAGTTAAACTGTGCCAGAATGATTTGTGGGAAAGTATAGTATTCATTAGTGTCTGTTATTAGACAAACAGATTCCATTAACTGTGAAAACAGTTGAGAGTGGTAGCTAAAATTGTAATTATAAGTATTCTGCACTATGTAAGTGTGAAATAAGCAGGGAGGAAGAAAGTTAGGTGACCATCACCTTCAGGGGAAAGACACTGACTGGTTAAATACATGTAACTTTTCCCGCAAGGTTCAAATTTGTGGATTTATACACAAGGCTTTCAATGTGATAGTCTTACTTTGTTCTCCTTTATCAAATTAATTTTTGATTCAAAAATACCTCTTTTTTTTTTTTTTGCTCTTGTTTAAACAGGCCATCAATTTGCACTTGCTGAACGAAATTTGAGCTCATCACTTGGGCCCTTAGCAGGAGGGTGGTGGACCCCTCCTGGGCAGTGCCCCTCCCCTGGGAGCTGACCCCCAGCCTGGCCCCGCAGGCTTCAATGGAAAGAAATGGTGCCCCAAATTCTCGAGGGGAACTGGAGTCCCAACACTGTCGGGTTCTTTCCCCCACAAATCAAAGGGAAAAACCTCAATCTTTAAATTCAAGAGGAGAATAAGTCCTAAGTCCTTTGATTTTTAATGCTTCCCACAAATGTCATCCATATTTGACTCTCAAAATTACTACAAAGTGGTCGGCTTAAAATAGTGGTTATACTAAGCATTAGAGAATTGCCAAAGACAAAGGGAACTGCTTAGACAGCTAAATCACCATGTTGATGCTTTCATTTATTTGAAAACAAGATCTAGATGTTTTGTAATTCTTCAGCAAGTAAAAGTAAAAATACAAAAAAAAAAAAATATATATATATATATTTGGAAAGATCTCTGAGAATGGTAGCCCTTGAAGACCAATACTCACAAACATTTCCCCTTTCCTTTTTATAGGATGGTATTATAGTTATCAAGGGAATGGAAGCAGGAAATTATTTAAGCAAATTCAGGGTCGATTTATTACAAGTACATCATGACCCAGGACAAATCTAAGGAAATCTCATTATTCCTCGATCTCCGACTTGACACACAGATTTTTAAAATGTTGAAAACTGTGAGGAAAATGGCAAATAATCCACAAGCGTGTGGGTTCAGTGCTACGGTTAATTCTATTACACATAATCACGGATGAGTCAGTGGAGCAGGTAATTGGAATTGGCGTACAGCCTAGCTAGTTGGAATTCGGTGTTTCTTGGGACACTCGTTAGTGAGGAACAAGTTCCATAAAGCTGCTCCAGGAAGAACCAGATTCCCTGGTTCCCACATCACAGCCAGGAGGCCCCGGGCTGCTGTCCTTTCTTCTGGGTTATCCCTGGAATCTCACCAGGAGGTGCCTGCTCTCGCGTCAGGCGGGGCTGGCGGCCGGTGCCTCCCCCAGTGAGAAGAGCAGTAGGTCAGAAAACAACACAAATGCGAGGCTACAGATAGCTCAGCCGGAGACTGAGCCTTCTTGTCCTATGGCACACATATTACAGCCTGTAATTACAGAATAATGGGCTTTGCTGTCTATCTTCTGTCTTCACCAGACTGCAGTTCCGTGAGAGCAGTGGCTAAGGCTGTCTTGTTTATCCTTAAGCTCCCAATTCCTAACACAGTGCATATTATTAAACACCTAGTGGATGCTCGGTAAGCATCTGTTGAGATGCATAAATGGGTTTCTGGTCCCACCTTCCTTCAAATGGCTCAGATCTATTTTCCTCCCTGTGGCCAGTAGCAGTCCTCCACTGGCTGGGCCAAGCAGAAATTAGGATGGCTCCAAAGTGCACCAGTAAGCTTATCGGGCTTAGCCTATCAGCGGACGGTCACTAACTGGTTGCACATAACCATTCTTGGTGCTTCCCAGGTGGCTCAGTGGTAAAGAATCTGCCTGCAAGGCAGGGGATACGGGTTTGATCCCTGCGTCACGAAGATCCCCTGGAGGAGAAAATGGCAATCCACTCCCCTTCCTTATGGTTGCCTGGGAAAACCCATGGACAGAGGAGCCTGGAAGGCTACAGTCTGTGAGTTCACAAAGACTCAGACACAACTGAGCACAACAACCCTTCTTAAGATGCAAAAATTCTAGGAAGAAGAATTCAAATGTTTGGGGTATTAAAATGGACTTTATAAGATACTGTTATGATAAAATTGGAAGTTATACAAAGGAAACTCAAATTTTGAGCATCATACAAGAGGGATGCCTAACTCAGGACAGCAGGGTCCCCCAAGCCAGGAAAAAAGTCACAGGAAGAGATGCCAGAGGGTCAAGCTGGAGATGTTTGTGAATGTTGCCACTGGCGAAGGGCAAGGTTCAGGGTAACTGAGGCTTGGGGGACTTAGAAAATGGGGAGCAGGCAATGATGAGAGAAGAGGTTGGATACAGGGAAGGAACCAGGCTATGCAGGACCTTGTCCTGAGTCTCAGTATTATTAAGGAGCAAATGGAAAGATGCTAATCAGAGAAACGAGAAATTGGATCTGTATTTCCAGGCTGAACAATTCGGCTGCCATGTGGATGAGAGACTGGGAGAGACAAACCCGAAGCTGAGACAAACATCTTGGCAGTCCACTGCTGAGTTAGAAATGTGGTCTGTACCTGTCAGGGTTACTGGGCATGGGGAGGGGAAGACACATGTAAGAGACGTTTAGAGGGCAGAATGAAAGGGAGAAGCAAAGGTTTAAAAAGCGGAAATGGGGAAGAGGCCAAGGTCAAGCACAGAACCTGGCTCCCACCTTTGGCGCCATATGCATGGGTCTGCCACCCGGCTGCAGGCAATGAGAGAGGGCAGCTCTGTGAAGAGTGTGGGAGGGAGTGGGTATGAGGCCCTGAGTCCCACCGCGGACATGCTGAGTTCTGCAGCAGCCACTGTGCACCACCTGAACATTCACTGGAAGGACTGATGTCGAAGCTGAAGCTCCAGTACTTTGGCCACCTGATGCGAAGAGCTGACTCCTTTGAAAAGACCCTGATGCTGGGAAAGATTGAAGGTGGGAGGAGAAGGGGATGACAGAAGATGAGATGGTTGGATGGCATCACCGACTCGATGGACATGAGTTTGAGCAAGCTCCAAGAGTTGGTGATGGACAGGGAGGCCTGGCGTGCTGAAGTCCATGGGGTTGCAGAGTCGGACACGACTGAGCTGAACTGAACTGAACTGAACTGAACTGTGCACCACACAGGTGAGTGGAGATGGCCAGGGGGCATCTGAACGAGCGGGCTTGGAATGGAGGAGACCATTGCAGGGAAGCGGCAGATCACCCAGAGGAGGGTTTAGAGTGACCCAGACAAGATCCAAGGAGCGAAGGCTGGGCTCCACCACAAAGAATGGGCAGAAGGGTCAGGCCTTTAGCAGAAGCCGGGAGACAGAGCAGGCGGTAGGATGGTCAGACACCAGACGGTGAAGCCGGAGAGGAGGTGCAGCGGCAGGAGAAGGAGGTGCAATGAGGGACAGCAGCCAGGACCTGCAGGAGACTGAGAGCCATGCGGGCATTTTACTGACTGATGATGGCCGGACCGTTCGAGATACTGGGCAGAAAAGAGCAGGCAGGACATTCTCAGTCTTCCTCTTCTTTTGCCATCTTCCTTTTTCTCTTCCCCTTCCCCTCCTTCTTTTCTTTCTTCTTCTCCCCCTTCTTCCTTTCCAAATATGACATTTTTAGAACAATTACAGCACTAAGCTTGTACTGAAAAATATCACTGAAAACAATGGATCTTTCAGGGTAAAACTCTGAAAGGGGGAGGGGCCTGTCTTAGTGATTTATTCTTCATTGACAAAACTGAGAAAGATCACTAAGAGTTAGAGCTAGAGAACGGCAGGACTGCGATCCTAATGCAGGCTGTTGAACTCAAGGAACCCACTCTGGGGAATGCTCACTGCTTAAACTGGTCCGAGTTCACTTCAATCCATTCCCAGCAAAAGAAATTTAAATAAAGTATAATGTCATTTACCTCTTAAACTATATGCAGAAACTAGGTTGAGGGGGATGTATCCATGTTTGGTTTTATTTTTATTGTTTTTATTTTATGGGAGGTGACAGACTGGATGATGTTTCAAGAACAATTCCAAGTTGTTGTTTTTTTTTTTAATAATTGGTTCACAGCTCCATATGTTGTAGGATTTCTTCTCTCCCCCATAACTGACAAGGTGACCAGTATTATTCACATAAGAAATATTTTCACATTCATAAACAAGTTATGCTAATTATGAAAACTGTTTTAATTAAATCTTGTAACAGCTGGCCTGCGTTCTTGGCAGTTGGCCTTAAGATCGCACCATTCCTGAACTGGTAGAGACTGGAAGTTTTATGTTTTCTTTACATTGTTACCCTGACAGTTAAAATGAAGGGCAATTTGTCGAGTAATTGTTTCCCATAATTAGCATTCTCTAAGGATACCTAGTTTTTGCCAAATGCAAAGATATCTTGCCAAAGATAGCTGAAACGGCCATGGTCTTCACTTTGCTCTATTTGAGGAGGTCTAATTTATCTTGAGAATTAGATTAGATTTATCATGGGAAATAGATGGGGAAACACTGTCAGACTTTATTTTGGGGGGCTCCAAAATCACTGCAGATGGTGACTGCAATCATGAAATTAAAAGACATTTACTCCTTGGAAGGAAAGTTATGACCAACCTAGACAGCATATTCAAAAGCAGAGGCATTATTTTGCCAAAAAAGTCCGTCTAGTCACGGCTATGGTTTTTCCAGTCATGTGCGGATGTGAGAGTTGGACTGTGAAGAAAGCTGAGTGCCGAAAAATTGATGCTTTTGAACTGTGGTGTTGGAGAAGACTCTTGAGAGTCCCTTGGACTGCAAGGAGATCCAACCAGTCCATTCTGAAGGAGATCAGTCCTGTGTGTTCATTGGAAGGACTGATGCTGAAGCTGAAATTCCAATACTTTGGCCACCTCATGTGAAGAGTTGACTCATTGGAAAAGACTCTGATGCTGGGAGGGATTGGGGGCAGGAGGAGAAGGGGGCGACAGAGGATGAGATGGCTGGATGGCATCACCGACTCGACGGACATGGGTTTGGGTGAACTCTGGGAGTTGGTGATGGACAGGGAGGCATGGTGTGCTGCAATTCATGGGGTTGCAAAGAGTCGGACATGACTGAGTGACTGAACTGAATTTATCTTGAGAAAAGTCAGGCCAAGTTTCTTAGCTTCTGCTTTTAGCATGGGAGTCAAGGTCTATAGGCAAAGGAGAAAAAATGGCAGTAGCATTGCTTCTGAGTCCCTACCTAGTCCATCATAAAAACAGACAGACCCACTGGGCCGGCACAACTGAAGCCAGTATACAAAAGTTGCAAGCACACAGTGTGCCAGGCGCCCCCTGGCCCTCAGAATCTGCCTCAGTGGGCGAAGAGCAAAGACCCACGTGTTAGTAGCAGCTGTGCAGGAGAAGGGTGAGGATGGCAAGTGGAGTGCCCTGATCCAAAGTCTGGAACTTCTCCAGCAGATGTTGGAAGCAACGTGGGGCAGCGTCTGAAACGAGGAGTGGTTTGTGGGACTTCAGTTCAGGGAGAGCAACAGGGGTCTGAGGAAAGGTCTGAAAGGGTTTTCAACATTAAATATCTGTAGTCCCTTCTGTTAAAAAGCCCTCCACCAAGGAGAACCCATTGAAATAGAATCCAAATCAAGCAGAGAAGCACCAGGCCAAAGGAGAAAAGGAGACTGTCCAGTTAAAAAAAAAAAAATAGAAAGCAAATCATTTTAAACCACTTTGCAGAGACAGCAGAAGCAGCTGAGGAGCTGCAAAGCCTGAAAAGCTAACTTGATCAGTCCCTCCCTTCTGAAGGTATAGGGAGAGAGGAAAACATGTCAAATCTCACACAAAATCATTATTTAAAAAAAGAGAGTAAGCAGCATAATGATACAGTCATAAGGTAGAGACAGACAATGAAAGCATTCTAGGAGGAAATGCCCCCAAAGAGAAGAACCTGTGAACTAATGTTTCAAAACAAGATAAAATGATTTTAAACAATAGAAAATATTACAAAAATTAGAAAAAATTCCAAAACAAATTGAGAGAATTTAAAAAAAAATTAATGCAAAAAAAAATATCAGAAATGAAGCCTAAACTGACAGAAACACAAGAAAGAATGGTCACAACAGATAACAGTGTAAGAGAAATGAAAGAAGAAAAGGAGGAATACTTTAAATATCACCAGAGAGTGATAGAAAGGACTTAAGTGAAACTGACAGGTAAAGACAAGCAAAACAGATTTGAGAAAAACTCCCAAAGAAGAAACCCAGAGCAAGAGAACAGAACATGTACTAAAAATATAACTCAAAGAAATTTTCCTTAAAGAAACAATTTGAAACTACATATTGAAAGGGAACATCATATTCCTGGGAAATTCAATCCTGGAAGACCCATATCAGACTGCATTTTAAAAAAATACTGGAGCAAAGCTAAAAATAAAAAATAAAATCCAGCAAAATTAGCAATCCACCTATGAAAGCTATCATCATACTTTTCAACAATATTGCTCTATGCAGAAGAAATGGAGTACCTCAAGGGGAAAATGTGAGCCAAACATTTTATATGTAGCTTAATCACTTTCCAACATAAAGTCTTGAGCAAACTGTTAAGGAACAGTCAACAACTCATGGGCACTGTCTAAAGTCAGTTTGTCTGGAGAGCCCAATATTGTCATAAGGTCTGGGGGTGAAGATAAGGTATATATTTCTCTGTCAAAGTAAGACTGATAGTTATAAGGAGAAAAGATGATATGTAATGGCTGTATGCTTTGGTGACACAGATATAGTAAAAATATCAAGAAAACAAAGGGAAACAGAATGGGAAAAGCCTGTGGAAAACGGAATAATCTTGCCGAATGCCATATTGCTGTTTCAGCACTAAGTCGTGTCTGACTCTCTGCGACCCCATGAACTGTAGCCCACCAGGCTCCTCTGTCCATGGAATTTTTCAAGTCAAGAATCCTGGAGTGGGTTGCCATTTCCTTCTCAGGAGATGTTCCTGATCCAGGGATCGAACCCGGGTCTTCTGCATTGCAGGCAGATTCTTTACCACTGAGCCACCTGGAGGTCCTATTATTATACTCCAAATCAGATGCTGTGGGGCGAGGAACTAGAAAGAATTCAGTACTTCCAAAAGTATGGCGAGTACATTAGCATTTCTCTATGCAAGAGAAATATGAACATCCACACCCAGGCCTGTATAACAAAATAGAAGGTCATCCCCATCATTTTACAACAGTTGCCTACAAGGGGTGGGTAGCAAAGAGCAGTAACAGCGCAGCCAGACATTGGGTTAATAAACCGTTCTTCTCTAAAGAGAGCAGTCCAGAGACATGCTCTTAGGAATGCTACTGATTGGAATAAACAGATGCTGCGTGTAGCAAGTCAGAGAAAGAGTCTGGCATCCGTCCTTTGCTCACTAGTTCTACTCGACCCTACTAAAGCAAACAGATCAGAGCCTTTGGGACTTTCAGCAGCAGATTTTTCCCAATCCTGTCACTTCTCATGTCTTCCTTTCCCTCTCCCTATGCCCTCCCTATCCCGAGCATAGTAAATGATTGAGGAGCAAATTACAGCTAGGCCATCCCTCTTTAAACACTATTCTTAAAAAAGATACTATCAAATTTGAAAGAAACAGGCAATGAAGTTAGCCATTCAGACACATGGAATTCGTTCTGTGGCAACCTGGATGGGAAGGGAGTTTGGGGGAGAATGGATACATGTATATGTATGGCTAAGTCTCTTCCTTGTTCACATGAAACTGTGACAACCTTGTTAACTGGCTATACCCCAATACAAAGTAGAAACTTGAAAAAAATAAAAAAGAAGAAGAAGCTAGCTATTCTGAGACCATGGGCAGTCTGACCGCGTGGCCCTTGGAAGGTGTGCTGGCTGGTTAAATTGCTGCTGGCTGTGGTCTTGGGGGCATTTCAGTCCTGTCTCCAGATCTTCCTAGATTACCACCTAATGCTTCTCATCCAGTGATGGCCATCTTTTATGTCTTGTTTGTTTAACAAGAGGGAAAGAAGGAAATTAAGAGGAAAAGAAAAGAAACACAAAGTATTGTATAGGTTAGGCCCTCTATCTTTTCTCATGATTCAACCAAGCAAAAGTTTATTAAAAGTTACTATGGCTTAAATAACAAGCATAATGTAATGGATAATCACTCAAATACACTGAAAATAACATTAAAAAAAAAAACCTGTAAGTACAGATTTTCTATACTGGAAGCTGATTTACCTTTTCATGTGTAATGTGAATGTTTAGGAAATGTTCCATCATTATTCTTGATAATTAGGCTCTTATTCAGAAAATATTGGCTTATTTTATGGTATGCAGCTATTGTTATAGGATTTTATCAGTTTAGAATTTGAATTCAGGAGGGCTGATGCAGTATTGCATTTCTTGTAAAAGACAACTAAATCATCTATCTACAAAAGACAAGGCTTTTAGTGGTAGATATTCGTAATACTTAAAAATATTTTCAATAATATAATTCATTGTGGTAATTGGAATTGGTCTGCTAAAGAAATGAGTACTGAATTATATTTGAGAAAGTTTTTTCAAAACATCATAAAATTATGAGGAAGATGCTCCTATATGGCATATATTACAAAATTCAGGTGAAACTATAACAATTGGTGGGGAAATTGCCCACCTATTGCTATAATTTAGCAAAACAACTTTAATCAGGTATGCAGCTATTATATTATTTTGGTTTTGATCCAAGCTGGTCTAATCTTTAAAAGTTAATTTAACACAATTGTTTTCTAATAAGTCAATTCCATAAGGTAAAATTGGATTTTTTTTAGTGTAAAGAATAGTTTTCTTTTTTACATTTCTAAAATTATTTGAACGTATTCATGGGGTCGCAAAGACTCGGACATGACTGAGCGACTGAACTGAACTGAACTGAATTCATACTTGATTTTACTGTATTGTAAATGATACAATACTTGATTTTAATATATTCTCAAATAGTGTGACAAGTTAGATGTGTCGGGTTTTGGTAGCAATACAGCACCCAGATATACTTGTTTGCCTGCCCACATGTTTCTTCCGGAGTCTCACAATCAAGTTTGCTCAAACTGCTCCTGAAAAATCTGAGTTCCTTCACAGCCTAACATCAGATACCTCCAAAGCACCACAAAGTTGAAGCGTATCTGAAGGCAGCTTCAGAAAGGGGAAACTATCCATGCTGATTAATGGAAGGCAATTTACCCCTCAGGTGAGCAGGAGTCTATACAGCAGCTACCACTGCAACCCTCAGTCACTGCTGTTATTGGAGTGCAAACAGTCTTTCTGCGCCATGGCAGTTTTCAACGTGCCACGCCAACTCCAGTGACAATAAAGCCTGTGCATTTCATTGTCACAGGGCTTACTTGTGTGTTATTGGCTACCTTAACTCAAGTCCTATCCAGCATTGTCCAAAAAAAACCAAAAATCTAATATAAGTCACCAATGACAGCCACATACAAATTTAACATTTTTCATAGTCAAATTAAAAATCAAAAAGAAGCAAGCAGAATTAATATTATTACTATATTGCATTATTCAATATATCCCAAGTGTTACTATTTTAGCATGTTACCAATATAGGAATTAATGAGGTGTTTGTATTCTTTCTTGGATGGAAACTCGTCCAAGTCTGGTGTATATTTTATAATATATCAATATTTTATAATTTGGACTAACCACATTTAGCTATGTCAAGCATGTGTGCCTATATGCCCATTAGTCACATGTGGGTATTGACCAGTGTGTTGGAAGCACAGGTCTAGGGGTTCAAACAGACCCTGAAAACTTTTGTTCACTAAATGAACATTTATTGAGCACCTGCTGTATACCTGGCACTGCACTGTGTATTCAAAAGCGTGCAAAGGTAAGCAAGAGAATGTGCCTGCCCTTGGGTGCTTACACTCTTGTCAAGGAAACGGATGAGTAACTATATAATTTGAGAATGATAAGCAAACCATATGGGTGCTTTCTTCCTGCAAAGCTAGCCCATTGCAGGGCTGTAAACAGGGGCACGGCAAGGCACAGCGGGGCCTGGGACAGCAGCTCCTGGAGGGGTGCTGTGCTCAGCCAGACAGACAACAGCAAGAATGCAAGTCCTACGGCTACGCGTCCTTCCAGCCCCGGTGGGAAACATCTGTGGGCTTGAAGCAGATTCGGATCTACTGTTTAAAATACCATCTGCCCTCGTGGATATGTTATTGCTCTTTCTCAGTACTGAGTCTCCCGCTTTCCTGCTAGACTTTGCCTCCCTGCGCTCTTGCTATGAGACCATCTTGGCAACACAGGTCACTTTCCAAATCACCTTGGTTCAACATGTCCTTAGCTCTTATTGGACAGTGCAAAGCAAGACTTTAATTTTTTGCTTTCCAGATGCTGAGCTCCACTTGAGTAAATTTGAAACGTCACAACAACGAATGCATTGATAACCCTGTTTTGACTACGGGGAAAACATAGTGACTAAATTTCTTTTGGACTTTGAGACTGAGATAAAAGCAGCATGATGTGTTAATTGGGACAACAATTATTGAGCATGTATATACCAGTGTATATACCAAGAAGTATAAGGTTTCCTTCTTGTCCTCATGGACCTGGACGATGCTACCATAAGCAACCCAGTTAATCTTTCCCAACTTCACTAACAGAATGAATCAGGCCATTACCTCTGGGACAGAGTGACTGAGGAGCAGGGCCAGGGTTCACACTCACTGAGCTCCTATCACGTGAAAGGCAACATCAGGAGTAACGGGAAAGAGTTCTACCCTTACATCCACAAGTCCTTCTGATCCTTTTTACGCTGCACCATTTTGTCCTCCTACGGCCATCAGCACCTCCCAACACTATGTGCTCAGTCATGTCTGACTCTGCAGCGCCTTGAACTGTAACCCTCCAGGCTCCTCTGTCCAGGGGCTTCTCCAAGCGAGAATACTGGAGTGCGCTGCTATTTCCTCCTCCAGGAGATCTTCCAGACCCAGGGATTGAACCTGCATCTCCTGTGTCTCCGACATGGGCAGGGAGGTTCTTTATCATTAGTGCCACTAGAGAAGCCCCACAAACTGTGTGATTCACTTATTGACGTTATTATTTATTTTTTGTCTCCTCCAGTTAGTATGTAAGCTCCAGGAGAATAAGCAATTCCATTTGCATCATTCACTGGGACCTCCAGCCTAGGACAGCTCCTGACACAGTGAAGGTGCTTTTTAATGAGGGAATTAATTCACTGTGTGGAATTCTGATTAGGAAGAGGGTGATATTTATAAAAAAAAAAAAAATAGACCTAAACTTTGTAGACACACATAAAGAGAAGAATAACAAGGGTCAACTGTTGATGACTGGGAGGATGTCACTGGGCAGCAAATATGATTGCTTGTCAAAATAAAGATACTGAAATTATTTCCTTACAATACAAAAGGTGAATGGCTGACCGTGCCTGGGTAGGCAGGGTGGGTTTCATATTGGAGGCGGCTCTGTACTGATGAGTGAGAGGATTTGAACTGAGGCGGGGGTGTGCGCATTTAGGTCCATTTTCTTGTTACTGTCAGGATTATCCACATTTACAAGTGCTAATTCATCAGCAAGACCTCCTCAATTCTTTATGGTGCTTCCGAGAGAATGAGATACGAAAACAGCATGGATTTTGCTTTCACAAAACACTAGATAAATCAGAACTTAGTATTTTGAATAGTAACTCTACAAAGAACAATTAAATCACAGTTTAGTCTCACCTAGTTACAGCAAAACCGATTTGATTATACTGAATCACTCTACAATCCTTTGGTTTTTAAATTTAATTTATGAACTATGCTTTACAGCATTTTGTAAAGGAATCTGAATTTTATTACTAGATGAAATGCTATTGGAACCTTCAATCTTCAAAATGACCTTCAATCCAAGCATTAAAAAGACCTGATTTTTATTTCTCTTGAATGTAAACATTCTATGTTTCCTATTAACACAAGACCAGCTATGAAATGACCAGAAATATATATACGCCTAAAGATACAAGTATATTATTTTCAATTAAATAATATGTTCCATGTCACTGAAAACATAAAATCTGTAACTTTAAGTGCTTGCTACTCACTGAACTTAACCTCTTTAAAAAAAAAAAAAAGACCCTTTAACAAATGAAAAAAACTCAAATCTCATAAAAATAAAATTTTAGAACAATAATAAGGCTTACCCTTAAAGTTTTTTTGGGCAGTTTTTTAAGTATGAGTTTAAAATTCTGTTGCCAGGAATGATTTACCTTCAGCTGTGTAAGATTCCATACAGCTTTCAGAGATGTAAATAACTCCTTCACAGTTGTCTAAGCACCGATGGGATTGGCCACAGCATAGGTAATTAGAAAGCAAATGGCTAGCTGTGCTAATAATTTCCATGATTTGGATTGTCAAAGAAACAATGCCTAGATTAAGGATTCTGAAGATAATCCACACAGGAAAGCAAAGTCTTTTCCTAAAAAAATCATAGGAAGACGATCTAAGTGATTTGGGAGGGGGACTATAGTCTTTATTTTTATTGAAATTGCTAAATGTGATGAAACAAATTAATGCGATGCTGAATCTGAGATGCTAATAGGGATAAATGGCAGTGATTTTATATTTTCAATTCTGAAAAAATATCTCAACGAGTGAAACATTTGCTACGTGAATTAGCCTCCGTACGACATGAAAACTACACTAACTTAGATTTTTGCCAGTTATCTGGATTTGTTGCTGCTGTTGCATGGACCCAGTATACGAGTTCACATGGTTTTAGTCTTGTGCTTCATAGAATTCATTGAATAAAACATACTATTCCATTCTCAGAGCTATTTTCCCAGTATTACAGCAAAACTAAGCAATAACAACTTTGGGGGCTAGAAAAAAAATCTCAGAAATCAAGTTGTCATGGTCTTTCCTTTATTAAAAGATGAACAGAAACTAGCCCAGGTAAAGCGCTTTGCTCAAGGCTGAATACTTGGCTAATTAAAGAGCTAGTTTGAAGTTCACTTTTAGGAAGCGAGTGGTTCCACGCTTCAATCACAGACGTCAACATTTATCCTCGGGACATGATACACTGGGATATTTTGTTCAGCAGGTTAGAAGCCTCTTTCATGTTACCAATCCAGACATTCCTCAGTCCCCCACTGTGTGAGATGCTGAATCACCACTCAGATAGGATGAATGAAGTTCCTGGTTCTCCGGACCTCTCAGAGAATCTTTAGACTGGGCTTAATTAAGCTTTGGCCAGATTTTGTTAAAACTTGAAACTAACCCTTTGTCCACCTAGTCTTCTGTGTGCCTTTCAAAATGGAGAAAGGAAGAGATCCATATAGAGAGAGGATCTGATATAGATGACCCTCTTCATCTAGAAGTTTAGAGAATCTACAAACTAAAGCTAGTCACAGAAAGATCGTATGCAGTTCTGGATGAAAGCCTGGTCTACAAAATTCTGACTCAATTAGTTGTGACTTTGCTGAAGAAATGGTGTTACATTGGCTCTTATTTCAGAAGAGACTATGGACAGAAAATAATTGTTGAGAAAGCAGCTCACAGAAGTACATGTGGTAGCCCATCTTTGAAGGCCTGAGCACTAACACTGCGCGTGAATGTCCAAGTGTGTGTACATGAGTGTGTGCGTTGGAGGATAAGCTATAGAAAAACTTGGGACCTAAATGGGTGAAGGAACAGTGAAGACCTTCAAAGGACTAGATACAATTAATCAAAATCTCTGTTTTTTCTGATAACCTTCTAGAGGTTGTAAACATAGAACAACAACAAGAAGAGGCATGAAATTAATAAAGTAAAACCTGCCATTGCCTCCACTCACTGCCCAGAGAAAGTCTGTAGCCAGTGGGCCAAAGAGGAAGAACCCAGGGGTCTCCCTGAGTTGAGAAGACAGAGCAAGGAGCCCAGGGAAGCTAAGATGGCTGGAATGCAAGGGGAAGAGTACCAAAGAGATAGCTCCACCTCTACAGACAGAGAGCTCTGGAGATGAGCAGCGGCTCCTCCAGAGTGTTCAGCTGCTTTCTGGGTGGCTCAAGTGTGAGGAAACCACCTGAGCCTGGGGCAAGAAGCACCTGAGTTTAGTGAGCGTGTGCAGGGAGCACGCATGGATGCAGATTCGCCTGTCGCCACCAGTCTGGGTAGAAGCCTCATAAACTGTAGGTCCCTGGGTAGGGTACTCAGAAGGGTTTGGCTCAATAGAGTAAAATTATCCCTCAATGAAATGCTGCCCTGGTTCTCTCTAATGAAGCTTAAAAGCCAAATCTAAAAGGACCAAACTCTTTTCAAGTAACGTGACTGTGTTCCAGAACAAAGCTACATCACATTAATAGGAATCCAAAAATATTTAGCATTCAGCAAGTTAAACTCACAATGACAGATATATAAGGAAGCAGGAAAGTAAGACCTATGACCAACTGAAACTGACTCAGAATGATTCACATGATAGAATTAGTAAACAATGATATCAAAACAATTATTATAACCATATATGTGCTCATGAAGTTAGAGGAAAGAATGGACATGTTAAGTAGATACGTGGGAGATATAAACAAATCCATATTGGACTCCAGAAAACTAGCATGTATATGAAGGAAAAGGCCGTGGGAAGAATTCATGGCAAGTTAGACACTGCAGAACAAAAGATTAATGTACTTGAAGACACAAAAATAGGAAGAATCCAATGAAAAGGGACCAAAAAAATTGACAGAGCATCAATTTTTGAAGTCAGTTGATGGATAACTTCTAACAACCTAATACAGGTGCAAGTGGAATCTTCAGTGGACAAAGGGTAAGAAGGGAAGAAGAAGAAATAGTGCCAGAAAGTTTTCCAGAGTTGATGAAAACTATAACTCACCAGATCCAAAAAGCTTCACAAACCTCAAGCCCAAGAAACATAAAGAAAACCACACAGAAGCAAAGAGCAATCAGATTGTTTAAAACGACTAATGAAGAGAGAATCTTAAAAGCAGTCAGAGAACAAAATATATATTTCATATAAAACCTGACATCTTTACCTAGCAAACATGTTTTTCAAAAGTAAAGAGAAAGACTGTTTCAGACATATGAAAGAATTAATAACCAGCAGACCTGCATTTCAAGAAAAATTGAAGAAAGTCATTGAAGCAGAAGGAACAGGATACCAGATGAAAATCTAGAACTACAGAAAGGAATGAAACCATCAAAGATGGTAAATATTTGGGTTTTATAACAACATTTTTTCTTATGATTTTAGTCTCTGTAAAAGATAAATGACTGAAGCAAATACAATAAAAATGTATTATGAGGCTTATAACATAAAAAAGTAAAGGTTATGATACAGAACACAAAAGTTAGGAAAGAATGTCTATATTCTTACATAAATCATATAATATCTTTTAAAGTTTCAATATGATAAATTAGCATAAAATTTATAGCATAAAAATGTATACTATAAACATTAAGGTGATTAAGACAACACAGCAAAAATTTAGAGCTATTAAATGAGATAAAATAAAGTTACAAAAAATACTAACCCCAACAAGACTTTTAAAAAGAGAAAAATTGAAAAACAACCATAGCATAGTAATATTTAAAGGCAAGGAAATTAAAAGGCAAAAATTGTGAGAATTAATAAAAAAGCTACACAATAGTATATGCTGACTGTAAGAAATATATTTTAAATATGAAGATACAAATAGAGGGAAAGTCAAAGAATGGGAAAAGATAAGTAATGCTAAATTAATCAGAATAATCTAGAGAGGCTAAGTTAATATCGACAAAGTAGATTTCAGAGCACAGAAACTTGCAAATTATAAATGAAGTCACTTCCTATTGATAGAGGGGTCAGTTTGTCAAGAGGACATGATCCTAAATATTTATGCCCCTAAGAACAAAACTTCAAAGTACAAGAAGAAAAGCCTGATAGAACTGCGGTAAGGATTGCATGCGTCTGTGCTAAGTCACTTCAGTCGTGTCTGACTCTTTGTGACCCTATAGACTGTAGCCCACCAGGCTCCTCTGTCCATGGCGCTCTCCAGGCAAGAATACTGGAGTGGGTTGCCATGCCCTCCTCCAGGGGATCTTCCCGACCCAGGGATCGAACCTGCGTCTCTCACGTCTCCTGCACTGGCAGGCGGGTTCCTTACCACTAGCACCACCTGGGAAGCAGGAAGGATTAGAGAAATCCACAACAATAGTCAGAGATTTCAATGCCATTACCTCAATAACTGACAGAACAAGTAGACCAAAAAAAAATAATCAGTAAAGCTGCAGAAAACGAGGATGGTATTATCAGTCAATTGACGCAAACGACACTATCAGCCGACTGACCTGGTTGACATTTACAGAATGCTGCAGCCGCCAAGAGCATGCACATTCTTTAATGCGTATGCAGGACATTTACCAAACAGACCATATTCTGGGCCGTGAAACAAGTCTCAGAAAATTTAAAACAATTCAAGTTATACAAGGTATGCTACCGGGCAACATGAAATTAAACTAGAAATTGATAACAGGAAAATATCGGGAAAACCTCAAAATATTTGGAGACTAAACAAAACACGTGTCAAAGAACAAATCAAAAGAAAAATGTTTAAGGATTTTAACCGAGTGAAGAAAAATATATCAAAATATGTGGTATACAACCACAGTAGTCCTTAGAAGAAAGTTTATAGCAATAATCTCACTTTTAGAAAAGAAGATGAAATATGTAAAGTCAATGACCTCAGCTTCTGTTAGAAAAACAAGTATTGAAATAAAACGTCATTAATGTAAAAAAAGAAAAGAAACTAGAAAAAGAATAGAAGGTGCAAACCAAAGTACGAAAACCAAAGAAAATAACAAATATCCATGTGGAAATTAATGAAATAGAGAAAAGAATATTATTAAAAAAAACATTATGCTTATAAATATGACAACTTAGATGAAACCGACAAATTTCTTAAAAGACACAAGCTATCAAAGCACACTCAAGAATAGAGAACAGCCTTTTGTATATATTTCCATTTTATTTTTCAAACAAAAACTTGAACAAGGTCTTACAGCTGGTAAGTGGCAGAGTCAGATTTTGTGTTCAGGGTTGACTGAATCATAACCCATTCATAATGCAAGTTATCCAAGGTATGCCACCCAACAACATGAGCTTGTCTATATGGTACCACTCTGAACAAATAAACAAATGAACAGATAAATATGCTCACTAGGAAATAAACAGCATACATCGATTAAGTTTGTATATATAAAAAGTATCTCATACATACCGGAATTTTATATATATTATATATTATAGACAACACATTTTATGTAAAATATGTTTGTATACATACATATTATAAAACTACTCAATAAAAGCACTGAAATTTCAAAATCTTTCCATGCGTCAGTTTGGGAATGTAAAGACCAACCATAGCTTAAATTATAGTAAGAGGGTTTTATTTTGTAAATTATACTTCAGGATCAATGAACTCTGAAACAAACTGATATGGTTATCATTTTTTTTAAGCATGAGTTAATGATCTAGTTGAGTTGAATAACCAACTACTAAGCAAGCCTGGCGTGCTGCCGGCCACGGGTCGCAAAGAGTCAGATGCGACCGAGTGACTGAACGGACCTGAACAGAAGCAAGTCCAGGTGAAAGGGCATGCACAGGACAGTGATGCCACCCTCCTTTGAATACTGGTTCTTCTTTTATTACCTGGAGGAAATTATTTAACCATTCTAAGTTACAGTCATGTCATCTGTAGAATGGGGATAGCAGGGTTACTGTAAGTAACTATTGTGAGGCTTAAATCTAGCTTATTTTTTTTTAATCATAAAGTTATTTTATTTTATTTTTTTGCATGTCCATTCTCAGTGGGCAGGCAGAGAGGAACACAATAGACGTCAGCTCTTGTCATCATTAGTGGCGTTGTTGGTGTTAGAGTTCATTTCTTTATGAGTTCATCCAATTTTGGTTGTGGATGAAATATTTCTGGGGAGAAGATGGGAACAATAAGAACAGTTACAAGTCGAGAATGAGAGCAAGAAAGAGAATAATTAAGAAGCAAAGCAACAATACCTGGAAAGAAGCAGGTAGAGAACAAAAGTGAGATTTGAGCTGGACACAGCTCTTTTCTTCCTCTCTCCTGCTATCTACACTTTCCCAGATTTTTCCAGCTTGCCGGGAGCCAGCACGGGAGATCCCACCCATGACAAGGTCATGCGAAGAGGCCTGATGGGCAAGGCGAGTCAGGCTTCAGGGGTTCCCCCTGGGTTTTCCTGAACATCTACCCCCAAAACCCAGAGTCTGCCTGCCTTATTGTACTGTGCTTTCCACTCTTCTGCCTCTAAAAGGAATTAACTTAGGGCTTCAGTTAACAGTCTCCTGCATATAAAAGAAGGTCTCGGTTTAAACGCCTTTGATGGCTTTCTAACTTACCTAACCAGTCTGCCCGGACTTTTTACAACCTGTGAATTGTTTACGGCCCCCAACCGCGAGAGGCACGAAGCTTAGAGCATCTTAGAGATACAGAGCCTTTTCTAAAAAGCTAAAAATTGTATTGGTGATGGGTTTCACTGTTGAGTCAATGACTGCTGCCAGGCCTCCATATTCTTTATATTTTAGGCACCTGAAGGATATTATTCAATGTAATTGGGATATGGAAAAAGGAATATAGTAGTTTTGATGTTAGCAACACTAGACTTTTGAGTTAATTACTTTTCTCTGTTATAAATCACTGTACTTCTTTCATTGTTATAAATTGCTATGTCCTTGCTGTGTAAGAATGTAACTTTATTTAGTGCTTTCTGAGAGTGGCACCAGACTTTGGAAAGAACAACACTTTTAAGACAAATAAGTCTTCTGGTTAACAAACCCTTATCAGAAAAGGGCCGTAAAATGTTAATTGGCCTTCTGGCCAGTTCAGTTCAGTTCAATTTAGTCATTCAGTCATGTCTGACTCTTTGTAACCCCATGAATTGCAGCACGCCAGGCATCCCTGTCCATCACCAACTCCCAGAGTTCACTCAGACTCACATCCATCAAGTCAGTGATGCCATCCAGCCATCTCATCTTCTGTTGTCCCCTTCTGGCCAGAAGATGATGTAAATCACCTAAGACTTGTGTATACAACTAAGTATGCAGAGAAAAAGCCTGATCTCGATAAGAGTCAGGGCCGCTGACACTGCATAATTTTGTATCATCCATTGATCTCTATGTACAATAAAAAGTATAAAAGGCGTTTTTGGACAATAAAGGATGGACCAGTTTCTCCAACTAGTCTCTTGAACTAGTTTCTTGGAAATCTGGCTCCCCCCGTGTCTCTCTTTCTTTCTTTCTCCCTCTCCCTCCCTCTCCTTTTCAGGCTGAATTCCCATCTGGAGCGGGGAGGCTCACCACGTCTACTTAGTTGCCCTGGCTTCTAAGATCCGTGAGAGAGGGAGCCTAAGGTGGGGCACCCTCCACTATTCAAACAGGCGCTGGTGGCCCAACATAGATGGTGCAAATCTCTTGTCCTGAGATTTTATTAGCTTTCCCCATAAACCAAGTTATTCAGCCTCTTTTCTCCACCAAATTTCCCTACTACACTATTCTTTCCTAATCTCTCTTTTATATTTCTAAATAAATAAGTTTTTCCTCACCACGTCGTCCCCACTTCGAATTGCCCTGGATCCACCGGGGCTGGACGCCGGCACCAGCTCATGTCATTTCTAACCCCATCGTTGTATCACAAACAGAGCTGGTTTTCTCTTCCTTTCATCATTAATATTTGTAAAGCAAGAATGAAAATGCAAACGCCTATAGGGATTAAGCAAGTCAGGTGAACAATGGAAGCAGGTATATTATAGCCTTTTCCCCCAGATCCACTTTATTTTCATGTCAGTTGATGAGAGGCTATTCACTTCCACACAAAAGCTTGCTCTCTCCCATTTTTATGGCAACACACAGCTTATGCAGTCAATCTGGGCCCATAGGAATATTTCTCTACTTTCAGAAAAATAATAATGCAAACAGGATAATTAAGGTCGACTGACACTAGGCTACATTTTGCAGGTAGAAGAACTGGTGAGAAGGGAGAAAAATGGGCTATGCATGATATCTAGGAGGGGAAGATGTTACTTGACTCCAGATATTACTGACACACAGAAATACGGGCCCAGATCTTGCAGTATTCATGAGAAGCTAGAAATTTGGACATGGAGATTCTCCATTTGTAAATGTCTCAAAAATACCATGACTCAGGCTTATCTAACACACCTGAGATCTGGATCCAACCTTTAGACACTCTCACTACAGAAGATTCAAGTTTATGATTTGAAGGGCATTGCTGAGTAGGCCTACCTAATGAATCAAATAGAATCTGATGACAAGAAAAAGATTTTCAAAAGAGAAAATATACAGCTATATTCACTTGACTATCTGTGGTAATGCTCTCTATTCAATAAACAGAACATTTCTCAGCTATTCAACCAAGCTGTCTTATAAAATGCAAAGACATTTCCTTCATCTACCAACTGAGGAACTCATCCATTCATTCAATGACTACTTCTTGAGCATTTACTATGCTCAAGACACTGTGGGCAACACTAAGGTAATTACGAATTATAAATCTCCCCTGGGTTGGGAAAATTCCCCTGGAGGAGTGCGTGGCAATCCCACTCCAGTATTCTTGCCTGGGAAATCCCATGGACAGAAGAGCTTGATGGGCTACAGTCCACGGGGTCACAAGGAGTTGAACACGACTTAGTGACTGAACAACCACAACAATTTTTATTTACTTCTTTCTTTTATTCCTTATTTGCACACGTGGCATTAGAGAATTTGTTGAAGGTCAAATGCAAGGAAGGTGTCAAAGATAAGTGTGTGAATCTTACTGAGAGTCAGTCAAGAGATTTTCCCATGGAATATATTATGTGGCAATAAACAAACAAATGCCGTGATGGTCAGCAAGGTAGTTCAGTTCAGTTCAGTTCAGTCATTCAGTTGTGGCCAACTCTTTGCGACCCCATGAATTGCAGCACACCAGGCCTCCCTGTCCATTACCAACTCCCGGAGTTCACTCAAACTCATGTCCATTGAGTCAGTGAAGCCATCCAGCCATCTCATCCTCTGTCGTCCCCTTCTCCTCCTGCGGCTCCCAAACCACCAAGCTGATATTCAACACACTCCACAAGCATTAATTTGTTGTCATCGAGATAGGCCTATAGTGTGTAATATGGGTCAACCTAGGGGACTTTTTAATTGAAAGTTCTTAAGACTTCTTACTTCCAAATATTTTGATGTCTTTCTGAAGAAGCTGCCTTTTATTACAGCAGACAGGGTACAAAATGCTCTCAATATTTTTAATATTACAGTCAGGACTTTTTTCATTTACAACTCACTGCAGTGATTAAAGCAGGTTGCCTAACTGTCTTTAAGCACATTATTTTATGCATAATATGGTAATTATATTAAATGAGTGTACTATCAGTGGACTTCTTGGATGAGTGAATTTTCTTGGGCTAAACAAATGGCCTAATGTATATTAGACGATTCTGTTTTGCCACATTAGGCTAGAATTTAATCAACTTATGTAAAAAGTTATCAACAAAATCTTATCAGTGTGACTTTTTTATACTTTCTTGTGTAAATAAGTGAAGGCTGCCTATTGCTTCAGTCTCCAAAACCCATAAAAAAGATCATATAATGAAATAAAATTCCACCAAGAATCAAACACAGTGGAGACAATTTCTTAAAATAGTAAGTGTACTGTGTAAATAGGAAAGGGTATCGTATTCTTTGAAAGACTGCTGATTTTCAATTTATAAAATAGAGACTGAGGCAAATCAGAAGTTGGGAATCCCTGGTGGCTCAGTGGTAAAGAATCTGCCTGCAATGCAGGAGACAGGAGATGCAGGTTCGATCCCTGGGTCAGGAAGATCCGCTGGAGGAGGAAACAGCTACCCACTTCAGTATTCTTGCCTGGAGAATCCCATGGACAGAGAAGCCTTATGGACCACAGTCCATAAAATAGCAAAGAGATGGACATGGCTGAGCACACACGCACGCAAATCACAAGTTATCCACAGATAATCTTCTCTTTGATTTGGTCTGATAGCTCTCCAGCCTGTTATTAATAGCTCTGTTTTCCTCTTATTGGCTGTCATTCACAAAAAAAAAAAAAAAGAAGAAGCAGCAGCAGCCTGGTTTACCCTAGTTTTCATGCTTTGTTCTCTGTAGCTAGGTCTGAGAAACATGTACTCATTCCAAATCAATGCACGGTGGAGAAGGCAGGTTTGTTGGCTTCTACAGACTCGATTCCACCGCCAGCAGCACTCACATCTGTCTTTAGAGAAGTACAGTGTTGTTCACTCTTCACCTCACGGAGAATAGAGGAGACCCATTTCCTTCTTGTTTAATCTCATTCACTCTTTGGATGACGTACAAGGTAAGTTACTGAATAGTGAGTGCTCCATCCGTTTACAAGGCTTCAGTCTTTCCTGCACCCAGCTCTCCAGTGGTGCTAGGGTCTTTGCAAAGCCCACAAACACACCTGATCCCTCTGTGGCCCCCATGTGTGCTACCACCTCTGCTGAGAAGGCTTCTCCCCTCCTCCCCGTGTCAGACTCTTGTCTCTCCTTCGGAAACTGGGACCATCACCTGCTCAGGAAGCTATTGCTGGAAGCTCATACAGCTGGGATAACAGCACTCCTGTTTGTTCCAGAAGCCCCACGGCTCACCCAAGTCTCAGCCTTCCTCTCACTGAATGGCAGGGAATTGCATGTCTTTTTTTTGTCTCGTTCCTCACTGAACAAGGAGCTTCCCTTGTGGCTCAGCTGGTAAAGAATCCACCTGCAATGCGGCAGACCTGGATTCGATCCCTGGGTTGGGAAGATCCCGTGGAGAAGGGAAAGGCTACCCAATCCAGTATTCTGGCCTGGAGAATTCCAGGGACTGTGTAGTCCCTGGGGTCGCAAAGAGTCGGACGCGAGTGAGCGATATTCACTTTCACTTTCTTACTGAACCATAAGCTCTCCAAGGACAGAGACTAGATTGTTCACAGTTGTAGCCTCAGTACCTAATAGAGCTCCTAGATTCTAGAACATTCAATATAAACCTTTGAAGAAAGTAAACAAACAGTGATACAAAATTAAAAAAAAATAATAATAACGCAAATCACTGCTTACTGAGTTCTGGCTCAGCCAGACGCTCCCCTCTGTATGTCATCCGAGTCCTTACCACAACCTGCTGTGTCCTCATTTGACAAATGAAGACGCTGAGATAAAGTCAAGATACACATTCAAGGTCACAAACCAAGAAAATGTCAGAGCTACAGTTTAAATCCAGATCAATTTATCTTCGAAGACTCCAAGCGTTACAAAGTAAGGAGGCCACCACTCTCTTGGGTAGGAGCAAGGAGCTTTGGTCTTAAAGGGGGCTCTCTGGAGAAGCCCCGTGCCTGGGGTACCAACAGGGGCCCTGCAGGAAATGGTCGGTTTCAATACCTTCACAGGACGAATTCCGGGAAAGCCTGTACCTGCCACAGAAACAGGAATGGACAGGAAGAGGCTGGGGTCCTCCAAGGAGCCGCACAGAGACCAAAGGGAGGGTGATCCACCATGGGGACTGGGCACTGCCTTCTGACTGAAGAAGCCAGATGCCACTCAAGAGAACAGCGGGCAGGTCTGCGATAGAAAAAGAAAAAGAAGTCTGGACTAAAATTTAGAGTCTAGGTCAAAATTATTCAGTTCACTAATATCTCAGGTTTAAAACCCAGTACAAGGATCTTAATTATCAGACAAATTGAAGTAAAATTCAGCTTATGGCTGAATTCTTCCGGAGTCTATTTAAATGAATTCAACCACAGGATGTTACAAGTATTAGTACATCCAGTTGGAGGTCTCTGGTACAATTGTAAAGTGGTAAAATGATTATGAATGTAGGCATTTGTGTTTATAATTATGTTTCATAATTAATGTTCCTAAGTAATACTTTAGGTTCACACCTCCATTTGCAATTTTCTAAATGAAAGGTTTTGTACGAAAAGACTGCAAAATGGCAGGGCAGGTCATGAATCACCAGGATTAATAATGTTCCACTCAGAAATTTTGAAATGCTTAGGTTAAAATTAAAATCACAGAAAATTAGTCATGTTTAGTGGATCAAACCTTGCATGGGAAGAGCAGACATCATAAAGTGAACATAATCATTATAATTAAAATGTTTTACCTTACAGACTGTAATCCTCTTTAACAAAGGAAATTTTGTATGCTGCTATAATGTTAAGTAACTATATAGAAGCCCAGCCCTACATTATTTCTGAATTTGTATGACGTTTAATTCAATTTAAGTTGAGGTGGGCAGTGAATACCCAATCTTTTATTGAGCTTCCACTATGAGTTGGGGCTTTGGCACACTCTTGACTGAGACAGGTTACAATTAAGGTATCTAAACCTCATAAACCAATGAACAGTTTGACAGCCTTATAGCGCTTCACATAAAAGTGCTCAGAAGAATCTACTGAATTAATGAAGGCAGCTACGTAAAATATCTGATGTTACCCTCGATAAATGCCAGGGCCTGGATTTGCACTCTGAGACATATCAGTTCTAACGAGAGGTGAACGAAACCTTGACAGCTTCCTACTGGTAAGAAAAATCTATCAGTAATCAACTCCTCCAGAACAATCCTTTCCCACCATAATTATTTGAGTGCTGGGAGCTAAGTCGCTTCAGTCATGTCTGACTCTTTGCAACCCTATGGACAGTAGTCTATATCAAAGCCCTTGACTTTGTGGATCACAATAAAGTGTGAAAAATTCTGAAAGAGATGGGAATACCAGACCACCTGACCTGCCTCTCGAGAAACCTATATGCAGGTCAGGAAGCAACAGTTAGAACTGGACATGGAACAACAAACTGGTTCCAAATAGGAAAGGAGTACATCAAGGCTGTATATTGTCACCCTGCTTATTTAACTTATATGCAGAGTACATCATGAGAAACGTTGGGCTGGAAGAAGCACAAGCTGGAATCAAGATTGCTGGGAGAAATATCAATCACCTCAGATATGCAGATGACACCACCCTTATGGCAGAAAGTGAAGAGGAATTAAAAAGCCTCTTGATGAAAGTGAAAGTGGAGAGTAAAAAAGTTGGCTTAAAGCTCAACATTCAGAAAACAAAGATCATGGCTTCTGGTCCCATCACTTCATGGCAAATAGATGGGGAAACAGTGGAAACAGTGGCTGACTTATTTTTCTGATCTCCAAAATCACTAAGGATGGTGATTGTAGCCATGAAATTAAAAGATTCTTGCTCCTTGGAAGGAAAGTTATGACCAACCTAGACAGCATAGTAAAAAGCAGAGACATTACTTTGCCAGCAAAGGTCCGTCTAGTCAAGGCTATGGTTTCTCCAGTGGTCATATATGGATGCGAGAGTTGGACTGTGAAGAAAGCTGAGCGCCGAAGAATTGATGCTTTTGAACTGTGGTGTTGGAGAAGACTCTTGAGAGTCCCTTGGACTGCATTGAGATCCAACCAGTCCATCGTAAAGGAGATCAGTCCTGGGTGTTCATTGGAGGGACTGATGTTGAAGCTGAAACTCCAATACTTTGGCCACCTGATGCGGAGAGCTGACTCATTTGAAAAGATCCTGATGTTGGGAGGGATTGGAGGCAGGAGGAGAAGGGAACAACAGAGGATGAGATGGTTGGATGGCATCACCGACCCAATGAACATGAGTTTGAGCAAGGAAGTTGGTGATGGACAGGGAGGCCTGGTGTGCTGCGGTTCATGGGGTCGCAAAGAGTCAGACACGACTGAGCAACTGAACTGACTGAACTTAACTGGAGAGTAGTCCACCAGGCTCCTCTGTCCATGGGATTCTCCAAGAATACTGGAGTGGGTTGCCAGGCCCTCCTCCAGGGGATCTTCCCAACCCAGGGATCAAACTTGCATCTCTTAAGCCTCAAGTATTTCAGGTCAGATATGGTTTGGGGCTGACTGCACAAGTAATTACAAATGCCATATTTCCCTATTCTGTCAACATGAATCTCTGTCCATTAGGAAACATAGCAAATGCCTTACTATTTGGGTGTGGGAAAGAGCGACTGTGTTTCTTGCTGTCCTGCTTCTTGCTATTGGCAGTGGCCCACACAAGGACCGCAAAACACAGCTGGCCACAGCACTGACGCAGATCCCCGCATCTACAGCCTCGTCTAGAGAAAGGAACGGTTCTCAGTGAGAGCTGACACGACAATTAACTAGATGCTTCGGTGGAACATTTTAAGAGATTCCCTAATTGACCTCACAAAATAAATTCTAAATGACATTTAGTCTCCTAAACGTATAGCAAGGAAGTTTGAATCATGTAAATAATTTTTATGTAGTCTTGGGGTGAGAGAGGCATCCAAATAAGTATGCTTCCAAAATTGGAAATCATAAAAATTGCTGGATTTCACTATTAAACTTTGCTACATAAAAAGTAAACTTGCTACATGAGAGGAAAATACCTGGTAATATGTTTAATAAAGAATGAATTTTTGTAAATAAGGAAAAGAAGTACCATATTATGAGAGAAACGGAAAAAGACTTCTCCATCCATCAATGTGACATACTGAATATTTTAGAACAACTTTCATCTTAAAATTTTTTTTGGCTAGAAATAGTGCAAAAATAATAGAAAATATCTAATTCATATTCATTCTTTGAGAAAACAGGTGCCAGAAAAAGAGGAGAGTAAAGGAAAGGTGAGCCATGTGATGGCTACACCATGTTTTCCTGGAGGCATTCTAGCTCCAGAAACTTGTGTTCTGAGGCATGGATGGCACAGGGACAGAAGGCAAGTCCTTGGGGCCTCACAAGCGGAGATTTGGAATGAAGACTCCTGCTGAAAGCCTGGACTCCCAAAGGGTGGCCCCCTAAGTGAAAGTGGGTTAATTCACCTTTGAGGAAGACAACAATATCAGGTGTAACAATTATGATGTGCTGAGCAGGTTCTCAGTGCTTTAAATATTAACTCATTTAGTCTTCACAACAGCTCTCTTAGATAGATATCAGTTCAGCTGTCACTCAGTCGTGTCCAACTCTTTGCGACCCCATGGACTGCAGCACGCCACGTCTCCCTGTCCATCACCAGCTCCCAGAGCTTCTCAAACTCATGTCCATTGAGTTGGTGATGCCATCCAACCATCTCACCCTCTGTCGTCCCCTTCTCCTCCTGCCTTCAATTTTTCCCAGCATTAAGGTCTCTTCCAAGGAGTCAGTTCTTTGCATCAGGTGGCCAAAGTATTGGAGTTCAGCTTCAGCATCAGTCCTTCCAATGAATACTCAGGGTTGATTTCTTTTAGGATGGACTGGTTGGATCTCCTTGCAGTCCAAGGGACTCTCAAGAGTCTTCTCCAACGCCACAGTTCAAAAGCATCAATTCTTCAGTGCTCAGCCTCCTTGACAGTCCCAGTCTCACATCCATACATGCCTACTGGAAAAAAACCAGAGCTTTGAGTAGACGGACCTTTGTTGGCAAAGTAATATCTTTGCTTTTTAATATGCTGTCTAGGTTGGTCATAGCTTTTCTTCCAAGGAGCAAGCATCTTTTAATTTCATGGCTGCAGTCACCATCTGCAGTGATTTTTGAGCCCCTCAAAATAAAGTCTCTCACTGTTTCCATTGTTTGCCCATCTATTTGCCATGAACTTGCCATCTATTTGCCATTAGATAGATACAGTATTAGGCCAATTTTATCGTTGAGAAAATTAAAGCTCAGAGAGGTTAAGCAATTTGTTTAAGAACACAATGTAAGTGAGTGTGAGATTCAGGTAGCCTGGCTCCAAGAAGGGAGAGAAAAGTCTCTCCTAGCAAGGAATTACATCTACAATATTAAAAGGAACTCCCCCAAATCAATAAGAAAAAGATAAACAACTCCAGAGAAACTTGGGAGAGGAGATTAACACACAATTCGTAGAAGAGAAAACATAGGTTGCTGAATAAACACAGGAAAAGATGTCCAACATGGCAAGTGTAGATTAAGGTATGACGATGTCAAGCATTGTCCAGCATAAGGAACAACTTTATGGGGACATAAAGGGGACTCTTTATGTCTGGCTGATTAGAATGTAAACTGAAATGACCACTTTGAATAACAATATAGTGAGTCTATCACTGACTCAATGGACATGAGTTTGAGTAAGCTCCAGGAGTTGGTGATGGACAGGGAGGCCTGTTGTGCTGCAGTCCATGGGGTTGCAAAGAGTCAGACACGACTGAGCGACTGAACTGAACCGACTCTATCTGAAGCTCCCTTTTCGTCCTTGCTTTTGCAATTCATGCCTAGTCATCACCTCCTTTACGAAGTCTGCATGAACCTATGGGCTCACAGTGACATCACATTCTTCAGGCTTCCAACGTTCATTCTGTCACTTACGGGAACACACGATTTGCTGCTTGCTGTTGGTAGCTCTCTTCTGCTCCTTAAGTGCCAGGGCGGTGTTTTGTAATTTTTCATTCCTAGCATCTGAGTAAGAGCTAAGTAAATATTACTGGTTTGACTATAAAAAGGACTAACGTAACCAAATAAACCGTATTTTGGATTTTTCACTGCTCCATTAGCATATGTTGGACACATACTGACAATCCAATTATAGTCAGCACAACATATCTCAGGGCAAACACACCTTTAGTATTTTTGCCTTGTGTAGATTTGCTTTGTATTTTCTTGATATAAAAATTGAGCATGACATATTTTCTGAAGAAAAGTTAAGAAAATGAACTACTGTGCACAGATGTCAAGGTCTTCTCTTTATCAAATCAGTTTTAAAAGCCATGTTCATTTCTTTGAACATCTGCAAATGACAAAGGCCCAAGGCTCTAATTGACTTTTGATAAACATATGAATGATAAACATATGACTGAATCATTGAAATGTTTCAGTTTATTGTATAAAATCTATATACTAAGCAGGTATTAAGAGAGACAGATCATCTCTCTCTGGAGTTTAATGACTATCCATGACTTTCACTATTACTTATATATGGATGATTCTCAAATCCACATTTTAGCTCTGATTTCTCAGCTCACACTCTTTTTCTTCAATTTTTTGTTTTCTTTTTGCCCTCTAGTTATAAAAGTAATATGTGCTCTGGGTAGAAAAAAATTGAAAAATAAGCAAAAGTTAAAGGGTAATAGTTAAAGTAAAAGGGTACTACCACGAAGAGTTGGGATAATTACTGTCCCTATTTTGATATGTGGTTATTCTAGCCTAATTTCCATGTATAACATGTGTTCAACCTAGTCACCCCTCCACTGATCTTTTTGTTGTCTCCTGGTTTTATCTTTTACAAGTGAAAATGAAAGTGTAAGTCGCTCAGTCATGTCCAGCTCTTTGAGGCCCCATGGACTCTACAGTCCATGGAATTCTCCAGGCCAGAATACTGGAGGGGGTAGCCTTTCCTTTCTCCAGGGGATCTTCCCAATGCAAGGACCGAACCCAGGTGTCCTGCATTGCAGGTAGATTCTTTACCAGCTAAGCCACAGGGGAAGACCAAGAATACTGGAGTGGGTAGCCTACCTCCTCTCCAGTGGATCTTCCCAACCCAGGGATCGAGCTCCAATCTCCTGCACTGCAGGCGGATTCTTTACTAACTGAGCTATCGGGGAACAAAATGTCATATAATTGGAATCATGTGGTATGTAGCCCTTTCGATAGGTTTCTTTCACTTAGTTCATTCCAGTGGCTCAATCGTGTCTGACACTGTGCTACCCCGTGAATTACTCAGTAATATGCATTTAAGATTCCTCCATTGTTTTTCATAGCTTGACCACTTCTTTTTAGTATGGAATACAGATCCATTTTATGAATGTACCACGGCTTGTTTATTCACCTACTGAAGGGCAACTTGTTTGCTTCCAAGTTTTGGTAATTGTGAATAAAGCTGCCATAAACACCGATATGCAGGGTTTTGTCAGCTATACACATTATCCTGATAGGAAAATAAATTTAAAAATCACTACTCACTTAGAGCTGAAAAATTATGCAAAATATAAAGTTATATTAATTCACTGGGCTACGTGCTCAGTCGTGTCTCGCTCTGCAACCCCATGGACTGTAGCCCACTAGGTTCTTCTGTCCCTGGAATTTCCCAGGTAAGAATACTGGAGTGGGTAGCCGTTTCCTTCTCCAGGGCATCCTCCCAATCCAGAGACTGAACCCATGTCTCCCGCATTGCAGGCAGATTCTTTCTCATCAGAGCTACCTGGGAAGCCACTAGCACTATTTAAAAGGCGACTATCAAATAGACAAATAAAATAGAAAAAAAAATTCACTATTCTTTTGCTAAATAAATAACATTTACTAGAATAGCCTAAGTGAAAGTGTTAGTTGCTCACTAGAGTCCAACTCTTTGAGACCCAACAGACCCCACCGGGCTCCTCTGTTTATGGGATTCTCCAGGCAAGAACATTGGAGTGGGTTTCTCTGCCCTCCTCCAGGGCATCTTCCCGACCCAGGGATCGAACCCACATCTCGGATGTGTCCTGCACTGGGCAGGGAGGTTCTTTACCACTAGCACCACCTGGGAATCTCAAGAATCACCTAATGTAGGCACAATTTGAAAGCTAGGACTAAAAATTATGGACTATTTGTGTAGACTGAGACACATTTGTACAGAATACACAAAACTGCATTAGAAAAATCTAAGGCCAAAAAAGCCATTCTGCTTCAGGTTCCTACCAAAGTTAGTGCAAAATCGATTCAATTTGACATTTATTAGGACCTACTATTTGCAAGGCCCTTTGATAGGTGCTAGAGCAGATTTAAAATGATCAAGATATGAGTTCTACTTTAAAGGACCTAATAGGCCAGTAGATAAGATAAGACATCTGTGCAATTAACCATAACATTATATACATGTGCTAAGAAATATGGTAGAAATAAAAACAGACACTGTGGGGTCACAAAGATAGGAAGATTCATTCCAGCTGATAAGCTAGAGGAAGATTTAATTAAAGAAATGACTTTGGAACCGGGATTGGAAGAATGGGTAGGATTTAGACCGAAAGCAGTGAAATGGCTGGGAGGATGGGTGGTAAGAGGGCTGTTTTAAACAGAGGCAAAGGTGGTCAAAAGACATAAACTGCCGGAAGTTTGACTGTGTCTGGGAAATCGGTCATATTCTGGTTTGGCTGAAGTGGAAAATTTGAGAAAGCAGTAAACACATTCTATACTGGCGGGATTCAGTTGAATGCCTTTTAAATCTTTAATGGTGAAATAAACATATTCGTCCTAAGAAATTATGTGATGCCAAACCCAAAACAGGCTACTAGCAAAATGAGAAAATAGGACACAATCAAGAAATATTTGTTTTAACTTATTTTCAATTGCTTTAATTAAAAAATTAATCAGAAGACTAGAACCCTGGGGTTCATAAAATCTATGTAATTATATGCAACTTATGGATTTGAGAATTCATGTTCATTTATCTGGGAAAGGAGTTTCATCTGATTCTCCTAAGGGTGCTTTACCCCTAAAAACGCTAAAAATCATTGCTTTTGAGGAAATGGGTTAGTTTTAAGTAAAACTAAATTTGTATGACTTTCTTTTCCTACCAAATAATATAACTTGCCTTTAGTTTGTCACGCTCTGTTAGAATCATTTTGCTTCAACTCTAAAGGTTGGCACTGTCTCTATTCCTCTTTGTCTCATTTTTCTACTTCTCTTTTTTGAAGGAAGGGAAAAAATAAAATACACATTAGAGAGATCTGAAAACACAGAGTTGTATGAAGGGAAAGTTAACACCTTGCACAACCCTTTGCACTCATTCCTCCCACAACTAGGGGTGTATGTGCACGCAGATTTTTAACTCTCAGATCATACAGATTTATGTCAACGTTGCATGAGTGCACATGTCTGTGTGTGAGAAAGAGAGACTGAGAGAGACAGAGAGAAGCAGAGAGGTGTTTTTCTTTCTCTAAAATGAAAATGGTACAAACTCTGTACATCTTTAATTCTGAAACAATGTACCATGGACATCTTTCCAGGTTAGTACACATAAATTTAATTTAATTCTTTTAAGTAGCTATAAAATATTCCATTGCAGAAATGTACTACAGTTTATTTGGCTATCTTCTAATTGATAAGCATTCATGTTGCTTACGGTTTTGAGTATTTAAACTGATGTTACATAAACATATTTATAAATATATCATTATATGAAAGTGTTTTCATTGTATAGGATTAAAAAATAACATGTGACAGGAATGTTAATAAAATAATAAATACTGTCACATAACTTTCTAAGAAGTTTTAGCAAGTCATATCCCCACTTGCAGTACTAGCAAATGCCCACTTTGGTATACCTTTGTCCAGGGATAATATTCAAAATATTTAACAATGCACAAGGCAGAAACATTCAAGAACATTCAGGTGACATGCATTAACCTTCTATTTACTGTTATTGAAGATAGAAGGGTCTGATCAGTCAGAGAAGGTGGGATGAGAGTTCTGGGCAAGGAAGGGAGCTCAAAGTAGCAAATATTTATGATCTGAAAGATTAGTAATATGGGGTCATATTGAACTTACAATAAACACCAGCCTGCCATTAACATGACGGCTGATAAACATCAGCCCTGCTATTGCTAGAACTGGGTATTACCAGGCTTTAAAAAATTTTTTTGCTAGAATTTCAGAAAACAGTATCTCACTGGGATGTTAAATTTATGTTTCCTCAAGTTTTAATTTAGAAGAACAACTTTCAGATGTCACTTTATGTTTGCTCACCCATTACTTGTTTAAATTTTTGTCTGTCTTTATTTGTGTTATTTACCTTTCAATTATCAGTTTGAAGGAGCTGTTTGTTTGTCTTTCAAATGTTTACAAATACATAGTCTCTGGGCTTATTCTTCATCTTTATATTTAAGGTAACTTTAGCTGTACAAATGTTTTAATATTAATATAAAATATACTTTTAACCTAAATGCCATTATATTTATATTTATTTATTGAAGTTATAGATTTAAACCTAAGTATTATAATATTTTTGATATATTTTCCTTAGCTCTTTGGTTTTTATAATTTTCCTCCATTTTCATTTCCAACTGGTTGTTGATATAAGAAAAGCACATTTTTGGTATTTGTTTCATATCCATCCATTTAACCAAATTCTTTGGGTATTTCTAACAGTATTTAATTGCAAGCCTCATTTTTTAAAAATTGTTATATGATGAAAGCGTGTAAGAAAAACTTTTCTCTCCATTATATAGGTCATATATTATAGTTCCTGACATTATTAATACATTAGTCTCTAAAATAATTTTCAGTTCAGTTCAGTTCAGTTGCTCAGTCCGATTCTCTGCAACCCCATGAATCGCAGCACTCCAGGCCTCCCTGTCCATCACCAACTCCTGGAGCTTGTGTAAACTCACGTCCATTGAGTCAGTGATGCCATCCAGCCATCTCATCCTCTGTCATCCCCTTCTCCTCCTGCCCCCAATCCCTCCCAGCATCAGAGTCTTTTCCAATGAGTCACCTCTTCACATGAGGTGGCCAAAATACTAGAGTTTCAGCTTTAGCATCAGGTGGCCAAAGTATTGGAGTTTCAGCTTCAACATCAGTCCTTCCAATGAACACCTAGGACTGATGTCCTTTAGGATGGACTGGCTGGATCTCCTTGCAGTCCAAGGGACTCTCAAGAGTCTTCTCCAATACCACAGTTCAAAAGCATCAGTTCTTCGGTGCTCAGCTTTCTTCACAGTCCAACTCTCACATCCATACATGACCACTGGAAAAACCATAGCCTTGACTAGACGGACCTTTGTTGGCAAAGTAATGCCTCTGCTTTTCAATATGCTATCTAGGTTGGTCATAACTTTCCTTTCAAGGAGTAAGTGTCTTTTAATTTCATGGCTGCAATCACCATCTGCAATGATTTCGGAGTCCCCCAAAATAAAGTCTTACACTGTTTCCACTGTTTCCCCATCTATTTCCCATGAAGTGATGGGACCAGACGCTATGATCTTCATCTTCTGAATGCTGAGCTTTAAGCCAACTTTTTCACTCTCCTCTTTCACTTTCATCAAGAGGCTTTTTAAGTCCTCTTCACTTTCTGCCACAAGCGTGGTGTCATCTGCATATCTGAGGTGATTGATATTTCTCCCGGCAATCTTGATTCCAGCTTGTGTTTCTTCCAGCCCAACGTTTCCCATCATGTACTCTGCATAGAAGTCAAATAAGCAGGGTGACAATATACAGCCTTGATGTACTCCTTTTCCTATTTGGAACCAGTCTGTTGTTCCACGTCCAGTTCTAACTGTTGCTTCCTGACCTGCATATATGTTTCTCAAGAGGCAGGCCAGGTGGTCTGGTATTCCCATCTCTTTCAGAATTTTCCACAATTTATTGTGATCCATACAGTCAAAGGCTTTGGCATAGTTAATAAAGCAGAAATAGGTGTTTTCCTGGAACTCTCTTGCTTTTTCGATGATCCAAAAAAAAAAAAAGAATAAAAATAATTTTAAATAATAATAAAAGCAGGCATATGTGCCTTGTTTCAAATTTTAGTGTCAATGACTTGTCTTCTTTATGAATAATTTAGTTTTATTGGGTTTTAGCCCACCAGGCTCCAGGGGATCTCCCCAATCCTGGGACTGAACCGCGGTGTCTTTACCATCTGAGCCACTAGGGAAGTCCATTTTTCACTTGTTAAACATGAGTTCTTTTTGTTCATCTGTTTCTATCATATTTCAATTTTCTAAGGCATTTTATACTTATATCTTGACATTTTTTTTCATTTCTGAAAGAAAAGCATCTTTAAGTTCTCCTACCTCTTTGACCATTTGCCAGTTTATACAAATTGCTCCTTCTCCTTTTTCTGAATTTAAAATGTTAGCCATCCTTAGAACCAATATTTGGTTTTCTCATCTGATACTTTCTTTTTCTGAGAAGGCAGCTTTTCATTAAGTATGGTTTCAACTAACACCTACATGCCAATTGTCATGGACTGAATTTTTTTTTTTTCCGCCCTGCCCCCAAATTCAAATGTTGAAATCTCACTCCCTGATATGATATTTAGAGAAGGGTGATTAGGTCATGAGAGAAGAGGTATCACTGATGGGATCGGCGCCTTATATGAACTGACAGAATTTCGTCCTCCTTACTCTGTTTTCCACCTCGTAAGGGCACATCAAGCATGTGACCATCTGAAAACGAGGAAGAGGGATGTCACCAGACTCCACGTCTGCTGGCACCATGCTCCTGGACTTCCTACAGCCTCCTGAACTATGAGAAAAAGAAGTGTTTGCTTTCTAAGCTTCCCAATCTACTCTAGTTTGTCACAGCAGCCTGAGTGGACTAAGACACCAGTAGTTTCTACAGCTAAAACCTGACTCTAAATTCTCTTTCCCACCTCTGTACTTTTTTTAATTTAAATATAATTGATTTGCAATGTAGTATTAGTTTCTGGTACACAGCAAACTGATTCAATTATACATACACTACATATATATTACATATGTGCGTGCGTGCTAAGTCACTTCAGTGTTGTCTGAGTATTTGTGACTGTATGGACCGTAGCCTGCCAAGCTTCTCTGTCCATGGGATTCTCCAGGCAAGAATACTGGAGTGGGTTCCCAAGTCCTTCTCCAGAGGATCTTCCCAACCCAGGGATCGATCCTGCATCTCTTACGTCCCCTGCATCGGTAGGTAGGTTATTTACCACTAGCACCACCTGGGAAGCCATATAGTATATATACATGTGCATATATATATTTTTTTTCCTTACAGTCCATTACAGAATACTGAATACAGTTCCCTATGCTATACAGTAGGACCTTGTTGTTTAAACATAGTAGTTTATATCTTCTTATTCAAAACTAAGAATAAGTTTATTCTTCCCCTACCTCCTTTGCCCTTTGATAGCCATAAGTTTGTTTTCTGTGTTTGTGAGTCTGTTCTGTTTCGTAAGTGTGTTCACTGGTGTCATATTTTAGATATAAATATCATACGGGATTTTTCTTTCTCTCTCTGACTCACTTCTCTTAGTGTGACAATCTCTAGGTCAGTTTACACTGCTGCAAATGTGGCATTATTTCATTCTTTTAATGACTGCATAGTGTTCCTTTGAATATACGTATCACATCTTCTTCATCCATTCATTCATCAGGGGACACTTAGATCGCTTGCATGTCTTGGATATTATAAATAGTGCTGTTATGAACACTGGGGTGCTTGTATCTTTTCGAAATATAGTTTTCAGACTTCCCTGGTGGCAGAGTGGTAAAGAATCCGCCTGCCAATGCAGGAGACGTGGGTTTGATCCTTGGGTCAGGAAGATCCCCTGGAGGAGGAAATGGCAACCCACTCTAGTATTCTTGACTGGGAAATCCCATGGACAGAGGAGCCTGGCGGGCTGTACTCCATGGGGTCACAAAAGAGCTGGGCACGACTTAGTGACTAAACAACAACAACTGAATATGTACCCGGAGTGGAATTGCTGGATCATAAGCAATCTCTATTTTTAGTTTTGTAAGGATTCCCCATACTGTTCTTCATAGTGACTCTGTGAATTTACATTCCCATCAACAGTGTAGGAAGCTTCCCTTTTCACCCTCTTCTTTTTGTGGACTTTTAATGATGATCATTTTGACACGTGAGGTGGTACCTCATTTTACTTTTGATTTACATTTCTCTAATAATTAGCAATATTGAATGGCTTTTCACGTACCTATTGGCCATCTATATGTATTCTTTGGAGAAATGTCTTTTTAGGTCTTCTAAAAAGGTCCTTAGCTCATTTTTTGACTGGGTTTTTGTTGCTGTTGTTATTGAGCTGCATGAAGTGTTTGATATTTTGGAAATTATGCCCCTGTCGGTCACATCATTTGCAAATATTTTCTCCAAATCTGCAAGTTGTCTTTTTGTTTTATTGATGGTTTCCTTTGCTGTGCAAAAGCTTATGAGTTTGATTAGGTCCACTTGTTTATTTTTGCTTTTATTTCTATTGCTTTGGGAGAGTGACTTGGAAAATATTGGTATGATTTATGTCAGAGATCACCCCCAGACTTTTATTACCAGCTTTTTATCCTGATATCTTAATCTGGATGCTTCATTACTGTTCAACCTCAACATTTTTTAACCTGAATTATCTTTGGACAAACCTTCTTCTTTATACGTCTCTTAATAGTTAATGACAGCACCATGTACTAATCCATTCAATCTAGAAGTTATGTTCAATTACCTTTCTTATCTCCTCAAGTTTAATCAGTTCTAACATTCTGTCAACTCTGCTTAAAAATATCTCTCAAACTCTCCTCCATCTTTCCATCCATGACACAACAATTTTATTCTGCTTTCCTGGCTGGACCTTCTAACATCATTCAACTTTAATGCATTCTCAGAATTGTTGCCAAAGTTTTGTTAAGTTACAAAACACTTTTCTTCCTCTGTTTATAAACCTTTAATAAGTCTTATAAATCTTTAGAATAAAATTTAAATTTTAAGCACTGTACACAATGCCTTTCATATTGTGGAACCAAACTCTCCTTATAAGCTTGTCTTAAGCTGCTGGCTACGATTTCTCACTATAAGGCATTGCTCGCGGCTTCACAGCTTCAAGACTTCTCCCATACAGACCTGATCTTTTTCGCCTCATGCTTTCTCTCTCTGCAACCTGCCCTGTGATCATGACTGTTCTGCACACCTCTATGCTTCACATCCTTTCTCAGAAACCAGCCCGTCCTACTCTGCTCTCACAACCAAAGTCTGTTCTCCCCTCATGTGGGAACTCCTGAGGCGCAAGCTTGGGACTTTACAGCTTTGTATCCACACATAGCACTCAGTATGGCAGGACTTTAATGACACTTGTGGGTGGAAGGACAAAAGGAAGGAAGCCAGGAAGGAATCAAGGAAGACCTACTAAAGATCTTATTTGAACTGAAGTATTTTATAAACAACTATCCCTAAAAACAGAGGTAAATCAATCAAAAAAAAATGTTGAGGTGATTAAGAAGGATACACTAAACAAAGCTGATTTTTAATATACAAAACTTATAGGGCAAAATTGAGTAGCTGAGAGAAAAAAATGAATAATTATGCTGTATGTCAGCAGAGTTATCTGTGGTGAAAAGTGGTTCAGGGAGCAAATAAATAAATAAATGAAAAAGCTGAAGGAGAGCATGAAAAATGAGCACAGTGCTTGATGCTTTGTAAACACTTTATTGCATTTAAAGTCTGAAACAAAACATAAAGAAGAGCTAGCCTGTACAAGTGGATTTTGGTACAGAGCAGATGAGTTTCCCATATAGCTCTACTTATTGCACTGCTACCTTGCACTTTGCGACATGCTTTAAATTTAGCAAGGGTTAATACATGCTATTCGTTTGTCATGTATCAGGACATATATATTGACACTATCCCATTTTAGCTAAGATAGCTAAGTGTAGATTACAGTGGGTTTCCCTGGTGGCTCAGATGGTAAAGAATCTTCCTGCAATGCAAGAGATCCAGGTTTGATCCCTGGGTGGGGACCATCCCCAGAGAAGGATATGGCAACCCACTCCAGTATTCTTGCCTGGAAAACTCCGTGGACAGAGGGCAGAGATTACAGTAGCAACGTACATGAAGGTGGTTGGGTCCCTGCCTTGGCTCGACTCACCATCTGTGGGTTTATTCTCCTCAATGTGTATCTTTCAGCCTCTTAACCCACATGGACTGGGTGTCCACACACACTCTAGGCATGCTCTTGGCAAGAAAGCAGGCTAACAGGACGAAGTCAGCTAAGATTACTGTAGTGACACACTTGAAATTCCATAGGAACCAGTTATCTTCTCCAAGTTTTCAGTGAAAGGCAGAAAATAGGCCATGAGTGCCAGAAAGCCCATTTCTATAACATTAAGTCACAGCTAGCCAAGGCAAACAGCCATTGCTATTGAACCCTGATTGACAGGCATGACCTAGGACACGTATTGTGCTCTACTTGCCACAATCTTGGAATAAGATGGACAAGTGACTTCATCTCTCCATTACCCAGTTTCATCATTCATAAAAAGGAGACAATAATATCTACCTCATAGGCTATTCTTGTGAAGATTAAACATGAATCTCCTAGAAATACACTAAGCATTAGATAAGTGTCAGCTCTGGTGGGAATTACCATTATTATTTAAGGAAGTAAGATGCACGTCAATAGATAAAAAAGGCAGAAATTTTGAAATTTTAAAAACAAAAATGAATTGCTATTTAATTATAACACTGTACTGCTTATGTTCATCCAGCCAGACAGCTGCATGAAGCACAAGCTGGAATCAAGATTGCCAGGAGAAATATCAATAACTTCAGACATGCAGATGACACTATCCTTATGGCAGAAAGTGAAGAACTAAAGAGCTTCTTGATGAAAGTGAAAGAGGAGAGTGAAAAAGTTGGCTTAAAGCTCAACATTCAGAAAACTCTGGGAGTTGGTGATGGACAGGGAGGCCTGGCGTGCTGCGGTTCATGGGGTCACAAAGGGTCAGACATGACTGAGTGACTGAACTGAACTGAACTGAACTGTGTATGTTCATTATGGAGGTGGCATACAGTGGCACCCTGCCCCACATTTGCAGTGAGAAATGATGGCTGCATTAGAGCTAAAGTATTTACATCAGCAAGATCCATTATATGCCTGCAATTTTCTCTTTAGTTTCAAGCTTTGGAAGTCTGTGCAGGTCTTTTCTGTGACTATTTTATAATGTTACAATAAATTCTCCAAACGTTCAACTAAAGTTTCACATGAAAAAGGATAACTAACTGAGAGAAAATTTAGAAAATAATGACTAAAGAATATTTAAATTCCCTGAGAGATTTAAATGTTACTTATAATATTTAAGGGGCTTATATTTTCCTCCTTTCTTCCTGAAATCCAAGTCTCTCTGGACCATAAGAAACCTGTCGATTTAGCAGCCTTGGCCTAAACAATGGAGCCCCCACAGTCATTTTCCTGTTCTTCATAAGGTACACATGCTCACACATGTGAATGTGTGTGTACACGCGCATGCACACAAGTCATTATTAATTTTCTGTGCAGAAGAGGGTCCTGATGAATTTCTGATATTTAATTAGTCTCTCTTTATTGAAACAATGGCTTATTACATTATCACATCATAAATAGGCTGAGTAAAACCTGAAAAAAGTAGATAATGGTGGACTATCTAAATCTGAAGGAAAGAACTCAGAAGCAATCTCAAGAAGGAAGATTAACAACTTAAAGACAAAATAATGTAAAATTTCAAACAAAATAATTGCTCAACTTGCTACAGGACCACAGTAGGGGCTGTCAACCCAACACTCAGTTACAATGCTGGGGGGTGACCGGGGGGAGTGGCCCGGAGGCTGGGTCCCGAAAGCTACAGTCAGAACAAGAGTAACAATGCACGAGATGGGGAAGGGCCTTCCAATAGCTGAGAGCAATGTTGGGCTTGCAAAGAACTTTCACATCCCTTCTCTCATTTGGATCTCAAGTCAACAATGTGTACTAGTTAGGAGAGACCCCCCCTTTTTCTACACTGATAGCCAAAGAACTGAGACCAGCAAAGGGCACGGCCTGTGTGCTGTCCCATGACCCATCTGCTTTAATGTCAGGTCCTGGAGAGCTAGACCCTGACTTATCTAGTGTGTTGGGCAAACCCCATTCAAAATTCACAGCAATCACCATCATTACCATTATTTTACCATACTAGGAACTATGCTGAGTTGTCTGTGTTCTAGAATGTTGTTCTCTGACAATGTTATAGGCTTAAAAGTAACTTTATCCATGTTAGAGTAGAGGACACTTCTAGGAGTACTCCTTAACCCCAAGGCACAGCTTCTTTGTACTATATGGTAGATAAAACATAAAAGAATTTGACCTATAAAAGTTACCATCTGTTTATAAACACTTGGGTTTCCTGAATGCCATAACAAACATTTAAATTTTTAAAAAATCAGGGAGCTTCCCTGGTGATCCAGTGGTTAAGAATCTGTCTTGCAATGAAGGGGACACTGGTTTGACCCCTGGTGGAGGAAGATCCCACATGCTTCAGAGCAACTAAACCCATGTGCCACAACTACTGAGCCCGCACTAGGCCGCCTGTGAGCCGCAAGCACTGGGCCCACGTGCTGCAACTGCTGAAGCCCGGGCACCTAACACCCGTGCTCTGCAATAAGAGAGCAGCCGCCACAGCGAGAAGCCTCTGCTTGGTACAACCAGAGAAACCCCGCATGCAGCGACGGCCAAAACATAAAAATAATTTCAAAAAATCAGGAGAGCAGCTATTATGACTTCAGGACTTTTGTCAATCAGAACACATTGCCTTCCGTTATAGAGTGTTAGATATAGAAGACCATTCAAATGGTGTTGAACACTGAGTAGGCAGTTCTTCAGTTTGCTGTGTGACCACTGTCTCGAATCTCAAGAAGGTATAGTTGGCCTGAAAGACCACCAGGTTCAGCAGCTGAGTTATGAGATTTCCTCATCTTTTAACCCGGAAGAATTTCACACTTCAGTGGATGCTGTGCAGCTGGAATCAGAGGATGAAGGTGACTCGATGGAAAAGTCCAATTTTCTGCAAGTTCAGGAGATGGACTGAAAGGATCTATTTAGTTCATGATTTATAACAGGGATGAAGCTGGGTCAATGCAGTTGCAAGGATATATAATTCCATACTCATACAACTATTAATAGAGAGGGCACAGTTTGTTTAGATCATAGTGGACTAAGAAGGATATGATCATGATAAATAGCCAACTGAATGAAGTAAACTTCAGAAAAAAATGTGGAGCAGACTGGACCAGGTGGCTGAAGTAGGCAATTTTTTAAGACCTCATTCGTGCACAGGTCGGGCGGTAAAGGAATAAATAGCCTAAGAAGCATTACTCCTCAACTGGTCTATAGGAGGCTGAGACATCTATTATTTTACAATGAATCACAGCAGCAGTAGAAGTGATCTCAAAGATCACCCAATCCAACCTCTTCATCTTATAAATGAGGGAGCCTGGCTCTTCAGAATTGGAAACTCACGGAAGTCTTAGAATCTGTGATAGGCAGAGGAAGGACGAGATGCCGGATTTCAAGCTCCTGGTCCAGCCTTCTGCCTTCCGTCATCCTGACCTATCCCCACACAGGGCTCAGAGCCCTCATGATCACACGTGGCCACAGAGTGAGCGGAATACAGAAGTGTCTCTAGGAAAACTGTGAGGCCTCTGGCTGCAGTACAGACACAAGATACAGGTGCAGTACTGACTGAGCGACAGGGAGCGAAACTGAAAGTGAAACTCGTTCAGTCGTGTCTGACTCTGCAACACCATGGACTGTCCATGGAATTCTCTAGGCCAGAATACTGGAGTGGGCAACCTTTCCCTTCTCCAGGGAATCTTCCCAACCCACCGATCGAACTCAGGTCTCCCACATTGCAGGCAGATTCTTTGCCAGCCGAGCCACAAGGGAAGCCCAAGAATACTGGAGTGGGTGAGCCTTTTCCTTCTCCAGTGGATCTTCCCCACCCAGGACCCGAACTGGGGTCTCCTGCATTGCAGGTGGATTCTTTACCAGCTGAGCTATCGGGGGACAGCACAAATACAGGACGGCTCCCCTTTACCGGCAGCTCAGAGAGGCAGGGACTTTCAGAGAAATGAGGGAGCTTCTTCCTGGACCTAATGAAAGCTGGGCATAGCAGGGGTTAATAACAGAGGCACGTGGAAGCCCCCGTCCCAATCCCTAGTGCTATTTGTATGGAGAAGAATGATTGTTTTTGGTGTTGGTAATATTAAAAACTTTATCCAGTAAGATTCACTTTGGAGACAGGTTGCTTTCCTTTTGACCAGTATTTTCTAGTAAAGTATTGGCCCCGTTTCTCTGTGCCTGTGAGATCTGGGGTAGAGGACGATGGACTGCTGCCGTGAACCTCCAGTCTCGAGAACGGTGATTGCGAGGACATCTGAGGCTGCCACATCTTAGTGGTTTCTTTTTCCCATTGTGTATAAATTCTTTGGGTGTCGACACTGGTTTCCTCCCAAGGCGTTTGGGAAGCTCACTTACAGATCTTTGTGATACTGCTGTGGTTGTGAGTGGCGGGTGCATCGGCTCATTGCTGGTTCTTTATCTATAATGAGTGACTTCATAGGTTACACAGATTGACAGTAGGGCCCATGATCCATATTTTGTAAAGGGCAGAACAGCAGCCCAGATAGGTAGGATGACACAGGGCTCCACAAATCAATATCAGGGCCCCAGACAGAAGCTCGCTCCTGTTACTCCTTGTGTGATTCTTTATTTACCCACCTTTCCTCTCTAAAACTCATGTCAAGTGCAACTTACACATAAAAGCCTTCACCAGGAATGCTCTGTGACAGAAAAGAATGTTCGGTCTTTACAACCTGAATTTGGGTTCAGGAGACTGCCAAGACAAAGTGAACTTGCAGAACAGCTGTGGGGACTAGAACCAAACTATCCGTTTCCACAGTCAAGTAAGAATGATACCCACGTCTTTACCCAAGCTTGTTCTTCAGTGCGGGGATATTGAAAAATGGATGCATTTACAAAACCCACAGCCTCTGAAACAATCATTGAATTACAGCATCAGGGTACCCTCTGGTTGATTACTTCAGTGCAGAAAATATGGCTTAGGTGACAGGGCGATGCCAGTATGAAATTTTGTTTTATGCTGTAGTTTTTACCTGCTTGGGGTCTGAATTGTGATGAGAAGTATTTCACTCCTTTGATTTACAGTGTTCAGAACAAGGATTAATGACAGGCAACTTTAACTCTCTCAACAACTTTCAAGAGATAAGGGGCTGTGAAAAGACACTATGGATGCTCCAGCATGGCTCACAAAGTTGTTCTGAAAAGACCACTAATGATAAGCATTTTCTTAATCTGATATCCAGCTGGCATGATTCTCCTTGGGTGAGGACGTGGTGAGGGGTGAAAATAAATAGAGAAGGACACGGGTTTTGAAACAATAAAAGCATATTGTGCTGGTTACAAACCTACAAATCCTCAACCCTGAATATTCATTGGAAGGACTGGTGCTGAAGTTGAAGCTCCAATACTTTGGCCACTGATGCGAAGAACTGAATCATTGGAAAAGACCCTGATGCTGGAAAAGATTGAAGGTGGGAGGAGAAGGGAAGGATGAGATGGTTGGATGGCATCACCGACTCAATGGACATGAGTTTGAGTGAACTTAGGGAGATAGTGAAGGACACGGAAGCCTGGTGTGCTGCAGTCCACGGGGTCATAAAGAGTTGGATACACCTTAGCAACTGAACAACACAGGTCAGCAACTCTGTGCTTCACTGGAAGCTGAGATTCTTGCCAAATGAGACAATAGGAACCAGGTGAGCCATTGCAGGTTCAATGTGACCAGCCTACTGCAAGGTAACCTGTGTCTAGAAGCTTGACTATATGCCCCAGACATCGCTCTGAAATACCAATGGGTTCTTCACTGATACTCTATACAAACTGGGCTCACTTATCCTCTCATTATCCCTCAGCCACGTGTGGCATTTCAAGGCACTTTGGGGGGCAGGCGGCCTCTGCACAACCTTGAGGATAGCTCCAAAACAGCTTGAAGATCTCAGAGCTGGAGGGGTACCTGGTGATAACCTGCTCTCACTTCTTTTCTTTCAGATGAGAAAACTGCAGCTGTCCTCACGGGAAATCAAACTCACATGAGAAGGAGGTAAGCACACGGCCAGGCTGCATGCAGAGTCTCAAAATCTAGTTTAAATGGTCATTGTCAAACCTCACATCCAAGCAGTTTTTTGTGGGTTTTTTTTTTTTTTTTTTTGCAACCAGTTTTCCGTTTGGCACATAAGTTGCTAGTCACCTGGTCTATTGGCACCATCCCCTGCCATTCACTCATCAACTCAGCAATGCCACGTGCAAGCTTGGTGCAGGGCGCTATGAGTCAGGGCTGAGTGGCACAGGCTTTCTCCTCTGCCCTCAGGGAGCTTGCTCACCCTTGGAAGACATGTAAGGAATGGAGTACTCCCTGCCATATCACTAAAGAGGGATGCCACAGCCATCAGCAGTTCTGGCCTTCCAAATGTGAATTTCTGAGCCCAGGAAGAATGTGTACTATGTGGAAGCCATCAGCCACTCCCCACGGTGGGCACTGAGAACTCCTGGGATATGAAAAACACAGTATATCAGCTCCAGATAGTTGAGATGCATACGAAAGGAATGATTTTAGTGAGCCCAGACTCATGCATCTTCCCATTCAAAGAAAAGTGCTACATTGCTTGAGATACCTGCATGTGTGCATGCTGTCCAACTCTTTGTGACCCTATGGACTGCAGCCCACCAGGATTCTCTGCCCATGGGATTCTCCAGGCAAGAATAAATTAACAATAATCTTTTGACATTCAGACTACCTGCCCCTTGCTACAAACTTCTATACAGCCTGACTCCTCCCCACCCCTGCCCTTCACTCCTGGGAATGCTTCTCTCAGAGGCACTTGAGAATGCTGTCTCCCAAGCTTGAAGTCCTAAAAATCCCCACCAAATAAAACATAGTTCTCAACTTCTAGGGTCTGACTGTTTTTTAAGTCTACAATTGCAACAAACAGGAAGGCAAATAATGGCCATTCGTGATGAGTGCTCTAAAACGGGCTGCTGCCGCTGCTGAGTCGCTTCAGTCGTGTCCGACTCTGTGCGACCCATAGATGGCAGCCCACCAGGCTCCCCCGTCCTTGGGATTCTCCAGGCAAGGACACTGGAGTGGGTTGCCATCTCCTTCTCCAATGCACGAAAGTGAAAAGTGAAAGTGAAGTCACTCAGTCATGTCTGACTCTTAGCGACCCCATGAACTGCAGCCTACCAGGCTCCTCCGTCCATGGATTTTCCAGGCAAGAGTACTGGAGTGGGGTGCCATTTTTTGTTTAATTCATAGTGTTTACCTTAATAAATTGCAACTGAGATTAAAAAGTAGGGAGAGAAATGGCAACAACTAACCAACAAAGTGGGCTGAGAAAGATCGCTTCCTTTCGGAGGAGGAACATTTAAGGTGAGATCTAAACAGTGGGCAAGAGCCAGCCCTTTCACACAGAGAGAGTGGTGTCGAGGTCCCCAGGCCTTCACGAAGGACATAGCTCAGAGCGTCCAAGGATGGAAATAACACTGAATAGATAGAACTCAGGGAGTTAGAGGAAGCCAGAGTCCAGGAAAGAGCTTGGTTTGTTAAATAAGTATGATGAATAGTCATTGCATTCCCCCCAACAGTGGTAGGAGGGCTTGCTTCTCTCCACACCCTCACCAGCATCCATTATTTGTAGACGTTTCTGATGATGGCCATTGCGGCCTGTGTGAGGTGATACCTCACTGTAGTTTTGATTTGCCTTTCTCTAGTGATGATGAGCATCTTTCAAAAGAGTGCCCTCTGCAGAGACGTGAATGGACCTGGAGACTGTCATGAAGAGTGAAGTACATCAGAAAGAGAAAAACAAATATGGTATATCAATGCACCTATGCAGAATCTAGAAAAATGGTATAGATGAACCTATTTGGAAAGCAGAAATAGAGACACAGACATAGAGAAGCAACGTACGGATACCGAGGGGCGAAAGGGGCAGGTGGGATGTACCAGGGGCCTGGGAAGGACATATAGACACCTCTATGTGAAAAATGGGAAGCCCTGCAGCTCAGACAGGACAGCGTCTGCCTGCAGTGCAGGAGACCGGGGCTCCAGCCCTGGGTCGGGAAGATCCCCTGGAGAAGGACATGGCAACCCATTCCAGTACTCTTGCCTGGAGAATCCCATGGACAGAGGAGCCTGGCGGGCTACAGTCCATGGGATTGCAAAGAGTTGGAAGAGTCATCTAAGTACCATATAGATAACTAATGAGAAACTACTGTCCAGCACAGGAAACTCTACTCAGTGCTTTGCCGTGACCTGGATGGGAAAGAAATCCACAAACGGGGATACATGCAAACATATAGCTGATTGATTCCCTTTGCTCTATAGCAGAAACTAACAACACTGTAGAGCAACTATCCTCCAACCAAAAAACAAAGTCACTGCAGTGAGTGATGCAATCTGATCAACATTTTCAGCTCACTTTTGTTTTCTTGGCAATGAGGGCAGGGTGGCAACAGAGAAGATAGGGTGACAAGTAGGGGTCAGCTGCAATGTTCAAGACAGGAGACAATGGTGGCAGCGGGAAGGGAGGGAAGAGGATGGATTTGAGATACATTTTGGAGACAGAAAACACCACCGCTCAGGAATGGCTTGAGAGAAAGGGGAAATGGAGGAACCGAGAGGACACCGGGTTTTCTATCCTGAGTACCTGACCAGTACCTGATAATTAATTAATAAATAATACTTTATTATTATTATCAGCAATAAATAGCTTTACTTTGAAGTTTACAAGATGAAAATACAACAAATATTCTTTGACTGAATAAAATTAGCTAATGTACCTTTATTAGTGTCTAACTTAAAATGGGGGAATAAGGATGATATAGGTAAGACTCTGGCCCATTCTTTGTTTCTAAGTTTTCTGTTTCTGTTACCTGGACTTCGGGCGCTCTTCTCTTTGAACATTATATGCTTGTATTCTAGTATCTGACGGAAAGTTGGGTAACAATGTCTTTCCCACCTTCCTGCTTCCTTCTTTTACTAGGCTTCTGTCACATTGGAACATCAATAATTGGACATGTCTAAGAAAGCAGGAAGTTAACTCAGAAATATGCGTTGTGCTGTCTGCTCTAAGATTGGCCTGACAGTAAAACACATGCCTTTCAAAAGGAAGCACCGCCTCGCTCTCGCTTTGAGATTCCTGGAAGAACTGCGCGATTGAGCGACACACACCTTATTAATCCTCACAGTGTTTCGGTGAGGAAGAAAGGTGCAGAGTTCTCTTGTTTTGACAATATTCTTGATGAGGTCAATTATATAACAGTAACACTATAATTTCATAAAATAAACGACAGGCTAATATACTTGTGGGTTTATTTAATGTTGGACTGTCCAATGAAGGTGAACCACGCATAGATCCCCCGATTTCCCTGGCTTTCTACACAGAGAGAGAGAAAAACACTCTAAGAAGCACAGAAAGAGACACAAGCAAGCCCCAAGACGTTTTTCTGCCTACTTAGTTATGATGGTCTAAGTTCCAGCCTGACAGAGGAAAAGATAGCTGCTGTGTAAATCATCATACAAATAATCCACAGATTAGTATTAGCTGAATAAAAATATGATTTAGAAATATTTATGAATAATATCCCAGGTTTGCTGCTGCTAAGTCGCTTCAGTGTGTCCGACTCTGTGCGACCCCATAGACAGCAGTCCACTAGGCTCCCCCGTCCCTGGGATACTCCAGGCAAGAACACTGGAGTGGGTTGCCATTTCCTTCTCCAAGGCATGAAATTGAAAAGTGAAAGGGAAGTCGCTCAGTCGTGTCTGACTCCTAGTGACCCCACGGACTGCAGCCTACCAGGCTCCTCTGTCCATGAGATTTTCCACGCAAGAGTACTGGAGTGGGGTGCCATTGCCTTCTCCGAATATTCCATGTTTAAGGGGAAGACATATAGGATATTTAAAATATATAAATAGCTATTTATTTTTCCCAGTATGCATTCATATTTTACCCCAATTTTAATTTATGATTGGTTTTATCTGATAGACTCTTTTATTTTTTTAATTAATTTATTTATTTTAATTGGAGGCTAATAGGATTATAGATTATTACTTTATAATATTGTAGTGATTTTTGCCATACACTGACATGAATCAGCCACGGGTGTACATGTGTCCCCCATCCTAAACCCCCCTCCCACCTCCCTCCCCACCCCATCCCTCAGGGTCCTGATGGACTCGTTTTTGAAGGAAATTTTTGTATTGCTAAGGAAAGTAGTTTACACTTTAGAATTTAAAAAACATGATTAGAAAAGAGAAGTTTTGCCAGCATCCTCCAGAAATATGTTGGTCAAAAGCCTAAATGTAATTGAAATATGAAGACCACACAGTGGGTGTGACCTAAGTTTCATATCTATTACGCCGAGGCATGAAATTATGCAGACAACCTAGAGAACAGTTTAACTTTTAATAATGTGCTTTTGGATTTCAACAGAAGATGCTAGGGTAAGGATTCAGAAATCCGATGTATCACAGGCTATACGCATTTGATACCTGCAAAGGGCGGCAGTTGATTTTTTTTTTTCAGATTTAGTATTAATAACAGCACTGTTACCAGATATATTCTAGCAAATGATGTTTCCTCATTTCAAGTTCCAAATAACAAGCATCTGCTCTTAAGCCAAGCACTCATTTCTATAATAAAACACATCATGTACAACTTATGAGCATTTTCCAGTTCAAAACACTTATTATAATAAAATGCATAATGGGAGGAAAAAAAGAGAAACCACAGAGAGCATCAGGTATAAGTGTAATAATCACAGAAGCTAGATTTAAGTTGCCCAGAAGCTAGTTTAAGATATACGTATTTGTATATCTAACCACTGTGTAATTTCCATGTACTTTCAATGTAAACACATAAAATCTCATCCCTATGTGCCTGAAATAAACTATATTCCAGTAGAGCACCATTTGAAATTTAATCTGTTACTCTTCTTCCTAACTAAAGCAATTCACAAAACCTTACAAGGGACCATCAAGCAACAGAATATTCTAGAATATCTCATTCTCTCAGTTAAAATATGCACTTGAACACTGCAGATTTATTGAGCAGCTGCTATGTGTACATACTTGGGGCTTCCCAGGTGGCTCAGTGGGTGAAGAATCTGCCTGCAGTGCAGGATGTGGATTTGACCCCTGGGTCAGGAAGATCCCCTGGAGGAGGTCATGGCAACTCACTTCTCGCCTGGAGAATCCCATGGTCAGAGGAGTCTGGCAGGCTACAGTCCATGGGGTCACAAAGAGGCGGACACAACTGAGCGAATAAGCACACACATATGTCAGTGTTCAGAATGCAGTAGCCAACGAGACAGAGACGGAAGACCAGTGGGGAAGTGGACAGCACGCAGATCATCATGAATAACGTATTGATCGATTACCAGTAGGCAAAATGCCTCCACGGGACGGTGACAGGTACCACTGGGAATACAGGTGGAAGTGAACCTCCTTGGTGGGTCACATAAGGTTTTCCTGAACAAGTGGTCTCTTAGGAAACAAGATCATTTACTTGTTTGCAGATTTTCACCTTCTTGTCTATCTTCTAAGAAACTCTTTTCCACGGTGTTCAAGTGCATTTATTCAACCGACAAGCACTGAACACGTGCTTAGCCAGACCGCGTCCTTCCCTGACATTCTCTGCTAATCCCCACACCTAGACCAGCCCAGCCATCAGCTTGCTTCACTCCTGAACCCCAGCTGCAGGGGTAACCACGGACGCCTGTTTCTCAGAACTGCTCTAATTGGCAGCTCTCCCTCCCTCATCCCAATCTCACACCCACTAGCCCGTCTTTGCCTCCGAATCTTCAGAAATGCCTTTGCTTTCTACTTCAGGAGGAGATAAGACGAGGAGGTCAGTCGGTGTAAAACACATTCTCTCCCTTCTACCAACACTACAAATGTATCTGAGTCCAGACCTAAGATATCTGTTAAGTTCACCTTCTAACCATCTCTGCAATCCACTCCTCACTCGCCTTCCCCTCACCAGCACTTTAGAACAGGCATTCCTCATCTCTGACCTTCGGAAGAGTTAAAAATCCTATTTTCTGTTCTCTTTCCATCTGTCTTTCCTATGTATCTTCTATGACGCCAGCAGGGAGATATTTCTAAGCGCAATTATGTTCATTCCATGCCCACGCCTCACAATCCTTCTGGGCTCCCCAGAGGGATCATGTCTAATCACTGACCTGCCCGTTTGTTTCTGCATCTGCCCTCCCCCTCCCCAACTGTGAGTCCTTGAGCGCATCCATCTTCACCCCAGCCCCACTGGCGCACTTCCAAAACACGGCTCGATGGTTCCCGTGGCCTATCACACTCTAGAGAGGGAGGCAACAAGAGGTAAGTCATCTCTGGACATAGCACACATGCAGAGTCGCTCAGTCATGGGCAGCTCTTCATGACTCCATGGATCATAACCCACCCGGCTCCTTTGCCCATGGGATTATCCTGGCAAGGATACTGAAGTGGGTTGCCATTTCCTTTTCCAGGGGCTCTTCCTGACCTAGGATAAAGTGAGGTAATCAAATTCAGATGTACAGATGTGAGAGCTGGACCATAAAGAAGGCTCAGCACTGAAGAATTGATGCTTTTGAACCATGGTGTTGGAGAAGACTCTTGAGAGTCCCTTGGACTGCAAGGAGATTAAATCAGTCCATCCTAAAGGAAATCAACCCTGAATTGGAAGGACTAATGCTGAAGCTGAAACTCCAATACTTTGTCCATCTGATGTGGAGAGCCGACTCATTGAAAAAGACCCTGATGCTGGGAAAGACTGAGGGCAGGAGGAGAAGGGGATGAGAGAGGAAGAGATGATTGGATGGCATCACTGATTCAATGGACGTGAGTTTGAGCAAGCTCCAGGAGATGGTGAAGGACAGCGAAGCCTGGCATGCTGCAGTTTACGGAGTCGCGAAGAGTCGGATATGACTAAGCAACTGAATAACAGATTTCCCAGAGGGAAACTCCTTTTGAAGATGTCACCTCCTGAGACACCAATTCCTGACATTTTTTGAAGTCTGAACCCATAATTCTGACCCCAACCACTTGTTCACTTGGTGGATTACTTCTTAATCTTAGCTCAAGACCCTGCTTCAAAACCTATCTTCTCATCGCTCACTCCTTACTGCATACAGCAAAGTTACTTTTCTACATTTGACATTGACCACTGCATCCTCCTTCCTGAGAGCTCAGTTTTGACTTCACAGTGCATTCAAGTCCAGGTTAAAATCTCCAAGCAACAAGCCTGCCTGGTAATTCTCAGGTGTCCAGAAAATCTGCTGATTACTCCAAGACCATCCTTCTAAACGTCTAGCCACACACGACTCCAGAATGCTCCTCCTCACAACTTTAGATCTTCCCTTAGCAGCTCCTAAAATCACATCTTTCAGTGAAAATGCCAGTGATGAACATGAAGGAGACCTATACAACAGCATTAACTTCATATTTTTGTGGTTATGACTTTTCATAAAAATAGTAACAGTAATCAGAGTTTACTGTGGGCTGAAAATTTTGCTAAGCATTATCTCATTTTACCTTCAGAGAAACTCATTTGTTTTATAGAAAATGAAACTGAGCTTTAATGAGATTAAGTGATTCGACCAAAGTTATTTAGCTGGTAAATGGCAGAGCTAAGATGTAAAATCAGGCCTGGTTCTATGATCCAGGATTTTAACCACTATAAAACATTATCTGCTCCTGTTTTCACTACCTTGTATTCCAAAATTACGAGTCTGCTAGTAGATTTCTACTGTGTTTATTTATCTCTTTTCCAAACAATTCACTAAATAAATACTGAGTTCCAGCTCTTCCTGGCAAAATATCTCACTAGTATCTATGGGTTGACAAAGATACGTAATATAAGACATTTTTCCCCAGGGAATAACTCTCGAGGTTGAAGCAGTGTTATAAAAGTGACCGTGTATGTGGTTTCAACTCATGATGTAACTGACATATTACACCTGTAATAAAATATAGAAGAAGAGAAAAGTATGCAGGCCTGGATAGAGTCTCTAATATTGAAAACACTCTTGAGACCGGTGAATTTTAAGGTCAGCAAAAATTGTTCAAGGTCAGCAAAAGTATGTATGTATATATACATAGTTATAAACAACAGTTAGAATTTCACATGGAACAAGAGACTGGTTCCAAATCAGGAAAGGAGTACGTCAAGGCTGTATATTGTCACCTTGCTTATTTAACTTATATGCAGAGCACATCATGAGAAATGCTGGGCTGGAGGAAGCACAAGCTGGAATCAATATTGCTGGGAGAAATATCAATAACCTCAGATATGCAGTAACACAACCCTTATTGCAAAAAGCAAAGAAGAACTAAGAGCCTCTTGATGAAAGCAAAAGTGGAGAATGAAGAAGTTGGCTTAAAACTCAACATTCAGAAAACTAAGATCATGGCATCTGGTCCCATCACTTCATAGCAAATAGATGGGGAAACAATAGAAACAGTGAGAGATTTTTTGGGGTTAGGGGCTCCCAAATCACTGCAGATGGTGACTGCAGCCATGAAATTAAAAGATGCATGCTCCTTGGAAGAAAAGCTATGACCAAGCTAGACAGCATATTAAAAAGCAGAGACATTACTTTGTCAACAAAGGTCCATCTAGTCAAAGCTATGGTTTTTCCAGTAGTCATGTATGGATGTGAGAGTTGGACTATAAAGAAAGCTGAGTGCTGAAGAATTGATGCTTTTGAACCGTGGTGTTGGAGAAGACTCTTGAGAGTCCCTTGGACTGCAAGGAGATCCAACCAGTCCATCCTAAAGGAGATCAGTCCTGACTATTCATTGGAAGGACTGATGCTGAAGCTGAAACTCCGATACTTTGGCCACCTGATGGGAAGAACTGACTCCTTGGAAAAGACCCTGATGCTGGGAAAGATCGAAGGCAGGAGGAGAAGGGGAAGACAGAGGATGAGATGGTTGGATGGCATCATCGACTCAATGGACATGAGTTTGAGTGAGCTCCAGGAGTTGGTGATGGACAGGGAGGCCTGTTGTGCTGCAGTCCATGGAGTTGCAAAGAGTTGGACATGACTGAGCAACTGAACTGGTATATACACACACACTCTATTTACGCACATATGTTTAAATGTTCATTCTTAACTGTATGCTATGTCATTATGTTTATATTATTTTCAGCGAAAAATTCCACACAATATATGTGATCCACAAGAGTTTTATTGGCAGCTTACAATTTTGGCATTGCAGAATAAGAGATGAGAAATTCCATGCTTTGATATTTGCACACCCAAGACATGAACATCTTTTAATAACTGATATAATCACCTCTTGGAGAATCTTTTGTTACATAAAATTAGTCATTAAGAACTACATTCCCTAAACAAATGTGCTCTTTCATACTTTAAATTCCCCCACCTGTCTTCACCTGCCAAACAAGCATCTTGGTGATTTTTATAAGCAGTTCATTATAGAAAATCTGCCTTTCTTTCTGTAACTATATTTTACCCCAAACTCACTTTCATCCAGTGCTTCCCCAGACATCTTCATTTTATTGTAACAAACTGGTATCATTAGAACAAATAAAGGTCTATAAAGAGCCTGCTAGCCCTCAGAGGGACCCTGGGGGTCTTCTAATCACAGTGCCCTGATTGTGAGATGAGGAAGTCATCTGTTCAGGAGTGTCATCCACCTTGTCCCTAGTGACTGTCCTTTGCCTCCCCAGCCCCACTGCCAACACTCATATTTAGCATTTGGTGCAATCACATTAGCCACACCTTCAAAGGAGAGAGTGGTATCAACAACCTCCTCAGACAAACATACTCCCTCATTCCTGCCCCTTAATCCATTTATTCAGTGATCATGAATGTTAGCCGCTGAGGGTAAAAGCATGAGTGAGATATGGCCTCTGCCTTCAATGAGGCTTGGAGCCTGCTAAGGGGCCTGGGTGCAGAGATGGGCAAAAATCAGAAACGTGCTGCAGAGGCTGAAGAGGGGGCTCGGACTCGAGGTGGGCCCACTGCAGACAGAGTGGTAAACCCCGAAGGACCAGAAAAGGGGTCACAGAGCCTGAGACTCGGCAGGACAGGCAGATGTTCATCACTTCCATGAAAGGAGAAAGGGAATTCAAGGTCAAGGAGGAGAGAAAGCAAAGGCGGAGAGCATACTGGTTTGGGCATAGCAGGCCGGATATGGCTAGAGCCCTAAACTGGTGCTCAGAGGCACAGTGGGAGGGCGACTGGGAGGTAAGCAGGGCCCAGAGCAGAGAACCTGGGGGGCTCCGTGGAGGAGTCAGTCTAGGCTTGACTTGTAAGAAAAGGAGAGTCACAAGAGCATCTTAAGTAGGAAACATGCAGAAGGCTCTTTCCTCAGATGGATCAGGTCGGATTGGAGAAGCAGTGGGCTGAGGTGGGAATGGTGATAGAGCCTCAAATCTGGGGTGACAGGAGGAAGCGGGGGCTCACGACCCAAATGGGAAAATGTGAAGAAGATCAGAGGTGGAGCAGGGTATGGGAAGGCCAGGGGTGCTGAAGGGAAATAGGAGGATAAGGAATTCGGGGCCAGAGAAACTGAGTTCAAGTGGCTTGTGCCACCACCAGATGAAAAGACCAGGCTGCAGGAAGAGGAAAGGATCTCTGGCTCTGGCAAGAATGCACGCATGTGTCATGAAGGGGCCACAGTCGTAGGGGCCTGAGGCTGCTACGGCTGCTGAGGCTTCCTTAGTGTGGGGCTGGGTACTTGGCAGTCTCTCATGATACAGACAGGATTTGGAGGAATCTCCTTCTTCTCTCAGAAAGTTTCCTTAACTACCTGAACTGTTGCCACGCTCCCAGCAAGCCCCGAGACTGTGAACATGACGGGGAAGACATACCCTGAGAAGCTCATGAGCAGTATCACACCAACCACAGATGGACACACTGCGGCCACCTTCTCCTCTCGTTTGGGGACGTCTCTGCACCATGTCGTGAGTAAACTCAGAGGTATATATGAGTCACTCCAAAATTCAACCAGCAAGGGAAGCATTCACTCCAAGAAGTTATTCTGTCTCTCCCTGGGCCATAGGAAATGATTCTGGCCTGGGTGCACGGCCTCAACCAGGCTAATGTGATGCAGCCTCAATGTGGGGTTTTAGCTGTTGGGCAGGAGAAATCATCTTCCTCACGGAGTTGCTAAGCGACCTGAGAATGAAGCCAACACCAGAGGAAAGACCTGAGAACTGGAAAGAGAGACTGAGCGTTCGAGAGACTGAGCGGATCGAGCCATGGCAGAACAGGTATAATCCCGCACTTTCTATGTGAGCCAATAAACTGGTTTTTTTTCTTTCTTAACCACTGGGCTGCCAGGGAAGTCCCTGATTTTTCTTATTTAAGGCAATCTGCATTAGGAGTCTGCCCCTAGGGACCAAAATCGTACTGAAAAACTCAGAAGGGTACTGTGTTCTCTAAACCTAACCCTTGAGATCAGGCACAAGGATAAGATAAATTCAATTAATGAGTCTGATGGATGCAGACAGGGCCAAGCGCCAAAGCCTGCCTGACCCACTCATGCATCAGGTGGCTGGTGGTCGACTCAAGCCAGCCCCCTATATAAACTATGATGATAATTTCTAATCACAGAAATTGTTCCTGAACTGCTCACTTCTTCCCTTCTGCGGCTCTCCTTTCCTGACCATATCGTTTTCTTTTCCACTCCTTTGCCTGAAGACTTCACGCCTGTTTTTCAGACCAACTCTCTGAATTTGACAGCGGCCTTCGACGGGCTCTGCTCTCAGCTTTTCTCATCTCCTGAACTGTGCTCCATCAGCCCCAGCTGTGACCTGCAGAAGCCAGCTTTTGTACCTGCCCACCTGGCAGAGGTGAGGGCCTGGGGGATACCCTGTGGCCACAGGAGGCCAGAAACCAGCTAACAAAATTCAGTTGTTGAGTCCACTAGCAGAGTTGAGGGTCAGAAGCCTGGGGAAAATCAGGACTCTGCAGAGAACAAAAGCAAGCAGAGTTGAAGTGACTGGGTTCTGGAGGACAGCCACAAACAGAGCTGAAACGTTCCTGGGTTTTGCTTTTTTTCACTGGGCGCTTGTTCCTGGTGCACAGTGGGATCAGGGCAGAGGTGCAGGGTAAGTTAGAAACACAGGGAGCAAGTGTGAGTTTGCACAGCTATGGCCTGGGGCGAAATACTGAGCCTCCATTTCTACATACTGTTGGAACAGACGGAAGTCCAGGACCCAACCTCATCACCCCCTGCACCTTTCCCTCTGAGGCCCATTGTCTCTCTCCTGAGTTAATGTGTCTGCCTCCTAACCAACTTCCCTGTTCCTATGCTTATTCCCTTCCAATCTCTTCTCAACATGGCAGCCAGAAGGCTCTCTCTAAAATGTAGTCTGATCATGTCGTCCCTCCACCCAAAGTGAAAGTGAAGTCGCTCAGTCCTGTTCAGCTCTTTGGGACCCCTCAGGCTGCAGCCTACCAGGCTCCTCCATCCATGGAATTCTCCAGGCAAGAATACTGGAGTGGGTTGCCATTTCCTTCTCTAGGGTATCTTCCCGACCTAGGGATCAAACCCAGCATTGTAGGCAGATGCTTTACCCTCTGAGTCACCAGGGAGATTTCCTCCATGCAAATCTCCCACTATTTCCTCCTCTTAGCAATGAGGCCTTACGATGGCCTGCCAGGCTGGAAGGATCTGGCCCTCCCATGACCTTGCTGACCACACCGAGTCGTGCGTCCCCTCTCCGACTCCCCACCAGGGACACCGGCCTCCATCCTCTCCATGGAGGACCAGACCCTCCTCTCTGTGCCTAAATGTTACCTTCTCAGTGGGACGGCCACTCATGGTTCGGTTTATGTTAGGTGTGCCCCGACCTGCACCAGCCCTGCACTCCTTATCCCCCTTCTCTGGTTGATTCACAGTTATGGCCTCCCGACATACCCCATGAAATCGTTACGCTTTTCACGGAAAGTCAGCCTCCGCATGCCTGAGCCCCACAAAGGACTTAGACTTCTGTTTACTGATGAAACTCACGTCAAGACAATGTCCAACACGTTCTAGGAACTCAAAGAAACATTTGTCTGGTGAATAAATTAATGTTAAAAGCAAAGCGACGCATGTGACCATGGATAAATGGGGCAGATTCTCTAACAAGAATGACCACCTCGGTTCAGGTTATTCAGCGGACAATAAGCATGAATGAGGTGTGCTTGGGAATTTCAGTTTTCATTTTAAGAATTATATATGAGCTACTCTGGGCAACAGTCTGTCATACAAATGAGATATGTTGTAAAAAAAAAATCCTTAACTGAGCTATTTTAAAAATGGGTTTTTAAATGAATCTTTAAATATTAATATAGGATATTAATATTTGAAATTCATTCTTTTTCATAAAGTAGAGTTAATCTGGAGACTAGCATGGTTTTTAAGACCTTTTGCTAGCTAGATTTGCAAAGTACCACCATCAAAGCTCCAAACAGTCCATGAACCACACTAATCTAATTAATGACGGATTTATTAATTTCTTTGCTTAAAATTCTGGAGGATATCTAGGTGATTCATTCAGCCAAAAATCTGGTCATTCTCAGGATTTCAAAGCCTCTCCTTTCTCACTAAAACATAAAGATGCTTTATATCACTAGCAAACATTTTTCAGTACCTTTAATAATTAAATTAAAATACCATCGATAGAAATTCCAAGTAAATTTCATCTTGCTTTCTCTGACACTCAGAGTAATGTGTGGCCTGTTTCTTTAGCAAATGACTGGGGAGGGGGTCTACATCCCCCTCATTTGTATTTGCATTTCTATTTATTAGGATTATGGCTTGAAACATGTCCTTCATAATTACATTTTATATTTTCCTACCTCAATAGATAAAGTGAACTGAAGTTCTTATTTCTTGATTTTGAAAGAAAAACCTTTCAATGGCCCTCTTTCATATGGATGTTGGACAAAAGATAAGTGAACAAATACATCAAAGACCCAAGAAAGAATACAAATATGCCCTTTCATTTTAAGAAACACACGTGATGCTAACAGGCTCCCCAGCTGCAAATGTTGGAAGCATTGATATGTATGGCCAGTGACCAAGTGACTTAATTAAGTGACATCTGTCACTGGGTGATGGAGAAGAGGTTACTGAGCCTTTGACAAACTTTTGACTTTCCTGGTTTTTTAAACCTTCCCTTATAGCTCAGCTGGTAAAGAATCTGCCTTCAATGCAGGAGATCCTGGTTCGATTCCTGGGTGGGGAAGATCTGCTGGAGAAGGGATAGGATACCCACTCCAGTATTCTTGGGCTTCCCTGGTGACTCAGCTGGCAAAGAATCTGCCTGCAAAGTGGGAAACCTGGGTTCGATCCCTGGGTTGGGAAGATCTCCTGGAGAAGGGAAAGGCTGCCCACTCCAGTATTCTGGCCTGGAGAATTCCATGGACTCTAGACCATAGGGTCTCAAAGAGTTGGACATGACTGAGGAAACTTCACTTTCACTTATTGTATTTCAGCTGCACAAATATTTACAATGACCTTTGTGTGCTACCTGAAAGTGCAATCGACATATTTACAGCACTTTTTATGACCTGAAGAAGGGAGCAAGTCTCTGCCCCTGATCGTCTGTCTGGATGGACTGGCCACGATTGGAAGATAAAAGTCAGGCATGTGTGGGCTCTTCCCCGAACTGGGCTTGTGCCTAATTTAGTCACTACACACCTGCAGGCTCCTACTCCTTGTCAACCAACACTTGCTCTTTACCAATGCAATCCCATAATTGAAGTAAATGATTAAGAACACATTAAAGGGATTTCTACAAGGGTAGATTTAGAACATCAACTAGTGGAAATATTTAAAATGTTTGGAATTTGAGAAATCAATTAAGAGGTAAGGGCTTCCCAGGTGGTGCAATGGTAAAGAATTCACATTCAAAGCAGGTTAGATCCCTGGGTAGGGAAGATTCCCTGAAGTATGAAGTGGCAACCCACTCGAGTATTCCTGCCTGGAAAATTCCATGGACAGAAGAGCCTGGGGGGCCACAGTCCAGGCGGTTGTAAAGAGTTAGACACGACTGAGCACACGTTACATTATGTTCTTAAGAGGTAAGGAAGGATTAGTGAGTCTCTGAGGACCTGAATAATATTTCTGAGATCAGATCATAGAGGTTGCCACCTAACTCCTTCTCAGATTTTGTGGCTCAGGTCAGGTGATATTGAGAAGCACAGCTCTTCCTGTGACACTTAGAAGCCTTTTGAGAGTGACTGTCTTCTGCCCTACATACACTCAATTATACACCTAAAATCCATTCAGTTCAGTTCAGTTGCTCAGTCGTGTCTGACTCTTTGCGACCCCATGGACTGCAGCACGTCAGGCCTCCCTATCCATCACCATCTCCCGGAGCTTGCTCCTATTCATGTCCAGCAAGTCAGTGATGGCATCCAACCATCTCATCCTTTGTTATCCCCTTCTCCTCCTGCCTTTGATCTTTCCCAGCATCAGGGTCTTTTCCAAGGAGTCAGTTCTTCCCACCAGGTGGCCAAAGTATTGGAGTTTCAGCTTCAGCATCAGTCCTTCCAAAGAATATTCAGGACTGATTTCCTTTAGGAATAACTGGTTGGATCTCCTTGCAGTCCAAGGGACTCTCAAGAGTCTTTTCCAACACCACAGTTCAAAAGCATTAATTCTTCGGCACTCAGCTTTCTTCACCATCCAACTCTCACATCCAAAAATGACTACTGGAAAAACCATGGCTTTGACTAGACAGACCTTTCTCGACAAAGTAATGTCTCTGCTTTTTAATATGCTATCTAGTTTGGTCATAGCTTTTCTTTCAAGGAGTGAGTATCTTTGAATTTCCTAGTTGCAGTCACCATCTGCAGTGATTTTGGAGCCCACAAAAATAAAGTCTGTCACTGTTTGATACCTAAAATCAAATGGCTTTAAATTTCCAGCATTTTTTCCTGCAAGCATCTCTGGGCCCAGGGCCTCCCCTCACAGAGAATCAGGCTCACCTGTGCCTAGTGACAGGTACTTCTGGATGCCTATTTCTCACTCCTTGGATTCTTACCCTCTGACCACCCTGTCTCAACTTCCCACACCTACTGCCTCCGTCCTTGAGTTTCCTATGTCCTGGGATCCTCTCCCACTAGGCCTGCAGGACTCAGGACAGAGTGTGCCCAGCTTTCCAACTCCAGTCTATGCCCTCGGAAGCCTCCCGCCACCCCGGAGTGATGATGGGTGACAAGGTAAGGTTCTAGTTTGCTTATGTATGGCTCAGTGAGCACAGTGGAATGCCCTGCATTTACAGAGGAAGAAAGGAACTACAAGAGAGCACCTCACAGGACATATTATTATATTCTACTAAAACTAAGACTCTGCTAGAAGCCAAGAGACAATAGATTTCAATAATCTTAAGAGCAATGAAGTATTGACTAACCCAAGACTCTATGAAAAGTATTTAATGCAATCAAGTAAGTTAATTCCTTTACCTTTCAAGGTGAGGCCCTTTCTCCCATTTTGCAGATGACAACACTGAGACTCACGAAAGGCTGAGCCCAAGGTCATGCTGCTAGTGCGGAGCAGAAATGAGATTGGAGCCCAAGTCTGACAGCAGAGCCTGCCCTTGAATCACTGCTTCTTACCATTTATTTTGTTTCTACCTTTCACTGCAAAAAGGTTGAACAGTTGCATTTCTAAAGGCATCACCAAAGATCCACCCAAAATACACAGTAAAAATTTGATAAACCTCTACTGGTGAAATAAAGAACATACCAAATCTGAACAACTGAGACAGCTATTACCAGTTATACTGTGTCTCTGCAGATCCTTAGAATGTGACCTTGTTTAGAATTAGTCTCTGCAGATTCAGTCAAGTTAAGATGAGGTCATAGAGTAGGTTCTCCTTCCATCTTCCTATATTCACCTATGAGCTAGTTGACAAGAGATTTCCTTTTTCTTTCCTGACAGGAGAATTTCATTCACCCATGCAGGTTCATCCATTTCAGCACACTGCCTAAAGCATAGGCTTCAAAATTTGTTGAGATAACAACTGAGTGCTTATAATAAAGAGGTGCTAATAATGAAGAAGTGCTAATAATGAAGATCACTCCAAATTAATTAGTGGGAAACATTATGTAGCACGGGATGCCAGACACACGGATATAATGATCTCAGTTCAGTTCAGTCGCTCAGTCGTGTCCAACTCTTTGCGACCCCATGAACCGCAGCAGGCCAGACCTCCCTGTCCATCACCAACTCCCGGAGTTCACTCAGACTCATGTCCATCGAGTCAGTGATGCCATCCAGCCATCTCATCCTCTGTCATCCCCTTCTCCTCCTGCCCCCAATCCCTCCCAGCATCAGAGTCTTTTCCAGTGAGTCAACTCTTTGCATCAGGTGGCAAAGTACTGGAGTTTCAGCTTTAGCATCACTCCTTCCAAAGAACACCCAGGACTGATTTCCTTTAGGATGGACCGGTTGGATATCCTTGCAGTCCAAGGGACTCTCAAGAGTCTTCTCCAACACCACAGTTCAAAAGCATCAATTTTCTGGCACTCAGCTTTCTTCACAGTCCAACACTCACATCCATACATGACCACAGGAAAAACCATAGCCTTGACTAGACAGACCTCTGTTGGCAAAGTAATGTCTCTGCTTTTGAATATACTATCTAGGTTGGTCATAACTTTCCTTCCAAGGAGTAAGCGTCTTTTAATTTCATGGCTGCCATCACCATCTACAGTGATTTTGGAGCCCAGAAAAATAAAGTCTTACACTGTTTCCACTGTTTCCCCTTCTATTTCCCATGAAGTGATGGGACCAGATGCCATGATCTTCGTTTTCTGAATGTTGAGCTTTAGGCCAACTTTTTCACTCTCCTCTTTCACTTTCATCAAGAGGCTCTTTAGTTCCTCTTCACTTTCTGCCATAAGGGTGGTGTCATCTGCATATCTGAGGTTATTGATAGTTCTCCCAGCAATCTTGATTCCAGCTTGTGTTTCTTCCAGCCCAGTGTTTTTCATGATGTACACCTTGGCGTACTCCTTTTCCTATTTGGAACCAGTTTGTTGTTCCATGTCCAGTTCTAACTGTTGCTTCCTGACTTGCATATATGTTTAAGAGGCAGGTCAGGTGGTCTGATATTCCCATCTCTTTCAGAATTTTCCACAGTTTATTGTGATCCACACAGTCAAAGGCTTCGGCATAGTCAATAAAGCAGAAATAGATGTTTTTCTGGAACTCTCTTGCTTTTCCCATGATCCAGCGGATGTTGGCAATTTGCTCTGTGATTCCTTTGCCTTTTCCAAAACCAGCTTGAATATCTGGAAATTCACAGTTCACATATTGCTGAAGCCTGGCTTGGAGAATTTTGAGCATTACTTTACCAGCGTGTGAGATAAGTGCAATTGTGCAGTAGTTTGAGCATTCTTTGGCATTGCCTTTCTTTGGGACTGGAATGAAAACTGACCTTTTCCAGTCCTGTGGCCACTGCTGAGTTTTCCAAATTTGCTGGCATACTGAGTGCAGCACTTTCATAGCATCATCTTTCAGGATTTGAAAGAGCTCAACTGGAATTCCATCACCTCCACTAGCTTTGTTTGTAGTGATGCTTTCTAAGGCCCACTTGACTTCACATTCCAGGATGTCTGGCTCTAGGTGAGTGAGCACACCATCGTGATTATCTGGGTCGTGAAGATCTTTTTTTGTACAGTTCTTCTGTGTGTTCTTGGCCCTCTTGTTAATATTTTCTGCTTCTGTTAGGTCCAGACCATTTCTGTCCTTTATTGAGCCCATCTTTGCATGAAATGTTCCCTTGGTATCTCTAACTTTCTTGAAGAGATCTCTAGATCTCTTCCCATTCTGTTGTTTGCCTCTATTTCCTTGCATTGATCACTGAGGAACGCTTTCTTATCTCTCCTTGCTATTCTTTGGAACTCTGCATTCAGATGCTTATATCGTTCCATTTCTCCTTTGCTTTTTGCTTCTCTTCTTTTCACAGCTATTTGTAAGGCCTCCCCAGACTGCCATTTTGCTTTTTTGCATTTCTTTTTCTTGGGGATGGTCTTGATCCCTGTGTCCTGTACAATGGCACAAACCTCCATCCATAGTTCATCAGGCACTCTGTCTATCACATCTGGTCCCTTAAATCTTTTTCTCACTCCTACTGTATAGTCATAAGGGATTTGATTTAGGTCATACCTGAATGGTCTAGTGGTTTTCCCTACTTTCTTCAATTTAAGTCTGAATTTGGCAATAAGGAGTTCATGATCTGAGCCACAGTCAGCTCCTGGTCTTGTTTTTGCTGACTGTATAGAGCTTCTCCATTTTGGCTGCAAAGAATATAATCAATCTGATTTCAGTGTTGACCATCTGGTGATGTTCATGTGTAGAGTCTTCTCTTGCGTTGTTGGAAGAGGGTGTTTGCTATGACCAGTGCATTCTCTTAGCAAAACTCTATTAACCTTTGCCCTGCTTCATTCCATACCCCAAGGCCAAATTTGCCTGTTACTCCAGGTGTTTCCTGACTTCCTGCTTTTGCATTCCAGTCCCCTATAATGAAAAGGATATCTTTTTTGGGTGTTAGTTCTAAAAGGTCTTGTAGGTCTTCATAGAACCGTTCAACTTCAGCTTCTTCAGCGTTACTGGTTGGGGCATAGACTTGGATAACTGTAATATTGAATGGTTTGCCTTGGAGACGAACAGAGATCATTCTGTCTTTTTTTGAGATTGCATCCAAGTACAGCATTTTGGACTCTCTTGTTGACCATGATGGCTACTCCATTTTTTCTAAGGGATTCCTGCCCACAGTAGTAGATATAATGGTCATCTGAGTTAAATTCACCTGTTCCAGTCCATTTTAGTGCACTGATTCCTAGAATGTGGATGTTCACTCTCGCCATCTCCTGTTTGACCACTTCCAATTTGCCTTGATTCACGGACCTAACATTCCAGGTTCCTATGCAATATTGCTCTTTACAGCATCGGACCTTGCTTCTATCACCATTCACATCCACAGCTGGGTATTGTTTTTGCTTTGGCTCCATCCCTTCATTCTTTCTGGAGTTATTTCTCCACTGATCTCCAGTAGCATCTTGGGCACCTACTGACCTGTCGGATTCTTCTTTCAGTATCCTATCATTTTGCCTTTTCATCCTGTTCATGGGGTTCTCAAGGCAAGAATAATGCAGTGGTTTGCCATTCCCTTCTCCAGAGGACCACATTCTGTCAGACCTCTCCACCGTGGCCCGCCCATCTTGGGTGGCCCCACAGGGCATGGCTTAGCTTCATTGTGATTAGATTCATTCATAATGATCTAGTGTCGGCTAAAAGTTCACACAATTATAGAAGTAATGTTCAAATGCTTTAAGTGATCAATTTTAAATTGAGAAACTCAAGGTCATTCAAACAACAAAGAAATCTTACACTTTTTTCCTCAGCTTATGAATTCAAGGAAACGAAGATTGAGCTAAGTGTACACAAAATACCTATGATGCTTCTCACGCTAGACATGAAGGCCAGAGATTTTAAAATGCCTCCTTTGTGAGTGGGATGACTGAACAACCAAGCTATTGCTCTCTTCCCAATGCAACTGAAAGTTGATTGAAAACACATCACAGTGACTCTGCTCAGTGTTATGCGACAGCCTGGGTGAGAAAGGAGTTTGGGGAAGAATGGGAAAATGTATACGAATGGCTGTGGCCCTTGGTTGTTCACCTGAAACTGTCACAACATTGCTAAGTGGCTATACCTCAATGCAAAATAAAAAGCTTAAAAAATATAATACATCACAACAGACTGCTGCTTTGAGATGTTTAGGACTGACAGGTGCAAAATGAAGCTCTCAAACTCTAACTTGTGAGATGATACTACAGTAAACAATAGGAACGCACACTTTGTAAAGGTGAATGTTATTTTTTTTAATACACTTATGCACGGGAAAAGCAATGATTATTTTACATAGTTTTAGTTACATTTCAATTAGTAAGTAAAACCTTATGTGAAAAATACTTCTGTCACAGCTATGCAGTTCTATATTAGAATTTTTCAAATCAAAATTGGTATTCTATAGCAGTATTTCACCTTTACTGACCTTCATCATTCATAGAATTTTTAAGGGTCACATCAAAATGTTCCTAGGTTATTTTTAATTTCTGGTTCTTGGCCTGTGTGTAGTAGTGAAACAAAACCATGGCCTGTCTATGCACATAAAGTCTACAGTTAGAGAAAAAGTGAATTTATGTTCGGGAATAGAATGTGCCATCATTCTTTCCTGATTAATCATGGGTGATTGACATTTGGTAGTAGAACAATAAAAGAGAGAGAGAGGGAGACAGAGAGAGACTCAGAGAGGGAAAGCTCTGTCAGTCAAGCACTATTGCAGTTCTAGGCAGCTCCAGAGGAAAATCACCACTATCTGATATGTTAGTTTGACTGTCAGTCAGAGAATAATCTCAAGGTCATTTAAGCCCTAACATTCTTGGGAGCAATTTACCTTAAATTTTTTATTTTTTGAAATAAAAGCTATTGCTTTATGTTGCCTTTCAGGAAGAAAGCTCATTGTATTTAAGGAATAATTATTTTATTTTAATTTGCTATTTAAGTTATTTTTCTTCCATTGATTCATCTACATACTTTACATTCAAAAGAAATTCTTTCCGTATCATTTAAGGAATTTTATTAAACCTGAAAATTGCGAGTAGATGTCTTTCTGTGAAAGCTTAATAAGAATTGTAAAATATTAAAGGAATACTGATTGCTAAAACTTGCTTTTAATTTTATTTCTGTTGGAGCTCCTCCTTAACTACTGTTATGACAGAGCCCCAAAGGCAATAAACACAATTGACTAAGTACAGGTTATAAAGAGAGGATATTTTCAATGCCGTTGTGACAGCGTCAGTTCCTTAAATCAAACAGGAAAAGTCCATTGTAATTCCAGGCTTCATCACTTTAAAATATTTTTTCTTAAATAACCAAATAGCAGGTAAATAAATACAATGAACTTCTGGATGCCAAAGAATGCGCAAGGACTAAAGCCATAGGCATCTTCTTGTGTGTTTGAGATACAGATATTTCTTATCACTGCAAGAGACAAATTATTTAGCAAGAAAAATTCACATATTTATCAGTAGATATAATATCACATTAAAAAAAAAAAAGTCGAAGCTAAAAGCAGCCCTGGAGAAGAAAATAAATCATTCCATGCAATTGGAGCTGCACAGCCTGCCTCAGAGCTGAGCCCAGCGGCTGAGCTGGAAGCATCCTCTATCTAGTCACAGGCTGAGCGTGGCACATGTTAGTTAACATGCCCCTTTTGTGTAAGTGGGCCCTCACTAAACAGGGCTATCTCCTTTAAAGATGCGATACAATTTAGTGCGGTTGTTAGTTCAATGCTGGGACTCTCCTGAGCCAAGACTATCAATCACGCCGAACGGTGGAATTATTCATACAGCTCGGTATTCTGAACTGCTGTTCACAAGAGACTGAGAGATACGATCAAGCTCATTTAATTTAGACTTGAGGCTGGACGTGAACTTCACTCCCTGCGGAACAGAACTATTTATCTGTTGAACCACCCAAATTCCTTAGGTTTTGTTAAAAGAGTTCCTGATGGAAGCTTCTTTCAGGATATTTTGCATTACAGAGGAAAGGGTTATATTACGAAAATTCAGTAAGCTATCTAAATTCAGGATTCCCAAGTTTGAATTCTTGAGCTGCTGAGGGCAAAGGACTGGATATAAATAAGTTCAAACCATTGGCACTGTGAAGAATTGTTTTAGTTATATTTTTCCTTACTGTCTTATAAGTAGAGATCAGGTTAGTAACCAAATAATTTATTACAACATATAGAGGGAAGCGCTAACTTAAAATGAACCTCCATCTTTAATCACTCTCAGAAGCATAGAGAAAATGGATTATTACCCATATCTTATCAGGTTCAGCTGTGGGAGAGCTACTGACACTGTTGTTTAATGATGGATCTCATTTCTATGCTTATGAAATGCAGAGTATTTCTCTTCTAGGATTTATCAGCAGAACCCTGAGAGCAGAATAGAATTCTTGAGTCTCAAGGCAAAGATGATGGGGTGAAGGCCAGAAAAGCTGTCTGACTGTGAGACAAAGCTCCCCACCTCTCCTCACCCTGGGGAGACTAAAACAGTGGCAAAGAGCTAAACTGACTTGCTTTTTAAAAACCATCGGTGGAGAGAATGAGGAAATATTTATCTCCGGAATACTTGCAACCCAGTAACTGATAAATGGGGGTGAAATGAAAAGAAATTAGAAAATAAATAAATGCCACCCAGCTTATAGGGGAAGTGCCTATAACCATCAACCCTCACTGCTACTTGTAAGATTCAGTTTTTCTTTAGAAGGACATTTTTCATCTCCTCTACTCAGGGGAAAAATGAAACATATCATTTGTTTCAGCGGGTATTTTTTCTTATATCAACTTGAAAGCTGGATTTGAGCCTTCCAACATTTGTTTACTTGCTTTCCCTAAGAGTTGGAACAAGTTTACTTTTTCTTCACCAAGGCCTCATTCTGTCTCAGTTCTTCTTTTGGGCTATCAGCCCTTTCCATGCTGAAAGAGTTTTATGAGTGCTTATATTAAATTCCTTCTCATATATATTTTATAAGCTTAAAAAATCAGTTTGGATTGAATCCAGGAATAACGAGATATTTATAGTATTTTTTTTCTTTAATTCATTCACAAAGAGCAAATAGATTTAAAACGATTGATGTGTTTTCAATAATGAAAACATTTTTGAATAATGAACATACTTCCAAACCCAGCATATTTTTAATTCGAGCGAGAGGAGGTACGTGATTCCCTGTACAAGATATGATCTGTTCATTAATGTTTAATAATGGTTTCCCCACAGTTGGACTACATATTAGGAAAAGTCAATTCGTGGAAATAAAAATATTCAAAGAAAAAAATAGAAATCAACATGATCTTTTTTTCACAAAGATTAAATAATGCAATTTCTTAATTAAAAAAAATAACTACATGGTAGTATTTTTTAAGTGACAAACATATAATACTGCAAAAGCAAATCTTCTTTCAAAACTAAGACTAATCCCAACGTCTGGGTTTTCATACTTCCTCTAATACATTTATATACACTTCTTTTAACAAAACTTCAAGAGAGTATGTTTAAGGCGAAGAGGAGAAGTGAAGTGACTGTCACAATTTGCTCGGGCCCCTGCATCCATCATGGACCAAGAATGCCACAGAGCATTACTCAGCATCACTTTCCTTTACTAATGGAACGCCACTTCAGCTCAAGTGCTCTGGCCAAGTTAGACTTGAGGCTGGACATGAACTTCACTCCCTGTGGAACAGAACTATTTATCTATTTATCTATTGAACCACCCAAAGTCCACCGGTACGCAAGAGTTCCCTTATGTTATGCTCCAAATTCACTCGTAAAAAAATAAGAAATTTATAGGAAAGATGCAAATGGTTAAAAAAATAATCTTTTGTCATATGTCTACAATACAATTCATTTTTAAAATACATTTAAACTAAGATAAGCAGTAAATGGCAAAATATGTCAAGACTGCTGAAAGAAATTCTACAAGACTAACCCATAAGCATTTCCAGTGACACTAACAGTCGTCTAAATATACTGATAAAGATTGACAGAATAAAAAAGATAGATATACATACACAGACATGCAAACAAGACTGTATTTGTCTCCCCGGATATTTCTTGCCAGGACTGAAAAGGGTAGGTGTCTTCCTATAATTGAGGTTTCAGAATTGTGTTATTTTGTGTATTTTGGGGGCGGGCAGATGAGAAGCAAAGAAAAATAACATTGAAAAAAGTTAATGTAGGATTTCCCTGGTGGCGCAGTGGATAAGTATCTGCCTGCCAATGCAGGGGACACAAGTTCGAGGCCTGGTCCAGGAGGATTCCACATGCCCACGGGGCAACTAAGCCCCCATTGCCACAACTGCTGAAGCCCGTGGCTCTGGAGCCTGTGCTCCAAAACAAGGGAAGCCCCTGCAGTGAGCAGCCCGCACACCGCAGTGAAGAGAAGCCCCCGCTCGCCACAACCAGGGAAAGCCCACGCATAGCAACGAAGACCCAGGGCAACCAAAGATAAACAGATGAATGAATTATTTTCACTATTAAAAAAATTAATGTAAAAGAATTTCTACTTCTGGATATCTTATATCAAACTAAGCCAACTGCTTCAAATAGCATTTATATGAAATCCAAGAAACAAACTGTTTGAAAGCATCAGTCAGTCACAGAGGCTTCTAGGGCTTGAAAAGCCAAATTCCCGGAAAAAGGAAGGTGGCTAAAAATTTACCCCTGGTTTTCCTCCTTGGGATATATTCCAATTTACTTCATAGGGTACAGAGTCTAAACAGAAACCAGTGGCCTAGAACTTCTGTCGGTCTCACTGTGTTGGGGAAAAAATATTGGAATTAAGGCTCTTTTTGTCAACCAAGACTCGCAGCTCCAAGATCCTAAAGGAAAAAGAACCACAAAGAAGTGAGCCTGACATCAGTTGCAATTCGCCCTGGAACCATTTTCCACCTCAGTTCCACCAGCCCGGGAGAGAGGCCGAAAACCATGCAGACAGTGTTTCTTAAGAAGCTAAAAATCTAAGTAGAGGTTTAAATATTTTAGCAAAGCTGAAGAGGCAGGGAACATCAGGCCCAGAGACGGGTGCTTGGTAGACACCCCAGTGTTTCAGGGCCTTCTACAGAGATAGGCCCTAAAAGCAAAGGGAACTGGAAATAGAATAGCTGTCATGAAGCTTAAACCACAGCCTTAAAGGATGTGATTGAGGTTCACCTAGTATAGAGATCTGCTCATATACTTGTTATTGCTGTCTAGTTGCTTGCTAAGTCATGTCTGACTCTTTGTGACCCCACAGACTGTAGTCCATTAGTCCCCTCTGTCCATGGGATTCTACAGGCAAGAATTCTGGGGTGGGCTGCCATTTCCCACTCTAGGGGATCTTCCTGACCCAAGGATCAAACCCACATCTCTGGCATTGGCAGGCAGATTCTTCACCACTGTGCCACCTGGGAAGTCCATGTCCATACACTATTTGCCCCTTAAAAATGTGCATCTCTGGAGAAAAATAATATCATCCAAAGTCTCAAAACTTTTTATACACAGTTTCAAGCAGTTGACCAAATATTATCAGTCATGGCAGAAACTTGGACCAAATGATACAAAGCCAAGAATAAAAAATGATTAAAAGTGACTGAAGGTAAATCAGATATCATTAAACAACATGGGCTTCCCTGATAGCTCAGTAAAGAATCCACCTGCAGTCCAGCAGACCCTGGTTCAATTCTTGGGTCGAGAATATCCCTTGGAAAAAGTAAAGGGTACCCACTCTAGTACTCTGGCCTAGAGAATTCCATGGACTGTATAGGCCATGGGGTCGCAAAGAGTCAGACATGACTCAGCGACTTTCACTTTCACTTATACAACATGGACTTTAAATGATTGTTAAGTAATGTGTTCAAAAAGAGACGAAAATGTAAGGGATTTAATCAAAGAGCTGGAACACATGAAAACAATCAAATGGAAATTCTAAATCTGAAAAGCACCATGATATTTTCAAAGTAGGAATTCAGCAGAGAAGTTTAAGATTTGATCAGCCATACTGAAGAGATGACTAATGAACTGGAAAACTGGTCTGTACAAAATATCCAGATAAACACAGAGTAAAAAAAAAATAGAATAAAAATTTTTAAAAAGAAAGTGGGCAATAGACACACATCTTTTGTTAAATGTGTTTTCCTGAAGAAAAGAGAGAGAGAATGGGCAGTAATATTGAGGGGGACACTGGCTGATAGCTTTCCCCAAACTGAACATAATCCTCCTTCCCTCCAGTATGTGGGGGAATAACCCTTTCTACCCCCCATGCTAATTAAAGGTAGCTGCTGAGGTATTTGATAGTGTTAAAAAAAATTATAGTTTCAAAGTTCCAAGGGATATTTTTAAAAATACTTGTGTTTTTTTTCCTTTATTTGGTGTTAAGAGTTGATAAGGAGTAGTGGACTATTTGTTTTTTGAAGCTTCAACTTTGGTTCTGCAAAGGAGGCTGACTCTAGGGAATAGCACACATGTTTTACGTGGAAAAGGGCAACCTCTTGGGGTTTGAATCTAAAGCTACAGAGTGGGTAAGAAAAGAGTTGGGAGAGCCGAGAGGGAGTGTTATGTTAATCGTTTAGTCATGTCCAACTCTTTGCGACCCCATGGATTGTAGTTCCTCTGTCCGTGGAATTCTCCGGACAAGAATACTGCAGTGGGTTGCCGTTCCCTTCTCCAGGGGATCTTCCTAACGCAGGGATTGAACCCGGGTCTCCCACATTGCAGGTTTATTCTTTACTACTTGAGCAACCAGGGAATTTGCTGGGGAGTGAGAGAGGCTTAAAGGAGATATAACTAGCCCAAAAACCCCAAACAAAACTCTCTGATGTCAGGGAATTGTGGGTGAATTTTTGGGATGGTGGTGTCTAATACATGCTTTAAGTCTGCTTCGCTTTCCTTTCTGTGATGTGCTTTAATCTCCGTGTATGATCCCAAACCCTGGGTGAAAGCAGGTAAAATACAAGAGACTTGTGTTAGTGACCCTTTGGGGGAATGAAAGAAAGTGGACATCGTGGGCATGATGCAAAGGGAAGACCGGGAATCCCACGAAACAGGAAGTCATGAAATTAAAGAACCGAGAACAAAAACCTGGGAGCTGCTGGAGAGAGGAAGCGGATAATAACTGGCTACATCCTCAAACACAAGGGGAGAGGCTTGAGCTGCTCTACTCAACAGGAAAGGAGAGCCGGACCCCCAAAGGCCAGAAGAGGTGGGGACGCCAGGTGGCAGACATGGGGATTACACAGTCTCTCAAACGTGAAAGAAACATGGTCACTGTACATCCACACACATAATTTGATTTCAAAACAAATTCTGAGTTCTAAAAATATTTCTTTTTATATCCTGTACTGTAGTTTCTGACAGTCTAATAGAAACTCTTTCAACCACACTGTGAATGTACAGCAATGGTCCTGTGTGCCAGTGTGACTGAACGACGGTGGTTCTCGTCACCTTCCTTTGTAACATTTCACCCCTCCAAAAAGTCATCTAGAAAACAAACTGAGACAGAAGGACAGACTGTCCCGAGCCTGCTGATGAGAGAAAATGAAGCCAGCTGAGAGCGCTGGTGACCGGTCCAGCGTGGGCTTGAGCGGGGAGGAGGTTTAGATGATACTTTCACATCTTGTGAAGGAACAGATCTCTTTCTGATGCTATATGGGTTTTAGAGAAGCAGTCCTCTTGCTCTCTTTTCTTCATTCTGGACTGAAAGAGAGAGAAAGACAGGGAGAGGACATAGAGAAAAACCTACCAGAGAGAGCGGATGGGAAGATGTATCTAATCCCTGCCTTGCCTGGAATGGAGCAGAGTCTGTGAAGTGTGCGTTCTGTCCACTTCTCTTCCAAACCTGCCTCTGCTTCTGGCTTGCTCTCTGACCTCGGTCCCATCAGGGCACCTCCCTGAGCTCTAGCATAAATACCTGTACAATGAGATACTTGAGAGGTTTGCTCCTGATGCTTTTTTAATTGCAATATTCCATAGCTCCAGATCCACGGTCCAGAAGAAGTATAGAAATCCATTACAAGGAGTGCTTACATGCACTTAGAATTAGCAGCAAACCTAAATTATGGGTTTGGTTCAGCTTCATTTGAGAAATACTTTGACATTCTAGTTTTGATTTGCTTAAATAATTTCAGAAAATAAAATTAACAGTAAGAACTAATGTATCACATGGTTCTCAATTTAAGAAAAAGACTGACAAGCAGGCACTAAATAAATTTTGTAAATTAACAACTTAAATGTAATTATGAATTTAAAATACTGCTTAAATAAAAATAAAATAAAAACCTGGCACATAAGACAGTGTTCAATAATATAACAGATCATAAACATGCATTTCTAGTTCATCTTAGAGTCAGCTTAATGAAAATAATCCTCCCAAGATGTGTGACTTTTTTATTATGCTAATAATTATTAAAGGGAACCCTCCAGAATTTCTCTAGTGATCCAGTGGTTAAGACTTCACCTTCTAATGCAGGGGGTTCAGGTTCAATCCCTGTTCAGGGAACTAAGATCCCACATGCCTCAGGGCCAAAAAACCGAGATATAAAACAGAAGCGATGTAACAAATTCAATAAAGACTTTAAAAGTGGTGACAAATTCAATAATGACTTTAAAAATGGTCCACATTAAAAAAAAAAACTCATTAAAAAAAAAGGAAACTGTCTCTTCAAGGCAGCTAAATTATTAACAAATAGAATAGGCATATATTATATATGCATAATGCACAGCACATATATTTATATATCCTATAAATACATTCAGATATATTCTATAGCTACATTATATATAATAGAATATATCAAATGGAAAATATAGAGGGTAGTAAATGGGAAAGAAATAAGAACAAAGACTGGGAGAAAATAAGGAAAACAGGAGGAGAAAAGTTAGAGGAAGAGAAAAAAATGACATAGTTGAAAAGAAAGAAGAGAAAGCAGAGAGGAAGAGGAGGGGGAGAGTAGAAAAAAGGGAAAACTCTAAAGAGAAGCCGGCTCACTTGATAATCATCCCTTCCCTCCACCAACCCAGGTCTCCAGCAGTGTTCTCTCTGATCCTAAATGAGGGATGGCCTGCAAATGGCTGCAAACAAGCTGCAAAGCCCTAAGCAAGGGAGTGGTCTGGCTGTCTCATACCTTTCTCTCGTTTCCACTTTGAAGACTGGAAGTTCCTGATGCAACTGGTGTTGGAGAAGACTCTTGAGAGTCCCTTGGACTGCAAGGAGATCCAACCAGTCCATCCTAAAGGAGATCAGTACTGAATATTCATTGGAAGGACTGATGCTGAAGCTGAAACTCCAATACTTTGGCCACCTGATGCGAAAAGCTGACTCATTGGAAAAGACCCTAATGATGGGAAAGAGTAAAGGCAGGAGGAGAAGGGGACGTCAGAGGATGAGATGGTTGGATGGCATCATTGACTCAATGGACATGAGTTTGGGTAGACTCCAGGAGTTGGTGATGGACAGGGAGGCCTGGCATGCTGCGGTCCACAGGGTTGCAAAGAGTCGGACACAACTGAGCGACTGAACTGAACTGAACTGATGCAACTGAGAGGGCAGGATGAGACACTGAATGTGTGCCGTTGTTGCAGGAATGCTACACACGGCATTGCCCCGATGGCTGGTAAACACACCTGCAAGCCTCAGGTTGTGGGGGCCGGGGTGGGGGGGGTCGGGGGGAGGTCACCGCTAACTTGCAGTCTGGAAAGAAGATGTACTTTCTGAGAATGGAGACTGGATTCGCAAGTAATCCTGCATGTTGCCTGCTGTCAAGAAAAGAGTCCCTGGGGGGAAGACGTTAAGATGCTGCTCTCTACTTGTGGGCAAGCTGAGTCCTAGGAAGACCTCTCTTTACCTCTGCGTCAGGTCTCCGCATCTTTAAATATCACATGTTCACACTCCTCCTTTCTCATTCTACACCTGCACAGTCCAGGAACTGCACACGGCCCCGAGCACTTGAAATGTAGCTGATGCTGTGGGTTGAGATGATATTTTGAATGTGTAGGGCTAATATCATTAATTTTTTTTAAGTTTAACTTTATCTTCTTAAATGTGGCTTAAATCAGAAGAATTTTCAATTACATATGTGGTTCCTACGTACCTATTAGATAGTGTTGCTCTACACAGGCTTTCCTGCATTTAACCACCCACTCCGGTAAATAACATAAGCCCACATCCTTCTGCTGAGCTTCAAAGCAATGCATGCCCTTTGCTGGTCTGACTGGCACCTTCAAATTCAGCATATTCCAAATTCAACTCCTCTGTCTCGTTCTCAACAGAAATCCATCCATCCCGCCATGTTCCCTCTGCAGCCACACCATTCACTGCCAATATAAGTTAGAAACCTCGAAGCTGTCCTTGACTTCTCGCTTGCCTCCTGCCTCAGCAACTAACTCAGTCTTACAGATGCATGGTTTCTAAAATACTTTAGAAATGCACATCTTAGTAGGAGCATGAAAGTAAGTAGGTCTCTCCGTGAAACTAAAAATCAAGAAGCGCCTGACAAATTACAGATATACACGTTTCAAATAAATTATTTGCTTTTACTTAATGCAGGGATATGTCTTAAACCAGCTATCAACAGAAGCAAGACTTGGGATCCTTGTTTAACATAGTGATGTACAAGGTAAGTAACTGAAATAACAAAATTCTTATGGAGACAATACCTCGCTATGCTGCCATTCATCTTTCTGATGACACAGAATGGCAACATGGTCTACAATATCAACGGCTTGGCATAACTAAGTGTCAGAATGTCACCTTACCTCTAATTCCAAGCATATTTTTAGGACTGCAAAGCAGTGCTTGCTTTTAGGGAATTCGCTAAGTTGAAATAATATGTCCATAAAACAGCTTCGTAACACACAAAGCTTGCAATGAAATCACGTTGGGTGAATAGCAAAGACTTCCTAAATTAATACACTAATAAAAAAAAGTTGAGCTCTGGGATCCTGCTTATAGCAAGTCCATGGAATTTTTGTGCACTTGTTGAATTGGCGATGGTCTTTTGAAAATAGTAATTCTGAAATGTGCTTTGTTTTCATCCCAGTCTTTAAATTTCAAGTTTAAATTTGGTAATATGTTGCCCAATCCACAGTGATAAATATTAATTTTATGCTGTCCTCCAATCTTCTACGATCTCTAATTTTTTAGAATTTAAAATGTTTCTCCAAGGGATTTAGACTTCACACCTCTAGCAAGTACATTTTGATTTTGTTTTCCTATTCATAGTAGTTATAAAATATTTATAATTTATCTCAGATGATAAGCAACGTTACATTATTTCTTATTTTGAATAGCTAGACAACACGAAGTTTTAAGAATTCTTAGCAATGTAATGTGGACATTTTAAATAAAATGTGAAAACCAGTTTAAGAAAATTACTTGATTTTCCAGCCACTTTCACATTTTGAAAGATCACTTGTTGGCACCATCAAGACTGCAAAAGTTTTCTTTGATAGGACATGTCATATCACATAACACATGGTTTTCCTGCATGTTAAGCCTTTTATTTATCCACAAAGATGTCAAAAAGGGGCCGATTTTTGTTTTGTTTAACAACAACTGACAATACTGAAGCTATTTTGGATCTCCTCTCTTAGCTCCTTGACCAACTCAGCTTCTGCCTTCAGCCCAAACGGAGTAACAGGAACTAGATTTACTCTCCCTCCTAAAAATACTAAAAAGTAGTATAGATGGTACAAAACAATGATTGTCAGATACTTGGCATCAGACAGCCCAGGACCAACCATGGTCCCCAGAGGTGCCCTATGACGGCTCCAGCTCACGCCTGGTGCAGAGCTAGAAAGGGCCGACACCAAGCCAGAAGGAATTGGGAGTCCTGGGAGGTCAGTATGGCTACAGCTCACAGATGGTAAAGAATCTGCCTGCAACGCAGGAGACTTGGGTTTGACTGGGTCGGGGAGATCCCCTGGAGAAGGGAATGGCAACCCACTCCAGTACTCTTGCCTGGAGAATCCCATGGTCAAAGGAGCCTGGTGAGCTACCATCTAGGGGGTCACAGAGAGCTGGACTTAACTGAGTGACTAACACTTTCACTTTTCACTTTCACAGGACTGGAGAGGAGAGATTTACTGCGAGAAAAAGGAAGAGAGCTCTGGAGAGGGTCTTTGACAGAATACTGATGGATGCATGTGTGTAAGGAAACAGCCTGAGTCCGTGGAAACACCCACCAAAAAGGAGCAGGGGAAACAGCCCCCAAGTGCCACGGGGCTCAGACTAGGTCGTGTTCTCATCAGACAGAGTGGAAACCCTGATTCAATGGGCACTGGGGAGAGGGATCAGATGGGTACTGGCTCAGGAACAGGGGAAAGATATCCACCCCAACTTGTCAAAGAGATTTAAAGAAACCCTTGGAAATTATGTGCAGGTAATTAAGCTGCTTTTCAAAACAATGCTCAAGAATATTTAGAAGCACACAAAAATATATGGTTCCAAACTTAAAAAATTCACAGTACCTAGCATCCGATAAAAAAAAGTTTCCATGCATTCAAATAATAGGAAAATAGGTCCAAAGGGAAGTGAGAGGCGCAAGGGGAGAGTCAGGCCCCCCCTCAGCAGGCTCTTTCTCTCCTCTGCTGGCCTTGGTGCTGGAGAAAATCCTGGAGGGGATTTTAATACGGCCCTGCCCCAGGGCCTGGTCTCCTAGGGGAAGACCTTTGCGTGAACAGGGCAGGTCAGCCTTATGCGCATTTCCCATCAGACCTTCCTGGTCTATACAAGGCTGGTTTATTTAGGTGCGCAATATAAAAAAGTGTTTTAAGTTCCTCAAACAATCCTCAGTAACAAGAAGTAGTTTATGTAAAAACACATTAAGATTCAAGTTTGGTTTGTAGTTCAGCTAATTATTGCCGTTTGTTCCATTGCTTAGTTCAAAAGCCCCTGAGTAGAAATGTATGTTTCAAATTATCCTCATGAACATAAAGCATAATAGATACATTATTTTGGAAATTAACTGTGTTTTTATGAAAGCCTTAGGCTGATATCATATGAATAGCATTTATTTTCATATTTCTGTGGAATTTAAAAAATAAGTGCTTTTGTTCTCCCTATTATCTAGAATAAAAACAAGTTCTAATTTAAACATGACCTGATAAACTTTACCTTCCATTTGGCTACCTAAAAATACTAATTTTGATCACCAAATGAGTTTCTCCGCATTAGCTGCGCTCTACTGAAAATGATCAAGTATTTTTATTTACTCAAATTTGACGGTGGCCGGTAGCTGGTTGCTGAGTTGGAGAAACTGTTCTCATGAGACCAAGATAAGATGTTCATGCTCTGAACCATTGAGCTGTTCTGCTGCACAGCCGCTGCCCACATTTCATATCCGCTCATCAGTCTTAAGAATATTTGCCAACAGTTATAAAAGAGACGATGTAAGGGAATTTGGAAGGATTGATGCATATCAAGCAACTAGACACGTACTGATTCTACCACTTATTCATCCATCCAAAGCTGTCAGGCTCCATGGTTACCTCTGTCTAGGACAAGAGTCCCAGTGAGGAACCCCAAGGAGAAGGGAGGTGGGATTCAGGGGGTAAAATATAACGTCCCCAGGGTGGGAGCGACACTGAGTGAGTATCTGCCATTCTCTGGCTGGTACAATACTAATACCAGATATCATAATACGTTGGTTTTCAATTTTTCTTAACAAGCCTATTGTTTCCTTTTTACAGATTGAAACGCTCATGCCTCAGGGGGTTAACCAACTCGCTCGAGATGATAAAGCGGGTGAGGTGAAGGCAGAGCTTCTGTCCTCCTCCCTTGGGGTCCCTTTTCTTCCTTCCCTTTCTTCCTTGATTCCTTCTTTCCCTCCTCCCTCCCACCACCCACTTCTCCATTTAGCAAACACACAGAGTCCACATGACTGAGCGCCTTCACTTTCACTTTTCACTTTCATGCACTGGGGAAGGAAATGGCAACCCACTCCAGTGTTCTTGCCTGGAATGCCAGGGACAGGGGAGCCTAGTAGGCTGCTGTCTATGGGGTCGCACAGAGTCAGACACGCCTAAAGCAACTTGCCGCAGCAGTGAACACCTAACATGCACCAAGAGCTGCGCTTGTGAACAGGGATGGTGAGATGGTACAGTGAGGAGCATGAATTTAAGAGACGAGGCGGGAAGAGTCTGCTGTGGTCAAGCCCAGCCTGGGGTCAGCGAATCTTATCTTGTTCTGGCCTTGCAGGGGGTCTCATCTCTTTAGAATGGGCAGATGTGCCCAGACTATTTTCATAAAATATGTACATACTTGTATCTTCTATATGTATAGTTTGTTGATTTATTATTATATAGCTACTTGTAGTACTTGTATTAGGTACATATTAAATGTTTATAATCATCTTAAATGAATTTTAATGAGTCATGTACACCAGAATAATACAAACAAATGAGAACATACATTTCTGTAAAAACCTAGTTCAGTAGAATTTAGCACAATGCCTTCATTCAATTAATATGGATTCATCCAAGGACAACAGTATGTTGGGGAAAGATTCATTGCAAACGAGCATCCTGAAGACCCTGCCACCTCCACCGTGCCCATCACACATCTGAACCCTTTCTTTCCTGCTCTGCCATCACCACTGGTTATGACTTTTACCTAACTGCATGGCTTCCCTGTGGCAGTAGTAAATAATCTGTCTGCAATGCAGGAGATACGCGCTCGATTCCTGGGTTGGGAAGATCCCCCGAAGAAGGAAATGGCAACCTACTCCAGTATTCTTGCCTGGGAAATCCCAAGGACAGAGAAGCCTGGCAGGCTACAGTCCATGGGGTTGCAAGAGGTCAACACGACTGAGCGACTGAAGCCAACTAACCGTTGTATAACCCTCTAGCAGGGAGCACCATAGGTCTCCCTGTTCCTCAGTCTGGTCCATTTCAAACAGTGTGAGAGGGGTGTGGCTCGGAAGACTCGTGACCTTCAAAGCTTCTGTCTTTTTCTCTTTCCTGGGCTCTCACACAGTATCTTTATGAACGAACATCCAACTGTGAATCTGGTCACTTCAGGCCTCAGTTCATCAGGGACTACACACTATTTGTTTGTGCTTTGCCAGGAGCCAGCGTGAGGAATTCCACCCGTGACAAGATCATGCGGCAAGAGCTCTGATGGCAAGGCTAATCAGACCTCAGGTTTTCCCCCTGGAATTTCCTGAGCATCCACTCCCCCCAAAAATAAGAATCTGCCTGCTTTTCCACTTTTCTAATATTCTCTGGAAAAAGTCAACTCAGGGCTTTAGTCTTCTGCATTTGAAAGGGATGTTTCAGTTAACCCCTTCGCATTGCTCTCTAGCTTGCCTAACAGGTGCCCCGGACCTCTTACAGCTTGTGAATTGCTTACAGCCCCTCAACCGTTAGAGGCACAAAGCTTGAAAGCATCTTAAAGATACAGAGCCTTTTCTAAAGAGTTAAAAATTATATTGGTAGAGGGTTTTCACTGTTGACTCAATGACTGCTGCCAGGCCTCCATATTCTTTATCTTTTAGGCACCTGGAAGGATGTTACTCAATGTAAGCAGGATGTAGAAAAAGATACATAGTAGTTTTGATGTTAGCAACACTAGACTTTTGAGTTAATTGCTTCTCTTTTGCTGTAAATCACTGTACTCCCTCTACTTGTTATAAGTTGCTGTATCTTTGCTGTGTAAGAATGTAACTTTATTTAGTGCTTTCTGAGAGTGGCACCAGACCTTGGGAAGATCAACACAAATAAGTCTTCTGGTTGACAAACCCTTATCAGAAAAAAGGCTGTAAAATGTTAATTGGCCCTTTTGGCTGGAAGATGATGCAAATTACCTAAGACTTGTGTATACAATTAGGTATACAGAGAGAATAGCCTGGTTTTGATAAGAGTCTGGACTGCTAACGCTGCATAACTTTGTGTTACCCACTGATCTCCATGTTTTATCAAAAGTATAAAAGGCCTTCTGAACAATAGAGGACGGAGCCAGTCGCTGGACTGGTTTCCCCCGTGTCTCTCTCTTTCCTCTCCTCTTCACTCTAATTTCAGGCTGAATTCCCATCTGGACTGGGGGGGCTCGCCAAGTCTACTTCCTTGTCCTGGCTTTTAAGACCCGCACGAAAGGGAGCCTAAGGTGGGGCACCCTTAGAGATTCAAGCAGGCGCTGGTGGCCCCACGTAGATGGTGCAAATCTCTTGTCCAGAGAATTTATTGGCCTTCCCCACAAGCCAAGTTATTCAGCCTTCTTCCTCCACTTAATTTTTCTACTACACTATTGTTTCTTAATCTAATCTTACATCAATCAATAAATACATTTTTCTCACGCCAACGCCGTCCACCCTTCGAATTCCCTGGATCCACCGGGGCTGGACCCCGGCAGTGCTTACTCGCCACAAATCACAGACGTGACATGTACACACACGAGCATCTTTGTTGTTCTGGAAACACACGGTACTTTTCTATCTCTGTGCATTCATTCACGCTGTGCTCTTCCTCTAAAATACACCCCCTAAACTGCTGTGTCCCACTGTTGCATTCTTTAAGGCTTATCTCGAAAGCTGTTTTCTAACTATGCAATTATTTCCTTCCTCACTCTTACCTGAACTTCTATGACCTTGATCCTCTCTTCGGTCATAACAGGCCAGCTGCACATCCTACCTGCCTTCTGCTAGTATCCCTGGATCCTCTCATCTTTGTAATATCACCCTCTATGCCAAATTGCTACAATATTAATTACTAAATTTAATAATACCACCCATGAACTTGGTAAAATTATTCTTTTTGTGATACAAAAGGGGACGTAGAGAAATGAATTTTTATTTGGAGGAAAAATAGAATAGTTTTCTTACTAAGTAACTGGCAAAGCCAGCTTAGGGCTGCATACTTTCACTGGCTAGCCAATGGATACTTTTTTTCATGTTCCTCAATTCTTTCATCATTAATACATATGCATTGTAGATTCTTTTGAAAGGTAGCAGTCATTTTATTCTATTCTTAAAAATGTTTCTCATAATCGTACCTATAGAATGCATTCCCTCTCTTGAATACAAGCACCCGCCTTCCCACCATGGTGTCATGACACTTTTCAGTTTTCAAAATCATTGTGCCTGAAATACCAGAAAACAAAACTGTAGCCAGAGTGCACTTCACTGAATGCTCACAATTGCTCCAAAGAGCTATAGTCATGTCTCATTCTTAAAACAGATGATAACACAAAATTTCAGAAGCGCTTTGAGTGTGTCTTTATAAATTGACTTGATATTCATTATTATAGTATAGATAATTATGAGTTAATTTGATATTCATATGGATATCACATGTACTTCCAGAAGCATTATACTGTAATTTATTATTAGCTAATGGTCATTAAAAGTAAATGCTATCAAATTTTCCAACAGAACACATTTCTTAATGAATTTAATCCAGAAAGATTAATAAATAATACCTATGACAACTGGCTTCCTTCTACAATGAGGAGCAAATTGAATTCCAATTTATTGAACATTATTAATTTGAAATATCTGGTGGTCTAAAAAGTACTATATTACGGAGCCTAACAAAATAACAAGGAAAAGTAACAGTTTGTGTATCTGTGTTTAAAAGATTGATCATCATATTAAATCACTTAAATAACTAGTGTTAGTGTTAGTCGCTCAGTCGTACCCAACTCTTTGCAACCCCATGGACTACAGCCCTCTGTCCGTGAGATTTTCCAGGCAAGGATACTGGAGTAGGTTGCCACTTCCTTCTCCAGGGGATCTTCCCAATCCAGGAATCGAACCCAGGTCTCCTGCACTGCAGGCAGATTCTTTACCAACTGAGCTACAGTCAGCACAAAATTTACAACTTGTCAATACATTTACCATTTAAAGAATGGCATACAGTCCTAAAGATTACAAGAATGATTACACAGAGTGGAAGCCTACAAATAAAAATATACTCCATTTATATGCATTTTCAGGATGTTTTGTTATCTCAAAAAAAATGGACAAGTTGGATGAAGCAGATGTTAATAATACAAGTTATCATGATTGTCTGTGAGTGAACAGAAGATCTGAATATCTCTGTATCAATAAAAATGAATTTGTTATGAAAGCTTTTCCTAAAAAGGAAACCCCAGGCATAGATAGTTTTACTGCTGAGTTTTATCAAACACTAAATGAAAAATAATACCAAACTTAAATGAATATTTTTAGAAAACAGAGAAGGAACAATCATTGCTCAACAAGTTTTAGGAGGCCAGTATAACATAATACCAAAATCTGGCAAAAAATGTTTCAGAGAGAGACAACTATAGATTTTCTCATAAGATAGTCACAAAAATTCTTAACAAACTAAGAAAGCAAATATTGTAATATATGAAGAGAGCAATACATTATGAATAAATTGGGTTCATTTCAAGAATGCAAGGTTGGTTTAACACTGGAAATCATTCAATGTATTTCAGCATATAAAATGCAAACAGAAGGAAATAAATAAGATTTAATATATAAATATAAGTACTTATATTCTTATATATTAGCTTCAAAATATTGGAAAATAAAATTTTATCTTTTACTTAAATTAATGTAAAAATTACAAAATATGGAGGAATAAATTTAACAAAACATATTCATGACTATGCACCAAAAATCAGAAAACATTCCGGAGCAAATTTAAATAAGAACTAAATAACTGAAAATATACCATATTCATGGATTGGAACCGGCAGCTGTCCCTAAACTGATCTACAGATTCACTGCAATCTCAAACAAACTTTTATCAGTCTTTAAATAAAAACTAGCAGATTATTTCTAAAATTCATAGGGAATACAAAGGACTTAGGAAAGCAAAAATAATTAAAAACAAAACCTGGAGGAGTTAAAACTCTACCTGATTTTAAGACTTGCTACAAAGTTACAGTTTGAAATTGGCAAAAATAAAAACATACAGATCAGTGGGATGGAACAGAGAGTCAAGAAATAGACCCATATACATAGATAGTCAATTGATTTTTGATGAAGATGTCAAGACAATTTGATGAGGAAAGGAGAATCTTTTTCAACAAATGATGCTGGGTATATTCATTGTCTGTGTAGAAAAAAAAAATCAACTCATAACATGTACTGTACACAAAAATTAACTAAAAATTGATAATAGCACTAAATGTAAAACCTAAAAACATGAAACTTTTATAAAAATAAAGAAAATGTAGATCTTGGGGTGGTCAAAATTTTATGAGATAGTATACAAAAAAACAAACCATAGAAGAAAAATGACAAATTAGATTTCATCAAAATTAAACACATCTGTTCTTCAAAATAAATCCCTTAAGAAAATGGGGAAAGTAAACCAGACTGAGATAAAGTATCTGAAACACATGTATTACAAAAAGCATTACTAAATATGTAATTACTAAATATTAGTAATAATAAATACTAAATTTAATATTAAATATCACTAAATATTACTAATATTAGTAATATTTACTAAATTTTACCAACTTTACTAATTTTTACTAAATATTTTACTAATATTTTTACTAAAATTTTTACTAAAAATTTACTAAAATTTTTTACTAAATATTTTTACTAATATTCACTAAATTTTACTAATATTTAGTAATTTACTAGATTTACTAAATTTTACTAATATTTTTAGAAAATATTACTAAATATTACTAAATATATTACTAAATATGTAATATTTAGTAAGTAATATTTCTTTCTAAAATATATAAAGAATACATCCAAGTGAATAATAACACAGTTAAGCTAATAAAAATAGGCAAAATACTTGAGCAGACACTTCACAGAAGAAGCTACATAAGTACATAAAGTACATGAAAAGATAATCTACTTATTTAGTCAAGAGGAAAATGCCAAATACTTTCAATGACTCAGACATTATAGTGGACATACTCATTTTCCCCTACTCATTGCTATGAGAAGCTGACCTGAATGATCAACATCAACTGGCTTTATTTAATAGTTTCTTGTCTCCAGTATTGGACTAATGTGGGCTTTAGCACAAGAATGGCAGGAGAGTGGAGAGAAAAGACTGGATATTCCTCTGGCTCCTCTAGGCCAGGCCTTCTACACTAAGCCTCTCAAGGCAACTTTTTCTACATCACCTTGAGGTCAAGTAAACGTCCCCTCTGTCAGTCACCCTTTTTAGAACCTAGGAGTGTTCAAAACTCAAGTGCCCCTAGCCCTAGGTTACTGCACTGTCACTTGACTTGCCTTCTCGTCACAACTTTGTGAATCTTTGCCAATAAGCCCGCCTTGAACTACCATGAATTCAAGTGGAGAGGAATGTGGTGGTTATCTGATAAGCTGAAGATGGGTATTTCCTATGACATAGAGACTCTGCTGTGGTCTTATACCTAGAAAACTGTCACACATATATGTCCCAGGTGAGATATACAAATATAAAATATAAATACTATATATATATACACCATATAGTCAATTAAGGACAGAAATGTTATGGACCTAACAGAAGCAGAGGATATTAAGAAGAGGTGGCAAGAATACACAGAAGAACTACACAAAAAAGACCTTAACCACCCAGATAACCACGATGGTGTGATCATTCACCTAGAGCCAGACATCCTAGACTGTAAAGACAAGTGCAAAAACAAAGGTCTGTGTAGTCAGAGCTATGGTTTTCCCATTACTCATGTAAGGATGTGAGAGCTAGACCATAAAGAAGGTGGAGTACTGAAGAATTGATGCCTTCAAACTGTGGTATTGGAGAAGACTCTTGAGAGTCTCCTGGACTGCAAGGAGATCAAACTAGTCAATCCTAAAGGAAATAAATCTTGAATATTCATTAGAAGGACCAATGCAGAAGCTGAGGCTCCAATGCTTTGGCCACCTGACGGGAAGAACTGACTCATTGGTAAAGACTCTGATGCTGGGAAAGATTGAAGACAGGAGGAGAAGGGGACAACAGAGGATGAGATGGTTGGATGGCATCACTGACTTGATGGACATGAGTTTGAGCAAGCTCCGGGAGATGGCGAAAAGGCTGGCATGCTGCAGTCCATGGGATCAAAAAGAGTTGGACAAGACTGAGCAACTGAACAACAACAACCATGTAATCATTTGCTTTGCTATATATATATAGTATGTGTGTACATAAATGTGTGTATATACATAGCATACATTTATATGATACATAGTATAAATATATATGTATTCTGGAAATATTCTGAATGTAGCAACTATTTCGGTCATTTTATTTTTCCAAAGGATTGATTCAAAAACATTGGAAAATGTACTACCAGTTAAATAATTTCAATTAAATAGCTCCAGAGCATTGGTCTAGAACATTTCATTTGCTTTTGGTAATAGGAGGTAGCAAACCTATAGTTTGAGTAAGAGTTATTTTTGGAAGAGAACAAAATTTCATGCACTTGTACTTTTGAAACACTTTAGGTGGAATCATACATCTACCTGAGTGGTATAATTTGTCTACCTATAAACAATGAAACACACTTTATCGTGCTTGATCACATTATAATGCAGCTGTGCTTCATGCAAAGCAGAAATAAATGAATGTAAAATGAAGCTGTTTGCTTAAAATAACTTAGTTCTTCATTTCAATTGTCTAAGTTAATGAAAACAAGTTGATATGAGTGCAGATGTATGTCATGACTTGGAACATATATCAATTATCCTACTAAAAAAAATGTCCAGTATTTTCCTAATTTTCTTAATATGTCAGTTTTGGGCCAATCATTCTTTTACATGAAGTCTAACTTTATGAATCTGGGATTGTAAAGTGAGGTGTTTGTAATCCTTAGAATTATAATAGCCAGCTAGTGCTGGCTGCCAATGGTTTGCCGGAAGGTAAGGAAATTTCTTTAGCTTTTGGTTTGATCCACTTATCCTTGTTTCTGAGTAGGTCTCAGAACTCATCTGCAGAGAAAATTATGGGCAATGAACTGCAAATGCTTCCATCTAGGGCTTTGGAGACCCAGTTATTTCTATTTAGGCAATTTGACAGAAAGAAATGGAGAAACGAAACGCAGTTTAACCGCATCCTGAATAAAATTCCACCATTATGAACTAGATATACTTTTCAATAGATCTTTTTCTTTAGGGGGAACAAATTGCTATTATCTACATAAACAAAACTGTGGAAAATTCTTAAAGAGATGGGAATACCAGACCATCTGACCTGCCTCCTGAGAAATCTGTATGCAGGTCAAGAAGCAACAGTTAGAACTGGACATGAAACAAACTGGTTCCAAATCGGGAAAGGAGTACGTCAAGGCTGTATATTGTCACCCTGCTTATTTAACTTATATGCAGAGTACATCATGAGAAATACTGGACTGGAAGAAACACAAGCTGGAATCAAGATTGCTGGGAGAAATATCAATAATCTCAGATATGCAGATGACACCACCCTTATGGCAGAAGGTGAAGAACAACTAAAGAGACTCTTGATGAAAGTGAAAGAGGAGAGTGAAAAAGCTGTCTTAAAAACTCAACATTCAGAAAACGAAGATCATGGCATCTGGTCCCATCACTTCATGGCAAATAGATGGAGAAACAGTGGAAACAGTGACATTACTTTGCCAACAAAGGTCTATCTAGTCAAGGCTATGGTTTTTCCAGTGGTCATGTATGGATGTGAGAGTTGGACTATAAAGAAAGCTGAGCACCAAAGAATGATGCTTTTGAACTGTGGTGTTGGAGAAGACTCTTGAGGGTCCCTTGGACTGCACTGAGATCCAACCAGTCCATCCTAAAGGAAATCATTACTGAATATTCATTGGAAGGACTGATGCTGAAGCTGAAACTCCAATACTTTGGCCATCTGATGCAAAGAACTGACTCTTTGGAAAAGACCCTGATGCTGGGAAAGATTGAAGGTGGGAGGAGAAGGGGATGACAGAGGATGAGATGGTTGTATGGCCTTACTGACTCAATGGACATGAGTTTGCGCAAGCTCCGGGAGTTGGTGATGGACAGGGAGGCCTGGCATGCTGCAGTCCATGGGGTCGCAAAGAGTCGGATAGGACTGAGTGACTGAACTGAGCAGAAACAGCACGGCTTCCCAGGGGGCTCAGTGGTAAAGAATTCACCTGCCAATGCAGAAGACACAGGAGACGTGGGTACTACCCCAGCATCGAGAGCGAAATGACAACCCACTCTGGTATTCTTGCCTGGAAAATTCCATAGACAGAGGAGCCAGGAGGGCTATATGGTTCATAGGGTCACAGCTGAGCACACATGCACACAAACAGCGCAAAGGTTGAATGCAATCAGTTTTTAAATTCAAATGAAAAGATTGTCATTTATCCACCATCTATGTTCAATTACCCATAGGGATAAGCATCAGATATTTTCAAAGTAATGTGCTCAACTACAGCAATATCTAAAAGCTGTTTGGTTCAGGTTACATTCTTATACAGAAAGCAATCATTAGTAGAAAATTAATCTAAGGTAAGAAAAATACTTCCTTGTACCATTTTCCACTCAATAAAAACAAGTTGCGAAATCTTGGCGCAGTTAAAACTGTGAGGGTTTAGAATCAGGCAATCCTTCCGCTGAATGTTAGCTCCCCATTTTAGGGCCTGTGTGCCCTTGGGCAGGCTACTTAACTGCTCCAAATCTCAATCGACTCACCTCTAAAACAGGAATACTTATATTTATTGCAAGGTTAATGGAAATTAAAGAGGGGAGCACTTGGTATATGGAAACAGTTATACTTCTCTTTTTACGTGAGAACCCAGAGGCACGCAGGGTTGCTGCTGCTGCTGCTGCTGGTAAGTCGCCTCAGTCGTGTCCGACTCTGTGCGACCCCATAGATGGCAGCCCACCAGGCTCCCCCGCCCCTGGGATTCTCCAGGGTTAGGTACCGTGACTATGGATGTACAACCTGCAAGCTAAGAAGCAGGACTTTGAACGCTGGTCTTCTAGCTCTGCCGCTTGCACTCAACACATACTGCCTCCCAAATGCTTTTCACCAGCTGTTTGCAGAGAGGAAACAGGGAATCGCTTTAGTGTCAAACTGGTAAGAATCCACTCATTCATTTATACACCTACTCACTCATTGATCAACCATTTACTCAGTGCTTATTACGTGCCAACCTCTGTACAAAATGCTGAGAGATAATTCATGGAGGATAATTCAGATAATGCACAGACCCTACTCCTAATAATTTCATTGTTTAGTGGGGGAGATATACCCATAAGTCACATATTATAATACAGGGTGATAAATGCTAATGACACTTGAATGCATGAAGTACCACGGACATGTAGAAGAGTAGGGAGCGGGGTCAAGGAAGGAAATTCGGAGAATGCAATGCTAAAGGGTGATTTTACATGACATGTAAAGACAACAAGGTGGAAGGGCCTCAGGCAGAAGATTTAACTTGAGGAAAATCCCTGTTATGAGAAAGACTCAGAAGACTATGAGAGAAGTAATACATGAAATAGTATGCTTGTTTGGAAGAATTATGGGAGTTCTGTGTCGCTGGAGTTGAGGAGAGTGACTCGAAATGAGAACAGCTAAAGAAGCCCAAGGAAGAAGTTAGATTGAGAGGCCCTGCATACTGAAGACTTTCTGCTGTATCTTGGTGATCTTGATAGCAAGAGTGTTATTTTCAGATCTTATTCCAGAAAGATCACTTAGGCAGCCTTAGATACAGTTGTCCCCTCCCGAAAGGGCAGAGATGCAGGAGAACAGTCTAACAGTCTAACAATTTGTTGTGCACATCCATTGCCTTGGCCCATCCAAATTCTGCTCCCCCTCCCCCCGTCTTTCGGTGACAGTGCTCCCCCTTCCTGTGGGGACCCAGTCCCCTGTGTTTTAAGTCAGATCGATCCTACAGCCACTGGGTGCATGTCCATAGCCAAGGGATGGACATACAATTCAGTCAAAGTGCCCCCAACCTCCCTGTCCATACGACTGTGTCCTTGATGTTCATGTCACCAAAAGTTAGCTAAATGAAACTTATTCCAGTTCATCTCTGCAAATTACTAGGAAAGATAGTCTGCTGGGGTTGATGAGCCTACAGAATGTGGGTCTTCAACTGCTAAGATGTACCATCAGCCATGTGGCTAAGAGCCTTCTGAGAGACGGTGCCACGGTAGAATAGTTTAGACCTCTTGGAACTGGTTGTGTCCGAAGACAGTATGCCACTGGACTTCTCTATATGTGCCGATGCGTTCCCTGTTTGTACGTGGGTTAAGTTGGGCATCTTTAAGATACAACTTAACTGGTCCTGAACACTATTAGAATAATCCAATTCGAGACTGCAGAAAAGTTATGCCTTTGGAATCATAGATGTCTACTACTTAGAACCTATGTATGCAAATTTGGACAACTTGACTAAACTTTGAGCTTCAGAATCACATGTAAATGTAATATTACTGTTGCACGTCCACTAGAAAAGACAGGTAATATGATTAGATCTAACTGGATGTACGTTTGTGTGTGTTTGTGATCAGTTGTGGCCAACTTCTTGTGACCCCCTGGTCTATAGCCCATCTAGCGCCTCTGTGAGATTTTCCAGGCAAGAATACTGGAGCAGGTTGCCATTTCCTACTCCAGGGGATCTTCCCAATCCAGTGATCAAACCCACATCTCCTGTATTTCCCGCATTGGTTGGTGGATTCTTTACCACTGTGATAACCATTGGTGATATAAACAAACTGTGGTTTCAGTATATTTTGATCAGCACAGAAATCTCTTAAAATTAGCAGAAAATACCACTTAGAGTTCTGTTTTGGTATCAGATGACTTTTTAAGTTTTTAAGACATATGAGATTTAAATCACTAAAATCAGGGAGAAAATACTTGACGATGGTCCCTATGAATAAGTCTGATCCTTGAGACTCGGCTACATACATTCTGAAAGAAAAAGGGGGACTCGGCTTACTAATCTACCAAAATGGACCAGAATGGACCACTGAAGATATCAGAACTTCTTTTTTTTTAAATGTTTCATAACTTCAACAGTATGAGTCTAGTTGAAATATAAGTACAATTTCTAGACGTAATAAATATGAAATAATACAGTTCCCCTCCCCAAAAGCAAGCCATACGTATTCTTCCACTGGCTAAGTGGTAAAGAATCTACATGCAATGCAGGAGACATGGGTTTGACCCCTGGCCTGGGAAGATCCCCTGGAAAAGGAAATGGCAACCCACTCCAGTATTCTTGCCTAGAAAATCTCATGGACAGAGGAGCCTGGCAGGGTACAGTCCATGGGGTTGCAAAAGAGCTGGACATGATTTAGCAACTAAGCAATAACAACCTGCATAAAAAGTGAATGGGTCTTTATGTTATTTGAGACTATGAATTAAAATAAGTTAACTCATTATTTTTCTTATCATGTCATGTTGGATGAAATTCCAACAAACAAATCTTGCTTTTTGGGTCCTATTCTCTAAAGGAATAAATCTATAGAAAATATTTTTCTACACTTTTTCCTTCCTCTTTACCAGAACAATTTTCCAATGATGCTGAGTTGATTTTCAGACTATAAAAAATTATGAAGGTCCAATTGAAAGAAAGAAAAATTATTTCATTTCAAATCTGCTTCACAAATGAGTTCAGATACACCTTTAATACAGAAAAAAGGTATATATTGATATTTTTAAATAATGCTGCTAAATATAAACCATTTCAAAACTATAGAATAGAAAGCAGAGGTGTTTAAAGGCTGCAAGATTTAAAGGGCACAATTTGCATAAACAAATGCATATTTTCCAAGACAAAATGTCTTGAATAAAGAAATCATATATGCAAATAGTTAAAATAAGAGTTCAAGGTATATGAACAAAGTGTTTTTCAATAATGAGACTTGATTTGGGGAGGTTTTTACCTAAAGCTTCTGCTTAAGAAGCATTTCATAGAATATTAACTTTCAATACCCTAAAAACCCTAGCTCCTCACATAAGTGAGAATGCCACATTTCAGCACAATATATATTTCCTCACACTTACACCTTTACCTGAAACTCACTGGTTTTCAGATGTTGTTAATGCACTAGATTCTAGAACTGACTGTGTATTTCCCATAACATAAAGATTTCTCTAATACACTAGGTTTACGGTCTTTGTTTTCAGTGAAATTTGCTTTGAGACATAGAGATTTAAGCAAAAAATGGTAGTGAATGTTGGGTTTGTTCTCTAGCAATGTTTCAGTCCCCACCAAAATCCCAAATCAGAGGGATTAGGACTTTTGAGACCCTGATCCCCTTTTGAGAATTTGCTTATACTGATGAGTAGGCAAAAAGCATGGAAGAAGCGCTGGCATCACCTACACGTGCAGAAGGTTGAGAGAAGACTCCCGAACAAGCACATTCACACCTCACCGTTGTTACAAACATTAAATTTTCTCTTAACATGGCTGATAACTACACTTCCTAAATGTATTTAACTCTAATTACATGATTCTTTCAAATATAAGTTGGCATTTTAAATTGCATTAGAAACACTATTCACTACTGATTATTTAACTTATACTAAGAGAATTTCCCTCCTGTCAAAGTTATTTCCAACATTCTAAAAATGCTCATCAAAAGCAGAGACAAAGCTATTACCTCCACAGAAAATTTTCTCTTGGAGGAAAGAGGAATTGACATAGAGAGCAGAATTATAAGCTGCTGGATGAGACCAACACTTACATACTTCCTATTTTGAGATCTTTCTTTTGGATGAAGGAAGAGTTAAAAAAGTAACTCTATTTTAATTACTCTTTTGGAAAACAATTATTAACATTCAAGTCTAATCTTCAATAAATGAAGATGATAGTAAAAAAAAAAAAACAAACAAAAAAAACCACCTTAAAAACCTTGCTACAGCTGGGAATCAACTTTTCCTTTCCTTCTTTTTTTTCCTGTCAGAATCAAAACAAATTCTAACTTTAATGGGCAAACCATATGAAACAGGAATGGCAAAGATGGCACCTGTGCCTCATTTTCTTCCGCCAGTCCTGGTGGCTGGGGAGACCACAGGTTCCAGGTTGCCAGGCGGTTCTGGCTCCAGCCTGTTCTCCCTGCAAAACTGATAATCAATCTTCATTTCACTGTCCTTTGAGGGCAGTTTGGACGTTAAATATATGCCCTTCTTGTAGTAGGTCCTGCAAACCAATGTGGCTTCAGATACAGTGCTTTGGGCAGCTACTGCCAATCAATCACAGCTCAACACTAATTGAAACTGAAATTAGGTGAACAGGCATTCAAATAAAATTGGAGTGCAGTATGAAAAAAAAACTGAAATATTTGTCCCACCAAAGTGCTCTCTTCCTCTCTCCCTTTCCACTAAACTACCGAAGAAAGAGCAAAGTACTAGATATCAGGTAGTTTTATTTTGGGTCTTGAGGATCTCTTGGCTTAAATTTTTTTTAGTTTTGAGATTAAAGCGCTGAATTAAATCAGCTATGGGATTTGTTTCAATGCCCACTCTGTGACTCTGTCCCTGGTGTCTGATTAGCAAATTGAAAGGTTTCCTTTCTTTCATAACTGGTAAATTTGTTTAAGTGGCAGTTAACTAAAGTGCTGTCTCTGTGTTACTTTTTTTTTTTTTTAATTCTCTTCAGGAGGAATTCTCTCCGTCTTTGGGCCCTTGTCCACTTGGTTCACACAGATGCCAGCCGACACTGCAGACACTCCTCCTGAGCTCCAAACACTATTAAATCTCTCCTCTCAAATGTAGCAAACCTCAAACTGAACTATGTTGGCTTCTAAACATACGCCCTCCTTCCAGCACACCTGTCTCACGTAAGGGTGTTACCATCTACCTTGTTCCTCAAACACTGGACTTGGCTTCTTGCAAGGGCTCTGAGAGGGTTTGGCTGATACTCAAGTCTCTCCTGCAAATGAAGGCTTCCCACCTCTCTTTCCGCCTCTGTCTCGGTGTCAGCCACCCTGGCTTTTCACTTCCTTGTGTAATTCTTGGTCTGGTACCTTCACTCATACTCGTTCTTCTTCCTTGAACCCTCTCTTCAGGTGTCAATATACACGTACCTCCTCAGTTCAGTTCAGTTCAGTCGCTCAGTCGTGTCCGATTCTGTGACCCCACGGACTGCAGCACGCCAGGCCTCCCTGTCCATCACCAACTCCCAGAGCTTACTCAAACTCATGTCCATAGAGTCGGTGATGCCATCCAATCATCTTATCCTCTGTCGTCCCCTTCTCCTCCTTCCCTCAATCTTGCCCAGCATCAGGGTCTTTTCAAATGAGTCAGCTCTTCGCATGAGGTGGCCAAAGTACTGCAGCTTCAGCTTCAACATCAGTCCTTCCAATGAGCACTCAGGACTGATCTCCTTTAGGATGGACTGGTTGGATCTCCTTGCAGTCCAAGGGACTCTCAAGAGTCTTCTCCAACACCACAGTTCAAAAGCATCAATTCTTCGGCATGCAGCTTTCTTTATAGTCCAAGTCTCACATCCATACATGACCACTGGAAAAAAACATAGCCTTGACTAGACAGACCTTTGTTGGCAAAGTAATGTCTCTGCTTTTTAATATGCTGTCTAAGTTGGTCATAACTTTCCTCCCAAGGAGTAGGTATCTTTTAAAATTTTTCATGGCTGCAGTCACCATCTGCAGTGATTTCGGAGTTGAAAAAAATAAAGTCAGCCACTGTTTCCCCATCTATTTGCTATGAAGTGACGGGACCAGATGCCATGATCTTCGTTTCCCTGAATGTTGAACTTTAAGACAACTTTTTCACTCTCCTCTTTCACTTTCATCAGAGGCTCTTTAGTTCTTCACTTTCTGCCATAAGGGTGGTGTCCTCTGCATATCTGAGGGTGTTGATATTTCTCCCGGCAATCTTGATTCCAGCTCATGGACCTCCTCCAGGAAGTCCAGTTCCTTAACCCAAGACGGTCAGCTCCTCCTTCAGTGTTCGCTATCGCATCCTCCCCACCGTCTTTTCTAAATATATCTCACTCGCCGTCAGTTGCTCCCTGTTGGTCTGTTTTATCAAACAGTCCAGACAGCTTTATCCCAAGGCCTAGCACAATGCCTAGCATGTCTACAGATGGAAAAATAGGCATTAAAACGTTTGTGAACAAATGACTCAGTGAATTTCTGAGCATCATTTAACTCAACTGCACCATGATCACTGTAAGGACTGAAGGGTTTTGCAAAGGTTTCCTTCACTTGTCAAGAGTCTTAGTTACTCAAACGAAGGAGAGACTTTCTGGGCAGAGTTGGACTAATGGCCCAGCTGAATCCAGGCCTCAAAGGCCCTTGTCAAAACAGCCTCACTAACGATCAGCTCCTCTCATCCTTGCTTCCATCACCCTATGGCCCTGTTCTCCCTGGATCTTCAAGCAAAGCAGATTGCCTTCCGCAAGGTGGGTGGGCCTCAGCCAATCAGTTGAAGGCCCTGAGACAGAAAACAGATTTTCCAGAGAGGAAAGGATGGAATTTGGCCTCAAGACTATGACACAGAAACCTTGTCTGAGCTTCCAGCCTGCCAGCCTGCCCTACAAATTTCAGACTCAAAATTGCAGCATTTACTCTTACCTGAATATCCAAACTGCTAGCAGGCCCTGCACATTTTGGACTTGCCAGCCCCCACAATCATTAGCACCAGTTCCATAAAATGAGTCTATTTCTATAAATCCTGTGGGTTCTACTTCTCTGGAGAATCTTGAGTGATGATGCCCTGGCTTACCCAGAGGCAGGTTGAATAAAACCTCTGGTTCACAAATCTTCCATAATGACATGAAAGAGAATTGGGAAATTTCCCTAAATTAAGGGAATCAGGTAGATAAAAAACTAAAAGACATCTATATATTCCTCAATGTCAAACACTTAGGTATTTTTAATTAGGTTATTAATATATCATTCTTTTTCCCCCAGAAAAAAAAATAAATATATTCTCCAATATTCCTCATCCTCCACGTAAGTTTCTTGCACACAACTGACACTTTATTACTTACATACTTGGGGGTAGGGGAAGAATCAGATTATAACAATATTACTACCTAGAACATGACAATAAACCATAGTGTTGGGGAAATTCATGTTAATCTGACACCAGTTTTATTAAGATCTTGCCAAATTTTAGTTTTCCTTTAATAAAAAAGCAGAAATAATAAAGCATTTCAGCTTTTGGATGTTTAAATAACCAGACATAGTTTAATCTCAGAGCGTTACACTGATAGCTAAGAAGGATGAACACTGACATATATTATTATAGCAAAAATGTAGATGTTATGAAAATGATCAGATGATAAATACATTATATTCTCTCTTGGATTATGGTTGTTAAAATGTCTCTGGAATTGAATAGCAAAACCTCAAGGGCAACATTTGTAACAGGGTCAAACTGATAAAAGGAAAGCTTTATTTTCCTCTTGGGAGATTCAGAAGAAAATAATTTGGTCAAATATGAAACTCTAGGATTATTTTTGTCTACAAAATTGATCTGAAAACTCAGGCAAAACCGAAATATGCTATGCCTCTATTGTTAAGAATTATGCTATCTCCACCTAAAAATTTTGTAAAGTGGTGGAACTGACTTCGGCATTCTGTGTACATCCCCTTGTTTTGCTCTTCTTTTGATATATTTTCAGAATAGCGAGCCTTGAATGTTCTAATAAGATAGGATAATGGTCTATCAGTTCATTGGGCGTAACTACAAAATGATAAATTAGAGCTAGACATGGAAAAGCATGTAATTTCTTAAAAATAGAAAAGTATACAATTTGGAATTTGTTATGCACTGAGCATACGCTTAGAATTTCTACAGTCGTTCATAGAAAATAAACTACATTATTCCAGGACAATTGAAAGGTATACAATCAGCCATTTATTTTATGTAAAACATTGAAAGGTTTACAAACCATTCAAATTAATCTTTGGAACATCCAAATTGATTGTTTCATACATACAGCTATTTTATCTGTAAGTGCGATACTATAAAGACACACAGAGGCTACTACACATGGCCTGGACATGTGCAGATGAAACACATAATACATTTTTTAAATGCTATGAAAGAATCTCCAAAAAATGGCAGAATAAATGCACACTACATTGGCAAAGGCTGAAGTAATTAGGCGTGCACCATGCCAAGTCATACAGCAGCGATCTTCTTGTCAAAACAAAACAAACAATATTTTTTTAAGTGTTTTGGTATTTTGCTGTGCATGTACACATTGAAACACACATATCATACAATATTAATGAAATACACTTGCGTGTTTTTCCTTAGCACTCTCAGAAGGACCCATATACATATTAGATGCCTGGCTCTGAGTAATCACCATGGTAGGAACTCTTAGGACTTTGATTCAGGAATTGTGTAAAAGACTTATGGACAGATTGCTTTCAGAGTCTTGACCTATTCTTTCCAATAGCCTTAGCAGAGGCATACCTCACTCATCAGGGAGGGATTCGAGGCAAAAGGTATTTGATTTGACATCTTGGCTTCTTTCTCCCAAAGCCTCCTTCATACCTGTACACGCTCTGCACCCTGCCTAATACCACCGCTCACTTTCAACAGTTAACCCTGGGCTGTGACAGCCACACAACTCGGTCACACAGCACATCCTTGGGGACTTCTTTGGGTTGTCTTACAGGGCTGGGGTGCAGCAGAAGAAAGCCTGGTGCTTGCTCACCCCAAAGGATAATGAACGCTGGAATTAAAGTTATTTACATTGAACATCTGATGAGATTTTTAAACCCACTTTATTTGGGTTTGGGAATTATGAACATGCATACTAGATATCGGTCAAATAATGTATTTAGATATTAAATAATAACAGGGATATTACCAAAATCTTATTTTCTTTTAATATTTTATCAAGACTTGGTAGATTTTAGTAATAATTACAAACATTCGAAAGAAGACAAAATTTTATATCCTGATTCTTAGTTCCAAATTACTTTAGGCACCAATAATAATATTAATGATAATAAAAATAATGTTCTAGTGGTCGTGTATGGATGTGAGAGCTGGACTATAAAGAAAGCTGAGTGCAGAAGAATTGGTGCTTTTGAACTGTGGTGTTGGAGAAGACTCTTGAGAGTCCCTTGGACTGCAAGGAAATCTAACCAGTCCATCCTAAAGGAGATCAATCCTGGGTGTTCACTGGTAGGACTGATTTTGAAGCTGAAACTCCAATACTTTGGCCACCTGATGCAAAAAGTTGACTCATTGGAAAAGACCATAATGCTGGAAAAGATTGAGGGCAGGAGGAGAAGGAGACAACAGAGGATGAGATGGTTGGATGGCATCACCAACTCGATGGACATGAGTTTGAGTAAGCTCCAGGAGTTGGTGATGGACAGGGAGGCCTGGTGTGCTGCAGTTCATGGGGTTGCAAAGAGTTGGACACGACTGAGCGACTGAAGGGAATTGAATATTTATTTTTAAGTTCTATATTTCCATGAGCTCATATAACCCTAACATCCTTGTGAGGTTGGTTCCATCATCATTATTTGCAGGTGAAGGAAGAGAGAAAAAGAGACAAAGAAACTTGCCAAAGATTACACAGCTGGTGAGAAGCAGAGCTGGGATTGGCATGCAGTCCAGTTCCGGAGCCTGTGCTCAGAAGGCAGCAGCTGCTTTTTCTTGAAGTTTCTGAAATGTTGTTTATATATATATATATATATATATATATGACTACATGGAATGCAGCGCACCAGGCTTTCCTGTCCTTCAGTACCTTCCAGAGTTTGCTCAAACTCATGTTCATTGACTCGATGATGGCATTTCATCCTCTGTTGCCCCCTTCTCCTCCTGCCCTCAATCTTTCCCAGCATCGGGGTCTTTTCTAATGAATTGGCTCTTCCCATCAGGTGGCCAAAGCACTGGAGCTTCGGCTTCGGCATCAGTAGTTCCACTGAATATTCGGACGTGCTGTAAGTCCTGGATGCAGAGCTCTCAGCCTGACTTTGGGACTCTGTTCAGTGCTTCTTCCACTAAGCAGGCTTCCCGCAAGAAAGCGGGTTCCACTGAATGCCACTGACCCTTACGATCTGGGAGGACCCCCACGCCAAGCTAAGAAAGGGAAGAGCAGGCAGGCCCTATCCCCCAGCCACCTACCCTCTGGTGGCCTTCTTCTCATCAGAAACCTAGTCTTAGCAGAGAAAGAATTAACCCCTTCCTCCAGCACTCCCCAGTACCTCTCCTGGACAGGGGCAAGTGTCTGTGAAAGCAGCTGTGGGGAGGGGAGTGTGAACCTCAGTGCCAGGACCCATCCTGCCTTTGAGAGCCCCCTGCACATCAGGGTGACAACTCGTCCTGACTGGCCTGGAACCCACGTGTTGCAGAGAAGTCCCCTCACCCTACCTCACGTAGACGCAGAGCCTCAGGGCCTCCAGAACCATCCCGCAGGCCGTCTCCTTTCTGTGCCCTGAAGTTTACAGCGCCTGATGCTGGGCTACCACCAGGCTAGACATCACACATACTCATTCCCAGCGCACTGACGCTAGGCGTGAAGTGAAGAAATTCACTGATGACAGATCAGCAGAGTCAGTAAATGGGAGATCTGAAAGGATCACAGACCTCAGCATCTCAGCATAACATTTCTGCACTGGGGACCAGAAGCTATGGTCAAAGGAAACCTCACAGTCTGCATTTAACGGAACACAGGTTTGTAACCTCGGCATGAACAATAGCCTCCATTATATCTTCACATTTATTTCTTGATAAGCTTGTGTTGTCTACCCCATGGAGGAGTGACTCTCTGGGTTAGCTGCCATCTCATTATCTAGTCTAATGATAAGACCTCAAGTTCTGAAAAGGACGCAAAGTGAGCAGACACAAGGTAATCCTAGGTTCTGTGCAGCCTGAGGTTTATACAATTTGGGGGTACTGTTTGAGAAACAAAATATAACAGCACAAATATTATTTTACAAAGAGAAAATAGGGCTTCCCAGATGGTGCTGGTGGTAAAGAATCTGGTAAAGGAGACACAAGAGATGGGGGTTCAATCCTCAATCTCTGAGTCAGGAAGATCCCCTGGAGAGGAAGCGTCACCCCACTTCAGCATTCTTGCCTGGAAAATTTCCAAGGACAGAGGACCCTGGTGGGCTACAGTCCATGGGGCCACAAAGAGTCGGACACAGCTGAGCACAGCAGGAAAGAGAAAATAGAAAGATGGTTCGATCTTTCATTTAGCTTCCTGGTTAATTTAATTTTTTTCTTTTTTTTACTGATAGTTTGAAAAACTATCTTTCATCTTCACAACTAGTTATTGGTTATGACATGCACATTTTTAGAATTGTCAAATTTGGGAAATCCAAAATTTCTCTCACAAGTGAACTACATGATTTAAGAGTTCTTCAAGTTTTCTCGAACAGAAGGTAATCTTAAATATTCTGAATTCATGAAATCATTAACTAGCTTGTTGTCAGTCCCCTGTGGTAGTGGCTTATTGGCATAGATCTATGGGTTATTTTCACTGGTGTCACAACTTTATATAAAAACAGCAGGAAATTCGAATCTTTTTCCTATGGGTTCATATGAATCACTTCTCTTCATTATTGGGTTATCAAGAAATCTGAGAGCTATTTAAAATGTATCTCTTTCCAGATGAATTATTGGTTTTGGTTTAACATGTTTGCTATTTGGAAATCCCAGACTGCTTTGGGACAAGATAATCAGATATGCTAAGACACGGTTCAATATGTTGGAAGGCAGAAAGCATTCAACCTCACAAACAGTTACTTGCTCATGAAGCGTTACTAAAGGCCATTGTCTTACAAAGAAAGAAATGGTGACAAATTTTGTTTTACATAATTTGCATGAGAAAGCCAAATCAATATATGGACACATTTATAATATGTAATATGTATTGCATTACAGATTTTATTTTCTTGGGCTCTAAAATCGCTGTGGACAATGACTACAGCCATAAATTTAAAAGATGCTTGCTCCTTGGAAGGAAAGCTATGGCAAATCTAGACAGTGTATTGAAAGCAGAGACATCATTCTGCCAACAAAAGTCCAGATAGTCAAAGTTATGGCCTTTCCAGCAGTCATGTATGGATGTGAGAGTTGGACCATAAAGAAGACTAGGTGCCAAAGAATTGATGCTTTCCAACTGTGGTGCTGGAGAAGACTATGGGAAGTCCCTTGGACAGTAAGGAGATGAAACCAGTCCATCCTAAAGGAAATCAACCCTGAATATTCATTCGAAAGACCGATACTGAGGCTGAAGCTCCAGTGTTTTGGCCATCTGATGCAAAGAGCTGACTCACTGGAAAAGACCTTGATACTGGGAAAGATTAAAGGCAGGAGGAGAAGGGGACGATGCTTGGATGGCATCACTGACTTGATGGACATGAGTTTGATCAAACTCTGAGAGATAGTGAAGGACAGGGAAGCCTGGCGAGCTGCAGTCCATGGCGTCACAAAGCATCAAATATGACTAAATGACCGAGCAACAAACGTACCGCGTTATTGTGAGAACACAGTCCTCCCCTTTCCATTTTCTCACACATCCAGTACGTCATATAACCCTTACATACCCAGGAACTTACCAGCGTGTACCTGTGGTTCCACACACTGCTGATCTTGCTTCTCCTCTCGTTTCTCAGGCGTTTGCTGCGTGGGTCTGCAGCCTGCAGCACAGGACACGCTCATACCGAGATACCTCCAGCGGACCTCCAGGTGATGCCCTTTCTTGTGTTGGCACAGTGAGAAGGAAGAGTGAACCACAAAAGGCGTCACACTGAACTTACGCTCAGTGTATCTCCACATCAATTTCCTCTTAGCCAAATCCCACGACTGCCAAGTGCCCCTCTAACTTCCACCGCACAGGGGAAATGTGACGGAAGGAAGCCAGAGCAGAAAGAGACAGCAGCGTAACCAACTGCGGTTACAATACCTACTTTCTCAAATTTTGTAAGGACACATGGTTGTGTGAACGCCCTGCCTAGGCCCTCCCAGGGTTGAGGACCAGGGTCATGCCAGTGAGTGACCCTGTTATCTTCACAGCACAGCCATCTCTTCACAGACATGATCAAATCTACCAAAATCAACCAGGTGATATTACCTGGATAAACTCTCCCTGCGTCAATTACTAACAACATCATCCTATAAAAGAAGGAAAAGAACTGGCTGAAACATTCGACTGTCCTCATAGTAAAATACCAACACTACAATGAAATCATCGTTCTTGACTTTGGGCAAAGCGATGACAAATTCACTGAGGAGGCAACCAAGACACATCCTGCTGTGTGAAGTAAACGTGTTTAAGGCTTCTTGTATCCTGTAAGTAATAATCAGAGAACTCCAAACAAGACTGCCAGACGCATGGTATGCAGTCTGTGCATCTATGCGGATTTTTATAAGGTTTCAGAAAGAACCAAGATTGTTATTCGTATATAGAAAGTACTGCAGCCTTTCTCTTCGGATTATACAAGTCTTAAGCCATCATATTCGGAAAGATTAAGCAAACTAATCCAAACACTGACTTGTTTAATGCTAGGCATTGTTGTCAAGATTAGGCTAGGCAAAGAAAGTAAGTTTTCATAAGAGAGCTTTTAAATGTATAAGGAAGTAAGGAATAATCTTGTGCATGCGTGCTAAGTCGCTTCAGTCATGTCCGGCTCTTTTTGACCCTATGGACTGTCACCTGCCAGGCTTTTCTGTCCAAGGGATTCTCCAGGCAAGAATGCTGGAGTGGGCTGTCATGCCCTCCTCCAGGGGTTCTTCCGGAACCCAGGGATCGAACCCACGTCTCTTATGTCTCTGGTATTGGCAAGTGGGTTCTTTATCACCAAAGCCACCTGGGAAGCCCTAAGCAAAAATCTTATCTGATGCTGATAAAGATTAAGATGTAAGATCATGCAGTTAATGCTCCTTCTATATTGGTAACTGACAATCACAGAACTCTATGGCCTTGAACTTTGGGTGAAAGACCAGAGACACAGAGGTATACTGTATAGTTGAAATATTTCCTTCTAATTAGCAGGAATTATCACTTGGAATAGAGTTGAAGTTAACTTGTATAATTCATGGAGGGTACACTTTATTTCCCTGGAGAAGGAAATGGCAACCCACTTCAGTATTCTTGCCTGGACAATCTCATGGACAGATGAGCCTGGAAGGCTATAGTCCATGGGGTTGCAGAGTCAGACATAACTGAACGACTATCATTTATGCTTTATTTTGTTTGCTGGCATATATTGTTTAATTTTAATCTTCAACATGATAGAATGAAATTTTTGATGTCTTCTTGTCAATATTATTGTATTTGATGTACCTAAAAAACACTTTCACTATGTTTAATAAATTCCTTTAATAATAATATATGCCAGCAAGAATCATAACAATTTCTATCCAAATTGTTAAATTTCTGATTCTGTTTCAATAAAAATATTCTCTCTAAAAATACATACTTTGCAAATCTGGTCTGATTTCTTCTATAAAGTTTGTTTCACATAGCAATGAACAGGAAAAAATCCAAATCAACAAAAGGAAATATTTATCTATAAAAACTTAACTGGTGACCTTACCATTAAGAAAAACCATGCAATACCATGCAGTCCACATCAACTTAGAACGTCTAAGACTTGGCAGACCATAAATATCAGTCTAATTTTCACGGGTGGGCAGAGTCAGCTGGACCTGGCATGGACCCAAATGGATCTCTTCCTCAAAAACCTTACTGACCTTTTAACCACTTAGAGATTGCAATCCCTTTTATGAATTTTTGCATTAATAATTTTTGGTCCCATATAATTTTGTAACTAAATAATGATACAAAAATACTATTTTAAATTTTGTAGTCAACTTGGGCTTCCTTTTTCCACCAAACTGTAATGTCCTAGAGAGCAAGGCGTATGCTTTGTATTCATCTACATTTTCTATCTGCCTAGCTTAGAATAAAGCCTTATAATCAAGAAATACTTCTTGGATTAAAGCCTATACTGTGTCATTCTATGCAGTGCTGTTCCAGATCATGGGTCTGGGCTTGAGAGAGGCTATCACAGAAATAGCCTCATATTCATCCATTTTTATCAGTGATAGGAGGCTCAACCCACTTGGGTCCCAAACTGTTAAAAGTACAAAGTCTATCCACACAATCTCAGTAAAATCAGAAGGAAAAAGTACAATCACGGACCCTGCTTGGGTCTACCTGCCCTGCTGTGCTTTTGTGACTGCTGACAAAATCACTGACTTCTGCTTGTGTGAGCTGCGACTGCAGTAGTGATCACGCAGACTTCACCTTGGCCCCTGATGAGGATGTCTGGGGCAACGCTCTCATCGCATCTCTGGCCCAGGGGGTTGAAGATGACTTGCTCACCTTCCAGAGCCACACCACTGATTATTTCAGTTAAAGTCAGGGACACATTACACACACCAATTTCCTGACTGGGTGGCTCCCAACCTGCGGATTACTTCCAACAGGGCGAGGGGAACCAAGGACAGCCTCGTTTTGGAAAGCCTTCCTAGTTGTCTGTGTGCTATGCTCCCTATCGCTGGGTCCATCCTGTGGGGCTTGGGGAGCAGAACCCGCAGCCTGGGGCTTTCTTCCTAATGATCTGGGTCAATGGCAACCCCACGAGAGAAACCAGATGATTGAATCAGAATCGGATTTGCACTCATAGGGTCCTGAAGGGTGCACCAACCACGTGGGCCTGCAGATGCCATCTGGGTAAAGAAAGAAGTGCCGTGTCCAGGAACGACCAGGGTGGATTATCAGATTTTCAAAATAGGTCTATACATTTCTTTGACCCTTCATCCTGATCATTACCCAGAATGTGGACAGAAGATGATCCCTCTCTGGGGACAACTGCATTTGGTGACTGCAGTGTCCTACTAAAGTGTAAAAGTGTGTGGCTCAGGAAGAGATAAAAGAATTTTGGAGAGTCAGTTTTTGAAGACTCCCAATGCTTCCCCTGGTGGCTCAGAGAATAAAAAAGCATCTGGCTGCAATGAGGGAGATCTGGGTTTGATTCCTGGGTTGGAAAGATCCCCTGGAGGAGAAAATAGAAACCCACTCCAGTATTCTTGCCTGGGAAATCCCATGGACAGTGAAGCCTGGTGCAGACTACAGTCCATAAGGTCACAAAGAGTCAGACACAACTGAGCATTTCACTTTCTTTCTTTTGCAATGCTTATTGATGCTTAACAATGCCTGTGGATTGCAGGCAGAGTGGAATGTCCATCAGCCCACTCTTGAGTGGTTTTGTGATAAAAAGCATAAACTCTATCAGACCGCAAACATGAAAGTTGGGACAAGTGTATTTCAAGGGCCCAGCAGTGGGGCTAGAGCGAGCTGATCAGAATACAGCAGCAGCGCAGCTGAGAAGAACGCCAGCAGTGACGAAGCGCCACCCACCCAGAGCCTCAGGGGGAGGCCAAGGGTCCAATGCGACGGGTCTTCCAGGAGCAGGTGGGGGCAAAGCCCTGGGCAAAGTGCCCCTGAGATACAAACAGGACTCAGGGCTGGCAGGCAGTGGTAGCCCTGGGGCAGATCCAGAGTTCTGCACTTTGTCACTTTGCACCCCACGTGTGGCGGTGAACATACCACCTCGCCCAGTGTGAAGACGGGCCCAGGCAGCCGCAGTGGCCGTCTGGGCAGTGTAGGCTCCATCGGTAGCTTGAGCCCAGTCAGTCTAGTCAGAGAACAGGGCCATACTCTGGGCACCTATTCGAGGGACCCAGAGAGTTTGATCAACCGTGTGATTTGTTTCCATGGCCTGCAATTCCCTCAAATAAATAACTTAACAGTGTGTAGTTTTCCAACAGTGGCAGACCAAGTAACGAGGCCATTGGCAACCAACTAAAATAAGAGTCATGAAAAATATAACAAGAGTTATAAAGAGGAGTATTGACCAGAGCTGGCCTTGAGCTCTGCCTACGGAAAGGAGCATCCACATTCATTTTTTTGTTTCGGCCCAGCTGGAGCTGGCGTTGAGCAAGTGTGGCAGCCCAGTGAACAGCACTGGGTCTCCTCTTAGCCTGATCACAGGGGAAGCAGGCCCAGACAGAGGTGTTTAGGAGAACCTTGATAAACTGGAGGCCCTACCGAGCTACCCACTTTGCTTCAGGTGGCAGAGTGGGAGATAAGTTTCCCCTCCTGGATAGCTGTCCGTTTTTCACATAAAGCCACGATGTCACTGGAGTCAGGCTAGATATGTTCCTGAAAATACTATTTCCACTTGAAGAGCTAAGCTTGTTGGGCCCTTCCCACACCTGGGTCACTGAGTCCAAGCTGACCTATGCCAAAATGTGATCATTAGGGCAGAGAATCACAAGACCTCTTTGGATCAGGCACCCAGTTTTGGCAACAGCCCAGTTGTAAGCTAACAGCTGCTTTGCAAAAAGGTGTTGTTGTTGTTGTTTTAAATTTATTCATTTATCTATTTTAATTGGAGGCTTATTATTTTACAATATTGTAGTGGTTTTTGTCATACATTGACATGAATCAGCCATGGGTGTACATGTGTTCCCTATCCTGAAGCAAAAAGGTGTTTGGGGCAGCCGAGTCAGAGAGGCGTAAGGACAAAAGTCAAAGGGGTGCTTCCAGGCAGAGGCTGCCCCCACTTCCAGGCTCCAGTCTCCGAAACCGTCAGTCACAGAGGCTTGGAGCTCAGGTGATGGGGCCTCCAGAGTGGAGCAGGAACTATAGATTGCTGAGTGGCTTTCGACACAGCCTGTTGGTTTGGGTCCCACCCAATGACGCTGACGCATGAGTTATGTGATATAAATTTCAGGGAGAATGCCCGAGTGGGACACACACTGTCCCTACATCCAAAGAGTAATTAGGCCACACGGCCTCCTTTTGGGCAGCGAGGACGAAGAGACACAAGTCTTCCCTTATCTGAGTGACCTTAAGGAGAAGTGCACACACCAAGTGAAAGGAAAACCTGTACGGGGCGGACTCTGGAGGGCAAGACGTTGCTTCCTAACCTAACCCCAGAGACAGTTAGGTTAGGAAGTAACTTTAACTGTGGTAAATATAAGTATTAGAGGTTATAAACATTGACAGTGAGGAGCCAGGAGAAAAGAAAGGAAAAGAAACATTGGACAGCTGGTGAGGATTTCACAGCTGGAACCCAGAAAGGATGAATTTTTTTTCTACTACATATCATCCTATTTGAGACATAGATATTGATACAGATACAGATATGAAATAGATATTATAAGTAGACATGCTTATCACTTAAATATTTTCTGCTTTATTTATTTTTCCTGAGGACCAATAAAAGGAGGTAAGAATCCAAGGTAAAGGATAATCATTTGAGTTTCAAGCTAGACTGGATTTTGTATTCAATATAAATTACAATTCATGGCAATGATCTCTCAAAGAGATTACTTTAATCTCCTAATTTAGGTGGTCTGAACTCGAACGACCCATCATTTCTTCTGAAATTATCGGCCAGTTTTGAAGATTACTTCAGTTCAGTCGCTCAGTCATGTCCGACTCTTTGCGACCCCATGAATCGCAGCATGCCAGGCCTCCCTGTCCATCACCAACTCCTGGAGTTCACCCAGACTCACGTCCATTGAGTCCGTGATGCCATCCAGCCATCTCATTCTCTGTCATCCCCTTCTCCTCCTGCCCCCAATCCCTCCCAGCATCAGAGTCTTTTCCAATGAGTCAACTCTTTGCATGAGGTAGCCAAAGTACTGGAGTTTCAGCTTTAGCATCATTCCTTCCAAAGAAATCCCAGGGCTGATCTCCTTCAGAATGGACTGGTTAGATCTCCTTGCAGTCCAAGGGACTCGCAAGAGTCTTCTCCAACACCACAGTTCAAAACCATCAATTCTTCAGCACTCAGCCTTCTTCACAGTCCAACTCTCACATCCATACATGACCACTGGAAAAACCATAGCCTTGACTAGATGGACCTTAGTCGGCAAAGTAATGTCTCTGCTTTTGAACATACTATCTAGGTTGGTCATAACTTTTCTTCCAAGGAGTAAGCGTCTTTTAATTTCATGGCTGCAGTCACAATCTGCTGTGATTTTGGAGCCCAAAAAAATAAAGTCTGACACTGTTTCTACTGTTTCCACTCTTTCCCCATCTATTTCCCATGGAGTGATGGGACCGGATGCCATGATCTTCATTTTCTGAATGTTGAGCTTTAAGCCAACTTTTTCACTCTCCTCTTTCACTTTCATCAAGAGGCTTTTTAGTTCCTCTTCACTTTCTGCCATAAGGGTGGTGTCATCTGCATATCTGAGGTGATTGATATTTCTCCCGGCAATCTTGATTCCAGCTTGTGTTTCTTCCAGCCCAGTGTTTCTCATGATGTACTCTGCATATAAGTTAAATAAGCAGGGTGACAATATACAGCCTTGACGCACTCCTTTGCCTATTTGGAACCAGTCTGTTGTTCCATGTCCAGTTCTAACTGTGGCTTCCTGACCTGCATACAGATTTCTCAAGAGGCAGGTCAGGTGGTCTGGTATTCCCATCTCTTTCAGAATTTTCCACAGTTTATTGTGATCCACACAGTCAAAGGCTTTGGCATAGTCAATAAAGCAGAAATAGATGTTTTTCTGGAACTCTCTTGCTTTTTCCATGATCTTTCTAATCAGTTTGTTTTACTTTATTTCAGGTCATAAAAGTCCTGTCATCATTACATTGTCTCCTGATGCATTCTGCTTTTTTTGCAACATGTACTAACCTTGAGTAGATTGTGTTAAAAGGTGTACATAGTAAGTGAACTCTTCTAGTAATTTATGTGGTACCTCCAAACAAAGTAGTCTAATATTCTGATATAATGAATACGAAGTATATGAGTGTGCATTCAAAAGTCTTAGAAGCAACAGAAATAGAAAATAACCAGGCTATAAAACTCAGTTAACAAATTTGGTAGATGCTGATATAAGTAGAAGTTACATATGATGATTTCCATAAAATGCTAAAGTCAGCTAAAGATTGTTATTCATATTCAAAATACAACTATACAAGGAGAACGCCATGCCAGGCTGTATAATCACAGAAGATAGAATGCATCAGTTTGTTCTGACTTTAAAAAATCACTAGAGAGTATTACTCTGACAAGGCTGATTTAGGCAGTAAACAATGATCTACTTATATCATTGTAGAAAAGATATCCATGAAATCTAGGTTAACAAGCTATAAAGTACATTTTTATTGCTCAAAGCAGCAACTAAGAATAGTCTGAAGTAAAAGACTCCTATTTTTAAACTACTGCAACATTTAAAGCTGGGTTTTCAATTTGTCAACCCATCTAAAAAACTGAATAAAATAGCCTGATTAGTGGCAAACAGAATTCAAGGAAAGATTTTTTTTTTTAATGGATCAATGGTGTAGAAAATTTGGTATCATCTGAGCAGACTTAAAATAGAGTATATATTATGGAACAATATAGAGTTCTTCATTACTACAACTACCTTGATGAATAATAGCTAAAAATAAGCATTGAAAGCCTGAGGGTCATAATGGCTTATCAAGTGAGATGAATACTTTATCTAGTCCAGTTTTCTGGTGAGATGAATACTTCATTTAATCCAATTGACACTTTCACAGTGTCATTATTATGTTGCTATTTTAACATGCTTTTGAAAGTTTATGCTTCTCTTATCACTGAAGCCCAAATTAGCCAATAAATGAGCTTCTAAGCTGATAGCTATGGCTGTAATAATGATACCATAGAAGGATATTATTTTGAAAAATATACCTCTGTCCTCTTTTCAAATTCTGACTTTCTTCCCTACTGGTACAGCAGCTACATCTTGTTGCCTTAAGGAAGAAAATCAGAGACAAGTTACAGTAGAAAATTGCTTCCCATGTGGCGCTAGTGGTAAAGAACCTGCCTGCCGATCCAGAAGACTTAAGAGATGCAGGTTTGATCCCTGGGTGAGGAACATCCTCTGGAGGAGGGCATGGCACCCCACTCCAGTAATCTTGCCTGGAGAATCCCCATGGACAGAGGAGCCTGGCGGGCTACAGTCAATATGGTGGCAAAGAGTCGGACACGACTGAAACGACTTAGCATGCATGCATCGTAGAAAATTAGAGCAGCAGGTTTTATCTTCAATTCCAGGCCGTTAGTGTATCCAAAGCAGAAAGAAGCCAGTGGCACCCCTGAGCTCCACATAAACATGACCGATTAAGGAAATGCTCTTAGTCCCTCTCTGAAAGGAGAGGATACCCCCAGGCTGAGTTCGGGGAGCCCTGGGACGACCTCAGAAAGAGACTCTGTGCTAGGACCTTCTTTACTCCGCACGCTCCCGCGAGCTGAGGTCGGGAGTGAGGTGACCCATGGCGAAGAGCAGAAGGGGACTGCAGCCTCTCTCCTGGGGAGAGCCCCGGGAGGGCGCCAACCTCCAGGTTCCTCCGCCCGCAGGCTTGGCAGCCGCTGGAGTAGAAACAGCCGTGCTTCACGTCCTGGTGATCAGCTCACGGGCTCTGAAAACGGCCAAGCCCCAGAGCAGCCAGCGGACTCCATGGGCGGAAGAGGCATGCAGACCGTTTCCCGGAGCTCCAGCAGGATGCCTCGCGCCTGCACAGATACAGCGCGCAAGGGTCTGTGGGCCCAAACCGGTGTGAGGGAGCCAGCCACAGACCCGGGCGCAAGCGCCTGTCCCAGCCACTGCTTACCCAGATGGGTGCCAGTGAAGACAAGCTCCCGGTCCCGTGCTGAGTGCCGGCGCCTTCTGTCAGCCAAGGCTGAGGACCAAAGCCCCATCCCACCTCCAGGAACTGGATTCTCTGCACCAAGACTGGTTAAACCGAACCCTAAGGAACGAAGCAACTGTTCAAATATAATTGAGGCTGCACAACTATTTCATGGATAACATGTATTCTTTTCCTCTCAGAAATGATTTAAATTACAAAAAATTAATACTATCTAGAGTTTATCGTTCTCATCCCTGCATGCTTATCTCCTGGAAAAAGCAAATGAAAGTGACTGATAATTGTAAGGGAGTAGACACTGACGTAGAGAAGGCAATGGCACCCCGCTGCAGTACTCTTGCCTGGAAAATCCCATGGACAGAGGAGCCTGGTAGGCTGCAGTCCATGGGGTCGCTAGTAGTCGGACACGACTGAGTGACTTCACTTTCACTTTTCACTTTCATGCATTGGAGAAGGAAATGGCAACCCACTCCAATGTTCTTGCCTGGAGAATCCCAGGGACATAGGAGCCTGGTGGGCTGCTATCTATGGGGTCACACAGAGCTGGACACGACTGAAGCGACTTAGCAGCAGCAGCAGACACTGGCATGGGCTTCCCTGGTGGCTCAGGTGGTAAAGAATCTGTCTGCAACGCAGGGGACCCAGGTTCTATGCCTGGATCAGGAAGATCCCCTGGAGAAGGGAATGGCTGCCCACTCCAGTACTCTTGCCTGGGAAATCCCGGAGACAGAGGAGCCTGGTGGGCTACAGTCCACAGGGTTGAAAAGAGTCAGACACAACTGAGTGATCAACACACAGACACTGACACACTTAACCCTAGGTGTGTTTTAAGAAAATAAGATATGAAAATGTTTTCTCTCTGTGACATACCAATAGCTGAACTTTACAAAGCAGCAAATGCTTGAAAACTGTAAGATAATTACTCAATTAAAATGAGCAGGAGAGTGGTGGGACACGCCTTCTGCTTATACTCCTCACATTCTTACTGCCTCAAAAGTGAGAATTAGTTACACTTTGAGGAAGTAAGGAACTGATCTCTGAACCTGCAGGAGAAGCTCTGCCATATATTTATTTTAAGTCACAGAAGGCTTACCGAGTTCACAGGATACATAAGAACAAGGCAGGTTTTTGAAGAGCAACACCTCCTAATAAATGAAAACAGAAGACTGGCCCTGGAGAAAAGATGCGGATGGTGAGAAGACAGAGGACACGGAAGAATCTTGGTCTTAGCCTGACAAGGACTGCAGGGAGGCTGGAGGAGAACCAGGAGAAAGAGGAGCCGTTGAGAAAGACCAGGAAAGAGAGTTTCAAGGAAGAGGTGTGCTCAAACGGTAAGACGATTGTGGAAAAAATCATTTCTCTTTGACAGTTTATAATCCCTGTACTGTGTAGTGTAGTGTTTAGTGACCCAAATGTCAACAAGCGTTTGAAGACCAAAGTTTAACTCAGAAAATGATATGGCAATCGCAGCATCTTCAACAGACATGGTGACTCCGTTAACCTTCAGCCTCTACTCCACCCTTAAAGCTGAGCAAGATCCTCAACAAATGCTTCTTGTGACTCGAGAACAAGGGGAGTGTGGGACCACACGGCACAGTTTCAACAAGTCTGCCTCGGCCAGGCTGAAGCGATGCTTAACATACAAGTCTCAGGCCCAGAATCTTTGAATTTTCACTGCTGAGCCAAGTTAGACCCCGGGAACTGGATGAAACGCACATGACTGTGAACCAAAGCACCCCTTCACATAACGCGTGACTCTGTACGGGAAAGGAAGCGACTTACGTTAACACTGTCCTTTTGTGTTTTCAGCTCATCATGAACGCTATTTCTAATTTAGTATGAAGCATTTATACCATGTACCACTGGTCGGTAAGAGTTATGAAGTAATTAGAAGTTTGCTCGTTTGCTTTTTTTTTCCAATTAGTTTCCATTAGAAACAAATTTCAAATTCATAAAAAGTTGCAAAAATAAAAATATTAGAAATAACATCCATATACCTTTTACTGAGATTCATAGACTGTAAATATTTTATCCTGTTTGCTTTATAATTTTCAATCTACCTATTGATCAATCCATCCATCCATCACTTATCTTTGTATATGGTGTGTATATATATATATATATATTTTAACATACATACACACACACTTTTAGAAAGTCTTTTCATGCATTCTGAGCTACCTGATGCTCACTCTTGCTGGATATAAAGATTAAATGTACTAGGACTTCCCTGGTGGCCCACTGGCTAAGAATCTGCCTGCTAGTGCAGGGGACATGCGTTTGATCCCTGGTCTGGGAAGATTCCACAAGCCATGGGGCAACTGAGCCCATGTGCGCAACTGTTGCTCCTGTGCTCTGGAGCCTGCGCTCTGCAACAGGAGAAGCCCGTACACCGCAAATAGAGAAAGCACGTGTGCAGCCAAAAATAAAATAAGTCATTTTCTTAAAAGACCAAATGTACTAAATTTGCCTTGAGACTGTAAAATATTAAGGCACTGATAAGATCAAAGATACAATTTAAAAGAAAATATGAAATATAAAATTGAATTCTAAAACTAGTTAAATTATAAAAGCAATGTAAATGATCAGAGGACCCACAAACCCTGCGACATGAGAGGAAGGAAAGGGGTAACGTGCCAGCCAGTGTGTGTATCATCAGAAAACATGTCTTTATAATTACGTGAAATCATGCTTTAAACATTCTCACAAATTAATGGCCAGGTAAAGAGACGGCAGGCACCAATTATCTACGTCATGAAAGAAATGAAAAGAGAAAACGTGTTTATTGGACATTTCATGTCTGACAGCCAGGTTAAATAACACCAGGAAATATGGCTAATATCACAGCAGCAAATTATATGAAAGCACGCTTTAAAAAATTTAACAGGTAAATTAGTGATCAGCTAAAAGTCTGGTAGAATGAAACACAGGACTTTAACTCCTGTTTTAACTGTTTAAAAATTTGTTTCATTTAATAAATAGTAAGTGAATGTCTATTTTCAGACTCTGCTCCAGGGGCTGAGGACCCAACGATGAGGGAAACTGAGATGACCCTGACCAGGAAGGTCACAGCTCAGATGGTTTATCTCATAAAAATGCTTGGGATCCACCAGACTGCTCGGAGTTGCTGCGGTTTAGAAAATAACAATTCAGGATAGTGAGCCCTTATATGGGGATAAACAAGTGCTATGGGAGCCTTGGCAGGTAGCTCAGAAAGGCTTCTTAGACAAGAGTCCTGTGAGCTCAAGACCCAAAGGAAACACAGAAGAAATGACCCGGGCAAAGGCCTGAATGCAGGATAGGACAGTTTTCTCCAGGTGTGATATTCGGAGAGGTAAGCCTCCATCTGCTCCTCAGGATTCAAGCCCAATGGGAGCGCTTTATGTACCAGACCACAAGGCCTACTGTGTGAGTATAGCACGCCCGGACTTCCCTTCTTCAGCCCGAATGCAAGTCCACAGGTGTGCACGTTCGCAAACCTCTTGAACATTATTATTCGGAATACCACGTTTTAAATTCTTTATTCACATGCAGTTGTTGCAGCAGGGACATGCATAACTCTGCCCTCCTAATTTAAACTTCCTATAGGATTAGACTGAGGGCAGGAGGAGAAGGGGGCTACAGAGAAGGAGATGGTCAGATGGCATTATCGACTCAATGGACTCAAGTTTGAGCAAACCCCAGGAGACAGAGAAGGATAGGGAAGCCTGGCGTGTTGCAGTCCAGGGGGTCGCAAAGTGCTAGAGACTCAGCGATTGAACAACAGTTTAGGATTAGAGCCATTAATACAACTTTTTTCATAAGCATTTACCTTTCGTGTGGGTGTTTGTGTGACTTAGACATGAAATCTAGATCTCATTTGAGCCCACATGAAAAGAAATTCATTATGAGCAGCAATCATTGAAGGTTTGTTCATTTTGGAGCCAGTTGTTAGGCAGACCCTGAAGCCAGGCTCTGAGGCAAAAATCCAGGTTTTAAGCTTTCAGTATAGTGTCAATAGGCACAATCCAAAGAATATAGTATACACGCTAAAAGAGGTCAAGATCAGTCCATACAATGGCGTTCAGAATCCAGTGTTTTCAGCGTCAGCATCCTCATTAGCAGCTACCATCACAGGGACAGTGTTATCTGTATCTGAATCATATCTAGAATAGCTGTATCTTTTTATAAATGCATCGGGTTGTGTATGTACATACTCCACCTGAGATGATACCATGCGCAAGCGCCGAGCACTGCGTTCCTGACGCATGCTGTCCACACATCTCTGGTCTGACTGGCATAAAACGTGGACTAGCTTATACGATGCCCCATTAAGATTAAAGTGATTTGTAGTTTTAGGGTGCCTTGGAAGAATTCGGACAGGTACAATTTATTTTTACTGCATATTTTTGCAATATGCATGAGGCATAACAATTTATAGAAATTTTAAGATGTTTTATTCTGAAAGGAACATAAATTTTCATTTCATCTTCTTTAAAGCACGCTTGTTTAATGATCATGACTGACCTTACTCCGTACAACCTAGAGTTACCTGAAAGGTACAAAGTGTTGTATTTCGCCACTCTCTTCACAAGCACCCAGAGCCTTTGGCTGCGTGTCACCCTCTGCCACAGACATTCAAAACACCACAAGGCGCTCATTCTTCTGCAGCAGGTTGAGTGAGAGACTTTCTCCTTTGTTAGTCCATTGTTTTTTCTACAATAGAAACACACACTGGTGTTTCAATCTATCTAATAAAGGTCTGAAGCTGGGAGGGATTGGGGGCAGGTGGAGAAGGGGATGACAGAGGATGAGATGGCTGGATGGCATCATCGACTTGATGGACGTGAGTTTGAGTGAACTCCAGGAGTTGGTGATGGATGGACAGGGAGGCCAGGCGTGCTGCAATTCATGGGGTCACAAAGAGTCGGACACGACTGAGCGACTGAACTGAACTGATCTGAACTGAATAAAGGTCCTCTTCCCAGGTGGCACTGGTGATAAAGAATCCGCCTGCCGATGCCGGAGACGCAAGAGTTGCAGGCTTGATCCCTGGTCTGGTGGGAGGCTCCCCTGGAGAAGCCAATGGCAACCCTTAGATTTAAAGCTGCATCTGTCTCATCTCAAGTCACAGCCCCGTCTGCATCAACTAGCCCAGGGCCTGGCACACGGCAGATGCTCAATAAGTATTTGTCAAATGAATACACAAATGAATGAGTTCTCTCATGTACCCTAACCACAGATTAAAACCTTTACTGGATTAACTTCTTATCTCCTTTATTGAATTCACCTAAAATATGTATATTACATAAGTACCGGTTGATCCAAAGGAACAGAACTGATGAATTTCAGCATCACGTGTGCATTACCACCAAGGATTCCTGAGTGAAGAATCGGGATGTGAGACAGAGGCTCAAATACCAGGTCAACCAGGACCAGATTCATGCAGTGGCAATGTTACTTTTTGCCCAATATAGATACAATGAAACTTGTAAAGCCTTTTGCTTCTGAGTACAAAGAGGGGTTAAATGCATAGCTAAATGTACAGTTTCATTGTGTTATCTTGTGAGTTATTTTCTCCCTTCACTAAAGGACTATTTCTATAGAAGACTTGAGACTCTTAATGTTAAAAATAGGCTATGTCTCTTCTGGCACAACTGGCAATAAAGTATTTATTTTATAATATGTATTTTACATGAAGTTTGATATTGTTCTTTTGTGAACTGATAGAGAATCATGATCAGGGTTTTAATTTATGAGGAACATCGTGCAAACTGCGAGTTTTTTTTTTTTTTTTTTTTGAGGTAAGGAAGGCATGTAGGCTCTGGTGGAACAGTCTGAAGTTCCTTTGTGTGCAATTACACATCACAGGAAACATAATATTCACTAAATAAAAATTTAAGTAGGTGTTAAAATTTTAATGTTAAATACAAAAAGCCAGCCTATAGTAGCAATATTTCTGGAACACGAAGAAGAGCTAGGCATCTTTAATTAAACTTGTCACCGTAATCATTCACTCCACTCAGATTTAGAATACTGTGGGGCTTATATATATATATATTAATCTTAACTTGCTATGAATCACAGTAAACTACAAGCTAAAAATGATATACTATATGAAGTTAGAGGATTCATTTTTAATTTGCCCTATATGCACTGGTCCTCTCTCCAAATTCAAACGTCCAGAAAACCTCCTAATTTTTCTAATAGTATTCATGAAATATCTTAATGTATAATATGACTCTCTAATCCCTAATTCCTGTTTCTAACACAGACAGATATTGATATATTTATATATACAGATATAGCTAACAGATTTCTGACATAGTTAGATATTGATATTATACTTACCCCTTAAAAATCACCAAGAAAAGTATTTTTTAAAGTACCACTCTACAAAAGTAAAATATTTAGCTCTTATTCATTAAAATATTTTTCATTACTACTATATTCAAAAAAGAACTAATCATTAAGATAGTCACATTGGTACAATTTTACTTAGAGATGAAACATTAACAATTAAGTCCATCATAATAATTTTCTTCTCATTATTCACATTTCTGACTTATTTTTTTAATTAAAAACTTTTTTTAAACAATCAATCGCTCTGATTTGTATTTTTCTTTTTCTGGTCATGCCGCATGGCTGGCAGGATCTCAGTTCCCTGACCAGGGACTGGAGCTGGGCCAAGACAATGAAAGCCCAAAATCCTAACCACCAGGCCACCAGGGAAGTCCCACATAGTTACTACAGTGTAATATCTCTTGTTTCAATGTTATAATATTAAGTATCAATTTTACTGTAAATATATGAATTGTGACATTGCATCTCATCCACACTAATAGGTACAAACATCCAAAATTATATTTATCATTTCTCTAATATAAAAATGCCTCAGGCACCCCACTCCAGTACTCTTGCCTGGAAAATCCCATGGACGGAGGAGCCTGGTGGGCTGCCGTCCACGGGATCGCTAAGAGTCGGACACAACTGAGCGACTTCACTTTCACTTTTCACTTTCATGCATTGGAGAAGGAAATGGCAACCCACTCCAGTGTTCTTGCCTGGAGAACCCCAGGGACGGGGGAGCCGGGTGGGCTGCCATCTATGGGGTCGCACAGAGTCGGACACGACTGAAGTGACTCAGCAGCAGCAGCAGAATTCTAATCCACACAGTTTATGCTTTTTGTTCATACTAGTTATGACTCACAATTACATTCTAAATTTAGAATTTAAATAGTTAAATAAACCTACCTCCCAGCTTAGGTAAAGTTCTAAAAATAATATTATAAGAAATGATTTAAAGCACTCAATTTAGTTACCATGGTGACTGTTGCTATCTAATTTGGGGGTAGGAAATTGTTCATCATTATCGTTCCTTCTAGAAATAAAAAGAGCAACAATCTTAATCTTTTTAAATAAAAACAGAAGGACCTTCTGATATTTTATTTCTGTGCTAGACAAGAAGGGGAAAGGCCATTTCTGGAGCAAAGGACATTCTACAACAGGCTACTGAAAGCATTTCTATAAGATATAAGCACATTTGCTCTACATTTGGTCCTAATCAGTCCACGCCTGACTGCGGACTCCTGAATATTAAAGTGATTCGATTCGAACGACAAAGGCGAAGTTGGTAAGACTCCAGCCGCCATGTTGACCCGGGGTGCGCTTGCCTGCTGGAAGTGGCTGGCACCATGCACTCCTCTGCACTACCAGAGGGCAAGAACGGAAGGCAAGCGTTTTCACTGGAGCCTCCCCTCCCACACGTGACATCCCCCTAATCAGAAGAAAGTTTCAGTGTGATTCAAAGTCTCTTGGAAACGCACCTTAAGTGAGGTTCCACCTGAGCCTCGCTTTTGTGATTAACACCTAAGACAGTGACCACGGAGCTTTAAGCTCTACCCCCCCGATGGCGGCGTCCCACATGATTTTTGTGATTTGTGCTTCACCCAGGAAGCGTTATGACATGCATGGTTTTTGTACAGGAATGCAGGGGAGGTGGTGAAGGGGTAAACTGCTGGGGGAACCGTTTCTAAACTTGGGCTCTGCCTTGGGGAGGGAAAGCATACACCTGTTCCTTCTCATCACCATAGTTCACCTCAAACAAACACAGGGTACCACCATTAGAGACAGACCCAGGGCTCAAGCTCCAGAGAAATGGGGAGAAAAAAGAAATGTTCAAGACTGAACAGTCAGTAAGCATCTAGCACGGTCTTCCCAGGTGAGGCAGTGGTGAGGAATCCACCTGACAATGCAGGAGACACAAGAGACGTGGGTTCAATTCCTAGGCCAGAAGGATTCCTTGGAGTTGGAAATGACAACCAGTGTATTCTTGCCTGGAAAATTCCATGGGCTAGAGCATCCTGGCGGGCTACAGTCCGTGGGGCCTTGAAGAGTCAGACGCAACTGAGCACACACACACACATCAGAGGGAGGAAACCTCCCTGGATATATAATTATTGAAGACTATTTTAAAAAAAGAAAGTATTAACAGATCTTAAGACCAGCAATCCTTTGCATTCAGTATTAAGCCCCCTGAGTGAAAGAAGCAACTATTACACAGAATTCTGCAGAGAAGACCAGCTTTGGACACAGACCCACGTCTCATAGAGGATGAGGACAGGAGCTAATTCAGAACCTGCATGAGAAAAAAAAAAGGATGTACAGAATAAAAAAGAAGGTATTTCCCCAGTCACTTTTGGCTAAGGGTTTAAAAAATCTTCAGTGAGGACGGATGGGGGAGGTCCAAACACCACACTACCCAGGAGCTACAGCTGAAAGAGTTTTAGTTGTGTGTGTGCCCGTGGGTGTGTATGTGTGTGTACATGAGCGTCAACCTGTGTAGAGGCCGCACCCCGCTTCTTCCCTCGGTTGCCAGATGCATGTGGGAGAGTTCTGACCGGCCTCTCTCCACACTGAAACAATCTAATCTGATCACTATATTTGGGGGATGGGGGCTTCATTTGGCAGAGATTTAGGAAAAGAAATAAGGAGGCTTCCAGCCAAGGTTACTTTTCGACAAGAGTGAAATTTGACAACGGTTGCTCTAATGACTAGCTGGCACTTCGTTTACTATTTATCTGTTGCTCTCTCATGTGCAGACCCTTTGGCTGAAAACTCTAATAGGAAGATGGACGAGTAATAAACTCATGCCTCCAAGCCCAAAGCCATAACTAATATAGGGAAACAAGAAATTATACTCCAATAGCACAGAATGAGAGGTGAATTGGCAGATAAAGTCTGAGAGGAGAGATTAAAGCAAATTCTTAAAGGTAACAACATTTTCAAGGGCAGTGGAAGCAAAATTAAATAAAAAAAAAAAATCTCTGAACTATTTGACAACCTAGCCTTCACCTGAGCATTTTTTTTCAGTCCCTCATGTATGGCCTGATTTGTCTGATTTAGAATACAAAACAAGTGTGAAACAGTCCATTCCAATATTGAGTTTATGCAAATCCCTAAAATAATCAATATTGCTAATAGGAGGTCTAACGTGAAAGTGCACCAGCAGAAACACCACTCATTTGTAAGCAATAAAATCTGTTTCTAACTTGGTTTCTTTTATCAGAAAGAAGGGAACTCGCATTACAAGAAGTCTAAGCGCGGTGAGCTGGCCCTGCTGTCTGTGACCGACTGCTGCTGCTGTGTGCTCACTCAGCCGTGTCCAACTCGTTGCCACCCCATGGACTATGGCCCGCCAGGCTCCTCTGTCCATGGATTTCTCAGGCAATAATACTGGCGTGGGTTGCCATTTCCAGATCCAAGGGGTCTTCCCAACAGTGGGCAATAACATGCTGGCTAACCTTTCTTTTCATGCACAGTGTTTGGCCAACATATTAAGGTGCTTTAAATGTGGCCTAATAATGACATGCTAGGTCACTGAAAGTTTTGGCACCAAATTGGATGTTAGGTCAGTTAGTATCTAGGAGAACATTCGGGCTGTTAGAAGTTAGCGTTAACTCTTCACAGGTTGATTACAATGAAATTTAGCGCGTTTTGGCTTTAGTGCATTTAATGGCATTCAGTTAGAACTGGGTATGGAAAAACAGACTGGTTCCAAATCAGGAAATCAGGAAAGGAGTACATCAAGGCTGTATATTGTCACCCTGCTTATTTAACTTAATGCAGACTACATCATGTGAAATGCTGGGCTGGATGAAGCACAAGCCGGAATCAAGATTGCCAGGAGAAATATCAATAACCTCAGATACACAGATGACACCACCCTTATAGCAGAAAGAAAAGAAGAACTAAAGACCCTCTTGACGAAAGTGAAAGAGGAGAGTGAAAACGTTGGCTTAAAGCTCAACATTCAGAAAACTAAGATCATGGCCTCTGGTCCTATCACTTCATAGCAAATATGATGGGGAAACGTGGAGACAGTGAGAGACTTTATTTTTGGGGGCTCCAAAATCACTGCAGATGGTGACTGCAGCCATGAAATTAAAAGACAATTGGTCCCTGGAAGAAAAGCTATGACCAAACTAGACAGCATATTAAAAAGCAGAGACATTACTTTGCCGACAGAGGTCCGTCTAGTCAAAGCTATGGTTTTTCCAGTGGTCATGTATGGATGTGAGAGTTGGACTATAAAGAAAGCTGACCACTGAAGAATTGATGCTTTTGAACTGTGGTCTTGGAAAAGACTCTTGAGAGTCCCTTGGACCGCAAGGAGATCCAACCAGTCCATCCCAAAAGTAATCAGTCTTGAATATTCATTGGAAGCATGGATGCTGAAACTGCAATACTTTGGACAACTGATGCGAAGAACTGACTCATTGGAAAAGACTCTGATGCTGGGAAAGATTGAAGGAGGAGAAAGGAACAACAGAGGATGAGATGGTTGGATGGCACCACCGACTCAATGGACATGAGTTTGAGTAAGCTCCTGGAGTTGGTGATGGACAAGGAAGCCTGGTGTGCTGCAGTCCATGGGGTCGCAAAGAGTCGGACATGACTGAGAGACTGAACTGAACTGAACATCTAGCTGGGGTCTAAGAAGGTCAGCTTGCTTTGCTTCACTGATGGTTTCGTGCCAAAACAAATACCAGCAACATCTAGCAGTGATCTCTAATGATTTCTAAACAGACTTTGCTTTAGACATTTTGACAAATTTATGCTTCCCTGCTATTGACAAGATTATATAGTTTCATAGCATTATGTCAAGAACAATTAAACAATTTCTTGCTGACCTATAACAACATATTCAGAACTAAGACATGCATACATTTGCTGAGTGAATGAAAGTGATGGTTTAGTAAGAAGCGGTTCCTACCACTAAAATTTATAAAACAATGATGTGTGACCTACTGCGAATGAATCTTTCAGTATTTATTAAGTATCTTTATGCACTGGGCACTGTACTAGGTGCTGGAGAACCAGTAGGAAACCAGACATGCCTTCACAGAGCACATGGTCCAACCAACTCACCGTCCACCAGACAACTTTAGCTGCTACCTGAAAAAACAACAACAACAACAACAAAAAAAAACCTACTCTCAGAATTAAAAAAACAAAAACAAAAAACTACCCTTGGAATTCTGAGCACCTAAGAACTGATGCTTTTGAACTGTGGTGCTGGAGAAGCCTCTTGAGAGTCCCTTGGACTGCAAGCAGATCAAACCAGTTGTCCTGAATATTCATTGGAAGGACTGATGCTGAAACTGAAACTCCAACACTTTGGCCATCTTATGGAATGAGCTGACTCATTAGAAAAGACTGTGATGCTGGGAAAGATTGAAGGCAGAAGAAGGGGACAACAGAGGATGAGATGGTTGGATGGCATCACTGACTTGATGCATATGAGTCTGAGTAAGCCTCAGGAGATCATGATGGACAGGGAAGCCTGACATGTTGCAGCCCACAGGGTCAGACACGACTGAGCGACTGAACTTGGAATTTAATATTCTTATTGATTTCTTAATAATCAAATTACATACATGTAAATAATACACTTAAATCAAGAAGAAAACATATCAAGTAGAACGTTCAGACTTAGCAGTAATTACTAGAATCTGACTGAGTCAGGCTTACACTTGAACTGCAAGTGACTTTACTACACATTAAACTAGTTTCTGTACTTTCACTTCTTAATTAACTAATTAGTTTTCAAACATACTCATAAAATTGAGCTTCTGATCGAGTGATTTTCAGGCTTTGAGGCCAAAATCTATATGACAATGAGGGATAAGGTACCCGCAATATATTTGGACACTTTCCCCCCAGATCTCTGTAAACTTCTCCTTATGCAAACTGCCCTTGGAAGACACTTCGTTCTGCATGAAGGTGGGGGGATATTTAATGGGGCTCATGGTAGGTGAGACTGAAGATTGTTGTTCAGCCACTAAGTCGTATCTAGCTCTTTGCAACCCCATGGATTGCAGCACACCAGGCTTCCCTGTCCTTCACTGTCTCCTGGAGCTTGCTCAAATCAAAGGTAGATGCTAGGAAAATATAGATGGCTGTATTCGCAATTTTTCTTGATAAGCTTTTCCTCAAATAATCCAATAATAAAAATTACCTGCTTGCCTCCTCTTTCCTGTGAATGTTTCCTATAATCCATACAAGTTTCATTACAATTTTTTACAGTAGTTTCTAATTTATTAATGTACCTATGCATATTTGTAAATAAATATAAACACCTAATTTTATGTATGTCACTGCTGTAGCAGAAGCTTGTGGATACATCCCCATTATGCTCGCCCTTATTCAAGCCCTTATTCTTTCCTCCCATTCTACTGGCTTCCTATAGACTTTTCTCTTCCCTCCCCCCTCCTTTTTTGCTTAATTGCACTCTGAAAATGGCTATCCTCCAGCTAGGGTTTACTTGCTCCTGATGTTTACTTTTCCAAAATGATGCCCCCAACACTCTTTTTCTTTGCGAGCACTCTTCATTCCAAAAAGAAGGTCATAGAATGATAATCTTAACCTTGAAGGCCACCAGAACCTGTTCTGGAACCACCTGATGCCAGCCCTAATAATCTCAGTGACTCTAGGAGGAAAGAAGAACCGTAAGACTACATCAAACGCTATCTCTAGGTACAATTTTCAACCCTGAAACCTTAAGACCCTGTCCTGCTTCCCAGGAGCAGGGCCACAGTCTTGAGAGCAGTGGTATGCTGTGGCCCCCTTTGCCTGGCAAAGTAATAAAGCCACTCCTTTCTACTCCCTCAAAGCTGTCTCCAGGCTTCTGTTAGGCACAGGTGAACAGAGGCCTAGGTTTTCAGAAACATAACCATGTTTGCTATTTTTTCCATCAAATTTAAAAAAAAAAGGTAGATACAAGAAAGCTACATGCTATCTCACTCAAATTATGTATACATTATTATTTGTTCAAAGCCAAAAGACTGACTGAGCAGGAAAGAAATCTCTGGAAACAGGCAGTTGCTTCATAAGCAAATATGGGAATGGTATACTTCAATATCTTCTTCCTTCTTGATTCTCAATTCAACATGATGAATTTTTCTTGGCATGTTGGTATATTAATTTCTGTTTGTGATACTGATAGCATTCTAGTGTTCAATTATTAAAAATAATATTTACCTATAATTACGAATCTGTATTTGTATAATGAAGATATTCCAATAATACATTTATTAATTGACCAGTAATTCCACCGAGTTTTGGTTAACCTCTTTAAAATTACTGTACAGACAACAATACTAATATCTTTTGTTAACCATTTAATCATTAAGAGCCTGATGCTGGGAAAGACTGAAGGCAAGAGGAGAAGGATTTGACAGAGGATGAGATGGCTGGATGGCATCACCGACTCGATGGACATGAGTTTGAGCAAGCTCCGGGAGTTGGTGATGGACAGGGAGGCCTGCGTGCCGCAGTCCATGGGGTCGCAAAGAGTCAGACGCGACAGAGCGACTGAACTGAACTGAACTGATTTGTATGGCTAAGTCCCTCTTAGTGACTTAGTGGCTGAACAACAGCAACAAAGGCAGTGTGCTAACTACTTTGCAAGCGTTTGCCACATATAAAACTTAAACAGGCGAAAGCACACTCAGGTAATGCCGGGCCATGTTAGAGTGAAGGGAGTGACAGTTACTGCCATGTCCAGGCTAATAAAATCCTGGAGAGCCAACTCCATTCCCAGAGACTTTCAAAGAGGGAACCCAGGTTTCACAGACAACCTCTCAGTGCATCTTCTAGCTCAGTTACCCTGTGATTTGCTTTATTTTTATAAAACCACGTAGACTACAATTCCCCACCATAGTGATCAAGAAATAAGAGAGAACACTAAATAACCATACAAAAAGTTCCACATACTTACAAAGAGGATTCTTATTTTCAGGTATATTTTCAATAACTTTCAAATTATAATGTACAGTCTCAGAGTGATAATAAAATCTTATGGAATAATATTTTTGCCGAATATGTAGTTGTGTTCTGAATATGGCATTATTGACAGTGAATTTATCAAGAATCAGGCTTCATAGTTCTTAGCTTTTGAACTTTGCAATTATATTAAAAATTAATCTGTGACATCTTACAAACTACTTAGAGAGTCTGTAAGGTATTAATTTGATCATGGTAAACAGAAGGGCCCCCACGCCCTGCCATGACTTCTTAAAACCACGACATTTATCTGAGCAAGGGCAGATCACACATTCACTAGTCTCTGGCCTATCTTTTCAATGAACACAAAGAGCATTCTTTTTTTCTGACAATAGGCTGAATGGAAAAGTAAACGTCATGAAAATTAAATCTCATAAAATAAGGATTAGCAAACTTGAAACTAATAATATACCTCGTACTCTACATCTTTTTTGGTCTGATTTATTATTCCCAAATAATAACTCTCAGTCTTTTGCAGACAAGGTATTCTACTGGGATGTGCTCAGCAAACATGCTCTAAGACTTTAAGGATATGTTAGATTGGTTGAATCACAGTATCAAAGAATGTTCTGAGCCAGAAAAAGATCTGGAAGCCAAGAGAACCCAATCCCTTCATTTGACTGATAACAAAATATGTCCACAATTATGTGGGCATTTTCCTTCATGGTTATTCCAGTGGCAAACACCAACAACTCTTGGCCATTCTCTCTCTCTTTCTCATCGTTCCATAAAGATGCCCTGAAACGGTACTGACCAAAAGGTCCTCATCTCACCATGCTTCTTTGCACAAACAATACCTAAAAATGAAGAATAAATGGAGGTGACAGCCAGTCCCCTCCGGCTGGTTAAGTGGTTATGCTGTTGTTTCGCCAAGGCTTAGAGAGCTTTCCCCCCAATGGAGGGGATGGGTGAGATCGAACTGGTAGGTGTTCCAGGAAACTGGAGGGTCATGGCCTGACTTCCAGGACTCCATCCACTGAGATACGTGGGTGCAGCAAGGAGAAAAGTTTACCATTTTAATGTTCGGTTTTAATTTGGGCCAGTTGCTAACGGAAGACTATATTCCTCTCAGGGACAGCTCCTCTTTTGTTTGGAAAAATATCTCAAGTACATTTTGATAGTGCAAAGATGGGCCTTTTGACTCATCTGAATGGGAAGGAAGAGACAAGAGAGTCAAGTTGCTCTGTGCATCAAAGAGGGATGCTACAGGGCTTCCGAGTCAGGGACCGAGAAAGAGAGGCCCCTGTAGCTCTGCAGTGAACCAGGGCTGGGGACAGATGACCATGGGCTTCAGTGCAGGGCTGCTCAGAGCTCACCTATTCTGTCGCCATCGTTACCCGCAAAGGCTTCAGAAAAAATGAAAAAAAGTCTGTTTTGGTTTTTTTTTTTTACCAGAAAGTATGGTTTCTGTTGCTAAAGATCTGGAGGAGAAATGGCAGTGGTGATGGAGGGAGAACCAAGACGATCCCACAGGAGGACTCTGAATCAAAATAGAAACAGGAGAATACAAGAAAATGAAAACATAAAACAAGGAAACAAGTGGGCAAGGGCTGAGGATTCTGAGAGGGTGTGAGATAAAGTCTGCAGTCATCTAGCTTGGGTGCCCAGGTGGGCTAGAGGACAGGGGAGTGCTCGGGTGAGACACCTCTGGTGCACATGGAGCGTTTAATGCCATTGCTGATGTCCAGTCACTCAGTCATATCCGACTCTTTGCGACGCCATGGACTGCAGCACACCAGACTTACCTCTTCTTCACCATCTCCCAGAGCTTGCTTAAACTCATGTCCATTGAATCGGTGATGCCATCCAACCATCTCATCTTCTGTCATCCCCTTCTTCTCCTGCCTTCAATCTTTCCCAGCATCAGGGTCCTTTCTAGTGAGTCAGCTTGTCCCATCAGGTGGCCCAAGTATTGGAGCTTTAGCTTCAGCATCAGTCCTTTCAATTAATATTCAGGACTGATCTCCCTTAGGATGGACTGGTTGGGTCTCCTTGCAGTCCAAGGGACTCTCAGGAGTCTTCTCCAACACCACAGTTCAAAAGCATCAGTTCTTTAGAGCTCAGTCTTTTTTATGGTCCAACTCTCACATCCATACATGACCACTGGAAAAACCATACCTTTGACTAGATGAACCTTTGTTAGCAAAGTAATGTCTCTGCTTTTTAATACACTGTCTAGGTGGGTCATAACTTCCCTTCCAGGGAGCAAGCATCTTTTAATTTCACAGCTGCAGTCACCATCCAGAGTGATTTTAGAGCCCAGGAAAATAAGGTCTGCATTGTTGCCATTATTTCCCCATCTGTTTGCCATGAAGTGATGAGACTAGATGCCATGACTTCTTATTTTTGCATTCCAGTCCCCTATGATGAAAAGGACGTCTTTTATTGGTGTTAGTTCTAAAAGGTCTTGTAGGTCTTCATAGAGCTATTCAGCTTCAGCTTCTTTGGCATTAGTGGTTGGGGCATAGACTCGAATTACCGTGATATTGAATGGTTTGCCTTGGAAACGAACAGAGATCATTCTGTCATTTCTAAAACCGCACCCAAGTACTGCATTTCAGACTCTTTTGTTGACTCTCAGGGATACTCGATTTCTTCTAAGGGATTAATGTTGACCCACCTGCAAAGAGCCCTTCACAGTGCTAGGAGGACAGAAGCTGGACCTGTCCTCTGGTCTTCCCCAGCAGGCTCTGCTCCTCAGCTAAACTTTCTTTATCTTTGCTAGTTAGTATCCAACAAATATTTATCAAATGCCTTTCATGTGTCTTTGCTGAGAGGAAATCTCTCTGAAGTACAGTCCAGAGATTTTGTTTGGTTTTCCTGATGCACCGATTTGCTTCCTTTAATCAAACACGAACAGTGGAACTTGTCTCATGTCCTATCGTTCCCATCCTGTTATGAATATCAGCAGCATCTTTTGGTTTAGGTGAAAATATAATTTTTCTGACAGAATCCTCCTCCCCTCTTTCTCTCCCTTTCCTAGATAGATTTTTATTGTAATAGTTCCTTTAAGTTCATCTTGGAATTAGAAACACCAGTAAGATAAGATGAAATCAGGGATTGAGAAATCAGAATTCTAGTTTACAGAATTTTTTTTTCCCTATGCATTTGCCAAGCCTCTCTTGCAGAAAATAGAAAAAATGAATTGTCTGAACCTCAGATTCTGAGGTGTAGAGAACCATAAGAAGTTATGGCAAAGGTGTCAGATTTGTAGAAAGTAGGGTTCCTATGTTACTGAGGACAGTACCTTGCACATTCATGTCGTCAGATTGTATATACTTATTTATTTTAAGTGTTATTACAAAGACTAATTGGAGCAGAGTAGAGCTGGTTAGAGAGCCTTTGGGCTGCACTTGTCTTTAGAAGATTTCTAAAGAAGTGAGTAGGTGAAATCAGACCCTAAGGGAAATCAGTTGGCAAAGACTAGAAGAAGCTTACACTGCTCTCAGTAAATGTGTAGCTTTCATCACAATTATTTTAAATGAGAAGTTTCTCTCACCAAAAGTATTTCTTCTGTTTTTCTCCCACAAGTATTTTTCATCTCTCAACCATTCATTTGTTAGTCCATTTGATTAATTAGAATGTTCAGGTAAAAATGAGTTTAGGTTAATTTAATTTCTTGGTTTTTAGAGTGATAACTAGAAAACCAATTCTGATTCAATCTTTCATTGCGGAACGTATTCTCAACATCCATTAGATCATTTTTCTGCCTTAGCAAGTAATAGTATATTAAACATAATTTAGTATCTTTTCCATGAGTCATAGAACATCGGTATCTCTGGGTCATTATTTTAAATGAATCATAACTTTATGGTTTTATAATATGAAAAGTGGGCTAGCTATTTACTGACCCCAGCACCAACCTTGTAGGCTGATTTTTAAAACAAATCTTTGTTATCTTGTTTGTTTTCTAGTGATCTTATGCTCTCTCCCTAAAAGTAGAGCAAAAAGAAAAAAAAAAATCCAGCTAATTAAAGGTTCTATTTAGCTATGTTCTAGTTAATTTGAGCCTTTCTAAATACTAATTGCATGAGGCAAGTTAAATTTATCTTACAGAAGATGGGCCTTTTGTGGAATAAATTTAAGGGGTTCTGAGTCTCTAAGAAGTGTAAAATACACTTTCAAATAACTTAAATTATACATGTGATATACTTCAACAAGTTTAGGATTAAATAACAGGGTTTAGTAGAACTACAAATTTGGACAGCTACAGTCTAAGCTTTCTATGTTCTTCGGTAAGTTTAAAATAAGTCAATATAGTTGAAACTTGGTATATACATTAAAAAAAATTCTGTTTCAACAGCCCTTTTAATTTATCATGAGAAGTTTTAATGCAAAGTATATTAAGATGCTATATCCCTATTATCACATTCTAAAACAGTAGGCCAAAGAGTTAAACTAGCATATTCAGCAGAAACATATTATTTTCTTAACATACTTATGCATCTTAATAAAACTTAGTTTTGTAAGAGCCAAGGTGGATTGGATAGGCACCCTTCAAATTTATGTGTCAAACAGTGCTCTGAAGGAAAGAGTATGGTCTAACCAATTTATGACAAATATTGTTGAGAACAGTCCAGCCAGAGCAAGAATTTGGCCATTTTCCTAGATTTCTTGAGGTTTTATACTATCCTAGAGGGAGTATATGACACGTGCTCATAAATGCTCAGTTAACATTTAGTAACTGGTAAGAGAGTCATTTGAGGTTCTGAAAACTCAGGGCGGCCATAGATCTTTCTCTTAATCATCACCATGCAACTCTAAATGTATCTCTGCCCAAATTTTTGGCTGAAAAATTCTTCGATATGATAGGAAACAAAACATAACTGCATATACATGATAGATCAGCTATACAAATATAATAGAATCATACATGGAACTTGCCAAGAATTGCTGAACAAATGTAGTCAGCACTCAAAGTGTGGGAATAACTAAAGCATAGAAGCCGCTTCTACCTGTAGTACTGACTTTACCAGAAAAGATTTCCCAACCAACTGAGAACCCTTGGAGTGAAAAGTCAACATCCGTAGGAACCGAAGGCTCATTTAGTGTGCCTTAGCCACTAGCATGTGTCCAACGCTTTGAGACCCCGTGGACTGTGGCCCACCAGGCTCCTCTGCTCATGGAATTCTCCAGGCAAGAGTGCTGGAGTGGATGCCAGCCCCTTCTCCAGGCGATTTTCCTGACCTAGGGATCAAACCCGGGTCTCCTGCATTGCAGGCAGATTCTTTACCATCTGAACCATCAGGGAAAGCTTATATAAATGAAAACTAAATTACGTAAAATCTATACAGAGCTAAGGGTTGATATAAACTTTGAAACACAAGCTGGAAAAAAAAAAACAAGAATTTAGGGGTTTTCTTTCTTGAGTCCTTTTTCTTAAAGATAAATGTACAGATAGGCAGTTAGAGAGCATTTATCTGTCTGTCTCATTTAATATATTTCTCAGTGCAGTTCAGTTCAGTCGCTCAGTCATGTCCGACTCTTTGTGACGCCATGGACTACAGCACAGCAGGCTTCCGTGTCCATCACCAACTCCCGGAGCTTACTGCCTTCAATCTTTCCCAGCATCACAGTCTTTTCTAATGAGTCAGCTCATTCCATAAGATGGCCAAAGTGTTGGAGTTTCAGTTTCAGCATCAGTCCTTCCAATGAATATTCAGGACAACTGGTTTGATCTGCTTGCAGTCCAAGGGACTCTCAAGAGGCTTCTCCAGCACCACAGTTCAAAAGCATCAGTTCTTAGGTGCTCAGAATTCCAAGGATAGTTTTTTGTTTTGTTTTGTTTTTTTAATTCTGAGAGTAGGTTTTTTTTTTGTTGTTGTTGTTGTTGTTTTTTCAGGTAGCAGCTAAAGTTGTCTGGTGGACGGTGAGTTGGTTGGACCATGTGCTCTGTGAAGGCATGTCTGGTTTCCTACTGGTTCTCCAGCACCTAGTACAGTGCCCAGTGCATAAAGATACTTAATAAATACTGAAAGACTCATTCGCAGTAGGTCACACATCATTGTTTTATAAATTTTAGTGGTAGGAACCGCTTCTTACTAGACCATCACTTTCATTCACTCAGCAAATATATGCATGTCTTAGTTCTGAATATGTTGTTATAGGTCAGCAAGAAATTGTTTAATTGTTCTTGACATAATGCTACGAAACTATATAATCTTGTCAATAGCAGGGAAGCATAAATTTGTCAAAATGTCTAAAGCAAAGTCTGTTTAGAAATCATTAGAGATCACTGCTAGATGTTGCTGGTATTTGTTTTGGCACGAAACCATCAGTGAAGCAAAGCAAGCTGACCTTCTTAGACCCCAGCTAGATGTTCAGTTCAGTTCAGTCTCTCAGTCATGTCTGACTCTTTGCGACCCCATGGACTGCAGCACACCAGGCTTCCTTGTCCATCACCAACTCCAGGAGCTTACTCAAACTCATGTCCATCAAGTCGGTGATGCCATCCACCCATCTCATTTTCTGTCGTCCCCTTCTCCTACCTTCAATCTTTCCCAGCATCAGGGTCTTTTCACAGGGCCAAAATATTGGAGTTTCAGCTTCAGAATCAGTCCTTCCAGTGAATATTCAGGACTGATTTCCTTTAAGATGGATTAGTTGGATCTTCTTGGCAGTCCGAGGGACTCTCAAGAGTCTTCTCCAACACCACAGTTCAAAAGCATCAATTCTTTGGTGCTCAGTTTTCTTTGTAGTCCAACTCTCACATCCATACATGACTACTGGAAAAACCATAGCTTTGACTAGATGGATCTTTGTTGGCAAAGTAATGTCTCTGCTTTTTAATAAGCTGCCTAGGTTGGTCATAACTTTTCTTCCAAGGAGCAAGCGTCTTTTCTTTTCATGGCTGCCGTCACCATCTGCAGTACTTTCGGAGCCCAAGAAAATAAAGTCTGTCGCTCTTTCCATTGTTTCCCCATCTATTTGCCATGGAATTTTAGGTCCATGAATCAAAGTGATGGGGCCAGATGCCATGATCTTAGTTTTCTGAATATTGAGTTTTAAGCCAACTTTTTCACTCTTCTTTCACTTTCATCCAGAGGCTCTTCAGTTCTTCTCTTTCTGCCATAAGGGTGGTGTCATCTGCATATCTGAGGTTATTGATATTTCTCCCAGCAATCTTGATTCCAGCTTGTGCTTCATCCAGTCCAGCATTTCTCATGATATACTCTGAATATAAGTTAAACAAGCAGGGTGACAATATACAGCCTTGACATACTCCTTCCTGAATTTGCAACCAGTCTGTTGTTCCATGTCCAGTTCTAACTGCTGCTTCTTGACATGCATACAGGTTTCTCAGGAGGACAGTCAGGTGGTCTGGTATTCCCATCCCTTTCAGAATTTTCCATGGTTTGTTGTGATCCACACAGTCAAAGGCTTTGTCATAGTCAATAAACAGAAGTAGATGTTTTTCTGGAACTCTCTTGCTTTTTCAATGATACAACAGAGGTTGGCAATTTGATCTCTGGTTCCTCTGCCTTTTCTAAATTCAGCTTGAACATCTGGAAGTTCACAGTTCACATACTGTTGATGCCTGGCTTGGAGAATTTTGAGCATCACTTTGCTAGCCTGTGAAATGAGTGTAATTGTGTGGTAGTTTGAGCATTCTTTGGCATTGCCTTTCGGCATTATCTAGATGCTAAAACACCTGCCCATAATGCGGGAGACCCGGTGGGCTCAATCCCTGGGTTGGGAAGATCCCTTGAGGAAATGGCAACCCACTCCAGTATTTTTGCCTGGAAAATCCCATGGACAGAGGAGCCTGGTAGGCTACAGTCCATGAGGTCGCAAAGAGTGGGACATGACTGAGCAACTTCACTTTCACTTTCTTTATTACCTCCACCATAGTTTAGCCTCAGGTCAAACAACAGGGAATGAACATAGTGTCACCCATGAACAGAAAATTGGATTAAAGATTTACTGAGTACGGCCCTGCCCATCAGAACAAGACCCAGTTCCCCTCTCAGTCAGTCTCTCCCATCAGGAAGCTTCCGTAAGCCTCTTATCCTTCTCCATCAGAGGGCAGACATAATGAAAACCACAGTCACAGAAAACTAACCAAACTGATCACATGGACCACAACCTTGTCTTATTCAATGAAACTATGAGCCTGTCATGTAGGGTCACCCAAGAAGGATGGGTCATGGTGGAGAGTTCTGATAAAACGTGGTCCACTAGAGAAGGGAACGGCAAATGACTTCAATATTCTTGCCTTGAGAACCCCATGAACAGTATGAAAAGGCATAAAGATAGGACACTGAAAGATGAACTCCCCAGGTTGGTAGTTGCCCAATATGTACTGGAAATCAGTGGAGAAATAACTCTAGAAAGAATGAAGAGATGGAGCCAAAGCAAAAACAACACCCAGTTGGGGATGTGACTGGTGATGGAAGTAAAGTCTGATGCTGTAAAGAGCAACACTGCATAGGAACCTGGAATTTTAGGTCCATGAATCAAAGCAAATTGGAGGTGGTCAAACAGGGGATGGCAAGAGTGAACACCAACATTTTAGGAATCAACAGACCAAAATGGACTGGAATGGGTGAATTTAACTCAGATGACCATTATATCTACTACTGTGGGCAAAAATCCCTCAGAAGAAATGGAGTAGCCATCACAGTCAACAAAAGACTCTGAAATGCAGTACTTGGATGCAGTCTCAAAAATGACAGAGTGGTCTCTGTTCATTTCCAAGGCAAACCACTCAATATCACAGTAATCCAAGTCTATGCCCCAACCAGTAACGCTGAAGAAGCTGAAGTTGCCTGGTTCTATGAAGACCTACAAGACCTTCTAAAACTAACACCAACAAAAGATGTCCTTTTCATTATAGGGGACTGGAGTGCAAAGCTAGGAAGTCAAGAGGTACCTGGAGTAACAGGCAAATTTGGCCTTGGAGTATAAAACAAAGCAGGTCAAAGGTTAACAGAGTTTTTCCCAAGAGAAGGCATTGGTCATAGCAAACACCCTCTTCCAACAACACAAGAGAAGACTCTACACATGGATATCACCAGATGGTCAACACCAAAATCAGATTGATTCTCCATCTTTGCAGCCAAAGATGGAGAAGCTCGATACAGTCAACAAAAACAAGACCGGGAGCTGACTGTGGCTCAGATCATGAACTCCTTATTGCCAAATTCAGACTTAAATTGAAGAAAGTAGGGAAAACCACTTGATCATTCAGGTTTGACCTAAATCAGTATATTTCTACTTATCTATTTATTGATTCTTAAATTCCTAGGATCAACAGGATACGTATTAGCACCCAGAATCATGCATGGTTTGTGATCAGCAAATAGGTGTTAAATGAAAAAGTATCTGTTTATTTTAGAGTTTTCTTTTCAGCAGTACTCTGCTCCTTTAATGAACTGATTTCTTTTTAGAATAATATCTTTTATGTCAAACTATGATTTCATTATGAGAATCAAGCAGCAAATATAATTGGCAGTCAAAAATTTTAAATGTAAATGTTTTATTTCAAGGAGCATGTATAAAGGACTTAAAAAAATGTCAACAGGGAACCCAACACACAATTTAAAACAAAAAAAGAAGACAGACTTTAAAAACATGATGATTTGAAAGTGAGATTTAGACATAAGTAGACTGGCACTGGGATTTAAGAAGTGTAGGACTTCTGCACCCTCAGGAGAAAGGGAAGGATTAAAAGCATCTTGGCTCAACAGGGAAAACAGATGCATCAAAGGATACATTAGAAGAGGAATAATGGAAGAATCAGGAGGAGGAGAGTAACAGAAGGCCTGAGATAAGGATCACGCCAAGTAAAAATACAATAAAAGGAAAGGAAAGTGAAAAGGTAGACGTCTTCGAAGTGAAACATTCAGTAGGCCGGCATAAAAGCACGAACAATTAATCAGACTTACAGTCAAACTCTTGCTCTACACATTCAATGTCTATATGTCCTTGAGCAGATTAAGACGTCTCTGAGCTTGCACCGCCTTATTTATTAAATAATAATACAAACCCCACTGTGTTCTTCAGGATTTTATAAAATAACATGTGTGAAAATAGCTTGGTATGCCACAGCATAGGTGCTCTCTATGGGTGTTAAGCTTTTGCTCTTTGCACAAACGTGGTTTCCAAGTTTGACATTCGGTTCACTTGTTTCTCAGTAAGTACCTGGCCGGTGGCTCAGCCTCTTCTATGCAGGGCCATCCTCCCTTGTTTGGTTGTGAAAGAAATGGATCTATTTTAATTTTTAGGGAAAAAATGGACCCATTGGCCCAAATAATCTCAACACTTTTCAAAATGATAATACAGTGTATTTAAATATATCAGTGAGGATCTAAGACTTGCATTCTCTCCAAAGTTCAGCATAAGTGATTATGGTATACCCAGATCCTTGTACTAGAATGAACCCAGCTCTCTGATTTTATAAACGGAAGAAACTGAGGCTCAGAGAGGTAATGCTTGTTCATGCATTTATCTGCTTATTCATTCACCTCATATGAGTTGGGCGTGTACCACCTACCAGGCACGACAGCGGGCAAGAGTGTACACAGATGGCAGGACCCAGCACGCTTCGGGGCCTTGAGGGCCTTGTGTCCTGTCTGGGGCTGTGTGGCTGGTGAGGGGCTTTGCACAGCTGTGTAACTCATCTGGGGACTCAGGTGGACCTCTCAGGCCAGGCTTTCCATCACACTGAGCACTCTGATCGTGTCTAAGCCTGTTTTCATGTGTGACACAAACCTGGACTAAACAAGACCAACATGGGGCTCTAAACTTCCAGTTAACTGCTAGCCTGCTGAGAGTCGCACAAGAGGGTTTCAGATTCATTTTCAGCCAAAGTCGGAGCCAGGAGAAAGGACACAGAGGCTTCAGAACAGTTGGCCTTAGAGGTGGGCAGAGATTCAGTTTTCACACATGCCAGGCAAGGAACGGGCAGGAAGCAGCGTGGACCAGGGGAGGAGAGAAATGGCTCCAAGACGTGACAGCCCCACCTGAAAGAGGCTCTGCTCAGCCCAGCAGCTGTTCTGTGTCTTGCTCTAGATTGTACACCCTCATTTTATGTGTGCAAAAAAGTACGGATGAGAGCTGAGAAACATGCCAGGTAGATAACCATCCTTTGCTAGTGACGTGGAGCAACTTTTTGGACTGTTCGTAGATCTTTGTTCTGAGTCTAGAAAGCGTAAATGTTCTAGTTTATCAAGATGCCCCTTTAGCCACCATCACCTGGCACATTAAATAGAAATTCTGCTTTGAGTTGATGGAATTCAGGACACACGACTCCAAAACATGGCAAACCTTGGCATACTGAATGATTTAAGCTGACGGGATTTGAAAAACGGCAGGTGCGGGAGGGACTCACTCCCCTTCCCCCAAAGCAGGTCATAAGAACCTCATGGGAGGAGTATCCACTCTGTTCCCAGAAGAAAGGAGCATCTTCTTTCCTATTACGGGCTGTGTCCCGCTAAAATTCATGTTAAAACCTGACCCCCACAATGTGATGGTGGGAGGGTAATTAGGAGGGTAACTAGGGATGAGGTCGTGAGGGTGGAGTCCTCGTGAATGGTATCAGTGGCCCTCTAAGAACCACAGGAGCTCACTGTTCCTCTGTTCCCCACCATGTGAGGATACAAGAAGCAGCGGTCTACAGTCTGGAAGAGGACCCTCACCACGCACGCACCCTGATCTCAGGCTTCCAGCCTTCACAACTGTGAGAAACAAACTGCTTTGTTTATAGCCCACCTGGGCTATGATATTTTTGTTATGGCAGCTGGAACTGACTAAGACAGAGTCCCAGAAAGCTCCTTCAGCCTGCGTTGTCCTCTCATTTCCTGGTCTAACTACATGGCCGAGGCTTTGCCCATCTCTCTCTTGTGATTCTGAGTCCTGTGCAGCATATTCAGGGGGGAAGTGGAGTTCATTCTGGAGACCCTGCAAACCTGGCTCTTGGGCCTCCCCTGCAGGTCATGAATGCCCAGCCTCTGCCCAAACAACTTGTGCCCAAATTAGGCAGAGTCGGGTCTTGTTAAAACCAAAGATCCTGATACAAAAATACCTTTACAATGCAGACTACCTCTGCAGCATTTCAGCTCTACAGATCATGACTTACGAAAACTGATATAAATGCAAAATTTTAGTGGTTGTACAACCACTTTAGGTTGTAAAGTGGTTTCACCAACAATTATAATTAGCTTACTTTAAAAAGATTCAGTAAAAAATGAGCTTTGTAACACATAACTACCCAGAACTTTCTGCCAGCACTTCTGCATATCCATGGTGTGATGGAAATTTGTGTTTACAGTAAGAGACAGTCTAACAGGGGAGAGAGACTTGAGTTTTGGCTACTCCTTCTTCACTTCTCTTCAGTGAATAGTCTTAGGTTAATCACTTCACTGAACACCTTAGTTGGTTCTCCTCTGATAAATAACTAGGAACACTTGCCCTACTATTCTTGAAGGTTTTTTTTTTTTAATTTCAAAATTAGAGGAAATAATACACATTTAGGGAACCATATAGAGCACTATGGTTTTCCCTGGTGGCTCAGTGGGTAAAGAATCTGCCTGCAGTGCCAGAGACACGGGAGATGCGGGTTCTATCTCCGGGTCAGGAAGATCCGTTGGAGAAGGAAATGGCAGCCCACTTCAGTATTCTTGCCTGGGAAAATCCCATGAACAAAAGATCCTGGTGGGCTACAGTCTACCGTGTCACAAAGAGTCAGATACAACTGAGCAACTAAGCACAAGAACACACACACCTGAGGCACTGAGCGTGCACACTAAGTCGCTTCAGGCGTGTCCAACTCTTTGAGACCCCGTGGACTGCAGCCCACCAGGCTCCCCTGCCCATGGGGTTCTCCAGGCAAGAATACTGGAGTGGGTTGCCGTGTCCTCCTCCAGGGGATCTTCCCGATCTAGGGACCGAACTTGCATCTCCCAGGTCTCCAGCACTGGCGGCCAGGTTCTTTACCACTAGTGCCACCTGGGAAGCCCCATAAGGCACTATATAAGTACAATATGTAATATTGTATGTAATTACATGTTACAATACTTAATTACATATTGTACATGTATGTAACATACTGCATATTATAATATCTTAATAGAGCCTAAATCAAGATTAAATAAAGTTTTGATTAGTTACATTGCCTTATATTCATATTCTTAGGAAAAGAGCAATCTTTAAACCATCTGTTAAATTTTTCTAAGACTCATCTATGAGTGAGAATTAGGAATATATAGTGGGCAATTGAATAGGACATCAGACCAACACATGTTAATGCTATTACACAGTCACTAAGAAATTCTATTAGTCCTCTCAAATTCTACACCTCAAATTGATTTCATTCACACAGTACACTGGATGCGCACAAAGTTATATTTTTAAGTGTTCTCTGCGGCCAGCTCTGAGGGCCATAAATATTCTTCCTGCAAACAGAGGAATGGCACAGCCTCTGCAGGAGGCAGCGCTCCTTGTTCACTGTTTTTCCCCCTGATACAGGCTGACAGCTGATTTACAGGAAGTGGCCTCACCTTATTTGCATCTGTGTTGATGTGTTTGGTGAGCGGGAAGGGAAGCAACAGATTCAATTTTAATCAGGGGAAAAAAATGGACTTTACTCATTCTCACAAGCAACTACTGCTAGGACTCCTCAGATTTTTAACCACCTTTCCTTATACTTGAAATGTAAATTCTCCAAAGGCAGAGCCAGAGCACCAGCCACTCACAGTCTCCACAATTCATTTCAGAGAACAGAATTGTGTCTTCTCTGCTATGACACACATGGCCTCATTTCAGATTTATATTTCTTGATTAAAATTTAAAAACCGGCAACAATATATTTACCAGTGAATTAGGAATTTGAGATAGATCATTAACTATTAAATCTTAGTATTTTAAAACAAATGCTTTTAAACTGGCAAATCCCAGAATATCTGTATTTTTAGTAAATAAAATAAAAGTCACAATTATTTTAATACACACGTTATAGGTCAGAGACTCAAATCAGTAGCTAATATGAAACAATGAGAATTTAATATGGCGAATGGGACCCAGTTCTGCATTGACATTGCCCAAGCAAGTTGATGAGTTGTACTGAGAGCATATTTTTTAAATAATTAAAGACAAGGCTCTAAAACTCATTTTTGCCCCCCTACATTGCTTGTTATTTAATTTGTCTTTATTATAAGTAGAATTCATTTGATGAAACCTAGAAGAAGGCTTCTAATTATAAATTACCAGTCTTAAGGTAAATGAAACCTAGAGCTTTATAGATATGTAAGAATGGAATTATTTCTCCCCTTGCTACAAGAATGTTTTTTCCTTCACTTATCCTCATGAGGAAACTGACAACTTCAGTGTTTGCGTCTCTTTATAAATGACACATGATGTAAATTATTTAAGATGATATCAATGTCAAATTCATGTTGTCCCCTTTTGTCTTCCTTCTCTCCTATCCTCTTCCTTCGCACTTATAAGGAACAGCAGCCAAAGCTGTCAGATGACTTTCCATTGATACTTAGGTTACAATCTGTGCTGAGTTTAATTTCTAGCCATGTCAGTTCAATTAAGAAAAGGGAGCTCCTTTTGGTTCATATCTAGAAAACAAGGTGAAAATAATAAAATTCCTCAACTGATTGAGCAGAGTTCATTCTACTGGGCGTTTTGGAGAATTAATGCATTTAAAAGCTTTACTAGATGATTTCTTTATCCCTGCAAATTTCTTGCAGTAACTCTGATCATTTTATGAGCCTAATAGCAAAACAGAAAAAGAGTCCTGCTTAAGATGTTCTCAGTTCAAAAATATTTTGAAAAAAATTATGAGGGGAGTCATATAGTTCCTATATAATAGTTTCTTTATAGAGGCCTCCAATTACTTAAGGCAGAATGTAGTTAGGTATTACTCAAGGGCCAGATACCAGACTCAGAATACTCAGAAGTTAGCATGCATCAGCATTTTGATGATACCAAAATGCTTAATTAATAGTTAATATTTTACAATAACTTTTCATAATGCATTTTCCTGCTGAAAGAATATGTGCGTGTTTATTTTTAAAAACCTTCTGTCAAGTTACGTTAAAAGCAGGTTGTGGCATGACTGGCAGAAAAGAAGCTTCCTAACAGATGTCAGAGTTGCATTCCTTCAGCAAATGGAAATGTGGGCAACAAGGACATATTTGATAACTTATATCTAGTTTATTAAAGGGACCCTAAGGAAAAAAAAAAATAGACCAAATGGATCATCTGGAGAATTCAGAGCCTAAAGTGATTAATTAGACCTTATTTTGTCTTGAACAGATTTACTAAGCATTTTTCAAATAGCCACATTGTTTGTAATTACCAAAATCACACCTCCATTGGCTGGCCTTAGCTGCTTCATGCTCGAACAGCAATCTGATTGAGCACTCTTGTTAGGACTTCATTCTTCATTGTAATTAGCCATAATCATAGCCTTCCTGGGTGCATGAGAATGTGCAAGCAACTATTCACAACCTCAACCCATTTGAATATGAATCTTCTCGGCAAGGGAGCAATGAAATGGGAGAAACAAAGCAGTTTCTCTAGGGAATTTTGCAAGCATCTCGACTCTAACTCTGCCCCCTTCCAAATCTCCCCTTCTCCAGGATCTGGATTTTATTTGCTAAAACAAGGCTGGCTTAATGAAGACAATGGCTTATTATTTCTTAAGTGACACAGGAGGCCCAAGTATTACAGGCTGAGTTCTTTCAGTCTTTGCCAAGGACACAAGGAACAAAAGAACAAGCGGTTGTGTGTGGAAAAGAGAAGTCGGACTAGGCTGGACTTTCTGAACGCTCAGAGTAAGGATGGGGGCCTTTTGCTATTCTAGATCTCAAAGGCTGCTGCTTTCTTTCTCTTTCTTTTTTTAAACTCCCCTTTTCTTTTCCCTTGTAAATGACTCAGACGTTATAGAAAAAGACTCAAAGAAGCCGGGAGTGAAAACAAAGGCCGAGTGGAGGAGGGGTGACGTGCCTGCTCCCCTCCCAAGCACATTCATAGTGAGCCACCTACTGGCAAGAGGGCTTCTCCTCTTTTTATTGTCTAATCACCTAACCTCTTGGGGAGGACCTAGGTAAACAAGCTGGCATCACCTCAAATGGCTTGTCGGCCAAAAACGGGGAAAATAAAATTCAAAGGAAGAACAGCTTCCAGGGTAGTACAAAGGCGTTAACAGAAACCCTGATCCGTCTCATTAAACGCTGTCTAAACATCAGCTGTGAAGAATTATCACTTAAAATGCTATGTGTTTTGTAGGAAAATTTAAAGACATTCAAATCACTTTAAAAAAATAATCATTTATTTGACCTATAAAGCTAAATCAGCTAACTACTTCAACAAATCAAAAAAGGTATTTAAAAGCTTGATGGCACATGTGCAAAAGACCCGTTGGTTCTTCTAAGCCTTTGTCATTTTTGTGTAAAGATATATTTTTTTTTTGGAAACATGACAGATACTTAATGAAATGCTTGCTTACGTTACTTGCTGTGCTACCACACGCAGGGGCGGCTGTGTGACCCCTGATCATTCTCTGATAACCCCACAGGTTTAAATCCTTCATCCTCATGCTGGGATGACTTTGCTAAAATCACACAGCCAGCTGAATGTATTGCTATTAAAGTACTAGATGACAATGCAATTTGCCATTTTGGTATATGGAAATCCCTGCTTTAGAACTGAACACGGCTGAGGGACCCTCCACATTAAGCACGTGTAAGGTTTCTTTCGTCTTGGGAGAGGTGGCCCAGAGCGCTGCTGAAAGAACATCTGAGAGATTGTGAACTCCATGAGTGAGGGACAGACCTGATTGACACTATGCGTTACTGGTGCCCTCGGAAGACCAGTTCCATTATCTGCCTCCTACCCTGTCTGTTGCATACAAGGAGTTGTGCTAAGTGCTTTCCCAGGCACCTCAAGTGAAAGAAACACTGCACGATCTGCTGTACGAACGCGTCACCCTGTCGGACAGCGAAGCCTGCTCATACTGGCTTCCCGAACAATTACGAGCTCTCTTCCAAACTCCCTTAACACGTTGTTGTTTAGTCACTAAGTCCTGTCCGACTCTTTTGCAATCCCATAGACAGTAGAAGGAAACGGCAACCTGCTTCAGTGTTCCTGCCTGGAGAATCCTATGGACAGAGGGGCCTGGCAGGCTGCAGTGTATGGGGCTGCAGAGTCCAACAAGACTGAATGAGCACACACGCAAACTAGGGCCCTCCACGCTCCTCTGCGCATGGGATTCTCCAGGCAAGAACACTGGAGTGGGTTCTCATTTCCTTCTCCAGGGCATCTTCCCCACCCAGGGACTGAACCAGCATCTCTTGCTTGGCAGTCTGATTCTTCATCACTGAGACACCAGGGAAGCCCTCTCTTCACATACAATGCATTCATTATATTCGTGTTGATAGGAGGGCTTTTTCTTGGTTATTCATTCACTGATCTCTTTATTGATTCCTGCACCCTATTTTGGAATGATTTTATTTGTAAATCCATTTTAATATTTGGTAAATCAAGTCCCTCAACCAGTTTTTCTTCCTTTTCAATTTTGTTAAGTTATAATAATAATGACCTAAAACAGATACCTGTCATAATTTCTTCTTCAGAGAATAATATATGATTGAAAACAAAGTTATCAAAGATATTACACATCTTTGAAAAACAAAAAGAGTCTCTATGGCATTAAGAATTGGTCTGAACCGAAGGGCTGAAGGAGCCACAGGCCAATATGCCTAATAATTTCTTCTGTGTTATAAATGATGAATAATTTTAACATGATCATCATTTAATGCATTTTTGTTGTGTATCAGATAGGGTGCTGAGTGTTTTATGTTCATTGATTCATCTAATCCTCACAAGAGCCCTACTGGGTTGTGACATAATTATCCCCACTTTAATGAGTAATCAGAAACCCTGATGCTGGGAAAGATTGAAGGCAGGAGGAGAAGGCACGACAGAGGATGAGATGGTTGGATGGCATCACCGACTCCATGGACATGAGTCTGAGTAAGCTCTGGGAGTTGGTGATGAACAGGGAAGCCTGGCATGCTGCAGTCCATGGGGTCGCAAAGAGTTGGACACGACTGAGTGACTGAACTGAGTCAGAGAGCAAGGAAGGTCCAATAACTTGCCCAAGATCAAACAGCTAATAGAACAGCAGGCCTGGGTGCAACACTCACAAGACTCACAGCAGCATGGCGTGCTACAGTCCATGGGGTTGCAAAGACCTGGACATGACTGAGCGACTGAACTGAACTGAACGGAACTGAACTGGGTGCAACGCTCACAAGACTGAATCAGGGATCATTTGCCCCTAAGATCCAGGTATCAACACCAGCTACACCTGCCTCCAGAATCCAGGATTTGGTCACACAGTGACGGCTCTGTAGCGACTCAACTGCCTCTCCAAGAAGCCTTCCAGAATACGATACAGTGAGGAGAACGGGTTTGTTGGACACCACACCACCTGCAAAGGGACAACCAGTGCAGATTTTGACAGCAAATCGACCCTTGGGTCAGGAAGATGCTCTGGAGAAGGAAATGGCAACCCACTCCAGTATTCCGGCCTGGGAAATCCCATGGACAGAGGAGCCTGGCAGGCTTTATTCCATGGGGCCACAAAGAGTTGGACATGACTTAGCAACTGAACAACAGCACAGCGGTGGACCGGAAATGTTTTCATGCTAAACGCCAGCTGTGGAGTGGGACCTTTCACCCATATCACCAGGCTTGTGTAGGTGAAATCAGAATCAGATACATTTCATACCATCCTGAGATGGTCCTGGTCAAAGCTAGAAGACTTTAAACGTCACTAGCTGTACAGTAGCTTTTAAAGTCACGCTCTCATGTGTACGTGGCAATTAATGTCAGTGACATTATCTATCAAAACAAATATGTTATAAAACTACAGACACAAAGAACATTTGCTTTAATATCTCTTTGGCGAAAAACAAAGCCAGTCCAAACCAAATGGAATAAAAAAGAGAGAGAGAGAGAAACAAAGATTAACGTAGGCTCTGGAATGCTTGCTTTTTAATTCCTTTGCCACACTGTCTCATTTTGTGACAAATGGCATTTATCTGGGGGTCACGTAAACCTCTAATGCCTGGAGCAAAGTCAAAACATCTTTCAATTCCACTGGTTAAACAAACATTACAAAAGTAATTCTTTTGTGGACCTATGCTGCTAGAAATTTCTGTTACCAACTTAATAGACTATTAGCCACCCATAGGCATTTACAGATAAGAAAAGATGAGCTTTTACATAATGCAGTTCCATAATTATTAAATGCTTATTACACGCAAGGCACTATATGAGGTCAAGAAAGCAACAAAAAAAAGAATCAGATAAAAATCATCCAAGTTCTTTTAAACCAGAAATGATTCTATAACTCCAAGAATTCACAAATGAGTGAGAATTAAATACTTAAGTGCAGATACAAAATAAATAACTAAAGTTTAAGGCAAAATATGTGGGAGGTAAAATTTCTAAAAATATATTAATATCTTTTTCTACTTTTGGCATTAGAATAAGTGCATTTAAATACATAACTATACTAATGATAATAAAAACAGCAGTTAATATTTATACCTGCCACAGACCACGGATCAAACACTGTTCTAAATTCAACATGTATCACTTCGTTTAATCCTTAAAACAAATGACAACTCTAGGAGGTAGACAAATAGATACAGCTAAGGAAACTGAGCTCACAGCGAGGTTAAGTAACTTGCCCCAGATTTCATACCTGTTAAAATAGTTGTATGGGCTTCCGAGATGGCTCAGTGGTAAAGACTCTGCCCGCCAATGCAGTACATATGGGTTCATTCCTGGGTGAAGAATATCCCATGGAGAAGGAAATGGCAACCCACTCCAGTAGTTTTGCCTGGAAAAATCCCATGGACAGAAGAACCAGGCAGGCTACAGGCCATTGGGTCACAAAGAGTCAGACATGACTGACCACACAGGCACAATTTAGTTTTATATCCCTTTTTTCTTACCAAGAATATGGATCAGCTATTATTTACTTTTCTGTAGTAAACAGAAAGTATGCCTTTTCCCTTTGATGTATCTTAAATCTACCTTAATTACTCAGGTATTTGATTAACCTAATATTTATAAGTTATAGCTCTAAACTTAATAAACTGTGTTTTAATCTAAAACTGTTTTAAACTAAAACTGTGTTTTAATCATCATAGATACTATATGCAGTGCTCCATCGGCTCCACAGTTTTAGAAAGATGATAAAAGTGAATCCATGGGCTGAGTCTGGAAGAATAAGCACAGACTGACAGACACAGATACATGGATGGAACTGGGGACCGACTACAATCGCAGAACTTTGAACGGAACTCCAAGACGGTTTACTCTTTCCAGTTTTGTCTCTCCCGTCCTCATGCCTTATTACACAAGAGATATCCCACTCCTCTCTGTGTGTAGGTGGTGTGTGTGTAACTAAAGCTCAATAGTTTTCCCAGTCGGTCAGTTCATTAGCTCAGTCGTGTCCGACTCTTCACGACTCCATGGACCGCAGCACGCCAGGCCTCCCTGTCCATCACCAACTCCTGGAGTTTACTCAAACCCATCTCATCCTCTGGCGTCCCCTTCTCCTCCTGCCCCCAGTCTTTCCCAGTATCAGGGTCTTTTCAAATGAGTCAGCTCTTTGCATCAAGTGGCCAAACGATTGGAGTTTCAGCTTCAACATCAGTCGTTCCAATGAACACTCAGGACTGATCTCCTTTAGGATGGAAATCGATCCTTTTTCAACCCCTTCATTTTTTCCCATTGCCGATGCATTAAGTTTCCTTGTTCCCCGATAATGTCAATTTCTTGGATATTCTGGTGTGTCTATAAACACAGTCTCATTTGCCTGGATTCCTCCCCCAAATCCCTCTCTTGTTTTTCTCTCTGCAAACTTGGCAAACTGCTAGCTCCTATTTGGCATCCATTTGATTTCCCCAAAGTTGCTCTTTCCTGTATGTTTCCATAGCATTAGGATTTTTACATTTCTGTTAAAATGTATACTCTTTTCTTGGTCTTTTCTTTTTCTTGCACATCACATGTGTGTCTTTTTCCCCAAATCACTCAACTTTAGAAGGCAAAGACCATTCTGTGTTCAGTATCTGTACTTCTGGCACCTAGTACACTGCTGGGCATAGAGTACACACTCAGTAAGTGATTATTATCCAATCGATTTGACACAGATTAGCCTTAAAGGCAACATAGCTACCATCCACGAATCTTAAATAAAGTCACAAAGAATGGAGATAAAGAACTTTAAAAATTTCCCCATTTCTTCATAAAAATTGGCTTAAGGAAGCCTTTGTAGTAATAAAGGTGGTTACCTTGATATGAAAATCAGAAAGAAAATATTTGAAGTATTTTTTCAGTGTTTTTCTTGATATCCTTTTACAGGGCAAAGTACTGATTACCGATGTATTTTGGTAGATTTGGAGAAGCACTGTATTCATCTCAAGGGAGAACACCAGGGGTTTTGTGATATTTCCAATGCATGTCTGTGCCCCGCTGCACTCACCGTGATGCCCCTGGTCCCAGCCTTAGCTCTCTGGACCAACTGGCCAGATGGATGTTCTCCTCCCCTCTCCTGACCCTAAGCCCTGCCCCAAGCTACAGGACACATGGTGTAGAAGGTAAAGAAGCAATTGTGTTTCCTTGCTAGTGCAGTTGCAGGAAGGCAGAAGCTGATGTGTTTGCCATAGTGAGGGATGACATTCGACTGCTTGCTAAATCCAAGGGCCCGTGCCCTGACTCACCACCAACCCACCTCCCCCAAACCTGCCTTCCTGACCTGACAACAGCTTGCCTGCTTCCTGCAATAACTGGCTGGGTGCTATAGAAGCTGACTCACTGATAGCTGTTTGTCTGAACCTCCGGTTGCTTTCCAGCCTCACTATTGCCACCTTTCTAACTCCAGCTCTCCCCCTTCCCACCTGTAGTTTACTGAGAACTACCCGAATGGGACTTTATGGCTAGAGCTAAGTCTGCTAAGTTCTCTGCCCTGTTACTGGTGAAATTCTCTCTCTAGAAGGAAAACCTACTTAGGTGTCTCTCTCCTTAAAACCTTCTCAAACATTTTTCATGTTGAGTCCAAATCATTCAACTTGTACATAAAATATTTCATGTGGACAAAACTCTAATTTGAAAAGATATATGGACTTCAATGTTCTTTGCAGCACTGTTTACAATAGCCAAGACAAAGAGCAACCTAAATGCCACTCTACAATGAAAGGATAAATATGCGGTACACACAAACTCATACATACACACACTGGAATATTAAGGAGCCATAAAGAAGAATGAAATAATGCCATTTATAGCAACAATGGATGGACCTAGAGATTATCATATTTAGTGAAATAAGTCAGACAAAGACAAAGATTGTACATCACTTAAGCGTACAATCTAAAAATAAAAAAGGATACAAATGAACTTATTTGTGAAACAGCAAAAGACTCACAGACATAGAAAATATAATTACAGTTACTGAAGGGGATAGAGAAGATGGGTTCTGGGATGTGGGGGGAGAGATAAACTAGGAGTTTGAGATTAACATATACATAAATGAGTAAATGAGGTGATGGAATTCCAGTTGAGCTATTTCAAATCCTGAAAGATGATGCTGTGAAAGTGCTACACTCAATATGCCAGCAAATTTGGAAAACTCAGCAGCGGCCACAGGACTGGAAAAGGTCAGTTTTCATTCCAATCCCAAAGAAAGGCAATGCAAAAGAATGCTCAAACTACTATACAACTGCACTCATCTCACAAGCTAGTAAAGTAATGCTCAAAATTCTCCAAGCTAGGCTTCAGCAATACGTGAACTGTGAACTTCCAGATGTTCAAGCTGGTTTTAAAAAGGCAGAGGAACCAGAGATCAAATTGCTAACAACTGCTGGTTCATGGAAAAAGCAAGAGAGTTCCAGAAAAACATTTATTTCTGCTTTCTTGACTATGCCAAAGCCTTTGACTGTGTGGATCACTATAAACTGTGGAAAATTCTGAAAGAGATAGGAATACCAGACCACCTGACCTGCCTCGTGAGAAACCTGTACACAGGTCAGGAAGCAACAGTTAGAAGTGGACGTGGAACCACAGACTTCCAAATAGGAAAAGGAGTACGCCAAGGCTGTATATCGTCACCCTGCTTATTTAACTTATATGCAGAGTACACCATGAGAAACGCTGGGCTGGATGAAGCACAAGCTGGAATCAAAATTGCTGGGAGAAATATCAATAACCTCAGAAATGCAGTTGACACCACCCTTATGGCAGAAAGTGAAGAGAAACTAAAGGGCCTCTTGATGAAAGTGAAAGAGGAGAGTGAAAAAGTTGGCTTAAAGCTCAACATTCAGAAAACGAAGATCATGGCTTCTGGTCCCATCACTTCATGGCAAATAGATGGGGAAACTGGAAACAGTGTCAGACTTTATTTTTTTGGGCTACAAAATCACTGCAGATGGTAATTTCAGCCATAAAATTAAAAGATGCTTACTCCTTGGAAGGAAAGTTATGAGCAACCTAGACAGCATATTAAAAAGCAGAGACATTACTTTGTCAACAAAGGTCCATCTAGTCAAGGCTATGGTGTTTCCAGTAGTCATGTATGGATGTGAAAGTTGGACTATAAAGAAAGCTGAGCACCAAAGAATTGATGCTTTTGAACTGTGGTGTTGGAGAAGACTCTTGAGAGTCCCATGGACTGCAAGGAGATCCAACCAGTCTGTCCTAAAGGAGATCAGTCCTGGGTGTTCATTGGAAGGACTGACCTTGAAGCTGAAACTCCAATACTCTGGCCACCTGATGTGAAGAGTTGACTCATTGGAAAAGCCCCTGATGCTGGGAAAGGTTGAGGGCAGGAGGAGAATGGGACGGCAGAGGATGAGATGGTTGGATGGTATCACCGACTCAATGGACATGGGTTTCGGTGGACTCTGAGAGTTGGTGACAGACAGGGAGGCCTGGCGTGCTGCGATTCATGGGGCTGCAAAGAGTTGGACATGACTGAGCGACTGAGCTGAATTGAACTGAAACGAGTAAACAACAAGGACCTTCTGTATAGTACAGGGAACTATATTCAGTATCCTGTAATAAACTACAATATAATGGAAAGGAAACTGAAAAATAATATTTATATATAGGTAACTTGATCACTTTGTTGTACACTTGAAACTAACACAATATTGTAAATTAACTATATTTCATTAAGAATTTTAAAAGGTACTTCATGGTCAGGCTTCTCTTTATAGCTGCCCGCATCACCAGCCCCTTTCCAAACTGTCTTTATAACTCAAGTGTTTTGGAACCACTTGTGATTCTTCACATGCAAGCCGATGTGGGCCCCTTTTTTTATGCCTCTGAAGATGCTTTAACACGGCTACACGAAAGCAGCATCTGAATATTCTCTCTGGCGGTTTTTATTCCCTTCTCTTATGCTGGGGACCACATCCATCCTTATAGAAGTGTTCCCATATCAATGTCTTACCTCAGACCTTTACAACGAGCCCGATACTTCAATCAACAACACATATTTACTTTGTTCTAAGGATTGCCCTAGGTGCCAGAAATCACTGGTGAGCAAAAATAAACAAGAGACCCTGCCCTCATAGTATAGAGCATAGCGGGGTATTCAGAGTATTACAAAGTATAGCAATCAGTAATTATGAAAATATACAGGAAGTTGAAGCTGTAATAAATGCTATAAAATGAAGAACGTGGTGCCACAAGAGCTCATCCTCAAGGGCTTGGGCAGCATCAGAAATGTCAAGGAAGGGATCTATGAATAAAGAGACTCTTGAGCTGTGGTCTGAACTGTGCAATATGTATTGATGAAGAGGGGGATAAAGAGCACTCCAGGAGAAGGAAGAGCCTGCAGGACGGCTGTGCTGGGGAGACACACAAGCACTGTGCAAACTGAAAGGTGGTTGGTGGAGGAGGGGTCATGGTGGTCAGCGGAGGGGGCACAGTCAGCAATGGCGAGTGTGGTATGAACTGATGCACCACAGAAATACCGAGGTCACTCTGCACCCTCTGAAGAGAATGGGTGAATTGAAAGGGGCACAGTTGGGTCTGGTCGGGTCAGATTCCTTTTGTCCAAGGTTACTCTGGCTACATGGTGGAGTAGTGATTCGAGAGGGACAGAGTAAAAGATGTGTGCTTAGTCGCTCAGTTGCGTCCAACTCTGTGCGACCCCATGGACTGTAGCCTGCCAGGCTCCTTTGTCCATGGGATTCTCCAGGCACGAATACTGGAGTGGGTTGCCATGCCCTCCTCCAGGGGATCTCCCAACCCAGGGATCAAACCGGGGTCTCCAGCATTGCAGGCAGATTCTTTACCATCTGAGCCACCAGGGAAGCCCAGGTAAAAGGTGGGGGTGCAGGTATTAGAGTTTTGGTAGTGAAGATAAAGATAAAAGGTCAGGGTCAAGAAATATTTAAGACACAAAATTAGCATGGGTTGGTGATGATCTGACTATGGAGGTGAGGAAGAAAGAACTATCAGGGAAGGTTTCTAGATTTCTGACTTACTCAAAAGGAGTACATTTAGTAAGATGGAATATGACGCAGCATGAACAGTTAATTTTGCAAAATGTTGAGGGCATGAGAATGTGCCTCAGATGTCGGTTAGGAGGGAATGGGGCTGATCACTGGACCAAGCTGATGTACTCTGCAATGTAACCTTGCGTTCCAGTAGAGAACAAGCTGCCCACAGGCTGCTTCCTACCGACGATCCTTCCAGAGGCAGAGACACCAGGTGGGTCCATTCCTGAGCTGCAGGGCCCACGACGAGGTGTTTGCGGCTCAAGGACTGCTGACCACCTTGCCCTGCTCTCCTTAGAGCTGCAGGGCAGTCTGAGGGCTCCTATCCAATCCTCCTCCCCTTCCCAGGCTCCTTCCTCTCTCGCACAGAGTGCTATCACACATTTCCTGCTTGCTTATCCTACTCCTGGCATTTGCTGTCTCGAGGACCCAGGGACAGGATCAGTGCTGATACTGGGAATCACCATCATATGATGCTCAGTAAAATTCGGCATATGAAACATGAGGCAGTGTATGATAACATGTAAATTAAAACACAAAGATTGAAAGCAAACTGGCAATTAATTTTAGCAGCTGGAAGTAAATTAACACCTTTCTGTTAAAATGTAAATGTGTAATTCAAGAAAGCAATTTGAAGGAAATTAAGCAGATCATATAGGTTAAAGTCCTAAGCCTCTGAGAAAGAGTTCTGGCATGAGTCTCCAGGGATCGGATATCAGACAGTTAAAGGTGAGCAAGTGACATTTTCTTAAGAAGAAAAGCGAAGTGGATGTTGATCATAGCACAGTTCAGAACAATATATACATCTAATATCTAAACATGTATATATTTGAACATTTTTATCGTGTATTTTACCTTTGTAGTAAAAAATATTTTTAAATGTAGAAGTAATGAGCTTTACCTAAAAGTATGGAAATCCCTCCTTCCTGCTCCCCCACAAAATGATGACACTTTCTTCTTATACTGAAACAATGGGTTTTGCAAACTGAGGTATTCTTGCTCACTGGTTTGATATGTGAATCTGTTTTCCATTGTTTTAATTCTAGAATATATCATTTTATATCCAGAGTTTTTTTTTAAATTTAGCACTCTATCAAAGATTTCCACTATTTCCTATTACAAAAGGTTATACTATCTCATCAAGTGAATTTGTTCACTTGATTTAATTAACTACCATCAAATTGTGGTTATTTAGACAGCTTTCCCTTGCAGCTTCCCTTGTAGCTCAGCTGGTAAAGAATCTGCCTGCAATTCGGAAGACCTGGGTTCAATCGCTGGGTAGGGACGATCCCCTGGAGAAGGGAAAGGTTACCCACTCCAGGATTCTGGCCTGGAGAATTCCATGGACTGTATAGTCCACGGGGTGGCAAAGAGTCAGACCCGACTGAGCAACTTCCACTTCACTAGACTGCTTTCAAGTGTTTGTTATAAAAAATGAACATCTTTCCATAAAGTTTGCCTTCATTATATCATTTCCTAAAGTATCCAGATAATGAGGTTATTTGATCAGAGAACATATCAGCTTTATGATGCCGCAATAACAAAGATTCTCAGGTTGGATAAATATCAGTAGAAGAAACTGCTTATACAAGGGGGTAGTAAAATTGTATAAAAATAATAATAATAGCATGCGGGACTTCTGCTTCTGGGCCTGATGGAGACATTGGTACAGAACTAGGCTTCACATTAAAATCTAACTATAAACCTGGACAGAATATAAGAAATAACTGTTTTAGGATGAATATCAGACATGCAGGGTTGTAACCTTAAAACAACATGTCAGAAAGATTTAGGAAAGAAAAGTATTGAATAGCAATAAAGCAAAAGAAAACAGAACATGATGTGGGATATATAAGTAGCCAAAACAAAAGGGGAAAGAGGAAGAAAATGTGTAATTTCTAATCACTTTTTTTTCATATTGGAAACGGGAATTTTACCAGAGACGACAAATAGCGTGAGACCGTTCATTAAAATCTGTAATGGCAGGATTTACAAGAGCTGAAAAATAGCCATGGATTACTATTTGTGTTGACATTGGTCCAGTGCAAGATCGCAAGACCCACACTTTCTTTTCTTCAGTGACAAGTATCCAAACTTGACCACCTAAATTTGATGGTAGCAGAAACTAAAAAGTGTAACACCACAAGCAGAAACACTCAGATTTTCTCTGCTTAGTACAGAATTTCTTTGATCCTCGATTTTCTTGATTGTCAAACATATATTTTAAGATAATTAAACATTATAAAATACATTTACCGTTAACAAGTTAGTTGCAAATATTTTAACTTGGTGTTCATTTTACTGCTTTGCAGTTCATTTACCTTCTTGCGTGTTAAGGTGTCTACCAAAGAATGATTTCTAAATCTCATTTAATGACTCAAGACACTGCTGAGTTCTGTATTACTAAACTACAGATAGCAACAAAAAGAGTAGGCAAAGACCAGACTATATTGTATCTTTAGTTCAGAAGTGGGATTTGCTTTATAAACAATAATGAAAGGAATGACAAATGGTGAACAGAACAAAATTTAATGTAAAGATTCCTTTTTGTAATATTTCATGTATTACTTTGCATATTGAATCAGATAGGAATGACTGATGAAACACTGTTTTATTAAATAAGCCACTTCTAAAGTATATTCATCATCAGAAAAATATGCTTGGATAATGGAAAAATGATATAAGTTTAGCTTGTATAATTTATTCCAAAACTCCAACAATGGAAGGAAATGGAAAAATGAAAACAGAAAACAAACATCAGGCACAGTTTTTGAAACAAAGCTGAATTATACCAAGAAATACAGAAAAAATATGGATAAGCATATATATTTAAGTTACTCTTTAAGCAAGCCCTATTATAAATTAATATACAAAAATAAAGGTGATTTCATCAGCTATATAAGCCAAGCAAACTCCTTTCATTCAAAATATATTACAAAGTATTACATTTGAGTTAAATTTTGGATTAGCATTAGAGTATGATAAGCCTTCATCATATTCCTTAACAAAGTCTTCATCATATTCCTTAACATGAAATCACTGCTTCTGGATTTCAGGCTGTCACAAAGTAACACACAAATCATATTAGTAAAAAGACCATATAGAGACAGAACTTCCAGTCTGATGTACAGTAAAAGGGTTTTTGGCAGAGGTTGACAGTAGGTCCAAAAATCTTGACGCCTAGTTAGGTACTTCTCACAATTATTAAAATTTTCTGAAAAGTTAAACAACTCCAGGATTTAGTAAATATGTGAGAAACAAAACCATTGTTGGTAGAAGTGTAAATTGAACACAAACATACATAAATACACATATGCACAGAGGTCTGAGATTTATTAAACAGAATACTTGGAAAATGGAAGGTACATAATTCAACAGGCGTAAAACAACTTATTTCATCTTTAAAGGTTTTATCACTTTTTATGCATGCATTCATTATGTAATGCATCACAGCTTTATACCACATTTAAAAACACCTTTTTATCCTGCTATTTTAGAGAGAGTGACTGTTAGTTGGCCAGTTGTGTCCAGCTCTTTGAGACTCCATGAACTGTAGCCCGCCAGGTTCCTCTGTCCATGGAATTCTCCAGGCAAGAATACTGGAGTGGGTTCCCAATTCCCTTCTCCAGGGGATTTTCCTGACCCAGGGATCAAACTTGGGTCTTTTCCACTGCAGGTGGATTCTTTACTGTCTGAATCACCAGGGGAAAAAACAACAACAACAACTAATTTCTAATTAATTCACGTGTATTTTGTAATGCAGGTGGTTTTCTTACCACTTTGAAAATGTCTGCTCAACCTTTCAAACTGGTGTTTTATAACTAACTCAATTCTTCTATTTTTTTAAACATTTAGAGCCCATGATACCAATAATCTATGAAAGAGGTCAGAATACTCCACACCAACAGTTGCCACTTCGGTACAAGGAGGATTTGGAGTTGAAGGTGAAAGAAACAACAAATGCCGGAGGAGCTCCCTGCTCCCCTGTTTCTGCAGGACATATGTTTCTCTTTTGTAAAGGAAATTTCCATTTATCAAAGAGTCTTCCTCTTCTAGACCAAAAAGAGGAGAAGACTGGAGCCCACTCTTCTCACCTGAGACACCTTGAGTCTGCAAAACAGATCTCATTAAACAACCCATATGTGGCGAACATATTCTTAGTCCCCTTCCCACAACTTGTTCCCTCCTACCTCAGAAGCCCACTCCCCCCCACCTTTTATTCTTTATTTAGTCTCTTCTCTCCAATTTATCACCCTTTAAATTAAACACCACTAAAAATGTCACATAACCCCCTAGAATCTAATAGACTCTGTGAGGTTTTCACTTCTTACTATGAGGCTTTTCTGTGTGTGCACAAAGTAAACCTGTGCTTCTGTTAATCTGTCCTTAATCTCTACTCCTTGATCACTAAACATAAGAGGGTAGAAGGAAGGTATTTTCCCTCCCTTACACATAAAAATAACAAAACATGTCTAACTATATATGTAACATATTTATTAACTCTATTCTAAAAAATCCAATTTTTTTTCCCCATAGAAACAAAAATTTGAATGATAGTTGCCAGTGGCTGGAAGAGCTGAAGGAATGAAAAGCTGCCTTATGGGCACAGAGCTTTAGTTTTACAAGATGAAAGGATTCTGGAGATTGGGTTGTGCAACAAGTTCAGTTCAGTTCAGTCGCTCAGTCGTGTCCGACTCTTTGCGACCCCATGAATCACAGCATGCCAGGCCTCCCTGTCCATCACCAACTCCCGGAGTTTACTCAGACTCACATTCATCGAGTCCGTGATGGTATTTAGCCATCTCATCCTCTGTCGTCCCCTTCTCCTCCTGCCCCCAATCCTTCCCAGCATCAGAGTCTTTTCCAATGAGTCACCTCTTCGCATGAGGTGGCCAAAGTACTGGAGTTTCAGCTTTAGTATCATTCCTTCCAAAGAACACCAAGGGCTGATCTCCTTCAGAATGGACTGGTTGGATCTCCTTGCAGTCCAAGGGACTCTCAAGAGTCCTCTCCAACACCGCAGTTCAAAAGTATCAATTCTTCGGCGCTCAGCCTTCTTCACAGTCCAACTCTCACATCCACACATGACCACTGGAAAAACCATAGCCTTGAGTAGACGGACCTTAGTCGGCAAAGTAATGTCTCTGCTTTTGAACATACTATCTAGGTTGGTCATAAGTTTTCTTCCAAGGAGTAAGTGTCTTTTAATTTCATGGCTGTAGTCACAATCTGCTGTGATTTTGGAGCCCCCCAAAATAAAGTCTGACACTATTTCCACTGTTTCCCCATCTATTTGCCATGAAGTGATGGGACCGGATGCCATGATCTTCGTTTTCTGAATGTTGTGCAACAAGGGATGTACTTAAACACTTGAAGGGTGGCAGAATATGCCAGGCCAAAATATGCCCTTTGGGAAAAAGAATTATTTGGGGCTAAAGGTACTTGAAAAATAGCAAATGCAGGAAAAATACTCTGAATGTCCTCCTTTTACTTAAAAGCAGGCAATGAAATTCCCACGTGAAAGAGGTCCTCCTAGAACAGGTAAGTAAGATTCTTATCATCAAGGACAAGAAGCTGAGAATGAGAGAATGGTAATCAAACAGACCTTATTAAAATAAGTCATATCCTCCTTCAGCCTTCTCACATAGTTGAATTACTTTTCCACGCTTTCCTCTCTTTGTTCAACTTACTATAAAAGAATGTAGGCACCACCCTTCCCTTAGGTCTTGATTCCTTATGAGGCGCACCACAGTGCCTGAAACTTATGTAAACTTGTTTTTTTCCCTCTTGTTAATCTGTCTGTCAATTTAATTCTCAAGCCCAACCAGAAAACCTTAAGAGGGCAGAGGTAACATGTGCCTCCGCTGCCTATTACTGAACTATGCACTTCAAACTGGTAAGCGGGAAAACTGTCTGTTACATATATCTTATCATTATTCAATGATACAGCAATAACACTGTATCAACACTTAATTAGCACAAATAAAACTGTTTTAGGAAAAAAGTTCATTATTTCCTAATATTTTAAAAGTAATTTTAACATATTTTTTAAAAGAAGAATAGCATTTTTTTTTTTAAGAATATTGCTCCATTAAAAACAAACGCACAAACACACACAAAAACCTTCACAAACAAGCTTGAAAACATCATGGGGACTAGAAGAGTTCCAGATATCAAAAGTGAGAGTAAATGTCAATGTGATCACCTCAAAATGGTTTGGTTACTAGAAGAAAGACAATCAACCAACCACACCAGAAGTCCTTTGCTAACTGGAAATCACCTTATCCAAATACTGAAGTAGGAACAATTTCCAAGACCGCAGAGGGCTAGCAAACTGGCTCTGGTTAGGCAACCAACGGAAGCTAATTAATATTAAAACTCGTGAGAGGAAGACTGCAGAACCCATTCTTCTGGGGATCCACAAGAAATTCAATACATTTTCAGTAGGCCACGCAGGAAACATTTAAAAGCCTGACCCCGCCCCACCCCAGCCTGAATAGAGCTTAAGTGTTGATTAAATCTTCCTCTTATAAATCATACAAAAATGACTTTTAAAAAATAAGAAATTACTTGAAAAGTTATTAGAGTTATAAATCATGGATTTTCATGTGGAGAAGACTTTCGCCAAGCAAATAGTTCATTTGGACTCACCTATATTTATTTGAGCAAAAAGATTTTTAAAAAAAGATTTAAGAAATAGTGTTTATATGCAGAAGAGAGAGGTGCAGTCCCAAAGAGAAAAACAGTTAAATATTAAAACCACAGCACATGATGCTTCATTCTACGCACTTGCTCCTATTATGAGAAAAAGGTATGCAGAAGCTTGTCCTTCACAGATGTTAATTATCAGAATAATGTGAGCTACACTGTTCTCATTTCCCTTTAAGCAGCAAGTCCCAGAAGGAACTAAAGAATGCAATCGATGTGGTGAAAATAATTTGTAAATGCTAGTAACATGTTGATCATCAAAATAATTTTAAACCAAATACAGAAAAAATTTTGTTCAATTTCATTCGACCATTAATAATGAAATTTAGAAGCAATTAGCCCACATAGGTCAGAAAACTGATATGATATATTTGGATTTTACAATTAGTTATTAAAATGATTGACTAAAAAAAAAATTGCTTTTCTTAAATAGCTTTCAGTTCAGTTCAGTTCAGTCGCTCAGTCGTGTCTGACTCTTTGCGACCCCATGAATCGCAGCATGCCAGGCCTCCCTGTCCATCACCAACTCCCGGAGTTCACTCAGAACTCATGTCTATCGAGTCGGTGATGCCATCCAGCCATTTCATCCTCTGTTGTCCCCTTCTCCTCCTGCCCCCAACCCCTCCCAGCATTAGGGTCTTTTCCAATGAGTCAACTCTTCACATCAGGTGGCCAAAGTACTGGAGTTTCAGCTTTAGCATCAGTCCTTCCAATGAACACCTAGAACTGATCTTCAGAATGGACTGGTTGGATCTCCTTGCAGTCCAAGGGACTCTCAAGAGTCTTCTCCAACACCACAGTCCAAAAGTATCAATTCTTTGGTGCTCAGCTTTCTTAACAGTCCAACTCTCACATCCATACATGACCACAGGAAAAACCATAGCCTTGACTAGATGGACCTTTGTTGGCAAAATAGTGTCTGCTTTTTAATATGCTATCTAGGTTGCTTTACTTTTCTCTAAAACCCATCTCTTAATAAGGCAGAAATGAAATTTAGTCAAAGAAAAAAAATAAAATTTTCAGTTTTTCTAATGCCCAAGAATATCATCATATGGTATTCTGAGTTAAAATCTCAGACAACTAAAATGCCTGATTTTTAAAAGTATACATTTTCTGTAAGATGTTATGGAAAAAACTCAAACAAACTTTTTGACCAACCCAACATACTTTCATCATATTCAATGACCCAATCACCATGAGGGTAATGATTTAGATGCTGCACAAGTGAAAGTGTTATTGTTCAGTCCTGTCTGACTCTTTGCGACCCTATGGACTGTAGCCCGCCAGGCTCCTCTGTCCATGGGATTCTCCAAGCAAGAATACTGGAGTGGGTAGCCATGCCCTTCTCCAGGAATGCTGCATGCCTAGCACCTAATCAGTGCTAGGCAAACTGTAGACACTCAGTAAATACTTATTGAATGAAATATAATAGAACAGTGAAAAGCAGAGCATAAATTCACTCCATTAGCTTGAATCATGAAGGCCTACCTTAGGTGGCAGAAGCGGTAGCATAAGTGCAGCTCTGAAGACAGCAGTGGCAAGACCCAGTCGCTCGAGGTCTCGCTCATTCTCTAGACTATCTGTCTCTGGTGGTGCACTACAGTTACCCTCTTTTAGGTTTGAGCAATGAATGACATTCAGTTTGGAAGAACAAGAAGCAGTCCTCTATGGAAATTAACACTGAACAGGTGAGCTTCAATAGTCTGCAGAGTAAGACAAAATGAAGCGGTTTAAAAATAAAGCAGGAGAGACCACTGCAACAGTCAATGAATGTTGCCTGAATAAATGAGTAAGTTAATGAATAAACAAAGGAGAGAGGAGAATGAAAATGTTGGAAGTGATGGCAGAGAGAAGGAATCAGTGGCAGCTAGATAGGGGGGCTTTCCATGTTATCAGCCTCTCTCCCCAACTTCATCTCCTCCATGGCCCTCCTCCAGCAAAGCAGTGCAAATAACCACATGCTTGATAAGTAAAAGTTCTTTTAATATAAGACCTCCACTTTCCCCTCACCCCTATATCGCTCTCACACTTTCATCTGTATTACCATCCTTCAATCCTTCCTGTCTAAAAAATGTGGATGGCGTAGACATCCACAGACAAATGGTCTCTCCTAGCTAGTTCCCCGCTTCCCCCGGGACAGGCAGGAATACTGCCTGGTACTGAGCTTTGGAGAAACACCCCATCCCTGGAGCACACGGACAGGAAGGGGTGCCGTTTCAAGGAGAATGACCAAGGATGGCTGCTTTGATGAGCCAGATAGACCACACCCCGATGAGAACTTGAACAAGAATTAGGGGAAAAGCATCCTGGTGGAGCCCTGTGGGTGACTGGGAACAGAGTCCAGGGTCACAGGAAATGAGTGTCCTGATGAAATGAAAAGCTTTACACCCATCAGCGACTCCACGTGATTTCCAGTCTGGCTGCCTGACTGAGCTCAGGCATCTCCCCATGGACCCATGGGGGTTTGAAATGTTAATCCCTGATCATCCAGGCACTTGAATTTGGTCTCCTCTCTTTGAACTTTGCTTTCAGCTTAAGTCCATCAGAAGTAATCCAATCAAACCAGAAAATGCATTAGGGTTGCTATATGGACTGGGGGCAAGGAAGTGGGAGAAGAGGGAAAAAGTGATTCACAATGTTAATCACGCAGCTGTGAATCACTGGGGCTTCTGAAAACACATTCGTCCTTCCTTCCATTTATTCTTGTCACAGAAATGATACTCACACCCCCACGCCCCCGGCTTTTTAGCATTCCACACTCTACTGATTTTGTGTTAAAGTCCAATCTGAATAAATAATTAAAAAGAAGCATAAGAAAATCTAAGGTCCAAACTATGGCTGAAGTGACAAAGGTGGCTTTCTATGAGCTAAAATTTGGACTCCATCCTGTTTTCTTTAAAAAGCAGGCTGAAGTTATACATGTAAATGTCTATTAAATATTCCATTACTCTTTCAATACAAAATAGATTTAATATGTTTATACTCCATCTGCTAGAAACTCTCATCAGATTTTGATTGAGATGGATGAACATTTTTGTGCTGATAAAATAATCTTTTAAAGCAAAATAAATGACAAAATATGTGCATTAATTACACAAAATTTAGACTTCTGATAAAGTAGTTTGTTACCCAATTGATTTCCCAAGAACATTTTCTCTACTCACCCTATGGCTCACAGTGGGGCAGGCTTTAGATTTATGGTTTCAAAAATACAGGTAATTTTGCACTATTGTAAGTTACTTTTTACTTCATTCCATTGGTGACTAATTGTACCCACTGCACAAAGGACTCCATCACCGACTTCCTCTGCGCCTAATAAATTGCAAACTTCTGAAGTGTGAGGGATGAAAGAATGCTCGGAATAAACACATGAAGAGAACATGTGTATAATACCCAGGTCAATCTACTTTTATTCAAATGTATTAACTTCTGAGCAACATTATATTATGTAACTGTCAGAGTAGATACCTTGATATGCTTATATGAAAAAAAAAGCATATTATGTGGTAAGTTCATCAGATTGTGTCTCCAAAGGCATCTAAGCAAGTTTTGCCTCCAGTCCAGTCTTCGCCTGCATTGGAAGCTCCAATTTTGTGTGACTCATGTAAAGTCAATCGGGACAGGGCATTTCTTGACCCAGATATGTCTGCTCATGTGTATCTCATCATTTCTTGTTTGTTTTTCTAAATCTGCTGACTAGCACTGATTTTATTTTGAAAAGAAAAGTGAAAGGGGGCACAAAAAACAGGCATGCTCTGTTATTTAGGCTTCCTCTTATTTAAAATGTGAAAAGTACTTTTCACAAAGGAAATACTCATTTGCATATGCTCGTAAAATATTTATGCTGAAATATACAAAACACAGTCATTTATGATCCCTTAATTAGCCTTAAAGTAGAATAAGAACTTAATTAAAATATAATTTGTTAATTCATTAGTGTTGGATTATAACTTTGACACTGATTTTTAGTAATTAATAGGTCTTGAAAGTACAAAATTTATTTGGTTGTTTTTACTGTATTTTTTTCTTTAACACTTCCTTCTTCTTGATATTGCTACATTTTAAAAAGGGGAAAGCATCAAGTTAGGACTCTTATTCTAAAGAAGGATTGACAATATTATCGAATGGCCTCTGCTTAAATGTTACTTTTTTTTTTTTAATGTTACTTTTTAAAGAAGTGTCCCCTGACCATCCCATAAAATTGTATCTTATCCTCCTAAGAGTATCTGTATCACCTGGCTTTATTTTTCATCATAATATTACCATTTAACAGTTTCTGTATTTGCTTGTTTGATTGTTTCTTTCCTTACTACTATAATACAAGTTCCATAAGGACAGATAATCTGTCTGCTTTCAGTTCAGTTCAGTCGCTCAGTCATGTCTGACTCTTTGCAATTCCATGAATCGCAGCACACCAGGCCTCCCTGTCCATCACCAACTCCCAGAGTTCACTCAAACTCACATCCATCGAGTCGGTGATGCCATCCAGCCATCTCATCCTCTGTCGTCCCCTTCTCCTCCTGCCCCCAATCCCTCCCAGCATCAGAGTCTTTTCCAATGAGTCAACTTTATTCACTTTTAAATTTCCAGAGTCTAGAACAGCAGCTGATACATAGTAGGCAGTCCTGTAATGTCTACTGAATAGATGGATACTTCTTACTAAGTTGCATGGACATGAACTGGGTGATACACAGCTAAAAGCAATGCATACATAAGAATACAGCTTCGAGATGACCAGACCATTGGAGTTTAAATAAACTAATTCTATTTCCAGAAATAAGCAGTGTTCATTGTGCTGATCCAAAAACAGGTCCCCAAAGAACTACAAATCACATTCTACAAGGAAATACAAAAATAAAGAGTATGAAAAGATCTTTGTGGCTTGTAAACAAAATTAAAAATATATCTAAGATCTTAACTCTTGGCTCTTGAGATGAGTAGATGAAAATTTTAATTGCAAGTGTATTAAAATAAACAAAAGATGTAAAATGTAAAAATGTCATTTTTAGTGAAATAGTTGAAACATCAGCTTTAAAATATTTATTCATGATATATCAGAGGCTATGGTAGGTGAAAGTTAAATAACACTCTGCCTCTGTCCTTTCAAAATCCACCATCACAGAGTGAGCTATGGAAATAGATTTCTGTCTTACTCAGCTTTGAGACTAGTAATAGGACATGCTGGTTTCCCAGAACTGGGTTCTAAACTACGAGGAAAGGTTAAGAGGCAAGAAACAAGATGACATGTCTGGGAATCCGCAAGAGGAAAGGTTTCTGATGTATAAAGTACAAGACAGAAAATGATGAGAAAAACCCGAGTTAATTATTTAAGAAGCCAAACAGTAATACTTTACCTTAATAACATGCAACATTTCTTACCAAAAAGTTTTGTACAATACTAGCATATTCTGTAGAGGATGTATTCATTGGGTATAGACATCATTATTTCTGAAAACTGACCTAAATTCTATCGTTATTGACCAGAGAAAACACTACTAGTAATGTTGCAACTAACCAGTGCATTTCCCCAATGATACAGAAACAATCATGAGAGTTTACATATCTTTTCCATGAAATGAACCATCTGCTAAATTGTTGTTTGAGATTTGAGGCTAGTCCCAATTGTTAGCTTATTAAATGTAGTAAGTTATAATAATGAAGTGTTAAAATTATAATGAACACTGGCAGAAAAAACTAGATTCCCAAATAGAATTATAAAAATCTAAACTTTTGCATTTCTTGACTTGTGGTTTTAATATTACCAGTCTAGTACACTACCACTTGCTATGTTGCATTTTAAAAAATATAAAGCAGAAAAAAAAATCATAAAAGAACAATCTATCTTGTGCATATACAAATACTTTACTACCGAAGCAATTCTTCAAAATAGAAATCAATAACTCTAATGTGATTCATTCTGTGGAGGAAGATTTATTAAAAAAAAAAAACTAAATCTCTTTAATACAATGTTATGCTACATCGATTTTTAAAACATAATTATGTTTAGTAAAATTTTATATAACTTACTGTACATGGAAAGCATTTAAAAGATGTTTGATGGGCTAATGCTTCTCAAGAGACTTAGTATTACAGGCATAAACAATAAGAAGATATACGTCTTCTTAGACTCACCCCAACCACTTTAATTTTCTGGTTAAATTTTACTGAATGAAGATTAAATACTAACTCTAACACTTAAATAGAAGCAAGATATCTATATAAATATATGTATACATTACATACAAATATGAGAATTGGGGTTGGGATAAAATCTTCATAAATGTTTTCCTTGTGATTTTTCCAAGTCCAAATTATACTGGTTTTAAAATAGATGTAATATTTGTCTATGTGTGGTTATGTGCCAACACAAAAACCACACACAAAAAAAATCATGCAGTATAAATTAGTTCATTGCAGTTGTTTAAATAAAAGACTTCCATGAGAAATATAAAGAGCACTTTTTTCATCGATTTTTTTTAAGTGGGAACATTTTAGATTTGATCTTACAATGGAAAAAGGTTGTATCTTAAAGTAGTTCTTTCTCTAAGATAAGATATTAGGCTAATTGAGAAAACAATCCTATAGAAAGGCCTCTGATCAATATGACCAAACCAAGCTATAAAATCTGGCTGAAAGATTATGAAAATCCATAACCAGCCTCAAAAGTAAGAAAGGCAAATATCAAGTTCTCAGAAATGAAGAGGAAACTCAAATCTTGAGTGGTGAGCAACATACTGTTGCAGAGACGTGGAGTCTAATTCATAAAAAAATTACTTCAAAAGCCATGCCCGTGGAGAGACACACTTGAAATCACATCCACAGGGATGTCCCTATACCCCATCGCAAGCATGACTCCCGAGGCAAATACAGTCCACAAAAGCGGAACTCTGAGTTCAACTGAAATATCCGTAAAACACTCGAGGAAACAAAGCAGCTGAGAATAGGAGAAAGAGGCACAGCCAAACTCACACCCCTGGAACTGGACATAATAGATGGATGCAAAAGAGACTCTAAATAAATAATACCTAAAATACATGACTTGATAAAGACTATAAGAAAACCCAAAAAGCAAGAAGACATAATGGAAGAAACAGGCAGATCTTTCAAAGAAACCAAAATTAATTTTAGAATTGATGTTCACTGAAACTGAATTTTAAAAATTTAACACACAAGTTAAGCAGTAGATTAAATCTAACTGAGGAAAGCAAAGTATTAGTTTGAAAGACAGATTTCAGGCAATCATGTAGAATGAAACACAGTGGATTAAAGAGACAGGGAAAAAGCGGAAAAGAGACTAAGAGATGTGAAGGTTACAACGAGCAAGTCCAATCTGTATTTAATATGAACTTCAGAGTTTTTTAATTTAAATCAGACTGAACACCAAACAGGATACATCTTAAAAATTCGTATCTAGGTAAAAATATGAATAACAGTATATGTTTCAAAATACAGTGTAGAATTTTGGAGTCAGGGGTGTCTCAGTGATGCTTGGGAATGCTACAATATCTAGATATATAGGTATGTGGATTGATCACCTCAAGGTCATTTTAAAGGTTCAGTTCAGCCGCTTAGTCATGTCTGACCCTTTGCGACCCCATGAATCGCAGCACGCCAGGCCTCCCTGCCCATTACCAACTCCCGGAGTTGGCCCAAACTCATGTCGATCAAGTGATGCCATCCAGCCATCTCATCCTCTGTCGTCCCCTTCTCCTCCTGCCCCCAATCCCTCCAGCATCAGAGTCTTTTCCAATGAATCAACTGTTCTCATGAGGTGGCCAAAATTTCACCTTTAGCATCATTCCTTCCAAAGAACACCCAGGGCTAATCTCCTTTAGAATGGACTGGTTGGAAAATTTATTATTTGTCTACATCATAATATACATGTTGGGAAAGATTGAGGGCAAGAGGAGAAGGGGGCGACAAAGGAAGAGATGGGTGGATGCCATCACCGACTCAATGGACATAAGTTTGAGAAAACTCTGGGAGATAGTGAAGGACAGGAAGGCCTGGGAGGCTGCAGTCCATGGGGGTCACAAAAAGTTGGACATGACTGAGCAACTGAACAACAACAAATAATAATAAATAGACAACTATGAGGAAAAACCAAAAGGGTCAGCCAACTGCATTCATGGGAAATATATAAATTTATGATCTGCTAAACAGAAGGAAATGGCAATCCACTCCAGTGTCCTTGCCTTGAGAATCCCAGGAATGGCGGAGCCTGGTAGGCTGCTGTCTATGGGGCTGCACAGGGTTGGACACGACTGAAGCAACTTAGCAGCAGCAGCAAACATGTTGTAGAGTCTCTCATTTTTTTAAATGTATTTTTAATTGGAGGATAATTGCTTTACAATGTTGTGTTGATTTCTGCCGCACATCAACATGAATTAGCCATAGGTATACACATGCCTCTTCCATCGAACCTCCCACCCCATCCCACCCCTTGAGGTTGTCACAAAACCCTGGGTTTGGGTCATACAGCAAATTCCCATTGTCTATCTATTTTTACGCACAATAATGTAGATGTTGCAATGCTCCTCTCTCAGCTCATCCCACCCACTCCTTCCCCTACTGTGTCCACAGTCCGCCCTCTGTATCTGCATCTCCACTGCAAACAGGTTCATCAGCACCATCTTTCTAAATTTCATATATACGTGTGTGTGTTAATATATGATATCTGTTTTTTCTCTTTAACTTAAAAGCTTTTGCACAGCAAATGATAAACAAGATTAAAAGACAACCCTCAGAACAGGAGAAAATAATTGCAAATGAAACAAGTGACAAAGAATTAATCTCCAGAACATATAAGCAGCTCATACAGCTCAATATCAGGGAGACAAACAGCCCAATCAAAAACTGGGCAGAAGACCTCAAGAGACATTTCTCCAAAGAAAAAGTACAGATGGTCAATAAACACACGAGAAGATGCTCAGCGTTGCTCACTATTAGAGAAATGCACATCAGAACTACAATGAGGTATCACCTCACACCAGTCAGAACGGCCATCACCGAAAAGTCTACAAACAATAAATGCTGGAGAGGGTGTGGAGATGTGAATCAATCCAGCCACTATGGAGAAGAGTATGGCAATTTCTTAAAAAACTAGGAATAAAACTACATTTTGGGGGGCTCCAAAATCACTGCAGATGGTGATGGCAGCCATGAAATTAAAAGACACTTACTCCTTGGAAGAAAAGTTATGACCAACCTAGATAGCATATTGAAAAGCAGAGACATTACTTTGCCAACAAAGGTCCGTCTACTCAAGGCTATGGTTTTTACAGTAGTCATGTATGGATGTGAGAGTTGGACTGTGAAGAAAGCTGAGTACCAAAGAATTGATGCTTTTGAACTGTGGTGTTGGAGAAGACTCTTGAGAGTCCCATGGACTGCAAGGAGATCCAACCAGTCCATTCTAAAGGAGATCAGCCCTGGGATTTCTTTGGAAGGAATGATGCTAAAGCTGAAACTCCAGTACTTTGGCCACTTCATGCAAAGAGTTGACTCATTGGAAAAGACTCTGATGCTGGGAGGGATTAGGGGCAGGAGGAGAAGGGGACGACAGAGGATGAGATGGCTAGATGGCATCCCCGACTCATTGGATGTGAATCTGAGTGAACTCCGGGAGATGGTGATGGACAGGGGGGCCTGGCGTGCTGCGATTCATGGGGTTGCAAAGAGTTGGACATGACTGAGCGACTGAACTGAACTGAACTGAAGACCCTCTCATTTTAAATTTGTCTACAAAAATTATTTGAACCAGATAATTAAAGCAGCAAATGTTAAACACATACTGCATAAAGGGTTAGGAACATACGAGCTACCCAAAAGGAAGCACTTGACATGTACTGTTTCTTTGCCGGACAGTGACTCTAAACTTCTTAGGACCAGAGGAAGACAACAACCCGGCTACAGAAGCTACCACTCTGTCTCACCAGTTGTTAAGTATTCGCTTCCTTTCAGAGTCGATGAGTCACTGTTGCCTGGGTACTGATGGGATCGTGTAACTTCTCTGTAATAGAATACAGTCCAATAATGGACACAGCTAAATTGGACTCAGCTATTTTAAACAGCTTCTGGACAAGAGTCTCTGACACAGTGACTCCCAACATGGTACCAAATTACCTATGAAGATGCAGAAAAAGATGAGAACATAACATGCAAGAGAAAACCAGGTATAATAATGAGTGCACACGCAGGAAGAAAAGGGGTTTCTGCAGAGGAAGAGGCCTGTGGAACTGGCAGGCAAAACCACAGTTCATGATCAACTCATATGCTGCAACCAGAGGCACCCATTCTAAAGTTGGTAGGTTGTGGGGTTTTTTTTTGTTTTTTGTTTTTTTGTTTTTTTTTTTTGAATCCCTCCTACACTTTCTGCTCCCTCAGAAACATAAGATCTGGAGCAAACTCCACTGAGGGGTGGGCATGGAGTAGGCCAGTATTCTGCAGCTGTGAAGTAGGTACTTTTTAAGACAAAGCGTGCTCCTTTCCATTCTCATCCCCATAACCATCACACCCACATCCATTCACAGTCAACTCTCAAAAAAAAGTGAAGTGGGGACGCAGACCCCTGTTAGCACACTGCACTGCATTCTGGAAAGTGGTGTGCCCCACGAGCAAGGTAAGGATAAGGCTAAGGGCAGAGAAAAACACAGCTGAGTATGTGCACATTTCTGGAACTCGCCTACTCCGTCGATCTCAGTGTCAGAAGTCACGGAAAATTCCTTTTTTATCACCAGAAGAGGACTAGCTGAAGCACGTCCATACCAATCTTCAGGGACTGGGGCAGCTTGGCAGTCCACCCAAGGATACTGACAAGGAGAGCTCATTTGTCCCCAAGCAGAGAATGAATGAGGTCAAGCGCAATGACATGTTCTAAGCCTTGGCAAACATCATTTCTAGACTGAGGCGGACTGAAAATAATAGGTATTAAAAACACACTGCACGTGTCTGTGTGTGTGCGTGCTCAGTCATGTCTGATTCTGTGTGACCTCATAGACTGTGGCCCGCCAGGCTCCTCTGTTCATAGGATTATCCAGGCAAGAATGTTGGAGTGCGTTGCCATTTCCTTCTCCAGGGGATCTTCCTGACCCAGGGATTGAACCCATGTCTCTTATGTCTCCTGCACCGGCAGGCAGGTTCTTTTCCACTGGCACCACCAGGGAAGCCCAATATCCTGCCCCAAAAGAAAACAGAATATCATCTTATAGACTTAGATGTTGAGGAAGCCCCTTTAAATTCACCGCTGCTGCTGCTAAGTCACTTCAGTCGTGTCCGACTCTGTGAGACCCCATAGACGGCAGCCCACCAGGCTCCCCCGTCCCTGGGATTCTCTAGGCAAGAACACTGGAGTGGGTTGCCATTTCCTTCTACAATGCATGAAAGTGAAAAGTAAAAGTGAAGCTGCTCAGTCGTGTCCGACTCTTAGCGATCCCATGGACTGCAGCCCACCAGGCTCCTCCGTCCATGGGATTTTCCAGGCAAGAGTACTGCAGTGGGGTGCCATTGCCTTCTCCATTAAATTCACTATGTTCATAATTAGTGATTTTTAGAAATGAGCATGTTCAAGGGTCCAAGAACCCAGAAATCTATATGGTGAAAATGTAGCTAAGTTGGTAAAGAATCTGCCTGCAATGCAGGAGACCTGGGTTCAAATCCCTGTGTCAGGAAGATCCTCTGGAGAAGGAAATGGCAACCCACTCCAGTATTCTTGCCTGGGGAATCCCATGGATAGAGGATCCTGGCAGGCTACAGTCTGTGGGGTCCCAAGAGTTGGACACAACTTAGCATCTAAACCACATGTTCAAAGGTCCAAGAAGCCAGAAATCTATATGGTGAAAACAGACAAAGGCTGAGAACATGAGATTTTTACCATTAGGGAACAATCAGATATATTTGCAAGATATAACATATGTGAAATGTACAATAATGCTGACAATAGTATTGCTTGTAATAGCAAAACACTGAAGAAAAGCATTAATACCTAAGGAAAACATTACTATCGAACAACATGGAATTGGTTAACTTATGGAGCTGTCTAGAACTTCCCAAAATAATTTTTAAAGTGCATATGCAAGTTATGACTTGTAATTACTTTTAAAAAGTTATACAGTATGAACAAAACATTTTTTAAAATTTGTATACATACATATATTTGTATATGGTGAGAAAAGGTCTGAAAAGTTAATCCTAAATATGTAAAAGAGGCTACCTGAAGGTGGGGTGGACTATAGTTGATTCATATTTTTATTTTTGTTTATTTGTATTGCAAAATGCAGATAAAAATATCAGAAAATTTTCTATGATAAACCTACTTGTACAATAATTTTTAAGCCAGTATGTACAACAATATCAGTCAACAATATAAATATTTGCAAGGTTAACTATAGCAGTGTAAGTTAAATTTGAATTTGAGGCACTAGTAGACAAATTGATACTAAAGAAAATAGAAAATAGAGGAAATCTCTTCCAGAAGTTATTTAAAAATGAATAAAGAGCTAAAAATTAAGTATGGGAGACAATGATAGAAATGACAGGATGAAACTAAATAACAACTCAAGAAAAGGGAGGCTTAAAGGTTTTATAGCTTGAAGGTTTCATGAGATTTCCCTAATTCAGGCTGGAATGCAATCTTGGAAATTCTTCAGGACTGTTTTCCTATAAGGGATATGTCTTAGGTTGAAGGGGGAGACTGGCTCATAATAATTCTATCAACTATCTTTGCTCACTTTTTATACTTTACCCAATAGCAAGAAATGTGTTTCATATTTAATAAACCATTTTCTTAATATCTCTTGCTATTTTCCAAAACTATACTACCAGCATGTTCATAATGACGAATCCGCTTATGTGGTTGTCATGGCAGCTTAAGATTTGCTTAAGGAGATGCTGCATGCCTGCCAATGCAGGAGACACGGGTTCAATCCAAGGTCTGCAAAGACCCCACCTGCCAAGGAGCGATGAAGCCCATTTGCCAGCATTATTGAGCCTGTGCTCCAGAGCCAGGGAGCTGCAACCACTGAGCCCACGTGCTGAAACTGCTCAGTACTGCACGCGCTAGAGCCTGTGCGCCACAGCAGGAGAAGCCACCCCTGCGAGAAGCCCGCCCGCCACGGAGAGACGCGGCCCCCGCCCGCCTCGGCGAGAGAAAAGCCCAGGCAGAGCGCAGACCTAGCACAGCCAAAACTAAAATAAATAACATAAAAGCGAGCGCGTAGAAGACAGCTGAACTCAAACAGTAGGCTAAAAGGGGCTACCTTTGGGTAAATGTCACCCTATGTATACACTTTATTCAATTTCAAAATTTTCAAAAATAGTAATACTTTTCAGTTAGAAGAAAAGTTAGAAAATCTAAGAATAAGGGCATACAGATTTGATATACCATATAATGACAAATATTTCTTCACAAACTATTATGTATACTACGATCTCAACTGAGAAGATAAAACAGAAATACTGTGAAAAATGTTAACAACTGCCTTCAGTGAGTGGTGGGAAGATGGCGGATTCATTTATTCCTTCTACTTTTCAGTATTTTTTATTTTATAAGATAAAATCTATACATTTCATATTGAGAATAAAACTTTATGCTGCTGCTGCTAAGGCACTTCAGTCGTGTCCGACTCTGTGCGACCCCATAGACGGCAGCCCACCAGGCTCCCCCGTCCCTGGGATTCTCCAGGCAAGGACACTGGAGTGGCTTGTCATTTCCTTCTCCAATGCATGAAAGTGAAAAGTGAAAGTGAAGTCACTCAGTCGTGTCCAACTCTCAGCGACTCCATGGACTGCAGCCCACCAGGATCCTCCGTCCATGGGATTTTCCAGGCAAGAGTATTGGAGTGGGGTACCATTGCCTTCTCCCATAAAACTTTATAGGTAATAATAAAGATAAAAATTTACATTTTTCAGTTCAGTTCAGTCACCCAATCGTGTCTGACTCTTTGCAAGTCCATGGACTACAGCACACCAGGCCTCCCTGTCTATCACCAACTCCCAGACCTTACTCAAACTCTTGTCCATTGAGTCGGTGATGGCATCCAACCATCTCATCCTCTGTTGTCCCCTTCTCCTCCTGCCTTCAATCTTTCCCAGCACCAGGGTCTTTTCATATGAGTCAGTTCTTCACATCAGGTGGCCAAAGTACTGGAGTTTCAGCTTCAGCATCAGTCCTTCCAATGAATATTCAGGACTGATTTCCTTTAGGATGGACTGGTTGGATCTCCTTGCAATTCAAGGGACTCTCAAGGATCTTCTCCAACACCACAGATCAAAAGCATCAGTTCTTCGGCACTAAGCTTTCTTTATGGTATAACTCTCACATCCATACATTACTACTGGAAAAACCTACATTTTTACATGAGTTTAACTAATTAATCTACCAGAATTAATTTTTGTAGAGAACTTTCAGTCAGCATAACCTTCTTTCTATAAAGGTAAAACATTCCCTGAAGTTGTTGCCTCAAATATATATTAAAATTGATATGAATATTCATTAATGCTTTGTTTAGATTTTACCTGAAAGTAACAGAGAAACTTAAATATAACTTAGGGTAGTTGAAAATTTACTTAGTATCTAGAAGCCTCAAATATAAAGACACTGATCACTCTAAATAAAAACATCAACCAAATGATTACTTTTAACGTACCATACCCTCAATCTGATTCCTGTGTCATCTGTCAAACTTTTGATCCCAAAACTACTTCAATAAAAAGAAGGAGTATCTGACAAGTGATAAGAGAGAGGGAAATATTCATTATATCACTAATTGGAATAGAACTGAAAATTCACTCTCTGGGGAGACAAAGAAAAATCATCAAAAGTCTGACTTGTGTCCCCAAACAAAACTTTCTGAAAAACAGCAACACACATTTTTTGTTTAAAAGATTGGTGTTGTTCCGTCACTTGGTCGTGCCTGACTCCCTGCGACCCCATGGACTGCTGCACACCAGGCTTCCCTGTCCTTTGCCGTCTCCTGGCGTTTGCTCCAACTAGTGTCCATTGAGTCGGTGATGCCATCTAGCCATCTCATCCTCTGTTTAAAGACTGGATGCTTCTGAGATGCAACATTTATCTCGGGGAGGGGGGCAGCAGCCCCATTTCTTCAAGGGATAGTGATAGAGCATCTCAGCTGTGGTACCTTGGCTCCACCAAGACCACTGCTACTTCTCAAGAGCAGGGGTTGTGTAACTTGAGAAACGGGAGCCATTTGTTTTCCTTCTAGCTGTCAGCCCACTGAGATGAAACTTACAGCATCGCTTGTTCCCCCTGGGCCCCTTGTAATGTGAATTGTCTTTAGCCGATGCTTACCAAATCACTGTCACGTAACAGCGGCCGACCTTTCTTTTCAATCTACGCACTTTCCAGGAGTTATAAATCAGTTGACTTTCAAGCTCGATGAGACAGCATATGCCTTAGTTTGAAGAACAGATGGAGGCTTGGGGGGAAATTGTTTCTGCAGGCTCGCTACAAGCAGCACTGCTCCATAAAAGTGAACCATTCGCGCTAATTTCTCACATAAATTACACAGGCAGCAGGGAGCACCAGCCCATTCAGCAGAAAACCTTTCATCGAGCTTTCGGAGGTCATCTGACCAATTTAAATTAAAGTTATTTCTGATACATGGCTGTATTTTCACGCCGTACACTTTTAAGACAGAGCAATTCACATCAAATAAAAGGATGGCATTAATTGTGCATGCAGTCCCTTCCTTCAGAAAACACCAAAAAGCACTTTAATTGCTGGAGGATTATTATTTTTTTCAAGACTTTGAGAAAAAGCTCTATCTATTAATTAATCACAGAGGAATTAATAGCGGAAACGCAGCAGCCTTTCTTGTACAAAAATTAGGTAAATTGTCATTTTTCTTGCAAAATTTGCCTTACAAGTTCTACTAAGGCCTATTATCCAAACTCAAGCTTTGGCAGTTATCAAAAAATATAGAAGCCCAGGACAATTCAAAGAATATATTCATTCTTTCTTCATGTAAAACAAATTATTCAATTCAAATAAATTTGCTTATAAGATTTTAAAGATCAATATCGATTTTGCCTGCAGTAATAGATACAGCGTTAATTTTTTGAATCCTGAAGAAACTGAAACATTAAGAAACTGAAGGCACCAGAGGACTTAATTATTAATCAAAATTACAGAGTTTTGAGAACCATATACTGAGGGTTAATGGATCAGATATCATATCGCAGTGGGATTTACTTTAAAATGCGGTTGTATTTACAGATAATGAGCTATCATGGTTTGGAATGATTTTAATTGTAAGAAAATTAGCGTACATTTTAATAATAATTATAGTCAATAAATGTTTTTCCTGGTAGAAATTATCAGTCATGTCAATGAAAACAGTCACACTGACAGAGCTGTTTATGTTTCATGAATACCAATGCCTCTGAGAACTGAAAAAAGAAGAGAACGTGCTAGAGAAGAAATTCTTAACAGAGTCATATATGAGTATTAAAAACTAGGGGGCTGACATGGAACTGAAGGCACGATCCAGACACCATCAGTAGATACTCTTACAAAGTTAGGCATCCAATTATCTTATGCACAGCATTTTCTTTACTTGAATGTTCAGACTGAACGTACATTTTCAGTCATTTGTAAAGAAAAATAAACTTATCGAAAATCATTGGGAAAGCATTACATATAATTTAAGCATTTTCAAGGTAAAATTCAACCTAGAGAAACTGTTGCATACAGCTCTGGACTGTGTGTTCAAATTAACTTGCTGGTGCTTATCTTAATTTGCTACCAGAAGACTTGGTCTCTAAGGCTAATTTCTAATTAATTGTTTGTTCTTTAAGCTATTTCATGAATATCTTTAACTACGGCTATTTTAGTAACTGTGAAACAAACTTTATTAGCCCTCAATTAAAAAGGGCCATGCCAATCACTCAGTACATGGTCGTCACCAAAGAGAGTAAGGCCTAGAGGGTGAGACGCACGCTCATGAAACAGTGTCCTGAGAAGTGGAACTTAGCGGTAACCAGTTGCGGGATGTTTTATATTCATTCAACAAACATCGCTGGGCATCAGCGCTGTGCCAGACATGCCTTCAGGGACTGCACTGGCTTAAGAGAGGGAACAAGCTAGAAACAAAGACACAATCCCTGGCTTAGAAGTATTTAGGGTATGTCATTTTTATTAGCCTTGTTACTGGCTCCATTGTAGGTCCCCATCAGGTTTTCATTTTCTCTCATCTTCCCTGTTATATGTTAAATTTCTCTTTTTTACAGTTCTTTGTAAAACAGCTTAAAATCTCTTAGCAAAATGTTAAAGTGGATTAAACTTTATAAATGAATATACATATAACTCATTGATTAAACTACAGAAAAATGTGTTTTAATTACATAATTAATGTTGCTTTATGAATTAATTTTTAATCAAAAAACAAAGTTGCATGATCCAAGTTTTAATCAACAAGTAATGTATAATTTATAACATTAACCTCAGGGAACTATGCTTCAATGGTGAAATTCTATGCACCTCCAATAGGCCAGGGAGGGAGATGCATTTTGGGCAAAGAGGAGGGGCCACCTAAAGTCCATTCTCTCTTGGACCTACCTGTGTGCATCACAGGCACACAGTTCTGGCTTTATTCATTTAATTTCAACCTAACTGGCTACCAAAGATTATTTACATACCAAAGACTAAGAAAACAAGAATGCGGAAATGCCCCAGGTTGCTATGCTAATTTGGACAATGCCACTATGCAGTTTCTGTGACTTAAGAAGGCAAGTTTGAAAAAAAAATTAACAGGAAAAAACTGAGTAAGATTCCTTTTAAAAAGACTAAAAAGTATGTGTGGTTCAGGACAGATTATATAAGGTGCTGAGAAATAAAATGGTATACGGTTTCAGACAAGGTTTATACCTGTCTGTTGTATGCAGTTTATTTTTTTACAACTTTCCATTTTGAAGAAGACCTCAAAATCCTCTCCAGTTAGGCACGTAGTTTTCCTGTTGCATCTCTTCTTTTTCTGTCTTAAAGACTTCTATAAGTAGAACAGTGCAGAGCTCTTAGGGACCAAAACCAGACTTATTTTCATTTGTGTTAAGACTAAGTGTAAGAGTAATAGTATCGCTTGAGACTGATGATGCAGAGTATTTAGAGACAGCAAAGAGAAAACACATGATATACAGTCTCAGGAAGAAATGTTTGATTAGAAAGGTGAGACTTGGTTAGACAGATTTAAAATGACTGTGGTCATCAGTCCTTATAAACAAAAATTAAAACTTTAAGAATCTGTTTATATTATCTATGTCGAAAGGATACTAAAATCCTTTTGACAGACAAAACTTACACCTAAATTTTTAACAAATCAATAGGACATAGACTAACTCTTCACTAGAAAACCGGACAATTTAAGAAGAGGGCTCAAAAGGCAAGCAAATTAGTTAAGCACATAAAAGTGTTTAACGATCCTAATAATCAACAAACAAAATGAGATGCTTTACCCATCACTTTAGTGAAAGTGAAGTCGCTCAGTCGTGTCTGACTCTTTGCGACCCCGTGGACTGCAGCCTTCCAGGCTCCTCTGTCCATGGGATTTTCCAGGCAAGAGTACTGGAGTGGGTTGCCATTTCCTTCTCCAGGGAGTCTTCCCGACTCAGGGATTGAACCCGTGTCTCCCCCATTGTAGGCGGACACTTTACCCTCTAAGCCATCAGGGAAACCCATCACCTTAGCAGACTTTTATTTTAAAGGAGGATTCAGTAATGAATATGGTTCTGTGGAATGACTGCTTTTAAAATATTACTTTTGACCTACTAATTCCTCTTCAGGGAATTTAACCTAAGGATGCAATCAGAGGTAGAAACAAAGGTTTATGTATCTGGGTGTTTCATTTAATATTATTTAGAAATTATATCCCCTCTGAAATTGAAATAATCCTATGATATCTAACAGTAGGAAAATAGTTGACGAAGTATGATTTTAAATTGAAGAAAGCAGGGAAAACCACTAAGGCATTCAGGTATGACCGAAATTAAATCCCCTGTGATTATACAGTGAAAGTGACAAAGAGATTCAAGGAATTAGATCTGATAGACAGAGTGCCTGAAGAACTATGGATGGAGGTTCAAGACATTGTACAGGAGGTGGTGATCAAAACCATCCCCAAGAGAAGGAAATGCAAAAAGGCAAAATGGTTGTGTGAGGAGGGCTAACAAATAGCTCAGAAAAAATGAGAAGTGAAAGGCAAATGAGAAAAGGAAAGATATACCTATCTGAATGCAGAGCTCCAAAGAATAGCAAGGAGATATAAGAAAGCCTTCCTCGGTGATCAATGCAAAGAAATAGAGGAAAACAACAGAATGGGAAAGACTAGAGATCTCTTCAAGAAAATTAGAGACACCAAGGGAACATTTTATGCAAGTTCAGTTCAGTTCAGTCACGCAGTCGTGTCTGACTCTTTGCGACCCCATGAATCGCAGCACGCCAGGCCTCCCTGTCCATCACCAACTCCCAGAGTTCACTCAAACTCACCTCCACCGAGTCGGTGATGCCATCCAGCCATCTCATCCTCTGTTGTCCCCTTTTCCTCCTGCCCCCAATCCCTCCCAGCATCAGAGTCTTTTCTATGCAGAGTACATCATGAGAAACGCTGGGCTGGTTGAAGCACAAGCTGGAATCAAGATTGCTGGGAGAAATATCAATAACCTCAGATATGAAGATGACACCACCCTTATGGCAGAAAGTGAAGAGGAACTAAAAAGCTTCTTGATGAATGTGAAAGAGGAGAGTGAAAAAGTTGGCTTAACATTCAGAAAACTAAGATCATGGCATCTGGTCCCATCACTTCATGGGAAACAGATGGGGAAACAGTGGAAACAGTGTCAGACTTTATTTTTTTGGGCTCCAAATCACTGCAGATGGTGACTGCAGCCATGAAATTAAAAGACGCTTGCTCCTTGGAAGAAAAGTTAAGACCAACCTAGATAGCATATTGAAAAGCAGAGACATTACTTTGTCAACAAAGGTCCATCTAGTCAAGGCTATGGTTTTTCCAGTGGTCATGTATGGATGTGAGAGTTGTACGGTGAAGAAAGCTGAGCACTGAAGAATTGATGTTTTTGAACTGTGGTGTTGGAGAAGACTCTTGAGAGTCCCTTGGACTGCAAGGAGATCCAACCAGTCCATTCTGAAGATCAGCCCTGGGTGTTCTTTGGAAGGAATGATGCTAAAGCTGAAACTCCAGTACTTTGGCCACCTCATGTGAAGAGTTGACTCATTGGAAAAGACTCTGATGCTGGGAGGGATTGGGGGCAGGAGGAGAAGGGGACGACAGAGGGGCACAATAAAGGACAGAAACCATATGGACCTAACAGAAGCAGAAGATATTAAGAAAAGGTGGCAAGAATACACAGAAGAACTATACAAAAAAGATCTTAATGATCCGGATAACCATGATGGTGTGATTGCTCACCTAGAGTCAGACATCCTGGAATACAAAGTCAAGTGGGCCTTAGGGAGCATCATTACAAACAAAGCTAGTAGAGGTCAAATCCTAAAAGATGATGCTGTGAAAGTGCTGCACTCAATATGCCAGGGAATTTGGAAAACTCAGCAGAGCCTACAAGACTGGAAAAGGTCAGTTTTCATTCCAGTTTCAAAGGAGGGCAGTGCCAAAGAATGTTCAAACTACTGCACATTATACTCATTCCATCTGCTAGCAAAGTAATGCTCAAAATCCTTTAAGCTAGGCTTCAACAGTACATGAACTAAGAACTTCCAGATGTTCAAACTGGATTTAGAAAAGACAGAGGAACCAGAGATCAAATTGCCAACATCTATTGGATCACAGAAGAAGCAAGAGAATTTCAGAAAAACATCTACTTCTGTTTCACTGACTATGCAAAAGCCTATGTGTGGATTACAACAAACTCTGGAAAACTCTTAGAGATAGGAATAACAGACCACGTTACCTGCCTCCTGAGAAACCTCAGGAGGTCAAAGGCAAGTCAAGAAGCAACAGTTAGAACCAGGCACTGAACAATGGACTGGTTCCAAATTGGAAAAGGTATATGTCAAGGCTGTATACTGTCACCCTGATTATTTAACTTACCCCAGAATGCCAGGCTAGATGAAGCACAAGCTGGAATCAAGATTGCCAGGACAAAATATCAATAACCTCAGATATGCAGATGACACCACCTTTGTGGCAGAAAGCAAAGAGGAACTAAAGAGCCTCTTGATGAAAGTGAAAGAGGAGAGTGAAAAAGTTGGCTTAAAACTCAACAGTCAAAAACCAAAGATCATAGCATACAGTCCAATCACTTCATGGCAAATAGATGGGGGGACAATGGAAACAGTGACAGATTTTATTTTTGGAACTCCAAAATCTCTGCAGATGATGACTGGAGCCATGAAATTAAAAGATGCTTGCTCCTCGGAAGAAAAGCTATGACCAACCTAGACAGCATATTAAAAATCAGAGACATTACTTTGTCAACAAAGGTCCATCTAGCCAAGGCTATGGTTTTTCCAGTAGTCATGCATGGATGTGTGAGTTGGACCATAAAGAAAGCTAAGTGCCGAAGAAGCAATGATGCTTTTGAACTGTAGTGATGGAGAAGACTCTTAAGAGTCCCTTGAACAGCAAGGAGATCAAACTGTCAATCCTAAAGGAAATCAGTCATGAATATTCATTGGAAGGACTGATGCTGAAGCTGAAACCCAATACTTTGGCCACCTGATGGGAAGAACTGACTCATTGGAAAAGACCCTGATGCCAGGAAAGATTGAAGGCAGGAGGAGAAGGGGATAACAGAGGATGAGAAGGCTGGATGGCATCACTGACTCAATGGACATGAATTTGAGCAAGCTCTGGGAGTTGGTGATGGACAGGGAAGACTGGAGTGCCACAGTCCATGGGTTCCAAAGAGTTGGACACGACTGAGCGACTGAACTGAACTGAACTGATTCATCTTTCATAGATCATTAACTTGCCCCTGATAAGTATATAGAAAATTTTGCTACAAATATCTTGCAAAAGTTTTTTTCATATTTACCAAGGAATGCATAAGAAGCACAGCCATCTCAAAGATGCATATACCAGTCTTATTTTTTCATTTTAATAATGATTCTCAGATAGTTCTAAGTCTCCTCTCTGGCTAGCAGGTTCAAGCATTTATTTTTGACTGAATTATCTTATCTTAATCTAGAACAGCACTGTCTAATATGGTAACCATGTGGCTATTTAAATTAAAATTAATTAAAATCTAAAATTTAGTTCCTCGGGCTCACTGGGGACATTTCAAGTGCTTAATGGCCACATATGGCTACTTGTAATGTATTAGACATTGCAGATGAAGCACACTTCCACCATTGCTGAAAGACACAATAGACCATGCTTGGATCTTTAGCGATACCACAAGGGATACACTAAACTGCACAGATTCTGGCATTTGGTTTGCCCTGTTGTTCTGACATGTGGAAGAAATTATCATTTCACGGGCTCTAAACTATGATGGCAGTTCAGGATGTGGGTTGAGAAACCTCACCTTGCAAAGACATTCCTTGAAATTCTGATAAAGGAAATGGATCTCCTTACCACTTAATTACACACACCATTTCAGGTCTCACCGCCACTCTTGGAGGCCTAGGGGTGTCACAAGGACTGCGGAGAGAGGACAGGTACTTTCCTGGGAATCAGAGCTACTCAGAAGTGTTCGGCGAGGGGCAAGCTAGGCCATGAAGTGAGAAGCTCGCTTGACCAGAGCTCTATCCACACACAAGGGAGTACAGTGCCGGGTCTGGGGCAGTTTTTAGTGCGGTTTTTGCAGGGTGCTTGAGAGTCCCTTGGACTGCAAGGAGATCCAACCAGTCCATCCTAAAGGAGATCAGTCCTGGGTGTTCACTGGAAGGATTGATGCTGAAGATGAAACTCCAATACTTTGACCACCTCATGTGAAGAGTTAAATCACTGGAAAAGACCCTGATGTTGGGAGGGATTGGGGACAGAAGGAGAAGGGGACGACAGAGGATGAGATGGCTCGATGGCATCACCGACTCAATGGGCATGAGTTTGAGTAAACTCCAGGAGTTGGTGATGGACAGGGAGGCCTGGCGTGCTGTGATTCACGGGGTCGCAAAGAGTCGGACACGACAAAGCGACTGAACTGAATTGAACTGGGGAGCCCTGCTTTCTTCAGCATTCAATGTCCATTCCTTAGAAATGTTATCCTAAAAGAAGGCCTCTGGTCTTACCAAGTATCAGACGTTCCCCACAGTATATGTGTCAAGAATACGAATAAATATGAGAGATTGCTCACAAGCCTGTGCTTAATAAGTTTAATGTTTTATCTTCAGCATTATAGTAGTACAGTTGAAATCTGGTTGGCAAAGCTTTAAAGGATAGAAGTCTACCTTCTATCCTAGTTATAGGATAAGATGTCTTTTTAAATGTATGCTATTATCCTACCAGCAGCAGCAAATATATTGCTTCCTCTTTAATCTGACTTTTTAGCTTGCTGAATCACTACAATAGTCAATAGTAGCTTAAAAGAATTAATATAGCTATAAAAAAGAAAAGCAGTTTATATGCCATCTGACTGCTGGAGTACCAAAGATAATGCAAAATGATTCATCCTATGCTTTTATTATTTTCAAGATAAACTTTTTTTTTGTCTCTTGACATTTCTAGAAGTTATTCAAGATTATTCAAACAGGTCAAAAAAAAATCTATGGATTCTTTTATTGATACAATTTTTATGTGCTAAAATTATGTAAAACACCAAAATCTACTTGTTTTGCATAAGGAAATATGGCATATTCTTTTACTCAAAAGGAATCAAGTTCTTGAGCATCTCTATGTTACCATGCATGAATTGGTACACTGACACAAACTCTAAAGCCATGTAATTAATCAAATACAAACCAACCCCTAATTAAAATTTTGAAGACTGAAATATCTAAATTAGTTATATTGCTATATATTTTTCTCATCATGCACATTTTCATATAACAAATGCAAATTTTAAGACAGATGATTAAAACCAAGATAATAATGTCCTTCATTTGCCTAAAATATATGACAAAACTTAATAACAAGGACAACTTCAGATTTCCCTTGCCAAATAACTTTTTAATAAGTTCAGTAACTGGATATTATGTGACTGCTCAAGATCTAGAAATGTCTGATAATTATGTGAAAACATTTAAAGATATACCAGATGTAATACAATCAATTCTTTCAGTTTTTCCAAAAAAGAAGGAAAAGGTTAATTTTAATGAATCGTTGTAAGCTGTTTACTTTGATGAATTCTTCACTTTGATCATTCTTATTTTTTAACATAAGTTTGTTACCAATTATAAACAGTCCTGACATTCGCCCTTCAGACAATACTGTGGGACTTTTTCGCTACATGGATCAATTGCTAAATTCAAAATATTTGGCAAAACCTTTTGTGTTCCTTAACCTGATGCTATGCTCACATACATGCAACTGCTTTCCAGTCTTCAGGCAGAGCTGATAAATATCACCCAAAGCAAAGTCCTTGATAACAAAAAATAATTAAATAGCAGAAGCTGGTTAGAGATCAGCATTCATTTTTCAAATTAAATGTAAAAGCCTTCTCCAGTTGAGAGATTGGCAAGTTTTTACAAATAACACCAGCGAGCCTTTTAGAAAGAAACACAGCCACATTAGAATGGAGTCATTAGGCAATACATTTATTTTGAAGCCAATTAACCTTTTGTCAGAAAAATGTCGGTGCTATAAGGCTTTCAGCGGTGGAGGTCAGTCTCTAACAGAGCTCGTGTGACAGCTACTGCGCCGGCTGACACGTGCTGCAGACAGAGAGGAGAGGGCCTCCGTCAGAGCCCGCCTGCTTTTGTATTCCACTCTGCATTTCCAGGGAGCAGACAATCTTGACCTATCCATTTAGGTAATTAAAGCTTCCATTTGGAAGTGTCCTGCAGGAAGGTGAAATTTGGGGGGAGATAAATGGCTGTTGCTCTCCACATCCAGCCACCAGTTCCATCATTTGATGGACCGCCTGAAACGGGCTGGAATGCCAGGTTCTCATAAAAATAGAGATGAATCGGTCAGCACACAATTCTCCAAGGCAAAGCAACTCTGTCATTTCCTTTTCCTGCAGGCTGTAATTTAATTGTTAGTCAAGGTGGGCAGCTGACACAGAGGGGCTTCCTCTAAGAGCTTACCCACCATCTTCCACTCACCGAGAAATCACTCCAGCTTATTTACTTATCAGTCAAGAGTGTTTGGCACTGGGAGATACAGCTTCCACAGCGAGCACAGCTGGTTCTCGCAGCTGCACAAGGACTTACCTTCCACGCTATTTTGTTTCCTTTCGAATCATGTTCAAGGGCAATTGGAAAGTCTCCTCGTTCATAAAATTTTCGAAACGCTGTGGGTTTGGTGGGTCTTTCTTTGAATGCTCCTGCACTTGGAGGGCCTCTCACCTTCAAATGAAAAAATAAAAAAAATAAAAGTAGGAATCAGGTTTTAAAACACATGGGAAAATGCAAGATGAAAAGACTTTGGCTTTTATAAGTTTCATTTTGTACAAAACGTCAAATTATCTTAATAATGGGCAACAAAAATCTCACAAACATTTGGAGAAAAAAAATTTATAACACTGTTAAGGATTCACTTTATTTCAAGCTATCTTACAAAGTACTCCTAGAAAGTGTCACTTTAAAAATATTACTTTGTAAGGAAGAAAAGCCTGAACTTTTGTTTAAGGAAAATATTTTAATAAAAGCAACTAAGTTCAGAGTGTTAAAACTTTTAAGATTCCTAATAACGGCAAGTTCTAATCCAAGTCTGATATACTTTGTGGAATATTCTAGAAATAAATTTAAAATAGCACCTTCAAATCTTTCTATACAAATAAAATAAAAATAATATGTTCTCAAGGTATGAATATTAACCACAAACCATAAATGTGTGATAAAAATTTTGTTGTTTAATCTCTAAGTTGTGTGCAACTCTTTGGGACCCCATGGGTGGTAACAGACTAGGCTCCTCTGAAAATTAAGTAATGATAAATGAGACAGTTTAAAAAGAAAAATGGTGGTGTACATTTGACAACATGAGTTTCAAAAAAATGAGCATTAAAAAAGATTACGAGAATCTTTCAACCTGTCAAACTGTGATTTTTATCAATGAAGAAATATCTTATTTTGAGCTATTCACATTGGGCACAACTTTAAATCTGCATTATTTACATATGAACTAATTCATTAGGTTACAAAATTCAAAGTGATTAGTGAAATGTTTAGGAAAGTATACTCCATTGTATTGTTCCATACATATAGTCTAAACATTATTTTTCTTATGCCTCTTTATTTTAAAAAAGGTAAATTATTATTCATTTATTAGGTTAATAAAAATAATTATTTTGTCAATTCTTAATGTAAACAAGATAGCAAATAATTTACCTACTATCTTAATATTTTAAATTATTTGAAAGTGAAGTCGCTCAGTCATGTCCGACTCTGCGACCCCGTGAACTGTAGCCTGCCAGGCTCCTCTGTCCATGGGATTCTCCAGGCAAGAATACTGGAGTGGGTTGCCATTTCCTTCTCCAGGGGATCTTCCCGACCCAGGGATTGAACCCACGTCTCCCACATTGCGGGCAGACGCTTTAACCTCCGAGCCACCAGGGAAGCCCTTAAATTATTTGACATCGAATTAATTTTTAACATCTGTGTGAAAATTCTTAATTTTAACAAACTATACATAAAAATATATCTGAGATAACAAACAGATAAAGACAAACACATTTTATCTGAAGCTCACATAAAGACCAACATTAGAAACTGAGTGGGATATTAAGAAATATTAAGATGATTAAATGCTGAAGTGGAATTGAGGAGTGTGGTGACACGGAGACCTTTATTAGAGTTTAAAATGATCTTCACTACACAGCACACTGTCCCAAGCATACGGTTACACAGGTCACTGAGAAGACACTGGGCAGTGGAGAAATAAGATTTCCTTTTGCTCATTTGGTCAGATTTGAAATTTGGTCTGGTATTAGAATTATTAGCTGCTATTTTCAGCCAAGTTCATTCAACTGTTAAATGAGCGGGTGCCTACGGCAACTACTTTGTTCAGAGCTCTGAGCTGGATGCCATACAAGAGAGGATGTTTTCAACAATATTAGTATGATGGAAGCTGTAGAGTTGTCATTCCCAGACTTTTGGGTTTCATGGAACAATAAATTTTGAATCACATTTTTGGGAACTGATAAAGAATTGACAGATTTTTATTTTGCCAAGAAGTTACATTTACAAAAAAAATTACTATCTACCATCATGTCACCATTCTAGCATACCCTCCAAACGTAGTAGAACATAATCTAAGGAAAGAAAACGTAGCCAGCATGCATACGTATTTATAGGAAGTTACAGTGCTTCCCCGGTGGCTCAGATGGTAAAGAATCTGCCTGCAATGTGGGAGACCTGGATCTGATTCCTGGGTTGAGAAGATCCCCTGAAGAAGGGAACGGCTACCCACTCCCGTATTCTGGCCTGGAGAATTCCATGGACCGTACAGTCCATGGGGTCACAAAGAGTTGGACACGACTGAGCGACGTTCACTTTCACTGCACTTCATAGCACAATAGTGTATATGTGTGTGCGTGTGTATGTGTGTTTATTATACAGTACTGATTACTGGTCATTGCTATGGTTTTGAAAAATTAGCTTTTTAATGGATAAAGAAAACAACTCTGTGTGTGTGTGTGTGTGTGTGTGTGTGTGTGTGTGTGTAATGGATATTGTTTTTGCTGTTTAGTTGCTAAGTCATGTCTGACTCTTTTGTGACCCCATGGACTGTAGTTCGCCAGGCTCCTCTGTCATTGGGATTTCCCAGGCAAGAATACCAGAGTGGGTTACCATTTCCTTCTCCAGGAGACCTTCCCTACCCAGGGATCAAACCTGCATCTCCTGCATAGGCAGGCAGATTCTTTACCACTGACCCACCAGGGAAGACCTATATTGGATATCATTCAACCGTAAAAAGAAGGAAGTCCTGCCATTTGGAATGACCGGAGTATTCATTAAGGTCTAAGTGAAATAAGTCAGACCGAAAGGCAAATACTATGTGATAACACCTTCTGGAGGCCTGGGGGGTGTGGCATATGCTGTCTTTTTTTATTCGCTTTCCAGTCTTCCTGATTCTTGGTGTGACGACTGATTTCTTTATTGAAACCTGGACATTGGCGCGTTGTGAGACTTCAGATCTCCTTCTGTCTCAGCTGGTTGATGCTGGTGTCTCTCTAGCAGAAAGAGCTGAGGGGCAGAAGTACTGGTGCCCCAGCTGGCCTCGGCTGGGGAGGGTGGAGAGAGCGCCTCATCACTCTGGGCGGGGGTAGGCGCTTCAGCACCTCAGCCTGCACCACCACTGTTCTGGCAGGGAAGGGGGGCAGTGCCCACCATCGCTCTCCACCCTGACGTCACAAACGGAGCGGCCTCACTGCCAGCGCCTGTCTCTCTGACACCACTCCAGTAGGAACAGGGAAGAGCCTCGTATTACAGCTGGCTGGGGTGGACACACATGACGGTTCCAGTAGTCATGTATGGATGGGAGAGTTGGACCATAAAGAAAGCTGAGCACTGAAGAACTGATACTTTTGAACTGTGGTGTTGGAGAAGACTCTTGAGAGTCCCTTGGACTGCAAGGAGATCCAACCAGTCCATCCTAAAGGAGATCAGTCCTGAGTGTTCACTTGAAGGACTAATGTTGAAGCTGAAACTCCAATACTTTGGCCACCCGATGCAAAGAACTGACTCATTGGAAAAGACCCTGACTCTGGGAAAGATCGAAGGCAGGAGGAGAAGGGGACGACAGAGGACGAGATGGCTGGATGGCATCACTGACTCAATGGACATGAGTTTGAGCAAGGCAGTTGGTGATGGACAGGGAGGCCTGGTGTGCTACAGTCCATGGGGTCTCAAAGAGTCGCTGTGAGTGCTAGGGAATCTTTTTTCAATTCCAGTAGAGATCCACTCAGAGAAGGCAACGGCACCCCACTCCAGTACTCTTGCCTGGAAAATCCCATGGATGGAGGAGCTTGGTAGGCTGCAGTCCATGGGGTCGCTAAGAGTTGGACACGACTGGGCAACTTCATGTTCACTTTTCACTTTTATGCATTGGAGAAGGAAATGGCAACCCATTCCAGTGTTCTTGCCTGGAGAATCCCAGGGATGGCAGAGCCTGGTGGGCTGCCATCTATGGGGTTGCACAGAGTTGGACATGACTGAAGCAACTTAGCATCAGTAGCAGCAGCAGCAGAGATCCACTACAATCCCTCACTTTAAAAATTCAGCTACAACCATGATTTAGATTTATTTGTCTTACCATCATCTCCTAACCATCTTTTTCAGTTTTTTCTAGATGCCAATTCATCATTTCTGCTGTTGAGAGCATGCCTCTCATTTGTTTATCTGGCCGAAAATTTGTTTGAAATTAGGCATCTTTCTCCTTTTTCTTTGTATTTATCTTAAAATCAATTTCTTTTCCTTTTTATCTCTTATTCTAAATATACTTTATTTCTTTCTGGTTCAGAACTCAAAGTTCTAAATGTCCAAACTTTTCAAATAATGAACATATTGCTAAGATGCCCAGAAGGCTTTTTATAAACTGTGATAGATAACTTATACTTCCTCTATCTGCCCATAAATATTCATGGGCTCTCTACGAAATGATTCCATACCTACAATTCCATGGAAATCTTTACTTAGTTTTACAAAAATTGTCCATGCTAATATGCAATGACTCAGCAGTGACAGAATTTTATTATGTTATCTTTTGTTTTCATATTTCTGCCATTTACTTATTTAAAAACACTAGATTCTCTGAAGTCTGCTATAGATCCATTCCAAATTAATTCTTGGAATCTCAAGAGTTACAGTTTGTAAAACCGATTAGAATATTCCCATCTAAATTTGTTAATGCAAGGGGACATTACCTAATTTTATGCAAATGCTCTGTCATTATATCCTTAGATAATATTTTTTCTGTTCCAAATATATACCCACTTAAACCTTATAGAAAGATATACTATTTTTAATATTCCATGCATAATTCATTCCAACTAATTCTAAAAATCTATACATAAAAAAAGAAACAAGTGAAATATAATTAATCTCTGGAAAGGTAATAAAGGTATTATTACTGGATATCACACAGTTGGATACAACTTGACTAAATAAAAACAAAGCAAAAAATATTGTTAAGGATCCTTATAAGTCTCATACAAAAACTATTCTAAATTTTATTTAATGTCTTAAGAATTTAATCTTGATTTATATAAATAATATAGAGCAAATAGGGAACCATAAGTCAAACTAGATTTGTGGGAAAATGCAATTAGGATTTGCCCGAATGGTCGGGGCTATCCATAAACCAATTAGGAAGAATGGATGTTGCAGCTGAATTCTTTTAATAAAATCTAATGCACTTGGGAACCGAGATACTGAATGCACTTTGAAGCGACGGCAGATGACAGCGTACTTTAAATGCCTACATTTATTGAATGTGCTGTAATGGATTTAGGACTTAGATCACAGTCTCTGTCATAAGGTCAGAAAACTAATAATAATTAGTAGGAAGGGACTTAAGGTTCTCTAAAATTCCTCATCATATACTTTGAAAGTTTCTTTTCAGTAGATCTGTTTTTTAGCATAAACTGAAAAAGCTAAAACGAACAAAAGAAGACTTTTACTTCAAGTGCAGAAGCTACACTGTGTCTCCCTAATGGTCCATTTTGCCAACTCACTAACATTGAAAGAATAAAATGCAAAGACATTGATTTCCTAATTTCATTAGGAAATATTTCCACATGAAATCTTTAAAAAAATTAATTTATTTATTTTAATTGGAGGCTTATTACTTTACAATATTGTAGTGGTTTTGGCCAGACATTGACATGAATCAGCCACCAACATGAAATTTGGATTCATAAGATCACTGTGATTAAGCAGCTGGTGCGCCAGAATTACAGTTTCCGAGCTACTCAGGCAATGGGATGTTGGCCCTAGGACTGGTGAATTCATTGCCATCCGTCTAGATTTATGAGAAAGGAGTAATGTAATTCAGTGTCTGTCCTATTTGCCAGTCATAATTGTTTCACTATATCAGAAAAATGCAGTACCTCGGGTCTCCAAATAACCAGAAAAATACTTGTAAAAGATTGTGTGCAAACTAAGTCACTTCGGTCGTGTCCAACTCTTTGCAACACTATGGACCATTAGCCCTTCCGGCTCCTCTGTCCATGGGATTCTCCAGGCAAGAATTCTGGAGTGGGTTGCCATGCCCTCCTCCAGGGGATCTTCCTGACTCAGAGATAAAACCGGCATCTCTCATATCTCCTGTATTGGCAGGCAGGTTCTTTACCACTAGCACCACCTGAGAAGCCCTGCAAAAGATTAACAGTTAACAAATCTGATTGTAATGGTAGGTAAGGCACCATAGCATTAACAAAAGTGAGCTCTTTTATCAGGCTCACTGATTTAAAAAAAAAAAAAGTTTTACCTGGTAAAGTTTTTATAAGATGTTTTAACAATATAACAAAACACTGTAATAGTAATGTTTTTGTTAGTAAGAGCCAAGAAGGATAACAAGTGCCTTGTATTGTAAAATATTTATATTTCAATAAATATTCAATATATATGGACACACTGTGGAGTCCTTTAAAGCCAGGCCCGTTGGCAACAGTGCTTCCCTGATAGCTCAGTTGGTACAGAATCTGCCTGCGATGCAGGACACCCCAGTTCAATTCCTGGGTGGAGAAGATGCCCTGGAGAAGTGATAGGCTACTCACTCCATTATTTTTGGACTTCCCTCATGGCTCAGCTGGTAAAGATTTCGCCTGTAATACAAGAGACCTGGCTTTGATCCCTGGGTTGGGAAGATCTCCTGGAGAAGGGAAAGGCTACCCACTCCAGTATTCTGACCTGGAGAATGCCATGGGCTGTATAGTCCATAGGGTTGCAAAAAGTCGGACATGACGGAGCAACTTTCACTTTCACTTCCATGGCAACAGTGAGTTTTAAAGAAAACCTCCAGGTGATTTGTGTGTTTAGTTACTCAGTCGTGTCCGACTCTTTGTGACCCCATGGGCTGCAGCCCGCCAGGCTCCTCTGCCCATGGGATTTTCCTGGGAACAATACTGGAGTAGGTTGCCATTTTCTCCTCCAGGGGATCTTCCCCTCCCAGGGACCAAACCTGCACTGCCTACAGATCCTGCACTGGCAGGCGTATTCTTCACCACTGGTAGTCACTGTCCTGGAAGGCTGGGTTTGGGAAAATCTTAAAGGGGAATTACCTAGGGCACATCACGAATTGACTGAAGAGGTCTGGAAGCAGAGATGAGACAGGCTTCTGACTATGAAGATGCAAATAATTAATTGAAGTTACATAAATAATAAACTGCCAAATGGAAGGAAATCTCATTAAATCACTTACTGTCCTATCACCTATTAATATGTTTATGCTTTCTTTCCAGACTTTTTCCAAAAACATATATGCAAATACCATTTTTTGATTCTTATGTCCTTTCTATTTAGTGTACTTTTTATGTTGCTATTGATATCCAATGTCATTTTTTTGTGGCTAGGCAATATTCTAACTATCTGCAATTATACTTGGAGTTTATATTATTTCTATTTATTTTGCCTTTTGTAATTACATTATTATAAACTTTTCAGGTGTATCACTTAAGCCACCTTTTATATTACTTCCTTCAGACAGAATCTTCAGGATGAGATCAAAATTTGTATTTTATGATTCTTGACAAAATTATTTGCTAGTTAAAGAGGTGAACAGGTCTCCTGTTTTAATCTCTTTGGGATGCTGTAACAGAATGCCATAGGTTGGGTGACTTCAACAAGAGAATTTTTATTGTCTCAGTTCTGGAGGCTGGACATCTGAGATCAGGGTGCCAGAAAGGTCAGGTTCAGAGAGCGAGTGGGCTCTGGGTTCTTTCCCTCTTACAAGAGTGTAATCCCATTATAGAGACCTAACTCTCATGAGCCCATCACCTAAACCTAGTTTTTGTTGTTGTTAGTTGCTCAGTTGTGTCTGACTGTGATCCCATGGACTATACAGTTCGCCAGGCTCCGCTGTCCACGGAATTCTCCAGGTAAGAATACTGGGGTGGGTGGCCATTTCCATCTCCAGTGGATCTTCCTGACCCAGGGATCAAACCCTAGTCTCCTGGCTGCAGACAGATTCTTTACCATCTGAGTCACCAGGGAAGCCCCAACGAAACCTAATTTCCTCTCAATGGCCCCACCTACAAACACTATCACACTGGGGGTTGGGGGCTCAACATAAAAATTTGGGGGGACACAAACATTCAGTCCATAGCATCAATTTGGATTATGATGTTTAACAAATGAGGGTGAACGTTACACATTGTAGTACAAATGCTACATGAATGTTTGGGAATGCATGTTCATGTATTTTCTATATCAAAATCAATTTGTGTGAGTGTTTTATATTAAAAGATATGAACCATATTTGCATTTACAACAAATATCTCCTTATCGCTTTATTTTCCATTTTTACTTATTTAGCATTTAAAAGCTTTAAATTTTTTATGGGAAAGCTCTTTTTCTTTACTTGCTCTTCTTGCCTCCAGCTTTGCCTTGTTTAGATCACTCTTGTCTGCTGCACAATGAATATTTTAATTGACTAATTAAATCATATCTCTCATCTGCTTAGAATTCATAAATGATTTCCCATTGACATACTACACAAAGACCTTTGCAAGGGGACTGTTGCTCTCCCCAGCATTCCTCTACAGGTGCCTGGGCAAAAATTATAGTAAACACTGGCAGTCCTCAGACATGCCCAGATCTTGTGGGTCTCCATCATTCTGCTTCTGATCAACCTTTATTCTCTCTCCACCCTGTACTTGTTTTTTATTCTACTTTTTCTTCTGAAACTACTAACCAACTTCATGACTAAGCACCAGCCTCATCTCTCCTAAGAAATCTTTCCAAATAAACCATATTCAACCCTCAGGTGGGATTAGGTTCTTCTTCAAGTTATGGTTGAAAAGCCGGGGGGCAAACCAGATAAGGTCACTGAACCAATGGAACAATCAGGATGGCGCTTATTAGAGAGCTCTAGGCTGTCAACAAAGTTGGTCTATAATCGAGTGTTTGAGTTAAGTCGATGGAAACTGGCAAACATTTCCAAAGGGAAAGTGTGTGTGTGTGGGCACATGTGTGTGTGTGCGTGTGTACGTGCACATGTGTGCTAAGTTGCTTCAGTATAGTGAGGAAAAGGCTGGGGACCCAAAATGCTACTTGGAGATTTTAGATTCTATAGGAGAATAGAAAAAACAGTCAAAAGGGTGGCAAGTAATTGGGGAAAATGAATGAATCACAGAAATCAGCGAATGAGAGGGACGCGTTTTGCTTTGTTTCAATAATACAGGGAGGTCAATTAAGAAGAAGACGGAAAGACCTCTGAAAATTAAACAGCTGTAGTGACCTGGGAGGGTGGAAGCCAGAATAGGTGTAATGCATTGAGAAAGCATAAGGAATATCAAGTAACACCAGGTATACGTTTTGGGAGTTTTGCTGCACTATCGGCTGTCAAAACATGAGCTGCTAGCAAGATGTCACTGTTAAAGCAGGGTAAAGTTAGTGGTAATTGGAAATGAGGAAAGAAAAGAATATCAATAGACTATAATACTGGAATTCATAAACTATCTAATGGCTTATGAAACCAGAATGGATTTTAAACTAGAAGATATATGTATAACCAATACACATAGCTAAAATGGCCAGAGGAACCTATAAAGTAACATATAGATTTTTCAGCATTAGAAACACAAATCTGAATTCAAGAACTTATGGTCATATAAACTAAAATATTAACTAGAAACAGAGTTTAAAAAATGGCTCTAAAATAGATATTAACTATAGTCCATTCACTGAAAAATGCATTAAATACATAGTGTTTCCCAGTCACTAGGATTGGTATCACTGGGGACAAAAAATATGTCAAACATATTATCCTCAAGATATCATTTAGGAAATGAGATAAGAATATCCCCTAGAATCTTAAATAGAAGAATGTAATAACTGTCACTGAAAGATATATAGAATTCTGAACACTCATAAGATAAAATATTTGGGTTTTAAGGCATTGTTCCTTTTCATTAGAAAATTTTATTTAGCCTTTCAGGGTACCCATACTTTTCAGAGGAACTGGGCAGATACATATTATAGTTTCCCACAAACCTGAATTTTGCACAATTTTAATTAGAAATAACTAGAGAATTATGGTTGCTGTACCACAGATTTGTCTGTTCATAACCATGTAGTTCATAATTTTTAAATCAGAATTAATTTGCTTGGATTTTCTGTTTATTTTTACATGTAAATAATTATCAATTATCACAATTTTAGAACCAAAAATTCAACATTGATTAAACCAGTATGTATTCTTTTCTATGTAACACCTCTTACATTGAAATTCACATATTCTATTTTGAAATTAATCTCCATAAATGGGAAAATTTTACTTAAAATATGCTTTGTTGGTTCCTTAAAATCAAAGAGCTTAGTCTAAAGTGTTTGCAGAGACTATTATATATACAATTAGCATAAACAAAATTAATATTAGCATTTCAAATGTTAGAATAAGTTGCATTTAAATTAGCGCTGTCATATGAGGATTACAAAAAAAACCCAAATAACTTATAATCCATTTTTTCAGATAGGTCGCATAAGAAAGATTAAGTGTCGGTGAAAAGAAAAAGGAGGAATAAAACGACAATTACTTCAATTAAGAAACTTTGAAGACTTTGGTACTAGACTTAAGTTTTCAGCTTGGCAACAAATTATATCTTGCCTTGTTCCCATGAAAAGGGTCATGAAGACGCTGAAGTAGAGAAGGAGCATAAACTTGGGGAGGGTGGGCTGTCTCGCAGCCAAGGCAAGTGACCAGACTCTCTGGAGCCTCAGCCTCCTCGTACGTCAGATTAAAATATTACATGGGCTGGTCTCTAGGACTCTTCCCACACCTCTATAAACAAAGATGAGTATTTATTAATTCAACAGATATGGAGGATAATACTATCAAAGAACTTACCTACTCAGAGAGCCATGAGGAATCTCAAACCACACATGGATTCCTTGTATCACTTTTGACAAACTGAAATTCAGAAGGGCTATGGAAACACATCCAAGTTTTCCTTTCAAGGCTTATTGTTCTCAGCTCTATCATCTTAACAAGCTCAGTTTCATGGATTCTAGCTTTTTCATTCTAGGATCCAATAACTTGATTTTAAAATGCTTTTGCAATAACTGTGTGGCAAAAGGAAGTCCCAAAGATTGCTGAGCACATTACGGTTTTGTTGTTTTAATTTTATAACTGAACTACAACGCACTTAGAACTAAGGGCTTATTTCAAAATATTGTCTCTGTTGTCTAAAATAGTTCTGAAAAGAGTGGCTGGACTACATGATTTCCTGTAAATTGCTTTGTTTAAAGTAATAGTCACTGGTGGCTCTTTAAATTCCTTGTTGTGTGTGGAAAAAAAAAAAAAGATTGATTGGCTTTCCTAACAAAATGAGATGCAATAATCAGATGATGAGAAAGAAATCTTGACAGTTGAAGGCTAAAAAACTTTACTCAAAAGTTGCTCTCTTAATGCAGCTACGTATAGGAAAAGGCCAAATATCTAAGTGCCCAAGTGTGACTCTTGTTTCAAATTGTCTCCAGAGAGTCATCAGAAATTTCAATTTAGAAGGTGCTATTTAGTATCTGTCTCATAGAACTGATGAAATGACTGAATGACTGCGACAGCCTGGCTAATACACTGTCACACCTAACACCAAGGCCAAATAAATGAGTGAGCTAAATGTGAAAGGAGAATATAAATGGGCAAGGGTTTAAAATACATTCTATTCCTCTTACCTTTAACGTTGAAAGAATAGTAAATAGTTTATATCTAAAAATAAAACTTCATTATCTTGCAACAGAGTTATTTCTTACTGAATAATTAGAGTAAAAATGTTATTTTTGTATAGTGAAGAGGCTATAGCTATTTGCATCTTATATATCATGAATATATTAATAGAAAATTTGAAAATCCTTGTGTCTAATGATGCAAGCTGATAGTCTCCAGAAAGAACTAGATATTTAATAGAAAACATTTTTAGAACTGTCTACAATAAAATTAAATTTACATTGGTTAAAAACAAACAACCCAATCAAAAAGAGGGAAAAAGACCTAAACAGACATTTCTTCAAAGAAGACATACAGATGACTAACAAACACATGAAAAGATGCTCAACATCGCTCATTATTAGAGAAATACAAATCAAAACTACAATGCACCAGTCAGAATGGCCATCATCAAAAAGTCTACAAACAATAAATGCTGGAGAGGGTGCAGAGAAAAGGGAACACTCTTGCACTGTAAATTGATACAGCCACCACGGAAGATGGTATAGAGATTCCTTAAAAGACTAGGAATAAAACCACCATATGACCCAGCAATCCCACTCCTAAGCATAAACCCCGAGGAAACCAAATTGAAAAAGACCCATGTATCCCATTGTTCATTGCAATACTATTTACAATAGCTAGAACATGGAAACAACCTACATGTCCATCGACAGATGAATGGATAAAGAAGTTATGGTACATATACACAATGGAATATCACTCAGCCATAAAAAGGACTGCATTTGACTCAGTTCTAATGAGGTGGGTGAACCTAGAGCCTATTATGCAGAGTGAAGTAAATCAGAAAGGAAGATAAATATCGTATTCTAATGCATATATATGGAATCTAGAAAAATGGTACTGAAGAGTTTATTTACAGGGCAGCAGTGGATAAATAGACACAAAGAATAGACTTATGGACATGGGGAGAGGGGAGGAGAGGGTGAGATGTATGGAAAGAGTAACATGGAAACTAACATTAACATATGTAAAATAGATAGCCAATGGGAATTTGCTGTATGGCTCAGGAAACTCAAACAGGGGCTCTTAATCAACCTAGAGGGGTGGGATGGGGAGAGAGATGGGAGGGAGGTTCAAAAGGGAGGGGATAAATGTATACCTATGGCTGATTCATGATGAGGTTTGACAGAAAACAACAAAAGTCTGTAAAGGAATTATCCTTCAGTTAAAAAATAAACATATTTTTTTTTAAAGTTCTGTTTTCCCATCAGTCTACTGGCTTCCTCTGAAATAAAGCACTTTGGAAGTTCATGCAATCTGCAGTGATATTAAATGCTCTGATTATAATTTATAAACTCTAATGTTCAGATGAAGGAAGAAAAAAATGGGCAAAAAACATGTGTGCCATCACACATAGAAAGCATGCATACTACAAATTAGCTGGAAGATAACATAATGAAAAATACAAGATTAGAACTTTAACAGTCTGAGATTTTTCCACCACGGTTTCTACTGTGGTTCATTCAACCATGAAAGAAGTATTAAAAATGTGAAAGGAAAACAAGAAACGAAGACCTATCTAAGTAGTAAGTTATCTATCCTAGGTAAAGATACCAATGCATCTTTACCTGTTTAGGTGCAATATGTTTTTACATTTATCTACTTTGTATTTTTATTTTTTCACTAATAAAGTGCTTTTTTTTTTTAAGCCAAGACCTTCATCTGTGAAAGCTGGGTGATATTAGGTCACCTTGTGGCCAAAATAGAGTCAAGTCCATGTGGAGAATGAACTCTTAAACTCTTCTCTATTAGCAACATGACAGTCTTGGCCAATAGTCTAACCAACCCTCACTAGACACTCACAACTCACAAATCAGAATATTTATTGATGACTTTTCTCTACATTCAGAAGTGTTTATTCTTTCATAGGTAAAGTTTACTTTAGATGAACATACATAATTACATTTTGAATAGAATTTATAAGTATCATTTGAAACACATTAGATATTAGAATTATATATAAGCATTCCATACCCAATTTGGATTGGTTCCAAATTGGGAAAGGAGTACGTCAAAGCTGTATATTGTCACCCTGCTTATTTAATGTCTAGGCAGAGTACATCATGTAAAATGTTGGACTGGATGAAGCACAAACTGGAATCAAGATTGTCAGGAAAAATATCAATAACCTCAGATATGCAGATGGCACCACCCCATTGGCAGAAAGCAAAGAGGAACTACAGAGCCTCTTGGTAAAAGTGAAAGAGGAGAGTGAAAAGGCTGACTTAAAACTCAACATTCACAAAACTAAGATTATGAAATCCAGTCCCATCACTTCATGGCAAATAGATGGGAAAACAATGGAAATAGTGACAGACTTTATTTTCTAGGGCTCCAAAATCACTGCAGATGGTGACTGCAGCCATGAAATTAAAAGATGCTTGCTCCTTGGAAGAAAAGCTATGACCAACCTAGACAGCATACTGAAAAGCAGAGACATTACTTTGCTGACAAAGGTCCATCTAGTCAAAGTTATGGTTTTTCCAATAGTAATATATGGATGTGAGAGTTGGACTATAAAAGAAAGCTGAGCACTGAAGAATTGATGCTTTTAAACTGTGGTATTGGAGAAAACTCTTGAGAGTCCCTTGGACTGCAAGGAGATCCAACCAGTCCATTCTGAAGGAGATCAACCCTGGGATTTCTTTGGAAGGAACGATGCTAAAGCTGAAACTCCAGTACTTTGGCCACCTCATGCGAAGAGTTGACTCATTGGAAAACAGTCTGATGCTGGGAGGGATTGAGGGCAGGAGGAGAAGGGGACGACAGAGGGTGAGATGGCTGGATGGCATCACTGACTCGATGGACGTGAGTCTGAGTGAACTCCGGGAGTTGGTGATGGACAGGGAGGCCTGGCGTGCTGCGATTCATGGGGTCGCAAAGAGTCAGACATGACTGAACGACTGAACTGAACTGAACCTTGACTTAAAAAAAGAAATACAGGAGTTGAGAAAATGTCTTTTTCCTAAACTACTTTACTTCCTTGGTGTTTGTAAGTACAAGATCTTGAAAGTTAAAATAATTTCTAGAATGGTCACTTCTTCCTTCTTTTTATTCTAGAATCATACAAGTACACTATGAATTCCATTTATTGTAAAACTAGGAGAAAAAAAAATTGCCACCAAAAGCTCAACAAGGTAAGGCAAAAGTTATGTGGGAGAAATAGACAAGATGAAATATGGTGAGTGATGCGAGATCAATTAGGGATTAAAGAAAATAACACAAAAATAATTTGGAGTGAGGAAAATCCCATGAAAAAAAATTTATTACTTGTTTGCAAAATTGGGGGCAAATAGAACTCATAGCAGATCTATCATGTTCATTTGGAATCCGACAAGGAGAAGAAAAGGGCCACCTATGTAAAAACATAAGCAAATAATACTTGTAACCTTCATTCTTTTTGACAGCAGAGATGGAGAGGAATTTTAGATTAAGAATCCCAGAAGAATGCTACCCTCTATATGACCCAGAAACCTCCTTCACATTACAGTCTAGGAAAAGTCAACTTATACAATGATGAGTATTTAAGTAAAACCTAGCACAGCACCAAGACAAAAAATGCCCTAAGAAAGGAAAATATAAAAGAGCAAAAATACAAACAACAATTGAAGAAAACTCATGCAAAGGTAAACATTCTTATGAAACAGTTGGCCAAGAATTTTGAAAACCTGATGAAGCAATCAGTCCTGTGGAAGATTAAAAAAAAAAAAAACTAGAAATGCAAGAATTATGAAAGAAAAGAGATGTGATATATACAGAGGAAATATATATCAACATAATAAATGCCATATGTGACAAACCTACAGCTAACATCACACCAACCTCTAAAAGCCCTAAGTTCAGGAACACAAAAGGATGTCAAGTCTCATCACTTTTATTCAATACAGTACTGGTAATCCTAGCCATAGCAATTAGGCAAGAAAAAGAAATAAAAGACATCCAAATTGGAAAGAAAGAAATAAAACAGAGACTATGTGTAAATGACATGATGCTATATAGGGAAAACTCTAAAGACTCCTCCAAGTAACTATTTGAACTAATAAAAGAATTTAGCAAAGCTGCAGAATACAAAATTAATATATGCAAATCTTCTGTGTTTTTATACACTAATACAAAACTAACAGAAAGAGTTAAGAAAACAATCTCATTTACAATTGCATCAAAAAGAATAAAATACCTAGGAATTAATTAAAGTAAGGAGATGAAAGACCTGTACTCTGAAAACTATAACATTAGTGAAATAAATTGAAGAAGACAGAAATGAATGGGAAGATATTTTGTGTCCATGGATTGGAAAGATTAATATTGTTAAAATGTCCACACTACCCAAAGTAATATACAAATTCAATGCAATCACTGTGGCATTTTTCACAGAACTAGAACAAATAATTCTAAAATTTGTATGTAATCACAAAAGAACCCAAACAGTCAAAGCAATCTTGAAGAAGAACAAAACTGGAAGTATCATGCCCCATTTTCAAAGTAGACTACAAATACTTTGGTAATTTAAAACAGTATGAAAAAAAAAAAGAAAAAAAAAACAGTATGGTACTGGCAAACAAAAAGACACTTCAGTTAATGGAACAGAATAGAGAGCACAGGAAAAAAATGCCTACATGGTCAGTTATTTTAAGACAAAGGGTCAAGAATATATAATAGAGAAAGAACAGTCTTTTCAATAAATTGTAGTAGGAAAACTGGACAGCCACCTGCAAAAGAATGAAACTGGATCACTGCTGCTAGTGCTGCTAAGTTGCTTCAGTTGTGTCCGACTCTGTGCGACCCCGTAGACGGCAGCCCACCAGGCTCCCCCATCCCTCGGATTCTTCAGGCAAGAACACTGGAGTGGGTTGCCATTTCCTTCTCCAATGCGTGAAAAGTGAAAAGCGAAAGTGAAGTCGCTCAGTCATGTCTGACTGGATCACTATCTTAACTCAAAAATTAACTCAAGATGGATCAGACTTGAATGTAAGACCTGAAACCATCAAACTCCCAGCAGAAAACAGGAGACAGTAGGCATTTTGAAATCATTTTTGATGCTGAATTTTCCAATCTGATTCCAGAAGCAAAGACAACAAAAGCAAAAATAAAGAGGTGAGACTACATCTAACTAGGAAGCTTCTGTGCACAAAAAGAAAACCATCAGCAAAATGAAAAGGCTATCTAGGTAATCGCAGAAAATATCTGCAAAATCATTTACCCAATAAGGGGTTAACATACATATATAAAATCCAAACAACAGCAACAAACAAAAAACAAAACCAAAAAAACCCATAAACGATCCAATAAAAAGTGGGCAGAGAATCTCCAAAGATGTTTTTTTCAAAGAAGACATTTGGATAGCCAACAAAGTACGTGAGAAGATTCTCAACATCCCAAATTATGAGGGAAATTAAAATCAAAGCCACAATTATACATCACCTCACACCTGTTAGCATGGCTATTATCAAAAAGACAAAAGGTAACAAGTGTTGGTGAGAATGTGAATAAAAGGGAACCCTAGTACACTGTGGGTGAGAATGAAGATTAGTGCAGTCACCATGGAAAACAGTATGGAGACTTCCTTCCAAAATAAAAACAGAACTACTGTATGCTCGAGTAATGCCACTTCTGAGTATTTATCCAAAGAAGATGAAAGACTAATTCAGAAAGATATATAACTCTGTGTTCAGTGCAGCCAGGACATGAAAACAAAATGTCCATCGATGGATGAATGGATAAACTGTGAAATGCATATACACTGAGCGCACACGCAGACACACACACACACACTGCGATTCAGCCGTAAGAAAGGAGATGCCGCCGTTCACAGCCACATGGGTGGCCCTGAAAGGTATTACAGTAAAATAAGTGAAATAAGTCAGACAGAGCAAAGACAAATACCATTGATTTCACTTAATATGTGGAGTCTGAAAAATGAAACAAACAAATAAAAGAAAATAAGTGAAAATCATAGATATAGAGAACAGATTGATTGGTGGTTACCAGAGGGAAAGGGCATTGAGGGGTAGGCAAAATAAGTGAAGAGGGCCAACTATCTGGTGATGAATGGTAACTAGACTGCAGGGATTGTAGTGCACGTAAATATCAACTTAAAACGCCATACACCTGAAACTTGCGTTTTATTGCAATTTTTCCTCAAAAAACTCAAAACAAACGAATATTAAGCAAAAACAAACCAAAAAAATCTATTCTACTATCTCTTCAAATATATATGTTTCCCTTTAGAGAAATTTTCCTGGACAATAATATACTAATACAAGAACAAGGTTTTCTAAGTGATAAATCTTGTCCTTTTATTAAAGCTACCCAATAAATGTAACTCAGTATTTTAGAAGTACAAAGCAATTTAAAAGACTTATTCAGATCTTTTCTGGCTTTTGATACATAGCCGGATCAACGCAGATCTAGATAAGACTACTCTTGGACACATTTTAATGTTAAAGCGTCATTCCTCCGTAAAGCAATTTATATCTTCTGCCTACTTAAGAATGTATAATAAATTTTGTGCAGAGGGAAAGTCAGGCTTACAATGTATTGAGGAAAGGAATATATATGATAAGATTTGAAAAGGGCAGTACAGATGATTAATGAGCCAGAAAGACCGATTTATGAGGAAAGATTAAAATAATTAACTATGTATGGAGTTGCTAAGTAAAAAATATATATATATATAATGAAGAAAATTAGTTGACTTGTTACAAAACATTAGAACGTTCAATTGGATTGAAGAAGGGAAAACAATACAAAAATATTTAAAGTCTATGAATATGCTTGTGGCTTCCCAGGTGATGCTAGTGGTAAAGAACCTGCCTGGCAGTGCAGGAGACGTAAGAGATGCCGGTTGGATCCCTGGGTTGGGAAGATTCCCCTGGAGAAGGAAATGGCAACCCATGCCAGTATTCTTGCCCAGAGAATCTCATGGACAGAGGAGCCTAACAGGCTACAATCCATACAGTTGCAAAGAGTTGGACATAACTGAAGTGACTGAGCATACACATGCTTATGTGAATTATTTAGTTTTAATTATATAGTATATATCCCATTCCTGTGGTAACACATCACTGCCAATTCAGGAAAATTTAGTTCATGTCAATATTATACAAACGAAACAAGTAAAAATGTTTTCTAATTGTGTAACAGCTAAAAAGACTAAAACATCATTTATATATACTTTATTACTTAAAAATAATATGAAAGCAGAATCTCTCATACAGATAAAAAAGAATTGCCTGCTTGAAATCTGATTCTAATATTAGTATATCAGTACTGGGAAATGATAAACTATCAATGTTAAAGGCTAATTTTATGTTGAAGTTTTTATTCCATTTACAGATAGAAATAGAGGTTTGAAGGACTTGATTCAAATTCAAATCATGCAAATTATAATCAAGCTCTCCTATGATAGTTTTAAGAATGGTCTAAATGAGTATGCACTCTCTGGCTAATCGTTTTGGAACAGTTATCTCATCCTGATTTTATAGGGGGAAATAATTAATGTAAATTCACAGGAAATTATTTTCTATTGAAGAAGTCCAAGAGATTTAAGAGAATAATCTAAATTAATATCTGATGATAAACTGAAAGATAATTAAAGTAATTTATGTAAATTAATGCATGATATTCATATGCTTTGAAATGAACTAATTTTCAAATAGCTAAATATAAGAAACTTCATCCTATAACTTAACCAATAATAATTTGAAATAGACATTTCTTTTTCATCTCTATAAGGAAAAATATATTCCTTCAGTAAAATTTATACCTGGAAAAACAACACGATTATGGATTTTTACAGTAAACTTATTGGATTTTTACTTTCAAAAGATAACTTTTTAGTTCCCTATAAATGATAAGATGGTCAGCATCCGATGTATCAATAAGCACATGCATGCTCAGTCATGTCCAACTCTTTGTGACTCCATAGACTGTAGCCCATCAAAGTCCTCTCTCCATGGAATTTTCCATGCAAGAATACTGGAATGGGTTGCCATTTCCTTCTCCAGAGGATCTTCCCAACCCAGGGATGGAACCTGTGTCTCTTGTATCTCCTGCGTTGGCAAATAGGTTCTTTACCAGCTGAGCCACCGGCGAAGCCCCTATGTACCAATACAGATATGCCATAAAATTAAATAAAGGAAATGTAAATATTTATCAATACTTTGTTACCTAATGCTATAGGAACTAACAACTGTTTGACAGAAATATCATAAAATGATTATAGCAAAGTTCAGTCAAGTTTCAATTATTCTGAAAATTGTTCCGGGCTTTTAAGAGTCATTAAGTTACTACTCCTAGAGGAGAGTGAAAAAGTTGGCGTAAAGCTCAACATTCAGAAAACTAAGATCATGGCATCTGATCCCACCACTTCATGGGAAATAGATGGGGAAACAGTGGCTGACTTTAATTTTGGGGGCTCCAAAATCACTGCAGATGGTGATTGCAGCTATGAAATTAAAAGACAAGCTTACTTCTTGGAAGGAAAGTTACGACCAACCTAGATAGCATATTGAAAAGCAGAGACATCAACGGTCCGTCTAGTCAAGGCTATGGTTTTTCCAGGGATCATGTATGGATGTGAGATTTGGACTGTTACGAAAGCTGAGTGCCAAAGAATTGATGCTTTTGACCTGTGGTGTTGGAGAAGACTCTTGAGAGTCCCTTGGACTGCAAGGAGATCCAACCAGTCCATTCTGAAGGAGATCAGTCCTGGGTGTTCATTGGAAGGACTGATGCTAATGCTGAAACTCAAATACTTTGGGCACCTCATGCGAAGAGTTGACTCATTGGAAAAGACCCTGATGCTGGGAGGGATTAGGGGCAGGAGGAGAAGGGGACGACAGAGGATGAGATGGCTAGATGGCATCACCAACTCGATGGACATGAGTTTGAGTAAACTCCGGGAGTTGGTGATGGACAGGGAGGCCTGGCATGCTGCGATTCATGGGGTCGCAAAGTCAGACATAACCGAGCCACTGAACTGAACTGAACTGAAGTTACCCCTTACTAACTGAAGATCAAATGAAGGAAAAAAAAAAAATCTTTTGCATTGTTTTAGATCCCTTGCAAATAAATGATCTGTCTTAAAAAGTTTTACAATAAAATAAAAGATTAAATATTTACTTCAATTAATCTTTTAAAATTCTCTTCTCCAGATTTTCAAAATTCTGGATACTTATCCAACACTTATATTGAACTAGTTTTAATTTCAAAAAATGAAAGGACAAGCATCCCTATGTCTCCCAACTCTAGAACACTAAGATTTGTATTTTCTTTCTAAATCTTGTTCTTGGTTTTAAATATATAACTTTTACAAACTTAATAACACAGACAGCAATGTGTTGATCATTGATCATCATAGACAAATTTTTAATATCTGCTTCAGACAAAGGTTTGCCCAGGAAGAGAAAGTGATAGGTCAACAACACAGTGTGTGTGTGTTGAGGGCAGGAGGAGAAGGGGACAACAGGATGAGATGGTTGGATGGCATCACTGATTCAATGGACATGAAACTGAGTATACACCAGGACAAGGAAGCCTGGCATGCAGCAGTCCATGGGGTGGCCAAGAGTCAGACTAAGCACGGCACAGCACAGCGTGTGTGTAAATATACACGTATATGACTATATACACGTTAGGCCTCCGGCTAGATTTTTTTATAAGCAGTTAGAGAAATTGGAACCTTAAAAAAAAAAGCTCAGTACAGTTCCATCAACCAAACGCAGACTATTAATCTAAGAAATTTGCTGACATAAGGAAACATAAAGTGCTCGTTATTAAAGACTGCCAATATTTTGTAGCTTCTCCACCAGGTAATAAAACTATAAGTGCAGAGTACATCAGCAGCCCTAATAAAATTGGTAGGTCTTCTCAGTCTGACAGGATAAGAAATAAAACACAGATGAGCTACCTATAAATGAATAACCTAATATCAATCATTTCTTCTTCGCTGTCATGCCAAAGATAAGGGCAGGTCACATATTTATTTTTCTTCCTATTATAAACTATTTCATGGCAGAAATTTTAGCATGTCTATGCTTATAAAACCACTACAGTTCTGCATCATTTAAAGGGTCATTAGGAAATTATAACCAATATAATTATAACCAATATATAAATTATATATATTATATATATAACCAATATATAACCAAATTAGAACTAATATATAATTCATTCTACATTCTATTTGACTGAAGAGAACTCTGCACTAACAAAGAATTTGATTTTTTAAAATGAAGTCTAAGTTAAACCTAAGTAATACAATGCAAGTGAAAAAAATTTACGGATTTTACTGTTTATTTTACTATTTATACTGGATTCTTGAACAATTCACAAGAACAACCTTCAAAACATTTTTTAAAAATGGGAAGGAGAAATTTAAAAACAAAATAAAAATTGGATGAATACAAAAAATGCTTGCTACTATAAGGACCAAAGCCCCCAATCAATTTTTATTGTGTGTGTGCTAAGTCACTTCAGTCGTGTCTAACTCTTTGCAACCCTATGGATTATAGCTCACCAGGCTCCCCTGTCCATAGGATTCTCCAGGCAAGAATACTGGAGTGGGTTGCCATGCCCTCCTCCAGGGGATCTTCCTGGGCCAGGGGTTGAACCTATGTCTCACGTCTCCTGCTTTGGCAGTCGGGTTCTTTACCACTAGCATCACCTAGGAAGCCCTTTTATTGTGTGAAATCCATTAAAATTTTGTTTATTCTGATCAAAGTTCAAAGCAGATATTCCTCTCTTCTCCTTGGTCATTCTGGGAATCAGTTTCCTCTACAGTGTGGCTCCTATTCTTTCCCAGGTCCTGGAAGTTTTCCCCATTAAGTCAACACATGTGGATTTTATGGACCACACTAGGATTGGCATACATTATTGCCACACACATTCTATTGACTAGAACTCAGTAAAATAGTTACTTCTTGCTGCAAAAGAGCATGGGAAATGTAGGTTAGCTATGTGTTCAGGAACATGAGAATACAGGTTTTATAAGAGTCTAACTAGTCTTTGCTAAAGTCTACCCATCTCGTCACCGAGTCTCCATTCTACTTTTTTCACCCATACATTATAGTCTCCACAGACAACTGAAAGTTCCACACAGGCATCTTACATAAAGCTCAAAGTGGAGCATCTCTGAGTGATGTGACTCGTATGAAATCAAAGGGCAGTTTACCCACCTCTTTGTTCCCTGGTGGCTCAGAGGTTAAAGTGTCTGCCTGCAGTGCAGGAGACCTGGGTTTGAGCCCTGGGTCGGGAAGATCCCCTGGAGAAGGCAATGGCACCCCACTCCAGTATTCTTGCCTGGAGAATCCCATGGATGGAGGAGCCTGGTGGGCTGCAGTCCATGGGGTCGCGAAGAGTCAGACACAACTGAGCGACTTCACTTTCTTTCTTTCATACAGTGGTGGAACAGGACAAGGTAGCCATAATGAATGCTTCCATTTAAGAAAGGAAAAACTGATGTAGCTGTCCCTGCCAGGAAGGCACGGTGAGAGCCCTCTCAAGGTGGTTAGTCCTTGACTAGCATCTGATCCTACTCTCCAGAAAGACTTCCCTCCTACAATGTTCTGCAAAGGTTCTGGCTTCACCCTTAAGGAGTTTCCTACTTAACATTATCCTACATGAGATATTGGGTATCCACCATCAGAACTGGGGGTTTAGCAATACTGGGAAAAACACAGCTTCTTGCTTCTCAAGTTTAAGAATCTAAGGTTTCGTGTAAGGAATTAACAGGCATAGGCTTTTTGAGTCTTAGCAAATGGTTTCTTCGACAATGCAATTATCCCCCCAGTATTGTGGATGTATGTGCTTCTTCCTAACTCATTTGTAAAGGAAGAGTTCTACCATGATTCAGACTATGAGATGATATCAGAAGTATGCCTTCTTAGGTTTTTTCAGGGAGAAGCAAGGATCTGACTTGCTGACTTATGTACGTGCTGACTTAAGTACTTATGTACTTACGTACGCTGACTTCCATAAAGGTCTAAAATAAAGTTTTTATTTGATCAATGCCAAGTTGTAAGAATTGACAAATATAAAATATCTGAATTTATTCTTACATGATGTAAAACTAGCCAGAAAAGGGTTAAAACTGATAATACATGTGCCTGTTTTTAAAGTATACGTGCTAGTTTCTGTGTGTTTGAGTGCATTGTGGGCAGTTTGTGTATTTCAAAAGGCAAGCTGGTTTCCTGCCATGATTTAAAAAAACATCACAGTGAAACTTTATAAAACTTTCTAGATATTAGGATGCTCTCTAACACTCAACTGGAAAACACAAATAAAAACAGAATGTCCTCATTCATTCCTCTATTGTGTTTCAGTGAATGAGACCTCCTCTTAAAGGCTCTGCTAACTATGATCTTTTGTTGCAAAACTCCTTGCCAGCATTATCCTTAAATTTTCTGGTTCCTCTTTTCATGTTCTCCTAACCCACTCCAACCACCTTCCACCTCTAACATTCTACCAAAACCGTTCTCTTGAAGATCATCAGAGTCCTCCATGTTGCCAAATTCACTGTTTAGATCTATCTTCAGAGATCAGTTTTCTCTGTCTTGCTCAATTATTTCTATTTGCACTTTCCATTAATATTGCAAACACAAAAGGATAACACTGATATTAGCTCTTCTGAGACTCAACACTTTCTTTCCTTCCTGTGTCTACAGGCTCAATTCTTTCCCATTCTCTAATGATTTTTTCCCTAAATCTGTCCTCTATCCCTACTAGCACTTTTTGAACTTAGACCTTCAGTTCCTTTCACTATATAATTTTTATTGTATCTCTGCCCCTTTTTCCTTATCCCGCTCTTTGTCTTTGGTACCAGGTTAATGTTCCTAAGGCAAAGCTCTTCATCCCGAGCATCACTTGCTCAAATGCTTTGGATGGTTCCTCAGTACTCAGAATTCAAGGCTCTGGGAGAGGTGGACTGTTGGGAGCCAGCGTGAGGAACTCCGCCCATGGCAAAGGCCATGAGGAAGGAAGCTTGGCATACGCAAAGGCGTGATCAAGCCTCAGGAAACCCCCTGTTCCCGAGCATCTATCCCCAAAACCAGAGTACTTTATGGGGAGCTCTCCCCCATAACCATTTCTCTCAGAGAAGGAGTTAACTTGCAGCTCCAGTTAATAAAAATTCCTGGGCGTGATAAGAGTGTTTCAACTTACGAACTCTGAAGGGTCTCTGGCCTGCCTGATCAGGCTCGTCTGGCCACATGTGATTGTTTACAGCCTCCCAACTGTGAGAGGCACGGGATGTTTTAAAACTTTCTAAATACAGACTCTTTTGAGAAGTTAGAAGATCATTAGTATACTATTAGTAGGATGATTAGGAATTATATTGGTAAAGGGTTTTTTCATTTGTCCTGCCAATAATTACTGCTAATTCCCTGCCCTGGGTGTGACAAGGATATCTCAGGTCAAACCTCTCTGCTGACAGCCTAGCTTGTGTGACAACCTCTCAACCATAAACAGCACAGAGAGTTTGGAGTATTAGCATAGGGCTTTTTTCATTGATGAGTCAATGATTGCCATCAGGCCTCCATATCCTTAGGCACCTGGGAATATATTAATCAATGTATTTGGAATATAGAAAAGGAAATATAGTAGTTTTTGATGTTAGCAATACTAGACTTTCTGAGTTAATGAATCTTCTCTTTTATTATAAGATCACTGTACTTTGTTATAAATCACTATAAATCACTGTGTCCTTGCTACGCAAAAATGTAACTTTATCTCTATCTTAAAACAAAATAGATCTTAAGGGGAACATTGGTGAAGGGTTTACATTTGTTGAGCCAATATTTGCTGCCAAATCTCCATATTCCTGCCCTTATAATGAATATAACTAGCATATAAGAAAAATAAGTATTAACCTTTAAGATTAATCATGTTAAACCGGTTAAGTAAATTCCTTTCTTGATTGTAACTCACTACACCCTCACCCTATAGGAATGCAACTTTATTTGGAGGGTGGCGCCTGATTGATTTAAGAAAAAATCACCCTTGGAAAAATAAGTTTTCTGGTTAACTGACCAGTATCAGAAAGGGCCATAAAATGTCAGCAGACCTCATGGCCAAAAGATGATGAAACTCTTAAGACCTTTGTATAATTTTATATGAAGCACCTGATTGTGACAAGGGTCAGGTCTGCTGACCCCCGCGTGACTCTGTATTCATCCCTATGTATAAAAAAAAAGGTATATAAACAAACCTGAAAAATAAAGAAATCGGATCAGTTTCTGGAAAGACTGATTCCCCCGTGTCGTTTCTTTCTTGCTCCCCATTTTCCTGGCTGAATTCCCATCTGAAATGTGGGTACTCACCAAGCCTGCTAATTCTGCCTGGGCTTCTGAGATCGGACTGGGGAGGCCTCAGTGCCTCCTCTCCTTTGGGAAAATGGAAAGACGCCTGTGGCCTACGTAGATGGTGATTGGGATTCCATGTAAACCAGTTATTCAGCCTCTTCTCTCCACTAATTCTCCTACTACACTATCTGTTTCTAATCTCCCTCTATATCTGTAATTAAATAAGTTTTTTTCCAGGACACCGACTCTGTCCCCACCTTCGAATCACCCTGGATCCACCCGGGCTGGACCCTGGCAGTGGACCCTGTAGGTCTTTTCATAATAGTCTCACAGGACTGTCCCTTAAAGAAAAAAAATATTTCTGCATCTTCCTTTTCCTGTTTCAAGGATGATTTTTTCTTATTTCTCTATGAATATTAAATGTTTTCCATGTTGTATTTTGTTCTTTGAGTGGAATTAAAAAGAAATCATTTGCTTTGATTTTTCTCTTTGTGTTAGAGATATAAAAATTTTTCTGACCCTTTGCTATCCATTAAGTTTTAGATTTCTTTGCTCTGTTAACTCAGTCTCACCTAAACAAGACAAACTCTTGTTTGTCTTATGGTTATTCCCATCCTTTTTCGAAGTCATGCTCTTTTAAAATAGTCTCTATTATTTTAGTAGGGCTAGGATGGACTGCAAATAAATACATTTGTTTCAGTCTATCATGCCCCAAAGAGAAGTCCCATTACTTTTTAACAACGTAATTTAAGTTACTATTTACTGAAAACATCTTTTGTTTTTGCACCTTTGTGACTTTGCTCATACCTCCCATCTTATCTCTGTCTTTGCATCAAATTCAAAATATACAAAAATCTTTCCCAAATACCTTCTACCATCAGCTCACAACAGAAGTAATTTGTCCTTCTCTAATCTTCCACAGATTTTATTTTATTCTCCTCTGAAATGTGGTTATTTGTACTCTCGCTGTCATATATCCCTGCTTGACTCCTTAAACAGGAGAAGGGATTTCATTTACCTCCACCTGAGACACTGTCTCATACACAGTAATGATCAACACATATATCATTAACAACATAATAAAGCGAATACACTTTTCATGGAAGGACTTTGCTGCCATTATATTCCTAATAATTATTCTCTTTATTCCAAGGGAAATTTCTCTATTTTTTTCAAATCATTACCCACTTTATCTTGCAAAGATGCCAGCAGTTATAAGCATCCTTTACATGGATTTCTCCTTTATTGTACATTTTCATGCTGATAATTATTTTAACATAATTTGAGAAAAATGCACAAGAAGAATGCAAATGAAATCTAGGCTCCTTGTGATTTCTCTAAATTACTATTAACTCTATAGGGGGTATTACAGTTTAAGATTGAAGAAGATATCACCAACCCTGATTTCTACATCTAATATCACAATAATTATAATACTCAGAACACGGTCATATGCAAATAAAAAAGCAGAAACAAAAGATACTCTATAATTTGTTTGAAATCATACAGCAAGGTGGCACAGTGATAAAGAACCTGCCTGCCAATGCAGGAGTCACAGGAGATGCAGGTTCTTTCCCTGGGCTCGGAAGATCCTCATAGAGTAGAAAACGGCAACTCACCCCAGTATCCTTACCTGGGAACTCTTATGGGCAGAGGAGCCTGGTGGCCTCTAGTTCATGGGGTCACAAAGAGATGGACATGACTGAGCAGCTGAGCAGGCGCACGCATGCACACATAAAACAATAAAATCAGAGGGATGGGAGGCTTGTAATGCAGTGTCTGCCTGAGAGAACAGCCTGTCTTCCATCAAGTGGAAGAGTATCAAAGTTTATGTGTCAATAGGGACTTGCATATACAGATTAAAACAGTCTTTACCTGAAGGAAAGACATTCTACTCAATAATTTAACCTATGATTTAATAAAGTAACCAAGATGGGAGGAACAAGGCTATTTCCCAAGGAGGAATATTCCTAATTTTACTTTCAGAATTTATAAGCTATTAAGTTTTTAAAATCTAATACATTTCATTTTAATTTTATCTTGAGTTTTCAAGAAAATAGCAAAAGGAGCACCCTGATTATAAACTTCCTGATGGTAGGAATTCTCCCATGTCCCTTATATAAAATTATGACTAGAGAAATGCTTATATTTATAAAGTCAAGCCTATGGAATTTAATCAGTATAAAATGATGCTAGTAGCCAAATATTTCCACTACCAATAGAGGGTATTCATTGAGTATCAGGTTGTTTATTAATCCAAGAAATAGCTACTCCATTTGTTATTAAACCATTAAAACATGAAAGTTTAGCAAAGAAGTCTGAGTTTTCAAAGCATACTTAAAAGCAGTCTATGCAAACAAAATAAAAGGCAATAATGAGAAATGGTGAACGGCGCACTCCTGCGTAGGAGACACAGGAGAGCGTGTAACATATGAAAGTGCTCAGTTGACCATCAAACTCAAAAAGAAGTAAAAAACTGGGTTGATAAAATGGAAAAAAGGAAAATAAAACACTGTATGGAGCTGGAATCATTGAATCAAGTCTGAATGTATATTAGCCTGAAACCAACATAAGGGAAAACTAGAAGATTATTCAAGAACTTCACAGTTAATGATTGAAAAAATGCCCCAGATAAAGTTTTATCATAGCCAGAAATGGATGCTATAGGTTCAAGGCTTAGTCCGTTTAGTACATAAGAGCAACCAGCATGTAAATATACATGGTTGTACTAGGGAGTACCCCACTGTGAAAAATTAACAGATTTTTTAATGGAATTAAATTATTTTGGAAAAATACACCTGGTGGAACATGTAAACCTGAGGAGCACAAATATTTTTAAAGCTTGAAAGGATTACCTCCATGGAATTCAAGTTTAAAATCCCTTAGCACAATACTATAGATTTTCTCTATTGGAAATACAGGTATAATTTAGACTGAAGGACTATTAATTGATTTGCTTTGAAGTTAAATAGATATTCAAATTATTATAGCCTTGGAGTGATTGATAGAAATTATTTGGGTGCCACTTAAACTGCTATAATCTTATCATGCTGATAAGTTGGGAGTTCTTATGTATATAAAACAAAAATATCTGGAAAATCCAGAGGATATAATAAATACCACTATAAAATAAACAAAAAGAGTCAGTTACAATATTACTAGCTACAGCTTCCACAATATATCAAGCATATGACATTTATGCAGTATTAATTTGCATACTTTTTTGACAATTTTTGTAATTAACCCATTTTTAAGAAGGATAATTGCTATGGTCTGAATGTTTATATTCAATCAATATGTTGAAACCTAATGCCCAGTGTGATGACATCAGAAAGTAGGGCCTTCCCTTATGAATGGGATTAGTGGGCTCATATGGGCTTCCCAGGTGACTCAGTGGTAAAGAATCCACCCACCCATGCAGGAGACACAGGAGATGCGGGTTCGATCCCAGGGTCAGGAAGATCCTCTGGAGCCTACTCCAGTATTCTTGTCTGGGAAACTCTATGGACAGAGGAGCCTTGAGGGCGATAGTCCATGGGGTCACAAAGAGTTGGGCACGACTGAGTGAGCACATGTGCGCATGCAAGGGCGTGCCTGAGTGCACACACACACACACACACACACACAGTGGGCTTATAAAAGAGACCTGGGGAAGTTTCCTCTCCCTTCACCCTTTGTGAGGACACAGAGAGAAGTCAGCTGTTTGTGAACTTGGAAACGGGCTTTCATTACATAAAGAACTTGACTGTGTGGGCATGCCAATCTTAGACTTCCAGGCTCTAGAACTATCAGAAATAAGTTTCTGTTGTTTATAAGCCAGTCTGTGGTAGCTTGTTATAGCAGCCTAAATGGCCTAAAACAGTAATATTTAGATTTATATGTATACACTTTACTGAATAATTCTTAAATAAAATCAGCCATTCAGAGCTAAGGTGAAGACCACTACTCACAATTTATCAACATTTATATGTTACACCAACTCACATAAATTCTCACATAAATTCTTTCTTCTTACCAATATTCTATCAATATCTCCTCCATCATCATGGTATCTCCTTTGGAGGAGAAATTACTATTCCCATGGAGGAGGCACCGAATCTACAGAGTAAGGTTTAAAGAGCAGACAACTGTGCATCCAAATAGCTAGGTCTTGGTGAATACTCAATTTAGACTAAGAGTTTCCTCACTTGTAAAACAGCAAAAATAAAGTTTGTCCCCAGATTAACAGTTCTTAGTCAGCATGTTAGGTCACAGAACATAAGAAACCACTTCAAAACTACCAGTGGTTTAGCAAAATAACAACTTATTCCTTAATGCTGGCTTTGGCCAGACCACTCTAGGACAACTGCCATCCTTGGAAGACTTTCATCTACTAAAAGGATTAAATAAAGGGTGTGAAGACCATAATTTTAGCCTGTTCTGTCTCCAGGAAGTTGGTCTCCTGAAGGACAAGAGGCATCCTCTTTATTTCAGGGTTTCAGAAATCTCCATTAAAAACTTTGGTCAAACTCTTTGCCTAAACCTAGTTTTTTGAGGCTGAAGACAATCACTGGTATAGGAAAGACACCTGAAAAAACAAGGTTGAAATATCTTTTTTTAAATTAAGAGATGAAGCAGGGAATAAGAAAGTCTAACAGATATTTAAGCCCTGGAAGAATGCAGGAGACACAATATTTGAAGACACAACGGCTGTGATTTTTCAAATTCCCTAGATGCAAGAAACAATATTTCCAGTGTATGCTGAGCACAGTGGGACAAGAAATTCATGCCATGATATCCCAGCAAAAGTTCTTAAGTTAGAAGATGTCCAGACAATCTATAAAAATATCCGGAGGGAAAAAAGACAACAAATTGAGATCACTGCATAATCTTTAAACGCAATCACTATTATTCTATAATTACATAGTCAGAAAAGTTATCTTTCAGGAATGAGAGTAAAGCCTGAATACAGAGAGATCTAAAGAGTTTACCACCAAGAGACCTACATTAATGGCAGAGGTAAAGCATGTTCTTTAAGAAGGAAGAACACGATTTCAGAAGAACTGTCAGAAATGCAAAAAGGAATGATGAGCTCAATACCAGAAAAGCAAACAACCCAATCAAAAAGTGGGTAGAAGACCTAAACAGACATTGCTCCAAAGAAGACATACAGATGGCTAACAAACACATAAAAAGACACTGAACATCACTCATGATTAGGGAAATGCAAACCAGAATCACAGGGCTTCCCCAGGGGTTCAGTGGTAAAGAACCTGCCTGCCAATGCAGGAAACATGAGATGTTCCGATCCCTGGGTTAGGAAGGTCCCCCGGAGGAGAAAATGGCTACTCACTCCAGTATTCTTGCCTGGAGAATCTCACGGACCGAGAAGCCTGATGGGCTACAGTCCATGGTGTTGCAAAGAGTTGGACATGACTGAAGAGACTTGGCATGCATGCAAACCAGAACCACAGTGAGGTACCATCTCACACAGGTCAGCATAGCCATCATCAAGAAGTCTACAAACAGTACATCCTGGAGAGAGTGTGGAGAAAAGGGAACCCTCTTACAGTACTGGGGCCGAGCAACCTGATACAACCGCTGTGGAGAGCAGTGTGGAGCGTCCATGAAAAGCTAGGAATAAAACTCCATCGGTGGACAAACGGATAAGAAGGCTGTGGCACCTACACGATGGAATGGTACTCAGCCATTAAAAAGGACACATTTGAATCAGTTCTAATGAAGTGAACGAAACTGGAGCCTATTATACAGAGTGAAGTAAGCCGGAAAGAAAAACACCAATACAGTATCAGTTTAGTTCAATTCAGTTCAGTCGCTCAGTCGTGTCCTACTCTTTGCGACCCCATGAATCGCAGCACGCCAGGCCTCCCTGTCCATCACCAACTCCCGGAGTTCACTCAGACTCACGTCCATCGAGTCGGTGATGCCATCCAGCCATCTCATCCTCTGTCATCCCCTTCTCCTCCTGCCCCCAATCCCTCCCAGCATCAGGGTCTTTTCCAACGAGTCAGCTCTTCACATGAGGTGGCCAGAGTACTGGAGTTTCAGCTTCAGCATCATTCCTTTCAATACATACTAACACATATATATGGAATTTAGAAAGATGATAATGATGACCCTATATGTGAGACAGCAAAAGAGACACAGAGGTATAGAACAGACTTTTGGACTCTGTGGGAGAGGGCGAGGGTGGGATGATTTGAGAGAATGGCATTGAAACATGTATATTACCATATGCGAAATAGATCGCCAGTCCCGATTTCGATGCATGAAACAGGGCACTCAAAGCCGGGGCACTGGGAGCACCCAGACAGATGGGACAGGGAGGGAGGAGGGAGGGGGTTCAGGATGGGGGAGGCATGTACATCCACAGCTGATTCACATCAGTGTATGGCAAAAATCACCACAATATTGTAATTAGCCTCCAATTAAAATAAATAAATTAATTTTTTTTTAATTAAAAAAACAACTACCCATATGACCTAGCAATCCCACTGCTGGGCATATACCCTGAGGAAACCAGAACTGCAAAAACACCTGCACTCCAATGTTCATCGCAGCACTGTTTACAATAGCCAGGACATGGAAGCAAGCTAGATGTCCGTCAGCAGATGAATGGATAAGAAAGCTGTGGCATATAAACACAGTGGAGTGTTACTCAGCTATAGAAAGGGACACATTTGAGTCAGTTCTAATGAGGTGAATGAAAATAGAACCTATGACACAGAGTGAAGTAAATCAGGAAGAGAAAGACAAACGTTATATGTTAACGCATGTGTATGGAATCTAGAAAGATGGTACTGACGATGCTACCTGCAGGGCAGCAGCAGAGACGCGCATGAAGAACAGATTTTTGGACTCAGTGGGAGGAGAGGATGGGATGATTTGAGAGAACAGCATCGAAACATAGACATTACCATATACAGAACAGATAGACACTGGGAGCTTTGTTTGACACGGGGAACCCAGAGCTGGTGCTCTGTGACAGTCTGGAGGGGTGGGCTTGGGGCGGGGGGTTGGGGTGGACTCAGGAGAGAGGGGACACAATTTAAATAAATAAATAATAAATAAGGAATGATGAGTAATTGCAAAGTAAACATATAAGCATATCGATTACCTATTTAAAATAATAAAAACAATGTGTCTAACTTATGGGATTTTAAAAAGGACAGAATTAAAATACTGGAGAAAAGTAGGATCTAAGTAGGAGAGTGATCACGGTTTAAATATTCCAACATTCACTACACTCTTGGGTAGAGAGGTGAAAATAGCTTAAATTTAGATTTTGTTAAGATAAAAATGCATGGTAAATGTTCGATGATAATGACTAAAAGAACTGAAATAGTATGCATCAGTTCAGTTCAGTTCACTTGCTCAGTTGTGTCCGACTCTTTGCAACCCCATGAATCGCAGCACGCCAGGCCTCCCTGTTTATCACCATCTCCCGGAGTTCACTCAGACTCACGTCCACCGAGATAGTATGCATAAATCTCCCCAAAAGAGAGATTAAAAACCCATCGAAGACAATAATGAACTAAAAATGATGGTGAATAATAAAAATAGCCATAGAATAAGAAAAGCAAGATTCTTAAATAATAAGGTAAAAACAAGTTCAAATAAATTAATAACCATGATAAATGTAAACTGGTTACATTCTTTCAAAATTGACCAAAAGGGTAAGATAAACAAAGCCCAGTTTATATGCTGTTTTCAAAACCCCCGAAACAAAGCACCAAAAATAAAACAAAAAAATAGGAAATAAAAATATTAAAGTAAAAGATTAAAAGTACCTTCCAGAAAAACATTAAACAGAAGAAAGTTGGAGCAGCTATGTCAGAAAATTAAAGGCAGAAAAAATATTTTTAGGGAAAAAATGGTCACTGTATAAAGCTTAAAATTTTAGTCATTAGGAAGGTATGATAATTCTAAATGTTAGGCACCTAATGAAATCACCTGAAAATATATAAGTAAGAAATGCATACCAACCAAAAGAAACGGGCAAATCTATTATCAGAGTGAGCGACTACAGTTCAGCTCTCTCCCTTACTGATATGTCAAGAAGTTTAGCAGACCAAATAAAACAAATGAATAAATTCATACATATATACATATGTGCACAGATGTGTATAAAATACAAAACCCTTGAACAATTTGATAACAGTTCTCAGTTGTCTTCAGCACTCCTGAAACTTAACAGAAGTCTATCAAGTATAAAACCATAACGTATCCCTTCCCAATAGCACAGAGACTGTTTTTCCCCATGTTGCAATGAAGTCAAAGGTATTCCCATTGTTGGTGGGAATATAAATTGGTACAGCCACTAGGGAGAAAAGTATGGAGGTTCCTTTTAAAAATTAAAAATAGCACTATCATATGGTTCAGCAGTCCCACTCCTGGGCATATATCCAGAGAAAACTCTGAAAGATGCACGCACCCCAGCGTCCACTGCAGCTCTGTTTACAACAGCCAAGACACGGAAGCAACCTGGATGTCCATTTTCAGATAAATGGACAAATAAGAAGTGGCACTTATATATGATAGAATATTACTCAGCTTAAAAAAAAGAAATAATGCCATTTGCAGCAACATGAATGGCCCTAGAGATGATACTAAGTGAAGCCAGTCAGACAGACAAAAGGCAGACATCATATGATATCATTTATATGTGGAATCTAAAAAAATGACACAATCAAACTTTTCTTTAGAAGCAGATTTACAGACACAGAAAACAAATTCAACGTTACCAAAGGAAACAGGTTGGTGCGGGGGTGGGGGACCAGGAGGGATAAATTAGGAGGCTGGGATTAACATATACATACTAGTATATATAAAGATAGATAATTGATGAGGGCCTAATGTATAGCACAGGGAACTCTATCAGTATTCTGTAATAACCTATATGGGATATAATCTGGACAAGAATCAGTTCAGTTCAGTCGCTCGGTTGTGTCCTACTCTTTGCAACCCCATGAATCACAGCATGCCAGGCCTCCCTATCCATCGTCAACTCCCGGAGTTCACACAAACTCATGTCCATCGAGTCAGTGATGCCATCCAGTCATCTCATCCTCTGTCATCCCCTTCTCCTCCTGCCCTCAACCCCTCCCAGCATCAGGGTCTTTTCCAATGAGTCAACTCTTCGCAGGAGGTGGCCAAAGTATTGGAGTTTCAGCTTCAGCATCAGTCCTTTCAATGAACACCCAGGACTGATCTCCTTTAGGATGGACTTGTATAACTAAACCACTTTGCTATACACTGAAAACTAACACAACATTGCAAATACCTCAATATAAAATTAAAATTAAAACAGTGCTGAACTTTTAATGTAAACCAACAGAAACTAAGTTATTCTAAGAATATTCTGTTGAACATCTATTTCATCAATCCAAACATCATCATCTACCTAAAAATAAATCAACTTACCTAAACGTAAAAAGGAGTTAATAGTAAATCCATGATCATTAGGTCATCAGCAGTTGGAATACTGTGATGCTAACTTTCAGCAAACAGGACACATGGATATCATTAGACTTTGCTATAATTTAAAGTAATATTCAAAAAGGGTTGTGACTTTATGATATAAAATAGTCCTTGACTTTCATAATTCTTAAGCGCTTTCTTCTATCATTTTGCTGATGTATGTTCTATTTTAAAATCAGAAGGATAATGGATGTGCTTCTTAAAACTGTAAATTAGGTTTTCTATCAGAGTCTTGTCAGCGCCATGACAGCTGAGCCGACACTGGTCCTGCCTCTGCAGCTCTCCTTCTTGTCTGCTTCTCAAGGAGAGTGGGTCAGTCTTAAGGAAAGTGCGGGAGATTGCTGAATCCCTCAGGAAACAGCTCAGGACCATAATAACATTTACGGCAAGCCATAATCATTTTATGTTCTCTCTAACAGCTTAAAAGCAGAGCTATACTTTGCTGTCACATGTATTTTTATTAATCAAGGGCATTTAAAGTTTGAATGGATATTGTAAATTTGAAAATCTGCATACTCCTGATTTGTGTCAGGCTCATTTTAAAATTTAGAAAAAAAAAAAAACAACAACCCAACAACCTGCCAGGATCATTAATTGATTTCATGAAAACAAAACCCACCATGTACTTTAGTGGGTATTTTAATTAAATGGATTCTTAAATGTCATTCAAAAGAAAACCTGGTCTATGCAGTGTAATTATAGAGATAAAATAGTGCACAGACAGGGTAAACTCTTATAAATACTTAATATCAGAATATAAATCAAGGTTACATTTTGCTGTGAAACAATATTGTACTCAAATCAATAGAGTTCCTATCAGAATGAAAAGCAAAGGTTATGCTTGAAAAATACAAAACTAATCTGCTTCCTAAACTGATGATGGTCTGTTCTGTATGTGAAATTGATTTTAAAATCTGATATATTTAGCATATGACAAAGTACAACTGATGACCTCTTCACGTAAAGTACATTAGCGTCCATGATGAAAAGAACAAAGCCCATGGGTATGACCAAAGCCTGTGCAATTTTGTCGTACTGAAAAAGACTCCTATACACCCATGACCTTTTAAACTAAAATCCACAAATAAGGTAAAGAAAATGAATCCCTAGGCTCTCATGATTCCCACTTCTTAACATCTCTGACAGGTTCTCCAAAATGGAAAGAGAGTGAAGTACTTGGAAATCAATGTCTTAAAAGTGATCCATCACAAATGAGCTTTCCAGTCTCAAGTTTCATGTCTCCACACAAAAGAAACTATGCTTCACATAGCTTCTGTCAGTGCTTTCTTGGTTTGGAGTAAACGGATTTCCATTTCCAACTTGTCAAAATCCTTTTCAGTCTTAAAGACTCCTTAGGATAACATGTCTGCTATGAAGCTCCCAGGCAGAACTAGGTTCTCCTTCCTCCAAAATTCCAGTGCCACGTTGATAATGCCATTTAAAATAATTCATTCATTCAACAAGTACTTACTGAGAATTTACTAAGTGCCAGTTAATATAACAATGAATATAACAGTAGAGTTTCCAGACCATATAAAACTTACTAGAACAATTTATTTCCTTGTATCTTTAAAGACATTATAAAGTAGATAATTTTAGCTTCATTCAGATAGCCTTTTGAAATTCCCCTTCTTGGGCGTTTAATCGTAGGCAATTCACTTAACCTTTGTGAATCAATTTTCCCACCTTTAAATCTGAGATCTTCCATCAAAAATATGAGTCTGTTATATTAAAAGAGATATATAATATAATTAGTAGAGCGCTTAGCACCAATAATGGGGAAAAAATATTCACAACCAAAACATACCAAGGTTTCTAGGGGAATAAGCTACTTCATATCAGTGGGAAAAGAAGTCTTGATCCTACTTCTTTCTATTTAAAGAGAACTGTAATGAACAGAAAAAGGAAAGATAATTTAAAACTTTCTACCAGTTCATCTATATTGCTAGAGCACATAGAAGGCATTTCGTTTAGCAGTACAAGCCAAATGTTCATCCTTGGATATGAAGTGGTAAAGCCAGGGACAAGCTGAAAAGGGAACCAAACGGTTCTTCTTGGGTTAAGTACAGGGATTTGAGTTTTTAGAGGCGGCATGTGGGAAGGAAGATGAGCCACAAAGAAGCAGGGAGAGTGAAGCCATCCTGCGATGTGGGGAGGTGGGATTCCGTGCGGGTGAGTCGCCAGAAAGAAGGCCACATGGGATTTCATTCTTCTATTTCTTCATACACTTTCCTACCCACTCCTGAGTATAAAAGCCATCAGCAGATTCTGCCAGCCAGGCCATCTACCCTGAATTTACCCAGTTTTCCATAGATGCCCTGCAGATGACTCAACCCTCATCTGAGTCACCATCACTTCATGCCAAACAACTGCAAAAGTCTCCTTATTTTCTGCCCACACAGCCTAAGGCCTGCTCTGGAAGCAGCATTCAGAGTGATCCTATTACCATGACACCATTATCTTAAAATCCTTCAGGGGCCTGTCCCACTCAGGGTAAAAGCTCAAGCCCTTTCAAAGGTCTGTACAGCCTTGCGCTTTCGAAGTTCCCACTTTCTCACCTCATTTCAACTTTCTGTCTGGCCCAACCCTCCTCCAGTCACTCTGGCCTTCCTGCGGTTCCTCACTCACATGGGTCGTGAACCATCTCCACTGGCTTTGCACGGCACCTACTCCTCCAGCTCTGCCTTTGCCCACAGTGTTCTCGGCGCCCTGGTCCTTTTCCGCCTCTTCCAGCTGCTCTTCTGTAGCTGCTCCTTCCCCCACTATGGTCCTCAAGCATCTTGCCTCTGAAAGTGCGTCCTTGCTCTTCAGTGAGTCCACACGAAACCTCCCTATTCTGATCTCCACAGTATGGACTTCAACAGTTACTGACATTAGAAGGGTGATACGCTGTCGGTGCCCCGTGCAAATCCTGGGAGGCCCCATGTGCATCACAGCAGACAGCACACGCCTGACACCTTCTCGGAAGGATTGAGCTTAGGATATTGGAGGATATCTGGGATATCCAGGAGGACACTGAGCTTAGGATATCTACCCCCTTGCCCAGAGGGACCTGTGAGTGACGCATGTCCCAGGATTAGAGGTCAGAAGTCATGGCTGTTGGCTGCAGGGAGCATGGACAGCTCTTGTGCACAAACGCCTCACTTCTCTGCCTCAAGTGAGGACAAAATCTTTGGTGCGACCTCTTCATGGGGTCAGGCTGAGGCCAGACTCTCATTGGAGTCACATCTTTGCTTAGCTCTCCCTCACCCTCCTGCTGCACACACACTCCCTCATAGGTGTCCCCTGAATGCTCTCCCTTCACGAATTGCTTGCAAACTGATCCCTACCTCAAGTTTTACATCGGGGCAAAAAACAAGAGAGTTCCAGAAAGCCATCTACTTCTGCTCTATTGACTACGCCAAAGCCTTTGACTGTGTGGATCACAACAAACTGTGGAAAATTCTTCAAGAGATGGGAATACCAGACTGCCTGACTTGCCTCCTGAGAAATCTGTATACAGGTCAAGAAGCAACAGTTAGAACCAGACATGCAAAAACAGACTGCTTCCAAATTGGGAAAGGAGTATGTCAAGGCTGTACACTGTCACCTTGCTTATTTAACTTATATGCAGAGTACACTATGTTAAATGCCAGGCAGGATGAAGGACAAGCTGGAATAAAGACTGCCAGAAGAAATATCAATAACATCAGATATGCTGATGACACCACCCTTATGGCAGAAAGCAAAGAAGAATTAAAAAGCTTCTTGATGAAAGTGAAAGAGGAGATTGAAAAAGTTGGCTTAAAGCTCAACATTCAAAAAACTAAAATCATGGCATCCAGTCCCATCACTTCATGGCAAATAGATGGGGAAACAATGGAAACAGTGACAGACTCTTATTTTGGGGGGCTCCAAAATCACTGCAGATAGTGACTGCAGTCATGAAATTAAAAGATGCTTGTTCCTTGGAAGAAAAGCAATGACCAACATAGACAGCATATTAAAAAGCAGAGACATTACTTTGCTGACAAATATCCACCTAGTCAAATCTATGGTTTTTCCAGTAGTCATGTATGGACGTGAGAGTTGGACCATAAAGAAAGCTGAGCACTGAAGAATTGATGCTTTTGAACTGTGGTGTTGGAGAAGACTCTTGAGAGTCCCTTGGACTGTAAGGAGATCCAACTAGTCAATTAAAGGAAATCAGTCCTGAATATCCATTGGAAGGACTGATGCTGAAGATGAAGCGCCAATACTTTGGCCACCTAATGTGAGCAACTGACTGAGGCTGGGAAAGACTGAAGGCAGGAGGAGTGGGGACAACAAGAAGATGAGATGGTTGGATGGCATCACCGAGCTGATGGACACGAGTTTGAGCAAGCTCCAGGAGTTGGTGATGGACAGGGAAGCCTGGCGTGCTGCAGTCCACGGGGTCGCAAAGAGTCGGACATGACTGAGTGACTAAACTAACCAGAGCAAAGACACATGCATAAATATTTGAAGGTTTATTTTCAAGAAAAAATAGCCCTAGTATTGGACTTTTAGAACATTGAGTTTAACACAATTATTACACCTGAAGTTGCATTTATATTACTGTAGGCAAAAATAATTGCTCATAATTAACCATACATTCTATTAAGTGAATTTTCAGCAATTTTATTTATCTCAGATTCTTGAGGGCTTCCCAGGTGGTGCCAGTGGTAAAGAATCCAGCCGCCAATGCAGGAGACATAAGAGACACAGGTTTCATCTCTGGGTCAGGAAGATCTCCTAGAGAAGGGAATGGCAACCCACTCCAGTATTCCTGCCTAGAGAATCCCGTAGACAGAGGAGCCTGTTGGGTTACAGATCTGTGGGGTCACAAAGAGTTGGATATGACTTAGTACACACGCAGATCCTTTTTTGAATAGTAGATTCACTACCTCTATATAGCCAACAAATATATATCTCTTATTTCCCAAAGGTTATTCAGACCTGGTCAACTGGTGAGAAAACATTAATTACCATAATTATTAGTAAGTCTAGGAGGATAATTCCTAAGTAAATAAAATTATGGTGTATTGTAAAATTCATTCCAATAAATGATGGTCACAATTTCTTTCTCCTCCTATGTCTCTCAGCTCTTATGCTTGCAGATGTTGAAAGTGTATCTGGAGTGTTTGTTACTATATGTTTTCTCATTGACCAAGAATATGAAAGTTCTCATGGTTCACATAACCTAGAAACCAGCACTAGATTTACTCTCAGGTACCAAAATCCTAACCTAACAACTACACTCCTGCTCAGTCACTCAGTTGTGTCCGACTCTTTGTGACCCCATAGACTGTAGTACACGGGGCTCCTCTGTCCATGGGATTTTCCAGGCAAGAATACTGGAGTGGGTTGCCATTTCCTCCTCCAGGACACTGTTATGGAGACAATATAAAAAAGTGGATGGACACAATCCTTGCCTAACAAAAGTAACTTTACTCCTAGCAGGACCAATTTATTGCTTTATTCAAATATCATTTTGGAAATTTATAAATAAGATCAATTGTAATCAATGGAAATTATCTGAGCATCCCTCTATTCTTGAAGTTGTTTCTCTTATTCAGTGAATATTTCTCTACCCATTTTTAACATTAAAATTAAAAGAAATTCCATGTCAATTTATGCAGAAGGAGCCTAACTGTTGTTTAATAGCTAGAAACATGAAGGCTTTTATTTCCATTCTAAAACATGAAGTACTTCCCCCTAACGCTTAGAATGGGTTGAGTCAAAAGTATGTCACCTTCTGAGTGGAAAACAAAGACTATTCATGTTCAAGATTTCAAAAACGTGTCCTATTTTTCTCTTGAAAAAAGATTCTAAGTTTTACATATACATGATTTTCTGTTTGAACTAAGATAATGGAGCATTTTCAAAGTTAAGGAAATGGCTCATTTTCCAGTCATTATATGAACCTCTACACCCACATTTCTCCCCCCACCACCACTTTGGCAGAAAGCAAAGAGGAACTAAAGAGCCTCTTGAATGAAGGTGAAAGAGGAAAGTGAAAAAGCTGGCTTAAAACTCAGCATTCAAAAAACGAAGATCATGGTATCTGGTTCCGTCACTTCTTGATGAGTAGATGGGAAAACAATGGAAACAGTGACAGACTTTATTTTCTTGGGCTCCAAAATCACTGCAGATGGTGACTGCAGCCATGAAATAGAAAGGTACTTGCTCCTTGGAAGAAAAGTTATGACAAACCTAGACAGTGTGTTAAAAAGCAGAGACATTACTTTGCCAGCAAAGGTCAGTATAGTCAAAGCTATGGTTTTTCCAGTAGTGATGTATGGATGTGAGAGTTGGACCATAAAGAAAGCTGCCAAAGAATTGATGATTTTGTATTGTGGTGCTGGAGAAGACTCGAGAGTCCCTTGGACTGCAAGGGGACCAAACCAGTCAATCCTAAAGGAAATCAACCCTGAATATACATTGGAAGGACTGATGTTAAAGCTGAAGCTCCAATACTTTGGTCACCTGATTCGAAGAGCTGACTCATTGGAAAAGACCCTGATTCTGGGAAAGATGGAAGGCAGGAGGAGAAGGAGATGACAGAGGACGAGAAGGTTGGATGCCATCACTGACTCAATGGACATGAGTTTGAACAAGCTCTGGGAGTTGGTGATGAACAGGGTAGCCTGGCATGCTGCTGTCCATGGGATCGCAAAGAGTTGGAAATGAATGAGCAACTGAAAATCAACTATATCCTCATACTAATAAAAATAGCTATCATATTTTTAGCAGGCAATGGTCTTAGTGATTTGAATATATTACCTTAGTTAATCCCCATATCTATATGAGGTATACACTCTGAATATCATATTTTATAGACGGAGAAAAAAATAACTCATTCAGCAAAGAGATGGTATAGCTGGAATTTCCAAGCAAAACAGTTTGACTCTGTTATTCATGTTCATAACATGTGCAGTGCCTTCTGATATGCTGTTAATGATTACAGTATAGTACACATCCCATCTATAATTATCTATGGATTAATACAAATACTATAAATAATGTACTTAGTAGTCAGTCATATGGCAACTAGTTGATAACTGGGTAATTCAAGATCAGTTTAGAAACTGACTTCAAAATTCTATACATAGGCTGAAACTATGCAATAGTCAAGAGAAAAGAAAAGAATGTAAGTTTATGTATACTTAGAGTCATGCACAAGCATTAATTGTTTGCATATCACAGGAATCAAGAGCTAGAAGAAGCTTTAAAAATAATATATTTTTAATGCCTCATTTAGAGAAGGTAAGAGATCAAGGAAATTAATGATTTGTAAAATAGTACTGAGTCTGACGATAAAACTGAAAAAAGAAAAAAACTAGAGTACTTTTGACATTCAAGCCACTATATCTTATTGTCTCATTTATACATAGCAAACACATAATTGATATCTGGAACTATGTGTTTCTTAATTTTCTTAAAGACAGTTTTATTTTATTTTCACAATATACAGATATATCCAGAAAGGATTAAGTAAAAAGGATAATTATAGGCCAATGTCACTTATGAATATAAATATAAAATTCATAAAGAAATATTTTAAAAAACTTATTTCAAGCAAATGATCATCTCAATAAGGAGAAAATTATAAAATCAATACCTATGATGGAAACTTCAAGTAAACTGCAAATAGAAGAACACTGCAATAATCTTGGGCTTCCCAGGTGGTGCTAGTGGTAAAGAATCTGCCTGCCAATGCAGGAGACATAAGAGATATGGGTTCAGTCCCTAGGATGGGAAGATCTCCGAGAGAAGGGAATAGCAACCCACACCAGTATTCTTGCCTAGAGAATCCCAAGGACAGAGAAGCCTGGCAATCTACAGTTCATTGGGTTGCAAAGAGTCGGACATGATGAGAATGACTTAGCATGCAGGTATGCAATAATCTTAGGAAATCTAAAGTAAAACTATAACAAATACTATACTTTATCATGAAATATTAAAGGCTCTCCTTGTGGAATCAGGAAGAAGGCAAGGACGGCAATTATTATTTATCTACCCAACAATGAACTGGAAGGCCAATGGCATCTAGCAGGACAAGAGAAATGTTACATGGATTGGAAAAGAAGAAATAAAAAATATTCAATCGCATATGATTATGTATGCAAACAGTCTTAAACTCAATACATATATTATTAAAAACTAATAGGCAAGCTTTAAAAGTCTCTTACATAAAAAACTATACATGTCAAAAAGTAGGAAAAAAATCTTAAAAATCATACAATCAGCATAATAAGCCTAAAGATGTACTAAGGAATAAATAGCAAGAAATATACGTAAGACCCATAGAGAATATTATAAAACTTTATAAAAGGAAATTAAAGGAGACCTATAAAGTGAGTGACATGCCACATTCACGGCTTAGAATATTCAATATAATAAACATAGCAGTTGTCACCACTGATACATCACTGCAATCCAAATAAGCATCCAAACTCTTTTTCTGTAACTTGACAAGCTTTATAAGAAAATTTAAAGTTTATATGGAAATTCTAAGGACCAAGAACATCCAAGTCAGTCCTGAAGAAGAAAAATGTTGGTGGACTTACATTTCTACATAAAAACACACAATATAAAGTTAGAATGAGCAGGACATAAGCCAGCAGAACAGTGAGTCCAGAAGCAAATCCAAACCTACAAGAATATTTTATCTACAATAAAGACTGAACTGCAAAGCCATGGTGAAATTGTCACGTGTTCAAAAAATGGTGCTATCTCAAAGAGATATGCAGGTTGACAAAATGACGTCAGATCCTTCCTTACAGCTTACTCAACAACTGACCACAGGTGGATTGTAGATCTAAATGGGAAAAGCAAGGATATTTGTATAGCCTCAAGAAAGGGAACAATTTCTTAAGACAAAGAAGGTACTAACCATGAAGAAAAAGATGGATAAATCTGGCAACATTAAAAGAATTGTTTTGCTTATCAGAAGGCTCTGTTGAGTGGAAGGACAAGCCACAGAGGGGAGGAGATATTTACAAAACATATAGCCAATAAAAGAGCTAAAGATCTATTGTATATAAAGAGCCCTCACAAATCAGTAATAAGACAGACACCAAAGAGATAAAAGAGCAGGACAGCACAAAGAACACTTCACAAAGATGACATTCAAATGGACAACAGACAATTGAAAAACTGTTCAACCTGGCTACAAAAATGAGAGGAAAACAAAATAAAACTGTAATATCATCCTACACAGTCCTCACAGTGTGCATTTGGGGCTTCCCTCAAAGCTCAGCTGGTAAAGAATCCACCTGCAACGCAGGAGACCCCAGTTCGATTCCTGGGTTGGGAAGGTCCCCTGGAGAAGGGATAGGATACCCAATCCAGTATTCCTGGACTTCCCTTGTGGCTCAGCTGGTAAAGAATCTGCCTGCAATGTGGGAGATCTGGGTTTCATCCCTGGGTTGGGAAGATCCCCTGGATAAGGGAAAGACTATCCATTCCAGCTTTCTGGCCTGGAGAATTCCATGGACTGTACAGTCCATGTACTCACAAAGAGTCGGACACAACTAAGTGACTTTCACACAATCCTCAGATTTGCTCAAAAAAGAAGTATGACAATAATGAATGCAAACATACACATTTGATTAAAATGCATAAAACATTTCTGTAAGACACACAAATATTTGGATGCTTCTGTAAAGGGGAAATGGATAGAGAGACTTTTAGTGTATGCTCACCTGATTTTTAAGCTTTGCTAGTGGGTAAGATGGTAAAGAATCTTCCTGCAATGCAGGAGACCCAGGTTTGATCCCTGGGCTAGGAAGAATCCCTGGAGAAGGGAATGGCAAACCACTCCATCATTCTTGCCTGGAAAATCTCATGGACAGAGGAACCTGACGGCCTACAGTCCGTGGGATAACAAAGAATCAGACGTGACTGACTAACACTAAACAAAACTAAGAAAAAATATACAGTATAGTACATGTGTCTAGACAGACATTTTTCTCCCCTTGGCCTAACTTGCTGAGCAACAAATTTAAATTGTGAAAACAATTTCAACTGTGCGTCAGGGTAACTAGTACTGGAAACTTCTCTATTTTTTCTTTGTTTTAGCTCTTAATGGGAAGACAAGAACATGCTCTAAAGATCCAGCCTATTCACTCCTATACACAACCATACGGTTTCAAACTTCTTTCCGAACAAATTGGGGGAATGAAGTACCAACTCTACAATCGAGGGGTCTAGCATGCAAATCTCAACAGTACATAAAATAGGTAATCATCATTTAGACAATGTCACATATATTGTATATTTTAGTATTTTTATGCTAAAGCAGATTTCTTTGCTTAGTCTGGCACTATTTATAAAAACAAAACTAAAATAAGTACCAGAATTTTCTTTCCCCTGACACCTCAGAGCTGAAGTGGGCCACCACACTCTTTTCAGCCAGGGACTTACTGTATACAGATGCTCTGTTCCATTAACCTTCTTTAGCAAGTTGCTCTCTCGTTTATGAATCCCTGGTTTCCTAAGATTTACGGCGAACTGGGGATGTTTTGTTTTAAACTTTAAAAGTCACACATGACTTTCTGCATTTATTCTCACTGAAATCAGGGAACCAATGGAAGTCTCCAGAAAAACTGCGTGTGTTAATGGAAATGGGTACCACTGGAAGATGCTGGTTTATCATCCCTCATCTCCCTCCTTCCTGCCTCTGCTGAGGCCGCTTCACTCTCCTTTTGCTTTCTCTCGTTTCTTTCATTAACCTTTATTTTGTCAGCTCTCATAAGACACACCTTTAAAGGCGATTAGAAGTCAGCTTTTCTTTCACATGGTAAAACTCATAAATTGCCTTTTTATTATGTAAAAATAATAAGTATTTATAATAATAAATATTTTTATATAACATAGACCTTCACTTCTTCCAGGCTGCCTTTATTACCAGAAGTTAAAAATTCTTTCTTCAACTGAATCTTTTTGCCCTAGTTCTATATCTTCTTGGCCAGCAGTGGAGATGTTTCACATGGCTGGCTTCTCAACAACTAGTATTTTACTGAGCTTCAGGCTTTTTCCTATGATGTGTATTATAGATGTGGGTAAGATGAGAATATTTCATTTTGTGTTAGAAAGAAATAATTCAACATGAAAACAAATTAAATATGTAACAAAGTCATTGGGTGTCAAAAAATCAGTCTAGAGGGTTGAGAGTGACCACAAAGCAGTATTCTGAAGAGAAGCATTTGGGGATTAGAGTGCGAAAATGCTATCCATGTGCTGTTTGAATGACAGGCATTTAGGATGACAGACAGCTATGATAACAGTACTTGTTCTACCTCGGTTTTTCTTCAACCAGCAACACACGTTTCCAGTTTCCACAGCAACCCAATCAATTTCTGATTACAAATGCAAGCAGAGTAATTTAGGCCCAGACTAGGGAAAATGAACAGTATATTTGTAGATTTAGAGAAATTTGAAATTAGCCCATATCACTCTGAAAGCCTCTATTTGATATTCACAATTAAGATAAAGACTAAAATCTTGAAAAGAAAAATTCTAGCTGAAGATAAACCACATTTTATAGAGAACTCATTCCTTTTTTTATTGTATTTTTCAAAGATACAGAGATTTCAGGACTCCAGCTAGATGAATGGCATCATTTAATTAAAGCAGCTGAACTGAGTTAAAGCAGAAACAAATGACAATTAGACACCCGTGTTTAAACCAAATGGGGATGTGAATAATCTCTATATTCTCTGTTTGTTTGGATTAATGCATTTAGTTGCAAGTCACAATATAAAATACTTAGATATGAATTTTTTTATTTTGATTTTTATTATTTACTTAAAATATAAGGATTATCCTAACTATAACAGAAAACAGAAATACCAGCATGGTTAGATGTTATGCTAATATTAAAGTGCTTCCTAAAAAGCAATATATATATTATATATACAATATATATATAATTGTTTCAACCATACATATCATCCAAATAAAAATAACGTACATGGTTTGTAACACCTTTCACTAATGGAAAAACTTCAGGAGAAGCAATCTTCCTTACTGAATTAAGTGTATTTGCAAAACAAGTTAAAGGCCAGTGAAGTGATGAGGCAAACACGAGATAGAACCTTAGTGACTCATAGGCATTAATACACTTTCCTGAGCACATAACTCATTACCACGGGTGGCTAAAGTATCGAGGAGATTAGAATCCTATAAACTCTTAAAAAGGTCTGGTTATAGGCTAGGCCAATTACATGTTAGCAGATTTGGGGAGAATGGAAAACCACCCTCTCCTGAGCACTTAACTACATTTGATTCACATGTTGCTGAGCATGTGTCTGTTTCACTATTATATTTCATTCCATCTCCATGAAAACCTTCTGAAATTATAGTAGTCCTGCCATCTGCTGAGGACGCATTTGAGCATTTGCAAGTCTAAAACCAGTGTCAAACACTGACAGAGACTGCATGAAGGTAATAACTGCAACTGTGGCAAACCACGGTGTTTACCGTGTGAAGAGCATTACGGAGGCCACATGAAAGGCTTCCCAAGAATTTTACTCCCTTGGCTGAAGGTGGATAGTTGAGCTGCAAATGGCCTAGTCTAGCTTTCCGAAACAAGATTTTGCTATCCTATAGTCAGGTCAAGTCCTTTGATCAACAGAAAACCTTCTGATTTTTTTCCCAAGGCTTAGGAATTCATGACCTAACTTACGATCCTAGAATAACTTTAATGAGTAAAATGACAGTGTGAATGTCTAAGAAATAATTTTTCTGAATGCTGTAAAAATTTTTATTGGTTCGTTATTCCAGTTTCATGTACTAGCGTTCAAATTTTCAAAATGCACTGACTAGATTGCATATATGCATCCAGGTCAGCATGAAAACTAGCTGTGTGCCTTAGGCTGAAATAAACTTATGGTTCCTTATAAAATGTGATGGATTCCCAAGATATCGTTAACAGAAAATAAATGAAAGTAGATATAAATTTGAGTATTATGTAAATTTACAGATAAATCTCAACAAATGAAGAAAAATGTTAAAGTACTAACTACCATAGTTTTTATGAGATATCCTAAATATTAATCTCTACTGGAAAACTTTTCATGGAGACAGTGAATGGGAACATAAATATATTTAGTACAGAAAATTATGAAAACTTTGTTTTCATAACCAAATGTAACAATACTTCAATAAAGCTCATACAAAAACTATATATACTTTATATCATAGATAAATCAGTGATGGATATTTTCAGATCATGAAATTGTGCTGTACACAGTGATACAGTTTACATTTATTAAAATAAGAAATAAACTATTTTTTGTCTTTTATTCTATGTACTATAAGGCCTAAAAGAACAAGCCTCATGTAATAAACAGGCTTATATATGCTTTGGGAGCTCTTTTAAATGCCTCAAAGATGACAAGGATAAACTTATCATTCCATTAATAACTTCATGTACCAGCTAGGGGTAAGGCTGCCATGATGTGGTTTCGATCCTCTCTGCTTCTTGACAGCTGGTGCAACTTGTCCACTGTTAGGTATTTAACCAAGAGAGATAAACCCATATCCACACAAGCACTTGTACACCAATGTTCATAGCAACTGTTTTGAACAGCCATACACTGGACACTACTCGGATGCTCACCAACAGTGAGTGCTTAAACTGTGCCATATTCATATGAATGTAATACTGGAAGCAATAAAACAATGAAGTATCAATATATGCAGCAACATGGATGCCTCTTTAAGCAATTACGTTGACTGAAAAAGAAGCCAGGGAAAAAAAGAAGTGTATTCTGCATGAAAGTGTGAAAGTGTAAATCGCTTAGTCGTGTCCAGCTCTTTGGGACCCCATGCACTGCAGCCTGCCAGGCTCCTCTGTCCATGAGATTTTCCAGGCAAGAATACTGGAGTGGGTAGCCATTCCCTTCTCCAGGGGATCTTTCTGACTCACAGAAAAACCCAGGTCTCTTGCATTGCAGGCAGATTTACATTCTATATAAATAAGTACAAACTCATCTATATGACAGAAAGCAAAGCTAGGAAAATGAGAGAGAGGGAGTGATTGCAAAAGGATCAGGGGTAATGGACAAGTCTGCACGATCTTGATTGCAGTGGTGGCTTCACAAGTTGTATATGTGTGCCAAAATGTATTCACTTCTATACTTTATGTAGTTTATCGTTAGTACCTCAGTTACAGTCTTTTAAGAAGAAATATTATTTACATATTTGAAATAACTGCATTAATTTAAAGTAAGAAAAAGTTAAGAGGTAGAACTGAAGGAATGTGGCCTGGGGTCAGATGGTGGAAGCAGGCATAGGTCATTGACTGCTAAGCCCTGATAAGCTATTCTCACGACTTTGTCAACTCTGTGCAAGGATCACGCTGACACTTGAAGAAATGATTTTCATTTTGCAAAGCAACTGACAACGGAAAGGAGATTAATGACTCTTCACCATAAACTGAATGTACGTTCTGAATTTGTTTTCCAGAATTTTAATATGTTTTAGCAGATAAACTCCAATCTACTTTCATCACTGACAAAAGTCACTTGTTATTACTTGCAGATGACTGAACAGACGGAGGTGAGCTCTATAGTTTCAAGCAGAGTAAAACAAGATAGACCAATTATTTCACAGAACAGAATTATTTCACTGAACTTGTCCACATGAGCCTGACAGTGGTCTCAATTTTCTAGCCTACTTAGCATTAGCACCCTAGAACGCTCTCCACCGTTCGCAGAGGGCAAGGCCAGTCTGTGCTATTCCAAACAGGCCACTAAGGGTTTAAGTATCTTTTTGGCTTCCCTGAGCCTTCTGCCTCCCATTACTAATCCTTTTTTTGATTGGATCTTGGTTCAGTTTAGAACTGTAGGTTTGGATTTTGACTCAAACATTCGGCTTGCCTGAATCCTGTTAAGCCATCTCCTAGGTCTATCTCAAGTTCTACCCTGATTGAATCAGCCTGATGATTCTGGGTTTGCCAGTGTTATCTCAAGAAAACCCTGGTGTTTGTACTATGTGAGTCACTGCAAGTATCTCAATCCAATCCAATATACTCAATATATTGATGCTGATTTTGGCCTTTGAGATGCTCCCAAGGTTTTTGATTCCTTCGGTGTTTAAAGGTTCTAATCTAAAACACCATTCCTGTGATTTTTTTTTATTGAAATACCAAGTGTTGATAAGTTTCACATCAGTTCAAACTAGCTTCCACTCACATAAATAGAAGGCCAAATGTGACTTAGAGAAAGTCTTTTTTTTAACTTATAAAAGGGAGGAGTTCTTATCAGGAAATCACTATATTATTTCCATAAGTGATAAATAGGAAGTAAATGTATAACAGGTGTAGATGGACATTCACAATCATATTACTTTTAAAAAATACTTAAACAAGAAATACAACTGAGCATCTCAGATATCTAGAACATGGTGCCAAGTGTTGAGAGGCACAGGGGCAAAGAATTATAAGACACTGGCCATTGAAACCCGAAACTTATAAAAGCCATACTTGATGAATTTATTATAAAAATTTAAAAATGAAAAAAGATGATTTTGTGCATGTAAATCCCTGTGAATGTGTGTATGATCTAGTATAATAAGAAGTAAATATGATATCATATACTCAAGAAATTCCAAAGAGAAATAAAGTATATACAGAGGCATCCTTCATTATTGCTTAAAAGTACTAACCCTTATTTTATACAACTGTTGCTGTTCTGTGTCAATAGTCACTATGTTACATCAATTCTAAAATATATAATTTTATAATTATAAAATACATATATTATTAAATTCAAATAATATTTCATGTTCCTGTGAAACCACTAAATAATTCTACCTGATTTTGAAATCAAGTTGTAGTTTTATAATGTAAAATGACTTTTATCTTAAAATACAAAGTGCAAGACACATGAGATTTGGTAATGGATTTACTGCTTTTCTCAGGGACTATTTATTCATAAATACCTAGGTTTAGAATAGACAATCTGTGAAATATATTTCTCTGTGGACTCTGTTCTAAGTAAAAACCACAAAAGGAAGCTAGCTAGCCATGAATATTCCATATTCATTATTTTATTTGGCATTTATTATATAATCATATTTTTTCTATTCTGTGCTATAACAATGACCTTAATTTGAATTGCTTTAGAAAGATACTTCTGAAATATAAATTATTTACATAACAATTATTATTTATAATAAATCAATTCACATCCTTTTCCCTATATGATAGTAACTTTGGTAAATAAGCAAATTCATGGATAATAATATCTGAAATTTTTGTTTAGGTTATGATTCTTAAATGTATATGGAAGACTTAAGAGTAAATCTCTGACCATAATACTTCTCTACGACAGACTAACTGAATTATCTTAAACTTGCTTCAGAGTTGTGGTATCCCAAATATAAAATCTAAATGTCTTTTGCCTCACTTTCTAGGTCCTACAAAATCACTGGTCACCCTACGTATTAAACTTTGGTGTGCTTCGCGCCCGTAACACGGTCACTGTTTGCTGATCAATAATGAGTGTGAACTGCCCCCATACCGCTGTTGTCAGTGTTAACAGCTGGATTTTTAATTCTTATTAAGGGAGCAGAAGCAAAACCAATACCTCTTCCTGAATCCTCTATCTAAAAATCTCATTATAAGAACTTAAATATGAAGTACACACATTGAAATAGAAATACATACTTTTCAGAAAATAAAATAATCAAGATACTATAGACGGGTTCTGGTAGTCTAGATCCCTCGAGTAAGTAGGAGTAAAAGATGTGACCCATGGTTGCATCATTTTCAGAACTGCAGAGCAGGAATTGGCTAAGTCCTCTGACACGATTAAGGAGCAGCAAAACAATGGATCCTGAGGTGGTTTTTCTCCATTATTTTCTGGTTCTGGTTTGTAACTTGTTTTCTTTTGTGTTTTTCTCCTTACTGATCAAAATTATAAGGGCCACAAACATTTAATGATATAAATGGATTTTAGCAATTAATTATGTTTTTAAAATCTTCAAAGAGTTTAGGTAACCTAGGAAAAAGTGCTGCCTCGTGGACTAATAAGTAGGAATACAGAAAAACACAGGAACAAATACCAAAACTCATTGCCTATTTTGAATTTAAGATGGACCTAATCCTTATCACTCATAACATAACATTAAATAGTAACCATGCTTTTACACAGATGTTCTTTTTAATCTTCTGCTCTTAGACAAATCATCTGGAATTAACAAGCCAAAATAAGTATAGACAAAAAATGTCTTTTCTCGTTTCCATAGAACATTTCTAGAAAGTGATCCTATTCTAGACCAATAAATATCTTTAATAAATTTCAAACAGTTAAAACTGTAGAAACCAAAGTATAAAACCATGAAGCAACAAATCTATTAATTAAAAAAATAATGATCAAAACATAACTATAAAGCCTCAACCAACAGGGAAAATAATCCCTCACAAACAATAACCATATAAAAGAGGAAAGCTAAACTAAAATTATGTATCATTTTAATAATAAGACCAATACAGAAAAAGAAAATGCAAGAGTGGAAATAAGAAATCTGTTGTCAAAACCAGAATTAGTATATAAATTCAGAAGACAGTATATGAAGAGAGAAACAAAGAGCATAATGAACCATAAGGAAACCTAAACAAAGAAAAAGAAGGCATAAATTAGCAAATGAGGATATAATGCAGATATTAACAATATCTGTATGATATGATGACTACAGTTTTATTCAAAAGAATGCAGGGATGCTTTTTGGGAATAATTCAAGAGTGATTAACACTAGTAGAAGGGGTTTGACATTTACTATATTTTTTCTCTTTTAGATATTTTCTTAAAACTCTATATAATTTTTCATTTGTATAATGAAAATAATTTCTCAAATCCACACTATTAAAAGAAAAACATACTGAAATCCAATAAATTATTTTCTGCAGAATGAAAGTGTAGTTCACATAATTAATTTTCTTCCTGAAGGAAAGTTTTAGTTTAGTTTCTAGAAACATCATTTGTTCTAGCAGCAAAGAACTCCAGGAAGAAAGCCCCTCCTCCAGTCCCAAACGATCAGGGAAATTTAGCAGTCCCATATCCCCACCTGTCAGTGACTGAGTATCGGTATATCTCAAAATTCATATGTTGAAGGCCTATCCCCTAAAGGTGATGGTGTTTGGAAATGAGGCCTTTAAGAGGTAATTAGGGTTAGATTACATCATGAGAGTGGGGACTCTAGGGTGGAATTAGCAAGTTAATAAGAGTATTGGAAAGTCTCTCTCTGCATGCACAGAGAGGACCATCTGCAAGCCAGGAGGAAGCTCTCACCAAGAACTGAAATGGCCAGCACCTTGCTCTTGGACTTCCCACCCTCCAGAACTATGGGAAGTAAATGTCTGTTCTTAAAGTCCCCCCAGTCTGTGATATTCTTGTTATGTCAGACTGAGTTAAGACACTACCAAGGCATTAATACCTAGTTTTGGATAATAAAATATAAGAAACTTGTTATGGGTTATGGGGAAGGCTTCTTTTGCTTCCTGATAAATGAAAGAGATGTCAATAGTTTATACTTGTTTTTTAAGCTGAACACTTCATAATTATATAATTTATAAAAATATAAGAATGATTTAATATTAGAATGTCAGATGATATTAATGTTATATTAATGGTCATAGACTTAACAAGAAAAACCTTATGATCATCTCAATAAATGCAGAAAGTATCTTTGATAAAATTCAATACTACTCACAATTTTTTCAAAGCCCTTAGCAAATTAAGAATGGACTATGATTGTCCCCAAATTATACTGTGCATCCAACATAATTTAAACAAAATCCCCCAAAAAGTTTTTCTTTCAATTTACTCATCTGTCATATCACAAAGATTTATTTGCATATATTAAAGAATCCTAACATCTCCAGGATAAATCCCACTTCATCATGGTGCATGATCCTTTTAATGTGTTGCTGGATTCTGCTTGCTGGTATTTTCTTCAGGATTTTTGCATCTATGTTCATCAGTGATACTGGCCTGTAATGGTACCGATGAACGTATTTATAGGGCACAGATAGAGACACAGACAGAGAGAGCAGACTTTGGACACAGCGGGGGAAGGAGAGGGTGGGAAGAATTGAGAGAGTAGCACTGAAACGCATACATTATCATCATATGTCAAACAGATAGCTAACGGGAAGCTGCTGTGTAATACAGGGAGCTCAGCACAGCACTCTGTGACAGTCTAGAGGGTGGGGATGGGGTGGGGGTTGGGAGTCAAAAGGGAAAGGACACATGTATGCTTAACGGCTGACTCACATTCTTATGAAAATGATTTTCATAAAACTTGACAACCTACTCTAAAATTATTATAGATGTTAAGAGACCAAGAATGCGAAAGAGAATGAAAGCAATTTGGAGAACTCACCTTACTAAATATCAATATTGATGAAGCTACAATGATTAAGACAATGTGAGTGGGATGCTGGCTTAGTAATAGATAAATAGGACAGACCAGAGAGTTGCCAGGTACTGTTTATAAAAGGTACTGGGTGGGTGTCTCTCTCCATATGGAACAGATTAAATTAAAGTCTTACTTGTCATCTCAAAAAATGATCTAGTGACACAATTATAATCTGTATGTAAACATTTTATGAATAAAATATGCAAAAACCTAATATATCAGGATCAGAAATACTTCTGAAATTAGGCACAAAATATACAAACAGTAATGGGAGAAACTGATAAATATAAATACTTAAAATTAAATTTACAATTTCTGTTCATCAAAAAAATGAAAAAAAAAAGTATAATGGCAAGTCACAGACTAGGAGCGAATAAGCTGGGTCCATATTTAGATTATATAAAGAACATCTATATATCAGTAAGAAAAGGACAGACAACCCAATAGGAAAAGGGAGCAAGGCTAGGAACAGGCACATCACTGAGGGAAAAAAGAAAAAAGATGAACAATGAAAAGAAAGTATATCAGTAGTCATCAAGGAAATGCAAAATTAAATCAAAACAAGATAGAATTTCATGCCCCTCAGATTAGCACCATTAGGAGAGACTGGCTTCACCAGTTTCTAAACATATCACTGAGTTACAATACTTTAAATTGTTACCTTGGTTAGAATTCTCTCTGAAATATCTGAGTATTATGTATAATTATACAACATATCAGCAGGGAATAACACTGCTTAATAAATGTCTGGAAAAACTGAATAGTACAATACTATGTCCCTGTAAGTTCTGCACCTCCGTGCTGTGCTATGCTTAGTTGCTCCGTCGTGTCTGACTCTGTGACCCTGAAGTCTGTAGCCCACCGCGGCTCCTCTCTTCATGGGGTGTCAGCCGGCAAGAATACTGCAGTGGGTTGCCATTTCCTTCTCCAGGGGATCTTCCCAACCCAGGGATCGAACCCAGGTCTGCCACATTGCAGGCGGATTCTTTACCAGTTGAGCCACAAGGGAAGCCCAAGAATACTGGAGTGGGTAGCCTATCCCTTCTCCAGGGGATCTTCCTGACCCAGGAGTCAAACTGGGTTCTCCCGCATTGCAGGCAGATTCTTTACCAGCTGAGATAGGAGGAAAGCCCTCTGAACCTCTACTAAACAATAAAACTATGCCTGACACAATTAGAACAGTTAAATCGAAAATGTGGAGGGTGGACCCAGAAATCAGGTGACTACAGGCACGCAAATGGCTCAGTGATAAAGAATCTGCCTAATACAGAAGACAAGGGTTTGATCCCAGGGTAGGGAAGATCCCCTGGAGAAGGGAATGGCAATCCACTCCAGTATTCTTGCTTGGAGAATCCTATGGACAGAGGAGCCTGGTGGGTACAGTCCATGGGGTTACAAAGCATTGGACATGACTCAGCACACACACACATGTAATTACAATTTGCAATCTGTGAACCACAGCCTTAGATGTTTCCAATCCATTTATAACATATATTATGAATGGGTATCAGAGGTACTGAGAGATTGCTTCCCCTCGAAACACTGCAGGTGGGGAAGGTGGAAGGCAGGCAGGGCTGGTGTACTTAAAAGCCCCAGGCCTTTCCTTGGGCTATAAAGAGCAGCACAGATGCAGTCAAGCCTTGCTAGACAGGTTTACATCAACACTTCATCAGAGTCTTCAGATTCCAGAGAACTCCGATTCAGTAATTCTACTTCAGAACTTATATTTCAAAGAGATATTTAAAAGTATAGAAAAAATGTTAAGAAATATTAATTTTGTCATTATGTATAGCAGCAAAAAACAGAAAGCAACCTGAGTGAATGACTGAAGAAATGATGGCACATTCAGAGAACAGCATTTTACGAAGTGCTTTAAATGCTCAAGAGGAGTTTGTGATGACATGTAAAATATTAGCAAGTTAAAAAGAATCTTCAATTACACAATTTCATGTAAAGTATTATATATGATACAAACTAAATATGTAAGCTATATAGACACGTGTATTACGTATACTTTCATAAAGTCATATATACTTTGCTTATATAGTCTATAAAACATAAACAATTTGAAGAATTTTAGATATATACACAACGAATAGAATTTACGACATAATTCTTTGGGGAAAAGAAAGCATAAAATGAAGACTGAACACTGAGTGAGCAGGAAGCCGGGTCTGACTGGTCCCAGTCTTTTCCGACTCTGCCCCCAACTCTTCCCCTGGGTCCCCCTCACCTTTTATAGCTCACCAAACAAGATCCTCTTTGAGAAGCCTTTCTAGACCTAGCCTCTTTCAGGCCATTTGGCTCTTGAGGGCTCATAGCATCACACGCTTCCTCTCTGACACTTTACAAAATCAGCAGCTGTCTTGCTCCTGTCATAAAATGGACTGAGAACAACCAGAACTAAAACAAAGTCTACACTCTCTGGAAGGCACTGTGAATTCTGTTCTCGGGTCAAATCAGATCACCAAAAGTCTACACACATGTACCATGTGAATTTGATCTCATGCAAAACCCAGTTCCTCAAGATAGATTTTAATGTCGCCTACCTGGCTCTTACTGAACTCGTCTCTATGAATCTGACCAGTGTATTTCATGTAAGAAATAAAAATGTAGGTATGGTGTGTTGCATGTATTTAAAATGCTACCGGGTCAATTTCCCTGAAAAGTCAGTGTAGAGAAAGGCAGAATGCCCTACAGGGACTGACAGGCTACTTCTTTTGTGATAACGAGAAGTGTATAAGGTTCCCCTCTCAGCAACAGATGCCAAGAAGCTCAGAAGGAAATTTGACCATCAATCAATAAATATACTGACCCTTATGAATGAAAAAATTGATCCCCCTTTTCTTAAGTTCAAGCTTCCTACTTTAATTACATTTTATTCCATTGTTTCATCTATTTTGTTTCTAATCACTCCAATTTAGTTTCAAAGGCTTTTGTCTCAGTGTATATGTATCTCATTATAAAGCTATTGAAACTGATTGAGGAAAACACTATAAATAAATACATAAGAAAGCTGTTAATGATCATTTTTTTTCTCAAAAATGTATATTTTAAAAATAGAAGGGTGAAAGTCACCAATAAGAGAATGAAAAGGAAACTCACCAATGGGGAAACTATACTTAAAATATACGTATTTATTTGGATTTCCACGTCCTCCTCCAGTCTTTATTATATCATTCAGAATAAAATATGAAGAATAAGAATCATTACAAATAAATCCACCAAATAAAGCCAAAAGGAAAACAGGCAAAAGTATAGAAACGCACTTCACAAAAGGGAATCAAATGGCCAATAAATAAAAAGTTTTAAACTACATTAGTCAGAGTAAAAATGAATATTAAGTCACAGTAACATTACATACCCATTCAGTTGCTCAGTGGTGTCCTACTCTTTGCGACCCCATGAATCACAGCACGCCAGGCCTCCCGGTCCATCACCAACTCCTGGAGTTCACTCAGACTCACGGCCATGGAGTCAGTGATGCCATCCAGCCATCTCGTCCTCTGTCGTCCCCTTCTCCTCCTGCCCCCAATCCCTCCCAGCATCAGAGTCTTTTCCAATGAGTCAACTCTTCGCATGAGGTGGCCAAAGTACTGGAGTTTCAGCTTCAGCATCATTCCTTCCAAAAAAATCCCAGGGCTGATCTGCTTCAGAATGGACTGGTTGGATCTCCTTGCAGTCCAAGGGACTCTCAAGAGTCTTCTCCAACACCACAGTTCAAACGCATCAATTCTTCAGCGCTCAACCTTCTTCACAGTCCAACTCTCACATCCATACATGACCACAGGAAAAACCATAGCCTTGACAAGACGGACCTTAGTTGGCAAAGTAATGTCTCTGCTTTTAAATATACTATCTAGGTTGGTCATAACTTTTCTTCCAAGGAGTAGGCATCTTTTAATTTCATGGCTTCAATCACCATCTGCAGTGATTTTAGAGCCCCCAAAAATAAAGTCTGACACTGTTTCCACTGTTTCCCCATCTATTTGCCATGAAGTGATGGGACTGGATGCCATGATCTTCATTTTCTGAATGTTGCATATCTGAGGTTATTGATATTTCTCCTGGCAATCTTGATTCCAGCTTGTGTTTTTTTCCAGTCCAGCATTTCTCATGATGTACTCTGCATATAAGTTAAACAAGCAGGGTGACAATACACAGCCTTGACGGACTCCTTTTCCTATTTGGAACCAGTCTGTTGTTCCATGTCCAGTTCTAACTGTGGCTTCCTGACCTGCATACAGATTTCTCAAGAGGCAGGTCAGGTGGTCTGGTATTCCCATCTCTTAAAGAATTTTCCAGTTTATTGTGATCCACACAGTCAAAGGCTTTGGCATAGTCAAGAAAGCAGAAATAGATGTTTTCCTGGAACTCTCTTGCTTTTTCCATGATCCAGCGGATGTTGGCAATTTGATCTCTGGTTCCTCTGCCTTTTCTAAAACCAGCTTGAACAGCTGGAAGTTCACGCTTCACGTATTGCTGAAGCCTGGCTTGGAGAATTTTGAGCATTACTTTACTAGGTTGTGAGATGAGCGCAATTGTGTGGTAGTTTGAGCATTCTTTTGCATTGCCTTTCTTTGGAATTGGAATGAAAACTGACCTTTTCCAGTCCTGAGGCCACTGCTGAGTTTTCCATATTTGCTGGCAGATTGAGTGCAGCACTTTCACACCATCATCTTTCAGGATTTGAAATAGCTCAACTGGAATTCCATCACCTCCACTAGCTTTGTTTGTAGTGATACTTTCTAAGGCCCACTTGACTTCACATTCCAGGATATCTGGCTCTAGATTAGTGATCACACCATCATGATTATCTGGGTCATGAAGATCTTTTATGTACAGTTCTTCTGTGTATTCTTGCCACCTCTTCTTAATATCTTCTGCTTCTATTAGGTCCATACCATTTCTGTCCTTTACTGAGCCCATCCTTTGCATGAAATATTCCCTTGGTATCTCTAATTTTCTTGAAGAGATCTCTAGTCTTTCCCATTCTGTTCTTTTCCTCTATTTCTTTGCATTGATTGCTGACGAAGGCTTTCTTATCTCTTCTTGCTATTCTTTGGAACTCTGCATTCAGATGTTTATATTTTTCCTTTTCTCCTTTGCTTTTCGCCTCTCTTCTTTCCACAGCTATTTGTAAGCCCTCTCCAAACAGCCATTTTGCTTTTTTGTATTTCTTTTCCATGGGGATGGTCTTGATCCCTGTCTCCTGTACAACATCATGAACCTCATTCCATAGTTCATCAGGCACTCTATCTATCAGATCTAGGCCCTTAAATCTATTTCTCACTTCCACTGTATAATCATAAGGGATTTAATTTAGGTCATACCAATTACTGATGATATTATAGAGCAAATGGTGCTATTATACAGAGCTGGCCAGGAGTTTAAATTTGAAAAATCAATTTAGAAAATGGTTTTAATATAGTTACTAATGCAAACATATTCCTATGCTAAGATGCAGTAACCTGAACATTCATACATATACTCTCCAAAAATCTGTACTAGAAAGAAGAACAGAGCTGGAGGTATTATGCTCTCTGATTTCATACTACACTACAAAGCTGCAATAATTAAAACAGTACGATGCTGGTAAAAACAAAAACAAAGAGATATATGGAAAAAAATAGAGTACCCAGAAAAAAAACCTATACACCTACGGTCAATTAATCTACCACAAAGAAGGCAACATGTACAATGGCGAAAAGACAGTCTCTTCAATAAGTGGTGCTTGGAAAACTGGACAGTTATATGTAAAAAAAAATGAAATTAGCATATTTTCTTCCACATATATAAATATTAATTTAAAACGGCTTAAAGACCTAAATATAAGACTAGAAACCATAACATTCTAGAAGAAAATATAGAAAATGTAACATTTGACATAGACTTAGCATTATATTTTAGCAAATTTACCCAGTTAAAAAATGGGCAGAACTGAATAGACATTTTTCTGAAGAAGACACGCATACGGATGTTGAAAAGGGACATGAAAAGATGCTCGACATTGTTAATCAAAAAATGCAAATCAAAACCACAATGAGATGTCACCTTATGCCTGTCAGACTGGTTATCATCTGAAAAACCATAAATAATTAGTGCTGATGAGGAAGTGGAGAAAAGGAAAACTTGTATGCTATTGGTGAAAATGTAAATTGGTGCAGCCCCTGTGGAAAACCGTGCAGAGATTCATCATAAAACTAAATGTCAAAATACGATATGATCCAGCAATCCCATCCCTGGGGATATATCTGAAGGAAATAAAAACACTAACTCACGGTATATAGTGACTGCAGCCATGAAATTAAAAGATGCTTGCTCCTTGGAAGAAAAGCTATGGCAAACCTAGGCAGCGTATTAAGAAGCAGAGACATCACCTTGCTGACAAATATCCATCTAGTCAAAGCTATAGTTTTTCCAGTAGTCATGTATGGATGTGAGAGTTAGCCCATAAAGAAGGCCGAGTGCTGAAGAATTTATGCTTTCAAATTGTGGTGTTGGAGAAGACTCTTGAGATTCCAATCTCAAAGAAAGGCAATGCCAAAGAATGCTCAAACTACTGCACAATTGCACTCATCTCTCACTACTATTGCCTGGAAAATCCCCTGGATGGAGGAGCCTGGTAGGCTACATACAGTTCATGGGGTTGCAAAGAATCGGACACGACTGAGCAACTTCACTTTCACACACTAGCAAAGTAATGCTCAAAATTCTCCAAGCCAGGTTTCAGCAATACATGAACCATGAACTTCCAGATGTTCAAGCTGGTTTTAGAAAAGGCAGAGGAACCAGAGATCAAACTGCCAACATCCGTTGGATCATGGAAAAATCAAGAGAGTTCTAGAACTGGTGTGTTGCAGTCCATGCGGTCTCAGTTGGACATGACTTAGTGAGTGAACAACCCCAATGTTCATAGCTGCATTATTTACAGTTACCAAGATATGGAAGCGACCTAATTGTCCATCAATAGATGAATGGATTTTTAAAAATGTGGTAATATACACAAGAGATTACTGTTTTGTTTAGTCATGTGTGACTCTTGCAACTTGATGAACTATAGAGCCCACCAGGCTCCTCTGTCCATGGAATTGTCCAGGTAAGAACACCAGAGTAGGTTGCCACTTCCTTCCCCAGGGGATTGTCCCAGCCCAGGGACTGAACCTACTTCTCCTGCACTGGCAGGCAGACTCTTTACCACTGAGCCACCAGAAAAGCCCACAATAGACTATTACTCAGCCATAAAAAAAGGATGAAATTTTGCCACTTGAAACAGCATGTATGGATCAGGAACATATTATGCTTAGCAAAATAAGCCAGACAGAGAAAGACAAATACTGTCTGTTATCACATGGAATATTGTCTGTTACACATGGACTATAAGATATAAAACAAGCTAGCGAATAAAAAAAAAAGAAACCGACTCACAGATATGGAGAACAAACCAGTCATTACTAGTGGGAAGAAGGAAGGGGAGAATGAGCAAGATAGAGGTAGGAGATTGAGAGTCACAGCTATTATGTATAAAGTAAGTAAACTACATGGGCTTACTGTACAGTGCGGGGAATATAGCCAATATTTTACAGTAGTTATAAATGAAGTATGTTCAGTTGTTGTGTTCAACTCTTGAGACCCCATGGACTGCAGCATGCCAGTATAATCTTTAAAAATTGTGAATCACTGTGTTGTACATCTGAAACTTAAATAAAATGGTACATCAACTATACTTCAATTAAAAAATACTAGAATTTTCCTAGTAGCACTATTTGTAAAAGTCTTAACCTAGAAGTCATAGAAATATTCATCAACAAATGAATGGATCCATAAATTATGTTATATTCTCCCATGAAAATAATATAAAGAAATGAATATGAAGGATCTATGATCATATGCAGTAATGTGGGTGAATTTCACAACAGTGATCCCATACACCAGACATAAAACAACTACACACTGTATGATTCCTTGAGTATATGCACAGATCTGTTGACAGCAGTTGGGATAAGATTAACTTGGGATGCATTTGGGCAGCTAAGCTACTGGAAAGGTCCTGAAGGGGTGCTGTGGTGTTGGTAAGGTTTCTTGATCTGGGTTCTGGCTATACCAGTATGTTTAGTTTAATATTTATCAAGTGATGTGTGTGCATTTCCCATTTGCATGTTATGCATCTACCAAAGTCAATAAAAAAGTGATCAAGAGAGGACTGGCCTGAGTTAGAAAAATCTAGTAATATAGCATTCATTCTTTGCTCTGCCACTGAATAGATGACTCACAACAAAAGAGAGTTAAATTGTCAGAGTTATATGCTAAACGGAAAGAAAAAAGGTCTTCTCTGCCTCCTCATAGGATTTCTAGGAAAGCAAAATATAATAGAGATGTGTAGCCCTATTACATATTATAGCATACACAAAGCCACTATGATTAATATACATATAGCAGTGATAGATCATTCAAATTAAATAGGAAGATTTTTACATATATATAATTCAGTTTAACTACAAGTGAAAGTTAATGTAACAACTGCTGACCAATTTGGAAAAATAAAATAAATTTATACCTTGCTTCTTAAACCAAAATGAATTAAGCTGAAGCAAAGCTTTAAATTAAAACATTGAAACTATAAGAGGACTAGTGAAAAAAAAGTTAAAAATGTCCCCATTATCTTAAATAGGGGAAACCTTTACTCTTGAGACCCCAGTGTATTGTAGCCTGCCAGGCTCCTCTGTCCATGGGATTTCCCAGGCAAAAATACTGGAGTGGGTTGCCGTTTCCTTCTCCAGGGGACCTTCTAAACCCAGGACTCCTGCATTGCAGGCAGACACTTTACCAACTGAACCACCAGGGAAGCCTCCTTTACTAAGCCAAGTCACTTAAACACTTCACAACGGACATGTATAACGTTAATAAGAAGCTAATTAAAAAGGGCATTCTGTGATCTAACCCTATTCTATGGATTTAATTTCATCTCCCACTATTCTTATTTGCTTCCACCAAATTAAACTGCAACTCTTCACTGTCATGATTTTGCTTATGTTGTTCCCTTTGTTCTAACGCCCTTCTTCCTGCACATCTACACGCTCACATCCCTTCAGTCCTTAGGTAACAAATGATCACTGACTGTGCCATGCACTGTTTTATGTGCTTTACATGTTTTATGCCATTTTAATTATCCATTCACATTCATTACTGTTTTGTAAATAATTCTGCATTCACATATATAGATTACAACTGTTTAAGCATTTGGGCTTGCACAGCCCACATGATCATATCTATGATCAAGCTTCTATTGCTAAAGCACCCTCAAAAAACACTGGGAGTCTCCATTTACCTCCTTAGGAGACAGGTCTGTAAATCTCTTGTGGAAGTGCTCTGGAGTGAAGACTTATTTAATTAGTGAGTACTGGAAAGAGGGAACTGATGGCAAGTTCTAACACTAGAAAAGTGATTTGTGGGTTGGCTTGTGGAACAAGGAGTTGCATTCACAAAAAGTTATGGAGGATCAGCATGTTATTTTCTGAACAGAAATAAACCTTAAGAAAGAAGGTTTTGACTATATGCTTCCCAGGTGACTCAGTGGTAAAGAATCCACCTGCCAATGCAGGAGACGCAGGTTCAATCGCTGGGTTGGGAAGATTCCCTGGCCTAGGAAATGGCAATCAACTCTAGTATCCTTGCCTGGGAAATCCCAACTGACTATATAATGCAAAAAGGCCTATACTGCTGAGGACAGAAATGTTGAAATGTAAATATTGGATATGAAGAGGAATGGTTTTATTTCTTGTACCACTGAAGTTAGGATATATAAAGTGTCTTTCTTTTTTCAAGATCTGTCCATTGTTGTTAGTGGTAGCTTTCCTTGGAGTTTTAAGGACTGGGCTTTGTTTTGCTGATCACAAATCCCCAGAACTGGGCTTTGCAAGATTTAGAAGTTTAGAAACAAACAAAATTATCATTGATTGAATGAATGGATGGACAATATTTTCATCTAACAATTATGATTCCCACTAAATGAAGTGAAAGAATGACACATCCTCTTTAGAAGATCCCCGAGGAGACATTATTATCACACTAAGGGATTTTCCGTAAGTATATGGAGACAAGAAGATAATGTACCTCAAATAAGTTATTTATAATTAAGGCTGCTTCATAATCAGTTTTTTGTGTTGTTGTTTGAGTCTTGTTACATTTCACAATACTGAAATATTTGATTTTCCAGAATTATGACTTTAGGTGAAAGGCTAGGTTTCTAAAAAATAAACACGATTATACATACACTTTTTCTAAAAAACAGAATCTGGTCAATTTTGTACATGTCTTTGAAGAAACATAACATTTTGGGAAAAATCATTAAAATTATATATACTGAGTAGAAGGGAAAAAAAGAAATAATTAGCTTGAATGTTATGGCATTCTGTGTTGCTGATAAACTAATCATCTTGGCTCCCATGATCACCTGTTTACAAGATATACTCACAAAAGGACCGCAGTTACAACAAGCAGAAAGTTTTAGTCTATTTCTGGGAATAACTATTGCAATGCAACTAACACACATTCCAATAATTAGAATTTCATTTTGTGTAGCAATGTGGAAATCTGGCCTGTGGGTCTTAAGGTGATCTATTTCATTTGCATATTTTAAGGATGTAGTTTAGGAATAATGTATTAAGTTTGCAACATTTATGTGAAACAAATAATGTGACACTGGAAAGCAATGCTATTCATTCAACATATGAGTTGCTACACAATAAATCAGACCCTCCCAGAGTGTAAATTACACAAATTTGAAAGCTGCATTTATTATTGAATATATCATTCTCAGCCAGGTGCTTAGTCAGTAGGAAAACCTGGTGTAGCACACATTTAAAGCTTTTTTTTTTAAACTGTTATGCATATACTGAAACCTGCCATGTGCAGTTTAAACTTTTCCCCCCTAATACTATTGAGAATAATGGATTTTTACTACCACAAAACAATAGAAACGAAATATGAATTGTATTAATAGTCAGAAGTATTTGCATCAAATCTTGGAAATTTTAAAATTAAAAGTTTAAAAGGTCTATTTGGAAACAGACTTCTTATTAAGTTGCTTCTCAGTACTCTAACATGCCTTTTCGTGAGAATCTTATTAGAAAAAATGCTAGGATATTCTTATAATATCTAGGTTGAATTGATAAAATTTCTTACTGTTAATGAGTTTGGGTTCCCAGCTGTACATCAGAAATGTTAAATTTTGCAAGGGAGTTCATGATTTCCAAGCCTTCTCCTTCTATTAAGGCGCTTTTCTGAGTGGGGCTAGTTTAGGAATCAATAAGTAAAGGGGATCTTTCTTTGTGTATATAGCTGAAGCATAAATTCAGGTGGTCTAGAAACCCTGAGTTATTAGGAAGGTGCTTAGAAACGAGCACAGTACATCAGTTGCCCGAGACTCCTTCTTAACATCCCAGCCTGGACCTCCACACTCTGTTGGGCACCGTCTGCCACTGGCCGAATAAATTGCCATTTTGGGAGAAGACCACCCAGGACATGGGCTCAGAATCCATCCTAGGGCCAGCCAATCTCTGCAACCTGGGGTCCCCTGACTGGGAGCGAGTGCATTCGATTCGGGAAGATCACTTACGACTGAGTTTTTCATCATGGCTTTGACTGTGAAGCCCTCAGAAACCAGGGAGTGAGGCTGGTGCACCGGGAGCGGCTGCTGTGCCAGGAGCTTGGTCTTCGTCGGCAGCTTGGCTGGGCATTTGTTTAAGCTCAGGGTCTCTTTTTCTGCCACCATCTTCCTAGAAAATGTCTTGTTCTCATACAACGTGTAGTAAAAGAGTCAGTGAGATTTATGGATGTGAGGAGGAGGTCGGGGGGAAAAAATGGAAAAAGGCGCGTTAATGGTAGAAATTCAACCCCTTCGTAGCAGTGGTCGATCCAGATGTTTGGCAGCTCCTAGGTGCTGGGAGTTGAGGGGAAGGGAGGGGCGGGAAGAGGGCAGGGCCGAGGCCAGAGCTGCCACAAGCTTCCAAAGGTAACCCTCCCGGTTGCTAAGCGACGCGTCAACACTGAGGCCGGATGGCCCCGCCTACCGGTGACGTATACGTTTCCTGGGCCTCAGGCCGGAAGGGCGGGCGGCGGGCGGCGACTGACCCGAGGCGGTACTTAACGAGTGAAAACTACGACTCCCAGAAGGCCGCGGGCGGCACGCCGTTCGCGCGTGCTCGTTTCGAGGGCCGGGCGCCGGGAGGAGGAGGGGGAGGGGCGTCCCGGACGATTTAACCCCGGAGCGCCGCTCGTGTGAGGCGCAGGCGGGCGCCTGGGTGCGAGTGGGACCCTGCTCGCCTGGCGGGCCGCGTCCGCCTGCCCAGTGGCCATGATAGGTACGTGGGTACCTGCCAGGTACAGCGTCTCTGCGCCGCCCCTCCCGGCGGGGACCCCCCCCACCCCGGGTGCCCGCTGTCAGTGGCGGGTGGCGGTATCCGCGCTCCCCTCAGCCCGCGCCGCCGGCTCCCCGAGAAGACGTGTGTGTCTCTGTCCCAAGCCCCGCCCGCGCCCGCCTTGCCAGGCTTCTTCCCGGAGACGCCTTCGCCAGGGGGGCCCCTTGAGAAGGCTGCGTCCTGCGGGCCCTGGGCGAGCGCACCGCCCGCTCCAGCGCGGGCGTCCGTGGGGAAGCCCCTCTTCCCGCGCCAACTCGGGGCGCCTTGGGGGGCTGTCTTCCCGCTGAGGACGGGGCGGGGGGACCCACACTGTCCGGGGAGCTCTTGAAGGGAAACCCTAGCGAAGCGCTAAACTCTTGATAGACCGGTGCCTGGTGATGGTGCTTGAGGTCAAAAGAAATTCCCGCAGGTGGATTTGAACTTCTTACACTCTTGGATTTTTGTCTTCTAGATAATCTCTTTGGAGGTCTGAGATGAAAGAATAATTAATAATGAATGATAGTAAGGATTAAAACTTCCAGCATGATGAATTTACGATTCATTATGCAACAACCTTTTTTAAAATATATATATATAAATCTTTATATATACATATATATATATATACACACACACACACACAGAATGACCTAGCTGCATTTTTGTGAATAAAGCTTTGAAAGTGGCTGTTAGAATTGCTTGTAATCACTGTAGTAAAGAAGACTGGAAAAGTCCCCCTTTTCCAGGATTGTTAAGCCAAAAATTAGTTTATCTCTGAAAATTAGTGGAAATATACGATGTGATTACAAAACATTGCTCCTTGGGGAGTTTATTATGACAGATTTCCTCTAGACTGTGTGTTAATTGGTTTGGTGAGTTTTTTTTTTGGGGGGGGGGGGGCGAGTTATTCTTGACTGGGTGCCGCTTAAAGCACTTTTGATTGCCTCAGGTGCGTGTGAATGTAGTTTATCCAAGAAGATGGAAGGTGATTTTTAAAAGTAAGTTTCTACATACTGATAAACTCTTCTTACATCAGTTATTTATTAGACTAATGTTAAAATCTGAAACGTTCTATCCAACACTAGGAGGAATATGCCAGCTAGCTGACACTGCAACAATGCAAAACCTGAGGATGTTGTCCAGTTTTTCCTACTTTTCTAACATGATGTGGTTTCTGATGAATGGGTTATCTAATTAAGAAAAATATATAAGTTTTTGTAAATATTTTGACCTTTTTTAGGTGACAGTTACACGAGATTCATTTTCTAACGCAAATCTAAACTGAATCAGAAAAATATGAAAATTTCCAAAATTCATGCTGTCCGTATTTTACAGGGAAAAAATAGTCTACACCTTGTCTTGAAGACAGTTGTACAGATTTTATTGTAATTGAACATAATCTGATACATGGATAATTCTAAAAGAAATAAATTTACAGTAAAGCTATTTAGGGGCTTCCCCAGTGATACTAGTGGTAAAGAACCTGACTCTGTGCAGGAGATATAAGAGACGCAGGTTCTGTCCCTGGATCGGGAAGATCCCCTGGAGGAGGGCATGGAAACCCACTCCAGTATTCATGCCTGGAGAATCCCATGGACAAAGAAGCCTGGTGGGCTACAGGCCATATGGTCGCAAAGAGTTGGATATGACTGAAGCAACCTAGCACGCTCACACGTAAAGGCAAGAATTTAAGATCTAAAAGTCATCAGTTAATTCTGAATTGTTCTCTAAGATGATTATATAAATAATGTTGTTAGAATGAACTATGTTTAGGTGGTTTAGTTTGGGATTTAGGGACACAGGAAGGAAGAGTATTATCTTTAGATCTGATGATTAGACATTTCTTAATCACTGGTAGTGCCATGGAGAATATAAGGTGGTATTTTAAAAGTGTTGTTTCTCATACTCCAGCTATTGTTTTACACGCTGCAAATAAGTATAACATAAATAATTAAATCCATGTACTCTCCTGAGAAAAATACTTCACATGTTAAAGCCATGTGGATAATATTCTGTACAGCTACTCAACTAGTTGCATTGCCTAATTCTGTCAGTGGGTATATTGTAATAAAAATCTTAATTGCCAATTTTGGGCTTGGTTATGTTGAATAATGCCAAAGGTAAGTGAAAGTGGGAGCAATTGAAGGAAGGTCTTGGAGTGATGAGTTTCCCATTTCTGATAAAACTTTGGAGCCAGGAAAGGCGTTATAGTCTATATCCAGTGATATACGGAAGATTAAACATATTCACTAATATATATATGGGGATGATTTTATTTTTTGTTTACAGACATGTGTGCTACTCAGGTGGCGCCAGTGGTAAGCAACCTGCCTGCCAGTGCGGGAGACATGAGAGATGTGGGTTCCATCCCCGGGTCAGGAAGAATCCCTGGAGGAGGAAATGGGGGTCCGTGGGGGACCCCCACAGCAATTGATTTCCTCACTACCAATAAAATTATCTTCCTTTACCTTCTCAAAACTCAAGATTCTTTCTTGTCACAGAGACTGTTTCAAAAGTACTACATGTCCCAGTTAGATTAATATGTTAAATGCCCTGACTCAGCTACAGAAACAACTTAAGTAGGTGAAAAATTATTATTTTTTGAGAAATGTGGAGAGGACTTTAAATAAACCAGAATAAAAAGCTTAAGAAAATTCAACTAGGAAAAAAATATAAATTTTGGCATTTCTCTTAAAATTATATTTCACCCTTTTAAAATTAACAGTGTTTGTGTTTAAAACTGAGTTTTAATAGTGACATTTGTGGTATCCTATATGTATGTTGCATTGAACTAAATTTAGGTATTTCAGTAGGATCAGATGTCCTCATGTACACCCAGTATAGGAGTGTGTGCCTGCCAAGTCACATCAGTCCTATCTGACTCTTTGCGACCCCATGGACTGTAGCCCTCCAGGCTCCTCTGTCCATGGGATTCTCCAGGCAGGAATACTGGAGTGGATTGCCCTGCTGTCCTCCAGGGGATCTTCCTGACCCAGGGTTTGAACCCAGGTCTCCTGTGGATCCTGCACTGCAGGTGGATTCTTTACCAATGAGCCGCCAGGGAAGCCCTGAAGTACATGGAAATACATATATATAATTATGTTGCCAATATTGAAATTCAAACTCAATGTCTTAAAAATGATTTTTAGTGATCTAAAAAAAAATAATTAGAACAATCTTTTTTGTACTTTGTTTAACTTGACAGCTCTTAGAAAACTTATGAATCTGAGTGTGCAGATGGACCCTACAGTTACTCCTGTCTAGTATTTAATAGATATACATAAATTATGTAGATAGTCTCCAATAAATGAGCATATGGTAGGTTTTCAGATAGTTGCTATCATTAGGAGTGTTTGTGTCCATATGACTTTATTTGCTTATGTAAGCTCATATGTAAAGTAAAAAGATTACAAGCTCTGAGTGGATTTTCTAGTTAAAAGGTTTGTAGAGGGACTTCCCTGGTGGCCCAGTGGCTAAGACTCTGCATTCCTAGTGCAGGGGGCCTGGGTTCCATCCCTGGTCAAGGAGCTAAATCTCACATGCGGCGTGCCTCAGTGAAGACCAAGGATCCCATGTGCCCCACTGAAACCCAGAACAGCCAAATAAATAAATACATATTTTAAAAAGAAAGATTCATAGATTTTGAATTTTGCTAGGTATTTCCAAATTGTTTAAAAGAAATCACCATGTTTTACACTTCTGTCCACCATAGCAAGGCAGCAAAGAGCTATCCTACTCGTGTGAGCTGAAGAAATTACAAAAAGACATCCTCCCCAGAACTGACCCAGCCTTCCACAGCAAAGCACCTGCTGGGTTTGCCCTCTCCTGCCCCGTCCCCACCCTAAACTTACTGCCTTTAAACAGTGCTGGAAGCTCACAACTGTCCGTGTGTCCCTGCCCCCACCAACAGCATTTGTGCGTGTCCACGTTCCCCCCGTGGAGCGTAAAATATTTTTGCCTTTCTGATAGATGAGAAACAATATATTTTAATTTTTCAAATGAATTTAAGAAGAAAACCCCTTCACTTCTCACTTTATTGTGCTTTATTTCCATGAAAGCAGATTCAGTAATTGAGTATCTACTGTGTGCCCAGTACTGTTCTGGGTGCCAGGGATACATGAAGTGAAGTCGCTCAGTTGTGTCCGACTCTTTGCGACCCCGTGGATTGTAGCCTACCAGGCTTCTCCGTCCATGGGATTTCCAGGCAAGAGTGCTGGAGTGGATTGCCATTTCCTTCTCCAGGGGACTTTCCCGACCCAGGAATCGAACCCAGGTCTCCCGCATTGTGGGCAGACGCTTTACCATGGGAGCCATCCGGGAAGCCCAGGGATACATGAGTTACAACAACAAAAAAACAGCAGAGGGAAAAAGTCATCATGAATGTACGGTCTCAGTGCACTGTTTGGCCACAAGTCTGCATATTAGTTTTAAAGCTTGTATGTGGTGAATTTTAAAGCCTCAGAATTTACATTTCAGTTAAATAGACTGTGCATTGTCTCTTGCTCTGCCATGTCAATAATTTTAGATGAGCAGCAACCCTACATCTCAGTCCCCAAAGTAGGCTGAAAGCTGTTGGTGATGATGTACAACTGTGTCACGAAGGAAGTTCTCCATTTTTGCACAGATTTCTTGTAATTATGTACAGGTCTTCTTTGGTTCCAAAGACTCCAAAATGGTGACTCTGTGCCCTTTTCAACTTTGGAACTATTTCTAAGGGTTTTTTGAAGTCTGCATTTTTTTTTTTTTTTGAAACCTCCTGGCTTCATTGCTTGAAAATCATTCAGTGAAAGCACTTTGTATTAAGATATGCAAATCCATTTCTACCTCTAAACCTTTTTGAAAATTCAGAAAAAAAAAGTTCTTACTTGATAGTGTTTCATATTCATGAAACCCATTTCAGTGCAGAATACTTTATTCTGTTAGTTTTTATTTTTTTGATCAATGGAAATTGTTTCTTACCTGCTGTTTCTTAAGCTGTTAATTGTGGCCCATTGCTTATATAGTGTTTCTGTTTTAATTTGAATTTAATGAGCTCATTTTAAATGCTTCTTTGTAGTAATCTGAATGGCTTCTCTCTTAAGTTTTGTGATATTAAAGGCATAGATTTATGTTGCAGCTCACCTTCCATGCTTATTTACTTAAATGCTTGGCCCATGTATTGAGACCACCTTAGGACATTTTTATTTTTAAGAGTATTGATGAGTTCTTGATGATTTATCGAGTTGACTCTTACTGTAACATTTGAATAGGGTTCCCCGTAAAGTATAACATTAGAGACCTTAGCATCAGAGAGAGAAAAATCTCTATATACAATATATACAAACCTTCTCTGTCCCTTAAACCCCCACCCTTATCAAATTAGGAGAGGAAAATAGTAGTGATTAGGAAACTAATATTACTGTTCCAGTTGAAACATGTTCTCTATTTATCCCTGTAATTGATGAATGCGCCAGTTATCCCTACAATTAAATGTTTTTTGAAGTTTCAATGTGTAAATAACATCACCTGAGATGAACCCCTCTGCAACTATATAGTCATTTTTTAAGCTTATTGTTCAGAGTAGATTCATTCTCCAGAACATGGGAAGAAAGGAAAGAGACACCCGAGATTCACCTTGTGTCAGTAATGTGGAGAAGGAGGACGAGGTTTGGGAAGTGTGTGTTTCCGAGGGAAACATTGGCTTTTATCATCCATTTGTACTCCCCCTCGTCGTTCCCCTCATTTTCTTCTTCCCCACGTTCTTTGATTCTGTCAGAGCTCAGAGAAGCAGCTGCTGTCTGACTAATTACAGAGGTGAGCTCTTTCCTTGCTTGCCTCTGGGCTTTCCACAGGGCTTGGCTGGTTATACAAGTGTTCCTGAGGGTTGTGTCAGGAATCGTGTGACTAAAGAGACCAGCCCTGCTGTGGCTCCTCCCCGGACACACTCTCTCTCTCTCTCTCTCTTTCTCTCTCTGTCTCTCTCTCTCTCTCTCTCTCTCTCTCTCTCTCTTTCTCTCTCTGTCTCTCTTTCTCTCTGTCTCTCTCTCTCTCTGTCTCTCTCTCTCTCTGTCTCTCTCTCTCTCTCTCTCTTGGGAGTTGTCTGCAGTAAAATGAACTACTCATAGGCCTGGTCTCTGCACTTTGCTTTCAGGGTAATATGGTCCTGATTACGTTTTTTGCCCTTCAGTCAGAATTTTGGGGAGTGAAGAACCTTGAGCTGGCTGGAGGACAGGGCAGGAGTTAGGTTTACTTGTCTGGAGAAATATAAAGTCTCAAGAATAATAATCCATTCTCTCGGTCTTCTCTGTGCCCTTGAACTCTGGCCTGAAGTCCTATCCCCCTGGTAAGTCCTCATGGAGTGAGAGGTTCAGATTTTAGCACAACTGGGGCAGCTTTTTCTGAGTTGCTGCCTGTCCGGGATGCTGATCACAAGCAGATGTGGACTGTACACGTCAGTTGGCATACACTAAGTCTGGTTATATGTGTGACACCATCGAAAGATGTTTTTAAATGATTGCCTGAATTCATAGTGTTGGGTGGGAATCGTATGTGTTTTACTGTGCAGTCAGTTTGGACAATTACATGATATAAACAGGAAGTAATGTATAGTCGAGGTCTTACATTTACTTCCTACTGTTGTTCATTGAGGAACTGGTCACGTGCCCAGTTAGTGGTAGGTAAGGGAATTTCTTCCTTTATTGTGGTCCTTTCTAGGGTTTTCTTCTTTTTTATTTCCTCTGTGTGTGTGTGTGTGTGTATGTGTGTGTGTACATTTGTTTTTGCCTACTGCTTGCAGAGTTTCTTATCAAGTGTATTGATTTTCTTTTCCCCATCAGCTTGATTTCAAGAAAGGCATGAAATCATCTTATTCATAGTGCATGATGCTGGAGTTTCACACTGGGTCTGTATCCTCGCCATAATACACCTTGCAGTTGTTGGGCACTGTGCAGCACTGCAGCACATTTAATAACTCTTCTGGAGGGGAGGGACTGAGGGGAGGTTCTGGAATTATTTGTATTGGGGTCTAACATATAAAGAACTCCTCTGTTGAGTCCAGTTATGGCTGTCACAATTATCCATGTATAAATTTATTAGATATCTCTTCTGACTTCTGTACCCAATTCAATCATTTTATCCTCAGTAGAATACAAGGTATGCCTGTAAAGTTAGAGGAAGGTGGAAATGCCACTTGAGGTCTGGTTTCTGGGATGACATGATTGTTTTTTTGTTCTTGACAAATGATGATAACAGGATGATTAACATTAATGACCTAAGACTGATAAATATTTTCAAATTCTTTAATAGTTAAAGAAGATTTTTTTGTAAATCAATGTAAGAACTTTCTTACCATAAATGAAAACTGTAGCATTAGGTATCATTTATATATATAAAAATGCTGGGATGTGTACCTCAAAATTATTACCTTTGGGTCTGAGATGTTTTTTTCTTTTATTATGGTTTTCTGTGTTTTTTCAGATCTTCAGCATTAAGCATGCAAGTATTTTGGAAATAGAACAAAATGCAGTGTTATAAACCTAGGCTTAAGGACAGGATAGATGTATCATTGATTAAAATATGTATAGAACTGATTATACTTTTATGACAAATTGTCAAATAAATTAGTCATGGTAGCATACTTCTAGTAATTTCATGTTCTGGTCAAAAAAGTAGTGTTTCCAGAAAAACAAATACTAGTACCATAATGTCACTAGCCTTTTTCAGTAGTATTGTATACCGTTGAGGCATGGTTCAATCACTGTATTAGCTCCCTGTTGCTGCTGTAACAAGTTAGCAGGAGTTTGGCAGCTTGAAACAACACAGTATTCTCTTACAGTTCTGGAGGTCACACATCCAAAATGAGTTTTAAAGAGCTAAACTCTAGGTGTTAGCAGGCCTTGTTCCTTCTGGAAGCTTCCGTGGCGAGTCCTCTTGCTCTTGTCCAGGCTGCTGGCTCTGCGGCTCCTGGCTGCCTCCCTTCATCTCTGTTCTGTGGGTCGTGCCTTCTCACTGTAGTCAGATCTCCCTTTGGCTTCCTCTTATAAGAGGGCTGTGGTTACATTTAGGAGTCACTAGGATAAGCTTCCACCTCAAGATCCTTAATTTAATAGACTCTTTTGCCATATAAGGTCACACTTACAGGTTTTAGGAATTAGCATATGGAGATGCCGAAGTGGTCTCTCCAGCCTACCACAGTCACCATTAAGGCCTTCACCATTTGAAATCTGGTTTTAAAGTGTCTTCCTATGAACTAAGGATGACTGATACAGGACATTGAATTGACAGCTATGTTACTTGATTTTTCCTTTTCTGGGGTCATTTAGTGGCCATACAGTGATGTTACACATGGGGAATCTAGCATTGTGTGAGCATGTGTGTGTGTGTCTGTATGTGTGGACTAGTTGATAAAGCTGGCCAAGGACATAACTCACTTTTCAAGGTAGTTTTCCCAGGTGACAAAAGAACATGTGGCCACACTCCAGGCTGAAATGGTGAATTGCATCTGGGTGGTTTGCTGTACCAGGTTGCTCATTTGTGTGCTGTAGAGCAAGGGAAGCTTTGTTACGCTTTTGACAAGAACTATGACTCCATGCAACAACACATGATCAGGCAAAGCGGGAGCAAATGACCCTTTTATGTACATTTTGATTTCTGAGTCACCAGTTCACTACGAAGGTTAGACACCTAATGCTCCCATGGAATCATTTAACATTGTCCTGCCCTTGTAAATAATAACTAATCAGGCTAGGTTGGAAATACACGGTTAGAAGTTTTATATAAATCCCAGTAAAGTTATGAAAGTCAAGAAAAGAATCAAGCTTAATTTGGTTCATTTTAAAAAAGATGTCTGTGTGGAATCTGGGTTTCATGAAGCAGTTTCAGCTGAAATATTTGGAAAATATTCCATTATGCATTGTTAGTTAGGAGAAACTCTAAATGAAGTATGGAATACATTTATTAAATAGATGCAGAATTTGATTTGTAAGAAAACAAAAGAGTTCATTTTTACTGGATGAAAGAAGAAAATAAATGTTCATGTCAACAAACATTTACTGAGACCCAAAGTTATGACCTGAGACACCTCCGAGTCTCCGTAACGAAGTGAGCAAGTCATGATTTCTTGAAGATGCTGTGTACATGGACAAAGTAATGATCAGCCACAGCAGAAGCTATAATGGAAGCGTGTATTTGTGTGATGCAGCTGGGGGACCTCCAGAGTAGAGGTGGTATTTGAGCTGACCTCGAACCAGCAGGCCTGGGGACTTGGAAGCAGAGTCTGGAGGGGAAGTGCTGCTCAGAGGAAGTGGAATGGACGAGGACAGAGCATAAGAAGGGGAAGAACAATCCGGGGAGGAAGGTCAGGGCCTGTTTGGAAAGTTCAGGTTTTGTTTTGTAAGTAATGAGGACCCATTAGGTCTTAATGCTAAGTATGGGCCTGTTCAGGTTTATTTTTAGAAAGCTTTGGCAGCAGGGTTATACTGTCTTCCCCATTTACTTTTGACTGACACAGGAATTACAGCAATACGCATCCGGTCTGTCCCAGTTTAATCAGAGTCAGACACGACTGAAGCGGCTTAGCAGCAGCGGCATGTCTGCAACAAGCGGACACTGTGTCGACTTGTGAGGCCCATTTGGGCAGAGGAAGCAAACAGTTAAAGCTTGCCCTGGTCAGTGGCAGGTGAATGTTGTGAGTCAGGACTCCTTCGAGACAGCAGGAAATAGCAGAACCGGTGGCTGAAAGTGAGAAGTGAATTCCAGTTAAACATAAATGAATAAAATTGACATCAGCCAGATTAAATGGTGTGAGTCCAATGCACCGCTTCCTACATCGGAGCTTTAAGTGATTCAGATGGTTAGCTACGCCTTGATAGACTGGACAGATCCTTCCAAAACTCTGTGTTTACAGATTATTTGATAGAATCATTCTCCTGTTAAACTTTGAAGACTTAAATCTTTGCATTTTAGTGTTATGTGTTTATTTACCTGCCTTATTCTTGAGGAAAGGGGGATGTTTCAGTTATGTTACGTACGCTTCATACATAATAAATAATTGTTGAATGAATGAAAGTATGAATCGGAGGAGAAATGGAGAGCAGACCGTTGTCTTGTCTCTCATTTCGTCTTCTCCATCACCCTTCCTGTTTGCCTTGACGATGTTACCTTCTCTGATTTATCTTGTAGCCCCTAAACCCAGCATAATCCCAGTGAGTGTTGAAATGGATGAAAACATTAATAAATAGGGAGGTAACTCTTTGGTTTTTTATTTTGGTAATTACTAAGTGTATTAAAGCGTTTCAAATTCTGAGACAATGGTTCATTAATTTTGAGAGAGAAATTTTAGTCTGTCACATTTTTCTGTGCAAAAAAGTGGAGCTTGCACAGGACAATAATTTTTTTTTTTTACCCCTGTCCTTTACTGTTGTTTCTCTTTATTGCTTCTCTAATGCTTGCCCTTAGAGGGAGGCCATTACATTATTTTAATTCTGGAACGAGCTAGGATTTTAAAGTGGTTACTCTACACAGGATCTTTAGAGTATAAATTACATGAATGCATTGTCTCTTCTCCAACCTTTAGCTTTTAGCTTTCCAGCAAATTTATTTTTGCATCATTGGGGTCTATATTTACTTGTTTCCTTAATGCAGCTTTTCTCCATGGAATACTCTCAGTAGAAACATATGCTCGAAGCTTCAAAGTAATTACAATATCACTAAAAGCTTCATAATCACATTACTGAACCTAAATGTTAAAAAATTTGATTTTCCTTGATCCAATCATTTCAATTTAATTTTAGGCTCCTGCATGATTGATTGAGGAAACCTGGCAGGCCAAAGTCAAGGAGTGTTTATAAAGTCTAAAGCCTTGCACACAAAACTATAAGGCAATTTAATTTGAGTGGGAATTCATTTTATTTATTCTGAGGGATTTTTTAATAGGAAAAATGGATTTGTTTGTAAGCTCTTTGTGTTTGACTGACTCTGAGGTTATCTATACAGTCTTCTACCTAGAGTATTCACTCACCTCCTCCTCAAGTCCACTGGATAGAGACCCTGGATGACACAAAAGTCCTAGTTCTAAAACAAAGAAGTGAAGCTGGATTTTTTTTTTTCCCAGAATTATTCTAAAGATGTTCTTTCATCTTATTTATGAGATAGGTTTAAATTTTAACCTTTTAAAAATGTGGGTCGTTCAGTTCCATTCAGTCACTCAGTTGTGTCTGACTCTTTGTGACCCTAGGGATTACAGCCCACTAGGTTTCCCAGTCCATCACCAACTCCCGGAGCTTGCTCAAACTCATGTTCATCGAGTCGGTGATGCCATCCAACCATCTCCTCCTCTGTTGTCCCCTTCTCCTCCCACCTTCATTCTTTCCCAGCATCAGGGTCTTTTCCAGTGAGTCACTTCTTCCCATCAGGTGGCCAAAGTATTGGAACTTCAGCTTCAACATGAGTCCTTCCAATGAATATTCAGGACTGATTTCCCGTAGGATTGACTGGTTTGATCTCCTTGCAGTCCAGGGGACCCTTGAAGAGTCTTCTCCATCACCACAGTTCAAAAGCATCAATTCTTTGGCATTCAGCTTTCTTTACGGTCCAACTTTCACATCCATACATGACTCCTGGAAAAACCATAGCTTTGACTAGACGGACCTTTCTCAGTAAAGTAATGTGTCTGCTTTTTAATGTCCTGTCTAGGTTGATCATAGCTTTTCTTCCAAGGAGCAAGTGTCTTTTAATTTCATGGCTCTAGTCACCATCTGCAATGATTTTGGAGCCCCCAAAAATAAAGTCTGTCACTGTTTCCACTGTTTCCCCAGCTTTTTGCCATGAAGTGATGGGACCGGATGCCATGATCTTAGTTTTTGAAATGTTGAGTTTTAAGCTGCCTTTTTAACTCTCCTGAAACTGTTTGTGTCTGTTTGTAGTAAGCGAGCACAACTCCAGCAGTGGCATTTATTCTGCCTCTGTGTAATTAAGTAACAGCATATGCCAGCAACATCAGTTATCCATGAGAATACAGAACTCTATGAATAAACATATCTAACTTGTCTTCATGGCTCACGGTGGGTGGGCAGAGAAATGGTCATCCATCAAACTCATGTCTGTGGTTATTCTCAAAAACCATTTATTTTTATTGAATTATGGAGAGAAGTGAATATGAAGTTACTTTCTGAAATGTGATTTTCCTAATTTTAAGCACATTTTTAAAATGTATATACATTGTATAGCAGTAAATTTAGAATATTTATTGATCATATATGATATGCAGCCAGAAGTCTAGAAACTAAACTACTTTTATAACTCTGCTTCTAAATTATTATTTCACCCTCTTTTTCAAGTTGTTCCTTTGTTTTTAACAGAAAGTAATTAGATAATAGGGTGCCTGGTGCCTCAGTGATAAAGCATCCACCTGCCAGTGCAGGAGACGTGGGTTTGATCCCTGGGTTGGGAACATCCCCTGGAGTAGGAAATGGCAACCCACCCCAGTATCCTTGCCTGGAGAATCCCATAGACAGAGCAGCCTGGCGGGCTACGGTCCATGGGGTCGCAAAGAGTCAGATACAGCTAAGCAGCTGAGCACACACGCAGTAGTTAATAGACAGGTCTTTGGCACTGTCATACACAAAGCACTAGGGGGAACTGGAATCTTTTTTTTTTTTTTACATTTCTGAAGGTGAATTTTGAACCCTACATACTTTGCTTGTGCTGGCCTTTAGAAAATGGAAATTAAAATATTTCTCAACTCTTTTATTCCCTGCCTGTTGCAACTTTTCCTGCTTTCCCTCCCCATTGGTAATTTATAAAATATGGTCTTAATTTTATAAATACTGGTCTTCTAGCTATTTTTCTGCCTCCATGAGTATAGGCTTATTGTTTGTCAGTTGATTGATAGATTGATGGTACTTTGGAAAATCAGGCTTAGAATAAAAAAAGGGGGTGTATATATTGCCTGTGGCTAGTAGCACTCCTTATTCATTTCCTTCCCCATCTTGGCTGCGTCTCAATTCTCCCTTCCCCCTAAACTAGACTGTGGCTGCCTCATGTGCTTAGTACTTTTCTTCTTCTCACTGAAGTGCAGTGTAGTGGCATTAATGGTTTCCCTTCATAGGAGTTTCGCTATGGGGGAAGTGGAGCTGAAGAGTAACATTTTAATTTTATGTTGAGGCCCAATAGGAGAACTCATAGGTTTAGATTCTAGAAGGTAGGGAAATTACCCTGGTTTTTACGTTCTCATGTTAATAATTTTTTATTGCTTGTCAAAGAATCTAGGATGAGTAGCTTCAACACTAGAACATCTATGTAAGTTCATGCTGGAACATTAAGTGTAGGGATGGTTGCCCTAACTGGGCTTTATATCAAGTATCATGAGTGGTTCTAGCCAGAAATAAGTATGTTGGATCTGGGAATTGATATTTACTCTCCGTTCAGTTCAGTCACTCAGTTGTGTCCAGCTCTTTGCTATCCCATGAATCGCAGCACACCAGGCCTCCCTGTCCATCACCAACTCCCGGACCTTGCTCAAACTCATGTCCATTGAGTCGGTGATGCCATCCAACCATCTCATCCTCTGTCATCCCCTTCTCCTCCTGCCGTCAATCTTTCCCAGCACCAGGGTCTTTTCAAATGAGTCAGCTCTTCGCATCAGGTGGCCAAACTGTTGGAATTTCAGCTTTAACATCAGTCCTTCCAATGAATATTCAGGACTGATTTCCCCTAGGATTGACTAGTTGGATCTCCTTGCAGTCCAAGAGATTCACAAGAGTCTTCTCCAACACCACAGTTCAAAAGCATCAATTCTTCAGCACTCAGGTTTCTGTATAGGCCAACTCTCACATCCATACATGCCTACTGGGTAAACCATAGCCTTGACTAGATGGACCTTTGTTGACAAAGTAATGTCTCTGCTTTTTAATAAGCTGTTTAGGTTGGTCATAACTTTTCTTCTAAGGAGTAAGCGTCTTTTAATTTCATGGCTTCAGTCAGCATCTGCAGTGATTTTGGAGCCCAGAAAATAAAGTCAGCCACTGTTTCCACCGTTTCCCCATCTATTTACCATGGTGATGGGACCATATGCCATGATCTTCATTTTCTGAATGTTGAGCTTTAAGCCAACTTTTTCACTCTCCTCTTTCATTTTCATCAAGAGGCTCTTTAGTTTTTCTTCACTTTCTGCCATAAGGTGGTATATCTGCATAAGGGTGGTGTATCTGAGGTTATTGATATTCCTCCCAGCAGTCTTGATCCCAGCTTGTGCTTCTTCCAGCCCAGCGTTTCTCATGATGTACTCTGCATATAAGTTAAATAAGCAGGGTGACAATATACAGCCTTGACGTAGTCAGTTTCCTATTTGGAACCAGTCTGTTGTTCCATGTCCAGTTCTAACTATTGCTTCTTGACCTGCATACAGATTTCTCAAGAGGCAGGTGAGGTGGTCTGGTATTCCCATCTCTTTCAGAATTTTCTGCAGTTTGTGGTGATCCACACAGTCAAAGGCTTTGGCATAATCAATAAAGCAGAAATAAATGTTTTTCTGGAACTCCGTTGCTTTTTCAATGATCCAATGGATGTTGGTAATTTGATCTCTGGTTTTTCTGTCTTTTCTAAAACCAGCTTGAACATCTGGAAGTTCATGGTTCACATATTGTTGAAGCCTGGCTTGTAGAATTTTGAAGATTACTTTACTAGTGTGTGATGAGTACAATTGTTCGGTAGTTCGGCAATTGTTTGGCATTGCCTTTCTTTGGGATTGGAATGAAAACTGACCTTTTCCAGTCCTGTGACCACTGCTGAGTTTTCCAAATTTGCTGGCATATTGAGTGCAACGCTTTCTCTACTTAAAATCTAATAAGTTAGCCAGTTAATGTATCGTGGGTGCTGTCAGAAGACAAAAGACTCACGGATCAGAGACAAAGGACCTCGTTACTCATGGTGCAGCAAGCTGCATACATGTTGTCCTATTGGCAACAGTTCCCTTTGCCCAGATATGGCCCAGAGGAATGTGAGATGGCTCAAATGAATGCCAGGCATGCAGTGGATTTGCATTGCTTTTCATGACCTGATGACTGTTTATAAAGCTTGAAATATCCACCGCTATTACGGCAAGCATAAATGAACCTTCTCACTTATTTTGTTTACTTGGTGCACAGCTGGATTGTCACTAAGTATATAGAAAATTAAATGTAGTAACAATTCTTGTTAGATTTTTTAGTTTTAAAATATGTGCTCTTGTATTTGTCCTATCTGAATCCATAAATTGATCATTTCTTTGGGTTATTTTCCCCTTCAGGAGGAGAATATATTACCAAAAAATAGTGATGCTGTTTCTTTAATATCAATAAATTGAAATGGAATGTTTGTGGTTTTCTCAAAATCAATCCAGAGATACCCAAGTGAAACCATCTGTTTATTTTAGTCCTTCATGTTGAATAATCTTTCTAAAAATGTATTCCTTTCTCCTGCCATGGTAAAAATAGTAGACTGAATGTAATTGTATATTGCATCATTCAGAAAGTATCTTTTATTATCTTAGAATTATCAGTTGTCATTCAAAATATTATAAGTGTAAAAAAAAGGTAGATTAACTTGGATGCTTAGTGACTCCATAACTTAACGTGAATACTTTTTTTGCTTAATAAACAATATTTATATGTTATATATCCTGAAAATGTGGCTGTTAGATGACTTTTCCATTCCAGTAGCCATTAGTTACTGCTTGATGGAGAAAACTTTGCTTTCTGGGTTAGGAAGCATCTTTTATATTTATGAGAATTCTAACACACAGTTTAATGAGCTTTTTTATATTCTTTTCACAGTTGTTTTTCTTAAAGAAGTAATATTATGTAGAAAAACCCCTTTAAAATTCTTGACCCAAGGATAAAATTATCTGGATTATTTTACTCTTTCCCTGTGACAGCAAAATAAAAGATATGTTGTTTTCACATATACAGAATTCGTCAAGTATGATTGGTAGAATAATATAACATTGAACTCTTACTGTGTTCTTAAGAATATATTCACATACACATACCTGTATATGCATATGTATGTATATGATAGCTTGTTTATATTTTGTAAATGGAAGAGATAGTGACATGGGGAAAAACAATTCCCAGTGTTTACCGAGAGTTATGTTGTGTGTTATATTTTAAGTGGTGTACCTGCATTATGCCGTTTAATCTTCACATCATCTTGTGACCAGTATGGTCCCCTGATACCGAGGAGGACGCTGAGGCTGTGAGGGCTGAGATCACTGGTCCAGGGTGATAGGGAGTGGCTGGTGGAGCGAGGATGTGAGCGCGGGTGGCGCGTCTGTGCAGCTGCTGGGCTTGGGTAACACCACCACCCACATTCACGCTGCGCTCTCTTTTGTTTCCCCAATTCCCATTCCAGGTCTCCTCTATTTCTTCACTAACAGAACCCTCCCTGCCTGCCTCCTGAATCTAGTGTAGAGGCTAAAATAGCAGATGAAGCTAAAAAGTTTCTTTGACTTACAACAATTTCCTCCAGAATTATCTTGTTGAAAGTAAATAGCCCATCTGGCTTCCTCTTTTCACAGAGCAAAACTCCTGAGTGAGCTCTGTGACTGAAGCTGGCTGAATTCCACACAGCGCGGCTGTTGGCCCTCGGGAGACGAGCACAATCTGTTTCCTCTATTTCTAATAAAGGAAAAGAGTTCCTTCATTTGCCTCTTTAATTCATCGCTTGCATTTTATGTCCTTCTTTCTCACAAGAGCAGTTTTCCTGCTGTGGTCTCTCTCTCTCTCTAACACAGGTAAAATGAAAACATAATAAACACGTTGGGGTACAAGGACACAACAATGAAATATCATTAAAACTTGCATTTTAAGACCCTTGCATGAGGTTGTTAGCTGTGTGGCTCCCGTTGATTAGCAGGAGCTGGAGGGGAAGACTGAGAAAGCTGTGTTTCTGCTGCTCTATTCTGTACCTGCTCTCTAAATAAACACAAGTGTTTAGTGTTCTGCTCTAGAATCCACGGGAGTCAAACAGCTAGGCTCTGCACAACCTGTGCATGCCCGTCTGAGTGCCTTAATTTAGCTCTCTCGTTTACTTCTGAGAAGCTACGGGGTCTACCCCTCTGGCCCTGGGAACTACCTTCCTACAGGGCCGACTGAGCGTTACAGAGTTGGGCCTTAAAAACAGAACCCGAGTTTTCTCAGGCCAAGAAGATAATTTGATTCTTTTCATGTTTTCAGAGCAGATAAGAATCTTGTAAACTTTATCAGTGCTTAACTGTATTATTTTAATTTCTAATTTTCTTTTGGAACAAGGTTTCAAGAGGTCATCATACAATGTTTGATGCGTTTCCATGACTGACAGCTGTTCTCCAAACCTCATTATTTTGAGGGAAGCATTCAAAAAAGCCAGTTCCTTGCTTCCAAGAGGCTTGATACTGCTCATTAAATGGCAATACAGGAGAGGGGTATCTAGATTTTATACCCTGGAGCATGAGTTCTTAAAGTACTACCAGATTCGACTTGAATCTGTTTCTGGTCAAGACAGTGGGATCTGCGGCCCAGAATATTTGGACTGGCTCTGTAGGCTAAAGTTTCCATCTATACACCTATGAGTGCAAATGATATTGCCATATAGCTGTTTCTAAAACCATGTTCCTTTTAGTGAGGAAAGAGTTTTCAAGAATATCCAGGGGAGGAGCTGGTTAAGTGAGGGCCTGACCCCTGACCCCACTTGTTGCTCCCCAGGCCCCACCACGAACGCCCTGTCAGTGAATGTCTGACATCAAGCTTGGCTATGGCTGGTGTGGAGGGCTTCCATCACAGACATTAAAAAGCTGGAAGATAATTTCTAGAACTTGTTTAAAAAAGTCCCTTTTTATTTTAACATTTTTCATTTTTGTTGTTGAAGATAACAAATAAAAAATAAATAAAAGAACATTACAAAGTGATGGCGTGAAGTACATCTTTACCTTTGAAACGCTTCAGTTCCCAGTATGTTTTTGTTTTCTAATATAAATCTCTATACTCTTGGTAAATACAATTATTTGATATAGTTTAAAAGTAGTTAATAAGAATACTGTTTTCCTGGTAGATTTTGCAGTATAAATAAAATATGAAGTCCTTTTGTTTTGCAATTCAAATATCATCTTTGAGCACCCACTGGTGCTGGATTCTACCAGGCCCATTCACATACAATAGTTAATTTAATATTCTTCATGAAATGGCCCTTGGTGACCTCTAGTTTGCCAATGAGGAAATCAAATCTAGCTTTTTTTTTTCTATTCAGAACATGTTTATACACGTTCACAAATATTTATAAAATAGCTTGACTAAAATTTCTTGGTTGATTTATCCTTGAAGACGTCATATTTGGAACTCAGAGTACATTGCTCCTAAAACATTTTCAGGTGTGTCGGTTTAGCAAAACTAGTCCAGTGAGCTTTGACATAGGGTCTAGAATAGCCTGAAGCATTCGTGTATCTAATTATTTTATTGGAAACGTGAGACACAAGACTGAAGCTGGCTGCTTGTGACCTAGTTTCATTCCTGATGCTCAATCTCCCAGGGAGTTTGGGAGAAGACATAGTAGGATTTGTACATGGGGAGGAATGCAGATACAGAGACTTTGGTTTCCTAAAGGATGTTAAAATAGTTTGTTTCTCCAGCGTCCCTCCCAGGGTACTTCCCCTTCTGGCCACAGCCTCCCGTGGTCCACCAGTGCCAGGTGGCGCTGGGCCCCTTTTGCCCAGGTGGAGGGCACTGCCAGCTCAGGCAGTTCTGTTAGTTCTGAGAGCCTGGGTGGACACTGTCTTCACCCTTTGCTCTCACTGGTTCACTCTCAGAATCTGTTTTTAAACTCCTCAGTCCTGCTCTCTGATGCTAACTAAAGAGGATACCGGGTAAAGACTGTGAATCTTTGTCCCAAATTTATCCATCCCGAGGCCTTGCTGAACTCTTGAAGTATGTACATGCTAAGTCGCTTCAGTTGTGTCTGACTCTTTATGACCCTAGGGACTGTTGCCTGCCAGGCTTCTCTGTCCATGGGGATTTCGCAGGCAAGAATACTGGCGTGGGTCGCCATGCCCACCTCCAGAGGATCTTCCGGCTCAGGGATTCGAACCCGCGTCTCTTTTGTCTCCTGCATTGGCAAGTGGTTTCTTTACCACCAGCACCACCTGGGAAGCCTGAACTCTTAAGTTAGGGGTTTGATTATGAAGCAGACCTCTCTTTTCCCAACACTGCCTGTGGCCTCTAGGCAGAAGGGCCGCCACTGTGTTGTGGCTGCTGCAGTCTCAGATCCTGGTCATCTCAGTTTATCGTGGGTCTCTGCTCGTTTCTGTCTGCGTGACTGTGAAACAGGAGCCTCTGGAAGCCCTGCCTTCCTCACCTGTAAAGTGGAGATAATATTATCTACATCCATGGAGGGCTCCAGGAGTAAATAGGAAGTTCTTAGCCTAGTGCCTGAAAACCTTCTCAAAGTAGACAGTTGGCTTGTGGGAAAGATACAGAGGGAAAAAGAACAAAACTGTTTTATATTAGGTTTCATCTGCATAGCCTGCTGCTGGGAATGTGCCGGTTTTTCTCTTTTCCAGGCATTAGAAATGTGAATCTGTTTTGGTTTTACCCACAAGATTTAAAATAAAGAACAGAACAGTATAGCTATGAGTTAATGTGAATTAGGACAAGGAATGAATATAAAATGGTAAACTTCAATGTGGTAAAAATAACACCTTAATAAATTTTGTACATGTACTAAAAGTTTATTTTAAAAAGCATGAAGATTTATTTCATTGTGTTATGGTTGATCTTTCATTAGAATTCTCAAACATGTCAGAAACATTCTAAATGCTGCTTTTCAAATTTTTTCTGTTCAGTAATAAAGAGTCTAATACTAAGTCTAATACTAAAGTCTGTTTTGTTGAAACTCTAGAGAAAGGTTGAACATTTCTTAGTTGACAAATGTTAAAATAAGATTTTCCTAGTAATCCAGGATCTAGAATACTACAGAAATTTATGTAAAATCTTAAGATATGCCAAATATTAAGTGAAATTTGGATCATTTAATTTTTACCTAAATGATTTTAACAGTTGGTTTTTAATATGCCTTTATGGTTTCAGTCAGTCCTTCTAGATATCAGTCAACAATGTACAGGCAATGAAGCTTTTCTCTGACACTGATTCATTAGGAAAGCTCATTTAAGGAGTTAAACATCTCTCACTTGTCAACAGTGAGATAATTATGCACTATTAATTCTCATGTCATTTCAAAAAGTGCTATTTTAAAACTATTCATTTCATCAATCCTGAGAACTAGGATAAGGTAGACAGCCTGCTGTAAACCAATTTAAGATGTGATTACATTGCTTTCTTCCTGCAATGCAGGAATCAGAAAGTTGATTTAATATGAATACAGCTTTTGAAATGCTTCTTCATTTTAAGAGATGAATATGATTAGGCAGCCTTCAGAGGACAAAGGAGTTGATGTAGGAGAAAGGAGCTTTCATTTATTCTGCCATTTGCAGAATCTAGGTGGTGTGTGGGGAGGGATAAGGAAGAAACGCAGGAAATGGTAGTTTTCTCTGTCGTTTTATCTAAATGAGGCTTTCGTGTGTGTCTGCTCTCTGTATATTATTAGCTGAGAATTAGAGTTGTTTAAACTTCTTTGCAATGGCCATCTATGGAGGAACTAGAAAATGATTTTTTTTCAAAATAGAGGACTTTTGTTGTTTAACTACTCAACATTTATTTCAAGGGAACAATTTTAAATAAACCGGAGAATCAATATACCATAAACCATAACAGATATTTAAAAACATTAATTTCAGTATCTTGAAAAATATATGATGCTTGAAGTTCCTTAATCTGCAGACCTTACCTAAATGTTACTGTATAAAATTTTGGTTCTTCAAAATTTTTTTTAATTCCTTTTTTGACCTTAAAGAACAATTATCAAGATAATATTCAGCTTTTATTTTAAAGACATCAATATGCAGGAGATAGTTTTACAAAGACATTCTACTATGGTTTTTAAGTACTTTTAAAATAGAAGATACATGGAAATTGTTTATAAATGAGACTGTTCCCCACATGCAGTCATAAGCTTCTATTGGTTTTTATCTTGCAGTGTGTATTTGCGTGGTATGTGAGTGTGTAAGTAAAGAATGAGGCCATATAGCTATAATTTTGCTAGCCCCAAAGATCAGTGATGAAGTCATAACTGAAGTGTTAAAGTTGAGTTGTGCACAAAGACTCTTACTTGTTGATCCTCGGCTTTTCAGAATCAGCTCTCTTACTACGTCGTTTCGAGTCCTTGGTAAATTGACTGGCACACTGGTGTCCTTGACTTCTATAGACGTGGGTTTATTTCCATCACATTTGAAATGATGGATAGTTTATGTAGTTTACTGCTGTAGCAGGGCTTCCTTGGGGGCTCAGATGGTAAAGAAGCTGCCTGCAATGCAGGAGACCCGAGTTTGACCCCTGGGTCAAGAAGATCCCCTGGAGAAGGGAATGGCTACCCACTCCAGTACCCTTGCCTGGAGAATCCCATGGACAGAGGCTACAGTCCATGGGGTCACGACTGAGTGACTGACACTTTCACTTTTCACTGCTGTAATAGGTTTAATTCTAGTGCTGACTCGGTGATCTACTTTTTTAAAGAATGTATCACAAACTAAAACATTACTTTTAAGTTACTTAAACCTCTTACTTTAGATTATATCAAGAATCTGATACAAGTCTACTTCCATTCTTATTTCGTGCCATCTGTGCGTTTGCTAAATATTATGGTATAGGATCTTTTACAGAACTACCTTATAACAGTATCTCATTTAAGCAATGCTTTTTAGGCCAAACCAGTAGCTGTTTTTCTGGTTCATTTCATTTATAATCATATTGAATTTTGGTTTTCTCACCAATTGACACTAAAGAAAAATGATGTAAGTTATTTTTTAAGTTTGCGGGGTATATCTGAATCAGTATTAGTCCTCAGATTTTAATGGTTACCACCACTGATTTCTTTATTCAGCAAGAATTTTTATTGATCTCTGAAGAGAGCCAGAGGCCAGTGCTATAAGCTAGAACAATTCTAGACACTGATTTTGCTGTTTAGAAGTTTGTGTTTAGTTGGGGAGACAAGCCATATATATATATCAGTTCAGTTCAGTTCAGTCGCTCAGTTGTGTCCGACTCTTCGCGACCCCATGAATCACAGCACGCCAGGCCTCCCTGTCCATCACCAACTCCTGGAGTTCACTCAGATTCACGTCCATCGAGTCAGTGATACCATCCAGCCATCTCATCCTCTGTCGTCCCCTTCTCCTCCTGCCCCCAATCCCTCCCAGCATCAAAGTCTTTTCCAGTGAGTCAACTCTTCCCATGAGGTGGCCAAAGTACTGAAGTTTCAGCTTTAGCATCATTCCCTCCAAAGAAATCCCAGGGTTGATCTCCTTCAGAATAGACTGGTTGGATCTCCTTGCAGTCCAAGGGACTCTCCAGAGTCTTCTCCAACACCACAGTTCAAAAGCATTAATTCTTCGGCACTCAGCCTTCTTCAGAGTCCGACTCTCACATCCATACACGACTACTGGAAAAACCACAGCCTTGACTAGACAGACGTTAGTCAGCAAAGTAATGTCTCTGCTTTTCAGTATGCTGTCTAGGTTGGTCATAACTTTTCTTCCAAGAAGTAGGCATCTTTTAATTTCATGGCTGCAGTCACCATCTGCAGTGATTTTGGAGCCCAAAAAAATAAAGTCTGACACTGTTTCCACTGTTTCCCCATCTATTTGCCATGAAGTGATGGGACTGGATGCCATGATCTTCGTTTTCTGAATGTTGAGCTTTAAGCCAACTTTTTAACTCTCCTCTTTCACTTTCATCAAGAGGCTTTTTTAGTTCCTCTTCACTTTCTGCCATAAGGGTGGTGTCATCTGCATATCTGAGGTTATTGATATTTCTCCCGGCAATCTTGATTGCAGCTTGTGCTTCTTCCAGCCCAGTGTTTCTCATGATGTACTCTGCATATAAGTTAAATAAGCAGGGTGACAATATACAGCCTTGACGTACTCCTTTTCCTATTTTGGACCAGTCTGTTGTTCCATGTCCAGTTCTAACTGTGGCTTCCTGACCTACATACAGATTTCTCAAGAGGCAGGTCAGGTGGTCTGGTATTCCCATCTCAGAATTTTCCACAGTTTATTGTGATCCACACAGTCAAAGGCTTTGGCATAGTCAAGAAAGCAGAAATAGATGTTTTTCTGGAACTCTCTTGCTTTTTCCATGATCCAGTGGATGTTGGCAATTTGATCTCTGGTTCCTCTGCCTTTTCTAAAACCAGCTTGAACATCTGCACGTTCACGCATCACGTATTGCTGAAGCCTGGCTTGGAGAATTTTAAGCATTACTTTACTAGCATGTGAGATGAGTGCAATTGTGTGGTAGTTTGAGCATTCCTTGTCATTTCCTTTCTTTGGGATTGGAATGAAAACTGACCTTTTCCAGTCCTGTGGCCACTGCTGAGTTTTCCATATTTGCTGGCATATTGAGTGTAGCACTTTCACAGTATCATCTTTCAGGGTTTGAAATAGCTCAACTGGAATGCCATCACCACCACTAGCTTTGTTCATAGTGATGCTTTCTAAGGCCCACTTGACTTCACATTCCAGGATGTCTGGCTCTAGATGAGTGATCACACCGTCGAGATTATCCGGGTCGTGAAGATCTTTTTTGTACAGTTCTTTTGTGTATTCTTGCCACCTCTTCTTAATATCTTCTGCTTCTGTTAGGTAGCTAATAGAAACATACATCATGAAACATTTTAGGAAAGGAAAAATCAATACAGATTAGAATGATTGTTTACTGATCAAAAAGTAATTGAATTGGGCCTTGAAGAATGTATAACATTTGTAAAAAACAGGGGTAAAGGATGTGTGATTGATATGAGTATTTCATGTTGAAGGATGATTAGCAAATGAATCAATTTCAAGTTGAGAATCATACAGAACCAAACTTGGGTAATCTTTGCTGGTATTTTACTTGAGTTATGTCAGTTAATTCTCAAAAGATAACCCTCTAGTTTGATGTTGTGGTCACAATTTTTCTGTGAAGGAAAGCAAATCCTATACTCTTCCTGGAGGCCTCCAGTCAAGGAAGTGAGTGAAGTTCAGATGTGAATAGTCAAAATCTTTGTGTTATCAAAATTTCTGCTATTTCACTTGTACTGAACTAAAAATGATGGGCAAAAACCAAGGATTGTCCTGCTGTTTATGCATATTGAACATACTTGAAATATAAAATCTCTTTTTCTTCTTCCTAAATCAGTTTCTTCCACTTACTTTTGTTAATGGCTTCATTATTCTTTTAATAACTCAGACTTCAGACACTGGAGTCTTAAAATTAGCTTTTATTTCATATTTGACTTTGAAAAATATAACAAGAAATGGACAGAATAGGTCACAAATTAAAATATTTAATTTTTAATTATCTGTTACTATAGAATGGCTAAGTTATTGGTGATCTCCAATGTGCTGTGTATACTAATCATATTCCACAATTCACCAGATGTTATCTATTCAGAGTTTCAGCATAGCATATAGAAGGAATTAATCATTTCTCTAATCCTAGCTTTGTTTATTTTGCTGTGATACAGCGGCAGGGGAGAGGCATGTATTTTTCCTCTAGGGCTCTCCAGGTCGCTCAGGGTAAGAAGTTCACCAGCCAAGCAGGAGGCAAGAGTTTGATCACTGGGTCGGGAGGATCCCCTGGAAAAGGAAATGGCAGTCCACTCCAGTGTTCAGAGGAACCTGGTGGGCTATAGTCCATCGGGCTGCAAAGAGTCAGACATGATTTAGTAACTAAACAGCAGCAGCAGCATTTTTTCCTCCATATGTTAGCATTATATATTGATTTCCATTAATATATTTTTGTTATATTTTTCCCTTCAGTAAGATGTTTAAATGGAAGGGATGATTTTATATACTTCGCCCGCATCTTCCTCACGCTTGGTTCAGTGCCTAGTAGTCTAAATGTATCCATTGACTTACATTACCTGAAATGGTCTAAAAAGTTTTATTATTCTATCCCAGTGACTATCTATAGGATATACCAACCATCACTTAATCCTTAACCATACATAGGAGTAATTTAATGATATTTGTAAAATGGCTAACAAAACCTTTTAGTGGACAGTGGAGAGCTCTTCAAAACACGTTCACGTAGGATTGTTTCTGTGAACTCCATCACCAGATCAGGTTTTATGAGTACCACTCTCTGTTCAAGAAATGTGCATAGTAATGTGTATATTCTAGCAGTTCCTCATCTATATTCTAGCAGTTCTAACATACTCTACTTCCAAATATACGGAATTTGTACCCTCCTGGAATCTCCTACCTCAAAGGGAAATAGCTGTAAATCTGGGACATAATACAGAACAACTGACTGAAGGTGATAGAGGGGAAGAGAAGCAGAAAGCCTGGGGGCAAGTGTGTGGCTTGAGGGGAAGGGAGGTGGAGAGCCACAGAAGGAGGTTTGGGTGTCAGTGGATTTTCCCTTGGGGCCAAGTACTTGTGGACACATGAGGTGCAAGAGGAAAAACACAGTCTTTCTGGCCAGGGGCCGCAGAAACGTGAGGCACCTGGGCTTTGGGAGCCACGGTCATTAGGGTTTAGCTGGGATCCTCATGCTGATATGATGGTTCCTGAACACTGGCCAGCACACAAAGTTACCGATAAGAAGGTAAAAGGAGCAAAGGGCTAGTGGCAAAATGCAGCAAAACAGTCCATCCATCCCTTTGTAAAGGACTTCACTACAGCCCACCCGTGGTATACTAAGACCAGTAACAAGGACTCTGTTATATGGCCACCTCTGGTTGTGAAATGTAGTTTTTAAAAAAAATCTAGGCCTCCTTCTACCCCTCATTATACCAGGATTCTGTTAAGGAGGGAGAGACAAGGCAACTAGCAGGGTTTGCCATAGTAACAGATACTCTGTCTAAGCTGATCCTCTTCTGGAACCTATTGGCACCTCTGCTGAAATGTTCAAGCAGGGGAACGAAAGCATTTCCTGTACACCAACAAGACTTTTACATAACATATATGTACGTCTGAAGATTTGGGCCAAGTCCCCAAAGTCTCCTGTAATAGCACTTCTCAGGGGCAGCAGGTGAGGCGGCTTAGGACAGAACGCATGTATCAGTCTCCGTTGTCCTCATGGCTCACGAGGTCTGAAAATGACTTCCCTTCCTCAACTGTCTTCTCCTTACCTGTGCTATGATGTGACAGCCTCACTTATCCTATAGAATGCGCTGTGCTGTTCTTAGTCACTCAGTCGTGTCCAACTCTTTGCGACCCCATGGACTATAGCCTGCCAGGTTCCTCTGTCCATGGGGATTCTCCAGGCAAGAATTGCCTGTAGTGGGTTGTCATACCCTCCTCCAGGGGATCTTCCCAACCTAGGGATCTAACCCAGGTCTCCTGCGTTGCAGGCAGATTCTTTACTGTCTGGACTACCAGAGAAGCCCATCCTATAGAATATGTAAGATGAAATGAAATAGGATCCAGGAATTTTTTAAATTTATTTTTAATATCTTATATTTATATTTTATATATTTGTATTTTTATTATTTATATTTTATATATTTTAATTTTAATTTTTAACATCTCCCTTAAGAAATGGTACTATTAGAGTATTGAAAATCTACTAGAAATGGATATGCAAAAATTGATTCTATAAACTTAATAGCTTTTGAAGATTTTCAGTAAGTTTTCAACTTCAATAGAAATTTTAATTATTCCTTCAATAGGTATAGCCCAACTTTTGGGATCTCTTCAAGAAAATTAGAGATACCAAGGGAACATTTAATGCAAAGATGGGGTCAATAAAAGACAGAAATGGTATGGACCTAACATAAGCAGAGATATTAAGAAGAGGTGGCAAGAATACACAGAAGAACTGTACAAAAAAAATCTTCATGACCAAGATAATCATGATGGTGTGATCACTCACCTAGAGCCAGACATCCTGGAATATGAAATCAAATGGGCCTTAGAAAGCATCACTACTAACAAAGCTAGTGGAGGTGATGGAATTCCAATTGAGCTATTTCAAATCCTAGATGATGCTGTGAATGTGCTGCACTCAATATATCAGCAAATCTGAAAGACTCAGCAGTGGCCACAGGAGTGGAAAAGGTCAGTTTTCATTCCAATCCCATAGAAAGATAATGCCAAAGAATGCTCAAACTACCGCACAGTTGCACTCATCTCACACGCTAGTAAAGTAATGCTCAAAATCTCCATGCCAGCCTTCACCAATACATGAACTGTGAACTTCCAGATGTTCAGGCTGGTTTTAGAAAAGGCAGAGGAACCAGAGATCAAATTGCCAACATCCACTGGATCATGGAAAAAGCAAGAGAGTTCCAGAAAAACATCTATTTCTGCTTTCTTGACTATGCCAAAGCCTTTGACTGTGTGGACCACCACAAACTGTGGAAAATTCTTTAAGAGATGGGAATACCAGACCACCTGACCTGCCTCTTGAGAAATCTGTATGCAGGAAGCCACAGTTAGAACTGGACATGGAACAACAGACTGGTTCCAACTAGGAAAAGGAGTACGTCAAGGCTGTATATTGTCACCCTGCTTATTTAACTTCTATGCAGAGTACATCATGAGAAACGCTTGGCTGGATGAAGCACAAGCTGGAATCAAGATTACTGGGAGAAATATCAATAACCTCAGATATGCAGACGATACCCTTATGGCAGAAAGTGAAGAAGAACTAAAGACGCTTACTCCTTGGAAGAAAAGTTATGACCAACCTAGACAGCATATTAAAAAGCAGAGACATTACTTTGCCAATAAAGGTCCGTCGAGTCAAGGCTATGGTTTTCCAGTAGTCATGTATGGATGTGAGAGTTGGACTATAATGAAAGCTGAGTGCCGAAGAATTGATGCTTTTGAACTGTGGTGTTGGAGAAGACTCTTTAGAGTCCCTTGGACTGCAAGATCAAACCAGTCCATCCTAAAGAAAATCAGTCCTGAATGTTCATTGGAAGGACTGATGTTGAAGCTGAAACTCCAGTGCTTTGGCCACCTCATGCGAAGAGCTGACTCATTTGAAAAGACCCTGATCCTGGGAAAGATTGAGGGCAGGAGGAGAAGGGGAGAACAGAGGATGAGATGGTTGGATGGCATCACCAACTCAATGGACATGAGTTTGAGTCAACTCTGGAGTTGGTGATGGACAGGGAGGCCTGGCATGCTGCAGTCCATGGGGTTGCAAAGAGTCGGACGTGACTGAGTGACTGAACTGAATTGAACTTTTTGTTGCTGCAACGTACATAGAAAATAAGATAAAGCTATTTTTATACTACTGATATTTGTTTCTGTTTAATTTTCCGCTATAGTAAGTATAAAACATTTTCCTTATCAATAATGTGAAGGCTGTACTGAATTAGGGAGAGTAGTATAATGAACTCTCTTATACCAGTCACCCAACTTTAATAACTGTCAGCCCATGTCTGATCTTTTTCATCTAATAGGTGAAATTAGCCACCCTCTCACCCCAGCACCTGGATGTTTGGAAGAAAACATCTGGATTCTGAGTTGAACAAAGGATCTTTTGTTAAAAAATTAAGAGATGGTAGAACATAATTGAATACCAATTTGATATTAAGGATATATTTTTAAAACTTTTAGATGTGTAATATTGGAGAAGGAAATGGCGGCCCACTCCAGTGTTCTTGCCTGGTGAATCCCAGGGACGGGGGAGCCTGGTGGGCTGCCACCTATGGGGTCACATGGAGTCAGATGTGACTGAAGCGACTTAGCAGCAGCAGCAGCAGATGTGTAGTGATGTTCCAGTACACTTTAGAAGAGTCCTTCCCTTTTAGAGATATATTCGGAAATATTTATGGATGAAAAAAGTGTAATCTCCGAGATGGAGCTTCTTTTAAAAAATCCTTCCTGTCACAAATCATTTGAATAAACAACTCAGTGAATTCAGGGTCTGATTTCTTCACAACAAATGAATGCTCTTCCAAAAGTCCTTTCCATTCCCAATCACTAAAGCCTAATCAGGGGCACAGGAAAGATCCATCAACTTCTAAATCAAAAGTTTCAAGTAGAAACCCACAAGGGAAACAGGGCTTGAACTTGGTGTTCTTCTTCCTCTTAGAAGCCTGGGCTTTTCTCATATAGTCAGAACCACATCTTGCTAAGGATTCAGCATTGAACTCCTTGGCCTAAAAAGCCAGGATTTTAATGATCTAGCACTCTGTGTTTTCCTGATTTTTCTGTCTTCATGATATTTAGCAATCCTTACTACGGGGATATATTGTGTCCTTCATTTTTATCCTCTATCATTTTTTTCTTTCACTCTGCCCCTTCCTCGCTCTTCCCCTCACTAGAACCTGCTACCTGTTGCCCCCTGTCCTCACTCCAGTCCTCATTACCTGTTGTTAGTTCATTTGTAGGAGAGAAAAAATAACATTTACCAAACATATGCCAGACACTGGTTGGGTAGGGAGATGCTTATTTAATCTTCCAAATAGCTGTGCATTCTGCATATCCCAGTTGTGCAAAAAATGTATCTTTGGTTCAGAGAGACCACAACTGCCCCCAAATCAGCAGTTAGTTGTTAGCCATGATTTAAACTCTATCATAGTTTCTCCTACTCTAAACTCCATGAACTTCCAATTTTACTATGTTTTATTATTAATACTTTTTTTTGCTACATTAGAGGTCATATTTTATTAGTCATTCTATTCAAAATGTTTTTAAAATAAAATTGCTTCTGAAAATTAAAAGTGCATTGCATCTCTGACTTTAAAGAATTTTCTTTAAAAAAAATTTTTTTATTATGTATTGAGGTATAGCCAATGAACAGTGTTATGATAGTTTCAGATGAACAGTGAAGGGATTCAGCAATGCATATACATATATCCATTCTCCCCCATTAATACTGTTTAATATTCCTACATATTGCTTAAGGTGTTACTTACTCAGTTGTGTCTGACTCTTTGCAGCCTCATGGGCTGTAGCCCACCAAGCTCCTCTGTCCATGGCATTCTCCAGGTAAGAATACTGGAGCGGGTTGCCATTCCCTTCTCCAAGGTTCTTCCTGACCCAGGGATCAAACCCGGGTCTCCCGAGTTGGCAGTCAGATTGTTTACTGCTTGAGCCACCAGGGAATTCTTTGTTTAATTTGCGTAGTTATAACCTGATTTATAGCTCAGGCCCACGTGTAGTTTGTTCACTCAGAATTCATTTCCTAAATTATGACAGATCATTGGGAGCCTCTCTGACTCAGCTTTACGTTGTTCTCTTTAAATGTATAACGACGTGGCTGGGTAATCAACAAATATCCATTTCCAAAGGTCAGAAATAATACTGAACAGCATAGTTTTAAGAAAAATTTCCTGTTGAATTGATGGGACAGTGAGTAAGGAAAATACACTGTAGGAGCAAAGACAGAGAATGTTTTTACAGATCTAATTTTACAAAGAAAGTCATGTCCTGGCAGCATTTTTTAATGGGGCTATAAATTTAGTAATATTTCAGTGGCAATAACAGGATGTTAAATATGACTCTTCATTCCTGAAATTTTAGGTTTTCTTAATGATAGTTGCCATTACTGAGAGCAACCAACCTTGAGAATATTTAACTTAGATTTTGAAGCAATGCATGTTATGACTTCAATTTCTGTGACCCAGAAATATTGACGTGCTAATTTTCTGAGTTAAAAACTTTCTTTTTTATGTTTTTGTCCTTGCTTAAATGGGCAAATGCTGGCTAAATGTCTTGGAGAGTACAGTATTTTTATGAAATGACAAGAAGTATTGATTTACCTTATTCTTCTTCCCTCAAGCAGAACAGCCATAAAATATGTTCAATTTCTTCTCATTTCTGTCTGCAGATTACACTGACTTGTGGTGCAGAGGACAGGTATGGATGTGATAGGAGCATATTGACAGTTACTAGAATTTGACTTTAAAGCTTTAGAGCTAAAAAGCATACTTGACAAATCCATCTACAGCATTATTCACTTAATTGTTGTGGTGCTAAATCTTATTTGTTCGGTATAAAAAATGCATGTGGGCCTAACATAGAAAATCCAGATAAGGACCATTTTTTTTGGACTGAAACTTCACATTTAACATGAAACCTGCTTTGGAACTACTTTGGGAAACTATTCCACGTGTAAATGTATCATTAAATTAAAAATAAAAAGTATCATCAAATGAAATCAATTTTTAAATCAGGTTAAAAAGTTTTGTACTAGACACTCATAACGTTTTTAAAGGATGAAGGTTCACATTTAACTTAAATTGACTCGTGTGTAATTTTCAGGGCTTCCCCGATGACTCGGATGTAATTTTCAACTGTGCTAACTGTTTTTAGGTTAGTCACAGGTAAACGAATTCTTCCCGGACTGTAATTTCTCTCGGGGAATGACACATCTTAATTTTGAGTAACTCTGAGTGGGTCTCTAAGCTTAGAGGTGCCCATCTGTTCATTTGCTTCCAGGAGCATTAACGCTGGCAGGCAGGTTTCCAAACGGCTGCCGTAAAAGACTTGCATCCTGTATGCTTATTCTTTATACTTTTGATTCTGCTTCTGGAGCCTGTTCTTCTGCCACTTGCCATGATTATCACCCTCATCTCTGGCCTGTAGAACGAGAGAAACAATCACGATTAAGCTCCCGATTGCAGCTATTGACAGAAATGCCTACCAGGGCTCCATATTTCCTCTTCTACATCTAAAAACACCAAGTTGCTCCATTATTTATCCCTGGAAGTGCACAAGGTCAGTAGACACCTTTTTTGTATATTCAGTAATTTTTATGTGTCATATTAAAAATTCATGTGCAAGTTGAAATAGCTGATTTATTCCTGATATTTACCTCCTGTTTGAATGATTGCTCAGTCACTATACACCTCCTCAAATGGCTCTTTTTAAAAGGCTGCAATTAAGCTTTTAGAGAGAGCACCAGTATTTTTGAGATCTGGTTTGGAGGATTTGAATATTTGAGGAATCTGTGTTTATGTGGGGTTTCCCTGATGCTCAGACTATGAACCATCTGCCTGCAATGCCAGAGACCTGGGTTCTATCCCTGGGTCAGAAAGATCCCCTAGAGAAAGGAATGGCTACCTACTCCAGTATTCTTGCCTGGAGAATCCCATGGACAGAGGAGCATGGCAAGCTCCAGTTCATGGGGTCTCAAAGAATCAGAAACAGCTGCGAGCCTAACACTTTCACTTTGGGGCTTCCCAGGTGGCAGTAATAGTAAAGAATCTGCTTCTCAATGAAGGAGTCATAAGAGATGCGGGTTGGATCCCTGGGTCCGGAAGATCCCCTGGAGGGAGGGCATGGCAACCCACTCCAGTATTGCCTGGAGAATCTCATAGACGAAGGAGCCTGATGGGCTGTAGTCATTACAGTCACAAAGAGTCAGACACAACTGATGTGACTTAGCAGGCACGTGTTTTAAGTAATTAAAGCTTCTTAGAAGCAAAAAAAAAAAAAAAAGGCTAGTTATCAGCATCTCGTATTTTGGTGACAGAGGGGTGAAGTCTACTGGATGGAGAATCTCCTTTCCCAGGTTGAGTGCCTTTCGTACGTTTGGGGCAGAGACCATTGTCAGAAGTGGTGATGGCTCCCCTGCTGTTCCCAGCACTTTCACTGGTCTTGGACTGCTTTGGTGCACCTGTTCACTGTTGACCCAAGACCATGTTGAAAGAAAAACCTGAAGATAAACTCTCATTATCCTTTATTGCCCTAAGTAGGACTGATAAACTGCTTCTTTGATTCTTCAGTTCATGTCAGTCACTCAGTCGTGTCCGACTCTTTGCGACCCCATGAATCGCAGCACGCCAGGCCTCCCTGTCCATCACCAACTCCTGGAGTTCATTCAGACTCAACGTCCATCAAGTCAGTGATGCCATCCAGCCATCTCATCCTCTGTCGTCCCCTTCTCCTCCTGCCCCCAATCCCTCCCAACATCAGAGTCTTTTCCAATAAGTCAACTCTTCCCATGAGATGGCCAAAGTACTGGAGTTTCAGCTTTAGCATCATTCCTTCCAAAGAAATCCCAGGGCTGATCTCCTTCAGAATGGACTGGTTGGATCTCCTTGCAGTCCAAGGGACTCTCAAGAGTCTTCTCTAACACCACAGCTCAAAAGCATCAATTCTTCGGTGCTCAGCTTTCTTCACAGTCCAACTCTCACATTCAAACATGACTACTGGAAAAACCATAGTTGACTAGACGGACCTTTGTTGGCAAAGTAATGTCTCTGCTTTTGAATATGCTATGTAGGTTGCTGATAACTTTTCTTCCAAGGAGTAAGCATCCTTTAATTTCATGGCTGCAGTCTCCATCTGCAGAGATTTTGGAGCCCCCCAAAATAAAGTCTTGACACTGTTTCCACTGTTTCCCCATCTATTTCCCATGAAGTGATGGGACTGGATGCCGTGATCTTTGTTTTCTGAATGTTGAGCTTTAAGCCAACTTTTTAACTCTTCTCTTTCACTTTCATCAAGAGGCTTTTTAGTTCCTCTTCACCTTCTGCCATAAGGGTGGTGTCATCTGCATATCTGAGGTTATTGATATTTCTCCTGGCAATCTTGATTGCAGCTTGTGCTTCTTCCAGCCCAGCGTTTCTCATGATGTACTCTGCATATAAGTTAAATAAGCAGGGTGACAATATACAGCCTTGACGTACTCCTTTTCCTATTTGGGACCAGTCTGTTGTTCCATGTCCAGTTCTAACTGTTGCTTCCTGACCTGCATATAGGTTTGTCAAGAGGCAGGTCAGGTGGTCTGGTATTCCCGTCTCTTTCAGAATTTTCCACACTTTATTGTGAAAAATTCACAGTCAAAGGCTTTGGCATAGTCAAGAAAGCAGAAATAGATGTTTTTCTGGAACTCTCTTGCTTTTTCCATGATCCAGCGGATGTTGGCAATTTGATCTCTGGTTCCTCTGCCTTTTCTACAACCAGCTTAAACATCTGGAATTTCACAGTTCACGTATTCTTACAGCTCCATGATGAATGTTTTGGTGGCTCACCAGTTGTACCTGACCTGGGTAAGGAGGTCCCTGGAACATACTTTCATGAGGCTACATGCGGACACAGTTAGGTCTATAAGTCTGGGACAGTAGATAACACTCAGGATTCTGAAGGTCTCACTCAGATACATCTTTTCCTGGAGGCAGTGGGAACCAGAAGATGCAGTATCTCTGTTTTGGGGATCATTACTATTTCTCTTCTGACACATCCCACTTCTGACACATCCTTAAGATTCCCTGGTAGCTCAGACAGTAAAGAGTCTTCCTGCAATGCAGGAGAACTGGGTTCAATCCCTGGATTGGGAAGAAGGAAATAGAGAAGGAAATGGCAACCCACTCCAGTATTCTTGCCTGGAGGATCCCATGGACAGAGGAGCCTGGCGGGCTACAGTCCCTGGGGTTGCAAAGAGTCAGACTTCACTGAGCGACCTCACTTTCACTTCCCTGTCTCTGCTGCTGATTCTTCTGACTGTGCTGGCTTTCTCATCCCCTTCAGATCAGAGCTCTACAGTATGGAATAGTGAGCTGATAGTGACTCACAAAGTGAACTTAGCCAGTTATAACTAGTTTTTATCTTTTAATGGAATAGAATAGAAAAGAGTAGAGTAGAAAGGAGAGAGTTTCTCATCTATGAAGGTCTGTATGGTTTCTTGAAGCTGTGATTTCACTTAGAGACCTATATGTATTTATCGGGTCTTGATGTAAATTGCGCTTCTTACTGTGTTTTGTGTTTTAAAAACTAAAAGCCGCTGCTTTAGATGTACATGCTCTTTTCATTGATTTTTCCAGTGTTTGGGTCCAGTCTTACTGAACCTACCACTAATATTTGTCAATACAGCCACTGTAAGAAGCGCAATTCTCCCTGGCTTCAGTTCTCATTACTGTAATTTCTTTATAGTATTTTAAACTGTATTTTTAGCTGGAACAAAGAAAAAGAATAACTCAATGACTTTAATTTTCCAAAGTTTTTAAGGTATTTATGAAAAGATTCCTTATTTATAATCTGATGCTTTCACATGTAGAAAATAAATAATATGCTTAGAAAAATAAATAATAACTTAGTTTCATCCTGGTGGAGTTCTTTTTGTTTTGAAAGAGGTCAGTCCCAGACATCCAAGGTAAATGATTGTAGTACTGCTATGGAAGGGTCCATTTTTTAGAACATCATATCCTTCATGATCAAACTATTTATTGCAGCATGCAGGCATGAATTCAGTGACAAGAGGGACATCTGATAGTTATTTTCTGTAATCATCGATGAGCAGAACTTAAAATTTGGAATTATCAATAAAGACAAACCCCAGGGTTTCGAAGATCACTTCACCGTACTTACTCTGACTTGGGGCATTCCATTGGTTTCAAAACAAAAAACTAAAAACCCCAAGGATGAACATCTGATTCAACATGGTTAGAATCTTAAAGGAACCGGAGACTTTGAAGATGTCAATTTCAAGTAAGAGAAGAGAGTGAAATGTAGTTATAGAATCAAATTTTTCTCAGTTGACCTGTTATCTATCATATATTATTATCAATAACTTTATGCATTTACAGATTGTCTGAAAGCCTTTTCTTTGTTAGTCATTGAAACTCTTGTGCCTAGTAACAGAGCAAGTGTCACTGATACAGTGATTTTAGTGGTGGATTTCTATTTATTTTGTAGGGGATAGATGTATCCTCCCCAAAGTTGATTCAGCCTTCCTAATGAGTAAAAACTATTCCTTTTCCATAATGATCCTGTCTCATGGAGTAAATGGACAGTGCCTTTAAGAGGCAGAGAGCTCAGTGTGAGACCGTGGGCTTTGAAGACAGACGGCTTGTGTGTGAATAGCAGCTTCATTATTTGCTAGCTGAGTGTCTGGGCAAATTACTTAAGCATTCTGTGTCTGCTTGATTTTCCTATCTGTGAAATGGAGGTCATAATAATTCCTACTCCATAGGATTGTCATGAGCATTATAGATATGTTAACACATGCAAAATGCTTAGAGAGGTACCTTGTGCATAGTAAATCCTCAGTAAAATTCAGGTATTATTTTTAGCTAGAGCAAGGTTCCTTTTTACTGATACACAGAAAGCATAAATTTTACTTGAAACTTAAGTTGTATTGGAGTACATTTTAGATAATACCAAATATATTTCCTGAAATACATCTCCAGGAATGTATAATAAATGTGTAATACATCTCCAGGAATAAATGTGTAATAAATGTAAAATACATCTCCAGGAATGTATAATAAATGCTCTGATTTAACCAACATGAATGTCTTCCATTCCCAGGGAGTAATACATCTGGTTCTGAGTTATCATATACTCAGAATTAAAGAGTTCTGACATATGCCGTTGGTCTGGAATTGGTGACCACACTTCCATAGGCACTTTGGCCTGACAGTATCTGGTTTTGATTTTCTATTGTTTTTGAGATGCTTGTAAGAAGCAGGACATTCAGTCATGGGCACAGGCTTTACCTTGTTCTACTATCTTAAACTCTTTCCTAATTCTCCCTTTTATACTTCTGAGGTGGGACTGCTATTATATGAGATGAATTTTATGGAGTGGTTTCCTTTTTACCCTGGAGGCCTGAGCGTACTGAGAAAGACCATAAAAGATAGTGTTCCTTTTCCGGGAGACTTGTTTCTTCTCAGTCATAAAGACATTAGGACCCTTCATGTTTTTCCTTGATAAATAAATAATGCTGGAACCCAGAAGTTCTTGTGTTATGACAGATGTCATAATCCCGCCTGAAAAGCTAGTTTGGACATACTGATTAGGTTAAGAGAACCATGTTTATGCCCAGCAGCGTTGACCATTTCAATATGGAATAAAGGGAAATGATTTTAAAACAATTTCTGTGTTAATACAGCTCTGAAAACTCTAAAAATGCTCTGCTCTGACTTGGCCAGCTGGCCCCCCTCCGTCAGTGGACTGCACTGTGGCAGGAGTTGGTGGACAGCCACGTAAATGGAGGGTGGTTTAAACCCTCCGTGGTTTCCCACCAGGCCTTCCCATGTAGCACAGTGGGAAAGAATCTGCCTGCAGTGCAGGAAACTTGGGTTCAGTCCTTGGGTCAGGAAGGGCCCCTGGAGAAGGAAATGGCAACCCGCTCCAGTGTTCTTGCCTGGAAAATTCCACGGACAGAGAAACTTGGCGGGTTACAGTCCATGGGCTTGCAAAGAGTCGCCCACGACTGAGCACATCAGCACACCACCAGAATAAGCACATGAAGAATGCTGAGTATTTTTAGTGGGGGAGGGGTGGGTGGAGAGGGCCTGGAGTAGCTGGAGCTCTTTAACAGGTCTTAATTGTGCATAGATTCATAGACGTCTTCTTGTTTGACTTGTGCGTTGAAGGCCCATTGCTGTTAACTTCTTTCAGTAAGAACAATGCCCTCTGAGTAATGCCCCTGATGTGAACTAAGAAAGACCTATGAATTATTAATCACCTGCAGGGTTGCAGAGCCCTTGTAGGAATAGAGCAGTGTGCTCTGTACAACAGTTCTGCTCACCTGATCTTGACAAATTAGGAGCATCTAAAACATACTCCTGCTTGTTAATACAAGAAGTGGGGGAAAGGTGACTTGGAAATGCATCAATATTTAGCCCTTTTGTAGAATCTCAAAAGGATAATAGCAGATAGTGTTTCTTCATAAATAACTGTCTCTCCTATCTTGGTGCTTTAGTGTGGTAGGCTAATGCCTTTCTGTCAAGGCAAACTTTATGGTTCAATTTTCGGCTGTACTTCTTGTGAAAGAACAAGGAAAAAAAAAAGTAAAAACACAATTATAGAGATGCCTACTCCATAATCATTTATTCTTGTTTATAGAACTTGATTCTTTTCAAGTATATTTTCTGCTGTGTACTAAGCTGATAGGCAACAAGAGCAAATAAACTCCTTACAGGAGTAGCAATTGTTTTATCAATAACCCAGCTTATGTGGCAATCTTGACAGGAATATTAGGAGTTGTAGCCACATTGAAATGTGGAATATGTAATGCTGTGCTACACAGGATGGGTTTTACAACCTTCTAAGGGCACCCTTGGTATTTACTAAAGTAAAGTTAAAATTGAAAACCTTGTCTTACGAAAGAAAAAGATTATTATATATTTATTAACTGGTACTATTGATCTGTTACTCATTTTTACTAGATGGTTATCTAATACTATAGACATTTTTTTTCCCATTTCGCTTGAGATATATCATACAAATAGTGATATGCACAAATCTTATGTGTAAAGCTCAAGGGATTTTTCCATATGCATATACCAATATTCTCACTGCCTGTATCACAAGATATAGGATGTTTCTAACAGTTGTGAGGCCTCCCTCGTGCATTCTCCCAGTCAATCCAACACCAAAAGTAACCACCCTCCGACACCTAACACCAATGGTTGGTTCTGATTGTTCTTGAACTTCATAGAAAAGGAATCATGTGTTATGTTTCCTTTTATATCTGATTTCTTTCAGTCAATATTATGTCTGTGAGATTCATCCATACATAGAGCAGCACCATTTGTAATTTAGGTATTTACCTTATGACTTGATTTTTAATTCATCCTGTTTACTCAAGTAAAATATTTGTCTGCTGTGAACAGAGTAAATATCTTGTTCACAGGTATGTGTGCTTCATAACTGTTAGAATCATTACCATAATTATTGTAATCCAAATTTAGCACCAAATAATAAGTATTAATATAAGATCCCCAAAATGTTCCTTTTCTGTTGTTCTGGCTAATCTAAGTACAATGTGCCCTCCACTGTATAAATTAATAAAACCTTAATATTCCTAGTTCCTTATTGCTGGAGGTTGTAAATTGCCATTCTTGCAGTCATGCTGAGAATCAAATTGCATTTGTGGGCCGGCAACACCCTTGTTAAGCCTTCCAACTGGTATGATAATTAGAGATTCCTGCTAGGTTTGGCCTGTATGAAAAGTAACACAGGTGGGACAATTTGCATACATGTCTTCAGTAACAAATTGTTAGCATTTCTTAGAAGACTAATTTTGTGTTTCACGTAGATTGTTCAAAATCAACAGTGTGATTACTCTTTTGTCATTTTAGGTAACATCTGCAACGTCATGACCGTGTTAAAAAGAGGCATGCTGCCTTATGAACATTGACTTAAATTTATCCTGTTTTAGCTCATCTCCAGGAGATAGTGAAGGGCAAACTCTGGGAGATAGTGAAGGGCCGGGAAGCCTGGCGTGCTGATGTCCATGGGGTCACAGAGTCAGACATGACTGAGTGATTGAACAAGAAGCTCATCTCTTTCCCATATAGATAAAGTAGAAGGAACCGAGCTGTTCTTCTAGAAAAGGCTCTTAAGATGTTCTCAGGAATATAGCTTAAGTCATTCTCCACTCAGCTTTAAGTCTCTTTATTTTTATCATTTTATGAAGGTAGATTAGTCAAGGTTACAAAGCAATTCCCATGTACTGCCAAATATTCAGGACCTTCTTTCAGCATTGATTGATTTTAAGTTACTGCTATGGACTGAATTGTACCACTGTTCTCAAATTCATATATTAAAGCCTCAACTCCTTTAGCTGATGGGACATTGGGAGGTAGTTAGCTTTAGTTGAGATTGTGAGGGTGGGACCCTCAATGTGGGATCAGTGTCATTATAAAAAGAGACACCAGAAAGCTGGCTTGGTCTGTCTCTTCCTATCACATGAGGACAGTGTTCATAACCAATCATCCAATCAAGACGCTAAAATTACTTCAAACGTTCACTGAAACTTTATAGTATGCATATTTTGAGAGAGAGTCTTCACGGCATCATCATTAGTTATCACAGCAGCACCATGAAGTTGGTGCCATCATCCCCATTTTACAGATGACAGCATTAGTGGTCAGATGTGCAGGCTGCCCAGGGTCCACATCTAGTCAGTGATGGGATGGATTTGAACATGGGCAGGAGGATATCAGGACCTGATGACTTAACAGTATGACAGATGCAATTTATACAAGTTACAGATCTTCTTTATTTTCTGTGATAAATGTATTTATGAAGAATGTCTAAATTCCATTTTTAAGTTACATTTGAAAAGTCCCAGGAAGTTCTGTTTAATGGGGCATTTGATAAAGAAATAGCTAGTCCATTATTTACATTTTTCACAGATCTGTTTGTTCATGATACTAGGTATATTTAAAGGGAGGTTATCTTTCTGTGATCTGTCCTTTAATCGTAGCTATTTTGTTTTGGTTTTGTTTCAAATGGTTTACCTTATTAACATTGATCAGAGTTTAAAATAAGTAACCTGCTTTTTGGATCGTGCTCTGTATCGTCACTACAACAACTCCCTTTAAATTATGCCATCTTACTAGGCCCGTTTTCTCCATAAAGAAACAGGTTTCAAGAATTAGCAGAATCGGTCATCAAATCCAGACCTTCTGACTCCAAATGCTAAATGCGTTTTTCTGACTGTTTCCCTCTCTAAATAAACACGTTTTTAAGCCAGTCATTAAGGTTCATACTTTTTAAGGATTATCCACTGATATTAATTGCTATGGGAATAAAATTCCCAACTCTAAGGAACATTTTGTAAGTTTAAAAAATATCCATAATTTTTGAATTGTGTAGAAAGCTGTGGGGAATTAAAACACTTTTAAATGCAACTCATCTTAATAGTTACAGTTTATGCTAGCTCAGTTTCTTTGGCTAAAGAGTTGAGTTTTAAATCTCAAGGGTGAAAAGGCTGAAAAAAATCAGAGGATCTTGGCATAGTTCAACAAAGATAATCAGCCTTTTGTAGTGTTCACAATATGTCAGTAAAATGCAGTCTGCATATTCGAAATGAAGTCAGCCTATTAATTTAAAATTGATTGGAACATCTTCATACAATGATGAGGGTAAATCAAGAAAATTAAATAAACATTCTACAGGGAAATGTGTAATATGTAATGGAATACCAGCTGCACAAAATATCACAGTAGATAAAACTTACATTAATGATTCAGTGAATTGTTTTCTTATTGCTTTATACCACTGCATTTTCTGAAAGATATATGGTTTTTTCACTCTTAAATATTTATCTCCTTAAATGGTTTTGATGCTAAGAAATACTAGTTTTTCAGAAGAATTTTTTTTTGTCCCTTTTAACAGAAATTTTTAAAAGAAAAGAATTTTAAAATATTGCTAAAATTCTCTTTTGATTTCCTCTGTTTCTACCTCCCCAAGACAAGCCATTGTTACAATACAAGAATGATTTTTGTTTATTCTCTGGAAAGGCTGCTTGTTGGTGGAATTGTTCTGTTTTAGGGTGAGGTACAATTTGTTTAAGTCTGTAAACCTCTGACACATGATTTGCGAGTGAATTTATTAGACCCAGAAAAAAAAAGTATCCCAATGAAACTAGCAGAAATATATAAAGTAATGATCAATAGTTCATTTGTTACTGCCCCAGGGGCCAGCCATTTTATAGAGTGTTTCACTCTGTAGGACAGGCTCCATCAGTAGACTGAACTTGCTAGTTTAGCATAAACTAGCCGGAGAATCTTGCACTTTGAATCCCCCCTTCTCTCTTTGGGGTCATGCAAATTATCTAGAGCTGCTCTTTCCCATAGAATTTTCTGAGATGATGGAAATGTTTTGTCTGCTGTATGATACAGTAGCCACTGGCCATATATGACTACTAAGCAATTGAAATGTAGTTAGTGTGAGTGAGGAACTAAATTTTATATTTCATTTTAATTAATTTGAATTTAAATGGCTCTCTCTCTCTTTAGTGACTCCATTCTTGGACAGCACAGCTAAAGTTACTCAGTCATGTCCAACTCTGCAACCCCATGGACTGCAGGACGCCAGGCTTCCCTGTCCATCACCAATTCCCAGGGCTTGCTCAAATTCATGTCCATTGCATCGGTGATGCCATCCAACCATCTCATCCTCTGTCGTCCCGTTCTCCTCCCGCCTTCAATCTTTTCCAGCGTCAGGGTCTTTACCAATGAGTCAGTTGTTCACATCAGGTGGCCAAAGTATTAGAACTTCAGCTTCAGCATCAGTCCTTCCAATGAATATTCAGGACTGATTTCCTTTAGGATTGACTGGTTTGATCTCTTTGTAGTCCAGGGGACCATCAAGAGTCTTCTCCTACACCACAGTTCAAAAGTATCAATTCTTTGGCGCTCAGCTTTCTTTATAGTCCAACTCTCACATCCATATATGACTACTGGAAAAACCTATGTTTTACTAGACTGACCTCTGTTGGCAAAGTAATGTCTCTGCTTTTTAATATGCTGTCTAGGTTGCTCATAACTTTTCTTCCAAGGAGCAAGCATCTTTTAATTTCATGGCTGCAGTCACTATCTACAATGATTTTGGAACCCTAAAAAATAAAGTCTGTCACTGTGTCCTTTGTTTCCCCATCTGTTTGCCATGAAGTGATGGGACCGGATAGCAGGATCTTAGTTTTCTGAATGTTGAGTTGTAAGCCATCTTTTTCACTATCCTTAAGAGGCTCTTTAGTTCTTCTTTGCTTTCTGCCAGAAGGGTGGTGTCATCTGCGTATCTGAGGTTATTGATATTTCTCCCAGCAATCTTGATTCCAGCTTGAGCTTCATCCAGCCAGGCGTTTCTCATGATGTACTCTGCATATTAGTTAAATAAGCAGGGTGCCAATATGCCTTGACATATTGTCTTTCCCAATTTGGAACCAGTGGTCTGTTCCATGTCCAGCTCTAACTGTTGCTTCTTGATTTACATACAAATTTCTCAGGAGGCAGCCAGGTAAGGTGGTCTGGTATCCCCGTCTCTTAAAGAATTTTCCAAGTTTGTTGTGACCCACACAGTCAAAGATTTTGGTGTAGGCAATAAAGCAGAAGTAGATGTTTTTCTGGAACTCTCTTGCTTTTTTGATGATCCAATGAGTGCTGGCAATTTGATCTCTGGTTCCTCTGCATTTTCTAAATCTGGCTTGAATATACACAAGTTCATGGTTCACATGCTGTTGAAGCCTGGCTTAGAGAATTTTGAGCATTACTTTGCTAGTGTGTGAGATGAATGCAATTGTGCAGTAGTTTGAGCATTCTTTGGCATTGCCTTTCTTTGGGATTGGAATGAAAACTGACCTTTTCCAGTCCTATGGGACACTGCTGAGTTTTCCAAATTTGCTGGCACATTGAGTGCAGCACTTTCACAGCATCATCTTGTAGGATTTGAAATAGCTCAACTGGAATTCCATCACCTTCACTAGCTTTGTCCAACAGCACAGACTCCACTAGCTTTCTTGTACAGCACAGGCCTAGAATAAGTTAGGCCCCTCCCCCTTCCCTGCTGTAGCAGCATAAGTCAATTTCTTTTCCCTGGCTCTCTTATTAGAAATATCAAAGATTTTACATTTAAAAATAACATACTCATTAAATGACATTTGTTAAGTATGAGAAAGTAAAATAAAGATAATAAGTATTGTATTCTCATCGCTGCAATAAAACTGTTGTTCAAGTTTTTAGTGATAGTGATTTCCTAACAGTGCATTTGATTGTACGAATCATTTTATTGTAACTATAATGATCTTCTTTGTACATTTCTATATTTCATTTAAATTCATTAGGTATTACCAGGTTCATACGTTGTGTTTGCCAGGAGATTTTAATATCCATGTAATGATATATATCCAAGTGAACTGAATACACTGTATTTTACTTCCTTGTTGTCAGATAGCTGGGATGTTTTCAATAAGTTACTGTTATACATAATACTGCTGTTGTGCGTCTTCCTGTATGAAGCTCTCTCCAAGTTTAGAATTAGTTTTTGAGAACTTCTGGTTGACTCAGAGAAATGAGATTTACTGGATCAAAGGGTATGAACAACTTAACAGCTGATAAACGTGTAGCCAGATTCTTTGTCTATAATGTTGTCGCATATGAGAATGCACTCAAGACCAACAGTGGACATCCAGTATAGCTTTAAGTTTTCTTCATGACAATTTTATTTCATCATCAAGTTTCCCAAGTTATATTTATCAGATTACTTAAAGATTCAGAAGTCCTACAAGAGAGTCTGTACTTGGTAAATGTCTGCATATTTTGTTGGTGTATTACTCTATGGGCTTCCCAGTAAAGTGGCTGGGAAGTAAAAAATCCCAGTGGTGGCTTAGACAGTAAAGAATCTGCCTGCAGTGCAGAAGACCTAGAATCCAGGTCTTTGATCCCTCGGTCAGGAAGATCTCCTGGAGGAGGAAATGACAACCCACTCCAGTATTCTTGCCTGTAGAATTCCATGAACAGAGGAGCCTGGTGGGCTACCATCCATGAGGTTGCAAAGAGTTGGATACAATTGAGTGAATAACACTTACATATTACTTTATCTTCTGCTTTATTATTTCTTGATAGAAGGAAAGGAAATAAGAGTCTTACGTGCTGTTAAGCAAAGAGGACTCTTCCTTGCTATTTTTAGAGATGTTCAAAACACCTGTGAGGTTGAGAGGCTGAATAAGAGATTTTCTGTATTTTGCCTATTTTTTGTAATAACTTTTTGTTGTATTTGTCTTTGTATCATGTTTTTGAATAGTATCTACTTGAATGTGAGGCTGGAATATAGTTAATACCTTTTTCAATATTTATCACATTGTGGCTGCTGTGAAAACAATAATAAAGACAATTTAGAAAACTGTTTATATTAAAAAATCTCCTGTTGTACACTGTTAAAAAAATATTTCAGACATAGTGGTCAGAAAATGACTCACTGAAGATTGCTTTAAACAAAGCCAATGGATGTAAACTTGAATTTATGAGAAGAATAAGGAGTGGTTATTTATGCTGTAAAAATATTGTCAGTTTATTACCTATACAGTGAGCTTTACTAGTGAACTTATATTTCAGCTTAAAAAAAAAAATGTGTTATAAGCCTTTATGATATTGTCTTTTGCATTAAGTGAGTCTGTTGAAGTAAACGTTTTCCTGAAATACCCTAAAACTAGAAACAGATCTGGTGTTACCTCTAAAGAATAAGCTCCTTACATTGCTCTTATCGATTTGTCGAGGTTGCTCTGTTGAGTTATAATGGCAGTGGGAATCAAATTTTGCATTTGCTAGCTAGCTCTAGATTTGTATGTCAGTAATCTTGATGTAACAACAGATATGTATATATATACCTAATATTATTTGAAGAAGAAAAGAGAAAGGTGTTGCATTTGATAATTTGGGGAAATCAGAAAAAAATATTTTAATGTGAAAGACAATAAGATCAGAAGAGAAAAAGAAAATCCTGCATGGTAGTGATGAAAGTGAAAGTGTTGTTAGTCACTCAGTCATGTCCGAGTCTTTGCAACCCCATGGACTGTAGCCTGCCAGGTTCCTCTGTCCATGTGATTTCCCAGGCCAGAATACTAGAGTGGGTTGCCATTCCCTACTCCAGTGAAAAAGAAATATACTCAGTGATTACGGAAGGCACATAAGGGAGAATTTAAGATGTAGACCCTCCAAGTGCTGCGCTCCGGTCCTTAGCCCATGGCTCCAACCTTACTGGCATGTTCTGCTTCAGAATAGTCAATTTTGAGGCATCCTGGGTCAGAGGCAAAGTAGGCAGTATACCCAAGGAGTGTCTTATACACCATAGTTTTTGATTGCTGGATGTTGACAGTGGAGCAAAGTATTTGCCCTTTTGAAAAAGGGTGGTGATATCAAATAAATATCAGTCAAGATTTGTCCTAAACTGTCTTTTGGGATAGTTGAGACAAAATGCTACAGCTTCATTGGTGATGTGGTTACTTAACCTCTGTCAGGGGAGGTATTCTTTAAAATATCCTTCTTGATTCCAATAAACTTTTCTTTTTACTTTGTATTACACGTGGCTTTAAAAAAATATACTTTGGAGATTATTTAATCTAAACCTGTAAAAGTAGCTTTTCAAATCAGCATGTGTAACAATTGCCGGATTTTTCTGTAACACTGAGGACATGAAGGTGCGTTGCAAGCTTTTGATTTAGTCTTTAGATTTGAACTTAGGTCTCAAATCTACTTTATAGGCGTACATTTTTAGACATAACATTTGGGCCGCTGTCTGATAATGTAGATACCATCTACAAGTAAAAGGGTTAGATCAGACAATCTGTAAGATCACTTTCAGGTAGAAAATAGTTATGACTTCAATCCATACCTCACAACATATATAAAACCTAACTAAAAATGGACCATAGATCTCTATGTGAAGCTTACAATGGTAGAAATCTTGGAGAACATAGAGAACACTCAGTGACCTTGAAATAGGCAAAGGTTTCTTAGATTCAGCACCAAGAACATGATCCATCAATAAGTGTTCATCAACACGAAGGACTTCTCTTCTTTAAGAAGCACTGTTAAGGGAATGCAAAGACAAGGCAAACTTGGGGAAAACTTGCTTGCAAACCATCTTTCAGGGAAAGGAGTTGCATTTAGAGTAGAGCATTCTCACAACTTGATACATAAGAAAACAGTCCAATGAAACATACACAAATGATTTAAACAATGCTTCACCAGATGATGTATATGTATACATACATACATATATATGGTAAATGAGTACATGAAAAGATGCTCAACATTATTATTGTTAGAGAAATGCAGCTGTAAGCCACAGCGAGATGCCATTCTATACCTGTTAGAATGCATAAAGTTAAAAAGACTGTTTATACCCAGTATTGGGGAGGAGGTGGAACAACCAACAATCTCTTACACATACACCACAGGTAGGAATGGCAATGGAAAAACCGCTGTGGAGTAGTGATTTGGCCGATTCTTGAAGAGCTAAGTATGGAACCACTGCGTGACTCAGCCGTTCCACTCCTGGACATTTACCTGAGATAAACAAAAGCGAGTGTCCATACAGAGACTCCTACACAAATGTCTGTAGCAACTTTATGTGCAATGGCCCAAAGCTGAAAATAGTCCATCAGCAGGTAAATGGCTAAAGACATTTTGGTAGGTCTATGCAATTGAGTACTGTTCAATAATAAAAAGAAGTGAAATATCTATGGGTGCAACAACATGAATGATTTCCAAAATCATTGTATGGAAGGAAAGGAATCAGACCAAAGAGAGTATAAACTTTATGGTTTCATTTGTAAGAATTCCCGCAATTACAAAATCACTCAGAGGACAACTGAGTGATGCCTAGGGCTGAGGGTGGGAAGGCAAGAGTTAGTCTGGAAGGGGCAGGAGGGAGGAATTAGGAAGTAGCAGGAAGAATCTTCTGGGGGAGATTTACTCGTTAGGTCGACAGTGGTAATAGTCTCGTGGGTGCGTGCATCTGTTAGTCACTCAGTCGTGTCCAACCTCTTTGCGACCCCTTGGACTGTAGCCCTCCAGGCTCCTCTGCCCATGGGATGCTCCAGGCTAGAATACTGGAGTGAGTTGCCATGCCCTTCTCCAAGGGATCTTCCTGACCCAGGGATCGAACCCGGGTCTCCTGCATTGTAGGCAGATTCTTCACCGTCTGAGTTGCGAGGGACCAAGGTTTCATGGGTACATCCATAGGCCCATACATATCAAGTTGTAAAATTTTATAGTATGCCAGTTATACTTCTCAATAAAGCTTTTTAAAAATATAATCCTTTTAATTTTTACCTAGATAAGCCTTTTTTATTTTTTCCTGCAAACTGGACAATACTTTCTAAATCGCTGCAGGTACAGATGTGGGTCTGCTTGACAGCTGCATTCCACATTCTTGATCGCTACCCTGGCTTTCTAGTTTCAACCAGTCACAGAAGAGTCTGTTTCTGTCCTTGACTGCCCTCCTCCCTCTGACCTTCCTTTTAATCTTCTGCACCTCTCCCCTTTGAGCCCCGCTTTCTTTTGGTGACGCTGTTCACCTCCATGCGCTCTTGTGGCTGCTGCGCATCTTCTCTTGTCCCCTCCGCCCGTGGTCAGATTGTGGGGTGGCTTTAGGCTTTCCAGCATTTCTTCTAGCACATCCTACAGCATCTTTTTATTCGGTGCTTCTTTGACACAACACGTGCTGTGGGTTAGACACCACGGAGAGAGGAATTACGCATCTCCCTCACAGTCTGGCTGTCAGAAACTTTTTACCTTAGTCACAGCTCAAAAAATATTAAGTGCAGTCGCTTCCTTTTGTTCCTCCTCATCTGTTTACCAGGAGACCAGTCCTCCACAGGAATGGAGGACTTCATTACCTCTGCGCATCCTTTTTCTGCCTTGATTCCTAGGCACTTCTTGTGGGAGCTTCAGACCTTACATTATTGACCTGTCAAAATCCTGGCCAGACGTTTCTACTGCTGCAGTCTGATTTATTATGCCATTTCTCAGAACTGACATCTTAGAAATCTTAAACTTGGCAGGCCCACTCCCTGACAATAAAGTTTTATTTTTTTACCTCTGCTATTTCTTCATTTCCAGTAAGCCAGATATCAAAATTCATCCAGACATCTGTTCTCAAGAGCTGTTCCTATCATCTCAATCAAATAATCCTTCTTGACACGTCCCCTTCTAAAGGCTTCATTTCATTATGGCCGAGGGTGTCTTCTTTGATCCTTCCAGCATTAAACATTCACTGAACCCACAATTCCCTCATTTCCATAACTTGCAATAAGTGAACACTCTCTTTTGTGTTTCTGTCACTGAAGCTTTCCACTCTATGTATTTAAAGCTCAGACTTTTTCTATCCTCCTCAACCCATCTCAGAGGAAAAACTTTTCTTATATGTTGCTTCATATTAAGTTGTCTCTTTCTCTGCTGATTTGAAAGTCAAGGTTTTTATAATTTCCATAATTACTTGTACAGGCGTCTATTTCTGTGGTTTCTAATACAGTAATCTTTTTGTATATGAGTTGCTACTGTATTATTGTGCTTTTATAATACTTTAATATGTGTTAGGTTCTCCTTTCATTATTCCTCTTTTAAAAATAGCCACTCTCAGATGCTTATTCCAGATGACTTTAGGATAATATTATTACATTTCCCAAAATTATATTGCAGTTTTTTGCTAGAATTGTAATTACAAATTAATTAGAGAATGAATGACTTTAACCAAATTATTTCTCTCATCCTGACACATAATCTCTTGTCTCTGTGATGAAGGTGTTTACATTTATCTCTTACTATAGCTTGTAGTTTGCTTCTCATAGGTTTTGCCTAGTTATTATTTTAGGTATTTTATACTCTTTGTTGATAGTATAAGTGGCATTACTGGGGTTTCCTTCTAACTTTCAATGCTCTCTGTGTGTGATTTCACCCAGCCCTATTAATTTGATGACCAGCTCTGTGTGGAATGCTTCCAAATCCACAGTCTGACCTACAGGTGCCGTATTTCTATTCTTCTTTTCATCACTACTTTGTGTTGCAGAGATATATCAGTTCTCTGTATTTAAAAACAAATTCTTGGGCTTCCCTGGTGGTCCAGTGGTTAACAATCTGCCTTGAAATGCAAGGGACACTGGTTCAATTCCTGGTCCTGGAAGATCCCACATGTTGTGGAGCACCTAAGCTCATGCACCTCAACTACTGAGTCAGTGCTCCGAAGCCTGTGAGCTGCAGCTAATGGAGCTCACAAATGCTAGACCCCGTGCTCCACAACAGGAGAAGCGGCTGCAATGGGAAGCCCATGCACCTCAACTACTGAGTCAGTGCTCCGAAGCCTGTGAGCTGCAGCTAATGGAGCTCACACATGCTAGACCCTGTGCTCCACAACAGGAGAAGCGGCTGCAGTGGGAAGCCCATGCACCTCAACTACTGAGTCAGTGCTCCGAAGCCTGTGAGCTGCAGCTAATGGAGCTCACACATGCTAGACCCTGTGCTCCACAACAGGAGAAGCAGCTGCAGTGGGAAGCCCTTGCACCGCAACTAACGGTAGTCCCTGTTTGCCACAACTAGAGAAAGCCCACGCACAGCAATGAAGACCCGCCATGGCCAAAAAATAAAAATAAGTAAATAAAACCTCAAGTTTTAAAATGAGTAAATTCTTCTTTTTCTGCCACTCCACACTGCCCTCCCTCTGTGTTACTATCTTAATTTTATCACTGCTCTAGCAAAACAGCGCCAACACTGTGAAGCCCTCTGGTCTGTCTGCCAGCTCTTTCGGTTGGGCCTCCATGCTTTCTCATGTGTCTGTCTCCTTCCTCCCAGAACCACTGTCTTGTTTTGTTCCAGCCTGTGTTGCTTTGTTCTCTGACTTTGCTGTGGTGGTTTCTTTATCAGTGCTTTGGCCTCTGGTCTCTGTTCCCATTCTAAACCCAATATTCTTTTCTAAAACGATCATAGACTGTAAGATATTGATGTCATTATTGGCCCAAGATGACTCTCCTTTGCTCCTTACCTAATGAACCCCAAATGGCAAGCCTGCTAGTGGAGGTGATGGAATTCCAGTTGAGCTATTTCAAATCCTGAAAGATGATGCTGTCAAAGTGCTGTACTCAATATGCCAGCAAATTTGGAAAACTCGGCAGTGGCCACAGGACTGGAAAAGGTCAGTTTTCATTCCAATTCCAAAGAAAGGCAATGCCAAAGAATGTTCAAACTACCGCACAATTGCACTCATCTCACATGCTAGTAAAGCAATGCTCAAAATTCTCCAAGCCAGGCTTCAGCAATACTTGAACCATGAACTTCCTGATGTTCAAACTGGTTTTAGAAAAGGCAGAGGAACCAGAGATCAAATTGCCAACATCCGCTGGATCATGGAAAAAGCAAGAGAGAGAGTTCCAGAAAAACATCTATTTCTGCTTTATTGACTATGCCTGACTAGTATATGTTAATGGTTCTGTTTTTCTATTTCCATGAGGTTTTTGAAAGCATTGACTTGAGGGCTTCAGTATTTTTAACATAGGTCTTGATAAATATTGAACTTTGTGAAATAAATGCAGCCTGGAAGAACTGTGGGGTATCTTTTGCATATATCAATAGATAGGTATAATGGAATTTGACGACGCTGAGCTCTTCTTGAGTTCTAACACTGAACCATCAGCACCAAGCGTGGATTAGCTCATGTTAATCTTACAGCCCTCCTGCAATGCTATCATAAAATCTTTATTCTACAGGTAGGGAAAGGAGCCTCAGAAAGAGTGAGGTATTGATTTCCTGATGATCCTGATACCTGGTGAAGTCAGGATTTGAATTCTGCTGGCTTAACTCTAAGAGTTTTAACTTTAAACTTCTGTCTTCTGTTGTCTCGCCTACAGCATACGGTTTCCTGAAATGCAGTGCAAACATAATTGATTCTTGGCATGAGCTCGTTTCTGACTCTGTGGTTTTCCTCCTTGCTCTGTATGGTTTGCAAGTCTACTCCCCCCCCCCCCACCCACTTACTTTTATTTACATTTATTTTTTAATCTATATTTTATCATTCTTTATTATAAGCCTCTTCTGTTTTTGTTTTGTTTTAAAGTATGTGATTATAACTTATAAATAGTTAACTCATTTCACTCAGTTAAATTTGTATTGACCGTCTCCTCTGAGGCAAGCATTTCTCTGGATACTAAAGGTACAGGGGCACGTGAGATATGCATGATTTTGCCTCAAAAGGACTTAATGCTGGGCTCAGTGTGTTATGGGACCAAACTTGAATCCACTTGCCTGCATGCAGTAAAGCCAGTATACTAACACCGGGTTGAGGTGAAGGAAGATGCAGGCACCAAGCAAGGAGTCCAGGGCAGCTAATGCTGAAAAGATTTGAAGTCTCTGAGCAGTTTTCAGGCGAAGGTTTCTAAAGAGAGGGTGAAGGAGAGGGGTTGTGGGGTATGTGATCCGCTCATGTTCTTCTGATTGGTTGGTGGTGAAGTAATTGGCAGTCACCATCATCAACCTTCTGGTTCCAAAGGGTCTGTGGGCTAGTGCTTATGGGTCAACATATAGTAAAGTTCTCCCACTTGCTGGGGGTTTCAGTATCTGCAAAACAGATCACAGGACATGGCTCAGAATATTATCTATAGCCCCTGAGGAGGTGGCTAAATTATTGATATTATAATTTTTTCTTGCTTGACTGTTTTCCTTTCTTTCTGTGTTTTCTCACTTCTCTGATAAATTTATTCTTTGAAGGTTTTCTACAGAGAAAAGGCAGGCAGAGGTCACGGGGAGAGTCCTGTTCTGGGGAGTTCCTGTAGTGTCCTACTTAGCTACTAGTGCAGTCACGCTGCTTAGTGTGTACAAGTTAACGTGTGAGCATTCTGAGAACATTTCTTCAAAAACTAGGACCATAGGAAAAATAAAAGATGCACACTGACTGTATTCAATAAGTATAAAAAGAAAAAGGATGACAAAATATATACATATACTTTTATAAATTACTTATTGAATTGTCTTGCTCTTAATGGATCAGATTATTTCAAATTTTTCACTCTTTTCAACACTATTGTATTGAACATTCCTGTAGCAAGGCCATTGTCCACATCTACAAATTTTTTTTTTAAGATAAATTCTAATAAGTGGAGTTACTGTGTTACTTTGATGCAGTAATTTCAAGGCAATTGTATGCATTGCTAAATTACAGGTAAAATATTTAGATCTCCACTGTTGATTGTTTTAAAATCAGAAAGAGGCCAGTGCCAAACGCCATAGTAGATGTCGCTGGTGGAGGCTGTCATGTGATTATTTGTATTTCTGTGTTATATATATATATATATTTTTTCCCCCTAAACTTTCTTCAATGAAAGCATAAAATAAAAAAGGATGTTGATTTTTCTACAAAGTTTCTAAACCTAAAACTTGAAAAAAAAACCTAAAAAAGAGATTTCTTTTAAAATTTAATGTTGAATCAACTTTGATGAATAACCTAAGATACTTCATATTTTCTTAGATAGTAGGATATATCAATTTGATATATCTTCTTTAATAAGCTATGAAACTTAAACCTGCTTTATCAAAACTTCCGGTCTTATTTTTAACTTTTCTTTGCCAAGTGGTTAATGTCACAAAATTAAAATGAGAGATTCAGAGTTTTCCCCCTTACTTTCGTTTAATGGTATTAATTTGACCAGAAAGCCAATTTTATAGTTTTAGATCATTTTCTTCATAAAGGTGTGTTTTTGGTTATTTAAATTAAATCTCAAATAAATGATATTTTGGTTTAGAAAATTGTATCTTAAGTTATATTTTTCTGACAAGTAGACAACCTTTAAAAATTGTTTGGATTTTTTTGAAAGCTAAGAGTGAGACAAAATACAACTGCCATACTTTTTCCAATATAAAATACTTATTTCTGTATTGTTTGGAGTGTCTGCCACATCAAATGAGTCTTTCTGCTAGATTTTCGGGGCTTCCAGCATCTGGCCTTACTCTGCTTTTCCACTTCACATCACAGGTACCCACTGCTAGACCAGTCCCTGCTCTCACGCAGAACCCTGAGCTGTCGGTGTTCATACCCTCCACCTGCAGGGTCTGCCTGGATGCGCAGGCTCCCTCTCGCTCACCTAACTCTTCCCCCCTCCTGCCCCCACGTGGCCACCATATAATTTGATTTGATTATTTTCTTTTTTTATAGTTTTTAAGCTTGTGTATAGTTTTTAAGTGTATATATATTTTCTGAATCAATACACTGCAAAAGTTCAATAAATGTTTCTAATATGCTTCATAAATTCTTCTATGATTTAAAAAATTTAATTACTGCAGAAAGTTTCCAAAGGGCTTGGTTTTTCCCTTAAGGAATAATTTATAATCCTGAGAGGATGCTGGTTTACTATAGATTCTCATCAGAAAGACTATCTCTTTTTTAGTATTCCTATGAATAATTTTTCATCAATAAGCATTATAATGAAAGGGACTTCTCAAATAGGTCAGTGGTAAAAAAATCCACCTACAAAGTAGGTTCAATCCCTGGATCTGAAAGAGCCTCTGAGGAAGGAAATGGCAACCCACCCTAGTATTCTTCCCTAGAGAATCCCATGGACAGAGGAGCCAGGCTACAGTCCATAAAGTCACAAAGATCAGACATAACCTAGTTTAGTTCAGTTCAGTCACTCAGTCACGTCCGACTCTTTACAACCCCATGGACTTCAGTACGCCAGGCCTCCCTGTCCATCAGTGAGTGACTCCTGGAGTTGACGCAAACTCATGCCCATTGAGTTGGTGATGCCATCTAACCATCTCATCCTCTGTCTTCCGCTTCTCCCGCCTTCAGTCTTTCCCAGCATCAGGGTCTTTACAAATGAGCCAGCTCTTCGCATCAAGTGGCCAAAGTATTGGAGTTTCAGATTCAACATTAATCCTTCCAATGAATATTCAGGACTGATCTCCTTTAGGATGGACTGGTTGGATCTTCTGGCAGTCCAAGGGACTCTCAAGAGTCTTCTCCAACACCACAGTTCAAAAGCATCAATTCTTCGGCGTGCAGATTTCTTTATAGTCCAACTCTCACATCCATACATGACTATTGGAAAAACCATAGCCTTGACTAGACAGACCTTTGTTGGCAAAGTAATGTCTCTGCTTTTTAATATGCTGTCTAGGTTGGTCATAACTTTCCTTGTAAGGAGTAAGCGTCTTTTAATTTCATGGCTGCAATCACCATCTGCAGTGATTTTGGAGCCCCCAAAAATAAAGTCAGCCACTGTTTCCACTGTTTCCCCATCTATTTGCCATGAAGTGATGGGACTGGATGCCATGATCTTTGTTTTCTGAATGTTGAGCTTTAAGCCAACTTTTTCACTCTCCTCTTTCACTTTCATCAAGAGGCTTTTTTAGTTCCTCTTCCCTGTCTTCCATAAGGGTGGTGTCATCTGCATATCTGAGGTTATTCACATTTCTCCCGGCAACCTTGATTCCAGCTTGTGCTTCATTCAGCCCAGCGTTTCTCATGATGTTTTCTGCATATAAGATAAATAAGCAGGGTGACAATATACAGCCTTGATGTATTCTTTTTCCTATTTGGAACCAGTCTATGGTTCCATGTCCAGTTCTAACTGTTGCTTCCTGACCTGGATACAGATTTCTCAAGAAGCAGGTCAGGTGGTCTGGTATTCCCATCTCTTTCAGAATTTTCCACAGTTTGCCGTGATCCACAAAGTGATCCACACAGTCAAAGGCTTTGGCATAGTCAAGAAAGCAGAAATAGATGTTTTTCTGGAACTCTTGCTTTTTCCATGATCCAGCAGATATTGGCAATTTGATCTCTGGTTCCTCTGCTTCTCTAAATCCAGCTTGAACATCTGGAAGTTCATGGTTCATATATTGTTGAAGCCTGGCTTGGAGAATTTTGAGCATTACTTTACTAGCATGTGAGATGAGTGCAATTGTGCGATAGTTTGAGCATTCTTTGGCATTGCCTTTCTTTAGGATTGGAATGAAAACTGACCTTTTCCAGTCCTGTGGCCACTGCTGAGTTTTCCAAATTTGCTGGCATATTGAGTGCAGCACTTTCACAGCCTTATCTTTTAGGATTTGAAAGAGCTCAACTGGAATTCCATCATTTCCATGAACTTTGTTAGTAGTGATGCTTCCTAAAGCCCACTTGACTTCACATTCCAGGATGTCTTGTTTTAGGTGAGTGATCACACCATCGTAGTTATCTGGGTCGTGAAGATCTCTTTTGTACAGTTCTGTGTATTCTTGCCACCTCTTCTTAATATCTTCAGCTTCTGTTAGGTCCCTACCATTTCTGTCTTTTATTGAGCCCATCTTTGCATGAAATGTTCCCTTGGTATCTCTAATTTTCTTGAAGAGGTCTCTAGTTTTTCCCATTCTATTGATTTCCTCTATTTCTTTGCACTGATCACTGAGGAAGGCTTTCTTATCTCTCCTTGCTGTTCTTTGGAACTCTGCATTCAAATAGGTATATCTTTCCTTTTCTCCTTTGCCTTTGGTTTCTTTTTTTTTTCACAGCTATTTGTAAGGCCTCCCCAGACAACCATTTTGCTTTTTTACATTTCTTTTCCATGGGGATGGTCTTGATCCCTGTCTCCTGTACAGTGTCACAAACCTCCGTCCATAGTTCATCAGGCACTCTATCTATCAGATCTAGGCCCTTAAATCTATTTCTCACTTCCACTGTATAATCATAAGGGATTTGGTTTAGGTCATACTTGAATGGTCTAATGGTTTTCCCCACTTTTTTCAATTTAAGTCTGAATTTGGTAATAAGGAGTTCATTATCTGAGCCACAGTCAGCTCCCGGTCTTGTTTTTGCTGATTGCATAGAGCTTCTCCACTTTTGGCTGCAAAGAATATAATCAGTTTGATTTTGATGTTGACCAGCTGGTGATGTCCACGTGTAGAGTCTTCTCTACATGTGTTGTTGAAAGAGGGTGTTTGCTATGACCAGTGCATTCTCTTGGCAAAACTCTATTAGCCTTTGTCCTGCTTATTCTGTACTGCAAGGCCAAATTTGCTGTTACCCCAGGTGTTTCTTGACTTTCTACTTTTGCATTCCAGTCCCCTTAATGAAAAGAACATCTTGTTTGGGTGTTAATTCTAGAAGGTCTTGTAGGTTTTCGTAGAACCATTCAACTTCAGCTTTTTCAGCATTACTTGTCAGGGCATAGACTTGGATTACCATAATACTGAATAGTTTGCCTTGGAAATGAACAGAGATCATTCTGTCGGTTTTGAGATTGCATCCAAGAACTGCATTTCAGACTGTTTTGTTGACCATGGTGGCTACTCCATTTATTCTAAGGGATTCTTGCCCACAGTAGTAGAGATAATAGTTATCTGAGTTAAATTCACAACCTAGTGAAAGAACAATAATAACAAGAACACAATGAAAAGGATGTCAGAAATGTATTTGAGTCCTGCTTCTTCTATTAACTATCTTTCTAGTGTTAGATATGGGGCCTGATTTCCTTTATCTGCAAAAGGATTGGATTATACTAGATTTTTCATAAGACTCCTTCTATTGCTTTGAAATACTGTTTGTCTTATATATTCCAGCGTGGATGTGGTGTCCTTCCTGATGATGCTAGCACTTACTCTGTAGAACATAATCAAGACGGAACTTTCGTTTTTAATTCTTAGTTTGCTCATAGACTAATATTTCTATCAGTCATGTAAATATTGATCACATGTAGGTTTTAGATGCACACTATTACAGTTCAGCTAGTTGCTTCAGAAAGTCTGCTGATTTTATTAAATTCCATAGGAAAAAATATTATAAATATGTTACATTTCATCTCATACTTTCCCTCTTAACTTTAATAATCTTGGAAAAAAATTCTTTTTCTTTCATAAAACTCACAACATTGAAACAGGAAGCTTAGGTCAGTGTCAGAATTTCTTCTTAATTCAGGCCTCATCATTCAGTCTGGGCAAGGTATAGGAGCTTGCCTTCTTTGTGTGGTTCTACTGAAGTGTTTGTCCTCTGTGAAAGCCAATACAGTCAGCGGTGCCAGCAGAGATAAAGAGCCGCGTAAGGTTGTATTTTAGTGGCAAGGCTGTTTTGTGACCATGTTCTGCAGGCAGACTAGAGGTGACAGTATTATTTACTTTTGTTGCTTGGGGTCCAAAGAGAGAATAAATTGCTATTGATTTTTGAGACATTGCAGTGAAGGGTCTGAATGCCTTCAGAAGAGCTGGGTGGCAGGACAGCCAGTGATCATACAGACTGCCTTTGAAAATGAAAATTCATTTTCTTGTTATTGTCATAAAGATTTTTTTTTCAGTCTTAGCGGTTACAGGATGATGTGGCTGTGGGGCTTGTGCTATTATAAATGTTTTCTGTCCGCCCAAAAGAATAGAATTCAGCACTTTTCACAAGCAGTCTGAAATTGATAAATAGAGTTCTGTGTGTACACTTGCATAAATGTGATAACCTGGACTTGGAAGTGAGATTTAATTCTGTTAGTATATTAACCACTTTCCCAAGGACAGTTTCAGGTTGTGCCAATATTTGGCAGTACAAAGGAAGAAAATTTGGTTCTTGTCTTATTTTCTTTTAACTTTTATAAGGGAAAAGTGCTTCTTAAGGGATATATTTGCTTCCCTTAGTGATTTTTTATTTTTTCATCCAGGTACAGTGTTCAAGTGCACACTTTTTTTGAATTTGAAAGATAATGAAGACATTCTAAGCATATCCACACCAATGACCCATCCTCTACCCTCATAAGTTTTATCACTCCTTGAAATGTGTTTGTCTTTAATCACTTGTGATAGAAGCATCCTAAATAAACCGCAATCCCATCTTTGGATGGGCTTCTCAGGTGGACTAGTGATAAAGAACCTGCCTAACAATGCAGGAGGGTAAGAGACACTGGTTCAATCCCTGGGTCGAGAAGATCCCCTGAAGGAGGAAATGGCAACCCACTCCAGTCTTCTTGCCTGGAGAGTCCCATGGACAGAGGAGTCTGATGGGCTACAGTCCATAGGGTCGCAGAGTTGGGCATGACTGAAGCTTCTTAGCACTCATGCATGTTTGAATATCATCTTGGAAAGGCCGCCTGTTTTTCTAAGAACTAATACTGAATGAATGGACTCTAAGTTGTGTGTCAAATATTATTGTTAATAATCAAAATCTGATAGAAAATCAACATTCTGACCTTAAGTTTTACACATACATACTTGCTTTAAATTTATATTAAAAAATGATAATTTTATTCTATCTCAGTTGAGTTTCTTTAATCAACAACTTGATAAAATGTATCTGTCCCTTGTGTATGAAGAGGAAAGTTCCTAAATATACTCTAAGAGGAGTCATTGATTCAGAAAAACCTGGGTTAAAATCCAGATAAATTCATTTATATTCCAGGAAGATAGGATCCTTCTTTATGGTGCCACCTCAGGCACAGATACCAAAGGAACAGTGGCCGATTAGCTCATACCATTTACCAGTCAAGTTATTTTTCTTAAATCAATAGCTCACTCCTAATTTAAGACTCTGGGATGGGACTTCCCGGGTGTGCAGTGGATAAGAATCTGCCTGCCAGTGCAGGGGACATGGGTTTAATCCCTGGATTGGGCAGATTCCACATGCCCGGTGCAGCTACGCCCCTGCCCCACAACTGCTGAGCCTGCGCTCTGGAACTGGTACTTCACAAGAGAAGCCGCCTCAGTGAGAAGCCTGCACACCGCGACTGGAGAGCAGCCCCTTGCTTTTCATAGCTAGACAAAGGCCACACACACAGCCATAAAGATAAATAAATTAAGAAAAAAAAAACCTTAAAAAATAGAGGAATCTAGGGTGACTCATGTTTTCAAGTACCTTCCCAAGTACCTCACCTTGGGAAGTGAGAATTATTGGCATCCAGAAATTCCCTGGTGTACAGAAAAGAACTAAATTTAAGGCTTATAATGGCATAGATTGGGAAAGAGGTTGCAAATGGGAGTAATGTCCTCAAATTAGGAGGTGATATTATAATAAGCGGTTAAAGCATCTGCCTCCAATGTGGGAGACCCGGATTTGATCCCTGGGTCGGGAAGATCCCCTGGAGAAGGAAATGGCAATCCACTCCAGTATTCTTGCCTGGAGAACCCCATGGACGGAGAAGCCTAGTAGGTTACAGTCCACCGGGTCGCAAAGAGTCAGACACGACTGAGCGACTTCACCTCACCTTAGAATTTCTTAATTCTAAATTTTAGCTTACTATGCAGACCCCTAAATAAAGAGTCCTCTTTGAAGCATAATATTTTTAAATGGAGGGATTTGTAATTCAAGAAGATACAACTTTTAATGTTTTTGACTGTCTTGTTACTATATAATCATTTTATGTTTCCTGACAGTTTGTTACTACTAATATATTCAGATGTGAACACATGTAAAAAATATGTTTACTTGATAATACACATTTTTTAGTTTCACAAGTAGAAATTTCAAACTTCTAAGATAATGTAGGGTGCCCTTGGCTGTGGAGAGGATGGGATAGCAGGAAAACAAAAAAAGCATCGGTTTTAGTGGTTTAGAGACTTGAGTGCAAAACTCATTTCTTCCAGCTGCTCGTATGAATTAAGTAAAATTGTTTAACCTCTTCAGGCCTTAGTGTATCAGGTTATGAGATGCCGATATGTATTAACGTCTATCTTAAAATGAAAAGGAAGTCAGTGGTGTAGATGAAAGTACATTGTTAACATCATCATCACCATCAGCCTGCCCTCCTAGAGTGAAGTGACTGCTTGGAAAGCAAGTGTTGGAGTTGGAGAAAGGCAGCTGAAAGGCTCTGTTGTATTCTGGCTTCAGGTTTCAAGGGCCTATTGTATATTTCTCATTCTGCAGCCTTGAGTCACCCTAAGCTGTCAATTGTGACCATCAGTATTTTTCTGCAAGTCAACCAACTTTGGCAGGGTTTAAGGAGCTTAAAGAAATGTTGATAATTTAGGATAGGCTTCAGGTTGGTAATTATTCCTACGTTTCAGCCTCAATCACAGGAACCAGCGCCTCCGTTTTACTGGGTGCAGGCCTTGAGGCCTCGGGGTGCTACAGCTTGAACCTGTACCTGGACTCCGGTCACACCGTTTGCCTCAGTGCTCAAGCTCTGCAGTATCTTGTTGCGTGGTGACCGCAGCCTTGGCTCTTCATCCCATGGATGGCTCTATACTTGGCAATTAGTATTGTTGCTATGGGGCTTCCCTGGTAGCTCAGACACTGTTGGTGTGTGTGTTAGTTGCTCGGTCATGTCCAGCTCTTTGTGACCCTATGGACTGTATTCCATCAGGCTTCTCTGTCCATGGAATTCTTCAGGCAAGAATACTGGAGCAAGTTGCCATTTCCTTCTGCAGGGGATCTTCCCAACCCAGGGATCAAACCTGCCTGCATTTCAGACAGATTCTTTACTGTCCGAGCCACTAGGGAAGCCCCACAGAATAGGATACCTATTCATTTACCACATGTAACTCTGTATATAACTTCTTGAACATTCTATAATTTTATCTGTAAAATGAAATAAGAGTAACTCACAAGGCACTTTATATGGCTTAAATTTGAGACACTTTCAATGTCTCAGAAAAAGTTAATATTTTTTCATTTTTATCACAATTGAGGTACCTTAACTTGCATTTATTAAATGTATTTTTGAAAGCTTAGCTAAAAGATTCTAAACAGCACTTTGATTTTATCTACTATAGGTATAGATGATATACTTTGTAATTAATCCATTTTAAACTGAAAAAAATCCTAGCTGACTTGCATCATGATCTACCAAGAAGGAAAACGTATTTTTCATTCTGAACAAAGAAAAGCAAAATGTTCAGGTAGATCTGTCATACACAAAATATAATCTGTGCCATTAAAAGGAACTGTTATATTATCCACTGTTTAGGATTAGCCAGCTTTCTTAATTAGCATGGATAATTGAGGCTTGACAGTTCTTAGTGGTATTATCATGAGTGTCTTTCAGATGCTAATTCCCTTTATTGTCCTTGATTAATTTGTAAGTAATTAGATGGAGTTTAGCAGTAACCTGATGTGTTCACTCTTATTAATATAGGTTGAAATTCATAATTCTGAATACTTTGTAACCTCATTTTAATGTTCCACCTGTAAATTCAAATGCTTGTTTATTATAGAAATGAGGATTAGTTGAATCTGGTTGGCCTCATTATATAAGTGCTTACTTGTTAAATTTTAATGTGCAGATTATAGGTACCAGATACCTCGTAGTACCAAGAAACCTCTGTATTACTTCCCTGATGTAATGCTTTTAACATAGTTACTGACTAGCTTAAAAATGAGTTTTCTGTTTTTAAAACCTGACATAATTTTGCAATGGAGTTTGTACAAAGATTTTACTTTTTGGAAATAATTAATCCCAAATTTATTTGTGACATAAAAACATTATAGAATGCTGCTCCATGTGAACAGCCTTAATTCACCATTCACCAGCTGCATTTGGTTATATTCTTATTTCCTCTGCTTCCCTCAGCTTCCAGAACATTTCGCCCTACTATGAGTAATCTCTTAAGGTCTGTATGGAAATTTGGGTGCTATAACTTGCTTCCTAGAAGGAATGGCAACATCATTTATGTATGTATCAGTGTCTTTTTTTTTTTTTTTCAGATAATGTGGTATGGTTCACATCTGTTTTCCAAAGAATTATAGGTACTTTGAAGATTTTATTATTTTCCTGGAATCAGTGGAAAACCCAAGATATTTCTTCAAGTGTTAAAATTTATATGCTGTTACAATAGTCCTTGGCTTCGCTGGTGGCTCAGATGGTTAAGAATCCGCCTGCAATGCAGGAGACCTGGGTTCAATCCCTGGGTTGGGAAGATCCCCTGGGAAAGGGGATGGCAACCCACTCCAGTATTCTTGCGTGGAGAATCCCATGGAGAGAGGAGCCTGGCGGGCTACAGTCCAGGGGGTTGCAAAGAGTCAGACTTGGCAACTGAACATGCACACACCGGGCTGTCGTGACTGTTAAAAGAATAAATACATGTGAAATGTTTGGAACTATTCTGACACAGGAAAGGCTGTTTACTAAGAATTAGCTAATAAGAAACATAGACCCCTTGGCTCCTGGGTTGCTCACAGGTGTTAGTTGTAGGGATGAAGGCGCATTTGGGAACAGCTGGATACTGCATCACTCTGAGGTCGAGTTCTCCCGATGCAGGGACTTCACCGTCCTTTCATCAGCGAGGCCTCTGGTCCCTCCAGTCTCTCCTCTCTGGGCTAGGTTACTCCTCTACCACCCTGTTCCCCAGCCCCAGGCTTTGAAACAGAAAAACTCAGCAAGTGTACATCTGAATCTTTTCTGCTTCACATTTAACTAATTGTTTTTCTAAGCCTCTGATTCTGCCTTTAAAAAATGCATGAGAATAGAGAACATATCCAATACACAGATATGAATAAATTGTTATTTCAGCCATACCTAACAACCTGAATTTCCTGCATATAGGCCTCTAGGACACAGGAAACATCAAGTGTCCAGGGAAGAACTTAGGATCCCTTTGTTTCTAGTAAAGAAGTTTCTGTGTTCAGCTTCTCCTCTGTGCCCATATCATGTCACTGCTGGTTCCCTAATCAACCCAAAGTATCCGTTGTCTGTGGGTGCCATGCCTCTGCACCTCTGTCTGTGGGAGCGCCACGCCGCTGCACCTCTGTCTGTGGGAGCGCCACGCCTCTGCACTGATATGTTTTCCCCAGTATTACTTAGTTGTGTTTATTCTTGTTTCCACCTGTTTTATTCTGTTCAGCGGCTGCTGTGTTTAGGCATTAGATTTTCCACAAATGTTTCATTAGAAACTTGTTCTTTGAGTTTCTGACTCAATATTATAAGAAACTTAAATCAGGACTGGTCAGTGCTAACAATTCTCTTTTCTTAGTTGAATGTTGTTGTTCAGCACTCAGAATTCTTAGAGTCCTAATTTCATCTCTTTTTCAGTTTGAAAGTCAACAGGTGAGAACCAAATCCTGGAACACCAATTGGATACAATAGAAAGATATGCATTTCTTAATTTGGAGCTGTACATAGTTTGAAGCTGACCACATTAAGATCAGTGAACAAATGACAAAATTTTCAGTCATTTTTATGGCTAAGTGGTATTCCATTGTATGTGTGTATGTTTGTGTGTATATATATATGTGTGTGTATGTATGTTTGTGTGTGTGTATATATATATATATATATCTGTACCTACATACATGTAGATATATGTCACAACTTCCCTGTCCATTCATATGTTAGTGGACACTTAGGTAATTTCCATACCTTGGCAATTACAAATAATGCTGCTATAAACATTGGGCTATGAACACATAGGTGCTTGTATCGTTTGAATTCATGTTTTTATTTTTTCAGCTATATAACCAGAAGTAGGATTGCTGGGTCATTTATAGTTTTATTTTTAGATTTTTGAGAAACTCCCATACGGTTTTCCACAGTGGATGCACCAGTTTACATTCTCAACAATGCTGTATGAGGATTCCCTTATCTCTACTTCCTCACCAACATTTGTTTTTGTTTTTGATGATAGGTGTGAGGTGATATTTTACTGTGGTTTTGATTTGCTTTTCCTCCACGATTAGCAAAGTTGAGCATCTTTTCACGTGCCTCTTCAGTTCAGTTCAGTCGCTCAGTCGTGTCTGACTCTTTGCGACCCCATGAATCGCAGCACACCAGGCCTCCCTGTCCATCACCAACTCCCGGACTTCACTCAGACTCGTGTCCATCGAGTCACTGATGCCATCCAGCCATCTCATCCTCGGTCACAGTCAAAGGCTTTGGCATAGTCAAGAAAGCAGAAATAGATGTTTTTCTGGAACTCTTTTGCTTTTTCCATGACCCAGCGGATGTGGGCAATTTGATCTCTGGTTCCTCTGCCTTTTCTAAAACCAGCTTGAACAGCTGGAAGTTCAGGTTCACGTATTGCTGAAACCTGACTTGGAGAATTTTGAGCATTACTTTACTAGCTTGTGAGATGAGTGCAATTGTGCGGTAGTTTGAGCATTCTTTGGCATTCCTTTCTTTGGGACTGGAATGAAAACTGACCTTTTCCAGTCCTATGGCCACTGCTGAGTTTTCCAAATTTGCTGGCATATTGAGTGCAGCACTTTCGCAGCATCATCTTTCAGGATTTGAAATAGCTCTACCGGAATTCCATCACCTCCACTAGCTTCGTTCGTAGTGATGCTTTCTAAGGCCCACTTGACTTCACATTCCAGGATGTCTGGCCCTAGGTGAGTGATCACACCATCGTGATTATCTGGGTCGTGAAGATCCTTTTTGTACAGTTCTTCTGTGTATTCTTGCCATCTCTTCTTAATGTCTTCTGCTTCTGTTCTTGGCCATCTGCATTTCCTCTTTGGAAAAATGTCTATTCTGTTCTTCTGTCAATTGTTTAATTGGGTTGTTTGGTTTCTTTGATATTGAGTTGTATGACCTATTTGTTGACGTTGGATATTAACCTCTTACCAGTCATATCATTTGCAGATATTTTCTTCCATTCAGTAACTTGTCTTTTCATTTTGCCAATGATTTACAAACTGACCTCAGCAATCAGCAATATTATCCAAAAAACAAAGACACACACTGAGACATACATATCTCCAAATAGAACAAGAGCTCCTATAGCTTTGTTTTCCAAGCTTAGTTATGAATCAGATATCACAGTACAAAACTCAAAATTCCAACCAGTGGTTGGAATAAGATTTTTTTTTTTCTTTTTTGTTTCAGGATTTAGAGATGATCTAGATAAGTGATCCAGAGAGCTCTGGTCTAAAGGTACAGAAGGAGTTATTTCCTCAGGGCAGGAATTCTTAATGAGATTTTTTTTTTTTTGGTCAAGATTTCTCTGGAGTCTAAAGAATATTTTGACCATATTGTCAAAAATTGTATTTTTCTATGGTCATAGGTTTATAGCCAAAATTTAGACCAGATAGTGCTCAACTTGGCCCTGATATCAAGGGCAGATTAGCCCCAGCAGGGATTGTCCCTCTGGGGAAGTAGGGGTCTTAGTTTGATCAGCCCCAGGCTGTTGATTACAGGAGGGAGTCCTGGACATAAGGGAACTTCAGTCCATTTTCCTATCCTGTGTCAATGAAGATCTAATATTTTTAGGCCATTTTTCTTATCATTGGATCATAGCTATAGATTGACCAATCATCTAAAAACATTTTTTTTCCAAGGGGTTCCCAGGTAGGGTGTGGAACCTTAGAGTAAGCAATTCCCATATTAGCTCCAACAATTTGTACTAGATGTCTGGACACTCAAACCAAATCAACAAAACCAAACCAAACCAGAACTTACCAGCTGGGAGTCACATTCCAAATGAAACAAAAGGCAAAGAGATGCCCAGAAATCAAAAGCCAAGTGGCATAAATGCCAAACATGACTTCCCAGTCCCACTAGACCTGCGACCTGGCAGAGTCGATGTTAGCAGCCTTTTCTAGTTCTGATAGTTTCAAGTTATTTCTTGGTTTCCTGCAAAGAAAGTATTGTTTCCTCTTTTAGAACCTTCTAGATACCAATCAAAGTAAGCACTGCCAGCCTTTTCTCATTATGCGTGCAAAAATATCAACCTTGGAATATCAAAAGAACCCCAATTTGGCCATTTTAGGTTGAGATCTCTTTTAGTATAATTTCTCCAATTAACTAGGTACTTGCAAGTACGAGCTCCATACGTATTGCATGAATCCAGCTGGAGTGTTAGTCAGAGAGTGGCTTTCTGACACCACTTTGTTTCTGTTTGTGAGAGATTCTGTTTCCCATTTTAAGCTGAATTTGTCAGAAATAAAAATCACCAGTGAACTTGTGTAGCGGGCCCATGTGCTGCTTGTGAGCTTAACTCCTCCAGGAGTCACCCCAGAGTCGTTTCAGCTCATCTTAAACGTGTCTCGGATTCTGCCTCGGAAAATCTAAGACCACCGTGGCTGCTCAGGTCACTGAATGGCCAGTCCTTACGTGCAACCCCTGGATGAGCAAGTATTTCAATTAATGAGTGGGTTTCCCTATGGGACCACTGCACAGTATGAGGACTAGACCTCCCATCATTCCCGTAAATTTCTCAGTCACCTGAGCAAACCTAAACTAGCTGGGAGGAATCTTGTCCCTTTTCTTCGGAGCAAAGCTGTCATAGATTCTCCTCATTTTTAACCCTGGCAAATTCTATGCTGCTGCTAAGTTGCTTCAGTCGTGTCCAACTCTGTAACCCCATAGACGGCAGCCCATCAGGCTCCACCGTCCCTGGGATTCTCCAGGCAAGAACACTGGAGTGGGTTGCCATTTCCTTCTCCAGGCAAATTCTATAATGGCAGTCAAGTTGAGGAAAAGTGTCAGATCAGCCTCTTAACCACCCAGTCAAGACCGTTCAGTTCCCTACAATGGAGCAACCATGGTGTATTTCAGCCAAGCCCCAGCTATTCCTCAATTTTTTTCCTAATCCAGCCCCCCAACCCAATACCTTTCCACTGGGTGGGTAATTCCCCAGGCATCTTTCAGCCAACCCCCCCACCCAATATCTTTTGACTGGGTGAGAATTTCTCGGTATCTTTCAACCAAGTTCCACTCAATGTTTAGACTCATGAGCAGGTATGCCTCGGATGTTTCACCCGCCCTCTCTCCCCCCAGTATCTTTCCTACTGGGAGGGGACAGGTAACCTGCTCCACCACCAAATAAAACTCAGAATCTCAACCAATACGGGAGATTTGAGAACCAGGAGAGACTTACCCAAATTCGTCTGCACTCGATGAGGAGGCGGATGGGCGCAAGGGGCCGCTGCTGATACCAAAGCTCCAGTTCCTGTGGAGTCCAGTGAAGGAAGGAAGGCCACTCTGAGTCGCTTTGTTGGTTGTCATAACTGTCGACTAAAAAAAAGATGCGCAACTTGGGAGTTGTGGGGTAAGTTTCATTTGAGGAAAAATGAGGACTGCAGCCTGGGAGGCAGCATCTCAGATAGCTCTGAGAGATGGCTCCAAAGCAGAGTGGGGAAGGCCACTATGTTAGGTTTCGGTGAAGGTGGAGTTCAGTACCATTAGGCACTCATTTTATAAAAGGTTTCTTGTTAGTCATGAGGATCTTGAAGGGATTTATTGCTTTTCTTTGTTCAGTTCAATTGCTCAGTCCTGTCTGACTCTTTGAGGCCCCATAGACTGCAGCATTCCAGGCTTACCTGTCCATCACCAACTCCTAGAGCTTGCTCAAACTCGTGTCCATTGAGTCGGTGATACCATCCAACCATCTCATCCTCTGTCATCCCCTTCTCCTCCTGCCTTCAATCTTTCCCAGCATCAGAGTCTTTTCCAGTGAGTCAGTTCTTTGCCTCAGGTGGCCAAACTATTAGAGCTTCAGCTTCAGCATCAGTCCTTCCAATGGACATTCAGGACTGATTTCCTTTGGGATTGACTGGTTGGATCTCCTTGCAGTCCAAGGGACTCTCAAGAGTCTTCTCTGGTACCACAGTTCAAAAGCATCAATTCTTCAGCTCTTAGCCTTCTTTATGGTCTAGCTCTCACATCCTTGTATGACTACTGGAAAAACCATTCAGTTCACTTGCTCAGTCGTGAGCCCCATTTTTGTAACCTCATTGACTGCAGCATGCCAGGCTTCCCAGTCCATCATGAATTCCAAGGAGCAAGCGTCTTTTAATTTTATGGCTGCAGTTACCATCTGCAGTGATTTTGAAGCCCAGGAAAATAAAGTCTCTCACTGTTTCCATTGTTTCCCCATCTATTTGCGATGAAGTGATGGGACTGGATGCTTCTCTAGATATGAGGAGATGCAAGGATTGAGATCATAGAATCTGTTCCTAAAACATCCAACTATCTAAAGACCTATCCCACCAGATTCCCTGGAGTACAGAGTGCCTCCCTCCACCCTGAACTCCCTCAGGGGGTATTGAAGGTCCACAGCTATAGCAGCGCAGGGTCAGTCTCCTGAGACACAGATGGCAAAGGCCTTTGTTGTTCAGTTCAGTTCAGTTCAGTCCTTCACTCATGTCCGACTCTTTGCAACCCCATGAACTGCAGCACGCCAGGCCTCCCTGTCCATCACCAACTCCCAGAGCTTACTCAAACTCAGGTCCATTGAGTCAGTGATACCATCCAACCATCTCATCCTCTGTCGTCCCCTTCTCCTCCCAGTCTTTCCCAGCATCAGGGTCTTTTCCAATGAGTCCGTTCTTCGCATCAGGTGGCCAAACTATTGGAGTTTTAGCTTCAGCATCAGCTCGGTTACTATCATTTAAAGCTTATGAAAGTTGTTAAGGCTTCGATATGGCCAATTACATCCTCCAGCCCCAATGAAAGCACACACACACACACACACACACAGCTGCTAAATGGTCATACCAGTAGAATACAGATCTTTGACCCATTGGGATCATACCAGTGGTAGATTGGTTAGGGTTACCTCTAATTTTTTTAACGTGTATGACCTTAAATTCATAGGAATCCCAGGTTACACCTTGGTATCCATCCCTGTAGATGTCAAGGCCATAGATTAGTGCCAAAAATCCACTGAGTTCCATACCAATCACTCTCTCTAAGTGTAATAATAGGCATAGTTCATAAAGCACCCAGCCTTGTCTCATAATTACCAGCTTGATAATTTTTAGTATGATTTAAGTATTTCCAACATAGAGGAGTTTTTAAACTTAAATGATCATAGCCTGGTGTTAACTATGTATATCCTCCCCATAATTGTGGGAGTTTTCCTTTTAATAGATGAGAGGCTAATTTTTTTATTGAGACTTAGCTTGTCACTCCATTTGAGTTTGAATGACCCTAAGAGAAAGCTTAAATCTATGGCCAGCATCAGAGCAGGTATTATTAATGGCCAGATGACAGGATCCCATCTAGTAATATCATGAATAAATAGCATAGGACTGAACACTCATTTAAATAAATTTCCTAGAGGGTATCCAATCAGAGCCCTAGAGATCCAATCCACCAAGCCCTACCCAATCCACCGAGGTAACCCAGAAGTAGTAGATACAGGTAATTGGCCACAACCCAACAATTGGATTGAGTTTCAAAGTAGCATAGAATCGTGTCCCTGATAGAAAGCATTTGATTGATAAGCATAGGACCAAGGATTCAGGAAAACATAAATGATCATACACACCAGATCAGCATCTTGGGCAAGCTGTCTGCTTCTGATGTCGTTGTCTTCTTGTCCTATTGTGGTGTAGTTTCCTCTGTTTGAACATTGTTTTAAGGTGAGTTTGAGGTCAGCAGTCCCCTCTGTAGACCAGTCCAGCTTAGGGGCCTTTGGAAATGGGAGTTAATCCACTTTGTTGTTCAGTCATTGGCAATGCTCTTCGTAAGTACTGATATGTAGTTGCTGGTTTTTGGACATTCTAACAGAGCAGGGAAAAATAAAAGAGTTAGTAGAGTCAGTTCAGTTCAGTTCAGTTTAGTCGTATTCATAAAATACATTGTATTTTTATACCACGCATGGATTTCATAGGATTTTTTTACAGATTTTTTGGTATTTAGTAATGATATGGTGAATTAATTTTAAGTGAAAGTGTTTTCTTTGCATATAAAATGCATGTTATCTGAGCAGTGGCATTGTATCTGGGTGTGTTGTCACTTTTGCCTGATAAACCTTTTATGATTCTATTATTTTAAGAAAGTATATTGCTTTTCATTTTCCATGATGAAAATATAATAATATAACTTTTTATGAAATATACTTGCAGGAAATGTGAAGTAGAGGAGAATTTGTTTTCATTTATTTTTCTAATACAGAATTTCAGAGGCAGAATAATTTCCTTTTGGCATCCGGTGGGTTAATCCTTCATGAAACTAAACCCCATTTTTATATTTAAATAAAATTGCTTTGAAAAATATGCTTTAATTGAAATCCTATCTAAGGGTAAAATTATGTTATTGATTATGATCAAAATACCCCAGACAGTGATGAATTCATCAATTCCTGTTTCAGTGGTGTTATAAATCTTTTAGTAGGGGCTGGAGAACGTGAACAAGATGAATATTTTCAAATTACAGTAGCACATTACTTATTATGTGTAACTTTCTTAATCTGTATACTGTGCAGGAATGGAAATGGCTTTTAAGAAGCAATGTAGTAAAGTAGCTTACAATGTTATCTATGTCACAAATCAAACTGTAATGAAACCTGTTCCAATATAAACTTTAAAAATGTGAACCAGAAAGTTGACTGAACAGTGTATTTATGTTAAAGGAAGAAAGGCATAAAGTATATACTTTGTTCAGTTCAGTTGCTCAGTCGTGTCCGACTCTTTGCGACCCCATGAATCGCAGCACACACTCCCTGTCCGTAACCAACTCCCAGAGTTCACCCAAACTCATGTGCATCAAGTCGGTTATGCCATCCAGCCATCTCATCCTCTGTTGTCCCCTTCTCCTCCTGCCCCCAATTCCTCCCAGCATCAGGGTTTTTTCCAGTGAGTCAATTCTTTGCATGAGGTGACCAAACTATTGGAGTTTCAGCGTCAGCATCGGTCCTTCCAGTAAACACCCAGAACTGGTCTCCTTTAGGATGGACTGGTTAGATCTCCTTGCGGTCCAAGGGACTCTCAAGAGTATTCTCCAGCACCACAGTTCAAAAGCATCAATTCTTTGGCACTCAGCTTTCTTCACAGTCCAACTCTCACATCCATACATGACCACTGGAAAAACCATAGCCTTGACTATATGGACCTTTGTTGGCAAAGTAATATCTCTGCTTTTTAATATGCTATCTAGGTTGGTCAAAACTTTCCTTCCAAGGAGTAAGCATCTTTTAATTTCATGGCTGCATGAAATCACCATCTGCAGTGATTTTGGAGCCCCCAAAAATAAAGTCTGACACTGTTTCCACTGTTTCCCCATCTATTTGCCATGAAGTGATGGGAACAGATGCCATCATCTTCGTTTTCTGAATGTTGAGCTTTAAGCCAACTTTTTCACTCTCCTCTTTCACTTTCATTAAGAGGCTTTTTAGTTCCTCTTCACTTTCTGCCATAAGGGTGGTGTCATCTGCATATCTGAGGTTATTGATATTTCTCCTGGCAATCTTGATTCCAGCTTGTTCTTCTTCCAGCTCAGCGTTTCTCATGATGTACTCTGCATATAAGTTAAATAAGCAAGGTGACAATATACAGCCTTGACGTACTCCTTTTCCTATTTGGAACCAGTTTGTAGTTCCATGTCCAGTTCTAACTGTTGCTTCCTGGCCTGCATATAGGTTTCTCAAGAGGCAGGTCAGGTGGTCTGGTATTCCCATCTCTTAAAGAATTTTCCACAATTTATTGTGATCCACACAGTCAAAGGCTTTGGCATAGTCAAGAAAGCAGAAATAGATGTTTTTCTGGAACTCTCTTGCTTTTTCCATGATCCAGCGGATGTTGGTAATTTGATCTCTGGTTCCTCTGTCTTTTCTAAAACCAGCTTGAACATCTGGAAGTTCAGGTTCACGTATTGCTGAAGCCTTGCTTGGAGAATTTTGAGCATTACTTTACTAGCGTGTGAGATGAATGCAGTTGTTCAGTAGTTTGAGCATTCTTTGGCATTTCCTTTCTTTGGGACTGGAATGAAAACTGACCTTTTTCCAGTCCTGTGGCCATTTGCTGGCATATTGAGTGCAGCACTTTCACAGCATCATCTTTCAGGATTTGAAATTCCACTGGAATGCCATCACCTCCACTAGCTCTGTTCATAGTGATGCTTTCTAAGGCCCACTTGACTTCACATTCCATGATATCTGGCTCTAGGTGAGTGATCACACCATCGTGATTATCTGGGTCGTGAAGATCTTTTTTGTACAGTTCTTCTGTGTATTCTTGCCACCTCTTCTTAATATCTTCTGCTTCTGTTAGGTTCATACCATTTCTGTCCTTTATCGAGCCCATCTTTGCATGAGATGTTCCCTTGGTATCTCTCATTTTCTTGAAGAGATCTCTAGTCTTTCCCATTCTGTTGTTTTCCTTTATTTCTTTGCATTGATCGCTGAGGAAGGCTTTCTTATCACTCCTTTCTATTCTTTGGAATTCTGCATTCAGATGCTTATATCTTTCCTTTTCTCCTTTGTGTTTTGCTTCTCTTCTTTTCACAGCTATTTGTAAGGTCTCCCCAGACAGCTATTTTGCTTTTTTGCATTTCTTTTCTATGGGGATGGTCTTGATCCCTGTCTCCTGGGCATTGTCACAAACCTCAGTCCATAGTTCATCAGGCACTCTATGTATCAGATCTAGGCCCTTAAGTATAGTTAAAAAGGAATATTATTTACAATTGCAGAATAACTGTCCTGTGAATTCACATAACTAAGGAAGATATTTTAACACTTCAACTTCCTACTATATTATAAAGATGTAAGAGATTATAAATGATTAACCCATAAAACGTTATAGTTTTTTAAAGTCACTAACCATGTATGTAACTTAAAGAATTTTCAAGGTTCTTACAACTTGGTTTTTTGCATGTATATGTTTAGGTATATGTTTGCATCTCTATTTATCTACCTGCCTAACTATCTCCATAGAGTGTACTATTCATTGCATTTTCCATCAAAAAAGTGATAAGACCTGTGTTTGTTTTAAATATTTAAAAAACTATTAAGTGCAATTACCTATTTAAATTTTTTCCTTAAGGTCCTTGTAGTACAATTTGTCCTGAGCATGCTTCCCTGCTGGCTCAGAGGTTAAAGCGTCTGCCTCCAATGCAGGAGACCCGGGTTTGATTCCTGGTCAGGAAGATCCCCTGGAGAAGAAATGGCAACCCACTCCAGTATTCTTGCCTGGAGAATCTCATGGATGGAGAAGCCTAGTAGGTTACAGTCCACAGGGTCGCAAAGAGTCGGACACGACTGAGCGACTTCACCTCACCTCACCTCATACTTGGAATTCAGGTGGTTTATGTGATTTTGGTATCTTAAATACCTGATTGTCAGTCAGTTTACTGAGAATGAAATGTGTAGAGATTTACATTCAAATCATAAGGTTATTTTGTATAAGGTTTACATGGCAATGAGTGCTAAATGTTCAGTTTGTTTTATTATAAGTAAATATTATATTACTATCATTGGCTACAATACCGGAGACCTGAGTTCAGTCCCTGGGCTGGGATTGAATACTGGCAACCCACCAGTATTCTTGCCTGGAGAATCCCCGTGGGTGGCGGAACCTGGCGGGCCACAATCCCTGGGGCTGCGAAGAGTTGGATACAACTGAGCGACTAAGCACAGCACAGCACAGGCTCTTCCCAAGAATTTTCTTAAAAATACCTTTGTATAAAGAGCTATTCTTGACTGAAGAAAGTTGAATAGATACAGTCCCTGTCCACTAAAAAATCATTAAGATCAGTATAGTATGTTGTAAGTAGTGTATAGTGATGAGTAACTGTGAACCAAAGTGCAAAGTAGTAATTTTAAGTGCACCTGGTTAAATTTCAGCAGGATTTAAGAGTGATGTACCATGCACGTGTTTGATTTTGTCACAAGAGTTGGCAGTATGTTGCATTCTTTATGTAAAGAATGCAGAATTATTCAAACTCTCAGAATTATTCTCATAGTATTTTATGTTAGTATTTTTTTTTCTGAATTGTAAAATTTTACTAAGTGCATCATCTCTTTCCAATAATTATGTGAGATAGAAACACATGTCATTTCAGATTTGCAGTGGCAGAAACCGAAATGTTCAAATGATAGTGTTACCTAATAATTTGGCGCTTGCGTTTGGCCCAGAGCTCTCTTGACCTTACCACATCGCCACAGGTGATTGAACTGTAACAGGAGAGTGGTCATGGTGAGAGTGCTCAGGTCTACAGACAATATCACGGGTCCCTCGTTCATTTTTGTGGGGCCTTTTTTTGCCATAGGTAGTTTGCAGATGTTTTCTTTCGGTCATTTTAATTTACTGAGTTTAATTTGTTTAATTATAGTAGAGAATACGCCAAAATCTAGATTTAAATGTGAATAACATAAATAGCCTGAATATCTTTCATATTTTAACTCTCTAAACATGTGAAATTAGTTCTTGGATAAGGATGACATCACCATCATGGAGTTCATTAAGCAGAGTACTGTTACTAATTACAAGTAATAATTTATTGAATCTATTTTTTTGGTCAGAGGAACTACCCTCTGAAGGCATTTCCAGTTTCCCACAATCTCAACACTTTGCTGCATTGCTCTGCCTCTATAGCAGCAGGTGTGATTGATTCCGCTGTAATGGTTGACTTTCCAGAACCCTGTAGAATTTTGTTTTGTTAATTTTTTGTTTGCTGTATTTATATGGGCTAACAACAGAGCTTCTGATTTCAGGCCAGGAGTTGGACCATCAGGCATTCACAGATTAACTCGGTCCATTTGACTGTGATGCTGCGAAAGATTGAAGGCAGGAGAAGGGGACAGAGGATGAGATGGTTGGATGGCATCACCGACTCAGTGGACCTGAGTTTGAGCAAGCTCCGGGAGGTGATGAGGGACAAGGAAGCCTGACGTGCTGCAGTCCATGGGGTTGCAAAGAGCTGGACGCAACTGAGTGACTGAACAACAACAATTTGGAGTCAGGCCTCTGGAACATGTAGCTGTGCTAATAAGTTGCTTCAGTAGTGTCTGACTCTGTGCGACCCGGTGGACTGTAGATCACCAGGCTCCTCTGTCCATGGGATTTCCCAGGCAAGAATACTTGAGTGGGTTGCTGCACCCTCTTCCAGGGGATCTTTCTGATCCAGGGATCGAATCCGTATATCTTATGTCTCCTGCATTGACAGGCGGGTTCTTTACTACTAGCACCACCAGGGAAGCCCCCTGGGACATGTATATCCAGCACTAATTTCTGTTATATGAGTGCCATAGGCTTTATATATAATCTAGAAATCAAACATAGACCCTTAGGATTTTAGTGAAAAAAAATCACATTCTAAAGTTTTAACCTCATATGATGTTTATTGCTTACTATTGGTATTAAGCAAGGACATCACTGTTTTATCTCTCTACCCTAGGAAAGCATGTTATGCCCACTCTAGGACAATATTCAAGCATGACCGTATGCATATGCCTCAATATAGACTGGAATAAAAATACTCTAATTTCCTATTGTTATATATTTTATTTTGTTATTGTGTCTCCTTCAAAGAAATATGATGATATATGAACTACTCTGACAAAAATATTGCTCCAGCCTTATGTTAATGTGAAATTATGACTAAGAATTAAAGTTTTGGGGAGAAAACTCCAAGTTTATAGTCCTCAAAGCAAGCATAATTCATGTAGACTGCATAAACAGTATATATTAAGGCATACATTTTACTGCATATCTGCTAATAAGAAGATGCTACATATCTGCGTCCAATAGGCTGAGTTACACTTGCTGTGGGGCCATAATTTTGAAGTCTTCATGTGCATGTTAAATTCTCAAATGTAACATGCCAGTAACATAATATTTTTATAAGATATATTATTTGATCCTAATAATTTGGTAGGTAAGAAAGTTTTGTTTTTTTTTTTTTTTAGGAGAAGAGAAAGTTAATAAAAATGGAATTTAAAAAACTGCCATATTAGAAAATGTAAAAGTATGGGCATTTTTGCATCAATTAAGAAAGCAGTAATAAAACTTGCTTTACCATTCTCTGTACACTAAGGAATGTTATCCTTAGACGTCTTATCCAGTTAATGCTGGAATACACCATATCACAAATATCTTTAGAACCAGTAACACTGCAAGGACTGTGATATCCCACAGCCCAGATTCTTTAGCTGCTTATCTAAAAATCAAAGTCCAAGTGGGCTCTGTGTTTCATTATCAATCACACGATGAGTTCATGGCCAAGTTGGAACTCTAAATGGTATTTTATGGCTTCCTGCTCAGTGCTTGAATTGTTTATACTGCCCTTATTTTAACAGTAGCTGATTATTAATTATCTTTTACGGGGCTTTGATGATAACTGTTACGCACAGTAGATACATATTTCATGAAATAGACTTTATAAATTTGTGATGCATCCACTTTATTTCTGACTTGAAGTGACTTATATGTGGAACATTAATGGAAAAATGCTCAGGAACTCCTGGTGCACTTCAGACAGCTGTATTTAAATTCTCCTTTGAACGAAATCCTTAACATTGATCAAAAATAAATAAGTAGAAACTCTTATATTTCCTAGTACTGTGGAGCATATGGAAAATTTTTTTAAATGTATTATTTTGCAAACTAGAAAACAATCAATTAAGAAACAAAATGGAAATATGTCTTAACATTCACTTGTCTTATTTGATGAAGAAATGGTATATACAAGTCAGTTGAAACAACATAGGCAAAGGTTGGCTGTTATTTAAAATGAGAGAAAAGAGGAGACCCTTAAAATCCAGAGTTCTGTGGCATGGTCCTTGGTGGTTCATCACGTGCGTTGTCTGGCTCCTGCTTAGCTAGCCTCTGTGCTGTTCCTAGCGATCCTCTCCAGCAGACTGGCTCCTTGCGTGGCTGTTCCCTTTTGCTGTCCTTCTAGAGAACTGTACTTATGACAGAGAGACTCAGAACATCAAAGTGTTGACTTTAAAATCTTTTAAAGTTAACAAATTTTTCATAGAAGTAAAGTTGCTGTGTGGAATTTATCATCGTGGAATTTTGCTGTATGCAATTCTAAAACTTTTGGATAGCTTCATGCTTTTTCAGTAGATGAAGCATGTATTCTTTGCCCTGAAAACTTCTAAAAGGACTCTTTTGGTGCTTAGCTTCTTGTATTTTTCTAAAAATTTAGTATTAATAATTGTTGGAATAATTAAATGAGTGGAATAAAAATAGTTGTTGATTAAGAATTAACATTAATTTTGTTGTTGTTGAATCGCTCAGTCACATTCAATTGTTTGTGACCCCATGGACTGCAGTATGCCAGGCTTCTCTGTCCTTCACTAGCTCCCGGAATTTGCTCAAACTCATGTCCTTTGAGTCCATGATACCATCCAACCATCTCATTTACTCAAATTTGGTTTTAAGGAGCTTTGTTAGTATAGATTGGGGATTTTAATCACACCCGTGTGTGATTATTACTGCAGCAGAATTGATTACTTATTTGCGATACTGAACAAATATACCTATCAAATAAACATAATGCCATGTACACCAAACAAATCTCTGTTGAATTAGAAACTAAATCTTCTATAGCAGGGGTCCTCAACCTCCAGGATCTGATGCCTGGTGTTCAGAGGTGGAGCTTATGTAATGATACTAGAAATAAAGTTCACAATAAATGAAACACACTTGAACCACACTGAAATCATCCCCACCCCTCCACCACCCCATCTGTGGAAAAGTTGACCTCCACAAAACCAGTCTCTGGTGCCAAAAAGTTTGGGGACCCTTGTTCTATAGTACTGGCTGTGTCAAGGATGTGATAATCAACTATGGACAATTGTATCCACTTATTCCATTCTTTTGCTCATTCATGCATTCTTGCTAATTTTCAAAAAGTATTTATTAGGCATCTCCCATTGCTAGACACTGTACCAGGTGCTATGGGTATGATATGAACAGGAATGTCAGAAATACAGTACCTGTCTTCAAGGAGCAATCGGATTAAACCCAAGACAAGTGTAGGTAATGTCACAAAGGTCTATAAGGAAGTGTGAGGAAAGGAGTTCTGAGGGAGTGACAGTATAGCTGACCTCAGAACTAACAATAAAAAAAAAAAGAAGGGACTGTAGATGTGTGCTTCTTGAGAAACCTGTATGCAGGACAAGAGACAACAGTTAGACAACAGTTAGAACCGGCTGGACATGGAACAGTGGACTGGCTTCAAACTGGGAAAGGAGTGTCAAAGCTGTACATTGTCACCCTGCTTATTTAACTTAATGTATCAATTTAACTTAAATGCATCATGTGAAATGCTGGCCTCCATAAAGCTCAAGCTGGAATCAAGATTGCTGGGAGAAATATCAACAACTTCAGATATACAGATGATACCACCCTAATGGCAGAAAGTGAAGAGGAACTAAAGAGCCTCTTGATGAAGGTGAAAGAGGAGAGTGAAAATGCTGGCTTGAAACTCAACATTTGAAAAATGAAGATCATGGCATCCAGTCCCATCACTTCATGGAAAATAGATGGTGTCAAAATGGAAACAGTGACAGAGTGTATTTTCATGGGCTCCAATATCACTGTGGATAGTTATTGCAGCCATGAAATTAAAAGACACTTGCACCTTGGCAGCATATTAAAAAGCAGAGTCATCACTTTGCCAACAAAGGTCCATCTAGTCAAAGGTATGGTTTTTTCCCAGTAGTCATGTAAAGATGTGAGAGCTGGATGATAAAGAAGGCTGAGTGCTGAAGAACTGCAGCTTTTGAACTGTGATGCTGGAAAAGACTCTTGAGAGTCCCTTGGACAGCAAGGAGATCACACCAGTCAATCCTAGAGGAAATCAACCCTGATTCATTGGAAACACTGATACTGAAGCTGAAGCTTCAATACTTTGGCCACCTGCTGGGAAGAGCCAACTCATTGGAAAAGACCCTGATGTTGAGAAAGATTGAAGGCAGGAGGAGAAGAGGATGACAAAGGCTGACATGGTTGGATGGCATCACCGACTCAATGGACATGAGTTTGAGCAATCTCTGGGAGATGGTGAAGGACAGAGAAGCCTGGCATGCTACAGTCCATGGTGTTGCAAAGAGTCGAGCAAGACCTAGCAACTGCACAACACCACCACATATCAGAAGAAGAGTAGAAAGAACCTGCCCAAAGCTTGTGGTGGGAGAAATACCTGGGGATGCATGTCTGGGGCTGATAAGAGGCAGTGTGGCCAGAATGCTAAGGTGAGGAAGAGTGTATGACCTGAGGTTGGACCATGTCAGAAGGGGCCAGATAATGGAAGGACGTGGTGCTTAGTTGATCATTCCTGGCTGACTCTTTTCAACTCCATGGACTGTAGCCTGCTAGACTCCTGTGTCTATGGAATTTTCCAGGTAAGAATACTGGAGTGTGTTTCCATTTCCTACTCCAAAGATCTTCCTGACTCAGAAATCAAACCCATATCTCCAACTGCTCCTGCACTGAAGGCAGATTCTTTACCACTGAGCTACCTGAATTGGAGATAAATGCCTATGAAGAGGCATATAAACTATTATAGAGCTGGGTGGGGATAGTGGTGGTATTATGTGCTCTCCAGGGCATATGCCTTGTTGCAGTGAGAAGTGCAATGGTTAAAGGGGACAGGTAAGGATGAAAGGAAGCTTTTGGGAACTTGTACTGGAGTGCTGTGGTGAAGATGGTGCTAACAGGTCAGGTCTGATATTTAGAAAGCAATTCAGTAGTGTTTCAGGGAAGAGCCAAATTCTGACTCATTGATGGATCTGTTTCTTTGACTTTAACCTTTGTTTTAAAATTGCTTTTATTATTATCAGTTGTATCCAACTCTTTGGAATCCCATGAGGGTCCATGGAATTCTCTAGGCCAGAATACTGGAGTGGGTAACCTTTCCCTTCTCCAGGGGATCTTCCCAGCCCAGGGATTGAACCCAGGTCTCCTGCATTGCAGGCAGAGCCTTTACTAGCTGAGCCCTTTATTATTATAATCATGCATAATGAACCCAGCCTCAGGGAACCCTGCCCCTCTGCGTGAAAAGATTAACACATCTCCTCCCTAAGGACCAGCCTCAGGGAACCCTGCCCCTCTGTGTAAAGAGATGAACACATCCCCTGCCTACAGGGTTTGACCTCTGGGAAGTTCCCCTGGAAAAGGGAATGGCTTGGAGAGTTCCATTGTCAGAGGAGACTGGTGGGCTACAGGTAGTTCATGGGGTTGCGAAGGGTGGGACACAACTGAGTGAGTAACTTTCACCTTCACTTACATACAATGCAGGAGATCATGATTTGGGTTCTTGGGTTTGATCCCAGGGTGGGAAGATCCCCTGGAGAAGGGAATGACAACCCGCTTCTGCATCCTTGCCTGGAAAATCCCAAAGAGAGAGGAGCCTGGCAGGCAGTAGTCCATGGGGTCGCTAAGAGTAGGACAGGACTGAGTGACTAACACTTCCCTGTGGTTGGCCATTCTAGGAGATATTTGCAAAATAATGGTCTTTACTTTTTCAGTTTTCCCTCTTCTCTCTTCTATAAAAGAACCTCACATCCAGACCCTGATAAGGTGGTTAGAGACTTTAGTCTGCCATCTTCTTGGCCAGCCAGCTTTTTGAATAAAGTCATATTTCTTGCCTCAACACCTTGTCTCTTGGATTTATTGGCCTGTTGTGCAGTGAGCAGACTGAGCTTAGTCTCTGAAACAGTAGAAGTGATGATGAATATTGAAGGCACATGAAGGAGAGGTTCATAGATGACACTCACCCTTTTAGCTTAACGGGATGTAAAATGAGGTAATGAGTTAATTCCCTGGAATCTGAATTTCTGGGGGAAGACTAGGTCACAATTCATGAGAGAGTGAGTGAGTGAGTGAGTGAAGTTGCTCAGTCATGTCCAACTCGTTGCAACCCCATGGACTGTAGCCTACCAGGCTTCTCAGTCCATTGAATTTTCCAGGCAAGAGTACTAGAATGGGTTGCCATTTCCTCCTCCAGGGGATCTTCCTGACCCAGGGATTGAACCCGGATCTCCTGCATTGCAGGCAGACACTTAACTGGTTGAGCCACCAGGGAAGCCCTCACAGGTCATAAATAGCCAATATTTTCCATCTTGTCTTCCAGCTTCATTTCATTGGTAGTCACTGCCTAGAGTCTTAGAAAGTTCATAGGATATTTCATGATCAACTAATTTGAAAAAATACTGAGAATGAATTGTGCTTGTCTATATCCTAATTCAGTTCTTATTTACTCTTAAGTTAACTCTGACACTCTTAGCTGAAAAAGTGCCAATAGGTTAAAGTTTATACAATAGCAATTGCTGGTGAATCCTGACTATGTTCCAGGTATTATTCCAAGGGTACAGTCTACTTTATGTTTTTTAACCTTGAGTGTAGATTAGCATTTAGAACGATATAGGTTGATGTTGAACTCTCTCCTGTTCAAGAATTTATATTAATTGAGCCTAACATGCCTTTTAATAGTGGGATTTTTTTTTATCTATAAGGTGAATTCCTGGTGTATATGGACCTTGAGGAGTACACTGTGTCATGCCACTAATATTCTAAATTACTGTTAGTGAATAATTAAAAGTGAGTTTACATTTCACTCAGTATAGTTATCTCTCATTTATGAGTGTATGTGTGTTTGTAATTATTGGTTTGCAGCTCATATTCAGTGTAAATGGATTATAGCTGAAGCTTTGAGGAGGAAATGCCGTATGGGATTACAGCTTAATGATGACCCAAGTCTGCCGCTCATTTTCTTTGTATCTATCTCAAAGCACAAAAGACCTCCCAGGTAATTGAATCTATCCTTTTTGTGATTGAATTCCAAAGGGGCTTGTTGTAATTCCTTTATATATATATATTTTTTTTTCTTTTTTTGATATAATGATAAAATTAAAACAATTTTCTCAGTGCTGTAACTTACTAAACTTTCTTTAGCAGTAAATTCCATGTGAACATTCATAAAAGCTAAGGGCTTCCCTGGTGGCTCAGAGGTTAAAGCGTCTGCCTCCAACGTGGGAAACCTGGGTTCTATCCATGGCTCGGGAAGATCCCCTGGAGAAGGAAGTGGCAACCCACTCCAGTATTCTTGCCTGGAGAATCCCATGGATGGAGGAGCTTGGTGAACTACAGTCCATGGGGTTGCCAAGAGCTGGACACAACTGAGCGATTTCAATTTCTTTCTTTCTTTATTTGCTAATTAGTATTAATTTGTGTATTCTTTCTCTTTGTAAATACTCAAAAATAAAGATATGACTATGTCTGTATGACTAAATATATAACTATTCAGTATGGGGAAACAGTGGAAACAGTGTCAGACTTTATTTTTTTGGGCTCCAAAATCACTGCAGATGGTGACTGCAGCCATGAGATTAAAAGATGCTTACTCCTTGGAAGGAAGGTGATGACCAACCTAGATAGTATATTGAAAAGCAGAGACATTACTTTCCCGGCTAAGGTCCATCTAGTCAAGGCTATGGTTTTTCCTGTGGTCATGTATGGATGTAAGAGTTGGACTGTGAAGAAGGCTGAGTGCCGAAGAATTGATGTGTTTGAACTGTGGTGTTGGAGAAGACTCTTGAGAGTCCCTTGGACTGCAAGGAGATCCAACCAGTCCATTCTGAAGGAGATCAACCCTGGGATTTCTTTGGAAGGAATGATGCTAAAGCTGAAACTCCAGTACTTTGGCCACCTCATGCAAAGAGTTGACTCATTGAAAAAGACTCTGATGCTGGGAGGGATTGGGGGCAGGAGGAGAAGGGGATGACCGAGGATGAGATGGCTGGATGGCATCACTGACTCGATGGACGTGAGTATGAGTGAACTCCGGGAGATGGTGATGAACAGGGAGGCCTGGTGTGCTGCGATTCATGGGGTCACAAAGATTCGGACACGACTGAGCGACTGAACTGAACTGAAAGTTTCAGGAGGCAAAAAAGTCCCTACTGTTTCTTTAAATATTGGAATGCAATGCAGGAGATTCAGGTTCGATCCAGGGTTGGGAAGAACCCCTGGAGAAAGGAATAGCTACCCAATCCTGTATTCTTGCCTGGGAAATCCCATGGACAGAGACTGGTGGGCTACAGTCCCTGCAGTGGCAAGAGTCTGATACGACTTAGTGACTAAGTCACTACCACCATCACCACATTACAACCATTAAGCAACAGTCTACTAAGGAAATTTTAAAATATCCATAAATTAATCCCACTTTGATTGTACTTTTTTAGCCACATGGATGTCAGATAGTATTCAGTCAATAAAAATGAGATCAATTATTTAAGGCCTAACAACTTTGCTTTAGGTAAGAAGGCCAAAATCATTATATAATAATAACTTCTTTATCTTTTTATTATTTTTGAAACGTTTTCTGTGAAATTTTAAAAAAGCATCTTTTAAATTTACTTCAATAAAAGATCAATAGCATTTTAATTAGTTAAATTTATTTTGTAATAATTATACATAGAGAATTGGTTAGAAAATCATATTTGGATTTGTTAAAAGACTAGAACATTCTTTTAGTATGGAAAGAATGTGAGTTTCTGTTTATTAAGGAAAATAATGTGAGTTTCTGTTTATTAAGAAAATTGGTTTTCTCTTTAATGAATCAGATTTGAAAGGAAAATTTGAAAGGTAAATAACAATTAGAACATTTTGCAGAATGATCTCTTATTGTCCTGATTTGCAGGAAAGAGCCAGTTCTAACTCCATGTTGGATCTATTTCTTTGATTTTAACCTTTGCTTGTCTTTGCTTTTGTTATTATAATCGTACATAATGACCTGCCTCGGGGAACCCTGCCCCTTTGCCTTTGTTCAGCTCACTGGAAAATAATCTGACCCTACCCACCTGTGAGTAGGGTCACCTTTCTTTCTTCAAGAAAGAAGAGATTAACAGATCCCCTCCCCTCCTGGAGGTTGGCCTTTCCAGGAGAAATTTGCTAAGATTGTGGCCTTTTAATTTACTCCCTCAACTCCTACCCTTCTCTGTTTTACACTGGAACCTGACATCCTGACCTCAACAAAGTTGTTTGAGACTTTCCTCAGTCGTCCTCTTGGGTCTGAATACAGTCTCATTGCTGCCTGAACGACTCCTTTCAGAGGGAGCGTGGACTCACTAACAATGATGAAAGGTAAATCAGCCCTACTTTCTTGTTGTTATTGTTCAGTCTGTCAGTGGTGTCTGACTCTTTGTGACCCCAGCGACTGCAGCACGCCAGGGTTCCCTGTCCTTCACCATCTCTTGGAGTCTGCCCAGACGCATGTCCGCTAAGTCGGTGATGCCAGTGATAGCAGTTAATTGTGTGTGTGGGACGAGGAAGCCCTGCACATTCCTGCCTGTGGGGGAGAGGCGCTGGGACTCAGATCTTCCGTCTCCTTAGATCTCCTGCTCCCCTCCACCCTAGCTGCATCTCTGCCATAATGGGAGGAACTGTACACAGCGTGGCATCATTTAGGACTTTGCCTTCTGAAAGGATTGTCACCCCCGAGCTGTCCTTACAAGTCAGCAACCTCATCCTTCCTTTCTCAGAATTACTGTTATCTTCATAGGAGATCGCCTTGGCTCACGCCTGTATTGAGAGGATCCCAAGGGAATGGAGTAAGACCATGGGGCCCTGCAATAAGCCAGTAGAAAAAGAACGGGAGAGAAAGGAGGGTTTTTCTTACTTCTGAGGTCGCACTCAGAGCTATTGATGTTTTTTGCAGATAGCTAGTGGGCGTGGTCCTATATTCAATCTGAGGTTTTAGCCGAGGATAAACATTTATCAAGGGCCTCCCCACTGGCTCGGGGGTAAAGAACCCGCCTGCCAATTTAAGAGCTGTGAGTCCAGATCCCCTGGAGAAGGGAATGACAACCCACTCCAGTATTCTTGCCTGGGAAATCCCATGGACAGAGGAGCCTGGCAAACTACAGTCCATGGGGTCGCAAAGAGTCAGACAGCACTGTCTTAGTGACTAAACAGCAACACCAAAGAGTTGCCAAACCAGCTTCATAAATACTCTGATGTGTTTATAGCTGTTTTGGCTTAGGTGGCGACACTTCAGAGAAAGCGTCCTCACCATTGTTTCCCGGCTGCCATTCCCAGCCAGGCTGGACAACTGGCGGGTTTCCTCTTAAGTCAGCCTCCACTTTAGTGTGTATTGGTGTAGAATTTGGTTTCATGAATGTAGACATTTGAAACGTGAACCCAGAGTAACTCCTAGCAATATTAAAAATGATAAACAGCAGATTGAGTCAGCCATGCACGCCTGTGCTCACAATTGTACAGCATGGCTGTAATTTCATTATTACTGCTGCATTTATTAAAATTATCTCCTTCCAGGGGCAGATGGTCAAGGAGAATAGAAAGACTTATAAGCAAAACTATCCCCACCCTTGCTTATTTTGGTGATCTGTTTTTTAAAGAAAATATTTATTTATTTTTGGCTGCCCTGGGGTTTCTGTTGCTGCCTCCGGGCTTTCTCTAGTTGCGGAGGGCGGCTGCTCTTCACTGCAGTGTGCGGGCTTCTCGCTGCCGTGGCTTCCTTTGTGGGGCACAGGCTCTATCTAGGGCGTGCGGGCTTCAGTAGTTGAGCCTTGGTGGCTCCAGAGCTCAGACTCAGTTGTGGCACTCGGGCTTAGCTGCTTCGCGACAGGTGGGACCCTCCCAGACTGGGGATCGAGCTGGCTTCCCTCACATTGCAAGGCAGACTGTTAACCACTGGACCACCGGGAAGACTGCCGATCTGATCTGTTTTTATATGCTCTTTACTGGATGTCTGTCAGGTCACAACTCCTTTCATACGTGATTTATAGATTCTCCTTAGTTCTCATTAATGTATAGATTTCTAAATGGCATGATTAAGACTCATGAAAGTTGAATGCTTTGTATGATACGTAATTGATCTAGGCATAACTGGAATATGAACCCACTGGCACCATGAATCTGAGATCCTTGTAGGTCTATGACTCAACCTTGATTAGCTATATACTTCTTTGGCTCTCTGTACTTAACCAAATGCATTGTCCTTTGGGGCAGATGGGCCCAAAGTTGACCAGAGGCTAGAGAGGTCTGTATCAGGCTGAGTTGTCCAGAATATTTATGGTTTAGGCATGCTGTCCTGGCATAATTATTACTCGTGCCCCCTTTCACCCTTAAAGTGTCCTGGGTTGTGTGATAAACCACATGGTCACTTTACTTAAAAATTTAACTTCTCATCTCAGTACAATTAAAGCGTGAGCTCTGTGGACATAGAGACCTCTGTCAGTTCTGTTATTGTATCACCATCACCTAGAAGAGTTGTTCTTTGGTCACTAAGTCATGCCCAACTCTTGTGACACTATAGGCTGTAGCCTGCCAGGCTTCTCTGTCCATGGGATTTCCAGGCAAGAATACTGGAGTAAGTTGGCATTTCCTTCTCCAGGGGATCTTCCTCGACCCAGAGGTCAAACCCAGGTCTCCCGCTTTGGCAGGCAGATTCTTTACCACTGAGCCACCTGGGAATCCCACCTAGAACAATATCTGACACATAAATGCCCTCAATAAGTATGTGTTGAATATTGTGTTGACAGAGATTTGATATGTGTATCAGTTGGGGTTCCAGAGAAACAGAACCAAGGTTAGACAGACATAATAAGAGAGCAAGTAATAAGATTTACTTTAAAGAATTGGCTCACATGGCTACGAGGCCTGGCAAGTCTGACATTTTTAGGGGAGCCCAGCAGGCTGGAAACTCAGGCAGGAATTTTATGTGACAGAATTAAGGCAGAATTCCTTTCCCAGGAAATCTCAGGTTTTTTGCTCTTTAACTGACTGTAGGAAGTCCATCTACATTATGGAGGATAGTTACTTAAAGTCAGCTGATTGCAGACGTTAATCACAACTACAAAGTCATCTTCACAGCTGCATCTAAATGAATGTTTGATCAAACAACTGGCCATCACCGCCTAGCCAAGTCAACAGATAAAAGTTAGCTACAGTATGTTTGTACATACTCATATCTACATTGTGAGCCAAGCCAAGAGATAAGTGCTTATTGGTAAAAAGGAGCTTCCTCACACAGTATTAATGTGATTTTTTAGAGTAAAAGATAACCAAGACTTTAATTTCCTCAGAAGAGTTGCATAATGAAAGAATTCTTGTAAATACAGGGAGACTGACTGTTGGAATCTCATGTAGCATAATGTAAAATCTCAGGGCAGAGAATATATGTTATGAAAATGCGGTGTAAAGTATGTTCTTTAGACAGAGCATTCTGAAGCTTTTAGGAGAAAGCTGTCTTGACCTTGCGAAGTAGACACATGTGATGTCTGATGTTCTAGTCTTGAGTTACAGTGCTGTCATTTTCTATCCCTAGTCTCCTTACTTGTAGCCTCGAATAGTTCTTAATTTTAGGGTAGACATGCTGTGACCTTTCTGAGAATAGTTGAGGAGGGGGTATATAGGGGAATATTTGGGATACGTTTTAGTGATCAACACAGTTTGCTCCATAGACAGTTATTTCGTACTACAGTCGCAGAAAGTGAAAGTCGCTCAGTTGTGTCCGATTCTTTGCAACCCCATGGACTACACAGTCCATGAAATTCTCCAGGCCAGAGTACTGGAGTGGGCAGCCTTTCCCTTCTCCAGGGGGTCTTTCCAACCCAGGGATCAAACCCAGGTCTCCCGTGTTGCAGGTGGATTCTTGACCAGCTGAGTCGCAAGGGTAGCAGAGGGCTGACTCTCATCCCTAGAACTGGGAACTCTAACAAGGTGTTCTATAACAGGAACTGAAAGCATTTCTCCATGCTGTTTGTTACAACAGCGGAGTGATGAAATGGATGAGAAGGGGACATAGGCAAGAAAAGTAATCAAAGGTATTATTGAAAATTGTGAGATTGTGGTTACACTGAGCATAGAAGCAAGTTTTCTATTTCCTAGGTGAGCAGCAAGAAGGCCTGCTGACCTCTGGCACACCTTAGTGAGCTGTACAACAAAAAGTGAAAGTAAAATGTTAGCTGAATGCTTGCTCAAAGGTCCGAATGTTTTTGTTTGTTTGAGCTATATTCACAAGTAAAGAATTCAGCCAACTTCTGTATATTATTAGTAATTCAACTTTGAAACCAAACTTATTACATCTCATTCAGATTTCTGTATTTGAGATTTTTAAGACAGGCTGCTAAAACCAATTTATATTAATAGCCTAGCTGCTCATGTGTTTGAATACAGACTTTTAATATTAAGTAATCAAATTAAACTACCTGACTAAAATGAATGTTAGAATTTCTTGAGTCTGCAATTGTCCTCTGTGACATTTGACTCCATAATAAGCTTTTGCTCAAAAAACGGACTCTATATTCTCCTTGGTTTATTTTCATAAATTTAGTTAGCAAAATACTACCTTTGAGATAAATATATTTGGATGAATGTATAAAAATTATTCCAGACAGAATGACAAGAAATTGCTAATAGTGTTAACCCTTGAAGACACTGTCCAGAGGGGTAGGGGAATCAGTTTGACTTTGTATTTTCTAACGTTCTCTACTACTTTAGGTTCCTAATCAGTTTTGTTTTACTTGTGTACTTTCTGTTCTTGACTGTTTTTTTCTTGTAGCTCTTTACTTTTTGGGAACTTATTTATTTCACCTATTTGGTATCTTCATTTTGCCTAGGAATACTGGGATCTGCTTTAGAAAGTTTGTGAACAATTGTTCTGGAAATAACCAGACTGGTTCTTTTGTGTATGTGTGTGAGAATCTTTTGATGAGACACTTAGGAGTGAGATTGATGTAATCTCTTAATTATATCTGACTGGTTACTTACTCCTTTATTATGAATGCTTTTTAAAAAAATCAATCACAGTTTAGTTTCCAAAAGACAACAACTATGACATCAAAAAAATTCTAGGTATCAAAGAAATAATTGAAGAACACCTGACTCAGTCTCTTTTTTATTCTGTAAAAGAGAACACTAAAAAAGAAAGAGCTGTAATAGATCTTTTTTACTGTTGCTCTCAGCTGTCTTCTGTAAGGCAGGTAGGGTGCTCAGGTGCATAACTGAGCTGACTATTTGGAGATGCACAGAAATCAATTATAGGGAGTTCCCTGTTGGTCCAGTGGTTAAGAATCTATGCTTGCAACGCAGCGGCTATGCGTTCATTTCCTGGTCAGGGAACGAAGGTGCTGCGTGCTGCAACCGTGCAGCCAAAAGGCAAAAAAAAAAAACCGAAAACAGAAACAAGTATGAAGTCATTGGAGATTTCATCTTTTGGATTTCCAGTTAGGTGCTTCCTCCTCCAGCCTTTTCCATGCATGAGATAATAACGACTTGTGTTTTATTTCTTTTTTTGTTCCTTCTTTCCTTTCCTCTCTTCATCCTCCCCTTCCCTCCCTTCCTTCCTCCTTTCCTTGATAATTCATGTGATTTGTAGTAAGAATCATAACAATTAGGGGGGTAAAAAGGACCACAGACAGCCATAATATTAGAATAACTGTCAGTATGCAGTGGGATAGTGGGCAGTAGAGTAGTGAACAAGAAAGCAGTTCCATCATGATGACATGTATATTGTAATATGATCCAATGAATGTTGGCTTTCCAATGTTGGAACCAATTTGATCTTTGGTTCCTCTGCCTTTTCTAAATCCAGCTTGTACATCTGAAAGTTTTTGGTTCATGTACTACTGAAGTCTAGCTTGAAGGATTTTGAGTATAACCTTGCTAGCATGTGAAATGAGTTCAGCTGTGAGGTAGTTTGAACATCTTTGGTATTGCTCTTCTTTGGGATTGGAATGAAAACCGACCTTTTCCAGTCCTGTGGCCACTGCTGGATTTTCCAAATTTGCTGACATGTTGAGTGTGGTGTTTTTTAACAGCATCATCTTTTGGGATTTGAAATAGCTCAGCTGGAATTTCATCACCTATACTAGCTTTGTTCATACTAATATTTCCTAAGGCCCATTTGACTTCACACTCCAGGATGTCTGGCACTAGGTGAGTGACCATACCATTGTAATTATCTGAGTCATTAAGACCTTTTTTGTATAGTTCTTCAGTGTATTCTTGCCTCCTCTTTATCTCTTCTGCCTCTGTTAGGTCCTTACTTTTCTGTCCTTTATCATGCCCATTCTTGCATGAAATGTTCCCTTGATATTTCCAGTTTTCTTGAAGAGATCTCTGGTCTTTCCCATTCTGTTGTTTTCCTCTATTTCTTTGCATTGTTAGTTGAAGAAGGCCTTCTTATCTCTCCTTGCTATTCTCTGACACTCTGCATTCTGTTGGGTATATCAGTTGGTTATATTCAGTTGGTAAAATAGGATACTAAAACAATTAATGCTAAAGATATTTAAATTAAAAAAAATTTTGACTCTTAATTTATGAATAAAAATAAACAAGTGTGTTCCTTTTTGCCACTTTTGGAAGGTATAAAAGAGAAGAATGTTGCTACAGAAAACTGATATATGTCTGTGAGCTTTGCTGATCTGGTAAAATGCTGTGTGTGACAGGCGGTCTCACTACCTACCATCCTTCTCTATGAAATAGAAGTTATTAAATTTGCTAAAAGTCAAAACTAATAATTATTATCAGTAGAAGCAATAATGGCAAAGGAACCCAACTGTATGGGTTCTTTGGCTTATCAAGAGAAAAATGAGAGCAGTGTTTCCCTAAAGGACCAGTTAACTCCAGCATAGGAGGGTGGGTGAAGGAGTATGCCAGCTAGAGTGACTGACTGGGGGAAAGGGATTCTCCCTGCCTTGCTGTGCAGTATCTGAATCTGATAAGCATTAATGGAATGTATTAAATTTTTAGTAAAATTTGCTTAGTTTTGATAGGATTATTTACAAGCGAGAATAAGGAAATGGAAGTATCCCATAAAAACTTTACCACCAAGCATTGCACAAATACGTAAATTAACTCACTCTCTTAAAATGATAAATTGGTGTTAGATTAACTAAGAATGGTAAAAGGTTCTTCTTTACTGCTGAGTAATTTGCCCGTGTGTTAGGGATTTTGTATCTCAAGAATAATTTTCTCAGCTTTGTGTTAACCTCATCATGTCTTTGATTGTTTACAAAGAGAAAATAAAACAAACTCATGCAAACAACAGCAAAGATTGATGACCAGTGACTCCTCACTTGTGAAGAACCAAAGTTTCCATATACTCCTGCGCCGTCTTTTTTTTATCTTGATAAATAAATAACTAAGTATTGTTTCTCATGCTCCCATGCTTCTATCTTAATTAATAAGAAAATCTTTTTTGTCAGTTCTTGATTTTGCCTTCCTTAGATTTGGTGTGAAATCTAGAAAAAAAAATTTTTTTTTCTTTTATGCTGAAAACTGTCTTTGCATTTTTCCAGAGGACATCTGGACAATCACAAAGACTGTTCTTTCATTTTATAAGTAGAAAGATAGGAGGAAAATATGAGGTTCGTTTGGTGGTTCTGTTTCTTAATTAGCTCACGCTGTCATAAGAGCTGCATAGGTTGAAAGTGAAAGTGAAGTCGCTTAGTCGTGTCCAACTCTTTGCGACCCCGTGGACTGTAGCCCACCAAGCTCCTCTGTCCATGGGATTCTCCAGGCAAGAGTACTGGAGTGGGTTGCATAGGTTAAGTTGTCAAATATGAAAAGATGGTCAACCTTCAATAGGTTAAGATTGTAGAAGCAAAATATTATTTACTTATATACATATTTTATAGATAGTACACATTTTGAAAAGGCCCTGGATATTTGTCAGTGTCCCTAGTATGTTTTTAACTCGCAGAGGAGACGATTATGAAACAGTTATGTGTTCTGTCCTGAGTGTTAGTTTTACTCTTGTTCATTGTGATATTATTGGTTACTATAATAAGTTAACGACAGTAGTGAGTCTCATTGTCAAACAGTTGTTCTTTCTAGTGCTTGCTTGATGGCTCTGCTATAAGCTGTAGCTTAGAATTTGTACTTTCAACAAGGAAGAGTCTCAGAATCTATGGGAGGAACGGTACTGCACTGTGGGCTACTTCACTTCGTGGCCAAGTTTGAGAGCAGGCTTCCAAGCGGGCACTGTTAGAAATGCTCAGACCAGACCAGGGCAGAGGCTGGGCAGATGAAACGATATCTGTTGGAGTAAAACTTAATCACCAAGGACTGAATGAACTGATGAGAGAAATTTATTTGCATATTGTTGGTACTGTTTGAATGGTGTATTCATGGTTCTGTGAAGAAGCCCTTTCTCTTTCTGGAGATGTCTTCAAGTCTCAATGTAATAGACCTTAGTGTGGTAAACTGAAGTGAAGTATTTTAATGGTATCTGATTTTTACTTGTCCCATAGGATTCAGAAATGACAATTTTACTGATGTTTGTTACTTGGCAATCTAATTATTGGTGAATAGATTCGTAAGAATCTTGCCCTCTTTTTACTAGAATGTAGTTGGAAAAATCAATTGTGCAACTAATATAACTTTTGAGAGTGATTGTTATTGAATCAGGTATGAATCGCTCACTACTGGAGAGAGGTACTCCCTTGGAAGCCTGTATGAAGACTAATGTGGTTTAATGCCTGCAGAGTCCTCCCAAGAACCTTGGAGTAGAAACTGGCTTACACGGTGCCAGCCTCATAACTTGTGTGGTCCCCTGCCAGATCAGAGAGCTGAGAAAATTTTGGAATCCAAGAAGAGAAGAATACACCCAGATGCATAGACAAAGGTGAAATCTGTTGGGGAAAGTCTCTTGGACTTGGTCTTCTAGACTCAATAAAAACATAATTGAGGATTTAAGAATCTAATCCTATAAGAGACACTAAACAAAAAGTACAGGGAGAAGTTAATTCTCAGTCCTTCATAGTTACTCAGTACTGTAAGGCCCTAAATTTGCAGAGCAAACTTAAGGAAGACTCATATTTTTAATCAGGACCCTTGCTGCATTGCACCTCTGAATAATTAGGTTAAACCTAATGAGGCTAGACTTTCTCCTTCAAGAACAATCTGTGGGGATCATTTATGGTCAAGGGGTGAGAATATCAGAAAAATCTTCTGAAGAATAGAAGTGGGCAGGCGCCACTGGGCGTTTCTTCAGTTCAGTGTAGGCTTTGTCCTTTGATTTTCTGTTTTCTAACCTATTTCATAACTGTAGGGGAAGAGGTCAATATATAAATTATGATATGCTAAAGATGCAGGTACTTTCTGCCTGGTGGAAAAGATGATTTAAAAATGTATCATTTATTGCCCCCTTGGACATTAACTCATTTTGTATCTATTAGAGCAGTCTTAGCACTACTTTTTAAAATTGATTGTAAGCACCTTGCTCTTCAAGTGCCCATTTTAACTGATTTTAACATCTTTCTGTTTTCCTCATTAATTACTGAGTATATAAAATTTTTGGCACGTGTTTATTTGACATTTACATGTAAGTCATGGTTTTACCTTTTTAAAAATTGTTCTTTACTAGGCCTGAGCAACTGGGGAATGGTGGTGCCATTTCCCCAAGTAGAGCATTCTAAGGAATAAACAGGTTGGGATAAGCATGAGATTTTGGAAAAGATAAAATACACTGTTTTAGAATATTTAATGCAAGACAGGTCTTTGTATCCTTGAGAATGTTTATAGTGGTGTGAAGCAAGATGACCTCGAGGCAGACGGGCAGACCTGACCTAGTTAGCGGCAGAACCAAAGAGGTGTGGAGAGAAATGTGTGCACGGTGGGGCGTCTATAGATGTAGAGAATCTATTGCCTTTCCTGTTTCCTTAATATAAGAATTTTCTTCGGTTGGTCTAAAACAGTCTTTTCTTTGGTCTAGCCTACCTGTTCTTGTGCGTTCTCAGCTGTGTCCAGTTCTTGTGGCTCCATGGACTATTGTCCACCAGGCTTCTCTGTCCATGGGATTTCCCAGTCAGCATTACTGGAGTGGGTTGCCATTTCCTATGCCAGGAGATCATCTCCACCCAGGGACTGAAACTGAGTCTCTTACATCTCCTGTCTCCTGCATTGGCAGGAGGATTGTTTACCACTGTGTCATCCGTCTATGCTGCTGCTGCTGCTAAGTCGCTTCAGTTGTGTCCGACTCTGTGCAACCCCATAGATGGCAGCCCACCAGGCCCCCCCATCCCTGGGATTCTCCAGGCAAGAACACTGGAATGGGTTGCCATTTTCTTCTCCAATGCATGTGAAAGTGAAGTCGCTCAGTCGTGTCCAACCCTCAGCGACCCTATGGACTGCAGCCTACCAGGCTCCTCTGCCCATGGGATTTTCCAGACAAGAGTACTGGAGTAGGGTGCCATTGCCTTCTCCTCCGACTATACTTATATATTAAATCATGAAAGAGTTGTTTGAAAGCTTTTCATTCATTCTGTGCCTCAAAGAGTTGAACAGTAGTAACAACCATTTTGGGATATTGTTGTTTTACTTTTATTGTTAGGCATAAAGGAAAATAAATAATGTGGAATTCTTTACAGAGGGAAATACAGTGTGTACTGAAAGAAATTACAAGTTGAGAAGGAACTTCACAATTCAGCAATTCAGAATTTGTTTTATTTTTAGCTGATCATGAATGAAGCTGTGAAAGAGACTATGAAGGAATCTGGAAACGTCATCTGCACTGATTATATTGTAGCACTTGGAGCTGAGTTAGAGATACTTTCTTCAAGCAGTTTTAGGCTTCGTGTCCATTGGCCTGAAAATCCAGTTTTGTGCAGAAAAAATAGTGCACAAATTAGAAATTAACACATGAAAATTAATACCGATGAAGTAAATTTAAGAACAAGTGACATAAGTTAGTGACTTTTAAGGAAACTAAATGAAGAAAAAACATGTTTCTCATTAACCTAACAAATGACCCAAATTTACAAGGATTTGCTAGCATTTTTAATTAAGGTACTGTTTCACTATTTAATTTTATAAATAATAGGCAGTTTCTAGGGAAGGAGAGAATGCAGAAGTCAAATATGAAATTGTAGTTTTTCATTTCTTCATAATTTCAAGCTAGAGATTCTGTGTGAATTGAATTAACTTCTCTGGGACTCAAATTAAAGCTAAGTAGAGGTGAAAGCTTCAGAGTTGGTCTAGTGCTGACGGGAAACCTGCGTGTCCAGCTCTCACTCACTTCTGTCCACTTTGCTCAGGGGTTCTTACCAGAAGCCTCTTCTGGATGTTAGAATTCTTGAGTTTTAAGGGATGTCTGGCCCCAGTTGGAGTGTGTGTGTGTGTGTGTGTGTGTGTGTGCATGTGTGTTTATTTGCAGATTTGATACCCTGGGATCTCAGTCTAACCATCTGTGTCTCTTATCTATATTTTGCTTCTTCGTGTCTTCTCTTCTCATTGATGTTTTGCACCATATGAGTCCTATGTCACTGTTTACAACAGTCGAGGTCTCTTGAGAAGCTGCAGAGACAATTAGGATCTGCATGTGATTGCCCAATAAATCCCTTAAGATGCCTTGAACAAGGCAGCATGTTAGCTTTAATGATCTCTTTATCACCCTTGAACACAGTTACCTTGTTGGTAAAATAGAGGTTTGAAACCTTCTTTGTTGGTTGGTTTTCTACATTGCTCCACAACAGAGGGAGAGAGTGCAACAATTTCAAAGCCATGTTTAGCCAAAGATTTGTTGCTCTTCTTATGTATTTGTGTTGAGTATTTATTTCATGTCAGATTGGTAGAATAAATTTATGTGGCTGAGATTTTTTTTTTCTGGTGACTTGTTTCCACAGGAGATTTAAAAGAAAAAAAGTATTGTCCAATAGTAGAATTAGGAGAATATGAAAATTATAGTAATTTAACATTAACTTTTTTGTGAGCAAATTGTGTGAATATTTAAGTAATATGGAACTGTTACTGAGATTTAGAAAGTGTCAAATGATTTATTTTTATTATAATTTCCACTATGTTTCAGTCACAGCACTCAAGAGTACTGAAGTATTTTAATTCTTAATGGAATGCCTTGTACCCAGGATGCTTTGTAGCTTGTTATTTGTGTGTTTGGGAGCCAGATTTTTCTGTGAACATCCCTGATGCCTTTATGATTTAGAGCTGATATTGCTACTAACTGAGTGAACACAAGGAATTGAGATTGGTACAGCAGGCCTGAAGAGTAGGTCATATTTCCTGAATTTCAGCTAGACGCACCATATGAAATGGATCAGGTCCCCAATCCCTGAAGTCTGAAATTAGTCATGTGCTTGAGATACTTACATGTACTAGGTAACAGATCCACTGGTGTAAAACAGTTAGTGGAATCATCAGAGACTATTAAGTATCATCAAATTGTTTTCCTCTGAACTTTATGTGATTATCACTGAGAATCAGCAAACTCTTAAATCATAATGACAGTTTGAAAAATCTGACTGTCAGCCAAATTAAGAAATAAAATTCCTTGGAAGAGCAATTCAAATTAAGAGTATTATTTAAATAAAGATTTAATAACAAGGTGAGGTAATGTGACAAAGCTCTACTATTAGAGAACATTTGAGATGTAGGGTAAGAAAAGCATCATTAACAGATAGGGTCTCACGCACAGTCAAGCAAAGTCAAGTCTGATGCTTTTGAGCCATCATTCATAATCATATTGATGACTTTACCCTAAAAATCAAGTCCTTCTGAGGCACTGATTTGATTTTTATGAATGGGCAAACATCAAGAAAGAGAAGGAGGCAGGGTATGAGGGGGAGAAAGAGAGTGATGGAGATGGGAATTGAATTATTATTATTACTGAATTATATATTTTGTAAATTGGATGCATGGCTCAGAGTGCAGTTGACTACCCTTCCCAAGACCCAAGGTTGTGTCTTTCCCATATTAAAAACATGTCTGAGGCTAATCTGTTAACTATTATGTGTGAAACTTGCCTCTTGAGAGCACACAGGACTGGCTTCAATGAAAGGGAGAAATCAAGGTAAACTACAGAAGATGGTTTGTTCTTTGATAGATGCAAAATAGTTAAGGGAAGAGTACCGTATTTCAATTTAAAAATATCATAGAATTGTAGAAGCTGAAAGGAATAGAAAACTGCAGTATTGCAAATGAGGCAATTGGAATCTAGGAGGATTTATTTAATTGAATAAATATTTGTCTGCCACTGTCCTTGTGTCAGCCATTGGTGGCGATAGGAGCTAAATAAGACATAAAATTTTGCCATAAGACACGTGCGGTCTGGAAGGAGAGAGTCTTGAGAGTGTACCTTTACAATTGCAAGTAATCCAGGCTGAAGTAGAAATTGCAGAGAGAAGACTTTCCAGAGGCCCCGGTCTCAGCCCCCCAGGATGTACCCCTGGTGTTCCAGCCTTAAAGAAGAGCCAGAGCCAAGGGTAAAGGCAGGAATGCACACCAGCTGTTCCAGGACTTGAAGGAAATTCAGGCTCCTCTGTGGTCTGTTTCTAAATGCTAGTTAGTTCTCTTGCCTCTATGCCTTGTAGCAGTTTCTTCATGCACGGAGTTTTCTTTATAACTATCTAGTTTCTCATTGAACATTTTCCACTTTTAATTATTTAGAAGCTATTAATGTTGAGTAAACCATTGTTTATATGTCTCTCCTACTTAGGATATTTGGGGCAATGATGAAAAGTGGTTTGCCGTATTTATTCTCTTGTTTAGTTTGGCAGCAGTGGTCTTCTTCCCTCTGTCACTTCATTCTGCATCCCAGGAACATTCCAGGTCCAAGGGGGATAGAGACGCTTATAGGGCTGCTGGCACTAGCAGTGGGGTTCATCGGACACTGCATTCAGTGAGTGGGAGCAGAAACCAGGCAATCCGCAGCCTCCAGTTCCATATGCATTCATATGATCTGCAGCGAAAAATCAGCCAAATTGTATGAAGTTCTATAAATCTGGTTTTATTAACAATTGAACTTCTCTAGAAGCTAGAATCTTAGGAGTTGTGATCTTTATTTTCCCAAGGAGTAAAATGGATCCATTCACTTGTTTAGGTTTAGTCACTACTCACGTCCGACTCTTGTGACCCCATGTCTGTAGCCTGCCAGGTTCCTCTGGCCATGGCATTTTTCAGGCAAGAATACTGGAGTGAGTTGCCATTTCCTTATCCATGGGCTTTTCCCAACCTGGGGAACAAACCAGGGTTTCCTTCATTGCAGGAGGACTCTTTACTGACTGAACCACCAGAGAAGCTCCTGCTTAAGGGTTTAGTTAGTCTGATTTCAAACCGTGAGATACCATTGTAGTACTTACCTGGGTTGCCATAAGGAATAGCAGTGAAATGCTGAGAGATGGATATAAAGATACATTCAAAGTTAATACACACATAACATATAACTTAAGTATTGAAAGTTAATACTACTAATATTTTAAATAAAAAAATCCTTCTCACGTAGGATTGCACCTACCAAATCCTTTGAATGTTAGTTTTGCATATGTTTTCCAGAAAAATTTCTATAAAATATGTTCTATTATGAAGAAGTTAGCTTGATTATTTTTTTATTACATTCAGTTCAGTTCAGTTCATTTTAGTCTCTCAGTCGTGTCCGACTCTTTGCGACCCCATGAATCACAGCACGCCAGGCCACCCTGTCCATCACCAACTCGTGGAGTTTACCCAAACCCATGTCCATTGAGTCAGTGATGCCATCTAGCCATCTCATCATCTCTTGTCCCCTTCTCCTCCTGCTCCTAATGCTTCCCAGTATTAGGGTATTTTCCAATGAGTCAGCTCTTCGCATGAGGTGGCCAAAGTATTGGAGTTTCAGCTTCAGCATCAGTCCTTCCAATGAACACCCAGGACTGATCTCCTTTAGGGTGGACTGGTTGGATCTCCTTGTAGTCCATGGGACTCTCAAGAGTCTTCTTCAGCACCACAGTTCAAAAGCATTAGTTCTTCGGCACTCAGCTCTCTTCACCATCCAACTCTCACATCCATACGTGACCACTGGAAAAACCATAGCCTTGACTAGATGGACCTTTGTTAGCAAAGTAATGTCTCTGCTTTTTAATATGCTAGCTAGGTTGGTCATAACCTTCCTTCCAAGGAGTAAGGATCTTTTAATTTCATGGCTGCAATCACCATCTGCAGTGATTTTGGGGCACCGCAAAATAAAGTCAGTCACTGTTTCCACTGTTTCCCCATCTATTTGCCATGAATTGATGGGGCCAGATGCCATGATCTTAGTTTCCTGAATGTTGCGCTTTAAGCCAACTTTTTCACTCTCCTCTTGCACTTTTATCAAGAGGCTTTTTAGTTCCTCTTCACTTTCTGCCATAAGGGTAGTGCATATCTGAGGTTATTGATATTTCTCCCAGCAGTCTTGATTCCAGCTTGTGCTTCTTCCAGCCCGGCATTTCTCATGATGTACTCTGCATAGAAGTTAAACAAGCAGGGTGACAATATACAGCCTTGACGTACTCCTTTTCCTCTTTGGAGCCAGTCTGTTGTTCCATGTCCAGTTCTAAGTGTTGCTTCCTGACCTGCATACAGGTTTCTCAAGAGGCAGGTCAGGTGGTCTGGTATTCCCATCTCTTTCAGAATTTTCCACAGTTTCTTGTGATCCACACAGTCAAAGGCTTTGGCATAGTCAATAAAGCAGAAATCGATGTTTCTGGAACTCTCTTGCTTTTTTGATGATCCAGCGGATGTTGGCAATTTGATCTTTGCTTCCTCTGCCTTTTCTAAAACATTTGTTACATTAGACTATTTTATTAGAGTAGTTTCTTGTATTTTTTATATTATTATGAACAAAATGAATTTTTGTTTCAGTCACAGTTTTGTCTATCATTTCAATTTTTGCATCTGTCTTATTTCCATATTTCTCTTTCTTATTATAGTTACACAAAATCATTTCTTACAGTATCCTTTTAAAAGCCCCTACCCCCTCCCCCCCAACCCCAGGCAGGTCACGGGGTTAACACTGAAGCTTCCTGTTGGATGAGCTGGTTACTATAGTATAAGGACAGTCGGGCTTCCATCTCTCAGTGATTGTTGACAGTTGTAATTTAATTTTGGCATGTAACTTATTTGTTGTTCAGTTGCTAAGTTGTGAACAACTCTTTTTGACCCCATGGAGTGCAGCACACCAGGCTTCTCTGTCCTTCACTATCTCCCAGAGTTTGCTTAAACTTAGGTCCACTGAGTCAGTGATGCTGTCTAACCATCTCATCCTGTGCCGCCCCTTTCTCCTATTGCCCTCAGTCTTTCCCAACATTGGGGTCTTTTCCAATGACTTGGCTCTTTGCATCAGGTGGCCAAAGTATTAGAGCTTCAGCTTCAACACTAGTCCCTCCAATGAATATTCAGGATTGATTTTCTTTAGGATTGACTGGTTTGATCTCCTTGCTCTCCAAGGGACTCTCAAGAGTCTTCTTTAACACCGCAGTTCAAAAGCATCAGTTCTGTGCTCACCCTTCTTTACAGTCCAGTTCTCACATCCATACATGACTAATGGAAAAACCATAGCATTGACTATATGGACCTTTGTTGGTAAAGTAGTGTCTCTGCTTTTTAATATGCTGTCTAGGTTTGTCATAACTTTTCTTCCAAGGAACAAGCGTCTTTTAATTTCATGGCGGCAGTCACCATCTGTGGTGATTTTTGGAGCAGCCCAAAATAAAGTCTGTCACTGTTTTCATTGTTTCCCTGTCTATTTGCCATGAAGTGATGGGACTGTATGTCATGATCTTTGTTTTTTGAATGTTGAGTTTTAAGCCAGTTTTTTCACTCTCCTCTTTCACTCTCATCAAGAGGCTCTTTAGTTCCTCTTAGCTTTCTGCCATTAGAGTGGTATCATCTGCATGTCTGAGGTTGTTGATATTTCTCCTGGCAATCTTGATTCTAGCTTGTGAGTCATTCAGTCCAGCATTTCGCATAATGTACTCTACATATAAGTTAAATAAGCAGGTGACAATTTAAAGCCTTGACATACTCCTTTCAGGATTTGGAAGCAGTCCATTAAACTTAGTAGTAAAGTAGTAAATGTCGCTCAGTCGTGTCCGACTCTTTGCAACCCCATGGACTATAGCCTACCAGGTTCCTCTGTCCATGGGATTTTCCAGGCAAGAATACTGGAGTGCGTTGCCATTTACAGACTTCTTAATACAGCAGGCTAGAACTTTATAAGGACAGAAGTAGGTGACCTGACATGAAGCTTGCTCTGACAAACCAGATGACTCTGCTCTAAAGCTTTTGTTTTTCTCTAGAAAGTAGATCACCGTGCCCTTCAAATACCATAGAAGTTTTCAGACTATCACTTGGTGGCTGCAAAGTCTTGTGGCCTGTCATACTTGAATGAAGTTTTGGCAAATGATAAGAACTCTACCAAAGGACTTAAGAATCAATATCTATAATTTCCTGGTTATATTAGTCAGTTTGACCAAAGTCTTAAAAATGTGGCCAAGTGGTTCTATAAAACTTCTGTTGATTCCTGTTGATTTTTTTTTTTTTTTTTTGCTTTACAAGTTAGCAGTTCTGAATAGTATTTTATTCTGGATACCTATCATCAGTTTGGGGACCTGCCTCCGAACACATTTATAAGACAGTGCACAATGTATTGATACCTTATTGCATTTGTGGTGAAAGGGAGGGAATGAACAAAGTGGTCTTTTAAAATACTGGCACAATTCAAGGCCATTTAGTGTGAGATGGAATATTACAATAAAGAGATCTTTGCCTCTGAATGTGAAGGCTTTATACAAGATTCATGGTAGAATCAGTTATTGGAAATAGAAATATCTTAATTCCCCATTACATGTTTTTCCCCAGATAATAATGATATTTTAGGAAAGAGATTTTAGATAATGATCACCTCTACCACATCAAATGTATACTGAATTGTCAGCGATTGATGTTAATATTGATGGCTGCTTCTAATCAGGCTAAGTGGGAAGATGCTCAGATTTAGGATCATTTTAAAATAGCTTTAATTACTAAGTTCTATTAGCAGTTTGGGCAGCCTGGGAAATCAAAGTAATTGATATTAGTTTTTCTAAAGATCTGTGCAGTATTAATAAGAAGAAAACTTCTTAGGTTGGCAGGACAATGAAAGCTTAGGGAAGAATTTACAGTTGTTTTAGTTAAAAAGGCTTTTTGGATACCTACTAATTATTTGTATATTCAGTAATCCTTAAATTATTTTTATGTGCTATTGCTATATGATTTAAAGTGATAACAAATCAATGTGTTTACTGTACAAGTAAGACACTTACTGGAGTTCAAAGGTATGGACGTTATATTTCAACAAATACCTGCAGACCTGTGTGGATGGTTGATGCAGAATCAGACATAATTCTGGTCCAGTAGGAATTTATACTGGGCCATAGAGTTTATCCAGTTGAACAAAGAATGGAACATATAAAAATTCCTGGGAGGGCTAGAAGTCAAGATTTTATTAGGGTTTAAATACTTTTAAAGTTTTAATATCATATCATTTCCTCTGCTATGCTATCCAACTGCTTGTACTTTAAAAATTAATTATAATTCTAGATTTATTATATGACAGATTTCAAATTTAATTCTATCATTGTTTAAAGCAGATGTCCCAAATTAGATATGGCTTATATGAAATAGGTCTTTTTTTTTTTTTTAAGAGCTAATTGCTTTCTGTATTAGAAGCAGTTATTACAACATTTTAATGTCTGTCTGCCACATTTTGTGCTTGAGGCTGCCAGGTTTTAATGAAGAATTTTTAAATGTTGACTAAAATAAAACTTGCAATGTTTTGGTCTGCTGAAACTTTATCAAGCAATTAACATTAATTTAAATGTGAAGCATCATTCCTTTAAATACGTATATGTCATGTTGTATATCCAGTCATCTGCCATATATGCTATTAAAAAATATAAATGTTCTTGACAATAGTTAAAACAAAAATGTGTGAAAAGAGGAATACATTTTTAGGGAAACAATATGGTTAGTAAGAAGTAGCTGCTGTAAAACCTGGTCAGTGGTTTATAGGTAATTAGCAAAAGGACTGCAAGACCATGTGGTCAAGCATTATATATTAGCTATTTTTTCCACACCAAAAAAAGTTACAAAATTGAATTTGACTTAATAAACTTAGTCTTAAAACTTTTATTTATTTATTCCATTCTCTTATCAGCTAGAATATAATTTATAAATATGACAACATTTTGGGGTTATTTTAGGGTATGTTTTAATGTATAAAAAAAGTAACAGCAGAAATATTTTCTTGTATCTGATTTGGGGCAGTAGGAAACCGGTGAAATATCAAAGTATTCTTTTTCCATTTGTTGTGGCCCATTATCTAAATTAATGCTGAAATAATTAGCTTTAAATTAGTCATTTGATAGTGATCCCAGCATGGAGTTTTCAAATGGGAAAATACTTGTGAAATAGTACATGGGATACTATTTTAGTACAACTGCCTTACAGAGATGCCTTTACTGGAGTTAAAATTAAACATTATAAAGGACTGATGGCGATAACATCAGTTTGAACTAAACTAAGGCTGTTGTCACTAAAGCATACATTGGATCCTTATCCATATAAAGGGGATACACTGATTGCTGAAGTTAATTTAAAAAATGAAGTCATTCTAGATTTTTTGTAATTACAAAATAATTACTATATATTAGGATTATTTCTTTCCTATTTTATCTGCTATGAACTAGCTTCTCCATTCAACAGAGGAGCTCTACCATTTCCAAAACCTGAGTACTAATGCTTTTTAGAACAGATGACCTTGTCTTCTGTTTCCCAGAAAGAGACTATCACCTCTGAGATAGTCTATCTTTAATAAGACTTTCTACTCCATCATTTCTTGACTGTTAACTAGGGATAGCAATACCCTATGAATGATGCTTGCTTAATTAAGGATATGTCTAAGAAAGTATACAATAAAAAGCTGGCACACACTGAGTACTCAATAAAGGATAGTCTTCCCTCCTTCACCTTCAGCATTATTTCTGTTTGATTTTGCTTCACCATTACATCTCCTCTCTTTGCTGTCTAAAATGTATTTATCTTCAATGTCTTCTACACTGTGCTCTAGACAATTATATTGCAGTTTCCTCTATCTCAGTTTCCAACTCCACTTTGCCCTCAAGCAGCTGTCATTTATTTCCTTTGTGTCATCATCATGAAAACTTGCAGAAAGAATGACCTTTGTTTTCTTCCTTACATTCCCTTTCATTCCTGATTTCCTGAAAATCTGGATTCTATTCCATCGACAAATTTTTGTCACCAATGGCTTCCTTCTTGCTTATAGTCAAAGACTTTCGTAGTCCTTACATGTTCGATTATGTTTGACCTTATGACATTATGTCCACTCCCTAAAGGCCAGGGCTCAAATATCAATTCCTAGAAATTTTTCTTCATCTTCAAGACATGTTTACTTCCGCCTTGAAGTTCTCATAGCACTTTCTATAAATTTCTCCTTAGTCAGTTTCAGATGATTTAATTATGTGTTTTCATCTCAGTTTACTGTATTGTGAGTTCCACAGTGGGGACTTTGCATTATCGATCCTGAAGTTCTCCCTTCAGGGTATCCTGAATACCCGAGTACGACTAGTGGCAATCATCAGGTATATGCCACTACTGGTAATTACCAAATATTTGAAGTTTTTTGACTTGCTCAAAATTTGAAAGGTCAGTTTCTCTCTCACTCTCTTTTTTTAAAACAAATGTTTCCTAGAATATAATGCTGCTTTAGACATGTGTGATGGTACTATATTTTAATCATCCCACACTCAGATAATTTTTTAGAATATCCATAGAGTGTTCTAGTTTAGATTTCAGTCATCTGTGAAATAATGAGACTAGAAATTCATAAGCAAGTATTTCTTTTCTGATTAGTTTGAGAGTTGGTCTCAATGGTATTGTGGCTTACTTTGAGGGGAAAGGTTTTTTTGAAAGCAAGAAAAAAAAATCATGCTATCTGTGAACGGTCTTGAAAGTGAAAGTTGCTCAGTCATGTCTGACTCTTCGTGACCCAATGGACTATAGCCTGCCAGGCTCCTCTGTCCATGGAATTCTCCAGGTCAGAATACTGGAGTGGATAGGTGTTCCCTTCTCCAGGGGATCTTCTCAACCCAGGGATTGAATCCAGGTTTCCCACATTGCCAGAGGATTCTTTACCGTCTGAGCCACCAGAGAATAGTGTAGTCGGTCTCTACTTTTCAAATCGTAACATTACAAAAGTACATTAAAATTGTTTGGTTTAAAACTTCGCATTTGTTTTGCCATTAAAAACAAACATGAAAATGGTAACTCCTCCAGTCAGCATGCAAAAATAAATAAATAAATAAATAAAAGCATGTTAACCCATAATGTACCAGAAATACCTCGCTCATCATGGGAAAAATGGGTTCTGCATTTTATCTTTGGTCTTAAGTAACACTGCTTTGCTTCGGCAACATGAGTGGGGCTTTTCCTAGCACCTGCTCAGCTGAAACACGTCCTTCATTAGTCAAAATCTGTCAGTCCTGTCCAGTTCAAGACTTGCTTTGAGCTGTGATATAATTTATCTGTTAGAGGAAACAGGCTCCAAGTCTTTCTTGCAAGTTGTTACTAATGAAGTAACTGGAATAAATTTCCCAGTGCTTTTGCCTTTCCTATTTTCATCTGTTAAACAGGAAATTGTCACTTCTTCCTGGGAATATAGAGATCATTATTTTTTAGAAAGACACTGTGAAATGGATAGTTTCAAAGTTTTGCAACTTTATAAGTAAACAAATAAGCTGTTTATACATGTATGTATATGCATGTATTTATGCACACACACACAAATGGTGGTGATGTGCTATGGAGAAAAAAGACAGCAAGGGAGGGACTTACAGAGCATAGTAAATGACGAGGAGGCTGCTTTACAATTTTAAAGCAGCCATTCAAGTCTCGCTAAGACAATGGTATTTGAGCAAAGACATTTCTTTTCATCTTTGATTTCTAGAGGGGTGGACATAAATCTTGACTGTCAGGCTGCCATGTCAAGACCAGACAAAACCAAGCTCAGCATTGCCCATCCCCGGGTTAAAACCACTGAGTGAAAAGACATGTTTGGAGATGGAAACTGGTAACTTAGCATGAGACACTTGCCATCAGGTCCTCATTTTAACATCGTCCTTAATCTGGTTGTAATCTGCCCATCAGTCAGGCTAGTCTGTGCTGCAGTAGTGATGGTCCAGTGGCTTCACCACTATTGGTTGATTCCTTGCTCAATTACATGTTCCTTGTGGACTGGCATAGTATTGCTCATGCTGTCTTTGCCCTGGGATGAGCTGGCCCTATCTAGGCTACATCCAACCTACGGCAGAGAGAAGGGAAGTCTTGGCTACCTCTTCTGTCCCATGTCATCAGTCAAAGCAAGCCATTTGTCCAAGCCTGGTCTGAGTTAAGAAAGGACAGGCCCAACAGGAAGTGGAAGCAAACACTAATTATATTTCCCATTCTTTGCAGTTTAATTTTATTTCCCTTCAACTCCAAAAAATGTCATTTTCCACTCTATTACACAGATGCTCTCTTGTCACCTAGATGTGTCCGTTTCTCTAAAATCTGCCGGTGTTTCCCCCACTGTTGCTCATCTTCCTCCTCAGTTTGCTTGCATGCTGGTTATCCTCAAAAAATGCAGTTGAGGAAAATCTTTCCTTTTTCCTCCGTGGTGCATCCACTTAAATACTCCAGCCTGTATTGATCTGCTACAGAAGTAAGCACTCTGCATTTTGGCTTCAGCTTTATATGGGAATCACATTTGATCCTGGAGAGTACAGTTTGTGCCTTTTAGGTCACATGTGGCTTACCGGTAAGGAATCTGCCTGCAATATAGGAGACGCAAGTTCAATCCCTGGGTCAGGAAGATCCACTGGAGAAGGGAATGGCAACCCAATCTGGTATTCTTGCCTAGAGAATCCCATGGACAGAGGAACCTCGGGGGCTAAAGTCCATGAGGTCGCAAAGTCAGACACGACTGAGCACAAGCATTGATGTCACATGTGGCTCTCAACAAGTGTCGCTACCATTTTGTCCAGTTCAGTTCAGTCACTCAGTCATGTCCGACTCTGCGACCCCTTGAATTCTAGCACACCAGGCCTCCCTGTCCATCACGAACTCGGAGTTCACTCAGACTCATGTCCATCAAGTCAGTGATGCCATCCAACCATCTCATCCTCTGTCGTCCCCTTCTCCTCTTGCCCCCAATCCTCCCAGCATCAGAGTCTTTTCCAATGAGTCAACCTTTGCATGAGGTGGACACAGTACTGGAGTTTCAGCGTTAGCATCATTCCTTTGAAAGAACACTCAGGACAGATCTCCTTCAGAATGTTCATCAGGCACTCTATCTATCAGATCTAGTCCCTTAAATCTGTTTCTCACTCCCACTGTATAATCATAAAGGATTTGATTTAGGTCATACTTGAATGGTCTAGTGGTTTTCCCTACTTTCTTCAATTTAAGTTTGAATGGCAATGAGGAGTTCATGATCTGAGCCACAGTCAGCTCCTGGTCTTGTTTTTGTTGAGTGTGTAGAGCTTCTCCATCTTTGGCTGCAGAGAATATAATCAGTCTGATTTCGGTGTTGACCATCTGGTGATGTCCTTGTGTAGAGTCTTTTGTGTTGTTGGAAGAGGATGTTTGCTATGATCAGTGCGTTCTCTTGGCAAAACTCTATTAGTCTTTGCCCTGCTTCATTCCATATTCCAAGGGCAAATTTTCCTGTTACTCCAGGTGTTTCTTGACTTCCTACTTTTGCATTCCAGTCCCCTATAATGAAAAGGACATCTTTTTTGGGTGTTAGTTCTAAAAGGTCTTGTAGATCTTCTTGGAACTGTTCAACTTCAGCTTCGTCAGCACTACTGGTGGGGCATAGACTTGGATTACTGTGATATTGAATGGTTTGCCTTGGAAACAAACAGAGATCATTCTATCATTTTTGAGATTGCATCCAAGTACTGCATTTCGGTCTCTTTTGTTGACCATGATGGCTACTCCATTTCTTCTAAGGGATTCCTGCCCACAGTAGTAGATATAATGGTCATCTGAGTTAAATTCACCCATTCCAGTCCATTTTAGTTCGCTGATTCCTAGAATGTCAATGTTCACTCTTGCCATCTCCTGTTTGACCACTTCCAATTTGCCTTGATTCATGGACCTAACATTACAGATTCCTATGCAATATTGCTCTTTGCAGCATCGGACCTTGCTTCTATCACCAGTCACATCCACAACTGGGTGTTGATTTTGCTTTGGCTCCATCCCTTCATTCTTTCTGGAGTTATTTCTCCACTGATCTCCAGTAGCATTTGGGCACCTACTGACCTGGGGAGTTCCTCTTTTGGTATCCCATCATTTTGCCTTTTCATCCTGTTCATGGGGTTCTCAAGGCAAGAATACTGCAGTGGTTTGCCATTCCCTTCTCCAGTAGACCACATTCTGTCAGACCTCTCCACCATGACCCGCCCATCTTGGGTGGCCCCACAGGGCATGGCTTAGTTTCATTGAGTTAGATGAGGCTGTGGTCCTAGTGTGATTAGATTGCCTAGTTTTCTGTGAGTGTGGTTTCGGTGTGTCTGCCCTCTGAGGCCCTACTGCAACACCTACTGTCTTACTTGGGTTTCTCTTACGTTGGACGTGGGGTATCTCTTCACGGCTGCTCCAGCAAAGCGCAGCCGCTGCTCCTTACCTTGGATGAGGCGTATTTCCTCACTGCCGCCCCTTCTGACCTTGAACCATTTTGTTACATATTAGTTAACAAATTAGTTGCTGAAATATTTTCGTTTTCAATAAATATTTACGGAAAATATGTCTATATTAATTTCAAAACTTTAAGTCACAGTTTTTTTCCCCCTGCATGTATTTGGAGAGTGAATTTCAGTCTCCTTTGAGGAAAAGCCATCTTTGCTGTATCTCCAGGTCATAAAACTAAGTTATGAGGCTTTTCAATCCCTCACTGTAACTTCCTTATGCAAAACAATTCCACTTCTTTGATATATGTATTTGTGGGCACCTATAAGTTTTCTTTTGAAAATTAGGTTCTTCTGTCAAATTTTTAAAAATCACTATTTTAAAATAGAAATAGATTAAGCCTTATTAGATATCCATTTTTATATAAGACATAGTTTTTTTTTGTTTGTTTTTAATCTCTGTAGCCTCTTGGGCACCAGCCTTGAGACTGAAGACAAATCGACATATTAATACATGAAAGCGGAACAGAAGATGGGGTGTGTTTTAAGATTAGCTTGTTCTTTGAAGGTGAGGGCTACTATTCTTCTGCCAGTTTCTAGCCCTGATGAACTCTCCTTGGAAGATGATTCATCTCTGTTGCCATTGGAAAAGAACCTTACTGTATTTTAATCTACTGATTTTCTTTCAAGCTTATGTGCTTTTGTAAGTTTGAAACATAAAAAAAGAAATATTTAGTGTCAGAAAGCTTAAATGAACTTTAAATTCCAGAGTGTTTGGTGTAGCAATGTTTGCAGAGAATAAATCATTCATCTATGTAATTGCTAATTTCAGAAGTCCCTTGGAAAGTGTTATAAGGTATATATTCCTTTGAATTTAAGAGAAAAGCCAAGTTTTCCTTATAAAATCTCTGTATTAGAAATTTATTCTGTACAAGTAAATTATTCCTTACACAAAAAAATTCTGAAATTGTATTCTCCCAAAGGTAAAATTTCCTGATTTCTCTTATCAGCATCAGGGATTTATGACCCAGAGAAGCTTACATGTGAGGATTTAGAAAGAGGTTGATAGCAAAACTGATTACAGTGCTTTTGGTTTAAGCCAGCAGAGTAAACACAGTAGCCTATTTCCTTTTTTCCTATGATAGCATTAAAATAAAGAAACAGAGTTTTTTCCCCCTATTGTGAAGTTCTACATGGAACAGTGGAGAAAAAGTAGAAAAGATGTCCAAGAATGAAATTCATGAAACATTTCACACATAAAATGTAATGTGTCTTATTTGGCAGTTATAGGGGTCACCTGCCTGCTTTTCTGCTCACAAAGCCCAAGAAGAGTCTGGCAGTTCACATCTCTTTCATCCCATGGAGAGAGCTCTGGGGATAATATGCTGTTTCACAGCATACCATAGATGGAACAGTGCACGCTTCCTATTAATTGCTATCATGTTTTTATTTAGAACAATAAACTGCCAATCAGGAATCATTAGATATTTAAGGGAAAACTATATTTATATGAACAAAAGAGTAACTGGTACAAGAAGAGTTAAGTATAACTCAGGGAATGCAGGAGGCTTTAAAAAAGTAGTCTTGATTAGTACCTCTACTAGGATTTGAGAGGATATTACAGCTATAACTGGCTATTATGAAGGAGAGGCAATCAGAAAACAAGAAATTTCCAGGAAATTGAAAATGGTATTACTGAATTAAATTCTTACTGGACAAAGTTATAGAAAGGACATTGTTGAAAGTTAGGCTTGTTTTTAATCTTCAAGTAAAAGTAAAAATTAATCCAACAGTTAAAACAGAAAAAAGGATATTTAAAAATAAAAAGAAAAATTAAGCAGACCAGGAGATAGAGACAATAGTGTCAAAATCTGGACTCTGGAAAATTCTTAAAGAGAGTAGCAGAGCACCTTACCTACTTCCTGCAAAACCTGTATGCAGGTCAAGAAGCAACAGAGCGACAGAACCAGACATGGATCAACAGACTGATTCCAAGTCGGGAAAGTAGGATGTCAAGGCCGTGTATTGTCACCCTTCTCATTTAACTTCTATGCAGAGTACATCATGCGAAATGCCGGGCTGGATGAAGCTCAAACTGGAATGAAAGGCAGAGAATGCAGTTTAATGAAAGAATATTTTTATAAGCTAAATAAATACTCTGTGCTAATGAACCTTGGCTGTGTAACACAGGACTGAACAACTTACTGGCTTGAAGCAGCCACCAGTCGTTTAGCTTATATGCCTGTGATTTGGCTGGTTGGTCTGGGCAAGGTTGGCTCCCTCACCTGAAGTCACTCATGTGAGTCTGAGCAGCTGGAAGATTGGCTGGGGATTAGCTGATGTAAAATAAACTCATTGCACAACTGGCAGTTGGCTGTGATGGCAGGAGTAACTGAGCATCTCTCATCATCCTGCTAAACTTGGTCTGCTCTCTTAGCCGCCGGATTCCTAAGGGCAGCATGAGTGGAAGTTCTAAAGCATACTGTGTTTTCAAGGCTCCAGTTACTTCCCTTTGCCAAAGCAAAGGTCCCAAAGACCAAAGCAGATTCTTACATGGTCAGTCCAGAGAAGCAAAGGGCCGGGATCTGGGCATGCAGAATCAGGGCTATCACTGCACAGAGGCATCAGTAGTCAGATTAAAAAGTCTAACAAGCAAGATGGATAAAAGTGAACTATATTTACGCATATCTTGGTGAAATTTCAAAATTCTTATGATAGAGCAGAAAATGCTACGGTCTTCTAATGTGGATGAAATAGATTATCTGCAAAGAAATGAATCATGGTTGCAGGATTTTCATCAACAACACTGGATCCTAGAAGCCATCCAAGCAATATCTTCAAAGACCTGAGAGATGTTAATTTAAATATAGAATTCTATATCTAATTTTTAATCATACTCCAGAGGCATGCAAATATTGGTAAAGAATGTCTTTATGAAAATATACTGAATGATCATCAAAAAATTTTGAGTTAAAGGATAGTATGAAATTCAGGAAAAGTGATGGCTGAATATAGCCTAGAAGGAACTGGGGAAACTAAAAGACAAAAGATAGTACACTGAAGCTTGAAACTTTGAAAATTCTCCCTCATGAAGGAAGACTTTAGTGTTAGTATGAAAAATTCCCTATCTAAGGATCTAAACGACAGAGGGGACAACAGAGGATGAGATGGGTGGGTGGCATCACCGACCAGATGGACATGAGTTTGAACAAGCTCTGAGAGTTAGTGATGGACAGGGAAGCCTGGCGTGCTGCTGTCCATGGGGTTGCAAAGAGTCGGACTCGACTGAGTGACTGAACTGAACTGAACTGAAGGATCTTAACATACCACCTGATTCTGCCATGAATGGTATTTAAATGGACTTCCCTGGTGGCTCAGAAGGTAAAGTATCTGGCTGCAGTGCAGGTGACCTGGGTTCGATGCTTGGGTCAGGAAGATCCTCTGGAGAAGGAAATGGCAACCCATTCCAGTATTGTTGCCTGGGAAATCCCATGGACAGAGGAGCCTGGCGGGCTACAGTCCATGGGATGGCATAGAGTTGGACACAACTGAGCAACTAACACTTTCACTTCAGGACTAGATATGTACTTTGAATTTTAATGTACTTACATTAAAGTTTACTGTACTTACATTGAACTTTAAATTGTATACAAAATATTAGAGACTAAATTATTGTCTAGATGATAGAAACATAAAAATAATTAACAATATCAGAAGATTTGACAAGGAGATTGTAGGAGAAAGTGTATGTGTGGCAAATTTTCATCTTTCATTGAAGCAGTGATTGATTTCAGGTTGACAGATCAACAGGAGAGTTTAGTATATATTTCAGTTGTAAGTGGAACCAGTGGAAGAGCAAAAAATAAAATATAAATGCCAAAGTGAAGAGGCAGATAAGGAAAGAAGGAAGGAATGGATATAAGTGTCCTTAATTCCTCATCTGCCGTAGCAGACAAGCGAAATTCACTGAGAAAAGTGCGTCGAGGGATAGTATGCTGTTTAAAACCCAATATACAGTTATACTGTTATATATCATAACACATGTGCAAATGTTACCTTTGAATTTGGAAAAATATATAATTTACCATAAAAATTCTGTCCTTAATCAGTGTTTATTAAATTGTAGAATGTGTCAAAGTTCATATAGTTAAAGCTATGGTTTTTCCAGTAGCCATGTCTGGAGGTGAGAGTTAGACATAAAGAAAGCTGAGTGCCAAAGAATTGATGCTTTTGAGCTGTGGTGCTGAGAAAGACTCTTGAGAGGCCCTTGGACTGAAAGGAGATCCAACCAGTCCGTCCTAAAGGAAATCAGTCCTGAATATGCATTGGAAGGACTGATGCCGAAGCTGAAGCTCCTGGCCACCTGATGTGATGAGGTGACTGATTGAAAAAGACCCTGACATTGGGAAACGTTGAAGGCAGGAGGAGAAGGGGATGACCGAGGATGAGATGGTTGGATGGCATCACTGACTCAATGGACACAAGTTTGAGCAAGTTCCGGGAAACAGTGAAGGACTGGGAAGCCTTGCATGCTTCAGCCCATGAGGTTGCAAAGAGTCAGACGTGACTTAGCGACTGAATAGCAACAAGCATGTGTATAAAGTGGGAACTGTACATTCACTAGAATGAATGAGGACTGGATGAAAGGTGCCCATAATATATTGCTTATGAAACAAGGACGCTGTGGAACAGTAGAGGAACCAATTATTTTAGGCTCGCTTATCTCACTGTCTGCCTAGCTCTAGTATGTGTGTGTGTGCTTGCACATGTGTACATATGCTGCAACTGTGTGTGCGCTCAGTCGTGTCCAACTCTTCGCAACCCCGTGGACGGTAGCCTGCTAGGCTCCTCTGTCCATGGGATTATCTTGGCAAGAGTACTGGAGTGGGTTGCCATTTCCTCCTCCAGGGTATCTTCCAGACCCAGAGATCAAACCTGCATCCTGCATTGGCAGGTGTCTTCTTTGTCACTGAGCCATTTGGGAAGTCCATATGGATGAAACAACTCAAAGAATGGATAACATTTCTGTGTTGTTTTTCATGCATCTAATAATTTTATAAGGAAAGTGAAAGTGAAGCTGCTCAGTTGTGTCTGACTCTTTGCGACCCCGTGGACTGTAGCCCACCAGGCTCCTCCCTTGATGGGGTTCCCCAGGCAAGAGTACTGGAGTGGGTGGCCATTTCCTTCTCCAGGGGATCTTCCCGACCCAGGGTTTGAACCCTGGTCTCCTGCCTTCCAGGCAGACGCTTTAACCTCTGAGCCACCAGGGAAGCCCTTTATAAGTAAAATAACCTAAAAACACACAAATATCCAGATTTGGTCAAGTTTACCATCTCCCCAATCTCACAGTGGCATCAAGACTCATGTTCAAGTTATAATCTTCCCTTTTAATGTTAATTACTAATTAAGGAATTTCTTTTTAAACATCTTAATTCCCCTGAGTGGTAATTCTAAGGCTATTACAATTCCTGAGGCTATTTACATATTTTCAGTTTAAACCAGCTCTTTGGAGAATGGAATCCTCATGTTACTGTATAATATCTAATGCAGTGTATGCATTTTTTTCTAAATTTACTTTGTCTTTGTTCTTCTGAAAGAGCTTCAGTCAAGCTGCTGACACCAGAACACACCTTAGTTGTTCTTGCCCCTTTGCTTATGCTGTTGCCTCAGATTTTTAAAGTATAATTTTATAAAGGGGCATGTTGGAAAATTTCTGCTATGGTTGTCATTATCTACCTTCACAGTAAATATTCAGTATGTCTCTGTGATGTTAACACTATATAGTATTATATCTAGGGTTAAGAGTAGAATAATATATGAAATTAGGGCATACAATTAAGGTGAAGGAGATAGCTATAGATATAAATATAGATATAGAGAGATAGATATATAAGAGTCCCTGGTGGCTCAGATGGTAAAGCGTCTGCCTACAATGCGGGAGACACGGGTTCAATCCCTGGGTTGAAAAGATCCCTTGGAGAAGGAAATGGCAATCCACTCCAGTACTATTGCCTGGAAAATTCCATGGACAGAGGAGCCTGGTAGGCTACAGTCCATGGGGTCGCAAAGAGTCGGACACGACTGAGGGACTTCACTTAACTTCGAGCCTGTTTTTTTCACCTGTAAAATGAAGGAGTTACTCAGTTTTCAAACTTATATCACTATACTATATGCTTGTGTTTATGTTTACCTGACAAAGATGTTTCCTAACCTGATATTTACTCTTAGCATGTGTAATATTTTGCTATTTTCTATTTTGCTTTCCTTGTTTTATTTTTATGAAAAGCCTGAAATTCATGAATGGGTTAGGAGTCATAGTTTGGACTGGGATATGTTGAAGGTGCATTTTGTCATAATCATTATTTGATTGCAAGAGTCTGAAAGAATGTCATCTTCATTCTGAAATTTGTTTTCATAATATTATAGTCATCATGCAGTGTTAATTAAAGCTTCATTGGTACAATAAAATCTAAGTATATCATATCTTTTAATGTTGCTGTGTGGAGAATCTTATACTTTTTAAGACCTTGGCATAATCTGACCATCCCTTCCTGGTAGTTTTCTCATGTTCCAAGAGAGTTTGGCTTTCTTACTGCAGAGGAATTTTGGACACAATGTATTGCTGGAGTATTGGTTTTTCTCTCCGCATGTAATATCCCCAAAGCCTAAAACAAGATCTTTATCTTTTTGATAGACAAGCAATTAGCTTTTGGAGGGAATTTAAAGGCAGTAAAGCACATCTGTTAGGACATTGGAAATAAATAGGAATTTCTGACAGGCAAACATTATAGCCTTGCATTTGTGATACTGGAGCTAAAGCTATGTCAGCATTTTTATTATAAACCTAGGGGATTATCAGTCTGCAATAAAACTCTTTTTTGGACTGAGGCTTATTTAGATTCAGAGCTTACTCATGAAGAACCTTTGCTTTCCTGAACACAGGCGAGTAGATTTGCTCCTGCTTAACTCTCTAAGGGAGAGCTGTGTCTGGGTTGCCCACATAATTATATAAACATTAAAAAAATTTGATTTATTATCGGCTGACTCACTGATCATTAAAGAATATTATTTAATAGAAAGCAGTGTAGGTTCGACAGCATAGTAACTGAGTGGGCCTGATAAAGTAGTACAGTAGTGGGTTTTTGGCAGCTGTCAGATAACTCACCATTATCTGTACCTTCGTGATATTGAAGGCATGCTTCATAAGATCCTCTCCCGAAGATACTGAAATTTGAGTGGCCAGTGATTTTCTGTCATCTGTGTCCTGAAATGTGTTCCAAACAGTTTAAAAAATGAATTCAGTTTTAGAGAGAAAAAGGAATAGAATGATATTTTATTTTTATTCACATTAAAACATGAAGACACTGAAGAAAGTATAATGTTTAACATTAAGAGCATGCATTTAAACCCTGGGTCTATGACTTACCAGTGGGTGTCCTGAGAAAATGCCTTCAAGTCTCTGTGCTTCGGGTTCTTCATGTGTGACAAATACTGGTAATGATTGTGCCTATGTCGTTGGGCTGGTTTGATGTTTAAAGGTACTCATCCATAGAGAGCCCTCAGGATGGTGCCTGGTTGTATCAAGTGCTCAATAAGTTTTAGGTAGCATTGTTCAGTTCAGTTCAGTCGCTCAGTCATGTCCGACTCTTTGGAACCCCATGGACTGCAGCATGCCAGGCCTCCCTGTCCATCACCAACTCCCGGAGCTTGCTCAAACTCATGGCCATCACGTCGGTGATGCCATCTGACCGTCTCATCCTCTGTCATCCCCTTCTCCTCCTGCCCCCAATCTTTCCAGCATCAGGGTCTTTTCCAAGGAGTCAGTTCTTTGCCTCTTGGCCAAAGTATTGGAATTTCAGCTTCAGCATCAGTCCTTCCATTGAATATTCAGGGTTGATTTCCTTTAGGATTGCCTGGTTTAATCTCCTTGCAGTCCAAGGGACTCTCAAGAGCCTCTCCAACACAATAGTTCAAAAGCATTAATTCTTCAGCACTCAGCTTTCTTTATAGTCCAACGCTCACATCCATACATGATCACTGGAAAAACCATAGCTTTGACTATATGGATCTTTGTTGGCAAGGTAATGTCTCTGCTTTTTAATATGCTGTCTATGTTGGTCTTAGCTTTTCTTCCAAGGAGTAAGCATCTTTTAATTTCATGGCTGCAGTCACCACCTACAATGATTTTGGAGCCCCCCAAAATAAAGTCTGTCACTGTTTCCATTGTTTCCCCATCTATTTGCCATGAAGTGATGGGACCGGATGCCATGATCTTAGTTTTCTGAATGTTGAGTTTGAAGACAACGTTTTTACCCTCTTTCACTTTCATTAAGAGGCTCTTTAGTTTTTCTTCGCTTTCTGCCATAAGGGTGGTAGAATCTGCATATGTGAGGTTATTGATATTTCTCCTGGCAATCTTGATTCCAGCTTGTGCTTCATCTAGCCCGGCATTTCACATGATATACTCTGGTTATAAGTTAAATAAGCAGGGTGACAATATACAGCCTTTGTTACTTTTTTTATTAGTAGTGTTTATATTTTGTCATAGGGTCATAAAAGGAGAAATTCATTTTTACATTTAGATTTTAACTTACAATGCCATTGCATTAAATTTTTAAAAAATATCATCCAAAACTTCTGCCTAGGTCTTCCCCCATATACTCTTTTATTGTGGTTGTTGCTTAATAATGTAATTGTGACCTCATCATTGCAACTTAATAATTTCAGGAAAAAAAAATATAGCCCTTATGGAATAAACTCTTGGTCTTTATGTGTGAGTATTCTATCTTCCTTGGAGATTCATTTAAAAGTCTCATTCCTGCTGATGTTGCTGACTTTAAAAAGCATTCCTCTATTGTGAAGTATAGCAAAGGAAAATGCTGTTACATAATGTATATGTCAAGGTATATCAAAACAGTGGTATATTATGTAAGATTTTCTCTTGCTTCAGTTCAGAGAAATGGAAATTTTGTGTTTCACAAATAAGTGATTGATAGAATATAGCAGGAAGAAAAGAAGACATACCTTGGCTCAGATATGCTTGGTTATATACCATTTCACCTTTATAATATAAGAAGCATGCATTATAAAGCATGCACCTTTATAATATAAGAAGCATGCAGTCATTCTTAAAAGACTGTGTGGTGAGTATAGGAAATTCCCTGGTTGCCCAGTGATTAGGGCTTCACTCTTCCACTGCAGGGGACATGAGTTCAATCCCTGGTCCAAGAACTAAGATCCCACAAGCTGGTTGGTATGGCTAGTAAATAAAAAACTATGTAGTGAGTATATTACAGGGGAGAGGACAGTATGAATATATAAAGTGTGATGGAACAATTATATATGTATCTCTGGGATGCTGAGAACTTTTCATTTAGTATATGTGACATATGATGAGGAAATAGCGATGGTAGCAACAGAGGTGGGGCAGAAGTTGGAAAACACTGATCAGTCCATTTTCAGCAAGTACTGATTGACTGAATGTCAGGAGACGAGGTGTCTTAGGTGCTGGAGTTATTAAAATGAATAAAGTAAGCAATCTTCCTTGTCCTCCATGGGCCCACTATCAGACAGATAAATAATTATCCCACCATGTGCTGACTGCTGTGGGATAATCCACAGAGCAATATCTTTAGAAGTGAGTAAGCCAGGGTGGTGTATGGAGAATGTGGGTAGATGGGCCTTTGATCACAGAAGGAAATCCTAGCCTACTGTCCCAGGAACAAAGGCCAAGAGGACAAGTTTGTAAGTAGCAGTGTTTGCAGGCTTGACAGCAGTTAAGTGATGGTGTTCCCAGGTGATGGCTTCTGGCTTAGAATGCAGGGAGTCAAATTGCAGGGAGTCAAGTGTCATTTCCTTACTAGCAATGATAAATACTACTTCTGTAAGAGAGCAGCCTCTTCTTTTAGGACCAAGGATATTTGGTTAAGTATAAACTTACACTCTGCTTATCTGGCTCATAGGTATTCCACAGTGCCTTCTGAATGAATGGATGAGTGAACGAAGAGTGTCAAAGAGTGTGAATTGCAGGCATTTCATCCAGGTGCCTCCTGACTAGCCAAGCATTATACAGTTCATTCTGTTCCTCTGTGTTCTTCCCCAACTTGGTTTTGTATTGTGTTTTCTAGTTCCTCCAAACCCAATCCTATGCCAGAATATTTGATAATTAGTTCAGGGTGGCATGAAGCGAGATGTTAGTTACTATCCTTTCTCGATGACTTATGTGATTAACGAAAGGATGACCTGCTTTCGATTAATAAAACTCCAACCCAAAGGAGGATTTCCGAGGAAAACTTTGACCTTGGTTGGGGGTGGTGTGTACTTCTCAGACACCTTCTACGTTCTCTCCAGCCCTCTGCATTGGTGTATTCCTGCCGGGGTGTTCATAAGTTAAATCTATATTTGGCCTTGCATCTAATGGCAAATTGAATTGAGCAAACCAAATATCGGACGGTGGCCTAAGCTACATAACAGTATGGGATCTGCAGTTCTTGGAATGTTAGGTGCCCCAGTGTAAGATTAAAATTTTAATGTGGCGACTCTGACTTGTCAGGTAAGGGTAGCATTAGTAAACGTTCTCAAATGTATTAATATCTCAAATGTACAGATGGTTCGTTAAAATTGTCATTTTATGTTTAGGTTATATAAATTTCTAAGGCATATTTTGGTTGGAGAATTTCTCTTAGATGGGCCGACAAAGCACAGTAAACTTGGAGACAAATTATACTATTGATACTTGAAGAACATGCTAGTACTTTGCAAGAAGCATACTTTTTTGTTGTTTTTAATCATCTCATTAGGACATAATGATCTTTTTCCAGCTGAGGTGTCTAATTACCATCATATCCAATAGTCGTTTAATTGGTGAGAATAAAGCAAAAAGCCGCCATGGACACATCTTGACTATATTCTCATTGCATAGAAATGGAGTAGACACAGAATAATTGTTAATTACTTTTGTGGAGCATTGCCTGTAATCTTCACTGAGCTCATTTGCTTTTCTCTTTGTACAAACGATAGCAGAACCATCTGAAACGTCTATATGACTCTTTCATGCTAGGTATCTTCTGGCTTTTTTGAACATGGGCTTGAGATCTCATCAGTCACAGTTCGCAAATCTAAAATAGATGAATTGTCTTTGTAGATTCAAAACTTGATATTCAAAGCTCAGACACATGTTTTCTTCCAATGAAGTTTAGTGTCTAACCTTCCCTTCGACACTGAAGGCAAAAGATGAAGAAGGAGGCAGAGGGTGAGATGGTTGGATAGCATCACTGACTCAGTGGACATGAACTTGGGCAAACTCCAGGAGATGGTGACGGACAGGAGGCCTGGCGTGCTGCAGTCCATGAGGTCACAAAGAGTCAGAAAAAACAGCAACTGAACAACAACTTCCCTTCATGAGCATTCAGTTGGTGTAGACAAGATTTCCCCTTTTGCTATTAAACTAGAGGTCATCCTTAAAAATATATATATATATTTTAAATTTATGTGCATATTTAACATTTATATATTTGATGAATAAATATAAATTTAAAGGTATAACTTAAATATATTCATGGTTCTAGAGATTTTTAAATTTTATGTACTCATATTAAAGTACATACATATAATCATGTATGATATAAAACATTTTACAAAGACCATTAAAATATTTTTAAAAGAGAAACAAAAATGGTCAGTAAAGCATAAAATGTGACCCCTGGCCTGAGTTTGCACTTAGGCTATGACAACAAGCTTCCTCAGTCAGGAACTGCAGTCGCTATTTTGCTTTCATCATCACATTAGTTTAGAATTCCCTCAATACACTGGGAAAGGAATGCAAGAGCTATTTCTGTGTGCGTCCTGGTCAGTCTTCTTTCTGCCTTTTTGAGTGGTATGTTTCCATGACTTTCCATTTTCAACCATGTCATTGCCACCACCATCTCATTAGTGTCCATGAAGGTAAGAGACATTCAGGTGACTCACCTTACTCTGAAATTGTCAGCCTGCTTAGTTAATCACAAAATTCAGATATACCTTACGTGTCTGCACGTGTGCGTGCCTAGTTGCTCAGTTGTGTCCGACTGGGCAACCCTATGGACTGCAGCCTGCCATGCCCCTAGTAAACGGAGATTCTCCAGGCAAGAATACTGGAGTGGGTTGCCATGCCCTCCTCCTGGGGATCTTCCCAACCCAGGAATCAGACCGGGGTCTCCTGCACTGCAGGCGGATTCTTTACCAGCTGAGCCATCAGGTAAGCCCATTTTAGGTGTTTCAGTTCAGTTCAGTCGCTCAGTTGTGTCTGACTCCTTGCGACCCCATGAATCGCAGCACGCCAGGCCTCCCTGTCCATCACCAACTCCTGGAGTTCATTCAAACTAATGTCCATCGAGTCGGTGATGCCATCCAGCCATCTCATCCTCTTGTCCCCTTCTCCTCCTGCCCAAAATCCCTCCCAGCATCAGGGTCTTTTCCAATGAGTCAACTCTTCTAATGAGGTGCCAAAGTGTTGGAGTTTCAGCCTCAGCATCAGTCCTTAGGTGTTTAGGAAGTGTTAAAATGTGATTGAAATAATTACCATAGGAGAAGATGAAGAAGTAATACTGACAGGATTTTTTGATACTCAGATGTACCATAGATATATATTGAAATGCAGTAAGTATTTTACCAAACATACAATATGACTTTTGGAATATTTTTACTTTTTACTCTTCCTGACATTGCTGAACCCAAGGACATTTTTCTCTTTGTTTCTTTATTATCTACGCTCTCTCTTGAACCTTCACAATAATTACTATGTATTTTTTTTAAGATCTTGACCTTTCTGTTAGTGACTCGTCAATGGAACAGGCTAAATAATACACAGTGGTTTTTTTTCTCAGATAATGACTCTAATAGATGGTATTTTTGGTTCTGTCACATGCAGCATTTCTTTAATCAAATCCTCACCCTTGGTCATCTTACATTTTGATGTCTAAGACTCTTTCTTTAGCTTTTATTTATTCTCAATGACATGTCTTCTAAGGAAAGATTACATTTTCTCGTTTTTTTCTTAGAGGAGTTCTCTTTATGTGTCTTTAAAATCTCAAGGATTCTAATTGTTGGTAGAGATATTATAGAGGGAATTATTGTAGCAATCAGTTATTTTCATCCAGTTAACAGTAACAAGAGTTTCCCAGTCTTGTGTATATGTGACAGACCATTTTACTGATAAACTACTAACTAATCCTGTGCCTGACTATGAGGAGACAGTTTGAAACATAGCAAAAGCGATTTTCCAGAATTACTATAAAAAATCTAGTTTGTCAATGAGATAAGTCAAATTGAATGTAATGTGATGTAATGTGATACGGGACTGACGTTGATTTCATTGGATCTTATTCAAATTCCCTTAAATTAATAATCGAGTCTTACCCTGTCTTCCCTGAAATGCAGACTGACTTATTGTTTCAGTAAGTCTGCAGTGATTCCCTCTCTTTCTCTCTGCATCTCTCTTAATTTAATGTCGATGCTTGGACCTTGACTTTGGAGACAGATATTCATGAGCTTTATTTCTACTCTGCACAATGTCAGATCTTAGGCGAGTTCTTATTTCCAAATGGCTTTTTCTTAGTCTATAAAATGGAAATAATAGCACCTCCCTCTTAGGCTGAATGCCAGGATTAAATGAATGTTTTCTTAGTATTGATCCTAGCCTCTATAATCTATATTTTTATAGTAATAAACTTTCAGGGTTAGAAGGAATCTTAAAAGCATTTTACTTTCAGGAGGTTGTAGTTCAGAGGGAGGAGACTACGTGGAAACCTCAGTTTAATTATCAAGTGATGTAAAAGTGTCTGGGGCTTCTCTGGTGGCTCAGTGGTGAAGAGTCTGCCAATGCAGGAGATGTGGGTTGGATCCCTGGGTTGGGAACATTCACTGGAGGAGGAAATGGCAACCTGCTTCAGTATTCTTGCCTGGAAAATTCCATGGACAGAAGAGCCTAGTGGGCTGCAGTCCATGGGGATGCAAGAGTCGGGCACAAATGAGCAGCTGAGCACACACAGACACACACACAGACACACACACACACACACATTAAAGTGTCTTCACAGCGTGGTGGTTCATCTGTGTCCAGGAACGGGTGTAGCCCATCTTTGTATCTCCAGGAGTTCACTTGCCCACCCTCCCCAAAGAGCACCAGGAAGCTCATACTAATGACCCTGCAAGAACTTACACTAATGATCCACAGTCTGCCATTTAGGGAGCATTTAAAACTTTAGTGCCTTGAACCAAACTGAGCTTCATCACATAAGTCCGGACTTTGGGGTGGTCCTGTGCCTCTGTGCCTCTGGGAGTCCCATGCATCAGGACATTGCTTACCCCATTTTCAACACATCTGAACCTGCATCTGGCTTCGTCCTTCCAGGCAGGAGAAAAACCTGGGCATCCCAATAGCACAATGGTCTTCTTTCGAATCGTAATTTGTTCTCCTGTGACTTCCAAACTCTAGTCCTGGTTCTACTCTGGAGGCCAAATAGAATAACTCATATCCTTTAAATACATGTTCAGATATCTGAGGCTTCTCAATCTTGTCTCACTCTTTTCTGCATGTTTTATATACATTAGTTTGTTCACTTGTACAACAAACACTTACTCTGCACCTACTATGTACTGGGTATTGGTGACGAAGTAAGGTAAGGTTGGTTCCTGAGCTTCGGAAACTTTCCTCATTGTGACATATTCCTCATATGAAGTGATTTTAACACTTCATTATCAGCCAGCTCTTTTTCTCTAAAAACTTTCAGTTCGTGTGCCCTTGAAATGCACACCGTAGAATCTGAGGTGCGCTGTAATAGCACAGGACCAGTTGTCCATTCATTTATTCTGTGTTATACAGCACTCCTTTCCTAACAGAAGATTTGCTTTTTGATCGTCATACACTGTTTATGTGAAAGCTGTTGTAAGTTAATACATAATCTGCTTGGTTCTCAGACATATAAAATTGTTTTGAAACTCACACAGTTTCTGTTAAACTTTGTCTTGAGGATATTAGCACACTGTACCAAACTCTGAATTTTGTATTCTTATGCTGTTATCCAAATGTTGGAAAAGCGGCAACTTGCTTTGTCACTGACGCACACTGAAGTGACCAGGGTTACACCAGATCTGTAGCTGAAGGAGCGCCTTCATTTAGTACTTTATTTCTTTCTTTACTAATTGTATGCACAATAGTGCGTGTGTATGTGCACTCGTCACTCAGTCGTGTCTGACTCTTTGCAACCCCATGGACTATAGAGCCCGCAAGGCTCCTCTGTCCATGGAATTCTCCAGGCAAGAATCCTAGAGTGGGTAGCCATTCCTTCTCCAGGGGATCTTCCCTACCCAGGAATTGAACCCGGTCTCCCGCATTGCCCAGGAGAAAGACTCTCCCGATTCTTTATCATGTGAGCCACCAGAGAAACCAGCTGAACCACCAGTTCAGTTCAGTTCAGTTCAGTCGCTCAGTCATGTCCGACTCTTTGCGACCCCATGAATTGCAGCACGCCAGGCCTCCCTGTCCATCACCAACTCCCGGAGTTCACTCAGACTCCCATCCATCGAGTCAGTGATGCCATCCAGCCATCTCATCCTGGTTCGTCCCCTTCTCCTCCTGCCCCCAATCCCTCCTAGCATCAAAGTCTTTTCCCGTGAGTCAACTCTTCACATGAGGTGGCCAAAGTACTGGAGTTTCAGCTTTAGCATTATTCCTTCCAAAGAAATCCCAGGGCTGATCTGCTTCAGAATGGACTGGTTGGATCTCCTTGCAGTCCAAGGGACTCTCAAGGGTCTTCTCCAACACCACAGTTCAAAAGCATCAATTCTTCGGTGCTCAGCTTTCTTCACAGTCCAACTTTCACATCCACACATGACAGAAAAAACCATAGCCTTGACTAGACTCACCTTTGTTCGCAAAGTAATGTCTCTGCTTTTCATTATGCTATCTAGGTTGGTCATAACTGTAGTGGTCTTTAAATGATATTTATTTATTTAAGCAACCTTATAGTTCTTTTGCCAATAGATATCAGAAAAGGATTTACCTCATTATTTCTCAAAATGATTCCTACTCTTTACAAGTTCTGATTTATTAAAAAAAAAAAATCTGTTTCTTAGGGGATACATTATGACTATACCCCACAAAATATTCATCTACCCTTTGTAAATATAGTATGCTGACTGCATGTTTTTCCAATTGAATGTTTGTACATATCATGGTTTATATAAAATGTTACCTTTTTCAAGATTTAGTATAAAATTTTGAATGAATTAAGCATTCCTATTATTGAGATACAAATTGGACAGATTTTAGTATGGTCCTTTTATTTCCTTTTGGAAACAAGAATGCTAAAATATAATATTGCTAATCTAGATTGTAATATGATCCATTATGAAAAACGTACTGTTATTTTTCTGCTACTGGTCATGTCCTTATTGTAAATGGAGAGAAAGCTTTGCTGAGGGCATCAAATACCTTAGGATACTTTTCACTTTGCAAACCCATCTTACTCTGTTGCTATGGTTACTATTATACCACAGGACATCCTTCATTTATGTATAAATTGTTTTATAGCTTAAAGTTACTTGTTAATATTCTAAAATCAGTGAACCTGCTGAGGAATTATAGCAGGGCACGATTGCTTCCATGTTTGAAATAATGATGTGTAAATAGCACAGTAGCACACTCATTATAACCTTATTAGTGAGTGAGAGTGCTAGAACAATTTTTATTTTTAAATGGATTCCTGCATATGAGAGAACTGTGTTTCATCATGGTTAAGCACCTGGACTCCAGAGCAAGTTGCCTGCGTTCAGATTCTGCCTTTGCCACTAACCATCTCTCTGATCGTGGGTGACTTGACTTCTCTATGTCTCAGTCGTGTGGTGATTAAGTGGAAATAGCAAGAGGGCCTACATCAGAGGGCTGTTGTAAGGAATAAATAGGTTATTATTTGCAAAGTATTTATTTTTTCTCCCATTGTATTATATTATTATTGCTATTATTATTTCATGGGCTAGTTCTTCAAGTCTAGTATAAGGACTGGAGAAGGAAATGGCAACCCACTGCAGTATTCTTGCCTGCAGAATCCCAGGGACAGAGGAGCCTGGTGGGCTGCCGTCATGGGGTCGCACAGAGTCAGAGGCGACTGAAGTGACTTAGCAGCAGCAGCAGTAGTATAAGGATACCAGTGTAAGGCAAAGCCAGGGACAGTGACTATCAGAAACACTTGTGATCTGGGGAGCTCTGTTTGTTTGTTTGTTTGTTTTGAAGGATTTATTGGCTAATTTGTTTATTTATTTATTTTTACTACTTAGGACATTTTATAGAAAGAACCCATCTAAGTATATTCTATTGGTGATGACAGTTGAGCAATTTGCTTAAAACATAACTGTTCTTGAGTAACTAATAATTATCAAAGATAATAATTGTACACTATTGACAAGTATAGAACAAAATACAGTTATTGGAGGATAATCATTCTACAATATTGTGTTGGCTTCTGCCACACATCACCAGGAATCATGACCCTGTGAAATCAAACTCCAGGAGCTTGATCTTAACAAAGGTGATTAAACTAAAGGTGTTTGATTAGATTACCTTTCATATCTTCCCAGCTTTCACTTTTTCTCTGAGATGGTGGGTGCAGAACTAGCATGAGTTCCCAGCCTGAAATATGTCAAGATGTCCACTCTCAGCCTCGCTGCCATTTCTCCACAGTATCATCACTGCCCAGGTTACATCAAGGAGAAAGCCTCACATGAGGGAAGCAAGGCCGTGGCTCACCCCCTCCTAGGACACAGTGGAGCCACCTTCACTGTGTAACTGGCTTTCACCCTGCTGATCTGCGTTGCCAAGGAGCTGGATGCCTCCTCTTCCTGATCACCCGTGTGTTTTAAACCACTCTTCCTCGCAGACTTCGGCATAGCCAGTAGAGTCTGCTGGGTTCTCACCTTGTCCTCCTAGGTTTAACTCAGTGCTGGCGCTTCTCTGAGGCCCTTCGTCCGTTGGGGGCCTTGTCAAAATGTGAATATCAGCACTGCCAGAAAACTCCCCCCTCGGCCAGGACTCGGCTTTGGTGACTTTTTTACTCCAGATTTCTGCTTCTTTGTACTCTGGACCCATGGGTCCATTTACCTTTATGACTTTCTACACTTACAACATCTCAAAGACACCTCACACCCCATTCTACAGTTACAACATCTCAAAGACACCTCACACCCCACGTGTCTAAATTCAAGACTCTCTCCCACCCTCCCACTTCCAAGTTGGGTTCTCTAACAGCATCTCTGTTTCAGACGGCTGTACTCCTGTTCGGCCGTTGACCTGGAATCTGCCTTGCAACTTATCTTTTCCTTAGTATCAAATCTACCATTGAGTCTTGATTTTACGTTCCATCTCTGAGTCTCCATTTTACACATAACTACCCCTAGTCCAGTCAACCATCTTTTTTTGACTGATCTACTTCAGTGACAAGATGAGACACTGATCTGCCAGTGGTTTATCCACATCAGTTCTGATTCTTCTGCAAACTTTTTGTTCATTGTCACCTAATTGATCTTTCTAAGTGCTAATCTCATCTTGGATAAAAGGTTTTGCTGGTTGGCCTTGAAATCTAAAAGATTCACTATAAACTTTGAATCTGTGCATTTTAATTCAGTGGCATTTCAATTACATAAAGTTTTTGTCACTACCTGTAATCATACTTTATGAGACAATACATTTTAGAGTCTAAGTAATTGGCTTAAATGTGAATATTTAAAGTAGAAGCCTTTGGCAAGTCTTGGTCAATCTTTCTTTCTGGTTTAAGAAACTTGAAGTGTCTAGACATTGCAAAATGTTTGTATGAGGCAGTGTGATATGAATATATCATTTTGACATTTTGTTTTCTTTCTAGATGCTTACTTGCTGTTTGAGTATAATAAATCATTGCTTTAGTACTCCACATGGGTCTGTTTTTAAGTATATTTCTTGCCCCAAAGTGTCTTTTTTTATTATCTTGTTTCTTTAAGGTACTTTCTGGCTATCATAATTTACTTTTTTTTTAAAGTTTAACTTTTAAAAATTATATTTGTTTGTTTATTTATTTATGGCGGTGCTGGGTTTTTGTTGACGAGCAGGCTCCTCTCTCGTTGTGGTGCTCGGGCCTCTCGTTGCAGAGGCTTCTCTTGTTACGGAGCCTGCACCCTAGGCAAGCGGGCTGTGGTAGTTGCGGCTCCCGGACTCTAGCGCAGAGGCTCAGTAGCTGTGGCGCATGGGCATAGTTGCTCCATGACCCATGGAATCTTCCCGAATCGGGGATTGAATCCCTGTCTCCGGCAGTGGCAGGCTGATTTTTTACCACTGAACCCCCAGGGAAGCCCTATCATAATTTTTTTAAAATTAATTGCATCCACCTGTTGTAAATCAATTGTGCCATTTATATCAGTATCTGGACTTTTTAGTAAGAATGTTTTGAATTCCTGAGGTAAGTTCTAGTTTTAATTTAATTATACCAAGGAATTGAAAGCTTAGGTTTTTTGGCCCTAAAAAACCTTCCTGATAAAATTCCATTGCTATTATATGGCTGACGTAACCTGTTGGTCAGTCAAGTTGTCCATAATGTTAGTAAATTCTCCCTTGGGTTTTGGTGGAAAACAGTTACTTGGGGAGGGGGAGATGTGGGAGAAGAAAAATCTATCAGGAAGTAGGGTGGAAATATGTTAGCTAATCTTGCCCTGTTCCCATTGGCCTTGTTGCCATTTTGGTCTATATTTTAGCCTCCATTTTTAGAGTTAGAAAGTTTAACTGAAAAAATAAATAACCTGTACCTCATGTATTATAAATATATTAAGCTGAAAGCGAAGGATTCTGCCTCACCTATAACAGGATATTGGAAAGATCACTTTGGCTGGTGATGTATATTTTATGACTGTGCATCTCTGGGTGAAAAGTCAGGCTATTGTATTCGTGGAGAATGAGGTGAAATGTTGCCTAGATGCGCTGAACATGCATTCGAGAGAGAAGACATATTTCCTAACCAGTTGCAGTTTTGCCGCAGGCTGATAAATAGTGGGGTTTGCAATCGATTTCAGCATTGATCTGAAAGATAATCCTTTCTGTGACAATCTTGTCCTGGGGTTTTTGCTGTCGGAGGTTAAAATGAATCACAGAGTCTTGGTGAATAAGGAGAGGGAGAAGTTGGGCCTGCGGGGACAGTGCCGTTACCTATCACAGGAGCTCACACACAGGAGACTTTGCATGCGGGGGGCGGGGAGAGGCCAGAGCATGCACCCCCCGGAAGGTTTTACTCCTTTAATTGCCAGAACTATGCTCTAACATTTACTGATCGATTGTATTTACTGCTCTACGTGGGGAGATAAGAAAAGGCGGGGCAGATGGTAATTTGGCTCTTCAGGGGTCTGGAGCACCTTCCCAATCAGTATTTTGTACTTCAGGCCAGCTTGGCCCTGGAAGGCCAACTGAAGAGTTGGGGCGGGGGGCGGGGGGGTGGGCGCTGCAGAAAAGCAGGGTATTCACCTTGGATGGGCTCTGCTCTGTATAGGCTGTGAGACAAATGAGAATTAGCACTAGTGCCTCAGGGATCGCGCAGGGAGAGCCGGCTGGGGTGCAGCTGAAACCGTGCCGGGCGATTCTTCTGAGGTGGAAATGAAGACCGGTTTGCCATCTCGTGCCCCTGATTTATTAAAGCGGCTGCTCTCTCTGTTCAAGGAGCCGCACCAAAGACGTCCTGTTAAGAGGGAAGGTTACTCTGCGCACAGGCGCTGCTGAGACAGGTTCAGAGCGGGCGGTTCTCTAGTCACTGTCACCCTAACACCTGTCTGCCGGATCTCAGGAGGAGGTGTGGATTCCTGTGACTCTACAGCACAGCCTGTGGGAGCCTCTGCTTGCGATCTCGCGGCGTTAAGGATCTGAACTTTTAAGTACCTCATGAAGCACTCCTCTGATACCTCTCTCTTAAATCCGAGCCTGTCTGTGGGGACTGGCAGATCTCCCTTAAATGCTTGTCTAACAGCTTCACCAGCCTCCCTAGGATCGCTTTCAGAAGAGTGGCAGCCTTTCCATCTGCTGACGTCACATGCGGGTGGTGTCCAGTGTGCTCCTGTTCTCAAGCAGCTCTTGAGTTTTGTACCTTGGAGAGTAAAGAAGTGGTAGATATCGCTTTGGGGTGTTTTTAAACCTTTACTCTTCTTTTGTGATTTCACTGAGTGTTCATTTTTATCCTTTCAATAAAGTTTATAGAAGAGAATATATTAGGTGTTATTTTGCAGTTTCACTTAGAGAAGGGGTCTGCCAGCTTTTCCGTTTTTTAACTTTAGCTTTCTATTGGAGAATAGTTGATTAACAATGTTGTGCTAGTGTCAAGCGGACAGCAAAGGGGCATAACCATACATTTCAGTCCAACTCAGCTCAGTCGTTCAGTCCAACTCAGTTCAGTCGTTCAGTCATGTCCGGCCATCTCATCCTCTGTCATCCCCTTCTCCTCCCACCTTCAGTCTTTCCTAGCACCAGGGTCTTTTCCAGTGAGTCAGTTCTTCACATCAGGTGGCCACAGTATTGGAGCTTCAGCTTCAGCATCAGTCCTTCCAGTGAATATTCAGGACTGATTTCTTTCAGGATGGACTGGTTGGATCTCCTTGCAGTCCAAGGGACTCTTAAGAGTTTTCTCCAACACCACAATTCAAAAGCATCAATTCTTCAGCTCTCAGCTTTCTTTATGGTCCAACTGTCACATCCATACATGACTGCTGGAAAAACCATAGCTTTGACTAGACAGACCTTTGTTGGCAAAGGTAATGTCTCTGCTTTTTAATATGCTGTCTAGTTTGGTCATAGCTTTTCTTCCAAGGAGCAAATGTCTTTTAATTGCAAGGCTGCAGTCACCATCCGCAGTGATTTTGGAGCCCAGGGAACTAAGAGTCTCTCAGTGTTTCCATAATTTCCTCATCTATTTGCCATGAAGTGATGGGACCGAATGCCATGATCTTATTTTTCTGAATGTTGAGCTTTAAGCCAGCTTGCTCACTCTCCTCTTTCACTTTCATCAAGAGGCTCTTTAGTTCCTTCTTGGTTTCTGCCAGAAGAGTGGTGCCATCTGCATATCTGAGGTTATTGATATTTCTCACTGCAATCTTGATTCCAGCTTGTGCTTCATCCAGCCTGGCATTTCGCATGATGTACTCTGTATATAAGTTAAGTAAGCAGGGTCACAATATACAGTCTTAACATACTCCTTTCCTAATTTGGAACCAGTGTGTTGTTCCATGTCTGGTTCTGACTTGCTTCTTGACCTACATACAGATTTTTCAGGTGGCAAGTCAGATGGTTTGGTATTCCCGTCTCTTTAAGAATTTTCCACAGTTTGTTGTGACTCACACAGTCAAAGGCTTTAGAATAGTCAGTGAAGCAGGAGTAGATTTTTTTCTGAAATTCTCTTGCTTTTGCTATGAACCAGCAGATGTTGGCAATTTAATCTCTGGTTCCTCTGCCTTTTCTAAATCCAGCTTGAATCCGGTTTAGTTCACCTACTCCTGAAGCCTAGCTTGGAGAATTTTGAGCATTACTTTGCAATCATGTGATTTGAGTACAGTTGTGTGGTAGTTTCAACATTCTTTGGCATTGCCTTTCTTTGGGATTGGAATGAAAACTGACCTTATCCAGTTCTGTGGGCACTGCTGAGTTTTCCAAATTTGCTGGCATATTGAGTGCAGCACTTTCACAGCATCATCTTTTAGGATTTGAAATAGTTGGAATTCCATCTACCAGCTTTGTTCGTAGTGATGCTTCCTAAGGCCCATTTGACTAAGGCCATACATAAACATGTATCCATTTTTAAACTCTGCTCAATGTTATGAGGCATCCTGGATGGGAAGGGAATTTCCCAGAGAATGGATACAGGCCAACTCTTTCTGTAGGAGCCACTATAGTTAATGTTTTTGGGTTTGTGAGCTAGAAGGCCTTTGCCCCAGCTATTCAGCTCAGCTGTTGGAATGTGAAAGCCATCAGAGGCAATTTGTGAACAGTGGGTGGGACTGGGTTCTTATAGAACTTTAATTGCAAAGGATTTGGTTTGCAGGCTGTAGTTTGCCAAACTCAGACTAAGAAGAAAAGCTGAGGGTAAAAAGAGTATATTCTATTCAAATTTTTCATGATTAAGGCTGGGAGACTAAGTTTCCAGCTGATGTCACTTAGTAGCAAAATATCTAAAAATTCAAAGCCCATCGTTTCCTGACGCTTTTAATGTACCTCCCCAGCCTTAATAATTCACAGTTGAGGAATTCCTCTCTCAACTCCCTGTTATTAGCAGGGAGAGAAAAAATTTCCAGAGTTATCCATAGTTCACGAGAAACACCGTGGTGGTCAAAAGAGCAAACTCCATGGAGTTTGGAAGCTGGACTAAGCCTTCGCAATGGGCATTGTTAGCTGTGAGCCCCAGGAAGTAGGGGGATGACGCAACATGGTTTCAGAAGCCACGCAGCCTTTAGCTTGTCCGCTGCCAGGCAGAACACAGCAATTTGCTTCTCCCATCACTTTCTGGAAGGCTGCTGTCTACTTTTGAGACCCATTGCTGTTTTAACTTTGAGAAAAGCTTGATTTGCTCATTGTTGGGTACATGTATGAAAGTGGAAGTCGCTCAGTCGTGTCTGACTCTTTGGGACTCCATGGACTGTACAGTGCGTGGCATTCTCCCAGCTGGAATACCGAAGTGGGGAGCCTTTCCCTTCTCCAGGGGATCTTTCTAAACCAGGGACCGAACCCAGATCTCCCGCATTAGAGGTGGATTCTTTACCAGCTGAGCCACAAGGGAAGGCCATATAAGCTTGTATTTATTCTCATATGATAAGTGGAAGAGATGAGAAAGAAGATGTATTGTTTCTATAATCATTAGCCCGCTTCCACCGCCATCATTCGGGACCCGCAGCTCTTCTAACCTGGCTGACCACAGCAGCCCTTCAGATTCATTTTCTCCCTCCTGTTTTGTCCCACCATGATCTGTATCCACTTTCCCATCCAAATGATGATTTCAAAACCCACTTGAGCCTGTCTCATCCTGGGTTCAAATCTTCATTGACACCTCGGAGTCTTCACAATAAACTCCTAATTCCTGAGACCTCTGCCCAATGGTCTCTGCCCATCTCTCTGGCCTCACCTCAAATACTCTCATCTCCATAGGCTGAGAGAGAAATCTACTGACACAAATGATCGAGTTGCAAAAAGGAAGTATGCCTTTACAGGTAATTTACGTTAGTTATGAGAAGCTCAGTAACATTTCCTGAGTTGGGATTTTAGATAACTCTTCAGACTCACAAAGAACACTGTATTTCTTGATGGCTGGTGTGTGTGTATGGTACCTGGAGTTAATCATTTTTCTGCACCTATACTTATGATGCTGTCTGTAGTGTGGCAAGATGGGATTCCCTCTGTATTCAGCCACCTGTCCTTAGGAAGTCTGGCCCTTCACTGGGCTCCTGGTGGAGATGCTTCTCCACTTAGCTTTCTCTGTTACTGTTGTTCAGTCACCAAGTTGAGTCCTACTCTTTGCGACTCCATGGACTGCAGCACGCCAGGCTGCCCTGTCCTTCACCGTGTCCCAGAGTTTGCTCACACTCGTGGTGTTGCCATCCAACCATCTTGTCCTCTGCTGTCCCCTTCTCCTCCTGCCTTCAATGTTGCCCAGCATTAGGGTCTTTTCCAGTGAGCTCTTTGCATAGGGTAGTCAAAGTATTGGAGCTTCAGCTTCAGCATCAGTCCTTCCAATGAATCATCAAGGTTGATTCCCTTTAGGACTGACTGGTTTGATCTCCTCGCAGTCCAAGGGACTCTCAACAGTCTTCCCCAGCACCTGTCTGAAAGCATCAATTCTTTGGTGCTCAGTCTTCTTTATGGTCTAACTTTCACATCCAAATGTGACTACTGGAAAAACCATAGCTTTGACTAACACATACCTTTGTCAGCGAAGTGATGTCTCTGCTTTTCAATATGCTGCTAGGTTGGTCATAGCTTTTCTCTCAAGAAGCAAGTGTCTTTTAATTTTATGGCTACAGTACCTGTCCACACTGAGTTTTTGAAGCCTTCTCTACCGTCCTCATTTTAACACCATGTCTCAGGATAGGACTATAGTTAAGACTAAATGCTTGTTCAGTTCAGTTCAGTTGCTCAGTCGTGTCTGACTCTTTGTGACCGCATGAATTGCAGCACGCCAGGCCTCCCTGTCCATCACCAACTCCCGGAGTTCACTCAAACTCATGTCCATTGAGTCAGTGATACCATCCAGCCATCTCATCCTCTGTCGTCCCCTTCTCCTCCTGCCTCCAGTCCCTCCCAGCATCACAGTCTTTTCCAGTGAGTCAACTCTTTGCATGAGGTGGCCGAAGTACTGGAGTTTTAGCTTTAGCATCATTCCCTCCAAAGAAATGCCAGGGCTGATCTTCAGAATGGATTGGTTGGATCTCCTTGCAGTCCAAGGGACTCTCCAGAGTCTTCTCCAACACTACAATTCAAAAGCATCAATTCTTCAGCGCTCAGCTTTCTTCAGAGTCCAACTCTCACATCCATACATGACCACTGGAAAAACCATACCCTTGGCTAGATGGACCTTTGTTGGCAAAGTAATGTCTCTGCTTTTGAATATGCTGTCTAGGTTGGTCAAAACTTTCCTTCCAAGGAGTAAGTGTCTTTTAATTTCATGGCTGCACTCACCATCTGCAGTGATTTTGGAGCCCCTCAAAATAAAATCTGACACTGTTTCCACTGTTTCCCCATCTATTTCCCATGGAGTGATGGGACCGGATGCCATGATCTTAGTTTCCTGAATGTTGAGCTTTAAGCCAACTTTTTAACTCTCCTCTTTCACTTTCATCAAGAGGCTTGTTAGTTCTTCTTCACTTTCCGTAAGGGTGGTGTCATCTGCATATCTGAGGTTATTTCTCCTGGCAATCTTGATTCCAGCTTGTGCTTCTTCCAGCCCAGTGTTTCTCATGATGTACTCTGCCTATAAGTTAAATAAGCAGGGTGACAATATACAGCCTTGACCAACTCCTTTTCCTATTTGGAACCAGTCTATGATTCCATGTCCAGTTCTAACTGTTGCTTCCTGACCTGCGTATAGGTTTCTCAAGAGGCAGTTCAGGTGGTCTGATACTCCCATCTCTTTCAGAATTTTCCACAGTTTATTGTGATCCACACAGTCAAAGGCTTTGGCATAGTCAGGAAAGCAGAAATAGATGTTTTTCTGGAACTCTCTTGCTTTTTCCATGATCCGGCAAATGTTGGCAATTCGATCTCTGGTTCCTCTGCCTCTTCTAAAACCAGCTTGAACATCAGGGAGTTCACGGTTCATGTATTGCTGAAGCCTGGCTTGGAGAATTTTGAAGATTACTTTACTAGTGTGTGAGCTGAGTGGAATTGTGCGGTAGTTTGAGCATTCTTTGGCATTGCCTTTCTTTGGGATTGGAATGAAAACTGACCTTTTCCAGTCCTGTGGCCACTGCTGAGTTTTCCAAACTTGTTGGCATATTGAGTGCAGCACTTTCACAGCAGGTTGTAGGTTCTGTCAAAAGGTACATTTGCATAGCTATTCTAGATACGTGCTTTTAATTTAAAGTGCCTAGGTTAATTTTTATTGTAGAAAATTCATGACATCAGCATCAACATTGTTCATACAGTTTTCTGCTTTAGTTTGTATAAAGAATGGTTTATTCAAGAGAAGATACTTAATTGCTCTACTTTGTTGTCTAGGAAGATATTCCTTTTTTTCCCTCCTGAGTTTGTGTGTTCCACACTTTATGGAAGTATTTGGAACATTATGTTGATCTACTTCTTATGATAAATATAAAGTAGAAAGTACTGTATTATACTAATCATTACCTTTCAATATACATGATTAGCTTAAAAAATAATAATGAAATATTTTATATTTACTGTCTGCCTTTGAAATATTGAAGTATAATTGTGAAACAGTAGTAATTGAATTACTTGTGGAAATGCAAGGAAGAAGAAAAAAGGTAATTTAATCATTCTCCTGTGGCTTTGACTCTTTCATGGGGAAGGAGTGGTTTTTATAAGTTAGAACATCTAGAATTCTTTAAGTTGTTTAAAATCTTTATATGTTATTTTACCTTTTGTTGAGACCTCTTGAGTTATTGATATCTTTGTGTTGTGGTTTAGTTTCATTTTCTAGCATTCCTAGGCAACTCAAATCCCCCTCACTTATGTACCTTAGTTTCTAAATAGATTTCTCATAAATAATGTATTTTGTATTAATTTGAAAATTAGACTCAACATTAGACATATTATCACTGATGCCATGGGCATGAACTTGGGCAAACTTCGGGAGATGGTGAGGGACAGGGAGGCCTGAGTTAATTATGGCATTACTAGATAAACACTGATGAACGAGCCTACGTTCTTTACTATGAAATAAAAATCTAATATGTTTTTATTTGTTAAAACTAACAGCTGTTATTCAAATCAACCTCTTCCTTAAAAGTGTGTTAATGAGTATTATTAGAACTCTGCTATAGCTATGAGCAAATGTCCAACCTTAACTCCCTCCTTTGATTTTTTTTTAAGATGATTTTTATTTACTTTTTATTGGCATTAAAAATATCCTTTCTATTTCAAATGTAGCAGTGTGTATAATAACTTAAATGGGGAAAAAACTTGAAAAAAATAGGTAACATGTATATGTGTAACTGAATCACTTTACTGTATACCTGAAACTGACATGACTATATGCCAGTATAAAATAAAAACTTTAAAAATTGTTTATTTCAATTTGATACTTTAAAATCATTCAAATACAAAAAAATAAAAATAAAATCATTCAAATAGAACAGCATATATTATATAAGCATAATGCCACAATTATTTGAGTTAAACCCTAAGAGAAAAAGAAATCAAATTATTTTCATGTTTTAAAATTATTTAACATTTCCTAAAACATTTTTAGGATAATTTAATTATCAGCAAATTTTTATTGTTGTTGTGGGATATATTGCAATTATATGCCATGTACTTTTCTGAGAGTCTTCAAAAACTAAGAACAATTTCTAGGACATTAAATACTCAACAAGATCATCATAAAAGTATAGGAAAGTATGGTCACGTAATGTCTAAACTAATGTCATACTGACAATCTCAGTAATGTTCAGTTACATTTCAGGCTTGGGCCACTGTATTCTTTAGAACAAATTTCATAGTAAAAATATGAGATGTGGGCATTTTATAACTAAATAAGTGAACTTGAATGACATGTTCATTTTATGCTTACTGAATTCCCCTAGCTAGTCTAGTTAGTGGAATAGTCTGTGGAATTTGGTTGCCATGGAAATCATTTGCTTTTTGTTGTACAGAGTATATGCAGCATGATCAATAAGACTTTGAAGCATAAAAATATCTTGTATTAGAATAAAAATTCAATAGCAATATCCTTTAAAGTGAAAGAGGGAGGGTATTACATTTCCAGTTGTTAACTGGAACTCAGGTTTATTTATTTTTTAAATGAATGATAGTGGATATCATATCATTTTGGCATGCAGTTGCCCATAGGAGGCTTGGCTGGTATAGCTGGGCTCTGAGCCTTTCTGACCTGACCTCTGTATTCCTGCACTTTCTCTAGTACGTCATAACTAAGCCTCTTTTCCATTTTGTATGCCCTTGTTTTCGCGTTCAGAATTTGGTAGATCTCCCTGTGTGCTGAGATGCCGTCTGGCACACTTCCCCTCCTCAGGCTCCTTGCTATACTTCTTGGCGTCCTTCCAGAACTGGCCCTGCATCACGTGTCTCCCACGGTACAGAGTTTAGAGTTTATGTCCTGGGGGTTCTATAATGGTGACGTGTTAGCACTTTTAAACTTTCTTTACATACATTCTGAGATTGTGTTGTATCTTATTCTCTTAGAGAGCTCTTACCATTCATACGTTAATATTCTTAGAATACTCGAAGAAAAATGTTTATCACGTTGAATTTTTTTCAGTGTTTTACTCCTTCGGAATGTTTTTTTTCCTTTAATTTGCTTCATTTTTCAAAAACTGTTGCGATAAGGTTGAAGGGAAGCAATGTATTTGGTTGGTTTTGTTTCTGTATCAAGTAACTAAATGTCCAGGACAGAAAGTAAATCATACTTTTTTTTTTTTTTGGTGCACCTGCTTTATTCCATGAAGATGGAAACAGGCACATGATGAATAAATAGGCAGATGATGATCAGTCCCTTAAACTTTCAAAGGCTATCTTTATTGGACAAATGATTATGGGTGAATTCCACCATAAGTCAGCATATTTCCCACCTGTAAAAACCCCGAAGGAGTCGAAAAACGAACAATGAACCAAATAATCGTCACAGAGCAGAATCTCAGGCAGTTGTCAGAAGACGTATTCCTGTAACAGCTATTCATAAAATATGTTTAATGAATACATGGATAAATATGTCAGCTTTTAAACAAATATTTGCTAGTTTTGGAACTTCATCTTTCTCTTATCATGCTTTTTTTTCCCCCCCCCCCCGGGGCATCACTGAAACAATTTCTTTCTAGCAGTTCACTAGATCTAAATTAGAATGTGAATCAAAAATCACTAATTTTGATTATTACTGCAAGAGGACTTAGTACTTACGCAGTTCGCGTTTGCTGTGCAATTATCAAAATTGTTACCCTTCATTGAGGAAATATTTTGCAGCTAAATTAGCTTAACTAAATTTTAACTTAAATCCTCAAGGTACTAAGTTCCTCAAAGCAAACCACTGGGTTCCATCTGGAAAGCGAAAGTCGAAGTAGCTCAGTTGACTTTTTGCAACCCCATGGGATTGTGTAGTCCATGGGATTCTCCAGGCCGGAATACTGGAGTGGGTAGCCTTTCCCCTTTCCAGGGGATCTTCCCAACCCCGGGATCAAACCCAGACCTCCTGCATTGCAGGCAGGTTCTTTATTAGCTGAGCCACCAGGGAAGCCCCACTCCTATCTTACTGATTGTGAAGAAAGAAGAGCTCATATTTAGGTGGTATTTTATAGTTAAGATTTTAGACAATACGTGGAAGAGATAAACTGGAATCCAGTGAAATGCTCCCTTCATGTGTCTGTGTCCTTCCACTGGCACTGCTTAAATCGCATAATTCTACGTGTATAATTCCAGCTGTGTTTCCCTTTCTTTGTCCGTTGCCATTTGTAACGATTTCCCAAGAACCATTTGGATCTGGTTGGTTTACTTTTTAGCATACAGTCTGACGTAAGGGCCTCATCCTTCAGAGTCTGGCCTGTGCTCCATTCAGAGTCCCCTTAGAAGCAAACTTGCTTCTAAGATACCGTCAAATCTGGTAACTTTGGAGCTAGTACAGCTCCTGAATTGAGAGGCTAGTTTCTGTGAGCTATGGGGAAGGTAATGCAAAGGGCTGACCATTCCCATGCAGCCAGAATGATCGTCATCCATCTCGTGTGTGTCCCTAGGGCACGGTGTACATGTGAGTGCTTGTGGGTCTCAATGCTGTTTTTCGTCGCTGAGTCACTCATAGTATTCATTTTAGAAGTTCTCAAGAGCAGTGATTAAAGCTTGATCAGACTGCAGCTTTTGCCAGTGTTTCTTCCAGCTCTCACTGTGGTTTCATTGTTTTCCTTAGTCTCCTTTGAGACTGGATGGAGCCGGGGAGTTTTTGCCATGTGCGCTTCAGGGAAACTGGTTTAGGTTGCAACACCATCAAGACTGGTGGACGGAAGATGCAGTTGGAAAGTGGCAAGAAAGCCTGAAGGATGAATGGAGGCTTTGAAATGTATTGTACTAGCCACTTTTTTCTATCTTACTGATTCACTTCCCTTATAAAAAAAGAAAGATGGCTAACTTTCCAGGTGGATTAAAGTTGATTTAAAGTTGGAATTAAAGATCATTACTTTCACTTTCCCTTTAGTCGATTGATCAGTAGTTATTTTAGAATTCTATAAGAAAAAGAGAAGATAATTGTTTGAAAATAAAACCATCTGGGAATTTTGGGGATGATCATACACACTATTATATGAGGACTTTATCAAGGCGGAAAGTAACTAACACGATTCTTTGGTATTTCATTCACAAACTGTTTCATCCTTAATGAGTTGTTATTCCTTATAAATAAAATCTCCCTAAGTAGATCTAATTTTAAAAGTATTTCTTTAATGCCTACTATATGCAAGATACTGTGCTGTGCTCAGTTGCTTTACTGGTGTCCAGTTCTCTGCGACCCTCTGGACTGTAGCCTGCCAGGCTCCTCTGTCCATGGGATTCTCCAGGGAGGAATACGGGGGTGGAGTGCCATGCCCTCCTCCAGGGGATCTTGCCCACCCAGGAGTTGAAGCTGTGTCTCCTGATTTTTTTTTTTTTAACAACCAGGCATGTTTTAATGGAAGAAAATGAAAAGAGTAACAACACTAGGTTACTAGTAATGATTGAAAGTATTAAATGCATTAAATGCAAATGCAAATGTCAGTAATAACTGCAAGATTATGTTTACTTTCAGTATACATCCTTGCTGTTGTGGGAATCTGGGAGAACTTAGAGCTATGTTCATTATTTAATGAGCGCATGTGTACCATTAAATAAATACGGAGGTATGGGTGTGTGGATATGTACACAATCATGTCTGACTCTTTCCGAATTGATGGACTGTGGCCCACAGGCTCTCTGTCCATAGGATTCTCCAGGCAAGAGTACTGGATTGGGTTGCCATTTCCTCCTCCAGGGGATCTTCCCGACCCAGGGATCGAGTCCCCGCCTCTTGCATGTCCCTCGTTGGCAGGTGGATTCTTTACCACTGCACTACCCAGTCTTTCTGGAGAATGTCCTGAAATGCCCATTTTCCTGGGAAACCTGGTTGTTTTTAACAATACCAGTTTAATACTGCTTATTTTTTTTTGTTAGTGTGGGGAGCATTACCTTTCAATCACCCTGGCTTTACTATGGAAATTTCCATCCCTTCACCTTCAGTTATTGTCTTCTTTGCTTTCCAAGTGATGGATATCACTTGGTCTTTTTGTCAGCAAAGCTCATTTAGCTCAAATAAATTTATCTTGCTACATAATTTTTTTCCAGAGGAAATATGAAAGTTTCTATTTATTTGTGGTATTGAGAGCACAGGTTAAAAGAGAAGTGTTTAATCTCCTTGCAACATAGATAATTGCAGTCTTCCTCCTGATTTTTCTGCATGATAATTCAAGTTAGTAAGTGTTTCATTTTGTTCAATAGTGCTGTCTTTCTATGCTTCTCTATAAGACAGGCCCTTTTGTAATTGTCATTGAGGTTTGCTTTGAAATTGTTAAAGATAAATCAGTATAACCTGATTGGTAATCATTATGCTTACATTTATTTACATATTATGCATCTATAGTAATGATCAGATTGATCTGTTCTGTTTGTGAAAATAATATTCTGTGATATTTCCTCTGATTATCAATGGTATGGCTTCCCAGGTGGCTAAGTTGTAAAGAATCTGCTTGCAGTGCACAAAATGCTAAGTTTGATCCCTGAGTTAGGAGGTCCCTTGGAGAAGGGAATGGTGACCCACTCCAGTATTCTTGTCTGGGATATCCCATAGACAGAGGAGGCTGGCGGGCTACAGTCCATGGGGTCGCAAAAGAGCTGGACACAACTGAGCGACTAAACCCCACCACCAGCAGTAATAGCAGTCATTGGTAAGCTGCTGTTTCTCTGTAAGGGGGGAGGGCTGTCTTTTGTTTTGGAGGCTGTGCTTCCTTTTCTGATAGTTGCCACCAGATCAAGAAGCAGTGCTAGTCTTCATGCTGGCGACAGGCGTAACCTCAGAGTTGAGTGGATGCTTCAAGTATGCTTATTTATGTTTCTCCTTGAATGTACCTCTTTACTAAAATAGCAAATGACTAAGTCACGTACTTCCTCCACTTGGACATGATTGCTTTAGTGCATAGATCACTCTGCGAGTGATGACTCTTTTGTATGACTCTTAGATCCCTAAAGCACTGATATCAAGGGTTGTTTCAGCACCACCAAGGTTTTTTACCACAGTGCCTACCCTGTATGGGCTTCCCTGGTGGCTCAGACAGTAAAGCGTCTGCCTGCAATGCGGGAGACCTGGGTTCCATCCCTGGGTCAGGAATTTCCCCGGGAGACGGAAATGGCAACCCACTCCAGTACTCTTACCTGGAAAATCCCATGGACGGAGGAGGCTGGTAGGCTACAGTCCATGGGGTTGCAAAGAGTTGGACACGACTGAGCGACTTCACTTCACTTCTTCTTCACTACCCTGTATATATATAACACACTCAGCAAATGCTTACTGAATTGAACTGAACTCTATAAATAAGAGCCATTCTTTAAATTGCAGGCTTTACTATTTCAGGTATGTTTTGCTGTATTCTTTCTCTTTCTCCTATTTACTTCCTTTCAAAACCATTCACTTTTACAGAGCTTCTCTTCCTGGTTCAGGGGGAAAAAAAAAGAGTCATCCATTTACTTGATTAAAAACGCTGTTTGCCTCTTGGTATTGAATGTGCGTAAGCTCTAATATTAAAACTCAGTCTCTAGCCCCTCACGGTGACTTCCAGCCCTGATGACTTTACCCCCTTTAACTCATAGTCACAGTGGAAAGGGTCACCCAGTGCACGTTTCTTTTCTGAGACGCCAGGCCACTCCCTGACCAGCCTGAATCAGTGGGTGATTATGTCATGCAGTAGTCAGTAGTGCCCATAGATTTAACGTTCCAGAAGAAAAGTATTGTCCATCATATATATCTTTCCCTCTCCATGGACATCTATGAACAGATTTCTTACAATCAGAACATTATAGTAGTTTCTCGCAGATTATGTTACTAGGTATATGTCAATTTCCTTCTGAAACAGAAACATCTTCTTTTAGCATGCTGACTGTTGGAAAGCAATAACTTCTGAGATACTGGTGTCAGGAAATTATCAAATCTGAGTTACTTACAATGCTTTTTATCACCAGAGTGATAACCTGCATTACTGTGAAAGTGTTAGCCATGCAGTCCTATCTGACTCTTTGCTATCCCATGGACTGGAACCCCCCAGATTCTTCTCATCATGGAATTCTCTGGGCAAGAATCCTGGAGTGGGTTGCCTTGGCCTTCTCCAGGGCATCTTTTCAACCCAGGGATTGAACCCAGGTCTCCTGTATTGCAGGCAGATTCTTTACCATTTGAACCAGCAGGGAAGCCCTGCAACATCCCCCCAAATTCACATCTTTGTATATTTTGTTTACTGAACTTATGACATTCTGTCTTATTTTTCTGCAAATAAAGAGTCAGGCTAACTGGATGTGAGTCTTGACTTCCGCATTTTGTATTGACACGACATAGGGTTAGTTACTTAATCTGTCTAAACCCAGCTTCTGTCTCTGGTATTGACGTTAATATTGAGATCATAAGCCTGATGTGATAATTAAATAGTAACGCTCATGAAATGCTCAGTGTGGTTCCCGTGGGATGAAGCTACAAAAATAATTGCTAACATTCACTGGGCATTTGTTACATCTTATTATTATTCATATTTACACACACACAAAAAAAACCAGCTAATAGAAAAAGAGAAGAATCAAATTGTAATAAGTTTGAAAATAATTTTGTGTACACCAGTGCCAGTACTCTGCCTGATTTAGGGGGAGACTGAGTAAATATTGATGGAATCAACAAATGGAATCAGAGAATTTTCAATGTGAAGAACATAGAAGAATTAGATACAGCCACCCAGTGATAGGAGAAGTGTGGTGCATGAGGGAAATGAATTCACTTGGTGTTGGGTAAGGTCAAGCAGTAGTCGTGTATGAATGTGAGAGTTGGATTATAAAGAAAGCTGAGCTCTGAAGAACTGATGCTTTTGAACTGTGGTGTTGAAGAAGACTCTTGGACTGCAATGAGATCAAACTGGTCATTCCTAAAATAAATCAGTCCTGAATATTCATTGGAAGGACTGATGCTGAAGCTGAACCTCCAATACTTTGGCCACCTGATGCGAAGAACTGATTCATTTGGAAAAGATGCTGATTGAGGGCAGGAGGAGAAGGGGACAACAGAGGATGAGATGGTTGGATGCCATCACCGACTCTATGGACATGAGTTTGAGCAAGCTCCGGGAGTTGGTGATGGACAGGGAGGCCTGTGCAGGGAAGCACACGGTATTCTGTGTTCTCTGCCCAGAGAGGTGTATATGCGAACAGCTTTAACCACGAAACTCCACTCCAGCTTCAGTTTAAGCGGAGCTTTCTGAAGGTTTCAGAGTATTGGTGGCAGATTATAGGCTGGCATGGCTTTTCTGAAGTTTGCTTCATTTTTCTTTCTTCTTTGCTTTATAGGATAACTTGCTTAATTGGCATCTCTTTCCATTTGGATGGTGGAAACCCGTCATTATGTTCATAGAGGTGATGGGGCTTGTAGAAAAAGAAGGATAACTCTGGGAGAGGGAAAGCATGAACAGAGAAATCCTGAGTGATAGTGAATAGTGAAAGTCACTCAGTTGTGTCTGGCTCTTTGTGACACTGTGGATTGTAGCCCACCAGGCTCCTCTGTCCCTGGGATTTTCCAGGCAGGAATACTGGAGTGGGTTGCTATTTCCTCCTCGAGGGGAATCTTCCCAACCAAGGGGTTGAACCCAGCTGTCCCGCATTGCAGCCAGACTCTTTGCTCCTGGGGCTGTCAGTGTGTTCAGGTGGGAGCCTCAATAACTGAGCTGGATTCTGTTCACTGAAAGGCAAGGAGAGGTGAATTGAAGAGCTGTGACTCTGGTATTAAGAGAGACAAAGCAATTCAGACATTGTTATGCAGATTTGATCTTGGCCCTAGAAATGGATTTCTATTCATAACATCTTTTCCTTCAGGGACACTTACACTATCTAAATGACAGAATAAACCATGTGAAAAAAAAAATACAGGGATCATAATGAGGATATGTTATCCTTATGATTCTTAATTTCTGTAGATAGAATATTGACAACGTGCTACATAAAATGTATTCAGATTTGATGTGTTTGGAGTCATAGGGACATATGTTTTATTCTAATATACTTTGCTTGCCATTTAAAAGTATCTAAGGCTAATTCTCACACATTTTAAAAATCTATAGAGAGTTTAGGACTTTGTAGAATGACAAGACTTCCTCCTGCAAGCCCTGTTTTACATACGTAATCTCATAGTTCTGTGCTACAGTGCCCTCTTCACAGATTGTTATATAGTGTGTGAAATAATAATGTCATCAAAGAAATTTATATGTTTGTTTCTGTTTTATAGACAAGAGACAACCCACAAGGGATTTAAGTGACTTAACTATAGTGGTTGTACTTTGTGTTTAGAAAGAAATGATTTAAATTTTTAGCTAAGTCTGTTTAAACTTTTTCTTTTACAACTCTTGATGAGTGAGGTCTGCTTAACTCTGAGAAGACATAGTTTTCCTTTCTTTGATAATTTTTTGCTAATTTTTGCATCGCAATTTTGACCAACCCTATCATAGCAAAATTCCAAAAGTAAATTAAAGAAAACTGTGTAGATAGTTCCCTTAAACTCATTTTCGTTACCTTACCCAACTGTGTTAGTTGGAAAAACTTTTTAAAACCTTCCCTGGTGGCTCAGACAGTAAAGCGTCTGTCTACAATGCGGGAGACCTGGGTTCAAGCCCTGGGTTGGAAAGATCCCCTGGAGAAGGAAATGGCAATCCACTCCAGTACTGTTGCCTGGAAAATCCCACGGACAGAGGAGCCTGGTAGGCTACAGTCTATGGGGTCGCAAAGAGTCGGACATGACTGAGCGACTTCACTTTCACTTTCACTTTGTATATGAAGATCTCTAAATTACATAAGAAGTTGCTCAGCAAAAGTGAAAACTGGCTTCTTTTTCTCGTCTGGGTCATGATGCTGATGAGTTAGAAATTTAATATCCATTTCCACTTTTTCATTAATTACAGAAAACTGCCTTGAATATTTTACTCTTCATTCTAAGTTAAGTAATCTCTCACAATCTCTCCTCAGAAGTAAATCACTTATAAATGAGTCTAACCATCTCTTTTGCCCTTCACTTAACCTCTTATATCTCAAATGCTTGGTATTCTTTTGGGAAAAGGACATTTATATTAGTCTCAGCCCTCTTTGTAATACATTTAATCTTCTTATTAGCCTTTGTGACAGCATCTTAACTTAGCGGTGACACCTTCATTGAATCTGTGGCCCCACTTTGGGCTCTTTCTAGGAAGAGTCATTTCTAGCATTGACTCCATCCTCGTACCCAAGGAACATGGAATAGTAATGTGCTCTCAGTCCAGCACCTGTGCTTGGCATTCCACTGTATTTTTACTTCCTGTGAGTAATAGGTGTCTCGGGCCTGGAGGGCGGGGAGGACCCTTTGAAGGAGTAGGAAAGGCCCTGCTCTAATGAGCCCTCAGGAGCTTGCTGCAGTTGTGGCACCTACCTGAGCCGCAGATTCATCAACCAGCTAAGATGCTTGACCTTCCTCTTCTCCATTTGTATCCTCCAAAGTATAAATAGTTATATGGGGCTTCCCTGATGGCTCAGCGGTAAGGAATCCACCTGCCAAGCAGGAGACGTGAGTTCAATCCCTGGGTCAGGAAGATCCCCTGAAGAAGAAAATGGCAACCTACACCAGTATTCTTGCCTGGAGAATTCCAGACAGAGGAGCCTGGAAGACTACAGTCCATGGGGTCACAAAGACATGACTTGGCAATTAAACCACCACCACATGTGTATGCGTAGATATGCATATGTACATACATGACTGAAGCAAGTGAGCACAGCTGAGCACTTGCGTATATAGTTTCTATGGGAAAGTGGCCTCCCCTCGTTACTTCACTTCATTTATCATCTCATACAGTGCCATGTGCATTTTCAGTTGCCTGAGGCAGGGCGGCTGTCAAACCTTTTCTTGCCTGTTCCTGACACATATTGTGGGCATCTTATGTAATTTTTTTTTTCCTCTCCATCTCATGTTATCGCCATCTTACTATGGAGTCTTGTTTCTGTAGGGTAGGTTTGGTAGTAGCTAAATTGCTCTCAATTCTCAATCCTACCCTGATGATATTTCTAAGCTCCCCAAAGCACCGTATGATGTGGTAGCTCCTGGCTTTGGAAGTGCAGTGTCTCCCAAAGACCATCATATAAACTCCAGACTCTTTAGCCTGCCTCACAAATACCTGTTAAAGGAAGATGTATTATACCAAGGAAGTTGCCTAAAAATGAAGATAAGTTTCCAGATAGGCCATATTTTAATTCATCCAACAGACCTATGGAGAATATAATATGGGCCATTGCCTGTCTAGGGGAAGTAGTGGGTGTATATAGAACAGTGAGATAGGTCAGGCCTTATGAGCTTACAGTCTGATAGGGAAGAAAGACATGTAAACAAATTCCAATATAAGCTAAATAACTCACTTTTGTGTGTGCGTGTGTGTGCATTTTCACATACACACAAGTGAATGTGTGTGTTGTGTAGGTTTTACCTAGAGAAGGAAGTGAGCACATATATTCCACTTCAGGGATTAGAAGTCACTAGGGAAGAGATGATTAAATTGAGTGTTTACAGACAAAGGCTTAATCTCCAAAATATACAAATAGCTCATATAAGTCAACCACCAGAAAAGCAAACAACCCAATCGAAAAATGGGCAGAAGACCTTAGTAAACATTTCTTCAAAGAAGACACACAGATCGCCAGTAGGCACACGAAAAGATGCTTAATATCACCAATTATTAAAGAAATGCAAATCAAAACTACAATGAGGAACCACCTTAACACCAGTCAAAATGTGTACTTAGTCCTTCAATCATGTCCCATTCTTTGCAACGCTATGGACTGTAGCCTGCTCGGTTCCTCCGTCCGTGGGATTTTTTCAGGCAAGAATACTGGAGTAGGTTGCTATTTCCTTCTCTAAAGGATCTTCCTGACCCAGGGATCGAACCGACATTTCTTGTATCTCCAGCATTGCAGATGGATTCTTTATCCTTCTGATCCATTGGGGAAGCTCACTAGTTGGAATGTCCATCATTAACAAGTCTACAAATAGCAAATTCTGGAGAGGATGTGGAGAAAAGGGAGCCCTTCTACACTGTTGGTAGGAATGGAGGTTCCTCAGAAAACTGAAAATAGAATTGCCATATGATTCAACAGTCTCACTCCTGGACATATAGAAAACTATAATTCAGAAAGGTGCCTGCACCCGTATGTTCATAGCAGCATATTCACAGTAGCCAAGACATGGAGACAAGCTGAGTGTCCATCAGGAGAAGAACGGGCAGTGAACACGTGGCGCATGCATGCAATGGAATACCGCTCGGTCATAGAAAAGAGTGAAGCAATGCCATCTGCAGCTGCATGGATGCAACTAGAGAGTATCATCATACTGAGTGAAGTAAATCAGAGAAAGTGATACTGTGCGATGTCACGTACAGGTGGAATCTAAACTATGACACAAATGATCTCATCTACAGAACAGAAGCAGACTCAGAAACATGGAGAACAGACTTGTGATTGCCAGCAGGGAGTGGCTGGGGAGAGAAGTACTGGAAATTTGGGATTGGCAGATATAGTGAAGTGAAGTCTCTCAGTCGTGTCCGACTCTTTGTGACCCCGTGGACTATAGCCCACCAGGCTCCTCCATCCATGGGATTCTCCAGGCAAGAATACTGGAGTGGGTTGCCATTGCCTTCTCCAGGGGATCTTCCTGACCCAGGGATTGAACCCAGGTCCCCTGCATTACAGGCAGATGCTTTAACCTCTGAGCCATCAGGGAAGCCCTAGCAGATATATAGGATGGATAAACAGGGTCCTACTGTATAGCACAGGCAACTGTATTCAATCTCATGTGATAAACCATAATGGAAAATAAGGTTTTAAAAAAAAGGATGTCTATATAATTGAGTCACTTTGCTGTATAGCAGAGATGAGCACAACATTGTAAATCAGCTATAAATTTCAATAAAAATTGTCTTGAGTACAACTAAGTATTTGCTCATTCTGGTGAATGGTCGACTCTAAAGGATGTTTTAGGTAGAGGAATTAGTTTGTTTAAAATCACAGTCTTGAAACTAAATTAGAGATTTGATGGAATTGAAATCACAGGGCAAGAGAAAGAGGGGAATGGTGAACAGGACAGGCTGTGTTCTCAATATAAGACAGAAGGAGAGTTCTAGGACAAAGTGTTCTCAAATGGAAGAAAGTCTATGAGAATGGTGAGTCTGCTGGTATATGCAGTTCATGGTGGAGCTCTGAACTGTATTGGGAGCAAGCAAGCTCAAAATCTATTATGCAGATAACAGCAGAAGCTGAAGACCATACTGTACAATCTTGATCAAGAAAGAATCTTGAGGAAATCATGACCAGCACTAGACACTGAAAAATTGGGAAGAATGAAGTTGGGATCAAGGTCCAGGTAAATTAGAGGATTATAGCAGGTTACCACCTGTTTTCTAGGAAATGGGTCACTGTTCATTGTCTGTGTTAAAGAAGAATATGGAATATGAGATTCTAAGGGAGAGGAAAAGTTCTGTAGAGTGCTGATAATATGCAGGTAAATAAACTTTTTGAATAAGAATTGAAGGCCAGAGTGCTTTAAAGTCTCATGATGTTTAACTTACCTCTGTGTCAGCCTTGAACTTTTGGAGCTTAAGTTCATTTACTTTTAGTAAAATTTGTTTTGCTTTTTCTAAGAAAAATAGGGATATAAATTAGACTTAAATGTCTTTTCGGAGATAAAATAGCTCTTAAAATTTTGCATTTTGATGAGATGAGTTTAAATGAACAAAATGCAATCAGATGAACAGTCCTTAAAATACACAGTGTGAAAAATCAAATCAAGAATGCTTAGAGCAAAGCATTTAAGGCTTTATTATATTGAAACCATTTGAAAAAATATTCTGAATGATGAAAAACAGAACATGTGATTGGGTTTTATAATGTAAAACTGATTTCTGTTTTCCAAGAATGTGTTACTTTCTTACTCTACTTACAGTGTTCTTAAATATATTGTCCTCAAAACAAAGTCATCATTTTAAAACGGTGTTGTAATTATGATTGTAAAAATATTTTCACTTTGTTTAAATGTGTAAAAATCTAGAAAATTAGAAGAGAGTAAAGATCACACTAATACCTACATACAAGAGATAGCCACTGTTAAATTTTGTTGCAGAAATCTCCATGTAATATATGTGTTATTTCTAGTTATGAAATAATCAAAAAACAAAGTCAAAAAATGAAGTTAAAAATAGTCAAAAAATGAAGGTCATGGCATCCAGTCCCATCACTTCATGGCAAATAGATGGGGAAACAATGGAAACAGTGACAGACTTTATTTTCTTGGGCTCCAAAATCACTGCAAATGAAATTAAAAGACGCTTGCTCCTTGGAAGAAAAGCTATGACCAACCTAGATAGCACAAATATAGCACTTGTATTTTTCATTCCCTCTATAGGGAGTATTCTAGTAACAGAAACATTTTGGAGTTCAGAATGTTCATATAACTTACCACTTGCCTCTTTGAGTAGAAGAGTTTTGAACTCTGTATTTTTCAACTAGGAATTTTATCAATATTTGAAAATAGGAAGATTAAAGACTTTGCTTAAAAATCCATGAAAATACATGAAATAGTACTCGATATCCTGGAATGTTTGAGAAAATTCAGGCTATGTCGTTAAGTGGCATTATCTCTGAGATTCCACATGATAAACTGTTTAGTGAAGATGATGGCATAAGAGTCACAGTGAAGAAGAGTGAACCTCAGTCCTCAGATCAGCAAGTATAACTTTTGAAATAAGGAGCAGCAATCCAAAGAGGCTGTTGTGGGTCTTTATGTGAGGGCTTTTCTCTAGTTTCAGCGAACGGGGGCTACCCTTCACTGCAGTCTCTGGGCTTCTTGTTTCAAGTGGCTTCTTCCCTTGCAGGGCACGAGCTTTGGGGCGCATGCGCTCAGTAGTCGCGGCGCCTCCGGCTGGAGAGCACAGACTCAGTAGTTGTGGTGCGTTTGCTTAGTTGCCCCGTGGTATGGGGGATCTACGTGGATCAGGGATCAAGCCGGGGTCTCCTGCGTGGGCAGGCGGATTCTTGACCGCTGAGCCACCAGGGAAACCCTACGAGAGAGATTTTTAAACGCTTGTGTAATGTATAGATTATTTATGCTGATTGTGCCCAAGTCAGAAATTTGTATTTTTGTAGAAAACTGGGCAGTAATTACAAATGTTGCTGCTCTTGAAGCTCCCTTCAGGGTTTGATTCCAAATTACCTCCTAAGTTGCAACTGAGGAAACGAGAAAGTTTGATAAGGACTTGTGCTGTGGCAGCTTCAGGGGAGTGAGAAGTGAAGTGAAGTGAAAGTCGGTCAGCGTGTCCGACCCCGTCGAGTATACAGTCCCTGGAATCCTCCAGGCCAGAATACTGGAGTCAATAACCTTTCCCTTCTCCAGGGGATCTTCCCAACCCAGGGATCGAACCCAGGTCTCCCGCATTGCAGGATTCTTTACCAGCTGAGCCACAAGGGGAGCCCGGAGTGGGAAGACCCATGCTGTTATCCCACAGCACCTTCTCAGCTGTGGAATCCACGCTCCTCGCTCTGTGACCTGGCTGGGTTGGGGAGGTTCCTACGGGGAACATGCGTAGCTGGCTCAGCGAGCCTGCAGCCAGACTCAGGAAAGCTTGTGCCACCCAGGAAGGACGTGAGCTCCCGTCGCTGGTCTGTGTTCACCTCCCTGCTGTGATGATCGTGCGATGGTGTGCGACCGCGGCTGGTCCGTTCAGACTGTGGGGTTCAGTGTCACGGCAGCAGCATTTCCTATTAATTTTAAATGCCTTCAGAATTCTCCACGCTGGAACCGTACTGAGCTTTTTTTTTCATCTAGTTTTTAGTTTATATTGAGTAGAGTTGATTTACAATGTGTTAGTTTCAGGTGTACAGCGGAGTGCTTCAGTTATATGTATACACATATCCATTCTTTCTCAGACTCTTTTCCCATGGGGGTTATTGCGGACTGTTGAGTCGAGTTCCCTGTAGGGCCTTGCTGCTGATCTAGTTTTGAACAGTTTCACATTGGGAAAAAGGAATGTTTCAGTGTTCCATTGTCTTGATTTCTGTAGGCGGTGTCAAGGGTTTTTTCATTGTGAGCCATAATACACGCATTATAGCGTAATTAAAGATAGTGTCCTTCTGCACAATGTTGCTGGAACATTTAAAAGTATATATTATTGTTGTTGTTGATTGGCTGCTAAGTCATAGGCTTCCCTGTCCTTCAGCATCTCCTGGAATTTGCTCAGATTCCTATCCATTGAGTCAGTGATGCCATCCAACTGTCTCATGCTCTACTGTTCTTTCTCCTGTTGCTTGCAGTCTTTCCCAGCATCAAGGTCTTTTCCACTGAGGCGGCTCTTCGCATCGTGGGGCCAGTGTGTTCGAGCTTCAACATCAGTTGATTTCCTTTAGGATTGACTGGGTTGATCTCCTTGCAGTTAGATAATGTCCAAGTTTTTCTGTAGCCAGTTAATTTGTGTAAACTTCTGTCTGGTTTCCTTTAGGGTAAGATTTGATGAATACAGTTAGTCTAAAAGCTGAGGGGGGTGTGTGTGTGTGTATGTGTACACATATTAATTTTTAAATTTTGCCTCTCAGTAAAGTCTTGCTTTAAAAAATATTTTAGTGGTTTGATTAGAAATGAATTAATTTTATTTGATGTGCTTCAAAATAATACTAGAATTGATTAAAAACATGTTTTATATTACTGTAGAGGCCATTTTAAATTCATCTTTCCATAAATATTTGTAGATATTATTGATTTTTGGAAATAATTTCACACTGTTTGCATTGGTGTCACGACATCTGAGCTGCACACCAGATTATGTTCCTTTGCTACTTGGTTCTTGATTGCTTACAACTGAAAAACTTGTTAAAAGCACAGTCCCTTGTGCGTAGAAGGAGGTGAATAATTTTGAGTTGGATATATAATAGTTGTAGCTAAGATTACCCCCTTACTACAAAGTCCTCCAGATAATTATATTCCAGCATCTTCCTGAATAATTTAATCATTCTGCTTTTGGAATTCTTTTTCCGTGAACAGCAGACTCCATTGTTAAATTCCAGTCTTGCTTCAGAACATTTCTGCCACCACCTGGCCTTGAGTAGGACTTCCTGTTTTCCCTGCGGCCTCTCCAGGCGAGGCTGTTTAGTCTCACAGGTGCTCCTTAGAGTCAGGTACTGAAGCCAAGATGGACGTTCTCCAGGGCACCAGCCAGACCAGACCCCTTCCCTCCTGTTACGACTTTTGAGCTTTATGCCATTTGGCTCTACCAGGCTCTCCTCCAGGTGGATCCTGTCATCTGCTAACCTTGTCCTCCCAACCTGTATTCCCCCTTGCAGAAGATTTCATTCTCCCCCCCTTATTCTCTGCTCCAGCTTCTGTCAGCTTTCTTGGGAATTCACTGTTTATGTGGATTATCATGGGGGAGTGGTAAAGAATCTACCTGCCAATGCTGGAGATGCGAGAGATGAATCCTAGTGTGTTCCCTGGGTTGGGGAGATCCCTTGGAGAAGGAAATGGTAACCCACCCCACTATTCTTGTCTGGGAAATCCATGGACAGAGAAGTCTGGAGGGCTGCAGTCCCTGGGATCACAAAGAGTTGGATGTGGCTGAGTACATGCACAGAGATGCACACCCTCAATCTTAGTTTCTTCATTTTCCCATCTCCAATGAACTTTTATTTCATTCTGTTCTAAACACAGATGACAGAATTAGACTACATTTTTGTCATCAGCAGGAACTTGCCTCTCTCCAAAATTACAAACACAAACATTCTTGTCATTGACAACAGCGTATATGCTCACAAGAGGGAAGTAATTTTAACTTCACTCGCTCTCTTTCTCACTCTTCCCCAGCCCTTTTCTTCCTCTACCTTTACTCACTCTGAATTGCATAGTGTTAGCCGCTCAGTCGTACCCGACTCTTTGCGACCCCATGGACTGCAGCCCTCTGTCCATGAGATTTTCCAGGCAAGGTTACTGGAGTGGGTTGCCACTTCCTTCTCCAGGGGATCTTCCCAACCCAGGAATCGAACCCAGGTCTCCGGCACTGCAGGCAGATTCTTTACCAACTGAGCTACAAGGGAAGCCCATAGTTCACCATTTATTCACTTTGCTTCAGCTGCTCTTCCACGTGCCTTTTTTTTTTTTTAAATGAACTTGCTTTGTCCAAGCAAGGTCATGACTTTAAATGTATTTGCTAATCCATTTTTTCACTTTTATGTTCTCATGAAATTTTGAGGTTTTTGTGGGGGGAGGGGTTTGTTGTTTCTTAGTATGCATTTGGATAAACAGAAGATAGCATAAGGTTATAATCGGAAGATTGCTCTGTCATTCCTGTTAATAAATATTACCCGGAATTCCTAAGCAAGTAAGAGTTACCACTTTGTGTAAGCACCAGTTTATACCTGGACCTTGGTTATTTGGCCCAACACCACCATGCCCCCCCATCCCCTCTCTACCTCTTTCCATTTGGCTGACCACTTTGCTGAATACTTTGCCGAGATTCACAGCACAGAGCACTGTCTCCTTCTCACTTATTTCTTTAGAAACATACCATCCTTCTTGCTGTCTGACACCAAGATCACTAGACCTGCTCTGGGCCCCCACCTCTTAACTTATCAAAGACGATGCTTCTTCAGCTAGTCACCTCCCCCTTGAATCATTAACCTTTCTCTTTTTCTCTATCCACAATCATTTTTTAGTAATATCCACCCTTTTAAAGATCTTACCTGAACTCCCCCCTTCATAGATCACAGCCTTGTTGTGGTGAAGTCTTCATTGTGTAACTTAATGAAGAAGGGTTTAAAAAGAGGAAACAGTGTCAGATTTTATCTTCTTGGACTCCAAAATCACTGCAGAGAGTGACTGAAGCCACAAAATTAAAAGATGCTAGCTCCTTGAAAGGAAAGCTACGACAAACCTACACAGTGTATTACAAAGCAGAGACATCACTGCGGATGAAGGTCCGTCTAGTCAAAGCTGTGGTTTTTCCATTAGTCATGTATGGGTGTGAGAGTTGGACCATAAAGAAGGGTGAACACTGAAGGATTGATGCTTTTAAATTGTGGTGCTGGAGAAGACTCTTGAGAGTTCCGTGGACAGCAAGGAGACCATACCAGTCAATCCTAAATGAAATCAACCCTGAATATTCATTGGAAGGACTGATGCTGCAACTGAATCTCCAGTTGTTTGGCCACCTGATGTGAAGAGCTGACTCACTTGAAAAGACCCTGATTCCGGGAAAGACTGAAGGCAGGAGGAGAAGGGGACGACAGAGGATAAGATGGTTGGATGGCATCACCGACTCAATGGGCATGAGTTTGAGTGAGATCCGGGAGCTGGTGCTGGACGGGGAGGCCTGCGTGCTGCAAAGAGTCAGACACGACTGAGCGACTGAACAACAGCAGCAGCAACCTGAACTCCACTGGTTTCTCTCCCTGTTGCCGCATCCTTGTCAGAGTCTCCAGTAACTTTGAATGTTGCCGAGCTCACTTAGATGTTTCTTTCGTCCTGTCTTCCTTCACCACTTACCAGCATTTGGCACTGGCATTGTTCATCATACCTCTACTTGGTGAAACATATTCTTTTTTTTCTTTTTGAAAATTTGAGTTTCCTTTTACATGTGTGGTCCTTTCTGCTTAGCTGTCTTTGGCTTGAATCTGACCAAATTCTGAATATTGAGGTTCCTCATGGTTCCACACTGAGTTCTCTTTGTCTTCTCTTTATTACATTCCAAGGCTTTAAAAACTATCTATATGCTAATAACTCCCACGTTTATACATCTGGCTTGGATCTCCCTTCAGTGCTTCTTTTTCATTTGTCCAAATTTACTTAGCTGGCAAATCCACATGGATGTGTCTCAGACGTCTCTAACTTAATATGTTTTGTACTAAACTCTTGCTTTTCCCTGTGGAAACCTGTTTCTCCACGGATCTTCTCAGTTTCAGTAAATGATATGTCATGCTACCTGATAGCTGAAATAGAAGCCTGATTGATCTTTTGTTCTGTCCCCTCCAACACTCCTATAACCAGTTATTCCACACAGTGGTTGATTTGCCATCAGAGTACATTTTCTATTGCTTTGTGCCGGCACTAACTCACTGGTATTTTGCTTTCTCTCTTGCCACCTATTAATAGAGCAGTCAGAGTCAACTAATTAGAGCATAAATTGTCTCTTCACTTCCTTGCTAAAAACCCCGTGTTTCCTTTACATTGCACTTAGCAGTTTTGATCATTATTCTTAACCTAGATAGCCATGGCCCGGTCTCTGGCTTTGGTTTCCAACTCCTGCCTTTGATCACTGCAGCCTAGTCATCTGTTTTGTTTGTGGAACAATCCAGACTTAGGTATTTTGTTTATTCTGTTCCTTTTTTGAAAATGTTCTTTCCTTCTTTCTTCCCATGACTGGGTTCTTTTAATTCAAGTTTTCGACTCATCTCCGATTTAGTCTTTAATCACTCTTTCTTGGTGGGATACCCTGTTATTCTTGACTGTAACATCATTTTTTTTTTTGAACATTTCACATTTTATAATCATGAATTTGCATGTTAGATTTTTTCTTATCTGTGTCTTCCACTAAACCCTAAGGTCTATCACCACGTACCTGCTGCTGAATACATATTAAGTGTTTAATTAATAGCTGTTAAGTGAGTTAGTAACTTAGTCTGAAAGTTTCTGCAATGAAAGAAATAGTCAAGGATTGTAGAAAACACCAAGAAAAGAAATGATCCATTTCTTCAGGTTGTTCACAGATATGTGTTAAAAGGACTGGCTAAGAGCTCTCACGTGAGGTCACTTTGCCCTCAGCAAAGACAGAATCATCTGAGGGCTGCCATATGGGTGTCATGCACTTGTAAATTGTGTACTACTTTGTATATGGTTGTACTTCAACGAAATTTTTAATTTACATAAATAATTAAGAAAATGAAGAAGAAAAAGGAGGAAATGCCAAGAATTGCTCCATTTTCTAATCAGGACTGATGATTTTTAAGAAAGAGCCTCATCTCTGAATGACTATATTTAGGGAAAATCCATTTTCATTCATTGTTCTTATTTTGTTCATATTCTTTTGCAGCTCTTTTCTGTTTCTAATGCTTTTAAAAACCTTGTCTAAATTATATTCTGCTTGATACAGATAGGAAATAGAATATCCTTTTCAGACGTTGGTTTGACCAGTGATGTTTATACCCAGGAAAATTAGTAACTCATTTTTGCAATTTGTATTCCCATGTGCATATTCACCATCCTATTTTCTGCTTGGACTGTTCACCCTGTAAACTTGAATATTAATAGAATCTCATTTGTATGTATGTTCCAGGGACTACTCTGAAAAGGGGAACATTTACCAATGCATATTACAAGCATCAGATCACTCGATCATTAAGGGAGTCGGGAGTCTTGAAATTACATATGAGCTTTCCTGACAGCTCAGTTGGTAAAGAATCTGCCTGCCATGCAGGAGACCCTGGTTCGATTCCTGGGTCGGAAAGATCCGCTGGCGATGGGATAGGCTACCCACTCCAGTATTACATAAATAGGAAGACTTTTCGTCACACTCAGTTCCACATACTGTTCTCTCAGTTTTAGTACTAGTGACCTGTCAGGCGAGTAGGAGTGACATCTGAGCAGAGAGCAGTCAACCCAAGGCCTCCCTGGTGGTGGTAGTCTTTTATTTGCCCTATAGGTCTGAAGTTGGCTCCATCATTACATGCAGTTTGATTTAACTGTTTGACACGACACTCTCACATCTTGATTCGTAGTGAAGTGTTTCTAATCTCTAGAAAATTTCTGAAATCCATATCTTATACATCTTTGTAAAAACTTTGTAATGTATGCTAACACATTGTTATGTGTCCACCAGAGACTTGAAGCTTTCTGTTTAAGACCTAATATGTACTTAGATATTACTGAAATGGACTCTGGAAATAACTCTCCTGAAAAAGATCCTGTAAGAAATGTGGCTACTCTGTTCAGAAACTTCACCATGTGGCGGTCGGCTGTCCCAGCCAAGCCTGGGAATTTACACCTTCCTAGGGTAGTCTTTGATGAGTAACAAGGGTGGGGGCCGTGGGTTCTCTAACTGCCCCTCCCTCCCACCCCTCGCCCTCTACCCCTTTCCCAACGAGGAAAGTCTTAGGGCTGTCTGCATAATTCCCCTTGGGAATGAGCCAAAGTTCCCTGCACAAGAGTCTGCCCAATGACATGCCATTTTAGGGCTTAATTCCTTTCTCTGTCCCTCTTCCTGACTCCTCCTTCATTTTTTGGCTAATACACCATTGTCTAAATATACCACATTTTCTTTATGCATGCATCTGTCCATGGGCATTTGTGTTGCTTTCATTAAGACAACTTTCCTTCTACCTAGAGGTTGAATTTGGAGAAGGCAATGGCACCGGACTCCAGTACTCTTGCCTGGAAAATCCCATGGACAGAGGAGCCTGGTAGGCTGCAGTCCATGGGGTCGCTAAGAGTCAGACACGACTGAGCGACTTCCCTTTCCCTTTTCACTTTCATGCATTGGAGAAGGAAATGGCAACCCACTCCAGTGTTCTTGCTTAGCGAATCTAAGGGACGGGGGAGCCTGGTGGGCTGCTGTCTATGGGGTCACACAGAGTCAGACACGACTGAAGTGACTTAGCAGTAGCAGTGGCAGACGTTGAATTTATTGTAATGATCCTTTACAGTCCTTTGACTTTTAATTGCTTATTATATGTTACTGCACTTCTTATTTTATCCTTAATACTATCTTGGTCAATTGACTAACCTTGAGCTACCTACATATTAATCTTTGTTTTCTATTTGTGAAGATGTTATTGGAAACCATCAATTGAAATTGTATCACCTCTGTGGAACAGCTGAAAATGGTGAGACAGGCTTAGTCTCATCATCCTCTGTGCTCCTTCACCTTTCTGTTTTGTAGTAATCCATACTAGAGAAGGTAACATATCACCGTTAGTCCTACCTTCTCAGCTAGGCTGTTCCATCTCTTCAATGGAAGGTTTTTTTTTATCTTTGAAAGTCTGTGTACAAACTGGTCATGTACATGCTGAGTCCCTCAGTCACGTCTGACTCTGTGACTGCATGGACTGTAGCCCACCAGGCTCCTCTGTCAATGGGATCTTCCAGGGAAGCACACTGGAGTGGGTTGCCGTTGCAGAAACTGGTGGTTAGTAAGGGGATCAGCCCTGGGATTTCTTTGGAAGGAATGATGCTAAAGCTGAAACTCCAGTACTCTGGCCACCTCATGCAAAGAGTTGACTCACTGGAAAAGACTCTGATGCTGGGAGGGATTGGGGGCAGGAGGCGAAGGGGACGACAGAGGATGAGATGGCTGGATGGCATCACTGACTCGATGGACGTGAGTCTGAGTGAACTCCGGGAGTTGGTGATGGACAGGGAGGCCTGGCGTGCTGTGATTCATGGGGTCGCAAAGAGTTGGACATGACTGAGCGACTGAACTGAACTGAACTGAATAAAAGTTGAGTGAAAAACAAATATATACTTCTATGGATACACCCGTTTGCCTAGAGAAAACACGTTGAGAGTGCTCTTGGCATCATTTCTAAAATACCTGAGAAATAATCCAAGAGCAGGACTGTCTTTTTTTTTCTTTCACCATTTCCAAACAGACTTGAAAACCACACATGGGAATTCTTTTTATCTCAAAGGACAGAACGTCACCTACCACTTGCCAAGGAATATCATTTACCTTCCCTAGTGAGCAGGAAGATGAGAGGCGTAAGAGGGTTCATGAAATGTACCTCAGAGCTAACTACCAAATGCCAGTTTTAAAATGTCAAATCATTTAACTTGAAATTAGTGCCACGTGAAGTAACCTGTGAAACAACTCTTTGTATTTCTGAAATTCTGAGTCATCATTAACTAGCCTTGTTCATAGGAAATTTGCACTTGAGCTAAAGCTCAAATGACTTTTAATATCTCTTTGGTAGGAAGGACAGCCATACTTACAAAACAAATTCACAGTTGTAGTAAAACTGTCTCCATGGATTGTATTAGACTCCACCGAACAAGTATTTACAATGGAAGTGAAACATTATTTGAACGTCAGTGGTTTCTAAAATTAGAAAATGGGATTGTATGCTTAACTAGAGGCAAGTTCTTGGGTCCAGATTTAAGACTGATCTTTGTGTTTGCTGTTGAGATATGATTTCCTCTCAGAGAATATAGGCAGAGACCTAAAATACACATTCATTTGCTTTGAACGTTAAAAAAAAAAATCGTTCAGCGAGTAGGGCTGTCTTCCAGGCATAAGAGGGAGGCTGATGTGTTTCAGTCTCTGTGAACTCTGTATCCTTGGTGACAAGTCTGATGGGGAGAGCCGTGGTTATCCGGTCAAGATGAGTTTTGATCTGGCTTTGTCCCTTTCAATGACTAACCATGACTTTGTATATGCCGCTTAATTTTTCTGGGGTCCATGTCTATTAAATGGGGGGGGGGGCGGAATCTTTCCTACTTTCCTTAGAGGGTTTTTGCAAATATCCAGTTAGGTAATTGTTATGAACGTCCTTTGGCATAACTAATATAGAGAACTATATGGATACAGCATATTATTTTTATCTTTGATAAAATTTGACTGCAACATGAGAAAAGTCCTGCATTGCCCTTGGTAAATACTGTTAGCATAACTAATTTTGATCTATGACATACAGATTATAAACATGAGGGGGGTTATCATAGTTGTGCTTTAATTTGTTCTTTTGGTGCTAGTTCTTTGGAGAAGATGGGATAAAATTCTGTAATGATGTATATCAGAATCACAATAGGCAAGTCTCATTAAACCAGAAAGTTCCTGATTGAACTCTAGCATCTGGGAAATTCAGCGCCTGTTAGCAGTTGAGTGTTTCGATTGGCATATGTTTGGCATTTCTCATACTGAGACAGTGAAAGCACTGAGCAATAATGAAATAGCAAGCCCTTTGGCAGGAACAAATAGGAAATGTTTTATCATTAACCCACTGAAATAAAACTCTGATAAAACCTATGAATAATGCAAATGGAGGCATGTGAGAAAAAATGTCAGGATCAAGGGAAAAGTGATGTTTTCTTAATCAGGGCCTTGTTTGTTTTGTTTTTATTTAAAACTTACTTCCACTATATTTCAATTGGCACATATTTTGCTCCTATTTGATGAAAGGTATAAGAAGCAGTGTGCTTTAAATGGCTAAGTTTCCTTCGCCTAATTACAGGATCAAGATAGTATATGTTAATACTTTGATATGGTAATTGCTATTTGCTTAGAAGTAACTTTATATTTCAGATAACTGAGAATCATCACTGCTAATAGCATGCTATAGAAGATACTTTTGGGTAAATGGATAACATAGTGATGCTTAAGTTCTGTTTAAATTTCTAATCTCTAATAAAAACCCTGAACTAATTTAACGGTTATATATTCTAAATTCTTCAGCCTTCAAGAACCATATTCATTTGCCTATTGTCTACCCATATCTGTTGTTTTCCTAATTACCAATTCTGAGGAGAAAATTTTAGACTTCTTTTCTCTATTAATTTTTCCCCTGGTAAGTTATACTTATCAAATATTTTAAAAAGTTGAAGACTTTAAAATGAGATAATCTGTGGTTAATTCAAAGTTGATGTTTTCAGTGTGATCTGAAATTTATTACATTCCCTATACATTTGAGCAGTAGATGTGATCATGTAAGTTTTTAAGAAGTTACCTGCATTAGAGTGACATAAATGTTATAACTCGAAACTTGAAATGGTTTCCTCATATATAAGAAACAGTTAATATGATTCCTAAATTAAACACTCTTACAATCCAAATGACTGTGAAAGTGGGCTTCCCTTGTGTCTCAGCTGGTAAAGAATCCTCCTGCAACGCAGGAGACCTGGGTTCGACACTGGGTTGGGAAGATCCCTTGGAGAAGGGAAAGGCTACCCACTCCAGTATTCTGGCCTGGAGAATTCCATGGACTGTAGAGTCCATTGGGTTGCAAAGAGTCAGACGCGACTGACCGACTTTCACACTCCAAGTAGCTAAAGAGAAAATGGGTAGAAACCATGACTACTCTGCAGACAGCTTACCCATAAAAGCCCCAGTCCCTTTGATTTGCCTTTTAAGGAAATGAAGCAAAACCTGATGCTAGCAGAAAGTAGAAATCAAGACTAATATTTCTTTTAGATAACGTGAACTGGCATTGGAACACTAGGAACATCCAGATTTTAAAATGAACCTGAGTTAGCATAGGAGAAAATACTTTGTGAATACATTAAAAGAAGATAAGAAAGAAGAATATTGGATCACTGTTTATCAGATGAGGAAAGCAGACAACACTGAAATGGGTGAAATTTTAATACCCACCACTTTGCTTTGTTGTCACTAAAAGTGTGTGATTTCAAACAAAGCTGTTCCATCTCACTATGTAATTAAGATAACTTCATTGTCAGTCAAATCACAAAACATCCACCCTCTCTCTGCTGCCCCTTTCAAATAACTTAGAATGACTCTAATCGTAAGCTATTAGTGTTCTTAGGTTCCTAAATGAAGCTGTCTCACATCAGTTTTGTTTGTGTGGGATTACTGTAGCCTGTTACACCCAGGGCAGTGACATTTCCTGGCATAGCTCTTTGTCCTTTGGGTTGAGTTCTTTTACACGGGTGTACTCACACGGTCGTGTATCAGTTATGAACTGCCAGTTTCACATGCACTTATGTATTTGTGAATATAACAGATTTTTTTCCCTTGGACAATTACTTAATATTTTTGCCCGTGATTCATATGAAGACCTAGAGGTCATCCCACATTTGCAGATGATGAAAATCTGGAAAGGAGACCTAATAAAGGGAAACACAATAAAAAATCAAATAATCGTGGCAAGGCAACAGTAACGGGAAACTGAAATTGGACTTACTGGAGATGAAGTTCAAGGTTTGATTTTATCTTTTAAAAACATACAGTTGCAGGCTCGAGGATGAGAGCATGGACAAATGTGAGGGTGATGGAGGCTCTCCGCTCGAGCTTGACCCCAGGCTCAGTGAGGCCAGTGGTGGGAAGTGCAGGCAGTCTTAGACTGGATTAGTTGAATTGTGACCACATGGACTGTAGCCCGCCAGGCTCCTCTGTCAGTGAAATTCTCCAGGCCAAAATACTGGGGGTGGGTAGCCATTCCTTTCTCCAGGGGATCTTCCCAACCCAGGGATTGAACCCAGGTCTTCATCATTGCAAGTGGATTCTTTACTGTCTGAGCCACTAGGGAAGCCCCCAAATTATAAATATTACACAATTCTCTCTTCCTTTGCCTAATAAACAGTACTGTTTTGATTGGGATAACTGGGGAGGGAAGAAGCTTAGAAGAGCAGGCTTTAGAAGAACTTAGAACATAGGCTGCCTGGGTTTAAAATTGGGCTGATGCAGAGGAGGTGGGTTTCCTCAGGAAATTGGGCAGAGCAGAGCAGGGCCTTGGAGGAGAAAAAAAATAAAAGGAAGGAAGGAAGGATTTGAATGGGAACTGGAAGGAAGGGGCATTCCCTGCTGGTGTGACGGCGCCGAGGCACCAAGCTGGTCCAGCAGGGCTTGAGTGATGACATAGGCTGTCCTGACCAGCAACTCCTGCAGGGGCCCACCCCATCTATCTTTTGTTCCTTGCTCCAGGGCTTTGCCTTTTAAAGGACGCAGAAAAGCAGTAGACTTTTTCTAGTAGAGGGCGATTGTGTTGTATGGCAGTTGCGGTGGGAAGGGCTTCTGAATCTCTGTCCGTGTCACACGCACTGTGCCCCAGCTACTGCACGTTCGGTCTCACCTACGTTTCTGAGAGTTGTTCTCTCTCCCGTTTATGCATGAAGAGACTGAGGCTCAGGTATGCAACTTGCTGATGCACAGTCAAGTGAGGATTCCATCTCAGGGCTGTTTCCCTTTAAGGCTCACGTTCCCCAACTAATCTTGTTATTTCTGAGAATGCACCATCTCAATGCTACATTCTCATGTTGAAATGCCGTATGTTAGACATTTACATCAAGCATAATTTTTAAATAATTTAAGAAGTGTATTTCAGTGGTTAAGACGTGGATATTGCATTAATCAAACAAAGGTTAAAAATCTCAGTTCTGCCTGTTACTAGCGTTGTGACCTTTGGGCAGGTTTCTTACCTTCTGTGGGTTTTTGTTAACCTCTCCAGCATTTACGTCACTGGGCTGCTTTGAGGATTAAGTAAGATCATGTACAGACAAGGCACCTAATGTTAGTGGTTTCTGTTATGTAATGTACCATATATATGCAAACAGTAAAGGAACAGTGATGATGTAGTAAGCAATGTTCCTAAAGGAAGTTCCTGAACTGATAGTGTTTAGCATCATTACACTCTTTTGTGAACCTATGTTATCTGTTCTCTGGATCCCCTTAGCTTCCCACAAGCTGGTGATTTGGGTCCGGTCATATGGTGTAACTTCAGTTGTCAGTTAATGTTTAACATGACCCTCACTTTTACAAACCCAGCAGGCACACCAGCCTTATGTGTTAGCAAATCCCAGGGACACAGGAATCATTAATTAAATCAATCCCTAGAAGAGACATAGGCTTTTCAGTATTCACATAATTCATCAGTTTGCCTGTTACTTGGTAGCCACATGGGGGAGGGCATGGCAACCCACTCCAGTACTCTTGCCTGGAGAATCCTCATGGACAGAGGAGCCTGGTGGGGTCCATGGGGTTACAGGGTCAGACACGACTGCTTTGACTTAGCACAGCACAGGTGGCTACCAGATGTCAACGTATCTCAGCTGATATTGGACTTAACTCTCTGGCTAAATGAAAACTAACTGGACAGTTCAGTTTCTAATGTTTATGCCTAGGGTTTCCTTTCTTCACTTTTCTGTCCCAGTGGTTGAGCATGAACAGATGCTCCACAGACGTGGGCTGTGTGTTATAGTAGCTAGCTGATGGAAATTATGCAAAGAAGGACTAGATGGACAGGCTGTCAGCGGTTCAGGAAAGCTGTGTTTCTCAAAATGGCCTTTGGGTCACCCTCAGCTGAACTGCTGAGGATGGCTTCACGGGTGGCTCAGTGGGGAAGAATCCGCCTGCCAATGCAGGAGACACAGGTACAATCCCCGGGTCAGGAAGATCCCCTGGAGGAGGAAGTGGCAACCCACTCCAGTGTTCTTGTCTTCAGAATTCCATGGACAGTGGAGCCTGGCGGGCTAGTGTCCATGGGGCGCAAGGAGTCCAGCACAGTTGAGCAGCGAAACGTCTGCAACAGCAGCTGAACTCCCTGGGCACTAAACGAAACTTCCTGGGGCTCGATCATCGTGAATTTAAATTCATCCCTTCTGAAGGGGAGACCCGAGAATTTTCATTTAAAAGTTACACTCGTGTAAGATTCTTTACCTTTGAAAGCCTGCACAGCCTTCCTGGCTCCCGCAGACTCAGTCAGCACTGACCATCTAAAGGTCTAGCCCTGGCAGAGGCCCCCCTGGGCTCCCCCACTGACTCACTGCAGCCCAGCCCCGCCAGCCCTTTGCTCCCCTCAAACAGGGAAGGTGCTCCTTCAGGCTGTGCCCTCCCCTGAGCTGCTCTTCTCCAGGCGTCTGCCTGGCTCGCACCCTCCTCTGAGCTCTTTGCTGGACTGTCACCCTCTCCAGGGGGCCACCCCGATCGCTCCATATAACAGTGATGGACTTACCTCCCAGCCCAGACACATCCTCTGCCTGCGGAGTTTATTTAGTTTGTGCCTGTCTCGCAGCACGGGGGCAAAAGTTTCTGCTCTTTATTGTTTATCAGCCAGAGCCAAGATCAGCACCCAGGAGGCACTTACTAGTTGAAAAAAACAAGTGGAGAAGCAGAGAAGAGAATCCTCTATCCTGCAGGGCGTCATCAGAGGTTTCTGAAAATCTCTTTTGATTCTAACCCTATGCTTCCCAGTTATAATTGATAACCATTATGACAGGTTTAAAGAGGTGAAAAATTTAGACACAGAGACACCGACAACTCCAGAGATTGCTTTTTAGATAGTTGGAGAGACATGTAACAGATCTCCAGACAGTTATGCTGAAAATTTCTAAAGTCTTATGCCTATTTTTAATGTTATAGATTCTATCTTCTGTGTGGAGTTTAGTATATGATTTGTTATTAAGACACTGGCTAATTGACTTCTGTCATTAATAGATTCTTATTCACTTCTTGGGGCTTCCCTGATGGCTCAGTGAGTATAGAATCTACCTGCAACGCAAGAGACACAGAGGATGCAGGTTCTGTGCTTGGCTCGGGAAGATCCCCTGGAGAAGGAAATGGCAAACCACTCCAGTGTTCTTGCCTGGAAAACCCATGGACAGAGGAGCCTGGTGGACTATAGTCCAGAGTCCCAAAGAATCAGATGTGAACTGAGTATGCATGCATGCACCTTTTTACCTATATAAAGAATACCTAGAGGTAGGTAAAATAGTCTGTTTTCATTTCCACAGTTATTAGCTATCAGGTAAGAATCTGCTATCATAACATTAGCTGGGGAGACTGGGTTTGACTTCTGTTGTTTCAGCTTTTGGCAACTTTTCCAGGATTATATCCTACTGACCTGCATTACTGAAGTTTTAGTAAACACTGATGCTATCCTAGAATTATGTAATTTCTCCACAACCCCCTCAACCCCACCCACCCCTTGGAGAATTATCTCTTTTGCTAGGTAGGAAACTATGATAGTATTTCTTCTATTTTGGTTTTAATGTACATCCTTTTGTGTGTTTCCTTTATAATCTCCCATTATTCAGTGTGAGAGCTTATTAATCACTATTAAAAATAGCAGAGCTGCAAAATTCAGTGTCAGCAACCCAGCACTTTCTTCACATAAATGTTGACAGTTTTTTTCATCTTTTATTATAGGAATGTGGGGATCTAGTACACAAGCAATTAAGCTGTGATGCAAGTAGGCTGCATTTTGGGGGGCAAGTCCAATGTTCCATGCATCTCCATGAGCCTCCTAGAGTTTGTATCTGAAACAAAGGAAATGTAACCCTGTTTGAAGGTATTCTGCGAGACAAATCCTCAAATCGATGCTGCTCGTCTCTTTAATGTTTTCACCATTAGAAAATGAAGCTGTAGGTGCAACGGAAAGTAGACAGTGGACTAGGGGAATTTAAAACCTAAATCAGTTTTAGGAAGGGAAAATGGAAGGATAATTGACATGTCAGTGACATGAATAATTATGAAATATCACTGGCTAGTTTTCCTAAATATTAATTTACCCATATGGGTGGTTTCTAGATGAAAAGAGAATGAAAGAATCCTTTTTTTTTTTTCCTGTGAGAAATGTTTCTGTACATAAAAAAATTTATAAATGTTATTATAAAAAATTACCTGTACGTCCATTCTTGTTAACAAAAAAGTTCCTTACCTGCAGAAAGATTCAATATAAATACATTTTCAGCTCTGGTCAAAGCCACACTTTTAAGTAATTGGGCACTGTGTTAATATGTCCCCAGGCTTCTATTTTACTGAAGCTCCTGTTTAGAATTATGCCGATCTATCTTCATATTTCCTTCCCAGCCCCACTGTAATTGACCTGGCAGTCCGCCACGCTACAGCCCAGACAGTAATCACTTGGAGACGATAGCCTGCCTTTCTAATTTGACTGACAGGACAAGCCCTATTTTAAAATCCTTCTCATGTGCTTTTTATCAGTAAATAACACCCATGTTACTGAGCATGTGCACTGCAGATTAATATGCTCACTCTCTGGCGGAGGAAAGTGGCTAAAAACAGCGAGGGCTTCATGTGGTTGTAAAGTTCCTTCACTCTAAGGACACTCTTGTTGGAATCCAGCATAGGGTTATTTTTTGTTGTTTTTTAACCTCTTTCTAGGACAGCCATGTCCATACTCCGTAGGTCAGCCAATCTCAAGTTAAATAGGCAACTTACCGCACACTGTGACTACCTCTTACTTTTCCTCTAGACTCAGTATCTTTAGCTGTAATAAAATGCAAAACCACAGGCTTGCTACCGGATGCATTTTTTTTTTTTTTTACTTTTCTAAAATATATTTTACTACAAGATATTTGTTTTATAATATTATGTTGGTTTCTGCAATACATCAGTATGAATCAGCCACAGGTATACATAAATACCTCATGAACCTCCCTTCCATTTCCTACCATCCCACCCTTCTAGGTGGTCACAGAGCCCTGGGCTGAGCTCCCCATGTCACACAGCAAATTCCCACTGGCTCTCTATTTTACATATGGTAGTATATATGTTTCCATGCTGCACTCTCAGTTTGTCCCACTCTTCCCCTCACACATTGCATTCACAAGTCTGTTCTCTATGTCTGCATCTCTACTGCTTCCCTGCAGGTTCTTTGGTACTATCTCTCTAGATCCCATGCTGCTGCTGCTGCTGCTAAGTCACTTCAGTCGTGTCCGACTCTGTGCGACCCCATAGACGGCAGCCCACCAGGCTCCCCCGTCCCTGGGATTCTCTAGGCAAGAACACTGGAGTGGGTTGCCATTTCCTTCTCCATACCGGATGCATTTTTATACCGTCTAGAACACCACACTTTCTGCAACTTTTTCATTAAGATGTTTGATTTTAGTTTTGTTGTATAGTGACTTTTTAAGTTGCATTTGCTCTAGGTATTTAGATATTTCTGGTTTTGATTTTTGAGATTATAATTTGCTGTTACTCAATGAACTATTTCCAAAGAGCTATATTAATCTGTAAAAATGACAATGTTTATAGCAGTGCCGAAAGAATGCTGTAGTAGCCGCTCATTAGATATTTGTAAGAGATACATTTTATGAAGAATATCTGTAAATGTAGATGTTTCCAAGAAAGTCAAGCAAGCCCTGGAGTATACCACACGGTGATACTCGATGATTTGTTTCTTCAGCGATTACATAGGTATCTCACCTATTACCTATGCATTTCCTGTAAATATTATAGCATCCCACATATATGCAAGCTGGATCTGACAAAGTGTTTTCACTTATAGGACATTTTGGGCTATAGTGAGTGAGGTATTACCGAGACTTCAGATTATACACTCTGCAGGCATTTGGGAAGCACGGAACTGGAGATAAACTGAAGTGGGTCATGCGTGCTCTGCTGCACTGTGTCCAGTCGCTCAGTCATGTCCAGCTCTCTGTGACCCCGTGGACCGTCGCCCTCGAGGCTCCTCTGTCCATGGCATTCTCAGGCAAGAATACTGGAGTGGGTTGCTGTGCTCTCCTCCAGGGCATCTTCCCGATCTAGGAGTCTCCTGTGTTGCAAATGGATTCTTTACCTGCAGGGCCATCAGAGAAGCCCGAAATGGATAATGGAGAAAATTATTTCCATTTATTGATAGGCTCCCATGTGTCAAATATTTTGCTTTTTAATAGTTTTAAAAGCTCCTGAGGTGAATCTAATGTGTGGCTAGGGTTGGAAATTGCTATAACCAAATATTTCAGTATAATTAGTTCAGGCAATTACTATTAAATCTAGACTCCTAAAACTTTTCTGGGAGATTTATGAGAATCTTTTCAAAGCAATTTTTAAATAACTGGCAAAGTAACAAACATAAATGATACAAAATAAAAAAACAACAACAACATGGGATTCTCCTTGGCCAACAACCATGTGTAAACCTTTGTGTAAATACACATACACACATATGTGTACTATATACAATTTCTAGAAAGAAGATTCAGTGCACCTTTGCAGGGTATTCTTGCCCACAGCAATAGGTATAGTTGTCATCTGAATTAAATAAATATGTATATATACATATGTACATATATGTGTGTATGTTTATGTATGTACAAATTTGTGAATGTGTGTGTGATTGCTTGGTCATGTCTGACTCTTCACAACCCTGTAGACCAATAGCCCTCCAGGCTCCTCTGTCCATGGGATTCTCCAGGCAAGAATACTGGAGTGGGTTGCCATGCCCTTCTTTAGGGGATGTTCTGGACCCAGGGATCAAACCCACGTCTCCTGCATCTCCTGCATTGGCAGATGAATTCCTTACCACTCAGCCACCTGGGAAGCCCCTGCTGCTGCTACTGCTACTGCTAAGTCACTTCAGTCGTGTCCGACTCTGTGTGACCCTATAGACGGCAGCCCACAGGCTCCCCTGTCCCTGGGATTCTCCAGGCAAGAACCCTGGAGTGGGTTGCCATTTTCTTCTCCAATGCATGAAAGTGAAAAGTGAAAGTGAAGTCGCTCAGTTGTGCCCAACTCTTAGCGACCCCACAGAACGTAGCCCATCAGGCTCCTACGTCCATGGGATTTTCCAGGCAAGAGTACTGGAGTGGGCTGCCATTGCCTTCTCTGGGAATATAGACTAGGAACTGAGTAATCGGGAGAGAACAGTTGCCTGAAACACCGAGTGAGAGCCGTTTTTCAAGGCAGATGGCACAGGCAGTGGGGAGACTGAGCCCTGAAGGGACATGCTGACCCACTGGGGTTTGAGTCCAGCTGTTTTTCTCAGGCTGTAAAAAGGCTGAGCTTTGGTAACTTGGGGAACGTGCACATGGCTGGCTCTGGGTAGCACTGGTATTACCGCAGAAACCCTGAACTTTCCTTTGCCCCATCACCTGCTGTGAGGGTTAGACCTGGGGAAGAGAGGCTGTAACTGCACAAGTAGCATCCTTAAGTACAGAGGATTCCTCGCTGATTTTTTAGCAGAATGCATGAAGAAGGTCATGGGAGAAACTAAGTCTTCAGGTCAAGTCTTGGGCCTTCAGCTCGTACCTGGCAGGAGTGTTCTCTCCCTTCCAGCTGGGAGACTGAAAAACACGGTGAAGGCACTTCCTTGCAGAGGCCATTCCCTGGCCAGGCTCCGCCTGCTCTCTGCTGGGGGCTTCCGGCAGCATAAGGAGCAGCCCTGGTGGGAACCTGTGCACCAGACAATTGAGTGGGGAGGTGGGTGACTTGAGCGCCACTTGGCCAAGGCTGGGGGCAGTGTCCATTTAGTAAACGTGTGTGCTTAGTACCATAGGTGAAATTTTTCCTTGGCTGATTTAATTACTCTCTTTTTATAACTACTCCCTGAAAAAAATAAAATCAAATAAACTTCAAGGAGTGTGCAATCTAATGAAGAAGATAAAACTTGTAATCCAGTGATTATATTGCAAGGCAAGTTATTGCCTTGCATGTTATTATATTGCAACATATTATAACATATTGTTAACATATTATATGTGTTATTATATCAGGTTATTATATTGCATGACAAGTTGTAAAAAAGAAGTGTCATGAAGGAGGCACAACATGCTTTGGAAGTTCAGAATAGGAAAAAAGGAAAGTGGTTTCTCGGTGGCCTCGTGAAAGTTTATGGAGAAGGAGTTCTGAGAGATGGTGGAGGAGGCCCCTGCAGGGAGAGGGTGCGGGAGTGGACGGACAGAAGTGGATGGAGAACTGACAGCGTCCAGGCGACCTGGAGCGTCCCCTCGGCGGGGGCAGAACATACAACTGCTGTGGTCCGTGAGTCACGTTAGAGCTTCAGAACCCAGCTTGATGAGCTTGCCTTTTATTCTTTTGTTCAATAGGCAACTCACTGTTTTGTTTTGTACACCCCAAATACTCAGTTTTAAGCCGAGTGATTTTTTGATGTGGATTCCTCTGAGAACATAGTATATAACCTCTAGCATCTTTTCTCTGAAAGTCAGATCTGGTTAAGTTGCCTCATAACTTTGTCTCAGCTCTTTTTGTCAAGATCACTGTCAATTGTTACTGCAATGTAGTAGCAGTGTTATATTCACACTTGAATTTTATTTGCTATCATCTTGGTATTACTTTGTTTGTTGATGGGTATCCACATGTCCCACTACACTTCATGTTCTTAAATGAGAGAAACACATTTTATTCATCTTTCTATACCCACAGTCTAGAAATGAAGTGAAGTGAGGTGGAAGTTGCTTAGTTGTGTCTCAACTCTTTGCAAACCCCATGGACTATAGAGTCCATGAAATCCTCCAGGCCAGAATCCTGGAGTGGGTAGCCTATCCCTGGAGTGGGTAGCCTATCCCTTCTCCAGGGGATCTTCCCAATCCAGGGATGGAACCCAGGTCTCCCGCATTGCAGGCAGATTCTTTACCAGCTGAACCTTGATGGAAGCCCAGCAAGGAAAGAGAAAGCAAACAAAAACAACTGTTCCATGCGCTGCCAAGTACTTTTGGTAAGATGTCTTATTATTCATCCTCCAGATCCCTTTTTACGAGAGAGGAAATGGGTACTCAGGGAGACAAAGCATTGATATTTTGTGGGAGATCATTAAACTAGTAAAGTGTAAAGCCAAGATTTAAACCCAGTATGTTTTGACTGAGTCTCTTTCCAACATATCACATCACCTCTTTCTAAGATTGTTAACCAATGCTTATTTGTTGAATGCATGAATGAATGAATGGACAAATGAGTTGTAAAATATATTTACTTAAAAATTGATGGTTCCAGAGAGCAATAGTATTGTAAATGGGCAAAGCTTGAGTGTCCCATCCTGGGAGACTGCCATTGATCTTTACTGTTGTTTACAGTAGCATCAGGTTGGAATTGGCAAGCTAATATGAAAATTTGAAAGCCATGAGTTTGTTCCCGTATTATAGCAGCATTATAAATGTGAAGTGCGTCAGTGCGGCTTTAATAAGCACCCAGGGCCAGAGGATGTAGTTGAGGTTGTCAGTGTTTGGGAACTGACTTTGCCAGGACATTATTGCTTTTTTGCTTTATTAAAGGAGACTTGAAATGAGGACTTCCAATTCTAGCTTCTGGCAAAGACATAGAATGCTGGCTACTGAGAATACAGGGTCCTCCAGGGAGAGAGACACAGAGTTTGTTCAGTTATGTCTATGTAGACAGGTATAGTGGTTTCCTTTGTTCTGTGTACAGTATGCCATAGTGAGTTTTAATTCTGATACAGATAGGAAATGTTTGTTAAAACTAGGTTTTATTCTGAATCTAGATTTATCCTGGCCTTCTGTGTGAAAGAGAAAGCATCTTTGATCACAAGTGGTTTACATCTCTTGTTAACTCAGACCAAATTATTTCACTCAACATCAGAAGAAAGCCCAGTGCCTACCAGAGTGACTCAGGGTACAAGGACACAGAGAAAAAGTCATGCCCTGGAGGAGATCACAGTCCAGCCAGCTATAGGTCAGAAATCGTAAAGGCAGAGTTAGAAATATCGCACTTGAGCACACTGAAGATACTACCTAAGGGATGCTTAACTGCAAGGGAGTGGAGCCTAGGTAGAACCAAACTTGTCAGCCCATGGAAGGGTGTGCACGTGCCATGTGTTATGAAGTGTGCGCTCAGCGTCCTTGACACAAGTTCAGCCCTGGAAGGGGACAGGCATATACTGTATGCATGCTACATCATAGTCGCGTGTTCCACCAGTGTCAGCAAAGATGCTGTGGAAAGCTAGGTTGCTGTTTTTACACGTCTATAAAAACAGCTTTTGTGAGTCTAAAGGCGTACTTGGCTTTTTGTTATAAAGGTTCAGAAAGGGATTGCAGCTGTTGTATTATCTGGGAAAAGAGAAAAGTTGGGGTGACAGAACAAAAATACACACCAGGGAAACAGCTCCCGTTTGGGTAAACAAGGGGAAAATATTACGCTGTAGGCCGAAGTGGCTAATGCAGGGAACTGGTTGTTGACTGGGTCTTATTATAAAGAATATTAAAAGTTTTAGAACAATATGGTCAAAAAAGTAAATATAGTATATGTTTCATTTTTCCAGCAAATTTTTAGTGGCTGGACAGAAAGTGAATAGACTTAAAGCTTTTAAAAATATCCTTTTCTGTATTCTTTTGTTACCGTCTACTTGTAACTTCTCATAATAGACACTTACTTTTTTACTCATTATTTTTCTTTCAATTTAAGAAGATCTTTGTGCTTTGAATACAGACTCCATTAGAAATTATACTCCATTAGAAATACCACTGCCAATTGGTGATGCATGCATTAAAATTCCTAAGACCCTTTCTGGTGTCTCTCACTTCATACTCACAGCAACCCTAAGTGACAGCTGAAAACAGTGTTTTCTTCATTTCACAGATGAGGCACTGAGACTGGATCCTTAACATCTTCACTTGAAGGCAAGGCTGCTATGTGGTGGGTCTAAGACTTTAACCTGGAACTTCTGACTCCATATTCTTTTCCTTTTCCAAGGTCACACTGCTTTTGGTGGCCTGTGTAGTAGTAATTTTAGTGAGCTGTGGTTCCCTGAAGCTAGCCTAGGACTGTCTTCTGAGGCTGACCTGAGTGTCCAGCTGCCCACAGGAAATTTCACCCAGCTCTTTCTCAGCAAAGGCAAACAAAGGTATCTCTTCACCTCACTCTACTACCGTTTTACAGCAACCTGATCTCTCACTATCTATTTTAGTGTGTGGGCCATCATTCTGCACATTTTAGAGAAACTTACAGGATGACTGAAAATCAAAAACTATTGCAGTACACTCTCTTTAAACTTTTCCCTTGTAATGTCAGTGTTGTGCTTTTCAGGATGGGATTTGGAGAGTGTGGAGGAGAAAAAAAGAATTTAATATATTCATGCATTTTTATTTCCTTCAAAAATAAGGTGACTACTGAGCAAAGTGGTATTTCTATATATTCATTCCCAAGTACTGATTTTATTTGTATCAAGTTAGAATGAAGATGACCCGCATAAATAAATAACCGAAGCAGCTGATACAGTGGTGCTGCTCTCTTCCAGGTAGTTTACTCCCTTACAGCGTTGCCTCTGTGCATGAAAACATTAAAATTTAGTAATGTCTTGGCCACCAAACTTTATCATTTCTGTGTCATTTGCTGTTGCTTGCATAATACTTTAAATTTACACTTTAAAATACCACACTACCCTTCTGCTGCTACTGCTAAGTCACTTCAGTCATGTCCGACTCGGTGTGACCCCATAGATGGCAGCTCACCAGGCTCCCCCGTCCCTGGGATTCTCTAGGCAAGAACACTGGAGTGGGTTGCCATTTCCTTCTCCAATGCATGAAAGTGAAAAGTCACAGTGAAGTCGCTCAGTCGTGTCCAACCCTCAGCAACCCCATGGACTACAGCCTACCCAGGCTCCTCCATCCGTGGGATTTTCCAGGCAAGAGTACTGGAGTGGGGTGCCATTGCCTTCTCCTCACTACCCTTCTAGGAGAAGTTAAAATATTCTGAGAATAGACTTTACTGACCTGACCACATCTGGGCTCAAGTAGGATCTAATCACTATTATCTGTAAATTATGAATTTTATTTTCTTTCTTCCTGATCTTTGCCTTTTTTTTTTTTTTTTTTGTAACTTGCCCTGAGTCCTTCCTGCCTTTCCTGTTTGGGTCAAATACTAAATCCGTTCATTTGTTTATGAACATTTGCCTGTCTCTTTGGGCCATGCCTTGGTGTCTTGGAAGGGGTGTCAGTTTGGGCCCAGCTGGATCAGCCGTCGCCACTTGTCGTCATGCCTTGGGCGGGCCGCCTAGCTCTCCTGAAACGTGCTAATTATACTGCCCAGGGTCACTGTGAGATACAAACAAGTGCATGTGTATATGGTTGACATGAGGGTTATGTTGCTTTCTCCCGTTATTCCTTCTCCTTCCTTTTAAAAATTCAAACGCATATAGGCTATGTCTACATATACAAACAGCTTGGTAGTGTGTTAAATTTAGTTTTTATAAGCTGATTGCAAATGAGTTCATTGATCAGCTTTAAGTGATCTCCATCAGGGGACTGGTTTTACATGTATAGGTAGCTCAAGTATTTAAGTGAGTCGCTTATCTTAGAACTGGTTTTAATGAAAAGAACTATGTGCTGATAGTTCTATTTTTATAAATCTTATTCATCTTATTTACAAAGAAATGGAAATTTATATCCCAATATAACGTTCAGTTAGATAAATTTTATGCAACTTTTATAATTCTTTTATGAAAAGAAAATCACTTCATCTCCTTCTTTTCAGTTGTCCTGCATGTTTAAATGGTTTTTGCATACCTACCCAAAGTACATTCTATAAAGATTTAAAATGTGTAGTTAGCATCATTTTGTACTTACTATAACCACACATCCGGCAGGACAGTCTTCCTCGGCTGTGGAATACTCAGCTGTGTTTTATCCCATTTTAGTTCAGTGGTGCTGGAACCTGTGCCCTTCGAATCAAAGCTGAAGTTCCCAGGGAGGACCCCATCACTCCGTGTACACATATGTCACTCGTGTCTGTCCGTCCGTCCATCCCGCCCCCCACCCCGGTACTAAACAGAGAAGTGTGTCTCTTATGCAAATAGGAACTTTGCTGTGTAGTGTGTTTTTTGTTTTTTTTTTAATCTAGGTTTGGGGGTTTTACTTTTTATTTGTTTGTTTTGATCTCTTCCTGAGAAAAACTCCAGCCCAGACCAGGTTATTCCCCATGGGACTTGACTTGATGTGGTCTACAGCCCACTTTAATTTCATCGTGTCATACTTAGGGAATGACCAATCTTTCAATGGGCCCACAAGGGCTAACCTAGGAATTATTAGTTATGTGCTACTCATCAACAGGGTACACTTTGATGTACTTTTTATTGCCCAAGTCAACAGCATCTGAAAATCTAATCTTCTGTAAGTGTGTTTGCCGAGTGGTACTTAATTCTCCAGAGCTTTCTCTTGGCTTGTTTTCCTGCTATCTCCAGACCTGTTAATCTCTTATGCAGCTCCCCTGCCCTTCCCCGACCCCTAAATCTGGCTTATCATTTACCAGGCCACAGGTCAGATATTTAGTGCTTCAGACCAGAGGTCACAGCTCTGGTTGAATCCACAAACCTTGGGTATTTATGTTTTTGGTATATGTTTAAGCCTTCACTTGTTTTCTAAAACTATTTTTTTAACTTATCTTCTAATAAAACCAAATATTTTTTAGTTCTTACAGCTTACTTTTATTTAATTATCTTGTATTGTCTCCCATAATATATTTTGTTTCAACAGAATGTTAAAAGGAGTTAAAAATAGTGAATCGTGTTTCATAATTTGGTAAATTCGCTCTATGACATCTCGTTTTACCATCACAGCTGCCTTATGGGAAAGATTCAGTCATCATTGATTCCACAGATATTTTTAAAGCAACTATGACATTGCAGACATCATCCCAGGTCCTGAGAAAAATACAGATGTGAACAAACCTGACCAAAGTCTCTGACTCACGGAGATTGCATTCAAGTAAGGAAGGAAGGATATAAGCAGGAACAGTAAGTCAGCTGTATAGCGTATGGGACTTACGGCCTTATGTTTAAGACTCCGTGTGTCTGGAGTGAGAGGGAAGGTAGCTGGAGGTGAAGTCAGAGAATCATGGGTAAGGATGGCATGAGTCTTCCTGTTTACAGAGGGACACAACAAAACCGAGGAAAAGATCCCTCCCGGTGGTTCTGGCAGTCCGCTCCCCCAGTGGCTTACGGCTAGTGAAGTGCTGAACCAGGGGTGCCAGGGGAGCCCAGGCGTGGGGTTCAGATCTTCTGACACGGTTTTCGTCTTTGCTCTGAATAGTTGACCTTTTCTTTTTCACTTTGCTCATCTCATCATTGGAGAGGAAATAAAAGCACATCTGTCTGCTTCTGGGATTCTTTGAGGAAAAGTCAGTTCAGTTCATTTTAATCTCCACTTTCCCTCCCCACCTCCCTTTTCTTTTTTTAAAGGAATAAGTGGCATTTCAAGTTGAAAAGTCAGGGGCCAGTATCCATCATATGTGTTCTTGACTTCAGCCTTATTATAACCTTGGGTTGGTGTGAAACATGAGATTTCTTTGGAGGACACAAAAACCTTCATAAATCAATTGTGCTGCTCACTTAAAGAGAATTTGTTCTGCAGAAAATTTGGAAAGAAGCTTTCCATGTATTATCCTTGTTTGTCGTTGTTTTAGGTGGTGAACTCACCTCAAACTAGTTAGCCTTGCTAAGCCAGCGCTCTACGCCCCATGGTCTAGATGTTTTGTAAATTAATTGTGTGCAGCTAAGACAATGCATCAGTTGTTTCTGCCTCTGAAAAGAATTCACATAAAAATGAAAGTAGCTCAAGAGAAGGGAATTGTTGATGAATATGCCCTGGAGTAAATTGCTCTTCTCTAAACCAAGGTCCGGGCATTATATTTATGGAATTCACAGACTGTTCTTATCATGACTGGTCACTATTAACCCTTGAAGAGTTTGGCTACCCCAAAACGCTACCAAATTCAGAGTTATCAGCAGTCTGAAGGAATTGTTATGCACCGAGCCCGTATCTCCGAACCGACCAAGAGAGCGAGTCCACCACAGTAATGCAAAGGTAAGAAGGGAGTTTATTTCTAGCGGGCTAGGGCCCAAGTCTCATCCAGCACAATGGAATCCGACAAGAGCCCTGAACAAAGGAGTATGGTGGCTTATATACAGGCAGTTCTTTGTCTCAGTTACAGGAGTAGCTGGCATTACATGATTGGCCAGGCAGGATGAGCGCATGTCCTGTCTCTTTCTGGTAAACATGACTCAGGTCCTAGAGCCCGTCGTTTGGTCCCTAACAGGAATTATAAAGTCAAAAAATAAAAAAAACTTAAATGACAGAAACACCTCATCTTTCCCCTCTCAGTCACAGTGATACCTATTCAAACTAGACTTCCGGATTCTTGTTGAATATTTATTTGGGATGTAGTTACAGAAACATGATGACTTAGATAAGTTGTGGTACCTATTCAAACTAGAATTCCGGATTCTTGTTGAATATTTATTTGGGGTGTAGTTACAGAAACATGATGACTTAGATAAGTTGTAGTGTAAAAGACGGAGACGCTGCCGCCACCGCCAAGTCATTTCAGTCATGTCCGACTCTGTGCGACCCCATAGACGGCAGCCCACCAGGCTCCCCTGCCCCTGGGATTCTCCAGGCAAGAACCCTGGAGTGGGTTGCCATTTCCTTCTCCAATGCATGAAAGTGAAAAGTGAAAGTGAAGTTGCTCAGTCGTGCCTGACTCGTGGCGATGGACTGCAGCCCCAACGGGCTTCTCTGTCCATGGGATTTCCCAAGCGAGAGTACTGGAGTGGGGTGCCATTGCCTTCTCCAAATACATAGACGAGAGGCTTGCAATTAAACTGCTAGGTTGAAAATCCAGTTTTAAAGCTGGAAGAGATTTTGTAATCATTACTTTTGTGTTTTTAGTGCTTTGACGTGTGTATTTGTTTTCCATTGAATCCTCAGAAGAACCATAGAGCATGGCTGCTGTTAATATCCTCATTTTACAACTGATGTTTATCTCAGGCACAGAAAGGCGAAGTAACTTCTTCAAGGTCACATATCTGTAGCAACAGAGTCCATTTTCTGGAATTTATTTTGAGATGTACCTGGTTAGTGCCCATTCTACGTTGATACTACCTTCATTCTTCTTACAGTTTTTAACCTCACAGTTCTCTTGTCCCCATAAGTAAATCTGTTGCGATATCCAGCGGATTTTTCCTTTCTTGGGACTTTTATCTAAAGACAAAATTGGATGTTATCATGAAGAATACACGTTTACCTTTTCACAGTAGTTTGAATGAACCGTGGGAGAGAAAAGCACCCCCCTAGTTTACAGGTCTCTAGTTTTCAGACCGTTAAATTTAAGTGTAGCTGTAAATTACAAGGATAGATTTGAACTGTACATCCCTGGCTCTGTTAACCTGGGGTTTGCCCTCTCATGTTGATAATTCTTTGCAGAGAAGAGAGGATTTCGTATGCTTGCTTATGGTTTTGGAGGATGTGATGCATCTAATGGTGTATTTTTCTTTGTGAATTGAATGTAGATCGAAATGGAGGTAATGAATAGAAAAAGCGAGTGATAGGAATGGTTCTGATGGGAATGACAGTGATGATGGAAAAATGAAATCAGTTTCTTATTTAAATTATCATAGCAGTATGTGTTAAACCTCTGCTTAAACAGAGCTAGATATTACAAACTGGAAAAAAAAATGTTAATCATGGATTTGTCCTAGATTTTTCTGTATTAGTCTGGCATGAATGTTTATATTCAAGCTGCAAATTATAGTTTGCTAGGTATTCAGAAGTTAAGAGCAATTTAGATTAAGGATGTTTAAAGCTCATTTGTAAAATGCTCATACTATTTGAGCTGTTTTAAAAAGATTTGCTTAGCTAAAGTCATTGGATCAGACTAATTCTGACACTCTTAATCTTCCTTTTTTATTAAGAGTCTTAGACATTTTATTTCCACGTAAAAATTTGAATGACAAAATTGAGTAAGTAATTTACTAGAAATAGTGCATTAAAGAACAAATTTGTACAGAGAAGGAAAAATACAATAAATTTTAATCAGGGAACATAGCAGCAAAAATACAGTAAGTTTTAATCAGGGAACAAAGCAGCAATTTTAAGACAATATGCTCTGTCTCTTCTTTGTGTCTGAACAGGTTTTAAATGCATTAGTTTAAAGTAATAGTTGACAAGAGGTGAAGTAGTTACTGAGAAGCTAGTTGTACGTAGAGAATGGATTAAATAGGTTGAATGATTATAAGTGACCAAAAGATTACCAGCACACAGGGGAGAAATCCAGGAAGTGGGGGCGGAGAGGAGGTGAGAGGGAGATCTGAGATGGTACAAACCAATGTAGCAGAGACACCTCTCCTTCAGGGGACCATACTGCCTTAGGTCAACTCACCTTTGCTCTCTCTGAATTTCAGTACTATATTTGAAACTAATTTGGAGGTTATAGGTACTAATATGCTCCTTCAGTTTTGATAACTGCTCTTATTTTTTAATGAAATTGGTTCTTATAACATTTATTTATTTTAACTGAAGGAGAATTGCTTTCCATAAACTGGTTCTTACTTATATTAAAACATCAGCTGATAAAATAGGGTTAGCAGTATAGATATCTTATAAAAACTTGAATTCTTCTTGGGAAGGCAAATGATCAATGCCTTCCTTCAATTGCTCTGTAACTCCAAAAACATGTTCTTCTGCACTCAGCCATAACTTTTAACATGATTGAGTGTGCTTTGATATCTTTGATTGTTTTATTGATTCACAGAAGTATAATATACTTGATATATGAAGGTTTCTTTCGTATATCAGGTGGCAGGAAAGAACAACATAAAACATATGAACTCTTCTTCTTACTCAAGTATAATGTCTATGTAATTTCTCTGTATGTGTTATCACTTCATCTAAGCATCCAAGAGAAGAGGAAGAGTACATATCAGGAAAGATGAGGAAAGTTGGTGTGAAAAGAATTCATTCCAAGTTGGAGGGTGCCCATTCTAGCTACACAAAACCAGAAATGAACATGTACAGGAGCCCCTCAGGTAGAATGATGGTAATAATTGGCCTAGAACCATGGAAGTTTCTTTACTGGAAATGAGACATTTTGCAAATACTGTGTCTCTTTCTTAGTCCCATTTTCAACATTTAGTAGCTAAAGGCCCATGTTTTGAAGGCAGAATTTAAAATGTGAATTAACAGTAATAATTTATTAAAGAACTACTGTGTATGTGTTATAAATTTAAGGTGTCAGATATCATTTACAAGCTCTTTGCTTGTAATGAAGTATTGTGAATTATTCAAATTATGTAGGTGTGTTTTCTCAAGTACTTTATTTAATAGTGAGGTTAAAGTTAGAACAAAAACTCAAACTAAATTCAGTGTGTGCATACATGCTAAGTCACTTCAGTCCTGTCCAACTCTTTGGGACCCCATGGACTGTAGCCTGACAGGCTCCTCTGTCTATGGGATTCTCCAGGCAAGAATACTGGAGTGAGTCACTATTCCCTTCTCCAGGGGATCTTCCCGACCCAGGGATCGAAACTGCGTCTCTGATACCTCCTGCATTGGCACGCAGGTCCTTTACCTCTTGTACCATCTGGGAAGCCACTAAATGCTGTAGCTACTATTAAAGAGAGAATCATTGCATTTCATATTATTTAAATTTGTTAAGCTATTGTGAAATAATTCTAAGTAATCTGCAATGAGGTGTATGTAGGCATATGTGTGTATATAAATTTCTCTACATTTATGTATATATGCACACTTAATCATAAATGCCCATGTTAATATTAAACATTTTACTTTCTATATCTTGTAATGAAAATTCTGGTAAGTTTTATCTAGTGAGCCTACTGGCTGATTAGCTCACCGTGAAGGTAGTATTGACCGGTGTTCTCAAGATAATGGATAGTTCATTCCACTGAGACTGCGTTTGAGGCTCTAGGCATATGAAAGTATGTGTTAAAAAAGAGTTTATACAACTGTTCATTAACTCAGCTTATATGCATTTACAACATCTAATAAATATCTCTGTTCAAAGTATCAGCATAGGAATATGGTAAGATTTAGCTATTATGATTTTTTCTGATATACATATCTATTCATAAATACAGTTTCTAATTTTAAAGCATTATTGGTTAATATACTATCTGAAATATGGTATAAACAATCATTCAGATAACATGAAATACTGCTTTGTCTTTTCATTTAGTAAAATAATTCTTTCATTCAATTGTCTATTCAACTGCTGAATATATATTAAGAATCTACTGTGAACACTGTGCTGTGTCTAGAGTTAAAATTAGTGTGAGATTATCTTATCAAGGAAGCAATGATCTTGTTCCCTGCTTCTCAGACTTTTCCGCACATTGTAATTTTAGGGGGGAACTTAAAAATATATATTAATGCCTGGATTCTGCCTCCAGAGATTCTGATTTAATTGCCTTGGGCTACAGCCTGCGCATCAGACTTTAAAGCTCCTTGCAAGATTGCGATAGGTATAACATTTGGGAACCAGCAGTGTGGCTAGGACTTACGATAGCTCTGTCTATAAAGACACTTGAGGTCTTTCAGTGCCTCTCCCTTCTCACCCCGCCCACTCAGAAGGAATTGACTCCTTTCTCCACTGTAGTCTCATATGTATTTCCACTACATGACATTTTCTCTTATCCGCTTATTTACATTTGTGGCTCACTTTTTAGATTTAAAGTCCCTTAGTCTTTGAGGATCCATGTGTATCTGACCACTGTCTTCAACTCTGGTTGGAATTCCCGGTACGTGGTAGGCACCAAATAAATGGAAATTCACTGAATATAAGTGAAGAGTGTTCCAGTAAGTGATAATTTCAAATAATATAACCTTGAATACTGACGTTGGAGTTGGGTTGAATCCGAGGTAAAAGACCCTTGTTCTGTCCAGTGGAGATGGACGGGACCTCATCTTTGTATGGCTGTGGAGATGAGGGGCGCCGCCGTGGTTGGGGCCACAGCCAGGCACTCTCAGAGCAGGAAGCAAGAGGCGCTGGGAGCCCTGCTAGTGGGCAGGCTGACACCTGGCCGGGCTGCAGAGGTTGAAACCTCACAGAGGGTTACTTGAGTAGAGGGAACACAAGTCAAAGCCTGATTACTGGACATAGTAGATGTCGAGAGCCTAGAAGGTCAGAGGACCATGTAGAGCAGAGAGAGGGGAATCAGTCACTGGCAGGGAGGGCTGGTTTCTGCCATAGCGCTCAACCTCTTTAGTGCAGAGTCAGCTTCCTAAGGGTAAAGCTTCCAGCGTAAATTCCTGGGGAACATGTGGTATCAAATGGTGTATCTACCCAGTCCCAAGAATCCCTGGACCTCCCCTCCTGAGGACCCTTCTTGACGATCACACGGGGCCCAGACTGTTAGCAAGCAGTGCCATTTCATGGGACTAGGTGTTTTCTGAGTCCAGAAAGCCGAGCTCCTTATCTTCATTTACCCCCTAAAATTAAGGCTTAGAGTTTGTTGGTTTGCTTATTTAGTAAGTCCATAAGAGAAAAGAGCAAAAAAACCTGAAAACTTAAAATTAGAAATGTGGCTAGGAGGAGAAAATGGATTAAAGTTAAAAAATAAATTATTAAGAATTTGTGGATGACTGCAACCTGTAATTTGGTCTATAACCAGTTTACTCCAAAGGCTGTTGTTTTCTCTTCACACTGAAGTTAATAATTTGCTTTATCAATACTTACACTTTTTTCCCTAACTATATTTCTTCAAATTTTACAAGTACTATATTATTATGTCTTGGGAAATTTAAGAGGTTTTGGAGTTCTCTCAGACTATTAGAAGCAAAATTAAACTGTCAAAGCTTCCTAAATATAGTATTCATTGCTTTTCTTTTTTCTTTTTCATTTAATATAGAAACTTTTCTAGTTGTTCAGAAGAATTCACCTTTGTTGGTCCATTTCATTCCTTCAGTTTTGCTTGGTAAATAAAATCAGACTAACAAATAGGTCTTTAATACTATATTAAAAGTTGGAAATGTGTTTTATTAACTGCATATACTTCCCAAATGGATTTAATTAAACAAAACTTATTTTATCTAATTATTATACTAAATTTTGCATTTTGCTCTGTCCGTTTAAAAATTCATTTAAATTTGGCTTGGAGGATTACCATAAATATAAGTGTTCACTTTCTGGTATTTTAATTTTTAGGTTAAGTTTCAAAAGCAGAAGAACAGTCTCACCATGTAATGCCTCAAGCCATAAGTGTTTTTGCCTTAACTCCCCTTTCATAATCGTTAACCCTGTCATCTGCAGCCCTCTAGCTTCTCATCACTCCCAGCCTTGAACTTCCGCAGTCTAAAGATGAAAAGCCATCAGCTGTCTTCCCTCGCACAGTACCCCCTTTAATGCCTCCTTGCCTTGGTTGCACTGCTTCCTAGAGCACCAATTCCACTTTTCCTTCAAACTCACATGCCACTCTTGCTTGGCCTGAGAAACATATTTATAAATTTAGTGACTTTGTCGCTTCTGCCAGCCTATACAGACATCAAGGGCAAAGACTATGACTTGCCAATATTTCAGACCCCTGGGCACAGTGCTGTGAACTGGGCTGATATTCACCATTAGAGCTGAATAATTGCGGTGGTTCCCTAGGTTTCCAGGAAAAATAAATAAAGAGTATATCCCAGATTTAACGATTTTACCCTGTAATTGTTAAACCTAGCTTTGTCTGCTATGAGAATTAGTTAGGGATAAACAGGGAAACAGATGTAAGCAAATATGGCAGGACAGCATTGGAGAGATACGTTGTGCTTAAATGGATTGCTCCCTGCTTTTCTTGATGTGCATGCTTGTAATTGTGATTGGGAAATAATATTGTTATCATTTATGCTTAGTGAAATTATTAATACCTTGGAGAAGGAAATGGCAACCCACTCCAGTGTTCTTGGAGAATCCCAGGGACGGAGGAGCCTGGTGGGCTGCCGTCTGTGGGGTCGCACGGGGTCGCACAGAGTCGTACATGACTGAAGCGACTTAGCAGCAGCAGCAGCAGCATGGTGACATTGGATATAGCAATGACTGCAGAGAGCACTGAGACACAAGTGTCCTGACTCAAGCAAGTATGAGAACCTCTGTATATTTTAAGGGAAATTCTCTTCTGTTGTCATTTTAGCTGAAAGTGTGACTTAGCTGAAAATGTGAATCGCATGCTGCTAATTGAGACTAGCATTAATTATTTCTAGAATATGCAGTCAGCAATGTAACACAAGCTCCAAGAAACCTTCCAGATAAAATGTCTCCTGCTTTTTATTTTTTTAAATAAAAGTATACTTTGTGGAACTAAATTCTTATGCTTAAGCTTCATTTCCATCCCTCCCCAGACCATATTAACAATATTCTCATCTCGGGAAACTCGGGTGGTAATAAGAAATGACATAAGCCATTTTTAGTAAGGGAAGCTGTGAGGAAAGTGATGATAGTGACATTTTCATTCTTCCACTTTAATTTGTTACGTATTGCTGTGCTAGATAGATTCCTCTAAGAATCCTAAACCATTTACATACTTCTTGTGATGTTTAGCATATTGACATGCAGTGAACACTTTTCCTCAGCCTTTCTGCGCTGTTTCCCTAACACAGCATAAATATAAAGTGGTCTCCTGCACATAAGGCTCCAATCAGCCTGTACATTGCCTTCGCTGAGGCTTATTTTCATTGAGAAATAGCTGTGTTCTGTGTAATCTGTTACTTTTAAATTATTGGAAATTCCATCTCTTTCTGTTACATACGGTTTTCAAGAGACAGTACTCACTCGAGGCATGTCATTCTTCCATCATGGCTGTGGGTCAGATATCACCAAAGGCTGGTTAGTTTCAGGCTCAGGGCCACCAATTTGGAACTTAGTACCTGGAGAAGGAAATGGCAGCCCACTCCAGTATTCTTGCCTGGTCAGAGGAGCCTAGAGAGCTCCATTCCGGGGCTGGAGGGTAGGATGAGGGTCCCATTAACGATGGGATTAGTAACAGCCCCTCCACCCAAGATGACAGGCTTGGTTGGTGTGATCTCTTTAGTTGTGTACATACAGCAGTCTGTGAATAATATGCAGAACCTTAACCACAGCTTGCAGTCTGATTTCCTATTCACTCTTAATTATCTACATTTTCTATGTTTGAAGATTTTATACATAAGAGCCTTAATGTCTAAATCATTTGGAAACTGTGAGAAAGGGAAACAGATTGTGTCTTACGTAGACTTTTTTCAGTGCAGTGTGCTATAGTTGCCATGTATGTCTGCAATCCTGGCATCACAATTTTTTCCAGCAAGTAAAATAAAGAAACTCTATTTTAAAAGACTGTGGTGAATGTATCTCTAGAATATGTGTATAAGTTGGGACAGGTGCATTTCTGCTGCTATTTGTATTTGTGCCAGTGTGTCTCAGTAAGCCCTGGGGATACAATTAGTAAGTAACACAAATGTGTCAGCTTTCGATCCTTCAAAGGAAAGAGTGATATTAAATTAAGCAACAAAAAGAAACAGTGTGCAATTAAAATGTGAAATTGCTGTTTCTTTCTGTGTTGTTGTTGTTCAGTCACTCAGTCAGTTGTGTCCAACTTTGCAACCCCATGGACTGCAGCACGCCAGGCTTCCTGTCCTTCAGCATCTCCCAGAGCTTGCTCAAACTCCTGGCCATTGCATTGGTGATGGCATCCAACCATCTCATCCTCTGTCATCCCCTTCTCCTCCTGCCTTCAATTTTTCCCAGCATTAGGGTCTTTTCTAATGAGTCAGCTCTTCCCATCAGGCGGCCAAAGTATTGGAGTTTCAGCTTCAGCATCAGTCCTAGTGAATATTCAGGACTGATTTCCTTTAGGATGGACTGGTTTGATATCCTTGCAGTCCAAGGGACTCTCAAGAGTCTTCTCCAACACCACAGTTCAAAAGCATCAATTCTTTGGTGCTCACTCTTCTTTATAGTCCAACTCTCACATCCATACATGACCACTGGAAAAACCATTGCTTTGACTCTGTGGACCTTTGTCAGCAAAGTGATGTCTCTGCTTTTTAATACACTGTCTAGATTTGTCATACCTTTTTTTCCCAAGGAGCAAGCATCTTTTAGTCTCATGGCCACAGTCATCATCCGCAGTGATTTTCAAGCACAAGAAAATAAAGTCTGTCACTGTTTCTTTAACGAAAAACTTTAATGGGAAAATAATGAAAATATTATTAGTGGACACTTGGACTGCAGGGAGATCCAACCAGTCCATCCTAAAGGAGATCAGTCCTGGGTGTTCATTGGAAGGACTGATGTTGAAGCTGAAATTCCAATATTTTGCCCACCTGATGCAAAGAGCTGACTCACTGGAAAAGACCCTGACACTGGGAAAGATTGAGGGCAGGAGGAGAAGGGGACGACAGAGGATGAGAGGGTTAGATGGCATCACTGACTCAATGGACATGAGTTTGAGTGAACTCTGGGAGTTGGGGATGGACGGGGAGGCCTGGCATGCTGCGGTTCATGGTGTTGCAAAGAGTCAGACATGACTGAGCAACTGAATTGAACTAAATAAACCTTTTGGTCTTCATGAAATTACTTTTCTTCCCAAATGAAGGAAAATTTCAGTGTTTGATATAAATAAGTGAAAATGAACATGTGAGTCACTCAGTTGTGTCTGACTCTTTGTGACCCCATGGACTGTTAGCCAGCCAGGCTCTTCTGTGCATGGGGATTCTCCAGGCAAGAATACTAGAGTGGGTTGCCCTTCCCTTCTCCAGGAGATCTTCCTGACCCAGGGACTGAACCCAAATCTCCTGCACTGCAGGCAGATTCTTTATCATCTGAGCCACCAGGGAGGCCCTCATATAAACAAGGAGGTGAGAAAGTACTTAGCGCTGGAAAGGGAGCACATGCAGCTTTTAAATCATAAACAGGGAATCGAGAATTCAGAATTTGGATGTTCTTCCCCTTCTCCCCCCGCTGAGAGTGGTTGTCCTTGGTTCCCTAGCAAAACTTGCCTGTGAGCATTTGGTCCAGATGAATGCCTGCTTTGGAGAAAATACAGGGATTTGACAGTTACTAGACTTGTCCTCCCTCTTACTTAAGGGAGAGCATCTGCCATCCTCGTGGAAAATTGCATTCCAAATTCTGAACACGTGCTGTGGCAGGAATCCATTCATAAAAAAGGCATGTTCCTATTTCTGTTCAACCGACAGAATTTCAATTACAATTAAAATAAAAAAAGAAAATAGAATGCTCGAATGTACCTAACTGCTTGAACCTCTCTGTTTTTAGATTGAGTAAAAAAAAGAAAAGTATATTTATTGAACATATAATGCTGCCGAGTTTGGTACTGACTGTTGTTTTGGCAGATTTCAATCTCTAATATTACAAGGGACAAAATACTTTGTATCAGAATACTCTTCCTTGGAAAAATCAAAGCCTTTTTGGGCTGACCCAAGTCCTTGTGTTTCTTCGTCATACCTCATTATGTCCTTTCAGTACTGCTGTAGAGATTTGTTGCACATGAAATTATATCTCCCGCATAAAAGAATGATATGCCAAGTGAGGGTTCCTGTGTGTGTGTGTGTGTAGTAAGTGACTGTTTAATTTACCTGGAGGAATAGTCCACAGAAGCCATTCCAGCAAGGCTCTTCATCCCCAGCTAGGTTCTAGCAGAAGTGAGAAACTACCTTTCAAACTCAAAGCAATCTGATTATTTACATCACTTTTATTAAAATAAATGTAATAAAACATGTAATAAAACAACTGATAACTTTTTAAATACAGTGATGACTGTGTGAAATACTACCCAAGGGATATCAAAGGTACGTCTTCTGTGATGTAAGGCATTTGCTATCTTAGTAACTGTTCCATCCTGGGATCATATTTTACTATTATCATTTTCAAAATAACTTATTTTTAGTGATTAAAGATATATAGATATGCATATAAAATGTTTCAAGGAAAAGAAAAAAAAAACTATGTATTTATTATGTGTAATTTCCCTGAGAGAATATCCTAAGCTTGTTTTTAAGATCAGATAATGTCAGCTTGTGGACATTTTATTGGATTCTTTTCTGTCGATCTTTTATATTTAAATATTCAGGAAAAATGACAATATAAACTTGGTCGTATATACTGAATTGCGTATGAGAAATATTCAGTAAAGACTTTGCCAATGTGTGCCGAATAGAGTCTCTGTGCTGCACTAAACATGGAGAGTAGGTTTCTGGTTGCAAAGAAGCAAATCGGTGATGGTGATAAACATTTAAAACTGTATTTTAAAATTGGAAGGAAACAAAGGCTGACTGTATGTTTGCAAGAGGTTTAGTGGATATGGGTGTACAAGCACTCATTAAAAAGTAGGACTATGATGGTAAGGCCATTTATTTTTATAAAGGGTATAATTGGGTTTCCCTGGTGGCTCAGTGGTAAAGAATCCACTTGCCGATGCAGGAGTCATAGGTTTGATCCCTGGGTCAGGAAGATCCCCTGGAGGAGGAAATGGCAACTTATTTCAGTGTTCTTGCCTGGAGAATCTCATGGATTCTTTTAATCACTGCTGCTGCTTACACTTGCTTAATCACAGCTTGAGCTTGGACCATTCATCCTCTCTGAGATATGTTATCTACTAGATGTTATGATTACTTAGATTTTTCAAAATTAATGAATAGAACTTGAGGCTTGTCTGTATGGTACTGGCAAAAAGAATGCAGTGGGTATTTTTAATATTCAAGGTTTTTGGGGTTTTTTTTGTAATGAGTAAGATTCCCTCCCTTGTAGCTCAGTCAGTAAAGAATCTGCCTGCAGTGCAGGAGACCCGGGTTCGATTCCTGGGTAGGGAAGATCCCCTGGAGAAGGAAATGGCAACCCACTCCAGTATCCTTGCCTGGAAAATCTCATGGACAGAGGAACCTGGTGGATTGCAGTCCATGGGGTTGGGCAAAGAGTCGGGCACGACTGAGTGACTAACACACACAAGATTCCCTCCTACCTTTCCTACTTCCCAGATCAGTCTCTGGACAGCGCAGACCCATTGGATGGAGGGGAGTGTAATCATGTGATTTACATTTTCAAAAGGTTACCCTGGCTCCTAGGGAGACTGGGTCATAGGAGACAGGAAGTAAATAGAGTGGTAAAAGCGAGACTGGGCTTCCCCAGGCTCAGCAGTAAAGAACCCACCTTCAATGCAGACCACATGGGTTTGATCCCTGGTTGGGAAGATGCCCTGGAGAAGGAAATGACAACTCACTCCAGTATTCTTGCCTTCATATCTTTGAAACTGCTGCAAATTTGGATAACACAAATATAGGGTACCTTGTCAGCCTTTACTGTTAGAGAAATTCTAAATTTTTTTTAACCCCTCTCCTATTCTGCTATGAAACTTTTTTTTTTTTAAATCACAGTACTCTGCTTATTGGACTCATTATATAAATATATATATGGGTCTGTGTGTTTCCATCCTTGACGTTCTCAAAGTGCTGGATGCTGATTCTTTTGATCACTTTCCTTGGCAAACTCTGTTTTCCGTTCTCCATGGCAGTTATCCCAACCTGGTTTTCTTCTCAATCCCTTAAATCTACTTCTGGCTATTATATGATCTCCCCTCAAAGTTCATACTTGATGGAATTTATTTTCTCCTTGAACTTTTCTGAACTTATCTGTTACCTCCTCTTGGCTTATCTGAATCTTATCTCTTCTTTATCTTCTGCTTTCACTAGAGGGAATCAGTTCAGTTCAGCAGCTCAGTCTCCCAGTCTTTGCAACCCTATGAATCGCAGCACGCCAGGCCTCCCTGTCCATCACCAACTCTCGGAGTTCACTCAGATTCACGTCCATCGAGTCCGTGATGCCATCCAGCCATCTCATCCTCTGTCGTCCCCATCTCCTCCTGCCCCCAATCCCTCCCAGCATCAAAGTCTTTTCCAATGAGTCAACTCTTCGCATGAGGTGGCCAAAGTACTGGAGTTTCAGCTTTAGCATCATTCCTTCCAAAGAAATCCCAGGGCTGATCTCCTTCAGAATGGACTGGTTGGATCTCCTTGCAGTCCAAGGGACTCTTAAGAGTCTTCTCCAACCCCACAGTTCAAAAGCATCGATTCTTCTGCATTCAGTGTTCTTTATGGTCCAGCTTTCACATCCATATATGACTTAGGGGGAAAAACCATAGCTTTGACTAGATGGACCTTTGTTGGCAGTGTAATGTATCTGCTTTTTAATATGCTGTCTAGGTTGGTCACAACCTTTATTCCAAGGAGTAAAGGTGAAGGTGAAGTCGCTCAGTTGTGTCCAAGGAGTAAGCATCTTTTAATTTCATAGCTGCAATCACCATCTGCAGTGATTTTGGAGCCCCCCAAAATAAAGTCTGACACTGTTTCCACTGTTTCCCCATCTATTTCCCATGAAGTGATGGGACTGGATGCCATGATCTTCGTTTTCTGAATGTTGAGCTTTAAGCCAACTTTTTCATTCTCCTGTTTCACTTTCATCAAGAGGCTTTTTAATTCCTCTTCCCTTTCTGCCATAAGGGTGGTGTCATCTGCATATGTAAGGTTATTGATATTTCTCCCGGCAATCTTGATTCCAGCTTGTGTTTCTTCCAGTCCAGCATTTCTCATGATGTACTCTGCATAGAAGTTAAATAAGCAGGGTGACAATATACAGCCTTAACGTACTCCTTTTCCTCTTTGGAACCAGTCTGTTGTTCCATGTCCAGTTCTACCTGCTTCCTGACCTGCATATAGGTTTCTCAAGAGGCAGGTCAGGTGGTCTGGTATTCCCATCTCTTTCAGAATTTTCCACAGTTTATTGTGATCCACACAGTCAAAGGCTTTGGCATAGTCAAGAAAGCAGAAATAGATGTTTTTCTGGAACTCTCTTGCTTTTTCCGTGATCCAGTGGATGTTGGCATTTTGATCTCTGGTTCCTCTGCCTTTTCTAAAACCAGCTTGAACTCTGGAAGTTCTCGGTTCACATATTGCTGAAGCCTGGCTTGGAGAATTTTGAGGATTACTTTACTAGCATGTGAGATGAGTGCAATTGTGTGGAAGTTTGAGCATTCTTTGGCATTGCCTTTCTTTGGGATTGGAATGAAAACTCACTTTTTCCACTCCTGTGGCCACTGCTGAGTTTTCCAAACTTGCTGGCAGATTGAGTGTAGCACTTTCACAGCATCATTTTTCAGGATTTGAAATAGTTTAGCTGGAATTCCATCACCTCCACTAGCTTTGTTTGTAGTGATGCTTTCTAAGGCCCACTTGACTTCACATTCCAGGATGTCTGGCTCTAGGTGAGTGATCACACCATCGTGATTATCTGGGTTGTGAAGATCTGTTTTGTACAGTTCTTCTGTGTATTCTTGCCACCTCTTCTTAATATCTTCTGCTTCTGTTAGGTCCATACCATTTCTGTCCTTTATCAAGCCCATCTTTGCATGAAATGTTCCCTTGGTATCTCTAATTTTCTTGAAGAGATCTCTAGTCTTTCCCATTCTGTTCTTTTCCTCTATTTCTTTGCATTGATCACCAAGGAAGGCTTTCTTATCTCTTCTTGCTATTCTTTGGAACTCTGTATTCAGATGCTTATATCTTTCCTTTTCTCCTTTGCTTTTCACTTCTCTTCTTTACACAGCTATTTGTAAGGCCTCCCCAGACAGCCATTTTGCTTTTTTGCATTTGTTTTCCATGGGGATGGTCTTGATCCCTGTCTCCTGTACAATGTCACGAACCTCCGTCCATAGTTCATCAGGCACTCTATGTATCAGATTTAGGCCCTTAAATCTACTTCTCACTTCCACTGTATAATCATAAGGGCTTTGATTTAGGTCATATAAATGGTCTAGTGGTTTTCCGTACTTTCTTCAATTTAAGTTTGAATTTGGCAATGAGGAGTTCATGATCTGAGCCACAGTCAGCTCCTGGTCTTGTTTTTGTTGAGTGTGTAGAGCTTCTCCATCTTTGGCTGCAAACAATATAATCTTTGGCTGCAAACAATATAATCAGTCTGATTTCAGTGTTGACTATCTGGTGATGTCCATGTGTAGAGTCTTCTCTTATGTTGTTGGAAGAAGGTGTTTGCTATGACCAGTGCATTTTCTTGGCAAAGCTCTATTAGTCTTTGCCCTGCTTCATTCTGCATTCCAAGGCCAAATTTGCCTGTTACTCCAGGTGTTTCTTGACTTCCTACTTTTGCATTCTAGAGGGAATAGACCTCTCATCTTTTCCAAATCTGACCCTTTCACCAAGCTCCTAATTCAGTTTTATCCCATTACTTCCTAAAGTTAAACCCATCAATTATCACTTCCCTTATTATATTTTTGCTTCAGGACATCTTTAAAGATAAGTCCATGCTTGCTCTTTGAAGTCAGTATTATAGGGTTGATCTTCCGTGCAGTGCAATATGACTTTTTCCTCCAAGAGCTCTAATAAAATGGATGTTTCAAGAGAGAGAAGAACTTTCAAACGATGGAATTCTTTTCTCAGATCACAGTCCTCTTCTCAATCTTTAGCTTTCTAGACAACTCTACCTCGTGTTCATTTCTATTGTGCAGCCCCCTTGACCTTACTAGACATTGCTTGGCTTTTATTTCTACTGCTACCTCAAAGGCACTCCGTTTTTGTTTTTTTTTTTTCCTCTTTATTTTCCCCCAGAATCTGTTCTCAATACTGTTTTCTTCTTACTTTACACGCTGTTTACTATCCCTGTATCATACACTAACTGTGTAATGAAGACATTTAATTTCTCTCTAGATGCGATTTTCCATCTTAGATTTCATGAGAAGAGTTTTTATTCTTTTCCTCCTCCAAGTGTGGACTTTCTTCTCAGTCTCCATGCACTAGTTATTCAGCCAAACCGTACACTTTGGACCCGTCTTTGACTTTCCCCCTTTCTTTCCAGCATGTAATAGGTTATCAGTTCCCGTATATTGACATCTGAACTAGTCTTCTTCAGGGAGTGCCCTATTTCCCCTGCTGCAGTTAACGCCGTCTCACCTAACGGGGTCACGGAAACGGCTTGTCCCGTTGCCTGCCTGCCTGCCCCTACTCTCTCTCCTTGCAAGTTTCTTTCCACCATTGTCATCTTACTAAACCGCAGAATAGACCGTGCCACCACCCTTCTGCAGTATGTGAAAGGACCTCAAAAGCAGAGAGAACAATTTACAGACATTCCTATATTTATCACCCAGATTTGACAAATATAAGCTGTTTTTTTTCCCAGATTTGCTTCAGATCCTTTGTTCAAGTAAATCAAATATGTCCATTCCTGCCACCCATCCTTGCTCAAGTCAGTGCACATTCTCCTTTCCATATGCAATAATTATTCCTAGAATTTATATTATAGGCATAGCTGCAGATATTCGCGTTTTGTTTCCAGACCATTTCAGTAAGGTGAATATCACAATAAAGTGGGTCCCACACGTTTTTTGGTTTCCTCGGGGACGGAATCTATGTGTATGTGAAGGTAGAGCTGATTCACTGTGTTGTACAGCACAGAGTAACACAACATTGGATAGCAGGTATACTCCAATTAAAAAAAAAAGCTTACTTATTCTTTTTAAATCTGGGAGCAGTTTAGTGTGTGTGTGTGTGTGTGTGTGTGTGTGTGTGTGTGTGTACAGTATTTACAGCTTCATCCTCTGCTTTGTTCAGTTATGTCCTTGCCCGCTTTCCTCTGCCACCCTCTTCCCATCCGTTTTGGCTTCCCTTAGACTGAATCTTTTCTCAGGATATGACAGCTGATCAACCCCTCTAAGCTCAACTTTGTCTATACTTCTATTTTAAGTGTTTTTTTTCACTTTGTTTACTTTTAGATAATTATAAGCATATTTTTGCTGTTCTCTTTTGTTTAAGAAAACTTATTTTTTAGTCAGGTGATTAAAATACTTCATCTTCTTATTGTTTGCTTATACTTCTTTAGATTGTCTTTGAATATGTGGTCTATAATTTATGTGGACTTACATTTGGAATGCATTAATTTTTTTCTATGTGGTCAAATACACATTCTATTATTACAAATGTTTCATTCAAATGAATTCTCAGTAGGATATCAAGTTTTTTCACTGAGAAATAATAATTCATGATCTATGGTTATTAATATATTAATTTTATGTTTTAAAAAGCTACCTATTAGACATTATACAGATTATTATATTTTATATCATTTTTCCATCACGACAGATGATACATAAAACTGTATTTCTATATATAGATTCTTTCAATTAAAATTGTTTACTATATAAATATCAAATGGTATAGCAGAATATTGTACTGGAAAAAAGATGGCTTGAGAATCCAAAAACAGATTGTATTGAATTTACCCCATGCAAGTTGGATAAAATTGAGTCATTATTTAACTTCTTCAGTATTTTGTGTTTTTATGAAATGACGAAATTGAATTTGATCATCACCAAGATATTTTCCAATTGTATAAAATGCTATGATAATCCCTTTCCTGAACATGTATATATTGTTTTCACTTTGAAGTCAGGTTTTCATTTTTTAATCATTGCAGTTATAATTTTAAGTGAAAATATTAATGAAAATAAATGTGCCACAATTAAATCATAATTACTCAAGTAAAAGAAAAATTATTAGGCATGCAATGAATATTCCTGCTCTGGAATGCTACACTTTAGTGAAGCTCCCCCATGACATCTGCTTCTCAGGGAAGACTGTTCATCAGTTTTGATTGTTTAAAACAAGTGCTGATGTTTGTTTAATGTGAGCATCAGTCAACGTATTTTAAGGGACCAATTTAGACTGTTGCTTGAAAAACAAAATGGCACATTCCCCACTGTGGTCTCTCTTCTTAGCCTGAGAGTGAAAGTCGCTCAGTCATGTCCTACTCTGTGACCCAGGCCAGAATACTGGAGAATACAGAATCCTCCAGGCCAGAATACTGGAATGGGTAGCCTTTCCTTTCTCCAGGGGATCTTCCCAACCCAGCGTTTGAACCCAGGTCTCCGGCATTGCAGGCAAATTCTTTACTGTCTGAGCCACCAGGGAAGCCCAAGAATACTGAAGTGGGTAGCCTATCCCTTCTCCAGCAGATCCTCCTGACCTAGGAATCAAACTGGAGGCTCCTGTATTGCCGGCACATTCTTTACCAACAGCTGTCAGGGAAGCCCTCCTTCAAGCCTGGTGGTATATAATTCCTAAAAATATTTTGTTAAATTAAAAGAATTTATAAAATTATAATATTCCTACTTTTCCCACATTGCAACTTTCCCCACATGTTTCTCAGTCCCAAGACAAGTGGCATTTGGAGAGGGCTGCAGCGCAGTTCTGGGCATTGCCTGTGGGCGAGTCCTCGGTGTCCTCTGTCTGCTCCAAAGGGTGTCACTCTGACCAGACAGCTGGTGCCCTAGCAGTTCTGTTGGAGTGTCTTGGTGTTGCTTCCTGGCATGCTCCTGAGAAGGCAGTGTGTGTCCTCCCTCTTAAACGTCCATGTAAACCTGTTTCCCGGTTCACAGGTCAGAGTTTTAAGAGCTTAACTGAGTTTAAAATACTGAGTTCATGAGGTCTGACTTGAAGTGAAGGGACTAGACTGAAGGGTTCTGCTGTACTATGTTTGATTGTTTTTACTCAGTTTAAACCTTATTAATTCAGTCTCTACTAATTTATCTTTGGAACTTAGGAGGAAAAGTATTGAATCTTTATAAAGGAATAATATATTTATTTAATATATTTAATTAATACAGTTAATATACTTATATTAGCATTCGTTAACATTAAACAATATTAAATATAATATTGAATATAAAATTATAATTAATATTGAATATAATGTAACAATATAAAATATATTATAATAATCTTTAATATAATATTGAGAAGCATAGTTTTTTAAGGCCCTTATTTTGATATGTTCAAATTTTTATACAGACAGTATTTTAATTGCATATTGTTTTGTTAATTAAGAAAAAGATAAGACTTCAATGGCAAATCTACCAATTAGCATACCATATTTAATATTTTCTCTTTGAAAGCATTTCAGTTTTTTTTGAAGAAAACTAACTCTGGACAGATTCAGTAATTCTTCCTTTATAATTCAGATTGCTAAGCTTTTTCAGTATGTGAAAATCTGTTAAGAATTGTCATTCCTCACACCTTTGTGAGAGATAGAGTGTAGCCACACCTGGTACTCAGAAGTGTGTAGGGATGACTGTTCGCTCTGACAGGGCAGAGATCTGTATCTGAAGTGAAGAGAGGCTGGGCAGGAATGAGACACTGCCCATCTCTGCCAGAATCAGAAATGTGGCTCATTGGATAGACTTTAGAACTGCCTTGACTAAGGCTCAGTCCTAGATAACATCTTAACTAGGAAAGAAAATAAGTCATCTGTTTATTAATTCAGATACTGTCTATAGATGTATTGTCAAGGGCAATCTTTTTTTTTTGTAAGATTTTATTTAGATTAAAACCTTTTGCAAAAAATGATATATTTGACACCTCATGCATTTTATCAGAGACCTGTCATAAGCAGTCTGGAATTAAGATAAAGAATGTCTCCTTAAGCAAACAAATAATCTTCTTTGAAGTTGCCAACTGTTCTCTTTGGCTAGAGAGACATTAGAACTTTGTCACTTTTAGAATATGTCACACAGTCATGGCTGACTTTTAAAACTTCAGCTAACTCTAAGAGTTGGAGAAGAGGTCAAATAATTTCCCAAAGGTCTTTTAATCTCGACAACAGAATCTGGGTCTTTTGAATTCCCCCAGTCTCCACATTTTTTCGGTAATCACTAGCATGTATTGCATCAATAAACATCTAAAAACATGTAGTGGTGCCTACAATTTGCCAGCCAGTATTCCAGGAGCTGGCACACAGATATGAGTATCGCATAGTCTAGTTGACAAGAGAGAGAAAGAAACAAATTTGCAGAGGTGTGATAAACGCTGTGACAGAGACGAGCACAGGGTGAAGAGAGCGCCCGAAGGCGAAGCAGCTGATCCAGAGCCTCACCTGGACTGGGGTATATGGAGGACTTCCAGGGCAGGGAGTGGCCTCAGGTAAGTCATGGGGTTGCAAAGAGCGGGAGAGTCCGACTCTCTATGACCCCATGGGCTGTAATCTGCCAGGCTCCTCTGGCCATGGAATTTTCAAGGCAAGAATACTGGAGTGGCTTGCCTACCCCAGGGGATCCTCTAGACCCTGTGATCGAAACCCTGTCTCCTGCATTGGAAAGCCGATTCCTTACCACGTTGCCCCCTGGGAAGCCCATTTTTAAGTTGGACACTTTCAAATCAAATTTCTCGTCTGCAGGTATTTATTTTATATACTATTAAAATGATTACAATAATTACTTTAAGAATGGTTGAGTAAAGAAATGAATGATCACAGTTGTTTTCTCTGTCATACCTAGACAACAATCATTTTATGTAGCAGGCATCACTGACTCGATGGATGTGAGTCTGAGTGAACTCCAGGAGTTGGTGATGGACAGGGAGGCCTCGCGTGCTGCGATTCATGGGATCGCAAAGAGTCGGACACGACTGAGCGACTGAACTGAACTGATGTCTGCCCATGAAGGAGGGTGATCAGTCATACAGTAGCAGTTAGAGGCCAGTGTTCTGAACAGTAACCCAGCCTTCGTAAACATCAGTTTTATTTTACAAAATCATATAATTTATTTATTGCATTCATATTACATATCATTTGCGCTGATGCTTCCATGGGTACGTGTTAGGCTTCTTGGTATTCATTTCCAGGATTCAGTCATTTAAATGCAGTAGTTTGTGACCTGTTCTGGAAAGATTTCTGCTGGAAGAGATGGGTACACTGACTGGACATCACTTGTTGACTGTCACCTGCCTCAGTAAGGACAAGGGAAAGTTTTCATCTTCAGGGAGCTTATAATTTATAGGATGGGCCATGTGAATAAGGTGTGCACACAAAAGGCTGTACACAGTAGAAGAAAATGCCAGGTAGAGTTGAATAAATATTGGTAAGCACAAATCCCGTGATATAAGGACTCAAAGGAGGAAGTGATCGTGTGAATCAAAGGAGCAAGCTGGTGTGAGGGATCTTATTAATATCAATAGAAAAGTGTGGGCACATTCTTTTTCTGGTTTCCTTGACAATAATGGAGTATAAGAAATATTTGGCTATATTTTTCAAATTGTCTCCTATAAGAAATGGAAGTAGTCAAATTCAATTAGCTAAGAGAAGACTAACATTGCAAAGCTTTATTTAATGCATAACTGAGACATTTATGGCTTCTCTCTGCTTTACAAAATAAGCTTCTCTACAAAATAATTCTAAGTGTTTTGTATTAATGAAAATGCAGTGCAAGGGCATTTGAGCTTAACAGTGCAGAGCCACAGTTCTTTTGTAAAAACTATGCAGCCAGTGTGCTGATGTGAAAGGCAATAGGCATTTATTTCTGGGCTTGTGCTTTGACAATAGAGAGTTTGGAAGATTCTATTTATGACACCTGAAACTTTGTGTCATCTAGCTTTTTTCCTGTTTTGGTCAGTGCAGTTCGGTTTTTGAATTCACTTAAAGTCTCCTTGAGTACATGCCTAGTTTAAACTCATTGACTATTTATTGAGCATCTACTGGATATAACTGGAGGAAGAAAAGGCAAACCCCCCAGTATTCTTGCCTGGGAATCCCATGGACAGAGGACCCTGGCAGGCCACAGTCCATAGCATTGCAGAGAGTTGGACATGACTGAGCAGCTAATCAGATCTGCTTTATAAGTAAAGCAGTAACAGTATTACAATATTTATTGTAGTTAAATTACGTGAGGTGTGAAGGGAGATCAGTGCTAATGCTACAGCATGTAAGTGTGATCTCCATTTGCTAAAGAGCTGATATACTGACTGAGATAAAGGGAAATATGAGGATGATTTCAAACTTGTATATATAAGTCAGCCATTATGAAAATCAATGAAACCAATTTGTTACCTGTGAAATAGGAATGTGTATATTTATACATATAGGATATTTCCTATTGGATTCTGTCTACAGAAGGTATAGAAACATGTCAAAGTCCTCATTATCAGATAATATTACATAAACCAAGACAACAGCAGTGAGAAATTCAAATATAGTTATCCTCAAAATACAGCTTTGAAGGAATAAACGACATGAAAATGAGGTTAATATTCTCAAATCTTTCATATACCTAGTTATAGCTACAGCGTATCAATCTCTTCCATAGTACTACTAGGTACTTATAATAATTTTGATCTTCATGGCAATCCTGTGCAATAGATATTATTTCTGTTTTACCAAAGAGCAAACTGAGGCTGAAATGGTTGAGCCAGAATTTGATCCCATGTGTACCTGATTCTTTCCCATTGTGCGTGTGTGTGTGTGTGTGTGTGTGTGTGTGTGTGTTTGGAGAGAGAGAGATGTTTGTTTTGTAAGAGATATTCATTATCTTCTGAGGAGTAAACTCTTCTAAATGAATTTAATTCCATATATTTGGTATTTTGGAAAAGTAGGTCTTTTTTCCATGTAAGAAGTAAACCAAGTTTTATTTCAACCCTGACAGTGATAATGAGTTAGCTGTATATCCAGCTGTTTGAGTGGGCCTATTATTATCACAAAATGCATGCTCCTCTTATGTAAAATCCATTAGAAAGAATGTAGAAGTTACTCATGCAAGCAAGTATAAATTTACTTTTCCACCAGCAAAATTCTCTTCAGTTTATCATTTTAGTCTATACTGTTGACACCTGATATTAGCAGTCATTTGCAAAGCTTCAGAAATTGAGTGAATATTCAATTAATAGTAATAATGTTATATCTGTGCCAGATGGAACAAAATAGAGGGATCAAAAACATCAGTTCAGTTCAGTCGCTCAGTCGTATCTGACTCTTTGCAACCCCATGGGCCACAGCACACCAGGCCTCCCTGTCCATCACCAACTCCCGGAGTTTACCCAAACCCATGTCCATCGAGTCGGTGATGCCATCTAACCATCTCATCCTCTGTCATCCCCTTCTCCTCCTGCCTTCAATCTTTCCCAGCATCAGAGTCTTTTCCAGTGAGTCAGCTCTTCGCATCAGGTGGCCAAAGTATTGGAGTTTCAGCTTCAGCATCAGTCCTTCCAATGAATAGTCAGGACTGATCTTCTTTAGGATGGACTGGTTGGATCTCCTTGCAGTCCAAGGGACTCTCAAGAGTCTTCTCCAGCACTACAGTTCAAAAGCATAAATTCTTTGGCGCTCAGCTTTCTTTATGGTCCAACTCTCACATCCATACATGACCACTGGAAAAACCATAGCCTTGACTAGATGGACCTTTGTTGGAAGTTGTAATGGAGCAGGAAAACTGATTCCCTGCCCTGTTGGCTTTTACCCATATTTACCCAGTTACCCCATATTTCACAGGTCAGTGTGCAACCAAGGGCAAACATTTAACCTCATTTTAAAATGTATAATATTGAAGTTTAAAAAATGGAAAGGTGCCTCAGATCAGAAATCTTGAGATTCTTTAAAGGGCTTAAATTCTAATTCACTGAAGGAAAATGAATTTTATATAGTTAGATATTTTGGGAACAAGATGTGGTATAGGTAGTTTAAATAAGTAAGAAATATGGCTTTTATATTTGTCTATCTCAAAGAATTGTTCTTTGAATAATTTTCCCATTACTAAAAGCTGGAAAACAGAAGATTATTTCATTTGGCTTTCAGTTAACCATAGTATCCCATACACGAGAATAGCTTCATTATATAATGCCTTACAATGAACTATCTTTTAATGTGGATATTAAACTCCTCCATTAAAGTTATATTTTCATTAAATGACATTCAAATGTCTTAATGTAATCCACGGTTTCTTCTTTCATACCGTTCTTTCTGATTTGCCATCATTTGCTTGAAATGAAAGTTAAATGCTTGCCTATGTTAGCTGCTCTGTTCTTCTCTCATAAAAGCAGGAGGTAAGCGCTTGCATTTTCAGTGGAGCAGAGCTCTGTTGTCCAGTCCCTGACTGGGCACCGGCTACAGCAGTTGAATAATGAGAGACTTCCTCTGCAGTATAATTGGGATTTTTTTTTTTTTAGTTGTAGTATTTTGTACTTTTTGCAAGATATTGTCTAAATTCTCGTTGACCCTTTAGTTATTAGGGAATGTGTTAATTTCCATGCATTTCTAAATTTTTCAGGTCTTTCTGTTATTGATATCTAGTTCTAGATCAGTGTAGTTGAAAAGTTCTGAGATGTGATTTGACTCTTAAATGTGTGAAGGTTGGTTTTGTGGCCCAGGAATGGCATAATGACATATCCTGAAGATTATTATTATTATTATTTTTAAGAATTGACAAGCAAGACTGTCATTTTGGTGTTAAAATAGTCATTATTTTATAATACAGGTTTGCTAGCAGGTTCGGGGTTGGTTGGTTGATTTTACTTTGTTTCATTTGTTTGCTTTTATTGTTTATGTATTTGAAAAAAAAAAAAATTGGTGACGCCATGTTGAATTTTGTTTTTCTTTTCTGCTCCAAGTAATTCCAAAGTTTGGGAACCAGTGACCCTGAGAGTGTAAAGTCAGTGACACTTAAAGGACATCTGCGTGTGGATTTATGTGGTTTTCTGTCCGTGTGTTTTTCCAGTTTTGTTTGTGCTCATTTCTATGATAAAGAAAATGAATCAGTGAGAAAGCATGGAAGCGGCAGAGGAAGAATGACAGGGGAGTTCAAAGAGCCACCGCCCGCCGGACACAGGCTGTTGCTGGTGGAGGCGTCTGGGCCAGGCTCACCCCTGCCAGTTAGCACTGTAGTCTTTTCCTGCAACAACAGAACAGACATTAGTGTTTGCTTTTTCTAAGGCAAAAGAGAAACGTCAGAAACACTTAACCTTTCCATACTAACAAAAGGAAACACCGCTTTTTTCCCTTCTTTTTTATTTTCAGAAAAAGTCTTGTCAGCCTGTATTAGAAAATGGAAATGTGACTAAAGCTCTCTGGCAAAGATAACTAAGAACCATTCTACAATGAAGCATCCTTTTGTGAAACAAAGTCGATCTCCTGGAATAAAGCTTTTAAGCTGGTGGCCAAGGGATTAGCTTTCATGTGTTATTAGATGCTTAAAAATTGGGTGATTGTTATAACTGCCGAAGGCTGAGTTGGGGGCATTACCGGAGTCTGTGCCATTCATTGGCTATAACCGTTTCTTCCCCTTCCCAGGCCCCAAAGTTGATGTCATTTTTTCTAAATGTTCTTGGGGGTCAATATACAGTTTCTTCTTGAAGTGCGTTTTGAGATAGGTGATGGTGAAGTTCTAGAAAGTGTGTTACAAGTGTGTGTTACATGTAATTAGGTTCTTAGAATAGTCTTTCTTGTTGGTAAAAGTGTAAAGAATAACAACCACTTGGAAAGGCATTCTAATAATTACAATAAAATTTTTAAATGCATGTATTGGCTGACTCTGATATTCTGGCTTATTTAAATTTTCCAATATTCTTCTAATATTTAGTATATCTTCATTAAAGGATTTATTTTTAACCATGAAAACCCGAGGCAACTGAAATGTCCCCTGAAGGAAGAATGTTTGCGTAAATTATGATGCAGCCCTAGTATGGTACACCAGGACACCAAAAGAAGGGAGAGGGCAGAACTATAGTTACTTTAATGGAAGGACTGTTGTGATATTTTGCTGAGCACAAAATAGAAATATAGAGCACTTAGTATGATTTCGTGTTGTTTTAAAAAATATATAGGTTGATATGTGTGCTTAGTCCTTCAGTCGTGTCTGACTCTTTACGACCCCATGGACTGATTCGTGTGTGTGTATGCATATACACACACATATAAGTATACACGTGTATGATATGTATGCATGCATATTAATGCAGCATAAAGAGGGTGCGGAAGATGCATACCAATTGCTAATCGTGGTGACCCCTGGAGAGCAGAACTGGGAGGTATTGACAGGGAGGGGAGGGACTTCCATTTTAAAAATGTGTGCAGTTAAAAAAATAAAAAGCAATTAATTTATAATTTAAGAAAAATATTCAAGAGAACAAAGGCTGAATAAACCTCACTCTAATGTCAGCTGTTAATTTGTTGGAGACGTGTGTCAGTTCAGCTTAGCTGCTGATAATGATCTGAAGGAAGACGTGCTCTGCACGCGCGATAGGAAACTGGCTCTTTGGGCTCCTCCAGCAAGCCCTAGTGGTGAGATTCCCTTCTTCTCAGCCAGTAACTGTGGTTCCCTCAGATATCAGTCACCTCATGATTGCTCACATCTAATGGAGAACAAACTGAGGTGAGTAACTGCGGTTGAACAGATTACTTCAACAGGTAGTCAACCCAAATTAATGCGAATGGTTGTTGGGTCTAAAGACAAGTGCAGGGGATGTCAATACAAAGCAGCTGTTTCCTTGGCGAGTTAAACAGCCAGTGGCGTCTCTGTACCCTGCTGCTGAATCACATTTTGTCACCAACTCCGGAGACAAAGATAAATGCCACGTGGGAGTCAAGAGCTAATTTACTGTTTTGAGAAAAGCCAATCACATTTATTTTGATTTCCTGCTCTAACGTTAAGTCTACTTCTGACCTCAAAGGAAATAATTGCCTATTTTATTAAGTCATTAGTTTTACTGAGTAGCATTAACAAAAAAAATGGCAATCTCTCTCATACTACTCTGGTGTTTTTAAAAATAATTAAAGAAAGTCACAGTGCCAAGATGTTTTAAAACTATACAAACACAGTTATTATCTCTAGATGAGGCTTAATGCTGTAAAAAAAAATAAGACCTACTATTCCTTTAAGGACTACTTAGGAAGCCTAAGTTCACCTTGCTGCTAAGTGCTAAGTCGCTTCAGTCGTGTTTGACTCTGTGCGACCCCATGGACTGCAGCCCACCAGGCCTCTCTGCCCAGGGGATTTTCCAGGCAAGAGTACTGGAGTGGATTGCCATTGGGCTTTCAATTATTCCTCAACATCCAGTTTTGAAAGAATAAACCAATGCTATAACTAATTTAACTAAAAAATAAATGTATGCTTTGAACACCTAACTTTTGCAAAACCTCTGAAACTGTATAAAACATATTTTCTCTGTTGTACAACATTACCAATTAGTAAATGAGGTTTTTCTTTAAGTTTTTTTTTTTCCTGATTGTGAAAGGCATATATGCCAGAATGTAGAAAAAATTAGTACACTTAACTACATAAAATTAAGAATTCCTCTTAGAAAAATACTGTAAGCAATGTAAAAGTGATGAGCTGGTTTAATAAAAGAATTTTAAACGTTTTTCTTAAACATATAATATATATGACAAAAGGGCTAATTTCTTTTAATATGCAGGCAGTTCTCACAAATTAATGAGAAAAATATGCCAAATAAGCAAATAACAAAGATTGTGAACCCATAGTCACAACAAGAGAAAGGGAAACGACCAGTAATCATAAGAATGACAGCTAGTCTCAAGGAGAATTGAAAAACTGAAATTAAAAGTAAATGTCAGTAGACACTTTCAGAAGTTTTTTAAAAAGTTTTATTGCGTCCACAGTTTTTGTGCCATAAAATTCACCTATTTAAAAAGTCAGTAGTGAGGCAGCCACCAACAGAATTCAGTTTTCCAACATTTCTATCACCCCCAAAGGCTCTTTTTCTGGATATTTTACATATATATGGAATCGTAAAACCTGTGTCTTCTGGATCTGGTTTCTTTCAATTAGTGGCTTCTTTCAATTAGCATAATGTTTTCAAGGTTCATTCACATTTTATCTTGTGTCAGTAGTAATTTACTTTTATTTATAGACATACCTTGTTCTGTTTATCCATTCACCAGTTGGAAGATATTTGGATTGTTCTGAATTTTTGGCTGTTATGAACAATGTCACTGAGTCTTACGATAAGTTTATGTTTTACTTCTTTTGAAGTATAGATGATATACAGTATTATATAATTATAGGCATATAATATAGTTTTATAATTTTTAAAAATTGTATTACATTTACAGCTATTATAAAATACTGGCAAAACCAAATCTAAGTGTAGAGTACCATGAAATGTCACACCACTACAGGGTTTTCTTTTATAATTATCAACCTGGAATAAATGTTCTAATAACTTTAGTTTGAGGATTTTGTGTACTAGTGAATCCATATACTCCTGGAAATAATGGGAACAGCCTTTTGGCCCATGTAAATGACACAGACAAAAGAGTACATTTGTTTTTTGACAAAAAAATCATAACCTGATTGGTATGTATTTCACGTATTTTGAGTTTCAACATAATGTGCTGGTCATTAGCTTATCATGCCTTCATTTGGAAAAAAAAATTTTTTAGTTGATCAAATCTATAATGAGATTAGAAAATAATAAATGAGTGGACTTGCTCACTTCATTTGATGAAAAACTGGGGGGGCATTAAGTGGTCCCCAGTATCACCTAATGCCCCCAGTGAGATGCCAAGTGCCATGCTCGTTAATTTGAGTATGACGCACACACTCTTCAGAGGCAGAGTCAGTCTACCCTTGAATTTCTATTCAAAGGAAGAATTATAGGTTTGAAAAAAAAAAAGGTAAAATCTGTGTTTCACCAACAGTGGTAGAGTTTAAAAAGGAAACCTTAAAATACATCAGTACTAGTTTTAGAATGTTGAGATAATAACATTTACAGATTTTGCAGAGGTATAAGTTTAGCTCTCCTTGGGCATCAGAACAATGTGCTTACAAATATAGCTAGGACATCTGCAGACAGGAATTTGTGGTCTCATTATAGTTTGGAAACCCATTTGCTATTATAAATCTGAAGCTGGCTAGATCAATAGAGAATCAACTATTTCTGAAAGTTTCATTTTACCAGATAGCTGTCTGCTTAATCCTTTCAGTTGGAACTTGTATATTTTAATTCTGGCAGGCTGAAAATCAGTTTAAATGTGCCGTATCCTTGCAAATTATCTTATGCAGCATGTACCAGATACAACTTAGTCTTTTCTTGGCGACTTGGTGTCATCATTATTTATTTGTTTTGATTACGGTGGTTAGTTAAAATCAAGGAAGCTCTTCCATCGGGGATGAGCGGTCAGCTGAAATACGTTCTCACCCGTTTGTCCCCGCACTCTCGCTTCCTGCCAGCTTGGGTCACGGTCTTCAGGGACTTCTGTTGCGATACAGTGTGTGCCTGGTGAGGTATCAGTCCCTGTCGGGTGTCCCCTTTTCAGTCATGTTAATCTGTGATTCCATAGCATGAAGAGTCATTTCCTCAAACCTTTCTTTCTTTCTCCCTGCTTCAGAAGCCGTTTTAGCATCCACCTTTCTTCCTTCAGGGTCACCATTGTCTCCTCTGCTTTTATCCTGGTTGTCAGTAGTGGCCCATATCGTTCAAACACTTACCTCCTGGTTTCGGCCCTGATGTCTCCTGGCATCAGCACTGGTTGCCGTGGACGTCTTTGTGTTTCCTTGTTCTGGCTCTCCTGTCTCCTGCAAGCCTCACGTTTGTTTCCTGATTGTGCAGGAGAACACGCTCTGCATCCTCCCACGCTTTGAGCCAGGGTACTTTGTGAAGGTTTTATTCTAGTCTTCTAGACTGTATAAGACTTCTGTGGCATTGATATGCTTCTTAGTGTTTGACTTCAAGCAGAATCTTCGGCCCTAGCAACATTGGAAATCACGCTTTTGACATCTTTGGTCAGTCGCTTGCAACGTGAGTAGTTTCACTCATTATTTAGAGAAACTGGATCCACAGATTGAGTAAAGGAAGTGATGCTCAAGAGCAGAAAAGTAATATCTAATTGAAAATCAGTATTGAATCCTCTTTCTCAGAGTAAGATCTACAGTTGTTTGAAAACTAAACAGATAGGTGTCCAAGCTTTTTACACGAGACATTGTGGTAAGTTTTATGGGAAGAGAATCTAAAAATGAATAACATATTCACCTCTAGGATGAGGGAGGACTTTGCACTGTATTGAAAGTACAGCTTCATAAGCTAGGAACCCTGAAATGAGGCTAGTGGGGTACAATAAAGTTGTTAGGGTTACCAAACAGGAGCATGTAGAGGGGCTTATAAAGGGCTGTAGTTTGGAAAGAGCTCCTCAAAGATAAGCTTCTTCATGGTTAATTGAACATGGTGGGAAGATTATTCCAGAGAAAATGCAGGGTTTAGAAGAAAATATTAGTTACGGCAGGAGAATATAAAGCTTAATCTGGAAACAAGCTCTTTGTGGCTGTTGTTGAGAGAGTCAGAGGGATAGGATGAGAAAAATGGACATGGAAAGGGAAAAGTCTAGTGGGAAATGAGTTTAAAACGCATTGTGAAGGGCTTTAAATACCTAATGAAGGACTTTGAATATCATTCTCTACCTAAGAGTTTTTAATAAGAGAAGCGGCATAATAAGATCTACCTGGCAATTGCTTTTTCTCTAGTAAGCCAGTGGTTCCAGAAACATTCTATTTATATTAGTGAAGGATTGTAGATGCAAAATGCCTGTGCAGAGGCATGCATTTGTTTGTATATCACATGCTTGAAAGGCATAGCAGGCGACTCTCATCAGAGACTATGTGATTGCCTGCAGTATCACCATGAGCAAGAAGAGACAATCTGCCCTGCTTTGTTTGAAGCCCAAAGGACCCGCCTTAATTTACTGGTACCTTCTAGTACAGATGTGGCTAGGACCTGAGATACCTTAGGTCAGTCTTGTGAAAATGTTGAGAAGTCAAATTGTGCCCTTAAATGAGTTTCCAAGATAACAGACATCAGATCTTCTCTGGCGTATAGTCTGGCTTTACTTTATTAATTTTCTTAATCCCCTCAGAGGGTCAGGTGCATTTGCTCAGTAACTTACCTTTTCACTGAGCATTTGACTGGAAGGGGAGTAACCACTATCTTTCATTCAGAGCTGTTGAAATTTTGGTCCCAGGTTAGATTCTAGGGTAGGTGAGAGAAACAGTTTCGGAACCAGACATGACTTCATCCTCCACTTCTCTGTGTTTATTTCTGTATAACCTTGGGAAAACTAGGGAGCCTCGCTACTTTCTTTCTGCTTATGCACATAAGCAGGATGACAGTGCCATGTTTGCAAGCTTCTGTTGGGTAATGATGCAAAAGCAAGGGGCTTAGGACCCACCCGTGAATGGCAGAAGTGGAGCTGTGATTATCGTCGTCATTGTTACTCTCACAGCTGGGATCACCGCGTTTGCTAACTTTCCCTTGCATGGCGGGTCAACTGGTGAGGAGGTTAGATAGCTGCCTCTTCCTTGGCTGGACATCATCCTGACCCATCCGGTTGGCCTGGGCTTGCCGTTGCCAGATTCTGCACTGCTTTTCTGTCTTGCAGTTTGCAAGCCTGTAGTTTGTTTCGCACATTTGTTTTGCTTGAGAAAGATAACCTATTTGTAATGCACATAATAAGACTTACTAAACTTTTTCTTTCGTTTATGTAATTTATGAGCCTACAATATTCTTGTTTGCCAGTTTAGAGAAATCTCAGGGCTAAAATCCTAGAGGTTTATAGTTGTGAATCGTGCCCTTAAAATGTGTGGCGTCTTTAGCTTTCAGAGACCTCAGGCGGGCAGCCCTGTGCCTGCTCATTCCACATAAGCTATACAGACACATGGAGAAGGAAATGGCAACCCACTCCAGTATTCTTGCCTAGAGAATCCCGTGGACAGAGGAGCCTGGTGGGCTGCTGTCCATGGGGTCACACAGAGTCGGACATGACTGAAGCAACTTAGCATGCATGCATGCATTGGAGAAGGAAATGGCAACCCACTCCAATGTTCTTGCCTGGAGAATCCCAGGGACAGAGGAGCCTGGTGGGCTGCCATCTATGGGGTCGCACAGAGTTGGGCACGACTGAAGTGACTTATCATGTATGTATGCATACAGACACACACAGACTCGTGCACACACACACCCACACACACACTCGTGCATGCACGGTTCTTACCTCTTTCTTCTCTGTCATTTCTTGGCTTCTCCACAAACAGCATGTCTCCTGCTTATTTGCTCCCGGTTTTTATTCTGATCATCTGTCTCCATTTCTCTCTTTATTCCCTCTTCTTTTATTCTCCCCTTCTTCTCAACCTCCTAATTACTCGGCTTGACATTGAAGTTAGAATTCTGCTCTGCTTCAGTTGGCTTTTGACTCTTTACATTAGGTTCCATAACCCTAGGCGCCCTTGCAACCAGGGAGCCCTCAGTTTGTACTGAGTGAATGGGAGCCTTAGCCACATAGACCGAGACTATTTGATTTTGAGTTTTCAGAGAGTTATTTTTTATTTTTTAATGGTGGTAATTTTTAATTTAATCCTGCTCTTGAAGTGAAGAGAAGTGGAAGTCGCTCAGTCTTGTCCATCTGTTTGTGACCCCACGATCTAGCCTTCCAGGCTCGTCCGTCCATTCAGTTCTCCAGGTAAGAATACTGAAGTGGGTAGACTTTCCCTTCTCCAGGGGATCTTCCCAACCAAGAAATCTAACTGGGGTCTCCTGCATTGCAGGCAGATTCTTTACCAGCTAAGCTACCAGGAAAGCGATACTATTCTTGGGGAGTCTATCATGAAAACTATTCCCCAGATGATTGTTTTTAATGTTGTTGATAAAAAGTAGCAAATACATGTGAAGTCTATAAGTTGGTAGACATGATTCATTAATTATCTTCAGTTTAGTTGTTTTTTTTGTGTGTGTGTGTGGAAAATGAAGAATTCTCAGAGGAGTTTTTATAATTAAAAATGCGTCTCATTGAAAATTCAGTTTTGACATGCTTTTCTGAATAATGACATCAGAGCTCTCAAGCCCTCCTTCTTTCTCTTGTTCCTTTTGCTCCCCTGGGCCTGTGGTATCAGGTCTGCCCATGCCCCAAAGCCCAGCTCTCGCCCAGGCCAGGGAGTATTCTGCCTCTGGTGGACTTACTCCTCCCTTCATAGCCGATCTCTTGATATACAGAGTTTCTAGTCAGCTGGTCATCAGATCCTCTCATCAGAATTGGTGCTTTGAGCGCTTCTGTGTGGTCCCCTTGGACAGGAGCCCTCCTGGGGCAGGCTCGTTCTCCTCACCTTCCATGGTCTGACTCCACCCTCGTCTGTTTGTTGTATCGTTATCAGCCATCACATCCTCAATCTAATAAATTTTAATCTTGGGAATCTTGTAATGTTATTTCATGAATACTGTTTTAAGTTTGCCCTGAAAACTTTCTTGAACATAGCTTTTTGTTATTAATATTACCATTAACATTTAGATTTAGTAGAAAATTTGAAAATAAATAAAATTTATTGCCAAAAATTTATACATTGACTTCCTGTGATTTACTGAAAAGCTTTGAATTTATATTCTAGGCTTGGAGATCATGCTTATAACGTAAAAGTAGGTAGCCCCCCATATTCATTTTTTTTCTATTTACCATTTTTTTTTTAGTTGAAATAGGATTTTCTGGTTTCTCACTAAAATTCAAATAACCTAAAAAGAAGCACAGTTGTTTCACAATTTATTCATTCAGTGTGTGCAGGAGAAAATTAAATACAGATCAGCTACTCCTCCTGACAGGTCAAAGAAGTTAGGTATATGAAATATCCCAGCTGTATTATTGGAAAATAAGTAAGATGTATTAAGGTGGTTTGTCTCCTCTTTGTCATTCTTAGCATTAGGTTTAGATGGGTCTTCCACCTACAGTATTATGTTATATAAATAGTTCTGTGCTTTGTTCTTTCAAAGATATTAAATTATTTGAATAATATTTTGGCAGCCACATGAGTGGAGAAGGAGAGGCCTTTCTATTTCTAGTAAAACAAACCAATCAGTAGTTTTGGAGTCCTCCATATTACTTTTAAAATATCAGGTTTTAATTAAACTAATTGAAAAGATTGGGACTCTTCTTCATTATGGAAATGGTTGATAGAGCTGAAAGGCTGGTGGGAAACCAGCTATTTTCCCCCCCATAATTTTAAAAACAAAGACTAACCTAAATTGTTGGAGATCTATAATTGCAACATTTTTAACAGATTAATTCATATTCAGTGTTACAAGTAGAGTCTTGGTAATACAGTAACCTGAGAATGGAACTATACTATTTCTAAGCTTTCCATCAGCATATGGCCTGACAGCTTGGTTGTAGAATTGTGCTTTCCAATATGGTAGTCATTAGCCACACATGGCTAATTTGAAATGAATTGTACTATAATTGAAGACACGCACCAGATTTCAAAAACAGTATGAAAAGATAGAATTTATAACATTTTCTTAATACTTAATATATTAACTAACATTCGAGTGATAATATTTTGGACATACATAGAATATTACAATTAATGTTGGCTTTTTCTTTTAAAAATATTGTCACTAGAAAACTAAAAATTACATATGTGGCTCACATTTATAAGTTGTTTTAACCCAGGAAGATTAAGTGGGTGGTATAGAAATGCCACACCTTTTGCGATTAGACTTTGAAAAATTTTTATCTCTAATGTCAAGCTTAATGTTGGCAAAAGTAAAGAAATGTGGGCGCTGGTGGCGTTTAGTTTAAAAATGTCGTTAATAGTATAAAGTAGACATCTATGCCAAGTGGCCTAAAAATGTATGCACCAATCCAGGTTAGAGATTACACATAATTCTTATATTCTTATATCAAGCCCAGTGCTTGGCTGGCAGGTGCTTCTCAACAAATATCTGCTGCACTGAATGAGGTACTGAACACACTCCACACTGGGCGTGGACCTCCTCCTCAACCACCTAATCTATTGGCAGGGATTCTATCCAACTCATATTTCTGCACGTGAAAACAAAGATACTGTGAAAAAATATTATCAAATCCCTTGGTGAAATGTGTGTGTCTTAGATTTATGGGATTATAAAATAATTAAGCAACGATATCCTCTCTTCTGCACACACAACCCAAGTTACCATATGCTCGTTGCAGCACTGAGTAAATGTCAGTTGCATGAATGCAGCATTCTTTCACTCCAGCTATTGTTTGCAAAGGTATTTCTGGGAGGTACTCATGATAAGCAGTACAGATGTCAGGTTGCTTGTTCATGGGACATTTTTAGCACACCTGTGTGCTAGGTGTTGGGATTACCAACATGAGGAATGCATGCTCTGGTGAGGAGAATGTTATATCTATTGATTCAGTTGCTGTACATGGAGCAGCTCCCATATGCAGGCAGTTTATTCAGCCCTGTCAGTTCAAAGTGGCTAAGTCCCTGCCCTGCTTACACTTTGATAAATAGCAGGTAAACAAGTAATCGGGCTTTGGTAGCTCAGCTGGTAAAGAATCTGCCTGCAATGCCAGAGACCCTGATTAGATTCCTGGGTCCAGAAGATTACCTAGAGGAGGGATAGGCTACCCATTCTAGTATTCATGGGCTTCCCTGGTGGCTCAGATCGTAAAGAATCCACCTGCAATGTGGGGGACCTGGGTTTGAACTCTGGGTCGGGAAGATCCCCTGGAGGAAGGCATGGCAACCCACTTCAGTATTCTTGCCTGGAGAATCCCCATAGACAGAGAAGCCTGGAGGGCTACAGGCCATGGATGGGGGTCGCACAGTGTCGGACACAGTTGAGCGAATAAGCACAGCACAGCACAAACAAGTAATGTGATCTTAAGAACCGTGGCAGTGACAAAGAAGGTGATGAGAGCATGTCTGGGGAGCTCACTTAATTAGGGTGGTCATGAGAAGCTCTTACATGAAGGTGGCATTTGAGATACTATCCAAAGGATGAATATGGAAGATTTCGGAGAGCATCCAGGCAGAGGGAGCAGCAAATACCAAAACATAAAATTCAGAAAGAGTTTGGCTTGTTTCAGAAACACAAAGAGGAAACCAGTATGGCTGCAGCATGGCGTAGTTGTCGGAGTAGCTGGGCACGAAGAGGTGAAGGTTAGGCAGAAATGGGAACCCTGTGATGTAGCCCTATGGGTTGTAATAAGGAGTGTGGATTTTTTCCTGAGAACAAAAGGATGTAATTGAGATATTTTATGTAGGAAACTTGACTTTATTCTTGGGTCAGAAGACTCATCTGACTGCTTTGGGGAGGTTTAGGTATGAATGAGAAAGACTTGTTAAAAACATGTTGCTCTTATTCAAGAGAGAGAGAATGATGGAGGCAGTGGAGACAGAAGTAGGAAAAAAATCTAAGATGTATTTTGGAGATAGGACTAAGAGCCTGATGATAAGCAAGGTAAGGGAAAGGAATAAATCTATGATGGCTGCTGTGTTTTTGGTATAATATTGACACTACAGTGAAGACTAAGAGAGGAGCTGGTATAGGGGATGGAGTGTTTGATGAAAAATAAGATAAATTGTAACAAGTGCTCCAATGAATATCTACCATACTTCATACATGTACACAGTATTCATTAATCCCATATTTTCTGATCAAGTAGCGTGTGCCAGACACTGGATGTAAACTAGTACATAATACAGACACAGATTCTGGTCTTCGTTATGAAGTAGGTTTGATCCTGATAAATACTCTGGAGGAAAAGAAAGAAGGGAGTAAGGGTGAGGTGTACCGCGTGAGGGGATTATTTGTCATTTTAAAGAACATAGTTGAGAGGGCTTCCTCCCCAAGTTGACATTTTAGCAAAGACTTGTAATATTAATAAGTAAATGCAAGAAAAGAATCATGGGAATAATTGAGTTCAGTGTATTTTTTGTTACCATATCTACTCATTTATGTTACCCCCTCTTCTGCTAGAACTTGGGCATGAAAGTAGAAGATGGCTATTTGTTGCTAATTTCTTGAACGAGGTAACTGTTATGTGAGATACACAGGGATAGTTCTTAGTTACCTTAGTCATGAGAAATTATCCAAATCCATCTAGGCTTTAAATAAATTAGCAGAGTCTAAAAGGGCAAAAAGTGAAAAATAAGAAAACAGTGGGCTTTATTTTATTCTGCAGTTGAAGCAGATGCAGCAATGGCATTAAAAAGGAAGGTGTCAGTTTTTATTCCAAATCAACAGTAGCTGGGCATGGGTGACTGTTAAATGTCAGCACACATAGCCTATTTGCCCATTATCACTTCTACTTCCAAAGACAAGCCCAGGCACATTGCACTCCATAACGGAAGTTGGAAGAAAAGAGAAGCACAAGTTGGGAAAGAGAGGAAAGCAATGAGATGCATTATTTTCTTGAAGTAATTTATCACAGCTCTTGCTTCATCAATATGTGTAAAAACTTCCACATCATCAAAAAGGGTAGTAGCTCCTTCTGCAATCAATCTAGAAATAATAAGCTAGGCATGTTTCTTTCTTCGCTTTGTTATAAACATAAAAATATATGTCTGCTAGTATGTCAAGAAAAGAAAAATATTGGTGGTTCTGGTATTTTCTTTCAGTACTAGTTATTTGGAGTTGTCATCTTAAGGAATAATGTAATAAAAATGTTGATATACTGAAATACATTAAGATGTATTAGTCACCATATATCTAGAGGTTGCAGAGAGGAGGAGAGAGAAATAATAAAATTTGAGTGCGATGTTCTTGTGATAACTTTGTTAAATTCTTAAATATTATCATACCTTCTTCCTAACTCAATTTTAGTGGTTTTTCTGGGACACATAAATCCTATGGGAGAGTTTAACCATGATTAAATTTTTGTATCATATGTTATATGTGACAAAATTTTCACATCAGTGAGTGCAGCTGAAATTAGCCTTCTATTTTTTACCTGCCATTAACATTTGATGTTATTTAATTAATATAACATTAATACCTCATTATATCTGGAAAATTGTAGAGGAACACCACCATTTAGCTAAATAATACCTCCAGAAAAAAAATTGTTTACATTCTGTTGTCTTTGGAGCACTGAAGTCATTTGTTTAATCTGTTTCTTCTAACCTAATATTAGAATCCGTTTTGGTGATGACCATTTTAATCGATATTGTTTATGTCAGACACGAAGATGCAGCAGATATATTGCAGCTTAGGAGTAATATTCGCTGTATTAAGTGCTGTATGACTGTACTCTTTATATTGGAGTGATAATTCCTTTATATGAAGAAAAGCCCAGAAAAATATAATCCTGAAATCTAATTCTACCACTACTTCCAAGTTACATTCAATCTAGGAATTTATAAGAACCATAAATTAGTAAGACAGGTGTATCAGTTCAGGTGAATATTCATTGGAGGGACTGATGCTAAAGCTGAAACTCCAGTACTTTGGCCACCTGATATGAAGAGCTGACTCATTGGAAAACACCCTGATGCTGGGAAAGAGTGAGGGCAGGAGGGGAAGGGGATGACAGAGGATGAAATGGTTGGATGGCATCACCGACTCAATGGGCATGGGTTTGGGTGGACTCCGGGAGTTGATGATGGACCCGGAGGCCTGGCGTGCTGCAGTTCATGGGGTCGCAAAGAGTCGGACATGACTGAGAAACTGAACTGACTGTCCTTCCACTTGGTCCTGAGATCACCCTGTTTCACTGGTGTCCAGTAACAAATGCGTGACTTGGGAGGGGGCATGAAGGGATAGATGGGGGCATGCCTTCTCCCACAGGAATTGTGATTTTACCTTCTTCTCCATAAACATGGCTATGATCAAACTCAATGGGAAGCTTCCCCTTCTTTTTTAAAGATAGATTTTCACTGATGTTGTGTAGTTTGTTCTTTTTCACTGCCATAAAGTTGGCACAGATCACAGCATTCCTTCCCAGGACTGATATTTTGCTTGTTAGTTTAAACAGAGATATAATTGACGTGAAGTGAAGTGAAGTGAAGTGAAGGTGAAAGTCGTGTCCAACTCTTTGTGACCCTATGGACTTACTCCATGAAATTCTCCAGGCCAGGGTATTGGAGTGGGTAGCCTTTCCCTTCTCCAGGGGATCTTCCCAACCCAGAGATAAAACCCAGGTCTCCCACATTGCAGGCAGATTCTTTACCAGCTGAGCCAGAAGGGAAAGCCCAAGAATACTGGAGTGGGTAGCCTTTCCCTTCTCTAGCAGATCTTCCCGACCCAGGAATCGAACCAGGTTCTCCTGTGTTACAGGTGGATTCTTTACCAACTGAGCTATGAGGGAAGCCCCTATAATTGACATATCACATTGTAATTCTCTTAGACACCAGACTTAACTCTTAATCCAGATACATTTCATAGAATATTGAGTTTTATTAGACAAAACAGACTCTCATACTTTGTAATTTCAAACTATATTACACAACTATAGTAGTCAAACTGTATGGTGTTTATGTAAAAACTGACATATAGACCAATGGAACAGAGTAGAGATCCCAGATATAAACCCGCACATGTATGATCAGTTGATTTCCAACAAAGGAGCCAAGACTATATAAAGGGGAAAGAACAGTTTCTTCAATAAATGGTGTTGAATAGCTACACGCAAAAGAATAAAAATGGCCCACTAACTTACGTCACATATAAACATCAACTCAGAACATAAAGACTTGAATCTAAAACCTGAAAACCTAAAAAGGAATGAAATCTTGTAATCTGCCGCACTGTGGATGGACCTTGAGGGCATTAAGTTAAGTGAGATCAGTCAGACGTCAAAAGGTAAATACCATATGGTCTCACTTACATGAGGAGTTACTTTTTAAAAAAGATTACCCCTTCTCAGCCCCCCATACAAACTGACTTCATGGATGAAGAAAACAAATTGGATGTTCTCTGAGGGGAGGGGTTAAGGTATGGGCAAAATGGGTAAAAAGGGTCAAAAGGTGCAGACTTCCAGTTATAAAATAAGTCATGGTGATGTAGTTTACAGCATGGTGACTATAGTTAATACTGTACTGTTCATTAGAAAGTAACAGAGTGAATCTTAAAAGTTCTCATCAGGAGAATAAAAAGCTTAGTAAGAGTGATGGATGGATGTTAATTGTTTCATATGCAGATATTGACCAAGTACATTATACATCTGATACTAATAAAATGTTATGTTAATTATACTCAGTAATTAATTGATTGATTAATCCTAGTATTTATGTTTCAGTTAGTAAGTGCTTTTGGGGGGTTGTTTTGAGCAAACTAAGTAGTTTTAATGTTCATGTCTGGAGAAGGAAATGACAACCCACTCCAGTGTTCTCGCCTGGGTAATCCCATGGACAGAGGAGCCTGGTGGCTACAGTCCATGGGATTGTAAAGAGTCATGATGACTTAGTGACTAAAGAACGCCGTCAATGCTAACGTAGTTTCATTTTGCACTGTGTAAATCTGGAGCTTTAAAGTAGTCACAATTTTGTGTTTGTGTTTTAATTTGAGACTTCATTTACCTTTTTAAATGTAATAATTTTTAGTCATCTTTTCAACTAGGATCCCAGATTTTTGGTTAAAAATAGGAAAGGTGAAATTTATTTAATAATGCAGAATTAAATGAATTAATGCAAACGCTCACAGATACTTCCCATCAAAGCAAATACATGTTCAAAGACGAGTTTTAATTTACTGGACTGTATAAAGTTTTCTTTGACTCCTTATCTTGAATTTTAAATGTTTAGCCTTAAAATTGTCTCCTGGATTGTAATATGTTCTGTCAGGGATAAAATTAGGAAAGTACTTCATCTATTAGAATGCATAGTTGTTATTACAGAAGGACCTGTTCGACTCTGTGAAAAAGATAAGACACACATTGGCCTCTTCACCCTTAAAGCTTATATTGGAGGAATCTCTGTGTGTGTCTCTGTATGTCCACACGTAAATTTGTCATAAAGTCAAGTTGAAGTGAAACATACCTGATGTTTTGATAGTTAAAGGTAACCGTTGAACAACATGGATTTGAAACTAGGTGGGTCCACTTGTGTGTGAGTTTGTTTCAAGAGTAAATGCTACAAGACCACATGATTTGCAGTGGACTAAGTCTGCAGATGTGAAACCTCGGGTACCAAGGAGCCACAGATACTGAGGAACTACGGATGTGGAGGCCGACCATAAGTTTCTTGTGGGTTTTCTACTGCTTAGAGGGTTCTTGAGTTGTCAGGGGTTAACTCTGTATCAATCTACATCGTAGAATTAGAGGTGCCTTTGTGAAAAGCCATGTACAGTCACGCATCTGATGCCCAGTTTAATTAACAACAGACATTTGTTAACCGTATAGTGGCCTCAGGTATGAAGTTCATAATCGTGATACAGCCTTCAGAATATCATAGCGTTCACAACATAAACATGTAGCTATTTTGACATATTCCTTTTTAAATGTGTGATAGTTGCATTAACATGCTGTCTGAATATTAAAAGATTGTTCTTTTGGCAAGTATAAAATTTAGCCTGTTAAAAGTTTTAAGGGACACCTCCAGACTTCTCAAAACTATCGAAGACCCTTACTGCTCTCCCGTCACTTGCTGTTGCCGGTGCACTCATGCATGATAGTACTGACATCCTCATGGCTAATGAAAACACCTCACTTTTTTCCTAAAAAAGTAACTAGTGAACTGTGACTTTCTTCTGTAATAATGAAAATATCCACTTGGAAATCCCTTACTTGGGTTTTCTGTGTCTGTCATCAATTTGTTTTTATCTCTGAAATACTTTGAACTCCTGCCTTTAACCACTCCCTCTTTCAAGGCATTCAGTATATTTTACTTGGTGCAAACTCATATCTATCATATTTGATCATATCTGCTCCCAGGATGTTTAATTCATTTTTGTTACATCACTGTCTAGCACTGTGCCTAGCACATAGTTACTTATTCAGTAAATATTTTTTGAAAGTACGAATGAATTTTAATGTCACTAGCAATTTGTTCTAAATCTTACTCATACTGACTTTATAGCATATGGAAATTAGAACAGTGTTAATAATTTGAGCAAATTAAGTTTCTACATTAACACTGAAATATATGTCTCCTTTTTTTTCGTACAATTAGCACTAGGCTGGGTCCTGAAAGCACTTCGAGGCACAGCTACTGTAGGATGTTTAAAAGCAAGGCTTTACCACATTGTAAAAGCAAACATCTGAATGCAGAAGATGATGTGTGTGAATTTTGTTAAGTTTCTTTCCATAACTGCAGGCTTCTCTGATGAGTAAAAATAGGAAAGAAAGACATTTAAAATTAAGTGAATGCGCATTCACTTGTTTGCTTGTTCCCAGAGTACTCAGAGGGTCTCCCAGGTGGTGCAGGTGGTAAAGAACACACCTACCAGTGCAGGAGACATACGAAGAGGCAGGTTCCACCCCGGGGCCTCTGAAGGAGGGCCTGGCAATACACGCCAGTCTTCTTATCTGGAGAATCCCATGGACAGAGGAACCTAGTGGACTACAGTCCATAGGGTTACAAAGAGCTGGACAAGAATGAAACGACTTAGCATGCAGGCATGTGGCCAGAAAGTTTTCCTGAGTTACAGTTCACATAATAAAAGTTTCAGCCATTCAAACTATAATTCAGTTTTGTTTTGTTTTTTTTTAGTATTTTTGCAGAGTTCTGCAACTATCACCAAAATCTATTTTAGATTTCATCTCCCCTAAAAGAAACCCCTACCCTTGAGCCATAACTCCCATTTCTTCCTGAATACCACCCTACTACTACTACTGCTGCTAAGTCACTTCAGTCATGTCCGATTCTGTGCGACCCCAGAGATGGCAGCCCACCAGGCTCCCCCGTGCCTGGGATTCTCCAGGCAAGAACACTGGAGTGGGTTGCCGTTTCCTGCTCCTAGTCAACCACTAATATACTTTCTTTGTCTAAAGATTTGCCTGTTCTGGACATTTAATATGAATGAATCATGTAACTTGTGGTCTTTTGTAACTGGCTTCTTTTACTTAGTATTTATGTTTCCTTAATGTTGTATCTATAGTTGGAATCAGTACCCTAAAAAGGATACTAATTAAAAAATTACCATTAAATATTTAATTGTATGCATATACCACATATATGCGTATGTTGTTTAGTCGCTAGGTTGTGTCCAACTCTTTTGCAACTCAGGGACTGTAGCCTGCCAGGCTCCTCTGTTCAAGGGACTTCCCAGGCAAGAATACTGGAGTGGGTTGCCATTGTCTTCTCGAGGCGATCTTCCCAACCCAGGGATGGAACCCGCATCTCCTACATTGGCAGGTGGATGCTTTGCCACTGAGCCACCAGGGAAACCCTACCACCTGTATGCCTAAATTCATTATTAATTCATCTTTTGGTCATTAAAATGAGACTTATGAACATCCATGTATAAGTTTCTACATGGAAATCAATGTTCTTTTCTCTTGAGTGTATGTCTAGGAGTAGAATTGCTGGTTTATATGGTGTCTCTGTATGTCTCATTGTTTGAAGGACTGCCTGACTGTTTTCTAAAGTGACTGCACCATTTTACGTTCACATCAGGAATGTATGAAGTCCCAACTTGTCCATGTCTATAGAGAGATTTTAAGAGAAGATCTTAATAAATGTATCCAAAGGGAGCTTAAGAACGTAACATCATTTTGATGACTACCAGAAAGCCATTTTGCAATTTATTTTGGAAAATAGGGTTGCTTTTTATTGCATTAATAGCTACTATTAACAATACTAGCAGCTACAAACATTTACTGATTGTTTACAGTATACATGTAGTCTGCCATTTAATCCTCGCCACAGCGCTGGACAGTGGTTTCCACTGTTGAGGACACTAAAGCAGAGCAAGGTTAAATGAAGGAAGAGGAGAAGGGAGTCCACCAAGGCGACCGGACATGGGAGCTCTACATATGCAGTCACACTCTGCCTGGCACATGTCGACTGATGCTGCCACAGGCTTTTTCTGGGGAGTTAGAAAATACACTCAGGATTGGAATTTTGTATTTAAAGTTTAAGATTAGAATTACAGTATAAGTTTTGGTCTGTGGGACAGAGACTCCCTTTTACTGACCATCTAACTGACCATTTTGTTTAATTGTTAAATATGTTTTGTGTTAAATCAATAGAAGACATAGGATTGTGATTTCTTTTTTTTTTAATTCATTTTAATTTTTTTAAAATTTATTTTATTTTTTGATGACTCAGTGTGGCCTGGGGGATCTTTGTTTCCGCACCAGGGATAGATCCCACACCCCCTGTATTGGAAGCCTGGAGCCTTAATCAGTGGACTACCAGGGAAGTCTAGGATGTGATTCCTCATAAACTGTTAATACTATCATTTGGTGAATGTCTACTGTGTTCCAAACACTCTTCCAAGTCTGTTTCTGTATTAACTCAAAAGTAATGTGATGCTGACTTTAGAATATATTAGCTTAAATGCTTTTAATGCACAAATCAGTGAGGTATATTGCTCACAGCAAAAACATTTACTTTTCTCAAAATTACAATTTACTTTTCTCAAACATTTCTTTTACTCAATCTAAATAATTTAATCATATTCATTTTCTTCATCTTAAAAATTAGTGGCTAATAGGCATATGAAAGTATGTTACGCAACAAAAAGTATTGGAGAGATGCAATTAACACCACAGTGAGGTGTCACCTCATACCTGTCAAAATGACTCTCACGAAAAAATTTACAACTAACATGTTGGAGAGGATGTGGAGAAAAGGGAACCTTTGTATATTGTTGATGGGGATGTAGGTTGGTGCAGTTACTTGATATGACATGCCTTATGGAGAAACTGTGTGTTAAAGAAGCTTTGTTCAGGTATGAGTTTGATTGCTGCTGGTCGTGGTTCAGTGTTAATGAATCAGCTATGTATATTAGATGTCTCTAAACAGAGACGCACGTAAAACAAAGCTATGTATTGATTGCTTGGTGAAAATTTTGTGATGAGAAGCTCATAGGAACCTAACTCTGCATTTCTCTTAGGAACTACGGTTTAGTATTCTACTAATTTAGTGTTTGTGGTGACTTTATAGAACCTAACTAGCATGAATAACAAAAATGGATTATTTTTTGTTTTGAATTTCTTTCTGTGTCACTCTGAAACATCTCTGAGATAAAAGCATTTTTTAAATATGTTTTTACCAAAGCCTTGAGGCTGCATATATAGTTTATTCAATTTGGGGAAAAATGCCTGCCTTTTGACATGATTGGCAAAACAAGTCTTATTGGATCAGTCAGTCAGTAAGAATTTATCAGAAAAAAAACCAATGGCCCCCAACAGCTATTTTGTTATTATTTAATTCTTAAGCCTCGGTGGGTAAGTGACTGTCTGGCTGGATGGCTGCCTAGCTGGCTTGTTAGGTGAATAAATGACTGGGTCGATGGTTGAATAGATATAAGATTGGATGTTAGGGAAGGAATAGAACTTTGCCAGCAGTTCATTTCCCAATTGAAATAAGGCACAATTAACTTGTATTGGGTTGACAAAAAAGTATGTTTGTCTTTTTCCATCAGATCTTATGGAAAACTGCCCCCCACCCCTGCAATTTTTTTTGAACAGTCCAATATTACAAATGACAGTCTTATGTCTACTCTCCTGAGACTCAACTCAGTCTTATCTCTACTCTCCCCTTGGGCTTAGAGTCCCCTTGGGCGGTTGTGCCTGTTCCGTCCGGACACCAGGCTGGCTCCTCAGTCCTCCACTGTCTCCTGGAGGGTGCTGTCTGACCACGTCGTTTTTGCCTTGCATCTTTCCCAGGATCAGAGGAATTGCTTCTTGGCGAGACTGAGGGTGTGGAAGATCTTGTCCCTCTTTGCTTTATCTGAATTCCTAACAACCCAACCTAACCCAGATGATAGTCTGAGATGCCTAAAACAGGCCATTCTTAAACCCAGCTTTCACTCTACTGTCCAAGAAGTGAAGTGAAGTCACTCAGTCGTGTCCGACTCTTTTGCGACCCCATGGACTGTAGCCTAACAAGCTCCTCCATCCGTGGGATTTTTTAGGCAAGAGGACTGAAGTGGGTTGCCATTTCCTTCTCCAGTGTATCTTCCCAGCCCAGGGATCGAACCTGGGTCTCCCGCATTGTAGGCAGACTCTTTACCATCTGAGGCACCAGGGAAGCCCTACTGTATAAGAAGCCAAGCACTATTGTAAGTTATTGGTTAAAAGAAGCTTTTTAATCACCAATAATTTAAGTTACCCTTTTTCTTTTGGATGCTGTGTGCTAATGAACCAGAGTGAAACTGGGAAAGAATGAGTGGGTTGACTTTTTTTAAAAATGGGAAAATGTTGATTTTGAAGAGAAAGTAGGACAAGAACTATTATGAACTATTAAGAACTATTATGACGCCTCATCCATAGACATGTTTTCTAACATATCAGTCTTAAGTAAGCTTACATGAGGGTTCAGAGGTGTAGAGATTGCCTTTTACCTCCCTGGGGTAACATACAGCCTTTGTAGCGAGGGGCTCAGGACACAGCTTCTAGTTCCTGCTTCTTCCCTTTTAAATCTCAGGTAAACCACTTTTCCTTCTCATACATCTGTTTATTCACTTTAAAAGAAGGAGTAGTAAATGCTGTCGCAATCATCATTCACAGCTGTTGTGAAGATTAACTGAGATAATGTCTGTAAAAGCACTTTGAAAACTGAAAGCTCACTCTAAACATAAGATATCATTATCAGTATCCTAAAGTCACTTTGGATCAATTACAGTGTACTCTAAAACACAGTGAAATACAACTCCATTGGGAGTATCTTTCTTATTGAATGAAAATTTTCTAACCAACTAAACATTAAAAGCTCATTTGATAAAGAATCCACATGCAATGCAGGAGACCCTGGTTTGATTCCTGGCTCGGGAAGATCTGGAGAAGTGCTAGGCTACCCACTCCAGTATTCTTGGACTTCCCTTGTGGCTCAGGTGGGAAAGAGTCCACCTGCAATGTGGGAGACCTGGGTTCCATTCCTGGGTTGGGATGATCCCCTGGAGAAGGGAAAGGCTACTCACTCCAGTATTCTGGCCTGGAGAATTCCATGAACTGTATAGTCCATGGGGTCACAAAGAGCTGGACACGATTAAGCAACTGAAAAAAATTACTATTGTGCAATTGATGTAGTAACTGAAATTTTTAAATGATATGGTGGGCCTTAGGTAAGAGTTAATAATTGCATTTTTTAAATTGATTAACTTTCAAACTATTTCTGTCTTTGTTTGTAAAACACAGCTCTACAGAGAGTGCATCGTTAGGTAAACCTTGTTCTTTCCTATCTGACAGCCTATGCCTTTTAATTGAAGTATTTATTTCATTAAAATTTAATGCAATTATTGAAATGACTGAATCTGAGTCTGTCATTTTATTACATGTTTTCTACTTACTCTTCCATTTTTGCTCCTCTATTACTTCATTTCTGATTCTAGCTGATTCAATATTTTTTAGAATTCCACTGTAATTTTTATTTACTTTTTGACTCAACATTATAATTTACTCCAGTAATTTTCATGCATATTCTTAAATTCTGACAGTCAATATTGTTAATATTGCACCAGTTTCCCCACAAAATGTACGAGAAATGGTTGTTATCCATCCCCTGTTCTTTTTGTCATAGTTATTATCTTTGTATTTTGGACCACTCATGAAGCTTTTTAATTTTTGTGTTGAATGTTTTCTTTGCTCAGCACCATAACAGACTACCACTAGCTTGGGAAATTTAAATAATATAAATGTAGTTTTCCACAGCTCTGGAGTCTGGAAGTCTGAGGTCAGAGTCCAGCATGGTTAGGTTCTGGGATGGGCCTTCTTCCTGACTCAGACAACCTCCATCTCCGTGCACCCTCGTGTAGCAGAAGGAGGGGAAGCAAACATTCTGGCATCTTTTCCTATAGGATAAGGACACTAATATCATCATGACGGCCCCATTCTCATGACCTTATTATGTAAACCCAAGTACCTCCACAAGGTCCCATCTCCAGATATCATTGTATTGGGTGATAGGGCTTTAAAATATGAATTTGAGGATGTGACTTAATTAAGTCCATATAATCTATTGCATTATTAAAGAAATTAAGATGAACGAAGCAAAATCCCTGTATAATTGTCTTCTGTATTTACTCAGATATTTTTGCATTTCTGTTGTTCTTAAACTTTCACGAGGACCATCATTTCCCTCTGATATCATTAACCTCTAAAATGAAGTTTTCATCTGCATTTCTTATAGAGTGAGTCTGCTTGTGACAGGTTTTCTTAGTTTTCTTACATCTTGAAAAGCAAAAGTCAGTGTCTGACTTGTAGGCGGATTTTTTACCAGCTGAGCCACAAGGGAAGCCCAAGAATACTGGAGTTGGTAGCGTATCCCTTCTGCAGCGGATCTTCCTGAGTCAGGAATCGAACTGGGATCTCCTGTATTGCCAGGCTGGATAAAGCCAAGCTGGCATTTAGTTAAAGCTGTGTTTTTTCCTGGAGAAGGAAATGGCAACCTACTCCAGTATTCTTGCCTGGACAACCCCATGGATGGAGGAGTCCACAGGGTCACAAAGAGTCAGGCACGACTGGGCGACTTCACTTTCATACTTTCATACTTTTCATGGTTTTTCCAGTACTCAGGTATGGATATGAGAGTTGGATTGTAAAGAAACCTGAGTGCTGAAGAACTGATGCTTTTAAACTGTGGTGTTGGAGAAGACCCTTGAGAGTCCCTTGGACAGCAAGGAGATCCAACCAGTCAATCCTAAAGGAAATCAGTCCTGAGTATTCATTGGAAGGACTGATGCTGAAGCTGAAACTCCAATACTTTGGCCACCTGATGTGAAGAACTGACTTATGCTGGGAAAGATTGAAGGCAGGAGAAGAAGGGGACGACAGAGGATGAGATGGTTGGATGTCATCACTGACTCAGGGACATTTTCTCTTCTAGAATGGCATCTAGGATATCATATTACATTTAGTTGCCATGTCTCCTTCGGCCCCTCTAGATGGTGAAAATTTCTCAGCTTGGATTTTGATGACCTGGAAAGTTCTGAGGGCTAATGGTCAGGTATTTTTAGGACTGTTCCTCTACTGGTATATGTCTGATGCTCCTCTCAAGGTTAGACTGGGGTTTTGTGTTTTGGATAGGAAGACCCCAGAGATAAAAAGCCATGGTCCTCCTGTGAGATGAAGAGTACACAGCATCAGTGGGACTTCTCTCTGCTGATGTTGACCTGGATCACCTGGCTAAAGTGCTGTTCTCTGGTTTCTCCGCTAGGAAGTTTCTCTTGTTCCCTCTTCCCACACTGTGCTCTTTGGAAGAAGTCACTATTTGAAGTGCTCATTTGAAGGGTGGAGAGTTAAAGTCCATCTCTTTGAGCGGATCTTTCCCTTTGCCGAGATGCTTTAAGTATGTTATGCGTCTGTGTGGTTCAGGAACCTGTCAGAGATGTGGGTAGACAGAGTTGGTGATTCCCTTTATGCTTCTTTTCCTTCTGGGATTTTTCCTGCTGTTCTCTTCTTAGAGGCGAGTGTCTCCAGGTTCAGGATTTTGCTTCTTTGCAGTGTACCTGCAACCCTTCATGCCATCCAGATTGTACCTGGCTGTAAACTAAGAGCTGTGAGTGAGCTTGCCAGCTTTTGCTTCTCCTGACATGCGCTCTACCAGAGTCTCCCTTCTCTTCACGCTTCAGTGCCTTCAGGTCCACATATTTTCTGCAGGGAATTGGCCTGACATGTTCCTGAGCCATTACAAAAAGTGGAAATCCCGGTCTGTGTCTAACACGTGATAGTGAGGATGAAGAGACTAGAAGAAGTTTCTGATCAGAAGGAACTTACAGTAGAGTTCATTCAGTTGTTCAACCAGGTCCGACTCTTTGTGAACCCATGGACTACAGCACACCAGGCCTCCCTGTCCATCATCAACTCCTGGATTTACCCAAGCTCATGTCTAACGTGTTGGTGTTGCCATCCAACCACCTCATCTTCTGTTGTCCCTTCTCCCACCTTCAGTCTTTCCCAGAATCAGGGTCTTTTCAAATGAGTCAGCTCTTTTCATCAGGTGGCAAAAGTATTGTAATTTCAGCTTCACCATCAGTCCTTCCAATGAATATCCAGGACTGATTTCCTTTACGATTGACTCGTTGGATCTCCTTGCAGTCCAAGGGACTTCTCAGGAATCTTCTCCAGCACCACAGTTCAAAAGCATCAATTCTTCGGTGCTCAGCTTTCTTTTATAGTCCAACTCTCACATCCATTCATGACCACTGGAAAAGCCATAGCTTTGACTAGATGGACCTTTGTTGGCAAAGTAATGTCTCTGCTTTTTAATATGCTGTCTAGATTGGTCATAACTTTTCCAAGGAGCAAGGGTCTTTTGCAGTCACCATCTGCAGTGATTTTGGAGCCCCAAAAGATAAAATCTCTCACTGTTTCCATTGTTTCCCCGTCTATTTCCCATGAAGTAATGGGACCAGATGCCATGATCTTAGTTTTCTAAATATTTTAAGTTAAATGATATAAATAATAGCCTTAAAATAGTAACAATAATCTGGGTCCTGTAAGAATTCAATAAAAGTTTGTGTACATAAGTCACTTAACATTGAGCTGTGGTTCCAAAAATGCTATATACTTCTACAGATTTGTTCTTCACCATTATTCACTGGTTAAAGGAATAGAGTACTGTAGACTAAATTATATTAGAAAAGAGTAGGGCTCAGAACAGTGACGTTATTTGACTTTTATTTTTTAAAGGAAATTGTTGAAGTCGAAATCTGTCCTCTGCAGCAAGCAGATAATTTTGCAATTGTCTCATCCTGGTGGTTAATAAAATGGTTGTTTTCATGGTGCTATTTCCTAGAACTTCTCTCTCACAAAATCTTGTTCATTTCCCTAACATGCAGCACTCTGAATGATGGGCTACAAAATAAGGGGGCAGGGGGAGGTAATCATGGCCCAAAAAGGGGATTTCTGCCAGTTGAGTTTGATCCATGACTCAAGCCTGGATGGGTTCCATTGTTAACCAGGGTTCTCAGCTCTGCTTGATGCAAGTTCGACATCACTGTTCAAGGCTTCATTCTCAGTGGAGGCCTGTGTTTACATTGTCAGTTGAAGTTACGGCTTAAGAGCCAGAGTATATTCATAGTTCGTTCTTTTAGGGAAATTTGGTGCATCTGTGCATGAGCCTTCCCTCAATACATTTTCCTTTGAACTTAGAAATTACCTTTATGATCAACTAGCAAGTGCTTCTTATCCCTTAATTGTTGATTTCACATTTGTTACTCCCCCCCCACCCCCGCCCCCTGCACATGGTCATCAGATTATAATATGGCTCTTTTTCAAAATAAGTGTTTACTTTTTTCTTAAAATATTAACAGTTTTCAAGTGCTGGTCAGACTTTCATCTCCTACTTACTTTAATCCTGCATTGTAGATGTTCTTGTTGAATCATACTTTGTGTTTTTTCAATTTAAGAAAAAAAGTAATTAAAGTTCAAGTTTAAAGCATACAATAAAATACCCAATTTGGAAAGTCATTCATCTAGGAAGTGTGTTAAATTTTTTCACTAGCAGAGTCCTATGAAAAATGCCTAATATGCTGCAGTGTTTTTAAAAATGTTTTAAATTATGACAGCACAAAATTAAGATTATAACAAATTTTATGTTAAGAATACTGAAGATATACTATGTGATTTGTGGGAGGTTAATTTCACCTTTATGTAAGTATTTTGAGATTCTCATAGAAGTTGTTAAGTACATGATCAGTAGAGTTTTTGTGAGGAAATTCTATAGCTTGAGGATCATAGGAATTGGTCCTAAGAATTAGATAACTCTATGGAATCACATTGTTCTGAGAAATATCTGACGTAGTAGGTTGTGAGAGAGTTTAATTTTAAAATAAGAAAATAAAGTAAAAATCATGGTGAATGAAAATTTCCCATTTGAATACATTAAATTACCCAAGAATTATAAGACATGCAGCTTGGATAATGCAACCCTAGGCGGACACTCAGAAAAGAAGAGAGATCAAGCAGAACCCTGGGCACTCTGAAATCAGTAAGAAAGTATGTCCTGTGTTGTTGAAGGAAACCAGGAGGACCTAGTGGCCGATGCTTAGAGAAAAATAAAAAGTGCTGTTAGATCAAGGGCCTTGCTGATTATTCCCAAATGGCCAAATATGAAAAGAATATAAAAGCAACCATTGATTGAAAATGTGGAGTTCATGCCAAGAGTAATCTTCAAGACTTCAAGAGTGGGTTCATTAAAGAATGCAAAGGAAAGAAATGGAGAGTTAACAATAAGGAGTTCACAGTGGATTTTCTGGGCAGAGATGTTGGATAAGGAATGGAAGGGAATCTGAGGACAAGTTCTATCTGCTTGGGGCTGGCGATACCAGAGTGATGTTTCTTGAAGGTAAAGAAGAAACTGCCTCACCAAGGGACATTCAGAGATATGTAGGGTTACCTTTGGTTGGCACAGTTATTAGAATATGCTCCTGTTATTTACTGGGCTGCAGCTGGAGCTAAACATCCTATAGAGGCGATTAGGGCATTCTTTTTTGAGAAGGAACTGTCTTGCCCCAAAACTGTTGATCCCATTTATATGCTGATGGTAGTGGTCTGTCTTGAGCTGTGCTTTTATTTAATTCTCTCAACAAATATTTTAGTTGACCAAATACCTACTATGTACTTGATCAATCTTTCCATGGTAGATTCATAGTCTATTTTTGACTTTTTGCTCAACAATATTCATTTATAAAGGACTGGTATGATTTATACAAGTTGAGTTTAAGCTCACAAACTTTAATCTTCCATTTATGAGGAAAACAGAAGGCTTTTAGATAGTAATGATTTCATTAGTGGTACAGAGTTATCTAGTATTTATTCTGCAGATTTTGTTTTTCCCCTTTAGTTTTCTTTATAATTCTTTTCCTTAGGGTAGAATTTTCATGATTTGAATTTCTAGAGGAAAATCAACAACTTTAGATCTCCTTAAATATTTATTCCTTTTTTTTATTATATTGGGGTATATCTGATTAACAGTCTTGTAAGATTTTCAGGTGAACAGTGAAGGGACTCAGCCATACATAAACATACAACATGAATTTGTTTGTTTGCTTTTCTGTACTTCATTTTCACTTGCTTTCTGTTCTTTTCCTAGCCTTTTCATTTGTCTTTGTTTATATTGATATTGGCGTTTAAGGTTACAGAGTTTCCTCGGATTACTTCTTTCAATGAATTTTATTTATTTAACCCTTTTTAAAAATAGCTTTTGTATGGTTTTTCAACTGCTCCTTCCCTATTTTTACTTCAAAAAAAAAAAAAAAACCACATCAGTTCCCACCACCAGAATATCAGGTTTGGAACTAGACCGAAGCTTTTGTTCCTTATAGTCACTCACTGGTCGCCATGTCTCATCTATGAATTGGCCGGCTTATGGTCTCTGATCTAAGGATACCAAGAATATACTTCAAGGGCTTCCAATATATTTTTATTTGCCTTCTCTAACTTTCAACAGTGTCACATGGCATCTACTTTAACGTATATCAAAAGCACCTTTTCCTCTGTAATTTTTTTTTTTAATCAGTTTTCTTTATTTGGGACACTTTTGTCACAGTTCTTACCCTTTCTAAATATTTTCTTTGCTGGTAAAATATGTCAGGTTTTTGCGCTTGTAATGTCATCGCTGGCACTTACTCTCAGGTTTGGTGTCTTTTTTATCTCATTGTGTCTTACAACTATTGCTCATTGTTCTTTGCTCTTAGCATTTGACTGAAGCTTTTACTTTTAATCTCATTTTCTACTGCTAACCTGTACAGAGGCCGTGTGATGTATGGTGTAAAGACTTTTTGCTGTTGTGTTTTACACACACACACACACACACACACACACACGCACACACGCACACACACACACAGTCATAAGGAAGGGAACGTGGACTTTTCTTCTGAGAATAGTTCAGGCAGTGTGTTACAGTAGAAATGGAATTGGGTTCAGAGGTAGTTTGAACTGAATTTCAATTGTGATTCCATTATAAAGTAACTGATGTCCTCAGAAAAGTGATTACAATTCTCAAGGACTGCATTTACTTTTCTATTAAATAAGGATAATAATAGTGACCTTACCAGATCATTCAGTTCAGTTCAGTTCAGTCGCTCAGTCGTGTCCGACTCTTTGCGACCCCGTGAATCGCAGCACGCCAGGCCTCCCTGTCCATCGCCGACTCCCGAATGGCCTGTGTAAGGTGCAGCCTCTACCACATAGTATTACTTGACTATTATTGGTATTGTAAATATTATTTGATTATGATTATTATTTGGTGGGCCATCTCACATATTGAGAACTACTGAGTGCTAATGCTCCATTTAAAGAAGGTATAGCAGAAAATTAACTGTAGTGCCTGGCCTTGAGGAGTTTATGATCTTTCATAGAAGGTAGGAACACATATACAAATATCCATTTTTTAAAAGTAATTGTTTGACTGTTGTAAACACTATAAATATTATTAATGTGCTTTATAAATATTTTGAAGATTAGGAAACTGAGAGTTAACGAGTGAAGGTTAGTATGTTTACCCTAGTCCCCTAAGCTGATAAGGGACCTATAGGACCTCTCAGTTTGGAGGATGTACTTGTCTCCTGTGTCGTACTGAGTCCCTGAGAAATTGTGGCAAGCCTTATAAGATGTACATAGTAACAGCTCCTGAATCCTGAAGAGGTGAGCTCAGTCTTGACGCTGCTGACAGTGAGTGGCCTCTGGGAGGAGGTCACGTCTTAGATGGATCCTGGGGGTGAATGGGCTTTCAGCACGCAGCGGTGAGGAAGGGAGTGTCATTGAACAAAGGTAAGAGGCAGGGGCAGGAGTTTTCTGTGGTCTGTATTTTGGGGGCACTTAGTTTAAAAGCTTTAAGCCTTTAAACTTTTTCAGGGCTGTGACATGGTAGCACTCTAGAATAAGGTTTACTTTGCAGAACAATGTAGGACATTCTGAAAGTGAAAGGAGTATATTAAGACTTCAGTTGCGTTTCCCTGGTGGCTCAGTTGGTAAAGAATCTGCCTGCAGTGTGGGCGACCTGGCTTATATCTCTGGGCCAGGGGAGATTCCCCCCGAGATGAAAATGGCAGCCCACTGCCGGATTCGTGCCTTGAGAATTCCACGGGCAGACGAGCCTGCTGGGTTGCACGGGACCTGCAGTCCATGGGGTGGCAAAGTGTTGGACGCGACTGAGCGACACACACACAGACAAGACTTCAGTTGGGAGGCTGTTGCAAGAATCAAGATGTGATTGATAAGCATCGTGACTGGAGGAATGCAACGGAAAGGCCAGATGCAAGAAGAGACTTGGAGGAGGTGGATGGCATTGGCAGCAAGAAGACATGGAGAGGCTGCAAGGCTCCAGCCTGGGTCTTGAGGAGGATAGTGGCTCCAGGAGAAATGGCGTCTTTCAAAAGAAGGGGCAGATGCATGTTTCCGTGAGACCCAGTGGAGCCTTTTGGCTGGGACCGCCAGTGATGGCTCGGGCTCTTAGACACAACCTGGTGCGTCTTCACTCTAGTTCAGAAAGTGGCTTGATTTCTTTCCACTGCTGTACCATGAGTGCTGACATGACGCCTTTGATTTTTTATTAAGGGGGATGCCGTAGAGGCAGTGTGAGTTTGTACAGGCTGTCAGAGCTGAATCTCCTGGATAAACTCTTGGGAATCTCACAATTCCAGTCAAGCAAGTGTTCTGCTTGAGTCCCCCTGTTTCGCAGGACGATGTCAAAGGGAGCATGCAATTTTGTTTGTGGGTCACTGCCTAATATATGAAAGGGAAATCCCATAGGATAACTCCATTTTTCTCCAAATGTTGCTCCATAGCCTTAAGCTTTATAAGTGAAAGAAAATGCACACTGCTTATCAAAGGGCAGGAGAGGGGCAAATCAATTCAGAAATGTTGCACTGCCATTAAGGATTGCCATTAAATGCAATTGCCATTTAAGGGTTTTGACTAAAGCTTCGTGTGTTGTTTTTTTTTTTTTTTTTTGGTCCAGTGTTTGTCAGGTTCAACTCTAACCACGGGTTCCCAGTGGAGGTCGATTCTGACACCAGCATCTTCCAGCTCAAGGAGGTGGTTGCTAAGCGACAGGGGGTTCCAGCTGACCAGCTGTGTGTGATTTTCGCAGGGAAGGAGCTTCGGAATGGCTTGACAGTGCAGGTGAGTCTCCCTGGGCGGAGGGTTCCTGGGCTGCGGCCAGCCCCATTGCTTATGCCGCTTGCGCAGCCAAGCTGACATTCATGCCTGAGATCTAATAGAATAAATAGTGCCTAGGGATTCCTTGAACTTTACTCCACACCGCTTCATTAATTCTGACCTTCTTAATTATGCATTAAAACAGCAAGCAGGTACGGATTGGAGAACAACTGTGACTGGGGGAGAGAAGAGAGAGAGAGCGAGCACACAGACTGGGCTTAGTGAATAAATGTTTACTGACTAGAGGAGCAGCGAGGCACCGTTTCTGGGTCTGTTCAATTTCTACCGTACTTATTCCACTTGAATCTTAATGAAGGAGTCACAGAAATTGTCCCAGATCCGGCTGCTCAGTCACTGTGCCGGGAGGGATCTGCAACCCAATTGTGACCCCTGGAGGATGGTCCCGGGTCTGCCGCCGCAGCTCAGGATGGAAGGAGGTTTTGGGGCTCAGGGCCTTGGAGCAGATTCGCGAGCTCCCTGCCCATCAGCGCCCGAGGCAGCGGGGAGGAGGACGCACGCACCGCGAACGTCCACCTGTGTGTTTAATTTCTCCAAGTTTCAGTAACATGTTCCCCAGAATGGGCCACTGAAATGTTGGGGAGGGTGCAGCCAGTGTTTTACTCTCCTGTCCCTGACGCTTTCCGGGCACCGTGGGGCTCCTCATAGCATCACAGCGCTGTATCTTTTCATGGAGTGGGGGTGGGTCTTCATTCCCAGCGGATATTTCCGCAGGGGAAGAGGTGAACTGGGCAGGCCACTGGGGAGCAGTGCCTTCCTCTGGGAGTGGAGACCAGTCTTGTGTTGGGGAAGCCAGCAAACAGGCCCCAATACGGATTGAAGTCACTCTCTGAGAAAGTATGAAAACCCACTTGCTTTCTGTGAACTGTTCAGGTGATCCTGAAGAACCCCAAACACATTCCCCGCATCCCCCTTTTTTCACCAGCTCAGATGAGTTGCATTTCTGCCTGCAGCTGTTTGGGGGCCTGCTCTTGTAAACAGTGGTGATGGTGGGGTGCTGTGTCTTTACCCAGTCCCTACTTTATTGACATCCTATGGCTGTCTCTTTTTGGTGACGATGTTTACTGCTTTAAGAAAGGCTTTCGGATCTGGGTGTAAGAGAGCCCTATGGAAATGTGAATTGCCCCCTCTTCTCCAGCACCTCTTCTCTGACAGCAGTCTGCTCTGCTCCGTGCACACAGGGTGCTGTGCTTTGCTTTTAGGCAATTTGTGTTTATAAGGGAAGCACCTGTGCTGAAAAGTGTTTTGGTGTTTGTTTTTTTTAAAATTTCAGTCACCTAGAAAGCTTTTTTTTTTTTTTACTGTACCTGCCAACCTCTAAAACCAAGGATGTTCCCATCATAAATTATTTTAAAACAGCTTCTTGAACCAAAATATTTTGTTATCCGAAGTTTTCAGGTTCTAAAGTTTCTCACCTCTACCACTGGAGGTGATAGGTTATACCAATTACTATAGACAGTTGATTTCTACAGATGGATAGATACAAATATAGATATCTGGATGGGTTCATTAAGATTCTTGATTTTTACAACACTTCCAGTATTCTGGGATTCTGAGAGGATCCCAAAGAAAGTCAGTACCCACTGCTATTTTCTTAGAGACTGCCGTTGACTTAGGCCCTCTAAAATCAACAGTAATACTAGATTGAACTACATAGGTTAAAAATATCAGCAGTTTCATGGGGCTCAAACTAATAGCTATAACATAAGGGTGTCAAACACGATAACTGCCATATAAAAACTGAAATATAAGTATTATGAAATTTTAAAGATGTAGGAGAAACAGCTGAGTGAATGTCACCAATAAAGACTTCGGGGTGAGTTGAAACTCAAGTAGGATTCTGGAGATGAAGAATGAGCGTGAGAGGTGTGTGGGAGCAAGCAAATGGTCCTATTCCTGTAGAAGCTAGAGGAGGTGCTGAAGGTGTGTGACAGGGGAATTGGGAGCTGTGTTTTAGAAAGCTTTGACCCATGTGACATTGAAGTTTCATGCGAGGAGATGGAGAACAAAATAGGATGCCCTGGAGGGAAAAGCGAGTCTGGAGATGCCGGTTCACCACTGGCGGGAGTTTCCAGATTGCAAGAGTTAATGCCAGGGGGAGATGCTGGCAGGCAGTCACACTGAGGTGGGGAGCTCAGGGCTTGCTCTGAGCACTCTCTGCATGGAGGTAAGTACCGCAGTGACTGGAACAGATTCAGTTGCCGGGGTGCAGAGCGTACGGCACGAGCAGTTCCTCCGGTAACAGGAGAGGAGCCGATATACGAGGCATTGTACATCCAGCTGGCATTTTCATAGATAATTTGGGGAAAGAAAATCACTAGTAAAGAATGTATGTGCCGTGAAAACATGGAGGACAAGGAAGCAAAGAGCCTTTAGGCTTGGTGACAGTGGTGGTGACTTAGGGGCTTTCGGGCCAGGACTGTAGCTGGAGAAAGTCAGCTTGCAGGGGTTCAGCGTGAATCGCGGGGCTTTGTCACAGGCACAGCTCATCTGGTCATGGAGGGAAGGAGAGACTGGGAGTTCATGGAGGAGCAGCAGCTTCCGCACCGTGTTGTGCCTTTCACAGCCCTTGACTGTGCGCATGGCTGACTTTGATACAGTTGTAATCGGTGTGAAAATGCAATTTTATGTAGTGAATTTCTTTCCCTGAACATTATGTCGAGAGAAGGCAATGGCACCCCACTCCAGTACTCTTGCCTAGAAAATCCCGTGGATGGAGGAGCCTGGTAGGCTGCAGTCCATGGGGTCACTAAGAGTCAGACATGACTGAGTGACTTCACTTGCATTTTTCACTTTCCTGCATTGGAGAAGGAAATGGCAACCCACTCCAGTGTTCTTGCCTGGAGAATCCCAGGGCTGGGGGAGCCTGGTGGGCTGCCGTCTGTGGGGTCACAGAATGGGACACGACTGACGTGACTTAGCAGCAGCACAGATGTTAGAGTTCCATCCCTGGGAAGATCCCCCAGAGTAGGAAGTGGCAGCCCACTCCAGTGTTCTTGCCTGGAGAATCCCAGGGCTGGGGGAGCCTGGTGGGCTGCCAGAGCCTGGTGGGCTGCCGTCTGTGGGGTCGCAGAGTCGGACAGGACTGAAGCGACCTAGCAGCAGCAGTAACATTATGTCAAAGGCGTCTTCCCTGGTGCTGTGTATTCATTTCTAAGTGCCTAGATGATCCTCTGAAATGAGAGTGCTTATGTTATATATAGGGAGCATCTAGTTTTTAATACTACAAATTAAGGCAAAATAATTTTTAAAATGGTCTCTAATATTCTTAGAGAATATGGCCTCTGTGTTTCAGTTTGCATGAAGTATTCTCTTGGTATGTCCAGTTTTCTTGAAGAGATCTCTAGTCTTTCCCATTCTTTTGTTTTCCTCTATTTGTTTGCGTTGATCATGGAGGAAGGCTTTCTTATTCCTCCTTGCTATTCTTTGGAGCTCTGCATTCAGATGGGTATATCTTTCCTTTTCTCCTTTGCCTTTCGCTTCTCTTCTTCTCTCAGCTATTTGTAAGGCCTCCTCAAACAACCATTTCGCCTTCTTGTATGTCTGTTTCTTTGGGATGATTTTGGTCACCATCTCCCGTATGATGTTATGAACTTAATAGTTCTTCAGGCACTCTGTCTATCAGACCCAATTCCTTGACTGTATTTCTCACTTCCACTGTATAATTGTAAGGGATTTGATTTAGGTCATACCTGAATGGCCTTGTGGTTTTCTCCACTTTCTTCAATTGAAATATGAATTTTACAATAAGGAGCTGGTGATCTGAGCCATTGTCATTTCCCGGTCTTGTTTTTGCTGACTGTATAGAGCTGCTCCATCTTTGGCTGCAAAGAATGTAATAAATGTAATAAATTTCGGAATTGACCATCTGGTAATGTCCATGTGTAGAATCTTCTCTTGTGTTGTTGCAAGAGGGTGTTTGCTATGACCAGTGTGTTCTCTTGACAAAACTCTGTTAGCCTTTGTCCTACTTCAGTTTACTCATTTGTAAAACTGAATTAATAATAATTCCTCTCTCATTGGGATTCTGTGAGGGCTAAGTTAATTTATGTAAAACTCTTAGAGCAGAGTGTGACATATAGTAAACACATATATTAGCATTTATTAGCATCATCACTATCATAGTTGTTATTATTGTTTTTATTATTATCAGGGTCTAAGTGATCACCTTAAATAACGTGACAGCTCTCCATCATGAATTATGATGAGTGTAGCTGCAGTAATTTAAACAGTTAAGGCAATGATAATAGGATGTATATTTTACTGGGGCAGTAAAATGTGTGTGTGTAATATTTATACATTTGAACTGAAAAGAACTTTGTGGAGTTTATAAATAGATGTTTGACCTTCACATTTACAGGCTTTACTTAGAATAGAAGAATTTGAATTCAGAAAATTTACAAAGATGACTATTCCTCATATATTTACTAAAAATAGACACCTATGGCTGTGCTGTTCAGCAAAGATTCATCACGACATTATGGCTTTTAAAATGTATTTTTATAAAGCAGATGTCTGCCATACACTATATTTGTTAGAAGTAAATTGGAAAGACCTATACATTTTTCCTACTTCATAAACAATGTTTCTGTCCATGTTTTTATTATTTTCCTTATGATGACAAGTGTGTAATATAAAATATTGGTGTTTGACATATTATTCACAGAGAACTGACATTTTTTCCTTAGTCGGTTCTTGTAACAGAGTATTCAGGGACTATTCAAATGTCACCCTTTCTCCTACCCCCCAGTTCTAACACGCTGCATATCAAGAATCCCTGAATCACCTTTACATAATCATCGATTTATTATTCAAAATTGTACACAGAAATTAAGGTTTTAATGTAGCTGTATATGCCAAAACAGATGAAATTTGCAATTAGACTAACCGGTAAAATTACAGGGACTTGAGAGTTTAGATAAGATTTTTTTTTTGAGCAGAATTCACTGTAATCACATGAGCTGTATTATTATTAATATCAGTATAGGTTATTAGCCAAGTATATTACTTAGAGATCTCTAGAGAGACAAAATAGATAGGTAGATAGAGAACAAAGAATTGGTTGCACATTTTTGGAGGCTGACAAGTCCCTAAATCTTTATCTGTCAGCAAACTTAGTTTCATGCTGAGTCTGAGGACCTGTAAACTGGTAGAGGTGATGGAGGTATTCCTCTGTGAAGGCTGGTAGGCCCGCAACTCAGGAAGAGCTAATGCTTCAGTTCAAGCCAAAGGCTGCCCACCCAGCCCCTGGCCCCTGCTCCCCCCAAAAAACCCAAAACACACACACAAAAACCATGTCCCAGCTAGATGGCCGTTGGGCAAGAGAATTCCCTGTTACTTGTGGGAGGGTCAGCTGTTTTGTGCATTGAGGAGACACATCTGATTTACTCAGTGTACTGATTCTAGTATTAATTTCATCTGATCATAGCTAGCAGAGAAGGCAATGGCACCCCACCCCAGTACTCTTGCCTGGAAAATCCCATGGACAGAGGAGCCTGGTAGACTGCAGTCCATGGGGTCGCTACTAGTTGGACACGACTGAGCGACTTCGCTTTGACTTTTCACTTTCATGCATTGGAGAAGGAAATGGCACCCCACTCCATTGTTGTTGCCTGGAGAATCCCAGGGACAGGGGAGCCTGGTAGGCCACCGTCTATGGGGTCGCACAAAGTCGGACACGACTGAAGTGACTTAGCAGCAGCAGAGCATAGCTAGACTGACATCTGACCAAATATCTGGACAGTCCATGGCTCAGACAGACACACAAAACTAACTGTCACAACCAGGCTATGAGAAACTTTAGCATATTTAACTAGTGTTAGTGGAAAGTTATTCTATTTGTAATAATGAATTAGATTTTCAAATAGAAATGTTTGCTTTAAAAAAGGATTCATTCAGATGAATGGTCAAAAATTCCTTTCAATAAATATTCAATTTAATGAGGTTTACAATGTATATACACATTTGGAGACCATCATTTAGTGAAATAGATATTTTTTGCAAGAAGTATTAAAAGACATCAGTTTATTACCCCTATTAAGCTTTGTAATATGGCAGGGTCTGAGTTTGGAAGATCAGAAACATTAAGATTTTAATAGCTTGTAAATATTAAAGAAAAATAAATAACCCTAAGAAGCCAAATTATTTAATTGGCTATGTTTTAGTGATATACAATACGTATTTCAAAATTTGTGAATAATGAAAGGTGACTTTCACTGACAAAGTAAACTGTGTCCATTTTTAAGAATATTCACCTATTTTAAAAAATATTATATATTGTTTTGGTCATATCTCTAATGAACCTGCTAAATATTCAAACTTCAAAAACTTCACAAGAGCCTTGTGAATACCCTATGTATTTTTTTCAACTGCCTCTAACATAAGTAAATATTGTTTAGCTAAGGTTTTGAAAGTTGATGTTTTCTTAATATCCTTCAGATTTTTTCCAACATTATCATTTCCCGCTTCATATACTTAGGTTGTATTTTTCTGATTATAGAATTAATATGTGCGTTATAAAAATTCAAACGATAGGAAAAAATGTACAAGGAGACCTCTAATTCTGCATATATGTTTTTATATTTAATAATGATTTTTTTCTTTATTGGCTAATAGGTATATTCACACATTTAATCTTATAATTTTTTTCCTTCATTTCTATCACATTTTATTATATTAGAATTATAAGCTCAAGTATACCTGTGGGTTATTAAAAAACAAACTTTTTATGTTTCTGCAACTTTCGTTATGTCATAGTTTACTGACTTAGATGTTGAGAAGCTGGTAAATTGTTTCCATGTGTTTTACTGCAGACTAATGAGTTATACATCTAATTGCAAGTTTGATGGTCATGTATTATTAAGGTGTGCAATTAGCCAAATACTAGTATTCCTTGATATTCTTATACAGTGTTAGAAGACATGTTTACATTCTGAGAAGGCAATGGCACCCCACTCCAGTACTCTTGCCTGGAAAATCCCATGGACGGAGGAGCCTGGTGGGCTGCAGTCCACCGGGTCACTGAGTCGGACACGACTGAGTGACTTCACTTTGACTTTTCACTTTCATGCATTGGAGAAGGAAATGGCACCCCACTCCAGCATTCTTGCCTGGAGAATCCCAGGGACAGCGGAGCCTGGTGGGCTACCGTCTATGGGGTTGCCCAGAGTCGGACACGACTGAAGCGACTTAGCAGCAGCAGGGCTGCTATTTACAGATGCTATGTGCGTTAGTTGCTTAGTCGTATCCGACTCTTTGCGACCCCATAGACTGTAGCCCACCAGGCTCCTCTGTCCATGGAACACTGGAGTGAGTTGCTATTCTCTTCTCCAGGGGTTCTTCCTGACCCAAGGATCCAACCAGAGTCTCTCAGGTCTCCTGTGTTGGCAGGCAGATTCTTTATCGCTAGCGCCCCCTGGGAAGCCCTAAAGATGCTATACTTTACACTGTGAGCACAAAATGTGTATTGACAAGTTGCTGAGAAAAAGAATATGAACCAGCATATGAGCTGCTTAGTGTTGCCACAAAGAAGGGCTGAATAAAAGCCTCGGTGTACTGAAGAGAAGGTGGAATGCCCGGGGGGACGGAAACACTGGTTGGGATTCTCCCACCTGTTTTTACTTTCTGTGTATGTTTTCATAATGATCATAGATAATGTGACCATTATAGCTTGCTATACAAAATGGAGCGCTTCGTATGTGAAGGAAGGCTCTATTAATGATTATTCCAGGAAACAACAAAAAAGTGGATGCTGACAGTGCTCTGGGAAAACAGAGACAAATGGTCACCCCAGGAGTCGGGCAGTGTTTCTCACATTTTAGAGTCTCAATTTCTTCTAGAAATAAATTGTTTTTTGGTGCCTTTTGCCAAGCACTTTGGGGATTTATAGCTTAAGACCATAATCTTATTATGAAAATATTTATATTTTAAAAAGTACTTTTATCTTTTAAATGGTAAAAAATATTTTTTAATGTTATAATCCATCTGATACCACAACATTTTGATCAGTTTCATAGAATCATCAGTTCCTGAAGGATATGTCCACTACAGTTGGAGAAGCACCGTTTGAGTATAATTATTTTCTTTGTACACTAATATGTTCTACTTTCTTATCAATAAGATTTAATAGCTTTAAGGGCTTCCCTTGTGGCTCAGCTGGTTGGTAAAGAATCCGCCTGCAATATGGGAGACCTGGGTTCGATCCCTGGGTTGGGAAGGTCCTCTGGAGAAGGGAAAGGCTACTCACGCAAGTATTCTGGCCTGGAGAATCCCATGGACTGTATAGTCCTTGGGGTTGCAAAGAGTTAGACATGACTGAGCGACTTTCAGTTACTTACTTAAAGAAGTAAATAAAAATGGCAAAAATAGAGGCATCAGCAAATATGTCATCTGGCCCAGATTTTTTTTCTGGGAAGATGGAATACACAGACTTTTACCTACTCCTCTTGGTAAAACTGTGAACATTACACATATAACAAACTTGAAGATTCTTTTTTTTTTTTGGAGGGGGCACCTGGATGAAGATTCTGAAAGGAAGAAAAAGAAATGCAAACTAGTTCAAAACCTCAGGACCCAAGGAATAATATGGGCTTGAATTTCTTCTACTTTTTGTAAAATCAAATATATTCAGTACTTGAGGGTGATGAAACTGGCACCTAGAAATGGCATCATGCACAGAGAAAAAACAAAAAAAGAAGAAAAAGTCTTCCCTCAATCCAAGGGGCAGAGTTTACTGAAAATATAGAAACCTTTTAGACAATGGCTGTAGTGTACCAGATAAACACACAGTAAAACTGTGGCCCTACGCTCACCCCGCCAGTAGTGAGGAATGCAAGCACAGGGCCTGGCTTGCCCCCTTGTGAGACTGTTGTGATGTGCTTTTTGTAGCTGCTGTGGTCAGAGAAGACTGTCGGCAGGTGAGACTTCCACCTGCTCCTTCCAGCAGCGAGGTTCCCCTCCCATCACTTCTGAGGTGGTCACAGAAAGGCCCTAGTGGAGGGTCAGGGCTTCGACCATTCTAAAGCAGTAACAAGACCACTTCTAGCACTCTGACAGTGGAGACTGTGTGTGCGGCTGAAAATCACCCCCTTCAGCAATAAGGAGGGGTCCTCACTTCACGGCATGTGTCAACAGATACCACGCGGGGGACTTGGGCTTCTGTTTCCACTGGCAGTAGTAAGCGGAACCCTCCCTTTTGCAGCTGGAGCAACGTCATAGAAAACAGAAGGTTTTCTATGAGAAAAGCCTCATTATGTAAGGACGTTTAGAAAGACACTTGCTTCTTAGGAGCAAAGCTATGACAAACCTAGACAGCATATTGAAAAGCACAGACATTACAAAGTCAATATATTTTTGCATGGAAAAATGCTAATAGAAATTGTCACCAGCAAAACTACCCTGTAAGAATGAATCAAGGAAGGAAATTCTTTAATATGAAAGAAAATGATACAAGAAGGAACTTTGAAACATCAGGAAGGAAGGAAGGAAGGAAGAACACAGTAAGCAAAAATATTAAAAACAATTGACTTTCCTTCTCTTTCGTGCTCTAAATTATGTTTCAGGGTTGTAGAAAAATTTATAACAATGTCTTATGTAGTTCTAAATGAAGAATAACTGTTCAAGACAAATATAAAGAGAGAGATAAAGGGACATAAAGGGAGTAAGATTTCTATACTTGAGCCTATGAAACGTCAACTGCAGCACACTGTGGCAAGGCATGAATGGAAAAGCCCGAAGCAACCACTCAGATAGGTGAAAGGTTAGAATACGAAACAGTGGCAACACTGAATGCTAATGAGGATGTGGAGAAACTGGGTCGTTGATATAAAATAGTATAGCCACTCTGGTGGAGAGTATGATGGTTTCTTGTAAAACTAAACTTGTATTTCCTATAGGACACCAAAACCGGGATATGAACATTCAGCAGCTTCATCCATATTAGCCCACATCTGGAACCAACCCAGATGTATCTCAACAGGTGAGGTGATTGCAGACTGTGGTCCATCCATACCAGTGATAAAAAACACCAAAGCAGCTATTGAAATATACAACATTTTGGATGAATTATGCTGAGTGAAAAAAAAAAGCCCACGCCAAAAGGTCACATTCTAAATGATTCCGTTAGTTTAGCATTTTTGACATGAGAAATTTGAAGAAATGGAGGAGAAATGAGTGGTTACTAAGGCTAAAGGGGGGTGTGGGAACTGGAGAGAATGGTGTGTGGCAGCAACAGGGACAACTGCAGGGACCCTCGTGGTGCTGAATGTTCTGTGTCTTTACTGTTACCAGTAGTATCGTTGTGATGATATACTGTATTTTCTTAAGATGTTGTCATGGGGGGAAAAGAGAACCAGGATATTTCTGTAATATTTCTGACAGTAACTTGTGAATCTACAGTATCTCAACATAACGTTTAATTTTGGAAAAATCACAGAAAAATTTAATTTCTTCCCTCTTTCCCATAGAAGATAAACAGGCTTTTTATTTACGTCTGTTTTAAAGGAACAGTATTTATTTATGTTAGATTTTTCAGCACAATAAATTGGAAAATAATTTAATTGATTCTCAGAGACAATGATTAATTCACAATAAAAGTCAATAGGTCAATAAAACTTATAGAATTATTAAGGCATCTTTTTTGAATTATTAAAGAGACTCCTTAGCACCTTATAGGTCTAAATTGACATGATTAGTATTTCTTTTCAAAGGCTGCACCGATTATTTCAAATAAATGAAAATATACAGTTCTTAATGATTGGTGCTCTAGTTGTACATTTTCCAAATTGATTTGGGAGTGATACACTGTAGTCTTAGGCAATAAATGAGCAGCTCATGTAACCATGGTGGATATACTGGTTAGGGAAGACCATTCATGTAAATTTATATACTAGAAGGAATTTAGGGATGAAATGGTTTCGTTTATAAACTGAATTTATTTAACTTTTTTTTTTTTTTACTTTCTCTTTTGATTATAAGACAAAAAAAAAAAAAGCTAGATTAGAAGCTACAGTGCAGTTCCCACCATGATTTTTTGTTTTCGTATAAAAGAAACATTCTGCACGTTACAGTATAAATGGCTAATATGTTTTACTTAAAATTCCTTTTTTCTCTGACTGTAGGACAAAAGGAAGCCAGGTTAGATACCATTATACTGAGAACAATCGCTGTACGATTTCATTGTATGTAAGAGTACCTTTGTGTAAATGAGATCCTCAGACACTTTAGGAAGAATACAAGAATTTTTCCCAAAGGGTTGATGTGTACTACTGGAATTGAATGTTGGCGATGATCATGTAGGTAAAAATGTGGATATCCACTTGAGTTCCTCCAAACAACTGTTGTGTTATTGTGGCAGCTGATACCTACTGCAAAAGTGTCAGGGTCTAGAATCAAAGGATAATAATCTGTACAAAGCGAGTGCTCATTTCAGAAAGACCCTTATTTTATCTGTTTGTGTCTGGTTATTTATGTGTCTGAAAGGATCTCAAAATTACTTATCCTCTTTGCATAATTCAGAACCCTCAGAAATGTTATTTTTCTGTTGAAAGGAAGTCTTGACATTGGTGTGCCCCTGCGGACTTATGAAACATCTTTGAGGATTGCCATGGATAAATACAGACTTGAAGGGGAAAAAAAGAGAGATTCTTTTAGATTTTAAGACGCCGAGGATATACAGCCTGTGGATTTATTTAATGGGCTTAGGTCTCACAGACGATCCCATTGCTCTTACTGTGTTCAGATTGCAAGGCAGAAAATCTGTGGGGGAGTGAAACTCCACAGCAACCCCATCCCCCTGATCTTAACCTAGGATCTATTTTATTAGCATAAGAAAGGCAAAGCCTGACTCATCAGAAACCTAACAAAGAGGAGTGATTGTACACTGTGAAATTTGATTACTCTTCATTGAAGTCCTCATTTCAAATATTCTGTTTTGTTTTCTCTGTTACTGGATTAAATTCCATCATGCAGTTGACCTGTTTGTTTACGATTTTACTTAATATAATTATCATCCTTCTCTAGTGTGGGACCATCCCCTGGAGAAGGGATTGGCTACCCATTCCAGTATTCTTGCCTGGAGAATCCCATAGACACAGAAGCCTGGTGGGGTTGCTAAGAACGGACAGGAATGAGCAAGTAACACTGTCACAGAGTTATTTAAGACTCAGGAATTTGTCTATACCACTCACCCTAAAGCTTCTAGACCAGAGATTGATCAGCCACAGTCTGCCTTTTCCTTGTTCCCTCTTACTAAGTAATTGTAACAAACCTGAGATTATTGTCATAGTACAATGAAACGTTTGACATGAAAGCACTCTTTAAAGCTTATATATCAAACTCACTTAGGAGTGATCGGTATGAGAAAATGTATTCTCCTTTGCTTTTGGTTTGTAAGTGTGCTTGAGTCAAAGCTGAGTATAAGGAGTAGATTACTGGTAAATATTCACACTGCTGCCTTTCATTTTCTAGATACGGAATAATGAGAAATAAAGTCAAAAGTGTTAGAAAATTTATTTTAGTTCTAACTTCAGTGATGCTCATAGGATAGAGAAAGCAAAATTAAATAGGATAGGGAGAGCTTTATTATTTTTTTCTCCAACTGTTAGGTTTAATATTGATAAGAATACACTTTTCTGAAGGCATTTAGCAGCAGAAGTTAAATTACATTAACATTGGTTAAGTCAGGGTTGCCACACTAACGTTTCTAAGGCACTAAAGGATGTGGTATGAGAGTATCTTTTGGCCATATGTTAAAATAGAGGACACACTCAGACCCAGACTCAAACAGAGGACAGACTCAGTTAATGGAAGCAAAACCTCAAGTACTCCTGATCTGTGATGCAAGCTCATGACTTAAACAGTGTCAGTAGAGTGCTCTAGTCTTAATTACTTGCAGATTTAAAAAAATTGTTTCATCCTTTCGTGCAAATGTATCTTCACATAGACAAAAACACATTCATCCAGGCAATTGGATTCTTTGGAAAGAAAGTTATATACTTTGTGAATTAATTTGTGTAAACAGTGTTTCATTGAAGGTTTTACTCTGTTATTAAATTTTGTCTTGCCATGATATATTTTCTCTTTTATAGCAGATCTTGAACTATTTGGATTCAGAGACACCATTCCCATATGATTTATTAGGTAGACTAATTATGGCATAAAGGTCTGCTTTTTAAATTGATGGCAATATTCTGACATTAGAAGGAGAAGTGAGGATTGTGAGAACCCACTGATGTTTATGTTTTGGAGGACGTCACAAACTTGGTTTCCAACGTGTGGGCTTTTGAAACTCAATACAGATTTTGCCAAGGGTATTTTCTGTTCATTTTATATCCTTAAGTATTTCAGAGTGAATTGAATCTGTGTTTGCATTCCACATATGCATAATTCATCAAACATTGCTCTGAAAAGAGAAAATAAAAATAAAAAGCTTATCTAAGATATCTCCAATGTTACTTAATACTTGGTCACTAAGAACTTTGGAACCTGTGAGAGTAGGTAACACCTGCTTCCTCAGTTTACCTGTTATCTCCCAGTCAGTTCTTTTCAATAAGGTGCATGCTTCTATAGAAGGCTAAATGCCTTTTATATCTATTTTTAGTCCAGTTTTTTTTTTATGATGTCGTCTCCAACATACATCTCTGCCATAGATAACAGAGGTGTTAAAACTAAAAGAGTGTCATATACTAGGTAAAATCATTTAATTAGAATTCTACTTTCTGATACATGTTTATATTGAAGTGGTATGAATCACTCAAGTCAGACTTTCTAGGGTAGGCGAATCATTTACGTTCTCAAGTCTTTTTTTTTTTTTCTCATCTATAAAATGGAGATAGAAATAGTGCTTGTATTTTTATAGGTTTTCTGTGTGTATTAAGTGAAATTATACAGACAAAGGGCAGATATAAGCACATTTTAAACTATTATTAATTTACTGTAATGAATAATTCACAAAAAGAACAAGTATTTGCTAATATGCAATAAGTTCATGTTGAAAATTATTTTGTTTTAAAACACTCTAAAAAGGAATACATTTGCCTCCTTCCAAATTCCTATCCTACACTCAGGCTAACCTCAGAATGGCATCATATGTAGTGTTTTGGGAGCTCTTCTGGTTTAAGTCTTAATGATGAATTTTTATTTTAAGAAAAGAACCTTTTATGAAACGGTAATATAGTTTTCCTTTTTTCTTTTATGTGCTGGATATTTCTGAACTATTTTATTTTAGGAACAACTTTACAAGTAAACTTAGTGTTCAAAATCTGTTTAATGAGGGGCACCTAATAATTTGAGATTATTACCAAGAGTTTGTGAGTCACTCCAATGTAGAACAGAGGGCAAGAAGATTAGGAGGTTTTCTGAAGAGAGAAAAAAATTATTCAACCTACTTAAATGACTCATTTTTTGTCTTTGTAATGTATAAGCAGAATGGCAAGACTAAATTTACATAAGCTATCATTCTGTAGTCCATTTAAAGCTAGATTAAATTTGTATATTTTTTATCTGTTTTGAGCGCTTTAAAAGGAAAAGATTGATTTCTTATAGGTCAGTCTTCATAGTTTGCTTATACTGTGTATTCAGTTCAGTTCAGTCGCTCAGTCATGTCCTACTCTTTGTGACCCCATGAACCGCAGGATGCCAGGCCTCCCTGTCCATCAGCAACTCCCGGAGACTGATGGGAGAGAGCATCAGACCACATCTCTGAATGAATATTGTATCTATAAGTGGTGTTTTTATTGAAACTAGAAAATAAAAACACAGAGGACAGACAGTTGTTGATATTTCGCACGCTGGTCTCTCATTAAATTTGTTTGTGCGTTCGTGATGTAGATTCTGCTTACAAGTTCCATCTCTTGCCCTCCATGGCATTCTTAATCACCATCCATCCTCCACAAGGCAACCTTCTGGGTTCTCCCACCAACTCTAATTGGGTTAAATACAGCAGTTTGCTGGCAAACTGTCTCTCCATAATAAAAAGGCCCAACTGTCACTTTGGAGGTTCAGTGGTATAAATCCTCTCACTGTGGTCTTTTTCAGGGTTGAATGAAGAGTTGGAAAAAGATGCTCGCAGTCCCTTCTTATGGGCTGGTTCACCACAGCACCCAGATTCTTTACCCCCAGAGCTGTCTTGACTGTGCTGGAGCAAACACACACCCTTAGTATGATGTGCCTATTATTATAGCCCAATATTTTATTCTAGGATTAGTGATTTGACTTATATAGTTGCATAGTCAGTTTAAACATTTAGCTCTTCTTTATAAGGTCTGCATTTTAGCCAGTTCTCACATTCTGTATAAGTGATTTTTAAAACATTCACTTAATATCATGTTATTGAGACACCATAAAGTCTCATGAGTACAATATAGATTCTCCTCCTAACAGCCTTACAACCTGGCTGGATGAATATCGTTTGCAACTTACAGAGACCGTCCAGCTGAGTTTGAAGGCAGGTTTTGCTCTTCATTAGCTTTGTGAACTTCACCACATTAGTTAAGCTGTTTATGTGTCAATTTCCTTCTCTTTAACGGGAAAAGTAGCATTCCTCCCTCACAGGATTGTTATGAGAGTGTGAGCTGTGTCACCATTAGTGAAGGGTGTGTAAGCGTCCCTGGTGCATTGCAAGCACCCCTTACAGTCAGTTGCTGAAATTGCAGTCACATCGCTGCCCTCCCCCTCCTCACCATCACCATCATTCAGGTGCTGCCCAGGGGAGCAGGGAATGGTGTCTAAGGAGAAGCAGGAGCTGAGACTTCAGGAGATAATCGTGAGTTTGCTGTATGAAAAGGCGTGAAGACATTTTATGCAGAAATAATAAAATATGAAAACAATACTAAGATCTGAACAGTTTAGAAATTCAGTCTTTTTCTGTTACTGACCACAATGAAAGAAGGTGGCAGGCAGTATGGTCAGGAGGGTAGACTGGACCAAATGCTGAGGAGCCTTGCACATCGCTTTCAGGAATTTAGGTGTGATTTTCAGTTCCTTCATGGAATGTTTCCCGAGTGTCTACTCTGCATATGTAGTCTGGGTTGATAATCTGGGAGAACAGTGGTGAACAGGACATACAAACTGCCCTGCTTGTAGGGAGCTTTCTAGACAACAGGAAGACCCATAAGTTTTAGGGAGTTACAAGATTGGCTTGTGTAGAGGGTGTGATAGAATGAGAAGGAAGAAGCAGGTGGTCAGGCCACTTAGGAGACCACCTTCTTCTTGCCTCTCCGTGCATTCTGTCACATGCTCTGCACAAGCCGATCATGTAAGTCCCTAAAACTTTTGTCTGCACGGCAGTGTGAGCAGTGCTAAGCCCTGAACTCAGGCTGTGATCGGGAAGAAGGACCTGGGGTCAAGGGGCCCAAGAGAACCTTGAAGTAGAGTCTACCAGATCAGGTATGTTGGAGGGCATGGCTGTTGTGCATGACAGCTAGGATGAGGGAGTGATTCCTAAATGAAGGACTTCTGAATTCTTGTTTTGTGGGTTTGTAATAGCTAAACAAATATGGGTTGAGCTGTTACAGTGGGACTTGTCATCTTCCAGGGGTGGGCGAATCACCCCAGGAGCCTACATGCCATGAGCGGTAAGGAGTTATTAAAGGTTTTTATCAGAATACCTTGAAGGTGAAAGGACAGCATAGAAAGACGTAAGGGAGTCCGGTGTCTGATGGGTCGTGGAGCCCCTGAACCCGCTCTGGACAGCTTTTGCCGGGTTTTCTTCTTACATGTAGAAAACAAACCCCCCATTTGGTTATGCTTCCATAGGCAATGTTTTGCTCCATGTACCCAAGCTCAGTCATAACTGTTAAAAGTGTTAATAACAACAGTGGTAAATTTCATATAATGATAAATTCTTAGAATTAAAAAAAAGGGGGGGAATAAAAGTAGGGATACAACCTCATAGTTATGGGAAATATAGGAAACTTTTCTTGGATGCTGATATCTGAGCTGAGATCTAAAGGAACCAGCCCTGGGAATATCTGGAGAAAAACAGTCCAGGGAGAGGGAATGCAGAAGACCTGGAGTGGAAATTAGTTGGGCATATTTGAGGGCCGTAAAGAAGGTTAGTGTGGCTGAACCTGGTGGAGGGAAGGGGATTGATTAGGAGGCAGAGGGAGTTGTTTCGAGGAGAGATGACGGGAGCAGAGTGCTAGAACTGGATGGAAGGATACATCTGTGGTGTTTCAGAGGTTGTTCAGTAGGGCTTACTGATGAGGCATGAGAGAAAGTGAAGAGGTACACACGGTGCTTTGCGATGACTTAGATGGATTGTGTGGGGGTTGAGGGGCGATCAGAGGGAGATCCAGGTGGGAGACGATAGTCGCTCAGTCGTGTCCGACGCTTTGTGACCCTATGGACTGTAGCCCACCAGCTCCTCTGTCCGTGGGATTCTGCAGACAGGTGCTGGACTGGGTTGCCATTCCTCCTCCAGGCGATCTTCTCGACCCAGGGATCAAACTTGGTCCCCTGTGTTGCAGGCAGGCTTTTTTACACTTTGAGCCACCTGGGAAGCCCGTGTTCACTTATATTAATAGTTGATTCACTTTGTTGGGTAGCAGAAACTGACGCAATGTTGTAAAGCAGCTACGAAAGCGAAAAGTGAAAGTGAAAGCCACTCAGTCCTGTCCGACTTCTTTGCGACCCCATGGACTACACAGTCCATGGAATTCTCCAGGCCAGAATACTGGAGTGGGTAGCCTTGTCCTTCTCCAGAGGGTCTTCGCAACCCAGGGATCGCACTCAGGTCTCCCGAGTTGCAGGTGGATTCTTTACCAGCTGAGCCACAGCAGAAGCCCGGAAGCACGTATACCTGACTAAAAAGAAAAATAATAAATAAATATGACCCACAGATATTTGACTGGAACTGTTAGTTGTTGACGTCACCAGGAAGAGGGAAGAGTAAATGAAACAGAGGGATGTTTCAGGGATAAGGGTTTCAAATAAATTTTGCTTAAAGGGTTTAAGGTTTCAAATAAATTTTAAGTGCAGGTATCTAGTAGGCATTTTGCTTATATGAGTCTGTCGTTGACGGTAAAGAATAGACTAGAAATATAAATGGAGGTCTCAGTGTTTGATAGTGCCAGCAAATAATATATAGTAAGACACATTCTTCAATTAAAGTCTATTTGAGAATGTGCACGTATACTCCCAGTCAAGATGAGTTTTAGATGTAGAATCTAAACAGAGAACTGTAATAGAAATACATGAAGATTTATCAGTGGCTTCAAATTTGATTAGTATTCTTGTTCTTTTGCAATGCCTGACATTAGCAATCTTGATTTTCTGCACCAGTCAGATTTCCATTATAAGTCAAAGAAGAATAAATGGTTTGTGTATGCAATTGTATGCAGTTCGGAGAGGATATACATTTGTAATTGTTATTGCTGGTACTTCAGAAGGGCGGCGGAGTATGGGGCTAATATATGCCAATGTGTGCACCATTCAGCTTAAGGAAAAGTACACCAAAATAATACAACTAAAATTAAAGTGGGCCCCCCTCATGACTCAGTGGTAAAGAATCTGCTTGCCAAGCGGGAGACATGGTTTGGATCCCTGAGTCAGGAAGATCCCCTGGAGGAGGAAATGGCAACCCACTCCAATATTCTTGCCTGGGAAATTCCATGGACAGAAGAGCCTGGCAGGGGGTTGCAAGAGTTGGACACAACTTAGCGACTAAACGGCAGCAATGACAAAATTGAAGCCCTGTTGTACCTGTTTGTGATTCTGTTCCCTCCTTGTTTCCCCGAAGAGGTAACTCTTATCCTCAATTTGAAATTGGCCAGTGTCTTGCATGTTCTTAATACCCTTTTAATGTATGTATTTACTGCATTCCGTATTACATAATGTGCATGTTTATAAGCTTTCCGTGACAGTATTATGTTATACTTCTTTTGTGCAACTCAGCTTTCTAATTTAGCCATCTTTTGAAGTTAATCAAGGTTGGTGCATGTAACAGGAGTTTCTTTCCTGTCAAAGTTTTAAACAGTCACCGGGACGTATATGAGCACATTCTCAATGGACATCAGCTTAGGTTGTATTGGCTCTGGTGCTGAGGCTCTTGTTTTCAAACATGTCCTTGCAGGCATGGGGTGAGAGGATTAGGACAAAATGATGCATTTGACCTCAGGTTTAAGGTGAGCTCGGTCACATTGTTTGGCTTTAATTTGCAGTTCTGTTTTTTTTTAACTTTAATAACAGGAAAGAAAAGTACATAGGTGTATCACCACCAGAATTTCAGCCGTGGCTGACTTTTCTGGCACTAGAGAAGTGCCAAATAGTTAAAACTTCATTATTAAAGTATTCTCATTTCCTCTGCTAGTCTCTTAGTGAAAGTGAAGTCGCTCAGTCGTGTCCGACTCTTAGCAACCCCATGGACTGTAGCCTACCAGGCTTCTCCGTCCATGGGATTTTCCAGGCAAGAGTACTGGAGTGGGGTGCCATTGCCCTCTCTTCATGAGTCATAATTCTGGTTATAGTTTTCATGACTCAAGTAGAGAGGTTAATTTCCTTTCATTTTTACTGAATTTTAATATAATATTTTTTGATGTTTTCTTTTAAAAATAGAGATACCATATCATTTCCCAAAATATTTGCTATAGTCTCCCTATGGTAGAATTTCCTTGAATGAAGATGGGGAAGGTTGAGAGAAATGCAGTTTTTTGAGACCTATGGAGGATGGGAGGCCCTCCAAGGTCTACCTGAATCTCTGATCTCTGGATTTACAAGAAGGTGCCTGATTTAGTGATTCATTTATTTATTTTGGCTGCACCATGAAGCATGTGAAAGGTACCCCAACTGACTTTTTAATTTATTTTTAAATTGTAGAAACATCTGTTTACAGTGTTGTGTTGGTTTCTGTTGTACAACAACATGAATCAGCCATAATTATATATATATGTATATATATTTATATATATTATATAATATGTTATATATATGTGTGTGTATATGTGTGTGTGTATATATATATATATATATATATATATATATATATATATATAAATATATATATAAATATATGTACCCTCCCTCTTACCAAATTTTTAACAGGCTCTCCAGGTGACTCTCTGGATGACAAGCACATACTCAATTAGGAACATGTAGATATGGATTTTCCAACTTCCAGTTATTCTAAGGTGGCAGATTCTCAGCACCAAAACTAATAAAAGATAAAGGATTCTATGTGATTGAAATGCATGCCTAAAATTTTAATCTCACACTATGGTATTTTAACTGTGATTTTTTTCTGAAGTATTTTACTGTGATTTCTTAAAATTTTTCAAAATCAAGAAGATAATAAGCCATTATTTATTATTATGTTCTATTGTGCAAAATACTCCCTGGTCCAGTAGCAACTTTTAAAAATGATAATTTCTCCCTCTCTCCATCACCATCTCCCCCCATCTTTCTCTCTTTCTCTGTCTCTTTCTCTCTCCCATTCTTTCTCTTTCCCTCATAGAGACTGTAGTTGGAAGGAGTTTGAAAATACCAAGTAACATAAACATGAAAGTTAACATCACCTGTCACTTTGCCTTCCAAATGTGATCCATCTTGTGTTTTGACCTTGTGGGTAATATCTTTGCAGTGTGGAGTCTAGAGTTAAGAGCTGGACTGTGCGGCCTCACTGTGAGGTCCAAATTCCTGATTCTGCCTTGTACAGGCTATGTAGCTGAGGGATTTGCTTAAAATTTCTATTCCTTGGTTTCCTTATCTGTAGAATGAGAATAACTAATTTGTGTTTATTGTACATTATTTATACAACCTCACTGTATTTTTTTAAATCCTGAAAAAAAGTTTTCTAAGTTTCTAATATAATTTAATCAATTTTAGTTATTATTTTTATTTGTCATTTATCTTGACTGTTGTGAACAGTGGTGTTTTGAGTGTTTGTGTGCATGCATGCTAAGTGGCTTCAGTTGTGCCCAGCTCTTTGTGACCTTATGGGCTCGTAGCTGTATAGCCTGCTAGGCTCCTTTGCCCATGGGATACTCCAGGCCATTACAGTGGAGTGGGTTGCGATGCCCTTTTTCAGGGGATCTTCCTGACCCAGGGATCTCCTGCATTGGCACCCAGGTTCTTTACCACTAGCACGACCAGGGAAGAGTATTTGTATACCAGTTTTTATATGAATGTCTGTTTTTCTCCCTCTTGGGAATATAAGAATTAGTGGGAGTAGAATTAGTGGGTCATACAGTAACATATGATAACATGTTTAGCTGTTTGAAGAATCGCCAGACTGTGCTTGTTGATTTTTGCATTTATTTTCTTTCATATCAATAACAAGAGTTCAGAGAGCTCTAAGAAGTCTACCATTGACGTGATGATGTATAAAACTCTGATTGTCAGTTTCATACTTGGCTTTGGATCAACTGGTGTGTGAATCCTAACTCTTGGTTTCTAAATGGAAAATCTGTAAGCACTTTCATAAACAGAGCTGGAAACCAAAAGCCATAAAAGTAAAGGGCATAATCTGGTGGAAATGCCGGTACCATCAGGGCATTCCGAGGCTCCTGGTACGTTCCATTTGAGAGCGCTTTTATTCCAAAGGGCACCATCTGGCCCTGCGTCTTGTGCGACATGTGTCTTTAAGTGCAGGCTCTTGCTCATTAAAATGGGTCAAAGACGGTTTGAATTGTAAACAGGACATTTACGTCACTCCCTCTCTCTTGGACAAGGTTATCTTCACCTTTTCGTCATTTTTCCAATCCTCCTCCTCTGCAGTTCCCCGCTGCGTGTGGCAGTGTGACAGCTGTGATGGGTTTTGCACAGTATTCATCTGTCAGAGAGTGCCTGGCAGCTGATGGGGTAAAGGCACCCAACGCCAGCACCATGTCAATACGTTATACCAAAAGGTGTTTTTAAAGTGGAAAGATACTGAGATATGTTTTGGCTTCACTTTAGAAGTTGGCATGTGTCCTTTTAGACTTTTTCAAAGAGAGACAAAGGGAAAAAGGATCACTTCTTCATGCTAGTGTAGGTAGTTTGTATACATGGATGGCAACAGTTGCCATCATTATGAAAAAACAAATAAAAAATCCCTCAGAGTTTCAATAATAGTGTTTGCATCTATTACCCTGAGATGTTTGATTTTCTTCACAGCCTGCATCTGTTTAATTCCAATTACCCAGATGTCTCTCTGGACTGTAATTTCTTCCAGCTGTTAAGAAAGTAGAGAGGAAGATCCGTGTATTTTAAACCACTGTTTTAACTTGGAGGACTGTTCTGTGTTTAGCTGCTTAAACTGGACTATATATTTTTGAACCAACTACCATCCCTTCAAATAATAATTTATTTCATTGATTATTAAGTTGATTCATTTAGTGTACTTTGAAGCTTTTTAATGTTCTGTGTACGTAATTTTGGTACATCTTTCCTCAAGTTGCCATTTTGCAAATAGGAAATGGACTGAAGATGCTTTGCAGAAATATAAAATATACCCTCAACCTGGTCTGAGTAAGTTGGCAGATTGTTATGAACATACCAGAAGGAAAAAGTTAAGAACATTGAATATAGTAAGGAAACCTTTTACTTACTTGAAGAAAAAGTCTGGACACCAAAATTTTGGAAAAATGGAAAAAAAAAAATTTGACTAGTGTACTGCCCACAAACTACACACAGAAAATCTTACTGCCTGGCAGCAGGTTTAATTGAATTTATCAAAATGTTTCCAAAAAACTACACTTAGACTCTGCTACTTTTAAGGCATGAGGAAAAAAAGAATGAAGCAAATAATGTAGGGATATTGCTTCCAACTACAGCCAGAAACATAATTTTCCTCTTGGCACAGAGAGAGTAGACTTGATCAAGTAATGAGCCACCCTCACTGTCTCTGCAGAGGACAGGCTTCTTCAGAGCCGGGGCTGTCCTGCTCAGATGATCTCGAATGTCTCTGGGGTGGGATGGGGAAGCAGCCTGGGAACATCATATGGTGGGAAGAATGTACAGTCCTTACATGGATGCTTTTGAAAAATGTAATTGAGGAAGATAGAATGGAATGTGCAAACAAATAGTAACCCTCAGCAATTTTGTTGTCATCCTTATAAGCACTATCCTAACACATCTTTTGAAGTGGGATTACCCTTATGTTAAAATTTAAATATTTGTAGCCCTGCTTACCCACCAAAGCCTGCTCGCTTGCCTGTTTTCTGCAGGCATATGCAGTGGCAGCTGCATAGTCTATTCTTCTGCAGCATGGATGGCAAAAGCGTGCTCACCTTGATGATTCAGCTGTGTCCTCAATTTCAGAAATTCTAAGAGAAGAAAGTAGAACGCTATGATTTTTACAGAGGTGTTGTTGACCAGCACTTTTTCATCTCTCAGAAATAAGTGAATATTTTAAATTATTCCTTAGACTCAGACATCCTTTATCTTCTTGTATACAGTAATGGAAATATAGCCTCAGGCGTAGATGTGCATCAATGATAATGTGTTAAGAATGCTCACTAGATAATCTTTATACTTTTCTATTCTGATTATTTCACTCTGTCTTACTCCATAAAATAGCATTATTATTATTTTTTTTTAAATGTAAGGGTCACCAGGGACTCTAATCTTTATGACAGTCATAATGCTTTTGTTCTAATGGCAATTGAAGCCTTCTTTCCCTTACCTTTGTAGAAAATTAGGTTAATGAGAGACCAATAGTCGTTTGCTTTTAAATTTTAAGTTTACCTTATGGAGCAACAAGCCCTGTCCATTTCCTGGAGCCATCAGCTACCTGTGTCTGAAATCTCTGGTTCCATCTGTCCCCTAACGTGAGGGGCCAGCACAGAAGCCCTCATGAGCACCAGCCTCTTCCTCTCCTCAGCTTGAAGCTCTGTGTTCCAACTCTGGACTAAACAAGAGCATTAAAATAGGCAAGAGCTGATGTCTAAGATTTACTCTTTAGGCAAAAAAAAAAAAAAAAAAAAGGAAAGGTGGCTGGAATGGGAATATTAAAATTTGAACTTAAACCCAGGGGTAAAAAGCATTAACAGTGTAATGAGGCGGCAAGGTGATGGTTTAGGCAATAGTCTTTTGAAAGAAACGGAAAAAGAAACTGGATAGAAGTAAAAGCAAGTCAAAATACAAAGTTTGTCGTCAGCCAGCTTCTGTTGCTTTGTGATTTTGTCCCATTGTGTCAGTGGTACCTTGCTGTCTAATTAGTTACCATCTGAGACAGCTTATTAACTTTGGTCTGTTTTTTTCCTCTCTGTATTTCGCAGACCTTTCAAGAATCTCATTTGTCTCTTTCCCCCCCAGAGCTAGATAGCTCAAATGTGTAGACTGTTCATAACTCATGCCTGTGGCTCCATAAATCATTTACTCTTGCAAGCTGTGTGTTGTGCTCTCTGAAGCCGATGGGGCTTCTTCACTTGTTCTGACTCCAGATATCAAGGAATAAAAAGAAATGACAGATAAACAAACCGAACAGATGTTTTTCATCCTTTTTTAAGCCAATTTTATAGCAAAGAAATGTTGAAATATTTATTTTGACATGAGCTAAAGACCAGACCAACTTTTTTATTCTTTGCACAAGAATCCCCAGTTCTGTGTATTTAAGAAACTTGTGCTTAAGAAATGAAACTTTCTACACATACTTTCTGTGTTATCATGCAATCAGATTTTACTACATAAAAACATTAAAAACACATTGCCAGCAATAAATATATTAAAACCTTTTAAGAAATACCAGTTCTTTATTATCTCAGGGATTTTTTTTTTTTAAAATTCTGGTCCAAAACAAGTTAACCCTTATTTCAGTTCCATAATGTCAGCAAGTCTGTGTATTCCATTTGTACAAATACAACTCAAAACTGGATATCTCTATTTCCTGCCCGATGCATTAGTCAACTGTAAGCTTACTGTTTCCAAGTTTCTCCTTCTTAGGCATAAGAAAAATGTAGGCCATAAAATTTAATTTGAAACTTAGCTTTGGAAAAGGGTTCTCTTTGAAGCATGAGTCTCTGGAAACCGCAGCTATACTTGATAATTTCGTTGTGGTCATTGTGAGCATTTGTAGTGGTGGGGAAGGCTCCCTTTTAATTTCTTGATTTAAGACATCGAAGACCAAGAGGGTAAGTCCCCTGCTCATCAACGGTGAGATTGTGTGGGCGACAGCAGGACAGTGAGTCAAGCCGTTTCAACCCCACTGTGTTCGTTTGATTCTTACTCACATGTAAATATTCATCACGAGAGTATGCGTGAGTGCTCAGTTGCTCGCTCAGTCGTGTCCAGCTCTTTGCAAACCCGTGAACTGTAGCCTTGCAGGCTGCTCTGTCCATGGGATTTCCCAGGCAAGAATACTGGGGTAGATTGCCATTCCCGATTGAACCCAACTCTCCTGCTTTACAGGCAGATTCTTTACCATCTGAGCCACCAGAGAAGTCCCTGGGCAGCACATGAAAAGTCTATTTATCTCTGTTACACAGGGAGTTAGTGGTCTGCGGCCTCTCGGTGAGTGTCACAATCCCCACTTCCTGTTGTAATAATAATTTTCATTATTTCCAGAACTCTCAGCACAGGGTGTTCCACTCTGAACTGATTCCTGCCCAGACACACTCTCCTTGAACAGTAGGACACTGCTCTGGTCAGCTGTTTGCTTCAGGAGGTTCAGCTCCAGGAATTTACCTGGAGCCTCTTAGCATGTGATTCTTACATTTGAGTATTTCTGACTTTGATTTTAAGAACTGTTAAACCATTTGCAGTCACTTCTGTGTGTCATTTCTGGTAGATTTAGCTTACTATTCTGCTTTAACAAAAGCAACTTCCTTTCTGTGATCTTTCCCATCCAAATAAAAAAAAAAAAATGTATGCATCTCAGCTCTGAACAACAACAACAACAACAAAAATGACATAATTTTCTTCATAGGAAATTCTTTCTTAACAAACATTCAGTTTAATGTAAAGCAAAAGAAATTCCTTTGTCAAATGATTGTCAGTGTTAACAGATTCAAACTATCAATGTAGTAAAACAAATTTTGTGTTTTTAAAAGTAATTTAAATGTCGTGGGATAAGCTGAGGGACTAGACCTGAAAAGGCTGGAGGAAAAAAGCTGATGGTCTTTGAAATTTGCATCATGGATTATATGTGGCCCCATTCTTCTAGCAGTGATAGAAGGGGATTTTGTTTTAAATTTGAATTGTATTTAAAACTTAAAATCTGAGTCTTGCTTGTGGTTTTTTGTTTTGCTTTTCTTCATTGTGTATTTTTATTGCCAAATGTATACCATTTTTTCTTGTAGGTGGTATTTAAATGATAGTGATATTTAAAATGGATTATTAAATAATAATGCTATGTTTAGCTTCTATAATTTATCACACACATGGCATCATTGACAACTGTCATCTGAAACAGTATTACAGTCCTCCTTGGGGTAGAGAAGAAAAACCTAACATCTGTTACATGATGTTAAGCTTAATTAAAAAATCCTAGTTTCTTATACAGTTCTATATAAGCAATCTTTTGTGTAGAACGTACCTTTGTTAGTGATTAACTAATAGTCATTCTGATATGAGTCACACACAGATCTCAAGATTTGCTATTTTGTTAATATATTTTGTTTTCCTAATTAACATAATTGTGTCTTTTAATGTAAGATTCATATTTGTTTTGAAATGCATTTTAAAATACGTAACAGATTTTTTTAAACTGGCATTTAATGTTTGCTTTGAAAAACACCCGTGAAAATTGTGTTTTTAAAGACTAGTTTTACAGTATTTCTCTTAGTATAGACGATTGTAATTTTAAGTACTTGGTTTCAGGTAGATCATTATAAGAAAAACCTCAGAGGGCTGTATAAATATGTTCATTTCTCTCCTTTCCATTTTTCTGTAACTTAATCTTTGTCCCCTTGCTCCCAACCGCAATTTAAGGAAATAGGTCAGAATCACTGTAAAGCTTTGCTTGAGAGAGGGTGTCAGTTCTTCTCTCATCCCCTCTTCTCTTCCTGGGTCCCTCCTCATGAGCCTTAATTCTGCTGGTTTGAGCAGGCACTGCGTTCCCTTGAATCTTTCCCCATCTCCCTTCTGTGGTGGAGGACAGCCAGGCTCCATGGTAGTGTGCAGATCACTAAGGGTAGGTCTCCTGGCTTGGATTCTTCAAAGGGAGTGTTTGGGAGTGCCCTTCCCAGGTGGTGCTAGTGTTCAAGAACCTGCCTGCCAGTGCAGCAGACATAAGAGTCTCGGGTTTGATCTCTGGGTCGGGAATATCCCCTGGAGAGGGCATGGCTACCCACTCCTGGATTCTTGCCTGAAGAATCCCATGGACAGAGGAGCCTGGTGGCCTACGGTCCATAGGGTCGCAAAGAGTCAGACACGACTGAAGAGACTTAGCACACATGTGTTTGGGAGAGGAACCACAAAGGGAGTGATTCAGAGTGCCCTTAAAATTACAGGGGGAAAAAAATCTCCAGTTTCAATCACCTCTGCTCTTTTTCTTCATGGATAGGCCCTGTGCGCTCGTCTGGAGCCGGCTTGCTGACAGTGGAGAGAAAACGAAAGGAGAGTTTCTGGCAAAGGGGACAGCAGCAGCCCTGATTTTCAATCGTGAAACAAATGGCAAGGGCATCCCTTTGCCCCTTCCAAAATGAGGGGTGGGGGAAACACAGCCAGAACGAGGGAGTAGACTTCCCATCTGAATAGTGAGTGGCAGGTCACTTGCACCTTTTACAGACACATTTTTTTTAGTCGGTTTTTGGATTTAATTTTGAAAGCTGTCCAGTTGGGACAGAGTGGCCAGGGAGTGGTACTGTGGACCACTTCCAGATGATGGAGTAAAAAACTTCCTGGCAGCCTGGGCCCAGTCATTCGCCACACCATGGATCTCCAGGTGAAAAGAAATAAAGAAAGAGACTTTATTCTCAGCAATTTGTCTCTGTAGGAGCAGAAAGATCAGCAGGAAGGTTTTCTTTCACAAGCAGCATGCATTCAGGGTTCTCTAAAGAGAGAAGTGTTAGGGAAGTTCTTTCTGAAAACAAAATGCCTAGATTGTACAGCTAATCTATTATTTTGTTTTCAATGGTAATGTTATTTTGTTAGCTGTGCTGAGTCGATGAAAGCTGCTCTATCAAAAACTTTTCCACCGGTGAAAATAAAATCAGCTTATCTTATTTCTTCCCCTTAAAGCAGCATGGTTGCACAGACCCTGTAAAAAGCAAATGTCACACTGTGTTTTTTGCTCCTGTGTGACTGAATACTTGGATGGAAAGTTGATTTTACTTGCTATGGGATTGATTTTAACTTTTTCTTTGAATTATCTCCTTTAAGAGCTGTTTCCAGGTACTATGCTGAGCATCCTTGTTTACCCTTAAATTCATCCAATGTGTATAGTTTAAAGGAACCAAAGATTTTCTCCCACTTGAAAGACTTGATATAATAAAACTTTAAATAACTTACTTGATAAAAGATTGGATTTAGTTAGTGAACTTGAAATAGTAATATGGGTTGAGCCTCATGAATTTGCTGATTTTCCATGATATCTTGTTTGACCTACAAACTTAGCAGTTTCATCGTGTTAAACCATTGTTGATAGTCACACTAAGACAGAATGGGCTGGGTGTGGGAGTGTGCTGCTGAAGACGGAAGGGGCACTGGTTTCCAGAAAAAGGGAAGAATGGCAGGCAGATCACAAATGTGATGTGGATTACCCTCATCAGTGCAAATTATTACCATTACCTGTGAAATAAATTTCAGGGAATCTGTTTGGTGAGATAGAACAGAATCTCAGCAGGGGGTGGGGGAAAGAATGAGAATTTATTGCAATAATTTATCTGTGACATGGGGCTCAAGTAAAGTAAAAGTGAGAGATGTACAAAGCAAGAACATAGGGTTGTCTACATAGCAAAGATGAAAAGTAAACTTCAAATGCTTCCAGACTGTTTAGATTGTGCTAAAACGTAAATTATAATCTGCAGGATCTTTATGAAAAAATGAGCTTTCCACTCTGAAGTATGTTTACCAGCCTGTCCAGGACTTCATAGTGTAACTCTTTACTCATAAATTACTTCAAGTATTTTTATTTCTCCTTATCCCTTTATCCAGAACAGTACTGCAAATTATGGCTAGAATAGCATTGTTTCAAGGCCAAGCATGACCTACTAATTTGAAAATTGCTTATCCCGCTTTGAAAATGTAAGTTATATCTGGTTCACAAATACATGCCACTATCAATAATTCATACTAGTACCATCTTGAGGTTATTCTGCAGATGCCTTTTTGAAATAATTCATATTTTTAAGATGTTACCGGTATAACTTTTGACAAACATTCTTTCAAAATTTCATTTTAAGCCAAGTTAAACTTTGTTTTCTCAATATAGATACTTTCAGGGAGATTGGAATATTATCTTTTGCTGAAAACAGCTGCAACTTTTCTAACTTTTTCACATAATTCCTTGACTAGTTTTAGATCATTTTCTAATGGAATGCTGACTACATTTCCATAAAATCAATATGTAGCTAATTAATGAGGGAATCAGCAGGGCGACAAAAGCAGTTCAAAACAGGATATGAAGAAAGAAATTTTATACCATCCAAGATTAAAAAGGAACACTGAAGTAATGTCAGGAACTGGGATAGTGTAATGGCTAACATCCCACAGAGTAATAAAGCTAAACTTGGTGTTAGCTTTTCAACCAGACAAAAATGTAAATTATATAACTATTTTTTTATTTAAGAAAATAGGAACCCTAATTTTAAGAAGTATAAAATGTCTGGGCCTACTTCTAATGACTAGAAAACACAGTAACATTTTCTGTTACATAACCAAGTCACATTTTCCAAGAGAGTCAGAGGGCGTTTATCGGGGTTATGCTCTAGTATGACATTACCAAATCACTTGTCTCTTTTCCTTATTTACTATTGCCAATATCATCTGTTTTTGAAATTCAAATGATTCTCGCAAAAACAGGCACAAAATTGTCCAAGTGTTTTTTAGTATATTTTATAGCCCTAACATTGTTACTAATTAGCTATTCATTCACGTTCTATTAATGATCATGACTAGCAGGTGATAGTAATTGATACTTAATTCTTTGTTACATAACAATCCTTTGACAATTACACAGCAGACAGTTCTGACTGACTCCCATGGGCATTGAAGTTGATGCATTAAATCAAATGGTAAGTTCAGGGCATATTGGTTATTTGATTTTAATGGGTAGTGATTTTCAGTTGAAACATCTGCTGTAATGAACTTGACATTTACAATAATAACAGTATAAGTTTATCTAATGTACATTATTACATTTGCTTCCACAATGTGGAAGGCCAAGTTTGCCATTTCATGAATTGAACCTTTTTGTACCACTTTATAAAAGACTTAAAGTGACTAGGTATGTCTCAGGAGTAACAGAAAATCTACAGCTGGAAAATGTCCCTGAACGATGTTCCCATTTGGAGGTTAATTTGGGAGTTTTTGAAAGAGATGTCAGAAGAATCTGTGCTTTGTCCCTTTTCTGAGTCATTTCTTAAAGCCTTCATGTGCTCCCAACAAAGACATGGTGGGTGGGTGGTGGCTGACCTTTGTGCTTGGGCGTGTTCAGGCACATTTATTAATCCATTATTCTTTCTTTATGACATGTTGGCTCATCCAGTCCTAAACAGATACCACTTCTTGGGTTAATAATGTAGGTATGGTCCCCAACTTTGTTTCTGTTTTATTTACATGAAGATTGATGAAGAGAAGCATGCATGGACTCTGCTTATAAAGACATTTTATTAGTTTGTGTGTTGTGTTTTATTTTTATTTTTTCCCCCCAACTGACAAATGCAGCAGCCAATTGCCAAAAACCTCTATCCATTTGGGTGGTGAAAGCTACTGGAATGAATGCTAAGGCAGAATCACAGAGTGGACAGTTTTGCATGATACCATGAGAAAATAAAAAAAAACCTTGGCAACTGAGAGTTCTTGGATAGAGAAGGGTAGCTAGAAGTAGCAGGCTACACAAATTTTAAAAAATGGTGAATGAGGGACAGAGTGGGCTCCTGTCACTGAGGGAGCCAGCGGCCTTGCTCCTGGTGGATCACTTCATGACCCCTTTCCTGTTCTTCCTGTCTGCTCCTAGCTCATGTCCCAGCTGTCAACTCTGTGCAGCCTTCAGAAGCAACCTGAGCTCATTCCCTTAAATGTCCCAAAGGCCTCTCCCCATATTCCAGCAAACCCTGGTGGTTTCTGCAGCCTCATGTCACCATCTTGCCATTTTCGCTAATCGCAGCCAACCTCCCCTTCCCCTCCAAGCTTATGGTGCCTCGTGACTCGATCCCTTTCTGTCCTCTATGCTACACTGTACTCTCGGGGCCTGGTCCCTAAGTCTTTGTAACCCTGACTCTTTGCAACCCCATGAAGTGTTGCCCACCAGTCTCCTCTGCTCATGGGATTTCTAGGCAAGAATGTTGGATTGGGTTGCCATTTTCTTCTCTGAGGGAACTTCCTGACCCAGGGATCGAACCTGAATTTCATATGTCTCCTGCATTGGCAGGTGGTTCTTTACCACTATTTTGACCTGGGAAGCCCTCAGTCTATTCTTGCCTCTGCATGAGTCCCCCTCCCCACCCATTATTGGATTGAGGCTTATGGGTAGGCAGTTAACTCTTGCTTCCCCATAAGCTTGAATCCAGTAATGGTCAGTAACAACAGATAAATACAGTGATCAACGGATACAGATAACAATTCCCTATTCATGCAATAGATGTTACTGAGCACCTGTTTTGTGTCAGGCACTGTTTTAGGCACTGAGCTATTCAGCTGTAATGGAGAAGGAAATGGCAACCCACTCCAGTAATCTTGCCTTGGAAATCCCACGGCCAGATGAGCCGGTGGCCTACAGTCCATGAGGTCACCAAGAGTCGGACACGACTTAGCGACTAACCAAGAAAAAGTTCAGCTATAAACCAATGGCAAGCTATTATCCTTGGTCCCTTGGAGCATGCCTCTAAAGGAGGAAGGTTGATCTATAGCAATGATTCTCAAAAGTGAGAGGTTTGCCTTTGTTTTAACCAAGAGAGTGGAGGGGTGAGAGCTGAGGGGAGGAGAATGAGTGGGCTTGTGTTCAGGTGGATCTGTCTTGCATTTTGTGTACCTACTGGAAGATGCACTGTTTGAAATACTCTGTAATGATCTTTGAAAGTGAAAGTCACTCAGTCATGTCGGATTCTTTTTATAGACCCTATGGACTATACAGTTTCTGGAATTCCCCAGACCAGAATACTGGAGTGGGTAGCCTTTCCCTTCTCCAGGGGATCTTCCCAACCCAGGGACTGAACCCAGGTCTTCTACATTACAGGTGGATTCTTTACCAGCTGAGGCACGAGGGAAGCCTGTAGTAATCTTTAAAGTTGTCTTAATACTAGTTATAGAAATATCGAACCAAAAATGACTACTTGCTTCTTTGGAAGTTGGTCTACTTAGATTTTGTGTCTTGATTCAGTTTTGATGTATTTTATTTTCTAAAATAGACCATCCGTTTGACTCAGAGTATTCATTTTATGTGAAAAGAGTTGCATATAATAGTTGTTTGTTGCTTCTGTCTTCTTTGTATCTATTGCTGGACCTTATTTCAATTTTATATATTTGCATTTTCTTTCTTTTTCTTGATGATAGTAGCCAAAAGTTTATTTAGGATAGATTATTCCCTGCTAGAGATCTTTTTTAATTTATGTGCTATTTCTGCTATTTTTATTCATTTCTAACTCAGTGAATTCTGATTCTCTCTTAGGATTCCTTTCTTCCACTTTTTTTTTATATAAAGTGTTGTATTGTTGCATATATTTAATCATAGTTCTGTGTTCTTTTAGAGCACCTTGGTTAGAATACATGATTTTTATTTCTTATTTTTTATTGGTACTTTTATTTTTGAAGCTTTGAGGCTTCCCTGGTGCTTCAGATGGTAAAGAATATGCCTGCAAAGTGGGAGAGCCAGGTCCAATCCCTGGGTCATGAAGATCCCCTGGAGAAGGGAATGGCAACGCACTCCAGTGTTCTTGCCTGCAGTATCCCATGGACCAAGGCTACAGTCTATGGGTTTGCCAAGAGTTGGAAACGAATGAATGGCTAACACTTAAACTTTTCACTTTGAAGCCTTTTTTTGAGTTATGACATGTACTGTTTCCTTATCAATACTTTTAGTATATTCTGTGATTTCACTCTGGATTTTCTATTGGATGCAAGATTTAGTTAAAAGAATAATTTGAAAGTAACAGCCTGTAGGTTATTTTTGTATGTGAATTTCTGGGTGCATTGCCCTGTGACCAGAGAATTTTGTAATAGTATTTCCGTCTTTGAAATTAGTTGATTTTTTAAAAAGTTATGACCTCACATGTGTTTTCTTTCATAAGAACTTGGGAAAGGAGGTTTTTCCTTTTATTTCGAAAAGTGCTTCCTTTGCTGTCCACCTGCGTCTCCTGTTCCACCTCCTGTTTTAGAGAAAGAGTTACGTTTTACGCTCTTGGACAAAATATGTGAAACTCTTCCTGTTTCTCTCATACCCATGATCATCTTACTATTAGTTCTGTCATCAAATAACATTCATTTCTTACCCCTAGTAACAATTGCCATTGTTTCCCCAATAATCTCTTAGGTAGAAGATTTTTCTCTACCATTTTCTTCAGGGAAATTTCACAGGGTCCATATATAAAGCTATGACAAACCTAGACAGCATATTAAAAAGCAGAGACATTACTTTCCTGACAAAGGTCCATTTAGTCCAAAGTATGGTATTTCCAGGAGTCATGTACAGATGTGAGAGTTGGACCATAAAGAAGGCTGAGTGCTGAATAATTAATGCTTTCAAACTGTGGTGCTAGAGAGGACTCTTGAGAGTCACTTAGACAACAAGATCAAACCAGTCAATCCTAGAGGAAATCACCCTGAGTATTCACAGGTAGGATTGTTGCTGAAGCTGAAGAGCCAGTACTTTGGCTGCTTGATATGAAGAGCTGACTCATTGGAAAAGACCCTGATACTGGGAAAGACTGAGGGCAGGAGGAGAAGAGGGCGACAGAGAATGAGATAGTTGGATGGCATCACCGATTCAATGGACATGATTTTGAGCAAACTCTGGGAAATGGTGAAGGACTGGGAAGCCTGGTATGATGCAGTCCATTGCGTCGCAAAGAATCAGACACAATTTAAAGAATTTAAAGAATAGCAACAACAATGATATACATAACACAGTGTGTTACCCTTGTACTGAAGGCCAGTTCCGGTTAAAAGCTCTTGGATCACCCTTTCCTCCAGGAGATTTTTGATGCTGCGTGTTGATGTGGAGAAGTAAGAGATCAGTCTGCCATATTTCCTCCTATAAGTGACTCGACCATTCTGCCTGCCTGCCGGACAGATACTCCTTCGCTCTGAAAGCAGTCATTTTATTAGGACAGTATTTTTGTTGCGGAGTCTACGTCATTTTCCTTTGTTTGCAAGGTGTCTTTTCAACACGCAGGTTAAAGTCTTCTTTCATTTCTTTTCCTAAAAAATGTAAACATGTTTTGCTCCTTTCAATTATCACCTCTTTGTGTGTTTATTAGTTTTTGCCTGTCTTCTCTCTTGTGCTTCCCTGGTGGCTCAGAAGATAAAGAATTCACCTCCTATGTGGGAGATCTGGTCTTCTCTGTTTGTCCAAACCAAACCAGGTACAGGGAGGCCACCTTTGGTTTAGGCCTCGTTCCTAGTTTTGACTCTGGCGTTTTCCTTACTCTCCTCCGAATACCTGGAGCTCCCTCTGCACAGCCCCTTCTCGATGCCTGCTGCTTTGTGGTCTTTACATTCATTTTAGAGGCTGGCGATGCAACTGTCCCTGAGTTTCACAAACAAAATGAGAACAAATAGTTTGTGTTTTACTTTCTCCTTCCTCCTGGGTTGTTTTAGAATGTTTGTTGGAGAAGGAAAATGCTGTTTTTATACCCTCTTCTCCACAGAAGTTCCCTTCGATAATTTTGACTGTCACATTTTTCATGCTGCCTCCTGGTAATCATGTTTATATTGCCATGTGAAGAAATGTAGTTTGCCTAAACAGAAAATTATATTGTCTCTTTCATTTATTTTTAGTCTGTGCAATGAATTAGTTCCTTTAAAAAAAAAAAAAAAAGATTGTCACGAGGAATATCCCAGCTAAATAGAACATCTGAAGAATAAGTAAGGACCACTTGGAGCGGGCAGGAGAAAGGCATTTATCTCATTATTTAATATAGTCAGAGTCTAGGTTCATTTAATGAATGAAGAAAGCAGGTCTGAATATTGGTTTCTCTCAACACCAAGGGGAAAAAAACATCCTCATGAAATTAAAAGATCTGTTTGATGCTGTCTTACTTTTAATAACAGAATAAATATATAGATATTCTTTTTGATTACTATAACTACTTACCATCTGATAATAAATTTGGAAAAGAATGAAATCAATGTTTCAAAGCTTTAGTCACATAAAGAAAAGAAGCCTCCATGAATCAGATGTTAGGAAACTGAGTGTGCTCAGTCATGTCTGACTCTATGAACCCATGGCCTGTAGCCCACCTGGCTCCTCTGCTCATGGAATTTTCCAGGCAAGAATACAGGAGTATTTCCTTCTCTAGGGAATCTTCCGGACCCAGGGATTGAACCTGCATCTCTTGTGTCTGGAAAGCATTTACATGCTTTTCACATTTTTATTACATAACATTCTGGGGTCTTGATTGTATTGATGTATTGATGCAGTTAAGCATTGAATATAACTTTTAAAATAATGTGATTCACACTGAACCACTTTCTGTTTTATTTTCCTCAAATCTGAGAAAAATTTTACTTGTCAACTGCAGAGTTTATTCTTTGCCTTAATAAATGTTAAGGGGCAGAGTTCACCAGCATGGAAGGTCAGTGATAAGATCCACACAGTAGCAGAAAGTCAGGAGCTTTTCTTGACCTCCTTAACAGCAATAGGAAGATACCATGGATTGAAATCTTTCGATTTTTCACTGTGGTATAGCTTGTTAAATTCCCAGAAGCAAGGACCATGTATGTTTACTTGCCTTTTGCTTATTCACTTTCATCTGCCTCAAAATACCCAGTATAGCCATATACACACAGACAGTGTATTTGTCTGAGCTCTTTAAATTGCAAGAAGTAGAACTCCAACTCAAACTGGCTTAGGCAAAAAGAGAATTTATTGGAACAAATATTTTAGAATTACTGATGTTAACTTTGGCCTCAGACATGGTTTAGATCCTTGACCTGTACTTTAATCTTTCAAGTTTGCTGCTTTTCCTTGACTTTTTGAACAGTTACTAAGTGAAGATTAGTCCCTGAATTATTCAGTGGCATTGGGGGCAAGAGGAGAACAGGGTGACAGAGGATGAGATGGTTGGATGACACTGTCACCTCAATGGACATGAGTTTGAGCAAAGAAGAAGAACATCACAGAAATTACTTCTGGATGCTTCCTGGCAGGACAGTCACCACAGTGATGGAGTTACATAGTGGGCTGAGAGAGAAAGTGACAGTGTTAGTTGTCCTGTCGTGTCCAGCTCGGTGCGACTCCACAGCCTGCAGCCCATCAGGCTCCTCTGTCCCCGGAATTCTCCAGGCAGGAATCCTGGAGTGAGTTGCCATTTCCTTCTACAAGGAATCTTCCCAATCCAAGGATCAAACCCAGGTCTCCTGCATTGCAGGAGGATTCTTCACCACCTGAGCCACCAGGGAAGCCCAGAGTGAGGAAACACATCGATGAAATGAAGGTTCAACACTCATGTTCAGATACTTCTTTGTTATCTTTCCACTGTAAACAAACATTAGATCAAATAAATAGAGCAACCACTGAATTCTGTTCAGATGTTACAAAACCATGTATAATATAGGTTGTCCAAGTAGTTACTCAGAAAAATGGAACACAAATGTTTTCTATTAAACTTTAAACATATAAATCATTTAGGTGTATTTATTATGACCATAGTAACATTATAAGACCACTTTTGTGTTCCTCAACTGATTGGCTTTATTTCTTGCATATATAATTTAAACTGAATTGGAGTGTTCTCAGTAAGTTAATTTTATGAAAGTGAAATGTATTTCTCTTGCAAAAGCAAATCGAATATGTTTCACTGAGACTTCATGAGATAAGGTTTTGGGATATATCACAAATGCCATCATTTCCACTGAGAAGCCCTTTATCTACAGTGGCACTATGATGACTTATTTTGAGTTTCCCAAATGATACCTCTGAAAAGGAAAAGTCAAACACTATACACATCGCACTATATAGACTATCTTGGGCTAGTGACTAAACAAATTGTTAAAATTCCGCTGAGTACACAGTTACCCTTAAAAATGTTTCAGCTGATGGTTACTCCATGATAAGGATAATTTAGAGGGACACATATTTCTGTATCTAAGCTCATGTATTTATTTTTGCCCAGGACTATTCTAAGGGGAAGGAAGTCTCTATCTTACTTTGAAGTGATAGAGACTGTTACTTTGAAGTAACAGAATATTTTTGATGTGCACCTACTCATACAACCACATAATGTTTTGTAGTTCTACAATGAAAAACAAAAAAGATTCATGAGCAAGCATATTCTCATCATTATCCTTCGAGGAATTATTCCACAAATGCTTAAGAATTTTTTAATAAAATGGAATAAATGGACATTGAAGCATCATTTCAAGTCACTGCAATATATCCAGGGAAAGCTCTAAATCAAAAATATACATGGACTTCAGTGTTCATAGCAACACTGTTTGCAATAGACGAGACATGAAAGCAACCTAAATGTTCATCGACAGGTGAACAGATAAAGATACAAGAGCGTACACTTAGCCATAAAAAAGAATGAATTAATGGTATCTGTGGCAGCATGGATGCACATAGAGATTATCATACTACGTGAAATTAGAGAAAGACAAACATAATATCACACAGATTAAGTTACAAAGGAACTTGTAACAAAAGAGACTCACAAACATAGAAAACAAATTTAGGAATATTAAGGGGAAAGATAGGGAGTGATGAATTTTGGATTAACATATGCAGACTGCTGCTGCTGCTGCTGCTAAGTCACTTCAGTCATGTCCAACTCTGTGAGACCCCATAGACGGCAGCCCACCAGGCTCCCCCGTCCCTGGGATTCTCCAGGCAAGAACACTGGAGTGGGTTGCCATTTCCTTCTCCAATGCATGAAAGTGAAAAGTGAAAGTGGGGTGCCACTGCCTTCTCCGATATACAGACTACTATACATAAAATAGATAAATAACAAGGACCTACTATAGAGCACAGATAACTATATTCAATATCTTGTAATAATCTATAATGGAAAAAAATCTGAAATATATATATATATACATATATATATATATATATATAGCTGAATCCCTTTGCTGTACACCTCATGGTGGTGGTTTAGTCACTAAGTCACGTCCAGCTCTTGTGACCCCATGGACTGCAGCCTGCCAGGTTTCTCTGCCTATGGGATTTTCCAAGGAAGAATACTGAAATGGGTTGCTATTTCCTTCTCCACATGAGTGACCTCGAATATTGTAAATTAACATTTAAATAAAATGATAAAACATTTTTTTAAAGTTTCTTTGGATCGTAGAAAAAGCAACAGAGTTCCAGAAAACCATCTATTTCTGCTTTATTGATTACGCCAAAGCCTTTGACTATGTAGATCACAACAAGCTGTGGAAAATTTCTTCAAGAGATGGGAATACCAGACCACCTTGCCTGCCTCCTGAGAAATCTGTATGCAGGTCAAGAAGCAACAGTTAGAACAGTACATGGAACAACATACTGGTTCCAAACTAGGAAAGGAGTACATCAAGGCTGTATATTGTCATCCTCCATATTAACTTATATGCAGAGTACATCATGCAGAATTCCAGGCTGATTGAAGCACAAGCTGGAACCGAGATTGCCAGGAGAAATATCAATAACCTCAGATATGCAAATGACACCACCCTTGTGGCAGAAAGCAACGAAGAACTGAAGAACTAAAGAGCCTCTTGATGAAAGTGAAAGAGGAGAGAAAAAGCTGGCTTAAAACTCAACATTCAGAAAATGAAGATCATGGTATCCGGTCCAAACACTTCATCACAAATAGATGGGGAAACAATGGAAACAATGAGAGACTTTATTTTCTTGGGCTCCAAAATCACTGCAGATGTTGACTGCAGCCCTGAGCAACTGAGCACACATACAAACATAAAAATACCTTTCAATATTATATTAATAAAGACAAAAAAATTAAAAAAAATCCAAGTAAACTTTGTTTTATATCTCTAGATATGTATTAGTATCAGAATTACTGTATACTCGATCTGAAAAATATATATGGTTTAGTGAGCAACTTATATTTTAAAACCTGAGGTACCAGTATATTAAACTTTTCTAATAGGATGCCTTTAAAAGTGTTTTTAATGGATATTTTTCTAACTAGTGGTAGAGGTGATTATTAACTGTTTAGAAAAAAAAAGACTTTTGTACAGTTTCCGGTGTTACAAAGCAATTTAAGTAGCAAGATGAATTTATTAGATAAAAGCTCTGTTCCTTATTTTTACCACAGTGCCATCTTGAATGCCTCTTGCTAGTCTTAGAATCAAGAAACATTGTCTAGCTTCTACATTATGACATTTCCAGTTTAGTGGGATGGAAGTTGATAGTATGATGTACGAATGAAAAAAGGGCGTGCCTTAAAGTTCGCCTTTATTGTCTTGTTGATGGATTCATATTTATAGATTTGATATAAATCCTGGAATATTTTTCTTCTAAGAATCTGCTGGCCCCACCAAACATCAGCAGGTTGTCTAGTTTACCTTAAGTAGTAGCGAACGATCCTTCTAGAACAACCTCCTCGAGGCTGGAATCAACTTGAGTGAAAGAAGAATGATGTGAAATGTACAATGGGAGCCTCAGACACATTGGTGGAGCTGTTACTCTTAATGTGTTTAAGAGTCTGGATCAAATGCAGAGTCAGAGGCAGCTCAGCAGGAAGTCTGGGTCAGATATGAGCAGACCGTTGAAGCCGAGCGTCGTGTTGCTTTGTGTAACCCACTTCAAAAGCGTCTTCTTAAGTAAAAAATATCTTTACCAGTAATAGAACTACAGAGCAGGTTTTCCGCAGAATTCTTCGGTTGTGTCAGTGAGGGGCTGGTCTAAAATATATACCAAAGTATTGCCAGGAGCTTAGAGTGTGACGTCAGTGTAGCATTAGGTGTTTGACTTAATGGTAGTGACTGTATCTTCCCTGTCACATGACTGCAAATACCGGACTTGCTGAATTATGTGCTTTCCTGGCATCGGCAGTTTGCCCAGGCTGCCTGTACGGGTGGTAGAGGTTATAGTGCAATGTGTGGCTGTACGTGATCGTGCTCGAACACAAATGTGTGGTAGGACTTACGGTGTAGTGTGCTCTTGTTAGGACAGTAGCGTGTCTCCACTAGAGCAGACTTGGGAGAGAGATTAAGACGTGAAGTCAGCTATAGAAAGTCATTAAAGGCAAGAAAGGTGGAGCAGAGGAGTTGCTGTGCCTGCTTGTGAAAGGTTATAGTTTTCAGAGACGTGATGGTTACCTGAGATGAACAAAAATGGAAAGAACCCCAAGCTGCTGAAATTAGAAAGACCTTCTTCGAGCTTCTGGAAAGGCTGTGTATGGTCTCACTGGACAGTGAGGCACGCTGGCCTGAGCTGGTGTTGTTATCCATGAAAGTCAGAAATAAGTAGACAGAGAAGACGCTGAGGCCCCTGAAAGTACAAACAGCAAATGCAAGACAGTCTTCGTGGTAACAGATGGTAGGCTAATACTATGTTTCTCCTACTGGATCTGGAATGAAAAGAGATCATAGAATAAAAATTTTTTTTTATTAATCCATACCACCCGCAACAAAATATCATGAAATAGCAGCATTAAGAAGAGTGAGAGGTGTTAAAATGCGTAGAACAATATCATAAAGATATACAGAATACCTAACATCCATACTCCTCTTTCAGGTTAAGCTGATAGTTAATATACCCTAGCAGGGTAATTATGCACTTGACATAAAGGTCAGAACATTTAGAAGGACAAACATGAGATTTAAGAAATTTAGGTACAGGTAGATTTTTGCCATTTTTTACTCTTTGAAGTGACAGATTTAATTTTTTAAAAAGCAATTATGAAAGCAAAGAGAGTAATTAATAAAATTTCTACAGGTTTTACAGAAGCTCGTGAAATTAAAGAAGTCTCTAGGATGTATGGGAAACACACATTTTGTGATTAGGCATGCTTCCTATTTTCCAGTTTTTGAATTAACCCAACATTGTTAGGTTAATGATAGGATTGCTTTTGTTGCAAAGCATTAATAACTCTTAATCACAAAGCTAAGAAAAATATATAAGAATCATCACACCTTGGTCCTATGTTGTATTAGAATGCCATACAGCTAAGTTATCCTTAAAAAACGAGAGATAGGGGGAAAGAAAAGAAAAATACTTGGACCCACCCCTTGGTTACATAAAACTGCCAGTATATTTTTGGAGTGAAGGAGCTGGCACAATCAATATTTCCTTGGAGCACTGGTATTTCTTTCCAGTAGGGGCTCAGCCATGTAGATTCCCAGGTTGTGTGTAAAGCTGCTAACTCAGGCAGCGTCCTGAACCCAAACGCTGACTGCATGTCACTCCTGAAACTGCCTCAGAGTGGGACCCTTGGGGGGAACCCACTGTGGAAAAGCATCCTCAGGCCAAGAACCTGGGTCCCCAGCTTGCCATCTCATTTGATGCTTTCACCAGATCTTTGTCAACAAAAGTCAGCAGGAGAAATGATGGTAATTCTCTCCTTGTCATTATCCCGGGTCATGCTACGCCCCTGTAACTGTTATACGCAAACTTTGGCAGGGATGCGGCTTTTGTGGTAAATGAGAGGTGCGCATGAGATGGGAGAAATGTAAGACAAAACAGGCCGAATTTCAGTGCAGAGAAATGCTGTTGAGATGTCCTGCTGCTATCCTTGCACAGAGAACTGTGCAGGAAATACATAAAGTTAAGTTATTATGTTTTGCATTGGGCTTCCCTGATCGCTGAATCAGAAAAGAACCTGCCTGGAATACAGGAGACAGAGGTTCAATCCCTGGGCTGGGAAGATCCCTGCAGCGAGAAATGGCACTAGTCCTTTTTCTAGTATTCTCGCCTGGGAAATCCCATAGGCAGAGGAGGCTAGTGGTTTACAGTCCATGATGGGGCAAAGAGTCTGACATGTCGTAATGACTAAACCACCACCCAGGTTTTGTGTTGAGGAGTGAGAAAAGCTTTGGAATTAGAAGGCCTATATGTGGCTTTCCAGGTAGCACTATTATAAAGGACTCTCCTGCCAATGCAAGAGACACGAAAGAGACTTGTGTTCGAGCCCTGGGTTGGGAAGATCCCCTGGAGGAGGGCATGGCAACCCACTCCAGGATTCTTGCCTGGAATCCCATGGGCGGACTATACAGTCCGTACTGTCACACAGAGTCAGACTTGACTGAAGTGACTTATCACACACACACGCAGGCTTATGTGTGAATTCCTGCCTTACCACTACTTAGCAGTATAATATTTGGTGTCATTCATCTTCTGTGAAGTTCTGTCTCCTACTATGGAATGTTGCATATTCATATTTAGCTTATACATTGTATGGGAACCTTTTGCTCAGAAATTACCTGTGGCCTGAGAGTCAAAGTTTCTAGTGACAAGCTTAGAGCAGTTAGCTGTCCTACACCTTGCTGTGTGGGGAGTGAAGTCCAGGATTCACATTTCATTCTTTAACTGGGACCTCCAGCATTTTCCATCATCATAGAGCCATTACTGGGGATTCATAAGTGTCACTTGTGATAGAAATTAAAAATGACCTCTCACCTTGTACCGGGGTCTTGATAACCTGAACAGCTGGAGATGGAGAGTTAGGGTGCCTGGCATCTAGGGGTGCCTCAGCCAGCCTGAACCCTTGGAAGTTGCTGCCTGCACCCCTCTGCTACACTCCTATCATACCAAAACCTGGCTTTATCATGGCTGCATTTCCCTGGGCCAGCTGATCACACAGAACATCTTTCTTGTAGAATTAAGCACCCTGGGCACAGCTGATCACACAGATCTACGTGAATTCTCTGCTACAGAGAGAATAAGATGTAAAATAGTATTCTTGTGCCGTTGACTCTGTCTCCACTCTGCACTGAACGTTTTACAGGGGCTTGTCTGTCACGTTCACTGCTGTGTGCTCGCCACCGAAAGGAAGTTTGGAGTGGAATGACCCAGACTCAGTCCTTGTTGGAGGACAGAATGAATGCATCTGCTAAGTCTGAAATAATCGCTTTTCCTCCCGTGCACATTTGCACCGGACTCGTTATTCTATGCTCTTCCTGGCAATCCACGTGTGAAGCAATATCACAAAAAATACTTAGAATGTCATTTCCGACCTTTCATGGCAAAGCGTTCTATAGTTTAGCTTTTAAGTGTGCAGTTCATGCTGGGGCTTTGAGGTAAACACTTTGGCTCATAAACTTAGGGACTGTTTGAAGACAGAAATGCACACGTGTGCACACAGATACTCCCGTGTATGTGTGTCTGTGTGTGTGTGTTAGAGATCATTAGTTTTTCTTCTTAACTGTGTGAATAGGAAAAAATAGAGTCGTGTCTCAATTTCTCTGTATGAATCACCATAACTTTTGCAAAAGCTTTCTCACAATAAAGGTAGAGGATTTGTGTTTATACACTGAGCTCAAGAAATATCACTAAGGAAGAAAATAAATCTTTCATTCAGGGCAATAATCATTAGCATCAAAAATGATCACAGCCTTTAAGTAAACACTGTGTTGGGGAAATAAGTGCATTACAAAATTTTTGTTTATTTTTCTTAGCTCAGGATTCCTGAATTTTCAATTCTTTTGTCTTTATGCTACAAGAACTTTTTTTAATGGCTTTCATTTCACTCACACCATCCCTTTAAAACTCTTTTTATACATATTTTATAATGTGTACTTCCCTTTGCTCAGTCGATTAACTGTATCTGAATCTGTAGCCCCATGGAGTTTAGCCCACCAGGCTCCTCTGTCTGTGGAACTCCCAGGCAAGAATACTGTAGTGGGTTGCCATCTCCTCCTGCGGATCTTCCCAACCCAGGGATCAAACCTGGGTCTCTTGTGACTCCTGCATTGCCAGGTGACTTCTTTACCACTCTGCTACATGGGCCAATGTGGCAATACCTGTGTGTAACTTACCGGTCAAAGGACAGGCAGGTCTATCCTGGGGCTGCATGCCCAGATGGACTTGTTATTTGTATTCTCCATTCTGGACACAGAGTAAAAGGTATGTACATCATTTAGAAAATCATGACTTCTGCCTGGGTCAGGAAGATGCACTGGAGAGGGCACAGCAACCCACTCCAGTATTGCCTGGCAAATCCCATGGACAGAGGAGCTTGGTGGGCTGCAGTCCATATTGTAACAAAGAGTTGGACACAACTGAAGTGACTTAGCATGCACACACGACTTCTGCTTGGGGTAGATATAGTTATATATTCTATATTTATCTGAGGACAGTTTCATCTGGTGGGCTTCCCTGGTGCCTCAGTGGTAGAGAATACACCAGCCAGTGCTGGAGATGTGGGTCTGATCCCTGGGTTGGCAAGACCCCCTGGAGAAGGAAACGGTAAGCCACTCCAGTATTCTTGCCTGGAGAATCCCATGGACAGAGGACCCTGGCGGGCTGCAGTCCACGGTGTCCCAGAAGGGTTAGAAACCACTTAGTGACTAATCAGTAAATTTCATCTAATATGTGTCTGCTGAATAGCAAAGGTATCCTACTAAAATCATTTAGCTTCAGTTGAAAACTATAAAATTATTCTGTAGAATTTTACTGGAATCTGAACACAGCTTACCAAACTTCTTCCTCTCTCTCTCTTCCACACACATACAGATGCGCACCCCTGTGGTCGCAGAGACAGGCTGGAGAGGAGCATAAGCCAGGCACAAAAGGGTTAGAACAATCTCATGGGTGCCTCAATAGCAATAGATACGGAACGTTCTAGAGGCACAGAGGACACCTAGTGCAGTCTTTAAAAGTGAAAGAGACTCACCAGAGGAATTAACAGAGTAAGAGAACCCCCTTCTCAAAACACTAGTGACGTTTCTAATGTTTGCACATTGTGGCAGGAGCAGAGACTGTGTAACATTAGGTGAAAATATTCATTTAATGTAACATTTGCAGATTAAGAAACAAGCCTGTAGAGTTTAAAAAACAAGACAAAACTAATGTTTCATTTATGTAATTCAGGCAAATATTTAATGCTTGATAGTCGCTGGGAAATACTTACCTAGTATTTGTATGTACACTGCATCCTTGCAGGCACATTTTAAAAATCAAAGTGTGACTGGTGGGTCAAAGTAGTAATTTATAGAAATTGCTTTTCCCCCATATTTCTATGGAACATATCATTCTTAGTAGGACACAGGGAACTATTTCTTTTTTACTTATTTTTATCTATATCAAATTTTAAGATTAACTTTTGAGAAACTTTTGAAGCTTATATTTTTAGTGAGAGAAAATTTAGTGAAATTCATATTTATTTTTAAAAGATTAAAAATAATGTCCTCCGTTCTAAAAACAATACATTTTCACAAAGAAATCTACAGAAGAAAGCGTTTAATAAGCTTTACTCCCTCCTCACCAGGTCTGTGTGAAGCTCAGTAATGAGCAGAGAAGGCTGTTGCCTGGACTTAGTTTTGTGGAGATGAGAAAGTGAGGCGAGAACCTCCTGAAAAAGTGCAGAGTAGAGTTATTTAAGCACTGTGCGTGTCACATTTGATGTCTGGGATAAGTTACATTGGACAGCTGTTCTCCCTGGGATAAAGAGCTTATCAAAGGGAGCTGTGAAAGGTTGTTGCAATTAACTCGATAAGCCATTAATGATATTATCAGTTTGATGATTGCTAACAAGCAGCAGAAATTTTTTGTGGGCTTCTGTTTATGCCTGCCTTGTTATTACTGGAATTACTGGCTAATATAAAAGTAGTTAAATGGTTTCATTTTGCCTTAATAAAATACAGGACATAGATGAGATGCAGATAACGGAAGTCTTTCTATAACCTCAGAGAAGTGGTATGAAAATGGTTTGTCACAGGAAGGTTAAAACATATATTGCATTGAGGGTTAAAAAATCAGCTTATTACTCATCCCAGAAGGGGACGCGCAGGTCATGCATGCTTCACTTGCTTGTGAATTCCAAAAAAGTCTCTGTGGCATTTTCAGTCATTTCTCAGACCATTAATATGGGGCTGGCTGTGCTTTCTCATTACAGAAACAGGATAGGCTGAGGGAACTAGATCCCATCACAGAGGGGAAGAATACCATATCCAGAAATATTTATAGCCTAACTATGATATATGCCTGGGTTCCTTGATAATGGTGCTGGAGATAGAGTAGTGGTGAGGAAGGGAGGTGAAGGATGTTTTATTGGAAATAAAGCCCTCCCCCCCCCCCCCCCCCCCCAGCTATTCAGTGTTGCAATCCTGCTTCTATTTCCTACTCTACTTTCCTAACCGGGTCCTTTGTCCTCTCTGAACCCCACTGTCCTCATCTTTAAAGTGAAGGAAAGTCATAATTACCATGCAGCATGTAACAGATATATTCTGGCCTCGTTACCTTTCCCCAAATTCTCAGTATTAATTATTCCTGTATGTATTTGGATTTATTTTTCAGATTGCTCACTATCCTTTTATGGGACTGTTATCAGTGTACCTAACTTTAAGGCTTTGTTGGTCTTGGCTGGTATTGATAGTCAGTCCTTAGCATCTGTGGGTGTGTGTTTATCATTTAACTGGAAAACACTGCTAATTATGGGGTAAAGTGAAAACTCAGTTTGATTCTAAAGTTTAAAATCAGTAAAAGTCTTCAAAATATTGCTGTTTTTTTCCAGAAAACTGGTATCCAGAATTTTTGACCGGTAAGGCGCTAAGCATGACCTGCGGCTCCAAGCAGGGCCCGACATGTGTCTTCTGTTTGTGCTGTGTTTTCAGGCAAAAAGGAGGAAGCTCTGCTGGTAGATGTAGTTCTCCTTATTCTTGTGAGTGTGAATTTGGGTTTTGATCCGAAGTCTAAGAATCTCTTGTTGAAGATAGATTTGTATATTAATTACCAGTTTAGAGTATTAATAGACTCACTGTTCATTCCACTGAACTGACTTTAACAAAAGTAAAAGTCAGTAATGGGCATGCTTACTGGTGAACAACATGTCATTTTTAACTAAGGCATACATATAGAGAGATGCAGGTGGGGCATTTACCGTGGAGAAGCTCTGATAAAACTGTTGCGGTTTGTGATATTTAAGGACAGCTTATGTACAATAGGAACGTGATAAATGGAAACATCTTTTGTTCCACAGATGGGATTTTAAGTTACCATAATTGTAATGGTTGTATAAGTGATTACAGTTATATTACAGACAAGTTCACTTTGGAGGTAGTAGTGAATTGCTTATGAAAAGAATCACTCAAAGGGGAAGATGGATAAGGTAATAGGCAGCTGCCAGTAAATCTAAAAATGGAAGTTAGGTGGGGAAAATTAGGATATGGAAGACGTTGTGAAAAAATTTTTTTTATGAATTATTGAGAGAGAGCAGGGTAACAGTAGTTACAGAGACAGAGTTGTATAGGAGGGCAGTTGCCACTTACTGTTGCCTGATACGAGGAGGTTGGGTGATGAGGATGAAGGGGAAGAAGAAGAAGAACAACAAAAATGAGGAAACGCTTTCCAAGGCAGACTTTGTCTTCCAAAATGAGTAGAGTAAGCGAGCCTGGGGAAGATCCAGAAGGACTTGAAGGCAGAGAATCAGAGATGCAAACAGTGTCCCAGGGGGCGGGTGGGTGGTGGTGGAGAGACAGACAGACAGACAGACAGACAGAGAGTCTGTCCAGCCTAGACATGGAGGAGGAGGTGGATCCATTCACCTGTTGCTCCAGCACACGCGCTGCACCTACATGGAGGGGGTTGTCCTCATGGGAAACGTGCATGTGCACTCAGTCTTGTCCGACTCTGATCCTGTGGACTGCAGCCCACCGGGCTCCTCCGTCCATGGGATTCTCCAGGCACGAATACTGCAGTGGGTTGTGATTGCCTTCTCTAGGGGATCTTCCCAATTCAGGGATTGAACCTGTGTCTCTTGAGTCTCCTGCGTTGGGAGGTGAATTCTTTCCTACTGGCAGAACCTAAAAAGCCCTTCCTCATGGGAACAAGGTCGGAATTCTGGTTGCTAGGGTCTCATGCTTGACCTTTTCTGCTACTCTAAGAGGCTTTTAAGGGTGACTCAGGCAGGCACTGGTATGGGGATAGACTCATAAACACCTACTTACAACATCTCCCGTTCATTGACAGTTGAAAACAATGCTGCAACATAGATTTTATCGCCCTTACTTTATAGTAGAGAGAACTGAAGCTCAGAAGTATATTCCTCAGTGTTCACAGCTAGCAAATGATCACGACGGGATCTGAACAGCTGTGTGTAACCCCAAAGCTGCTGTTCTTGCCACTGCACTACACTGCCTCTCCTGTGCTTCTGTGCAAGGGAAACTGGTAATTTGAAAGTGCTTTTCAGAGAGCAAAAAAATCCACCAGAGAAGAGAAGGCAGTAAGCTTGGGAGCAGGTCACGAAGGGCTTTTTATGCCATGGTTAGAAGTCCTAGCTTTGCAGGTAATACAGCCTGTTGATAGTGATACACTTGGGATGCTTCAGTGAAATCGCTCTGGCCGTAGGGAAACTGATCAACTTATGAGAGTAGATTGAAATGGAGAGAGTCAACGTAGGGGGGCCAGTTAGGGGGTCGTTGTGATCCCTGGAGGAGATGATGAGCTGGACCTGGGCATTCGGTGCAGCAGAGAGAAAGGGGCAGACTCAGGAGATGTTCAGGGTCAGACTTAACCAGAGGTGGTGACTCGCAGGCGTGGTTGGAGGAAGAGGAGAGTATCAGGAAGAGGGAGATAAAGAAATGAGAAGCGAGTTGTAGAGGGAGGGTGGGAGGGGGTTGTGTTGTCCACGCGTGTGTAGAGTTGTGTGTGTGTGTGTGTGTGTGTGTGTGTGCTGATGGTGGGGGTGGGTGTGGGGTGATGGAAAGGGGTGAGTTGGGGGCAGAGTAGACTGAGAAGAAGACAGGGGACCCAGATTCTGTCTGTCCCTGAGATTTATTTGACTTGCCTTTGGTTTCAACTTGATTGCAAAGGGACCCATTTCCTTTCCTAAATGAATAATGAATATATACTTTTTTTCTATAACACCAGTACTCCTGTATTTGGAACTTTGTGCTCCTTAGAGAAATTTCTTGTGTAGACGGATGACGTGTCATATTTTAATGTTATCATTATACTTTGTTCTGAATTTTACTCGCCCTAATAAAGCACATACGCATTTATGCTACTATTTACCACCCAGAATGCCAAATTACACATTCTATTAGATGACATATTAAAATGAGGGTACTCAATAAAGTGCAGAATATGGCAACCTAATTTAAAAAGAGGTTGCATTCCAGTACAACATACCAGTGGGTATCTTATACCCTATTTATCTTTGGATATTGAATTGTTTTGACAGCTGTATGCACAAGTGAGTCCTGCAGGGTTTCTGTTTAAATTAAAGCTTCCAGACATTGTCTGGCTTGAACTGGAACAACAGGTTCACTTCAGAATTGAGCTCCTCTGCCCAGGCATGTTAATCTGCAGGTCTAGCCACCTCAGAAATCTCTCTGGAATAAAAACAGCTCTCATATAAGGCTACTGTGTACAATCCAAATGTTTCATTTACTTTCACAAGCTGTTCCTCAAATTGCCTTAAAATCCTTTATCTGCTCCTACCTTATACCGTTGGAATCATAATGGAGTGGAATTGGGTGGCTTTTCCAGGAGGCACTGAGGGGCCCTGGCCACGACCTGTCAGCAGAGCCCTTTAGGAGCTCTCAGCTTCAGAGGCAGGATGTGGGCAGCTTGTGGGAAGGGCGTTAAGGGCTGAGAGGAGAGGGGAAGGATAGGGATCAGAACGGTTTTGTAGATGACAGTAAAGGGATTAGCCTAAGCTCGAGTGGAAGATTTATTTAGGGACTAGAAATAAGAAGATCCTTGAATTAGTATTTATTTAGCTTTGAGAGGCAAGAGAGAAATCATACCAAATAGCCCTTCCAACTTAAAGCTCCCAAAAGCACACAGAACACGGAGAATGTGATTGCCCAGTACAGGTTAACTCCCAGTTCATAGCTCTGGGTCTTTCAACATACACTAGATGGCGGAGTCCTGCTGGTGTCCATGGGGCCACATTGGGAATTAAATGTTATGAATCTTGCAGAGATAAGATGTTTGGAAGTGGTGGCATAGCTCTCTTCAGTGCTGGCCCGCTAATGGCGTCCAAATTCAGAATCTTATGGACACCATGTGGTTAAAGTCAAACTAGGCTACCCAGAGATCATTACGTTCAGATTTCTGAAAGAAATGTGAGGAAAACATCTACTGGGTTTGAAATTTGTAAAAAAGGAAGAGGAGGTTAGAGAACAAAGAGCTATGATTTGTTTAGATGCCTTAAATAAATGCCCTGTCCTTTTTTTTTTTTCTCCAGATATTTGAAGTGTTGGTTCTCATGTGAATCCTTCATGTCAACTTACTATATTAGGCTTCTGTTAAAGAAATGATGCTTCATCTGTGTATGTCCTGCACATACAACTCGGCCAGGACTCCTTTTGCCCTGATTTGTGGGCGTCTCTGAGGAACTGTCTAAAGTGATCCCAGTGCCCTGTAGGAGGACCCTCCAGGTGTAGGACATGGAAAGTCTAAGAATCTTAAGCAACTACCCTGGTTTTTTGGATGATAAAGACTCTGCCTGCAATGCAGGAGAGCAGGGTTCAGTAGCCAGGTCAGGAAGATCCCCTAGAATAGGAAATGGCAACCCACTCCAGTATTCTTGCCTGGAAAATCCCATGGACAGAGGAGCCTGGGGGGCTACAGTCCATGGGGTCGCAAAGTATCAGACCTGACTCAGGGACTAATCCTTTCACCTTTTAAGCAACTATGATTTTATATTAAACAGACCTTTCACTCAGTTTGTTCTGTTCCTTCTTATGATCAAGTTTAAGGTCATTTAACAGTTTTTGAGCTTGCAGGTAGAACAAAAACCATTTGAACACCATGGTACTCAGCAGTTGATAGCCAACTCCACCAGTCTTATTATCCTGAAAATATGAGACTAATTATAGGAGATGAAAGCTTGAATAATCATGTCTTAAAATAAACTGGGTTAATAGGGATGGGAAATTACTCCTGCTGATGCCCATTTGCTCCTGTTGCAAGTAAACTTCTGCGGGGCTGTAGGTTTTCAGGCCTTTAGAGGCCCACCTCATTGAAAACCCACCAAGTGCACACCAGGTTGTTGCCAGGAAGTTGAATGCAGTTCCTCTTTGATAATTATTTTTCCAGTTTTAGCGACGATCTTTGATGAGACTGATAATCAAGAATCCCAGAACCTGGCAACCCCAATGAATTATTCCATTAAAATATAGCCTACTGATTTATTTCAGCATTTACCTTTTTTTTTTTCCTTCTAATTTTTGTCTCTTCTGTCCTTTCAGTCCATAAATAAGTGAAAGTATCTGAGTCATATCTGATTCTTTTCGACCCCATGGACTATACAGTACGTGGAATTCTCCTAGCCAGAATACTGGAGTGGGTAGCCTTTCGCTTCTCCAGGGGATCTTCCCAACCCAGGGATCAAACCCAGGTCTCCCAAGTGGATTCTGTACCAGTTGAGACACAGGGAAGACCCCAACATGTAGATCATCTATTACCTTCTCTTAGCTTATGTTTATAAATATAACTTGATTTCATTGCATTCAAAAGTGCCACATGAGTACAGATAAAGAAAAGAGTGAATTTTGTCCAAAGGCAGTGGATGATTACTGCTCTCTGCCCAGGAGGGACTGGAGATTTTCTTGGTTTACCAAGAGTTTATTTAAACACGTGATACTTTATTTCCAGTAAGCCTCATGCCCCATCCTGCCCTAGAATAATCTAGGTTTACCTTGGCATTCCACTTTGGCCCAAGCGTCCATGGTTTGGACTATTAATAACCAATAAAGGTGGTATTGCAAACCCCAGTTCCAGTGCATAGTGGGATTTGGGATGCTTCAGGTTGAAAACTTCCCGTTCTCCCAGTCTCCCTGATACCACTGTCTAGTTTGCTGGCATAAATGTTCAGATGTGACTTAACCTGCCTTCAGGATGTCAAGGCAGGCCTGTGATGATGTTAATAGCTCTTCTCTGATAAGGAGTTTGCTATGTTACTTTTGTTTGCCACAAGGGTGGGACCAGGGAACCAACTGGCCTATAAGGCGCGTTGGTGCAAGAACTCTGCCCATGGTGAATGATTGAACAAAATGTGTTCTCTCTCAGGCAGAGTCTAAACTCGACTCAAAGAGAATTTCAGCCTGGACATGGAGACGCTGAGGAAGTATCTGTGGCCCAGGGCAGGGCCTTCCTTCAACTGGGGAGTGAAGAATATCTGCTTGCTGGGTGGGTTCTTCAGTCCCCAGACTACCTCTGACTCAGGCGCCTCTTGGTCCGAGCAGCGTGGCCAGGAGAGGGTGGTCGTCTCTACAAGGAGTGACTAAATATGTATCAGGCTTCCCTCATAGCTCAGTCGGTAAGGAACCTGCCTGCAATGCAGGAGATCCAGGTTTGATTTTTGGGTCGGGAAGAAGGAAATGGCAACCCACTCCAGTATTCTTGCCTGGAAAATCCCATGGACAGAGGATCCTGGCAGGCTATGGTCCATGGGGTCGCAAGAGTCGGACACGACTTCGCTACTAACCCACCGCCACCTGTGTATCAGACGGATGCTGCGTCGCTTCTCTTCAGAGGGCAGGAGGCTGCCTGTGGCAGGGATGGTAATGGTCAGGCCGTGGCCCCCGCGATGGAAGCCTCGATGTGCATCCGTGTGGCACGGATGGCGTCGCATTATTTGCTGCTTCAGTCTTCTTCCTTTCTCCCTCATGAATAGATCACACTACTCATTTCTGCTTCTTTTATGGCTAACTTCATCACACTTTAGGACGGTTGGAGTGATGAGCAAAAACAGAATTCTTCCCTTAGCATGAGGATGGCTGAGTTTTCACTAGGCGAATTCTTATAGTCATTGCCTCATTCAGCAGGACTTTCCATGTGCGTCTAGCTGTGCTCGGCGTTAAGAACAGAAGTAAGTGAGAGAGGATCTAGTTTTGCCAAGTAATAAAATGCCGCCAGATGTGCTGAGCGTTCAGGTGAAAATTTGAAGACAATACCGTGGATGCTTAAAGGTTGGGCTTAGCAGCAGTGACGCTTCCCAGGGACGATGACTTTTAATCGGGACTTTGAAGAATAAGTACAGATTTCTAGATACACAGACTGAGGGCGCACACTTTGGGATTAAAGGGCCAGATGTGACCTCTGAGCCCATGGCCACCCATAACTAAATGCATAATTATATTTGTCTGTGTAATATTCTTGGTGTGTAATGTATGTATATCTGTAGAGGTCTATACTTTATAGCAGATTTTCAATTCTTATACTGAATATTTTTTTACAACCATTTTATAAACAGCGAGTGCCCCATTTCTTCGACTGTCACTCTAACGCAAGAAATTTATCTGTCATCATCAGAGGATAAAGCATTTGAAACGGGTCAGTCTGTGGTGCTGCTGGGCCAGAGGCCCTGTATACATTGCTTGCACATATAACTACTTACTAGGGGGATTAAATAAAAACTCAGCACAGTATGTGGAAAACATTTATGAAACCATTCCAGTGCTTTTTTATAGGCACTGGATGCACAGAGAAATGAAGAAAACCAGTTGTAAGTTGATCCCTGGATCTTCTTTCCCCTGCATACTCCCACTAGAACTCGTCAGCATGCACAACATTAGCCTGAATGGCTTTTTTTGGTTCATTTTGCTTGTCTTATGGCTTTGGTTCATTCTCCGAGGCCGCAAGTCCTATATAATTTTTTTTAGATTGTCTTCCTTTTTCATCACTGGGACAAGGGACATGTGACAAAGACGTTAAATCCTTTTAAGCACTTAATATAAAGGGATTTTTGCATGGGGAGTCACTCCTTCATTCACCCTAATCTTACCCCTGCTGCTGGTGCTGCTAAGTCGCTTCAGTCGTGTCCGACTCTGTGCGACCCCATAGACGGCAGCCCACCAGGCTCCCCCGTCCCTGGGATTCTCCAGGCAAGAACACTGGAGTGGGTTGCCATTGCCTTCTCCAATGCAAGAAAGTGAAGAGTGAAAGTGAAGTCACTCATTCGTGTCTGACTCTTAGCGACCCCATGGACTGCAGCCTATCAGGTTCCTCCACCCATGGGATTTTGCTGGCAAGAGTACCCCCACCATCCCCCAAATCCCAATGAGAACTCCTACTAATTTACTGAAGTAAAGCTCTTATACATTTTTGGTTTTATAGTTTTCAAAAAAAAACAAAAAACAAAAAACAGCCAGTGGTCAGTATTAGAAGAGAAAGTAATCAGAATTCTGGTCAGTTTAAGGGAAGGTTCAGGAGTGATGTCAAATCCGAAAGGTCAAAACAGTGCTATTTATTAACACACAACAAGAAAATGCAGTTCTAAGAACTAAAGTTTGCTTACTCAACAAACACAAAAAATGCTTTCTACTTGTTGGATGCTAAGGTGTAATCTTTTTAAATGAGTAAATTTATTTTGAGTTAACCAGACAGATTTTTCTCAAAAGAAAACTAATTTTGCAATGAAATTCAATTATCAGTGAAAGCTCAGTGGAAGTAGCTATTATATCACCACTTACACATGATTTAACCATTTGAACCATTATTTGTCAAAATATAGTGTTCAAAGATTTTTATATTGTTACTTCAACATATACTGTTAAAAGTATTCAAGTCTTGTTAGCTGACACTTGGTATAATTATGCCTTGTACTAGATAAGCGAATTGACATGAAAAGAAACTATTTCTGCTAAAGATATGTGATTTATGTCCAGATAATCGCCTCATCTTCCAGTGGTTAGCAGCCAAATAAACAAAATTAACATATCTGGAGTCTTCAGTTTAACACAGTATTTTCTTTTTGTCTCGATTCCTTTCTTCTTTCCAAAACGATTCTTTAAAAAGGTGTGATCAGGAAGAATCAAGGCTTTGGTGTCAGTCACACCAGATTTCACATTCTCCTTCCTAAACCTCTTTGAATGTGATTTATATTTTTATAAGACAAGGATAGTAACAGCTATTTTACCAGAGTCGTGAGGCTTAACTGTGTAACATATGTGAGTAAACTCAGCTCGACAAACAGAACACAGTGGGCACTCGATAAATGTGCGTGTCCAGAGTCTACAGGGGCACATTTCCGGGATGTTTACTGATGCCTCTGGCCTGGAGGCTTGCATGCAAATAGGCAATTAAGGAACAATGAACTGCTTGGAATCTCCTAGCCTCTTGGCACCGGCTGCAGCCAAACCTTTAGCCAAAGACTTTCCCTGGCCACAGAGAGATATGAAGTCTGTCATCGTTGTTCACTCTCCTAGCCAAGCGAGGTCAATGTACTGTAGGACAAAAAGGTGGAAAATAAATTAAGGACGGTAGCATGTCTTTCATGCGTGAGTTCATGCGTGAGTTCATGCTTAGTTGCTGTCGTGTCCCACTCTTTGGACTGTAGCCAAGACTTTGTCCGTGAGATTTTTCAGGCAACAGTATAGGAGCCATTTCCTTCTCCAAGGGATCTTCCCAACCCAGGGACTGAATCTTCGTCTCCCATGTCTGTTGAATTGGCAGGCAGGTTCTTTACCTGCTGAGCCACTGGGGAAGACCATCCTTCAGGTAGGTGGTGGGAAGAATAGAATATGTTCCGGCGTTTTCCCAGGATTTGGGAGGTGGAGGGTGAGGAGTGGATAGAGGGCATCTTACTGTTTTGGTATTCTCAAAGAGCTTTATTGACACCAGGACCAGGCCCTTGTCGAGAACGTGCTGGAGCAAAAGAATCTATCAGCATTAATCATGGCCTTCTCATGTCTCCACGTCAGCAAGCTCACTTATTTAAAATGTGGAGCATCAAGAGCCTGTAGCTCTTACCCATTTGTGAAAGGAAAGGAATGGGTCTTAAGAAGGGAAAGGGAAGCAGTTTTAATGAGACGCTGAAGCAGGGTTACCTCCCCTGTTGGTGGTAGGACTCAACTGGAGATGATGGGCAGAGCAGAGTTCAAGGTGAGACCCTCAGTGTGGAGTGACCCGAGGAGTAGCAATTGCAGGTAATATCAGCCAAGTCCTGCTGGACGCTCACCATAGGCCAGATGCCTCTTTAATGGTGTGGGTTTGTTTGGCCCCCATAGCAACCTCTGGGAGAAGGCAATGGCAACCTACTCCAGTACTCTTGCCTGGAAAATCCCATGGATGGAGCAGCCTGGAGGCCTGTAGTCCATGGGGTCACTAGGAGTTGGACACAACTGAGTGACTTCATTTTCACTTTTCACTTTCATGCACTGGAGAAGGAAATGGCAACCCACCTCAGTGTTCTTGCCTGGAGAATCCCAGGGACAGGGGACCCTGGTGAGCTGCCATCTGTGGGGTCTCACAGAGTTGGACATGACTGAAGTGACTTAGCAGCAACCTCTGAGCTTAAAAATAATATTCTCATTTGTGTAAAACAGAGGCCAGCGAAAGTAAGAAACTTGTCCCGATGGTCACACTGTTAGTAAGTGGGAGAGCCAAGAGTCAGACCCCGCCCTCCCGATCCCAGAGTTCAGCCACGTGAACACTCCGAGGAGGAGCCCTGCGCCCGTTGGCAGCCGGAGCGCACAGTGCTGGGTGAGCGGGCTGTGAGTCACCCAGGGACAGGCATGATTTACAGCAGCTGGGCACCGAAGTGCTTTCGAAAGAGGATGGTTCCCATTACCTGCAGGGTGTTGGTTTGTTGAATGAGAACTTGGGTTTGGTCCCAGAACAGAACTGCTTGAAATAATACAACCGCACTCACGGTGTCCCTTCTTCTCTGAACTGGCTCCACGATGTGCTCTGTCTCTCATAGGAGCAAGTGTTGAACAAATGGGTTGAAAGCATGCCTAATTATGATCCTGCCCTAAGCATGAAATTACTCGCCTTCCCTGGGAGGCCATCTGGTATTGATCTGGGTCAGGATGCCTGATAATTGGGCCAAAAGCACCAGCAGTCTGGAGGAGAAGCCCGTGTCCGTGATTACCCGCTGGGCTCCTAGGTTCAGAGTGACTCTGTTCCATGCTCAGAACCACTTGCTCAGCGTCACCCAGGAGCCAGGCTCGTGGTTTTCAGTATAATTCACTGCACTCTTTTTGCAGACACAAGTCCTATAGGACTCTGTGAATACTGATATCCCAAAATGCTATCTAGTATGCCAAGACTAGTGGCATCTATTCCGGAGCTGATGATGACTTCATGAGGTACTGTGGTTATATTTATTTATATGGCCTTTGATAGACCATACAGATAAATATACTGAATAACTAGAAGTGACTTTCCCTCTACATCTGACACCTGCATTCTCTTTGACATACTTATTTCTTCAAGAAATCTAAATAAATTCATCTGTCTGCCATCTCCTGAACGCACCCCCCCCACCCCCCGCCGCCCACTGCCGCCCACACAAGATAGAGTAACTATAATGAAATCTTAGTGGGATAAATACTATCTTTTAGCACCTCCTGTTTTGTCTATGAAATGTAGTTTAGGGCACTGAAATCTGTCTATGAGATCTGAGGTCAATAAAATAATGAAACAAAGATGGACATTCGAAAATGTCTCCAGTTTCTTAATCCCATGTCCTTATCATTTGTCTTTAGTTATATTAAAATAACGTCATTTTTCATCTCACTTTATTCTTTTAAAATTATTTTCAAAGTTTATTTGTTTTTAGCTACACCACACAGCTTGTAGGGTCTTGGTTCCCTGACCAGGGATTTAACCCGGGCCAGGGAAGTGAAAGTATCTGGTCCTAACTAACAGACCTCCAGGGAATTTCCCCATATATTATAAAAAATTAAAAAAAATAAAAACACCAACAGTATGAATTTGAAGAGGTCAACAAGATCCAACTCTGGAGTGGCAGCCTGTGACCTCATGCCAAGTAGCCATCTCTTGCCACAGAAGGTCAGTGCTGGCAGCAGGTAGAGCCAAGCACATGAGCAAGAGAATTCAGCGAGGAGCTGAAGACCACCTCAGAGAGGGAAGAAAGACAAAGTGTTCCAGTTCCAGGGAGGTTCGCTGTTAAACTTTTATGAGACGAAAATGGTCTTCTTAATAGGAAAAAACATTTATTTTTCAAGAGTTAAATCCCCAAATTGTAGATGGTCATTTGATGGTAAGCAGAGGGCATGACTGTGCTTATTCTTTATGAAGGTCAAGTACCAGGTTTCCTTCTTAGGAAACTTTCACGTTAAAGTCCCCACAACAATTGACCTAAGTAACAGGGACATTTATGTTCTCATACAACAATGAAGAGTCCTGAGCTAGGTCACCTCCAAGGATGGTTAACTCAGAGTGTCAAGTTCTGCCATCCTCTGAGCTTTCCATGCACAATATAGACAAGCTTTTTAGGAGAAAAGAGATTCTCTTACAGTTACTATGAGGTGGGTTTGCTGAAATTTCATCAGCTTTCTCCCTGTAGGTTTCTTAATTCCTAAACATTGATGTCCAGATGTCTCTTAGTGATGTCTACCCTGCATAGCTCAGGAAAACCTGAGATACATTTAAATTATGTACCCAATAGACTACAGGTTTTTGTAATAAATATAGTTACTATTTTTTCTCTGTGAATAATTAATACCCTTAACTCTATTGACTTTATCAGATGCTGAAGTATATAAATGATTAATATTTTGGGGAGTGGATGCCATTTTATTTGCTTACATCAATTAGCTTGATTCAGATATTTTAAGTTCTTTCCTGATGGCTCAGCAGGTAAAGATTCCGCCTGCAGTGGCAGGAGGAGACCCGGGTTCAGTCCCTGGGTTGGGAAGATCCCCTGGAGAAGGATATGGCAACCCACTGCATTCTTCTTGCCGAGAAAATCCCATAGACAGAGGAAGCTGGCGGGCTACAGTCCTTGGGTCGCAAAGAGTCGTGAATGACTGAGAACGACACAAGATGTTTTAAGAAAGCAACAGGCAGTATAATAAGAGTCACCCTTGATGTTTAAGGCTAAAATTATGGCCCTGAGAGCTTTTGATCACCCAAAAATCTGCTCAGGCAGAATAATATTTCACAGAACTGGAATTTCCTATTCAAAGGCAGTACCTGAAGCTTTGCCTTTTCTGTCTTTCCAGTGTTCTGTCTTGGCCACAAAGAAAATAAAGTGGGATTTGGCAACTGAATGTGAATGTATTAACACAAGAACATAATCCAAAAATTGTTCTGTTTATTTTTTGTGTATGTGTTAAAGTTACTTTTTTGAAGCTTGAAAGTGAAAGTGTTAGTTGCTCAATAGTGTACGACCCTTTGCAACCTCATGGACTACAGCCTGCCAGGCTCTTCAGTCCATGGGATTCTTGGGCAAGAAAACTAGGGTAGCCTTTCCCTTCTCCAGGAGATCTTCCTGATCCAGTGATCTAATCCATGTCTCCTTCATTGCAGGCAGATTCTTTACCGTCTGAGCCACCAGGGAAGCCCTTTTGAAACTAAATTGAAATATAAATTGTAACTATTAATAGTTTGATTTAACCTACTATAAGTTATTTTTGGGATCAGAAAGCATGCCGCAGTGAAGGTTTCAGCTTCTATGGAAAACAAAGGAATAGACTAGATCCTATAAATATGATTTGGGTGGATAAGAACTGCTTTCTGTGGAACACCATCCCAACTGCTAACGAAAAATCTCATATTGATATTTCGTTTTTAACTTGGAAATAATTGTACTGATCATTGACAGAGTTAGGCCAGTCTTATAGATATCCTGAATGAGGAGCAGATTTGGTTTTCAATATCTTTGAGAAACATCACTTTGTAGTTGACATAAAAAAAAATGGTGTTGCTATTAAATGCTGAAAAGTGAAGAATGGGTTGCTAGCGAACAGCTACTTGTTCTCTGGGTTAGAAGAAATACTTTTGTCTGTCTTTTGATTTTCTGTCATATAACTTCAGTTAGAAGTAACCTTGCATTTGTATAATCTCTCCTGCCTCTGCTCAACCAGTTATGAGTAGAAAATATGAGAATATAGAATATAGTATTGTTATGACAGTGTTGTATGATTCCATCTGGGTGATTTCATTTTCTGTGCTGCTGTGTGTGTGTGTGTGTGTGTGTGTGTGTGTGTGTATGTTCCTAAAATGTCTACCATGACTATTTTCTAGTAAGAAAAAGACATCTACACATTTAAAAGAATAATAGTCTGTTTAATACCCTATCATTCTAGATGTATTGAAGACTAAACAAACCAATCCAAAACCTCCAATGTTATAAAATAAGAAAACAAAGATGGTATTTTAATAAATCCAAAGGAAGAAAGAATAGAAAGAATTTTCAGTAATAAATAAATTTGAAGATCAAATACAATGAACATGTAAAGTAAATAATTCTTGAGGTCAAAGTAATTTTAATTTACAAAATTAAATCATTTTTAAAAAATCTGTCTGCTTGGTATTACAAAATAAACTCTATATTTAAGAGAAAGAACCATCCATGTAATGCTGGAAGAAATATAAATTGCAATTAAAGCTTTTTTTTGGAGTACACTTGGAAAGTAATGATGAACATTTTATGCCTACACATCTTTGGATAACAGTTTTATTTCCAAGTCCCTCTTTTACAGACAGATGTGCAGATGTGCTGTTTTGCAAGTTGAAGGATATGCCCATTTTCCAGCTTGTCAGCAGAGACTTGTTAGGAGTTCACTATGTGGCAAGTACTTCTCTCATAAAGGATGTCAGACAGAAGGGTCTTATTCACAGCAAGGGGAGCAAGTAAACACATGTGAGGAAATGCATGTATGAGATCATTTCAGAGAGTACTGAGTACTCGAAATGAGTAAAGAAGGTATACTAGAAACTTGGCAAGATCCCCTGAAGGAAAGAGCAACCCACTCCAGTATTCTTGCCTGGAAGTCCCATGGACAGAGAAGCCTGGCAGGCTACAGTCCATGGTGTCGCAAACAGTCAGATGCTACTGAGCGACTGAGCAACAGACAAATATAAATTAGACTGTTTATATCAAGAGTTCTAGAAAGACCTCAGGAAGGAAGCGGCCTCTGGGCTGAGAGGTGAGAAAGCAGGAGGAGCAGCCTCCCAGCATCTCGGAGCAGGATGCTGCATGTAGATGCAGAGACCAAGAGCCAGAGGAGCGCAGTGGCTCGGAGCTGATGGAAGAGGCTCTGGGGAAAGTGGGCTCCAAGTTCCACAGACACTGTAGGCTGCAGCAAAGGCTTCAAGCTCAAGTGTATCGTTAATGTTTGAAACACTGAACACTTTGGGGAAAAAATCTACATTCATCAATATGGGAATGGTTAAATTATTAAATTACTGTAAACTTCTCTCTAGATGTTTAATAACTGGGGAAGCTCTGTGTTTATTGACATTGAGCAATGTTAGTTCAGTTCAGTTGCTCAGTCATGTCCGACTCTGCAATGTTAGTCATGTCATTAAAGCTGCAGAACACTGAATATAATATATCATTAAAAGTATATCAAAATATACACAGAGAAAGATCTGGAAGCTACACAGAAATTCTATATTATGTATATTCTAATCGTGTCCGACTCTTTGCGACCCCATGTGCTGTAGCCTATCAGGCTCCTCCGTCCATGGGATTTTCCAGGCGAGAGTGCTGGAGTGGATTGCCATTTCCTTCTCCAGGGGATCTTCCCGACCCAGGAATCGAACCCTGGTCTCCCACATTGGGGGCAGACGCTTTGCCATCTGAGCCACCAGGAACATCTATCTATTTCTGATATAGTCTATATATATAGAAATTCTATTTTATTTCTATATTGTATATAGAAATTCTATATTAATAGTGATGGTAATGGAGAACTGAGTAGTGGTGAAAAGAGACTTTGATTTTCACTTTATACTCTTAATTTTTACTTACTTTTTTAAAAAAATGAACATGCACTTTATTCTTCACTTTCATGCATTGGAGAAGGAAATGGCAACCCACTCCAGTGTTCTTGCCTGGAGATTCCCAGGGACGGGGGAGCCTGGTGGGCTGCCGTCTCTGGGGTTGCACAGAGTTGGACATGACTGAAGTGACTTAGCAGCAGCAGCACTTTATTCTGTTATTGATCAAAATAAACAAACATAAAAACTACCATAACTATTAAAAAAAGAAAAGATTTAGAGAACTGGAAAAATTGGGGCAGCTTTTAGCCAAAGAAAGTCCTCTTCCACATACTGACAAAGTAAACAGATTGACAGTCTTTAAAAATGCCTGAGGGCTTGTTTTGCCTTGCATGGCTACCTTATGGAGTAAAAGCTCCAGACTTTCTGCAAGCTGACAGCCAGTTGTCATATTCCTGTTGCTTGTTTTTTTCCCACAAACTGCTTCCTGTCTGAACTCGTGCTCATTGTTGGAATCTAAGCCTTTCCTCCAGCTTCCTTACCTCTTGCATCTCCCAACCATGTCAGTCACACAGCCATTTTTTTAGCGTATGTTTCAGAACACATCAGAGAGAGGGCCAATTCCTTGCATGTTAAGGTAATCCTTTAAAGAGTGCTCTCTAACCAGGGTGAGCTTTCAAGATAAGGTCCCAAGAGTGGGCCTTTCTTCATTTGAAAGAGTATTTTGAGAACTTTCTTTGATGTTTGAAACTCCTCTTCTTCTGGCCTTCTACTTGCCAAAGTAGATGCTGTTTTAATATTGGGAGCATTTATTCTTGGGTTAATTATAGCCACAAGGAAGAAAGATTTGGAATTTGTCTGAACATTACTGTAGAATTTGAAAATATAGATTTGTGAACATATATGTTTGTGAAAATATATGTTATGAAACTGATGGCAAGTCTAGAAATTCAGTTTAAAAACAGTCCAGTTAAAAGGTCAGTGATGAAGACAACAGAGAAAATGGTTCCTATATAGTTTTACAGAGCAAGGCTCTAGCAGCGTGTTCATTTTGATTGTTCTTGGAGACATATAGCTCCAAGTATTTGTATTCTTGAGTTATGCCTGTGAAAGCTTGCATATACATAGTCTCATCAGGCTGGGGTTTGCTTTTACCTTGCTTATGAACTGATAAGTTGGCCTGCTGATACTTCCGACTGCTTGCAGAACACAGGAGTTCTTCGAGTTAAAGGCAAAACCTACATAGAATCAGCACAGCCATCACTGGTCTGAGTCACTGCCTCATACCCCTGGGGCCCCGGCCGTGAGATGATGGGCTTGGGTGGATGCTGCAGATGCTGAGGATACGAAGCCACTGCTTATGAAACAAGCCGTATGCAAGTCTGCTCTTTCTCCATGAGAGTCTCTGCCTTGTCTCTTAGGATTACCATTTGCATGAGAAACAGTGAGAAACTGCTTAAGTGGAAAGTGGACAGGGCCTTGACATCTGGGCACACCCAGCATGAGGCCAAAGGACTCCTTTCCAACAAAAATATAATTTTCTATCATGAGACCTAATAGTATATAATTATGTTAATATATGCACGCATAATACATATGCATTTAAATAGGTTTTTTTTAAAGATTTTTAAGAAATATATGGGATAACAGTGAACAATGATGATGTCTTTGCTTATTTGAAGAAAAAAAAGAAAATAGAACGAGCATTAAAATGTCATTTGGAGCACTGTCATTTGTCTTGTGCTGTCAATTACCCTAAGTTAGTATGGAAGAATACACAGAATTTCCAAATAGGTATATTCATTGGCCACTAAGTGGAGGTACGTTAAAGGATAATCCACCTTGAAGATATATGGGCCTATATAAAAAGAAATTTTTATATAGAAAGAAGGCTAGTGGTAACTCAACATTACAGCTTCAATGTGGAAGCCAAATTGAATTAAAATAACATAAAAGGACTTTTAAAAGAGGGCTATTCCACAACACACTTTGGATTGTCTCTGCATAAAAGAACTTTCAAAATGGGGCTTTTCCAGTGTGTGTGGGGTATGCGGTCCAAAGGAATGGACCACCACTCTGGGATGCTGCTGTTTGTCACAGTACTTAAAATATACTCCAAACTAGGCTAATTCATCTCAGAATTTTTTTTTTTTCCTATCCTAACCTGAAGAAAAATAAAATTGATTTAAAAAAAGTTTAGATTTCCTGGCATCTGATTACTTCAATTCAGTGCAGTTGCTAAGTCATGTCCAACTCTTTGCAATCCCAATAATTGCAGCACACCAGGCCTCCCTGTCCATCACCAACTCCTGGAGTTCACCCAAACTCTGGTCCACCAAGTTGGTGATGCCATCCAGCCATCTCATCCTCTGTCATCCCCTTCTCCTGCCCCCAATCCCTCCCAGCATCAGAGTCTTTTCCAATGAGTCAACTCCCTGCATGAGGTGGCCAAAGTACTGGAGATACAGCTTCAACATCAGTCCTTCCAAAGAACACCTAGGACTGATCTCCTTTAGGATGGACTGGTTGGATCTCCTTTCAGCCCAAAGGACTCTCAAGAGTCTTCTCCAGCACCACAGTTCAAAAGCATCAAGTCTTCGGCACTCAGCTTTCTTCACAGTCCAACTCTCACATCCATACATGACCACTAGAAAAACCACAGCTTGGACTAGACAGACCTTTGTTGGCAAAGTAATGTCTCTGCTTTTGAATATACTATCTAGGTTGGTCATAACTTTCCTTCCAAGGAGTAAGTGTCTTTTAATTTCATGGCTGCAATCACCATCTGCAGTGATTTTGAAGCCCCAAAAAACAAAGTCTGACACTGTTTCCACTGTTTCCCCATCTATTTCCCATGAAGTGATGGGACCAGATGCCATGATCTTAGTTTCCTGAATGTTGCGCTTTAAGCCAACTTTTTCACTCTGCTCTTTCACTTTCATTAAGAGGCTCTTTAGTTCTTCTTCACTTTCTGCCATAACGGTGGTATCATCTGCATATCTGTGCTTATTGATATTTCTCCCTGCAATCTTGCTTCCAGCTTGTGCTTCTTCCAGCCCAGCGTTTCTCATGATGTACTCTGCATATAAGTTAAATAAGCAGGGTGACAATATACAGCTGATTGCAGCACTTCATGGCAAATAGAGTGGGATACAATGGAAACAGTGACAGACTATATTTTCTTGGGCTCCAAAATCACTGCAGATGGTGACTGCAGCCACGAAATTAAAAGATGCTTGATCCTTGGAAGAAACGCTACAACCAACCTAGACAGCATATTAAAAAGCAGAAACATTACTTTACCAACAAAGGTCCATCTAGTGAAAGCTATGGTTTTTCCAGTTGTCGTGTATGGATGTAAGAGTTGAACTATGAAGAAGGCTGAATGCCAAAGAACTGATGTTTTTGAACTGTAATTGTTGAGAAGACTCTTGAGAGTCCCTTGGACTGCAAGGAGATCCACCCCATCTATCCTAAAGGAAGTCAGTCCTGAATATTGTTGGAAGGATTGATGCTGAAGCTCCAGTACTTTGGCCATCTGATGCGAAGAACTGACTCATTGGAAAAGACCTGATGCTGGGAAAGTTTGAGGGCAGGATAAGAAGGGGATGAGAGAAGATGAGATGGTTGGATGGCATCACTGATTCAATGGACATGAGTTTGAATAACCTCTGGGAGTTGGTGATGGAAAGGGGAGCCTTGTGTGCTGCAATCCATGGGGTCACAGAGTTGGACATGACTGAACTGAATCAAAGGTTTTATTAGAGCTGATTTTCACTTTTATTAAGCTTTAGCTTGAATAGGATTATATTACAGTTATTTTAAATGATACTTATTTCTGATGGTTAAACTCCTTCATTCATCCAATATATCAGTGCTTTACTATTACTTTCTTAAAGATAGGTAACTAATCATTGTAATAGTTTGTATTATAGAAATGTGTTTTATATATTCCATACAGTAAATTCTAAAATTTATAGCATGCAGCTTATAAAGCATGCAATTTTATGTACTGGAGGGAAAAAAAGAGGGAATATTCATGAGATGATTTGATTTTTCATAAATTAGACCTGTTGAGTCAACTTATAAATTGACAAATGGAAGAAATAGCATGTTCTTTGAGGCTTCATAATTTATCTACCAAACTGTAATTTTAGAAGTGAATATCTTTTTGATGCTTCCCTTTGGAACACTTCAAGATTTATTTGGCAACATGTTTTTGAATCTTTTACTTTTAAACATTTGTCACACACAATATAGAATATGAGTGATTCATCACTGAAAACTTGTGAGTTGCACAGTTCCTCTTTTTCATAATTCATATAAATGCCTTCCATGCTATCAGGGTAGAGCTGTAGTCTCCAGGTCTCATTTTTTGGCCTTTATTTGTTACTAGGTCTTTAGTGGTTTCCCCTAGAATGTTATATTTATTGGCCTCGAGGTTCAATTTGTTACCAGACTATAGTTGCTCACAGAGATTGGAAGTACATAGACTCTTTGACATATTAATACTACAAATTTACCCCTGATTTTTTGGTGTGTGTGTCTGTGTGTGAAAAAACTTAAACCTAATTTAAGCAGAATATCAAACTCATGCAGAGTGCTGCAAAGTCATATGACTTTGGATGAATAAAGAATAAGCAATTAAAAAGACAGGGAAGAGAATTTCCGCACGTCTTTATTCATTTGCCTGTCTGTATTACTTGACTCAGGCTAGTATAACAAAATACTACAGGCTAGGAGTTTTAAACATCAGACATTATTTCTCACAATTCTGAAAGTTGGGAGTCCAAGAACAAGGTGCTGTCATACTCCATTCTTGGTGAGAAGGTTTCCTGACTTGCAGATAGCCACTTCTCACTATGTCCTCACATGGCACAGACAGAGGAGTTGCTGTTCTCAATTAAAGCCATTGATTTCATCATAAGAACTGCACCCTCATGATTTAATCTAAGCCTTTTATCTATTGCCCTATCCCACTGAAGGTTTGGGCTTCAACATAGGAATTTGCAGACTATAGTTTAGTTCACCACTCTCTCAGTGTCTCATCCCTAACCAGTTCGAAATATAAAATCAATTTCCGAAGTAAAAATATAACCATATCAACCTGACTGATGTTTGTAAGTTACACTTTCCCCACTGGTGAAGGGCACTTCTTCCCAGCTAATCAGATGGATTGTGTTCTTCTAGAGTCAGCATCAAAGGCACTGGATGAGATGCCTAAGTTTCTGATGAGAATATTTGACTTAAGATGAAAGAAACTTCTAAAATGCTAGGACTTTGCTTTTATTTTCCATTCTAATTTTCTTGAAATCTCAAAGCTGTCAAAAAATTTAATTGGAAAACTCATCATTTATCTGTGCTGTTTTCATAGAAAGACCTGTTCCTTTTCCTCTACCCCCCCCTTTTTTTTGTCCCTGACCAATGTACCCCATAGCCTGCCAGTCTCCTCTGTCCATGGGGTTCTCCAGGCAAGAATACTGGAGAGGGTAGCCATTCCCTTCTCTAGGGGATCTTCCTGACCCAGGGATCAAACCCTGATCTCCTGCATTGCAGGAAAATTCTTTACCATCTGAGCCACCAGGAAAGCCCTCAATATACCCCACACGCAGCAAAAACAGAGTTACTGACTTACTAAGTTTAGTAACTTTAGGCAGAGTTCCAGCATTAACCATTGGCTCATGCATGGTGCGCTGAGGAAGCACGAACATGAAAGAGCACCAGGAGCTTCGAGAGAACCCAATCATGGCCAGTGTTTTCCTTTTGCTTCTTGGTCTCTGAAAGATATCTGGTTTATATGGTGTCATGCTATTGGATTTCTTTTAAAGAACAAACAACTTCTTCCTTTAAATGCTAGCCTTGATGGTGGTTTAGTCACGAAGTTGTGTCCGACTCTTGCCATCCCATGGACTGTAGCCCTCCAGGTTTCTCTCTCCATGGGATTCTCCAGTCAAGAATACTGCAGTGGGTTGACATTTCCTTCTTCAGGGGATCTTCCCAATGCAGGAGTCAAACCCAGTCTCTTGCACTGCGGGCAGATTCTTTACCCACTGAGCTCCCAGGGAAGCATTAATGCTAGCCTTAGGATTCCAAAAAGAAGAAAGGGTATCTACCTGGAAGTAAGGACGGGACAGGTACTTTATAGGAAATTATGGAACACAACTGGTATTGGAGAAGACCCTTGAGAGCCCCTTGGACTGCCAGGAGATCCAAGCAGTCCATCCTAAAGGAGATCAGTCCTGGGTGTTCATTGGCAGGACTGATGCTGAAGCTGAAACTCCAGTACTTTGGCCACCTGATACGAGGAACTGACTCATTTGAAAAGACTCTGATGATGGGAAAGATTGAAGGCGGGAGGTGAAGGGGAAGAAAGAGGATGAGATGATTGGATGGCATCACTGATTCAATGGACATGAGTTTGAGTAAGCTCCAGGAGTTGGTGATGGACTGGGAGGCTTGGCGTGCTGCAGTCCATGGGGTCTCAAAGAGTCACACACGACTAAGCGACTGAACTGAACTGCACTGAACTGAGCTTACAGAACACAACTACATAAAGGTTAACATTATTTTGAGAGAAAATCCTTTCTCTTTCAAATGCTGTTAATTTATTTACCACTTACTTTCAAAGGAAAGTGAATAAATGCAAACATTCGGGAATATATAATATAAATAAGGCATTTTCCAAGTAAATAATCCACAGCAATATTAGAAATTGTTTAAGAATACCTGGTTGGAAAGCTTAAAAAATGAACATGGCAGATTAGAATAGAGAAAAAGAAATAAACTGACCATAGTTTGCACTATTGGAAATAAAACTTTTTTTTTTTTTTTTTTTTTAGTGACAAGGGTTGCCTTTATTTACTCTGACATGAATACGAAGATTTTTGCAATGTTAGTTTTAAGAGTCCAGCTCTTTTTTTCTTTGTAAGTGCATTCCCGAAAACAGACCTCAGAAGTAACAAAACTTAATATATTGTTCAGAGATACATGGCATTTTAAAAATACGTAAGGGGACAGTAAGTCAGATCTGGGCTAGTGGTTCCCTCTAAGACAAAGGCATCAGAATACGGCTCGCAGTAGCTGCTCTGATCCTGATGGTGTTCTCATTCTCAGGTAACCTAGTGAGTCACAGTTTAGTTTGTTTATTGTGCTTTGTAAGTACATGTACATGCGACATTATACTCTTGTACATATCAAACACAGAAAAACAGTTTAAAAGCTAAATTAAGACAGACTTCAGTAAGAAAATTAGCCTATATGCAGAGTTTCACTGCTTATACTTTCCAAAATGAAACCAAAGTCAAAAAGTCAAGAGGCAGTCATTTCTGTCTTATCTTCTCTGGATTAGCCATCCTTTGTACTTTGTATCATCCTACCCAGTTTCTGAAACATCCACCAAATTGATTTCTCTTTTGGATATGTTCCATAAAATATGGTATCCCAATGACACATGATATTCTAAAGTGTATTCTTATTAGTGGGATGTAGAGTAGAATTTACTCCCCCTCCCCCCCCCCACCTTGTTCAGGACATAATAGTTTTGTTATGCCTGCCAATGCAGGAGACATAAGAGACACAGGTTCAGTCCCTGGCTTGGGACGATCTCCTGGAGAAGGAAACGGCAGCCCACTCCAGCATTCTTGCCTGGAAAATCCCATGGACAGAGGAACCTGAAGGGCTACAGTCCATGGGGTCGCAGAGTCAGGCACGACTGACGTGACTTAGAACGCATGCAGTTCAGCCTACGATCACACCAGCTCTTTGAGCCGTCATATTAGTTTTGTTTTATTTTAAAGTAATGGAGCAAAGAGAAAGAGGAAATCAACCTCATTTCCTATTTACATAGAGATGCCATGTAAATACATTATGTTTAGGGAGATTTTAATAAGTGAAAATATAATTAGTGAAAATAGGGAAACTTACGAAGTACTATATGACACCGAAGGAACCAGAAATCTGACAGTTTAGAAAATATTTTGAAAAATAGTGCTTCATGATACATTGTTAATGCAGTTCTAAACATTCTTAAATCATTGCTTCCCAAAGCATGGTCTGTGGTAGTTTGTTCTGTAGGCTATTTATGGTTTCTGTGGAAAGAGAATGCCAGTGAAGTAATGCAGCGAACACTTAATGAAAGCTGCGTGTTAACTGTAGGACATTTCCAATGCTACTAGTAGGCTAATGTCTATTTTTCACAGAATAGTCAGTGCTCCTCAAACCTATTTGGTCACAGGACACTTTCCTTAGAGCACTTCAAGAGGTTGGTGTTGACGTGGTTTGGAAAGTACTGCTTTAGATACCTCAAAGGCAGGAAATGAGATGGTTTATAACCGTGGTTTTCAAATTTTAAAATGTATGCTTAGTAATAACAAGGAAAAAAACGGAGATATGGTACTCAAGATTTTATTCTCTCCTGAGGAAATGCTGTGGAGATTTCAGTAAATTAAGGCAGTAAAAAGATTATTGGATTAGAAGCGGCTGAATTCTGTTTTGATCCCATCACTAAGTTTCGGGACAGAACAGCTGGAAGTCTACTGGCCTTAATTTCTAGCTCTATAAAAGCAGTTCACTCAAATTTCCCACCAGTTCTAACTTATATAAAAAAGGCTTGAGAGGTCATTGAACTAGTACAAAGTATATAACTGTACCAAACATTCTGAACGTCTTTGCCAAACTAAAGCTAGGAAATTGATTCAATCTGTGTTTTATTGAGTAATTTCCATTTGCCTGGTGGTGATCCTCTTCAACAGAGCTTCCCTGTGACTCAGTATGTTTGTATGGGGTCCGTGGCATGGAGAATGGGGACAGATGATTTAGACAAAATGTACACAAATATGTGAACAAGACAATTTCTGAGAGATCAAAAGCCAGGTATGCTTTTGACACATTGAATTTCTTTTCAAAAGAAAGGAGATATGAAGACTTCAAATCTGCAAAGAATTCTAAGCATTTCCGTCGGTTCAGTCACTCAGTTCTGTCCGACTCTTTGTGACCCCCATGACGCCCAGCTTCCCTGTCCATCACCAACTCCCAGAGCTTGCTCACACTCATGTCCATCGAGTTGGCGATTTCATTTCAGTACTGGAATACTAAGCTGATTGAATCAGATTGTGGCAGTATTTGAGAGTCTATAGGAATAGGAAGAAGCATGCTGGATGACTTATAGTATGACAAGTAAGCATTTTGGAAAAATATTCTGAACTATTGGGTTGATGATATGATAGTGTTGGTCCTAGCACCACCACTAAATAAAGGCTTTTGAGAACATTTACAGTGGACATTAGTACAGGAAAAACTTCTCACCCAACATGAGACTAAAAATAAAAATAAAGAGAGCATTCTAAATTATGGAGCGAGTTTAATTTTGCTCATTCATAGGGAGAAAAAAAACACTTTAGTTTTAAATTAAGCATGCTGTGTTCAGTCCCCATCTATTTATCTTATCTACTTAAAATTTAAATTATGCTATTATGGTGCAATTTAAATTTGGGGAAAAAAATACATACATTTTCAAGACCTGAAATCAAACCTTGAAAATGAGGAGGCCAGCTTTTAATTGCTAGAATTATAATACCCCCTGTGTCCTTTCTTGATGTTTCTATTACTAAGCAAGTACTAATTTTAGAACAGCAATGGAAAAGAAAACAATTAGACATTCATGAGAGGGAAATGATTTTTACAGTAATGTGACTATTCTGCTTTAACCTACTTTCACCAATATCTTTTTATCCATGTCCTTCATTTTGACAATGTTACTTTCCACATGTGACTGGAAGTCTTTATCTACCCAAACATAAGAGCTTTTCCTAAATCAAGATGTTACCAGAATGCATTAACTTACAGTGACCTAACAGGAATTTTTTACTACAGGCACAGTTTTTCCCGAAACAGCAATTCAGCCTCAGAAACCCTGAGCTCATTGGGTTTTCATCAGTCTACAGAACATACACGGGTCAAGGAAGCTTGAAGAGCAGTCCTTTGCGTGGGAGGTTTAAGTAAAAGGGCCCCCCTTGTTTACTGTGGCTGCTTCCTGTAATCTGCCTTTTCTGCCCGTCTGCGGAGAGCTTGCTCATCAAGAGGAGCTCTGGTTCTCAGTGCCACCTGCATGAGTCTTCCGGATGTCTCCACCCATATAATTGCAGCTGCTGCTGTTTTGAGTCCGAGTCTCAGATACTTTTGAATCACTCCGTAGTGATTACTGAGCTTCCCACCCCCGTTTGTATGTGTCTGGCCCAGCCAGGTGTGCAGCAGCAGATAGCATTCCTGTGTCTGCAGGAGGGGCCTCGGTACCTTTCTTGGGATCTAGCTTTGTCACTGAGTGTTGAATAGCTCCGAGGTGATAGGAAAACCATCCTGATTAATACGTTATCTCCCTTGGTCCTTTCTTTAATTTATAAAATTGCTTGATTTACCTCTAATGGATTTCACTACCTGGCAATGAGCATGACTAGGGGATAATAAAGAAGGAAGAGGAGGAAAAGGAAGAGAAGAGGAAAATCCCATTGAAAAGATTTTTTAAAGCTCTGTTTTTGTATAATTTATATATATATATAATCAGCACTCTCAAGATAACATAGCCATCACCTCAAAAAGTTTCTCCAGCTCCTTCATAATCCCTCTGTTTCAGCTCTCCCATGACCCCATGCTACCTCTAACTTGCTTTCTGTCCAGAATTTTCTGGAATGTTATGTACATGGAACCGCACAGCTTATACATTTTGACCTAATTCTTTGATTCAGTGTAATGAGTTTGAGAGTCATTCATGTTATAGTGTGTGTATTACCAGTTCCCTCATTTTGTGGCTAATATTCCATTGCAGGTATATACTGCACTTGGTTTATCCACTTTCCTGTTGATAAATCTTTGAGTTGTTTACAGGTTTTGGCTATTATAACTAAAGCTGAGCAGGATACACAGTCTTTGTGTAGTGTGTTTTTCTTTCTCTTGAGTAAATGACTAGGTGTGAAGTGGCCTGATCATATGATTAAGTACATATTTAAATTATTAAGAAGCTTCCAGACAACTCTCCATGGTAATTGTATCAGTTTTCATTTGCACTAGGGATATAGAAGAATTCCGATAGTTTTAGAATGTTCTTAACACTTGGTTTGGTCTTCCAACTGTTGATTTAATTTTAGCCATTCTAATAAGTGTGTGTGTCCATACTAAGTCACTTCAGTCCTCTCCGACTCTTTGCAACCTCATGGACTATAGCCCACCAGCCCCCTCTGTCCATGGGATTCTCCAGGCAAGAGTACTGGGGTGGGTTGCTGTTTCATCCTCCAGGGCATCTTCCTGACCCAGGGATGGGCCCCTCATCTCTTTCATCTCCTGCATTGGCATGTGGGTTCTTTACCATGAGTGCCCCCTGGGAAGCCCCTGAAGTTGTGCTGTCTACTCAGTCATGTCCGGCTGTTGGTGACCCCATGGACTGCAGCACACCTCGCTTCCATGATCTTCACTATCTCCCTTTGATACACTCTTTGAGTTTACTCAAACTTATGTCCATTTAGTCAGTGACGCCATCCAACCATTTCATCTCTGTTCCTACCTTCTCCTCTTGCCCTCAGTCTTTCTTAATATCAAGGTCTTTTCCAGTGAATGTGTAGTGATATCTTATTGTGATTCTAAGTTGCATTTCTCTAACAAGATAATGATCTTGAAAGTATTCTTGTGTATTGTTCAATTGCTAAGTCATGGCTGACTCTTTGCGACTCCATGGACTGGGGGCTCCTCTGTCCATGGGGCTTTCCAGGCAAGAATACTGGGGTGGGTTGCCATTTTCTTCTCCAGGGGGATCATTTCAACCCAGGAATCAATCCTGGATCTTCTGCATTGCAGGCAGATTCTTTACTGTCTGAGCCAATATTCCAGGTCATTTGTATTGCCATATGAATTACAGAATCACTTTGTCAGTTTCTAAAAGGAAAAAAATTAACCAGCTAATCAATCAGTCCTGCTGGGATTTGAATTGCAGTGAATTCATAGACCTACTTTGAGAGAATTGAATTAACAATACTGCATCTTCTAACCCATAAACTAAATATCCCTCTCCGTTTATTTTAGTCAACTTTATTTTCTCTCACCAGTGTTATTTGGTTTTAGTGAATTGATCTTTCATATCTTTTGTCAATGTATTCCTATTTTAGTATTTTTCATAATACCATAAATGGTATTTTTTAAAAATAACTTTTTTTTTTACCATAAAACCAAAGGGTAATAATGTTTTATTTACGAGAAATACAATTATTTGATATCATGTGCTTGGCTCATTGGTCACTGTGATGATTTTCAGTGTTTAGCAAAAATTTTTAAAGGAAAATTACAATGGTAGAGGATGGCAGTGTTACAAAACTTGGCACAGGTGTGTGTGATGGGAGTGGTCTAGGAACAGTCCCAACTGTGTCCCTATATAGAACTGTTCTTAAACTATCATATTTACCTGTTGCCTGGGTTATAAGAAGATGACAGGCTGTTAAGCCATCACCAATAGTTTTCTTTGTTTGTTTGTTTACTTAAATATATACAATTTTATTTGTCTATTATATATCAGTAAAACTGGAAAAATAATATATACTGTTTGAAACACAACCCAAATTTATTTGCCTAGCAGACCTGTATGTAATTTCTAACAGAGGAGGAATTTCCCACTGTGTTAAGTGTGAAATATATTTAAAGAGAATAAACATAAATATATATATATATATTTATATATATATACAGAGGAGAAAAAAATTTGCTGGCTAAGATTGCCGTTAAATTTTTTAATTTCTAACTACTTTTTCAGTTTATAGAAAGAAATAATTTTGTACATGGCGCTTGTATCTTCCAACTTGGCTAAACTGATTTATTGCTTCTAGTAGTTTCATTTTATTTTTTTAGATTCCGTAGGATTTTTTAAAGAGATGGTCATGCTATCTTTGAATAATGATAGGTACTATTCTTTCTTCCCAAACTGGATTTCCTTTATTTCTTTATTATGATTTACTGCATCAGCTAAAAATTTCAGTACAATGAAAGTGGCAAGACAAGCATTGGCACATTTACTTCCGTTTTTAGGATAAAAGCCTTTAATCTTTCACCATTAAGTATGGGGTCAGTTGTAGGTTGTTTCACATGCCCCTTATCAGGCTGAGGAAGTTCACTTCCATTCCTAACTTGCTGACAGTTTGTATCAGAGGTGGATGTTAGCGCTTTTTCAAATTCCTTTTTGTGCCAATTAATATAAACTACAATTTTTTAATTTTTTCTTTTGTTAATATATGAAAGAAAGTGATACAGTAAAGGATTTTTTAAATGTAAAATCAACCTAGCATTGCTGTGATAAACTCTGCTTGACTATAATATAGTATATTTTTGGATTTTGGGGGGCGTGGTTTATATATGTGGTTATGAGAAATATTATTACTAGTCTGCAGAATGTTTTCAATGTCTTTCTATGGCTTTGGTGCTACTGCTATCCTGATTTCGTTGAGATGGTTGGGAAGACGTTATTACTTTTCATCTTCCTGAGAAAATTTGTATAGAATCCATATTATTTTTTCTCTAAATGTTTAATAGAATTTGCTAGAAACTTTTTAACTGCAAACTCGTTTTCTCCAATGAAATATAATAGGTCTATTCAGGTTATCTCTTTATTCTTGACTAAGTTTTAGTAGACTTTATCTTTCAAGGAATTTGCCATTTCATCTGAGTTATCATATTTACTGGCATAAGATTGTTCATAATATTCCTTTTTTAATCTTTTTAATATCTGTATGACTATAGTGATGCTACTTCTGTCATTGTTTATATTGTAATTTATGTCTTCTCTCTCTGGCCAGAAGTTTATCTCCTTTATTGATCTTTAAGAATCAGTGTTCAATATTACAGATTTTTCTCTTTGTTTTTCTCCTTTTCATATCATTGTGGATCAAATTATAGCTGATAGACAAATCCAGCTCTATTTTTGTTTAGCCTCATCTCTGTGAATGACGTTTACATTTTAATGTACATTTATTTATTTCCTTGCTCTTTACAGGAAAAGTCGGCTGATCTGTACTATATATCATGTAGTCTGCTCACTGTTGAAGGGCTTCCCTGGTGGCTCAGAGGTTAAAGCGTCTGCCTGCAATGCGGGAGACATGGGTTTGATCCCTGGGTTCGGAAGATCCCCTGGAGAAGGAAATGGCAACCCACTCCAGTATTCTTGCCTGGAGAATCCCATGGACGAAGGAGCCTGGTGGGCTATAGCCCACAGGGTCACAAAGAGTCAGACACAACTGAGCGACTTCACCCACTCACTGTTGATCACTTCATTCTTCTTTATGATTTGAGTTCATTTTCTTCTGATACAGTAATTCATTGAAACAAATTTCCATCTAGATACCATTTTCTGTTTTTCTCCTCTTTTGTGTATTTCCCATTTCCCATTTCTCTGCTTTAGGTTTAATTATTTTAAAAAGAATTCATTTTATCTTTGTAGCTTTCGTTCTGGAGAGTTCCTATCGCTGTATCTTTGTTAATCTTTTCTGCTATTATGTCTCTCCAACCCTTACTTCTGTCTCGTATCTACCTTTTATCTCACACATTATAATTTTCAACTCTCAAAGTTAGATTTTCTTTCATATCTTCTATGTTTCTACTTCCCAGATAGCAGTAGTGGTAAGGAACTTGCCCATCAATACAGGAGACTTAACAGATGCGGTTTCAATCCCTGGGTCAGGAAGGTTCCCCTGGAGAAGGAAATGGCAACCCACTCCAGTATGCTCGAGTGGATAATCCCATGGCGAGAGGAGCCTGATGGGCTATACAGCCCATAGCATCACAGAGTCGGACACGACTGAGGTGACTGAGCACGCATGTTTTTCCCTGGTGGCTCAGTGGTAAAGAATGTGCCTTGCAATGCGGAAGATGTGGGTTTGATCCCCTTTGTCAGGAAGATCCTCTGGAGCAAGGGAATGGCTATCCACTCCAGTATTCTTGCCTGGAGAATTCTATGGAGCCTGGCAGGCTACAGTCCAAGGGGTTGCAAAGTCAGACACGACTGAGTGAGTCTCACACACACCCATGTATATACTTAACATTCTGAGATATGGAGTAGAGTTATGTTAGCTTTTTCAAAGTCTTTTCCCTGTAGGCTCTCTTGATTGATTTTTCTCCTCATTAGGGTCTTAGTTATCTGCTTTTTTGATTATGAGCTAATTTTTTATTAGCTGTCAGGTATTGTGATTTATGGACTCCCCATGTGGCAAAGAATCCCCTTTCTAAGAAGGAGACATGTATTTGACCCTGGGTTTGGAAGATCCCCTGGAAAAGGAAATGGCAACCCACTCAAGTATTCTTGCCTGGGAAATCCCATGAACAGAGGAGCCTGGCAGGATACAGTCCATGAGGCTGCAAACAGTTGGACGTGACGTAGCGACTCAACAGCATTGTGGTTTATAGTATGTTAAGTGTTGGATCTTTTTTCTATTGAGGTTTGATTTTGGACACAGCTACATTACTTGGGAATAGTTTGATCCTTGCGACTGCCTGTTCATTTGTTGGACAGAACTGGAACGTTGCTCAGTCTCAGTTCAGTTCAGTTGCTTAGTCGTGTCCCACTCTGCGACCCCATGGACTGTAGAACACCAGGCTTCCCTGTTCATCACCAACTCTCAGAGCTTACTCAGACTCATGTTCATGGAGTTGGTGATGCCATCCAACCATCTCATCCTGTGTCGTGCCTTCTCCTCCTGCCTTCAATCCCCAGCATCAGGGTCTTTTCCAATGAGTCAGTTCTTTGCTTCAGGTGGACAAAGTATTGGAGTTTCAGCTTCAATCCTTCCAATGAATATTCACATACTGTTGAAGCCTGGCTTGGAGAATTTTGAGCATTACTTTGCTAGTGTGTGAGGTGAGTGCAATTGTGCAGTAGTTTCAGCATTCTTTGGCATTGCCTTTCTTTGGAATTGGAATGAAAACTGACCTTTTCCACTTCTGTGGCCAATGCTGTTTTCCAAATTTTCTGACATGTTGAGTGCAGCACTTTCACAGCATCATCTTTTTGGATTTGAAAGAGCTCAACTGGAGTTCCATCCCCTCCACTAGCTATTTTTGGAGTGATGCTTCCTAAGGCCCACTTGACTTCATATTCCAGAATGTCTTGTTTAGGTGACTGATCACACCATCGTGGCTATCTGGGTCATTAAGATGTTTTTAGTATACTTTTTCTGTGTATTCTTGCCATCTATTCTTAATATCTTCTGCTTCTGTTAGGTCCATAACATTTCTGTCCTTTATTGTGCCCATCTTTGTATGATATGTTCCCTTGGTACATATCTAATTATCTTAAAGAGATCTCTAGTCTTTCCCATTCTATTGTTTTCCTCTGTTTCTTCACATTGATCACTGAGGAAGGCTTTCTTATCTGTCCTTACTATTCTTTGGAACTCTGCATTCAAATGGGTATATCTTTCCTTTTGTCCTTTGCTTTTCACTTCTCTTCTTTTCCTAGCTATTTGTAAGGCCTCCTCAGACAACCATTTTGCCTTTTTTTGCATTGCTTTTTCTTGGAGGTCTTGTTCAGTGCCTCATGTACAACATCAGGAACCTCTGTCCATAGTTCTTCAGTCACTCTATCAGAACTAATCCCTTAAATGGCTTTGTCACTTACATTGTATAATCGTTGGGGATTTGATTTACGTCATACCTGGATGGTCTAGTCATTTTCCGTATGTTCTTCAATTCAAGTCTGAATTTTACAATAAGGAGTTCATGATCTGAGTCACAGTCAGCTCCTGGTCTTGTTTTTGCTGACTGTACAGAGTTTTTCCTTCTTGGGCTGCAGAAAATATAATCAGTCTGAGTTTGGTGTTGACCATCTGTCCTTGTGTAGAGTCTTCTCTTGCTCCTTCTAGGTCTCATTATTTGTAATACTGAAGCACTGCTGTACTTTGCTCCCTTCCCAGCAAGCTGTGTGTGAGGCAGGATGTTTTCCATCTGACTGGTGGGAGGAGGAGCTACTCCTGACCCGCTGTGGGCCCTGGGCACTGTGTTCTCTAGTTCCTCCAAGTGGTACTTTCAGTACCTTGGACAGTTTCCCCTCACATGTGTAGCTGGACAGGAAGGGGCCTCTGCAAACCTCTGTTGAGGTGTCTCTGAGCATCTCTCTAGGATTTTCCTTTGTGAATTTTATCTCTCCTTCCTCAATTCTCAATTCTCAGTTCTATCTCCTCAATTTATGGAATCCTTCAGATTTTGCCTGGGTTTCTCTCTGTACCCCAGCCTGGAATCTCCCTAAAGACAGTAAGTTCGAGTAAGTGTAGGGCTCACCTCATTTGTTTCCATCTCTTAAGGGTCACTGTTTTTTCAATGCTTGATACCCAGTATTTGGGGAGCCATTGTTTCAAGTCAAATCATTACCAAAACTGTTTAATGGGCTAAAGTTAATTGCTCAGTCTTGTCTGACTCTTTCAGACTGCATGGACTGCAGACTGCCGGATTTCTCTGTCCATGGAGTCTCCAATGAAGAGACCTCTAGTTAAAAGAAGGTTGTGTAACCTGTTTCTCCCAATAAAAAGAGAGGGAACCAAAGATAAAAATTAAGTAATAAAATTAACAAATGTCATTTTGACACATAGAATCAAGAACCAAATAGTACATTTAAAAATATGTTTATGACAATTCATTACAATTGAGTCATAAAAATAGATTGAACAAAATCAAGAATTAGTTTCCTATACACAGAATTCTCTGACCACAGTGCAGCTGATTTGGAAATACAGATTTCTATAGTAAACAACACTGTATTGATGATACAGTGACTAGTCAATCCATGCTTAGAAATTAACAAATATACTTCTAAATCACTACTAGATCAGACTTCCCTTGTAGCTCAGTTGATAAAGAATCCTCCTGCAATGCAGGAGACTTGAGTTCAATTCCTGCATCAGGAAGATCCCCCGGAGAAGGAAATGGCAACCCACTCCAGTATTCTTGCCTGGAGAATCCCATGGACAGAGGAGCCTGGCAAGTTATAGTCCATGGGATTGCAGGAGTCGCACATAACTTAGTGACTAAACCAGCACCACACAGGTGAAACAATTATTCTGAGATGTTGGAAATTTTTTTCTTTCTTAAAGACGAAATCACAAAGAAATCAGAAGGTTAAGAATGGAACAGTTTTAGATAAAAATCCTACACATTAAAACTTGTTCCAGGTATGTGCCTATAGTGGCTCTTCAAGGAAAAATTATTTGCTTATTTTGTTTTTATTTTATTAGAAAAAGAACAGAAGCTGAAAATTAGTGAGATAACCATTCAATATAAGTCATCAGAAAAAAAAAACAGAATAAACTCAAAGAAAATACATCAATAATTGGATAAAGATAAAATTAGGGATTTTATCTTTAATTATAAATATAAAATTAGAATAAGAAAATAAAGATAAAATAAAAACAAAGAAAATGGATAAAAATATCAGATGATAGATTTAGAAAAGAATCATAAAGGCACAGTAAACAATACTAAAGAATCAAAAAGTAGATATATCTAAGATAATTCTGAAATCAAAATTATATTAAAGAATATATAACCAATTACATGCAGTAAATCTGAAAACATAAAAATGCATCCTTTTAAGAACAATATCTTATCAAAGCTGATTTAATAAATACTCATGAAATAAATTTATTTAGAAATATTCTCATTAAGAAATATCCAGCCTAGATAGTTTTATTGGCCTTGGTGAATTTTTCTTAACAGTCAGGGAGCTAATTCCTAACCAAATATTTTCTGAAAAGAATACATTTTCCCCTTGGTATCAGAAAAGAAATATCCCACTCCAACCAGCATTTGATTACCTTAATTGTTAAAATGAATAAAGTTAGTAAAGGAACAGAAATTATTGGCCAGTTTTATTTACAACCATAGATATAAAAGTCTTCAATAAAATTCTCAGAAACCAAATTTAGGAATAAACATAAGGGGTTATATATCATGACCCAGTAAAGTTAGTATTGGATATACTTGTTTTATTAACAGTAATGTAACTCACTGTATTAATAGAAAATAAATTATATCATCTAAATAGATGATAACATTATTTCATAAGATTAAACATGAATTTATGCTTATAACTTATTCAACTAGTAATACATGGGAATGTCCTTAATCTCTTAAAAAGGATCTATGTTAAAAAATTGTAACAAATATGGCAAGACAACTAGATAAGTATGAGCAGTGTAATAAAGTATAATAGGGCTGTAAAAATAGAACAGAAACTATTACGTTTGGATATAAAGAAAGAAAACAATTTCTAGTCATAGTTGATGTGACTGTCTATGCAAAACACCTAAAAGAATATAAAGACATGCCATCCAAGTTCATAAGAGAAGAGAGAATCCATAAGTTTATAAGAGAGTTTGTTCATAAGAGAAAAGTTCACAGGAGAATTTCTTTGCTGGATAAAAGTTCAACGTACAGAAATCAATTGCACCAGCCTGAAACTGTGATTTTTCTACGTTTCTATATATAATTTCATATTTCAGGACAGGTGGAACCTTGGAATCATCCAGCAGAAGATTTACAATGCCTTCATGAATGAAATGAGAAAACTTTATTGCTAGAGATTAAATAAAACCTCAGTATGTGGAGAGATCCGCTTTGAATCTCCGCAATCAGTCCTCTTGTTAACTGTCCCAGAATGCGTTCAGTAACCACAATATGCAATCAGTAAGGTGACTCATTATCTCATTACTTGGAAAGGGTGCGTGCCTATTGCTGTAATCAGTTTACTTCCTCCCACTTCAGAGTGCATTGTGGTTTTCTTAATTTCCTTGCTTTGAGTAAGCCACCAAAGTTCCAGCTTCCACCGAGGCAGCTTTCTATGTGTAGCCAACATCTGGCTGTGATTCTGGAAATGACTGGGTTTACTACAAGGGGGAAAAAAAAGGTGATGATTTATCTATATTCTAGGTAGTGGACAGGGAAAAGAAGGGGCCGAAGGGTGAGGGATGTTTTGTTGTTTTCTGAGTCATGATGGGCTCCGGGTTTGCTCCTCAAGTCTGGAATGCATGGCTCTGCAGTCTGGGGACCATTTCGTTCAACCCAAGGGTAGAAGCGCTGCAAATGAATAGTTTCTGAACAGTTCCCTTGGTTCTCAATGTAACTAGTTTTATTCCAGGAAAACCATTTACTTTTCACTGCTCATTTTTTGTTTCTGTTTAAAATTTTAGCAGAACGATCTACCCAAGGAGAGATTACCATGGCTTCATTTTAATACCCAGTGCAATCCATTCCCCCAATCTCTATTGTGTTTAAGCAACTGCTCAAACCAAAACCAAACCAAACTCACTTTTTTTTCCCTACTTGTATATGAACTGACTGTTCTGGTTTCCTGAAGCTTCACCTATTGTAGACAAACAGGTAAAACAAAATACTCTGAGCATCACCGTGGATACTTTCCTTGGCTTTACTATCAGAACTAGTTTTCCTAGGAGCAGGGATGCCCAAACCAGAGTGAGCATTGTGGGAGGGGAGTCACAAAAAGGCCACTTTCCTCTTGACGCTCAAATGGTGAAATACCGCCTCCCCTTCCCCGGGGTGGAGGACAGTGACGGACGATGAGCTCAGCCCTGCTTGCTTGCGCCAGCATCTAAAGTCTAGCACCCCTTGGCTTAAATTCAGCTAATAACTAACAAGATGTCATTTGATTTTATATTATTCATAAGACCACATCTGTTGAAAATAAATTTACATTAGGAATTAAGATAATGTCTCCAAATCACCAGCGTGGTAATTCACTAAGTGACAATTGACTCATAAAAGGGAGGTAGAACAGGGAACCAACCTCTGATTGCAAACTCTCTGTAGACAATTTGAGAGAGCACATTGAAGACCATATGTTTCAACGCAAATGTGGCATGTATCTGATACTGAGAGATTTACAGAAAATGCTGTGAAAAGTGTTCTTCTAAAAAAATCAACTCTTGCTTGGTGTTAATATTGAACCACAGTCATACACTGCAGTTTGTGGATTGTATGCATATGGAATGGCACCTCCAAACAAACTTTCCTTTTAGACTATTATTCTATTTGTGAGATGACAGCAGATGGCTGAACTGGCACAGAAATCCACTTCAGCACAGTCCTGATTCATGACTGTTGTAGAGGTGCCAGAAACGTGAGTGACCGAAAGACCGGATTTCTAATAGTTCTGTGATACAGCTTTCCTTTTCTTGTGTGGTTTATGGGTGCAATCTCGACAACAGTTTTCCAAGGACACATCTCATAAGTAATAGTTGTGGATGTGTTGATTTTACTAGCAGAAGCTTAATGTTCCTCTTGCCACCACTCTGCATATCATTTAGGCTTCTTAAAATGTCAGTGGTCTATAGTTTGTGTGTGTCTCTCAGTATTAATACTTAATCCCTACCATGGCTATCATCTACACTCACACACACACCCACATTCATGAAAATGAATGCATAAACTAATTCACGCATTATACTTTCTAAGTTCATATCCATAAAATTATAGCCTATCTGCTCAAATATAAGGAACCATACAAAAGAAGATACCTCACTTAGTCTCAAATTTCAGTGTATATAATCAGGTCCAAAAGTAGTATGGGGAAGGAAATGGCAACCCACGCCAATGGTGTTGCCTGGAAAACTCCATGGACTGAAGAAACTGCTAGGCTACAGTCCATGGGGTCTCAAGGAGTCAGACACGACTGAGCCACTTCATTTTCACTCACTTTCAAAAGTAATATCACAGTGTTATCTATATAAATTACTTTAAATAGATCATGTTACAAGTAGCTTGAATTAAAAAATAGAGACATGTGAGTTCTTTCTTGGTTCTGTGAATTATGGAAATACAAAAATCATAGAGTGCTTCCTGCAGGCCTTTCCTGTTAGCCTTGGTGTCTCCTGTGCTGGTTCTGTATACTGCTTTGTCCTGCTAGAAGATTGCAAGAACCTCAAAGTCAGGAGAAAATATTTATTTTCTTTCCTATCTTCCAGATTATTGTCTCAGTACACTGTTATTTATAACAAATAAATCTCCATTCCCTTTGCACGTTCAAAACTTCTACTAAAATTAATTTTTAGGTTTATCTTCTCCAAACCTTAAACCATGTTTCAAAATGCACTTGCAGTTTATAGTATGTACATGTATCATAGTATTTTATATATTTGTATTATATACACATATACACTTATACATTAATATAAATATATTATGTAGTATGTTAATATGGTATTTTTGTATGGCAGTATTCTGCTACTAGAAGTGGTTTGATGTGTTTGTAAAATTTCACTGCTGGTGGCATCAAAACCATCAGTCGATTACACATAGACATATTTTTATAATCAAAACACCTGTAAAGACCTGAGAAGTTTGGTGGTTTTCTGTACGTGTGTGTGTGTGTGTGTGAACTTAATTGTGTGTTTTTTTTAATAGGCACCATTAAATTAAAGGATTTTCTGTTAAAAAAAGAGGTGATCTATTAACTTTGTTGGAAAAGTTAATCCGCCCACATTTCCTTAAAATATTCCATAATCCCATGCCCTTTATCTTAAAACTCTTTATTCTGTTTTTTTTTATCCATTGTGTTCTTTTCCCTGATTTCCTTTCAGTTCCTATGTCTTTTTTCTTATCTGAAGGCCAAGTTATTAGTTTGCTGCTCTTAGACCTGTGCGTCCCAACAGCCAGTGTGGGGCCAAGCAGTAATGATGATGGATCAAGACCTGCTGATACCACAGCTGCCAGTGAGACCCGGAGGCTCCGCAGTGAACGCACTCATTTTCAGAAGCTGCCGAGCACTTTTCCTCTCAAATCCTCACAATTTCCTTCAAGCCAATTAAGTCTGAAAACAACCTGGATTGTTCATTATGTGCTAATGTAGCATCATTAATAGCACATTTTTATAAGGAAGCTTATTTGTCTACGGAGTGGACCCAAATGTGTCAGAGAGATGACAGATCGTCTAGTTATTCATTCTGTTGAAGATGAGACATTTAAAATATTTATGCAAACATTAATACACTTACCTTGGGTGGAAGGGGAGAGATCAAGTGAGCTTCCCTATCTGGTATGTTCAGTCGTGATCGTAGTAGAGATACTTGGTTGAATATTAGAAAAGTCCTTGCCTAATTAAGTCAGTTCATACTAAATGGTTTGCCAGGTTGAGTTTACAGACTTGTGGCTGAAAGAGGTTATTTTCATAACAACATTTGGGGTTCCTTTTCAGAGATATGATTTTACTAAATAAATATTTGTACTAACAAGATTTCCAAGGGCAATGTTTAAAAAGTACTTCTTGCTTCGGTAATAATCATGGTTGCCAAAAGTTGCTCTTCTAATTACAAACTTCTGACCTAGTTTTTAGCAATCTCAACCAGACAGAAAATCCATTGATATTTTTCCTAAGTATGGATAGGGCTTCCCAGGTGGTGCAGTGGTAAACGCCTGCCAACGCAGGAGACACTGGTTCAGTAACTGCGTTGGCAAGAATCCCTGGAGGAGGAAATGACAACCCCTTTCAGTATTCTTGTCTGGTGAATCCCATGTACAGAGGAGCCCGGCAGGCTACAGTCCAAGGGGGTCACAAAGTCAGATACAACTTAGTGACGAAACAACAACAACATATGAATATATATATTTTTTTTTATCACTGATCTAAACAATTCATTGCCTTAGCGATGGTCGGAGCAGTGATTCTCAATCTTTGGCGTCCTTTGGACCCACAAGTTCCTTTGAAAGGGCTGCTTTCTTGAGCCATACCCACAGTTAGGGGTTTACTATCTCTGGAATGTGCCTCACACCCAGAGTCTTTCTAAGGCACACTGAGGTCTTTAGGGTGAGCGTCAGGGAAAGTATTCTGAGCAGAGAACTGACTTGTTTTGCCTTTGCTGAAAACACGTGTTGGGCTACTTAAGCTCAAGCACCTGACACCCGTTCTGCATGTAATCTGAAATCCTCAAGTGAAATTAAGTGTGAGAGACAGTCCTGATGAGATGGCAGGCATCAATCATCTCCAGATTTTTTGACACATCCTTGTTATTCCTCCTTAGTGCAGAGAATTAGCACCGCGGTGCGAATTTTTATCAGTTCAGTCATCGGCAGTTGGCACTGTCGTAAGCAGCAGATGGGTGGCTTTAACTTTTAAAATTGTAAAGGCTGTTTGGACACAGTATTCTCCATTACCCAAACATTCCCCCAAGGCATCCAGAGAGGAAGGCTCGCTGCAGCCAGAATGTGTACTGAAACTGGCATTGAGAGGATGTGAAGACATATTTCCAGGAAAAAAAAAAACAAAGAGTTGTGGGAGACAGGGTAATATGAACATTTTATACTTTAAAAAAGTTTTGATGTATATTTTCTGTTGTTTTACGAAAACATGAAATTTGGTATTCAGTTCAGTTCAGTCGCTCAGTCATGTCCGACTTTTTGTGACCCCATGGACTGCAGCTCACCAGGCCTCCCTGTCCATCACCAACTCCTGGAGTTTAGTCAAACCCATGAAGCTTGTCCACCGCCTGTGGTGCTAGCATTAGGCTTCGTATGCATTTGGAAGGGGGCTTCTGAGATCGCTCCTCAAGGGTGGGGGCGTCTGCTAGCTGGGTCACGTCCTGGCAGAGTGGGACTTGCAGGGCTAAGTGAAGACAGAGAAGATGGCTGGCCTCTACTTGACTTTCCTGGGCCTGCAGCAATGCTGTGCCCCATATCTCTGTGACACCCTTCTTCCTTTTGACCCAGAGAGAAACAAGCTCTCAGAAGTTGAGTATCTATGATTTCATTCACCATTGCCTAGGCATTAGCATCTGTGCCTCCAACTCTCAGCTCTTGCTGTTGGTGGGGGGCTTGGTAGGGAGGAAGGAACACTGAAATTAGGGTCAGAATATCTGGTGTGAACAACTGCTTCCCAGCTTATTGTCACAGTGATGAGGATGACATAGTCACAGGAATATAGAGCTTTGAGGTGTGGCTGCGATGTTTCACTCTTGCACCAGAAGAACAAGAGCGGTCCTCTATCCCCATCACCAAATGGTTAGTATAGCTTATTAAAGGTATTTTTTCCTCGGAAGTATTTTTTCTAAATTTATATATTGAACTATAGTTGACTTACAATGTTTCAGGTGCTCAGCACAATGATTCACTTATCCATATGCACATATTACTTTTTGATTATTTTCCATTGTGGATTATTATATGATATTGACTTGATGCCTCTGTTGTACTGTAAACCTTTGTTTCTTGTTGAATATCTATTTTTTTAAATTAGAAATCTAGCATTCTATTCATACTAAGTCAAACGAATAGAATCAAAATGTCATAATTTTTTTAGTTCGGCAAAAATTCATGTTTTCTAAAAATATATGTGTTATACATACTATTTTATATAAGTATACAAAAGCTGAAGAAATTGGAAAGCATAAACTAAATGAAATGAGTGAACTGAATATGAAAGAGAAGAAGTATGAAAACAACTGGGCTACCTTTACTTTTATCTAGTTTGCTTGACTGTGAAAGTATTTTTAATATGGCATTTTATTTGCTTTATTTTTTTATAAGAGAGAGTAGTAGAGAAAGGAAAGATTTAGGGATAACAAGTAATTGACTCATCTTTTATTTCAAGAACTTGACAGTCTCTTTCTCCACGTAAAACTGAATAAAAAGGAAAAACTGTAGCAATAGGACTCACTATTTTTTAATGTAATTTTTATTTTTTAACCCCAAAAGCATTTTTTATTGGGGTATAGCCAATTAAAAATGTTGTGATAGTTTCAGGTGAACAGTTAAGGGATTTAGCCATACAAATACATGTGTCCTTCTCCGCCAAACCCCCCTCCCATCCAGGCTGGCACTTAACACTCAGCAGAGTTCCATGTGCTGTACAATAGGTTTTTGTTAGCTCACTATTTCTTTAAACTGAGGAAGAGAGATCCCTTAATTTGATCTCAAGATAACCAGTTGGGAGGTTAGCCAGCTTTCTGCTACTGACTTTCAGATACCCATGCAAAGGGCCTTACAGAAAGTAGAATATTTACAGATCTAATCCTAGTGGGAAAAAAATCTCAGAGGGATAATAGAAGGAAAAAAAATGATCTCATCGGTGCAACAGCCTTCATGAAGCTTCATGTTTGACAGCGGAAGGATTGTTGGTGGTTGAGATGTTGGAAAACCTGCAGTAGGTGGCACAAAGGTGCATGGCGGGGCTATGGTGGAAGTCGCGCAGACTGGAGCCTGCCCAGCAGTATCACATGCAAAGGGACATCTTTCACAGTGCACTTCACAGATCTGTGTGTTTATTATGGAAGTTTTGCTTTGGAAAAAGTAGACATATATCTTGATCTAATAAAATTAGTTTCACATTTTTCCAACAGATGGATATTCGAATTTTCACAGACAGCCATATGGGCTAGTGGTGGCCTGGGTTTACACTACAATTGAGAACCTTAAGGAAACAGAAACTCTAGAAGATAATTTGTTAAGAGTCCTAAAGAATGGAAAAACTGAGGCGGTAGTATAGGACAGGAGATATGGCTGGAATGACCACAGGGCTCAGGAAGGTGAACCTATGGAGCAGGCAGAAAAACTGAGGCGTAGTATAGGACAGGAGATATCACTGGAAGGACCACAGGGCTCAGGAAGTTAAACCTATGGAACAGGCCAGTCAGATGCTCGGCCCACTTTGCATATTCAACCTGTAGCATTTTGTACCAATAAAAGTTGTCTTTGTTTGCATAAAGCAATTAAACCGCGTTGAAGGGGTGGCTCCTGCTTGTCTCTAGCTGACTTTTGCCCAACAGAAATGCAGTCCCCAAACTGCCAGAATCTTTCAGCCTTTCAAGTTGGATTTTTATGTGAAATGCAAGCTCTGAAGGCCCTTTATTCCTCCACCTCTTTTCTCCTCTAGATGGAGAGGGAGTCTAGGGAGGAGTTGTTTTTATTCACCCATGCCTCTCTAGACCTAATGCAAAGCAGTTCTGCAGTAATATTTTGCACTACTTTGAAGGAAAGTCAGAGGGGACTATGTACATAAAGCCAACGGTCCATCTCATGTGATCTAGGGGGGCTGTTTGAAAGACACACGGGCTCATTCAGGGCATTTCAGCATGTTTACCATCCAGGCCTTCCCCACTAAAATGACTGTGAGCATTCCCAGTGATTGTAGCAACTCAAAGGACCCACAAGCATCTCCACCCCATTCAGAAACTCTATGTCAGGATCTAGTAATCCTCCTCGATGGAATTCCATTCCACTTCCTGATGCTGTCTTGAGCATCAGAAAGGAGATGTGTCCTTAGGGATCAAGCCTGATATTTAACATAAAGTATTCCAAAACTCCAACTGTTTCATCTTTAAAAAAATGTTTCCATTCCCATTGTACTCTCTTAGAATTTACTAAAGTCTAAACCCATCAAGGAAACCATTATTGAAGCTCTAAAACTTTAAAGCAACAGATTTACAGTAAGTCCTCTTTCCTGGAATTTTGTGAACTCTGAAGAAAATTAAATTATTCATCCCTTAAAAAAAACTTTCCTCATGAAGAAAAAAAGAACTTGTACTGTAGGATTAAGTGATTGATGTAATAAGTAATACTGAGTGAATAGAAAATCACTACTTAGAATATAACTCACACCTCATATATTTTTCTCTTCTGATCAATATTCAGCATATAAATGGCCCTAATTTTCCATGTTCAGAGGAAAAAGAAGGAGGAAAAAAAGCATATAAAGGTTAGAATGGAAGGGCAATGTTTCATGGTAGATGACTATAATTTAAGACCTGTGGCTTGTCAGATCATAAAACAGCAGACCACTCTAACTATGCAAAGGTTATTTATAGCAGAGAAATAATGCTATACCTAAGAGGAAAGCATGAAAAAAATGTGTGATGATGGGATGAAGGCAGAATAGAATTTTCATGTAATATTATTCTGAAAATCAGGAAACTGTGTAGTCAGTTTCTTTGTAACCACTCCTCTCCTCTTTTGGCTGAGATTATATTCTCAGCCAGCCCCTGTCCTCATGAAGCCAGAGCAACTCAGGTAATTCAATCATTGGGCATTCATACAAAATTGCTTTAGTTTCTACCGATGTGACTTCATCCTCAAGTTCGGTGAATTAGTGTTGTGACAAACATCTGCCCACGTAGCCTTTCTGAAGTTGGTTTTTACTCTATGATAAGAAACGTGAGCAATTAAGGGGAATACCACTGATATATAACAGCTCCTTTTCTGCCTCAATGTTTAACAAATCTTGTTTGATTTCTGTAGGCAAAAGAGAGCTCAAAAGGAAGATATTTCTAATCTCTTGAAGTTTTAGTGCCAGAGACCGCAGGCAAAAGCAATTCTCAAAAGCTCTCTAGGAGGTAGCTTTATATGTGATTATAGCTCATCTAATATCATGCAAATATTAAAGAGGTTTAAAATTTCTAAAATCATTGGTATTTTTCCATCCTCAGGCAATTGATAAAAGCCAAAAACATATTGCTTTCGGATAAGCCTTTAGGTAAATGTATCATACAAAACATCACATAAAAACATTGCTCAACTTAATTTTATCTGACTTGTAATCCCTGGGAACATTGGAATATTGTTGTGTTTTTTTTTTAAATTCATTCTACATGATTATTCATGTATTTCAGTCATTTTCTATAATAACTGTGAATTTTACCCTAATTTGTCTTTTACCCTGATTTGGCTTTTTCGTTCCTCTTCACTTTCTGCCATAAGGGTGGTATCATCTGCATATCTGAGGTTATTGATATTTCTCCCAGCAATCTTGATTCCAGCTTGTGCTTGTTCCAGCCCAGCATTTTTCATGATGTACTCTGCATATAAGTTAAATCAGGGTGATATTATACAGCCTTGGCGTACTCCTTTTCCTATTTGGAACCAGTCTGTTGTTCCATGTCCAGTTCTAACCGTTGCTTCCTAATCTGAATATAGGTTTCTCAAGAGGCAGGTCAGGTGGTCTGGTATTCCCATCTCTTTCAGAATTTTCCACAGTTTATTATGATCCACACACTCAAAGGCTTTGGCATAGTCAAGAAAGCAGAAATAGATGTTTATCTGGAACTCTTGTTTTTCCATGATCCAGCGGATGTTGGCAATTTGATCTCTGGTTCCTCTGTCTTTTTTAAAACCAGCTTGAACATCAGTAAGTTCACGGTTCACGTATTGCTGAAGCCTGGCTTGGAGAATTTGAGCATGAGTCCTGCCTACTCCCTATTAATCCTCATTCAAAAGATTCAAATGTGCTACTATGCTTTCAATTTTACAAATTGTTCATCCTGTAATAAAGGATATTTGATTTGCTACCATCGGAAGTCTCTGATTTGGTGGTTTATATCTCACTGAGTTCCATGTGTGCATTCTAAGTCGCTTCAGCAGTGTCTGAGTCTTTGCGACCCTCTGGACTGTGATGTGCCAATCTCCTCTGTCCATGCAATTCTCCAGGCAAGAATACTGGAGTGGGTTGCCATGCCCTCCTTCAGGGGATCTTCCCAACCCAGGGATTGAACCTGTGTCTCTTACGTCTCCTGTATTTGCAGGTTTTGCTTTCTTCTTCTTCTTCTTCTTTTTTTTTTAAACACTAGTGCCACCTGGGAAAGCCTCCCTGAGCTCCAGACACCTATTATCTTGTACAGTCACAAGTAGATATCACTGGTTTATGTATGTACCTTATTTTTATCATCGAGGATGTTTGAAAAGATGTACATAGATTAGTGTCTCTGGGAATAAGGTTTTCAACCAACTTAAAATGCGTACGGTTTGCTTGGCTTATTCTTTTCAAATGTGACTCTTTCCCTAAAAATATTTTAAAATCTCAGCAAGTACCTTTGAAAGGGCTGAAGTATATAGAATAACTTTCAAAATAATTATCTTTTAAAATAAAAGAATACCAATAATACCTAGATTGATTTCTTCAAAATAAGTTGATATCCTTTAAAAGTAATGCTAACATTTATATGAATAGTTGTTTAGAGTGAATACAAAATTCAGAAAACTCAGAACAACATTGCAGGCTGGTTGGCTCCTTGAGCTGACCCTACAGGGTATCTGCAGAGCAGTGTTGTTGGCCTGGTCCGTGGGTGTTACCAGGGCCCCGCAGGGGTTACCGAGTGGGCCTTGAAATCCAGCTGGATGTCCTGCTTAGTATCCAGTTTCATGGACAGAGGAGATTGGCACATTGCAGCTCCATAGTATCGAACGTAGGGGAGAAATGTGGGGAGCAGGGGCCCTGATCCCTGGGGAAGAGGTCACCAGGGATCCATTGCCATCTTATAGTAACCTGAGGAAATTTCCCCTGAGATGAGTGCGAAACTGGCCCAGCGAGTTTGTAATCTCACCCTGGACTAGCAGAGAGGTGCAGGGGAAGCGGAGATCATCAATAGCCTCGAGCTCTTATTAAGAGAGTATTTGGCGACCCTAAATCCCAGAATCAAAGGCTTGTTTTAACCAGCCAAATAGAGAGTTGGAGAGGAAAATCTTGTTTGTGTGGATCTCTTTACATCCGAGGAGATTAAATCGAGAGCCCAACCTTTTTTAGTGGCTATGGCATGAAGGCTAAGCCATCATTTAGCTGTTACTAATAAAGTTGTTGAACACAATATTTACTTCTGAAATCAGTCGTTTACTCTTAAAATAATGTTAGTTGTTTATCCTTATCTATATAAAGATACAGTTTTTCCATATTAAAACATCCCAGGTCTGCTTAGATTTGCATGCTTATTTTGTTTTTAATATTAAACTACTGAGAGATCACACAATGGTTTTGTTTGTTTTTACATCAGGAAAGAATTAAATTAATCATACTTATTTACTCAAGGTGCAGTACTCCCTTTGTTTGGTTCATGTCAGGTATTCTTCTTGTTTTATTTTTCTTTCCCGTCATCCCAGATCTGTACTCATTTATATCCACATACACAAGGAACTTCACTAGTGGTCCAGTGGCTAAGAATCCATGCTTCCAATGCAGGGGCCTGTGTTCCATTGCTGGCTGGGGAAGGAGGTCCTACATGCTCCAGCTAAAAGATACTGAGCATCACAACCGAGACCTGCTGTAGCCATATACACATACACACAAATACATGTATATTTTAAGTTTTACCATATGTGTATTTTCAGGAAACCATCACCACGGGAGGGCGGTGAATAGATATATCACTCCTCAAATAGCCTTCTGCCTCTTTGCACCTCCTTCCTTCGACCTGCCTCTTGGTTCATTCATCTCCAGGCGACTGCTGATCTGCTGGCTTTGTGTCCCTGTAGATTAGTTCTCATTTTCATGAACTGTGTATGAATGGAATTATACAGTATATGTCTCTTAGTCTGATTGTTTATTAAGTAGTTATTTTGAGATCACTAAAATTGTCAGTCATTCAGTTTTGCAGCTGAGAGTATTCTGTTGTGTGAGTTAACTACATTCTCCTGTTAATTGACATTTGTTTTTATCCAGTTTTTAGCTTCTATAGTGTTATAAATCAAACTACTGTGAAAATTTGTGGACAAATCATAGAAGATACTTATACTTTCATTTCTAGGAGTATATTAGCTGAATCAGGTAGTAGGTGTATGTGTAAATTTAAGAAATTGACAGACTTTTTTCCAAAAGTTGCTATTTTATATTCCCAACAAGAGTGCATGAGATTCTAGTTATTCCATATCATTGTAAATATTTAGTATGATTAGTCTTTTTTAATTTCAACCATTCTAATAGGTTTGTAGCAGCATCTCATTGTGGTTTTAATTTGCATTTCCCTGATGAACCCATAGAATCTATGGATCTGTAGAACTCTCTGTGAACATAGTCTTGTCAATGAGGAATGAAGCAGCTTTACTTTCTCCTGTTTATCTTGCCTTACAGCATTGTGCGTAGCCTCCAGGACAGTGTTGGACAGCAGTGGAAACACAGAACGTGCAGGCCTTGAGCTTAGAAGGGCAGTGCTCGGTCGTTTGTGATTAAGTATGATGTTAGCTGCTTCCTTGGTGGCTCTAATGGTAAAGAATCTGCCTGCATACAGGAGACCTGGGTTCGATCCCTGGGTTGGGAAGATCTGGAGAAGGACGTGGCAACCCACTCCAGTATTCTTGCCTGGAGAATTCCATGGACAGAGGAGCCTGGAGGGCTGCAGTCCATGGGGTCACAGAGTTGGCCACCACGGAGCAACTAAGCACAGCGCATGATGTTAGCTGCAGGTTTTCACAGGTTTTCTTTATCAGGTTGAGAAATATCTGTATTATTCCTAATTTGCTCTTACAGACGGTCGTATTTTGAGGAATGGATGTTGGATTTTGTCACAGGCTTTTATTTTAAATCTGTAGTACGATCATGCGCTTTGTCTTTTTTCAGTCTGTTAATGCTGTGAATTCCATTGATTGGTTTTCTTATACCATCTTTGTCTTTTTAAATCAGGGTAACATTAACTGAAAATGATTTGCAGTATTTTCATATCTTCAATTTTCTGAAGAATTTGTGTAGAGTTGGTATTATTTCTTCCTTGAGTATTTGAACTCACCTGGAGCTACAAATTATATTTCCTTAAATAAAGAAGTGGCTGCTCAGGCTTGCTTCTTTTTGTTGTTGTTGCCTGGGATTCTGTAGTTTTTGTCTACTCTAGTAACTTGTCTGTCCATGGGGATTCTCCAGGGAAGAATACTAGAGTGGGTTGCCAAGCCCTCCTCGAGGGGATTTTCCCAACCCGGGGACTGAACCCAGGTCTCCCACATTGCAGGCAGATTCTTTACCCTCTGAGCCACCAGGGAAGCACAAATTCATTGTCTTAAATAGAGAAGTGACTACTCAAGTGTTGTTGTTGTTGTTGTTGTTGTTGCCTGAGATTTAGTAGTTTTTCTTTGTCCTTCAAGAAATTCATCTATTTCACCTAAGTTCATAAATTTATGGGTATAAAATTAATAATATTTGGCCATTATACTTTTTAATATCTGTAGAATCTGTGTATCACTTCTCATGCTGCTGATATTGGTAAATTGTGTCTACTCTGTTTATTCTTAATCAGTTTCACATGTGTAAATATATTGCTCTTCTCAAAGAGCAAGCTTCTATTTTCATTGATTTTTCCCTATTATTTTTCTATTCTCAACCATCGTTTTTAACTGATCTTTATCGTTTCCTTTTTTCCTCTGCTTTGCTTTTCTTTTTTTTTGCTCTTGATTTCCTTTTTTTAAATTTTTTAAGTAGAAACTGAAGTCATTGATTTAAAACTTCTTATTTTTCCCATATAGGTGTTAAGTCCTGTATTTCTTCTTCATACTGCTTTAGCTGCGTCTTAATTTGCCTTCATTTTCATTCATTTCAGAATTTCCCTTTTGATTTCTTCTTTCATCCATGGGTTACTTAGGAATACATTATTCAATTTTCTAATATTTTAGAATGTGTTTTTATTTCTCTTAGGCAATACCTAGACATGCTGAACCTTTTTGCAAAGTGTTTATACAGTTTTACATTTCTAGTTAGCAGTGTATCCTGGCCAACTCTTGGTATGATCGGTCTTCACTTTCAGCAGTTTTCATAGGTGTAGTGGCGTCTCATGGTTTAAATTTGCATTTTCTTAATGGCTAGTGATGGTATTCATTTTCATGTATGTATTTGCCATCCATCTGTCTACTTTGGTGAAATACCTTTGCAAACTTTTTGCATGCATTTTCGTGGTATTTGTGTGTTTATTATTGAGTTTTTCTGAGTCCTTTATATATTCCAGGTGCAAGTTCCTTATCAGATCTACTCTTTATACTATTTTCTGCCAATCTAGTTTATCTTTTCATTCTCTTAATAGGATCTTTCAAGGGGAGTAATTTTATTTTTATTAGTTGAAATTTATATATTTTTTATGGATAATACTTTTGATGTCATATCTCAGAGTTATTTAACTATCTCAAGGAAACAAATAATTTCTTCTGTATTTTCTTTTAGATATTTTACTGTTTTACACATTACATTGAGGACTGAACTCATTTTGAATTAATTTTTGTATATATTGATTGGTATGTATCAAAACTTGATTGGTATTTTTAGTTTGTTTCCATATAGATGTCCAGTTGTTCAGCACCATGTGTAGAATAGACTGTTTTTTTCCCCATAATTGCCATTTCACCTTTGTTTGAAATCTATTGCCCAAATACATGGAGTCCTCTATTCTATGCCACTGATCTATTTCTGTGACACATACTAATAGAGTTGCTGAGTCACAGGATGTCTCTATGTTTAATTTCTCTATGTACTGCCCTCTGCCATTTCTGATTTAATTTGTATAGTTATGCTACAAGAAATGCAAATTTTATTTGCGTTTATATTGCTTTATATGAGAATAGTTTCCACTTCTTATCTTAAAACAGATAGCTTCTCCGTTGACAAGTGTCTGATGATGTGAGATAGAGTTACCATAATTTTTCATAAATGAAGCAGTTTGCTCTCATTTACTGAATCACACTAGCTACCCTTTTTTGTGGATAATGAGTTCTGGTAAAGAAATAAAGAATGCTGTTATTAATGCCCCTGCTTAATTAACAATTGCTGTTTCTAAGGCTGTTGTGTAGGTTTGGCAGATAAAATATAGGTTGTTATTCAGTTGCTCAGTCATATCTGACTCTTTTCAACCCCATGGACTGCAGCATGCCAGGCTTCCCTGTCCTTCACCATCTCCCAGAGCTTGCTCAAGCTCATGTCCATCAAGTCAGTGATGCCATCCAACCATCTCATCCTCTGTTGTCCCCTTCTCCTCCTGCCTGCAATCTTTCTCAGCATCAAGGTCTTTTCAAATGAGTCAGCTCTTCCTATCAAGTGCCCAAAGTATTGGAGTTTTAGCTTCAACATCAGTCCTTGCAATGAACAGTCAGGGCTGATCTCATTTAGCATGGACCGGTTGGACCTCCTTGCAGTCCAAGGTACTCTCAAGAGTCTTCTCCAGCATCACAGTTCAAAAGCTTCAATTCTTCGGCACTCAGCTTTCTTTGTAGTCCAAGTCTCACATCCATACATGACTACTGGAAAACCATAGCCTTGACTAGTCAGACCTTTGTTGGCAAAGTAATGTCTCTGCTTTTTAATATGCTATCTAGGTTGGTCATAACTTTAAATAGGAAATCTGAAATTCAAATTTAACCGAGTGCCTTGTATTTTTATTTGCCAAGTCTAGCTACTCTGTTCTTGAGGCTCTTGGTGCTTCCCCATAAACCATAATCATAATAACTTGTCTCAGCTACTTTGAACCACTACTCCCAACTTTCTCAATCATTAGCTGCATTTATTGAACTAGTGAAATTAAAAACTTCCCATGGACTGTTCAGGCATTTCCTAGCTAAAATAATCCGCTTTTAAGAAATATTTTTTCTGTTTTGAAAAATTTTAATGTAGTCAGATCAATCTCCATTTCTCAGTTCAGTTCAGTTCATTTCAGTCGCTCAGTTGTGTCCGACTCTTTGCAACCCCATGAATCACAGCATGCCAGGGCTCTCTGTTCATCACCAACTCTCGAGTTCATCCAAACTCATGTGCACTGAGTTGGTGATGCCATCCAGCCATCTCATCCGCTGTCGTCTCCTTCTCCTCCTGCCCCCAATCCCTCCCAGCATCAGAGTCTTTCCCAATCAGTCAACTCTTCACATGAGGTGGCCAAAGTATTGGAGTTTCAGCTTCAGCATCAGTCCTTCTGGTGAACACCCAGGACTGGTTTCCTTTAGGATGGACTGGTTGGATCTCCTTGCAGTCCAAGGGACTCGCAAGAGTCTTCTCCCTCACCACAGTTGAAAAGCATCAATTCTTCGACGCTCAGCTTTCTTCATAGTCCAACTCTCACATCCCTACATTACCATTGGAAAAACATCAAGTTTAGAAGAGTACCAGAGCAAAACTTAGAGATCTACTGTGAAGATAGCATAAGGATTTAGCTTCATGAAACCAATTACATACATGCAGGATGACAAAGACCTGCCTTGGCAGTTATTTCATGTGAAAAGCATCTAGGCTTTTAGTTGATACCAAGTTCAGTAGTGGACAGCAGTGTGGCAAGAGTAGGAGAGAGTAAGCTGTAGCTTTCCTGGCATTAATCAGAGTATTAGCAGAGAAGGTGTAGTCTGGAGCAGTGGTGGATGCATCGAAAGCTCTAAATAAATATTATTTGAGTGAATGAATGAATTGTTCTTTGCTTTCAGACAGTGAACATCTGAAATACAGTGTCAGTTCTCGACAGATACTTTACAAAGTACACTGACAATTTAGAGAATGACCCTAAGAGGACTGGCCAGAAAGTAAAGGGTCTGATGACCCAATCTCAGTGAGGGAATCTCCAGAGAATCCCTAGGGCGAGTTTTCTTGAGGAAGTGCTGCCATTTTTCAGCCACTTAGGTGTTCTTACGTGGGAAATATTAACGTGTCTATTTAAACTACTCCAGAGGGAGAATCAGCAGGTTGAAATTAGCGTGAAGAACATCAAAGGTAAACAATGTGGTCATTAAGCAAAAGTCGATCAGGTTCATTCCTCTGGGAGTGTTTTTTTTTTTAATTTTTGTATTATTTGGTTTTGTTTTTGGCTCTGCTGGGTCTTTGTTGCTTTGGACTGGCTTTCTCTGGTTGCAGTGAGCTGGGTGTTGCTCTGTATTGTGACGGCTTACGTTGTTGGAGCTGGAGCTACAGTACCTTGTTGTAGCTCCTGGGCTTCAGAGCAAAGCCCTCAGGAGTTGTGGCCTGTGCACTGAGTTTCTCCTCGGCACGTGGATTCTTCTCCAACCAGAGGTCGAACCCGCTGTGATAATCCAATGGCTTATTTTTGTTTAGTTTTCTTCATGTCCGTTTTGTTTAGCAATAAAAATACCGCTGTATTTCAAACACTTATACATGGTTGAACACAATAGCCTTTACCTACGCGATAAGATTTCTTTGTTATACATTTAATTTTCCATCACCCATGTTCATAGCTGCATTGTTGGCTGTAGCTGAAAAGTGGAAGCAACCTGTGTGTCCACTGATGGATGAATGGACAAACAGAATGTGGTTTATACACACAATGGTGTATTATCCGGCCTTTGAAAAGAATGAAACTCTGACACATTCTACAACAGGGATGAACCTAGAGGAGGTTTGCTAAGTAAAAGAAGTCAGACACAGCCAGGTGAGTACCATGTGTTTCCACTTACAGGAGGTATCTAGAATAGCCAAACTGTAGAAAGAGAAAGTAGAATTGTGGTTGTCAGGGCTTGGAGTCAGGGATAAGTGGGTAGTTATTGCTTAAAGGATATGGAATTTCAGTTTTGCAAGATGAAAATGTTCTAGAGATTGGTTGCACACCAATGTGAATACACTTAGCAAGAGTGAACTGTGTGCTTAAAAGTGTTAAGAAGCTCAGTTTTATATTACATGTTGTTTTTCAGCCACTCAGTCATGTCTGACGCTTTGCGACCCCATGGACTGCAGCGCGCCAGGCTTCCCTGTCCTTCACTGTCCCCCAGGCTTTGCTCACACTCATGTTCACTGAGTTGGTGATGCCATCCAGCTGTCTCTATTATGTGTATTTTACTGAAAGTAGGAAAATTAATTTCACCTCATTTGAAACATTGTTTTCATTTAAACACATGAATAATTCTCTCCTTTGTTTGATAGTATATGTCAACCAAGAGAATTTTAAGATAGCCATGTGATCCCATCTATACTAAACAATAACCTTCAAATTGTAAATCTCCTAGCATTTATGAAATGTAACATTAGTTTTTGAGACAGTGTCTATGCCTCAGTATTTAAAGATACCTGAGTTACTATCAGTAATCTAAATATATCATGCCTCTAGGAGCTCCAGAGAGGCACTTGAAGGGAAGTCCTTGGATGCTCTGAAATCATACTGAAAATGCAGTGCTGTGTGTGTACATGGGGAAGGCGCACCCATGGCTTTTATCTGATCCTCAAGGGCTCTGTGACAGCTGAAAGCTCACGAACCGCTCATGTAAATGAAATTCACAGTCGCCCGTGAGATAGTTGCCTCACCATTTGGGACTGTTAGAGGTACATTAGTCCCTGTCATCCTCTACACTTCTTCTAAGGAGTAATTAATAACGGCAGGACATTAACTTGGCGGACCCAGGTGGTGTGCCCCAGGGTCAGCCTGTATGCGCGGCTGTTAGATGATGTTAGTGCCTCGATGATGGAATAGGTACCTCCTCACCTCATGTGAGGATGTCGTAAAGTCAGATGCAGTGCCGGAACCTGGGGGGTTAGGAGCAGAATTCCAAGTGCTCTTGACAGTTTGGAGAAAATGAGTACCAGCCAGTGACAGTGAGGTCAACAGGAACAGAAGAGTAAAAATCAGGAGGGAACATAGGCCAGCGAGGCTAATGGAAAGAACCGGCCAAGGAACAGCCAAATGGCGAGAACCTAAGGCTCGTGATGAATCACAGGCTGAGGGCCAAGGTGAAGACAAAACTCTGCAGTGCGCTGCACTGCAGAGGAGCCCCAACGAGAGAGGGAGGCGCTTTCCTGCTCGGAGATGATCTTGAGTAATTGAGATCCCCTAGTGTGGTTCAATGCTGATTATTTCTAAGTAGTTATCTGCATTCATTTTTCTCATTTTTGAAGGAAAATCTTTGTGTGCAGACACGCGTGCACATATAAAGATAGTGTGTGTGTTCCGTGTGTACGTGCAAGTACGTGTGTGCTTGATTGTGTTGAGGGTTTGAGAGTGTCAGCTTAAAAAATATTCACAACCTAAACTTGAGTTATGTTTTATTTGGTGGGAATTTTTAGGATTTCAAGCCCGGGAGACAGCATCTCAAGTAACCCTGAGAGAAGTGCTCCGAGGAGGTGAGGGAATGAGCCAGGATATATAGCAGTTTTGTAGCAAAGGGCAGATAGTCTGAACATCAAAAGATCATTTTTAATTAAAGAAAACCAGATATCCCAGTGGGCTTCCTGGCTGGCCCTAGTGGTAAAGAATCTGCCTGCCAATGCGGGAGATACAGGAGATACATTTTCGATCCCTGCGTTGGGAAGAGCCCCTCGAGTAGGATATTCCAAGTTAAGGAAGTTAGTACTTTTCTATGTATGGGAAGACACAAGAGTCTGGACTCACTGAAATCATTCTTTTCGTATGTATCTCAGCTATCCTGGAGCAGTAGCCTGTGTTTTTCACATCCTGAGCTCCTCTGGGGCTCCCTGTTGGGAGTGACTGCAGTTTGATGGCTGTTTCTAGATTTTCTCCTTACTGAGTGCCGTTAGGACTCACCAGCTGTTATTGGAGGACCAGAATCACTGATGACAGTGACATCCTTCTTTCTTAATATGGCAGGAAATACTTCCTGTCTCAAGGGTCTGTGCCTGCCTTAGCAAGAACCTCGATTGCTTGCTTTGTTGTTTGGTTCTGATGCTTAGAAAAGATGCTTGGGGAAATTTTGGAAAAGTATTCAGGAAAAGAGTGTAGACATTGAAAGGAAAAGAAGAATGGGAATTTGAAAATTAATTCCCTGGAATAAAAAAATGAATGTGTGGAGATGTGATGAAGAAGAGAACATGGCAGGTGGTCGTGTCCTGTGATCGTGCTCGAGGGAACACAGCTTCCTTCCCCTACCTTGGGAAAGCTTTAGATCATGTGGAGTCTTCTCACTGTAAGTAATGGGCAACTTTAAAAATAACACCACATACAATACTTATCCAAACAGATTAGAATTATGCTTCATTACTGTCAGTTTTATTTTCATTTGTAAAACAGATTTTACAAAGAGGGTACACTAGGTATGTTCCTAATTTTAGGGGACACTTCATAGCCCTTATGAAAACTTCCTTTAATTAGATCCAAAATCAATGAACTTCTTATAAGTTAACTCTCATTAGCTGCTGGGTACAAGCCATCTTGCCGTGAAGCATCAGTGATAACTTTCCGTGAAAGTTTCTGCAACTCATATTTTGACAAATCTATTTTTATAAAAATTTTAAATCTCAAAGTTACAAACCAACAGTCCTTCAGAGTAATAGAACAAAATTTCAAATATAGGAGAATTAATCACATTTGTTAGCAAGGAGACTTCAGTAAAAGCTACCTTTATGATAAGGTAGCTAAGTAAATTATAGGTACTGAATAAGCGTACAGATAAAGGATGGTTTTTCACGCTTCTCCTACAGTGTAAGTGAAAGAATCGTTAGAGATCTCAGTGTACCATCTAAGGAAGCGCTGTGCTTATTCAGAAAGCTGCCAAGAGGAGGCTCCCTTCCTCACATTCAGTGAGGTGACTGTGTATAGATGCAGAACATTCTGTGGATCAAGAGGCCTGATTCACTGTGATCTGTGAAGAAGTACCATTATCATCTCCACTTTTTGGTTGAAGGTTATGAGATTTAGGAGTAGGCGGTGCCCTTGAGGGAACAGGTTTACATTTGGGTTCAGTCCTTAGGACATGAGGCTCAGTCAGTGCTCTTTCAAGATCTTTGAGTAAATGTCATCATTTATTCTAATTTTTTTCTACTTATTTTCTTGATTTGAATAAAATAGAATCAAAGTGTTCTTATCAAACTCAGTTCAGTTCAGTTGCTCAGTCTTGTCTGACTCTTTGCAACTCCATGGACTGCAGGATGCCAGGCCTCCCTGTCCATCACCGACTCCCAGAGCCTACTGAAACTCATGTCCATTGAGTCGGTGATGCCATCCAACCATCTCATCCTCTGTCATCCCCTTCTCCTCCCGCCTTCAATCTTTCCCAGCATCAGGGTCTTTTCCAAGGAGTCAGTTCTTCGCATCAGGTGGCCAAAGGATTGGAGTTTCAGCTTCAGCATCAGTCCTTCCAGTGAATATTCAGGACTGATCTCCTTTCGAATTGACTGGGTTGATCTCCTTGCAGCCTGAGGGACTCTCAAGAATCTTCTCCGACATCACAGTTCAAAACCCTCAATTCTTTGTTGCTCAGGTGTCTTTACGGTCCAACTCTCACATCCATATATGACTACTGGGAAAACCAACGATCCTACTTAAATAAATATGGAAAAAAGAGGGAATATTATTCCATGATATTCAGTCTCCATGTTCATTAGCATTTCCAGTTCTGTCTCATTTTGTTGTTGTTCAGCCACTATTTTCTGACTCTTTTGCAACCCCATGGACTGTAAGCCCGCCCGGCTCCTCTGTTCTTACGCAAAAAAAAAATGAAAAGGCCTAGGAGAGTGGGCTGCCTCAGCATCAGAAAGTATAATTTGATAAGATCCACTAGAGGATTGACTTGTCTTTCATATGGTTTATAATGTAGATCCTTCACTGGCTAGAGTCAGTGTTTACTTTTAAAGGAAGTTATTTTTATCTCTGCACTTAAAACAGATGGGTATCTTAGTATTTTATAAAAGATGACAGGTAAATTACATTACTAAAAAAAAAGAAATAGCAGATGTGGAGAGGTATGCAATAGGATAGTTTATTGGGGGAAAATAGACTAATATCAAAATAGAAAGAACAGAAGCAGAAATAATGAATTTGCTGGCATCAATCTCTTCTTTCATGACCTCATCATGCCCAAGATACTGATCAGTTTCACTACAAGCAATAAATATTAAAATGAAATTTTTGAGTGTCTTATCAAAAGCTTCCTGACATCAATTGTTTTCACAATTTTTTTTCCTGCAAGCTTTGAATACGTCTTCATCTGTCTTTGAGTCCAATCAATCTTGTTCCCACACAAAGCACTTTTTTTTCCCCTCTTCTATTTTTGAATTTTCTTTCTTAGCAGAGGTGCATGAATATTATTTTACACTCCAATGTGGCTGCATCTCCATCAATCAGGAAATCAAAAGTGGGTCTGAAGGATGTGTCATGGCCCTGCAGGGCTACAAACAATGGAGATGCTGTAATGATTTCCTGGCCCCTGGCAGCAGCGGGCCGAGGAAGGCTGTGTGCACTTTTGCACAAACCAGTCTGCATCCCTTGTTGTTATAACGGATCCAGGTGTTTGCAGGAGAAGCACGTTGTCAAAGAGCATTTAATTCTTCAGTGTCACCTGCACACAATTTCCAACTTGACAAATATTGCAAAATATTCTAAAAGCAAATGTTAGGGTCATCGTTCTGGTCTGTGTAACTTCTTTGATTTCCTAATGCATTAACAATAACTACATTTTGCACCTTAAAAGCTGAAGGCAACCAGGATTTCATTTTCATAATCATCTTTAATTATTAGGAATGGAGAAATACTCCATTAGTAATATTGGATGTGGTTCACAACTAGGTTTATTTGAAAAGTATTGATTGTTTCCTTTGATGTTTATGACATTTTCTAGATTTTCTGTTAAGGGCATGTCGCCATCATTTAGGATACATTTCCATACAATAGAGAGCAGGTAGCTTTGACATGTCAGTAAAGTTTTATCTTATGTTCCATGTATTCTGCTGCTGCTGCCAAGTCACTTCAGTCGTGTCCGACTCTGTGCGACCCCATAGACGGCAGCCCACCAGGCTCCGCCGTCCCTGGGATTCTCCAGGCAAGAACACTGGAGTGGGTTGCCATTTCCTTCTCCAATGCATGAAAGTGAATTTGCTCTGTCGTGTTCGAGTCTTCGCGACACCATGGACTGCAGCCAACCAGGCTCCTCTGTCCATGGGATTTTCCAGGCAAGAGTACTGGAGTGGGGTGCCATTGCCTTCTCAGTGTATTCTAACGTTTAGTATTTCCGGTCAGAAATTCAGTTCAGGTCTTCCAGTTTTCAGTGGTGTCCTTCACTCCTGGTTTTCTATTTCTCTTAACTTCACGTGCTATTTGTAACATCTCTTTTGGTACTTAATTGTATCTAGTTGATTTTGTTGTCGTATCATATCTGATGTTTCACAATGACAAGTCACCAGCTAAAGGTGATCTATAGATGGGTTTGTGGTGACCCACCAACTGCATGCCAATATTTGAAAACTGGGTGATGAGACACAAAAGTTGGGACATCCGGTATCAGCGGAGTCAAACAACAGGTCTGGCAAGGCTGGCACTCTTTTTGAGGGTACAAGTTTGCTGGAACTGAGGCCTGGGTGTCCTGGGATGGGTAGCCTGGTCCCCTGACCACCAGGGTCCTTCCAGGTATTTTACTTTTATTTCACTTTCCTTCCCAGGCTGGTAGGCATTTGAAGTCATGGCCTGTCTGAGCATGCCTTTTCAGAGTTTTGTTTCCTGAACTAGGTTATAAATTCCTTAAAGCCAGACCTCCGTTGCTATGATTCTTCACTATCCTCACACTGCCTTGCATAGTACTAGTCACATAGTAGTTGTTCAATAAATTAATTTGTTAAAAATATCTATTGTGTGCCTCTGGGCATATACTGAGCTTCCTGAAGAGCTAGGGGAAAACAGTCTTCAAATAGTTCACACAAATGAAATGATTAATCTTCACAACTCCTTTTTTTGAGATTCACTAGGGAGGTACAGTATGGGGATTAATTTATGATGAGGAAAGAATAACATTTAATGAAACTATTCCCAACTGAACTTTCAGGGAAGATTTAGCTACACAAAAAAGTAATTACCTGTATTGAAAATTTGCCCTGCAGATGCAAGCCAGTGCTTTACCATAAAGTGCCATGGCCTCTTCAGAGAAGGGGGCTCTGGTCCCCCTCCAGCCTGACAGCCTCCTAGAACCATCATTCACTGTAAGACTTTCCACGTCCCTTGAGTGTTTTGGGTAGCATCTCACATCAGCTTATCGATTTCACAGTTATTCAGATGAGAGCTCATTGGAATAACCTCTACCAGTATTCATTTTCTGCCTCTGTGTTTAGTTCTATAAGAATACTTCAAATAAACTGGGGAGTGTGAGGGTTTAAATTTCTTTTTTTAAAAGAATAAATTTCCATTGTGAATATTTATGAATGTAAGCAAAAAATATATAATATTATGAAGAACACATTTCATTTCTGTTGTTCTGGGTACGAGTGTCAGTCCCTGTTACGTGCTTCCTTTCTGGTTTCCTATCCTGACACAGACATCGTCTCGTGTCTCTGCAAATGTACCAAAGGTCTTAAAGAGTCATCATGTCCTTTAGTTGCTGTTCAGTCGGTCAGTAGTGTCCGACTCTGCACACCCATGGACTGCAGCCCACCAGGCTCCTCTCTCCGTGAGATTTCCCAGGCAAGAATACTTAAGTGGGCTGCCATTTCCTCCTTCAGGGAATCTTCTCAATCCAGGGATCAAACCTGTAACTTCTGCACTGGAAGGCTGGTTCATACACAAGTAAATAGATATGTAAAATATGAATTTGGATGTTGTTTTTTCAATATACTTAGAATTATGAAAATAGACTTTGGAAATCTAGAAATACTTAGAAAATACATCTATACTTTGTTATATGTGAGAATTGAAAATACACAAAATAAAATTTATTCACCAATCAAATATTAATGACATAGAATATAGATATAAATTAAAAAACTTAGAGCAGGTCACATTGTTTTTACAAAGCCTGATTAGGAAACTAAAACCACAAATTTTTTTTTTTCCTCCTAAAAGAATGTCATATACTCCTTGTTTTCTTATATTTAGGTTACAGAAAATTCCAGCTAATACGGCCATTTGGACCCCCGATTGAAAAGCACTTTTAAATAAGGGTTGAGCTTGCTTGATGCTCATCCAACTGACCCAATAAGACATGAAAACAGTTGGATGTTGAGGAAGGACCAAAAGTGTTATATAAAGCAAAAACTAACAACTAAAAAAAAAAAAAAAAAAGTAGTAATAAAAATTTAAGAAAAAAAATGGGTAGAATGTGGAAATGAAATTACAGTCATCCTATCCAGTATCTTCCTGGATTAACCACGTGTATCATCATTGTTTTGTCTTTCCATGTTCTGATTAACTCAGGACTCACAACCCAGCTAGCATGGTGCGCACTGTGTACCTCTATGTACGTGGAGAGAAGTGACGCTTGGGATGACCAAGACGTTTTATAGGGATGTATTTTGGGATTACTAGTAGTACATCAAGTTTAAAATAACTTCTTTGAAGAACTATATTCAACTGCATTAAGAAAAAAGACATTTTTATACTAAGCAAGTGGGCATGAACTAAAAGGGAAAAATTCAGTGTAGTAAAGTCTATAGTGGGCAGGAAAAAAAAAGCAAACAAACTACAGAAGTAAAAATCAAAACTGACTATTTAGGCTCCTTCTGAGGGCATCAAAGTCATTTGAAAAATGACCCTAAATCACTTCAATACCAAGAACCCAGACAACACTTAATGGTAAAAGTCAATTCAAACTGGATTCCAGTTATATAGATCACTTAGACGACATCTCTTTTTTATTTTCCCCCTTCAGTGAGGTAATGACATTCATTTGAAATATAGTTGTGAATATTTGCTTTAATTTGATCTCAGTTATAGAGTTTTCCCATTTCTACATCTTTGTTGATGATCTTTTATTTGAGGAATGGGTGGAACATTACTCTGTTTCTAAAATCAAAACCTGTACGAAAAGATTCCTTCAGAAAAGGGTCCCTCCTCCTGACCCAGCCTTACTCTCATCCTGTTGTTCCTGTAGATCCAATGCTTGTGTTCAGTCAACTCCAAGTTTCAGATGTATCTTTCTTGAGCTTCTTTTGAAAAAATAAGCAGAAATGTATGTTTTTCTATCTCCTTAAGCAAAAGATAAGCAGCTATACATATGTACTTTGCTTTTTAAAAACAATATCTCCCTCATTTTGTTTATAAAGACCTTTTGTAAAAATAGAGATCACTCTTGAAGAGTTTCATTTCATTTTGGCCACAGCGATAGCTCTGGAAGCCTTGATTCAGGTGGGTGCAGGGGAAGGATAAGAGGAAGAGAGGCACACGGATTTTAAATGGAGGGCCAACGAGAGTTGCTCACTGACCTAGATTGAAGAAAAAGATCAATAGTCAAAACATTTCAAACCTAATCAAGCCATTGATTGAGGCAAAGATGTCTTTGCACCAAAAGATCCCATTAGTTTGGTTTGAGGCAAGCCAACTCTTAGTTAACAGGGCATCAGAAAGAGAATTTTTGAGGGAGGTGTGAATAAGTGTCTCTGTAGCATTAGTGAGAGCTCACGCCTGTGGAAACATGTATCCTAAATACATCAGAGGTGCAGCTGAAGTTTTGTGAATATACTTTTCAAGGAAAATGGCTTAGAAGCCCCTTATGAGCTGAACTGTAGTCTGTTCTCCCCCATATCAGACAATGAAGCCCCTCCCTACCACCCCGCCACGTTTTTGGAAATGGGGCCTTTAGAGGAGTAGCAAGGTTAAGGGAGATCCTGAGGGCCGGGTCCTGATCCAGTGGGCCTGAGGCCTTATATGAAGTGAGGAGATGGCAGGGCTGCATGAAGGTAGCGGACGCATGAGAAGTCGGCTCCAAGGAGAGAGGCCTCTGGAGATACCAGCCCTGCGGGCACTTTTATTTTAAACTTCCAGCCTCCAAAGCTCTAGGAAGATGAAGGTCTGCTGTTTAAGCCACCAACTCTGTGACATTTCATCGTGGCCACCTGAGCTGACTCATACAAAGCCCAAGTACAGTTTCTAGGAAGAGACGTATTTTGACAAGGCAGAGTGAGTGATAAGCAGGCAGAAGTCTGGGAATACTGAGTCTGCGTTGTGGAGATTACCAGGATCAGACACCTGGATCAAAGGGTCAAAGGCTCAAGATCTAGCCTTCCCTCTGTAGTGCATGGTGCTGTGTGACTTTGGGGAGACCTCCTATGCTTTCAAAGCCCGAGATCCATTAAGTGGGGGTGATAGCATCCATTTCTCTGATTACAGAGAGATTTAAATAAGATCCTATGTCTCTGTGTGTGTGCTCAGTTGCTCAGTAGTGTCCGACTCTTTGCGACCCCATGGACTGTAGTCCACCAGGCTCCCCTGTCCATGGGATGCTCCAGGCAAGAATACTGGAGTGGGTAGCCCTGCCCCTCTCCAGGGAATCTTCTCGACCCAGGGATCGAACCTGTGTTACTTATGTCTCCTGCATTGGCAGGTGGATTCGTTACCACTAGCACCACCTGGGAAGATATTGTTTATATAGTTATATATATGGAGAAGGCAATGGCACCCCACTCCAGTACTCTTGCCTGGAAAATCCCATGGATGGAGGAGCCTGGTAGGCTGTAATCCATGTGGTCGATAAGAGTCGGATACGACTGAGTGACTTCACTTTCACTTTTCGCTTTCATGCATTGGAGAAGGAAATGGCAACCCACTCCAGTGTTCTTGCCTGGAGAATCCCAGGGACGGGGGAGCCTGGTGGGCTGCCATCTATGGGGTCGTGCAGAGTCGGACACGACTGAAGTGACTTAGCAGTAGCATATATATATATACACACACACATATACACACACAATTAAAAGCTGTTTCCTAAGCTATAACGCATTAGATAAATGCATGTGAGCATTAGTGCCTTCCAGAAACATAAAGCTGAAGGAGTTCTGATATCATCAGTATAAAATGATTCTCCTTTTAAGCTTATCCGTGTTTGTAGGCAAACCATCAACTCTCACTTCCTATTCTGTCCAGGTTTTGTCCTCTGAGTTCAGGCATTTATTTTGTTGTGTTAATGAGAAGACCAGAAACCACATAGCTGTGGCTGTCAGAATTTTTTCTACAACAAGAATAAGCAGGTTCCAAGGTGCAGCTGGAGGCATGTCAGCCTGGATTAGAGAACCCAGTATGTGTAGCTGCCTCTGTTCACTGACCGTTTTATGAGCGGCGTAGCTGCATGGGCAGAAATTAACGTTATGGAAGTGAGGTGTTATTCTATGTTTAGTATATTCCAGGGTCCCTCTGTTAAAGATACATCTGGAAAACTTGGAAAATATTCAGGTGAATGGATCAAAGAAGTCAAATCACTTAGCGTGCAAAAGAAAACACCATGAGGAGAGCTGAATAGAGGTTTTCAGTCTCTCCACTGCGCAGAGCTAACATGTGCTTTTTGTATGATCTTCCTTCTCAGAGATCTAGATTAGCTCTAAAAAATATTTAACTGACAAAGAATTGCAATGGTAACTGTCAAATTTTTTCTCCGTTGGTCTTTAAGAATATGACAGCTTTCCACATCTTTGGATTGATTTAAATAGATTCTGATAGAATGGGAGTTTCCTTCTTTAAAAAGAAAAACTACTGTGTACAAAATAATTTTTTTAAGACCGACGTCACATATTGAATGTAGCAGGCATCCCTATTCACGTTGGCCTTCCAGACTTTATGGAAGGAATTGTGTTTGTATAACACTACCGTATTCTCCAGAGAAGATGCTTTCATAAATCATTTATTGCCTACTGCCGTATTTCTATAATGCTAGTACACATGCTCAGTTTACTTTGGTTTTAAAATGTCTGTATAATAATAAGAAAAAGGACTAGCAGAGAATGTAAAGCAAGCATGTATGTTACTCACCACTAAATATGCTGAAGAATACCATGAGTCAAGGAAACCCCATCTCAAATAGATAAGTCAAAATGAAAGTTTAGATTTTCTGCCTAGAAACAATGATGCAGATTTTATTTTGTCTTTGCTTTTTATCCTAGAAAGGAGTGTGTGCCAGGGAGTTGTCTAGTTATACCTCGATTTATAATAAACAAGCTAGAAGTGAAGGTATTTATTGCGTTTGTTACAGGTGACTTTGGAACATTTGTGCCCAAAGCACCAAGTGTGGCAGGAGGAATTCTCTCCAAATCGCCTTCAGCCCACTGAGCAGACTTGAGACACAGACTTATGCACATGGCTGTGCTGGAAAGGACAGATGAGGGACGGAGTGGACCCGCTGATGTGTATAGTTGAGAGTCAGTTTCTCAGTAAAGTTATACCTGATTAAATAGGAAGTAACCAATATTTTCTGGTGACTGTAGATTAACTCAAGTCATGAAGAGTTTCATGCATCTGGGGAGTTAAAAGAAAAAGATACTTTTATTTTAACTAGCTGCTCCCGCAGAGAAAAAATAAAAAGAATAATTTTCTGGCACATTCATCCCACCTTCCACCAATGACAAAAACCACAGTCTTGAAACTGTGCAGACACGCCTTTTATTTCAGGTATTATGCTCTGTCATCTCAGCATTTTACCCTCCGTCCGTCGCTGTCAGAGTCAGGGTGGGCTCTGGGCACGCAGGAGGTGCCGCAGCTCAGCTGGTAGACCCCGTCGGCCCGGAGGTGCCGTCCGCCGGGTGTCTGACTGTTCTGTCTCTTCCAGCCTAGGCCCTCACTCCAGAGCTCTGTGTTCAGAGCCGTGATCCTTCGGGCCTGCCTCCAGTTTCCACGGTCATGCTGCTTTTCCCAAGGACAGTCCTTGTGTGATGGTACCCGCAGAGCCAGCGCTCTTCCCTGTGCAGGAGCGCGTGGTGATTCCTGCCGGGGGTGGGGGCGGGCGCTGGCATCACGGGCCCAGCACCTGTGACAGCCGGGAGCCATCTCTGCCATCCCTCATCGCAGCCCCCAGTGAGCGTCACCCAGACAGAAGGGGGGCAGAGATCGAGTATTCCGACCCTCCCACCTCCCTCAGCACAGCCCTCCCCCTTTTTTTCTTTCCACGAGTTCAGAGGGTCTCGTGGGCGTGGGATGCAACCAACCAACGTGTCCGCTCTCCATCCTTACGGTGCTGTCCCGCACCTGGCCTTGGGCTGTCCCCAGTTTAAAGGCCAAGAGTTGCAAGCCTGTTCTCTGGTGCCTCTTGCTGGCCTCAGTGGAGGAGGGTCGTGGGGTTCAAGGACACAGGTCACTGGTAGCGGGGGGGGGGGGACATTTCTGTTAATATGTCCCTTATCACATGGGGAAAATGATCCTGTCATCCCACTGCGTGTCCCTACAGGTCCCAGAGGGAGAGAAGGCATCCTCAGCCCGGAGCCTGCATGGGTGGAGAGAAGGCACTGCTTAAAGAGTGCTTTGAAGAAAACCAGGGAGGGCCTTTAGGGCTCCTGAACCGGGCCTGGGGAGAAACTGTTACCCTCCTTCATTCTGCAGGGACAAGAGGAGCAAGCACTGTTCTCCAGTCCCGCTGAGAAGCTGAGCTTTGGTGGAGGAGCCTCAGGGGAGATGGGTCCAGGAGGACTAAAGCCATGTGCAATCAGAGATCCCAAAGAAGGGGGCCAGGCAGGGTGGAGGAAAGCACCGCCCCCAACCCAGTCCCCTCTGAGCTCCCACTGCTAGCTTCCGTTGTCCCCACCCAGGGGGAGGTCAGAGGACAAGGGAGAGCCAGGGGTGTGGTCCTCAGGAGTCACCCTCCCAGGGCACAGAGCAGGCATAGAAGGATGGGGGAGCGTGGGGTGTGTAAGGCGATGAGCACGGAGAGCAGGATTAGAGCTCCTGATTGCACGCTTGCCGTCTGTTGTGCCCTCTGACATACACCTGCTGCCAGAATCTGAGGCTCGGCATTCAGTGTTGAGAACGATATGGAGTCATAGAGGGCTGCACAGTGAAGCAGGAAGGATAAAGAGCCCACATGAAGCTCCACTGTGTGCATAAACTTACTTTTAAATGATTTAAGGGAAACTTGTTGTCTCTCTTTTGTAATGTGTGGATTTAAATTATATACATATATGTATGTATATATATTTTCTGAAAATGAACTTAAAAACCAATAAATCATTTTTCCAGCTACCCTGCAAAGAGCGGATGTATTGATACATGCATACATTGATATATGTTCCCAGTGTAAAATATACGGGCATATATTCTAGTGTGCTAAGCAGATATGAGCCTTACCCTCATTCCATTGTGTTACTGCATTATATGCCTCTTGATTCATTTATTCATTCATATGCCACCCCTGTTTTGCTCAATTTTCAAACAGAAGCTTTTTCCAAAATCTGTCCTATAGAATTTTACTTTTTTTTTTTTTTACCCTTTGTTGCCAGATGTCAAAATTATACAAACACAGCTGGATTAATACCCCTGTGCAGATGGGTTAGCTGGTACTTTGTTATATTAATTTTATTGCCAGGATCTTGTAATGTATGTTGGTGCAATTGCCAGAATCGAAAAGGACTCGTATCTGTCATATGTGTCATGCATATTCGTCAGCAGAGAGTGGCCAGTACAAACATGGCCAACTGCTTATGAGAAACTTAGATGCTAAAAAAGTCCTCAGAGAGATGACTAACAGAGCTGAGGAATTGCTGTTGCAACTGACATAGAGGATTAAGCTGTGGATATGAAACATACAAAAACCATGAAGATGAATTCAGACTTGGCCTTTTCTAGTCAATTTATAGCAGTTAACTCATAGCTTCCTTTGCCATCAGTTTCTTCCTTGTTGAAAACATGTTTAGACAAGCCATATCAGAGGTCTGGAAATCTGCCTTTTTTCTTTTTTTCAGATTAAGGTTTTTTTTTTTTTTTTTTAAAGTATGAACACGATGGATTTGGAAAGCTTAAGCCGGATGGTAAAGGATGTTTTGTGGCTAATTACAGTAAATCCTTGGATAGTCGAAAATGCTCTGAGAATTTTCAACTCTTACTTTTCTAGTTAAAAAAGTACTTAGTTTTCTTCTCTTTTTTCATTTTTATTTTAGTTGTCAGGTTAGAAATAGTTCTAAAATACATAAACTAATGGCCTTTTTGCTTCGTGGCAGTAGGTGTATAAATACTTGCAACTTGAACACATTTAAATCTCCTTTAAGTTAATCCATTTCACTCAGCCTTGCTGTTGTTTGCTTGTAATAACCTGGCTTGCAGAAGGAGGTATATATGTATATTTTCTGAAGTTCATTGTACAATAGGAAGTAACTGTGGGCTGATTTCTCTGGTGGCTCAGATGGTAGAGTCTGCTTACAATGCGGGAGACCAGGGTTCAATCCCTGGGTCAGGAAGATCCTCAGGAGAAAGAAATGGCAACCCACTCCAGTACTCTTGCCTGGAAAATCCTATGGACGGAGGAGCCTGGTGGGCTACAGTCCGTGGGGCCGCAGAGTTGGACATGCCTGAGCAAGTTCACTTTCTTTCTCCCTTCCAGAGTGTGGGCACCCTGAAGCAGCAGGAGATTTCAGAAGTGAGGGTGAAGGAGGCAGGCGGAGGTCCCCAGAGCACGCAGTGTCCGCGTGAGGGCTGTGCGGTATGACTGCCTGACTGTGGACTCAGGAACGAAGGCTGCCTGCAGTCACCCTTTCGAGGCTCTGTTCATGGGCTTCCTGGGAGGGTGTAGGCCACTGGCCGGAGGCAGGGGAGATGCAGGAAATGAGGGGCTGGGCGCTGACACGGCCAGGGATGCGGTGACCTGATTCTGCCTTCAGGGCACCACAGGCTGTCCGTTTTCTGTCTTCTTTTCCATCTTTTCCTCTCCTTTGCTCACGTACTCCTCTGTCTCCCCTCTTTTCTTTTTTAGCCTGTTTGTTTGTTTTGCTTTATTTATTTTCAAATTTTATTCCTAATAAAAATTACAGACATAAGTGGACGATTTCATTCAGCTGCAACTGTAGCTTAATGGGCTGTGTCCTTTTAATCCACAATTCTGTCGAGTAGCATGGGAGCATAAGGGAATCAATGTATGAGTACCCACCCCTAATTGTAGAGCCTTCCTGTGTAAGAATCTGTCACTGCAGCCCTCCATCCTGTATCGTTCCTTCTTACCATGGAGCATCTCACAGGGAAGTGTAAGATAAAAGAATGCATGTTTATGCAGATGCTGTATTTCAGATGCTGGCAACTGCTTTGGCATCCATCTGTGCAGAGGTCGGGAATAAATCCAGGGGCAAATGTGAGGTTGGGTAAATGTCCCTGTCTTGCTCCAGGAGAGTATGGAGTTAGTGGATCTGCCTTCCTGGGTCGGGAACGGCAAGAACGGACAAGCAGGAAATGACTTGATCGCCCCGTGGGGCTAGTGTTCTATTTGCCCTTTACACCTTGCCTCTAGCTGAAGCCGTTGGATGGTTCATTAAGAGCGTTAGACCAAACCGGAAAAGATCAAAAGTCAGGCGAGTCCAAGGTTCCATGAAGGTGTCAGTAAACTCGATCTCACTGATAGGGAAGATGATGGATGTGTTTCACGGATCAGATACCAGGACCTGCCGTGTTGTACCTTTTGTGTCAATACAGACTAAACAATATCAATCACTCTGTGATATCAAGGCAGTGGATTTTAAAAAGTTTAAAACTGTGGCAAACCCAGTACAAACAATATGTATATAACAACTGAATGGATGGGTTACTTTGGCCTGAAGCGGACACAGCCTACACCTTCGTCTGGCAGGCTTCCTGATCTGGATGCGGGATGGCCCCGTGGGCTCCTGCCCTGAGCGGGGTTGGCAGAGCTTTGCAGTGCTGAGAGGCCCAAGCTGGTACAGCCTCAGGATGGAGGGCAGCATGTACATTGACCCTCATCCAGAGGGTGAAAGAGACATGTCTTGTTCAAGATACTGTTTCATCTTAACATTAACACAAGCTGTGTAGGACTGTGTATTAATCAACTTGTGTTACACACTTAAGACTTCCCTGGTGGCTCAGACAATAAAGCGTCTGACTATAATGCAGGAGACCCAGGTTTGATCCCTGGGTCGGGAAGATCCTCTGCAGAAGGAAATGGCAACTCACTCCAGTTTTCTTGCCTGGAGAATCCCATAGAAAGAGCAACCTGGCAAGCTACAGTCTATGGGATCACAAAGAGTCGGAGACGGCTTCACTTTCACACATTCAAAAGTAGGGGCAGAGGTTTTAAGGGTACTAGAGTCTGGGACAGCAAAAGTTTCTCCCAGCACTTTCCACACACGTCATCCATCACTCGGCTTCCACAGTCCAGGGCAGTGGAGACAGGGTGAAACCGGTTTTCTCCCTGCCCCTGCAGCCTGCTTCTCTCCTTCCTCTCTTCCTTTGCTTGCTCAGTTTCTTTCACAGGAAACGTAACGCAGTAACCACGCTGAACAAGCACATCTTACGATAAAATCAAATTGCAACCTTGTGTTTCTTTTAACTTTGTTCAGGGAGTAAGTCATTCCCACACAACTGTATGAAATCTCAACAGATGCTATGATTTTTTTTTTTTTTTGTCCTTTACTTTTTAGGTAATAAGCAACCTGTGGGTGCTTGAAGTAGCAAACAGTTCAGTAGCTGTGATATTCAGGCCAAGAGTTCAGTCAAATCTGCAGTTCTTCTCTCTTGCCCTGTTCAGGCCAGAGGCCTTCTGTGCCTGGTCCTGAGGAAGGTGTTGTTATCAGCCTCTGCCTTCCCTTTGTTTACCCTCTTTCTTCCCGCAGGTCAGCGTCCAGAGGAATCTGAGGCTCGGAGGGCATATGAAGAAGCTGGTAGGGGGCTAGAGGGAGGAGGGATGAGGAGATGAGACAGAATCTGGGCCTCGGGCTCTCTGGGTGTGAAGGAAGGTGCCCTCTGTTCTCTGCCTCCAGGTGTTTTCTAGGTCTCCAAGAGACCTGCATCTCTGGGGATCTCCCGTCTAAATGGCCCCTGGCTCCCAGCGGAAGCGTCTGGCTGCTCGGGTGGCCACGCAGGGTCGTGCCTACCTATCTGAAGTGTTGACGTGTGACTTCTGATTGCTGGGGGTCCTGCCACCTCCGAGGTGACCCTCATGTCGGGGGGAGGACCTGGGACTGTTCACCAGTCACTCTCTCTGGCCTTCATCTGGCCCCCGTATGCCTCCCCCTGTCGCCGCCAGCCCTGGTATGTGGGTCCTCCCCAGTGTGGTCCTGAATCCTGCGGACACAGCCTGGCGTAGCTTCCGGGGTGTGACTCAGGCTGGAAGCCCAGCTCCCCGGAACGCAGCTTTCTGCTTGGTCCTGTACCAGCTCCCAACAGGCTGCAGGCGGAGGCAGGGCGGAGCGTCTGCGCAGGGCGACAGTCTAGTCCCTCCTACGTGAGTTTTCATGCGTCATTCCCTTTACAGTAGATCTCCTTATTCAGCTTTGAGTCGGCCGAGTGGTTCGAGAGTCGTCCGCGAGTTTTCGCTTCTTCAGTAAGTTATGCACGTGGAGATGTGACTTTGGAATGCCACATTTAACTTTTCTGTAACGTGGTGTCTTCCTTTAAACTTCAATTTCAAGCCTCATTCTTTTTCATCTTATAAGTTAAAACTCGGGCTTCTTTGATGAAATGCTCAAATTCAGGATTCTCCCTCACTTTTCATCCTTTTCTAACCTTTTGCTCAGTGATGATAAAGCCAGAAAGCCTCGCACATGGAGCTGACCTCAAGGAGGAAGCCTGATTTCCGGGGCTCTCCCCTGCGCTGGCCTCCACTGGCGTGCGGGTGCGCCGCCTCAATCTATGCATCAGTTGGCTCCCTTTTGTTTCTGCTCTTGAAGCTCATGGGCATCTCATCTGGGGTTCCAGCCCCCTGGTTTCAGCATTCTTAGCTCTTGCATCTGGGGTCCGTGGGAGACCCTGGCTGACTCTCAGTCCCTCTGCCCTGCTCCTGGCGCTGGGATCGGCTCTTTCCTTGCACCCTGCGGTCTGCATGCAGCTCAACGCCGTCTGCGTAGACGCGCCACGTGACCATGTCTGCCGTGTTGCTGCTGCCACGGTGGGAAGGCAGGTGCTCTGGAGGCTCTTACTCCCCCAGGTTCCCAGCATCAGCTGTCAGTGTAATTTCATTTATCCAAGCCTGTCTGGGCATTTCTATTCCGCCCCCCGCCTCCGCTTCCCTGTCTCTGTCCCTAAGCAGGGAGTCCCTAGTGGGCGTGTGGAAGTCGCTGCCGCTACTCCTCACCTGTGCACTGAGGTTTAGCTCTCACCAGTTATCCTCCCTGATGGGTGGTGCACATCCCAGGTGGCACTGTTGGTGAAGAGCCTGCCTGCGAATGCAAGAGACATAATAGATGGCGGCTTGGTTCCTGGGTTGGGGAGATCCCCTGGAGGAGGGCATGGCAGCCCGCTCCAGTATTCCTGCCTGGAGAATCTCATGGACAGAGGAGACTGGCAGGCTATAGTCTGTGGGGTCGCAAAGAGTCAGACACAACTGAAGCGATGGTACACACAAAGACGGTTAGCCTCCAATTATCCACCTGGGTTGAACCCAGCAGACTGATTCTATTCAGAGTTTTGAAATTATTCCCCATTCTTTCTACTGCTGAGGTTTCTTGGAGTAAATTCTGTACCAGACTCTCAAGGTTGCTCTAGATTAAACAAAGTCCAGTCACTTGACTCTTTCTTTTCTTGGAAATTTCTTTGTGTTCTCCATTCCAGACAGAGACTCTAGTTTCTAAGGTAGAGTACTGCAGGGCGTGAGAAGGATAGCAGTGAGAAAACAGTACTATCAGATAGCATTTAAAAATATTCTGCTCCATTACTGCGTTGCTTCTCGGTTGAGTAGTTGAATGTCTGAATGATGGGTCAGTTGACAAATGACAAAATAACTAGCCTGATAAAATGAATTTTATCTGAGAGTGGCTGCTTGCTTATTACAAAATGAGTCATCAAGTTTGTTCAATATCAGAACATCTTGTTTATCTTCAATCTTGTTCTTTTCCTTTCCGGACTCCAAAGCCAGACCATTTTCTCTTCTGTAACAGAAGATAGGCCTTTGGAGATTTTTGCCCTCTTATTGAATAACCTGAGGGAAACATAAAAGGCAAGTCTTTTTGAAGGTAAAAATGAAAAGTAGCTATCTTAAAGCAGGGTCTTTTATCTTTTTTACAGGGCATTCCTCTGTCAGTCTAAATTTCAAAAACATCTTTCATCTTTGACTCAACAGGGCTCCTTCACCTGTCTTTCAAACAGGAGATTAACTGCACAGAAATGTGTGGGGTCGTGTTTGTTTCCCAGTGATTTTCTGACACTTTCTCCATAAAGGTCAGAGGGACCCTGCTCTGGGAACAGTGGGCAGGGGTGAGCGGCGAGGGTTCTAGAGTTGCAGAGCATCATGGTCCCTGCCGTGCCCTCTTCGCCACCCCTCGTGTGATGCTTTCTGTCTGCATCTGGACCATCAGAGATGGTTTGTAGGTGTCAGTAACAGATACCAGTAGGTAAGACACGTTTGCTGAGTGGCGCTGGGCATGGCAGACAGAAGATGCTGGCACACTGGTTAGGACGAGGGCCTGTCAAGCATGAGTATGATCCTTTTGTATGCCTTAAACTGCGCTTCAGGTTTCTGCGGTCACCATGATTCTCTTGGCTCAGTTCATAACATAATGTTTTTTCCGTCTCTGGAGTCTCAGATTCATGTTTTGTGTGTCTGGAAGTGAAAGAAAAGGGAAAGTGTTCATCTCTCGGTCCTCTCTGACTCTTTTGAGACCTCATGAACTGTTGCCCGCCAGGCTGCACTGTCCATGGGATTTCACAGGCAAGAATACTGGAGTGGGTTGGCATTTCTATCTCCAGGGCATCTTCCTAACTCAGGAATTGAACCCCCTTCTCTTGCACTGAAGATTCATTTCACTTCTAACATCTCTGAATTTAGAAGTGTATTTAATATTGAATTCTATCAAGGTTATCTTCACCAGCAGCTTTGCAAATGAGTATGTAACTGGTCCCACTGCCTAGATTCTTCTTATATTCCTATTTAGATTTGTCCCAGTCCCTATTGTGATATTCCTAAAAGAGTTAATGTCTTTTCTGGGAAACTTACGGTTCTGCATTCTGTTATTTCTTTGTCAGAGGTTTCTATCACCACTTTTCTTCTTCTGTTAGGGCATAGTTGAAAAAAAAATTGAGGCAATTAGCAAGGAGGAAATTGCTTTTAATTCTTTAAGTATAATACTTTTTGTTTTAAGTATTGAGTTTTTCATTTTGAAAATATGAGATCTGCTTTGATCGGAAAACCTATGGCATTAATATTGTCATAATGTTAGTGACTCAATTGAAAAATAAATATGAGGCTTTAAGCATGTGTTCAACTCAACATGGTAGGATATAAAAGTATTATTTGAAAAATCAAACTTAAAATAGGAGTATGGTATAATGTTTTAAATCAAGGATTTAAGTTATATTCACAAGGAGAAAAATCTGATACTTATGTTGGATTTATTTCCACAAAATGATTAAGTCAATAAGAAGCCAGTCAACACTGGAAAAACTGATGGGCCCATCTGTTTAATAGTCCTATTCAATGAAGCCTTATTTAGTAATATGATATGCTGTGTTCAAGCAAGCAAGCAACTTTATCTGATATGATCCAGGCTTGTTTAGACATAAGGCAACTTCTCACCATGCACGATTCTTACGTACTTAGTGAGAGAAGATGGATTTGAGGACAAAGTAAAAGAGTCTTAGGTTCTTCCTCTGAAAGACACATGTTTCAGGTGATGTGTTTGGGGCTGAATTGAGTGCCCCAAAGAAAATCTGTTGAAAGTATAATCACCAGTCCGTGAGCAGGTGGCCTTGTTTAGTGACAGGGGCCGTCGTCTTTAAAAGGGTCATGAGGACAGGCCCTAACCCAGTGTGGGGCTACTGAGCACAGCAGCAGATGCAGACGGAAGCTGATGGGAAGACAGAGCGAGGAGAAAGCCATCTGCAAGCCAAGGAGAGAGGCGGCCAACAAGGTTTCCCTCCTAGCCTTCAGTAGGAGCCACCCCTGCCTGCATGTTGATTTTGCATTTGGCCTCCAGAGTCCTGAGCTGACACATAGCTTGTCATGGAAACACCCAATCTGTGCCGCTTCGTTACAGCTGCTCTAGCAGCCCCGGGTCCCTGGGCAGGAGCTTCCATTTGCTACATCCTACACCTTCATTTGAGATAAACCTTGGGGGCTTCGCTGGTGGCTCATGGTTAAGAGTCTGCCTGCAGTCTGGGAGACCAGGGTTTGATCCGTGGGTTGGGAAGATCCCCTGGAGAAGGAAATGGAAACCCACTCCAGTACTCTTGCCTGGAAAATCCCATGGATGGAGGAGACTGGCAGGCTGCAGTCCACGGGGTCACGAAAAGAGTCAGACATTTATCCCATCTAACATGGCCTTGAAAATGAAAAAAAAAAAAATGTTGGATTTCACAACAATGCTGTGGAAATGAGCTTCAAGAGCCTGTACTGAAAGTTAAAAACAACAGCAACAAAGCGTTGTTCCTTTATCCTCAGTGGGCTTCTGCTCTCCTCCGAAGTAGCTGATACCATAGCCGAAGTGTACAGGCACAGGCAATGGCAAGCATCCCAGGGATGGTGAACATGTCAGATGTGTGTAAACGGCATCATGGTATAAGGATGTGGTTTGCTCATGGGTCCCACAAGTCCGGCATGACTCAGCTGAGGCCTCTGATTAGGATCCCACAAAGCTATGATCAAGGGGCAGTGGGGCCTCCTGTGAGGCTTGGATCCTCTTTCAAGCCCACCTGTTTGATGGAACAATTCATTTCTTCATGGCTGTTAAAACTGTGGTGATTGCTTCTTCAAGCCCAGCAAGAGCCTCCCACCCTCTCAATCCTAGCCTCTGATCTGCAGACTCTCTTTCACAGAGCTCACCTATGGATCTTTATTTGTAGTTCAGGCCCACCTGGAATTGATCTCCCTTTTGCTTAACAGGTCAACTGATTAGGGATTTTAATTACATCTACAGTAATTTAATTGCATTCCTTTTCCATATGACATAGTAATCATGGGAGTGTTGTCTATTATATTATATATGATATATATATTGGAGAAGGCAATGGCACCCCACTCCAGTACTCTTGCCTGGAAAATCCCATGGATGGAGGAGCCTGGTAGGCTGTAGTCCATGGGGTCGCTAAGAGTCGGACACGACTGAGCGACTTCACTTTGCCTTTTCACTTTCATGCATTGGAGAAGGAAATGGCAACCCACTCCAGTGTTCTTGCCTAGAGAATCCCAGGGATGGGGGAGCCTGGTGGGCTGCCGTCTATGGGGTTGCACAGAGTCGGACACGACTGAAGCGACTTAGCAGCAGCAGCAGCAGTAGCAGCAGCATGATATCTATATATATAGTATTATGTATATCTATTATATTCACAGTTCCTGTTCACACTGATAGAGAAGGATTGATTAAAAATAATGTGTGTGGACCAGGGAGTAAGAATACTGAGAGCCGTCTTAGAATTCTGCCTGCCTGGATTCGCTGGTGGCTTGGTCTGTAAAGAATCTGCCTGTAAAGCAGGAGACCTGGGTTCAATCCCTGGGTTGGCAAGATCCCCTGGAGAAGGGAATGACTACCAGTTTTTGGCCTGGAGAATTCCATGGGCTGTGCAGTCCATGGGGTCGCAGAGTCGGACATGACTTAGCAACTTTCACTGTCTTTTTTCTTTAGTGTGGCACAGTGGTAGCCTTTTCCCTGTTGGCTTAATGTACCAGTAGGGTGAGGGCAGGATGTGGCGAGCACAGTGGTTCTGGGCTACCTGGTTTGGAGTGGAGCCCACCCCCAGGCAGAGAGGGGAAGGAGACCTGCGCACAGTTCAGGACTGACAAAAGCTGAAATATTTGGCCTGGGTGGTGTGGTGGGGCAATTCTGAGTCGTGGCATGCTGGACTCACCCTAAGCTCCTAGATTCCACCTGCTACTGGGACTCTGGCTTCTCTGAGGTCGCTTACCTCTGAAATGATCAGCATAAGTTTCCCCATCTCAGCTACATATTCTGCATCAACCATTTCTCTTTCATTTTTATGATCACTAATTTTCCCATGTTCCACTCTTTCACAGTATTTCTGTTTATGATAACCAAATATGTAGTAATTTGCTCTTAATTTATCCCTCCCAGTTAATGCTTTTCAGTTGAATAGAGGTTTCCTGGAATGAACCATATGAAACAGAAAAGAATGATGCTAATAATGGGGATTTTAGAAAAATAATCCTTGAATCAAACCTTTTATTATCCTCAGGTCTGCTTGAATCTGTAGTATTTGCATTTCTAAATTTTTCTAAACAGATAGCATTGGGAGCTCAGATGTAAAGAATCTGCCTGCAGTGCAGGAGACTTGGGTTCAATCCCTGGATCTTGAGGATTCCCTGGAGAAGGGAATGGCTACCCGCTCGAATATTCTTGCCTGGAGAATTCCATGGACAAGGAGCCTGGCAGACGATGGTCCATGGAGTCACAAAGAATCAGACAGGACTGTGTCTAACACTTTCACTTTTCACCTAAAGTATCACTTAGGGAATAAGCATTTTCCCTAAGCATTTTCCCACACAGCATGTTATAATCATTTTCATGACTATATTATATTAGAAAAAAATACATTCTTTTCAAAAATATCTTCCTTATGTGCAGTGATTTTTAACTGGGGAGACACATCACCTTTACTATAAAGGTCCATTCGAATTATATCTTCCAGCAGTTTGTGGGTTTCTCCATCTCTTTAGCTCATCTCCAAGGCCAAAATCCCTTGTTTGCGTCCCATATATATTGTCATCATTTCTCAGAGTTTCAAAAATGTGGACCATTAGATTAAGCAACCTTCTGAGATGATCTAGAACAATTTGAGAATTTATATTAAATGCATCCAAATTCTACCTTTATAACTGTTTTGATTATAGAATGAAGCAAGGTTTGGATGGATAATCATAGCTGATCACTCATTCTTTGGTAAGAGAAAGAGAATAGTCAAAAGTAGTGGTTTTAGAATAAGATAAACTTGGTTTCAAATCCAGTTATTTTTATTTGGGTAAATTTTGCAACTCTTTGAGCTCTGGTTTTCCCACCTCTAATGCTTATTTCACTGAGTTGTTACAAAGTTACAGGGAAAATCAGTTTAAAGCCCAGCTACTTGGCCAGATGTTAAAAGAAACATGTAGATAAGGGATTCTGCTGATGCCTAAGAACTGAGTGTACTAATTAATGCTCTACCATCGTCTTTCTCAAAGATTGGGATATTGTGATAGTAGCCATTCAAATCACACTATCATACTTATCAAAAAGTATGATACTTTAAGGTTTGAAACTACGGTATTTCCTTATTAGTTATGATGATTTTAAATGATAAATGTTATTGGTGCCACACTGTATGGATAATGTTGATGGGCCGAAGATTTTCTAAAAGTAAATTCAAAATGTTAGCTAACTTTTAGGCAATATGAAGATTAAAAACACGTATAAGGAGTATGGAGGTGATAAGCAGAGAGGAAGAATAATTGATTTCTAACATTGGAAACATGAAGATTGAGGCTGATAGTTACAAAGATAACTAAAAACAATAAAAATATTAAAAAGAACATAACAATGTTTAAAAGACAATGGATTCAGCAATTAGTCAGCAAATAAATAAGATAAAAATCTATTCCCTGAAGTAGCATTCTGTAAGTTTACAGCTGATTCATGTCGACGTATGGCAAAAACCACCACAATATTGTAAACTAATTAGCTTCCACAATCTTGTAAAGTAATTAGTGATTAAAATAAATAAACTAATTTCCTTTTCAACCTACTAATTTTAACTTTAACGTATGATATCATTTTTAATCTTTAGCTGTGCAGAGTAGAAGTTTTATTTTCACTCCCAAAGCCTGATGATGTAGTGTGGGCATGCTGCCCAGCCTCACTTGCACCATCTTTGTTCGTGAATATCCTGCTCAAGTTTTCTGTATATTCGTATTTTACCTACCCACCCACTGATCAGACGTTTTATTGTATCACATCGGTTTATACTCCACTGGCAGAAATGCCTGCCAAGGAGAACCATGAGTGCAAAGCAAGGTGGGAGATGTAGTCAGCTAGCTGCCCGGAAGGGCAGGAAGTTGATTTTGATGAGGTGCTACCACACGCAAGACGGACACATTGTTCCGGCTACTCGGTGTTCTTTCTGTCTTGAACTTGCTGAGAACATCTATTTCTCATCAAGTTCGTTTTAGTGAGAACAGATATTTAGAAACCAAGGTTTGGGTGTTAGGTGGACTCATTGCTGTGAAAGTGTTGATTTTCCCAGGCCCCTTCTGTGCGGCAGGTCTGGTACTGATGTGCTGGAAGAAAAATATTTAAAGATACATACGCAAAGCTATTCATAGATGTGCTGTTTTTAATTTTTTTTATTTAAAAATTTTGGGAAAAGTAAGGTATTGATTGAACAAACTGAATTATCCACACATTAGATGAAAAAGAATAATGAAAATCTGAATATACAGCTACAGAATGGATTCTAGGGTGAATTATTATTTTTTAACTTTATGTATCTTTTAATTGAAGGATAATGTCTTCACAGAATTTTGTTGGTTTCTGCCAAATATAAACATGTATACCTCTGTATTCCTATGGCTGATTCATGTTGATCTGCTGCTGCGGCTAAGTCACTTGAGTCGTGTCCGACTCTGTGTGACCCCGTTGACGGCAGTGCACCGGGCTCCCCCATCCCTGGGATTCTCCAAGCAAGAACACCGCGGAGTGGGTTGCCATTTCCTTCTCCGCATGTTGATCTAGGGTGCATTATTAGCTGAAAAAAGAATTTGCTGATATTGTATAAAATATGCTGTTATCTAAGAAAGAGACTTAAAACATGAACACACATATACATTTCAGATTATGTTTTTATTTTTAAAGTTATACAGTGGAAGAATAAACCAGAAATCTGGAAGAAAAAAAAAACAGCTAAAGAAAATAAAAAGTTGCTTCTGGGATATGAAACAAATAGGCTACAATAAACAAGGATAGAAGCAAGAAAACTTCAAGTTTTCAAAGCTTGAATTTAAAATGTATTTTATACAGCTCCAAGCATACCTCATTTTATTGTGCTTTATTTTATTGCACATCACAGATAACTGTGTTTTTTACATATTGAAGCTTTGTGGCAATGCTGCCTCAAGCAAGCCCGTCAGGACTATTGTTCTAACACCATTTGCTCACACTGGGTCTCTGTTTCACAGTCTGATAATCCTCATAATATTTCAGTTTTTGTCATTATTATTGTATTTTTTAGGGTCAACTATGATAAGTGATCTTTGATGCTACTCCTGTGATTTTTTTGGGGTGCTACCAGCCACACCCATGTAAGATGGCAAATGCTTGATAAATGTGTGTGTTTTGACAGCTCCATAAACTGGGTGTTCCCCCATGTCTCTCCCTTTCCTCGGGCCTCCCCATCCCCTGAGACACAGCAGTATTGAAACTAGGCCCGTTAATAACCCGACAATGGCCTTATTATGTCAGATTTCCAAAACATTGATTATGTTTCTGGACTTCTTGTAGTGCATTAAGTAAGCCTTTAGTCACGTTCCTGTGTCATATGGTTGAAAATAGGGATCTTATGTGACATTTAATGCCTCCCGTGGCCACACCTATCGTTGCTCCTCTTTACAGAACGCTTCCGGATATTCTTGCACATTTATTTTTCTATATGAAATCTTAGAATCATGTCTCTAGTTTCCGGCAAACAAAAATAACACATTGATCTGGGAGGGAAATTGTTAGTTTGTTTTAATGACTGTTTTAGACTCTATAAAGAATAGTGCACAACCTGCTAAATAGCATGATCACAAAATACTTGTTGAATGTATATTACATTTCACTCTTGTATTTAGTTATAGAATCATACGTATTGCCCTCTTTAATCTCTTCCATGATTTTCATATTCTTTTTGTAGCCTTTGAACTTATAGCAAATGATTAAAAGTAGCAAATTCCCCGTAATATTTTCCAGTTTAAAAGCAAACATGTCAGTTTGTGTGAGTACATGTACATTCATGAAGTGAAGTGAAGTGCAAGTCACTCAGTCGTGTCTGACTCTTTGTGACCCAATGGACCATACAGTCCATGGAATTCTCCAGGCCAGAATACTGGAGTGGGTGGCCTACAGGGGATCGTCCCAACCCAGGGATAGAACCCAGGTCTCCCCGATTGCAGGCAGATTATTTCCCAGCTGAGCCTTCAGGGAAGCCCAAGAATAGGGAGGGGGCAGCCTATCCCTTCTCCAGCAGATCTTCTAGACCCAGGAATTGAACTGGGGTCTCCTGCACTGCAGGTGGATTCTTTACCAACTCAGCTATCAGGGAAGCCCCTGATGTGCAAATTTATTCACACGTGTGTATACAGATATATGTATATGTACAAATGTAGTGTCCACATATATAATTGCCCTCTCATCTGTGGATATTTATCCATTTGCTGTTTCCTTCTTGTGCATACTTTTTAAAAAGCATTTTCATCGGAAAGCCCGAGTTTCCTACAAAGTGTTTTGCAATGTTCTAGAGTCTGTCTTAGGCTAGGTAGAAGCATCCTTGTCTTGCCTCCAAGGTAGAAGCATCCTTGTCTGAGATACCAGGTGGCCAGCTGGAGCAGAGGTGAAGGAGGGTGCAAGTCTTCAGTACAGGGTGCCTGTACACCCAGAACGGAAAGTCTCAAGCGGGGAAGCAAAGTTGGGATCGAGAGGCTGCAGTCTGGCTCTGGCCCTTGGCGGAGATTCCCGACCTGACTGCACATAGAGAGTCCAGGGAGGATCGCTCCCAGCGCAGCAGCTTGTTGGGCTCCTCCCTGCCCCCCAGATTGTGATTCTGCAGGTGCAAGACGCACTAGGAAAAGCTGTTGGTACCTTGGCCCCGCAGATGGTTTTTATGCACATTTTAACCTGGATAGAAGCCCACCTGCTTAGAAATGTCTGTGTAATCCTGGCTAATTCATTGTCTTCCTGAACTCTAAGTGGCTTTGTGAAAATACTGAACATGATACTTGAGACGGAGTTGGTGGAAGTGTCGGGTGAGGTTAAATGTGTTGATAACAGGGATTGGTAAGCAGTGATTAGTACACCAAATGATAATTCTAGCTCAGCCACTTAGTACTTAGGTATAACCTTTGGCAACAACTTCATGCCTTTCTCCTTCAGTTATCTCATCTCTAAAATGACGTTATTCATGGTTCCCATCTCACCATGGCATTGTACAGAGTACAATGAGAACATGCTAAGCACAATGCCTAGCATATAGATAATTCACAGAATGGTAGATATGCTGTTGTAATTATTTTATTAAGTACTACAAAATTTACTTTTGAGCATCTACTGTGTGTCATAAATAGGCAACCACAAGCAGGATGACTGTATGATTTATCCTTCAGACTAGGAGACTTCGAAAGTTCAAGGAGAGCTATTATTAGTCACCCTGGGATAAGGGGTATAAACTCAGTGATCCTGGGTAGACCACGGGGCTTCTTACCTAATCACAGTGAAGCAAAGATGAGAAGGCTCCTGATGGGGCTGCTACCAATAGTTCTCCTCACCTCTCCCTCTTAAAGATCTTAAATCTCCTCCAACTAAGTGTCAAAAGAATTGTTGTTGTTATTTGCTCAGTTGTGTCTGACTCTGCTACCTCATGGACTGCCAGCAGGCCAGCCTTCCCTGTCCTTCACTGTCTCCTGGAGTTTGATCAAATTCATCTCCACTGAGTCAGTGATGCCAGCCAACCATCTCATCCTCTGACACCCTCTTCTCCTTCTGCCCTAAATCTTTCCCGGCATCAGGGACTTTTCCAATGAGTTGGCAGTTCCCATCAGATGACCAAAATACTGGAGCTTCAATTTCAGCATCAGTCCTTCCAATGAATATTCAGGATTGATTTCCTATAGAATTGACTTGTTTGATCAACTTGCTGTCCCAGGGACTCTCAAGAGCCTTCTCCAAAACCACAATCCAAAGCATCAAGTTTTTGGTGCTCAGCCTTCTTTATGATCCAACTCTCTCATCCAAACACAAGTGCTGGAAAAAACACAGCTTTGACTAGATGGACTTTTGTCGGGTGGGCCCTAAATGCGGGATGATTTCCTCTTGAGATCCTTATGCAATTACATCTACAAACCCCCTCTTTTCAAATAAGTTCAAATTTTAAAGTTCCTGATGGGCATGCATTTTAAGTAGATACTATTCAATCCATTATATTTCCTTTAGTTGGAAGAAAACTGAAATGAAAGAGAGGTTCCGTTCAGTTCAGTCACTCAGTCACGTCCGACTCTTTGCGACCGCATGGACTGCAGCACACCAGGCTTCCCTGTCCATCACCAGCTCCCTGAGTTGACTCAAACTCACGTCCATTTAGTCGGTGATGCCATCCAACCATCTCATCCTCTGTTGTCCCCTTCTCTTCTTGCCTTCAATCTTTCCCAGCATCAGGGTCTTTTCCAGTGAGTCATTTCTTCGCATCATATGGCCATAGTATTGGAGTTTGAGCTTCAGCATCCATCCTTCCAATGAATATTTAGTGTTGATTACCTTTAGGATGGACTGGTTGGATCTCCTTGCAGTCCAAGGGACTCTCAAGAGTCTTCTCCAACACTACAGTTCAAAAGCATCAATTCTTCAGTGCTCAGCTTTCTTTATGGTCCACCTCTCACATCCATACATGACCACTGGAGAAACCATAGCTTTGACTAAACTGGCTTTTGTCAGCAAAATAGTGTCTTGCTTTTTAATATGCTGTCTAGGTTTGTCATAGTTTTTCTTCCAAGGAGCAAGTGTCTTTTAATTTCATGCCTGCATTCACCATCTGCATTGATTTTGAAGCCCAAGAAAATAAAGCCTCTCACTAAGGAATCAGTTAGGACCAACTGCTGAAACAGAAAGAATGAATACCTTTTATCGTTTCCTACAGTCAAATGACAGAGTCTAGGCATTTGTCCCAATTCACTCAAGCTCTTAATGCCTTTTTTAAAAATTTATTTTTAATTGGGCTATAATTGCTTTACAATATTCTGTTGGTTCTGCCGCACATCAACATGAATCAGCCATACATACACACGTTTCCTCCCTCTGAACCTTCCTCCCATCTCCATCTCCTCCTACCTGTTCACTCTGTTTGTGGCTCCGTTGCTACGCTGCACATAGGTTCATCAACACCATCTTTCTCGATTTCATAGGTATATATTGATATACAATATCCACTTTCCTCTTTCTGACTCACTTCACTGCGCATAATAGGCTCTAGGTTCATGCATCTCATTAGAACTGACTCACATGCCTTCTTAACAGCCAGGTCTGCAGAGCAACTCAAAGAGGCATCTGCTTGGTGTACAGGTGTGCAAGAGGATAGCAGTTTCATGTTTTATTTATTCTCAGTAAAAGAATTGTTGCCTGTGACATAAGATATCCAGATTATGAAACAGGAGCTGACATAAGTAACAATGTGTTGTATTTATATCTCAAATTTTAAACATGAGGCTGGAAACTTAAAGAATTTATAGCAAGGTGTGAATCTTTATCTCTGCACCCGTTGTTTAAAAAATAAATATGAATGCCTGTCAGCTCTCGTTCCTTCCTTGCTGTTAAAGAGGCTGACTATTTCCTTCTGTCTGTGAAGTCACTCAGGCTCAGGCCTGTGCCCAAGGGACTTGAAAGGCCCGATTTACTGAATGAGCCCAGGTGAGGAGCTACATGGTATTACATGGCAATAGGGCGTTTCCTTGACACAGGGAGAAACTTGTAGTATTTACGAATAAGCGGCCCCTGATTATGTTTCTCCCATCAAGAGTCATTTCTTACAGCTCTGTGGTAGCTGTGTGACCCCATAAGGAAACACCTATTGCTGCTTTATCTGGGAGAGATTCTTCTATTTGTCTTTTTTTTTTTTGGATTTAAAGTGGTCAGTAGTTCAAAACACGACCACTCTGGCTTTTCACTGATTCCAGGTAAGCATTTTCTTTGTTGCCCTTGGAAGAAAAGTTATGACCAACCTAGATAGCATATTAAAAAGCAGAGACATTACTTTGCCAACAAAGGTCCGTGTAGTCAAGATAATGGTTTTTCCAGTAGTCATGTATGGATGTGAGAGTTGGACTGTGAAGAATGCTGTGTGCCGAAGAATTGATGCTTTTGAACTGTGGTGCTGGAGAAGACTCTTGAGAGTCCCTTGGACTGCAAGGAGATCCACCAGTCCATTCTGAAGGAGACCAGTTCTGGGTGTTCACTGTAAGGACTGATGCTGAGGCTGAAACTCCAATACTTTGGTCACCTCATGCAAAGAAGTCAAGCACTTCATTTTACTCTAATGCTGTAGTGGGATTATTTTCTAGAAGCAAACACTCTTTGGGCCTCTCTTTACAAGTTGGGTTGAAAATTATCTGATTAAGCTTAAAAAAAGTACATTTCTATTTTAAATATGTTATACAGGTCCTTTAAACTTGCCTTTTTTGTTTAAAAAGGATTTGGTGTATTGTTCAACTTTACATTATGATCCTCCAATACAGTTTTTATATTTGATACCATCACTACTAAGAGGATATCCTGATGCTGATTTGTTCTAACAATGCAACTTTTCTGAAGGCATTCTTGTAGAGATTTCAAAAGAGCTCAAATAATAGTATTTTCTACACTAAATTTAATCAGTGAGTCAATGCACATTTATTGAGTTATTATTATGTTCAAAATAACAGTCTATTCCAAACAGGAAGAACCCCCAAATAATGGTACTTTACATACAAAGTACTTGTGTACTTAGCATATAGTGGGTACTCAATAAATATTAGTAGATGAATTGATGAATAAGAGCAATTTTGTTTGTGATACCTAAACACTGACGAGTCGATGCTTTTGAACTGTGGTGTTGGAGAAGACTCTTGAGAGTCCCTTGGACTGCAAGGAGATCCAACCAGTCCATTCTGAAGGAGATCAGCCCTGGGATTTCTTTGGAAGGAATGATGCTAAAGCTGACGCTCCAGTACTTTGGCCACCTCATGCGAAGAGCTGACTCATTGGAAAAGACTCTGATGCTGGGAGGGATTGGGGGCAGGAGGAGAAGGGGACGACAGAGGATGAGATGGCTGGATGGCATCACCGACTCGGTGGACATGAGTCTGAGTGAACTCCGGGTGTTGATGATGGACAGGGAGGTCTGAGGTGCTGCGATTCATGGGGTCGCAAAGAGTCGGACACGACTGAGCGACTGAACTGAACTGAACTGAACTGAGGCTGTTTAAAAGCCATGGGATAAAACACAGTGGTTCCGTTCCAGCTTACTACCAACTTCTTACAACCTCCAAGCAACAGATGTATCGTTTCGGTTGGTTCTTAGTTGTACAGTGGGCTTTTCTTAGTTGGACACTGGGGTGAAACCAAGCAAGGGGCCCACTGCTTCTCTTTGGTTGTGAACGAGCAGTGACAGGCCTGCTGGAGTTCCCTGCTGTGAGAAAGCCTGGGTAGAATGGCAGCCCAGGAGGAGTGGGTAAGTGGGAAGGGGGGGGGCAGAAGAAGGGGAGAGCAAGACAGGAGAAGGCAAGGGCAGAGGAGTGGCCATCATCACAAGCCATCCCGATGTTTCACTTACTCGTTTTATAAACGTCTGTTTATTTTTAATTGGAGGATAATTGCTTGACAATCTTGTGTTCGTTTCTGATGCATATCAGCATGAGTTAGCCATATGTATATGTACGGTTAGGGCTTCCTTAGTAGCTCAGATTGTAAAGCATCTGCCTGCAATACAGGAGATGTGGGTTCAATCCCTGAGTCGGGACGATTCCCTGGAGAAGGAAAGGGCAACCCACTCCAGCATTTTTGCCTGGAGAATTTCATGGGCAGTGGAACCTGGTAAGCTACAATCCCCTGGGTCGCAAAGAATCAGATGACTGAGCAGCTAACACACACACGTACACAACATAGATGTGGCAGAGCAGCAGTGGAGACACAGCCGTAGAGAGCAGACGTGTGGGCAGGGACTGTTGCTCAGCCACTCAGTTGTACCCGACTCTTCATGACCCCATGGAGTGCGGCCCACCAGGTTTCCCTGATCTTCACCACATCCTGGAGCTTGCTCAGACTCATGTCCATTGAGTCAGTGATGTCAGATGCAACCATCTCCTCCTCTGTCATCCCCATCTCCTCCCACCTTCAATCTTTCCCAGCATCAGGGTCTTTTCCAGTGAGTCAGGTCTTCACATCAGGTGGCCAAAGTATTGGAGTTTCAGCTTCAGCATTAGTTCTTCCAAGGAACATTCATGACTGATTTCCTTTAGGATTGACTGGTTTGATCTCAAGGGACTCTGAAGAGTCTTCTCCAACACCATAGTTTGAAAGCATCAATTCTTCAATGCTCAGCCTTCTTTGTGGCCCAACTCTCACATCTGTACATGACTACCGGAAAAACCACAGCTTTGACTAAACAGTCCTTTTTTGGCAAAGTAATGCCTCTGCTTTTTAATACACTGTCTGGGTTTGTCATAGCTTTTCTGCCAAGCAGCAAGCATCTTTTAATTTCATGGTTGCGGTCACTGTCTACATGGATTGTGGAACCCAAGAAAATAAAGTCTGTCTCTGTTTCTAATCCCCATCTATTTGCCATGAAGTGATGGGGCCAGATGCCATGATCTTAGTTTTTTGAAAGGACACTTGGGAGGCATTTCTTATAAAGTTTGCAATAGAGAACAGTTTTAACTTGGTTTTAGGCAAAGAATTGTCTAGCTTGTCGTCCTTTGTATTTTGGAAAGTGTGATCTTGGACGAGTGGAAGCCCCGAAAGAACTCAGCTGTGCAAACAGCGCCGACCTCTTCTCACAATAAACCCCTTACTGCGCAGCTGAGGGGAGCAGTCAGTTGACTCTGTCCCCACCCCTCCCTGCAGAGCTCCCTCTGTGCAGGTCCTAATGAGCAGTGAAACGGTCCTGGGCCTGCGGTGGGAGGGACATCCTGGGTGACAGGGCTGAGACCCACAGCAGCTAATTAGTGTGCGGCTAATTGACCTTTCCCAGTAATTGTATTCCTCAGCCTTTGGCAACCAGAGAGGGGGGCCTTTCAATATCTCTGTGTAGTATCATATCTTTGATCATAATGAAAAGTAGCCGTAAGAAATGTGAAATAAATTCAAAGCATAAATCACAAAGTTCCTGTCTTTTCAAAGTCTGTATTTTTTTAAACGAAAGATCAAGTTGAAGGAACAGTTTTTATTCTCATCCCATTAATATAAATTGGCGTTTGTGTTCATTCATCACAGTGGAGGTGACCGAGAACACAAGAGGGAGAAAGCAGTGGGAATGATTTTTGGTTCTTCTGACTCCCACTGATTGCCCTAAGCTCATGCTGTCTTTCACCACAGTATCTCATTGTTCGCAATAGCCATACAAAACATTTGTTAACCATCACATTGAAAAAAAAAAAACAACCTTGAAATGCCTTCCTAAATAATTGCCATTTTTGTCTTTGACATAGAAAATACACTACAGTTAATTCCCCTGTAAAAGTATGATAGTGACAAGGCAGCACTCGAGGGTGCGTCGAGGTGTATAGTTGTTACCAGTATTGTTGTATTTTGTATGGGTGTTCTTTAAATTCCCGAAGAGGGAGGAGAATGACAGTCGTGGGGGGGCGGTTTGAGAGAGCAGGGTCCTTGCTCTGTGGGAGAAGTGACAGACACATGAGCAACCGTGTCTACCTGGTAGCTATTCTGAAACTGAGACGTGATTTGTGGGTCTAGCTTCTGTCTTAGCAAATTAGCTGATGTCCAGATTTAATTCTACTGAATTTTAAAGCCTTGATTACTGTAGCTTTGTAGTATAGTCTGAAGTCAGGGAGCCCGATTCCTCCATCTTCCTTTTTCTTTCCCGAGATCGCTTGGGTTATTTGGGATCTACTGTGTTTCCATAAACAGCGTATAATTGTTTGTTCTACTTCTGTGAAAAATGCCGTTGGTAATCTGACAGGCCTTGTATTGAATCTGTAGGGCGCTTCAGGTAGTGTAGTCATTTTCGTGATACTGATTCTTCCAATCCAAGAGCATGCTGTATCTCTCCACCTGTTTCTTTTGTATTTGATTGCTTCTATCGGTATCTTATAGTTTTCTGAGTACAGGTTTTTTTCTTCTTAGGTAGGTTTATTCCTAACTCCTGTGCATTTTATTCTTTTTGTTGTGATATTAAATAGGATTGTTTCCCTAATCTCTCCTTCTGTTCTTTTGTTGTTAGTATATCAGATTGTGAGAGATTCCCATGAGTTATTATTATTTTTTTTTTCCCCCTGAATCTTTCCCAGATTCATTGAGGAGCTCTCATGGTTTTCTGGTAGCATCTTTAATTTTCTATGTGTAGTGTCATGTCCTGCAAACACCAACAGTTTTACTTCTTTTCCAGTTTGGATTCTTTTTTTTCTGTTTCTTTTCTGCTTGCCATGGCTGGGACGTACAAAACCATGTTGAATGGAAGTGGCGAGAGTGGGCATCCTTGTTTCGTTCCTGGTGTTAGAGGAAATGCTTTCAGTTTTCCACCAGTGGAATGATGCTAGCTGTGGTTATACAAATCAGGATATAGTTGCAGAATGTTTTTGTAGATGTTCACTGGTTTTAATTGTGAGATGGGATGAAACAGTGAAAGATCAGAATAGTGTGGGTAACCTCTCCTCTGACTTCATCGGCCTGCTGGTGTGATTGCTAGTGGTTTTGGAGTATTTGTGGGGTCTACTGGAAATAAGTGTATTGTAAATTCTAGAGAAAATTGCCCTGTCATTGGTAATAACAAACTCTCTGTACTTTTTAAAAAACAGAAAGGGGTGCTAGTATTTAAATTTGATAATGATAAGGGCATGCCGTTTCTGGTGAATCAGTTTTGAAGCATATTGCTGTGTAGAACTGAAGACAAGTTCAGCGCCACCTGTGCTTCAGCGCCTGCTTTCTTGTGATTTTGTCTCCCTCACTCAGAGCTGTGACCTGGATCAGCAGAGCATCGTTCACATTGTGCTGAGACCGCGGAGCAAAGACCCAGAAGGGCACCCACCTCAGGGGGACAGCCCGCGGCCCGCTTGGGGGCGCTCTGACAGGGAGCCCGAGAGCCTGACTCGCGTGGACCTCAGCAGCTCGGTGCTCCCCGCCGACTCGGTGGGCCTGGCTGTGATACTGCAGGACAGCGAGGAGGGCGGCGCCTCGTCCACCCGCAAGCCAGGTACCCGATGCCTCTCTCCGTGCCTCGCGCCGGGTTCTGTGTGCTGAAGTCTCCGCAGAGAGCGGCCTCACTCTGTGTGTGAATACCTAGATCACAACACGCTCTAAATCAGTGGAAGGCGGCACGGCTAGAAGGAGAGTCTTGTTACTCTAAGATTTGAGGTGACGCATTTAACAAGAACGGCAAAGCAGAGCTTTCCAGTTAGGAATGAACATAAAGGATGAGCAAAGTGTCAGGCCCGTAGTGATAGTCCTCGTTTGTTCGTTTGGCGGTACTAGGGGTGATGGACTCATGGGACGCCTTGTGCTGGGCTCACAATATGCGCACTGTATATCCCTCTCAGTTGCGCCTTTCTCTTTTCTTCTGTGCTTACTTACTTAAAATGCATTTTGATTGATGATGTTTCTGATGAAATAGATCAATTTTTTTTAAAGTAGAAAGAGAACTTCAGAAGTAACTTTAGTCATTTTTTAGGTCATGAGAAAAAATAACAATGTCGGTTACATCCTTTTGTGTTTTAAGAAGTTTTCCTTGTCTGTATTGTGCAGCCTATTTCAAAAGTTTGCTTTGGCAAGAATGACAAGCTCTTCATTATTTTGACAATATTCCATGTTTCCCTTCGTTTTTCCTCTCCAGTCTAAATAGTCAAAGGTGTAACAGGACTGTTTTTGAGTAGGTGACAGGAAACATTGGATAGTAACAGTGACTTTCTCTCCCACATGGAGTGTCTGAAGACAGCAGCATCCTGGGCTGGGATGACTTTCACGGGGTCAGAGACATCTGGGACCAGCAAGATGGAGGCCCCTTGCTAAAATTACTAAGTAAAATTTAATAAATATTTATAAAATCATAAATCAGATTTAAGAAAAAAACAAAAACAAAATTTTCCAGGGATAAGTGAAGAAGTGGAAAAAACACAGCTGTCTTTGACTAGAGGAATGGATAAACCAAGAATTTAAGTGCAAGAGCCGCCGTCCTGCTGAGCCTGAGGTGGTTGTGTTGGGCTTTTTTTCCTTCCCATGTCTTGGGTATTGAGGAGACTGGAAAAACAAGTAGGGAACGAGGGGGAAATGAGACCAGCCTAAACCTCTGCAGCTCCTTTGTTGTCCAGAGTGATGAAGTAATATAAATACCAGACCCAAGCTTTGGGACTTCTGAAATTCCAAGCAGGATGTGGGCAAAAGCATTCCAGAGAGGGTTCAGAGGGTGTGGCATTGACAGCTCCTGAGATAATCCAGCTCTGCTGAAGCAGTCCTCAGGATACACATTATAAATCAAACAGAGGAGTACTTTGCCCTGAGTGGAGGAGAGCACATAAGGTAAGCCACAAGACTGGTTCCCCCAAAACGTGAGAAAATAAAAGGACAGTTTGAAACAGAATACAATACAGGTATGTTTAATGTTAATTAACTGGAGATCAAAACAGAAAACAGACCTAATAGAAAAAGGTAGCTACTGGATAGAATATAAATTTAACTATTGGAATTAAAAAAAAAAATTCTCAGCAGATTGCTGAAAAGAGCAATTTATCAATGCCAAAGAGAGAATTAATGAATTGAAAGGTATATATGAGGGAATTTCCCATAGTGTGACACAGGTTAACATGTTTACAAAAAGAAAAGTTCTTTTTGAAGAGTTTGGAATTAGCTTTCCTAACATATCTGATAGGAAATCTTTTTTTCTTCCTCCTTTCTTTTTTCTTTCATAAATTTTGAAAGTATGATAATACACTTGCAGGAGACGCGAAAAATAAAGAACAAAGTTGCATCTAGTTTCTCTATGTGTTAGAGTTATTTTTTTAAGTAGATAAATTAAGATTTTTAGTTTGAGTTTCAATATCAATATCAAACTCCCTAAACTGAGATAATGAATAGAAAAGGAGAAGGCTACAGTAGAACTGAAAATCACTATGAATGAATTCAAAATCTTTAGATGAAAATTAAACCTTTACTTGTATTACCTGAACATTAATAGTAATATAAGTAGAATAATTGTCATTTGTAAGTATTCAGATACTTTAGTGTTTGCTAATGTATGTGAATCTACTGTCTGGTAACTGGGTTTGTATCTGAAGATTTTAGAAGTTCAGTCTGGTTAGTTTGTTTTATTATAAAATTGCCTTCAGTCTTCTTGAGAGTATTATTTTACGATTAATAAATTTGTAATTATTGACACCTTCCACTGGTTCTCTCTGTAGATTATACTTCTAGTGAAGAAAATATTCTCTTTCTATCATCACAGGTATACTATGGAAAATTCAGGTAAAGTCAGAAAATTCTTCTAGATGTCTAATAGTCTACTTATATTTTAAGTGAAATGTATAATCATTTCAGCCAACACAATCAGTCCAAGAAACTGGTATAAAGTTATGCCGTACAGTACCAGTGTGAGAAGGGCCTGAAGACTCCTGACTGTTTCTGGTTACAGACTTTTTAACCTTGACTTTCCACACAGCCCTCGTGTAGTCTGACCTCTCGTCACCTGTTTCTCATTTACCCACTAACCAGTGGTGACCTGTGAGCTGCACATATTTTGCGGGCTGGGAACGCCCTGGGCCTCACGCGCTGGCACGCCCGCTCGCCAGCACGCCGTTGTGTTTCTTCCTGCATCACCTGAGCTCAGGAGTGAGCTCCCCCGACACCTTTCCTGTGCTGTAGGGGAGGCAAAAGTTATGTTACATGTGGTAAGGAACAGGCAAAATAAGGGGGGTTGTGCAGGTCAAATTAAGGACTTTACTCTGCATCGAGCTGAAAACTTTCAACGGCAAGGAGTGATCCCGTAACCTTCTGAAGTGGAATCATCCCCTCTTCCGAACGCGCATTCCTCTCATTGTCTTCTGTTTTGCACTCTGGTTCCTTATTTGTGTCTCTATGAGGCCAGCGTCAGTTCAGTTCAGTTGCTCAATGGTGTCGGACTCTTTGTGACCCCATGGACTGCAGCACGCCAGGCCTCCCTGTCCATCACCAACTCCCAGAGCTTGCTCAAACTCATGTATGTCAAGTCAGTGATGTCATCCTACCATCTCACCCTCTGTCGTCCCCTTTTCTCCTGCAAACTCATAAACACTAGTGAGAATGTTTGTTCAGTGCTTATTCCAGAACCAGAAGGTCCGATTCTGTTAGCCAAGAACAGAGACTCAGAAACGCTTGTGCTGCCATTACTCTGAGTAGTGCTGCCCTATAGCAAATGTTTCCCCACCTTTAAACTGTGAGTCCTACCTAGAGTATTCAACCAGGTGGGGAAAAGGCTGGGAAAGACAGGTGGACAAATCACATCAACCCATAGTAAGCAGATGAGTCTCATAATTACCTTTTATATATGAAGCATTCTGATGAAAGTGAAAGAGGAGAGTGAAAAGTTGGCATGGTATAGCCACTCTAGAAGATGATTTGACAGATTCTCACTAACCTACCACGAAGTTCAGCCATTGTGCTCCATGTTGTTTACTCAGATGAGCTGAAAACACGTCCACACAATTATCTACACATGGATGTTTATAGCAGCCTTATTCACAGTTGCCCAAGTTTGGGAGCAACTAAGATGTGCTAGTAAAGCAATGCTCAAAACTTTCCAAGCCAGGCTTCAGCAATACATGAACCATGAACTTCCAGGTGTTCCAGCTGGTTTTAGAAAAGGAGAGGAGCCAGAGATCAAATTGCCAACATCTTTATAAATACAGTTGGCCCTCCGCATCTCTGGGTTCCATATCCACAGATTCAACCAACTAGGGATGAAAAATATTTAGAAATAAGTTCCATAAAGTCCCCAAAGGCAAAACTTGTATATGGCAATCACTTAGCAACATAACATTTACATTGTATTTAAAATGATTAAATAGTATTCACATTGTGTTAGATGTTGTAAGTAATCTGTTGTTCTTTTTCAGTTGCTAAGTAGCATCCAACTGTCAGCAACCTCATGAACTGCTGCACGCCAGGCTTCCCTGTCCCTCACTATCTCACAGAGTTTGCTCAAACTCAGGTCTGGATATGTTTTAACATACGTGGGAGGATAAGTGCAGGTTATATGCAAAAAGTAACGCCGTTTTGTATAGGGGACATGAGCATCCCCAGATTTTGATGTCTGAGAGGGTTCCTGGAACGAACACCTTATGGACACCGAGGGATGACTTCCTGCTGTGTAATTAATTACTTGTCACATTTTTGCATCAGATACAAATACGTCTCTTAAACTTCCGACCTTCACTGCCTGGAGTATGGCTGGTCTTGGATATATTGTCTGTCATACTGCCAAAAAGTTTAACCAACATATAAAATGACTCACAATTCTATCTCATCACATATGGCAGGGTTAAATGGTGAATACCTGCGAGTAGACAGCATGGTTGGAGAAGGAAATGGCAACCCACTCCAGTATTCTTGCCTGGAGAATCCTGTGGACAGAGGAACCTAGTGGGCTGCTGTCCATTGGGTCGCACAGAGTCTGGCACGACTGAAGTGACTCAGCATGCATGCATGCATCGGAGAAGAAAGTGTCAACCCACTCCAATATTCTTGCCTGGACGATCCCAGGGACAGAGGAGCCTGGTGGGCTGCTGTCTTTGGGGTTGCTCAGAGTCGGGCATGACTGAAGTGACTTAGCAGCAGCAGCAGATAGCATGGTGTGACCTGCCGTGGAGTATTCAGAGCACCCGTCAGAGTCTAAGCCTCAGAAGTCAATAAAGGCAAGGTTAGATCATCAGGCACTCCACACAGATCAGTATGTGTGTCAACCAGTTGGTGCTGTTCAGCTGCGTCCACCTCTTCGCAATTCATTACACATTTTTTTTTCCTTTAAATACAGAAGAGATATGCAGTCCAGTAAAGTTGGATTGGAGTGCCTAGTGTCTGGGTGAGAAAGAATACGCCAAACAGGAAACCCCAGATGCTTACATGGGTGAGCCACTGACCTCAGCGTGTGTCCCTGCGAGCTGGACGGATTGAGCTCTCTGCCCTAAGTAGAGAGGACGCACGGAGGCCGGCCGTCTCACCCTGCACTTTCTTCCTGCTGGCTGGGTCACACCTGAGTCTGTGGAAGCGTTCTGGGTGGCTGTTGTCTCTTTCAGAACACGAGCAGCTAGAAATGAGCCATCGGAGTGTGGTGGGAAATGGTGGTTTTGAAGTTGTGAAGGTTCGGCGTGGTATGTGTTGGGGACCTTGGGACGTTTTCGATTTTTCTGAAGTCCTGTCTGCAGAGTAGTAGTGTGACTAACAGTGGAAGGAGAGTTGCACCCCGGACTCAGTGAGGGCTAACATGACTGTGTGCTCCTTTGTGCACGGCCTCTAGGGCGTGTGGGGCCTCAATGCCCCCTTTTTGCTCTTGGAGCCCCGAGGACTTTCAGAGGACTCTGCCCAGTGCCAGGATGGCCAGATTTGCTCTTGACAAGAGAGAGGGCGCTGAGGTAGCGTATTTTCAGCTGGTGAAGTCTGTCCTGGGGCTCACTGGGGCACTCTGAGTAATCCAGACTGTGCCCGAAAGGCAAGCAGGCGTCTGGATTCGTTTTGTGTGTGTGTGTGTGATTTGCTTAGAAAGAAGATAAAGAAAAAAATTGAAAATTAAGTGATAAAAATTGACTGCTTATAATAAACTCTTGTAAAACTTAACTAAATTTTGTGAAACATTTATGGAAGGTCTTGGTTTGTATGACCGGGAGCTTCAAAAAAATTTTACACCTAATTCAGAAATATTTGTTGCAACTAAAGAAATGAGCTTTTTATTTTGTATCAGGGAATAGCCGGCTATCAAACCATGTTGTGACGGAGTCCAGTGAACAGTGAAGGGCTTCAGCCATACATATACATGTATCCGTTCTCCACCCATACATATACATGTATCCGTTCTCCACCCAACCCCGCTCCCATCCAGGCTGCCCCATTAGTAGAGCAAAACATTCCCTGTGTTTTTTATAACGAAATTGGAAACCCCCATGACAAGTAAACAAACCATCATGACCTTCTTTTTTTATTCACCCTTTAGGTGATACCATAGAATGAAGCCCAGACATACACTCTGTAAATCTGTTGAACGATAATTACTTTTCCAAGTGATACTCCTGAATGTCTGTACGGTCATGAAAGTTCTTCCTCAATCCCCAAAGATTAAATTGAATTCAACACCTCTGTTGGTAGTGGCCTGTAATTACAGTCTGATTCTTTGACAGCTAATGCCCTGCCTTCTCTGTGAAGAGCAATTAAACTAACCAGAATATTCAGTCTGTCTTCAGGAAAGAATACTCTGGTAGGCTGACCTTGTCCAGGGGATCTTTCTGACCCAGGGATCGAACCTGTGTCTCCTGCATTGCAGACGGATTCTTCAGAAACGAGCCACCAGGGAAGCTATTCCGTCCATCTGTGGAGTTGTAATTTCCTTGGGAACCAAATGGCCAGTTGTTTGGCTAGTGGGTTAAATGAAACTCCTCTGAGCCTGGAAGGTTCTATGTATCCTGAGTGTTTACCACAGTACCTGTTTCTTGGTAGTAGGCCCTTAATAAATATTTGTTGTTGCTGAAAAATACTCTAGGAAAGGTGACGGGTGTTTGCTTCCAGTCCTTGAACCATGCGCAGTATCCCTGGGAGCAATGTCTGAGACACAGATATGAAGCTCAGTGGCAAAGAGCCCAGGCTCTGAAGCCAGGCTGACTGAGCCCCTTCTCTGCTTCCTACCAGCTCTGTGACCTTGGACAGTTTCCTTTCTGCTGCTCAAAGTATGGCCTGTGAACCAGCAGCATCAGCATCGCTTGGGAGTTTGTCGAAAAGGCAGAACCTCAGGCCTACTTCCCAGACCTGCTGAATCGGAATCTGCCGCTTAATAAAGTCCACAGGTCAATTACACACACTGAAGTTTCAGACACACTGGGCCTCGATTTCCCCATTTATAATATAGAGACTGATGGGTTACCTGCCTCACAGATTTGACCCTAGCTGGTTTCTGCAGTGCTTGCACCAGAGCCTGACTTATACTGAGCACTTAATAACTTTTAGCCATTTTTTACTACTCACATGATCAAAAGGCCTGATATTGGCCCTGAAACTAAAATGAATCTAAATTTACAGATCCAGGGCTACCACAACAATCATTAAAGACAAAACAGAACTTAGGTCCCTCATTCCATATTTTGGAGACTTCCTACTCATGACTACGTTCTTTCTGCTTATTCTGCTTTTGAAGTGGGGCTTTTTATTTTCCTTAGCCTATTTATTTGTGACTGTCGTCACTTCTACCACAGGATTAGGAGCAAATTAGAACAGTGAGTGTTCTAGGGTAATGAGGAATGATGGAACCCCTCTGGCTGTTCTCTCAGGCTTCTAAGCTTTCGTTGCCTTTCAGCTTCGAGTCGTGTGCAGTGTTGCGGGGTTGTCTCCGCGTGTTCCAGTAGACAGTGCCATATTCCATCAGAAAATGCAAATAATTTTTGGCTCTTGACAATCTGTGTTTCATCACTGGGAACAACATAGATAGGAATGAAGTTTCAATAAGGGAAAAAAAAAGGACAAGGATGATGCTGTTTTAACTTTTTCCTCTTGGGACTTGCTCAAAGGGCCCCTTGGCTCCTTGCAGTATTTTGAAAGAGCAGATTAGCTGGGGATCAATCACAGATGTGGACCACAGAGGGCCCTGTCAGCGTGGCCCTGACACCAGCGATGGACGAGAGCAGTGTGGGGACAAATAGGACGCAGACGGAGCTCAGGTTCTAAGTCAGCAAGTCGGCGGTGCACACGGATTCAGGTTTGGTCTGATGGGGCACCTGTTTCAGACCAGAGTCCCTGTGTGAAACACGGCACTGGTCACTGAGTGCTGTTGATATCTCTTTTTGATATTTGCATGCGTGCATGCTCATTTGCTCAGTCGTTGACAACGCTTTGCAACGCCATGGACTGTAGTCTGCCAAGCTCCTCTGTCCATGGGATTTTTTTGGGCAAGTATTCTGGAGTAGGTTGCCATTCCCTTTTCCAGGACATCCTCCCAACCCAGGGATCAAACCTTTGTCACTTATGTCTGCTGTGTTGGCAGGCAGATTCTTTACCACTGAGCCACCTGGGAAGACTTTTGTTGGTTTTGTGAATCTAATATGTCAATCTCTGTGCTGTGCTGTGCCTAGGCGCTCAGTTGTGTATGACTCTTTGAGACCCCATGGACTGTAGCCCATCAGGTTCCTCTGTCCATGGGGACTCTCCAGGCAAGAATTCTGTACTGGGTTTTCCCGTCCTCCTCCAGAGGATCTTCCCAACCCAGGGATAGAACCCAGGTCTCCTGCATTTCAGGCAGATTCTTTACCATCTGAGCTGAGACTCCCAAGAATCCTGGAGTGGGTAGGCTATCCCGTCTCCAGGGGATCTTCCTGACGCAGGAATTGAACCAGGATCTCCTTCATTACAGGCAGATTCTTTACCAGCTGAGCTACTAGGGAAGCCCATGGGGACCCTTATATGGGTCTGATAGTATTCATTCTTGCTATACATTGTATACATTTTCATGGCGTTCTGCCTTTCAAAGACTAGACACTTTTCCCTAACCCACTGACAAACGAAGACAAGCATTTTAATCTAGAAAGATGGCATAGGCAAGTGTGATTTGCCAGCCTTCGAGGATTGTTACTGTTTGCCAGGCAATTTCTTTATTGTCACAAAGAATTGAAAGACACAGCTTAGTAAGTGATTTTTCTGCCTGAAGAGTTATTTGTAAACCTGCTTGTTGTGTGGATTTCTGATGCCAATATGAAGATTTTGATGATAAAAGCCAGCCAGAATTCTTTGATTTGCCACTGATGGCTGTGACGACAGCTTTCTTTAAAAATTGTTGAATCATTTAAAAATATTATTTTACTGCATTAACTCTCATGGTGACATGACTGAAATTTTGGTGGTGTCTCATATGTTAAACAAATAAATGCAATCTTAGGAAAAGATGGACCAAGAGTACTAGGAACTAGAATTTTTTTCCATGCTTATAAGGCAGCATGGTATCCGGTCCCATCACTTCATGAGAAATAGATGGGGAAACAGTGGAAACAGTGTCAGACTTTATTTTGGGGGGCTCCAAAATCACTGCAGATGATGACTGCAGCCATGAAATGAAAAGATGCTTACTCCTTGGAAGAAAAGTTATGACCAACCTAGATAACATATTCAAAAGCAGAGACATTACTTTGCCAACAAAGGTCTGTCTAGTCAAGGCTTTGGTTTTTCCAGCGGTCATGTATGGATGTATACAATTAGGAGCATAAACAGCAGAGAGGCTCACACAGGTTGTACCAGCTCCACTGGAAAGTAAGCTTCAAGAGACGAGATTTCATCTCTTCTGTGCTGTGCGTATTCCCTAACCCGGAGCTTAGCAGGTAGTAGATGCTTAAAAATATGTTATGCGAATAAAGTCAGCAATCCTTGGTTCATCTGTTGATACACTTTGAGACTAGAGAATGTAATTCATCTGGATCCAAGAAGCTAAATTGTGGGAAGAGTATAGATTTCTGAAGCAAGAGCCAGTTCTTCCGTCAGAGACAAACAGCTGTCTTAATTATTGCAATCAACATTACAGGGGACTCTGACTTGAAAATCCTGTACATAAGTAGTTGAGTCTTATTCCCACGTGCTCCACCTCACATGTGCACACAAGCATTATGATACACCTTCTATTCCATGCAATGATGTCATTTAGTGCCATCTCTAAATCACAGTATCCAACACGCTGCTTATTTTTCCCATATATTAATATTCAAGTTATGGTGTGTCTTAATTAAATACTAAGTTTTCTTCCCCTTCATGCATTCTTGTACGATTTACTATTGTCATTTACTTTTGTATAAATTTTTCAACGTAGCAATAAAGAAAAGCCCCTTCTAGCATTTGTGTGTGTGTGTATGTGTGTATGTGTAATGAAGAAATGTTTGGATGAGATTGCTGGATTAGATACCACACTGGTTAATAAACATTCCTCTGTGGAGTTACCTATTACACTGGACAGCAATTATGACCACGTGAATGGGAATGTTTTCCAGGTACCAAACTCGTGTTCTCTGATGGCCTTGTAAGTATTGGCTATAAGTATAAAACCAGTTATCATCCCTTAATTGTATGCTATCATGCCATAGTGTGATGAAGTGGAAATTCTTCTCAAATAACATTCTCAGTGCATACCCTTTGTCACACAATCAGTTTGTGCAATTATGTCCTGGTAAGTTGAGAACAAATTTTTATCGAACCTATGCAAATAACTCTGTTGCTATGGAAAGCAAAGAAGTTCAGTAAAGGTATTTTTTTTTTCTGAAACTTGTGAACCAGTGAAAATCAGATACTATTTATAAATGTTTCACTTCAGTAAACAAAGTCATAGTCTACTAAGTTAAAAGTGAGGTAAATAAAAACGAAAAGGATCCTAATATATCCATTAAAAAAGAATTGTAAAAGCAACACAAGTAACTTAAACAAGTAGCCATATGTAATGGAGAAGGCGATGGCACCCCACTCCAGTACTCTTGCCTGGAAAATCCCATGGACGGTGGAGCCTGGTGGGCTGCAGTCCATGGGGTCGCTAAGAGTCGGACACGACTGAGCGACTTCACTTTGCCTTTTCACTTTCATGCATTGGAGAAGGAAATGGCAACCCACTGCAGTACTCTTACCTGGAGAATCCCAGGGATGGGGGAGCCTGGTGGGCTGCAGTCTATGGGGTCCCACAGAGTCGGACACGACTGAAGCGACTTAGCAGCAGCAGCAGACATAAGTAAATGTTTGAAATAACAAAAATTGACATTAATATTTATAAATCAAATATATTAGCATTCTATAGCATATAAAACTTAAGAACCATAAGTATATGAACTTAAAATTATACCTGTGTATCAATGCTTTTGTATTCAGTCTAAATAGAAGTTATCCAACTACATAAATATTATTCATTAAATAGTGTGATTTAATATTAATCTAGGTTTTAAAGTTATATAAGGATCTAAGAACTTACATTTTGGATGAGACACTATAAAATATAATTGTTATAAAACACTTGTCGGAATCATGACCCAATCTAGTCAAATACAAAAGCATAAAAGCATATTTTTAATAAACTTAAATATCATGTAATATTAAATTGTTTAATCAATAAATCATTATGAGAAGTGTAGGGCATTCAGATTAACTACTCTCTTCATAGAAAATCAAGACCTAGCTTTCTATAAAATATAAATATCTGATCCCATATTTCAAGCTGATATATCTAAGAATAGAGATGTTTTTCTTAAATCCAAATTATTAAAACAATCCACATGTCCACAGACTCACCTTACTTGTGTGAACTTGAATTCTTCAGATATTCCTCAGCTAGTATTTCCTATTGTGCTTATTATTTAGTTACTGCATTATATCAGACATGCAATGGCACCCCACTCCAGTCCTCTTGCCTGGAAAATCCCATGGACGAAGGAGCCTGGTAGGCTGCAGTCCATGGGGTCGCTAAGAGTCGGACACGACTGAGCGACTTCACTTTCATTTTTCACTTTCATGCATTGGAGAAGGAAATGGCAACCCACTCCAGTGTTCTTGCCTGGAGAATCCCAGGGACGGGGGAGCCTGGTGGGCTGCCATCTATGGGGTCGTGCAGAGTTGGACACGACTGAAGCGACTTAGCAGCAGCAGCAGCAGCAGCAGCAGCAGCAGACATTTTGTGACCCAGTGGACTGTAGCCCACCAGGCTCCTCTGTCCATGGGATTTCCCAGGCAAGAATACTGCAGTGAGCTGCCATATCCTTCTCCAGGGGATCTTCCAGACCCAGGGATAGAATGTGCCTTGGCAGGTAGAGTCTTTACCACTGAGCCTCCAGGGAAGCGCAGTATTTTCTATAAGAAGGATTTTTTCTTTTTAATGTCTAGCACATTCAAAGTATTCAAAGTTCATTTTCTTTTCTTTTTGTAAATATTGTGAATATTTCATTTGTTTATGTACTTGTATACTTAAACGAACCAGATACAAACATCTGTACTTCTTGAGACCTAACGATTTATTAATCACATTTGGTAGCAGGCAAACATCCCACACCTGACAAGCGGCAGAGAGCTCTGTGAATCACAGATATGTGGACACACAGCCCTGAAGAGGATTTGTCGTTTCAATCCGACAACTTTAGTAACACGCCAAAAGTAAACATAGAGCCGTGAAACTTACCAGTCCGGATTTCAGAGACCTCTTTGCTTTCCCAGCAAGTTAAAAGTTTTTAATTGATTTGAGGTCACAGGTAGGAAAATAAGCTCAAAAAAAAAAAGAAAAGTCCTGAGGTGGCTCAGTGGTAAGGAATCCGCCTGCAGTGCAGGAGCCACAGGAGACGTGGGTTCGATCCCTGGGCCAGGAAGATCCCCTGGAGGAGAAAATGGCAACCCATTCCGGTGTTGATGCCTTAAAAAATTCGCATGGACAGAGGAGCTTAGTGGGCTTTCCATGGGGTCGCAAAGGGGACAAAACGTGAACACATGTATCAGTTGGCAGGAAATGCGTAACAGCCATAGGAAAACCACTTTTCAATATGTTTTGTGTTAGCTAATGAGAAACTTTATAACATGCATTTGTCAAGGAGTTAGGTAATTATTTCTCTCTTTTTATGTAATTGTTTCTCTCTTTTTTTGTTGAAACACAATTTTATGAACTGTGCTTTCAAACCATTTTAGACATGTTTCTAAAACTTTTTTTTTTTTTTCTGTCAAATTAGTTCCAGGTCATGAAAGAACATGTTGTATAACTCCATCTCTGTACTTTAACACAGTATGAGATTGCTCTTGCCCAGGCCTGAACCATACCTGGCTTCTTAGTCATCACCTCTTTGAGAACAGAATCACAATGTGATCAGTGATCCATTCTCAATGGCCTCCTGGATCTAAGGAACACTCCTTTTATAGAATATAAACCTATGTGGGCGCACAGCGACGGAACCAGCCATAACAGAATGCCAGTCCAGCAAGCAGTTACTGCTGTTCACAGCCTGTTTTCAGGCTTCCCTAGAACAGTGGATGCCAAATGTATACACACAAATATTTCTAAGAGCAACTGTTTTTCTTCAGTGTTGCTTTGATTTACAATAATTGGTCCAAAGGGAGCTATCTGGTTATAAGTGTTTTTACTCAGCTGTTTGACAGTCATTACCCATAACTACAAATTATTGATGGATTGATAATGGAATATATTCATGAATTATGTTCACAGTCCTCGGTGATTGGAAGGAATCAATAATTCTTAGAAAGATGGAAACAAACATTACTCTAGGGAATGATATCAGCTTGAAATGAATAGTAGCTCATCCTACTTCTTTTTCTGAGACTCAGATGTGGGATTAAGGGCTAGACAGAAACCTAAACACCCACCTTATAAACACAAAGTTACACAAAAATATACATATTAATTTTGCGCATATAGTAGACCTCTAGAAGGCTTATTTTTGAGAATATTTGAAAAGGGTGGATGAAGGTGGTAGAGAACTGAAACAGACTAGATACTATGTAACACAGACCTTTTTAATATGTGTCTGATCTACTGAAACTTCAGATTGATAGGTAAATGAAAATTTAGCTGAAGATTTTTTTTTTCCAAAAAGCTACCCTTACACTTGAAGCCAAGTTTTAATACCCCTATACTTATAGCATTAGGTTTATTTTTTTTAATGTTTAACTTAGACTATCCTCCTGTTTTTCCTTTTGTTAACTACACAAGCATCTGAGTTGCCATTGATAAGTCCTTGAGCACACTTGGATGGCTTCTTATTAACCCTTGGAGACTGCTATACAACCTCATGGTTCTCAGTATGAAAATTTATATCCCCTCATGACCTTCCAGCATTGGCAGATGGTGATTTTGTAAGACATTAGCATAATGAAACCTTTTCAATAAAATGATAAATTGAGCCCATCTCAGAAAACAGAACACACACTTGGTAATTGATTGCAGTCATCCTCATGTGGAGGACCCCATTCACATCATATGCTTTGAACTCTGATGACAACGTCACCTTTCCCCATACCCCGGAAGTTTCCAATATTCACGTAGAAAAGAAATGTTTTCTTCTAATGGATCCAGGAGCACTTTGAGGAATAGTCATCATTATATGACATAATTACCTCTCATGAAAGTGTCTAATTATGTTCCTGTTCTTAAGTCTCTTTCATGTAAATTGAAGTTGATGGTCTCATAGACAAGGTAAGGGGCAAGGAGGTGAGAGCACATATGAGTTAGCTTTTGTCTGATATAACTCAGAGATTTTTCATGGCCGGATAGGGAAGGCATTTGTCGATGTGGATATGATCTTTTAATTCACCACAGCATTGTGAATATATTTCCAGGAAATATTTTTTGCATAAGATAATAGTTGTTTGTTGTTTAAGAAGTGATTATATTTAGGAGACAACTCATTTGTTTAAATATACTTCATAAAAGGTAAATACCTAGTGAGATTTTATACAGGCGTGGACTAATTAGAAAATAAAAGGATACTTCATCAAAATTAGCATATTTTACTCTGTGGCTAGGAGGTCACTTTAGACCATCTGCTTTCAGTAAATACTAAATAACATTCTTAGTTTCACAGTTGAGTTTCTCTTTTTGGTGCAAATATATAATAAGCATTAATATTGTGAGAAACTGCATTTTCACGATAAATACTGAAGAAACTTGCACCTCTTGGATTCATGAGAAAAGAGGAAAAACTATCCAGCAGTAAGACGATGACCTGGTATGTTTGTGGGTACATTTTGCTCTGAATCCTGGGAGGGTCAAAGATCAATTTATATCTGCTTTTGTTTCCCTTCTCTTATATTCCATTTCTTATTTTAAAAAGTTTCTTTTGTAGCTTCCCATTTTAAATGCAGATGTCTACTTTAGAGACACCCAAGGGCTGTACTATCAATAAATACATAAATGATTTTAGAGTGGAGACTGTTAAATTAGACAGTTACTTGCAGGGGAAAATATGCAGGAAATCCAATGTTTTTAAAATTCCTTCTAGAAAGAATTACACTGAAACTAAATAAAATGTCACCATTTAAATTGAAGAAAACCTGATTTATCTGTGTTATCTGTGAATTCATTACGCTGACTCTATAGCTGTTGGGATAAAATAATGAAAGTCTTGATGCATTTCTTATATATCATTTGCATATTATATATATATATACACACACACGCACACAAATGCTGTAATGCTAAGCGGCATGCAGAATCGTAGTTCCTTGACTAGGGACAGAACCAGTGCCCCCTACACACAGGGATTTCCAGGGAGGTCCCTACATTATACCTTTAGTACTTGGTGCAATTTAGTTACTAAAATTCTTATAGAATTCTAAAGTGTTCCAAACCTCTTAACAAAATCCAAATCCAGGTATATTTCCCTACATGATTGACTAAAATAGTGATGATAATGGTGACAGTAATTTTGAGGCCCAATAAAGGACAATTGGCAGAGCTGAAGTAAAAGTACAGGGTGCAATGGAGCAAAATAATTCTTTAAGCTTTTTAACTTTAACATACATTATCGACTTTCAGTTTCAAACATTGCAAGGAAATTCAAGTCAACACATAAAATTCTCTGCTGAAAAGTAAGAGATGGATATCAGTCCAAGGTCAGTGATTCTATCACTTTTTTTCAAACCATCATTCTAGGCAGAACATATTATACTGGTTCAGTTCAGTTTAGTTCAGTCGCTCAGTCGTGTCTGACTCTTTGCCACCCCATGAACAGCAGCTCACCAGGCCTCCCTGTCCATCACCAGCTCCCGGGGTTCACCCAAACTCATGTCCATTGAGTCGGTGATGCCATCCAACCATCTCACCCCCTTTTGTCCCCTTCTTCTCCTGCACTCAATCTTTCCCAGCATCAGGGTCTTTTTAAATGAGTCAACTCTTTGCTGAGACACATCTTTGCCAGGACAACCTGGCCTTGGGCTCTCATGTCTTATGCCCCAGGGACCAAGGAGGTTCCTCTAGGTCTTGGGCTGGGGCTGTCTGCCTTGCTTCTGGCTTGACAGCTAGTACTTCCAAGCACCTTTTAATGGAATGCCACCCTTGATAGTGAAATAAAATGACTGTATTTTGAAACATCATCTGAGTTTACTGTACACCTCCCATTGAGAGTGATAGAAGATTGCATGAATTCATGACCTTTTTAAATACTTGGGTCACTGTTTCCTTATTATTAAAATTCTCAGATGTAAAGATGGAATGGGATAAGCTGTCCTTCTCTACCTGCTTCCGTGATCAAGAGCTAAGGCAGAAACCATGTATTTCGGACAGACTAATTTCTTTCCTCTGATCTTTCAACTGCCTCTGTTATTGATAGGTAAGGCTCTTTTCATTCCTGACAAAATTTTCTTCAGAAAAGCGCTGAAGCATCACAAACATTTAACAGACTTCTGGAGATAGTGTGAACAATGAAATTTCCATAATGTGAAGGGGTAAAAAGTGTGAAATGATTATGTAAATCATTTTTCCTTTGTGGGTACCTTGTTATGTTGTTGTTGTTATTGTTTCACTGACTTTTTTTAATGTGCTGTGTCTTGCCCTATGCTTTGTATAAATTTCGTTGGTGGTTTAATTTTTTGTTGTCTAATAATTTTCCAGTTTCCTTGTATACGTCATTTCTATGCCAGGCACGATTTTTCTTCCAAATTCTAGGGGGAAACTTAGACAAAACTGAGAAACAGTGATAACTATTCTAACCTCTTAAGAAAGCATTCCTTGTAAATATTGTCAAATTTAAAAATGCATCCCCATTTACTAAGGAGAGACTTTATTTGAAAGAGTTATTGATGAATCATTGCAAGAGGTCAAGAGGCCTGCTAAAATTGTATGACCATTCTGACCAGAAGATCTACAAGCCGCTTAGGAGTTTGGAAGAAGAGGTTTTCCTTTATAGAGAGGAAGAGACAAGGCTAGAAAGAACTGGCTGACAGAGAAGGGTGAAGGTGAAAATGAAGTCGCTCAATTGTGTCCCCTGTGTGCAACCCCATGGACTGTAGCCCACTGGGCTCCTCCATCCAGGGAATTTTCCAGGCAAGAGTACTGGAGTGGGTTGCCATTTCCTTCTCCAGGGGATCTTCTGGGGTAACTTTATAAGGAGAGTAGATCAGACAGTAGTCTTGGGAGAGGCTGCTGACCTGGGCTGAGTGTGAGTTTCCACACAGGAGGAGTTTTTTTGGGGACCATACTATGATCTGGGTTGTTATTTTCTCAAACGATGGGAAACAGCGTCAGCCATTCTGGACACGCATTGAGACACCGTTGTTCCCGTCGTCTCTGTCTTTCCAGGATTCGCTCTCGCATCACGTCACTTTCTTGCAGGTCTGAACATAAATAAGAAGCATTTCCTCATCTTCAATGGCTTTGGGGAATTAGAGGAAACATGTAACACTGCTGCGAAATTTCTTCTCAAGGATTTCTTCCCCACTTTAAAATGTATGTTTTTCTATTAAGACTTAACTGTATCATTTTGAACTCCATGTGTAATACCAATATTCTTTAGAACAGTGGGGCAATGAATTAGGTTTTTCTGTTTTAAAAATAAGTTTTCTCTGTAAGCTATCAGAGATGTTACTATTTGAATGGGAATTTATGGTCAATAAGAAAGCCTCCATGGAGAGTGTCTGGGGTGGAGTTGGTGTCTGTATACATGGTTGATATCTTAGCACTCTTAATATTTTATTTCCAACTTGATTTGGCTTATAGTAGAAGAGGGGTAGATGAAGGGAGAGTAGGTCTTTAATTTTTCCAGGGAAGAATGAATTTTCCTTTGCTTATTAAGAAAGCCTATAAAGTGGCTCTGGAAATTCACCAGCATCTATAGCATTGTAGTTGGGTAGGAATGGTGATGCTGTGGATTTACCTCATATTGGGGAGGGAGAGATATGAATTCACTATTTTATTAAAGAAAAAATTCCTGTCTTCAAGCTCTATTGTGTAGAGGAGATAGTGAAGGACAGGGAAGCCTGGCGTGCTGCAGTCCATTTGTCTGTCTTCCAAGATTATTGCAGAGCTCAGTTAAAACTGATCAGGCATCCTCTTCAGAGCAGAAAGGTGGCAGGAGCATTCAATTCCAAGAGGGTGTCCTTCGTCCCACATGTTTCAGCAGATATTTCCAGCCAGAGAGATGACTTGGGACAAACCGAATGCACCTGGGCACATCCTGCTCTGTGAACATTTGCTGTTGTCAAAGCTCCTCCTAAGTTTATGGTCAACAGATGCGCACATCTAACTGCGTCATGAAGTCACTGGTCCTAGATTTACTTGTGATGCTGAAGTAAGACATCATTGTCGTTCAGTTGCTAAGTCATGTCCCACTCTGCAACACCATGGACTGCAGCACGCCAGGCTTCCCTGTCCTTCTCTATCTCCTGGAGTTTGCTCCGATTCATGTCCACTGAGTTCGTGATGCTGTCTAGTCCTCTCATTCTCTGCTGCCCTCTTCTCCTGCCTTCAGTCTTTCCCAGCATTAGGGTCTTTTCGAAAGAGTCAGCTCTCCATGTCAGATGGCCAAAACCTGGAGCTTCAGCTTCAGCATCAGTCCTTCCAATGAATATTCAAGGTTGATTTCCTTTAGGATTGACTGGTTTGATCTCCTTACAGTCCAAGGGACTCTCAAGAGTCTTCTCCAGCAGCACAATTTGAAGTAAGATATATGCATATGCATGCTTGATTAAAACTACCAAGCTTGGTATTCAGTCGTGTGTATTTGTACATCACTTTATATTATAATAATAGGTTTTCAGAATTGTTTATGACATAGCCTATGAAAAAGTATGGACATTCGTTAACATTTTCTCTAGTTGTCTGATCTGCGCCAGCATGGATCTAAGTGCGTAGAAATAATGGTAAACAATACAAATTGTTGAGCTCATTCAATAAGAAGCTGCAGCGCAGTGGAGAGTCAGTTAACAAAGTAAATGCATAAATATATATATGTAATTCGAGGTGATGTTGTATGCCCAAAGAAATGGAAAATACATTGGATGACTAGAGAGTGAGCTGGAAATGAACTTCTTCAAAAAGGGTGGTCTCTCTAAGCAGAGCTGTGAATGTGTTTAGAGAAGCATCATGCAGTGCCGAGAGGAATGGCGTGGAGAGAGGGGAGGTCCAGTGCACAGGCCGAGTGCGAGCCCCGAGTGTGGTGTTTGGTGGTGGTGTTCAGTCGCTCGGTCATGCCTGACTCTTTGTGACCCATGGACTGTAGCCCAGCTGGCTCCCCTGTCCATGGGATTCTCCAGGCAGGAATACTGGAGTGGGTTGCCATTTCCTTCTCCAGGGGATCTTCCCAACCCAGCGATAGAGCCCGAGTCTCCTCCACTGGCAGGTGGGTTCCTCACCACTGGGTCACAGGGGAAGCCCATGTGTAGGCATGAGCTCAGTATAGTCCAGAACTTAATTCCAGAACGTCTCAGGTTAAACTGCAGGCTGATGCGGGATATGTCTTGATCTGATACCAGTGTTCCTCTTCTTTTATTGTTCAAGATCCAGTCCTGTGTTATGTCCTTGTGTGCATTGATCCATGACAGATCAATGATCCCTGAATACATTCACAGCTCTGCTTAGAGAGACCACCCTTTGTGAAGAAGTTCATTTCCACCTCACTCTCTAGTCATCCAATGTATTTTACATTTCTCTGTGCACTCAACATGACCTCATTGGAGGTGGATAAAGGTTGGGTAAAGAACCCATCTGCTGAGACATAAGAGATGCAGGTTTGATCATGAGCACACACACACACACAAGCAAGGATACTGTGGCTGGATCAGGTGCTAGGTGTGAGCTTGGAGAGGCAAGATAAGGTCGTATCCTGACAGGCTGTGTAAACAATGCAGGCGTGAAGCCATCAAAGCATACTGAGAAGGAGGAATGGGGTCTGATTTATGTCTCTAAATGACTCCTCTACCCTCAGATGGAGACATGGCCTGGCCAAGGATATGTGGAAGTAGCAGAGGCATTCATGAGGCCCAAGGGAAGGCGAGGCAGTAGCTTAGATTAGGGTTATGCATTCTTGACCGTATAGGTGAGAAGTGGTCCAATTCTGAAGAGAGTTTGAAGATAGCTTGCATCTATCTTGGACTGAGTATGGTAGAGATAGAGGAATTTAGGATAGTTCATAGGGATTTATCTTAAACACTTAGGATATAGTGGTGTCCTTTTTTTTAAGATGGGTACAACTGGGCAGAAGCAGGCTTTGTGGAAATAATCTTGATTGCTAATTTGGACATACTAATTTTGAGATGCTAATGAATGCACATGAGCCACAGAGGTCATTTATTGTGTGAATATGGAGCTCAAAGCAGGAAATGTAAATTTGGCACAAATCATTGAGTATATATTCGAAACCATGGCCCTGGGGAAGATCTACTAGCTAGTGAGTATAGAGAGAAAAAACAAGAGGTCCAGGGATTGCACCATGGCGCCTCCAGTATTTACAGATTAAGTAAGAATTGCATGCGAAATATTGTGACGGAGCCGCTGGGGTTGCACACAGAGTCCTGAAGGCCGGCTTCTGTGACTCGAGGATCTTTCCCTAGTGACTGCGCCTGACTCTGTAAAATCTAGAAGGATTTGAGAAAGCAGAACCATGCAAGTCCTTCTTCAAGAAAGGCTGCAAATGATGCCTGCAAACCAACAAATAAAATGCAATACTGGGCTAGGCTAGGCAATTAAGCAGAGCTAATTTTCATGTTTTCAGCTCATTTAAAAATGATTTTCATACGCCTTGAATAGCTCTTTGAAGATATTTATAACTTCAATGAGTTCACATGTTTATCAGGCATTAATTGCAAACCATTTAACTATCTTTCAGCAAAGTGAGAGATCAATGGGCTAAAAGATTTTCACTTGTATTTCTTGTTTTCCATTTTAATGAATCATAACTTTATGCCAAATTTTTAAATGAAAATTCACATTCATGCAGATAACACGTTCCATGGCCATCATTACCAATACTCATCACTTATGAAGAGTGAAGGGCCATCTCCAGCACCCCCTGTACTTGCAGATGGTCAGTTGTAATATCAGTGACTCGTTTATGGTTTTTAGATCGCAAATGTGGTCTTCTAAATTCCTATTTCCAACAAAATATGTTTTATAGAATCAGTTGCACTGCCCTTATGATAAGTTTTATAGATAGTTTGATTTGAGTTTTCAGATTTTGTGGTTTTTGCATTTGAAGTAGAATATGTCTATCAAAAGATATACTTTCTTTTTTTTTGGGCAACAGAATATGATATTTCCTTTTCACTGCATGACGTCCTTAGTCATAAATGAGTTCTCAGAAACCAGTAGCAGACATTAATATATCAAGGGAAATGACAAAAAAGAAAAGTCAGAACAAAATGAAATAACACAAGTGACTGTTAAGAATTAAGCATATATGAAGATGAGTGAGCTGAATAACAGAAGAAAAGCAATTTCTGTGTAAAATCATGTTGTAAAAGATTAAAAATGTGGCATTTGTACAATTTTAGGAGATATACCCACATAAACACTGGTGGATAAAATTGGTGAAGTCTTGTCTATACAGTAGACTCTTTGTGACCCCATGGACTGTAGCCCGCCAGGCTCCCCCATCATTGGGATCCTCCAGGCAAGCATACTGCAGTGGGTTGCCACGTCCTTCTCCAGGAGATCTTCCCAACCCAAGGAGTGACCCCACGTCTCTTATGTCTCCTGCACTGGCAGGCATCTTCCTTACCACCAGCGCCTCCTGGGAAGCCCTATCTAGTAGTAGAAAATCTGTTAGAATTTTGCCTCAAAACGGTAAATTTTATGTATCCTCAGTCGTCACTGTTCCAAGATATACTTTCTTAAATAAAAATAAAGATGAAAGACGTCTAATACGTGAAATGGTCAGTGTCTCCTGCGCTGAAATTTTGTTTCATATTCAACTCCTTGGATGAACTCAGGGGTGAGGTTGCCATAACTTTGACTTGGAGAATCCAGTCCTGCCAACACTGATATATTTGGACTTTACTCATTCACAATCAAGTATGTGAAAATAACCTCATAATAAATCATTTACTTCCAGCCAGGTTACTAAGTACTTTGTCTGATTGAACAGAACTACTTTAAAAAAACAAACAAACCAGCCCGCTCTGACCCTATCTTTCTGGACTTCATTAATGCGGTTCTGACATATTGATGTATTCCTGCTGTAAGTTTTCCTATAGACACGCACCGGTAGTTGGTAGTTTAGTCGATAAGTATTTTGTGACTCTCTGACCCTTTGGACTGCAGCCTTCCAGGCTCCTCTGTCCATGGGATCACCCAGGCAAAATGCCAGAGTGGTTGCCATTTCCTTCTCTAGGCCATCTTCCTGACCCAGGGATCGAACCCACGTCTCCCGCATCGGCAGGTGGATTCCTTACCACTGAGCCACCAGGAAGCCATAGATACCATCTCAGGCTTTCTAAGAGGGCTTCCTGTAGGGACACCAAGGATTCTGATAATACTCTCACTACCTTTGGCTAAGTAGGTAATTTTGCTTCTGCTTTTATACGTCACTTTGGGAGTGAGAATGATGGGAGTCCAAACTTTTTCCCCTACCGTCTTTTCCAGTTAAAGGGCGAGAAGAGAGTAAGATAAAGTAATGTAAAATCTGACATCAGTCCCTTGTGCTTTAATGCAGAGGTCAAGTGCAGAGTGAAAATCAACACTATGATTTCATCACTTGGGACTGACATATTTGAACCATTTGTAAAGTAAAACTGAAATGTTTGTGGATTTTAGATTTATTGATCATTTACAGAGTGTCTTACATTATAACACTAGCTGGATGTGTTTTGGGTTTTGAAAGCCCGTGATTTTTAGCAACTTGGTTCTAATGGATGTAGCAAGGGTAGCAGAAGAAATACCGAGTTATTCCAGATAATGAAAACTAAGAGAGAATATTCAGTGATCTGGTTCACTGCATTAAGAGGGAAAATATCATATTTTCAGAAATATGCTGAGCTAAAAGTGAACTAACCCGTCAGTGACTGAAGAGAGCGGATGCAAGCGGAACTAACATGCACCGAAATTCAGACTTTGGTATAGAACTGTGCTGCCTGCTTAGACACACAGATACGTAGAAAGTTGTCTATTTATATCATTCATGTCTTATTGCAATGATTAAGTAACACAGATAAGGTGGCTGTCATGTTAAAGAATCTGCCTGCCGATGCGGGAGAAGCAAGAGATGCAGATTCCGTCCCTGGGTTCGGGAAGATCCCATGGAGGAGGAAATCGCAATCCACCCCAGTATTCTTGCCTGGAAAATCCCATGGACAGAGGAATCTGGCGGTCTGCAGTCCACGGGGTCTCAAAGAGTCAGGCACAACTGAATGACTAACCACGCTCACACACGCACACACACACTCACACGCACACACATACTCACACACAAACACAGATGGGTAACCTGTTCATTCACCAGTCTCCTCCTCCTGTCTGGGCTGGAAAGGCTGGGAGAGCTGGGGATGGGGATGATACAGGTAGCCGGGCCCCTCAGTCCCTTCACTGGGCACCAGGGGACTGAGTGTTCATCCTCAGCTCTAGGGCTTCCTCGCCAGCTGCACCGTGTGCCAGTAGGGAAATGAGGCTGGGCTTGATTTTGAAGTTCTGACTTAACTAGAGCCCATGGGAGAAGTGGTGAGTCAGACTTGCCCGGGAATTAGCAGGCTAGAGTTAATCTTCTTATACTTGTTAGTCTCCCATCTCTTCATTTTTTTCCCCTCCCTGTTTTATTTCCTTTATGCATTTATTTCATTTAGCTTGCCAGGCTCCTCTGTCCATGGGATTTCCCAGGCAAGAATACTGGAATGGGGTTGCCATTTCCATCTCCAGGGGATGGAACCGAGGTCTCCGGCATTGCAGGCAGATTCTTTACCATTGAACCACCAGGGAGTGAAATGAAGTGAAGTGAAAGTCTCTCAGTCGCGTCCGACTCTTTGCGACCCCATGGACTATACAGTCCATGGAATTCTCCAGGCCAGAATACTGGGAAAATACAGGGAAAGTGGGTAGCCTTTCCCTTCTCCAGGGGATCTGCCCAACCTAGGGATCCAACGCAGGTCTCCCACATTGCAGGCAGATTCTTTACCAGCTGAGCCTCCAGGGAAGCCATACAAACAAAGCAAAAGAAAACAAGAAGCAGCAGCAGCAAAGCCTCCCACTCTCCACATGCCTTTCCTGAGTTTCTCCCTAGTTCCTGTCACTTGACCCAAGTAACCCTGTTGCTGATGACTGCTTCCATTTGCAGAGTACTTTGTGTTATAATTCCAGTGGGGATGGCCTGGGCCCCTCACCTTCCTAAGAGGCACCCTGGAGGGGCTCCCTGATGGCTGATCAGTTTAAGAATCTGCCTGCCCGTGCAGGAGACACAGGAGATGGAGGTTCAGTCCCTGAGTCAGGAAGATCCTCTGGAGGAGGAAGCGACAAACCGCTCCAGTATTCTTGCCTGAAAAACTCCATGGACAGAGGATCCTGGCGGGCTACAGTCCATGGGGTCGCAAAGAGTCAGATGTGCCTAAGCAACAGGAAGGTCTCAGCACAGCCTGGAAGTAGGCTCTTCAGGCCTCTGTCCTGCCTGTTTCTCCCCAGGGCCCTCACATTCGTTCTCTTAGGTTTGCTGCTGACTCTTTTTCCTCAAGTTCTTTCTAAGTGCCCGATTTTTCCTGAGTGTATATTTTTCGCATTTCTTGATGCCGTCTCCCCAATTCCTTAACAATAGGTTTCCTTTAGGATCATTGCTCCTTCCTCCCTTCATTTGTATACACGTATGCAGTTTCCTAAATATATATCTTATATATATTACTTCAAAGTAGTATGCATCTCTGTATCTGATCCGAAGTTATGTGTATAAATATAGATGTTGATGTTTTTCAGTCCTCAGTTGTGTCTGACTCTTTGCAACCCCACGGGCTGCAGCCCACCAGGCTTCTCTGTCCTTCCCCAACTCCTGGAGCTTGCTCAAACTCATGTCCATTGAGTCCGTGAGGCCATCCAACCATCTCATCCTCTGTTGTCCCCTTCTCCAGCATCAGGGTCTTTTCTAATGAGTCACTTCTTCCCATCAGGTGGCCTGAGTAGTGGACCTTCAACTTCAGCATCAGTCCTTCCAACGAATGTTCAGGGTTGATTTCCTTTTGGATTGACTGGTTTGATCTCCTTGCAGTCCAAGGGACTCTCAAGAGTCTTCTCCAGCATCATAGTTCGAAATCATCAAGGCGCTCAGCCTTCTTTATGGTTCAGCTCTCACATCCATACATGACTACTGGAAATACCATAGCTTTGACTAGACAGACCCTTGTCCTGTGTGTGTGTATATTCTTTTTCATTTTAGTCTTCACCAACCTGTGAGGTCAGTGTTTCCATTTTAGATGAGTTATAGCTTTCTGTGAATGGTGTCAGATTCGCAATCTCCAAAGAAGATTTAGCTTTGAGACCAGGGACCAGGCTTGATCACTCAAGAGCTTTTTGTAGCAGAGTTTCATTAAAGTATGAAAAGGGACAGAGAAAGTTTCAGACATAGACATCAGAAGGGGGACTGAGACTGCCCCCCTTGCTAGTGTTAGCAAGGGAGTGATATACTTTTTTAATTAGTTACTACAATAAATCTTACTAGACCCACTCTCATAATTTACATTTTAAGATAATAGGATTAGCCAGAAGGTTTTCAGGAAGGAGAAACTGTCCTCAAGCAGGATACATTGTTGGTATTTAATCCTTAGTACAGAGTTTAAACTGAGTTGTTTGTTTTGTAATCATCGGTTTGGGGCTTAATGAAAAGTTTTATGTGATTAAGACTAAGGACTATAGAGAAAAAAAAAAGATGTTTGTCCTTTCCTTCTCCTTAAGAATTCCAGCCCCCTATCTCCACTTCAAGAGCCCCAGCCCCCGTTTGTCCTCCTTTTCAGGGACCCTGGACTTCTTATCAACCTGCCTAGGAACTGACTCTCTTATGAGGAAATCAAGGCTCAGGGGCGCAGGTTGCACTTGCCACTGATCCCACAGTGACAGAGACAGAGTCTGAACATGGTTCTCTCTGCATCGAGGCTCATGCTTTTTCCACTCATGAGCTTTCATGAAAAAGTAAGATCTTTAAAGAATATGTGAGTGAAGTATTCCCATATTCATGATTACATAATTATTTAGCATCCAGTCTCCGTGTACATCAACCATTTTGTTCAAAGTGAGATCAGCACCCCTGGAGCCTGTGGGCATGTCTACCCGACCACATCATCCAAAATACATGTGGCATCAGTGAGGGAAAAGAAGCTGAGTTTGCCTGTATTTATACAGAACGATCAAAGCCCTCCTGTTCATAAATAGACACTGAGAAATTGTCATGTGATTCATAACCCCTGGATCTGCTTCTCTATGATTTTCAATATAATGAAGCCTGGAAAGCGTGTAAGAGGGAGCCTTAGAACAGATCTGTAGAGAAGTGGGCGTCTCTGCTCTGGTTGCCTTGACACGGCACTGGATTTGTCTGACTATCAGGCAGAAAGGAAGTTCCCAGCGTGTGGGTGCCTGGGGGGCTGCTCTGCAAGTCCTCTGTGGACCGTGTGAAGCCGCTCGGCAGCCCTGGGACATAGGTGGGCTCCTCATTTTGCTAGAATCCGAGGTGAGCCCGTGTTTACCCCACATCATCTGTTCTGGAGAGGGGAGCAGATAGTCTAGGCGCGTGTGCTTGACCCCAAAGAAGGTACCCATTCCCCCAGGCAGCCTGCTTGTTTTGCTGGTGTATTACGGGTTTATTTTGTTTGAGGTCGTGGTCTATTACTGAGGACCTCGTCTGATTCCAAAAGCAGGGGTGAGGCCATGTGTGTACACGCTCAGTAGACAGTGACAGATGGGAAGAGAGGATGTGGCTGGCAGCCAGAGGGGGTGCACAGGCCTTACCTGGAGCGAGTGCAGAGCTGCAGACAGTGTCTCGTTCACCCATTTCCAAGCGTTCCTGGAGAGGGCCTTAGGTGTTACGCAATTTCAGTAACCTGATATGTTTTTGTCTTCAAAGACTAAATGTTGTCAACTTTATTAAACATTTCAGGCTTCCTGAAACGCAGCCTCTCTCCTGTAGTCAACTATAAATAGCAGGCCAGAGTGCAGTGCAGGGCTGGCGTGTGTTTGCGCTCAGTCACTCAATCGTGCGCGACGCTTTGCAACCCCATGGCCTATAGTGCGCTGGGCTCCCCTGTCCATGAGACTCCCCAGGCAAGAATTCTGGAGTGGGTTGCCATTTCCTATTACAGGGGATCTTCACGACCCAGGGGTTGAACCCACGTCTCTTCTATTTCCTGCACTGGCAGCCACGTTCTTTACCGACTGCAGCACCTGAGAAGCCCTCCGTGGCTGTTGGTGATTTATACTCAGACTGTTGATCATATAGGAATAAAGCAAAACGCTTACTGCCAAATCCAAGATGTCTTTCTAAGCAGAGTTCTCCTCCAGTCCTTTCACAGTTTAGGTGTGTTCTTCATCAATAATGCACTTTGATATGTATTTTTATTTTTCTCATTAAATATTATCATGTTTTGTTAAAATCATATGAATTTTTATGTTGCTTTTATTTATACTAACTTAAACATTCATTCCTTCTACAGTCCATCTACTTTCTGAGTAGATTTTCTCACTGCCTTCCAGAAGTAAGTTGTAAATGAGTTAGTGAAAAATCCCATCCCTTTGGTTCATACACTGCTGAGTGACAACATGTTCAAATATAGTTGATAGTCGATAATTATTATTATGAGTAATGATACTTTATGTAATTACATATGTGAATTGAGATATAACATTATATCCAACCAAAAGTTAATTTTTTTCAGAAAGAAAAGAAAAGGCAAGAAAACATACAGGCAAAACATGAAGACTTTTCACAGTTTATTATTTCAAGACGAATTAAAAATTTTTTTGACAGAGTCATTACTGCAGTGGGTTGCTATTTCCTACTCCAGGGGATTTTTCTGACCCAGGATCGAACCCCTGTCTCCTGTGTCTCCTGCATTGGCAGGCGGATTCTTTACCGCTGTGCCACTTGGGAGTCCCGGTGCTATTAGTAGCATTACTGTCACTAACAGTCTTCACTGCGCTCCTATCATGTTCAGTTCAGTCCAGTTCAGTCGCTCAGTCATGTCTGGCTCTTTGTAACCTCATGAATGACAGCACGCCAGGCCTCCCTGTCCATCAATAACTCCCGGAGCTCACTCAAACTCATGTACATAGAGTCGGTGATGCCATCCAGCCATCTTATCCTCTGTCGTCCCCTTCTCCTCCTGCTCCCAATCCCTCCCAGCATCAGGGGCTTTTCCAGTGAGTCAACTCTTCGCATGCGGTGGCCAAAGTATTGGAGTTTCAGCTTTAGCATCAGTCCTTCCAATGAACACCTAGGACTGATCTCCTTGAGGATGGACTGGTTGGATCTTCTTGCAGTCCAAGGGACTCTCAAGAGCCTTCTCCAACACCACAGTTCAAAAGCATCAGTTCTTCGGTGCTCAGCTTTCTTCACAGTCCAACTCTCACTTCCATACATGACCACTGGAAAAACCATAGTCTTGACTAGACAGACCTTTGTTGGCAAAGTAATGTTTCTGCTTTTGAATATGCTATCTAGATTGGTCATAACTTTTCTTCCAAGGAGTAAGCGTCTTTTAATTTCATGGCTGCAATCACCATCAGCAGTGATTTTGGAGCCCCCCAAAATAAAGTCTGACACTGTTTCTATTTTTTCCCCATCTATTTCCCATGAAGTGATGGGACCAGATGCCATGATCTTCGTTTTCTGAATGTTGAGCTTTAAGCTAACTTTTTCACTCTCCTCTTTCATTTTCATCAAGAGGCCTTTTAGTTCCTCTTCACTTTCTGCCATAAGGGTGGTGTCATCTGCATATCTGAGGTTACTGATATTTCTCCCGGCAATCTTGATTCCACCTTGTGCTTCTTCCAGCCCAGCCTTTCTCATGATGTACTCTGCATATAAGTCAAATAAACAAAGTGACAATATACAGCCTTGACATACTCCTTTCCCTATTTGGAACCAGACTGTTGTTCCATGTCCAGTTCTAACTGCTGCTTCCTGACCTGCATACAGATTTCTCAAGAGGTAGGTCAGGTGGTCTGGTATTCCTATCTCTTTCAGAATTTTCCACAGTTTATTGTGATCCACACAGTCAAAGGCTTTGGCATAGTCAATAAAGCAGAAATAGATGTTTTTCTGGAACTCTCTTGCTTTTTCCATGATCCAGAAAATGTTGGCAATTTGATCTCTGGTTCCTCTGCCTTTCTTAAAACCACTTGAACATCTGGAAGTTCATGGTTCATGTATTGCTAAAGCCTTGCTTGGAGAATTTTGAGCGTTACTTTACTAGCATGTGAGATGAGTGCAATTGTGTGGTAGTTTGAGCATTCTTTGGCATTGGCTTTCTTTGGGATTGGAATGAAAACTGACCTTTTCCAGTCCTGTGGCCACTGCTGAGTTTTCCATATTTGCTGGCATATTGAGTGCAGCACTTTCACAGCATCGTCTTTCAGGATTTGAAATAGCTCCACTGGAATTCCATCAGCTCCACTAGCTTTGTTCATAGTGATGCTTTCTAAGGCCCACTTGACTTCACTTTCCAGGATGTCTGGCTCTAGGTGTTACAGGCATGTAATCAGACTGAATTATTATAGTGACCTTCTTTATGATCTCCACTTACGCTTATGAAACCAACGTTAGGTAGGCTAAGTGAACAGCTCACTGTATTAGTCTGTTGTCGTGCGTAACAATAGTTAGCATCACTGATGCAATGGACATGCATTTGACAAACTCTGGGCGTTAGTGAAGGACAGGGAAGCCTGGCATGCTGCAGTCCATGGGATGGCAAAGAGTCGGACTTGACTGCGTGAGCAAACAACAACTGTGTAACGGATGACCACTCGCGGTGGCTCCAAGCCCCATTTCCACTCTCACAGATTTCTGTAGGCCAGGTCCATGGGCACGGTGTAACCGGCCCCTCTGTTCAGGGTCTCGCTATCCGGTTGCTCTTCTGGGTTCTCTATCCCTTCCTGGCTTTCCTGTCTGTTGCCTTGGTTCAGGCTCTGCAGTTGCAGGGCTGCGGTCCCTGCTCCACGCAGCATCTCTCGGCCCCGGGCCTCTTGCAGGCACTCTCACCACAGGCAGCTCGCTGCGTCAAGCAGCAGGAGAGTCTCCTTCATCTTTATTGTTTTGAGAGCTCAGCTTGACAATGACATAACCCCTCGGAAGAAAGCATTTCAAAAAGAAAATGTCACACGTGTGGAGAATCCAGAGACGGACGCCATCCCACACAGTCTCTGTGCTATCAGCTTCTAAGCTGAAAAGACCTGGGTCCCTTATGTGGGACTCAGCTGATTAGATCAAGCTTATCTAGACTTACCTCCTTTTTGCTTAACTCAGAATGAATGGATTGGGACATTCTGTGCCTCTGTAGAATCCCTTCACATTTGCCACGTAATGAGTACCAATAAAGGAAGGGATGTTTGATTTCTTCTCACAGTGCCCACCCACACTCCAAGAGGCGTGCTGGTGTTAGTTATTACTGGACCTTGGGGACCTCCATAGAATTCTGCTTCCCAAGTTGCCCCAGGTTATAAACTCAAATATCTTTGACTCTGAAACACCCCAATACAATCCACTCTTTTTGTTTCTGTCAATATTATTTTTAAAACAAAGGAAAACTTTTGCATGCTACATGGGCGTGGAAACTAGTTGTTAAAAAATTTTATGGCTTCAAAAGAGAAGAGGAACTGAAAGTATGCAGTCTACCCTTATCTTTACTAGCATGGGTCTCTTGTCCTTAAACACAACACAGACGGCATGTTAAGGGCTCAGTAGGCTTTCCCAGGCAGCACAAGTGGCAGAGAACCCTCCTGTCGACGTAGAAGACATAAGAGACTTGGGCTGGATCCTTGGGTCTGGAAGAACCCCTGGAGTAGGAAACGGCAGCGCTCTGTAGTATTCTTGCCTGGAGAATCCCATGGACAGAGGAATCTGGCAGGCTACAGTCCATGGGGATGCAAAGAATTGGACATGACGGAAGCAACTTAGCACAGCACACACATCTCATATTAGAAACGATTAGCACAGAGACGATGTGTAATTGAGTCACTGTCTGAATTCTCTACACCGATAACATTTTAAAATGCTTTCTTCTTAGGGATTATGTCATTGTCAAGCTGAGCTTTCAAAACAATAAAGCAAAATACCTGTCATTGTACAATTTCCCCTTAATTTGCATTTGTTAAAATGGCTTTCAGAAATTTTTCAACTTCACCTGAAAGCTTACCATTCAAAACCAATGCAGAAATGTGTTGGCGTTGCTTTTCTCTCACATCTCATTAGCATTGTAATCTTCATTTATCAACATTTTTCAAAAATCTAATTATTAGTAATGAAATAGTGCCAGTCAAGCATGCTCATTGGAAAAGATCCTGATGCTGAAAAAGACTGAAGGGAAAAGGAGACGAGGGTGGCATGGTTAGAGGATGCGGTGGTTAGATGGTAAAATGGACTCAGTGGACATGAATTGGAAGAAACTCTAGGAGATAGTGGAGCACAGAGGAGCCTGAGGTGCTGCAGTCCAGGGGGTCACAGGAGTCAGAAAAGAAGTAAGGACTCAACATTCATACTCTATGTCAGTTACGGTTTGTGAAGCTGAGACATTTGCCTGAAAAGTTCTGAGCAATTCTTCAAAGCCCCAGCCACGCCTCTGGGCCATCACCCAAATGGCACCTTGTGCCATGGTCTAGGTGCAGGGTCTTCACGGCCTCGTCACATTTGCGTACATTCAGAATGACTGAGTCAGGTGCACCTACTTGAAAAGTTCGATGGCTTTTGCTTAAAGTAGCTCAAGTCAGAAAGTGAGGCTTCAGGAAGGCCTTATCGTCTGTTGTACTTCAGCAGATTTCCTTCATCAGCCAAGTTACTGTCAAAGAGATGCACAGATGCAAAATGATGAACAGGCCAGCTGAAGCAGGTCTGTCTCATTTTGCTGCCAATATCCTCAACTGAGAGTAAACGCAAGATACTCATCTGGGCGCTGGAGAGGAGGAAGAATGAAATAAAGTATTCCTTACTCACTTCATAAATCAGCATCTCGAGATTATGCATCATTTGTACTTCAGATTCTTTAAAAATAAAGTAGGCCAAGAGGAACAAATCTTTCACACCATCATGTACTGACATAAGGAGGAGAGATTTTTCAGACTGGTTAGGTTACCATTCTCTTCCTTAATTACTCAGTGAAGTCCTTGGAAACAAACATTACAAGAGAATGAGACAGTTAACTGAAAGAACTCAGGATCATTTAGAATTAGACGCTATCTATAAATACATTCAGAAAGTATCCCTTTTTCAAGAGAAGGATGAAGTAAGGCATTCGGCTTTTAAGAGGACAGTATTTGCCTGTTTCTGATCCTGCAAGGAGATGCAACCGGTCCGTCCTAAAGGAGATCAGTCCTGGGTGTTCACTGGAAGCACTGATGTTGAAGCTGAAACTCCAGTACTTTGGTCACCTGATACGAAGAGCTGACTCATTGGAAGAGACCCTGATGCTGGGAAAGATTGAGGGCAGGAGGATTAGGGGACGGCAGATAATGAGATGGTTGGATGGCATCACCAGCTCGAAAGACATGGGTTTGGGTGAACTCTGGGAGTTGGTGATGCACAGGGAGGCCTGGCGTGCTGTGGTTCATGGGGTTGCAAAGAGTCGGATGCAATTGAGCGACTGAACTGAACTGAACTAGATGGTTAGCATAAAGTAAACATACACTTAGCATATATTCCAACAATTTTATTTTTAGCCAAATATCCTAGAAAAATAATATGTTTCAATAGTATGTTTTCGCAAAGAGTCAGACACGAGTGAGCAACTGAACTGAACTGATCCTTTCATGGCGAGTACCTACTGAGGTCCATGTCTTGGAACAGACTGAGCTCTCTGGTGAGTTTGAATTTTGAAGTTTGCCTGGTGAGTTTGCCTCTCCCCTAAGGACTGTCTGCTCTTTCCCAGCCTTGCTACAAGTGGCCCTTCTGAGGCCATCAGGACTCTGCTCTCTCTTGCAGGTTTCCTTGTATTTGAATCTTGACTTTTTACCGTTGGTTGATTTCCTAACTTGTTTGTGTTTATGCAGAGATTTTTTTTTTCTTCTTTCCCTCTCTATGCATTCTGGCCCAGCTGGGCTCATCCCTGACCATTCTCAATTAGGAGATTTAGAAGTATATTCCAGGCATTGACTACTGTCTTCAGCCATCATTTGAGGCATATATTGTGGGTTTTTTTGCTGTGATTATTTTTTAATTTCTATTTTACCTTGGAGTATAGTTGATTTACAATATTGTGTTAGTTTCAGGTGTACAGCAAAGTGATTGTCATGCATATATATATATATCCATTCTTTTTCAGATTCTTTTCCCATATAGGTTTTACAGAATAGAGAATAGAGTTCCCTGTGCCATACAGTAGGTCCTGTACAGTTGATTACTATAAAATATGCTCCTTGGAAGAAAAACCATGACAAACCTAGACAGCATATTAAAAAGCAGAGACATTGCTTTGCTAACAAAGGTACATATAGTCAAAGCTATGGTTTTTCCAGTAATCTCTATGGGTATGAGAACTGGAGCATAGAGAAGGCTGTTGAGTGCTGAAGAATTGATACTTTCGAATTGTGGACTTTCGAATTGTGGTGATGGAGAAGACTCTTGAGAATTCCTTGGACAGCAAGAAGATCCAACCAGTCTATCCTAAAGGAAATCAGTCCTGAGTATTCATTGGAAGGACTGATGTTGAAGCTGAAACTCCAGTACTTTGGTCACCTGATGCGAAGAGCTGACTCATTGGAAAAGACTGATGTTGGGAGGGATTGGGAGCAGGAGGAGAAGGGGACGACAGAGGATGAGATGGCTGGATGGCATCACCGACTCAGTGGACTTGAGTTCTAGCAAACTCTGAGAGATAATGAAGAACAGGGAGTCTTGGCATGCTGCAAGTCATGGGTCCACAAAGCGTTGGATGCCACTTAGCAACCGAACAATGATATATGTGCTAATCCCAAACGTCTAATGTGTCTCGTCCCGCTCCTTTCCCCTTTGATAACCATTGGTTTGTTTTTAAAGTCTGTGAATTGGTTTCTTTTCTGTAAATGAGTTCATATGTATCATTTTTTAGATAATTTTTAATGCCGTTTGCAGCAACATAGATGGACTTCAAGATTATTATACTAAGTGAGGTCAGAGAAGGACGGATATCGTACACCATCACTTGTACATGGAATCTAAAAAAAAATGATAAAAATGATTCCTGTGTTGTTATCGCCATTTTATAGACAGAGATACTGAGGCTCAGAAAATTTTCAAGTCTTGCCTTAAATCATAAACTGTTAATTGCCCACTTGGTATTTGAATCCAGTTATTCCTAAATCCAATGTGACGTTAAATGTAACCTCTCCCTGCCCTGTTTACAGTTTTTAACCTTTGATTCTGTTTCTTAGAGAAGCTATCTTTCAAGTGTCAAATTAGCTTCAAAGGCTGAATCATTCTATACCCAAAAGAGCAAGGGCACTCAAGTCACAGTGAGCTGGGTTTAAATCCTACAAGTGACATTTAGAAAGCTACACAACTCTGGAAAGGTGACATTTCTGAAACTCAAAGGTTTCTACCTGTAAAACCCAAGAAATAGATACATAAACTTTTCAGGAATCTTCAATGGAATCTAACATCAGGCAGGCACAATAGTAGATCTCAGTAAATGGTATGTGATAGTAATGAAGATGCCTTAAAATTATTAGGCACTAGAAGCTGGAGAACAGACAAGTAGTGTACTTCCATAGTGTCAGTACAAGCCAGGATGTCAAAGTCAGACAGCTCAGAGTAGATGCTTATAATTAATCTTCATGCAATGAAGAACCAGTTATAAAACAGTGACCACAATCGTGTGTATTTCTTGTAGGCCAGTGACATTTATTGTCGTTTTCATGGTACACCCCCAACATCATTTTATCTCTAAAATGTAAGTACTTCCTGAACAAAGAATCAAAGCAGGGAAACACCAACAACCTAAAGTAAAGCAGTTTAATTGTGGTTCTTCCTTTGTGAAATGGAGTAAAAAAGACATTATCTCCGCCAAGTGTGCGTTTTCTCTCCGTGAAACGGAGGACAGTTGATGGATGCACGTGTGTTTTCAGCTCTATTTTGAAACTTCAGAGCATTTGTGTGCCTAGCATTGCCCTTTCTCGTTCATCGCTGGCAGACGCCGAGACACCCATCTACGCAGAGACCCATTTGGCTGGGTCTTCAATATGCACTGCGATTCAGAAACAGAATAAAGCCAGCCATGAACAGGGGAGGAGCCTGAAGCGCTGCACAGTGAATGCTTTGCCAGTTTTGATTATTTTTACTGAACAGTGTGGTCATTTTGCGCACAGTTTAGATGTAGATGCACTTTAGAGATCTCTGAGTCTCCTACCTTTTAGTAGGCTTTATGGACAGTTTTCTATAAAGATAAGCTGAGTCTGACCAATTTTTAAAGAAGAGTTGTCTGAGTAGAGAGGCATATGTGCTGGCGGCAGGGAGGCAGACAGGAGATAAGAGGATGACCTTTCTCTAACTCAGTGCCTGGGATGAGCAAACGTGGAGGCCTCTGAGCCTCGCGCGCCCACCTGCTGTGCCAGGCTCCCTGCTGCGCCTGGTCCTCATTGTCTCAGCGGGTGGCTGCTGGGTGCAGGTTGTGTGTGGATGGTGTTTGCATTTCTCTTGTTACCCTAAACCACCTGTCTTGTGCCAGGACTCTGTGCTGGAATTTCATTCCAACTTCTTCTGTCTGCTTCCTTCGTCAACAGTTTCATACCATGAATGTACTTTCTCTTGAGCCAAAGGTGATTATTCTTTTCCATGGATATTTGAATACTTCTCTGACTACAGGGCATGTAAGGTAAGGGGAGGAGAGGAGAATACGTGAGTGCCTGCCTTTCTGCACCCCCTCACCTCCCGCACGTGAAGACTTAGGGAGAGGGTGAGCCAGCCATGGATACAAGAGAAGGGCTGGACAGGGAGCTGGTGGTGGCCGTGGGGAGCGGTTTATGCCCCACGTGGAGGGCGTGTCAAGAGGGGACAGCCCCATTTGCATTACAGTCCTGACCATATGGGGCTTCCCTAGTGACTCAGATGGTAAAGAATCCACCTGCAATGGGGGAGACTTGGGTTCGATCCCTGGGTTGGGAAGATCCCCTGGAGGAGGGCATGGCAACCCACTCCAATATTCTTGCCTGGAGAATCCCATGGACAGAGGAGCCTGGCGGGCTACAGTCCATGGCGTTGCAAAGAGTTGGACACGACTGAAGTGACTAAGCACAGTTTGAACGTATGATGTGGCTGTTACACAGCAGTATCCGAGAGGTTACAGGTGAGAATGGTATTCTGTGAACGCGCGTTTTCTTTTCTGTATCTCTCTGGCTGTTACTGTAGGTGCTTTTCCTTCCTGATACTGTTCTTCCTTTTGCTTTATAGCTTCCTCTCTGCTACCATTTTTGCACGTGGAAATCTTTCTGATAATTTTTTATTTTCCTCCTGCCACATCCTTGGTCTTTCTCCTTTTAGCAGCTAAAAGGAAATATATCTATTTTGCTATCTATTTATCTATCTTTCTATCTTCTATCTATTACAGTCTTCTCCAGGTATAATTCCTAGGTCAGGATAATTACGGCAATTCAGATTTAACCTAATAGGTTTTGTTGATCACCAAAGCATTAATTTCTTCCAAGCTCTTATTTCATCCTCCAGAACGATCTTCCCAAAGGTGAAATACATAATGAACAGAGGAGTTTTATTTGTCCGGAAGACTTGCTGACTCTTACAGCAATCACCCCGCTTTCATCACACAGTAAAAAGTCTAGCTCGATATGTAAGTGAGGATATTCATCAAGCTTTTCTGGCTGCTTGACAGCGAGTCTTCAAAGTTAAAGGGTGACTACGGAGCTTCAGGGAGACTGTTTACAAAATCACAACTAGATGACTTGCAAAGCACCAGGTGGTCTGGGCAGATGATCACACCAAGGGCTATCACCTGGAAAGCCAGACAAACTGGGTGTAAACAGGACTGTTCTGAATTGAGATTCTTCAGTTTGCAAAGTCTAGTTGGCAAATGAGCAGACCTTTCAGGCAAGCACATTGAGCCCTGCAAATAGTGACTACAGCCACTGGGAAGAGGCCATTCTTTCCATTTGGAGTCCAGAACACTAGTTCATCAGTTCAGTTCAGTTCAGTCGCTCAGTTGTGTCCGAGTCTTTGTGACCCCATGAATTGCAGCACGCCAGGCCTCCCTGTTCATCACCAACTCCCAGAGTTCACTCAGATTCATGTCCATCGAGTTGGGGATGCCATCCAGCCATCTCATCCTTGATCGTCCCCTTCTTCTCCTGCCCCCAATCCCTCTCAGCATCAAAGTTTTTTCCAATGAGTCAACTCTTCTCATGAGGTGGCCAAAGTATTGGAGTTTCAGCTCTAGCATCATTCTTTCAAAGAAATCCCAGGGTTGATCTCCTTCAGAATGGACTGGTTGGATCTCCTTGCAGTCCAAGGGACTCTCAAGAGTCTTCTCCCACACCACAGTTCAAGTTCATGGTCCTCAGTATTTTGTTTTTTTTTTTCCAGCCTCAATCATATATTCATTGATGACCATGAACATTACCATCCTCAATTCTGTACAAATTATGTACAGTAATTTCAATAGTCTTGATACTATTAAAATAAGACTGTTTTCCTTATGGTGATACAAACATGGCTGCTGTAATGTAGCCTTTCTTACATGCTGCCCTGAAATTAAGATTTATAATCAATTTATATTTAATCTTTTGACAACATTCCTTCAACATTGCCAAGTAACAGAAGCTAAGAAACATTTCATTTTAAAATCCTGGCACCGTAAAAACACTTGTCAATATGCATGTCATTGTAGTGGGTCGGGAAGAACTTTTGTCCTGTGTTGTCACAGAGATGAAATTATTTCAGGGTCAGTGTATTGTGATGTTTTCTTCTGCAAGCTAGAAAACTTTCTCCTACCACGGTGTTAGTTTCAGATTTAGTTACTTGACTTCCTTCATATCCGTGCCATTTTTTTTCTTCATTGACACAAGGACGATACAGTGCGATGTATTCTCCATCCTCAAAAATCTAAAGTGTAATAAGTTTGATAAAAATATCTATGATTTATGGTGGGTTATAAAGTGATTTAAGCACCCAGAGAAAAATATAATTTTAAAGTAATGGGGACGCAGGGGCAGAAGGTTTACATGTGGCGGATGAGTCAGTAAGGCTTCCTGCAGGTGGTGGCAGTACATCTGGACCCCAAAAGGCTGAAGAGGAGAATTAGGGCCTTTAGAAACAGGGAGAACTGGTGCATGTTTAAATGTTGTTAGCAGCAAAGGGGAAGAAATAGACTGGAGTATTTATTGAGTATGTGTGAGAGATGGTCCCTGTTAGGACGTTCATAATCTCTCTCCCCAAAAATATATAAGGTGTACAGGTAAAAGTTCTTCCCTGATGGCTCAGCTGATGAAGAATCTGCCTGTAATGGGGAAGACTTCGGTTTGATCCCTGGGTTGGGAAGATCCTCTGGAGAAGAGAAAAGCTCCCCACTCCAGTATTCTGGCCTGGAGAATTCCATGGACTGTGTGGCTTTTGCCTCCATAATATCCAAAGGGCCAGTTGTCCACATTTTTTGCCTAGTTTCCAAGTTTTAGATAACTATTCTGATAAAGGGAGGAAAAGGTGTGTCTTGTGAGGCCCTGATTTAGCTTCCAGAAATGAGCAGTAGGGGAAGGTGAAGATAGAATTAGTCAGTCTCACACAAAGAATGGAGGGGCCAGATTTATTAAGCAAAGGTGTCTGAATCTCATCCAAAAGGTAATGAGGAGACATTTAGGAAGAATGATCCGGTCAAAGATTTACTTTAGGAAAATTAATATGAAAGCAATTTGGAGAACTGATAGGTTCTGGAGAGAATTACCTGCTAGGAAATTGCTTAGGTCCAGAGCAGAAACGAGGTGGGAAGAGAGGGAGAGTCACAGGGACAGCAGATGATGGTCTGTGTTCACACATACCCGACACACGGTTATTACCCGGCGCCCACGACGACATTGCCTGTTTACCTGCATTTGAAAAGGCAGAGAAAACAAATTGTTTCTCGTATGAATAGCTGTTGTAGAAAATATGGGTGTCAGGCAATTCTATAAGAAGCTGGTTTCCCAGTAGTGTAAGTGAAACTGGTGCTGTATTAAAAAGATTTTATCTGCATTTATCACTCTTGGTAAATTTCATTCATAGTAATAGAGTGAAAAGGCTAAACCAAGCTTTTCTAATGGAATTAATTGTAAATCAAGATATTTATCTAATTTGCGGCTGTCAGAATGCAGATGTAATTAGGGTTTGAGAGCTTTTCTGCAGAAGGAAGAAACGATCATGAAGTTCAGACATTTAGAATATAAAGGGAAAAGCACCTACTAATGTGGGCAAGTCAACCAACAGTGACGAGAGCAAGGGAATAAGAAGGTCTGAGAACCAGACATTGAAGGAAAATAGAAAGATTCCATCAAGTGGTGGTGGTGGTGGTGGTTCAGTCACTAAGTCTTGTCTGAATCTTGGCGACCCCATGGACTCTAGCCCGCCAGGCTTCTCCGCCCATGAGATTTCCTAGGCCAGAATACTGTAGCAGATTGCCATTCCCTACTCAGGGGATCTTCCCAACCCAGGGATCGATCCCTGGTCTCCTGCTTTTCAGGCAGATTCTTTACTAACTAAGCCACCAAGGGAAGCCCTTCCGCAAATCATTTTCACTATTTCATGTTTCTCTTTAGTCTGTCCCACGAGCCGATCACTGAGGCTCAGCACTATCGACTCCCTCGTGGCTTGTCAAGCTCTAAGATACAAGGACGGGAAAATCAGGGTCGTCACGCTTAGAAGACTGGTTCCCCCAAGTAAGTAGGCATATGCAGTAGTGGTGGTGGTTCAGTCGCTAAGGCATGTCCGCCCCTTGTGATCCCACGGACTGTAGGCTGCCACGCTCTTCTCTCCTGTAACCCCAGTTGCAAATGAGCACGCCTAAGGAATCAAGTGCTGAAGCTGTAACGGTGGTACATTCACATGGCCTCCTGTGGGCAAGGGCAGGCAAGACTTCTCCAGGACACTTGGTACCGAGTTTAAAGGTAACTGGGAATTCCTCTCGAAGTGGGTGCATCCCAGGGCAAACGCAGGTGTGGAGGCCTGAGGAGTGAGGGTTTGGAAGTCATAAGCGGTTTGATTTCTGTATTGCAGAAGACAGTGTAATTAAGTTTGGCTACCTTGGCTGGGAAAAGTCCTGAGGGGCTGTAGGAGCTGTAGTGAAGAACTTGAGCTGGAGGACTGCCCTGGGTGGCCCAGTGGTGAAGACTCTGTGCTCCCAATGCAGGGGGGCCAGGTGCAATCCCTGGTCTGGGGGCTAAGATCCCACACCTGTGTGGCACAGCCTACAACAAGCCAAACACCATAAAAATAAAAGAAAGGGGGCAGAAAACAGAAATACGTAAATAAAATTAAAAAAAAAAAAAAAAGAATTCCAGCTGTGAATAGCAAGTTTTTATGATTATTTTTAGTGCCATATTCTAGGAGTGTTGCCTTTTATAATGGTTAGTAATTCAAAATATCTCTGTAGAGAATAATAGAAATATATTTTGTAGAAAGATATAAACTGTAAATGAATATTTTTTTTGCAAAGATAAAACCAGTACTTTAATTAGAGGTCCTTACCTTCTGCCCTTTGGCCTCCAACCTGGAGACCCTGGGTGAGACATTTCCCCCTTTGGTGGAAAGCTGCTGCTGTAGGTGAACATAAGCTCGTATCGTCCTTTGTTTTGTTTTGTTTCAGTAGGTGGCACAATGTGTTTTTATGGAGAATTCTCTTAGCAGTTTGGAAGTTTCTTGCTCAGGAAGAGAGGAAGATAGAGGATGAGAGAATTCCTGGGAGACTCTTGAATAGTAAAAAAAGGCCTCAGTCAGCATGGGGCCCTTAGAAGGAGATGAGAGAGAAAGCTTTGGAACATTTCTGATGGCGCCTCTTGAGATTTAGTGAGGAAGGCCCAGCTCAGAGGGGGCAAACCAGGTTTCTGACTTGTCTGTCTACAGGACTGAGATTCTGTGAATCAAGCCAGGGGACACCTAGGATTCCCCAGGTACCAAGGCTCCAGACAGTGAAGGTAAAAACAGCCTGAGCAGAGTTAGAAGCCGCAAACTGCGTGTTGGTTTTTCTCCACCTCTGAACTTGCCTTCTCTTAGATAATGGGCTGTTTTATCCACCCCTTTTCAAAGGGTTTCGGAGGTTTCTCCTAACACCTTGATTTCCATAAAGTGTCTGTGCTGTGATCCCCAAGACCTGAAGGAAGCTCTGGGGAGAGATATTAGGGGCTGGCTGGGGGTGGCTTCCCAATAGCACTGAGCAGGTGGCTCTGATCGGGACAGAGGTCCTCCTCCATCTTCTGAGGATGTGTGACCAGATGCACCTGGATGGGAGACAGAATCATGGGAGTGTGCGGTGGATCATTTCAGCAACTGAAAATCAAAGATCTTTCAAGACAGAAGTCTCTGTGTTAGAAGTGTGTATTCTCCCTACTCTTTGGATTTATTCTTCTCTCTTCTCAGAATTCATCTGCAACACAGGAGACCCAGGCTCGATCCCTGAGTCGGGAAGATCCCCTGGAGAAGGGCATGGCAACCCACTGCAGTATGCTTGCCGGTAGAGTCCATGGATCGAGGAACCTGTCAGGCTACACCACACAGGGTTGCAGAGTCAGACACACACACACACACACACACACACACATCCACACACCCACACTCTCTCTCTCTCTCTCTCTCTCTAAGAATACTAGGGTTCTTTCCTGCTGCATACACACTTGTTAGCTACCCTTTTAGGTCTGTATAAATCCATTCAAGAGCTATTCATAGATTATAAAAAGGTTAGGATAAAAATTGCCTTGGTTATGTTTTATGATTTTCTCTTGTTACTAAAATATTTTTTTGTTTGATGTTAATATCCTTGAGGGAAGGAATCTTATAGGTTTATAATATTCCTTTGTTTCCTTATAACTACATTCTGCCTCTTTATCACTATTCTTCCCCTCCCCCAAGCAACCTGGTATCTTAGACAGACAAGTTTTAAATAAGTTCAGAAATTTCTTTAGGTCTTTCTTAACTGTTTCCCAAGAAATCATACAGTTATGTCTTCATTTTCTCTCTTGATAAATCTTCTAGCTTTCTCTAAGTTTAGTTTTCTTTTACAGAGATGGTGAGAAGCCTGGGCTGGCTTCTGTGGCATTCTGAAAGCAAGATTTGCGTCTTCTCTGGGGTGAGGCAGTTGCAGAAGGTAGCAGGCATTTCTGTAACCTGTGGCATAAGCCCAGTGGCCCTACTGTGCATCTCAAGTTCAAATTAGTTAAACTGATCTCACCAGTTTCTCAGGTATTTGACCATGAGTAGGATTAATGGCACCCCACTCCAGTACTCTTACCTGGAAAATCCTATGGACGGAGGAGCCTGGTAGGCTGCAGTCCATGGGGTTGCTGAGAGTCGGATACGACTGAGTGACTTCACTGAAACTTTTCACTTTCATGCATTGGAGAAGGAAATGGCAACCCACTCCAGTGTTTTTGACTGGATAATCCCAGGGTCAGGGGAGCCTGGTGGGCTGCCGTCTATGGGGTCACACAGAGTCGGACACGACTGAAATGACTTAGCAGCAGGATTCGTATCTCCGCTGAGGACACTATTCTAGGTCGAATGTGGAGATGGGTAACGGAAATGGAACAGCTGTATGTAACCCCTGCCCTTAGCGGCTTGGGATCTGGTTGAAACAAATCCGCCCCTGCAGAAGACGAGTGTCTGTGTGATACAGACAGGATGCTTGTAGGAGAGAAGGGCCTCTGAGCTGGGCCAGACGAGCTGCACTTAGATGGGTCCTCGGAGGCCTTTTGATTTGGGAAGCCAGGAAGAAGCCTGTAGTGGCCCTGAGGTCCTAGAGTGGCTGTGAAGAGCGTTTCGGGCAGAATGGGTCAGCCGTGCTCTCTTAGTGCCTCTGCACAGTGCTCAGTTGTGTCTGGCCCTTTGCGACCTTTTGGACTAGAGCTCACCAGGCTCCTCTGTCCATGGAATTCTCCGGGCAAGCCTACTGGAGAGGGTTGTCATTCCCTCCCCCAGGGAACCATCCCAACCCAGGGATGGCACCTGTGTCTCCTGTGTCTTTTGCAGGTGGATTCGTTACCTGCTGAGCCATTGACACGAAGTTCACAGGATTATCAGCCTTGATTAGGAGAAGACAGGAATTTTATATTTTTCCTTCAGCATGATGACATCATCTGACATTTCTGGCAAATCACCATGTCCCTGAAAAAAACTCATTTTCCTCGTATTTTAAGGAGTAGTAGAGAGTTTATGAATTACAGTTACCACAGAAGACCTTTTGAAATCAGTATGGAGAAAGATCAGATTTATTAACATTAAGTATTTTGTCTCATCATTTGATAAGGTAAAATAGGACACGTGAAATATTGGAATTTGTGAGAAGATATTTAACAGTTGTAGTGAAATTGGAAATATTCTACTTGTATGAAGTATTTATACCAAAATACATATTGTGAGTAAAATACGGTGGAAAAGTGGTAGTAGGGAGAGTCACACCATGCGTGTTGCTCTCTAGTCAATGTCATTTCCCTGGGCATTCACTTTCTTTACAGGTTTCACTGACATTTAGAACGCTGAGAATGAGGACTGTTTAAAGTCTTTTTTGGAATATCAAGAAAGGCATCACTTCTATAAAAAGAAATACGAAAGTCTATTGATTCTAATGTTATGCCATAGATTACCATTTCTTGCTGTAAAGTACAATCTTAGAATATGTGCTACCTCTTCAAAATGAGTTCTACCTTTCTTGGTTGATAATTTTTGTATCTGCATATTCTTGCTGAATGCCAGTGCCATGAGACGTTCATGGAAATTTCCATGAAAGTTTTACTGCTGATTGAATGAGGGAAGTATGGTGGTGAGACTGATGCTAGAGCAGTTAGTGATTGCTGGCCATGGGCCTTAATTGCCAACCTGTGTTCAAGAGCCACTTTTGAGAGCCGTTGAATCAGTCCTCTACGGTATTGAGCAATAATCGGCACCCTAGTCAAGGTAATTGTCGCATAGTTGAGAGCAAAGTGTAGGTTTGTAATCAGGAAGACTCATATGCAAATGTCTGACTACCTTTTCGCTGTCGCAGGGGTGGCTTTCTACCTCTCTGAGCTTGTGTTTCCTCATTTCTAAAGTGGTGATGATCACGCTTACCTTTCAGTGAAGAATAGGCGCTAATGTAAGCAGGTTTTTGCAATCCACTGTGCATCTGCTTCAATACCCTTTTACAAACTGCACATTATAAAGCTGTTTTTATTTTCTGAAAATGCCTGTTTTTTTTTTAAGTGCATTAACCAGCTTGAGAATGTTATCCACTAGAAGAGACCCATATCATTGTTTACAATTGTCACGCCTGCTAATAATTTTTGTACAATCCACCTGTATTGCTTGCACAGTAATAGTGATTTATGAAAAGAAATGAAACTCTAGTAAGCTTTAAATCAATTTAAGGACTTTCCACTATAGTTTATGGTTCATATTCCATTATATTATTAAATATTTCATTGTAAAGGACTTCAGTTGGTTTTGATGCAGTTTTGAAAAGAATTATACTTCTGATATTTCTAAAAATTAAACTGTAGGTTTAACATGGAAATTGTGTGTAAGAATATAAATGGTGATTCATTTATAACAGCAGGACAGTGGTCACTGAGGAATCCAGGCTATGAAGTGCTCACAGGCAGGAGTACCTGGGAATAACTCAGGGTCCATATTTCTTGACAGCAAATGAAAATAGCTAACATATATCAGACACTGCGTGGAGGGTTTCACCTGTATTATTCTTTCAAACATTCTTACAAAAGCCTGTGAGTTAGGTGCTATCACCATCTCCAGTTTGCAGGTAAGAAAACAGCATTGGGAGTCAGTTGATTTGCCAAAGGTGACAACACAAGGCTTAACCTGACCTAGATGGACACGTCCACGAGTACAGAGATTATCTTCTGAGGAAACTGTACACAGACTTCTGCAGTGTCAACAGCTGCTGCTGCTAAGTCGCTTCAGTCATGTCCGACTCTGTGCGACCCCGGAGACGGCAGTGTCCACAGTTACTTCCATCTAAATTTGAGTTACTGACCTTCACTCAACATAGTGAAGAGTTGAGACTTTTCTAGGATCCACCTTACCTGTCTCCTGCCCAAGTTCATATCTGGGTTTCCACTGCTTGGCTTCAATCCTGGTTATTTATTTAAAACTATTTCTTAAAGTATACTTCACTCTAAATTTTTTCTCTTGGCAGTAGAGGTTTGGTTATTACCAGTAAAATGAATAATGAAAAAATAAATTGGCAGCAACAACAGCCACAAAACCCAGGCAGAGACATTCGCTTTAATCAGCAGATTTTGCTTCACCAGACGAAATTATGTGGCGGATACATTAATTTAAAACACCCTAGCACAAAAATTGAGAATTAAGTTATAAGTTCAAGGGTAGAGCCTCCTTAGAGATTGCTAAACATGTTTTAAAAGTACGTACACTGGGTGGAAGGTTGTATAATTGGAAGTTGTTTGTAGTACAGCATCACGTTGGTTACTCTGCAGGAGCTAAGAGGATGGCTTGTTAAAAAAGTGTGGAATGATGTGGTTGGATTCAGTGGGGTGTAGTAACCCACTGGATAAGGATTGAAGTAAAAGTGTTTATGTGTAATAACTGTCCTCCTTTAAAGTAGTTCTACTTATAAACTTTCAGAATGCAGGTTTTTTTTCACTTAACATTCAATTATACTAAATTCTATATAAACTTTTTCAGTATTCTATTTTGTTTTACTTTTATTTATCATACTAATAATTTGTGATGTTAAGATAATATTATTTATTCAAAATACAATATGCTAATATTGTGAAGGATGTTTGAATCTAATCCAGTAAGTTTGGCTGGTGGAAAGTTATTCTAGATATTTGATAATCATGGCTACTTGATTTTGGGGGCTTCCCTGATGGCTCTTGCAGGTAAAGAATACACCTGCAATGCAGGAGACATGGGTTTAATCCCTGGTTTGGAAAGATTCCCTGGAGAAGGGAATGGCAACCCACTCCAGTATTCTTCCCTGGAGAATCCCATGAGAAGAGGTGCCTGGTGGGCTGCAGTCCAAAGGGTTGCAGAGTCGAACATGCCTGAGCATGCACATAAGCACACATTCTGTTTAATATGAATTTCACTCTGATGCCATCATACCTGCTCCAACTTTCACATTGTGTGAAATATGAGACATCTGATGAACACTTATTGAATGCTGACTAAATTTAAGGAGCTGCCAAGTCATTTGGAAAAGTGAAGCAGAGGCGTTGTGATGATAGGAAAGATGGGACAAGTGCACAGAGACTGGCGGGCAAGATTCTTTTTCCAGTTTTCATTAGGTTGGAGTGCGCATGTCCTCCGTGTTTCTGATGATCCACAGAAGATTTCATGCAGAAGAGATGATTCCAGGAATATGCACTGAATGGACTTTATATGGAACTGCCTTAAATTGGTTCAATATGCATTGTTCAAACTAGAACTAATGGATAGGATCAGGCCAGCATAAGGAGAAATGAATTGTGCAAAGATAGCTTGCTGGCCTTCACGACTTTCACACAAGTCATGTGAAAAAAAAGTGAACGCGTTGCAATCCTGTGAACTGCAGCCTGCCAGGCTCCTCTGTCCTTGGGATTCTCCAGGTAAGAATCCTGGAGTGGGTAGCTATTCCCTTTTCCAGGGGATCTTCCTGAGGTAGGGATCAAACCCAGGTTTCCTGTGTTGCCGGCAGATTCTTAACTGTCTGAGCTACCAGGGAATATATTTCAGCGCATTTGGGTGAGCACAGGCAGAAGGACCACCACCCAAAAATATAAGAGCAAGAATTCTGGCAAATTTGGGGACAGGAGATTCTCTGTGCCCTGGATCCTTATCGTGGGATCAAGGTCGTGGGTTCAGAAACTCTGGTCACGGATCTATTCCACACTGGGATAGTAGGAGCCCAACAGGATTGGGTTACTCCCTAAGGGACTCAAGGAAGGGCTGAACTGAGCGTGGCAGGTTAGAGCAGATCAATGCAGCTAAGTGGTGCAGACAGCAATAGTACATATCCCCAGTGTTTACAAAGCAGGAGGGGCCGGAGAGCAGAAGCTGAAAGTACTGCTGCCAGGCTGGGTGCCGGGGGAGAGCTGATGAAGTCTGTGAAAGATGCTTCGTTCCTTCTTCTTAGATGCTGGTTTTCTGATGTTTGGACAAGTCTACGGTGTAAAAGTGACAAGACTTAGTTGGGTGGTCTTTCTTACTTTTCCTGATTATTTAGGGAAATATCGTTTACTTCAGGAGAAATCAAGGGAAGACTTTTTATGGGAAATGCCATTCCAACTGCATCTTGAATATGTGGGTCAGATTTCCAAGGTGGTGATATCAGTGGAGATGGGCAGAGGGCGAGCAGTAGCCACGGGGGTGTCGGACGCGGGGGCGTGTGGAGGAGGAGATGGGGAGAAGCCTGGTCCTGTCTCTGTCACTGTCTCTCCGCACGTCTCTGTGCTCCCTCTGAGTCTCAAGTTCAGACCTCCCGCTCCCACCCTCCTCTCTCCAGACTTCATTGTCCTCATATCAGTACCCTTAACAGCTGGCTACTGCAGTTCTCAATGTGACCGAAGAATCTTCTTAGCATTGCCATCTGTGTGTCTAACAAGAGAGGGCGAGAGGGAACAAGACATCAGTGTTACATCAGTGTTACAATTCTGTGCTCTCCGCTTTAGATGTTACCCACGCATGGCTATGCTAATGTAGATTGTTCATTTACTTATAAATCAGTGGTTTCTTAATAGTTCCTAGCCAGCTTCTCAGTAGGTCCTTGTGGCTACTGTGTGCGAGAGTTCCGGTTGATTCACACTTTCATGCCCGCAGAAAGTTCTCAGCAGCAGCTTGATCTGCTTGATGTTTTAATAAGCTCATGTGTGATAAAAATACCTTTAAGTCACATATGCTTCTGCGGCTTTATAGTGGATAGATACTGAACATTATCTTACCTAGGTATAAAGTACGAGAAAACTCACTTCTCTTCCCCCCCAGAAAACAAATTATCCAGGCAATTAAACTCTTTATTTCTCTATGACAACCAGTGACAGAAACTTCTGAGGTCAATCAGAATCGGAATGAGTTTTCTTAAGCATTCATTTATCTTATAAAAACAACATCTTCAGGCCATAAGCCCATCATCTAAAATACACTAAAACTGAAAACTGCATATTAGGCTGTTTTTTCAAAACACCAAAGCAAATAATATACCTTCTTTTCGAGTAGGGACTTTACTGGAAGAGTAATGAATATTGTTAATGTGTGTTTGGCATTTTTTGGGGGGACCAAGAAATCAAGAAAAGAAAATAAGAGAAAATACTTGAGGAAGCGTAATGTTAACCAAACTGGGAGAGAAAACCTAAAGATAATGATAAAATGACAATGCTAAAAAGCCTTTGGAGAAGGAAACGGCAACCCACTGCAGTATTCTTGCCTGGAGTATCCCATGGACAGAGGAGCCTGGTGGGCTACAGTCCAGGGGTTTGCAAAGAGTCAGACACAACTGAGCGACTTGGCACAAGGAAGCCTACGGATGCTCTGAATGGACACAGCGACTCACACTTTAACAGGCCTGCACGTTAACTAGGGCTTCCCTGGCGGCTCAGGCAGTAGAGTCTGCCTGCAATGCAGGAGATCTTGACTCCACCCCTGGGTCGGGAAGATGCCTTGGAGGAGGAAATGGCAACCCACTCCAGTATTTCACCCTGGAACATTCCAATAACATCTCTTCAGGAAAAAAAAAAAAAAAAAGAACATCTGTATGAAATGAGTACACTGTGACATAATTACATCAGCAGACCCACCCTTCTGGTTCCTGACAAGATAAATATGTAAGTTTATTGACGGGGTGGAGGGGTGAGCTTAATTGTCAGCAGGCTCTTCAGCAGTGGTGTCTAATAACTCTGTGTTCATAAACTTTTGCCCTTGGGCTTGCTGTTGATCAAGCCCTACACAGTGGTTACATCCTTCCTCCAATTTTTTTTTTTTTCTTTTCCTGAGAAATACATTAACACCAGATGCTCCAGAAAAGGTACTCTGCTGAAGTCTGATAAAGTCAGGGATGTGCTGTGCCCAGCATGTCCTGTCTTCACACTCTGTGGAGTCCTGCAGCAAGAGGACCACCTCAACTTGGCAGCACCTAACATGGTCTGACTACAGATTCCCTGATACTTTGGTTTGACACCTTGAAACAGCTTGCAAGCCACCCTCATGTTCTGTAAGGCAGACTTGAAATACACCCCATCAGTCAGATAGAACAGCCGAAACAACAAAATCACTCTAGAAACTCTGTTGTTTTTAGGCGGTTGGACAATTTAGGGGTGAAGTAGCATCATGTCTGCAACTTAATTATAAGTCATTCAGCCAAAAAGTATTGTTTATGTGCAGTATAGGTGTGCTTATGTCTATGCACGCGCACACATACACACACACACAGGGCGCACTCAAAATCTGTGAAAATGTTCACAATGAGTGAATTGCAGGGAAGGTGATAGTTTGTAAGATTTTTGAAATATCTCCAGGTTTGAAAACTTATTATATGTAAAGAGGGAAATCTATGAAACAAACACAAGTCCTTTGATTATTTTGGACACTGAAGAGTTTGCAATCTGTCAGAGTTGATTAGTAGAGGAAAAAAATTAGATTCAAAAAGAAGTAAGAGAGGGGAAGATTCATGTCATCAACCAGAGGCAGCTGTATACTAGTGAAGCGTTTTGGGGGTCCTTGTTCCCATTGCCTCGCTCCTTTAGGGGTTATGGCTCCATTTTCCAGTCTCTACCTTATATACTTCCATCCAGCCGATGGGAACGTTGCCCAGAAGATGGTGAGGGTGTCATTTGTGCTTATTTCTGTCCTGTGCACTCCAGACCTCAGCGTGCCACAGAGAAGCTTGCCAACTTGGAATGGTGTGATGTAGCCAACTAGGTGGGGAAGCCGTCCTGAAAAAGGGCTTTCAAGGTTTCCCGGAAGGCCCAGCTGCTTGACCACGTCAAGGCAACAGCTTGAAAAGTGCCCTGGCCAAGACTGGCCTGACCTTGATCCTTCCTTCGACTGCTATTAATCCCCAGCTTGTGCTGGCTCTGAGAAGCGCCGTGTAATAGATTGCATGTCATCTTGTATGCTTCTAGGGCACTGGCGTTGGCATGCAGTATTTTCTGCCTAACTTCTCAAGGACTTTAGTGAAGGTTGTAGTGCACAGATGTGGGGGTCCCAGCCTTCAGATTCTGCCTGGCTCTGTCATTAGCTGAAACAACTTTGCGAACGTTGCTCTTGCCCTAAGGGAGAGAGAAAAATCATTTAGTTCCCTGCAGTTTCTGAGACGCTTCATTTACTATTGTCAAGTCCTTGCTAATGTGCACTTGCAACAATGCTGGTGTCCCTGCACCCCGCCCCACCTCCTTTGTAAGCGTTTCTTTTTTCATTCGTTTCTTCCTCCCTCCTGCCCCTCCTCTTTTTTGGTTTAACCTTTACAGTAGGTTATGAAAATTATAAGTTGATTTTGTTTATATTGCTGATAGAATTTTCAACGATAAAGCCTCCTTCCTCCTCAACTACTCTTGTCATAGTACACATGAAAATTGCCAGAGTTCTCGTGATCTTCTGTCAGTTGTTAAGGTACTTCGATAACTTTAGTATATGGTTCTGTCTGTTGCATTTTATGATGTACATAAAACTTTAAGAATACATGTCATGTCATTGTTGTATTTGCTAATAGCTATATAATATTCATAGACTTGAATATCTTGTGCAATAAGGCACTAAAGCTGCAAAGAAGTCTCAAAAATCATAGTTTCATATCACTACAAATAGTTCATCTTCCTTTTCACATTAAAGCTAATATTAATCTCTGGAAATTAATAATTATGAAATACGTTGCTAGTAAATGATAAAATTATAAAACGACATCTTTATCACGCTTTACATTTTTCGTCTTTTTTATTTTAGAAATTATGAAAGTATGATAACACATTTACAAGAGACTTGGAAAATACAGAAGAGGGTTATATAAAGTTCTACTATATATTACAACTATTTTTTATTAGATAAATTAAGATTTTAGTTGGAATTTCAATATCAAACTCTCAAAAGTTGCTAGAATGAATATACAGAGTATTAGAAGGATATAGCAGACTTGAAAACTTCGTTGATGGCTCAGGGGTAAAGAATCCACCTGCTCATGTAGGAAACTTGGGTTTGACCCATGGTTTGGGAAGATCCCTTGAAGAAGGAAATGGCAACCCACTCCTGTATTCTTGCCTGGGAAATCTCATGGACAGAGCAGCCTGACAGGCTACAGTCCATGGGGTCACAAAGAATTGGACACAGTTGAACAGCTAAACAATAATAACAACAAAGTGGAACTGAAAAGCACTGTGAACCAATTCAATATAATTAAGGTTTATATAATAGTCACGCAACAGCAGAATACAAATTCTATTCAAGTTCCCTTAGGCTAGGAGACACTGGAACATACCCAGGGATATACAACGAGGCACAAAATTTTCATGGTCTATAGGTATTCAAATCATATAGAGTCTGTTATCTTATCTCTGTGGAATTATGTTAGAAATCAGTATCAAAAAATATTTGAAAATAACCCAGTTCGGAAAATCTAACCTCATATCTTTGCAAATATATATGTATAATTCATCTGTCCTTTCACATTGAAGCTAAATATTAATCCCATAATTCATAATTACGAAGTATATTCCCAGAAAATAATTATAAAACTTGACATCTTAACCATGCTTTACATTTTACAGTGTGTTGTCACCTACAATATTAGTAGAGATGGCTACTAGACAAATGAGACTTGAATATGTCTGCAGAGCCCCTTTTTGGAAGGTAGCAAAGTAAACGGAGTTGCATAAGTCTTCCGGATGGTTTCTGTTTTCTCGTGATTTTCTGTACTAATTGTTTTTACTAAGCCACACGTGTTTGAATGTCTCAAGGTTTTTGTTCTTAATGATCAACCATGTTTATTATTCGTAATTTCTAGATGTTCTTAATGCTAATAGTAAAATTTTAAACAAATCCTTATGCCATGGTGTTTTATGATATCCCACCTATTAAGAAGTGAAGTTAAGATCAAAAGGACTATTTAGTAATTTTAAGAAATTTGGAAGTTGGTTGTTTTACTGGTAAGTGTGTCCGGATACAGTTAGCTTTTGTAGATATAGAGGTAAACGATTCAAAAGAAACTTCCCCGAGTTTACCGGCTGATACTCTCCTGTATGGGGGTATTTGAGAGAAATGATCAGAGATTATCTTTTTCTAAATGTTTTTGCAGCTTTTGCATGTATTCCTTGAATGACATTTGTCTAGACAGAGGGCACTCATGAAACGCAAAGCACCCATTTCCACACAGGATTGCTGAGTCTGCTAAGCCCTTTAGGGCTTGTGTTTTATTTTATGTGTGACTTTGTGTTGGAAAGTCTTCGTTGGTAATTCAGCAAACTGTCATGATGCCATTCAAATCATGAGAAGTGGGCTAAAGGTTTAAGAGGAAAAATCAGAAGCCTTCAAGACTGGGTAGAGCTGCATGAAATAAAATTCGGGAGCAGGGGCCTCTAAATTTCAAATGGTCTTACATCCTCATCCTTTTAAAAATGTCAACAGTGCAATATGCGATTAATTTCCTTGTGTTGCAGATACCCTTAGCCATCTCTCCCAGCAGCAAGCTGCTTGCTGCTTTGCTGAGTAAGTCACAGGGCTCTTGGCAAGAAGGAAAAATGTGTCTCTCTTTTGAGCAAAGACCTGCATTTTCTAAATTTTAATTGTTGGATCTTCTTTGTAACATTTATACTACTAATGTCTCAAAATATTCAGGAGGAGTTAAGTCTCGATGTGGATTCTGCATTGACTGACTGCTCTCTCTGCCTGTTTTCCCAGCAGGTAAACCGACCTACAACAGCTTTTATGTCTACTGCAAAGGCCCGTGTCAAGGAGTGCAGCCGGGAAAGCTCAGGGTGCGGTGTAGCACCTGCCAACAAGCAACGCTCACCTTGGCCCAGGTAAGGAGACGTGGCGTGGGCAGCCTACCCAGAAGAAGGAATGTGTGTTCCCAGGTTGCCTTTCGGGGTTTCTCATCAGATATCACCCATCACCGGAAATTTGCCTTCCATGTGGTTGCAATGATTAATGGTATCTGAAGTTTCTTTTTCTTTTTTTTTTTTTTATTTCTTTTCCATGGGGATGGTCTTGATCCCTGTCTCCTGTACAGTGTCATGAACCTCAGTCCAGAGTTCCTCAGGCACTCTGTATATCAGATCTAGTCCCTTAAATCTATTTCTCCCTTCCACTGTATAATCATAAGGGATTTGATTCAGGTCATACCTGAACGGTCTATTGGGTTTCCCTATTTTCTTCAATTTAAATCTGAATTTGGCAATGAGGAGTTCATGATCTGAGCCACAGTCAGCTCCTGGTCTTGTTTTTGCTGACTATATATAGCTTCTCCATTTTGGCTGCAAAGAATATAATCAATCTGATTTTGGTGTTGACCATCTGGTGCTGTCCATGTGTAGAGTCTTCTCTTGTGTTGTTGGAAGAGGTTGTTTGCTATGACCAGTGCATTCTGTTGGCAAAACTGTATCTTGACCTGTGTGATACGAACATGGTTGTATGCTTATGTCAAAATTTATCAGACTGTTTATTTAAGGTTGGTGCACTTGAGGTAAGTCATACCTCCATAAAGAAATGAACAGGAACTTGTGGATCCAGGACCAGTATGCATATAAAATCCTGTTCGAAATCACGATGCACTGTGGCCTCCGCTCGTTTTGTACAGTCTGCAAGCTGAGAATGTTTTGTATGGTTTTAAGTGGTTGGGAAACTAATTTGCATTCCAGCATCATCATAAAGTTCTGACCCGTGGCTCCTCCCATGTCTGTGCATGTTGTCTGTACAGTGTTCTTGTGGCCTGGATCAGGGTTGAGCCGTGTCGACATAAGACTGCATGGCCTGCACGGCCAGACATGTTTATTCTCTGGCCCTTTAGAGAAAAGGTTTGCCGGCCAACCTCCGATATAAAAACACTGGCACAGTGGTTCGAGGCCTCAGCATGATACGGTGTAGAATTTGGCTAAAATGACGTGGATGCTGATGTCTTTAAGAGATTGAAGGACATTCTGATCACCTTAGTGCTGAGACAGAGCCCAGGATGCGCCAGAGCAGAAAGAACTCTGCCGGCAGCAGGGGCTGACGCGCAGGGCTGCACCGCCTTACCCGTCAGGCCCGAGTGATGGTTAGTGCCTTTAGAGTTTGTTCTGCAGGCTATAGGACAAAGGCAAAGCATCACAGAGGCCACGCATAAAGGGATGTTTTAAGACTGTTTCTTATCCCTATAGCTGTTTATCACTGGGACTGAGTATGGTGACAGATTGCAGGCAAAGAGGTTAATTATTCAACTATATATATAGGGTTCATAGCCGAGGGTCTAGATTACTGTGATGTCTTGGCAGACAGGTGGTAAAGGAGCGCTGTGAAAGAACCTGAAGGATGTACTCATTAATCAGGAAATCGTGGCTCGCTGACGCAAGCCTGCGAAAATGGAATTACTCACAAATGTAATTCAAAGCTCCATCACGATACAGCATTTCAGCTCCACAGGGGGATCCACTCAGGGAGGCAAATCCACAAAGGATGCCTGGGTTTGTTTGCACCCGCTGGAGTAGACCTTTTTCTGGGCGTCATCAGACAGTATTTCTGTCTGGATAATGGGCTGCTCTAAATTTGGTTCTCTCCTGTACTACAAGCCTTTCTCGGTGCAATCCACAGCCTCTTCTGTGCCTCTGATCTGGACTCCGGTCCTGGTTGCATTGGCTTCCAATGGCTCTTAATAAAAGACAGCATAAAAACTCATTACTGAATTCAAGCTTAATTCTTTTCATGCAGCATCTTATTTAATTATTTCATAACACTCTGAGTTAAGTGCTATTAGTAACCCTACTTTAGATTTGACTAAAATGAGGCTTAAGGAGATTAAGAAAACGGGAACTTACACGTGGTGGATGAGGGGCTGAACCAAGTCGGGTGAGCTCATCGTCTAAGCTCTGCGTCTCCTCCTCTTTACCGCACAGACTTGCTGACCTGAGGGTCACGTGCCCAAAAAGCCTCGGTGCTCAGACAGGTGAAGTACAAACTGAGTCAGATGCAGGCAGTGGGCCTTGGTGAGGACCGCGGAAGGTGGGAGAGTTAGGGCCCACATACAGGATCCTGCTCCTGCCAGTGGTTAGCAGTGGTGGTGGATGGGGTGGAGGGCCACCCAAGCTTGTACTGAGTCAACAGAAACCACAGGGGTAACATTTAATGTGAAACTTCTCATTTAAAACTATTTTTCATTGGGGGGAAAGATAAAGAGAAAGAAGCAACCTGGCCACAGCTGCCTAATGTTCCAAAGTAGAGAGTTGTAGGGGTTAAATGATATGTGGATATTAAGTGCTTATCAGAGCCTGGCATGTGGTAAATGCTGGATTAAAATAAGGTGTGGTTGGGAGGGAGCAAGGTGTGAGCTTGGAACAATGACTTTGGAGCTGGGCTGCTGGGTTCTGGTCCCAGGCACTTCCCTACTTCCCCTTTATGTCAACTAGGGGACATCTGTTAACTGAGATAATTGTATCTCTGTTTTATTTGCTGTGAAAATTGTTTAATATATGAAAAACACTTTGGACTGTAGCCTGAACACAAATACTTAGAAATCTTAAATGCTTTATTATTGTTATTTTGTTAAAATACATATATACATTAGTAACATGCATATATATATACATATATACACACACCACATACACTTATACATACTTCACACGTGTATTCACACACACACTTATGCACACTTCACTACGACACCAATGCAGCGTCTGGCTGACTCCTTTTAGAGAAGCAGAAACACTTCCCCTCACACCCTGATGATGACGAAGCTTTGTGATGAAGTCAGGTCAGCGGGCCCCTGGACCAGTGCTTCCTTGGAGGGACGATCTCGTCCATCCTGTGGTTTCAGGCCCATTGTGTCGCAGATGCCCACTCTCATGACCGGCCCGAATTTGATCAGTTCCCAGAACTGCCCCGCATCTGATTATTAAGTGCAAACTTTTATTCCTTCTTCACTCTATTTAACTCTGCACATTGTTGACCACTCCTTAAGTCCATCAAGAACTGCCTGGCCTTTCCTCTCATCATTTCTCTCCTGACAGGCCAAAACTTCACCTGCATTATTACAGGTATCGTTACATTTTTGTCCTACATTCTATGCTGCCATCTATCTGTCTATATTCCAAGAGTCTGTAAGCCTCATAAGATCAGATAACTGGTCGGTTTGGATCCCCAGTAAGGGGACCCAGCCAACATCTCACAGGGTGTGTGGCCCACCACGGGTGGCATCTGTACTTGAACTTTCACACACTGGTTTGGTAGATCCACAACCTTTAGAAATTCTGTTTGCCTTTTTACAATTATATTAATCATAGCAAGTATGATTCTTTTGCCACAATTTACTGCCTTCCTTCTGTTTATATGCTGGTGTTTGTATGTGCATGCTAAACTGCTTCAGTCGTATCCTACTCTTTGCGAGCCACCTGTATTTTTCTCTAATTCTCATCACAGACCCGAGAAGAAGGTATCATTATCCAAGGTTTTTAACAAGGAGACTCCATGAAATTAAGTAATGAGTCCAAAATTACATGGTTAACAAATGTTGGTGCCGGGAGTGAAAATTATTTTCAGTGTTTTTCTCCAAAGCCCTAGCCTTTTTTTTTTTTTTCCAAAGGATAGATTGCATGCTATACCGATCCGCTAATAAATGTCCTATTATACAACTATTTCCCTCATATTTTAACTATCATTCAGAAATGCTCTTATAAAAAATATGGCTAGGAATTTAACGAAAATGGAATCAAAGATTCTTTATTTAATCCAGAGTTTTAGTACAGTTCTTCGATGTAATATAACTGATACCTGGGCTTCCCTGGTGGGTCAGCTGGTAAAGAATCCGCCTGCAATGTGGGAGACGTGGGTTTGATCCCAGATCCCCTGGAGGAGGCATGGCAACTCACTCCGGAATTCTGGCCTGGAGAATCCCATGGACAGAGGAGGCTGGTGGGCTGCAGTTCACGGGGTTGCAAAGAGTCGAACACGCCTGAGTAACTAATGACACACAATACGCAGAGCTGGTTCCCAGCAAGTGACTAGCATTTCGTTTACTTTTTTATTAAAAAGAAAAATGTCGTATTCTAACTTGCATATGGAATCTTGAAAAATTGTACTGAAGAATTTATTTACAGGTCAGTAACAGAGAAACACACATAGAGAATAGACTTCTGGACATGGGGAGATGGGAGGAGGGGGTGAGATGATGGAGAGACTGACTTGGAAGCTTACATTATCATATGTAAACTAGATAGCCAATGGGACTTTGCTGTATGGCTCAGGAAACTCAAACAGGGGCTCTGTATCAATCTAGAGGGATGGGATGGGGAGAGAGATGGGAGGGAGGTTCAAAAGGGAGGGGATATATATATACCTATGACTGATTCTTGTTGAGGTTTGGCAGAAAACAGCAAAATTCTGTAAAGCCATTTTATCCTTCAATAAATAAGATGCATACACTTAGAACTAGCTTCAAACAATATCTCTCTGGAGCAGCTGACTGGTCACACTGGTAGTTGGCCTACAAGTTAAGTCTTGGCAAAGATTTAACAGGTGAGTTATGACCAACCTAGATACCATATTAAAAAGCAGAGACATTACTTTGCCAACAAAGGTCTGTCTAGTCAAGGCTATGGTTTTTCCAGTGGTCATGTATGGATGTGAGAGTTGGACTGTGAAGAAAGCTGAGCGCCGAAGAATTGATACTTTTGAACTGTGGTGTTGGAGAAGACTCTTGAGAGTCCCTTGGACTGCAAGGAGATCCGATCAGTCCTGGGTGTTCATTGGAAGGACTGATGGCTACAGCTGAAACTCCAATACTTTGGCCACCTGATGGGAAGAATTGACTCCTTGGAAAAGACCCTGATGCTGGGAGAGATTTGGGGCAGGAGGAGAAGGGGACAACAGAGGATGAGATGGCTGGATGGCATCACCGACTCGATGGACTTGAGTTTGAGTGAACTCTGGGAGTTGGTGATGGATAGGGAGGCCTGGCATGCTGTGATTCATGGAGTCGCAAAGAGATAGACACGACTGAGTGACTGAACTGAACTGAACTAGCTAAAAGGAAGGGTTTCTAAGCAGAGGTTAGACAAGCCTTAGGTTTCATTCTTCCAAAATATATAAAGATCTGCAACTTACAGAATTTTATCTGGTCAGGAATAAAAAAGTTACAGAGGAAATAGAATCTCGTGTAGCTGACTAGCTAGGGAACAGAGTGTGGTTTACCTGAGCTTCTTCAGGGAGCTTTTTATACACAGGGAGAAAAAATCTACTTGGCCACTTGGGTTATTTTTTTTTTAATATAGTTTTATTTTTTCTGGTCAAAAGAATTCAGTTTGGAATAAGCCCCATGCTTCTCATGAGTCTTAACAGGAACCTCCTAATTATTTTTTCTTACTGTTGGTAAAGTGATAGAGCTAATTGCTCAGTCCTGTCTGACTCTTTCAGACCCCATGGACTGTAGCCTGCCAGGCTCCTCTGTTGATAGATTTTCCCAGGCGAAAATACCAGAGTGGGTAGCCATTCCCTTCTTCAGGAGATCTTCCCCAACCCAAGGATCGAACCTGGGTCTCCTGCATTTCAGGCAAAATCTTTTCCATCTGAGCCAGCAGGGATTTATTAACATTTCTTCACAAAATTTAAGTGTTGCATGCAAAATAATGAGCTGTTTCTCATAGGTAATACTCTAAGGTTGAATTGTTGAAATGTTTCATATTTAATGTGAAACTCATAATAAATTAACAAGAAAGATGAACAGTCATTTCCATCATGATGTTAGGATGGGGAAACTGTGGTCTGAAGCTTTGCCCTGACCTTGTGGATAACTTGAGAATCACCTTACAGAAACTCCAAGTTTTCTTTTGTCTCCAAATCAAATGATCTTCTCTAATTTATGGTGACCTTGACCAGGGTTTCCATTAACTGAAATAGCCTTTAGAAAAATGAACACTCGCTGGAAAATAGTGAGCAATGACTGATTGGAAAAACATAGCAGGAAGCCAATTTTCAGTTGCCTGTTCAAAAATGTTCCGAGAATGTCCACACAGAAATGACACGGGGTTGAACATAGAGGGAGGTCACTTTGTCCATGTGTATACATTTCTGATTGTAATAATGAATAATAAAATTAATGATTTAAAAATAACCTGTGACATTACTGTTTCCTTCAGTAGATAGGAAGTGCAAAAAATCAAATGACGAGTATATCATATGCTTGAAGTCTTTTTAATCTAGAAAAGTGACAGGAAAAATAAGATTTTCCAGGATGTGTAGATTATACACTATTTTTAGAGTTAACTAGAAATTATAGAAGAAATGCATGTTGGATAAAGAAGCAGGATGAAGAGAAGCAAAGATGCTTTTCCCTCTCTCTTTCTCCAGGATTCCTGCCAAATTCAAGGTTAGAATATCAGTAGGCATGGTTCCTTGTACCGTCTGTCCTGTATTTAAATTATAAGTGTTGATGGGGAAGAGTGAGCCTTCCCGTAAAGAAGGAAGTTATATATATATATGTATATAGTCAGATGTGGCTCTTAGGTCAAGCTCTCAAAGGTTTCCTAGGAACAATGTTCAGACTGGATTTAGAAAAGACAGGAACCAGAGATCAAATAGCCAATATCCATTGGATCATCGAAAAAGCAAGAGTTCCAGAAAAATATCTACTTCTGCTTTACTGACTCTGCCAAAGACTTTGACTGTGTGGATCGCAGAAAACTGTGGGAAATTCTTAAAGGGATCAGAATATCAGACCACCGGACCTGCCTCTTGAGAAATCCATATGCAGGTCAGGAAGCAACAGTTAGAACTGGACATGGAACAACAAACCATTTCCAAATTGGGGAAAGAGTATGTCCAGGCTGTATATTGTTGTCTGCTTATTTAATTTATATGCAGAGTACATCATGAGAGATGCTACACTGGATGAAGCACAAACTGGGAAGTAAGATTGCTGGGAGAAATATCAATAACCTCAGATATGCAGATGACGCCACCCTTATGGCCAAAAGTGAAGAAGAACTAAAGAGCTTCTTGATGAAAGTGAAAGAGGAGAGTGAAAAGGTTGGCTTGAAGCTCAACATTCAGAAAACGAAGATCATGGCATCTTGTCCCATCGCTTCATGGGAAATAGATGGGGAAACAGTGGCTGACTTTATTTTTGGGCAGCTCCTAAATCACTGCAGTTGGTGATTGCAGCCATGAAATTAGAACACGCTTACTCCTTGGAATGAAAGTTATGACCAACCTAGATAGCATATTAAAAAGCAGAGACATTACTTTGTCAACAAAGGTCTGTCTAGTCAAGGCAATGTTTGTTTGTTTGTTTTCCAGTAGTCATGTATCGGAGAAGGCAGTGGCACCGCACTCCAGTACTCTTGCCTGTAAAATCCCATGGACGAAGGAGCTTGGTGGGCTGCAGTCCATGGGGTCCCTAAGAGTCGGACACGACTGAGCGACTTCACTTTCACTTTTCACTTTCATGCATTGGAGAAGGAAATGGCAACCTGCTCCAGTTTTCTTGCCTGGAGAGTCCCAGGAACGGTGGAGCCTGATGGGCTGCCATCTATGGGGTCGCACAGAGTCGGACACGACTGAAGTGACTTAGCAGCAGCAGCAGCAGTCATATATGGATGTGAGAGTTGGACTATAAAGAAAGCTGAGCACCAAAGAATAGATGCTTTTGAACTGTGGTGTTGGAGAAGACTCTTGAGAGTCCCTTGGACTGCAAGGAGATCCAACCAGTCCATCCTCAAGGAGACCAGTCCTGGGTGTTCATTGGAAGGACTAATGTTAAAGGTGAAACTCCAATATTTTGGCCATCTGATGTGAAGAGCTGACTCATTTGAAAAGCTCCTGATGTTGGGAAAGACTGAAGGCAGGAGGAGAAGGGGAAGACAGAGGATGAAATGGTTGGATGGCATCAGCGACTTGATGGACATGGATTTGGTTGGACTCTGGGAGTTGGTGATGAACCCAGAGGCCTGGCATGTTCTGGTCGCAAAGAGTCGGACACGACTGTGTGACTGAACTGAACTGAACTAGGATGATAGCTTTAAAACAATTATAAGAGAAGTATTTGCAGGACCACATAGAGAAGATAGAGAATATTTGGCAAAAATCACAGACTTAAGTACATTCATGAAACATAAAGGAAGAGATAAGATTTCTTTAAATAAATTTTATTGTATATTTTGATTTCACTGTAAATTGCAGTTAAATGTAACATGTTCTAAAACAGGGTGGCTTTGTTTATTGGTTACCTGTGCTGTTCATTGTTAGAACACAGGCTCCTCAGAGGCTTACTCCAGAAGGACTCGTGTCATCTTAAGCACTTTGCTGGTACCTTTGCTATCTATGACCCTTCACATCACAGAACCGGGCATCATAGTATTGAGTCTTCAGGCCAGCAGGATAATGGGGAGTAGCCAAGCCTGTCTCATTTATTTTTGAAAGGAAATAATAACATTGATACTTTTAAGAAGCCTTTTTGCAGGCTTCCCCTTACATCTCATTGTTTATGACCTGGCCATATAGCCACTAATAATTACAAAGAAAGCTTGAGAAGAAGTGTTTCCCAAAGGTTAACAGTGTAGCCATAGCCTGTAGCCGAATTTATTTATCTGTGGGCTTTTGTCCATTTCTTCTCCAATCGAAACCATCATTGTACGAATAAGGAGAGACGATGAGGTGGACCCTGGTAGGCAGTGACTGAAGGTGCTGTGTTTGTCTATCCATAATTATTTTAGATCACTTTGAAGAACTCCTCAGTCTCTTTATGGGTTTAAATTTTATTGGCATATACTCTGCATCAGTGTGGCTGCACTAAGGGGGTTTGGCCAGCCCTGAACTTGTTTTTGAGTGTGAAATGCTTCTGCTGTTTCAGGGGTTGTTTCTGCTCATAAATGTAACTCCCTGGTTTCCTACAGAGTCAAACTGATATACTATCCATTTGACCACCTAGAAGCTTTACTGAGAATTATGGAAAGAAAAAAAAATAGATCTTTAGGGCAGTGGGTTAATTTATTTGTTCTTTGCTTAAGAAGAAAATGGCTCTAAAACCTCATTGGGGAAAGATAAATAGAATTTAGTAGCTCTGTCATTCTCCACAGCAGACTCTTGGTCGATACATTATGAAGAATGACCATACTACCTGGTGCTAATAAGATGTGAGGGGCCGAGGGTCACACTGAGAAACCTACGGAATTAAGCAAGACAGTGCAGATCACGACTGCAGTTTTCGTTTTTGTTCTTGTTTTCCCAGTTATTTTCCAGAAACACTGGTGCTTATGCGGGCCTGCCGTCGTCCATCTGGGAATATCAAGCTACCTGCATAAATGCATCACTGAGGCCAGATGAGAAATGGAGAGGTTAATTGACTTCTCTTGGGTCCACAGTGAGAGAGGAGCCAAACTGAGAATTAGAAATCTGGGGACGCAGAGTTTAAAGTCTTTTTGAAAGCAGCCATATTGAGTTACATTTGTTTCCTTAACTGCAACTGAGGGAGAGTCGAGCCTTTCTCTGCAGCTTTTTCCTGAAAAGAGTCAGATTTATCAGGCTACATTTCCTAAGGCAGGAATGAAGATATGGGAATTGGGTAAAAAGTGAAACACATATATTGTCCTTTAGTGAGGAGAAGACAGAAGAGCATTGGCTCATGTGGAAACCAGGAAATCCTGAAATTAAAGGGGAGGCTCTCATGGATTATGACAGTTTTTCAGTGGCTCGTTGGCTCTACTTGTTTGTTGGAGGCTCTGTTGTTGTTCATTCGATAAGCTGAGTCCGACTCTCTGTAACCCCATGGTCTGGAGCACGCCAGGCCTCCCTGTCCTTCACCATCTCCTGGACTTTGCTCAAATTCACGTCCATTGAGTCAGTCCTCTGTCGTCTCCTTCCCCTCTTGCCCTCAGTCTTTCCCAGCATCAGGGAGGCATAACACTGAGGAAGTTAGAGTCCTCAGCCTGAGCCCCACAAGGATTATTCAACTCTCTGAGCTCTGCTGTAACCCTGCAGTCTCTTGTTAGTAGGAGTAAACCAAGAGTTCTCCCAGCTAGTTTCATGAACTGGATTTCTGTCGTGAAAACTACTTGGAATTGTCCTTTACATCTTCAGTTGTGCACTGGGAATTTCATCTTAATTTACAAGGCTGTCTTAATAAACATCCACTGACCTACTGCCTAGGAAATCACCTACAGTTAAAATAGTCAGACCGCCATTTTTTAAAAGCATCATCTCATGGACAAATGAGCGTTTTCCTTCATAATCTCTTAAAAATATGCAAAAAACTATTTTTTTCTTCTTCTCTCTCTTACTGAATGTGTGCGTGCTCAGTCCCTCAGTCATGTCTGACTCTGGGGCCCCGGGGACTTCAACCTAGCAGGCTCTTCTGTCCATAGGATTTCCAAGGCAATAATACTGGAGTGGTGGTCATTTCCAGGGTTTGAATAAACAGATAGTACAGATGGTATATATGTGTGACCATAAAATGAACCGAGTGTGATCGAAAATATCAAAGCCTCTGTGAACTGGGTTCCCTCTACTCCAGTCCATGACAGGACTCCGTGCCCCGAGGCAGGGCCTGTAGCTTTTCCACCTTTGTGCTGTAGCACCACACATGATGCACATTTGTACCTGTTTTGTGGAATAAATGAATAACTGAACAAAGGGTGTCATAGTCACTGTTTGCCTGGATCCCCATGTAGTATTAGAAGAGGAATGAACTTTGTAGTCATTCAGTCTAAATTCCCTCCCGATCCAGAAATTTCTCTTATAATATATGCTTGGTGTTTGGTCATCTGCCTGATGCTCAACAACCTCTAGGTCTGGGAAAATGATTGCTTTACTTTAGCTTACTCTCTTCACTGTGTGGAACTCTAAAAGACAGAGAGTTATTTGACCTGAAATCTGTCTTCAGTCATAAATTATAGCTCCGCTTTTTGAAAATAGAACAAAATCCAAAGAATCTTCCATCTGTCAGCTCTTCGTATGTTTAAAGCAGCTGAAATGATTCACTTCCTAGGTCTCCCTTTCCCTAGCAAATGCATGGCTTTCAAATGTAAGAAAGGCAGAAGGTGTCTCCTGGCCACCAAGAAATGCCCTCTTCTCTCAGCAGCTTCAGAGTCATGAGAGGTGGCGCAAGATCGTGGTTGGAACCAGGTGGTGGTGAGAGGCAGGGCCAGCAGCTGCTGGTGGAACTTGGACGGGACTTGTGCGGACTGGCTGGGCTGATTCCAACATCCCTGAGAAGAAGCCTGACCTGCGGAAAGGCAAGAGTGGGAACGCACATAGGGACTTCCCTGTGGACCAGTGACGGTTAGGGTTGCGGACTCGAGAGGTGTGGTTAGAAGTGGCAATTCCGAGACAGCAGAGTGTGATGGCCATGAGTCAGGAGCTGAGAACACAGGATGGTTGATGACGGCGCTTGTTGAGCACTTGAACCTTGATGCCCAGTTGGTGATTTTTTAAAATGAGCTCCAGGCAGTTGCAAGCCTTTTGCAGCTGAAATGGCACCACCCATCAAGCTGCTGCTGAGTTCCAGCACTTCCTTTTGCTTTTGATGCTTTCGGTCTTTTGCTGAAGGCCTGCCACAGCCTCCTGGTAGGGGACAGGTTCTGTTGTTGTCTCTCAGTCGTGTCCGACTCTTCCTGACCCTCTTGCCTGTAGCCCGCCAGGCTCCTCTGTCCCTGGGATTCTCCAGGCAAGAATACTGGAGTGGGTTTCCATTACCTTCTCCAGGGGATCTTCCCGACCCAGCAATGGCAGGGGATTCTCTCCACTGAGCCACAAGGGAAGCCCAGACTTATTCCACCAAGCCAAATGGATAACTTTTAAGTTTCAGATTCAGTTTCAGTTCAATAAAGAACACCCAGTCTCATGCGGAGCAATCAAGAGAGCCACAGCCTCTCCCTGCACTCTCCTGCTTGGGCCTGTGTGAGGACAGGCCCCCTCTTACTTCCCGCCCTCACTTTCACCCCCGCTCTACCTCTTTCCTCCCTTTGGCTTCTCTGTCTCAGGGCTGAACTCAGATGAGAGAGCTAAAGCAAAGATAGACGGGGAAAGTTCTTGCTTGACTGGTAACTGTCCTGGCATAGCTGTGAGCTGTCAGGAGCTGGCAGGTGTGAAAGCCGACTCTGTCTCTTGGCTGCTATCCAGTTGTCTAGAGGTCTCCGGGGGGAATTCCAGGTGCCCCCGAAGTGATGTGCTAATGCATTTCCTCCAGCCCCGAGTCCTCCCTCAGCCCCTGGTTTCTCGCTGCTCATTTACTTGGTTTTCTCCCTTGGAGTCTCTTAGGGCCTCGAGGAGGTCTTGCTGGGAAGAGTGTAAAATGGTGTTAGTGAGGTGCTTTCTCGGTTTCCAAGGGGAACACTTACACATGTTTTGCTTTAATAAAATTTGGAAGCACAGGCTGAGTCCAATGTAGCTGTATCCACAAGGAACTAGCCCTGTAGATTTTCCAAGTGAGACTCAGCCCCAGATTCACTGTCTGCCCCCAACTCTGGAAGACGTAACTCACCTCAAGCTCTCTGGAAGAGACATGTCAAGCTTGCTGAGTCCCTGCGCTGAAGCCCTTTGTTCTCCATTCGAGATTAAGGGGAAGTCCCACTGTGTTGGGATGGAGATGCAATGCACCTTTCAATGCTGAAATCGTCTTCACTCATGATCTGCACTTCGTCTCCAACTCAAGCTCCAAAGGGGCTTCCCAGGTGGCAGTGGTGGTAAAGAACCTGGCTGCCAGGGCAGGAGCCGTGAGAGACAGAGGTTTAATCCCTGGCTTGGGAGGATCCCTTGGAGGAGGGCATGTCAACCCACTCCAGTATTCTTGCCTGGAAAATTGCATGGACAGAGGAGCCTGGTGGGCTACAGTCCATAGGGTCGCTGGGAGTCTACTGAAGCACAGCACATTGTGTTGTGGCCTGAATTGACTGGAGTGACTTTGCACACACACACACACACACACAGTCTCAACCCACCAACTTTTACATGTATGACCTGGGCAGAGAATTCCAAACAATGTATCATGTGTTGGACTCGAGTGTTATGGAATTTTTTGCTATAGGCATAAGACTTCTCCAAAATAATAAAGTTTATTTAAAAAAATTCTCCCTCTGGTTTTTGGACTTGTGACTGTGCGGGTGGTTCCGGCCCTTCTCTTGGTTTACCACCTCTGTTGAATCCTGTGCTCCAGTAGAAACCTCTGCTCTACTGCCCTGTCAGGGAAGCTGAATCTGTAGAGCATCTGATGCTTTAATAAGTGCATCCATTTGTGTCATCTTGATTTGTGTGACAACCGTATTAACTTGGAAAAGTAAGTATCTCCACCGCTTTTCATACCTGAGAAGACTCTATAAGCATCAGAGAAAAGGAGAATTACCAAAGAGCCCATGTGAGGTGGGGCTCCTGCTTGAACCCATACGGTGTGCACACAATCTGAAAATGTTCTCATTTTGCTACATTGCTTCCTGTCTTAGCGGAGCGCTAAGTTGGTACATCATTATTTTTAACACTGCTTGCTCCATGGGTTCCCTAAGGCATTTAAAAATATTTTAAGTGTGCAGGAGGATCACTGTCATCCTTTTCTTCCAAGATGTTCTTATATTTTCTTTGATTTATATTTTGGAGGATCTGTCTTTTTTGAGGCCTTGGATGCTGCTGACATGTTCTTTGCTAAATGTCATGTTGAAGATGTTCTAGCCATCTATTAAATTCCATCTCATGGATCAAGATATTAAGAATGGCAAGTTAGCTGAAATGTGGGTCCTCGATACCACAGGGCTGCGGTCATTTAGACTAAGGCATTGCTCACCAGTTTTTCCTTGGAAGAAGAAGATCTTCAAATCATTTATAATGAAGGACGCAGGGAACGCTAGAATTTGACACTCTTCACCTGAAATCTTATCCTTTCTAGTGTTTTCTTAGACAACAGGAATGACTTTCAATATGTACTTAAATTATTTTAGTTTTAACTTGGAGATTATGTTCAGCAATAAATTTTTGTTTCTCTTATTTGAAAGAACTGATTATATGTATATATATGTGTGTATATATATATTACATACTTGTACAAAGTTTCTATATTTGATTCTGTTCTGTCATTTACTGGGAAAAATCTTTGCAAACTTACCTGTTACACCTTGAAATTTAAGGCATATTTGCTTTCCAATATCTATGTGTTATGTTGAACTTTGGAAATTTCGATGAGCTTAAGGGGGAAAAATACCTCTAAGATTGGAGAATGAGCAGTTGTGTTTCGTTTAGGTGAAAAAAATACGAATCAGCATCCCAAATCTAGGAAAATGGCAGTTTATGTGTTCAGAAATGCAGAGCCCAATATAAATTTCATATCGATGGCAATTTTGTCTTATTGGGTGAGGCTTTCTTAAGATTTGCCAATAGAGAAGCCCAAGTGAGACGAAGCATAATTTTTGATTGTTTGTTTCGGATCAGTTTTACAAACAATAGTTGAGAGAAATTCCACATTGGTTGACTTTGAAAAGTGAAAGTGTTAGTCACTCAGTCATTTCTGACTCTTTGTGGCCCCATGGACTACTGTACCCTGCCAGGCTCCTCTGTCCAAGGAATTCTCCAGCCAAGAATATAGAGTGGGTTGCCATTCTCTTCTCCAGGGGATCTTCCCAACCCAAGGATTGAACCCAGGTCTCCCGCATTGCAGGCAGATTCTTTACCAACTGAAGCTCCAGGGAATACTGTATGTGCTATAGAGCACATAAACAATATTTTTATAGTTTAAGTGTATCTTCTAAAACTAAGTAGAATGAGGAGAGGATAAAAGAAAAGAGAACAATGCTTACTTGGCTATTGCAGGAATGAAATGTGTGGTCGGGGCTCAGGGCCAGTCACCCTGGAGTGAGTCAGAGTTTTCAAAGTGAGTTAAACTTTTCTGAAGTTTCATGGCTTATGAGCTGGGGACCTAGAGATGAAGTGACCTTGCCTTGATCATAGGCGGAAATGACAGGCTGGCAACTAGAATGACGGCGGGGGTGGGTGTCACAGTTTGCCATTTTGTCAAATATGTGTACTTTGGCACATGAAAATTTGGTTTTTATGAGAGAGAGGCTTGCAGGCTCTCTCACTGCACACTAGGCAGGAAAGGAGGATCCCATTTCATACACTGCCATTGGTGAGTTCAGGGACATCCTCAGAGTGACTCAGTGAGGATCTGGGGCCAGAAGATTAGCTGTCAGACCTGAGCCAGCCCTGGCCTGGGAGGGTCACGTGTCCTTGGGAACCCCGTCACATGTTGCTCTTGGCCATACACCAGGTTCCCTGACAGAAGGCCCCTGCAAAGCCTGGTTCTCCTTAGAGTCTTGTTAACTTCTCCATCTCCTTAGGTTTCCCCATGTAGGTAGTAGCCATCTTTCAAGTGCATGTCATTCTGAATCTGAGAACACCCCGTGACCCCCACATTTGGAAATCAGGTCGTGCAGAGTTGCTGAGCAGGAAATCCGATCTATTTGAGGCCGCTGAGTTGTGGAAAAAACAATTTTTCAATTAAATTAAAATGTGTCAATACATGACTTGTACATTTATAGGAATCCTTTTTTATAATCATTTCTTCAAAATAAGCAGAAAAGCGCCAATAGGAACTTGTCAGATATGTTGTAAAAGTTGGCAGAAATGGCCCAATAATAATGGGCTTTAGAAGGAGGTGACAAGCAGTTTTTGCAGGACCTGACTTTGAGTGTTTCAAATAATACAATAATTATTCATTATTACAATTGTTGCAATAATTATTTATGATGACAATAATAATAAATTCAATTTTCGCAAATTCAATTGAAGACACAAACACATGTTGAATGACAATGATTGAAGTTATCATTAAGGAAAATTATTCAATCCACCATGGCAAAAGCGCGACGTTGTATGTGGTCCAATGAAAGAGGCCCGAAGCACTTCTGCTCTTCAAGGCTCCCCGTCAGGTTGGCGGACTAATTGCATGAGGAACGTTCCAGAAGCAAAGCAATGGGGACCCTCCGATAGACGGGCTTCCCCACAGCTGCCCAGGGAGGAGAATGCTGGCTGTTCTACACCTCACATATCAAGAATCTAAAACCTCAGCAATCCATCATCTCTCACCACCTTTGTGTGTGTGTGAGAGAGACCTCCCTCAGCAAACAGCGCCATAGAGAAGTGTAGCGAGTAAGTTTAGAGAAAGAAAGAGAAGCTACCCGGCGCACATATGCACCACAGATTTCTGATTTGATTAGCCTGCTCTTCTGAATGTCAGCAGATACAAGTGTCGCCTAAGGGTTGCCGCTGAGTCATCCCTCTGATCAAGGGTTTCCAAAACGAGTGTGCAACTTCCATAATACCCTGCACCCTGGCGGAGCCATCTAGGTTTGAGAAAATGGCCAGAGTCTTGCTGAGAGATGAAGTGATGGCGGAACTGTCTGGTTAGAAGAAGCATGACAAGGAATGACTCAGTGCAAGAAAGAGAAACTAAGGAAGCCAGGGGCTTTAGAGAGCAGGGAAGGTGAGAAGGCAGTCAAAGAGGAAAAGAAAGTAGTTTTGTAATAGATAACAGGGAAGCCAGATGGATGTTGATGTCTTTCATTAAGACACAGAACACTGGGAAATCAATAGGCTTGAGTTAAACCACCAGTGAGCATGAAAGTTCGGGACATTTCAAGTTTCAGCTGCCGTTTGGACATCCAGGTAGATAGGCAATGTAAGCAGCTAGATAATCAGACCTGGTGCAATCTTTGACATTTGTCCCAAAATGCGCTCTTATGAGTTTTATATTTGTGTTTTAGTGAGAAAAAGACAGTCCCTTTAGGCTTCTCACAGATTCTTGCTAGAATGTCAGTATGAGCTGTGGCGGCTGACTGAGGCATCCTAACCGGCCAGCCACCCCGTCTTTGAGATTCAGGTGTTGTCTTTGCCTCGTGCGTGGGTGCCCAGACGCTCTCCTCGCTTGCAGGGAGACCCTTTCCAGGTGGCCCGTCCCTGTCTTCTGCCGGTCGACTCCTGCTATCTCAGCCCCTGCCGCCCTCCAGGCAGGTCTCACGGGCAGGACGGAAACCCGGGCAGGCGCCGCGGGTCCCCAGGCTGAGACCTCAGGCCCAAGTGAGACAGCTCTTTAGTTCTGTTCTCTAAGTTTATATTGGACATCTCTGAATATAGCACTTCTCGTCAAGTTTACCCCATTCTAACCCTCAGTGAAGTGAAAGTCACTCAGTCGTTTGCCTCCCCATGGACTATACAGTCCATGGAATTGTCCAGGCTGGAATACTGGAATGGGTAGCCCTTCCCTCCTCCAGGGGGTCTTCCCAACCCAGGGATTGAACCCAGGTCTCCTGGATTGTAAGTGGACTCTTTACCAGCTGAGCCACCAGCAAAGCCCAAACTGTAGCTGTAAATGCGCATAGAACATCATGATGTTGAGCGTGATGCTTGAACTACGAGCAACATCTGTGTTTAATAACTGCAGTTTAGGGCATTACAGCGACCAGAGTACTGGCAGGCCAGGAGCAGAGCAAGGAACACGCCGACCCCTGTCCTTCTCCAGGGCGGAAACGAGAGGGTGCCCAGTGAATGCGGGAAGATAACTAGTTTTGTCTAACAGTTTCTACACACAGTATCTGTAGGGTTTGGTTAAAATAAGAGGAGAAAAGTTGAGAACTCCAGCCACTGATATTCTGTGTCTGCATATTCTGGGATTAAGGTCTTACTTTTATCTGAGGTTGCCAAATGGAGAGTGTATTTTCTGCTTTTGATAGATAACCAAATGCTTCTCCGTAGGTTTGTGACCCTTAGCAGGACCCTTAATCTTCTTTTCTCTCTCATGGAGGGCCCTCGACTACATTATTTTAGCATGCCTCCTTGTCTAAAGCCTTATGTGCCTGCGCCCCTCCTGCCTGGGCATAGGCAGTGGGGGCTGCTCAGGGGTGCTGGAGGAAATGTGAACATGCGCATAAGGCAGTGTGTTCCGGACCTGATACCTGGCAGTTCATCAGGATTTCCCTCCCCTCCTCTTCCCGCTCTCCTATGATTGCTGTTACCATCATCATCATGTGATCTTTCAGGGTCTGTTCACAACACACCATCAAACTGGTCTCAGCTTGACCCTCCATGTATTTCTCTGTTTCTTTCTTTCTCCAATTTTTTTTTTTTTTTTTTTTTGCTTAACTTCTGTAGCTCCTTTCATTTAAGGAACATTGAAGACCTGCTCCCGACTATGTGTGAAGCGTGTTATCTGTGGTAGAACCTGTGTATGACTCAGAGATGATGTCACAGTCACCCTTCCCTCTGCAACACCTGGTGATATATTGCTCAAAGCACTATGGAAATGCATCCACTTATTTATGAGAATTATTCTTTAGTTTTGGTGTCAGAAATAACAAGAACAGAAGGAGGTGGTTTCCATGTTTTATGAAGCTAAATATCATTTCCCTTGTTCTGTGCTTGCTTGAATGCTGAGAAAAGTAAATGCCTGCCTCTAAGCACCCTATGAACTGTAACCTGCCATGGAATTCTCTAGGCAAGAATATTGGAGTGGGTAGCCATTCCCTTCTCCAGGGGATCTTCTTGACCCAGGGATCAAACCCGGGTCTCCTGAGTTGCAATTAGATTCTTCACCATCTGAGCCACTCGGGAAGGCCATCCAAAATAGCAATAAAATAAGGAAATGGTTTCTGTGTTTTATGTGGCTAGTACCTTATGCCCCTTTCTAAGCTTGCCTGAAAGCTTAGAAAAGTAAGTGCCTGCATCTAGCGAACGTATAAAACTTGGCTCCTTGACTTGCTTGAGCAAGCAAGTCACCACTAGCTTTTAATCAAATGTTTTCCCCCCTTCTTTCTCCGGGTCAGCTCCCCACTCCCGCAGACTGTCTTCACTTTTTTATTATAGGATGTTTTATATCTTTTCTTTTAATATTAGAGTGGACTATTATTAAGATATTATTTTCATATTTTTAAAACTCCTGATGTTAAGTGTCTGAATGGTAAGTACTATGAGATAAGAATTTCTTAGTCATAAAGCATTAAAAATACTATGGGAGGCCATTGCATGCAAATTAAAAGATTAAATTAGATTTGCCTGTAGTATTCAGCGCCACTAAATGTGAGACAGATTTAAACTAGTATCAGATAAGAAGATGATCTCTTCCTTTAGTGATGGTATTTAATTTCTTTAGGAGATAGAGTGTTATTTTGGGTATTATTAATTTTGTTTCTTCCTGAGTCATTTTTGGTGATTTGTGTCGAAATCTTCAGTTTAATAAGGCTATTTAATTTATTGCCTAAAACAAATTCCCTTTTTGTTTTTCCTCTTTTTCTTAGGGTTCCTTTTTTTTTTTTTTGAAATTTTATATTGAAGTATAGTTGATTAATAATGTTGTATTGGTTTCATGTGTACTGCAGAGTGATTCAGTTTTCCATTTTTATATTCTTCCTTGTGGAAAAGGCAATGGCACCCCACTCCAGTACTCCTGCCTGGAAAGTCCCATGGACAGAGGAGCCTGGTGGGCTGCAGTCCATGGGGTCGCTGAGGGTCGGACACGACTGAGCGACTTCACTTTCACTTTTCACTTTCATGCATTGGAGAAGGAAATGGCAACCCACTCCGGTGTTCTTGTCTGGAGAATCCCAGGGACAGGGGAGCCTGGTGGGCTGCCGTCTATGGGGTCACACAGAGTCTGACACAACTGAAGTGACTTAGCAGCAGCAGCAACAGCATTGTTTCTTGAATCAAACAGTGGGTCAATATATAAACAAGCTTCTAGATGGTTGAAGAGATTAATTTGTTTAAACTTATATTTTTACCTGAGATTGAAGCTGGTGCAGCCTAAATTTGAATTAATGTATTTTAATTTTATCTATTATCTGATTTCCTCCTAGGTCTCTATTTTTTTCCCTTTTGTTGAGGCTGTTATGCACTTCTATGTTGTTGACCTATGTAGGATAAATGAGTGAACTGGTGTATTGAGAGTTAGGATAGGGGAGGGAGTCTAGTGCCCTCAGTTACATAATACATTTATTCTTCCATCCCAAAAGCTACATTAGAGATAATTTGGCCACTAATATGTTGGTTGAGTTCGTTTCCTGCTATAAATTTTGAAAACTGGTTGGTTGGAAAGAAAAATAAAACATATCATTTTGGCTAGTGTGGGGAAGGGAAAAAGATTTTTTAAATGGAGGGGAAAACATTAGAATTTTCCACTTATCACAGTGCACAGTTCTTTTCTCAAGCCTGTTTTGGGGCTGACCATTTCATTTGGTGTGATTTAAATAAGGCTTGTAGTGTGTGACTGTATGTTTATATTATCTTAAAGATATCTGATAACTTTCAAAAGTGAAAAATATTTTTTTGGGGAAAAACATGCTGGTCATAGTTAACAGTCCTTCTCTCCTGTCACTTTCTCAGTACTGCTCCAAATTCAGAAAATCATAGTAAAGAAAAATCATGGCAAGTATGCCTGTGCAGAGAAGCTCACATGTATCACAACAGCTTCCAGCTGTGACATCCTGTATGCATTTCAAGGAAATAGTCTTTGTTAGATATACACACACCGACACACACACACAAACACAAACACCAGTAATTATGGCAAAGAGAGCTTTCTCCATAATGAAATTATTTTGCTGAAAAAAAAAAAAAGGAAGAAAAAGGGGAACAAACGGTGAATGGAAAGCCATTAGTTCACCTGGTGGGACTCTCTCTGTTTGCTACTTTGATTTTGTTTCACCATGTCAAAAGCTCTGTGAATTTACATTCCCACCCACAGTGCAGGAAGGTTCCCTTTTCTCCGCACCCTCTCCAGCATTTATTGTTTGTAGATTTTTTTTGATGATGGCCATTCTAACCAGCGTGAGATGATACTCGTCCTCTGTGGCAACGTAGAGGGGTGGGATGGGGTAGGAGGTGGAGAGAGGTTTAAGAAGGAGGGGAGGGGAAGTCTGTACATTCATATCTGGCTGATTCATGAAGATGCACGGCAACAACAAAGGCAGCATTGGGCAGTAAGTATCCTCCAATTAAAAATTAAATTTTGAAAAAAAAAAGAAAAAAAAAACTCAATGAAGAAGAAAAAGCTTCCTACACATGTTAAATTGGTAAATCAAGGAAATAGCAGTCTTAGAAATGAGCCAAATGGGCAAGTAATGATGGACTCTGGCACAGGTGATACTGTCCAGGCTTCTTGTTCATATACAGTGAGAGGCAGAGATCTTCAGTGACATTGTTACTTATTGACTAGGATAAGCCTCATCTAGATATAATTTTAGACCATTTCCAGAATGTTCTCTCATGCCCGCTGCTATTCAGTTATTCTTACCCCTTAGTATCCACTCTTCTGACTTCTTTCAGCAAGATTGGCTTTTTCTGGCAAGAGCAACTGTGATGTGATTGGAGGGCTGGAGGCAGCACAGAGCTCGATGACACTAGAGGGGAAGACCCTTTGGCTGGGGTCTGAGGAAAGACAGTAGCTGCGGGACCGCCCTGGGACCACGAGAGCCTCCAGTTTAAGCCTTAGGGTCCAAACACGGTGGAAACTTGGGCTCCATCTGTTGTGGCAAAAACAGATCAAGAGGAGATATCCTGGGGAGGGCATGGCATAGTTTGGGCTAAAGTATCAAAATGTGAAAAGCACTTGTCTAGGTGGCTTAGTGGTCTGGCCAGCAGAAAATATAGATTCAAATAGAGAGCTGATGGCATCCAGTCAGCTACCACTGAGCTGCAGGCCGGGTTTTCAAACTGCATTTAGGACTGAAGAGAAAGAGATGATGCAACTCAGTGAAATCAAACACTGGGAGAAAACATTTCTTGATCAGAGGCTGATCCTTTCGTCTCAGTGCGGTCCAACGCCCAAGCGCTGGCTCTTGTCTTGTCTTTTTGCCGATGATTGAATTAGGTGGGTGCTGTTGAACATGTAGGCGTGTCCACATGCAGTACTCTGACAGGCAAATGACAGTGTTCTGCTGATTATACAACAGCCAAATTAGTCCTCGAACAGGTAGGTTGATAGCTGAACTAGAGGAATATTGGGTACCTCCCAAATACCGGGGAGTCACACGTGACGCCTGCTCAGCTCTCAGGAGCACAGCCCTGATGGGGGCTCACCTGAGTCAGGACCAGGATCACTGCTGAGCACGCAGCCCAGGCGCACAGGGACAACTGCTTTGTTTGTTGGTGTTGTTGGGTACAGGATCTTATTTCCCCAACCAGGGACTGAACCTGAGTTCTCTGCATTCATTGCACGGCAGATTGTTAACCACTAGACTCCCAGGGAAGTCCCAGGGCAGCTGCTGTTTGGGACAACCTGTTATCATCTTTCCCATAGAACTGCCAACCTGAGAGAGACTCGCCTGCTAAAACGGGTTTGTCAGAAAGAGAGTTCTTCTTATGAAATTCCTCTCTGCGCTGAGGGTTTGAGAATTCACAGTGAACGTTTTGCAGATGACCTGCAAGGGGAGTTGGCTCACAGGTTCCTGCTCAGGCACCTCTCTCGACAGGGTAGGTGCTCTGTTTCTGAGGGCCCTTCCTGCCCAGCGGCCTCCCAGACACCTTTTGATCTCGGTAAAGAGACTTGGAAGCAGGCTGTGTTCGTGAATGCCTTCTCAGCCTAGAGGGGAAAGGAGGATCTTCCAATAGAATCATGATGGCGTTGCTTCCTGGCATCTAATGGCTTTCGGAGCTTGGCAGGCATGCCACCTAGCGTTCTCCTTCAAGAGGCCTGGTCACGTTCAAAGAGAAATGAAGGACACCCCCACCTGAGTGCAGTGAACACGGCCCGGGGCCTGCGGAGCTGGCTCCGTGCAGAGGGCCGCCGCTGCAGCTTGATCTATGGCATTTTATTTATTTTTTTAATTTGGCAGCTGCCACTGAGATTCCAGGGTCCCAATGCAGAACACTTGCCTTTAATTTGTTTTCTTTATTAAATCTACAGCCAAACTTCTGTCTCCTTCCTTCTATTCTTGGAGCAGTTGGAAGGCACATGGAGCACATGTGCCTTGCTTTCAGTTTTGCTAAATTATATCAACTTTCTTTTAAATATTGGGCTGGAAGGAATTTTTCATTTTTCTTTGGCTAGTAACTGATGGAAGAAGTAAGTTAATTTGAAATATGTCTTGTAGATAAGACATAGGAGAAAAATAAGGTACAGTTACGCTAGTGCCTTCCAGTATTGTAAGAAGCTTGGTTAAATTTTATTATATAAATAATACGTTTTCATTATATGGCACTTGAAAGATATGAAAAAGTATGAGGTAGAAACCGTGTATCTAACCATTGCTAACATTTTAGTGACCGTTCTTGCTAGAATCTTTGAATCTTTGAATATATTCATTTTCCCATATGTAGATGTAGGGATTTTTCCCTAGATTTGTTTTTCTCATTTGAAAATGTTTTATTCTCTCATAGTTAATTTTTCTGGTTCTCTATTTTTATTTTCCTATAGTTGCATAATATTCTATTCTTTGTTACAATGCTATAAACATTTCCCTATTGATCTATTGATAGCATATATTTCATTTACAGGTTGTATGTGTCTGTGTCTCTGTGTGTATGTGAGGAAGAGAACAAGAGAGAAAGATAAAGAAATTACTATGATTCAGTGAATGGGAATATGTGTATACATGCATGTGTTTATGTGTGTGTATACATAATATACATCCTTATGTCCTTAAGTTCTGATATTTTTAAAGAGCTAATTCCAAAGAGGTATATCTCTGGGTTGAAGGGTATATATATTTTTAATTTGAATTAGTTGCAAGATTGTGTTAAAAAAGCTGTAGCAGTCATATTTGCTGTTAGTATTTGATTGCTTTTATTCCCCTAAAAAAATGTTTTCATTATTTATATTCCCAGTTTTATTAACCTAAATGAAATATTCTTATGATTTAATTTCCACTTTATCTGTTTAACATTTAAATATGATCCTCTGTATTATAATAGTTTTTAAATGGCATCATAAGTTATATATATATGTGTGTGTGTGTGTATTTTTATAGCAAAGTAACCTTTTATCTAATGTACAAGTTGCATATATATTTTCTAAACACAGCTTTTGTTGTCTATTGTTTTTATTTACGGTGTCTTTGTTAGACTTGAGATTCCCCTGGTGGCTCAAATGGTAAAGAATCTGCCTGCAATGCAGGAGACCTGGGTTCAACCCTTGGGTCAGAAGATCCCCTGGAGAAGGGCATTGCTACCCACTCCAGTATTCTTGCCTGCAGAATTCCAAGGACAGAGGAGCCTGATGGGCTACAGTTCATGGGGTTGCAAAGAGTCAGACATGGCTGAGTGACTAACAAAACACTTGTTAGACTCACTGAAATATTTTTCACATAATCACGTATTTATATATTTTCCCCCTATTTTTGGATATAAAAATTCTCCTGAGCCTGTATATTTTACAAGCATTTCCTATTTTTTTTAACTGAATACATTTAAAATTTTTAGTTGGTCTGAGATTTCTCTTTGCATGTGGAGTGATAAAGGAGCCCAAATTTATTTCTTTTGAAAGGATGGCTTTCTGTGATGTTACTATTTATTAAATAATCATTTTTCCCAATGTGTACAAATATTACTCTTGTTACAATAAATTCTCTTACAAGATTGACCTGTAGGCTTTCTCTTACTTGATATTACCTATGCAAATAGATGGCCCTTCAAACTGTTTTGAGCACTGTGACTTCATCATATCTGCTAGTTTGGGAAAAGGCCAGCCTAGCATCAACTGACTCATCTTGCAGACTTTCGTTGCCTTTTCATGGGCACTTATTCTCTGGCTTGAGATTTCATATGGTTTGCCCATTTCAGCCTCCTCCAAAATAAGAGCTGGTCCCTCCCTGGAACTTTTCCAGTCCTTAAAGACTCTGCCACATACCCCACGCTCTTTGCTCCAGAGGTCCCACTGCTCAGAAGACAAGTGTTGGACACTTAATTAAGAGGTAACTGTGGCAAAGATGTGTTCTGCCACATTCCAAGAGGATGCTCCCACAACTTATCACAAACAGTGTAACACTTGTACTCTTGCCTCAAGGATTGAGCAGATACCTGGCAATAAAGGGTGAATGAGGGACAGCACGTGCAGCTTGGCTTCTGGAACATCTTTTGTTGGGGAAAATTCGTGGAGACAGGGCAGCATGGCTCTTCAATGAGACTGGATGTCAGCCTCCAGCCCTCGGGGAATTCATGATCTGAGAAGTAATAGCTCCTTCCCAGGTGGAAGGAAGACAAGGTGGGGGCCAGGCTTGCTGTTACAGGGGTGCGGCACTGTGGACCAGAGGCCACTATTCTGGCCCTCCGTCTCCACCCTGCCCCACCCGATGGACTTCAGTCCTAGACCCCCAGCTGCCTTGGGCTCTGCAGGCAAATTCACCCATACTGATCGCATTGAATACACCTATATGCCAGTGTTTCCTACAACCACAGGATATGAGACTAATGTTCTTTAGTCTTAATTTTTACCTATGATTGCCAAGGCCTTGTTTTGCACAGGTACAACAGAATTGCATAACTGTATCCTATATCTGCATGATATAATTTATGAAGCATTTACTATTTTCTAGTTCCTGGGAATATAGTAGATTTATTTTTTTTTAAGAAGACAGTAAGCAAAACATCTTTCTCATGTCTTTAAAATTGTTTATGTGGGAAATATAGAAAATAAGCCAAAAGACCTATAACAGCACTAAGTGGTGTGAGGAAGCACTTGATAAAGAGGAAGATTGGGACGGGAGTGCTGGGTTAGATAGGATGGAGGAACTTGGTTGTTACGGGATATGTGTTGAAGCAGAGTGATTAGGATTCGCCCAAGGTTAAAAGAGCGATATAAGCATGATGCTCAAGAGGCACAGTTTTATAATTTATTCAATTATATATTTTGCTGCAGTAAGTAGATAGTTGTGTAGGAAGACGGGAAGAATATCAGATTTGTGTGTGTGTGTGTGTAGGGGACTGAAACGTCTTTGAGCATTTACTTTACAGAAGCCTAATATATTTTTAGTTGGCCAATGCACATGACGTAAATTGAGATAAATTTCAACTTATCAGCATGTAGATGGGTTTCAGAGTCATCGGCCTCTATGAGTTATTAAACGGAAATAATGGTTGCGTGCTCTCCATTTGGGATATTTATCCTTTGTCCGGTGTCTGCATCTCCCTTTGGGAATACTCTGGTTTATGTAGCCTTGAGAGGCCCAGGGCATTGCCCGTCATGGGATTCATGGGCCCAGATTCTCCGGTTTTCGCTGTCTGTACATCCAGGAGCAGGAATGAAACAGGGACTCTGTTATATGAAGGTTACTCCTGGAACTTCAGTCTTCTGTGAGTGAGACTGCAACATGAGGGCACTGGCATTTTTTTGCCTCTGTGCTGACATCGGTAGAGATACCAGACTCTTTCTGAAGCATGATTTTCCCTTGGTTCTTACTGTGTTCCCCATTCTCCACCTTCTTAGAGGTTCTGTGGGATCTCAAATCCTGTTAATGTGTTTCTTTTATGTAACAAGTAGTAGGCAGTTCATTTCTGGGTATTTGATTCTATTACATATAAATAAGCTTGGGCTTTCTTGAAGGCTCAGTGGGTAAAGAATCTGTACTCAGTGCAGGAGACACAGGAGATGGGGTTTCAATCCCTGGGTCGGGAAGATCCTCTGGAGAAGGAAATGGCCACCCACTCGTGTTCTTCCCTGAAAATTCACATGGACAGAGGAGTCTGGTGGGCTCCCGTCTAAAAAGTTGCCAAGAGTCATACACAACTGATAGGCCCAGCATACAAGCTTGTAGTTTGTAGAACATGGGCAAAAGCTTTAGGGAGTTTTCAGTAACTAGAAAGCAGAATTGATGGCATGTATTGAGTATACAGTATATCGTTAGCAAGTGGAGCATGCATGTGTTCAGTGGGGAGCAGAGTGAATGAACCAGGAGCTACCCGATATTCATGAGGCACCTCAGTCCTAAATATATGTGAGACAAAATGTATGAGCTGCTAAATATTTAGATACATTAAATAGACATAAGCATTTTGTAGTCAGGAAGTCAAAATTTGGTCACCCACTGCTGATGTCTATTCTGGACCCATGTTTCCCCTGCCCAAAAACCACAGAATCCGTGATTGTTCATCAGGCTAATTAAGAGGATAAATCTGTGTTTGTATATTCCTGTCCCTTTGTCTCTCTGATGAAGCACGTGTGTGTCTTTGGCCCCCAGCATCTTCTGCCTGTGGGCCCTATTCTGTTTGCATCCTATCCTAAAGATGTGTGTGTGTTTATATCTTCCCCTTTTCTTCTCAAACTATATTTTAAACTGATTTTTAAAAGCTATGTGACTCAAGCATTTCAGTTTGATCTGAGCGTCTTTCTGCTCGGTGACCTCTGGGATAGCTTGCCTGGAGGTGGACTTGAAGGCTCCTGTTGCACCAAGGTCATTTCCTACGTGACATAAGATACCCAGAGCTGGTTTCTCTCCCTTGAACTTATAGCTCTGATTAATACACTTGTGGGCTAAAGAATACTTCAGTTTGCAATCAATGTCCTGTGAAGTTTCTCTTGTCTTTTCCTTAGAGAGCTTCGAGCCTCACAGGTGGAGAAATTTGCCTCAAGAAGTCACATAATTTCCGGGTTATCGAAAAACTCTCAGCACCTCTCCAGCTGCATCACAGTTTGGTTTTGTATCTGAAATGGTCTATAATATTAGCCTTTAATTTCACTTCAAGTGTCTGCAGTTAGTATTTCTGAATTTGGAAGGACACAATGACTTTCTGTTTGGAAGATTCATTGATGAAACACAACAGATTGGATAAGGACTAGTTGTGTGTGAAATGAACAAGAGCAAAGAACAAGGGAATGAGCACCTGACTAGAGATGAAAAATAAGAAATGCTCGCAGAACAAGGATACAGAATTGATTAGAATTCTGATGTAAAGCCAAAGCTGATAGTGATCTGGATAAATGATGAGATACGGCATCATAACCCAAGAAGTCGAATATCTTTAAAATACCATGTGTTCCATATTATGGGAAAAAACAGTATTTTAACACCAGAGTTAGGGTGTCTAGAATGAGGAAAATCCAACTTAAGTGAAAGAGAATGTTGAATCCGTGGATTTTAAGAATAAATTACTGTTTAGGTGTGCACTCAGACTGAGAGATAAGAAGCTCATAGGTACAGAATTTGCCTGAACAGAGGTGAGGGCATAGACTTGCCATACAGCTAACTCATATTTAATGTGTGTGGATAAATGTTATTTTCTGTATGCCGTTGGGAAGGGATCAATGTGTAAAGCAGTTCTGCATCAGTAAATTACAAAGATACAGATTTTCCATTTATGGAAGTATTTCTTAAAAGTAAAGCACCATTTGGGGCAGCCCATCACCTTTCTCAAGTATATTTGCAATCCTGTAACTTCAGTATTTCTAACTTTAAACTGCATGCAAAGTGTACCCAAAAAGCAGATGTCGTTTATTTCTTCACCGATTACTCATTATATTTTATTCCTCACTGCCCTCTTCCCCTGTAACATTTGCTCTAACTGTTAAGAGTCACACACCAAGCAGGATATATGGTGGTGCTTAAAAAATGACACAGAAAAGTCTATGAATGTGGCTTATTTCCAAGTCCTAAGCACAGTGGACTCCATCTCCTGGACTGATGATGCTGAAGGGAATCGCAAATGCTGAAAAGACTAACTCGCCCTTACCAGGCCTCTACCCTGACCAAATGCTCTGTGCTCACGACCTCATTTGTTCCTCTCAACCGTAAAGGGTAATAGTATATGTCTATCTTCGTGACTCAGAGAAGGCAATGGTGACCCACTCCAGTACTCTTGCCTGGAAAATCCCATGGACAGAGGAGCCTGCTAAGCTAAGGAACTGATTTCCCCGAAGTCATAGCTAGACAGAGGCAGAACCAGCATTTGAAGTCAAGGTGTCTGCCACCAGGGGGCTTATCAGCTCGTCCCGTCTTCCTTCCTGCTGTGGAGGCTGAGATCAGGGTGACAGAGATGTGTACATCTAGGTCACACATTCTCAGGAAAAATAAACCAGTGCTTCTGGGCCGCACTGCCCTGAGGCTGTGCCTAAACAAGTTAATCAATGTTGTCTTTAGATGCAGCTCTTTTTTTTTTTTTTTTAAATAAAGACACATTTAGCTGCCCACTGATATCAAAAGTCTCTAGCAGGGAAGGCATTATTGGTCTTTATTGGGTTTCCATTGCAAATCTCTGGTTATTACAAACAGTGAAGTACCTCACATTAACCATGGTGGCAAAATTTATCTCTTAGGTCTTCTAAAAAATACTAGGTGTTATGGCCCAGAGTTCGAGGTTGATGTGGATGTAGACTGCCCAGTGCTAGGGGCAAAAGACAGGGGGCTTCTAAATCTGGGGGCAAAGCTCACGGGAAAGCCTGTGCACTTGCTTATAGAGGTGAGTTGTAAAGGTCCTCGGGGGCTAGAGGGCTTGGTATTACCAAGGTAGAGACTATTTAAGGCATGATGCAGGAGGAGGTCCCACCTACTGTGTTGATCCCAAGAGAGAATAGCAAGCACCAGCCCATTGGAAGGAGGATGTACAAGCTGCCCGCCCAGAACCCTCAACCCCATCCACTCCCCTAGTGTCTGTAGGGTCCAAACCCTGTATCTCACTCCTGGTCCGCTTCTGTGTGTTCCTCCACCATCTCTGGCCTGGGTGAATCTTTCCTGTCCTGGGCAATCCCTTTCTTACTCTTCAGCCAAGAGTACTATCAACTTTGTACCATCTTCAGCCAGTTCAATTTCCTGAGCATGCTACCCATTCACTTGCAGGCACCTTCTTCATTTCTGTTCCTTCAGTATTTCTTCTTTTGACTACAGACCATGGATTAATTTCCAGTTCCAATAAATTTCTATTAATTTCCTGACAATTTCAGAAAGCAAAGTCCATGACTAATAGACTAGACCAAAGGACCAGAGCATTCAGAGTGATAATTTTAAGAGCCCCATTTGTGCTAAGCACTGTTTACTCATTTGGTTCTCATCACAGATCTATGACGTAGATACTTTATAATCCCCATGTTCCAGGTGAGGTAAGGAGGTGAATAACTTGTCTAGAGTTGAACTGCTATTAAGAGCCACAATTCAAACCCAATGAATCTGTGTCCCAAATCCAGCCTTTTGACCCACCTGGCTCTAATGGATTGAAGGAGCAAGATTTAGGTAACTGGCCAGCCATTCCCTGTATGTATGTGTACACACACGGCACACACACACAGTCTTCTTTCCAGTTACAGATAAGGTATCTTTAGGCACCGGGGTTCCAGAAAAAATGAGAAATTACAAGTTGTTCTTGTCTCTTAATACCGCACCTCTCCCATCTCTTGGTACCTAGGGGGCCATTTCTGCCATCTAGATGGTCAACCCCCCAGGCAGTGCCCTGTTCATTTCTGTCATTTGATCATTCAGAGTCAAATAGCTTAATGACTAAGGAAATGAATTCTGACAGTCAGATTGCTGCATTTCGCACTCACTTCTGCTACTTCTTTTGGGACTTTGGGCAAGTTTTCTAATCTTCCTGAACTCATCTATAAGATGGGAACGGTAACAGTATTTACCTATGTAATTAGGTGTCTTGGGGTTGCTGTAAGAGTGAGAATACTACTGTATTTAACAGTTGGAGAAGACTGGCTAGCAGAACAAAAGAGCTATGTAGTGGCAAGCTATCATCATTGTAACGGTTATTGAACATCTATGTTTCAGACACCAAACATAAGGCCAGTCCATATCCTCACAGGGCTTATATTATAAGGAAGGCAAATACAGAACAATCAAGTATACAAACAGGCAAGATGAGTATACATTGAATCAAGTGGGAGCTGCAACGTTATAAATTGTGATAGACAGGGAAACACGGCTTGAGGTTGAGAAGAACAGGAGAGAGGCACTGGAGATAGGAGCTCAGGAAATCTGATACAATGTGCAGAGGAGCAGGACAGGGTTAAAATGCAACGAATGCCCTCTTACTGAACACCTAGGCACTTTTCTCAGCATTCCATATACGCATTCTCTCTTCAGTCCTCAACGCTCACAGGTTATCTTCCTGATTTACAGATGGGAAGTGGAAAGCAGAGAGAGGTTCTTGCTCAGGGCCTCCCGTCAGCGCAATAGTAAGAAAGATATCAACCACTCAGTCCTTTGCAAGCCTTTACCCCTCACACTCTTAGATCTTACCTTACATTGTATGGTAGCCTGCAGTTCAGAATCACTTAATCAAGGTAGATCAGATGGTAAAGAATTTCCATTCAGTGCAAGAGACCTAAGTTCGATCCCTGGGTCCAGAAGATCCCCTGGAGGAGTGCATGGCAACCCACACCAGTATTCTTGCCTGGAGAATCCCAGGGACAGAGGAGCCTGGCGGGCTACGTCCATGGGTTCACAGACAGCTGGACACAGCTGACCGACTGAACAACGACACCTTCACTTTCAGTCTAGATTCCTTTAGCAGTGAGACTTGTCCTGGTGGAGCGTCTCCCAGAGTGCTTTGCTCTGAAGATTGCATTTGCTGTTGTTCAGTTGCTCCGTTGTGTCCGACTCTTTGTGACCCCATGGCCTGCAGCACACTAGGCTTCCCTGTCCTTCACCATCTCCTGGATGTTGCTCAGACTCGCATCCATTGAGTTGGTGATGCCCTCCAACCATCTCACCCTCTTGCATTAGGTTGAATAAATCTTCATCCAGGTCATCCATTTCTCCCATGCCCCTCTTCCCAGGTGCTTCACGCCCCTACTTGGTTTTTCTCCCTGGATCACAATGTAGACCGTGGTTGCAATGTCATCTTGAAGGCATTTCCTTTGGCATTCACAGCACCAGCCTGTACATTCCAAACTCCTGATCAGCAAGGGATAATCATATCTTCAAATTTACTGTCTAGATGCTATGATGTTCTAAACTCCTACAGGAATCATACTTAATAAATCATTCAATCCTCCAATAACTTAACACTGAATCTTTCATAAATGTTCAATAATTTATTAATTGAATAGATGAATTAATAATATTATTTTCTTACGTACCTCCTGAGTGGAGCTAGTTTCTTTCTGGGTTTTTTTTTTTCTTCCCTATTAAACATACTGAATATGAATTTTTTGCTAAATTTTAACTCAGCACATGCAGCCACTTAGGGCTCTTATATTCTTATATTCTGCACCCCACGGACCATTTATATTTTCGTTCTTCTTTGTGACCCTGAAGTAAAGTCACGTGATAAACACAGACATGGCGTTGCTAAAACATTCCTAACTTTAATCTTGACCGGCATCTGGAAATGCTTCATAATGTCCACGGAGATAGAGGCCAAGCTAATTTTGTCATAGGTTCCAGTAGTCTTTCCTCAGAAATACTTATTCAGTGTTTCAAGGGTCTAAAACCTGCTAGTCACTAGCATTTTCCAAGAGTGTAGCGAGTTTAGTGGTGGAAATTTTCTGTTCAAAGTTGGTTAATATTATTCTCTGCCTTCATTTAGTGCACTTTGGTTTGTATTTGTTTTTGAGCAGGGATAATGTTCAAACTAAAGGGACGAGGCGCACATCTGGTACAGAGGAAAAGAAATGGAAGAAAACTGCTACTCAAGCAAACTTATTGCTTCTTAGTTAGTGCCTGTGGGAAGATGTGTTTCTGTAGCAGTCCCATTTATATGTAAGTTCTTAAAACATTGATGTGTGAATTGCTCTCACATTTTCCCCAATCTTCTTCCCCATAGCAGATATAAATAAATGACTAATGAGTCAGGAGACAGAATCTTTCATCCCTCTTTTGCAGTTGCCTCAGAAGGACCTGGAGACAGAGAGTGAGAGAGGTAAAAGTGGAAACAAAATATTTGATAGATTCACGGTAGCAACTATTATGGGAAACCCAGGGAGTTGCTTTCCCGTACAGCAGAAGATGAAGGCTCACACAAAAACGTATAGCAGTGGATTTCACTTTGTAATGAGGTAGGCAGTCATGCGATAAAATCATTTTCCTTCCCGAGGACATCCTGTTGGATGGTGCTTTTTTCCCCATCACATTTCACTGCACTTTAGTATCAGAACACCATCCCCGCCTATTTTATTGCTATACCCTGCATGTCCTTCTAGGCACAGAAAATGTGAAAATGGTGAAGGTGCTGGAACCTTTTACCTAATACAGAATGAAAAATCAAAAGGAACAGTTAGTAGAAATTTCACAGAACTTCTACTTTTCTGGAAGCAGATATAGTTATAAGAAATGAGTCATTGAAATTGGGATATGTGTTGAGGCCTCATGTCTCTGAGCAATTTTAGTCTTGAGAAGAGATTTAAAATTAAAAATATTAAACCAGCTCCTACTCCAGAATATCACTGTGTATATTTAATCCAGTGAAGCCATGCCCAGCTATACCATGTCTACGATATAAGGAAACAGAGTAAAATCAGAGATTGAACATTTACAGTTTGTCCTTAAATACTTGGGGAGTCTTGTAGTTTCTTTATGTAAAAAAGATGATAATGTTAAAATATTAATGTGTGCCCTTTTTACAAAACCTTAAAATATTTTTGATATTGCCATTTAGAATTACAACAATTTGACCTAGTTGGTAAATGAAACTTAATGGTGGTTTTTCATATGATCTTCAATTACAGAATCTTGACACAAAATGAGAACTAAAAAATAACCTGATTCAGATCTGATCTGAACAGATGAAGATATTAAAGCACAGAAATGTTAAATGATTTACCCTAACTCTGTTAGCCAAAGAAAAAGCAAAGCAAAAACGAGGCAAAATGCAGCCTTTGTTCTAGGTTTCTGAGTCTGAAAGCAGTGTTCTTTCTCATCTATAAATTTAAATTTAGATAGTATAGAATCTGGGCAGATGAGGTTTTACCAAATTCTGAATTATCAGGTCAACAGAATGGAAAGGAAGCTTTTAAACTTTTAATTTTACTCATTCTTCCTTTCTTTCGTGCATTCATTTGTTCCCTTTTTATAATTCTGTGGGTAAATTAGGCACATTCATTAATATTTTGGAAACCAGGAAATCATTGAGAGGGGATTTTATGAATATCAAAATCTAAAATTCATAAAACCTTATTTTTGACCATCTAAAGAGTGTTCTCGTTAAACTTAAACCACAAGTTAAACTGGCTCCTTGAACTCGAGCGAGACCTCTGGTTACAGAAAACTAACTATTTTAGGTGTTCTGAGAGCCGTGGGGCGTTAAACAAGTCATCCTTCTCCTTCAGGCTCTTCCTCATTGAGCTGAGTCATTTTCTTAAGGTCTCAATTTCAAAGGCAAGTTTTTTGAAGAAACAGCATCCACTTTGAAAGAGTGCTTGTCTTTGTACAGGGTTGTGAGAAAACTCCAAACTCCTCAGGGAACAAGTCAAAACAACAAAAATAGTCAACAACAGCAACAAGAAAACGCCCCGCAAACAAACAACAAGCCAACCACCAAAGCAAAACAAGGAAAGATGATATTTTTTTGCGTGTCATCATCCGGTTTTCAAGGACCCTTATCTTTCAAGGAGCCCTATCAGAACAGCCTTCCAAGAAAATAGAAATAATAAAAAATAAAAAGATGAAAATAGTTATTCATCTATAATAACAGGAATCACGATAATGTCATAGTATACCAAGAGGTGAAGTGATAATGTTCATATTAGTTGATATTCTCTCGGATCTCTGAAATATCACTGTTATTGACATACTTCTACAGCTTTTCTGTCACCTATTCTGATCCCCAAATGCTGCTTTGATCTTTTTTATAAAACAGAATGATGACAGAAATGCCTGAATTTACCTTGCAAAGGTCATATTCCCCATTTCCTTTAAAACCATGGAGACGTTCTATACATAACACAATGAACATTACAAGTAAATTTTCAAGTAACTAACGTCAACTCCAAATGTAGTTCTTCTGTTATTAGTGATGAAATGAATACTAGGTAGAAAAAAAGAAAGGGAAAAAAACACAGTACATTGTCTTGGATTTTGTAGGATTACTCAACTTTAGTTGTACTGAATCATTTTCTAAGCTTGTACATATAATAAAGCTTGTTACTAACTGATAGAATGACTTGATAGTTTATGTGGCCATTTTTCAAACCAGAATGCTTCAAGAGATAGGGAGAGGAAGAAATTTGCCTTTTAAGGACATGCAGCTTTACTCTATTGGTTCCTTTGAAAATAACAGAAATTTTACCATCTGAATTGGCATTATAATTTTACTTCTCCCCATAATGAACCTTGAATTTTACTAATAGCAAGAGCAGATTGCCCCTAACCTTTCAGCAATTTTGTCTTCAAAGACATCCTTTCATTTTTTATTACATCTCAACAAATGTCAGTTGAATTAGTGAAACTATGAATTTTTTATTTAATGATCCTACTAACTGAAATGAAAAACTGTTATTAATGCTCTTTCTTTAAATACATTCTGTATCTCATGAAAGTATTCATGGAAGATCATGGAAAATTAAATAAGGCAATGAGCAGAATCAACCAACACCGCTGGTGATTGCCTCATTAAGACCCTTTACCAGCGTGAAAGTCTTCGTAGACCCTCTGCCTATGTTAGTATTCCATGACTGCCTTTTTCCAAATTGCACAAACGCTGATTAAATTCCTGTCACCTCTTTGGGAAAATGATTTCATACTTTTCTCACTACTATATGAAATGCTTAATCTTATTTGTCCTAATTTTATTCATTTTGGAAAAAAAAGGACCCTCAGCTTTATATTTCAGAATGGAGAAATAAGTCAAAATTAACTTTGTACAAGATGTCGATGGTTTTGTGAAAATTATTTTTTTGTCTCATTTCACACAGTCCATATATGTCAAATTGCCAAGTCTCCAATTTTCCTTCAGTTTTTCCCTTTCTAATCAGTCACCAGTTCCATTAGATATCCCTTGGTATTTGTCAAGCAGTACTGAAAACAATAGTTAAAATTGTAGCAGCATTTACTCTGATGAAGTTACTATTTCAGTAGTCCCTTTTTTTGTTTGTTTTTGCAGTTAAAGGACACCCAAGCTCAGAATGATCACCCAGAGTCACACAGAAAACACTTGTCAGGCCAAGAATCCACCGCAGGCTCCAGTTCCTGTCTAGTGTCCATGTGCATAACAGCTGATAACAGCTTTGCAGATGCTAATATTCCAAAGCTCTGTAAAATCTTAAGGAAAGCCTGAACAAACTATTTGGCCAACCCCATATCATGTAAGAGTGGGTTAATTTTTTTTTTCCAAATTATGTATGCAAAACACTCCTGCCAGACTATGGTTTTGTTTGCTACTCTGATTGAAGTTTTTCATTCGGGACTGTTTCCTCAGACAATAATCTCTGGGAAGTTTCAGATTCCTTACCTTTCTCACAGCAGATATTTTGGAGTCTTCATGTTACATATGTTGGTTTTTGTTTTTTAATGCCCGTAATTCTGCGTTTTCTTGAATTTCCTAACCTGTCACTGTACACCACTACCTCAGCTAGGCCCCTCATCCTTGGCACAGTTTAATGTACGCATGCTAGTCCCTGAGACACTATCTTTGTTCTGTGTCTTTGTAAACAGAGCCAGATATGTAGTCTCCTAGTGGTTAATTTGGGAGGCGATGCTGGGAAAGAAAGAAGGCTCTGGGAAAGTGGGACATGGAAGGAAGGAGGTAGAGTGGGGAGCTGAGCTTGCAGTGTAGTCGGTGACTAGGGCACAGCCTCACTGGGGATCTGAGAGGCCCCAGGAATGCCTAGTAGGATGGTTCTACTCCTGTGGTTCATCCTCCCACGGAGGATGGGAAGCTGGGACATTTATCTGCCATCCCCAGGCCCTGTGGGTTACAGATGACATGTGGCTCTTTGGGGCTGTGCTTCCAGTCAGGCTGTGGCTTCAGAGAAAGCCCTGAAGCACTGAAGCACTGAAGCTGAGACTCCCTGGGGGCTCCTGAGACAGGATACAGGCAGTGTGTTTTCCTTGTTCAATTGCCCAGTCCTGTCTGACTCTTTTCAACCCCATGGACTGTGGAACGCCAGGCTTCACTGTCCTTCATTATCTCCCGGAGCTTGCTCGAACTCATTTCCATTGAGCCGATGATACCGGCCCACTATTTCATCCCCTGTAGTCCCCTTCTCCTCCTGCCTTCAATCTTTCCCAGCATCTGGGTCTTTTCTTACAAGTCGGCTCTTCACATCAGGTGGCCAAAGCTTCAGCATCAGTCCTTCCAATGAATATTCACGACTGGTTTCCTTTAAGATTGGCTGGTTTGATCTCCTTGCAGTCCAGGGGACTCTCAAGAGTCTTCTCCAACACCACAGTTCAAATACATCAGCTTTCTTTATACTTCCATTCTAATATCCATACATGACTACTGGAAAAAAACATAGCTTTGACTATGTGGACCTTTGTCAGCAAAGTAATGTCTCTGCTTTTTAATATGCTGCCTTGGTTGGTCATAGCTTTTCTTTCAAGGATCAAGTTTCTTTTAATTTCCTGGCTACATTCACCATCTGCAGTGATTTCGGAGCCCAAGAAAATAAAGTCTCTCACTGTTTTCATTATTTCCCCATCTATTTGCTATGAAGTGGTCATGTATGGATGTGAGAGTTGGACTGTGAAGAAGGCTGAGCGCCGAAGAATTGATGCTTTTGAACTGTGGTGTTGGAGAAGACTCCTGAGAGTCCCTTGGACTACAAGGAGATCCAACCAGTCCATTCTGAAGGAGATCAACCCTGGGATTTCTTTGGAAGGAATGATGTTAAAGCTGAAACTCCAGTACTTTGGCCACCTCATGCAAAGAGTTGACTCATTGGAAAAGACTCTGATGCTGGGAGGGATTGGGGGCAGGAGAAGAAGGGGACGACAGAGGATGAGATGGCTGGTTGGCATCACGGACTCAATGGACGTGAGTCTGAGTGAACTCCGGGAGTTGGTGACGGACAGGGAGGCCTGGCATGCTGCGATTCGTGGGGTCGCAAAGAGTCAGACACGACTGAGCGACTGGACTGAATGGAACTGATGGGACCAGATGGCATGATCTTAGTTTTTTTTTAAGCCAACTTTTTCACTCTCCTCTTTCACTTTCATCAAGAGGCTCTTCAGTTTCTGTTCACTTTCTGCCGTAAGGGTGGTGTCATCTGCATATCTGAGGTTATTGTTATTTCTCCCAGCAATCTTGATTCTGGCTTGTGCTTCATCCAGCCCGCCATTTCGCATGATGTACTCTGCACATAAGTTAAATAAGCAGGGTGACAATATACAGCATTGACGTACTCCTTTCCCAGTTTGGAACCAGTCCATTTTTCCATGTCTGGTTCTGTTGCTTCCTGACCTGAATGCAGGTTTCTCAGGAGGCAGGTCAAGTGGCCTGGTATTCCCAGATTCTGGCAGTGTGCTAAAAGCTGTCTATCAGAGTATGCTGAAATACACTGGACCATGCGGATGCGGCGTGGGGGCACAGAAGAGTATCTGCTGAAGTCCATCACTTGTCTTGCTTTTGGTGACACAACATCACGCATAAGTCATTGGTTCAATGAATATACAGTACCTTGGGAACAGCCAGCCTGTCCCTTAACAAAGCTGAGAAAGACCCTTCCAGCATCCTGTTAGCGTGGCTTCATTCATGTGACACAGCACAGAACTGAGTCAGTGAAATCTCTGCTCCTGCTTCCCACTGTTTCACTCCCTTCGCCACTGAAGAGTTCTTTGACTCCAGGTAGTGGCATATGTGGTCCTGTTTTGGTAAATGAAGCGTTCCAGAAGTGCTTGAATAGTGGAGCCAGGAGAGGCATTGGCGTCAAGAAGAGCAAATCCTTTCCTGTAGTATGAACAGTTCTGCTGAAGACAGGTCACCAACTCTCCCATCGTAGAGGCTCCTGTGTAATCAGCAATGCTCATAATGAATCCCAGGGCCTGGCTTTCAGTAAAGTGGACCCTCTGTTCCCTCCAGAGACTCCACTGGAAGTGGATCTTCATTTAGGCGAGAATTCGGTCAGTATTGCTCACTCTATACCCTGTAGTTGCTGTTCAGTCTCTCAGTCATGTCTGCCTCTTTGCAACCCCATGGACTGTAGCACGCCAGGCTTCCCTGTCCTTTCCCACCTCCCGGAGTTTGCTCAAACTCATGTCTATTGAGTCGTTGATGCCATCCAACCATCTCATCCTCTGTTGTCCCCTTCTCCTTTTGCCTTCAATCTTTCCCAGCATCAGCATCTTTTCCAATGAGTTGGCTCTTCCCATCAGCTGACCAGTGTATTTCTATGCCCTAAGTGCTAGAAATAGATGTGAATGAATAAATCTTACGCCAAGTATTCCTTTGCTTACTGCATTCCAATCTCAACTGTCCTACCTTTTGTTCCTTGGTTCAGAAGCTCACCCTCTCCTTGGGGTAAGGGGAGAGAGGTCTCTGTGCGAGCTACCCCTGCCTGGAATCTCGTCGCCCAGACTTTGGAATGGCAGCTCCTCTCACCAGTCACAGCTTCAGTGTCACTTTCTCAGAGACGTAGTCTTTTAAAGTAGCTACTTCAATTATTTGCTAATACTTTTATAAATTTTACATTTTGATATCGTTTATTTGCTTCCCCAGGGGCTCAGATGGTAAAGAATCTGCCTGCAGTGCAGAAGACCTGAGTTTGATCCCTGGGTTAAGAAGATCCCCTGGAGAAGGAAATGGCAACCCACTCCAGTATTCTTGTCTGAAGAATTCCATGGACAGAGTAGCCTGGCGGGCTATAGTCCATGGACTCACAGAGTCAGACATGACCTAGCGACTGAGCATGCATGCAGAGTTATCTTGTCAATTTATTTAGGTGGTATGCTTCCTCCTACTAAAACATAAGGTCCTTGAGAGTAGAGCGTGTCTTCTGTTTACAGCTGTATCCCTTGTACCGGACACTGCAAAGAATGCAGGGTACTCAGTAAGTGTTTTACTGAGTAGGTAAAGGGCACTGGTAACTCATAGGGAAATACACTTCTTGTTGGAAGGTTTTGCCTTTCCTTAAAAAGCCATGTGTTGCTCCAGCTCATTATTTTTCACTAGATATTTGGCAAATCTACTGCAAGTGATACAGTGACCTGCTGTATAGCACAAGGAACTTTACTCAGTGATCTGCAGTGGCCTAAATGGGAAATTAAAAAAAAAAAAAAAGGATATATGTATACTTATTGCTGGTTCACTTTGCTGTACAGTAGAAACTAACATTCAATATTGTAAAGCAACTACACTCCAATAAAAATTAAAAAGTAAAGTGACGCACTGCACTGTAATACCCTGATCTTCCTACACATGTGCGTGCTAAGTTGCTTCAATCGTATCCAACTTTTTGAGACCCTATGGACTGTAGCCCTCCAGGCTCTTCTGTCCATGAGATTCTCTAGACAAAAATACTGGAGTGGATTTCCATGCCCACCTCCAAGGGATGATCCGACCTAGGGATTAAACCCAAGTCTCTTAATGTCTTCTCCTTCGGCAGCTGAGTTTTTTACCACCTGGGATCTTCCTATAGAATCTTTTAATACCTAAGAATAATATGTGTACAAATTAATTCTTTCAAACAGTGGCTAGTTGTTTTAAGAGGGTTGGACATCTGGTCAATAACTCCCTAATTTTCGTCCCGTCTTTTCAGCTCTCTTGGGTGACAGTCTTTCTCCCCTAAATGGTGGCTGGACATTTAACGTAGCCTTTGGTCCAGTTGGGAGGCCTTGGTGTTGACCACTCTGTGTAGTGACATTTCCAGACTGCACACTAGAGTTCAGGACAGGGAAGAATTCATCTCCTTCTGTAAACACTGGGAAGGATGTCACACTCTCAGCCAAACTTCCTTGCTCTGCGGAGAATCATCACCTGCATCATCATGGTGTCCTACTTGGCTCTGTTGCACAATCCTTAAACCTCTTTTTTTCCCTTCCCTTTACGTTCAGAAGCCTTTTTTAAGGAACTCTGCGGTGTAGCAGGAGATGGGATTTCTAAGTTATATTTAGCTGTTCACACTGTGAAGGTCTTGCTTCACACTTGGTCTAGCTTTCCATGCACGGAAAGCTGTGATAACCTTTTTCTTCTGCCAGTTAGACAAGCAAATTACTTCTCTCGTTCATCCGTATGCAGTTTTTTTTTCTACTCTTTTCTATAAAATATATGTAGGTTTTATATATTTTTTCTTTCAGTTAATTTTTTCCTTCAGTTTATTTTTCTTAATTTATGCCTGCATGTTGTCATAATCACCTTTTAAAAAATGAATAATTTGGTGTCTGGAGGCTTTCTATGTTCTTGTTTCAGAGGCTTGGTTTATAAATAGCTTCTCTTTTTTTGCTGGGCTTGTTGTTGAGTATCAGTTTTTTAAATGTGCTTTCCTTTTAGCTGAAGTGATGAAAGCTATTAAAACACAGACTCTTGTTCTCTGAAGATCTAGAATTTACTTAGCTGTCAATGCAGCTAAAGCTCAGTCTTTGCCAACCTGAGCAGCCTTTCACAGCACTTATTCCTCTGCATATAGACAAGCATTCATGTCCAGTTGCCTCCCCTGAGTCTTAAGACCTCACTCCCTCAGTCATTCACAGTGATGTCAAAGGAAATGAACCAGCCAGTTCCTAAACGTGTGCAGCTCCAGAAAGAAGCATCCAGTTTATTTGCTAAAATCATACTAGACTAAATCATACTAAACTACACACTAAAATCCTATAAAGCCCGTCTTTTGAGAAGAGAAGGGACTTGTTCACCTACCTACCCACACACAGATTTGTCCTGAGTGTGGCTCCAGTGAAAGCTGTTTCCTACAAATTCTAGACTACTTGGTTAAAGTGGAAATGGCTTACATTGTTGATGGTGTTCCTATTCCAGGAGTACATTGCAGACGGCAAGAGTGACATAAGGAATGGTTCATTTTAATAGATTTTTATGAGGAGATCCAGTTTGTAGATTTCACTGATGCAAATGATAGTGATGTAAAGCTGGTCTTTAGTTTTCTTTATTTAAAAAAATTACTAAAATTCTCCAAGGAGAATGAAAACCAGGGCCAAGGCCTGCATGTCTTGTCTGAGGTCTGTTTCAGCACTTCTGTAAATCAAAACTGCAGGTCTAAACCTGATATTAAGAGTTAAACCTGGTTTTACAGGTAAAGAGCACTTATTATAAAACTGGTACAATGACCAGAATCTTTGTTTAGAATAGAAATTTCTGCTGTTGTTCCTTTCAGTCTTATTTTTGTTTGGTGAAGTAGGACCAACAAAAACAATATTAATTGTATGCAAATCAAATACAAAGGCAAGGATGTGAGATATACTGGAAAACTGAACAAAAAGGATCCTAGTAACGACCCTTTGAAGTGAAAATTGCTGGCATGGCGGATGTAAAGTGTAACAGGACCCTTACTCTAGCTGCTTTCAGGAAAATAGGACTGCTTCTTTTCCTAAAAGGGATGAAAGTATAGGATGCTGCACTATGGAGGGATCCACCTGGAGGAGAGCAAGCATGTCTTTTGTTGGAAAAGTAGTTTGTAAGAGAATAACAACTGAGTCCTGATACTGCAGGTAAGATGGAGAAGGGCATGACAACGTACTCTGGAATTCTTGCCTAGAGAATCCCACGGACAGAGGAGCCTGGGGGGCTACAGTCCATGTGGCTACAGAGATTTGGACACGACTGAGTGACTCACACACCCACCGTTGATCAATGGCTCTATGGCTTACAGTTTTTTTTTCAAATTTGTATTTTGAAAATATGCAAATGGATGAAATAATTGTATAACGGGCATTCCTATACACAGTACTAGATTCTGCAATTAATATTTTATTGTACTTTCTTTGTTACCTAAATATCCATTTAGCAGTTGCCCTGGTGACTCAGATGGTAAAGAATCCACCTGCAATGCAGGACACCTGGGTTCAGTCCCTGAGTCAGGAAGATCCCCTGGAGAAGAGAATGGCAACCCGCTCCAGTTTTCCTGCCTGGATAATTCCATGAAAAGAGGAGGAGGATGGGCTACAGTCTTGGGGTCACAGAGAGTCGGACACGACTGAGTGACTAACACTTTCACTTTTAAATATTCTTCTATCCAAATCTATCCATTTACCCATAGGTCTTAGTTTTGATGTGTTTTTTTTAAAAGTAAATTAGGGACATAAGTTCCTGTCATCTGTACATATATTCCTCCATCATAAACATACTATGAAAAGTTCAATACTTGTTTATAGTTTTTTTTTTTTTAATGTGTACTTTATATACAACGTAATGCTGCAAGTTTGGGCAAAAGCATGCCCCTATATATCCCCAAACCAGATCAAGGTACAGAATGTTGCCTTCTCCTAGAATGCTCTCCTGCCCCTTCTCTGCCACTGCCCAATTGTCTGCCCAGAAGTGGCAACAGCTCTCCTGATTTCTCTTCCCACCATAGATTACTTTTGCCCATTCTAGAACTTCACATAAATACAGTTGTGTTCTCAGTGCTCTTCGGTGTGGGCTTTCTTTTCCCCCAGCCAAACGCGTGTCAGCTTCACCCCTGTCGCTGCGCTTCACTAGTTCATGCCTTTCTATCGCTGAGTAGCGCTCCGTCCTCCTGTAGGCAGACAACTGGGATGGCTCCAGCTTTGGGCTCTCCTGAGTAAGCTGCTTTACATATTCTTATGTTAATCATTTTTGAACAGATATTGTTTCACTTGCAAGAATAATGGAACTGATAGCAATGGGACGGCTGATGCATGTTCAATTACATAACAAAGGCCAGATATTTTTCCATGGTGTTTGCCGGGGACACTGGCAGCAAACAGGAAGTTCCAGTTGCTCTACAGTCTCCAGAGTCATCACTTTAATTCTGGTGGCCATCCCGTGGCATCTCGTTTGGATTTCCCGAATGACTGGCAGTATCGTGCCCTTTTCATGTCCTCTGTGGTGATTCTTATTTTTTCTTTCATGGCATTCTGTTCCTATGTTTCACCCTTTTTAAAATTAGATTCATTAGAAAAGGTATATGTCTTCCCAGAATCTTTGGTGTATGTGTATTAGATGCCAGTACTTTGTCAGATATATATTTTGCAACTATTTTCTGACAGCCTGTAGGTTGTTAATTCATTTTCCTTATATCATCTTTTGATGAACAGACATTTAAAATTTTAAATTTATTACTCTTTTAGTTATTGCTAGAGTCTGTCAAAGAAACCTTTGCATAAGCTTAAGTCATAAAATATTCTCCATGTTTTCTCCTAGACACTTTATAGTTGTGGGTTTTCCATTTAGATTTAGGATCCAGCTCATGTCAATTTTATGATGGTATTAGGTACAGAGATCTGTATGGATATGCACTCATTCCTCTCCCCATTGGTTGAGTTTCTTCATCAAAATCGAATATCCATATATGTTTAGGTTCGTTTCTCGCCTCTAGAGTCCAAATAACACCATTTCAATAACACTATTTCTGTAGAAATATCATTAGTAATATTGATCACTTGGCAACTTTGACTTTTGATATAATGCCCTCAATAGATTTTCCAGGATCTTTGACAGAAAGATATGGGATTCCCAGCATACGAGTATATTGCATAGAAAATACTTAGTTTTGAATATTATATGTAAAATTAATGTTATTTTTTTCCTAGTAGAACTATTCATTCACTGTCTTAATAAATTTGTTAGAAAAGTTCAGACAGTGCATAAGCTTCTAACGTTCTATAACTCACAAACCTTTCTGCTATATTTCATTGTAATAAACGTTTCAATATAAGTACAATTTCTAAATTCCAAGTGATGGTACTTTTTAAGATTTCTTTTACTGTATAACAAAATTTCAGGGTACCAAATAGATCAGAACATTCCCACACATAACAGTCACACTCTGCACATAAAAGGTACAAAGATTGGTCACTAAAAAAACTTTTTTTGATAAATACTAATTAGCAAGTTTCCTTTGACCGGTGTAAAATAACAGCTAATACATGTCTGCATGATTTGACCTAGCATTTCCACAACTAGTCTTCCATATTTCATCAAATGTCTCTTCCATTTCTAAATGGGCATACTTTCTCAACCTCACATAACTTTTTCATCTTTAAATGCCCTTTCACATAAATCATCTCCATCTCATTTTCATCTTAGTTCTTCACATGTGTGCATTCTTAAATATTTGTCAGTCACTGAATACAGCTGTTTTTCCAGGGCGGTGGAGCTGGTTTCATTGGGATGTAAGGCCTGTGAAGCCTAATTCCCGATTTGTGGGTGCAGAGGAGATGCTGGGCACCAGGAGCGATGGTGGATTGTTGTAGGGTGGATATAAACGTGCATAGCCCTCCTTCTCTTTAGGTCATGTTCTCCCCTTGACAGCACTGTTGTATAAACTCTGCTTTCTAAAGGCATCTCACCGCTCCATGGGCTGCTCAAGGCAGCGCAATGTGTTATGGTGCTTATCTGGATTGTTGCTCTGTGCAAAACTAGTTTTTAAAAGGGTGCTTCCTGGCTGTTCCCATGTAGTCATTAGGAATTTTGTGCATACTTTTCATCACTCGTACGTGGAAAGTATTACCCGTTTTTCTGTGTAGCTGTTTCCTCTGGCTAAAAGCTATAGTACAACATACACACATATATATATATATATATTTTTTTTTTCCCACCCCCCATTCATGGTGTTGTTGAAGACTCTTCAGAGTCCCTTGGACTGCAAGGAGATCCATCCAGTCCATTCTAAAGGAGATCAGTTCTGGGTGTTCATTAGAAGGACTGATGTTAAAGCTGAAACTCCAATACTTTGGCCACCTCATGGGAAGAGTTGACTCATTGGAAAAGACCCTGATGCTGGGAGGGATTCGGGGCAGGAGGAGAAGGGGACGACCGAGGATGAGATGGCTGGATGGCATCACTGACTCGATGGACGCGAGTCTGAGTGAACTCTGGGAGTTGGTGATGGACAGGGAGGCCTGGCGGGCTGTGATTCATGGGGTTGCAAAGTTGTACACAACTGAGCGAGTGACTGAAGTGACTGACTGACTGACCCTGTAGTATTTATGGAGTTTAAGAATGTCATTTTGGATTAAAATGAAGCAGCAATGCTATACAGATGAGGAACTAAAGTTGCTGGCAGAATGCTGTAGGGCTTTTTAGCAAGTTACACATCACATTTGATTAATGAGAAATAATGATGAACCACATTCTTTATAGAGGAAATGTGTTTACCATATTCCTCTCCTTCAAATAAATGTGGGTTAGTAGGGGACATGTCCTCTGACTCCACTCCTTGACACAACATGTAATTGATCCCCTCTTCCATACAGAAACGAGTGTGACATACACAGGAAGCTAGTAGCATTGGCCTAAGTGTCTTCAAGACAGGTCTGGCACTTTTGAGAAGCTTTAAGTCAGTGTTCACTCTGAGAAATGATGGATTATAAATAAAGAGTGATATTCCCACGGAACTGTAGTCATATGAGGCGCTTTCTTAATGTAAGTTGCTAAGATTTAGGGAAAGTCATTTGTATATTTGTTTGTTTTTGTTAATAAGTTTTATGTTTTCATACAATGAAGAAATGTCTAATGGAGATAATATATTTAAATTATGTTTCTGTCATGCTTGTTGCTTTAGTGAATTTTCTAATTGAAATATAGCTGATTTACAATCTTGTGTTAATTTTTGCTATACAGTGAAGCAGGCCAGTGATGCCTGTATACATATGCATTCTTTTTTATATTCTTTCCATTATGCTTTAAATGCAACTTCATCTGAACTTATCAATTGCCTTTAATGGGATAAGACTCTGTCTGTGTTAGGCTAGTGTTCTTAGATGGCACACACTGCCTCCCCAGGGCATCTTTGCTGTTGCTCTTCGTCTCCCAGTCTTCTCATCACACCTTCCAGAGGACTGGCCTGTAACCCATTCTCCGAGGAGACCTGGTGTGCTCTGCAGGGCTGGACTTCATGCTAAAGCTGTGGGCTTTGGTAGAGAAGCACTTGAACCTAGCCAGCCTGCTCTCCTGCAGTCTCTTCCTGGAACCTGAGAAGGGAGCCACGTGTTGGAGCAGTGAGTCCTGTCTCACAGCTGACTTGGTTGGGTTGACAGCCACCCTTGTTCTCTAGCAGAGGGATTCTGACACTCCTCCTTGGGAGGCCGCTTCCTTACCTTGGTTCTTTTGTTGCACTTCTTGATAGGAAGTGCCATCTTAAAGGACGGTCCTTAAGTTCTAGGATGGTCAGTCAGATGCTTTAAACAAGTCTCAGTGAAATGGATCAAGAAGGAACAATTGTCCTAAATTGGGAACTTTTAGGGGCATTATAGTGGATTGTTCCAGATAACTAAAGATGGTTTCCTGGAGATATTTTTCTTCTTAATAATACCTTACTTTGGAAAAATCTAATTCCTCATTCTATTATGACTTGTGGTTCTTGTTAGTAAGCCCATAAAAGTACAAATAATCACAGCAAAACTGCAGACAGCAGGAATTCTAGTCACTGCCACAGTGCAGTGTCCTAAGCACTATACAAGCATAGCCTGCTGCTGCTGCTAAGTCGCTTCAGTCGTGTCCGATTCTGTGCGACCCCATAGTCGGCAGCCCACCAGGCTCCCCCATCCTTGGGAATCTCCAGGCAAGAACACTGGAGTGGGTTGCCACAAGCATAGCCTAGTCACTGCCAGGAAAAGTGAAAGTGAAAGTCGCATGTCCGACCCTTTGCAACCCCGTGGACTCTACAGTCCGTGGAATTCTCCAGGCCAGAATACTGGAGTGGGTAGCCGTTCCCTTCTCCAGGGAGTCTTCACAACCCAGGGATCGAACCCAGGTCTCCTGCACTGCAGGCGGCTTCTTTACCCGCTGAGCCTCCGGTGAAGCCCAGCCACTGCCAGAGGTGATGCCGGATGAGTGCAATGTGATTGCATCAGGAAAACCTCAGTCCTGAAGTTGTCCTCACTTTGCTTTGTGGAACATATGATCTCATGTTGATATATTCCATTGACAAAATAATGTCATGTGACAAAGCAAACCTGCAAATATTCATGGATCGTAGCAAACCCTCCGCCTCTCTCATTGGAACCTCAATATTAAGTCTAGAAACTTCCACATCACTCTACCATCCATTTACCCCATAAGTTAACCTATTCATATTACCATTAAGCCATCCTTATTTTCTGTTTTGTCACTAATGATTAGCAATTACTTTCCTAGACTAAATTGGTTTCCTCGGTTGCATTTTTACAGAGAAGATATAAGCTTGACTAAAATAGCAATCTAATAGATAGTCGTTGTTCCTACTGTGTGCAAACTCCTCTGCTGAGCGTGCTAGAGAGTACGAATGTAAGTAGTACTGAGTACCTATCTTTGTGGTATTTAAAATCTAGTGTTCAGCAACAATGCATTAATAAGGGTAGCATAAAGAAAACGTGGCCAGGTCCATAAGGCACACGTTATGTACTCTTGCATTTTAGAAAAGCAGCGCTCACGTGAGCATCTCATATGCAATGCTCATAGATGACTAGTAAATTTAAAAAAAAAGAGTATTTAAGATGATAGGCAGAATTTAATGGACAGCAATGGGCAAAGCAAAGGCTTTGAGATACCAAGTCATCTGATGTTTTTGGATGCAGTGCGTGGTCCAGGTGGGGTCTAATGATGTGAGAGAATAGTAGAGGATACAGGCAGGTGGGCTAGAGTTAGGGCTGAGCTTACTGTGGTTTCTTGGCCCTGAATGCCAGTGTGGAGACTGACCGTAATCTTGTAATTAGAGGAGAGCTAACGACCACTTGTGAACCAAGGAGTTGTGTGAAGCCACTGCACTCTCACAGGAACACACTGGCTGTGGGGCTGCAGTGTGGGCTGAGGAGAGGGGGGGGCCAAGAGCCTGCTGACGTGGAACTGGCGTGAGGACTGTATTAGTTCTGGCAGTAGGGAACAGGGGCCGAAGATGGCGTGGCTAGAAAGGACGGGCACAGCAACGGGCAGAGGAGGAATGGCCAAGCGTCAGTCAAGGAAGCCAAGTCAGAAAAGAGAGGACTAGATAGCAAATATAGCAATGTTCAAGATGGTTGCTCAATATTTTAGTTCTTTCTCCACCCAAATAACACACATTAGCCATAATTTGGGATTGTGTTTAACAGTTAACAGCTAGTTAACATGCATGAGGGGGCAGGCTCAAAGCAAGTTCAAATTTCATTTAGATATATAACCTTGGTTATATATGGTTTAAAAAAGTTTTATAAGTTGTTTTTCACTGGGACACTTCTCTTGCTCAAGTAGATAGTGAGCTTCTGAAATGCAAATATTCTTTTCTTCTCCGACAACCCAGAACAGTGCTGAATGTGAGCACGTATTGAATGCTTAGCAATTCTTTTAAAATAATTGTGGTAAGTAGGCAATGGCACCCCACTCCAGTACTCTTGCCTGGAAAACCCCATGGATGGAGGAGCCTGGTAGGCTGCAGTCCATGGGGTCACGAAGTCGGGCACGGCTGAGAGACTTCACTTTCCCTTTTCACTTTCATGCATTGGAGAAGGAAATGGCAACCCACCCGAGTGTTCTTGCCTGGAGAATCCCAGGGACGGGGGAGCCTGGTGGGTGGGCTGCCGTCTCTGGGGTCACACAGAGTCGGACACGACTGAAGCGACTTAGCAGCAGCACAGGTATTTGTCTTCTTTTCTGCTTTTCTACAATCACAGTGATTTTGCTCACTTAAAACTTTGGCCTTTCACACTTGCACAAGATGAACATCCTGTCTCAATGAGCTTAGGAAGATAGGAACAGCGTGTTTGCAGTGTTCAGAACCACTGTGATGGGAGACAGGCTCTGCATGTAATATTTCCTGAGGAGGAAGAAGAGACCAACCATTGAAGCAGAAAATTGAATTTATTGTTTTAAACTGTATGATAGATCACCTCCATCATCTAGAAAAAACTCCCTAAGAGTATTCCTTTTAAAATTTTTGGTTATTTAGCACAGCCTTGTGTTATATTACCTCTATTTAATCAACTAAATAGAAATTATTAGAAAATTTGTTACACTCTGGCAGTTATATTCTGGTCCATGAGTTGGTTTTTAATAGATAGTCAAAAACAATAGACTTCTAGCAGGGCATCTCAAGGAAAAATATCCTGGAAGAGTTTGAGACTAAAACAGATATTAAATTTAAAAATTAATACGATTCTACTTATAAAATACAGGCTCTTGATAAAACATAGATACCCACTAAAAGCTTAAGTCTGTAATATGTAAGACAGCAGGAATAAGAAATTAAGTATGGCTTCACTTTGAAGGAATGAAAAGCCTTAACTTTTTTATCGTTTCTTGGTTCAAGGCATCTAAACAGTTTTGCTTTTTGCTTTATTTCTGCCCCAGAAATATCTGATAAAACTGTTGTAGAACATCCTCAAGTTTATGAAATCCACTTTCTGTGTAAAATTACATTTTTACATTATCAAATTACAAATTATCCAGAAAGAGCATAATCTAGGCCATTGGTTAGTCTTTTGAGATGCCTCTGCATTAATTACGTTTCCTAAGCATTTCTGCAGTGCCTCTTCTGTGTTAAGCCATTTGGTACATTCTTATGACACGGAGATCGATCATATTTTTGTCTGTGCCCTTGGAGTCCACCTTCCAGCTGGAGCAGCTGTTTGGTAAAGCACTTGCAGAGAGTGAGATGTGCTTCTCACATGAGGCATGACCAAAATGCATTGCTAGCCTTGATGAGGAGGTAGGGCATTCTGGTAGGAGGAATCCGGAGAGTTAGATGAGGAGGGAGAGGGGTGAGGTGTCCGGGTGCATCGCACTAAACCAGAACTAACAGCTAGTATGACGGCTCTGTGTGTTCTTGCCGCCTTTTCTTACCCTTTTCTGCTTCTTTTAGGTCTCTGCCATTTTTGTCCTTTGTTGTACCTATCTTTTCATGAAATGTTCCCATGGTATCTCCAATTTTCTTAAAGAGATCTCAAATCGTTTCCAGTCTATCCTTTTTCCTCTATTTCTTCCCATTGTTCACATAAGAAGGCTTTTTTAAATCTCTCCTTGCTTTTCTCTGGAACTCTGCATTCAGTTTGGTATATCTTTCCCTTTCTCCCTTGCCTTTTGCTTTACTTCTTAGCTATTTGAAAAGCCTCCTCAAGACAACCACCTTGCCTTCTTGAATTTCTTTTTCATGTTTTTTTTCTTTTTTTTTCAAAAAGCATCTTCTGCTTCATTGACTATGCTAAAGCCTTTGACACACATCACAACAAACTGTGGAATATCCTTAAAGAGATAGGAATACCTGACCACATCACCTGCCTCTTGAGAAATCCGCATGCAGGACAAGAAGCAACAGTTAGAAACTGACATGGAACAACAGACTGGTTCAAAATTGGGAAAGGAGTATGTCAAGGCTGAATATTGTCAGCCTGCGTATTTAACTCATATCCGGATTACATCATATGAAATGCTGGACTGGATGACTCACAAGCTGGAAGCAAGATTGTGGGGAGAAATATCAACAACATTGTATATACAGATGATACCACTTTAATGGCAAAGTGAGAAGGAGCGATCCTGGTATCCAGTCCTATCACTTCATGGCAAACAGATGGGGAAAAAGTGGAAACAGTGACAGATTTCGTTTTCTTGGTCTCCAAAATCAATGTGGACAGTGACTGCAGCCACAAAATTAAAAAGACACTTGCTCCTTTGGAAAATAGCTATGACAAACCTGGACAGCATATTAAAAAGCAGAGACATCACTTTGCTGACCAAGGTCCATCTAGTCAAAGCTATGGTTTTTCCAGTAGTCATGTGTAAATATGGACCATAAAGAAGGCTGAGCACCGGATAATTGGTGGTTTAGAACTGTGGTGCTGGAGGAGACACTTGAGAGTCCCTTGGACTGCAAGGAGATCAAAATAGTCAACCTTAAAGGAAATCTATCCTGAATATTCATTGGAACAACTGGCACTGAAGCTGTAGCTTCAGTACTTTGCCCACTTGATGTGAAGAGCCAACTCACTGGAAAAGACCCTGATGCTGGGAAAGATGGAGGGCAAGAGGAGAAGTGGGTGACAGAGAATGAGATGGTTGGATGGCATCACTGACTTAGTGGACATATGTTTGAGCAAACTCAGGGAGATAGTGGTGGACAAGGAAGCCTGGCATGCTGCATTTCATGGGGCCACAGAGAGTCAGAAACGACTTGGTAGCTGAACAGCAAAAACAATAAATATAACATTTGGAGCTCCACCATGTTTTCATGCTGCATGGAGTTGCTCTTGGAGATGGAGCATTGTTTGCAAAGTTTTATGGGACAGAGAAGTCAGAGAGAATGGAATAAAAAAGAGGGTAGAAAGGGAGTCTGGGGCCAAGAAGCAAAAATGTAGCCCCCAAAAGACTTGGCCGTCGGTCTTGAAATCAACCAGATCAAAATGTATTGTGAGGTTTAAAACAATCCCTGATTGCTAACTCAACAGTCTAATCTTTTCCATTCTGCCATGAAGAAATAATTAGAAATGGCCTCAAAATTTACTGCACAAAGATGTTCACAGAATGCTTTTCACAACCAGGAAATACTGGAGACAACTTGAGCATGAGGGATGGAATGATCAGGCAAATCAAGCTTCCAGATTGAGTGAGCCACATGACCTGGAATCTTGGCAGAACACATGATGTCCAGCTCTGTTCTACCTGTGGGGATAGGGAGAGAAAATTCTCTGCTTATCTTGAGTAATCTTACTTTTGGATGATTGAGTGTAATTCCATCAAATAGTTCTTCTTTTCTGTAATTGTCAGTCAGTATAAGGATGTGAATATTCAATGTTGCTTAAGGGAGGAAAAAGGGAAAGGAGTGTATTATGACTCATTTTACTCTTCCTGGGGCTACTCCTCGGCTTGCTTTTATTTATCATCAAGAAATTTTTAAAAAAAGAGAGAGATCAAATCAAAGAATCACTGAAGTATCCTAATTTCTTCCAGTCCCTTGCATTCTGTAGACTTTATACATTCTCCTATGCATAGTAAGCCTGGTAGGCTGCCGTCTCTGGGGTCGCACAGAGTCGCACACAACTGAAGTGACTTAGCAGCAGCAGCAGCATGCGTATTATTGAAAATCGTTTTATTGTCACTTAATTTATTGTTTGAGATCCTTATAAAAGTGAATTTTGTGTCCTTTGGTTCTTTTATCTTTAGTGGTACATGTCTGAAGACTTTGCCATTTCTGAAGATTTATAGAAAATGAGCTCCTGTGATGGACTTTGAAAATGTCTTCTTAGGGTGGATGAAGCAAAGTTTTTCCAAGAATTGAGATTGCATTCAGTGTTTTAATCCTTTGAGATCATTCAGTGCTTTTTCTTTTTTTTTCTGTTTGATAGACTTTACCTTGAACATTATAAGATTTCATCCCTGAAACTTGTAAGATTCCACATGGTGCCTTTTAAGTTGAAATTCAGTATTAGTTCAGTCTGTACTCCTGGTAGTTAAGCAGTGCTTCTTGAAAACCAAATTCAAATACAATCCCAAATTCTCTGATTAGAGTAGATAGGATCTTTGATACACTAGATGTGTATGAGCAGAAGTAGGATTAATATTCCTCTAACTTACTCAGTTATTTAAATTGATTTTCACTTATTGGGGTGTTTTTTTGTAATTGAAATAGAAAATGAAAGTGTTAGATGCTCAGTTGTGTCCGACTCTTTGCCACCCCAAGGACTCTAGCCCGCTAGGCTCCTCTCTGTCCATGGGACTTCTCAAGCAAGAATACTGGAGTGGATTGCTATTTCCTCCTCTAGGGGCTCTTCTCCACCCAGGGATCGAACCCAGATCTTCTGCATTGCAGGCGGATTCTTTACCATCTGAGCTACCAGGGAATCCCTTAATTAAGAAAGTGATATGTCACAATATCAGACATTTGATGTCTAAGGACTCTGTAGATGAAGAAGAGAGTATTGAAGGGAACGGTAAGCCTGTGCAAGAAGATAAAGGCCACATTTTATGCATCTTGCTGATGGAAAGCAATTTTAATTATTTGCCGAAAAGTTTGTAAAGGATTTTGGAGATGACTGGATCATGTGAAGTCCCAAGGTGAATTCATGTCCTTCGTTTCGATATCATACTTTGTGGAATCGTCCATACTCCTTGTCATCACTGGAGAATGTCTGCCAAAGAAAGAAAAAACGTCTACATGTCAGGTTTCCATCAATGTAGAAAATGAAATAGAAATAATTGTGCCCTATTTTTTAAAAAAAAGGCTATGTGTTTACAAGGACAATAAAATAGGTCACTTCAATTATTTTTTACTACTTTAGTCAGTTCTGGTACATAAATAACCAATTGTTTTGCTGTTCTGTTTTACATATCAATTTTTTAGATGCATTGAAATTTAATAATCATGAGGGGATAGACAAAGATCAAGCAGTCCAACAAAAATAACAGGTGATCAGAAGAACTAGAACTTGTCCAGCGCTCTCTCCTAAAAGCATCCTGCGTCTTATTTCAGGCCTTTGGCGTCACTAAAGGCTGGGACTTTCAGCATTTCTATAATAGTATTTCTGAGACAGTGACCACTTAAAAAGCAGTGCAGTTGAGCAGCTGTCTTGAAAGATTTGGAGGCTGATTTGAAATGAATTTTTCATTCTTTGTAAAAATGAAACAAAAATTTCAAGCATTTTCTTACTTTTTTATTTTGTTTTTTTTTGCTTACAGGGCATCCCTCTTATAAGGAATAGGTGAAGTCAGAGTGTATAGAGGAGGCAGACGTGTCTCCAGAGGTCTCAACCTGTGACCAGAATTTTCTAGACTATGATGAGAACAGTACCAGCTCTTCAGGGTATCCTCTCTAAAGAGTTAAATGGTCAAATACCTTTAGAATGTGCTTTACACTGCTTCCCAGTCCTGGACATTTGCAGTCATGTTAGCATTCTTTCCTATTCTTTTATAGAGTTCATAATCCATGGATAAGTTGCAAATTGCCGTAGAAAACTGCAGTGCCCTGGACAATATAGTGAAGTGGGTCCCTAGTGTCCCTAGCATTGCCTTCTTGTTCTTTTAGTATCTTCAGCTTGTATTTCCTCAGGTCCCAAATCTTCATTCCTCCCAAGAGGGTCACTCATTATCAAGAAATACATGTTGTGTTTCTCCAATATGTAATATGTGATACGACTGTAAATTATTGTGCCTGGTGATTTAAATCAGCTCTCTCTTCATTTCAGTGACTTTGGTTGAGGTGATGGGACTGACATGACTCGGAGTGGTAAGGGAGAAACTAAAAGCTGAGTTAGCCTGCTACGATGCCTGGGAGATTATTGTAGGCTACAGTAGGCGTGGCGCTTCCCTGGGGGCTCTGATGGTAGAGAATCCGCCTGCAGCGTGGGAGACCAGGTTCAGTCTCTGGGTTGGGGAGATCTCCTGGAGGAGGGCATGGCAACCCACTCCAGCATTCTGGCCTGGAGAATCCCATGGCCAGAGGAGCCTGGCGGGCTACAGTCTATGGGGTCGCAAAGAGGGACCGAGCAACTAAGCACAGCCCAGCATAGTTAATGCCTTGTTCCTAGGAGCTCCTAAAAAGCCCTCTTTGTACGAGATCCCTCTGTTGTAACGGATATGGTTCCTGAGAATACTAGGGTATCCCCTAAGGGTAGCTGGGCACGACTGAGCAGCTTCACTTTCACTTTTCACTTTCATACATTGGCGAAGGAAATGGCAACCCACTCCAGTGTTCTTGCATGGAGAATCCCAGGAACAGAGAAGCCTAGTGGGCTGCCGTTTATGGGGTCGCAATGAGTCAGACACGGCTGAAGCGACTTAGCAGCAGTATACATGTATATACATATATTATATACAAACATGAGAATTTAAGTCGGTATAAAATCTTTATGAATTTTTTCCTTGTGATTTCTCCAGGGCAAAATTATGCTGTTTTCCAAGTCCAAATTATACTGCAGCAGCAGCAGCAGCTAAGGATAGCCAAAGCATTATAATTATCTGATGCTTTTCCTCAGAAAAACTTTGTGTTTTAGTAAACTAACCAACGTAAATTAATTATGTAACTAAACACGTTGTTATTCAGTCACTAAGTCGCGTCCAACTCTTTGGAACCTCAGGGACTGCAGCATGCCACGCTCCTCCGTCCTGCACTATCTCCTGAATTTCACCCAGATTCACGGCCATTGTGTCAGGGATGCTATCTAACCATCTTATCTTTTGCTGCTGTCTTCTCCTTTTGTCTTCAACCTTTCCCAGCGTCAGGGTCTAGTGAGTTGGCTCTTTGCATCAGGTGGCCAAAATACTGGAGCTTCAGCTTCAGTAAACATAGTATATTGTCAGTATTTATTAAGTCTTGTAAACTTTTCATCTTATAGGAATAGATTCTTGCTCTCTGTGAGGAAAAAAACTGCTTTCAAATTAAACACATTATGTCCTTTGAAGATGCTTTTATCTTCATGACATTTTTCATCCTCTCCTTCTTTCTTGAAGTGGGATGACAAAGCACAAACCAGCCCGTGTCCATTGGTTATAGTCTGTGGTAAATTTTTTCTGGAAGACTGTGTGTTTCTAAAATGAAAATTCCTTTGTAATTCTGAAAATAGCCTCAGAATGCCACATTCAAAAATGGCATTAATTCTGTTTTCTCATGGCTGCCCAGCTTTCTTCTGCAAGATTTTTACAGGCTAGATAAAAATCGCTTTTCCACTAAACCTGGTAGCTTCCAACCAGAAGCTATTTTCAGAAAGGGCCTGGGAGGTGGAGGAACGAGAGGCTGCAAATGGAGAGAGAGAGACTGGCATATGTTTAAATCATATGTTTCTGAAGTTTGACTGAGCATGAAATTTCATTTCAGAAGAAGGTGCCCTTGGGAATAGAGGACTCAAATGCTGGGCACCTGTTTGTCTCATGGCAGGCCAACCTTGAGGCAAACCCTAGGCCAGTGGGGTTGCCCACCCTTGCTCCTGGATTCAGCTTGGTTTGAGAATGACAGGTGTTTCCCAAAGATTAGTGAAGAGTCAGAAGAAAGTTCAGGTTATCTACTGAGTCTTCTGTGTCGCAGTGTTCTCCAGTATCCCGCCATCTCTGCTTTCCTGCCTTGCTTTCTATCCTAACTGTGGAATCTCTGCATCAGTCAGAGCTTCACTCATGACTTCTCTGCTGCGGCTCTGCTCTGCTCAGTCATGTCCGACTCTTTGCAACACTATGGGCTGCAGCCCATGGGATTTTCCTGGCGCGATTACTGGAGTGGGTTGCCATTTCCTCCTCCAGGGAAACTTGGCCACCCAGGGATCAAACCTGCATCTCCTGTGTGTCCTGCATTGCAGGCGGATTCTTTACTGCTGAGCCACGAGGGAAGCCCAGTGGTTCTCTACCCATTGCCCGTTTCTCTTGCACTTTTATTAGAAACTCGATTATATTATTGAGTTCACAGTCTCAGGTGACATTTGAGTATTTTTAAAAGTTGTCAGCCACCATGAATTAAAGTTCTGTAATTGCCTCACTCCCTCTGATGTGGGGGAAAAAGTAAATAAAACTGGACAGCCTCCTTAAAATAGATAAATCGTTCACAATTTCCAGCATGAGTCAGCCAGAGCCTCGTGAACATTTCCAACTTTCCTGGTTTCTAAACAACAGGAAGTGTTGCCTTGAAAAAGGCTGAGGGCAAAACTCTCTCTCTTTCATTCTTTCCTTCCCTCATTTGAATGATTTAGCTATGAATGAGTCTTTGGAAAGGCAGGATCCAAGCATGATGATGTTGAATGTATTTTTTCCTTCCCTTGCAGAAGCCTTGCAGGGCTGCACTTTTCTGGAGTGTGTCTTTTTTTTCTTTTCTTCCTCAAAATAACAGCTTGATGTTCTTTTCACCTGATACAAATAGTGCCAGGGGCTCCTCTGTGCTTTAGAGCCCGCCTGCAATATCAAGGCCTTGGTGTGAGGATTCAAGGATGATTTTGCCCTCAGGAAACAGTTTACACTCTTAAGCTCTTGAGACAGCTTATAAATCAGGAGTGGAAACAGCAGAAACAGAAGAGCCCCCCGAACTCAAATATTTTCCATTCACATTAAAAGCATTTTGACAGTGTCTTCTTAGGATAAATGTGTCTCTGACAGATTTACCCGTATGTGATGGGTCCTTTTCACTGTCATCACCCATCAGGTAATTTTTTAAAGAGCCTGTATTTCTGCACTTACTGACATGTTTATTTTCTAAGGACATTGTCATCACAGTGGGTCTGGTTGATACTGGAAATGTTACAAGAAGCAATTTCACTGAATTCCCATGTGTTTCACTTAATTGAGGCATCTACATTTTTAGAAGGTAGAATCCATCCAAGTGCTATATACTGAAGATTAAGATGCCTGTGATGGAACCCATGAATGAATCTGTAACGTATCACAAAGCATTCATTCATTTTGGGTTTACGTACTCAGAGCAGTACTCCCCAGCGTTCCCAGTGCTCCTCTGGAGTTTCTGTTCCCGGGCTCTTGCCCATCAGCTTCCTTCCCTGAGGACTCCCCTCCCGTTCTCTTGGGGGCCTTTGCCTTCTGCACGTTAGCGCACAGCGCCGGATGCAGGCAGATTGTCTGTGCATCTCTGTGTCTTTCTGTGGAATAAATAAGCAGGATTTCTGTCCTGATAGTGCCCGCACCCTGGCTGCGTCCTCACTTGCCAACACATGTAGACCCGATGTACTCTAACATCTGATGTCAGCTTCTGTCTTGGCAGGAAGCAGGAAGGAGGCCTCATCACATGTTGTCTTTGCCTCTTAATTCATACCCATCATGGAGGAAAACCTGACTTGGATCTCAGAACATCCTAAGTTCCTGACTGCTGGTCTACATCAGACCTTCATTACCGGTAGTCCTTTGGCTTTTCATAGGAAAGAAAGAGGCATGATTGACTACAGTGTCTATTCCACATTATAGTTTCTTTTTGGATTGTTGGTCCTTTAAACCTCTTTCTGCATTTCAGATGTGTGATAACCGATTGTGTTTTCGTACTCCAACATGTATGACTTTGCTTTTATTTGTTTTTAGTATTAACATCATAAGCTCCTCGTAAGGATTAAATAAGATAGTGCATGTGAATTCGTTAGGATGCACCCAAGGCTGCTAGTACACAGGACCTCAAAGCCACCTGGCTTCTGATCATTTTTTGGCAGCCCAGTTATCTGGTGGTTACTGTACACAGGCAGAATCCACAAAAGTAGTTAGCTGGATCATGTCAAATGGTGGTCTTATCAGAACCATGGCACCACCCCCTGGCAATTTCTTCCTTTTTTTGTTTTTAAAATTCTGAACGTATGATAACACATTTACACAAGATTTTGAAAATAAAGAACTACGTTACTTACAGTTCTGCTATATATTGCAATTACTTTTTAAGTAGATAAATTAAGATTTTTAGTTGTAGTTTCAACATCAAAGTCTCTGAAATTAATAGGATAAACATATAGAAAAGTAGAAGGATATAGACCTGAAAAGCACCAGGAACCAATTCAGTGTATTTAAGATTTATACAGTTTTCACACAACAATATGATACAAATTCTGTTTGTATCTGTACAGAGAAGCCTGGCAGGCTATAATCCATGGGATCGCAAAGAGTTGGATCCGACTGAGCGACTAATTTTAACTTTCACCTGCCTGTCCTTTGACATCAGACTGTCCTCCAGGGTGCCACTCACTTGGGGCTCTGTAGCCTCTTTTTGGAGAATGAAATGGCAACCTACTCCAGTATTCTTGCCTAGAGACTCCCGTGGACAGGAGCCCAGTGGGCTGCCATCTATGGGATCGCAGAGTCAGACACGACTGAAGCGACTTAGCAGCAGCAGCAGCCTCTTTTTTAGGGTTGTACCAGAGACATATTGCTTCACGTTGTCTCCTTGGAATTCTTTCTTATACTACCCATGCCTATCATCTCATCTTATTCTTAATAAAGGATTTCTTCAGGCACATAGTATACAGTTACCTTGATTAAAATTTAGAATTATAACCTAATAACCTCTCTAGATATCAGGTTATCTAGATGCCATGACTTTGTATGAGATCATCCCAAATTATTTCCTGGTTTTACTCAATACCATCCTTAAGAGTATGGATTAAAATTGGGGTTAGAACCACCCTGTCCTTAGCTTATATATTATAATGTTTTAGTCACTGAGTCTTGTCCAACTCTTGCAACCCCATGAACGATATTCCACCACGCACCTCTGTCCATGGGATTCTCCAGGCAAGAATACAGGAGTGGGTTGCCATGCCCTCCTCCAGGGGATTTTCCCCATCAAACCCTCATCTGCTTATCAAGCCCCCTTCATATATTAACTAAACCTTAAAATGGGACATTAAGGCATTCTTGAAAATTCTGCTTCCTTTTTTATCAGAGAAAGACAATGTTTTCTAAATTTGTAAGATGTCGTAAAATCACAGTGACTTGAGCATCTCGAGTGATGATCGAGCTTATTGTGCTGGGTCTTTGCTTTGATGTACTTTGAGGTTAATCCTATTGTTCTTACATCATTGCCAGTCCCTTCTCTGTGGTGAATGCCAGGTGAGTGCCCTCTGTCAGTTTTTTTGAAGGGGCAGCATCAATATAAAATCATCCAAAGAAAGGAACTGGAAATAGCCGACATAGAAGTGGTCTGATCCTGTATCTTTATAGAAAAAAATAAATAAATAGAACACTGACTAAACATCTATTTTCAGTTTTGTTACATGATATGCAAAGAGGAGACGAGAGGATTGTCTCTCAATATAAAATATACAACACATATAAAAAGAACCTGACAGTTACAGAAACTAAGGACATCGGAAGATAAGCCAAGAACTTATATATCAGGATGTTTTTAGCTTCATATAACAGGCTCAGTCATATCATGAACAAGTTCAGAGGTGGAAAGCCTCTATAATTGAGTAATTAAATTGCTCAGTGATACTGTCAACTGCCAGTGGACTAGCTCTATCAGTTAGTTCAGTTGCTCAGTCATGTCTGACTCTGCAAACCCATGGACTGCAGCATTCCAGGCCTCCCTGTCCATCACCAACTCCCAGAGCTTGCTTAAACTGATGTCCATGGAGTTGGTGATGCCATCCAACCATTTCATCCTCTGTCATCCCCTTCTCCTCCCACCTTCAATCTTTCCCAGCAACAGGTTCTTTTCCAATGAATCAGTTCTTCACATCAGGTGGCCAAAGTATTGGAGTTTCAGCTTCAGCATCAGTCTTTGCAATGAACACCCAGGACTGATCTCCTTTAGGATGGACTGGTTGGATCTCCTTGCAGTCTGAGAGACTCTCAAGAGTCTTCTCCAACACCACAGTTCAAAAGCATCAATTCTTCGGCGCTCAGCTTTCTTTATAGTCCAACTCTCACTTCCATACATGACTACTGGAAAAACCATAGCTTAGACTAGATGGACCTTTGTTGATAAAGTAATGTCTCTGCTTTTAGTCTACAGTTAATATCTTCAGTTCATGATGGCTGAATGTCTACATGTATGCTGCATACTAAGTGGAACAGTTTATCCTTATGGGTAAATATTCCAAAGCACAGTGGTCCTGGCATGTGAATCTTGACACAAAATAATGAGGTGGTTCGTGTTTGTAGAAAAGATAGTTTTCCGGAGAACTAAATTACCATGTATTATCCCTATTGTTTTATTCCATATATTCTTATTTGGAATGAAGAATTGTGTTTATCTGTTTGAACACTGGCAGGAGCTGTTGGCATGCAGGTCATTATCAGATAGCTACCTGCTTAGAGCAGCAAAATTCGAAGCTTTTTGTTTACATCTGTGAAAGGTATTTTGAAAGTTGTATTGGCCATGATCAGAAGAGTTCAGCTTCATTAAAAAATTGCATTGAAGTGAATATCTCCACTTCAGAAGGCTGCAAGGGCTTTTCCCCCTTTGGAAATTTAATCGGATTTCTCTTCTAATTAGTGATTAAGAACAAACGACCAATGGGAGTTATAAGGGAAAGCCTGAATCCTTGATTAAGTTCTGAAAACTAAAACTGATGAGTCAGTACTGCACTAACTTGTCTCACCACGTATTACTCCTTTCATGTTTACCCTCATCGTTTTACTCCATTGTAGCCTTAATTCCTGCTTAAAAAAAAGGAGTCGATGGGTTTCTTCACCAAAGCCAGTGCAGTGTTTGTTGCCCATGATGTGTGTTTATCTACAAAGCTGGGTGTCATGGATAATAGAAATATGGCCAAGTCAAAGCTGAAATCCAGGATCACTGTATAGTATAGTTACCTTTGCTCTGGGAGTCGGCTAATAGAATTTTTATGAATGGCATAAAGCACTTCAGATTGACCTAGATGCTGTTTTTGAGATACTGATGGTCAAGGCGGGCAAATATGTTTAAATGGCTTGGCTGATATCTGTTTAATAAAAATGCTTTAACTCCAGAAACAGGAAATCCTAGGAAAATGTACTATTGAAGCAAATGTACTAAACGTAAACGCATAAAATATTGTTCTTACCATCACTGATCAGTAAAACAAAACTTTGTAAAATTTTCAGGAGTTTATTTTGATTTTACCTTTGGTTTCTCCCTTCATGAAATTAAATGTATTCATCCTTCAAGGACTCCACCCAGATGCATTATTTTGCATGACACCTTTCATGATCACCATCTGCCCCAAATCGGGTTGTGTTCATTTGCTTATTCTTTCATTTACTTGTTTGTTCATACCTTCATTGCCACTCTGGTTTCCCTAGTTGGGAGAACTGGGAGCAGGGTTACCAGATTTAGCAGATTAACAACAGAGAACACTCAGTTAAGTTGATATTTTAGATAAATAATAATAACGTTTTTAATATAGGTACATCACATGCAATATTTGGATTGTACTTAACTAAACCATTTGTTGTTTGTCTGATGTCAAATGCTGTTGAGCTCCCCATCTTTTACCTGGCAACTTAACTTGGGGATGTCAAGACTGAAGGGCAGTTAAGATACGCATGGGATATTTTAGGTCATGGTGACCACACATAAAACAGTAACAAATTAGATCTAAAGAGAAAAATGGAACAGTAACATAAGTAACTCATGAATGTTAATTGTGAAGGTGAATGGTGAAGGCCCCAGTTCAGGTGACCAGGTAGGTTTTTGTTCCATTCATTTTACGTTTGTTTTTATCTTTGTCATGTGTATGATCTTTCTGAGCGAGGTAGTGAGGTTTTCCACTAACTAATTACTGTTCATCAAACTAACAACACGATGTGAAGTCAGACTGTCCGGAATTACTTCTTAGCACTGCCGCTGACTGGATGACTCAAGGTGCGCTGTTTGGCCTCTGAATCTCTAGTTGTTTACCATTATGATAAAAAATAGTGGGAACACACATAGGAAAATTGATTCCCACTGCTTGTTACAACTTCTATTTTCTACTTTTTGTTCATACGTGCTTTATAATTTTTATAATGCATATAAATTACCTTTTAATGAAAAATTTAAGAACCTACTTATATACTTTGATTTAAAATTAATTTATGGAGTAGTTTAACTAAATATGCTGAAACAATTGGATATATATATGCAAAAAAAACCCAACAAGAATAAAAGAAACAACAATAAAACAGTATCAGCCACAGTAACAACTACTTTGATCCATTCCTTGCACTGTGTGCAAATATTAAATCAAAATGGATTATGAGCTTAAATAAAAACTTAAAACTACAAAACTTCTAATAGACTATAAAACATAAGATAATCTTTTTGAGGACTTAAGTTACACAGAGATGACACCAAAAGCACAACCTATTGAAAAATGATAAATTAGGCTCCATCAAAAGTAATAACTACTGATCTTCCAAGATATACTCAACGCGTAAAAAATAGCCTGCAGACTGGGAGAAAATATTCACAAATCACGTCTGCTAAAGGAATTTTATCCAGAATATGTGAAGAACTCTGAAGAAATGATTAGAACAAAAGTCAGCCCATTTAAAAATGAATAAAATATTTTAATAGGCACTTCCTTGGAAGAAAAGCTATGACAAACCTAGACCGCATATTGGAAAGCAGAGACATCACTTTGCCGACGAAGGTCTGTCTAGTCAAAGCTATGGTTTTTCTAATAGTCATGTGTGTATGTTGGACCACAAAAAAGGCTAAGCACCAAAGAACTGATGATTCTGAACTGAGGCGTTGGCAAAGACTCTTGGGAGTCCCTTGTACAGCAAGGAGATCAAGCCTGTCAATTCTAAAGGAAATCAACCCTGAATATTCACTGGAAGGACTGACGCTGAAGTTGAAGCGCCAATATTTTGGCCACCAGATGGGAAGGACTGACTCGTTAGAAAAGACCCTGATGCTGGCAAGATGGTGGGCAAGAGGAGAAGGGGGTGGCAGGGAATGCGATGGTTGCATGGCCTCACAGACTCGATGGACATGAGTCTGACTTAGGGACCAACAGCAAGGCACCTCAGTAAAGATGCAGTGATGGCAAGTGAGCACATAGTAAGACAGTCAGTGTCATTAGTCAGGAGGGAAGTGCAAATTAAAGCTGCAGTGAGCTACCCCAGCAGATGAGATGCTTAGATGGCAGCGTCATCAAGTCAGTGGACGTGACTTTGAGCAAAGTCCAGGAGAGAGTGAAGGACCTGGACATGCCGCTGTCCATGGGTGTCGTAAAGCGTGGGGCGCGACTGACCGACTGAGTGGGAACCCCTGCACAGCTGTTAGAATTGCAGACATCAAACTACGGAGTATGTGGGGCAATGGCAACTGCTGGTGGGAAGCCAAAGTGTGCAGAGCCGTGTTGACATACACTTACCAGATGACCAGCATCCTCACTCCCGAGTGTTTATCTAAGGAAATGAAAACGTACGTTCACACAAACCCTATTCATTAAACTGAAAGCAGCTTTATTTGTAATGGCCAACAACAGAAAACAGCCCAAATGTTCTTCAGTTAGTGAAGGGGTGAGCAAACCATGGTACATCCATTCAGTGAAAGACTACACACACGTATAAAGAGGGGGAAAAAAAGGAGACAGAAACAGAAAAATCAGTTATTTTAGAAGGCATGGTTCAGGATGGGGAACACATGTACACCCATGGCGGATTCATGTCAATGTATGACAAAACCAATACAATATTGTAAAGTAAATAAATAAATAAATAAACTAAAAAAAGGGAAGAAAAAAAAACCATGTAAAGTAGAATTTTTCTTAAACAACTGGAATCATTTGGTAAATTTGAAATTAAAAAAAAAAGAAGGCATGTAGTATTATTGACATCATTATTCAGATGAAAATTATCACATTTCAATGGGAAAAGACCAATTTTGCAAAGCAAGTAAAGAAGGAAGATAGAATGAGACAGAGAATATAGGAGGTAGACTGTTTCATGAGGAAATGGTGATTTCTTTATCAGGTCATTCTGCTTGTATTATTCTTGGAATGTTCAAATGGAGAATGATAGCTCATTTTTAAAATTCTGCCATGCTTTAGAACCATTTGATATATTTGTTTTTCCAATGATGTTATCATCTCTTGAGGGAGGAGCCTAAGTTTTACTCCTATTTATTTGTGTATACAGTTAACACATTTTTTTTCAACAAAGGCCATTTAAAAAATTTATCACTTTTACATGATAGTTTTCAGTTCATTGACTTCCAGGGTTGATTTAGTTGATCTGTTTGTAAAGGCCCATTTCTTCCAACCTGTGTCTCCGCCTGCAATTCCACTTATAATCCTCTTGAGACTTTCACTTGTTCTAATAAAGTGATTCTTACCAGGTGAACTGTACCATTCTTTATCAGAACTAATGTTGAGGACAGCTATGCATCAGTCACTGTGCCACCCCAGGTGGTATGAATTGAAAGACACCAGCTTTGTTCCCATGAAACTCAAGGCATGTTGGCGATGACTAGGATGGCTTGGTCATTAATGTGATGAAAGAAGCATGAGTGTCATTCATGGAACTAGAAAGAAAAAGCAGCTAACTCAGCCTGGGTGGTGTAAGTGGAGGTTTCAAAAAACCATCTCTGCAGTGGATGGTGAAGAATGAGCTGAGATTATCTGTACTAAATAGATACAAAAGCCACAAGACACAGACAGAAGAATAGCTTTCAGCAGTCTGAAGACCTGAAATCTGTGGGATGGACAATTGGAAGTGATTCAGCAGGACTGAAGCTGAAGATTCATGAAGGGATGTGGAGAGATTAAAGACTGGGGAAGTCAGTGGTATCTGGTTATAAAAATGTGTGGTTGAGTGTGGGAACTAATGGCGAGGTAGGTGTCCAGGCTGACTGGATTTCTGGTTTGGGTATCTGAGTGTGAGGAGTCCGTTCATTTAGGCAGGGTGGAGCTGACTCAGAGTTCCACTTTGGCTGTGGGTAGTTAGCTGGTGCTGCCCTGAAAACAGTGACATATATGCAACTGAAACTCGGGAGAGTGATCTAAATGTCTATTTCCCAACAACTTTTACTTATTATTCAAGTCAATCTTTGCTTGGGCGATGTTTCTTCTGAAAAAACCATAAGAATATTGATCTATTCAATCAAATGTTTTGATTAACTACTATGTGCTTGACACTGTTGGGGGCATTAAATGTGCCAAGTAAAGTAAACACCATCCCCGTCATCAAGGAATTTTCAAAGTCATGGATTTGAAGGAGGGAGTCATAAAATAAATAAATTATCATGTTTAGAGCTTCCCAGGTAGCACAGGGGTAAAGAACCCACCTACCAATGGAGGAGATGCAAGAGACCCGAGTTTGATCCCTGGATTGGGAAGATTCCCTGGAGACAGAAATGGCAACCCACTCTAGTAGTCTCACCTGGAAAATTCCATGGACAGAAGTACTGGGTGGGTTGCAGTCCATGGGATCCCAAAGAGTCATGCATGGCTGACCACACACACACAGACACCCACACACACTATGCATTTCTGCAGCAGTGGAACTCTGGTCTTTCTCATGCTCTAACCCTGTACATTTCCACTCCCAGTGGAGCCCCCGGTGGCCCTGGCCTGTAAGCTGCCACTTTGTCTACTTCTAGCCGTTGTATTCGGTGTCTCCTCCGAGTGCCCTTCACTGGGCTCCATATCCAAACCACCCTGTTAATCATTTTCTTTTCATCTCATGATGATTATTCCCTCCCTCCCACTCACCTGAATTTCTAAATATTCTGTGTGTGTGTGTATGTGTGTAAGGATTCATTAACCAATCTGGTGAGAAAGTGTATAAATGTAAGATTCAAATTATGCAATTTGAATAAAACATTTTAAGAAAGATTATTTAAGATTAGGATTTCAGGGGACACATTTCCATCAGATATCAGTGTATGTGACAGTCTTCATCTAGGGGAGTTGGAGACAGGACCAATATACCACCAGTATATCAGTATATGGGGAGAAAGAAACCGCTGATTGAATCCAAACCACAGCAACATACTCTGTCATGAATTCTAAGAAAGAGAGAACCTGTTTGTGATATAAATTATTTGTTAGGGACTAGTATTCAAATCCTGGTGTCTCAAATCAGACTGTCTGAATTTATAATCCTTTCTCAGCCCCTTGTTGACTATGTGTCCTTGGGTAGTTTACGTAAGCATGCCCCAGTTTCTCATCTGGAAAGTCAGGGTAGTAAGTTTAATGCTGGGGTAAATGAGTTAACTAAATTGATTGTACTGTTTAGGAAAATATCTGTCACATAGTACGTGCCAACAAGTGTTTTGTTGTTGTTGTTCCTAAGTCATGTCTGACTCCAGAGACCCCATGGACTATAGCCCATCAGGCTTCTCTGTCCATGGAATTTTCCAGGCAAGAATATTGACATGGGTTGCCATTTCCCTCTCCAGGAGTTCTTCTTGACTTGGGGATGGAACCCAGGGATGGAATCCACCTGCAATGGCAGATGGATTCCTTATTACTGAACCACCAGGGGAGCCCTGCCAACAAGTGTTTACTCTGACTATTACCAGCATAAATGAGTCAGTGAAATGAAATTTAGAAGATTCAAAACACCAATACAGTATACTAACACATAATATATGGAATTTAGAAAGATGGTAATGATAACCCTCTATGTGAGACAGCAAAAGAGACACAGATGTATAGAACGGACCTTTAGACTCTGTGGGAGAGGGAGAGGGTAGGGTGATTTGGGAGAATGGCATTGAAACGTGTACTATCAGGTAAGAAACGAATCGCCAGTCTATGTATGATACAAGATACAAGATACAGGATGCTTGGGGCTGGTGCACGGGGATGATCCAGAGAGATGATATGGGGTGGGGGGTGGAAGGGGGGTTCAGGATTGAGAACTCATATACACCCATGGCTGATTCATGTCAATGTATGGCAAAACCAATACAGTATTGTAAAGCAAAATAAAGTAAAAATAAAAATTAAAAAAAAAAAAAAGAAAAAAAGAAGATTCAAAGTGCCCAGGAGAATGGTTACTGACCTTATATTCCAGGTCAGGCTTCAGCAAGCTCCACCTCTGCAAAGCTTAAGTTGAGGGTTGGCAACACAAGCTTTTGACTTATTCCAAGATGGCAATGTCGGAGAAGGCAATGGCAACCCATTCCAGTACTCATGCTTGGCAAATCCCATGGACGGAGGAGCCTGGTAGGCTGCCGTCCATGGGGTCGCTAGGAGTCGGACACCACTGAGCGACTTCACTTTCACTTTTCACTTTCCTGCATTGGAGAAGGAAATGGCAACCCACTCCAGTGTTCTTGCCTGGAGAATCCCAGGGACGGGGGAGCCTAGTGGGCTGCCGTCTCTGGGGTCACACAGAGTCGGACACGACTGAAGCAACTTAGCAGCAGCAACAGCAAGATGGCGATGTGCCATTTTAGTGCTCTGATTTCATGCCAGGCACAAGTGAGGTCAGCTGTGTAACTGGTCTGCATTTCTGCAGCAGTGGAACTCCCTGAGCGCATGTTCAGTGTGCACTGGGGTTCTGCCTGCAACACCACATCCTCCTCTCTCAGAGCCCTTCCCCAGACCTGGTAGTAAAGCTGCATTCCATACACCAGTTCCTGAAGGCTTGCGACATCGTGTTAGATCAGATGACCTCTGAGAGCATATTACAGCCCCGGTCTTGTCTGTAATTTTTGGTGAATAATTTCTATCTCTTTCTCACAAGAATATTATCAGAATTCATTAAAGCTGCAAAGTACTTTGAACACCTCTGCAAAGTGCTTTCTTGTTATCTCATTACATTTGATATCTTGCCAACCTTTTGAAAAATGTAAGTCATGAATATTAAAAACCACCTTGCATACGTTATGCTGTTTTTGATGATAAGAGAATATTAATTTATCAGAGATTTGTACTTTTCTAAAGGTTGTTTTTAAGGTTCTCTCTTAATGCACTTTGTTAACCTCATGGTGAAGAGGTCAAAATAGAACCTCAAACATGTGCAATTGGTGAAAAAGATTGTGATGCCAAGATCCATGACTAGCTCCTTCCCTTCCCTCTTAAGCTTAAACCACTTTTAGGCAAATTAAATGGAGAAGAATATGTAGATTTCTTTAAATGAACCAGCTAATTTTTATAATGTCTTGTCCAATCAAATACGCCATCCATTTTATACTTAAATATATATTTTTGAGCCTAGTGACTAATACCAATTTGATCAGAGTCATATAAAGTTACTCATGCCTCTTTGTGCTTTTTTCCATGAGCCTGGAAAGGCTGCAAACCCTCTCTTCACTCCTACTTTGTTGAACTGAATGCCTTCTCATGTTTCAAGACTCAAGCCAAGGCTTCTCCCCCTCTGAGAAGCAAACTTACATAAATAGAATGAGCAGTCTTCTGGGCAGGCTCATTATTCCCTGCGCTACTTCTTGGATAACATGCACAATGCTTTACGGCAATTAATTAGTCACTGTACCATTTTCTTCAAATGTATCCTGTTTGCCCTTGATGTGTATTTCACATGACTGCTTGTATCAGGAGTTGCATTCAGCTGCTAAAAACAGAGGTCAAAAATTACAGTGACTTTAACATGATAAAGTGTATTTTTCTCTCTAGTAGAAGTTTAGTGGTGAGTAATGTAAGGCCCATATGCATAAGCACTGACATCAAGCATCCAATTCCTCTCCTTCTTTCTGCCCCTCTCCTCTTAGTACATGGTTGTTTCCTCGAGGCAACCTCCGGATCAGAGATGTTTTCTAGAGCGTCATCCATCAAGTCCAAATTTCAACCAAGAAATGGAGGAAAAGGGAGCGGCAGATGAAGAGCTTGCGTCAGCTTCTTTATCCTTTGTATTTGCGGAGTTTGTAGACATGAAACTCCAACCTGCTTACATTTCACTAGACAGAAGTTAGTCGGTGATGCCTTCTAGCTTCAAGAGAGGCTGGAAACTATGGTGAAGTAGGTGGGTATTTTACCTCCCTCCTAAAGTATGTTATAACTCACGAAGTAAGAAGGAGGAAATGAGTGTTGCCAACAGCCTCAGCCACCATGTTCAGTAACACTCACAAGCAGAAGTTGAGAATATCTCCTAGAAACATTGCCTGGGTCTTAAGTGCTCGCAAAGGGAAGTATCTTGACCTAGTCATTCACAAAATTGGGAATGGAGAAAAACAGCTCCCCAAATGTTGCTTGCAAAATTAATTGGACCTATCCGCTTGGTTCATAACTACTAATTATATTCAGTTCTAGTAGTTTTTGTCATGCCCAGCTCAGCTCATTTCAGTTCCTCAGTCACGTGCGACTCACTGTGACTCCGTGGATTGCAGCATGCGAGGCCTCCCTGTCCATCACCAACTCCTGGAACTTGCTTAAACTCATGTCCATTGAGTCAGTGATGCCATCCAACCATCTCATCCTCTGTCTTTCCCTTTTCCTCCTGCCTTCAATCTTGCCCAGCATCAGGGTCTTTTACAATGAGTCAGTTCTTTGCATCAGGTGGCCAAAATATTGGAGTTTCAGCTTTAGTGTCAGTCCTTCCAATGAATATTCAGGACTGATGTACTTTATAATTGACTGTTATGATTTCTTTGCAGTCCAAGGGACTCTTCAAGAGTCTTTGCCAACACCACAGTTCAAAAGCATCAATCCTTCAGCACTCAGCTTTCTTTATAGTCCAACTCTACCATGCATACCTGACCACTGGAAAAATCATAGCCTTGACTAAATGGACGTTTGTTGGCAAAGTAATGTCTCTCCTTTTTAATGTGTTGTCTAGGTTGGTCATAACTTTCCTTCCAAGGAGCAAGCGTCTTTTAATTTCATAGCTGCAGTCACCATCTGCAGTGATTTTGGAGCCCCCCAAAAGTAAAGTCTGTTACTGTTTCCATTGTTTCCCCATCTATTTGCCATGAAGTGATGAGACTGGATGTCATGATCTTAGTTTTCTGAATGTTGAGCTTTAAGCCACCTTTTTCACTCACCTCTTTTACTTTCATCAAAAGGCTCTTTAGTTTTTCTTCGTTTTCTGCCATAAGGGTGGTGTCATCTGCATATCTGGGGTTATTGATATTTCTCCTGGCAATCTTGATTCCAGCTTGTGCTTCATCCAGGCCAGCATTTCTCATGATGTACTCTGCATATAAGTTAAATAAGCAGGGTAACAATATACAGCCTTGGCATACTTCTTTCCCGATTGGAACCAGTCTGTTGTTCCATGTTTGGTACTAACTGTTTCTTCTAGACCTCCATACAGATTTCTCAGCAGGCAGGTAAGATCATACTAGAATTATTTATTATGCTTACTTACCTGTTCCTAGCTTCCCATCTATATAATGGAAATAATGATAAAATCTACTTTAAACACTGTTGCTATGATAAGGTTGTAATGTAAAATGTTTCAGACATGTGATATGGGCTTCTTAAATTTCAGCTCTTTACTGCAATAACAGTATTCATAGCTGATAGCATTTATTGAATGCTTACCCTGTGTCAGTCACTCTGGACGACGTAAGAACTCATGTAATCCTCATAACAGCCTCTTTGAGTTGGTGCTATTATGCTTGTTGCATAAATGAAAAAGCCAGGAATTCAAATGGTCACTTAGTTAGCAAGACACATAGTCACAAGACACATGCTTAGTATGCTCACATCACTGTTCTACGTCCTCATGAGCATCGGCTGGTTTAGTCTTTACAACAAGCCTCCCGTGAGGGAACCATTCCGGATTCCATTTTCGGATGTGGGAACTAAGGCACAGAGGGGTGGACTTAGTTAGCCAAGGCCATCTGTCCAGTAGCTGGCAGACCCAGAATGGAATCCAGGAGGCCTGACTGTGGGATTCGTGCTCTTCTGCATGGAACAGCTTGTGCCAGAGGCACAGGATTAGCACCTGGGCTTGTGATTTTAAGCCCGGCTCTTCTTATACATCCCCCTCTTTTCCGTGTGCATATCCTAATTGGCTGCTTTACTAGTTTCTGCTTTGTTGCTGTCATAGTTATTGGAATTTTATATCAGAGCCTTGTGAACTAAAATAATTTAGGCATCTTATTTAGTAAAGTGTGTACTGATGTAGAAGGGCGTGTGTTTGTGTACTGATGATGTAGGAGGGCGTGTGTTTGTGTAGTCTTGGTTATACTGACTTTAAATCAATAAAAACAGTCGAACAGACCATTCTGCTGTGATGCATTATAGAGTATTTACAGAAGCTGTTTGGTAATCATCTCTTCTGGATGTGCTGTTTTCAAGCCAGATAACACACAAATAATCCTCGTAGAGTTGTTCTTCTATAAGACTCTCTACTGAAAGAGTTGACTTCCATCTGATGGGGTGATCAGCAGTAAATGCTTTATGCTTGTTATTTGTGTCTCAGTCCCCCTCTTGTGATTCTCTTTTGCTCCCTTTACTTCCCTACAACATATTTGCATCACTTATGCAAAATATAACATCAAGTAAGGTCAGATAATGTCACTCTGGAGGGAACCTACAGTAGAATCACAGAGGCAGAAGACAGGATAAGTGAGGTAGAAGATAGCATGGTAGAAGTAAATGAAACAGAGAGTAAAAAAAGAAAAATGAGTTAAAAGAAATAAGGACAAACTCAGAATCCTCTGGGACAATGTTAAAGGCCTCAGCATTCGAATCATAGGAGTCCCAGAAGAAGAAGACGAAAAGAAAGACCATGAGAAGATCCTAGGGGAGATAATAGTTGAAAACTTCCCTAAAATGGGAAAGGAAATAATCACCCAAGTCCAAGAAACCCAGAGAGTTCCAAACAGGATAAACCCAAGGCGAAACACCCCAAGACACATATTAATCAAATTAACAAACATCAAACGCAAATAACAAATATTAAAAGCAGCAAGGGGAAAACAACAAATAACACACACGGGGATTCCCATAAGGATAACAGCTGGTCTTTCAATAGAAACTCTTCAGGCCAGAAAGGAATGGCAAGACATACTTAAAGTGATGAAAGAAAATTACCTACAGCCCAAATTACTGTACCCAGTAAGGATCTCATTCAAATATGAAGGAGAAATCAAAAGCTTTACAGACAAGCAAAAGGTGAGAGAATTCAGCACCACCAAACCAGCTCTCCAACACATGCTAAAGGAACTTCTCTAGACAGGAAACACAGAAAGGGTATAGAAACTTGAGCCCAAATCAACAAAGTAAGTGGCAACGGGATCATACTTATCAATTATTACCTTAAATGTAAATGGGTTGAATGCCCCAACCAAAAGAAAAGGACTGGCTGAATGGATACAAAAACAAGACCCCACGCCCCCCCCCCATATATGTTGTCTACAAGAGACCCACCTCGAAACAAGGAACACATGCAGACTGAAAGTGAAGGGCTGGAAAAAGATATTCCACACAAATATAGACCATATATTTATTTTTAAATCATATGGATGCTTTTCAATTTCCTATATTGATCGCCATTGGCAATTTCTGAATGTGTGTGTGCTAAGTCACTTCAGTCATGCCCAATGCTTTGCAACCCTATGGACTGTAGCCCACCAGGGTCTTCTGTCCATGGGATTCTCTAGGCAGGAATACTGGTGTGGGTTACCATGCCCTCCTCCATGGGATCTTTCCAACCGAGGGATTGAACCCCTTTGTCTTATGTCTTCCACATTGCTAGGTGGGTTCTTTACCAGTACTGCCACCTGGGAAGCCCAGTATTTAAGTATTGTTCCCTAACCATATGCTTTACTTATTTCATTTAATGTTATCTTGAAATAATAAGACAAAATGTGTTGCAATTCAGATGGTTAGTTTGAATTTCAATTGACTAGTAAGAAAGGTGACTACAGTACGTTGAACTAGAGTATTTCTTCAAATATACTTAACTGCAGGTTGCACATTTGAAGGATTCTAAAGAGCTGACTCATTTAAAAAGACCGTGATGCTGGGAAAGATTGAGGGCAGGAGGAGAAGGGGACGACAGAGGATGAAATGGTTGGATGGCATCACCAACTCCATGGACATGGGTTTGGGTGGACTCCGGGAGTTGGTGATGGACAGGGAGGCCTGGCATGTGGCAGTCCATGGGGTCCCAAAGAGTCAGACATTACTGAGCAACTGAACTGAACTGAACTGAACTGAACTGAAATGTATTTAAATTGATCTACCAATAATCATTGAAAAATAAAACAATAGGTAAATTTGATTTGATTTTTAAGGCAGAACTGCGTACTTTTAGAATTTGTACATGCTGTAGTTTGAAGAAAACACAATACTCAATATTTTTAAAGCATAATTTAAAGTAATTTTTTGAAAAGTTGTATAAAAGCCAGAGGTTTCATAAGTATAAATATAGTTGTTTGACTCCAAACAGTCACAGTATCATATACAATCTTATACTATGCCTGTACTTCTACTTTAATTAATGTAATACAGGTTTTTGTTTAGAAAACCACAGCTTTTAGAACAGCAAATATTACCGACACAACCCATCTGTGTGTTCTGAACCACACGGCTTTGCTTTGTGAATCGGTGAGGGGGATCCTTTTGGAATGGTTTGAAGTTGCTTGGCAACCCTCTTAGATGTGACAGTTGTCTCTTTCCTCTTGTGGCCTTGCTCTGCTGTGAAAGAAGACAAGGAGCCAACCAAAACAACACTGTAGCCCTTTGAAAGGAAGCTGGAAAGGCAAAGAGCTTGTGTTCTGAGCTGCACACACACACACACACACACACACACACACAGACTGCTTTATTCTTCAGTTGTCATGATTGTTTTTTCTTCAGTGTACAGCACCACACATTTCTGCAGCCAAACACGCTTTATATTGCCAAGACAGATACTCTAAAGTGAAGCTGAACATGGCAAGCATTGAAAGAGTTCAGGGTTTGCACATGATTACCTGTCATAATATGTTTCTCAATTTCTGTTTTCCCTCCAAATTGTCATGAAAAACACAAGGTTAGAAAGGAAATTGTGCTTCTTAGTCTTAGAAATTATAATTTTAACCAGGAAGCTAGAAGGAAGGTGATGAATTTCACAGTGCAAGAACTGAGTCATGATGAAATCCCAAGTTGAATGTTCAAAATCATTTTATCAAGGACAGGTTGCTGTGTAGTTGCTAAGTTGTGTCTGACTCTTCGTGACACCGAGAACTGTAGCCCACCAGGCTCCTCTGTCCCTGGGATTCTCCAGGCAAGAATACTGCAGTGGGTTGCCATTTCCCTCTCCAGGGGATTTCCTGAGCCAGGGATCTAACCAGCATTGCCTGCATTGTCAGGCTGGTTCTTAAATTGTGCTTCTTAGTCTAAGAAAATAATTCAAATACTGCTTCCCCCTAAACAACCTTACAAAATTCCTTTTAGTAGGTTAAGTAACTGGTGACATTGGCTTGTTGTCAGCAATATAATGGACATGCATGTATTGGGTATCTTGATAAAGTCATGTCTCTTCAGAATCCTGACAGATTCATAATGCTTGAAACAACTCACAGTGGCCTACAGACATCATCCCTTCTTCAGAGTGAGCCTTTAATAGCAATCTGTACCCGGGAAAATCTCATGTTATTTGTGCGCAGGATCTGGGAATGATTTTACACCTTACGATCCTCGGAGGCAGATGCTCAGGGCTTCCCGGGTGGCCCAGTAGTAAAGCACCCTCCTGCCAATAGAGCAGACTCCAGAGACCTGGGTTGGATCTCTGGGTCGGGAATATCCCCTGGAGTAGGAAATGGTAACCCACTCCAGTATTCTTGCCTGGGGAACCCCATGGGCAGAGGAGCCTTGTGGGCTACAGTTCATGGGGGTCACAAACAGTCAGACACAACTGAGCACCTGAGCATGCCTGCACAAAGCAGGTAATTTATTGCTTCTTCTTCTTTTTTTTTTTTTTTTAAGTTTATTACTTCTTAGTTGGCTTAGTTGGCCTGATCTTCTCTAAGCATGTGTCAACAGCTAAGGTGGAGAAACAACTTAGGATCCAAATTCAGGTTCAAGGCCAACCGAGCACCGTGATTGGCATAAGGTGATGTGAACGGTGTGTGGAAACACTGCCTCTGTGGCTCCTCCATAGGGAACTGTCACCCTGCAATAGGTAGTCCCTGTCTCTGCTCGTGTTGTTAACTGTGCCTGTATCAGACATTGGCGCTGGGTCACTCCACTTCTTAGTGGATTTACGGTTCTGTGTGGTCACCACAGGCTTCTCATGATTGATTCACACTTTCGTAGATACTTTGTTGTTCAAAAGCATCTATTTATACTCAACTTTATTCCATAAAGGACTAAAGAAAGTGATGAACTGAATAGTTAAGACATGTTCACATTAAGGCCAAGGACATGCCACTGATGATGCTAAAGCCGTTATGGATTTAATTATGGTTGCTGCCCCCACCCTCCCGAAAAAGTGACAGGAAAAAAAAATACATTTTCTTTTTAGGATGGTATCAAATTGTTTAAATACTGTAGCCTATTTTTTTTTTTTTAGTTTTTTATTTTTTAAATTTTAAAATCTTTAATTCTTACATGCGTTCCCAAACATGAACCCCCCTCCCACCTCCCTCCCCATAACATCTCTCTGGGTCATCCCCATGCACCAGCCCCAAGCATGCTGTATCCTGCGTCAGACATAGACTGGTGATTCAATTCTTGCATGATAGTATACATGTTAGAATGCCATTCTCCCAAATCATCCCACCCTCTCCCTCTCCCTAAATACTGTAGCCTAATTTTTAGAAGGTGATGGCCCATCTCTGTGCCAAGGAAGGACTAAACGCCATCAGTTTTCTCTTCTCGAATTCTCACTTTCCTTTTGCCTGAGTCACTTTTTAGTCACCTCCAAATTTCTAAAAATTCTCAGCTTTTGCTTTCAGTGTCTTCATTATCTCCTTGTCTAAATGTGCAATTACAGTTTTTTCATATTGGATCACTTGATGTTGTCCAACAGATCATGATGTTCTGTCCTTTTTTTTTTTTTTTTCCCTTTTGTGAGCTCAAGTACAGATAGTTCTGACTGTCGTGTCTTTTAGTCACTGCCTTTTTTTCTGTGTGTTCCAAGCTGTTAATCCCATCAGCAAGGCTATGGCTTTTCCGGTGGTCATGTATGGATGTGAGAGTTGGACTGTGAAGAAAGTTGAGTGCTGAAGAATTGATGCTTTTGAACTGTGGTGTTGGAGAAGACTCTTGAGAGTCCCTTGGACTGCAAGGAGATCCAACCAGTCCATCATAAATGAAATCAGTCTTGGGTGTTCATTGGAAGGACTGATGCTAAAGCTGAAACTCCCAATACTTTGGCTACCTCATGTGAAGAGTTGACCTGTTGGAAAAGACCCTGATGCTGGGAAGGATTGGGGGCAGGAGGAGAAGGGGGTGACAGAGGATGAGATGGCTGGATGGCATCACCGACTCAATGGACATGAGTTTGAGTGAACTTCAGGAGTTGGTGATGGACAGGGAGGCCTGGTGTGCTGAAATTCATGGGGTCGCAAAGAGTCAGACATGACTGAGCGACAGAACTGAACTGAACTGAATCCCATCAGTGTGATCTCATTTAAGATATATTTTTTGTCTCCATATTTTTCATTTGCGATTTTAACATTCATTTCTCTCCTCCTCAAGGTCGTATTTTCCTCTGCTTCCTTGAGCATCTCGAGATGTTTGTAATAGTACCTAAACAGTGTCATCTGTTAATTTCATCATGTTTTTTCATTTCAGGATATTTATTTTTCTCCTGTTTAAGATTTTTTTGGGGGCTTTTTGCACACCTGAAAATTTTTAAATTAGAGTCCAGACATTGTAATTTTATAGTGTTATATGTTTTATGCTGGGTTTTGTAGTATTTTCTTAAAGAATGCTGAAACTCATATAGGCAAGCAGTTAAGTTACTTGGGATTAAACTGGTCTTTTTGAGGGTTTTTTTTTAAAGCCTTTCTGGTAGGGTCTAGAGTGGTTGTAATTCTAGGATTAAAGCCTCAACTATGATAGCAATAGTCTTCTAAGGGCTCAACCAGATTTCCCATGTGTTATGAGGTCTCTCCACTGTGATGGGAATGCAAACTACCCCAACTCTGTGTTTTGGGAATTGTGAAGTCCACATGTGTATGTGTGAACAAAGGTTCAAAGAACCTCTGCATGTCTCTGCAACCAACTTCTCTCCAGCATTCTGCCCTGCAAACTGTAAACCTCCCTAAACTTTGATTTCTGTCTCTCCAATTTATTAAGACTTCTAGGTTTCATTTATTATTATCTCGCTGGTGATGTAATCCCAAATCCTACAGGTAACAAGGTGGGCCAAATCTGTCTTTGTGTCCCTTCTTATTGGGATCAAAGCCATGCACTGTTTATGACCCTGTGTCAGGAAAAATCTGTTTCTTTCTCTGGCTTTCCAGTTGCTTATTTCCGTTTCCATACCAGTTAACCCTTCAAGTGGACAGCTGAGTATCAGGTTAGTTAGACAGTTCACCTGCTCTATGTAATCTCCAGAACTATTCCATGAGATAGATACTAATACCATCTTTATTTTATAAGTAAGGACACTGACTCTGAGAATGTTCGAGCTTCTTTCCCAAGATCACTGATCTGATAAATGGCAAGTCAAGATTCCAGCTTAGTATTATTTGATTCAAAGCCTGTGCAACACAATTATATTATTATGATATCTCAGGGTGATGTCCAGTTTGATTACAAATAGATTCATTTATTTTAAAAGATGAAACTCATTCTTTTACAAGTGGTTGACCAGTTTTCCCAGCACCACTTGTTAAAGAGATTGTCTTTACTCCATTGTATATTCTTGCCTCCTTTGTCAAAGATAAGGTGTCCATATGTGTGTGGATTTATCTCTGGGCTTTCTATTTTGTTCCATTGATCTATATGTCTGTCTTTGTGCCAGTACCATACTGTCTTGATGACTGTGGCTTTGTAGTAGAGCCTGAAGTCAGGCAAGTTGATTCCTCCAGTTCCATTCTTCTTTCTCAAGATTGCTTTGGCTATTCGAGGTTTTTTGTATTTCCATACAAATCTTGAAATTATTTGTTCTAGTTCTGTGAAAAATGTGGCTGGTAGCTTGATAGGGATTGCATTGAATTTGTAAATTGCTTTGGGTAGTATACTCATTTTCACTATATTGATTCTTCCGATCCATGAACATGGTATATTTCTCCATCTATTAGTGTCCTCTTTGATTTCTTTCATCAGTGTTTTATAGTTTTCTATATATAGGTCTTTAGTTTCAGAAACTATAAAACTCCTAGAGGAGAACATAGGCAAAACACTCTCAGACATAAATCACAGCAGGATCCTCTATGATCCACCTCCCAGAATTCTGGAAATAAAAGCAAAAATAAACAAATGGGATCTAATTAAAATTAAAAGCTTCTGCACAACAAAGGAAAATATAAGCAAGGTGAAAAGACAGCCTTCTGAATGGGAGAAAATAATAGCAAATGAAGCAACTGACAAACAACTAATCTCAAAAATATACAAGCAACTTATGCAGCTCAACTCCAGAAAAATAAACGACCCAATCAAAAAATGGGCCAAAGAACTAAATAGACATTTCTCCAAAGAAGACATACGGATGGCTAACAAACACATGAAAAGATGCTCAACATCACTCATTATTAGAGAAATGCAAATCAAAACCACAATGAGGTACCACTTCACACCAGTCAGAATGGCTGCGATCCAAAAATCTGCAAGCAATAAATGCTGGAGAGGGTGTGGAGAAAAGGGAACCCTCCTACACTGTTGGTGGGAATGCAAACTAGTACAGCCACTATGGAGAACAGTGTGGAGATTCCTTAAAAAATTGCAAATAGAACTACCTTATGACCCAGCAATCCCACTGCTGGGCATACACACCGAGGAAACCAGAATTGAAAGAGACACATGTACCCCAATGTTCATCGCAGCACTGTTTATAATAGCCAGGACATGGAAACAACCTAGATGTCCATCAGCAGATGAATGGATAAGAAAGCTGTGGTACATATACACAATGGAGTATTACTCAGCCGTTAAAAAGAATTCATTTGAATCAGTTCTGATGAGATGGATGAAACTGGAGCCGATTATACAGAGTGAAGTAAGCCAGAAAGAAAAACACCAATACAGTATACTAACACATATACATGGAATTTAGGAAGATGGCAATGACGACCCTGTATGCAAGACAGGGAAAGAGACACAGATGTGTATAATAGACTTTTGGACTCAGAGGGAGAGGGAGAGGGTGGGATGATTTGGGAGAATGACATTCTAACATGTATACTATCATTTGAATCGAATCGCCAGTCTATGTCTGACGCAGGATGCAGCATGCTTGGGGCTGGTGCATGGGGATGACCCAGAAAGATGTTATGGGGAGGGAGGTGGGAGGGGGGTTCATGTTTGGGAATGCATGTAAGAATTAAAGATTTTAAAATTTAAAAAATAAAAAAAAAATTTAAAAAAAGATGAAACTCAGTTGAAACTAAAGGCTTATAAAAATTATTATCTTCTGATTTGTAATTACTGTATTCTTTTGGAATAGCTTGTGTATTACACTTAAAATTTCATCAAAAAATGAAGCACTCAACAGAGAAGTCCTGTATTATCCACACTCATTGTCTCCTTCTCTCTACACAACTCCTCCACCCACTTGGTTTAATAGTATTTTATTTTGCTATTTTAAAATTTTAATATGTTTATATACACAGTAGACATTTTAATAACTTTTGAAGTTATCTGTGTTGTTACATGAAGTGGCCTCCACCATGTTTCATAGTCAAAAAGCTGTAACCAATCTATTCAAGGTCTTGCTTTGTGACTTTGAATTAATTCCTTAAAGTAACAAGTATATAAATGAGTTGAGTTTTTTCATTCTGTCTTCCTTTTCAGTTCAGTCACTCAGTAGTGTCCGATTCTTTGCAAACCCAGGAACCACAGCACGCCATGCCTGCCTGTCCATCACCAACTCCTGGAGTTTACCCAAACTCATGCCCATTGAGTCGGTGATGCCATCCAACCATCTCATCCTCTGTCATCTCCTTCTCCTCCTGCCCTCAATCTTTCCCAGCATCAGGGTCTTTTCCAATGTGTCAACTCTTTGCATGAGGTGGCCAAAGTACTGGAGTTTCAGCTTCAGCATCAGTCCTTCCAACGAAATGTGTTATATAATGTACAATATTTATTAATTATATATTTTAAATAGTTAAATTATGTTTTCATCACCTGGAAGATAGCAATATTTCTCAGTGACAGTCACTCACTAAGGACCTGACTCTGTTTGCTAAGTAAATTTTATTTCATTTTCTTGTCAGCTATGTTGGGTCACATTTCAGGATTTGCACACACAGCTTAAAAATTAGTTAAGGAAATCACAATGGAATATTACCCTGCCATCAAAAAGAATATATTTGAATCAGTTCTAATGAGGTGAGTGAAACTGGAGCCTATTATACAGAGTGAAGTAAGTTGAAAGAAAAACACCCATACAGCAAACTAACGCATATATATGGAATTTAGAAAGATGGTAACGATAACCCTATATGCGAGACAGCAAAAGAGACACAGATGTATAGAACAGTCTTTTGGACTCTGTGGGAAAAGGCAAAGGTGTGATGATTTGAGAGAATAGCATTGAAACATGTATATTATCATATGTGAAACAGATCACCAGTCCAGGTTCAATGCATGAGATAGTGTGCTCAGGGCTGGTGCAGTGGGATGACCCAGAGGGATGGGCTGAGGAGGGAGGTGGGACGGGGGTTCAGGATGGGGAATACATGTATACCCATGGTTGATTCATGTCAATGTATGGCAAAAACCACCACAATATTGTAAAGTAATTAGCCTCCAATTAAAATAAAGTAATTTTTAAAAATTAAAAAATTAAAATAAAAAAAGAGGAAATCAGACAAGAGCAAATCAAATTATAACAATGTAGAATAGTTTTCTTTCCTAAACACATGCAGAAAGTTCTGTGGGGATTTGGGACTGAGAGTAGACCAGGTGGGGAATTGGACAAGGCTTCATGGAGGAGACCCATCTTTGAAGTAACAGTTGGATTTTGAGTGATTTTTTTATACAGTGTGACTACATTAACTCCCACCTGGCAATCGGTCCTTGTTGATCCTGATATGAGTTTTATTTCAATCTCCAAATACATTATTTTGGAGTCCCAAGGAGCTCCTTTCTTTTGTGATAAGAATGACCAGTGGCGTCAGGGAAGGGGCCTAACCTCCCCTTCCGCTGCCACCTCTTGCTTCAGCCTTTCGCCTTTCCCAGACGTCCAGCTGGGACATCCTCTCATCTCCAGACGCAGTGCTGGGTCTCACGCAGCCTCCACTGGGCAGGTGTCGGGGTGAGAGAAGATGGCTTCTCAGCCCTCCAGTGGACTCTGTTAAGAAAACGTTCGTGATTTTTTAAAAAAATGTTTGAGCCTCAATTAATGGTTGAAAAGGCTTTTTTATTCTTTCTGTTGTCCCTGTAAGTCTGTGGTCATGTATAGAAATCATATTATATATATAATTTCTATATTTCATATATTTATATGATGTAGAATAATGCATAATAATTGTGCAATAAATGTATAATGATGTATAATAATGTATAATTATATGTTTATATATTTATAAAATATATATATATGTTTGAGATGAAGTTTCAGTATGCCCCCTCCACCTTCCTTAATATATAGGATCTAATTCAATTTCTTTTAAGATCCTAGATTGACTTTTAAAAATTTCCAGTTATGACAACCAATTTAAATTAAAAGTTAAAATTACTTAGCACTTTTTATCAACAAATTTTTGTTATTCCTAAAAAAGTAGTATACTTTAGGAAGTACATAGAATGTCTTTATGCAAAATATGATACTATTTACATGTCCTAAGTAAAGTTGGATGCACTCTGAGTTGTTTATCCTGTTACCAAAGGTTTTTGTCATAATTTGTCATAATAACACGTTCATATTTCTTATTACATGTTGTAGCAATAATTGAGTTGTTACAGTATCAGTATGAAGATTTTTTATTTAAGCAGAGTTTTTTAGGTGAAAATAGCTCTGTTGTAATAATGGGCTGTAATCTTCGGTCTTTAGCAATCCTTCCAGAGGGTCATTATTGTAATTACTCACCAGGAGAATGAGCTGGCATCTACCCTTTCTTTCTGGCACTGCCTGCCTCCATTAAAAGCATTTCCCAATCAATTCTCAATGCTGCTGTCAACCTGTCTTTTCATTTTTGGCTTTGATCTCAAAGTTGCTTTCATTCTAAAGAGAGCAGGTCCAAATCCTCACTCTTTGCTTCAAAGCCTTTAACTGGATCATCCAAGATTTTTCAACTTCCTTCTGCCTTCATGTGTTTCTGTTCAGACATTCTAGCTAATGTCTTTCATGTCCGTTAGATGTCGAGGTCCATTCACTCCACCACTCTCCTCGGAAACGTCTCCAGGCCACCCCTCTTGACTCGGAAGTGTTCCGTGCATGCATCCAGCCGATGCTTGAAGCTCTCTCTAGTATCTAAATTACGCAACCGTCAAATCAACCAACCAACAAAAGCCATGCCATTGAACTGAAAGGGATTTGGAAATTTGGCCTTTAATCCAATTCTGGTATTCCCTTTGTTCCTCTGAATCTAATCTTGCCTTGTTTAGATATGACATAGGCATGACTTTATGGAAATTGTGCACATGTATCCATATATGGGGGCTTCCCTGGTAGCTCAGCTGGTAAGAATCTGCCTGCAATGCAGAATACCCTAGTTCAATTCCTGGGTCAGGAAGATCTGCTGGAGAAGGGATAGGCTACCTACTCCAATACTCTTGGGCTTCCCTGGTGGCTCAGATGGTAAAGAATCTGCCTGTGATGCGGGAGACCTGGATTCTGACCCTGGGTTGTGGAGGTTCCCTGGAGAAGGGAATGGCTACCCACTCCAGTATCCATATCTGGATGAATTTCCCTTTTAGAGGTCACTGGAGCAGGAATTTCTACTCAGCACTGCCAGGTTAGGTACTGTTTGGGGCAAGCCTACCTCCTTACCAATGTAACTCTGTAATATGTGATAATACCCACCTTACAGAGTTTTGTAACAAAGAGTTTAACATGTTGCTGAATCATCTTCATTAGTACACAGCATTGCCGTATCTTTCCATTTATTAATATGTGGCATCCCAGATGGTTCTAGTGATAATCTGCCTGCCAGTTCAGGAGAAACAAGAGACTTGGATTCAATCCTTTGATCAGGAAGATCCCCTATGGATGTGACTCACCACGGTCTGTCTACGCACAAGTTCTATGCCCACCGTTCCCATGATGCGCCAGCCACGTGGGATTCCAGAGGCTGGCGGGACAATGGACTGTTGTCTACTCTCTCGTTTTGGCCTTTCCTCAGTACTTCTGGTTGATGGCAGCTTGTGAGTTCTGCATTCCTTACCAGGATATCCTGTTTAAGCTAGCTCATGCAAGTGGTTACTCGGTGCCTGTCCAGGGAGGGCAGTTTCAGTCAGGGTTTCCCCTAACAACCGCATCCTTAGCTCAGACATGTAGGTGATCAAAGATCCATGTCCATCAGGGGATGTTTGTCAAGACACGCAATTAAAATGGGCTGGTCTGACCGGTCTCTTGATTGCTGCTAACAGCTTCATTATTTCTGCAGTGTATCTGCTCAGTGAGCATTACATTTGAGCCTCACAAGTAACCCATATAAGATAAGATAGCTGTTTCCATCTTTCAGATAGAACCACTAAGTCTCAGAAAAAAATCACACATGTATGCATTATAACTGTTGAGTGGTTGGAATAGGGTGTCTTGTTGCCTCCTGTGTCCACCTGACTTCAGTTTTGAGGTGAAAGTGGTATTCATTCTGTTATCAAATTCCTTTTGCATCTGCCACACGTCAGGCAGCAGATAGGTGCTGCGGATGTTAGGTGTGTAAATGGTGCTCTCTGCCCTCAGGGGCATCTGTGTTTAGACTCTTGAACGGGCTTTGCGCATGTTCTGAATCAGGCCAGTCCTCATGACCTGGCATGTGAGCTCTGCAATCTGACACTGGAGTGGTGTTTTTCACTCTTCTCACTGTTTCACTTCAGCTACCTCTCAGCAGAATCAGTCACTTTCAGAATCATTTGGATCCCACTTAAATATGTGAAAGTCTCTCATTCGTGTCCAACTCTTCGCAATCCCGTGAACCGTAGCCTGTTATGCCCCTCTGTCCATGGAATTCTCCAGGCAAGAGTACTGGAGTGGGTTGCCAATTCCTTCTCCAGGGGATCTTCCCAACCCAGAGGCTGAACCCGAGTCTCATGCAATGCAGGCGTATTCTTTTCTCCCCTCTATATGTCAACTCCTCCTCATCTTCAAGGCTTAGCTCAAGTCTAATTCTCTTCTAACGTTTTATCCTGTGAGCTATCAGAACATGTTATCTGTAAGCCTTTTGTAATCAATTCACTTATTACAGCTGTCAGAGATGCTGGTGTCCATTCTTCACTCCCCCACTGACTATGATGTCATTGGAGGAATACAGCAGGGCCTAAGCATCCTTGCTGACCCCACCCCATATAGGGCCCTGCATGTAGTAGGTTATCCTCCCATATTTGTTGAGTGTGTAGATGAATTAATCTGGTATAGGAAAAGGCAACCTACTCCAGTATACTTGCCTGGAAAACTCCATGGGCAGAGGATCCTGGCAGGCTACAGTCCATGGGTTTGCAAAGAGTCAGACATGACTGAGCGGCTGAGCACACACGCGCATGGATAAATTAATAGATATTTTAAAATTAGCCTATTTCTTTGGGTCTTTATTATAAGATTAGAGTGCAAAAAATTGATATTTTTATATCCAAAACATATTAAATATCTTTGTAAAAATTGAATCTTATTTCTAAGTAACAGCATATATTTTCACCTACTGGCTTTTTAAAATTAAAATAATCATTTTCTCCTCCAGGTAACAAGAAAGTAGCTCAAGGGACTGCAGAACTTACAGACACAAAGAAAGATGTATAGGCACATTATTTCATGCTTGGATCTTATTTCAACTGCTACCTGAATGGCTGTGTTAATTCAGTACCAAACCTGTTCCACATCCATAGCAGTCCAAAGGGAAATTGAGTTACTAATATAAACTAAGGTAGCAAATGTTGCTTTTCACCGTGTGTCAGATTTTTACAGAAACACGCAAGAAATGTTTCCTATGAAACAACATGGAAGAAGGAAGTTTGTCCAGTTTAGATTCGTTTGGCCGTTAGCTCATCCTCATCGGTTCTGGTTTGGATTTCAGATGTTATTAGATCTGTAACCGCATTCTCTTTCTCATTCGAGGCTATGGGCTACAGCGTGTGATAAGGCGTTGCTCATAAGGTTCCCATGTATATTCTGCCTAGTACCTCACAGAGTCTCAGTGAATGAATACTGAGGTGAAGCTGTAAAAGTTTATCTAAAGGTCCCACGTGCTGAAGACAGAGTGTGCCATGGTTGAGGCAGCTGCCTTGTAATTAATGAATGCTTTAAAGCGGCGGTTTTAGGGAAGAAGCGGAGTTTGAAATAGAAATGATTGTGAATGAAATGCAACCGTCAGGAAAAATATTATGAATCAGTCAGTCAAGAGCAAAAATACTTTTTTTTTTTCCCAGCTGTTTAGAAGACTTTCTAAATAATAAGCATTTCAGCACGATCATTTATCATCATCGTCATCACTGCCTATTTGGTGAGAATCCACTGTGTATTATACACCTACAAGTGCTTTTTATATAATCGTACAACCCTATGACAAACGTATTATCATCTCCATTTTGTGGATGAGAAAACTTAAAGCCTTTGAGACGCTGTGTAGCTTCTGCTTTGACCTTTGCTAGTTTCATAAAAACTTTTGATCAGCCACTATATCATGCAGCCCTTTAGATCACTTTGGAAAAATTAAACATCAGTTGAGTATGCATTTTAAAGCATCTGTTTACCTTTCATGCTAATTAGGGCCCATTTGAAAGAGACTTCATGTCCAATTCTTTGAGACCCCGTGGACTGTGGCACACCAGGCTTCCCTCTCCTTCACTGTCTCCCAGAGTTTGCTCAGACTCATATCCATTGAGTCAGTGATGCTATCTATCCATCCCATCCTCTGTCGTTCCCTTCTCCTCTTGCCCTCAGTCTTTCCAAGCATCAGGGTCCTTTCCAGTGAGTCAGCTCTTCACATCAGGTAGTCAAAGTACTGGAACTCCCACTTCAGCATCAGTCCTTCCAATGAAAAGCAGGGCTGACTTCCTTTAGGGTGGACTCCTCTGCCCTCTCCGGTTTCCGAGGGACCGAGGCATCTCCAGCACCACGCCTTGAATGTGTGTGTGTCTGCTTTCTCCTTTCCCTGTGTGTACGGCACCCCGTGATGGTGCTGGCACTGCTATTGTGAACTAAAGGGATATGGCAGTCACACTTGAGCACAGGAGAGACTCAGTAACTGCTGCAGTGCAGCTGGCGACGGAAAGTGGAGTCCGCGCGGAGCTCAGAGCAGGAGCGACTGAGGGGCTTTGGTGGCTGGAAGTCGCACTAACAATGAGACGTTTCACTCTCGTTAGGTGTCTCCACAGCAGGCGCTGGGTTGGGGGGTCAAGAAATCGTATGCCACACAGAGGAAACAGTATGAAGAAATGAGAAAAAATATAGAGCTTTGAAGGAGTTGAAAAGTTCTGCCATAATTGGAGCACAGAGAGTGAAGGAGGAGTTACTGTAAAATGGAGGCAAGAATAGAGAGGGATATCCAGGGGCAAATTGAGGCTGACAAACAATATTTTCATCGTTTATAGATAAACTAGTAGAGATTCTTATCATGGGCAGTGGGATCTAAATAGAGACAGAGGGTGGAAACAGTTATCTTAATTACCTTTTTTTTTAGTGAAAGATTTTTAAAATGCAGTGGTTTACTCCAAGAAGTTATAAAAGTTGTTATAATTTCCAGGTGGAGTCTTGAATGTGACTGGTTTCCCTGTGACTCACAATTAACAATACATCTTTTATTTTAATGTTTCTTTCCCTCTTTGCCATGCTCAGTTCTTTCACCACCGCACTTTCTGTGGCCCTACCTCGTCTACCCTGCGATGTAAAGTTCTGGTCCTCATTTTCCCCACAATTTCTAGGGCAGCACAGTCAAAACGAGCAGTAATGGAATTTCGGTGTGTCTACAGATCTTGAAAGATTTGACTCTTTAAGTTTCTATTCATTAGCATTCTTTGAACTCATCCCCCCCCCCTTTTATTCATCTCTGCTAGACGGTAATCAAACGGATCAAATTCTAAGAGTAACAGTTGACTTGTACAGTGCCACATGGTGGGTAGCAGGCTTGATGCGGCGTGACTCTGAGAGAAGTCATTTGGCATTGACTACAGTAGGCAGGGAGTCAAAGGAGCAGCACATCCCACCTTCACAACTGAGTATGAAAGCTGTAAAATTGATTTTGTTGCAAAGTGCACTGATATTATCTGACAGTTATTTCAATGTATGGCTTGAAATCTTTCAACCTCTGAACAAGTATCTATGTTAGTGGTTTTAGAAAAGGGTAATGAAAAAAGAAAAAGGAACTCAGAGGTTGTAATTGAGCATGACACCAATATTGATGTAAATAAGATCTGGCCTCAAATTCAGTTATTAAACAAATTATGTCAAAATATGTTTAAAAAAAATCTACATCTAACTGAATTAATGTGAAGTTTGGTTTAGGAAGAAAATATAGGAAAATCTGAAATGTAATATAAAGAAAATATTAGATCAGGGAATTCTCATCCATCCTGGAAGAAACCAGAGGGATAAACTAGATTGAAAGAGGAGACTGTTGGACGAACAGATACTGGAGCACAGAACAGAGATATTTCTTGGTTGATCCAGAGAAATCAAATCTTCTATTCAAAGTGGTCAAGAATAGGTGCTAGCTCTTGAGGGAAAGACTTAATTGGTAGATAGCCTGAGCAGAATTAAAAATGGATTGGAATTTATACATGAATAAATTCTTCGTATGCCATAGAAACCTTGGAAGATATGTGCATTCTCATTCTTCACTGTTACTGGTTATGGGGCCTACCTCTGTATGGAGAATCATTAGAACCTACTTAGGTATGCCAAGGTGGGTTCTGTGATTCTTTATTCTCTCTGTATGTTCTTTCTGACAGAAAATCATCACCACCACGGGAACAGGAACTGAGTCTGTTGTGTGCACTGAATCTTCAGTGCCTAGCATCATACATGGGAAATTATAAGAGCTTAATACACACTGGCTAGATGTCTATTTCATGAGTCAGAATGTAGGAGACAGGAAGCTAGGACTTTCCCCTAGGGTTATAGCTATGAATTATTTTGGAATATTAAAATTTTAAAATCACTGGTTATATTAGTATATATATATAGTAACATAGGTAGTAGATAATGGAATATTATGTTATATAGTTATTGGTTCTATTAATTATACCTGTTGGATTTAGATTGTGCTTTTGAATAGTAAATTATCATAATGAACATTTGTCTTGTTTTATATCTGCACCTCATTTGGTCAAGGTGAATGAGGCATATCTTTCATAACCATTCACTGTTAGTTGTGGGTATGCTGAAATCAGATCTATCAGAGATTTATCTGTGGAAACATTCATAGTTTGACAAATATTAAATAGCTTACTGCCAAGCAGTGCTAATAATTATGGCATAACCCTTAAACTTTCTGAATACGATTTTGCCTTTATATTGAAAACGGCTTATTTTTTCTTGCAAAAAAATGTATATCTAACCACAAGTTTATTATGCCAAAGGGGTAGTTGGGGGGAGAGGGGTAAATTAGGTGGTTCAGATAAACATATACACACTACTATGTATAATATAGGGGTTCTCTGGTGGGTCAATACTTCGGCCACCTGATGAGAAGAGCTGACTCATTTTTAAAGACCCTGATTGGGGAAAGATTGAGGGCAGGAGGAGAAGGGGACAACAGAGGATGAGATGGTTGGATGGCATCACCGGCTCAATGGACATGGGTTTGAGTGAGCTCCGGGAGCTGGTGATGGACAGGGAGGCCTGGCGTGCTGCAGTCCGTGGGGTGGCAAAGAGTCGGGCACAACTGAGCAACTGAACTGAACTGAATTGTACTGGTGGCTCAGATGGTAAAGAATCTGCCTGCAATGTGAGAGAGTCAGGTTTGATCCCTGGGTTGAGAAGATCCATAAAATAGGTAATTAGCAAAGACCTACTACTGTATAGCACCGGGAACTCTACTCAATATTCTCTAATAACCTATATGGGTAAAAAAATCTGAAAAAGGAGAGATGTGTGTATATGTGTTGAAAGTGGAAAGTGAAAGTTGCTCAGTCGTGTCAGACTTTTTGTGACCCCAACTGGAGTGGGTAGCCTTTCCCTTCTTCAGGGGATCTTCCCAACCTAGGGATTGAATCCAGGTCTTCCACACTGCAGGTCGATTCTTTACCTGCTGAGCCATCAGGTAAGCCCAAGAATACTGGAGTGGGTAGCCTATCCCTTCTCCAGCGGATCTTTCCGACTTAGGAATTGAACTGGCGTCTCCTGCATTGCTGGTGGATTCTTTACAAATGAGCTATGAGGGAAACCATATACACATACCTACATATATATATGTGAAACTGAATCACTTTGCTATACACCTGAAACTTAATGCAATTTTGTAAATCACCTCTTGTTCAGTCACTAAGTCATGTCTGACTCTTTGCCACCCTGTGGACTGCATGCAACACTCCAGGCTCCACTGTCTTCCACTATGTCCTGGAGTTTGCTCAAATTCATGTCCGTTAAGTTGGTGATGCTATCTAACCATCTCATCCTCTGCTGCCCCATTCTCCTTTGCCTTCAATCTTTCCCAGCATCAGGGTCTTTTCTGAGTCCACTCTTACATTTACATTATATTTGTATACAATCTAACCCTTTCCTAAATAATGATAAAATAAGTGAAAGAGTACTCTAAAATTGATCTAAACTAACTAAATGGTTTCTAGACAGCCAATGTCTAAGGATAAGTAAGAATTTTTGAAGACTTTTAAAAAATGAATTTTATTACATTTTTATACTATTCCAGGTTTTTAAAAACTCTGAGTAATCATTCAAGTACAACCAGTTGCTGATGAGTAAACCCTGATATGCACACATGCAAAGAAATGCAGTCGGTACTGCTTCCCATTTCAGAAGAAGAAGAGGAAGACTGAAACACTGAAGTCTCTGTTTTTGGCAGATAGACTTGTGATCTCTTCATATTTTCCCCTCTCAGCAGTAAGCCTTTGTCACCTTCAAGATTTTACCAAACACACAGGCTAGTAAGTGAGCCAGGCGCCTCCTCGTGGATGCTGGCAGGAGGCCTGAGGCTTCTGGGTCGCAGCCCAAGCTCTCACCCACGCGCATCATGGCCGGCAGCACCTTTGTGCAGGGTCCCCACGCGCCCAATGTCCCGTGGAGGTGACCTGGCAGGCTCCTCCCAGATGGATGAGTGTGCACAGGTCTGTGTCACAGCCAGGGAGCTCTGTACTTTGCAAATCTGCCACTTTTATAGTAAACAGGCTGCTATTTGTCATGGAGGCACGTCACCTCGCTCCCCAACGTCCATCTATGCAAACACATTCCTGATAAACAGCTGCGGTAAAGAGCGCTCAGAGCCTAGAATCCTTGGCAAGCTCACTAGTACTGTGCAGAGTCCCTCAGGGCTCAGCATTGCTGCCTGTCCCAACCTTCACACTGGGACCCAGCGCAGAAACCGACTGGGGGACAGTAATAGCCAAGCCAGAAGGTCTTTTTGTAAGCGCAGGAGTTTGCTGTGGGACCGGTACCGTTCAGACGCGAAACCCTGGAGTATAGGGCTTCTGGGACACAACCAGACCGATTTACAGGTAGTTCAGTTCAGTTCAGGCGCTCACTCGTGTCCGAGTCTTTGCGACCCCATGAATCGCAGCCCCCAGGCTTCTCTGTCGATCACCAACTCCCGGAGTTTACTCAAACTCATGTCCATAGCCTTGACTAGACAGACCTTTGTTGGCAAACTAATGTCTCTGCTTTTGAATATGCTGTCTAGGTTGGTCATAACTTTCCTTACAAGGAGTAAGCCTCTTTTAATTTCATGGCTACAAATCACCATCTGCAGTGATTTTGGAGCCCAAAAAAATAAAGTCTGACACTGTTTCCCCATCTATTTCCCATGAAGTGATGGGACCAGATGCCATGATCTTCATTTTCTGAATGTTAAGCTTTAAGCCAACTTTTCCACTCTCCTCTTTCACTTTCATCAAGAGGCTGTTTACTTCTTCACTTTCTGCCATGAGGGTGTTGTCATCTGCATATCTGAGGTTATTGATATTTCTCCTGGCAATCTTGATTCCAGCTTGTGCTTCTTCCAGCCCAGCCTTTCTCATGATGTACTCTGCATATAAGTTAAATAAGCAGGGTGACAATATACAGCCTTACGTACTCCTTTTCCTATTTGGAACCAGTCTGTTGTTCCATGTCCAGTTCTAACTGTTGCCTCCTGACCTGCATATAGGTTTCTCAAGAGGCAGGTCAGGTGATCTGGGATTCCCATCTCTTTCAAAATTTTCCACAGTTCATTGTGATCCACACAGTCAAAGGCTTTGGCTAGGTAGTATTTATGCTTTAAAAAATTCATAAAAATTAAATTAATTATACATTCAGTTCACTTCAGTTGCTCACTCATGTCCAACTCTTGTAGACCCTATGGAGTGCAGCATGCCAGTCCTCCCTGTCCATCACCACCTCCTGGAGCTTACTCAAACTAATGTCCATTGAGTTGGTGATGCCATCCAACCATCTCATCCTCTGTCGTCCCCTTCTCCTCCCACCTTCAATCATTCCCAACATCAGGGTCTTTTCAAATGATTCAGTTCTTTGCATTAGGTGGCCAAAGTATTGGAGTTTGAGCCTCAACATCAGTCCTTTCAGTGAATATTTAGGACTGATTTCTTTTAGGATAGACTGGTTTGATCTCCTTGTACTCCAAGGCACTCTCAAGAGATGTCTGCAACACCACAGTTCAAAAGCATCCATTCTAAGGTGCTCAGCTTTGTTTGTGGTCCAAGTCTCACAACCATACATGACTACTCGAGAAACCAAAGCTTTGACTAGATGGACATTTGTTGGCAAAGTAATGCCTCTGCTTTTTAATATGCTGTCTAGGTTGGTCATAACTTTTCTTTCAAAGAGCAAACATCTTTTAATTTCTTGGCTGCAGTCACTATCTTCAGTGATTTTGGACCCCACCAAAATAAAGTCTGTCACTGTTTCCATTGTTTCCCCATTTGCCATTTGTCAGTAAATCAGATATCATGATCCATAGCACCCTGCTTCTGTTGCTACTCAAAAGTGAAGCTCTTCCTAGCAATGACAGGGCACGGATATCTACTAGGCTTCGAATTCATAGCAGATGTGATCTCTGATGGTGTTCCACCTCTGTTTTAAAATCAATACTTCACCTTTTGATTATAAGGGGCCACGTACCTAGGGAAGAAGGGTCCCAGCAATCATCCACACCTTCATCCAGCAAATAGAATTTATTGAGTGCCTGCCATGACTCCTCTTTGAATGTGCTTCTGGATTTTTCTGCTTGAAAAGTATCATCAGTTCTCCACGGTTCTGCCATCCAGTCTTTCCCGGACTTGACCATTGTGTGCCGGTACCCCTGGAAGAATTGTGCCCAAAGGCCACTACTTTTGGATGCAAACAGCAAGCCCAGATTACTTGAGTGGAGACTGACAAGATGGCTGTTAGGCCTTTTCCTCAATTTCCCCTGGGCGTAACTGATTCCTCCTGCTTGCTTCCAATCCCAGTTAGAAGGTTTCCTGAAACTGAAATTGTGCTTCATCTCTTTTAGCTTAGTTCTTTTGTAGGAAAAAAATATTGTCACTTAAGAAAACAGGATGCGATGATAATATTTACATGTTGCCAGTCAAATAGAACAAAATACTACACCAGTGAAGAATGGTCTAAAAGGATTGCCTCCTTGCGAGTCCTAAGCGGAGTTATTTCTGTGGGTTGGGGCTGAGTGCCCTGTGCAGACTCACATGAAGCTTATTCATAGAGCTCTCGGTCCAAAGCAGACTGCAGGCGCAGTCTTTCCGGGGCAGAGGCAGGGATGTGCAGCACGAAGCTGGCAGTGTTTCCCCTGTTTCCCCGTCTCCTGACTGTTGGTGTCATTCTTACTAAATCAGAACTGATGAGAATGTGTCACATTCCCACAGGACAGCTGGCAGATTGGGAGGTGGCATTTTGGGGGATTACTCACTTTCTATAATAATTGTACATGGTGTTGGCTGAGATCTTCTGTGAAGGCGTTTGACACAAGAGACCATTTCTCTTCCGTCTCCGCTTTCCGTGGCTCTCCGGAACCTATGACACTCTGTGAATAGGTCTCATCCCGTTCTTCCCTGACTAGCCCTTGTTTATTTCTCTCACTGACCTGCTGTTCTCCACTGACCTCGTAAACCGGGATGTTCCTCCAGGGTGTTTTCTTTGTCTTGTCGCTGTTGTTGTTCATTCGCCACGCAATGTCCCACTCTCCGTGACCCCGTGGATTTCAGGTCGCCAGCCTTCCCGGTCCCTCACCATCTTCTGGAGTTTGCCCAAGTTCATGTCCATTGCATCAGTGATGCCATCCCACCATCTCATCCTCGGTCACCCTCTTCTCACCTCTCGTGCCTCTACAATTTCCTATTCAGTGATTTCCTCTACTCCCTTGGGGTTAATCACATGAACCTGCAGATTACTCTCAAATTTTTAGTTTCAGTTCTATGGCACTGTCTTGAATGTTAGAAGACTTGCGCTTACCTGTGATGAATTTTCACCTAGTTGTCCTCAAAACCCCTCAAATTCAGCACGTATGCCAACCGTGCCTATTATTTGTACCCTCATGCTCCATTCACTGAGCTTCAAAACCTTGGGTTTTCTCTGATTTACCCTTCCCCTTTTCGATTGTAGTTCAGATCCAGGTTGACAGCTTTATTAAGCCTTTCCTCTGTAATAGTCACTCTATCTGTCCCAAGCATAGACTCTTTGTTACTTGCACTTAACTTGCCATAATGAACTCCCAGCCTCACAGACTTAAACACTGCTGTGTCCCTTTCTCAGTTAGGGAATAGGAGCTACCACTGGGTTTTCAGAGAGTGAATTTACCGTAGTTGTAAGGAGAGAGGATCCCTGCAAGAGGATGCCGGGTGTTGGGGATCAAAGGCAATAGATTGCGTTTATCAGAACTAAGAAGCTCTCAAAACTGGGGTTCAGATCTCTGAAAGGGCAAGGGTGAGGCTGGTCCTCATTGTTTAAAAGAAGCTACTCGCTGGGAAGTACAGCTGGTGTGGGAGGAAGTGCTGCCTCGCGAAGAAGCTTCCCCTGGTGGCTCCGTGCTCACCGAACATCAACCAAAGAGGATTAAGGAAGCTGCTCCCCTTTCCTCCTGTGGGCCGGTCCCCTGCCAGCACCTTCTTTTGCATAGTCTAGCCAGATTCCAGCTGGGAAAGGGGTCTGATTAGTTTCGTATGTCAAACCCCAGCCAACGCATTAGAGTATGGAGAAAGATGGTGAATTTGGAATTGAGAAATGCTAGTTAAGTCATCCCTATAGAACGCCCTTCAGTTACACATCTTACATACGCACCCTTTTACACACATATTCGAACTATCCCACCACAGCAGTGAATACTTCATAACTACACCTAGCAAGGAACAACCGTTCATACAAGTGTATACAAAGGCTGTCTTAGCCTTCTCTGCAAAATGGAAGACACACGTTCCAACAATTTATTCCTAATTCCTTAAGATACATATAGATAGATAGATCATGTTTATATTCATATAAAAGATAAGTTGTAAGGTTAGCCATAAAGATAACTAAAGGGAATCAGGAAGGAGGAAAAGGAAGTTATTATTACATATGCATACAAATATGCATACACATACACGCGTGTGTGTGTGTGTGTGTATATATATATATATATAGAGAGAGAGAGAGACAGAGAGAACTTCATACAGTTCTCAATCTGTAACTGGTGATGAGAATTTCAAACATCTTTTTTTTCTGTTATGCATCCTATTTATCCTTTGTTTTCACTCAGCAATAATTTAAGTTTGAAGGATTTTTTTTTTTAAATTATTTTATCGAGTGACCCAAATCTGCATTCTCTATGGCTCTAAATACAGAAATCTTCACTGCATTGCCATAGCTTGTAGGAACTTTCACTCTGGAGCATGGAAATACTAAGAGGTACCATTGAAAACCCTCGTATAGCACATCAATTTCCTGCCATCATCAGGGTGCACTAACCACCCTCAGGATGCTGCTCCAGCCAACACAATAACCCCCTTTTTTTCCCCTGTTAATTCAACGTTTGTGGAACTTAACTGTTAGTATGTGTAACTATTTTTGTGTTTTCTGGTGGAAACCCTGCTCTCCTGGGTCCTTTCAAACCAGCAGAGCTGGAAGCGGGGAAGCCGGAGTCAGGCATTCTATGAGCGGGTTACTCGATGCAGTTCTGAACACAGCCACACCCACGCTCCTGCCTTGAATCTGCACCCGAGTTTTCTGGCTCTTCCAGAGTACATGCAGGAGGTCTCTCAGACAGCACCTCATCCTCTCAATCTTTGTCACTAGTTGGGTCTAGTCACCATTCCAGCAAGAGGGCTGCCTCTGGGTGATGAGACAGTGATAAGAGAGAAGTCAGCGGGCACAGCTCATTGCCATACTCCCTGCTCAGGGACGTGAGTTCACTGTTCAGAAGCTAGGTGTGTGAGCCCCGTGCAGTCACTAGGATGTTTTTGGATGGTGGTGCTGTTAGAAACGGACAGGAAAGACATTCTGGATCCGGTAAATCAATTTCAATTCAAAGGCAATAATTTTCAGCAGAGGTGTATGTTTCCCTTACCGCAGTCATGCTATTAGATGGTGTAGGACGCTTCAAAGAGTCTTAGAGGAATATTCACTGTGACTGATGGTAGGAAGCATCTGTATCTTTCTTAGAAGCTTTATGGTGAGGGCCTGCAGTGGTCACGTCCTTGCTGTCCTTGCCTCTGATGGTACGAATGATGACAAAGTCTATGTGATCAAATGGATGGGGCACTTTGAGAAGAAGAATCACAACTTCAGGGTGTCTTCAAAAGACCAAAGAACTTCTGTGTTGATGTAAAAAACTAAAAGAAGGGTTTTTGTGCTTTCTTTTTTTTTTTTTTTCTCTCTTTTTTCTCCTTGAAGCTCTGGGGCTGACTTACAGAAAATCAAATCCAAAATCACATAGAATTGCAACAAGTGACGGAATTACAGCTAAGTTCACAGACTCTTCTCATCTCCATGTGAAAGGTGGACTATTGATTAGAAAGACACTGGACCTGAGACTTGAAGCAGATCAAATAGGTAGATTCAGACAAAGCTGATGGCGAGCTCTCCAGTCTGCCTAACGTCTCCATGCCAGTGACAACAGCCCTTCTCCCTTCTCTGCCTTGCTGGCTTGAAGAAGTGGCTGCTGTGGGTTCCTTAGTTGGGCCAAATAAACTGGTTCTTGGAGTGCCAACAGAATCCAGATGCTGGAGAAAACAGCAGCCTCTGTGACAAAGAACGACTCCTGGGATACTTGTGTTCATGTCGTATCGCTGACACAAACAGCAAGGCAAGCCAGCAGAGATGAGAAGGTCTCCAGCCTTCTCTCACATGCCAGACTCACCCACATGTCTCTATACTCAGAATCTAGCAAAAGCCAATCAGCAAACGAGCTTGGGAAATAAGTTTTCAGAGTTCCATCCCTCCCACCATCAATAGCTGAGTGTAGAAGGGTGAGTAGGATGTTGAGAAAAAAAAAAAGAAAAAAATGCCCAAATGCTTGACAGCCCTGCCCAGCTGTTATGGAAGACTATAGGTTGGAAGCTCATCCATAGCACTTCCCCGATGGTCCCAGTCCCCTTGATTAAAATCCTGTAGTTGTTGTTTAGTCCCTCAGTTGTATCCGACTGTTTTGTGACCTCATGGACTGTAGCCCTCCAGGCTACCCTGTCCATGGGATTTTCCAGGCAAGATTACTGGAATGAGTTGCCGTTTCCCCCTCCGGGGTATCTCCCTGACTCAAGGACCAAGCCCACTTTTCTGAGTTGGCAGGCAGGATTCTTTACTGCTGAGCAACTAGGGAAGCCTGTAATATAGACTTTGTGCTGCTTTGAGGATCACTAGTCTCATCCTGCCATGCGCTTGGATAATGAGCAGCCACGATACATTTTCTCATAATAGGTATAGCACCTTCCCTTTCTTCTGGAGGAAGCAGTCTAAGGGCAAAGAGGACTTTCCCCCCGGGCTCTACCAGAATGCATGGCAACTTTGTGAGAGGAAAAAAATATTCCTTCCCATCATATAGACTGAAGTAAGATAGCAGCCTCGGGTTCTACCATAATGTCTGTCTGCTTAATTTGATTCACTTTCCTTTGCTCATTACGTTACCTAGATAGACACATTTCATCTCACGTAGCCAGTTTGAAAGTGTGTGCTCTTGGTCACAAATGCATTGGATGAAGTGTGGGTGGAATAAAATTACGACTTTGACTGGGGAAGCAGCTCTCTGTGCAGTCTAGGCTGGCTGTATGTCGGGAAGGGCATCATCCTTGTGTTCAAAGGACAAGTCATCTCTGTGGGTGTGATGCTAATGCGAAGCGCCAAGGGGATCATAGGCTTTTTTTGTTTTTGTTTTTGCTAAAATTCATGGATTGCCTCATAAATGAAGAAAACAATTAAATACCCTTTTTGTGGTTGGTTTTATTTGCTTCTAAAGGGCACATGTTAACGATGTTGTTTTTGAGTCATTTATCATGGACCACTCCAAGCTCAAGGTCAGGACCCCAGAGCGTACTGCCTTCCCTTGGCATTTACTTAGGAACCACAATGCCATTTATAGCTGCCATCCATTTACAAAAGTGAAACAAACACACTTGTACATAATTAATAGTGAAAATGAGGTGAAGCGTTTAATAAAAAAAAATGCAATATGCTCCAACCTGAAATGTTTACTACTTTCTAACGTGAACATACAGATTTTCTTAATTTGAAGTTTAAGCATTTTTGTAAAGAACTTTTCATTTCTATCATGTGATACCAGACTCGAAAACACTGTCAGTAGCATTTCTCTAGCAAAGCTAAATATAGTGTGATAGGTCACCCTGACTAATTGTGCTTCCAAGAAGCGAGGTAACAGGGGGATGCTGACAGGGGGGTGCATTGGTCTCTTCATGCTCAGCTATGAGTTTCTGCTCCTTGGACAGAGGTTTGTTGCTGTTCAGTTGCCATCCTGTCCCACTCTTTGAGACTTCATGGACTGCAGCATGCCAGGCTCCCCTGTCCTGCACTATCTCCTGGAGTTTGCTCAAGTTCATGTCCATTGAGTTGGTGATACCATCCAACCATCTCATGTTCTGTCATCCCCTTCTCCTCTTGCCCTTAGTCTTTCCCAGCATCAGGGTCTTTTCCAGTGAGTTGGCTCTTCTCATCAGGTAGTCAAAGTATTGGAGCTTCAGCTTTAGCATCAGTCCTTCCAGTGAATATTCTGGACTGATTTCCTTTAGGATGGACTGGTTGGATCTCCTTGCAGTCCAAAACTGCAACAGTCCTCCAGCACCAAGAGTCCTCCAGCACCACAGTTCAGTCCAGCTCTCACATCCATACATGACTACCGGAAAAAGTATTCTTGCCTGGAGAATCCCATGGACAGAGGAGCCTGGCAAGCTACAGTCTGTGGGGTTGCAAAGAGTCGGACATGACTGAAGCGACTTAACACACACGCAGGATAGAGGTCAGTGGTACTTAAACTGGTCCCTTCACCCTGGACTGTGTGCCAGCACGGGTACAGAGAATGGAGCCTGTGTTGGGATTGCTCTCCGAGGCCCTTGTTCAGACTGACCGACATGAGTGTGAATGGGTGAAGCTACAAATGACAGATAAATCAGAGCGTTCCGACATAATCTCAGAAGTTCCTGGGCCAGGGTAGGGCATGGCAAGATTCTGGGTGATCTTTTTATGGGAATAGTTTATCAGTTCAACTCAATTTTCCCATGTGTTGAGAGAGGCTTGACTCAGAAGTCCTCGGATCTTTCTCACAGTTTCTGCCGAATTTTACATTTCCTGTAAGTCACGTGCCCTTGGTGAGGGGAAGGGCTGCAGCGTGCCTGTCGAAAGACTTTGAACCCTACGTAACGACAGTGCCAACTAGAGGGCATGCTTGTAACAGGCTGCCGGGAATCTCCTCCTGAATATAAGTCTTGTTTGAAGTCACATAACTTTCTAGAATAGCCTGATGCAAAGCCATTTACGTGTCAATGTAGAGATTTAAAATCACTCTTCAGCATGGATTTTTAAGCCCCGCCTTCTCTCTCTCTTTCTACTCAAAGGAACATTTTCTTTGCCTGCTTTGTGTTGGTGATTTAAAGTGGTTTTTATGTCATCATGAATTACTGCTGCTTTCCCTCGGTGATTTACATTTTTGCGTGTTGCTCAGAAATTATCCTGTGCGGTTTGATAAAACACACTCCATGGGTCTGAAACTGCCTTCTCGCCTGTTAGGTCGTGAGCTCTAGAATGGACACTGCTCCTCAGCTTCTTACAGTGCTTCCATGCCTGCCCCTCGTGTGCAGAGTAAAAGCCCCATGCCTTGATTTGCACTTCTTTGATCTGTGCAGCCTGTGGTCGTTTTCTGTTCCCACAATGGCCCACATTTCAGGTGTATCGCACTACTCAGAGCTCCCCTATATTCCCCACCCCCGAGCACTCCCTTACAGCCCATGCAACCTCTCAACAGTCTCACTCCTGTCAATCGACTGCTGCTGTCTGTTTCCCAGTCTCTGCCTGACTAGACTGTGAGCACTGTGCAGGGTATTTATTCCATGGATTTTCAGAAATGCACGGTCCTTCAGGGTGCACAGCACACACTCAGTCTCCATGTGTAGAATCAATACACCCATGAACTTGTGAACACACTGCGCCGCCCTGCAGCACGGTAAACAGTTACCAGGTTGCACTGGATCAGACTGAAGAGGGTGCGCCAGAGGGAACCCGTGGGACAAGGAGTCAGGCTCCAAGGACGCGCTGTTGTCTTGCACACGCCTCCGTGGTCTCTTCTCTTTCCCAGTAAGATCCTTCTCGCCAGAATCATGATGCAGAAATCGATCAAGCCACATCGGGCAATAAGAGCGTGAGATTAGAAGCACCCCAAGTAGGAACTGTTTTCATGCTGTGATCAATGGATTCCTCACAAGCTTTTCCATGGATTCAATTAAATAAGCCACAGACTAACAGATCCTTATTTGACGGACAGTTTATTAATCAAATTATACTACTTAGAATGGCTTAAAACTGTTAAGTACATTGGAATACTTGGTGATTATTCTCTCAATATTATATATCTATTGATATAACTTGCACTCAAGCATAGTATGTCAGTCATGAAAATTTGCTAAAGGACAGATTTCATTTACTGTTCAGGAGGGATTCTAATTTGTCTAAATTCCTCTTTATATTTTTTAAAATATGAGGAGTGAGCAGTGGCCCTGTAAATTGTGAAGTAGTTTTTTAAAGAGACAGGAAGTAAAAATACCTCTTAAATCTCAGTGGCAAAAAGACGCTGTGGAAAGTGTATTTAACACACTAAAAAGATTTTTACTGGAATAAATCTCCTTTGCTAGTGCTGTTTATATATGTAGTACCAAAGGACTTTTGATTTTAACAGGATTACCCACCGTGAAAACTGGGAATGGGGTGTCTTTCTGAGTCCACTTTATCTCGTCTCAGAAGCCATCTTTATACTCGTCTCATTACAAGTATCCCTGTATTTCTATCTCTCAACATCTCTCTCAACGAACACTTAGAGAATATTCAGAAATCTCATTTAAATTGTTTATAATGACTAACACGTAAGTTAACGATCCTAAAGGTATTTTAAAGACTCAAATATTTAAATACAATAAAGAAATATTTGTAATTGACATTTAGTCATAAATCAAAACTCAGTGATTAAACCATACACATGTTCTCACACTTACACACACATGTAAATAAAATCGATATGTGTCTGAAATCATTGTACACGCCATCCATATACTATACGCACTCTCCTTCCAGTGACTGCAATGTGTGTGTTCCTTTTTAGATGGAAAATAACTGAACTGATGTGAGGTGCTTAAGAAAATTCCCTTCTCCTCTCTTGTTTAATAGCATATATTCTGATGAATGGCATCCTGGATCATAATGTTGACTTTACGGGAAAGGAGACATTACCTTCTAATGAAAAATCGGCTGTGAATGAATCATTCATAATTTCCTTGATAATCATTTACACTTGACTGCATTTTATAATGTTGAACAGAATGTAATCACACTTGATGACCTTTAAGCATTCTTTTAAATTGGGTATTTCTAAATGCAGTTTCTGCTCAATAAATACATGATATTTTATATGGCTTAATACCTGGAAACAGTCCAGTACATATGACGTAATTTCGTCTTCTGCTTTTTTAGGAAGATGTCATATTATCATCCTCAAAATAACTCTAAGCCTGCTAGTATGTTTTGCATTTATTTAAAATCTTGAAAAGAGTCAGTCGGTTCCTGAGGGGCATATACCAAGGATAGCATAATAAGTGCAATGAAAGACCTACCAGCTATCCTTAAGGTGCTGATAATTCAGATGGGAGGGACACAGATCCAGAGCAGGCCTTATACTTTAGTGACAACAAAGACTTCCATAGGGCACTGTGTTAGGCCCAAAGCCAGGTGGAAGTGAAAGTGCTGGTCACTCGTGTCTGACTGAAGCCTGCCAGGCTCCCCTGTCCATGGAATTCTCCAGACAAGAATACTGAAGTGGGTACCATTCCCTTCTCCAAGGGACCTTCCCGACCCAAGGATGGAACCCAGGTCTTCAGCATTGCAGGTGGATTCTTTATCAAAGCGCCATGTGGGAAACCCGTTTACCTGCAAAGCATGCCTCGTCTGACATTCTGCATACACCCACCAAGGAAGCTCAAAGCAAACTTAAATTCCTTCATGGCTGAAAATGGTTCTGCCTGTTTTATATGCAGTGTTTGAATAAGAATCTTCAAAAATGGCCTGAAAAAAATCAGGGGGTTCTTTGTGAAAAGCATTCTAGTAAGTAAGGAGACATGAATACTCTTTAAATTTTCTTTGTTTCATAGTGAATCTCCTCTGCAAAATTAGACTGGAATATCATTTTCCACATGAAACAATTTGGTCTGAAAGAATGCCCCCACAATATTTAGTCTAACATTGGATATATGAATGGATTTTGAATGTTAAATGCTATTTGATGGATGCAAATACCGTTCAAGTTTTCACATCACCTATTCAAATCTTCCAGCTTAGAAACATGCTTAGTGTTAGGACAGTATGATGGAGATCAGAGTATTGAGGGTGTTAAGTTGAGATAAACAATTTGTATTAAAAATCTGAAAATTGGCTTAGACTCACAGGTCTCTCATAATGTCTTGGCTACTAATGTTGTGAATGTCTTTAAAAGCTCACTTTGATTCCCTACGGTTTCTGCTTTCAGACACATTGGAGAGAACTTTGGATTCAAACATTTGGCAGTAGATTTTTATTGAGGTTATGAAAGTAAGACCGTGAGGCATCAGTGGAACTGGCTAAAATGTGAAAAATCCAATTGCCCAGATGCTTTGCATCCTGAAAAGTGATTTCCTTAATTCAATCAACAGAAACTTATGGTTATTTTTCTTCCTTCTTTCTCTCCCACAAAAATGTTCTCTATTTTTTTTTAAATTGTAAAACTATTGAAAAGTTGAAGAGCTAGTATAAGCACCACATTTCTGCCCCCAAATGCACACATAGACATGAGATAAATGGCATATTTGTAAGAGTGTACATACATACATACATACATATATATATATACACACACATGTATATTTTACCAATCTATTTGAAATTTGCAGATGTCATACCATTTTTCTTCTAATATCTCAGCATTTATCCCTCTAATCTAAGGTTTCACGTCTCACATCATTACTATAATATCCAAGAAATGTAATATTGATTTAGTGATATTATTTAACATGCACCCCAGGAGCAGATGACCACATTTGTTCCCCAAGTGCCCTTTATGGCTGTTTTGTTGTCCTTTTCCTGGTTAAGGCAATTGCTGTCAGTTATCTTATCATGCCAGGCTATCTCATATTCCTTGAGTCTTCAGTGTGTTATAACTTTCTGCCGTTGCTTGCCTTCCACCACCTCTGCCTGACATTTTAAAACTTCAGTTGTCTCTTAGAATGTCCCACAACCTGGATTTTTCCCGAGGTTCTTCCTCATGATCCTATCTCGGTAAAAGTAAATGGCAAGTTGGTGCGTACGGTTCCTCGATGGCGTGTAACTCACCTTGCATCTCATCCGTGGGCACATGTCTTATCTTCTGATACTAGTGGTGCTGAGTTTCATCATCTGGGGACATGAAGTCCATCATATATCTCCCTTGTGAAGGCAACCTTTCTCTTGAGTAATTAGCAAATAAAAAGGGGGAGGGTGCCACTTTGAGATCATATGAATGTCTTATTCCACAACAGGTTTCGAAGGATCCACTGATATTCCTGTTCAAGTCAGTGTTGCATTTCGTGACTGGAAGTAGAAAGAGGCTTGATTTTATTATTTTTCCATTTACTCTTTCCCATCATTCTAGAAAGAAGAAAGTAGCCAGCAGCAGTCTATTACGCCAGCCTCTGCCTAGTTTTGATATATGCCCATCAGTCTTTGAAAACTTCCTGGTTCTTAAGCACAGAGTGTTCCAGGCTCATCTTTGATTTTCTGTGTCTTTGGATGCAGCTGTTAGGTGTCACGTTACTACAGATGTCTTTGCTTCTCAACTGTTTCAGTAAATATCAATACACTGGCACATGTGTGCACACGTGTCCTTTCATGAGCTTTTCCAGACGATCCCAATTCAAATCCAACACCGCAGAATTCTCCATCACCGTTCACTCTTCAGTATCTGTATCTATCCTCTTCCACAGGGAGAAACCACATTACTGGAGACATTAATATATCACGTCATTTATTTTATTCCATAGTTCACACTGAAAGGTGAGCTCTGAAGAATTTATGCTTTTGAACTGTGTTGTTGGAGAAGACTCTTGAGAGTCCCTTGGACTGCAGGGGAGATCCAACCAGTCCGTCCTAAAGGAGACCAGCCCTGGGATTTCTTTGGAAGGAATGATGCTAAAGCTGAAACTCCAGTACTTTGGCCACCTCATGCGAAAAGACCCTGATGCTGGGAGGGATTGGGGACAGGAGGAGAAGGGGACAACAGAGGATGAGATTGCTGGATGGCATCACTGACTCTATGCATGTGAGTTTGGGTGAACTCAAGGAGCTGGTGATAGACAGGGAGGCCTGGTGCGCTGCAATTCATGGGGTCACAAAGAGTCGGACACGACTGAGTGACTGAACTGAGCTGAACTGATAGTTCACACAACTGAGTTTCAAAATTACTAAACCCACAGCACTACTAACCACAAAGTTACGAACAGATTCCAGCATATTGTTAAATAAACCTCAAGGATACACGTTAAGATTTCTAGATTTGTCAAGCGTCTCACAGTCCGTAATCAGTATGTGATGCTAACTGGTTTTGACAGGGGAAAGAATACTTGATTTTGGTCCGGGATATTGTATAAGCTTCAGGTGTTGAGTAATGTACAATCTAAAATTATAACCACGGCACGGAGGAACACAGTTTGACTCATGAACAGCTGAGAAGGCAGTAAATAAGGAAAAAGCAATCATTCTATGAGGGCTTTGGGGATATTGCAAAGTGTTTAATGGATGGCATCTGTAGAGATGAATAAACCTAGCCAAGGCAGCTCTTTGTGCTAATACTTCATACTATAAATAATAAATAGAGGGGTTCTAATTTTAACTTCTAGTTTCTCTCTAAAATTTAATAAAAACAACCAAACAAGGAAGCAGCCTCTTCGGTGAGTCTAATGGACTCACCTCCTTCTTTCTCCAGCCAGTAGCCTTCCCTTTGTTGTCCAGAGTCGTTGGTTCCCCTGGGACCTTCCTGCCCACGTCACTCTCCCCAGGACCTCCTTGTGGCCTCACTCATTACGTCTTGTGCACAACCCTGAATTGCTGCACGTGCAGGCTTTGATCGCATGCTATTGCTAAGGCAGGTCATGCTTTCTGACAAGTCCTGTAAAATGTCTCTTTCCTGAGGATGGCATTTACTTCTGCTTGGGGATTTTCGTAGCTTTGCCGTGATGGTAGATGTCTAGTGGATTAGAGAGTGAAGACGTACTACTCAGCTGTGCCTCAGTTTGATTGTTTAATTGAAGTACAGTTGATTTACAGTGTTTTGAGTATACAGCAAAGTGATTTAGTTATACATATATTTTTTTCAGATTCTTTTCCATTTTAGGCTATTTTAAGATGTTGGATATAATTCCCTGTTCTATGCGGTAAGTCCTGGTGGGGTATCTATTTTGTGTACAGTAGTGCCTGTGTTCGTAAAAGTTCCCATCGTGCTGAAAAGTGCCCTCCATACCCCTTTTTCACTGCATTAACTATCCTGCCTGGCTGCTTTGGCTTAAATTTAATCCCTTTTATACTCAGAATTGAATCACCTTTTTAATATCACATACATGGTACTAAGCAATCTGCAGAATCCGTTATAACTACATATTTGAAATCCTCTGATTGGAGTTCCTGCTACATTCTGGCTTATGTTGCTATTGTTTATCTTGGTTGGTAGAAAACACTGATATTTCATGAAATGTGTGTTGGGCTAAGAAGAGGGTTAACAAACCAGTCTTGGACTTGGAACTTAAATGCTCTTGGATTTTAACTTCGAATAAGGTTACAGGAAGATCCCCTGGAGGAGGGCATGGCGACCCACTCCAGTATTCTTGCCTGGAGAATCCCATGGACAGAGGAGCCTGGTGGGCTACACTGTATAGGGTTGCAAACAACTGGACACGAGCGAAGTGACTGGGCACGCACAAAGGTTATAGACCAGACCCTTCTTTGAAGACAGCTGGGCACAGAGAATGGGAAATGTTTGTCTGTGGGAAAGTTGGACAGTCCCCTTAGGATCAGGGGTTTGCTGCCTTTAGTAGACACCCATGGCTTCGCAGATTTGCGAATAACTTCACACACAAATGTGCCCAAAGGCTGGTTTCTAGCAACAGGAAATAAGAAAATATAAAAGGATTGAATTGAGGGTACCTTGGAAATATAACGGCAGCTGTTTACAGAGGCTTGTGGCTCTCCCAGTCAGCATTGTACTGTTGATGACTGAGTCATCCTCTTCTCTGTGACGTCAGAAATTCCGCTGTCCTCTCAACGTTAGCATTTATTTATAAAAATAATCCCTTTGAGGTACAGTATTTTCTTTTTAAGCAAAGAATCTCTACGCCCACCATAGACCCGTGTCTGAAATGCTTCTCCAGTCCCCAGGTGAAACTTAGATGTGCCACAAAGGGGAAAAGACAGTGATCTCAGGCATGGAGCTATATAGAGGATCTGAGTGCTTTTCCTTCCAGTGAACTTCCGTAACGTCAGTGTGCTGCCCAAATTACAGCTCGTGCAGTTCTCCTCTATGATTTGTGCAACGTTCCAGAAAAAATTAGGTTAACATGCTGAACTCCTCCTAAGTGAAAATGAAGAAATAAATGTGGGAAATCTTTTATTAAAAATGTTTTTTAAAATAGGTTTTAATGGCATTAAAAATGTTTAGAGTGTTTCAAACCTTAGTTGTATTAACATTTAAAATACATTTAATTAATACATGCTTGCTTACTTTTGTCAAAAAAAAAAAAATCTGCCTCTCGTGCTTCAGTTCTGTTCCCTAGAGTTAGCGGTTTATAAACATTTAAAAAATATATTTCCTTTGAGGAATATAATCATGAAGGAATTGTGTGTGGACTTAATAGCCTTTTCTATGCCTATTTACTCCCCATCTTGAATGTAAAACTCAGCATACGTACTCTGTGCCAAGCCTTTTCTCTCACCCCATTTCTGTTGTTTAGCCAATCTTCAACAATATTAACTGGGATCTTCTAGAGATAGGAGAACCAGCATAGTCTCTGCCTTATTGGAACTTTCACTGTGTTAAGTCAGATAACAGCCCATCTTCAGTTATTCGATATAATACTAAAGTGCATTATTACTTTCAATAACGTAATTTAACCTTTATTTATCCAGCAATCTTGTATAATATCCACCAAGTATTTTCTAGAAGAAGGGAATGTATATGTCTACATTTTTTAATTCTTCCGTTTTTTTCCCCTCCTCCTAAATTCAGTCAGCCCTCTCTTTATGATTCCATTGACAGGGCTTATAAGATTGGTATTGCCTTCTCTCACCATAGTGAAACTTTCCATGTGTTGCAGATAAGTTGATTAAAAATAAAATCTAAAACAAATAAACCTTAATTACCTTGTACCAACTATGTCATATGATTAGATCCATGAGGAGGACATTATATTCTAATTATATTCTCAACCTGTACCAGCCAATAATGTTCCACATGTGAAAGTCAATAAAAGATATAAATTACTAAAATAACTGTCACATTTTAGATTGTTTTATACTTGATTCATGCCTTTGTTTTATTACTTTCTATTTTTGTCAGAGAGGTTGGCTTTCATTTTTCTTATTGATGAAAGTAACATGACTTCATATTGTGATTAAGAACGTCTTGTTATTAATCACAGAATTTGTTGTCATCGAAGGTACTTTCTCCTTGAGGACACTCTTCATGAGCTAACTGGATTCCCTGTTCTAATTCATGTCTGTTACTTTCTATAGACTCTTCTGCTCGTTCCATTGTTCGGTTTGGTTTATTTAGTTTTCTGTGTTCCCCACTTTTATGACTTTTAAGAAATGTTTTGCTTTGTACATCTTTAGGTAATTATTTTCCTAGTCTAATGATTAGTTTTGTGTGTCAACTTCACTAGGCTGAGTGATGCCCAGACAGATGGTAAAGCATTATTTCTGGGTGTGTCTGTGAGGTGTTTCTGGAAAAACTCGTCTTTGAATCAGTAGACTTAGAGAGGATCACCCTCACAAAGCAGGTGTGGGTATCATTCAGCCAGTTGAGAGCAGGAGAAGATGCGTCCCAGCTCAGAGAGTGAGGAGATCTGCCCTTTCCCTACTAATTAGAAGAATTGTGTTACTTCTTAATTTAGCTTCCATTTAAAAAACAAGCGAAACTTTGTTTTTATTCCCCTCTCTTCATCTTTTTCCTCTGAGTTTTGGAAATTTTCATCACTTTTTCTCTGAGATCCTCATCCCTGGCAGAATGGGAATGGACCAGCAACGCCAGTGTCACCTGGGAGCTTGTCAGAAACTCAGTCTCTGATTCCAGCCCAGACCTACTGTCGAAAACTCTGCATTTTAACCACACGTCCTGCTCGTTCACATGCACATCAGAGTTTGAGAAGCACTGGTCCGTCCCTTGACTCATTCACCCTATTGAACAATTCTTTTATTAATATAGCTATTTCCACTGTATATTTAATTTCCAGGAACTTTTTCTCTAATTGCTTTCTTTGCACCCCAACAATCTTTGTAATGATTTATCCTTAATTGCTAAGGTTGCAAATCACTTTTTTAAAAAAATTTTGTTCTTGCTGTTGTTTTTCATTCTCTCAGTTGTGTCCAACTCTTTGCAAATCCATGGACTGCAGCACTGCAGGCTTCCCTGTCATTCTTTGTCTCCTGGAGCTTGCTCAAACTCATGCCCCTTGAGTCGGTGATGCCATCCAACCATCTCATCCCCTGTCGTCCCCTTCTCCTCCTGCCCTCAATCTTTCCCAGCATCAGGGTCTTTCCCAGTGAGTCAGCTCTTCGCATCAGGTGGCCAAAGTATTGGAGATTCAGCCTCAGTATCAGTCCTCCCAATGAATATTCAGGGTTGATTTCCTTTAGAATTCATTGGTTTGATCTCCCGACAGTACAAGTGACTCTCAGGAGTCTTCTCCAACACCACATTTCAAAAGCATCAGTTCTTCAGCTCCCAGCCTTCTGTATGCTCCAACTTTCACATCTGTACATGACTACTGGAAAAACCATAGCTTTGACTATACGGACCTTTGTCTGCAAATGTAACATCTCTGCTTTTTCATATGCTGTCTAGGTTTGTATATAGACCTATAGCAGAATCTTAAATCGACATTTTGAGGGTGGAAGTGGAGAAAGACTAGCCTCCTGTTATCCTAAGAGGAGTTCTTTGTTTTCACATTTGGGTGGCTGCCCTAGCTGTTGTGAGCTCTCTCCTGATGCTGAGATGCTGAGATCTCCCTTACACTGCTGAATGGACTAAGAACGTGAAGAAAGAGAAACAGAAAACTGTCCATTTAGCTGAGTCAAGAGAGTGAGCTGCCTTTAAGAGTTTTTCAAGCTTTGTGGTGTGCTCTATATTCAAGGCTACACACAGCTCCCTGTTTACCTGTTATCAACTAAAAGTGTATTTGGAGAAAGCTAGTGCCCTGGTGAATCTAGAAATTGGCTAGATATGGAAGCTACTGGACAACGGAAGATTGCCTTGGGTACGTTTCAGCATATCAAATGAAGGGAGAAAATATCTCTCAGTTACTCCTATTTAAAATGTTTTATACTGCTATCTACTTGAGAGAAATGTCCAAATGTCACCCTAATCTTACATAGACTAATCTTCCTTCTGCTCTTTGCTGCCATGAATTAAGAAGCCAGCAAGATAGGAAATAAAATCTATAATGAACTAGTGGTAAATTTGTTATCTGCCGAAGATACAGGGAAGTTTTCCCTTCTCTCCTCATTAATCAGAAGCAAGCAACACAGAAAAATATAAAAATAAGCCTCCCGAAACCTTGAGCTGCTGGCTTATGTAAGGCTGCCAGTGCTATAATTGAGAGGGCTGACAACGTGTCAATAAGTAGTTTTCTATGTAGACAACGCTGTTTAAACATGTATTTCCATAGACAGAGATATGGTAGAATAAATAGAAGACAAATCTGATTCTAAGGAATATAATGTGATAAGCACAAAGCAGGCCGGTGTAATGTGTGTTATGCTGTTTTTGCTAAATAGATCATTGCTGTGACTTCATAGCCAAGGCCCACCAATCTGCTATTAGCCATGCCTCATCGGTCCCTGGCAAACAAGTTGTTCATCCTGAGAAGGATATGTGTTTTGAAGTCTTTGTCTGGCACTCATATGATTACTATTTCCTTTAATATTAAAAAGGAACCTCCTTATTTTACGGCCTTGATAAGTTTGTTCTTTCAACACCAGGAGTGTCTGGTACATTGGTACATAGTCAAAAATATTAGTGCTGAACATAAAGTGGTTATATATCTTCAACATATGGTGCAAATCATGATTTATATTTCTCTCTTTAATCTAGAAATCTCACTATAGCAAGCAGATATAAATTACATCTAGCTAAATTTGAGAAGGTGTCTTCTCCAATACTCCAGGAATCTTCCCGACCCAGGGGTTAAACCCGAGGCTCATGCATCTCTTGCATTGGCAGGCAGATTCTTTACCACTGAGTCCCATGGGAAGGTTGTTTTATTACCATTCATTTTTATTGTTTGCCTATATGCAAATTTACACAGGCACCAAACTACCATTTTGATAACTGTCATTTCAATTGAGGTATTTGCACTAGGAAGTAATTGGATTAGTAAAGAATAAAATTATTGGATAAATAATTTTTGTACTTAATAAATAAAAATATTTTTAATTTTTTTATGTACAAACAAAATTTGTACATAACACTGAACCCTTCATTGTCATTTTCTATTGGACGCACAGTTTTTTTCCTTTCCTTTCTGAACACTTCACAGACGTAATGAACACTCGGTAGACATTTGTGCTGGGGATGGAGAGGGAAGCCACATGACTCAGAGCAGAAGTTCGGGGCCTAAACAAGAGAGGAGGCACATGAGTAGACACGGGCTATCCCGGGGACGCTTGCAGCCTAACCAAGATGACAAGGACGTCTGCACAGTTCGGCACTGCAGTGACAGGAGGCAGGACCCCAGTGGAGGTGGGCCAGGCGTCTCCGTGTGTGTGTGGCGGGGATTAGCCTCCTGTGGGAGTTGAAAGCCCAGCAATTTGAGAAGTTCTGTTGTAAGGGGGAACCAGTTATCGTATGAAGGCAGAGCCTGGGCAGGGTGAGGGGCGGCCTGGCTGAGGGTGTCAGAGTCCAAGTGGTGAACGGGCTTCTGGCTGCAGGATGGGTGACTGTAGCAAAGATAGGAGCTGACCAGATAAGCAGACACGTGAAGGGGGATGTTCCTGTCCATCTGAGAGCAGAGTTCCAAAGAAGGTAAGGAAACAAAAAGAACATATAAAGAATTTGGATTGGAATTTGGGTTATTGGTGCGAACTCATAATGTTAATATAAAGAGATGAGGAAATAGAGTTCAAATTGCTGTTAAAGTATGTACATATGCGTGTGTGTGAGTGTTTGTGTGTGTGTGTGTGTGTTGCGCATCTATTCCCTAGCTCAGTCTGCCACGAAGCCCTTAAAGAAATGATGCCTGAGGGGCAACAAGCATGCAGCTCAGTCTTGGCTTCTACCATGTTTTTCTAGAAAAAAAAACAAAAAACAAAAACGGGGCTGCTTCCATTACTGAGGAAGGTTTAAAAAGATCATATTGTCAGAACGCAAGGAGGTCCCTCAAAAATGATGAGGCTACATGAAAAAAGTAAAGGAACTAACTTGTCCAGCTGGCCAAACCTGGGACAATTGGAAGCATCCTATTAATGATGGTAACGGAGAGAACGTAACCCATGCAATGAAACAGGACTCTGTCAGCCTGTACTGAATACATTGAGAGTTTAATAAGGAACAGAAATGCAAAATACCTCCCCATAAAATACTAATTACCAAGAATACCTTTGCAGTGAAGCTGACATTGGCAGATACTGCCTTAAACATGTCCAAGGGACTGTCCTCAGTGATGGGAAGATTGGATCCACGTGTGTCCTGATGGCACAGGGGGAAGGACTCAGCATGCCTGCTGTGATATTCCTGCCAAAGACACGTAACCGGAATCATGCAGAAACAGCAGACGGATCCAAATGACAAACATTGTATAAAATAACTGTCCTGTCATCTTCAAAAATTCCGCAGTTGTGGTAGCCATGCAAAATCCAAGGAATGGTGCCAGACTGAAATATCTGAAGAGATGAGACGTGATAACAAAACATGGTGGGTGATTTTTAGCTGGGCTTTTTTTTTTTTAGTATAAAGGGCATAAATGGGACAGTTTAAATGAGGCCTGAGGATTAAATGATAGTAATGTGACCATGTTAATTCCTAATTTGGATGAGTGGATTATGATTAGATAGAAGGGTTGTTTGTAGAAAATACACACCATATGATAGAGCATCATGTCAGCAGCTTACTCTCAAGAGATAGATCTTTGTCTCTGACTTAAATTTTAAGTTTGAGGTATTTCAAAAAATGTGTGCATGTAACACACGTATTCAATTAAACATTTCAAAAAGCATTACCCCATTGCCTGATTTATGCCAGGAATCAAAATTAAAGACATTAGAAGTGATGTTGTAAAATTTAAAATACTCAGAATCCTTGGTGTTATGCATTCCTAGGTCCTGAACAACTATTTTTCCAAAGAGGAACACGTTTCTGTCAAAGACAGCCTCTGAATAAAAAGGGTTTAACTTGTTGCAGTATGCAATTTAATTAAGTTACAAAGAAATTACAAGTTTTACAAAGGTAGTCATGCAGGATAAAGCCCATATTTTTCTACGCTTTAGAATAATCTTAAATGCACTAGAGAGGTCAAGGTCACGAAAAAGGAGTTTTCAAAAAAGAGCTCATCACCACGATGTTATACATGACTGCCACTGGCCGGAAGTGACTCAGGGGAGACTTTGGACTGAATTTAAAGTATAGACTCCAATTTCAGTTATACCACAGTTGAAAGTGGCATGGAAAAATGTATTCTACCAGCAATTTTCTTTCTTTTAAGGAGGGTTCTAGCAAGTACTATTGTTTAACAACTCCAAAATCCCACAAGCTTTTATTAAAAATATCGCACATTATAAAACTTATGAAATAATTATAAAGCGAGTGCTTGGAATCATGTGAACTGTAAGAGAAACAAGGTAAACCATGGTTTGGTTCTGCTCTCAAAGATATCCTTCCCAATGAGAAGGATGCAAAATCAGAATTACGGAAGATTTAAAACTCAGTCCTTCAGTGGTTCTCAAACAACATTTACCGTAATATATTTGTTTTGACTGTTTTAAATAAACGTTTCAGAGAGTACAGGAGAGGACCACCGACCCTTGTATAACAGCGAGATGCTTTTACATTCAGACGCACCTGTCCTTGAGGTGAAATCTGTTTGATTCAAGGTAATAGACCAAGTTATATAGCTGACCTGTACCCTTCTAACTGATGGTGCCCTTCTTAGAGGGGAAGAGGGTGCACGGAGCTTACCAGAAAGATGTTGAAGAGAAGGGAAGCGTGTATCTGTATATTGCCAGTAATATACAGACTCCTGCAAATTTATTCATAAATACTCGAGAAGAAAGTTCAGGAATCGCCGCCTCTGAGTTTCTCATTCTCCGGAAGGAGAAGGATGCTGGAACTGCTGACAGAAGCAAGGAAGAGGAAGCTCAGCTCATAATTTGAAGATATTTACACCTTTTCTAGTCTCTTTCATGGTACAAAGGCATTAGTGGGAGTGACAGGAACAAGTTATGAACCATTTACTTAGGCTATCTGGAAGGATTTAATCTCGGGGGGGTCGCGGAGTTGAGTACCCTCTGCGAATTGGAGCTCCTGTGATAGGCCCTATCTGTGGGCCTGGCGGCCAGAGATAAGGGTTTAAGTCCAGCTGGAATTAGAAGCAGCGGAATGAGCTGGAATGCAGGACTGTAAACCTTTTGGCTCAAATCGTGAAATGCCTCTGGATAACAGTTCAAATCTCTCCATGGAGTTTCGGCTTTGAGAGCCGAGCTTGAGACACACATTAGTATCAAGGACTTGTCCACAGTGCACACAGTAAATTCAGCTCTGTGCAATGCATTCTGTACTTTTTATCAGTCTTGTGTTCCCAGAAACTATCCGCAGACGGCTCATTTTTCCCCTTCATCAGCATTCATATGTTTATATTTTTTTAAAGATGACCAGGAAAAATGTTTGGAAAGTCAATGATTTTGAACTGTGAGGCCAGTTTCTATGTGACTTGTATGTGTGTAGCACTTTATCAGATACAGAAGTTGTAAAAGCATGAAATAGCCAACAGCCTGATAATACTGTATTTTCTTATTTGCACGTGCCCATTTAGTTACTAAAACTGTATTTCTTGAAAATATGGAATGTTTCTACATATGTATGTTTATTTACTATCTGGTATCATAAGACCATATTATCAAAATAATAATATATATGTTAATAGAATGGTAGAAACAATAAGGATTGAGAATTACAAGCCTATATTTTTATAATAGTCATATACCATGATTGTTCCTTAATCAAAACAAAATTTTTTATTTAAACTGATACTATGTAATATACATGACCTTTTTTTTTTTCTGCCCATAATGTTAAACAAAATATAGTGTGTAGTATAAATAGCAGATTTGAACATACCTGCATTTTGTATTTTCAGTGAATACGAATTCTTTGTCTGACCTGGGTACTTCTAAGAAAGCAGAAAGCTGTAAATGTCTGCAGAGAGTTCAGACAGCATTAAACTTGCCTTGCAGTTTTCATTTTAATGAAAAAAGTTCTTCAGTAAGCAAGGACTTCGAGCAGATCAATCACTTCGTAGGTCCTCTGACCCTAGACTTTTTCACACTTTCTACATTCTAATAATTCTAGCTTGATGGTGTTCTATGTGCATCTGATGGTTTTGATAATAATTGTTGGTTTGAAACTTTAAAAGCCTTTGTATGATGAATAGGGAAGTATGAGCTTTATTAGTAAATTGTATCAATTCCATCTGACTGCTTCTCTTTTTTTCTCTTTTCTCTTGTCCTTTTCTAAACAGGTATGATATAAATAGCATTAAGCTGTTTTTATTTTTATTGTAAGTTAATCTCTAATAATAATAGCAGTTTTAATGTCATATAACCTTACAAACTATGGTTAGATTCTGATTTTACCCACAATATTAGAAAATGTTTATAATCACATAGCAGTAATGTCCCACATAGAAAGATAATTGAACAAAAGAAATAACGCAGTCTTTCTTTATCCAAGTGAGATGGTATTTCTAGTAAGATCCATATTATGTTTGATATTCAAGAGGTCTCAGAGGAGATAGGGAGGCCATGAAAAGGGAAATCACATGGTTACTTAGGAATCTCCTGTTGTAAGAGCAGGTGTAACTAGCTAGAGAGCAGTGAGGCGCATCTCGCCCAGGAGGACAGAGGCCTCGGTGTGTGCTTCTCAAGCTCATTGCCCATCATCAAATTCCATAGTACAGCTGAGGGTCTAGCCTTTCCCAAACCTCAAGCACCTGCGAAGAAGGCATCGGGTTTCTGTTGTTCTGGGAGGAGTGTCATTCCCTGTCATGTTCTTCTTTTTCGGCTTTATATCATGTCACAAACATTGTCTCACAGCGCTGCAAATTCATCACAAGTCTTAGAGTCATAATATCCTTTCGTTGTCGTTGTTGAGTCACTCAGTCACGTCCACCTCTTTGCAACCCCCTGGACTTGTAGCTCGCCAGGCTTCTCTGTCCATGGGATTTCCCAGGATGGGTAGCCATTTCCTTCTCCAGGGGATCTCCCCGACCCAGTGATGGAACCCATGTCTCCTGTGTCTTCTGGCACCACCCAGGCTGCCCCATAATATCCTAGTATTTTTTATTTTTATTTTAATACCTTCATTTTAAGACATTTGGACACTTAAATTATATAATTGTGTAAAGAGAACCTTTGTAATATCCTATATTTAGAATTGACTGGAAAGAAAAATCACTGGATTATAAGATGAGAAAATATGTAAAATGTTGGGTACCCTTATCTCTAGGGGTATATGAATAATAATAACATGAATAATTTATAAATCTGTCAATCAGTTGGGGCTTCCCTTGTGGTTCAGTGGGTAAAGAAATCACCCACAATGTGGGAGTCTTGGGTTCAATCCCTGGATTGGGAAGATCCCCTGGAGAAGGGAAAGGCTACCCACTCCAGTATTTGGGCCTGGAGAATTCCATGGACTGTATAGTCCATGGGGTTGCAAAGAGTCAGACACGATTGAGTGACTTTCACTTTCATCCATCAATCACACATATATTTATTCATTAATATAGCCAACACCGGAGAAGGCAATGGCACCCCCACTCCAGTACTCTTGCCTGGAAAATCCCATGGACAGAGGAGCCTGGTAGGCTGCAGTCCATGGGGTCACTAAGAGTCGGACATGACTGAGTGACTTCACTTTCATTTTCACTTTCACGCACTGGAAAAGGAAATGGCAACCCACTCCAGAGTTCTTGCCTGGAGAATCCCAGGGATGGCAGAGCCTGGTGGGCTGCCATCTATGGGGTTTCACAGAGTCGGACATGACTGAAGCAACTTAGCAGCAGCAGCAGCAGCAGCCAACACACCTAACGATATTAATAAAAGTCCCTTACTATTACTAAAACATAGTAAGATTGTCAAAATATTGATATTATGTTGAAGGTAGGTAATAGACACCTGCATTATACACTCTAATTTTGTGTATATGTGATTTTTTTCCTGAAAACATTTTTTTCCAAAAAATATACAATTCAGTAGTTTTTAATCTGGTTACTGAGTTGTGGAGTCATCAATACCACCCAACTTTAGAACTATTTCATCAGCTCAAGAAGGAAACCTATTTCCATTAGCAGTCACTCCACCTTCTTCCTCCCCGCTTCACTCTTCTCCTCTCCCTAGCTGCAACAGATTCACTTCCTGAAGACCTATTTTGGACATTTAATTTAAATGGAAACATATAATATGTAGTCTTTGGTAATTACCTTTTCTCACCTAGCATAATGTTTCAAGATTCATCGGTTTGTTCCATGTATTAGTTCCCCATTCCTTTTTTTTTAAAATTATTTTTTAATTGAAGAATAATTGCTTTACAGAATTTTGCTGTTTATCAACAAATATTCCACTGTATCAAAACACTGCCTTTGTTTATCTATTCAGCTGATGCGTATTTGGGTTATCTCTGATGTTTTGCTATTATGAATGGTACTGCCATGAACAGCCTTGTACCAGATTTTGTGTGGACATATGTTTCCCAAAGCAGCTATACCAATTTGCATTTCTGCCAACTACGAATGAGGACTACAGTTTATCCACATTTTTGCCACTCGTTATTGGTTTTAATTTTAGCGATCCTCGTGGGTGAGAAGTAATGTCTCGTGGTTTTAATTTGCATTTCCCAAATGAGTAATGATGTTGAGCATCTTTTCATATGCTAAGTGGCCATATCTTCTTTGGAGAAGTGTCTCTTTATGCCCTTTGTCTATGGTTTTCATCGAGTTCCTTGTCCTCTCATTGAGTGGTAAGAGTTCTTTACTCTAGATATGTAGCTGCTTATGAACCATGAGACTTACAGATATTTTCTCCCATGTGTTAGCTTGCCTTTTCATTTTCTTGATGATGTTCTTGAAGCACAAACCTTGAAGTTGAAAGAATCTGTATTTTCGTTGTTCACCTCTACTTTTGGTGTCACAGGTAAGAAATTATTCTCAAACCCAAGGTCATAAAGATTTACTCTTGAGTTTTCTTACGATTTTATCTCTTGTGTGCAAGTCTCTGATCCGTTTGATATAATTTTTATCTACAGTGTGAAGTCAGAGTTAAACTTCATTCTGTTGCATATGGGTACCCAGCTGTCTTAGTGTTATTTGTTGAGACTATTCTTTTACCATTGAATCATCTTGGTACTCTTTTTGAATATTGATTGAATATTTGGTCAAATTTACCAGTGAATCCTTCTGGGCCTGGGATTTCTTTCTCAAAAGTTTTAAGAATACTAATTCAATAGCTTTCTTCAGATTTTTTTGTGTGTCTTCTTAAAGGATTTCCGGTAGTTTTTGTCTTTCTGGGTCTTCTCTTTTTTATCTAGGTTGCCTAATTTGTTGGCATAATCGTATCCAGTTTTATAACTTAATTATCACCATCCAACATCTAATCTCTTTGTGCAAAGCATTTTCTAAGCTAATTAGAAAAATATTTTTACTAAGCCAGTTTAATTTTTCTTAATAAACACGGTTTTCTTAGTGATTGGGTGTTGTGACAAATACTTTGAGATTGATAAAATATATAATTAATTTTAAAACTAGCCATATATTATTAGTTTGTAGTTTTCTGAGGGTTGAAAGAAACAAGTGTGTCTGAGCTCCTGGTTAACTCAGGAGCTGCTAAGAGATAATGAGGTCATGGAATAGCCCTGGATCCCACATCTTTGGTTGTCAGGATGTTTCTGGAATCCTTGGAAGCTTTTTGGATATTTCCCTTCTTGGAATTACAATTGGGATGGAGCATGAACTTAACCCACAGTGCCAGTGTTTTTTCTTGGTCCAAGTCCTCTTTGAATTACGGGGAGGTCATAAATACTGTGGTTTTTCTAACAGTTTCCTGGTGGTGGCCCGGTTACGGAGTTTGGACCGGTTCTGGAATGCAGCCCTCAGGCCCGCAGATGTGCTCTTTCATGCCCTCTCGGTCTTCTAATCCCTGCCTCTCACCCAAGAGGAGCCATGGAGCCCCTTGGTGTAGGAAGCGGACTGTGTATGACGTGTTCACTCTTTTTGAGTTACTAGAATCTGGAAGTTAGTCTGTAAGCACTTTGAAGTAGATACTATGCCTTCTTCAGTCATGAGGCACGTTGCCTAAAACAGAGCAAGTGCTCATTTCTGTACTAAATTTAAACAAAAATGAAAACCCAAACCTATTTTCTTGTAGTTAAAATATGTATTTGATTTCTCTTTTTAGTCCCTTTTCTTTATCATAAGGGTACACATCCTCATGTTCTTATCTCTTGTATTAAACTTATTTGTTAGGAAAGTTTTCACTGATATTAACTTTGACAACTTAGTGTAATTTTAATTATTATGTAAAAGCCAGGGGCATTTCCATTTGAATCATTTTCTAGTATCATAAGACAAGATAGTCTAGCCAAGAATTTAAAGGTAAGTAAGACTTACATTAAAACAAAAATGAAACACCTCGAAACAAGCAAAAAGCTGTCTCTTCCTTGTGAATATGTCCATACTTTCTTTGGGGTGACTTGAGCCCTTTGGTATCTCTGGAATATTAGAAAAGGAGATTTCTCAATGAAATAAGACTGATCAGGTAAACTGTGCAATTGGGAATCTTCTTTTGTTTTAACTTATCTGTTTTTGACTCTACTAGGCCTTGTTGCTGTGAGCAGGGACTCATTGTGATGAGCAGGGACTTTTCTCTAGTTTTGGTTCATGGGCTCCTCATTATGGTGGCTTCTCTTGTTCCAGAGCAGGACTGTAGGGCACACCGGCTTCAGATGTTGCAACACGCCAGCTCAACAGTTGCAGTTCCCAGGCTCTAGAGCACAGGCTCAGTAGCTGTGGTGCATGGGATTAGCTGCTCTGAAGAACGTGGGATCTTCCTGGATCAGTGATCGAACCCATGTCTTCTGTATGGGCAGGCAGATTCTTATCCACTGCGCTACCAGGGAAGCCCTGAACTTGGGAATGTTTATAGCATATTACCTGCTATTTACAATTTATGTTTCCTTCTTGGCATTTTTCATATTTCCATCTTAATTTAGACTTGCACGTCATTGAGGCATCCTTAGATATTCATCCATATCATTTAACAAATGTTAACTAAGCACATATTTTATGCCCAGCAGCCATTAGTCTGTCTGAAGTTCAGACCAAAAAGGTCCCTTCTCTCAAGGAGGTTACATTCTAGCTGGAGAGACAGATTTTCTACAGTCAATACATAAATGGTGATGCAGTTAAGATTCAGATTAAATTCTAAATAGAAGTGTTAAAATTTTTTAAAAAATCTATTTTCTGCATAAAGTCAAGAGGGATGCAATCACTACCACTCTGTATTCCTTAAATAAAAATTTCATTTCAGATGCAAAAAAAATAAAAGCTGCCAGTATGCACACAGATGTGTCTGTACAGGTGTGCCCTCCACATGCTCAACCACACTTTTCTCCAGAGTAGGCCAGCTCGCACCTGGGATGCTGGTCACTGTCCAGGGATTTAGTCTTAATCATCAGTATTTGAGTTTGGTTGCACTTGGTTTGTCTGTTGATAAACCAACAACTTTTTAAAGATTGTGTTTTGTGGTGCTGACATGGCCGCTATGGTGATAGCTAATCATTTTGCTCATCTGTCTCTTTCTCTTTTTCCCTCTCCACTTGTGATAAAGGTGCTGCCTCAGAACACTTTTGTGTGCTATAGAGCTGTGTGTACTCTGAAAAAGATTATCTGTTTATTTGCTTTTTAAAAAGACTTATGACCCTAGGTGTTGCTGATTTCAAACAGCCGGAACTGTTAACATAAAGACTCCACTTACGCACGTAGAGTCTTTGAGTTTTGAGAGGTAAACATACTAGTTATGAACTCATTAAAAATTGAAAATAGTTGAGTGCCAACTGGGGTGACTTCAGTGTAAACATTAGAAAGAAGCACTTGCTAAAGCATCAGTTCTTTGGCGTTCAGCTTTCCTTGTAGTCCAACTTTCACATCCATACATGACTAGTGGAAAAACCATAGCTTTCACTAGAAGGACCTTTGTCAGCAAACCCACGAGTGCTTATTTTATTAGAATTTAACTAGTTTCGGTTGAGAATAAATGGAAAATATTTTACACACCCCCTAATTGGTAAAGATGTTTTATACCATTTACATTTGTTTTTTTAAAAAAAGAATTAGAAAACTTTATTTGAGCCAAATTTTAGGATTTTAACTCAGGAAGAGCATCTTAGAAAACTCTGAGAACTGCTCTGCCTGTTAGACGTCAAGAGACAGTTTCTATAAGGTTTTGTTTTTTTGGACGGAGACTGTATCTCAAATGATGTATTATTGGCGATTTACATAATCCATATCTGAGCACTCATGAAGGGTCATGTGACCCATTACAAGGTCAAGAAGAAATGTTATGTTTCTATTGGAATATAATTGTTTTACAATGTTATGTTGGTTTCTGCTGTACAACAGCATAGATCAGCTATCTGTAAAGATACATTCCCTCCCTCTTGATGCCTCCTCCACCCGCCATCCCATCCCTGTAGGCCATCGCGGAGCCCTGAGCTGAGCTCCTTGGGCAGTACAGCAGCTCCCTGCCAGCTGTCTGTCTCACGCGCTGCCGGGTATGGCGGGCAGTGCTGCTCTAGCCATCCATCGTATCTAGTCCTTCCCCTCTGTGTCGGCAAGTCCACTCTCTCTTACGTCTGTGCCTCTAGAGCTGTCCTGTGCATGTTAATCAGTTCCTTTTTCCTAGCCAGATATGTGTGGGAATTTCCCTAGTCTGTCATACATTTCACTGTCAGAAGCTTGGTATCTTTCTGTCCTCCCCTCAATTATGCGACATTTGAGTGTGGCCCTGAATCATTTTGATCATTGACCGCTGAGTCTTTAACACCCAGCTTAACATGTAGCAGATGCCTGAAAAATGTTTCAATGACTGAAGAATCAAATATGTATTGCTTATTTGAAATCGTTTATAGACCAAAGGCTGTAAATTAATGAAAATGGCTATCATTTATACTAATACCTTGGAATCAGTAGATTTTTAATATAAGCATCCCCTAATTAAAGCTCAACATTCAGAAAATGAAGATCATGGCATCTGGTCCCATCACTTCATGGGAAATAGATGGGGAAACAGTGAAAAGGTGTTAGACTTTATTTTTGGGGGCTCCAAAATCACTGCAGATGGTGATTGCAGCCATGAAATTAAAAGACACTTACTCCTTGGAAGACAAGTTATGACCATACTAGATAGCATATTCAAAAGCAGAGACATTACTTTGCCAACAAAGGTCCATCTAGTCAAGGCTATGGTTTTTCCAGTGGTCATGTATGGATGTGAGAGTTGGACTGTGAAGAAAGCTGAGCACCGAAGAATTGATGCTTTTGAACTGTGGTTTTGGAGAAGACTCTTGAGAGTCCCTTGGACTGCAAGGAGATCCAACCAGTCCATTCTGAAGGAGATCAGCCCTGGGTGTTCTTTGGAATGAATGATGCTAAAGTTGAAACTCCAGTATTTTTGCCACCTCATGCGAAGAGTTGACTCATTGGAAAAGACTCTGATGCTGAGAGGGATTGGGGGCAGGAGGAGAAGGGGACGACAGAGGATGAGATGGCTGGATGGCATCACTAACTCAATAGACGTGAGTTTGAGTGAACTCTGGGAGTTGGTGATGGACAGGGAGGCCTGGCGTACTGCAATTCATGGGGTCACAAAGAGTCGGACACGACTGAGCGAATGAACTGAACTGAACTGAACTGACTTTTAGCTCACTTGTCCTTGTGTTTGGATCTGATGCCATTTTATGTGACACAATAGTACTTAGTATAAAACGACCACAATTACTTTAGTAGGCTTGCTCTGGTTCTCATACTCTTAGCAACCTTTTGGTCCCCAGGAGTTTTCAGTACCTCTCTCCTTTGTCCCACCTGGACTTGGCCCCTACCGTGTCCGTGTCTCTGTTCCCGCTGGCCCACCGCATGAGAAGAGTCTGTGTGCATACACACTTGCGTAGGACAGTGAACAGCCAGTCTGTGCCACTATAGCAACTGTTGTTCCGTCACTAAGTCATGTCCGACCCTTTGCCACCCCATGGACAACAGCACACCAGGCTCCCCTGTGCTTCAACATCTTTGAGTTTGCTCAAACTCATGTCCACTGAGTCAGTGATGCCATCCAACCATCTCATCCTCTGTCACCCCCCGTCGCCTCCTGCCCTCAATCTTTCCCAGCATCAGGGTCTTTTCCAATGAGTCTGCCAAAAATAACATGTCCATTTAGATCTATTTTTTAAAACTTGGCCTCTGGAGACTATTTCCACATTAAGTGGAGTCTCATTTAGTAGTAGTTATTCCAGGCTATCTGATAGTTCAGAGATATGAATATTTTCTTACAGGAGAGCTTTTATATACTATTATTGAGGAAACTTCTTCTGCCTTATGATTAAGCCTTGCTTGATAGTTTTTAACGTGCACTGCAGAGAAGCTATCCTACCTATAACTAGAATGCAACACTACTCCTGTTAGTAGCACAGCCCAGGAAATTTATTAATGTGCATGTTCATAGAATATAGCATTAGCATAAATTACATTTCTAAAAACATAAGCAAGCCAGATAGACCTCAGGTCATCTACATAGCTCCTGTGACAGTGTAAGAGCTGTCAAATTCTGCTCATGAATTTCTTCATTACCTTGACTTTTTGGATCTTCGTATACGTTCTATTCTGAACATACAAATAATGGTGAACATTGATACCTAAACTACAGTGGCAGGACTTTAGATGCCTCTCAGATCCATTGAGATGGATCTTCCCTCTGCAGCCATAATTTACAGTAGTATTCCTTCATATGAATAAATTATCTCCCGGAACCAAGATAAAAGAAACCAGGAACCTGAATCTATGGTATCACCCTGAACCCAAACTGTAGCTGCCTCTTCCACTGTCGAGTGTACTCTACAGATTTCAGCTTCATGTAGCTGCCTTTCCAATATGTGATTAGACATAGGATTAAACTTTAAACAGTGTTTAAAGGGATTCTATGATTTTTCTTTAAATATATATTATATTCTAAATTTGAAAATTGCAGTTTTGATTGGACAGCATTAATATAATGCATTTGATAGCTTTGATTCCTATGGGGTGAAAATAAATGGGTATCATTCTTCTTCTTCTTCTTTGGAATTTTACACACATTTCATTATTTTAATTATTTTTAAATTTTCAGTTATAGTAAAACTCTTTGTATCTTGGAAAAGATAATTTTAATAGCCATTAGTTTTTACCATTAAATCTCAAAGATGTGAAGGAATATAAACTTCTCTGTTTTTAAAATGATATCATTTCATATGTAGACAATAGATCTCCATATGTGAGCCTTGCTTTAACTTGAAATATAAATAATTCTCGAGATGAAGGACAGTTGTTTAGTCACTAAGTGGTGTCTAACTCTTTGCAACCTCATGGACCGCAGCCCACCAGGGTCCTCTGTCCATGGGATTTTCCAGGCAAGAATACTGGAGGGGGCTGCCGTTTCCTCCTCCAGGGGATCTTTACAACCCTGACATCCCGGGCAGATTCTTTACCAATGAGCCACCAGGAAAGATGAAGATGAAAGACAATAGTGGCAATTTTTTGTTGTTTTCTTTTTTCCTTAACATCTAATTATGGTAATAAGTGGATAGTGACTATTTTTAGTTCCTAAAAAGGCAAGTTGGTTATGAAAGAGATTTGATATTCAGTTACTTGGCAGAAAGATACATTTAGTTCATAATTTGAAGAAAATTAATGTTTCACTTTTGAGAAGTAAACATCTTAACTACTTTAAATTGCAATACAAAGCATTGTTCTCACTACTCTAATAATGTAGATTTTGCAAAAGAATCTAGTGGTATGGCTTAATGCAAAGAAAAATAACCACTAACATTGCACTGTGTTTTAAAGGTAGAAAAATGCTTGTCATGTTTTTATTGTTATTGTTATATCCTCACAACAAACTTGTGTATATAAAGCTGATATTACTTCTTACATTATACCTGGAGAAATCAGAGCATTGTATTAAATAGAATTTAAAAAACTTGCTCAAGGGTGCACCTTAATATGTAATGTCTTGAACTCAGGTTCTTTTGTTTTACAAACTGTATTTTTCTATTGCATTCACTTTTAAAAATCACTTGACTCACTGCTGCTGCTGCTGCTGCTAAGTCGCTTCAGTCGTGTCTGACTCTGTGAGACCCCATAGACGGCAGCCGACTTGACTCACTAAATCCTAATAAACCTGTAGGATGATGGTTATTATTCTACATCTTTATTTCATGCAGAAAAACTTTTATTTCCACCAACCTTGGTAACTGGGGCAGACTCCTCGGGGAATATAGTTTCCAGAATACTTCAAAAGAGAGGTTTATTAACTTGCAATATTCAGTTGCAGAGAGTGAGTGAAGAGTATTTGATAAAGAAATATTAGACTCTGTTGTATTTAAGTTCTGTTAATTCCAGTTAACAGAATTTAAATGTTATCCTGGCTCTATAAACACAACATTCTTATTAAACATGTCCTAAGACCTCTTAACTGAAACACTCAAAGGGCAAGGATTTTCTGAACAGATTAAAGCTCTGGGAAGATTAAAAATAACGTATAACTTTGTTTCTTTGTAAGTGTAGTTTTGGGTTTCCATGAAGGGGATTGCTAGAAAATCAGCTAGGGTGAGGGGAGGAAAATGGTCAGAGCAGAAGGGATTTCAGGAGCCATGTTAGGAAGCAGGGAGCACAGATGTCCTGAGCATTGGCTGGGGCCCCTGGAGGCCTTAAGGCAGAAGCCTTGCAGGTTCTCATCTGTGTCTGGAGAGATCCCGCCGCAGCTCTGTGAAGAAGGCACTTAGGGAACTGCGATGGATAGCGGGACGCTGGTTAACAGCACATCCCAATCATCGGCAGAGAGCTTGAGGTGTCAACATTAGGGGTCTTGGGGGCTTGGGGTCTAGAAAGGAGGACGCAGTAGATACAGATGTAGAGAACAGAACTGTGGGCTCAGGGTGCAGAAGCAGAGGGTGGTGCAGGGGGCGCTCCACAGAAAGAGAGAGGCAGTGGAACTTCTCTCAGCAAAGCCGAGGGGTCCCGAGGAGAGGTGAGCCTGCTGTCCACCAACCCAGCCCCTCCACGAGCAAGAGACAATCAGATGTGACAGGGGTTCCATCTAAGCAGTTCTGCTTCATTGCCACAAACTCTTGGTTTATGTAGGCAAGCAAGGGGGTTTTGCGAGGGTTGCACCAATCACGTTAAAGGTCAAATTGTAATATACCATAGTTGCACCAATCATGTTAAAGGTCAAATTGTAATATACCATAGTTGCACCAATCACGTTAAAGGTCAATTCTTAACATACCATAGTTGCACCAATCACGTTAAAGGTCAATTCTTAACATACCATAGTTGCACCAATCACGTTAAAGGTCAAGTCATTATGCGCTTCATTGTAGCAAGAGTCTGTGGTGGTCATGCGCTGTCCACGTGCACAGAAATCAAGAGAGCCAATCAAAAGTTTTAACAAACAACTTAGGCTTCGCCCTCATCTCTTCCGCCAGGCGCCATCTTAGCTCTATATGGCAAAACTAGCCCATCTTTAAGGTTCCCCATTTAGGGCCCCACAGGGTGGGACAGAGAGAGAGCATTGAAACATACACACTACCACATGTGAAATAAACCAGTGGGAATCTGCTGTACAACGCAGGGAGCTCAAATCTGCGGCTCTTGTGTCAACCTAGAGGGACCGGTTGGGGTGGGAGGTGGGAGGGAGCTTCAGGAGGGAGGGGCTGATTCATGCTGGTGTGTGGCAGAAACCAACACAATATTTTAAAGCAGTTATCCTCCAATTAATTTTTTTTTCAAAAGGAGGACACAGATCCAATAAATTTTGAGAGAATAAGACTTGGCCAATACAAATTCACTTTTGAGCTAGAAAATCTGCTTGTTGTGAAATTGTATCCCTAGTTGCTCCTGAATGCCAGTCTTTCTAGCAGATTGCCAATTCCTAGAGATTCTGTGTATGCACATTGGCGTTTACCTTCTATTTGACATTGTTCTAATAGAATGATGCCTCTAGAGGTTACTGCGTCTTGAACAGTTCTTTCTGCCTTGCAAAAAAGGGCTGAAGGCTGAGCTTCGGGAATTTTATGATAACTTTTCTAATTCCTTCGTGGTCACCAGGCCATCCGCTATCAGAGCTCACAATTCCATGTTGCCAGCCTGTGAAGATTTCAAAGGAAAGGTTGGGTCCCATCTGGCTTTGTCATTTTGTGTGAAGAAAGGGTATAAAGGAGAATTCGATTATAAATCCATCAAATCAAACCTCGCTCTTCTTTAAGTCTCAATTTGGAAAATTGTGTAATCCTTTATACTCCATCTTTCCCAGTTGTAACTTCCCTATCTTATTCACACAATCAGAGCAGAAACCCTTGAAAAAGTTTATAGGGTTTTATGCACATATAATTATTTTCGAATATGTTACCAAGATGAATGCCCAAGATAGCTTTTCTATGCTTAGTCATTTTGAGGTAGAAGGCTAGACCTTGCCAAATTGTCCAGGAACATAGCTTTATTACAAAACCTGGAAAAGTTCACTGATTTCTAACTAAAATATTACTGTTTTTCTTGGTCTTGGGTAAAGTGATAGCAGATGTGATCTGAATTAGATTGAGAATATATTTCCTTAAACCAGAGCATGATTTTGGGCAAGAAACATGCTGTGCATTTCTGTTTGCTTTTGATTCCTGAATAATGTCACCATTACTTCTGTGAATAAATTTCTTAACGTGGCATACATCAAAATCAATTGTGAGCATGTCTTAGCCAGCCGACTAATTTCAAGAAGCATAATCACTAGTTGTAAGCTATGGAATGGATTTGAACAAATCATGTAGACGTACTGATCTTATGAGACTTAAAACTGTGAAAATAAGAGAATGTTGAATTTTAGAAGCCAAGAACCTTTGATCTGTTGGCTGATTCATACATTTTTAAATGAAGCCAATTTGAGGTGTTAACATAAAAACCAACAGATGTCTGAGTTACATTTCAAATTATTATAGACAAATATAGTCTTGTGAAACAGAACAGATATTTTAAAACAAGCTCTTATTTCCTTTTCTGATCATAAACCTAGCCTTCCCTCATGGCTCAGTGTTAAAGAATCTGCCTGCAATGCAGAGGATAAGGGTTTGATCCTTTGGTTTGGAAGATCCCCTGGAAAATGAAATGACAACACACTTGACTGGGAAATCCCATGGACAGAGGAACTTAGTGGGCTATCGTCCTTGGGGCCACAAAGAATCAGACATGACTTAGCAACTACACACCAACAGCAGTCATAAACTATCCTGGATTTTTTAAAATTTATTTTTAGTTGGAAGATAGTTGCTTTATGATGTGTTGGTTTCTGCTATAAAACTTGTAGTTATTCGTAAATAGGAAGGTTGGGAGGTTATTTTGAAGGAATGATGAGTGAATCACCACAGCTAGTTGACAAGAGGCCTTGAGGAGCTGTGTCTATTTTGTTTATGTTAATTCTTTCAGTAGAATGAACAGAACACCCAGACAGCTGTCAATTGTCAAACTCACGAGGCTCAGTGGAAACCCTGGAGGGCTGCCCTGAAACGGAGTTTTGGTGTGCTGGGAATGGAAACAGGGAGGTCAGTGAGTTTGCAGCCAGTGAGAGCAGGCTTGCATTTCAGAGGAGTGTAATCGATTAATATGTAAGCCAGTGGAAGAATTAAGCCGTGATGACACCCCAAACCGTAAAACAGTTTGTATATATGTCTGGCCTGAATGGGAAGAAAATCTGCTATTGTTGGTTCTCAAGCTTTTAGAACATAGATTAATTGTATCCCTCTGGTCTCTGCCTTTTGAACCAATAAGGGAATGGATGTTGGATGAACATGTGGCAGGATCTGCCTGGTCCCTAATGAAGCTCGTTCAGGGAATACAGAGCATACTTGTAGCCACAGTGATCTGCCCTCAGTCTTCCTGTTGGATAAAATCACATACCCCATCACAGAAAGAGCAGGTGCATAACTGCATGGATGGGCAACTGAGGGGTGCAGGGGTCAAATGGGCAAAGGTAGGAAGGTAGGGAGCTAAAAGCATTTCCCCAAAGTAGTATCATTTCAAAAATTAAGAATTAGAATGATTTATCACTAATATCTAATTTGTCCTTCCACGACAATCTTTCCCATTTTGCCTGATGAAAGAAATAGACGTAAAAGGAAGAGGTTTTTATAGGAGCTGGTTTTATTAAATATTGAGCTAAAGTGGAGGAAACTGTAAAATAAAAATGGAGGGCGATTCCTACAGAAAGATATGGAAACTTCAAAAAAGTGTTTGTGTGAACTTCGGCCACTTGAATTAATCCTGAGAAAGTTTAGATAACTACAAACATAGTTTGTGGGGCTTCCCTGGTGGTTCAGATGGTAAAGAATCTGCCTGCAATGCAGGAGAGCTGGGTTTGATCCCTGGATCAGAAAGATCCCCTGGAGAAGGGAATGGCAACCCACTCTAGTATCCTTGCTGGGGGAATTCCATAGATGGAGGAGCCTCGCCAGCTACAGTGCACCAGGTCGCAGAGAATGGGACATGATTTAGCGACTAACACTTTCACTTTTCACTTTCAATCTTGAATAGATACTTTGTCTCTACTGTCTCATTAGGGCATACATAGGCTATTTTTAGAGGTGATTGAACCTGGATTGTAACAAAGAGTGGAGGAGGAAATGGAGAGAGAAAGGAAAAGCTAGAAGGATCTTGACATGAAAAGGCTCAAAGTAAAGTTTATGAACTGGAGCAAATGTTCATTTTGCACTCAACTAATTGCTTTTTTAAAAGGTCCTTGCCAGCATACCTGTTCAAGGACAATCTGACATCTTTTGGCCAAGAGTTATTTTGTGCTTTGGGGAGGCCTCGGGGTTTTCTTAAAAAAAATACACACACACACACACACACACACACACACATTAAGCCATTTATGCTCCTTTCAGCTCACAAAACCCAGGTCAGTACAGGTAATGTTCCCTGCCTAAACGCTGGCAGTCAGTGAAAATGCCTGGTCATGGGAGTCATACTCGCGGCTTCAGGTTAGGCACAGCCAGCCGCCCGTTCATTACAAGTGTGTCTAATGCCTGATTGGGCCAGGCCCATCCGAGTTCAAGGCCTCGACCACCCTCAAGAAATGATTTTTTTTGGATAGTCTTTGTCCAGTTCTTATCAAGCCGTTTGCCCTGTTAAGTCACCTCCATTTGTACAAAATGTGTAGCTTTTGTGGACTGGCCAAGACAGTCACCCCATACTGCTACGTCTTCATGGCCAGGTCATTCCATTGAAGCAACAGAAAACTGAACTAAACTGTGATCGGTTAATCATTTAAGCACATCCTATATTACTTCTTCCTCTCCCTTTTTTTGAATAAAAAAGGTGGCTCTTTGAGTTCAGCATCAGTATGGGATTCACAGTAGTATAGTACACACCAAAATGTGATGTGTTGTTCATAAAACTATATTTGATGATGGTGGTGGTATCTGGGCATTCACTAGAAATCTAATAAACTTCTTATCACATTTAATAAGCATGGTCCAGTCCCAGTCGTAATTATCAAGATATAAAGCCAGCTGAGATAACTAGGAAGCTTTACATGATAATAAATGTTGTTATTCAAATCGATTCACATGCCTTGAATTGAAATGAGAGCTACCACCCCAACAGTCAGAAGCGTATTATGCGGCCTGAAACTGCCTCTACTCTGAGCAGCAGCAAATTTCCCTCCATTGCAGTGGCAAGATTATTCTTAGTAAAGAGAACTTGAACAGATGAAGATAATCACAGGGTTCTCCTAAATTAAATCTGTTAAGAGTGCATAAAAGTGAATCACTGTAAGCCTTTATTTGTCTCCATTGTTTCCATTCTATGAAATAGGACAAAAAAAAAATCACAGCTCTTCAAATCCTGCTGTCTCTGTGATGTGCCTACAGCAGAGCTGTCAGCACTTGCTGATATAACTGAGGGCATCTTGTGATTTAGAAATAGTTTGGTAACTGGAAATTGTGAAGAAATAGCCACGCTGTTTACCATTTGGCACGTTTAGCACGATGGCACCCTACATGAAGGGCTCTCAATGAATAATGACAGTGATCGACTGGGCCAGAACTCAGCAGAGCTCTAGTGCAGTGGACCAAGAGGTGTTTCACTTACAACGATACAGATTGTTTTTAGAAATGTGATGTTTCTGTCTTGTAATAATTTCCTTGGAGGGGAAAAGTATGTTACTGAGTATTAATGATGAAATGCTTGCTTTTTATGATATGAAACACATTTTAGTAATGGAAGGAAATTCATTTTATACCAAATCATGCCAAATTATGTCTCATAAGCGATACAGATATCCCAGTTTTGGGGGGAAATCTTTAAGACCAGCTGAGATATTCTGTTTAAACAGCTGTCGAGTTAACTCAGCAGCATTGGGTAATCAATACAAGCATAGACACTTGCTCTGGTTAATTGCTGATCCCAGCAGCAGCTGCGTCATTATGTATCAACCATCTCTTCTCTTTGGATGTGGCATTATGTTTGGGGCAGTAATGAGGAGGTTACTGTGTGAGTCCACTGCTTTCTACTATTACACTGTCTAAAAATGTTCACAGCTCCAGTTGTCCCCTCACTAATAGCTGAATGCCTGGCTAGAGTTATAAAGGATTTTCACATTAATTAGCTCATTCTTTATTTTCTTGACTGTGAGCTCTTATTACTCACAATTTAGAGATAGGAAATTAAGGCATAAAGATGTTTAAACTGTGTCTAAATTGATCACCCTAACTCTAGTGAAATTATATCTAGAACATAGACCTTCTGAATCTCTGCCCTTTGGGGTGTTCTTTCCATGATCCCATTTTTATCCTATTAGAGTTATTAAGCAGTACCTGCTAATATTTATTAAATATTAATTATGTGTATAAGTACTTTGACTTAGCAACTAACTCAGTTGGTGAGGAATCTGCCTGCAGTGCAGGAGCCCCGGGTTCGATCTCTGTGTCAGAAAGGTCACCTGGAGAAGAAAATGGCAAAGCGCTCCAGTATCCTTTCTTGGAAAATCCCATGGACAGAGGAGCCTGGCAGGCTGTTGGCCATGGGTTTGCAAAGAGTCAGGCATGACTGAGTGACTAACACTTCACACTTTCATAAGTACTTGACCTCATATAGCCATCAACCCTATGATGTAGGTCAGTTCATTTCAGTCACTTATTCATGTCCAACTCTTTGCGACTGCATAGACTAGAGTATGCCAGGCTTCCCTGTCCATCACCAACTTCCTGAGCTTGCTCAAACTCATGTCCATCAAGTCACTGATGCCATCCAACCATCTCATCCTCTGTCGTCCTCTTCTCCTGCCTTCAATCTTTCACAGCACCAGGGTCTTTTCCAGTGAGTCAGTCCTTTGCATCAGGTGGCCAAAGTAGTGCAGCTGCAGCTTCAAAGTCAGTCCTTCCAGTGAATATTCAGGATTGATTTCCTTTAGGATGGACTGGTTGGATCTCCTTGCAGTTCAAAGGACTCTCAAGAGTCTTCTCCAACATCATAGTTCAACAACATCAATTCTTCGGTGCTAAGCTTTCTTTATAGTCCATCTTGCACATCTATGCATGACTACTGGAAAAACCATAGCTTTGACATTTAAAAGGATGAAAGTGATTGAAGAAATAATACATATATTTTTAGGTTCCACAGGAGGAACCCCTGACCTAGACTGTTAGAAGGAATATTGTTTAGGCTGAGACCTGAGGAAAAAATAAGAATCAGAAATGAAAAGCAAAACTGCACAACAGAAAAGGTTTTGAGCAGGAAAAACAGAACCAGTCACCACCAGCCATTAGACTATATGTGAGATATGTGTATACTTTCAAAGAGATGATATCAATAATCAATCCATGAATAATCATTTATTTTGGTGCCTCCTAAACATCTTATTCTACATTACGTGAAATTAAGATTCCACTAAAATGTTTATTTTGAGGACTTCCCTGGTGACTCAGCTGGTAAAGAATCCACAGTGTAAGAGGGTTCCTTTCTCTTCACTCCCTCTTCAGCATTTCCTATTTGTAGATTTTTTGATGATAGCCATTCTGGCTGTTGTGAGGTGATCACTCATTGTAATTTTGATTTGCATTTCTCTAATAATCAGTGAAGTTGAACATCTTTTCATGTGCCTCTTGGGCATCTCTAGGTCTTCTTTGGAGAAATGTCTGTATAGGTCTTCTCCTTGTTTTTTTGATTGGGTTGTTGTTCTGATGATATAAAGCTGCAAGCTATAAATTTTGGAGACTAATCCTTTGCTGGTCACATCATTTGTAAATATTTTCTTCCATTTTGTGGGCTGTCTTTTCATTTTGTTTATGCTTTCCTTTGTTGTGCAAAAGGTTTTGAGTTAAAACAAACAGACAAAAAGGATATTTGTGTTTAATTAGGTCCCAGTTGCTTATTTTTATTTTTATTTCCCTTACTCTGGGATATGGATTGAGAAAGATACTGCTGTAATTATGCCAGAGAGTGTTCAGCCTATGTTTTCCTGTAAGAGTTTTATACTGTCTGGTCCCACATTTAGGGCTTTAGTCTATTTTGAGTTTATTTTTTTGTATGGTGTAAGAAGTTCTAATTTTATTTTTTAGATGGAGCTGTTTAGTTTTCCCAGCATTTATCATTTCTTAAACTTTAATGTTATGAAAGGTCTTTCTCCTCATCTATAAAACAACTTTGGCAGGGACAGTCAAGAAGGCGACCTCTAGTGATCTCTCACCTCGTGGTGTCCAAGCTTTTGTGAAATCGCTTCCTCTCGAATGTGGGTGGTTCTGCTGATTTCCTTCTAACCAAGAGAAGATGGCAAAAGTAATGAGATATCTGCCACTCCCCTAGTCATGCTATTAATATGTAAGACTTCCTTTAATTACATTACAAGAGACTGCATTTAGGGGGTCTATACAGATATTCTCCTACTAACTTATGAAATAAACAGCCACATTTAGGAAGGCCACATGGCAAGGAACTGCAGGAGAGCTCCAACCAATAGGCATCAAGAGTTTGGGGGACTCATCCTTTTTGTCCATGTAGAATAAGCGTGCATTATTTGTTTTATACTTTGGATTCTATACACAATTCATTAGGAAAAAAAAAAGTCTGCTTTAGAAGAAAACACAACACAACTTTGAAAAATGTAGATCTTTCAGTTTTTTTATAGTATGAAAATGAGAATATAAAGAAAAGAAAAGTAAAGCCCGATTGAGTTAACATGTATCTGAATATTCAGTGTGTTTACATACAGCATTTTGCTATTCATATCAAAGCATGTAGATATAAGTAGGATGTGGTCCTTCACTTTGAGAATTCTGTAGCTTGATGATGAATGTTAGCAACCAGTTCAGAGCCACAGAACTGGTCTTTGTTGATTGTCAGTGGCTTGGATTATCCCATGACAATTGTTACAGATTATTGCCTCTAGAGTCTACACTGGAAAAGTACTGAAGAAGTAAAGATACTTTTCTTTCTTAATTTAAAATAATTGCATTACATGGATTAATGCTCTTTAAACCATACTGCCTATGGTCCCTAATTAATGAATGGTAAATACAGAAATGGCTAACTTTTGTTGAGAACGTAGTATGTGTCTGGCAGTGGCCTCACCATTTAATATTTAATCCTTGCAACACCCCTATGAGGTAAGTTATGTTATTTCTCCATTTGTCCTGGGCCAGCTCATCCCTGAATGGTCAGGAAACCTTCTAAGGTTGAAGAGCTACTGAAAGGCAGGGCATCAGTAAGTCCTTACTGAATAAGGAGAGGTGAAAATTCAGTTCCTTGTTCTAAATTTTGAAACAATTTATAAAATGAACTGAATTTAAGGGTTCAGTGCTATGAGCTTTGACAGTGATACATACTCATGTAACTACAACTCCAATCAAAATACAGAACATTTCCAAAAAAATTCCTCATGCCTCCTTCTAGTCAATCCTTAGTATTATCCACCGTTAAAAAAAAAAAAAGCCATTATGCTGGCTAAGATGTGAAATCATTGAAACTGTATTTTATTTTAGCTTGCATTTCCTGATTAATAATGATGCTGACTATCTTTTCCTATGATTATTCACCATTTGTATGTCTTCTTTTTAAGTCTTTTCCTTATTTTGAATTGATGTGTTTGTCTACATGCTTGTCATACATGAAAAAATTAGTGCTATTTTTTGTTTACTCACAATTCTGACGGCTAAAAGTCTGAAATTACCTTGTCAGTACTAGGACCTCTTGTCTTGGCTTATAGAGGGTTGTCTTCTGTGTGTTCATGTGATGTTTTGTCTGTCCTATGTCCCACTCCCATTTGTTAGAGATGCCTTTTAAGGACACCAGTCACACTGAATTTTAACTAACTAACCACACCACACTTGGCGGCCACACCCACTCTCTGCCATGGCCCACACTTTATCTGTGTGCCTCTGTAAGTAAGTAAGTAAGCAAAGTCGCTCGGTTGTGTCCGACTCTTTGTGCCCCCATGGACTATAGCCTACCAGGCTTCTCCGTCCATGGGATTCTCCAGGCAAGAATACTGGAGTGGGTTACCATTTCCTTCTCCAGGGGATCTTCCCGACCCAGGGATCGAACCCAGCTCTGCCGCATTGTAGGCAGACGCTTTAACCTCTGAGCCACCAGGGAAGATTCTCACACTGAATTAGAGTCCACCATAATGACCTCTTCTTACCTTAATTCCGTCTTTAAAAACCCTCTCTTCAAATGCAGTCACATTCTACAGAGGGTTCAGCCTTTAGCATATTCAGTTTGAGAGGACCCCACTCAGCCCGTAATACCCCAGAAAGCTTCTCCGTGCCCTCACAGAGCCCGCCCCTCCCTCCGCCTCCCCCCCCCCCCCCCCACGGCTACCGCTCCTCTGTTTTCGCCACTGTAGATCTGTTTGCATTTTATGTAAGTGGACTCTAGTATATATCAGTTTTTTAAGCCATTTTATTTATTTCGGTTGCACTGGGTCTTCAGTTTTGCTCCAGTTTTTCTCTAGTTGCAGCAAGCAGGGGCTACTCTTTGTTGTGGCTTGAGGGCTTCTCACTGTGGTGGCCTCTCCCATTGGGAGCACAGGCTCTAGCGTGTATGAGCTCGATGGTTGCGGCTCCTGGGCTGAGCCGTTGCGACACCCTGGCTTAGCTGCTCTGCAGCTTGTGGGAATCCTCCCAGATCAGGGATTGAATCCATGTTTCATACATTGAGAGGTGGATCCTTTATGACTGATCCACCAGGCAAGCCCCATGCCTATATTGTATTTCATATCTGGCTTCTTTCTTTCACATAATTTTGAGAATCATCCATGGTGTTGCATTTTTAAATAACATAATACTGTTGATTACTGAGTAGTATTTCATTGGCTACATGTAGCACATTTTGTTTATCCATTCATATTTTGATAGATATCTGGGTGGTCTCCAGTTCAAGGCTACTAAGACTAAAGTTGTTTTGACCATTGGTATATGATTCTCTTTGGGGACTCATGTTTTCATTGACCTGTTAATTATCTAGGAGTGGAATGGCGAAGGCTTGTTGTTAGTTGTATGTTTAATTTTTTTTTTTAATTTCTAGTAAATTTCTAAACTAGCTGTGTCATTTTATATTTGAGCAGCAGTGTATGTGTATTCCATTTGTTTTACATCTGACCAGCATTTTGCATTAATATCCTTTTTAATTTTATTCATTGAATATGTGTGCCCAGCTAATTTACAACATTAGCCTTTCTGTATACTTAACAAAAGCTATAAGAAAAAGGATTCTTCTGTCTTTTTCATAGCTGTATTCTTAGATTTTAAGAGCTGTTTAACAGAGAGTTGCTTGGTGGATATATATTGATTCAAAAGATCTTTTCCCACATTATTTTCCCTGCTTACTATTTAGTGGTTGCATTATTAAGCCTCTACTATAATCATAACACTGTGCCTAGCTTTATTAGAAGCAAAAGGCCTTTATATCAAAGGGAGGAAAACACAGAACAAGATCTACTGTATGACGGGTGGAAATACCTACTTTCAATGAGCTCAGTTGGCCCAGTCATGTCCAACTCTTTGTGACCCCTTGGGCTGCAGCACAACAGGCCTCCCTGTCCATCACCAACTCCTGGAGTTGACTCAAACTCATGTCCATTGAGTCGGTGATGCCGTCTCATCTTCTGTCGTCCCCTTCTCCTCCTGCTTTCAACTTTTCCCAGCATCAGGGTCTTTTCCAAGGAGTCAGTTCTTTGCATCAAGTGGCCAAAGTATTAGAGTTTCAGCTTCAACATCAGTCCTTCCAATGAATATTCAAGACTGACTTCCTTTAGAATGGACTGATTTGATCTCCTTGTAGTCAAAGGGACTCTCCAGCGTGTTCTCCAACACCACAATTTGAAAGCATCAGTTCTTCGGCACTCAGCTTTCTTTATGGTCTAACTCTCACATCCATACATGACTACTGAAAAACCACAGCTTGAACTATATCGACTTTTGTCGGCAAGGTAATGTCTCTGCTTTTCATTATGCTGTCTAGGTTTGTCATAACCTTTCTTCCAAGGAGTAAGCATCTTTTAATTTCATGGCTGCAGTCACCATCTGCAATGATTTTGGAGCCCCCCCAAAATAAAGTCTACCACTGTTTCCCCATCTATTTGCCATGAAGGGATGGGACCAAGGATGCCATGATCTTAGTTTTCTGAATGTTGAGCTTTAAGCCAGCTTTTTCACTCTCCTCTTTCAATTTTATCAAGAGTCTTTTTAGTTCTTCTTCACTTTCTGCCATAAGGGTGGTGTCATATGCCTATCTGAGGTTATTGATATTTCTCCCACCAATCTTGATTCCAGCTTGTACTTCATCCAGCCCAGCATTTTGTATGATGTACTCTGCATATAAGTTAAATAAATAGGGTGATAGTATACAGCCTTGACATACTCCTGTCTCAACTCTGAACAAGTATGATTTTCAAAATAATTTTAATCCCTAAAGTTTAATTATATGAGTTAGATATTTATGGAAACATTCAAGAGGATATTTTAAATGCAACACATTCAATGATAACTTGTGATAATTGGTAAAATTGTAGTAAAAATGCTTAAATTACCTTTTCCAAGCTGCAGAGTACATCGTGAGAAACGCTGGACTGGAAGAAACACAAACTGGAATCAAGATTGCCGGGAGAAATATCAATGTCTGTATTTCTGATTTTTTGCCTCATAAATAATATTCTACTTCATGATTTTCAGTCAGTTGTAAGATCACTCAAGGCAAATCCCCAGATGTTATAATTGTCTACTCTGTTACTGATTCAAACAACTTGGATCACTGAATTCTATCAATGTGTTCTCAGATTTGACAGATGAGTAGCGCTAAGGTTTTAATTGAAGTAATTTCTCACTTGAGACCCAGAATGCAACTACTTCAACAAATGAATGAGATTATATGGTAGCCAAAATGATGCTACAGTGTTTTTTGATTGCTTTTCATTATGAACTTGGAACATTTTATATGCTATCAAGGATTGGCAGACTTTTTCCATAAAAGGGCCAGATAGTAAATATGAAGGCTTGTTGAGCCACTTCCTCTGCGTTTCAACAGCTCAATTCTGACCTTGCTGTGCAGAAGCCACACAGATAATACACAAATGAACTACAGCCGTGTGCAATACATTTAATTTTGGACTTGGAAATTTGAGTATCAGTTACTTTTTGTGTACCACAGAATACTCTTCTTTTAATGCTTTTAACCACTGAAAAATATAATAGCATTCTTAGGTCATGGGCTGTACAAAAACAAACCCTAGCCTGGATTTGGTCAACAAGGCCATTGTTTCGTGAGTCCTGATATAGATGCTTATGTAAGTTGTGTATTTTTCTTGGTTGTAACTGCTATTGGACCAAAAAGGAGAACAACTTCTGAAAAAACAGGCACACAATTCTTTATTAAGACATGTATTTCACACTGTTCTGTCTGACATGGTTTTTCTGATATCTTTCTCCAGTTCTCTACCTTTGAGAGATGAAATAGATTTTCTTTTTATTCTTTCCTTGACACATTCTAATTCCTAGCTCCCTGGTGCTGCCATGTGATTTGCAGTCTTTTTAAACCTTGTGGTCTGGATACCTTTCTCACTCCTATATGAAGACCATTAATTATAAATGCTTTAACCACGCAACTATTGTATAGTATACAATGCATACTTAAATACAATGATTAAACAATTTATATTTTCTAAAACTAGAAATGAGAAAAGTTAACTCTGCGTTATAATGTCAGAAAGTAACTGGAACATGTGTTTCTCTTTCCACGGGGCTATAGCAATAGCATTCAGTACTAATAGTTTGAGTAGCATGGATGAACTAGCACATGTGTCTCATTATGTCTAATTCTCATATCCAACTGATCTCTCTGCAGTTTTATTACTTGTATTTTTTTGTTAATGTTTGAGATCAAGAAGAAAATTTTGAATGAGCTTTCTGTAATTTCCTGGTATAACATAAGGATTTGTCAGATAAAATGGTACTTATGTAACAAAATCGCTACATAAATATTTTCATTGCTTTCTGGACCCTGAAAAAAACAACACACGAAAAGTGCATATTTGTCATATGCACAGAAAGTTTCATTGCATTCCGTGTTTCTAAGCTGAGGATCTGCCAGTTCCAGCAGGAAGATTTAGGATCTTATGCTTCTTGAAAGGAAACTTTCTCCCTGTTAGTTGCTCCAGGTCTCAGTCGGCTTTCTTCCTCACCTCCGTATCCTCTTTGGGCTCCCTGTGGGCCTCCATGCAGAGAGGTCCCTCTGTTTTAGCCGAGGGCAGATTTCCAGAAAAGTTTGAAACTCTCTTCTCACCCAGACTTCTGCCTTTTGTCTTCCTTGGTGTCCTGGATTCACATGGTGCTATTATTAACTGTAATTCTCATGGGGCCTCAGGAAGGAGAAAGGGATAACGGAGTCTGCTCAGCCTCTCGACTGCAGCCGGGGGTCTTGCAGGCTTGACGCCCCTGTTCCAGTGTGCCTGCTTGCCTGCTGAGTTGCTTCAGTCGCGTCCAACTCTGTGCGACCCCATCGACTGTAGCCCGCCAGGCTCCTTTGTCCATGACATTCCCCATGCAAGAATACTGGAGTGGGTTGCCATGCCCTCCTCCAGGGGATCTTCCAAACCCAGGGATGGAACCCACCTCTTTTAACCTTTCCTGCATTAGTTGGCAGGCAGGTTCTTTACCTCTAACCACCTGGGAAGCCCCCATATTCCACTGCTGTCCCCCAAAGACTGCTTTTGAGTGTACCGTGCAAGTGTGTTTTCATTTAAAAGTTAGCAACTGAGACCGAAATGAACCTAAAGGTATTGAATTACGTTTGTAAACCATTAAGTGTAACTACGAGGGGAAAGGACTCCATGTATATATGATACACATTTGGAGCAATATGCCAAATATTATCTTAGTACATTGTTGAAAGTAGTTTTGACCTAGCAGATCCCCTCGAAGGGTCCCGAGAACTCCCCAGGTCTATGTATCATACTTTGACAATCATTGGACCTTATATTACTTTCATTATGATTTTATAACATAACCAAATTTTTAAAATGTGTTAATGAGTACAATTTATTTTATATGTGTTTACCAGGAATGTCCTGTTTTTTTTTTTTTTTTTTTTTCCCCAAAGGGTCCTTCCTGCTGGGAAGATGTTTTAATCCCAAACCAAATGAGTGGTGAATGCCGGTCTCCAAACTGCCCTGGGACCAGAGCGGTAAGTACGGGTCGAATCTGTTCTTCATTATGGCATCTCTGGCATTTACTGGGAAATGAGATTACATACAAAATGGTAAATGAGTATTTTCCAAGCATTTTTCATACTTACAAAAAAGATGATCAGATTCAGAAGAGTTCATAATATTCACCAAGAATTCTAAGTGTATCATTGCCTTCCAGTGTCATTTTCCTAGAGACTTAGCCATTTGGAGTGACTGTGTTGAAACAGGACAATTTAAATTCCTCATAAGGTGATATTCATGGAATATAGAGAAGATCCCATTCAGGGTTCAGCAAAAGAAAATAACAAAGCTATACATTCATGCTTTTCCTACCGCTGCGATTTTTGCGTTTACATTCCCTGTGATTCAGAATCACTCTTTCTACCTTTCTTAGTGGTTTTCTGACACAGTGGGCTTTTAGAAAATCTCGAATGGATGGCCAACTATAAATGCAATCACCATCCTCTGTTCGGTGTAATCCCATTTTCTTTACGAACATATGGCATATCTCTCATACCGAGAAGGTATTTCTGCAATGAGACCCTAAGTACTGAACTTATTTTAAAAATAATGTTATTATAATGGTCATGTTTGTAATTTGGATATTGTTCCAATTTTCCCTTTGGAAAATCCTTGGGTCCATCATCATCTGATTGTATAAATTTTCCAATCTGTAAATACTGTTATGGCACCAACAGAAATGTCAGTATTAGTTCACAGACTCTCACAGCCAGCCAACAGCTAATGTCTTCTCTGGTGAAGTGTTTGAGCTTGATCATCAGACCTGTCTTCTCTCTCCAATCTGTTGGAGGATTGCAAGGATTTGGAGATAGCAATGAGCAGCGGTAAAGATCATTCTCCATCAGTTGGGACTGGGGACAGACACTGAACAGCTTTTTACTAATGCAAAGCCTGGTGTAAAATAGTGACTTGTGTGTCACTGACAGCTATCAAGGAATCAGTCTTGCAAGTTTGCTATTGGGATGAAATTAAAGTACATATATTTTATTGGGAATAATTAAGTATAATTACATATGTGTATGTATGTGAGTGTAATGTGTATATCTACATAACATGCAGATATAATTACATTTAATAATAATGTAAATCCCTCGGTGCATATAACATTGCATACACATTGCATACACATTGCATGTGAAGTCCTTTGAAACTCTACTTCAATCATTGACAGCCTGACTGCCTCCATGTACCTTGATATTAATTGGAAGGATTCAGCTTAGCAGAATAGACAGTCTTGTGTCTTTAAGGATTCAGCTTCGGATCAGTCGAAGGCGGATAGAGTAGGGTTGATAATCTTGCCTTTTCTTACTTGTTGAATTTTCAACTTACTTATGTATCAATACATAATGCTTATTCTAAATTAATTTATATTGAGGTTTTATTTCTGACAGCATGGTGAGCTGATACCCTAAAAAAATGCTTGCAGTACACACTATATAAAAATACTGAATTGAATTACAAATACATATCTTTTAAAGAATGACTGTGCTGATGACATAGTAAGGAAAAGTTTATAGGCCAAAAGTGTAAAGTATATATTTCTGGCTGTTCTCCAGAAGAAAAATCCTGTGAGCTGAAGTCACTCACCAGTAGAGGTTAGGGCCTCAGACCGAGAAAACACTGGTGAGTTTAGGGCCTCATCGGGGTAGAAAATGAAACCATAGAATTATATTAAAGAGCCTCCTGTAAAACATGATCTCTTGGGATCAATTGGAGAGAGGAATGTTCTAGGGATAGGTGCCTATTTTATTTTCACTCTAGATAGAAATGTTAAATTAAAAATTATCGTAATTGACAGGAAATTAGCTAAATGGGTTAAACAGTGAGTGAATATATGAAAGAGAAATTATAACTTAGATCTGAAATTTGACCTAATAGAATATACTTAAAATAAGAAAAGAAAAGTGAAACAACATGGAGGATAAAATTAGATTTGTGAAGAAAATAATAGAGAGAGCAGTGGAAAGGTAATATTTTAAAAGGTAATGAGGTACTTACCTGGCCGTGATTAGGACTCCGTTCTTCCACTGCAAGGATACAGGTTTGATCCGTGGTCAGAGAACTAAGATCCAGCATGCCACATGATGCTACCAAAAATAATAATAATAATAATGAAGCAGGACTTTCCACAGTTTTTAAGACCCAAGAATCCCAAGGGCTAAGAATAAAATGAAAGTCACACCTAAATCGATCAGTGAAACTGTGGAACATAGAGGTCAGAGAGAAAATTTCAAAAGCAGCAGAGTGAAGACTGGTTGCTACCCAGGAGAAAAAATCGATAGTTATTTAATCAGTAGCAACATCGGAAGGCAGATGAAATGGGAACAGTATCTTCAAAACTGAATGAACATAAATGCTAAACTAAAATTGTATTTAAGAAAAATCTTCTAAAAACAAAAGTTAAGAACAACAACCAAAAAGGCATTTTGAGGTAAATAGGAACTCAGGGAACCAACTTCTATCTAAAACTTTCAAGTAATTTCTAAGTTAAAGTATTTCAGGCAGAAAGATAATGATCCCAGAAGAAAAGCCTGAAATGTGAGAAGGAATGGTTGGGGGAAAAAATGGAAAAAAAAAACCTAAACAAAATATAGCAATCAGTATGATAACATTTAATGATTGGAAATATACATAAAGATAATGTAAAGTTGCTGGGCAATATTGCATGTAAGCATGGAGCATAAAATTAAAGCTTTGTGAAAAGTTTAATTCCTTCTTTGTCCTTATATTAAAACCATGTTTCTGGATTGCATTTTTACTGTGCAGCTAAATATAAACCATGTCTCTTCTATTTTCTAAAGCTTTGAATGTAATGTTTGTTTCTTAAGAAGGTGAGAAGATAGGCATTTTAAGTAGTTTATTATTTTTACATTTATGGAGTATTTTAAATTTTGACACAGTTTTATATAGAATATATATTATCATAAAACCTTCAATTTCTAGCACTTGAATAAAATATCCATATACTTAAAATTCAAAAGAGTAAGGTCTGTAATGTATTCTTAATTCATATTTATGCACTTAAAGATTAGCTCAATCATTTTACATAGCAGTAACTTTCACCTTAGTTTATAAGACTACAAAATATAAACTTGACCTTACCTGTGCTTTAGGCAGAGAAATCTGAAACGAAGTCAGTTCTACCCTTGTCACTGCTGTCTTAGAAAGAAGCATCACAGTAGTTCTGAAAGACATCTTACCTTTTTATGAAAAGAATTATAGCCAACTCAAAGGGTGTGCACCTAAGAATAAGTGGAACAAAAATCAATTAGCATTTTTCTATTAGTGAAATTAATTCAACTTTGGATATGATATGGATTTTTTTATGTGCCTTGGGGAATATATATTTTTTCTTACTTGCACAGATGTAGACAAAAGCGTACCTAGAGCCTTACTCTCTAGGCATTATTCCTGAGCTCCAAATCACAACTTTTAAAAGTGAGCATCCCCTGTTTGTCAGACACTCTCCTGTGAAGATGTCTGGCTTAGCAGTGCATCTGTGGTAATGAAGGGTTTCTTAGCCAACTGTGAGATTGTTGCCTTTTCCCTCACACCTGACAATTCAGCAGTGGGGCTCAGGATCAGGAATAATTGCAGGGGGAAAAAAATGAAAAAAATATTTCAGTTATATCTTGTCTTAGACTGTGGAGTCTGCTATACCAAAGTGAAAGTCACTCAGAAATGTCCAGCTCTTTGCAACCCCATGGACTATACAGTCCTTGGAATTCTCCAGGCCAGAATACTGGAGTGGGTAGCCTTTCCCTTCTCCAGGGGATCTTCCTAACCCAGGGATCAAACCCAGGTCTCCCTCATTGCAGGCGAATTCTTTACCAGCCAAGCCACAAGGGAAGCACGAGAATATTGGAGTGGGTAACCTATTCCTTCTCCAGCTGATCTTCCCAACCTAGGAATCAAACTGGGGTCTCTTGCATTGCACTCGGATTCTTTACCAACTGATCTATCAAGGAAGTCCCAAGGTATCATAAATTGAGTGACTTATGAACAACAAATACTTACTTCTGACAGTTGTGGAGGATGGAAGTCTAAGATTAAGGCACCAGCAGATTCAGTGACTGGGGAGAGCCCACTTCCTGATTCTTGGATGGCATTAGCGCACCATTTCTTCCTGTGGTGGCCAGGGCAAAGGAGCTCTGGGGTCTCTTTTAATAAAGGCACTAACCCTATTCCTGAGGGTTCTGCTCTCGTGACCATATGACATTCTAAAGTCCTATTAAGGGGTGTTGATTCTACCACTTAACAGCCTATAGCATGCATCATATTTTATATCTTTGAGAAGTAATATTTGCTTAGATTCTTTTTTAGATTGATTTTGACCAGAGTTAAGCTCTTTTACATAGAATTTTCTTTCTTATCAGAAACAGTTGAGAAGAATCTCTTAAATAGCTCAAAGACTTATTTCAAGTGAAACGTGGTACTAAAAACTATCCTCTGAATTATAATAAATGATATAATTATTAAACTCAGTGTAGCAAATGGAGAGTGTTCATCTTACTCAATATGTAATTTATTTCTTTCATTTCTCCCTATTAGGCTCAGTATATTTCAACTGGAACATTAGTTTGAATATAAGTTAATATTCATAGTCTCCATCTTTGGTTTCATCTTCTGGGAAGATGTTGACCAGGAAACAATGAATATTAAATAAGTGTCACCAAATAGTGAACAATTTTTACTTATACATTTTATGTCCCAAATGTTTCTTACTAATGTTTTAGTTTAAATCAGATTACTGTGCTTGAAGAGCTCTGTTTTTCTTTTGGTTTCCTTTTTTGTTGTTTTAGGCTTAACCAGAATCTCATAAAATGAGTCTTAGGGTTTCTCAGGATGGTTTGCTGGTGTAGTTGATATATTCTTATTTTTTCCAATATCTAATAATAAGGGAAGGTTGGCTTTGTTTTGTTTTTAGGAAAAAATCTGAGATTGACCAAGTTTTCACTGAGACAGCCACAAATGAAAGCCTTGATCTGCACAGTGTAGGAGTCATTGGGTGCATATTATTGTGTTGCCCAAGCTTACCTGCATTATGCAGTCAGCAACACATCACAACCATCTCCAAATACGTATTTAAACAGTCCCAACCCTTGTGGTTCCAGGGGCCTCATCAAACCTCAAGGGCCGGCTGGGTGGAGCGGGAGAATGGGGACAGAAGGCGAAGAGGAAAGGCCACACTGACTCCTCTCATTCTGCCCTCATCCCTGGCGGGAGAGAAATGCTCTCTAGTTCTATCCTCTCAATTCTAAATCAAGTAGAGTTGCAGTCAAACTCAGATTATGATTGAATGGTATCTAAGCGTGACAAAGTGTTCTTTGTTGTTTGACATGCAATTTGGGTGACAAACTAGAAACTTTTTACAGCATTTTTCAAAAACCTATCAGGTATTCAGACTCAAGGACAGTTTATTTCTAAATCAAGTTTTGAGTAGTGGAAAACAAAAAGTGTCTTTTTTTTCTTTTAAAAAATTAAGGTAAAATTGAAAGATATATATATTTTTTGCTGCTGAGTCGCTCAGTCGTGTCTCACTCTTTGTCACCCTATGGACTGTGTAGCCAACCAGGCTCCTCTGTCTGTGGGATTTTTCAGGCAAGAATACTGGAGTGGGTTGCCATTTCCTTCTCCCGGGGATCTTCCCAACCCAGGGACTGAACCCGCGTCTCCTGTGTCCCCTGCATTGCATGCAGATTCTTGACCCACTGAGCCATAGGGGAAGCATTTATATAGCTATCTTTATATATATACAAAGTATTGTAGAATCAGCTGAAATTTTGTGAATTAAAACAAATCCTTTTTAATTTTATTTATAAATAAGTCCACTATAGAAAAAAAAAATGTCATTTTTTTTTTAGGGAACTGAAGAAATTGAGGTAGTTTTTAAGAACTCATAGGTATTTGTGTGGCTCCGAAGTCTAGACTCAATTCTATTCGTTTTCCTTTTTATGTGAAATAACCCTGTTTTTATTTGAGTGCTTTTACAACTTAGTGGAAAATTTGATCAACAGTCTCTTCTCCATAGTACTGCTAAAGACTCTTGTACACTGTTGCATGAAAAACGTAATCACCAAGGAAAGGGAATCAGTGTATACAGTGTATACAGCAGCATACTGGCACACACGAGATTCCCAGTGTCCACACCATAGTCCCACAAATGTAACCTTGTTCATTTATGATGCCATTTCTCAAGCAAATGTGCAGTTTCGTTAATGTATATTTTAAGTATTGAAAATAATTCTTGCTTCCTCACTTCCAGGAGAACCCTGATATGTGTGAAGTGTAAGTTGCTTTTTCACTTGTGCTGTAATTCATATCTTATTTCATATACAGAAGAAAAGCATGCATATTACCACAATGCTGTTGAGATACGAGCAATTTTAACCATCCCCAAAGGCTTCAACAGTTACGTCTTAATTTTTCATCTCTCCATGGAATGATTTCAAAGCTGGATGTGTCAGCAAGAGGCGCTGTTGAAGGTTATGTTGTGGTTTTAGACAAGGGGCCCAGAACACAAAGGTATGACAGAGGAATCTATCATGATTTTAACCAAAATAGCACTCAGGACTGCTGGGGTTTAGATTAGGGGAGAGGGTATATCCATTTACCTGAGAAGGTAGCAAGAGCTGTGATAAGATAATTTCAATAGATTTCTAAATGAAATTCTGAGAACTGGAGCAAAGAAAGATTAAATACCCCTGTAAACATCACCAAATTTTTCCGTTGGGCTGGTAGATTAGACCTAAATGGGAATGCCAGGAATTGGGGACTGGAGGTCGGACTGTGATAGCCTCTGAGCAGACACACAGGAGGCTAATGGAGTGAGAAGAATGGAAGGAAGATGCAGGAGCAATGGACCGAGAGAGCGAGGCCTGCTTCTCCACCAGGAAATAGTCTTCTTGATCCTTCAAGCAGGTGATTGATGTGTCTTAGAGACCCACACTTCATCGTGCCCTGATGGCAGTCATTAAGAAACCATCATCCCTCTTATTCAGGTCAAGCTAGCGCTCAGAAAGTTATCAGAGGCCATGATAAAATTTAGTTTGTAAGATATATGCTGCAAAGCACACACTTAAACCAGTTTACCAAACTTGAGATGTTGTACAGAAAATATAATTATATAAATAGAAAATAGCAGTGGAAAATAAAATCGAAACTGAGAAGAATTTCATGCACTGTTGACTCACATGTGGGAAAACATTTACTTCCACTAATATTTGGAATACAAACATAGTTTGGGATCCTCAGGGCTGAGTTTCCTAAAGCAGGTAATTATCAGTACTCAGTACTCAGTATTCAGAGTATACAGTCCTCAGGACTCAGGGTTCTGGAAAATAAGCTCAGTGCTGATCTCATACATGAGTGTTTCTGTGAGACGTAGAGAAAACTTTTATGTGTAAAGATGGAAAAGCAAATTATAACTTAAAGTGTATGTCTTTCCATTGAGAGAAATATAGTTGTTTTCATAACGAGTATATTTTGGTTATATTATTCTCTGCACAGAAAGCAAAGACTGACCTTCAAGCGCTGGAAATCTGGTTGGGAAGATAAGACTTTACAGAAATGAGTGCAGTTCGGATTGAACAGTGCAAGGGGAGTGTGCACTGTACTTGGCTTCTGTGCCGGGCACTAGGGACAGAATAGAGAATGTTTCATTTACTGCTATCATAGTCTGGGGAAGATGTCGGTGGGGGGGCGGGGGGGGGGGGGGCTCGGCCAGTGATGGTTTTTGCCCTGAACTGCATCTTGATGAAGATGGATATGAAGGGGAGCAGAAGACCTCACTGTGTGAGTAAGAAAGAAGAAACAAGACAAGCCGGTGTCTCCCAGAGGCCAGCAGACAGGCACACAGAGTGTTTCTGCGGGGGCTCAGAGATGAGCATTCCCTCAACAGGTGAACAGAGAAGACTCTCGAGCAGTGGGCTGAGGCAGGGACAGTGGAAATTCCGCAGGTAGTGATGTCGCCAAGATTAGCAGCATTTTATGAGGCAGAGGAAATGACAAGAGTTGTCGCTGTTGTTGTAGGCATTGAGTCGTTTCCCACTCTTTGCGGCCGTATGAACTGAAGCCCATCAGGCTCCTCTCTCCGTGGGATTTCCCGGGCGAAAATACTGGAGCAGGTAGCCATTTCATTCTCCAGGGGATCTTCCTAACCCAGGGATCAAATCCAGACCTCCGGTATTGGCAGGCGGATTCTTTACCACTGAGCCCCCGGGGAAGCCTTAATGACTTAGAAAATGAAGGGTCATTGATCCCTTAAGTACTATTAGCTGCCTGCTCCCTGGCAGGCAGGAGAGTCAGCACACCTGTGGGTGCAAAAATCAACATCCTCTGCCTCCACGGAGGGCCCCTCAGTCCTGATGAGCTTGGACTTGTCACCAGGGAGGATGAAAGCAAAGCCCAAGCGTTACAAGGACACAGACCAGGATGTCTGCCTAGAATTTGTGGGGTAGGGCACCCTTGATGGGGGCATTGGAGGCCAGCGCTGGAATCTGCAGGCTGAGTCAGAGTTCCTGGTGGAGAAGCCGGAGGATAACTTCTGGCAGAAAAGACCCTCTAGCAAGGGCCCTGCTATGAGAGAATGCTCTCCTGGAAAGTATCTGGAATTTTAGACAAGACAGAGAAAACGGAGGCAGTGCACTTTCTCCCTTTGCTGTGTTTTTTATTTTTGTTTGTGAGGTTTTACATGGAGGATTATGACTAGTTATCGAAGGAATATCACTACACGAAAGTTTGGATATTTTGAAGGCTGAAATTGAAGTTGAGCTGGCTGGCATGAGAGATATGATAAAGAAAAAAGAAGGAAAAAGAAAATCGAAGTATACAATAATAAAAGATTATTTTTACACACTCTACTGTCCTTAAATCCCTGGTAAACGTGTGAATCAAGGTAAATGAGAATCAGTATTTTGCCTTCCTTAAAGCTAGAAACAACATACAGATGAGATTTTAGTTTAGAACCAATTAGAAGCACCACACTTTTCTTGTATTTATTGGGTCATTAAGAACAGCCATATGGTTTTCTTGTCTCATCCGTTCACATTTCTCCAGTATGTTCCTCAGTGGGGGTCTGTTTAGCGGTTGATTGAAATTCTGTTTTTATTGGTTAACTCTCTGTTATCTGTAATCACCAGGAGTGAATGACCCAGTATAAAGGGTTTCCTCTCCACTCCGTTATTGCCACCCTTACTGGAAAACTGGGACCTTTTTCCTTTGCCACTAACTTTTGAAAATATCAGAGGGTTGCAAAGAGCCGGACACAACTGAGCGACTGAACTGAGCTCAGCTGAAAATGGGTTCCTACGTGCAGTGAAATTTGAGACTATCTGAGAGTCATCCCTTCTTCAGGATGATCCAGTTGGCTGTCATTGTTTGCTGAGCAGTTGAGAAGCGAGTTAGAATGTCTGTTTCTAAGTGCATGTTTGTTAATGTCTGTGTTCTTTCCACTTCTCCATTTGTAGAGCACATCATGTGCATTAAGTGATGTGCATTAAGAAATTACACTGAGTGCGGAGATTCAGGACTCAATAAAGCTTCCTGAGTTTAAAAAGTAAGCAGTAGTCTATTGGGATCATGCAACTGTTTATATCTGTAGATTTTCATACCTTATTCAGAAATTCAGTATTTTCCTGGACCTTAGCATTGTTATTTTCCCTCACAGTTATCTCGTTTATTAGTTTTATACCTGCCTTATAAAAACAAGCCATTTCAAAGAACCGTTTCTCCATCTGCTTTTACCATTCCATTAAAACTTACACTGATGTTCACAATTATGTCATTAAATGGCTTTATGTTAAGCAGTTAAAATTCAGATCACTTAGTACACTTAGTACAATGTGCAATATATGGAGAACATTCAGAGAATCAATTCTAATTTAGTATTTCACAGTGAGTACTAATAATTATTATAACGCATGCATTTCAATTTGGACATTTTCTTGATTGAATAATGAAATGCTTTAAATAAATTCATTGCCTAAGGACTGCAGTTCGGTCACGTACTTTGGTGATGAGATGTTTATCTCATATGGATAAAAGCAGATATAAATGGAGAGGAGTCTACACTGCCCAGCTATGTGGTCACAGCTTATGGCTGCATAAGAAGAAAACCGCAACAGTAGAGATACAAAAAGTACATTTTATTGGAGTTCAGCTAAAGAAGCTCCTTAGAGATGGCTTGTGTTTACTCTTACGAAATAAGTAGAGTCAACTGAACTGTGATAAAGAAGTTGCCACTGAAGAATAGGGTTTTTCAGTCATTGTTATGGGACTACCTAGATGAACTCTGTGACTATTGGATCCTAATAGAGCAAGTAATGGAGAGATTGCCCATACCAGAGGATTAATCAGGATGCTACAAAGTCATGATTACTACAAACTAGGAATTATAGTCCACTAATTCCGATTATGATGCACTGTTAAAAATATTTGTTGTTGTTCAGTCACTCAGTCATGTTGAACTCTTTGCGACTCCATGGACTGTAGCATGTCCGCTTCTCTTTCCTTCACCATCTCCCAGGAGTTTGCTCAAACTCATGTCCATTGAGTTGGTGATGCCATCCAACCATCTCATCCTCTGTCATCTCCTTCTCCTCCTGCGTTCAATCTTTCCCAACATGAGGGTCTTTATTCAATGAGTCGGCGCTTCACATCAGGTGGCCAAAGTACTGAAGCTTCAGCATCAGTCTTTCCAATGAATGTTCAGGGTTGATTTCCTTTGGAAGTGACTGGTTTGATCTCCTTGCTGTCCAAGGGACTCTCAAGAATCTTCTCCAGCACCACAGTTTGAAGGCATCAATTCTTTGCTGCTCAGCCTTTTTTATGGTCCACCTCTCACAACCATGCATGACTTCTGGTAAAACCATCAGTTCAATTCAGTTGTTCAGTCTTGTCTGACTCTTTGCAGTCCCATGGACCTGATATTCTTCACATCAGGTGCCAAAATATTGGAAAAACCATAACTTTGACCGTATGGACCTTTGTAGGAAATGTAATGTCTCTGCTTTTTAATACACTGTCTAGGTTTGTCATAACTTTTCTTCCAAGGAGCAAGCATCTTTTAATTTCATGCAATTAAAAGCATAGTCCTTTAGTAATAATGGAATGACATTGTATTGAGAAATGTGATTTATTCTGAATTTTCCACATTTTCTCTCCAACTATCACAACTAAATTACCATGAATTCTACCACAGATATCACAGTTCACTTCAGTCGCTCAGTCGTGTCTGACTCTTTGTGACCCCATGAATCGCAGCACGCCGGGTCTCCCTGTCCATCACCAACTCCCGGAGTTCACTCAGACTCACGTCCATCGAGTCAGTGATGCCATCCAGCCATCTCATCCTCTGTCGTCCCCTTCTCCTCCTGCCCTCAATCCCTCCCAGCATCAGGGTCTTTTCCAATGAGTCAACTCTTCGCATGAGGTGGCCAAAGTACTGGAGTTTCAGCTTCAGCATCATTCCTTCCAAAGAAATCCCAGGGCTGATCTCCTTCAGAATGGACTGGCTGGATCTCCTTGCAGTCCAAGGGACTCTCAAGAGTCTTCTCCAACACTGGTGACCCTCAAAAAAAAAAATAAACAAAACTAAAGAACAATAAAATAATAACCAAACCCTTCATGATGATGAAAGACAATCTCTGTAAAAAGAAACAGAGGGAAAGAGGCGGGGTGGGTAACTGGAGGTAATTAAGTCACCCAAGTAAATGAAAATGACAGAAGTCAGGTCGTGTCTGCTTGGCTTTTTGTTTGGAACATGTACACGAGGAGCCCTTAACCATCATGGAAAATGCCTAAGAGACCTCGTGGCGAAGTCACGTGGAAATAGGCAGAGGTGACTCAGGAACCAGGTGTCCCCTCACCCAGCAGATCAGCCTTCTTTTGCCTTCAGTTGTCTTTTGCGTCAACATCAGCCTTCAGACCTGGTTTTTGAGCCTCCCCAGCTGCTGCCACAGGGCCAAGATTAACAGTCTCCACCAAAGTTCAGTTAAATTGCAGATTTGTGAGCAAATACATCTAGGAAAAACTTTCAAATCAGCAACATTTGGGGTGGTTTGCGGCACAGCAACAGGTAACTGAAGTATGTCCCATAGCCCTGCATGATTATGTGATTATACAAAAGGCCACACACACTGTCATGTATAGCTGTGTGTGTGTGTGTGTGTGTGTGTGTGTTTCGTAGTTTTATAAAAGCAGGCTCAGATTACAAATCAGACAATGAGTTGATGACGGGAGCATCAGAGTAGAATTATAAGGACTTGAGGGTTTATTCATGCCTGCTAGATCATTTGTATCTTTGAATCCTGTCTTTAGCCTGGATAGTATCTTTTAAACAAGAACAAGCACTTTCCAGTCAGTTCCCCCACTTTGTGGTCATGCCAGAGAAATTAAGATACAGTTACGTATCTGTGCTGTGCTGTGCTTAATCACTTGGTTGTGTCCAACTCTTTGTACCCCGTGGACTGCAGCCCGCCAGGCTCTTCCGTCCATGCGAATTCTCCAGGCAAGAATAGTGGAGTCGGTTGCCATGCCCTCCTCCAGGGGATCTTCCCAACCCAGGACTGAACCCAGGTCTCCCACATTGCAGGCAGCTTCCTTACCGTCAGAGCCCTCAGGGAAGCCCTATGTATCTGTTAATATCTAATTTAATTCTGTCCACTCTACCTGAGTCTATACTCTGGTCTCCGATTTCTGCATGTACTTCCTAAGTCACCATTAACAATGTGTTTCCAAACGATTTTGCCTGATGGTGTATTCTTCCTGTGGTCATTGTGTAGCTTAACAGACAGATGCGTGGCCACTGAAGTAAGAAAAGCTTGACCTGAGCTTTTCCTCTCACGCTTGTGGTCTGATAGTCTTGGACAAAATCTTCACACTCCTGTCAGTTTTCTCATTTGTGCAGCAGATATCCATGACTTTTTATACAAGGCAGTTGGAATGAGTAATGTGATAAAGGATATATATAGTGCTTGCGTCAAACCCTCACAGTGTAAGGGATCAATACATTGCAATTATTATTACCACAGTTGTTCTTATTCTAATGTATTGACTTTTATTAGGCGTGATCTCTGGCTTTGTCCACCAGTACTGTGGAAATGGACCATCATGCCAGTGTAGTTGATTGTAATTTCTACAAATAACGCAAAGTATTCAAATCGATAAAAATGCTCTGACAATAACTGTGTAGCAGACTGCAACATCTGTAGTTCCCTTAAATAAAAATGTACTCAATTTGAATTTTATATAATACACGTATGATTGTGACATAGATAAAATTCTCTACCAGCTGATCTGGAGGAAAAAAATAAATAGCTTAGCCAAAATCACTTAGAAGAGCATTGCTGTTGATTTTTTTTTTCAGAATTATGCACCAGGATAATTGTCATAATATATTATTATGAATGGTATACTTGAACTGCAATTAAAAGTTACGATGCCTCCATTATTTTCATAATGAATGTTGCTTTTTCTCATTATAAGAACATAATGTGGGGTGAAAAAAATAGCCTTCACGTAAAGTAAAGGCTAAAACGTAGGTTTAATCAAACCACGTGGAGAAGATCACTGTTGACATTGGGAATGTGCTTTCTTCTAGATGGTTTTTAGGCTATACATGTATGTCTGCACAGGAACACACTTTTTTGTAATGAACTCATATCTTATGTATTACTTTGTAATTTGTATCTTTTACATCCTATATTGTACTCATTTTCCTAGCAACAGATAGAAGTCTACATGACTGTTTTATGATTGATGCTATTCTGTTCTGCTTAGTGGTCCCCCACCGGTGAGTGTTTCAGCTGCTCTGCATTCCGTGATCTCTCTCGCATCCATCTCTGAACACCTGTCTGGTCACACAGTTTTGTTTCTGTGTGTTTGACTGTGCTCGGTCTCTGTTGCTGCACAGGCTCTTCTCGAGCTCGAACGAGTGGGGGCTCCTCTCTAGCTGCAGCGCATGGGCTTCTCACTGTGGCGTCTTCCCTTGTTGCGGAGCAAGAATCTCGGATGCCCAGGCTTCAGTAGCTGCAGCGCGCATTTGTGGCTCGCAGGCTCTAGAGCACAGCACGGTAGCTGTGGTTCGCAGGCCCAGCTTCTCTGAGGCTTGTGGGATCTTCTCGTGACAGGGATCAAACCCCTGGCTCTGCATTGGCAGGTGGACTCTCCCCCTCTGAGCCGCCAGGGAATCCTTGGTCACATTTGCAGAATATAATTTCAGAAGCAGAGTTGCTAGGTCAGAAGCATTTTGCGTTTAGAGTGTTATGATGCTTAATTCCATTAGGGCCTCAGGAAAGTGCACGCCTGTTTTTACTCTCCCTAAAGCTTACCCACTCCAGTATGCTGCTGCTGCTGCTACTGCTGCTAATTCACTTCAGTTGTGTCCGACTCGGTGCAACCCCATAGACGGCAGCCCACCAGGCTTCCCCACGCCTGGGATTCTCCAGGCAGGAACACTGGAGTGGGTTGCTATTTCCTTCTCCAGTGCATGAAAGTGAAAAGTGAAAGGGAAGTCGCTCAATCGAGTCTGACTCTTCATAGCCCCATGGACTGCAGCCTCCCAGGCTCTTCCATCCATGGATTTTCCAGGCAAGAGTACTGGAGTGGGGTGCCATTGCTATCTCCGCCATTCCAGTATACTTGCATGGAAAACCCCATGAACAGAGGAGCCTTGCAGTCTACAGTCCTTGAGGATGCGAAAGAGTTGGACACGACTTAATGACTAAGTCTGTATCTCAATGACTAACACTGTATCTTATGTTAAATTACCTGTTCCCAATTACTAGGAAGCATGAGTAGGTTTCCATTATTTCTTGCTCATTATTGTGGCTATTTCCTTTCCTTATAAGGACCCATGTCTTATAGTAACCCTTTATCATATATATTGCAAATATTTTTTGCCAGTAAGTAATTTAACTTGAAAGTCTTTATATGGTGTTTTAGCACTATTTAAGCCAGTTAACGATGATGTGCTTAACTCATATAGCATTTAAGGAGTTAAATGCATTGTCTTCTTTGGAGTATTAAGTCTTTGCAGTCATTCTTAGTAGAATCTCCTTGACATGCAAAATAATTATAGATATTTACTGAAAATTTTTCCTAGGTATTTTATTTCCAAATCTTTCTTTTTAAAATATTTGATAAATATAAATTTAATGTTATTATGAAGGATTTTATATGAATCTAATTTTACTTATTTCTCCTCCCCAAAACTAACTTTGAGGTCTTATCTCTAGAGTCTGTTCTGCTCCATTAACCTGTCTTTGTGCCTCCTGCATAGTTTTGATTCCTGTAACATACAACATATTAGAACATAGAGTTTGAAAATAAATTTTATAAACTTGATTTCAATATATAAGTTCAGCATGTCATCCCAGAGAAATCATGGGAGAATATTATCTAAACATAGATTATATGTGGCAATGTATATCTTGTTTTTGAGCTCTGAGCTGTTTCCAGAAAAGCTAACACTCCCCCAAATTAACTCCTTAGAATTTTATTGGATACATAGTACAAGCTCTTGGCTAGTATTTCTGGTTGACCAGCAGTTCCAACCATATAGACATATGGGCTTCCCTGGTGGCTCAGCTGGTAAAGAATCTGCCTGCAATGCAAGATACCTGGGTTTGATCCCTGGTTTGGAAAGATCCCCTGGAGAAGGGAATGGCAACCCCCTCCAGTATTCTGGCCTAGAAAATTCCATGGGATCACAAAGAGTTGTACACCAATGAGCGACTTTGCCTTCTCTCTCTCTCTCTCTCTGTCTCTCTCTCTATATATATGTATATATATATATACACACATATATATATACATTTATGTATATGTATATGATTAACATCTCGTGGGATAATATATACTTTGTCAAGTTTTGTCTTTTACTTGCCAAACTAGAGTACTCAATAAAGTTACGTGGAAGATTACTATTCTCTAAATCACAGATATTCAGCATTTTTCAACTCGAATAAAGTTTGTTAAATCAGTTATCTTACAGTTAGCTTTCAAAAATTATTATTTCTATTTGGTTTGTAATATTACTTTCTAGGGAAGCTAGGTATTAATAAAACTAGCACTCCAATACTCTTTATCATTTTGTTTTTCTAAACCTAACATCCCATTCTGTCCATCTTTCAAGCGCATGAGTGTGTGCTATGTCGCTCGGTCGTGTCCAGCTCTCTGCAACCCTATGTGCTATAGCACACCAGGCTCCTCTGTCTATGAGATTTCCCAGGCAAGAATACTGCAGTGGGTTGCCATTTCCTTCTTTAGGGGATCTTCCCAACTGAGGGTCAAACCCGAGTCTCTAGCATCTCCTGCGTTGGCAGGTAGATACTTTATCACTGAGGCAACGGGGAAGCCCCATCTTTCAGGTATTACCATGTAATTTTCTTAAGTAGTATGGAATTTCTAAAAACGCAGGCAAGCAGGAAGGAAAAGAATAATTTACATGAACTATCCTTGTTTTTATCTTCTCTACCTAGTTTGGCTTGATTTAGTACCAGAATATAGCCTTAAAAGCATTGGAACAGGAACGACCTAGCTTTAAGACACTAGTTGTAAGCATGCATTGCTAGTTGTGTGAACTTGAACACAGTTTTAGTTCTTTTTTTAAATCCTTTTTAAAATTATTGAGTTATAGGTGATTTGTTGTTATCATTTAGTTGCTACGTCATGTCCGATTATTTTGCAGCCCCATGGACTGCAGCCCACCAGGCTGAATACTGGAGTGGGTTGCCATTTTCTTCTACATGATTGAGCTTAAAAGCGTTTATACAGCAAAGAAATCCATGAAAAAGACAACCTACTAAATGAGAGAAAGTATGTGCAAATGATATAAGGGGTTAGTATCCAAAATATATAAATAGCACATACAGATTAGATTGATATAGTTCTTTTTTCAGCATAGGAAGTGATAACACTTTCTGCCATGAGGGTTGTTTTGAGGTGATAGATATATGTAAATAGCAATTACCACAGTACCAATACATAACAGGGACTCCCTAAGTTTCACCTATTATCTATTATTAGGCAAATCTAATGATAATCCAAGAAAGGCTACTATTATGTAAAACTTTAAAAAATATAGTATGCTTGTTGATATCCTGTATTTTTCAAAATTCTTAAACAATATAATACTATATTGTCAAACATTATTTGTGCTACATTGTATCAATTAATTTAAAAGATCTCAAATATCCAAGGCAATCTGGATAAGGAGCAGAATTGGAGGTATCTTACTCCCCGACTTCAAAAGTATAGTTATCAAAACAGTGTGGTAATGGCATAAAAATTGATACACAGATCAATGGAACAGAATAGGGAGCCCAGAAATTAACCCATGCACTTACAGTCAATTAATCTACAAGAAAGGAGACAAAAATATACAATGAGGAGAAAGGCCTTTCAATAACTAGGTCTCACAAAACTGGACATTTCTAGGCAAAAGAATGATATTAGAACATCTTCTCATCTGATATATAAAAATAAACTCAAAATGGATTAGATACCTAAACATAAGACTGCAAGCCATGAAACTTCTAGAAGAGTAACGCCAACCGTCTCTATGTGGCATAATACTGTGAGATTAGAGTCAAAAGAAAGATCTTATTCATGTTGACCATACTGACTCATGCATTCAAGAAATATTCATGAAGTAGTTAGGCATAATTCTAGATTATAGAAATAAGGAGGTAAACAAAAATAGAAAAGACAGAAGGAAACGACGATACAATGTTCGATGCAGTCCAGTGGGTGAACAGCACGACTTCAGCTGATAGTAACTGATAGAGGTTTCCCAAACCCATGAACTTATTTTCTGATAAATTAAGAGGGAAGCACTTCTAACGCAATGTTAATCAATTTTAGAAAATCTGCTCTGAACAGAAAGAGAACCTGTGAGAATGATCAGAACTCAAAATCTGACTTTCCATTTCCCTTCCCAGATATACTGGTTATAAGATGAAGTGTTGGGGCTAGATAATCTTCCAGGTTCCTGCAAACTTTAAATGTCAGTGACCTTTATCTTTCTGCAAAGAAGAAAGTAACATATCAGTAATGAGACAGCTAAGATACAGAAGTATAAAACAAAGTATACATGTCAATTGCAGATTATAAATTATAATATTCTGCCAATGTCTAGTCAAGGCTATGGTTTTTCCAGCGGTCATGTATGGATGTGAGAGTTGGATTGTGAATTGAGCTCCAAAGAATTGATGCTTTTGAACTGTGGTGTTGGAGATGTCTCTTCAGAGTCCCTTAGACTGCAAGGAGATCCAACCAGTCCATTCTAAAAGAGATCAGTCCTGGGTGTTCATTGGAAGGACTGATGCTAACGCTGAAACTTCAATACTTTGGCCACCTCATGTGAAGAGTTGACTCATTGGAAAAGACTCTGATGCTGGGAGGGATTGGGGGCAGGAGGAGAAGGGGACACCAGAGGATGAGATGGCTGGATGGCATCACCGACTTGATGGACATTAGTTTGTGTGAACTCCGGGAGTTGGTGATGGACAGGGAGGCCTGGCGTGCTGCAATTCATGGGGTCGCGAAGAGTCGGACATGACTGAGCAACTGAACTGAACTGAACTAAACTTAATCAATGTTTTATATTCCTTCGTAGGACATCTAGTCTATTTTAAAAGATTTAATACAGTTAACAATTATTTATATGAAGTAAAAAAGTTCTTTTCCAATTTCCTGTTCCCCTATGACATTTTTAACTGAAGATATTAATAAATGTTTTACATGAAGAAGAATGTTTCAGAAGGAGGAAAGCAGGTCAGATTTCAGAACCATTAACCTGTTGCACTAGACCCTAATGTGCTCAGATGCGATCTGTCGTCCGCACTCGTCTCACTCATTGTCTTCTCAAGGCATTGAGAAAAGTGATGGCGGGCAGATAATCATAGCAAATGGGATAGGTGATCCAGGAGTCGGTCTCTGGAAAGAAAGAGGCCAAGAAAGTAAGCAAGAGTTCCTCTAAGCCAAGAATCAACAAGTGGGTCAGGTTAAGGGAAAGCCAGGAGCTCAGGGAAATTGGGTCAAGCTTCTTTTATATTACAGTGAAAATCAGGAATATTACAGGCACATCATGGAGAGGTCTCCCTACATGTCCCGAGCATTGAGCTTGTTTCAAAGGAAGAATGAAGAAAATTCTCTGGAATGTTCAGGGAGAGCCAAGTAATATGTATTAGAGCTGTTTGATATGAAGGTGACCCGTTCACGTTTGGCAAAGAGCTCAGAAAGTCTGCGTACATGCCTGCAACTGGAGGCTGGTGCGCAGGGAGACACTGAGTCGTGGTCCTAAACAGAGCGTGTTCTGGAAGGATGCTGGTGTAACAAGGGAGGTTTACGGCAGATGTAGGACATGCCTGGCACCCTGAAGAATGGGGAAGAACACTTGTCCGTGTTGAAGGGCAAAAGGAAGCCTTGATTCCAGGAAGGATGGGACTTCAGTAAAGGTGTACAGATGAGAATTAGTGTGCCCTGCAACAGCAACAGTCAGACTGGCCTCTGAGAGCAAGAGGAAGACATGAATAATAGCAGCTTCTGAGAGGTTTCCCGTAATTGGGACTGTTTTATGTGCAGAGCACACCCAATTCCCAGCAGTGATCTCTTAAATAGAGATGTACCGACCGGAAGCATTTCCTAATGTAGAGGCGAGATCGTTTGTCAAGGGGTGGAAAGGAAAAGGTATTGGTGTAAGGGGAATAGAAAAGATTTCAGACAGCTGTTCTGGGAGAGTTTCAGGAATTTTGGGGTCAGTATGCAACAGAAAGGCTGTGGGCTGTTGGATCGATTGTGCCTAGGTTCCAAGTCAGTGAGTGTGGACTGGCCCTGGACTTGGTTCTGTAACATTTGCCTGTGAAGCTTGATGATCTGATCTGAGGATCAAGCTGGGAGTAGACTGGGGACATTGTAGGGTGGGGACAGGGTGGGTGGGAGCCGGTGGAGCAGTAAATCCAGATCTGGTGTGGGGCCAACCTTGGGGACGCTACAGGTGAGGAAACACAGCTTTGCAGGAATCTGGCAAACGGTCACATTGCTTTTGTCTTTACAGATTTAATTGATGTTGAGTGCCGCTTCTTTTCCTCCCTTAACATCCACAGTTGCCTTACCTGAGACAGCCAGAAAGTGATAGTGTTCTCAGCTTTAAGGCCAGCCCGTACACTAATCTGATCCCTCCCTAAAGAGCAACTGGACTAGCATCTGCAGCTTTTATAATTATGGAGATGATATGATTGAGATGACACGTTTTTAGGTTATGGCTGCTGCTAAGTCGCTTCAGTCGTGTCCGACTCTGCGACCCCATAGATGGCAGCCCACCAGGCTCCCCGGTCCCTGGGATTCTCCAGGCAAAAACACTGGAGTGGGTTGCCATTTCCTTCTCCAAGGTTATGTTATGGTATGGTATGTACTAGCAAATTTAAGTTTAGTCTCTCAGTCGTGTCCGACTCTGAGACCCCATGGACTGTAGCCTGCCAGTCTCCCGTGACCATGGGACTTTTCTGAGGGAAGAATCCTGCAGTGTTGCCATTTCGTTCTCCAGGGGAATCTTCTCAACCCAGGGATTGAACTTGGCTCCCCTGTGTTCCAGGCAGATTCTTTACTGCAGATGGTAAATCCCTGCAAAACGGGAGACCTCGGTGTGCTCCAAGGGTCTGGAAGATCCCCTGGAGAAGGAAATGGCCACCTGCTCCAATCTTCTTGCCTGAAAGAAATCCCAAGGACAGAGGAGCCTAGTGGGCTACAGTCCCTGTGGTCCGAAAGAGCCGGACATGACTGAGCAGGTAACACCCACTTTCATGTATTAGTAAGGAGTTACTCACATTATCAAAGTCAAAAAATGGGGCTTCCCTGGAAGCTCAGACAATAAAGAATCTGCCTGCCGTGCAGGAGACCCAGGTTCAATCCCTGGTTCAGGAAGATGCCCTAGAGAAGGAAATGGCAAACCACTGCAGTATTTCTGCCTGGAAAATCCCATGGACAGAGGAGCCTGGCAGGCTACAGTCCATGGGATCGCAAGAGTCAGACACGACTTAGCAACTGAACCGCGAAGTCAAAAAATAAATGGCATCCAGTATAACCCTGGACAATTAAAGTACAAATATGATATGGCATTCAGTGGGAGCAAAATGCACATTGGCCCAAGTCAGGACTGAGAAGAAATGATGACATGGAAGCACAACTGCAAAGGAGCCCGTCCCCAGAAGCAGCTTGTCCTGAGAGTGCAGTCCCCTGTCCTTGATTAACAGCGCCTGGGTCCCGGAGCTAACACTGACAGTGAGACTGGTGTGCACACACGAGCGGAGTTCCAACGCGGCAGCTAGTCCTTGGGTTCTCCACCCGTACGTGTCAGGTCACCTCTTGTGGGAGAAGCCAGGACGCCAAATCTTACCTTCTGGGCCTCACCTCACCAAATGAGCTGGAGACAAAATATATCCTGAGGAATAGACCTTCATTGGAGAGTTTAAAATGTCAGCCCCAGGCACTCAGTTTCCACATGGGGTTCTGGGGCAGGGCAGAGTGAGGGCAGCGGCGTGGAGAGGGATCCCCGCGTGATTCTGAAGCTCTCCTGTCTTGACGATCAGCGGACAGGCATGGAACTGGTGTGCCAAGGTTCTGATTGTCTTTGGGTAGAAATGCAGTCCTTTTGATGGTTGGTGACAAAATTACAGTGCCAGAAGTCTGTTTCAGCTGAACCTCTGGCCTATTTTGTCTTGTCATTCTAAAGCATTGCTGTAAACATCACATATTGTTTCTGGAGCTCTCCCCAGAACCAGTAGAACGTGCTGTCAAATCACCACCTTTTCTCCAGTCTCCGCATCTCTCCCGCCGTGGTTTTTTCCGAGCCAGCTTCCCCGGTCACTGTCCCCTGTCCACTGTCACCCTGAAGCCAGTAAAGGATCCTTCCTGCTGACTTTGGTGGAGCCCGTCTTGTGTAGACAGCAGTGCCTGGATCAAGGATGCCTGCTCCTGGACCCCTAAGCTGATGTCCCAGGGGCAAGAGTGAGGAACTCTGCCTGGCATCAGGAGAGCCCCTCCTTTAGTCCAGCACTGCGTGTGATGCCAGGGCCTAGAGCCGGAACGCCTGTGCAACCAGCCCTCAGGGCCTGTCCAAGGAAGCAGCTTCTTCACTTTCTCTTCTCTGCCTTCTTTCACAAGAGACGCTTTCCATGCTCAGAAGTTTACATGAGATCTCCACAGGAATGCACAGCGTCTTCCTGAAGAAAGATGTAACCTGCCAACATGCAACCTGTAGGTTGACTTGGTCCCGAGTGCCCAAATCTCTCCATTTCAGAGCAGGGACCCTGCTTTCATCACATTTTAAGCAAGATGTCCATTTTAGATAGTTTGCTCAAAACCTCAGAATACTCTCTCCAAAGACGAATTGAAATTTCCACCTTGGGAAACTGATTGCAGTTTTTAAGTGGCAGTTGTTCTAGCTCCCTTCCATCTGCAAGGTTAGAACACGGACACACACATACTCACACACTTTAGAGCCGTGTTTTAGATAAAATGCATCAATGAAGAGCTGTACTTAACACCCGGCTCTTGTATAAAAGCAGGTCTGTAGCCTTGCACAGTCCTCCTGGGAAGACTAACACCACTGTGTTTCTGGTGTTTCTGACCACTTTCCTTTCAGTTCTTGGGAATCTGGGTCAGAGGAGTTATTCAGAGGGATGATGGTTTGTTCTTTTTCTCTACTAATATGATAAATTATAGATAAATACGAGTATTTAGTATATATAAAAATCACAGTGTGAATATTCATTGGAAGGACTGATGCTGAAGCTGAAACTCCAGTACTCTGCCCACCTGGAGTCAGAAGAACTGATTCATTGGAAAAGACCCTGATGCTGGGGAAAATGGAAGGCAGGAGAAGGGGACGAGAGAGGATGACATGGTTGGATGGCATCACTGACTCAATGGACATGAGTTTGAGTAGACTCTAGGAGTTGGCGATGGGCAGGGAGGCGTGACATGGTGCAGTCCATGGGGTCACCAAGACTGGACATGGCTGAGCGACTGAACTGAACTGATACAAATCACACAGCAAGTTAATGGAATCCATCTTTTCTTCCATATTTTCTTCCCTTTTTTCCCTTTTGCTTCCTCTCTGTTTCTTTCTGCCACAATCGTTCATTAAGCATCTACATCAGGAGCTATGCTAAGGTCCAAGAAACAGAAGCAAATGCGCCACACGCTCCTCTCTCAAGTAGTTTCTGTCTTGGGAGGAAGTAAGACTTGTAAAAAAATATTATGGAGTATAAGAATATACAGTGTAGTATAAGGTATATTGCAAATCCCAAGTTGGGAATGATTAACTTTACCCGAGGTCAGAAAGGCTTAACAGAAGAAGTGACATGCACTTACTCTGGGAGAAATTGCCCATATCTCTTTTTCTTTAGTTATTGACACAGTGGAAGGCGTTCCTTCTGTCTCCTACTCGTGCCTGAGGACCGCTTTATTTACAAGAATGTATAGAGGTTTGTCATGCCAGTAGGAAGTAACTGAAAATAAGTGGAAGTGAGAACAATTTTCTGGCAGGAAAAATAACCAGGAGGGCCTTCAAAATGGTTACCTCCTGTGGATGTTGCAAAGCATCAATGTAGGATGTTCTGTGATTATGAACGTTAAACCATATCTAAATTAATGCAGTAGTTAAGTTATATACAGCTTACATTATCCGTACACGCAGGAATCTTGAAGTCACATTAAATGAAGAGACTAAAAATGTAGTCAGTGTACTGACATAAAAGGATTAATATTAAGATTCTTGAAACACAACTGGCTGGAATGGGCTGGGGAGCGTGGGTTAAGAATGAGGGCTCTGAAGTTACAAGTGCCCAGTTGAATCCCGGCTGTGACTAGGGGCAAAATCGTTTATCTGTTTTACTTTCCTCATCTATAAATAGCAATTCAAAATGGTGGTTTACAGGTTTGTTATAAAGATTATACAAGAAAATACGTGAAGTACAATCTCTTACCAATAGGAAACAGTTGCTCACTATTAACTATTACTGTTACTATTTTTACATGGAAAGGAAGCTATTAGCAGTAGCTATTAGCACCTCCGGCAACTTAATCCTGGTTGCCAGCAACACATAAATCACTTGCTTTTCACGTGATCTGACACTTACCAAGATTCCTAGAATGTGCATAGCTGGCAGACATATAGCAGGGCAATTTCTTTATATCGTTGCTATTCAACTTATCTTGAAAAATAGTCATTTACCCAAAAAATTGAGAAAGAAATGAGCAGATAAATATGCAATGACACGACCATTATGAAGCTTCACTTTCCTCAAGGAAAGTATTTTTCTAAGTAATATTGCTTCAGAGCATTATGGTTAAAACTCTTCTAGAATATTTACAGCAAAAATTCCCTCAGGAGATTTAAGAAAGGTGAAGGCTAACATGTCTTAAAGCGTGAAGAGCCTTCCAGACGGCCTATACATGGTCAGCAGGACATGTTTGCACACGGCCAAGGCAAACTTAAGTGCCTGAATCCTGGTTCTTTCCAGCAGACTTTATGCAGAACCGAAATGGCTTCATTTGCCTGGACTTAACAAACAAGAAACAAATGATTGCAGTATCCCCCAAAATACCACATTTGTGCCTCTATATCCGAAGGAAAGCCAGATAGCTTCTCAGTGGTCACGTGTACATACAGATTCAGGAGTAAATCAGGCCCAGGGCTCTGTCCATGCAGAGATGAGGGAGCAAGACCCTATGAAGTTCCAGCGACCTCATGTATTTCACAGCAACTCCCCAGGGAACGAGAGCTGCAGGAGCTCGGACCTCTGGCTTCCCAGCCTGTTGAATGATTCTGAATCCGGCTATGCTGATGAGCAATTTTCCTGGGGAAGAAATATCCCACGTCTGCCTCAGAAAGACAGTGTTCACACCTGTCCAAACACAGGAAAGCAGTCAACGGCATCCTGGTTCCCTCAACTGCCTGGCCCCGAGTCTGACCATTTGCTCCTATGTTATAAGGCTACAGGCACGTCACAGGATTCACTAAGACCTCACTAAACATCTGCCAGTGATGGAAAGGATCAGCAACAGAAGGAAGTAACTAAACTGATGGAATGAGCTGGACGGAGCTCTTAGAGAGATGAGCCTAAGACGAGAGTCACTCCGATACTACACAGGAAAGGAGAGAATAAACTAATTTTGCAGATTTGATGGTGAAATGAGAGTATTCTTGTCTTTTCAAAAGGTTTATGAATAATATCTAAGAAGTAAATATGGGGCTTCCCAGGTGGCACTAGTGGCGAAGAATCTGCCTTCCAATGCAGCAGACAGAGAGATCCCCATTCGATCATGAAGTCAGGAAGATCCCCTGGGGCAGGAGATCGCAACTCTCTCCTGTATTCTTGCCTGAAAAAGTCCATGGACAGAAGAGCCTGGCAGGTCACAGTCCATGGGTCCACAAAGCCTCAGACAAGACTGAGCACAATAAGTAAAGATACATATATATAGATAGATCCATAATATAGAGAAATATACAGGTAAATCATAAAAATAAAATATGTGATAAATGTATTTCACAGGTTAGAAATAAAGCTTTCAATGAGTGCATAAGTGAAAGTGAAGTCGCTCAGCCGCTCAGTCGTGTCCGACTCTTTGCGACCCCGTGGACTGTAGCCCACCAGGCTTCTCTGTCCATGGGATTCTCCAGGCAAGAATACTGGAGTGAGTTGCCATTTTCTTCTCCAGGGGATCTTCCTGACCCAGGGATCGAACCCAGGTCTCCTGCATTGCAGCAGACGCTTTAACCTCTGAGCCAATGAATGCATATGTTGAGTATAAAAAATGAATGAGATGCTGGACTTATCTTTGAAGTACTCACAATTTAGTCACTTGTTTATTGTATGATTGACCTTTCTTTAGTATACAAGTTAGATCTTTGTTAGAGCCTGCACCAGAATCATCAGGGTTCAGAACTGATTTATCTGTGCTGCTGCTGCTAAGTCACTTCAGTCGTGTCCGACTCTGTGCGACCCCATAGACGGCAGCCCACCAGGCTCCCCCGTCCCTGGGATTCTCCAGGCAAGAACACTGGAGTGGGTTGCCATTTCCTTCTCCCATGTATGAAAGTGAAAAGTGAAAGTGAAGTCGCTCATTCGTGTCCGACTAGTAGCGACATCATGGACTGCAGCCTACCAGGCTCCTCTGTCCATGGGATTTTCCAGGCAAGAGTACTGCAGTGGGGTGCCATTGCCTTCTCCGGATTTATCTGTACAGTTCTGAAATTACTGAGACTAAACGATGTTTGCAGGAATGGTAGGGCATCATCGAAGGGTGTGAAAGGGTAGATTCTGGCCGTCAGGAGGCACAGATCCTGGATTACCTCAAATTTGCACTGAAGCAATTATTCTATAGCCTTTGTTAAAGGCATTTCATATTTAATCGTTTATTTAAATGTAGTTTCAATATGATATTTTAATCACTTGCTTTTGTTGGGCAGCAGAGATAGTGAATAATATCCTTTAAACTGAGAGGGAACTTTAAGACTGAGAACAAAGAAAGCAACTCCATGAAGTGCAATTACGAAGTTTATCGGGGGAAACTTGCACACAGGAAGGAAGGATCAGGCAGACGAAGGTCCAGAGGTGGGATCACAGCTGCACTCCTTGCCACTGAGAGGGGTTCAGGGGGCTTTAGAGAGACCAAAGCTGAAAACAAACTCTTCCAGCTCAAGAGAAGCACGTCCCACCTTTGGGGACCAGGGGTTTCCTGTCCCCTGGGAGTCACATTACCATTAACCATCTATGTCCGCAAAGGCATTCTTCCAGTTTTCCTGCCAGAGGGAGGCAAAGGTGAAGGCTGACGGAGAACTTCCTGGCTTGAGTGCGTCGCTTGTGAGTTGGGCTAACGCTCAGCCCAACAGAAAACGATGGGGACAGACTGGGGCCTGAGATGGGGTCAGTGTGGTCGGCCACACAGATTTATCATCAATTGTATCATCTTGACGGGGAATTTAAGAGAAACTGCTCCAATTAGTCATGGATTTACAAATTTTGAAATATAGCAAGATAGTCTTTATTCATCATATATTTGAAAAAATCATTCTATTTTCCTAATTGTACCACGTACTCTACTGTTTTACTCCCCAATTTCAAAATTTATGATTTTAGAAAAACCTTTTCTCAGGTAATTAGATTTTGGTCAGCTTTCTTTTCTTTTTTTATTTTTCAGTACATCATTTTAATTTTTTAAATTTTACTTTATCTTTTAATTTTAATTTAATAGGTCCCAATACAAAATATTTTTCTGTTAAATAATTAAGTAATAAATTAAATTAAGTTTCTTAAGGTATTTCTGTATATCTCTCCCTTATGAAATTCTTTCAAATCGTGACAGAATCAGAGAAACATCTGTTTAGACGATCAGCTACCTCTAGCTTCACCAACCACTTTGTGATGTCCAAATACGATGTCTTTAATATTATCTACAAGAATATCTTTTTAAAAATTGATTTTAAAAAGGAGGATTTGTCTTATTTTTAGACTTCACTTCTATTTTCCTTTGTTCTTATCTGTACCTTTCCTTTTCAATTCACAAGACACTGAACATCCCTGTCAGCGTGTATTCAAAGTCTCTCCACGCTGTACCTGCATCTCGTCCTTGTTAATTGCAAATCACAAGCGCACCCAGCGCGGCAGAGCCACAGGCTTCAGGGGCCCCAGACCCATCTGAGATGTGCCAGGGCAACTCTCCTCCCCATAGGACGAGTATACTGCCTCTATATTCAGGAGCACAGGTTGCAAATGTAAATGAACTTAAGGGAGCAGATGATATTGGAGCAAAGCTGAGCACGACCTCTGCAGTTTTTAATCAGTGGTGTTATCTAGCACGTGTGGGACCACTAAATAAAGGTGTGTTGCAGTCAGCTGTGCTGGTTTACCGAGGGCTGAGGACTCCCCGACCGTCCCTTGGTGTGCCAGATCTCAGAAGCTTGGGAAGCGCTCTGCAGCTCTGTCCTGTCACTGCTCAGCAGATTAATTACACCTCAGTGCAATAAGCCTTAATGTTCCGGGGATGGTTATTGTAGTATATCATTTCAATGATCTGTGGATAGCGAACTACTCAGAGGCTTGTTTTGAACTGCACCTTTCAATCCATCTCTTAGCGCTTGGAGGACGCGCTGAGGCATACAAGAGCTGGACACACTTCAGTACCCATCAAAGTACTCTTTAAGCACCTTCGCCTGTGCCTTACATGGTTCTGGTGATGCTAATGATGCTCTAACAGCGAGAGCACTTTTTACTTACTTACTGAAAGCACAGTCATCCAGGCCCCACGGAAGGGGGAACGAAGAGGAGAGCAGGGCTAAGTCTTCACACTTAAGGCTTCAGTTCAGTTCAGTCGCTCAGTCGTGTCTGACTCTTCGTGACCCCATGAATTGCAGCACGCCAGGCCTCCTTGTCCATCACCATCTCCTGGAATTCACTCAAACCCACGTCCATTAAGTGATGCATGAACTCGATCTCCATGTAGCTCCTTTCTTCTCTATAAAATATAAACTTGGTAATAGAATTTTAACCCTAGAGATTATGATTCTGCTAGCAGAAAGAAAATGCCTTGGTAGCTCATCCTGAAACACGTGTGAGCCAGTGAGCGATCCAAATGTGGTCGTTCACCAGAGTGGCTCAGAAGGAGGTATGGAATGCTTTGCAGGAGAATTTGTGTAGTAATAGAAATATCAGAGAGGTATGATATTCCAATCGTGGGTCCAGGCTAAGTTCAGGGAAATAATCATATAGAGACAGATGCCTTGCTCGATGCAGTGCTTTGGGTTTCACCTTTTGCTTAGAGTTTCAGAAACTGCTCACAAAGCCTTTGTGTAGTTATGTCATTGTAGATCCCAGATACTTAGAATTTATTTAATGGTATAGAGCTATATGCAAGATATTTTTAGGCTCTTGGTGGGGAGAAAACGTTTTAAGTACATAAGGTTTATTGGAGACAGCTATGAAAAGTTGAGCAAATTTATAAATCACCTTGAAATAATCAGTGTGCATGTTAAATACAATTCTCCATAGTAATTGTAAATCATTCATGTTGTATTGTTAAAGGCAGCCTAATTGAAATCTGTCCATATTATTGGAGCTTAATTTGTATTACCATAAAGGACTGAAAGTAATAAGAATGCTTTCTTTAAAATATTTTGTAATTCAGACTCAACTAATCTAAAATGGCTTTCCTTACCATTAGTGTAAATTAAACTTATTTTAACCACATTTCCAAAGACTAAAATATTAGCACAGGTGCATGTGTTGTTAACTTGCTATTGAGCCTCAAGACTCAGAGCTTGGCCTCCCTCTGGAAGTTTCTGTAGCCTCTGTTCCTCAGCACTCTACAGATTTCTCCCACCGGGTTTATGGGTTTGTTGCAAGGCAACCGGCTCCTGCAGCAGGGAGACAACAGTGGCTCTCCCCTGGGGTTTCTTTGTCCACGCTTGTATTGGTTTATTTTAAGATGAACACAGCTTGTCTCATAGGAAGTGAAAAAGGAAAAAAAAAAAAAGAAACAAAAGCTAACTGACTGAAGAGGTTAACTAGGAAATATAAAAGCCTCCAGTCTCTTGCCGTGACAGGCGAAGTTTCAGAAAATGATGGATTTCCTTTCCTCAAAGGGATCTTTTAATGTGATGGAGAAAACATCTGAATTAATTAGACAAAAAAGCCAGTGCTTTGGAGCCTGTGCTGAGAATAAAGAGGTTCCTAGTGAAGAAGTCTCACATCAATTGTTTAACCTTGTTTTTTCAAACATTCTTGAAATAGTTTCAGGTTTTTTTAAGCTTTCAGTTTTGTACTGAAGGTAGTGATTTTCTACCATTTGGTCTGAATTAGACATTTTTTCACAGTGTTCTTGACATGACAATGATGACACAATTAATTGGGCACTTAATCTTGTCAGGCACCACATCATGTGTTCTCATTTAATCCTAAAGAAACCCCATGTGACTGACTCCTCATTTTAAAGACAAGAAAACTAGGCCTAGATTAGCAACCATCTTATATGAGGAATTCTTAGAGCTGGATTTCAAGCCATACATTAGATGTAGACAACTATTTCCAAAATTATTTTGCTTTTTCCTGAAGGTTAACAGCTAACGAAAATGAGTTTAAAATTACAAAACACGAAAGATTAATCCGCATGGTATGATTTAAGTATTTGAAATGAACTGGTTGCTGAGACAATGTGGCAATTTCAGCATGCTTGTGAGGGAGTCAGATCTGTATTGCATGGAAGTATGCAGATTTGCTAGTAGAGCCTCTGAGGGTTTCGGACATGGGTTTTGATGTATTTGGTGTAACCCTTCCTGCCCATACCCTCTTCTTACCGAGAGGATGTTTTCCTTTGGGAAACATTAATACATAAAAGCATTAACATTAATAACATAAAACATTAATATGTAATACATAAAAGCAACTCCATGAAATAAGAGGCAAAGAACCACCTTCCTTTTATCTGGGCCTGTGCCGGAAGCTCCGTACGTCTCCATGGTGACGGCTAGGTTGGACCTTGTGGCCTAATGAGGCTTAAGGCCAAAGAGTAGAAGCTGTGATCTCAGGGTTTTTATTACTCAGTGGTCAGCAGATGTGGACCACCAGGAGGAGAGTGCTCCTGGGTTATTTGCATGACTTTCTAATACCCCACTTCCAATTACAATAAACACAGCCCAATTAGTAAGCTTAATTTGGTCATCAGCTCAGTGCTCTGTTCATGATGATGGGAGATGACAGAGGTTGGCATGAACCAGGCAGGGGCACTCAATAATGTTATGCCATTTCTACCCATCTGGACCAGAAGGAAGAGATGTGGGACATTTTAACTTCTTCAAACTTGTCATCTTGTGTATAGGAAGTGGGTGGTGGAAAAAAAGCTCATTGATTATTCGACCTGGCTGTGTTTTGATGAGTCTGCTGTTCATTGGAATCTGATTCAAGTACAGGACCTATAAATGACTCACACATGTTACAGAAAGGCAGCTGGAAAGGCTACAGATATATTATCTTTGCTATGGATTTGCTTTTTTTTTTTTAAGCCGGAATTAGTCCAGCTTTTTATTCCTCTAGCAGAGAATTGCCCTATAACATGAAACTGACTTTCATGAAATACCAGTGAATCTGAAATGCCAGATGGAGACCTTCATTTTGGCGGTTGTGAACTGTTCTTTTTCATTTCAGAGGCTCAGAATGAATACTTATCTTGTCAGTTTATGCGCTATTGTACAAAGGTTCTGTTTTGTGTAAACGAACTTAAGTCAATTTAAAACAAATTGATTTCCATCTCTAAGAGTGAAATATCCTACCCTGAAAGTAGACACTTTCCATGAATGTGTCATTTACATTTGATTTCTGACCTCAGCCTAATATATTGATGGTAACATATAACCATTCTTATTTTTAGTCCCAAGATTGGAAAGTTCTCAGCTTCCTATTTTCTCACCCAAGGACTTTGCTATATTATGTTCTTTATATTTGAATAACTCCCTGCTTCTTCTAGCTTGAGTCTCATGGAATACATTGCAATTTGCTTCTATTTCAGAAAATAGAAGGGTGAGCCGTTAAAGGTGGTAGTGGAGCAAGGAAAGGAATAGTAATGCTTTTTTCTTGAAAGAGGAACATAGCAGACCGTCTCCAGCTTACAAATGCCATTTTCTGTTGGAAATTAGGCTAAAGCTGAAACTACTTCAAAGAGGAAAATATTACAGCCCCCAAATAAAGTTGGTTTTGCACTTCTGACTGAAACCTGGGATGGCTGTGCTCCTTTAGTTTCTGTATTTACTTTATATACATCTGGTCCCCCCCCCCCCCACCTTGAGTACTTGATCATTATCTTTAAGCCCAAACACATGTTATTGCAACTAAAGAGAAAACAATCCTGTAATCTCAAGAAGGTCCCCTAGCAAAAGAGAGAAGCCCAGCAGTGCACTTGGTGTGTGAGTTTCTTTTCTTCACTGAGTCAATGTGATGGTTTGTTAGCATAAAAATTCAAACTCATCATCAGAGAAATTTTACCCACTAGTTCACTAAAGGAAACCCTTGATACCTTTGAACAGCTGCCTTCTACTGTTTTAAAGGATTGATTGCAAAAGTGCTTCTAGAAATCATCTGTGAGTTTACCCAAAATGTGTTTTAAAAATACATATTTTCTACAAGATAAACTTGTTATCTTCTAACAATATGAAAGTGCATCTGTAAAGGTAATTTTTTACAGTTGAAAAGTAGTGCAAACATCCTAACTGCCTAAGCCTGAGAGAGCCCAGCCATAGTGTTAGGCAGCTGGTAATCCCCTTTACAAGTGGTATGGAGCAATCCACAGAATATATCACTAAGTGAAAGAAAGCAGATACAAAAGGTTATCTGTATTGCACTACCCTTTACCTTTCAGTTCAGTTCAGTTTCTCAGTCGTGTCCGACTCTTTGAGACCCCATGAATCGCAGCACGCCAGGCCTCCCTGTCTGTCACCAACTCCCGCAGTTCACTCAGACTCACATCCATTGAGTCAGTGATGCCATCCACTCTGTATAAGAATAAAGTGGAAGCTGGAGACGAATTGAGCGAGGAAATAGTAGAACTGCCAGGTGTGAGTGTGTGTACTGTGCTCAGTCACTCAGTCACATCCACCTCTTTGTGACCCCATGCACTGCAGCTGGCCAGGCTCCTCTGTCCTTGGGATTTCCCAGGCAAGAATACTGGAGTGGATTGTCTTCCTTCTCCAGGGGATCTTCCTGACCCAGGAATCGAACCTGTGTCTCCTGCATTGGCAGGCAGATTCTTTACCACTAAGCCACCTGGTCAGGCCTTACCATAGTATAGTGTAGCATAGTGTAATTTAAGGTAGTCCATTTATGCATATCTGTCTGTCTGTCTATATCTATTATTTATTTCTTCTGAAAGGAAGTTTTTAAGACATTTCTTCATTGAAGTACAGTTTTGCTAGTCAAAAATTGGATATGGAAAAATACAATATAGTCAGTTTCTATTTTAAAAACTTTTGTGTGTCTTTAATTACTTCTTGTTGTTCAGTTCAGTTCAGTTCAGCCACTCAGTCATGTCTGACTCTTTGCGACCCCATGAATCGCAGCACGCCAGGCCTCCCTGTCCATCACCAGCTCCCAGAGTTCACTCAAACTCACGTCCATCAAGTCGGTGATGCATCCGGCCATCTCATCCTCTGGCGTCCTCTTCTCCTTCTGCCCCCAGTCCCTCCCAGCATCAGAGTCTTTTCCAATGAGTCAACTCTTTTTTTTTTTTTTTAATTTTTTAGTTTTTTAATTTTAAAATCTTTAATTCTTACATGCGTTCCCAAACATGAACCCCCCTCCCACCTCCCTCCCTATAACATCTCTCTGGGTCATCCCCATGCACCAGCCCCAAGCATGCTGTATCCTGCGTCAGACATAGACAATGAGTCAACTCTTTGCATGAGGTGGCCAAAGTACTGGAGTTTCAGCTTTAGCATCATTCCTTCCAAAGAAATCCCGGGGCTGGTCTCCTTCAGAATGGACTGGTTGGATCTCCTTGCAGTCCAAGGGACTCTCAAGAGTCTTCTCCAATACCACAGTTCAAAAGCATCAATTCTTCGGCACTCAGCCTTCTTCACAGTCCAATTCTCACATCCATACATGACCACAGGAAAAACCATAGCCTTGACCAGACGGACTTTTGTTGGCAAAGTAATGTCTCTGCTTTTCAATATACTATCTAGATTGGTCATAACTTTTCTTCCAAGGAGTAAGCTTCTTTTAATTTCATGGCTACAGTCACCATCTGCAGTGATTTTGGAGCCCCAAAAAATAAAGTCTGACACTGTTTCCACTGTTTCCCCATCTATTTCCCATGAAGGGATGGGGCCAGATGCCATGATCTTCATCTTCTGAATGTTGAGCTTTAAGCCAGGTTTTTCACTCTCCTCTTTCATTTTCATCAAGAGGCTTTTTAGCTCCTCTTCACCTTCTGCCATAAGGGTGGTGTCATCTGCATATCTGAGGTTATTGATATTTCTCCCGGCAATCTTGATTCCAGCTTGTGCTTCTTCCAGGCCAGTGTTTCTCATGATGTACTCTGCATATAAGTTAAATAAGCAGGGTGACAATATACAGCCTTGACGTACTCCTTTTCCTATTTGGAACCAGTCTGTTGTTCCATGTCCAGTTCTAACTATTGTTTCCTCACTTGCATACAGGTTTTTCAAGAGGCAGGTCAGGTGGTCTGGTATTCCTATCTCTTTCAGAATTTTCCACAGTTTCTTGTGATCCACACAGTCAAAGGCTTTGGCGTAGTCAATAAAGCAGAAATTGATGTTTTTCTAGAACTCTCTTGCTTTTTCCATGATCCAGTGGATGTTGGCAATTTGATTTCTGGTTTCTCTGCCTTTTCTAAAACCAGCTGAACATCTGGAAGTTCACATATTGCCGAAGCCTGGCTTGGAGAATTTTGAGCGTTACTTTACTAGCGTGTGAGATGAGTGCACTTGTGTGTTATTGTTAGAGTGCGCAAAATGTAAATTTTTAAAACACAGATTTTTTTCTTATTGAAGTATAATTGGTTCATGATATTTTATTAGTTTCAGGTATACAGCATAGTGATTTAGTATTTTTACTGATCATATTCCATTAAAAGTTATTTCTAGCTAATGGCTATAATTTCCTGTGCTATGCAATATATTCATGTTCCTTATCTATTTTATTACGTAATAGTTTGTATCAGTTCAGTTCAGTCGCACAGTCTTGTCCAGTTCTTTGTGACCCCATAGACTGCAGCACGCCAGGCCTCCCTGTCCATCACCAACCCCCTGAGTTCACCCAAACTCATGTCCATCGAGTCAGTGATGCCATCCAACCATCTCATCCTCTGTCGTCCCCTTCTGCTGCCTTCAGTCTTTCCCAGCATCAGGGAAACACTGACTACTCAGTAATTATCAAAAGAAGGGATCAAAAGCAGAATTATACAACTCCTACGTGTCACTGGAGGCTGTTTCTGTTTTGCTATTTGCAGTCATTCGTTCTTATTTTTCTGGTTCCATATAGAAGTGATAGTAGTTCCTTGTCCTTTTCTTTCTGACTTACTTCACTGAAGTGTAATATTCTATAGATCCATACGTGTTGCTGCAAATTTAGTAGCATATATCTGAAAAGTATTCTTTAGAATACTTTAGACTTAACCTAAAGAAAGTTTATGAACCCAAACAAACCCTCAAATAGTTTTAAAATGTGTACTATTGAGCTAACACAGCTCAAGTTATTAGCTGTATGAATAAGGATGGTTTTTGTAGCCACCTGTCAATTACTCATAGAACTGTAGAGGAAAGTAGAATGGTTCATTAAAATGCCAAGGCAATCTTTAACACTTAGTTTTACTCCCCAAAGTTTCCATTACTTTATGAATCAAAGTTTTATTCTAATAGCCAAGGATAGACTTCCAGGAGAGTTTGCGTGTGCTGACAGCGGACCAGAAGAAATCTCTGTTGCAGTCTCACATGGGAGGAACTAATTTATGTTTCAAAACTGTTCCCCTACTTTGTCCAAAAGGTTTTTGTTTGCTTGCCTCGGGAAATAATGACTCCAACTCTACAGGAAAGTAGCATATAGGCATTAAATTTACAAACAGTATTGTATGAATATGCCTTGTCATAAGCCAGAAGACTTTCATTTCACTTCACACACCCTGCTGTGCCCATGAAGAGCGATTTTATCTTCAATATGTATTATAAAAGGTTTTTAAAAATAAAGCACCCTTGACTTTGTATTCTGGGTTCAGCTTTTCTTCCTTGTGGAAACTGACATTATTCTTTCCTCCCTTTTTTGCCTTAAGTAATTGAAGACGGTAGTGGTTTTATTTTCATTTTGCTGAAATTTCTAGAAAGAGGTATATTCCCCTAGCTTATGAAATATGACCGGTCTTTTACAATGTTCTTCTAGGAGTGAGTTGCTTTGATTTCCATTTTCCCAATTTTTATTTTCAAATTTTCATTTGCTTTCCAGGTCTAAGTCTAGGCACTATAGCATGTTGCCTCTTTATGGTCCTTCTTCTCTAGTTTGTTTTGTTCCTAAACGGACAGAACTGGTTTAAGGATATCCAAGTTTTTGGTTCTCAAAAATAGTTAATCCTTTTTGTGCTGTAGTCATGTTCCTTCATCTTTACTGATACAGTTCCCTTCAAGAACTGTCAGGCTCTGTATATAACATTCCTACTATAAAGCCAATATCTTTATCCCCACGGAAGGCCGTGGTATCTTTTTCTTGGGTGACACATTCTTCAGATTTATTTTTCTATTCCTAAGTATATTTTCTTATACGTGAAATTGAAAGTGTTCCATACAGAATTGTATTTTAAATCCGAAAATGACTGATGACAGTAATTGAGTTTGCCCATAGTCGATCTGGGGGTTATTAATCCCAAGACTTTGGTCAAGTTCTTGCTGCAACTTCTATTTTACAATAAACAATTGTATAATATCAATACTAAATAGTATGCACAAGAGGGTTATGTATATTGAAATATATACATTAGCAATATATATATACACTGGCAATATGTATGTTGAAATATAAACATTACCACGTGTGAAACTGATCATTAGTAGGAAGTTGCTGTGTAACACAGGAAGCTGCACCCTATGCTCTGTGATGACCTGGAAGGGTGGGGTGGGTGTGCGGGGTGGGGGGGGGGGGTAGGCTCCAGAGGGAGAGGGCATATGGCTACTTCCAGCTGATTCACAGCCTGGTGCCTCAGAAACCAACACAACAGTGTAAGGCAGTTGTCTGCCAACTAAAAATTTTGAAAAGGCGAATGGCATGCACACTGCTAGTTTTTCATTCCTCAGTCGTGGCTGTTATATGAACACCTCTCCAGTTTCTTCTGATTGACCAAAACCAACAATGAGCCCAACGAGCCCATTCAGGTCAGCTTCCTGGGACAGAGAATAGAATGGAGAGGGTGGGAAAGGGATCTGAAAATTTTCTGACACAGATTCTATTTCCTGTTTCTGATCTTCTGCCATCTCTTGAGGGTGTACAGGATTTCTGTGATAAATGCTGTAGTTTGGCTTTCCTCCTTTTCTGAAAATTGCCAAAAGAAGCTCAGTTTTTTCATTTTAGGCAAGTCAGTTATACCTCATTTCTCTTGGTAAAATTTTCAGTTCAGCTTCATTTTTCATCTTAGTAACTTGCTTAAGTGTGAGATACATACTAAATATCCCCCCTAGTGATATCTGAAAATATATCTGCAGCTCTAATTTTCAGACTTTGGTTATATAGGAAAGCCTTTCATTCTGCTATATCAGAATGACATGTAAATAGAACACCTGGTTGTTTTGAATGTATATTGATTCTGTTTTTTTAAAGGTATTCAAAATTCAGTGTTTATGGAGTGAGGTTATTATAGATGTCTCCGGGTAGCTATAAATTCAAATTGATCTGGTACCATAATGCTTGCCTTTGAGAGATGCTAAGCCATCTTCCTTACTTTTTCCTCCAAATATCATACCATTAATGTAATAATGGTGTCTGCCAGAATTTGTTGTGATGAGCAGATGGATTACTAATATTTTGTTGATTGATTTCTTACCTATTTCTGCTATAAAACGTAATTGATGATTCTGCCATCAACAGTTTAAGTGGTAACTATTAGGTTTAGACTTGGAGATTCTGAAAAAACTCCTGCCCATTAAGGTGTGTGTGTTTTTTTTTTTCCATTCTCTGTTGTCATTTTAAGAAATATATTCTCAAAACACCTTCTATCCCTAGCCGAAGAAACGTGTCAAGCTGTAAAATTATTCTCTAGCAGGGGGAGTTTTGTTTTGTTTTTTTTAAAATAGCTTTGATATCTTGCCTAAAATTTGTGTGCTAGTATGCTTGTGAATGGTGATATTAGTATCTCTACTATCGTTATTACTGTTAAAGAATAGCTTCTTTAAGTTCTTAGCATGTACAGTGAACTCTGTGGCCTTTTTTTTTAACCTGACACAGTTGAATTTCCATGAAACACTTCTTCCTTCATGTCAGTTCAAAATGACCACTATATTATATTCTCAGGCCAATGGCATTTCTTTAAAGGTGCAACCCTTTATTAAATATCATAGAAATGAATAATTTCATCAGTAGGCACAGGTTAAAATATCTTTTTTTTAATGCTCATTTTCAACCACTTTTTGGATCTTGGCTGATAAATAGCATACTTTTCATTCATCCACTCATTTCTTCATCCAACTATTCACTGGTTCATTTATTTCACCCTGTATATATGCCTGGTACAGCTCTGACTTCCAAAAATACCATGATAAAATGGAAGGGTCACTGTTCTTACACGAACCTCGTATTAATATATCAGAGTGGGGAGCGGCGAGAGTGAAGGCACAGCAAGAGAAGTTGTTGTTTGTTTTTTTTTTTTAGTTTTTTATTTTTTAAATTTTAAAATCTTTAATTCTTACATGCATTCCCAAACATGAACCCCCCTCCCACCTCCCTCCCCATAACATCTTTCTGGGTCATCCCCATGCACCAGCCCCAAGCATGCTGCATCCTGCGTCAGACATAGACTGGCGATTCAATTCACATGATAGTATATATGTTAGAATGTCATTCTCCCAAATCATCCCACCCTCTCCCTCTCCCTCTGAGTCCAAAAGTCCGTTATACACATCTGTGTCTCTTTCCCTGTCTTGCACACAGGGTCGTCATTGCCATCTTCCTAAATTCCATATATATGTGTTAGTATACTGTATTGGTGTTTTTCTTTCTGGCTTACTTCACTCTGTATAATCGGCTCCAGTTTCATCCATCTCATCAGAACTGATTCAAATGAATTCTTTTTAACGGCTGAGTAATACTCCATTGTGTATATGTACCACAGCTTTCTTATCCATTCATCTGCTGATTTAAAATGTTTGTCAGTTAAGATAATGTCAGGTAGCGACAAGTGCAAGACAAACACCAGGATGGGCTCACAAGAGAGAATGGGGTAGAGGGGAGAAGCTACTTAAATTAAGTCTCAAGGACCTTGAACTGAGATCTAAACGGTAAGAAAGAACCAGGCACATGGAGATCAGAGGGCAGGGCGCTCTAGGCAAAGAAACAAGTAGAGAAGAGTGTGGTAAGAATAAGCAGTGTGGTCAGGATGGCGGGTGGAGACCAAGTTGGCTCAGATCCTTCAGGGTTGTCTGCCAAGTGGGATGTAAAACTCAAGGAGACAGAGAAAGAATATCTTCTGGCTTATAGTGTTGAAAGACTCCTCTGGCCGTGGGGAAAACGTGGTAGAACATCAGTTTCGTATGTAAGATGATTTCCCACTCACATTTTCTAAAATCTCAGTATTTGTCAATGGTTCATCCAACTTAATCAACAAATATTTATCAACTGCTGGGTATTAGAACAGTGCCAAGTGGTGGGAGACAAAATGACACAAATTGAAACCACACAAAGAAGTGCACAACTTTATTTTAATTGTTTAAATCTAAACTTTTGATGCATTTGATAGTGATTCAAAGAGAAGCACATTTACCTGATTTTGTTCAAACAGGATAGCTATGTTTCCATATGCTTTTTATTTTTTAATTAAATTTAGCAATGTCACTCTCAGCATCAAATGTCATAGATGTACATCTTTTCTATTACTTCAGATTAATAAATGACATTGTAATTCTGCAGTTGGGAAATCATATGATGCGATTAAGTAAACTTAGGCTATAGAAATAATACACATTCTTTCTCTTTACCACCTTCTAACCCTTATGCCAGCACCAGTTTTTAAAGTTAATTTTTTTTCCCCCAAAAGGTCAGATTTGTTATCTTAACAAAGACCATAAAGTTCTGTATCTCAAGTGGTTTAAAGCTAACTTGGAGAAGTAAACTGAGCCCAAGGAGCTTTTTATCATGAATGCAGTCTTTCTTCTCTATAGCCAGAGGCATTCTTGACAGGGCCATAGGTTCAGGCTGTCAGCACTCTAGCAGGAAAGCAATAGGAGCTCAAAAGTTTCTCTCTCTCTCTCTCTTTTTCTCCTAGTAATTTAACACTCCTGCTGAGAGCAAGACAGAGAGAGAGAGAGCAAGAGAGCTGATTTGTGTTTCACTGAACCTAAACTCTGAGAGCCTTTCCCTTGTTTAAGCAAAATAATAGATCAACTTAATTTTTAGTAATACAATAAAATGTCTTCAGTTCAGTTCAGTTCAGTTCAGTCACTTAGTCGTGTCCGACTCTTTGTGACCCCATGAACTGCAGTGTGCCAGGCCTCCCTGTCCATCACCAACTCCCGGAGTCCACCCAAACTCATGTCCATTGAGTCGGTGATGCCATCCAACCATCTCATCCTCACTCTTCCCCTTCTCCCATCTTCAGTCTTTCCCAGCATCAGGGTCTTTTCCAGTGAGTCAGTTCTTCACATCAAGTGGCCAAAGTATTGGAGTTTCAGCTTCAGCGTCAGTCCTTCCAATGAATATTCAGGACTGATTTCCTTTCAGGGATCATTTCTATAGTTCCTTACTAGAGAAGTTTCTCTGAACGTGGAGAGTACTAATATAGTTCATCTAAAAATTTAGCCCTATGTTTCCATTGGTGTGTCTTCTCCAACACCACAGTTCAAAAGCATCAATTCTTCAGAAAGTTCTTATACTGTGTGAAAAGTGGCATAACATTGCTCTACACTAGTCAAGACTCTTGAGAGTCCCTTGGACTGCAAGGAGATCCAACCAGTCCATCCTCAAGGAAATCTGTCCTGGGTGTTCAATGGAGGACTGATGCTGAAGCCGAAACTCCAATACTTTGGGCACCTGATGCGAAGAACTGACTCATTGGAAAAGACCCTGATGCTGGGAAAGATTAAAGGCGGGAGGAGAAGGGGATGACAGAGGATGAGATGGTTGGATGGCATCACCGACTCAATGGACATGAGTTTGAGTAAGCACCGGGAGTTGGTGATGGACAGGCAGGCCTGGCATGCTGCAGTCCGTGGGGTCGCAAAGAGTCAGACATGACTGAGCAACTGAACTGAACTGATCTGAGTCAAAAATGAATAGTATAATGTATAAATATTTATATATAATTGGCAGTCCTGGTGGCTCAGTGGTAAAGAATCTGCCTGCCAATGTAGGAGATGAGGGAGATGCAATCCCTGGTTCAAGAAGATCTCCTGGAGAAAGAAATGGCACCCACTCCAGTATTCTCGTCTGGGAAATCCCATGGACAGAGGATCCTGGCGGGCTACAGTTCATGGAGTATCTGAAGAGTTGGACATGACTTAGCAACTAAACAAGACAACAATTTATATATTATGACCAACCTAGAAAGCATATTAAAAAACAGAGACATTACTTTGCCAACAAAAGTCCGTCTAGTCAAGGCTATGGTTTTTCCAGTGGTCATGTATGGATGCGAGAGTTGGACTGTGAAGAAAGCTGAGTGCCGAAGAACTGATGCTTTTGAACTGTGGTGTTGGAGAAGACTCTTAAGAGTCCCTTGGATTACAAGGAGACCCAACCAGTCCATTCTAAAGGAGAGCAGCCCTGGGCGTTCTTTGGAAGGACTAATGCTGAAGCTGAAACTCCAATACTTTGGCCACCTCATGTGAAGAGTTTACTCATTAGAAAAGACCCTGATGCTGGGAGGGATTGGGAGCAGGAGGAGAAGGGGACGACAGAGGATGAGATGGCTAGATGGCATCACCAACTCAATGGACATGAGTTTGGGTGAACTCTGGGAGTTGGTGTTGGACAGGGAGGCCTGGCATGCTGCAGTTCATGGGGTTGCAAAGAATTGGACACAACTGAGTGACTGAACTGATCTGATATATATGATTTATTATGTATAACCATATATAGATAATAATATATAAGGATATAGTGTGCTATAATCCTTAGCAGTGTCTAAAATAACAAAGAGCTATAGCTGATAAGCTAATAAAGAAGATAAAATAGACACACAAAAATAACCCAAGAAAAGCATAAAAGGAGGAAAGAATGGAGACCAGATGGGAAAAATAGGAAGCAAATCGTGAGATGATAGGCTTAAATCAAACCATGTAAAGAATCACATGAAAGGGAACCCACAGGCTCCAGCACAATGCCCGACACACAGAAAAAGGCAGAATGACGTCAGTGCACGGACAGACTTGTGACGAATGCTCACCCACACAGACAAGGATTGGATGCACTGTGCTCTTGCTTTGGGATAATTTTCACTATGCGTCACCTTATTTTTTTCAGGAATTGTGGAGCTGGTACATGTCAGGGACAGTCATTCTTCTTGACATCACAGACTGTCCGTTTTCTTAATATCACTGGCCAGTAAGGTTCAGTGTGCTAAACACACGGCACCCTGTGGACACAGGAGGCATTGGCATCCTGGGGTAAAATGCAGAGGCATCCACTTCGGGCTATTTGTCAATTTTACATCCGTGCAGATGGCTCCGTTTGTAGCCGCTGATGCTTGTATTGTTGTATTGTTACTTCTGAGTCGTGATAGTTCACTATGGTCATGATTCTGAATGGGATGAGGAGGGCCATACTGGAAAAAATCTTTGTGATGGGTGTGAGCTGTGTATAATTTTGTGTTGGAGGTTCTGAGACTCCCTCTTCACTCACCCTTCCTCAGTCTATTGAGAATCTACATTTATTTCCAGCAAACACTTTTGTATGTTAAGAACACCAAATAAAATAGAATGGTTTTTATTATCAAAGGACCAAAGAATGATTATGGTATTGTAAAACACCCATTCTCAATTCACACGACTCTTTCTTGGAAACATAAACTGACACCATAAATCACTTATTTCCACAGTATGATTTCCCAGAAGATCCCACGTATATCGAGGCGTTTTAGGGGGAGGAAATATCCTAGGAATGGACCCTGTGATGCATTTACACTGCAAACATTTATAAGATGATTGGATTTCTCATTCAGTGTCTTTCATTCGCTTGATACCTTACTGGAGACCAGAAAATTCATTTAAACTTTCTCTCATTCAACGCGTGAGTAAATGTTGTTGTTGTTGAAGTACTGCAGTCTCCGCATAGTGGGCAGACCGTAGCTCATGAAGCCTGGTGCCGAACTGGAGAGAGGTAACCAGCATAAGTGCCATGCGCCCTGGCTGCTGGGCTGTTTGGTGTATCTTTGTCAGTGAAGCAAATAAATTTGGCAAAACTTATAAATGTTCATTTATATTCAAACGTGTGGAATTTCATAGCACAGCTAGTATATCATTCTCAGTTTTATAAAGAGATTAATATTTATTTAGCAATCATGAGTTCATGTCAGTGATGATTTACGCATAAATGAAGAATCTCCTAGAAGCCATTCTAGCACAAATGAAGACTTCTGATAGTATGTCTAATACATGCTTACAAGGAGTTGAAGCTGATAATGCGCAAAAATAGTCAGTTTATGATTTTTGTTTCCATAGATTATCCAAAAATGTTACTGGCATTACTTCCTCACTAAATCTATCCCGGTAAAACTCATACTTTCCAAATATCCCATTTATAAAAGACAAGACAATATTATATATTAAAAGTGTTCAATATAGTTACCATATACATTTAATTTTTACTATTTTAATATATTTCATAATACGTGTTTTCTATACCTCCACATCATTGTTTTACAGAAAACATTTTTTTTTGCCAGCTCCCTTGCTATCTTAGTATTATGTAGGTCATCAAAGTGCGTTACTGCCTGGCACCATATTTTAAGACACAGCTCTAGACGACCCTGAATGGGCATTTGGCCATTTTTTGCACAGATGGGCTTATATATATCCAGCCAGGAAATGGTGTATTCACTGAGCACCAGGTGCTCTTGATGGTGGGGGGCGGGGGTGGGGGTGGCAGCGGGGAGTGTTTGCAGCCAAAATATATTGACAGTACTGTCCAACTTGAGGTTACTTACATTTATTTTGGTTTGGGAATGTTCTCAATCAGCAGTATAAGCCTAAGTAATTGCTGGATTTCTGAAAAGAGTCTAGCTTTACACGAGTGGGGTCAGGAAGAAGAGTCCATGGCAGCAACACAATAGTAGGTGCTTCCTATAACTCAGTGTGTTCTGAGTTGACTGACTGGCCCAGCGTGTTTGAAAAGTGTGATGGAAATGACGACCGTCAGTCTTCTCCTGCAGCGGTTTTCCAGCTAGTGCCAACTAGCTGGCTGATATTGCACTAGCTGACTGGGGCAAAGCCACTACCATTCATGGTACTGGGTCCCCATGAAGAAGGGGCAGGTATGCTGCACAAAGGCCACAACTCGTAAATTTAGGGCTGTTTAGGTCGAGTGGCCTATATAAAGCCTCTCACCGTCCAGAATCATTAGCAACAGAGCCCAGATGCCTGTTTTCTACACCTCCTGTTCTAAATAGAAGATGTAGTGCATGCCCCTGAGTAACATAAAATTAATGTTTTCCTAGGCTTCCACTGAAGTATAGAAGTAATTTTTTTTTTTTTTTGCAGAAGTCACTAAAATTAATGAGTACATAGATCTCTATATATAAGGCAAAGAACTTCATCTAATTTAATGCACCAACAGAGAGAATGGGATGTGGCTGTGAAACTGAATTCGTTGTTTTACATGCTGGTCACCTAGATCGCAGTTCAGTAGGTATTTCATTGTAGGCGTTTGGTGTCATTCATGAACTAAAATTGAAGCCCACACTTTTATATGTACAGAGATAGACTAGGCTGTCAAGATTTATGGGGTCATTTCAGTTGTGAACTACCTGCTGATCTGAGTGCCATGTCAGGGGCACATTTTGTGGCCAAGTTGTTTTCAGTGTGACTTCCTTTTGAAGCATCATCATTTAGGTGTTTTCTCCATGATCATTATGAACAATTTTTTCCCCAGCAAATTTTATAACCTACCTCCTCTAGGCTAATGCCTGATATATGAGATCCCAGGCAAAAGTCCTTCTGGGGGAAGGTTGTTTTATAGACTTAAATAATTTCCCTTCGAACATACTATCTAATGCTGAATGGTATTGTTAACCGTGTTAACATAAAAGAACAGAAATAGTAATATATGTGAACGTAGCTTTCTTAAATTTATAACATATTGAAAGATTTACTAAGGATCTGCTATCATTCATAAAATTAACCAAATATTACTTACACCAAGTGCATATAAATTTGATTATTAAGAGGAACTATAAATCAGAGAAAAGTTATTAAGAAGATATAAAATTCAGTAAGTTTGGAGCTTCATTAGAAATTATAATATTATTTTTGATCTACCAACAACATTTGGCTTATTGGTCGAAAAGATAGTTTGGTCTGAAGTCAACCAGGGTTTCCTGATAAAGCACATGGGAGTCTTTAGTTTGAATCATATACTAATGGTTGGGTAACCGAACTGAGGTTGGCATTTCTCTTACACTCCAGGAGGTCTTTTCCAAAACACCAGCTGAGCAGGATTCCTCTAGTTCTGCAGGAAGGGTTGGGAAGTGCTTTTTGTGTTTCCTCTAAGTGGGCTCTAATTGTCGTTATTTCTGCCTGATCATGTCGCCAGCCTGCTTAAAGTCCTTCATAGGGTCTCCATTCCCCTGGGGCTGAGGCCATCTGTTCCCTGCGGTTGCAGCATCCTTTCCGCTCTGACCGCCCAGCCCTCTTGGTCTTGGCCATGGTCGCCAAGCGTGTTTGACTTTCTACCTTTCAGCAACCTCCTGAGATCTTCCTCTGGTCTAGTGCCCATCAGTTTCTCTTTCCCTTGGGCTTCCCTGGTGGCTCAGAGGTTAAAGCTTCTGCCTACGATGTGGGAGACCTGGGTTCGATCCCTGGGTCTGAAAGATCCTCTGGAGAGGAAATGGCAACCCGTTCCAGTATTCTTGCCTGGAGAATCCCATGGACGGAGGAGCTTGGTGGGCTACAGTCACGGGGTCGCAAAGAGTTGGACACGACTGAGCAACTTCACTTTCACTTTGTCGCTGTGATTAATGTCACTTGTTTTTATTCTGAGTACTTTTTGTAACAAATTCAAATAACAAGAAATAAATAAAGAAAAGAAACTGTTTCCTCTGTTTTCCCAGTTTCATTACAAGATGATAAATATGAATTTTTTTTCTGTGTATTGCTCTATCCATTTTTCTATGCTCATTAAAAACACACACACATTTTTATGGGAGTTTCAATTTGCTTTCTTGAAATAGTAATAACACTATATTTATTTCACCATAGCTTTTTTTGCATGATAGCAGTTCCTACAAAGATTTTCAGATCAGTATACATGTATAGATCAACCACTCATTTTAATAGCTTTGTAATATTCTGTAGCATAAATATTGAGCAAATATGCTTTTGATACTTTCTATCCTATACTCTGTGCTAAAGTAAAATCCCCATAAATAAATTTTTAGACATTGGTACTCTTATTTTTGTGAATGAAAATAACTAGATAAAGCCATATCTACCTTGAAATTTTTCACCCAAACTGCTATGATGATTTTCCAAAGAGGCCGAGGCATTTCCCTCCCTCTCACACAATGCTTTCCTCTAATGCACTCACTAGCATTAGGTCCTCATGCTAGTGAGTGATGGTAAAGTCACGTGTAAAAGTGCTTTGTCATGGTTTTTCTTATCCAGCATTTTCTGGCCACCATTAAAAGTAAGCATCTTTTCATGTTATTAGCCTTTCTTCATCTTCTCTTCCCCCTCAGATAGCTGTTTTGCCTTTTTGTGTTTCTTTTTGGGGGATGGTTTCGGTCACTGCCTCCTGCACCGTGTTGCCAATCCCCACCCATAGTTCTTCAGGCACTCTGTCTACAGACCTGATCACGTGAATCTGTTTGTCATCTCCACTGTATAGTCATAAGGGGGTTGATTTAGGTCAACCTTAATAGCCTAGTGGTTTTCCCTACTTTCCCCAATCGAAGTCTGAATTTGGCAATAAGGAGCTAGTGATCTGAGCCACAGTCAGCTCCAGGTCTTGTTTTTACTGGCTGTATAGAGCTTCTCCATCTTTGGCTACAAAGAACATAATCAGTCTGATTTTAGTATTCACCATCTGGTGATGTCCATGTGTAGAGTTGTCTCTTAGGTTCTTGGAAAACGATGTTTGCTATGACCAGTGTGTTCTGTTGACAAAAGTCTGTTAGCATTTTCCCTGTTTCATTTTATACTCCAAGGCTAAACTTGCCTGTTATTCTGAGTGTCTCTTGACTTCCTGATTTTGCATTTCAATCCCCTATGATGAAAATAACATCTATTTTTGGTGTTAGTTCTAAAAGATCTTGTATGTCTTTATAGAACCATTCAACTTCTGCTTCTTTGGCATCAGTGGTTGGGGAATGGACTTGGATTACTGTGATGTTGAATGGTTTGCCTTTAAAACAAACGGAGATCATTCTGTTGTTTTTGAAATTATACCCAAGTGCTAATTTCGGACTCTTTTGTTGACCATGAGGGCTACTCCATTTCCTCTAAGGGCTTCTTGCCCACAGTGGTAGATACAATTGTCATCTGAATTAAATCCACCCATTCTCATTCATTTTATTTCACTGATTTCTAAGATGTTGATGTTTACTCTTTCCATCTCCTGATTGAACACGTCCAATTTACCTTGATTCATGGACCTAATGTTCCAGGTTCCTATGCAATATCATGGACCCAATGTTCCAGGTTCCTATGCAATATTGTTCTTCACAGCCACGGACTTCAGTTCCACCACCAGAATTGTGGATGTAGAGTGGTTCATGTCCAAAACTGAGCACCATTTCCACTTTGGCCGAGCCACCTATGTTTTAACATTAAACATTAAAAATCTGTTTAACGTTAAGAGGATGGATACATGTCATTACACGTGTGGGCAAGCCTAATAGAATGTACTATGCCGAGAGTGAACTAATTGTATTGTGGACTGTGGGCTTTGATGATCATGTCATGCAAGTGAAGGTTCATCAGTGTGATGAACGCACACTCCTCTGGGGGAGAGGGCAGATCAGTAATAGGAAGGCTACACCCGTGGGGGCTTGGGAGCACAGGAGAAATGTCTGTAAGCTCCATTCAATTTTTCTGTGAACCTAAAACTCTTCTCGGAGAAGGCAGTGGCACCCCACTCCAGTACTCTTGCTTGGAAAATCCCATGGTCGGAGGAGCCTGGTGGGCCACAGTCCATGGGGTTGCTAAGAGTCGGACACCATTGAGTGACTTCACTTTCACGCGTTGGAAAAAGAGATGGCAACCCACTCCAGTGTTCTTGCCTGGAGAATCCCAGGGATGGGGGAGCCTGGTGGGCTGCCGTCTATGGGGTCGCACAGAGTCAGACACGACTGAAGCGACTTAGCAGCAGCAACAGCAAAACTCTTCTAAAAATTTGTCTTCATGAAAAAAAATTTCTCTGTGGAACATTTATTTCCTAGTTTTACTCATCTTAGATTCCTTGAATGTGTATCAGTTCAGTTCAATCACTCAGTCGTGTCCAACTCTTTGCAATTCCATGAATCGCAGCATACCAGGCCTCCCTGTCCATCACCAACTCCCGGAGTTTACTCAAACTCATGTCCATTGAGTTGATGACACCATCCAACCATCTCGTCCTCTATTGTCCCCTTCTCCTCCCACCTTCAATCTTTCCCAGCATCAGAGTCTTTTCCAGTGAGTCACCTCTTCACATCAGGTGGCCAAAGTATTGGAGTTTCATCTTCAGCATGAGTCCTTCCAATGAATATTCAGGACTGATCTCCTCTCCTTTACGATGGACTGGTTGCATCTCCTTACAGTCCAAGGGTCTCTGAAGAGTCTTCTCCAAGACCATAGTTCAACCTAGACAGCATATTAAAAAGCAGAGACATTACTTTGCCAACAAAGTTTCATCTAGTCAAAGCTATGGTTTTTCCAGTAGTCATGTATAGATTTGAGAGTTGGACTATGAGCAAAGCTGAGCGCCAAAGAATTGATGCTTTTGAACTGTGCTGTTTAATGTGTACAGTTCATAGGTAAATTTACAAAGTGTACTTTATTTTGTTCATCTTCTAATGAGGAAATAAAATAAGTATAGACTATTAAAGTATATAAAGCCCTTGCCTGTGCTCACTTTTGTCTTGAGTGGAGTTTATGGTTGCTTGTGCTGCCTGCAATAAAGAAAGCGGGAATAAAAAGAAGCTCTAAATTCTACTTGCCAAGGAAACAAGGGTTTTTGAGGGAAAAGAAAAAAAGTTTAGATTCCAAATCTAAAGTCATGTAAAATGTTTTAAAGCTCGGCTTTTTCTTATTGTTCCATATTTCTCTTTGCTTTTAGCCTAAACCCAGTTATCATTTTGTGAATTATTGCTCCCCGGAAGAATGTTTCTCTTGCAGTTTCTGTGTCTAGGCTGGACACTGTGAAGTGGCAGATGCTACGTTTCTCCACCTCTGGCTGAAGAGGGGAGTGACAGCATCATTCCACCCCCGCTGGGTCCAGGGACTGGGGCTGCTTTCCTAAGGAGCAGCACAGGGAACTCAACAGCAGGAGCCACAGCAGCTCGCAAAGCTCAGAGGAAGGCCCAGGCTGCCGGAAATACAAGAAGCAACCACTTAATTCCCAGGAATACAGAGGGTGTGATCCAGAATTTCCTGTCCATCTCTTTCCACAGAGCATGTTTCCAGGCCCAAGAGAGTTCTTCCACACTCTTCTTTCTTACTTTTCAGATAGGCTGGGAGAGCTTATGCTTGTGACTACCCTGACACCTGCTGTGTGCAAGCCCTGAGCTAGGCGTGCATGTGTGCTCACTCAGTCGTGTTCAACTCTTTGAGATCCCACGGATGTAGCCCGCCAGGCTCCTCTGTCTATGGAATTCTCCAGACAAGAATACTGAAGTGGGTTGCCAGTTTTGCTTCCAGGGCATCTTCCAACCCAGGGGACCGAACTTGTATCTCCTGCATCAACAAGTAGATTTTTTTTTTTTAAACCAGTGAGCCCCCTGGGAAGCCCCCTGGGCCAGGCGCCAGCATAAAGTGCCCTCGGTTCATTTGCCCTGTGGGGAGTCCACTAGACCAGCAGGTGCCTTCACTCACACAGTGCAAGGGCTCCGAAGGCGCCCAGCACAGAGTACGAGAGAAACGGAAGTCCCCGTGGGAATAGCTCTCACCCAGCCCTGGGGAGTCAGGAAGGCTGTGAGGGCCAGTGACAAGTGAGTTGAGCCACGAAGGACACTTGGGGGTTTGAAACGAGTGGGAGAAGGAAGACAGTCCAGGAAGCAGGAAATCTTGTGCTCGAGGCCAGAACAAGAGAGAGCACAGCCTTTCAGGCGACGAGACAAAGTCCTCCTGGCAGGATGGGAGGGCAGTGCGGAGGGAAAGCTGCTGAGGCGGTGGGTGTCAGCGTAAGGCGCCTGTGCTTAATCTGGGGGACGTGGAGCCCTGAAGGTATGATTAACTGGTTCTTTTACTGCTTGATTGCAGTTAAGGTTTTTGCCCATTTAGAATCACATGTGAAATAACTGCCAACTTCAAAAGGTTGTCTAGGAAATGCTGGGAACACAATTCATCTAGGGATGGTGAGTCACTGTAAATATTCAAAATGATGGCCTCACTCCTTGGTTTCTTGCAGATTATTACCATCTAACAGATACGTGTTTATGTACCCTCTATGGAAGGTCGACTCAAGTAATCTAAGTTACAAAGGAAACCTTCTGTTGAGAACAAAATATTTTAACATCTCATTTTTTTTATCAGGGAACAGAAGCTGGAAAGCTTTGCTTGAGCATGAAACTAGCAAATGCTGTGACACCCTTGTGTTCCTTCAAGCTGACATATTATGAGAGCTAATGGAACCTTTAGCTTCTAAAGGAAATGAAGCACAATTAGAATAATGAATATTGTCTTTTATTGTCTGGCTAGGATATAAAATTGAAAGCAAAGACATGTTCAACTACACTGGGCAGATGACATCACAGGAGTAACTGCTGATCAACTGTGGTTGGAGGAATCTACATCTCCAAACGTTATTGGAATCATGATGGAAATATAGGGCAAACTAGGACCACACTGGGCTGCCGTCTGTGGGGCCTCACAGAGTCGGACACGACTGAAGCGATACAGCAGCAGCAGGACCACATTGGAGCCACTAACTGGTCAACTGACCATCAGACCTGGGGAAAGAAGAGTGACTGTTATCATGCGTGTAAGTCATTAACCAGATTCACCTGAAGTGGCTTGTCATTCCTGGGAATCAGTTAAATTTAGATGTCAGGAAAAGCTGTGTTCTCTGGCCTTTGGGGCCTCTCACAATATCCTATGGAATAAACACAACTTTGACAGCTGTCCTTACGTTCAAGAAAGATTGGAGTCAAGGGTCATTGATAAATGTTAAGAGCAAGACAATTAAGCACATAGTGACCTAGTAACAACCAGAGTCAAAACATTTGTTCTCAAAATCCTCCACTGATATGTTATCCCAGGCACAATCAGTGGGGTGAAGACTTTCTCCAAGATAACAATGAAGAAAGAAAATTCTTATTTTCCCATCTGAAAGATAATGTGGAAGTCTGTCTTGGAAATTCATATATGCTGCTAATTAAAATCAAACACCTGTTTCAAAAAGGTGGTCGTTCAGAATCAGAGGTGAGGAAATATCCGTGGTTTTTCTTCTTGGCTGTCACACCTCCTGTGGTTGAAGAATGATGGTGAAGAATCAGCTCAGCAGCACGTTCCAGGCTCTCAAAGCACTAGCGTGAGTTTGGCCCGTTTGGACCAATGTTTCCGTGCACAGAGAATTACAGATTTCCCATCAGCCCCCTGCTGGCGTCCCAGGCCCCAGCGCATCTGAGCCAGCAGCCCGAGGTCCACACACCTTTACTCCCAAGCTCGCTCAACTACCATCTCCACCTGGCAAAATCTTAGCAATTCAAATCCACTTGAACTGTCCCTCCGAAGCTGAGCCTTCTTATTCTCCCATAAGCTGCTCAGTGTCCTCTCGCCCCTGCTCAGATCGGAGCCCAGGCGTCTGGAAGGTATTTACCATGCTGTCATCTGTGCAAATATTTGTTGCTGTGTCTCTTTCTCCTTCAGGTTTATGGACTCTTGCAGGGATTTTGTTTACATGTGTATCCTCAGCCCCTCGCTGAGGGCTGAGCAAGGAGAAAATACACTTGTTTCTGAATGAGTAAACATTGGGGAGGAATCCCTGGAAGCATGGTTATTTCTCGAGGTGGATGTAAATAAGCTAATTAACTGGGCCGCAGGCATAGCTGAGTCCGGGATATGAAGGCTGCCATGGCGCTGTTTCTCCATCCCATGTCCCTGTTCCCTTCTGAGCGCGGGCTTCATTCTTGGACGCCAGCGTTCTCTGGCTATGGCTGCAGGTGGGGAGATGTTGTGTTCTTACTGAGAAGCAAGAGATGCTAGTTCATCCTGGGCCAAGGAGGAGAAGGGAGAGGACAGTGTCTGAGTAGCTGCCTGAGCTGGGAATGAGGACTGTTTTTTTCCAGTCTAAACAGACGTTTACATGAGCTCATGCACTTGACGAATGTCACTAGTGACCCCCAGACCTTCAGGAATCATTTGAGATGTCTTCTTCAACAACTCCCCCCACCCTCTTTTTTTTTTTTCTTAAAATAATAAATAGTCAGTTATGACTGAGTAGTATCAAAATTGAATAAACCCTGGTCAAGACACCCTGATGAATCCAGGCATAGAGGGCAGGATAATCATTGTGATTTTGTAGCTGTTGTCTTGAAGTTCCACCTCTTGAAAGTATGTGGCATTAAAATGTTTTAAATTGTTTATGTCTAACCTTAAAGGGAACTGTAGGAAGTACACATGGATTTATTTATGTGTGTATTTCAAATAGACTGAAATGGGTCCTTTGGAGTGAACTAAAGGTACCATTATGGAGATTCACATGAAGGAGTGTGTTCTAGTGTCTAGAACAAGGATCATCCTGCTGAATTAGTAGGAATTTAAGACAATTTTTTTATTGCAGAATCATAATCACTTTATCTTCTACCCTGGGAAGCCAGAAGTGTTTTAAATTTGGAAAATTTTATATATCAGAAATATTATGCAATTCATACATTTTAACTCTGAAATGAAAGTGTATACCTTGTCATGTTTTTTTAAAATATTAATTTTGCAGTGAGATACACGAATAGTCACACTAGGTTGGATAAATATAGACTAGAAATAATGTCTTGCCAGTTCATGTCAGGTTTTGCCATAATAAAGTTTAATGCCAAATTTAAAGAAAATTAAAATTTTTTGTTTTAAGAGCCATTGGGATTTTAGAAATTTCATTTTTATTTTATACATTGGACTAGGTATCCGACCTGATTTATACTTCTAACTTGGGTAATAAAATTTTTTAAATACTTTTGGAATATAACAATAGCTGTATTGAAATTAAAATGGCAGTGCCCTTGGGCCTGATGCAGTGTGTGCTTGTTGAATTCACATTTTAAAAAAATATTTTTAATTGGAAGAAAATTGCTTTACAATATTGTGCTGGTTTCTGCTGCACCACAACGCAAATCAGTCATAATTTGAGTCCGTTGTAATGAGATGAACCTAGCATGTTATACAGAGTGAAGTAAGAAAGAAAAAAGCAAATATAGTATATCAGTGCATATATGTGGAATCTAGAAAAATGATACTCATGAACCCGTTTGCAGAGGAGGAATGGAGACGCTGAGTTCACATTTACGGCTTCCTCCCGCTTATGACAGCGTGGCACGCCTCACGTGCACCCGTGCACACGTGCCTGCTTGTGTATACGCATCTCATCACGCTGCCTTGGCGGAGGCAGAACGCCTCCAGCACGGCTTTGGCAGGGGCTGAGTCTGATAGGCAGCGCCTGACCTTCTCAGCAGAGCTCTGTCACGCTTTTGCTTTTTGTGGGAGTCTATTGATTTTCTTTCCTCCTGATAAACTTTACACATCATCTAGAGGTTTTGTTAACACCTTAAATTAAGAGAAAACAAACTGATCATGGAACACGATCCCTCATTAACTTTCAAGATTTTATTTGTTTAATTAAGTGTCACCTAACTTTACCACTGGCACTGTTAAATTAGTAAAATCTACAGGTCTTATCCACTCTGAGTGGCAGAGTTATTTTATATCCAAGCCTATATAATTACTTCCTGGGTTTACATAATACACAGCGAGTCTGAAGGGTCAACATGAAAACCGAGACTCACCAATAAAGGCGCAGGCGCCCAGGTCCTGGGCTGATGCCTCTGCCCTTCTCGTGTGGGCCAGCATGTGGTCATTAGGCTGTGTCTGTCATGTCTTAGCTTAGAGAACATTAAAGCTATAGTATTAACATCAGTCGTGAGGTTTTTAAATGGATAATGAGACTTAAAACTAGCAGTTGCTTCTTACAAAAGAAACTGAAAATCATGCCAGGAGGAGCTGTTGGAGCCAGCAGGCTGAAAAGAGAGAGATCAGGGATAACGTTTGTTTGTTGTTGGCTATGGACGGAACTTCTAGGCCTGTGAGAGACATTTAGGTTAATTCTAAGTGATGCCTTGTCTGTCAAAACTTGGTAACTCTGAGGACCTCTTTGATGCAGACGCTTACTACTAGTTTTCTAAGTGAAAATGCCCGTGTCCTCAATTCCTCGTTGTCGAAAATTTGGGAGGTCATCTTTTGACAGGTTTATCTGAGCTTGAACACAGTGAACAGGCAGAGTAATTCTTTATGCACCTTTATTTAGTACACTTTCCAGAGCCGCATCTGAACGCATCATTTTTTCTTTTCTGGAGTATAATTATATGCGTCCTCACCATCGCGAAGGCAGTGTTGAGGCCTTCTTGGCCGACTGACTTTGCCTCCTGATGGTGCACCCACGGCCATCGGTGGTGTTGAGGTCCACCTGCGTTCCCACCTCTGCTGTCATGTGGGCTGGCCAGGCGAACCCCAGCTCCCAGACCCCTGCTTCCGGCAGAATTCCCCCAAGCACAGCCTGAGGGGAGACAGGTGTTTGGAGAGAGGGCAGAGCTGGGAGGCTTCTCCCTTCGTCTCCGGGAGGCACTGGTCGCAGGGGCTGCATCTCAGTCATCCTCCTCACCCCCACCAGGCAGCCCAGCCACTGTATCTCCCCGCCCGGCCCCCGCTGCCCCATCCTCCCCACCCCAGCAGATTAGAGCACTACCCTAACGCTGCTAATGTCAAGGAGCTTTCTACCCCAGTTTAGCTCTTTGGGGGGTTTCCACCATGTTTGCCACTAGACCTCAGCTGTAAATTCGCTCTGTTGAAATACCTGGTGTGGGTCCTGCTCCCCTAACTTGACCCTGACCTGAGCACATGCAGGTTACTGGTTTAGTTACTCGTTCAGTACACAGCGTAGAGCTACTGAGACCTTCTAATGGAAATCGTGTGTCCCTTTTATCAAGAGAAAGGTCTGTTGCCTTTGGACATACTAACTAAGAAGGAGTTGGAGACTAACAAGGGATTTAACTCTTTGTAATTGTTAAGCAATATCTATTAAAATTGTTAGCTTTAGGAAGCTCGATAAAAGTTGTTTGAAGGTTCATGAGGGAAGAAGTCAGGTCTCACTGCTGTTTTTTCAGGTTTGTGAAACTGAGGCAAACAGTGCTTCCCAGTGGTTAGTTTTAAGCCATTCTTCTAGAAATTGAGAAGATAATAATTTGGGTTTGGAGTTGCAACTTTGGATTCTGTGCGTTTTTATAAATTGAGTTCTTGGTTTTAACCTAATTCAGATTTGGCTGGTTTATTTATTTGTTTCATGTATTTTTCATTTTCCTGCTTGTCTGTTAGAGACACTGGTAATGTCTTGAGTCAGGTGTCAAACTGGAATGAGAAGAGGTGGCTTCTAAGAGTTGAATTGAGCTGTTCATAAGGTCTTTCCCTTGGTGTATCATTGCTTCTTGTGGGTCTCATTCAGTCAGAGGGCTTCACCTCTAGGATCTGACGGGAAAGGATGGGTGGATACTGATAAAAGGTGAGAACTCAGTGAGAATGGAAGGAAGGGATCAGAGCCTCATCCACATTAAGGGCAGAAAGGTATGTTTCTAAGAACTTAAAGAATATAACTGTTGGATTTTGAATTTTCTATTTTGTATTATTGAGGTGAAAAGCCTCTTATTAATACTTACAGCATTTAACAGGGTCACATTATAAATCCAAGCACATTTTTTAAAGTTCTTATTCTGGGATTATTTTTGTCATCCTTTAAATATAGTTTACCCTATCTTTTGGGAGGGGAAAAAAAAAAAAAACAACAAAAAAAAAACAAAAAAAACAACCTGGCCAGCTTCTGTCAGATCTTCGTTCCTTCGCTAATTAGGGCTTCTGAGAACTGAGTATATGGATCCAAGTGAGCCAGCCAATAGGAGCTACAGCTCCTGGTTAGGTGGAAGAATCCATTTAATTTAACAGGACTTGCTATGTTTAGCTTTCTTCCTTGTTTTTTTGTAGCTGGTTTATCTGTGAGCTGGCATTTGTGAAAGATGGATAGGTCCCTTTGAGATTCTTTATTTACCCACAGTTGTCTGTGTGCTCATTTGCTAAGTCGTGTCCAACTCTACAACCCCATGGACTGTAGCCCACCCGTCTCCTCTGTCCATGAGATTTCCCAGGCAAAAATATTGTAGTGGGTTGCAATTTCCTCCTCCAGGACATCTTCCGGACCCAGGGATCTAAGCCTCGTCTCTTTCATCTCCTGCATTGGTGGGCCGATTCTTTACCACTGTGCCACCTGGGAAGTCCTACCCACAGTTAAAGATCATATATTTCCTTCACTGGAATTGACAGATGCCCCCCGCCGCTGCCCTGGCCCAATGAGCAAGAATGTTTCTCTGATGCACTCGCAGGGGACTGTACCCCGGGCAACATAGAAATAACTTGGCTTGGCAAACCCACACCCGCTGAAACTGGAGTACAGCCAGCTCAAGCAGCCAGGCTGTGCGGCGTAACTACTATCCACCTGGCCCAGACTGAGCTGTTTTCTGGGCCCCCACAGGGATCAGATGGTGACCAGACCTCACAGTGGCGTCAGTGTCCTGACCACAGTGCGTGGACTCTGGCTAGGATGCTTTTCTGACATTGGCATCTTTGATATTGTAATCTGAAAAATCAAGAGAAAAGAAAAATCCCAGGAAAGCAGAATTACTCCAAAAGAATCATGTAGTCATCCTGTGAGATGACAGCCCTACATGAGCAAGCTGAAATACCCAAGGTAGGACTTCTCAACACAGTTCTTGCTTCTGGTTTTTTCTGCTCTTTTCCTTGTGTGTGTGTTCAATACAGCCTGAAAAAATCAGAAGGATATTGAAAATGCGAATCCATTGATTGTGTAGGATAGGAAATGACCAGACCGTTCTGCTGATTAGTCTCTGGGAAAGGGGTTATTACTATTGGAAGACACTTCTCCAGGGTCTCTCAAGCTTCTGCATGTCTTGTGAGGGAAGCGCTAACTACCTTTTTTATAAAGACTATCTTTTCAAGGAAATTGTAGAGCAAACGACCTGGAAAATGGTAGTCTAGTCTCTCTCTAAAGTAAACTGTGGACCTGCTTGCTCTTCAGTATGATAAAGACAGCATCTCCCTTCAGGAAAAAGGAAAGATCGGCTTACAGATCCTCCTAAAAGATCTACGTGTCCTAGGCTTCGGGTCCCCAGCTGTGTTGCAGAAACCCAATATGCGTAGCATGTAGCTTGGCCTGGACGCTTCATCTCCTGGGAACTTGGATGCAGGGGAACTGACAGAATCATGACGCCTGTACTTCATTCTGCCGGGGCTCCGACCCAGGAGTCTTGTGTCTCCTTGCCGCATCCATGAGACAGTGGCAGGCTAACCTGTTAGCTGGCAAGCTGGGTGAAATCTTGGCTGCTCCACCGGTTTAGCTACTCTGGCACTGGAGAAGAACCTCCTTCCATAAAAATTGGTGGAGAAGGCACTGAAATTCACTGATACATATTTAATATACACAGTTGTTAATCTGTATTTTAATTCTGTCATGCTATATGAATTTCTGGTATTTTCCAAAATTTGTTACTGATTAAACCATTGGTTTCAAATAGGAAAAGGAGTACGTCAAGGCTGTATATTGTCACCCTGCTTATTTAACTTATATGCAGAGTATATCATGAGAAACGCTGGGCTGGAAGAAGCACAAGGTGGAATCAAGATTGCTGGGAGAAATATCAATAACCTCAGATATGCAGATGACGCCACCCTTATGGCAGAAAGTGAAGAGGTACTAAAGGGCCTCTTGATGAAAGTGAAAGAGGAGAATGAAAAAAACTGCCTTAAAAGTCAACATACAAAAAACGAAGATCATGGCATCTGGTCCCATCACTTCGTGGTGGTGAGTCCCTTGGACTGCAAGGAGATCCAACCAGTCACTCCTAAAGGAGATCAGTCCTGAGTGTTCATTGGAAGCACTGATGCTGAAGCTGTAACTCCAGTACTTTGGCCACCTCGTGCGAAGAGTTGACTCATTGGAAAAGACTCTGGTGCTGGGAGGGATTGGGGGCAGGAGGAGAAGGGGACAACAGAGGATGAGATGGCTGCATGGCATCACCGACTCGATGGACGTGAGTCTGAGTGAACTCCGGGAGTTGGTGATGGACAGGGAGGCCTGGAGTGCTGCCATTCATGGGGTCGCAGAGTCAGACAGGACTGGACTGAACTGAAACTATTGATTGTAAAATTCCTGCCTCCAGTAAAAAGGATTTTGACTTTTATCTGGTGGAGTTTTATCTAGTGTTAGGGCGGTTTGTGATTTGTTAGCTGAATGTCTACCAGTAGCTTTCTGCAATCTAAGAAAAAATATAAATTTTATCTATTTATCTCTATGTGAAATACTGCCTCAATAGGCCAGCCAACTCAGCTATTCTGGAGGTATTGCTTTTCGTTATGAGTGAGGATTTTTTTTCAGGTCTGCAAAAGCAGTCTGTGTATTTCACAAGGATCAGTCATGTCCTCCAGTTGTCTTGTTTTGATAGTCAAGTTTGGGCTTAACTCTCTTCCATAATACCCTTGAATTGACCTTTGAAGGATTCGTATCATTTAAAAAAAAAAAAAAGATGGAGTGAAAAGGATGGCCTTCCATGTTAAGAGAGGAAGCAAAAGCAATCAGTGTGATTTCCATGCTGCTTCGGGGAAGCCATGCAGGACCCCGCAGACACGCCTGAACGGGCTCCCACCAGGCGCTCATCCCATCATCACAGCTGCGCTGCTAGCGCAGTTGCATCACTGAGGCTGCGGACTGCAGGCCGGGGGGTCAGCTTCTCTGTCACTTGCCCTAGGTGGGGGGGTTCTGGCTAACCTATACCACCTGAGATTGATAAGGCACTTATTCTTAAAAACATCCTGGGCTCCCAATTCCTGGCTTGGGGACATTTCTCTGTACAGGGGAACACTCCAGATTTTTGAAGAGTTTAACACATTATACCTGAGATGTGCCATTATTTTCAGGTGCACTAAGCGAGCTTGTTACATCCCTCATTTTCTGAAACAGTAAGTAGTTTACTCGCTTTACCTTCAATGCTGCTCTAACTCAGTAGTTCTCAAAAGTGTGGTTCCCAGAGCTGCAGTGACAGCATCACCTGGCAGCTCGCTGGAAATGCAGATCCTAAGCCCAGTGTCAGAGCATCTGGGGTGCGTCCCTGCAAAGTCGTTTAACAAGCCTCCCAGATGATTCTGATGTGTGTTGGACTTAGAGACCCACAGGTGCGGCTCTCTGTGTCTGTGGTCAGAGGAGGAGGAGGTCAGTTTGGTTTGTTGTTGTTTAGCTGCAAAGTCATGTTCTACTGTTTGAGACCCCATGCACTGTATGTGACCCCATGCATGTGCCCACCAGGCTCCTCTGTCCATGGGATTCTCCAGGCAAGAGTACTGGAGTGGGTTGCCGTTTCCTTCTCCAGGGAATTTTCCTGACCCAGAAATTGAACACGCATCTCCGACATTGCAGATGGATTTTTTTACCACTGAGCCTCCAGGGGAGCCCTTAGTTTGGTTACAAGTAGGGAAAAGACAGTTTAAGAGTGATGTCAAATGTATAAAGAAACATTGGTGGCATTCATTAAATAAATCTACTGATTTTTTTTAAGAAAATATATCTAATTGCTTGTCCTTTGCCATCCACGGTTAGGATACAAATGTATATAAGACCGCCCATAAATATTTTAAGGTCCACTGCAGATATGGACAATCTATGCATGCATGTTAAGTCCCTTCAGCTATATCTGACTCTTTGTGACCCTATGGACCATAGCCCAGGCTCCTCTGTCCAGAGGGCTCTCCAGGCAAGAATACTGGAGTGGGTTGCTATGCCCTCCTCCAGGGGATCTTCCTGACCCAGGGATTGAACCTGAGTTTCTCATATCTCCTGCATTGGCAGATGGTATTTGTGTGTGTGTGTGTGTGTGTGTGTGTGTGTGTGTATTTTTAACCACTAGTGCCATTTGGGAAGCTCAAGGTGAAAGTGTCAGTCTATGCCTGTTGGCAAAATTCAGTTTGATGCATATTTTTATAAATAAAGTTTTATTAGGATACAGGTACATCTGTTCATTTGCATATGGTCCATGGCTGCTTTTAGGCAATAATTCGCAGTTGAACAGTGCAGCAAAAACCGTATGGCCTGCAAAGCTGAACACCTTTAATATGTGGTGCTTTAATAAAGTTTACTGATACCAGGTCTAATGTTTAAAGCAAAATGCTTTCTATGTACAAGTAGTGATACACAAATGGAATTGAGGATTAAATGTACATGCAAGAGACCTTTGGTTATCCTCTGTTACATTTGTATGGAATTTTTGTAGTGGCAGAAAATTTAGTTTCATGGTATTATTACCATGGACGGTGTGCGTACTGTTTGACAAGAGGCACAGTATTTACTGGCCCAACACCTTGGTGTGTGGGGTGCGGGGGAAGAGGGGCTATGCAAACAAATAGAAAACCAGTAGGAAAAATAAGACAAGTGAAGAAGAATGTGACTTGGGAATCCCCTGGTACTCCAGTGTTCAAGACCCTGCAGGCTCACTGTTGATAGCTGGATTCAGCCTCTGGCCTGGGCAGGGGACTAAGAGCCAGTGATCTTTTGTTGTTCAGTTGCCCAGTTTTGTTTGACCATCTGCGACCCCATGGACTGCAGCACACCAGGCATCCCTTTCCCTCAGCATCTCCCAGAGTTTGCCCAAGTTCTAGTCCAGTGCATCAGTGATACCAATCAACCTCTGATGCCCTCTTCTCCTTCTGCCCTCAGCCTTTCCCAGCATCAGGATGCATACAACCAGGAAAAAAAAACAAAAACAGGGATGTGACTTACATGAGCAGCTAAGATAAAGGAGTATGTGGCAGGACAGGGCTGAGAAATGAACTAAGATGAAAAGAGGCCTGGGTTTAGAACATTCCCAGCTACCTGACACAGGGCATGGGCAGGTGAGACTCTCAGGGAGCTCTGGGGTGCTGGAGTGTGCAGAATGAGGGGCCGGCTGTAAGTCAGGCTGGGGAGAGGTACGCTCCGCCCCACCCTACGTCTACAGTTCAGTCGCTCAGTTGTGTCTGACTCTTTGCAACCCCATGGACTGCAGCATGCCAGGCTTCCCTGTCCTTCACCCACTCCCGGAGCTTGCTCAAATTCACGTCTGTTGAGTCGATGATGCCATCCAACCGTCTCATCCTCTGTGTACAATCCATGCATGCTTATCAATAGTTGGGGAGTCCCTATATTTCTTACCTGGCACTATATTCTTGCTTCTCACTGACCAACTGTGAGGGGACCCTGTAGAAAAGCACTGGATTCCCTTTAGGAAACCTGGGTTGCTTCCTGCCTTCACCTCTGACTGTTTGACTTTGGACCAATCATTTCATGACTCAGGGTCCCCTCTTCCTCGTTGTTGAGATGCGCCCTCATCATCGAGATGTACTGTAGGCTTCCTCCTCCACTGACACTGTGTTCTTCTCCCAGACTCACTTGTCATCGAGAGGTGAGCAGGGGGCCCAGAGTGCTCCCACAGCTCCTTGGCTGAAAAAGAAGAAGACAGAAAGACTAGCAGATACTTGGAACCTTCTTAAAAACAGGGCTTGTTGAGTAATTTGCCCCAAGGGCATTAATTTCCCTGAAAAGAGTGGATGTTGTCTTATTTCAGACTCATCTATAATCTGATGATACTCTTCTTCTGAAGAGATTCTTGACTATGAACATGTTTAGGGGGTACGTGGCTGGCCGGATTCCCTGTCTGTGATCATATTTCTCATTCTTTCAGGAATTTTTCTTTAAATGTGGAGCACACCCGACCTCTGACAAGGAAACCTCAGTAGCTTTGAACCTGATCACAACAAACAGTCGAGACATCAGCTGCATAACATGTACGGACATCAGGTATGGATCTGAAAACTCGGAACAGAAGAGATCTGCGCCATTGTGTTGCCTTTGCTCTTTTGCCAAAAACCAGTTGACTGCATTTACAGGGTCTGTCTCTGGGCTTTCATTCTGTCCCACTGATCTTTGTTTATTCTTTCGCCAGCACGGTACTGACGTAATTAATGTAGCTTCATCATTAAGTCGAAGTCAGGTAATGTCAGTCCCCCAGCTTTGGTTTTTCTTTCAATATTGTTTTGACTATTTTTGGTCATTTCATCTCCATCTAAACTTTAAAATCAGTTTGTTGATGTCCATAAAAGAATATCGGGCTTTTGACTGAGACGGCACTGCACGTGTGCATCGATTTGGGAAGAACCTGCGTCTTGATAATGTTGAATTTTCATATCCACAAATATGGGATGCCTCCATTTATTTAGTTCCTCTTTGCTTTCATTTATCAGAGTTTTTTAGCTTTCCTCATGTAAGTCTTATTTTATATTTTGTTAGATTTATTCCTGAGTACTTCAGTTTCCAACTGCTAACGTAAATGGCATTGTGTTTTTATTTCAAATTGCACATATTCGTTGTTGCTATGTAGGATGGAAATTGACTTTTGCATGTTAACCTTGGACCTTGCAACCTTGCTGTAAGTGCTTATTATTTGTAGGGTGTTTTTTTGATTGATTCTCTTTGATTTTCTGCCTAGATTATCTTGTCATTTGTGAGCAAAGACAGTTTTGTCTTCTTTCCCAATTTGTTTATTTTATGCCCTTTCCTTGCCTTATTGCCTTATTTAGTTAGTGCTTGCAGTACGACATTGAAAGGAATAGTAAGAGAGCACGTCCTTATCTCGTACCTCATGTTAGTGGGAAACTTCAAGTTTCTTGCCATTAGTTATGACATCAGTGACAGAAATTTTGTTCATGGAATTTTCAAGTTGAGGAAGTCCTCTTCTGATCCTCATTTACTGACGATTTTTATTGTGAACATGTTTGAGACTTTGTCAGATTTTTTTTTTTTCTGCATCTATTGGTATCATCATGTGATTTCTCTTTTTTAGTCTGTTGATGTAATGGATTACATTAATTCATTTTTCAGTGTTGAATCTGCCTTATAAACCTAGGATAAATCCCACTTGGTCATTGTGTGTGATACTTTTTTATACATTTTTGGGTTCAATTTGGTATATTTGTCAAGGATTTTAGCTTTTGTGTTCATGAGAGATATTGATCTGTAGTTTTCTTGAATTGTCTTTGTCTGGTTTTGGTATTAAGGTAATGCTGGCCTCCTCGAGTGAATTAGGAAGCATTTATCCTGCGTCTATCCTCTGAAATAGATTGTAGAGAATTGGTAGCAAAATAATAATTTTATTTATTTTTGTGCTTATAAACATGTACTTTTGTATAAAAAGAGAGTGACATCTTTCTTCTACCTTCTTAATGATAATCCCCATTTAAAAAAATGATAATCCCCATTTAAAAAAAAATCTCTGCAAGTGTATAATAACTTATTTTCAAGGAGCTCCAATGTCACTAAGCTAACTTTTGACCTTAGCAATATAACAATCTATTAAGCCTTCAGGTTCCTTATAAAATCCAGGAATCAAAGTAGCTAATCTATAAGGCTCTGACTGGTTTTGAAGAACTGCAAAAGGTAGGAATAATCCTTGTTCACAGCTTATAAATCGATAGTAGTATTTGAAAAAGTGCTTGTTTGTGGTCCTGTCTTCTGCCAAATGCAGAAATAAAAAATGAGGTTTTCAATGATACTGCTTTCCAGATGACGCATACGTGGCTACGATATGGAGAAAAATGTATCAGGTAAATGTGTTACTCATTTCCAGATGTTAGGCTGAAGTTTTAATTCAGGTACCTGATATGTATCTTTTGAGTTTATAAAATAGTGTATGTAGAATATTTTCCTCTCTCTTAAAGAACAGAGTAAACTATTCATGGGTTAAAACATCCTGAGGTTTCATGTGAACTAGCACATTCCCATCTGCTGTCCAGCTTTGAGTGACCTGTACTTATTGAGAATAGTGTCTTGATCTTCCTCCACTCAAGGCTATCAGTTTTATCAGTCTTAGGTTCAGGAGTTAAAAATAGAGAATTGAACAAAAGGCAAAGACTTGAGCCAAGAACAGAAATTATAGCACTTGAAGGTAGAACAGCTCTATTGTTAAGTATCCCCTGTAGCAGTTACGTCAAAATGGTTCAACACACATCTGGATGCCTCAACTGGACTCAGAAATAACAATATTCAGCCAAATAAAAATGAAACTGGCAATGCCAAGGTGATACATTTATTCCTTCCCAAGCCAGTATGTGTATCTTGGTGTTGCAGGAAGGGCCCGAAACCGGGCTCTTGACTAACACTCGGAAATGAATTGTCCGAGGAAACACATGTGCTGAGAAAGCAAGAGATTTTATTGGGAAAGGGCACCTGGATGGAGAGCAGGAGGGTAAGGGAACCCAGGAGATCAGCTCTGCCACATGGCTTGCAGGCTCGGGTTTTATGGTGATGGGATTAGTTTCCGGGTTGTCTTTAACCAATCATTTTGACTCAGAGTCCTTCCTGGTGGTGCACACCTTTTTCAGCCAAGATGGATGCCAGAGAGCAGGATTCTGGGAGGTGGTCGGACATGTGGTGTCTCCTTTTGACCTTTCCCAAACTCTTTGGGTTGGTGGAGGCTTATTTTTTCCCTGTTCCTTTCCAGGACCTTCTGTCGTAAACCAGTTCAGGCAGATGGTGACTATGGTGCCTGGCCAGGGTGGGCGGTTTCAGTCAGTGCGCTTCCCCTAATATTGGGGCTTACTGTGATATCCGGTGCCCCCAGAGGAATGCAATATTTCTGCATCTTGAATCTTACATTATAAAAGGAGTCTTCTTAAATTTTAAAAATATAAAATTTGAAAACATACAAAATAGAAAAAAATTATTACCATGAAATCTTTCGGCAAAAAGAAAAAAAAAAATTTCACCTCCCTGTTGCCCTTTCTTTGCTTCTTCTAAGGTCCCCTGCTGCATTCCTGTACTTCTTTTCACCTTTATTCATTAGTCCTTAGTTTCCAAAGCTGAAGACAAATCAAAAAAGAACCACATTTACAGTCAAAATTTAACCTTCCAGAAACATGTTCTAAAGTCCAGATCCCAGTAGGACATTAAATCTAAGAAGCACTGCTACCTTATAGTTTTCCTCAACTCTTCCCATAAAGATTTATGTTTTTGATGCCATTGTTGTTTGATATAATTTTTATTTTTTTTTACAGTTTTCTTGCTTTCAAATTTGTCCTGTGGTTCATGTAGCCTATTGAAGCAATACCTTGGATCGCGCACTTAAAAGATTTACTTGGGCTTGGAGATCAGTAAAAGTTTATCTGAAAGTCTTTTTATACTTGTTCTTGGTGTTTCTGGGGGAGAGTGATTTGACTGTCATTTGACAGTATTTTGGTATGAATTCATTGATTCATTTGACAGAGATGAGAAATTGGTATCTTGGTTATGGTCCCTTTGAGTGCATATCTTGTCTAATCTCTTGTCAATTTACATTTTAATTTTGGTAACACTTGGCATTTCTTTTATGATTTAGAATTAATGTAGAAGTTCCTTTTATGTTGCTGTGGACTAAGTATTAGTTGCTCCTTGCAGCCCCATGGACTGCAGCACACCAGGCTCATCTGTCCATGGGGATTATCCAGGCAAGAGTCCTGGAGTCAGTTGCCATGCCCTCCTCCACGGGATCTTCCCAACCCAGGGACTGAACCCAGATCTCCCACATTGCAGGCGGATTCTTTACCATCTGAGGCACCAAGGACTATATTCTATCAGTTTCACTTTCTTGACTTTTTGGGGTCAGACAGGAACGTACGATTTGGGACAGTCATCAGTCTCTGAAGAGCAGTATAAGAGACTACAGACTAAAATCACATGGAATTTTACTGAAATCTTTAACGTGGTCTTTTTCAGTAAGTGGTTTTTGTCTCTGGAATGGAAAAATCCTTGACATTATGTGTGTGTAGTGTGTGTGTGTGTGTGAGAGAGAGAGAGATAACAGCAGTGATCTTCTCTGACCTTGCAGACCGATATATTTCTCCTATTTGACCCAAATAGTATATATACTCATAGGTAATGTAACATGCCAGGAACAAGATTTCTTTCCTTTAAGTATGGGAGTATCTTGGAGTGTTCATTTTACGTAGCATTCTAGAGAAAGGTAAGTCAGAATACCAAATTGATATTACAATAAGCAGGAGCACATTCTACAGTAGAATGGAATATCTTAGAACTTTTTAAAGATGAAAGAGAAAACTTCAAAGATATGTCTTGAGCTCAAAACAGGCTACCTCACACTGTGCCCAGACCCCGTGGGAGTAAGATCTCTCTACATTAGGGATGAGTCACTCTTGGCTGAAAAAAGTGTGCACACCTCAGTCTGATCCAGTCTTGAGGGAGAATAAATCTGTCTACTCTGCACCCTTTCAGAGAGGAGACTCCTTTGTGTGGGTATAAACTTCCATAAAGGTAATTTCATTGCCTCCTTTGAAATTCAAACATGGTGCTTAATGAACTGTAACTCTTTACTTAAATTAATTTCAAATTATTTGAACGTCTATCTTTCTTACATATGAAGAAGTTGAGGCTAAGACGTTTTAAAAACTGCATGTACTCTTACCACAAGGAGCTGGTTGTAGCAGCCTACCCACCAAGACCTGTGCGGGCTACGTGTTTTCCTCTCATCAAACCTTACCTTCTTCATCTATGCAGTTCTCACTGGACACTAAAAGGCAAGCTACCTAGTGACGATGGAAAGTAGGTTTACATGGGAAAAGGGAGCTACTGGCAATAAAGTGAGATCCAAAGACAGTTTAAAAACCAACTCTTTAAAGAGTTGAAGAAAACAGCCATATACTTGTCTGTCTGCTTTAAGTTCTAGGCTGCGTGAAGGATCAGTCCAAGCTTGACCGATGTGCAGATGTGACCAGAACCACAATGTCCTACATAAGTCTTTGCATTCCCTGGGTTTACATAAATATTTGCTTTAATTCATTAAAGTAAATCCATTTTATGCACTGCAACAGACAGAGAATAAGTTCTTTTTATATGGAACACTCTACTTTTAAAAATCCCTTCTGCATCTAATGGAATTTTCCAAAACTAAATTAGATAAGATAAGTTAATCAAAAATCAATAGAGAGTTTTAAGGCACTATTAGATATAAGGGAGAAAGTCAAATTTCAAAGTCCTACTCATAGGAGAGAGATTACTCAGCCATACTGTTTGGGGTCAGTTACGTATAAAAACAGAAGAAGTATTTTCTCAACACTAAGGCTTTGAAATGTGAGCCATGTCAGTTTTAATGTCAGTCAGTGACCTTCATTTCTCCCGCAGTGAACCCTGTAGATTTCAGATGCAAGCGGCTGTATCAGCGGGGTTTCCTGGAAACGTTACAGGTGCTTGGGCATGAAATTCATAAGCCTCACCTTTTCATTTAACTGTCACTGCAGGCACACAGCAGCCCCCGCTGGTGCTAGTAGGACAGTATTGCAAATCCTCCTGGACCAATTTTGTACCCGTTAAGGTCAACCTTGCATGTTGTAACCGTCTGGATTTTAAGCAGTTCATTTTCTGGTGGTGGATGTTAAGAAGCGGCCGTATTCCCACAGCATCCAAAGGCCCTCACTAGGACTTTGGAGACAGCCGAGCCTTATTTTTAAGGTCCACCTTTCTTAGAAATAAATGCCCACAGAGTCTTTACAGAGCTAATTTTGGTTAGAAAAATATTGTGACTTCTGCATTTGTTTTTAATTGCAGCTTTATCCTCATAATTAGCAATTGATTATAAACTCGGTGAGGGAAAGAAATCATGTCTATTGCAAGTAGCATCTATATTCTGGGATATGTTTTAGTGGTAAACAGTGATACAATCTACCTCACGCTCTACAAGCATCATGTTTCCCATGATGCTTAGAATTAGTATTTTCACTGTTCCCCTGGAGAAGGAAATAGCAACCCACTCCAGTATTCTTGGAGAAATCCCATGGTCAGAGGAGCCTGGTGGGCTACAGTCCATGGGGTCGCAAAGAGTTGGACATGGCTTAGCGACTTAAATAATAAGAATTTGCAGATTTGTCCTTGGTGGCGTCACAGGTTGTACTTGCAGCCGAGCAAGCAAGAGTCTCAATAACCTGGAGTTCAGACAAGTTATTTAGTGGAGGAAGTCATGATGTGTTGATTCTGCCTCTTGGTAATGTGATCAATTCTACATCAAAGAAAACATGGCCTCCAATCCTGTATCTCAGGTGCACTGGAGTGGGATTTCAGGGGTTTTTAGGTCTACCTGTGGATTTTCACGACACTGAGGGCCACTTCACGTGCAATCCTGATAGTGCTGGCACCATTGCACCTACCCATCGATGTGCAGAAGTGTACACACAGATGCCAGCATCCTGTAATATCAATATCACTGGCAAAGCAGTTTTATTCTGGCATCTATAATCTTTAGCACCTCCTCTCTTAAAGAGAGAACTTAAAAACCCATCAAGCTGTTCATTCCACAGATATTCATTGAGCCCGTCTGTGACTCAGGGAACTGCTTCAGGCTGAGAAAAGCATGTTTTTAAGGGGGGGAAGGGAGAGCAGATGCCAGCAGCACAGGCTTGCACTTGAAAGGTGTGGTGGAGGTGGGTGCGTCGAGGCGAGGCAGGAACTTGACCCTGCATCCTCAGTGTCACTACAGTGAAACAGGGGCCCGAACTTATTTCTTTAGACCAAGATTTCCTACTCACTTTTTCACTTGACCAAGACAACATCTTAAAAATGCATGATATAATTTGTATGCATGTAGGTAGGGCGTGCACCAATTAACCCATTCCCTGTTGTCTAACACCCAGCCAGCTAAAGCCTGACACTGCCTGCTCAGCTGAGGTGCTTCCACCTTCCACCCTGGAAAGGACCTTGACCCTTGACTCCGAAGCCAAAGTCCGACACCTGGTGTTGTCCTTGCTGGTCTCCATCTGGCTCCATCTGGTTCCTCCTCCTGAGACATTTTGTTTAAAATATATGTTTGAATTTTTTTTTAACTGAAAAAAAAAATACAGTTTCCTGCAAGTTGTAGTGTGAGTGAAACATTTAAAATTGTTAACACCTCCAATGGATGTTTCTCTAGAGATCATAATTTGTAACTGAGAAAACTTACCTCTGCTTGTAGCAAGCTCCAAGAAAATTTGACAAAGTAATCTCAATTCTAACATTTTAATTAAAATGGGCAAGTATTCCTGACAGAATATTATTTTATGTACTGTTTTTTGCTTCACTCAGAGAACTTTTCTTTGACAAGCATTTTTACAGAACAGAGCTTGCCAAATATTTTTATTTGTACATATTTTGAAAGTTCTACCACACTGCAGCAGAATCCGTTTTCTCAATTCCACTTCTTTGTGATATCAATATAAAAATCAGTAATTAAAAATAGGAGTTTCCCTAACTCTTCCCACCAATAGAAATATTCCAATAATTTAGTTACAGATGTCAGAATGGAAATCCAGTATATAATTTGATTTCTCAAATCGGTCCCCCACCCCACTTTTATAGGGATTAGTTTCAATGTCTTCTTGCAAACGTTTTTCAGTGATTTATACTTACTTAGCACTTCAAAAACTGAACGTTTAGGATACTTATTAGTTCAATACTTTGATTACATATTGCTGACTGATTTTGGACAAAATGCAAAGAAATTTGGAAGACTCTTGTAAAGGAATTACTGCTCAGGTAGTACTGGAGAGGAAAAGAAAGTTTCCCTCTCCTCTCCTAGGTTTTCCATCTAGGTTTCTGGCAAAAGACAATAACAAGGAAGAAAAAAAAAGAAATTTATTAACACATGCAACACGCAGACCATGGGAGTGTGTAGATAGAGGTGAGTAGCTCAAACAGATGGTTAGAACTTGCGTTTCTGTAGCCTCTGAACCAGAGAACAATAAATTTGTAGATCAGTGACAAGATGAAGGAAAAGGACATTGAACTTTTGGGGCAGCAGATTGTGGAAAATCAAATATAGTGTGAAACTAATGAATGATAAGGATTAGTTGGTAAAGTTTGATGTTTAGATTCCTCTGAAATGGCCTCCCACTTCAATATTCTTGCCTGGGAAATCCCATGGACAGAGGAGCCTGCCGGACTACAGTCTGTGAGGTCACAAAGAGTTGGACACGACCCTCTTGGCTGTTACCTCTGTAGATTAACTTCTGTCCTTCTCAATAAGGAGTGGTGGGCTGGGGGGCTACCTTTACGAATGTATGTCCTGCTGAAGTGAATAAGGGAGAACAGAGAGTTTTTCTTAATGTCTGTTCCCTCTCAGTTGGCTTCCGCTCAAAATAACACCGGTGCCAAAGTGGCATATTTGGGGTTGGCATATTCTGCCACCCTTTAGTGGACACTAGGCTTGATTTATAAAGTAGCTTTTTCAAGGCTGAAACTTTCCTAAACGTTTGACTGATAATGGGCTGCAGACAGACCACAGAGAGGCTTTTGTATCCAGCGTCAGTTTTGACACTCTTTTGTGGTTCAGTTACTGTAAATTTTGACAACCACAGCTTCTGGGTTGATTTGTAGAATATCACAGCTTGTCTGAACAGAGTTATGAGTTAAATGCATTGCATGATTACTTTCAAGCATGTTCCACAGATTTCTAATTTTAGTAAGGATGTTGTTCTTAACCATAATGGTGTATTTCACTGAAATATATCAATATATTTATATTGTCCCTGTGAAAATCAAAGAATATATTCAACGCGGAACTTTTAAACTGAATTTGCACTAGAATTCACAATAAATTCAGATATTTCACTATCAAGAGAATAAACTTCCAAATGCTTTACTTGGAGTCAATGAATTAAATGAAAAGGAAAACTGAACAATTCCTAGATTTAAGAGGTTTTCCATTTTTATTATATTGGATTAGCCAAAAAGTTGGTTCAGGTTTTTCTATAACATCATTCTGTCCATCATTTTGTCCATTCCAATACAATGGCGTTGACAGAACACTGTTCAGTTTAACTCCATATGAACTTCTTCTGGTAAGCAAGCTGACACTGACAGCTATCACTTAACTTTTGGCACATGCACAGGAAAACCCGGAATCAAAACTGAGTAAGTTAATTCAGAACAGTCATTTGATCTAAATGAAAAGCCACACTTTACTGGCTTTCACATAAATGTACCTTCTGAGCTGCATGTGTGAAATTGAATTCTTTGTGCTTAGTGTTTTTATAATAACTGCAGACTTTATCGTAGACGCTGATGCTTCTTCATCGGGTTTGTGTCTCCAGTCTATGTCTGGTCAGTGATATTTTAAAAACCCCTCTGGTGGATAGAAACTGTTACCAATACTGTGAAACTTCTGTAGTCATGATGAACTTTCTTGAGAAATAGAAATTCTATACTGCAGTACTGTGATTTATAATAAGAAATTTCTATTTGTTTTCTGTCCCCCTTCAGAGCGCCTAAAACCTTTGAAATTACTTTAAGTGCTAAGAGCAACGATCGTGCCTTTCTCTCTGTTAAGGAAGGTAGTTTGGGATGTACGTGAGGCTGGAGATTGTTTTCCAGGGGAGCCAGTCTTTGTGATTAGAGGGTGGGAAATTTCAGTTTCACCCCTAGATCTCTGGAGAGGGGAGAGTGGCTGGAAATGGAGCTCAGACTCCAATAACTTATGATTTAATCAATGGTACCTATACAGTGAAGCCTCCATCAAGACCCCAGAGAATGGGGTTCAGAGGCCTTGCATGCTGGTGAGCATGTTGAGGTTTGGGGAGAGTTATGCTCAACCAACATGGACTTTCCCACATGTCTTGCCTTTACAGTTCTTCCGCCTGCCTGCTCTGAGTGGTATCCATTCACAATAATCCAGTTATTTAGGAAGGAAAATATTTCTCTGAGTTCCAAGAGCCATTGTAGCAAATGATTGAAACCCAAGGAGAGGCACATGGAAGTGACGATCTATAGCAGTGGGTCAGAATCCCCCACCGCTATAGGTGACAACCTGGGCTTGCGTCTGAAGGTGGCATGGGGTTTTGTAGGACTGAACACTTAACCTGTGGAATCTGATGCTATCCCTGGCACATGGTGTCAAAGATGAGCTGTAGGTCACTCAGCTGGTACCAGATCATCACGTGGTGCTGGGGAAGGGCCCTGCTTATTGACATTAGTATTAGACTCTTATGGACTTAACATGTACTTCTGCTTTTAATATATTACTGTTGGGAGCGTTTATTCCAAAACCATAACATAACTGATACCAACAACCACAGTAAATAATCTGGATTTGTAATCAATAAGTGACAAAAAGCCTTGTAGTCGAAGTCTCCTGACTAACTACTTTTATGAGGTCTCTATCCTGCCCATCTTTCATCTGTACATACTTCATGTCAAGTGAATCTGTAATTTCCTACAATTTTCATTGATCCCACCAACTGTTGGCCTGCTGGCTTCATGCATCTTTCAGACTCCAAACCATTCCCAGCACAGGTGGCCATGTGTACTTCACACATGTACATGTGAAGAGACAGAGGCAGAGAACACAGAAGTAAGTGTATGCAAACCAGTCTCCTCGTTTTGTTGGTGGTGTTTTTAAGTCTCTTAACGCATGTCTGACGCTTTTGACCCCGTGGGTTGCAGTACGCCAAGCTCCCCATCCTTCATTATCTGCTGGAGTTTGCTTGGATTCATGTCCACTGAGTCGGTGATACTCTCCAGCCATCTCATCCTCTGTTGCCCCTTCTCCTTTTTCCTTCAGTCTTTCCCAGCTGCAGGGCATTTTGCGAGTCGGCCCTTCACCTCAGGTGACCAAAGTATTGGAGTGTCACCTCTAGCCTCAGTCCTTCCAATGAATATTCAGGGATGATTTTGTTTACAATTGACTGGTTGGATCTCCGTGAAGTCCAAGGAGCTCTCTAGAATGTTCTCCAATACAATTTGAAAGCATAAATTCTTTAGTACTCACCTTCTTTATGGTCCAACTCTCACATCCATACATGACTACTGGGAAAACCCTAGTTTTGACTAGACAAAGCTTTGTTGGCAAAGGGATGTCTCTGCTTTTTAATATGCCGTCTAGGTTTGTCATAGCTTTTCTTCCAAGGAGCAAGCATCTTTTAATTTCATGGCTGCAGTCACCATCTGCAGTGATTTTGGAGCCCCTCAAAATAAAGTCTGACACTGTTTCCACTGTTTCCCTTTCTATTGCCATGAAGTGATGGGACCAGATGCCATGATCTTCGTTTTTTGAATGTTGAGTTTTAAGCCAGCTTTTTCACTCTCCTCTTTCACCTTCATTAAGAGGTTCTTTCGTTATCTTCGCTTTCTGCATAAGGGTCGTGTTATCTCCATATCTTATTAATGACAAGCATAATCCCATTTAACCTATTCTGCTAATTGCTGTAATATGATTACCAAGAATGTACTCCATTCAGTAGAATAATATACAGATTTGAAAGCAGAAATAGATTGAACTATTTTATCACTTATACACTCAGACATTCTTACTTAAAATTCAAATCCTGTCACAAGATCATAGATGATTATTTATATAAAAATGATCCCTTTTTAAAAATATAAGTTTACTTAAATAATGAAAATGTATCTTAAAAGTTTAGGAAATAAATTTCAAAATTTAGTTTAAAACTCCATTTGGTTTAAGAAGCATGAGAAGAGATGAACAATCCAAGTGCCTTGTGAGAAATACTTTAGTTGCTCTAAAAGTTAACCCACAGTACAAATAATCAACAATGCCCTAGTAAATTGATATTAATTCACTAATTCTTAAATGTAATCATTCTGTATCTCTTTAATTGTGCCTTTTCATGGTCTCAGGACTTGATATTAACAATTTAAGCTTTATGGAATTCCATGAGCTTCTGGCATGTGGAATTACATTTTGTTGTCAACTAGACTTTCTTAATTTGATTTGTTTTTATGCCCATTTGAAAGGGCTATATTTACAAATATATTTTCTCAGTGATCATTGCAAAGTTAACCTTAAATTATGTCTATGATAAAACCTGTCTTGACTAAATTAAAGTAATCCTCCACAAAAGAGGAGTGAGCAGCTTAATAGCTGAATTAATGCCTGGATTGAATAGGAGGCATTGGTAAGACTTCCCCGCTGAGCTGAATCCTTCGTCTCCTGGTGGCATGGTGGAGCAGAAAGCAAACAAAATCAAGGTCAGATCTGAAGTTAATTATAACCTATATGACACAGATGGTATAGAAGCCACCTGCAATGCGGGAGACCTGGGTTGGATCCCTGCGTCGGGAAGATCCCCTGGAGGAGGGCATGGCAGCCCACTCCAGCCTTCTTGCCTAGAGAATTTCCATGGACGAAGGAACCTGATAGGCTACTTTTCCACAGGGTCCCAAAGAGTCAGACACAACTGAGCAATGAAGAACAGCACCCAGAAATGCTAGTTATATAAACCTGGGCTTCCTAGATGGCGCTAGTGGTAAAGCCCCCCCTGCGGATGCAGGAGATGTACGAGACACAGGTTTGATCCCTGGGTCCAGAAGATCCCCTGGAGGACAGCATGGCAGCCCACTCTTATATTCTTGCCTGGAGAATCCCACGGACAGAGAAGCCTGGTGGGCTACAATCCATAGGGTCAAAAAGAGTTGCACACAGCTGAAGTGACTTAGCAGGCACACACATAAACTCAAGCTAGTCATTCACCCCTCACCTACCGTTTTATGCAGTGAGACTGATAATACCCTCTCACTGGGTTGAGGTGATAATTCAGTACTAAAATCCATGTGAAGGTGCATCATAAACTGTAAAATTATATCCAGTGTTATCCTCAGTGGGCACTTAACCCCAGATTTGGCCATCCCTCTTAGAGTCTCTACTACGCTAGAGGTTTGCATGTTTGAACTGAGAGGAGATGTTGTAGGGTGCTATCTCACGCTAACTCAATGCTATGATTCTGGTTGGCTGAGGGATGTGCCCCCCCTAGCAGGGTTCCCCAGACTCAGGCCTCCCTTTGTCACAGAATCCAGTGTGCAGGCTTGCTGGGGAGCTGTGCACAGAAGAGTTTAGATGCCCATACTAAACTTTTAAGTTATCCATGGAAATTCCTTAAGTATCCTTTCCAATCATTAAGATAATAACTAGAGGGGCCCTATCACAATTCTTTCTGCAGAATTTATGCATAATGGTACTCTAGGAAAATGATAAAATGCTTGGAACATGGTGATCCCATCACACACATCAGCTTTCTCAGAGCTGTGTTCAGCTCTAATCTGCCTTTCTGGAATGATATATTTGGCTCTTGCCACACCAAGTCCATATGGAAAGAGATTTTGATTCAGAAAATTAAAAATAAAAATGAATCTCAGTCTTTGAACTGTAATTTTTTTGTATCCTTACCAAACAGGTGGAATTATCCCTTTGTTTATCTTGATAATACGGCTTAGTTGAGACAAGTTCATTTTCCCGTAAATACAATGGCATGCCTTCCTTAGCACTGCAGCATGCTTCTTGTCCATTTGCAATGTCTATTTTACTCCACGCTTGTTCTGTAACAAGACTTAACAGAAGGCGCAGAATTTTCTCTCCTCCCCCAGTCTCTCACCACGTCTGATTTTCCTATTTCCCAGTTTCCACTGACATTTTTTTTCCTAAGCATAGATTGATTTGCCCTGGAGCCACTCAGTGATGCCAACCGAGGCAGCCTCTGATATACAAAAGACATAGGCTCTGGAGACAGAATGCTGGCTTCAAACCCTAGTTCCACTTCTAATGGTCCTATTCTCTGGGCTGGTTCTCCAGGTTCTCTGACTTCTCTGAAAGGTTCTGAAAGTTAAATCGGATAGAGGTTGAAGACCTCCTGGCACACAGCAGCCACAGTAAATATTAGGTGAGATTTTCACTCTGGATTGCTAATGAAAGAATGTGTTATAAGTTAGTTTTTACTGGTCTTTTCTCATTTGCAGTTTGTTTTCCAAACTTGCATCAACCTTGGGTTGATGAAACGTAAGTAAAGAGTATTTAATTTTTTTCTGCGACTGGTATGTCTACTCCAACATCCCAGGTGTCATCTGACAAAACTTCTCACAAGCAATCCTTTCATTAGCTAGTTGAATGGGAATATCTTATTTTCCTCTCAAAAAAGTGATATTTTTAAGGCCAGTTCTATGCTTTTATGGATATAGATACAACTACATAAAATTTAGTTGACAGTCTATGCGAAGTGGATTTTTTGCTTTAATGGTATAAACTGAGGGAAAAGAACCCGTAGCTATAATATTCTTGCATAGTTGTAGGTTCAGTTTAGTTCAGTCGCTTAGTCGTGTCTGACTCTTTGTGACCCCATAGACTGTAGCACTCCAGGCTTCCCTGTCCATCACCAACTCCTAGAGTTGACTCAGACTCATGTCCATTGAGTCAGTGATGCCATCCAACCATCTCATCCTCTGTCATCCCCTTCTCCTCCCACCTTCAATCTTTCCCAGCATCAGGGTCTTTTCCAATGAGTCAGTTCTTCACATCAGGTGGCCAAAATATTGGAGTTTCAGTTTCGACGTCAGTCCTTCCAATGAATATTTAGGACAGATCTCTTTTAGGATGGAGTGGTTGGATCTCCTTGCAGTCCAAGGGACTCTCAAGAGTCTTCTCCAACACCACAGTTCAAAAGCATCAATTCTTTGGCTCTCAGCTTTCTTTACAGTCCAACTCTCACATCCATACTTGACTACTGGAAAACCCATAGTCTTGACTAGACGGACCTTTGCTGGCAAAGGAATGTCTCTGCTTTTTTATATGCTGTATAGGTTGGTCATAACTTTCCCTCCAAGGAGTAAGCGTTCTTTAATTTCATGGCTGCAATCACCATCTGCAGTGATTTTGGAGCCCCAGTAAATAGTCTGCTACTGTTTCCCCATCTATTTGCCATGAAGTGATGGGACCTGACGCCACGTTCTTAGCTTTCTGAATGTTGAGCTTTAAGCCAACTTTTTCACTCTCCTCTTTCACTTTCATCAAGAGGCTCTTTAGTTCTTCTTTAGCTGTAGGCTAGTGGTTCCTACGCAGGGGTGTTTTTACACCATCTGGAGACATTCTTGGCTGCCACAACACAGAGGCGGGGGTGTGGGGAGCTACTACCACATGGTGCAGGGAGGCAGGAAGGTCTTGCAGTGCTGGGGCCTCAAAGCAACAAGTACTGATCTTGGGAAACCTGTTGTAGGAGGAGGAGAAGGTGGAGGCCACCCACTCGGATTGCCATGGGCAGGAAGCTCACTTCCTGTTAGACTGCTGTCTCTATCTGAACTCGGAAAACCTTGCTGATTCCAAATGCTCCTGTTTCTCTAAATCATTTGGAACTCTGTTCCAAACCATCGATTGTTCACAAAATGCCTTGCCCTTTCCATTCAGCCATGGGGCTGGCTCTTTTCCGCTGGGTTTTGATAATCTAGGGAAGCGGGTATTGGAAACCATGGCCAGTGGGTCTCGGGCAGTGTTGTGATTAGAAAGTGTGTACTGTGAAGAGAGGTTGTGTCTGCTGTACAGAGATAAACAATCCTGAAATTCATTTCCCTGAGCCAACCAAATGTGATTTTTAAGTTCTGTATTTAAAATAAATTCCAAAAACTTCAATCAGGTTTAAAAGGTGTCACCCTTTGAATTTGTGAGCTGTTACCCATCCCTCCGCCCCTGCCATGGTGGAATTGAATCCGTAAATTCGTAAAGAACTAAAATGTTTGTGGTTCTCTAAAAAACCAATTACAAAAGTCATTGAGTTTCATTCTGGAAGAAAAATCCCCCATTGTATATCAGTGTCATTTCAGAATTATGGCAGAATTTTTTTCCATACTATTTGAAAATTAGAAAGCAAAGAAAATGGAGGAGAAAAGGAGGTCAGGCCAAAGAGATCTGTACTGAAGGAGCATCTTGCCAACCTTGAAATTCAGTCTTGCTGTGGGTCACCTGTGACTGTGGTGATGCAGAAGGCAACGTTTCTGGTTTAAAGCTGATTCTTGTTGGGATTTATAACAGGTTTCTCATCTTTAGTAGGGCTGGTAAGTGAGACAGTGCTCAGAATTGCAGCCCACGTCTGCAGAAGCCATGTGTTTCTGAGTGCTTCGCTCACTGCGCATGAGGATAGGAGGTTCCCATCAACTCAGCCCCCTATTCCGCTGTCTCCATGCCAGGCTATGAAGCAAATCTCCTCTTCCTGGTAGCACTTGCTTAATGTGTTCACAGGCATCCCCCCTTTAACACTCACAACAGTCCCCTGAAGCAGGTTATTGTCCCCAGTCCTCACAGACCACCTGAGGCTTAGTGGACAGAGTTAGGGAAATGTATTCTATGTTGCACTGAAAAGTGAGTATAGGATCCCAAACCCAGGCCTTATGCTAAAATATATCCATTCCTAAGCGCATTGCATGTTGCCTGGTGACTGCTAAATGCATCCAGGAAAGACTTTTCAGGAATCTAAAGCTCCAGGTGCAGGACTTCTGGGCGGCTTAGTGGTGAAGAATCTGCCTGCCAGTGCAAAAGACACAGAGACAAGAAATGGAGAACAGGTAAATGTATTACTTGTAGAGAAAAGTGCCAGCATTCTCGGCGTGTAATGATGAAGACTGTGCATGTGCTAAGCTGCTTCTGTCGAGTCCGGCTCTTTGTGACCCCGTGGACTGTAGCCCGCAGGGCTCCTCTGTCCATGGAATTCTCCAGGCGACAGTACTGGAGTGGGTTGCCATTTCCTTCTCCAGGGCATCTTCCTGACCCAGGGATCGAACTTGGATTTCCCACATTGCAGGCAGATTCGTTACTGGCTGAGCCAGGAAGGAAGCAGAGTGCAGCTCAAACACCCCTGTCACACCCCGAAGGTTCAGTGGCGATTCCCTTTCTTAGGCTAAACTGAACTCCATTTTCAATATGGCATCACTTTTAACTTACAAGGATCCAACTTCACATATTTTTGTTAATTGTGGGATATTGTTTTACTGTTTCTAAATATGCTGAAATTATGGATTTGTGTGTCTGAAAGCTATTTGAGAGGTGCTATCAATTATATTTCTCCCTACAGATAGGAACACAAGTAAACTGAATGAAAGGGTGGAGGAGTTAGCCTTTATTTCTAAAAAGATTTTAGCTTATCTATCCCACACCACAAGCTTGTGTCTGATTTGGCCTTGAGTCTCCTCCAAATAAAGTGACAGTTTCTGTACTTTGGGACCCACCTTTGGGCAACCCGCTGGGGATTTTTCTTTCAAATACTAATTTCCTGAATATCTGGCTAAAGAGAGAAGGTTAATAGTTTAGGGAGTTTGTTTACAGGCCATTAGACACAATTAGCCCGTTGCTGAGATTAAAAACACTTCTCCAGAACCTTGGAAGGCCTAGAAAGGAAACAGGAATTTTAGAAACATCTATTTTTAACACCTAATTAAGAGAGACCTGGAGAGTCCCCATCCTCTCTTGCCACACTATTTCATATTTTAATCATCAAGAAATTCTTAATTTCCTCCTAGCTAAGTTCTGCCTGTAAAGTGATAAAATAAAGTGATAGTAACTTGGAAGCCTATCCATAGATTATTGTGAACGAAATTGCAGTTCACCTCGGAATGTCCTCTTGGCTGATTATTGTCAACCGCATTCTTTTCCTTTTTGACACTTTTTTCCTAATCCTCTTTTTTTTTTTTTTAATGATTTTCCTTTTCTCCTGAAAGTCACCTTTGTTCCACATAGACAGTTCTCCTTAGAGCCCATCAAATACACCAGTCATCTGTGTTCCCATTTTAGTACCTTAATCCTGATGTTGCTTCTCCTTCTCCCAGGACCTCTGCCTCTAGCCCTTCACCCGCTTCCTTCAATGCTTGAAGACCCAGTGCAGATTGCCATACACTGGATGACGTTTCTGAAGCCTCTTTATTTTGGGAATCCCGCTCCATTTTGTGTCAGTACTACAATGTTCCCCCAATAATCAAGACCCTGGTCAACGCGCCACCTCCAGCCCTGACATTCCTTGCTCTTCCACGTACTTTGCCACCTCATAAGAATTTGTCAAACCAGATTTCATCAGGGCCCCCTACTGTATTTTGGTTTGTAATTTTTGTCCTCTTCACTGCTGTCAAGATAAGACCAATTTAATATAGAGTTGGATCTATTGTGGTTTCTATGTTGTTCAGTTCAGTTCAGTCACTCAGTTGTGTCCGACTCTTTGCGACTCCATGGACAGACTTCCCTATCCATCACCAACTCCTGGAACTTACTGAAACTCATGTCCATCGAGTCCATGGTGTCATCCAACCATCTCATCCTCTGTTGTCCCCTTCTCCTGCCTTTAATGTTTCCCAGCATCAGGGTCTTTGCCAACAAGTCAGTTCTTCACATCAAGTGGCCAAAGTATTGGAGTTTCAGCTTCATCATCAGTCCTTCAAATGAATATTCAAGACTGATTTCCTTTAGGATGGACTGATTGGATCTCCTTGCGGTCCACAGAGCTCTCAAAGAGTCTTCTCCAACACCACAGTTCAAAAGCTTCAATTCTTCAGTGCTTGGCTTTCTTTATGATCCAGCTCTCATATCCATACATGACTACTGGAAAAACCATAGCCTTGACTATATGGACCTTTGTCAGCAAAGTAGTATCTCTGCTTTTTAATATGCTGTCTAGGTTGGTCATAGCTTTTCTTCCAAGGAGGAAGCGTCTTTTAATTTCATGGCTGCAGTCACCATCTGCAGTGATTTTGGAGCCCCAAAATAGCTTTTTCTATGTTGTGTAGACTGCACTTCCGCATGAATGTTGATTCACCGCCAGTCCGGTAACCTTTAATTACAGTAAACGGTAGTTGCAGTCTCCAGAAACATAATCCCAGCCCCGCTCTGGTGCTTTTCTCTTCCGTCCTCATTCTCTGCATCCAGAGCTCTCTCTGCCAGTCTTGCAGCCAACTCTGCTCCCGCTCTTCCCTCTCTCCACAGCACCAAGGCCCCTGTTGTTTCCTCCATAGGCAGCGTTCTCCAGGTCTCCCTCACATTAAACCCACCCGCTCCCTGACAACTTGACATAAAAGAGGAAGCTTAAAAAAACAAAAGAAAGGTTTGGCTGTCAGGGACACCTGGCCTCAGCACCACCCACTGACCACCTGGTGACCTCAGCTACCTGGATAACCGGGCGCATCCTTCATTTTCTTCAGTCCACATTGTCGTTGTTCAGTCGCTCAGTCGTGTCCGACTCTTTGTGACCCCATGGACCACAGCACGCCAGGCTTCCCCGTCCTTCACTATCTCCTAGGATTTGCTCAAACTCATGTCCATTGAGTCGTTGATGCCATCCAACCATCTCTTCCTCTGCTGCGCTCTTCTCCTGCCCTCGATCTTTCTCAGCATCAGGGTCTTATCCAATGAATCAGCTCTTTGGCCAAAATTTAGAACTTCAGTTTCAGCATCAGTTCTTCCAATGAATATTCACTGTTGATTTCCTTTAGGATTAACTGGTTGGATCTCCTTGCTGTCCAAGGGACTCTCAAGAGTCTCCCCCAACACCATGGTTCCAAAGTATCAATTCTTCGGCTCTCAGCCTTCTTTATGGTCCAACTCTCACATCTGTACAGATAAACCATAGCCTTGACTAGGTGGACTTTCGTCAACAAAGTGATGTCTCTGCTTTTTAATATGCTGTCTAGGTTTCTCATAGCTTTTCTTCCAAGGAGCAAGCATCTTTTAATTTCTGGCTACAGTCACCAACTGCAGTGATTTTGGAGCCCATGAAAATAAAGTCTTTCACTGTTTCCACTTTTTCCTCATCATGCCATCGTACAAAAGTTGTTACTCAGTGGAGACAGATGTGGCCTACTCTCTCATAAGAACAGTGGGAGGTCAGCATGGAAGGGTGGCAGTCAGTTATCCCTAAAAGAGAGAAACAATTTGACATCGCAGAACCACGTGGGCTGGCACAGATGGGGAGTAAATGAAGCTGGAGTTTGGCCTCAGCAAAGAGAAAGTAGACAGTATGAGAAAAGAATTTAGGGACCACCTGGAAAGGGCCTTATATATCCTCCGAGGAGTGGTGGTTTCATCACTGAGTCACTAGGGCATCTATGGAGTTTAAGTTAGGAGAATGAAATGGCCAGTTTTATGTTTTAGGAAGGTTATTCTGATGGCTGTGGCTAGGCGTGTGGGGAGCAGGACTTCTCCACTGAGCAGATTACACTCTACACAGATGCACCCAGCTGAAAACATTCATCCCAAACTGTGCTCCCCAAGCAGTCTGAAGTTTCCATCAAGCCCTCTCCAGCCCATGACCTCTCCTCTCTACTCTCTTTCCTTCCGTCTCTCAGCCTCCTGGGTGGAATTAGAGAGCTGCACTTCTGTCGACATCCTGGGGCAAGTTTCCAAGGAATTTGATATGACTTTTTAATGTTGCAGAAGAAAGTATACAGATAATTAGAGGCTGATATGATGAATGTGAAGTAACTGTCAGAAAGATCTGAGCTGAAATGTCAGCCTTACTGTGAAAGCCTCTCACAGACATGCATTTACTGACGAGCACCTGGGCCCACATCATATCTCCTCTCTTAACGCAGTCCTTTTCTGCCCTCCAAACACACGCAGACTTTATTCCCACTCCCAGGTGTGGTCCGAACCCTTCTGTGCCTCAGGGCCTTTGCACATCCCGTTGCTAGAAGAACCATAGGTGACTCTTCGTGCAGTTGACTCCCACCCAGTGCTCAGGGCTCTGCTTGCACATCCCTTCCACAGAGAAGACCACTGAGTCCTAATGCCTACATCTTCTTCCTTCCTCTTCCTCTGCATATCATCATATGGTTCATATTCTACATTCTCTTATGGCACCATGGAGCTGCAGTCCGTTGCTCTCAGCAGATTTGAACTGTGTCTCTTACGTTCACACTTGCACCACAGCACTTAGCAAGAGGGAGTAGAAAGAAGAAGAATTTAATAAATATCTCCTGAATGAATGAATGAGCCCAGAATGAAGACCAAAAATAGCTGGCAAGAGCTGTTACTGAAACTACATCCTGTGATGCATGGTAGGAAAACAGAAAATAGATATTCTCAGCCCAAAATATGCTCTCAGAGGCTGGCAGAGGAGAGTGTGCCTCCAGTTTGATTTCAAGTTCCAATTTGAGCAGAAGGTGTATGTGGTGTATATTAGATATTGTTGAGTGTGTGAGTAAAAGTTAAATATTTGTAAATCAGAGTACATCTCAAAAATGTACTGAGGCAGCTCATTTAAAAAGTCTAGCTATATGACACAGGGAACCCAAAGCTGGTATTCTGAACAACCTAGAGGGGTAGGATGGGGAGGGACGTGAGAGGGAGTTTAAAGAGGGAGGAAATATATGTATACCTGTGGCTGAATCACATTATTGTAATGTAATTATCCTTCAATTAAAATTAATATTAAGTAAAAGTTAAAAAATAAAAATGAAGTCTATGTTGAATCATCTTTTGATGTGAGAAGTACCCTTTGAAAGTTGAATAACCATGCTATATAACTCTCTGTTTCACCAAAAGTGAACTTTCTTTTCATTTTGTAAGTCCATTGTAGTGGCCAGTTTCACATATGAAACCAAGTCTGGTTCCGTGGAGAGCATCTGAGTATTGGGGCTTTTTATTAGTGTCCCATGCACGTCTTTTCTCCAAAACCGGTTCAAGGTAATAAGGATGGACAAGGCTTTAGGGCACAGTGTGATTCCAGTGCTCGTCACCATGGGCCTCCAGGCCCAGACAGGTGTGAGGGCAAGGTGCGAGTTGGCCGGGCACGCTGCTGCTCTGCCCACCGAGATCTCAGGGGCAGTCACGTCGAAGGATTACATCACGTACCCTGACGGACACCGTTTGAAACCACAGAGTCTCAGGACCCTGTAAGAAGAGTGGCCATTACTAGGAAAAGGCTTCAGCTCCATTGCAAGTTCGATTGATAATGTCGGGGCCAGATCCCCAAATAAAAATAGATGCCACCGTTTTGAACTCATACAACATTTTTACGGTATATATTTCTAAGTGAATAGAGTAACAATTCACACTTCCCTCCATTAAGCCCACGAGAAGAGGTAATTATTTTAACTACTTTCTGAATCTTTCTACTCTTTTTAATCTAGGATTAAATAAGTATAAAATTTGCATATATGCAGTTTATATATTTTTACATAGAAGCATGCGTATACATGTTCATATTCACATTCTCATGTATATGCGTGTATGAGTGCGTGCAGGTGCAGATGTACATTCAGAGGTATGCGGGTGTACATGTGTGCACGTTCCTGAACACAGGTGAGCTCACACAGGCAGGATCACTCAGAAATGAGATCAGACATACATAGCATTCAACAACTTGAACTTTTTCCCTTCTTTCACAGCATGCTTTTTTACACTTAGCAGCCGATCATGGACAGCCTTTGAAGCTAGGACCCACTGGCATACCTCACTCTTTATCAAGGCTGTAGAATATTCCATTGTACTGTAATTTATTTAACTTTGCTCGATTTGTAAACATTAAGATTGCTTGCTTCTTTTTCTTCTCCAAACAACAGTGTACATGTGCATTTACAAGACTTGCAAGCATTTCTGAAGAGCAGATAACTAGTAATAGATTTTCTAAGCCATAGAAGTAAGTTCTAGCATCACTCTGAACAGATTGGTGTGAGTTTTGGTGACTCTTAGAAGGGGCAGATGGCGTTCAAAACTGCCAGCAGACTCAGAGTAACTCACTATGTGGATGCCTCAGCCGTGTCACCATTAATGCCCTGAAATGTATACATTTTCAAATACTGTAGGGTCAAGACAGGTTTAGATCTGTTTCTTTAGTACTGAACATGTGTGTGTGTGTGCACGTGTGTGTATTTGTTCTCATCTCTTTATGATTCTAGACCAAGATATAATTTTGCCTAATAAGCCACTTTGGTAACTAGATTAAAAATGCCTCTGTGGGACACTGTTGATAAACAAGATCCCTCATTTCTACTCTTCAAGGGTGTTCCATTTATACTAAGCTGCTATCTCTTATTGAAATATTGAGATTATTTAGGAGACTCTGAGCTAGACAAAAATCCCTACTTGTAATTTAAGGGAAAAACAAAAAACTTGAGAATTTCTACCCCTTTACTGAGAACTTATTGAATCCTAAGTACTGTAAGGGAAAGAAAAATAATAAAAATCAGTCTTTACCCTAAGAAATTTCTCTTCACCCTATGGAATAGATGGAAGGGATACTACATAGAAATTTAAAAACTTGTTTCTAGAGATGTGGCTAGACAGTGGGAGATTCAACACTGATAACAAAAGGCCCACTCACTCCAGGATCTTAGAACATTCAGTGGGACAGATGTGCATACAAACATCTGTTTGATCCCCTGGCAGAGGGATCCCATCATTCCTGGCTTCATGATGGAGGTGTAATTTGAACTGAACCTTCAAGTCCCGGCAGGACTGTGATGGGTGGAGGTGGAGAAAGGAGTATTATAAGCATTAGCAAAGCAATGGAAACAGGATATATTTATGATTTGGCTGGAAGTTGATGTACACTAGAGAGAAACTGAAAATCAAAAGAAGGATGGGTTAATGTCAAATATGGAAAGCTTTGGATGCAACATCAGGAGCTTTTTGTTGTTCAGTTGCTAAGTTGTTTTGCAACCCCATGGATTGCAGCATGCCAGGCTACCCTAACCTTCATTATCTCCCAGAGCTTACTCAAACTCATGTTCATAGAGTTGGTGATGCCATCCGACCATCTCATCCTCTGTCACCCCCTGCTCCTTTTGCATTCCATCTTTTCCAGCAGGAGGGTCTTTACTGATGAGTTGGCTCTTCGCCTCAGGTGGCTAAACTATTGGAGTTGTGTGTAATGGGGGGTATTGAAGGTTTGGGGGTTTTTTTTCACCTTGTCTTTAGATAAATTTATCTGCCTGGTGATATTGCAGAGAGGCTGGAGAACAGAGGGAGGAAAACCAGCTGGAAGATGATTGTTTGAATTTAGAGAAAGCATTCAGATACACCTTGAACAGGAATCCAGGCAGCTTTTTTGAGGTTATACCTAGCTTAAACTGAGACAATAATTCTTATAAAGAGCCGTAAGGACTGCATCATAATTTACTAATGAGTAAGAAAAATCACTGCAGATGGTGACTGCAGCCATGAAATTAAAAGACGCTTACTCCTTGGAAGAAAAGTTATGACCAACCTAGATAGCATATTGAAAGGCAGAGACATTACTTTGCCAACAACGGTCCGTCTAGTCAAGGCTATGGTTTTTCCTGTGGTCATGTATGGATGTGAGAGATGGACTGTGAAGAAGGCTGAGCACCGAAGAATTGATGCTTTTGGACTGTGGTGTTGGAGAAGACTCTTGAGAGTCCCTTGGACTGCAAGGAGATCCAACCAGTCCATTCTGAAGGAGATCAGCCCTGGGATTTCTTTGAAAGGAATGATGCTAAAGCTGAAACTCCAGTACTTTGGCCACCTCATGCGAAGAGTTGACTCATTGGAAAAGGCTCCTGACGCTGGGAGGGATTGGGGCCAGGAGGAGAAGGGGACGACCCAGGATGAGATGGCTGGATGGCATCACTGACACTATGGACGTGAGTCTGAGTGAACTCCGGGAGATGGTGATGGACAGGGAGGCCTGGCATGCTGCGATTCATGGGGTCGCAAAGAGTCGGACACAGCTGAGTGAGTGAAGTGAACTGAACTGAAGAATTGTATTGGAGAAGGAAATATCAACCCACTCCAGTGTTCTTGCCTGGAGAATCCCAGGGACAGGAGAGCCTGGTGGGCTGCTGTCTATGGGGTCACACAGAGTCGGACACGACTGAAGCGACTTAGCAGCAGTACAGCAGCAGCAAGAATTATATTCAAGCTACTGAACAGTTGGAATATAGCTACAGAAATATTATGAATCAGGATAAGTGCTACTACTTGTAGTTCTGGCTTCCCTGAGCCTAAGTAAAGGCTCCTACAGAAAGAGACTAGCATGTTGTCAGCTCGACATGAAATTTGCCTGCAAGGTAGAAACTCAGTCTCTGAAGAATCTGAAAGGACCCTGATGGTAAATGCACTCAGTGAACTTTGTGCAAGTGAAGAATCCTTCAATGAAAAATTAGGCGAGAACTTGAGGAGCTCAAGTTCTCAAATAGGGTTAAGAGCTGGAGAGAGTAGCGGGTGATTCACTGTTGAGTGTTTCTGATTGGGAAGCCCTGTGAGCACACGATGAGACTTCTCAAAGCAGGTCTTCTCGAATCCTGTCGTTGTGATGTCACCGATGATGACGAAGACATCAGTGATGACGTGTGGGTTTCTACTTCAGATGAGAGCCTAGGCCTTTATCTCATTGTGTTTATGCAGTAGATACAGCTCAGGGCAAGCTGCAAGAGGCGCAGAGCAGTGATGCCCTGGGGCTGGCCCTACCGGCCAGAGAGGATCAATCGTCAAATTTTCAGTAATTTCATAAGCCTGTTGTTAAACATAGTTACTTTAACAACTCTATTTTATAATTTAGTAAGTGATGCTTTTTAAAAGATAATAAATACTCCAAACCCATCATGTAGTAATCATATTACTACATTTTGCTATTTTCTCTGTTCTTGAAGTCCTGTTTACCTACAACATTGAGGTCGGGGAGACACTGCCCAACTCTGGCCCAGGAGGTCTGGGTTGGTAGCTTGAACTTGACCACACAAAAGTGTTTCCACCACAGGAATCAGCAAATGCTACAAATCAGACCATTTTAACCCCCAGAGAACCAGCTGTTAGACATTTACCGTGTGACCTTTGACTTCAGAGTGAAAGGATGACTGAAATGTTTCTAAGTAGTTCCTGCGTGTGCACTCCTTAGGTTCTATCATGCTCTCATATTATAGAAAACACCTGCTCGTGTGGGGTCACGATCAGCTTTGCATTGGTACTGTGCTACTTTCCCTGAGAAGGGACTGTGGCTTTTAGTGCCCATGAGAACTCGGACAAGTCATGGTCTCTCGCCTGTGGCTTATCCCTCCTTGGGAAGGAGTTTTCTCTGATGCTTGACCTTGTCTTTCAAGCTGTATTCTTATACCTCTTCAACCAGTGACCATGGTACCTAGAACCATCACTGGAATTGAGCAGGAAAAATGAGAGTTTGTATGTCACTTTATCCCTTGTGCATGGCATGTCTGGGCACCTTTGCTTACTCAAGCTCTGTGATCTATCCTTGAGTAGACTACCATGCAAGGCTTTAATGATAACTCAGTTTTCTTGCTAGAAAAAGTGAAAAAAAATATTTAATTTCTATATTCAAGTAATAGGATACCCATTATATTTGATTTTTACCTGAAAAACATCTTCTGATTGGACCTCTAATAACTGAGACTTCCTCTCCCCATTTCAGCTTCTTATCCAATATTTTAAAAAGTTATTTACATTCAGTAGGCTTTAAAGTCAATCTTGATATTTTCCACTGTTATGATTCTCAACTCGAAATGGATTACACTGACAATACAGACAAATTTAATCTTCTTCATATATAACTTGAGGATAAAAGGTCAAAAAGGGAGCGTGTTTCTCTCCTCTCCTACAGATAAAAATGCAAATAACTAATTTCCTTTGAAGTTTGTAAATACAGCCTGTATTCTGTATTCTTTATAGCATTAAATAAGTAGGTCACAGCAATCCAGCAAAAGTTAACTCATTAAAGTCTCTGCCAGGCTGAGAAAAAGGGTTATTTTCATCTAACATTAGCTTCTTAGCTATGATGAAATCAATCTTATGACATCTTGGTTTTACTTTATAAGGATCCAGTTCTTAAAGTGGCTGCTTTGGAGAGACCCTTTCTTCTTATATTCAGACTGTTCGGTGATATCCTTTTTATGAGACTTGGCCCCAAGTTTTACTGTCCTTGGGACTAAGAAAGAGATTCAGTCTACACTGATGAAAGGCTCAAGGGGAAATGACAGTACAAGGTGTAGACAGTATAGCAGAGGAAGGCAGAGAGGAGTCGGGACCGAACTCTGATGAGTCTGTGATGCCCCCAAGAAGGAGGCAGAATGGAAACGAAATGATGACTAGAGCGAAGACCAAGTCAGCAGCTACTCTGTATTCAGCATCTAGAATGTGCCAGGCCTTGCAGGGAGGTGGGATGGAAGCTCTGGAATCCACATAGTCCTGCTGGCTATCCTGGTAAATCCTCCCCCAACACTTTGTTAAGTTCTCTGATGCCTTAAGCCTCCAGCTGCAGAGTTTTGTCTTCCCTGATGGCTGGTAAAGAATCTGCCTGCAGTGCAGGAGACCAGGGATTGATCCCTGGGTCTTGAAGATCCCCTGGAGAAGGGAATGCTACCCACTCTAGTGTTCTTGTCTGGGAAATCCCATGGACAAAAGAGCCTATAGGGGCTCGCAAAGAGCTGGCAACACCTGGGCAACTAAACAGCAGGGATGGGATCTTGATGTTATATCAAAATAGAGATTATGGATAGTATGAAACAAGATCACAGAAGGTGTTGTAAAGTCCCAATAATACGGCTTTCATTTCAGTGCAGTCTGAGAAATTTGGCTTAAGTTTTACCTACTGAAAAACTCTTTAAAGGTAGAAAATGGTCATTTTGTAAAATGACATTCTTCAAAATATACTACCCAGATATAACTTGACCCACCTAAAATCAACTCATTTGTTTGTGCATTTGCAAAATCAAAACTGAATAAAAGTAAAATGCATGACAAATAATGTCATTTTCCTCCTGTACTAGCATAGTGTTTAGCACAAAATGTGTCAATCGGATTTGTTGAATGATATCAGATAGTTTTGTGACTCCATGTCTTTTTCTAATTTGATCGAATCATCATCTACCTCCGGCCACCTTCATAAAGGAGACAAGATATTAACAGGAGAATTGTAATATATCTGAAATAGGCTGATGGACAGCAGACTTAATGGAAACTCTTCCAAGTTCACTGTTGAGGTTAATAAGCATAAAATACCTTAAAACTAAATTAAAGTATTTTTTAGCTTAAGAAGGCATTAAAATGAAAAGTTTGATGGCATTTTAGCTGATTCTAAAAATAAGTAGCATTCCTGTGGTAGAAAGTACCATTTGCAACTGAGATAAGAATAAAGAGTTTTTGTCTTCCCTGAATATATTCTAGGAAAAAAAAAAATCCTTGCTAATCATTATCCTTGCAAATGTCTAATTTAAATTTTGCCTCAAAATGCCTATCTGTGGGTACTCCAGCTATTTTATGTGTATATAAAATATATATGCTGTATTTCTTATTACTGATATTCAATATAAATTTATTGTCCTTATTTTAGATTGTGATTTCCACCTAAAAGTTTCCAAATAAATGATATCAACCATCTTTTCTCATTTACTTTGTTTTGTGAAGGTGTTCATATTTCTTGATCAAATCTCTTGAGTTTTTACATTTTGAGTAACTACAATGAGATCAATTTGCAATTCCAATGTATTGCACTATATTTGAATTGGAACAAAAGGAAACATCTCAGAACAAAAGCTTGTTGAATGGAGTAATTTTAAATGCCTTTGGTTCAGATGAATTTTTTAGTGGAAGCAGCAGGAAAATGCTCTACCTTTCCCCAGAGATCCCTATTGTTCACCAGTGAGAAAAAATAATCTGTAATTTTAAGGACTGCAAATATGTTCCAGTAATTTTGATAGCTCCAGGGTCATATTGCAAATTGTCTGTAATTTATAAGCATATATCTTTGGTTTCTTCTCTATAAACAGTAGCCCTCTCTTACGCTTTACTTAAAATATTATAAACAAAATGTTTTAACTAAAAACTTAGACCAAAAGTAAAATGCCTGCTGGTTTGTTCCATTAATAACAATTTCTATCTTGTCCTAAAACTGTACACTCATCTATTTTCCATGCCCTTTCTTCCACATCTCATCTCTCCATTAGGCCCTCTGTCAATGTTTATATACAGTTAATTCTGTCCTTTCAGCAATAATCCTGTGTGGTGAAACAGTATTATGGATGAGTTGTGTGACCTGCAAAGGGAGAAGCTCATATAGCTGGGAAAAAGAACACCATAGTCAGATTTGTTATACAGCAATGCCTCTAAGAGCTAACCGTGCAGAAACTGAGCCTTTGGGAGTCTTGCATTTCAACTGCACGGATGCAGAAAGCAGGAATTTATCTCCTTTCCTGCCACATGTAACACAGACATGCTAATTTCTGAAAAGGCACTTTCTGGCTCTTCTTTCTAAGATTCTGGGATAACAATTAATTAAGTTAATGAATTTATTACTCTTCTATAGAACTGTCTGAACATAGGAACTATAAATCGCTTAAGCATCAGAGGAAGAAAAAGCATATTATCTGTTATCAAAAGCCTAGGTATTATTTAGGCTTTATGTTCTCTTGTTCTAAAACTTTCAGTCAGTCAATTAATGTTATTAAATTAATAAAGGGTATTTAGAATGCATTCAAACTTAAGAAATCATCAACTTAAAATAATCGTATATGTGTACCTCATGGTAATCACAAACTAAAACTCTGTAATAAATACATACATTAAAAAACGAAGGACTCTAAACATAGCAATTACTGACTATAGCAAGAACTGACTCATTGGAAAAGACCCTGATGCTGGAAAGGATCAAAGACAGGAGGAGAGGGGGGACGACAGAGGATGAGATGGTTGGATGGCATCACTGACTCGGTGGACATGAGGTTGAGCAAGTTCTGGGAGTTGGTTATGGACAGGGAGGCCTGGCCTGTTGCAGTCCATGGGGTCGCAGAATCAGACACGACTGAGCAACTGAACCTATGAAAACATAGCAATAAAAATAGTCAACAAATCACAACAGAAGAGAGCTAAACATTAGAACAAAATGAGGTACAATCTCCAAAGAATTAACACAATGACAATAAATACATACCTATCAATAATTATGTTAAATGTAAACGGACTAAATGATCCAACCAAAACACACAGAGTAGCAAAATGGATTAAAACAAGCAAACGAATGCCAAGCCCACAAGAGACTCAGTTCAAATCTAAAGACACACACAAACTACAAGGGAAAAGACAGAAGGTGTTCCATGAAAATATACACAAAAATAAAGATGGCATGTCGTACTTGAAGAAGATAATAAGACTTTAAAGATTGTTACAAGAGAAAAAGAAGGACATTACATAAGATAAAGGGATCGATTCACCTAGAAGACATGATAATTGTAAATAAACATGCTCCCAACATAGACACACATAAACACATTAAAGCAAATACAATAATAAGCGGGGACTTTAACAACTGCTTACAAAAGCGAACAGATTATCCAGACAGAAAAGCAATAAGGAAACACTGGCCTTAAACAACATGTTGTGTCAGATGAGGTTAATAGATACATATATCATTCCATCCAAAAACAGCAGAATGCACAGCTTTTTAAGTACATGTGTGACATTCTCCAGGATAGAGCACATGAAAGGGCAAGTCGCTCAGGTGTGTCTGACGCTTTGTGACCCCATGAGCTGTATAGTCCATGGGATTCTCTAGGACAGAATACCTGGAGTGGGTACCTTTTCCTTCCCCAGGGGATCTTCCTAACACAGGGATCAAACCCAGGTCTCCCACATTGCAAGCGGATTCTTTACCAGCTGAGCCACAAGGGAAGCCCAAGAATACTGGAGTGGGTAGCCTATCCCTTCTCCAGCAGATCTTCCTGACCCAGGAATTGAACTGGGGTCTCCTACATTGCAGGCGGATTCTTTACCATCTGAGCTATCAAGGACATGCTGGGCTGCAAAATAAATCTCAGAAATTTAAGAAGATAGAAACAATAATATTAAGTATCTCAACACTGTGAGACTAGAAATCTACAAGAACAACAAAAAATACAAAAAATACAAACGTGATTACTAAGCAATATGCTCCTAAGCAACCAGTTAGTCACTAAAGAAATCAAAGAGAAAATTTTAAAAATACCTGGAGACAAGAGTCACAGCAAAAGTAGTTCTCAAGAAAATTTTATAGGAAGACAAGCCTACCTCAGGAAACAAAATCTCAAACAGTCTGAACTTATCCCTAAAGGAACTAGAGAAAGAAAAACAAACAAAACCCAACGTTATTAGAGAAAAAGTCTTCAAGATCAGAGCAGAAATAAGTAGAGACAAAAAATATAAAATATCAATGAAAGTAAGAATTGGTTCTTTGAAAAGATAAACAAAATTGAAAACCCTTTAGCTAGATTGATCAAGGAAAAAAGATAAATGTCTAAAACAAATAAAATCAGAAACCAAAAAGGAAAAGTTGCAACTGACACCACAAAATGCAAAGGATCATAAGAAATACAAAGAATCACATGCCAATAAAATGGACAACCTGAAAGAAATAAGTTGCTAGAATCATACAATCTCCTAAGACTGACTCAGGAAGAAATACAAAATATAATCAAACCAATTACCAGTAATAATATCAGTTAATAATTTAAAAACTCCCGATGAACAAAGTCCAGAATCAGATGAATTCACAGGTGAAGTCTACGAAACATTTAAAGAAAGAATTAACACCTATCCTTCTCAAACTATTTTTAAATATTGAAGAGATATTTGTATGAGGCTAGCATCACACAAACACCAAAAACAAAGATATCACCGGAAAAGAACTGAAAAAAAAAAAAAGAAGAATATCACTGATGGACATAGATGGAAAAATCCTCAATAGAATATTAGCAAACCAAACTCAACTATACATTAAAAGGATCATACATCATGATCAAGTGATGCAAAGTTGTTTCAATATTTGCAATCCGGTCACTGTAATATACCACATTTACAGATTGAAGAATAACCAAAGTGTGACCATCTCAGTAAATGCAGAAATGGTTTAGATAAAATTCAACATTCATGTATAACAAAAAGGATTCATGTCAATGTATGGCAAAACCAATACAGTATTGTAAAGTAAAATAAAGTTAAAAAAATAAATAAAAAATAAAAACTGAATTTTTCCTTAAAAAAAAAAAAAACTCTCAACAAAGTGGAGATATAGGAAACATACCTCAACGTGTAAGTCGCTCACTTGTGTCTGACCCTTTGCGACCCCATGGACTCTACCATCTATGGAATCCTCCAGGCCAGAATACTGGAGTGGGTTGCCATTCCTTTCTCCAAGGGATCTTCCCAACCCAGGGATCGAATCCAGATCTCCCGCATTGCAGATGGATTCTTCACCAGCTGAGCTACCAGGGAAGTCCATACCTCAGCATAATAAAAGTCAGTTATGAGAAACCTACAGTTAATATCATACTCAGTGGTGAAAAGCAAAAAGCATTTCCTCTAAGATTAGGAACAAAACAAGGATGCCCAATCTTGAAACTCTCGCTCAATGTAGTATTGGAAGTCCTAGCTATAGCAACCAGAAAAGGAAAACCAGTAAAAGGAATCCAAATTGGAAAAGAAGAAGTAAAACCGTCTCTATTTGCAGATAGAATGATACCATGATAACACGATGCTATTTGTAGAAAATCCTACAGACATCCCTAATTAAATTTGGTAAAATTGCAGTATACAAAATTAACATATAGAAACCTGTTATGTTGTGTCTTTCTTCACAGAAAACATCAAACTTTTAGAAAGAGAATTTAAGAAAACAACTCCATTTAACTGCATCAAAAATAAGGAAATACTTAGGAATAAACCTAACCAAGATGACGTTAGTAGAAAGACCTGTACTCAGGAAACTATAAGACACTGATAAAGGAAAGAGAGGATGACACAATCAAGTGGAGAGATATACTGTACTCATTGACTGGAAGAATTTAAGTTGTTAAAATGGCCATAGTCTCTAAGGCAATTCATAGATTCATTCCTATCAAAATACCAGTGGCATTTCCACAGAATTAGAATAATTAGTTCTAGAATTTGTATGTAAACACAAAAGACGTTGAATACCCAAAACAATTCTTGAGAAAGAACAAAGCTCCTTGATATCATGCTTTCAAACTACATTACAAAGCTACGGCCAACAAAACAGTATGGTGCTGACACAAAAGAATACACGTGTATCGGTGGAACCAAATACAGAGCTGAGAAATATATCCACCCTTTATGGCCAGTTAATCTATGACAAAGAAGGCAACAATATGGTGAAGGAAATACCTCTTCATATAATTGTATTGGGAATCCTGCACAGCTACATGTATAACAGAAACCTGGGCCATTTGCACATCATCTACAAAAATAAAATAAAACTGGATTAAAAATTTTGAGGACCCGAAATCCTGAAACTCCTGGGAGAAAAATATGCGTTGACATTTGTCTCAGCAATATTTATTTTTTAGATATACCTCCTCAGGGGAAACAAATGTGAAAATAAACAAACAGGATTACATCAGAATAAAAAGCTTTTGTGCAGCAAAGGAAACTACCAACAAGATGAAATAGGCTGTTTACTAAATAGGAGGGGATATTTGCAAATGGTATTTCTGATAGAGGGTTAATATCCAAAATATACAAAGAAATCATAAAATTCAAATTTATAAAAAAAATAATCTGATGGAAAAATGGTCATAGCAACCTGAATAGATGTTTTTTCTAAAGAAGACATACAAATGACAAACAGGTCCATGAAAAGATGCTCAAAGTCATTCGTCATCAGAGAAATGCAAATCACATGCACAGTAAGATGTCATCTGATACCTGTCAGAATGGCTATTGTCCGAACAACGACAAGTAAGACGTTTTTGTAAGAATGTGGAATAAAGGGAAGCTTCAAACACTGTTAGTGGGAATGTAAATTGGAAAAACCACTATGGAAAACAGTATGGGGTTTCCTCAAAAAATTAAAAATAGAACTACCATATAATCCAGCTATTCCACTTCTGAGTACTTTTTAAAAGAAACAAAAACACTGATTCAAAAGCATACGTGTACCCCTATATTCATTGCAACCTTATTTTCAATAGCCAAGATACAGAAGCAACTGAAAGGCCTATAGTTAGATGAATGGATACAAGATGTGATATACACATATGGAGCCTGACAGGCAACAGTCCATGGGGTTGGAAAAGAATCAGATACAACTCAGCGACTAAAACAACATAGATATATATATAAAATATTGAAAAAATTAAATCTTGCCATTTGTGACGTGGATGGACCTAGAGGATATTACGCTATGTAAAAAAGTCCAAGGTAGATTCTATGTGAGTTCACTTCGATGCGGAATCTAAAAGACAAAACAAATGAAAAAACACGCAGAACAAAAAAATCATGGATAGAGAGAACAAACAGATGGTTGCCAGAGGGAGGGTTGTAAGGGTATGAGTGACATAAGTAATGGATATTATTAGGTACATGCTTCCAGGTACAAAATAAATGAGTTACAGGGATGAAACGTTTATCATGGGAAATACCAATAATATTATAACAAACTATTTTTGGTGGCAAAGATGGGCAAAAGTTACAAACTTTCATTTACACGGTAAATAAGTATCAAGGATATAATGTACATGATTAATGTAATTAACACTGCTGTATGTTATATATAAAAGTTGTTTTTTAAAAAAGAATCCTTGAAATCCTGACTCAAGTCTATTGATAGATCTGAAATTTGTCTAAGCACCGTCAGCTGAGAAACCCATACCCAAGAGTGACTTGAAACATCAGTTGTAGTTGAGGATACCTGGTATAGTCCTATTCCAAAGAGCTCTGAGAGTCTACTTTGTTGAAGAAACTTGCTATGCTCTATACCATACAGCAGGCCTTCGGAAGGTTTCAGAGTGAAATGAAATTCTCTGTAGATTGCAGAGACTTGGAAGCTGTCTTTAGTGTAACCAATACTATGAAAATGGAAGCAAATGAAATTCCCTACTCTCAGTGAGTTTGTATGTGTGTTTTCCTGATAGTGGGAACATATTGCAGACAGAAAGTGCATTGTGAAATCTCCAGGGACTTTCCATAAGGCGTACAATTTTTGAAATATTACTATTTGCCCATAAAACCATAATGTAGGGGCTGAATTTTTCTTCAAATGTGACAGTCCCTTTCATGTGGCTGTTCACATAATAATACATTAAACAGATTTATTTCTAGCATCTATTTCTAAGAGAAAAGAGTAAACTTTGGTGTTTTTCTCCCAAAACAGAAGTTTGGAGGAAACCTCAGAAATAGTTTTAGACATAAAAATACTCTACGATTTTTTTTTAATATTTGATGTCCAGTTTGGAGAATATAAAATTTTTTAAAAAATTTTTAGAGGAGATTTGGTTACCAACTTAAGATAGGATTATGAATGTGTGAGAAAAGTTCTGTCTTAGCAAAGTAACAACATGTTATTTAGAACATAAACATAGCAGACAAGGCCGTTGTAAAGAATCTGAGCTCGTAAGTGTTGAAACTTTTTTTTTCTTTGTTAAATAATCAAAGACATAATAAAGTCATTCTCAAGCACAGAAAATTATTTTAGTATCTCTGCTAGGTGGGCAGATTAGACTGACTGTAGCCCTCGAGGCTTCTCTGTCCATGGGATTCTCCAGGCAAGAATACTGGAGTGGGTTGCCGTGCCCTCCTCCAGGGGATCTTCTCAACCTAGGGATGGTACCCAAGTCTCTATGCCTCCTGCACTGGCAGGCACGTTCTTTACCACTTTGCCGCCTTGGTTGCCAGTTTTATCCATGCAGTCAGGTGTATCAGTACTTCTTTTTATGGTTCAAATACGTGTACACACACACAGCCAGAAACACACACCACAGTTTGTTTATCCATTCCTCTGGTGACAGACCTTTGATTTATTTAAACCTTAGGCAATTATGAGTAGTGTTGTTATGAACAATTGTGTACGGTGTGTGTTTGAGTCCTCGGTTTTACTTCTTTGGAATATATAAGAGTCAAATTGCTGGATCATATGGCAGTCCGCCTGCATTGCAGGAGACCCCGGTTCCATTCCTGGGTCGGGAAGATGCCCTGGAGAAGGGATAGGCTACTCACTCCGGTATTCTTGGACTTTCCTTGTGGCTCAGCTGGTGAAGAATCCGCCTGCAGTGTGGGAGACCTGGGTTCGATCCCTGGGTTGGGAAGATCCCCTGGGGAAGGAACGGCTACCCACTCCAGGATTCTGGCCTGGAGACTTCCATGGACTGCATAGTCCGTGGGGTTGCAAAGAGTCAGACATGACTGAGAAGTCCTTCTCCATCCTCTCTCTCCCCATGACAATTCTGTATTTCACTTTTTGAGGAACTTGAGCCCATTCCTCATGACACATCCAGGATGAGTTTTTAAGAAATACCAAAGTCCCCATCTCAACACTAAAGGCTTGAGGGTGGTGAGATGCTTTGAAAAATAGGCAGGGTCCAGTGCTGCCCCTGGGGAACTATGTGACCTTTATCAAATTTCTTAACTACATTTGGAGCCTTCGATTATTCGTCTGTTAAAGTTGAAATAACACTGTCCTCTGTAGACTGCTTGTTACAATTCCAGGAAATAGTGCGTAAGAAGCACTTACTGCTTAACACACAGTGTACCTTCCCCCCCATTTTCATATATATTAGCTTTTTCCCGCACAAAATATGGAAAGCTTTGATTTTCTGCCTACTAGTCATTCTAGGACAGGTCAGCTTTAGAATTAACTGTTTTCATATGTCAGAGCCTTATATATCAAACTATGAATTATTGTCTTTACAAAGGAGGCGTGAAAGATGGGAGCGCCTCTCTCACAGACTCGATTTGTTTGCTTCTGCTGGAAGATTCTCAGGCTTTGATCCTGTGTGAACTCTTTGTAGTGCCTCAGAGCTTATCTGAACATCTGATATGGGAAGACAGTTATATCATCTTGTAGCACTCATTGGACTTAAGTCCAGAGAAAGTTGGTGTGTTTCAATTTAAAGTTGGTTGTTTCACGTGCACCCAGGATGAAAACTAAAGTGCAACCAGACCTAAAGCTCACCAACTAGTGTGCTCCCCAGTGTGCAAACAGCATGAGATGAGCATTGAGGGCAGCCTGGAAAGGGGCCGCATGGCCCTGGGGAGTGGCCGAGAACACGGGCTTCGTGTGCTGGGAGCTCAGCGCAGCAGCAGCCTGGACAGGGCCTGCCTCGTGCACGCAGTGAGTGCTCAGGCACTGCTGCTCCCCTGAAACGCGCGGAGAGGTTCTAGGAGTCGGTGGTGAGTGCCAGGGTCCAGCCCCGGTGGATCCAGGGTGATTCAAAGGGGAGATGGAGTAGGCGAGGAAAAAGACTTATGTTTTAATATAAGATTAGATTAGGAAGAAATAGTATAGTAGGAAAATTAAGTGCAGAAAAGAGGCTGAATAACTTGGTTTACGGGGAAAACCAATAAAACCTCGAGACAAGAGGTTTGCACCATCTACGTTAGGCCGCTGGCACCCACTTGAATATCAAAGGGTGCCCTGCCTTAGGCTCCCTTTCGCGTGGGTCTTAGCAGCCAGGGCAAGTTAGTAGACGTGGTGAGCCTCCCCACTCCAGACGGGAATTCAGCCAAAAAAGGAGAGAAAAGAATGACATGGGGAAGCCCAGCGTCGGTGCAAGACTCCAAAAATTTATTTTTCAAAATCAGCTTATATACCCCAAGTTGTACATAAAGAAATAGTGGAATATGCAGAGTTATGCAGGGGCAGCAGTCCTGAGCCTCACTGAGACAAGGCTTTCTTTTTGCATACCGTCCTATATACAAAAGGTCTCAGGTGGTTTACATTATCTTCTGGCCAAGAGGCCTGTTAATATTTTTATGGCTCTCTTCCTGGATAATTGTCTATCAAATAGAAAACTCCTTTTCCCTAGAAGAGTTTTTTCTTTACTCTGCATCACCCTCAAAGTACTAAATAGTTACATTCCTGTAGAACAAAGGTGCAGTGGCTTGTAACAAAGAAAGTACTTAACTCAAAGATCTAATGTTGCTAATACCAGGGCTACTACCTGTTTTTCTATATGCCAACTATATCTAAAAATAAAAGATATGAAAATTTGGCAGCAAGTATTGGCTCAACAAATGAAACCTTTAATCAGTCCTATTCTAATGAATTTGACTCCTCGGAAGCCCCTACATTCCTAGGATGTTTTAAGCTTCCTGTGCCTTGAGGCGGGAGGCCTCAAACAATCACATGCGCAGCGGTAGGAGTCCTGCAGGCAGGCTAGAAAGCCATCAGAGGGGTTTTTGGATTGAAACACTCGTATTATGCCCAGGAAATTTATTATCTAAAAGCTCTAATTTTTTCCAGAAAAAGGTGGTGGGGGGACAGCCCCCTGTTAATGACAGAAGAGTAGGTGGAAAGCATAACACAGTAAAGCAGGCAGATTCTGGTCTTGGGGGGTGGATGCTCAGGAAATTCCAGGGGGAACCCCTGAAGTCTGATCACGTCCTTGTGTTTTGTCAGGCTTCCTTCCGCATGACCTTGTCATGGGCGGGATTCCTCATGCTGGCCCTCGGCAGGTGAGCAAAGCCAAAGCGGTTCCCTACCCTCCTGGAGGATAAGTCGCGTGGGGAGAGACCTCAATCCAAGGCCACGAAGGGAAGGTCGAGTGAAAAGTGTGAGGCGTGAACTCAGCTACAAGGACATATAACGGGGAAATCCCCGTGGTCTTGCCCTGCACAGTCTTTGGTGTGTGAGCACAGGCCTGTTTTAGGATCACTTCACAGGCTATGGTTTGTCTTTCTAGCCAATACCTCCTCACAGGCCCGGAAGTGGAAATGGCAGCTCTTGGGACCCTGCAGTGTTAACACTCATATTCTTACCGTGGATTATAAATCTGGAGAGGATACCTGAAGTTTGTCAAGAACTTTAATCATGTTCTTAATGCATGTTATTGCAAGTTGAACTAGACTGCTGTTGCTGCTGCTACGTCGCTTCAGTCGTGTCCGACTCTGTGCGACCCCATAGACGGCAGCCCACTAGGCTCCTCCGTCCCTGGGATTCTCTGGCAAGAACGCTGGAGTGGTTTGCCATTTCCTTCTCCAAGGCATGAAAGTGAAAAGTGAAAGTGAAGTTGCTCAGTCATGCCCGACTCTTAGCGACCCCATGGACTGCAGCCCACCGGTCTTCTCCATCCATGGGATTTTCCAGGCAAGAGTCCTGGAGTGGGGTGCCGTTGCCTTCTCCATGATGACATATAAAATAACTCTTCTTTAGATACAAATTTGGATATATGTAGGAGTTCCTAATGTAGTGCTTTCCTGGTGACTCAGATGGGAAAGAATCAGCCTGCAATGCAGGAAGCCTGGGTTCAGTCCCCGAGTTGCAAAGATTCCCCTGGAGGAGGGCATTGCAACTCCCTCCAGTAATCTTGCCTGGAAAATCCCCATGGACAGGGGAGCCTGGTGGGCTAGAGTCCATGGTCTCACAAAGAGTTGGACATGACAGCAGCTAAGCATAGCACAGGAGTTTCTAAAGAGATTTTTAAACATTTCTCTAAAGTCAAAGACATGCTTTTCTATTTGACTTTTAGAGGTATAATCTTATATTAGCCCATCTTGTAAAGTCTTATATATTTGGGTTTTGCAGAATACACATTTACAGTTTTACTATGTAAGTGGGGACTTCCCTGGTGGCTCAGTGGTAAAGAATCTGCCTGCAAATGCAGGAGACCTGGGTTCAATCCCTGGGTCAGGAAGATCCGCTGGAGAAGGAAATGGCAACCTGTTCCAGCCTTCTTTCCTGGAAATCCCATGGATAGAGGAGCATGAGGGACTACAATCCATGGGGTTGCCAGAGTCAGACACGACACGACTGAGAGGCTCAACCAGCACCACCACTGCCACTATACAAGTACTCTTTATGTAAGGACAAATTTGAAAACCTTTCATTCTCAAACCCAGATTTGTGTCATGTGACATTAGTCATTCATTAGAACCTTGATATATTTTTCCCAGAGGTCATTAGGGAAAAACAAAACAGTATTTTCCCCAGTGACCCTTGACCTCAAGAGTGATGCCTAGTAAATTCTACACATGTTCTTGAACTGCCAGAGGCTGAGTTTGAGTCCCATTTGTAGGAGCTCCCCATGGCAGTATTTGAAATCCCCATGGCAGATTTTCCCCTTCTACTCACATGGCACTTTCACAGTTTACACTTTCACTGACTTCTTGCTATTTTATTTGAGTACCAAGTAGATTGTCTCAACTTCCTGCCTGTTCAGTTTGTTTAAAAAAACAAATCTAACATTGAATTTAATGCTGAGGAAATGGTGAGAAACTGACTGCTCAGAAGAATTAATTTCCTCAAGGATTCTTTTTTTTTTAGCAGCTTGAAAATCAGCACACAAAGTTTCACACTGCAGGGAAATAATGTTCCCTGGGCGTTAGGGTATTTCTGAGGCCCTGAGGCATGACTTAACCTATCTGGGCTTTCCTTGAAAAATCAATTGCCAACCTAGTCTGGAAAAATTATTTTGTACATTAGGTTGTGAAATTCATTCTGAATTCTGAATTACTGGTCTTCATTCATTGATTCAAAAAGTATTTATTAAACCCTACCATGTGCCAGGCACTTTGCTAAGTACTAGGCTTATAAAGCTAAATAAGTTAGACTTAGTCACTATCACAAAGATTTCAAATGCAGTCTAGAAATGAGCTGGGTGTCTGCATGCAATGTGAGGAATGATAGGCCTCGATCTTGCACACCACAGCAAAACTGTCGTGCAGTTCAGTCGCTCAGCCGTGTCCTGCTCCTTGCGAACCCGTGGACTACAACACACAAGGCTTCCCTGTCTATCACCAATTTCTGGAGCTTGCTCAAACACATGTCCATCCAGTTGGTGATGCCATCCAACCATCTCATCCTCTGTCACCCCCTTCTCCTCCCGCCTTCAGTCTTTCCCTGCATCAGGGTCTTTTCCAGTGAGTCAGTTCTTCGCATCAGGCAGCCAAAGTGTGACAAACGGTGGACAACACCTAAACAGACTCTGAACGCGGTAACTGGAGGTGTGGGCACATCGGTGGGGTAGGAAAAGCTTTTATTTTAGAACCACAGACTTAATGTGAATGGCATAAGCAGGGAATAACTAGAAAAAAAGATGAAAAATACAGGGTTTGAAGGCAGGTGATGTGCTGCCAGTTTGCCCTTCCTTTGACAACAGAAGGGTTTATTAGGGTCTCTTTTGTTTGAATCCTGAGTGGCAGAAAATGGTAATAATGCATTACTTGCCTTATTGTAGGAAACTGTTAATTTTCTGGGCTTTTTAAACATGAATCTGAATTAGATATGGGATTTCTTATTGCTTATGAGAAATTCAGTCAGCGTTTCTCAGACTTAACCATTTGAGGCTGACATCTGCCTTGTAGCATCCTGAAAGCCCACCTTCTCTAGGCAATAGAAATGCTGTTCCACAAGTAGTGGTGCAAAGGGCCTTATCTCCATGCTCATTTCAGCTGTCAGCCCATCATGCAGTACGTGTGTTCTTTCTAAGAATTAATCGTGGGTCAGATGAGGATGTTTCATGAAGCTTCCAGCAGGAGACTTTCTGGCAGATCACTAAAGGCCGCCCTACAGCTGTAGGACATGTTTATGATGCTTTTCCTCAGTGGATGAAGGAGAAGATCATATTATCGACTGAAAACTCGAGCATAGATACTTCTCTGGCAGTTCAACGTTTAAGGCTTTGCCTTCCTATACAAGAGGTGCAGGTTCAATCCCTTGTCGGGGAGCTAAGTTCCCCCAAACAAACTTAAACAAAACAAAAAATTTGCACTTGCCACCCTTGCTGTGGAAGGAAGAGAATCTCATCTCTCAACCCTTGCTTTGCATCACCATCATTCCTTGCAAAGCTGTTGAAATGCTGGCGCTATTGTTTAATCAAGTTGTTTAGTTCCATGGAAAATGTCTCTGGCACTTACCAGCCTCGGCATTTGCTAAGTGAGGTCATTGGCATGGCTAATACATTTTAGCCCTTAGTTGACTTGCCAACTGAGGATTTGACTGCCCCTTTTAAATCATGGGCCCTGTACCCAGAGCATTTTTTAGGACTTGTCAGTGGTTTGGGAACATGACATGCACAGTGGTCTGACCATAGAAAGGAATCCCTGAAACCTTTCACCATAACTGCATGTGTGTGTGCTCAGCTGTGTCTGACTCTCTGTGACCCCCGTAGACTGTAGCCTGCCAGGCTCCTCTGTCCATAGGATTTCCCAGGCAAGCCTCCTGGAGTGGGTTGCCATGCCCTCCTCCAAGGGATCTTCAGGGATTGAACCCACATCTCCTGCCATTGGCAGGTGGATTTTATTTTACCTCTGAATCATCTGGGAAGCCTGGGAAGCAAGCTATATTCTTCGTTTTCTGAAGGAAAGTCTCAGGATACCCTCTCCAGGAGAAAGACAATGCCATTATTAATGCGTAATTATGACAGAGTTATTTATTTATTTTTAAAGTAAGCTTTTTTTTTTTTTTTTTTACTATTGTGAACATGTACAAGACTTCACAAATCTTGTTTATGCCTTGATGCATTTTGATAGCTTTACTGGAGTATAAGTTACAAATCATTCAAATCACCCAGTGCAAGTGTAGGCTAGACAGTAAACATGCAGCGGTGTGCAGGCAGCCTCACGCCCGGTTTCAGAGTGCTTCCTTCCATCAGCCTCAGAAATTTCCTCCTGTGTATTTCAGACATCCCCACTCCCACCTGAAGCTCCAGGCAGTCAGTGATTTGTTCTCTGCTTGTAGAGTTTTGCCTTTCTAGACATTTCATATAAATGGAATCATACGGTATGTAATCTTTGGTCTGATTGATTTCCCTCAGCGTAATTATTTTGAGATTTTTTCAGAGTTGTTGCATAGCATGTATTTCCTTTTCCTTTCTTTTTCTTTCTTTTTTTTTTTTTCTTCTGCTGCACCACCTAGCTTATGTTAGTTTCCCAACCAGGGACTGAACCTGGATCCATGGCACTGAAAGCCTGAGTCTTATCCACAGGACCACCAGGGAAACCCCTATGTCTGTCTTCATGGGGAGCAAAACTCCACTAAACGAATGATACCCGTTTGGTTTATCTACTCACCAGTTGATGGACATTCGTGTTGCTTCCAGTTGAGATTATTATGAGTTGAGCTGCGGGCATTTGTATGCAAGTGTTTGTGCGGATAAATGATTTCACTTCTCTCCATTAGATACCCTGGAGAGGAATCACTGGGTCCTGTGGTAATGTGTGTTTAATATTTTAAAAAATTACTTAAATGTTTTCACTGTGTAACATTTAACATCCCCATCAGACAGGAGAGGTTCCAGTTTCTCCATATCCTCACCAATACTTGATATTTTTAATTTCTTTTATTCTAGCCAGTTTAGTGGGTGTGTAGTAAGCTCTTGCATGCGTGCTTGGTGGCTTCACACATATCCCACTCTGTGCAACCCTATGGACTGTAAGCCGCCAGGCTTCTCTGTCCCTGGGATTCTCCAGGCAAGAACACTGGAGTGGGTTGCCGTGCCCTCCTGCAGGGGACCTTCCTGAGCCAGGCATCGAAGCCGCTGCACCCTCTGCATCACAGGCGGATTCTTTACCGCTGAGCCACTCAGGAAGCCCAGGGGTCTCTTATGGTTTTATTTTTTGTTTTGTCTAATTACTCATCCTATTAAGCATCTTTTTCATGTGCTTATTATCCAGTCATACATGCTTTATTAGTAAAATAGCTTTTCAAATATTTTGCCTAATTATGGCACTTTTTAAATCACACAGTGCATTTTTGTGATTTTTGCTAGAATGTTTGCTATGTACATAGATGTTGAGATGCCCTTAGAATTCACCCCACAGAGCTTTGAAAGCATTTTATGCGATACAGAAATGGTGCACCAGGGTCATGTCACTTAAGAGATATTTGTATAAAATGCAATATGTTTGTTTCATAGCTAATGAGATGCTAAATCTAACCTTTGGCTCAAAAATCGTTGTTTTCCTCTCATTTGGTTTTCTGTTTTGTTATGTATTCGTTGATAATTCATGGTTAAAAAGGCATAAAAGCCGTCTACCTCACAAGGGGCTGAGCTGCATCTTCTCTGCATTCTTTCCAGGAGCAACTATTGTTAATTATGATGGAAACAGTAACTCTTTAACAAAGCAGGAGTAACTTCGATTAATCAGCTGCTTTCCAGGCAGATGCACTTCCTGGGATCCCTAGGGCTTTCATCATCAAACTGTAGTAATGACGCTGCTTGCACAGTGCTGTTGTTTCCGTGGTAAATATGCGCATGACACCCAGGAGCCCGGCCGTGATGTGCTGTTGTTTTGCTTTATTTTGTATTATGTTAGGAATCCTCCACAGTAGGGGGCTGCTGTCTAGTACAGGGTCACCTTGGGACTTCTCGTATGGAAATCTAAATGAATTCTTTGTTACTGTAAATTACAAACAGAACAACAGCAGCGTGCTTCCACACTTATAAATATGTATGTCCTTCCCACCAATGAAATTATGGTGAAGGATAGATCAAAGTGAATTAGCGCCTGGCAAGGAAATTTGATAGGTCATCCTGTGCCGAAATGTTACTCCCTTTTCTTCTCAGTGTGACATAAACATCAAACCCTGCATCTCGCGTTCCTTCACCCCTTGTGGTTAACAGGAGTTCAAATGTGAAAATGAATCACCTGATACATGACTTCTGTGCAGAGGGAGGCAAATTGAAAACTAAATTTTTACAATCAAAATGAGTTTGATTGAATTCAGACTCTGAGTATTGCTTAGTATTTGTAGCTACTGTAGAGTTAGGCCATTGTGTCTAAGTGTTGTAAAATTGTTGCTATGAATCTCTTAGATTTTCATAAAAACTTTCTGAAGCCACCTATCCTAAAAATCTATTCACTTGGCCATATACTTTTCCCAGTCTTACTGACGGTTAGGAAATCATTATAAGCTATTGTTTTCCCACCTCAAAATACTAAGAAACTATCAAATAAAAATCTCATCACAACCACAATTATTCATCTCCAAATGTTTTTTAAATTTTATGGGATTTAAAAGAGAAAATCCAAAACATATGATGTAAATTTGAAGTAGAAATGAGACAATTAAAAATAAAGAACATAAGCTAATGTTCATAAAGTTGGTGTAATGCAGAAAAGAAAGATAAAGTTGAAATTTAAAGGAAGTAAATAGAAAGGAAAATAGTGAGGAAGAGGGAATGGATAGAAAATAAGGGGCCAATTTGCCTAATGAAAGAACAGATACCAATAGAACTCAAGCTACTGCAGGAGCCTGAGAGCTCCTTTATTCTTGGCTTTGTCCTGCATCCTTCCCATGACATCTTTTTCAAAATTCAGATATAATCTTATCAGCCATTAGTGATAGCATTTTTCCACCTAGACGCTTTACATTTTATTTACGGCTTTATTTATTTATTTATTTATTCCAATTTCGCTGCAGCCCTTAGTTGCTGAGGGACAGAGAGGCCTGGGGTGCTGCAGTGGGACACGGCTAAGCAACTGAACAACAACAGCTCAGCTACTGGCAAGGTCCACTGCATTCCTGCAGAGTGATGCTGCCATTCAGATTCCTCCCCCTTGTCCACGTTCCGTTACATGCGGATTTTCCTGTCTCATAAATAGCCCCAGCTCCTTGACATTCTCCTGAGTTTTCTCGCAATCTCCCATCAGAGAACCCTTTGGCTCCCTGGAACCTGAAACACCAACATAGACTTCAGTTTTCTTCCTGAAACATTCCCAGACATTCATACATAACACAGCCTACAGATATTATAAAAATGTTAGTGTTCTTAACACCTTTTGTGACATTTAGTTGTTCACAGTTCCAACTGGGTGTATCCATTCTTTTCCTTTTTTGCTGCCTCTTATCTTTCTAACCAAATAGAATAATGTTTTGTTTTGTTGTTTTGTTTTCAGCAAATGCACAGCTATTTTCTTTGTTAGTGGATATAGTTGGAAATAAATTTTATACGTGGTTGTTAGTCATAAGTCAGGTTCCACATCTTTGATCATCCTTCCAATGTGCACTGTGGGTTCACGCTCATTTGTTATTCAGTCTAAAGTGACTCTCTCTCTTTCTGTCTCTCTCTTGATAGCTATTTTTGAGCCGCAACACTGATTCTATTTGGACATTTCCCAGTTAGTCATTCACATATATCAACATGTTTTCGAAATTAAGGAGGCTAAATGGAAGTATCACAGCAATCACGCATGTCTGCATCCGCACCTCCCTGCTAGAGCCACAAGCCGATCAGCGTGCCTGCTCGACACATGCCTGGCGTGGGGCGTGAAAATGCTCCAGTTCCACACGATTTTCCAGCCTCCTTGCCTCCATCCATGCTTTAGATTTGGTCTGTCACACACGCCTGACAGAGACCATTCATTTCTCACATTTACAAGTGAAGACACAAAAGATATTAAGAAACACTTTGATATAAAGGCTTGTGTTTTTTCATAAGAAAATTAAAAACCTTTTTAGGTTTTCAAACCCTTAAAAATACATCAGAGCAAGCGTATCTAAGTGAAGCTTTGAGTGGGTGTGATTCTGTTTGAACATCAAATAATAAGGTATTTTCCCACAAAACAACTTTCAGATTCAGGAAAACTCATCTGTTAAGGAACCTGCCAGCCAATGCAAGAGACATAAGAGATGCAGGTTCAATCCCTGGGTCAGGAAGACCCTTGGAGCACAGCACCCCACTCTATTCTTCTTACCTGGAGAATCCCACGGGCAGAGGAGCCTGGTGGGCTACAGTTCGTGAAACTGCAGAGAGTCGGACACAGCTGAGCAACTAAGCACAGCAATTGTTAAGGACACCTATCCATTTCCTCCCATCTGAATGCAGAATCTGGGCTGAGAATGCCAAAGGTTCCTTAAATGCTTCTCCTTGACCTCACCGCTCCCCAGGTGGGTTGTTATTGGTGAGTCTGGTGGGCAGGGTGAGTACAGCACGCCTTGTCAGCTGGTTAGCGGAACCTGCAGTCACTCAGCCACGTCTTGGCGTTGGGAGTCAACGGGGGAATGTGCTTTTCTTACTATTCCCAGAAAAAAAGTCTGCTTTTCTTACTATCCCAGAAACCCTACTAGAGTGGGTTGCCATTTCCTTCTCTAGAGGATCTTCCTTGCTCAGCGATTGAACCCAGGTCTCCTGTGTCTCCTGCACTGGCAAGTGGATTCCTTACCACTAGCATCACCTGGGAAGCCCTTCATTAACTGTGCGAGCCTGCTAAGTCACTTCAGTAGTGGCCAACTCTGGGGTAGTAAGATAAAATCTGGGATAGTAAACATCAGCATCTCATAGGCTGATGCTGCTCCAGCTGATGGATGAGAGAGGGATGGTGTTTGCATGTCACCCAGCACAACCCTCTGTACATGTATGAGCCCAGAGTACAGATGAAGACCAGCAGTGCTCCTGTGTTCCGGCCTCGGGGGATGGCGGAGCTCTTAACACAAAGGCCTTTGGAGATTTCACTATTTTTCTTTCCTTTTTAATAAAAATTACATGTTACCAGCTAACATGTATACTACTACTACTAAGTTGCTTCAGTCGTGTCCGACTCTGTGCGACCCCGTAAATGGCAGCCCACCAGGCTCCCCCATCCCTGGGATTCTCCAGGCAAGAACACTGGAGTGGGTTGCTATTTCCTTCTCCAGTTTTCCTTTAATATTGGAGGAAGTTACAGTTCAGTACACACAGGCAAAGTCATATCCGACTCTTTGTGACACCATGGACTGTAGCCCACCAGGCTCCTCTGTCCATGGAATTCTCTAGGCAAGAATGGAGTAGGTTGCCATTCCCTTCTCCAGTGCTAACATGTATAGGTGGGTGTTAACAGTGAAAAGTTAATCTCTATTTCTTCTCACACCATGTTGCCAGCTCAGTACTCCCAGCCCTCCGAGCTCAGTAGTTTCTCATGTCCACTTTGAAATGTTAAATAAGTATCCATGTATGCAAATGTCCAATATGTGTGTGCTTGTATTTTTTTCATAAAAGTTGACAAATAGTATCCCACAGTCTATTCTGATCTGCAACTTGATGTTTTTTTCACATTATTAGCACCTAGATTACCTCCTAAGTCAGTATATAACATTCTACCATATCGTAAATAGCTATGCAGTAATATATTATATATTTGTCCTGTAATTTTTTAAATGAGGTACTTGTGAATGGATGTGTGAAACTGCCCTGTTGGGCAGTTTAAGATATGGTAAGTGGTGCTTAATGAACATCTCTGTTCTTACCTTAGTCTGCTCTTGTTGCCATAATAAAATACCATAAACTGGGTGGCTTGAACAACAGAAATGTATTTATCACAGTTACAGAGGCTGTGAAGTCCAAAATCAAGGTGCCGGCAGGTGCGATTCCGTTGAAAGCTCCCTCAGGAATTTGTTGCAAAGGGCCACCTTCTCTCTTTGTCCTCTCATGGCAGAGAGAGAGAGAAAGGCAATGCTCAGGTTTCGCTTCCTCTTCTTAAAAAGACACTCATGCTATCACGGGAGTCCGCCATCACCACTTCATCTGATGGTTGCCTCCCAAGGGCCCGCCATCCAAGTGCCCTCACGGTGGAGGTGAGGGCGTCCTCTTTGGGAAGACAGACATCCGTTAGGTTCATAGTACTTCGTATGTCTTTGCATCCTTGAGTAAAATGTTTTCTAAAACATCTTGTTAGAGATTGTATTGCTCTGTCAAATAATATATAAGCTGCATTTTTATAAACATTATAAATTGCTTCCGTCCAGCAGGTAGCACATGAAAATAGTAGCTCCGTATCATCCCCACTTTGTTTATTGCTAAGCTTTTAAATATGTTCCACTCCAATAGGCAAATAATGGAATTTCATTTCATTTTTTTTTTTAAATTAGAATGAACTTGAACATCTCTCTGAAGATTATTGACCACTTAGATTTTGGTCCTTTGAATTACTTCTTCAGTCCTTTTGTTTATTTCTGTATTGAGTTATTTGTCATTTTTTTTTATTGACTTTAAGATTTTTTTGTATATCTGAGAAACTAGTCCCTTGCAGCATATATTGCTTGTCCTCTTCCCCATTTGCTATTTGACTGTTGGAGGGTCCCAATTACCGATTGCTTTGTAACAAATAATCCCATGTCTCTCAGAAAACTAATTTTACTTCTCAGGATTCCGAGGCTCGTGACTCTGGACGGGGCGTGGGGAGAACGGTGTGACTCTGCACGATGCCTGTCGGGGCTGCTCTCGGGGCTTTTTCATCCAGATAGCCAGCTCTCAGCTGTGAGGCCGGGGAGGCTGGCAGCTGGCTGCAACGGCATGACCAGGGTCCTAGTTCTGGGTCCTTAGCCTTCGGATCACCTGGGTGTTTTGGTTTTCCACAAAATAGGCATAAGGGGCTCTCCTTCCCACGGGGCCCCTCCATGTGACCTCTTAATCCAGAGTTTCCTACAAAGTAGCCAGATGTCTAACTTGGCAGCCAAGAGTGTCCAAAAGTGCAAAGGCAGAAGCTTTGGTCTTAAACGTCCTTCACATCCTGTTGGTTAGAACAGGTTACATACCCTGCCCGGAGTCAAGAGGAGGGTGCTAAGCTAGGGCAGCTTTCTGCAAGGCATGGGGATTTTTGCCACCATGCAGTATAGCAGACTACCAGAAGGTATTTTGGGAGTTTTGTTTCTTTGTTTTATTGCCATAGAAATTTTTAAAAACTTTTCTTGGCAGTCAGATAGACTACTTCGTCTACTTCTGCATGGCTTCTAGTCTTAGTGCTGCCTGAGAAAGGATTGCGCCATCCCCAAACTAGAATACCCATCCATTGTTTCTTTTCATACTTCCAGGGCTTTGATTTTTTTCCCCCCCCACATTTAGAATTTTGTCTCATCTACAGTCACTTCATTTTTCAAGAAGAAATGGAGGAATTAAACTGTTTTTTTAAAAAATCTATTCCCGTGCTGTCTATGGGAAAATCCTTCATTTCCTACTGACTTGAAGCAACATTGTTATTGTATGCAAAATTCCAAAATTGATGCATATGTATTTCCATACTCTCTATTTGCTGCTCTTCCTTTATTTCCCTGCACCAACAATATTACCTTACAGTTGTGAATAGTTGATTTCAAATACATGGAAAACAGAGAGACGTTATCCAGGGTTGGGTGGCGAGAAACAGGAACCTCTTGCAGGAGGTGAGATACCTAGCTGGGTACAGCAACTCAGAAAGAGAAATGGCTAAGAAAACACAACTCCTGGTGTCACCGCTTCCTTTTCTATAGAATGCAGGAAGGGCATTTAAGTCTTGTTACAGGGCTTCCCCGGTGGCTCAGCTGGTGAAGAATCTGCCTGCAATGCGGGAGACCTGGGTTTGATCCCTGGGTTGGGAAGGTCCCCTGGAGATGGGAACCCCACTCCAGTATTCTTGCCTGGAGAATTCCATGGACAGAAGAGCCTGGTCAGCTACAGTCCACGGGGTCACAAAGAGTCGGACTGAGCGACTAACACTTTTCACGATAGATAAAAAATTAAAAACTAAAAAAGTAAAAACTGCCACACAGTCGCAGGGGTGACTGTGTTCGTGTGAATTACGATTGGTGGGTACTCAGGAATCCCTTTGTCATGTGGTCCCAGTCTCGCTGCAGTTCCCACCTGTCGACCTGGGCCTGCGGTGTCATTCCCGACTCCTCCTCCTCATCACTCAGGAAGCCCAGGTGGGATGGGACAGGCCTGTGGGTAACAGGTCCTGGCTTCTTCCCTAGGGCTGCCTGTACCTGTCTCCTCTCATCTTCTGGTTGCTTCAGAAAATGGCACAAACAAAATATTCTCTTGAGGTACTGCTGCTACTGCTGCTAAGTCACTTCAGTCGTGTCCGACTCTGTGCAACCCCATAGACGGAAGCCCACCAGGCTCCCCCATCCCTGGGATTCTCCAGGCAAGAACCCTGGAGTGGTTTGCCGTTTCAGAAAGTGTATTTATATATGTGTGTATTTATAGATTGCAGCCCACACCAAGTTATGATGTCATTGACTCCATTTCCTCTGCTGTACATTATATCCCTGTGACTTAGTTATTTCATGATGGGCATACAGCCTACAGAAATATCAAGTCACTAGGTGGTGCACCTGAAACAAATTGCATACTGTAAGTCAACTAGAGTTCAATAAAATTTGCTTTCAAGTATGTGATTTTCCAGCTGCATGAATATTTGTAAAATATTATTGGTAGATGGTGACTGCAGCCATGAAATTAAAAGACGCTTGCTCCTTGGAAGAAAAGTTATGACCAACATAGACAGCATGTTAAAAAGCAGAGACATTACTTTACCAACAAAGGTCCATCTAGTCAAAGCTATGGTTTTTGCAGTAGTCGTATGTGGATGTGAGAGATGGAATATAAAGAAAGCTGAGTGCCAAAGAATTGATGCTTTTGAACTGTGGTTTTTGAGAAGACTCTTGAAAGTCCCTTGGACTACAAGGAGATCCAACCAGTCTATCCCAAAGGAAATCAGTCCTGAATATTCACTGGAAGGACTGATGCTGAAGCTCAAAAACCAATACTTTGATCACCTGACGTGAAGAACTGACTCACTTGAAAAGACCCTGATGCTGGCAAAGATCGAAGGTGGGAGGAGAAGGGGACAACAGAGGATGAGATGGTTGGATGGCATCACTGACTCAATGGACATAAGTTTGAGTAAACTCTGGGAGTTGGTGATGGATAGGGAGGCCTGGCATGCTGCAGTTCATGAGGTTTCAAAGAGTCACACCCAACTGAGCGACTGAACTGAACTGAACTGATTTCTTCACTGAAAATAGCTCCTTATCACACTACTTATCTATATTGTTACTGTACATAAAAAAATTATTTAAATATTTCAGTATTGCCCAGTACATATTTGCATATATAACCATGATAAAATTCATTAAATCATTGATTATACTTTAATTAATTCACTTACCACATAATTACGGTTGTTGTTGTTCAGTGGCCCAGTCGTGTCTGACTCTTTATGACCCCATGGCCTGCAGTGCACCAGGCCTCCCTGTCCGTCACCATCTCCCAAAGTTTGCCCAAGTTCGTGTTCACTGCATCATTGATTCCATCCAGCCATCTCATCCTCTGATGCCCTCTTCTGCTTCTGCCCTCAATCTTTCCCATCACTAGGGACTTTTCCAATGAGTGGGCTGTTCACATCAGATGACCTAATTACTAGAGCTTCAGCTTCAACATCAGTCCTTCCAGTGAATATTCGGGGTGATTTCCCTTAAGATTGACTGGTTTGATCGCCTTGCTGTACAAGGGACTTTTAGGATTCTCCTCCAGCTCCATGGTTCGAAGGCATCTATTCTTTGGCTCTCTGCTTTCTTCATGCTCCAGCTCTTACAACCATACATGACCACTGGGACAACCATCGCCTGACTCTACAGACCTTTGTTGGCAACGTAATGTCTCTGCTTTTCAACATACTGTCTAGGTTTGTCATAGCTTTCTTGCCAAGAAGGAATCATCTTCTGATTTCTTGGCTGCCTTCACCATCTGCAGTGATTTAGAGCCCAGAAAGAGGAAATCTGTCCACCATTTCCTCTTCTATTTGCCATGCAGTAATGGGGCCAGCTGCCATGATCTTACGTTTTTTTTTTAATATTTAGTTTTAAGCCAGCTCTTTTACTCTCCTCTTTCACGCTCCTCAAGAGGCTCTTTAGTTCCTCTTCACTTTCTGCCATTAGAGTGGTATCATTCACATAGTTTGCTGATGTTTCTCCCGCCTATCTTGATTCCAGCTTATGACTCATCCAGCCCAACAAGTCTCCTGCTATACTCAGTATATCCATTAAACAAATAGGGTGACAGAAGCCAGCTCTGCTGTACCCCTTTCTCAATCTTGAACCAATCAATTGTTCCATGCAGGGTTCTATCTGTTGCTTCTTGACCCGCATAGATGCTTCTCAGGAGACAGGTAAGATGGTCTGGGATTCCCATTTCTTGACGAGCTTTCCACAGTTTGTTGTGATCCACACAGTCAAAGGCTTTAGCCCAGTCAGTGAACTTAGATGTTTTTCTGGAATTCTGTTGCTTTCTCTATGATCCAGCAAATGTTGGCACTTTAATCTCTTATTCCTCTGCCTTTTCTAAACCCAGTTTGGACAACTGTAAGTTCTTGGTTCACATAATGCTGAAGCCTAGCATGCAAGATTTTAAGCATGACCTTGCTAGCGTGGGAGATGAGTACAACTGTCTGAGGGTTAGAACATACTTTAGTACTAGTCTTCTTGGGAACTGGGGTGACAGTTGACCTTTTCCAGTCCTATGGCCACTGCTGGGTCTTCCAGGTTTGCCGACATATTGAATGCAGCAGCTTGGTGGCATCATCGTCTAGGGTTTTGAGCAGCTCTCCTGGAATTCCATCGCCTCCACTAGCTTTATTAACAGCAGTGACTCCTAAGGCCTATTTGATTTCACGCTTCCGCATGTCTGGCTCTGGCTGGCTGACCATATCATCACAATCATCTGGCTCATTAAGATTTTTTTTGTACATGTATCCTTTCCATCTCTGCTTGATCTCTTTAGCATCTACTGGGCCTCTGTCATTTCCAGCCTTTATTGTGTGCATCTTTGGGTGAAATGCTCCCTTGAGGTTCCCTATTTTCCTGAAGAGATCTCTAGTCTTTCCCCTTCTGTTGTTTTCTTGTAGTTTTATGAACTGTTTGTTGAAGACGGCCTTCTTGTCTCTCCTTGTAGTTATGATAAGTTCCCTCTTTTACGGAGTATGTATAGAAATGTGTGGGCTCCCCAGGTGTCACTATTGGTAAAGAATCCACCTGCAGTGCAGGAGACATAAGAGCTGCGAGTTCCATCCCTGGGTCTGGAAGATCCTCTGGAGAAGGGAATGGCTACCCACTCCAGTATACTCAACTTCAGACTCCCAAGGACAAAGGAGCCTGGCGGACTGTAGTCCGTGGGGTCACAAAGAGTCAGACATGACTGAAGTGACTTTGCACGTGTGCGTAGAAATGTGTTATCACAAAGGCAGGATCTCCTCTGGTCAGTGGAGCTTTTAGGGAGGTAAAATGTGCATACTTTTTTCAGCAGGTGAGAGTCATCCCATGTCCTGTAGCTTAGGAAGGGTTCTGATCCAAACCACCTGCAATCATGCTACGTTTTATATGTGCAAATTATAGACCTGCTACATCTTTCTTTGAAACAAACTCTACTGATTTTTATGATGATTACATAAAAATCTGGCTTTTAAATTAAAAGGTTAGATTTTTTTCATCATTTGAGATAGAAGAATGTAGTAAAACTATAGAAAGAAATATTTTTAACCCCTGTCAAAATGATTTCATACCATTTTCCTGCACTTCTGTCATCAAATAGAATTCACTCAGTCTCCAGAATACAGTTTATTTGTTAGAGTGGGAGGTGCTTTAGAATATTTGAAAGACAGGCTTCCTCTCTAAGTAACTGACAGTGTGGGAGGCGAGAGAAAGAGAGAACACGGAAGAATTTGCAGTGGGCGACTTTGGCTGCGTAAACCAGATCCTGATGGTGGATCCAGAGGATTCGCTGAGAACAGGAATCCTCTAGGCGTGGTCTGTCCACCAGGGATCCGTCCCTGAAACTCTCACTTGCTCGACTGGTCTTTGGTGATTCAGAGCTAAATTGGTTAAATACTGTTGTTCGCACATATGTCACAAGTGATGAGTTTTATATTTCAGTTCCATAGAAAACCCTTTATGTTCTTAAAATTATACCTGTGCTAAATGAAAGCATTATTTGGTTTTTTCAACCTCAGCAAACACACGGAACTTCACAGACCATCCTGACTCACACTTCCTATCACTTACACGTGACTGTTTAGGTCTATCCTACCATTGTCCTTTCCCGTATCTCCCGTGTACACACATAAAAACGGCACCGTGTTTTAAGCACCAAGGTAAGGATGAAAATATAACAATAAGTTCTATGGTCAGGAATGATTTAGTAAATATAAAATGTGAGCAAAATGTCAGTATAAATGTAGACTGCGTGTCTGTATTTGTAAAGATTAGGCATTTGCAACTGTGGTTATTTTGTAGAAACGATTTTTCAGTGTGTATAGTAGATATGTTAATTACCTTAACAGTGAACAGTCCATCCAATACTTGTCTGCTATTACCTTTTTTTGTTTTCTAAGTAGTGGAAAAGCCGTTGAAACTTTCCCCCCGTATTTAGTCAGAGCACAGTGAAGTTTCTGTTAAACCACTGAAATTCTTTAAGAACCAGCACAAATAATGCTCTCCAAAATGAAATAAAGGAGTTTAGTCTCTAAAGGCAAAAAAAAAAAAAAAGAACAAAACCAAAATTACACTCCTCAGAGAGAAACTGAATATAACTCACATTATTCCCTAGAAGGTTATAAAATCAATCACAAAATTAATAGCAAAAGAAGCTCCTGGAAATTGTATTCAGCATCTGACCAAGAGCAGTCACAGTGTAGGAACAGCATCTTGATCTGGGCTTGGGCGGGACCCCGCCTCTCTCCTGTGACGTCTCCTACCTACAGCAGAGTGAGGCCTGCTACCTCCCAGGTGCTCCCCCCACCACTGAAGTTCCCTGATGCTCAGACTAGAATCCAGGAAGTGCTGTCAACATTTTTAGAAAGGGATATGCTTTCAACATGGAATCCTATTCAAGCTTTTATTAAGTGTATGAGTCTGCTAGTCCAGGTTCTTCAGAGAATCTCTCTCTTTCTCCTTCTCTGCGTGTGTGTGTGTGAATCCTCACATGCGGGACTGTAGAAACGGGGTTTATCATGGAGCTTGAGCATCTGTAGGTTTTTGAAACCACACCTGCCCTGGAACCAACTCTATCCTCCACCAGCTCCCCACGTATACTGAAGGACAAGCACAAATGCAGTACACGCACACACACTCGTGTGCACACGCACACACACGTGCACACACACACACACACACACACACACACCAGTGAGTCTAAACCATTCTCTTCCCAAAGATGCAGTTATTTTGGATGTGTAGTCGATTTTATGCGAAGCTCCTCTTATTCCATTTTCCCTAGTCAAAGGAGAAGCCTGCTCTCTATGTATTGCCCTGAAATAGAGGTAGACAGATTTGCCCTCTGTAATGGAAAGAAAGCAATATTCAGAAAAGAATTTTCACGTGACTGAGCTGCTTGCTCTGATTCATCACTTGGTGTGCCGACCTGGCTGGCTGCCGGCCCCATTACCCAGCCCATCCCTCTCTCCCCGGCAAGCCTGGGCTTTGCAGCCTTGACCTGAAGCATCGCAAGCAGCAGCAGCAAGAGGGTCAAAAGGTCCCTTCTCAGAGTCTTCTGAGCTAACTGCTCGGAGGAAAATTGCCTTCTTTTGCCGTCATACCTACTTGTGTTTAAGTGCATGAAGTTATTGAATATTTCCTGTGGCCAAGATGAATTTACCAAATGCAGTAACGAAAACCCTCACCATTCAGTGTGTGCTTTAAGACAGATATGTTTGTTTTTATGTCCTCCTCTCTGTTTAAATGAGATCCTCACCATTGATTGTAATCATTTATCTGAATGCCATTGTTTCTGTATAACAGACAAAAAAACACAAGATAAGTTGGTAATGGGATGGTAGAATGGGAAACTTAAAATGTGGACCTTGTCAGAAAAATCTAAGGTGTCTTTTCACTGAACTTTTGAAATATCCTATTATGTGACTATCAGGACCTGAGACAATTCAGACCACAATTCATTCACTCAAGGAACAGAGCTGTGGCAGGCTGAACTGAACTGATGTTCTTTCTCACCTTTATTTATCCCCCCCAGCCTTATTTCATTTATCCTCAGTGTAACTACTGATGGGGAACATTTCTTCTCTCTGAATTCATAAGATTTGTTATATCTCTATTCCTTGAGCTGCTGATCTGAATTGTCTTTTGACTTTCATTATTAAATTTATTCCATGTTATTTCTGTCTCCAATTTGTTCATACACCGAGTTCATACATACAGCAGAATCTGGACCGGTGTTTCTTATCTCAGAGCACCTCATCCTGCCTCCATAGCTCCTTCTAACTGGACCTACTTTTACTTCCATTTCAACAAGTTAAAGTCCCATCTATTTCCAATCTCATTCCGGAAAGACTTTCTTCATAGCTTCAACTTTCAATTGTTTCTTCTTCTGAATATACCTAAAATATTTTGTCTATATTTTTTAGTATATTACTTCCCTATCATATTCAATCCCACAATACATACAGAGTACAATGCCAGGAAAATAACATGTCTTAAAGGTATATTTGGAGATAATTGGAAGGAAAGAATAAATGGTTAGAAAAATGGATAAAGTATGTTCAGGAAATAGTTGTTGATTCTGATTTGACTGAAGGTAACCAGATGATGTCATGGAAAGGCTGATGAGAGGGGCAAGGCATTAAGTAATAATTTTTTGTTTGTTAAGGTAGCATATGCTATGATGGCATATGGAAATACATAAATAAGATAATATATATTGTCTTTAATCCTACTTTCTAGTGAAAAACACAGTTCTCTGTTGGTTGGATTTCTTTATTGAAAAATCAGAACATTTATGGGAAGACCCATCATACCCCAGCTATTATGACAAAAGAAGTTTTCTCCAGGAAGTAGTTAGCTACGAAGATGCTTACGAAGGACCTTTCTAAGTAAATATTTGATAAAAGCACAAGACTCTTATTTTTGGTTTTCCCCAGGGCTCCCCTAGAGTGGCCTGAATTGCAGTTACTGGGGGAGAGCATCCATCGTCTATTGGCATAAGTCTTATACTGACTTTTATAGATGTGGTTTCATATAACACCATTCTGTGATTCTAATCATAGGAGGCACTGAACGGTGTCTCCCTCTGGCCTCATTTTTGGGCAATGGGAAGTATATTTATTCAAACGTTTTTTGGACATCTCTCATTTGCAACAGAACCTGGGAGATCTGTGGCTGACTCACCAGGGCCTCCCTGTTCACATTTATCACTGAGGCCTCACTGACACGCCTGCTGATTGAAGGCCATCCACGCTGGCCTGGCCTGCAGGGGGTGAGGGCTGCTGCGCGGCCAGCTGCCAGTCTCCAGTAAGGGACTCTGCAGATGGACAGTCATACAGTTTCCAGCCTCGTTGCCCTTGACTTCAGCCTATGATTCGCCATAGATTATAATCTGAATTGTTGTAGACATTTTCCCCAGTCACTGCACTAGACCCTCCTTCCTATGCAAGTTATGAAATAGCCACAAGTATAAAATCTTCAGTACAAATTGGGCCACAATTGCCACAGTGCTCTTAAATTTGTTCCAAAGTGGGGGGAATGAGAAGTGAAGTGAAGTCACTCAGTCGTATCCAACTCTTTGCGATCCCATGGACTGTAGCCTATTAGGCTCCTCCGTCCATGGGATTTTCCAGGCAAGAGTGCTGGAGTGGATTGCCATTTCCTTCCTCAGGGGATCTTCCTGACCCAGGGATCAAACCCGGGTCTCCCGCATTGCAGGCAGATACTTTACCGTCTGAGCCACCAGGGAAGCCCAGGGGGAGTGAGAGGGATCTTCCAAATTCTCATCCAGTTAAACCATGTTTTAACTGTGGATCCAGAAATGTGAAAACTTTCTAAAAAACCACCCAATTATTTTGCAAGTTCCATCTATCCACACGGCTTTGCCTGATTTCAAAAGATGCTGACGTCCCGCTGTCAGCAAAGACTCCAACAACTTTAGCCTTGAGACCACTCACTTCCTAATCACATGCATCACCTCCTTGAACCATAGCACTTTTAGAGGAACAAGGACTGTGATGATTACAAGGCATGTGCTTGTATTTCCTCATCCGCCTGATGAAGATTATATCCATCTTGGGAAGCTGCTGTGAAGCACACACTCAAATAATGGAGATGAAGTGATTCTGTGAAAATGTGACACAGTCTGCAGAAGCAGCGAATAAATATTATTGGCTGTGGTGCAGTCATGATTTTCTAAAACCTGTAACTCATTTCCTCTCTACATCCTGACTCAGTTTCAAGAGCGTCAATTTTTTTTCAAGTAAAATACTTTTGTGGTTCAGAGGACTCACTGTACCCAAACAGTCTGATTGCTCATTGTGATTCATCTGCAGTATTTTAATTTTCCAGACTCCTTTTAACTGGAAAAGAGTCATATATGAGAGAGTTTAAAGTGTCAATTATAGGAGTTTGGGTGCACTGTGGAAAACTTGCTTTTGCTCTAGATTGTTTTGTTACATTCAGTCTTTCAAAATACAATAGTCAAAAATCTGTTCTTAATTTTCTTGAAGATAGAATAGATGAGAAAATCTTTGCCTGTAAAATGAGAAGACATTTCATATGCCATGAATACCATAAGTTTTAATAAAGGGTGAAATGTACTCTCTAAACCAAAATGTGGTATGGAAGCAAAATTAATTTAAAGAACTGACATATACTATCTAAATCTATTATTTATCATTTTGAATTGCATTTCTTTGTTAATCTAATCATAAAACTACTGTGCTCTCCAATATCAGTAAAAGTTACTTCTCCTCTTATAGAAAGAAAATGAGCCTAAATGGAGATAATAACTCTTCACAGCAAAATCTTGGTTTAGACCTTTGGATTCTGAAGAAGGACACTTAACATATACATACACAAGGTGATAGCACAACTGGAAAGGAAGAAGAGAAGCTGAGCAGGAGGGATGATCAGGGAGAATAAGCATGGAGTAGCCGCTGCCCTTTCGACACGGTGCTTCATTGTGTTCCTCGCTTATCAATTTATGTAAGAGACTTGGGCCTTGGGCCTCTAGGATGCTGCAGGTAGGGACGAACACAGCATGTGTTAACTTCAGCCTCAACAAGAAGAAACTATGAGCCACCACACCATTGGCCCTGCCAGCAGCTGTTTATCCTCTTCCTGGGTCAAAGGTTCAGGACAGTGATAATGTCAAACATCCCTGTAGAGAAGAAAAGTGGACAGACCGGGAATCCTCCAAACAGAGAATCATCTGCCGTTGACTGGACTGTCGGGATCATGCTGTTTTCTGCTTCAGTTGTCCTGGAGGAGGGAGGTTGCCCCCAAATACATTTCCCAGGTAGCTAGCACTATTGCACGCTGAATGCTCCCTCCTCCAAGGACAATAACAGGTTTCTAATCAATTCTCCAAACATTGTATCGTGCGGAAACTTGACCAGAAAATAGATCCGGTGGAGTGTTTTCTTCTGTTGTTGCAAATTTAATTGCAGTCTCAAATATTGAGATATGGGGTCTGAGGGGATTGTGAACCTTGAACCAGAAAGGCAAGAGATGTAATAATAAAAATGATTCCCCATCTTATAAAAGCATATATAAAGGCTTGGCCCTGTGAAAGTAAGAAGATATTAGCCCCCTGAATAATTTTTGTATGTCCTGTGGCAGTTATCTGTTGCTACATATGGGACAGTTCAGTCCGGTTCAGTCGCTCAGTCATGTCCAACTCTTTGCGAGCCCATGGACTGCAGCACGCCAGGCCTCGCTGTCCATCACCAGCTCCCAGAACTTGCTGAAATCAGTGTCCATCGAGCCAGTGACGCCCTCCAACCATCCGGTCCCGTGTGATTCCTAACCTATCGCTGTATCCCACCGTACCTGAGCTGCTTCCTCTCCGCTGTAATCTTCAGGCCTGCTGAGTGGATCCCCCTTCCTACTCCTGACCCCGTGCTTTCCGGCCGCTCCGTTGTACTCCTTCAGTTTGCATCAGTGAAGCTGCCTAAATGCCCTTCAAGGGCCTTCCAAGCGCCTGCATCTGGATAGCTCTTGCTTGCCCTCCGGTACTCAGCCTCTTCAGAAAGCCTCCCCTCAGACCCTGTCCCTTGTCCCCACTGCTCCCTTATTTATTCATTTATTCACTCAATTATTTATTCAGTTATCTGCTTGTTGTTGTTCTTCAGTCTCTAGGTCGTGCCTGACTCTTCACGACCCCGCAGACTGCAGCACACCAGGCTTCCCGGTCCTCCCCTGTCTCTCAGAGTTCGCTCAAGTTCATGTCCTTTGACTTGGTGATGCTATCTAACCATCTCATCCTCTGCCGCCTTATTTGCTTAACAAATATTTATTGAGGCGCAAGTAGGCACCACAGCTAACTACAGCCGGGGCAGAGCGTAATGAGAGATTAGCTGGGCGATCTCATTAACCCCAGGAGCTAAATTGAGGACACGGGTCTCCAGGTAGTGTAGCAGTTTTGTGTGGTAGGCTCTCAACATTATTAATATCCTCAGAGGGCAGGCAGGTCAGGCCACAATTAGCAAGCTCCAGCTCCCCGAGACCAGTGTTACCGAGTGTATTCATTTTCTTTTGCCAGCCACTCACCTCTCTCTTGCTGACTCTGAATCAGTGGGGAAAAAGAGAAAAATTGCCTGGCTCAGTGATGTTGGAGGGAGGTTTGATCACGGTGTTTAATAGCTAGGGTTGGAATTTAATTTTGAATTTTCCTGCTGTGGCTGTTAACCATGAGGGTTTATATTACCATTTCTCTCATATTCTTTTCAGCTATATTTTTACTAAAACTTTTTACCCCTGTTCATGAAGGCAACGAAATGTAAGAAAAATCAATAAAAAGATTTTTATAAAGCACCAAGTAAGTGCTGTACAGAATACATAGAGTGAGATGTGAATCTCCAAGACATCTGTTTCTACCTCAGAACTTGGAGTTGCTTCAAATTCACCATATCAGACTTGGTGTAATGAGCACATCATTAAATTTTGAGGACAGAACAAAACAATGTCAGCATTAAATGAATAGAGTTATAAATAATAAGACACATTTAACCAATATTCCTACCATTTTAATGCTTGTAAATAATAATTTGGAAATGATTAAGACAATGTAGCAAGTTAGACATTGACAGTGATGTCTTCACGGCACATATTAGAGATCTCTAAGAACAGTGAGTAGTTGATTTGCAAAAGGTGTCATGGAGAAAGCGTCATTTCACTAGGAACGCAAAAACGGAAAGAATTTCAAGGGTGAGGGTATGGAGGAGCGCATGTTCCAGGTACAGAGAAATGTGTGAGCAAAGAAAGATTTGGAAAAAGCAAGTTTTATAGATGGTTCAGGTCCTGTCCGGGCCATGCTTACACTCAGTCATGTCTGACTCTTTGTGACCCTTTGGGCTGTAGCCCGCCAGGCTCCTCTATCCATAGGATTTGTCAGGCAAGAGTACAAGAGTGGGTTACCATTTTCTCCTCCAGAAGATCGTCCCGACCCAGAAATTGAACCCGCATCTCCTGTGTCTCCTGCATTGCAGGCAGATTCTTTACCACTGGGGTTATCGGGGAAGCCCCTCCAAGCAAGGCCCAAGTAAGCAATGAGTCTTGTAAAGGAGGGCGGGTGCCATATTGAGGCTAGGTTTGGATCTATCCTGATGGGTTGGTTTCACTTTAGAAAGAAGTGGAACTCTATTGAAATTTTTGAGAAAGTATGGCTGTTCTTGCAGCTATGATTAAAGAAGAAGAATGTTTCATCATTTGTAGTGTGAGTTAGAGCTAACCAGGATGGTTAGAAGAATACCATAGTGTTGTAGTAAAGTAGGAAGGGTCACATGGGAGCAGTGACTGGTTGAAGGGAAGGGCCACGTAGGGAAGCCACTGAGGCGGTGGCCACCAAAAGATTTCCAACTGTCTGCTGGTGGGGCCGGTGATGGGGAGGGGGCTATAGGGTGAGTTGTGCAGTGGATGAATACAGTGGGTTGTGTCACAGGTGTCTCCAAGGTTTGGAACTTCCTGTCTGAGAGCAGAGTAAAAGCCCCTCCATTTACAACAGTCAGCTCAGGAGTGTGTTGGGCTTAGCTGGGATGCAAGGAGCTTGCATGATGAATATAGCTTTCGACTCAATGTTTGTTTATTCAGAATTTAATGTATTGTGTTCTTTGTGCCAAGCACCGTGCTGAAGAGTTTACCAATGCCAAGATAACTCACATGGTTCTTTCTTCGAGGAGAAAGGCACAAGGTGTCGCAAGCAAGTCTTAGAATCAGCACAGTAGGAGAATCATAAAGACCCACCCGGCCCCTTTGAAACTCCAAACCAGTATTTCTTACTTGCCTTGTGACCCTGGTCGGTCATGCTCGCGACCCTAACCGTACTTTGGTTGAGTTATTATTGCTGAGCCCCAAGCTCTGTATGTTAAAGACATTTTACTATTTAGTCCTCATAGAGCCTGCTGATGGTAGTATGTGTTTTACAAACGGAAACTGGCGTTCAGGTAAGATCAGCAACTTGCCCATGGTCACACACACACAGTAAAGCCCCCATTCCTTCCACATGAACACTGATAATGTGAGGATGCAGACACTATATGAGGTTTAAGCCCAGTATCTCTTTTAAACCATATCTTCTGTATTATCCAGGTACTCTGTCTGTGGCCGGAGTCCCCAACTCCCAGACCATGGACGGGTACTGGTCTGTGGTCTGTTTGGAACTGGACCACACAGGAGGTGATAGGGAGGGTATTTACCGCCACCCCCCATCACTCTTATGACCCCCTGACCTCCTGTCTGATCAGCGGTGGGATTAGATTCTCAGAGCAGCATGAACTCTACTGTGAACTGTGCTTGCAAGGGATGTGGGCTGCAGGCTTCTTATGAGAATCATCCCCAATCCACCCCCCACTTCTACCCACCCTGGGTCCATGGAAAAACTGTCTTCCACAAATCTGGTCTCTGATGCCAAAAAGTTTGGGGACCACTGATCTATGCAATATTTTGCTTCCTAATGAGAACAAAGCCGAGTGGATAACATGGGGTTATAAACCAATGACCAAATCTCATAAGTTCTGTGCTCTAACTAGCTAAATCAATCACTGATGCGTTCATATAATACAGTCTTATATGAGCTCTACTTACCAGTTACTCATAAAATCCTGATGATCAGGACCCACTCTACCTTTCTTGACCGAACTTCCTGAAAGCAGGTTTTGATTTAACACTATAAAAGGGGACTATAGAAGTAATTCTTTATTAAGCACATTGAAAATAAATTGTTGGTATCTCTCATGAGATATGTTCTCTAGAGCCTTTAACAGATGACCAATTTCACTAAATTGTTGCTCAGTCACTAAGGCGTGTCCAACTCTTTGCAACCCCTTGGCCTGCAGTATGCCAGGCTTCCCTGCCCTTCACTGTCTCTTGGAGTTTGCCCAAGTTCTTGTCCACTGAATTGGTGAAGCCGTCCACCCATCTCATCCTCTGCTGCCCCTTCTGCTTTTGTCTTCAATCTTTCCCAGCATCAGGGTTTTTTCCAATGAGTTGGCTTTTTGCATCAGGTGGCCAATGTATTGGAGCCTCAGCTTCAGCATCAGTCCTTTATATGCATATTCAGGGTTGATTTCCTTTAGGATGAACTGGTTTGATCTCCCTATAGTCCAAGAGACTCTCAAGAGTCGCCTCCAGCACCACAGTTTGACAGCATTGGTTTTTTTTGGTGCTCAGCTTTCTTGATGGTCCAACTTTAACATCTGTACGTGACTACTAAAAATACCATCACTTTGACTGTGCGAGCCTTTGTCAGCAAAGTGATGTCTTTGCTTTTCACTTAATTGCCATTATTTTAATAATATGAAGATACAAGCACTGGGAAAAGATGAAGATTTGTAATAACAGCTTTGGGGATTGTTTGCCTTATTTCAAACTCTAAAATATCTGCTCCTTTATAAGATAGAAAGGTCACCCAAGCGCCTGTTGGGATATACAGAAAATACATTGGAAATTTGTAAACCATCCACTTTCAAGAAGACTCTACAAGAATAGCTGTAAGAAATCTAAATAAGGACTACACAAGGGCATCACTCTTAAGATTTACAGTGCTCTTAACCTACATGCTTGCTTTTCTCAAAGCAGCCAATTCTCTCTATTAAGAGCTATAATTAGATCTAACTGCTTTCTCTGTAGGTGGCTCACATAGTTTTAAGGCTTTTACCTCTGAAAACCCCAGATTATGTCGGAGTCAAGATACCTCTGTCTCCCCCCTGCAGATACACGTGCCCCCCCCCCCCCCATAGAGCCATCTTGTAGTTTGGCTGCAGTTTTGGGTCCTGGAACATTCGGTAGGAATGTTTTAGTGATTAGATGTGTTGAGCAAAAGCTGAGGCTTGGAGGACATTCTGAGAACCAACTTTCCATAGTTTCTGAAGAATTGCTCCTGTTCATAAGACCTCAGAGCCTCGTGTTTAGGAGAACCGGTATCCAGCAAAATAACCCTAGTTCTTGTCTTTGATATCCAATTCTCCTTCCTACCCAGAGCAACAGGAAATTGGAGGAAGTAAAGAGAAGCTGGCAGTACCCACTGGTGTCTTAGCTTTAACCTCTCATTACAGAAAGTGCTTTTTGGTTTTAAAAGGAAAGTCGCTTTTATCGTAAGATTGTTTTGAACAGCTCAGGCTGTGCCTTGTGTCTCCTTGGGGCGTCCGTGAGCTCAGTTGGTGATACTGTCAACAAAGAGAGACTGCAGAGCCAGGGCTGACCTGTGGCGCTTCCGGGCCCACCCCCATCCCACCCTGGCCCCTCGCTTTTAAACATGGTTGAGTTCTGACTCGGCGCAGCAATAAAACTCCCCCAGTAGCATTTTAGAAGCTTTTAAAAGAATGCCCCTCTAGAATGTCCTATTACAGTGGTGATTGTTATTGCTGTTATTTCTTACTGTGTAGCACGAGTGAAATCTCCCCTGGGCTATATTGAGAAATACCCACCATAGATCATAGCCATCACTTCATTTTCTGCCATAAAGGCATTCTGACTTCTGTCTGCTATCCTGGTTGGCAGTGTCCTCCTGTGGAAGACTTGACTGTTCTAAGACCTTGGAGGCTGAGGAATGGGGGATGGAGCTGAGTTTCCTGTGAAACAGCATCATGGGGAGTGACCTCTACTGGAAACTAACAGTCCTCATTTCCCTATTGTCTTGTGGATCCACTTCTTGGGATTTAGAATTAGGTTCCCCGAGTAAATCAACAGAGCTTGGAACAGAGTAAGACAGACCTTTCTGGGGAAATCCCTGAGCAGGACTTACGTTCCAGGTACAGAGACCTAGGAGGAAAGACAAAGGTTACTACGTTTGTTTGCTCATCTCTGTTAGGACCACGTTAAGTCTGAAAGGGCCCCGGCCCTTCCTCACCATCTGCCCGGGGTTCACCTACACCCTCTGGGCATGCCTCCTCACCACCATGCAAGCCTCGGCTTACTCTTCTCAATGTGTAGTGTGTATAAGGGCTTCCCATGTGGTGCTAGTGGTAAGGGACTCACCTGCCAATGCAGGAGACGCGGGCTCGATCCCTGGGTTGGGAAGATGCCCTGAAGGAGGGCACGGCAACCCACTCCAGTAGTCTTGCCTGGAGAGTCCCATGGACAGAGGAGCCTGGAGGTGTATGCTCCATAGAGTCGCAAAGAGTCAGACACGACTGAAGTGACGTAACACACACATGTATGAATCACTGTTTTTGGACCTTGTTTTCTCCTTTCTCACCCAGAACAAAACTCTCATGTGATGGTAGCTTGTCACTTTTAAAAATTTCACCGTGTTTAAGAGTATTTAAAAAATAATATGTATGCACCCCTGTTTTATCTTCATCACCTATGCATGGCAATAGAATTAGCATGTTTCATTTTTACTCCAAATCACCCAAACACAAACTTCTTGTGGGCTTGGTGGAGTCAGTGTCCCAGTTTTCCAGGCCCTGCCACAGGCACATCCCCCATCGGATGCATGGGGTTCTTCCCTCCAGACGTCTCACCTCACCACCGTGCTGCGGCCTCTGCCCTGGTGAGGGTAACTGCTGCTCCTCTGGACACCGGTGTGTTTTTGCTGGTGACCAGCTCAGATGACCCCAACGTGTGCCATCTTCCCAATTTTCTCACCTCATGGCCAAAAGAAGTTCTAACTTTTACAAGACTTGACCAAATTCTTAGAGATAGTAGAAGTAATACAGGAAAAATAACCAACAGAGGAGCCTGCTGGCTACAGTTCATGGAATCCCAGAGTCAGACACGACTAAACAACCAACACCTCCCTCTAGAAGCTGCTTGTAACTGCCAGGTCTCGCCTAATCTCAGAATCCTTGCCTAGCTCATGCTGGCCTCCAGGTGTGGAAGGCCTATCTACCCCGTCTCAGTGGACATCTCTAAAATGTCTCACCGTACCAGAGTCTAGGCCCCTGTGCTTCCCTGGTCCCAGAGGGAGAAGAATTTCTCTCTCCTCTCCTCTGAGGTGCAGCTCACTTGGGATTAACCCATTTTTTCCCCTTTGGTAATAAATACCAGCTTTTGTAGAAAGAAACATAACTTCTAAAGACTGGATACAACACAGGGTCGCCCTGTACAGATGTCCAAGGGGTTCACTGCACAATGGCGCCGACCTCTAAAAGAATATTTGTGGTGCAGCCATATGGTTACTTATTTGTGAGCCAGAAGCTACACTCCCCAGGCCCCCACATCTAGACAGAAACAGGGAGCAAATTCAGGGTGAAGTCCATGCAATGTGAGTAGACATGTTCCAAGTCCCTTCTTGGCCAGTATAGCGGGAAGTATGACTTCTCCTCTCTGTCTTTTCCTTCTGTGGTCTGGGAGGAGAGAACTGAAAACCCAGGGGTCGGTGAAGTCCTAAGATCCAAGGAAACTGGGTCTCTGAACCATCTGGGGCAGGAAAGCCAATCAGGTTACCAGAACACTTGTATGGGACAGGTAGACAAATCCATTTATACTGTCATAAGGAACTGAAAATTTTACTGTTTATTTATTAGAGTGACTATTGTGAGTAGAACTAGTTCAGTCTGAAATGTATTTATTTGTAACTTTGCCTCCATTTGGGGCATTTGAAAAAGCAATATAGAGGGACTTGCCTTAATCACTATAACTTAAAAGCACCCTCTGTAGTGGTCTTTGCAGAAAAAGAAAGCCAAAACAAATCCAGGAATCTGCCCCAAGGACAGAGTATATTCTTCATGGTAGAATGCAGAAACCCTTTATTTCAAATATTCCAGTTGAAAACAGAAAGTCCAGGGTCTCTTTATACATATAACCTTACTTACTCAAAATCCTTCTTTGCCAAATTCTACTTTGAATTAAATTATATATTCTTTGTCTCTTAAAAAAATGATCCAGTTCCCAAACATTTTAAGATTTTTTTTCTCCTAAATGTTCTAAATTAAATTATATATTCTTTGTCTTTTAAAAAAATGATCCAGTTCCCAAACATTTTAAGATTTTTTTTTTCTCCTAAATGTTCTAAATGCTTGACCATCAGCTCACTTAGTGAACCCCAAAGCCTGGGATGTTTGGAAGCTGTATACCATTTACCAAGGGTAAATGCCATGGGATGCCAAGACCCAAGGCTGCCACGTCCAGAATATTGTCTGAGATGGATTCAGCTCTCCTTCATACCAAAGGAAAGAACAGAAGTTTGCCAGCTAAGATGAGATCGGTAATGAGAAGAGGGATTCTTTCAGGAATAAATCTGGTTTTGAGAAATAGCTTCTTAGGAGGAAAGAAAGCCTTTTGAAAAAGATAGGAAGGAAGATAAGAAGTGTCTCAGAATACTGTGAAATAAGAACTGACTTTCATAAGGCTCGAATGTATGAATCATTTCACTGCTCGTGAGTCACATGGGGGAGATGGCAGGATAATAGAAGTGGGGTCTGGAGAGCAGGAATAAGAGCTGCTCTGACCCACAGGCCCGAGGATTGAGGGGCCCCAGGACCCCAGCTGCTCTCCAGATGCATGTCACTTGGAATATACCCTGACTTATTACGTGTATTTTTTTTTTGTTTAAAATATTTACTACATTTTTTATCCTTCTTTGCAAATAAAATATAAATCCTTTAAAAAGATTTTTAAAGACATTACAGATAATTGGAAGTTACATTTCATCAGCCCTAGATTCTTGTAAACCTTTTGCACTATTTCCTTAAAGTTCTGAATAATGAAGTCTTACCCTTAATGAGTGCATTTTCTCAGCACGATTTTTTTTTAATGGTCTTACAGTTTGACTTTTTTTTTTTTTTTGACATGCAGTTGAATCTAACCCATGGGTAAATTAGTGGGCCTACCGCCCTAACCAGGATTCAGAAAGCTTCCTCGCCTCACATTCCTGGCACTCTCCCTTCATAATCAGCCCCTGCTGGGCTCCTCTCTCCCGGCACCGAGCGCCGTGGGTCTGCTGTCCATTCCTGCCGCCGCCTTTTTGACTTTGCTGCAGGAGGAGAACAGTGTAGGAGGGATCTGTCAAGACTCGCTTCCTGTATTCAGCATGATGCCTTTGAGATCCACCCACGTCCTTGTGTGTTTGCATAGCTGGTCCCTGCCAGCACTCAGTAGGGCTCATTGTATACAAACCCCACTGTGTGAGCATTTACTCCTTGAAGGGCACTTAGATGTCTCCAATTTCTGACAGTTATGACTAGAACTCCTGTAAGATTTTAATGTGCTGTGTTTTGTGTAAACGTAGGTCTCCATTTCTCTCTCTCTCTCTTTTTTTTCCAGAATTTGATCATTTTGTCCATCCTTCCGTTCTGAAACTCTCTTCTGGGACATTTAAATATCATGCTTCTCTAAATCTCTGACCTTGTCATTGTTGTGTTGGATTTCTTTTTATCTAGTAATATATTTTTAAAAAGATTTCCATATCTCTGTGTCTTTATTTTTTTCCCTTGCCAGTCTTCCATGGTTTTGGCAACTATGTTTAAATTCAGAACAGTGGGTAAGAATGTGAATTTTTGTCTGCCCAAGATTAACTTCAGAGGCAATCACAGAGTACGATGTGAACTACCGTCATCCCCTTTTAGGAGTTTGCCCGTAAGCTATGAAGAAGAAAAATTCAGCAAATGGATTGAGGAAGCTTGAAATCTAAATTGGATAAGGAGGTAACACAAACATGAAGAGTCACGAATAATGGAAAGTTGATAGGGTCAGTGGATTGAAGGATCTGAAGAGGCTGAAGAATTATTCAAGTGAGATTACTTAACGGATTGATCTGAGAGTAGAAGATGGTGATCAGAGCATGCTTGGGTATTCTGGAGATTATGTCCAGTTATTGGTAGTGACAAGACTAAGCCAGATGCTCTCTGTGCTTCAGAATCAACTGGGAAGAAACTGTAAATACAGGTACCCATGCTTTACCTTCAGATAGGCTAATTCAGCTGATTCTGCTGGGGCCACAGCAACTATTAGGGATTGAAAACCTTTGCTCTGTCATGTGACCTTGAAGAGAAGGACAGAGGATTCAACCATTTGAGCAGAAAAAGAGATTTGAGGTCAGATTGGGTGAATGTTTTAACGTACATGTTGTGGTCACAAAAATGAAAGTGTTAGTTGCTCAGTCGTGTCCAATTATTTGTGACCTCATGGATTGTAATCCACCAGTCTTCTCTGTCCATGGGATTCTCTTGGCAAGAATACCAGAGTGGGTTGCCATTTCCTTCTTCAGGGGATCTTTCTGACCCAGGGATCAAACCTGGGTCGCGTGCATTGCAGGCAGATTTTTTTACTGTCTGAGCCACCAGGCTGCCCATGGAGTCACAGTTTTAATGTTTGAATTGCATTCACTAACTAGACAAAGATTTTTTTCTTGAAATGTGAGTAGTAGATTTCTTCATTGATATCCAGCAACTCTAGAAGGTGGGTCATTATTACATTTTTAACTAAATAGGTTCAAAACTCACTGAAACGCCTCATGTGAATACTTTTTAAACGGAATGGATTTTAATTCCAACTATGTTTAAGTGTGCAGATATGACTTTATTTATGACACCGTTTTTTTTTTAAGAAAGCAATAAAGAAATGAAAACACTTCCAAACCTCTGTTTTCAAAATGTTCTCTATAAAACCCAAGTTGCTTCAAAAAAAAAGGGGGGGCAAGATATTTTTGTGCCTGGTAAAAAATTGCATCACCCTAATAAAATAGAGAACTTTATTTTTTTCTAAAGTATCTACTAGATTGCTTTTTTCTCTGGTAGCCGTGTGATACAGCAAAAGTCAAGCCGGTCACTATCCTGTGTGGCATTTTTGCCATATATACATATATGTACAGATATGTATGTATGTATGTATATATATTTAAATTCCCCTTTCTCAAGACTTTGCTACCAATTCGAAATTTGAGGGGGAATAAAGAAATATAAATCTACAAATTGTAAGTCATGTAAATGGTACTCCCCGGAAATTGTTCAGTGCATCTCCTATACCATCTGAAGGTCTAGAAAAGACTCACAAATTTATTAGAAGCAAAATGAGAAACCATTTAAGTTCCACAGTACTTCTAAAGTTTGTGCTATGAGTTAAACAGTGAAACTCTGTTACAAGTTTCATGACCACTCCATATTCAACTAAAGTGTTGTGGAAAGTCTGCCACATTAGAGGAGTCTTGTTTTCATAGGAGGAAGTACATCAGTGACACCTTCAGTGCTTTTTACCTCTGGCTTCAACTTCTTTGCTCAACACCTTACCCATGATTTATGGGTAAGGTTTCTCATTCTCTAACCATTCTGCTTGAGTCCTTTTTTTTAAATCTAACCAAGATAGCCACCCCATTAGTGGTTAAGTCATCCCACATAGGCATCAAATAATATTTTCTAATTCAAGAAACTATTTATATTGAGACTATAAAACTTTACTTATTGGCTTCATAAAAATATGTTTTATCATCTTCATTATTGGAAGAGAACAGAAGAAAAGCACTGTTAAGTTGACACATGCGAGAAACGTGTATCCAGCATTACAGCTAATCATTACTGTATGCATTCTGGTACCTGCTTCCTCGCATCTTCAGTAATAATTTCTATGCATCTTGCAATAATCAATTTTTAGCAAATGTGTACCAGTCTATTGCCATATCATTCTCTGTGTATGATATCACTTTTTAAAAGTAACTTTACTCACTTAGTTATTACTTATTTCTGGCTGTGCTGTGTCTTCGTTGCTCTTGCATGGGTGTTTTCTGACTGCTCGAGCGGGGCTGCGGCAGGGGCCTTCTCATTGCCATGGGTACTCTTGGTTGCGGCAGGGGCCTTCTCGTTGCCATGGCTGCTCTTGGTTGTGGTAGGGGCCTTGTCATTGCCATGGCTACTCTGGCTGTGGCAGGGGCCTTGTCGTTGCTGTGGCTACTCTTGGTTACGGCAGGGGCCTTCTCATTGCCATGGGTACTCTTGGTTGCGGCAGGGGCCTTCTCGTTGCCATGGCTGCTCTTGGTTGTGGTAGGGGCCTTGTCGTTGCCGCAGGTACTCTTGGCTGTGGCAGGGGCCTTCTCGTTGCCATGGCTGCTCTTGGTTGTGGTAGGGGCCTTGTCGTTGCCGCGGGTACTCTTGGCTGTGGCAGGGGCCTTCTCGTTGCCGTGGCTGCTCTTGTTGCAGAGCGCAGGCTGTAGGGTGCGCGCGCTGCAGTCGTTGCAGCCCAGAGGCTCAGTAGTTACAGCCCTCAGGCTGTAGAGGGGGGCTCAGCGGTTGTGTCGCACAGGCTCAGTTGCTCCGAAGAAAGTGGGATCTTCCCAAACCAGGGATCCAACCCATGTCCCCTGCGTTGGCAGGCAGATTCTTACCCAGCACCTCACCAGGGAGGTCCTCCTTCTAGCCACTTTTGTTGCCATACGAAAAATGTTCTCTTAACGTGCAAAGCTTTTAGATCATGCAATACATACCTGAATATTAAAAAAATTTTGTCGAAGTTTATTTTCATGTTCTGAATGCTTAGCTTTTAAAAATTTTGCTAGTAACAGTGCCTTCATCCAATTATTATCCAAAGTCACCAGGTACTTTATCCCTTTAGAGAAAGATTTATCATTGATGGCGGTAAATATGAATCGGTATTTCAGAAAATCAGCATTTTATTTACCATTTCAAGTGGAAAATGTCGACTCTTATTATTTTGACCTCATAATGTAGTACAAGAGTAGAACATGCGAGATAAGGTAATAGCACTCTCACTTCCTCGCTGTTCAGCCATGCTTGCGTTATTAGTGCTGTTTTAGGCTTCGCAGCCTCTGTGCAGGAAGCATTGGAAAGCATTTGCTGTGTGAGGATTCATTCCGTTAAACCTAGAGAACACATTTCGCTCCATCCTTCAAGTGTAAATCAGAATGATACTCTGCAGTCATTAGGAGGAAACCAGATTTGCGCTGATGGAGGCCCCACACTGCCTGCCCTCTTTGGGTGGGAGCCCTGTTCTCCCATCAGGAAACTGAGCTCTCTGCACACCCGAGGGACCAGCTGCCTGAATGAGGGCACCCGTGTCCACCTGCCTGGTGACTAATAGTGATTCTTTTGCTTAGACAATATTCTAACATAAACACATGGATAACCATCCGTCTAGATTCTTTTGAATACTACAGATTCAGAAAAAGTGAAGGATCCAATTTCAGTGTATAACATTATGGGCTAAATAGTTATTCCTTTTGGAGTAGATTTGCTATTTCAATGAAATCAGGAATTATAGAAACCAGGACAGTAAAACATAAATTACCTGAAAAAATAATCGCCATTCAGATTGAATCCTTACAGTTAAAATATAGCCCTACATCAGAAGTTGCATATCCAGCATTTTAAGGTCGCATGAAGTAATGCCACATTGAGTTGAATTATAATTAAATACACAAGAGTTGGATTTGATATCTTCCTCTAGCTAAATATGTCACAGTAGAATTTCAAAATGAAGCTAAGCTGCAAAATTAAATTCAGCTCATAGCTGTGGTCTGCTGTGCATTGTCATAGGTCTCCAAATTTCATTTTCATGCTATATAAACTGATAGGGATACTTAACTGGTGGAATTAGTTGAAAAGACACATCTTCACAAAAATCACTACACTAGAAACATACCAACACACCTCAGAATGTGATTATTTTCTATGATCATAATGTATTTCATGAAGCTGTACAAGATGTTAGGTGGTAAGCAGTACCCTTGTGAAAGATATAGCCTGGAAGGAAATCCTGCAGAAATTATAAAGTAAACTAGGTTACTAGGTAGTCCAGTGTTATATTTAATGTCACTTTCCTGCCCCCTCCACAGATGGAATTTTCAAGAGAAAAAGAAAGAAAATGATTTTATCATTCTCTGCCTCTTCTGTCAGTATTTTCTAGTTACTCCATCCCGGGTGTATGTTGGTTAGTGGTCTTCAGTGTTGTGTTTCAGATGTTAAGTGTCTAAAGCATGTGATTAAATGAAAGTTTAGAAACTATTTTATTTTTATTTTATTGATTTTTTTAACCTAAAATGTGTTAAATCTTTTGGATAAATGTTAAATTTTAATTGTATATTCTTCTCTCAAGGGTCTATGGATGGACAGGTAGATATACAAGGCAAGGTCTAAAGACATAGGAATACCTACCCACAGTTATTGCTTTATTCAACCTTATTCATCATTCTTCACATAATTTTGCTTTAACACAGAAATGAAAGAAAATAGCTAAAACATACTTGGCTCCTGTGGCTCCGTCCTCTCCGTTAGTGATTCAGACCTGAGAAGCCTGAGGGTGATTTTTATTTCCTTTAAGTTACTGGAATTCCATCACCTCCACTAGCTTTGTTCCTAGTGATGCTTTCTAAGGCCCACTTGACTTCACATTCCAGGATGTCTGGCTCTAGGTGAGTGATCACACCATTGTGATTATCTTGGTCGTGAAGAAGGTTGAAAATGGAAAAAGTTCTAAATGATCATTTTCAAAGTGTATATTCAGAGTACCAGGAGTACGACTTTAAGAAAGTAACCACATTGTCCCCGCTCTTAAACTCGGGCACTCTGCAAGTGCAGACAGGTCTGGAGCAATCATGCGAAGTGCTTCCGGCCGGGGTGCTTCTAGTTGGCTTGTCTCCCACTTTCTTGTCTTCCTGGCAAGGTAACAGTCTGGCCTCGACATTCTCAATCCTTCAACTTATATCTGACTCCCATGTCGTGACGAGGACATTTGTTGGTCCATCATGAGATAGCCCATTAGATGAGCAGTCAGTTTCTAACTTGGTTTAGTGAAGAATCATTTAGGAAGCTTTGAAAAATACTGAATCTGGAGAAAAGCTACATTGATACGTATTCAGTTAGGTCTGGAGTTCATTACAGAAATCTACCTAAGCACATTTCCAGGTTGAAAAAGAGACAGTTTCAAGTTTCAGTGAGGACAGTCAAAGCTTTGGTTTTTCCAGTAGTCATGTATGGATGTGAGAGTTGCATTATAAATAAAGCTGAGCACCGAAGAATTGATGCTTTTGAACTGTGATGTTGGAGAAGACTCTTGAGAGTCCCTTGGACTGCAAGGAGGTCCAACCAGTCCATTCTGAAGGAGATCAGCCCTGGGTGTTAAACTCCAATATTTTGGCCACCTGATGAGAAGAGCTAACTCATTTGAAAAGACCCTTGAAAAGCATTTCCCTACTCTGAGTCATTTGTTCCCTAACTTCCTCTGGCCAGTGGTATGGAGGGTATTTTAGCTCTTTGACCCAGAGGCCAGACAACAGAGAGGAAATGTTTGACCTCTTATTATTAGAATACTTCTTCTAGAAAACACCTCAAAGTGCATGCCATTGCATTGATTCAGCTGTATCATTTTGGTATAAAATGAACTTTTTCACCTACTCTCTCATTAAGAACCATTCCTACCTATGTGGGACAGATATAACTGTCTACCTGAGGCTATTTGAAGAACAATAGAAGACCTCGCTTTCAAGCTTTTGTGCTGGAGAAGACTCTTGAGAGTCCTTTGGACAGCAAAGAAATCAGAGCAGTCCATCCTAAAGGAAATCAGCCTTGACTATTCATTGGAAGGACTGATGCTGAAGCTCTAATACTTTGGCTACCTAATGCTCACTGGAAAATATCCTGATGCTGGGAAAGATTGAAGGGTGGAGGGGAAGAGGGCAACAGAAGATGAGTTGGTTGGATGACATCACTGACTCAATGAACATGAATTTGAGCAAACTCCGGGAGATGGTGAAGGACAGGGAAGCCTGGCATACTGTAGCCCATACAGTCACAAAGAGTTGGATACAACTGAGCAACTGAACAACAATAACAAAAATGTATCTTCCTCAAATGCCATTTCTACCCGCCTACCAGGAAGCTTCAAATTGTCCCTTCAGTCCCCTTGAGTTAAAGCTCATTGAAATGCTGAATGCTTTCTTGTTTTCATCAGCCTTCAATTCTGCTTGCAGTATCCATCATTTTGGCCAATAAAGGGTGAAATTCTCATGGTTGTTTCATAGCAAGTCAGGGGGTTGTGGTGAGGGTGTTTCAGAACCAAGGTGATCTGGAGCAGGGGCCAGGTAACAGGAGCATGAAGCCTGCCCTCCTGGAGGGAAGACGGCAGCTGTGGGCCAGAACGTGGGCACCGGTGTGATTTTGGTGGTCTCACGATTTACTTCTGCCCCAGTTGTACTGCTGTGTACACTTAAACTGGAAATGAAGGCTCAGAAAAGTTAGATGGTTTGAGAGGGCATCTCTGTGCCAAGGAGAAGGTTTGGACCCACATGAGAATTCAGACCCCGAGCATCCTTCGTCACGGTCGATACATACTATTATAAAAATGACCTGATCTCGTAGAATGCGGCCTTTGGATTTGAAATGAGAATTTCTTGGTAGTTGATATAAAACATAAATACTTTGAAAAATCACGATGAAAATATTTTGAGAATAATTGAATTTTAATAAACTATTGAAATCTTGCCTGAACATGAAAGATTTCAATCATTTCCAGAGGTTTTTTGTTTTTTTTTTTAAGGAAGGAGGGATCTTTATCAGTGTTTGATGTGATCAATTATCTTATAAAACTTGAAACAGTTCACAGATATTACACTTTCTGAAAATCCAACTCTTATATGAGGTAGAAAATTGATAATTATTGAAAATAAATGTTAAAAATGTTTTCAAAATCCTGAATGTGTTCACAATGATCAGACCTTGACTATAGCTATAAAGGAAATCAGTGCTGAGTGTTCATTGGAAGGACTGATGCTGCAGCTGAAACTCGAATACTTTGGTCACCTGATGCGAAGAGCTGACCCATTGGAAAAGACCCTGATGCTGGGGAAGATTGAAGGCGGGAGGAGACGGGGATGACAGAGGATGAGATGGTTGGATGGTATCACTGACTCAATGGAGATGAGTTTCGGTAAACTCCGGGAATTGGCTATGGGCAGGGAGGCCTGGCATGCTACAGTCCATGGGGTGGCGAGGAGTCGAACACAACTGAGCGACTGAACTGAGATAGCTATACTAGACGCTATGCATTTTTGGAAAGAATAAACAAGGGACAGTTATTGACAACCTTAAATGCAAAAAAAAATAGGAACTCAGTAATCGCAAAATCAAGGATGATAATAGATATTTGATCAATAGTAAACAATATATTGTTATATTGTTAAGTACTCAGAAGACTAATACTCAGTATGACTTAAAAGAGGGCAAGAATCTTAAACAGATTTTATTAATAGTTCATTTGGCAGCCTTTAAAGAAATAAAAGCAGTACTGTAAGACAGATGTATTTAAGTACGTTTTAGCTTCTCTTCCTCTCTGGCAGTCTTTCCCCAAGTGTGACTGAGTCTCAGGTTGTACAGCTGCTGGATGAAAGCAGAAAATCACTGGTTAATTAATTAGACTCAGTGACCACTTGGAAATGTTCTACCTGAGTCCAGATGTTCCCACGTGGGAAAAAACCTGGAGGCCATCACAGAACATGAGCTTTGACATCAGACAATCTTTATATTTCATTGCCTCCACTTACTAATTGTATAATTGTGGGCCAGTTTCCTCAGAGAAGTGTAGTCAATGGCGATGATAATACCATGTCCCCGAGTCATTAGGGCCCCACGTGAAATAGTGAAAGGCCTGCTAAATGCTAGTCTCTCGTCCCATCCCGTTTCACTAGGGGCTGTTTTTTGAGAAGGACCATGATTATTGCTCAACGCATCAAGCAGAGATCCTAGTCCTGTTTAGGTAGTTATCCAGTTGGCGATGTATCCAATGTATTTATAAAGAAAAATAGTCCAGGAAAAGAGAAAAAGAGTCCGTAAAAACATCCCATATGTCTCCTTTAGAAGGATGAAATAACCACAAGCCTTTAGGGAATATTAGAACCTTAGAGGAAAAGGAATGTTTCGAGCCCGTGCTCCGCTGTGTCCGGCTCTTTGTAACCCGATGGATGGCAGCCTCCCAGGCTTCTCTGCCCATGGAATTTTCCAGGCAGGACTATTGGAGTGGGTTGCCATTTCTTCCTCCACAGGATCTTCCTGACCCAGGGATTGAGGCTTTGTCTCTTGTATCTCCTGCATTGGCAGGCAGAGGGATAAGCTAATAGTAGACAAAAGAGGAAATTAGAGGAAGGTTTCAAGCAATGCAAGGCCTTCTCTGACAAGTGTCATTTTATTTACTGCAGTGACGTCACTTCTGTAATCAAACATGTCAGCCTGCAGACTAGAGTTTTTGTTGGTTGGTTGGCGTTGCTTTGATTTTTACAGTTTGGAATATGAAATAATTATTTTCTTTCTAAAAAGAGGATTTCCATTTTCTCTCAGACTATCCATGTGACTCCTGCTTGGTGTGAGGCAGCTACTAATTAAGATTTGCCTTTTTATTCCTCAGAATGTCTTAAATACAGCTAGCATTGCATTTATGATCTTATCCAGTGAAATTGGGTCTGAAAGGTTCGTTCTCTGTGTCTTTTGCCCTCTCTCATGGCTGTGTGCATTTCAGGCTACCATAGCCTCGACCCAGTCCATGCTGCAGCTTAGGGCCCTGTGACGTCTGATTTGGGATTCAGCCTGTTCCTAATAAGAAGCGAATTTCTGGGTAGAGGAGACAGTAGTTTCTACAGAGAAGGGTACAAAACAGCAAGTCTGGGAAAGTTTCCAGACATGAAAACCGCCAAGATTGACGAGGTGTTTGGAAAAAAGAGACAAACACAAGGCGACTGGAGTTTGGGGTGGGGCTTTTGGGTAGTCCACCCAGATTCATTGAGAACTTGGTTTTATTTGAATCTGGACTTTCAGCAGATTCATTTTATTGATCAGCCTTTCTAAATCCCACCCTTCTCCCGTGGCTGCATTGCTCCCAGCCCATCTCCTACCTGATAACCAGCAGCGACCCAGCTCATATCTGGGCCTTTTTAAAAGCAATTGCTACATTCCTTATGGCCATCAGTTCACTATTTAACCAAAAAAATTGTGATAGCTTCTTGTTAACCCTCAGGAGAATAACTCTATTTGCGACCTGAAGAGGGATGAAAAATGGAAATAGGGTATCTCTCTCCAAGGATCTCAGAGTCTAGGAGGGGGTGTCAAGGTCTGGGCTCCCCAGAAAGCCAAGCCTGGCTGGAGGGCTCTGTGCTGGGGGGTACTACATGCTGGCCTATGGGCCCATGTTGCCAGCCCAAGGGTCAGGACCCTGGGGCAAAGAAGGGGAGCTGGGGATGCCAATGCCTGGCCTGGCCAATGTCAAGGGCATCTGATAGCTCCGTGCAAGGGACCACTGATGATCCATCAGGAGTACTGGAGCATCTCTGGGGCAGCATGAACGGGAAAGGCCAGCATGTGAGGCCAAGTGCTAGGATTCACCATGTGCAGCTGGTCAGGGTCCACACAGAGCCGAGCAGGGGAGCAGCTGATGTTTGAGGAAGTCTGTGTATGTATGTGTTAGTTGCTTAGTTATGTCCAACTCCCTGAAACCCCATAGACTGTAGCCCACCAGGCCCCTCCATCCACGGGATTCTCCAGGCAAGAACACTGGAGCGGGTTGCCATTTCCTTCTCCAAAAGGAACTATAGAAAGAAAGAAAGTGAAGTCGCTCAGTCGTGTCCAACTCTTTGCGACACTATGGCCTGTATCCCGCCAGGCTCCTCTGCCCATGGAATTTTCCAGGCAAGAATATTCGAGTCAGTAATCATTCCCTTTTCCAGGGGATCTTCCTGACCCAGGAATCAAAGCCCAGGTCTCCTGCATTGCAGGCGGATTCTTTACCATCGAGCCACAAGCTATTCACAGATTCTGATGGAATTTTCCTAGCTAGTCCTGCTCATTTTCTAAAATCACAGTATGTTGCTGCTTTTCCGATTTTTTATTGTGTTTTAAAAATAAGTTTTCTATCTTTCGGCTTTAATAACAGAGCTAAGAGATGGTCCCCCTTATCTGGAAATGTTCTCCCATCTGAGTTTTGATTTTTAATTTGTTTTTTTCAGTAGAATATCTCAAGAGAGACTGCCCTTTGGCATTTAGGGCAGGGACAGAAACCCTCCTCTCTTCCCGCTCCTTTGACCTCCTCCTCCCCGCTCCAGGAGGGAGTTACCCGAGGGAGGCTGCACAGGACACTTGCTGTCAACCAGACCCGAAGGCCAGTCCTGCTCCATCCCTCACTAGCCTCTGAGCACTGGTGAGTGAGAGCCCATAGCTTCCCTGGGAACGGCTGTAGTGTCTTAGTCCATTTCTTGGGCAGAAATGTCCAACCTTACAGGGTTGTTGGCATGATTAAAATTAATGTATGCCCAGGTACACTGTAAACTTGGTGAAACCCGAGGCTGTGTGTGCCTGGTCCTCTCCAGAGTCTGTCCCCAGCCTTGAGAGCACTGTCAGAAGGTGGTACGGAATCACAAAGAAGGCCGCGTGAGTGCTGCCCGGCGGACAACGTCCAGAGCCTGTTCCTGGGCCCCTCAGCGGAGGGTGGCGCTCTCTCTAGGGGAAAGCTTCTTTCTCTCTGACCACGTACAAACACAAGCAGTGGTTTCCATACAGTCAGCAGGTCTGTGTGTCTGGTTCTTTCCTGTACCTTTACTGTCTCTCTCTCTCTCTTTTCCTTCTTCATCTTTGCTGAGTAGGTAATTAGTCTATATCTAAACTCTTCTCACAATAAAAACGTTCTTCAGTCTCGACCCCCTATTTCTAATTTAACCACAAGGCATATTCCATAATGTCAGTTCCAGATTAACCCCCCAGAGTTCTGTAGTTAGCACTAGGAACATTCTTCATAATGAGACTTATCAGTGCTCCTAGTGAGAATTAAAGTAGATGGAGTCCATGAAAACATTTATCACTGTCCCCAGCACAAAGTATACTATCAGTTATTAATAATTAATCACTACTTTTTTAATTGCCTTTCATTCACAGACCAGAAGAATATTTAAATAGCGCCTCTGATATCTTTTCTCTGCAATTAATATAAAATATTGATAGTCCTCTGATCATGAGGCATATAAAATATTACTTTGGTAGATGAGTAAATAAACTGTGTTAAGCTTAAGCTGGCAATTCTGACTCAGGCCAACAAAAGGAAACAGTGCCATAAATAATTCCAGAGAGAAGAACATGAGATAGTTATGTTGAGTGGACGTGAGTGGGGAGTGTGTAAGATAATTCATCTGGCTTTGTTTGATGTGACCTAATATGTATAAAACTAGTCCGCGTGTCTAATTGAGTACAAAGTTAAAGCACATTAAAACACGATCCTCTCCTTCTCTTTGTAGCCTGCCACACTTGGAGTCTGTATCACTAATTTGGTTGATCATGTGCTAAGCTGTGGGTGGGCTTCCTATAAGGTCATCTTTCTCTGCACTACCTGTCTTCTCAAATGTATTGTAGGCACCAATTGGACAGGTCCAGATCTTAATATTAGATCCATTCCATAGCTGGTCGGCATTTTGTTTCATTTTGTTTGTATGGAAGAAATGCTCAAATCTATTTCTTGGTTGAGTAAAAAGGGAAGGAAAGAGATAAGAAAATAGGTCTGAAATCTTGTGAAATCAGTTCATAAACTAAACTGAAACCTCGTGGATAATCTGAGTCAGTGCAGCTAGATGGCCCTGGTTCCTGAACCATTTGAGACCTGCCTTCACTTCTCCCATTCATAGACTCCTTGTCCAGATCCCCAGTATGTGCCAGAACTGGGGTCGGTCCAGGGAGAAGACAGTAAATAAATCTGCAGGAAGATGAAAGGGAGTTGATGGATTTTGAGCATTACTTTGCTAGCATGTTGAAATGCTAGTAGTTTGAACATTCTTTGGCATTGCCATTCTTTGGCATTGCCTTTCTTTGGGATTGGTATGAAAACTGATCTTTTCTCTTTCTTGGCATCTTTTGCTTTAGAAAAATGTAAAATGTGGTTCAGTCCCAGTGAGCTCCACATTATTTTTTATTGCCATTTATAGGGTATGTGAATGCTGGACAGCAAATTTTTTTAAATGCAATTTTAATTATATTACACTATAAAAGCTCCATGGACAGAGGAGCCAGGTGGGCTATTGTTCACAGACTTGCAAAGAGTCAGACATGACTGAGCACAGTTCAGTTCAGTTCAGCCGCTCAGTCATGTCCAACTCTTGGCAACCCTGTGGACTGCAGCACTCCAGGCCTCCCTGTCCATCACCAACTCCCAGAGTTTGCTCCAACTCATGTCCGTCAAGTCAGTGATGTCATCCAGCCATCTCATCCTCTGTCGTCCCTGTCTCCTCCTGCCTTCAGTCTTGCCCAGCATCAGGGTCTTTTCCAGTGAGTTAGTTCTTTGAATCAGGTGGCGAAAATATTGGAGTTTCAGCTTCAGCATCAGTCCCTCCAGTGAAAAACCTTACTGACCTTTCAACCAGTCAGAGATTGCAATCCCTTTTCTCAATTTTTGCATTAGCTATTTTTGGTCCCATATAATTTTGTAACTAAATAATAATACACAAATACTTTTTTAAATTTTGTGGTCAACTTGGACTTTTTCAACCAAACTATGATTTCCTAGAGAGCAAGACTTATGCTTTGCATTCATCTACATTTTCTATCTGCCTAGCTTAGAATAGAATCTTATAATCAGTATATACTTGTTGGATTAAAGCCTGTACTATGTCATTCTATGCAGTGCTGTTCCAGATCATGGGTCTGGGCTTGAGAGAGGCTATCGCAGAAATAGCCTCATATTCATCAATTTTTATCAGGGATAAAGGAGGTTCAACCCACTTGGGTCTCAAACTGTTTCAAGTACAAAGTCTACCCACAACATCTTACTAAAATCAGAAACTAGAAACTAGAACCTAGTTCTCTTGGGAATAATGTGTGCCTAACTCTGCAACATCAGACATTTCCTTACAATGGCAAGCTGTATCCGCTATGTCATTAATCTAAATAGCTGGCATCATCACCACCTTTTCCTTTTACCCTCATCATCATCTTTTCATCTGTCGAAAGTATACTTTCTCATGACCTTCTTGTAGACCAGAGGCCAGGCCAACAGTGACTGTGACCAACTCATGAGCTAAGAATAGATTTTACATATTTAAGAGGTTGTAAGTTTCTTTGTTTATTTAGTAATAACACAGTGATACCTGAAAATCTGCAGGTTTGGTTCCAGATCACCTCAATAAGAGCAAATATCCCAGTGAAGTGAGTCCCACAGATTTATTTTAGTTAGTTTCTCAGTGCATATAAAAGTCATGTTCACACTATACAGTAATCTAGTAAGCGTGCCATTACCTTATATCTAAAAATCAATGTAGATATATTAAGTGAAAAATAATTCATTGCTAAAAAATCCTAACCATCAACCTGAAAATGCAAGGCTGTTGCAGAACTTTGATTTGTAGGAAAACACACACACACAGTTATCAGTGAAGTGCAGTAAAGCAAAGCATGACAAAACGAGGTGTGCGTATGTAGAAAATTCAGTTTCCAGTGCCCATAAATAAGGTTTGGAAGGACACAGCCCCACCCATTTGTTTCAGGTTTCCGCAGCTGATTTTGAGCCACAGCAGTAGTTGAGTAGTTGCCACAGAGACTGTAGGCCCTCAAACCCTAAGATGCTTGCCATCAGATCCTTTCAAGACATTTGACAGGAGAGAAAATGAAGCTAGAAACTACTAAGTCAAGATCAAAGACAGGTTTCCAAGGCTTTATAATCTCAGGATGAAAGATGGAGAATCATCTCACAATGCAGAGCAGATATATACATTACAGATATGAAGACTGATGACTTACGTGTATACACCTTGTCCACTTTCTGCCAGAACATCAGGGCCTGGATCATCGTGAAGACCCTCGTGGGCTGGGGAAAATTAACGAAAACTTTTTTCAGAATCTGAGTTATTTCCAGAAGTTTATGTCAAATAGCCATGCCTACGCTCCCCGTAGGCAATTACAGCACTCCTTCCAGAAATTGTGTACCTTAACGTGTTCAAGTTTCCCATGGACTCCAAGCCCCACCCCACCTGGTAATGCCTTAACTTGGGGGAGGAGGCGAGACTGGTGGGGATTTCTACCCTGGCTCCGCTGCCGCTGTTCTGATGACTGGGTTATTTATCATCAGATGCAAATCACCTTCACTATTTCCTCCAGGAAATATCACATTCAACTTTGAGAAATCACATAAGTAGGTGATACCCAAACTCATTTTTCCTGAAGAGTAGGACACACCCACAGGAAAAGGGAGGCATACTTGTTAAACATAAATTATTTTCCAGAATTTTTGTATCCGATTCATTCATATTTGTGAGCTCTGAGCAGTTTGTTAATGTAAAAGCTTAGAAACAACAGTGCAGAACTGTTCCTTATTTTTAAAAAATCAATAGATGTTAATGACAAATAGGAAAGCAGAAATCTGTATCATATTCATATATATATTTATATATAAAATCTTGTGGAACATTTTTTTTCTTCCTTTGAAACAATCTTTTATATTAGTCTTCTCCCTTAAAAACTGAAAATTCTTTTGGGATAAATGTGTTGTAGAAATGAACAGTACAAAAGTAGTTGGAATAATTGCAGGCAAATAATTTCCAACTTACACACTCAAGTCTCTTTATTTTGTCCGATGTTTTTCTTACTTTGAGACACTGCTGATAATGTTAGCCCAAAAACAGCTCGGTTCTTTATGACCTTTACATTTAGGTCAAAGTCAGTTTATCTTGTACAGTAAAATAGGAGTTTGTAAAGGTCTGGTTACTTACGCACGTTACTGTGTTATTTGTAATCTACCATGACTATTGCTATATAGTCATGAACCCTTGTGTCCTTGACTATCATACTCTTTCTCTTGAAAAAAAAAATTCACAATTCTGCTGAGTCAACCTCAAGATCTTACTGGCTTTATTCATTGTTCACAGATCAGGCAATATAGCATCTAGCAAGTGGAAACCCGCTAGGGGGCGTGTGTCTGTGCTCACTCACTCTGCCATGTTCAATTCTCTGCAACCCCATGGACTGTAGCCCACTAGGCCCTCATCCATGGACTTCTCCAGGAAAGAACACTGGTGTGGTGTGCCATTTCCTCCTCCAGGGGATCTTCCCGACCCAGGGATCGAAACCATGTTTTCTGTGTCTCCTGCACTGGCAGCCGGATTCTTTGCTACTGAGCCCCAGTGAAGCCCTAATTGAAAGGCATGACTAAGCAATTACCCACTGGGTACAGAGCTGTCTCAAGGCCACCAGCTGTCATCTTAGGACCCCTAAGAGAAGAGCGGTGTTCTTTCTCCTCTGAGGGGAGCAAGGATTAGAACAGAGGGATGGCTCTCCCAGAAATCGAGAGAACGTTACACCCAAGAGAATGCTGTTTCAGACTCACTCTGAAACGGAAAGTACATGGGCTCCATTAGCATCCTTAAGGGAAGAGGCAAGAGGGCGATACTCAGCAAGCAGAAGTCTCTGGGTTGCTCTGACCTTTACTACCTTGGTGGACAGAGGGTTCCGAGAGCATCAGAATCTCTCCGAACCACATGGCATATCCATTTTTCAGAGGGTGCGCAGTCAGTCAGTCAGTTCAGTCATGCCCAACTCTTTGGGACCCCGTGGACTAGACGGTAGTCCATGGAATTCTCTAGCCCAGAATACTGGAGTGGGTAGTCTTTCCATTCTCCAGGGTATATGATATCTAAATGATATCGAAATGATAGAATATGTTCAAAAAGACTCAATTGCTTTATCAAATATCTTCTGTACTGATGACCTTCTAGTTCTTTTGTTCTATTACCAGTACCTTCTTTCCCTGTAGAGAAACTTACACATGGAAAGCAATGATGGTAAATATGTTTGTTTTTTTTTTTTAATCCAGTTGCACCTGCTAATGCAGTAGATGTGGTTTCGATACCTGGGTCGGGAAGATCCCCTGGAGGAGGAAACGGCAACCCACTCCAGTACTGTTGCCTGGAAAATCCCATGGACAGAGGAGCCTGGCGGGCTATCATCCAAGGGATTGCAAAGAGTCAGCCACGACTGCTAGACTGAACACACACTTGAGCACATGTGTGCTATCAGACCCTCGGTCATTTGTTACAGGCTGTCTACTGAGTGGCTTTTTGTCAACATGATAATTGGGTTCTACAACAAAACTTGTCTGGCTAATACCTGGTAGTCATTTAACACTTACTCAATGTTAAAGTCGTGGAAAATTTGCTTCTCCAAGAAGTTTTATCTTCACCTTTATAACTTCACACCTTGGCAGGAGACTCGAGTTCACTTGAAGTTACCGTTTTCTGAAGTCGCACTTGAACTACTATCAATGAACCCGAGAGACCAGGCCAGGTATAGAAGTGGCAGTATTAATAACACAACACTTATATTGTTATTTTTCGAACTGAGTTTGCTAGAACTGCTTTGAGCCGATGTTCTGTTTATATGACTGTGTCTAAAAATGTTAAAATAAAAGGATGTTAAGTCAGTGTGTACATATGTACACACACACAAAAACATCCTTCTGTGTCACTGATAATGCCATTTGAAAAAATATCTCACTCATTTGAAGCAAGTAGAGAGAGACTTGCTTACACTCATGTGAGCCCCTCTTTTGGAATAGGACACACCTGTTCAGTGTGTGAACCACACTGAAGTGGGTGGTTGGCAAGCTAGGGTCCATGCACCAATCTAGTCCACAGAGTGGTTTTCCAAATGAAGTTTTATTGAAATACAGCCCAACTCACTCATCTATGGTTGCTTTCCTCCACCAGAGAAGAACATATGGTCCACAAAGCCAAAACATTTACTATCTGATCCTTTACAAAAATGCCTGTCAACCCCTGATCTCAGCAAATGCACATTAGTGTTAGCAGTGACCCTAAAGACAGCCTGACCTTCAAGAAGGAGTCACTTCTAATGTATATAAACTCTGCTATCTTGGTGCTTGGAATCTTCCATTTTCTGTTGTCACGGAAAGAAGGGAGAAAGGAGAAACAGATGGGTAACTTTGGTGTTACGATGCACCTCAGAAGAAACCAGCAAACCAGAGATTTAGAAACCTAGAGATCTCTTTCCCCTGTGATTACACCCTGGGGAGAGGGGGATGTGTATTTGTAAAAATATATTGAAAATGTTTCATGTTTCGTCAGTTCCAGTCACTGTTAATTATAAGTGTGTATTATAATTGCTCCAGTCATGTCTTTTTTCGACCCTAGGGACTGTAGCCTGCCAGGCTCCTCTGTCCATGGGATTCCCCAGGCAGGAATACTGGAGTGGGTTGCCATGCCCTCCTCCAGGGAAACGTCTGACCCAGGGATCAAGCCCATGTCTCCTGCATTGTAGGCAGATTCTTTACCACAGAACCACCTGGGAAGACACACTTATTATAAGCACCACCAAATTAAAAACAGAAACACTTTGAATGTATATCTTCTAATAGATTAAATCTAGTATGTTCGATAAATTTATGTGGAAGATTGAAAAAACAAAAAACCCTGAGTCACATTACAGAAAGCATATACAAGCACGGTTGAAGTTCAGTGGAAGATAGAGTTCATCTTCTATCTTAATCTGGAGAATGTTACCCAAAGAACTATGTCAGAAAGTTTATATATGAGCTGTACGGGGTAGTGGCGGGGAGCACTCAGCGTGAAGACATGGTGGGCATTATTAGGCTTCTAAGCTAATTACAAAAAAGAATGCATTTCAAAATGTGAAGAATAGCTGCTGTTGTCTAACCTCCTTTTATCAGTGAAGAAAGGGAGTTTTCAGGGAAGGACTATGATGCAACTGGCTGACTCATCCTGTCGGTGGGAGAACCAGAAGCACTCAGACTGCAAAAGCACCGCCCCTTTCATTTTGCCTACTGTTCTGTGACTGTTTATAAAAACTCTGAAGTATTGTTAGGTAGCACATGCTTTATACTTGTGAGAAGGTTGAGAAAACTAATTAGAAAATAATCCTATATGTCAGGGCCTCCCTGGTGACTCAGATGGTAAAGAAACTGCCTGCAATGCAGAAGACCCAGGTTCAGTCCTTGAGTTGGGAAGATCCCCTGGAGAAGGGATTGGCTGCCCCTTCCAGTATTCTTGCCTGGAGCATTCCATGGACAGAGGAGCTGGGCGGGCTATGGTCCATGGGGTCGCAAAGAACCTTACATTCTGTTCAGTCACTCAGTCATGTCCGACTCTGCGACCCCATGGACTGCAGCACACCAGGCCTCCCTGTCCATCACCAACTCCCAGAGTTTACTCAAACTGATGTCCATTGAGTCGGTGATGCCATCCAACCATCTCATCCTCTGTCGTCCCCTTCTCCTCACGCCTTCTCTCTTGCTCAGCATCAGGGTCTTTTCAAATGAGTCAGCTCCTCTCATCAGGTGGCCAAAGTATTAGAGCTTCAGCTTCAACATCAGTCCTTCTGATGAATATTCAGGACTGATTTCCTTTAGGATTAACTGTTGAGTTTCCTTGCAGTCCAGGGGTCTTTCAAGAGTCTTCTCCAACACCATAGTTCAAAAGCATACCCCCTCTAAAAACCACACTAATTTTATGGAGTATTTGAAGAGAAACTGGAATCCGTACAATTAGGTATTCTCATTATAGAATGGAGTATATCCCTTCGCTTAATCAAATCTACCTGAAGGTTCCTTAATGGAACTTTACAGTTCTTTGATAAGTTGCCTTTGGTCCCTTGTGATAAATGTACACGAGCGTGTCATCTTTAACATTTTTCCTCTTGTCTCCATTCCATGATGATCTTTATACCTCTTATTTCTGAATCTTTTTTTTATTGTACTGTCCACGACATTTGGTAATATACATTAAACAGTAGGAGTGAAAATAAACATTTTTGTTTTGTTTCTGACTCTGAAAGAAACGTGTCTAAAGCTACTTCATTAAATGTGATCTTTCCTTGCAAAAGGAAGAGGATCCCTTTTGATAGATGCATCTAACCATGGTAGGGAAGTTCCTTTTTCTTCCTACCTTTGCATCAGCCTCGTATACCTGTGTATAAACTTACATGTGAGTGTATGCTCGACTGCTCAATCGTGTCTGGCTCTTTGCAGCCACATGTACCGCAACTGTCCAGGCTCCTCTGTCCGTGGAATGTTCTAGTCAGGAATACTGGAGAGGGTTGCCATTTCCTACTTCAGGGGATCTTCCTGACACAGGGTCGAATCTGTGTCTCTTACGTCTCCTCCATTGGCAGGCAGCTTCGTTGCCAGCTGCACCACCTGGGAAGCCGCGTCTATAACTCTGTCTGTCTTGTGTCTCTGTCTATCTGCACTGAACTATGTTTTCTCAGCATCTTTCAAGGTAGCATTTCCAAGTATTTTCTCCTCCAGTCTATTACATTCAGGAACCACATAAACAAGTTTTCTGATTCTAAACTGTTACTGTATCCAGGGGATAAACCCTTCTTGGTTCTTTTTTTTTTTTTTCCCTTAATGTGCATTTTTGCATTTGGGTAGTCTTCTGTAAGGATTTTCACTCTATATTCTTTTGGGAAGTTGGCCTGAGACTTTCTTATATTGTTATCCAGTTATATTAGTATTAAGGTTATATTAATCTCATAATATACTAGTCTCATAATATCGGAGAAGGCAATGGCACCCCGCTCCAGTACTCTGGCCTGGAAAATCCCATGGATGGAGGAACCTGGTAGGCTGTAGTCCATGGGGTCGCTAAGAGTCGGACACGACTGAGCGACTTCACTTTGACTTTTCACTTTCATACACTGGAGAAGGAAATGGCAACCCACTCCAGTGTTCTTGCCTGGAGAATCCCAGGGGCGGGGGAGCCTGGTGGGCTGCCGTCTATGGGGTCGCACAAGAGTCAGACACGACTGAAGCGACTTAGCAGCAGCAGCAGCAGCAACAGCAGTCTCGTAATATAAGGTTGTTTTCAATATTTGAAACAAGTTATGTAAAATAAGCATTATTTGTTAAATATTATTACAATGTAAAAAAAGTCCCATTAAAAACTGTGTTGAAAGGGGGGATTATATTTGAGCTTACTCTGAAGCATCAAGTTATTGTCATTATAAGAGTGAACAATTTTTAAAAAGTGACTCCAGACATATAAAACAAACCTGTGGTTACCAAGCAGGGGAGAGGGCTGGGATGAACCGGGAAACTGGGACTGACAGGTATGCTCTGTGTTTATGAAGCAGATGACTAATGAGAACCTACTCTGCAGCACAGGGCACTCTACTCAGTGCTCAGTGATGAGCCACGCGGGAAGGAAATCCACAGTATCGTGGGTTTATGGACACATGTAGCTGATTCACTTGGCTGCACGGCAGAAACAAACTCGACACTGTAAAGCAACTATACTTGAATAAAAATTAATTTAAAAAAGAATACATTTTTAAAATTTCAGAAAGAAATTTTAAGTGACTCACTCAACCAGTAGGGATTTAGCAGTCTGTGTCTGGAGACCTTTATTAAGTTCCAGGGTGTTGAGCTAAAAATGTGTGGCAATAAATAAATGAGTTAATGGTTGTGGACATACTAAATTAATTTTAATACTGTTGGGATCCCTATCCAAATCCTAAAGGAAGGAGAAAGTAGTAAAAATGAGGAGTTGAGAATGAACGAATAAGGATGTTTCAAATTTACTCCTTGTAAACCAATTTTTGTGAACTCTAGTGGCGTATTAGAATCACTTCAGAAGGTCTTACAATTATGAATGCCCAGGCTCGAACCCAAACCATTGCTGAAAGAATTTCTGGCTGGGGAGTGATGGAAAACCAGCATCAGTTGTTTTTAAAAAGTTCCCCGGGTAATCCTAATGCTTGATAAGGACTGAGACCACTGTTCTAGATCCAAGGATAGGATATTAAATTTGTTGTGTAGGTTTCAAGAAGAATGAATATAAAGATCAGGAGAAAACCTCAAGAAATAATCCTGCTGTTGTGACTGCCTTCTACAAGGCTGTTCATCACGGGAGCTCTCTGTTTTATTCTTTACTATTTTGAAAAAAACCTTAACCTAAGGTTATACAGGTCAGATAGTAGGTCTCCAGCCTACTGTACAAATAGAACCACCTGATCACTGTGGGCTGCATAGATACAAAACACACTTTTCACAGTTTTTGTTTGCCTGTTTTTGTCCTTCACGCTCATTCCTTGTGACTAACATTTCATGATACATGCAGCAAGAAGCATTTCTCAGTTTCAGTAAATTTTTAGTGTTTAAAATTTTCAGTCCTTCTGTTTTCATTATCCTAGAGCTACCTCATATGAATTAACACTGGAAACATTTTCACTGCTTTTGCCACTGAACAGGCATGATAAGACTAATAACGTTTCTATAAAATTCTTGGAGCTGAGCATAAAAGCCTGTCAGCATTTTGCAGATTGACCAACAACTCAATGCTTTCATTCTTTGCCTTATTTATGAAATTGTGTGATATGAGCGTTTTTGAGTAAAGACTTCCTACATAATGCGATGATATCTGGAAATCTATGAGGACAGTCAGTTCTGAAAAAAATCATTCTAGTTTCTGAGAAAAAAAGTCTAAGCAACTTAGCCTTTACAAATTGGCAGTATTCCTAGCTCTATGAAATAGAGCCATATTGCACACTACAATTTCAATTTAGTGCTTGACCTAAGTCTCTGAAATATACTTGAAATAAAAGCAAAAAGCTTGCTTCCTCTAGTTTAAAAATGAAAACTGACTTTCAAAAAGCATTATGTTAAAATATGTCATTGTCAAAACTTATTTGGAACAAAACTTCCTTTTGTTGTCTTATAATCTTTCAAAACTTGCTTAACACTATTAACAAACTATTGGATTTATAGACCCAACAGTCCTTGAATGACTATCTTTAAGCTATCACTTGAATAAAATAAACCATATTCAGAGCAATACATTTCCTAAGAAGTTAGTAATATAAAGCCAGGGTTAGATCACTGGGAAAGTAAAATTGTTTTCAGTAAAAGGTTATGGTGTCTCCGAGTTCTGAAATCTCACTCCATATTTCTGTATTAATACAAAATGTATAACTTAACACCTGCTCTCTTCCAGTTCTCAGTTCTTGAATTCTTCCAACAATATAGTGAAGTCATTCTGCTACTGAAGTGGGCATAACTTCTCCATCAAATATATATGGTTTTAGGAAAACACCAGTTTCCCTTGCTGCTGCTACTGCTAAGTCACTTCAGTTGTGTCCGACTCTGTGTGACCCCATAGACGGCAGCCCATCAGGCTCTGCCGTCCCTGGGATTCTCCAGGCAAGAACACTGGAGCCATTTCCTTCTCCAGTTTCCCTTAAAGTCGACATAAAGGGAAAACAGGCAGTGATTCGCTTTCTCCTATTTCCCTGGCTGTGTTCACTGCTGCGCTTTGTTCATCGTCTCGAGTCTCTGCTTCCATGTTTCCCAACCTCTGATGCCCATTCCATGCTCACTCTGAATCCTATTAGCTGCATTTGATTAACAACCAAAACTCTTCTTTCTAAAGTTTTTCAAGTAGCTAGTACTAAATTTGCTAAATTCAGAGCTACACCTTCTGTTTTTGTGTTTTGTTGTTGTCTTTTTTCCATTCCATTGTGAGAGAGTATTTGCCATATGCTATCAGTCATTCAAAGGGCTTACACATGTATTTAATATTTCCTCAGAAAATCTAAATTATTTTAGGACAAGAGGTTCATATTACTTTTATATTCACTATAATACCTACCAGATTGTTCGTCTTGTTGTAAATTCGTATTCAATATAGCTTGAATTGAGTGTTAATCTCTATCCTCAAATCCCAGCGTTCTGCTTTTCTCAGCCTTCTTGGTTGACACTGTGTGGTTTTTGCTTCCTCTTCCATTGTCCTGTTGTGATTGCGACTGTCTGTTTCTAAAATTCCCTCTGTGATTATCGTCTCTGCCATGATAAGAAGTAAAGAAACAGTATTTGTGCAGAATTTAATATAGGTGTTTGTAGATGTTGGGGCACCAAGTGGATTTTCTCATATCATGGAAACTCCCTGGCATGAACTCTGTTGTCTTTAGGATACTGAATATTTGGAAGAGGCTGAGGGATGAATAGGCAAGGAGATCGTAAAGAAGGGTGGTGATAGGACTGACTCATCAATGGTGCGTGTTGCCGAGCACATTCTAGAGCAGAGTCTTATTAGTTTGACTGTTGCAAAATGGAGCATCTCTACTAGCAAGAGGGGTGACAAATGGGGTGAAGTGAAAGTGTTAGTCACTCCGTGATGTCCAAGTCTTTGCAACCGTGGACTGTAGCTGCCAGGCTCCTCTGTCCATGAAATTCTCCAGGCAAGAATACTGGAGTGGGTTGCCATTCCCTTCTCCAGGGGATCTTCCCAACCCAGGGATCAAACCTGGGTCTCCTGCATTGCAGGCGGATTCTTTACCATCTGAGCCACCAGGTAGGCCACAATAAATGGGATAACCTGTTAAAATTCAAAATGAAGAAATTAGACTATGTTTGTTATGGGCTTTCAGAACACCCTGGACGTTCTTGACATTGCTTCAAACTTTCTACCATTAGAAGGGAAAGTATTATCTGGTGAGAACAGCCCTTATAAAGACAAGAGAAAATGTTTGGAAACTTCAATTTTGTTGGAAATTTTTTTGTTGTTATTGTTCAGTCACTAAGTCATGTCCGACTTTTTGCAACCGCATGGACCGTAGCACACCAGACTTCCCTGTGCTTCACAGTCTCCTGGAGTTTGCTAAGAGTCATGTCCACTGAGTCAGTGATGCCATCCAACCATCTCATCCTCTGAAAGTTATTTAACCTTTCTTTTGCTTTCCACCAGTTGATTGAATATTGAGGTTTCCAACCTGCTATCTCAAATTAATTTTTCCTTAGTGGATATTAGGAAAAATATTGACAGTAAATACCCATGGTCATAAATATCCATGATCAGTTGTGAGCAATCCATTACATATGTACCCGTCTAGAGGAAAGGCTGAAACAATTCATGGATTTCTCTCTCTGAGGAAATCTTTAAGAGGTTATCATCAAGTCTAAGATATATCTATGACAAACTAAAACTATTTAATCAATTATTCTAGTTAAGAAATAAATGCCAGCCATGGAGATTTTAATGCTTTCTGGTGTTTAAGACTTGCAGTACCTTAACTGTGTGGCTGAGCCAGCTTCCTGTGGCTCAGATCACAGGGAAGGTGAATAGTCTTTCGCACCTTCCTATTTGCATTTCAGTCGGTGAGTTTTGGCTGGATGCTTAGGACCATGCTGAGGTGCTGGGTTTATGATAGTAGCTGATGATCACATAGTTCTTTGCCTGGACCAAGATACATTAAAAAAATTTTTTAATTGAAGTATAGTTGATTTACAATGTTGTGTTAATTTCTGCTGTCTAGCAAAGTGATTCAATTATATATATATATATATATATATATATGCACAATATTTTTCATATTCTTTTCCATTACAAGTTACCATAGGGTATCGAATGTAGTTCCCTGTGTTGTACAGGAAGACCTGATTGTTTATCTAGTCTATGTATAATAGTTTGCACTGCGAATCCCACGTTCCCAGTCCATCCTTCTCCATTTCCCTCTTGTCAGCCTCAAGTCTGCCCTCGACATCTGTGAGTCTGTTTCTATTTCATAGATGAGTTCATTTGTGTTATATTTTAGTTGCTCTATGTTAGTGATATCATATTCTTTTAGACCAGGATACTTTTGAGAGTCGTAGGGAATGCGATTAATAGCTGTACTGAGATAACTGTCATGAATCTGAACTGGTCCAGGTACATCAGGACTTATATAGAGTCTCTCACCCACCTCATTCTTGTCTTTTTCAAATCCAGTCACCCTCAGTTTCTTCAGTCTTTCTGAAATCATAAGGCTAACCGTGGATATAGTACTAATTGAGGTCTGCTGCTGCTGCTAAGTTGCTTCAGTCGTGTCCGACTCTGTGTGACCCCATAGCCGGCAGCCCACCAGGCTCCCCCGCCTCTGGGATTCTCCAGGCAAGAACACTGGAGTGAGTTGCCACTTCTTCTCCAACTGAGGTCTACTCAGTGTTGAAGATGAAGCGCCCCAGACAACTAAGGAGATAATTTCATTTGGGTCATTACCATGGAGAGAGCACCATTGATGAGTCTCAGATGGAAGGAAGGAAGCCTGGGGTTTTTTTAAAAGAGGCAGGTAAACAAGGGAGTAATCCTCTATTTTACTGGGGAATCATTTCCTTTGGGAGCTGGGCCACAGCTCTGTCAGAAACAAGTCCCTGACCTTGAGGTTTGCCTGCAGCCACCGAGGACAATCAGATAAGAGGGCTCCTGGCTCTTGCTTTCGCCCAACCAATTCCTGCAAATACCGTCAGTGAAAAACAGGCCATGTGCTAAAGCCGCGGTTAACTTCTCATTCCCATTTCCCTCTATTACATCTTCAGCTCGGCTCGCGCGTATCACATCAGGCATCCTCTCTGGTCTGGAAAATCCGGAAACACCGAAACCATCAAGAGAGAGACCTTTTTATGAATAATTTATTATAGTTCTTTGGCTTTGCAAAATGTCTTGGCTTCTATTAGCATAATCAGGGGCCAGTTCAGATCCCCCTGGGGAGGTGCTACTGGAATTTTGTCTGAAGCATTAGATGTAAGACATATCCATCTGGGGAAAACGGAGACGTATTTCTGAGACATACATATAGACGGAGTTGATTTTATCATGCTAAATCAGATGAGGTAAGAAGAAAATGTTTGACTGTGATTTACAATATATATTCATCCATGTAAAACTCAAAGTTTGAAAAACAAGAAGGATTTAAAGAGACATATTTTAATTTCCCTAGGCTGGTAAGAGGACTTGCAGTACCTTAACTGTGTGGCTGAGCCAGCTTCCTGTGGCTCAGATCACAGGGAAGGTGAATAGTCTTTCGCACCTTCCTATTTGCATTTCAGTCGGTGAGTTTTGGCTGGATGCTTAGGACCATGCTGAGGTGCTGGGTCAGCTTTCCTGAGGAGGTGGTGACTGAGACCCAGTGCAACAGGCCACCCCCAGCCTGCGGGCCTCTGATGATGAGCTCGGTCTCTGTTGGGGCTTGTGAAATAAGTGAGGCGCCTCGGTCTCCCCTACAGCCCCACCACCCAGCTCTCCTCTTAGATCCCCAAGCGCAGGGCAGTGGCCTTCCTCCAGCCAGCACAGTGTTTGTGTCTGATGGTCTAGCCAGAGCTTCCATCTTTAGCTTCTTCCTCCTTCCCAGGCCTTATGCAGTAGAATGTAAACTCCAAGAAGAGAGAGAGAGATGGCTTTGGTCCCGCTTGTATCCCCAGGGTTTCCAGCATGACCTAGCCCCTGACAGATACTCAACAAGTATCCATTGAATGAATTAGCAGCTAATTTTGAAAATAACTTTTCAAACATTCTGAATATTCCCTCCTTGTTTTAAACATGGAGTAAAAATCTTAGAGGGTTTCCCTGGTCGCTCAGTGGTAAACAATCCACCTGGCAAAGCGGGAGACATGGGTTTGATCTCAGGGTCGGGAAGATCTCCTGGAGAAGGAAATGGCAACCCACTCCAGTATTCTTGCCTGGGGAATCCCATGGACAGAGGAGCCTGGCGGGCTACAGTCCATGCGGTCACAAAGAGTCAGACACAGAACAGCAACTAAACCACAACAATCTTAGGGTCTACTTTTATTTCCTATTGGACGGGAAAGATAGGGCAACTCCAATAAGATGCAACAGAAGACTTAAAAATCCACTGTTGGCCTGTTTCTCCCCTCATTCTCCTCTCTTCTTCCAGTTAGTGCTAGTAACTCCAGGTGAAGTCTGTACACAAAGCCCCTTGGGAAACACCTCCTAGTGTGGGGATTGATGAAAGCTTTGGTAAGTGGGGAGTCAATGCTTGGGTTTGTTTTACAAATGTTCTAATGTCCTGGAAGAACTCAGATATCATGGGGAGTCGAGCGGAAACACCTGATTCAGCCAATATGTCTGAGAATGAGGATCGCATGGAATGTTTTAACTAAGCTGTGACTTTCATTGTATCAGGAAAGCTAAGTTCCCAGTGACTGCTAGGATCTTAATTTTCTCACCCTCACTCATAAATTTAACTCAATATCAGGGTGATTTCTGACTTTGTCCCATTTGTAATTCCTTTTACTGCAAACTCGATTTTGAAATCCCGGGGCACATAGGGAATTGCCCTGCATCCGGTGCTCCTCATGGGCGCCCTGGAGGTCTTTGCTAATTCGGGGCTGGGCCCATGGGCCTTTCCCAGAAAAGTCCTGTGCATGCCCTCCATGCTTGCCTCATGGCCCAGAAGGAAAAGGCCTCCCTAGGATGGACAGACAGCGCTGCCTCTGGACAGAGGCTGCCGGCCTGGAGCTCTGAGTGTGCTGGGCCCCATGCAGCCCCAAGGCCGCAGGTAACTGAGTCCATGGCCGAGGGCTAAGCAGCTCAAGCCCAGTCCCGTTTAAACGTTCGGTGCTTCAGAGCCCATTGATAGTGAGTCAGAGAGAGGCCGATTTAAGGCTGATTCTAGAGGGGTCTGGCAGGCTAGGAGTCCATGGGGTTGCACGACTTAGCGTCTGAGCACCTACTGTTTATTAAGCTTGTGATCCTGGCTGAGCTAGTTTAAATTCCTAGGCCTGAGTTTCCTCCAGTTCCTAGATTGTCCTAGGCACCCTTCAATCGCTCAGCTGCCTGGATGGCAGGTGACCAGTGTACAGACCGAGTAGACACAGAACATTTCCATCAAAGCAGAATATTCTGTTGGCCAGCTCCGTCAAAAGTCCCTTACGAAGGCCGTTCAGTCTTGATGTCTTAGCCCAGCCATCAGGGTCAATGTTAGCTGTTTAGCAAACTGGATAATTATTGTCTTTAAGGGTAAAATAGTCTGCTCCCATTCTGGAGACTTTTATTTCTGCTCTTACAGCTACCTTATGCGTCCGGCTATGTAAGAAAGTTTTTGACGCTGTTATCAGCAAGGAATACATTTTCGAAAGATCCCCTGTGCTCTTTCAACCTTTAAGACTTCTTTTTGTCCGCTTGGCTCTGTGCTTCTTCAAGGTGGTGGGGCAGAACTGGAACCTGCACGTTCGCCTTTATGAGGCCTGCCAGAAGCTGAGCATCCCAGCTCCTCAGCTCTGTTGCTCTCCCTTTGCCGTCGTCTCCCTCCCCAAAGCATCGCGTTCTCTTTCTGTGTCCTCATCTACACACGAAGCCTTCATTTCTAAACCTCTTTTTTCTCTTTTTAACTTTTTTATTGGAATGCAGTTGATTTACAGTGTTGTGTTATTTCCTGCTGCACAGCACAGGGAATCAGCTATAACTGTACATATATCCACTCTTTTTGAGATTCTTTCCCCATACAGCTCATTCCAGAGTACTGACTCTAGCTCCTTGTGCTATACATACAGTAGGTCCTTGTTAGTTATCGATTTTATACGTAGCAGCGCGCCTATGTCAATCCCAGTCTCCCGATATATCCCTCCTCCCCCTCGTGGCAGCCGTAAGTTTCCTCTGTCTGCGGCTGTTTCTGTTTTGCTGATAAGTTCATCTGTACCGTTCTTTTAAGGTTCTACATATACGTGGTGTCACCTGCTGTTGGTCTTTCCCTGTCTGACTTCACTCACTGTGGCCATCCCTGGGTCCATCCACGTTGCTGCAGACTCTCTTCCACGCTTGTTTCGTGGCTGAGCAACGTCCCATTGTATGTGTGTGCCACGTCTCCTTTGTCCTTTTCTCCAAGCGTGGGCATTTGGATGTCTCCGTGTCTGGCTGTTGCAAACAGTGCTGCAGTGAACACTGGGGTGCATGTGTCTTTTCAAATCATGGTGGTGTTGTTTTTTTTTTCCCGGATCCTTGCCCAGGAATGGGGTTGCTGGATCATCTGGTAGCACAAAGGCTTTAAAGCTGAATTTGCCACAGGGTGAGGACCATGCCTCAAGGCTTCTAGGCAGCTAACATCCTAGCCAGGTTTCTTGGGAGGAGAGGAGGTTCACCCAGGATGTGACCTCAGTCTGAAGCGACAACCTCACAACGGTACTTTGGCATAATGAAAATATCCCAAATGGACGATGGATTCAAGCAAGGCAGAGTAAAAGGAAGAGTTTTATTCTCAATTGTCCATGTGAGAATAAGAATAAAATAGAAAGAAAGGTTTTGAGGAGAACTGGGGACTAAAAATATTCTAAAAACTACTGCTGTCTCCGTGAAGAGGCAGAGGGGCTCCTTGGCAACTCCCTGGCTTTGGGCCCCCGCCGCCGGGAGAACCATGGCAAAGCCGGGAGAACAAAGCAAAGCCGTCATGTCAAGCCGGCCTCGGAGGTATCACATTGAGTTTGGTGTCAGACCTTCATGAGAGGCTTAAATTATGCAAGCCTTTTAAGCTTTCCCGAATATAAATTATTAACCTTTTTTGACCTTCTCTTTGTATTTACTTATCTAGGTAAAGCCAATTTAAATATGGTAGCAGATCACCCCTCAGACTCCTTTCCTCTAAGGAGCCCCTGTCATAAATAGCACTCTTCAGTAGATTAAAGATGAAAGTGCATTTCATTGAAGGAAATAGCTGACAAGATCCTGAACCCATTTTGGCAGAAAACTTAACATTCAGCCTTGATCCCCAGAAACTGTCAAATGAGAATATGCATCATCATGAGAATAAAGAGGAGGTGGCGGGGGAATCCTCCGGGGGGCCAGAGATGGAGCCCCAGGGAATCAACAAGCAGGCTCACTCTCCACTGAGGCTCATGTTTTTCACTTGGATTACCTAGCGAACACTCTTTTCTCTTGTTTGCTTTATCGTAGCTGAAATAGGAACTTGAGCTTAGCTGCATTTACGCAATCACTTAATACGTAAGTAGAGCATGGGGTGCTGTTTGCATCCTGTGGTAAGGAGTAATGAAAAGAAACTCGAGCTGGGAAGTATTAAAGTGGGCTCATTCCCTCGTCGTCCACTCTGGTGCAGCTCCGGTGACCTTTCACTGCATTTCACATCGCCTTCTGTTTTGTTTCTGGGTTGCGTTAAGGGAAATGGGGCTTGACACCTGCAAGTCTGGTGATCTTCCAAGTAAAGTTTTCTCCAGCTCTTGGCCGTCCCGAGGTGGTAGCTCCCCGGACAATCACTTAGACGTGTTCTAGCACTGGTTCCAGTTGCTGCAATGATGCGCTAATCTGCGCGTCCCCGGGACAGGCTGGTCATTCACTGTGGTGCCCCCAGTGCCAGCATGCCTCCTGCTGCTGCTAAGTCGCTTCAGTCATGTCCGACTCTGTGCGATCCCATGGACCGCAGCCCACCAGGCTCCTCTGTCCCTGGGATTCTCCAGGCAAGAGTACTGGAGTGGGCTACCATTTCTCCAATGCATGCATGCACGCCAAGTAGCTTCAGTAGAGTTCGACTCTGTGCGACCCCATGGACAGCAGCCCACTGGGCTCCTCTGTCCCTGGGATTCTCCAGGCAAGAGTACTGGAGTGGGCTACCATTTCTCCAATGCATGCATGCACGCCAAGTAGCTTCAGTCGAGTTCGACTCTGTGCGACCCCATGGACAGCAGCCCACCAGGCTCCTCTGTCCCTGGGATTCTCCAGGCAAGAACACTCGTTGACGTGCCTCCTCCCAGCATGCCTCCATCCCTCTGTAATTATACTGTCTGCACTTTCCTTTTGATTGCCTGCCTGCTTAGCCAAGGGGTTTCTTTTGAGACGCACTTGCTCTAGAGACAGAGGTGGCAAGCATTGTGGGAGTGTTTCCATTTTGGGGGGGTGGGGGTGGCTGCTGAGCCCTCCTTAGAAAGGAGAGATGCTTTCCATTTTGGCTCTTCCAGCTGTAGACAAGCAGCACCTGGCATATGAAGGGCCGGCCTGAAGATTATGGAATGTTTTTTTTTGGTATGTCATCAGATAACTTGATAAACACAAAATTGAATCGGTCAGATTTTGATGCCAGATTTTGAAATATTGGTAAAGCTCCCTTAAAACTGTCACTGCTAATAAAATTTTATAATAAGATTCATTGTATTTGCCCACTAGTATATGCCTTCTGAAAAGCCTTCTGAATCATCCATCGGATGATTTTCTATGGTCCCGAGAAGTCAGGATCAGTGGCCTCTGAATGCTCACTGGCCTTCTCCATTTTGCATTCAGGCTGCCTCCCTGAACCACAGAAGGTTTTCAAGGGTTCAAGTTCAGTTCCAAATTCAGAGGATGCCCTGGAGCATTTAGAGGTGTGGGAGTTGGGTATAAGTCTATCCTGACTGCAAACCTCATTTTTAAGTCCTCCAACAAATAGGAAGTATGTGTGATTACTCAGCCATGTCCAACTCTTTGCAACCCCAGCCCCATGTCACCTTGAACATAGCACATTTTAACACGTGTCCCGTTGCTGCTTGTGTGTCTGTGTGCTCAGTCGCTCAGTCGTGTGTGACCCTTTGTGACCCCATGGAGTGTAGCCCACCAGGCTCCTCTGGCCATGGAGTTCTCCAGGCAAGAATACTGGAGTGGGTTGCCATTTCCTTCTCCCAGAGAGCTTCCCGATCCAGGGATCGAACCCATGGCTCTTGCATCTCCTATATTAGCAGGAGGATTCTTGACCACTGCATCAGCTGGGAAGTCCAATGAATAGGGTGCCCGTCTGTATATTAGGGAGTCAAGCTGAGCGTTCAGTGGCTCAAGTCTTAGAAGAATCTAAAGTAAGGATTAAGAGCTTGGGCCATGATTTTGGACAAGCTCCTTAATTCTCTAGTGAGGATTATAATAATACTTCAATCACCGCATGCTTTAATGATGAAAGGAGTCTCTGTATAGGAAACAGTTGAAACAGTGTCTGATATATACTGTAGAGTCAGGACATCCCCGGTTTTGGCAGTTGTGTAGTGATAGCGGCACCACCCCTGATGGGAAGGGTTAAGAAACGCCCGCGGCCAGGCCTCTCCTGCTCTGTCCTGAGCCTGGAGGTTAAGCCTGGAGAGATGACGCAGATAAACCTTTCCTTCTGATGACTTGTGTGTAGTTTCCTGTCGCTGTTGTGATCAGTGTGTCAAAAATAACACAGAAAGACCCACTGTTCTTGCTTCCTTAATAAGATTGCCTGCAGTTCTAGTTCTGAAAACATTGAAAAAGCTTTCAATGTTTCAATTATTTTCTAGTATTTTAATGCAGTGCAAACTATTGATGCCAATCGGAATGTGGTTTTCCTTTCTCAGACTTGTTTACTGAACGGATGAGTTGAAATTTACCTGGGGTTTTACCAAGCATTTTGGAAAGTCTCATCTCTCCACAAATCTCTTCTTATCCATGGTCTAAAGTTAGAGAACACATGAACATTAACTGCTTGTGACTCTTCCTTTTAGCTTACTCAGTATTGAGGATTTGGTTTTTTTTAATTTAAAAATATTATATTTTATTAACAGACACCCAGGAAATGGAAATGCATCCATCGGAATCCTACCGCACCCTAATGCAGAGGCTGTGAATGAGGTTCACAGGACTGAAGACTTAATTACATGAGTCAAAGTTTGATTTGAATTGTAAATTCTCTGTTGATACCTAATTTCAATCTCAGTTTCAGTGAACTGAATTTTAAAGACCAAACACAGGACGCTTGCGGACAGTAGCCCCATCTAGAGGAGGAGCTTCATGGTTTTCCCTCTTTTTTTGTTTTCCTTTTCAGCGTTTCTTCACACTGTCCCGAGAATGGGAAGAAGGGGAAATTCACAGATTCGCCAGCGAGAGAATCACGTGTCAGCCCCTCAGGGTAGCTGGAGCTGTTTTAGGGAGAGGTGGACCCTTGCGAGGGCAGGGGGCCGCCCTAGCATGTCGCTGTCAGAGCATTACCTGTCCTACGCTGCGGACTTAGCCAGGACCCCGCCTCGTTTAGTGCCCGGCTGTGTGGTCCAGCAGACGTGGATGACCTATGTCGTGAGATCTGCCCCACGGCAGGTGGGAGAGGGCAGGAGAGAGGGAGATGCAGGCCCCAAAGGCAGGAGGGCATCACACACCTGTGCCACAGACCTGTGCTCCTCACCGGGCTCCACGCCCTCTGCAGCCTGGCTCATGTGGGCGAGGGGGCGCCTGGCAGGAGTGTGGTGCTGCGGTCCAACAGGACAGAGCCTTCTCATTCCCTTCCTGTTTGGTGAACTCACTGTTCAGTTTCGTTCCCCCGAGAAATCCTGCAGAGGTATACAGTAAGTATAGCTGTCTCTGGTTTCAAGCTTAGAAAACCCCCCTTTGCAATGAAAGTGAAAGTCGCTCAGTCGTGCCGACTCTTTGCAACCCAATGGACAATACAGTCCATAGAATTCTCCAGGCCAGAATACCGGAGTGGGTAGCCTTTCCCTCCTCCAGGGGATCTTCCCAACACAGGGGTTGAACCCAGGTCTCCTGCACTTCAGGCGTATGCTTTACCAGCTGAGCCACCAGGGAAGCCCCACCCTTTAGACTAAGGAGGTTTAAAAAAATTCTCAGTTTCTCGCAGAGGATCCCGTCTCATCTCTGTCCTAGTTCACTGAACTCGCGTTCACGCTTTGCTTATGATGAGGTGGCAAAATTGGACACTGCTTGCGTGGAGGAGGCCAGCTTCAATCCGGGCCGCTCAAGCTAACGATTTTAACCCAATTATGTACGGCAGTTTCCCCTCAGCTGGAGCGAGCGGTTCTGAGTGCCTGGGTGGAGGTGTAACCTGATTAGGGAGCCCACCGTGACTGCTGGCATGACGGAGCCCCCGTGTGCGCCCCGAGTAAGCGGCCTCCATATGGCAGGGCTCCTGGGACCCTGGTGGGAACTTCAAACACACACACACACACGCACAGACGCAAGAATAACATACACTCAGACGGAAAACCCCGGGCTTGGAGATGAACACACAAACAGCGCTGCCAAAAGTGGCTGTGAAAGGGGCCCTGTTCTCAGTGTCCCCAGCGGGGAGCCTGGGCCCCTCTTCAGAAAAGAAGCCACTTAGCGGGTAAAAGCCAACCGCTCCCCCAGCCACTGAAAGACTGATTCCTGTTCCCTTGGTGGCGAAATGCATTAAAAAATACTGAGAGAGCACTTGCTGGCAAGTGATACCAAAAAGATGGATTGGGTATTTAAGACAACTGGAAACGTGTCTGTGTGGGCGGCTCAAAAGTCCCTCTAGACTGGAAGCCACTCTAACGACAACGCCCACCGGCCGGCGAGTGTAGCTGCAACATCTCCAGACTCAGAAACACAGAGGTCACGCACGCCCCAGGGAGAGCAAATGAAAAAAGGCTTTGTGTGTTTTCGGCTTAAAAGCTCGTTCTCCTGGCTGATAGAAACAGAATCTCACTGATGCAGACCGAGGGGACATGTTAGATTTTTGTCCGAGCCCCTCCCGGGCCCCTTCACCAGGGTCGACAGCGACCAGAGCCCCAGGGCCCCCCACCTAGCACACGTGGTCGCGGACATGCGGTGTGGAAAAGGCATTCTGCTGCTGCTGGCGGCACGCCGGGCCTTACATCACTGTCGTATTAGTCGAAGCAGAACAGAGCAGATTGTTTATTTTGGTTCAGCTCTGCTTCAGGCGGTAACATCAGCTGTAAGTTCTCGAACGACATATTCCAACGGCAATGTCGCAGATCCCAGGGAGCAAGTTTCTCCGTGGTGGGCTGCGGTACCGGTAGCGTCTGGATCTGTTCCCAAAATTCTCCCTGGTCCAGGCAGCCCCTCCTTCTCATTTCCGAGTCAGTTCCCTTTTCCCTGCATTACTTAGTAACACTCATAGCTTCCTGAGGGTTAAACAAGCCAGGCTCCTAATTTCTCGGAAAGTGCTAATTTGAGATGAGTCCTCCCTTTTCCTTAGAGCATATTTAAGTCTTTTGATATTTCACACTTTAAAAGAATTTGCAGAATTGTTAAACATCATGAAGCTCCAGAGTAAGAATTCGAGGGCTTCCCAGGTGGCACAGTGGTAAAGAATCAGCCTGCCAATGCAGGAGACGCAGGTTTGATCCCTGGGCCAGGAAGCTCTCCTGGAGGAGGAAATGGCAACCCACTCCAGTATTCTTGCCTGGAGATTCCCACGGACAGAGGGGCGTGGTGGGGTACAGTCCATGGGGTCGCAAAGAGTCGGACACGACTGGGCGATAGTATGCGCTGGGGTCAGAGAGATTTAGTACAGATCAGGAAGGGACAGACAGGGCTGGAGTGCCTTGGCCTTGGCCACGGGGATCTAATGACCCCCAGTGAGGCTGGACTGAGCCCCGCCTCCTGAGGGCACCGGCTTGGAGGTTGGGGCGCCTATGGGTTTATTTGCTGCATGTTTAATGACCTCGGAGCTCTGCAGGGCAGCTGGACCTGCAACCCCACTGCAAACCCAGGGGCAGACCGTGGGGTCGGCAGCTTGCTCGGAGTCTGCTGGGAGTCCGCTGGATCACACGCCCCAGAAGGTCGCCCTAGTCCCTGTGGGCTGCCTCCATGGCAGGCACCACTCACCACCCACCCTGCAAGCATCAGCTTCACACGCATCGTCTGAAACCCACAACTGTTCTGGGCGAGGGTGTCATCATCTCATTCCCCACGAGACTCCCTCTACCCCACGTGTAGAGAGGTTTGGGGCACACACCGTCTGTAACGTCGAGAGCTTCCAGCCAGCTTGTTCTTAATGAGCGTGCACATTTCTCAGATAGAAGGATGGTAAGGAATCTCATCTCACTCAAGTTATTATTCACCCTGAGCATCAGTGTATTACATTTTCCCAAACAGCTTATGAGTCAGAACTACTGAAGCACCACAGTGCCTGATTTCCAGGCTTTTTTTCTTGGAGTGTGAAGCTCAGGCCTGTGTACTCGGGTGCTTTTGTGTTTTCCTGTAAATTAGGCGTGGCTCATCGTGGAGCCCGAGATGCTCCCTTGCATCGGTTTTCCTGTGAAGATGTGTCCCAGCCTCCAGGCACTGAAGGAGGGAGGCAGCCTTCTGTTATCTGGCTGTGCACTTCCGCTCGGAGGGAAGTGCTCTGACAAACCCCTTGCATTCACCCAGCACACATCTCTGCCTCCAGGTCAGCGCCTAAATGTGTGTGGACGCGGGAGAAAGCTTCCTGCTGAGGGAAGAGGGGGTGGCAGGGGTGTAAGGACAGAGGAGCTGAGATGCGACCCCTTCCCACCCTTCACCTCTGACCCCGAGACCCAGCTACCCCATAGCTTGTTCTCACACTTCTTTCTTAAGCTTCTTATAACACAGTTCTCTTGACTGGGACTCTTTTAAGCCACAAAATGCTTTCTCTCTCCATCCTTTAGTTTGATCACGTTAGAGGCCCAGAATAGCTTGCTTTCTAATTCACTGCCTGCCCAAGAAATCAGAGCCACGTCATAAGCATGGCGTCAAAAATACTGAATCGTGAATTTCTTCAAGTTGCTAGTTTAACTACAAAGTGTGTTTCTCCAATAAAAGACTCGAGGTGAGGTTCTGGTTGGAGACCAGCATGCCCCAGCAGCCTGATGGATGGGGGCTGAGCACCTCAGTGCTTCCAGTCACTATCCACTCTCCCCCAGACGCCCCGCGCCGAACACACGCCTGCGAGCCCGGCAGGTGCCCAGCACCCCCTGTGCTAGGTTGTTGCTTGTTGTTCAGTTGCCCAGTCGTGTCCGACTCTGTGACCCCATGGACTGCAGCACGCCAGCCCTCCCTGTCCACCACCAACTCCTAGAGCTGCTCAAACTCATGTCCATTGAGTCGGTGATCCCATCCAACCATCTCATCCTCTGTCGTCCCCTTCTCCTCCCGCCTTCAATCTTTCCCAGTATCAGGGCCTTTTCCAATGAGTCAGTTCTTTGCATCAGGTGGCCAAAGTACTGAAGCTCCAGCTTCAGCATCAGTCCTTCCAATGAACATTCAGAGGTGCCAGGCTCATTTCTCCAGGGTGCCATAACCTAACTCTTGCCCTGAACTGCTCACACCATCCTGCCCAGCACCCTTGGGGGAGTCAGAGAAGGCTGCTTTTGGGGAAAATTTCTCACAATATTAGAACCAAGGAAGGCAGATACAAAAATATCAAGTGTTTAGGACAGCAATAAAGTGCTAACATTGGATTAGAAAATAGACATTTTAGTTAAAATCTTTTCATTTGTGTTTTTCTGGACGAGGCATTGTTCCTTGCATGATAAGCAGCCTAACTAATCTCAATGCAGCCTCATTCTCTTTTTTTACAAGCGCCTTTCTGAAGATATTAAGCGTAAGGATTAGGAAATAACTCAGCTTTCAGGGCAAATGTCTCAATACAAGGAGAGTTACTTGGCCACACAGGAGTTTGTGCCCCTGTGGGGCCCACGCAGAGCCTCCGGAAATCGGGCCCCTGAGCCAGGAGTGGTCACACCTCCTGGGATTCTGGGCTTCCCTGGCTTGTGAGCCATTCTTGCCAAGTCGGTCAGAAAGCAGGGAGGCCTGAGTCATGGGGGTGGGGGGTAACGCTGTCTCTTTCATCCTGAAGCCCTTACAGGGTGGCTCGCTGGCACCGTCTGGAACGAGCTCATGCATGCAGACCGCGCTGTGTGACTTCAGGCAGGTCCATTCCTCCCTCTGGCCCGTCAGAGGGAGCTGACAGCCACTTGTCGCCCGCCTGTGAAGTGGAGCAGCAGTAACAGTACCTCTTTCGGCTTCTAGAACAGTGGCTCTTTCAGGGGTGTGTGGGGAGCGGGGGGGGGGGGTCCTCCCAGTCTGTGCGTTCCCCCCTCCCGCCCGGAGCAGACATCTGGCAGTGCCTGCACAGTGGTGTCTGACTCTCTGCAACTCCACGGACTGTATGTAGCCTGCCAGGCTCCTCTGGCCATGGAGTTCTCCAGGCTCGATTACTGGGTGGGTAGCCGTTCCCTCTCCAGGGAATCTTCCAGACCCTGCGGTCCAGTCTGTGTCTCCTGCACTGCAGGCGGATTCTTACCCACTGAGCCACCTGGGAAGCCCGTGCGGACGTTTTACGTTGTCGCAGTTGTGGGGGAGGGTGCGGTTGACATTTGGTGTGTGGAGACCAGGCAGGGGAACTGCTGATTATCCTGGGGCGCGTGGACAGCCCCCCACAACAGAGAAGTACCCAGCTGGCCCCATCTGTGGGCAGTGCTGAGCAGGAACCCTTTGCTGCGAGGTCAGAGGTGAACCTGTCCAAACACCCCGTGGACGTGAAGCTCCAGGGAAGCCTTGGGAGTCTGCCTCTGCGATGCAGCTCCTCTGTATACTCAGCGCGGGTCTCCTGGCATCTGAGAACAGGGCTGTGATTCTCATTAACATGCTTCCATTCAGTAAAGCATTAAGATATTAAAAACCATTGTTGCTGTGGGACCCCAGAAAGTTACTCCTGTTTTGATTTTGAAATTCAGACGTCCCTAACAAACATTTGCATTATTATTTTTTTTTGAACCTGTTCTTTCACAAAAGCGTTCACCAACTGAAAAGTTTCCCGAGTAAATAAGGTGGCCGAGTGACTTGAAAAGGAAGAGCATGCAGATGCAGTGATCTGACCCTTGCTTGCGCACTGTCCAAGGGCAACAGGCGCATCTGGTTGGTAACTAAGACGCCAAGGAGAGCCTCCACTGGAGAAGCTTCGAATGGAGATAAACTCAAGATTGTCAGATGACTGTTGGACCCCAGCGTGCGGAGGACATTCGGAGGGAGGCGCCCTGGGACCTTCCTGGCCCCCTGGCAGGGTCCCGAGTAGTCGCAGCTGCTGCTGCAGAGCCTTCCTGGTGCTGCAGACCAGGGGCGGGCAGGCCTCATCTGTGTGGGCGAGGCTGCCTCTTCTCCCCTTCCCGCCTGTTTCCCAGACCCCTACCCCAAAGCCCCGCCCCTCCTCCAGGTAATCCAAACCCCCCGCCTCCATCTCCCTCCATCATCTCCCCCCTCCCCCTCCATCCCCCTCCATCATCTCCCCCTCCCCCATCTCCTCCATCATCTCCCCCTCCATCTCCCTCCATCCCCCTCCATCATCTCCCCCCTCCCCCTCCATCTCCCTCCATCATCTCCCCCCTCCCCCTCCATCCCCTTCCATCATCTCCCCCATCCCCCTCCATCCCCCTCCCCCTCCATCCCCCTCCATCATCTCCCCCCTCCCCCTCCATCCCCCTCCATCATCTCTCCCATCCCCTCCATCCCCCTCCCCCCTTCCATCCCCCATCCCTCCCCTCCCTCCATCTCCTCCCCCTCCATCCCTCCATTCTTCCATCCCCCTCCATCTCCCTCCATCCCCCTCTCCCCTCCATCCCCTCCCCCCTCCATCTCCCTCCAGTCCCCTCCATCATCTCCCCCCTCCCCCTCCATCCCCTTCGATCATCTCCCCCCTCCTCCTCCATCCCCCTCCCCCTCCATCCCCCTCCATCCCCTCCATCATCTCCCCCTCCCCCATCTCCTCCATCATCTCCCCCTCCATCTCCCTCCATCCTCTTCCATCATCTCCCCCCTCCCCCTCCAGTCCCCTCCATCATCTCCCCCCTCCCCCTCCATCCCCCCTCCATGCCCCTCCCCCCTCCATCCCTCCATCTCCCTCCCCCATCTCCACCACACCTGTCTCCCTCTTTTAGCTTCTGTTGCTTCAGGTCTCTGCAGGCAGTGCCAGGCCAGCTGACTTTGACCTGTACAGGACAATGAAAAGAATCCATGCAAATTAGATTTCGTTTCCACTTCGGGCTAGACGGTGAGAGCCCCCAGCCCTAGGGGAGGAACAGCATGCCTGCTCCTCCTCCACACTCAATGCTCCCCTCCCAAGCCCTGGGTTCAGAGCTGATTATTTCCAAATGCAGTTCCTTGAGACGCATGGCCGGTGTTATGAAAATCAGGAACCTTGATGGGGGCCGGGGATTTTTCTGCTGTCAGTTGACACCTCAAGGTGGTTTTGTGAGCGGAATGCAGGACACGGACTTTCCTTCCCTTCTGTCACTTCCTTTTGGCATTGAGCTGGATATGTGAGGAGGAAGCGGGTGATCTCTGAGCAGCTGACATGTCACATGAGCTTGGAAATACGTCTGGACGGAAAACAGCTTCCCTTCCAATAGACCTCAGTCGGGTGACAGAGGCCTATTCTTAATACAAAGCTTTTCTTTTGATTTCATTATGTTTTGTCTTACTAATGCTCTAAGGGCCTCTGTGTGTCTGTCTAGTTCCCTAAGTCTCTCGATTCAAGCCTCATCACTACAGAGATAGTGTGGGTTCAGTTGCCCTGTGGGTCAGTGAGAGGCTCTTTCTTTGGTCTGGTGGGACCACGTCACCATCACCAAAGAGCAAACGTTTGCTGTTAATCAAAAGGAAGCTGTATGCAGGTGAGATAACCCAGGACTAGGATCCCGGCAGCCTACATCTCCCTGCCCTGCACTCTTGTTGGCCTGATGAGCTGGGAGCAGGCATTGAGTACCAGCTTCCCTGGTGACTCAGATGGTAAAGAATCTGCCTGAAATGCAGGAGACACAGGTTCAATCCCTAGGTCGGGAAGATCCCCTGGAGAAGGGAATGGCAACTCGCTCCAGTATTCCTGCCTGGAGAATCCCGTGGACAGAGGAGCCTGGCGGGCTACAGTCCATGGAATGGCAAAGACTCCGACAAGACTGGGCGGCTAACATTTTGACTTTCACTGAGTCGCAGGAGACAGGAACTGTGGCCACCTCTGTGCCAGGAGCCCCCCAGGGATGCTCTCTTTGCTCTCCTCGATGAGCTGGACACCTTTAGAAGGAAACTGTGGACAAACCACAGAGACTCTCACGTGAAGACATATGTATTCAGACAGCAGACAGGCTTAAGATTAAAGATGCCTCAGGTCAAGTGACAGGGTTGCAGGGAAGGTTTGCCATTAGTGACAGGTGACAGGGTCGGTGGCGGGGAAGTGGTTCCAGGGAGGCCTGGGGACAGATCCTGCGCTTCTTCACTGTGGAGTGTCATTCTGGGAAGACCTCCCTACCTCACCCTGAAAATGGGCTAATGGCCTATGACTGCTCTGCAAGGTGCTTGAGAGAACCACAAAGTCAAAGTCGAGGGGAAGGCACCAGCATGTTCTCCAGCGTCTGCCCCACAGCAGAGAATAAGCAAGAGCAGTCAACGTCCGCAGACCCTCGGGGACAAAAACCCCCGGTTTAAACTGGCCGCGTAAGATGTGTCCCTGTCCTGAGCCCTGGCGCTCAGCGCTGAGTGGCAGGGGGGCTCAGACATCTGGGGCCCCCGGATCCAGGTCCCGGAGGCTCTGTCTGTCTCCTGAGCAGCTTCCCTGAGCTGCGGGAGCTGAGGATCTGGTCTGCGGTTCACTGGCCCGGGGTGAGCCGCAGGCATCCTGTCCACCAAGCTCTGGGAGGGCAGGCATCGCCCGGGGCTTCCCAGGAGCGGCAGCTGCCTAAGGCTTCCAGGGCCCTGGGACCCGCCTGGCAGGGGGAGCGGAGCCTGAAGGGCCTGATCGGCCCCCGAAATCATCTCTGACTCCAGCTGTGTCCAGCATCACTCACTTGTCTGACTGTCAGACCACTGAGAAGGCAGCGAGCCCAAATATACCTGAAAAGCACCCAAAGCCCACGTTTATGAGGTCTCTGAGGGAAAAAGAAAAAGGTGGCAAAAATAAGCTCCATCAAAGCAGTTTACTCTCAGGAGGGCCCGCAGGAACCTGGAGCCCATGAGCTCCAAGGTGTGAAAGGCACGTACCTCCTTAGGCTTCTTTTTTTTTTTTTTCATTTATTTTTTATTGGTGTGTTGTTGCTTTACAATATTGTGCTACTCTCTGCTATACAGCAAACTGAATCAGCTATATGTCCGCGTATATCCCCACTTTTTTTGGATTTCTTTCCCTGGTGGCTCAGAGGGTAAAGCGTCTGCCTGTGATGCGGGAGACCTGGGTTTGATCCCTGGGTCGGGAAGATCCCCTGGAGAAGGAAGTGGCCACCCACTCCAGTACCCTTGCCTAGAGAATCCCATGGATGAAGGAGCCTGGCGGGCTACAGTCTGTGGGATCGCAGAGTCTGAGCGACTTCCCTGGTTCCCGTTTGGGTCCCCGCAGAGCACCAAGCGCTCTGCGCTCTGCAGCAGGTTCTCATGACTTACCTGTTCTGTACGTAGTAGTGTCTACATGTCGACCCCACCTGCCCCATACCTCCCACCCCCCTTCCTCCCTTGGTGTCCACGTTAGTTTGTTCTCTACGGGTGTGTCTCCATTTCTGCTTTGTAAATCAGATCATCTATCCCATGTTTCTAGATTCCACTATATGCGGTAGTATGCAATATTTGATTTTCTCTTTCTGACTTACTTCGCCCTGTATGAGAGTCTCTAGGTCCATTCACGTCTCTGCAAATGGCACAGTGGCATTCTTTTTCATGGTTGAGTAATATCCCACCACATCTTCCTATGCTTGGTTACTGTTGTTCTGCATGGTCCTTTCGTGACTGCTCCCAGCCTAGCAGGTAGAAGCAACACCTTCGAGCTAGGGGACAGGGTGCAGCATGGGGCAGTTTTTAGAAGGGAGGGGGCCACTGAGGGAGACGGGGCTGGGCACCACCACCGATGACCCCTTTAGGCAGAAGCACAAAGACTAGGGCAGGTTAACCCGAAGGAAGCAGAGCCCACTGAACCACTCCTTGCGGCCTGGCTGGGCTCAAGTTCATCACGGATCCTCCAGAAGCCCTGGGACCACATGATTCTGCCTGTAATACTTCTGGCAACAGGAAGGCATGTCAGGGTGCACTGAAAGTATGTAAGGTTAACAATGTTTGCAAGTTTAAGTCTCCTTTATGCTGGGCTCTTCTTTTTTTTTTTTTTTCAAAAAATAGCAGAAAATGAGAAAGTACTATGCTAAATCATTCTTAGCAAAGCTTTGTTGTGACTTGATTCACTAATTTCACATTATTTGCAGAGAGAAACACTATCTGATGACTCACTTACTGCCCACAGTATTTTGCTGGTTACTCAGAGGTCATGTAGGGCTTGGGAATGGCTACCCTCTCCAATATTCTTGCCTGGAGAATTCCATGGACAGAGGAGCCTGGTGGGATACAGTCCATGGGATCACAAAGCTTCCGATATGACTGAGCGACTAACACTTTCACTTTTCAATTTTTCAGAGGTCATGTGGTAAATCAAGTTTGATTGAAAGGGAGCTTTTCTATCTGTTCACATCCTTACACTCAAAACACACAGAGAGAGGTGATTGCTTCATTCTTAAAGGTCCAAAGCTTGTCCTTCGGTTACCTGGGGATATGTTATGGGAATAAAAACAATTTCAAGTTAATGAGCAGGAGAATGGCATGCTAGAAAAGGAAGAGGGACTGAATAAATGTGGTGATTAGTAAGCCTGGTAAATCATTAGTAAATAGTCCTGGTTGGAAACGCAATCTTGTTGTGCTTTACTGATTTGAACCAACGGGCTACAATTTAAAATGGCAAATCAATTTAGGTGGATCTGAGATGGAGCCCTAATTTCTAGTACAAATTGATTGTATTTCTAAAAATCCGATGATGCAGGCACACAGATGTATTCTCTCCCTGAATCTGAATACCTACCTGCACTGATAGTTTCTCTGTGTTAAAAACAAAACAAAACAAAGCTTGTCTTCCTCCACTTTTCTGTCAGTTGCAGCAGCTGGAGAACCTGGGCTCCATGGGGTGTCTGTGCCCTGAGACGGGAGTGACGTTCACAAAGGACGTCATTAGCATGGGCTCCAGAAGGAGCGGTGCCCCTTCAGTACCTTGTACTCACTGTGATTCAGTGCGAGTGAGAACAAGTGTGCTGTTGCTGAGGACCTGTGTTTTAGACCTGAAAAGACGTGCTAACTATGGACGGTGTTTGGTCATGGAATGCATGTGAGTCCGGCAGACAGAATTCTCTTATACACGTGGTGGTCCTCCAGGCTTATTGTTGGTGATGTTGTTATTGCTCAGTCGCTAAGTCGTGTCCAACTCTTTGCGACCCCGTGGACTGCAGCACTCCAGGCTCCTCTGTCCTCCACTCTCTCCCAGAGTTTGCTCAAACTCACGTCCAATGAGTCAGTGATGCTATTACAATTGCATCGCACACCCACAGTTGAGAATGTCCTCACCACAAAGACCACAGTCCTCAGGTCCCTGACTGGATACAGCACTGGGCCATCTGCTGAGCTGTATTCCCACACTCCAGGCAGAAGTCAAAGTCATGCCCTCTGTGGAGTTTTTATTTCCAGAGGACCACATCACTCTGCCTGCTTGGCAAGGCCCATTTCAGTCATGCACGTCTGCGTTACTTTCTCCTCTCCAACTCAGCTCAGTGTGTTGGTTTCTACATGCCCCTGTGTTTAATTGATGCTGTCAGAAAGGCTACCAAGCAAATGTATTTAATGTCTTTGGGAAAGGAAGTTATGGGTTAAGGCTTCTGCCAGATTCAATCTTTGTTTTGGCATGATTCGAAAATGTGTGTTGGCCATCTGTCTGGAATTGACTGGGTGGAACAGGCTAGCTCGCCCTGCCCCTGAGACAGGAGTGGTCACCGCTTTTCACGGGAGCAAAATGACAGCAAACCAAACCCGGGTGTGGACAGACACAAACGGACCTGTTGGGAGCCGTCGCTCTTTGCATTTGTGCAGGAATCGGTTTTCCGCAGGGTGAACAGAGCGCTTTACTTCTGCTACATTTGTTGTGGGTGTTTGTGTGTTTAAGTATGTCCTTTCTTACAGCTTAACCCGCTCTTGGCTTTACCAAAAGGAAGTCTATTTTTTAAGATTTTCATTCTCCAAGTTAGTAATTTATGTTTAATACCGTATGCTTCTCTTCTATAATGTATGGTTTCTACCTTTTAACCCAGTTCCATGTATTGTTTATACTTCTCATGTAGAATTTCCGAGCAATAATACGAAGTCACGTGACACTGCCGTGTTTTGATGTGAGTGATTGTGTGATACTGACAGCAGCTGACTGTCCTGTTGCCCACAAGCTGGATCACCGCAGCTTTTCCCTTTAGCCTAAGTCTTCTACAGAGCAGAGCCTGAGTCAACACACACACACACACACACACACACACACACACACATATCCATCTTATTTGGGAAGTGGAAGCTCGGACCAGCTGAGGGTGAAAAAATGCAGGGGAATTAAGCAACACACAGTAAGCCACTTAATGAATTTGTGTGCAGTTACTTAAGACCATAAAGAGACAGAGGGCTTTGGGGCAAAACTTTCAAGGAAAAAAAAAAAAATCCACAATATAGATACCCCTAGGAAGCGCCGAAGAATTGATGCTTTTGAACTGTGGTGTTGGAGAGGACTCCTGAGAGTCCCTTGGACTTCAAGGAGATCCAACCAGTCCATTCTGAAGGAGATCAGCCCTGGGATTTCTTTGGAAGGAATGATGCTAAAGCTGAAACTCCAGTACTTTGGACACCTTATGCGAAGAGTCAACTCATTGGAAAAGACTGATGCTGGGAGGGAATGGGGGGCAGGAGAAGGGGACGACAGAAGAGGAGATGGCTGGATTGCATCATTGACTCGATGGACATGAGTTTGCGTGAACTCCTGATGGACATGAGTTTGAGATGGTGATGGACAGGGAGGCCTGGTGTGCTGTGATTCACAGGGTCACAAAGAGTTGGACACGACTGAGCAACTGAACTGAACTGAACTGAACTGAGGAAGCAGAAAGGAGAAGAAATTATCAGCCAGCTTCGCCATATCGCCCATCATCTTTGATCAAGGTGTGCCCCCTGCTGTGCTGACACACACCCCCTCCCCAGTCCAGTTTACAGCCTCAGATTGTTTGCAAAATCCGTACACAGGAGGTTGGCACTTTGCATTCAGTTGCATTCAAGCTTAGATGTAGGAGGAAGCTCCACACAGAAAGGGCTCTTTGTGCGGGACTGAGGGGCAGGTAAACCCAAGACCTTACTTGTATTAAAGTTAAATTTCCAAGCATTTAACTAGGGCACTGCAGCCAAAGGTGGGCAGGGTGTGAGCAGCCCAGTTCAGAAGGCATTTCAGAAATGTAAGAGTGGGCAAGGAGGGCTTGAAGTCCGGAAGTAGAGACAGATTCAGGTTTTGTGGGATCTCAGATCGCACCACACTGGGAGTCTTCTTTTTGAAAAGGAATACAAAATTATTTCATAGTTGAGAATAAGAAAATACTTCCTTCAGTTAAGTTCAGTTCAGTTGCTCAGTCATGTCCGACTCTTTGTGACCCCATGAATCGCAGCATGCCAGGCCTCCCTGTCCATCACCAACTCCTGGAGTTCACTCAAACTCACGTCCATCGAGTTGGTGATGCCATCCAGCCATCTCATTCTCTGTCATCCCCTTCTCCTCCTGCCCCCAATCCCTCCCAGCATCAGAGCCTTTTCCAATGAGTCAATTCTTCGCATCAGGTGGCCAAAGTATTGGAATTTCAGCTTCAGCATCAGCCCTTCCAAAGAACACCCAGGACTGATCTCCTTCAGAACGGACTGATTGGATCTCCTTGCAGTCCAAGGGACTCTCAAGAGTCTTCTCCAACACCACAGTTCAAAAGCATCAATTCTTCGGCACTCAGCTTTCTTCACAGTCCAACACTCACATCCGTACATGACCACTGGAAAAACCATAGCCTTGACTAGATGGACCTTTGTTGGGAAAGTAATGTCTCTGCTTTTCAATATGCTGTCTAGGTTGGTCATAGCTTTTCTTCCAAGGAGTAAGCATCTTTTAATTTCATGGCTGCAATCACCATCTGCAGTGATTTTGGAGCCCAAAAAATAAAGTCTGACACTGTTTCCACTGTTTCCCCATCTATTTCCCATGAAGTGATGGGACTGGATGCCATGATCTTCATTTTCTGAATGTTGAGCTTTAAGCCAACCTTTTCACTCTCCTCTTTTACTTTCATCAAGAGGCTTTTTAGTTCCTCTTCACTTTCTGCCATAAGGGTGGTGTCATCTGCATATCTGAGGTTATTGATATTTCTCCCAGCAATCTTGATTCCAGCTTGTTCTTCTTCCAGCCCAACGTTTCTTATGATGTACTCTACAGAGAAGTTAAATAAGCAGGGTGACAATATACAGCCTTGACGTACTCCTCTTCCTATTTGGAACCAGTCTGTTGTTCCATGTCCAGTTCTAACTCTTGCTTCCTGACCTGCATATAGGTTTCTCAAGAGGCAGGTCAGGTGGTCTGGTATTCCCTTCTCTTTCAGAATTTTCCACAGTTTATTGTGATCCACACAGTCAAAGGCTTTGGCATAGTCAAGAAAGCAGAAATAGATGTTTTCCTGGAACTCTCTTGCTTTTTCCATGATCCAGCGGTTGTTTGCCATTTGATCTTTGGTTCCTCTGTCTTTTCTAAAACCAGCTTGAACATCAGGAAGTTCATGGTTCACGTATTGCTGAAGCCTGGCTTGGAGAATTTTGAGCATTACTTTACTAGTGTGTGAGATGAGTGCAATTGTGTGGTAGTTTGAGCATTCTTTGGCATTTCCTTTCTTTGGGATTGGAATGAAAACTGACCTTTTCCAGTCCTGCGGCCACTGCTGAGTTTTCCAAATTTGCTGGCAAATTGTGTGCAGCACTTTCATAGCATCATCTTTCAGGATTTGAAATAGCTCCACTGGAATGCCATCACCTCCACTGGCTTTGTTCATAGTGATGCTTTCCAAGGCCCACTTGACTTCACATTCCAAGATGTCTGGCTCTAGGTGAGTGATCACACCATCGTGATTATCTTGGTCTTGAAGATCTTTTTTGTATAGTTCTTCCGTGTATTCTTGCCGCCTCTTCTTAATATCTTCTGCTTCTGTTAGGTCCATACCATTTCTGTCCTTTATTGTGCCCATCTTTGCATGAACTGTTCCCTTGGTATCTCTAATTTCCTTGAAGAGATCTCTAGTCTTTCCCATTGTATTGTTTTCCTCTATTTCTTTGCACTGATCGCTGAGGAAGGCTTTCTTATCTCTTGCTATTCTTTGGAACTCTGCATTCAGATGCTTATATATTTCCTTTTCTCCTTTGCCTTTCATTTCTTTTATTTTCACAGCTATTTGTAAGGCCTCCCCAGACAGCCATTTTGCTTTTTTGCATTTCTTTTCCATGGGGATGGTCTTGATCCCTGTCTCCTGTACAGTGTCACAAACCTCCGTCCATAGTTCATCAGGCACTCTATCTAACAGACAATAAATCTAAGAAGCCAACAGACACCATTAAAACGAGACGTAGTGTTTAGGCATAGTGAACGCCTGACTCTCCTCTGTAAGACCGCATGCTCTTCAGTGGCCTTATAGCAAGGATCTTTGTAGTATCATTTTCTACAGAAAGAATAGGAAGATAATCTATACCCTGGTTGATTAAGTTTTTTATTATTATTGAAGGTTGTGAAAGTAACTTTCATTTTTACAACTTCGTTTTGGAACATGAGAAGTTTTAAGCTTACTTTCAAATATGAGAATACCTCTAGTCATTTTTTTTGTAACATATCTGTATGATTTCATAGCATTTCCAGTTTTCCATACTATCTCCTCTTAAATACTCCATACACTGACGGAATTCCTCAGTACATCTCAGCGTCTTCCTTATATTGCTATAGTATGAGTTTGATGTTGCCTTTGTCAGTGTTAATATATCAAAGTAGCAAAGCATTTCAACCTTTCTCCATTAGGGCCCTGTGATTATTCCTTTTCATTAACTATCAAATAATTGAGTGGCCAGTTCATTGTTTTGGCTTCCCAGGTGGTGCTGGTGATAAAGAACTTGCCTGCCAATGAAAGAGACATCAGAGATGTGGGTTCGATCCCTGGGTTGGGAAGATCCCCTGGAGGAGGGCATGGAAACCCGCTCCAGTATTCTTGCCTGGAGAATCCCATGGACAGAGGAGCCTGGCGGGCTACAGCCCATAGAGTCCCAAAGAGTCAGACACAACTGAAGTGACTTAGCACACACACCGTTCATTATTACATGTAGATGTTTATTGATGAATAGTGTAAGGAGTTGGTCGGTGGAACAGAGACTCGCTTCTTGAGGCCCTTCATTTGGCAGGGGCAGTGTGTGTGTTGTTTCATCCCGAGTCCAGATGTCTTCCGGGTAAGATGCTGTCGGATGCATGCAGTGGGACATGTCCTGGTCCATTGAACTGCAGAAAACGTGCAGCTTCGTAGTCAGTACAGGCACTGGAGCCACACTGCAGGCTTCTGAGCTTCAGACACAGGAGTTCTATGTAAATTCTGTGCCAAGTGATCTCCTTTATAAAAGAAAAGAAAAAGAGTCAGTGTCGCACTTACAATCGTAAAACCATATCAAGTATATTCTTGTCCCAAAAGAACTTCCATCCGACAAAGTGTCAGTGGGAATAGATCTTCTGTTTATCGTTTCACACATCTGTTGAGTGGCAGAAGTATCCACAGACTAGCTACCTCCTCTCTACATTTCAAGCCTTGTTCCTGCCCCCATCCATGTATTTCTGGTGCCATAGTATAACCCTGATCCTGACCTCAACCAGGGCTGTTGACAGTGGTAGGCAATTCCTGGAAGGTGTTCCGACATGGGAATACCTGGCAATAAGTTAGTTCGGTGCAGAAAGTACTGTGAACCCCATACGTGTGTAAGTTGCTGAATGACAAGCGAAATGTATATCCAGCTCAAATTCCCCTTTACAAGGTCCCCCAAATGCCCATTACCATATAATACCACCTAGCATGGTAAATAATCCGCTTGCAGTGCAAAATCCCTGGGATGGGAAGATCCCTTGGAGAAGCAAATGGCTACCCACTCCAGTATTCTTGTCTGGGGAATCTCAAGGACAGAGGAGCCTGGCGGGCTGGTGGCAGAGTCAGACGCAACTGAGTGGCTGACACTTTCACTTTCTACCACCTATCACAGGACAGTACCAGAGGGAGCGCTAGAGTAGAAATGGTCATTATTTGCCATTTTCATTATTATTTATAAATAATGCTGTGATGAACATATTGGTACACAGTTTCTGTCCCTGTCTTGGATTTTCGTCATAGGTGAGTTTGCTAGACTTAGAGGTGTGTTTTTAAAACTGTTGATAAAAAGTGTATTACTAATTTGATTTTCATAAAGATTTTGCTGGTGAATGCTCTCCCTAGTGGTGTGTGAGTGAGTCTATCTTACAAAACTAACAGCCACAGAATTTTAGTTTTGAAAAGCTTATAAATTTGATAGGCAAAATTATATCCTATTGTTAAATTTAATCAATTAATAATAAGGTTGAATGAGCAGTTTCAGGTATTTACTGGGAAAGATCTGTGGATGTCCTTTGCCCATTTTCTATGATTATATGATAGCATTTTTTTAACTGAGTTATAAGAGCTCTTTATATATTGAGGATAATAATGTTTTTTTTCGGTATTATTTGTGGCTCATATTTCTTCAAGTTTTCCTTACCTAGTTACTTTTTTTTTCAGTGAAGTATGATTGATATACAGTTTTGCAGATTCTTTACCATCTGAGCCACCAGGGAAGCCCCGTTTTCCGTTACATAACTTATAGGTATATGACATAGTGATTCACAATTTTTAAAGATTATGGTCCATTAATAGTTACTGTGGAATACTGGCCATATTTCCTGTGTGGTGCAATATGTTCTTGTAGCTTATTCATTTTGCACGTAATAGTTTGCACCTCTTCATCCCCTAACCCCTACTCCAACAAGGAGCAAGGGTTCCTGATGCCCCACATCCTTGTCAACATTTATTATTTGTGCTGTTTTTGTCAGTTCATTTAAATATTTATTATTTGCTTGTTTATTTCTGGCTGTGCTGAGTCTTTGTTACTGCATGTGGGCTTTCTCTAGTTGCAGCCAGTAGGGGCTATTCTAGTGCGGGCATGAGCTTCCCCTTGAAGCAGTCTCTCGTTGCAGAGCATGGACTCTGGACGCTTGGCTTCAGCGGCTGTGCTCCCGGGCTCTGGAGCCCAGGTCCAATAGTTGTGACGCAAGGGCATAGTCGGTGTGCGGCACGTGGGATTCTCCTGGCCCAGGGATCGAACCTGTGTCTCCTGCATTGACGGGTGGATTCTTTACCATTGAGCCCCCAGGGAAGCCCGATTTGTGTTGTTTTAGATGATAGCCATCCTGACAGATGTGAGGTGATATCTTACTGGAGTTTTAATTTGCATTTCTCTGATGATTAATGATAGCTTCTTTTCATATTCCTGTTGCCATCTGCAAATCCTGTTTGGAAAAATGTCTGTTCAGGTCTTCCGCCCATTTTTTAAATCAAGTTGCTTGGTTTTTTTTCCATGTTGAATTGTATGAGCTGTTCATATATGTTGGATATTAATCCCTTATTGCTCATATTATTTGCAAATATTTTCTCCCATTCAGTAGGCTTTTTGTTTTGTTTATGGTTTTCTTTGCTTTGCAAAAGCTTTTAAATTTAATTAGGTCCCATTTTTTTGTTTGTTTTAGCTTTCATCTCCATTTCTTTAGGAGACAGATTCAAAAACATGTTGCTGTGATTTATTTATGAACAAAATGTACATTTTCCACAGCAGGTGTGTGCATGCACTCAGTCATGCTTGACTCTTTGTGACCCCATGGCCTGCAGCCCATCAGGGTCCTCTGTCCACGGTATTCTCCAGGCAAGAATACTAGAGTGGGTCTCCATTCTCTTCTCCAGCGGATCTTCCTGACCCAGGGATAGAATCTTGTCTCTTGCATCTCCTGCATTGGCAGGTGGATTCTTTCCCAGTGCACCACCTGGGAAACCCTTAACCCCGCCAAACTAAGGGGTTTTGAAGCATTTATAGAGTTAGACACTCTGCATTGAATGTCTCCATGCCCAACCAGACTATTAAACAAATAAGACCACTTTAACCTGTACCCTCTTTTGCTGGCTCCCAGTTCCCATCTATATAACAATAGGATCTCACCTACAACCTCTCACTCATCACTGTCAGCCTTCTTCAGTTTGGTGCAACTCCAAAGAGTGTGCAGAAATAAGTGTGCTTAAGTCCCAAGCCGCTGGTTTTGGAAGTCAGCTGCCTTCTAATTGTCTGAGGGAAATATCATACCATTGTGGCAGTGGTAGTGCCCTCTGTGAAAATGCTTTTCCTTGCTATCAGTTAACCTTCCCATTTGCTAAATTCTGCTTAAAAGTGAATAGGATGCCCAGGTTTTCCCACTTTGTCTTTAACTTCTGTGCTTATGACCCCAATATCATACTTACTCTGCTTCGAGTTTCATGAGGGCTTTCCCAATCAAAAAATGGTCCCTGAGCTTTCATCTGCACACACTTCGTGGTGACTCAGACCTGGTCTCTCAGGGCGTTGGCGAGTGGGGAGAGTAGAAACACACAGTGGGCTGTGGTCCATTTCTTCTTTCTCCTCCTGCACAGCCTCATCAGGTCCATCTGTGCCTCATAATGTTATATTGCTCCATGCGGTCCTACTAATGTATGTCTGTATTACTGTCTAAGCGCATCCTTCATTATTACCAGTGCCATTCTGTTTCCACGGCCCACTCTCCAAGGACACCCTCAGAGGAATTATTAGTTCCCTTATCAGAGCTCTGCATCACCAGGCGTCCTGTGGTCTCCATACAGCAACAGTGATTATCCTGATTCCTCGTTTGTTTTGTCTGCAAGCTTGGTGAGCCCAGTTCTTTCTGAAGATAGATATTGCATGGAGGAAATTAAAGATGATGCTTCTTACACTATAGAAACAGCTTTGTCATTTGTGACCACATGTGATTATGTTCCAGATTCTTTGTTTTTCTTACAACTTAGCTTATGTAGACAAAGCCCAAAATGCCAATAAAATTGTTGATTTGTCCTGAATGATAAAGTCAGGACTTTAGGATTTTACAAAGTACTGTTCAAAAAAAGAGAGAGAGAAAGGAGGAGGGAACAGTATAGGTTTGCGATGTTTTATTTTGTCAGATAAGGATATTTAGCTGGCAAAATAAAGAGAGATAAAAATAATGAGAAGGCATAGGCTACCCACGCCAGTATTTTGGGGCTTTACTGGTGGCTCAGCTGGTAAAGAAGCCACCTGCAGTGCAGGAGATCTGGGTTCGATCCCTGGGTTGGGAAGATCCCCTGGAGAAGGGACAAGCTACCTACTCCAGTATTCTGGCCTGGAGAATTCCATGAACTATATAGTCCATCAACTGGATAGAATTCCAGTTGAGCTATTTCAGATCCTAAAAGATGATGCTGTGGAAGTGCTGCACTCAGTATGCCAGCAAATTTGGAAAACTCAGCAGTGGCCACAGAACTGGAAAAGGTCAGTTGCCTTCTCCAAATCCCAAAGAAAGGCAACGCCAAAGAATGCTCAAACTACCACGCAATTGCACTCATCTCACACACTAGCAAAATAATGCTCAAAATTCTCCAAGCCAGGCTTCAACAGTCCGTGAACCGTGAATTTCCAGATGTTGAAGCTGGGTTTAGAAAAGGCAGAGAAACCAGAAATCAAATTGCCAACATCCATTGGTTCATCAAAAAAGCAAGACAGTTTCAGAAAAACATCTACTTCTGATTTATTGACTATGCAAAAGCCTTTGACTGTGTGGGTCACAACAAACTGTGGAAAATTCTTAAAAGAGACGGGAATACCAGGCCAACTGACCTGCCTCCTGAGAAGTCTGTATGCAGGTCAAGATGCAACAGTTAGAACTGGACATGGACTGGTTCCAAACAGGGAAAGGAGTACATCAAGGCTGTATATTGTCACCCTGCTTATTCAACTTATATGCAGAGTACATCATGCCAAATGCCAGGCTAGATGAAGCACAAGCTGGACTCAATGTTGTTGGAAGAAATATCAATAACTTCAGAAATGCAGATAACACCACGCTTATGGCAGAAAGCAAAGAAGAATTAAAGAGCCTCTTGATGAAAGTGAAAGAGGAGAGTGAAAAAGTTGGCTTAAAGCTCAACATTCAAAAAACTAAGATCATGGCATCCGGTCCCATCACTTCATGGCAAATAGATGGGAAACAGGAAACAGTGGATGAATTTTTTTTCTTGGGCTCCAAAATCACTGCAGATGGTGACTGCAACCATGAAATTAAAAGATTCTTGCTCCTTGGAAGAAAAACTATGATCAACCTAGACAGCATATTAAAAAGCAGAGACATTACTTTGCTGACAAAGGTCCATCTAGTCAAAGGTATGGTTTTTCCAGTAGTCATGTATGGATGTAAGAGTTAGACTACATAATTGATGCTTTTGAACTGTGGTGTTGGAGAAGACTCTTGAGAGTCCCTTGGACTGCAAGGAGATCAAACTAGTCTATCCTAAAGGAAATCAGTCCTGAATATTCATAGGAAGGACTGATGCTAAAGCTGAAACTCCAAAGTATCTACTCTCAATATCATTTGATATAAGGAAGGTATTTCAACATAAGTAGAAAGCATGACCTCAAAATAAGGATTTTCTTTCAAATGGGAAAAGTTGCTTTCATCACTAGTCAAAGGTAAAAACCTCACTCCCTGCACACTGGACTTGAGCAACAGGCTTAGGCCTACTTACACTGCCTCTGGAAGGGGCTGCTTCACTTTACCTGAAAGACTCAAGAGCCACCATGGTTTAGAGCCTCTTAAAATTGAAGCATATTGAAAAGCAGAGATGTCACCTTGCTGACAGACGTATGTCTAGTCAAAGCTATGGTTTGGTTTTTTTAGTAGTCACATAAAGATATGAGAGTTCAACTATAAAGAAAACTGAGTGCTGAAGAATTGATGCTTTTGAACTGTGGTGCTAGAGAGACTCTTGAGAGTCCCTTGGACTGCAAGGAGATCCAACCAGTCAATCCTAAAGGAAATCAGTCCTGAATATTCATTGGAAGGACTGATGCTGGAGCTGAAGCTCCAGTACTTTGGCCACCTAATGCGAAGAACCAACTCATTGGAAAAGACCCTGATGCTGGGGAAGATTGTAGGCAAAAGGAGAAGAGAGCAGAGAAGCTGAGATGGTTGGATGGCATCACTGACTTAATGGACATGAGTTTGAGCAAACTCTGGAAATAGTGAAGAACAGAGCAGCCTGGCGTGCTGCAGTTCATGGGGCCGTGAAGAGTTGGACATGATTTAGTGACTCAACGAGGGCTTCCCTGATGGCTTAACTGGTAAAGAATCTGGCTGCAGTGCAGGAGACCTGGGTTCGATCCCTGGGTTGGGAAGATCCCCTGGAGAAGGGAAAGGCTACCCACTCCAGTATTATGGCCTGGAGCATTCCATGGACTGTATAGTCCACGGGGTCACAAAGAGTCAGACACGACTGAGCAACTTTCACTTTCACACTCTAGTGACTGAACAAACAACAAAATTGAAACCAGGTTGATGTCCAGAGTTTAGCAGAAGTCTGTGAATGCACAAAGCACAGCGATTGATTTCTTCCGATACATTTCCTTCAGGCACGATAGTGGCGGGATGTCAGAACTTTTAATGTGATTCTATATTAATTCTCTTCCAATGCACTTTGAACGCATTTCGCCAGTGGAATTGCTCAAATCCTACGCCCCAGTATCTCTTCCTGAGAAAATGAAAGCAGAAATTACGGTAATGAAACAGAACAAAAATGTTATATCTATGCATGTAAGTGTGTATACACATACGCATGTGATATATGTGTGTGCGCTTGAATATAACTGAAGCTTAGAGCAAGACTGATTTCTTCAGTCCCCTGTAGTAGGGAGGCCTGACGTGCGTGCCCCGTTTGGGAGGAGACTGCTCCCTCTGTGAAAAGCCCTGTTTCCATTTGGGGCATCTGAAATAGAGCGTGCTTTGAAATGCAGCGTAGTAGCCATTCTGCTATAGATGGCTCAGTTACAACAGTGGGATTAAGAAAGACCGTGTGGGAACAGACTCTAGCTGCTGCCTGCCTCCGACGAGATTGTGAGAAGGTGGTCAGGTATGAAAAGCCTTTTGTTAAAGAGACCATTTTATTCTGAATTCTCTTTTCTGTTCATTAAGGTTTTATTGAGGTATAATGGACATCTGATAGGACACATGCATTGAAAGTGTGCAGTGGATTAGTTACGACACACGCACACACCTGTGAAGCTGCTGCTGCCTTCAGTCGTGAATGTCTCCAGCGCCCCAGAAGCCTGCGCCTGTCGTTTTGCTTTTTTGTATTTTCTCCCTCCCACCCCTCCCTGACCCCCATCCCAGCCCCTGTAAACCACCAATCTGTGCTGGCACTGTAGCCTAGTTTCCATGTTTTAGAATTTCCTATAGAATTATAGAGGATGTGCTTTTTTTTCCTGTTTTCGGCTTCTTTCACGCAGCAGAATCATTTTGAGATTCATGCGTGTTGTTGGATCTGTCCACACTTCATTCCTTTTTTGTTGCTCTGCAGTATTTTGTATGGATATGCCTAGCACAGTTTATCACTCGCCAGCTGAGGAACGTTTGGTCATTTCTGGTTTGAGGTTATTAGAAATAAAGTTGCTATGAACACGCATGTACAAGTTTCTGTGTGGACATATGCTTTCCCTTCCACGGGTTAGATCTTTAGAAGAGGATTGGCTGGATCTTGAGCTGGATATGTGTTTACATTTTTAAGAGAGTGCCCAGCCATTTTCCAACGCAGTTGCACAAGTTTATGTTTATACTGTAAGGGTTTCCCTCGCCTGCCCCATGCAGTCCTCTGATGCTCTGTGACTGTTCTCGCCCTTCCTCATTCAGTCCTGTACACTCGAGCTTAGTGACTAAGCAACAGCAACACTCAGGCAGCCTTGTCCTCCCAGGAAACCGAGGTGTGTCCCCTTGATTCTGAGTCCTCTGGGCTTCTCCTGCGTTCTCCTTCCCCTATCCAGGGTCTGGAAACCCTGTTAGGACTGTGAGCCGAACAGTTCATTCATTTCCCACCTCCCATGAGGTGCTGTCCTTCATCGCCATCCAGGGTCTTGAACATCATTGTTTCCAATAATCAGAAGAGAAGAGACACAGAGGCACACACACACAGAGAAAGGGTGACGTGAAGACAGAGGCAGAGATGGGAGCGAGCCATCTATGTACCCAGGAGCGCCAAGCTTGCTGGCAAACACCGAAAGCTGGGAGGGAGGGCAGAAGGGACCCTCCTGCAGGTTTCAGAGGGACTGTGGCCCTGAAGACACCTTCACCTTAGACCTTCTCCCTTCAGAGCTGTGATAGGACAAATCCGTGTTGTTTCCAGTCACCTGGTTTTCGGCAACCCTAGTGAATTAGTACATCAGTGCTAACGTGCCCAGCCTTGCACGCGTTCCCACAACCCTAGCGAATTAGTACATCAGTGCTACCGTGCCCAGCCTTGCACGCGTTCCCGCAACCCTAGCAAGTTAGTACATCAGCGCTAACGTGCCCAGCCTTGCACGCGTTCCCGCAACCCTAGCGAGTTAGGACATCAGCGCTAACGTGCCCAGCCTTGCACGCGTTCCCCTCATCTGTTCTGTACCTACTGTCTCCATCTCCCTTCACTGAGATCTCCACATGCTGGTTGGTACTTAAGGATCCATAGTCACATCAGGACGATCTTGTTCCCGTCTTTATGTGCCACTTGACTAAACAGAAACCTCACAAAATTGTACTGAGTCAGACAGCACATTTTGTATCAGTTCAGTTCAGTCATTCAGTCGTGTCCAACTCTTTGCGACCCCATGGACTGCAGCATGCCAGGCCTCCCTGTCCGTCACCAACTCCTGGAGTTCACCCAAACTCATGTCCATTGAGTTGGTGATGCCATCCAACCATGTCATCCTCTGTCATCCCCTTTATTTTATATGAAAGAGGACAAATTATAATGAAATAATTATCTGTACCTTTTAATTCTGCTCAAGATTAGACTATGTTTGCCATTTAAATAATACTTCTCAGAGAAATCAAACTAGAGAAAGATAACTCCTTGGAAATCTCTAACTCCCATCACCAGTAAGTTCTGATAGACCTTACAGTGGAAATTGGAAAGGATTTTGAAGACTGTGGTCACAAGATTCCTTACTGTTTGTGAAAATGTTCAAATATGCTCGGTTAATCCTGAGTGAGTCTCTTCCCAGTTCAATATCAAGTACTTCTCCAACTCAGTTATGATCTGAGGAAAGGGCCTTTGTTTTCTACGTTTATGTAAAATTCCTCCCGGCCTCCACCGCACATTTAGATGCCTAGTGGATGTTCAACAAAATTTAGCTTGACATTTAGGCAAAAGCTGAGCTGTTAATCTCGCCTTTTGTTTTGTACGGAGTCATTTGTCCTCCCAAAGAGGAATGGGGGTCGACAGCATGCTTGGCCCGCTCCCATCTTCTTTCATTCATGACTCAGTGATACACCTCCCCTTTGGCATACGATCACGTATTACATGGGCTGTCTTTTGTTAAAGGGTTTCCATAGAATTGAGTGCCATCGGGGTAAGTTTTCCTGCCAAGCATAGGCTTGGAGGGCCTATGGCTCAGTGGCAAAGAATCTGCCTGCCAATGAAGGAGACACAGGAGGCAGGTTCGATCCCTGGGTTGGGAAGATCCCCTGGAGGAGGGTATGGCAACCTACTCCAGTAGTCTTGCCTGGGAAATCCCATGGACAGAGAAGCCTGGTGGGCTACAGTCCGTGGGCTCATACAGATTCAGACATGACTGAGCATGCAAGCATGCACACATGGGCTTGGGGAAGAAGAAACGGGACAGACCTTTTGGGATGAAAAGACTGCACACAGTTTGTCCCGTGCTGGGAAAGCCAAGAGTGAGTGTTGTCGGGAGTGGGGTATTAGGGCTTCTGCTCAGTAAGCAGTGGCTGCTGGGGGATCACCCACGTGATGAGAGCACAAGCAGGAGGCTCTCGATGTGTGCATATGTGTGTACACGTGTGCATGTGTGTACACGCGTGTGGGTATATGTGTGCACACGTGTGTGCATGTATATGCGCTCAGGAAGGTCCCCAAAAGAGGTTCAGAAGCATGCTCCTGGATCTGATCAAGGTGCAAGCTCTATGAGACTGGAAAAGGCATTTCTCTTGTCATATAGTGTTGAACATGGGGCGCGTGTTAAGAACAGAGTTGCCAGGAGGGAGGGGCTGCCTGAGTTGGGGAAGATGATTTGGACATACCAGCTGTGTACTGAGACGTGTGCCTTTCTGTAGTAGCCCAGGCAGAAAACCCCTGCCTGTTTTCAGATGCCCCCCACTGTGAAGCTTCCTCCACTTACATTCTTTTGTGGTGGCAGGAAGTGGAAGTATGGTTAAGTGGGCAGCATGACAACCTAGATTCTCACAGCATGTGAGTTGAAACTCGCAGTCTGATATATGCCAGGCCACCCTCACCTCTGATGAGTTATTTAACCTAAGTTAATAGTCTCACATTCTTATCTGTGAAAGTAGAAAGTCATGACAACCTGTTGACACGTGGAAAACATCAGGTTTTGCAGGTTGAGTAATGGGTTTGGTCCTTCAGCTATCGCAGAGCTAAGAGACAGCAATTGTTATGGGAAACAGAATCTAGAAATTGTCTTTCAGGTCATGGAAAACCTTTGAAACTTTATGTCTTGTTTTTGTTGTTGTTATTGCCGAACTCTAAAACCCAGTGTGGTGCTGGTGTGGTGTCTTAGATCCAAGAGGGCATGCTCTCAGAATTTTCTGTAGAAATAGAGTCTCGGGTTATTTTCCATCAATTGTTAACCTCATGCCCCAACCTCTCCAACCCACCAAGGTTTGCTTCAGTCCTTCCAACCAATTGCTTTTTCCTCCTTGTGGATATAACCTCACCAATGGAAGGGAGGGAGCTGGGGCAGAGGGTCTCAGGGACACACCTGAGCTCTGCGCCTGGGCTACACCCACTCCTCTTTCCTTCCTTTTAGTGAATCAGAAGGGGACAGGGACCTCCTACCTAGATTGGGATAATGTTTGGGGATGTGACTTGACCTCCACTTCATTTTTTTGCACACCAGTGTGTTAAGCATCGTCTGTGTGGCGGGCCTTGAGGCACAATAATGGGCAAACATGATCCTTGTCCTGATGGCTTTACATTCTAGAAATAAGAGGCCAACAATAAACAATATCAGTTCAGTTCAGTCGCTTAGTCATGTCTGACTCTTTGTGAGCCCATGAACTGCTGCTTGCCAGGCTTCCCTGTCCATCACCAACACCTGGAGCTTGCTCAAACTCATATCCATCTAGTTGGTGATGCCATCCAACCATCTCATCCTCTGTCATCCCCCTCTCCTCCTCCCTTCAATCTTTCCCCTCATCAGGGTCTTTTCCAGTGAGTCAGTTCTTCACATAACATGTCCAGAATATGGAATTTCACCTTCAGCATCAGTCCTTTCAATGAATAATCAGGACTAATTTCCTTTAGGATGGACTGGTTTGATCTCCTTGCAGTCCAAGGGACTATCAAGAGTCTTCTCCAACACCACAGCTGAAGTGCATCAATCAGTCCATAAATAAACAGTATATATGATAAAAGTTGAAATACACAGAAGGTCACTGGTCAGTTCAGGTTGAGTGATGAAGAACCACAGAAGTTCACTGGCCCGTGAGTTTGGTCTCACCATGGACAGGAGAGACCTTGAGTGCAGAGTGAGATGGGAATTCAGAATGCACTGCCTGGAGCTCTGTCACCGGTGTCAGATTACTGGAATAACTGAAAGGCAGCAGGAGCTGCGGAATCCGGAACGTCGCTGGGGCACCGCTGCCCAGCCTGCATGCTCTACAGAACCCAGTCATGTCAGTTATTGGAAAAAAGTGAGCAAGTTTCACATCTATAGCTCAATAAGCAGGAGCCCCTGAATCAAGCCAGTTACCATGTAAGGTCAGTGTTGTCCAGGGCTCTCTTCCGACCACCTCCTCTCCCCTCTCCTCGTTTTATTCACCACCCGCCGGCGATCTCACCGACTCCAAGGCTGGAATTGTCCTCTCTGGCTGACGGGTCTCCAGAGCATTTTCCAGCTGTGGTCTTTTCCCTGAATTTAAGAACCATGTGCTGAACTGACTTCTGCACACGCTCGGTAATAGGCCAGAGACATCCCACACGCAGCAAGCGCAGAACCGAAAGAAGTCTTCCGTCCATACTTCCGGTCCCACTCCTCTTCCAGCCGTTGACCTCCGTCAGCGAATGTCACCCATGTCCCCGCCTGGACTAAAGCTGCATCATGTGGCACTGAGGAGGCTGAGGACAGTCGGCCCTGGTGCCTGCTTTGTCACTCACGAGCCCCCTAAGCCCATGTCCTCACCTGCTCCCCCTGCGCTGGGGTATTTCACTGCTGTTGTGTCATGGGAGGGATGAGGGAGTCGTCCATCCATTCACTCAACACGTATTTTTGAACTCCTCCTACAGACAAGTGTTGGGCGGGGAGAATGCAGAAAACACAGGCGTGGGCCCTGCCCACCTGAGACTTGTCTAGTTCGGTGGATTGAATAAATAATGTAGGAAAAGCACTTAGCAGGGAGTTTGGCACGGTAGAGGCATCCCATAAATGTTTAAGAGGAGAAGCTAGACAGAGCCTGAGTCACTGACTTGGCGGCCCTGACCTGGCCCGTGGTGGCTCCTCAGACCGTCTCTGGTCCCTTGATCTGTGCCCGACACTATGCCCAGTGCCTGGCACATTACAGGAGAGCAGTGAGTAATAGAATTATGGTTTTTTAATTTCATTAACATGCTATTTTATTATCAGGCTCACTATCATTTAATTTAGGCTCTAGAGGAAGATTTTGCATTACATTTGTTTAGAAACCTGTAGAAAATCTCCATCTTCATGTAAAGTAATTAGAAAGATGTTAATTTTATAACAGTGGTCTCTAGGATTTGGGGATATGATCTTGAGGTTTGCTAAAAGTGGAGAAATCCACAAATGTTAGTAAAAAAGGAAAAGAGCTCAGTTGGAGACATGCCAACGCTGCTGCTGCTACTGCTAAGTTGCTTCAGTCATGTCCGACTCTGTGCGACCCCATAGACAGCAGCCCACCAGGCTCCCCCATCCCTGGGATTCTCCAGGCAAGAACACTGGAGTGGGTTGCCATTTCCTTCTCCAATGCATGAAAGTGAAAAGTGAAAGTGAAAGTGAAGTCGTGTCTGACTCCTAGCGACCCCATGGTCTGCAGCCCAGCAGGCTCCTCCGGATTTGCCAGGCAAGAGGACTGGAGTCCGGTGCTGCTGCCTTGTCATCCCAAACGTCCATCCGTCCACATCTCTCTGGCCTCATCACTTAGTCCAAACTATCTCTCTCCCAGGAGGATGTCACAGTGTCCATGAGACCTCTCCCTTTCTTGCCATACCCTGAGTCACTCATTCCACAAAGTTAGAGGCAGTTTCTTAAATATAAATGCCATCGTGTTACACCCCTGCTGAGAACTTTGTGTGGCTTCACGTTGTCTAAGAGTTGAAGCCTGACTGTTTAGACAAAGGCTTCCCACAGCGGTTCCCACCTCCTCTGACCTCATCTCACCGCACTCTCCCCTTGCTTGCTGTGCTCTCATCACACTGGCCTTCCCCTTAATTCTTCAGACACACCCAGATGTTCCCGCCTAAAGGGACCTTTCACCAGCCACTCCTTCCCCAGGGCCTCTTGCATCATCAGGTCTGTGTGTGGCAGGCCATTTAGGGATCCGTGTAACCTCCTCTCCCCAGGCCTTCCCTGACCAGTCAGCCACCAGCCACCATCATGTGGTTCCGTCCTGTTTTCTTGCCATCAGTTTCCATTAACCAAGCAAAGTCCCTTTCCCTTTCTATCAAGTGGGTGTTGCAAGCATTGGACACCCTGGATGAGGCCGGATCAGCTTAATCCAAAGAAGTGGCCCAGTTGAAGGATGATGCTGTCTCTGTCACACCTACCCTCTGTCTTTATAGAGCAAAACCAGCCATAGACAAAATGTAAAAATGCCTGTGTTCCAATAAAACTTTATTTACGCCAAATTCACTCCCAGCTGGAATTTGCTGACCTCTCTAGATCAGAGTCTGGAGAGAAGGTAGAGAGTTAATAGCTGACTTCTCTGGGGTATGGGCTGTGAGAGTGGCTCCAGCAGTGTGGGAGCAGGGGGCACAGCCAAGGGCACCTGCCCCTCTGTTTTTTCCTGTTGACTCCAGCCTCTTGCAGCCCTGACCAGAAAAACAAGAGAAAAAGTCGTTTACAATTAAATTATTACTTATTGAGAGTTATGTAGGGCTTCCCTGGTGGCTCAGACAGTAAAGAAGCTGTGTGCAATGCAGGAGATACAGGTTGAGAAGATCCCCTGGAGATGGGATTGGAATGGCAACCCACTCCAGTAATCTTGTCTGGAGATTTCCATGGACAGAGGAGTCTGGTAGGCTACAGTCCATAGGGTTGCAAAGAGTTGGAGAGAGTTATATAAGATATTTTGTTGTTGTTTTAAATGCCCAAATACCTTTTCTGATTTTCCTTCAATATTCTGGCTCAGGGCCTTTCTCCAGATGTATCTTCCTGGAAGTGAAATCTCCAGAAATCCCCAGATTCTTACTCCTGTAAGGAGCAGGTGTGCTCATGTGTTCATTCAAGAGGTGCAAAGGTGGAATTATGAATCTCTTTCATACACTGTTTCAAGTAAGCTTTAAATTCCCCACGGTTATGGGAAGGAAGAAATGTTGTGACCATACAACATAGACTGAAGGTTCTAAAGTCTCAGGTCTTCAGGGATTGTCAGAGCTAACCTGTTGCTTCACAGATCCCTGTTTACAAAACTGGGTCCCTAGGCCAGCTGGTGGGTTCCCACCACCTCCCAGGTTCGCTCCAACCTCCCTGACCTCTGACTTCTTGAGATGAGCCCTTGCAGGGTTCCTTTTCTAGGTTTTCGATGTGAGTTCAGTGGGATGTGTATGGCCTATCTAGTTGGATTTTACTCTTTCAGGGAAACATTTTATCATGTTATTCACTGCTTTCCTGGCTATGTCTGCATGCGTGCGTGCTACGTCACTCCGATTGTGTCCAACTCTTCGCAACCCTGTGGGCTGCAGCCCCCCAGGCTTTTCTGCCCATGGGATTCTCCAGGCAAGAATACTGGACTGGGTTGCCATTTCCTTCTCCAGGGAATCTCCCCGACCCAGGGATCGAACCCACATCTCTTATGTTTCCTGCATTGGCAGGTGGGTTATTTACCACTAGCACGACTTGGGAAGCCCCAGCTATATGTAAAATAAAAGACTTAATGAAGATAATAATGTTACCATGTGCAATAAGCTCTTAAATTGTTAATATTTTCATGCTGAATTCATCTAATGATACCCCAGAAATTTCATAATACCTCCTCATTTTGCGATATTTTCATGGTAGAACTGTTTTAAGCTGTCTGCAATCTATTTAAAGGTGGGTTCTTCATTTCAAACTACTCTCCTTCAGAGGACCTAGGTTTAGTGTTTCTGAAAGGAATGAAAGACAGCATTCTACTTGCATCCTTTCATCCACTCATCTTGGGGACGAATGAAGGACCATTGAGAGGTCCTCCCTGCAAGGTTTTTGTGAGCTTGTAGCAAATAAATGTATCTTTTTTAAATCACTCTGTGTCAGGAATAATTTCTTATGTTAAATACCTCCTAATACTTGAAGCCACTGGGCTGATTCTCCACACATTAATATTTCCTATCATGAGATTTGGGGATATGCTAGAACAATTTATTTCACAGCGCGGTTCCTATCTAAACAAGATCTGTCTTCTTATCTTTCTCAATTTAGCAGAATGCTATTGCAGCTTCTAGCTGCTCCTAGCTGTTTTTCACAAAAGGAAAACCAAAGACAGGATATGCATGAGTCGGTGTATGTCTCAGATGGCATCTTCTGAGTGGCGCCACACAATAGCTCCATGCAAGCGATGTGACCCAGGAAGTACTTTACGTTAAATCTGGTGTTAGCTCGCTTTAGCTATATACAGACAGTCTGAATACAGTATGCTGTGAGATTATGACTCAGAAGCACTGAACTCATAAATACAATTTTGAGCATTCTTAGACTTTTGCAAATATAATTTTTAGAATTGAAATTAATTGTACTAGGTCGGGGGATAAGAAAGAAATATAATTTTTCATGAGATGCATTTTCCTTCCATAGGCCAATACTGTTTGGAATTTTGTTTTTTTTTATTTCCTTGTTACATGCAGCAGTTATTTTTATTATGATTTTCCTGCCATTTATAGTTACTTTTCAGCATTTGTTTAGTGGTATAAATACCTTAGCAAGAAAAGTTGGGGTGTTGCTGATAAATCATTTTAATGAATTGTTATAAAAGAGGGGTGACCTCTTTGCTTTTAAAATTTTAACTTTTTAAGAAAGAAAAGGTGTTTATTTTTAAATTATATGTAATTTTATCAAAATATTTACAATCTAAAACTTCTGAAAGTCAATGGTTTATATTTGGGTTCAACCTGTCAATAGTAATTATTTTTGGAAATACAATATATAAGCTATACTAAAATCAAAGAATGTTCTCAAAGATTGACACCATCTGGAGAAAATTAACAGTCCATGAATTCTTATAACCATGCTTTATATTCTATTTTGCATAGCTTGCTTGTTATTAATGGTTCAAAACAACCTAACTCCACTACACTTACCGTGTCATATAAACCTAAGACAGAGGCTTATATTACGTGACTTGTAGAAGCAGTAGCTTTGCTTTTTCATTTCAGTTTTAATTTTTGAAGGAATTCAGAACTTTGATGGAGGCCAAGGTGTTGATATGAAATTACAAGACGTAGTTTCCTAACCCGAACTAATTTTATCCCGTTTTAAGTATTTTTTCACCGGTGTCCTCACTTCCCTGTAGTTTCTTGGTTTGACTAACTCATCCTTGCCTTTTAGGTCTTAGTTTATACTTTCCTTTTTTAAGGACAGTTTCTCTGCCTAACTGACGCTGGAGTAAGTTGTCTCTCATTTGTCCTCCAAAAAGTGCTCCAGACTTATTATCTCACCAGCAAACAGACATCCTTGAGGATGAGAACTCTATGTTCCCCTCCCCTCCTTGCACAAAAGAACCAGCACACAGTAGCTTCAAAACTGTGTGTTGAATTTGAGTTGGGGATCCTGACATTGGCTCATAAAGGTGATAGAGGATACTACGAATGACAGGCTGTAAAATACTGAGTTTAGTTCAGGATGGAACTTCATAAACAGAAGGCTTACAGGAAACTAGGAAGTGAATCCATGTTAACCAGAGTCTTGCTGATGATAGAAGTTTCCTGAGAGAGGTTGGATTGGAGCTGAACCCTGACAGATTTTTGGAAGTGAAGATAAATTGAAGAATCATACACATAGAGATAAGAGCATTAAAGAAGAGGGTGGTCCAGAAGCTGCAAAGAGACTGACCTGAGAGAAACAGAAAGATTTATGAATGACAATGTGGGAGATACATACTGCAGGGTGAAATCTAAGCTAAAGAGGGCTCTGGAAGCCAGAGGAAGACCTGGGGTCCTAATACCTTGGCCTTGGGTATTAATTCATAATTTGACCAAGAACTGCCATGGTGAAAACTATTTTAGAATAAGCTTGCTGTAATATATTTTGTATAATATTTTATTTAAAGTTTTTATCAACAAGGGAAGCCATTTAGTTTGTGCATTGTCATCGCTCTACAGGGGCTGAACGCTCTGAGGCTTGAGCCATCTTGCAAGCCCTTCCACAGTCATGTGTGACTCTTTTGCAACCCCATGGACTGTATATAGCCTGCCAGGTTCCTCTGTCCATGGAATTTCCCAGGCAAGAATACAGGAGAGGGTTGCCATTTCCTTCTTTAGGGGCTATTCCAAACCCAGGGATCAAACTTGTGTCTCCTGCATTCTTTACCACTGGGCCACCAGGGAAACCCAGAGACAAGTTAGGTGGTCTCTAAAGTCATCCCTATGGTAGCACTTAGCTACACTGAAACAGTTACTTTGTTGTCCTCAGCCTCATTGGACCCTGAAGAAAGGGACCGTGCCTTCTTCACATTGGCAGGACATGGCATGGAGTGATTTTTCTAAAGTTACTGGCAGGATGGATGAATAAAAGTGATTCAAAAATATAAACATAAGGAGTCTTCATCTTAGGTATGGTCTTTACACTGAAATACGGGGTCTCTGCAAGTAAGCTTACAGAGCCAGGGTCAGCTCGTGTGTGTGTTTCTGTGTCTGCGTGTGCAGCAAAGTGAACCAGATAAAGCCAGCAGGACATGAGCAGAGGAGGCAAGAAGGAATTGGAAGAAGCAGTTAATGAGCTTGTTTCGGATCTGCCAGGGCCTTAATAGGATTCTGATTCCAGGCTGACTAATGGGCGAGTGAACTTACTTCAGGATTTTGACTTGGCTGCTGGGAGGAATCTTGAAGGTCATTCAACTGTTGAAGCTCATTTTAATTTCTAAAAGTTGGATCTATCAATTAGTACCTCGGATCAGGGGCCTCTCCAGCGACGGGGACTGCTCACTTGGCTAACTCGAGTAATGAACTTGCGCGACATATGTGGGCTAAAATCTCATCTCCAGCGTGTCTGCAGGGAGGCGCGGGCTCGGATACTTCTTTGTCGGTCTTGCACTTGGGGAATTAGTAGGTAATGTGGCTAAATATAGATGAAAGTGCATTTGGTTTCAGAGATTTCGGTCATTTATTTATTGTTTATGAGCAATCTCTTAACTAAAAGGGATTTGCACTGACAGTTGTTAGGAAGATAAACTTGAGTTATTTAATGGTGTAGCTCTCTCCCTCTAATTATTTTTATCTGATCAAATGCTTTATTAAATTCCCAGGAGTCATCATTGTTCATGTACAAGTAGTCTGAAGAGAGCTTGGTAAGACTGCTAACTGGAGCATAACAGCTGTGTTACTGCAGCACAGACTAAGCGCTGTAAAGACAGCCTGTGCATTGTCAAGGGTCACATGTTAGCTAAATTTGAGAGCTAATTTTCTCCTTCCAGTGAGGAAATTGCACTTTTTAAACTCCTCAATGATTTTATACTTAACATTTTTATTCTAGTAGTCATGGTTTTTTGTTGTATTACAAGTTCTACTATTGCTAAATATAGTATTTCTCTTAATTTTGCTTTTTGCTGGGGTGAAGGAAGAAACCAGCTGTACTACGTAACTCAGCGGTCACCTTCCACGCTCTGTGCTTTCCCTCTCTTCTCTAGACCTGGAATGTTTTCTCTAGGTCCATGTGCTGGAATCTGGATCCTCCTTTAAACGCCACTAAGTTCATGAGTTCTTTTCCTACCTATTGTGTGGACATGATCTCTTCCTCCTCTGCGCCTGTGTTGGCCGTATATCGTTGCATAAAAAAAACATATCCCAAAGCTTGGCATTGTAAGACAACTGTCCGTGTTACAACTGACAGTTTCCGTGGGCCATGAACTTGGGAGAAGCTTAGCTGGATGATTCTTGCTCATGACTCGTGTCTGATGAAGTTATAGTCAAGACTCAGCCAGATCTATAGTCTTGGGCTGGTGGATCTACTTCAGAGATGTTTGGCCTAGGTGGCTGCCGAGTCAGTGCTGGCTGTTGACAAAAGGCCTCGGTTCCCCGCCCTGTGGACGCCTCCACAGGCTGCTCGAGGTTCCTCACAACATGGCTGTTCCCTTTGCTCAGAGCCAGTGACCCGGGAGAGAGCAAAGGCAGTGTAGTGTCTTTTCCGGTCTAGTCCTGGAAGTCCCACGTTGGGATTTCTGCATTTTCCCTGCAGTTCCAGCAGGTCACTTCATATAATGTGGGGGAAAAGTACGCGAAAGCATGCAGACCAGGCGGTGGGGATTTGGGGGAGCATCTTAGAGGCTGCTTACCGTTTCCTAATCTTTAGCGTAACTTCAAATATTCTGCCCTGTGTCATGCTTATGTGTGTCCCTTCCCTACCTGCTGTGAGATTTTCGTTTTCCTTAGAGCCTAGACTTGCTGTCTTAGCTTTACATATCTTGAAAGTTTTGGCACGTTGCGTTCAGTATATGTCACGTTCAGTTGAGAAGTTGGAACCACAGCCTCTCTCTTAGTGGGTATACATGAAAATGTATCTGTGACAAAAAACCAGACAGAGATGGAGAAGATTTGGCAGAGAGAGGGAACATGAAGGAGATCAAGTGTGTGTGTGAAGAGAGAGAAAACGGATGAGGTAGAAAACTGTGCATTTTATCAGAAAAATATGAAAAAAATGGGTACCATTCTGTAGGTACTAATTTTACGCTAGTTTCCATGTTTGGATTACTGTGGAACAGTCTTTTACTTTCTGTCCTGTATGTGAATGCCTCACTGTAAGTTTTACTAGGACTCTCAATTATGCTTAATACTTTTATTAAAAAAAAAACACCGAAAACATTTTGTATTGGGGTATAGCCCATTAGCAATGTTGTAGTGGTGACAGGTACACAGATAAGGGACTCAGCCATACACATACATGCGTCCGCTCTCCCGTCTCCATCCAGCCTGGCACAAGACACTGAGCAGAGGTCCATGTGCTGTACAAGGTGTCTTTGCTGGTTATCCGTTTTAAATAAAGCAATGTTTACATGACCTTCCCAACGTCCTTGACTGGCCCCTCCCCTGGCAACCATAGATTAAGTCTGTGAGTCACTTTCTGTTTTGCAGTTCATTCGTATCATTTCTTTTAGATTCCACATATAAGAGATGTCTGGAGGAGGAAACGGCAACCCCCTCCAGGATTCTTGCCTGGAGAATCCCACGGACAGAGGAGCCCGGTGGGCTACAGTCCATGCGTCACTAAGGCTCAGACACGACTGAGTGACTCACACACACACACACACACACACACACACACACTCAGATGTCATATGATAGTTCTCCTTTTTGAATAAAGGGTCTTTGGATCACTCCTTTAATAAAAGCAGCGAAATCGTTGCTTGCAAATAACTCTGAAGTAATGTCAAGTGCAGCATTTGTATATGATTTTTTTATATATGATTAGGAACTTTATTTAGGTTTTGATTAACTGCTCTGTCACCTGGCTCACTGGGGTGAAATCATTTTCTGGATTGGTCAATTAACATTTATGTGCAATCGGAGCAAAGGGCACAGAGGAATGTCAGAAGGAATAAAAGACCCATGAGAATATAGGTCCTGGCAGGTTCTCCTCAGAAATGTCACTCATATCCATCTTCTTATTTCCACGCCTAGATCCACCAGCGCAACGTGCTCCAATTCCTTAGTAACTCATGTCAGATTTATTAAAATGACCTCCAAAGACTTTTCTCAGCTGCTAAAGAGTGCTAACTTTTTTCACTCTCCTCTTTCACCTTCATCAAGGGGCTCTTTAGTTCCTCTTCACTTTCTGCCGTTAACACGGTATAATCTGCATATCTGAGGTTGTTGATATTTCTCCTAGCAATCTTGATTCCAGCTTGTGCTCATCCAGCCCAGCATTATGCATGACGTGCTCTTCATAGGGGCTGCCCAGGTGGTGCTGGTGGTAAAGACCTCACCTGTCAATGCAGGAGACGTAAGAGATGCAGCTTCGATTGCTGGGTTGGGACGATCCCCTGGACGAGGCCATGGCAACCCAGTCCAGTATTCTTGCCTGGAGAAACCCATGGACAGAGGAGCTTGGTGGGCTATAGTCCATGGGGTCACAAAGAGTCAGACACAACTGAAGTCACTTAGCACACACTCTGCATAAAAAAGGTAAATAAGCAGGGTGACAATATACAGCTCCCAATTTGGAACCAGTCCATTTTTCCATGTCCAGTTCTAACTGTTGCTTCTTCACCTGCATACAGGTTTCACAGGAGGCAGGTAAGGTGGTCTGGTATTTCCATTACTTTAAGAATTTTCCATAGTTTGTTGTTTGAGCATTCTTTTGCATTGCCTTTCTTTGGAATTGGAATGAAAACTGCACAATTGCACTCATCTCACACGCTAGTAAAATATTGCTCAAAATTCTCCAAGCCAGGCTTCAGCAATACGTGAACCGTGAATTCCCTGATGTCCAAGCTGGTTTTAGAAAAGGCAGAGGAACCAGAGATCAAATTGCCAATATCCGCTGGATCATGGAAAAAGCAACAGAGTTCCAGAAAAACATCTATTTCTGCTTTCTTGACTATGCCAAAGCCTTTGACATTGTGGATCACAATAAACTGTGGAAAATTCTGAAAGAGAAGGGAATACCAGACCACCTGACCTGCCTCTTGAGAAATCTGTACGCAGGTCAGGAAGCAACAGTTAGAACTGGACATGGAATAACAGACTGGTTCCAAATAGGAAAAGGAGTACGTCCAGGCTGTATATTGTCACCCTGCTTTTTTAACTTCTATGCAAAATATATCATGAGAAACGCTGGACTGGAAGAAGCACAAGCTGGAATCAAGATTGCTGGAAGAAATATCAATAACCTCAGATATGCAGATGACACCACCCTTATGGCAGATAGTGAAGAGGAACTCAACAGCCTCTTGATGAAAGTAAAAGAGGAGAGTGAAAAAGTTGGCCTAAAGCTCAACATTCAGAAAACGAAGATCATGGCATCCGGTCCCATCACTTCATGGGAAATAGATGGGGAAACAGTGGAAACGGTATCAGACTTTATTTTTTTGGGCTCCAGAATCACTGCAGATGGTGACTGCAGCCATGAAATTAAAAGACGCTTACTCCTTGGAAGAAAAGTTATGACCAACGTAGATAGTATATTCAAAAGCAGAGATATTACTTTGCTGACTAAGGTCCGTCTAGTCAAGGCTATGGTTTTTCCTGTGGTCATGTATGGATGTGAGAGTTGGACTGTGAAGAAGGCTGAGCGCCGAAGAATTGATGCTTTTGAAGTGTGTTGTTGGAGAAGACTCTTGACAGTCCCTTGGACTGCAAGGAGATCCAACCAGTCCATTCTGAAGGAGATCAGCCCTGGGATTTCTTTGGAAGGAATGATGCTAAAGCTGAAGCTCCAGTACTTTGGCCACCTTATGCCAAGAGTTGACTCATTGGCAAAGACTGATGCTGGGAGGGATTGGGGGCAGGAGGAGAAGGGGATGACCGAGGATGAGATGGCTGGATGGCATCATGGACTCGATGGACGTGAGTCTGAGTGAACTCCGGGAGATGGTGATGAACAGGGAGGCCTGGCGTGCTGGGATTCATGTGGTCGCAAAGAGTCGGACACAACTGAGCGCCTGAACTGAACTGATAGTTTGTTGTGATCCACACAATCAAAGGCTTTAGTGTAGTCAATGAAGCAGAAGTAGATGTTTTTCTGTAATTCTCGTGTATAATACAATGGATGTTGGCAATTTGATCTCTGGTTCCTCTGCCTTTTCTAAATCCAGCTTGTACATCTGGTAGTTCTTAGTTCACGAACTGTTAAGTGACGTGAATATCCAACTCTTTGCTACCCCATGGACTGTGGCCTACCAGGTTCTTCTGTCCATGAGATTTTCCAGGCAAGAATACTAGAGTGTGTTGCCATTTCCTTCTCCAGGAGATCTTCCCTACCCAGGGATTGAACCTGGGTCTCCCACATTGTAGGCAGACGCTTTACTGTCTGAGCCACTAGGGAAGTCCGTGATGTCCTGTTAAGGCTAGCTTGAAGGGTTTTGAGCATAACCTTGCTAGCATGTGAAATGAGTGCAATTGTGTGGTAGTCTGAGCATTCTTTGGCATTGCCTTTCTTTGGGATTGGAATGAAAACTGACCTTTTCCAGTCCTGTGGCCACTGCTGAGTTTCCCAAATTTGCTGGCAAATTGAGTGCAACACTTTCACAGAATCATCTTTTAGGATTTGAAATAGCTCAACTGGAATTCCATCACCTCCACTAGCTTTGTTTTTTTTTTTTTTTCTGGAGAAGGATGTTTATTCATTCTCTTTGATTTTACAGGGAAGGAAAACAGAAATAATACAGCTATAGAAGAGATTTTTGATTTTGAGTAGTAGGTTATGAATTCTAGATTTTATTTTTTTTTTATTTTTATTTTATTTTTTTTTTGCATTTATATATATATATTTTTTTTTTTTTAAATTTTAAAATCTTTAATTCTTACATGCATTCCCAAACATGAACCCCCCTCCCACCTCCCTCCCCATAACATCTTTCTGGGTCATCCCCATGCACCAGCCCCAAGCATGCTGCATCCTGCGTCAGACATAGACTGGCGATTCAATTCACATGATAGTATACATGTTAGAATGGCATTCTCCCAAATCATCCCACCCTCTCCCTCTCCCTCTGAGTCCAAAAGTCCATTATACACATCTGTGTCTCTTTCCCTGTCTTGCATACAGGGTCGTCATTGCCATCTTCCTAAATTCCATATATATGTGTTAGTATACTGTATTGGTGTTTTTCTTTCTGGCTTACTTCACTCTGTATAATCGGCTCCAGTTTCATCCATCTCAACAGAACTGATTCAACTAGCTTTGTTTGTAGTGATGCTTCCTAAGACCCACTTGATTTGACGCTCCAGGATGTCTGGCTGTGAGTGACCACACCATCATGCTTATCTGGGTCATTAAGACCTTTTGTGTACCCTTCTTCTGTGTATTCTTGCCACCTCCTCTTCTCTCTCCTGCTTCTCTTAGGTCCTTACCATTTCTGTCCTTTATTGTGCTCATCTTTGCATGAAATGCTCCCTTGGTATCTCTGATTTTCTTGAAGAGATCTCTAAAGCAGAGCAATTGATGTTCTATGAGTTGACTAAGTGGTGTAAGTTCTTTTGGACTTATTTTAACTGAAACATATTTTAACTGAAGGCAAAACTATAAATGTGTACTGTTGTCTAGACATGAAAGGGAACTCTTTCTATTCTTCCTTCTATTAATAGGGATGGAAAGAATATATTTGCTAGACGAGTGGCTACATGCCATGCATCTTAACATCTCTCTGGAACCCTGGCAGAGTCCACACTCCATACTGACTGCTTTGACTTTTATATAAGTTTTCTTTCTATTTTTCTTCTACCTGGTAATTGCCAGGCTTTCTTTTTAACCGTGCTATATATATGCACATTTTTATAAATGCTCTCATAGTTTATCCAGTGTTTCTCTGTATTGATAGCAGATCAGGGGTCTATAAAGGCTGAGTCAACCACATTGCTAAAATCAGAATGAATAACCTTTTTTACAGAACGTAGTCCTGAAAGAATGAGGTAAATATAGCAGGTCCATAGGGTCATCTGGAGGGAGTAAGGCGTGTGTGCAAGCCTGACTCTGCTCTTAGAAACAGGCAAGCATTGTATTGCCTTGTCTTCAGTGGGGAGGCTGTTAGAAGAGAGGAGGCTGAAAATTCAGAACACAGTCAATACCCAATTGAAAAAGGCCCCTGCAATGGAAATGGCCCTGAGGGGCTGTCAGCGGGCGCAGAGGGGGGGGAAATGGAAGCACGTAAAAACCTCAGGGACGCTCTTGCTCAGATGGATTGACCATCATCTTATTGGCTCGAGACACTAAAATACCAAGGTTTCCTTTCCATTTTTTGTGTGTATTATATATTGTTTTGAAATAAGTAGGAAAACAAAATTTTTTAAATCTTGTTAACTATTATGAAGTTATCTTCTTTTATTTTTAGGGGAAGAGCTTTTCTCTGTTAAGAACTGGGTATGAAATGAAAAATACTTTGTAGTTTGTTATCCTATAGAAAATAGGCTTATCAAGATAAAATCCAATGACTTTCTTACTATTAAAATTGCCTTGGGGCTGATCTCAAATTAATATATTATTTTTGTCTCCTTTTTGTCATAAACTCATGCAGTTCATTTACTAGTAAAAAAAAAAAAAAATAGTGGTTACCTGGCAGATTTTTTCTGTGGTCTTTTAAGGAAGACCAAACTTTTTAGGACTTATATATATTGATTTATTAGTACTCTCCTAACTTTAAGAAATTGAGTATTTGAGTAGATGGGGGAGCATAATAGACAAAATCTTGTCATAGATGAATCTCTGTTAGATAATCTTTTATTTCTAAATTCTGCTTTTCTATTTGCCAATGAGATATGAATGACTCTTTAACATGTTTTGATAATTTTTCTTTTGACTTGGGGGAAGTTCGGGTTTATATACTGTTTAATATTGTAACTAAATTCAAGGATCGTTTGTTTAAAATCTTACGAGGCCTGGTGCTATGAGAATATTAATATCAAGTAGACTCAGTGTCTACTGTCACAGAGATCATAGTCTCACAAGAGAAGAGAAACATGACAATATCATGATGAAATAGTGAATCACTGGAAATATATGTAAGTATATGCATGATGAGTAGGTTAATTGGGGAATATAAGTCAAAGGGGTCTAGAAAGAGCTTGTATCTGAACTTGGATTTAAATAGCTGATTAGTCAATATGTTTGTATGAAAAATAAAAGTTAAGAAAATCAACCTTCTTCACAGTTCGCAAGCTGTTTCCAACTTTGCAGAGGTAGTGTTGATATGTGCGAGCCCAGGGCTTAGCAGCACAGTTCTCCACATGGAGCATGCCCTAAGCAACCCTACAAGACTCCGGAAAGTGTCCTAGGCTGCACGTTGCATCTGCAGCCTTAGGGGACTAGAGGAAATGTCTTTGCCTCCGCAGGAGCCCCGTCCTGGTTTTCCAGTGCGCCCACCGCCACGTCATCTGCTTAGAGTGCTTCCACCTGTACTGCGTGACCAGACTCAACGATCGGCAGTTTGTCCACGACCCGCAGCTTGGCTACTCTCTGCCTTGCGTGGGTAAGTCTAGCATTGTTTCCTCCATTTCTAATTGATTAAGAACAGAAAAAGGAGAATTGCTGATATAAAACTATCTTAAATATACCCAATTCCCTAATGAGGAATTGAAAATCCAGAATCTATTTGATCATGGTTGGGCAAGAAAATTAATGTTTGAATCACAATATAAAACCCTAGGGTTTGAAGGACCTGTGTTGAACTAGAAAATGTACAATCTGCATAAAGGCATTGAAAATAAATTTTAAAATATTATTCAGCCAGTGTATACAAAGTATGTCTATCAATTCACCCTGAAAAGTAGAGATTTATTAACCTCGATTTAGAGCAATTTTTTACCATACACCTCTATTGCTAAAAATTTTGAACACCTGCATAAATATTATATGAAAGAACATGTATTTAAAAAGAAAGAATGATACAAACCTGAAATATCTGTTTAAATGTTTTATATCTTCCAACATTGCAAAACATCCTTTACTTGCACTATATCATTAGATGTATTTTTTTTATGAGGTGAAATTCACATAAAATACAATTAACCATTTTAAAGTGTATAATTCAGTGGCCTTTTTTGCTTTAATATTGTTATGCAGTGACTACCACCTCTTTCTACTTTCAAAACTTTTTCATCACTGCATAATAATATTCTATATCCATTAAGTAGTCACCTCCCATTCTCTATTTCCCCCATCATTTGGCAAGCACTAATCTGTTTTGTTGGGTTTTTTTTTTTGCCTTATGGACCTGCCAATTCTAAATATTCATATAAAAGGAATCACAAAATCTGTGACCTTTTGTGTCTGCCTTTTTTTCACTTGGCATGTTCTTGACATTCATCCAAGTAGTGATAGGGATCCGTCCTTTGTTATTTTTGTGGCTGAATAGTATTTCACAATATGGATATACCATAACGTATTGACCCATTCATCCACTGGTGTGCATTGTCTCCATCTTCCAGCTGTTATCAGTGATGCTGTTATAGACATTTGAATACTTGTCTCTGTTTGGATGTGTGTTTTCCCTTCTCTTGGAGTGCAGTTTTGAGATCATATGGTAATTCTGCCTCGTAAGGAACCAACAAACTAGCTTCCATAGTTGCTTCATCAGTTTACATTTCCGCTACGACAAACAAGGGTTCTTATCTCTCTACATCCTCACCAACACTTGCTATTAATATTTTCTATTTTTTAAGTAGCCACCTTGTTAAGTATAAAGTGGTATCTCATGGTTTTGATTTGCGTTTCCTTCATGACCAGTGATGTTGAGTGTCTTCTCATATGCTCATTTGCCATTTGTATATCTTCTTTGGAGAAATGTCTGTTCAAGTCCTTGGCCTGTTTTTAATTGGGTTGTTTGTCTTTTAGTTGTTAAGTTGTAAGAGCTCTTTATTTATTCTGGATACTAGAGCCTCACCATTACATGATTTGCAAGCATTCCTCCCGTTCTGTGTCTTTCCACTTTCTTTACCATGTCCTTTGATACACAAAAGTTTTAAACTTTGATAAAGTCCAATTTATATTTTCTTTTGTTGCTTGTGCCTTGGATGTCAAATTTTAGAATATAGTGCCAAATCCCGTTTCATGAAGATTTACCCCTATGCTTTTTCTAATAGCTTAGCTCTTATATTTAGGTCATTGATTCCTTTTAAGTTAATTTCTGTATATGGAGTGTGGCGGGGAATCTGGTTCCTTCAAAATAGGAAATGGCATTTAGAAATCACAGTCCTAGGGCTTGGTGTGCTCACTGTTAGCAGGTTGGTCACTCTAGCTGAAAGAGCTGGGAGACATGCATTTTTAAAAGGTAAAAACTGTATTTATACTGACATATGCACTTTATATCCAGGGTTATGGAATTCTTACTTGAAGTCACTGATCTTAAAACTGTCATTGCTTCCTCCCTTAGCAAAAAATCTTATTACGGAGTGATATTAACATAGTTACTCATTTGTCTCATTTCATAATACGTATACAATAGTATCTGTTTCAGAATACCAACACCATCACCAAAGTGTGATTACTGAAAACAGTGTTAATGCAGTTTGTTTTGTCATTAGGGTATATTGTGATAGAGGTATAGAGTCATGTACAGTTACTGTATAATTATGTCACCAATTTCACACATATTTTTAACTCTTTTTAAAATGTATTTTGTTTTTATAGTTTATATTTTTATATTTATACAAAATATTAACATGATTGCAAAGTCAAAGCTATGAAATAATTATATTCAAAATAATATAACTTTTATTACCGTTCCCTTTGATATTCCTTTTCTCTACAATGTATGTGTAGACCTTTATTTGAAAAAGCTCCTACTTTAAAACACATAAGCAGATTATAGATGATGTAGATTGAGGAGTTTGCATCATCTTCTTAAGTAAAAAGTAGAATACTATGCATATTTCCTTTTCCTTTTTTTTACCTGTACATTATATATTCTGTAGATCTCGCCCTAGTAATATGTGTATATTTTCTTCACAGAAAAAGTAACATTATTGAATTCCCTTGTGTGGTTATACTTTACTGTTCCCATATTTGGTAAACAGTTTTCATTTTTTTAGTTACAAATATAGGTACAAACAATAGGCTTGTGTGCACATGTATTTTCATGGTCTTGATCAGAGTATCACCGAGATGGAGTCCGAGAGTGGGATTGCTGTATTGAAGGGAAAAATATGTATTTATTTTTATGTTTCCAAACTCTTCTCCCCAAAAGTATGCTGTCTTCCATTCTCACCAGTGACGTGTAAGAGCAGCAGGTCCCACACCCCCTCACCAACAGAGCAGCCGCAGGACTCTGGGGGCCACTTTCCAATCTTACCTTTGCAAAAGTGGCATTTCCACATGCATATTTTTTCTCATTTTGAATGAGGCTGACTATCTTCAGTTTAAGATCCTTCTACACTTCTTTTTCTCCATCACTTAAAAAAAATCTCACCTTTTTCTCCAGGGATAGGCTAAGTGAATATATTCTATATTTTTCTCTTCAGAAGTATTTTCTATATAGGACACATTTGACAGTCCCTTACAGCAGCAGGAAAAGCTAACAGGGTTCAATCTCTTATATTTTTATAAAGAACGTGTGTCAACTAGCTTTTACTTCGCTATTTCTTTGCCAAAGGATAACTGACAGCTTCTAAGTGAAATAAAATATTTGCCTGGTTAAGCTGTATCTTACTGAAATACATTATACGAATTTACTATGGTCTAGTTATCTTTTAAATACCTTTTTTTTTTTACATTAACTGTGTTAATGACATTTTTATACCGCTATGCATTCCTGAGTTCATCTTCTTCATTTTAACTGTGAATGAGGTAGGGAATGAATGAATTTTAAATATGCTTACTTTGTATGATTTTTTTGGGGGGGAATCCTTTCAAATATTTTTGTCACTGTATCTACTTTATTACCAGTCATATAAATGTAATATTCCATAAAGTTTTGCTTTTATTTTTTAAAATGGCACTTACTATTGAGAAAGGATCTTCTCTAACACATCTTTGCTTTCATGTTTAACAGAAGGCAGAAAGCTGCCTTTCTGTATATTTTGTTATTAAAAGAGAATGTGGCAAATAACCACAAACTGAGACAGGCTAGAAACCATTCTCAGTTCAGTTCAGTCGCTCAGTCGTGTCTGACTCTTTGCGACCCCATGAATCGCAGCACGCCAGGCCTCCCTGTCCATCACCAACACCCGGAGTTCACTCAGATTCACGGCCATCGAATCAGTGATGCCATCCAGCCATCTCATCCTGGGTCGTCCCCTTCTCCTCCTGCCCCCAATCCCTCCCAGCATCAGAGTCTTTTCCAATGAGTCAACTCTTCACATGAGGTGGCCAAAGTACTGGAGCTTCAGCTTTAGCATCATTCCTTCCAAAGAAATCCCAGGGTTGATCTCCTTCAGAATGGACTGGTTGGATCTTCTTGCAATCCAAGGGACTGTCAAGAGTCTTCTCCAACACCACAGTTCAAACGCATCAATTCTTCGGTGCTCAGCCTTCTTCACAGTCCAACTCTCACATCCATACATGACCATAGGAAAAACCATAGCCTTGACTAGACGGACCTTAGTCAGCAAAGTAATGTCTCTGCTTTTGAATATACTATCTAGGTTGGTCATAACTTTCCTTCCAAGGAGTAAGCGTCTTTTAATTTCATGGCTGCAGTCACCATCTGCAGTGATTTTGGAGCCCCCAAAAATAAAGTCTGACACTGTTTCCACTGTTGCCCCATCTATTTCCCATGAAGTGATGGGACTGGATGCCATGATCTTCGTTTTCTGAATGTTGAGCTTTAAGCCAACTTTTTCACTCTCCTCTTTCACTTTCATCAAGAGGCTTTTTAGTTCCTCTTCACTTTCTGCCATAAGGGTGGTGTCATCTGCATATCTGAGGTCATTGATATTTCTCCCGGCAATCTTGATTCCAGCTTGTATTTCTTCCAGCCCAGCGTTTCTCATGATGTACTCTGCATATAAGTTAAATAAGCAGGGTGACAATATACAGGCTTGATGTACTCCTTTTCCTATTTGGAACCAGTCTGTTGTTCCATGTCCAGTTCTAACCATTCTGCTGGGTAGTAAACCCCCTACACTGCACAGCTCATGCCGATGCTTGCTTCTTCATATCCTCTAGGTATTTTAATATGTGTCTCCAAAAGTGCTTACTCATGACAAAATACAGTTCAGCTTGTCACAGTATTCCTTGCTGTGTATTATTTCAGCCTTCTTTATTTTATAATTTGAGGACTCAAATTATATTATCAATATTTAACATATTATGTGAAAACAGGGTCTCTAATGCTATTGTAGTTTCTTGTTGTTGTGAAAGACAACCTGAATTGTCTTGACTGTTTGCTCAACAGAGGTGCTCCTCACATTTATCACTTGCTTAGTTTTTAAGTGTCGTGCTACGTGTCGTAGCTTCACGCCTTCCTGTCTATATCTCAGAGCTTATTATATTCAAAAGATGAAGTGCCCTGTTAAGGGTGATGGCTCCTCACATTGTTGAGGACTACTGTTTCCTCCTTTGGCTTCTGCTTACTAAGTTAGTATTATCTTTATTTTTTTATTTTTTATTTTTTAATTTGGCCACTGTGAATTTTATTTATTTATTTTTTGTATTAGCATTTAATTTATTTTTTAGGTTTAAAATTTATTTTTATTTTTTTAATTTTACTTCACAATACTGTATTGGTTTTGCCATACATCAACATGATGGTATGGGGAGGGAGGTGGGAGGGGGGGTTCAGGATTGGGAACACGTGTACACGAGTACCTCTTTAATTCAAGAAGCTTGAATCTTTTAAAGTCACTTAAGTATTTAACAGAGTTGGTTGGATGAACATGAGAGAATTCATCGCTAATTCATTTTAGCCAAGGGTAGATAATGCTCTGCCAAAAAGAACTGATAAAACAAGGCTTTCTAGGAGGCTGTTTTGTAGGGCTCCCCTGCCCCTCAGGATGTCCCCCGTACAGTTCATGACATGTGGTTATTTGATTTGCAGACCAAGGTATGAGATACCAGCATAAGCCCTAATAGGAACCGCCAGAAACCAGTGGGTCACTTGCACATATCCGTGGGTGTGGACAAAGCATTGGGGAAGCCAAATTCAAATCCTGACTCTGAGACTCACTCCCTGTGTTATTTAGGGCAAGTTACTTAACCTTGATTTGCTTCAGTTTCACTTTAAGGTAAAATAGGGGCAGTACAGTAAAATCTAGCTTATACATTGTTATGTAGATAAATTAAAATAATGCCACATAAAGCACTTTTCTGTTAAATGCTGAAGACGCTGGGCGCATGGTGAATATTGGCTTTGGTTATTTTGTTGCTACTTAAGCATGCATTCCACAGTATATATAAAATGTATCTGTGCATATATGTGTATGCTGACAAAGGAGCATGTATTTAAACATCCTTTATTTTATTTTTTACAATATATTTAACTGTAGGTTGATGTTTCCTGCAATTTAATGCATACTCACCTCTCCAAGCTGTCTGGCCATCTTTTCCCCTTGGTTTATTTGACTTTGACTTGACTCTGAGGATGGAACAAGACACGTACTATAAAGTCGTAACTTAACAGAAATGGAAAATCAAAGCTTTTTAAACTATAAATAGAAACAGCGGACTATCAGAAATGAGAATTTATCAAACCCATGTTATTTCCATGGCACAGTCTGCTCCCAAGGTGGGGTTAATTTAAAAGTTATGTTAATTAACATCTATAAATCTTATAAAAAAACTTAGTATGTATGAAAAGCAAAAAATCATGGTCAGTTTCCATAAGGGAACTGCAGCTTTGTGGGAGCTGGATTACTCCAGCAAGGCTCAGAGTCTACACCAGATCCACACAGTGAGGTCAGTGTGTTACTGGTCCCGTGCAACAGGGAGCTGTGAAGCGTCTTCTTGACTGCCCTTGGACGACCTCAGCAGTTCCGTGTAAAATGACTGGACCATAAGAGTCAGAGCCAGGGTTATCACTGGCTTTGGACGCTTCGGAGCACCTCTTGTTGGTTTCTCTGAGGAGATGTACATTAACCTTTCCACCATGTCAGTTTAAAACGCCCTGTCAAATGGTTTTAGGACCCTGTGATGACTACTAGCTTTTTTGCAGATTATAATTCTTCTAAGAAAATTAAAGCAAGATTAGTTTATAGAAGCAAGGGGTATTTACTGATAAATTCATAACTTTCTAATTTTTATTTTATATTAAAATAGATTAATAATGTGTTAGTTTCAGGTGTACTGCAAAATGATTCAGTTATATATATATATATTCGTCTTCAAATTTTTTTCCAATTTAGGTTATTACAAGATGCTGAGCAGAGTTCCCTGTGCTTATACACTAGATCCTTGTTGATCATCTTTCTCAGATATAGTAGTGTGTATGTGTCCATCCCAAACTCCCTTCCTTTTAACTACGAAGTGGAAGTGAAAGTGGCTCAGTCGTGTCCAACTCTTTGCGACCCCACGCACTATACAGTCCATGGGATTCTCCAGGCCAGAATACTGGAGTGGGACGCCTTTCCCTTCTCCAGGGGATCTTCCCAACCCAGGGATCAAACCCAGGTCTCCCACATCGCAGGCGGATTCTTTACCAGCTGAGCCAGCAGGGAGGCCCTTTTAACCATGAAGTTCGGGTGGAACCACAGGTGACGAGTGCTCTCACAGTGGGCATGCAGCTTGAATTCACTCCTTCAGTTTCTGGCTGTGGGTTTTGCATGAAGAGGTAAATGGAAGACTCACTGGTAATTAAAATTTGCATTTGCTTGGTGGTTGTATTCCTACCTTGATGCTCACAAAAAGCATGTGTTATTTTGTTAGAGTGACATGGGTATGATGTCAAATAGGTGTCTGTCTCTTGCACAGCCCTGTTTGAGTTTGTTCTTCCTCACTTTGTGGTAAATGCAGCTATTTAACCCTCACACCTCCCCGAATCTATACAATACAGCCCTTTCCTTAAAATCCATTATTTAGAGTATCCAGAACCCGTTCGTTAATGTTTGAATAGTGGCATTGTGAGTAAAATGTCAGTTTTTTACTTCCCTCGTGGCTCAGACATTAAAAAGGCAGCGTGCAATGTGGGTAACCTGGGTTCAATCCCTGGGTTGGGAAGATCCCCTGGAGGTGGAAATGGCAACCCATTCCAGTATTCTTGCCTGGAAAATCCCATGGATGGAGGAGCCTGGTAGGCTACAGTCCACGGGATCGCAAAGAGTCAGACACGACTAAGCTACTAACACACACACACACACGAGTAAAAAACACAGATTAACACAGATCAGTTTTCTGGGACTATTAACTATATATCAACAAGTAGAGATTGTAAGTAGAATTAGGAAACAAATAAATATTTTTCAAATTACACTGGTTCCATATAAGCTATGAGAGAGCTAGAGAAAGCAGTTATTTCTGTTGCTTTGTGACTCACATACCAAATGTCCAGCTAACAGTATCCATATAAATCCACATTTCTGCATAAAAGTCCAATACCCCTTACCCTCAAAACGTCTGTAATAAGATGGTCTTTTTTCCAAACCTGATCTTTCAAATCTTTTCGAACCTCCTTAAGCTAAATGCTTTCAAAGGTCAATTTTAGACAGATGCATTCTTCAAGGTGTGACCAGTCAACAGTGAACCAACTATTTCCATTGCCATAATTTTTATGATGAACAATTAAAACTGGTTCAAAATACCATTCAAGTAGAAACCCTGCTTCTTTTGTATGAGCTCCCCATTTGACCAGAATTTATGTTATGCTTTATAAGAGTGGAATGCTGAATTTTATTTCCCTGATAGTTAAAAATAAGTTATGATTAGAGCCCTTACTGAGTACTTTCCCTGTATAAGGTCCCACTGGGATGCTTACATACATACATTCATTTAATCCCCACAAAGCCCTATTGGGCTGGATGTTGTCATTCTTCCAGTTTAGAGATGAAGCATTTGAGGCTCACAGAAGTTAACTAAACAGCACATGGTATCACAGCTGGTATGTAACAGAACCAGTATTTATTCAGCTAGCTGTGGCTCTAGAAGTGTGCTCTTAATCACTAGTTCAGTTCAGTTCAGTTCAGTTCAGTTCAGTCACTCAGTCGTGTCCGACTCCTTGCAACCCCATGAATCGCAGCACACCAGGCCTCCCCGTCCATTACCAACTCCCGGAGTTCACCCAAATTTGTGTGCATCGAGCCAGTGATATGCCATCCAGCCATCTCATCCTCTGTCGTCCCTTCTGAAGACTCTTGAGAATCCCTTGGACTGCAAGGAGATCCAACCAGTCCATTCTAAAGGAAATCAGTCCTGAATATTCATTGGAAGGACTCATGCTGAAGCTGAAACTCCAATACTTTGGCCACTCGATGAGAAGAATTGGCTCATTGGAAAAGACCCTGACGCTGGGAAAGATTGAAGACGGGAGGAAAAGGGGATGGCAGAGGATGAGATGGTTGGATGGTATCACCGACTCAATGGAGATGAGTTTGAGTAAGCTCCAGAAGTTGGTGATGAAAAGGGAAGCCTGGTGTCCATAGGGGTCACCAAAGAGTCAGACCTGACTGAGGGACTGAACTGAACAGAACTGAACTGATGTAACAGAGCCGGTATTGAGTCAGCTAGTTGTGGCCTTAGAAGTGTGCTGTTAATCACTATACAAGTCGATAAGCCTGTAAACACCGAAGTGCCATACCTTTAAAAGCTCTATGGGAAAGAGCATCAAGGGAAAAGTATCTCTAATTCTGGGGCACTTTTTCATATTTAAACCAGCAGCAAACTTGACAAGTAGGAATTCTCTGTATTTTTCCGAGGAAGAAATAAAGGCTCAGTAGGACTGAGTGGCAGCCTCACAGAGTCAGGAAGGGTTGAGCTGAGATTTCAGCCCAGCTGGTTGCGCCGAAGCTCTGTGTTTCTCCCCACGCCCACCCTGCTCCTCTCTGGACTCTGCTTCTCAACCTGCACTGCAGATTTCAATAACATGGCAGTTTGTTTGTTTGTTAATTTTCAGTCGGAGGATAGTCGCTTTACAATGTTGTGTTGGCTTCCGCCGTACTGTGAAGATGGCACAAGCCCAGTGCCCGGGCCAGGCCTGAGGCCACCTGGATGGAGACCTCTGGAGGCGTGCTGGGGTCCAGCCCCGGTGGATCCAGGGTAATTCGAAGGGGAGACGGAATCGGCGTCCTAGGAGAAAACCTATTTAATTACAGATATAGAGAGAGATTAGAAACGGATAGTGTAGTAGGAAATATTAGTGGAGAAAAAGAGGCTGAAGAACTTGGTTTACATGGAATGCCAATCAAACTCAGTACCCACGCTCCAGATGGGAATTCAGCCAGAAGGGGAGAGAAAGAACGACATGGGGGAATCAGTCTTTCCAGAAACTGATCCGATTTCTTTATTTTTCAGGTTTGCTTATATACTTTTTGTTATACATAGGGATGAATACAGAGTCACGCGGGGGTCAGCAGACCTGACCCTTGTCAAAATCAGGTGCTCATATAAATGTATACAAAGGTCTTATGGGTTTTACATCATCTTCTGGCCATGAGGCCTGCTGACATTTTATGGCCCTTTTTGATAACGGTCAGTTAACCAGAAAACTTATTTTTTCCAGGGGTGATTTTTTTCTTGAACCAGGCGCCACTCTCCAAATAAAGTTGCATTCCTATAGAGTGAGGGTGTAGTGGGTTACAATCAAGAAAGGAATTTACTTAGCCTAAGGTTTAACATGATTAATCTTAAAGGTTAATACTTATTTTTCCTATATGCTAGTTATATTCATTATAAGGGCAGGGAATATGGAGATTTAGCGGCAAATATTGGCTCAACAAATGAAAACCCTTCACCAATATAATTTCTAATCAATCTACTATGCTATACTAATAATTTTGTAGCTTCTCAAAAGAGTCTGTATTTAGAAAGTTTTAAAGCATCTCATGCCTCTCACGGTTGGGAGGCTATAAATAATCACATGTGGCCAGACAAACCTGGTCAGGCAGGCTAGAGAATCTTCAGAAGAGTTTGTAAGTTGAAACACTCTTGTCACACCCAGGAATTTTTATTAACTGGAGCTGCAAGTTAACTCCTTCTCCAAGAGAGATGATGATGGGAGAGAGCCCCCCGTAAAGTCAGAAGTGTAGGTGAGAGCATAAAACAGTAAAGTAGGCACTCTGGTTTTGGGGGTAGATGCTCGGGAACAGGGGGTCTCCTGAGGCTCGATCTCACCTTTGCATATGCCAAAGCCTCCTTCCTCATGACCGTTGCCATGGGCGGAGTTCCTCACGCTGGCTCCCGGCAGAGGCAGCCCTCTGTATCTGATAGAGGCCCCATGTTCGAGCACTTCTTCCGGGTGAGCATTCTCTGAGTAGTGAGGTATTTTCCGTGGGAGATTGTAGCGTTAATAAGCCTAAAAATACTCTCACTGCCCTTACCTGTTTTCCCACAAGTGAGGTGACTTGCTAACCAGCATAAGGTTTTTCAATAAACATTAAGGGAGTTGAAAAAGAGGTGGACAAACACAAGCAAAATGGCCTGTTTCCAGGGCCTCTAACAAACTCTTGCATGAAGTTAAGGGCTTCGGGAAAAACTTCACAATTATTGTGAAATATTGGCTGTGTTTTTGCTGTATCTAGTTATTACATTCCTTGCTAGGAATTAATTTAAAGTGCCAAAGCCCTTTGCAGATCTGCTGTTAACACTGACTGTCACTTATCTACCTTGGTGGGGATTTAGATAGATTTATTTTAGAATTCTGGAGAAGGCAATGGCACCCCACTCCAGTACTCTTGCCTGGAAAATCCCATGGGTGGAGGAGCCTGGTGGGCTGCAGTCCATGGGGTTGCTAAGAGTCGGACATGACTGAGCAACTTCCCTTTCACTTTTCACTTTCATGCATTGGAGAAGGAAATGGCAACCCACTCCAGTGTTCTTGCCTGGAGAATCCCAGGGACGGGGGAGCCTGGTGGGCCGCCGTCTATGGGGTCACACAGAGTCGGACACGACTGAAGCGACTTAGCAGCAGCAGCAGCAGCATTTTAGAATTTAGGCTTCCCAGGTGGCGCTAGTGGGAATGAACCCACCTGCCAACGAAGGAGACATAACAGACACAGAATCCTGGGTGTGAAAGATCCCCTGGAGGAGGGTGTGGCAACACACTCCAGTATTCTTGCCTAGAGAATCCCCATGGGCAGAAGAGCCTGGCACCCTGCAGTCCATTGGGTCTCAAAAGAGTCAGACATGACTGAAGAGACTTGGCATGCACACACAGTCTAAAGAGCAGCTAAAATAAAAACAGAATTTATATGATGAAGACTCTGCAAATTGTGTTTTCCTCTAGTCCGCTGTGAGTCCTGGTAGCACCGGTGTCCTGCAGCTTTGGGGTGTCCCAGGGCAGCCCCCACCTCCCTTTAGTGTGTGGGATGCGAGTGCACCCCTCTCTGCCTTCAACACTTCATCTCCTTTACCTTTCTCCTCTCAGTTCACTTTTCATACAATTCCCATCTTCGTATAACATGGAATGACACTTTCTATCTAATACGCTCGCTCACCAACCACAGTCCAACAGTGTCCTAAGTGTCTCAGTCAGTGATTTCACATACGTGCATGCTAAGCATACAGTGGTCGTGTATGGATGTGAGAGCTGGACTATAAAGAAAGCTGAGCATCAAAGACTTGATGCTTTTGAACTTAGAGAAGACTCTTGAGAGTCCCTGGGACTGCAAGAAGATCCAACCAGTCCATCCTAAAGGAAATCAGTCCTGAATATTCATTGGAATAACTGATGCTGAAACTGAAGCTCTAATACTTTGGCTACCTGATGCAAAGAACTGGCTCATTGGAAAAGACCTTGATGCTGGGAAAGATTGAAGGCGGGAGAAGAGGATGACAGAGGATGAGACGGTTGGATGGCATCACCGACTTGATGGACATGATTTTGAGCAAGTTCCGAGAGCTGCTGATGGACAGGGAAGCCTGGCGTGCTGCAGTCCATGGGGTCCCAATAAGTCAGACACGACTGAATGACTAAACTGAACTGAACTGATACTAAATCTATTCAGTCATGTCCCACTCTTTGCAACCTCGTGGACTATACCCCTTCCAGACTCTTCTGTCCATGGAACTCTCCAGGCAAGAACATTGGAGTGGGCTGCCATGCCCTCCTCCAAGGGATGGTCCCAACGCAGGGATCAAACCCGTGTGTCTTGTTCTTTACCACTAGCACCACCTGGGAAGCCGTTATGCATGAGACAGACAGTTCTGGCCTTTTGAGAAACAGAAATATTCTTGATGTCTGGAGAGTCAAGAAGACTGGTTCCTAGACAACTTTTCAGGAGGCTAAGCATAACATCCAACATAAGTGATAGTTTTGGCTCTTGAACATTGCTTTCCCAAATACACACAAATAATCCAAGTCCACATAGTTTCTAAAACCGCATCAAAAAGTAGGAAGTATATTAAAAGATAGATCACCAAACAAGGTGTGTAAATGGTCACCACATATACTGAAAACTCAGTATAATTAGTTGCTAAAGAATTGCTACTTTAAAGCATAATATATAACATGATGGACATATATTCAAATGAGGTAAAATCTGAATTTGAATATTTCTGAAAAGTGATTTGGCAAGTCATATTAGAGCTCTGAAATGTTAGCAAACTGCCTAGAAGCCTGTCCATGCACACATTCTGTAGATGTTGCAAATATTCAAGGGAGCGGGCCCGTGACAAGGGCAGAGGAGGAGACAGGTGCAGGCAGGAGGGTTGAAGGGCAAAGGGGAAAATGGAAGTGAGAACAAACGACAGATTGAGGGGCCTTCCACTGGCTGGTGAGAGTGAGCTGTGCACAGAATGATCGAACACAACTTACAGCTAAATCCTTTAAGAAATTAAAAATCCAAATATACAACCTGTCCTCCTCCTAGCCCCGCAGTTCAGTTCAGTTCAGTCATGTCCTACTCTCTGTGACCCCATGGACTGCAGCACACCAGGCCTCCCTGTCCATCACCAACTCCTGGAGCTTAAACTCATGCCCATCGAGTCGGTGATGCCATCCAGCCGTCTCATCCTCTGTCATCCCCTTCTCCTCCTGCCTTCAATTTTTGCCAGCATCAGAGTCTTTTTAAATGAGTCAGTTCTTCATATCAGGAGGCCAAAGATCTTGACCAATTGTAATAGCCACTGTGAAGATGGCAGCAGAGGATTCAAGCAGCTGACGAGCTTGCCATCCAAAGCCAATGTTCTTTCTGCCTCAAAATTACTTGAAATTAAATCAAGGGTAATTTCTGAGGGTAATGCTGCTAAACTTTTTGTTCTTTCTTTTGGGGGTGGTTTAGTAATTCTGGTAGCTTTCCTTTGGTTTGGATGTATGAGGCACGGGAATGTCAGGATGGTAACCTAACTTCTCTAACAAAATCGAGGCTGATCGGAATGCAGGTTGATTGGCGTGGTGTCATGCTCCAGGGCAGGCTGGCTGGAGGTGGGGGTGGGGGGCTGTGCCCCACACCGTCATTCAGGGAGTCAGACTCAGCCTCCGGTTACCTAGGGGTTCTGCTGTTCTCAGCGGCCCCGGAGTCCCCACTGCACCCTTTCACCCAGGCGGGCGGGCAGAGGAAGCCAGAGCAGGAGCATCGAATGGGGGTGGGGGTGGCGGGCGGGGAGGGTTGGTTAGAGCCCATGCCCGGGAATGGCCCCCAGCACTTCGGCCCATAGTCCTTATTCCAGAACTCAGCCGCACGGCCCCACCCAACCGCACAGGGTGAGGGGTGGGAGACCGGGGGGCTTCGGTCTGGCTGTGTGTGCAGGAGGGAAAGCAGACAGGACCACAAGTCCACAGCCCTCTTTCTCACTGGCAGAGAGGATGGAGCACGTAAAATTTACTGAGTGGCTTTCAGCTTTCCTTTCCCCACCTGACACCGGCACAAGGCTCCATCACGGAGCTTCATTATAAGGAGTGACGGTGCACGGGCAAGGACCGCAGACAGAGCTGTAGGACAGAGCTGATGGCCTTCAGGAGCTCCATGTAGCCAGATCCACCGGCCCTGTCTGTGAAGGCGGGTGTGGCCTTGGAAAGGCTGCCTGTGTGGAGCCTGCCTTCACTGGGGACCAGAGGCCCACACATCTGTGTGATGCTTGCATATATCTCTAGAGTCTTACAAATGAAGGGACTCTGTGCTGCTTTGAGGTGTTACCAGCAGCAGAATTGCTCTGTTTCTGTTCCGGAGGAGCCCGGTGTCCCGGTAAGTGAAAGTGAAAGTGTCGACCGTGTCCGACTCTTTGCAACCCCATGGACTGTCGCCCGCCAGGCTCCTCTGTCCATGAAGTTCTCCAGGCAAGAATACTGGAGTAGGTTGGGTCTCCCACGTTACAGGTGGATTCTTTACCGTCTGAGCCACCAGGGAAGCCCGTGTTCCAGTAAACCTCACCCCAATTCTTACTTTCTCAGGTTTCTACTTTGCAAACCGCCTTTCGCCTTTTCTTGCATCTTATTAAGTAGTTAAAAATAAAATAGCATTTTAAATAACAGAAGTAAAGTGGTAACGCCTTGAATAGCTAGCAGGAGGCAAAAAAAAATTTCTTTCCACCTACTTCTGCCCTGAACTCTTAACAAGAGCAGTCTTCCTTTGTTTTATAAGGTCAAAAGCAAACCATTTTCAAGTATGAATTTATTACTTATCCAAAGAATTCTAGAAAGATGCTTATAAATCCTTAAGATAGCACCAAGAGTTGTTCAGAACAGCTGTCTTTAGTCTTTCTTCTTCTTTTTATTAAAGTGTATATTCCCGTATTCATCTCCCTGGCCTTCTTGGCAGCCGGCATGGTTTTCGAGTCTGGGCACTTGGCATTAAAAGTACAGAAGGTACTCTCCTGAGGCTGGAAGGATTATAATCAGAGTCAGTAGAATGTTAATTGACCTGTAAGTGTATCATTTTAAATGGCTTGAGGTGTTTGTACCTTTATTATGAGACATACTATGCATACCAGTCCATCCTGAAGGAGATCCGTCCTGGGTATTCATTGGAAGGACTGATGTTGAAGCTGAAACTCCAATCCTTTGGCCACCTGATGCAAAGAGCTGACTCATTGGAAAAGACCCTGATGCTGGGAGAGACTGAGGGCAGGAAAAGGGGATGACAGAGGATGAGATGGTTGGATGGCATTATCGACTCAATGGACATGGGTTTGGGTGGACTCCGGGAGTTGGTGATGGACAGGGAGGCCTGGCGTGCTGCGGTTCATGGGGTCACAAGGAGTCGGACATGACTGAGTGACTGAACTGAACTGAACTGAACTCTGCATACACAGCAGTGTTTAAACACATTGTTATGCAGATTTGTATCCTCACGGAGAACCTCTGTAACCACCACCCAAATCAGGAAAAGCCGTACCACCAACAGTCCAGACACCCTCCATGTGCCCTCCTCAATCCCAGCCTCCTCCCTCTTGCCTTGATGCAACTATTATCTTTTTCTGTTTTTGCCACGAGGCATGTGCGATCTTTGTTCCGGGACCAGAGATTGAACCCATGTCTCTTACATTGGAAGCTTGAGTCTTAACTACTGGACCACTAAGGAAAGTGAAAGTCGCTCCTTCATCTCCAACTCTTTGCAACCCCATGGACTGTAGCCCACAGGGCTCCGCTGTCCATGGACTTCTCCAGGCAAGAATACTGGAGTGGGTTGCCATTCCCTTCTCCAGGCAATCTTCTTGATCCAGGGATCAAACCTGGGTCTCCCACATTGCAGATTCTTTACTGTCTGAGCCACCAGGGAAGCGCGAGGACCACCAGGGAAGTCCCGATGCAAATATTATCTTGACTTTTGTGATATTCATTACCTTGCTTTTCCTTGGAACATCACCACCTATGTGTATACTTCCCTAAATAATACAAATAATTCCCTGCTTTTAACTTTCAAATTGCTGCTTGACTGGTTTTGCCAAATTTCCCTTACCAGAGGCAGTGTCAATTCCAGTTAAACCTTCAGAAAGCCTCTGAGCACATGAACAGAGTATTCCAGTATTATTATTCCATCATTATTTTTGTTATATATATTGTGTTAATCACACTAGAGAATAGCTTTGTTTCTGTTTATCTTCCTCATCTCAGGTGCTGTCCTGTGTGAAAACAGGTTTTGGTTAGCTTTTTCGACAGGTGCATTTTGAATTCCCATTCAGAGATAAAAAGGCAAACTGTAGTAGGGACTCTGACGAGTTACTTGGGCAAGATCGATTTTATCACAATTTAGTGAAAATAAGTCTTACACTTGGATTATGAATTTTTAAAAGTACAGCCCACTAACTGTTAAATATGCTCCTTCATTTGTGAGTAATTCTAGGCTCCACTGTCGACCACTTTGCATTTCATTCCGTGCCCGCTCCACGGCAGCTGTCCCACGCTTTTCATCAGAGCGTTTCAGCCGCTGAGAACCGCCTAAGGAGAGGCTGACTTCCAGCTGCCAAAGAGGCGGCTGGCTGAGGGCAGAGAGTCAGAGACGCCGGGGCCAGACCCTAGCGTCCGCGCTCCTGTGTCTCAGGAAAGAGCTTTACCCTATCTTCATGAGCCACGCGTTTGCTGAGCTTGTCACAGTTTCACCCTGAGCAAATTCGGGCTATCTGGGCCTCTAGGTCCAAGAAAATTTAAGTTTATTTGAAACAGAAGTTGCTTTGGATTTTAAGTTCACATTTCCTGATTTGGACTAATGTTGCCTTTTTAAAAATAGCTCCAGTTGAAGAATGTGTTTTCCTTTATTACTTCCTCACCATCGTCCATAAGCTGTGTTCACTGCCTGCTGGTGAATGGGGTTAGTTCTGTCTGTTACTTTGGCCACTTGAAACACACACACACACACACACACCCAGTCACCGTGACAAAACTTTATTCTTCCTTAATGTGTGATGTCTTGTATTAATGAGACTTCATGCATAGAAATTGCTATGAGCTGGTGACCTCCAACTATCTTTGAAATAATTAATAATGTGCTTAGAGGGGTTGATTTACATATTCATGAGAGTTTATATCACTGAGTTGCTAAGGAGCACAGTGAAACAATTTAATGCTTTAAATGCAGATCAATTTAGCAAGAGGAGGAGTGGTTTAACATTTTAGTGTCAAGATGGAAATAAATATATGATATCTGAATCAAGTAATTATATGTTCCCAGGAAAATGTGACCATCTGCCAGGCCATCTTCTATGCTCTATTACTGACTCCACTTAGGAGTTTGGAAAATTAATATTTCTTATATTTTCAGCTTTTCAAGCTTTTACTAGAAGTCATCTGTCCTGGAGTTATTTATTTATAGAGGGAAACACTGGGTGAAAAGAGTGGAAATAGTGAAAGGGAGGGGGTTAGGGATAGCGTTCGAGGAAGTGGCACCGTTCTGTCTGCCTTCGCTCTGAAGCCGTCTGCCCTCTCCCCCCGCCCCCCCAGCCGCCGGTCATGGGTCTCGTTCCCTCCCCTTCCCCCACTCCCCCAGCCTCCGGTCATGGGTCTCACTTGCGGTTCCCGTGTGAAGGCTTCTGTCATTGTCCCCCTGCTACTGTCACGGTGTGTCTGCTCGACTCCTCTGCATTGCATGGTCGGAGGACGTAATCCGCTCAGTGGACATGAGCTTGAACAGCTCTGGGAGGTGGTGAAGGACAGAGCAGGCTGGCCTGCTGCATCCCTTGGGGTCTCGAAGAGTTGGACACGACTGAGCAGCCGCACAACAACGCTGGATTAGACTTTTAGGGCCACCACAGCAAGATGCTACGGACTGGGTGGCTTAAACAGCAGAAATCTATGCTCTCACAATGAAGAGGAGGCTGGCACCCCGAGGGCAAGGTGCCAGCAGCTTTGGTTTCTGGGGAGGACTCTCCCCCTGGCCTGGGGACCGCTGCTGTCACGCCGTGTGTCCCCTCACATGGTCATCTCACTGTGTGTACAGCCGTGGGGTCTCTGTGTCTGCTCATGTCCTTTTGTAAGGACACGAGTTAGGTCAGACTAGAGCCTACCCTAATGCTCTCATAGCTTCAGGTTACCTCTTAGGGCTCCATCTCCAAATACGGTCACATTCTGAGGTTGGGGGCTTCAGCATATGAATTTTTGAGGGACACAATTTCATCTGCAACAGCCACCTGTGAGACTCTGAAGCAGCTTCTGAATACTTGGCCCCCCAGAGCCTGAGACCGCCCCGCTGAACATGGGCCCTGTGAACATGCTCTGCTCCTGAGCTGTGGTTTGTTCTTCACCCCTCGTCTCCCCCACTCCCCGCCACCCGGACTCAGCCGTGTCTGGTTTCCCAGGTAGCAACATCCGTGTGCCTGAGGAATGCAGGAAATTTTTTTGCCAATTATCTAATTTTAAAATCTGGGCTCCCTGACAAACATTTCAGGGAGGATCCTCTGAACTTTTCCATCCTTTGTGAAAATAAAAATACAGTAACCATCTCTGAGATGGAGGTGGTCAGGATAGCACTCGCAGCCCTCAGTCTTTGGTTTCCCCAAACCAAGGCCCCTGAAGAAAGCTCCGCTGGATACTGTACTCTAAAGGGCTGTAGCCAACAGAACCACAATATCACAGCTGACTCACAAATGCAGCTCAATTCTCAGTTCAGTTCAGTCGCTCAGTCGAGTCCAACTCTTTGTGACCCCATAGACTGCAGCACGCCAGGCCTCCCTGTCCATCACCAACTCCTGGAGTTTACTCAAACTCACATCCTTTGAGTCGGTGATACCATCCAGCCATCTCATCCTCTGTCGTCCCCTTCTCCTTCTGCCCACAATCCCTCCCAGCATTAGGGTCTTTCCCATTGAGTCAGTTCTTCACATCAGGTGGCCAAAGTATTGGAGTTTCAGCTTCAGCATCAGTCCTTCCATTGAACACCCAGGACTGATTTCCTTCAGGATGGACTAGTTGGATCTCCTTGTAGTCCAAGGGACTCTCAAGAGTCTCCTCCAACACCACAGTTCAAAAACATCAATTCTTCAGTGCTCAGATTTCTTTGTAGTCCTATTCTCACATCCATACATGACTACTGGAAACACCACAGCCTTGACTAGATGGACCTTTGTTGGCAAAGTAATGCCTCTGCTTTTTAATATGCTATCTAGGTTGGTCAAAATTTTTCTTCCAAGGAGTAAGCGTCTTTGAATTTCCTGGCTGCAGTCACCATCTGCAGTGGTTTTGGAGCTCATCTAGTCTGGGGCAAGTGGGTGGGCGGTGGGAGATGCTTTCCTTTAAAGTGGTGCTTGTATCTTTTGTCTCTGCCATCCCATTAGGGCTTATCGCTTACCTTTGTGTTCACACTGACCCCCACATGCACGGTCCAGCTGGCAAAGGGGAAAGAAATGATAGAGGGGACATGCATCTTTCATTATCTCCCCAGCCTGGGCGTGGCTCACGTCTGCTCATTCATTGGCTAGCACATCGCCATGTGGCCTTGTGGGCTGCAAAGGAGCCTGGGAAATGAGGTCTAGAGAAACACCTTGGTTCAGAGAAGACGAGTGTAGTAGAACCTGGCAGTCTCTGTCAGAGACCCTCCTTTGGAGCTGGGCTCAGCTTTCAAATCTTGGTGTGACTGCTCATCCAGGACTCAGGAATCCTGGGCCACGCCCTGACTTTGCAGTCAGATGGCACTGCTCCAGTTTCAGATCTGCTCTCCCAGATGCTGAGTTCCCTCATTTAAAACGAAAATAAGGCTTAACTCAGAGAGTGAAATCAGAGTGCATGTAAAGATGATGGGCACGCACCCTGATGCCGCACAGGTATTCTGTAGGTGACACTTTCCTGTCACCACCAATTTCAGGCTGTTTTCTAGATACTTAACAATTCTAGCAGGAAAGCTGAAGCTGCACTTGGGTTTAATTAAGGTCTCCTGGCTAAAAAGTGAAAATATGATTTCTTTTTGATATTTTCTACATTAGCGCATTAACAACGAATGGAAATATAATTCCTGTGAGTCAAGAATTAATTTTAAGAAGTTTAAAACATTACATAAATATAATCCTGTAAAAAAAAAAAAAACTCTAGAAGTTATTGATACAAGATCTTATTAAAATCATTAAATGAGATTCACTCTCCATAACCAGATTTTCTAAATGAGTCTTTTATAAAAGAGATATCTGTAGAAATCTAAATAGGTTCATTAACAAGGCTGCCATTATTTATTATTTCCCTTCTTTTAATATAAGATCAGTGTGCTATCTTAGTTGTTTGTATGACTTTTAAGTCCTCCCTCAAAACGTTTGTATTCTGAATTGGCCACCGATGAGTAATGAGTAAATTTCCCTTAAGTGCCTTTGGACTGTTATCAAGTACAATGTTGAACACATATGTAGTCTGAAGCCTAAATTATTCTAAAGGAATTGAGAGATGCACTGAAAGAAGTAATCTCTTATGTGATGCAGAAGAAAACTTTACAGCTGCTGATTTTTATATCACCCTTTAATTTGTATATGTGTCTAAATATATATAAAATAGTAGCAATGTTTATATCAAATTAATATTGGCAATTAATATAGGTTTGAATAAAGTAGACAGACAAAGCCATCCTTCTATTCTTCCACTTAAAAATATGTCATAAAATATGTGCAGTTTTGACACAACTTAAAAAAAAAACATGTTTTAGGTATACAGGTGCACATTAATTTTCGGGAATACTATTACCAAAGGCAGAGACAATATGCAGCTCTAGGAGTATGGAGCTCCCACCCCACTCCCAGTTGGGTGTGGGGGGGTCACCTCCAATGACGCAAAGGTCAAACTCCCACCACCCTTCACTCCCACCCACCCCAAAGCCAGACAACTTCATAACTCTCATTCAGTAGCTTTTAAAGAAATATAATTTAAATATCCTAATAGCCTAAAATATAACAGCCTCCAACCGTGTTTATTTCTCCATCATGTTATGATTTATAAATAAATTCTCTGTTCTGTCTTTAGAGGTCCAAAAGAAATACAGTGATTCCACTTCACAGCCTTCTCTCCCAGTGTAACTTTTTCTGCCATGCTAATACTTCTAAGGGAAATGGCAACAGTTGGCTTAAAATGTGTTCTTTGTTACCTACGAAGAGAAGGATTCATTAGTTCGCTTGAACTTGTTTCTCAAATTAGACTCCTGGTATAGAAGCAGTGCTGAACTGTAAGTGAGACTGGTCCTAATTCTGCCATTAAATCAACACCTTGTTAACGTGGGGCCAGACCACTTACTAGCAAGTGGGGACTAGGGTAGGCCTTGTGTATATGTATCCTCATTTAAGCTTCATGATGATACTGTGTGGTCGATATTAATAATCCCATTTGTCAAGTGAGAAAACTAAGACCCTCAGAAGGTAAATTCAAACACAAGTCTGCCTAATTCCAAAGTTAACTTTTCCTTACCCTTTTTTTTCCCTCTTTCCTTTTTTTTAAATTATGAAAGTATGATAACACAGTTACAGGAAACTTGAAAAATACAGAACAAAGTTACATATAGTTCTACTATATATTACAATTATTTTTTAAGTAGAGAAATCAAGATTTTTAGTTGGAATTTCAATGTCCAACTCTCAAAAATTAACAGAATGACTATACAGAAAAGTAGAGGATGTCAGTTCAGTTCAGTCATTCAGTTGCATCCGACTCTGTGACCCCATGGACTGCACCACACCAGGCCTCCCTGTCCATCACCAGCTCCCAGAGCTTGCTCAAACTCATGTCCATTGAGTTGGTGATGCCATCCAACCATCTCATCCTCTGTCATCCCCTTCTCCTCTTGCCTTCAGTCTTACTTACTTACTTACTTTCCCAGCATCAGGATCTTTTCCAATGAGTCAGTTCTTCACAGCAAATGGCCAAAGTATTGGAGTTTCAGCTTCAGCATCAGTCCTTCCAATGAATATACAGGACTGATTTCCTTTAGGATTGACTGCTTGGATCTCCTCACAGTCCAAGGAACTCTCAAGAGTCTTCTCCAACACCACAGTTCAAAAGCATCAATTCTTCGATGCCTAGCTTTCTTTTTGGTCCAACTCTCACATCCATAGATGACTACTGGAAAAACCATAGCCTTGACTAGATGGAACTTTGTTGGCAAAGTCATGTCTCTGCTTTTTAATATACTGTCTAGGTTGGTCATGACTTTTCTTCCAAGGAGCAAGCATCTTTGAATTTCATGGCTGCAGTCACCACCTGCAGTGATTTTGGAGCCCAAGAAAATGAAGTCTCTCACTTTATCAATATTACTATTTCTCTCTGCAGTCTTGACCCCAGATTGTGCTTCATCCAGTCCAGCGTTTCTCATGATGTACTTTGCATGTACGTTAAATAAGCAGGGTGACAATATTCAGCCTTGATGGACTCCTTTCCCAATGTGGAACCAGTCTGTTGGTCCATGTCCATTCTAACTGTTGCTTTGTGACCAGCATACAGATGTCTCAGGAGGCAGATAAGCTGGTCTGATGTTCCCATCTCTTTAAGAATTTTCCACAGAAGGATATAGTAGACCTGAAAAGCACCATTAACTATAATAACCTTAATAATTAACATAATTAAAATTTATACAGTTTTCACACATAGCTGCTGCTGCTGCTGCTAAGTCGCTTCAGTCGTGTCCAACTCCTACCGACCCCATGGACTGCAGCCTACCAGGCTCCTCCATCCATAGGATTTTCCAGGCAAGAGTACTGGAATGGGGTGCCATTGCCTTCTCCAATTCACACATTAGAGGGATACAATTCTATTCAAATTCCCATCGACTATAAACTAGAAGACACTGCAAGATATCCAGGGACATAAAGCAAGTTGCGAAAATTTCGTGGTCTAAAGGTATTGAAATCAATAGGAGGGTCTGCTCTCTTATCACTCTCCTACCCTTTTTTTTTTTAATTTGTGAAATTCATTTCATCTGCAGGACTTCTTCCACCTCATAAAATGCTAAGATCTTGACTATTGTCCCCTAAACCAAGAGTTACTTTTTACTTCTATGAGATTTTTCAGATTCCAGATGAAAAACCAAATCCAATCAGTGAGTAAAAAAAATACCTGTTAATAGATATACACGATCCTCAACTCTCACTTCTCTATGTGGTTAGATCAGTGGTTATCAAACTGTGTTCCGTGGAACCGCGAGAGGAGGGGTTGTCCACATAGTACATCACGGATGATTTTATATAGAAGGAAATGGGTGAACAGAAGCAGTGTGCAGCCGCTATTCCTGTTCTATTAACTTCGGCGCTATGTCGATACTTAGCAGGATGACACTAGGCAAAATAGAAGATCTGGAGTCAAGTCATAGCAGAAACTTTGAGTAGTTTTCTTTATATTATGTTTTCTGAAGAGTAAAATAAAAGAACTATACACTTTGCACTGTGAATTAAAATAGCATAATTTAAAAGTAGCAAAATCCAAATTGTAATTGCCCTGTAGAATTGACATAGAGGGGAAACTTCAGTTTGTTACTGTTAAAATATTCTTTATGGAATATTTTTATGAGAACATAAAAGAATCTGAGGCACTTCACCTTCTAAAACAACTCAAAGCAATTTTTCCTTTGAGTTTCTTACTCCTTGTTTTAATTTGAATGTGCTCATTTCAGTTAAGAGACTGTTAACTTTCTATTATTCCCTTCCATTAAATCAGCGGTCTTGGTGAGTTTTTATCGTTCGTACATAGCTAGGCAAATAGTAAAAGATGTTGGTTCAGAGGGAGTAAGATTTCTTGTCGATGAAATACCACCACCATCATCAGAGTTTATTTACCTAATATACCACTTTAAAAGGTACTGTTTCAGGAACCGAGTGTTGCATTCAAGCTAGGCATAATTTCTGTAACTACCTTCATATCAATAGGAGTAATTACCTATAAAGTATGCTTAACTGTACTTACATGCTAAGTGTGGCACACTGGGTATAAATCAACAACAGCTAAATTCAAACTTTATTTTTCAAAGAAACCTCTAGGCTGCAATTTTGCCATTCTTCTTTCTGATCCAAAAAAATAAAAATAAATCATGGTAGGCAAACAGCCATAAAGCTGATAATGAGATTTGCAACCAGCTCAGACACAACCTAAATCATGAGAAAGTTTAAAAGTCCTGTTATTTATTTTCCACTATGTCTAAAATCCAGAAAACCCCCATTCAGGGAAAAAGAGGCCCCCCTTGCCATTTGAACAGGAGGCTGGCCCAAGTACCTCTATTTTTTATGCTCTGCACCCCAACTTATATGGTGTATTTATGAGAAACACTAACAACTGCAGAAGCTTTTGGGGGGGATAATAATCATTAACGGGAATATTCTGTTTACAAGAGAGCCTGAAATGAGACTCAAGTAAATAATAAGCATTTCAGAAAATTACCCAGTTACATGTTTAACCACTCCAAGGCATTCTTGTCTCCCGGGAAAATAGCAATGCATTTCAGAAAATTGCTTATAATTGTGAATTGTGTGTTTGCAAAGGAACTCGGTGTGCTGATAGGAAGCACATTTGTCAGAACTTAGCAATGGAGTCTTTTTTTTTTTAAGGACTTTAAATAAATATAAGAGAAACATTTGCAGTTGCTTTCCAGATGCCAATAAAATATGTTTCTGAATGTTTGACACACTGTTCTAGAAAAGACTACGGAGCTATTTTGATTCCCGAGGGATTTAATTCAAAGAACACTTGAAGGCATTTAGCTATTGTTTTAAGAAGGCACTTTTCCTATGAGACTCTACATTGTAAGGAGACAGAATTCTAAGTTGCAAATATTAATTATTCATACTACAGAAAGCACCCTAGTAACTTTACTCTTCTTATTTCATGTTCCTGCTGTAGTTCAGTCACTCAGAGTGTCCAGCCCCATGGACTGCAGCACACCAGGCTTCCCTGTCTTTCACCAAATCTCAGAGTTTGCTCACACTCATGTCCATGGAGTCAGTGATGCCATCCAACCATCTTATCCCCTGTCATCCCCTTCTCCTGCCTTCAATCTTTCCCAGCATCAAGGTCTATTCCAAAGAGTTAGCTCTTAGCATCAGGTGGCCGAAGTATTGGAGCTTCAGCTTCAGCATCAGTCCTTCCAGTTCAGAATTGATTTCCTTTAGGATTAACTGGTTGGATCTCTGTGTAGTGCAAGGGATTCTCAAGAGTTTTCTCCAACACCGCAGTTCAAAAGCATCAATTCTTTGGCGCTCAGCCTTCTTTATGGTCCACCTCTCACATCCATACATGACTACTGGAAAAACCATAGCTTTGACTAGACGGACCCTTGTTGGCAAAGTAATATCTCTGCTTTTTAATATACTGTCTAGGTTTGTCATAGCTTTCTTCCAAGGAGCAAGTGTCCTTGAATTTCATGGCTGAAGTCACCATCTGCAGTGATGTTGGAACCAAAAAAAATGAAGTCTGTCACTGTTTTCATTGTTTCCCCAACTATATGCAATGAAGTGGTGGGACCAGATGCCATGATCTTCGTCTTTTGAATGCTGAGTTTTAAGCCAAGTTTTTCACTCTCCTCTTTCACCTTCATCAAGAGGCTCTTTAGTTCCTCTTTGCTTTCTGCCATAAGGGTGGTGTCATCTGCATATCTGAGGTTATTGTTATTTCTCCTGGCAGTCTTGATTCCAGTTTGTACTTCATCCAGCCCAGCATCTCGCGTGATGTACTCTGCTTATAAGTTAAATAAGCAGGGTGACAATATACAGCCTTGACATACCCATTTCCCAATTTGAAATCAGTCTGTTGTTCCATGTCTGGTTCTAACTGTTTCTTCTTGACCTGCATACAGGTTTTTCAGGAGGCAGGTAAGGTCTGGTATTCCCATCTCTTGAACAATTTTCCACAGTTTGCTGTGATCCACACAGTCAAAGGCTATGGCATAGTTGGTGAAACAGAGCTAAATGTTTTTCTGGAGTTCTCTTGCTTTTCCTGTGATCCAGTGAATGTTGGCAAATTTGATCTCTGGTTCCTCTGCCTTTTCTAAATGCAGCTTGTACCTCTGAAATTTCTCGGTTCATGTACTATTGAAGCTTAGCTTGGAGGATTTTGAGCTTACTAGCATGTGATATGGAGAAGGCAATGGCACCCCACTCCAGTAATCTTGCCTGGAAAATCCCATGGACAGAGGAGCCTGGAAGGCTGCAGTCCATGGGGTCGCTGAGGGTCCAACACGACTGAGCGACTTCACTTTCACTTTTCACTTTCATGCATTGGAAAAGGAAATGGCAACCCACTCCAGTGTTCTTGCCTGGAGAATCCCAGGGATGGGGGAGCCTGGTGGGCTGCTGTCTCTGGTGTCGCACAGAGTCGGACACAACTAAAGCGACTTAGCAGCAGCAACAGTGTGTGATATGAGTGCAGTTGGTAGTTTGAGCATTCTTTGGCATTGCCTTTCTTTGGAATTGGAATGAACTGACCTTTTCCAGTCCTGCGGCCACTGTTGAGTTTTCCAAATTTGGTGGCATACTGAGTGCAGCACTTTCACAGTAGCATCTTTTAGGATTTTAATTAGTTCAGCTGGAATTCCATCACCTCCACTAGCTTTGTTCATAGAGCTACTTCCTAAGGCTCACTTGACCTCACATTCCAGGATATCTAGCTCTAGGTGAGTGTTCACACCATCGTGGTTATCTGGATCATTAAGATCTCTTTTGTATAATTCTTCTGTGTATTCTTGCCATCTCCTCTTAATATCTTCTCCAGGGGATCTTCTTGACCCAGGGGTCAAACTCAGGTCTCCTGCGTTGCAGGCAGATTTTTTGCCATCTGAGCCCCCAGGGAAGCCCAGTGAGAATGCTGCTGCTGCTGCTGCTGCTGCTGCTAAGTCGCTTCAGTTGTGTCTGACCCTGTGCGACCCCATAGACGGCAGCTCACAAGGCTCCCAGGTCCCTGGGATTCTCCAGGCAAGAGTACTGGAGTGGGTTGCCATTGCCTTCTCTGAGTAAAAATGCTAATGACACGGAATTCTTTGAATTCCTCTGGCTGAACTTACAACATACCACCTGTAGAATTTTATTCTTTTTCTCTAAGCATTTATTTAGTGGCTCCACGGTATACAGTGTGAATTACCTGCATGGTCTGATACATAGCCACCAATCGTATGTGCTCGTATATCAATTAAGTTATATAAAATTAAAATTAAAATTCATGATCATTAAACAACTGAAAGATATCTACTAGCTACTGTGAAGGGCAGCTGAAGAGACAGATTCAGAATCTCTTCCTGTAGGTTCCTCGGAGTGTTGTGTCCAGTAACACAGTGGCAACTCATTGAAGAAACCTCTCCTGCAGGAACCAGTTGTTTCAGTAACAGAAGCCCCTGAAGCTGGCATAAAGAGATAGAAGTGTACTGTTAGGGATGGAGTTTTTCTTGCTGCCCAGGAACAGGCAGATGTGGGAAAGACTGCTTGTCCATCCCCTTTGCATCTGCCTCTCTGCTTCCTTCATTTCTTGCTGTAAACCAGGTTCCTCTGCTTCTTGGCCTCCGGAGCAGGAACACGCCATCCTTCTTTCGCTCCCAAACTGAAATTCACAGTCTCATGCCTTGGTCAGCTGACTCATTTTATTCAAAGATATTCATACCTTCGGAAACCAGGAGCAGTGCCGGACAAACCTGGCTTCTCCTGAATTCCGCGGCTACTTTCTGTGATGCCCCTGATGTAACTGTGAAGGACCATGGCGTTTCCTCTGTTCCCACCACTAGAAAGATCAGAGCCCCCAAGGTGTATTTTCAGCAAGTGTACTGCTTTCGGGCAGGGTCTTTCTTATGCCATCCTCAGTCTTTGGCCTTAATCATCTCTTAACTGTTTTCTGTTCTCTTCAATTGTCCATATACGTCAGTCTTACTGTTTGTGTAGATCTGTACAGCAGTCTCAAATCCTTTCAAGGGTGTGGCATGAGTAAACTGATAAATTAAAAATCCCATTTGAAAATAGTAGGAGACTTTCCTGATGATCCAATGATTGAGAACAACTGTGGCCTACAATACAGCAAGTGTGCAGCAACAGTTTACACAATATACCACCTGTAGAATTTTATTCTTTTTCTCTAAGCATTTATTTCGTGGCTCCACAGTATACAGTGTGAATTACCTGCATGGTCTGATACATAGCCACCATTCGTATGTGCTCCTATATCAATTAAGTTATATAAAATTAAAATTAAAATTCATGATCATAAAACAACTGAAAGATATCTACTAGCTACTGTTGTATTAGAGCAAGTACAGAACATTTTCAGCATCACAGACATTTCTGTTGCACAACATGACATCAGATAGTCTGAAATTTCCTCATTAATAGCTTGAAATCAACTTATCAAAAGACCCTAACTTAGACCTCTTGATTCTTTCTTAATCTTAAGTCCGGTGCTTATGTCTTTTCGGTTTGCTTCTATGTGAAAAGAAAGTGAAAGTCACTCAGTCATGTGTGACTCTTTGTGACACCATGGACTGTACAGTCCATGGAATTCTCCAGGCCAGATACTGGAGTGGATAGCCTTTCCCTTCTCCAGGGATCAAACCCAGGTCTCTCTCATTGCAGATGGATTCTTTTCCAGCTGAGCCACAAGGGAAGCCCCAGAGTACTGGAGTGGGTAGCCTTTCCCTTCTCGAGTGGATCTTCCCAACCCAGGAATCGAACCAGGGTCTCCTGCATTGCCGGCAGATTCTTCACCAGCTGAGCTATCAGGGAAGCCCTATAGGAATCTCAGAATCCTCCCTCTTCCTAGATCCTCTCACTGCTGTCCGTTTGCTCATGTCTTTACACTAAACACAGTTCCATTTTCACTGCCTCACTGTTCAGGTCAAGCGCCCCAGGACTTCACATTGTGTCTGAAATCAAGTATCACATCAGCCTACATTTCTGCCTTAACTGCCTGAATTCCTGTCTCATGAACTCTCGACACCCGCCCTACGAGTGCTGTTCTGCTTTTGAAGCCTCACCTGGAGCAGTTCTGTTCCTGTCTCTGACCCTGTATCTGGGGTGCCTGCCCCTTCTTCTCTGTGACTCCAGAGACCTCAGGTGTCTGCCTAGACCTCCCTCAACCCAAGGTCATGTCCTCAAGATGCTCATCTCCTGTGCAGTTTAATTACCTGATATAAATCATTCTTGATAACTCCAATTAGACTGTAAGCACCGCTAATACAACCTTCACATCTTGTTCTGTGTTTGGATTCCCCATTTTGCCCAGTGCCAGCCTCCTCCTTCTTAAGTCCATAGCAGTTGAAGTGCTGAGGTTGTATAAACCATGGGGCAAAGTCAGCACCTTGGTCTTCCGGTCATCCCTCTGCTTCCCGTTCCTGACTTATAAAGTCAGAAGTTGGGCCTAGGCGGTTTCTGTTGGTTCTGTCAGTTCAAAATTCGGTAGTTTTGTAAAGTCAGTTTTCTAAGCTGTTTTACTTTTAGGTGCCCTTATATATATGTCACGATAATATCAACTGACAGATATTGCTGATTTTAACTCACACATCTGGTAAGTCTCATGATTGCCATTTGGCACAGGAGCATTTTGCAACCCTCTGTCAAGGTCTCCTGTTATTCTGTGCTACATGGCACAGATCCATCCATTCATCCATCTAATTTTTCCCAAACTCAGTGCACAGTGTTGATAATAGAAATGGAAAAGTTTCTTTAAGAAAAGACAATTTCTCCTCTCAGGGAGCTTCCAGTTCGTTTGGAAACAGACACATGAAAATATGGCAATGAATAATTACAATGAAGAGTTGAGGCAAATACCTACTATAGCTCATTGCAACATAATGGTTCATTGCGTTATTTGTTCTTAATAAAAATGACTGTGCTGTCTTGTGACTAGGACATTAAATCTTAGCAGTTCTCCAGAGCATCTAGTCAAGTGATAGAGTTTCTATTGGTGGGGTCTGGCCTCAATGCTGAGGGAGTCTGTCCTCCTGAAATTGTTGCTGAATGCTAGCAGCATGGCACACGGAGAGGCTCTTCTCTGTGGCCACGGTGTATGCTTTGAGTGGAAGCACTTGCTGCCTCAGTGAACGTTTGACTGCGCGCGTCATCAGTAACCATGTCCACATGTGCAGAGACAGGCCGGACACCCACAAGCGTTAGGAAACATCAGCGATGTTCGGTGCTTTATGCTCTTAGAGGACGCACGCTTCACCTCACATACTTGTGCATTGAGCTTTGATTTTGCTGAACTGAAGGTGTCAGAACTGAAATTGAGGGGAGAAACGTGGATCTTTCCCTCTTTAAAGGTGTTTTAATCCATTTAGTATATCTTTTTCATGAAGCTGAAAAGGTAAAAATCGGTTTCAGTACACAGATGTGTGCAGGAGAGGTGTGTAGTGCTCTGCCTGTGGGGTGTTGCTGAAGACCGATGTGACCGAGTCTGACCTTGTGGCACCATTTTTAAATTCAACTCAGTCTTACACTGTTACCAATTAGAGTGTGAATGACACTAACTAATTAAATTGAAGAAGAGGGTATTCATAAGTGGATGATGTAAATAGAAAATAAAGTTAGCACTTGACACTATGACCACAGGATTTTTTTTTTTTTTCCCCCAAGAATGAGCTGTGTGGTTAAAGGGTATGTTTAGAGACAAGAAAGACAAAAAGGCATTTGATTGACAAACATGATTTGTAGTTCAATCCATTATATTTATGCTGTGATGCCTTGTTCAATGAAAGTGCACCACATCCTTCAACTTCATCACAAAGATTCTTTTATGTTGAACTAACATGTCAACTAATTGGTCACACTTTAGAAAACTGAACCCAGTTTTATGCTTAGATATATATATATATTTCTATATCCAGGGAACCCCAGAACACACTTGAAAGGTGAGATATATAGTCTTAAATGTCGTGACCAATGTGTACAACCTATGACAGCAATAAAGTCACATCAACCAAACAATGGGAAAGCAACATATAGGGATTAAAGTACCTGAGTCATGAATAGAGAATGATCGTTGAAGCATGATATATATTAGTAGCATAGAACATATGCAGACTGAAAAAGAAGTAAGAAATGAATGCTCCTTAAGTCTGGTGATGAAAAATCTGTATTGCTATTAACCTTTATTAAAATGGCTAGTGTGTTAAGTCCTGAAGGTAAAGGAGTCATAGTTATTAGAAGTGAAAATGTACCTCAATGGTGTGTTAGTCTCTCACTTTTAATGGCTTTTTGGTGCTTTTGGAAGCGTTCACTTACTGTCACGGCCAGTCATTGCAACCAAACACGCTGTAATGAATGGTCAGGGAGCTGGTCCCATCGTCCTTTACAATGAAGGGTGTGCCAGAGGGAGTCTACAGATCAGTCACTGATGGAAGCAAAGCAGAGGCGCCCTCAGCTCATATTGAAATGCTTGCTGTCCTCATTGTAGGACAGCACGTGTGTCCATCCTCAAATGTTTACATTCACTGTTTGGAGGAAATCTAGTGTCTTCTAAAATGAGAGATTTTTTAATGAATGAGATTGTATGTAAAATCAATTTGCCTCATATAGACCTGTGAATTTGATAGCAACCTTGGGGATTATTTTACCCACCTGGATATTTTACAGATGAGGAAATAGAGACCTAGAAAAGTTAAGACAGGTGGCTATGGTATAGTGAGAAAAAGACAGGGTTCTTGCCTGGATAGACAGGAGATAGAATTTGAACTCTTTTAGACCTGTGTGACCTCAAGCAAGTGACTTCACTCCTCTGAGATGTGGCTGCCTGATCTCTAATTGAATGGATTCTTCTCTAAGTGGGGCTGATACAAGACGCCCATGTTTTAAATAAATGATAGATTTCACGTATGGAAACTCCAGTGAAATCATCACCATGACCAGCAGAAGGCACGGGCACGCTAACCTGTCCCACCCCCTCCCTGCCCGCCCCCCACTTCTCCATGGAATGACTCCAGTGTTCACTTCTTGTTTACATTTTCTAGAACTGTGTGTAAATGCTACGACATAGCATATACTCTTTTTTGTATGATTTCTTTTGTACAGAAAAATTATTTGGGAATTCTATCATTGTGCATGTGTGCTAAGTTGCTTCAGTTATATCTGACTCTTTGCGACCCCACGGGCTGTAGCCCGCCAGGCTCCTCTGTCCATAGGATTCTCCAGGCAAGAATGCTGGAGTGGGTTGTCCTTTCCTTCTCCAGGGGATCTTCCTGACCCAGGGACTGAACCTGTGTCTCTTATGTCTACTGCACTGACGGGCAGGTTCTTTTATCACTAGGGCTCCCTGGGGAGTGTTTATCAAAAACGTATTCCTTTGTATTGCTGAACTCTGTTCTATGATTATAACCACGATCTGATTTTCCATTCAGCTGTTGCTGATGAACATTTGGGTTGTGTCTAGTTTCTGGTTATAACAAACAGAGCTCCTGTGAAATTTTAGGCAAGTCTTCGTATGTACATAGATTTCTTTTCTGTGTGTAAATATCTAGGAGTGGAATGACTGGATCATATTTTTTAAAGTTTCCCTTTTTAAGAAACTGCAAAGCTATTTTTCTGAGTTCACTGTATCATTATGCATTCCCACCAGGAGTATATGGGGTTCTGGTTGTTCTGTATCCTTTTCAACATTTGATACAATCAGTCTTTTGAATTTTGATGTTCTCCTAAGTGGGTAGTGATATCTTATTAGTGCTCTTAAGATGTATTCCCTAATGACTAATGATGTTGAGCATCTTATCATATGTTTATTTGCTATTCTTTTATCTTATTTGATGAAGTATCTGTCGAAATCTTTTAGCCATTAAAAAAAATTGACTTATTTTTGTTTTATAAATATTTATGTGTTACTTATATATTCTGGATCCAAGTATGTTATCTGATAAAATTTGCAAATATTGTCTCCCAGTCTGAAGATTATCTCAGATCATTTTCTGAACAATATCCTGCAAAAAAACAAAATTTTAATTGTGATGAAGGCCTGTTTATCAGTTGATTCTTTTGTAGACTGTGCTTAGTGTATTACATCTAAGAAATCTTCCCTAACAGTCACAAAATTGTTCTCATTCATTTTCTTCTAGAAGCCTTGTTTTATGTTTTATATTATGGTCTCTGATCTATTTTGAATCATCTTCTGCGTATAGTACAAGGTATGAACCAAAGTTCATTTTTTGTTTGAATATCCAGTTGTTGAAACACCATTCATTGAGCAAAGTGGTCTAGACTCCTAGGTTTCCGTTGTTGTTTTCTCTTGACTCAAAATCTCAGCAAGGAGGCTGTGACTGGTCTTCGTGTCTTTGGGTCTTTAGTTCCGTGCTAATAACCTCACTTTGCTGCTGAGATGTAGAAGTGAAGTGAAGTTGCTCAGTCGTGTCCAACTCTTTGCATCCCCGTGGACTGTAGACTACCAGGCTCCTCTGTCCGTGGGATTTTCCTGGAAAGAATGCTGGAGTGGGTTGCCATTTCCTACTCCAGGTGATCTTCCTGAACCAGGGATCAAACCCAGGTCTTCTGCATTGCAGGCAGACACTTTAACCTCTGAGACGTAGAGCTCAATTTTTAAGAAGGCAGCTCATTTGGTCTTGCATATCCAAACAGTTTTAAAGAGAGAACGGAGGAACAGTCAGCAATAATAAATTAAAAGCTGATAAATTTCTGTAATAGAATGTTTAGTTCAACTAATGTGTGTGAACTAAATAAAAGCCATTAACTTTTTTTGCCAGTTTGCCTTTAATTGGTCTTGTCCATTTTTAATCAGTTGGACTCCTTCATTTATCAGATTCAACCCCTCAGGTTATTCATTGTCAATTACTGATGAGTCCTTCCTCAAGTCTCACGTGTAACCGTCCTTCACATCTTGTCTGACAACACATGGCTACCGTCTATTGGCAGCAGGGGGGCGATGGCCAGTTCCACGGGCCTCTGGGGAGAGAGTGTGTTTCAGAGTCACTTGCTTTATGAGATACTGTCCGTGGACTGGCCACCAGGAAGATAGGCAGCCTATGATACACCTAAATCCCATTTAACGAAATGCTAAATGATGACATTTTGGATAATACATACATTGTTTTACTTCCAGTAGCTTCATTTTGAATCGTTATGAATAGTATTTTTCTAGTAACCATTTTTGCAGTGTGTCTTGCGACAAAAGAAACTATTTTATCCTTGTGATAATAATAGCAATGACTTAAATATTCCTTGCCATAGGTGAGACATTATTTAAAATGCATGCTTCCTCCTGTATATAAAAACGCTACCTGTAATGCACTATCAGTTAGGATTTTAATGTATTTTTCACACAAAAGGAATCTGGATGGATAGTCCTTCTATTTTCTTATCAAGTCCCTTTTGTGGTAATGGTTATCGGACCCTTCTGATAGGACGGTTGTAAACGACTTGAGTGATGGTAATTACACTCATATGAGAGGCTGCCAAGAATGAGAGAGAGTTTGTGGGACTTTTTCCCTCCACATCTCTTTTGCTAAGGTTCCCTTCTCACTTACAGGGACCTGCTGAAGTCACAGGGCTCAGTGTTTCGAGAAGAATGTTTCCCATGAGGACAGAGAACGTAGATGATAAGGATAATATAAACTCCCTGCCTAGCTCAGGTTCCCTCGAGGGCACTCTTGTGGGCCCAGTGTCCCCAGCCCCTTGAGTAGCTCCTCCCACACTGTGGGTGCTCGATGTTATCACTGAATAAGCCAGTAAAGCATTAATTCAGGTAAAGTGATCGATAAAGTACTTCACATGTGAGACTTTGTTAGCCACACCTCCACCACCCGCCCCCTCCCCCCCCACCCCCGGACAAAACCCACAATTTTCCCTGCTAATTCCATTGACAGTGACACACTGGTACAATTTTCTCCCCAGAGCAGGGATTCCCACTTGGAAACCTGCGCTGGGGGACAACTTTCAATCCCGTTTTGGGAGGAAGGGTCCTCAGCTTCAGAAGATTCTCAGTGAAAGACCTTGGGACAGACCAAAGAGGTTGAACGTCATGGTATAGTGTCGAGACAGCTGCACCTTAATTTAAGATAAGGCTTTGAGAGTCTAAACTAATTGAAGTAGGTATAAGGAATATTGTGAAATTCTTGAGCACAGTATTTGTCACCTTTGCACAAAAGCAACGAGAACCAAAAGGAAAAGAAAGAAAAGGAACATGGACCAGTCCCTGCTACGGAGAGCAAGGTGGTCTCACCGTGGGTGGGCAGTGCCAGACTCCAGATGCCCAGCCCTGCAGGGGTCCTCAGGGACCCCCCAGCCTCCCCTGCTCCCTGGGGGTCCCACTGCCCTGCACACTGTCGCTCACCACTAACCCATCCCCTCCAGCACCCCCACACAAGCACCCACCCACTCACCTTTCTGAACCCACCCTGGGCCCTCACCAGCCAACCTCCCCGCTACCCCCCCCCATGCTCAGTGACCTTTCCTGTACCCTCTGCCTTCCAGCCTGTGTGCCCCGCCCGCACCAGGTCAGCCCCCAGGACACCCCGTCCTCAGCGTCCCTCTCCACCGCCCACCTGCCGTTTCTCTTCTTGTCCCTGTCTCACTCTTTAGCCCCAGGTGCCCCCGAGGCTCACGGCATTCATGTTGACACCGTGTGTCCCTCCGTGTCCTGTGACGCTGGGTCTGCGGGCCATTCCTACCTAGTCACTGAAGCGTGGCGGCCCCCCCAAACCCTGCCTTCCCCCCAGAAGAGCCATCTGGCCCCATCCTTACCCTCACTCCGTGTGTCTCCCCTGCTCTGGTGCCAGCGGGGCAGCTGGGCACAGCTGGGCATCAGCGCATCCGCCCCGCCCGCCCTAAGTGTGCCTGTCATCCGCTCCCTGCACTTAACTTACCTGCCTTTTCTTCTCTGACTTCGGGCTGGCTTTTGGTCCCTCCGTTCCACCGGAAGTGAAGTTGCTCAGTCGTGTCCTACTCTTTGCGACCCCGTGGACTGTAGCCTATCAGGCTTCTCTGTCCATGGGATTTTCCAGACAAGAATACTGGAGTGGGTTGCCATTTCCTTCTCCAGGGGAACTTCCCGACCCAGGGATTGAACCCAGGTCTCCCTCATTGTAGGCAGACGCTTTACCATCTGAGCCACAACATCCCACTAAACAAAGAAATCGAGGCAATGACGACAGCGGTGTGACGAGCGCCCCGAGGGCTTCCCGTCGTGATGTCTCTTCTGCCCTGAGCGCAGCTCAGCCTCCCCCCGTGGCTGCTTCTCTGCCTCTCCTCCAACACCCATCTGTGTCCCTTAAAATTTTATATCCTGAGCTCTCCTCAGACCTGCAGGATTTCACGTGAAGCTGATTCCATTCTCCAAGCCATCAAAAGCCTCCCAGCCTCAGCCAATCTAAATATCATTCTTGATTCTAACCCCTGCACCCCAGCCCCCTCCCACACACCTGCCAGACCTGTTCCTCTAACCTTCCCCGGTATCACCCGTCCACGCTTACTTGAGAAATCTCGGCACCATTCTCAGTTCTTCCCTTTCTGATGCCCTGATAATCCATCACTACTTCCTGTTGATTCCCTTCCCCAAAGTGTGTCAAATGTTTCCAGTTCCCTGCGTCTCTGGGCCGTCACCCTGGTTCAAGGCTTTACCGTCTGTTTCTTCAACTACTGTGATCACCTACTGGCTGGTCTCTCATCTCTCTCGAGCATATGACAGTCCATGGACCACACACAAGCCAGGATGTGCTTACAGCCCTGTCCCCTAAGTGGCTGCTTGTTTCATTAGGGAAAATAATGTAATTTTTTCCTAAGGGTTAGGAAGACGTGAAATTTCCCTTCCTCCCTCTCTCTCTGTCTCCCGCCCTTCTGCAGTCATATTGGCCTCCTCCCTGGTCCTTCCAGTTCAAGGTCTTTGCCCACGCCCTTTTCCCTGCCTCCTACCACTCCACCCTTTGCCTTTTTCCTCCTTCAAGTCTCAGCTTTTAAAAGTCTTTAACCATATGTTATTAATATATAAGCCAGGCGCCTGGTCGTGGCTCCCTGTTTGCTTTCTTTATACTCCTTGTAGTAATTTGCAATTATTTGTTTGTTTGATGGCATCTCTTTAGCAGCAGGAACACTGTCATCTTGCTCAGAATTGAATTCTCAGCACTTTTTACCGTGTCTCTGGCACATAGTGGGGACAGGGACCCAAGAAATATCAGTTGCACTACTTAATGCAAATGCGTATCAGATAAAACCTAGACTTTAGTATTTATGCTGCTATAATTCTTAACTTTTTATTATTGCATGATTTTGTTTATGTTCTCACACACTTAAAAGCATAACGTATTTTAAACTTTAGATATCAGCATGAAATTTACAGGTGATCATAAATCTGTAATGTAATACGGACTGAGTGCTAGATAACAAACGGAGCTGTTATTTGAATTTTAAAAATGGGGAGGCTTTAATATTTGATAGGCACTGGGTGTACCAGGTTATTGAGCAAGCTAATAGAATTATGATGGATCTGAAATGTTGAGGAGAGCATCATTTCTGTCTTTCCTCTTGGAGGAAACCAAACAGATAAGAGCTCTAACCTAAAGAGAGGTTTACTTATCTCATATGTGTAGGCGTTGATCAAGATTAGGAAAAGTTAATGACTTGAGCAGGAAAATAGACCCCTGTAAATGACATTATTCCAACACTGAATATTTTACATTGTTTGTAAATTGGTTCTGTTGAACCTTTTTTCCTACACATTTCATCAACATGTATTATTTGTGACATTGATATCTCATTGCCAGTGAAAGAAAAATAACTGATGATGTTAGGGAACTTGTGCTCATGTGAGCTCAGTCGTATCTGACTCTTTGTGACCCCAGGGACTGCAGCCCAGCAGGCTCTTCTGTCCATGGAACTTTCCAGGCAAGAATACTGGAGCGGGTTGCCGTTTCCTTCTCCACTAGATCTTCCCGACCCAGGGATCAATCCTGCATCTCTTGCATCTCCTGCATTAGCAGGCAGATTCTTTAGCCCTGAGGCCCCTGGGAAACCCAATGTTAGAGAGATCCATGGTTACTTTTAAATAATAGGCACCTACCCAGAGAGTGACAGTTCCAAATAAAGGTCATCTAAACTTCTTGCAAGTTTTTACTTTTTTCCAGGTGCTATTTATCTGCCTAGTGAAAAGCAATCACATCACCTTTTGAGTGACTAACTCTAATATAATTACATACTTGATGTACCTGGATCTTAATCTTCTGCTTTATGATGGTCACACTAGACTTATTGATTCATCCATTAAATCAATTCAAAGGACAGAATTTTCAATACTGACTTTTAAAATATTAACTCACTTGTGGATTGGCAGGGAAGGAAAAAAACGGTTCTGATACCTCATTTATAGCTATTTGAAATCACCAGCCCTTCCAACTTATTAGTTTCAACAATTATTCAGAAATAGAAGTCAATTAGAAGTCCCAATAGAAAGCATGAAAAGAAATTTCCCTGGGGAATAAATGTGTTACTTGGTCGGGTTGCTAAGTCAATTAAATTACAGCCCATATTTTGCTAAGATTTAAAAACTCTCAACATGTCTATATAATAAGAAAAAAAGGGGGATAGTGCTTCCAGGCTTTATATGTCAGAAGATAAAACAAGTTTGTCCTATCTTTAAAAAAATAAATATGTATAAAATACATACTTGTGCTATTTTCTTTAGTGTCCTCTTAATTTAAAACATGCCAGTCAAATTATTTTGCTTCAACTAAGATATCCCTCCTTATATTTATAGAAAGGAATTAGCCACCATGCAAACACAGAGACTATAAATTCAGCATTTATATAAATATGTAGAAACAGTGGGCTTTTAAAAAGATAAAATTAGTTGTTTCTCTCTCACTTTGTTTTCCAGAGTGTTCTAATTTTTAGTTCTTGTAGGTGAGAGATGCAGGAAAATGGCAGGGAGTGAAGGGATGGTGACGAGGGGAGAAGATGAGGATTTATAGACCCCCATCACCTGAGTTGTTCATAGTGGGAGGCTCCCCAGAGACAGCATCTGAAGAGCGTTAGCCCAGAGACCAATGGGTTACAGAAAAAACTCAACCCTGCTTTCCACAAACGTCCCACTCATCCCCTGCACTGGCTCCTCGGAAGGATCTAGAATGTTCCAGAGCACTACAAGGAAGGAATTGTGTTTTTTTCTTGTCCCCTCGGGATGATAAGAGGTACAGATGAAGGAAGGCAGCATAACCACAGGTCCTGGATAAGACTTACATTGCTGGAGTCAAAGACAGGGAGAGCATTTTAATGTGTTAGGGTACACCAGCAGTCACCTCTTCTTAGAAACCCATCCTGCAAGTAATTACTGTCCTTCCTCCTGGAAACAGGCAAAATGAGGTATAACCTAACACGTACAAATGATGTCTTGGTACGTATTTGTATGTAAGTAGGACACTGCGTGTACACGAGTATGCCCATGTTATATATGGGCACGGCTCCTTGTTTGTCGCTGTGTGGTTAACAGACTGGCGCGGCGCCTGGCCTCCCAGGTGAGCTCTGCCCCTCGAGGCTGGAGGTGCGGTTACCGCCAGCAGGTAGGCCCTGCTGGGTTAACAGGATGCAGTCAGAGTTCAGGGCCCACCAGCTCCTGTTCCACTGTGAAGAGCTGCCCTCTCCCCTAGGTCCTGCCAAATCTCTCTGCACAAATCTTCTCAGTTCTGCCAAATCTCTCTGCTCAATGGACAGGTTTCCCGGCTGCCTGTTGCTTTTTGGTTTCATGCTTTCTGTCCGTCTTGTCTCGCGCGGTAGCAGTTCCCTGGGGCAGGAAGGCCACGGAGCACTTTCACTGCCAGCTTGTGTCTGAAAGTCCTTCAGCAGAACAGCTGTGCCCTCTTCTCTGCTTGCAGGTTAGAGAGGAGGCTTCCGGCTGTGGGAGCCAAAGCAGAGGCTTCCCAGGGGGTAATGAGGCTTCCCAGGGGTAAAGAATCTGCCTGCCAGTGTAGGATACCTGGGTCAGAAGGATCCCCTGGAGGAAATGGCAACTCACTGCAGTATTCTTGCCTGGAGAATCCTGTGGACAGAGGAGCCTGGCGGGCTACAGCCCATGGGGTCGCAAAGAGTCGGACATGACTGAAGTGACCTGAGCAGGCACGCAAGCGGCTGAAGCAGATGGGGCTTATCTCCGAAGGGAGGGCCTCCAGCCAGCAGCCGCATCCAGCGCTCTGCACCCCTGGTTGCCTCCTTTCGCCTTTGCCTTGAATGAACGGCAGAAGAGAACAGGCTCTTATTTAACGCCGCCTTCAAACGCTGGAGCAAGTGCCCAGCTGGCCTGAGACACAGGCCACCAGCACGTGCCTTCCCGGTGGCCTGGCGCTGCTTCTGATCACTGGCTGGGACTGCTCACCCAGCCCTTGAGAAAGGCGAGCTGCTTTCCTGAGCTCTGATCAGAGCCTGGATAAGCATGTAATGCCAGTCTTTTCTTTGGATTACTTTTATGTTCTGTATTCTGGGAGCATAGGAAAGTTTATCGTTGGAGTTTCATTTTTATGTACACAAATGTAATACACAGACCAGGAAATGCGAGAGGGTGATTCGGGGTTGGCAAAAAGTAAAGAAGAGAAAGATCTGTCTCCGTCCCTCAACTCATACATGTTTTTAAAATTTATTTTTTATTGAAGCATAGCTGATTTACAATGTTGGTTTCTGCTGTCCAGCAAAGTGACTCAGTTATGCATATGTATATATATTATTTTTATATTCTTTTCTATTATGGTTTATGACAGAATACAGAATCTAGTTCCCTGTGCTATACTGTAGGAACTTATTGTTTATCCATCCTGTGTATAATAGTTTACATCTGCTAATTCCAAACTCCCACTCCATTCTTGATACATTTTTATATTTACCAACATTTTGGAATAAATAGATGGTGCCTATCACTGAAACACATATAGTGTCTCTCTCCATGCACGCATGGGTTGTAGGTGCTTCCTCAAAACTTAGGAAATCGTGTATCATGATATTCCGGTTCTACTGTAAAAGAAGACTGGCCCACAGGCGTGTCAGCCCAGGTTTGAGAGAAGCTGTTTGCTTTTGTGTGCATTTCCTTTCTAAAGCTGCATTCTTCCTAGCGATGTCGTGATCTCAAAGCTGGGTAATACCCCCGAATAAAATGCCTCCCGAAGATGAGAGCAATAAATCCCCCAAAGAAATCCACATAACCCTCCTCGCCCAGGTTATATGCTTTCCATATATTAGCTAAGGATTAGTCTTCAGCCCTTCCACAAAAACCCAGGGAACGCATATGAAGTCACGTTTTTGTTAACTACATGCACACGAGAACCATTGGAGAATTCCACCAAATCCCATTAAATTCCGGTTCTCTGCTCAGTAAACAGCCATGGAAACACCACGGCACTTAGAGCGAACCCTCAGTCCCCTGTGAACACCTTAGATTACAACCGTCTAATTACCATGTTTTGCAGTAACCTAGTGGGACTTCCACAGGTAATTAGAACTCCAGAGCTTTTCCACAGTAATCCAGTAAGGACCTCTTAACTAGAAAGGATTATGTGCTGCTAATATTGTGCCCACGTGTTTTCTGCAGTTAATTGTCTCCATTAATTTCTGGCAGCACTACAGAATCGCAGCAGCTTCATACACTGTGACACTTCACGCATCAAGTTGGTACAAATACATTCCCTCCACCCCCATCACGTTCTCTCTCCTCTCTCTCTGCAATTTTTTTTACCCCTAGCAATCAATACCCTGATGAGAAAAAAGAATCTCATATCACTTCAATTACATTTTCCTTATGTGAAATCAGGATGATTCCTGTTCAGCTCCTCTCTGGGTGAGCAGGTAGACATCTAAAGTGGTTATAGCTTTCATCGTCTCTTATGGAAATCTCAAAAGAGGGGACCGGGAATTGACGACAGTTTCTTCTTTTCCTTGTCTGTCCCAAGCAGCGTTTGTTAAGAGGACACAGACCTTATTTTTTACATTTGAATCTTCACAGTCCAGAACATAGCACATGCTCAATAAATGAACTCAAAAGGCGCTTATTCTGCCAGTACTTTATCTAGAAAGCCCTCAGTCGGTATTTGATGAGTGCGTCCAAATCAACTGAGAAATGCTTCTACAATATGACAAGTGAATTACTAAGCATAAAGTGTGAGGACTAGAGTTATGAGTATATTTATGGATGAGATCTTTGTTAAGGCAGTCACTTATATCAACTTTAATACTATACGCACACACACATACACACACAGGTATGAATTTTTTACCCCCATTCCCCCCCCAGTTGCCACTTACTGGCTCACTGAGTTGATTTCCCTCCATCCCCAATCTTCCTGCCTTTCTCCTTGTCTTTCTCCGTATGTGTGTTTGAGCTTTAAGCTGAGGGAGGAGCTGGACGTAGACCCAGCCAGTTACCACCTAGTTAGAAGGCAAGGACTTGCTTCTTGTGCAAGCAAGCGTCTCTTTCTGCCCCCATGACCAGGTCTCACAGGAGTGCTCAGTGGTGTATTTTCAGTTCTGCTCTTGGAGAACCCCTCCCAAAGCTGTCATAGCGCACACAGAAGACTACGGCATGACACAGTGAAAATATCCTGGATTTTACTGGCAAAGTCTCATTTTTGAATCTTGGCACCACTTTAGAAAATGACTTGGCCTCTCAGTCCACTCTTTCAGCCTATTTCATCAGTAAAATCAGGACAGTAATACCTAGTTCACAGAGAGAATTGTGACAAACAAGGACATGTGCCTGGATCTTGTTTAGTCGCTCAGTCATGTCTGACTCTTTGCAAGCCCACGGACTGCAGCACGCCAGGCTCCTCCGTCCTCCACTATCTCCCAGAGTTTGCACAAACTCTTGTCCATTGAGTCATTGGTGCCATCCAACCATCTCATCCTCTGTCATCCACTTCTTGTCCTGCCTTCAGTCTTTCCCAGCATCAGGGTTTTTTCCAGTGAGTCAGCTCTTCATATCAGGTGGCCAAAGGATTTGAGCTTCAGATTCAGCATCATTCCCTTTAATGAATACCCAGGACAGATTTCCTTTAGGATGGACTAGTTTGATCTCCTTGCAGTCCAAGGGACTCTCAAGAGCCTTCTCCAACACCCCAGTTCAAAAGCATCAATTCTTCAGTGCTTAGCCTTCTTTATGGTCCACCTCTCATATCCGTACATGACTACTGGAAGAACCATAGTTTTGACTAGACAGACCTCTGCCGGCAAAGTGATGTCTCTGCTTCTGAAGGCACTGTCTAGGTTTATCATAGCTTTCCTTCCAAGGATCTTGGTAGGTTCTTAGTGAACACAGGTTTCTCTGTGTGCAGTCCAGCCCCAGAATGCCTTTCCTTTGGCAGGTCAGGGACCTTATGATGAAGACCTATGGTCCCTCCCAGAAGAGGGAAGTGATCCTGATTCTCAGTTTGTGGCCAGAGAAGGGGCTCTGGTTCAGCCTTGCTGTCAAGCATAGACAGGGAGAATTTACAAAATGCCTGCCCTCAGCACAATCGTATTACGATCCTAATTGAATACATACCAGGCTGCAGCAATCATGCTTTATGTCTAATTGACTGGAAAATAACCCTCACTTGTTCTTACCATCAGGCTTATACGGAGACAGCAGACGTCAGCTCATCCCTGAACCCACCTGCAATCTTCCCTGGCCAGCCCTCTCACAAGATATTCCCCTCTTACCTAGAAAGTCCGTAACATTGCAGAATCTGTCTCCATATCACGCTTTTGAGTGGAGTATTCCCTGTATGCTATTTTCACCTCAGTCTGGATTACTAAAGTCAAGATCTAAACAACTATCCAAGATCTAAACCCATGTTTCTCCCATGGTTTCTCTCTATTTTCATTATACTGGCAGTTCTACTCTTAGACTCTTGCCTTATTTGTCCCATGTTTCTATATCCATGTATGTATACAATGGATGTTTGTTTTTGGTGTTTTTATTGGCATGATTTGTGGAAAGGAAAGGTAGATTGCTCTTACATTGAGGATTTAAGTCTACTACTTCAAAACTAAGGCCTTGATAGAGGATATCTAGTCAATTTATCAAAACATAAACTTTGAGTAAACAGTTTTTATGATCTTCAAGAGGGAAGTTTTTCTTATTTTTTCCCCTTTCAAAATCCAAGGTGGCTTTATTTTGCAAAAATGCAAAAAAAAATTGACAAGCTGATCCTAAATTTCACCTGATAAATAATCCAGAATATCTGAAACACACTTGAAAATGATGAAAAAAGTTAGAGGACTTGAAGATTCTAACTTCAAAACTTAATACCAGCTATGGTGATCTAGCCAATATGGTAATTGCATAAAGACAGACATATAGATCAGCGGAATAAAACCAAGAGCTCAAAAATAAATCCTCCTATTTACGGTAAATTGGTGTTCAACAGGGGTGCCATTGGGTTCCCCTGTTAGGAAATACTTCCAGCCTTGCTCAGAACTGTGTATTTTTCCAGGACCCTGGGAAGCCCACTTCCTCCATGAAGTCTGTCCTGACTTCAGATGAAGTCCGCACTAAGGGTGCCCTCTCTCAACCTCAATCCTACACAAAATAATTTCATTGCTTTGTGTCTCCCAGATCAAATGATCAGTTCTTGATCAGTTCTTTTCAGGGAAGAACCAGGGCTCATGTAACTTCTATATTATGAATAATACATTTTTCATGGTTCTCTATGCTTTCAAATCAGAGCTCAGCACTAAAAATCTGAGCTCTGGAGTCAGACTAGCTACGTTCCAACACTCCTATGTCCAAATATCAGGCAAATACCATTCCACTGCTGCAAGAAACTAGGCACCTTCCTCAGCCATTCTGGGCCTCAATTGTCTCACTTGTCAAGTGGGCACAATACTCATATCTACTACTGGAGCTCATAGAGACAGGATGAGTGCTTAGAGCAGTGCCTGGCACACAGTGAACTCTTGCCAAATGGGGGCTCCTTCTGCCATTATCCTAGCAATTGGAAGGGTGATTTCAAATGCCGTTGGCTTCAGTTCAGTTCAGTCGCTCAGTCGTGTCCAACTCTTTGCAACCCCATGCATCGCAGCACGTCAGGCCTCCCTGTCCATCACCAACTCCAGGAGTTCACTCAGACTCACGTCCACCGAGTTGGTGATGCCATCCAGCCATCTCATCCTCTGTCATCCCCTTCTCCTCCTGCCCCCAATCCCTCCCAGCATCAGAGTCTTTTCCAGTGAGTCAGCTCTTCGCCTGAGGTGGCCAAAGTACTGGAGCTTCAGCTTTAGCATCATTCCTTCCAAAGAAATCCCAGGGCTGATCTCCTTCAGAATGGACTGGTTGGATCTCCTTGCAGTCCAAGGGATTCTCAAGAGTCTTCTCCAACACCACAATTCAAAAGTGTCAATTCTTCGGTGCTCTGCCTTCTTCACAGTCCAACTCTCACATCCATACATGACCACAGGAAAAACCATAGCCTTGACTAGACAGACCTTAGTTGGCAAAGTAATGTCTCTGCTTTTGAATATACTATCTAGGTTGGTCATAACTTTTCTTCCAAGGAGTAAGTGTCTTTTAATTTCAAGGCTTTTGTTAAAACCTGAGCTAGAATCACCAGTGGAAGGTACATTTTTCAGACCCATATTTCGTTTAGTCACTTGACAAACTTTATGAAACACACCTGTCCATATGGCATTTTTGAAGCTGGGATGGCGTGAGAATGGTGATGGGAAGGCCAGAGACTTTGGAGACAGAAATACCAGGACTAAACACTGTTTGGGGGATCTTTCTGCTTTGTGGCCAGACCAGGTAAATCATCCTCTTGGTCATTTTTCCTAATGTCAGGAATCTTAATATTATTCCTAATTCAATAATGTATTCCCTAATGAAAGCTGGAAATAAGGTATGCAGAGCTAGAAATAGCTACTTAATAAGTGGTAGTTTTTTAATTGTAGAAATTGGCCCCGTTGCTTCTCTGTCCCGTATCTAATATTACCTCTCACTGTTTTTTTTTTTTTTTTTAATTTTTGTGATAATTTGGATTGTGGTTCAATCCAGGGAAAGCATTTTTTTTTTAACCCACCATTCCTATCCTTGCCCCTGGTATGGTTATTTGGAAAATTTAGTGGAGATCTGAAAGTTTCGGATACAAAATGACTTGTGAGTATCACAGTTGCAGGCTTATTACACCCAATTTGTAAAAATAAAATAATAATAAAATAAAATTAGCCAAGTTATCAAGTGGTTTTAAAGTAAATTTTTAAAAAGCTCACACCTACATACAAATCAGCGAAACCCATCATGTAGTTTTCCCATGAACTGTGAAATAGAAGCTACCCGAACCGGAGGAGACGTGCGGGAGAGTGCAAGCAGGCTTCCCGGGGCCCCTCCGAGTGCTCTGCTGTCAGAGGCCTCCAAGGTCAAGAGCGAACCAGAGGGCTCTGTAGAACACTGGTGACTGCCTTTTGAGAGTAGAGAGACCGCGGTAAGAAATGTGCGCCGCCAGTGTGATATTCCTTCCCTGTGGGGCTACCTGCGGCAGGAAGTTTGTTTGGTCACACCGAACTTCTCAGTGGTAGGATCGCTGCCGGAACTGTATTATTCTGTTCCGAATGACGCTGTTGGTTACACTCACGCATGCGCATAAGCCGATTTGAACAACAACACGGTTTACCTCGAGAGGGAAACAAAATAGACAGTGAAGAGACGGGACTCTGCCCTGTGTGAACCTGCCTTCCGCGCGGAGCAGTGTCCCCACCAAGCTCTGGGCTACAGTCGTCGCTTCGTCCAGCAAATGCTGCCAGTGCACCCAGAGGCACCGAACAGCAGGAAAGTCTAAAGCAGAACTGATTTTAGACCCCCAAACTCTCCTCCCACAAGCCCCGTGACCTTAAGAAGGTGGGCCCGGTCGTCAGACAGAAGAGCTGAGATCTTGAGTGGCGTCTGCACCCTCTGTCTCTTCCTCTCTACAAAACACCGTGGATGGCTTTGTCTCTGCGGGCAGGGGCGAGAAGGAAGTGGGCCGACCGGTGAGGGCGCCTGGTAGAGTTCCAGAGACCACCTTGCTTTACCGCTTGGAGTTTTGGGTTTTATCATCAGAAAAGTGAAGAGAGTGGGTCACAAGCGGTTAACCAGGGGCCCTGGGAGCTTGAAACTCTCCTTGAACCTGTGAGGACTTTGCTGAGGGACACCTCTGCTTCTTGCTTCCAGGGTCTTGGGGGTAGTTAAAGGGCACACATGGAGACTGCTGAAATAATGTTTTAAACACAGCTCATCCAGAACAGTAGAGAAGGTGAAACGGGAATTATTTAGGGGATGCGTGTGTGCTAAGGCACTTCAGTCATGTATTACTCTCCACAGCAATACAGACTGTAGCCCGCCAGGCTCCTGTGTCCATGGGATTCTCCAGATAAGGATACTGGAGCAGGTTGCCATGCCCTCCTCCGGGGGATCTTCCCGAACCAGGGATCGAACCCGAGTCTTTTACTTCTCCTGCCTTGGCAGGTGGGTTCTTTACCCCTTGTGGCACCTGGGAAGCCCCTATTTAGGGGAGAGTTCTTATTAACTCGCGATGGTATAAGTCCTGTTCTTCCCAAGACAAAGAGGTCAAATTAAACAAATCCCACTGTGTTCTCCACAGCAAGAGCTCGCCAGATGGCATTCTCCCCATCACAGTGGTTCTGACGGCCGGCTCTGGCCGTGAGCTTCTGGCTCAGTGCTGAAATGGAACGAGCAGCCCTCCCAGGTGTGGGTCTTGCTGTCTCTGAGGTGAAGAGCCCAGGCAGTGGCTCTGGAAAGACAGGAGGCCCTGGCAGTGATGTGCCCGCCACATGGGCTCTGCCTTCATGCTTTCATCCCTGCTGGCTTGTCCTCCTGAGACTCCACCTTCAGCCTTTGGGGCACCTCCCTTCAGTCTGCTTACTGCGTCTCTGAGATTTTTCATCGCAAACGTCTTGTTACCTCTGGAGATGGTTTCTGTTCCCAGACTTCACTTGTAAAGGTTTTTAATCAGGTCCTCAGAGAAACAATTAGATGTCATGACCACCGGATAAATCCCTTGAATTACCCTTACATGCATACAGGCCGTTGGAGAAATCATCTAATGATTTGACAGATACTTTTAAGCTTCTCAGAGTAGACAGTCTTCAGAGTGATCTCAAGGATAATGTCAGAAGTCAGGAATCAAGCATGGACCTGGAGAATTGGCTAAATTAAGAGCGAAAGCACATGGCTATAGACCCATGAGCAAATGTACTTGGGTAAATTCTGGACTTACACAGTAGTCATCAACTGTGTGTAAATTTATTCAGTTATTCTTAAGCTAGGCTTATCTGTATTTTAGAGCCCCTGAACTATCAACTCAGTTGATGTAGTGAGGCAATTTTTTTGTTTTTTTGCAGATGTCAGCTCTGCCTTTTCCCCAGAGATCAGAATGCAGTCTGCCTTGTCTGTTCTTGATCATACAGGACTATCAGCTGTTTTATTGATAGGTTTTCCTCTTCAGTTGCATCGAAAGTTATTGCACTTCTTTAATGATCAGCAGGTCAAGGTCTTGAGATCATCCTCTATGTTTAGTCCTCTGTGAAGCTCAGGCCCTCTGACCGTCCCCATGTTGTCTCACAGTAAAGTTGGCTGCTTGAGCATTAGTCATTTGTTACAGTCGTAAAGCCTGACCTTGATTCAGCTACCATGTCCAGTTTCTAAAGTGCCCATTGATACTATGAACAGCCTGTTCAGAAGCCCCACTGGAGAACCTGGGGCTGATCCAGGTCCCCTGTAGGAACAGCAGCTGGCTGGGTGGTCCTCTATCTGGACCCGGTGATTAGAGAGACTTTCCGGGATAAACCACCAGAGAAGCCACTAGGAAGCCTGCAGATAAAAGGAGACTGAGTTTGGGCAGGTACTGGTGCTGAGCTGTGTGTACAAGGGAAGAAGGGCCTCACCTGAAAAGACAGGGCTGGCGCGGAGCAGACCCACCAGCAGCGCGAGCACCCTGCAGCTCAAGGAGCAGAGGACGGAGGAACCGTCCCAGTTCTGGGCCCTATAGGACAACCCTGGGCATCCAGGTCCACCTTTCATATTTTAAAAGGGCTTAAAGGAAAGTGTGAGGGTTCCCTGGTGGCTCAGACAGTAAAGAATCTGCCTGAAATGCAGGAGACCCATGGGGTTGGGAAGATCCCCTGGAAAAGGGAATGGCAACCCACTCCAGTATTCTTGCCCAGAGAATTCCACGGACAGGGGAGCCTGATCGGCTACAGTTCATGGCGTTGCAAAGAGCTGGACACGGCTGAGCAGCTAACGCTTCACACCTTCACTTTCTAAAGGAAAGTGTACAGTTTCCTTTGAGAAGCCTGCACAGTTTAACTGAAATGTCAAGTTGCTTTTGGGCAGAAATTGCATCAACTCAGTCTGATAATAGCGGTTAACTCAGGCTGACCTGAATCCTCATTAACAGTAACATGTGTCTTTGACTTAGAAAATGAGAAGAAGAAAGGAAAAAAGAAGAGGGAAAGAGAGCTAGAGAAAATTACTTGTCATTTCTTTGGCAGACAAACATCTTTCAAACACAGTAGTTTGAAAAATGGTGGAAGGGAATGTTGATTTTGAAAGGACTTGAAAGAACTGGTGTAGACTTTCTCCCAGGCTAGTTCAGTTACAGAACAGCTATTGTGTGCATACATGCTAAGTCATTCCAGTCGTGTCTTTGCGACCCCCCGACAGGCTCCTCTGTCCATGGGGTTCTCCAGGCAAGAATACTGGAGTGGGTTGCCATTTCCTTCTCCATGGGAAGCTTCCCAACCCAGAGATCAAACCCCTGCCTCTTACATCTCCTGCATTAGCAGGTGGGTTCTTTACCACTAGCACCATCCGGGAAGCCATAGAACAGCTGTTGTGCCTCTTTAATTTTTGTGATTCAAATAAAAGCTGTAAACTTTACAAATAAAAGAAACTTAAGATAATAAGGTACCTCATTTATTTACAACTGAAGAAATCCAGACACGGTGAGGTCAGATGAGTTCATTCACACAGAGGTCCTGGGCCATCAGGGTCACCTGATTTCCAGCAGGCACTTTACCTCAACCCAGACCTTCTCAGCTGACAGTTATACACCAATTTCCTACAGTTTTCCTTACATGTTTCTTCTTTGTTAATACTTAGTCAACTTCCGTCTTTAACAGTCAACTTACTAGATTCACCTTCTAGATACTTAACAAGGTTGACTCTAGACATTTACAAACCTGTGCCATATTTATGTGGATGAGCACCCAGATTTTTTTATTAATTTATTTTAATTGGAGGCTAATCACTTTACAATATTGTAGTGGGTTTGCCATACATTGACATGAATCAGCCATGGGTGTACATGTGTTCCACATCTTGAACCCCCCTCCAACCTCCCTCCCCATCCTAACCCTCAGGGTCATCCCAGTGCACCAACCCTGAACACCCTGCCTCATGCATCGAACCTGGACCGGAGATCTGTTTCACATATGATAATATACATATTTCAATGCTATTCTCTCAAATCATCCCACCCTCTCCCTCTCCCACAGAGTCCAAAAGAGTGTTCTATACATCTGTGTCTCTTTTGCTGTCTTGCAATACAGGGTTATCATTACCATCTCTCTAAATTCCATATATATACATTAGTATACTGGATTGGTGTTTTTCTTTCTGGCTTACTTCATTCTGTATAACAGGCTCCAGTTTCATCCACCTCATTAGAACTGATTCAAATGTATTCTTTTTAATGGCTGAGTAATACTCCATTGTGTATTGTGTACCACAGCTTTCTTGTCCATTCGTCTGCAGATGGACATCTAGGTTGCTTCCATGTCCTGGCTGCTATAAACAGGAGCACCCAGATTCATACTTTGGATCCAGATGGGTGGCTGCAGACACGGCCAGCCTGCCCGCCCGCCAGGATAGCTCCTCTGCAGCACAAAGATGGATGTGGCGCTCCAGAAACAGGAAGCACACATCTAACAGAAGCTGCGTCCAAGGCGGTGTCAGGCGCGGCCTCCGAGACTGGCAGCCTCACACCCAGCTTCCATCAGCCCTGCTTGGCGCTGGGGCTGCAGTCCCCCCGAGCCTCAGTATGTGTGACAGCTGGTGGCCCCATCCCATGTGGTCCTCGTGCGTTCATTTTTCAGGGACACTTAACCCTTTTCCATGTTAGATTAGAGACAGTAATGCCATGTCCTTCTCTTCCCTTCAATGTTAGGTCTGTGTCAGGGAATTTTCAGGTTTACAAAAGCTAAGTAAATCTCTCTCCAATAAGATAAAGGTCATAAAATGTGAATTAAGAATATGGAGCGTGGAAAGGCAGTTTGCAAAGATGAGGCAAGCATGGCTGGCTCTTCTTAGCAGCGAGTATTGTGATCATCTATTTGCTTGAGTACACCTCAAAATGATGAAGGTTCTTTTTCCCAAAATTAAATTCCTGAGAAAGACACACCTGCTTGGTAATGGGTTATCCCATCTTTTTTGGGTGAAGCTTTAGTGTTACTTTTCAAAGAAAGATTTAAAGCTTTCTTTCCTATTCTTTATATAATGAAAGCTAAAGGGGGGGGGATCAGCTGCATTTTAAGAAAAATCTGCTTTCTAATCTCACTTTTGAACTCACTTTTGAACATGAGTCAAATCTCACATCTGCTATTTCTGATGTTGAAGTCTTATCAAAGAAAGCAGGCCAGATTTACATAGGAGGACTTGTTCAATGTATTTTTTTCAAAAAAATAATGTAGAGGCATGTGAATATGGTCTATCCAAAGTATAAAAATAAGTTAATGGATTGCAACATTTAGTATGTGATATATCAGATGTAACCAGCAGTGTTCGTAGATGATATAGAGCAGTGGTCCCCAACTCCTGGGCCATGGACCAATACTGGGCTGTTAGGAACTGGGCTACACAGCAGGAGGTGAGTGGCGAGCAAAGCTTCGTCTGTATCTACAGCCGCTCTCCATCACTCACATTACATTATCACGATGTGACGATTTACAGTAGAAATAAAGTGCACAAGAGATGTAATGTGCTTGAATCATCCTGAAACCACCTCCAGCCCCTGCAGTCTGTGGAAAAACTGTCTTCCACAAAACCATCCCTGGTGCCCAGAAAGCTGGGGACCCCTGATGTGGCATGTTCTGGCCCTTTCTTCTAGAATGACCTTATGTGTGACCAGCTAGAACTCACACCTGCCCTAAACAGTTATCCTTTTCTTTGTGGCTGGGGGGGGCGAGAGGGGGGGCGGTGTCACAGGGGGAGGATGCAATCTCTCCTATGGCTCTGTGGTTTTCTGCCATGTTTGAGAAATACTCTAATATTGTAATAGTTAAGAGTTTGGGTTCTAGACTGTCTTGGTTTACAGTCCAAGGCTATGTAACGTTGCTAGGCTTCACTTTCCACATCTTTGAAATGGCAATAATAACAGAGCTTACCTCCCAGAGTCAGTATAAGGCTTTACTGAGTTAATGTATTTAAAGTATATATACATTTTTCTGGTGCAATGTCAGAGCTCAAAAACATGATCAAATGTTCTTATCATTCCTTTTGTACTCTTCTCTATCCATATTTTAACTCCTTTGTTAAATTAAGGCTTCTCGAAGTCTTGGATATTCCTAAGAAGTGAAGTGAGTCATGTCCGACTCTTTGCAACCCCAACAACCTACCAGGCTTTTCCATCCATGGGATTTTCCAGGCAGGAGTACTGGAGTGGGTTGCCATTGCCTTCTCCATATATGTTCCTAAATAGCTTTCAAAGCTTTTCTCTCCTTTCATCCTCAGCCTGTGCTCTTCTTTTATTCCGATATTGCCCCTGATCGGGACCCCCAGCCTTCCCAAGGGCTCTCCCTGCCCTAGTCACTCTATCCTGCTGCTGCTTAGTCGCTTCAGTCGTGTCCGACTCTGTGCGACCCCAAAGACGGCAGCCCACCAGGCTCCCCCGTCCCTGGGATTCTCCAGGCAAGAACACTGGAGTGGGTTGCCATTTCCTTCCCTAATGCATGAAAGTGAAAAGTGAAAGTGAAGTCGCTCAGTTGTGTCCGACTCTTTGCGACCGCATGGACTGCAGCCAGGCTGCAACCAGGCTCCTCCGTCCATGGGATTTTCCAGGCAAGGGTACTGGAGTGGGGTGCCATTGCCTTCTGCATCCTAGTCCCCTCTTAAGGTCCCTTGTTCTGGTCAAGTAATCCCCTAGTGAAAGTCACTCTGTGGCTTTGCCTGGCCTTCATGGCAAAGTCCTTATTTTTTTTCCCAGTCACACCTGACCCTCACGATCAGCCTTTCTCCTCCCCACTGAGCTTGAACTTGGGCCTCTCACTCCACATCATGGCTCTCTCACCTCTCTTCTCTGTCTTCTGTCCACAGATGCCCTCTGAGTCTCCCTTCAACAGACGCCTTCCTCCATGAGTGGTCCATTAGCTATGCCCAGGCAGCTTTTTAATGCTGACTCACACACACACCCGAGCTCCTACTCACAACCGAGCTTTATGAAAGGGCTGCTGAGGATGCAGGCAATAGGGAGCCTCAGAGAAACAGGGAAGCCACATCCTCCAGATCCCGGGTTCTGTTAGCTTCAGGTAAGAAAAACCCTGATGCTGGGAAAGACAGAGGGCAAGAGAAGGGAGTGACGGAGGATGAGATGGTGGCGTGGCATCACTGACTCAGCGGACATGAGTTTGAGCAAACTCTGGGAGATAGTGAGGGCAGGGAAGCCTGGCGTGCTACAGTTCATGGGTTTGGAAAGAGTTGGACACAACTGAGCGACTGAACAACAGTCTTTACCCAGGGATATCTTGCTAAGGGTATTACAGAAAAAAGACCTCTTTCTCTTAGCAACTCCAGTTGACAAGGAGATTAGACCACATGCCAGCCCCGTGGGATAACTTGGAAAAGGGAGTGAATCAAAGCAGCCTGCTTTAACCCCTTCCTCTCAGAAGCACACTGTCACAGAATTCATCACATCACAGGGCAGCCAGTTAGCCGCCAGCACCTAGAGCCCCATCTTACATACTCTACGTCTGTTCTCTCTCCTTATCTCTGCTGGACTTCCTAGCTGGCTCAGTGCTAAAGAATTCGCCTGCAATAAAAGAGACACAGGCAGGAGACTCAGGTTCTATCCCTGGGGCGGGAAGATCCCCTGGAGAAGGAATGGCAACCCACTCCAGTATCCTTGCCGGGAAGATCCCATGGACAGAGGAGCCTGGCAGACTGCAGTCCATGAGGAGGGCAGAAGAGTTGGATGTGACGTAGCAACTAAACAACAACAGCAATCTTCGTTGCTGCTCAGAGAGGTAGATAGTCTGAATTCAACAAATAAGTAAAGGTGCAAAAAGAGGCATTTGACAAGATTATAAGCTACAAACAGGAGTGGCCAGATGTCAGCAGAAGTCTGTACGATTCAACACCCCTTTCCCTCTGGTAATCATTCATTTGAGTATCAGTGTTGGCATCGGACTGAGTTCTCTGACCAGTACAAGATTCTGTCTTTCTCTGTGTGTTCCCCACACATTTCCCACACATTAGACCTCAGTAAACAGTGAATGAATGAATCGATGAGTGGATGGATCGAATGAGTGAAAAACGGTGAACAGATGCATCGTTTTATTCCCATCATCCCAGGGAAGGATGTGTTATGTGTTATCTTACATTTCCAAAGCAGGTGGTCAAGAAATATTAATTGAGCCAGAATTTTTTTTTGCAAAAGGAAAAATTTTTTAAAAAGGAGGTACATGATAGATTTTTATTATCTCATTCTTTAGGATAGTTATTTTTTAATTCCTTTTGTTTAATTTTTTATTTCTTTTTTAATATTTTTGAGAACTACAATTGTCTTTTAATTCTTAAAGAAAATCTTTTTTTTTTTTTACAAATTTATTGATTGGAGGATAATAGCTTTCCAATGTATTGGTTTCTGCCATACACCAAGGTGAATCAGCCATAAGTCTACATATGTCCCCTCCCTCTTGACTTCCCCCCACCCCTACCCCACCCCAGCCCTCTAGGCTGGCACAGAGCCCCAGCTTCCAGCTGGCTGTCTGTTTACACATGGTGCATATATGTCTACGCTACTGTCTCAGTTCGTCCCAGGCTCTCCTTCCCAGGCTGTGTCCCAAGTCTGTTCTGTATGTTTGCGTCTCTTCCTGCCCTGCAAATAGATTCATTGGTACCATTTTTTTCTGGATAGATACATATGCATTATAGTTATTTTTATGGAGAATGAGAGCCAAATGACACACCATAACAAAGCCAAGGCTCGCATTGGATGGTGAGTCTCCGGGTGATTCATGAATACTTTTTGTTTATATGTGTTTCCCAAAATTACATTGCATTGTACAAGAAAAAAATTTTTTCCCAAGGAAAGTCTGTTTGCAAGCTTGGGTTTACTTAAAACGACTGCTCTAAAAGGAAAATAATATTGGTGATATCAATGTTCAGACATCACCGTGTTCTATGCATCATTGGGACAGAGGCAAATAGGGAAGACTTTTGTGACAGTTTAGTGAGACTATGAAATGTGTTTATTTCCATCAATAATTAAGTAGTGGGATTCCTTTAGCCGTTCAAGTCCCTCTCATGATTTCATCATTCGCTTGGAAGGTGTATTCAGTTCTCTGTGATTTATGACACATCAGGTGAAAGAACCAGCAGTTTGAAAACTTCAGCATTAAAATCTCTATGGCAAGAACTTTTCCCTAAATTTGCCTGAATTCTTGGAGAAGTTAGTCATTTGTAAGTCTTGCTGCCTAACAAATTACCATGAATTTAGTGGGTTACATCATGCATTTTTTTCCCAGAAGCTAGAGTTGATTTTTATTTAATTCTGTCCACCTACTGTGTGAATTTGATGATTGTGCTAAATAACACCCAGCATGAGACCTACTCTGAACAAACGGTTGCCTGTGTGATGCCGTATTGGCCACTGGCAGCACAGTGTTGCACAGCAGAGTTCTGGAACTTTCCATCTTGCCTGATGAAAACTCCATACCCTTTGAAAAGTAAGGTCCCGCGTCACCCTTCCCAAGCCATCATTCTGTTCTCATCAGCCACCATTCTGTTCTCTTTCTCTCTCCGACTTCCCTAGTTATTTCATATTAGTGGACTCACGCAGTGTTTGTCTTTTTGAGACTGGCTTGTGCCACTCAGCATCGTGTCCTCGAGGTCACTCCAAGCTGTGCGGCGCGTCAGGGGGTTTCCTGTTTATGGCCGAATGGCATCCCTCGTGTGTGCAGCACACTTGTTCATATTCATTCACTTGTCCATGAATACGTAGGTTGTCTCCACTGTTTGGCTATTGTGATAACCCAGAGGAAATGAAGTCAGTTCAACCATATTGCCAAGGATGGGACATTTTCTGTCTTTGGGATAATGCTTTGTTTCAATTAAGCAAACTGAATTACCTTTAGAACTAAATTCTGGACAATTATATCAAGTTGTATGAACAAACATCCGGCTGGAAGTTGAGGGATTTTTTTAACTTCTGGGAGGTTTAGGAGTTACTCCCAAAGTTTACTACTTGTAATATTCTGGTTTATTTTCCACCCAGAATGTATATGCAGTAGCTTTTCACGTCTGAAAATTATTCTGCTTGAGTGTTACTGTACAACACGCCTGGTACAGCAGAACTATAAAATTAGAATTCATAAGCCACAGCCATTTTAACCGTAAAAAAATAAAATTTCAAACCTATAAAGGAATTTATGAGATTATTTTACTCATCTTTTTACTTTTGTTTTTGGATTTTTCCATATAAGGAGAGTATTTAGACTTTCCCACTAGTTTTAAGACATAAAAATTCATATTGCCCTAAATCAAATTAGATTTGGACATATTTTCTTATATAGCTAGTAGAGGTTAAGAGTAACCTTGATATCTTTCTGTTTAATATCTTTAATAATGAGTCATATATTCAGTGGCTTATATTCATTGTCTTATTATCAAGTTGACAAAAGTCCGTCTGTTTGATCCATAAGCATCACTTTCTCAAGTAGAAGGGCAGCATTAACTGGGAAGTTGCTGTGGCCTGATCATTGGGCTGTTGCTTCATAGTGGGGGACATAAGGGTGACATCAGAGGTCACTGTTTGTCCTCCAGAAAAGCCACATGAGGCTGATTAGATTTGCACACCACCCGCAGGTGAGGGGAGGAGCACCATTGATTTTATAGGAGACCGTGCATGCGGAGGTCCAGACAGCACAGACTACCCTGGATACGTAACCGAGACTCCGATAACCCCGTGATACTCATGCATCTTTAAATGTAATGGATGCTCCTGATGAGGTATATGCCTTTCTCCCAGATCGCCATAGTTGTTCACATAAGATATGCATAGACATTTGACATCTGTCTATTCGCAGACACTCTGTGCTCAGTTTCTCTTCCATGCTAATTTTAGCTCCTTGCTTATTCATATTCATTATTTTTGTTTAATTGGTCCTCCTGTCCAGTTGCCCTTCTTTTCTTCGACAATCTTTATTTATCTTTGGAAGAGTCTAATTTCTAATGAAAAGTCTATTCTGTTCATCCTCTAATTTGTCATTTGCATTTCTTCAGTTCAGAGTTCTTTATATGGATCAGCCACATCTGTATTTCCTAAAGCCTTTAAATCTTTTATTAGATAAAACACTCAGAATGCACATAATGTACACAGCACAAGGACTATATGCTCAAAATGAATGCATAGATTTAAAAATATGTGTGTCTTATGCTTGACTTCAAAATAAGTGAATTCGCTTGATGTTACATGTATAAAATCTTAGCTTAATTTCAGGGAAAGAGCACATGTTTAGAAATGCCTGCAGTTACTATAAACAGTCACGGAGATTTCAAAGTAGCAATACAGAAACCAACCATGTGGTAGGTCTTGCCAATAGTTCTCATCCTTGTTTTCCTATTTTATCCAACAAATGGGTTTTGTCCAAACCCAAACTATGGGCGTGCCCATTGTCTGTGCATTATTCTTGTCACCCTGGGCACACCTCCAGTTTTTAACATCCCTAACAAGAAAACATACCAGATGCAACCACCTTAGAGTGGCATTTTTATGACTTTTACCTGGTGCATATCCTATTGTACTTTTTTAACTTGCAAATTTTAGTACCTTATTGTTAATTATAAGCTCATCTTGGCATTTATCACATCTGAGTTGGACATATCAGAGATTCAGGTTAAGGAAGCACTGCACTGAGTTTTTTAATTGAATTAAATGGAATAAGGAATGAAAAATGATCTCAAGATGTAAGGTGGTCTACCGATATGAAATTTCAGTATAGGTCTTAAATTGGTTATTTTTCTACCTGGAGACATTTATCCAACCTAGAATAACCAAGCATAATAACGGTTTTGCTTAAAAATACAACTTATCAAGCTATTACTTTACCCAAATACACAGAATAAATCTTTCACTTCTTTAATTATTATTATTTTTTTTCACTTATTTAATTATTAAGAGAGAAGAATTATATCCATAAAATTTCACTAAAAGTCAGTGTTTTTCTTTAATTGTTTGAATCCTTCTTCTTCTGGTTAGCCGCTCAGTCATGTCCAACTCTTTGCAACCCCGTGGACTGTAACCTGCCAGGAACCTCTGTCCATGGGATTTCCCAGGCAAGAGTACTGGAGTGGGTTGTCACTTCCTTCTCCAGGTGGTCTTCCCAAGCCAGGGATCTAACCCACATCTGCATTGGCAGGTGGATTCTTTACTACTAACCATGACAGTTACATGCAAACCATTACATGTTTTCCATTTGTCATTGCCTTGTAGTACTATCCAAGTGGCTGAGTCCGAGCATACAGAAAAGTACAGAAGTCTCCATGAACAATTATCACGCCTTCTTAATTAAAGATCAGTGATACAGTTTCTCAGATTCTTGATCGATTGAGTTGAATTTGAGAATTACAATAGCAAGGTAAATCGTATTTCATGGGAAGAGTTGGACAGAGGAGAAGTAATTGTGCTCTGTTAATTAACTCCTGTTTATCTCTGTCATCCTCACAATTTTTGAGTGTTAGAATTAGTTCAGAGGCTTTAGGTGTACTTCTAGGTAAACAGCTGTATGTCTGGTTTGACTTCTTACTGGCATAATGCAGAATCCCATGGTCGTTCTTCCTGCAGGAGAAGGGCCAGGGAAGAGAGGAGGTGTGTGGAATGGGCAGGAAAGTACATCTTTTATTGAACACGATGCTTCCCTGCTATTACGTTTCTGCCTGGCTTGGCCTGATGTTCTGTGAAGAGTAGTGTAGCCAGGATCACCTCTGGTTGTTTTACCTCCTTCTTCAGAAACGTGTGTATCATCACCCGATGGGGCAAAGTCTGCCCTCTCCCCTTACTCATGAGGGCATTTCTTGGTTCAAATGCCTCCTCTCAAATGAATGCTCCACCAGGAGATAAGCAAATGCACGCTTGAAAAAAGTCTCCCCCCTCCATTTCTTTGTCTTTAGCCATGAGCATCTATTACTCTGTTGATAGTTTGAATAATGTTTAGAATATTTCTCTCAGAAACCTGTATAGAAACGTGCATCCTGGTTGTCCAGACTTAGGCTTTGTTTTCGGTCAGGTGAGGAGAGATGAGAAAGATTTCCTTCAGCTTATCCTCAGCAGGGAGGGAACTGGTCTGCCTGGAGGCCCTGAGACAGGGCTTAGAGAGAAGAGCAAGGCTGCTGTGGATGGAGCACCTTGAGAAAACAGGGAGGTCGATGGAAGGCTTCCCTGGTAGCTCAGCTGGTAAAGAAGCCGCCTGCAAGGCAGGAGACCCCAGTTCAATTCCTGGGCTGGGAAGATCCACTGGAGAAGGGATAAGTTACCCACTCCAGTATTCTGGGGCTTCCCTTGCGGCTCAGCTGGTAAAGAATCTGCCTGCAATGTGGAGAGCCGGGTTCGATCCCTGGGTTGGGAAGATCCCCTGGAGAAGGGAAAGGCTACCCACTCCCGTACTCTGGCCTGGAGAATTCCATGGACTGGATAGCCCATGAGGTCACAAACACAAAGAGTCAGACACAACTGAGCGACTGTCACTCACTCACACATGGAGATGCAAGTTTCACTAAAGAAAGAGCTGCTATCATTGGTCCCAAACCGGGAATCGCAAATTTTCTGTGATTAAAATTTCTCTTTCTCTTACATTTTGATAGAGGGGAAAAATCACTCTCTTAGCTCCACCTGCTGAGACCTAAGAGAAGTTTAAACACATGTACGTTTTCCAAATTGGCAAAAGCTCTGCCAGCATGTACAGAGTAACTGAATGAACATGCAGCCTCAGGCTTTAACAATGAGCCAAAGGCCTTACCTCTTTTAAAAATTTTATTGATTTATTTGGCTGCCCTGGGTCTTCACTGCTCTGTGTGCGCTTGCTGTGTGCGGTGAGTGGCAGCTGCTCGCTGCAGGTGGCGCGTGGGCTTCTTATTGTGGTGGCTTCTCTTGCGGAGCAAAAGCTCTAGAGCCTCAGGCTTTAACAATGGCGCGTGGGCTTCTTATTGTGGTGGCTTCTCTTGCGGAGCAAAAGCTCTAGAGCACATGGGCTTAGTTGCCCCGCAGCGTGCGGAATCTTCCTGGACCAGGAATCGAACCTGTGTCCCCTGCATTGGCAAGTGGATTCTTAACCACTGACCCACCAGGGAAGTACAACCTTAAATCATCAGTGCAGCAAAAATGGGTGGTGATGGGCATCTTCCTTAGAATACCTGAGTCTCCAGTTCTCACTTTATTTAATCATTTAAAAAAGATCTAAGTTTCACAAAATAATATGTGCAGGGTCATTTTTGGAGTCGCAGAGATTCTCTTCCTCCATTAAGATCTCTTACTATGCAGAGAAGAATGCTTCATATTAATACATAACAATCCATAAACCCAGTCTTAGAGCTGCTGCTGCTAAGTCGCTTCAGTCATGTCCCACTCTGTGCTACAGCCCACCAGGCTCCCCCATCCCTGGGATTCTCCAGGAAAGAACACTGGAGTGGGTTGCCATTTCCTGCTCCAATGCATGAAAGTGAAAAGTGAAAGTGAAGTCGCTCAGTCGTGTCCGACTCTTAGCGACCCCATGGACTGCAGCCTACCAGGCTCCTCCATCCATGGGATTTTCCAGGCAAGAGGACTGGAGTTGGGTGCCATTGAGGAAAAGCCAAACATTCCGGGTCTTGGTAAGTTACAGAGCATCTGCCAATCTTATGGGAAGCCACTGGCTTCCTTTATCAATGTCGTGAAGTCTGTTAGGGCTAAAGGCCAGTGCAGTGACCCATGTTCCAATGCCTGTGTTTCAAAGTGTGAAAGACAGAGAAGGTCATAAAGGGACTGCAGCCTCTCCTTCCCTTTGAAAGAGATCCATCCATGCAGCATGTTCACCGTCGGAATCTAAAAGAGATCCATCCATGCAGCATATTCACCGTCGGAATCTAAAAGAGATCCATCCATGCAGCATGTTCACCGTCGGAATCTAAAAGGCCCTAAGATGAGGGACCCGAGTAACAGGGCTAAGACTTTCTCTATAATCAGTTAGATTGTGTTTATTGATCAGTAATTAAGTGTTTGCATATCTTCTTCATTGGGGTGCTTTCAGATTACCCTAGTTATCTGAAAGCAATCCCTTCTCCCGCAGGCAACCTAGTCCCTGTTATTTACGAGAGGGATCGCCAGTGACTGTGGTTGCTCTGCCCAAGGGGACAGAGGTCAAGGGCTTCACCGCCTATGTACACGGAGCACTACCCCCCATCTCTTTCTGCCGTGGAGAAGGCAAGCCTCAGGGTAACAGCAGGGAACCAAAGCATCTACACGGGGGCGGCGGGGAGGGGGGAGACTGTCCTCTGGTCCTGCCTTTCTTCAGGACCAGAGAATAGGGCCTCCGTTGTGGGGGGGTTGCAACTAACTGGTGGCTGCGTGAGCTTTGTAGCCCTAGAGCCATCTGTGGCCTCCTCTCTGCCTCCTTCTCCTTTGCTGCCTGGGTCCATGGAAAGATCACTGAGCATCGCTCAAAATCAGGCTCGCTCACGGGACTCAGGCGAGGAAGAGAATCAGGAAGGCAGGACTAGCCCCTGTCTACGATTTAGCAACAATACGCCCAGGACAAAAGAAGCCAGCTCTTCAGACGTGGTTTCCGGTTCTCACTAGTTTGGAGGAGCCGAACGAGGATCTAGAACTGAAAGAGCGTCATTTAACTGAAAATAAATATAAGCCCAGCTTTTGTTTTCATAGTTTCAGATAAATGAGCTGTGGTTCCTGATTGGAGAGCTAGCTGAAATATTAGGCTTCCATCTACCTCTTTTCCCTTCCCGTGTTTCTATTTTATTACTATCATCTTTATTTTAATGTCTTATATCAAATTTCTCTGCCACAATTTTTCAATTCAATGGGATATGATCATTTTGAAAGTGTGACTGATCTAGGTCTATTGAAAAGAAGGGTCGTTTGGCTGAACTGATTATTTGTGAATGGTGATTTTAGTATCTGTCTGAAAAGCTGTATTGGAATGATGCTCTCAGAGAGACATTCTTGGATTCGAGGTCAAGATGGCCAGTGGGCTCAGTCCTTCATGAGGAGAAGGAACAAGAAGGGGCACTCACATATAGTAAGCGCCTGCTGTGTGGCAGATAACATGTTGGGTGCTTTCACACGAGTTACTTTGGCAGCAGACTTCTCTCCGCATGCAGTGAATGGGCCATCTTTATTATTATCTGCATGTGTTCTTCTACTTATCCGTACCTTGCTTTGGACCTCAGAGTCCTTAAAGCAAAGTTTCCAGAGATGTGTTGAATGATATAGTACATCTTTGAATCCACCTAGATGCTGTTTGCACATAGAATAAATGTCATTTCTATTATGTGAAGTGAGCTAGATTTTATATCAACTCCTCTCCTTCGGGAACGAGTGTCTCATAACAGGGACCCAGATTTACAGGTGGAGAATGACGGAGGCCTCAGCCTGACTTTACACCGTCTGATTTGTGAAGCCAAAGCCCTCATCCCAGCTGCGCTCAATACTGCCTCCTTCTAGCATAATGGTCATTGAATGTGCTGAGATAAACCTGGAGCGTGTTTCATGTAAAAGGAGAGAACTCAGGGCTGCTGCCACCCTTCTGCTCTGACAGCGTGCAGTAGATCAGAACATCACGAGCAGTAGTCAAGGGACTGGAGCTGAGGGGCTTGTCACTGTAGATCCCAGTGGGTGTCAGGAGTGGAACTGGGATCTTTGCCAAAGCTGCCTTGTCTAATGCTCACTTCAACCTTTGTTCAGTCACTAAGTTGTGTCTGACTCATTGCAACCCCATAAACTGCAGCACTCCAGGCTTCCCTGTTCTTCATTATCTCCCAGAGTTTGCTCAAACTCATGTTCATTGAGTCAGTGATGCCATCCAGCCATCTCATCCTCTGTCGTCTGCTTCTCCTCCCACCTTCACTCTCTCCCAGCATCAGGGTCTTTTCAAATAAGTCAGCTCTTTGCATCAGATAGCCAAAGTATTGGAGCTTCAGCTTCAGCATCAGTCCTTCCAATCAATATCCAAAGTTGATTTCCTTTAAGATTGACTGGTCTGATCTCCTTGCTATCCAAGGGACTCTCAAGAGTCTTCTCTAACACAGCAGTTCCAAAGCATCGATTCTTTGGCACTCAGCCTTCTTTATGGTCCAACTCTCACATCCGCACATGACTACTGGAAAAACCATGGCTTTGACTAGACGGACCTTTGTCGGCAAAGTGATGCCCCTACTTTTTAATACACTGTCTAGGTCTGTCATAGGTTTTCTTCTAGAGAGTGCCTTTCAATTTCATGGTTGCAGTCACCATCCACAGTGATTTTGGAGCCCAAGACAATAAAATCTGCCACTGTTTCCATTATTTTCCCGTTCTATTTCCCATTGAAGTGATAGGACCGGATGCCATGTTAGTGTTTTGAATGTTGAGTTTTAAGCCAGGTTTTTCAACCCTGAGACAGAAGAATTCTCTGCATGGTGTGGGTGAGGAAACTAAGGGCTAAGAGTAACCGATGTTCCTAAGGCCCGGGGCTCAGAAGTCCTAGCACTGGGCTGGGCTCCAGACTCCCCTCCGGAGCCCCGTAGGCTCCCTGCACTGTGCACTCGACGATACAGTTGCCTGTGAGTCAGGCGGGGAGGACACGGGGGGCCGTGGGAGCCACGAGGGGCCTTCTGTGAACGCCGCTGTTGTCTGTATGAGTTGTGTCTCGACAGATTAAGGCTTTGCCCTGGCTGCCCTTTAGGAAACCATTTTTCCATCTGCCATCTGTGAACCCATTAAGTATTTAGCTGATACTGTCTTTGAAGGTAATCGATTCCTTACTTTATCGGGCACCAGCTAATGCAGTTCTTACTCGTATTTGTCCTAAGCCCTGCTTCCTTCAATCAATCTAGGATCTGGCGAACTAGTCTGAGGTTACAGTATCCCCTGTCTTTCTTTTCAGAGACTTGGATTGCTGGGTTGTTGAAATGTCTATAGTTAAAAATGTTATCCTCTGGACGTTTATTCACAGTAATTCACGTTATTAACATGAACATAATAGGTGATGAATTCCAGTAACTTCTAGACTTCCACCTACTTAACTGGTCCCAGAATTATAAAGGAGAACTCATATTTCTGCACTGTGATAGCTATGGAGGAAAAGCAAAATCTGGCGTTTTAGTTCAGGCACTATGAAAATTATTATAGTACCTAGGAACCAAATGATATTAGGTGACTAGATAAAGTAAGTCAGGCTTTGGGTGAGTAAAAATTTGAATAGAAATTGGAAATGTAACCAAGAGTGTAATTTTTCAGGACTATAGCTCTCGCTATCATCAGAACCACCCTCCCTGGAACATAGGTGGTGCCCCCAACGTATGAATTCTTAGAAAACTTCTTAAGTAGGACCTTCTATGAATGTAAATATGTATCTATCGCTTGTGGTGTGACTATACATATGGGCTTCCCAGGTGGTGCTCGTGGTAAACATCCCAGCTGCCAACGCGGGAGCAGATTCCATCCCTGGGTTGCACGATCCCCTGGGGGAGGGCATGGCCGTCCACTCCAGTGTTCTTGTCTGGAGAGTCCCATGGACAGAGGAGCCTGGCAGGCTGCAGTCCCTGGGGCCCACAGAGTTGGACACGACTGAGACAATTTAGCATGGCACACGCATGTGTGACCAGTCTTTCTGTATCTGTGCGTATGTCTAGTTATCAATTTAGAGAGCTTCTGTGTGTGTGAAAGGTAACATCCCATATTGCTTTTTTTTTTGCTTGTTTTTCTTTTTAACAATAGCTCTCGTTTTTAAAAAATTCTATTATTTATTTTTGGCTGCACTGGGTCTTTGTTGCTTCGTGCAGGCCTTCTCTAGTTGCAGCGAGTGGAGGCTGCTCTCTTCTCTGTGGTCCATGGCCTTTTCCGTGCGGTGGCGTCTCTTGTTGTGGACCGTGGGCTGTGGGGTGTGCGGGCTTCAGGAGCTGCGCTCTCGGGTTCCAGAGTGCAGGCTCAGTAGTTGTGGCTCTCGGCATAGTTGCCTGGTGGTGTGCGGAATCTTCCTGGACCAGGGATCAAACCTGTGTCCCCTGCATTGGCAGGCGGACTCCCAACCCCTGGACTACCAGGGAAGTCCCCATATTGCTTTTGATTTCACATGAAAGGGAGGCACTTGTGCAGCTGTTCCCTCTGTGGTCACAGCAGTGGGACCTGGCAGAGAGGCAACTCTCCCCGAGTCCGTCCTCCTTATGGGTAGTAAATTGGCACCCCCAGGGCTAGACTTCCCTTCCTCCCCAGGCAGACAGTTTCACTTCCTCCCATGTCAGTGAGAGAGAAATGCTGTAAAAGCTGCCTCCCTACATTTTCTGCAATGCACAGTCCCCGCGCAGGGAACACAAGGGGAAGTAGACCTCAGAGCTGGGGATTTGTTGGCCAAGCCCATTTCTGCTGTCTGGTTTCTGACATTGTGGTGGTGAGGAAGGGGGCAGGTCTTCGCTGAGAAGTCTGAGGGGACCATCCACAGGAGAAAGAGGAGACCCAGCGCCTCAGAGCAAGGCGGGGTTGTGCCTGGGCCCGTGGCTGCCTTGTGTGTTTGGAGTCACGTGAGTCAGCCCCTGAGGTGACCAGAGGCCCTGGTGAAAAGCGGCAGACTCGGCCTCATGCAGGCCGGTCATCCCGTTCGCATTCATGAGAGAACGCGTTCAGCCTCCAGTCCCTCCATCTCCGAGTCCGAACTCCACCACCCGGGGCTGCCCACAGGCCGTGGGTCAGTCTCCTTGCCCCCAACCGCAGCAGTACCTAGAAAGCCGATGTTTTCAAGATGGTAAAGCCGGCATAAGCTGTAACTCCCCTGCCAGACAGATCCCTGGACAGACAGGATGATGAAATGGCAGAATGAAAGCGCATGGGAGCTGGCAGGGTAGGCCCACCGGTCTGGAGAGAGACCAAAGCCTAGAACGTGAGTGCAGAAGCTCTCCTAGGACGGTCGGATTAGAGAACAGTGCCCCACATGCCCCAGGAGACCTTACGGGGAGAAGGCACAGCCACAAATACGAAATTACAGGACAAGAAAAAAAAAAACCCGAAGGCCTTACAGCTCGGTAAAGCTGCTAAACCACACTAGCAATCGGGTGTGTGTGTGTGTTCACAAAAATGCACGCGTGCACTTTGAGCGTCACCATCTGCCTGTGGGTTCAGCGCTGTGTCCGGAACCCGCTGGCTCCTCAGCAGAAGCTACTGACGCTGGTGGACAGTTTCCAGTTCTGGTCATTCAGCTACGGGGGCCCTTCACGGCACCTTAGGTGCATGTTCAGTCATTCCAGTCGTGTCTGAGTCTTTGTGACCCCATGGACCGTAGCCCGCCATGCTCCTTTGTCTATGGGATTTTCCAGGCGAGAGCACTGGAGTAGGTTGCCATTTCCTTCTCTGCGGGATCTTCTCAACCCAGAACTCCAGCCCGCCTCTCCTACATCTCTTGCATTGCAGGAATTCTTTACCACTGAGGCATTGGGCATGGCACCTCACAACCCTGAAATCCTCATTCTAATTGGTAGTGGAAATAGGAGACAGATTGATAGGTTAGGGTTAAAACATAAATGTAGCACCATGCATTTAAAAAATATGATAATAGAAGGACTTGTAATTAAAAGTGACCTGTTGTGTTGCTTTAATCCTGTAGATACCGAATTATCAACGCCTAAATGAGGATTGTTTATAGGAGAAAAGGGGGAGCTTGGTAATGGTCATCTGAGACACGTTTTAAGAGCTAAAGTAGAGGAAAATCTCCCAAGGTCAGGAGAAAAGACTCATAATTTTGTAACTGAAAAACTGAAAAAATATAAGCCCAAACAATTCCTTAGCAGGAAATGTAGACAGCTTAATGCCTGATGAAAAGAATGAAACATCATTTTATCTAATTACTGAGAATATTTTTTTTATTACCAAGTATTTTTATAAGGCATGTAATATTCCATTTTGTCAAGGATGTGTGGAATCAGGAAGACCACTGCGTGTATATAAACTTTCTGAGGGAAAATTCGCTGATATAAAATCTTTAAGTGCTCATATGTTTGGACCAGCAAATATATTGTGAGGAATTTAACCTAAGAAAATCTCAGATATGTAAGCAGAATTATGCCCATTTTTGTTCTTAAGGCCTTTTTGTAAGTGTGAGGAAGTTGAAGAATAGGTGTTGGACTAACTAGGTTATAATACTCTGTCATGATGAATATTCTGCAGCTATTAATACCTCTTTGTTTTAATAAGTATTTAATCATATGGGATACATTAAATTATATTGTAAAACAATATATATGTTATGAATACAGTTCTATAAAAATCTACACACAAAAATGCATTAACTGTGGTATTTGTGTGCTGATAGTATTGTGAGGGTCTATGCTTTCCTGTTTTTTCAAGTTTTCTGCATAATCAGAAGAGAGTTTGGGGGATTTTGAGAGGAGGGGATGGATGGGTTTATCTGGAACTAGATGGGATTCAGGAAGGTTAGCCAGCCCTCTCTGTATCCCCAGGGGGTCTTAGAGGCAAGCGTCCCAGATGGAAAAGGAAGGTGTGACGTTTGGTCCTTTGAACAGATTTCCTCCCTATCTTGTTGAGTGGAAAAGAGCAGCTTCCAAACCAAGTGCTTCTACGGTCTCTTTCTAATCCGCTTCCAAAATCTTCTCATCCTTAGCTGAGAGCTGGAGGACAGAGTTCTGCTTAATATGTAACAGCTGAGATCCACACGGAACCTGTCACTGCCCAAGGGGAAGAAGTGCATTTGCAGACAGTGATTTTTAAGTCTTCTAACTTTTTCCTACTTACTGAGTGAGCAGGACGACACCAGGGCCCAGGGAAGCAGTGCCTGCGAAGAAGGCAGCAGGCTACAGAGGAGGGAGCGGCTGAGCCGGCTTCACCCAGAGCCCGGGCACGTGGGCGCCCCACTCAGCGCTCAGACACTCACACGTAAAACCCTCGTAATGTCTCGAGTATCATTGCACTACATGCAAGACTGGTCTTAGGAGCCTTTTAAAATTTTTCTTTCCTTTTCATTTTTGTTAACAAGTACATAGCCGTTGCTTTGTCTTAGAATCTTAGTGTCCTCTGTGTGTATTTTGCATCTCCATTTTTATCCAAGAGAGTAGACTCTTGCTTAAACATTGGCTGCCCTTGTGGAAAACACTATATCTGAATATGTATGCTAAATTCACTATAAAAGTAAAGTTTGAAAAATAAAAAAAACCTAAATATACTGTATAAATTCCAGTGAAGTAGACTTCAACACATCATACAAGTCATACAGTGTACAGGTCTTACCTTAAGAGAGATCTCCATTTTATACTTTCACAATTAAATTCCTTAACTTTATCCAGCACGTACATAGTTGGATAAAAATCTCATTTTACTGTTTTTCTTTAGCTAAAGACAGTAACAATGATAATCTGACTCTTGGATGGTCAAATTTGAACTGTGTGTCCCCTTACATGGCTTTTTTTCAACAAATACATGAGCCAAGGTTTGTGGAATCGGAGGATAAAGAATCACAGATACTATAAGGACCAACAAATTCTACCGAGATTTTCAACTGTATAGGGTTGGTTCCCCTAACCCCTGACTTGTTCTAGAGTGAACTATGTATCTCAAAGTGAGAAATTTTACCAAATCCAAAGGATCTCTGACTATGGATCAAATGCTATCTGACATCTTCATGTTATACGTATAAGTGTGATTACTGACCATAGGGGAAAATGTTTGATAATGATTCCTTCTGGAAAATAACCCAAGTCCAGAAGCTTTGGTTAAAAATAGTCAACCTGCATAACAAGTTGGTCTGAAAACAACAATGATGCGTAATTAAAACAACAGAGGTTTCTAATGGGCAGTAGTGTTAGGCTTACTGATAACAGTCTTGCTTATGAGCAGAGGGCCTGAGAAGTAATTAGCCTGTCCCGGGAGGTTATCTTACATTGTGAGGTGTTGCCAGAGCCACGTCTCTGCCCTTTAATCAGAAGGGCAAGAGAAGCTTTTCTTTAATCAAGAGAAGCTATTCTCAACTGCCTCCCTGGATGATAGCGTCTGAGGCATAGAAGACCTTCCCTCCAACCACTGAGCAGAGATGAAGGCTTGGTCTCATAAAGCATGTTGTAAGTCCCAGACTGCAGGGCTGGGCATCCTCTGTCTACCTCCCAGGGTTATCATAGCTGTCACAAAGCATATTTCAAAGTTAAGATGCTGATATAAATACTAATACTGACTTGTCAGCAAGAAGCGATGAGCAAGAATCAACATATCCATGCATTCGAAACACCGAACGCCATTCCCTCCCACCTCCCCATGGCCTTGAGCATATCTCTCCTTTACAGTCCTGCTCTGCACTGTCTTGTCACCGGATGGCTTGGTGCCCTTCTGCCAGGACTGTGACGTCAGGACCCAATGGATCCTAACACAGCATCGCTAGCACATTGCTGTGCTATTGGTCTTATAGCCCTGATGATTATCCCAAATGATCCTGTGTTTTTATTTCCATGGTGATGACAGGTCTGTCCCCTACCAGAACAAAAGACGCCTGAGAACAGGACCTTTGCCAGCCAGGCCTGTAACAGCCTCAGAACACAGTGTCTAGGGCTTGTTAGGAAAGTAACGCACCCTGGGTGTATCCTTCTCTGACTATGGTATAAGATTTTCAGCTTATGGTTCCCTTGTTCAAAAGCCCAAAGTGGTTGCCTGCTGCTTATTCTTTCTAAGCCAGATCTTCGATCAGAAGCCCTCCACCTAAGCCAGAATTCCCGCGGGCTCTCTGCCTCCCAGACCACCTCCCGATGCCCGGCTCTGCAGTCAGAGACTCACTTTGCACTGTTTGTGCTTCACTGTTGTTGGAACAATATATTTCCTTATGATTGTTCTCAAGCCTTTTCTGCCCAACCAGAGTGAAAAGACCTTAAGTACCTGGACTGTATTTGTTTTCTTCCCTCTCGAGACGCCTTGTACATAAAATCCCTTAAGCACGGTAGGTAGCAGCAAGTGCCTGTTGACAGATGGGCTCAGACGCAGCATTTGGGTTTATTTGTTTGTTTGGGAGGAGGAGGTCAGCAGGGTTCAGCCTCTAAGAGCATTTTCTCTTCGTACTGCAGCCGTGGTTTTGAAGCTATACCCACAGCAAATTGCCACCCACACAGGAGGAGAAGGGATTTCTGTACATTAAAAAAAAAAAAAAAAATGGCACTGCTGCTTTCAATGCAGGCCAGCTATATTTCATGCCAGTGGCAGATGAGAAATAAAGAGAAAGAGCAGAGGCCCAGAAAATGCCTCTAGTTCTTGCCCGTTTCTGAATCCCTGGTCAGCACTGACATCCCGCCACAAGGTAATGCTCCAACAGCAGTTACATGAACAGAGCCTCAGAGGCAAGGCCGCTGCTCCCACCGGATGAACCCAGTCTCCTCTGGGTGCGTTTGTGCCTCCCCAGGGGGCTTGAGACACAGAGACGCTCAGAGGCCCCTCCAGGTTTAAGGGGAAGAGTTTTCATGAAGAACCAAATTATTCCAGCTGAATCTCTTGGTCTGGACAAAATTTCCTGGTGAGCTTTTTCTTTTTTTTTTTTAATTTATTTATTTTAATTGGAGGCTAATTACATATTGTAGTGGTTTTGCCATTCATTGACATGAATCAGCCATGGGTGTACATGTGTTCCCCATTCTGAACCCCCCTGCCACCTCCCTCCCCATCCCACCCCTCTGGGTCATCCCAGTGCACCAGCCCTGAGCACCCTGTCTCATGCATTGAACCTGAACTGACGATCTGTTTCACATATGATATTATACATGTTTCAATGCTGTTCTCTCAAATTATCCCAATGTCGCCTTCTCCCACAGAGTCCAAAAGACTGTTGTATACATCTGTGTCTCTTTTGCTGTCTTGCAATACAGGGTTATCGTTACCATCTCTCTAAATTCCATATATATACATTAGTATACTGTATTGGTGTTTTTCATTCTGACTTACTTCATTCTGTATAATAGGCTCCAGTTTCATCCACCTCATTAGAACTGATTCAAATGTATTCTTTTTAATGGCTGAGTAATACTCCATTGTGTATATGGACCAGAGCTTTCTTATCCATTCATCTGCTGATGGACATCTAGGTTGCTTACATGTCCTGGCTATTATAAACAGTGGGGTACACGTATCTCTTTTTAAAGTACAGATCACTAGGCCTCATGCCCAGAGTTTTGTGATTCAGTGTGTCTAGAGAGGAGCTTTGTGATTGGTATTTCTAGGAAATTTCTAGATGGTGCTGATACTGCCAAGAGGAGTCCGCCCTTTGAGAACCCCTGCTGGAACAGTTGGCAGAGTGGAATGCCTCGGTGGGTGCAGAAGGGCCTGGGAAGACTGGGACTGTTTTCCACACCCCTTCCACACCCACTTCCACACCCAATTCCACCAGCCACACCCCTCCTAACGGGTGTTCTGGCTCGAAGCACCGGTCCCTGTCAGCCGGCTGTGTACACACATCCACCTCCTCCAATGTGGGGGCAACATCCAAGTCAACTTGTGGTGGTTTAGGGCCTGGGCAATGGTGGTGACCTCTCTGCCACCCCCTTCTGAAGGAGGAATGGTGTCAACTTTCCTTTGGAACTAGCCAGCCAAGTTACCCTATTCCTGTAAAAACTTTGTGGATACCCTTCCTTCAGTGAACAAAGCACTATCATTACTAACCAAATCTCATCTATGTCTAAATGAAAAAGAATTTGTATTATTCATATTAAAAAGTGATACATACTCATTGAATGGAAATACAGCTAAATCCAGAAATACTCATAATCCCACCACCAAGAAAAGGCCACCAGGTAATTGGAGGTATTTTGAATCACTCTAAAGGTTAGGAAGGCAACAGAATTGATTCTGTCGAGTCTGCTAGCCCTGCAGTTCTCCAGTTCAAATTCTCTTTGCCTTTTGTGATCTGCTACATCGGAGTGTGTGTTGCCATGGGCAACCTCTTCGTATCAGTGAATGACAGGTCCCGGAGCTGCTCCACCTCCAGGAAGGCAAAACTAGGAAAACATCTAACGTGTGTATTTCATAACAGGGACCCTGTAATGTGCCTGAACAGATGTGTCTCTGCTCATAGCTGTGGCGTTAAAGCCTTCAGCCACATTAAGGGCTAGAAACGTCATCATCTGTGGTTCCTAATGGTTCTACAAAGGAATGTGAAAGTAGAATGCTAGATGCTAAAGTTGCTGTAGTTGAAAGACATGTGGGCACTTGGAAGCTTATGGTGGGGATTTTCCAAACCCGCAGACACCAGTTTCAAAGATGGAAACTGATATGTGTCTTTGGAGTCACAGCCAAAAACCAACAGGATATCTGTCTTGCTTCTGTACTGGGAATAATAGCAGAAGTGCTCACTGCCTATGTTTTTTCATAATGTGTTCACTTACCCATGTATTTCCTTAAGAAATATTCCTTAGGTGTGAGTTAAGTGAGAAGGCTGCCTTTATTTTTCTCTCCTCAGTGTTTGGAGTCTAACATTATATTACCTTGATTTTTGCTACTGTAAATGGAGTCTGTGGACCCTCCTCCACTTCTGAAAGTCTCTGGATGATGGCTGGGCTCTCTTTTCCCACCTCTTCACTGTGTATCTGTGATTCACCAAGGTCATAGTTGCTGGTCTTTTGTTGCTAAAATCAGACCTCAGTGTATTTCACTGTGGTCAAGCCACAGATGGATCGTTGCATCACAATCTCAGTCTCTCCTTTTAAGATCAAAGTAAATATGAACTGGTGGCTCAGTTGGTAAAGAATCTGCCTGCAATGCAGGAGACCCAGGTTCAATCCCTGGGTTGGGAAGATCCCCTGAAGAAGAATGGCAACCCACTTCAAGAATGGGTATCCTTCAAGAAGATAGACTTGCCTGGAGAATCGCATGGACAGAGGGGCCTGGCATGCTGCTGTCCACGGGGTTGCAAAGAGTCTGAGACAACTGAGCTACTAACCATGCAAATATGAAGAAACAAATGCGAGCAGAATAGCGATGAACACGAAGGCCCAAAGAAGAAGAAGAAGTTTAACCTGGAGAAGAATAAATACGGTGGAAGCCTGCAAAGGGTAGACTTCATCTCTCATTTCTTATGTTAGAACTTGGATCCCTATGGAAATGGGGTCTAAGTTCTTCCTAAAGGTAATAAGGAAGAAATTCATATTCAAAATAGGTATGAATCTTAGACTGTGCTAAAGCCTTTGACTGTGTGGATCATAACAAACTGTGGAAAGCTCTGAAAGAGATGGGAATACCAGACTGTCTTACTTGCCTCCTGAGAAACCTGTATACAGGTCAAGAAGCAACAGTTAGAACCTTGTACTGAAAGGCTGACTAGTTCAGGACTGAGAAAGGAGTACAAGGCTATTTAATGTCACTCTGTTTCTTAACTTAAACGCAGAGCACATCATGCAAAATGCCAGGCTGGATGAGTTACAAGCTGAAATCAACATTTCTGAGAGAAATATCAACAGCCCCAGATATGCGGATAATACCACTCTAGTGGCAGAAAGTAAAAAGGAGCTAAAGAACCTCTTCATGAGGGGGTGAAGGAGGAGAGTGAAAAAGCTGGCTTAAACCTCAGTATTAAAAAACCTAAGATTATGGCTTCCAGTTCCATCATTTCATTGCAAATAGGAGGGGGAGAGGTGGAAGCAGTGACATATTTCCTCTTCCTGGGCTCTGAAGTCACTGTGGATGGTGACTGCAGCCATGAAATCAGGAGACGATTGCTTCTTGGCAGGAAAGCTATGCCAAACCTGTGTTAAACTGTGTTAAAAAGCAAAGCACCGCTTTGCCCACAAAGAACCCACAAAGGTCCATAGAGTCAAGGCTGTGGTCTTTCTAGTAGTCATGAACAAATGTGAGAATTGGACCAAAGGAGGCAGAGCCCTGAAGAATTGATGCTTTTGAAGTGTGGTGCTGGAGAAGACTCTGGAGAACCCAGAGCAAGGAGACCAAATCAGTCAATCCTAAAGGAAATAAGTCCTGAATATTCATTGGAAGGACTGATGCTGAAGCTGAAGTTCCAATACTTTGGCCACATGTTGCGAAGAGCCGAATGATTGGAAAAGACCCTGATGCTGGGAAAGATTGAAGGCAGGAGGAGAAGGGGATGACAAAGGACCGAGGATGGCATCACCGATTCAATGGACGTGAACTTGGGCATACTCCAGGAGATGGTGATGGACAGGAAAGCCTGGTGTGCTGCAGTCCATAGGGTGGCTAAGAGTCAGACATGATTTGGAGACTGAACAGCAACATGAATCTTCCGACACATGTACCCCAGTGTTCACTGCAGCACTGTTTACAATACCTAGGACACGAGAGCAACCTAGGTGTCCATCAGCAGATGAATGGATAAGGAAGTTGTGATACTCATACACAATGGGGGGCTGCTGTCTATGGGGTCACACAGAGTCAGACACGACTGAAGTGACTTAGCAGCAGCAGCAGCTATAAAAGGGAATGCATTTGAGTCAGTTCTAATGAGGTGGATGAACCCAGAACCTATCATACAGAGTGAAGTAAATCAGAAAGAGGCATATAAATGTTGTATACTGACGCATATATATGGAATTTAGAAAGACAATGCTGACTATCACATGCAGGGCAGCAAAAGGGACCCAGATGTAAAGATCAGACTTTTGGACTCTGAGAGAAGGCGTGGGTGCGATGATCTGCGAGAATAGCATTGGAACATGTCCATGACCACATGTGAAATAGACGGCATTCGTGGCAAAGAAGCCGCCTGCCAATGCAGGAGATGTAGGAGACATGGGTTCTATCCCTGCGTCTGGAAGATCCACTGGAGAAGGAGATGGTCACCCACTCCGGTATCTGTTCCTGGAGAATTCCATGGACAGGGGAGCCTGGCAGGCTACATTCCATAGAGTCTCAAAGAGTCTCACCAATTGAAGCAACTTAGCATGCACGCACGCCTCCTTTGATATGTCCTCTACTACGTGTGTGTGTGTGTGTGTGCGCACACACGTGCGTGCCCTGGAGATGGAAATGGCTACCCACTCCAGTATTCTTGCCTGGAGAATTTTGTGGACAGAGGAGCCTGGCAGGCTAGATAGATAGAGAGGGAGAGGTGGTTTGACTGTCATCCCCTGTGCCTAGTTTAAAAAAGTATCCCAAAAGATAAGTTTTGCAATTTCTTATCATGCTTGTCTTTTAGACAATGGATATTAGAAATATTCTTTCTCCATGTCTCCTTCTGGATAAAATAAGTGAAAGGAAGAAAGAAAGAGGGAGGCATAAAGGCAGGAGGGAGAGGAGAGAGAGAAAGGGAATATGTCTGTAGCTATGGGAAGCAATACACTGCCCCATTTCTTTCTCTGCCTCGCGTAGATGGAGCCAGGTGGTCAGCCAGCTTCGGCCTCTTGACAGTCTTGCCCAGAACAGTAACACAGAGGAGGAATATGATTAGAGCTGTTAGCAGAAGCCTGTCTGATCAGTCGTTCCCAGAATGTCTGTGCTGTCTTAGGACAGTGAACCATACCCCCTCCAACACGTACACACACTCCCTCACTCACTCCACACTTTGATTCTCGGTTTGACGGAGAGGATATCAAAGAAAAGAAGCAAAGATAAATATAGCTATTGTTTTATTTTTAAAGGTGAGACAGGACATCTAGATTTCTTTTTCCAAGGGATGGGTGAATTGAACAACTGGCAAAACTTCATGGAGAAACATTTCATTTTTCTTGCAGATGTTTGATTTCAATCATCTGCGCACATGGTATCTTTAGGGTAAAATATATGCAAGCATCAGTCTTCTGAACTGAGTTGAGCTTAATCATGGGAGCCATTTAATCAGCAGCCCACCCAGAAAACTAATTGAAATCTAATAACCTCCACAAAGTATTGACTGCTTAGTAAGAATAATCATTTTACTTAGAAGGAATAACTTTTCTAATGTATTTGCTTTACTACAAAATTATTTATGTTGTAATTTATCCCAATGACAGTTAAAGTATGTTGGCAATTTTTGGTTTTTAGAGTTGATTTTTATTCATCCCTAAACTTTATCTTTGATATTTCACATAGAGAATTCTTGTAAAAGGCTTAATACTTAATGCATGGAAATCCTGAGTGATTTTAGAAGAAAATTTGACGTTTAATGGAGATAGCAAATCAAATACAATAAATTAAAAGAAATGGCCAGGGAAGCATTTGGCTTCTGAAGTTAAGGATTTTATCATCTCTGCTCTTCGTTCAAATTATTGAGTCTTGTGATTTAATATTAATCAAACTAAATGCATGCTTTATTGACCCAAGGTGCTCATTTTAAAATATAGCATTTGTACACTTAGAGCAAAGATTAGAATTTTACTCCAAGGCTGAATTTAGTAACAGAGAGTCCACTTGGGAGCCTTAGTTCTCATCTTGGTACAGTAGGGGATAACCATATGGATGAAGGGCTTCCCTTGTGGCTCAGTAGTAAGAATATGCCTGTCAATGCAGGCAACACAGGTTTGATCCCTGGGTCAGGAACATTCCCTGGAGAAGAAAATGGCAACCCACTCTGGTATTCTTGCCTGGAGAATCCCATAGACAGAGGAGCCTGGTGGGCTACAGTCCGTGAAGTTACAAAGAGTCAGATATGACTGAACACACATACATTTTTAGGAGGAAATCAAGTATGTTTGGTTTCTTTATCAGTTCAGTCGCTCAGTTGTGTCCAGGTCTTTGCGACCCCATGAATTGCAGCACGCCAGGCCTCCCTGTCCATCACCAACTCCCGGAGTTCACTCAGACTCACGTCCGTTGAGTCAGTGATGCCATCCAGCCATCTCATCCTCTGTCATCCCCTTCTCCTCCTGCCCCCAATCCCTCCTAGCATCAGAGTCTTTTCCAATGAGTCAACTCTTCGCACGAGGTGGCCAAAGTACTGGAGTTTCAGCTTCAGCATCATTCCTTTCAAAGAACACCCAGGGCTGATCTCCTTCAGAACGGATTGGTTGGATCTCCTTGCAGTCCAAGGGACTCTCAAGAGTCCTCCGACACCACAGTTCAAAAGCATCAAATCTTCGGCGCTCAGCCTTCTTCACAGTCCAACTTTCACATCCATACATGACCAAAGCCTTGACTAGACGGGACCTTAGTCGGCAAAGTAATGTCTCTGCTTTTGAATATGCTATACATACTCTTTCTTTAAACAACAGAGCTTCCTTGCACATACAATTAAAACTAATTCAAATAACTACTTGATTCTAGTAAATTTACTTTTGAGCAGAAATAAATATATGCTGGCTGACAATTTGGATGACAGTTATTTTTATTAAAACATTTAAAATTATATCTCCAGTTAAAGTGAGAAAGTTTAAATTATTCTTGGAAAACCAGTGTAGACGCTTCACAGTCATAGCAGAGATTACCATTTCCAACAGCATTTGAATTACTGTTTGATTTTTAAAACATATTATTACCGCTTGGAATGTTGTTTTATAAATGCCACTTTATCCCTGCCTCAATCTTTATTTTAAATTTTTTTTAATTTTCAATTTTTTTTTTAGCCATACCACGAGGCTTGGGGGATCTTAGGTTCCCAACTGGTGATTGAACCCTGTCCCCACCAGTGAAAGTGCAAAGTCCTAAGCACTGGACCACCAAGAAATTCCCTGCCTCAACCTTTAGAATTGAGATGTCCAATTGTGTAGCCTCTAGCAGTATTTAGCTATTGAAATTTAAATGCAGATCAATTAGTTAAAATTAAATATTGAAAGTCCCGCCTCTAGTGTTCAGCCACCACGTGTGGCGAATGGCCGCTGGGTGGGACCTTCTAGATGTGCGGTGTTCCTCTGTTACTCAAAGTTCTTTGGGAAAGCAGAGCTTTGGATTGTTCAGTTTCTCAAGGGCAGAGACTGGACTTCATTTGGATCGTTCGTCGTCCAGCCCTGCCCTTGGCCTTCCCAGTAAGCACAGCATCCTTCACAGCTGCATGGGCGCTGTGGACTTCACTACTTACAGGCAGACTTCATTTTCTCTTTTGTAATGAAGCTGATGTCTGCCTAACACAGTTGTTCTAATGGCTGAGTGAGATCTTTCATGGCTTGAAACCTAAAGGACAGGAAGGGGTCTTTGTGCACTAGCCGCTATTGTTACTGCAATTGCTTATAAAACTTATTTGGTGAAAGAATGGACAAGTCCAGAAACATCCCCAACCCCCAAATACACACAAAATCTTCCAATTTTCTGTTATTTTTCTCTTTTTATTCTAAAAAAAAAACAAATATTCAAAACTAAGTAATTGAGGTAGACATACAATAAAAAAAAATAGTGTTTATTTGTGATATTTTACTACCTGATTCATTTCAAAGTTACATAATTCCACTAAAGAAAAATATAAAATATAGAGTAGTAATTGTAAAATAAATGGCCCTCTTCCCCTCCCTTTCCCATCAGACACGATCATTTTAGTTTTTTTATTTCAATGTGAAACTCTAATACTTTGGCCACCTCATGCGAAAAGTTGACTCATTGGAAAAGACTTTGATGCTGGGAAGGATTGGGGGAAGGAGAAGAAGGGGACGACCGAGGATGAGATGGCTGGATGGCATCACTGACTCGATGGACGCGAGACTGAGTGAACTCCAGGAGTTGGTGATGGACAGGGAGGCCTGGCGTGCTGCGATTCATGGGGTCGCAAGGAGTCGGACACAACTGAGCGACTGAACTGAACTGAACTGATAAGCTAAAACACAGCTTGTGTATGCTCAAAGTAAAATTTCATGTTCTGTTCCTTTCACTAAACCATTCTATTATTAGAATTGTTTTACATTATTAGGAAAAAAATCATTTATTCGCTTACAGTAGAAATGGACATTTTTGTGACAAATGCTAGGTACAATTTTAGACCCCTTTAAAATATATTATTGTATGAAGGTAAAACATTTCAAAAAATGGAATATATGGTATCTACTTAACTTTTTAAGTCTATGGGATTGCAGAGTTGGACACGACTGAGCAACTAACACTTTCACTTTTCTCAATTTTTTAATGAATATTTATATTATTTTTAGATTTTTTTAGAGAAGAACATTATTCTTAAAGAACTTCTAATCTTCAATTGTAAGAGCAAGTAGCCGACAGAGTCCTTACTAATTTATTTTCAGTTTGAATCCAATAGGAAAAGTCCTTACTTGGATAAAACAAAGCAGCAACCCATGACAAAGCTGTCAAGAAGAAAGACCCGTCCATTATCATATTGCAGAATTACTAGACCACTGAAATTCAGGTTGTGATTTCACGAAAGAGAAAAAAAAATACCTGTTAAAATCCAAAATCACCTATAAATATGTTGTTGAAGCATATTGGATATAAAAATCTCTAACACACTAATATTTCAGGGATACTACTAAGCACAGTGAATTTTTATGCTAATTAAATTACTGCTGTTCAAAGTGTGACATTTTAAAACACCTGTTTAGTGTATTTGTTATGCTGAAAATGTAAAAATAACACTTCCATGTAGAGCATCTAGAAGCCATCCTTATGCTTGCGTGTCCATATGGCTTTATAAATTGTAAAAAGCATTCCTTTCATATTGGAGAAAGAGATTTTTCATTAACTTCCGAGAGACCACTTGTGTAGTGACTGTTGTTCTTTCACCAGACCATACGACAGTCCCTTAATGCACAATTATGACATACTCTATTGATTGCAGAAGCCACGACCCACTTGGAATTAATCTCCACCTTTCTCTTATAACCATACAGACTTATTAATCTTAGCCACCTTCCATTTTATTGCTAACATTGAAATATGTAAATGACAAGTAACCACATTTCCAAGGGTTCTTTTTTAAGAAGGTAGCTTAGCATTCCCCTGGAAATTAACCGCAATGTTAAAGTTGATATATATTAGGCCTAAAATTGTTTTGTAGCTACCAAACACATCTATAAGACTAACAAGTAAACATGAATAGTTTAAAGGTTTATGAGAAATACATGGCGACCATTGTTTGGAGAGTTAAAATTCCTATAATTTTTCACTACAGTTTTTCTAAAGATATATTTTTTGTCTTTCCTAATTACTGTGAAATAACATTTGAAAGGTTTCTCTTTCTGGCTGTTTTAATATTTTTTCAATGTATAAGAACAGAATAAAATGATCCACCTGGAATACTACAAGTGTAGATTAGAATGCACCTCTTTTCTCCTTGTGTCTTTTACTTGTTGATTTCTTCCTATGCGGTTGTCTAGTCCCAGAACACGAATAAGGTACCCTTGATGTAATTGAGAAGCAGGTGGCAGCTTAAGGAAGTTTCACTGTGCATCTAAGAAGCATTTTGAGAGCAGTGAAGCCAGGGTTGATGGGAGCACTTTGGTTAGGTGCGTGACCCCTGAGGCCAGAGACAGTGACCTCAAAGAGATGACTCCTGAACTAAGTCCTGAAAGAATAGGATCCTGCAGGGCAAGGGCAAGGTGAAAGAGGGGGTAGGGAGCTGCTGATCGTCCACTGGCTGAAGTCCAGAGAATGAGGCAGCTGTCATGCAGAGACGCTGGGGTAGAGAGGAATCAAGCCAGGCTACTAGGCTTTCTCTGGTAGCTCAGTTGGTAAGGAATCCGCCTGCAATGCAGGAGACCAAGCTTCCATCCCTGGGTGGGGAAAATCCCCTGGAGAAGGAAATGGCAACCCACTCCAGTATTCTTGCCTGGAGATTCCCATGGAGAGAGGAGCCTGGCGGGCTACAGTCCACAGGGTCACAAGGGGACACGACTTAGCGACTAAACCACCACCACCAGGCTTTGAAGAGCAGCCAGATGAATTTAGGTACCAGTCTCTGGATTCGAGAAGCCTTCAGAATGTGTGCAGCAAAGGCTTCTAGAGATCGGATTTGCCTGATAGGAAAGCAGCTGCAGAATGGCCCCGAGGTGAGCCATGACTGCTGACCCTTCTTCTCCAGTGACACACTTCTAGCCCGTGTCCATTCCAGGGAGACTGTTCTGTGTCAGGAAGCTCATCAGCATTCAGAAATCGAAGACTGCTTTGAGGGCTCGGCGGCTCACAGAAATATTTGAACTATTTGGGATTTCAATATTGTAAAGCAGAGACTAAGTAAAGAGGGTACTGTGTCTACCATGACGGACCAGAAGAGCTTCTTTAGATGGAAAAAGCCCTTCCTGACGGCACTTGAACGACCTCACGAAATCTTCTAATTAAAGGTGAATACGCTGAGAAAGGGTGGTTAAAAGTGGGCAAACTAGATGGGTAGGATTTAGGATGTGGATACCAAGAGGAAGACGAAAGTGTAGAGATCCACACAGATGCAGAGAATGGATGTGTAGACACAGCAAGGGAAGGAGGGTGCGGGGGTGAATGGAGAAAGTAGCACTGACATGCATACACGCTCATGTGTGAAACAGATGGCTGGTGGGCAGCTGCTGTGTGACCCAGGGCGCCCAGCCGGGCACTCTGTGATGACCTAGAGGAATGGGATGGCGGAGGGGGAGGGGGCTGCGTGCGTATATGCTTCACACGTGCATGAAGGAGTGTGTATACGTATGGCTGATTCTCACTGTTGTACAGCAGAACCCCTCCCAGCATTTAAAGCAATGTTCCTCTAATTAAAAATAAACTTATTTAAAAAAAAAAAAAAACCTTATGTGAAATCCCCGCCCCCCAAGAAAAGCAGGACTTGAAATGTATCTTGAAATGTTGGTGTCTAAATTAAAGTGAAATATGCAACTTTTAGCAACCATCATCAGCATCATTACCTTGGATAAAATTGTTAGGCCTATTTTGTGCATACAGATCACATTGATCAACAGTAGTTAATATAGACCTGCAACTGTCAAGATTTATTTAGGATATTGTTCAGTGATTTAGAAGTTTGTAATAGACTGAAAACAAGAAGAACCATGGATGATATAACAAGGGGGGAGAATCATTTCTTATAGATATTCTTTAATTTCTTTGAAAAGGCTATACTTTAAATACATTGTTTGCCAGCATTCCACAGTTTAGGCATAAAAAACCCAGCCACTTTATTTTTGTGTTTTATTTTGTTTCTTCCAAGATATTCTGAGATCTAAAGTATCAAGGATATCACCTCCCAGTTGCCTCCAAATGGCAGGGACTGCAAATAATGGAAACTGTGTTTCAAATTTGAAGAAGACAGACTCTCTGCTTGAGGCTGAGTAATGCTGCAGTTTAATCCACGGGAAGAACTCTTTCCCACACAGAGAGCAAATTGTAGGGACAGTTAGACTATCAAGAATAGTTAGCTGTGATGCTTTTCTACTTTGATTACTTCAGTTCCTGTTACCTTTCTTAACCATTTAGAGATCAACATGTGCCCTTACAGGAATGATAAACTTGTACAAGATTTGCATAATAAATCTCAAGTTTCTTCTCCCAAATCTATATAAGGAAAATTGTTTTATGTTTATATGCTTCATCCATACAGACAAACAAACAAACTGCCACGCATTTAGCTCCTGCACAGTAGTCATTCAACCAACCCCATCATCTGAAATATTACCTTTGTTAGAATTTCTCTGGGGGTCCCAAATTGGATGCTTGAGTAAGATACACCAATACACTAATGCCAAGCTCAGGAAGCCTACATATATTGGCAATTTTACCTTCAAAATGTCCTTATCCTAAAACTCTACATGGAAGCATTTCTTAGGACCAAAATGTCCTCTTTTGGTGCAAATGCTCAATAAGAGAGTTGATCACTCATTTTGAACTTTTTGTATTATTCTCAGGGGCAAAAAATGAATGTTTTGGTCTGTTTTAAACAGAAACATCCTTATATTTTCTCCAGGTAAATGGAGAAATTATAGATTCTAACAGTCAGATTCATTATCTCTTTTTTATATCAAGTCCCCAGTCAGAATAGATCAAGTAACTTTACAGGAATACTGGATAGGAAACAAGTAAATAAAATGCAGTAGGGCAAAGACCTGTAGAAAAAGTTCAGGGGTCAAATGTCAGAGTCACTTAAGGAAAACTTTGATGGGAGAAATACTAGACTTTCCCAAGAAAAGAATATGCAAGTGAGACCCAAAAGGGTATGCAGAAATTAGCCAAGAGGAAAGAGAACAGAAGGTTTTCCAGGAATAGAAAATTCCTAATAAAAAAGACTCAAGTATCTAAAGTGAAATATGGTACAATGAGGGAATTCAGAAGAGTTAGTTTAGCTGGGCATCAGATTTCAGGGGAGAGCCTGGGAGGTCAGCAGGAGCTGAACCTGCACTTACAAAAGAATATAGGAAAAAAGTGTGTGCAGGCCATAGAGAACGTGGGGTCTTAGTGATGAAACCAGCAGTGAGATGGGAGCTTGTGATTCCAGCACAGATGGAAACCAAAGGAAGAGACAGTGGGTCACAGAAGACTAGGAAGACCCGTGACTGCAGACCCCTCAGGCAAACCAATATGGTTTCGTCCAATAACAGCTTCTAAAGCTTCCCAACTAATTCACAACTGTGAGTAATGGAGGAGAGGGAAAACTGAGAGATGGTATAATTTTGAAACAGCTTCATTGAGGTAACTGTGCATTAAAAAGTGTACAATCTGTTAAGTTTTAACATACATGCACACCTATGAAACCACCATCACAGTCAAGATAATGAACATTTCCTCCACCTCCACATGTTTGCTCATTCCCACATGTAATCTCTTCATCCTAGGAGTTCCTCCCTTCTTATAGCAACCACTGATGCTTTTTGTCAACCCTATAGATTGCTTTGTGGGGCATCCCAGGTGGCCACCTGCCAATGCCGGATACCTAAGATACAAGGGTTTGATCCCTGGGTTGGGAGGATCCCCTGGAGAAGGGCGTGGCAACCCACTCCAGTATTCTTGCCTGGAGAATCCCATGGACAGAGGAGCGCGGCGGGCTACCGGCCATAGCGTCACACAGAGTTGGACACGACTGAGTGACTGAGCACATAGATTGCTTTGCACTTCCTAGAATTTTATGTAATAGTACGTATATTTTTTTGCCTGACTTCTTACACTCTGAATAATTATATAATTATATTGAGATATATGTTGTTTTCATTTAATCGCTCAGTTGTGTCCAACTCTTGCTACCCCATGGACTGTAGCCCACCAGGCTCCTCTCTCCATGGAATTTCCCAGGCAAGAGGACTGGAGTGGGTTGCCATTTCCTCCTCCAGGGGATCTTCCCGACCCAGGGATCAAATCTGCATCTCCTGGATTGGCAGGCATATTCCTTACCACTGAGCCACCAGGGAAGTATATGTCACTGGTGTTGTTAGTAAGATTATCCATATTCTAACATGTCAATAGTTCATACCTCTTTATTCATCCCATTTATATCACAGTCTGTTATCCATTTACCTGTTGGTGGACATTTAGGTCAATCCCTGTTTGAGACTATTAAAAATAAAACTATTATGAGTATTCATGTATAAATTTTTAGGAATATGTGCTTTAATATCTATTGAGTAAATACTTGGGAATGGGACAGCTTGTTGTATGATAAACATTTTAACTTTTTAAGAAACTACCAAACTTTTTTCAGACATAGTTGTACTATTTTACATTGTCATCAGCAGCATATGAGATGCCAGTTCCTCTACATCTTTGTCCACACTTAGTATGGTCGATTAAATTTTAGCTATTCTAGTCGGTGTGTGGCAGTACCCATTGTATTTTTAATTTGCATTTACCTAATAACTAAGGATGGTGAGCATCTTTTCATGTGCTTATTTTCCATCATTATATCTTCTCTGAAAAAGTAGCCTTTCAAATATTTTGACATTTTTTAATGGGAGTGTTTAATTATTGACTTTTGAGTCATTTCTACGTTCTAGTTACATGTTCCTTAGATTTATAAAAATATTTTCTCTCAGGGTATGGCTGATCTTTTTAGTTTTCTGAAGTGAAGTTTTCTTTAGTTTTCAGGGAGAAGCTGTTTTAAATCTGATGAGGTCCAATTCATTAGTTTTTTCTTTCACTGTGGCTCATGCGTTTGGTGTTATAGCTAAGAAATCTTTGACTAAGCCAGAATAACAAGCTTTTTCTCTACCTTTTTTCTTTTAGAAATTTTATAGATTAAAGTTTCACATTTACATCTATTATCTATTTTGTGCTCATTGGTATGGATCAAAGTTTATTTGCATATGGATATCAAATTATTTCAGCACCATTTGTTGAATAGACTATTCTTTCTCAACTAAATTGCCTTTATATCTTTGTCAAAAAGCAGTTTTCTACACGTGAGTGTCCATGTGAGCTTTATATCTTATTTCATTGATCTATTGTCTAACTTACACCAAAGCTGTAGCATCTTGATTGACTTTATAGTAAGTCTTGAAGGCAGAAGTGTTTGTTATGCAAATTTATTCTTTTATTAAAATATTTTACCTGTTTTGATACTTTGCAGTTTCATGTAAACTTTAGAATCAATTATCAATTCTTCACCAAAAAAAAGCTAGTGGAGATTTTCACTGGGATTGTGTTGAATCCATAGATTAATTTGGGTAAAATTGACATCCTCAGCATATCGTTTCTCTTTACTCACGTCAAAGGTATATCATTCCATTTATTAAGATACTCTTTAAGTAATCAAGTAATATTTTAATGTCTTTGTGCCCTAATTCTAAAGTGTCAATTGTAGCTTCATTTATTAGGGGCTGTGTTTTCCTGCTTGTTTACATGCCTGGTCATCTTTGTCTGGATGGCCGATATTGTGAATTCTAAGATAGTTTTATATTTCTATAACTATTCTTCAGACTTTTTTTCCTGGCATGCATTAATTTATTTAGGAATATTTTGATCCTTCTTTATCTTGAGTTTATGATTGGTCAGAGGGGTTCTAGTCAGTTCTAGCTAGTTGCATGGCCTGGGATCAGGTATTCCCCGTTACTAGAGTTGGTCCAGTCTGGATGATGCAGGCACCGCTCCGTCATCCTTTCGGATGGCTCTTTCCTTCAGGAGGTTCCTCACATCCATGTGCTGATCCACACACAGGTGAATACCCAAGGGGACCCTCCAGTATTCTCTCTCAAAGCAGTTCTCCCTTCCCTGGGACTCTGTGCTGAGGACTCTGGCCTCTGTGTTGGGCTCCCCAAACTTTCAGCTACATCTTGATTCAAGAAGTCGTGTGGTTTCCACATGGATTTCCCTTCCCGAGTTTCAGCCTTGTAACTCTCCAGGCAGCCAGCTCAGCCGCCAGTAGGGTCACCTAATTGGAGATCATTTCTCAGGGGTCACTACCTTACACTACTTGATATATTATGTCTTGGAAAACATTATTTTTAATTTATTTTGTGGTTGTTTTTTTTTTTTTTTTCAAAACAGAGGCTCTATCTGGTCCCTGTTACTCCCTCTTGACCAAGAGCAGAAGTGTGAGAGCATATGATTTGATTAAATCAGTAGATATGAATAAATTCATAGCCATAGAAGTAAGCTGTTAGAAAAAGGCAAGCCTATGAAGGGAGCTTTATAACAATCCCAAATGGACAGGGAGGCCTGGCGTGCTGTGATTCATGGGGTCACAAAGAGTCGGACACGACTGAGCTACTGAACTGAAAGAGAAATCAACAAAGCTAGAAAGTTTCAAAGGTCTTTATCCTTGTTCTTCCTTAACCTGTCTGCTTCTTTGGGCATAATTCAACACTTTCTTCTCCTCTTGGTTCTGATTTAAATTATAGTATTTTTTAAATTATAGTATTTGAATTCAATATTTTTAAGAAGTAATGTTCAGTTAAACTCATGAAAAGTGTGAAACAAATTGATAAGAAAAATTGGAGGTTCAGAGTAAACTTCATTTCAGGGGACTTCAGATGCACTGTTGACGAGCACAGGCTTTGGAGTCTGAGGAACCCTCCACATTTACTTTTTTGCCTAAAAGTGAAAGTGTTAGTTGTTCAGTCTTGTCCAGCTCTTTGAGACCCCAAGACCTGGAGCCTGCTAGGCTCCTCTGTCCACAGGATTCTCCAGGCAAGAATACTGGAATGGGTAGCCATTCTCTTCTCCAGGGGATCTTCCCCACCCAGGGATAGAACCCAGGTCACCTGCATTACAGGCAGATTCTTTACCATATAAGCCACCAGGGAAACACTTAAATTTACCCAAGTAACAAGCCAACCCCAGTTCTGACTTCTGGGAAGTTTAGTTACCTCCAAGCTCTGTTATTTCCTAGCTCCGTGGCGTCGTCAGGTCATTCAGCCTGTGTAAGTCCCTGGTACTTTCTCGGTGCAGCAGGTAAAATCATAGAGATGTGAGAGCTAAATGGAATACTGAGGTTAAATGACTAACACACTGCCAATCACACAGTAAATGCTCGACATAAAAAATATACCGTGTTCCTAAACTGGGATGCAGTCTACCGACTGTGCTCTCTTAGATAAACTGAATCCGGTCATCCTCAATAAGCACTTGTTTCAGTGGATCAGTAATGATCTTTGGTTGACTTGTATACTATTTTTATGTGTTTGTTGTTTAATCCCTCAAAAATTTTCGAATTTGTTGATATATAAGACCCACTGCACTATTAGACCTTTCTCTCTACACATGATTGCATCGGTGTATTTGTTTTCTGTTGTGCTTTTTGCATGCTGCTGTTTAAAATTTTAAATATGTAGACCTTTAAATGTACATTTGAAATAGGGCGTTCTTTTTATTGTTTTTTATTAAAGTATAGCTGATTTACAATGTTGTGTTAGTTTAAGGTGTATAGCGCAGTGTTTCAGATGTATATTCTTTTTTGGATTCTTTTCCCTTATAGGTTATTACAAAATATTGTGTATATTTCTCTGTACTATACAGTAGGTCCTTGTTTTATATATAGTGACATTCTTATTTTAATTGATTTGTTTAATTAATTCAGTGGTGATCAATTTAATTTCATTTAATTAGTCTCACAGTAGAAGCTTTGGTTGGATTTTTTTTTTTAATCTTTAAACCTTTTACTTATTTTGTACTGGGCTATAGCCAATTAACAGTGTTGTGGTAGTTTTAGGTAAACAGTAAAGGGATTCAGTCATACATATACATGTATTGATTCTTCCCCAGGACCTCTTTCATCCAGGTTGGTACATAACATTGAGTAGAGTTCCATGTGCTATACAATAAGCCATTGTTGGTTATCCACTTTGAATATAGCAGTGTGTACATGACCTTCCCAAATTCGCCAGTTATCTCTTCCCCACTGGCAACCATAAGTTTGTTTTTCTAAGTCTGTGATTCATTTAATTAATTCAGTTGTGATTAATTTGATTAGTCTCATGGTAGAAGCTTTGGTTGGATTTTGACCTATGTTAATATGTTTCATGATGAAACAGGTGCCTTGCTAAATTTTGGTCACGAGATTATAACGTAACATGAACAGAATATACTTGAAACATCTTACAAGAGTAGTTCGTGGAGAATGAACCTATAGTTGTAGAATTTAGGGAGTGGGAATAATGAAAATGAAAACTAAAAATGTGAAATAGTCTACATAAACAGGGATCCTCTCATGGAAAACTGTACTGCAGTTAGAAAATGCCAGAGATTGATTTTCAATCATTGTTCCCCTTTGTTGTTTAATTAAAGTGCATTCTCAGTTTAAAGGTCACCGTGGGTTGAGTTTTTCTAGATGATGGTCAGGGAGACTGTGTTTGGAAACAGCTATTGAGCCTATCTATGGCTTCAAAGATCAGGGGAGCGAGGAGAAACCGTGCTGATCCTGCTGTTCGGTCGTGGGGGGATGAAGTGTATTTTACCTACAGCCAGTGAAGAGCAGTAAGTTAACCAACAGCAAAGATGAAGGATGTGAAGCTGGAGAGTGATTGGTCAGGCTTGGATCTGCAGCCTTTTGTTGTGGGAGATCGCATTCTACAGTGCATTCTGTGATGGCATTGGCTTTCCTCTCAGAACGGGAGCTTCAGGAAGCATGAAGAAGCTCTGATTCTTAACATTCAGGTGAGGTGTCGTACCAGCTGGAGAACTGCTCACGGTGCCAAGTTTCAAATACTGCAGTATGATTCACTCATGCACTGTTACTTAGGAACCAACAGGCCATTTGATCCTGAGCCACACGAAGGAAGAGCTCAAGATCCCTTAAGAGTCTGTGTAGTGTAGGTGATCCTGAGCTGCTCCCAAACCCACATTCATACTGAGGTCAGGGGAACTGCACTGTGTGCCCCCGAGTACTGCCTTCGTGCGTGCCATCCAGGCACTTGCTGTGTCAAGAAGGGAATGTGGGCTGGACGTGCTGCCTTTACTTACAGACGTGCTGTCCAGATGTGCAGTTCTACCCACAAAACAGTAGCAGGTTGGGCAATCAGATGCTTAGAACTGAGACTGACCAAGCATGCAAACAGGGCTTCCCTGGTAGCTCAGTTGGTAAAGAATCCACCTGCAGTGCAGGAGACCCCAGTTTGAGAAGGGATAGTCTCCCCACCCCAGTATCCTTGGGCATCCCTTGTGGCTCAGCTGGTAAAGAATCCGCCTGCAATGTAGGAGACCTGGGTTCGATCCCTGGGTTGGGAAGATCGCCTGGAGAAGGGAAAGGCTACCCACTCCGGTATTCTGGCCTCGAGAGTTCCATGGACTGTATGGAATGGGGTCCATGGGGTCAAAAAGAGTAGGACATGACTGAGCAACTTTCACTTTAAAGCATGCACATTTTGTTTTTTTAGCATAAAAATCACACACACACACACACACACACACACACAAATAGTGTCTTCACATGCATAGCAGTAATTAGCTAAATTTAAAACACATGTTCATATCTGTGTCTTGTGTATTTGAAATACTCTTTAAAATAAATAAAAATTTCATAGCAAAGTGTAACCACATACTTTGAAATACACTGGTTAGGAAATCCGTTCACAATAAAGTACAAACTATACTGGAAATAGAAAGGCCAATGGTATCTTTCAAGATGACCGCTAAATATGTGTTATTATCAAATACCCTCTAGAACTTTGTGTAAGGAGTTAAGAATGCCCTGAGATTTAGGTGTGGGTTTTTTTTTTTTCATTGTTTTATCCTTGAGAAAAGTGAGAGTTGAAAGAGTCAGTCATGTCTGACTCTTTGTGACCCCATGGACTATACAGTCCATGGAATTCTCCAGGTCAGAATACTGGAGTGGGTAGCCTTTCCCTTCTCCAGGGGATCTTCCCAACCCAGGGATTGAACCCCGGTCTCCCGCATTGCAAGTGAATTCTTTACCAGCTGAGTCACAAGGGAAGCCCGTTATATTCTTAGGTGTATTAAACTGAACATTTGGAATATTGAAATTTGCGGTGGTAACATGAATGGTCCACACTACCTTTACATTTTCCTGAGGCTTTTAAATAAGTTGCATGAGACTCAACACACAGTTCTGTCTTTTATTCGTTGAACTGAGTTTAGCTCAATAGGATAGAAACTTTCCAATAGCCTACTCAGATATTTAGGACAGGAAAAATAGATAACAACCCCTAAAATATACTGAGGATCAAAGGCCCTGAAGGATGTGATATCTTCACCTTGGGGGGGAAAATGATACCCTAAAAGCGTGCACTATTTTACTTCTTCCCAGCCCTTGTGTGGTCGTTCCCATGGGACTGCCTCACGCTGCCCTCTTTCACGCTCTAGCCTAACAGTCATGTAGCTCTATGTCTTTTCTTACGGATGAAAGAGAGACACACAGGATGCTTCTGGATGGTCTCTACAGATGTGAAGATAACCTACTTTAAAACACACCCATTAAAGGGTGTGCAACCTCTATCCATCACCCATTCAAGTATGTCATCAGAAAGGCATTTCTGATGAACTATTTGTTTGAAATTGATCTCTCTGTGAGTTAAACTTTCTCTTTTCTTCCTTGATCTTTTAAAGAAGTGAAAGATTCTAGTCACTGTTTTCTGAACTCTCACGGTTGGCTGTATCATCCCTGCTTTCCCTTCCGGCGTCTAATCTCCTGTCTAGTTCTCTCCTGCCTCTCGTCTCCTCTCCTCGGTCACATCTATGGAGAGATTTCACAGTTACAGGAGAAGATCTCCTATTCTACAATCCCGAAATTGTTTTCAAAATTCCTTTCAAGGCAGTGAAAGCTTTTCATTCCATGGAGTGTTGAGCCTCAAAATGCAGTGCTTCTGAATGTGGTAAGCAGGTGAACTTACATTCAATTCCATGGTGAGGTGCGGGCCCTTCCCTTTGGATTGGGGGAGGCCTTGAAGACCTAAGAGGGTGGTGAGCAGGTCTGCCGAGAAGTGGGCAAAGAGCAGGAAAGCATATAGTAGGGGAAAATAATTCCATGTATCCCTGAACTGATCCTTATTAGATCAAAACAATATCAGGACTGTTTCTTATTCTTTGTTTTAGAGACACGGCCCTGATTTCAGGTATTTGGACTTTCCAGCATGTTCCACCACCATGTCCATGCTACCCTCTCACCTTCTCAATTTCTAATTTAATCAACGAAGGCAGGGCCTTGCTTTTCGAATCCATCCTCCCTTGACAGAGGTGATAGCAGTCATTAGGTGGGACAGGGGGCTGGGGACACATTCAGAAAGCCACCTTGGCCTCTGATTAACCCAAGGGTTCTCAAAATTCACTGACCATTAAAATCCTGGGGAGCATTTTTCAAAGACACTGATGCCTGGTCCCACCCAAGGAGAACTGAAAGTGACTTCTAGGGGTCAGGCCAGGTCATCGGTGTGGTGGGAAAACTCCCAGGAGACTCTGATGCACAGTAACATTGACCTTGAGTGAGTGCAGGGTGCCCCCATTTCACAGAGCAGCCAGTGCCATTTCACACTCAGAGCACGTCTGCTCGAAATGTTTCCTTAGGTTGCACTGAAATCTGCTACTCTTTCCCTGATACTGGCCAACAGGGAGCCCCATAGCCATACGACACACCTGAGCGTGTGAAATGTAGCTCCTCTTTCTGAGAAGAATCGGTCTGTGGGACACCAGAAAAGGGATTGGAAAGTTACATGTTCCTCTAGTTCTTAGCTGAAACCGAGGCCTGGAATGGGATGGACATGACATGACTTAGGAATTTCTTATTTAAGGAGAGGAAATAAGACCATCCTTTTCTACAGGTAAAATTTTTCAAAGAGAAAAACAGTCCATGAAGACTTTTCTCAAATGGAGAAGGGCCAAGTTGGTTCACAGTGTGTAGCTGCCAATTATACATGATATGCCTAATTGCCTTTGAAACAATAGAGGGCATTTATTTTACGTACATTTACCCCAATTAAACGTAAAACAGGGCCAAATTATGTGAAGTGCATCTCATTAGTATTTCACTGTTCTGATCTTTCTGAAGTCAGATTCATGATACAGTTGATTTGCTGTGATCATGGTTACTCCATAATTCATCCTCAAAAGCTTTTTTGTTGTTGAAACTTTAATCTAGTGTTATAAACTATGGGTATGCAATGAATAAGGTGGTAGATGGAGAATATTAAAAGTCCTCTGTAATCTTTATTGCATTTTATTAAAAGCAAAGAGTCTTTCTGTATCTCAGAGTGATATTCACATACACTCTGATTCTAAGCACTGTGTTGCACAGAACACTCAGGTAGCACCATTGGGTTTGGGCATTTTCTTTCCCTTTTCTTTTCTGTCTTTTGAAGATGTCCTTCACAGGCATGCAAGGATTTGTACAAGGATTTCTAGGCTTCTCCATCAGCTGTTAGTGCCTGTAGCTAATCTAACTGTGATACATGGTAAATATTTTCCCTTACAGAAGGGCTTAGAGCTATTTCTGCATATTGATTGAGCACATTAGGCTAATATTTATCCATTTGAAACCTTGGGAATTGGCTGTACATCATTTAATTTAATATCTATGCACCAATTATAAGAAGTAATTAGATATAAGTATTTCCAAAAAATTAAGTCTGGGGTAGAAAGCCTATCATAAGTGGTTCAGTGATGATTAACTTAAGGAAAGCATGAGTTGTTCATAATACTTATTAATTTTAAAAGACATGTGTTTTTTCCAATATTAGAAATAAATGGGAGGGTTTATAAGACTTCATTTCCAGTTTATTTTGAAGGCTAGAGCTATAGCCTCCAGAATTCCTATTGTTGATCATAATTCAGTGTAACTTTTACCAAAGACAGAGAATTTTGAGTATGTTTTTCCCCTGAGAATTTGAATACAAAAAGGTGCTGAAAACTTGCTATTTTTGTTATTTGGTCAGCCTATATTAAACTTTCACCTGGAAGAGTGACTAAGTGACTTACATTATTTTCCCCTTAAAAATGAAACCTCTTCAGATAAAATAGCTCCTCTCCTATAAGAAATGGAGGAAGAAATAAGCCAATATTGGATTAGATAATGAAGAAGAGAAAAAAGAAATCTATCTTTAAAAAAATGATGTTGATATTGTTCTGTGAGGGACACATTTAAAATGATATTATAATTGATTTTCCAAAATCCTTAAAAATCCTTAGGACTGGTTTTCATTCTGGTTTTTTTTGTTTGTTTGTTCTTCTTTAAATCATCTTTATATGTTGATATTTATGTGTTTTTCAAATTCTAAAAACTTAGCATCTATTTTTCTTACCAGAAAAATATTTTCATATAGTCAGAATGTATAATCTTTAAAATCACGGGAAAAAATTTACCAAGATTGCTAAAGCCAATTTCACCTGAAAACATGCAGTGATTGTACCCACTTTACTTATAGAAACTTCTCATCCTATAGCCACTAAGATGAAAAGATTTTCTTCTAAAACCATATTCACAATTTTCCCTCACAAAGATCCCTAGGAAAACCAGAATGTCAAAGCCTTCCAAATATATATATATATATATATATTTTTTTTTTTTTTTTTTTAAACCATGCCTCTTTATTGTTTTGGGCTCTTCCTTGATCTCCTTCAAGTTTTGGAGTTAAGGAGAGGAACACGTGCTGATTTTAGCAGCAGAGAGTAATTAATCTGTACATTGCTCATTTGATGGGTGATTATAGTTTGGAGGTTTAATTTTGCTTTTTTGAGTGTTTCTTTAGAATCTTAGTCTGTAAAAGGAAATTGTTTTTGTGTTTTTACTATGTTTTCTCCTTCTCAGTACTTATTTTAAGACTCGAGTTCCTCTAGTTATTTTTTTCCCTTAGAGCAATATTTTCATCTTAAAGTCGTACTCCCACAAGTTTGAGCATCTCCCATACATTAGAGGCAAGTCTGGCTTTAGCACTTGCCTTTCAAATCCCACACCAATACCCAATTCCTCTAGCATCTTTGTTTCCCTTTTCCTTTATGGGACGTTGCCTATTGACATGGAGAGTGGCAAAACACAGAAAATAAAAGTCTAGCACAAATTCAGGATAATCCATAAATTGGCAGACTCCAAAAATCTTGTGCTTAGTGTGCAATGACAGTCAGAACTTCATTATGCATGGATTCTGCATTTGCATATTTGCCTATTCACTAATGGACTTCCCTGGTGTCTCAGATGGTAAAGCGTCAGACGGTAAAGCGTCTGCCTACAATGCGGGAGTCCCGGGTTCAATCCCTGGGTTGGGAAGATCCTCTGGAGAAGGAAATGGCAACCCTCTCCAGTACTCTTGCCTGGAAAATCCCATGGACGGAGGAGCCTGGAAGGCTACAGTCCGTGGGGTTGCAAAGAGTCAGACACGACTGAGCGACTTTACTTACTTACTTACTTACTATTCACTAATATTTATTTTAACCCCAAATCAGCCCCTGTGGTGCTCTGTGGACGTCTGAGATACCCCGAGAGTGGAAGAAATTTGAGCCATATGTAGAGCCCATTCTCTGCTCAGGTTGTAAGATGGAGACACTGCCCTCTGGTTTCAGCTCTCAGACTGTAAAAATGTGGGTTTTTCACGGTCTATTTAGTGCCACGCTTTTCACATTTTTGTGCTTCTTGGTGGTGACTTTGCTATTTATGTTTTTTAATCTAAATTGATTTATTTTATTTGGAGGCTAATTACTTTACAATATTGTGGTGGTTTGGCCATACATTGACATGAATCTGCCACGGGTATACACATGTTCCTCATCCTGAACCCCCCTCCCACCTGCCTCCCCATCCCATCCCTCTGAGTCATCCCAGTGCACCAGCCCTGAGCATCCTGTATCATGCATTGAGCCTGGACTGGCGATTCGTTTCACATATGATAATATACTTGTTTCAGTGCCATGCTCTCAAATCATCCCACCCTCGCCCTTCTCACACAGAGTCCAAAAGACTGTTCTATACATCCGTGTCTCTTTTGCTGTCTCATATACAGGGTTATTGTTACCATCTTTCTAAATTCCACATATATGCATTATAGTATACTGTGGAAAAATTGGCTTAAAGCTCAACATTCAGAAAACGAAGATCATGGCATCTGGTCCCATCACTTCATGGGAAATAGATGGGGAAACAGTGAAAACAGTGGCTGATTTTATTTGCGGGGGGGAGGGGGGGTCCAAAATCACTGCAGATGGTGATTGGAGCCATGAAATTAAAAGACACTTACTCCCTGGAAGGAAAGTTATGACCAACCTGGATAGCATATTAAAAAGCAGAGACATTATTTTGCCAACAAAGGTCCATCTAGTCAAGGCTATGGTTTTTCCAGTGGTCATGTATGAATGTGAGAGTTGGACTGTGAAGAAGGCTGAGCGCCAAAGAATTGATGCTTTTGAACTGTAGTGTTGGAGAAGACTCTTGAAAGTCCCTTGGACTGTAAGGAGATCCAACCAGTCCATCCTAAAGGAGATCACTCCTGGGTGTTCATTGGAAGGACTGATGCTAAAGGTGAAACTCCAGTACTTTGGCCACCTGATGTGAAGAGTTGACTCATTGGAAAAGACCCTGATGCTGGGAGGAATTGGGGGCAGGAGGAGAAGGGGACGACTGAGGATGAGATGGCTGGATGGCATCACGGACTCGATGGACATGAGTCTGAGTGAACTCCGGAAGTTGGTGATGGACAGGAAGGCCTGGTGTGCTGCGATTCATGGGGTCACAAAGAGTCAGACAGAACTGTGTGACTGAAGTGAACTGAACTGAACTGATACTGTATTGGTGCTTTTCTTTCTGGCTTACTTCACTCTGTATAATAGGCCCCAGTTTCATCCACCTCATTAGAACTGATTCAAATGTATTCTTTTTAATGACTGAATAATATTCCATTGTTCATATGTACCACAGCTTTCTTATCCATTCAGCTGCTGATGGACATCTAAGTTGCTTCCAAGTCCTGGCTATTATGAACAGTGCTGCGATGAACATCGGGGTACACATGTCTCTTTCAGTTCTGGTTTCCTTTGTGTGTATGCCCAGCAGTGGGATTGCTGGGTCATATGGCAGTTCTATTTCCAGTTTTTTAAGGAATCTCCACACTGTTCTCCATAGTGGCTGTACTAGTTTGCATTCCCACCAACAGCGTAAGAGGGTCCCCTTTTCTCCACACCCTCTCCAACATATATTGCTTGTAGACTTTTGACTTTGCTATTTAAAATGTCCCCAAAGCATAGCATGGGCTCCCCAGGAAGCTCAGTGGTAAAGAACCCGCCTGCCAATGCAGGAGACACAAGAGACACGGGCTCGATCCCTGGATCAGGAAGATCCCCTGGAGAAGGAAATGGCAACCCACTCCAGTGTTTTTGTCTGGAGAATCCCATGGACAGAGGAGCCTGGTGGGCTACAGTTCATGGACTCACGAGAGTCAGACATGAGTTAGTGACTACACAGCATGCAGCGTAGCACTCAAGGGGCTTCCAGTGTCTCTAAGCAGAGGAGGATGTGGCATGCTTGGGGAAGCTCCACTAGGTCGGAGTCACACTGCTGTTGACCATGCCCTCGTTGTTATAAATCAACAACTTGAATGGAATCAGGTGAGCAGAAACACACACAAACAAGATTCTGTATCAACTGAGTGATGAAAATGTAGAGAGACCAGAGGCTCACAGAACCTGACTTGCTGTTTCCCCCGGGAACAATGCTCCGGTGTTTGCTCATTCAGTGATGCACTGACTTTATCGAACATAATTGCTGCAGACAGGAGAATCAACTGATGCAAGAGAATATCACATCATACAGTGTTTGTGTTTTGAAAGTGGGCTTTTAAATCAAAACCTAATGTCTAGATTTATAATTTAAATGTACCAGACTTCTTCTTTCAAAGCATAGTATGGTTAAAGTTTTTGCAAACTAAGTATTTACTCCTAATTCTTCATGCCTTTTCTGCACATGCAAATTTTCACCCATCAAGTTTCTTCAAACATAGTAGACATGTGTTAATTGCACTCAGGTAGCCTGGAACCATTTTTAGTGTAGGCTTCAGAATTACTCTACACGACTCAAAAATCCAGACTCAGAAAAGCCCATTCCCCATGTCAAGTAGTTGCTTTTCCTATATATTGATTATGTTGCTTACAGCCCCAGTCTTTCTTGACCCTCAATTTCAGAAAGAAAAAACAAATATGTTAGAAAACAGAATTTATGGATTAAGGGTATCTGACAGAAAGGACAGCTGGTCCTACCATGAGGTCTGGAAAACCTGGATGAGGCTGACCACAAAGGCCAATCCTGAAGAAAAAACTCAGGCCCAAGAGGTTGTTCATTTAGTCATGGAGCTCAAGAGTCATACATGACTTAGGAAGTAAACAACAAAGCAGCTGAGCTCAAAAGTGAGAGATTAGGGTCAGAGGCTGCAAAGCGTCTGGCTGGTAGAGTAAACTACAGGTTTATCGGGTCCCCAGGTAAGGCAGTTACTAGTGAAGCAAGTTAGGCGTGGATCTAAAACCATGAGCTCCAAGCATCTTCCAGGTTCTTCTTCTTATAAGGATTCTGGGGGGTGCCTATAAAGGAGCCTGGACTCTTGACATTAGGAAAGGATAAAGGAAAGGGAAGTCACTCAGTCGTGTTCGACTCTTTGAGACCCCATGGACTGTAGCCAAGCAGGCTCCTCCATCCATGGGATTTTCCAGGCAAGGGTACTGGAGTGGGGTGCCATTTCCTTCTCCAGAGGATCTTCCCGACCCAGGGATCGAACCCAGGTCTCCAGTACTGCAGGCAGACGCTTTACCGTCTGAGCCAGCAGGGAAGCCTCTAGGTGGAGCTCAAATCCCGTGTCCCGTTCCGCTGTAGGCCCCCTACAAGTTCCACTGCACACCAGCGCTCCCCTTTAGACTCGGGGGTAAGGGCAGCCCATGGCAGTGCCTCCCATGCCAGGGCAGCCCTCGCTGAGTGGACAGGCCAAGAGGTAGCAGTAGACAGTCCGCTGGAAGCAGAGGGCACCAAGTGCTTCTGACATCATCTTTTAGGATATATTTTATAGTCTAATCATGCGGCTGCACGGAGATTAGAACACGGCATCTCCTCTTCCACTGCAAAATGCATTCTAATTCATCTAATTCTGAGTTAAATCTTTTATTCCTTCCCAGAATTACTTCAACATTAAAACTCTGATGAATGTTTAAGCAGGTAATGAAAACTCTTCTGTTGCAAGAGCAGAACTTATAGGTTAGCCCCCAGAAAGGCTTTTACTGAGGACACTGCATGCATGACCGGGTGGCAAGCAAATGGGCCCACTGTCTCCCACGACCCAGTGGTTTCCTGGCATAGAAAATAATAACTTTTATTAAAAAAGGATTTTGACAGTCCCTGTAGGATGCTGAACAGTCCAGAAATTCATGAGTTTGAACTTTTCCTTCACAACTGTTATCTAACTTAGAATGGCTAAGCGAAGGCGAAATTCTGTGTGTTAAGGTTAATCATTAGAAGATAAAAGGGTTAGCAGTGAAACGAGTTGGCGTACAGAACATTGTAGAAATGGTTGATTAAAACTGATCCCAAACCAATAACTTTTCGGCCCGCCTTGAGGGAGTGGGGATCTGGATTCACTTTTTTGTGGACAATTTAATTCTCTCTCTGATGCAAACAGACATCAAGGCAAAACTTAAAGACACAGTGAATGCACTTTAGGGGCTGCTGGGAGAGCATGAATTTAATAGAGGAAATCAGGGAGTGCTATATTAAATTTTCTTTGACTGAGAAGAGATTATCTTCATAGTCTTTGCACTCAAAGAAATAACGCTGGATGGCAATAAGCTTCCAGTCTCCCTTGGAGATCTCAGCCCAGCTCTGCACACCCATCTCCAAATGAATTGGTAATCATGTGCAGAATTGTTTTCTTGGAAGCGGAAATTCAAACTTCTGGGTCTCTCTCCATTTCTTAAGTCGAACTCTGTGTCACATACAGGGACTGCCATCAGTTGACATGTCTTGGCTTCAGAATTTGACATTCCTGAGAGCATGGGCCACAGCCCCTCTGAGCCCATGTGGCTTTACTGAATAGGTAAGAACAGCAAAACTGTGGATTATTCACTCACTATTTTATTGTGTTTCACCCACAGAATCATAAATTCTTTGAGTGCAGATATGTCCATCTAGGGCTTCCCAGATGACGCTAGTGGTAAAGAATCCACCTCCCAATGCCCAAGGCACAAGAGACATGGATTTAATCCCTGGATTCAAAAGATCCCCTGGAGTAGGAAATGGCAACCCACTCTAGTATTCTTGCCTGGGAAATTCTATGGACAGAGGAGTCGGTTGGGCTGCAGTCCATGGGGTCACAAAGAGTCAGACATTACTGAGTGACTTAATCCCTGAGAATGAACATCTAGCTTATTGCTTTTTATTCTAGGTGGTATTTACACCACCTAGAATAGGACCTGCCTATAACAAGAACTCAGTACACACTCACTGCAAGAAAATTACGGGGCACAGAATCAGAGAAAGTGTGTTTTTGGTGGCGGCCAACTCGAAGTTTATAAATGAGTGAAATTTTATGTTTTAAAAATGTTACAGTTTTCCTATTTTAAAAGTCTTGCCTGCACTTAAAGTGGAGAAGGCAATGGCATCCCACTCCAGTACTCTTGCCTGGAAAATCCCACGGACGAAGGATCCTGGTAGGCTGCAGTCCATGGGGTTGCTGAGAGTCAGACGTGACTGAGCGACTTCCCTTTCACTTTTTGCTTTCATGCATTGGAGCAGGAAATGGCAACCTACTCTAGTGTTCTTGCCTTGAGAATCCCAGGGACGGGGAGCCTGGTGGGCTGCCGTCTATGGGGTGGCACAGAATCTGACACAACTGAAGCGACTTAGCAGCAGCAGTACTTAAAGGGTTTAGTAGTGGTTTCTGATGAAAGCCATTTTTAGTACTATGTAAGCATGAGCCTGTTGATGAAAGTGAAAGAGAAGAGTGAAAAGCTGGCTTAAAACTCAGCATTCAAAAAACTAAGATCATGGCATCCTGTCCCATCACTTCATGGCAAATAGATGGGGAAACAATGGAACCAGTGACAGACTTTATTTTCTTAGGCTCCAAAATCACTGCAGATGTTGACTGCAGCCATGAAATTAAAAGATGCTTGCTCCTTGGAAAAAAAGCTATGACCAACCTAGACAGCATATTAAAAACCAGAGATGTTACTTTCTGACAAAGGCCTGTCTACTCAAAGCTGTGGTTTTTCCTGTGGTCATGTATGGATGTGAGAGTTGGACCATAAAGAAAGCTGAGTGCTGAAGAATTGATGCTTTTGAACTGTGGTGTTGGAGAAGACTCTTGAGAGTCCCTTGGACTGCAAGGAGATCCAACCAATCCATCCTACAGGAAATCAGTCCTTAATATTCAATGGAAGGACTGATGCAGAAGCTGAAACTCCAATACTTTGACCACCTGATGTGAAGGACTGGCTCATTGGAAAATACCCCAATGTTGGGAAAATTTGAAGGCCGGAGGCGAAGGGGACAACAGAGGATGAGATGGTTGGATGGCATCACAAACTTGATGGATGTGAGTTTGAGCAAGCCTCGGGAGTTGGTGATGGACAGGGAGGCCTGGCGTGCTGCAGTCCATGGGGTCACAGAGAGTCGGACACGACTGAGTGACTGAACTGAACTGAAGCGTGAGAACGTGGGCTTCCCGGTGGCTAGAGGTAAAGAACTCACCTGCCAATGTGGGAGACACGAGATGCGGGTTCAGTCCGTGGGTCTGTAAGGTCCCTGGAGAAGGGAATAGCAACCCACTCCAGTATTCCTGCCTGGAGAATCCTGTGGACAGAGAATCCTGGTGAGCTACAGTCCATGGGCTCCCAAAGAGGCAGACACAACTGCAGCAACTTAGCGTGTACGCATGCAAGCATGAGAACGAGGCTCTTACCACACTTGTGTTTTGCTATGCTCTTGATATACTTTGATGTACTTCGTCACGTACTCCCTTCTCGTCCTCTTATCCTCCCCACTTTTCCCTAGGGGAAGGGGAAAATTGCAATGTCATCACTTCCTCCAATAGGCAAATTCTCCCCTAACAAGGGATTGGCAGGCTGGATTCAGCTCCAGGGCTGGAGGCTGAAAGTCATCAGCAGTTCACTAAGCACCCACGGATGGTGTTTACACACCAGTGCCAGTGTCTGTCTCCTTCATTAAGGAGTGAGCATAGTTCACAGAAAAGCAACGCAGCTCAAACACTGACACGTTGTGAGTGACAGGAAGTCTGGTCGGGGGAGAGAGTAGAACAGCAGCAATAGGAATTTGGAAAAAAAAAATTGTAGAGATTGAAGAGAAAAGGAAATAAAGTTCACTTTACCTTGATTAAAGATATGAACTTTTTTTTTTTAAATGATGGAAACAAGAGGAAGGGAGAAGCCAAAGGGAAATATATTATGAAACCATCCTTATTACAATTTTACATTTTACTTTCCTCAGTTGAGCTTCCCAGGTGGTGCTCATGGTAAAGAGCCCACCTCCCAGTGCAGGAGCCGCAAGAGATGCAAGTTCAGTCCCTGGTTTGGGAAGATCCCCTGGAGGAGGAAATGCAACTCACTGCAGTATTCTTGCCTGGAAATGTCATGGACAGAGAAGCCTGGCGGGCTACAGTCCTTCGCAAAAACTTGGACAGGACTGAGTAACTGAAAGTGAAAGTGAACTCTTAGCAACCCCATGGACCACAGCCCACCAGGCTCCTCCATCCATGGGATTTTCCAGGCAAGAGTACTGGAGTGGGGTGCCATTGCCTTCTCCATGAGTAACTGAGCCCACATATAATTAATAATTGAAGTGGGATGCAGCTGTGCACAGATATTTCCACTGGAAAGCAGGCCCCCAAGGATATCTGATGGCATGACTATATGTCATCAGATCCTAAAGGCAGGAAAATATGCCTAGTATATAATTGAAAAAGATACATGTTATTTTAATACTTTTGCTTTATTCTTTTACAAATGGTATTGTCCCTTCCATTTCTACTACCCAAACATTTCTTCTTAACTTAGTTTCATTCAGTGTAACATTTTTTTCTCAATCTCTAGTTATATGCACAGCGTAGGAAGAACTATAAGAAACCTCTGTTCAGTGAGTTTACTTTGTCCTTGAGGAAATTAGTTAACACCAACTATGGCTCCAAGATCAGGGGCTCAGGTTCCTCCATCCTGGGACACCCAGGTCACCCGAAGTCTTCTTGTATAAGCAGAGAAACATGGTGTTTCATTTCCACTGCCATTAATATTTAGCAAAAGAGAAGACAAGGTGCACTGAACTAACTGGAAGGCAGTCAGCGCTCACCAGATGAATCGTCATGGATCCAGCTTGTGGGAGCCTTGACCCTGGGCAGAACAAGCAGGCCGGGCCTTCTCGTCCCAGAACACGTTTGTGGTCTGTGAGAATCTGCATGTTCCTTTGTGTGAAGATCATTCCACACGGGAAGCGAGGAGGACTAGTGGCTCTTACCGCCAGATGAAGTAAAAGAGTTTGCCGAGTGAAATACCAGCAAAACCATCAAAATTATGCATGTTTTGATAGAAAGAAAGAACAAACCAAAGTTTTCCCATCGTCTCCAGTAGACAATGAGGTTATGTTACCATCAGCCTTGAGAATGAACTGATTTCAATTCCCAAAGGTTTCTGATCCCTAATGAAGAAATTTTAACTCAAGTTCCTAATCAGCTAGATGCAGATATAATGAAGTGATGCTTGGTCCTTCTGTTCTGAAAAGAAATTCATTTCTCAGTTGTTTAATGATGCCTTGAAATCTGCAAAGTGCTGCATGGGAATAGCTGGTATTTTTCAAAAAAGCATTTTCTATGACTCAAATCAGAAACCTTGTTGAAATAATTATGGTTTTGTCACTGAAACTTTTATTTGCCAAATTATCTCATTTTTTGGAAAATGTTTTATAGATCTAGAAATCTGTACTTGGTGTTAAAATGGTGGTTATTTCCAAGTCATTACTATATACATTTTCCAAATATTGGACATGTTTTTCTTTAATGATATGTATCACAGATTTTATTGGCAGTGAAATAGAGAGGTATTACACAAAGCTTTGGATATAACATTGTGACTATTATGACTTCTGTCATGTGACAGATTTCTTAGCCAACTGGGAAGAAAGTCTGACTGTTGGTCATTGATTGATAGGAGCCAAAAAGTGGATTTTCTCCTGAAATATTTTTCTAATGTTTTCTCCAAGTGGACATATTCTTAAACATTCTTAGACCAATTTCAACGATTTTCTAATATCTTATATCTAACATCTTTTTCCCTAAGAGGAATGAGAAAATTTTAGTTACTTGAATATATACTTTTAAAAACTACTTTCAGATATATTCTTATTTTTATATTTATATGGGTGTCCCATGCCAGCACTGGCAATCCAGTCTCTTCTTTTTACCATTTGTTTTTAGGTGGGTAGTTCAGGGATCTTAAGTTGAAATGAAGGATTTGTGTCTCCATCACCACTGTCTCCTGGCTGGTGTTTTCGCCCTGACTCTCTCCTCACACCCTTCCTTCCTCTCCACTGCTAGAGTTATCTTTCTAGAATCCCAGACCCCACCAGCCTAAAGCCGTCAATATAGTCCTGGTTCCTCAGTAAGTCAAAAGGTTCAAAAGTCCTGTTTCTTGTCTTGGGGCTGTGTTTCCCAAGTACCGGGCTTCCCTGTGGCTCAGCTGGTAAAGAATCCACCTGCAATGTAGGAGTCCTGAGATTGATCCCTGGGTTGGGAAGATCCCCTGGAGAAGGGAAAGGCTACCCACTCCAGTACTCTGGCCTGGAGAATTCCATGGATGAAGAGTCGGACATGACTGAGCAACTTTCGTTTTCACTTTCCCAAGTACTTGAGGACCACTTGGAAAGGTGGGAGAGACTGGGACAGAAAGAAGAGCCGCGTGCTGTCCACTCTGTTCGAGTTGAGTCCACAGGCCGCCTGTTTTGCAGAGTAGGATGAAACCATTTTTCCCTACTCTCCTGTCCTGTCTTCCTGCCTGGGGGCCCGCGTGGAGGAGGGACTGGAGTTGTCCCCGGGCTGTTCCAGGAGTCCGCGCTCCTCGCGGTTCTTCGGCCTTCGCTGCGGAGCCGCCTTGAACGCAGCGCCCCTCGCAGGCTCTCCCCGGGCGCGGGACCCGCCCCGCCAGCACGCCAGCCTCAGCTCCTCTGGGGCCAGTGCGCCCGCCTTGCTGTCCCTAGAAAGCGATGGCGCGCTGCGCCCTGTTCCTTCAGGACACAGACGCCGTGCGGAGAGCACCTGCCCCGTGCCAGGTGCGCCCGGCCAGCCTTCTGGTCGTCAGCTTGTCTAGACTCGCAGCGGCTTGGCGGGGGACACGATTTTTCCTTCGGGCCAGCGTGGAAACCGAGGCCCCAGGTGGTGAAGGACTTCCCTGGGGGCTCCGGGCCCGTCCTGAGCATCTCTCCATCCCCTTCTGGCCCGCGGAAGGGCCGGGCCTCGTGCACTCCTCCCTGCGGGTCTTGTCAGGCCCCCTGCTGCAAAACATGCCTTCTGCGCTCTGCTGTGACTCCCAGTGTTTGCGAATGAGAATTTTAAAAGCAAAAGACCCTCCACTTGCCCTGTCACATCACTCCCCTGCATTTAGTACCTGGAGCGCCAGCCCTCATCTTTCTTCCCCTCGCTTGGCCTCAGGCTTCAGCGTCCGGCTCCATGGAGCCTTTTCTGGACCTCAGTCAAGCTCTCTTTCCTCTGTCTCTCCACCATAATCGTGTCCATCCTATGAACACGGTGCACAGGGATGACCTGGCTTGTGTTTTGGCAGGTTCACATTTTAAACCACAATGTGCAAGAAATGCCAAAGTTCTTTGTTTCCTTCCAACCAAGTTAGCTCTGACTTCCGGCTGACCTGGACACGCAGTGTCAGGACTTACAGAGGCCCCCGCGGGTCCCCAGGAGTCCGGGAGGCTTCTGTGGCATTCCAAGCCCATGTGTCCCGGGTGGTCTGCCCTCTGGACCCCGAGCTGGCTGGAGCTGCCTTTGCGGCAGCCCCTGAAACTTTCCTTGAACTCTTGCGGGGAGCCGATCATGGGACTTGACACTCTGGGCCTCTCTCACCTTGGAAGCATCTGCCGTCTATCCTGACCACTCTCTTCCCCTCAAAGTCCCTGTCTCTGTCCCTCCCAGCTCTAGGGCTCCTGGAATTATCAGTGAATTTGGGGTCCCACAAAGAATCAAAAAGTGGTCACTGGTCACCAGCAGCTGTGTTTTGTGGGGACCCCACAGAATAAACACCCTCTGAGGCAGGTCCGGGGCTGGCCAGCACTGTGGAAGGTGGAAAAGGAAGCTCCAGTGGACAAAGCTGGCCCGGTCCGTCCCCCGCCACTGGGCACCTGGAAGCAGATGGCAGGCAGTGGTGACCTGGGCTTCTGATTTTAAAACTGTTGTTGCTCATGTCCAGTCTTTCAGTCATGTCCGACTCTGTGACCCCATGGACTGCAGCACGCCAGGCTTCCCTGTCCTTTAGCGTCTCCTGGAGTTTCCTCAAACTCATGTCCATTGAGTCGGTGATGCCATCCAACCGTCTCATCCTCTGTTGCCTCCTTTGCCTCCTGCCCTCAGTCTTTCCCAGCTCCAGGTCTTTTCCAGTGAATTGGTTCTTTGCTCTTTTTGAAATAAAATTCATCAAATAGCAATTTAGGAAATTATATGCCTTTTTATCTGTGTTGTCACTTATATACTTAATCACCATTGAAATGAAAGTATTCCTTAAACAATAACTTTCAGAGACAGAAAAAAAATTTATTTTGACTCTTTAAGAAGTTGCAATTAAAAGCAAAGGTAAGCAATTCTGATGACTCAGAATTTACCTACCTTTGTGTAGTTCCTTCCAGTGATCACGAGGAAAAACTCCAAATAATCAATTGCATTCAGCAACTGTCAGGAATCCATCTTTTGACCGCAAGCATATACTCATCTTTAAATGCCTATTGATGGACACACACAACTTGACTGAGGTCTTGACAGAGAGCAGTCAGGATGAAAGACGTTTCCTCAGTGCTGTAAGAGCTGATAATTTTTTTTTAAGACACTTTTTTAAAACATCATTTTTAAATTCTGTCCTTTTTCTATTTTGTGACCTACCCCCCCCCCACCTCAGTTTTATTAAAATCTCCATTTTCATTTTGTACCTTTCCACAAGGAAGCTTCTCGGTAACTTTTTTTTTTTTTTTGGTGGGGGGGCGATTTCAGCATTAAAAACAAATTATTTCAGGATATTTTCAGAACCAGAGCAGGGCTTCCCAGAAACCTGACCCAGGCGCCGGTCACCCTGCTTTGTTCCCTGTGGAAGGAAAATGCTCTTCTGAGAAGGTGACTCCCCTTTGCACTCCAGTCTAACGACAGCTGAGATGTTAAATTAGCACATGCCATTTTAATACTCACTGTAGCACTCGGCAGCGTGCTCATTGCATTAATCAAAGCACCACTTTCTTCCATCACTGAAGGGCACCCCTCCTTTAGGCAGCTGCCCCAGGGAATGCTGGGGGTCATCCCAGCAGCGGTGGAACTCAGCTGGCTCAGGGATGTCAAAGCCACACCCCGCCCGGTGCTGTGACGATTTACAATCGCCTTGGATAATAGTCCATATGGAGATATTTATTTGCTTATGAAAGCGTGTTAACCTAGCTAGCAATCAGAAAAGGGAACTGTTCAGCAGATTTATTTCCTGTAGTTTACTAGGCCAGCCTAATTCATCATAAATACTGAGTGCTCTAATTAAAGCAAGAGGGAAAAGTTCTTTTACATTCTTTTCGATGCGTCACTGAATTTCCACCTCTTGATCAGAAAAGTCATCTGGAACAACAGGATGTGTTCCTATACTGGCCCCAGCAACAAGGCCAACTGTTTTGACATCATGCCCCTTAACAATAAGCTGGTTCTCAATCGAAAACACTGGAAAACATTTTTTCCTATTTCTGAAAAGGTGTGAACCTGCAGAAACATATTCACTGCCCCCCGCCCCGAGGCTTTTGGGGGCTTTTGTATTGTCTGGTGCTCTCTAGGTTAGACTTGAACTCCAGCTTGCTGATGAGGAACACAGATGGGAATCACTTCAAAGGCCACTGGGGAGGGGCCGGGTGATGGAACATTCTGACTCTAGCCTGAGAACCGGACTCCCCCTAAGGGCAGCTCGAGGGGTCAGAACCCGGGCTCAGCTCCGCTCCTGAGCAAGCGGCAGGGCCTCCTTCAGGCCAGTCTTGCAGGCATCTTTAGCAGCCCCATAGACAAGCCTCCATGGAATGTACTCACTTTGAAAAGATAGAACCTTGCTTCTCCCTGTGGTTGTCCTGCCAGCCTCGACGCCGCAGCAGCTACTTAGAACCACACCCCCAGACCCAAACCCACCATGGGCTGGTGCACCTCGAGTCTCAGTTCTGATTCAAGCTGGCAGTGGAGAGATGGCTAGCTGTGTGCTAGGTGCCCTGCAGCACAGAACGCTGGCATCTGGGGCCATGTCTGCACGTGTGACAAGTTTACGTTGTAGGATGTGTGTGTGTTAGTGAGCCCATTCTTCCCTTAGTACTTAACTGATTCACATTGTAAAAACTTCTATCCAGGGTCACCCACAAGCAAGCGTGTTATAAAATGGGTGTGTTTTCCTTTGTGCACTCCAAGTCGGAAAATTATTTCTTTAAATAAAATCAAGCATCAAAATGAAAACATGACGTTTAAAGGCTTTTCCCCTCAATAAATGCCATAATTGATATGAGATCTGGATTCAGAAGCTAGGATGTACTGCCATCCCTAATCACTTTGAAAGCCTTGTTATTAATAGTACCATTATTATAATTGTCCCCATTTTAGACATGAACAAACTGAACCTCAGAAATGAAGCAGTTTACTGATTCACACAGCTAGTAGTGATACAACTGGAATTAAAACCAGACTTCTTTCTACAGCCTTTGACCTTGAGCACTGTCATAGCCTATATTTCCTATTGAGAAATTGATTGTTTCCATTCCTAACTTTCCTGTGGGCATGTAATTCACTAAGAAAAATACAATTTAATATTGTAATAATTTAAACAATAATTTTGTGTCTTAAAGCAAATAATTCAAATTTCATGATAACGGTAACATATCCTGAGAATTCTAAAACCAATATTTTTTACCATTACCATAAATAGCCAAGACCCTTGTAGTATGTCTTTAAAAAAAATTTGTTTGCCAAATTTCCTTTACTGCAATGGAAAAGCTTTCATTTTCTCTCAGAAATAGTTCATGAGATTCAATCCAAGCACCCAAATGTTAGTTAAGCCCAAGATTCAGTAATAACATTTCACTTTCTTCTCTCACTTTGCTGAGGTTGATGGTCATCATTTAGAATTCTTTAAATTTCCATTTTAAGAGAGTTAACATCAGGTTTAAATTTCAACAGACGTTTTCAGTATACTCTTACGGTACCAGTCATAGACGTTTCTGTTTAACAGTCTAGAAAGCACTCTTGTCTACACCGTCTCATTTGAATATTGTGGGAATGCTGACTTCATGCAGCCACTTTACAGGTAACGAAACCAAGACTGGGAGGCAGGCAGTGGTTTGTCTTGGATCAGTCAGCTATGGAATCGGGAACCTGAGACTCAGCTCTGGCTTGTCACATTCCGTATGCCTGCTCTTCATGATATCAGATGGGGGTATCATTAGATATCTGGCAACTTTATGAATATCTGCATCTTTCTTAAAACCCCTTCCCCCTGCCCATCTTCCCCACTATACACTTCTCCAATGCTAAGTTTCACTGGAGAGAGTTTTGTTTTGTTTTCCCCTCTTCTACATCAACCCACTCTTCCACATCAGAAGAGACATAATCCAGTTGTATTCCCTCTGTTTCCTGAATAACTCACATTGGGTTGTGCTAGTCAGATTACATCTTTTGATCTGGGTGAAAAATACCTTAACGAAAGGAATCTGGGGCATTGTATGACTTGCAGAGTTTCGAGAACTGATGCAAAATAGAGCACAGGAGCCAAAGCAAATATGTATTCATTAAGGGAAATTTGCAGTTTTAGCGAGCAGAGAGGTTTTGTGCGCTCTGCTCGAACATGACAAAGGACTGGCGATTACTTTAGCGTTATTTCAGACAAAACTACTTAAAGTACTAATTACACCACCGAGGATCTTTTCATTCTCCGTAGTCTGACAGAGCCACTATTTTTCCTGGAATGTCCTTTCCTGGTTGTGTCCCATTCCACCCTGTAGAATTTGGTTACCAAATCTTACAGTGATACCCTGAGTGAAGCCAAATCACTAAACTCTTAGAACAGGTCAGTATTTTTTCCTGAGCCTGCCACTCCAGAGCAGGGATTGGCAAACTTTTGCTGTAAGGAGCCAAATAGTAAATATTTTAGACTTTGCGGGACATATGATCTCTGTCCCAGCTTCTCAACTGTGCTGTCACAGTGCGTAGGAACCTGAGATGACACTAAATTAGTGGGTGCCACTGTCTCGAAAAACATGAAATCTGAATTTCATGTCATTTTTACTTGTCATGAAATAGTATTCTTTTAATTTTTTTCATCAAACATTTTTAAAAATTAAAACCATTCTTAGCTCTTGGGCTGACTTGCTGACCTCTGTAGTAGTAAGGAGTTATAGCTAGTCTTGGAAATGGCCAGTCTTAGGAGCTGCTACCTAGGAACTTTCTGTATCTTCAAATATTGATTTCTTGAGCTCCAGGTTAGAGCTCAAATCTGTGAAGCAATGGTCCGTGATTTCAAAGAAAATGTAAAAATCCTTGGTTGAGAGATATCTTTAGATACCCTAATAGTACCTATTAGTATCTAACAGATACTAATAGCTCATACTCCAATAGTATCTATTAATGCTACTCTAATATATATTCGTGACTTCCCTGGTGCCTCAGACAGTAAAGCGTCTGCCTACAACGTGGGAGACCCGGTTTCAATCCCTGGGTGGGGAAGATCCCCTGGGGAAGGAAATGGCAACCCACTCCAATATTCTTGCTTGGAAAATCCCATGGACGGAGGAGCCTGGTAGGCTGCAGTCCATGGGGGTCGCAAAGAGTCGGACATGACTGAGCAACTTCACTTTCACTCTAATAGTATGTATTAATATGTATTGGGGGCTTTCCTGGTGGCTCAGACAGTAAAGAATCTGCCTGCAATGCCAGAGCCCTGGGTTTGATCCCTGGGTCAGGAAGATCCCCAGGAGAAGGGAATGGCAACCCACTCCTGTGATCTTGCTTGGAAAATCCCATGGACAGAGGAGCCTAGCAGGCTTCAGCCCATGGGGTTGCAAAGAGTCAGACATGACTGAGTGACTAACACTTACTTACTTACTTGAACTTAATAATGTATTTGCAGATACTATTAGATATTTCTCCAGCAGCCTTACTTCTGTTGGGTGACTGAGTGCCCAACTGGGCCAATAACTCTTCTTTATATCCTGCGGCTCCTGGTGGCAACAGACCATACCCAGACCCTGCAGCCTCAGAAGGTTCTATAGCCCGGGAGAGAAAATGAATTGTTTTGGAATTGTAGTTGCTGTTGAGTATTACCTATTTAGGTCTTAGAGTATTTCTCAGAAGTCACATAATTCAAGAAACCGTAAGCAGAGGATAATTCAAGACTTAAGCAGAGCGCTTGCGAAACATCACTGTGCCCTAAAGCAACATCACGTGCCGACCGCAAACACTATCTACATTTCAAACGTGTTTTCAAATTTACTTTTATGGCTAGTCTCCTAGGTGTTTTCAATACATGTAAAACACCATCTTCACAAAAAGGCATCTGTAGGAACTGTAAAACATTTTATGTCTTTATTTTTAAAAGTCCTTTGTAATTCCTTGAGGACATTCTCGTATGGAATATAGAATACAGGTCACGATGCAAGGGGAGAATTAAGTAGAATAGTAGTTTAGGATGTATGAGTTGGGAAATATAACAAGAGAGGAAAATGACAAAATGGCCTAATAAGCAGCAAGCAAGCGTATAATGGATTGACAAGCAGATGAGGAAGATTAATTCTTGCTGCTCGTTTCCACTGCCCGTGAACCTCGGACACCTCCACCACCAGGAGTAAATTACAGCTTGTCTTTGTCTTTTCATCAGAGAGACCTATTAAATTGCATGTTTCATAACATGGGTTATTATCATATCTATAAATGCTGCATTCTGTTATTATCCTAAAGTATGCATTTGTTGCTTCTGTGCAAGGATCTAAGCACGCCTCTCTCTGTTTCCATGGAGACCACGCCAGGATCTGGTCCTCAACACTCAGATAAGGCCTCCTGTGAGCAGAGTCAGAGGGTAACCTTCAACCATCACAGCTGGGGAGGAATTCAGTCAGACATTTCCTCTGAGACTGTGGGCCACAGATTTTTACACCCCATAGTTGCGGGGCGGAGCAGGGGGGGACGGTGTTTAATTTTTTCTTTTTAATGTATTGAGCACCATTTGCATTCAGGCATTGCGCCAAACTCGGCATTAAAAGGTAACTGAGACATGGCTCCTGCTCTTAAGGAGTATCTGAATCCAGGGGAACAGCCCAGAAGATGAAGCCAGAGCAGACCTCTGTGCAAGTTTAAGACTCGTGTGCACTCTCCCTCAGGGCCAAGGTCAGTGGAGGTGTGTGCCACCCAGAGCTGCTTGAGAGTAAATCCAGGCAAAATAAGGTGACTGACAGGGGGCCCACAAGTCGCAGCCACCACCTCCTTGCTTCCCGAGGCTCTTCATCATCATCCCAGTAGACCCTTGTCCCAGATGGTAGCAGTGTGGGACCTCTTCTACATCAACTGGGGGCAGCAGAAAGTAGCCTTGATTTTAAATGTGGTTTTTATTTAATTAAATCTAAGATGCTGTGGAGCATTTGAAGTACCTTTCGTGCCTCTAAGGAGGAAAAAATGCCACCAATTACCATTGTAAGAGGTCATCAATTGATGACATTCTGATTTCAGAGAGGTTAAAATGTGGGGGAAAAAATGTGCATCTTAGAACTAATGAAACGTGATAATTCTTGGATTAAAGCCTTGAAAATTCTTGGATTAAACCAACTGAAATTAACAGGAAGTAATGGCACGCTACTCCAGTACTCTTGCCTGGAAAATCCCATGGACGGAGGAGTCTGGTGGGCTATAGTCCATGGGGTCGCTAAGAGTCGGACACGACTGAGCGACTTCACTTTGACTTTTCACTTTCATGCATTGGAGAAGGAAATGGCAACCCACTCCAGTGTTCTTGCCTGGAGAATCCCAGGGACGGGGGAGCCTGGTGGGCGGCTGTCTATGGGGTCGCACAGAGTCGGAAATGACTGAAGTGACTTAGCAGCAGCAGCAGCATAATGGCAGTAATAATAATTCTTGAGTATAGTAACATAAAATTCACAATGTAATCAATTTCTATTTTTTGAGATAACTGATTAAAAAACAGTATGACAAAGCCACTCTCTGAGCCAGTCCACTATGCTGACTGCTGAATTCTTCAGATCACATTTACGGTGTATTATACTATAGATCATGGCATCTGGTCCCATAACTTCATGGGAAATAGATGGGGAAACAGTGGAAACAGTGTCAGACTTTATTTTGGGGGGGCTCCAGAAACTGCAGATGGTGACTGCAGCCATGAAATTAAAAGACGCTTACTCCTTGGAAGGAAAGTTATGACCAACTTAGACAGCATATTGAAAAGCAGAGACGTTGCTTTGCCAACAAAGGTCTGTCTAGTCAAGGCTATGGTTTTTCCAGTAGTCACGTATGGATGTGAGAGTTGGAATGTGAAGAAAGCTGAGCACCGAAGAATTGATGCTTTTGAACTGTGGTGTTGGAGAAGATTCCTGAGAGTCCCTTGGACTGCAAGGAGATCCAACCAGTCCATTCTAAAGGAGATCAGCCCTGGGTGTTCTTTGGAATGATAAAGCTGAAACTCCAGTACTTTGGCCACCTCATGCAAAGAGTTGACTCATTGGAAAAGACTCTGATGCTGGGAGGGATTGGGGCCAGGAGGAGAAGGGGACGACAGAGGATGAGATGGCTGACTCGATGGATGTGAGTCTGAGTGAACTCCGGGAGTTGGTGATGGACAGGGAGGCCTGGAGTGCTGCGATTCATGGGGTCGCAAATAGTTGGACACAACTGAGTGACTGAACTGAACTGAACTGATGCTATAGTGGGAGAAGGCAATGGCAACCCACTCCAGTACTCTTGACTGGAAAATCCCATGGACGGAGGAGCCTGGTGGGCTGCAGTCTGTCGGGTTACAAAGAGTTGGACATGACTGAGCAACTTCACTTTCACTTTTCACTTTCATGCATTGGAGAAGGAAATGGCAACCCACTCCAGTGTTCTTGCCTGGAGAATCCCAGGGACAGCCTGGTGGGCTGCCGTCTATGGGGTCGCACAGAGTCGGATGTGACTTAGCAGCAGCAGCAGCAGCAGCAGCAGCAGCAGCAGCAGCAGCAGCATGCTATAGTGTGACTATCATTCCTCCCCATCTCCAAAACCTCGGTCTAAAGGTTGTGTCCCTGGACCCCTTCTCCCCAGTCTGTCCTCTTCTTTATTGACCCCTGCTGTTACTGCCTCATCTACTCATCACTGATCTGCTCACCTATGCCGACGTTTCACTATGTTTACCTCTAGGCCCAACTTGTCCTTTGAGGATGCTGATAGCCTTCATTCCACAGTGTTTATCACCACGGGACTTACGTTTACTTACTTACTTGGTGGTTTCCTAGCATCCTCATCATGGTTTTTGTCTTACCCTCTGGATTAAAAGTGCCAGGAGGGCCGACACTTGTCTTGATTTTCTTCAGTCTTGTATCACCAGTGCCCAGAAAGCCAGGCCAAGTGGATAGCACCCCAGGACTATATTTCAAATGAATGAGTAATGAGTGAAGTTACATGATAGGGTTCTTTGTGTGGTTCATCAATCCATTAATTTATAGTTATTCAACAGCTAATCAGTGGTAATCTAGATCCTTTTAAGCAAGGCATATCCCATTGACATTATAACTTTAGGCGTGATGGGTAGGAAATTTTTATTGAAAAGATTTCACTTAATAATTTTAATTTTGGATGACTCTGGAATAGGCCAGAAGCTCAAGGATTCCTGTGAAATAAAGTGCTACCAGATTAGTACAGGAAAGGCCTTATTTATTTTAGCATTTTTAAAATTCTAAGTTGATAATGCTCTATGATATCTTATAGATTAACAGTAGCATTCCATGCTGCTGCTGCTGCTGCTGCTGCTGCTGCTGCTGCTGCTGCTGCTGCTGCTGCTGCTGCTGCTAAGTCACTTCAGTCGTGTCCGACTCTGTGCGACCCCATAGACGGCCGCCCACCAGGCTCCCCAGTCCCTGGGATTCTCCAGGCAAAAACATGGAGTGGGTTGCCGTTTCCTTCTCCAATGCATGAAAGTGAAAAGGGAAAGTGAAGTTGCTCAGTCGTGTCCGACTCTTAGCAACCCCACGGACTGCAGCCCACCAGGCTCCCCGGTCCCTGGGATTCTCCAGGCAAGAGCACTGGAGTGGGTAACATTCCATAGCATTTGTTGTTGTTACTGTTTAGTTGCTAAGTTGTGTTTCAACTCTTTGTGACCCCATGGACTTCAGCTCGCCAGCCTCCTCTGTCTCCTGGAGCAGAGTTAAATGAAAAGCTTGTTATAACTAATTACTGAGAAACAAATCAATACATTATTTACAATTGCAGTTCTGTTTAGACATTTACATGGCTGTGAAGAGTTGTTTATCACCTAGCATTAGCATTTTTTAAATGTACATATGGCTACTTAATGGTGTTGACTTTTTTAAAAAATCAGAATCATAATACAACTTATACACTTGGTATATAAATCATTATCTGCCTCTTCACTTTCACTTTTCACTTTCATGCACTGGAGAAGGAAATGGCAACCCACTCCAGTGTTGTTGCCTGGAGAATCCCAGGGATGGGGGAGCCTGGTGGACTGCCGTCTATGGGGTCGCACAGAGTCGGACACGACTGAAGCGACTTGGTGGCAGCAGCAGCACGCATCTTTCATGAGAAATCAGACTATGCTTCCTAGACGTTAGAATTGCCATTTGTAATTCGTATAACCTGCAGGTTGAATAATCTGTTGGTGTGGTTGATTTTATTTGAGTAAGCATGAGAGCAGAACTCTGCTTGGCCTGATCCATTCGTAGCTGCTCAAACAAAGGAGCTGTGTGGACAGAGCCCAGCCAAGCAGATGTCTTCAGAGCTCATGAGGTTTCACCGTAATTTTGAAAACCCATGGGTTATACTGTGGCGTAGCAGGAATTTATATAAAAGTTTCTACTAAATCTGACTGAGACAAAAATGTTTCTAAAACACAATGATTGAAGATGGTAGCAAACAGTGATCAAGGCCACTGAGGGATTGAGTAACATTAACTGAGAAAAACAGCAGCCTTGTTGATTTCAGTCATCACTTCTCATCTCTTCTCTTTTCAGTTTGTGACCACTTGCTCCGGAAAGGAAAAAACTAGGAGATATCAAAAGTATAATCCCTTAATATGGCCTCTGAATGACTGCTGCTTTACAGCTTTGCTCTTTCTACTGTTCTTTTCATCCGTGGGCCAGCTCACTTCTCTCTGGTTTACTAAAATTACAAGCAAGCGAGGAACTAGGCTGGCCAGTCAGTCATCCTTGGAATATTGAAAAGGTTAAGTCCATATATAATCCACTCAAGTTATTGATATGTGAAGCATGAAAATGTTGAACAGACTGACTTACAGCATGAACGGTAACAGAAACAGGAAGCGCCAGGAAGCTGTGTGGTCTTGAAAATGCTGCTGCAGGCTGGCGGGCTGGTGGGGTGTGTGGTCCAAGCTCCTCTAGCACGTGTGTGCTCAGCCATGTCCGACTCCCTGTGACCCCACGGACTGCAGGCCGCCAGGCTCCCCTGTCCATGGAATTCTCCAGGCAAGAATACGGGATGAACCAGTTGCCATTTGCTTCTCCAGGGATCTTCCCGACCCAGGAATAAAACCTGCGTCGCCAGCACCTTCTGCATTGGTCGGTGGGTTGTTTACCACTGAGCCACCTGGGAAACCCCTGAGCTGCTCTCATTTCAGTGCAAAGAATTGTAGCCTCTGCTCCCCGGGAAGGGATGCTATTGGGAGGCATTTTTCTTTTAGACTGGTAGTGTCAGCCTCATTACTATACTTAAAAAGGGAGTGTGCTGTTGCTCATTTTTTTAGAGCTTTATTGAAAATCAGCCTGGTTGTCTTGGTTTATTATGTTCCTGAGAGCAAAACACAAGCCTTGCATGACAGCTTCCCCAAGTCAATATTTGATCTTTGTCCCCTTCCAGGCACACAGCTCCTAAAGCCCTAGGGGGTTCCCAAATGATAAGAGTTTTCAGAGCATCCTTTGTTATAGATTTGATCTTTAGTCCAACGTTCCTGAAATAGTTCCAGGGGATAAAGGTAGAGGAGTATCCTTTGATATTCATAACAAGCCCTTTCAACCACACCTGATTTATGTTAATGAGATTATTTTTGGAAAGCCCCTAGAGAACCTCTGTAAGGATGGTTGCCAGGGAAACTGTCCATGGGATCATGTGATTAGATGGTCAGAATTTTCAGTCCAGGGGTGATAGAGGGATTCCAGGTCGTGTAACCCACCAAAGGCCAATAATTTAAGCAATTGTGCCTCCATAAAGAAGCGTCCATGAAAATCCTCATGTATGGAGTTCTGAGAGCTTCTAGGCTGATGAGCATGTGGAGGTGCTGGGAGGGCCACTTGCCCAGAAAGGACACGAAGCTCCGAGCCCCTTTCCCCAGACCTCACCCCGTGAATTTCTCCCATCCGCCTGCTCCTGAATGTATAACCTACTTAGTAAACTGTGTTCCTGAGCTTTGCAAGCTGAATGATTAACCCCAGGGAGGAAGTCCTGGGAACTTCCAGTGTATAACCAGTTGGTCAGAAGCACAGGTGACAACCTGGACTTTACTATTGACACCCGAGGTTCGGGGGTGGAGGGGGCAGGGTTGATCTATGGGACTGAACCCTGAATCTGAGGAGGGTTCGAAAATTGAATTGTGGGACACAGAGGACTGGAGAACTGCTTTTTGTAGGAAAAGCAGCCACACATCTGGGGTCAGAAATGAAACTGAAAGCGGCAGTAAAGCATGGAGGATGCAGCTGCTCCTTCACACACAGAGCACCCCAGTCCACCTCGTTACACTCAGAATTAGGTTTCTGCGTCCTCAGAAACCAAAATTCCGAGATACCTTAGGAGGAATAAAAAAGTCCTGTTCGGAGTTGAATCGTGCCCCCTCAAATGCCTGCAAACTTGACCTTATTTGTAAACAGAGTCTTTGCAGATGTAGTCAGATTAAGATGAGGTCATCCTGGAGGAGGGTAGGCCCAAATCCATCCTGACTGATGTCCTTGGAAAAGGAGATGCAGAGAGGAGAGAGCCCCTGAAGATGGAGCAGAGACCAGAGCGATGCCGCTGCAATCCAAGGACTGCTGGCGACCTCCAGGAGCTAGGAGAGCGGCATGGAGCAGGTTCTCTCCGACTCTGCAGAAGGAAAGGGCCCTGCCCACCTCTGGTTCTGGGGTTTCTGTCCTCTGGAACTGAGAGAGAATGGATTTCTTTTATTGTCAGCCCTCCAGTTTGCAGTTCTCTTGTTAGAAGAACCACAGGAAACTAACCATCTCCCTTCATTTTCTATCCCCTCCCTCAACTCTGCTTTGAGAACTGGCTTGACCAGACCAGGACATGAATATGGGCAAGGTGACCCCCATGTGCATAAAAGCTTCACAGTGAAACCCAAGGAATAGTCATTTTTTGAAAGTGGGGCTACAAGCCCTGCTGGTGATCTGGCTGCAGGAGAGAGGGTAGGGTGCTGACTGGTGTGTGCAGAATAGGTAGGCAAGGAAGCAGACCCATCAGTTCACAAGCAATCAACAGAGGGGCCACTGTGAAGCTGGGAGGGGGTCTTAGTCACAGACACCCATCCAGGTGAGGAGGGCTGGAGAACACGGGTGAGGCGGCCCACTGATCTGCCAGTAGAGGTCACAGTCACCACCACAGCTTTCTCCAAACCTTCCTGCTTCTGCCTGCTGAGCCCTGGTTATGGAGCCACACACCTGTCAGTGATTTAATCAATCCCTATTGCTCATGTTCTATGTGCCAAGCAGTTGTAAGAATAGGTGTTTTCCTTACATCATGGGCCTCTACAGAAGAAACCGTCATAGCTCTCATTACCAAGGGCCCTCCCGCATAGACTCTTAAAAACTGAAGAGAGAAAATTTGCTAAGAGTTGTCAGAGCCTGAGTATGTAAGCAGACAAGAATTCATGAGGCTTCATCTATTAACACATGGCATGTCCACGTGGTTTACCTTTTCAGTCGTCTTTATCAACCTTATAGCTTGCCCTGATATAGAAACACGCAGTGACTAACTTACGGTATCTATGGATCATTTTTTCTAGTACTCAATAACTTTGTTCATTGTTGTTCATATTTTTAGTAAGTGAGCAATTTTGCAGTATATTTAAAAGCATGTCAGAGCTTTTCTTTCTCTCTGTTTTTAATCTTCAGGTTAGATTTATACCAAGTTTCATGGAACTCTGATTTTTGAAAATGAAATTGAAATTGTCAGTTGTACTGATGCCTCTTTTTGTGTAAATGACAAACCTTGTTTCTTTAAAACAAAGGGTCTTATTTCTGGGCTAAAAGTCTTGGTTGAAAGATAGGATGATATTGATGCATTTTAATAAGTGTCTGCATATGTAATACCAAAGATTTATTCCCAGCTGAATGAGCAGGACTTATAACTGTGAGATGCATAGAAAACTAAGGCTAATGAATTAGGTCAGAATAAATTAAGAAAATGTAAATCAAATTCAAAAATTTCCATAAGCAATTTGTATTACACTTACTCATACATTCATACAGGAAGCAGTAGGTGCCCATAACACTTTTGAAGAAACCCTAACACCAGTACTTAACAGTATTTGATTCTCCGTGCTGGGGCATAAATAGATTGTCACGGTTTTTCCTTACTCCCACATTCGTTTTCTCTAATTATTGATGTAATACAAAATTTGAGAAATGAAAAAAAGTTTAAATACATAACAAAAATTATCCATGGATTTAGCTAACTATTGATATTCCTATGTCATTACTTCTCTTTTTGTTAACTAAAATAAAATGTAAAGCATACTGCTCATTCAGTCATTGATTTAGCCAACATATATGGTGCTGGAGAAGACCCTTGAGAGTCCCTTAGACTGCAAGGAGATCAAAGCAGTCAATCCTAAAGGAAATAAAGCCTAAATATTCATTAGAAGGAGTGATGTTGAAGCTGAAGCTCCCATACTTTGGCCACCTGATGGGAAGAGCCAACTCATTGAAAAAGACCCTGATGCTGGGAAAGACTGAGGGTAAAAGGAGAAAAGAGTGGCCAGGATGAGATGTTTAGATGACGCCACCGACTCCACGGACATGAACTTGAGCAAAGTCTGGGAGATAGTGAAGGACAGGGAAGCCTAGCGTGCCGGTCTCCATGGGATCATAAAGACTTGAATACGACTTAACAACTGAACAACAGCCACATGCCTGGGACCAGGCAAGCTATGAGGGATACCGGGATTAAGAGGACAGCCCATGAGCACAAGGAGCTCTTAGGTGCTGCCCTTAGGAAACCTCCTAATGATGGTGGAGAGTTCAGGTAGGAAAAAAAAAAATCAATTCAAGTAAGGGAGGGGAGAAAACCTTGCAGGCAGAGAGGGCTCCTGTGGGAGAGAAAAGGGAAGAAAGGATGAGATGACTGTGCAAAGCTTGTGGGACATGCAGACACACCCCTGTCCTGCCAGGGGACAGCCGGGAAGCCGAGGTCAGAGTGCGCAGCAACCAGCAGTTGTATTTCGTATGGCTAACTTTTCCTGATGCTTTTCTCTGTGGCAGGTTGAGTTGGGCTTGGAAAAGCTCAAACCAGAAGCCTCCCAGGGGCCCCTTCAGGACTAGCAGCTGCCGTTTCTCTGTGGCCAGACATTCTTTACTGATACTGATCCTAAGGAAACAGACATTTCAGCACACACAACAGACGCTGGCCAGTGGGGCTCATTCATTGGCTTCTCTCCCTCCCCCTAAAATGCAGCACGGAGTAAATTCTGCTTGTTACCCACCTACCCTGCTCTCTCATAGAAGTTGTGAGCCCTCAGATGACATGCAGCCACCCATGGCTGGCTCAGTCCACAGGTGGGGAAGGGGGGCTGGTGGTATAAACAGCGCCAGTTATCTGCGCCTGAGCCTCTCCCAGGAAGATCTTTGGGCTGTTTCCAAGTGTATCTGGTGGGATGGGAAAGAACGTTCTAACTCCTTCACAGCCAGAATGATGGACCCACGCTAGCATGCCAAGTACTCTTGTATTATTCAGAACAACGAGGGGAGTGTTTTCTTCTTCTTTAAGAAAATCCCAAAGCACAGAAAAATATAAAGGAAATTTCTGGAAAAGTCAGACTTTTTGAAAGGAAGACTGCCAACTTCACATGCAGTCTTTGTCACAATGTCACATTGATCTCCTCAGTCCCTTACTTAAATTCGATACCGGTAGACCCCATCTGTTGTTCCTGGAAAAGAAGAAAAAGCTCTATGGGAGTGTTGGAAGACTCAAAGACCCTACGGAGGGTCTCAAAAGAGACATCATTGCTTGTTCCCCACTTCACAGATGAAAAGACAGATGAAAAGAGGTCACAAGTGTGCTGTTTGACCCCAGCTGGGCAGCTCACTAGCCCTACAGGGATCAGACCCAAGCAGTTGGAGCATCTCTGCTCCATAGGCTGCCCCTGCCCCTGAGGTGGACCCTCGAGGCAAGAAATCGAATCTGCTGCAGGTGGGCCAGAGTGGGCAGAAGCCGGGCCTGAGAGAGGAGACAGGGGACCTTTACCTTGCAGAACCAGTGGTGATGCTGCCGGGGGCTGGCAAAGGGGTGAAGGCGAGGCTGAAGCAGCCTCTTCATTTCACTGTTTCGCATGTTGGATGTTTATGTAAGACTTAATTTGAAGGAAAGGTTCTCCTGCAAGTCCTGCTCTTGCTGCCGTTGTTACGTTTATACAACGTATATTCTGTGCTCAGTCGTGTCTGAGTCTTTGTGACCCCATGGACTGTAGCCCACCAGGCTCCTCTGTCCATGGGATTCTCCAGGCAAGAACACTGGAGTGGGTTGCCATTCCCTTCTCCAGGGGATCTTCTCAGCCCAGGGATTGAACCCAGGTCCCCTGCTTGGCAGGCAGATTCTTTACCCCTGCACCCCCTGGGAAGTACTTAAACATCACTGTTGTAGGTCAAATGTCCACTTTGATCTAAAGCACTAATGAGACCAGACGCCAAGAGACCGTTTGCTGTAGAAGGGACAGAGCTGGTAACCTAGCAGAGGCTGAGAGAAAGAGGAGTTCTAGATGAGGCTCTGTGTCCAGCCAGAACGTTGATGCTAGCGTGAAGACGCATTAAGTAATGTCAAGGCGATCAGATTTGTGAAGGTGGAGGGTGTCAGATATCTTCCATATGGAAGTAAATGTCTAGCTACCAAACAGTCGAGCAGTCAAGACAGCATGAGAGAGTCAGTAGGGAACCCTTTCCTTTTGAAGAATTATGTGTGTATTTATTTGGTCATGGCTGTACTGGGTCTTCCCTGCCGTGAGGGCCTCTTTCTAGTTGCGGTGGTGAGCAGGGGCTTCTCTTCCTAGGGTTGCTCGTTGCGGTGGCTTCTCTGGGCTCAGAGCATGGGGTCCAGAGCACGTGGGCTTCAGCAGGTGCGGCTCTCAGGCGCTGGAGCACAGACTGCTAGTTGATTTCTGCAGCACGTGGGATCTTTCTAGACCAGGGATTGAACCTGTGTCTCCTGCATTGATAGGCAGATTCTTAACCACTGAGCCACCAAGAAAGCCCGGGACCCCTTTCCTTTTGAGGGTCTACATATGCAGACCTCGTGTGGTAGACACATTTGATGCTTCCTTGCATGTCAGCCTCGAGTACCTGGTCTGTGCACCCAGAGAACCTTTTAGCCTTTTCATCAGCAAAGACAAGAGCTCACTTAGAAACGTGAAGTAGTAAAGGTTTCTTTGAATATGTTCTCGTTGTTTAGAAAATACATCAGAATGTTTCATGGTTATTTAACTGAACCCTTTTTTTTTCTAGTTTATGGATTTTAAAGTCATTTTTTGTTTTTTGTTTTTTTTTTATTACAGTAAGCTGAAAGAAATTTTCTTCAACCATTTTACTGAAAGTTTTACTTTAAATTAACTGACTTGTTTTAAAACCCAGAAAATTGCCTGTGTTTGGAGATCTGTCTGCCAATTTATGGACAATCCAGTTTGTAGGTTTTGACGTATGAAAGTTGTCCTGAGTGCCTTTGTTTTGACCAGTCACAATGTGATTTTCTACTCCAGGCTTTTTTGTTTTTTCCCATCTAGCTTTGGTGGTAGGCTGTATCTTGAAGGATACTAGCTCTTAGAAGTGGTCGTAACTATAAATAAAGCCACAATTTCTTGAATAGCCTCACTGTACTCAGGCAATAGCCTGGCCATTTAGAAAGCCTGAAAGAAGCCACTTTACTCTCTGTTGACAATTGAAACAAATCAAACATTCTTCACTTAAATGCTGCTTCTACACTGCTCTCCTTTAACTGTCAGATCCTCCATTTCTTTTGCTCCGACCGTCTCTACCTGAGAAATTTAAACTGTGGCAAGGAGCTGTATCTCTTTTCTTTCTCTGCAAAGGCCACATCTGTTGGAGCTGCTCGTGGCTCTGCCTCTGCTGGGCTCCTGTGGTTGCTTTAAACAGCCTGTTCAGTGGGTGATAGACCCAGGCCGAGCCAGCCACCCTCTAGCTCCTGAGTGCCATTCCCCCAAGAAGCCTCCTTTCCAGGGGCTGACTTATAGCAGCAGGGGCAGAATTTGTAAGCTGTTTTGAGAGAAGTTTGAGGGTAATGATGAGGTGAACATTGGGAAGTGACTGCTGTAGATGAAAAGTGTTGGCATAACTGCTGTAAACACTACTTTTATTTGATTATTAAATTTATTGGGAGGGGATTAGTTTCCCCCAATAAAAGATGCTTGCTCCTTGGAAGGAAAGCTATGACAAACCCAGACAGCATATTAAAAAGCAGAGACAACACTTTGCTGCCAAAGGTTATTACTATTTGACACAGTACGATGTATATACCATATATTATGTACCACCCATAGCAGGGTCTAGTCTGATTGTATTTAGCTGGAGTTAAAATTGGTCTTTCTCTGTTCTTTCTCTAGTATTAATAATCTAATACTATAGTCAAAGTTTTTCCAGCATAAAGCATAAAGAAGGCTGAATGCCGAAGAGTTGAGGCTTTAGAATTGTGATGCTGGAGAAGACAGCTAGGAGATCAAACCAGGCAATCCTAAAGGATATCAACCCTGAATATTCATGGGAAGGATTGATATTGAAGCTGAAGCTGCAATACTTTAACCACCTGATGGGAAAAGCCAACTCATTGGAAAAGACCCTGATGCTGGGAAAGACTGAAGGCAAAAGGAGAAGAGGGTGGCAGAAGATGAGATGGTTGATGGCATCACCAACTCAACGGACATGAGTCTGAGCAAACTGCGGGAGATAGTGAAGGACAGGGAAGCCTGGTGTGCTAAGTCCATGGGGTCACAAAGAGTCAGACATGACTGAGGGACTGAACAACAGGAAAGATTAGTGCCCCGGGCCTGACGGATTTTTTGGAGCCAATTTTCCCCATCCCCAGGCTCTGCTCTGTGCTGTTGTTAACCGCCCTCTTCTGGGCTGCTTGTCTTCTCCACGACCTGCCCTCTCCTTGCAGAGCCAGCCACTGAGAGCTTGCAGTCTCCTAGAAAGAAGGAGGCAGAGAAAGAATAGAGAAAGCCCAATTTTAACTCCAGTTAAATACAATGGAATAGTATTATTTAAAATCATAAATAATGAGTCATTTGCATTTTCATGAAAATTATTACTTTTTAAATACATTAACCCAACTTGAAGATAAGAGCTAATATTTCTGACTCATCTGGCGACAAAACTTGTGTGGCCCGAACATTTTGATGGCAGAACCTTTTGTACACCCATGTGATGCTATTTATACCCTTACTTTATCCCACTACATATGGATATTCATGTATTTCAGTGCAGATACATTCACGAATTAGATTAGACCCTGCTATGGGTGGTACATAATATATGGTATATACATTGTACTGTGTTCCTAAAATTTGAAAAATTCTGAAACCCAGGATTTCAAATAAGGAATTCAAAGCTCCAGTACTTTGGCCACCTGAGGTGAAGAGCCGACTCATTGGAAAAAACCCTGATGCTGGGAAGGATTGAAGGCAGGAGAAGGGAACGACAGAGGATGAGATAGTGGGATGGCATCACCAACTCAGTGGACATGAGTTTGCACAAACTCTTTGAGTTGGTGATGGACAGGGAAGCCTGGTGTGCTGCAGTCCATGGGGTTACAAAGAGTCGGACAAGACTTAACTACTGAGCCACAGCAACAATGAACCTGCATAATCATCGTCCCATTATGGGAGCACGCAGTGGTTAGGGACTTAGCCGAAGTGCATATCTCGGGGTAGAGCTGGGGTTCAGCTCCCAGAATGCAGAGTGGCCACCCCCTGCCCACCACTGTGTGTTCCTGTCCACCACCAGCCAGCCCACCCCCTGCTGTTTTAAGACAGACAAAACCACCACCCATCACTTCTCCACAAGCAACAAAACCCACCTCCATTTCAGTCACTACGGAAGATACTAGCATGAATTAGAACTGGCAAACGGATGCACGTACTAGTTAATGGATGAAGTAACAATCTGCCATCTGGGGTAGCACGAGCCGAAGAGGTACTGTCAGATTAAATTTCATTGCAAAGCCGCGCATTGCTCCTCAGAACTTCTACCGTTTGCATTTTTTAAAGCTTTCTATTCCAGCTCTTTTGGCTTACTGAAGGGCTTTTTTGGCCAACATTTTCCACTTTCCCTCTGTACAGCTCTTTCATTATGCTTTCACATGGAAATGCAATACTTCTGTTTTTAAAAAACTTATTTGTTTGTACCACGTAAGTATGCTCAATACTTAAACATATCTCTCAGACACTGTTCTAGATGCTGAAGACACAGCATAAACAATGCAATGTCTCTGCCTTCATAGCGCTTACACTTTGGTAGTAAAAATGAACAATAAATTAATAAAGAAGTAAATATACAGTAATCACTTTGACTTTTCACTTTCATGCCCTGGAGAAGGAAATGGCAACCCACTCCAATATTCTTGCCTAGAGAATCCCAGGGACAGGGGAGCCTGGTGGGCTGCGTTCTATGGGGTCGCACAGAGTCGGACATGACTGAAGCGACTTAGCAGCAGTAGCAGCAGCAGCAAGTGAGATGGCAAGTGCTGTGAGACAAGCTAAAACAGATATGGGGGCTGGGCCGTGTAGCATTGGAGAGAGGCATTCCTGTATTATATAGAGTCATCGCAGAAGGTGTGTATGAGATGATATTTGAGCAGAAATCCAAAGGGGTGAGCAGCCATGGGGGAGGGGATTTCTAGGCCGAGTGAACAGCAAGTGCCAATGTCCTGAGGTAGCACCAAGCTCTCTGACTGCTTTGAACAAACAGCAGTGAGTTCAGTATGGCCAGAGTAGAATGTGTGAGAAGATCTGAGAGTGGGCAACCACAGATGCAGACATGAGGTTCAGAGGGGCTTACTGGACTGTATGAGGCTCTTGGCTTGTACTTTAAATGGGATGAGAAGGAACTCAGGGTTCTAAACAAGGAAGTCACATAGGCCTTAAGAGATAACTGTTTTGAGAACAGTCCATGGATGGAATTCATATGACCACACAAATCAGCTGTTCTAATCCACATCAAAGGCGGCAGTGGTTCCACCGAGGCAGCGGTGGAGGGGCCAAGGAAGTTTCTGGATACGGTGAGATACCTGCAGTGAGATGAAGAAGAGTCACAGATGGCGCCAGGGAAGCTGGCACGAGGAACTGGAAGGCCAGGGTGTCGGTCAGTGAGACAGGGAGGCTGTGAGGGGACCAGGTTAGGGTAAAAAGAAAAAAATCTATAGTTTGAGATTCAATTTTTGAGCTGAAATGAGAGGCAAGCAGGTGGATATTCTGAGATCTCTGGATGATATCAAGCATTGCCATGAGCAGCAAACAGTGGTGGGTGCAGGTGTGAAGGATAGATGAGATCCAGAAGGGAGTGAGCCTAGAGCAAAGACGGGGGCTGAGGCCTGTGCCTGGAGTGCCAGCCGTCTAGACCTGGGGGGTGAGGGAGCGTCAGCCAAAGTCAAGGGTTGAGCTGGAGAGAGACGGCAGGCCAGAGAAAGTGTGGCCCCTGACCACCTACAATGTATGTTTTCCTCTTTCCCCAGCCAAACCCTCTTTTGGAAACATCCCGTACCTGTCTGCATGTCCAGTCCACCTCTTTTTCCTTTCAGATCCTCAGCCTTTTATCTTTCACCTTCACGGAAATTCCTTTTAGTTTTAGCGAGCCCCATTTTTCCTTTGAAACTTTTCTTTTTTTTTTTTTTAGAAGTACCCTCTCCTTTCACGTTCCATAAAGACTGGAATAACCCCCAGCCCTCAGGAGTCCTGAGCTGTCGCGGGAGCCTCTGGTTCCCCATCTCACTCTGGTCCTGCACTGAGATCATTTGGTTCATCCCAAGGTGGCAGCCGTGGCGTGCCCTGGGCCAGACGCTGGTGCAGTTCTGTGATTGCCCTGCGCGAGAGTTCGGCCACAGTGACCCCTGAAATCAAGCAAACCAGCTTGTTGGCACATGGTAATGCCCTCCGTCCACTATCCTACTAATGAAATAAGCTGGGACTGGGGCTGTGGCAGCAGTAGCATCACTTTTTGAGACCTCGCTATGCCCCACTTGCATCCGTTGTCTGACATGACTGTTAGAAGCCCTCTGACCCAGCGTCGTTATTCCTGGCAACCCCCCTAACCAGGTGACACAGTGGCAAAGAACCCACCTGCCAGTATGGGAGACACAGGCTCATCCCGGGTCAGGAAGATCCCCGGAGAAGGAAATGGCAACCCACTCCAGTCTCCTTGCCTGGAGAATCCCATGGACAGAGGACCTTACCACCCAAGTAAATGTGGATACTAAGCAGTGCTTGAATCATTGTAGTGCTTGAATCGTCGCTTCTTTCCAGAAGAGGAACAGAGGCTCGGAGAGACTAACTCAGAACCTGCCAAGGTCACACAACCAGTGGTGACAGAGCTGGGATCCAGTCTTGGGCCTCAAAGACCCTGTCTTTCAGACCTTGACCTACGTGGCCTCACCTCACCTGCTCTGGCGCAGGAGTCTTCCTAGTCACTGTAGCAACACCACCCCCACCCAGGACCTTCCCCAACAAGAGTCCTCCCCTGCCCATCCTTCACAACAGCTCAGTGTTTGTGCATACTTGACCTTGTTCTGCAAGCTCCACAGGGAACTGGCCTTCCAGAAGGAACAGACAGCACCGCGACTCCCTCATGGCAGCTTAGACAAAGTGAACGTGTCACTCGCTGCCTGGTTTACCCTTCCCCTCCCATGACTGCTGATCCTTCCATTCTCCGAGTTTGCAATTGTCAGACAAATCTACACTGTGGTTTCAGCTACATCAAGTTCTATATTCTCTGCAAGCTACATAAATGTTGATTCTGCTTAAAGCATTCTGCTTTATGTGGCTCTGAGTAAATGGCACTTATTATTCAAGGGATAAGTGAAATGAAAGTGAAAGTGTTAGTTGCTCAGTCATGTCTGACTCTTTGTGACCCCATGGACTGCAGCCCGCCAGGCTCCTCTGTCTATGGGGTTCTTCAGGCAAGAATACTGGAGTGAGTAGACATTCCTTTCTGCAGGGGATCTTTCAGACCCGAGGATTGAACCTGGGTCTCCTCCATTGAAGGCAGATGCTTTACCATCTGAGCCACCAGGGAAGCCCTATTCAAGGTGACTGAGGTGTAACTGTCCCCTCACTGATATAGCATATAACACTTAGAGCATTTATGCTGTGTCACATGTGTCAAAAAGAATTATATAATTCCATTCCCATCATAGAGGCCCAAGTCTCCTTCTCTGAGGAATCTTACCCTCTCTTTTTGAGCCTCGTACAATGTAGGTGACACTAAAGATACATGACATGTGTCCATTGAATTCAACAAACATGCAGAGACATAGACTCCAGGGCAGCTTCTGTGCCAGGCCAGCCCTGGGGTTCTAGGGACTCAGCCTTGGATCCCCTTTAGTCCTCAGTCATCTGTTCTTCCATGTCCCCTGAAACATGCCTGGAGTCTTCTAGACCAAGGAATTCATGGATGAAGGAGGAATTGTCACACATAGATTTTTAACAGTACATAGACAACACAAGAGATTAAGATAGGGACCACTTTAAAAACAACTCCACGCTCTTGACATTTGCATGCTTTATTTGATCATAAAATAGAGTTTTATGACTATCTTAGATCACATCACCTTCCTGGTGAGTTTTTCTTTAACTTCTGCTTCTTAATGATGAGATAGTTGTAAAGTTTGAGGAACTACACACAAACCTGTTATTAAACAAGTCCCCAAGTTCCTCCTATGGTAATTTTATGTACCCATAAAGACAGCCAGTGATTTGTAACAGTTTGTACCCAAACTAATTAAAACTATGACCTTTCTCCAAATCCTGATGCAGAGGCATTTCTGAATTTCCTGAAAGCACACTCTCCAGCTGTTATTGTTCTTGGAGACATGTTTCCTCTGGTTGACTTTTCAATGATTTCTAGCCTTAAATGATTAACTTGGCTGCTGGGTTGTAAGTCACTTGACTCAGGGGTGATAACTGTGGTTGAAAGAACAGCAAAGGAAAACCATTTTCTCTTCATTGAAAGGTGATGCTATCTTAGGTAGTAATTTATCAACTCTTCCAATTAATGGAACATGGCTCGTGAATAATGCAATTATTCTTTTGATTAAAGTCATCTCAAAAAGAAATTGCATTTCTGAAAAAAATTACAGTTTGGTATACACACTTCCTTTTGTTGATAGAGTTTATCATTCAGGATAAATGAAAATGAGAAACCTCTGGGTTGTGGCCAAAATATGTGTGATACCCTTTTAAAATGTGAATACTTTCAACCAGCGAACGCATTTCTAATTAATGCTTCATGCTGGATGGAAAACCATTTTATTTTCAATGGCTAAGCAGGTTGTGTCAAGAAACAGTAAGAAGAGTACATACTCCCAAACCCTCAAACTGGCAGCTTGTTAGGAATTTGGAATGTCAAAAGTATCGGAATGGAGTTCTACCTCCTCAGAAAACACAACAGTTGTTTGAGGGGTTTGCAGAACATAAGCTGCTGGGGCAGAATGGCCAGCCTGTGTCCATGGGATGCTACTGGTGGAGAGGCGCCCTCAGGCAGGGCTCTGCAGGGTCTTCTAAAGATGCTTAGTGGTGTTCCAGGAGCAATGGGAAGCCACTAGGGAATTTTAAAGAGGTGTCTTAATCCTGTTTGCCTTTTAAAAAGTAAGTATTATGTCTACTATGTGGAACCATGTCCACCCAGAGGTCAACTAGAAAGAAGTCTATCCCAAAAACCTATGTGAGAAGTGGTGGCATGGGGTTCTAGAGCTTGGTAGCCACAAGGACAAACTGACTGGTCAATCTGTGGGGGAAGGACAGAGCTAGGAGGTAAGATGGTGTTCAGGGGTGTGGATTTAGCATTTGGATAAATCAGGATGACCTTGACTGAAGATTAAGCAGAATGAAAATATGGAGAACCATTATGAACTCCACTTTGGACTGAATTTGCAGTATCCAAACTGTGCCCCAGTACAAACGTGGCGTGGGCTTCCTTGTATATGGTTGGTGATTTGCATGTGCTTGCTCAGTAGTTAAGTCATGCCTAATTCTTTGTGACCCCATGGACTGTAGCCCACCAGGCTCTTCTGCCCATTGGATTCTCCAGGCAAGAATACTGAGGTGGGTTGCCATTTCCTCCTCCAGGGGATCTTCCTGACCCAGGGATCAAACCTGCATCTCCTGCATTGGCAGGCATATTCTTAACCACTAAGCCACCTGGTTAGTAACCAAATATTTATTTAGAACCTTTCTAAAAACCATTCTAGGTCAGAAGAACAAGCCTTATGAGCCCTGACTTGTAGTTAACTTACATTCACATTTGCTACTTTAATTTGATCCTAAAACAGGATTTTAGAATTATCTTAAAATACTGCATCACCTTCCTGATGAGTCTGAGAGAGGAGAGGAGAAATAGATATGCAATAAACACATGAACAAATAAGATAATTTGAGATGCCAGTGAGCATTTGGAGGAGCTCAATTAGGGCACTTTGGCTGAGGGTAACCAAGGAGCGGGGGATGGCAAGTTGCTTGACCAGGTTCAGGAGAGGCCTCTGTGGCCCTGGCTGGGATCTGGAGTTCAGATGACTGATCACAGCTGGACATACAGCTTTGTAGCCATCGTGATGAAATCTTAATTCCTGGACTGGCCAGGTTCATCACCGGAGCAGACCCTTCATGATTTTGGAGGAGGGAGGAAAATCAAAGCCAAAGCAACAGCTGTATAATCAGAGCATTAGTTCAGAAGCCCTGAGTGTCTGAAACAGGGGAGGAGAGCATGGTGAGAGCTACAGTTAGGTAGCTGGGAAGTTTCTAGAGAGAACCCAGAGGCGAGGCAGGACCCACAGTGTAGCATTCCTGCTCCTCACTCCCTCCCCGAGTATTTTACTCTTTGACACAATATTTAAACAACAGGTCTTATTTCCAAATACCTTCTGCCCACAATTTAATATTTTGAAGTTGGAAAATATTTGAAGTGGAAAAAACAGCTCCAAATTTATCTGAGTCACCACTAGCCGCTTTTGGAGACAGAGGTCTATTTCCACTCCTCTCCTCAGACTAGAAAGCTGCTTCTTCACACACGGCTTATTCCAGAGGCCACCAGGCCGGCGCTTCACTGCTTTCTGATTTATACTACACATAGGAATCCCTAAGTGGGACTGAAATATTCATGTGTGTGATTGAGTGAGGGCATGTGTGTGTGTGTGTGTGTGTGTGTGTGTGTGTGTGCACGTGCGCGTGCTCGCTCATGTGTGTGGTCTGAACCGGAAGGCAACCATCAAGGTGTGAAAACTCACTTACCTCTGACAAGCTGCCATTTTCTCTCAGCGGCAGACCTAGTCAGTCCAATTCAGTAAACTCAGTTTAATGAACTTTTAGCCACCTCAAGCTTGAAGCTTAGTCTCTTTATGATCATATCTAGTTGACTCAAGTGGTGTCACTTTCCTTGTGGTCCACAGTTTGAAGCATTTCTCTCTGGCTAGGCAGGGGCCCCGCCCCCTCAGGCAGGGGCCCCGCCCCCTCAGGCAGGGGCCCCGCCCCCTCAGGCAGGGGCCCCGCCCCCTCAGGCAGGGGCCCCGCCCCCTCAGGCAGGGGCCCCGCCCAGGGGGATGCAAGTGCAGGCGGAGGGCTGGGCGCACCAGGGTCACTCTACGGGACTGGTGCTCGGAGGTGGCGAGGCGGCGTTGGGTCGTGAGTCTGTGGTGACTTCACTTGTCTGTTCTTGGGGAGTAGAGCGCCTCCTGTTGGTCATCCTGAGCAGCTCACGTGATGGTTTCTGCCTGCCCAACTCACAGCTCCTGTTGTCCGGGTTTCCAGCCAGGCACCCCCTCTTCTGACCGGGCCCCTGCCGGGGCTGTGGTATGATGACCTGCAGCCTTCTCGGGCTCTCTCTCTGGGCCCTGGACACCCCCAGGCCCCAGCCGGGCTGGCCTTTGCTGTGCAACCCCTCTGGGCTCGCTGACCCTTTGTCTTCTCCACAGTTCCACATGGAATACAGACTCATGTAAATGAGCTGGGCATTTTCCTAATTTTGCATCAGAAGAAGCAATTTGCCTAAGTCCTACTCTGAGGTATCCAAAAATGTGCCTGCTAGGAGTTCTCTAAGAAGCTACCTCCTGCCCGAGTGTCCTGTCGGAGAGGAAACAGGTGGCTAAGCACTGGCCTTTCCTCCCTGGCTCTGTGTCCAGTTCCGCCGGCGGGGAGGGACATCGCTTCCGTGTCATCCGGCCATTTCCCCTAATCTCCCCGCCCCCTCCAGGAAGTGCCGTCTGCCCTCCTTTTCTCTGGAGCAGTGATATCAGAAGGGCTTCAGGGGCCCAGGATTTCCTGTTTATCAGAATTCGCGGGTGCTTAGTGTTCAGTCGTGTCCAGCTCTTGTGAGTCCATGCACGGTAGCCCGCCAGGCTCGTCCGTGGGATTCTCCAGCCAAGAATACTGGAGTGGGTTGCCATTTCTTCCTCCAAGGGATCTTCCCAGGGATCAAACCTGCGTCCACTAGTAGTGTAAACTGGTAGAGCCACAGGTTTGCAGATGGAACCTGCCCAAGTGCAAAGGGAAAGGAGTGCGGTCGAGTTTAATGAAAGCGACTCTGGATTTAAGAAAGTTGTTAAATTGTTAATGACTTCACTTTTTTTGCTTTTGTTTTCTTTCTCCTGTTTGTTTTAACCGCATCTTATTCAATTATCTAAATAACGTCTGAAGCAGATAACAGGTATTGACTGGGTCCAGTTTCGTGTCAGGCGCTATGGCCCCAGTGTGTCCCTTTGGCACTTGTTATAACACTGATGATGAAGAACTGAGTATAAATGTCAGTCGGCCATGATTGCTGCACATTGCTCTATCTCAGAAACCTGGATTGTAGTTCAGATGTAACGATAAAACTAGAAAAAGACTTAAAGCAACATAACCCCCCAGATCTGGACCCAGGTGCCAAGATTTTCTTACGTTAATATCGTAGTGTATTCTATTTGATAGGCCTTCATTAGTGATTGATAATTCAGTGATGATATCACGTCCCTTTTACCCAGAAGGGCATTCTGAGATAGCGTTCCAAGTACCTTCGGAGGCCGACTTTGGTCCCCATCTCCTGCCTCGAATTTTCTTCTGACATTGATACATTAGTCCTATCTGTCACCAGCCTGGCTTTCTGGGATATAAATGATCCTGTCCTTAGATATACACGTATAACAAAAGCAGCATTTCCTGGCAAATGTAACGCCGCCTCTGTTTCATGCTCTAAGTGATTGAGATGCTTTGGGGTAGATGTCTGCATAAATTAAAACACTGCTCTCTGAAACCCTACCAGTCAGTCAGATTGATGATGCCACAAGAACAAGTTGACTCAGGGTAGGATAATAAAATGAGGGATGGAAACGATTTGTAAATTGCTTGGAAAAAAGTTGCCGAGTGTCGTGAATTCTGTGCTTAAAGAAGCATCAAAATGTGCAAATGTGTGATGATGTATGTCTTCATGTATAACCCAGATGACAATGGTGTGGGTTTTATTAAGCCTGTATTACATGATGGAGAGACAGATTACCTTCGGCTTCTGCCTGTGGGTCAAAGCTCAGGGCTCTTGGTAAATGTGTATGATTTATAGAAGAAAAAGTACTTTGAGACAACTACAATCTCTTTTGAGAAGAAACTTTTTGCAGTGTTTAATTTAGGAATGAACTTTAAAAAGGGACATGGACTTAGGAAGTACTGAGAGGTTTTTAATTACTGACAAGCTGCCCAGTATCATGGTTGTCCTCTGAGCAAGGCTTACTAACTGTCAGTCCTTCCAGGGCATTTTCATCCTTCTCACAGCCATGGACAGAAAAAGGTCACTGTGTGAATGTGTATCAGATGAACCCTGACAACATCAAAGTGGAAATGCCTGAGTGGCTGGAGAGTGGTGCTTCTCAAAGGAGATTCTGCCTAAGAGTCATTTCACAGTCTTAGCAAATGCAGGTTTCTGGGAACCAGCCTGGGAACTTACTCAGTAGGAACTCCCTAGTTACCAACCACCCGGGTCACTCCGTCACACTTGGAGAAGTCATTTCAGAGAGTTAGAGACATCCTGGCGCCTGGTACCTCCTGGGACCAGGAGGAGCTCAGGTGATTAGTCGGAATAGAGACAGAAACATCCCCAGAGGATCAAGTACCTTTGATTTCCTGGTGTTGACCCCACTAATTAGAAGCTAATTAGTACCTTCCAAACACAGACATTAAGTATCTACTTACAGTGATAAATGTTAGATGTGTAGGTCTTGATTAAACCTAAACCTCTTTTCATAAAAGATAAGCATTAGATTTTCCTGTGATAAAGCAGTCTTGATTGTTTGTCTTAAATGTAATCTATTGGGTATAGCGCTGGTACATAGGAAAATATAACGAGAGTACAGATTACCAAGGTCATGAAGGAGATTTTAATATAACGAGTATACTGTGCAATGAGTTCAGGATGTGAAACACAAAAGGTAGCAAACCCTTGAAAACGGTCCATAGTTACCACTGGAAAGAGCCGTCTGAGGATGATCTGAGAACTCAGGGAGGCGGGATGCACACGCCCCTTGGTTGTGCGCAGATTATCTGAATTCAAGGCCAGACACCGTAATAGGGCCAGTTCATGCACGGCCGCTAACAGACAACAGACTCCACAAATTACTAGGTTTATGAGGTGTAAGGGATACACCAAAATGCCATACTGGTCATATTATAAAACAAAGTGTGAATGCCTAAAGAGCCTATGTAAAATGACTTGAATATTCACAAGATAAATCTCCCTCACTCTCTTTCTCTCTCTCTCTCTCTCTGTTTCTGCAGATGACACTTAAAGTTTCATGGCATGAACTTGCTTGTTACATACGTTGATTATGGGGAGCAGAGGAGGGACAAATGCATTAATAAAGCATGCTGGGCCATTCAGAGGCTAAGTAAATAAGCTCACCTTAAGTTATAAATGCCTGGAAGGTTATTCATTATCATAAAAAATTAAGAACTATATTTTTAGTCTTTCATCAGATCCATTTAATTCTCTCTCTCCTTGGACAAAATCCTAAAGCATAGCTAGTGAAAAGTAAACCATCCCACAGGTTAGTGGCTGAAATGAGAAATACATTGTGCTCAAGGACCCTGTGGGTCAGGAATCCAAGCAGGGGACAGGGAACAGCTGGTCCCAGTTCCGTGTCATCTGGTCCTTATCTGGAAAGACGTGAAGGCCAGGGGCTGGTGTGGTCTGGAGGCATCTTCCTGGTGGGTCTGACTGGGGGCTGGAACACCAGCAGTGGCCCCTCTGTGTCGCCTGGGCTTCCTCACAGCACAGTGCCTGAGTTCCCAGATGGAACCTCTCAAGGGAACGAGGTGGGTGTGTGTGGTATGTTCATGATCTTAGTCTTGGAAGCCCTGTTGCATCGCTGCCCTGTAACTGTTGGTCAAGTCCATCACAGAGGTTCCTGCCTGGGTTCAAGGAGAGAGGACATATGCCCCACCATTCAGGGGGAGTGTCAGCGTGACTTCCTGAGATGAGTATTGGACATGAGAAGCACTGTAGCAGCCATCTTTGGAAAAATCTCTTCTGGTGTGATATAATCCTTCCGATCAATATTCAGGGTTCAACAGAAGTACATAGAAATACATACCAAATGCTTTCCGCCACAGGTCAAAATAAAACATGTACTGTTTTTATTTTATATACACTCATGTCACAAACAGTTCGGTTCAGTCGCTCAGTCGTGTCTGACTCTTTGCGACCCCGTGAACCACAGCATGCCAGGCCTCCCTGTCCATCACCAACTCCCAGAGTTCACCCAAACCCATGTCCGTCAATTCGGTGATGCCATCCAGCCAACTCATCCTCTGTCGTCCCCTTCTCCTCCTGCCCCCAATCCCTCCCAGCATCAGGGTCTTTTCCAATGAGTCAGCTCTTCACATCAGGTGGCCAAAGTATTGGAGTTTCAGCTTCAACATCAGTCCTTCCAATGAACACTCAGGACTGATCTCCTTTAGGAGTGACTGGTTGGATCTCCTTGCAGTCCAAGGGACTCTCAAGAGTCTTCTCTAGCACCACAGTTCAAAAACATCAATTGTCCTGTGCTCAGCTTTCTTTATAGTCCAATTCTCACATCCATACATGACCACTGGAAATACCATAGCCTTGACTAGACAGACTGTCACAAACAGAAAGGCAGCCAATCACTCAACCTTTTCTTTAGGCCAAAGGCACTTACTTTTTCAAGCACTGTTTGTCACATCAGGACAATAATGAGTCAAGTGCCACTGATGGAGGCACCCGGGTCAAGCACAGGGACACCAAGTGCATTGTGAATGTCCTCTCCTAGGGGACCAGGAATAAAGTCGGGGTCAGTCTATGCAAACTTGAGTCAGATGGCTTCCAAACCTTACCCTCTAATTTTGAGAAGAATTATCTTAGTAGTTTTCTACCATTTTCCCAGGTTGGAACTGGTTTTGGGTAATTTGACCAACTGTGTCATGCTCTGTGCTATTACCTTATAGTAATTAAACTCATAGGTATGAATTAAGTTGCTTACAAACTCCCAGCTACTATATTTTTAAAAATCCCTGAAGAAAGTCGTATACACAGTTAAGCTTGCGCAGAAAGGGTAAAATTTAGTTTCTAAACAGATTGCTTCTTTCCTGGGAGGCGTGGCTGTTGATAGTTATGTATATTTTCAAGTTCTCAGGTGGTTCTCTGGCTGTGCTTTTGGCTCTAGGCCACGCTGACAGCCTACCAAATGTGTTCTAGACTGAGCTCAAATGCTGGAGTTTAGTACAAAGGGTCTTTGATCTGCTGCAGACACCTGAACCTACGCTTGAAATGCAAATAATGGTTTTTCATGCGGTGAATTTCAAAGGCGAACGGAAGCCATCTCAATCCAGAGAACGAACTATACATACAGTTAAAACAGAAGGCTGAGGGAGGGGTGGTTTATCATGGCCACCCTTCAGAGCGGGGGCAGCCCTGCTTCTTTCAGTGGCGAAACGCGTTGATAATGACGAGCCACAGCCCTGACCCTGTGGACAGTGGCAGGGACATCTGCAGGCTATTCTTCGCCCCTCAAGCGTGAGTGTAAGTGTGCGTCCTCTCCCCCAGTGCTTCATTAACCGCTGCTGGACACGGACCCTTGCCCTGTACGTCGATCGTTTGTACACTGAGATAATGGGCAGAAGCGATGCATATTCATCAGTTCCTTCCTGGCGGATCAAAACCGTGTCCACATCCTGCTGAGCTGCTTGACTTTGGGGCCTTTGTTACCATTTCACAACCTGAAAATGCATTTTGGTCCCACCAGTGGTCTATGTGAGTTTAAAAATAATAGTAAGCCAAAACCACAATTACCTTTGACCGCTGTCCTTGAAGCAGGACCACGTGGGGATCTCAGAGTATGATCTCGCCTTGTCTCCACCTGATAACCCCTCGCATGGTGGAGGACCAGAATGCTTCAGAATTCAGCATTTCTACCCATCCTGAAATCCTGAGCATCATATGGGTAATAGAAGTCAATGTAAACAACAAATGGGGGGGGGGGGAAGGAATGCTTGTTGAATTGATTTTATGCCAGCAAATCACATAACATATTAGTTTCCTAGAAGCATGAAAATATCAAGATCTTTACTGCTCAATTTAATTATGCTCTTTGCATGCTAACTCTAGCTTCTTAAAAAAAGAAATGATCCAGAAGGATTAAAATTAAAATACATATTTTTTCCTAATGCTAAAATCATTTCTGTGACACGATGTGCTTAACACTGAGGAAAATAAAGAAAACAGAATTCTGTTCCAAGATAGAAAGTTCTAGAACATTAGCAAACGTCCTCATTTAGACGGCTAATATGTTCTTCTCAATGATATTTTGAGAATGCTTGTATCAGCACACCCCAAATTGGAAAACCCTTCCTATTTATATTGACTGAAAATGTTGACAAGGAATATATTCTCTCTCTGGGCTTATCCCTGCTGTAGCCTTCAACACAGGCGGTTTGTGCTGGCACAAGGATTTAATTGACTGAACCGTCATGTTGGCTCGTCTTGTCATCTCTGCTCACTTTGCGCTGTTCTTAAATATTCATTGATTTCACACACGCGGCAACAAATGGCTGATCAAAGACCTCAGCCATGACTGACAGCCACTGCTGCCCGGCTGGGAGCAGAAAACCCTGTCTGCTCGTGAGGTGCTATTAACTGAATTTGCTCCGATGCTAGACTCATGCCCTGTCTCCGCCCCCTTCTCTTTTTGTGTGTTTTCTGCCTAATGTTTAGAATCTACAATTGGAAATAATATTGAAAAGACTCAGACTGGAAATCCTTACAGGGAAGGGCATGCGTCCTAGGGAGATTAAGTGAGTCACCCCATGTTACACAGCTCCCTGGCGGCAGGTCTGGGACACCAGACTGTATCATGACCAATACCCAACTTCTGCTACACTCCCTTAAGCAGTTCACATAGTCATGGAGAAGCATGCCAATGTCTCGTATGTATCTTGATTGTCACTGATCTTATCATGCATGCTTCAGAGCGAATATGATTAGCTGTTTTATCAGAGGGAAATTCTGAATTGATAAATGTACTTACTTTCTTACAGGAGCAAAACAGATTTCGTATAGATTTCAGAAGGGTGCTCTGGATTTCAGAGCGGCAATGGAATCATCAATATACATTTTAAGGGATCAAGCCGTTAGGAGTCTGAAGGTCTCAGAGTCAAGATCCTAGTCAAGTCTGAGGTTGTGGCATCCAGCGCCCAAGACCTGACTGTGCTCAGCCTCTCAGTCATGTCGGAATCTTTGCGACCCCATGGGCTGTAGTCTGCAGAGACTTCTCTACCATGGGATTTCCCAGGCAAGGATACTGGAGTGGGTTGGCATTTCCTTCTCCAGGAGTTCTTCCCAGCCCAGAGTTCATACCCACATCTCCTGCATTGGCAGGGGAATTCTTTATCCCTGAGCCACCTGGGAAGCCCAAGTTCTGCTTGTGCTGTCCCAGGAAGAGCTATTTGTCAGTTCGTCAGTGGCTTAGGAGGCTTTGTAAAGGACCACCCATGTAGATACACAATGATCATTCAAATGACCATTCTACGTACTTACTACCAACAACAACCTAGCTGAGATATTACCCTTTTATAACTTATTTTCCTTCTGAAGGCTGTTCTTCATAGACATATTGGCATGATTTCGTCTGTATATAAATAACTTTGAATAGGAGCACAGTGTTATTCTTCTGACCTCAAACACCATGCCCATGTAATAGACTTTATTGTGATGTCACTAATGAATTAAGGGAAGTTTTAATTGGGCAGCAATGTCATATGCATGAACAGTTAGGAATTAACAACTCTTATAGCATGAAAACTATTTAAATAGTTCTATGAGAATAAGCTAAAATTAATCAAGCCTCTTTATAGGATTGTGCAGGACACAAGACTTTAATGAGAATTTCCGTTTTATAAAGTTGTAAGTTGAATGTTTTCAAATCATTGCTGTGATGACCACAGCGATCTTCAGGAATTCAGAAACTGAGCAATGGTATTATTTATCCCAGTGAGTAAATGAGACCAGTAATTCAAGCTGACTTTGCTGAGCTTGCCCAAACATACCTTGCAAGTAAGTTTCAGATTGTGTTTGACCTGTTCCATGGCATCATCAACATCCAAATATATTGCTTAGTATGTCTCCTTAACTGCTCGGGAGGGAGGCATATTTGTTGAGGAGATTAGTCCTGAGATTATCCCCTAAGCTTTGCTGGCTATGCGTTCTGTACAGTTGTAGTGGAAAGTAGACGGAATATGGAGTCAGGATGCCTGGGTTATAGTCACTGCTCGGCCAGCTGTTAACAGCCTAATGCTGGACAACTGGCTTCACTTCTTTGAAGTCTGTTTTCTCTTATCACTAAAATGACACGGTACTGAAATCTGCCCTATTCCGCTTATCTCATGGGATGGTTATTTACGGGCTTTCGAGGAAAGATTCTAGGTTTCACCTATCCTTCTGCTCCCAGTCAGGCTGCATGAGTTGAATTCTCTCAAAGAAGCAGAATCCAACTAAAGTTAGCTTTAAAAGAGAGAGAGATTTATCCATGTTCCTGGGTGGGTTAGGAAGTGGTTAGGCTATTGATTCAACTGGATTCAGGTCCTAAAATGATGTCCTCTTGAAGCTATAGATCTTTCCACCACTCAGCTCTGCCCTCACTGTGTTGACTGTTCTCAAATAAGCTCTTTCCTCATGGTGACAAAGAGGACCACAGGGAACTCTTGTTTATATTCCACTGGCTTAGCCAAAGTCACATGTACAGAGCAACAGCAACCACAAAGAGACAGAGAGATGTGATTGACTGTGCCCACACTTGGCTTCAGGAGATGGGGCAACCCCACCTGAATCAAATTAAGGACAGGGAGAGTTGCTGCTGCTGCTGCTGCTGCTAAGTTGCTTCAGTCGTGTCTGACTCTGTGCGACCCCAGAGACGGCAGCCCATGAAGCTCCCCTATCCCTGGGATTCTCCAGGCAAGAACACTGGAGTGGGTTGCCATTTCCTTCTCTAATGCAGGAAAGTGAAAAGTGAATGTGAAGTCACTCAGTCGTGTCTGACTCTTGGCGACCCCATGGACTGCAGCCCACCAGGCTCCTCTGTCCATGGGATTTTCCAGGCAAGAGCGCTGGAGTGGGGTGCCATTGCCTTCTCCGAGGAAGAGTTATGACTGCCCAAAGAGATGCTGGGCTGGCGAAATTCACATGTACCACCTTCTTCCTATAGGCTAGTCAGAATCTGTCATCACTTTCTCCTATTAATAATCTTTCAGAAAATACCCTTGCCTAATGTGCAACTATCTTACCTACAGGAGTAAAAGGCTTTTAAAATGATGAGCGTTTCTTAGTCTGACCTAAAAATAGTTCTTCGTGCACTGTCAATCTATGTTCCAATGTCCTAACCCCCTGTTAAATATATTGCCTCTCTGACTTTGTCTCCAATAACCTAAATTTGAGACACAGAATCTGGCCTCTTCAAACATGTAAAACTCCTGATAAACTGACTCCCAGGCATATCTCATTGCTCACGACAAGGAGTTAGAACCCCTCTAAGAAATGCTATATATTTTTTTCTCCTTTAGTGCTTTTAAGTAAGGCATCTTGGAAGAAAGACCTTTTTTTCTCCCACAAGACCTTACCAATTGTCACGGGAATTAGCCACAAATGTCAATAGCTTTCTATCAGTTCCTTTAGCATTAATGAAATGATCCCCTGAGAGATCTTAGACAGGCTAAAAATAATCACACATCTACCAAGCCAGAAAGTAGTAGATATTCAATTAATGCTAATTAAGTAAATGATTTTAGAGAAAGTATGTAATGTATTACAAATAACTTTGTAGATATTATTGTAATTATTAGTGCCAAAAATTGAAGTTTATTTTTTTCCTTCTAGATGTTTGCTTTTTATAAATAGCAGAGTACAAAGTGGGTCAGGAGAGGTATCAATCTAATGAGAGTAAAGGTCTATAAAACTCAAGATTCAGATGATTTTTGAGATGAGACTGGTGTCCCTCTCTGTCTGAATTCATCATACAGATTTGAGAACTGAATCTTTTCAAGAGATGCTTGTGTGACACCTGTAAAACACTCATATAAAGTAGGTTGCAAGATCTATTTTTAATATCTATAGTGGCCTATATTTAATACACATTTAACTTTGGGGGGTAAAGATGTCCACTTAGTCCACTTACAATATTTTGTTTCTCCAAATAGTGAAAGGAAGCGCTACTGAATATGAGTCACCTAAGTTTAATAGCATAAAAATGCTGTCCTAGCAGTGTATACAAAAGAGATTCACCAAGCTAGTCTACATCACCTAATTCCTCTGAAATACATCCCAGTGGATGCCCAGGGCCCACTGAAGAGTGGAGGCTAGTGATCGTCCACTTGTTTGCTCCCTTCCGTTTCATCGAGTGTTTCAACCGCAATCAGTTACGTTTGTTCCAGACCTCTTTTTGCTAGTTGTGCTTAATCCTAGATTTCTTAATTTAATTAAAATAAAATAAATTGATGAATACCAAAAGAGTTGGTTTTATGAGAAGCTAAGTTGAGGCATTTGGAAATATTTAATAAAGCATATGACTTCCCTGGTGGCTCAGATGGTAAGGCGTCATTTGTTAGAAAACTATTGTTGCATTATTTGTAGGCAGAATGACTGTAAAAATTATAAGGAAAAAAAACCCTAAAAATTTAAAGCAATTCTGCTTTTAGTTGCTTTGCTAATCTCATTACATTCTTGTTTTATTTTCAAGAAGTTGAACCTGGAGTGATGACCTGACATTCCAGTATGTGGACCCCTACTTTAAAAAAATTTTTTAAAGCTTTGATCCTTTATGAAAAGATTACGATATAAATAATAAAACTGTGAACCACTTTTCTGATTAACCCACCAAATTTTAATCATAGTAGGGACCTCCTCCTGCTCTCTGTTCTCACCAGAACCTCTATTTTGACTTTTTCTCCCCGAATCTTCTTCTTACTGCCCCAGATGCTTCCACTGCTTTTTGAAGTTCAGCTTCTTTCACCTGACTCCTAATGTTTTCTTCTTTTCTAAAAAGTGAGTGACTAGAAACTCAACTAAGAGTCCTTTGATCTTTCTCTTTTATTTCCTGTGTGAAAGATGATTATTGAGTTCTCGTCCACATCAGAAACCCTCTATTATATTCCATAAACATCGCAATAATTCTAGACAGAGATCAAATTTTTATTAAAATAAACAAGCACTGCAATCATTTTTCTGTCACTTGCCAAAGAAATGTAATAAGCAAGATGTCCAAATATCTGTATCTAATTTACATTTGTATTGCTTCAAGTTTAAGGTACACTTTATCATGAGAACTCTAAATCTATTTTTGTAATTTGATGATTTTACATTCCATATTGATTACATTTATGGACAAAACTAATTTCTTGACAGATGAAAATACTAAAACAAAAGGAACAGACAGCTAAATAACTTCAAGGTAGATTTTTAAATCAACTTGCAAAGCTTTTCTTATTTTAAGTGAGACAGACCCTTCAATTTCTATTCCACTGCCTGAGATAATCAAATCCAGAGTGTTGGTGGGAATCGTTATTTTATGCCAGCCAGAAGTCTATACACTAAACTTTTTCTTAGATGATTAGTTCAGCAAACTCAAGGAGAAAAGTGTATAAACTCTCTATATGGGCGAAACTTCATCACTGTTGGGAAAATGTTTGGTAAGAAGTGTGGTTCATTGGCCAGGGTGGAATTCAAGAGGCAATGGTGGGACTCGGGCTGTCAGGGCGGCGTGCGGTTCCTTGGAAGGGATGTAATTCCACCAAGGACCTACTTGCCAATCTGCTCAATGAGCAGAGGTTTTTGGAAGATCAGAGTTATCCCCTTCCCGTAAGTTAATTTATTCCATGTGACACTATTTAAACTGTATTTTCCTCCCTTAAAAAAATAATTGTTTTTTTCTTTCCCAGTCAACCCTGCTTATCAAAGAAAACAATATAAAATAAGCAAAGATTTCACAGTAAGAAAAGATTTACTGTTCTGGGCAATTCTCTGAGCTATTACTGAGGGTAATTTGAGATGCTTATTTCCGAAAAGCAATGCTGGAGAAGGGGGCATAGATGCACAGCGAGGGGCTGGCTGGCACTGAAGCCGGCTCAGGCTCTGAGGCTTCACACTGCAGGCTTCAGCTGCACGCCAGGAGAAAGGATGCCCCTGCCCTGAGGACACACACACACACACCACACAACACACACAGAGACACACACACAGATACACACACACAGAGATAGAAACACACACACCCCAGACACACACAAACACAGAAACACACGCACACCCCAGACACACAACACACACACACCCCCCAGACACACAACACACATACACAACACACATATACACACCCCAGACACACAACACACACACAACACCACATATACACATACACAGCCCAGACACACACACAACACACACACACAGACACAGAAACTTACACACACCCACACACACACAACAACAACACAGACACAGAAACACACACACCTCAGACACACACAAACACAGAAACACACACAGAGACACAGAAATATACACTCCCCAGGCACTCACACAACAATATACACACACATGCACAGAGATAGAGAAACACATGCACACCCCAGACACACACACACACACACAACTCATAGGCACACACCTCAAACACACACAAAACACACAGACACACACACACACCTCATTGTCATCTCATTTAGGAAACTAGGTGGGTTTTTTCCATCGTCGAGAATTACTTCTCCAGATGTCAGCACCTGATCCTCTGTTGCTTCCTAAGGTCATTCCTGGAAGGTCATTCCTTCCTAAGGGCATTCCTGGAAGGTCATTCCTTCCTAAGGTCATTTGCTGGAAGAACGGATGTGAAGGAGCTCTAAATTCAGTGACTGTGGGCTTCATGGCCCAATCCTAGACCTTCCAGGACTAGGGTTTTGGCAAGTCACTCTCTGAGCTTCTGTCTCATTTGTAAAATGGTGATAAATAGAGCCTGTCTAAAAGGATATGGTTGTTTTAAAAAAAAATTAGAAGTGAACATGAAGGAAGTCCACAGCTCTTATACAACAGAAAGTCCCAGCTGTGGTGGGCACTGCCTGCCTTCTGACTGATAGAAAATACGTTAGCCCGATAGGGGGATGGCAAAACATAAGCAGATATGAAAGAAAAAGGCTGAAGAGTGTAGATAAAACCGAGTCTCCTGCTTCCCCTCGTGAGCTAGAAGCTGCCCTGGCCACACCCGATGCCGCTCATCACGGACTGGCCGGCCTCCCCTCCGTCTGCTGTAGGTCAGCAGAGATCTCCTGGAGAATAAGGTGCTTTGGAAAACAGTGTGTTACACAGACTCGGGGCCGATTCTTAGAACTTGAGGCTTCACACACCCATGCATTGTGCTTGACATTTCTTTTTAAATTTGGTGAAAGAGAAAGGAGACCTATTTTAGTTTTCATCTCCAGGTAAGCTATGGCCCCCCAGTGGCTCAGTGGTGTAGAGCTCCCCTGCAAGGCAGGAGATGCAATTTCAATCCTTGGGTCAGGAAGATCCCCTGGAGAAGGGAATGACAACCCACCCTAGTAATCTTGCCTAGGAGATCCCACGGAGATCCCTAGGAGCCCTCCAGCCTATAGTCCATGGTGTCATAAAAGAGTCAGACACAACTTAGTGACTAAACAACACCAATAAGTTATAATACCTCTAAGCATTTTCTTTAGGACCGATGCCAGTGCCTGGCATGGAGAGGGGACAATGCAGTGTTGTCCACTAACGGCACACGAAAGACAGTTTGGGACACAGCTGGGAATGAGGCATTTATCTGCTTATACATGACTAGACTTTTTATTTTTTCTGAGTTAAAAGTTGGGGACCCGTAGACATAATCAGTTCAGTTCAGTCGCTCAGTCATGTCCGACTCTTTGCGACCCCATGAATTGCAGCATGCCAGGCCTCCCTGTCCATCACCAACTCCCAGAGTTCACTCAAACTCTCGTCCATTCAGTCAGTGATGCCATCCAGCCATCTCATCCTCTGCCGTCCCCTTCTCTTCCTGCCCCCAGTCCCTCCAAGCATAATAGTATGTAGGTATTTTCATTACTTTTTTGTCTCTTCCTTTTTTACCATGAATATATATATATATATATATATATATATATATATATATATATATATAAAAACAGTGTTCTTGCATGATTTTGTCCTTGACAGTTTAATCAGAGAAAATGTATTGCAGCCATTTGACATTTATTTATGGTAATGAATCGACCCAGATGACGTCACCTCCTCTATTGCTAGGCCTTAATGGGGACTTGTATCACCTGGTGCATTTAGATGGACGCACAAGGGCTTGGGCTCAGCGCAGTAAAGGGAACTCCAGAAGCATCTCATACATGAATGAGTAACTCTCTAAAAAACTGAAAATTACCAGCTTCCAATTTCAGCCTGATTTAGTGGTTTATAAAAGCATCTCACCTCTTCCAGCAACAGAGGTGTATGTAAAGCTTCACTGCAAGCCATTTTTGAGGCCGTGCTCCATCAGCTTTCAGAGATGCTTCGGGCTGCAGCCGCGGTGAATAAATTCGGAGGAGGCATTTTATGTGATGGCATGGCCCCTTCAACAGCTCACATTATTTTCCTGCACGTCTTCACGTAAAATGAGCGTCTCCAGGTAAAGTGCTCAGGCAGCTAGTCTCAAACACCCGTCCTGTTCTTGACATTGGCCCCGTTGCCGCTGTCACTGCGCCCTTCTGCAGGTCGAGTGGGGCTTTGAAACACCTCGAGTAGACACAGAGCTTTCCTACCGTGTTCTAATACGCTTCTTTCTTAGTTTAGACTTGGCTCTTCTGCCCTTTAGCGATGCTGTTTTTCGTGGGGCACTCCAGGTCGAGGAAAGCAGCTTCTCCAAGGCAGACTTTTAAGTTAGGAAGAACCTTGTGTCGAAGGGATATTTCTGTTTGCCCATGAGGGACACACTCCACTCTTTTCAGCCCCGTCTGTTCTCCGCAGAAATAGCATTTGCCAACAGCAGCAGCCGGAACACCAAAACCGTTCTGTTCAAAGAGATCTGGCCCAGTCCATCTCCGGGGGGGATGGCCACCTGGCCAGAGGTGGTGAAGGGCAAACCCCCCCAGCCCCACTCTCCACCTCCCGCTCCTGTTCCCCAGCTTCCTGGCCTGCAGATCCAGGCTGGGTGGCAGAGATGCCCTCAGTGCATAAACGCTGTGGTTCGCCTGGACAAAGGGGCTGGGGGAGGCCTGCGTGGGGCTGTCGTGTGTCATCACAGCTGGGTTACAGCAGTGTGCTGGGGCTCTCCATCCACCGGGCCTGGGCCCCACGCCAGCTGGCACTCGGCATGCTCTGGTCTTCTCCTACCAGGCCCTGTGCCCTGCAGCCCGGGCACAGCACCTGCCCAGAGCTTTAGGTGGGTTAGAGATGGACACACACACACTTCTGAGAGAGCTCGGGGAGGAGGAGAACTACCGGGTGATGGATGGTGTGGGAAGGGAGGTGCCAGCCCCAAGGACCGAGCCTTGGGGGCATCTGAAGATGAAGAGGCATCTCCATTCACGCTTAGCCCTTTGTGAATGTGGATGAGCGCATTCGTCCCAGAGGTTTTCTCCTGTGTACATTTGATGAAGTTCTCAAAAAAAGGCATCAACACATTCATTTTATTTTTAGAGTTCTTTCTGGACTGTCCAGGGCAATATGTTACTTAGTTTTGAGTAATCTTTATCATTAATCATCCAGCAATTCAGCCTCCACTTACCTTCCCCTTCCTCTGTTTGACACTTGGGTACTTCCCTGGTGGCTGAGACCACAAAGAATTTGTCTGCAACGCAGGAGACCTGGATTCGATCTCTGGGTTGGCAAGATCCCTGGAGGAGGAAATGGCAACCCACACCAGTATTCGTGCCTGGAGAATCCCATGGACGGAGGAGCCTGGTGGGCTGCAGCCCATGGGGTCACAGAGTCAGCAACTAACACTTTCACTTCACTTTTCGCTAACCCGTTTCCGCCGTTGTTCCGCCTATGCGGCTACCAACCTTTCTTCCGCTGGGCCCTCCTCCACGAAGAAGAAAAGCAATGAAACAAAGCAAACAGCTTTGCATGAAACCCATCATTCTTTAAAATCTAAAGCATTCCTTTACACTCAAAAGAGTTTATATGGCAAATTATTGACAAATGCCTCCACGCCCGTCTTCATAATAGAGATTGCCTCCCGAGTGAGCTGGGGCCCGGGAAGACACCTGACAACAGAGAGGATTTGGGGTTATTAGAATTTGTTGTAATCAGACTAGCAAAGCATTTTCACTGTGGGCCATCTGTCAGCACATGTAAATTGCCTCATTTGGTAAGACCAGATGTTCTAACAGTATTCATTTAAACAAGAGTCTACCTGTGCTTTGATTATTGTCAGTTATGGAAAGATGTGATTCTACTATATTCCAAAATGATTTCTCTTTAGCTTTCACGTTTCCTGGTTGATGGGTCTGTGGGCATCTTATTTACCCCAGCGTGAGGGGGAAATCTCCGCATCAGGAATCAGAAACCTGCTTTCTCTTTTCTGTCCCGCCATTAGGAATTTGGATTTTGTAAGCTGTCGACTACCATCAGCTTTAGTGTCCCCTACTGAAAATGGGATGATTTTCAAGGTCTCCTTCAGCTGCTGTGTAATTCTTGCTTCTTGGGCATGGCTTTGAGGAGGGCGCACTGGCCAGCCCATCTGTGTCAATCAGTAGTTGTTCCTGGCCTCAGCCTCATCATTGCTGCATTGGGGATGATCCCAGACACCACAGCATAGCTCTCAGCACAATGCAGCCACTTAGCGGATCCTTAACTCTTCCTTTCTCTTCATCAAGAGAAAGTATTATAAAGGGGCAAGTACTTGCATTGGTTCATCAGTTTCCCTTTTCTGAGGTCTCATTCCCTGGCCAAGGCCTAGAAATATGCAGGATAACCTACAATGAAAAAATCTAAATTTATTAGACCCAAAATGGATATCCTTCAGATAAATCACAAAGCTCTTCTCAGACCCTAAAGGCAGGGAGTGAACCTCAGACTCCCCCCATCTTTGTTTCCAAATGGCCCCCAGGTCTGCTTGAATCCTCTGTCCCTCTTGAGATGAGTTGAATAGACCCAAGGTCAGGAGTGTGTTTCACTTGTGAGGCTGTGGGCACAGACCCCCGGATTTCCAGCCTCCTCCCCATGCTCACTAGCTGGGTGGCCTGCTTGCCTTTGCTGGAAGGCACTTCCCTCTGCCTCTGTGAGACCAGGCAGGAGGGGCAGGGTGGTGCATATTTGTGTCCCTCTTGTGGGTCATTGGAAGGATTAAATGAGCTATTCTGGGTCCAGCACACCAATGAGAAGTGAGCATAATATCATATCCCCCTGTTGAGAGAGTTACCCAGCCTGAGGAGCCCCTCCACTGCCATGCTCCAGGTCTCCAAAGAGACAGCCGTATTTATATGTATATTTTTGCATTTTGTAAACTTTTTCATTTTGTACTGGGGTATAGCCAATTGACAGTGTTGGTACAGTTTCAGGTGAACAGCGAAGGGACTCAGCCATACATATACATGTGTCTACTCTCCCCCAAACTCCCCACCCCTCCAGGCCACCGCATAACAGTGAGCAGAGGTTCCCGCGCTGCACAGTAGGTCCTGTTGGTTTCCGATTTTAAATGTAGCAGCACGTACGTGCATGTCTGTTCTGAACTCCCTAACTGTCCCTTCCCGCCGGCAGCCGGAAGCTCGCTCTCTAAGCCTGTGAGTCTCGTCTGTTTTGTAAGTCGGTCCATCCGTGTCATGCCTTTTTAGAGCCACATGGAAGGGACGTCATGCTGTGTCTCTCCTCCTGTGTCTGAAGAGCCAGGCTTCCCACTCCTTGCAAGCTTGCAGGTGTCCCTCTTTGTCCAGTCAGTCCAAACCCGAGGTGGGCAGCCTGCCCCCCAAGCGTTGCTGCGTCACACGGCTGTTCCTGCTTCCCCGGAGAGGCAGTATCTGTGCGCATCTTAACAGCGACCCAGGGACCCAGTTCAGGTGGGGGCCACCTCTGTACTTTGCTGACATTCTCCAGGTGGCTCAGCCTCTCCCCCAGCACACACACCATGTTCAGCCCCCAGCTTCTTCCCGTTGTCTGACAAGAGAAATTTTGGACAGAGGGACCTCCCGTCCGCCGGTGGCGTGAGCAGCTGCCCTCCGGCTGCATCTTTGTCCCCTGTTGGAAAAGCCAACTGAAGTGAGTTCTGTCGGCGGGACTGGCAGACAGAGACTGGACACTGAGCATTGTGGTTGAATTATGACAGTTTCTGGGAGCCAATTCGCCTCCGAAGTGGTGGGAATGCACTCTTCTTTGTGCAGAAGATTCGTTTGGAAGCGAAGAGAAGGATGCTCCTGGCTTTGCAATATCTCAGATCATTTATTCCACCCGGCATACTTATTCTCGGCAGTTTCCTCAGCTCCACAGTGGGACGTGGCTTTTACAAAATCCCTATGATATTCTTGTCAACTCTCTCCAGTGTCTGTGTAGGTGTCAATTCTGTTCATTTGTTTGATGAATTTCCACAGACCCCCAGCTCTATTATGCTGTGAAGATTTAAAATCTATCTGACTTTAAATAGATATCTTAAGGATTCAATGCCACTAACGGGAATATAGCATGAATCGAAGTGGGCTCCTGGAACACTGTAGTTTTAGGTACAGCATCCTCAGTTAGAAGGAAGATAAAAATACACTATGATAAACTAGAATTGCAAGGATAGATTTGCAGGCTGTTCAACAGACAAACTTGTTTGGCAATCAGAAAACAAAGAAAACCAACTAAATTAACTCCTCTGGGGGTGTGTGTGTGTGTGTGTCTGTGCACGCGCATGCATGAGAGAAAGAGAGATTTTGTTCCAAAATGCTTCTCAGACCTGGAATAAATATTCCAGTTTTAATTTTTATTATACCAGATAAATGCATTATTGTTTGGACAGCCAAGCCTGGGATAGAATTTTAATTGAAGACCCATAGATTTTATAAAGGGACATACCTAATGATCTGCAAAGCTTTAAATGGCTTATTGAATATTTAAAAACAGACACATTTTCCAGAGACAGTTGAATTTATTTTGACTTTCATTATTTCAAGGTGACTGAAAACAGAAAAGTAAAACTTTTTCTTTTTTTAAGTGAGGTCTAATGAATCAAGATGCAGTTTCACCCAAATGCTGTGATGTTAAGTGTGAGGATTAATGGATGACGTTTTGGTGATGACTAATTATTTGTACCATTATTACTAAGCAAAGGCAGACTTCCATTGCCAGAAAAATTCATAGATCCTGTGTCTTTATTCTCTTATTTCTCTCATGTTCACTTATTTTCATAATGGAAATCATCACTGGTCTTATTGATAAGAAAAGAAAGGAGTCTGGCAACATCCTCAGAGAACATTTGGTCCTCCCAGGGAGACTTCAGAAGGGAAAGCCTGGTGTGCCCTGCAGGAGCCCTGCTCCTGGGTGGGGTCCTGGGTGGGGTCTGACACACAGGAACGTACTCAGCCCTCAGAGGATCTCACTGAGCCACACAAGGAGCTTGGCACAGATCGTGCCTTTCAGGTGATACATGGCATCCGCAGCTTTCGCACGTGTTAGAACCCACTGGGGAGCTTTAAAGAAACAAGGTTGCCCTGGCCACACCCAGAGGTTCTAAGCTGACTGTTGGAGAAGGCCTTGGTATCTGTATTGTCTCCTAGAGCTGCCATACCAAGTACCACAGCTGCTGCGCTGTGTGCTGGGCTCAGTTGTGTCTGACCCTTTGCGACCCCATGCCCTGTAGCCCTCCAGGCTCCTCTGTCCGTGGGATTTTCCAGGCAAGAATACTGGAGTGGGTTGCCATTTCCTTCTCCAGGGGATCTTTCTGACCTAGGGATCGAACCCACATCTCTTATGTCTCCTTCATTGGCAAGCAGATTTCTACCAGTGAACCACCTAGCAACTAGGGGCTTAAACAAACTATAGGCAGGTCTTTTCTCACAGTTCAGGAGGCTAGACCTCTAGGATCGAGGTGTTGGCAGGGGCAGTCCTTTCTGAGGCCTCTCCTGTGCTTACAGATGACAATTTTCTTTCTTTATCTTCACCTTGTCTTCCCTCTGTGTGCATCTGTGTCCTAATCTTTTCTTACAAGGACACCAATCATATTGGATTAGGGACCACTCTAATGACCTCATTTTACCTTAAGTATCTCTTAGTCATAATCTGAGGTGTTGGGTTTTAGGACTTCAACATCTGAATTTGCAGGAACGCAATCCAGCTCTTAACAGCATCCATGTTTGTTAAAAGTTCCCCAGGTATCTTCAAAGTGCAGCCAGTGCTGAGAACCCTGACACACACATAGCCGTCCCCGGGAGGCAGTGTTGCATGGTGGGAAAGGACATGGCTCTGCTGGGAGCCTAGCTGACTAGGTCCAAGTTCTGTCGCTGCTCCTTTCTTGCTGTGCAGCCTGGGCGAGAGGCTTCACCTCTGTGTGCCTCCGCTGCCTGGGGGATCAGATTACTGAGTACGCACACACACAGTGGTTGTCATGAAGCAAACCGGTGTGGGAAGGTGGCCACCCTGCTGTGACTTCACTTTGTGGACTTCACTTTGCAGTTTGACCCCAGTCACTCCTGTCAGCTCCGTGTATAAAGCAGAGGCAGGCAAACAATTCAGAGCATGCAGGCAAGAACCAAAAAACGTGAATAAACAAGCGAAAAACAGAGGCATACGTTGTCTGTATTCCACCCTTCATTCTTATCAGATCCTCTTCCGCTTCATCATTCTCCCAGCAGAATCACCCCTGGTGTCTGAACTGCAGAGGGCTGGAGGTCAAGGCTCTGGAGCCCCCCCTGAAATGCAGGAAGGAGGAGCAGGGCCAGGGCTGGGCCCATGTTCCTGGATATTGGCAGGGCGTGGACCACTCACCACTCGGGGTTCTCCGCTGGGACTTTAGGAGGACCTCTAACTGGACCCTGACTGTGGTGTGCTCTCTGTCCCACTCTGTAGATGGAGGAACTGAGAGTCGGGAAAGTTACATCATCAGAGGATGCACAGCCAGCAACAAAACAGAGCCAGCATTCAAATCCAGGTCCACATGTGTCCAAAATCCACCTTTTTTCCAGTTGGGACAACTAGGCCTTGGGGAGAGAGACAGACAATTCGTGGAACCAAAGATGACTCTTATTGTCCCAACAGTTAAATCTGTCGACTTAAGAAAGTAGCCATAACCTAGAAGTTGAGAGTTATGTTTTATTGATGGGACTATTTAGGACTTCATGCCCAGTAGACAGCATCTCGAGTAACCCTGAGAAAACTGTTTCGAGGATTGGGAGGAGGTGGGGCTGGCGGGGAGGAGTTAGTTTAGACAGAAGCTTGCCATGAGGGGCAGGTAGTCTGAACATCAAAAGATTATTGTTAATGAAGGAAAACCAGAAACCTCGAGTTTAGAAATTTAGCACTTTTCTATGTATAGGAAATTACATGACATGCCATGAAATTAAAAGATGCTTACTCCTTGGAAGAAAAGTATGACCAACCTAGACAGCATATTAAAAAGCAGAGACATTACTTTGCCAACAAAGGTCCATCTAGTCAAAGCTACAGTTTTTCCAGTAGTCATGTATGGATGTGAGAGTTGGACCATAAAGAAAGCTGAGCACCAAAGAATTGATGCTTTTGAACTGTGGTATTGGAGAAGACTTTTGAAAGTCCCTTGGACTGCAAGGAGATTCAACCAGTCCATCCTAAAGGAGATCAGTCTTGAGTGTTCATTGGAAGGACTGATGTTGAAGCAGAAACTCCAGTACTTTGGCCACCTGATGCAAAGAGCTGACTCATTGGAAAAGACCCTGATGCTGGGAGGGATTGAGGGCGGGAGGAGAAGGGGACGGCAGAGGATGAGATGGTTGGCTGGCATCACCAACTCAATGGACATGAGTTTGAGGAGTTGGTGATGGACAGGGAGGCCTGGCATGCTGCAGTCCATGGGGTCACAAAGAGTCAGACACAGCTGAGCGACTGAACTGACTGAACTGATGTATGGAGAGATGCAAGAGTCAGGCAGAGTTCCCGAAATTGTTCCTTTCATATTCATCTCAGTTGTCTGTGTCCAGTGCTCACCATGGGGCTGTGACTGATGGCTGCTGGATAAGCCGGCATTGTTATTCCTGGACACCCTCCAGGCTCAGAAATTCACATTTGGAGGGCTAAAATGCAGATGGCTGTGACATCCTTGTTTATCGATGTGCCAGGGAATACTCCGTCTCATAGATTCTTCAACTGGGTGCTCCCCCTACCATGACGTCTGATATCCCCTGCTAAGGGTTCCTTGACGGGACTCCCCCCAACCCATGCTCAGGAGAGGAGTATGAGGGGAGGCCCTGCCTCCTGGCTTCCTTCTCCGTCAGCACAGCACGAGGCATTCTGGGGCACGGACGGGCACCTCCCACACCCAGCATCGGCAGGTAACAAGCCAGTAGCTGGGCCCTCCAGGTCCAGGAATCGGCCGGCTTCCTCCTGAGATCCCTCAGCTGTGGGAAGGACTCGGGAACCTCGGGGAAAGTGAAATGAGTTCTGTTGTCACTTGGTCCATGCAAAAGAGGGAATCCAGGGGCAAAAGATCCTGGACTTCAGAGCAAAGTAGCGTATTTTGTTTTTTCCAGAAGAAATAAAACCGAAGGTCATAGAATTTACAGGCCAGCAAAAGTAGCTGGCATTTTAAAGCAGAGACATGCTGGGTATATGAGGAGGGCAAGGGACTTTCCTGGTGGCTCCGCTGGTAAAGAGTCTGCCTGCAACACAGGAGACCTGGGTTTGATCCCTAAGTTGGGAAGATCCCCTGGAGAAGGAAATGACATCCCACCCCAGTATTTTTGCCTGGAAAATCCCATGGACAGAGGAGCCTGGCGGGCTACAGTCCATGGGGTCACAAAGGTCGAACACGACTGAGGGACTAACACTTTCACTTTATTTTAAAGTCCGTTGAATGGGAGCGTGTAGGTTGCCCAGAAGCAACAGATGCCGAAGTCTGGCCCGACATCTCTTCTCAAATCGTAGAAGCACTGCCCACACAATTAAGGATGATGCTTTCTACAGCTTTTGTAACCTTAGGCCTCATCTCTGCTAATGAACAAATGTGCGATGCTCCGACTGTTGTTAAAACTGAAGCGCAAATGTAAAGACCTAAAGAAGCCCTCTCTGCCTTGGCCGTCTCAGGAGCTGCCGGCCTCCCTGGAGTTTCGCTTCTAATTGGGGGCAGGAGCAGCTCCCTGACATGGGCATGCAGACGTGGTTGGGTTTATTTTCATGCTCTTTGAACGTGGACACTATCAATTTGAACAGCACACTTTAATGTGCTGCTAGGGGAAATTAGAATTCTAACAAGAGATAGTTAACTCCTTGCATTTTTTTTGTTAGTTTTGCTTCTCAAATACTTTCTGCAGTCCTAAATAGGATAAATTGGATAAAAACGTGTCAGGATATGTTTTGATTTCAGCAGCTTTTCTTAGACACTGGACTTTGTTCCTTTTTTTAGCTTTTGCATATTTCCAATGGATGAAAAGCCCTGAGGAATTGTTCTGTGTGTGTGTGTGTGTGTGTGTGCGCACACGCACAGCTGCACGCACATCCTCAAGTGTGCACATCTAGCAACCGGCAGAGAGAGACAGAATAGAAATACAGAAAGAGAAGAGTATGCCTCTGACCAATCATAGCAAAACATTTCAAAAAGCATTTTCATGTCCCCATTGAATATAAACTGTTCAGTGAATTCCTGGTAACCAAGACTCCCTCTCATGTTAACATGGACACATTTTTTTTTTTTTTAATTCAAGTGTTCTCATGCCGTGAAAAGTTCCTTTTTCAGATTATTTTATGTTCCACTTGCATTTGGTTCTTTCGGAATGCCGGTAATCACTCGTGTCTCGGATGTGCCGCACTTGGCGAGGTTCATGAAGCACAGTGTAAAGCTTTTCATATCTTGTCTTACCTTACCAGTCTGGCTGTGAGCTGTTAGGGGGGTCTGGTAGGACTTACCAGCCAGAGCTTTGCAGATGTTACATGCCACGTGGTTCCATTTAAAACCACAAACTGACTTTACAATTTATTTATTCAACTGGAGGATAATTGCTTTACAATATTGTGATGGTTTTTGCCATACGTCAGTGTGAAGCCGCTGTAGATGTGCACGTGACCCCCATCCTCAGCCCCTCTGCCGCCTCCCTCCCCGCCCCCTCCCTTCAGATTGTCCCAGAGCACCAGCCACGCGTGCCCCGCTTCATGCATGGAACTTGCGCTGGTCATCTGCTTCACATATGGTAATGTACATGTTCCAGTGTTTTCCTTTCAACTCGTCCTGCCCTCTCCTTCTGCTGAGGCCCAAAGCCTGTTCCTTAGGTCTGGGTCTCCTTCGCTGCCCTGCACGTAGGATCGTCAGTACCATCTTTCTAGATTCCATATATATGCGTTAACAAGCGGCGTATGTCTTTCTCTTTCCGATTTCCTTCTCATAAGAGCAAAACCTGTTGTTTAGAGGACGTTCCACTCGTGGAAGCTCAGCATTTTGAAGGCTTGAAGCCCTAGCTGGGGCTCAGTCCTCAGTGGGCGTTCCCAGTGTTCTCCACACTGAGTCCTGCTCCCTTTGGCAAACTCCCCACCCTCACCCGCCCAGGGGAGCACGGTTGCTGGCTTCTCCCCTCCCTCTCCCAGCGGTGGCTGAGGCTGGCAGCCCAGTCCTGGGGGACCAGCAGTCACAAAGCCATGTGCCTGGCAAGCAGGGGCCCAGTCCTCCAGGCAGCGCGGCCTCATGGCGCCCTTGGGGTGCAGGATGCTCCCCGCAGGATTCTCGCTGTCATCTGTGACAGACATTTGGGAGGAAAACGGTTTTTGGGCTTAGACGTTTACGTTTGCTGCATCTCTTGGTTCTCTTCCAAGTGGGGGATTGCTTCCAGCCAGGTGTCCGGTTTGGAAGGGAAACCCTTTGCTAGCAGGGAGCAAGGTGTGGTTTTTGATCCATCACTTTGAGTGCCTGGGGTGGGGCCGCAGGCACGGTGGGCAGCGAACCCCTTTATTAATGAGGTTCATGAGATGCTGTGGATGCCTGCTGAGAGTGCCCGATGAGTTCTGTGAATTATAAATGACGAATCGGGTAGAACCAAGCTCTGTGTGTGTGTGTTTTATTCTCGTGAAATGCCAACTTTCAGGTATGAATACTTTTGAACCCGAAAGATATCAGAACTGTGAACTTCTCAGAAGCACGGGAAGGTTTTTCAGACACTGTCTGCTTTGGGTACCCTGACAGACTTAAGTAAATGGGATTTATTTCATTAATTCTGTTCTGAAATTGATGATGATGGTGGGGATATGAATAATAATGCCAACGGTTGTTTCTGTTTATCAGGAACATACCGTGCATATCACATAATGCCAGTTACTTTAAAGCATCTCGCTGAGTTCTGTCTTCAACTCTACAAAGAGGCTACTAGTCCAGTTTTCAAAAGAGGAAGTTGTTGGTGGGTGGTGGGGCCGGCCAGGGGTGGAGTAGGGTGCTACCAGGCATCCAGACCCCGAGGGCTTCTCTTTCCTTGAGAATGTGACCAACCTCCCCAGAAATAGGAGCTCAGTTAAAAAAAAAAAAAAGCCTTTTCAGGATAAGCATTCAATCAGATTGGAAATCAGAGAGGCTTTTGTTACTGTGATAGCTTGGGGAACTAAGCAAAACGAAGGTTCTGTGAGCTCATTGACACAGCCCTACTCTGAGTGCACCAGAGCTCCACGAACTCCTTCAGCTACAAGCCTGAAAGCTTTTCACAAACCCTCAAGTGGGAGATGGAAGTGAAGCCAGAGCCAGCGAAAGGGTTTGTCAACCAAGCTTTCATCAGCCAAGCTCAGGAATGTGAGTCACTAGGTAACCACTCTGGCCCCAAGGCTTTATGACTGCTCAGCTCCTGAATTAACCGACTCTTGAGTGCACAGAGCTGATTTGCAGCATCTTCCTGAAGATCAAGCAGGCACTGCCAGGTGGGTGGAGAGGGAGGCGAGGCTAGCCTTGAATGAACTCCTTAGATCCAGACTCAGGACAGGGGACATTAAACGGAAGCCAGTGCAGCTCAGGGCCAGGCGGGAGGGGCCACGCGGGAGGATGGGAAGGTTGGCAAGGCAACTGGTAGTGGGCTTTGCGTGGCCAGCTGGGCACTTTGGCCTTCGTGGGTCAGATAACAGAGCTTTTAAGCAGAAAGATTAAATGCTGGTCTGCTTGAAAAGATGACCGTTGGAAATGTGGAGCGAGAGTTAGGAGAGGCAGACAAGAGGCAAGAGATGACCTGAACGGCCACGGCAGGGTCTGGGAGGCTGCAGATGGCCCTCTGAATTGCTCCTGCCTGCACTCCGGGTTTCTACACCTCATCCCTGGTTTTCAGATGGATTCTGCTGACTGGGAGCTTTTCCCTGCTCATCTCCTGCACCCAAATAGTCCTGTTCCCATCTCTTGAAATCAGTGTCCTAAAACCCTTCTCTGAATAGATCATGTATGCAGTCAAATATCTCTGCAGGCTCTTGCTGGCTTCCTGAAGAAACCCCAAACTCCATGAGCTTCCAGAACCTTCTTTGCACCCTCCTCTTCCTTTACCTAACACCGCCATTCCAGCGGAGTCCAGGGACAACACCAGTAACTGGCACGTGCTTTCCTCGTGTGCCCAGCCCTCTCTCCCTCTCCTTCACTTCTCTGCCTGTCCATCACATCTAAGCCTCTTAAGTTTATACGATACCACTTCTTGAAAAATTTTCTCAATGATAAACTATCCGTCCTTTAAATCCTTACAAAACTGTATGTGCTGCTAGTGGTCACTGCATCCACTCCAGCATTCTGGTTGTTTGTGTCATCTCACACTCTGTTGGCTTCCCCACATCCGGGACACGTGCATCACCCGTCTACACACCCGCAGGGCCTCATGTAGTCCTTCTAGATTGATGGCTGCCCCCTGAGTGAGTGGATACATTAAGTATTTGGTAAACGGTTCCACAGTGAGAACTGGACAGTCAGCACCGCCAAGCCTGGAGATGCCACATCCTCTCTGCGAGGTACCATTTCTCCGATTCTCTGAAAAGCCGGGCTCACAGCTCTCACCTAGTTGGGATTTCATCCTTGGACTAGCAAACGTGCAAGCACTAAATGTTTACACACACCTTCCTGAACAAAATGAGGTGAACGGCCAAACCGCGGCAGCTCTTCACTAGACTGATGTCATACAAATGACATCAGTTCTTAGTCTCGTTTTTCTAGAGAGTAAGAAAGGAAAGCAGGAAATCCATCTAAGAGACATCATAGACTTCCTTTGTCCATCGTTGTTCTAATTGACCCAATATGTAGCACCATCCTTTTGGTTGATCTTTTTTTTTTAAAAAAAAAAGAAATTTTAAATTGCTGAACTGTTTTAAAGTCTTTATTGAATTTGCCACAATATTGCTTCTGTCTTACGTTTCGGTTTTTTGGTCATGTAACCCCTTGGACTGTAACACGCCAGGCTCCTCTGTCTTTCATTCTCTCCTGGAGTTTGCTCATGTCTATTGATTCGGTGATGCCATCCAACCATCTCATCCCCTGCTCTTCCCTTCCCCTTTTGCTTTCAATCTTTCCCAGCATCAGGGTCTTTCCCAATGAGTCAGCTCTTTGAATCAGGTGGCCAAAGGATTGGAGCTTCAGCTTCAACATCAGCCCTTCCAATGAATATTCAGGGTTGATTTTCTTTAGGATTGACTGGTTGGATCTCCTTGCAGTCCAAGGGTCTCTCAAGAGTCTTCTCCAGTACCACAATTAGAAAGCATCAGTTCTTCAGTGCTCAGCCTTCTTCATGATCCGACTCACATCCGTACATGACTACTGGAAAAACCAAAGCTTTGAACTATTACGGCAAAGTGATGTCTCCATTTTTTCATATGCTATCTAGGTTTGTCACAGATCATGTAACTGCCCACAAAACACATGGGAAGGGTAAGTTCCCAGAGGCATTCTAGAGCTTTATAAATCCATGAAACCAAATGTATTTTTAAAGGAAGATTTTAATTGAAAACTTCCTGCTTTGTGTCATTCCTGGAAGTAGCTCGAGTTAGCATAGCACAAATGTGTTGGGAGTTTCACTCACCCTGGTTCACAGAAGCAGCAGTAAAGCCAGCCCATGGAAGTGCCAATCAAGTCTGCACCAGAGCTACGAGTGTTTGTGCCCGAAGCTGGAATCCACCGGCACCAGCAGCAAACACAGGGAAGCAGCTTCTTATTTCTTCCAGAGACCGCACATCCTGTGCTCTGAGTTCTCCCAATCTTTCTAGAACTCTCATTGAAAGAAAGGTCTTCAGGCCGTCTCGGGTGTTCTTAACTGACTGCCTGGTGATCAGTTTTCTGGGTGTATTTGCAGATGCTAGCTACACCCATCTTGTCCTTGGAGGAGGAGGAGAAACGTAGCAAGTTAATTCTCAGGCATATGTCACCTGACTCGGTGACCTGGGTACCACTCTCCATGTGGTTCTCTTTCTGGTCAACTGTATAAAGTTATTTCAGAAAATAAGACATATTTTAGTGGCCATTTGATTCAGAAAAATAGAGCTTTGCTGAAACTTTTCTCAAAGAACGGTAATCTCTAATAGACATGTAATAGCTAAACCTTACTTCTTTGATTGGTAAGATCCTCTTAGCGCTTGTGATGAGACCATGGGAGTCCTTCATTTCCTGCACTTTGATCTGAGGCTCTGCCACCAGTGGAACCTGCTGAGAGAAGGCAAATTGGGGCGCCGCCAGGCCTGGCTGGCAAAGTGAGAAACAGCAGAGACAGCCAGAGCGTAGGTCTGGCCTTTCGTCCAAGTGCTGTGGAAGCCCCTGCTGGTGGGCAACCACAGGGACCCTAGGACTCCCAAGTAAAAATGAAAGTGAAGGCGCTCTGTCGTGTCCAACTCTTTGTGACCCCATGGACTGTAGCCCACCAGGCTCCTCCGTCCATGGGATTCTCCAGGCAAGAATACTGGAGTGGGTTGCCATTTCCTTCTCCAGGGGATCTTCCCAATCAAGGGATCGAACCCAGACCTCCCGCATTGCAGGCAGATGCTTTAACCTCTGAGCCACCAGAGGCTTGACCCTTGTTTACTGGGTCGAGTAAACAAGGACCCAGTTAAATCAAAGTGTATCAGTATGTTCCCTTTGTTGGATGAAGGCTTTGTGCCCCAGAAAGGAACTTCAAGCCAGAGGCTTGTATAAATTCACATGAGTGGTACCTCCATCTGCCCACCTTGTGATAATTCCTAGAACCATCCTTTCTCTGATAAGCCTAGACCAGAGGCAAAACCACAGGAGGTCAGACTTACATACTTTGGTTGTAAAAGTATTACCTGTGTATACCGCACTGGCCAGTTATCTCATTCCGTTCAGTCAACAGACAGTGAGTAGTTAGACCTTGTCCTGGCTTGGCTCGGAGTGCAGGCTGGAGATACAGAGGGGACCCACAGTCCTCGTTGTCTCCTTGCCAAAATGAGGGAATCAGATTAGACACAGTCCGGATGTAGATCTCTACGGTTTGCTGTTTGTCTGACTAAGTTGAACTCTTGCATTTATGACTCTTTTGCTACCCCTTGGGCTGTAGCCCCCCGCTTTCCTCTGTCCAAGCAATTTCCCAGGCAGGAACACTATTTCCTCCTCCAGGGGATCTTCCTGACCCAGGGATCAAACCCACATCTCCTGCATTAGTAGGAGTATTCTTTACTGCTGAGCCATCAGGGAAGTCCATCTCTACAATTTATCTGCTTTTCATTTCACTTAGAATTATAGTCAAACCAGTTCTTCATATTGGACATAGGGCAGGATCTGGTACAGTGGGGGCCAGACATTTGGCCTCCCACTGCTATTCCATAGTCCCTTTATAAGGGAAATTTGTGGGAAAAGTCAAGAAGATTAATAATCCCAAGAGGCCTGGTCTATACAAGAATGTGTCCTGGTCCATGTGCAGATTGGAAAAGAATTTCCAGACATGAGGCCGAAGAATAAAGTTTATCAGAGTGGGAGATGCTGGCGGAACAGCAGGCCGGCTCAAGGCAGAGCTGAATGCTTTTGCAGGATTGCAGCCAATTTTTATAGCCTCAAGACAGAAAATTCCTACAGGAATGGTGGCATTAGGTGACTGGTTCAGATGCTATAGGGTGGATTGTAGGGTGTGTATTTTACATAATATGGGGTCAGGGAACTGGCTGGTTTAGATCTGGAGGCTCATGGCAGCAGTTGCTATGAGGCTTGGTCAGTTCCAGCGATTTTTATCCTGTGACCCTGGTACAGGGCTCCACATCTGTGACCTTGGTATAGAGCTCTGCAGAATGTTCTGGCATTTTTCAATACACCTGTGAGCTGAACCCAGTCAGGCACTTTATGTGTATTGCCCTGCTGAAATCCTAGCACAGGGAATTCACCTCTCACTGTTACCAAGAGCTTCTACATGGCTGGCACTTTACCTCTCTGAGCTGACCCCTCAGGGATGTGTTATATTTGGAATAAATAGATGAACAACCATCTCTTGATAAAGGGCTCTGCCCTGGGGAAGACTTCCAATAAGAAATGCAGAGGAAGATAACACATTCTAAGTAATGCACGTGCGGGACAACCTGTGTGTTTACACTCACTTTGGATTTATTTCATCTTCTATTTTCCAAATATCTGGTGCTCATTGTTTGTAAAGGCTAATTCCTCAGCACAAGTCTATCTCACCATAGCTTCACAGCTTCTTTTTCACATACTTTTTGGGTGAAAAGGAGTTCCCCAAAAAGGCTTTTAGGAATAGTGTCATTCTTTTAGGAAATACTGTTGAATAAATCATCAGACAAGTGTCTTACTAGCAACCAAATTAAAAAGGAGACCCATCTGTGCTCTGTAGGTTTCCCCAAGGGAATGAAAGTATTGTGTTGGCCAAAAAGTTCATCTGGGTTTGTCCATGAGCTTTTTGGCCAACACAATACATGTCCAAGAACCTAAAAGTCTAAGTCTTGCAATCCCTGTGGGAAGCAGAAATGGATGTGTTTCTCCTGATAGTGACCTTGTATGACTGCTCATAAGAACCGTAGATTTATGATAATTTTCCTTATAATTGTTGTTGCCGTCTTCTGGAACACAAAGCAGCGCCCGGGGCAGGATCCCAGGTTTCCCGAGCCCAGGTGTTATCTGGCAACCCCTCTTCCCAGCTCATATGCATCTGGCAACAGAGAGTGGATTTTCGCACCAACACATCGGTTACGGTATTTTGAAAACAAATCTCTTGGCTTAAATCCAACCAGGGCTGTTGCTTTAGTTACCCAAATGATCATCTCAACTCTTTTCTGTTTTCAAGGAAGTTTTGAGACTCATCTTAGAAATTGTACTTAGCCCTTTTTGTTAGAATTGGATATAGCTGTTGGCTCCGCTAATGGATTTTATGTGTTTCTGCTAGTGTCCCCAAACTAAATCACTGTAACTAATGGAGCACTGTCTCTTTTCATAACCGTCAGCTGCTGAGAGCAGAGGAGCAATTTGTTGAAAGTCAAAATATTAACAGTTTTATTTATTACAAGATGTCAAAAGGAGAGAGTATAATTTCTACAGGATTCAAAACCATAATGAGACCTTTGGAAGTGTTCTTCATAGTAGGCCTTTCTATCTGTAATTCAAAGAAAACTGAAACTTTCAAGGACTGTGTTTATTATCAAATATTAGATGACCCTTTCGGTAGGCAGTCCAAACAACCATCAAATTAGCCAGCTCACCACAAACATACAGATGTCTTACTTCTTTTATTCATAAGCATATGTGTACTGGATATTTAAATACATGTGTAAGGAAAGATCAAATTCTTAACCAAAGACAGGTCTTCTGGTTTTCTCGTGACACCATTCTTTTCTTTTTTACCCAGTTTTGGCCGATCTGCAAAGACAGTACAGTTTCATCAAGTCACTGAGGAAATAATGGGCAGCTTTTGCCCAAACTTAAGACAGTACAAAAATACATTGAAGTAATTGATAATGAAAGAATATGACTTTCAGACTAAATGCAGTGGAATAATGTAATATTGTTCACAACAGTTTTGTTGCCTTTGTAGAAAAATAACAAGTATTTTATTTAGATCTGTTTCGTTGACTGAAGAAAAAAGAATCACGACCTAAAAGTTAAGAGTTACGTTTTATTCTGCGGTCTTCAAGTCCAGAAGACAGGACTCTCAGATAGCTCTGAGGGACAGTTCCAAAGAGGCGAGAGGGGCAGGGAGGGAGTAGCCAGGATATATAGGAATTTTTGCAACAAAGACCTGGTAGTTAGAACATCAAGTGATTACAGTTACTTAAAGAAAAGCAGACAGCTCAAGTTAATGAAATTAGCAGGTTTCTATGTATGGGAAGATGCATAGTCTAAGTTCATTGAAGTCATATGCACCTCAGCTATCTAGGGCCAGTATCTTGTGCCTTTTCCTTCTGAGTCTCCTCCGGGTGCATCATCGGGGGTAGGGGGTGACAGCAGAGGCTGACTGGTTGACGAGAGGGGGCATCGGGCCCTTGGGGCTCACCATCATCAGGGCTTGATGGCTGCAACACCCTTTGTTTACTGATATGGCAGGCAGCATTCTTAGCTCACAGTTTTCCCCAAAGCGCAGCTTTTAAGAAGCTATCTGTCACTCCCTTCCTGTTGTATATTTGCTTCGAGCTGGGAGTAATGGACCCATTATCCATACATTCATTTGAAATACTTATGTCTACATGTGTACATCTCTTTTATGGGGAGATGTGTTTGAATTGATACAGGAAAACTGTGATGTCACGATACGAAGCAAACCCAGGAACTAAACAGGGAAGGAATGGGGGTCCCGCTCTCTTGGGGGGTGCCTGAGACATCCGCACAGATGCCATGCACATTCCCCCGATGGGCTTCCCCACAGGCTCTTGAGTGTCATCCTGGGCCTTGTATTTATTGCATTTTTAAAAAATATATACATTTTTATATTGTGGTTTTTAGAGACAGAGCGGGACTCATGGTATCGATTGCAAATAGCTGCAGCAGATGGAATAAGCAGCTAAAGAAATATAAAGCATAAACGACAAGAGACACTGGTGCGCTTGCCAAAGGAGGTGCAGAGCACAGATGAGTCACAAGGGCAGGTGATTTCAAAACTGCTCAGGCTTGATTTCAGTTCTCGTTTTTCTCTTTTTTCACTTTGCCAACGCAGAGTCATCCGTAGCATTCCGAGAATGCAGTGCTTAAACAAAACAGTAAGGCATGTGGAAAATTCATTTTGGAACAAACAGGAAAGCTAGATGGCCAGTTTCTTTTGTTTATCTAGTTCTTTTTTACTCTTCATTTTAATTTCTCTTCCTCATAAATCAACTCTCCCGAAGACATAATGCTAATATAAACCCAGAGGAGGATGTGATATAGGGGAGGTTCTTGCCAGAAAAGACGCAGAAAAGAAAAGTAGCATCTCTTCGGGCCCCAAGTGGACTGTGGGATGGGTGTCTCCTGACTTCCCGGCACTCGTCCGGTCCGTGGCGCCGGGGGCGTGTTGGAAGCAAGGAAGCGGTGACAGAGAGAGCTTCTCGCTCCACTCACTGTGAACTCCTGCATCAGAGCGAGGTCAGGGGCACCGTGGGTCGAGTGGAGGGGGCCTGAGTTTAGCTCCCGGAGCCACCCAGGGGACCCACAGGCCGTGAAATGCTTGTCCAGACATCCCCAGATGCTCTGGGGAGCCTCAAGCAGGGGTCTCATGCTGCTGGCTATGGAGCAGACCGGGTCCACAGCCAAAGGCTGCAGGTCAACCAGCAAGTCCAGGAACTACATGGGAAGTGCCGCCAGATATGAGAGGACTGCAGAGCACTGCACAAAATCAGCGTTCAGGGACCATGTGATACAGGAGCGGCGACCAGCCCAGACGTCCATGACCGCAGGAGGCAAGAGAGGCCGTGACTGCGGAACCAACACAGACCCGGGGAGCAGCCCCTCCTCCCCGTCACCCCACTTCATCCCAAGGACACACACCAGACACCCCCAACTGCCATCTTGGAAAGGAGGGGAGAGAAAATGGATCTCAGGTCCAGCAGATGGGATGGTTGGATGGCATCACCAACTCAGTGGACGTGAATCCGAGCAAACTACAGGAGATGGTGAAGGACAGGGAAGCCTGGTCTGCAGTCCATGGGGTCGCAGAGTCGAATGTGACTGAGCGACTGAACAACAGCAATGTATGCTGACTGTGTTTTAATCAAAATAATCTTTTATTTTTTAATCTGTTAACACAGATGAATTGTAACAACAAAATTCTTGTTCCATTTAGTTCTTCAGGTGTCCATGCATTGGATCTGTTAGTTACTATTCAGAAAAATAAGGTGTGGAAGCTTGAAATTGCAGCCATAGAGTTGGGAAGTAACCCTGTCCTGGGAATGCCAAAGCACAGAGGAAATTCAGCGTCTCCTGATTGCGCCATCTGCACAGTGAGCAGTGGTAGTGGTGGCCTCTGATTTTAGCCGTGAATTCTGCCCTTCTTACATTCCACGTGACCCCACCCCCACACCGCAACAGACGCAATTCAGTTCCAAGAAAGTGATAGTGAAGTTGCTCAGTCGTGCCCGACTCTTTGCTACCCCATGGACTGTAGCCCACCAGGCTCCTCTGTCCATGGGATTTTCCAGGCAAGAATCCTGGAGTGGGTTGCCATTTCCTTCTCCAGGGGATCTTCCCAACCCAGGGATTGAACCCAGGTCTCCCGCATTGCAGGCAGATGCTTTAACCTCTCAGTTCAATTCCGTGAAAGAAACTACCAAAGTTCATCAAGAGCAATTTTCAGAGTTTCATATATTCATTCGTTTCCCTGAGAATGGTGATAGAAGAGGCTATCTGAGGGTGGTAGGCAGTCAGTGTGAGAGTTAAGGGTCTAAAACCTATGGGATGGATAGAAATATAGTTTGAGGCAATTACATAATTTTAACCTTCTATTATCCACATTCAAGTGAAATTAATTTTAGTATATTTTATGCAGCCCAATGTATCCAAAAGATTATAATGTCAACACGTAATCAATAAAAAGTTATTGCGGTATTTTCCATTGTTCTACACACTTAAGTCTTGAAAATGTCGTGAGTCGTTTACATTCCTAATGTATTGAGAAGTTGTTAATTTTTTGAATTTTTATTTATTCTTTCTTTTGGCTCTGCTGGGTCTTCGTTGCTGCTCTTTCTCTGGTTTAAGGGGCAGGGGCTGCTCTCTAGCTGTGGCGGGAGGGCTTTGGATTTCAGTGTCTTCTCTTGTTGCAGAACGTGGGCTTCAGGAGATGCGGGCTTCAGTGGTTGCGGCTGCGGGCTCTCGGGCGCAGACTCAGTAGTTGTGGCGCACGGGCTTAGTTGCTCCTAGGCCTGTGGGATTTTCCCTGATCAGGGACAAACCCACGTCTCCTGCCTTGGTGGGCACACTCTACCACCACCAGGGATGTTCAGAATTGATTAATTTTTTTTTTTTAATGAAGACAGTTTTGGTAAACTGTCTTCTTTGTAAACTTCTCTAAAGTTTTGCTTCACACGCTTGCCAAAATTTCCCATGCTAGTGAAATCTACTGAGACTTTTTCTCTCTACCAGGGAAAAACACTTCAGCTGCCTTCTGCTAAAACTGCCATTCTCTTTGGCTCACGTTGCTGTCACTTCTGCTTAACCAGAACCACTTAGAATGAAGATTAATCTGGGTCATCATGGCAGCTCTTTGTGGTTCCCTGACCTACAGGCAGATAAGGATGAAGAACTCTTGATAGCAGCTGAATCGTCCTCAAATGAAAAAAAAAATTAATATCTTTAATTACACTTAGCGAAAGCAAGACGTGAGCAAAGTTTTAATCTGCTACATGGTCTCACAGATTAAAATTAGATTTGTACATTTGCATAATAAAAGAAATGTTGTGAAAGAAAGCAGTTGGAGTACTTGAGAGATAATTGCATCTGTACGAGCCGAGCTGTCTTGAGACAGGCAACCCTTATTGGGTTGAGCTCAGCACCAGACTTTACACCACTGAAGGAATCTGCATTTTTATGCAACAGTGCAATAGCATTTATATTTTATGCATAATTAGTCAATTAGGTATTAGGGTATAGTTTGTAGGCAGGTTTGGGTATAAAGTTGAGAATAAGCCTTTAGTGTAATTTTTTAGGATTTTTGAGAGGAGTGCAAAGTGATAAAGTAAGGGAAAGGCTGCCAAGAAATATAGGCAAGCAGAAAAATTGGTCTTGCTTTTCTACCGTGAAAGAGGGTCAGTAGCATTCAAAGATGTCTGCGACTTTCCAGGTGAAGCACAGAGTACTTCCCTTGTGCATTTCTCCTTGAGGTTGTTCACATCCGGGGGCAATAAGGTCAGGAGAGGAAAAGGATTCTCACACCAAATAACTTTTTTCAAAGCAGCAGTTGAAAAACGGGAGCCATGCTCAGAGAATTAACAACCACAGGACATAAAATAGTGTTCCACACAAAATGCTTCATACACTAATAGGAAAAAATATATGTTGCAATTTGCTGGAACAAGTGTAGTAAAACCAAAGTAACATTTATTTAGCAAATTATCATGAATACAGATTAGCTCTTATGCCTATACATAATTCCCTGCTGAAATGTGGGCAAGTCCTCTGCGGTTTACCATCCACAGCTCCAGGGGCAAATTTTGGGAAGATTTAGGGGAGTCCTAAGGATTTCAGCTTCCTACAGTATTATCCCTTTCTGCAATTCATTTATGAATAAACCCAAGTGTCTACTAGCGAACCTAGAGTCTACAGATCAAACGAAAATATGAAAGTTGTACCTTTCTGTGGGCAGTCCTTGCAATGGCTCCCTAGGATCTTAACTCAATCATAACAAACACAAAACATGTTTATGCCTCAAAACCATTGTATGATCTATTGATTCATTCAGACTCCTCTATGATGAAAACATAGCTAACATAGCTGAAAGAAACAAGAAAAAAAATAGGCACATACCCTTTAGTTACCCTACTAAAGTCTGTAATTATATTTCTCCTTGAAGACTCTGCTCTAACTATAAAACAGGCACATTCCTGTCCCCAGAAACAGAAATGACTTTAAGATCATTTGTTCTAAAATCTTCATGAACATATTTTAAAGTTTTGAGGAAATGAAGATTGCTAATTAAGCAAGTGAATTTTGGTCTCGTCAGCATCTTCCTGATTTGCCGATGAACTGCCAAAAGCACTTTTGAGTACAGAAAGAGCGCCGTGAAAAAGAGGTGTGCACATCACTGGGGACGTTGCTCCATGCACTAGTTTCCCTTCAAGTTCAACTTTAGCCTAAAGTTGAAAAGGGATAAGATCAGTCCCATCCCCTCCCCTGATGGGGAGAGCCTGTAACAAACCTGATATGTTACATTGTTCTCCAACACTGAGAACCCTTTGCTCTAAGCCGCAAAGGCCACCAAGTCAAAGAAGCACATAGAGCAGGGGGTCAGCAGGGGCAACAGAAGGCAGTAAGGCAGGAAAGGAAGTCTAGACTAGTTAAGAAGCCGCAAGAGAGACCTACAGTGCATCAGAGTCAATACATGAAGCCAGGGATAGACGCAACATGGGAGCAGAGAGAAGGAGGAAATAAAAGCAAGCCAGAGGAAGTGCTGGACAACCCTGCGTACATCTGCTAGGGCCATTTGGGTCTGTAAGCAACATGAAACCCAAATCCAGATGCTTTTACAATAGAGGGTGATTTCCTTATATACTGAGAAGATCAGGGGAAATATCAGCTATTAATATATATGTTATACATATATGATTAATCTTAATCTGTATTATAATTAACATTAATAGCATAATATCAATATATAGTATATATTATATAATAACATAATGATAATTAATAATATTGATATGTTAGCATGTCTAAACCCTGGATAGCCCCCAAAGCAGGTACTTAGAACTCACTAAAATAAAAACATTTTTAGCCTGTCCAAATTTCCACCAGTTTCTCACTTGTCCTTAATGATGGCTTTGGAGTTATTTTTTTAAAGTCTAGGAAAGCAGGTTCACCATGGGGACAACAGAAAGACAGCCTGTAATCAGACAAAAGACAAAAAATAGCACAAATTGCATCTCATTGGTTGAAGACTCATTTCTATAGAGATACTTACCATCTCATTCACGAGAAACATTTATTTTTCCATTTTCATTCTTCTGAGGACCTAATCAGACTTTAGCCTCTTTTAGAAATGTACAGTTTCACACAGTTACTTTTCTCTCTCTCTGTCTCTCTCTCTCCTTTCTTTCTCTCTCCTATCTCTCTCTCTCTGTCTTCCTTCCCCAAAAGGAAATAAGAAACTCTTGTTATTGCCAAGGAGGTGAGGAGGAGAAAATACTGTAAGGTCAAGATCATCCACCTCCTAATTTCCCAGACTTCCCTGATGGCCACTTGACATTTGGATACTGATTAAGGGTGGGGAAAAGGGAGAGTGATATTGAAGATTTTGTTTGAAATTCTGTAGATACAATTTGATTTTTGCCAGCTAAACCTCATCTGTTAGTCACATCAAGTAAATTTGCTTTAGAAAACTGGACATTCTCACTGTACCTGAATGATGGTCATTCTGACTGGTGTGAGGTGATACCTCATTGTAATTTTTATTTGCAATTCTCTAATAATTAGTGATGACCATTTTTTCGATTGCCTATTGGCCACCTGTGTGAATTTTCACTATTGATCCCCCTTGTATATATAACAAAAATTTAAAAGCAACATGGATAAATTAGAATGTCTCTAGCACATCAGAACCTAGGTCACTTTTTGTCTCAGAATTATAATTGACCCATGTTTTTCCAAGCAATAGTTCAGTTCAGTTCAGTCGCTCAGTCATGTCCGACTCTTTGCAACCCCATGAATCGCAGCACGCCAGGCCTCCCTGTCCATCACCAACTCCCAGAGTTCACCCAAACCCATGTCCATTGAGTTGGTGATGCCATCCAACCATCTCATCCTCTGTCGTCCCCTTCTCCTCCTGCCCCCAGTCCCTCCCAGCATCAGGGTCTTTTCAAATCAGTCAGCTCTTCACATGAGGTGGCCAAAGTATTGGAGTTTCAGCTTCAACATCAGTCCTTCCAATAAATACCCAGGACTGATCTCACTTAGGATGGACTGGTTGGATCTCCTTGCAGGCCAAGGGACTCTCAAGAGTCTTCTCCAACACCACAGTTCAAAAGCATCAATTGTTTGGTGCTCAGTTTTCTTTATAGTCCAACTCTCACATCCATACATGACCACTGGAAAAACCATAGCCTTGACTAGATGGACCTTTGTTGACAAAGTAATGTCTCTGCTTTTGAATATGCTGTCTAGGTTGGTCATAACTTTCTTTCCAAGGAGTAAGTGTCTTTTAATTTCACGGCTGCAATCACCATCTGCAGTTATTTTGGAGCCCAGAAAAATAAAGTCAGCCACTGTCTCCCTATCTATTTCCCATGAAGCGATGGGACCAGATGCCATGATCTTCGTTTTCTGAATGTTGAGCTTTAAGCCAACTTTTTCACTCTCCTCTTTCACTTTCATCAAGAGGCTCTTTAGTTCTTCTTCGCTTTCTGCCAAAAGGATGGTGTCATCTGCGTATCTGAGGTTATTGATATTTCTCCTGGCAATCTTGATTCCAGCTTGTGCTTCTTCCAGCCCAGCATTTCTCATGATGTACTCTGAATAGAAGTTAAATAAGCAGAGTGACAATATACAGCCTTGATGTACTCCTTTTCCTATTTGGAACCAGTCTGTTGTTCCATGTCCAGTTCTAACTGTTGCTTCCTGACCTGCATACGGGTTTCTCAGGAGGCAGATCATGCGGTCTGGTATTCCCATTTCTTTCAGAATTTTCCACAGTTTATTGTGATCCACACAGTCAAAGGCTTTGGCATAGTCAATAAAGCAGAAATAGATGTTTTTCTAGAACTCTCTTGCTTTTTCAATGATCCAGCGGATATTGGCAATTTGATCTTTGGTTCCTCTGCCTTTTCTAAAACCAGCTTGAACTGATTTTACCAAGCAGTAGTATCCTCTGAAAAATCAAGAGCATTGAAGATGCAGCATTTAAGAGTGATCGACTCTTGTCTTTGGGATTTCCCTTCTAAGCTACTGTAACCCATACTTTAGGTTTCGATGAGCATGTGAAATGATAACAATCATTACAAAATTGCCACCTGATGGCAATCATTTAAGGGACATCCTAATTTTAGAAATCTTTTTAAAAATTAATGAACAATCCTAAAGTGAAACTGTTAGTTGCTCAGTCCGACTCTTTGCGACCCCATGGACTGACTGTAGCCCACCAGGCTCCTTTACCCATGGAATTCTCCAGGCGAGAATACTCCAGGCGAGGAGTGGGTAGCCATAAATCTCCAGGAGATCTTCTTGACCCAGAGACCAAACCCGGTTTTCCCGCATTGCAGGCAGATTCTTTGCTGTCTGAACCACCAGGGAATGATCCTAAGATGAATTTTAAAAGATTCCACATAGGATTATACTGCTATTTCTTCTTTCATTTTAATGATTATCTACTCAGTTCTTACTGTGAAAAATGAAGGATTCAAGTTGGAGAAAACAGGGTCCTGTCCCTAGATAGCTAAGGTGCATATCAAAGGGATGATTTTAATGAGCCCCAACTCTTCCATCTTACATAGATGGAAAATGCTAAGTGTACTAACTAGAGGTATCTGTTGACTCTTTAACAGTAATCCTTTGATGGTCTGACTATCTGGTTTTTGTTGCAAAAACTCCTATGTTTCCTTACTCCTCCCTTAGAGAGAGCAGCCCCTCAGTGATTCCAGAGATTGTCTTCCAGGCTTAAGTCCTCAGTATGTCCACCGACTAAAACACAATTCTCAACTTTTTTAGGCTGTGCATGTTTCTTTAGTCAACAGTTGTGCTGGGTCCACCTGTACACTGGGCTCTTTGGATCTAGAATCTTATGTCCTTCTATTCTAGGAAATGTTTTTGTAATTAATTCTTGGCAAACTTTCTCTTCTGCATTCTTAACATTTTCTCTTTCTGTAATTGTAATTGCCATTTTCTGGACATTAAGCCTCTAAAGTTAATCCTTTGGTGGTTTTCTCTTTTCTCCTTTTAAATCTTCCATCTCCTACTTCCCACCCATTTACTTACTTTCTGAGAGACTTCCCCAAACTTGTTTTCCAAATCTTTTACATTTTTCTGCCATTACCATTGCTAGGCTTCCCTGGTAGTTCAGATGGGAAAGCATCTGCCTGCAGTGCAGGATACCTGCCATTGTAACACTTAAGACTTCTTCTTTGTCCTTTAAATACCTTTTCTTTTTCCTTTAAAGCATCCTCTTATCTCTTCAACGCTATTAATCATAGTTCAGTGTTTGTTTCCTACTCTTCTCTAAATTGTTTTTTCTATGTTTCGTGTTCATTTTCTTTTGGTCTCATTTTTCATATGGAAGACTTTCTTCAGGTATCTTGACTTCCTTTGCTTTTCATTTTTTTAAGCATTAAGAAAACCTAATAGAAACTCTGTGTGCAGGGTTGAGGTTTATTAAATGCTGGATTTCACTATAGGGTTGAAGAACAGCAAATGCAGTGGGAGCATACCCAAATATCAGGATATTTTAGAGGTGAGAGGACTCGTCTCCTTGCAGTTCTTCAGGGCTCTTGGCTCGAGGGTCTTCGCACAGGTGTCCATACCTGCCTGACCCCATAGGGCCTGTCCCCCTACCAGACTCCTCGTGAAAAGGTTGGCATTTCCATTTGGTGATCTTTTCTTCTCCCCTATTCAGTATTGCCCTGAAAAATGTGTCTGACAGGAGAACCACTAATGTATAGCATGTATGTGTATATATATATACACACACACACATACATACATACATACATACATACACACATACATATACCTTTTTTTCACGAAGAAAGTGAACTTTTGAATTGTAATACATTTTTCTATACATCTACTGTGAAATTCTCAACATTAAAGGGGGTGGTTGGTACACTAATCTGCCTGTCACAGGTATATCTGGAAATTTGCCTCATAGAAATAGTGAGAATGCAGGAATGATTTTGAAGAACTCAGATATGTAACTCTAGAATGCAAAATGCAATGGGATGTCAACTTAAGTCTAAGGTTTATTCTAATTTAAATATATTTGTATTCAGTTCAGTTCAGTTCAGTTGCTCAGTCGTGTCCGACTCTTTGCGAACCCATGAATCACAGCACACCAGGCCTCCCTGTCCATCACCAACTCCCGGAGTTCACTCAGACTCACATCCATCGAGTCAGTGATGCCATGCAGCCATCTCATCCTCTGTCGTCCCCTTCTCCTCCTGCCCCCAATCCCTCCCAGCATCAGAGTCTTTTCCGATGAGTCAACTCTGCATGAGGTGGCCAAAGTACTGGAGTTTCAGCTTTAGCATCATTCTTTCCAAAGAACACCCAGGGCTGATCTTCAGAATGGACTGGTTGGATCCCCTTGCAGTCCAAGGGACTCTCAAGAGTCTTCTCCAACACCACAGTTCCAAAGCATCAATTCTTCGGCGCTCAGCTTTCTTTATGGTCCAACCCTCACATCCATACATGACCACTGGAAAAACCATAGCCTTGACTAGACAGACCTTTGTTGGCAAAGTAATGTCTCTGCTTTTGAATATGCTATCTAGGTTGGTCATAACTTTCCTTCCAAGGAGTAAGTGTCTTTTAGTTTCATGGCTGCAGTCACCATCTGCAGTTATTTTGGAGCCCCAAAAAATAAAGTCTGACACTGTTTCCACTGTTTCCCCATCTATTTCCCATGAATTGATGGGACCAGATGCCATGATCTTCGTTTTCTGAATGTTGAGCTTTAAGCCAACTTTTTCACTCTCCTCTTTCACTTTCATCAAGAGGCTTTTTAGTTCCTCTTCACTTTCTGCATAAGGGTGGTGTCATCTGCATATCTGAGGTCATTGACATTTCTCCTGGCAATCTTGATTCCAGCTTGTGTTTCTTCCAGCCCAGTGTTTCTCATGGTGTACTCTGCATAAAAGTTACATAAGCAAGGTGACAATATACAGTCTTGATGTACTCCTTTTCCTATTTGGAACCAGTCTGTTGTTCCATGTCCAGTTCTAACTGTTGCTTCCTGACCTGCATACAGGTTTCTCAAGAGGCAGGTCAGGTGGTCTGGTATTCCCATCTCTTTCAGAATTTTGTAGCGGGGAAAAAAAAAAAAAAAGGTAGATAACAATTGAGTAGCAAAAGCAGCTACTGCCAAAATTTTCAAAGGAATATGAACATTGTTATCATAAAGGGTTGTGTGTGCATGCTTAGTCGTTCAGTCATGTCTGACTCTTGTGACCCCATGAACAGTAGCCTGCCAGACACCTCTGTCCATGGGGTTTTTCAGGAAAGAATACTGGAGTGGTTTGCCATTTCCTCCTCCAGCAGATCCTCCCAACCGACAAAACAAACCCAAATCTCCTTTGTCTCCTGCATTGCAGGCGGATTCTTCACCCACTGAGCCATCAGGGAAGTCCATAATAAAGGGTTGAGTGAGTGAGTGAAAGTCGCTCAGTCGTGTCCAACTCTTTGCGACCCCGTAGACTATACAATCTGTGGAATTCTCCAGGCCAGAATATTGGCGTGGGTAGCCTTTCCCTTCTCCAGGGGATCTTCCCAACCCTGGGATCGAACCCAGGTCTCCCACATTGTAGGCGGATTCTTTACCAGCTGAGCTATCAAGTAAGCCTATAATAAAGGCTTACTAGCTCTCAAATGATCAAGAAAATAATCTGATACAAGATGTACTTCCAGACCAGAAAGAAAAACAAAACCCCGCACCTTGTGAGGGTAGAAGTCACTAGGAAAGTATTCAGCACTGGTTTCTGCGCTGAGTGTCCCTCATGGTGGCCTATGGAAGTTGCCGGGAACCTCTGGTAGGTGTAGGGCAAGGCAGATATGAAAGAAAACTGAGCAGAAGCAAAGTAAGTCAATGAAGAAGAAGAAAGAAACGTAAAACAGAGGATGAAAGACCAAGTCAGAAACGGAAATGTCCGCCTCGAAGAGCAGGGCATCATTTAAGCAGCTGCTCTTCTGAGCCATAGAACTTATTCAAGGCAAAATCCATCAGGACACATGACTCTCCGACTTTCAGATGGAAACTCTTTAAGTGTTGAAAACTTTTATTTCCAGAAAGTTCTTTTTTCCTTCCAATCATAGTAGCACTGTTCCCTCCTCTTGTTCTGCCTTCTCCAGAGGTAAATCATTCTGTAGATAATACAACTGGACTTAGTTGCTGTGCGACCTCATGGTCGAAGTGAATGTGCCAAGAATGTGTGGAAGGATAAAGATGGGTTTTTGATCCTCTGGATATAACAAGACTTGTGCAAATGGCAATTCTGATAGCTCTGGGGGGCTCTTCACGGACTGCGCCTGTCTCAATCCCTGGAGACCCCAGGTCACCAGATCTCTGTCCTTCTGCACGGGCCTCTCAGCTGTCCCTTCCAGTGGCCACAACAGCATTGCTTGCAGGAGTTTTGTGGTGCCCTGTTTGAGATGCAGCCATTTATGTGGATGCAAAGTTATCATTGGGTTTAGTCACAGGTGGTCTATAAAAGCAATCCAAGAATGTTCTTTCTTCTACTTTCCCTCTGCAAGTCAGAGCACCATCTCCTTCCTGTTTTCATGATAAATATCTGACCTGTCATGTAGGAGATCAGCCTTGTGGTATTTTAAAGCTGACCACAAATTTTTTTATACTCTTTTCATTAAGTGGTGGGAATCTGGGTTGTCCTGTGTCTGCTTTGACCATAGAGCACATCGTGCCAGGCCTCCACCTTTTTTCAAATTTATTTTAATTGGAGGCTAATTACTTTACAGTATTGTGGGGAGTGTTGCCATACACTGACATGAATCAGCCACAGGTGTACATGTGTTCCCCATCCTGAACCCCCTTCTGCCTCCCTCCCCACCCCAACCCTCTGCGTTGTCCCAGAGCACCAGCTTTGAGTGCCCTGCTGCGTGTATCAAACTTGCACCGGTCATCTATTTCATGTATGGTAATATACATGCTTCAGTATTATTCTCTCAAATCATCCCACCCTTGCCTTCTCCCATGTAGTCCAAGTGTCTGTTCTTTACATCTGTGTCTCTTTTGCTGTCTTGCATATAGGGTCGTCATTGCCATCTTTCTAAATTCCATATATGTGTGTTAATATACTGTATTGGTGTTTCTCTTTCTGACTTACTTCATTCTGTATAGTAGGCTCCAGTTTCATCCACCTCATTAGAACTGACTCAAATGTGTTCTTTTTTATAGCTGAGTAATATTCCACCATGTATATATGTACCACAACTTCTTTATCCGTTTGTCTGTCAAAAGACATCTAGGTTGCTTCCATGTCCTGGCTATTGTAAACAGTGCTGCAATGAACATTGGGGTACATGTGTCTCTTTCAATTCTGGTTTCCTTTGTGTGTATGCCCAGCAGTGGGATTGCTGGGTCATATGGCAGTTCTGTTTCCAGTTTTTTAAGGAATCTCCACACTGTTCTCCATAGTGGCTGTACTAGTTTGCATTCCCACCAACAGTGTAAGAGGGTTCCTTTTTCTCCACACCCTCTCCAGCATTTATTGTTGGTAGACTTTTTGATGATGGCCATTCTGACCAGCATGAGATGGTACCTCATTGTGGTTTTGATTTGCATTTCTCTGATGATGAATGATGTTGAGCATCTTTTCATGTGTTTGTTAGCCATCTGTATGTCTTCTTTAGAGAAATGTCTGTTTAGTTCTTCGGCACATGTTTTGGTTGGGTCAAAATTTATTTTTCTGGTATTGAGCTGCATGTGCTGCTTATATATTTTGGAGATTAATTCTTTGTCAGTTGCTTCATTTGCTATTATTTTCTCCCATTCTGAAGGCTACCTTTTCACCTTGCTTATAGTTTCCTTCATTGTGCAAAAGCTTTTAAGTTTAATTAGGTCCCATTTGTTTATTTTTTGGTTTTATTTCCATTACTCTGAGAGGTGGGTTATATGGAGGATCTTGCTGTGATTTATGTCAGAGAGTGTTCTGCCTATGTTTTCCTTTATGGGTTTTATAGTTTCTGGTCTTACATTTAGATCTTTAATCCATTTTGAGTTTATTTTTTTGTATGGTGTTAGAAAGTGTCCTAGTTTCATTCTTTTACAGGTGATTGACCAGTTTTCCCAGCACCACTTGTTAAAGAGTCTGTCTTTTCTCCATTGTATATTCTTGCCTCCTTTGTCAAAGATCACGTGTCCATAGGTGCATAGATTTATCTCTGGGCTTTCTGTTTTGTTCCATTGATCTATATTTCTGTCTTTGTGCCAGTACCATACTGTCTTGATGTCTGTAGCTTTGTAGTATAGTCTGAAGTCAGACAGGTTGATTTCTCCAGGCTTCCACTCTTAACCAATGTTTAGAGGACACCATGCCAGGCCTCCACTCCTAAGAGGGCTGGCATCTTCCATTTCCACCTTTGGGAGGCATCCTGGGCTGTCATGTTAGAAATCTAGACGCCTGAGGCCACCGCATTGTGAGGAAGTCCAGGTTAACCACACGGAGTGACTTTGTGGAAAAAGAGAATGAGAAAGAATAAAAGAAACAGGGAAGCGGGTAGTTTGCTACACAATAAAGAGCCAAACCAAAACCCATGATGTGACACTAACTTCTCCTTTCCTGTTTTTCCTGAGCTCACATAGCATAGCTTCTCTGAGCATGTGCAGTTCATATATCTCTCGTCACACTGGAGCTTCCTTGGGAGTATCCTTGAGTATGTTGCTTGTCGAATGAGAGAGATTACCATGACCTTCTCCCTAAAGTTTTTACAGTATCTGAAAACACATCCTTTGATGCTCATGTAGTGTGCAGGTGTAAGGATTTGTGCTATTTTAGCTGACACAGTATAGAAATATGTATATAATTGTTTGTCTCTGCTTTATGGCTAAAGTTACAACAGGGAGTCAATAATTATAAGGTAAATTTAGATTTCTCATATTACCATTTGTCCTTTTGAACAGTGCAAAGGATATTGACTCAGTGGAGTGACACTTTCCCTTCACTTTTCGGTCCCCTGGGACCTTTCTGTTCCAATTTACTCATGTAGATAAATCAATCGTATTGATCCACATTCATTTAGGTATCTTCCTACTTCTGATAAACTGTTCTTGACCGTTTCCTCTCTGGAAATTATAATTTTATAATCCATTTATTTATTTATTACCTTTATTTTCTTATCTCCTATGTTGTTCTCTTCACTAACGATAATTTTATTACATTTAATTTGCTTGGACAGCCACTCACACTTCCAAAATATTAAGTTATTCAGTAGATTTGAAATCTCATAACTTCCATGCAAAAATATCCATGTATTTCAGCTTGGTAAAGGTTATGCTGGAAATAGCTTAATTGGTCATGTTGCAAACCAAATATGAAATAAAACGCCTGGGCAGATAATAAATTCTGAAGCAGACAGCTTGACTGAGTTCTAATAAAAAAAAAAAATTGAGAGAAAACACGTTATCATCTTTTATGGGTATCTTGATATTGGAAAGAAATGAGCCAGAACCACTTGCTAGAAGGGCGATGAAGAGGGTGGCATGTGGTTCTGGTGGAAGAGCCCTTGTTTCTGTGCCTTTGGGTCCCTTACTGTCTTCTCTCACTGCCCCTCTACTTTCCCCTCTCTCCTCCTCGCCCACGCTCTTCCCTTGGGCTGGAAAGGAAATCTGGGAGGAGGCAGGCTGAGGACATAAGAATCATGAGTCAGTGCCTGTTGCTTTTCACATTCTTGAAAAGTTTTCTGAAGTAGTAGTCAAAGTCGCTCAGTCGTGTCCAGCTCTTGCAACCCTGTGCACTGTAGCCTGCCAGGCTCCTCTGTCCATGGAATTCTCCAGGCAAGAATACTGGAGTGGGTTGTCATTCCCTTCCCCAGGGGATCTTTCCAACCCAGGGATTGAACCCAGGTCTCCTACGTTGCAGGCAGATTCCTTACCAACTGAGCCACTAGGGAAGCCCAAAAATATACTTGAATTGGGAGCTAATGGTCGATTCCACCCTTTCCACCTCATGGCCCCTCTGCAGAATGACCTGCTTGGTCATGCTCTCCTCTTCACGCATTGCCTTTGCTTGGCCACAACTGGATGTTTTATAGACTTGTCCGACTTAGCATGTCCAAGCAGAATACTTCACCCCCTCCCACCTGCTCTTCCCCAATCCTTTGCCCTCAGCGAAAGGTACCAGCCATCAGCCAGCTGCTGCGGATGAAAATGTAGGCATGATCCAGTATCTCTTACTCCTCAGTGTGCAGTCCATCCGCAAGTCCTGATAGCCTGCCTTCCGCCTCCCTGGATTGCCCTCACCTCTCACCTGACCAGTAGTTGCTGCCTAGCTGGTGTCCCTGCTTCCAGTTCTGCTTCTCAGTCTCTCCCACCAGTTGGGCTCTGGAGCCAGAGAGAGCGAGGTTGTAAACCAAGCTCATCACTCACTCATTGTGTGACTTCTGGGTAAGCCGAGACCTCTCTCCTTGCCTCAGAACCCTCGTCTGTGAAGTGGAAGTAATAACAAGACTGCTGCTCATGTTCTCCTAGTGATTATGAGAGGCCCAGTGAGCTACGACATGTAGACCACTCGGAGCAGAGTCTGGGACACCAGCTGATACACGTTGGCTGATATTGTGGGTTCATAATTCTTTCCTACCCAGTAAGAAGACAACCCTTTAGCACTTAAAGGATAATGAGAAATCTACCGAAGTTACGTAAAATGTTAACACAAAGGGAAGCTGGGTGAAAGGTATGTGAGACTTCTCCGCACCATCTTTGTAACTCGTAAATCCAAAATGATTTCCAAGAAAAGTGCTGAGTAAATATATATATATATATAAAGGACACCACATCACCACCACGTGTGAGAGCCTCCATGCCTCTCCTCACTCCTGGAGCTAAAGCTGAGCCTTTATCCTGGCCTCGAGGACCATCGTGACCTGGGTTCCTGGCCAATCCATCCCCCCGTCTCCCCGCTCCCTCCAGCTGCTCCCCTCCGGCTGGAGCCTGGTCCATGGAGGCTGTGTCCACTCTGCTCACCCCACGTCTCCACCTCTCGTAGTCTCCTGTGCCTCTGCTCAGGACGTCCACATTGAACGTGGGCTTTGCTGACATGCTGGCCCCTGCCTTCTCTCCAGCACCTGCTTTCTCTCTCTCCAGAGCACTTGGCATTTGTTTACACAGTTTTTTTCTTCCTCCTCTAATTTGCTTACTCGAGTATTAACTGACTACCTGCTGCTGCTGCTAAGTCAGTTCAGTCGTGTCCAACTCTGTGTGACCCCATAGCCAGCAGCCCACCGGGCTCCTCTGTCCCTGGGATTCTCTAGGCAAGAACACTGGAGTGGGTTGCCACTTCCTTCTCCAATGCATGCATGTATGCTAAGTTGCTTCAGTTGTGTCTGACTCTGTGCAACCCATGGACCGCAGCCCACCAGGCTCCTCTGTCCACAGGATTCTCCAGGCAAGAATACTGGAGTGGGTTGCCATTTCCTTCTCCAAACTGACCACCTAGGAGGATGTAAATTTCACAAAGATAGGGACTTCTTCCTAAGCATCTCTGGTTCTCATATCTAGACCGGTTTCTGGCATTTGTTTGTTGTTCTATATTTGTTGAAGGAATAAATGGATAACCAGTATTAAATGATATTGACATTTTTTTCTCACACCCATTTTCTTCTATTACTGGTCCCACATTATATGGGCACTGTTTTTGTTCAGTCACTAAGTCGTGTCCAACTCTTTGCAACCCCATGGACTGTAGTATGCCAGACTCCTCTGTCCTCCACTATCTCCCAGAGTTTGCTCAAATTCATGTCCGTGAGTTGGTGATGCCACCCAACCATCTCATCCTCTGTCATCCCCTTCTCCTCCTGCCCTCAATCTTTCCCAGCATCAGGGTCTTTTCCAATGAGTCAGCTCTTTACAGCAGGTGATCATAAGAGAACATTAAAGCTAATCAAATTAACAAGTTGGCTTATTCAGTGAAAATTAATGTATGGTTTCTTTATATTTTATTCCTCAATCTTGAAGGTAAAAATTGGTTTCTACATGTCCAAAATACTCCTATATACAACAATATCAGAACATTACTTCAATGAAAAGGCAAGGCTTTGATATTTTTTTAATGTATGTGCAATTGGAAAAGACGGGGTTACCTTGTCTTATAAAAAGTTAGGTAAAAATTGCCTTATTCCTCTTTGTTCTCTGTTAGAATATTTTATAGTTAGAGAAAAACAATGTGGAATAGAATGTACAGAATTACTGGCGATTCAGTTGATTTAGCATGCCATTTGAGTCAATTCATAACACTATTCAATTAGATTCAGTAGCAATCAAAAAAAGAAAGAGAACTGGCCTTACCATTAGATGTTTGAAACATTGCTTTATACTGCACTGACTTGATTAGATATAGTCCAAATTATCTGTGAATGTTATAGAAACTCAAGCCTTCTCAGCCATAAAAAGGAAGAAAACACTGACATATCCAGTAAGCATCCCAAGAAGTGCAGGCTCTGGGGAGCCATCCTGTGAACCGCTCTGGGGAGCTGGGGGAGCAGCTTAACGTGTCATCGCTGCTGTCACATCTGAATGTCGTTGTCTTCAGGCCCAGTAAACTTCAAAACAAAGCAGACTTCTGCCCTAATGGTATTGCCTTGCTTTTTATTAAAGGAAATGCTTTTTGTTTTAACTTTTTGTTTTGATATAATTTCAAACTTAGAAAAAAGTTGCATGATTAAGAGAAAGAATTTCCATACACCCTTCAGCTAGAAACCCAAGTGTTAATGGCACTTTTGTTTCTCTCTCTCCATAGACATACAAATATGCACATAAGTAAGTCGCTGACATGGTATTCCTTTACCTCTCAGGACTTGGGAATGTGTTCCCTGAATATCAGGATAATCTGTTACATAACCACAGTGCCTGTGTGCAGGCTCAGTTGCTCAGTTGTGTCCGACTCTTTGTGACCTCATGGACTGGAGCCCACCAGGCTCCTCTGTCCATGGAATTTTCTAGGCAAGAATACTGGGGTGGGTTGCCATTTCCTCCTCCAGAGGATCTTCCTGACCCAGGGATTGAATCCGAGTCTCTTGCCTCTCCTGCATTGGCAGGCGGCTTCTTGCCCAATGAGCCACCTGGGAAGCCCTACATAAATCCAGTACAATGATCAAACTCAGAAAGTCAGGTCTGATCCCATACTCTTATCTAGAATAAAGTCCTCGTTCAGATTTCACAAATTCATCCTAAGTCTGAACCTTCCAGCTCACGTGTTGCATTTAGTCACCACATCTCTAATGCCCTTGAATCTCATCCTTTCCTGGCCTTTTGTAGTCGTCATTAGCAATATGCGCAAGCCAGCTATTTGTAGAATGTCGCTCAATGTGTGTGTCTGATGTTTCCTCATGTTCAGACTCAAGCTGTCCATTTCTGGCAAGAGATCCGTGGAAATGATGTGTATTCCCAGTACATCCTATCACTGTACACCCAGTGGCAGGTGGTCCCACTGCTGGTGATGGTACCTTGGACCACTTGGTCAAAGTGCTGGCTGCCAGGTTTCTCCACTGCGAAGCTAATCTTAGGATGCTCACTGAATTAGACATAAAATGGAGCCTACATGAATCACAGTTGCTTTTCAGATATCAATCCTCTGCCATAGAGCTGTATATTAAAGGAGATTTCAGCAGAAATATCCGCATGGATAAAGAAGATAATGGCCTTGTCAGTATCAGATAATTAAACAAAAGTATCTGCAGACATCTTAAAAAAGTATCTGCTTTCCCATGTTCTTTGCAGCACTGTTCCCAATAGCTGGATATGGAAACAACCCAGGTGTCTGTAGACGGCGGATGGATAAAGATGTGGTACAGAACACAGGGCTTCCCAGGTTATGCTAGCGGTAAAGAACCTGCCAGCCAGTGTAGGAAACATAAGAGATGCCGGTTCGATCCCTGGGTCGGGAAGACCTCTTGGAGGAGGGCATAGCAACCCACTCCAGCATTCTTGCCTGGAGAATCCCATGGACAGAGGAGCTTGGTGGGCTACAGTCCACGGGGTCAGAAAGAGTCAGACACAACTGAAGTGACTTAGCACGCGCCCATAGGTACATACAGTGGAATATTATTCAGCCATGGGAAAGAAAGAATCCTGCCCATGTGACAATACAAATGAGCCTGAGGACACTGTGCTGAGTGAAATAAGTCAGAGAGAGGAAGACAAACACTGTATAATCTCACTTTGATGTGGAATCTTAAAATTGAAGAAAAAAGTTGAACTCACAGAAGCAGAGTAGAACCGTGGTCACCAAGGCCAGAGAAGATGAGGGGGAGGGAACGGGGAGATGTTGGCCGAAGGGCATAGGTTGTGATTCTGTAGGATGAATAGTTCCACACTGTGATGCCTGCAGTTCATAATACTGAATTAAATACTAGAAGTATCCTATGAGAGTGGATTTCAGGTACTCTCATCACACACACAAAGAAAAAATGGTTAACTATGTGAGAAGATAATTGCTTGACTATAGTAGCCATTTCATCATGTATATCAAATAGTCATCTTGTACAATCTTCATTTTAAAATACTTAAATAAAGGATAAAAGATTTTTAAAATCTTCAGGCAGTTATATCTAAAGAGGAAAATATTTAGCAATTATGTACACAGATTTGATGAATTTTTACATGTGCAGTAAAGAGCAATATTGCATAGGAACCTGGAATGTCAGGTCCATGAATCAAGGCAAATTGGAAGTGGTCAAACAGGAGATGGCAAGAGTGAATGTCGACATTTAGGAATCAGTGAACTAAAATGGACTGGAATGGATGAATTTAACTCAGATGACCATTGTATCTACTACTGCGGGCAGGAATCCCTTAGAAGAAATGGAGAAGCAGTCAAAAGAAGAGTCCAAAATGCAGTACTTGGATGCAATCTCAAAAAAAGACAGAATGATCTCTGTTCATTTCCAAGGCAAACCATTCAATATCATAGTAATCCAAGACTATGCCCCAACCAGTAATGCTGAAGAAGCTGAAGTTGAACAGTTCTATGAAGATCTACAAGGCCCTCTAGAACTAACACCCCAAAAAGGTGTCATTTTCATTATAGGGGACTGTAATGCAAAAGTAGGAAGTCATGAAACACCTGGAGTAACAGGCAAATTTGGCCTTGGAGTACAGAATGAAGCAGGGCAAAGGCTAATAGAGTTTTGCCAAGAGGATGCACTGGTCATAGCAAACACCCTCTTCCAACAACACAAGAGAAGACATGGACATCACCAGATGGTCAACACCAAAATCAGATTGATTATATTCTTTGCAGTCAAAGATGGAGAAGCTCTATACAGTCAGCAAAAACAAGACCAGGAGCTGACTGTGGCTCAGATCATGAACTCCTTATTGCCAAATTCAGACTTTAATTGAAGAAAGTAGGGAAAATCACTAGACCATTCAGGTATGATCTAAATCAAATCCCTTATGATTATACAGTGGAAGTGAGAAATAGATTAAAGGGATTAGATCTGATAGGGTGCCTAAAGAACTATGGACTGAGGTTCGTGACATTGTATAGGAGACAGGGAGCAAGACCATCCCCAAGAAAAAGAAATGCATAAAAGCAAAATGGCTGTCTGAGGAGGCCTTACGAATAGCTGTGAAAAGAAGAGAAGCGAAAAGCAAAGGAGAAAAGGAGACATACCCACTCGAATGCAGAGTTCCAAAGAATAGCAAGGAGAGATAAGAAAGCCTTCCTCAGTGATCAATCCAAATATATAGAGAAAAATAATAGGATGGGAAAGGCTAGAGACCTCTTCAAGAAAATTAGAGCTACCAAGGGAACATTTCATGCAAAGATGGGGTCAATAAAGGACAGAAATGGTATAGACCTAACAGAAGCAGAAGATATTAAGAAGAGGTGGCAAGAATACATGGAAGAACTAGACAAAAAATATCTTCATGACCCAGATAAACATGATGCTGTGATCACTCACCCAGAACTAGACATCCTGGAATGTAAAGTCAAGTGGGCCTCAGGAGACATCACTACGAACAAAGCTAGTGGAGGTGTAGAATTCCAGTTGAACTATTTCACATCCTAAAATATGATGCTGTGAAAGTGCTACACTCAACATGCCAGCAAATTCGGAAACCTCACCAGTGGCCATAGGACTGGAAAAGATCAGTTTTTATTCCAATCCCAAAGAAAGACAATGCCAAAAAATGTTCAAACTGTCACACAATTGCATTCATCTCACAAGCTAGCAAAGTAACGCTCAAATTTCTCCAAGCCCAGCTTCAACAGTATGTGAACTGTGAACTACCAGATGTTCAAGCTGGATTTAGAAAAGGCAGAGGAAGCAGAGATTAAATTGCCAACATTCGTTGGATCATCAAAAAAGCAAGAGAATTCCAGAAAAAGAGCTACTTCTGCTTTATTGACTATGCCAAATCCTTTGACTGTGTAGATCACAATAAACTGTGGAAAATTCTGAAAGAGATGGGAATACCAGACCACCTTACTTGCCTCCTGAGAAATCTGTATGCAGGTTAAGAAGCAACAGTTAGAACTGGACATGGAACAGCAGACTGCTTCCAAATTGGGAAGGGAGGAATATCAAGGCTGTATATTGTCGCCCTGCTTATATGTGAGTACATGGTGAGAAACCTGGGCTGGAAGAAGCACAAGCTGGAACCAAGACTGCCGGGAGAAATATCAGTAACCTCAGATATGCAGATGACACCTCCCTTATGGCAGAAAGCGAAGAAGAACTAAAGAGCCTCTTGATGAAAGTGAAAGAGGAGAGTGAAAAAGTTGGCTTAAAACTCAACATTCAGAAAACTAAGATCATGGCATCTGGTCCCATCACTTCATGGCAAATAGATGGGGAAACTGGAAACAGTGGCTGACTTCATTTTGGAGGGCTCCAAATCACTGCAGATGGTGGCTGCAGCCATAAAATTAAAAGACGCTTTCTCCTCGGAAGAAAAGCTATGACCAACCAAGACAACATATTAAAAAACAGAAACATTACTTTGCTGACAAGGTCCGTCTAGTCAAAGTTATACTTTTTCCAGTAGTCATGTGTGGATGTGAGAGTTGGACTGTTAAGAAAGCCGAGTGCCGAAGAATTGATGCTTTTGAACTGTGGCGTTGGAGAAGACTCTTGAAAGTCCCTTGGACAGGAAGGAGATACAACCAGTAAATCCTAAAGGAAATCAGTTCTGAATATTCACTGGAAGGACAGATGCTGAAGCTGAAGCACCAATACTTTGGCCACCTGATGTGAAGAACTGACTCATTGGAAAAGACCCTGATGCTGGGAAAGATTGAAGGTGGGAGGAAAAGGGGATGACAGAGGATGAGATGGTTGGTGATGATGAGATGAGTTGGTGATGGTCAGGGAGGCCTGGCATGCTGCATTCCATGGAGTCGCAAAGAGTTGGACAGGACTGAGCGACTGAACTGAACTGAACTGAACGTGTGCTTTATTTTCCTCTTTCCTACATGTCAAAACTTTCGAAAAATGAGGGATCAAATTTTCCTGCCTACAGAGTGGAAGATCCATAGTAGCAAGGTTTTTGAAAGAAAAAAAATCCATATTTCCTTTTAAAATGTCTAGTATTGAAATAGATAATAATCCTCGCTGCCTAGAATGGGTTTATTTTAAAATCTTTGATTGCACATTGAATTTATCTGGAATATACTTTGTTTTCCTACTGACTGCATCATCAGAGTAGAGTGAGATGAGAGCAGGTAGCAAAAGGAGTTAAAGGTGTTCCGATGTGGACCATCCTCAGAGCGCTGCCTCTTGCAGGGTGCCAGTAGGCGTTTCCCCAGCAAGATGTTACCACCCTCCTTTACCCAGCTTTCTTTCATGCTTACTTCTGCAAAACTCTTGTTATATGTCAAAAGTAGGTTTTATTTATGACATTCAGTATATTCTATCTTGATGTTGTTGAAATTAGAAGCTTTAGTTTCTAGGAAATACACTGCTTCCCATTTTATTCATACAAGTTTTTTTTGTTTTGTTTTGTTTTTTACAAAATCAAGATGTAAAACTGTATACCACACATGATCTCCTGTTACAAATACCATATCTAAATTATGGCCTGTTAGGTTTGACAGTAAAATCTAGAACGTCTGGTTAAATTGGGATTTCAGATAAATAAAAATATCTGAGACGTGCTTATATATTAAAAAGCTACTGTTTGTTTATCTGAAATTCAAATCTAACTAGGTCCCTGTATTTTTATTTGCTAATCTGGAAACCCTAGGCTTGTGTACAGAGAACATTCTGTGCTTTTTCCAAAAGCTTCTTTGGTTTCATTTTGTGGGGATATGATACTGTTCTGTTTGATCTGACCACGGGAAACAGAGAACTCGCAGACTCCTCTGTCCATGGGATTTCCCAGGCAAGAATACTAAAGTGGGTTGCCTTTTCCTCATCCAGGGGGAATAAACCCAACCCAGGGAGGGAACCCAGACCTCCTGCGTTGGTAGGCGGATTCATTACCACTGAGCCACCACCAGGAAGCCCGTGAGAGTCACAGAGAAGGTGAAAGTCGCTCAGTCATGTCCAGCTCTTTGCGATCCCATACACTGTCCATGGAATTCTCCAGGCCGGTATACTGGAGTGGGTAGCTGTTCCCTTCTCCAGAGAATCTTTCCAACCCCGGGGTCAAACTCAGGTCTCCCACATTGCAGGCGGATTCTTTTCCAACTGAACTATCGGGGAAGCTAGCAGCCTTAAGATGGGTTTAAATAACTAAATGCATAATTATGGACAGTCATGGGATAAATAAAATTTTAATCCTAATAATTATTGTCTTTCTATTAATGCAGCCTTGTTAATGCTTATAGACTACTTCTGTATCAGTTCCAAGAACTGAAATTTTACATTGAGTGTTTAAGGAGAAATCCAGAGTTCAGGCTACATTATACATTTCTAGAAATATTAGGAGTAATTCTCACCAAAGACTGAAGTGAAGCAATTTTAAGAGCTTAATGGATGCTACTGCCAGAATCGAACCCTCAGAAAGTATATATTATGTACAGTCGGTTCCATGGGTTCAAAACATCTTTTTAAAAAGAGGAACAAGTATGATCTTTGAATAGCATACATTTTACCGTAAGAAGGGCTGATTTGTCTTACCGTTCTTAACCTCAAGTTAGCATTTAAAGTATTCAGTAATGTTTATTTGAAACAAGTTTTGTTCTGTTTTATTTTAAAGTTGAAAAAGTAAAAAAAAATTATCCCTGTTTCTGACGTGATCTCCATCACACACACACATAATGACACCTGGATTTTTAAGTAAATTACTAGCATCCTGGTAATGCCTCCTTAAATTTCCTAAACTCTCTTTTAGTGGAAATTTAGGAATTGATCGATTGTAGTCTCATTGCTTGTTCTTTATAGCTTTTAAACACAGGCTGCCATACATTAGTAATGAAGAATCACTCTCCTTTCTGGCCCACAGTGCTGGGAACAGACAGGAGACATGCCTCTTGCTTGTCTCCCATCTGAATTACATGAGGGTGGGATTTATGCAGGCAATAAATCTAGTCAGAATAAAGCCTCTAAGTGGTAACCAATTTCGTGGTGTGTAAGTATCATTGATTCTTTAATCTGAGGGTGTTTTTATAAACTGATTTGGATTAGTGAGTGCTGATAGCAGAGCCATCTGAAGGCCTTTGAATAATGGTAAATGTAGTGAATAAGGCGGTGAAAATTAACCCATTGGCCCCATGTGTAAATTTAAATCACAGCCTTTGAAACGAGACAGCGATCTCATTACACGTGGTCTGCTAGTGTGTATACTTTACAATGGTTTCCCAGGTCGCTCAGTGGTAAAGAATCCCCTGCTAATTCAGGAGACGTGGACTTTCGATCCCTGGGTTGGGAAGATCCCCTGGAGTAAGAAACGGCAGTCCACTCCAGTATTCTTGCCTGGAGAATGCCATAGACAGAGGAGCCTGGCAGGCTACAGTCCATGAGGTCTCAAAGAGTCAGACACGGCTGCGTGACTAAACCACCATCACCATCCTTTAGTACACCAGCCGTAGAGGCCATTTCTTCGTGACTGATCACTGTTGCTCTAGGTCCTGGAGACAAGGCTCCATGAAAAGCTACTGAGACTTCAGGCTGTGTGAGGATAAATCCTCTAGAACGTACGAGGCACTTTTCAGAGAGGCCGACTGAATTCTCCAGACACATCTTGTATAAGGCGCTGAATTTACATTTAATTTAGGGGCTTATATTTCTCTGTGATAAAATGTAATGCTGAAGATATTTTTTTTCCTCTAAAATTTCTTATTTGGGAATACTGGGACCATGCTATTTTGACAGAAAGGGTATAAGGATATTCTACTCAGAGATGCAAAATGAGAACTTTTTTCAATGGAAATAGCAAAGTGAGGGGGATGGATTTCAGTCCTTAGATTTTCTTTTCTTTTTTTAAGCAAGAGCTCCTTTAGAAATGGAACTTAAGTTATCAGCACAGAATTAGCACTTGCACCTCAATGTGTGTGTATGTGTGTGTTAGCCACTCAGTCATGTCCAACTCTTTGTGACCCCATGGACTGTAGCCCCACCAAGCTTCTCTCGCCATGGAATTCTCCAGACAAGAATACTGGATTGGATTGCCATTCCCTTCTCCAGAGGAACCTCCCAACCCAGGGATTGAACCCTGCTATCCTGCATCACAGGCATATTCTTTACCATTTGAGCTACAGGGAAGTCCTATTTGCACCTTAAGGATGAAGGTAGTTGCATTTCTCCATAAAGCATAACACCAAGATAACAAGCAAACATGGGCAAGAGCATGGCACCCAGAGCAGAAAACCAAACTCAGTTTTCCCTCCAGGAATACTGTGGCAAAAACCACAGTTGCAGATTCAGCATGGAATTATGCATGGGAAAAACGACTGAAGAGCTGCTTCCTAATAAATTTGCCCTTATAGAAGATAAGAGCATGATTTGAAAAACGAGGAGAGTCGTCCAGCTGAATGGAGATTTCGGATGTGTGTTGAATCTGCTGCCTGGATTTTGTGACTTGTACTCTGTTGAAATCTGAGTTAATAAGGTAGTTACATGACACCACTCCCTTAATCTGTCTTCAGGATTGCTGGAGAAGGGCCAGACATCTGCCTACCTCCTGCAGCAAACCCTGAAACGACACCACTCCTCTGTGTCTTGAAATGCCCCTGGTACAGTACTCTTGCCTGGAAAATCCCATGGATGGAGGAGCCTGGTAGGCTACAGTTCATGGGGTTGCTACAAGTCAGACATGACTGAGCGACTTCACTTTCACTTTTCACTTTCATGCATTGGAGAAGGAAATAGCAACCCACTCCAGTGTTCTTACCTGGAGAATTCCAGGGACGGGGGAGCTTGGTAGGCTGCCATCTATGGGGTCGCACAGAGTCGGACACGACTGAAGCAACTTAGCAGCACCCGTATGTCTGTGTTGGGAAACAGGGAATGCTTAGCTGGTCTGTGCTACAGTTTCATATCTCTTTAATTGACAACCAGCTGGGATGAAGTTTCTATTCCACTTTAGATATATGTACTTCAAAAATAACAAGCAATGGTTTGAAAAATAAAAAATAAAAAAAACAACAAGCAGTGGTTTGGATGAATTTTGAAACCTCATTGATACAGTCACAAAATTCCAGAGGCAATTGTAGCAGATTCTATTTTGCCTTCAGCTTAGAATCTTGAGCTTTAATTTCTCTTTTTGGAAAGTGCACATCGATCTGCAAAAGAGGAGTGACTTCTGATTCCTAAGACCTCATCTGCTGATACTGATTATTCTCTTTTCGAAATTATTCTGATACAGTCATAATCACTTGCAAAGGAAGACTCTATTGCCCGACACAAAAAAACTCAGATGCACCACTGAGGCATGAGACTGACATTTTTCACGAATCCAAGAAAGCCGAGGCTCATTTATGGATCTTATTTATCAACAAAACCTTCTTTCGCAATGTTTATCTTGTAGCTGTGACTTGTCTGAGCTGTCAGTAAGCATCTGATGATGCCCGTGTGCTTCAGAAAGAGCCTTAGCATTCAACTCACACCTTGAAACTTCCTCCCAAAATGCCAGCCTAAAGGGGAATCCAGACTGCAGATAATCCAGGCTGCTGGAAAGATTCAACCACCAGGTTTTTTCCTCCTGATTTAAATGTTGGGAAGAAAAGCAGTCGGATTCTGAAGTGTTCTTTGTTTCTACTCCAGATAACAAATCGGGCTTCACACAAGTAGGGAAGCTGTTGTTGACATTAGGTGACAGATCCGAAGCGATGCATCCTTTATGAAATAACACCGCACTGCTAATAAAGCAATCCCAGCAGCCAGGCTTGTGCTGTGTAATTTGTTTCCATGGTGTGATGGTATAACCCTGACATGCTGAAAAATGGCTGCACAGAGTCTCATCCGGCGATTGCTGCTCCGTGCGTTTTCGACATAACGTTTGTTATCGCCATGCTTGGCGTGTCTTCTGAGAAGCAATATCCTAAATGAAGCTGAGTGTAGAATCCCTCTCATGCAGAATAACATGGTTTATCCACCCTCAGCTTATCTCAAGTCTATTCAAATAGATATTCATTGCACATTTCCTATTGGACAGGATGGTTGTTCTCTTATAATAAAACCAGAGAATCCTCTACATCACTTTTTTAAAAACCTTTGGATGGCACAGTGTAAGGGAGATATGTTAAAAGATTTTCTAGTCATAAATAGGCCTGTCAGAGGGTTTTGGTGTCTTTGTCTGGCATATAACAATTGTACTAGATGAACTATTATCATACTAAATTAGCTAATCTTATAAAACAGATTTTCATGCCTTTTAGACTATATTTAATCTCAGATTTCTCAGCACCATTATATCCAGAGCGTGTGGGTGACTCCCTTGTGAGTCACCAGCTCAAAGTAGAAAGGTTGGAAGCTGGTGTCCCGTTTGGTTGGGAAGCTGAAAGGAGAGCCTGTATTGAGCTCACACGTTTTTCATAATTATGTTGCCTGCAGGGTTTCCACCTGTCCTAATTTGATCTGATTAAGGTGAAATGCGAAAACTGTGCTCATTTCTCTCTGAGTGGAGTGGTGCCAAGCTACATCTCAGGAAGGAAGAAGAGATGAATTCGTACAGAACCGAGGAGAGGAGGGGTGGAATGTTAAAGCCGCAGCCAGCTCTCCATACTCCAGGAAGGGGAGAAATGGCCTGCCTGCTCTTGGGGGCATAGGTTTATAGACAGGTCCTGAAGAGGGGTTCAGCAGCAACTATCCAAACATTAGATACAATAATACCTTACCGTGGTAGGAGCTGCCCTTGGAGAATATGTCCTCTCTCAGTCATCTCAGTACTTTACAGGTAGACATGTGTAGATGACTCCCTGGCACAAATGTTATCATTCAGGGTTTGGTTGGAGGATATAGTGGGTGTGATGGCAAAGGGAGCAGCCGTGAAAAATGATGATGTATGGCCATGAAAAGATGCCATTCATATCACTGGGTAAAAAGAGCAAGACAGAGAATTCCATGTACACTCTAAGGCCACGTATTTTATGTGTTGCTGTGTAAGTGTGTGTGAACAGTAAGAGAATTATCTAGAAAAATATTCACAAAAATAGCAGTGGCGACTGTCTCTGAGTGGTGAAATTGCTGGGTTTCATTTTCTCTATGATTTTAACATTTTACAGTGAGCATGGACAAAAACTCAGAAAACTTTTTTTAAGAGAACACAGAATTGTAGACATTAAGCATTTCCTTAGCTTCTCCTAGATAAGGGCAAAAAAAAAAAAAAAAAAACCCTTGTAAGAAATGAAAAATATATCTTGGCTAAGTTGTTTCAGTCGTGTCTGACCCTGTGACCTTATGGACTGTAGTCCGCAAGGCTCCTCCGTCCATGGGATTCTCCAGGCAAGAATACTGGAGTGGGTCGCCATGCCCTCCTCCAGGGGATCTTCCTGACCCAGGGATTGAGCCCATGTCTTTTATTTCTTCTGCATTGTCAGGCAGGTTCTTTACCACTAACACTGCTGGGAAGCCTAAGAAATGAAAAGCGTGTATACCTTTTTGCGTGTATCCCCCCATAGTGCTGAGCCATCCTGGTGGAGCTTTGGTCACTAAGTCCTGTCTGACTTGTGACCCCATGCACTGTAGCCCGTCAGGCTCCTCTGTCTATGGGATTCTCCAGGCAAGAATACTGGAGTGGGTCACCATTTCCTTCTCCAGGGGATCTTCTGGACTCAGGAATCGAACCCAGGTCTCCTGCATCGCAGGTAGATTCCTGCATTCCAGATGGATTTTTTACCTGCTGAGCTACAAGAGAAGCCCTTGAGCCATCACAAAACCCAATTTTCTTAATTTCTTGCCCCAAGATGGGCTTTGTCTTAAACTTCTTCTTTTCAGAATAGCACATCATTTGTACTAACAGCTGTCTAGCCATATATCGGTATAAATATCTCTCTTATTTGTCCTGAAAAATTTAAAGATGGTAAATAGTGCTGTATATATTCAGGGAACTAGATATAATCTGTGCTCTGTGCACTCAGCATGATATCATTATCAACAACAACCAAAAAAAAAAAAGTGAGAACTGAGAGTCAAACAGAAAAGCTTCAGGTTTTCTGGAACACTCTACAGTTTATCATCACAGAATTCACCAGTAAACTATGAATCTATTTTTGGTTTAAAGGTTTTATGGATCTTGCAGAATTACTTTTTGCATTTTGAGGTAAGGCATATAAGTAGAGAGATGTTAGTTGGAATTGAATAGCTGTCCTCTGAGTGGTTTCATAGTCTTATCCCAGCTCCAGGCCTGTGCTGGGGCCACCTCCACGGAGAGGGGCTCACCCCCACCAGGGCAGCGGGGGAGTGTGGGTCTGAGTCTTAAGACACAGCTCTGAACTCATCTTGTGTTCATGACACTTACATCCTTATTGTAAGTTTAATAATAGTATACTAATGCAGACTTCCCCAATTTTGAGTGTGTCTGGTTTACCCAACATTGTAATGTGTAGCTCTTCAAAGGAGTGCTTCCAGCTTAGGGATCATAAATTGTTCTGTAATAATCTAAAGATTTTAACCCAAGACATGGTTTTCTCCTATAGGAATATTTCTGCTATTATAAAATGAATTATCAAAAGAGTTAAGTTGTCACTGGATATGTGCCTTTTAAAATATCTCCTTTAAGACTATTTTTCCTGAGTCAGAGTGCTTTTAGTAAAAGGACTTTGTACTTGGGCAAAATACAGTGGATTTGGGGCAAGATATAATGGTCAGCTGAATTAAGTTTGCCCGTTCCAGTCTGTCTTAGTTCACTGATTCCTAGAATGTCGATGTTCACTCTTGCCATCTCCAGTTTGACCACTTCCAATTTACCCTGATTCATGGACCTAACATTCCAGGTTCCTATGCAATATTGTTCTTTATAGCATTGGACTTTACTTCTATCACCAGTCACATCCACAGCTGGGTATTGTTTTTGCTTTGGCTCCATCCCTTCATTCTTTCTGGAATTATTTCTCCACTGATCTCCAGTAGCATACTGGGCACCTACCCACCTGGGGAGTTCCTCTTTCAGTATCTTATCTTTTTGCCTTTTCATACTGTTCATGGGGTTCTCAAGGCAAGAATACTGAAGTGGTTTACCATTCTTTTCTCCAGTGGACCATGTTTTGTCAGAACTTTCCACTATGACCCGTCCGTCTTGGGTGACCCTACACGGCATGGCTCATAGTTTCATTGAGTTAGACAAGGCTGTGGTCTATTGAAAGGGGAGAGTGGGGAAAAAAAAAACTGGTTTAAAACTAAACATTCAAAAAACTAAGATCATGGCATCTGGTCCCATCAGTTCAGTTCAGTTCAGTCGCTCAGTCATGTCCAACTCTTTGTGACCCCATGAATCGCAGCACGCCAGGCCTCCCTGTCCATCACCAACGCCTGGAGTTCACTCAGACTCACGTCCATTGAGTCAGTGATGCCATCCAGCCATCTCATCCTCTGTCGTCCCCTTCTCCTCCTGCCCCTAATCCCTCCCAGCATCAGAGTCTTTTCCAATGAGTCAACTCTTCGCGTGAGGTGGCCAAAGTACTGGAGTTTCAGCTTTAGCATCATTCCTTCTGGTCCCATCACATCATGGCAAATAGATGGGGAAACAGTGGAAACAGTGACAGACTTTATTTTGGGGGCTCCAAAATCACTGCAGGTGGTAACTGCAGCCATGAAATTAGAAGACGCTTGCTCCTTGGAAGGAAAGCTATGACCAACCTAGACAGCATATTAAAAAGCAGAGACGTTACTTTGCTGACAAAGGTCCATCTAGTCAAAGCTATGCTTTTTAGTCATGTATGGATGTGAGAGTTGGACTATAAAGAAAGCTGAGCACTGAAGAATTGATGCTTGTGAACTGTGGTGTTGGAGAAGACTCTTGAGAGACCCTTGGACTGCAAGAAGATCAAACCAGTCCATCCTAAAAGAAATAAGTCCTGAATATTCATTGGAAGGACTAATGCTAAAGCTGAAACTCCAAAGCTTTGGCCACCTCATGCGAAGAACTGACTCCTTGGAAAAGACCCTGATGCTGGGAAAGACTGAAGGCAGGAGAAGGGGACGACAGAGGATGAGATGGTTGGACGGCATCACTGACTCAATGGCATCACATTCGAGTTTGACCTAGCTCCAGGAGTTACTGATGGACAGGGAAGCCTGGCATGCTGCAGTCCATGGAGTGGCAAAGAGTCAGACATGACTGAGCAAACGAACTGGACTGAACTAGGGGCAAGACGCTATGTGAGCTAATCCCCCTTTCAGGAGTGTGAGGAGCACTGTACACAGGGAGTCTGGAGGTTACACACACATAAAATCAAAACCTCCTTCCCTGGTTTTGAGGGCGTGCACGGTATAAGATAGAAAGAAGATACACTGAAATGCGAGCGAGCAGAGCCTGCTGAGGGCAGCGGAGGCAGCAGAGGAGTTCATGAATGTGTGTGCCCTCGGCTCTCTGAGCAGGAGCTGTGGAAGGAAGGAGCTATAGAGGGCTGGACAAGTGAATGCTCACAGCCCGAGAGGGATAAATAAGGGCCGGCAGGCCCTCCTTTGACCCGGCCCTGGGCACATAAGATGCAGGGAGGACCCGTGGAGGATGTGAGTCAGGGAAGGCCTACAACATTTCTCTGGGCCTTTTTAGCACACAGCACCTTCCCCTCCAAGCCCCTGCCCTTGTCCCCACCACCAAGGCAGCGTCACACCCCCAGAAGCCCATTGAGTCCCACCTGTGATGCTCCAGTGTCCCCTCACCCATATTTCACATCACTCACCCCTCAACTGTACCCTCACCCCTGGGTTTTGGAGAACCACTAACTAACAGTGTGGAGTTTGCAGAGATGTGTAGCTGTCAGCATGGAAATCAAAGACTAGGTACAGAGCCTCAGTACAAGGAAATATCAGTGATAGTTTCCGACCATGGTCAGTGAGATGGAAGAGCATGGGAGGCCTGAGCACCTGGCCCTGGGTGGTGGGTAATGCACAAGGCTTGAGAAGCAAACGCGAAAGGAGATGGGGGCAGCAGAGGATGAGATGGTTAGATAGCACCACCCACTCAACAGACACGAACTGAGCAAACTCCAGGAGACAGTGAAGGACAAGGAAGCCTGGTATGCTGCAGTCTGTGGGGCTGCAAAGAGTCAACAACTTAGCAATGGAGCAGCAACTATATATATATATATAATTAGAGGATATCTATATATCTGTATCTAGAGAATATCTGTATAACTGTACCTATATCTGTATACACATACATACATATATATATACACACATCTATACTATACATATAGTTCAAAAGATAGGTCTTCCTACGTATTCTTTTACAGCCTTCTCATAGAAGTTTTTCACCATAGAAAGGAAAAATAATAGTACAATGAATCTCCACATACATGGCACTCAGCTACAATGGTCAGCAATTTACAGCCAGTCCTGTTTCAATCAGACTCCACTTGGATTATTTTGAAGCGAATTCGAGAGGTTGTATCATCTCATTTAGAGCTACCAAATGATAAGGACATTTCCTGAACATAACCACATCATCTCTATCATATCAAAAGTATAGATTATAATCCCTAATGTCACCAAAGATATCAAGTTATTGTTTACATTTTGTTTATTGTCTCAACAAATGTTTACAGTGAGCTTTTTCTCCAAACCAGGAACCAAAAACAGTCCACACGGTGCATCCGGCACCATGTTTCCTGTTTCTTAAGTCTCCCCGTCTCTCTCTTGTAAGATTTTTGTGATGTTTGTTGAAGAAGTTGGGCCATTTGCTGTAGAGCATTTTGAATGTTGCGGCACTCCTATGAGGGCTGTATACAGAAGTGTGTTTCTCGAATGTAGCGTGCAAATGGTGTCACTGAAGAGGGCTCAGTAAAATGCAATTGCTGAGCCCCATCCCATAGTTTCTGATTCAGTAGGCCGGGGTGGGCCTGAGAATCTGCGTATCTAACAAGTTCCTTGATAACCATGATGATGCTGGTCCATGATGACACTGCACTCTGAGAACCGCTGGTATAAGTCGTCCTCTGCGTGCTGCGTCACCTTTAAATGGGCGTTTCTAACCAACGGTTTGATCTGAATGGAGGCTTTAATTTCTCACAAGAATCTTCAAAAACAGCCTTATGTATTTTTATCAAGTGGCACAAAATGTCCTTTGTCCACTTTTGTGGGCCTAGCAACCATTGATGATTATTACTTAATTTCATTTGGTTTTATATATTCTGATAATTCTATCATTTCTTATTAATTTATTCCTGGAGTGCTTCTATTGAAAGAAATCTTCTTTAATCGACTATTTGGTTGCTCAGAGATACAATTCTTGTGTTAAAGGCAGTTTAAATCTTGATTCCAATACCCTGCCTTTTATTTATCAGTTTTAAGAATAATGAATTGTCTTCCTAGTATCCTCTAAAACTGACAAATAAGGTATTTTTTAAAAAAAATCTTAAGAACTCATGACTTTTAATATATCCAATGCATTTGAATATATTGCAATTCTTATCTTTATCCTTGCTCAAATTATCCTGTCTTCTACTAGTGTGATGGGGAAACAGTAGAAACAGTGTCAGACTTTATTTTGGGGGGCTCCAAAATCACTGCAGATGGTGACTGCAGCCATGAAATTAAAAGACGCTTACTCCTTGGAAGAAAAGTTATGACCAACCTAGATAGCATATTTAAAAGCAGAGACATTACTTTGCCAAAAAAGGTCTGTCTAGTCAAAGCTATGGTTTTCCCAGTGGTCATGTATGGATGTGAGAGTTGGACCATAAAGAAAGCTGAGCACTGAAGAACTGATGCTTTTGAACTGTGGTGTTGGAGAAGACTCTTGAGAGTCCCTTGGATTGCAAGGAGATCCAACCAGTCCATTCTGCAGGATATCAACCCTGGGATTTCTTTGGAAGGAATGATGCTAAAGCTGAAGCTCCAGTACTTTGGCCACCTCATGCGAAGAGTTGACTCATTGGAAAAGACTCTGATGCTGGGAGGGATTGGGGGCAGGAGGAGAAGGGGACGACAGAGGATGAGATGGCTGGATGGCATCACTGACTCGATGGATGTGAGTCTGAGTGAACTCTGGGAGTTGGTGATGGACAAGGAGGCCTGGCGTGCTGCGATTCATGGGGTTGCAAAGAGTCGGACACGACCGAGCGACTGAACTGAACTGAACGGAACTAGTGTGAACCCCTCTATGTGGGCCCTGGAGTCCTTTGGACATAATCCTAACCGTGTTTTGTTTTGTTTGCTTCATTTTAGTTGAGCTATAATTGACATATAAGTTTATATTAGTTTCAGATGCACAGCATCATGATTTGGTATTTGTACGTACTGCAAAGTGATCACAATAAGTTAGTTAACATCTGTCACCATACACAGTTAGTTTCTTCCCTTATGATGAGATTTTTTTAAGATCTCTCATAGCAACTCTCAGATATCTAATTAAGTATAAGCATACCTGATTTTATTGCACTTAATTATGATTCACAGATACTGCATTTTTTCCTTTTAAAAATTGAAGGTTTGTGGCAACACTGAATTGGAAAAGACGAGCAATGCCTTATTTCCAACAATATTTGCTCACTTTGTCTTTTTCATATTTTAGTAATTCTCACATTATGATAAACTTTTTCAATATTATTATATTTGTTGTTGTGGAACAGACCCTGAAACCGGGAAAGATTGAAGGCAAAAGGGGAAGGGAGTGGCAGAGGATGAGATGGTTGGATAGCGTCACTGACTCGATGGACATGAACTTCAGCGAACTCCAGGAGATGGAGAAGGACAGGGAAGCTGGTATGCTGCAGTCCGTGGGGTCACAGAGTCAGACAGGACTTAGCGATGGGACTGCAGCAGTGGTGATCTGGGATCAGGATCTTTCATGTGACAGTTGCGTTTGTAACGCTCGTCGTTTTCTCGCCATCTTCCATTCTGACACAGCATCTCTGTTTCACGGGTCACCTCTGGTCCAAACTCTGTGGACCTCCTCTCTTTCCAGTTCCAAAAGGAGCACTTCTGTACTTTACCAGACAGGACTGTCGACTGACATTTGTTAAAGTCACCAAATAATAAAAGTGCAAACACTGCAAATACAAGGAACACCAATAGTTTAGACCACAACTTACACCAAAGTGAGAGCATGAAAATATTAAAATCACCTCTTGGATGAAGCTAGAATTGACAGGTTTCCTTGCTAAAATAACTTGACTCAAATCCATGAAAGTTCTGAAAGTAAAAGTTGGTATACATACGAACTTCTAAAAGGACAGTTACAGACAGATGAAGGTTTTTAGTAAGAGAATCATCAGTTTTGAAACACTGAATATATCCGAATCTATTAATTTTCATTTTCTAGTTGATGAATGCTAACGCAAAGAGTCTGTAAAACATTTCTCATGGAGATGCACAGGCAGAATGGCTGGATTTTCTGCCTGAAGTGACCTGTCCCCAGGCACTGCGACCTGGGCAAGGCATGAGCCGTGAGGGGACCCCAGTCTGGCCAGATGATGGGGTGGTAACCAGAAACCTGGTAAATCTTTTGGCTAAACCTCACCATCTCTGTGTTTTAAAGGTGCCTCACTGATACTTGTGAATGCTGTCTTCAGAATATGAATGACAAGCGTGAACTCATTGGTATAACTCTGCTGACAACTGGTGATTACTCATATTTAGTTATTTTAGCTAATTAAAGAATGATTACTAATTCTCATGTGGGAAGTTATAAAGGTCTAGGGGAACCATAGGATAAGTAATGATATAGCTGAAGCTGTGTAGGTGGGTTTTTCCTTTTTTTTTTTTTTGCCCGTCATTGAGGCTGTTATTTGTCCTTTAAGTTGGATTATTGGTTTTATTTTTTTATCTCATCTCTTTCAACTGTATCTTACATCAGTATACAAATGTTAAACATCTGAACTATGGGAAAGCAGTGATGAATCTAAGCAGCAGCAGCAGCAGTACTTAGAGTACTTAAAAACTTATTGTTTTGTTTTGTTTAGAATTTGAAATATGCCTGTCAGTAATGATGCAATTATGCCCACGCTAAGATGAATAAAAGAAACAAAACGCATCGCACTAAAGTCGCAAGGGAAATTACTGAAATAAATTAAAATACAAAAATTCAGAAGCAAAATATCATAAAGACTTTGTAAAAATCAAGTTTCTTATGTTCCTCTGCAGTCTCCCTTTATTCTCTAAATGATCTCTTCGTCTCATTTTTGAGCCCTCTTTAGAAGTGTGCCAAATCTTAAAATCCAATTGTATTTATTTCTTTAATATTGTCTTGGATATTATTTTATCAAACTTAGTAGGGCCTGAATTATGTCCCAAGGAAGTTCATTTGAAAGAACCATTCTTTTTTTTTTTTAATTAAAAATATTATATTGTTAATAAAGGCTGGCCATTGTCTGAGCCTTTAGAGAGCTGGAACCTTTTTGTTTGCGGAGAGTTTCACCTCAGTGTTGATGGTTGCTCACTGATTAGGGTGGTAATTGGTGAAGGTTCAAGTGGTTGTAGCAATTTGAAAAAACCATTCTAAGGCAAAGTGTAGGGTACAAAAACAAAAAGCAAAAATTTCCAGTTCTTAAACAAGGAATGTTCTATAAACTTGTACATATATATATACACACACACACACATACACACACACATATACATATATATAGTTTGGAACTCACAATGCTTATACCCTGAATAAATCTCATTACTATAACCATGGTAGTTAGTCGCCCACATGACCCACTGAACCTATTGGATCATGCTTTATCTCACTGGGTCTCCTTTCTGATTGGCTCCACTCAGGGATTCCAATCCCATGAGTTCTCTTTCCCCCATGAAGTTAATCAGACATTGATGTGCTTGCTTGGGTAAACCAACCACCGCAATGTATGGAAAAACATATTAAAGCCAACAGGAAGCTATTTCTCCATAGCTTCCCCCTCTGCCAGGCTTCTCTGGTGGCTCAAATGGTAAAGAATCCGCCTGCAATGTAGGAGAGACAAGAGACTCAAGTTCGGTCCATCCCTGGGTGGGGAAGATCCCCTGGAGACCCACCTCAGTACTCTTGCCTGGAGGATTACATGGACAGAGGAGCCTGACGGGCTACAGTCCTTGGGGTCACAAAGAGTCAAAGACATGACTGAGTGACTAACACTCACCTTTCTTCCCCCTTTGCCTTTGCTCATTTCAAGCACAAATGAACTTTGAGACCAGCAGGAGAAAGAGAGCAGTGGATTGGGATCACTTTTCACTCTGGGAGCCTTGCACCCCAGTGGTCACTCTTAAGTACTGACCATCCCGATTAAGCTAGGACTGCTAGATGATGAAAATACCTGACCTCTAGAAATTTTAAGTCAAAACCTCAGAAATATAGGTCAATACCAAAGGAAGAGTTTTATGAACTACAGAGGTGTAGGCAGAGTACCAATAAGATATACACTGAGAACGACTTTCTAATGTTTAAAACTGTTTTGACATCATAATATAAAAATGAGAAAAATTTTGTGATTTTAATGTTTCTACTCTATTTCCTGTCTTGACTTCTATATATCCTGTGTCAATTCTCCCAAATGACCATCAGAAAATCTATTAAACAAGCAGAACAGCATTTATTAGGTCTACTGTAGTGAGAAACCCCACCATGTTGACTGTTGCGGGCTTTTACCGAAAGGAGAGGTCAGGATTTATAAGGTTTGGGAATCTGGGCTCACATGGTTAAGCAGATCTTTCTGGATCTTTCTGGATCTTTCTGGAACTGGGCGACATTCATGATGTGATAGTTAGAGGTTGGGAGACACAATGGACAGGATTTCAAAAGGAGCCTTGATACGAAAACTGGTCTGATATATGAGCCATTGCCAGGTGAGCAGGCTATGGTTCTGTTCAAGGAGATGGCTACTCACATGAGCAAACTGGTTTAATTATTTGCAGAAATGTATTGAAGCAAACAGTGAAGTTATTTATTATATTACATGCTTTTCTTCAAAAAGCAGATTTTGTGGGGTTTTTTGGTTTCTTTTTGGGGGGGTTGGGAGGCAAACAATTAGGTCTCAGTGGTCTTGTTTTGGGTTGGTTCTCAACCCAAATAGTTACACCCTGTAGACTCGGTCACTTTCCGTGCTCATCTGCACCCAAACAGCTGCTTGGCTTCCCTAAATACACCTGGTGCTTCCAGCTCCAGGCCTTTGATCCCATCTCTCATCTTTTTTTTTTTTTCTTCTCTTTTCTTAACACCTCTCTGTTGGTTGTTCTCACAACCAGCACACCTGACTGTTTCTCCATTTGTGTGGTTCGTTGATGTGCATATTATTTCATCTGCAAGTTCCATGGAGGCAAAGCTCCAGCCTGACTTACCTTTGCCATCTCTGTTAGAATCTGGCCTCATATATAGTAGACACGTGCAAAAGAGTTACTCGATAAAGAATCAACGACTGTTGGGTTGGAATCCATCTCCTGCCCATCATTATTACTGTCGTTCAGTCATGTCTGACTCTTTGTGACCCCATGAACTGCAACACGCCAGGCTTCCCTGCCCTTCACTGTCTTCCAGAGTTTGCTCAGACTCACATCCGTTGCATCAGTGATGCCATCCAACCATCTCATCCTCTGTCGCCCCTTCTCCTCTTGCACTCAATCTTTCCCAGCTTCAGGGTCTTTTCTAATGACTTGGCTCTTTGCATCAGGTGGGCAGAGTATTGGATCTTCAGCATCAGCCCTTCCAATGAATAGTCAGGGTTGATTTCCCTTAGAGTTGACTGGTTTGATCTTGCTGTCCAAGGGACTCTCAAGAGTCTTCTCCAGCATCACAGTTTGAAAGCATCAAGTCTTCAGCACTCAGCCTTCTTTACTATTACTGTTAGTGAAATGGAAAAACATGGAATTTCTAATTGTGTCTCATTATGAGTGAGACTTATTCTTCAGCAGTACCTCATGGGAAAATAAGGCATTTTGTAGCAGCTGAGAACTGACTCAAAAAGATATTTGGATTAATACGGCAGCTATGATGGACCAGAAAATGCCGTGCGTGCGTCTGTATTATGAACTCACAAACACCTGAACTGAACCCACCTATTCTGAGCTTTAGGAAGAGTGATTTGTGTGCTTTGGGGGCAGTAACTCCCTCATTTATAAGTGAGAAAATGAGTAAATAATATCTGTGGCTTCTTTCAGTTTATTCTTAAAGCTTCAAAATCTACAAATGTTCCTGCTATCCTACTCAGATAAGCTGTGCTTACTGATAAAGTGATTATATTAGAAGGTATTACTTCTTCAAGCTACATACATGCTCATACATGTTCATGATAAATATAAACTCAAGTGTGTAAATTCTTAAATTTTTATTTGCATAAACAATGGGGGCTTCCCAGTTTGGCTCAATGGGTAAAAAATCCACCTGCAATGCAGGAGACTCAGGAGATGTGGGTTTGATCCCCAGGTCGTATCCCTTGGCGGAGGGCATGGCACCCCACTCCAGTATTCTTGCCTGGAGAATCCCATGGACAGAGGATCCTGGCGGGCTACGTCCATCGGGTCACAAAGAGTCGGACACGACTGAAGCTACTGAGCATGCGCGCACGCACTCCTAAACAATCATTTACTGATATCAGTAAAAACCTGTCAGCAGAAAGGAGCTAGTAATATAAACTTGGTTTTGTTTATTAAAGTCGTAATGCTTATTAAAGGTAGTTGTCCGATGTTTGCCGCTTCACCTTTGATCACATTGAATCATCATTGATTTTTAATGCTATTTCATCAGCCATTTCCTTTTTCAAACTTGTACTTAAGGGAAAAATAGAAGGTAACTGTCATTGTTGAGCCTATATTTGGGATTCTAAGCTATAGCCAAGAGAGAAATTAATCCTCAAAGCATGTCTCACCAAACAGCAGCAATCTGTGGATTGCAGATTATTTGTGTCACGTTGCCAGTGCCAGCAGCACATCAGAGAGCTGAAGTCCATTTCCATTTTTATCCCAAGCCCGGGTGCTCACGGTTTTCCATTGAACCCAAAGGATCTCACAATTGCCCCTGTGAAGATTTGCAAGGAAATTAAAAAGAAAAATAGTGATTGAAGACTCATGTGGTTTTTAATGCTTTTCAAGGGAATGTATTTTCCAAATGAGTTTTCCCTACTTCGCAGCATGGTTATTGAGGAAAGTCAGCAGACGCTTTCTTAAAAAGTTGTAGTTCAGTTAATTCCCCAGAGGTTTTTGGTTTTTGTTTTTTACGAGCTATCAGTGACTTTGTGGAAATGGTCCACAACTTTGTAATGCATTTTCCTGAGGAGATTCACAATTAGATTGTCAAATAATCTTTATGTTATGGAAACAGACAGAAAGTAAATGTTGAAATAAAAATGCCAGTTTCAAAATTATCCTTTAAAAGGTTGAGATTCAATTCTGCCTTCATATGCTTTTTGTATAAATTTTCTAATTAATTTGAATACCCAAAAGGCAACTTATTTACAATAAGATCAGACATTTAGAAAGCAGGTGCACACGACGAATGAGGATTTTCCTGGCTGGGAAAAAATGATCGAAAAACACAAACCTGAGAGCTGATCATTAGGATAAACCCAGAAGGAGATGAAATTCTAATTTCAATGCCCAAAGACAGCAAAACAGCATTTTAGAGTTGGGTCAAGAACAAGAAAAACGATAGAGAAATGACAGAGAAAAGGTGCACAATGTTGAGAAGTTGGGAAAACCACCCCATTTCTGCTTTTCCTGTTTTCTTGAGCAAAGAGAATGTTTCCCGTGTTGGAAAGGACAGGAAAAATAATTGAAGGAGAAACGTGTGCTTAAGGGAACTGAGAACAGAGCAAGGAACAGACAAAATTTTAATTGTCTTTGCTGCTGCTGCTGCTGCTAAGTTGCTTCAGTCATGTCCGACTCTGTGTGACCCCATAGACGGCAGCCCACCAGGCTCCCCCGTCCCTGGGATACGTAATGTCAGAATCACTGCCAGGAATCCTCAAAATACTGTAAAGAAAGAACAGAGTTCAAAGTCCTAGAGATGGACTAGGACTGAATCTCAAGAGCTTGAATCTCAAAAACCGGCAAACAATGAGTTTGATCGCAGCTTCGGTCATCAACAACAAAAAAGAGAAACACAGAAATATGTGCACGTAGGGGGTGTGTGTGTGTATATATATATATATATATATATAATCATTAAGAGCCAACTCAGAGTCACCAAAGCCGAAATGTGGAAGCAGTCATATGAACTCCCTGTGAAACTTCTTGACTTCGAAGTGAGAGCTGGACCCCGGGGTGCAGAGGTTGAGCAGGCAATTGGAGACACACAGGAGGCACAGCCAGGGGCCCCACCACACATCTGTGGAGCCGAGAATCAGAACAGTGGGCTGAAGATGGCCGAAGGACAAAGGGACAACAAAGAAACGGAGATGCAAGAGGGTGGGGAAAAGAATAGTCAAGTGAATCTCAAAACTTAAGGAAAAATTGTTTTAAAAATGGTGGGTTGACCTGATGTCAGAAAGTAGAGGGAGATAGAAGGGAACAGGAATTGGGCAAGGGCCCTTGGTGGTAGTGAGTCCTGAACTGAGCAAAGGGGTCCTGCCCCAGGCACCTCAACCGTTTCCCCAGAGGAGTCTGCAGACCCTGAGCCTTGCCTGGGTTCCTTGGCTTCAGAATTCCCTGCATAAAGTCCTGAGACCTTAACTGGCTCTGTCTTCCTGAAAGCAGTGGCCAAGGAAGAAGTCGTGGTGGGGCCTGGGCTATAGAACTTGAACCCGGGTTCCACCATGTAGGCATGTGAGAGGGTCTTCAGAATAAAGCAACCTGGGAATCGGAGGAGGGGGAAGGGGCTTGGCTGGGGCTTGGCTGTGCCGGTCCAGCCCAGTTCAGGAGCAGACCTCCAAGGCGTCTGAGGGTTCTAAGTCATCACCTCCTAGATCCTCACATGGGGGTATCACACAAAGTAAAAAAAAAAAAAAATTGAAACATATTTTAACAATTTTTTAGTTTGATTTATAACTTTTAAATATTCAGGCAAATAATGGGCCAACAAATTAGGGGTCTGTTCTAGGGGTAGATTAAGTTCTTGGGTCCCCAGACCAAAGTGGGCATTATAGAAGGCGTTATCGGTAGGGTGGAAGGAAACCCACCAGGAAGATGTCAGAAGTAAAGTGAAGAAATGAATGTTGCAGGTATGAGAACTCTCATCTAAAAAGCCTGACCTTGCAAGCAAAGAAAATATGCTTCTCGAAGCCTTTTTTTTTTTTTTACAGTAGGTCCTTGTTGGTTTTCTAGTGTAAACATAGCAGTGTGTACATGTCCATCCCAAACTCCCTAACTGTCCCTTCCCCCTACCCTCCCTCACCCTAGTAACCTTAAGTTCCTTCTCTGTGAGTCTGTTTCTGTTTTGTAAGTAAGTTCATTTCTATCCAACTCTGAGCTTTACTGCTGAGGATGAGAGTTCAGTCCCTGGCTGGGAAACTAAGATCCCACCAGTGGCCAAAGTGGTGGGGCCAAAAAAAATCAAAGCCTTATTGGAAGAAAGTACCAAAATGTCCCGGTTCGGTCTGTCCAACCTCAGGTTCCCCAGCATCTGGTCAATTGTCTGATGCTTAGTCTGACACTAAGTAGATGAGTGAGTGTGTTAGTAACAAACGAACTGAAGACTTTCTGCATAGCGCATTTGACCAGGAATGCTGCTAACTACAAGGTCAAGTCTAAAAATATAGGGAAGGGAAATGAACCTCTGGATGCTTCCTACAAATTTTTACATCTATCACAGATTGCTGTTGCTGCTATTTGTTGTTTAGTCGCTAAGTCATGTCCAACTGTTGCAACCCCGTGGACTGTAGCCCATCAGGCTCCTTTATCCATGGGATTTTCCAGGCAAGAATATTGGAGAGGGTTGCCATTTTCTTCTCCAGGGAATCTTCCTGACCTAGGGATCCAACTCAAGTCTCCTGCTTTGCAGGTGGATTCTTTACTGTCTGAGCCACCAGGAAAGCCCATATTCCAGATTACTTCAGGCATTTGCCCCAGGAAAGAAAGGAATTCAATATGATCTCTATCACAGATCTGGAACTCTTATCTAGAAAGATTCTTCTAACAGCAAGAATATTTCGTTGTTAGAATGGAATTCTTTCGCTGATTCTCTGATCCTCTTATCCCTGTCACTGGAAATCTTGAGTCAGAATCTATAATGTAGCTGTCAGAAGTGTTACAGAAGGGAATTCTGTACTGAGAGAGGTTGGTCTAGAGACAGTAATCACTAATAGCTCTTTTAAAACTAAGATATTTTTGTTCTTTAATATAAAGAACATAAATTGGTTTTACATAAATCTGTTTTTAATCACTGAAGAAATTAAATGGCAGCAAGTCCATAAAATCTAAGAATTAGATCTGACTTCATTGGTATAAACAAAATAATCAGATTGTATTTGCTGGTTGCATGACTGTCTTAAGGAAAATATTCTGACATTCCCACGATGGTCTGAGTAATTGCCTATCAGAGTGGCCCCAGTCTGAACCAACTCAGCAGACCTGGCCTCTCTCTCCCATGGAAAGCAAAGCTCTACCCTCGCTGAAAATCACTTTTACTTTGACAAGACCAGTAGGAAATGAAACTATAAACAAACAAAAAAAACTGTCTTGTTTGAGTAGTGGTATACTAATATTTTGTGCTTAAAAATTCAGCTTTGTGCCTGGAGCAAATAGACTTTCACTCAAAGGCCTTTAAATTATGCTATATAGGCTCGTATAGTCACTTATTTCCCAATGCTCTTGTTCATGAAAACCAAAGGCAATGACTTTCCCCCTTAATTCAGAGAGATTAACAAATAATTACAATTATAGTGAATGGAACTTATGCCAGGTGTTGTACCTATGGGGCCCCCAAACTGCTTTTAAAATCAGCTTAATTATTCATCATCCGTGCGAGCTTTAAATGTACACCAGCACATTTAAGTTGAATATACTACCTTTTTTCAAGAGTGTGATGATAGACAGTAAAACTGTACCAACTGGCTCTACCACCAAAGAGAGCCCATGTTTGTTGCCAAGTTCAGGCTGTACTGCTCACCACTCAACAGGCCAACAAATCAAGACACAATGTTCTGGGGCAAGGAACAGCAACTTTATTAAGAAAGTCAGCAGACTGAGAAGATGGTGGACTCGTGTCCCAAAGAACCATCTTACTCAAGTTAGAATTCAGGCTTCTTTTATCCTAAAAGGATTGGGAGTGTGACTGGTGGTTGCAAACTTTTCGGTGCCGTAATTCTTTGCTCTTGCAGTTGTCCACATTGGTCTGGCCACAGTGCTGTTATATACCACCAGCAAAACAAATGTTCTGCAACTTTTCATCTCTATATGAAATGAAGAAATATTATGCCTGTGAAGGTCAGAGCCTTGAAAATGGACCGTGTGTTTCAGGCTGTAGGCAACATTCTTTCACAAAAGTTGCAGAGTCAGCACAGGCGACAGAGCACAAAAAAATAGATTCAATATGGAGGCAGGTTTGTTCTTTTCTGTTTCATATTCATAGTATCTTCTTGTTGGTTTGTTTCCCCCTTAAGTCACTACAGACTTCTCTGATAGCTCAGTTGGTAAAGAATCCGCCTGCAGTGTAGGAGACCCTGGTTTGATTCCCGGGTCAGGAAGATCCCCTGGAGAAGGGATAGGCTACCCATTCCAAAATTCTTGGGCTTCCCTTGTGGTTCAGCTGGTGAATCCATCTGCAGTGCAGGAGACTTGGGTTCAGTCCCTAGGTTAGAAAGATCCCGTGGAGAAGGGAAAGGCTACCCACTGCAGTATTCCAGCCTGGAGAATTCCATGGACTGTATAAGTCCTTGGGGTCACAGAGAGTTGGAGACGACTGAGTGACTTTCATTTTCATGAGGAACACATTTAACCTCTGAAATTTTGTTTTGCTTCTGTACTTTGTTGTTTAGATTTTTGATGCCTCTAAAGTAGTATATTTTCTCCCCCAAACACAAGAAGTGCACTCAAGTTAATCAGACTAATCTTATTAGTTTGAGGGTTAAAATAATGTAGTATATAAAATCCTGAACATGTGGCATTTCTATGTACAAGTCTAACATCTGTTTTTGTTAAACCACCCTTACAGGGCAGAAAGTAGTTTGCAGTGCCTAGTCTGGGGATTGGAACTGTCTGTTACTCAGCTCTGACATTTACTTCACTTACAACCTGGATTATGAAAGGCAGGTAACCTTGAATACTACCGAAGAGCTACAAGCAGAAAACAGAGCCCCCCACCCCCGACCCACACACACACACTCAATAAAAACCAGATTCAGCTCTGGTTAAGCAGAATTAGGAGTCGTCAGTCCTCTTCTTTGACATCTTTGTGGAATATTTGTTTTTAAGCCACAGCTTGTTTGCCATAATCATCCATCTGTTGACTGTATACTCAAGTGATGCCCTTACTATGTGTTATGGCTGACTCGGGAAGCTAAACAGAAGGTAGATTAAGTAGTTGCTAAGTGTCCCTTTTGTCGGAAATTTGAGTTCGTTTCCCTTTTGCATGTTTGGATAAGTGGAGCTGCTTGGGGATCTGTGGTTTAAGTTATGCGCATTACTGACTATTAATTCACCTTTAAGTATAGGTATGTAAAGCATGCACTTTGAAATGACTAGTGTGGATTGTTTTTTTAATTTTCAGTTAGTTCAAAGGTAAAAATTTGTCATAAAGCTTTATGATATCAAATGAAAATATCAGTTCAGTACAGTGGCTCAGTGGTGTCCAACTCTTTGCCACCCCATGGACTGCAGCAAGCCAGGCCTCCCTGTCCATCACCAACCCCCAGAGCTTGCTCAAACTCATGTCCATTGAGTCAGTGATGCCATCCAACCATGTCATCCTCTGTCATCCCCTTCTCCTCTCGCCTTCAATCTTTCCCAGCATCAGGGTCTTTTCCAAGGAGTCAGTTCTTCACATCAGGTGGCCAAAGTACTGGAATTTCAGCTTCAGCATCAGTCCTTCCAATGAATATTCAGGACTGATTTCCTTTAGGATTGACTGATTGGATCTCTTCGCAGTCCAAGAGACTCTCAAGAGTCTTCTCCAACACCACGGTTCAAACGCATCAATTCTTTGGCACTCATCTTTCTTTATGGTCCAGCTCTCACATCCATACATGACTACTGGGAAAATCATAGCTTTGACTCGATAGACTTTTGTCATCAAAGTAATATCTCTGCTTTTTAACATGCTGTCTATGTTGGTTGTAGCTTTTCTTCCAAGGAGTAAGTGTCTTTAAATTTCATGGCTGCAGTCACCATCTGCAGTGATTTGGAGCCTAAGAAAATAAAAGTCTGTCACTGTTTCCATTGTTTCCACATCTATTTGCCATGAAGTGAATGAAGATGTCAAGTTGCTTATTAATCATTTTAGATGATTGTAGTGAATAAATAAAAATAATGACTTAATAAAAAGGCCACACACTTAAAGTCTTAAATGTATACTTGCCATAGTTTCCTAAGCATATATGATCTGATCATATGTACCTATACATATATGTAGATGGTCAAGGGTGCATGCTTGTATACATATCCTCCTCATCTATTGTCTTTCAGTACACTGTCATAATAAATCTTAATTAGCAATTGGATATTGGACTCCTTTAGCAAAATCTGCCTCTAAATATTGAAGGTTTGATTAAAAAGGTATCTCTGCAACAGCAGCAGAGCAACCTTTCAAGTACAGTCTCATGAGTTCCTCATATTCCAGAGACTCTCAAAATAGCAGCTGCCGTTCATTAACAGCCTACTATGTACAATGAACTGTACTAGATAATACATATAGTTACAAACATATAGATACCCATACACATCATCCACAACAACCCCATAAGTCATGTATTCTTACTCTCCCTTCTTCAAGTAGAAAACGAAAGCTTTAGAGCTAACACAACATCTTGGACCCAAGATAGTACAGCTGGTTAGTGGTAGAGAAGAAAGGCCCCTTCCTTTCCTTCTCTCCTCGCTTCACTGCTGTTTGTCACCTTCTGCTGGGCCGGGCACCTGGGGTAGGGGGACGAGCCCTGCTGGAACTGAGAGCACCCCGCTGTCACAGGCAGGTAAAGCGAGGGTGGAGTCCGCCCGCTGAGCGAGAGCGAGAGTGGAGGGCAACCAGGGAAGTGAGCACAGCTTCGCGGCTGACGGCTGCCTTTCTCCGGCGTGTGGGGAAGGACTCTGCGTCCCGATGCATGTCTTCACGTATTCTTGATTTTATATGCACTCTTCATTCGCAGTAACGCTACCATGCAGTACATTCTTTGAGTCCAGCTGGATTTGTGAAGTCTTCACAGACCATAGTATGCTTCTTTTCCTTTTTGTAGGGGCTTCCCTGGCGGCTCAGATGGTAGAGAGTCCTTCTTGGAGCATACCAAAACCAGTGGTGGGTGCATCACTAGTGCTTAGTTCGTTTCTGGAGCCTTCTTTTTTCCAAGGAAAGACTTCACTGACAAATTAAAATGCCTAGGGTAATACATGTTATACAACTCATTGTTTCTGACCCTAAAACCATCTTTAGTGTGTTTTCCAAGTAAATTAGAGCTTCACATTTGTCCTCCCATGGGAAGCCGTGGTTTTTACTTTCTAATCCATACAAGATTAGAAGAAGTGATCATAACCCTATCATCAACTTCAAAACTCCTTGACTGAGACAGTCTCAGGCTTTTACTTGGGAAGTCACCTGCTAATGTCAACAGACTGTTGAATTTCTTCTTATAGCAGAAACGATTTAGTGTCTAACCTTTATTTCTTGTCTTGTTTAACCACTTGGGTAATCCATCTTATCGTTAGATTTAGATAATTTAGTTTTCTAATAGCTGCCTTAAAGTTTACAACACATATGTTAACTAATCTAAGTCCACTTTGAGAGGTCACTAGAACAAGGAATGTGTTCTTAATTAAGATTAATAACCTGATAATAGAGTATCCAGGTCTCCCACATTGCAGGTAGATTCTTTACCAGCTGAGCCATAAGGGAATCGTAAGAATACTGGAGTGGGTAACCTATCCCTTCTCCAGTGGATCTTCCTGACCCAGGAATCGAACCAGGGTCTCTTGCACTGCAGGCAGATTCTTTACCAGCTGAGCCATCAGGGAAGCCCATTCTAATGAGAAGTTTTCTGTAATTCTTACACTTCTTTATCAGTATTTTTTTTCCTCTAACTTCTTTCACAATTCTCTCTTTGTCTTTGGTTTTCTGCCAAAATAAAGATTTAAGTATATTTAGGTGTGGGTTGGGGATATTTATCCTGCTTGGCCTTCCCTTGTGACTGGTAAAGAACCCGCCTGCAATGTGGGAGATCTGGGTTCGATTCCTGGGTTGGGAAGATCCCCTGGAGAAGGGAAAGGCTACCCACTCCAGTATTCTGGCCTGGAGAATTCCATGGACTGTATAGTCCACGGGGTCACAGAGAGTCAGACACGACTGAGTGAGTTTCACTTTCACTTTGATAGTCTATGAGTTTCCTGCACCAGTGGTTTGGTATCTGGCCTTAATCTTGGAAAGTTCTCAGTCTGTATTACTTTGAATATTTCTTCTGCTCTGTTCTCTTTCTTCCCTTTCTAGTACTCAAATTATGTGTATGTTATTTTTGTCCTACAGTTTTAAAATATTCTCTTCTTCTTTTCATTCTTTCTGATTTTAGCTTGAGTTTCAATCTTTCTTCAAGCTTACTTATTCTTTCTTGTCATGTCAAGTTTGTTGACAGCACATCAAAGAAATTCTTCACTTTTGTTACACCTTTTCATTTCATGCATGTCCTTTTGACACCTTCTTAAGAGATTTGTTTTGACCTCCCTGGTGGCTTAGACGGTAAAGCGTCTGCCTACAATGTGAGAGACCTGGGTTCAGTCCCTGGCTGGGGAAGATCTCCTGGAGAAGGAAATGGCAACCCACTCCAGTACTCTTGCCTGGAAAATCTCATGGATGGAGGAACCTGGTAGGCCACAGTCCATGGGGTCGCAAAGAGTCAGACACAACTGAGCAACTTCACTTTCTTTCTTTTAAGAGACTTTGCGTTTCTGCCTGCATTATTCATCTGTGTGTTGTCTACTTTTTCCATTAGAGTCCTTAACATCTTAATCATAGTTGCTTCAACTCCCTGTTTGATAATTCCAACATCTATATCATGCTTGAGTCAGATTCTGACACTTGCTTTATCCCTTCAGAGTGTGTTTTTCTTGCCTTTTGACGTGACTAGTAATTACGTGCTGAAAGTTGGACATGTTCTATGCGTAATAGGAGCTGATGATGTAGGCCTTTAATGTGAGGATATATGTCGATTGACAAAGAGTTGGGCTTGTGTTTAAGTGTTTAATGTTTGCTGTAGCTGAGGATGCCAGACATTCCAGATTCCTCTAGTTTTCTTGATTTTTGTCTCCATTCCTGACTGTGAGCGAACCACTCCTTCTCAGAGAGAATCCATGTCTTGAAACTCTTTCAGCTACCACCCACCATGATGTTATTAAAGGCTAGCTGGTATGGTGGTAAGGTTAATGTGTTGTGGGGGTGACAGCAATCTTCTGCTCAAATCTCAGTCTTCCTGTGGGCGCGTTTCTTGGATCTGTAGCCTCACAAGTGCTTCTCCAGTGGTACAGGGATTTTTTTTTTTCTTTTTCCCTTGCCTCCTACTCCCTCCCCCATAGGCAGCATTCTCAGTCTATATCTTTGAAGCCCTGCTTCCTGTCGACTGTTCTTTCCCTATTCAGTGAGACAGACTGGAGTTAGAGGCATGCCCCCTCTCTCATAGCTGCAGGGTAAAGTGCTAGCAAAGTCCTTCCCTTGGAGGGCAGACTATGGAAAAAGCTCTGGACATTTTTCACGATGCTTACCCTTCCGCGCCCTCTGCTAGAGCCACAAGGGGGTCCTCACCTTGAGGACCTGGTGGGTATTTTTCTTAAAGATAAATGTCAGGAAGATCTGTAAGACTTCATGCCTCTGGAGTTTCTGATTCTCACACTAGTCTACACCCCATTTATATAATAGCAAATTCATCAAAAGCACTTCCCAGGTGGCACTAGTGGTAGAGAATATGCCTGCCAATGTAGGTAGATGAAAGAGGTGCGGTTTGATCCCTGGGTGGGGAAGATCCCCTAGAGGAGCACACAGCAACCCACTCCAGTATTCTTGCCTGGAGAACCCCATGGACATAGAAGCCTGGTGAGCTAAAGGTCATAGGGTCGCACAGAATCGAACACAACTGAAGTGACTTAGCACACACAACATGCATCAAAATTGCTGTCTCAATATTCCTACTGGTTTATTGTTCCAGCAGCTTCTACTCCAGGTTAGCAGATTGGGTTGTGACTTGTGGACTTGCCTATCTGTCCAGATATCAGGGAGGTTCTTTGCCCTGTGACATCCATTCTCTGATGGAGCCAAGAAAATGCATTGACTTTCAGTTTGCCCAGATTTTTCTTATTGTAAGAATGGGAGTCATAACCTTCAAGCCCTTTACGTGTTTGAACTGAAAAAACAGAAGTCTTGACCTTTATATCTTAAAACAATAAATTGTGTAGCAATTATTTCAGTTAGTTACTTTCCTTTTAAACAGATAAAAATTTTTAAAGAATTAGCAGCAACAAGCAATAGATATGGATATGCCATGAATATCATCAGCAATAAATTCACTTTCTAATTCCTTAGGTCTTTTCATCCTGCTTTCACATACGTTCAAAACTAGAAGTAGAAGCTGTGGTTATTCCAGATAAAGGATTTGGCATTTAGAGTAACCGAGTGATCCAAGAGCATATAGCTAGTTAGTTGTTGCAGAACCAGAGCTTCAGCCTAGGCCATGATGACAAGAATTCATTTTAAAAGACATGAAACCCCTGTTTTGATATTTCTCTTCTACAGTCCATACCTCCAACTGCTATATTTTCAAATGGTGACAATGGCTGTAGGCTATTCTTTTGAGAAAACTGGATGGAAGGAGAAGGAAAGAAAGAGGGTGGTAACTGTATGCTCAAGGCTGGATTTTTGCTGAATTTTTAAAGGGGGACAATTTGAATAACACATATGGTTTGAAGTGAACAAGCTTCAGAGCAGTAGAGTTTGAGGAGAGTGAGTGAATGATGAGTTAAACCATAAGGAGCTGAAGGGGACAGGTTAGGATGGATGACAAATGACTCTTGTTTTAAGGAGGAGGAACCATATCCTGGAGGAGTAGAGGGGGAGGAGGCAGAGGAGTTGTAACTTGAAGAGGATGGCAACCTGCTCCAGTGTTCTTGCCTGGAAAATCCCATGGACAGAGGAGCCTGGTGGGCTACGGTCCATAGGGTCGCAAAGAGTCGGACACGACTTAGCGACTAAACAACGTGTTCAGGGATGGTGGCACTAGTGGTAAAGAACCTGCCTGCCAATGCAGGAGACATAAGAGACGCGGGTTCAATCCCTGGGTCGGGAAGATCCCCTGCATGGCCACCCAGTCCAGTATTCTTGCCTGGAGAATCCGTGGACAGAGGAGCCTGGTGGGCTATAGTGTCCATGGGGTCTCACAGAGTCGGACACGACTGAGGCGACAGCATGCACACTTGCTGGTGGCCACAGAGTGGGTTCTCCGGCAGCCAAGTCAGAAGTAGAGGACAGAGTACAAGATGGTCATGGGATGTGCATCTGAGAAAGGAGGAGCAGAGACCCAGATCAGGCCGAGTGAGGAGCTGAACTGCCACGTGAGCAGAGACTTGGGAGCCGGTGTCGACTGACAGCACCTCATGTTGGGACAAAATGGTTGGGCAGGTCCACCTCCCCCTCACCCAGACAGCAGATTCGGGGGTCCTGGGGAAGATGTGACCTCAGGCGGGGCGGTTCTGTGCAGCTGAGGAAGACTGGAGACAGGGCACAGCGTCTCTCATGTCCCCCTGCAGTGTGGCCACTAGCCTTCGTTGCAGGGGCCCGGGTCCCACACCTCCACGTTCACCACCGGAGCTTTGCATTCTGGACCTGTATCAGGTGAGGTCCTATTCTGAGAGTGAAGTTTTAAAGGTTAATTGAGAAGGATGGTGATGATTTGGAAGAATCCCCGAGGGAGATGGGAGAGGGTGCTGGCCAAAGGCAAGTCATAGAAACAAGTTGCACCTAGGGCTTGACAGTGAGTGGCCCCTGAACTGTAGCAGCACCATTCTCAGCAAGAGTGCACCTTCAGGCAGATGGGCTGAATCTCTGCTGGAAGGTATTCTAGCCCCTTTTTGCTTCACCAGCTGTGATTGGCAGAACTAGAACAGGAGAAGGAAAAACAGGTGGTAGTGTTTACCCAGAACTGGATATAGTGAGTGAGTGAAAGTCACTCAGTCGTGTCTGACTCTTAGCGACCCCATGGACCGTACAGTCCATAGAATTCTCCAGGCCGGAATACTGGAGTGGGTAGCCTTTCCCTTCTCCAGGGGATCTTCCCAACCCAGGGACAGAATCCAGGTCTCCTGCATTGCAGACGGATTCTTTACCAGCTGAGCCACAAGGGAAGCCCAGAACTGGATATAGGATATTGGCAAGGAAGGTACAGTAAAAGTACAAAGGAGTTATAACATCCAAGCATCACTGACATCCTCCCATGTGGGGTCCAGGCTGGGGAGAGAGGTTAGAGGTTAGATAAAGTCCACTTAACTGATAAGCAAAGCACACAGGGGGCTGGAGGTCAGAGCCAAGGCCTCCATAGTGAAAAGAGAGGAGGGGTGGATAGGAGCCCCTCCTAAGTGTCAAGGTCACTGAGTTAGGTGGGCAGTGACCACTTGGATGACTCGTTCATGGGTCAGCTGCTGTTGAACAGTTCAGCCAGCCAGGCAGTGGTTTAGACACAGCTGATAGAGCGGTGACGAAAAAGCAATGGTCCTGCACTTGTCACCTTTGCCTTTCAGCAGCAGGAGATGGAAAATAAAGTGCTGTATCAGAAAAGTAGTGTAGAAGGGGATGAGAGCCATGGAGCAAACACGGCAGGAACGGCGGATTGGGGGATGAAGATAGGCTGCAGCTTCACCCGGGGGGGTCCTGCAGAGCCTCACTGAGAAAGCGGCATTTGAGCAAGGACTTGAAGGAGTCGGGGACCGCTCTGTGCAGATAGCAGGGTCAAGAGCTTTCTGGACAGCGGGAGGAGCAAATCCAGGGCCCTGCAGACAGCAGCCTGTCTGGGGTGGTCAGAACTGAGAGCAGGCTGGCGGGACCCACGGCGGGAGAGGGATAAGGAGCTACACAGCAGCCCAGGCAGCCAAGCACCCTACATAGGCCACTGAGGCCCTTGGCCTTGACTCTTGGTGAGATGGAAAACCTGTGGCGGATGCCATGATATCTGATGTTCCTATTTTAACAGAAGCCTCTTAGCTGTTATCTCAAGAAGAGACTAAATGACAGGGACATGAAGGCAGCTCACGACTGCACACTCTTAAGACATAATGTGGTCCAAGCAGAGAGCGGGGGCTTCCAAAGGCGATCCGCTGTCGTGTGTGTGGACCCTGTGTGAAGTGCTTGGGAGAGTTCAGATTACGCCGCTGGCGCCTGTCCTCACGTCTTCGTCTGCTCTCCTTGCCCCCTGCATCCCTCCTTGAGCGTCTCCCTTTCTCCCTGCACTGCTGCCTTCCTTCCACCTGCAGGTTCCGCGTTTCCCGTGTGGAGCCACGTCGTCACACCGGCTCTGCACCGGTCCATCTCCCGCACTGACGTTCCTGTGATGCGCACAGTGACAGGTGCCCGTCCGTGGTCTTAAACACCTTGACCCCTTACGACTCTTCTCACTCGACGCCATGTCTGTCCTTGTTTATCAAATTTTGTTGCACCGGCCAGGTGTTTCAGGCAATTAGCTAGTCGTCTGTTCAAGATGTTTACATTTGAGCTATCACTGACATCAATCCTTTTAGTTACATCTTCAGAGAAAGTTGGAATACAAATTCTGAAGGTAGGTTAATTTTAAATTCTGTGTCTTTTTTTACCTGCCATTAAAATAAGTCAAATCAGTTTTTCTCAAGTCGGAGGGATGTGAAGGACCACTTGTAAAGGAGAAAAGAATCCTCTAAAACTTCGAAGCCTGAATGAAACTATTTTTAATGATGTTTCTTAACTATGTCCAGGTATAAATTTAGGTAGAAACTTTTTACGCGATACAGCTAGAAGACCCAAATGAAAATGTATAAATTAAATATAAATGAAAGAACAAAACCAAAAGTATCCAAATTAACTCCGGATTTCATGTGAAAGGCGCTGTCGTCTTACCACACTAAGCCGGTCCTTAGAGTGCAGACTGGGCCCCGAGTGCCTGCGACCCGGTGCTTGGCAAACCTCAACTCTCTCACCCCTCCTCCTAGGCAACAGGCTGGGTGACTCCTCCCCTCGTAAACTTAGCACCAAACCACACGGCCCTCGCTTGTTGGGAATTTGTCCTGAGAATTCTTTCCACCTCTGTTCTCCCCTCATGACTTTCACAAAACAAAAATATGACCCCTTGTTCCCAAGAACTAACTGACAGGAGGCTGAATTTCTTCAACAGCTTTTGGTTGAATGGCAGCCAACCAAATGACCCAGAATGGACTTTTACTAATTGCGTAGATCAGAATAGCAACTCTGAAATGACCAGCTTCTAAAAGGGAACTCGGGCTATAAGCCTTCACGGCCTTCGGTGGGAGAAACACAGCTCAAGGATTTCTTTTGGCGTCAGGGTCTAGCTTTCCTTCCTTGTAGGTAGGATGTGCCTATGACAATTGATTGACCAGATTTTCCACCAAAATATCCACCTTGGGATTTCCATTTATTTTTCTTGCATTTCCGCTTATTTTTCTTGCCTACCATCAGATGATGACATCACCTGTTTATATATTTTGTTCATTTTTTTAAAAATGTATTGTCTTAGTGAACATTTATGAACCACTTTCTCATGAGTATGAAATGCAATAACATCAAAGATGAATATATATTGTATATAATAACAAAGACTAAATCTCTGTTCCAGCATTTCTTGTGACCACAGTTTCAGAATTGGAACTAACTCAAGTCAAATTCATCTCTAAAATATTCTGCATAAATAGTTATTTAGCCTCTGTCTGAAAGCCTTCAGTTACCGGCTGGTAAGGAAATAAATTCCATTTTAAATTAGAAATGTATTCATAGTGAACCCAAGCGTACCTGCTGTCATTTAACCTATTTGCTCTAATCCTGCCTTCTAGAATAGCGCACACATCTAGCCCCTCTCACGGAGGATAACTTCTTCAGCCCCTGCAGACAGCGCCTCCCCAGCCACCCGGCCGCCCGCCCTCCCCAGGCCGGCGTCCCTGGTGCCTCCCACCATCTCACGTCATGACTCCCAGAGACAGCTCAGCCTCAGCTGTCGCTTGGGTACATTTTCACAGAACCCATTTTCCGTAACAGAAAAGGCAACATCGCGTGTCATCCATAGATCTGATCCCAAAGAAACAGGTTTCTCTATCAGTTCTGTTTCCAGAGCTTATGTTATTAATGATGGCAAATTAATACTGTGGAATAATTCTCTTTAAAAGGTAGGGATAGGATACATTTTTAAACAGGAACTGGCATGCCCTGGCATAGGTAGACAGACAGACAGATAGACATATATACTCATACACATACGTGTATATGTCTGGATATGCTTTATTTGAGCGTCCCAGCTGGTGCAGTGGTAAAGAGTTCACCTGCCAGCGCAGGAGATGCAACAGACACAGGTTCAATCCCTGGATCAGGAAGATGCCCTGGAGGAGGGACTGGCAACCCACTCCAGTATTCTTGCCTAGAAAGTTCCAAGGACAGAGGAGCCTAGTGGCCTACAGTACATTGGGTCACAAAGAGTCAGACACGACTGAGTGACTGAACACACAACACACATGGTTTATTTATTTACTTATTTCTTTTTACAACTGAAGAAAGAAACTCTGAATCAAGCTTGAGTAGGCTCTCACTGACTGAGCAGAACTAGAAGGTGGTGGGCACAAACTCCATAATAGACCTTTTCCAAACTGAAATGCAGCATCTTTAGGGTCTTGACAAAGCCTCCTGGAAGAACCAGGAGCAGTTCTAAACTCTAGCCCCACCCCGTGAAGACAGGGCGTCCGGCTGCCCCATCTTCATCCTTCACCCTCAGTGTGCAGAAGCCGCGCCTGGAGGTGGTAAATGAGCGAAATGAACCAACACCTGCCAACTCACCCTGTCTGGCCCCACGAAGCCCTAGCTCTGTATTAGTGATAAGTGACATGCTGGGCAGAAATGTCATGGTGTCCTTGGGCCCCACGACGTCCAGATCACAATCGGAAGGGGAGAAAAAGCTGGTCAGGGTCACGTGCAGCTCCTTCCTGCAGAGTCACAGTGGGGAGCTGGCAGCAGCCGGAGTACCCTGGATGGCGGCGGGGGGGGTTGTTGTCTGGTCATTGATTAGACCATGTTTTACAGGTAAGTGAGCATCTGTGTCCTTCCCAACAGCGACTCTGGTCACCCGTAGTCGTGACTGCAGTGAGAACACATTACCGCACCGAGTGGGAATAACTCATCAGTGATTAATTCTTCTTCCCAACAGCTGGCTGTCCCAACTCCTTGATTAAAGAGCTCCATCACTTCAGGATTCTTGGAGAAGAGCAGGTAAGTCAGCCTCTCACAGGCTGCCCCGAGCGTTATGGAAGACAGACAGTAATGAGACCACGCAGACTCTCTCCTGGGAGGTGGGGGGTGTCTCCTGACCGCTCCCTCTCCCCACGCCTGAAATGGGGAAGGGAACCACGCAGGCACTGTGTGTGGGAACCTGCTTTCCCTCTCTTATCCATCAGACCCGACAGGTTATTAATTGGTACATCTGCTACCTGCCAGAGCATTTCATCTCAGGACGCGGCAGTGAGCAGGTACGGCGTAGTGGCCGATAAGCAAACAAATAAGTGCCGAGAGGAATTGTGCCTAAGGGGTCGATCGGCACAGACAGGCCGGGTTTGATGTCTCTGCGGGGACGTGCAAGCTCTTTTCACCAGAATTTTCTGTTTTGTGTGCTGTCTGTACTTCTCTGCCGCGGCATTCTCAATGGATGCGAACATGTGACTGATATAAATGGCTGGCCCATTTAAAGCTGATTATTTAAATGCTGTGTTGTGCTCAGTGAGATATGTCAGATTCTAAATAGATGTGCTCATAATTCAGAGTGCTACATATTACCTATGTATACGTACACACACATGCGCACACACACACACACACACATTTTTGACCACTTAGCAATAAATCTCTTAATCCTCATATGGAATTACAGGCTCCGTATTTTTATGTCAAATCTGATGTCAAGTTATCCTTGAAATACTTATGCCTGAGCTTCCCTGGCAGTCCAGTCGTTAAGACTCCACACTTCCAATGCAGGGACACAGGTTCAATCCCTGACCAGAGAACTAAGATCTCACATGCCGCACAGTGCGGCCAAAAGCTAAAATCAAATTTTAAAAAAATAAAGACTTAAGCCATATAATTTATGGGCTTTCCAGGTGGCTCAGTGGTGAAGAATCCTCCTGCCGATCAGGAGACATGGGTCTGATCCCTGGGTTGGGAAGATCCCCTGGAGAAGGAAATGGCTACCCTCTCCAGTATTCTTGCCTGGAGCATCCCACGGGCAGAGATGCCTGGTGGGCTACAGTCCACGGGGTCGCAGAGAGTTGGACACGACTCAGCAACTAAACAACAACAAATGTCGTGTAGTTTACAGCATGGTGGTTGACCTATTTTATACTCTCTTATTGATTTTTACTCCCAAAGGCAGTCTTTGCCCACTCTGATCAGAGAACATGTAGTCAGAGGTATAGCAGCTCAGTTTTTTTCAACAGGTTTTTGGTTTGTGAGTTTTCGTTTGGTGTGTGTATGTCAGAAAGTGGAACTTTCCATCTCCAACATGAGATTTCAAAAAGGGGATTAACTCGGGGAGGAAGAAAAGCCGGAATCACTTCCAGCTCCTTGAATAAGCAGGTTACAATATGCCTCCTTCATGTCTGCAGACTGTAAATTTCCAGAATAACAAACAGGGATGTTTATTCAAATAGAAACAGAATCAAAGATATTGCCGTTCCAAGAGCTGATAACAGACCCCAAACATGCCTACTTATGAAAACACCGTTCCCTCACAGCTATTCTCCTGTGAAAGCTGTGAGTGCGATTTCTTAAAGCAAAAATCACTGATTGTTACCCTGAGATTTCTGCTCAGATAATAGAACCTTCTCTTCTGACTTGTACCAATATTTGCAGATTGTTTCCATATTTGTTTTAGAGTCATTGGGTGACTAGTAGGGAAAGAAGCCAACTATAATCATCTCCTCAGATCTACATGACATTCAAGCCATTTTGCATTTTCCCAGGCATTTAATCAAGCCATAATCAAAGTCACTATTTCTCTGATCAGTTGTGCTAATGGCCACATACTGCATCACAGCAGTACTGACCTTTATCTCCTAAAAAGCCACAAGTGCTTCCTTCCTTTTTTCCTTTCATTCGACGGATACTTAAAAAGCACACACTCATATGCTGTATATGATTCTTACAGAGCTAGAGAAGTGAAAAAGAGGGTCCTCTCAGGCTTACCTTCTAGTTGGGGAAAGCTGTCATGTTATATACACACAAATGTAATCAGTATATAATATGTTAACAGAGCCGCCATGTCTCTGTGGCACAGTTAGCACATTCAGCTACTCACCGAAAGGTTGGTGGTTCAAACCCACCCAGGAGCATCACCTTTTGGTTGGGCTTCCCTGGTGGCTCAGATGGTGAAGAACCTGCCTGCGATGCAGGAGACCCAGGTTCAATCCCTGGGTCAGAAAGATCCCCTGGAGAAGGAAATGCCTACCCACTCCAGTACTCTTACCTGGAGAATCCCATGGACAGAGGAGCCTGGTGAGCTACAGTCCATGAGGTTGCAAAGAATCAGATAAGACTGAGCAACTAACACTTTCATATAATATGTTAGACAGTTTTCATTGCCTTGGAGGAAAAATAAAACCAAAAAGAAGGACAATGCATGCTGGGGGGAGCTGAGATTTTACACAAGGTGGTCAAGAAAAGTCTCGCTGAGGCAGGTGCTATGCACGTGAGGACCTGAAAGATGTGAAGGAAAGCTTCATGGTGAGGCCTGGGAAGAGATCCCTGGTAGAGAGTAAAGGGAACACAGGGGTTCTGAAGCAACCATATCTAAGCCTTATTTTATGTAAAAAGTGTTTTAACATATGAAATACAAGGTGTGGTCAGAATAAAGTGAGAAGAAATCCAGGAGGGCATAAACTGGGAGCTAAAGGAACACAGTGTGTCTAGGAAGAAAAATAATTATCCATGCCATGCACTTACCGGCAGGCCAAGGATGGGAAGTGAGCCCTGGAATTTGGAGGTCATTGTGACCTTGACCAGTGGACTGGTGAGGGTGAAAGTCTGCCTGGATTGGGTTCAGTGGAAAAGGGAGAAGAATGGGAAAGAGAGAATATAGGTCCTTTTTTTTTTTTTTTTAAGGAATTTAGCTATAAATGAACACCAAGAAATGAGGTAACTGGAAATAGGGAATGTGGCATCAATTTTTTTTCCTTTTTTATAGGCAAAAAAATACCATGTTTATGTGCTGATGGGAGTGACTGCAGGGCAGCAGGGGGATAATGAGGGAAGAGGAGCTTGTCAGGAGCAACGCCCTGGATTTGACAGCTCGCAGAGTGTAGGTTTGGCCAGAGACCTAAGTGGGGACGGCTGGACCTGGTGGCAGTGGGGCCGCCGGAGACACAGGAAGGATTTTGCTGGGTGTTTCACAGGAAACAGGCATCACTTGAGAGTTCAGTGAGCGAAGAGTTTTATAGAGAGTGGAAAGGATGGTGAAAGTGTCATTTAGGAGGGTAGGAGTGAATAAGGGTAGAAAATGGCTGAATTTGGAATGAGATCCATCAAACTGGGGGATTTCCTGTCACGCTGACTGGTGTGGGCACAGATGCAGAAAAGGCAGAGGGTCGGGTCTAACCAGCCACCCCAGTGAAACAAAAGCAGGAGAGAGAAAATGGAGAGCAGGGCAGCCATTCGGGTGTGAGTGTAGTAGCTGAGCCTGGGATTTCAGCTTGGTGAGGAGAGAAGGGGGAAAAAAAAAAAGCAGTGGGGAAAAGCGATAAGGTCTGCTGGCTACGGGTCCCAGTGGGTTCAAGGACTCTTTGGATTTGGGGTTTTGTGGAGGTGGTGTGGAGATCGGCAGTAACAAGGTCAAGGTGAGAGGCAGAGGGCCCAAGGGTGGCCGAGTTAAGGGAGCGGACAAGATGGCTGGAGAAGTTGAGGGCACGGACTTGGAAAGGATGGCCCATGTGGACCCTGGGGCCCTCCAGAATTATCATCAGGACAGTCTTGGAGGGAGTGCTGGTGAGTCAAGAACTGGGGCTTCTAGAAATGGGTCAGGGAGGGAAAGAGAGATGGAGGGAGCTGGGGGTATCTGACTGTGAGAAACGGCAGAGCCTGATGGTTTGAAAATCACAACTGGGGGGTTTCAGACGGAGAAAGGAAAGCTGTTGTGTTTGGGGATGTTGAAAATCCATGAGGTGGTGCAAAAGGGAGTGGTGGCAAAAACTTGAAGGGTGGAAGGGGAAGCAAAGTGGAAGGAAGGGCAAGTCGTATCCTGGGGCAAAAGCCAAGGTCAGTGGGGGAAGGACGCGAGAAGATCATTGAGAGAGTAGGTACTTTGGGGTTACAGGGCAGGTCCTGCTGACTCACTCTGAGTTCTCCCAGCTCCGGGGCGGGAGTTGGGGCAGCTGGGGGACACGAGAGGGAAAGGGGATGGACGGAGCCACGTGTGGGGCCAGGGGTCAGACGGGAGAACCGACCAGGGAGCCAGGAATCTCTTCGGTGAGTGATATAAGCAGGTCACTGCAGCCGGGGATATTTCTATCCTGATGGCACATGGCCAAGACCTAGTGGCCTCAGGGCAGACAGTGGCATGAGGTCTGCTGAGCAGTGGAGAGTTCTAGTAACATCACCACCCCTGCCTGTGGGGCTGGGCAGCCTCACCCAGGAGCTCCTGAAACCGTCAGCCTCTCTCTGGATGCTTGACGCAACTTACGTATTACAGGACGAAATGAAATTTTTACATTGGCGTGTTACAACTTCCCTTGGACAGATCATTTATTCTCTCACTTGGCTTTTCAGTTTGTAGAAAAAGGAAAAGTAATGTTCAGTCATCTCTTACAATTTTTGTAAAGAAATAAGATGGCAAAGTAAATTGCAGATATTAAGTGCCACACTAAAATATTTCTGACTTAAGTAATATTTACAGTCCATCAATAGACTGAACTAGCAGCATCAAAGTAGACACTAAAATCAAAGTAACAAGGAACTACAGTCAATATCCTATTAAAAAGAAAGCATAATGGAAAAGAAAAAAATTAAAAAATAATCAATGTAATGTTCACTTAAAAGTTGATAAAACTGAGTTGATAAAACCTGTACAGATACTAGTTAATTACTGAATTCATTACTGGAAGGTAGAGATGCTCACCAGCTATCTGATTGCTTTGTATGTGGTTCCTTTTCAATTTCATTCAATAAGCACTTGATTTTTGAGATCTGAATTAAAAATAAATCATTAAACACTGTAAATCATTACCTTCTTAAAATAAAAGTGCAGTCAAAACCCCTTGGAATTTAACACAATGCATGTACTTTTGCTTCTTGGTCCTGTCTCTGATTTTTGTTTACAATTTACATTGATAAAGCCCCTTTCAGCCCCCGACCTTCACCCACCAACTCCAAGCTACTTAGCAAAGATATTACACTGTACATAAGTAGAGTGACTCCAAAGTTCTAGATGGACCCTAAGAAAACAGATTGTGAAAATGTGAAAGTGTTAGTCATTCAGTCATGTCTGACTCTTTTCGACCCCATGGACGGTAGCCCACCAGGCTCCTCTGTCCATGGGATTCCTCCAGGCAAGAATACTGGACTGGGTGGCCATTTCCTTCTCCAGGGGATCTTCCCAACCCAGGGATTGAACTCGAGTCTCCTGCATTGCAGGCAGATTCTTCACCATCTCAGCCACTGGGGAAGCCCGAAGGAAACAGATGTGATATCTATAAGTTCAGCGGGTTTGGAGAGTCTTCAGAAGCACTACCTTTCAAACATACTTCCATTCTTACCAGCTACCTCCTCTTTGAGTTTAATCGCCAGAATCTTAAGGAAATAACCTTCACCTATTCAACAAATATTTTTAATATTTTTTTTTACTATTATTGTGCTGATGTTATGCAGTTGCTCAGATGTGTCCGACTCTTTTGCAACCCCATGGATTATTGTGCTCAGTTGAGTTCAGTTCAGTCGCTCAGTCGTGTCCGACCCTTTGCGACCACATGAATCCCAGCACACCAGGCCTCCCTGTCTATCACCAACTCCCGGAGTTCACGCAGACTCGCTTCCATCGAGTCCGTGATGCCATCCAGCCATCTCATCCTCTGTCGTCCCCTTCTTCTCCTGCCCCCAATCCCTCCCAGCATCAAAGTCTTTTCCAATGAGTCAACTCTTCACATGAGGTGGCCAAAGTACTAGAGTTTCAGCTTTAGCATCATTCTTTCCAAAGAAATCCCAGGGTTGATCTCCTTCAGAATGGACTGGTTGGATCTCCTTGCAGTCCAAGGGACTCTCAAGAGTCTTCTCCAACACCACAGTTCAAAAGCATCAATTCTTCAGCACTCAGCCTTCTTCACAGTCCAACTCTCACATCCATACATGACCACAGGAAAAACCATAGCCTTGACTAGACGGACCTTAGTCAGCAAAGTAATGTCTCTGCTTTTGAATATGCTATCTAGGTTGGTCATAGCTTTTCTTCCAAGGAGTAAGCGTCTTTTAATTTCATGGCTGCAGTCACCATCTGCAGTGATTTTGGAGCCCCAAAAAAACAAAGTCTGACACTGTTTCCACTATTTCCCCATCTATTTCCCATGAATTGATGGGACCGGATGCCATGATCTTCGTTTTCTGAATGTTGAGCTTTAAGCCATCCTTTTCACTCTCCTCTTTTACTTTCATCAAGAGGCTTTTTAGTTCCTCTTCACTTTCTGCCATAAGGGTGGTGTCATCTGCATATCTGAGGTTATTGATATTTCTCCCGGCAATCTTGATTCCAGCTTCTTCCAGCCCAGCGTTTCTCATGATGTACTCTGCATATAAGTTAAATAAGCAGGGTGACAATATACAGCCTTGACGTACTCCTTTTCCTATTTGGAACCAGTCTGTTGTTCCATGTCCAGTTCTAACTGTGGCTTCCTGACCTACATACAGATTTCTCAAGAGGCAGGTCAGGTGGTCTGGTATTCCCATCTCTTTCAGAATTTTCCAGTTTATTGTGATCCACACAGTCAAAGGCTTTGGCGTAGTCAATAAAGCAGAAATAGATGGTTTTTTTTTTTTTAATTTTTTTTTTAGTTTTTTATTTTTTAAATTTTAAAATCTTTAATTCTTACATGCGTTCCCAAACATGAACCCCCCTCCCACCTCCCTCCCCACAACATCTCTCTGGGTCATCCCCATGCACCAGCCCCAAGCATGCTGCACCCTGCGTCAGACATAGACTGGCGATTCAATTCTTACATGATAGTATACATGTTAGAATGCCATTCTCCCAAATCATCCCACCCTCTCCCTCTCCCTCTGAGTCCAAAAGTCCGTTATACACATCTGTGTCTTTTTTCCTGTCTTGCATACAGGGTCGTCATTGCCATCTTTCTAAATTCCATATATATGTGTTAGCATACTGTATTGGTGTTTTTCTTTCTGGCTTACTTCACTCTGTATAATTGGCTCCAGTTTCATCCATCTCATCAGAACTGATTCAAATGAATTCTTTTTAACGGCTGAGTAATACTCCATTGTGTATATGTACCACCACACACAAAAATAAACTCAAAATGGATTAAAGATCTAAATGTAAGATCAGAAATAGATGGTTTTCTGGAACTCTCTTGCTTTTTCCATGACCCAGTGGATATTGGCAATTTGATCTCTGGTTCCTCTGCCTTTTCTAAAACCAACTTGAACATCAGGAAGTTCACGGTTCACGTACTGCTGAAGCCTGGCTTGGAGAATTTTGAGCATTACTTTACTAGCATGTGAGATGAGTGCAATTGTGCGGTAGTTTGAGCATTCTTTAGCATTTCCTTTCTGTGGGACTGGAATGAAAACTGACCTTCTCCAGTCCTGAGGCCACTGCTGAGTTTTCCACATTTGCTGTGCTGGTGTCGTATAAAATGATAAACAAGGACGTCACAGGCACAAGTCATGCTAAAAGCTAAGATGTAACCTACTTTAGAAACGGAGTCAGGACCGCTGAAATGTGAAAGTTGAGAGGACACCCATGGATCGAGCTAGGGTCACTGGGCTAGGGAGAAGAGCCTTCCAAGCAAAGGAAACACACAGCAAAGGCCCCAGAGGAGCTGGAGAGCCTGCTTTCTTCAAGCCACTAAATAAAGTCAATGTGACTGGAAAAAAGTGAGCAAGAGGGACAGTGATGAAAGATAAAGCCATCCGAACCGTGTGAGCCGTGGTTAAGAGTTTGGATTTTATTCTAAACTCAACGGGGAATCCTTGAAAGTTTAAGCAGGGGATAGAAAGTGAAAGTGAAGTCGCTCAGTTGTGTCCAACTCTTTGCGACCCCATGGACTGTAGCCTATAGATCGAACACGGGTCTCCCGCGTTGTAGGCAGACGCTTTACCGTCTGAGCCACCAGGGAAGGACATGTCCAGTGGGGGATGGATATGGACGTCCAGGGGATGGACATATCCATATCACAGTCTAAGAAAGTCAGTCTTGTGGCCATATGGACCTGGTCCAGATGAGGATTGGCAGAAGAAACAGAAGTGAATACTGAGAGGTAGAATTACAGGCCACGGTGCTTGAGTAGCTGTGAGTCAGGGGGATGAAGGGATCCTACGGTAATATTCACTGAGGTGCGTTTGATGGCAGTAGGTAAGGATGAAAACATGGAATCGGCGTTCAATTCAGAATATGTTAATATGTTTGATGCGCCTGAAGCATTGAGAAGGAGATAAGTCGAGATTTGGATGTATGCACTGGAGCTCAGAGGAGGAGGTCAGGGGTCAGACACTGGTAAATTTGGAGTTGTTAGCATGTAGGTGGCATTTTACGTCCATGACCGTTGCTAAAAGGAGGTGAGAGGGGAGGGACCATGGTTGAACCCTAAGGAGCACCAGTGTTTGGAAACTTGGTAGAAGAGTAGCAGCCAACAAAGGAGACCACACAGGAGCCTCAAGTAAAGCAGAAGAAAGCACAGAGCTGTGCCACGTTGACGGAGCCCAGAAAGGAAGTGTTGCCCAGAGGGAGATTTATGTTAATGCCAACAAGAAGCTGAATGAGGGGAAGTCCTTTGCACAGGGCGACACGGAGATCACGAGTCAGTGTAATGGCCAGTTTTGGTGGAGAGTTGGAGACAAGAGCCATATATTTATGGGATTAAGAGCCCACCGAAGGGAATCAACTTCTTGTAGAATTTCTGTTACGAAAAGGAAAGAAAAACTGCAGAAATAGCAGGAGGGTTCTTTAATGACTGAAGAGGCTAGAGCTTGTTTTATGCTCATTGAAATGCCCCAGCAGAGATGGATTACTTGGTAATTCAAGAGCTAGATGAGCTAGCTGAAGAAAGGAAGTACTTTAGAAGATGATAAGTGTTTGGATACATGGCACAGAGAGAGGAATTGACCCTTAACAGGGAAGAAGCCACTTTCTTTGTTGTAAGAAGACAGAAAGCCACAGGTGAGTGGGGTGGGAAGGGAAAGGAGTGTTTGCTATTGTGGTGGGAGAGGGGGGCGGGGAGAAGTTGGTGTTTGATGGCTCCATGAAAACAGACACACTTCTCGCTTCTGTATCTTCCCCACATAGAGTGTTTGACACATGGAAGATGCTTAGTAAATATCTGCCCAGTAAATGAATACCTCATTCACAGCTTCTGTCTTCTTAGTGAAATATGAAGTAGATTGTCCAGGGAGGAAATGGGCAAGTGGGGTGGGGGATGTGAGCAGTTTGGGAAGAAGCAAGAGAAGCCATGTTACTAGAGAATCATAACACAGTCACGAGGAAGTTAAAAATGCTCATTTGACATTTGTGATGAGTGATTTAAGAGACAACAAACAGTGGCCCAGGAGAAACTGTCAGGGCAGCTCATGAGAAGTCTCAGTGACGCTGAAGAATTTAAGCCGTGTCCATACTCGAGTAAGAACATCAGGAAAGGAAAGATAGGAGATGATGGTTGGAAAGAGACACAATTGGAATTTAGGTTTCAGAGGTGGTGCAAGTTCTCAGGATGATAAGGCCCAGAAAGGGACTGGAACGGCAGAAGAATTTTTTTGAAAGGTTCCCAGAAATGAGAAGGTATAAAGGAACTGAAAGAACAGGTTGATGGATGGATGGATGGTTCGATCCCCAGAAAGAGGACAAGAATAAAGGCAGAGGTGAAAATCATGAGCTAGGAGCTAAAGTCTCCCAAGAATGAGGGACTTCTCCACCTATGACCACCACAGGCAGTGGCGGTGGGGAGAAGGTGAGGATGTGTAGTCAGACGGCATAACTTTCAAAGGAGCAGCGGGGTGCGGTTTTGCAAGAGAGGAGAGTCCGACAGTTTAGGAACCTCGCTAAAGAGACAGGAGACAACCAGCTCCACCTCTGGCTTTCAGCTGTGTACACCTGAAACAAAAAGCAGCCTTCATTTTAGAGGCTTGCGAGGAGATGGGCCAGTTTCCGTTAAATCGGGAAGGTGAGAGAAATGTTTGAAAAGGCTCGTTATCTGGGAGAGCTTGTTCACTGTGGAGCAGGAATCCCAGGGGCACAGAGAGAGGTTGTAGGAGGGAGGGGAGGCTCATAGTGGAGGCTGCCGAGACCTTTATGGCAACGAGAACAGTGGGCGATGCCCAAGTCTCAGAAGTCAGGTATGATGTGAGGCATGATGGAAGGCATAATGAGGACCTTTGGAGGGAAGGGGGTGCACAACCAGGCCACCTGGCTTTTGTTATCTCAAGTGCGTCTCTTGGGCACTAAAGCAGCTCACTTAGCCTTCACTCCAAAAAAACTTGCTTGGTATCATAGACTTGTTGACACCAAGGAAAGATAAGTGTGATGCCATCTAACACAATCCAGAAAATCATGGTTTAAATTATGTGGGTCATGGAAGTTCTAATCTGTTCATTAAACGTGCAGTGGAAACTAACCCACTGCATTGCCTCAAACCAAAGTGAAAGTGAAGTCGCTCAGTCGTGTCCGACTCTTTGCGACCCCATGGACTGTAGCCCAAGCTCCTCTGTCCATGGGATTCTCCAGGCAAGAATACTGCAGTGGGTTACCATTTCCTTCTCCAGGGGATCTTCCCGACCCAGGGATCGAACCCAGGTCTCCCACATTGCAGGCAGACGCTTTAACCTCTGCACCATCAGGGGAAGCCCTTAAATACAAGAGTCAAAGATTTCAAGGGAGGAAAGGAAGCCAGGTTGAAAGAAGAAGGGGGAGGAGGCGGGAGAGGGGGTGTGAAAGGGGTAGCCTTACAGATGTCTCCTGCCACCTACAGATACCCAGGCGTTATGGGACTTTTCCCTGGGCCTCCAGAGAAGGAAGGACTGGAACTCGGCCCTACCAGAAATCAGACCAGACCAGAACCAGAATTCGAGTTCTCTGCCAAGAGGAGATGATCAGTCTCCAATCCTCATCTCAGGTTGAGGGCCCTTCGACCAGATTCCTGCATCCAGGACCGGGGGACTAGAAAAACAGGGAAGGATAGGAAGGGTTAAGGAGAGGAAAGAGAGAGGGAAGGGGAGAGAGGTCAATAAAGTCTCTTGTTCAAACCAAAGGCTTACACAAAACTGCCAGACAATGAAATGTCACTCTTCCCCTCCTCCTGGCCTCAGATTCACCTTGAAACCAGCATAGTTGCCTCCAGACTAGAGAGGGGAGAGATGTGAAAATCCTGTTTTAGAGAAAAGCAAAGCCCAGGAAGACACAGGCGGGTCTTGGGTGCACTCAAAGGGTGCAGTGGTGAGTGCCACACCCTCTTGGGGAAGTTCCATTTCCCTGAGCATGAGGCCCTCATGTTTGGAGACTAACAGCCTGCTCAAAAGCATTTCCCAGGGGCTGTAGTAAAGGGTAAAATAATTTGTGCCCACGGACAGCCTTGCCCTCTGATGAGCGCACCATCAGAAGGTGTGCTTAGCAGATCTATTTGCAGAACAGAAGCTTCCAGAAGTCTGTGAAGTCACACCCTCAGTAGAAACTTCTGCAATGAAAATGGTTTGCAGGTATCTGTTTTCAAAGCCTCACCCTTCCTGTGGGGCACGACATGGCCCACAGCTTGGACAAGGGACAAACAAGCCAATAGTTTTGACCTCCTTTCCAGAAAATCCCATGACTACTAGAAGTTGAGTTACTTTTTGGCATCATGTCATCTGAAACATCTGAAAAAGAAAAAAATATATATTAAAAAAAAAAACTTGTAAATTGCAATCCAGGATGCAGTCTGTTTCTCTAATTATATTTCAGGTGTTGTTTGATCTGTTTTCTCCTTACATTTAGTTTCAGCCATCCTAATGATGTTTTTTTTTTTCTAGGCAATGAACAAGGTCTAGCCCTTTCTCTAGCCAATTTACTACATCAGTCGATGACAGATGTCCAGGGATGAAAAGAACATTATTAGCAATAAAACTGAGAATATAAATAGCAATGTGACAGGCACCCCCAGAGAAGTTGTCACCAACTCCCCAGGGCTAACTACCTGCAAATGAAGAAAAATAAGATTAAGATTACTGAGAATTTAAGAAGCATTTTTTTAAAATTCTAATACATATAGAAAATAGGGGGTTCTCTACATAGCATGGGGAAATGGATTAATCATAAATTCATGTTCCTCTATAAAGTTATTTTAGATTTTTTTTTATCCAAAGAGGAAGCATATACCCTGCTTTTTTGTGAGTCTCTAAATGATGAAGGAATAGTGAGCTGAATTTTTTTTAATAAAAGAGAAAAAAGGAAGGAAAATGGAGGCAGCTTGGTATCAGGAAAGGGTGGCCTTCAAGAGCCAGAGCCTCGAGTTCTGATGAGGGGTGTGGGTTTCCTGCTGGGTGAACTTCAGCGAGGGATTGAATGTCTTTATGACCCAGTGGTCTCACCTGTCACTTCCCAGGATAGACAGAGCATGAACCGAGTAGGCAAAGTGTTGGTACAGTCCTTGGCATTTGGGTGTGCAAAGAGAGGCATTCTAACAGAAAAATTTACACCTGTGTTAGTTGCTCAGTCATGTCCAACTGTTTGCAACCCCATGGACTGTAGCTCAACCAGACTCCTCTGTCCATGGGATTTTCCAGGCAAGGACCCTGGAGTGGGTTGCCATTTCCTCCCCTAGGGGATCTTCCCAACCCAGGGATCAAACCTGTGTTTCCAGTGTCTCCTACCTTGGCAGGAGGACTTTTCAACACTGAGCCACCTGGGAAGTCCACAGTCCTCGGCTCAGGGTGGTAATTCAGAGAATGGTGTCTCTAGTGGGGATTTCTAGCCTCCAGGGGGGCTAGGAGACAGGGCCATGGGGGGATTTTCCAGGTTCTTGTGGCCAGGACATCACAGAGGCCAGAATTCAGCAGGGGAAAAGCTGGACAGCCCCTATAGAGGTTGCTTTTGTAGCTGTACCTGAGTGCCCCCAAAAGGCCACTCTGGGAAATTCCATGGCCAAACAAAAACAGCCACCTCTCCTGCTCAGAAGATCTGAAAGACTGCGGCAGCTCCTGGACGGCTGACAAGCTCTGACTCATTTTAACAGAACATTCGCCAGTTTCCCCAGATTTTAGTTTTACCTAGTATCCCTGTGCTTTTAATTTCTCTCACAAGATTTAGCTTCCCTCTCACTGTCTTTTCTGAAGCAAGCATGGGAATTACTCCTCATAAGGAGCAGTCTGTGCCCTCCTCCAGAGGACGGGCCTTTGAGGGGCTGTCCAGTGGAGGGGAGGGTTTAAACCCCCCATGACCTGACCCTCAGGTGACCACCTGCATGGAGCCAGTGGCCGGCAAGAGCCGGGAAGCTAACTGGCCCATGCGGGACTTGAAACCGGGGCCCTGGCTTCATTATAGAACATTCTCCTACCGAACCCAACTCTTCCTGCAACAGACCACCAAAGCGCCACCTCGGTTTGATTGTCCTCTCCCCTGACTCATTATTTAGGTTCTTAAAATATGAGTTTACTGAAACGTCTATGCATTTTATACTTTAATACTTTAAAATGAGTATTTCCTGTTCTTAAGAGAACCCTTGAGCATACACATAAAGACTGAATAATTTACTCCCCAAATATATGAAATATAAACCATACCGATGAGTTGCGATATCACCTAGATAGGTTGTCTAGCAGGATGTATTTTGACTATAGTCTGATGCAATGTAGGAAGAACTTTTTTTTTTTTAATTTTCTCCTTAGGTATAGAATAGTATGATGAGCAGCTGGTGGCTCAGACAGTAAAGAATCTGCCTGTGATGCCGGAGATGCAGGCTCAATCCCTGGGTCGGGAAGATCCCCTAGAGCAGGAAATGGCAACCCGATCCAGTATTCTTGTGTGGAGAAATCCATGGACAGAGGAGCCTGGTGGGCTATATATAGTCCATGGGGTCGCAAAGAGTCGGACACCACTGAACAGCTAACATTTTCACTTTCACAGGGAATAGTATACTTTGTTAATATTAAAATTTTCTTAATGTGTGCAAACGTTATTCTGTCAGGTTGAAATTATGTTAGGTATTTGTCTGTAGATTATCCACTTTATGAAAGTATATCTAGAAATGTTCAAACTTATTTAATAGCTTAAACAGCATAAGTTGACAAATAAGTGTTAATATATACATGTACACAAGCACACACAAAGACCCTCACTGTGATTCCAAAGGCAGACAATGCAGAAGTGATTTTTAGAGAATTTGCTACTTTTGAGCTCACCGGAGAATGGACTCCTCCCTGCAGAACTAGTTCATGTTACAAATTAATCACATTCATCCAAGTTAGTTCTATTTATAAATGCTATTCAACACTGACAAGTAAAAAAGCCCTAGGAAAAAACACAAGTCACATCAAAGGGTCAGTAATTGTCCTCTCCACCCTGTGCAGCCCATTTACCACTTCACCACTATTCTACGTGTTTTACACTCAGATGAGTACAAATATTCTGCTCGGTTTAGTGCTAATTTGTCACCGCTCTCCAGTAAGTATACAGTAGGTTTCTTTCCGTGCACTCTCAACTTTGTGCCAGTAAGTGGTTGAAAGGAACCTGTGTAAATGTGGGTCGAGCTTTGAAAAGAACTGCACAGTGACCTCTGCTAATGACATACACAGGGCTTCCCAGAGGTGGCGCAGTGGTAAAGAATCTGCCTGCCGAGGCAGGAGACGGGGTTCAGTCCCTGGGTCCAGAAGAGCCTGGAGGAGGAAATGGCAACTGACTCCAGTGTTCTTGCCTAGAAAATTCCGTGGACAAAGGAGCCTGGACGGGCTACATACTATGGGGCCGCAGAGTCAGATTGTTTCCTTCAGACATTAAACTTTCTTGAATACTAGAACATTCTTGGTCCAGGTCAAATGTTTTTCTTATAAATTTCACAATGTTGAAAAAACAATGCATTCAGTAAATATAGGTAAATTCAATGTAAACATAGTAATTTCAAACCCTGTGTGTACTTTTCAACCAGAAATTACCAGATATACAAGCTAAAATATTTGTCTTCCTTTAAAAAAGGAAGTGTTTGCCCAAGTGCTCCTAGAGTGTATCATAAATAGTTTGAATGAAATGAAGTCATCCTTATAAATCCCTTAGTCAATAAATGGAAAGAAGAGCATAATTTATGCATTCTGTCAGAATTTGAGACTGTGACAGATGTAGTCAGCAAGAACTGTTACAGTGGTATTGCACTTTGTCCCTAGGTTAACTTCTTCCTAGAAAAAGTGTGATCGTAGCAGTAAAATTGCTCGACTAAATTACATAGACTGGTGATCTGTCATCAAGTCAGAAAATAGCTAATTACTTAACCATTTATGTAAAATAGGAAAATAATTCACATAGGTAAAACCATCCTACCCCACTCTGTTATCAATTCCCATCGTCATTGATTATTTTATTAGAGTTCTTTAAGAATGAAGTTAAATTTCATTCATTTATTCTACAACTATTAACTGTGCAACAGCTATGGTCAAGACTATGTGATGAATTAGGAATACAACTCCGTGAGGGAGACGGAGGGAGTGAGGAGGGCCTACAGGAAGGTCTTAGGGGCTGGAGCACACAGCTCCCATGACTCACAAACCGCAACAGCCAAAGGCCTCCGTGAGGACCCAGCCCCACGCTGGGGAGAGATTCACTCAGAAAAGTAAGGGAAAAGAGAAAGTCCACTTGGAAGGAGAGGAACAGAGTTGGGAGATGGCAGGAACCGAGTTTGAACACTGCCCCCAGAACTGAAGAAGAAACTCTAGAGCCATTAAGAGCTACTCGGAATCCTTCTTCCTCCTAAAACTTCAGAACTAATTTCATTAAAGGAGGGCAACAGAAAGAAGCAATTAAAATCCCAATAGAAGAGAAAAAGGTCAAATCCCACAGAGTTTCTGAGGAGGCAGAGAGGAGAACAGAACGGTGTCCTGAGAGACACGAGTGCTTAGCAACCGGTCCTGTCCACCCGTCAGGTGAAAACCAAAGTAACTACTCTAAAGGGAATTAAGTTACTAAGAAATTCAGAGAAGGAAATGGCAACCCACTCCAGTACTCTTGCCTGGAAAATTCCATGGATGGAGGAGCCTGGTAGGCTACAGTCCATGGGGTCGCGAAGAGTCAGACACGACTGAGCAACTTCACTGGTTCACTGGTTCAGTTCACTTCACTTGCTCAGTGGTGTCCGACTCTTTGGGACCCCATGAACTGAAGCTTGCCAGGCCTCCCTTTCCATCACCAACTCTCAGAGTTCACTCAAACTCATGTCCATCGAGTCGGTGATGCCATCCAGCCATCTCATCCTCTGTCGTCCCCTTCTCCTCCCACCTTCAATCTTTCCCAGCATCATGGTCTTTCCCAATCAGTCAGTTCTTCGCATCAGGTGGCCAAAGTATTGGAGTTTCAGCTTCAGCATCAGTCCTTTCAATGAATATTCAGGACTGATTTCCTTTAGGATGGACTGGTTGGATGTCCTTGCAGACCAAGGGACTTTCAGGAGTCTTCTCCAACACCACAGTTCAAAAGCATCAATTCTTTGGCGCTCAGCTTTCTTCACAGTCCAACTCTCACATCCATTCATGACTACTGGAAAAACCATAGCTTTGACTAGTTGGACCTTTGTTGGCAAAGTAATGTCTCTGCTTTTTAATATGCTGTCTAGGTTGGTCATAACTTTTCTTCCAAGGAGCCAGTGTCTTTTAATTTCATGGCTGCAGTCACCATCTGCAGTGATTTTGGAGCCCAGAAAAATAGCCACTGTTTCCACTGTTTCCCATCTATTTGCCATGAAGTGATGGGACCAGATGCCATGATCTTAGTTTCTGAATGTTGACTTTTAAGCCAACTTTTTCACTCTCTTTCACTTTCATCAAGAGGCTCTTTAGTTGTTCTTTGCTTTCTGCCATAAAGGTGGTGTCATCTGCATATCTGAGGTTATTGATATTTCTCCCAGCAATCTTGATTCCAGCTTGTGCTTCTTCCAGCCCAGCGTTTCTCATGATGTACTCTGCATATAAGTTAAATAAGCAGGGTGACAATATACAGCCTTGATGTACTCCTTTCCCTTTTTAGAAAAAGTCTATTGTTCCATGTCCAGTTCTAACTGTTGCTTCCTGACCTGCATACAGATTTCTCAGAAGGCAGGTCAGGTGGTCTGGTATTTCTATCTCTAAGAATTTTCTGCAGTGTGTTTGTATTAAGAAATTACACAAGTGCAGATAAATAACAGGATATATTTTCTTAAGAGAAATAGAAAGTGAAAAGAAAGAAAATTCTTTAAAATGAAAATAAAGTAAGATGAACTTTATTTGGGCTTCCCAGGTAGCTCAGTGGTAAAGAATCTGCCTGCCGATGTAGGGTATACCAGAGATGGGGGTTCAGTCCCTAGGTGGGGAAGATCCTCAGGAGGAGGAAATGGCAACCCACTCCAGTGTTCTTGCCTGGGCAGTCCCATGGCCAGAGGAGCCTGGCAAGGCCATAGGGTTGCAGAGAATGAGACACAACTGAGTACTTTATTTACCAACTTCTAAATCAGTTTAGAGAAGTTGACCAACTTAGAAGTTGGATAAAGAAAATCTAATATATGTATGCTAGAAAGCCCATGAGAAAAACATCAAAGCAAGAGAATGGAGCAAATACTAAAAAATTGAATTCAATACAACTTTCCTGACATAGAATGTGTGTGAAAATTGATCAGAAAACGACCAGCACCAAGACATGTGCTGTGCTGTGCTAAGTCCCGTCAGTCGAGTCTGACTCCGTGCGACCCCATGGCGTGCAGCCTGCCAGGCTCCTCTGTCCGTGGAATTCTCCAGGCAAGAATACTGAACTGGGATGCCAAGACTTCCTCCAGGGGATCTTCCCAACCCAGGGACTGAACCCACTTCTTCTGTGACTCCTGCACTGCAGGCGATTTATTTACTGCTGAGCCACTGGAGAAGCCTCACCAAGACATATTCTAATAAAATTACTAGATTCTAAAGAAAAAGAAATCCTTTGGGCATCTGGGCAAAAAAGATCAATTTATTCATAAAGGGAAAAAAAAATTAGATCATCATCAGGCTTGCCCATAACACTTTACATCAGAACACAAAATAAGACATTTAAGATACTTGAGGAGGAAAAAAGGTGAACCCAGGACTCATCCAGCCAAACTCATGCTCAGGAATAAAGGCCCCGAATCATTTGTCACTGACCAAGAATTCAGTGAATATTTTTCCAGTGACATATTCCCGAGGAATTAGAGAACAAACTTAAAACCACCAGAATTGCTGATCAGACATTAACATGAGGCCTGGTAGTGAACATTAAGAGTGTGTGTGTGTGTGTAGAGTTAATATAACATGGCAGTTAGAAAGAAAGCATAGTATGAAATGGTCCTATGTTTCAACAGTGTAGACACACTATTATTGTTAGAAAAATTCAGCAGGAGAATGGGTAGAGCACATGAAAGTATATTTGAGGTTTTTAGTAATCATATTCATGGTGATAATATTATTACTGTTCTGAAATCACGGTGTGTACAATGTAAGCTGAAGCTAATCTGCTGTTGTGAATATGATAATCCTACCATTCTCTGTCTTTTTTTTTTAACTTTTTATTTTGTGTTGAGGTATAGCCAATTAACAATTTTGTGATGGTTTCAGGTGAACAGCAAAGGCACTCAGTCATACATATAAATATATCCATTCTCCCCAAACTCCCCTCCCATCCAGGCGGTCACGTAATATTGAGAAGAGTTCCCTGTGCAACACAGTAGGTCCTTGTTCGTTATCCGTTTTAAATATAGCAGCGTGTACATATCCATCCCAAACTCCCTAACTGTCCCTTCTGCCTAGCAACCGTGAGCTCATTCGCTAAGTCTGTGAGTCTCTCTGTTCTGTAAGTCCATTTGCATGATTTCTTGTTAGATTCCACATATAAGGGATGTCATACGATATTTCTCCCTCTCTGACTTACTTCACTCATATGACAATTCCTAGGTCCATCCACGTTGCTGCACACGGTATTATTTCATTCTTCTTTGTGGCTGAGTAATATTCCATCGTAAATATGTATCACATCTCTATCATTCTCTGTGTTCTTGATAGCCAGTGAGGGGAGGGGGTGGAAAGGAAGATATAGATGTAAAATTGAAAGTGTTAAGTAAAAACTCTATAGTTTGGAAATAGCTACCATTTTAGCAAATTCAAGTCTACAAAATAAAATTATTAGCTGTACTCCCCAGGTTGTACATTAGCTCCCCGGGGTGTAGCCATTCTGTAAAACTGAAATTTTGTACCCATTTTGCATAGGCCAAGACAGAAATTTTCACAGTCCAGTGGTACAGAGCTGAGCAGAGGATTCAATGAATACTTACTGGAATCATTCACAGTGATATGAGGGGATGTCATGTGCCAAAGCCAAAGGGGGGCGGGAGACTTCGTCATACAAGTCTGACCAAAGCCCCACCTGGCTTAAAGCCAGCATCGCGTCTGCTCTGCCCTTGCCCCTGAGTGTTAGTGCAGGAGAGCAGGCACTCTACTGACCAGCCTGCTCTAGACTCACAGGCTCTGACCCGGGATGGGCTGCTGTTGTTCAGCCGCTAAGTCGTGTCTGACTCTTTGTGACTCCATGGACTGCAGCACCCATGGGACCAGGCTCCCATGTCCTTCACTATTTTCCAGAGTTGGCTCCGATTCACGTCCACTCAGTCAGTGATGCTATCTAACCATCTCATCCTCTGTTGCCCACTTCTCCTTTGGCCTTCAATCTTTGCCAAAGAGTCAGCTCTTTGCATCAGGTTCATCTTCAGCATCAGTCCTTCCAATGAATATCCAGGGTTGATCTCCTTTAGGATTGACTGGTTTGACCTCCTTGCAGCCCAAGGGACTCTCAAGAGTCTTTTCTAGCAGCACGATTCGAAAGTATCAGTTCTTTAGTGCTTAGCTTTTCTTTAAGGTCCAACGCGCACATCATGGGCTGTTAGTGCCCAGCAACAATCCTAATTATCCCTTCCTTCTCCTTTCTCATTCACACCTTTCCTTCTCTTCTCAAATTCCCCAAGCCTCCCTTGTCCAGACCTGGGGCCCAGCACGCAGCCTTCCTCCCCTCCAAGATCACCCCTCTTCTCATCTTTCGGCTCCCATTGCGTCACCTACTCAGGGGCACCACCAAGTGCCTCCTCTTCCCACTCACTCCCTTTGGCATACTAGCATCCTGCCATTACAGAGGTCTCCCATTTTCAGAAAACTCTTTACAGTCCCACAGCCCCTCCAGCTGCTCCCCGCCCCCCCCCCCCCCCCCCCGCCCCATCTCTGCAGCCCTTTCGGCCAAACTCCTAGAAAGGAGTGTCCGTGCTCGCCTCCTGGCATCTGCTCCTCCCATTCTCTCTTGACTCCACCCCCACCAGGCTTTTGGCTCCATGCCTCCAATAAGTCACGGCTCCTGTCAAGATTACAACAGCATCTCCACTTCTAAGTCCAGCCAGCTTCCAGATAAAGTGGTTTATCTGCAGCTTTTTACACAATCTGTCGCGACGCACACACCCTCCTTGAAACACTGTTCCCCTGGTTTCCAGGACTTGCTCATCCATCTCATTTTCCACTTGCCTAGTAGACTGCTTCATCTCAGCCTCCTTTAGTGGCTCCATCTCAGCATCCACAAAGTGCAGAGAGTCTCTTCCGGTCTTGGGGCTACTGAGATGACACAGAGTCTGACTGTCAAACCAGACGTACAAGAATCATAGATGGAGCCCAGTGTCACGCTTTACTAATAACTTTAAGGATGCTGGTAATGATGAAACACAGACGAAATAAAGGAAGCCCACGTCATTTAACATAGCTACTGTGTTTAACAGAGCCCAGGTCCTCTCTCAGCATACTGGGACATACTCTAGGCAAGAGTCGATGCATCAGGTCTCCAGGAAGCGCACAGAATGGTCTCTCCCATAAAACCTCTCAGGTATACAAACTGTCCCATCATTCACCACTTGATGAGATGTCTCCATTTACCCCTTAATAACTGCATAGCTTATGACATTTTCAGAGAGCCTTGCTTTACGCATTCACATATTCTAGTCTGTTCACTGTAAGCAAACTTAGATCAAGTGTTTCCCGCTAAATGCGTTCTATAGATGAGAACTATTTTCTAGCTAATGCCATTGTATGTAAGTAGCATTAGCATATTTACAAGGGGACTTGACCAATCCATCTTTCTCTTTCTGATGAGGTCAGAAATATGAGAAAATGGATAGTTGCCTTGATGCGAATCCTCTCCTTTTCAGCTCTTTGCGCACCTATGACTTCAAAACTGATGTCTACAACCTACATTTTTCTCCTAAATTCCAAAGCCATCCGTTCAGTTAGGCACTCAACATTTTGACTTAGCTGTGTCAGAAGTTAACAAACAATATTATCACAGCAGAAATAACAATTCCTTTTCTCAACTCTCTAAACACACACACACACACACACACACACCTCTCTCCCATGTCCCCCCATCTCAGTTAGTCTCCCCCATACTCCCCCATCCTCTGTCCTTGGGGGACAAGCATTACATCCTGCTTGATTCCTTTTCCTCTCACGTCACATACCCAATCCACCTAAAAATATCTGCCATTTCTACCTTCAAAGTACATGCAGAGCTCAACCACTGATCCATCGTCACCCCCACGGCTGCCTTCCTAGCTCAGGCCACCACCATCTCTCCATGGACCTTGCTGAAACCACCTCCGACCTGCGTCTCTGCTTCCTGCCTCCATCCTTGTCCCCGAGAGTCTACGCTGAGCATATCGGCCAGATGGCTGTCTTTAAGAGATTAGTCAAATTGTGTCATCCACAGCTCCACAGTCTCCAGTATCTCTCAGAATAAAAGCCAGAATTCTTCTGGCGGCCTTTGGGGATCTATACTTCCTGGACCCCCATGAACTCTCTGGCTCACCTACTATTATCTGCCCCCCCACACACACCCACTCGCTCCACTTCAGACACACTGGCCTCTCTGCGGGACCTCCAGCAAACTGAGCACACTGCAGCCCCTCACCTTTATCATCCTCTGTATTCAGCCTGGAAACTCGTTTCCCCCGGGTGGCACCTGGCTTGCTTTTCTAATCTCCTTCAGATGTTGGCTTAAACAAACCTTCTTTATAAGGGATTCCCTGATCACCTGTCTAAAACTGTCCTTCGCGTCTTCCCCCGAATCTGTCTCTGGTTTTTTATTCTCCTCCCCACTTATCACCATCTGACATGCTAGACCGTTTGACCTTTCTGTATTTACTGTTCTAGTCTTTTGGATGAGAGTAAAGATGCCCTTTTGTTCAGGGCGGTATCCCAGCAGCCACGGGGGTGTCTGGCACATAGTAGGTGCTCAATAAATGCTGCACGAATTAATTCATAGTGGAGCAGCTCGATCTGAATTGAGCTGAGTTTAGAGGAGCATATGATGAAATAATGCAAGGAGAACAGTAACTTAGGGCTGTGATAAGGAAGGCTTTGGACTATGGCGTGTGCCGTTTGAATCTTATTCTGCAGGCTGGAGGAATCGTTAAAGTGAATTGAGCCAAGCAACAGCACAAAGAAATGAAGTCAGGGATAAAAGAAATCATACTCTAAGAATAAGAATAATGTGAAAGGAAAACTTTGTTCTTGAACATGAGTCTTTCTTCCTCAAAGTGAATATGCTCATTGATATTGTGTGGGCTGCTAACAATTAGCAGAAGTGGAACACTGACGCCTTTTTTCAAAATGGTTTTAAAAACCGATAGACCCCTGAATAGAGGCATGATGACATACTATCTGATGAGGTTGAGAGTGATTCCTTATGAGTGTCTATAACTTGAAGTATGGATGCGGTCCCTAAAGTTTGTATGAAAAAGTCTATTAAATGCTGTTGGTAACAGTATTAAATGAGGTAACTGGATAGCATCGCCGACTCAGTCAAGGGACATGCATTTAGGCAAACTCCAGGAGATGGTAAGGGACAGGGAGGCCTGGCGAGCCGCGATCCATGGGATCACAGAACCAGACGCGACTGAGCGACTGAACAGCAGCAAAGTTGTATTCCAAAAATCCGAGCTTCGAAAAAACAGTTTGCTGGAGGACAGATTTCTAGAAACACAAAGAATAAATGCCTCATCTATCTCTTTTGTAAGTTGGCACTGGGAGACTTTCTCTAGGTTGGACTATACCTTATCCACCCCACCCACCCCTCCCCTGCAGTTTTTATGGAAGTGGATCGACAAGAAAACGCCCCCAAACCACCAAATATTAGCATTTCGGTAAAACGAGAGTGCCTGTACCTCTTCCTATCTGTACTGTCTGTTTGAAAAGCTGATTTTCTTTTTGCAGTACAATCGGTACCAGCAGTACGGGGCGGAAGAGTGCGTGCTGCAGCTAGGGGGCGTGCTCTGCCCCAGCCCGGGCTGCGGGGCGGGGCTGCTTCCAGAAGCGGGCCAGCGGAAGGTCACCTGCGAACCGGCCCACGGCCTGGGCTGCGGGGTGAGTACCAGCCACACCCCCGGTGTGGACTGTGTGTGTGTGTTTATTTTGGGAAATTGGTTCGGTTGGTGCTTTATTTTCATTTTCCATTTGGACTCTGATAGCTTTGACCTGATGTAAAAACTAAATAAATATATGTGTGTATATATATATATATATATATATTTTTTTTTTTTTTCAATTAACAGAATCCCGTATATAATGAGGGGAGGTAAGGTTTTCTGCTTTGATAGCTATCACTGTTTAAGACGTGAAATCACTCGGTCAACCTTTTAAACTTTTCTTCTGGTGCTCAGATAATTCAGAGCACAAATGATTTCTTCAGAGGTAGCATCGAGTCGACAGGAGTGAAGGAGAAAGAGAATTCCACCTCTTAGCGTGGTTGTCTTAGTGACGTTGCTGGCCTAAGTATTGCAAGAAATAAAAATGAAGATTAATATGGAAAACTTGAAATGTTATCAGGTGGTAAAAATCATTTTAAATCGAGATGAGCAAAACTTAATGGGGCCTCTTAGGGAAGCAGAAGAAGAAGCGTGGAAAATGTTTGTTCTAAGAGGTCAAACCAATAGGACCTAGACGGCTTCTTGAACGGGTCTACGGCTGTGAGCTGATGGTGAAGGGGTGAGGGAAGCATAACTCAAACGCAAATAGGCTGGCTAAATTATAGGCTGAAATGACAAATGGACAATAATCCTGGTATTAAATTTCGTGCCAGCCAGAAAAGGAAGAAGTGTATGTGCTTATAAAATGCTATTGAATTGTGATGGGAAAGCATTCCTTTTAAAATTGCAGCTTCGTGAGGAGCTTTGTTGGAAGGAGGAGTATGGATGGATGGCAGAGGCGTCTTACCCAGGCCTAATTTGGGGCTGAGCCTCCTGAGTAACCTATGCATAAATTGGCACCTGTCGTCCTTGGTAGAGCTCCCCATCCGTCATGCAGTGGGGCTTACCAAGCTCTGGGCTGAGTGATAAAGCAGAGCAAGTGGAAGCTGAAAAATAATGAGATACCATGATGCGTAAGCAGAAAGAAATACTTCTGGGCTAATGGCGATTTCATTAGGATGAAAACTCACATCATGTCTGCTAGCCTTAGAAATTATGGAAATCAAACCCTGCTTCCCAGCCTTGGTCATCATCATTTACTGTCTAATATGCACCGGTTGCATGTGGCCCAAGCAAGCTGCCAAATTCTGGGATCAGAGTTTCCGGCAAATGTTTTCTTTTAGATTGAGTTACAATAGCCATTAACTAATGGCCCAGTTCTATCTATGCTTCTACCTAATAATCGCTCCTATTGTTCCATTGTCTAAGGCTGCCGAGTTCTTTTGGCCTGTCTTCTGCATTCATTGTTCTTCTTGAACAGTTTTGAAGGTTTATGTAATTTTAAGATTTGAACGTCTTTCTCTTCCCTGTTTTACACAATGTGATATTATAAGTAGCACACACATTTGAACTCCAAATTATGGAAAATTACCTTAGAAATGAATTGAATTGCTTTAATATCTTTGGATTAAGAGAGTTTAGGGGCAAACCTTGCCTAGAGGAGAATGACTGTCTTCAGGATATTTCTTTGGAACTTCTAGGTAATGTGTTATATTTTTAGTTATTCTGTTTTGTTATGGGGCATGCTTGTTGGTTTGTGTATTACTTAGCTGTTGCTACATAACAAAAAACCCCCCCAAATTTTAGCCTTTTCATGAATAAACATCTTTTATCTCACAGCTTCTGAGGGTCAGGAATCCCTAAGTAACATAGCTGTGGGGTTCAAGCTCAGGGTCTCATGAGGTTGGAGTCAAGCTCAGTTGTAGTTAACCCAAGAATTGACTGGGTAGGGCTGGAAGACCCACTGCAAAAATGGCTCAACCCATGATTCTCAGCCAGAAATGCCTCAGTTCCTCACTGGCTGTCGGCCACAGTTTCTCATTACACGCTCCTTTTCTTAGGCTACTTGTCCCCAGAATGGTAAGTAACTTACCCAGAACAAATGATCCAAGGGACAGAGCAAAGACAAAGCCATGGTGGCTTGCTCTCCAAGGCTGTGCCCCATCACTGCTGCTTTGTTCCCGAGGTTAGCACTGAGTGGACGTTCCAGCCCACCCACAAAGGGAAGGGAAAGCGAAGCTCCATCTTAAAGGAAAGGCGTCAGGGAATTCAGGGATGTATTTTGAACCACCACTGTCTATAATCTGAAGAAGCTGAATAAAGAACAAAGAGAAATGATTTTCTAAAACATCTAACTTGATGCTTTCTTTGTCCTCTGCACCTTTTTTGCCCCAATCCCCATAAGCTTTTTCAGGCTGATATCAATTCCCATTGCTTTGGCCTTTCAGAAGAGATAAATTGACATCATCATTGCTCTTGTTTCTTCAAATCTTCAACTTTCACAAAAGCATGTTAACCCAACTTACATGCCTTAGGGATTCTGTAGTGCTTAAAAGGGAGATTAGGTTGTATGACTTAGGTCCAAATTTTGGCTTCATCAACTACCAGTGGTCTTAATCTTTGTGTGCCTCAGTCTCCTCATTTTAAAAGAGAGTGTATTACAACGGCCCTGTATAAGGCTCCTCTGTCCGTGGAATTCTCCAGGCAAGAGTAATGGAGTGGGTTGCCATTCCCTTCTCCAGAGGATCTTCCGAACCCAGGGATCGAACCAGTGTCTCCTACATCTCCTGCATTGAGAGGCGGGTTCTTCACCACCAGCGCCACCTGGAAAGCCCTTATTATGAATGTTAAAGGAGCTGATGGGTGTAAGAGCACATGGCATAAAGTATGTATTTATTTAATATTTAATCAAAAGCTTAATCAGTGTTTATCAAAAGTGCACCTAAAAGACCTAGCTAAATATTCAAGGAAAATTAACAATAGGGTGTTCGTTTGATCCTCTCTTCCAGATATTCTAGAATATTCCCCTCTGAATCAAGCTAGATGCAGCAGGGAATTAGGTACCCAGGCCTCACTATTTTAGCCCTTCAAAGAATTGCTTTTGCTTTTCTTGCACAGTAATTTGGTGTCATTTGTTTATACTGTGGTCATTATACAGATGACTCAATGCTTGTGGCTCCGGACATCCAAGTGGGCTTTTCTGTGAGGGACCATGGTGCCCATTCCAGGTTCATTATGCTTGTCCTGGGAAAAGTTGACCCTGCTAATGGTCCCCACTGAAAGCTGACTGCTGGAAAACCTAGAGCCACATTTGTGGGGTAGCTACAGCAGAGAAATAAGCCACTAATAGAATGAGTTTGGAAACTTATTTCTTGGCTTGACTTCTTTCTGTTCCCTTTTTCCTGGTATATGCTGTTTTGCTGTGATTTGTACACCCTTGTAAGCTGCCAATCTTTTCTGGATTTAAGAGTGGTAATGGAAAGCTGTTGTGTGAAAGAAACCGTGGTTAGTGTATGTTGTCTTGTCTGTTATGAGACACAACAGGGCCCAATAATGGAAGTTAGAGGAAGCTGAATCAGACAAGTCTGCTCAGGGTTTGCTGTAGCACCATGGACAGTGGCCACAAAGCGGACTGCCCCCAGAGCAGGGCGTGCCTCACCCTACACAGTGCTCAAGGAAAGAAACTGACTGCAAGCTGTGCGAGCATCAGAGTCTCGGGCGTGCTTCTTGAGATGTAGCTTTGAAGTTTACTGTAAGGTATCCGCGAATCCACCTGTACTTAATTTGTCCTCAACTGTCAACTCTTATTATGTGGGGCTTGATGTTACAAAAGGATCTCATGCATAAAAAAAGGTTGAAAACCAAATTCCCTGTCATTCACAGAATTTAAAAATTCAGCCTTCCAGGTACATAGTGAGGTGGACCCACATGGACTCATGTTTAGAGCTGAGACACACCTCTGTGCTGATCTCCAGACAGGATAGTTCTAATCTTCCCATCAGTCATCCCACCACCACATGCCTAGATAGTCCCCGCTGCCTCCCTGATCGCTATTGCACATAGCTTCCATCTGAAGGCACAAGCTTCAGTATTGTGATTGTCTTTTCTTTAAATGAGTGTGCAGGCTAGTGCTTATGACTTCTATATGCAAGCGTATAGTACTACTCACTGGAAAATCAGATTAGCTGATCCTTGGCTCTCCTAAGTCACTGGCTTAACTGTTACCCAGAGAGCAGTGAACATTAGCTAATGAATATAAGGATTTCCATTCAAATGATAATGTCAGTCCATCCAGGAAAGGCCTGATAGATGTGTGATGGTTATAGCAAAATTTTTTACCATTATTAAAGAATGATTTGAACTTAAGTATTCCCTCTCAGGGTCCAAGTTGAAGTGTTATACTTGTTTCGTATTTTCAGATTCCTGTCCTCAGCCTTGATATTGTTCTCAGTAAGAACATGTATTTAGAGCTCAACATTCATTGAGTGAATGAATGAATGAATCTTGACAATGTAGAAGTAATATGAATACACTTTTATTTTCAAATACTAATCATTATGTACCCCAATATTAGAATCGCTTACCTTGCCTCAATAAGAATCTCTTCAAAAAACATAAAATATGCAGTGTTTTACTTATACACATAATACATCATTTAGAACACCAAAATATACTAACTTCAGAGATCCACAAAAAGTCATTTAGGAACCTGAAAATCCTCCAAAAATTGCAGTTTATATGCCCTATTGAAGGCCTCACCGCCTAATGAAGAATTCAGTGCATTCTGATTTTAAAAAAAGTCTTGGTCTTGGGAGCACTGATATTTTCCTTTTGACAAGCACAGAATATTTTTACATGGATAGACAGAACTCAACAAGAATATGTTTGGGGATCAAATAGCCTGACCTCACTCTCTGCCAGTGCTTGATCATATTTTCACTACTGCTCATAAAAATATTAATTGATTTCCTGAGGAATTCATGTAATGCATTATTCTTTCTCTGGCCTTATTGCTATTCATCAGAACTATCTCACTAACTTTGATGGCGCCAATGTAAAATGTTGACATGTTTAATGCTAGAAAACAGCAACAAAATATGGAATACATTATACTCAGTGACCTGGAGATACAAAAAGCTATGGCAATCAAACCTTGCAAGTTTTCTATCAGCAAAACATCTTTATCTTATTTGATGGTATTTTAGGATATTATACATCTGAGAGATAATTTCTTAAAATAATACTATGAGTTTAATGAAGAGTTTTCTGTTTTGAATAAGAAATACACAGATGAGATTTAACAATGAGGGGGGGAACTCTTATGCATTTAAATGTAAAGAGATCTTTAAAAAAAAAAGCCATTAAGCTGACCATTAGTTAAGGAAATTAAATAGAATTTCTTAAGGCATCAGAGAGACTCTCCCTCCTTTGATGAGTAGCATGTGTGGCTTTGAGATGGGTTGCTTGAGGAAGCGGAGCATCCATCTCGGGCTCCTCACTTGCACAGATCCCTTCCACGTCCTCTTACCCAAGTTTACATTCTTGCACTGTCTTCCTTGAAGAGAGTCTCAAAAATTGTAGAACCTTAAGTTACAAAGGCTTCATCAAAACTGAATCTAGACTTCAATGACGACAGGGTAGACTTGCTGTGTGCCCAGAAATCCCTGCAGAAGCTGCTTATAGCAGTAGCATTCATATATTGATGAAGATTTTAGTTAAGTTAGAGTCCAAGCCTCCTGTTTTAGCCCTTATATAGGAAACGAGTCTCTGTAGACAAATGGGGATAACTATGCCTTCATTCGGAGATCTAATTATTGATTTTAAAAGTAACTAGATGGAGAGCCCTTTTTTTCAATATGTGGAAATAGAAATATAAAGTCAAGAGATGGCCAATATTTAATAAAGAAAATGGTTACTTTTTCCATTCTTTAAAGAATTTTATAAAAATACCTCAAATTTAAATTATCTCAAGTATTTTGAAAACTGTATAGAAGATCTCCCTTTTTCTGAAGGAGAATAGAGATTAAAATCTAGACTCCACGTATGTGTGGTTTATGTCATAATGCTTTCCAGGAGACACCAAAATACACAGGTATTTTTCATTCCGCCTGAAAGTGGGTTTGTTGGGCTTAAGCTCCAGGCTATCATCTCACCTTGCTAGCCTCAACTCTATGGCCTCTTCAACATGTAGAGCATGGAATCAAATATTTTTGACACATTATTTTAGATATATGGGATGTTCATCAGAGAGTATTTTTAAAAGAAAGCTAACATTATGAAATGTCAGAAATATGCATGCCATGTTTATTTGACAGGTGTCCAAAAATCTAATTTAAGCTCTAAGATTGGCTCACTTGCAGAGTAGAAATTAGTCTTGCTAGACTTTCTGCTTGTGAGCCAGCTTGAAGTGCAAAGACAGAAAGCTCTGGAGAGTATTTATTTTAATTAAAGAAACTGTTCATAAACATACAAACAACTTCTGCATACCATTCCTCTGGAAAACATTTATCAATTGGCAAATGTTCCTAGAAAGTACTCTGCAGTCTGAAATAGAAATATATATTTTCTAATCCAACATAGATCAGTGACCTTTCCATGTGCCTTTAGCTATTTTTTGTTTAAAATAAGGGAAGTGTGAAATAACTATACTCTTTCAAAACAGTAATCTCTATCTCTTTGAATAATGTGTTGCGTGCATGTGTGTGTGTGTGTGTGCAGTCGTGTCTGTCTCTTTGTGACCCCGTGGACTGTAGCGACCAGGCTCCTCTGTTCATGGAATTCTCCAGGCAAGAATACTGGAGTGGGTTGCCATTTCCTTCTCCAGGAGATTTTCTTGACTCGGAGATCAAACCTGTGTCTCTTGCATCTCTTGCACTGGCAGGCGAATTGTTTATCAGTTTGCCACCTGGGAAGCCTAGAAAATCAATTTTGTGGCAAATTGAATAGAAAAGCTCTCTTTAGCTCTCCAAGCTACAGGAGAGCTCAGAACATTCCAGAAAACAGGCTTCTATGAAGATAACATAGTTTCTATGTATTCATTTTGATCCTGCCCTCACTTCAGTCTAAGGCAAGGCTGTCTAATATGGTAACCACGGGCCACAAGTGACTGTTCAAATTAAAATTAAATCAAATTTAAAATTAGGTTTCTCAGTCACAGCAGCTACATTTTAAGTATTCAGTGGCCACATACAGCCTCCAGCTACTGGACTAGACCTAGGCCATGCAGACAGAGCGTGTTTTCATCAATATCATAGAAAGTTCAGTGGGGCAGAGAAAATAGCTGTAAGATATCACCCTAGAAGAAGCATTCACAAGCTCAAAGATGCCTTTGCCTCAAACAAATTGAAGTTTGACCCCTTCAATTCTAGTTAAGAAGAAAAATTTTTCTAGAAATTAAAGCAGTTTCCTAAGTTTAAAAAAAAAGTACAGCAGTGTTTTCCCAAGTGGTCCTTATTCGGTGCAGGTTCAAGGGATGTTATGTTCCAGGAGGATGGCTGGGGTCCGGGACAGAGAGCCTGGGCCAAGGTCTGTGATCAGAGAGCTGGATGCACGCAGTTGTTGCTGTTGTTCAGTAGCTCAGTCCTGTCCGACTTTGTTGCTATTGTTCAGTAGCTCAGTCCTGTCCAACTCTGCAACCCCATGGATGACAGCACTCAGGTTTGCCTGTCCTTCACTGTCTCTTGCAGTGTGTTCAAGTTCCCATCCATTGAGCTGGTGATGCCGTCCAACCATCATCCTCTGCTGCCCTCTTCTCCTTTGGCTTTCAGTCTTTCCCAGCATCAGGGTCTTTTCCAATGAGTCTGCTCTTCACATCCAGTGGCCAAAGTACTGGAGCTTCAGCTTCAGCATCAGTCTTTCCAATGCATGCAGTAAACTCCATTAAACAGGGCTTTTTTCTGTTGGACTTAAAGCTATGCCTATGCCTGAACAAAGGGAATACCACAGCAGCCTTCCCTAAGTTCTTTTAAGCAAGAACTGCCATTTGGGTGGTCTATCTTATAAGACAGGTGTCTCATAGAGCAGCTTGAGTCAGGGAATCAAATCCCTTGCTTTATCTGAATAGCAAGCTTACCACAGTACTCTTGGGAAGGAGCTACTGAAACCCAAGGATCAGAACATTAAGTCTACAACATTTTTCTCTTTGCAGAGGACTAAAAAAGCATGATTTTTTAAAATAATATGCCATATTTGTATTCGAGGTATTTTTGAGACTACATATTTTATAGTGAAACCTCTTTATTCTTAAACTGCTATTGATAAATAATTTGATGGATTTAATGTACATAGAGAAGATAGGGCGAAATTTAATGACTGTGTGTGATTAGCAGCATATTTTCAAATGATTCCTATTAAACAAACAAGAGAGATTTTTGAGCTTCATCGAATAAAGGATATTATGGTAAAATATATATATATATTTCTGTAGTGGGTATCAGTGTATGTCAACCTCATAAAACGTTAACTGCACAGGACAATGTGCTCATGACCCAGGAGTCCCAGGGTTTTGAAACTTTATTTTCCTGGAGTTTAGTTGATTCACAGTGTTGTCTTAGTTCCCAGTATACAGCAGAGTGATTCTGTCACGTACGTGCATTTTTCTTCGTATTCTTTCCCATCATGGTCTCTGTTGTGTTGTTGTTCCGGCTTTCTACACGGTCAGGAATTGCGACCCAAGTGGTCACACCAGTGTGAGCCTGGGCCACACCCCGCTGTAACTGCCCTGGTGGGGCCACCCTTACAAGGGGGCACGCTGGAGCTCCCTGCCAGCCTCCCAAAGGGTGGTCCTGTCTTCCCTGTCCTTGCCAGACTCCACCGGTGTTTCTGAGGGGTGGAGAGCTCTGCTCCATCTCACTACACTCATTATTTTTCACATCCTCTCCCCACCATCTCAGGCCTTCTCTCATCGGGGAGTAGAAGCCTCCCAGAGGCACATTCTGTCCTGCTCTTTCAGACTTGCCTCCAGCCCTCCTTTCTCATTAGGGTCTCTGCTGAACACTCCCGAAACAGCTAGTTCCTCCTATATATTCATCCAGACCAGCCCTCCTTGTGTGCTGGTTTTTCTCAATTTCCCTCCATGCTACCTTTAGAAAATGGCCTCACAGATCTGACACTGTTCATCTAGCCCATGGTTACCCTCTATGGTTCGCGTCTCATCTTTCATGCTGTTATATACACTGCAGATTAAGGAATGCGATTATCACAGCAGTTTTCTTTGTTCTCTCGTCTTTCCTTTTTTAATACTACTTTTGATTGTGGTAAAATATACACAATATAAAATTCGCCTTTGATAACCATTTTAAAGTATACAGTTCAGCAGCATCAAGTATTCATAATATTGGATAACCATCTCCACTATCTATTTCCAAAGTTTTGTATCACCCCAAACAGAAGCTCTGTTCCTATTCAGTTCAGTCGCTCAGTCATGTCCAACTCTTTGCGACCCCATGAACCACAGCATGCCAGGCCTCCCTGTCCATCACCAACTCCCGGAGTCTATCCAAACCCATGTCCATCAAGTCAGTGAAGCCATCCAGCCATCTCATCCTCTGTCATCTCCTCCTCCTGCCTGTAATCCCTCCCAGCATCTGGGTCTTTTCCAATGAGTCAACTCTTCGCATGAGATGGCCAAAGCATTGGAGTTTCAGCTTTAGTATCAGTCCTTCCAATGAACACCTAGGACTGATCTGCTTTAGGATCAGCTGGTTGGATCTCCTTGCAGTCCAAGGGACTCTCAAGAGTCTTCTCCAGCACCACAGTTCTGTTCCTATTAGGCAATAATTAATTCCCCATCTCTCCCAGCCCCTCGTCACCTCTAATCTTCTTGCTGTCTCTATGAACCTGACTATCCTAGATATTTCGTGTAAGTGGAGTCGTAGAAATTTTTTGTCCTTTGGTATCTAGCTTAGCATAATGTTTGTCAGTTAGCATAATGTTTTCAAGCCTCGTGCAGTGTGCGTCAGAATTTCACTCCTTCCCATAGCTGAGTAGTAGCTCATTGTATATGTAGACCATGTTTTGTTCCCCCCATTCCTTTTTAGAATTTATTCAGCCACAGTAGTCCTTCATCTCCCTGGAGCAAAAGTCAGGTAGGTTCTCTGACTCTCGGTCACTTATAAATGAAAGAAAGTCTTAGAGACACTTCATGTTGCATATTCATACTGTCAGTCACTAAAAGTGGCTTTTGTCAAAAAAAAATATGCTTGATGTGACAGTGAATCTTCTGCCCTGGCTCCCGAGGCCCAGCCCTTTGCTCCATGCCTGTGTGCACTTGGCCTAGAAGTCCAGACGGGCTGACGTGACTCACCTGGTTGCTCTGAGTGTTCATCAGCTTCTACCTGTTCCATTGACTTTTTATTCATTTAAGGTTGACAGAACACAATAATAGCCGATTATTCACTTTATTCCTCTGAAAAGTGTCTACGTCGTCAATCTGCAGATCCAGGGTTTTTAATTCCAGTGCTTAAAATTGTTTGCCTTGAATAATTGCCTACGTTAACACCTATAGGGTTTCAGCCTCATTACAGAATCATCTGTCCAGACCAAAGTCCCCCATCCTGACTTGAGCAGCAGAACCCTATCCCTATTCCTGTAGGTGTAACAGAAATGTGTTTCTGCCAGAAATATAGCTCATGAACATAATTGCTAAGATTTGTCATGATAAGTGTGAAGGGTATTCCTTGTAGTACTGTTTTGTAGTAGACAAGAACTTGGAAACAATCAAATTGTCAATAATATCGTAGTGGTTAAGTACATTTTTGATCTATGGATACAATAAAGTACAATATCTTGTTTAGAAAGGGCTTCCTTGGTGGCTCAGTGGTAAAGAATCTGCCTATAATGCAGGAGACCCAAGTTCAATCCCTGGGTTGGGAAGATTCCCTGGAGGAGGGAATGGCAACCCATTCCAGTATTCTTGCTTAGAGAATTCCATGGACAGAGGAGCCTGGCGGGCCACAGTCCATGAGGTCATAGAGTCAGACACGACTGAGCAGCTAAACCACTACCACTACCTGTTTAAAAAAAATGAGATCATTCTGCATGCTGATATGAAACAAGTTTTAATATTCAGAATTAAGAGGAAAGAGCAGGAAAAAGAAGATCAGTACTCATAAACATATAAAATATTTCCTGAAAAGGGTTCAACAAACCATTATAGTTGCCTTTGGATAGAAAAAGTGGGGATATAGAGAAGGAAGCTTTTATTAATACTTTCCCATTTATAACTTTCTGTAATGTTTGCAGTTTCTAAACATGAAGGTATGTTACTTTTACTTTCTATAACATAAGGGATTTTCTTAGCTTATGAGCTACTTTTTAATTAATCAAGCTTTTATTTTTAAAAAAGCAATCCATGTTATTTGTTAAAAATAAAAGCAAAGCAACTGTAATTAAATTGGTTAGAATTTTACACCATTTCAGACATAGTGTTTTTCTGGGGTTAGACTGAGAAAGAAGGAAATAGGTCTGCCACTGCCAGAGGCCAAGGGCATGAACGCCGAATGGTGAGGTCCGGCTACTGTTCACTCCAAGGGGCTGGCGAGGCAGGTGATCCATTCTTTCAGACATTTACTTGGCACGAGCATGCTGTCCCGTCATACTGATTTAACTGAATGACATGTTTAAGAAAAATGCAAGTTAAGTCTGCTAGGAAATTTAATTTGCAGTCTCAAAATTAGTTCTAAGAAGCATGTCCCCAGAGCTTTGAACAGCCAAATGCAAATAAGTGAATTTCAATTTTTGTGTGGTTTTAAATAGTTTGAGCAGTTCCTGCGGTATAGGAAAATATATTCCGGTGGCCTTTGGCACATACCTGTATTCTCGGAATCCTACTCTTGCCGTGTGTTTTATTGCTGACTTTTGTGTATCTTCTCTTTTTTGTTTACATCTGTTTTCAGTACAATTTAGACAGAGTTCAAGGTGGCCCAAGCAAAACAAGGACTCGGCACTGATGTATTTTCCCCTGCTTGTCAAACATTCCGTTGTAAAGGCTGTCTGTAAATTATTAGGACAGTTCCCTACAAACTCCTGGAAGGGAACAGGGCTTTTCCTGGTTAAAGACAAGTCAGCCCTGCTGTCAGTAGTCCACAAGCATCTGTAACAGACCCGGAAACCAAATGCTGCTTGGATCCCAAGAAAGGCAGTCAGCCTTCCTCCTCACCCGCTTTGCCTTTCAGTGGGCCCCGGGATACCGGCCGTGGAGGGCCTTAGTATTTCTCCTTTTCAGCACAGAATGAATGAGGCTAACAGTAGAACCCGGAAGGCTCCCCCAGGGCAAACCTGACCTGGCCCAGCCTGACTTTGAGTCCCACCTTCCCTGGGAATTGGCGGCCCCTAGGATGGATATACCTGGCAAAACCACCTGGCTTGTGACACAGGCCTTTGTCCAGTGGTCTATCCACAAGTATCTAGTGTATGAGACTTCCCTGGTGGTCCCGTGGCTAAGGCTGCGCTTTCACAGCATTAGCCGCAGGTTCCATCCCTGGTCAGGGAACTAAGACCCCCCCAAATGCAGAATGGTCAAAAAAATTAAATTAAAAGGTTTATACTTGAACAAAGTATATGATTTTTTTTTACGTTAATTTTATTTAAGGATTTTTTTTTCCCCCAAGGAGAAGAAAAGAAACCGTTTAAGACTACAAGCCTGTGGGTAAGGCCCAGGCCAAATGTGGAAGCTTCACTCCATCTATCCGCTCTTGAACCAGGGGTAGGAGAAGAATAGAAACTAGAAGGAAGGCTTTCCAAGGGCGAGCACGCTCTCTGGTGCACTCTAGGAAGTAATTTGTCAAGTGGACCTATTACCGCACTTCCAAAAAGAAAGCAATTTTCTTCCTCCTTTCTTTAAAAGCAGGCCCAGAAAGCCTGTTTCCTTCCCCAACCCATGCTGCCCGCTACTCTGTTTTAGAAAGAAATCATATTGTCTCTTGTTGGTTATTGTCCAGCGTGCAGTGACTGTCTGGGAATTGAATGTCCAGTAAGTGAGTTTTTTTCTTTTTTTCCCCTAGCCCCTCTCAAGGTATTAATGCTAAACTGACAGCTCCTTAATACAAAGGAAGACTGAATTAGCTATTCCTGAGGTTACCTCCACACACAGAGCCTAGTCCTCATCACCTATTTCTAAGCAATCCTTTAGTGAATTACTAGATATGAACGTTTTATATCACCTCCTCTCTGCGAATTCGAAGCATTGTTCTTTACGTATGCAAGCCTACCTAGTGGCGTGACCTGATGATTTGGAGGAAGTTAGTCTATAGCAGAAATAAGATGGAATTTTACCTGCTGGATTTTTAACAAATGTGAAGTGATTGGATGCCTTCTAGAAAAGAAATCCCAAGAAAAGAGTCATTTATCAACCTTCTTTAGACCATTTGCGTAAATGTTTTACATGTAAACAGGGCATAGAAAGCAAAGCTGTATTTAGAAGATGGCTGCTATTTGGAAAGAAAGAAATCCAATCTGACCCAGCTTCTGAGAGCCTCCTTTATGTGAGGACAAGGCTGGGCTTTTGTATAAGCCGTATTGTATTATTGTAAAGTGCAGGAGCCGCTTAATCAATAAGAAAAGTTGGGGTAGAATGTTCGGATTAAAGAGATAAGATCTTTGTTAGACTAAATCAATTGAGCCAGAACCTCCCATAGTGAGCTGAATGGAAATAGCTTCATGTTACAAATGTACCAGAGATTTTTAAAAGGTCTCAAAATCGGTGTTTGGAGACTATGTGGCTATGTGTATTTTCAGTTTGCTGTTCTGGAGAAACCAAAGATTATTTTTGTAAGAGTTTGGAAAAGCACTAAACTTCAATAATATGCATGGTTTTGATAAACATTTACTGGGATATATGGGGTCGCACAGAGTCGGACACGACTGAAGCGACTTAGCAGCAGCAGCAGCAGCAGCTTTTAAAGTCATTGGTACTAGAATCAATGGACAGGGACACAAATTATTCCAGAAAGTTAAGAAAATAAGCAGCCTGAAACCCACTCTAAAGGCTGTTCACCTTCACTCTGTAACCAGGACTGCTTGCTGCTGGAGCTGGACACTGGGCACCCAGCTACCCACCCACCAAGCTGGGTGGCCTTCTGTCCGGTGACTGTTAGAATCCGTGTGGGTGTCCACAGGCTGTTGACAGCCTTGATTTCCCTCCCGATTTTCATCGTCCCCCTTTCCTGCTAATTTTTTTTTTCAAGTATTCTCCTCTTGGGAAAGTGACTCCATTCCTGGTCAGAAGGGACTCCCGAGTCGTCTAAGCCCATCCTGCTACTGCTGTAACCCTTACGAGGCAGGGTCTGGGAAGAAAACCTCATCCTTCCTGTACACTTGACTGCGTGGCTCAGTTAATCAGCTCAAAAGCCAGTCTGTTGTTGGACTGAGCGTTATGTGAAAGGATATGTTTCCTTTTTGTTTAAGCCAATTGGATTGGACTTTCTGACTCTCCAGCCAAAATCTGTTAACTGGTGCATGAAAACTGGTTCATTTCCCTAAAATGACTAAAGGAATTCATCCACTAAAAGACTATGGGCAGATGACCCCAAAAGAGGCTCTTGATAAGGACTTTCCTGTAGCAGACCAAATCACCTTCAGGTTACATCCCGTGGTTACATCCCAAAGTCTTCTGTTGGCCTCATTCCCGTGGTACTCGCGGCCCAGCGTGGTGGCCACATTTCAACCTGGGCTAAGGGGGATGGGGAAGGGGAGGGCATGTTATTGCCAAGGCCAGGTCCAGAGGAGCCACACAGCGCATGCCGACCCATATCCCAAGGAGAGCAGTTAGCTGCGTGGCCATGTGGCCCGCCCCAAAGGTACGTGGCCCGCCCCATGTGGCCAGCTGAAGTTATTATCAATTCTAAGAAGGAAAACAGCAGATAGGTAGTGGAGGATAACGTTTGGTCTCTGCCACAACTACCATACATCCTGTCTCTCCCGTAATCCTTACCCAAGTACCGTCCACTTCTTTCCATTCACAGATCTCTGAGTTTTCATGCAGGAAAAGAAAAACTGAGTGGAACTCTGCGTCTTCTTTATTTCTAATAGGATTGAATACCCGCTTTGTGATCTTTTCTTTCAATAGTATATCTTTCGCTCTCTGAATTCCAAAGCATGAAAATTAGACCTCTAGCTCTCAATAAGACCCACTAAATTGCATTCGCCCCCTGACTTTGGAAGGTGTGGCCACCATAACCTTCTGAATTTGTGCAGATGAATAGAGTTAGCATTCGGTAGGGCCACAAGCTGAGCGTAGAGGAGCACCGTTCTAGAAAATTCCCTCGTTGGACCGAAGCTTTCACCTGCTGATCTTTTTGTTCTAATGTTACATACAAATGCACTGCTTAACCGTGTAGAACCAAACAGACCGCAGACGAAAGCTTTTGGAGTTACAGATTGAATGTGAGAGTTCACGCGGCACTTGGAGTGACGACAGCTTCCGACTCACATTTCTAGCAGCCGTCCTCAGAGTCTTAGCTTTTGTTCTTCTCTTGCAATCACTAGAAGTCATGCTGTTTGCAGCAACTGTGCTCTGCTAATAAGAAACACTCACCAGGGGCAACAAAAATCAATATCTCCTTCTTTATATTTAAAATAAGTCAGCAATACTCACACAGGAAAGTTCATTTATTGCAAATGAGTGAATTGGTTGTCCGCTGTGTGTGTGGCATGGCACTGGGCACTCGGCACAGGGAGACGAGGACAGTACGGTGCTGAGAAGCCGGCTATCTGGCGGGAAGACGAGGCGCCCGGTGGGAAGTGGCACACCCATGTGACAGTGCAGGTTCGTGCCACGTAAGGCGCCACAGAAATCCAGAAAAGTCAAGGGCTTCTAACCCTGCCCCATGTCCCCTTGGACATCACGTGTTTTAACACGTGTCCCGTTGCTTGTGTGTGTGTGTGCGTGCTCAGTCACTCAGTCGTGTCTGACCCTTTGTGACCCCATGGACTGTAGCCCACCAGGTTCCTCTGACCATGGGATTCTCCAGGCAAGAATACTGGCGTGGGTTGCCATGCCCTCCTCCAGGGGATCTTCTTGAGTCAGGGATCGAACATGCGTGTCTTGCGTCTCCAGCGCTGGCAGGCAGATTCTTTACCACTGTGTCCCCTGGGAGGCCCCACTACTTGTTTCCTTCCCGTCTGTTTACCCCTTGTTTTCCATAGGGCCCTGGTGGGGGGAGCAGGGCTGCAGTCTGTTGATTTTTGTGTCCTCAGCATCCAGCAGGGTGTCTAACACCTGCATAGTTGTTCACTGAATTAAACAACTCAAGAGGAAGGCTTTGAACTGTTGAGGATAGGAGGCTTCATCAAGGACTTGAGAGGATGGAGAGATTTTGCCTAATGGAGACCAGGAAGTATTCTAGGCTTAAGGCTCTGAGCCGGAGTGGAGGGCGGGAAGGGGCCGGGAGTACTGAGCTGGTGACCCAGGAGGCACCAGGGATCACAGTTTTCATGGAGAAGACGCAGAAGGAAAGTGAGGAAAATGCTCGATTGGCCGCAACTGCCGCGGTTGCCTTGGGAAAGCCAGCCGGTTGCCTGTGATGGACTGTCCTCAGGCTTCCATTCCTCTGATTCCAGTGCCTGGCCTTTTCGCTTCTGGTTTGTTTACGTAGCTTAGAGAGGCAGTGGCACCCCACTCCAGTACTCTTGCCTGGAAAATCCCATGGACAGAGGAGCCTGATGGGCTGCAGTCCATGGGGGCGCTAAGAGTCGGACACGACTGAGCGACTTCCCTTTCACTTTTCACTTTCATGCATTGGAGAAGGAAATGGCAACCCACTCCAGTGTTCTTGCCTGGAGAGTCCCAGGGACGGGGGAGCCTGGTGGGCTGCAGTCTATGGGGTCGCACAGAGTCGGACACAACTGAAGTGACTTAGCAGCAGCAGCAGCAGAGAGGCATTAGCGCCCCCGCAGTCTGTCAAACACCCTCCCTGTTTAATTCCCTTCATGTCACCAAGTTCCTTCCGATGAATAACCCTCCTTAAACACCTTGTGAAACAGATATTACCGCTTATCTTTTTTTGTTTTTTAACCCATACAGATTTTTCAGGAATTATTTTAGGGACGCTAATTTTGCAATATTAACTTCATTTGAGGTCAGACTGAGGAAGAACTAGGTCACTCTTTTAATTTAGAGATTATTTAGAACTTGATTGAATCACAGCCACTTTCTGTGTAACGTTTGATAGGTAATATGAAGTGTACCAGGCTCCTCTGTCCATGGGATTTTCCAGGCAAGAGTACTGGAGTGGGGTGCCATTGCCTTCTCCCAATAATAATTGTAATGCAATGTGCGTGCCATAATATTTACTCATCTCTCTTATGCCGTGTCATAGTTTGCTGCCTTTTATCTACAAATAAATGCTTAATGTTTAATAATCTCTAGTATGAACTATTCTCCTTTGTTTCCTTGCCATCACCGTGGTATGCATGTATGAGAGCCTTTCATACTTAGGTCCCTCAAGTGGAAACACTGCCAGCTGGGAGTCGTGAAAGGTTTTGAACATTTGAGAAATGGAGCAAGTAGCAAGGGGTGGACCATACCAGGCCCCCTTTCTACTCAGATATGTCAGCATCTACACATTTCGTGAACAAAAGAAAGTCAGCTGCGTAGCAGGAAGCTTGCCAAGACTCTGGAGCTGGAGAAGAACCTTGACATGAGATGTCAGGCATATTACCATGCGATCATGTCCCTTCTATAATCCCCATTTGTTTCCATTTAGCAACAGTGTGTTTTCCTAAACAAATTTATTTTGAAAATACAAAAATAAGTGAAAAGCTCAAACTCATTTAAAACAATCCTAGATATTTTAAATGTCTCAAAACTGTTTGGTATTAGTGTATTGGGGATCATGGCCCATCTTGGATGTCATCTTTCTATTCCCTGAGCAGATTAGGTGCACACACACACATTCACATACACACACACATCCACACCGCACACACACACCACACAGTCATATATACACACACACACACACCACAGTCATATCCACACCACACACACACACACACACACACTAACATATACACCACACTCACATACATCCATATCCACACCACACACACACACACACACACACCCTACAGTCATATCCACACCACACACACACACAAATACACACCCATGTTTCACGAAGTGGATCCAGAAGTAAATTTCCTACTGTTTACTAATGGGAAAGTTATTTGTCTACTTACATGAACCCTGACTCTTTTGAATTCTAACTTTAATGCTATTATTTCCCTAGATGTTTGCACACAACCCAGTGTCTCAGGGCCAGATCTCCTGTAAGTGGAAGCATTTTGCACATATATTTTTAAAATAGATCTAATCAGAGTGAAAACTTCAAATTAGAACTAGTTTTTGTCTCAGGGAAAGATGTGAAGTGAACTTTGGGAACATTTTAACTGAAATCCCTTCTTTGCTAACAGCGTTTGGCAGCTGTTCGACCCCTTAGTTGCCTTTTCTGTGTCTCTGGTCAGAGTCTCCCCTGACACAGCGTTCTTCCAGTGTCACCTGCCTGGAGCCCTGTGGGCTCATATCACTGATTTCTCCATCACCACGTGCTTAGAACGCAGGGGTGTGTTGATTTCCTCAGCAACCTAGTTGAGGGCTTGTGGGATACTTTCTGAGGCTAAGGGTGAATGGTATCACCTGTGGAATTTATGTTCCACTAAAATAAACAATATATCAAATAGTGAAGAGTGCTATGTTCTGTTTGAAGTAATAATATATCCTGCAGATAGTTGGAAATATGAAATTGAAATCCACCGTATTAGGCTCATTGTCAAGGTTTGAGAGTTATCGTTAGAAAGGTAATAATTGAAGCTCTTCAAAGACTGGTGTGTTCTCTGGAGAAGAGTGAGTTGGTCTTTTCTCTGCAAATATGTGAGAAGACTTGTAGGTCGTCTTATAAATCAGCTGAGGCTGCTCCAGCGCCTCCTGGTTTGGTGAGGGGAGAGAGAGGTTAAGAAAATAGAAAGGAGACTCCAGGTTTGTCATTCTCAAACCAAGGTATCCGATATGGAGGATAATACACAGAGTCACAGGATGAATGGAGGTGCAGCTCTCTGGACCATCTAGGGCAGGCCCGGGTGGAGAATGCTACTTTCATATTGAACTGAATCCATGAATGTTCAAATTATGTCTCGATTTACCACCTCTCTTTGGGGCCATGACCTTGAGACTCTTTAGAGCAGACCTACCCCTTCCTTTGCTGTCAGGAACATCTCTCAGAAGAGTTTGGACTGCTAATTTAAGTGGTGGCAAGAAACTCGCCCACACTGTCAACATCCAATTAAAAATCTTTGGATAAAATATCAAGATAGTGTGAAATGAACAGGTTTTTGTGTTTTTTGGGGAAAAAAATGCATCTTATACAAAATGGTTTCTGCCTCTCTTACTTTTATTATGTGCTTAATGAGTTTTCACTGCTCTGAGAAACAGGTTAATGTTCCCGTATTATTTTATTTGTATACCATGTAAATGGAAATGGTCCCAGGAGGAATGATATTATTATCAAATGATCTTTTCCTTCATCATCAAAATGTAAGCAATTAAATTTCTGCTTCCCTAATGTGACAAATGAATTAAAGAATATTTAACTCTTGCAGAGGTGTCTAGCTCGAGGTAACACAGTTGCTGATTTATAAAAATCTGTGATTATTATAAAAATCAGTAGTTTTTATAAATATGTCTTGACTTAGAAAGTACAATTGATGCTTTGTTTGTCTCCATATAGGACAACCTTTCAAAGTAACCTCAATTAAACTGAGCCACCTTAATTTTATATGTGGAAGTTGGTGGTTTTAGTTGCCCGGTTGTGTCAGACTCTCTGTGACCCCAAGGACTGTAGCTCGCCAGGTTCCTCCCTCCATAGGATTTTCCAGGCAAGAGTACTGGAGCGGGTTGCCATTTCCTTCTCCAGGAGATCTTCCCAAGCCAGGAATCGAACCCGCATCTCCTGCACTGCAGGCAGACTCTTTACCGCTGAGCCACCAGGGAAGCCAGCCTCCTGTCCCTGTGCAGAACTTCACCTACTCATTCAAGGCAAAGAGCTGCCTCTCCTTAGGAGACTGTTACGCCAACTCCTGAGGCAGCCTTTAATTACCGTTACCAACAGGAAGTTGACTCAGTGTCAAACCTCAGACCTTTCTTGTGGAAGTCTAAATCTACTCGTGTGGCAGCCACTTCCATCCACTGCTCTTGAAGATGACCTGACCTAAAGACACTGACGTTCTGGTGTGGACCGGAGTCAGCTGTGTTTACGTGTGATCCCGTGCGCAGTTGACCCCAAATCCACGTGGGGCCTCTGTTGAGAGAAGTCCTGCTGCTGTGGGCCCCACGGTCTGTCCCCACTGGGAGTTCTGGGGACTCCCTGCTCATTCCTCATTAACTCTGGGCCGTTGCTGGAAACTCCTGGGGGCTCCAGGAATGCTTCCCACTCTGGATGGTTGGGGAAATGCCCCCCCCCACCACCGCCACCCTTTCCTGACTAGAATGAAGGAGCGGAATTCCTGGAGGACCTGAGAGGTCATAAGATACTCCCACAACCACACGCACACTAGCGCTCCGGAGAATTCTGCTCCTTCACACCTCAAGACACTTTGCCAGTATGTGTAAATAAACGTAAAGGGGAAGCTCGAAAACATCAATCAAAATAAAATCGCATCTCAAAATTAAATGCTTCACTAAGTCGCAGATGAAGAACCTTGCCCCTGTGTTGTTCAGTCGCTAAATCGTGCCTTGACTCTTTGTGACCCATGGACTGCAGCCCACCAGGCTCCTCTGTCCTCCATCTCCCAGAGTCAAATTCATGTGACTTTGCTGAGTCACAAGTGAAAACCCTTGATGCTAAGGATTACTGTGATACTTAACATGTATCTTATGCATGTGAAGTCTTCCATCCCACAAATGTATGTTAAGCCTTCAGCAGGTGCAAAGTACTCTGAGGGATAAAAAGATTTCTAAAACACTGTCTCAGATTAGGAGAACTTGTTCAAGTTAATTCTAACTCTTTGGGGACTAAATAAGAGAAAAGATACATTAAGAAGCAGTATTGTGGTAGAGGGGCAGTCTTGCTGGTGACCTTCCCAGGACCTGAGCCGACCTCACAGCTGAGAAACGGCCTTCTGTGGGAAAGTCTTCTAACCTCAGGCAAGGACTCATCAGCCAGTTGGTTCAATGGAGCAGATGGAAAATGGAATCCAGCTCCCTAGAGGCAAGTTTCCTAAAAAAAAAAAAAAAGATTGGAGAGCTTGGCCTAACTAGAGATCTTAAGAGTCTAAATGAAAGAGGAAACTCTCATCATGGATGAGAAAATGGGGTCCAGCTGTTCACCACTCAGAAGCCAGTTAGGAGGCCAGATTGCTGGAAAGGAAAGTTTGCTTTATTCTGGGTGCTGGCAGCTGGTGGGGAGGGCGGATGCCTGTCCAAAGACCAACTGCCCCATCCCACGCCTGACAATCGCGGGAAAGAGATTTTATAGGCTGGAGGGGGCTACATGCAGAAACAGCACAGTCAGTTCTAACAGTCATCTTGAAATTGGTCATCGGTGATCTGACGAGCACCATCTTGGTTGTTTTAGGTACAGTTAATTTCAGTTCCAGGGTCAGTTTGTTCCCATTTGTTTGAGGCCAAGTCTCAGAATTCTAGTAGCCAGACTTTATTTTCTTGGGCTCTAAAATCCCTGCAGGCGAAAACTTTAGCCATGAAATTAAAAGACACCTGTTCCTTGGAAGAAAAGCTATGACAAATCTAGACAGCATATTAAAAAGTGGAGGCATCACTTTGCTGACAAAGGTCCATAGAGTCAAAGCTATGGTTTTTCCAGTAGTTGTGTATGGATGTTGTGACCCCATGGACTGCAGCACCCAGGCTTCCCTGTCCATCACCAACCCCCAGAGTCAGACATGACTGAGCACCTGAATTAAACTGATGTATGAATGTGAGAGTTGGACCATAAAGAAGGCTGAGTACTGAAGAACTGATGCTTTTGAACTGTTGTGCTTGTGAAGATTCTTGACTCCCTAGGATTGCAAGGAGAAGGAGTCAAACCAGTCAATCCTGAAGGAAATCAACCCTGAATATTCTTTGGAAGGACTGATGCTGAAGCAGAAGCTCCAATACTTTGGCCACCTGATGTGAAGAGCTGCCACATTGGAAAAGATGGGAGAGATTGAAGGAGAGGGAGGAGACAGAGGATGAGATGGTTGGATGGCATCACCAATTCAATGGACATGAGTTTGAGCAAACTCAGAAGGACAGGGAAGTCTGGAGTGCTGCAGTCCATGGGGCCACAAAGAGTCACACACGACTGAGTGACCGAATGGCAACAACATCATGGCTACAGTCTGGTCATCAGTAGTTAAATTCTTCCACTTGGTGAGGGTCTCGGTATCTCTAAAACATCTCACAGGATATGGCTCAGAATATTACCTATAGCCCTTGAGGGGAAACTGAAGGTCCTTTGTACATTGCTATTGTTTGGTCTCTTCAACGGTTTTCCTTTGTTTCTTCAATTTCTCACTTCTCTGGTTAAACGTGTTCTTTGTCTAAAGTTTGCCACAGACAAAAGGCAGGCAGGGGGCATGGGGGACAGAAACCATAGGACCCTGTCCTGTTTTGATCACGGTAATAAAAGGGAGCTTGCATTACTCACAGTGTGCTGTGTGAGTGCATGGCATCTTGGCCTCCTCGAAGGAAATTTTAAAAGACACCCCCCGGTGGGCAAATGAATTACAAAAGTACCTCCCACCGATCCCTCAGGCAGACACAGGCCACGAGACTGACCGCCTCCGACCCAGGCAGCATCTTGCTGCAAATCCCCGTGTGGGCACAGCCATTTCCAGGATGCAAGGTCCAGGGAGGCAGATGCCCTCTCTTTCCAAGCCCATCTGGCCCAACCCTTTGCACAGCACACAGACTGTACCACCATACACCAGCCCCTGGCTCCACACTCAAGTATGGTGGCTAATAAATATCTGTGAAACGTGTTTGGGAGAAGGCAATGGCACCCCACTCCACTCTTGCCTGGAAAATCCCATGGATGGAGGAGCCTGGTAGGCTGCAGTCCATGGGGTCGCTGAGGGTCAGACACGACTGAGCAACTTCACTTTCACTTTTCTTTTCATGCACTGGAGAAGGAAATGGCAACCCACTCCAGTGTTCTTGCCTGGAGAATCCCAGGGATGAGGAAGCCTGGTGGGCTGCCGTCTATGGGGTTGCACCGTTGGACAGGACTGAAGTGACTTAGCAGCAGCAGCAGCAGCAGCAGTGAAATATGTTTGACAGAAAACAGCAAATTCTGTAAAGCAATTAAAAAATAATTTTAAAATATTAAAAAATTTTAAAAATAATTGAAAATTTAAAAATAAATTTTAAATTATTAAAAATAATTTTTAAAAAGAAAAAATAATAGTAATAACTATCAGTGAAATGAATGTTTCATTATGTAAAATTACACCACAGCACCCTGTTATTGCCTTGTAGCAATTACTGCCACGGTGTATTTTATTCAAGGATGTTAGTAGACTTTCTAATGGTCAACAGCAGATAAAGAAGAGAGTAATGGGACAGAGCTGAAACAAGAAGGAGAGGGACAAGGACAGGGAGAAGCATATAGCAACAGGAATCTCTTCATAGTTTGAATAGTTGAGTTTGTATTTAAGAAAACCTGTGCCCATTTCTTTGCAAAGGACATTAGATGATAAGCATCTAAGCCACGTACGGTACTATAAGCAACTGAAGCATATTGAACAAGCGTGTGCGTGTGCGTGCGTGTGTGTGTGTGTGTGTGTGTGTGTGTGTGTGTGTGTGTGCTGACCAACTGGAAGCGGGAGCCAGGAGAGCCAGTTTACGAGAGCCAGTTATGCACATGTTTTTCCAATTCTGTGTTCATTGACTTCATGCCACTAACTTGAAATAGACCATGGTGAGAGAGAATATTACAGGGCTGAATTGTTTTCAGAAGGGCTGGGGAGAAGCTGTTTACCAGCAAACCACCCTGTGTGGCTGATCCATTCAGTTATATTTAAGTACAAGGGTCTTTATTTTATTTTATTTTTTTTAGTACAAGGGTGTTTAGAACTTACACAATGCACGGTCGTAAATAAGAGACAGCTTTGGGTAACAGGCAACTTAAACTGATCTTTAGTTAACCTTCTGTGTGGTCCATGTTGTATATTTGGGCCGCCAGTGTAATTAGATTAAAAATTTTGGTACACATATTAATATCATCATCTAGGATATCATATTGCTTGCTTAGATTAATTATTTAATTAATTTAATCCATTGACTATTCTATAGCCAAATCAAATACAAAGCATTTGCAACTAGAACATATATTTCCAGGTTAACACAGAAGTTTTTCTGATGCAATGCATTGAATGTAATAGGTTAATTAAATATTATAGCCTTCATAAGTTGCAGATAGAGATACCAAGGCCAGGTAAACAAATTTGTTTCTGCCCATATTTTAATGTTCAGAGTTTAGAAATCGTGATTAGGCCTCTTATTGCCTTCTGATCGTTTATTTTTCTCTTTGTTTTCTGATCATTTCCCTTTCCCAGTTTTATAACAGAGCATCTCTCAAATTCATTGTCTAGTTGGGACACTATTATTGCAGTATCTCCACACTGTTCCCTTTCAAGAGCATTCCTACATGAAAGAATTCTTTAATCTTTATTGCATCTCTGCTTAATCTTTCGGAGACACATTCAGGTAATTTAAATTGCAGGGACTGTAAGATGAAAATATATACAAAGTTTTGAAGAATGGAAGCAATTAGTGAGGTTCACAGGGCTGGAATTCATGAAGAAGCCTTCGAAGAACACAGTTCCCCTATTGATTTTACCTTGTGGTACCGTCCTTGATTTTATCGTCTGTGAAGATCGTTCGAGTGGTCGAGTATGCACACTTCACTGGAGACACCAGCACAGTACCCCTTGACGATTCTTTTATAAATCCAGCGCAGTTTACATCACAGTAGATTCATGTTGAGTTATGAAGGCAATAAAGTGTTCCATTCTATATGAAATAGATACCGAATATTTCAGACAACAAGGCTCGAGAGGAAGTTTTGTAATACCTTAGACATCCAGCTTGCCTGCTCACTTTCAGCATGAAATTAGAGAGGCATTCTAGCAGAAAAATTTAGGCCTGTGTTTGTTAGTTGCTCCATCGTGTCTGACTCTTTGGGCTCCTGTGGACTATACCTTGCCAGGCTCCTCTGTCCATGGGATTTCCCAGGCAAGAATACTAAAGTGGGTTGCCATTTCCTTTCCCCAAATTTAGGCCTAAATCATGCTAAAGTTCAATTTAAGATGAACTTCAATAATAATAGTATAACACCAGCGGCACCCAAAACAGGTAATAACAGTTTATGTTTGCCCAGTGATTCACATTTCACTGAGGCATAGCTCAACCAATACATGGTAAAAAAAAAAAAAAAAAGAAGTAACACAGATACTATAAACTAAATAACATCTAAGTGTTGTTAGATATAAGAGACATGGCCTGTGCTACCAGAGCCAGTCAGGATGACTAAAGTGACTTGTTTATGAATCCACTCACTGAATGTTATAATGAGAGATTTATCCTTTTCAGTTGCTGAACACTGTCAAGTTCTTGTTCCCTCAGAGTCTGAGATTTTTAATGACCAGGCCATGCAAAAGCCTCCCAATGGGGAGTTCCAAGCAGTGGTGTGTGTCATTACTGAATCAGGGCACTTCATGTTGAATCCGCTAACATTACGGCCCACACCACCATCCACTGATCAAGAGCTGGTGATAGAAATACCTGTCCTTAGTCAGCTACACAGCACATTGTGAAAGCAAGTTCTTACCAGATAATAGAATCTTAGATTCTTCTGCCCACGTTCAGTCGAAACTCAAGTTGTCAAAAATAATATTTGTATTACTTTTCTTTTTATTCCTTTTGTTTTTAATTGAAGTATAGTTGATTTCCAATGTTGTGTTAGTTTCACACGAAACTATTCAGGTTCAGCGAAATGATTCAGTTTTATAACTATATATATATACATTCTTTTTTCAAATTCTTTTCCCCTATAGGTTGTTACAAGAGGTTGAGTGTCCCATGCTATATAGTAGGTCCCTGTTGATTATTTTATGTCTAGTGGTGTGTATTTGTTAATCCCAAACTCTTAGTTTATCCCTCTGTCACCCCTTTCCCCCTTTGGTAACTATAAGTTTGTTTTCTGTGCCTATGAGTCTGTTTCTCTTTTGTAAATAACTTCATTTGTATCATTTTGTTAGACTCCACATATAAGTGATACCAAGTGATATTTGTCTTCCTCTGTCTGACTTACTTCAGACAGAAAAAGACCTAGATAATCTCTAGGTCCATCTATGTTGGGGCAAATGGCATTATTTCCATTTTTTAATGGCTGAGTAGTGTTCCATTGTATATATATATATATATATATATATATATATATATATATATATATATATATATACCATATCATCTTTATCCATCCATCTGTTGATAGACATTTAGGTTGTTGGCTATTGTAAATAATACTGCTGTGAACACTAGGGTATGTGTATCTTTTCAGAGTAGTTTTCATTTTTTCTGGCTATCTGCCCAGGTTTTTCTGGATCATGTGGTAGCATATGTTTTTAGTATGGTGGCCGCACCAGTTTACTTTCCTACCAACAGTATAGGAGGGTTCCTTTTTCTCCAGCATTTATTATTTATAGACTTTTTGATAATGGCCATTCTGACTGGTTTGTAGTAATACCTTATTGTGGTTTTGGTTTTAACTTCCCTAATAATTAGCAATGTTGAGCATCATTCCATGTGCCTGTTGACTGTGGTGGGCTGCAGTCTGTGGGGCCGCAAAAGTCGGACACGACTGAGCGGCTTCACTTTCCTTTCCCGTTGTGTCTAACAAGTTTAAATTATCACAGACTTGGTGCCTTGAAACAACTTCAGCTCAGTTCAGCTCAGTAGTGTCCGACTCTCTGCGACCCCATGGACTGCAGCACGCCAGGCCTCCCTGTCCATCACCAACTCCCGGAGTTCACTCAGACTCATGTCCTTTGAGTCGGTGATGCCATCCAGCCATCTCATCCTCTGTCGTCCCCTTCTCCTCCATAGGTTTATTATTTTATATACATAGAGGTCTTTAATCTGATACCAGCCTCAGGGGGCTAGAGTCAAGGTATCGGCAGGGTTGTCTGCCTGTCTGGAGGGTTCAGGGAGCCTCTAGTCCCTGCCTTCTCCAGCCTCTGGAGGCACCTGTGGTCCTGAGCCCATGGCCCGCCCCTTCCTCCCTCTCCAGGTCAGCAGTGTTGTATCTCCCTGACCTTTCTTTCAAATCACATCTCCATCAAACCACTGGCAGGAAAGCTGTTCCGATTTGGAGGATCTGGGAATTACATGGATCCACCCAGGTAGTCCAGGACAGTCTCGCCATCACCGGGTCCTTAATCCTAGTCACATGGCCACATGCCACGAAAGGTTAGCATATTCTCAAAGTTCTGGGGATTGGGGCCACAGACAGCTTTTTGAGCATCCAGTATTCTGCCTCCCATAATATTCATAAAGAATGATGTAAAGAATATCCATCCCTGTAGGCATTTTATCCTCTATCCTGAATCAAGCTCCCCAGACAAACTGAAGGGAAGCTGGTATCATACCCAAAATATTATACTCGTTATCTATTGCCACAGTAATTCCCTGTAATAATCAGCTACAGCGCTTCAGTGGCATGCAAAAATAAAAATATAATTTTGTCCCTAAGTCTCTGGTTCAGCTGGGCGGTTCTGCTGACCTTGGCTGTGCCTGCTCAGTGTCCGCAGTCAGTTGGCCAGTTGAGGAGCCTGGCTGGGACAGCAGGTCTGGCTCCCAAACGCTTCCACGCAGTTCCTCATCCTCCAGCCAGCCTGGCTCTCAGAGTGGAGGCCGTGGTTTCAGAGCGAGAGCAGAAATGGGCAAGGTCTCTGAGGCCTGGGCTCAGAAATGTACATTTTAACTTTCACCCCATCCTTTCAGCTGAAGCTAGTCACACGGCTGGCCCAGCCTCAAGAAGTGAGGAAAGAGATGGGAACCCAGAGGTGGTAAGGATGTGGGTCTGTGGAAGTGGGGAGAATAGGATCGTTTTTGCAATTACTCTGCCGCACTTAGCAGCTTGATATCAATTTGGGTCACTTTCTGAGACGCTGAGTAGAAATTTATCTCAGATCTTGATGCAAGGACAGACTCTGCTTCTGAGTCCCTGGTGTGGTTCTGGACACAGGACGATCACTCTTCATGACACAACTGAAGAAGGATAAGCCAGCCCGGCCCTTGGAAGAGAGAGTCCCTCGTAATATCTATATATGGTGACCTCAGTATAGGGCCAGGCACCAAGGTGTATTAACAGATTACTCGACTGAATGGTTTTATCTGATGAATAACGCAAATATTACGAGCCACTGCTTTGCTTTAGCAGCTGGGAGTCTCCGTAACAGGGCGGTATTTCTAGGTGCAGACTTTAAATATGGCTTCATTTGATTATTCTGATTGATTTTTCCATTAGCCTGATTTAACTTTTGGTTTACTGTTATAACTGCAGGTAATCTGGCCATCTCAAATCCTTCTTCGAGTGAGATAAGCTGGAAATAAAATTTCCAACCTATAAAGCTGGTAAAGAATTAGCTCGTCATTGGTGAAGCCCTAAACAATGGAGACCGAAATGGGGCCCATTTCATTGATTTTCTTGGTTTGGTAGCATTGTGTGTGAAAAAAAAAAAATGCGCAAAATTAACAACTCAGCCATTTTCTATCTTTGTATACTTGGGCAAGTCACTTAGCTCATGTGAGCCCATTTGTAAAATAACAAGAATAATAATAACAACAACAATGGGCTTCCCTGGTAGCTCAGCAGGTAAAGAATCTGCCTGCTGATGCAAAAGACACAGGAGGTGTGGGTTTGATCCCTGGGTTGGGGAGCTCCCCTGGAGGAGGGCAGGGCAACCCACCCCAGTATTCTTGCCTGGAGAATTCCATGGACAGAGGAGCCTGGCGGGATACTATCCGTTGGTCTGCAAAAAAGTCAGACATGAAGTGACTGAGTACTCACACACGCATGCCACAACAATGATAATTTTGGCAGAATCGGGTGATGCCAAGGCACAAAGGATACAAAGGAGTGGAACCCCTCTCAGCACAGTGCCTGGGACCTTAGTAAACTCCTGATCAGTAAGCAGCGGGGATGGGAAGCCCTCAGACATGGTTCCTTGCTTCCACACACCCTGTTAAGGTGCCCGGGGCGTGCGGAGGACAAACGCAGCTGCTGCGGAAAGGGGGCAGGCTTCAGTCTGCGATCAGCAGTGTAGCTTCCCTTTCACTTGCCATTTCTCATAGAAGAGAACACTTCCAAGTGATCCGATTTCCTGAACAGGAATTTGATGGAGGAAATAACTCATCAGCATGAGCTGAAAATGCCCATGTGCCTTGGGTTCCCAGTCAGAAGGCTGTGGAATGGGGTATATCTCCTGCCGTATCTATAAACAAGGATGACACAGTCTCCTACGATTTCAGGCCTCCAAATGTGAATTTCTGAGCCCAGAGGGTGTCCAGAAGGGAGTGCCTTCCAGCTAGAAGCTGTCGGCTTCCGTCTGAGAAAAAAGAACCAAGAAGCAGGGTGCTGGCCCCAGATAGCAGAGATGTGTATGAAACGGAAGGACATCAGTGAGCCCAGATGCTTGCATCACAGGAGAGCCCTAAATTCCTCAGTTTGAGATATCTGGTTTCCCCTAACTGGCAATCATCTCTGATGTTCAGACTATCTGCCCTTTTTGTGGCAAACTTCTCCATACCCTGGCTCCCCCTCCCTCCTCAGAGCAGTGTCTCAGGGCTCTCTGAGATGCTGCCTCCCTAGCTTGAAGCCCTAAAAGTTCCCACCGAACAAAACAGCTCTCAGCTTTCAGGCTGTGGCTAATGTTTTTTAAGTGGATAAGGCCAAGACAAGAGTCTTGCCTCATCTGCTTTCTGCCTGTGTCATCGTCTCATCAGCCTGCCCTGAGCAGGCCGGGACTCCCTTGACAACGATTATTTAACCTGATTTCCTTCTTGGAAAGGAATTGGAATCAGGAGTTGGAATCAGGGAGAGAGGAATGGGATTCTGCGGATGACCGACCCTCCCAATGGACCGGCCCTGGAAAGGCAGCTGCCAGCTGAGCCTTGCATTTCTCTGTGTCTGAACCTGGGGGGCTGTGTCCTCCCCCCGCCCCCCACCTGTCTCACACAAAAGCCCACCCACAGGCACACAAGACTGTAGTTGTTATGAATCCGAAGTCTCATTTTCACATTCAGCGATTGAAATACCATTTGCTTGGGCAGAGTGGAGGTAGAAACAAGCTAAAACAAACATATTTGATGTTTTGAAATGTGTTAAAAAAAAAAAAAAAAAACAGCCACCCGGGCTTCAGAATTTCCCATCAGCCTCCTGTGATCCCACCCATCGGAAAACTGTGGGTACCGCAGCCAACTGCACCCTGACAGCTCCATCCTATCGCACCTCCATATCTGAGGGGAAAGCAGGTGAACGTCCCGACAGAGACACGCTTCTCATGCTCTGCACTGATAATAACCAAAGTGTCGTTCTTAAAAAATTTAGTCTCTTCAAAAAGTCCTCTGAAGGGGTGTTTTTTCTCCTCCACAGAGTGGACCCTGCTTCACTGAGTATTCAATAAGCACAACATTCTGTGCAAACAGTTTGGTTCTGAAGGTCATAATCCTTCTGGAACTCAGAACCTTCGACTTAGCCTAATTTTGGTTCTAACCACTGTTGAGTCGAGGATAGTTTTGAATCATCTCCTGTTGGTACACAGAACAGTTTTTTTTTTCTTGTTGTTATTCAGTCACTCAGTCACGTTCGACTCTTTGCGACCCCATGAACTACAGCACACCAGGCTCCCCTGTCCTTCACCATCTCCCGGAGTTTGCTCACACTGATGACCGTTGAGTCAATGATGCTGTCTAACCATCTCATCCTCTGTCAGCCCCGTCTCCTCCTGCCTTCAGTCTTTGCCAGCATCAGACTCTTTTCTAATGAGGTGGCAGAGTATTGGAGCTTCAGCTTCAGCATCAGTCCTTCTGATGAATATTCAGGGTTGATTTCCTTTAGGATTCACTGGTTTAATCTCCTTGCAGTCTTTTTGGGAACAGTTAGGTTCTGATCATGTCTCACCACAATGAATGGAGCCTCAATTATGGGCTAGATGCTTTGGTAGGTGCAAACGCAGGACCAGGCCACCTTGCCTGCCCTTAGATCTACCAGATAAGTCCACAACAGACTTCTGCAAGTGCTGTGATTCAGCTCTGCCTAGAAAGCTGTGTTATTATTGTCTTGCCTTTTCACTAAGATGGGCAGTAATAGAAGTAAGTAAAGAGTCATTTACATTAAAGTATTTGATTTAAAAGTAATGAAAACTTACACAATAGGCTTTTTTTTTTTTTCCAAAAAAATTTCCAAAGTGATACTGGAAGTCTTCCTTCCTGACCCCAGTTTTCTCTGAGGGTCCACTCTGCTCCCAGGCCCTATGCACATGGAATGATTTTTCTCAGTTGGTATTTTGGAGCAGACTGAGGTCTATCTATGTACAGAGGTCTGCAAGGACAAGGAGGAGGAGGGGCATAGCACCCTTTAAAATAAATATTTTAATCCTTATTAATCTTTAATACCGTGTTACCTTGTTGACACTCAGAACTCAGAAAGGCCTTTTCCACTGAACAATACACGTTAGCCACAGGGACACTTACACCACAACGCTCATGACCTCACGACCTGCCGTACAGCTCATGCTATGGTGAAGCAGTCATGGTAATGACCGATTGAGTCATCACATGCTGTGCTAATACAGAATGACACCGTGGAAAGCATTGCGATGTATGTGACTCTCCGTCCTCTGTGAATGAACTCAAGTTGAATCTACCGTGTCATTTTCTCTGTCTCGATTGAGCTGTTCTGTCAAGGAGACGTATTTTTATTTTTGTTACACGTCCATATATTTTCTCGATTTATGTATGAATCTGTCCCAATCTCATTAGTAAAATAAATGATACTGACCCACTGTAAACTGGTGTGTCAGTGAGTTCAGTTCAGCTCAGCTGCTCAGTCGTGTCTGACTATTTGCGACCCCATGGACTGCAGCACGCCAGACCTCCCTGTCCATCACCAGCTCCCAGAGCTTGCTCAAACTCGTGTCCATCAAGTAGTCAGTAATGGCTATTGCTAAAGGAATTCATAAAAATCTCATTATATCCAGATTTTGAAAACTGTACATGAAACTGGTTTATTATGCAAATTGTGTCAAAAATATAATCTTAGCATATTAATAGTGGGATTTAGCCATATTATAGAGAAAACAGAAATTATTATTAAAGCATGTACCCGTACGTAATGTGTTTAAAGTTGAAAACAGAAAAATGGTTTTGTCTTACATACCAATTGAAAGGACTCCCCTCATGTTTGTCTTGCACGGGGCTGAGGTCAGCATGGCCATTAGAAAATGAAGTTACTCTAGCTTCAAAATGCCCTTTGACCTGATTATACAACATCTGCCCTCTGGCGTCACCCACCCCTTTGCGTACTTGGGATCTCTGGGCTCTTTGTTCATGTATGTGTGATGGGATTGGGGTGGAGAGGAGGTCCCTGGGTCCTCTGTGGAAGTGAAAGCCACAAGCGTCGAAGCTGATGTTCGGAGATAGTCCCGTCCGCTGTCATCTTCGCATGACATTTTCCGTTATCCTTGCTCCGACTGTTTACTGGAAACACCAGCTTTCTATAGCCTGAAGACAGTGAGACTATCTTCTGTCGTGTACTTCCAGAAGCTGTCGCAATGCCCTATAGGGCATCCTAGCTGTTGTCCTAAATTGAGATGACAGTGTTGCTCATATTAAATTGCCTTCTCGCTCGGCTCGGCATGCTGGGATCCATATCTATTAATGCAAGAGTGTCCAAATGTCCTGCCAGGAAAGCAATTTGTTCCTCAGTAGGGCGTCAGGGAAGCAGCTGGTCTAAGAAGCCATCAGAGGTGATGTTAGGGGCAAGTTGTGTTTTTCTTGATTTAATGGAAAATCTTACTGATCCATCGCCTCACTTGTCCTCACCACTTGCCAAACGAGGTCACACAAATCCATCTTCAGCCCTCTCCTCTTCCTCCCCACAGGCCTGGCATCACTCTCTCGAGGGGAGTCAGCCCTCCACACAGCCCGAGCTTCATAATAGATGTGTGACAACACCGAACACATTGTTCATGGATTTTTTTAATGCCCTGGAGAGGCAGCGCAACTTGGAAACATTCCATTAAATGTCACATTTCAACCAGCTCAGTTTTTTTTTTTTTTCCACAAAGTCCTCTCCAAGGAGAACTTTGTACACACACCGTATCAGTACTTGCTTCCTGCAACCCTCCCCAACCTCAACTTTCTCTTAAACGGACTCCAAGTGGCCTGGCCTCCATAGCTATTCTGCTGGTCTGCATATTCAGTGACTGGTGCTCAACCAGTCATTTGAGAGCGAAGACTGGATACCAAGTTCATACTCATGATGTGCCATGGAAGCTTATCCCCAGATGTCTAGTGAACAAGAAATGCTCACCTCAGCTCTGACAGGAAGGGTGTTTATGGCCCCAGTAATTGAACTGAGGTGCCTAATAGTCCAAAGATGAAACAGACCTCCAAAATGGACCACGGCTAGAAAGTCTCTGCCCTCAGAGTGTGCGTGTTGGAAACATGTGTAATCAAGTGTCTTATGCGTGGAAGACTCCAGCACACTTTAAAATACGGCAACAATGCTTGCACCAAGTACACAGTTAGAGGCAACGTCTCGTTTCTCTGAGGGCAGAGTTTAGGCAGGTTTTTGTTCAGATATAAAAACAGCATGTTCAATAATCAGGAAGCAAGAGGGCTTCCTCGGGACAACCACTGTGTCTTTAATGTGCTCTTCTGTGCAGCTGAATTTCTTGGTGATTTTTATGGGACTCTATTACAAAGAGGTTTCTATCCCCATTTCACCTTGGTTTTAATAATTTGTCAGACCTGTAAAGGTGACTCAGCAACAGATTATCTGAAATGGAAAGTGTGTTCTTCCGTGGCACAAAACAAAGATGTTTAGGCAAGTGAATAATATGAATAATAATTTAGGCAGTTGCTCACGTGCAATCATTCTCTCTCTCTCTCTCATATTCATCATTTTGTCTGGAACCAGAGGCTTCCTGTTTCATCACCCTTCCCCAGAACCCACCCCAGCTCCAACTCTATCTAGTGAGTGTTGGTGCTGATAGCTGTCTTACCACTTTGAGATTCTGCAGAGGACGAACTCCTGGTCCAGGGTTTAGCAAATGGTTGCACATGTAGGAAAAGATCAGTAAATGCTGCTTGATTAGTAATAATGCTCCATCACCACCTTTGTATCTGACTATGGCTCATCATTGGTGTCAGCAAATATTTATTTACTCTATCAGATCACAGTGAAGACTAGGCTTCACGTCAGCAACACAGAGATGACTAGGAAGAGTTTATCTAGTCTTTATGTCAAGTGTCTTCACTACCTTTTCATTTTGGAAGACCAGTTTTCTCACAGGTCAAATTTACATTAAACATCAGATTCCTCTTTTGATGATAATCAAGATATTTTGCAGAGCCATCTGTGAATTCTTAAGCATACTTTAATGTTTTCCAACTTCCAGTTAAATAAGACCCAGAATTACAAACTGGAGGGCACCTTTGGCCATAATCATCGCTGTTGATCTTTAACTAATAACTGCTTACCTTTGGGTATGGCCAGATTTTTTTTTTTCTCCAAGAATATGTTGGAATAAAGAAATGATTTTTCTTTTAGATTTGAGCTTACAGAAAAACCAAAAAGTGAGTAAGCTCATAAGAGTCATTAAAAATGTAAAAAAATAGTCATTTTTGGCATACATTTAGACTTTATTATAGTACGTATGGAAGAACCAAATTTTAGCATCCTTTATCCATATTTTCTAAAATATCTTACAAAGCCCTTACATAACTTTTACAACATTTAATTTACCAAATTCTCTTTTATAGCAAATGAGAATAATTAGCAAGTGTGATGATGCCATCGTTAAAAATGTATCGTTGGAGGCCCCTAAGTGTGGTCCATTAGCCGTGCACCTGCCAGTAGCAGCGGCAAGCATCTCATGACCTGTCTTCCCAGGTGAGACCATAACTCGGCAAAGCTCGCACTCAAGCTGCCCCCCCTTTTTATCTTGCCTGTCACTCCTCCTCAAAAAGAAAATAAATCAGCGTACGTCAACTTTCTCTTTACTAAATCCCTTCTAGTTGCTACCAAACCCTGCTCTCTTCAAGGTGGTTTCACATTGATTGACAGTATACTCTTATCCGGGCTTCCCAGATGGTGCTAGTGGTAAAGAACTCGCCTGCCAATGCAGGAGACTCAGGTTCGATCCCTGGGCCGGGAAGATCCCCTGGAGGAGGGCGTGGCAACCTATTACAGTACTCTTGCCTGGAGAATCCCCTGGACAGAGAAGCCTGGCGGACTACAGTCCAAGGGGTCACAAAGAGTCAGACACGACTGAAGCGACTTGGCGGCAACAGGAAACAACTATCGCAGTCCTGGGTGCGGGCAACAGACTGAAGCCAAGAAACTCTCTGAAGGCCACCGCTCACTCTGTCTGGATTCTCCGAGGTGCTATAAGAACGAGATCGAGGATGAAAGTGAAAGCTATGTTTAAAAATTCTTACCCTTCCATGAGTGGAATCTATCTGAGTATACCATGAAGGCTTACTGCATGTAAAATTGCAAAGCAAAATGTAAAAGATAAGCACCTATCTTTTCTCACCTCTTTCCTCTAGCGGCCCCTCTTAAGTACCTCCTCATTCCTGGCTGTTCCTGACCTACAGCCCTTAAGGGTCTGGTTGGGATCAGCCCACCTGGCCAACCCACCTCTGATCATACTGAGTCCACCCAGCGTGTGATCACATCCCTCCACTGTGGCCGTTCCACAGTTCCTAGGGAAATGCGTGAATATTCTCTTAATCCATCGATACTACTAGACCAGCATGAGAAGTCTGGAGGCAGACTTAGTGCCCTTCCTTCTGAATAATGCATCCCTACATTTTCATGAAGATTCTTGTCTCTCATCATTCTGAGAAACTCTAACAGCATTCTCTTTTAAGTGAGAAAGGAGATGCTTTGCCAGCAAGCTGCGGGGAGACCTTTAAGGTGAACAGGGTCGGAGGGGCTCCTTGCACAGCCACAGGGACTTCTCTGGATGTTCTATTGATCCACAGGTTCAGCCCCATATCCTGCACGGTGTCAGGACGGATGTGAATGGAAGGGGTAGGAAGGTGTAGCCACGAGCAGCTGGGCAGCCTCTTGTCCATCAAAGGCCTCCACGAAGCATGTGTTTTGACTCCGAGGGCCAGGAGGTGGTTCTTCCTGATGGAACGCATCCTCATCCGAACTCTTGTCCTCCTCCCAGAGGCGGCCTCACTACCGGCATCCCTCCTCCTCCCTTCTTCCCGCCCTACTGCCTACCTCCCTCCACCCGCCACAACTTGGAGATCAAACCACCCCTCCAGGCAGTCAGGAACCCACCTGCCAGTGCAGGAGACACGGGAGACGTGGGTTTGATCCCTGGGTCGGGAAGATCCCCTGGAGGAGGAAATGGCAACCCACTCTGGTATCCTTGCCTCGAGAATCCTACGGACAGAGGAGCCTGGCGGGCTATGGTCCATGGGGTCTCAGAGTCAGACATGACTGAGCACAGCACGTACATAATTGATGAACAACGTTGTGTTAGCTTCAGGGTACAGCAAAGGGATTCAGTTAGCCATATACATGTGTCTATTCTTTTTTCAAATTATTTTCCCATTTGGGTTATTTCAGAGTCTTTTCAACGTTCCACTTTGCTCACTCACAGCGCCACCCCCTCAATTAGCTTACACTCTCGGAGCAAACGCTTGTCCTGGGGCAGCTTGTCCTGGACTCTTATCCCAGGAGGCAGGAGGCCACAGGGAACCTGGCCCTGGGCACCGGAGAGGGGGGGTCTCCTTCGCACTCGCACCCCTGGCACCTCGGGGCAGCTTGACTGGGCTGCCTCTGGGCTGGTGTCATTGTGAGGCTGGAGTGCTAGCCGGGAACCAGCACAGAAGGTGGCGGGCGGGGGGCGGCGCCGGGAGAGGGCAGCTGAGAGTCTGGGACTCTGAGGCTTGAGTTGCTCTCTCCTCCAGACCCCTGTGCCGGCCCAAGCACGGCCTCTCAGTACAGCCTTTGTGGGGGTCACTGGGGAAATGCCAGCTGTTTCTGGGCCCTTGTCCTGCTCTCTCTGCAGAGGGCACTTCATTCCTTCAGTATCTAGCTATACTAGGTGGTGATTCCATTGGCTAAAACCCCACTTCAAGGTGAAAGTTAACGAATCAGTCAGTAGGTGCCATGAGTTTTATAAGCAGTTGATGAGCATGTAGAAATCTAGAAACTCAGAAAATCACCATGTAATCTTTTAACTTCATGTTTATTTATTCAGTATTCAAATCAGTGCCAGAGAAAGCATGCTTTCTTCGTCATGGTAGAGAATGAAATATTGCTTCAAATGAAGCACAGGTGAAGTAATGCAACTCACTCCTCATTTTAAATGATCCTCCTTTCAAGATGGAAACCCTGATTCTCATGGCCCAGATGTCCCACAACGGAATGCCTGAAAAATAAAAATCTAAAGGCAAGTAGCCATATAAGAAGCAGCCCCGCAAAATTATTTTGACTGTGAATGGAACTGTATAAAGCACATGCATGTGGATAAAAAATCACAGGGCATCCAGAATAAAAAAAATTATGGGGTAAACATGGTGATACTGTAACAGGGGGAGGAAGGGGCAGGACACAGGACGTGCAGTTTTTGAAAGAATGACATGGCCCAAGGACACAACAGAAAACCGATTAGAATCAAATGGGACCAAGATGGCAGACAAGACTAGACCTTGATCCTCAATCAGCCAGTGGAATTACACACCCAGAGGTGCCATGACAGCTTCAAGGCATGGTTAAAAGACCAAGGAGTGGGCGGTGGCCCAAATCCTGGAAATCTCACCCTCTTCCCCAAAATAGTTGGAATAACCCTCCCACTCATTAGCATATGAAATGGCCCAGCCTATAAAAACTCAGTTCAGTTCAGTTCAGTCGCTCAGTCGTGTCCGATTCTGCGACCCCATGAACTGCAGCATGCCAGGCCTCCCTGTCCATCACCAACTCCTGGAGTTTACCCAAACTCATGTCCATTGAGCCGGTGGTGCCATCCAGCCATCTCATCCTCTGTCCTCCCCTTCTCCTTCTGCCTTCAATCTTTCCCAGCATCAGGGTCTTTTCAGATGAGTCAGTTCTTCACATTAGGTGGCCAAAATATTGGAGTGAATATTCCAGTGAATATTCAGGACTGATTTCCTTTAGGATGAACTGGTTGGATCTGCTTGCTGTCCAAGGGACTCTCAAGCGTCTTCTCCAGCACCACAGTTCAAAAGCATCAATTCTTCAGCGCTCAACATTCTTTATGGTCTAACTCTCACATCCATACGTGACTACTGAAAAAACCGTAGCTTTGACTAGATGGACTTTTGTTGGCAAAGTAGTGTCTCTGCTTTTTAATCTGCTGTCTAGGCTGCTCATAGCTTTTCTTCCAAGGACCGCCAAATTCCAGGGCGGCCGCACTCACCTTCTGCGATGGCCCACACTCTGTGGCATGTGCCTCTCGCTATATCTGAATAAATCCACTTCTTACCTGTCACTTTGTCTCTCGCTGAATTCTTTCTGTGATGAGACATTCACCTAATGAGCTTCATTAGGTTCGGCAACCAGGTACCATACGCTGTGTCTGCGTTTGAGTTCCAGCATGTGGTCCAAGTCCCAGCAGGTGGCTCGAGTCCCAGCTCGTGGTCCGAGTCCTATCTGGGGTGAACGGTTCCAGTATGACAGGCATTTCTGCTCCTTTGGGGTTTAACAGTCTGCAGTGCTGTTCAGCGTTTCCTTACAGTGCAGAGGAGGGAGTCAGAGGTGTGTGTTGATTTCTCTCCTCAGTACCAGGTACACAATAGATGTTCCGTAAATGAAGTTGGATAACAATAAAAGTTATCCAATAAAAAGTTAACAATAAAAGTATAACAATAAAGTGGGACTTATGAGGAGAATCAATTTGCACGTTAATAGCACAGTTTAGAAAAGAGCCTGGAGACAGCGCACATTTGCCTAATACCTTCTTAAGGAAGCAAGACACGGATGGAATTTCTTCCGTGCATCTTGAGATAGGGATGTTCCCCCATGGTCCATCTTTAACTGGTGGCTGGTTCGGGCTCTTCACTCTGACCTCAGAGCTGAGTCCTGCCTGAGACCCCGGGACTCCCTTGGCCTCAGATGCAAGGAAGCCTAAAGTAGCCATGTGGCCACCCCCAGGGCAGCAGTGCTTTTGGTGTGGGCACAGGCAGCTTCAAGCACAGGAAGCTTCAAGCATGTATCGCAAGGGGTGCATTCTGGCCCATCCTTGTTCTCCAGTGACAGAGGTTTCTTCTAGTCTCTAGTAGCTGAGTCCTCTTCCCCTGGACCCAGTCTCTGCAAAACAGGGCCGCCAGACCAGCTCTGAGCATCGCAGAGACCATCACCCACCAGCTCTGACTTCCTCCTCTCCCATTACCCCTTCCTCCCAGTTTGAGTCAAAGCCACCGATGCCGACAACCTAGGTTCACTTCGCTCATCTTGGTCCCTTACATTCAGATCTGCTCAAGTCCATCCCCCAGGTAACATCCCCTGGTACTATTCTGCCTCAGGCTTTCCCTCCTCATTCCTTACATCCATAACCCACCCCCCCATTCCCCTATAAACTTTCCCACTCAAGAACTGTTCTCAGTCCCATTCCTAGCTTTACACGGTCTGACCCTGCTCACATCGTTTCCAGGATTATGGGCCCATTCAGCATACCTGCCAGTGCCACCCAGGGTCTGGGCCCAGTGGGCAGCATCTCTCTAGTTTGCAGAAACTTGAGAAAGGAAGTCTCTGGGCTTTTGCTCTCTACAGTCCTTTCTCATTGGTCCATTCACTGGCTTTTACTCTCTACAGTCCTTTCTCATTGGTCCATTCCCTGGCTTTTGCTCTCTACTGTCCTTTCTCATTGGTCCATTCACTGGCTTTTGCTCTCTACAGTCCTTTCTCATTGGTCCATTCACTGATTCTTCCACTCATTCACTCATTCATTCCTTCAGTGGATCACACATTCACAGTTCCTGAGATCCCAACCATGCTAAGAAATAGTCGTGGTGATAGGGTTACAGAGACACAAGTGTCTGCTTTCTGATCACAGTGTGTGGAGGGCTCTCCTTCCAGAGAAAGGATAAACGTTTATTTCAGGTGGAACCAAAGTAAACCGAGGGCTTCCCCAGGGGTTCAGCAGTAAAGAATCCTCCTGCAATGCAGGAGACACAGGAGAAGAGGGTTCGACCCCTGGGTTGGGAAGATCCCCTAGAGGAGGAAATGGCAACCCACTCTAGTATTCTTGCCTGGAGAATCCCATGGATGGAGGAGCCTGGCGGGCTACATTCCATAGGGTTGCAGAGAATCAGACACAACTGAAGCAACTTAGCACACATGTGTGCACAGTAATCCAAAGTGGCTGAAACGATTAACCAAGCTCCATGGCACTATCACAGGTCCTGCCTGGGGCAGGGGTCAGAGCCTGGCTCAGCTGCTCCCAGGAAAAGCAAGGCCTGCAGCCTCCAAGAAGCATGAGGGCCTCAGGACTGGCCTGGGGCCGACAAACGGACAGTAGGGCTCCTGGTTGCCAGGGAGTCAGACCCCTGTTCTTTGGGTGATAACTACTGAAATTCCAGTCCTGGTATAACTAACTCTTCATAAACCTTTATGGTTTATAAAATGCTGGCACATCTGCTGTCTCGATTGGTGTGGATTAGCTGCTCAGTTGTGTCCAACTCTCTGTGGCCCTGTGGACTGTAGCCCACCAGGCTCCTCTGTCCATGGGGTTCTCCGGGCAAGAATAATGGAGTGGATTGCCGTTTCCTACTCCAGGGGAGCTTCCTGACCCAAGAATCCAACCTGTGCCTCCTGCGTCTCCTGCTTTGCAGGCAGATTCTTTACCGCTAAGCCACCAGTGAAAATGAAGTGTAAGGGAAAGTCACTCAGTCGTGTCTGACTCTTTGCGACCCCATGGACTATACACTCTATGCAGTTCTCCAGGCCAGAATACTGGAGTAGGTAGCTGTCCCCTTCTCCAGGGCATCTTCCCAACCCAGGGATTCTTTACCAGCTGAGCTACCAGGGAAGCCCAAGAATACTGGGGTGGGTAGCCATTCCTTTCTCCAGGGGATCTTCCCAGCCCAGGGATCGAACCCAGGTCTCCCACATTGCAGGCGGATTCTTTACCAACCAGCTGAGCCACCAGGGAAGCCCAAGAATATTGGAGTGGGTAGCCTATCCCTTTTCCAGGGGATCTTCCTGACCCAGGAATCGAACCAGGGTCTCCTGCATTGCAGGCGGATTCTTTACCAGCTGAGCCACCGGGGAAGCCCCTGAGTAAGGCAAGTACACTTGTTTCCTTATTTCCATCAAACTCGACCTGATGTTGGCTCTCCGGCCTTGACAGGAGAGCTCGTGTGCACTGACCGCGATGCAGGCTTGTGTGTGCTTGTGTGCACACGTCGGGGAAATGGAGACACGAGTTTCAGCTGAGTCCTTGCAGCCAGGCCCAGCGTTTCCAGGGATGTAATGAATGGCACCGCGGGAGCCGTCTTCACTAAAGTGAGACATTCTTCTCCCAGACTAATGTTTTCCATGCCAGTTGGCAGGTTTTCTACGATCAAACCCATCTGCCACTTGCATCCCACAGCAACCTGGCAACTTGCTGCCTGGCTGTTCTTTTTTGTCTTGACCCCTGGCCTGGGAGAGATGCAATTTAGTGACACGCCTTTAAAGAATTGTCTGGTCACTCGGGCAAGTGTGTACTATTATTTGCTCAGGTCATGAGGGTTTGGTGTCCCTGAATAGACGGGTGGCAGTACAACCGTGATTCCTTATGTGTCTGGTCAGCTGTCAGGGACTGAAACCCTTCACAGGGACAGCAGGCATGTGACAGATGACTACAAAGTCCACGAAAGGTGCAGTATTTTTCTACTCATCCTTCAGAAGCTTTACTTTCCTTGACCTCACTGCTAGTTACCCAGATCTCTAAAAATAAACCCTGGACACAGGAAATGGCAACCTACTCCATCATTATTGCCTGAAAATCCCATGGACAGAGGAGCCTGGTGGGCTACAGCCCACGGGGTTGCAAAGGTTTGTACACAACGGAGCAAGTGAGCACTAGAAATGAAGGGACAAAAAAAAAAAAAAGAAATGAAGGGACCCGTCTCTAGTTTCCATCCACAAGCCTAAACCTCGTGGAACTTCTAGTCCATTGGAAGGGCAAGTCGGTCAGTAGCCGGTGTCATCTTGTGGCTAACGTTAAATCATTTGAACTGTACGTATGCAGACCCATATGTATGTTCAATCCCTGGATCGGGAAGATCCCCTGGAGAAGGAAATGGCAACCCACTCCAGTATTCTTGCCTGGAAAATTCCAGGGACAGAGGAGCCTGGCAGGCTATACAGTCCATGGGGTCCCAAAGAGTCAGACACGACTGAGCAACTAACACACACATACATATGCAGAAAAAAGGAATCTAGTGTGTGTTCTCTTCCTTTATTTTTTAAACTTCCAGAGTACTTTTTATCTGGCAAATTGAACCACTCCTGCCCTGTAAAATGATTGCAGCTTCATTGGCCAGTCTCTTAAGGGGTTGTCTCATCTAGTTTTAAAAAGCTCTACAAAGAACATTTGTTTTCCTTTCTGGGAAACAGTGTCACAGTTTATCACTATGTGAGAAATGTCTTATCAAATCTTAAGATCAACTGTCCTTTGATATAGTTGGAATCCATTATCCTGAGCGAGAACTTCATTTTCTACAGCAAACAAAAGATCAGTGCCCTCTTTAGAAATAGCATTTTCCGTATTGACAGAGGAAAATTACATCTGGACCGGCTTCTCTGATGTAACAACAGCTCTTTTCCAAACCTGACACTCCCAGCACCCTCTCCTGCAGCCGTGCCAGAAACAGAAGGGGCCCCATTTCCACTGACTTCCCGTGGAGAGGAATCTTTCTGTGAGACATTCAACCCAAATGACACAGGATTATACCTTCTGTCATTTCCTTTTAGAGAAAGAGGGGGTGGGGGTGTGAAAAGAAAATTCAAAGTATTGACTTGATATTATTTTCTTAAAAGTTTTCCAAAACATAACTTGGGCTTTAATAGTATTGACTGTCTTGGGTCCCTGAGTACCCAGGCTGGTTACTTATGCAAATTGCTGTGCTTTGTAATTAGGGTAAAGCATTTTGGTTAAATTGCCTTTCTACACAGACATCTCCATCTTAGACCAACCTTGGTAAATAAATTGAACCTGCTGGGTTTGAAAATTAGAAAACCAAGCACAAGCGAGTACCTTCCTTCAACCGGCTTTGCCTGGGTTTCACTGGTCTCGGATTTGATTAACTCAAAACGACAATGTAGAGACGTTGGCTGGCTGTGACAAAGCATAGAGAGCCTCCTTCTCCGCAGATTCTTGTCATCGTTAGCTGCCCCTCCCCCCGGAATCTGGAATTTCATCACTCAAGAGTGGAGAGTTTTTAAGTTCCTTTTCTTTAAAATCACCTTTTAAAACACAATTTTAGGAAAGTATTTATGTAGGATGAATGTGTCTTTTGGTGGTGCGAATGTCTTCAGAAACCTATTACAGAAATAATGAGGACGGTAAAGGATTATTCCCCAAAAGAGAATGAATACAAGACCCCAGGCAAGACTAGCCTGCAGATGCAAGTCTTAGAGCCCCACCCAGGGCTGAGCTGTGCAATGGCTTAAATTTTTTTAATTGCCATGTTTAATTGGAATATTTAGCTTGAAAATATAGATTTATAGCTTCTCTGTAAAAACAAAGCAAAAAACAGAGGGGCTCTTGTTCGACAGAATGGACATTCTCACGTGTGAAATAAGAGCAGCAGAAGGTGACACGCCCCCCCCCACCTTAAACACAGCTTGCCATCACCCCCTGCTGTCCACCCCCTCCGCAGCTCCCTACCAGGCTCCAGACCCCAAGTCAGTGTCCTCTCTTCTTGAGTCTCTTCCATTCTTTTTGGTCTCCTGCCAGATCACTTTCTTTCCGAAGAGACAAGTAAACAGCTCATGTTAAGACAGAATACTCCTTCTTGAGCACTGCTAAGAAAGATCCAGAATGTAGAGTTGCCAAGGAACGGCTGCTGAGCCAGCGCTCTCACCAAAAAGGAAAAAGCCCCCGTGTCTCTGTGATGTTGTCCCAGAGTCATTCATACAACAGCCAAGAGCCAGGAAATTGCTCCCCCCACCCCGTTCCTAGCTCCACTTACTCCCACCTGCCTCACCCTGGCGTTTAATTGGGGGCAAAAATGTTTAAGTGGGATGTGGATGAATTGGAAAGGACTCAACGGAGAGTGACAAACCTGATTAAAATGATTACGGGATTGCAAAATTGATCTGTGAGGAGAGGCTTGAGGAATTGGGCTTATTAAATCTGAGGGAAAGAAAGCCCTGGGTGGACATACTCAGTGTATTAAAGGACATGGCACATCCTGACCGCCCTTCTCTTGCTCTGCTGAGGACGGAGCAAATGGAAACTCATCTTCCGAGATGGGAGAATTTTTAATCATGTATAATGGAGAATGTCAGGACCACGAGGGCTTTCCCTTAGGAGAAGCATTTCTGAGGTTGAAAGAGCACTCACATCCATTCTCCTTGAGACAGGTTTTGTAAGGGTAGAGTTGACAAGTCAGTTTATATCCTATTCTGCCTGGAGGCAGGAGTTTGTGTAGGATGACCTTTGAGGGCACCATCTATTCCTTTGAGTCTGCAGAATTATGGAAGATCTTGAATCTGATTCAAGCGTGTTTGAGGGCAAGTACCCATCAGCTCCTGGCCATCACAAGCTGGATGACAAGAACACACACTTTTTGCTATTGAATTAACACCTGGGATCTCAGCTATTCAAGCAATCATTTCTTTGTAGTCCGTGATTGCAAACTAACAGTCATTAGTCTGTTGTGACACATAAAAACCGCGCTGCTTTTATGCCTCACATATGGACCACTTCTCTTAGTGAAGTGTTTCCATGGATACGTTACATCAGAAACGTCACCACCAAACATAAGAACATAACAAGCCATTCTCGTGTGTCAGAAAAGGCAGTTCACTCATTTTGTCTACCATGTATTGAGCACCTATTTACCTGCTGGGATCAGTGTTTTGTACAGAGAATATGAAGCCAAAAAGTGAGTCAGGCTCGCACTCCCCAGGGCGGTTGGCAGGGGCGGGGAGCGATTCCAGCCCAAGGTGAAAATCTCTTATTAGAATACAGGTCACTGAGTGGTGTAAGGAGGCTGCCGTGAGTGCTCTCAGTGGATGTATGAAAAGATTAAATCCCACCTGAAGTGGGATGAAATGGTCAGAAGGCATCACCTGTGCATCATGCCAGTGAGAGTAGGAAAAAAGAGGAAAGATGATGAGCAGACAGAGAGAAGAGGGCATGGTGGGAGAAAGGAGTTTGAACGGAGAGAGAGTTTCTTCCTGGCAGCTGTGTGCACCCTGGGAGGGTTTGGGGTCCCAGCAGAAGCTGGGCTACACCCAGCAGCTCCCTGGAACTTGCCCTTGTGGCCCGACTGGTGGGATGCTAGTTTGCAGGAGAGATCAGTTCAGTTCAGGTCAGTCACTCAGTCATGTCTGACTCTTTGTGACCCCATGGGCTGTAGCACGCCAGACTTCCCTGCCCATCACCAACTCCCGGAGCTTACTTATATTCATGTCCCTTGAGTCAGTGATGACATCCAACTGTCTCCTCCTCTGTCAGCCCCTTCTCCTCCCGCCTTCAGTCTTTCCCAGCATCAGGGTCTTTTCAAAAAAGTCAATTCTTCTCCTTAGGTGGCCAAAGTATTGGAGTTTCAGCTTCAACATCAGTCCTTCCAATGAATATTCAGGATGGATTTCCTTTAGGATGGATTGGTCGGATCTCCTTGCAGTCCAAGGGACCCTCAAGAGTCTTCTCCAACACCGCAGTTCAAAAGCATCCATTCTTCGGTGCTCAGCTTTCTTTACAGTCTAACTCTCATATCCATACATGACCACTGGAAAAACCATAGCTTTGACTAGACGGACCTTTGTTGGCAAAGTAATGTCTCTGCTTTTTATTATGCTGTCTAGGTTGGTCATAACTTTTCTTCCAAGGAGCAAGTGTCTTTTTAATTTCATGGCTGCAGTGATTTTGGAGCCCAAAAAAATAAAGTCTCTCACTGTTTCTATTCTTTCCCCATCTATTTGCCATGAAGTGATGGGATCAGATGCCATGATCTTAGTTTTCTGAATGTTAGGTTTTAAGCCAACTTTTTCACTCTCCTCTTTCACTTTCATCAAGAGGCTCTTTGGTTCTTCTTTGCTTTCTGCCATAAGAGTGGTGTCATCTGAATATCTGACGTTATTGATATTTCTCCTGGCAATCTTGATTCCAGCTTGTGCTTCATCTGGTCCAGCGTTTCTCATGATGTACTCTGCATATAAGTTAAATAAGCAAGGTGACAATATACAGCCTTGACGTACTCCCTTCCAGATTTGGCAGATTGTAACTGGTGGCGGGCACCCTCCAGTGTGTTTAAAGGATTCAGTCAGGTTATGCAGAGGCAGACATCTGCCTCACATGATTGAATGGTCCACCCAAGTCACTGTGTCAGGACTGAGGGCTAATGCCTGAATGCATTGGTGAGAAGCATCACTCCATCTCACGGAGATGAACAGGCTCAGCAGCAAGGGCAGCAGAAACCTTGACAGTACTCACTTCACACCTAAGCAGGACCTGCTTAGCCCCATGGAATCTTAGATGGAAAGGGAGCCGAAGGTTAGCCCCCAAACCTCCCACACATGACTGGCTCCGCTCCACACACCTTTCCTTCGCAGGCAGACATCCAACTAAGTGCCAAGAAGTTCAGATCACTGAGCAAGAACAGCAATTTTTAAGGGATTTTTTTTTTTTAAGTTCTTCCTTACAACGCGGCCAACATCCCCTCCTCCCCACCCGGAGCTCCCACTCGTCTGCCTGAGATCCACTCCTTGGAGCTTCACAAGGCGGCTGAGCCACCCCAGCTCTGAAGTCCTTCTCCCGGGAGCTTCGCCCTGCCCTCAGGACTCTGTGCCCCTGCCCCTGGCTCCTCCCGGCCATCCTACCTCAGTGGGTTATGCTTTGTTATTGTGGTTCTCACGCTGACCTTGCTCTGCACCGCACACCATTGGCACAACTTACCACTCAGTTGCAGGAGGACGAGGGGGCCACAGAGGATGAGATGGTTGGATGGCATCACCTACTCAGTGAACATGAGTTTGAGCAAGCTCCGGGAGCTGGTGATGGGCAGGGAGGCCTGGCGTGCCACAGCCCATGGGGTCGCAAAGAGTCGAGCGTGACTGAGCGACTGAGCCACACCCACTCAGCCTTTCCGTCAGTGTCATCGCGCCTGTCTACACTCAGCCTTTCTGTCGGTCTCATCTCACCTGTCTAACAATATTCAGATGCAAAAGAGTCCACACTGCACACAACCAGTCTCCTTCAGCACCAGCTGGGCCAGGTGTCCCCCAGCAAGACTGGGCGGGCACCCCACCCCCATGCTTCCTGGGCTCCAGCCCCTCAGGCTGGGTCACCCGCGCCCTTGACCATCCCACCTACCACCCATCAGATTCACTGATCCCTACACAGTGGCCAGCACAGAGCAGCTGTTTGATAGGGATTTGTTGATGAATCCATTAACTGGGCAGCTATCTTATAGCTTCTAGGGAGCGTTCAGTTGATGGAAATAGAAGCCCATGACATTCATCCTTCACCCCGTTCACTCCTGCATCAAATCCTGGTTTATGAGAGCAACTCAGTGTGTGGAGAATGAATGGAGGGTCCTCTCAGTCAGTTCAGTCGCTCAGTCGTGTCTAGCTCTTTGCCACCCCATGGACCGCAGCACACCAGGCTTCCCTGTCCATCGCCAGCTCCAGAGCTTGCTCAAACTTATGTCCATTGAGTTGGTGATGCCATCCAACCCTCTCATCCTCTGTCGTCCCCTTCTCCTCCCACCTTCAATCTTTCCCAGCATCAGGGTCTTTTCAAATGAGTCCGCTCTTTGCATTAAGTGGCCAAAGTATTGGAGATTCAGCTTCAGCATCAGTCCTTCCAATGAACATTCAGGACTGATTTCCTTTAGGATGGACTGGTTGGATCTCCTTGCAGTCCAAGGGACTCTTAAGAGTCTTCTCCAGGACCACAATTCAAAAGCATCAATTCTTCAGTGCTCAGTGGTCCTCTAGCCTTTATCTTATCCTGGACCCCTGAGGTCTGTGACCCACTCCTCCCTGGCTCTCCACTCATTCTAGTGATGCTCAGGGTTGGGAGAAAGTTGCGCCAGATGGGGGCTGTCCTGTGGCCAAAGCCCTGGCAGGTCCCAAAGCGCTTCTGCTCTCTCCCCGCCCCCTGGACTCTGCCTCGGGAGTCAGAGTCAGACTTGCCACAGCTCTGACTGCGGATAACTTGGTGTTCATGGTTTTAAATCATGCTCATTTGATTTGTATATTAATAGTTAGCTGTGGCCCATTCTTCCAGCCTTTTGAGACCGTTTGGATCTTTCTTCAAATATCTTAATTTATTGACCATCTTGAGCTTTTTGGCATCTTGAAAGATGAAAAAGATCACGTCCTCTTTGTCTAATCCATGTCATTGATGCGGCCTTAAGGCATATTTGTATCTTTTCTCATGCTGCAGGAATGAATGTGATAAAATAGTGATACGGCATAAGCCAAGGTTGAAATTCCAAACTGTGGATCCAGCAAAACTTATGCCTACCACAAATTCCCCCCACCCCCACCCCACCTTGATGCTAGGGCGAAGCCTAGGGCATCTCGATAATTAAGGCAGAAGGGAGGCATGGTCAGTGTCTTAATTACCACTATCAGATGAGAAGCATATCAATGCCTTAGGGGAAGCCAGCTTTTCCTAGCAGTGGATTCTAAGAGTCCCACATTTGATTTTGTATTATGGTTACCATGCAGTGCCATGAATAAGATTTACCATCTTTCTTTAAAAAATAGCAGCTGCAGTACTTGGTCCCATCAGGCTGGACTGTTTCTGATGTGACCTTCAGTAGAAGCTCGGGGCCCAGGAGGCAGAGTGCTGCCTTGGAAGCCAACTCAACCACAAGGTAGCTCCCAGCGTTGGCCCGTGAGCTCACCGCCATAAACGTGCCTTAAATGGAGGTCACTGTACCCATTAAATGAGTTAAGACTCTTAAAAAGCTTAGTTCAGTGATGGCAAAGTTTATTTGGGTTAAGAATGGTACTTACCCTATATGTTATGAAAATGAAGTCGCTCAGTCATGTCTGACTCTTTGTGACCCCATAGACTGTAGCCTACCAGGCTCCTCTGTCTATGGGATTTTCCAGGCAATAGTGCTGGATTGGATTGCCATTTCCTTCTCCCAGGATAAAGAACAGTGTCCTGCAAAGATAAAATTTCACAAGTCCCTATGAGAGCCTTTCTAATAACGTGTTCCAAAAAGATAAAAAATCTCCAGAATGACATCAATGAGTTACTCAATACTGTATTCCACCCATTCGTATCTGATCTAATATTGCAAATAATGTCCAATTTTCCTCCATCCCCTTTCCTTCCTCTAGCATGCGTGTGAAGTCATTTCAGTCATGTCCAACTCTGTGCAACCCTATGGACTGTAGCTTGCAGGCTCCTCTGTCCATGAGATTCTCCAGGCAAGAATACTCGAGTGGGTTGCCATTTCCTACTACAGGGGATCTTCCTGACCCAGGGATTAAATCTGCGTCTCTTATGTCTCCTGCATCGGCAGGCAGGTTCTTGACCACTAGCGCCTCCTGGGAAGCCCTCCTTTCTCTGGAAGGGAGATCAGGTTACAAGTTACAATACATAACCAGTGTTTACCTCAGTCAGGAAGACACACTCTGAAAGTCACCAGAATAGTTTCTTCAACATCCGAAAAATAATTGGATTCTCCATAGATGGAGACGTTTGCTACCTATTACTTCATTTAATCCTCACCACAGACTTGTGAAGGAACCAGTACTGTTCTCCTAAATAAAAATGAAGGAAATGTGGCTTCAAGCAATGGAGTGGCAACCACAGCGTCACATTGCAAGTAAGTAGTAGGGTCAGGTTTTGAGCCAGTGTCCATCTGCTCCAAAGAAACTGCCCGTAAGCCTTAAGCACCACCCTCCTGCCACTCCGTACCACGTGGACGGGCCCACCTAAGCCCCTTACCAACGCTTTTCCATCTTCGTTACTGGTAGTCAGCACGCACTATCCGCGCTATGCCGTAACTATTCCTTACTGAAAATGCGCAATCTCCTTCCCAACCCCCCTATTCTCCCGGTTTGCTCCTGACCTCTTCTGTAAGGGCACTCTTAACCACTCCCGTCCCCACCAGTCACTGCATGTAAATAACAGATCAGATTATCCCATGTTTTAAAATGTCAGAAAAGATTCTAGAGCCAAGAAATGCTGTTTTGAAAGAGAAGGGGCAGGAACGAAGGGAGCTTAGGTTGCTGAGGAACTTTGCTTCCTTCCTAAGTTTGACTGGAACTGGCGCTTTACCATCAGTTATGTACACTTGCAGAGATTGTTCTTTCACCGTTGTCGGTTTTCTTTTTTTTTTAACCACAAAAACCATCTTTCTTGCCCCTACATATTATTCTTCTTGTAATCACTCAATTCTCTGCTCTCTTTCGTGACATCTTCAAAATTATTTTCTTTATTAGTAAAGAATTTTTTATGTGGACCACTTTAAAAATCTTCACTGCATTTATTACCATATTGCTTCTGTTTCATGTTTTTTTTGTTTGTTTGTTTTTTTGTTTTCTGTTTTTGGCCAGGAGGCATGGAGGATCTTAGCTCCCTGACCAGGGATTGAACCCTCAGCCCCTGCATTGGGAGCTGAAATCTTAACCTCTAGACTGCCAGGGAAGTCCCTTCATGTTTTATTTTAATGGAGTATGGTTGACTTACAGTTGTGTTCGTTTCCAGTGTACAGCAGAGTGATTCAGTTATACATGTACAGGCGGTCATTCTTCCTTAGGTTCTTTCCTCATAGGTTATCACAGAATATTGAGTAGACTTTCCTGTGCTGTACAAAAATTTTTGTTGATTATCTATCTTATATATACCTATGTGTGTGTGTGCTTTCATTCCAAGCTCCTGATTTATCTCTCCCCACCCCCAACGTTTCCCTTTTGGTAACCATAAGTTTGTTTTTGATATCTGTAACTCTGTTTTTTTTTTTAAGTTCGTATGTATTTTTAAATTAGATTCCACATATGACTGATATCATATGACATTTGTGTTTGTCTGCCTTGTTTCACTTAGTATAATCTCTAGGTCCGTCCATATTGCTGCAAATGGCATTATTTCATTTTTATGGCTAAGTAATATTCCACTGTACGTCGGGATCACGTCTTCTCTGTCCGTTCATCTGACCGTGGACATTTGGATGGCTTCCATGTCTTAGTTATTCTAAATGGTGCTGAAATGAATGTTGGGGTGTGTGTATTCTTTTGGGTTAGAGTTTTCTCCAGATATATGCCCAGATGTGGCACTGCAGGGTCAGGTGTTGTCTCATCCGTTAAGGAACCTCCGTACTCTTTCGCATAGTGTTAGATCAATTTACACTCCCACCAACAGTGTGGGAGGGCTCCCTTTCGCCGCACCTTCTCTGGTATTTATCGTTTGTAGACTTCTTGATGATGGCCATTCTGACAGGTTTGAGGTGATACCTCATTGTAGTTTTGATTTGGATTTCTCCGATGAAAGAGATCAGAGATGACAGGAACAGATGGAAGGATGTTGCATATTCTTGGATTGGAATAATCAATATCATCAAACTGATTATATTACCCAAGGCAATCTACAGATTCAATGCAATCCATATAAAATTACCAATGGGATTTTTCAAAGTACTAGAGCAAAAAATTTTTAATTTATATGGAAACATAAAAGACCTGGAATAGCCAAAACAATCTTGAGAAAGAAAAATGGAGTGGAAGGAGTGAGACTCTCTGACTTCAGACTGTATACTGCAAAGCTATAGAAAGGAAAGCAGTGTGGTGGTTGTGGTTGTTGTTGTTTAGTCTCTTGAGTCATGTCTACCTCTTTGTGACCCCATGGAAGCCAGGCTTCCCTGTCCTTCATTATCTCCCAAAGTTTGCTCAAACTCACGTCCATTAAGTTGACAGTGCCATCCAACCATCTCATCCTCTGTCATCTTCTCCTCCTGCCCTCAATCTTTCCCAGCATCAGGGTCTTCTCCAATGAGTCAGCTCTTTGCATCAGGTGGTCAAAGGATTGGAATTTCAGCTTCAACATCAGTCCTTCCAAAAGGGCTGGTTTTCTTTAGAATTGACTGGTTTGATCTCCTTGCTGTCCAAAGGGCTCTCAAGAATCCTCTCTAGCACCACAGTTCAAAAGCATCAGTTCTTCAGCACTCAGCCTTTTCTGTGGTCCAACTCTCATATCTGTGTGTGACTACTGGAAAAACCATAGCTTTTACTATATGGACCTTTGTTGGCAAAGTGATGTCTCTGCTTTCTAATACACTGTCTAGTTTTCTCATAACTTTCCTTCCAAGAAACAAGCATCTTTTAACAGTATGGTATTGGCGCAAAAACTGAAATATAGATCTGTCTTAATTGTGCCTGAAAGTTGTCTTGGGGAAGGAGATACTTATGAAAATGCAGATTCCCTGGGTTCCACCACCACCAACTCTAACTCAGCAGGTCTGAAGTGGTCCTAACAACCTGCATTCCTCACACACATCCCAGCTGAGTTGGGTCCAGGTGATTCGGGGACCGTATTTTCAGAAGTCAAGCCGTAAAACAATATACGTAAGGGACTAGAAGAGATGTCACAAATTCTAAAGCAAGTAGTTCTGGAACAAGTAGCAGGAAGGAATAAAATGCATAAAATATTGACGAGCTTACTTTTCACTTCCATACTTAGGAATACCATGCACTCCTTGTGACTTTTAAAAAAGCACAGCCCACTTGGTCTGTATTTTCCCACTTTTGATAGGGACACAGGATGGGGAAACGTTTCTGTAAGTGAAACAGATTTGTAAGTGTATCAAATGGCAGCTGAGACCCTTGTGATAGGAAAGAAAAAAGAATGCAGCTTCCTAATCCTGTTCCTTATCTAGGGAAGTTCAGAATTGTACATACAGTCTCCTAACTTTTAAACGTTGGCTCATGTGAAAAATAAAACCCAATGGGCCAAAATAAAACAACATATGTGTGCAAGTCCAGATCCAGTTGTGACTTTAGGACTAAAACTTTAGTTGAAAAGATGTGTTTGGATTGGATCATTGGTTTTCCGACCCGAATTCCAACAGATGGCAGGACGGTGGGCTGCCTCGGAAGGGGCGGCAGAAGCCAGACCCTCCTCTCTCCCCACACCTGGCCCACCTCGCCCCTCCCTAGACTGTCTCTGTTTTTATTACACAGTGGTGTCTTTGGTCAGATTTTCCTCAACAATAGAGTTTAGCTGCTAAAATTCCAAAAGCAAGAAAGCCCTTGATGACTTAGACATTAAAGACTAAAGTCTGTCTCAGGAACAAACAACCCCAACCTTGCAGGGGCTTAGAACAGCACAGGTTCTCACTCATGAGACGCAGCCACTTGGGTTGGCAGGAGCCCCACCTCATTCCAGTCGGGGTCAGCAGTGGCATCCAGAGCATCTTGCCACGACCACCACAGTGGGGGTGACGAGAGGCTGGAGAGCTGAACTACAGCAGTTAGAGGCTTTGGCCTGGAAGTTTCGAGTGTCAGCTCCACTCAGCGTTTCATTGACCAAACAGGTTGTTTGGCTCCATCTGACTTAAAAGGGGCAACTCGATGCCACCATCTGTGAGCTCAGGGCAGGAGGCTTAAAATGCCACTGAGCAGCATCACTGCACCCCAGGCTGGCCTACATGCTAGTGCGGGAATTAGGCTTGAATTCAAGCCACATTTGGTGCCCTATCTACTAAGGAGTGAGGAATTCTGGAATTTTTTGAAGAAAGGAGCAACATAACAAATGTGATAAATGCAAGTGCTGATTTTACAAAGTTGAGTGTTCCATTCCTCACTTAATGTCATAAGTCACGTGACTATGATTTGCAGTCTGATTCCAAATCCCCTTGGTGAGCATAGCTTTCTACCAACTAAGAAATGGATGGATTAGATTAGAAATTGATCAACACTAACTTACCTTTTTTCTTCTGTGCGATTTTTAACCCATCTTATAAGAGCCTCATAAATAACTAATGAAAGAAGACAGTCTCAGCGCTTATAGTATGAATTCTCCTCCTACCGGAAATTAGACCCATCTATGGAACAATAAATATCCCTTCATGGAACGAAAGGATCCTTCCATGACGTCAGTTAATCGGATTCAGAAGCATAATTACCATCATGCAATTTGAACTCAATGTATTAAAGTATTTCTTTTAAGTGAAAAGTAATTGGAAGACATCGGGAGCAAGCATTTATATCTGAGGCACCTTGGGAAGGTTCACCTTGCCCAGCGTTGGACCGTCACAGCAGCTTGTCACAGCCGCTGTCTCCCCTCCCACCTTGGCAACGGGGAAAGCAGAATCCTGGCCTCCCATCATTTGCATTTGATGTGAATTCTGTCAAAGAGAAAAGGGTCATTGAGTTAGCCTTCCAGATTGAAACAGAGAGGAGAGCAGGAGCAGCCAGAAATGCTTTATGGTGCGAAGTATTCAGCCTGTGAGGGCAGAATACTTTTTAAAAGAAAGAAAAGATAATCTTTGCAGACAATGCAGACTTCGGAAGCACAGCATTGCCTCTTTTCAGTGGGAATATAGAGCTTCAAAGAAGAGTAATACACACCCAGTACTACTTCCTCCTCAGTTCAAGACTGAAAGCAAGGACTGGTTTCCTCAAGAGCACCGCCTTTTGCAGAAGAATCTGTTGTGAAGCAGACATCTCTGCGCCTCCGAGTGGGGTGAATGCTTCTGTCCCTCCTGCTTCCTATGGTGGGGCACCCTGTACTCTGCACCCCGTCTTCTCCACAGAGCAGGCCCTTAAGATGGACAAATACCTATAACTTCTGAGCAAAGGTTCCTATACCTCCCTGCCTGTCTTAAGGACCTGCGTTGGCAGGGGGAGCGCTGACAGATGTCCATCTGTAGCGACCAGCTGGGAGTGCCACGTCACCCCTGCACATGGGCCAGTTTTGGGCAGAGGGTGTAGGCCTGTGCCCAGGAAGAGGTACGTGCAGAGTGGGGAGAAAAGCCCGCACAGCGACGGAGACCCAGCACCTCCTGAATAAATGAATTGAATTGTATTTAAAAAAATCTCAGGCATCTCATGCATGTTCCTGAAATCTTTCTCATCCATTTCCTCGCCCAGAAGACAAGAGTTAGCATGCCCATGTCAGAGCATTGTCCCGTCGATTAAATCACATAATGTGAGCAAAGCCTTAATGCAGTACCAGCACACAAAATGATTCCATTTTGTTATTGGATAAACGACCCAGTGGATGAAGAGACTGAAAGTTCAGCTCAGGCTGGTGCCTCCTTGCGCAGATTTCAAGTGGTTAGATACAGCTCTGAAATTTTAAAAGGCATCGACCGTTAAATTCCGCAGAAATGGCTTCTCGAGTGCAGAGCTAAGAGCGCAAGGTCTCAAACCTTCCCCGAAGACCCCGTCCCTTTCATGAAGGGCATGGAGAGGGCCAGCCGAGCCTTCTGAGCTCGCGTGGACCCCTGGCAATGTGATGACATTTGTCTTAAGACTTTAAAGGAAGCGAGACCCTTTCCCCTGACCTAGCTGGGTGGGAGGCAAGGTGAAGAGTCAAGATGAGAACTGACAGGTTATCCCAGCGTCCCGGAAGAGGACTTTCACTTCAACAGCATCTTCTGAGAATCTCTGCGCTGCATCTTTTTCTAACCTGGATGGCTTTTGGCTTTTTTTTTTTTTTTTTTTTTTTGGTACTGCAGTACCACTTGGTACTGCAAACTGCCAAGTGGTTAGGAAAGTTTAAGGCATTCTATTAAATCGGGTATAAAACTAAGTATAAGCTGTGTCTGCAAACATCCACTGAATCAGACGCTGCTGTGAAAAATCCCTCCTCGGTCTCTGTCTCCGGGGTGCGGGGGATTGGGGGACATTTGTCTGGTTTTGTGGGTGGACCCTTCCACGTGCTACAAAGCTGACTGAAGGGCTCTGCCTCCCCAGGCTCTCGTCTTCCGAGCAGGCCTCGTGTTCTTCCCTTCAGGCTGTTGTTCATTAGTCACTTACAGATGGCATTTTGAAGGCACGCTAATTGAGGGACTTTACTTCTAACTAATCATTCTGACAGAAAAATGAGTGCTCTGTACAGGAGGCGCCCACGAGCTTTTGCTTCTCCGCGCTGACACGCGTCACTCTATTTCGCCCCAAAGTGGGCCATGCAGAGTCAACCCAAAAGAGACAAGTAGCAAAGTTGTTGGGCTTCCCTGCTGGCTCCGTGGTTAAAAAGAATCATCCCGCCAATGCAGGAGACACAGTTTCCAATCCCTGGTCTGGAAAGATGCCCTGGAGGAGGAAATGGCAACCCACTCCAGTATTCTTGCCTGGAAAATCCCATGGGCAGAGGAGCCTGGTGGGCTACAGTCCATGGGGCGGCAGACTCAGTGCCTGAGTACAGGTCAGTGGATGGGAGTTCTTGGAGCCAGGAAACCACATACACGGGCGCACTCCACGACCTGGTAACAGTTTGGCCGTGTCTGTGGCCAGGAACACTCGGGCCTTGCTTCTGTCAGCTTCTCCTCTCCCGTCACCCCGGCTGGGCGAGGCGAATGTTTCCATCCCCACAGAGGAGCTGACTGCCAGCCTCCAGCTCTCTTGATGCTGCATTAACTTGAGTTTCCTAATAGCGACCTCCTGGCTGGGGCTTAATGCTGCCGCGCTGACAGATGGGCGAGCAGAGCCGCGGCGGTTCTGAGGGAGTCGGATGCCCAGCTTGGAGTAATTGGAAGCGGTGTGGCAGGAGCCACTGGAACTCAAATGAACCCAGAACTTGGAGTTCGCATAGTCAGCTGCGAGCCGAGGCTCCAGGAGTTCCCGCGGGGCCTGGAGGGGAGCCTGCACGCAGTGCTTTGCTTTTCAAAAGTGTTTCTTCCCCTTGAAAGCACCATCATCCTAGGGCTAATAAACCAAATCCTGACGATTCAAATAAAGAAATACACCAAAAATGTCAGCATAATAAGACACTAGGCGTCCCTACATCAGAAATTCATAGATTTGATCCCTAAGAGGATAAAAAGAAATTTATAAGCATAAAAAATGTAGTTATAAAGCCCATGTAAACATACAGACATTTAAATTTTTTGTGATTATACTTCCTTGATTTTTTATTCAATACGTTATTGGCAAATTAAGATACAAAAAGTGTAAATAAATGACATAGGTTCCACTGGAGAAGGAAGGAAGGAAGGAAAGAGGGAGGTGGGGGAGTGGAAGAAAGGAGACTATAATAAAATCTGTAGTGAGAATGAGTGTGCCAAAACTGTTTTATTTTTGAGATCCTTTTGAATAGTATTGTGATTATTTTTAAAATCCTTAACCCCTCTTTCCTTTCACTTTTCTCTTCCCTACACTATGAGTAAATTATATCTGTTATCATAGATATAGTCAATACTTACTGTTACTCAGTCTTTTGCCTGTTATCTGTACAACTATTTTACCTAATTCACCATTAAAGCCTGAGTACCATGTTACAAAATTATACAGCTTTAGGCTGCATGCAAGCGTGCTCAGTTGTGGCCAACTCTTTACAACACTATGGACTCTTGCAATCCCAGGGACTGTAGCCCACCAGGCTCCTCTGTCCATGGCATTTTCCAGGTAAGAATACTGGAGTGGGTTGTCGTTTTCCTCCTTCAGGGGATCTTCCCAACCCAGGGGCTGAACCCACGCCTCCTGTAGTGCTTGCATTGGCAGGCGAAATCTTCACCACTGCGCCCCCCGGGATGCCCTATGTCAGTGCAGAATAGTCTAAAAGCCTTTTTCCTCTCACCTTCTAGTCCTCTTAGTATCTTCCCAGCATCACCCTTTGCTCTGGAAGGTTCTTGTCCGACAAGCTCCTGACTGCCCTCTTTGCTTGGACCACACAGACGAGCAAGGGGGCAGAAGGGTAGAATGAGGGGACGTGGGGTCTGAAGTCTGATAAGCTGGGCTGGAGTCCCAGTCCCTTCACTTAGCGTTTGTGTGACTGAAGCTCTGCACCTCGACGTCTCCCTAAGGAGGAGGGTTGAGTCGTGATACTTAAACCCAGAATTGCTTTCCGAATGAGACATTATCTAAGCACAGCCCTTGGCACTGCTTGTCATGATCACCAGTCCATAAATGTCAGCCATTCTGACCCCCCGGAATGCCCTTCTCATTCTCCTCTCGCTGAATCATCCCTTATCTCAAGTGCTCCATGAAGCTGACGTACATCTCCTCTGGATTATTACCCGTACACTGACGTCTGTTCTTTCAAATATGAGCTCCCCTTAATTAAACTGTAAGCTCCTTGAGGGGAGAATCAGGTCATCCTAGCACGCAGCAGGTTCTTGAAAAATCTTTGCTAGGTTAGAAGCACATCTTATAGTGTTGAAAGATTTGAATGAACAACTCATGCTGCTCTGGTACTTTAAATTCATGTTAAATATGTCCGTAATATTATATGAATTCCAGACTTCTGCATTTAATCAGAGTCTTAATCATAATGAGCAGCATTTATGAAAGGGCAATTAACAGATTCCCCAAAGAACTGGAAATAGTAAATTGCTAATAGCATCCCTGAGGTTTTGCTTTTTGCTCAGATAAATTAAGTAATTTAATAACAGAGGCAGCCTGAACTGAAAAGAGCACAAGTTTAAAAGACCGAAGCTCTAGGTTTTATCCTTGCCCTGCTGACGTGTGACCCTGGACCAATAACTTCTCTACTCTGTCTCTTTAACTCATGTCTTATGTGAAAAGGTGTATTAACTTGGTGATGGTCATAAATGTGCTCCTAAAATTCTTGAAAGAAAGTGAAGATGTTAATCGCTCAGTCGTGTCCAACTCTTTGCGACCCCGTAGACTGTATCCTCTGTCCATGGGATTCTCCGGGCAAGAATACTGGAGTGGATTGCCATTCCCTTCTCCAAGGGATCTTCCCGACCCAGGGATCGAACCCTGGTCTCCCGCGTTGCAGGTGGATTCTTTACCATCTGAGCCACCGGGAAGGTGCTGGGATTCTTAGGGTCACATGAATGAAGTTTGACTTCAGCTTCATTTTTAAGCTGTAAACTATCATATGGTGGGGTTACCAGCGGGAACAGGGCTGGAGGACTAATCAGACAGGGGAGAGGGATGAAGAGTACAAACTGCTAGGTGTAAAATATAAGATACAGGAACGTGATGTAAGCGCAAGGAATATAATCAATATTTTATAATAACCTCAAACAGAACATGATCTATAAAAGCACTGAATTACTAAGCCATATACCTGAAACCGATGTGACATTGTGAATCAACTGTACATCAATCATAAATAACATAAAATCCCTGTTAAAAAAAAAGCCGTAGCAGAAGCTACGTACACAAAGTTATGATAGAAACAAAAATACATAATGTTGTATAAATGTAAACTTGAGCTCAAGTTTTTGCTTAATAAAAACATCCTAAAATTGTAAAGTTAGCTATTAGAAAAGCTTAACCTGTGTGCTGCTGCTTACCTGGGTGTATGAGTCTTTGCTTGATCAAGACAACAAAATACAGTAGCACTAAAGAAGGGCTTCCCTGGCGGTTCAGACGGTGAAGGATCCACCTGCAAAGCGGGAGACCTAGGTTCAATCCCTGTGTTAGGAAGATCCCCTGGAGGAGGACATGGCAACCCACTCCAGTATTCCTGCCTGGAGAATCCCCCTGGACAGAGGAGCCTGGTGGGCTACAGTCCATGGGGTCACAAAGAGTCGGACACGACTGAGCAACTAAGCACAGCAACAAATACGATGTGGTTACATCTGTTTTTCATGGCACTGAATTTCAAAAGCTTGTGCTGACTGAAAATAGGCTCTATGCAGATAGAGAGATAGATAATATGTATATATAGTAATTTAGTTTGTTTTTTAAAGAACTGGATCTCCAGGTAATATTTCATTTGATAAAATGTTGACATCTCTTTAGATAATCTTCAAGGTACTTTCTAGCTCTCACATTCCATAATATCATGGTTTAAAGCCCAACCAAATCTCACAGTATAAGCTGAGTAAGTTTATGTTTTAAATTCTCAATAAATTAATCAGTGTTTCTGCCTTAACCTGATTTTCCTATACTTTCAAAGTTAAAAGAAAAATTTCATGAAATTTCAATACAAATTAGTTTTTATTCATCTTATAAGGCAGTATGATTGCTGGGAGAGATTGAGGGCAAAAGAAGAGGGCGTCAGAGAATGAGATGGCTAGACGGCATCACTGATGCGATGAACATGAACTTGGGCAAACTCTGGGAGATGTTGAGGGACAGGGAGTCCTGGCGTGCTGCAGTCCGTAGGGTCACAAAGAGTCGGACACGACTGGGCAACCGAACAACAACAATGATTGTTCTGAGTCAGCAGATGGCTCAAGTTCAGTACACAGTATTGTTTTTCTCAGGGTACTTCTCTCCACTTGAACCTTCTGACCCTCTAAAATGAGTCTGCCAAACAATGAAAGTATTGATTTCTAACTAGTTCATTACAAATAAGAATTCCTCTCTCATATATACTGCGTCTAAAATTCAGAGAGACCTTGTTGTCCTCCTCAAAACTTTGACCCCGCCCTGTATAAATCATGGTGGTTTGGAGAAGACACAAGCTGGCCTGTGAATTTTAAACAAATAGATTTTAATTATCATAATGAAAAGTCTTATTTATTGCTATTTACAACCTTTGTATTAGAAAACCAGCCTGGTTTGGGTGTTCACAGTGTCCGTCACAGAACAGGCACACGAGCAAAAATGAATTAGCAGCAATGGGAAACCAGTGGCAGATTTTATTCTAAAGAAAAAATTAACAGGGATATTGGAAGAATTAGCTGATGGAGATAAGCTTTTTCACCCACCAAGCACTGGTATAACCAGAAAATAAAAGCTGCTCTCCGCCTACTTGTCCTGGCCACCCTAAGTAAATCAAATCTATTTCAGAAGAGACCCGAGGCTGCCGTCACCTGGATGGCAGACCTGGTACATAATAGACTCCTGAAGATATGGATGGATTTGCTGGAGCCTGAATATCGATTTACTGACAATGTCATACCAGCCTATGCAACTTTGTTCTTAAAGCTCATGTGTGACAAATACGCGTGGTCTGTCAAAGTTGCACACGAGCTGGTGATTTTCTCCTCAAGGTGTGGGGAAAGGAACCAGTCAGACTGGGGGTTGGGCGGGGGGCGGGGGGCAGGGGGAGACTGGTCCACTGCAGAGCCAGGTGATGGAGAGCAGGGGTCTATGTGTCAAAGCAGCGGCTGTACAGAGGATGAGATGGCTGGATGGCATCACCGACTGGATGTACGTGAGTCTGAGTGAACTCCAAGAGTTGGTGATGGACAGGGAGGCCGGGCGTGCTGCGGTCCATGGGGTCGCAAAGGGTCGGCCACGACTGAGCGACCACACACAGCATGGTGTTTCTCAACTGTGGGTGATTTTGTCTTCCCGGGGACACTGGGCAGTGTCTGGAGAGAGTTCTGAGGGTCACACCCCGGGGATGGATGCTGCTAGCAAAGTATCAGGGAGGGGTCACAGATGCTCTGACTGTCCTGCAATGCACGTGCCAGCCCCCACAACAAGAGGTTGTCTGGCCCCAGACATCAGTAGTTGCCAAAGCTGAGAAACCCCAAGTCAGGTCCCCACATTTAGCTCTGACTCCGTCCGTACCAGCAGCTCATTTGGGGGAAACAGCCAAACTCATTCATCTGTAAAAGGAGCACATCCCAAGACCTGTCTCACAGGGTCAGGATCATTGTGAAAAGGAGATTGATTGATGCCTACTGAGCGTCCCAGCATGCCTGACACATAATGTGCTCAGCGCATCATAGTTGTTGTTAGTAATGATAATATGATAGAGATAAAAACAATGGCCAAGGCTTTCTGCAGACTTGCTGACCCGCATGGAAGTTGACAGCGTTTCTTAGCCTTGCAACAGGATTGTGGCTTGAAAGCCAGTTATAGGCATTCAGAAAAGAGCCACTTGCTAAAAAGTTTTATTCACACTGAAATCCTGCTGTGACCTTAATACGCCACTCCCATAGCCTAGAGGGTATGTAAAAGAGGTCACAATGAGTAATAGCCTATTTGAACTACTAACGTGCTATCTAAGGGAGGGGAAAACATTAATATGGATGGCACCTTCAGAGGTGGGCTGTTGGAAGGGAAGATAGAATTATAGCTTGTTAAAGTTTCGTGGATTCCCTGGATGTTCCGTGGGTTTCTGTGCTGAAAATTAATGCAAGTCCATATGCTATTGGCTATTACCCTTTCCCTAACCTTCTGGAAGAAGCATGACAGGATGCTGAGGCCAGCACCCTGGGGCTAATGAGCACTTAGGAGGACAAATTTTTCAACCACCCTCAGTCTTTAATCCCGGGTTTTCAGGGGAAGACAAAATGGAGCCCTTGGAAACATTCGTGTGATGATCAAGGGCTTTGGAGCTGATCTTAAAACAAAGCCAGTTCATTCAATTAATCTGAAGCTATGTATACAGTTACCTCTTCATGTACCTCCCAGAGTCTCAGAGTTAACAATATGCAAATATTGAGGGAGAATCAAAGAGTTATTTGTCCCAAGTCAGAAATAACATTTATCTGCTGAACACGTAGAAAGTGCGGAGAAGTACTGTGAATTTTGTCTGCAGTATTCACTCACAAAACCATATTCACTTTCAAACTTAAAAAGAAGCTGAAAGAGAAGGAACGGTTCTGAAATGCCAGACCTCATGATTAAATTCAGTGAAGATGCTGAGAAGTCTGTGGAAATTCTCGAAAACTATAAAATGTTAAATACATCACACAGTTCCCGAAAAATCTAAGCTAAGATAGATATTTAAGATCCTTGCGGATGTCATATTGTAACTCTATTATAAGATGGTCTTTGTTTTAATACTAAGTTATGGAAGTCCTCTATGAAACTCTTATAAAAATTAAATTAACCTTGTGTGCACACACACACAAACACACAAAGAGCTAGAAACACTGCCAATATTGGGTTCATTAACCATGTACTGGCCTCATGGTCAAGGAGAACCAGCTACTCAAACTCAGTCAAATACTCTGAAGGTCTGACTAACTCTCAGGAAATCAGAAGCACTGTGGAAAGCATTCTTCATGCATCCCTGCCACCCAATATGCAGTTGTACTTCGTCCCAATTTTTTTCTAAAATATTCAAAATTATATCGTGAAAATGGGTATTTAAATGCCAGTTTCAAGCTAACTAGCTAACTAGGATGGCTGTCTTCCTCTTTTAAAACACTCATCCATATTATTCATGTATCAGCTCACATTCACATTGCTGACAACTGTTTTCTTGCTTTAATAGTAGGAACAAGGTCAAATTTCCCCATCAGCTCCTTGAGGGAGAAGATTATGTTGATCCTGTCATAGCCTAATTTACTAGCTACTAACGAATATTCTTTAACTCGTCAGTAAGTGTAAAGAAGCCGTTAGTAAATGTTACGTCACATACTTCCTGAAACGGCTTTTTGAGCCATGAAACTTTAAATTTATCTTTTAATGTAAAATCCAGTTGAGCAAGTGATTTAACATGAGTTAAGTTCTTGTTTTTGTCTGATGTTACCGTCTCTTTGAATGTACAGTTTTTGGAAATGAACATATTCATTAACAGTTTTAATTGGGATGAAATATTTCTTTGAAAATCATCTGCCTTTTTTCAAATCATGCTATCATTGCACTTTCTCCCAACAGTGATCATGCTTATTTAGCAGTGTCACACGAACTTTCTAAGGCAACTGGAGCAAACTGGATTCTCTTTTCTTTTTATTTTCTCTTCCTTCCTTTTCCTTTCTCCTTTTCTTTCAACAGTTCCCCAAACATAGTTTTTATGAAAGGAGAAGAAAACAACACAAGAGTCAGCTATTTCACAAATGTGCTTTAGGTTGTAACCAATGAAATAGAGCAAATAGATTTCAGAACAATAAGATGTAAATAGAGCAGAACAATAAGATTTCAAATAAGAACATTAGATGCAAATCAAATGGAACAATAAGATTTCATATCTTTAAACTCATAATTAAATAACAACTGCCTTTTTAAATTACCAAATTAACTACCTCTTTTTGAGCCGAATTTCCTTTTTCTTTACCTTTCCTAAAGCCTCTGTACCTGTGACTGCTTCCTTACAGGGGGCGACAAAGTAGGAAACATTTCTGTGGGAAGAGTGATAGGAATTCTCCAAGAAAAACCATGTGATTTTAAACAAATGAGCTTTTCCTAACAGTAGCTTCTGTATGTTTTTGAGTAGCTTTTAGGGATACATACAACATTTTTCCAGTGTATGAATGTATGTGGTATGAATGTATTTAATGCAGACCACCTTCCCTTAAATATTTTGATATTCTCTGTGCCTGTAACGTGGAAGGGCAGTGGTGACCCGCTTCTTCACACGGACACTCAGAGCAAGCGGCCTCTGTTCCTCCCTGCAGGACTCCCACTCTTGGCTCTGGATTGCTCTTTCCCACGTCTGGTTACCATGGAGAAAGCCGCACCATCGGCTTTTGTTTTCGGGCACCAAGTGGTTGTTAGCGCATTGCTTATGAAAATGGTTTCTCTAATGCTGATTAGTTACAGCAACAAAATGAAAGCTGTGCCCGCTTTGCTTTATTGATGCTCTTCAGCACGTGCTAAGGCAGGTATTCAGACAAAGGACTGAAATCACTAATTACGCTTCCTGGCAAAAGACCATGTTAGCTTGGTATGTAATGAGTTCAACTTTAACTCTTTTCTTACCTTCTGCTGAGGGTCTGGGCAAGGACTGGATCATTCCTCGGTCTTCCTGTGATGATCTGCTTGGTTCCTTATGCCCTAGAGTCCAACTCCATCCACTTATTATAGCCATGTTAATAATACCATAGAATCCAATTCAATTTCTGCCATTTACCAGCTCTGTGGTTGTCAGCAAACTGCTTAAGCTCTCAGTTTTCCTCATATGTGAAATAAGGGGGTTAAGACCCATCTTCCAAGACTGTGATGGTGAAATGGGAAAATCAGGCCCTCTCTGGACATGTGCCCTGCCCTCAAAGGACCCCTGCATGGTTTAATGCTCTGTTGTCACCATCTTGAAATGCTGAATAATTTTTTTTTTTAAAGGGGTTCTGTATTTTCATTCTGCACTGGACTACACGAATTACATTGTCAGGATAAGCTAGGCTGTGTTGCAGTGATAATAAATTCCTGAAAGTCTCGGTGCGTTTACAGAGCCAGTTTATTTCTTGCTTGTGCTACTCGTCCAGGAGCGTATTCTGTGCATCCTGGTCACTCAGGATCCAGGTTGAAAGTCACTCATTTTGACCTGAACTGTCACAATCCCCACACCAAGGGAAGAAAGCAAGCAGAACTGTGTGCTTGTCACTTCTGTTCACCCTTCTTTGTCCAGAGCAAATTATGTGGCCTTGTGTGACGTCAAGGGGAGGAGAAGTTCCTTCCTGTACCTGGAAACCTGAGGGCCAGGGTCGCTGGTGAACCCAACCAACACCATCACAAAATGCAAAGTGCCTACTGGCACCTGCTGTTTGCAAGCCACCCTTTAGAGGAATACATTTAAAGATTTCAGATTTCTCCTAAAGCAAGACCAAATTATCTGAATGTAAAATCCCTTCTCTTTTAAAAGAGGTCCTTCATTCTCTTCTTTTCTAACTACTTCAAGGTCCCCTTGACCGTCATCCTCCCTGGGGATGGAGCACATGTTAAGAAAGCGGATGTTACAGCAGCAGGATTAAACCCTTCCTCGCCGAATGGAGACACTTCAGCCACCGTTGCTGACTCCTTCATTCCACTTTCTCAAAATTGAAATACTGCTCCTTCTCTTTTTCTGATTGCAAAATACAAGTGCAATTGTTATAACACATCCCAAAAAGATGAAAAAATATAAAGGTAACATGCAAGGTAGTAAAATCAGTAGCAATCCCACTCCTCACTGTTAAGATTTTGTCTTTCTAGGCAGCTTAGGATACATCACCACACTTGAAAATTTTTAAGTATTAATATTATTATACATATTCATTAGTAAATATTATTAATTAAATGCTATATCATGGGAATGTGTATAATAAATACACTTAGAAGAATATATTAGAATTGTATCAGGGGATAATCATCTGATTGTTGTAGCTGTTGTTGGTTAGTTGCTCAGTAGTGTCCAACTTTTGTAACCCCATGGACTGTAGCCTGCCAGGCCCTCTGTTCATGAGATTTTCCAGGCAAGATTACTGGACTGGGTTGCCATTTCCTTCTCCAGGGGATCTTTCTGACCTAGGGATCAAACCTGCATCTCCTGCACTGGCAGAAAGTTTCTTTACCATTGAGCCACAGGGAAGTCCAATCATCTGCTATGCTGTCACGCACACCTGCTGCTGCTAAGTCACTTCAGTCATGTCCAACTCTATGCAACCCCATAGACAGCAGGCCACCAGGCTCCCCCATCCCTGGGATCCTCCAGGCAAGAACACTGGAGTGGGTTGCCATTTCCTTCTCCAATGCATGAAAGCGAAAAGCGAAAGTAAGTCTCTCAGTCCTGCCCGACTCTTCGCAACCCCATGGACTGCAGCCTACCAGGCTCCTCTGTCCATGGGATTTTCCAGGCAAGAGTACTGGAGTGGGGTGCCATTGTCTTCTGGAAGGATTTATTATCAGTGTTCTCCAGTTCCCAGCTACAGGTCCTAGAGGCAATCACTTGGCAGTTGTTATCATTCCAGAAATAATCTGTGCATATATAAGCAAACACATGCACTGTTTTTTTCCCCCAAATTGCTGCATTCTGTGTGTATACATTGTTTTAATTGCTGTATAGTGTTTTTCTTGCGTCTCCTGCATTGGCAGGCAGATTCTTTACCACTAGCACCGCCTGGGAAGCTCTCCAGTTTATGAATGAATCATAATTTGCTGAGTGCGGTTGGTAGAGAACGCACCTGCCAATGCAGGAGACTCAAGAGACTTGAGTTTGATCCCTGGGTTGGGAAGATCCCCTGGAGGGGGACATGGCAACCCACTCCAGTATTCTTGCCTGGGAAGTCCCATGGACAGAGGAGTCTGGCGGGCTACAGTCCATGGCGTCACAAAGAGTCAAACGTAACTGAGAACACATACGTTAAGACCTACAGATGAGGTTTTAATTTTTAAATCAACTTTTTATTGCCATAATATTGCCTGATGGTGGTGCTGGTGGTGGTTTAGTTGCTAAGTCATGTCTGACCCCATGGACTGTAGGCCGCCAGACTCCTCTGTCCATGGGATCTTCCAGGCAAGAATACTGGAGTGGGTTGCCCTTTCCTTCTCCAGTTGCTTTATAGCATCATATAAGTTTCGCATGTGCATTATATTTCTTTTTTTAATATAAACTTATTTATTTTAATTGGAGGCTAATTGCTTTACAGCATTGTATCGGTTTTGCCACACACTGACATGAACCCGCCATGGGCGTACATCACAGGCACGTTATATCTCTGCCTCTCTGTCCACTGCAGCATGCCCGTCACTGACGATTTTTGCCCCACCCCCAGCCCCTGCCCCTTCTCCTCTGGTTTAACATCTACTCTGTGTCTACATCTGCAGTTTCTTTTTGTTTCATTCAGTTTGTGCATTCATTTTTCAAAATTTTTGCTTGTTCTTTATATTCCGCATATGAGTGAAATTATATGGCTACTTGTCTTTGTCTGCCACATTGATTTCCCTTAGCATAATACCCTCAATATTCATACGTGTTTTAACAACACGTATTTAACAACAACATTCATCCGTATTTTAACAGATGGCAAGATTTGAATTCTTTTGTAACTGAGTGGTAACTCTACTGGATATGAGTGTATACGTATGTATGTGTATTCCACATCTTCTTTATCCATTCATCCACTGATGGGCACCTAGGTGTTTTCGGACCTTGGCTATTGCAAATAATGCTGCAGTGAATATAGGAGTGCATATATCTTGTCATGGCACCCGCTCCAGTGCTCTCGCCTGGAAAGTCCCATGGGCAGAGGGGCCTGGGGGGCTGCAGTCCATGGGGCCGCGAAGAGTCGGACACGACTGAGCGACTTCACTTTCATTTTTCACTTTCATGCATTGGAGAAGGAAATGGCACCCCACTCCAGTGCTCTCGCCTGGAAAATCCCATGGGCAGAGGAGCCTGGTGGGCTGCAGTCCATGCGGTCTCGAAGAGTCGGACACGACTGAGCGACTTCACTTTCACTTTGCGTTTTCATGCATTGGAGAAGGAAATGGCAACCCACTCCAGTGTTCTTGCCTGGAGAATCCTAGGGACAGGGGAGCCTGGGGGGCTGCCATCTATGGGGCTGCACAGAGTCGGACACGACTGAAGTGACTTAGCAGCAGGAGCAGCATATCTTGCCAAATTACTGTTTTTGTGTTCTTTTGAGAAAGACCCGGCAGTGGGATGAGTGGGTCATATGGTAGCTCTACTCTTAATTTTTTGAGGAATCTGCATACTGTTTTCCCTGAGGCTGCACCAGTTTACATTCCCATCAACAAAGTAAAAGGGGTCCCTTTTGTAGAACTTCCTTCACAACTCTTGTTATCTTTTGCCTTTTGGATAACAGCCTTTCTCACAGGCTGGAGGTGATGTCTTACTGTGATTTTAGTTTCCATTTTCCTAATAATTGCTCTGTTGAACATCTTTCCATGTGCCAGTCGCCCATATGTATGTCTCCTTTGGAAAAATATCTACTCAGCTCCTCTGTTCATGTTGTAATCCACTCATTTGCTTTTTTTTTTTGCTTTGTGTTGTATGAGTTCTTTATATATTGTGGATATTAGTCCCATATGAGATACACGATTTGCAGATATTTTCTCCATTCAGTAGGTTGTCTGCTCATTTTGTTGAAGGTTTCCTTTGCTGTGCAAAGACGTTTTAGTTTGGTGTCGTCCCACTTGTTTATTTTTGCTTTTGTTTCCTTTGCCTGAGGAGACATACCTAGAAACACATTGCTAAGACTGATGTCAAAGAACATATGCCCTATGTTTTCTTCCAGGAGTTTTATGGCTGCAGGTCTTATATTCAGTTCTTTAATCCATTTTGAGCTGATTTTGTGTATGGTGTGAGATAATGGTGTGTTGTTTTTTTTTTTTCCTGCGTGCAGCTATACACTTTTCCAAGCACCATTTATTGAAGAGACTGTCCTTTCTCCACTTCATGTGCTTTGCTCCTTTGTCATAAATTATTGTCCTTACATGTGTGGGCTTATTTCTCAAATCTGTTCCACTGATCTATGTATCTTCCTTTCTGCCAAAACCATGCTATTTTGATGACTATGCTTTATAATGTAGTTTAAAATCAGGGAATGTGATACCTCCAGCTTTGTTCTTTTTTTCTCAGAATGGATTTGGCTGTCTGGGGTCTTCTGTGGGTCCATATAAATTTTAGACTATTTTGTTCTTTTTCTGTGAAAAATGGCCTTGGGATTTTAGTAGGGATTGCAGTGAATCTGTAGCTTGCTTTAGGCAATATGGACATTTTAACTATCTTAATTCTTCTGATCCTTGAACACAGGCTATCTTCCCATTTATTTGTCTTCTTCAATTTCCTTCAATAATGTCTTACAGTTTTCAGTGTACAGGTCCTTCACTGCCTTGCTTAAATTTATTCCTAGGTTTTTAATTCTTCTTGTTGCTGTTGTAAATGAGACTGTTTTCTTAATTTCTCTTTCTAAAAGCTCATTGTTATTGTCTATAAACACAACGGATTTTTGTATGTTGACTTTGTACCCTGCAACACTGCTGAATTTGTTTATTTCTAATAGCTTTTTGGTGTAATCCTTAGGGTTTTCCAAATATAAAATCATGTAATCCACAAATAGTGACAGTTGTACTTCTTCCTTTCCAATTTGGAGGTCTTTAATTTCTTTTTCTTGCCTAACTGCTCTGGCTAGTACTTCCAATACTGTGCTGAATAAGAGAAGTAAGAGTGTGCCTCTTTGTCTTGTTCCTGATTTTAGAGGAATAACTTTCAGTTTCTCACCATTGAATGTGATGTTAGCTCTGGGTTTGTCATGTATGGCCTGTATCATGATAAGGTACATACTGTCTAAACCCACTTTATTGAGAATTTTTTTCATAAATAGGTGTTGAATCTCATCTACTGTCTTTTTCTGCACCTATTGAGATGATCATACATTTTGTAATCTCCCATGTTATTAATGTGGTGTATCACATTTATTTGAAGATGTTGAACCATTCTTGGATCCCTGAAATAAATTCCAGTTGATCATCGTGCATGATACTTTTAATGTGTTGTTGCTAATAGTTTGTTGAGAATTTTTGCATCTTTATTCATTGGAAATACTGGCCTGTGTTGCCTTTATCTGGTTTTGGTATCAGAGTGATGTTGGTCTTCTAAAATGAGCTAAAAGCGTTCACACCTCTTCAATTCTCTGAAAGAGTGTGAAAAGAATGGGTATTAAATGTGCTTTGAAAGTTTGATAGAATTTACCTGTGAAGCTGGCTGGTCCTGGATGTTTCTTTTAGGGGGAAGTTTTGGACTATAGTTTCCATCTCAATCCTGCTTATTAGTCTATTCAAATTTTGTTTTTTTTTTATGATTCAGTCTTCAAAGGTTTTATAAGAATTTGTCCTAGAAGAAATGGACAGATTTGTGCGTCCTCTGTTTTTCTTCCTTTCTTCTTTTTTTTTTTAGTTACTTTAGGTGTAAAGTTGTTTTGTTTATTTGAGATGTTTTTTGTTCCTTGAGGTAGACTTTTATTGCTACAAAAGGTCTGAATACTACTTTTCCTGCATCTCATAGATTTTGCTATGTTGTGTTTACATTTTTATTTGTCTTCAGGTAATACTTTATTTCTCCTTTGGTTTCTCCGTTGACCCAAAAGTTGTTCAGAAGAATGTGGTTCAGTCCCCACCTGTTTGTTCCGTGTGCACTTGAGAAGAATGTATCTTCTGCTTGGCAGGCAGATTCCTTCCTACTGCACCACCTGGGAAGCCCGAGTGTGGCTACACCAGCTTTCTTTGGGCGGCCATTTGCTTGGAGTATCATCTTCCACCTCTTCACTTTCAGTCTGTGCCTGTCTTTAGAGCGGAGGTGTGTCTCCTGGAGGCAAGCATATAGTCGGGTCTTGTTTTTTAATCCAGCCAGCCACTCTGTGTCTGTTAACGGACGAATTCAATCTGTTTACATTAAGGGTGATCACTGATAGATGAGGACCTAGTACTACAGTTTTATCTTTTTTTTTTCTTTTCCTGGTTGCTCTATAGCTCCATTATTTCTCTTCCTTGTTTTTATGTCCTCCATTCTGGATTGGTGATTTTCTATGACGTCTTTCTCCATTTCCTTTTTTATGTTTTGGGTCTGTGCTCTAGATTTATGTTCTGTGGTAACCATGAGGCTTGTATGAAATGTCTCATAGGTAAAATACTTATTTTTCTGCTCATGGCATCTTATTTTCACTTACCTTCATGAGTTCTGCTCTTTTCATCTTCCCCTGTTGTGTTTTTGCTGTCTCAAATTATCTCTTTTTTATACTGTGACCTTTTTTTCCAAATTGAAGGAGCTGTAGTTATTTTTTCTGCCTTTTTCCCCCATTAATCTTTATGTGATAATGAAGTGTTTTAAAAACCTACTCTGATAAAGAGCTGCAGTTTTCTGATTTCTTCCTGTCTATTTATCACCTTACTCAGAATTTTCTGTATTTTGCCTCTTTGTTTCTGCTAAAAGAGGTCCTTTCAACATTTTTTTGTAAGATAGTCTAGTATTGATGAACTCCTTCAACATTTTTTGTCTGAGAAAGTCTTTATTTCGCCTTCACATCAGAATGCTATGACTTTGCTATGGAGAATTCTTGGCTGACAGTTTTTATCTTTTAGCTTTTGAAAATGTCATTCCATTCTCTCTCAACTCGTAGAGTTTCTGCTGAGAAATCTGCTGATATTCTAATAGGGGTTCCTTTATAAATTACTACCTTTTTGGTCCTGACTGCCTTTAAAATTCTTTTTCTCACTGACTTATACTGTGTCTTGGAGGTCTTTTGTGTTGATGTAATTAATTGTTCTCTTAGCTCCATGCACTTATATATCCAGTTCCTTCCCTAGATTTTGAAGTTCTCAGCTGTTATTTCTTTAAATAAACTCTGCTCTTTTCCTTCTCTTCTCCTTCTGGAATGCCCATTACCCTCATCCTCCCCTTTTCTGGAAGAATCAAATAACTCATAGAATTTCTTCATCTTTTTATATTTTATTTCTTTTCCCCCTTCTGTTGCTGTTCAGTCACTTAGTTGTGCCCAGCTCTTTGAGACTCCTTGGACTGCAGCACACCAGTCTTCCCTGCCCTTCACTGTCTCCCTGAGTTTGCTCAAACTCATGTCCATTGAGTCTGTGATGCCATCCAGCTGTCTCATCCTCTGTCACTCCCTTCTCCTCCTGCCCTCAGTTTTTCACAGCATCAGGGGCTTCTCCAGTGCATCGGCTCTTCGCATCAGGTGGCCAAAGTGTTGGAGTTTCAGCTTCAGCATCAGTCCTTCTAATGACTATTCAGGTTTCATTTCCTTTAGGATTGACTGGCTTGATTTCCTTGCTGTCCAAAGGACTTTCAAGAGTCTTCTCCAGCACCACAATTCAGAAGCATCAATTCTTCAGCTCAGCCTTCCTTATGGTCCAACTCTCACATCCATACATGACTACTGGAAAAACCATTTGACTAGATGAACCTTTGTTGACAAAGTGCTGTCTCTGCTTAATACACTGTCTAGGTTTGTCATAATTTTCCTTCCAAGGAGCAAGCATCTTTTAATTTCATGGCTGCAGTCACTGTCCACAGTGATTTTGGAGGCCAAGAAAATAAAGCCTATCACTGTTTTCACTTTTTCCCCATCTCTTTGCCATGGAGTGATGGAACTGGATGCCACAACCTTAGTTTTTTTTAATGTTGAATTTAAGCCAGCTTTATCACTCTCCTCTTTCACCTTCATCAAGAGGCTTTTTACTTCCTCTTCAATTTTTGCCATTAGGGTAGTGTCATCTGCATATCTGAGGTTATTGATATTTCTCCTGGCAATCTTGATTCCAGTTTGTGATTCATCCAACCTGGCATTTCACATGATGTACTCTGCAATGCATTTAAGTTAAATAAGCAGAGTGACATAGACAGCCTTGACACAGTCCTTTCCCAATTTTGAGTCAGTCCATTGTTCCACATCTGGTTCTAAGTGTTGCTTCTTGACCTGCATACAGGTGTCTCAGGAGGCAGGTAAGATGGTCTGGTATTCCCATCTCTTTAAGGATTTTCCAGTTTGTTGTGATCCACACAGTCAAAGGCTTTCGCATAGTCAACTTGTATCATTTCTAGGTTTCTGTCTTCAAGCTCACTAACTCCTTCTTTCATCTGGTCTGATCTATTTCCAATGCTTTCTAATGCATTCTTCACAGCATTTATAGTCGTCTTCAGCTCCAGAATTTCTGCTTAGTTCTTTTTTAGAGTTCCAGTCTCTTTTGTAAAGTATTCCTTCCATTCACTAATTTTATTCCTGAGCTCATTTATCTGCCTTTCTGAGTTTTCTGGTAGCTCATCGAGTTTCTTTGTAACAGTTATTTTAAATTCTCCATCAGGTTGCAATATTCTGTGATTTTTAAGTTGGTTTCTAAAGAATTACCATTTTCTCCTTGTTGTACAGTGTTACTGTGGTTCTTCATCTTATTTGGTAAGTGAGCGCAGGTGAAGTAGCAAACACCTTTCTGCTCCATTGTAACTACTCAACGGATCGAAAATTAGAGACCTTTCTTTCTTTTGTCTTCCAGTCGGTGGCACTGTGGTGCAGGTGTTTAGTCTCTCCCCCAAGCTGCGTCTGGATATATTTGATAGCACTTTCCACCCTTCATTGCCTCTGTCAGAGGTGTCACCACCGCCCCGCCCCCCCTCCCCCCCCCACACACACATACACAAACACACCGTCGTTATTCCCCAGGGTCATTGGTGCCTTGCTGCTATCAATGTCAGTGGTGTTGCCGCTGGAGCACTGTATGGCAGGCTCTTCCACCCTGAGCAGGACCTCCTGAGATGCGTCAGGAGAGGGCGGGGCAGCCGGGATCACGCAGGCACTTCTGCTATGTCCGGTGTTTCGAGGTTTGTGGGCTTTCCCCACCCCCAACCCACCCCCGCCCCACTACAGGTGGGGCACAGGGAGCTAGCGTTGTGGGTGCCTCCATAGCTGAAGGGACGGGTGTCCCAGGTTCCACTGCTGCTACCTGGTTACCCGCAGCCGTGGGCTCCACTCGGTCAGGAGGCTGGGGTTGTGTGTCCTATCTCCTCTGCTGATGCTGAGTTCTTTGGGGCTGTGGGCTCTGCTGTCCCCTAGGACCCCGTCCTCTGTATTCCAGTCCACCCACCTTTGGATGTGCAGAAAGCTGGGATCGTCTGGCATCCTGGTGTGTTTGGCAGGGGCACTTTTGTTGCCTTGTGGACATCTGCTAGCTGTAGATGGGAAGGGAGAGACAGGGAGTATCTCACTGCACCCTGGATGCTATCACTCCCTCCAGGCCCCCAGCTCTATGCTTTTTTTTGCTATTATAAGCAATGTCACAAAAATATTCTCATGCATAAAGCTCTTTGTATTTATCTGCTTACTTCCTTAGAACACATTAACAGAAGTGAAAATATATTGCTGGTTATTAAAGATTATTACAAATATGTGTTATTTTGATCACTATATAATATTGCATTGATGTACCTATATAAAGCATATTTACTTGCTTATTTGATAAATTTTTCATAATTTTTTGGAGAGGTCATTTACTAGCTATTCTGAAGAGTAACGGAAATAATCCTTTCAAAAGTATTTTGTAAGTTCATTATAAGTAGAAGTATTTATTTGTGTTATTTTATTAACAAACAACAATAATAAAGTGATACAACTGCCATATGTTAATTTCACATCCCAGTGAGCATGGTACTCTAAGGAGAGGCACGTGCATGCATGCTAAGTCACTTCAGTCGTGTCTGACTTTGTGAGACTCTGCGGATTGTAGCCCACCAGACTCCTCTGTCCATGGGATTCTCCAGGGAAGAATACTGGAGTGGGCTGCCGTGCCCTCCTCCAGGGATCGAACCCACGTCTCTTATGTCTCCTGCCTTGGCAGGCAGGTTCTTTACTGCCAGCATCACCTAGGAAGCCCAAGGAGAAGCATGATGCATTTGAATAAGCAACATGCAGCTGTGGAACTATAGGGTGAGATGTGGTGACAGCCACATGTTTTATTTTGCCCAAGACAGGCCAGTGTTTGTGCCTGTTTATTCTGGAGTCTTTGCTATCATGCTCCCTTTCATTCTCAGAATTGTGCTATTAAACAAAAAGTCATGTGGCCATCATGCACTCAGTTACTCGTGTCCTACTCCTTGCAGCCCCATGAACCATAGCCCACCAGGGTCCTCTGTCCGTGGTATTTCCCAGGAAAGAATACTGGAGTGGGTTGCCATTTCCTACTCTAGGGGGTCTTCCCCACTCAGGGATCAAACATGAGTCTCTTACATCTCCTGCATTGGCAGGTGGATTCTTTACCCCTGGGCCACGCAGAAAACCCCATGGCCGTCCTACTTGTGAGTAAATGAACCATGTCCCAAATCTTGGAAAAGGCGTCCTTCATCTGTCCATTGATGCTGTCATTCCTTTGTCTTCAGAAGAGCTAAGATGGGATACATTGCGAGTTATCTCTGTTAATGCACTTTGCCGTGATTTAGTCCAGGTACCAGCAATTATTCCTTCATATCTTACACAACTTTGTCAGTTTAAGGCTGCTTTTCATATAATTATTCTTGCTTCACAGACTAGTTACCATCGTCTGCCTCTCCATTTGATCCAGGCTGAAGGACCACAGTGTGTGCCCTTCTATCCCAGATTGCAAAGGTTCAGAAACATTCTTCAGAGAACCAGAACCATTATCAGGATAGCGCTCATATTAGTGACAAGCAGTGGCACCTACTCCAGTACTGTTGCCTGGAAAATCCCATGGACGGAGGAGCCTGGAAAGCTGCAGTCCATGGGGTCACAAAGAGTCGGACACAACTGAGAAACTGCACTTCCACTTTTCCCTTTCATGCATTGGAGAAGGAAATGGCAACCCACTCCAGTGTTCTTGCCTGGAGAATCCCAGGGACGGGGGAGCCTGGTGGGCTGCCGTCTATGGGGTTGTACAGAGTCGGACACGATTGAAGTGACTTAGCAGCAGCAGCATGCATTCTAACAATGACTCATATTTTCTCATTTGTCATACAGAAAGAAATCATTCTCTAAAGCATTCTATAGAAAAACACCAAACACTGTATCCTTCCGCATGTTCTGTAATCACTCCCAAAATGGAGTCAGATAAGGTGATAATTTGTTCTTCTCTGCCGCAGACACATGAAAGGGGAACCGTCTCCGTAACCTTTGCTCATTAACCTCAGACTAAATAAAACTCCCAGCCACTTTTTCATCACCAGTACAAGCTGCCATTAGCCTGCAAGAAGTGTCACTTGACGTGTTTTACATTTCTGAAAGCAAAATAATGTCGTTTTGAAATGCCTGGTAGGAAATTCCACGAGAACAACCTTCTCTGATAATTAACCACACTGGTGAGTTAAAGGCTGTTGGCTTTTCCTCGGGATACCTCACTACCCAGCAGCATCCAAGTTAATTAGCAGACATGATGCCCACTTCCTTGCTGGCCTCACTACCTAATTAGAACCGCGTGTGTTGGCTGGCATCAAAGCCGTTCTACCTCGGCCCACCCCCCAGTTATTCTGTTAGTGGTTCCCATAGGCGGGCCCTGGGTTTCCATTCCCTTCCTTTTCATGCCAGATAACTTCTTCACAGAGGGTGTGAGATGGTGAGGCATGGTCTCATTTCATTGTCATTGTGGACTGGCCCAGTCAGAGCCAAAGAGAGTGGAAATCACACACCACTTTCGGCACATATCTGGTGTTCTCGGAAATTGATCGCTGTGTGACTAAATTACAAGTGCCAAGGAAACAATCAGTGAGACCTTCTGCCTCCTGGCAGCCCTGACGTCCCCCACAACTGTCCTTTCCCCGGCAGCCACTTCTAATGGCCCTTTTAATCACAGTCATCAGCAACGGGGGACCCTCAGTAACATCGCTTGCTTTTAGAAAACAATGTGAACATGCGTTGGAGACATAAGTATTTGGATTTTCTCAGGATAAAGCATTTGAAGTGTTTGGGTTCTACATTTGAGCTGGTTTCTCTGAAAACGTATCCCAGTGCTACTTGTAAATTAGTGGTCTCACAAATAAGCCTTAAAGGGGAAAACGGCTAAATGCTGCTGAATTCTTTAAATTGGGATTTTTTTCCAAAGATGTGTCCAAAGCAGTGACTTTCTTCTTTAGAATCTCATCTTTTAATATAAAACATCAAACACCAGGGCTTCCCTGGTGGCTCAGATGGTAAAGAACCTGCCTGCAATGCAGGAGACGTGGGTTCGATCCCTGGATTGGGAAGACCCCCTGGAGGAGGGCATGGCAACCCACTTCAGTATTCTTGCCTGGAGAATCTCATGCTCAGAGGAGCCTGGTGGGCCTCAGTCCATGGGGTCGCAGAGAGTCTGACATGACTGAGCAACTAACACACACATCAAACTCCTAGTAATGAATTTGTTAACTATTTTGTTCTATGGACCCCTTTGGCAGCTTGAGAAAAACTTCTGACATTATCTTTGAATGTGCTCATTCCCTCAGTGGTGTCTGACTCTTTGCGGCCCCACGGACTGTAGCCCACCAGGCTCTGCTGTCCATGGAGCTTTTTAGGCAAGAATACTGAAGTGGGGTTCCACTTCCTACTCCAGGGAATCTTCCTGACCCAAGGATGGAACTCATGTCTCCTGCATCGCCTGCATCGGCAGGCAGATTCTTTACACTAGCGCCACCTGGGGATTATCCTTGAATAATATGTTCGAAAGGCACAGAATTAAATACATCGAATTCAAAAGAAATCTAGCCTTCAAGACTCATCTCAGGTATCATCACCTCCCCAAAACCTTACCTGAGTCCCCAGATAAGGCTCAGTACCTCCCATCTGCATCCCATAGCCACCTGCATTTAAAAACATTGTACTGAAATTATTTTTATGTCTTCCCCATTGGACTGTTAGCTTATGGAAAGAAGCCTGTCTGATTAATCATCATGCCGTATGCCCCGCGCATAGGGAAAGTTGGGAAATATATGTTCGACTGAACTCATCTGAAGTTAATAACTTATGTGCTCTCTGTGGGCTGGAACTGTGTCTGTATTATATTATCATATACAGTATTTATATCACAGACCACACTTCATAATATTTATTGATGAATAAATAAATAAATTGCAGTCAAGACTGAGGGCATAGATGGAAGAAGGCTCTCAAAATGCCTCTCTCGGTACATTTAAAAAGACAACTGTTTATCAGCACAAATGTTTCCCTCAGCAGCGGGATGCTGATGAGCAGTAATGAAAGAGGCTGCCTAATCCATAGGCAACACTAAGGGGGAAAAAATGAAATCAGTGACTAACAAGTGTCATTTCCGGGACACAGCACACTCCACAGAGAGAGAGTCAGCTTATATATGAGGTCTCTGATGCAGACAAGAGCTCATGTATGCCTCTTCGCTGATTCTATCCCTGGACTCTAAGAAGAATGCTTTACTTCTGCAAACAGGAAAAGAAGAGGAAGAATCCAGTACTGTCTAACTTTGCTGTCACAGAAAGGAAGCAGCTTATACATGAGACTGAAAACCACATTCTCACTGAGAGGACCCTGAGGTTCTTCTCTGTGCTGTGCAGTACTAATACTTGATAGCTTTGAAAAGCGTCTATCACTCAACATGTCAGAAAGCCTCTCCTCGGTGTCTGGGTATTTCTATGTTTATGTGTGAATGTCTGCTGTAGCAACATGGCTGCATACTGCTTTAAGGTCAGGCCTCGTCTTTCTCTGGGGGCTTCCCGGGTGGTTCAGCGGTAAAGAATCTGCCTGCCAATGCAGGAGACGCAGGAGACACAAGTTCGATTCCTGGATCAGGAAGATCCCCTGGAGGAGTAAGTGGCAACCTGCTTCAGTGTTCTTGCCTGGGAAATCTCATGGACAGAGGAGCCTGGCGGGCTGCAGTCCATGGGGTCTCAAGAGTCGGACGCGACTAAGCCCGCATGCAGTCACAGTGGCATCTTACTCGGAGAGTGTTCCTCACCGCAAAGAACAGCGCATCTCAGAGACGTGCTGACTTATCTTTTAATATGCAAACTGCACTTCCAAATCCCAGTATACACAGCCTCTGGGTTAGCCAAGTTAAGTAGAACTGTTTAAACTTCTGCCTAAACAGATTAGAGTGGATGAGTGCAAAAATGCAAACTAAACTAAAGATAAAACTTTAAAATATTTTCTATATTCCCACAGTAACAAAAAGAACAAGTCAAACAGGATATGTATTTCTAGGAATTTTTAAAACCCATCCGTGATCTGAACTAAAGGAACAAAATTACTAAAAGAAGATAAAAGATCCGTAGATGCTTTTAACGCCGGCAGGGCAATAGGAAAAGAAGAAGTCTGCCGCAGAGGGAGGGAGAAGGTGGCCGAACTCTTGAAGGACATTGAACAGATACATGTGGTCTGAAGAGATAAAGTAGAATCTGAAGATGCCCCAGTCAAAAAATGAATCTGAACCCATCAGGGATGACTTTGCCAGAGACTAGGATCCAAGCCGGAGAACAAGAGACGTCTCTAGCAGGCATTCCAGGCCATCACAGAGTACACGGCAGCAGCTTCCGAAGGTCAGGGGCAGAGCAGAAGAGCTAAGAGAAATACCAGTGTGCAACCTGGGCCTTCACTTGGTGCCCCAGAGTGGCCCTTCAGAGGCTGGGCCAGGGCGGCAAGGTGTCTGTGGATCTTCTGTGGCACAGAAAGTCAAGCCCAGCTCATGGGAAGAAAGAGATTCTCTACAGTGGTAATAAAAGTTCTGGCATCAGGGCTTAAAGCAGAATGAGATCTCCTATGATTAGGAAAGCTGGAGGGACTTCCCCGACAGTGGTTTAGACGCCAGCGGTTAAGACTGTGCTTCCAATGCAAGGGACATGGGTTCGATCCCTCATCAGGAAACTGAGATCCCATGTGCTGTTGTGGCCCAACCCCTCCAAAAAGAAAAACTAGAGTCTAGGCTGCAAAGAACAGAGAGATTTCTAGAGGTTCACCATGCTCAGATTCAAAGCCCTGCTGAAGGAAGAGACCTGACCCTTCCCCTGAGAACATTTGAAATGAATGGTGAACTGAATCCAGCTAAAAACTGCAGCAAAGCACAGCTCCACCTCAGTTACAGATTAATTTGACTCAACTCTCCACACGATTTGAAAGGAAAAGAGGCATTCCCTCTTCTGGGAGTAAGTGTTGTTTAATTTGGTCTCTTTTATACACAGATGTCTGGCATACAATTTTGAAAATTATGCAGAATTCAAGGAAGCATGAAGATGGGCTCCGTAGTCAAGGGAGGAAATAGTCAGAAGAAGTAGAACCAACCACAGAAATGAAGAGTACTGGGCACAAACTTAAGAATAATTGTAATCATTGTAAAACATTTTAAATAATGGAAACAATGCATTGTTTAAACAGGGCATTTAAACAGGGATGAAAGCCATGAAAAAGTACCAGTCAGAAATGCTAGGGGGGAAAAAAATGTTATCAGGATTGACTAAGTGTTTCAATGGGTTAATAAAAGACTGAACAGCAGAGCAAAGTATTAGTGATCTTGAAAGGACATCAATGTAAACTGTTCAAACAGAATCACAAAGTGTGAAAAAGTGAGGATTAAATAGAGCATCCAGGATCTGCAGGACAACATCAGACAGTCCAACACACGTAATTGAAATCCATGCAGGAAGCAAAAGAATGGGGTAGAAGAGATATTTGAAGACATAACAGTTGAAATTTTTCCAAAATTGATGAAAAATATCAAACCACACATTCAAAAAGCACAGTGAATTCCAAGCAAGATCAGTACAAAGAAAACCATACATAAGCAAATCATAGTCAAAGTGCTGAAATTCAAGATGAGATAATTTTAACATCTGACAGAGGAAAAAAGATCCATCACGTGCAGGAGAACGAGTCTGACTTCTCCTTCAAAAATAACGGAGGCCAGGAAACAAGAAAATGACATTGTAAAATACTGAAAGAAAAACTGTGCCACACTAACATTCTGTATCTAGCAAATCCCTGGACGGCATCACCGACTCAGTGAACAAGAGCTGAGCAGCCCCAGGAGACAGTGAGGGACAGGGAAGCCTGGTGGGCCTCAAAGAGTCAGATACGACTCAGCAACCAAACAACAACACGACAGCAAAAATAAAAATGAAGGCAAAAAAAAAAATGACTTTTTCAGGCAGATGAAAGCCTGATAATTCATCTCCAGCAAACTAGCAGCAGGAGCTGTGGAAATGAAGATCAGCTGTGAGATGATTTAAAAAGAAAACGCTAACATTAAGAAGTTGTCATTACCAAGACAAGCCAGAATACTTGTGACCCCTCAAGCTGAGCCGTGGCAGGAAGCGAGCCACTCCCACAAAGGTAGGCAGTGGTGCCTTGAGGTACCACAGCCTGAAGCAGACTCCAACCCAGCAGGTCCTGACTGCATGAATGAGGACTGATATTCTAAAACCATTGTCTCTGTTGCTGCCACCTTTCACAGCTTCCACAGTGCTTCAGTCAGTGATTGAAGAGCTCTAAGAGATCACAAACGCTTCCCTGGTGGCTCAAAGGGTAAAGCATCTGCCCGCAATGTGGGAGACCCAGGTTTGATCCCTGGGTCGGGAAGATCCCCTAGAGAAGGAAATGGCAACCCACTCCAGTACTCTTGCCTGGAGAATCTCATGGACGGAGGAGCCTGGTATGCTACCGTCCATGGGGTCGCAAAGAGCTAGACACAACTGAACGATTTTACTTCACTCACTTTTAAAGTAACAGTTCAACGGTGGAGTTTCTGATAAGAGATCACAAACATTTGGCCTTTAACAGAAGAGTTTCTGTTTGTGGGAGCTGAGAGATTGGAATTTTCTGCATCTAGATATAAGAATGATCAGAAAAAACATCTAGGGACTTCCCTGGTGCTCCACTGCCTAAGACTCTGCACACCCAATGCGGGGGGCCTGGGCTCCATCCCTGGTCACGGAACTAGATCCCACTAAGAGTTCCAGCACTGCAGTGAAAGGTCCTGAGGGCTGCAGAGAAGATGGAAGATCCTGCACGCCACAGCTGAGACCAAATAAATAAACAAAAATAAATATTGAAAAGAAAAAGCACATCCCTCAGATGTTGGTAGCTGATATCTTCAGAAAGTGTTGTTGTTCAGTCACTGAGTCGAGTCCGACTCTTTGCGACCCCGTGGATTGCAGCATGCCCGACTTCCCTGTCCCTCACTATCTCCGAGATCCTGCTCAAACTCATGTCCGTTGAGTTGGTGATGCCATCCAACCATCTCATCCTCTGTCGTCCCCTTCTCCTCCTGCCTTCAATCTTTCCCAGCATCAGGGTCTTTTCCAGTGATTCGGCTCTTCGCATCAGGTGGCCAAAGCATTGGAGCATTACCAGATCCCAATACAGTCCATTCAAGATCAAGGAGAGGTGTGATAAAATGGTCAATTTAAGTGTATAATGTCTGCTTGGACTCAGTTGGCATCTAGAAAACATAATTCTACAACAGATTAGGCAGGGCTGTGGTCAGCAAGAATAAGCCCGGTAGAACCGAAGAAGAACAATCCTGAAAGCTGAGAAAGTTTGGGCATCCTTGGTCATGGGGACAGGAAAGGAGGAGGCTGTAGAAGCACCAGCCGGAAGTCACGCTGACCAGAAGTCACCTTCAGAGATGGTGCTGAAGCTGGATGCCTCAAGAGTTCTGCTGAGTGCAACATGCCTTTCTCCAATAATTCATGGACCATCCCTGCTGACGTGCTCACCCTGACCTTTAAACTCTTCAGTTCTCAGTTACTAATAACTTTAATTAGGCATCTTTTTAATATGTGTAGTTCAGTCGTATCCAACTCTTTGCGACCCTCTGGACTGTAGCCACCAGGCTCCTCTATCCATGGGATTCTCCAGGCAAGAATACTGGAGTAGGTTGCCATGCCCTCCTTCAGGGGATCTTCCCAACCTAGGGACTGAACCCATGTCTCCTGCTTTGCAGGTGAATTCTTTACCACTGAGCCACCTCGGAAGCCCTGAGTGGTATTTAGATAAGTCCTTACCTCTATGCCTTTCCCGGTACTTCTAATCTATTGTCACCTAATCTACACAGAACTTCTAACATCTGTGTATCCCCTCATTTATATCAAGTGCTCCACCTAACAAATAAACAAATTGAGCAAAAGATTTCTGAGGCAACAGAACATATTATCCGCCTCAGGCTACATGTGGCTAATGTATACAAGAGACATTAGGCCTCTTTGGAACAAAAATCATTGATTATTTCAAGAATGCCAAGTTTGGGATGCAAAACATATTCTACGTGTTTTATTGCTACCATTCTCTAGAGAATCAGAGTAATATTTGCCAGCTATAGAATGTTTTAGCACCAATTCTCAACTAATTCAGCTTATTTTTCAGCAAGTCAACCTCTACTAACGACATATTAAATTTTGATTCTTTTTTTTAATATGATTACCCCAGGGAGACATTCAAAGTAGACCTCTTAATAAGGGTTAGCTAGACTGCTGCTAGAACACCATGAGATGTCATTTCACTTGAGAGGATATTTTTCCAGAAAGACACACTTTAATGACTGATCAGACATACTAACCACCTTATCTTTGCTTTCGGCCATATAACTAATTTAGATAGCCATTAGCTTCTAGGTAATGGAAGAGCATGCGCTGCGATATTAACGGAATACCAAATCAGGCCCCAAAATGCCTTCCCCTGTGGTTATCTCCGAGAAAAACACCAGCTTACAAACCAGAGAGAGCTGGAAGCTGGGTCTTTTACCAGGCATTGTAATTCAAACTCAAAGGAGGTTGTATACGTAAATTGTTAAATATGAGTAACTTGAGGCTCACTTTTGATCTGATCGCTCTAGAGCAGAAGTCCCCAACCTTCAGGATCTAACGCTTGGTGATCTGAGGTGGAGCTGATGTAATCACAGAAATAAAATGGACAATAAATATAATGCACTTGGATCATCCTGAAACCATCCCCCTCCTCAACCCAGTCCATGGAAAAACTGTCTTCCACGAAACAATTCCCTGGTGCCAGAAACGGTTGGGGACCTCTGCTCTAGGCAGACCAGACTTTGACTGTACTAGGAGATAGTCTGTAGATGCTGATGCTGGGCTTTGATGAAGACAGAGTTTGGGTCCTTACTGTAGGCATCCCCACCTCACCTTGATGCTGGTGACTGCCCCTTCCTCCACCATCTTCCCTGGTACCCTTCTTGGTGCCCTGTCCAGCCCCCTTTCAATCCCATCTTCACAGTCCACATCACAGGCTCATCTTCTACCAACCTTTTACTTCTGGTGTTTGCAAGGGGGCCATTCCTGGTCCTTCTTTCTTCTGAGATCGAGTCCTTCTTTGGGCTGTCCCATTTATTCCTGTGGTTCTGTGCCCTGTCTACGGTGGATGTACCCAAGTCTAGTGAGGCCATTCTTTGGAGCCCCAGGTTGGCACTTCACATTTCCCACTGGGTACCTCCACTTGGAATTCTCATAAGCACATCAAGTCAAAATATCCATTTGTTATTCAGTTGCTCTGTCGTGTCCAACTCTTTTCTACCCTATGGACTGAAGCACATCAGGCTTCCCTGTTCTTCACCATCTCTGAGTTTGCTCAGACTCATGCCCATTGAGTCGGTGATGCCATCCAGCCATCCAAATATCCACACTGGAGCTCATTTTTCCATCTGTTCCATCACGTACCTTCAGTCCTGCCCCTGCCTCCTCTTTTCTCAGTCTCTGCAATGAGCAGCACGTGTGATCATCCACAGGCTTATTCCAGACTCATCCCTAGTAGCGGATTGACTGCTGATTGATTCTAGCTAATAAATTTTTCTTACTTCCATCTGCTCTTTCCTGTTTACTCAGGATTCTCCATCCTTTGCCTCAACTTCTGTAACAACCTACTGTCTTCCTCCCTACAATGTGTTCCCCACTAATCAATCCTTTATATCCAGAGCTCTGCTCCTTCCTCTGAGCCAGTGGTCAACAAGACTCTTTGTCCTTCCCTGAGGACAAATTTGACCTTCAGCTCTGCTCTCAGGGAGACCTGATGAAGATGGAATGTTTATTGAGCTAGTAGTCAGCAAGTGCTGATGATAAAAAATGACTCGTGACTGGTACATTGCATCGTGACAGCTGAGACTGTGAATGAACCATAAGTGCCCAGCGGAGGAGCCACATGCTGTGGAATTCCCTGGATGGCATGCTTGTTGAGGTAGAGGCTACACCTTCTATAGCTTGGAGAACGTCCATGGATCTCTTACCAACGTAGCTGGGGCTTAAGGCTTCTATCCAGATTGGCAACCTCCCTCACCATCCTGGTCTTGTTCCCTAACCTGAGGTCACTGAGGTTCAAGGAAATATCCTCTGATCCTCCCTGCTAGCATGCGGTTTCTTGTCCTGTATCCTTCTAAGTGGATCTGGTGACAAAGGTGGGGGTGGTGGTTGTTCGGTTGCTCAGTTGTATCTGATTCTTTGTGACCTTATGGACTGTAGCACACCAAGCTCCCCAGTCCTTCCCCATCTCCTGGAGTTTGCTCAAACTCATGTCCATTGACCAGTGATGCCATCCAGCCATCTCATCCCTTGTCACCCCCTTCTCCTGCCCTCAATCTTTCCCAGTATCAGGGTCTTATTTCCAATGAGTCTGCTCTTCGCATCAGGTGGCCAAAGGATTGGAGCTTCAGCTTCAGCATCAGTCCTTCCAGAGACTATTGAGAGTCGACTTCCTTTCGGATTGACTAGTCTGATCTCCCTTCAGTCCAGGGGATCCTCCAGAGGCTTTGCCAGCACCACAGTTTGAAAGCATCCATTCTTTGGCACTCAGTCTTCTTTGTGGCCCAACTCTCACATCTGTGCATGACTTTTGGGAAAACCACGGTACAGTCACTCTCCCCTGTAGACATGTGGTGCCCATCAAGCCCTCCTCACCCGGACATAAATAATTCTTTCATTTTGCAACCACTGTAACCTCACAGAATAGCACAGATCACAGTTTTATCATCAACTTTGGTTGTATTACCTTCAAATTTGTATCCCACTCTAAGCAGAAAACTTCTTGAGGGCAGAATCGATTGCTCTTTGTGTTTGTTCCTACAGCTCCTTCTGTGTCTGCTTCACCCTGGGGGTACACAGTGACAGCTGCAGGACTGGGGGATGTACGGCTGAATTGAGGAGAGTGGGATCTATGATTTGATGGATAAATGTACCCCTCACAAAAAGTCAGCAGCCATTCTCCTACCTAAACAGAACAGTGTCGCCAGCACCAAGAAACTGATTTCAATGTCGTAGCTGTTTCTGCTGACCCACTTCTGCACCTGAAACCTCCCATTAGGGGGGTAAGTCATTGAAAGCCCTTGTTCAGTTGTGAAGGGGAAGGAGGCAAGGATAAAACGAAACTTAACCGTCATAACTGTAGCAAAACATACCACCTTAGCCCATTTCCTAGAACCCTGGAGAAATCTACTCATCAGTAGAAGGTCCCAAACAGAAGTGAGAAAGTTGGGGGAAACTGAGTTTTCGAGGGAGTCCCAGGGCAAATGGGCAAGAGTGGATCTCTGAGAGTCTGGACTCTGGCAGTCCCCGGACCCTGCAGGTTGGAAGTTCCAGGCATTCCTATAAACAGATCAGAGATTCAGGAAATTCCTTTCTCACAATTTCCCTTCGAATCAGCACCCTGCCCTCCATCCATGAGAAATGTTGGCTATATTTGCAGTCACACCCCTGATTTATTCCAACAAGTACATAGCTTGAATCTTCTCAAAAAAAATAAATCTAAAACCAAATAGGTCATTTATTTTGCACTATGTGTGTGCATGCAAAGTCATTTCGGTCTTATCCAACTCTTTGCAACCCCATGGACTATAGCCTACCAGGCTCCTCTGTCCATGGATTCTCCAGGCAAGAATACTGGCGTGGATTGCCACGACCTCCTCCAAGGGATCTTCTCTGCCCAGGGACTGAACCCAGGTCTTCTATGTCTGCTGCACTGGCAGGCAGGTTCTTTACCACTAGCGCCACTATATGCCAGCATTACTCTTCGCTTCACATGCACTTCTGAGAATGTCTCATGATTAAGAGGGAGAGTTCGCCACTTCCTGTAGGTTGTGGACTGGCAGGAAGAAAGCCCCATAGACACACCTACCATCATTGGGCTTCCAGTGTTATTAACCAGGGGCACAATCTTGCTTGCGATGCTTGAGTCACCAGGGCTGGAGGGGGTCTCGCCATCTCACATTTAGACGCATCACCTCTGAAAGTAGCCTCCTTTGGCCTCCAGGTCCCCACCAGGGTGCTGGACTGCAGGTGACACTATCTGAGCAGGGGAGGTGCTTGCCAGCTCCAGAAAGCTGCCTTATCGCTCCTGGGGGTGGCAGAGGTGGCTGGCGTTTTTTCAGTCCTGCCCCTGCTGCAGACAGACAAATAGGTTTGAGGTTATCCAAATAAGGATATTTACTGTGGCTTTAAAAAGACACCAAATGGGCTTTTGGTGATTATAAGGTTAAGACCACAGCTGTAGTGAGTCACACTAACCACGTGCTCCATATGCTTTCCCCCAAATGTACGGCTTTCTGGCAGCCTTCTTCCTTTGCCGAGCCTGCCTGCCCGCAATCTACCGCACGTACAGACAGCGCAGAACCCAGTAGACGTGGAGCTGCTGTCACAGCAAACGCAGAGCTAATAAATTCAGTGCCCGTGGCTCTGCCGAAGAAAAACAAACAAACAAACATATATTTTCAGCATAACCTTTGTGCTTAATGGTGGAAATGTTCTTGTGCCTTGAAAATGCTCCTTTGCTATTAAATCAAGGGTAATCATACTTCATTTCAGCAGAGGAAGGAAATAATTAATGTTTTTACACTACTGAGCGTTCGGTCTAAACAGCAGCTCTGCAGTAAACAGCATGCAGACATTTTAGGAGACAGGGAGCCGATGGGAGGTGGACAGACCGCTGCCTCCGCCTCGGCAGGGGTCTCAGCCCTGGAATCACGCTTTCCCGGCTTCTCATCAGCTGTGCTGATGGCTCATCACTCGGGGCACGCCAGATGCCCAATGAAAGTGCCTGACAATCCTTTCTACTTAATAATTAAAATTTCAATCATACTCTCCAATAATGACCATGATTAGAGAATGACAGCGCAGTTTTAAAATCTGTAAGTGGCATAAGAGACACCTGACCTTCTTCAGCTAGAAAGGCAGCCTCCCTGAGAATTATTTCTGTCCTGTCCCCAAAGCTTTCCTTAAAGGGGACAGCCTTATTTTAAGCCAAGGAAATCTGAATGTCGGGCAAGCTGTATTTCTCTCTCTCTTCTTCTCAGTGTTCTTATAACAGGCCGTAGGATTCTGTTTTTCTCTCCAGAGTTTCAAGCATCCCAGGTAATTCAGAAGGTAGTCATTTTCTGCATGATAGTTCAGCTTGGGTCCCGTAATAGCCCGCAACCTTTGAAATACCGAATCTCATTTTTTGCAGATCTTCTGATTATTATCATTGTCTCTCCAAATAGCTACAAAGGAAGGACAGAAGAAGACTGTCTTTTAAAAAAAATAAATAAATAAACTTTTGTATGTGGTTGTCTACAAGAGGCTAGCCTCCTCATCATGTAGGTTTAAGTAGTATGATAAAGCACATGTGGAATTGATTGTGAGTTTTCAGTCTCTGTATTCTCAGAATCTCTCTCTCCTCTAGAAACACATTCGTAGCTACCAGTAGGTTTTTGTATTTCTTAATTGTGCCCTCTGCCCTTTCAGGAGCTTTATGTAACACACCTTGGGCCCTCAGATTACAGAGCGTTTGTTAATTCATCCATCCCTCCACGTACCCATCCATCCCTCATCCCATTCATACACTGAGCAATCAGGCAGCACCAGTGTTCTGCACACTCAATATAAACAGGAATCTTGAATTATTTGTGAAACCCATGTGCCCTTTAAGAATATAGTTGCATCATCAAAGAGTAATTAGAAGAGAGGAATCCTGTTTGAATACTAACACTGTTGACTCCGTTGACATTTTTGGTATAAATTATTAGAATTCTGTGTTCAGTGGGGATGCCTTGCGAGTTGGTGTTAGTAAAGGATCTTACAGATGTACCCATATTCTTTCACTCTGTGACACCTTATAAGGCAGGTCTAGGTGGGTTTACTCAAATCTCAATGTGTTTTCTCTTTGGGCAGTATACTGTCTTGCCCTTGATCCTGTTCCTTTTCAGGCGGGATTAAACCTGATGAAGTAGGAGAATAGAGGAGACTTTTACTTCCCCTAGAAGTCAACATTTTCCTTAGAAAAATGTTTTTGAAATATTCATGTTGAAATGAAAGAAACTATGAACACAAATTGCTGAAATTTTTCAATGTTTGTTGCTCTGCTGTATATTATAATGAGTTAAATTACATGTGTTTATCTATTTATATTCATCTAATATTTCTGGAACTTCTGTAAAGGACCCAATGTGATTTATTTAGCTAGAATAGTGACTACACGTGTAGATCTCTATATAAAAAGGGATGATTAAGAATTTTTCATTTGAAAGATTTTCATTTGCAATTTTTCTACTCATTAGGTGGCAATTAGGGGGCAGATGTAAATAGCGAATTATTCATTCAGCAAATAAATTGATGTCTGCTGTGTGCCCAACTCCTTTGAGTTGGAATCACCACCATGGCAACTATAAATAAGATTCAGTTGGTCCCACATGGGTTGTCATGAAGAACCTAGTCAATGCCCCAGCTAAAATTTCTGTTTACAGTGCAATTACAAGCAAGCTGAGAAGACAGTCCCCCAAATTATATGGAGCCTAACCTAAAATAATTGTTTGGGGTGATACAAAAGCTTCCTTAGTAGCTAATCATCTTTCGCCTTTGAAAAGATTTAGAATTAAGTAGAGAAATGCTTGGCTGCCCTCTTCACTGTGTATGATTACTGACCAGATTTTTTATTTTCATTTTGATGTAGATTTCTATGGAACATGAGACTCCTTGTCAAGCACTGGCGATTGTGAATGCCACAGCCCAGAATGTTTTCTGAGTTGTTGTGGTTTAGTCACCAAGTTTTGTCTGACTCTGTGCGACAGGCTCCCATCTATGGAATTTCCTAGGCAAGAGGACTGGAGTGCGTTGCCACTTCCTTCTCCAGGGGGTCTTCCCAACCCAGGAATCGAACCTGCGTCTCCTGCACTGGCAGGCGGATTCTTTACTACTGGGTCACCAGGGAAGCCTTTTTTGAGTTACCTCCTTCCAATAAAATAGGCTTTCTGTGGGGCACCTAATGAGCAGTGATAGAATACATAAGGATGGATGAAAACAGTCTTATTTTCTTAAACCTTGAAAGCTGATTTGCATCGCTTCATGTTTGTTTGGTTGGCTTCTTCCCTGATTACTTGTGCTTCAGGTTCTCTTTGACAGCAAATGACTCAGGTTGACACTGACTTTGCTTAGAGGACACACTAAATCTTGGGACAAAATCCAAATGTCAGAATTTGAAACTAGAGTGTTGCTTTTTGATATTGACAGAATTGACTAAGCATACAAATTCTAAATTGCAAGTATAAATCAAGTAATTGTAGCAATAATACATGGGCTTCTTTTCTGTCAGGTTGGCCCAAATCGATAACCACAAACCATTTATCTAAGATAACGCTCCTACCTGAGCCCTGATAGCCTCATTCATAACGCCCGTAAGTAAGCTGTCCACCCCAGGATAGTGACTGTCCTCTCTGTATTGACCCTTTATCACTTTATTTTGAACAGACAAGGTCTCAGACCCACTGCCATTTTAAGTGTGACCTGGGGGAGAAAACACTGGCCTTCCTGAATTGCACAAGACCCAGAACCACCCTCTGGTTTGGATGCCTTTATTTTAAAACAATAAACCCATTCATTGGGAAGATGATCTTGGACTCCGGCTTATAAGGACTGTCAGGCACATAGATGAAAGGAACAGATAATGGTCCCGGGACTCTCAGCTACCCAGACTTCCAGGGTCACCTCTGCAGCCAGAGATGCCGTGGTTCCTCCTCCGCCGATTATGAGAAAGCCGATCAAAAAAAGTTTTGCACATAAATGTGTAACAAAAGTGCCAAGACTTGGATAGAGAAGATATACATGAACCTCAGAATAAATGCTAGCAGTACCACTACATCTGTGACCTTTTACTTCTTATAAATCTGAACCATTAAATGTCCCACCCCTGCCAGCAAGTCCCTGGTGGCTCAGATGGTAAAGAATCTGCCTGCAGTGCAGGAGACCCAGGTTCGATCCCTGGGTCAGGAAGATCCCCTGGAGAAGGGAATGGCAACTTACTCCAGTATTCTTGCCTGGAGAATCCCATGGACAGAGGAGCCTGGTAGCCTACAGTTCCATGGGACCTCAAAGAGCTGGACATGACTGAGCGACTAACCTTTTCAGTTTGCCAGCAAATCAGCATTTGTTAAACCTGAGAGGTGGGTCCATGAGGACTTATTACCTTAGGCTCTGTATTTTCTGTGTATTAAAAATATTTCATTACACACACACACACACACACACACACACACACACACACACAGATGTGAAGAAGTAAAGAAAGAATGGTAGAGGAGTATTGAAGATTTTCCCAAATTGTTTTCCTTACAGGGGCCTTTTCTAAACTTAAGCCAGTGGAGAGAAGTTATTCTTATTGAAAATAAAATGTAAATTCATTTCTACTGAGTTCAGGTCTTGCAGGATTATGCCATTGGGAGTTTCGAAGTGAATTTTAGGTTTTAGCCACAGGACACCCTAGATGGAGCAAGTCATAGAGAGCTGACAAATTTAGACAACCAGGGAACACTGGTCAATGAACAGCGGTCCCTCCTCAGAGTGAAAGAGCCGCACTCCCTTACCTTCGCAGGGACCCTGAGCTGTCCTGGGAGCAGGTAAGAGGTTGCTATAGCAACAGCTCAGTGTGGGGTGAGAAGGGAAATGGGATTAAGGAAGGATATTTTCCTTCTCTGGTTCTTTCCATGAAGATCATTAAGAAGTCACCTGACCTGTGCTGGAAGAAAAGAAATCCTATGTAGCCTGCAGAGGGGGAAAAAAAGCCCACCTTGGCATCTGGGGAGGGGAGATGTCTGGCACTGCAGAGCCGTCTCCACACACGGCCAGGAATCGACTGTAGTGGGCTGGTTACTGTGGGCGGGGAGCGGGGCGGGGTTGATGGGGGGCGGGGTTGGATGGATGGATGGGGTGGGGATTCAGAGAACGGGAGCACCGCCTGCTGCGCACGCTTTGCCTCCCACAGGTCCCCACCATCTCCTGGCTCCCAATTCCCAGCGTAGGAGGAGGATGCAAATGCGATAAGGATAAATTGTTTCATCTGTGGAGAGCTTTAATTTGATAGAAGGAGGCTCATAAATCAGAGACAGACAAGAGGCTCCTTTACTTTAAAGTGTAGTTTGGGTTAACAAGGTTAAAAATAGGCTGCTCCAGGAACAAGTATGAATCCCTTCCTGACACCCCAGTGCACGTGATGTCCTAGTCCTGTACACTTCTAAGCGATGTCCAGGCTGGCTCAGCCACCGGGTCACCAAAATCGGGGTTCTTGCGGGGTTTTCCCCTCCTGGGGATGGTCAGCGTCCCCAGCCTGGCCCCTCTGGGTCACTGTGGTTTGGTGGGCGTCTTGCAGCTCCTCCAAATCACCCCTGGACTCCAAAAGCTCACCCAAAGCCCACGACCAAGGAATGGGCTTTGTGCTCGCCCTGGGTAGCCTCCAGCCCTGTCCCAGCTTCCGCAGCCCCCGGAGTTCTAAGTAACAACAAGGAGAGAGCTGGAGGCTGCCACCCCCAAGCCGCCCTTTGTTTGAGTGGCTGCCCTCCTGCACGGGTGCCTGCTTCCGGCTCTCCTTGAGAAGAGCTGCCTTCCTCCGGCCTCTGACCTTTCCCCCAGGCGGAGGAGCGCACCCCAGGTGAGGGTTGCTCTCCAGAGGGTCAGGGAAGCTAATGGGCTGATGGCAGAAGTCGGCTCAGCTAGCTTCTCACTGACTGATGGCGCTACCCGCCCGCCTGGAAGCAGGCTCCTGGGCTTCGGGCTGCAGGCATATGATTCTGCCGTGGTCACTGGGCTTCAGGGATGCTGTGCTCATCAGATGTTAGAGACGGGCAGAATGGGCAGCGCTGGTGGCCCTGCTCTGCTGTCGGCCACTGGGACCGCAGCCAGTGCACTCTAAGATGCTTTCAAGTCCAGGAAATGGGTACAGGAGCCTTCGATCCTGAAGGAAAGGTCATCTGCCTTTATTCCCATTCAGAAGTGTCCTCTTGGGAGGAGACAGGGGACATTGGCCCTAGGGTCTCAGCTCGCCCTTCAGAAAGCCTGTGTCTGCCCCCTGGACCTGGCAGCCTGTTGTCCTTGGGCCTCTAGTGACTTCAGGCGTTTGTCCTCACCATGTCCAACTCCTTGTGACCCCGTGGACTATAACCCACCAGGCTCCTCTGTCCATGGCATTCTCCAGGGAAGAATGCTGGAGTGGGTTGCCATTCCCTTCTCCAGGGTCTCTTCCTGACCCAGGGTTGGAACCCAAGTCTCCTGCATTGCAGGCAGATTCTTCACCACTGAGCCACCTGGGAAGCCCCTGGTAACTTCACTCAAGGCCAGATGCCCTCCCTCCCCCGTCTGTTCTAAGCACCAAGACTGCCGCTCCGTTTGAGTTTCATTGTCCTGTGATTCCGAGGCCAGGCAGCCCCCAGATGGGATCAGAGTTTGGTTTCCTGTCTGCTCAGGGTGAGGATGGTGCAGGTGGACATGTGCAGGCCTGTGGGGCTGAGGACATCGACCCTCCAGGATCATAGGTGAATGTAAGCACTAGCTGTGGTTTTTCCTGTGGTCATGTATGGATGTGAGAGTTGGACTGTGAAGATGGCTGAGCATCGAAGAATTGATGCTTTTGAACTGTGGTGTTGGAGAGGACTCTTGAGAGTCCCTTGGACTGCAAGGAGATCCAACCAGTCCATTCTGAAGGAGATCAACCCTGGGATTTCTTTGGAAGGAATGATGCTGAAGCTCCAATACTTTGGCCATCTGATGAGAAGAACTGAGTCACTGGAAAAGACCCTGATGCTGGGAAAGATTGAAGGCAGGAGGAGAAGGGGACGACAGAGGATGAAATGGTTGGATGGCGTCACTGACTCAATGCACATGAGTTTGAGCAAGCTCCGGGAGACAGTGAAGGACAGGGAAGCCTGGCGTGCCACAGTCCATGGGGTCACAAAGAGTGAGACACGACTTAGTGGCTGAACAGCAACAACCTAGAAATAAAATACAGCATTCCAAAGACCCTAATTAGCAAAGATCCTGCCAAGAATAGATGGAAATGCCAAATGAAGAGTTTTGTTTTCAGGCTTTTTAAAAAATAAAATAAATAACCATTACTTACCTTAGCAAAGCAAGAATAAATCCATTAAACTGATAACTTACACACGCCTCTGGCCAAAGCCCCAGAAGCCTTTTTCTAAAGCGATTGAAATGCAAAATAAATTACACATAAAGACTCTGCCCATACAGCATGCTAAGAGTGTTATTTCATCCATCAGTGGAACAAACATCCCTGCCTCCGCCACTACAGAGCAGCTCTCGCCCAGGGCTCGCCTGGGATCGGTAGCCCCGCTACCCACAGACAGGCCGAGCGCACTGAATTAGCCTCACAGGAGGATCTTGGCTTTTCAGAGCACAGCCTCACCACATCAATTAATATTTGTTGATTGAACGCCTGCTATACCTGTCCCGCCAGCCAGGGTGCCGCGAGGGCTTTGCAGAGCATGGCGAGCACTCAGCAAGCCGCTGGTTTAGAGTCGAAATAGAAAAGCAATGGGCCGAAGCAGAATGCTGTTCGCAAGCCCGCCGGGTCTGATGAACTTGAGGGTTTGTGCACAGAAAGGTGCGTTGCTGGAGGCAGGTGGCTTTGTTGCTTCAGCCAAGCACATTCTAGATCTTGGTCCTATTAATCAGAGAATGTGTCTTTGTAGCGGAGAGTCTTGTTTGAGTCACTCAGTTGTGTCCCACTCTCTGCAACCCCATGGGCTGTAATCTGCCCGGCTCCTCTGTCCGTGGGATTTTCCAGGAAAGAATCCTGGAGTGGGTTGCCATTGCCTCCTCCAGGGAATCTTCTTGATCCAGGGATCAAACCTGGGTTCCTGCACTGGCAGGCAGGTTCCTTACCACAGGGCCACCAGGGAAGCTCTTGGAGGGGAGTCTTAGCCGTCTCTTAAAATGATGTGACGAGTTGGCAGGCATAAGAGTTTCCTGTGAAAACTCAGTGACGGGAGGTGTCTGGAGCTGGAGCTCTGGCCTCCTGGGACCTTGGCAGTGGCGGGGGGGCGATAAGGTAGTGACAGCCCCCCGATGCCCTAACCACCCCATCGACACAGGCGTCATCCTCGGCTGCCGAACACCTAACAGGCACCTGTAGCTGGTGATTATACATTGGCTTGAACTCCACTGGCCTATGCCCCGACGAGTAATGCTGAAGAAGCTGCAGCTGAATGGTTCTATGAAGACCTACAAGACCTTCTAGAACTAACACCCAAAACAGATGTCCTTTACGTTATAGGGGACTGGAATGCAAAAGTAGGAAGTCAAGAAACACCTGGAGTAACAGGCAAATTTGGCCTTGGAATACAGAATGAAGCATGGAAAAGGCTAATAGAGTTTTGCCAAGAGAATGCACTCGTCATAGCAAACATCCTCTTCCAACAACACAAGGGAAGATGCTACACATGGACATCACCAGATGGTCGACACCAAAATCAGATTGATTGTAGTCTTTGCAGCCGAAGATGGAGAAGCTCTATACAGTCAGCAAAAACAAGACCAGGAACTGACTGTGGCTTAGAGCATGAACTCCTTATTGCCAGATTCAGACGTAAGTTGAAGAAAGTAGGGAAAACCACTAGACCATTCAGGTATGACCTAAATCAAATCCCTAATGATTATACACTTGAAGCAAGAAATAGATTTAAGGGACTAGATCTGACAGACAGAGTACCTGATGAACTATGGACAGAGGTTCATGACATTGTACAGGAGACAGGGAGCAAGACCATCCCTATGGAAAAGAAATGCAAAAAAGCAAAATGGCTGTCTGAGGAGGCCTTACAAATAGCTGTGAAAAGAAGGGAAGCGAAAAGCAAAGGAGAAAAGGAAAGACATACCCATTTGAATGCAGAGTTCCAAAGAATAGCAAGGAGAGATAAGAAAGCCTTCCTCAGTGATCAGTGCAAAGAAATAAAGGAAAAGAACAGAATGGAAAAGACTAGAGATCTCTTCAGAAAATTACAGATACCAAGGGAACATTTTATGCAAAGATAGGCACAATAAAGGACAGAAATGGTATGGACCTAACAGAAGCAGAAGATATTAAGAAAAGGTGGCAAGAATACACAGAAGAACTGTACAAAAAAGATCTTCACAACTCAGATAATCACGATGGTGTGATCACTCACCTAGAGCCAGATATCCTGGAATGTGAAGTCAAGTGGGCCTTAGAAAGCATCACTACAAACAGAGCTAGTGGAGGTGATGGAATTCCAGTGGAGCTATTTCAAATCCTAAAAGATGATGCTGTGAAAGTGCTGCACTCAATATGCCAGCAAATTTGGAAAACTCAGCAGTGGCCACAGGACTGGAAAAGGTCAGTTTTCATTCCAATCCCAAAGAAAGGCAATGCCAAAGAATGCTCAAACTACCACACAATTGCATTCATTTCACACGCTAGCAAAGTAATGCTCAAAATTCTCCAAGCCTGGCTTCAACAATATATGAACCGTGAACTTCCACATGTTCAAGCTGGATTTAGAAAAGGCAGAGGAACCATAGATCAAATTGCCAACCTCCGTTGAATCGTTGAAAAACCAAGAGTGTTCCAGAAAAAATGTCTACTTGTGCTTTATTGACTATGCCAAAGCCTTTGACTGTGTGGATCACCACAAACTGGAAAATTCTGAAGGAGATGGGAATACCAGACCACCTGACCTGCCTCCTGAGAAATCTGTATGCAGTTCAAGAAGTAACAGAACTGGACATGGAACAACAGACTGGTTCCAAATAGGAAAAGGAGTACGTCAAGGCTGTTTATTGTCACCCTACTTATTTAACTTATATGCAGAGTACATCATGAGAAATGCTGGACTGGAAGAAACACAAGCTGGAATCCAGATTGCCGGGAAAAATATCAATAACCTCAGATATGCAGGTGACACCACCCTTATGGCAGAAAGGGAAGAGGAACTAAAGAGCCTCTTGATGAAAGTGAAAGAGGAGAGTGAAAAAGCTGGCTTAAAGCTCAACATTCAGAAAACTAAGATCATGGCATCCAGTCCCATCACTTCATGGGAAATAGATGGGGAAACAGTGGAAACAGTGACAGAATTTATTTGAGGTGCTCCAAAATCACTGCAGATGGTGATTGCAGCCACGAAATTAAAAGACGCTTACTCCTTGGAAGAAAAGTTTTGACCAACCTAGATAGCATATTCCAAAGCAGAGACATTACTTTGCCAACAAAGGTCCGTCTAGTCAAGGCTATGGTTTTTCCAGTAGTCATGTATGGATGTGTGAGTTGGACCATAAAGAAAGCTGAGCACCAAAGAATTGATGCTTTTGAACTGTGGTGTTGGAGAAGACTCTTGAGAGTCCCTTAGACAGCAAGGAGATCCAACCAGTCAATCCTAAAGGAAATCAGTTCTGAATATTCATTGGAAGGCCTAATGCTGAAGCTGAAACTCCATTACTTTGGCCACCTGATGAGAAGAAATGATTCATTGGAAAAGACCCTGATGCTGGGAAAGCTTGAAGGCAGGAAGAGAAGGGGATGACAAAGGATGAGATGGTTGGATGGCATCACCGACTCAATGGACATGGGTTTGAGTAAGCACCGGGAATTGGTGATGGACAGGCAGGCCTGAGCGTGCTACAGTCTGTGGGGTCTCAAAGAGTTGCACATGACTGAGTGACTGAGCTGAACTGAACTCCATACAAATCAAACATCAGCAGATCATGAATATCAGCGTCTTTACGTTTGTCATGGAAAGCTCAGGATCTTTAGTGACACAATCAGTGCGTTCATTACTCCAGCTGAAGGCCACTAAGAAAGGGGTGAAAGTCGCTCAGTCGTGTCCGACTCTTTGTGACCCCACGGCCTATACAGTCCATGGGATTCTCCAGGCCAAAATACTGGAGTGGGTAGCCTCTTCCTTCTCTACGGGATCTTCCTGACCTAGGGATTAAAACCCAGGTCTCCCGCATTGCAGGCAGATTCTTTACCAGCTGAGCCACCAGGGAAGCGGGTGCCTAACAGCAAATGCTCAGCTTGCTCCACTCTTTCCATTAATCCTTGACCTGGCCTCTCTGGAATTTCAGCTTAGTTGTGAGTCATTTTAATAGCCGGAGCACTTTTTCTTTTTTCCACTTCAAAAGTAATGCCAACGGAACATCACCCTGCAGATTGTGAAGGATTTTTTTTATTTTTGGTTATGACCATTTTTTAAAGCTGATTGTTCAGTGTTTACCCACCACTCTCTGCACTGATTCCTTATGATTAATAACCTATCTAGTGAGACTTCTGAATCTGCTGTCAGATTTCCTTTATTAGGACGTTAGGAAGTCGAGTACAATACTGAGCTTTATCTACAAGGGGGCATCTCATGATGACCATTCAGAGGTTCCCTCACCCAGTCGCAGTTGTTAGTGGCATTAAACTCTGCGGCTGTAATTTATCCATCATCTAGCCAGTTCCACCCTCTGCCTTGGGGATGCACATTACCCAAATAGAAAACCCCAGGTTTGGGGACCTCAGCCCCCTGATTCAAAACGTCCCTCATCTTAACTTTTGGCAGGCCAGTGAACCTTCCTGAACCCCAAATTCCTTCTCTCTAAAACAGAGATAGGGGCTTCCCAGGTGGCGCTTTTAGTAACGAACCCACATGCCAATGCAGGAGACACAAGAGACTCGGGTTTGATCCCTGGGTCAGGAAGAATCCCTGGAATAGGAAGTGGCAACCCACTCCAGTATTTTTGCCTGGAAGATTCCATGCGCAGAGGAGCCTGGTGGGCTACAGAGCTGCAAAGAGTCAGACCCAACTGAGTGATTGAGCACAGCACAAAATAGAGATAATAATAACTAATTAGCATCGTTCCATTTGCCGTCAACAGCAAATGAGAGTTTCTATTCAATGGGAACAGAGAAGTCCACAAATGTCAGGTTCAGGGATTGTCGTCTCCAGAATTCAGGTAGGAGAACCTTCCTATCCCACTCTCCCAAATCTTCTCTCTAAGCATCCATCCCTGCTGTCACCATTTCAGCAAATTTGTCTCAAGGCCTAAGTGGCTGTTTATACGTATGTGGGACTGAGGGATGAACAGCTACCTCCCAGGCCACATCCAAGCCGGCAAAAGCCACCCAGCTCCTGGCCACCAGCGGGTGACCTGGCGGTGCCCATGCTGCTCCTTTCCGCAGGAAAGCAAGTCCTCCCCTGCCCCCAGCGAGCCCAGGCCCTTGACGAGTGAGCCCGGGCCTTATTGCCTGATCTGCTGGGGTAGAAGTGAGTGGATGGATTTTCAAAACGATTAAGCCTAGGATCTTTTAAGTCATACTGACGAATGGTTTTGAATAAAGGCTATTTGTTATTATCACTAAAGTAAACCTTTTAAGGGATGGTAAGTAATAGCGTCTTAAATCTAGCCTTCAAGGGTAAGGACTTTAAACTCATTTCATGGTGTATTTTTTTTTTTTTTTGCACTAATCATTTCATGTTTTCACTTGTGGTAGGAGATAGAAAGACCCTTCAATGGATCTGAACTGAATTCTAAAGTGGAAAAAATAATTCCCCTTCAGTTTCAGGGATATTGAAGTTTACTTAAAGATGATTAAAAATCCTTCTGACAAGACTTTGAGAAGGTCTGTCTTCTGACTGCTGTAATTTTAAATAATTCAGAGCGAGCGTGGCACATGTATGTTTATTAAAGTAGGCATGAAAATGAAGCCGATCAGTGTAGCTGTATTATCTCACTGATTGTGTCTTGCATTGTCTCATAGGCTTTGTAGCGAGAATCAGAGACTTGGGGACTCTGGTTTCCCATTTGAGATGCTCCCAGGGATGTCTTTAGCAGACTCGAACCAGCCGAAGTCGCTGTTCATCCACTTCCATGGGAGGTCACTCCTCCCTGGGAGCATCTTTCCCAGAGTCAGGGCCAGAGGCCGGGAAGCAAGGCAGGAGATCCAGGGCTACGTGCTCAGCATCTCCCAGGCCCTGGAGGCCCCTGTGATTCTCAGGCAGCAGAGCCCGCCCTGGCTGATGCAGCCCACAGAACTGTGGGAAAGTGTCAGAGCCCTCAAGACCCTAGACCCTTTCTGGAATTCACACATCAATAAAATTGGGGAAAAGATGAACTGCTAAGCGAGGTTTCCCACCAAAGCCCAAAACAGATTAGTGCGTGCTTCCTCTGAAATCGGGTTGATGATGCCACAGGCCACTGCTTCCCTGGGCCTGAGCTCGCTTCCGTCTTCCTCACCGGCCCCATCCAGCCCCTTTCCCAAGCATTTCCCAAGCATTCCATGCCCTCACTGTTATATTGGTTTTGTGTGGCAGACAGGTCCTTTTGGAATTTGCTTGATTGACCCCCGAAAACCCGTGATGCTATTTAAGCTTTCAATTCAGAACCCCTCTGAGATGCCATTAGTTCAGGACACTTTGGTTAGGAAAACCCTGTACATCTATCTGTATCAGTGAGATTTTTCAAAAGCGGCTCCATCTTTCTTTTTGTCATTCAACTGACATTTCGGTCTTCAATTTTCCAGAGACACCATCAGTTCAGCCTCTTATTACATTAGCCTCTGATTTGTATTCGGCGAGGCGTCAGTCTTTCATATTCTGGAGGACAGAGAACCCAGGGAAAGCCCAGGGCCGTTCCCCTTTCTGGCCTGCAGGGCGGAGCGAGGTTAGGGAGCCATGGCGAGCTCAGGCAGCATGGCAAAGGCGTCTCAGGTTCTGAAAGGGCAGCGGAGACCCAGGCAGCCTCGGAAGGCGCTTCTGACAGATCAGCCGTGAGAGCTCAGCGCCTCACCACCGACCGCCCCCTTGTCTGTGGGGTGGATGCTGGACTTCCTTATTCCCGTCCAGTGACTCGGAAGCCCTTGTAAGGACCCTTAGGTCTGCAACTGTCTCTTTCCTGAGCGACTCTGTTTGTCTTCAGGTGGAGCCTGCGTGGTGGAGGCGATGGGGCAGCTTCCCAACCACAGCGTCAGGCCTGAGTGACCTCTGGGGCCAGACAGTTCTCTGTTTAGGGGACTGTTCTGCGCACTGCGGGATGTTTATCAGCACCCCTGGCCACTGCACTGGATGCCGGGAGCGCCCCTAGCTGTGAACCGAAACTGGCCCCCAGGCATTGTCAAGTGTCCCCTGGGGGTGGGAGGCACAATCGCCTCCAGGGAAGCTCGCAGGATGGTGCGTCCAGGCCCAAGATACATCCTGATGCTCAGCTATCCATGTGACTGTCTCGTGACCCAGTGACCTTGACCAAGTCTCTCCGAGCCCCTAGCATCGGCCTCAGGAGACGCCTGTAAGGAGAGGCCTAAACAGTGTGGGGGGGTTTTCGCGCTTGTCTACTGAAGCCGGATTTCCCACCATCTATTTTTCAGTTAGTGCTAAGAATTATGTTACAATGTGCAGTAAATAGTGCAAATCCAGCTTTTGTATCTGACTAGAGGTACACTTCTAGCCCTTTGGCACAGACTGGTTTAGTTCAGGGTAGATTTCACGCCCTTGGAGATCTCGCTCTGCCCCTGGGAGGGGAAGATGTTTGCCTTCAGGTGGTATCGCTTATGTGCTCCTTGCTGGCTGCTCCCAGGCAGCTAACAGCACCCAGATAATTACAGACGGAGCTGCCTTGGGGTTGGCAGCACAGCTGCAGGTGGCTGCACACTCTCCTTTATCCGTCCTATTTGCCTTCCCTGTATTTGCACGTCGATGTCTCCCGCAGCTGACACTTGTTCTTTAATTTTGTGATTCCCAAGCACTTTTCTGATGGCTCCACGCCTTCTAGAAAGACTCCCCGTCGGGCGAGACTCAGGCAGTCTCCTCTACCTCTGCCCTCTTTAGTTCTTCCCTGGTTTTGGAGGGAAGCCAGTGGTTGGGGACTCGCATCTGTTGTGGAGCCGTGAGTAATGAGTCATTGTTCTTCTGAGAAGCTCGGCGGCATCAGCTTCCCCTTCAGCTGCAACATTGCACGGGACCTCATTTCCTTTTTCTCCCTGTTACAGTATGTAACTGGGGCCCAGTTACAGTATGTCATAATGACAAGGGTCACCTTCTCTTCTGTCTCATAAGGTGAGACTGACCTTCCTTCCATCTCTGAAAGAAATACAGCTTCCAAAAAAAAAAAAAGTCTGTAGCAGTCAACTGCTGTAGCCTAATCGGAAATCACTAAAACAAAAGAACAGTTTCCATTTAAGAATTTAGTTCTAGTGCTGAGAGGATGCAGTATCTACCGTTTCATGCCTTTCCTGTGCTTATATTTCTCAAAATAAACAAGATGGCTGTGTCTGTCCTGGTTTCTGCAAAATGTGTATTAGCTGAATAAAATGTACATAGTTAATTTTGCTTTGCTAATGTACAGGCAGCATTGCTCAAAATAGCCATATTTATGATGCACAGAGTCGGACACGACTGAAGTGACTTAGCAGTAGCAGTAGCAATGTACAGGCAGCATTGCTCAAAATAGCCATATTTATGATGACCATCTAGATACCTGATATTTATACATCACTTTACAGTGGGGCTTCCCCGGTGGCACAGATGGTAAAGAATCTGCCTGCAATACAGGAGACCTGGGTTCGATCCCTGGGTTGGGAAGATCCCCTTGGAGAAGGGAATGGCAGCCCGCTCCAGTATTCTTGCCTGGCGGGCTACAATCCATGGGATCCCAAAGAGTCGGACATGACTGAGTGACTAACACTTTGCAGTTTAGCAATCCTTTGAAAACATCCATCATTTGTTTTTTTCTATGTTCTTTCTCTCTCGGTTTCTATACCTACCCTGCATTTGAACGTATCCTAGTCCCCTTTTTTCCCTTCCTGGGAGAATGACAGTAAGAAATTCTACACGTATAAAGTGTGCCTTCCACCCTGCGTGCTGTATATTAGGTTTAATGTGTTTCTCCACATTAGTGAGTTTGTAAGAAAGTAGAAACCCTGCCTGTTCTGTTCAGTGGTGAAATTCCAAGCACAGCCCACCTCCCTGTGTGGATGTTTAAGTGATGCGTTGCATGCTGTCCGCTGCACCCTGACTCAAAGAGCATTACATCCCTGCCTGAGACATCGCCACCCTGACTTCATGCCTCTTCATAGTTCTCTATTTAGAAGTATCTGGACAGACCAAGGCCCGTGAAATAACTTCGCCCATTACCGGAGGAATAAGCCCACGTTTACTGACCAAGTAGTCCCAGCAACCAGCATGGGGTAGTTATACTAGTGTTCCTTTGGGAGGGAAAGCATCTTTTATTTAATATTCATGTAACAACCACTTCCTGAACATGCTGTCAGATACAAACGATGCTTATTTCTGACCTACAGATGAGCTTAATTTAGATGAGGCGAGTAGACCTATGGCAACCCACTCCAGTATCCTTGCCTGGAAAATCTCATGGACAGAGGAGCCTGGTGGGCTGCAGTCCATGGGGTCGCAAAGATTCAGGCACAACTAAGCAACTAACACTGACTTACTTAGTAGACATAACGTTAATATTTTGAGGAAATCATTATTTTAGTTTTCATCTTGTTGACACATTAATATATGATGTCAGAACTACAATGCTTGTTTTTCACAGACAGACAATCCCAGTGCAGGTGTGTTACAGTCTTTGATGTTACTGATGTAAAAAGCCAAAGGAAGACCCTTTCCCAGGCGCCCCGTACTTCAGTTCCCAGAGCGTCCACTTGGCCAGTGTAGCTGCCTCAGCCGCTGTCAGTGACATCAGCACCACGGCCGCCACTGCCTCCAAGCTCACACGCCTCTGCCACGTGCCCTCCTAGCCCGAGGGCCCTAGAGACCACAGGCCCTGCCAAGGCTGACTCCACGTGGGCCCAAGTCCCCTCTCTCCCCAACACCTCTCCACGGCTAGTTTGGAGAGAGAGGCAAGGCCATTTCAGATGATGAAATTTGTTTTTACAGAGCTAGACATTTTCATGTGCAGAAGGCCTGAAGAACTGCTCCTGATCCAGGTGCCCCGGGCAGAGAGATACCCACAGGTGATCATCAGGGGATCAGGGACACTGAGAACCAGCTGGGGGTCAGGTTAGACCAGCTGTGGGCCTGACCCACTTTCCCACATAGCCTGATTCCTCCGATCTCCCTCACTTCCAAATCACAGCCATTCATCCAAACATCTCGTGGACGCTTCCTACCAAGAAGTCTGCTGCTGCTGCTCCTGCTGAGTCACTCAGTCATGACCTACTCTCTGCAACCCCATGGACTGTAGCCCACCAGGCTCCTCTGTCCTTGGGATTTGGAGTGGGTAGCCATACCCTCCTCACCAGGAAGTCACTGATCACCAAAAATGCAACCCTTCTAAGGAATGCTTGCAACCCTGAAAAGGCATTTCCTGTCCTTAAAAGAATGTCCACTTTGTACAGAGAGGGGTTAGGACGCTTCTAGAACATCATGGCTCTATGGATGCTCCTTCCTCTCCACTTCAGAGGACAAAACCTATGGATGCTGGAGCACACAGAACCCATCCTGCCCCCTGCCCTGCTCTCCGCCATCCACACAGGCACTGCAGGGAGGAGGGGCCCCGGCCCCTGCCCCCAGCACACCTCCACACACCAGCAACGGGAAGGTGATGCCTGGAGTTTTCATGGAGAGATGGGTTTCCTTTAAAAATAAATCCAGAAATACATTCATCTGCCTGGAAAAGTAACTATATTTTTCACTCCAGATTAATTTAAATATTGTTCCTGACACAGGAAGTGTAATACAGAAAAAAACAAAAGAACTCTGAAGCCAGAGAAATCTGGAAGGGTGTTCAGATTTCTGGAAGGGTTATGAACACGCTGAGACTTTGCTGGTCTCTCAACATCACTGAAACTCCCTTTCCTCAATGAAAAAAATGGGAATACCAATGAGGCCCATAGTGTTATCTAAAAGCAACACAGCTTAGGATAAAGAAGGTGTTTTATATCACATCACAACGTAACAATACTATTCAGCCGTAAAAAGAATGAAATCTTGCCGTTTTGCTGCAACATGGATAGACTTGTAGGGCATTATGCAAAGTGAAATAAGTCAGAGAAAGACGAATACTGTATGATATCACTTATATGTGGAGTCTAGAAACTGCAACAAAGGGTGAAAATAACAAAGAAGAAGCAGGCTCACAGAGGACGAAGCAGTGGTTACCAGTAGGGAGAGGGAAGGGGGAGGGTCTATACAGAGGTAGAGGATTAAGAGGTATAAACTATCCTTTGTAAACTACAAGGATATACTGTACAATCCAAGGATATAGCCAATATTTTATAAGAACTGTAAAAGGAGTATAATCTTTAAAAATTGTGAATTGCTATATTGTTCCCCTGTAACTTAAATAATATTTTACATCTGCTGTGCTTCAGTTTTTTTAAAACTCAAGAAAAGACAAGAAAATAAAAGTAACACTTTATTTTAAAAATTAATTTTTAGAAATAGTATTTCTAAACCTCTTTGTACAGAGTGGGAACTCAGCGCTGTTTATAAACCTACAGGAACAAAATTATTTCACTTACTTGCCTACTAATCGCTGGTGTTAGGGATTATCGCAAATCAGGCAGTGTGCCTGAAAAGCAGGGAGGGAGACGAACAAGGACGACCGCTCTGGGAATGTCTAGGTCGGTGGGAACGCAACCGCAGAGACCGTATATCCAGAAGGCAGCTTGTAAGATACGATCCCGCAACATCTTTTACTGGTGAAATAATCCCTCTTTTTCCCAAACCTTTGTATCCCACTCAGCTCACCTCTGTCACATGCAGCTGCACAGAAGTGCAGAAATTACTTCCTCCAGTTCCGTCTCATCCAGCCCTGTCAGGTCACATTAACCCAGTTACCGGTGGAACAAAAAAAAAATGCAGTTGGCCAAAGGTTATATTTCTTTGTCACAAGTGCAGGGGAGCGAGAGAATATTCCGGATGGAAGAATGGAAGGAGGAGGGCTGTCTGCACATGGCCCCTGGGAAGCCAGGCCTCATCCCAGGATCGCTCCCCAACCCTCCTCCCCACCGCAGAAACAGAGACGGCCCTACCCGCGGTGGGTGTTTGCCAGGCTCGTGGTTCTCTCTGTTTATACATTTTTTTATTGTTAAAGATGCATCTGTCAATGGGAAGCAAAATGCTACTGAATTTATCTCCACATGCCAAGCAATCTAAGAGGTGCTTGGAGGTTTTGTGTCTAATAACAGGTTCGCATTTTCAAAGAGCTCCCCGTTTCCGGGTCAGCAGGAGCCCTCAAGAGACAGGCTGAAAGTTGGCAAATCCTCACTTGGCAGGTGAGAATGCTAAGGTTCAGGGAGAGGTGACTGGCTCAGCAGATACACGGGCAGCAAAACACAGGCCCCACTGTGTGCATTCTAGAACAGTCTGTGTTACAGTTGTGTGCGGGCGCACTCCCCAGCCCCAGAGAGGCTGTGCCCCTGACAGATGGGGCCCAGTTCCTGTGGCTTCGAAGGCTCTGACACCAGAGGAAAGTGGGGGAGAAGCAGAAAAGCAGGGAGGCGCATACCAAGCAGCAGGCAGGGGCCAGCCCTGCGCCCTGCGCAGCAGACACTGCCCAGGATACCAGCAGGAGAGGAGAACACAGAAAATCCCAGGCAGACTGAGGAGAGCCTCTTGATGCCAGGGAGAGAGGAGAGCGAAAAAGCTGGCTTAAAACCCAACATTCAGAAAACGAAGATCGTGGCATCCAATCCCATCACTTCATGGGAAATAGATGGGGAAACAATGGAAACAGTGACCGACTTTATTTATGGGGGCTCCCAAATCACTGCAGATGGTAACTGCATCCATGATAAAAGATGCTTGCTGCTTGGAAGAAAAGCCATGGCCAACCTAGACAGCATAGTAAAAAGCAGAGACATTACTTTACTAACAAAGGTCCACCTAGTCAAAGCTATAGTTTTTCCAGTGGTCATGTATGGATGTGAGGATTGGACCATAAATAAAGCTGAGTACAGAATAGTTGATGCTTTTGAACTGTGGTGTTGGAGAAGGCTCTTGAGACCATCTTGGACTGCAAGGAGATCCAAGCAGTCCATCCTAAAGGAAATCAGTCATGAATATTCATTGGAAGGACTGATGCTGAGGCTGAAACTCCAATACTTTGACCACCTCATGCGAAGAGTTGACTCATTGGAAAAGACTCTGATGCTGGGAGGGATTGGGGGCAGGAGGAGAAGGGGACGACAGAGGATGAGATGGCTGGATGGCATCACTGACTCAATGGACATGAGTTTGAGTAAGCTCTGGGAGTTGGTGATGGACAGGGAGGCCTGGTGTGCTGCAGTCCATGGGGTCACAAAGAGTCGGATACGACTGAACAACTGAACTGAAGTCATCTTCCAATGATATATGGCCATTCTCAGCTGAAATAGCAGACTAGCACCATCCCTTGAGCAAAACAGCAAGTGGAGAGATTTATTTACGAAATAGTGCAAAATGGTAACGTCCAAATTGCTTTCCCTGTATACCCCCAAAGGGGCTTGCCTGGTGGCTCAGGCAGTGAAGAATCTGCCTGCAATACAGGAGACCTGGGTTCCATCCCTGTGTCGGGAAGACCCCCTGGAGGAGGACATGGCTACCCACTCCTGTATTCTTGCCTGGAGAATCCCATAAACAGAGGAGCCTGGCAGCATCACAGAGAGTCGGCTATACCCCCAAACCACATTTTAAAAACCATATACCTCCTCACAAGTGTTTTAATTGATCTATAAAATTGTTCCTAAGTATAAATATGTGCAAAAAGTGAAATGGCTAGTTTTTCTTTTTAAGAAGTGAAATAGGACTCTTTTAAATGAATGAAGTAGATGCCACAAGTATAGGGATTTTATATTTACATCATTCAATTTATTTTTTTAATTAATTTGTTTACTTTAATTGGAGGCTAATTACTTTACAATATTGTAGTTTTTGCCATACACTGACATGAATCAGCCGTGTGTGTACACATCAAAGTCATTCATTTTCTAAATACATGAGCAGCTTTCTCTTTACCAATGGGGAGTTTGTGTCCTGTCTTTTACTGCTGGAATTTTCATTCCATTTCCCTCAGTCTCTGATGCAATTTGCTTTTGTGTTTAAAAATCCTTTATTGATCACCTAGTATGTATCTCTGTTACAAAATGTGTAATTTTTTTAATATTAACAGACATGAGTTTCTCAGTATTAATGTTTTCCAGTTATCATTAAAATGATTGATCTTATACAATTAATCAGAAGCAAAAATATATTACAAATGTTGTTGACTATTTGTTAAACAAGAAGTAAAATGTTGATGGTAATGCATGCCTTAATGAGATGTTATGAATATATTTTACTGGCTACTAGAATGAGGAGGGGTTCAATATGAATTCTTTCTCTTTAATTTTTATTAATATAAGAACTAAAGAACTTTGTTTCTATAATTAGGTTATAATGGAGGGCATCTTTTTCTAAGAATATAATTTCATTTTTTAAAAAATTCATTTGCAGTTATATGCCCAGAAATCACATAGTGGTCTATCATCAGAAGCTATTTAATTTTCAGAATTTTGGGAAGCAAGGAACTAGGCAAAAAAGGATTTATTTGTTGCCCAGTCAGTATGGTAATTTTTTTTTTTTCAGTTTCTGGGAAGTATACCAAAAAGGCTTTATGAAGCTCTAGCTAGTAACTATCAATTATACCTTTACTTTGTAAGTAAAGAAACCCTTTGTTTAATATATTTTTAAAATATTTTTAAAAGTTTAAATATCATTATTCCAATACACCTTTGCCAATAAAATATCTGTTAATAAAAGTAATCAGCAAGCTCAGTCCTCATCGTCAAACCAGTCAACAAAATCAGAACACCAGATTTATTTTTCAATGCAAGTAAATGTATGAATCTCAACAAATACTGTAAATGTCACTGAAAAACAGATATGCACCATGCAAGACGGTTATGAAAATCAGGGTTAAAATGATACAGAATCTATTTCATAATGTTTAAAAACAAAAATAAATCTCTCTCCTTGTGCTTAATATGTAATAAAATAATACTATATGTAGCTGAAATTATGTTATTTGGGAAGTAAGGATGGCCTGGAGACTTGCTGGTGCCTATTTGTGCATTTTTATATATTAAATGCATTCTGGCATTAGGTGTCTGTGAATAACTAAAGCAAGCATCATGTGCAATAATTCAGAAATGATTTTTATTAATGGTCAAAAGTTTTCTGCATAGTTAACGTAGAAGTATTTAAGTATGTGTGTGCATATATATAGAGAGAAAGATGTCTGACTCAGCAGCCAGCATATAATTTTAATTTTTGTTAATAGGAGGTGGAAATAGTAAACACTTTATAATATGAAATATGATGAGTATTGACTTTACTTGGAATAAATATTTCATTAGGTGATTTAAAATAATGTGGGCTTTAACTACCTTGTTAAATAATGCACACCAAACCTAAAAGGAACCACATAAAACTTTTATCGGCAGATTTGATCTAACACTCCATGTAAAAATTTGGTAGTCCCTAAAAATGTATGTTATGTTCAAGGGAATGAGCTACTTCAGTTGTTCAAAATGTCTTTCAGGTTGATTCTGCCCTAGGAATGGAGACTGGTGTTCACTCATTCGTGTCTGATTCTTTAGGACCCCGTGGACTGTGGCACACCAGGCCTCTCTGTCCTTTATATCTCCTGGAATTTCCTCAAACTCTTGTCCACTGAGTTGATGATGCCATCCAACCATCTCATCCTCTGTCACCCCACCTCTCCTCCTGCCCTCAATCAGTATCAGGGTCTTTTCCAGTGAGTTGACTCTTCCCATCAGGTGGCCAAAGTATTGGAGCTTCAGCTTCAGCATCAGTCCTTCCAATGAATACTCAGGACTGATTTCCTTTAGGATGGACTGGTTTAATCTCCTTGCAGTCCAAGGGACTCCCAAGAGTCTTCTCCAACACCACAGTTCAAAAGCATCAATTCTTTGGCTCTCAGGTTTCTTTATGGTCCAATTCTCACATCCATACATGACTACTGGAAAAACCATAGCCTTGACTATACAGATCTTTGTTGGCAAAGTGATGTCTCTGCTTTTTAATATACTGTCTAGGTTTGTCATAGCTTTCCTTCTAAGGAGCAAGTGTCTCCAAGTATTTGTTGTTTGCTTAGTCGCTCAGTCACGTCTGACTCTTTGCAACCCCATGGACTGCAGCACACCTAGCTTCTCTGGCCTTTACCATCTCCTGGAGCTTCCTCAAACTCATGTCCGTTGTATCGGTGATGCCATCCAACCATCTCGTCCTCTGTCGTCCCCTTCTCCTCCTGCCCTCAATCTTTCCCAGCGTCAGGGTCTTTTCCAGTGAGACTATTTTGGTGAAGGATGAGTCTTGCTTTTGTAAAATAGGAGGGCAGGGACGGTAGCCCTGCATCTCCACGTTGGCTTGATCCCTTCCTCATCACCACCTCTGCCTCCCGCTGCCCCACCCACATGATAGCACCAAGTGCACCGTTCCAGTGCGGTGACCTGCTTGCCTGTCCACACCTTACGACCAGCTCCTGAGGGCGGGAGCCTCGCCAGTCCTGTGTCCCACTGCCTCCCAGCAGGCAGCCCTGCACCTGGCGCATACCACACACTTGATGGGTATTTGTTGGGTGAGTTAATAAGAGAATAAAGCTTAAAATTTATTCATTAAAGGAGCAAGAATATGAATGTTTTATCTTATAGCCTATTCAGTATAACCTGGTGATTAGAGCATGCTCATTAAAGGAAAGGTGCCTAACTCAAGGCGCGTTCAAGGTCAGCCAGGATGCCATCTGCTGGTCTTCTAAGAGGAGTATCACTTAAGGTACACCTTAAGTGACATCTTGGGCATGAACAATGCTTCTTCCTTCTCGAGCCAGCTCCCCTGAGTGGGTCTGCTGGTCTTCCAGTCTTAAGGCAAAAGTGTACACCTAGCCCTCAGGAAGAAGGCACCCAAGCTGTGGGTCAGCAGCGCTAGGGACGTGGTCAGCAATACCCACAGAATAACCATGTGGGGCTCACACAGTCATCGACCTGGGAGGACCTGGCTTTAAACACACGTGTGCGCACACACACACACACACACACTCACACACACACCCATGCAGACAAGAAGATGGAGATTTTTCAAAGGTAGAAGAGCTCAGGCAGGAAAATAAAAGAGAAAAACTATGAATATATGCTTTTTGTCATGAACCTTATTCAGTTCAGTTCAGTTCAGTCGCTCAGTCGTGTCCTACTCTTTGCGACCCCATGAATTGCAGCACGCCAGGCCTCCCTGTTCATCACCATCTCCCGGAGTTCACTCAGACTCACGTCCATCGAGTCCGTGATGCCATCCAACCATCTCATCCTGGGTCGTCCCCTTCTCCTCCTGCCCCCAGTCTCTCCCAGCATCAGAGTCTTTTCCAATGAGTCAACTCTTCATATGAGGTGTCCAAAGTACTGGAGCTTCAGCTTTAGCATCATTCCTTCCAAAGAAATCCCAGGGTTGGTCTCCTTCAGAATGGACTAGTTGGATCTCCTTGCAGTCCAAGAGACCCTCAAGAGTCTTCTCCAACACCACAGTTCAAACGCATCAATTCTTTGGTGCTCAGCCTTCTTCACAGTCCAACTCTCACATCCATACATGACCACAGGAAAAACCATAGCCTTGACTAGACGGACCTTAGTCAGCAAAGTAATGTCTCTGCTTTTGAATATACTATCTAGCTTGGTCATAACTTTTCTTCCAAGGAGTAAGCGTCTTTTAATTTCATGGCTGCAATCACCATCTGCAGTGATTCTGGAGCCCCAAAAAATAAAGTCTGACACTGTTTCTACTGTTTCCCCATCTATTTCCCATGAAGTGATGGGATCAGATGCCATGATCTTCGTTTTCTGAATGTTGAGCTTTAAGCCAACTTTTTCACTCTCCTCTTTCACTTTCATCAGGAGGCTTTTTAGTTCCTCTTCACTTTCTACCATAAGGGTGGTGTCATCCGCATATCTGAGGTTATTGATATTTCTCCCGGCAATCTTGATTCCAGCTTGTGTTTCTTCCAGTCCAGCGTTTCTCATGATGACTCTGCATAGAAGTTAAATAAGCAGGGTGACAATATACAGCCTTGACGTACTCCTTTTCCTATTTGGAACCAGTCTGTTATTCCATGTCCAGTTCTAACTGTTGCTTCCTAACCTGCATACAGATTTCTCAAGAGGCAATAATAAGTGAACCTTATTAGACTATGTGAATTGCTGATTCTTGAGCCAGGCAGTAACCGTTGACAAAGAATCACCCTGAGACACGTGGAAAAGCACTCGCAGAGTAGAGCAAACCCTCCAAACGATCACAGGCCACAGGGCAACACACTCAGAAACACAGGAAGCATCGGCAGGATTTCTGGCTGTTGCCCTGAGAGTGGTCGCCTGCAGTGGCTCCCTGTGACACCCGGGGGCTGACAAAGGCGCAGAGCCCAGGGATGCCCCCTCCTCTGGGCGCGGCACCCAGCCAACCCCGCCCCTGCCCTCCATCACACCAGAAACTGACACTTCTACCCTTCTCAGAGCTGGGTGCCATCCGGGCAGGACCGTCTGTCAGGGGAAGAGCTGGAGTCCTTGGAGAAGAGGGTGACTTCTTTTAGGTCAGTTATTAATGTACCTCATTCAGCATGTGAGTAAAAGAGAGAGCCTGGCGTGTGTTGCACCGGGACTGAGGCTTGCAGCTTTGAGGAAACGCTCCCCACAGTGAACGCGCCCGCGTATGCAGTGTGATGTAATGCAAAGCGTCACTCCCAGGTGAGCCTGCGTCCAGACACCCGATATGCAAGCCACATTGGGGCCACCAGCACACCCGCTTCTGCAGGACACTCTGAGCTCATCCCTCAAACCAAAACTTCTCTCCAGCGGGGGGATCTCTGCTTTTTAGATGTACTCACAAGATTTATTTTGGTCTCAGATCGTGCCTAGACAGAAATGGTCTGCTCGAAATATCAGAGAAGCGAAAACAAGTTACTGATACAAAGCGTGTGTAAATCTGTGCTTTGGGAGTGAAATGGGGAGTCTGACAAGAGCCTGATAATTTATCCTTCTTCCTTCATACTTCTTAAATGAGGCTGTTATGGAGGACTTGATTTGAATACCTCCAGTCCCACCAAATGCCTAAATGTAGAAAACAGCAGAAGCAGAGAAACTTTATCCTAAGACAGAGATAGAGAAGATGAATAGATGAGAGATGGTAGATTCATATAAATTTTAATGGTATGTCCATGGTTCAAAGCATCACGAAGTTGTGTTTCACTCTCGCATTTCAGATTTTACATAATAATTGCTGATTATTAGGAACTCGGACAAGAGATAGACTTATGATGTTGCTGAATGAATTTAGTGGCTTGTCAGTAACTCAGAAGAACAGTAAAATTCTTGAGGCAGTCCTATCTGAATTCTCAACCCAAATTCTATAAACTGTGATCTTGGGTGAACTATCCAGCTTCTATATTCCTCAGTTTCCTCAACTGGAAATGCAGACAATATTAGTTTTAATACCTGCATGTTAGAGGTTTTTCTTGTTGTCCAGTCATTAGGTCACGTCCATCTCTATATGACCCCATGGACTGCAGCACACCAAGCTTCCCTGTCCTTCACCATCTCCCGGAGTTTGCTCAAACTCATTTCCATTGAGTCGGTGATGCCATCCAATCACCTCATCCTCTGTCGTCCCCTTCTCCCCCTGCCTTCAGTCTTTCCCAGCATCAGGGTCTTTTCCAGTGAGTCAGCTCTTCCCATCAGGTGGCCAAAGTATTGGAGTTTCAGCTTCAGTATCCGTCCTTTCAATGAATATTCAGAACTGATTTCCTTCAGAATGGACGGGTTGGATCTTGTTGCAGTCCAAGGGACTCTCAAGAGTCTTCTCCAACACCACAGGTCAAAAGCATCAATTCTTCGGCACTCAATTCTTTATAGTCCAACTCTCGCATCCATACATGACTACTGGGAAAACCATAGCTTTGACTAGATGGACCTTTGTTGGCAAAGGAATGTCTCTGCTTTTTAATATGTTGTCTAGGTTGGTCATAGCTTTCCTTCCAAGGAGCAAACATCTTTTAATTCCATGACTGTACTCACCTCCCGCAGCGATTTTGGAGCCCAGGCAAATGAAATCTATCACTGCTTCCGTATTTTCTCCTTCTATTTGCCATGAAGTGATGGGACCGGATGCCGTGAGCTTAAGTTTTATGAGTGTTGTTTCGAGCCTGCTTTTTCACTCTCCCCCTTCACCCTCAAAAGAGGCTCTTTAGTTCCTCTTCAGTTTTTGTCATTAGAGTGGTATCATCTGCATATCTGAGGATTCAACAAGATAGTTTGTTTAAAGCCCTATTATATGTCGGCTCCGTGACAATGTGTAATAACAATGACTAAGGTACTTGAGCACCTCACCTTGGAGATTCAGAGGCAGCAGACATTTTGTTTCCCTTCTTCTTAATTAACAATCTCTTCTCCTCTTCCTCTTTTTGTTTTATTTATCCATTTTTTCCCTCCGGGCTCACATTAGCTTTACATTCCTACAGTTCTGTGCTCAAACTTTCCATTAATTAACTGGATGGCTATCACTCCTCCTTAGTAGTCCCCCTTAACATTCAACATCCAAAACCAGGCTTGAAACACATCGCTGTCTCTACTCCCACCTCGGGAGCTGACATGGGACTTGTCTTAGAAGGATGGTGGGACAGACCACTATACCTCATGGAAATCAGGGGCGGGATTCATGAGCTGGCAATGGGTCTAATCTGTTGTACATCAGACTGTGTTTTACAAAGCATGAAACTGTGAGCAATTGGACCCAATTACTCTCCTTGTAATTCTCTATGAACCTGATCACCCTCAAATGCCACTGCAATCTTGACTCCCAGGAGAAAACACCTCACTGGAGAGCTGTGAGCTGCCTTTGGTGTGTTTGATGGGGAGCAGCCTTGGGCCTTGGGCCTTGATCTGGTGCATCAAAGATGGAAAGTGAATAGGCTGAGGGCTCTGATCTCAAGAGAGAGGGCGATGAGGAACTTTGAGACCAGCCGTGGATACACATTGAACACAAGCCTAAGCCGCCTCTCCCGGCAGCTCACCCGATGCTTCTTCCATCAGCCTCCTCAGGAGGCACCATGGTGGACAGGGCCAACAAGCATTGTAAACTTTCATCTTGGGTGTAAACGTATGTGGCGATACCGTTTTAATGTAGCGGTCACATTGCAGAGGCCACACTTTGATGCGGGGCAGAGCGAAGTCATGGAACACAGACTCTCAGTGTCACCTCTCCGGCCTCTGTTCTCTGACACAGTTCAGTGGAAAGACGCTGGCTTCTATAGCCAGCGCAGCCGATGCTTGAATCCCAGCTGCTCTGCCACCTACTAGCGATGTAAAGTAGTTACACTAACCACTCTGCAATGCAGTTTCCTCCATGGTAAGGAGTCTGTGCGTGCATGTGTGTGCACGCCAGAGAGACAGAGAGAGAAATGCCCAGCTCAGTACTTAAGTGCTCGATAAACATTGGTTTCTCCATAGAAATTCACAGAAATAGAAGAAATCCCCAGGCATCACTTACTTAACACTTGCCTTTGATGAAGCTGCAAATTCACTGTTACTTTTCTCAGTCATCATTGTTGCTTAGTCACTAAGTTGTGTCCGATTCTTTGCGACCCTATGGACTGTACAGGCTCCTCTGTCCATGGGATTTCCCAGGCAAGAATACTGGAGTGGATGGCCATTTCTTTCTCCAGAGGATCTTCCTGACCCAGGGATCGAACCCTGGTCTCCTGCACTGCAGGCAAGATTCTTTACCATCTGAACCACCAGGGAAGCCCAATATTCATTCATAGATACCTTAATTCCTCCCACACTTGATTATTCTCAGCGGACCTGTCTAAATCCTCTCCAAATTCTCCACTCCCCTTGTTGGGACGAGATGTGACCTTGGGCTGGAACTACCGTCTGAGGTTAAGTAAATAACTGCAGGCTGGTTCCCACTCACGGGACCCCAATCCACACACTCTCTTTATGTGTTCTCAAAAACACCTTTGGCTCATGCACATCTAGTCTGTAGACTCTTTTTTAAAAAACCCACAAACTTAATCATGAAAATTGAATTCATTCATTCAGCTGATATTGATTCAGCACTGCCTATCTATGTAATTTTCTAGCCAATAGATATACAGTTATAAAACACAGAGTGCCTGCCCTCCTGCAGACAAGTGGTGGCAGGTGAAGTCCTCTGAGGGGTCACACAGGATGCAGCGAGAGAGACTGGTGCGCGGCGGGGAGGGGGGTGGGGTCTGCTCCAATGAGAGTGCTCAGAGAAGGCATCTCTAAAGAGGCAACTTGAGAATGAGGCCAGGAAACCTGAAAAACCCCAGCCTGGGATTGACAGGGAATCCAAATCTATCGATGTTTTATTTGCTGTTGGCCCCAAATCAAGGCCTTTTAAGATGTACTTTGTCATCCTCATTCTAGAGCTTGACAAACACAGACTATCCCCATTCAGGTTAAGTATTCTTCACACATGGATAAGCATGCATGCCTGTGCGCTAACTTGCTTCAGTCGTGTCTGACTCTGGGCAACTATATGGACTGTAGCCCGCGAGGCTCCTCTGTCCATGGGATTCTCCAGGCAAGAACACTGGAGTGGGTTGCCATGCCCTCCTCAGGGGATCTTCCTGACCCAGGGATGGAACCCCGTGTCTCTTACATATCATGTATTAGCATGTGAGGGCTTCCCTGGTGGCTCAGCTGGTGAGGAATCCGCCTGCAATGTGGGAGACCTGGGTTCGATCCCTGGGTTGGGAAGATCCCCTGGAGAAGGGAAAGGCTAACCACTCCATTATCCTGACCTAGAGAATTCCATGGACGGTATAGTTCACGGGGTTGCAAAGAGTCAGACACAACTGAGCGACTTTCACTGTCGCTTTCTTTACCACTAGCGCCACCTGCTGCTGCTAAGTCGCTTCAGTCCTGTCCGACTCTGCGACCCCAGAGACGGCAGCCCACCAGGCTCCCCTATCCCTGGGATTCTCCAGGCAAGAACACTGGAGTGGGTTGCCATTTCCACCTAGGAAGCCCAGATAAGTGTACAAGGTCTGCCAAGTAAAACTCAGATGGTTGCTCTGCTCACTAAAGGCGAGTCCTCTCCTCTCTGCTCACTAGTGAGCTGGGAGTCCCACAGCGTCTGTCAGCTCTAAATGCTGACACCCTGCACGTGAGACAGCGAGGTGAGGGCATGAGCATGGCCCTTCAGGTGCTGGATGAGAAAGATGGACTCTGAGGCCCCACTGTGCATTCGGCGGCCACACCTTCCCAGGTGAGGAAGGCAAGCCAGACCCGTGCCCGCATGTGATGAGTTGAGGATGCTGGTGTCCCCGAGCCCGTTGCAGCCGTCAGGGCCATCCTGAGAGTGCCGCTCTCTTGACGGATCGAGGTCAGTGCACTTTTCACTTAACATGATACTGAGAAGTGAGTGGATTTATAGGAAATATAAATGCTTTCTAAAAGCCTCAGACAAAATGTCTGATCGCAAGCCCACCTTGTCTCATATTTTGGTCCACGGGCTGTGAGTGATGTGGCAACTGATGCCTGCTACACTGAGAGAGGGCCGTTGCTGGCATCATCCCCCTTTATTTATGGGCGTCTGGAACACAAGGCCAGAGCATGACTCCTCGTTTAGAAATTACCAGTCTAGAGGAAGAAGCCGACATAAAAATACGTCATTTGCCTCCAGGACTTTTTTTTTTTCCCCCCTTCTTTCTTCTCCTTAAATTTCTTCCTCTGCCTTAGTTCTTTGAATATAGAGAAAGGAATAAAGAAACAAGGAGATGGAGTATAAACAGAAGAGCGACATAGAAGAATGCAGATATTAGTCCAATAAAGAAAGAAAGGCATAAAGTTTCTTGGAATTTTATTTTTGTTTTCCTGTTTTTTTTTTTGTTGTTTTGGGTTGCTGTTGTTTTCACCTTCAACTGCTGAAATAAGTTGGAATCGCTGCTTGTTATCTTTACTGTGGATCCCTCACTAGTTATCACAAATGATTTCTTGCAGTAAAACCTAAAGGTATGTTTCTTCACCGTGCATGTTTCCACAGTGCCGTCTATTAATGGTAGCCCTATATTAAGGGTCCAAAGAATCTGGCATTATTTTTTACCAAAACTCTTTACTTCTAAAATTCACTAAATTCTAATTCTTTGTCCATTATCATATCCACTCTTTTGGCTGAGAATATATCAAAAATCTTTTCACCACCACTGATATTAAATCTGACTCATGTACTGAATCCAGAATAAACCAGATCATCTATAATTTCAAAAAAACATATTTCAAAATGTTAGCACACTTCTCTACTCTTTGTGTGATTTGTTCTGTGTAGACCCCGCACATAAATTCTTCTTAGGTTAATTTCATGCACCTTTCACTTTTTTTTTTTTTCTGATTATCTAATATGGTTCCTGTAGAGAAGTGTACAACAACCAGCTTTGGAAACAGGACCGAGGGGTAACTGTAGCCTTCTCCTGTGATCTCAGAGGTCTTCCATGTTCCTTTGTTAAGGAAAAGGGAATGTCATCCGTAGAACTTACAGAGTACTCTCTAAGCACCCTCATGCTGATCCTTCTTAATTTTGAGTGAACGTAATTACTGTATGGGCTCAGGGCACTGGTTATGACCCAGAAAGTGGTTAAACTCCAGGCATAACTGCCAATACCTGACTCTTCTGACCACTTTTTATGCAAGTTTTCTACACCTACTAGCTCGTTGTTCAGAAAAGATTGATTATTTTTGCAATTTGAAGTATCTTCATATATGTCAAGAATTCAGTGCATTTAAGTGAGTGTTTAAGTGAACACTCAAGTGTCTGTGTGAGTGTTCAAAATCGCAGTGAGTAATGCCTTGACATTCCTGCTTGTGGTGTAAGAGAGCCCTCACCTTCCCCTGGGCTGCCTGCAGAGTAACGGCTCATCCGGCTGGATTTCCAGCTATTTCGTCTCATCATCACCCAAAGCAGAGGAGGCCCTTCTTTCTCTACGTGCTTTGCTTCCTCCAGTCACTCCCTTCAGTGGCTCAGGGACAAAATGAAAGCTAGAAAAGAACAGGCATTTCAGAAAAGCAGACTCAATAGGGTTGAGGAAAATCAAAAATACTATTTCACGTTTCTTGGTGTGGTAAAACAGAGATAACGTAAGGCTCAACACCTAGCACAGTGTGCAACGGTGGTGGCTGTCCTCATGGTTCAGGGCAGGGGTGAAACCCCACTCCCTTCCAGACTCTTCTGTCGCACTCCCTCTGGTGGTACACAGGGAGGGAACTCTGCTGTCCTTGGACTCAGACAGATATTGCTAATTCACCCTCACTTCCCAAGTGAAGGCCATTTGGCCATCTCTTCATTCCATCTTTTCTGCCTAAGACTTCAGATTTCTGAAAGGCCCCTTGTTGTTGTTGTTTAGTCGCTAAGTCGTGTCTGACTCTTTGCAACCCCATGGACTGTAGCCCACTAGGCTCCTCTATCCATGGGATTTCCCAGGCAAAAATACCGGAGTGGAGTGGGTTGCCATGTCCTTCTGCAGGGGATCTTCTCAACCCAGGGATCAAACTCGAATCCCTTGTGTCTGGGGCATTGGTAGGTGGATTCTTTACCACTGCACCACCTGGGAAGCCCAAAAATAGGTCTCTAAAAGGGGGGACTAAGTGAGACATGGGTACAAAGCATATGACTCCACGTCTAATGCATTATGCTCGTAAAGGATCACTGTTACTCTTTTTCATGACATACGTATTTATTGAGCACTGACTGTGCAAATATATAATTCTATACACCTGGTGTAAATAACGTGTTAGCATTTAAGATATTTTTAGAGACTTGCCTTAATGTTGGTATGTTGCGAAGTCGTGTCCAACTCTTTGCGACCCCATGAACTGCAATATGCCAAGATTCCCTGTTCACTCCCAGAGTTGCTCAAAATCATGTCTATTGAGTCAGTGATGCCATCCAACAATCTCATCTCTGTCATCCCTCTTCTCTTTCCGCCTTCAGTCTTTCCCAGCATCAGGGTCTTCCCCAGTGAGTCTGCTCTTTGCATCAGGTGGCCAAAGTATTCTAAGTACCTGTGATTTTGCGTGTGTTTCTAAGTAGGCAACAGTAAGTATCATTTTCTGATTCATGCTGAAATACTAAAAAACGCCATTGCCTGTATCTGAAAATGCCAATGTCCTTTATAAGCAGAATCAACCACTAAATGTTTGTGGGGTCAGGCAGTTAGATCTGAGGCACAAACATGGCTTAGAAGGAATCCTTACAACAGTGCCAAGTTTTAGGAGAAAATGCTACGTGGGAGGCCATACAAAGAGCGAATCATTGTTCATGCTTCAGCTTTGATTTGGAGACACCTGTGAAAGAAAATAATCCTTTCCCAGCTCTTACTGGTTATTTTATTTCCAGAAAACATGCTTGTTATTTTAGCAATTGCCTTGGCCCTCCAGTAGGATCTATGATAAGTGAACAGTGCCACCTGCCGGTTTATGGTGAGAGTATCTCTCTACTGAGAAGGGCCGCCGCTTGCTCTCGCCCGTTTGTTTTTATGCATGCTCGCTCAGTCGCTTCGGTCGTGTCTTTGTGGCTCTGTGGACTGTAGCCTACCAGGTTCCTCTGTCCCCGGGATTCTCCAGGCAAGCATCCTGGAGTGGGTTGCCATGCCCTCCTCCAGGCGATCTTCCCAACCCAGTTATTAAACTCGAATCTGCCTGTGTCTCTGTCACTGCAGGCAGATTCTTCCTGGGAAGCCCACTTGCCTGTATATGAATCCCAAAATAATGTTGAATATTTTGATTTCAGGAACCAAAAAGCCAACACTGGAGTTTAAAAGCAAAAATCAAACCACGTACAGTTAGTTCCATGAATGTAGACAAATTTACTCTCTGGTATAAAGAGTTCCCTTTTCTCCTCCAAAATTGTTGTGGTTTTTTCCCATAAAAATAGGCTGACAAGAGCTGCTCCAAGTGATTTAGTTCAAGTGCCAAGTAAAAACGTCTGGCTTGAGTCACCTGTTTCTCTGCACTATGTGGATATGACAGACTGGCAGAGACTGCTCCAAACACACTATTTGTCTAGCTCATTGCATATTAACATTTCCAAAGTAAACTTCCCCTTTCTGTAACTTTGTTATGTAAATATTTTTATTGAGACGCAATGATGCCTTTTCTAGATGGTGGTGTCCGCTTAGCATGCAGCTCAGCTCATCCTGGAAGCTTTGGTTAGAATCAGTCCAGGGATGACGACACTGAGCTCACAGGAGGAGAACCAGGCTGTGACAGCATCCCAGGGGGCATGGAGCAGGGGAAGAACATGGCTGGACCGGGGGTTCAGGCCCACCTGGGTCCTGAAGCTGGCCTGCAGCTCCCCAGTGTCACTGTTGCGGGGCACAGGTCACCGGCTCTGGGACTAAGGAGGGAGCGAGTGAGTAGTTGACAACCCCCATCCCCCGCACGCTGTGAGAGCCGTAGAGTCCAGATTTTCTCACCTGGAAGCTGTGTGACGTGCGGGACTCTTAGGCTGACTATGGGAAGCAGCAGGCGTGTCGCCCCAGCCCAAGCGCTGGTGAGGAACAGACGCGGATCCTTCTCTTCCCTCACTTATTGACGTGGCTGCGCCAGGTCTTAGGAGCAGCACTCGGATCTTCAGTCCTTGTTCCCGCATGCAGGATCTTGTTCCCTGATCGAGCAGGGGTCGATCCCAGGCTTTGGAAGCGGAGGGTGAGCCACTGGACCACCAAGGAATTTCCTCTCTTCCCCTTTTCAAGACACAAATCTCATTATGAGTGGTCTGGGCAGGTAAGTTTACACACTTTGAGGCAAAGAGTAAAATCCGTGAAATCTGACCATAAAGCCACCAGATGGCTGTTTCGGGCGATCGAGAAGCAGTCGCCTAACCTCTGGATACACAGGCAAGTCCTGTCCTTGCTCTAGACCGGGGTCTAGCGGTGAGCAGTGGGCTGTCTGCCCTCCAGCTCACAGTGAGAGCGTGACTACACCTCACACCTCTTCCCTGACGCCGTCTCCCCCAATTCCTTCCTCCGTCTCCCTTCTCCTCTTCCTTGGTGACCTCATCCCAGAGCCTTGGCTACTTCTTCTGCGGAGCTGGTTTCCAGCACTTGCGGGACATCTTGGGGGCGGGGGGAGGGAGTGGTCTTCAAAGAGGAAAGGCCCCATGCAGGAGGTGATGGCTGGGCATGACAGCCACAACATAAAGAAAGAAAAGCTTGGTGTAAAAACCCTCAGCCGACCCTGTGAAGCCTTTGATGTCTTTCAGTAAGACGATGAGAAGAGCTCTGTTTCCAGGACGTGTCTAGAAGCAGTTTGTCCACCTTATAGTCAGAAACAGAAGCCATTCTTCCTTTTTTAAAGATGTGTTTACTTTTGGCCCCTCTGGGCCGTGGTTGCTGCACGCAGGATTTCTCTAGTTGCAGCGAGCAGGCTTCTCCCCGCGGTGGCTTCTCCTGTGGCAGAACACGGGCTCTAGGGCACGGGCTCAGTAGTTGTGGCTTACTTGCTCTGAGACACGTGAGGATCTTCTCCAACCAGGGATCGAACCAGCGTCCGCTGCACTGGCAGGCAGATTCTTCACCGCTGGTCCACGGGGGACGTCCAAATCATTCTTTCTTGCTGATTTTTAATAAGATTAAGAGCTGATAGCACAGATTTTTTCCTGTCTGAATGTTAAGAGCTAACGGAGAGCGCCTGTCTCCTGTGAAGCAGCAGGCAGTGGAGAGGGGCAGAGATGGGAGGGGAGGTCAGGGGGTGGGGTCGGGGGTTGCTGATTAGGAGTAGGTCTCGATTTCCGTTGTCCCTCTGGATTTGAATGTGGACCCCACAGCCGACTGGCTGCTCGCTAGCGTGATCTGCATGTGTCTGTAATGACCCGGCCCCATTCACACACTGATGGACAAGTGTATACTGGGTGCCACTCACCTGCTGCTGCTGCTGCTGCTGCTAAGTCGCTTCAGTCGTGTCTGACTCTGTGCGACCCCAGAGACAGCAGCCCACCAGGCTCCCCCATCCCTGGGATTCTCCAGGCAAGAACACTGGAGTGGGTTGCCATTTCCTCACCTTCCAGGTCTGATCAAAAGGGAAAAGAGCCCTGCCCTCAGGAGTTTACATTCTACCAGGGGAAACAGTTCAAGAAAAAAAAAAAACTAACAAATAAATTAGCCAGATGTGAGAGCAGACATTTTCTGTTAGCGCTAGGCAGGAAATATTTTTTTATTGAAGTATAGTTGGTATATAATATTGTCTGTTTCAGGTGTACAGCATGGTGATTCGGTATCTTTGCCGATTTTATTCCATTATAGCTTATTACAAGATACTTGGTATAATACAGTATAGCCTGTATTATACAGTATGGCCTGTATTATATTATACAGTATATCCTGTTGCTTATGGTAATTTGTATCTGTCAACCCCATACCCCTAATCTGTGCCCCCCAGCTCCCCCTTGGTAATCACATTCATTCTCTATGTCTGTGAGTCTCTTTCTATTTTGTGTATGATATAACTGTATTATTTTTTAGGTCCCACATATAAGTGATAGCGTGTGTGTGTGCATACACACTAAGCTACTTCAGTCATGTGTGACCCTATGGACTGCAGCCTGCCAGGCTCCTCTGTCCCTGGGATTCTCCAGGCAAGGATACTGGAGTGGGTTGCCATGCCCTCCTCCAGAGGATCTTCCTGACCCAGGGATGGAAACTGTGACTCCTGCAACTCCCGTATTGCAGGCAGATTCTTTACCGATGAGCCACCAGGGAAGCCGAAGTGATAACATGTAGTATTTTTCTTTTCCTGTCTGACTTATTTCACTAAGCATAATATTCTCTAGGTCCATCCACATTGCTACAAATGGCAGTATTTTCATTCTTTTTAATGGCTGAGTAATAGTGCATTGAGTCTATGTTCCACATCTTATTCCAGTCGTCTGTTGATGGACACTTAGGTTGCTTCCATAAGTTGGTGATTGTAAATAACTGCTGTGAACATCGGAGCGTGTGTCTCTTTTCGAATTAGTGTTTTTCTTTTTTCCCAACATATGAAGCGAAAGTGAAAGTGAAAGTCGCTCAGTCGTGTCCAGTTCTTTGCGACCCCATGAACTATACAGTCCATGGAATTCTCCAGGTCAGAATACTGGAGTGGGTAGCCTTTCCCTTCTCCAGGGGATCTTCCCAACCCAGGGATCGAGCCCAGGCTTCCCACCCGGGTTCTTTACTAGCAGATTCTTTACCAGTTGAACCACAGGTGAAGCCCTTCCCAATATATACCCAGTCGCAAAGAGCTGGACAAGACTGAGCAACTGAACTGAACTGACCCAGGAGTGGAGTTGCCGGGTATGGTAGTTCTGTTCATTTCTGTAGGGACCCTCCCCGTTGTTTTCCACAGTGGCTGCACCAGTGTACATCAGACAGGACACACTGTGGACTTTAAAGGCCGGGGGTCTCCGCGGCTGCACTGTGAAAGTGGCCCAGGACAAAACTCAAGTGACCCGTGTGCCTGCGGCCCAATCAGATCCCACAGGGCAGCATGCTGCCCCTGAGCGAGAGCCTGCTGGTCACTGTGGGAAAGGAAATGGGGCGGGAGGGGGAGGGAGAGCCCCCTTGGGGCGGGATGTTTCCGGAAAGGTGAGTTTCAGCACAGAGCAGATGGCCAGGGTGGCCGTCAGGAGAGGTGGGTTTGATCAGAGACACAGGGAGGTGAGCAGAGATGAGGCAGGGAGGGCAATCCATGCATGGGTCTCTGAGGCCTTCGGGGGTTCCAAGCCCAAGGAACAGCTGGACCACGCCCTGCGGCATGTTCCGGAAGAGCCAGAGCAGTGTGAATCAGCAGACGAGGAGGGAAATGGGCAGGAGAAGTCAGTCCCCTTCATTGGAAGGACTGATGCTGAAGCTGAAACTCCCAATACTTTGACCACCTGATATGAAGAATTGACTCATTTGAAAAGACCCTGATGCTAGGGAAGATTGAAGGTGGGAGAAGGGGAGGACAGAGGATGAGATGGTTGGATGGCATCACCGACTGGATGGACATCAGTTTGAGTAAGCTCCAGGAGTTGGTGATGGACAAGGAGACCTGGCATGCTGCAGTCCATTGGATTGCAAAGAGTTGGACACAACTGAGTGGCTGAACTGAATTGACCTGCTCAGGATGCTCGGCTTTTCCTAGGATAAATGCGGAGTCATGGGGAAGTCAGCAAAAGTGGTGTCAGGTAGCATTTGGGAGGTCCCGTTTGGAGCGCTGGGGTCATGTCCACGGGCAGCAGGCTCTAGGAGACACTGCCCCAGGGTTCACATCTGAAGGGAGGCAGGGATTTCCAAGGGATTAAGCGAGGCTGTGAAGAGAGTGAAAGCACCTCCAGGCACCTAAGGTTCCCCGGAGGCATGGCTGGAGGGAATCAGAGCCTGGGTTTGACTGACTCAGACTCTGGGTTTGACACCGCCCTGCGTTCTGACTGCGCGTGCGCAGAGCCAGGCACAGCGAGTGCTGAGTCATCACCATGCAGTAATTGTGAAGATCGTCACCATCGTTAGGACGGAGCCATTCAAACCCAGATGCATGCCTGAGCTAAAGCAGTTATCAGTGGTACGATCTTCCAAAGGTTCGGAATCTCGGAGTCTCAGTTCCCTACATCTATAAAATGAGTTTAAGGGGGAAACAAGCAAACCCACCTAAAGGAACAGTTACGGTGAGAGTCCAGGAGGGTGGTTCTGACTCTGAGTGGGTCTCACTTAGGACTCCTTTCCTGGACCCTTTGGGCGTGTGCTAGCGAGCTGGTTAGTCGCACTCCCCCAGGTTTTTACGGAGGCCCAGTGTCCCACAGTCCAACCACAGGTCTTGCCTTCTGACCCCAGCGTGTCACACCTTCACATACTCACAGTCAGTCAAGCTGCACCTGCCAGGATGTAAAGCAGGTGAGACGGTGACCGCAGCTCGCTGGCCACAGGAAGGCCCAGAGGAGCTCCAGCACATGTGCCCAGCACATTTTGAGAGAGAGTTTAATTCCCTGTGGATGACAAGATAACGGAAGCCCAGCCATTCACAGCCCAAGTATAACACAGTCTCAGACAGCTGAAGACTCTTCCCCCACCTGGACCCCCACGTGGTCCTGGCCTGCAGACACCGCCCTCCTGGGCCAAGGGCGGTCTCCCCTCAAGGGCTGTGGGCCTCCTGCTTCACTAGGAGGACCGATCCAAGGTGATGAGGAGAGGGCTGCTCAGTAGGAGAATTAAACCCGAATGGCCTTTTTCTAGTTTTGAAACACGTTTCGGCCAAAAACCCAGAAGTTGATAAATAATTACTTATCTAGCCTTCTAAATGAGAAGGTGGAAGTGTTAGTCGCTCAGTCGTGTCCGACTCTTTGTGACCCCATGGACTGTAACCCACCAGGCTCCTCTGTCCATGGGATTCTCCAGGTGAGAATACTGGAGTGGGTTGCCATGCCCTCCTCCAGGGGATCTTCCCAATCCAGGGATCGAACCCAAGTCTCCTGCATTGCAGGCAGATTCTTGACCATCTGAGCCACCAGGGAAGTCTCTAATGAGATTTTCATATGAAGGTTATGCTTCCAGTGAGAGATAGGAGGATGTTCCAGAGTGGTTTTGCCTCCCGCTGTGTTGGGAGTAGAAGCTGTGGACAGCTGTCCAGGAAGACCGCAGGCACTGAGCTCACTCCAGTGGGCGTCGGGTCAGCTTAAGCGGAAGCTGGGAATATCAGGACCCAGGGTCGAGCTCCAGAGATGAAAGAGACTAGCTGCTCACCCAGACGAACAGAACCCTAAGTGCCGCAGGCAGGGCATCTCAGCCTCCTGGAGAAAGGGCACCCAGGGTGCGCAGCTGTGACGTGTGATGAGCGAGGCTGAAAGGAACCCCTTGCGCTAACTGCATGCAGAGACCTGCAACTTACTGCTGGGTCTCCACCGGTTCTCACAGCATTTAGAGGCAAAATGAACAGCTTGTGCGCCAGGGAGGCACTCGAAGCAGAGAAGGAGCGAAGTACAAACTAAAATTCCATCCATAGCCTGTCCTCACTTGCCCTCCCCAACCCGTCCTACGGAGAATGCGGTAAACAGTCCCCCTTTTGGGTGATTTTGAGAGTTATCTGTTGTTTGTTTCTTCGTTTTTGTTTTTTTTTTTTTCAAATATTATTCCTTGTAAATGAAAGTTGAATTAGCTCCAGAATCTGTTTGTGAATGACAGTGGGCACACATTTGTAGCTGTTTATCACATCTAAGAATAAGGGTTTCACAGTTTTGCAAAGCAAATTGAGAAGCCCCCATCTTTCCTGTGATCTGTGACAAGGAGCATCTCTCCCCCTCTTTTTTCCTTTGCTGCCCACAGCACTGTTCCCACCTGGGGCTCCACCCCCAACTGGCCACGTCCCTGGGCCGCCGTCATTCATTTGCTCCTCCTGTGTTGATGTGCTGATGAATTGCTGAAACAGTCATTTCCCTTTTCTGTAATATATTTATATGAATTGTAAATGGCCTTTCTTCTAGAGGAAACAAACTTGGGCAGGGGAAAGAGGAAGGAGGTCAAGGACCCTGGCTGGGAGACGTGTGTGATGGGGAGTCTGGCATGGATGTACCAGACCACACTTCCGAGGTCACCGTCCAGGGTTCTCAGCCTGATACACAGTCCTCCTCCCTGCAGGCTCCTCAGTAGCTGCTGTGCTGTTTGGGTGTTTGGAAAGGCCATGCATTTCCACAGCAGCCTAATTAACTGCTGCCAGAATGAAACGTAATCCTGTGATATGCTAGTCCAGTGGGCAGTAGGATTGAGCACTGACGGATTGAGTATTGACTGTTGCAGCCCAGAGGGCGGGCTCTTAGCGTGTCTTTGTGTAGCTGTTAAAAACCACCAAAATGGACGCAAGAATTGATGCTTAGTAAGCATGCATTGAGGGCTTTCCAGGTGGTACTAGTGGTAAAGAACCCGCCTGCCAATGCTGGAGACAAGATACACACATGGGTTCAATCCCTGGGTCAGGAAGATCCCTTGGAGGAGGGCATGGCAACCCACTCCAGTATTCTTGCCTGGAGAAGCCCATGGACAGAGGAGCCTGAAGTCCATGAGGTCGCAAAGAGTCGGACATGACTGAAGCGACTTAGCACACATGCAGGCACACGCAAGCATGCATCGAGTGAATCAATGAATGCACATACTCCGAGGCCACAAGCTTATGCCATGTGAGGCTTCCCACACAGCCCCTGTATTAACTCTGTAGTCATGCCTGTCATCATGGCTTCCAGACTCTCTGACACAGGGTCTCTGGGGTCCCATCGGAAAAACAGAGATAATAAATCTTGCCTCATAATGAAATGAGAGCTTACAAGCATCCTGCAATGGTTTATATCTTGCAAGAACAGAAAGGGCTTATATTATTGCTTCAGATTAATGTATTGATCTGGACAATAAAATCAGCTAAGGGGAGGCAGTATGTAGACAGCCTTCTTTCTGTTTGAGGGAATGGCTTCAGATGACAACCCTACCTGCTGGACCGCAGGATCTGTAAACATCATCAAGCCATCCATGGCCTTTCCTCTTATCCGTATGGGTGGGAGATAACTTGGTTTGTCTGTGTGTCCTAAGGAATCTCAAATCCTTCTGTTGTTCTTGTTCAGTCGCTCAGTCATGTCCAACTCTTTGCAGCCCCATGGACTGCAGCACGCCAGGCTTCCCTGTCCATCACCAACTCCCAGAGCTTACTCAAACCCATGTCCTTCGAGTCGGTGATGTCATCCAACCATCTCATCCTCTGTCATCCACTCTCCTCCTGCCTTCGATCTTTCCCAGCATCAGGGTCTTTTCCAATGAGTCGGCTCTTCCCATCAGGTAGCCAAAGTATTGGAGTTTCAGCTTCAGCATCAGTCCTTCCAATGAACACCCAGGACTGATCTCCTTTAGGATGGACAGGTTGGATCTCCTTGCAGTCCAAGGGACTCTCAAGACTCTTTTCCAGCACCACAGTTCAAAAGCATCAATTCTTTGGTGCTCAGCTTTCTTTATAGTCCAACTCTCACATCCATCCATGACTACTGGAAAAACCAGAGCTTTTATAGACGGACCTTTTTTGGCAAAATGATGTCTCTGCTTTTTAATACACTGTCTAGGTATGTCATAGCTTTTCTTCCAGGGAGCAAGCAAAAACTTCCTGGGGGTTAAGCATTCTGTCAGTCCTCCAATTAATGTTCTGTACTTGGTGCTACTGACCTCTAGACTCTTCATATACCATTGTCATGAGAACTGATGATGTCTTTCACACGTCAGTCCTTTTGTCCCTCACGTGACTCCACATCCTCCCGCCCTCCCATAGAGTGGCACTCCCCCAGTTCCATCTGCTTCCACGTGACGGTCCGTGTGGCCCGTAGTGGGTGAGAGCCAGGGTGTAGGGAATGCTCGCCCTGCCTCTTTGCTGTTGGACGTCAGGCCAGCTGGGTCCCAGGACCCCTCTGAGCATCAGCGCAGGAGCAGGGCCTTAGGCACCTGGCAGGGTTGAGGGAGATCTAGGCAGGCCTGAAAGCTCAGACTAGCAGCCCATCATAGTCAGTCCATGGACCCCGGTCTTGGTGAAAGGCCGTGTGTGGTGCTCATGGCTGAGGGCAGGTACGGGCCTCCTCCTGTCAGCAGAGGGCTGGCAGAGACCCAGGTCCAGTGGATGAAATGGGTCTCATAGCAGCAGCACCAACACCTGCCTCCAGACGCAGGCCTCGGGGCACACAGAGGCCACCTAGCGAGGCAGGAGGGCCCCGCTTGACTTGTGCTGCTTACACGGACATTTGAAGCAGGCACGTCTCCGTACACGCACACACACTGCACCTCGTGAGACATGCCCCCTCTCACTTACCTGCTCTCACGCTCCCCTCACACAGCTGCCCTGTCCTGCTCACACTCACTTTCAGATCCCCGCTGTGCCCAGGGCCTGCCTCCCCTCCTAGAGCAGCTGGCCCTGGAGACACCAAGGTGCTGACCCAGCAGATCCCCGCTGTGCCTGGGGCCTGCACTCGCAACCTTTATCATCCTGACACCGAGACTAAAAAGGACATCGGTGCCAACGTAGCACTTTTGTTCACGATACACATATGACAGAATTTGATCTTCCTGTTTCACATGCTATCTGAAATCCTTTTCAATTCTGCTTCTCAGCTGAAAAGCAAGATCGGGTAAACCTGATGTGTGAATGGACCTGCCTCTCAGATTTATGTAGATACGTGGCAGTTCTATTGATCTCAGGGAGCCGCAAGGACATTGGTAATGAGAGAACAGCAAGCTGTCGCAAAGAACGCTCGTTTTGTGAGGGTGGTCCCGAACTCTGCCAGCTGATGGGGGTTGGACTTTGAAAGGGACCTGCGTTTGCAGCATGTGATTTCAAATAGGGCTTTAAATTCTTATTCCGCAGTTTGCTGTAGATCGCAGAAATATCATACCAAGGTTGGGGCTTGCTTTCATTTTTATAGTGACAGCCTTGCTTGATTCCTTTGAACCTTCTGGCAATCTAAAAATATCCAGCAAGCACACAACTGTCCTCTGAAATGAGCAGTGCTTTCAGTACAAAAGTTGCTGTCTATGTCCTTGGAGAGGAACCACCCCAAACACACTGGGTCTCTGCCCCTTCGGCGTATCTGCCTGTGTTTCAGCACATCACAGGTTCATGCACCGCTTCGTCATTCATTCTTAAAGATCCTACTCTGGGAGCCACGTGGCCATTATAGCGTGGCCCATCAGAGAACATGTCATGGCTTCAGAGTCTGAGAAATAGTCTCTGTCCCAAATGCTTGTAGTTCTGAAGCACGTTCTCAACATAACCACAGTGTTTGAAAAACTGTCTTTTCTCATCCTGCATCTGCAAGAAGGGCTGTGGGCTTGTGAACGGTGTGGGGGCAGTCTGGAAATGGGCAGGGCATGCCATTTTGGACACAGCTTCCTTCCCCATCTCCTGCGCTTCCCATGTGCTGAGTTAGCAGTTTTCTCCCCTTAACAGGTGTGTCGCAAGCATCCTTCCATTTCTCTAAGGCCGAGTTTAATGGTGTCCAGACATCCATTTGGGCTTTCCCACCTGCCCATGCAGGAGACTCAGGAGATGCAGGTTCGATTCCTGAGTCAGGAAGATCCCCTGGAGGAGGAAATGGCAAGCCACAACAGTATTCTTGCCTAGAGAATCCCATGGACAGAGGAACCTGGCAGGCTAGAGTCCATGGAGTTGCAAAGAGTCAAATATGACTTTGCAGCTGAGCACTCATGCAAACATCCATTCACGAGGCTGCGCCTTGCTTTACTTATATTTATCTTAATTTATCTTTCAGAATGGTGACAGTTTTCCCGTGGGTTACTTTTTGCTGTGTTTCTGAGTTTTCTCTGGGAAAAATTCCTAGAAGAGGAAGTTTGAGGGTGGAGCTACACACATGTTTCTTAAACTTTGCACAGCATTTCCTCACTTCTGCAAATCACATTTTTATATATCTTAACATTTATGAATTTAAGGGAAATCAGGGAAATGTTTTAAATGGATGTGGACGTATATGACGGCAGTGTTTTTTCCTTCTGTAGTCAAGCTGTTATTAAATTGAAGATACTCTTTACAATGAATGTCATCTTAGAATTAAGCCACCCGGCACTGTGGCCTCACCTCCCAGAAGACCACTGCGCACAGTGTGTGGTCCCTCCTCCAGCAGAGTGGAGCTGCCCCCCCCCCCAGCTCCTCTTTCCACCTTTGCCAAATGATAAGCAGTTATTTCTTGTTCGTCATGGCAGCACATTTCTATATTTGTGATGCACTAAAATTAATAACTACTAGCATACTTCTTAGAAATTGTAACGTTGGTATGACTCTGACTCTCCTTGGTGTTAAAAATTATGAGAATGTGTTAACGGATATTAAGACATTTTAATGACAGATATAGTGTACTTGGGCTTCTCAGGTAGCGCTAGTGGTAAAGAATCCTCCTGCCAATGCAGGAGACACAGGAGATGCAGGGTCGATCCCTGGGTTGGGAAGATCCCCTAGAGGCGAAAATGACAACCCACTCCAGTGTTCTCACCTGGAGAGTCTCAGGGACAGAGGAGCCTGGTGGGCTCCATAGGGTTGCAAAGCGTTGGACATGACTTAGCAACTGAGCATGGCTACATATAGTGTACTTATAGAGGTTTTAATGTAAACATGATTTACATTAAATTAATCTTAATCTTAAAATTACACCTCAAAGTCCTCTAAAGTTCCATCTATTTGAAATACCAAATGAACCTAAAGCCTTGGCTGGCTGAAGTGCCTCTTGTCCCTCACACAGCAGGCCGTGTCCCACCTGCCCCGCCAGCGCCCAGGCATTCTTTTTTAGTTCTGGCTGCATTTCCCTGCTTTTCAAAGTTGGGATAATTGTGTTGACATCGTAACTCATCGTCTGAAAACCGATTACAGATTTGCAAATTCCAGGACTCGGTGATGACACTGAGCATGACTCGGCAGGAGCGCAGATTGACAGAAACATGTTGTACTTGCCTTTGCAACCGTGCTGATCGCTGTACATGGAAAGAGAAGGATCTGCCTCGCCTGAGTGGAATGGAAATTACTGGTGGAGAAAGGAGTCTAGAAATTGCTTGTTGCAAGTCAGTTTACTGTCATTAGCCTGAAAGGCATTTCCTTAGAGCCAATACTAAGAAGCCACTTTGTTGTGGTCCATGAGGCATTGCACTCAAACCCCGTAGTTAGTGATGTTTCAAAGCAAGACATAGGTCACAGATCAGAGGTGCGGAGTGAGGAGGTCCTGTCACTTCATGGTGATGTAAGCATTGAGAGATTTCTACAAGGACTTCCCCAGTGGTCTAGTGGCTAGGACTCCATGCTTTCACCATTAAGGGCAACAGTTCAATCCCAGGTTGGGGAACTGAGATCCCACGAGCCACGGCATGACCACAAAAAAAAAGAAAAAAGAAAAACAACTTTAAGAGGTTTATAAACACTGAGCTGACTTTTCCCTCCAAAAAGTAGAACTTGGACACCTTACTCGTTTGATACATTTGAGAAATAGCAAAAATAGGCCTATGGTGGTGGCATCAACTTTCTTTTGGAAAGCATCAAATCAAACTTTACAACTTAAAAAAAAATAATGGGAAGATTTCATTGCAAATGCCAGAATCAGATCAAATCAAACTGCAAGCATTTGTGGGGGAAGAAATACCTAGAGGTCGTGAGGGTCATTCCTGTCCAGACTGTTGACTGGCATCTCTAGTTGGCGGTTTATTCCAGTGTGGACCTGTATCAGACATATATTTCTATATGATCCCTGAGACTGACTAGCTTCACTTCAGCAGAGTGTATCTTTCAAAACTGACACGAGCAAGCATCCACTTTTTAAAAATCCAATGTTTTAACCACTACCTGAGAACCTCAGGTGTAGATTTGCAGGTTACCCTCCTAATCCCCTATTGCTACTTCTTGATTCAACCGAGGGTGTGAAGCTCCACCAGGAGCCTGCCTGGACGAGAGTCCTTGAGGACCCTTGGTTCCCACTCATGTTCCCTAGAAAACAGCCAGGACAACTGACCACAGTGGGCCCGCATCTAAGGAAAGGCCCTCGGTGGCAACTGCAGCCGCCACGAGTGACAGTTAGCGGGCTTCCCCCCAAATCCTGCTGTAAGTCTTGTCACTCATTGTGTGACACAGCTGGTCTCTCGCCAGGCCCTCTGCTGCTGGTCTGCACTGATCTGAAGGCCTGTGAGACATGTGAGGACCAGACCAGTGTTCAGGGTGGAGTCCCAGAGCTGAAGAAGGTAGTGAGAGCAACTTTAGCATTTTATCCATCCTCCTGCCTCCAATGAAACCTCAAAAAAAAAAAAAAAAAAAAAAAAACCTATGTCCAGGCCACCCCAATAGGAGAATTAATCCCATTCTTCATTCTTTCATTCCTTTTTTTTTTAAGATTTATTGTTTTTTAAGATTTATTATTTTTAGGCCGTGCTGAGTCTTCTTTGTTGCACACCGGCTTCCTCTGGTTTCAGCGAGCAGGGGCAACTCCTCGTTGCTGTGTGCAGGCTTTGTGGTGGCCTCTCTTGTTGCAGAGCCCGAGCTGCAGGACACGTGGGCTCGGGAGTGGCAATGCATGGGCTTAGTTGCTCCACCGCATGTGGTATCTCCCCGGACCAGGGATCGAACCGATGTCCCTTGCATTACAAGGCGGATTCTTAACCACTAAGCCACCCGGGGAGCCCCATGACTATGGTCTTAATATATAGAGGAGTGAGAAACCTGTATGCAGGCCAGGAAGCAACAGTTAGAACTGGACATGGAACAACAGACTGGTTCCAAATAGGAAAAGGAGTACGTCAAGGCTGTATATAGTCTCCCTGCTTATTTAACTTCTATGCAGAGTACATCATGAGAAATGCTGGGCTGGAAGAAGCACAAGCTTGAATCAAGATTGGCAGGAGAAATATCAATCACCTCAGATATGCAGATGACACCACCCTTATGGCAGAAGAGGAACTAAAAAGCCTCTTGATGAAAGAGAAAGAGGAGAGTGAAAAAGTTGGCTTAAAGCTCAACATTCAGAAAATGAAGATCATGGCATCTGGTCCCATCACTTCATGGGAAATAGATGGGGAAACAGTGTCAGACTTTGTTTTGGGGGCTCCAAAATCACTGCAGATGGTGACTGCAGCCATGAAATTAAAAGACGCTTACTCCTTGGAAGGAAAGTTATGACCAACCTAGACAGCATATTAAAAAGCAGAGAGATTACTTTGCCAACAAAGGTCCATCTAGTCAAGGCTATGGTTTTTCCAGTAGTCATGTATGGATGTGAGAGTTGGACTTTGAAGAAAGCTGAGTGCCAAAGAACTGATGCTTTTGAACTGTGGTGCTGGAAAAGAGTCTTGAGAGTCCCTTGGACTGCAAGGAGATCCAACTAGTCTATCCTGAAGGAGACCAGTCCTGGGTGTCCATCAGAAGGACTGATGCTGAAGCTGAAACTCCAATACTTCGGCCACCTCATGCGAAGAGTTGACTCACTGGAAAAGACTCTGATACTGGGAAGGATTGGGGGCAGGAGGAAAAGGGGACGACAGAGGATGAGATGGCTGGGTGGCATCACTAACTCGATGGACATGAGTTTGAGTGAACTCCAGGAGTTGGTGATGGACAGGGAGGCCTGGTGTTCTGCGATTCATGGGGTTGCAAAGAGTTGGACACAACTGAGCGACTGAACTGAACTTAGTTAGACTCTGCGAGGTGTGTGTTGCTGGGAGATAAGGGTTTTCCGGTCACTGGCGGCACTGGGCTTCCGGCTCTCCTCAGCCCGAGGCAGGCATTGTCTCGCGCTCACAGGCGCCTGAGGAGGCCTGGCCAGGCCCTGAGGGAAGGCCTCTGGGGAAGGCACTCTGTCAGTGGAGGGCTTTCACCACCGCCTGCTCATCAGGGCACAGAGGCCCATCGAGGAGGGTGAGGGGGCCTCCTCCCGCCACTGCTGAGAGCCGAAACCTTCCTGAGGAAGTGCCACCTCCATCTACAGAAGCCTCCAATGGCTCAGCTCCGTGGAGACCGGTGTGTGTGTGAACCTCAGACCCCGCCTCTCAGTTCTTCTTTCTTTTTGAGCAGGAAGCTTAATCAGTAATAATTGAGGTCCCGGGGCAGAGAACACCAGAGGTTCAGGAAAACCTTGAACAGGGAGTAACAAGCCTCCCACCTCTACATGCCCCGTGCCCATGAGAACTTTGTGTCGTGACGGGAATTTTGGAGATGTGTTTCAGCGACCGTCATGACTTCAAGGATGAAATCCAGTCAGGGTTCTCACTTCCTTTTCATTTATGTATTTTCGGTTCCGCTGTGTCTTCGTTGCTCACGGGCTTTCCCTAGTGACAGCAAGAGGGGCGTGCTCTCTAGTCACGATGCGCAGGCTTCTCGCTGCGGTGGCTTCGCTTGCTGGGGAGCACGGGCTCTCGATGTAACAAGCTCAGTAGTTGCAGCTCGAAGGTAAGCGGGCTTTAGTAGCTGTGGCGCAGGAGCTTAGCTTAGCTCACAGCATGTGAGAACTTCCTGGACCAGGGATGGAACCCATGTCCCCTTCACAAGACAGGTGAATTCTTATCCACTCTACCACCAGGGAAGGCCTGATTCTAACTTTCAGTATCAACATCAATTGCCGTAGTGTGACCCGTCTGTGGTCATAACTCGCCAGGGTCTACTTAAACCATCTCAAACGAAAGTCTTCGTCTAAAATCATGTAGACCGAGGCTTCCAAACTCAGGGCGCCAGCCTGATGTGTGCAGTCGCTAAGTCTTGTCTGACTCTGGAACGCCATGGACGATAGCCCGCCAGGCTCCTCTGGCCATGGAATTATCCCCACAAGAATACAGGAGTGGGTTGCCGTTTCCTCCTCACCATCCCGATACTTCACATCTAAAAAGCAGAAGGCCCTAACCTAAACCTCTGGGTTGACTAAATTAAGAAACCGTAGTCATAGTGGGTCCAATTAATATGACTGGAATTGTAGATCTCTATGGCTGTACAGTTATTACATTCATCCTATATCACCATTTAAAGGAAGGATACAATTGCAGACATTAGACACAGGTACTTACTTGCAGCAGTTCAGATCAACAGTCTACCCTTGATTAATGGTCTGGACACTATCGGTCCTTGCTACAAGACTTGACAATGAGCAAGCAGGTAAACCTGGCCCCCAGAGACACCAGGAAAGTTAGAGATAACTCAGGTCAATTCTGATTTTTTTTTTTCCACAAATAACTCTGTGTGTGGTGGGTAAATTCATACACTCTCTTCGCAGACAATTACACCACTTTTTCTTATTTCTGATTTTCTGTTTCTACACATCTCTCCTACATCATAGCACAAAATAAATCTTTCAAAGGCTAAAAGTGAAGAGCATCCTTTATTAGAAAAAAATCTAAGTTTCTTTCCATTAACATGGCTGATTTTTTATCTCCTCTTGTCCGCCACCTCACCTTGTCCTCCTCACTACACCATATGCAAGGTGCCCTGCTTCTTTTTGTCCTGCAGTACTTCAGCTGGCCAGGTAGTCCTCAACCTAGAGGGTTCTAGAACCACTCTGTCGCACATGGAAGCCACCAGCCCTGTGAGGCAGCTGAGTGACTGGAAGCATGGAAGTCACCAGCCCCATGAGGTAGGTAGTTGAGTGACAGGAAGGCAGCTGTCTAAATTGAGATACTGTGAGCCTTAATTACACATGAGACTTCAAAGAATCAGTGAGAAAAATGTAAAGTAACAACCCCTTTTATGTTGGCCACATGTTGAAAATGCGCTTTGGCTATATTGGGTTAAGAGTGAAAGTCACTCAGTCGTGTCTGACTCTTTACGACCCCATGGACTATACAGTCCATGGAATTCTCCAGACCAGAATATTGGAGTGGGTTCCCTTCTCCAGAGGATCGTCCCAACCCAAGAGTCGAACCCAGCTCTCCCGAATTGCAAGCAGATTCTTTACCAGTTGAGCCACCAGGGAACCTGATATGTCCATATTGGGTTAATTAAGATATTAAAATTTATTTCACCTGTTTCTTTTTTATTTTGGGCTTCCCAGGTAAAGAACCTGCCTGCCAATGCAGGAGACATAAGAGGCATGGGTTCGACCCTGGGTGGGGAAGATCCCCTGGAGGAGGGCGTGGCAACCCACTGCAGTATTCTTGCCTGGAGAATCCCATGAGCAGAGGAGCCTGGTGGGCTACAGACTGTAGTGTTGCAAAGAGTTGGACAAGACTGAAGTGACTTCCAGTAGTCATGTATGCATGTGAGAACTGGACTATAAAGAAAGCTGAGCGCTGAGCAATTGATGCTTTTGAACTGTGGTGTTGGAGAAGACTCTTGAGAGTCCCTTGGACTGCAAAGAGATCCAACCAGTCCATCCTAAAGGAAATCAATCCTGAATATTCATTGGAAGGACTGATGTTGAAGCTGGAACTCCAATACTTTGGCCACCTGATGCAAAGAAATGACTCATTGGAAAAGACCCTGATGCTGGGAAAGATTGAAGGCAGAAGGAGAAGGGGATGACAGAGGATGAGATGGTTGGATGGCATCACCAACTTGATGGACATGAGTTTGAGCAAGCTCCAGGAGTCGGTGATAGACAGGGAAGCATGGTGTGCTGCAGTCCATGGGGTCACAAAAAGTCGGACATGACTGAGCAACTGAACTGAACTGAAGCGACTTAGCACACGTGCAGTGTGGCTACTAGGACATTTTAAGTTGCTCCTGTGTCAGCTCTGTTCTAGACTGTGTCCTTTTACCAATGGTTTCCAAATCAAAAAGACTAAAATGCTGCAGAATTACACTGGCAGAGTCTGTTGCTGCTGCGTTTGATTAGCAATGCCATCCCACTGGCCAAAAGTGATTTTCTGCGTGATGGTTTTCTCCCACCACCTGTATCTGACTCTAATTAGCGGGCTGTGGGTGCCGAGGCTTTCCAGCTCCCTGGGGCTCCCAGCCTGACTCAGTTTGCCTGCTATAGCCCCTGCTTCTACCCCAGCCATTCAATCAGAACCCACAGCCTCTGCAGAGCCTCGCCTCCCACCCTGAGCCTCCCTCTACCTCCAGTCCTCACCCCCACCTCTCCTCCTCATTTCAGCACCTCCTGCTCAGTGGTCCAGAGTGAAAGGATCCACCTTCCTCCCCGAAAGCCCCCAGAACTTGCACTGTCCCAAACCTGGAGCGAGCACCATTCAGGGACCCATCATTTGAGCAAACTCAACTGGGTCTCAATTTACTCTCCACTTCCTCCTGGAGACCTAGCCTGACTGCCCGGGCTAGTGGGTGCTCATATCCTATGCTTCTCCCAAACCTTGTCCTCTGTGACAGTTAGGATACAGCTAAGCATAAAGTCAGTGAGGTCAAGGAGAAGGCCCTGCGTGGCACCAGGCACATAATACGTTCTCAATAAATACTCAGTGGCTGGAGGGAGGGCTGGGTAGAGAGCCGGAGTAAAGGAGGGAGGGGTGATCTGTGCTTCATGTGAGACTAGAAATTTATACATCTCTGTGTGCCCTCGGGATGCCTGGCTCACAGTGTGTGTGCTCAGCACTTCTGATTGAACGAATGAGCTCAAGCAGGTCTTCTAACCCGCACTGTGCACAGAGGTCATCAGGGATCTTGGTAAATAAAATGCAGGTTCTTCTTCAGCACGTCTGGGTGGGGCCTGAGATTCTGCCTTGGGCTTCCAGGTGATACCAATGCCTCTGGTCTGGGGCCACAGTTTAAGTCCCAGGGAGCCAAAGGCTGGGGCTGTGACATCAGCTGGGTCCTCAGCGTGCCTGGGCTTTCCTCAATTCATGTGTTATCTCCTGACTGACAATGGCTGTTCCAGCCTCCTCCATCCTTACCTCTTCTCTTCCTCTTGCCTCCAGAAGAGTAACTAATTAGCTGGCATCGCACTAATCAGACGTACCCTCATTCAGACAACCCTCTCATCAGCAAGGTTGCCGCCCCTGGAGTCTGCCTTCCCGCAAGCTGCAAATCGGCCCTGTCCCATGAAGCCACAACTCTGGAGTATTGAGGTCTTCCTGGCCTTGACTTTCTCCAGGGTCTTCCTCCCTCTCTTACTCCCCTTCTTTTTAGCATCTTCATTCTTCTTCATTTTCTTTTTCTGTTTTCAAACCAATCCAAACCCCTCTGTGATGAAGCCTTCCCCTCTCCCTCAGTCCTGTAATCTTAGCTTCTGAACTCAGCTACAGATTGCATCATTGGACTAAAAATGTCTTGGTCCCATCCTCCTGCTCCCTGAGCCAACCTCCTAGTGGCTGGATCCTGCTGACCCTGGATTCTTCCCATGCTTATTGGGAGTTTAGAGTTTTCCACCTCCTACTGCTCATTCATTTTATGAATGTCTGTCCAGCATGCCTACATGACAACTGCTCTGTTAGTCCTGACATTAATGAATAGTTCTGGGAGGATGTGAGGTCAGTGCTTAGCCTTTCGGGATAACTGAGTGTTCTCTGCGTGAAGAAAGCAGGGAAGGAGGAGGACTGGACCCAGGATCCCCTACTCTGTCCCTCGGTTTAACTCTTTGAACTTCTGCTCTTTCATCCCCGTCTTCTTTTCCATAATAATCACATGGGATTTGAGTTGGTATGCATTTGAAGTGAGGCATCCAAACCAGCTGGGAACGTGCAGCGGGCAGCACCATAACTTAGAAGGGAGGTTGGGGATGGGGAGATGGGGAAAGTAGAAGCAATGACAGATTTTATTTTCCTGGGCGCCAAAATCACCACAGATGGTGACTGCAGCCATGAGATTAAAAGACACTTGTTCCTTGGAAGAAAAGCTGTTGCAAACCTAGACAGTGTATTAAAAAGCAGAGACATCACTTTGCCAACAAATATCCATCTAGTCAAAGCTATGGTTTCTCTGGTAGTCATGTACAGATGTGAGAGCTGGACCATCAAGAAAGCTAAGCAGCAAAGAACTGATGCTTTCAAACTGTGGTGTTGGAGAAGACTCTTGAGAGTCCCTTGGACTTAGGAGATCAAACCCATCCTAAAGGACATCCTCCCTGAATATTTACTGTTGCTGAAGCTGAAACTCTAAACTTTGGCCACCTGATGCCAAGAGCTGACTCACTGGAAAAGACCATGATGCCAGGAATGATCTAAGGCAAAAGAAGGGGGCGGCAGAGGATGAGATGGTTGGATAGCATCACCGACTCAATGGGCATAAATTTGATCGAACTCTGAGAGAGAGTGCAGGACAGAGGAGCCGGGCATGCTGCAGCCCGTGGGGACACAACTTGGTAACTGAACAACAACAGCAAAGCAGGGAGGAATTAGCCTGGTGTTAGAACCACTGCCTAAGGAGGCAATGGAATGTGAGGGACGGAAAAGCAAATGCCGCTGCTGCCCAACACCAGCCCACCCAGGGCTCAGCTCTGGCAGTTTCTGCAGACTTGCATCCCCTGCACACTCCAGCTCACAACCCAGGGCTGCTGTCCTCCACCTCTTGTTCTCCACGGTCTCTCCAGCCTTGAGCTGGGAGCCTGGTATGCACCAAACAGACAGAGATCACCTACTACATTCCAGATATCCAGACATTGAATCTGGGGAATCTAGGATGAGTAGGATCCAAGTCCTCTTCGTTTGGGTTTCCCTGGTGGCTCATCGGTAAAGAATCTGCCTGCGGTGCAGAAGACACAGGTTCGACCCCTGGATCGGAAGATCCTCTGGAGGAGGACATAGTAACCCATTCCAGTATTCTTGCCTGGAGGATCCCCACGGACAGAGGAGTCTGGCAGGCTACAGTCCATGGGGTCGCCAAGAGTCGGACACGACTGAAGTGACTGAGCAACTCTTCGAGATAAATATTCAATATTTAATAGAGGACTATAAGAAAGAGACAGACCTGGAGAGGAAATACCCTGCCCTTTTTTGGCTGAGGCTATGGGGAGTGGGCGGAAGTGGGTATATTCTCAAGGCACCTATAAAACTGCCCAACACACAGGCAAGGATTGATATATAATTTTGATTGATTTATCTATCACTGACAAGCTGCAAAACCTCCCAAGACGAGCGTCTCTAAGATGTGCCAGTGGGAGTGCCGCCAACACTGCCGGCCCCTTTCCAAGGCTGACCCTGCCCAGAGTTGCCCAGGGTTGGGCCCAGGTGTTCAAGGGAAATATTCGGCTCCCCTGCCATGCCAGTGAGCAGAAGGATGCCCATGGGCACATGGGACAGATTGGGCTCAAGCTGCCATATGGCCTGGATTTCACATTTTGACTGGCAGAGTATAATCATTTTTGCAGAGTCTAGTGTCTTGCTACAGATTGTAAATGATAAGGTCACAAGGATTAGAGACCAGTTAAAAAATTATAGAAGACATATGCTGTGCATTTTACTAATGAATGGCCATATTCAAGCGTGTTCACTAATTAATGGCAATATTTGAATGGGCCCCACTAATGAATGGCAATGTTTGAAAGTGGTGCTGAATGTGATACTCTGAGACCAGTGCTCCGTCTCTGGAAGGAGCCAATTGCTCCATAAGGCCTGGGAAATGCTGACTGGAAAGCAAAATTGAGCCGGCCTTGCAAGATGTTAGAGGGAGTTTCCAGTTAGATGCGGAAATTCGCCCACCAAGAAGTTTGTTGGGAGGAACACGGATGCTGTGAACGTCATCAGCAAAGACTCACAAGGGTCCCAGTTGGCAGGCCAATCCGACCTTAGCCTTCGGAAACAAGGGGAGCCGTGAAGGGAGGGAGGGAGATGGGGAGGATGATGGTGGGGCGGGCACCATGGGAATGCTTCTTTGCAGTGGTTACAAAGAGAGAGGGTGAGGCGGGAAGTGTGGGGCTCGGGGAGAGGGGTCACTGCCATCCGTCCCACCTGTCACACTGCCCCAGGGCCCCTGCCCTGTCCTGGCTGACATCCTGGCTGCGGCGCTGAGTCTGTTCAGCTCAGGCTTAAGGCCCAGGACACAGCGGGGGCATCTGAACCTGCCGCTCCCGTGTCTCCTGTTCTTTCTCCCTCAGCTGGACTCCAGTTTGTTGGCCGTCAGTTGTTTAAAGCCACCAAAGTGAAAATTCACTTAGAATCCTTTTCTCGCCAGCAGGGTGGAATCAGGCCAGTCTGAACAAGTTGGTTACAGGCTCCGAGCACCTTGTTTCAGAGCCCAGGTTTGGGGGGAGACAGGGAAACAAGCGATGGAGGGCTTGACCCTGGTTCAGCCGTCCGGACAAGGCTCAGAAGTGACTCAAAGCTATTTCTCCATCCAGGAAGGTGTCTTTGCAGAAATCCAACGTGGGTGAAGCAGGTTTTAGAGTTAGAGATTCCCTTGTGGCCTTGGTTTGATGCAGGCCCCTATGATTGACATGGTGCCCTGGAGAGGACCAGGGCAAGCCCTCCCTCACATACCTTGCTGTTGGACCCGGGACCAGCGCACCCTCCACGGAGATCAGGCTCGCAAAAGCAATCAAAATACGAATGTCACATGCCCTTTGATCCAGCTACGTGACTCCTGGAAACTCACCCTGCAGGACTCCTCTCACATGTGCAAAATGGCCTGTGGAGAAGGACGCGCCCCACGGCTTTGCTCATCATGGCAAAATACTGGAAAGGACCTAAATGCTCATCCTTGGGGGCTGCTTGAGTTCATTCATAAATGTGTGAGTTAAGATACATCTGTCGACTTGACTATTGTGCGGCCGTTGAGGAAGATTGCAGCTGTTCAGGGCTGCTCGGCAGGCGCTGATACAGGACAGGCTGTGAGTGCATGGCATGGAAAGCAAGGGGCAGAGCGCATTGCCTAAAGCAATTCTGTGTGCCGCTTTTAGTCTCAAAATAGTGTTTATTTATGCAGGTGACAATGATTATCTCTGGGGAGTTTGGTAAGCTGACCAAGGAGGAAGGGAGACTTTTTTTTTTTTTTTTACTATTTGCCTTTTGCATCTTTTAAATTTGTGCTGTGTGCATCTATTATCCACTCAAAAAATACATAAACTACTTTTTAGAACTCAGACTATGTGAATTATGTCCCAGTAAAGCTGTTTTTGAAAACATTTTTAAGTTAGAAAAAACTAGAATATCTTTTCACAATTTTTTATTTTTTTTTAATTATGAAACTATGATAACACATTTACAAGAGGCTTGGAAAATACTGAACGAAGTTATATACCTTTATAAATATATAAATTATAAATTTATAAATATACAAAGTTATATATTACATTTATTTTTAAGTAGATAAATGAAGATTTTTAGTTGGAGATTCAATATCAAACTCACGTAGAAGGATATAGTAGACCTGAAAAGCACTATGAACCAATTAAGCATAACTATTTATACAATTTTCAACATAGGATTTATATAATTTTCACACAACAGTAAGGAAAAACTATAAAGAGCTTAAAGAAGAAAATAAGTTCAGATGCTTTTGTCTATAATCTTACCTCAGTTCCCGGCAGTGTCATCCCCAGGAGCCCCATCCCCACTGTTGGAAGCATTTATCAGACTCCTCTCTTAATTTAAGGTTCCAAGGTCAGTCCTGTTGAAAGCAGCCTGGAAGATATGGTCTCTTATAGAGTGAGCTCATCTTCTCTAATAGGTTCTGAGACAGATGGTGATAAAGTTTCCCATTAGATGGTACTCATGGTAAACGTATAAATTAAGACTCTGTACAACCTACAGACTGAATGGATACATACTTGTACTTGATGACCTCATGATGCTACTGGAAAAAAAAAAAAAAGAATTTTCAGGGTTCTTGTAAGAGCTCTCATGAATAGAAATTAAACCAAGGAATGTAAGGGGCTTTTCATGGGAGCAAACCTAAAACTAAAATAATTCAGGGGACGGGGCGAGGGGAGAGGGCGTAGAAGTGACAGACAGTACTTGGTGGGACTCGATATGGCATCGTTGACCCACCCTTGATGATCTGGATAGAACTTGAAAAAGACAAAAGAATTCAGCTACTGAGCTATATTCAGTTTCCTTGAAGTTGTTTATTTTTAGCCATTTGGAGATGGCATGTAAAAGATCGTCTGTTTGCATTTAGAGCGTGGCCCAGTTTGCAGTTGCTTCCCACCATGAAATTCTGTGATTTTAAAATGTTGTGGACTTGAAAGGAAATAACCTGACATTCTTCCTTTCAAAATTGTGCTTTAGCAAGTTAGACTCTTAACACCATTTCCGTTCTGTGGCACCAGTTTTGCATATATGGGCGGCTAGTCACCCCATAGGGAGCCTGGCTCTTTTGAAGGACTATTTTTAACACACTGGGGCTGAATCTCGTATATCACTGCTGCCATCTTCTGGGAAGTCAGACACCTAGAAGAAGAATATTTTATCTATTCCCAGAGAAGGACAAACGTGCGCTTCATAGTTTTGATGTTTCCCTTGACTACAGTAAGGGGTTCTGAGATGGCATTTGATGTTCTCCTGCTCTTTTAACACAGAACTTCAGAGCTGTGGAAGAAAAATAAATGGCATGTAATAAAATGCTTTTATAATAGATGATGTCATGATAGAAAACACACGCAAAGAACTTTGGGCATTCATATAGAGACATTTCAACTTGGAGGATCAAACCCTTATTTCGAGGGTCATCGCTTATAGGTATTGACTGGCTCTCAACGTTATTGATCAGCAGCCACTTGAAAATTCTGATAGCACTGGAGGCTGTTCATTTGATTCCTTTTTATGCTTCCGAAGAGAAAATATACATACATCTCCTTTTGAATGTCTCCATTATGAGCATATGGGAAATCAAGCTCAAGCATCAATCAAATGACTTGTCTACTGACATGATGCTGAAAGATAAAGTGATGGGAGGTTCATTTAGCTGCAAGATAGTATGGGATTTCCTGAGAGGACTGACAATAACAATACCTCTGCATGTACAGGAAGAAGAGGTCAGTATCCCTCTCTCTGCCACAGTTATGGCGAGTTGACAAGCCTGACACTTCCCAGGAGGTCCTCAGTTTCACTCTGGGCCTCACAGAACCACAGCAGTTATTAGTAAATTGGGAATTACTTGAATTAGCAAGGTGCTTAATTATCACCTTACTTTTCTGTAGAATATTTTTGTGTATAAAACATCGTAACTCCATGAGAAAACCGTTTCTCATGTTTACTGTATGCCAGAAACTGGATGAGGTATTCGTTATCTATTATTTCTTCTTTACAGATGCAAAAAAGCTAAAGTAAAGAGATGTTAGGACCACACAGATAATAAATGGTAGAGAAGAGTCTCTGACTCAAGGTCTCTCAGGCTTCAAAGGCTTTACTTTGAAACACTAAATTGTATCTGATTTTTTTTAATATATAAATATCACTATATGATTTCATGAATTACACTATGCTATTCTCTTATATATTGTCCAGGTCCAAGATTTTATTCATTTCAAAAGTAAATACTCAACACATATTAATTGTAAGACAGACATATGAATGTTAAGAACAGTTTGGCTATTTCTTATTAGGAAAAAAAGTTTATCTCATTGGCCTTATCCCTAATTGAATAGCTGTTTTTAAATTGTATATTTGAGGACTCCCCTGGCAGGCCAGTGGCCAAGACTCCATGCTCCACTGCAGGGGACACAGGTTCGATTCCTGGTCGGGGAACTAAGATCCTGTTATGTTGCATGGCATGGCCAAAAAACTTTTTAAAAAAGAAACAAAATTGTACGCTTCATTTTAGCATCTAGAATGAGCTAATTACTATAGTTACGTGAGAAACTTGCCCTCAGCCTCCCAGGCAGCTACTCCAAAGAGAAAAATGTATTGGATCACCAAGTTCATTGTCAAATAAAGGGAAACCATCATGTTGTTGGGCGTGATTAACTTGTTCCTGGTGTTAGATTCTAAGATGCATCATCCCATGGGTAGCAAACTCCAGGAGACAGTGAAGGACAGAGAACCCTGGCGTACTGCAGCCCGTGGGGTCGAAGAGTCAGACATGACTTGGCAACTGAACAACAATAGGAGGTCTCTAGTATATATTTATATGGGTGAAGTGAAAGTCACTCAGTCGTGTCAGACTCTTTGTGACCCCATGGACTATACAGTCCATGGAATTCACCAGGCTAGAATACTAGAGAAGGTCCCTTCTCCAGGGCCTCTCCCCAGCCCAGGGATCGAACCCAGGTCTCCCACCGTGCAGGCGGATTCTTTACCAGCCACAAGGGAAGCCCTATCTATATGTAGATATCTATATATCTAATACACCTACATCTATATAGACAGAGCCTGATCACAAGGAATTGGCTTATGTGGTTATGGGGCTGGCCAGGCAAGTCCTAAATCCATAGAGCAGGCTGCAGGGAAGGGCAGGCTGGAACTCAGTTGTCCACAGGTGAACTCTCTTCTTGAGGAAGCTTCAGTTCTGCTCCTAAAAACTTCCAACTGCTGGAATCAGTCCCACTCAGATTACCTAGGACTATCTCCCTTCCTTAAGATAAAGTGACTATTGGTCTTAGCTACAAAATACCTACACTGAGAAACCTAGATCAGTGCTTGACTGAGTAACTGGGTACTAGAAATGGGAAACCACTCCAGTGTTGTTGCCTGGAAAATCCCATGGACAGAGGAGCCTAGCAGGCTACAGTCCATGGGATTGCAAGAGTAAGACAAGGCTTAGCAACTAAACCACCACCACCATAGTCTAGCCGAGTTGACGCATGAAACTAACATCATAGGCAAAGATATTACAGCCCATATGTATTGGTTTTTAATCAAATTTCATAAGGGGATAGAGTTTAGAAAATCAGTAGAGTACGTATTATTACTGTTAAGATTTTTTTAAAGCTTTAAAGATTCTTTTTTTAAAAAACTGCAGAAGTTGCTGGCATTTGCCAGATCTATCTCAAAATAACCCAGGAAAAGTACACAATGTAAAACAGGTGGTAGTCGATTCTATTAGTGTTTACTCATAAGGCATCTTGAAAGAGGCTCAGCAAAAGTGAGCCCACAGTTAATGACTAATAAGCCCCTGGGGAAATCGTGGCCTTCAACACTATTGGTTAAAGCCAGACCCACGTGCCCCAGAAAGGAGACAGGCAAGTCGGCAGAGAGACTGTAAAAATGTTACAGTCAGATCTGCTTCCTCCTCAAGCTCTTTGGAAATACCTGTGCCCTGGAAGTTTTTGCAAACAAACCCAAAATATGATTTCAAGGAATTCTATTTATCTGCCTAAGCCAGAATTCCCCAAACTTCCTATGTTCACCTTACCCTTTGTGGCGGCTTCTCCTGGTGCTTCTAGGCCATAAGAAATGCCTAACAGTTCTGTTTATTAAATATTTAGGTCCAAATAACATAGTAAGAATTAATATCTTAACAACTTAATAGCCATTTGAAAAAATAGTTCATGTAAATTGAAAGAAAAAAATACATTTATTTCATTCTTAAATAACTACATCTCCTTGGCCAAAGAAATGTTCACCTGTCTTTCTTACCACACAGTAACCTCCAAAAATCCTGCTTTGCAAAAACATAATGTCATCAAAAGAAGAGTAGTGCAGTGTACATTAACACCATGAGTTAGTAATTCAGAGTCCCACAGTCCCAAGTATCACTGTGCTTTCCCTCAAAATGTAAACAATCCCACTGCACCTCTGTGAATTTGCTGTGGCATCCCAGGGCTCCTTGCTACACAGTTTGAGAACCGAAGGCCTAAGCATTTGTTCAAGCACCTGGTTGACAGTCTTAAGTTCTAGATAATTAAATTTAAAACCTGAACATATTTTTTAGATCAAACCAGACCTTCTAATTATGTCTCCATTTTGTATGAGACAGATTTGAGTTATTTAACTAGAAAGCCAAAGGTATGATGTCACTAAACTTAAGTTATGCTCTCTGAATAAGAGCAAATTAGCAAGTGCATTCATGCTAAATTATCACCAGCACATTCTTCAAGCTTTTGCTTGCCTTTTGCCATACTGAAGTGGTGAGGGTTTAATTTTTATATGTGCTTTCTATTCTGTTACTTTTTTTTAATACTCTATTCTTTGTACTACTGGTATGAAAGGGAATTTAATGTCTTTGTGTCAGGAAAGCCCTATTTATTCTGACAAAATGATCAACCTCCAGGGTGTTCCTCTACCATGAAACTGGTTTTATATCTCATCCACGAGCTAATAAGATGTGAAGCGTTTTCCCTGTCACACCAAGAGATCAGACTTGCTTCCACGGAAAGGGCTGGGTTGAGATCACACAGTGAGCTCTTCTCATTGAGTGAACCATACAATTCACAGTTTTTCAACACGAGAGCAGAGTGATGGGTCTGGGGTGAACCCAAAGATGAGCAGATACATTAAAAAAAAAAAAAAACCCTTAAGAAGGAACTCTAGGATCCAGCCTGTTCACTGTTTGCTGGGTTAGCTTTCAGTTCAGGGAAAATTAAAATGTCATAAATGAAAGCCTGGTGGCCTTGGTGCTTTGTGTAAACACGTGCTGACACACACCCCCTCTCCCACCAAGATGAACCTTTGAGGAAAGTTTACATCCCACAAAAGGCGGGCTCAGTCTCTTTGCTGTGAGAAGAAATAAAACAGCTAAAAGACTCTGAAAGTTTTGGCTCAGAAGCCAGATGGTGACATCTGTAGTGGAGGCCTTTTCCTTATAAAATACTTGTTCTTCTTGTTATGCCCTGAGATTAAAATGATTTTCAGATGAGTTGTTGAAACAAGAAGGTGACCGTGGGGAGGATAGGCGGGGAGCAGGGATCCTGTTTCAGGTGAAGACAGCATGAAAAGAATCGGCCTGCAAAGGTTGGGTGGCGGGGGGTGGGGGGGGGGGGGGGGCGGGGCGGGGGGGGGCAGGGCGGGGGGGGGGCAGGGCGGGGGGGGATGGGGGGGCAGGGCGGGGAGGGGATGGGGGGCCGCAGGGGTGGTTTCTCCTGAGACCTCTCTCCTCGGCTCCCAGAGGGCCACCTTCTCCCTCCACGTCCCTGAGACAGGAGACCCGGGGTCGAGCCCTGGGTCGGGAAGATGGCCTGGAGGAGGGCATGGCAACCCACTCCGGTACTCTTGCCTGGAGAATCCCAGGGACAGAGGAGCCTGGCGGGCCACAGTCCCGTCAGACACGTCAGAGTGACTCACACTTGAGGCTCCCTCACCCACGCATGCTCGTCTCTCAGTGCCAGTGTCTGTGTCCTGATCGTCTTCTGTAAGGACACCATTGCGCAGTGCCACCTGAGGACCCCACTTTACCTTGCATGTGTGCATACTAAGCCGCTTCAGTCGTATCTGACTCTGTGTGACCCCATGGACTGTAGCCCACCAGGATCCTCTGTCCGTGGGGTTCTCCAGGCAAGAATACTGGAATGGGCTGCCGTTCCTTTCTCCAGGGGATCTTCCCCAACCAGGCATTGAACCCGCATCTCTGATGTCGCCAGCATTGGCAGGCATGTTCTTTAGCACTAGCGCCACCTGGGAAACCCCATTTTATCTTACTTCCCTCTTCAAAGGTCTTATCTCCAAACACAGGCACATTCTGAGGTGCCGGGGGTTAGGGCTTCCACACATGAGTTTGTGGGGCACAGAATTCAACCCATGATGGCCCTTTCTTCTTTCCACAGTAGGCTTTCAATACAAAAGTAAGACCCTTAACATGGATATATAAATCCTTTATGCAAGAAAACATATGCAGAGTACATCATGCAAAATGCCAGGATGGATGAAGCACAAGCTGGAAGACTCCCTGCACAAGATTGCAGGGAGAAATATCAATAACCTCAGATATGCAGATGACACCACCTTTATGGCGGAAAGTGAAGAGGAACAAAGAGCCTCTTGACGAAAGTGAAAGAGGAGAGTGAAAAAGCTGGCTTAAAACACAGCATTCCAAAAACTAAGGTCATGGCATCGAGTTCCATCACTTCATGGCAAATAGATGGAGAATCAATGGAAACAGTGAGAGACTTTATTTTCTTGGGCTCCAGAATCAGTGCAGATGGTGACTGTAGCCATGAAATTAAAAGATGCTTGCTCCTTGGAAGAAAAGCTATGACCAACCTAGACACCATATTAAAAAGCAGAGACATTACTTTGCCAACAAACATCTGTCTAGTCAAAGCTATGGTTTTTCCAGTAGTCACGTATGGATGTGAGAGTTGGGCCATAAAGAAAGCTGAGCACCAAAGAATTGATGCTTTTGAACTGTGGTTTTGGAGAAAACTCTTGAGTCCCTTGGACTGCAAGGAGATCCAACCAGTCCATCCTAAAGGAAATCAGTCCTGAATATTCATTGAAAGGACTGATGCTGAAGCTGAAACTCCCAATAATTTGGCCACCTGGTGTGAAGAACTGACTCGTTGGAAAAGACCCTGGTGCTAGGAAAGATTGAGGGCAGGAGGAGAAGGGGATGACAGAGGATGAGATGGTTGGATGGCATCACCAACTCAATGGACATGAGTTTGAGCAAGCTCCGGGAGTTGGTGATGGACAGGGAAGCCTGAAATACTACAGTCCATGGGGTCTCGAAGAGTAAGACACGACTGAGGGACTGAACTGAACTGATGCAAGTAAATAAAGATCAGGTGTGAAATTCTTGGCTGAGATTGTTTTCCTCATATGCTAACACCAGTAACACTTAACTGTAGGTATTTCTTTGCATTGCTGTCTCTTCTGCTAGGCTAGAAACATTTTTGAAGAGAGGAAATGCAACTCATTTTCGAAATGCTTCTGCGGTGCTTGGAACATTCTTTAGTAAAGAGTGAACAGTGTCATCAAAGTAGGACACTTTTTCCTCTTTGCGAAAGGTAGTTTGGCACAGAAAGCATCACCGAGTCGGGGCGGGAGTAGAGCGAGCTTGGGAAGGGAAAGCAGGCTGTGACCAAACGGGACCCGCAAGCCCGCCGCTAACCTGCCTGTGTTCTCCTGCAGTTCGTCTTCTGCCGGGACTGTAAGGAGCCGTCCCACGAAGGTGACTGCGGCGCCATGATTGAAGCCTCAGGAGCAGTCACTCAGGTAAGCGCCCTCTTCCTTCCCCAGATCGGGGCTCAGGCTCTCGTCGGGGACAGGAGCTGGTTTCTGGAGATCACCAAAGGTTCCAACCTGAAAAAGGGAGGACCAGACTAGCAGCCTACAGCCATGGCTCTGGCTCCCCAGTCATCAGTCCCTCCGAACGACCCCTGTCCTCGGGGGCCTGCTGCAGACTTCCCAACGGTCATGTGTGGTGTGTTGGTTCTTCCATGGGAGTTCTTCCCCAGGGGTAAGTGGAGGAGGGATAAGGAGTCTAGCATGATCGGCGGAGTCTTTAGAAAAGAGATCAAACAATTTAACAAACTCTGAATCAGGGAAATCAATACTAACTTCACGTTATTTTTTTTTTAAGTGCCCTTGTTTAAAGTGTTTGGTGAGAACTCTCCATGAATGACGTGATAGAAGTATTATATGATGCAAAAATATCATTGTTTCTTTAGCAATATTCTTACCAAACTCAGGTCCAGCTCCTTCCTGCTGGAAAATCAATACCTGAGAGGCAGCTGTTGGTAGAAAGGAAAATTGCCTTTGATCAGAAAGCCGGCAATCTGAGGAGATGGTGGACTCAGTGTTGCCCAGAAACCATCTCTGAAGAGTCTGCTCAGCCATGAAGGTTTTTAAGGGGAAAAAGGGAAGTAGTATCGGTGAATTGCTGAGACGGGGGGCAGAGTCGTCATCATCCCCCACTGCGTGCAGGCTTGTTGACTTCTTGTGAGCTTTCTTTGGATGCTCTCTTGTTCACATAGTTTGTTCGAGAGATTACTGAAAGGTAAACTCTGAGGAGATCTGGTCATATGCTAATTGCTTGTTCATCATTCCCACTTCTTTGATCTATGGAAAGAACCAACAGGTTAGACAAGCTATTATATGAACAAAAGATCTGACAGGTGTGCTCCGCCCTGGATGAACAGAGCTTAGGGGCACCTGGTTTAAGAGTTACAATGTAGCTTTGCTAAACTGACAAGCAAAGGGGTTTCCTGCTGAGGGTGTCATCCTGCTAAGAGCCGTGCTATACCGCATTTCAGACTTGATGAGGTAAAGCACATGTCTACTGAGCCTGACTCTCTGAAGTGCTGTATCAGGCTTAAGGAAATGCAGATGTATTTTCTTTTATTTATTGATTATCACTCACTGGAAAAGACCCTGATGCTGGGAAAGCTTGAGGGCAGGAAGAGAAGTGGGCGACAGAGGATGAGATGGTGGGATGGCGTAACCAACTCAATGGATATGAGTTTGAGCAAGCTCCAGGAGATAGTGAAGGACAGGGAAACTGTAGTCCATGGGGTCACAAAGAGTCAGACATGACTTAGTGACTGAACAACAACAATGATCGGCCAAACCTTAGGGGAAAGGAGTAAAAATTTCAACACACTTGATGAATTTGCTCATTATTTTTCTCCTGATAGAGACATTAAGAGGGGTATAAACATGAAATCTACCCAGATAAACCCTGTAGTCATTCTGTTGACAGGAACCTCATCAATAGGCAGAGAAGTTCCAGAACATTTTAATTTCAAAAGTTGAGAACTGTAAATATCAGAATGTTCTAAAGGGCTTCCCTGTGGCTCAGTGATAATCTACCTGCCAATGCAGGTGACGGGTTCAATCCCTGATCTTTGAAGATCCCCATGCTTCAGGGCAGCTAAGTCTGTGCACACAGGTGCTGACCCTGAGTCCGCAAGCTGCAGCTCTTGAAACCATGCACCCTAAAGCCCCAGCTCCACAACAAGAGAAGCCCCTGCAATGAGAAACCCTCGCATCACACCTTAGAAAGGAGCGCGCACCACAAAGAAACAGCACAGCCGAAAAGAAATGAATGTTAACTTTTAAAAACAAAAAAAAAATAAAATAAAGCCTGTTTTTTTAAAAAAAAAGGCTCTAAAATGAGAGCATAAAGAAGTGAATCCCTATGAGATTCTGTGTAGGTTTCTACTCAATTTAAAGTAACCAAGGAAGCACAGTACATGAGCTCAGGGCTTCTCAGCAGCTCCTACTATGCTGGCCTGACCATGTTGGGAGCTTTAGGACTGAGCTGCCATTTCTACAGCAGAGGCAGCACACGCCCTTTCTGTTGACTTATTTTAGCCCCAGGGCACTTGAATGCAAGCTCACTGGGTCTGGAGGTCAGGAATAATGCTGTCCCTGAGACCGCCTCCACCCCCACTCACCCCCACCGCCACCTGGGGACCAGAAGGGCTAGACGGGAAGACAGGCTGATGCTCTTGGATTTGGGTGTCGTCCAGCAGTTCACACCCATCTGTTCATATGATGACAGCATGGACAAGGCCTTCCGAGAAGGGATACCCTAACATCTGTCTATCTGCCAACAGTAGCAGGGAAGTGAAGAACAGCACTGCTTAACCCAAAGCTGTCCAGCGCCTGACCCACTCCATCAACCCCTTCATTCAGGAGGAACCAGCCAACCTCGGTGTTGGCCACTAAGGTCGTTGTTATTAATAAGTCGCTCAGTCGTGTCCGACTCATTTGTGACCCCATGGCCTGTAGCCCACCAGGCTCCTCTGTCCCTGGAGTTCTCCAGGCAGGAATACTGGAGTGGGTAGCTGTTTCCTTCTCCGGGGGATCTTCCCAGACCAGGGAGTGAACCCACATCTCCTGCCTTGGCAAGTGAGTTGCTTAGCACTGAGCCACCAGGGAAGCCCCAGCGGTTAAGGTAGCCCAGATTGAAAAAAGAAAAGGAACTCCAAAACATGGGCGAAGAAGGGTACAGCTGGCCTTACGGACAGATGGCCAGTATCAAGGGGCCTGTGTCTTCAGACACCATCTATTAGCAGGTATTAAACAGCATTTCTACAGGACATTCATCCTGCTAGATTCTCTGAAAAAAATCAGAGAAGTACATTTATCTTCAGAGGCTCACCAGGGAGCTATAGGGGACGCTTATGGGAAAAAAGATAATGGTAATAATACGCTAAAACGAAATGTAGCAAATCCAGTTTTGTATCAGTTCAGTTCAGTCACTCAGTCATGTCCGACTCTTTGTGACCCCATGAATCGCAGCACGCCAGGCCTCCCTGTTCATCACCATCTCCCGGAGTTCACTCAGACTCACGTCCATCGAGTCCGTGATACCATCCAGCCATCTCATCCTCGGTCGTCCCCTTCGCCTCCTGCCCTCAATCCCTCCCAGCATCAGAGTCTTTTCCAATGAGTCAACTCTTCACATGAGGTGGCCAAAGTACTGGAGTTTCAGCTTTAGCATCATTCCTTCCAAAGAAATCCCAGGGTTGATCTCCTTCAGAATGGACTGGTTGGATCTCCTTGCAGTCCAAGGGACTCTCAAGAGTCTTCTCCAACACCACAGTTCAAACGCATCAATTCTTCGGCGCTCAGCCTTCTTCACAGTCCAACTCTCACATCCATACATGACTACTGGAAAAACCATAGCCTTGACTAGATGGACCTTAGTCAGCAAAGTAATGTCTCTGCTTTTGAATATGCTATCTAGGTTGGTCATAACTTTTCTTCCAAGGAGTAAGCGTCTTTTAATTTCATGGCTGCAGTCACCATCTGCTGTGATTCTGGAGCCCAAAAAAGTAGCCTGACACCGTTTCCACTGTTTCCCCATCTATTTCCCATGAAGTGATGGGACCGGATGCCATGATCTTCATTTTCTGAATGTTGAGTTTTAGGCCAACTTTTTCACTCTCCTCTTTCATTTTCATCAAGAGGCTTTTTAGTTCCTCTTCACTTTCTGCCATGAGGGTGGTGTCATCTGCATATCTGAGGTTATTGATATTTCTCCCAGCAATCTGGATTCCAGCTTGTGTTTCTTCCAGTCCAGCATTTCTCATGATGTACTCTGCATAGAAGTTAAATAAGCAGGGTGACAATATACAGCCTTGACGTACTCCTTTTCCTATTTGGAACCAGTCTGTTGTTCCATGTCCGGTTCTAACTGTTGCTTCCTGACCTGCATACTATGGCTCAGATCATGAACTCCTTATTACCAAATTCAAATCCCAGTTTTGTATAATGCTTCCCTAAGAAAGTCATGAAGGGCAGGTCAGAGCTTGTCAAGAGGACAGGGGAATAAGGTGACATAGAACGTTCCAGCAGAGGGCACCAAATGGACAAAGTACAGAAGCAAGGTTCTCTCCAGCTAGACTTCTGTTCATCCCTGTATCCTGAGGCTCAAGACAGTACCTGGTGCATTGGCATCTAATAGGTGTTTGTTGAGTGATGATGGTGTCAGTTGAAGAAAAATGCACACCCTAAAAGCTGTGAATTAAGTTTTTATCCAGGGACCTTACAGAGGACTATAGCCAGGAGACAGACTCTCAGATAGATCTGAAGATGTAAGAGAGGAGCAGAATAATAGGAGTTTTTGTTTTTTTCTGGTAATAGTTTGTGCTGAAAAAAAGAAAGAATGGAGTCAACCAGCAAAGGTTAAGTTAATCACTCAGTCATGTCCGACTCTTTGTGATCCCATGGACTGTAGCTTGCCCCAGCTCCTCCATCCATGGAATTCTCCAGGCAAGATACTGGAGTGGGTTGCCGTTTCCTTCTCCAGGGGATCTTCCCCACCCAGAGCTCGAAGCCGGGTCTCCTGTACTGCAGGCAGATTCTTTACCAACTGAGCCACTGGGGAAGCAAAGATTACTGCTAATCACACAAAACAGACCTCTCATGTTAATGGTTTTAGTGCTTTTCTTTGGGTGGGAAGGTGCAAGGGTCTGGGCTCTGAAATTATCCCTTTGATGTACATCTAAACTGCCTCGGCCGGTGCCCAGGGCACAGAGCGGCCCCTGCTTTTCTACACTCTGAACTCCCCTCAGGGGATACCCCTCAGGGGAGAGGCTGCTGCCATGGCGATGGCCTGATTTTGGGCAACGTTCCCTTTCCGCAGTGGCATCTATCAAGGAAAAGAGGTTCTTTCATTTCTTCAATACTATAAAACGCCTCTAACAGGTTAGGCTTTGTTCTCATTGTGGGGATAAAGTGCCTGCTCTCATGGAGTTTGTGTTACTTTATTAGATGTCACAGGCTCCCCAGGTGGCTTTGTGGCTTAAAAAAAAAAAAAATCCACCTGCAATGCAGGAGACATAGGAGATTCAGATTCCATCCTGGGTCAGGAAGGTCCTCTGGAGGAGGAAATGGCAACCCATTCCAGTGTTCCTGCCTGAAAAATCCCATGCACAGAGGAGCCTAGTGGGCTCCATGGGGTTGCAAAGGGTCGGACATGACTTAGCAACTGAGCACACACACATTAGATGCCACAGGGTTGCACAGTCAATATGATAGGAATTCCAACAAGGAATCTTTAATCCTAGACAGGGATATCCAAGAGAGGATTCAGGAAGAGACAGCTCTGGAATAAGACCTCTCTAAAGTGAGCCTCCTTCCTGCCTGGTGCCCCTGGTAACTGAACCAGGCCTCATATTTCTTTTATTTCAAAATGAAGCTAATGGCCCAACCAAACTAGAAAATTCTGCTGGTTCACTACTGCCTGAGAACAGAAGGCAACTGGAGTTTGGAGGGTTTGCTGCCATTTCTGTCTAAGTCTCTGACCCATTGAGGGTCCTCCTCAGATGCACACGTGAAGAGACTATAATTGAAGGGTCACGGAGGACCTGCAGTGGGGGGGAAGGGTCGCAAGAACCAAAATTGATGGGGAAGGTCTGAGAGCCCAACATCGGGGGGAGCTGTGACTGCCCCAGGCCTGAAGAGAGAGGAGGCGGAAAGGGTGTTTCACAGGGACCCGCCTCAAGGGCTGGAGCCACAGAGGAGCTCTGCAAAGAGACGCAATTGGGGGGCGGGGAGTCTGCATTGCCAGGAGTGGACCCAGAGCTGGAGGGGAGTGACGACCACACCTTGACTTCCCCCACCCATCCTCTGGGCTCTTGCTCACATCTCCCCCCAGCCACACCCAGCTGAAAGCCAGCCTCAAAGGATTCAGCCTTCCATATGCAAGGCAGAGAGAGAAAAGAACCCAGGATAACCAGTATATTCTCCACGTCTCCGGTTTCCTCGTTTCACCCAGAACGACTCTTGGACACGGAGAAGGATGAACCCAACAATCTATTTCATCAAACCGAAAGAGCCAATTCCATTTGGCAAGAGAATGAAGGGTTTTTATTTTCCTAGAGCCAGTTTATTTTCTGTTTCCTTCATTTCTCTCAGACCACAGTGATCTTCAAATGGGTGACCTCTGCAATCCCATTGACCTGAAACCTTTGAAAGGATGGCTCTCCACACACCTGACAATAAAAATCTCATCGCAGCCTCCCCTCCTGGGATGGAAGGCTTCAGATGAACCCTCATGTCTGAATGTTGCTAATACAACAAAATACCATCATTAGCCTTCTTCAAATTTCCTTTCAATTCAATTCACTTGTAAGGCTTTTCCTTTCAGCCGTCCGTGGCTACGCTCCACTGTTCTCCCTTGAAAGCTGAGTGGTTTCTGGGCCTTGATATGACATTATCCAACCAGACAAGCCTGTGTCTCCTGGGGCCCAATCAGGCTTTTCCCATCAACTAAGCTGTTTGACCCTACACTTAATGCATTTTTTGATTAATGCAATATTTAAAACAAACAAACAAACTCAAAAATTGGTTTTAAATTGGTTTTAAAATATTGAACGAGCTTGAAGTCGAAACTGCTGGGGGTTTGGGGAATCAGTGACAGAAGATCAATCCTTCTCGGGCTAATGAGAGTCCAGCCCCATTTGCTGCTTCTTGCTCGAGCCGGGGTGTTCTCCTCCGTGCGTTCCCCTGGAGGCTCTCTAATAAGTAAACACTTGCTCTTGTAAACCACATAAATTGATTCGTTCTCCCAGGGGTTCTAAGTAGTTAACGTTCCTCCTCCTATTCAACAAGAAGGCAAACTGAGACTTCCAGAGTTATAGCGGTGTTGCCCAAAGCCACAGAGGAGATTGTTTTCATTGGCTGCACCTGCTCAAAGGAGTCTGGGAACAGTGACCCCTCTCTCTGAGGCATAAATCTGCAGTGTCTTATGGGAGTGTGCACCCCTGCCTGCCAAGCTCCTACTCGACCTGCAAGAGCCAGAGCATGTGTTACCTCCTCCATGAAGCCATGTGCCCAGCCCACGACTTCCTCCAAGCTCTCAGACTACTATACAGACCTCTGTGATCGATTCATCACGTTGAAATGCTATTTCCTTGGATCTTCCCTCAGATTCTGAGCTTTTCTTGGTGCAAGATTTGTACATGTTTTGTCTGTATAACACCAGTGTCCAGCCCTTAGGTGGTACCCATTAAATGTTAGTGAATGAATGATGACCCCCCACTTTCATCCTCATGTGTCCAGTCTCACTGTGAGGCTGGGAAAGCATGCTACAGGAATGGGGAGGGGGACGGAGGCCAAGATGGTGACACAGGAGCCCCTGAGCCCCCCGCTTCTCATGGCCACACAAAACCCACAGGCGCACCTAGGAGATAATAATACAGGTTCAGTTCCAGACCATCGCAACAAGGCAATATCACAGTCAAGCAAGTCTCACAAATGTTTTTGTTTCCCAGTGCATATAAAAGTTATGTTTGCCCTGTATTGTATTCTATTACGTATACAATATCAATGTGTTCGGAAAATACAGACCTTAATAAGATGCTATTGTTCATTCACTAAGTTGGGTCTGCCTTTTTGCGACCCTATGAACTGCAGCACACAAGGCTCCTCTGTCCTTCACTATCTCCCCGAGTTTGCTGAAACTCATGTCCATTGAGTTGATGATGCCATCCAACCATCTCATCCTCTGTCATCCCCTTCTTCTCTTGCCTTCAATGTTTCCCAGTGTCAGGCAGGGTCTTTTCCAATGAGTCAGTTCTTCACATCAGGTGGCCAAAGTATTGGAGTTTCAGCTTCAACATCAGTCCTTCCAGTGTATACTCAGGACTAATTTTCTTTAGAATGGACTGGCTGGATCTCCTTACAGTCCAAGGGACTCTCAAGAGTCTTCTCCAACACCACAGTTCAAAAGCATCAACTCTTCGGTGCTCAGTCTTCTTTATGGTCCAACTCTCACATCCGTACATGACTACTGGCAAAACCATAGCTTTGACTACATGGAGCTTTATCGGCAAAGTGATGTCTTTGTTTTTTAAAATGCTGTCTAATGGTACCCACTCCAGTACTCTTGCCTGGAAAATCCCATGGACAGAGGAGCCTGGTAGGCTGCAGTCCATGGGGTCGCTAAGAGTCGGACATGACTGAGCAACTTCACTTTCACTTTTCACTTTCATGCATTGGAGAAGGAAATGGCAACCCGCTCCAGTGTTCTTGCCTGGAGAATCCCAGGGACGAGGGAGCCTGGTGGGCTGCTGTCTCTGGGGTCGCACAGAGTTGGACATGACTGAGGCGACTTAGCAGCAGCAGCAGCAGCAGCAACGCGGTCATCAAGCGGGCAGGGCGAGTTCACCTCTGGGAAGCAGCCCAGCCTTGCCTTCTGGAGCTCAGTGCTGTCACTGGGCTGGGCGTGTGGGTGGCAAGGATGCTCTGGGGTGAGCTGTTAGGAAGTCTGTGATCTCTGTCTCGAGCAGCAGGTTGGGGGTGTCATAGTCTACATTGAAATATATCGATTAAAGAACGCAGGCTGCCAGGGCTGGGGAGTAGCGGCTTTCAACACCTCCTGATGTTGCTGTTGGGCTTCCCTAGTGGCTCAGGGGTAAAGAACCTGCCTGCCAGTTCAGGAGACATAAGAGACACAGGCTTGATCCTTGGGTCGGGAAGATCCCTTGGAGAAGGGATTGGCAACCCGCTCCAGTGTTCTTGCCTGGAGAATCCCAGGGACGGGGGAGCCTGGCAGGCTGCCGTCTGTGGGGTTGCACAGAGTCGGACACGACTGAAGCGACTTAGCAGCAGCAGCAGCAGGGCCATCATAGCTTTTCTTCCAAGGAGCAAGTGTTGAGGCTGCTGACTGATCAGGGTGGTGGTTGCTGAAGGTTGGGGTGGCTATGGAAATCTCTCAAAATAAGACAGCAATGAACTCTGCCACATGGATCGACTCTTCCTTTCACGAACAATGTCTCTGTAGCATTTCTCCCACAGTAGAGCTGCTTTCACAATTGAGGTCAATCTTCTCAAATCCTGCCACTGCTTTTTATCAAGCCAGTTTAGGTAATATTCTAAATCACTTGTTGTCGTTTCAACCATCGTCACAGCACCTGCCCCAGGAGTCAATTCCATCTCAGGAAACAACCCTACTTGTTCACCCACAAGAAGCAGCTCCTTACCCATAAAGCGCACCATGAGATTGCAGCACTTCAGTCCCATCTTCAGGCTGCAATGCTGGGTCTCTGTTTCCACCGCATCAGCCGTTCCTTCCTCCCCTGAGAACTTAAAGCCCTCAAAATCACCCTTGAGGACTGGAACCAGTTTCTTTCAAACTCCCGTGAATGTTCATATTTTGGCCTCTTCCCATGAGTCATGAATGTTCTTCGTGGCATCTCAAATGCTGAGTCCTTTCCAGAGGTATTCAGTTTACTTTGCCAAAATCGACCAGAGGAATCGCTATCTAGGGCAGGTATAGCCTCATGACGTGTGTTTCTTAAATCGTAAGACTTGAAAATCAAAGTGTCCCTGACGCTTGGGCGGCAGAAGGGATGTTGTCCCAACAGGCGTGAGAACAATGTGAGTCTCGTTGTGCGTCTCCGTCAGGGCTCTGTGGTCACCAGGTGCCCTGTCAGTGAGTAGAAACACCTTGAAAGGACCCTTTTCCGAGCAGCAGGTCTCAGCCGTGGGCTGGAAGTACTCAGTGAGCCGTGCTGTGAGCGCGTGTGCTGTCGCCCAGGCTGTGCTGCTGCTTCTCTTGAGCACAGGCAGAGCGCAATTCTTAAGGGCCCTGGGATTCGGGAATGGTAGATGCGCCTTGACTCCAACTTATCTCTGACTCCATGGACGTGAGTTTGCGCAAGCTCTGGGAGTTGGTGATGGACAGGGAAGCCTGGCGTGCTGCAGTCCATGTATCGCAATGAGTCGGACACGACTGAGCAACTGAACTGAGCTGAAGTCACCAGCTGCATTCACCCCTAACAAGAGGATGAGCCTGTCCTTTGAAGCTTTGAAGCCAAGCACTGACTTCTCCTCTCTAACTGTAAGAGTGCTGGATGGCATCTTCTTCTAAGATAACGCTGTTTCCCCTGTTGTTCAGTGTAACCGCCTTCATGACTTAGCTAGATCTTCTCGATAACTTGCTGCAGCTTCTACATCAGCCCGTGCTGCTTCACTCTGCACTTTTATCTTATGGAAGTGATGTCTTTCCTTAAACCTCATAAGCCAACCTCTGCCAGCCTCAAACCTTTCTTACGTAGCTTCCTCACCGCTCTCAGCCTCCATAGAATTGAAGAGAGTTAGAGCCTTGCTCAGGGCTTTCCCGGTGGCTCACTGGTAAAGAATCGCCTGCAATGCAGGAGACACAGGTTCAGTCCTTTCAGGAAGATCCCCTGGAGGAGGGCATGACAACCCACTCCAGTGTTCCTGCCAGGAAAATCCCATGTTCAGAGAAGCCTGTGGACTACAGTCCATGCGGTCACAAAGAGTCAGACACGCTGAAGTGACTGAGCACAGAGTCTGGATCCCGCTTTAGTTTAAGGGAGTGTTGTGGTTGGCTTGGTCTTCTTTCCAGGTCATATAGCCTTCTCCACAACCACGCTAAGGCTGTTTTCACTCTCGTGTCCTTTATGTGTTCACTGGAGTAGCACTTTAAATTTCCTTCAAGAACCTTTCCCTTGCATTCAGAACTTAGCAGTTTGGTACAGGAGGTCTGGCTTTCAGCCTGTCGAGGCTTTGGACATGCCTTCCTCACTAAGCTTAGTCACTTCTAGCTTTTGATGTAAACTCTTCCTTTCACTTAGAGACCTTTGAGGGTTATTGATTGGCCTAATTTCCATCCTGTTGTGTCTCGGGGAATAGGGAGGCCTGAGAAGAGGGAGAAAGGCAGGGGAACTCGTAGTCTCCAGGGCAGTCACAACACACACATTTCTCAGCTAAGTTCAGGGTCTTGTACGGGCATGATTCAAGGTGCCTCAGAACAATTGCAACAGTAACGTCAAGGGTCACTCGTCACAGATCACCATAATCCATATAATAATAATGGAAAAGTTTGAAATATCACAGGAATTACTAAAATGTGACACAAAAACTCAAAGTGAGCAAATGCAATTGAAACAGTGAATATCTGTGAAGCACAGTAACGTGAAACATAATGAAACCAGCTCGGACTGTACAGCCACCCGCCATAGAGTGACAGGGACACAGGGGCCAGCTGAGTGACTCCTGCACGCCAGACAGAGGAGAAGACGCCCACATGGAAAGAGGCAGCAAAGGCTGACACACTCCTGCACTAAAACCCGTCTCCCAGGATCTCCCTGGCCGTCCAGCAGTTAAGACTTGGCGCTTCTACTTCGAGGAGCACAGGTTTGATCTTGCATGCCATACAGTGCCCCAGGTGGCACAGAATCTGCCTGCCAATGCAGGAGCTGCAGGAAACACAGGTCTGATCCCTGGGTCCCTGGGTCAGGAAGATCCCTTGGAGTGGGAACAGAGGAGCCTGGCAGGCTACAGTCCACGGGGTCACAAAGAGCCAGATATGACTGAGTGATTGAGCATGACCCGTGCAGCACAGCAAAAAAATTCCCCACCCCGGGGTTGACCCTTGGAACTGCAAGGGAGCCCCCAGCACGCAGCTTCTCCCCAAGGACCAAAGGGGTTTGGACCCCACATCTTGTGCACCAACTGTTAGGATTCCGGCTGGAGGGACTGACTCCCAAAGCAGCTAGCTCTAAAAACCAACGGCGCTTGTGTCAGTGAGACCCACAAGACTGTAGCAAACCAAGAAGTAATTCTTAACAAGACGCACAGCACTCGCCATGGCTCTCCCCACAGGGCTTAGTGCAGAGGGCGCAGGCAAGATCATCTCACGGTCTTTCCGTGAGAGAGGCGGTCTGTGTACTTGACAGAGTTTAGCAGGCACTTGGGGCGGGCTGTGACCCCCGAAGACCAGGGAAGCCAGGGCACAGATCCCCTGCCTTCTGTCTGCAGCCCAGGACGAGTCACTGGTGTCTCTCTGGAAGGAGCCTGTACACACGTCTGCACTGCAGCTCTTAAGGCTGCTGCCCTCAGAACAGATCGCATACTGCTCTGATGGATAACGAGGCTTCCACTCATGAGTCCCATGGGACTGGAGCAAACGAAGCAGTTCTGAGCTGGCTGCCCCTCCAGGACTCAGCACAGAGGGAGCAGACCAAAGGGGGGGGAAAAAATGTCTATCTTCCATCCTGAAAGGGGTGTTTTAAAAGTGCCACCTGGGGCCCAGGCCTCTAATTTAGTGGCCTCCAGGGGCTGACTGCAGCTCTTCCCAGAAGCTAGGGAAGCAGGCAGACACGGCTCCCCCCTTTCCCCCGTCAGCCTGCTCCAATAATGGAACCGAGGCCTCAGCATCTCACAGGAAGGAGTTTGTACACACCCAGCTTTTGCAGCTCCCACTTGAGGTGACCCCACCCACCTGGGGTCACCCGGCCCTAACAGCCAAAGGGACTTGCGTGCATGAGTCCCGTGGGACTGGGGCAAACAAAGAAGCAGTCTTTTTAGGGGTTTTTTGGTTGTGCTGAATCTTCCGTGTGGCGAGAGCACTTTCTCTGGTTGCAGACAGCGGGGGCTCCTCTCGAGTTGTGGTCCACGGGCTTCTCACTGCGGCGGCTTCCCTTGTTGCAGAGCCTGGGCTCTGGGGCACATGGGCTTCAGTAGTTGCAGGATGCGGGCTCAGTAGTTGTGGTGCTAGGGCTTAGTTGCTCCTAGGCACGTGACATCTTCCTGGACCAGGGATCAAACCCGTGTCCCTTGCATCAGAAGGTGGAGTCTTATCCACTGCACCTCCTGGGAAATCCCAAAGAAACAGTTCCTAGTGGGCACAGGGACACCGCCACCACCCCCTGCAAGTACCCACTCATACCCAGCAGAGAGGGAGCAGGTGCTCCCTGGAAGGGGCCTAATGACATGTTTTCCCAGCTGCTGCCTGAGAATCCACTTCTAATCAGCCCAAGTGCAACTGGGCTGAGTGCCATCCCCTTTGGGACAGTGACAGGTCTTGGCATATGCTCACCTGCCGGGAGCCACTAAGAACAAAAGCTTGGACAATCACAGAAGGCTTGGACAATCACAGAAAGCAGAGAGACAACTGGTAGCCCAGGCCAGTCTGATTGATAATATTCAGCCCCTGCACTAGGCCATTCTGTCAAAGCTGAGAGCTGTGTCTATTTCATCTAAGGCACGGAAACGCACACGGAGTCAGAAAAAAAAACGAAGAAACAGGGGAAATGTTCCAAACAAAAGAACAAGATAAATCTCCAGAAACAGGTCTTATTTTCATGGAGATAAGTGATTTTCCTGATAGGGCAACAGTCATGCAGAGGCTCACTGAGGTCAGTAGAGCGAAGCAAATACAAGGTGCACCTGCGAGCGATGCGTATACATTTCAACAAAGAGAAACTATTTAAAAGGACCAACCAGAAATCGCAGAGCTGAAGAATACAACAACTGAACAGGAATTTGTAATAGAAAGTTTAGACAGCAGACTAGATCAAGCAGGAGAAAGGGTAAAAAGGACAGTGGAATTCATCCAATCAGAGGCATATTGGAAGGGTAAAGAATGAGAAAGAATAAAGATACTATAAGAAATTTATGGGGCACACTATTTAATGAAATAGACCCTGAATGCATTATGAAGAGTGAAAGTCTTAGTCACTCAGTCGTGTCCGACTCTTTGCGACCCCACGGACTGTAGCCCACCAGGCTCCTCTGTCTGTGAAATTCCCCAGGCAAGAATACTGGAGTGGGTAAGCCATTCCCTTCTCCGGGGAAACTTCCCAACCCAGGGATTGAACCCAGGTCTCCTGCATTAAAGGCAGATTATTTACAGTCTGAGCCACCAGGGAAGTCCAAATGAAATATTGACATATAACATTTTATATTAAAGGGCACAGTATATTGATGATAAAAGAGAGAGCTCATCACAAAGATATAACATTAGGAAATATTTTTTAACGCTAGTAAATATTTATTCACTCCACACAGGAGCACCTAAATATTTAAAACAAATATTTATGGACCTGAAGGAAGAAACAGATAACCATATAATAACAGCGGGGAATTTCAGCACCTCACTTACAACAATAGATGTATCACCAGACAGAAAATCAATTAGGAAATGTTAGGCCTAAACTCCATGTCGTGTTTTCAGGAAGCAAGCGCTGAGGCCCTAGAGATGTGAGTGCAGGCTTGGGGCTGGAGGTGCACTTGGGGGTCTCGCTGTGCAGAGTGAAAGCAGCAGGACGGCAGAGGAAGGGGCTTCAGTTGCAGCGGGGGGCTCAGCCCGTCCTGTGAGGAGCTCTGGAGCCAGGATGGGCCCTCAGATTTCCTGTGCATCAAGGAGGGCAGGGAGCAGGAATTCACTCCCCCACGCACAGACTCGCCTTTGTCTGTGGACCCCCCGACCCAGCAGGGAGCCTGACACGGGGGAGGAAGCCACTTCTTTCAGCTGAGGGCAGTTCCTGGTTGGAGTCTGTCGCTGAGAGCTGTGCAGCCAACACACCTCGTGGCCAGGGAAATAGTTGTACTGGCCAGGGTCTGAGCACGACTACAATGCACCTTTTGTGCTACTCAGAGAATGGGGTAACAGTCATGCTGACGTTCACTGAGCTCTTAGAACAATACAAGGTGCATTTATAAGCAATGCATATATGATTTCAGCAAAGAGAAACTACTAAAAAGTACCACCAGAAATCACAGAGCTGGAGAATACAGTAACTGAACAGAAACTTGGATCGAAAGCTTTGAATGCAGACTAGATCAAGCAGGAGAAAGGGTAAAGCAAACTCAAAGACCGGTCAGCAGAATTCATCCAATCAGAGGCGTATTGGAAGGGTAAAGGATGAAACAGAGTAGAGATCCTCCCTGACCATCAGGAAGAGGCAGGGCTGCAGCCATAACGGGGGGAAGAGGAGCAGGTGGGTGCCCAGGCGATTCGCCGTGCCATCTGTCAGTGCCCTCTGGCCCAGCCTGGAGAGCAGATGGTCAAGCTCAGTAGCCGTGGCTTTAGACTGGCAGGTGGCCAGGGGCTTGGACCTATCAGGGATGGCCTAGAGGTGCCTGGCTGAGGGTGAGTACCGGTGAAGCAGACGCCACCTCCAGGCCAGCTGTAGTGCCCTGAGCTGCGGTCCCCCACTTACCTTCCTCCTGTGAGCCTTCCTGACAGTCCGTCATGCTGCCAGGGTGGCAGCTCCTCCCCTTGCCCTCCAGCCTCTGGGTGAGCAACATAAAGATGGCTTCAAGTTGAACAGAATTCTCCATATGTATCCTGGACTCAGTAGTCGCAGCTCCCAGGCTCTGGAGCGCAGGCGCAATAGTTGCTGCTGTTGGGCTTGGTTGCTCTGCAACACATGGGATCTTCCCAGACCAGGGGTTGAACCTATGTCTCCTGCACTGGCAGGCTAATTCTTTGCCACTGAGCCACCACCACTACTACTACTAAGTTGCTTCAGTCGTGTCCGACTCTGTGCGACCCCATAGACGGCAGCCCACCAGGCTCCCCCGTCCCTGGGATTCTCCAGGCAAGAACATTGGAGTGGCTTGCCATTTCCTTCTCCAAGGCATGAAAGTGAAAAGTGAAAGTGAAGTCGCTCAGTCATGTCCGACTCATAGCGACCCCATGGACTGCAGCCCACCAGGCTCCTCCGTCCATGGGGTTTTCCAGGCAAGAGTACTGGAGTGGGGTACCATTGGGGAGCCCTTTTTCTTTTTAAACCCTAATTCTTAAAAAAAAAAAAAAGAAAGAAAGAAATCTTAATTTGGCTGCACCAGATCTTAGTTACCGCACGCAGGATCTTTCCATTGCAGCATATGAGATCTAGTCCCCTGACCAGGGATTGAACCCACGCCACCCCTTGCATTGGGAGTAAGGAGTCTTAGCCACTGGAGCGCCAGGCAAGTCCCTTTTATTTAAAAAACTCTAGTTATTTGACTGCACTGGCTCTCAGTTTCGGCATGTGGGATCTAGTTCCCTGACCAGGAATTGAACCCTGGCCACTGGAGTCTTAGCCACTGGACTGCCAGGGAAGTACTCCAGGTTTAACAGAATTCGTGATGTAGTTCGTGGTAGAAGCATTTTTCCCTGTGGAAACCGGAGCCTATGAACCTATGAGGCTCAGAGCTGCACAGATAGAGCTCAGATTCCCAGGGGGGTCCCTGAGAATCGCGGCAAGAGGGGAGGGTCCTGCACCCACCTTTGCCCCCAAGCCCTCAGATTCTACCTGGTGGAGGCACAGTATCGGGTGTGGTTGTCAATTTACGTGGAAACTCAGACAGAAGCAAGGTGTTCAGGGAGGGATGACGGGTTCCCTCTGGGCAGCTCAGCAGAGGTGCTCGGCGGGTAAAGGAAGAGATGCGTAGACCACCTCAGAGGGATGTTCGGCTGAAAAAGACACCAATTTGATTTATCAACTCAGGACCCTGCACTTCAACCCCCAGTTCTATAACCAGAGGCTGAGAGACGTGCCTGCCCTGGAGAAGGAGCTGAGAACAGCCACAGCTCAGAAGGCCTGGATTCCCGGGCGCCCTTTGCCGTCTCATTGCAGGCTTTCCTCCCAGCCGTCCACTGCCGTTCACATAACGGCAGCCTGGGAATTGGGAGACCAGGGTGGGAGGTAGGGGTAGATTATTCCCGGAGGTCGGGTCCACAGTTCTCTGGGAGTATAGCTCCTGAATCACTTGTTGGTTTATGTAAAGCAGCTTTCTCAATGCTACTTCATTCAAGTCCTTGACTCTGGATGCAAAGGGTGGCAGACTGTTAGCGCAAGTCCGTGTGCCTGACACACAGTGAGGCTGAACGGGAGCTGGGAGCAGGGAGCGGTTTATTGCAGGGCCCTGCCCCAATGGCTTAGCAGGTAAAGAATCCACCTCCCGTGCAGGAGACACAGGAGATGCGGGTTCCATCCCTGGCTCAGGAAGATGCCCCGGAGCAGGAAATGGCAGCCCACCCCAGTATTCTGGCCTGGAAAGTGCTATGGACAAAGGAGCCTGGTGGGCTAGAGTCCATGGGGTCGCAAACAGCTGGACAGGACTGAGCAGGCAGTCACGGCATATAAGGAGACGGGTGGCTCTTGGCCTAGCAGAGACGGGTCGAGCTCCCGGAAAGGTTCCAGCAAAGCACTTTTAAAAGCCTGCTGGAAGAGAAGAGGGTCCTGGGGTCTGTGATCAGTTCATGCCCCGTTCTCTGATTGGCTGATGGCGAGAGAACAAGGTGGGGAGCAGGGGTTACCATTAGCCCTCAGGCTCCAGGGGACCCGGGGCTGTGGGCGCAGGGTCGTCAAGTAGTTAACTTCTTCCCTTTGGTGGAGAGTCTCACATCTGCACAGCTCAGCACCTGCAGTGCGGGAGACCTGGGTTTGATCCCTGGGTTGGAAAGATCCCCTGGTGAAGGGAAAGCCTACCCACTCCAGTATTCTGGCCTGGAAAATTCCATGGACTGTATAGTCAATGGGGTCTCAAAAAGTCGGACATGACTGAGTGACTTTCACTTTCACATCTGGGAAACAACTCAAGAAACTTGGATCAGATACTGTTATCTACTTCAGAGAGGAGTTAGAGTGGAGGGTATGGGGGCCTGTCTAAGGAAGGGCCCCTGGGGTCCTGCTCGGTTACAATCCCCTGCTTTCCTTTCATACTTCTTAACCTTGAGGAGAAAAAGGTTTGAACAAGAGAAGGAATAAAGATTCAGATAAGGAGGTTAATCAGAAACTTGACAGGGATACCCGCAGGGTCCTGCTTGGTTACGAGACGAGCAGACGCCTAATGACACGTAATGATGATGGTGGAACCCTTGAAACGCAGGTGCGTGGTCCGTCTGCACCGTCATTCAACAGACAGGTGCGACACAGGTGCTGCAGACAACCCCGAGCCTCTGCGGTGCGTCTCCCACGCACCCCACGTGTTGGCTCGGGGCAGCAGAAATGGCCCTGGGCTGGGGCTCAGAGCGGCTATGGGTTCCCGGATTTCCAGGACCAGCACTCACATTCTTCCAGGGGTTCTCCTTCCCTGCCCCTCAGCAAGGCTTGCTGAGCTATAAATAATGGAAAGAGCATGTATGGGAAGTATTTTATGCCTTGTACTGTAAAATGGTACAACTTTGAGGTTTGAGTTTTTTTAAGGTTGAATGATTAAAAAAAAAAAAAAAGGTCAGGCATGAGAGAGAGAGAATGGTGTAGGAAATGGCAGCCCACTCCAGTGTTCTCACCTGGAAAATCCCATGGACAGAGGAGCCTGGTGGGCTACAGTCTGTGGGCTCGCAAAGAGTTGGACACAACTGAGCAACAAAGAAATAAGCCCTGAATATCCATTGGAAGGACTGATGCTGATGCTGAAGCTCCAGCATTTTGGCCACCTGATGCGAAGAACCGACTCATTTGAAAAGACTCTGATGCTGGGAAAGATTGAAGGCGGGAGGAGAAGGGGACGACAGAGGATGAGATGGTTGGATGGCATCACCGACTCGATGGACACGAGTTTGAACAAGCTCCGGGAGTTGGTGATGGACAGGGAGGCCTGGCGTGCTCCAGTCCCTGGGATTGAAAAGAGTCAGACACAACTGAGCAACTGAGCACAGAGAGGGAAAAAATGAAAGACAGCGTTGAAAAGCAAATGTGGCACACCTGAGCACGTACACACACACACACACACACACACACATCCCTCACATACACATTCACTACACACACTGCACTACCCATGCCCACTCACCGCCGCCTGTAGGCACACACACCAGAGACAGTTTCATCTCCTGGCAATTCCGTGGGTTTCCAATTGGAAGAGGGAAAATAGCTGCAGAGCTCCTCTCAGTCACCAGGTGGCGCCAAAGCCTTAAGGGAAATCACACTTTGCAAGAACTGGTAGCCAAAGTGAAGTGACCTGGGGAAAAAACCAAGGGTTCACCCCTTTCAGCTGACAACAAGGGCAGGAGAATCAAGACCCAGAAGCAGCATTTCTGGGTGAAGTGCAGACCTGAAAGACTGAGAGCCGGGTCCTGCCTACAATGTAATGAACCCTTTATTCACTGATGGGCTAAGGACGGAAGCGTGGGGGGTGTATATATTGTCATCCGCAGGACAGGAGACAATGGATCACCTGCTCTGTCTGGTCACCTCTTATCAAAGGAAGCAGCTTCCAAACATGCATGAAGTGTCAGCATGTTGGGGGTGTTTTTTAAAAATATTGATTTGTTTGGCTGTATTGGGTCTTAGTTGGGACACTCAGAACCTGTCGTTGCAGAGCGTGGACCCTCTCGTTTCGGCGTGTGGGCTTAGCTGCTCTGGCGTGTGGGATCTTGGGCCCCCACCAGGGACTGAACCCATGTCCCCCGCATTGCGAGGCAGATTCTTAACCACTGGACGGTCAGAGAAGTCCCGTGTCAGCACATTCTAATTGATGGCTGTTGTTTTCTTTTCCAAGTTCACGTTGAATTTCTTTCTGCAGAAATTAAGTGTACATCTCTCATCTGGTGAGCCCTGTCCTGTGAGGAGTCCAAGGCCAAGCAGAATGGCTTTGAAGTCCAATAGGCCTGGTCTTAAGAGTGAGTGTCGGCTGGGACTAGCTGCAGGGGTTGATGGGGGGTCAGCCTGGCTCATGCTGCACAGTCGCTTTGTTAGACACTAGTCTCCGCGCTGCTGGGCAGTCAGTCTGTAGATGTGGTTAACCTCTACCACCAGTTCGCTGACTCATGTCAAATAGATGACCCACAATGTGGGTGGGCCTCATCTAATCACCTGAAGGCCTTGTGATCAGCCCTGTCATAAGGCTCATGAAGCAAAGACTGAGATTTTCCAGATAAGAAGGAATTCAGCCTTGTGATTATAACTTGGAAACTCCTCCTGCATTTCCAGCTTGCCCTACAGATTTTGAACTAACCAGCTCCCACAATCCCATGAGCCAATTCCTTAAAGTAATTCCTCCATATTTTATACATATATATGTACATGTGTACATATATATATGTATATCAGTTCAGTTCAGTTCAGTTGCTCAGTCATGTCCAACTCTTTGCGACCCCATGAACCGCGGCACGCCAGGCCTCCCTGTCCATCACCAACTCCAGGAGTCCACCCAAACCCATGTCCATTGAGTGAATGATGCCATCCAACCATCTCATCCTCTGTCGTCCCCTTCTCCTGCCCTCAATCTTTCCCAGCATCAGGGTCTTTTTCAAATGAGTCAGCTCTTTGCATCAGATGGCCAAAGTACCGGAGTTTCAGCTTCAACATCAGTCCTTCCAGTGAACACCCAGGACTGATCTCCTTTAGTATGGACTGGTTGGGTCTCCTTGCAGTCATGTATATATACATATATATGTGTGTGTATATATATCTCTCTCCTATTGTTCTGTGTGTTTAGAGAATGAACCCTCACTGACACATGAGCTGTAGTCATCAGTAAGTGAATTATATGACCTCTCCAAGACATGCTTTCCTCATCGTAACATGATGTTGTAAAACCAAAAGGATTTAATGAATAACGCTTGCTCTGTGCCTAGCGTGGAGCCTGACCAATCACGGTGTACCCTAAGCACGGTATTCTTCCCTCATCCATCCTCATCCTGGCACACACACACACCCATAAGTTTACATCAGGCTGCAGAGATGAGACGCACACCTCCAAGACAATCTGTGCTAGAGCACACGCACACGCACACACGCACACACGCAATTCCTTGTCTCTGTGCTGGCTGCAATGTATACAGATGTCCTGTCTCAAAGGGTCGTCCACAGGCCAGCTACTAGGGCATCACTCAGGAACATGGCAAGACCTACTGATCCAGGGACTTTCCTGATAGTCCAATGACTGGGCTCTGAGCTCCCAACACAGGGGGGCCAGATTCTGTCCTGTTTTTAAAAATAAATAAATAAATAAATTGTAAAAAACCCTGGTGATCCAGAAACTGGGAGGAGACTGCTGGCTTTGGCGGCGGGAGCTGAGCGAGGGGGGTGGTCTACAGCAACCAGTGTCTGAACAGCCCCGCAGGCGCCCCCTCGGGCTGAGAGCCGCTGCTGTGCTGACTTGCCAGCGCTCCAGGGCAGGGACTGCTTTTGTCCGTTGTCTGTGTATTCTCTTTTGTTTACATATTCCCAGTACCTAGAACAGTGCCTGGCACATCGCAGGCATCCACCACATATTTGCTGAATGAAGGGGTTTCTGTGCCAGCTCGACAAAAAAAACCATAACAGTCGGCTTTGTACCAGAATAGCTGCACTTTACACAAAGGACAGGCTTGTTCTCTGCTCCAGCTCCCTCTTTGCATCAGGGATGCCTCCACATTCCAGCTCCTGTCTGCCTTGATCATTTTAGTGTTGACCGGCCTGAGATCGGTGACCTCAAGACCTCCATCATCCAATATCCAGCTCAGGTTACCTTCCTCACCCGACTGCAGATTTCCCCCATTTGTCAATTCGTGAGACTAGTTAACCACAAAGAACTTTAAAATTCCCATTAAGTGATACCCTCACTAATAATCTGACAGCTTAATATTTAGGCTGTCCTCTTTCCCCACCCATCTCAAAGCATGCTCACAGACATTATTTACCTTCCTTCTGATCCATGAGGTCCCTTGGGGCAGGCAGGGCTGTATAAGATCTAATCCCACGGTGGTGCCTCGTACTGATCATGCTAAGAGCAGAAATCACCTCTGGTGCTGTCATCGTCCAGAATATCCTTCCAGACCAAATGTGACGGCAAGGCCTGGGAAGTCTGGAGCTGAGCGCCGGGAGTGTAGCCTGGCAGCTCTCCCTGTCCAATGCCTGGCGCTCCTTCACATTCTAGTGCCTAAGTGATTTCCTTCTACATACACGTGGAGATAGATATATTCGCAGTATTTACTGATTAAATATGTTTATAATATAAACTAATGCTATGTAAATACACAGCTGCTGTGCTCTGCTCAGTGACATCAGTCGTGTCTAACTCTTTGCGATCCCATGAATTGTAGCCCACCAGGCTCCTCTGTCCATGGAATCTCCAGATAAGAATACTGGAGTGGGTTGCCATTTCTTCCTCCAAGGGATCTTCCCGACCCAAGGATCGAACCCCTGTCTCCTGCCTCTCCTGCATTGTAAGCAAATTCTTTACCAGTGAGCCACCAGGGAAGCGCATAAATACATAGATCCCCCACCAAGAAAGAAGTTCAGTTCAGTTCAGTTCAGTTCAGTCATGTCCAACTCTGCGACACCGTGAACCACAACACGCGAGGCCTCCCTGTCCATCACCAACTCCCGGAGTTCACTCAGACTCACGTCCATCGAGTCAGTGATGCCACCCAACCATCTCATCCTCTGTCGTCCCCTTCTCCTCCTGCCCTCAATCTTTCCCAACATCAGGGTCTTTTCAAATGAGTCAGCTCTTCATATCAGGTGGCCGAAGTATTGGAATTTCAGCCTCAACATCAGTCCTTCCAATGAACACCCAGGACTGATCTTCTTTAGGATGGACTGGTTGGATCTCCTTGCAGTCCAAGGGACTCCAAAGAGTCTTCTCCAACACCACAGTTCAAAAAGAGAGAGTAATAAATATTAATAGTTCCAAGAATCTTTGTGCCTAAAAGGGAACCGCAGTGTTCCAACTCACCGGCAGGGGGCGCGCTGCTCACAAGCAGCGCTCTTGGACTAGAACGTTTGTCTGCTGAGACCACTACTCTCTGCAGAGGCAGGAGTTTTCAGTTAAAGATGTGGCAAGTGGGTGCTATCTGGGCATTCAGTTTTGATGATAAAGGCGACACTTCACAGTTGGCGTTCACCTGAAAACATTCTCATCTGATTCCAGCTAACTAATTTCAGAAATTAATGCCAATCAGATCCTTTTTGGAAAATAGATTTAAATTGACTTTTAGAAGTAGGATATTTGTTGGTGTTTAGTCACTAAGTTGTATCCAACTCTTAGTGGCTTCATAGACTGTAGCCTTCCAAGTTCCTCCATCCATGGGATACTCCAGGCAAGGGTGCTGGAGTGGGTTGCCATGCTCTCCTCCAGGGGGTCTTCCTGAGCCAGGGATAAACCCTCAGCTCCTGCATTGGCAGGGGGGTCCTTTACTGCTGAGCCATCAGGGAGGCCCCAGGGTAAACAGATGTCACAGATAAAGCTGGAAAGGTGACAATCATGCGAAGAGTCTCTCAAGTTGTTCTGTTGTTCAGCCACTTGGTTGTGTCCAGCTCTTCGAGACCTCATAGACTGCAGCACAGCAGGCTTCCCTATCCATCACCATCTCCCAGAGCTTGCTCAAATTCACGTCCATTGAGTCGGTGATGCCATCCAACCATCTCATCCTCTGTCGTCCCCTTCTCCTCCTGCCCTCAGTCTTTCCCAGCATCAGGGTCTTTTCCAATGAGTCAGCAGGTTGCATCAGGTGGCCAAAGTATTGGAGCTTCAGCTTTAGCATCAGTCCTTCCAATGAATATTCAGGACTGATTTCCTTTAGGATTGACTGGTTGGAGCTCCTTGCTGTCCAAGGGACTCTCAAGAATCTTCTCCAGCACCAGAGTTTGAAAGCATCATTTCTTCAGCACTCAGCTTTCTTAATGGTCCAACTCTCATATCCATACATGACTACTGGAAAAACCATAGGTTTGACTATACAGACCTTTGCCAGCAAAGTGATGTCTCTGCTTTTTAATACACTCTCTAGGTTTGTTGTAGCTATTCTTCCAAGGAGTAAGTGTCTTTTAATTTCGTGGCTGCAGTTACCATCTACAGTGATTTCAGAGCCCAAGACAATGAAATCTGACTCTGCTTTCACATTTTCAAGTAGCTCTAACTTGCATCTATATCAACAGTGTCTCCTAGGCACAAATTTTAAAATCTCTCTGAGGGCACTTGATTTGCCTGCATTTTTCAAAGGGGATTCCATTGGTCTTTTCAGTTTATACAAACCCCACAGTCTGATAGTGTCACCTCTATAAACACAAGATGAGGTTGGTGATGTTGATGCCTTCGGGGTGCCCCAGGCTCTGTGCTAAGAGCCTGCATGCTTATATTCTTGACTCACAGCCACCGTTGTGAGGTGTGAACTGTGTCCATCACACAGGTGACCAGAGCCTGGGGCTTGGGGTCTGTCCATGGTTACACAGCAAGCGAAGAAGGAAGCTGGCATTTGAGCCCAGGGATCAATGCCTCTAAGCCCTGCTCTGAACCACTTCTCAGGATGCAGGCAGCTCTAAGCGTCCACTTGACCATTACCACCTACAAACAAAACCACGGTCACTGCTTGGGCCACAGGCTGTCTGTCATGCCAATAGTTGACCTTGCTGAGATGGATTTTGAAGGTATATAGGAATTAGGAGAAACTGCTGATTTTTTAGACATTGACTAGGAAAAAAAAAAAGGGGTTTCTGTGATAGCTCAGTTGGTAAAGAATCCGCTTGCAATGCAGGAGGCCCTGGTTTGATTCCTGGGTGGGCAAGATCGGCTGGAGAAGGGATAGGCTACCCACTCCAGTATTCTTGGGCTTCCCTGATGGCTCAGCTGGTAAGGGATCTGCCTGCAAGGCAGGAGACCTGGGTTTGACCCCTGGATTGGGAAGATCCCCTGGAGGAGGGAAAGGCTACCCACTCCAGTATTCTGGCCTGGAGAATTCCATGGACTGTATAGTCTATGGGGTCAAAAAGAGTCGGACACGATTGAGTCACTTTGACTTTCATGTAAAAAGAGAGGCCCATCCCATCCCACGCCTACACGTCCTGCCCCCCACGTGCACTCACGCACTGACCCCCGGCGTGCGGATGAACACAAAGCAGACACGTGTCTGTGCAATGCACCTAACTGTCACACTGCCCTGTGGGAGCCACAGTCAAGCTCATGTAGGATGATGGTGCTGAGTCACCTCCTGGCACGCACTGCCAAGTCCCTGCTTTACAGCCTGATGCCTAAAAGCATGAGGGAGGGTGAGTTCATCCAACTAGGCAGGCTCTTAGTCTCAAGCAAGGTGCCTCCCAAGCCTGCCTGTGCCCCACGAACCCCCAGGGCATTGTTATAAATGCCTATTTACTTGGCTGTGCCGGGTCTCAGTTGTGGTATGTGGGACCTTCCGCTGCAGCGCCTGGACTCTCTAGTCGTGGCATACACGCTCAGTAGCTGGGACACTCAGGCTTATTCGCCCCATGGCACATGGGATCTTAGTCCCCCCGCCCAATCAGGGATCGAACCCACATCTCCTGCATTGCAAGGCAGCTTCGTAACTACTGGACCACCACAGAAGTGCCCACCCCCAGCGCCAACCAGTCACATTTGTGGACTCCACCCTGGAGCTACTGGATCCACATCTCCAGGTTGTGAGCACAAGCAAAGGTGTGCATGTGTGTCTAAATGATGTGATCTCATAGCAGTGGGCACACCCGACCACTGCTAGCGATCATTCCAGAAGGATTTGGACATCGATACCAAGGATGCTCATAAAGGATGCTGAGCAGGGTGCCAGTGGAGAGGCTCTCGACAGCGCTTCTCCCCCTGGTTGCCTGGACACAGAAAAACCACTAGAAGGTTGGCCCAGCGCTTGCTCCTTGGCTCCCCAACGTCAGGTGGGCCCGCAGCAGAGAGCTGGGCCCCTGACTGTCCTGCTTCCGGTGGATCCAGCTGGGTGAAGTGAAAGAAGCAAGAATGACCTTGACACGGGCGTGGAGGCCCCCGAGGGGATTGTGGAGCTCTCGGGGGCTCTGTTCTCCCAATGAGGAAGGCAGGCAGCAGCAGGGGGAGCGGGCTGGGCAGTGAGACAAGCAGAGATGAAAAGGACAAGGAAAAGCCAGCCTCGGCTCTGACAGCCGCGGCCTCACCCACATCCCCTTGAGAGCAGTTGCAGCAGGTCAGGCAGAAGCGAGGACCGGCCGCAGGGCCGTGGGCAGAGAGCCACAGAGCAGGCGGTGGCGGGGGGTGGGGGGCACCGCGGGGCTCCAAAGAGCTGATGTCCGCCCCACGGCCTCAGCCTGTAGAACTGCTCTGTGACCTTGCCACGGCCTTCAGCCCTGGGTCCTCTTTGCTGTTTGCACATCACAGGAAAGGGCTTCCCTCGTGGCTCAGTTGTTAAAGAAGCTGCTGCAATGCAAGAGACCCAGGTTCAATCCCTGAGTCAGGAAGACCCTCTGGAGAAGGAAATGGCAAAACCCACTCCAGTATTCCTGCCTGGAGAACCCCTTGGACAGAGGAGCCTGGTGGCCACAGTCCATGGGATCACAAAGAGTCAGAAACGACTGAGCGTCTGAGCACAGAGCAAATACAAACTATTATACAGAGAATAATCGTTTATCCGACCTTGTTGGATAAACAGCAGCGTTCTGCTTCAAGTGGTTTAGAAACTGCCTTCCGATGCAGGGAACCCGGGTTCAGTCCCTGGTGCAGGAACTAAGATCCCACCTGCCACAGAGCAACCAACCCGCGGAAAACAATGAAGACCAAGTGCAGCCAAAATAAAAAATAATGAATTAAATTTTAAAAGCACTGGCTGCATACCAGGTCTAAATATTAAAAAGCAAAACCAACAAGCTCCGACTGTTTAGCACAGGGAACTATATTCAATATCTTTTGATAAACCATAATGGAAAAGAATATGGAAAGAACCTATATGTGTATCTGAGCCCAGCTTTCCTTACAGTCCAACTCTCACATCCATACATGACACTGGAAAAACCATAGCTTTGACTAGACGGACCTTTGTTGGCAAAGTAATGTCTCTGCTTTTTAATATGCTGTCTAGGTCGGTCATAACTTTTCTTCCAAAGAGTAAGCGTCTTTTAATTTCATGGCTGCGGTCACCATCTGCAGTGATTTTTAAACTACAGTTGATTTATAATATTGTGTTAGTTTCAGGTGTACAGCAAAATGATTGAGTTACGCATATATCAATTGTGTGGTGAGTCTCTCAGCCGTGTCTGATTCTTGTGACTCCAGCCCTCCAGGCTCCTCTGTCCATGGGATTTCCCAGGCAAGAATACTGGAGTGGGTTGCTATTTCCTCTTCCAGGGGATCTTCCCAACCCAGGGAGAAAGCCTGTGTCTCCTGCATGTCCTGCACTGGCAGGTGGATTCTTTACCACTGAGCCATGGGGGAATCCCTCAATACATGCGCGCGCGCGTGTGTGTGTGTGTGTGTGTGTGTGTGTGTGTGTGTAGACACATATTCTTTTTCAGATTCTTTTCCATTATAGGCTATTATAAGAGATTGAATATCATTCTCTGCATTATACAGTAAATCTCTGTTGCTTATCTATTTTATACATGACAGGTGTATCTGCCAATCCCTCCCCGCCCCTCTTTCCCCACTGGTGACCGTAAGCTTGTTCTCTGTGTCTGTGAGTCGGCTTCTCTTTTGTAACTAAGCTCATTCATCTCGCTAAGCGTATTTATTCTGTGCTCCGCCCCGGTCATCCCAGTGCCCACGGCTTTTGCGGGTCGGGGTCTGCACTGTTGCGTTTCTGCCACTTTCTCTCGCGGCAGCTTGTTTTCTCCTGTATTTGCTGACTTTTTTTTAAAATTGTGATCCCAGGTTTCTTGGAATTTTATTTGTGTTTTTGTTTGTTTGTTGAGGTTTGGCTTTTTAAAAGAGCATTACTCTACAGAAAATATTTTTGCTTCAGCTAGGTTCTTGGCTATACTGTCAAATCAACTTTTTGGCATGAGGCTTTTTTAAAGCTTAATCAGGTGGTATGAATTCTTTTCACAGATTTCTGTGCATGGGGCTTGTGTGCATGTATGTAAGCAAAGTAATGGGAAGATCCACCTTCCATCTTGCTCTGGCCCAGGTTCCACCTCTGCTTGTAAAGACCAAGCCCTGGGCACCCTGGGACTAGGCAAACCACCCCAACTTGCTAACATCAGATTCCTCCCTCCCTAAACCAGCAGAATTTTCTCTTTCTCATCCTGAGCTTCAGGGATTTTCCTGATGTTCCCATCAAATCAACCATTTACTTAGCAAAGGCGTCTCTTGCTTGCCTATTTATTCATCAAGAACCTTCAGGTGTATACAGCTGGGAGCAATTACCTTTATCATGCAGTGCACCAGATTGCTGAAAAGCGGCATTTTCAACTTAGTCTTCGGTCAGTGACATTATAAATTTTTCTGATCTTTATGGCCCTAGTAAGCAATTTTAAACCATCACTACAGTATTACAAGCTCCTGGACCTTAACAGGAAAAAAAAAAAAAAAAAAAAGCTAGAGACGTAGGGTCAGGGAAGACACGTACTTGAGATACAAACCTACTTATTAAATCTTGTGACATTCTCATTCATCACAGCTTTATCACTGGGCTGTTGGCCAGGAATAGTCTTTACGTTGTCCCAGAGCCAAAGGAAGTCCTCTGTGACCAGCGGTTGCTTCTTCGTGTTATACTGACTCTGCTTTATTCTAACTATTCGAAAATCACGTGACACCCTCTGAGTTATAAAGGACGTTTACCTTTGTGAAGAGAAGAGCCGATGAAGAGAAAGGAATTGGTCTCACCTCGATGACCACCAGCAGGGATACGCCCTTCTTGGCTTACAGGGTTCGATTCCAGACGACTGTCAAGTTGGCACCTTCATGGGATGCGTCATTTGTTGGTTGACTCAGCTAAAATGTACTGAGTGCCCACTGGGTGCAGGCCACTGTGCCAGACAGACACTGGAGAGGTGAGGAAGACACAGCCATGACCTTGGCCTTGGATGAACTCACTTTCTGTTGGAAGTAACAGAAACATAAATACTCATTACCATGAAACCATTAAATGCTGCATCTGAGATGTAAAGACATCTAAGTGTGGTTATTGTTAAGTCTCTGAGTCATATCCGACTCTTTACGACCCCATGAGCTGTAGCCCACCAGGCTCCTCTGTACATGGGATTCTCCAGGCAAGAGTACTGGAGTGGGTTGCCAATTCCTTCTCCAGGGGATTTTCCTGATCCAGGGAATGAATCTGTGACTCCTGCTTGGCATGCTGATTCTTTACTGCTGAGCCACCAGGGAAGCCCACTTACTTCCCAGTACTTCATTCTTAAAAGACTAAAAACTTAAATATTTCAAAAATATGTAGATTCTGATGATGACATGATACCAGTTGGATTGGTGTCTGGGGTGAAGGATCCACTCGCCAGATTCCGTGCCTGACCTACGCCCCTCCCTGGACGGTGGTTTCAGGGCACGGCTGCTGTACTTACTGAGGCAGACATTTCTGACCACAGCCCTCCCACCCTCTGGCCTTCACTGTCTTCACTCTCACCATGCAGAAAACCTGCCAAGAGGCAGCGGTGCTGGGCGGAGTTTGATCCTCAAAGCGCAAGGCTCTGGGCCAGAGAATCTCTGGTTTGGGTTTCCGTCCTCCAGGTTTCCCAGATCTTTGCATTCAGTCACCCCTGGTACTGTTTTGTACCAGCATCCTGACACCTGGCCCTCGGCTTTTTGACTACTCAGAAGCTTCCTTGGTTTGATATCTGCCTGTCTTCTCCAGGTTACCATGAGGATACACTGAAATGAGGAAATCAAAGTGCAAAAAAATAATGTGCTGTAAATCTATAAAGCTTTATCAATGTTATTATTAGAGTAATATCGGAGTGTTAGAGCATTTTGTATTATACGGTTTCTTTACTAACTTATATTTAAGTCATTTTTTAGTAGTGTCCTAACCTAAAAATGGACTTCCCACCTTCCAGTGCAGGAGATATAAGAGACATGGGTTCGATCCTTGGATCGGGAAGATCCCCTGGAGGAGGGCATAGCAACCCACTCCAGTATTCTTGCCTGGGGAATCCCATGGACAGAGGAGCCTGACAGGCTACAGGCCACAGGTCTACAAAGAGTCAGATGCCACTGAAGCAACTTAGCCCACAAGCAACCTAAAAATAGGCCTGGGAATGTTTTAAGAGTCATCACAGATTAATAAAATGACTTGCATGTTTGTATTAATTTTAAAGCATAGAAGAAAAATTTTAAATTCCGTAGAGGCCAAGATAGAGGGGTTCTGTTTGGATTACCATTTGAAATATATTTCTAGACCACAGAGTTCTTGTACTGAATCCAAAAATGTCCCAACTCTTTCGCTGCACGTCTCACTCAACACTGAAGCAAGTGAAGAGACTGTAGTGTCTGAACAGACTATCTGCAGCGGCGCCTTTGAAATCCCTCCACCTTTCTGTGGTCTGAGTCAGGGATAAGTCATTCCTCTGACGTGAATGACATTGGCAAGTATTTCCGAGAGCTTGTTGTAGATGCCCAGGTCATTCATAGCATCACTTAATGGGTGTCAGACACTTGCTTTTTCGCTTCTTTAAAGACATTGACCCACTTGATCCTTGGTACAGTGCACTAGATAGGTCAGTTTCCATCTGAGATGGGAACTTTCAGGGAGCTATGCAGTGTTCCCAAACCCGCCTACCCGGGTAGGGATTTGAACCCAGGCAGCTGGCTCCAAGGCCCCGTCTTGACCTCTGGCTGTTCCTGGCTCCTTTCTGCCATCTCCTCAGTCACATCAGCTTCACCTCCCTCTTCCTGCACCGTCTCATCGGCCACCACATTCCTATCCGGGTACAGGAATGCAAGATAGTAAGACGTTGAAGAAAGCTGAAAAGCGAAGATCTTGGAGTCACAGAGACTCTCCTACTTATCTGCTTCGGGCAGTGGTTTAACTTGTCTAGTCCCCGATGTAAAATTAAACGTAGCGCACACGCCCGATGAAACACCTGACGAGAAGGGTTTCAGGGCCTGTCTCACCCTGCCCGCGTATCAGCACCCGAGAGATGCTGTTTATCACAAGCAGTCAAAACAGCACAAAGGACGAGCTCAGACCACAAAGCCACACGGTCTTTTCTTGGCTTGTAAGCACATGCCAAGAAAACCGTGCCGGGGCCTGTCCACCCCTTGTCGAGTGAGTTTCCCTCCGAGCTTCTTGCCCGACCTCCATGTCTAAGAATTTCCAGGACAGCGTCTCAAGGAACCCGTGTCCAGCCCACTATGAAGACCTGACTGTCTCTTCCCCCTGTCGTCTCTCCCCAGGCCTACAGAGTCGATGAGAAGGCGGCAGAGCAGGCCCGGTGGGAGGAAGCCTCCAAAGAAACGATCAAGAAGACCACCAAGCCCTGTCCCCGCTGCCACGTGCCCGTGGAGAAAAACGGTGAGTCTGGGCTGGCCGAAGAGCGCGGCTGCAGTGGGCTCTTCTCGGAGGGCGGCAGAGAAGTCAGATCTACGAGGCTTGCTAGCTGGGGGGCTCAGCACTGGGGCTTTGGGGCCATCTGGCCAGGGTTTGAATCTCAGCACCCACGTCAAGCTTCTTAACCTCCTAAACCACAAGTCCTCGTCTGTAAAATGGAGATGCTAAACAGAAGCTGCACAACTATAGGATCAGGTGGCAGGATGGATGGCAAATGCTTCCCTGGCGCCGGGTATAGAAAGAGCGCTCAAGAAACATGAACCGCCCTTATATTACTTATTATTAACACTACTGAACTCCCCTGGAGAAGGAAATGGCAACCCACTCCAGTATCCTGGCCTGGAGAATCCCGTGGACAGAGGAGCCTAGCGGAATACAGCCCATAGGGTCACAAAGAACGGGACGTGACTAAGTGACTGACATACACAGGGAACTTCCCAGTCTGCCGTTTCCCCAGAGCGCTCTGATGCTGAGATACTCATTGGCCTGGGGCTGAGAGCTGGCCTGCTGTGAGTGAAACCCCGCCCGCAGCCCCAGGGTGGGCCCTGCAGCCTCTCTTTGCTCTGCTAAGGACTGTAGGGAAAGTCTTTTGTGGGGCTGGAGAAGACTCTTGAGAGTCCCTCGGACTGCAAGGAGATCCAACCAGTCCATCCTAAAGGAGATCAGTCCTGAATGTTTACTGGAAAGACTGGTGCTGAAACTGAAGTTCCAATCCTTTGACCACCTGATGTGAAGAGGTGACTCATTGGAAAAGACCCTGATGCTGGGAGGGATTGAGGGCAGGAAGAGAGGGGACGACAGAGATGAGGGGATGATGAGATGGCTGGATGGCATCTCCGACGTGATGGATATGAATCTGAGCACCCTCTGGGAGATGGTGAGGGACAGCGAAGCCTGGTATGCTGCCGTCCAGGGGTGGACAGGACTGGGCCACTGAATGCCACCAACCGAAGACAACCTGAGAGCACCTCAGGTTAAGTCCTAGAATGTATCCACTGAGTCACCGTTATGCTCTCATGATCTGGAATGTTCCTGGGCCTGCAGTGGCCTGGCCCCAACCTGTAAAGAGAAGACAGCACCAGAATCAGAGGAAAGAGCCTCCGTGGTCCTCACGGACTGAGCAGGGTTGAGAAAGCAGCCCAGGCCCTTTCACCGGAGAGGAGGCGCAGCGCTAAGAAGCACAGACCGGTATCCTGTCTCCTGGGTCCTTAAAGGACGCAGATGCAACAGTAAGAAACCCGCTCTGCTATTTTCAAAGGTCGGGAACCCTGGCTGTCTATCCCCTGGAGCCCAGAAGGGCACCTGATAAATAAATACCCTGGTAAATGTAAAAGGAGCTAGGAACAGAGAGAGACACATACATAGATAACTTCTCTAAAATACGGTAGAGAAAATGAGCTGGAGAAAGACCCTGGGGTTAAGAGACCCTGGTGGACATGATGCCTGAGCCCAGAATGAGAATTGGTGTCACGAGGCAAGCAGGCCTCCAGGCAGCCGGCAGGTGCGAGGGCAGCAAGTGTGAAACGTCCACATAGCGCGTGCAAGAAGCCCAGCTCGCTCCTCTATGAGGACGAGGAGCCTCGGCTGAAGCAGGTGGGTGCGGTGCAGGGCCTTGCGTGACCCAAGGGGCTTGGACTCGATTCTCTAAGGCAGGGCGCCACTCGAGGGCCTGAGGCCGGAAACCCACGGGCTCAGATCCGCCTTGAGTCAGACCACACCTGCACCCCCAGAAGAAGGACTCGAAGGCGTCAAGTGCTTCCTGACTGTAGCAACGCTTCCTAGTCTGGTTCTTTCTACGGAATATTGTGACGTACCATATACATGGAAAGCGCTGATGTTTCACCTCTAGGCTTTTTTTTTAATGTTCTACAACCACTTTTAACGTCCACAGAATGCGTGTTCACATTACCGTCTCCAGCTCAGCGTACCCAGGATCCTCGCCGTACACACAGATCTGTCGTTTGGAATCCTGATCGCAGGCACGAGGTCCGGGGCCACGTGTTACAGAATATTCTCGGAATCAATACACGAGCGAAAACCTGGGGCACAGACGAGCGTTCTTTAGCGCCGCAGGGACAGGCAAGCTTTCAAAGAACAAGGCAGAGCTAAGTATATTTAAAAAACAAAAAGGGCACAGAAGGGATCGTTGAGCGAAAAATGCTTCTTTGCAATTTTGCGTAGAGTGTGATCCTGAAGGATGAAGGGAGATGTCTTCTCAAAATTCTGTTTGAATCAACTGGAGATGAATGACTCATGTTTAGAAAGAGTCAGGCAGGGGCCAAAAATCTAACAGACTGAGATTAAGCCGAACTGGATTTAATTTCAAGGAAACCTGATTCTCCCACTGGCTTAGAGGTCACACCTATAGTCTTTTAACCTATGAACTGAAAAGCTGAACCTTTCAGCTAGTTCATGATAGTCTAAGCTGTTCTAAAGGCTATCACTACAGCCTAAACAAACCTAGCCTCTATTAGAAAAGCTAGTTTCCTTTGGAAAATTGTAAAGCTCTATAGAACGTAAAGAATCTTTCATTTGAGTTTTAAAAATTAAAGAAAAAAAGAGAAAACATTTTATATAACAGTGGAAAGGGAGAGACAAGTTTTCCACCTAAATGTTTCATATTTAACTGAATTCCTGAAGAGTAGTTCTTCCTTCAGCAAAGCTGTCATGATCATGAGAATTCTCACCATTTTAAACGCAGGCTAAACCTTTGCACTTGCTCCTATAACACCCTTCAACCTCTGGAAGTTCCTTCTTCACTTCTACCAGGTCCATCTCAAACCAGTGAGATCCTGGTTCCATTCCCTGATAATAAGTGTCTGTTGCCCGTTAAATCTGCCTTCAGCTTGTTCCAGAACTTCAGCTCTCTCATTAAATCTGATGGCAGAGTGACCAGCCCAGGCCATGGTGTTGGCTCTGTACAGTTTGGGCTTTCCATGGTTTGAGCATCGGTCAGGAGACAGCATTCTCTAAGAAGAAAGCCAGATTTTCTCCATCCAAATATCCACAAATCATTGTGACACCAGGAACTTCCCCAGTGGCTCAGATAGTAAAGCATTTGCCCTACAATGAGGGAGACCTGGGTTCAGTCTCTGGGTTGGGAAGATCTCCTGGAGAAGGAAATGGCAACCCACTCCAGTATTCTTGCCTAGAAAATCCCATGGACAGAGGAACCTGGTAGGCTACAGTCCATGGGGCCGCAAAGAGTTGGACATGACTGAGCAACATTTACTTTTAAGCTGGCAAGATTTTTAGAGTTGGAGTCCCTGACATTTCTCCATTTTATGGGGTCTAAAATATTCCTTCTGTGTTACATACCAGGAAGAAAAGAGAGTTAACAAAATGATTGTCTTCTCTCCTGTTATTTCCTCTTTTCTTATTCTGCTAAGCCCCTGTGAGTCCAGTTTCTATAATAAAATCTCACTTTTTAATGCTAGTGCTCAAGGTCCATTAAGATTTTAGTGGAATAGGAAAAATTCTCAAGCTTTCATTCAGCCTCCCTTTAAATTCAGCTAATTTGAATGCAGTGCTTAAGCATTCTTTATGATATTCCAGAAAAATTTAAGTGATTATACAGTATTACACTATTATATTATTGAAATCTTAATATTATTGAAATCTTAAGTGCACAGTCAGTAAGTATGTGTTGAAAATACTCAACCCTGTAATTGTGTAATCCTAATTGGAAAATATTAAAAGTATCACAGTGAGTTTTCCCCTTTATTTTCCACATATATAAATGCTTAAATGCCCTTTAAAGCAAACCAAAAACAAGTAGGAAAGTATGGGATTTTAAATACCCTTCAGTTAGCCTAAAACAAATGCCTTTAGTTACATATTCATAAATATTTCATATTGGTGCAAGTTTTCATGCCAAGCTTTTAATATAAAAATGAGACAGCCCTGAAGCAATTATTTGGAAAATTTGGCAAGGAAAAAAAATGGCTTAACAAGATAATTGGTAAAATTAGATAATGGAGCACATTCGATGCTAAGTGAGATTCAAGCAAAGAAACCACGTCTGCCTGGATTGTCTGTGAGATTCGCTCACAAACAGTTCTCTACATACAATTTTATACAAATAACTTTCCTTTCACGTCACAGCAGACTTGCTGTCTGATCCCCAGAAGCAAATAGAGAATGCAGTTAGCAAATTGGGGAGGTGGGGAAATCCCAAAATAAGTCCCCAAATAAGGGACTTTTCATTTCATACTGGAAAAGCCCTGCTCCCTGAATGAAGGAATGTTGAAATCACACAGATCTCGGCTAAAGCTCTGGCTTCACACTGTTTATTTTTGGCTGTGCCGGGTCTTCCTTGCTGCCGCCGCTCTTTTCTCCAGTTGCCGAGAGCGGAGGCTCCGCTCTAGCTGCGGGGCTTCTCACCACAGTGGCTTCTCCCGGCGCAGCGCCCCGGCTCCAGGGCGCATGGGCTTCACGGCTCATGGGCCACAGAGCACAGGCTCAGTCAGCGGTCGTGTCACACCGGCTCAGTTGCCCCGTGGCATGCGGGGTCTTCCTGGACCACGTCTCCTGCAAACAGGAGGAAACCATGAACCCTGCAGGCGATTCTTTACCCCTGAGCCAGCAGGGAAGCCCTGCCTATACACTTAAAAGTACTCAACCTTGAGAAAATTCTGCAACAGGCAATCCCCTTAGTCTCACAAGGTGCTTTCATCTTGGGGGTTTCCCTGGTAACTGGGGTGGTAACAAATGCGTCTGCAATGCAAAGTACATCATGTGAAATGCCGGGCTGCAGGAAGCACAAGCTGGAATCAAGATTGCCGGGAGAAATATCAACAACCTCAGATATGCAGGTGATACCACTCTAATGGCAGAAAATGAAGAGGAACTAAAGAGCCTCTTGATGAGGGTGAAAAAGGAGAGTAAAAAAAGCTGGCTTAAAACTCAGCATTCAAAAAGCTAAGATCATGGCATCTGGTCCCATCACTTCATGGCAAATAGATGGGGAAAAATTGAAAACAGTGGCAGATTTTGTTTTCTTGGGCTCCAAAATCACTGTAGATGGTGATTGCAGCCATGAAATTAAAAGATGCTTGCTCCTTAGAAGAAAAGCTATGACCAACCTAGACAGCATATTAAAAAGCAGAGACATCACTTTCCTGATAAAAGTTCACATAGTCAAAGCTATGATTTTTCCAGTAGTTATGTATGGATGTGAGAGCTGGACTATAAGGAAGGCTGAGTGCCAAAGAATTGATGCTTTCAAACTGTGGTGTTAGAAAAGACTCTCGAAAGTCCCTTGGACTGCAAGGAGATCAAACCAGTCAATCCTAAGGGAAATCAACCCATTGGAAGGACTGATGCTGAAGCTGAAGCTCCAATACGTTGGCCACCTGATGGGAAGAACCAACTTATTGGAAAAGACCCTGATGCTGGGAAAGATTGAGGGCAGCAGGAGAGGGGGTGATAAAGAGTGAGATGGTTAGATGGCATCACTGACTCAATGGGCATGACACTGAGCAAACTCTGGGAGATAGTGAAGGACAGGGAGGCCTGGCATGCTGCAGTCTATGGGGTCACAGAGAGTCAGACACAACTTAGCGACTAAACAACAACAATCCTCATCTTAAATAAAATTTTGAATAGCACGAAGGACTGTATTCAATATTAAATGCTTTTAAAACAACTGTCCCAACTCCTGTATTATGAATTTTTTCAAGCCAAGTAACACTGAAGAAGTGATTAAAAATTACTCATGGTATATATTAACATTATTATATATTAAATTGCAAAATACATTATTGTATACTTAAAATATTAAATTTACTATATATTTAATTAAGGAATTGACCCCTGGCTGTGAAACACAAAGCATTTGTCTTTAAAACCCATCTCAAGAGAAGTCAGTAAAGTCAGATTTACAAATAAAGTTTGTCCTTGATGAAAGTGGCATGCTTCGATCTCAATCATTTCTTTTCTTAAAAAACATTCATCTTTATTTTGGCTGTGCTGGGTCTCAGTTGCAACACATGGAAATTTTAGTCATGGAACGTGGGATCTGGTTCCCTGTCCAAGGATGGAACCCAGGCTCCCTCCATTGGGAAGCATGGAATCTTAGCCACTGGACAACCAGGGAAGTCCTCATTTAAAAAAAAAAAAATGATTGTCGTATAATTGATTTACAATGTTGGGTTAGTTTCAGGGGCTAAGTGAACCCGTCTGCTCCAGATTCTTTTCCCATATGGGTTATTCACTCCGTTCTTCATGAAGGTCAGATGTTCAGTCTCTGCCCCTTCCGTTGCTTGCGGTGATTGCACGGGAAGTCATCTGTGGGCACACGGGCGGGTGTGGGAGTGTCGCCCAGGCGCTCACCCGTGTCCCCTCTCTGCCCGCAGGAGGATGCATGCATATGAAGTGCCCGCAGCCCCAGTGCCAGCTCCAGTGGTGCTGGAACTGCGGCTGCGAGTGGAACCGCGCCTGCATGGGGGACCACTGGTTCGACGTGTAGCTGGAACAGCGGCCGCGCAGGCGCACTCAGCCGCCATCCTGCTGGGAAGTACACGGCGCCCTACTATCTTCTGCTTTTTCCTCTCTCTACACACACACACACACACACACACACACACACACACACACACACACACACACACACGTTTCCAGTTCTTTCCAAAACCACCAAAGCAAAGTTATCGGAGAAGCTCCCAGGATCCCCGTCTCTGGGCCCCTGAGAAACAGCGAAGCCAGTGATGAGTCCCGCCGGAAGTATTCTCAAGCCCCGAAAATGCACGGTCAGAGCACAGAGGACGGTGCCGTTCCCCGTCTGTGTGCGCTGTCATTCTTGATTGAATTCGAGTCAGACTGGATAAGTACATAAAGACGGATTTCTCAATTACCTGCCTTTTACCTTCAGCAAATACTGGGAAGAAGCCTTTGGTGGGGTGGGGAATGATTTTGAGGGACTATTACCTGTGGTTCTCTGTAAGACTGCAGTGGATTCTGAGAACTTCATGCCCGGCTTAAATAGCAACGGACTTATTTAAATCTTCAGGAAGCATGTGTTCCCAAAGAGCCACAGGCAGTAGTCAAAACTATGTGTTTATCCCCAAGAATTCTATATTTATATCTTGCATTAATGAAACATCAACTCTGCATGAATCAGCTTGTCAACTAAGTGAGAAATTATGAAAGTTAATCTGAACATTGAATGCTCAAAATGGATGTATTTGAACATTCACTCCATTTAACTCTCTGCAACTTTAGAAGTTGTTTTTCTGAAAACATTACAAAATCTAGAATTTGACTTTAAGCACTCATTTTGAGCGTGAAAAATAAGCTCATACGCCTGGCTTCACTGTACATGTGACAAGGGGCCTCTAAAGGAGACACTGTTAGAAATCAGTTCAGTGATGATTCTCAGTGTTAATAAACACGCAGTTTATTAAAGCAGAATCTCTAAAGAAGGAACCTTTCCAGCCCGTCAGAATGAAACCAGGCAGATCAGAAGGGTCATGCTCTCTCTATCTGCCTGGACAACTTTAATTACACTGTTTCATATCAGAGTATATTTTCTTCTGGATCTCTTTCAGATCTGATTCAAATTGCAGTTGTCAAAGCAATAAGACGCACAGGGAAACTGCAACAACAAAAGTGCCTAGAAAGGATAAGGGGGTCACTGCTGACGAATTGTGATGTGGAATCAAAATACAACATAAGTATAATTAACCAGGTTCAGGGCAACCCGCACGGGGGCTCTGCCCACCCAGTGGGTTACTCAGAGTTCTTTTCTCTACGATTGTAAACTCACAGGAGAGTTTTTCCTCACGTTAGCACAGCTTGAATTGGATTGCTGATCAAGTTTTCATCTTTGTTTTATGCGTCATTCGCAGTACATCAAAGAGAGATGCATTTTCACTGAATGCCACCAGCCTCCCTCTCCAGGGCACAGTGTGCGGGTGGAACAGTCTCACCGCTGCCTTTTGTTCTCATGGTCCACCTTCTCAGGAAGGTGGTGACAGTCCCTGAGGGTGTGATGACTCTCCTGTGAGCACAGGGCTTCTTTCGGATGGATTTGGAGACCGGTAGCCAGCCTCATCTTTGTAGAGAGAGCACCAGAAATCCTTGCTGGAGGGAGAGGGCGGGGAAACCTCAGCAAGCTCCCGCAGATGTCCTGTGCCCCCTGTCCCTAAGCGTCCATCCAGGGACTGTCCCACCCTGCTCCCTCCCGCGGAGGTCCTGAACCTGGAACGTGATTGGTGGGAGACAGCCCCGTCAGTGGGAAAGGAGTCACGTAGCTTCACTCTGTTGATCCAGCCTCCCCATCATGGCCCCAAGGCTGCTGGCTCCTGTCAGGGTCCCTATGGGTAGCACAGAGATGATGCAGAGCTGGTGTCTCGAGTGAGAAAAAGGCAGGGCACCGGGCTTGAGCCACCCTTGCGGTTGGCTGGCATCAGGGCTCAGCCTAGAACCCACTGGGGGCCCTCCTGCGCGTTACCAGTGGTCCCATCGGCTCCTTACTCTGACCCCGCAGGACAGTTAGGTGGCTCCCTCTGTCGTGGGGAGCTCCCAGCATTTCATACCCTCCATGGGTCTGAGGTTTAATGATGCTGATGTTATTGCCTGCTCCCCGATTTGCATGGTTTGTTGGGGGTGCCAAGCTGAGCAAGGTTTGCTCCCGCTTGTTCTGGCAGTAGAAGCTCTAGGTCTCTGCTCTTTTCCTGATAGTAGCCTTCTTTTTTTTCTTTTTTTCTTTTTCAAAATAGCATAAATTGATTCTTAAAACAAGTTAAAGGATAAACAGCCGCTGTGAATGAGGCTGAATCACAAACCACTATAAATGAACATGTCTGAGCACTGAACGGTGTCACAAAAATCTGAATCTAGCAAAAGAAAAGAAAGTTTTCGCAGAAGAGTCTTTATTTTTTTCTAAGTTGTGTAAGGAAATACTCGGCAACAATTGTCTAAGGTCGTACTCAAATTGTCAATAAAAGAATCAAAAGAGCGTCTGAGTCCATCTTTGAGGGTACGTTGTCCATAAACGCTGAAGGCAGGGGAGGGTGGCCCAGGGTGTGTCTCTCGTGGCCGGAAAGGGTTGCCGAGTGCGCCCGTGGCCATCCTGGTCTCCACCCCGAGCTCCTGACTCATTCTGGTGGTTTGTCTTCTTTCTAAAGATTGACTTGTTTAGTTCCCTTTGTGCAGTGCGCGTCATTGTTGCTGCGCTCTGGCTTTCTCCAGCTGCGGCGAGGGGGGGCTGCTCTTCCTCGCGGTGGGCAGGCTTCTGGTTTTGTGGCTTTTGTTGCAAAGGGCTTCAGTCGCTGCGGCACATGTGTTCAGCAGCTGCAGTTCCCGGGCTCCAGAGCACGGGCTCAGGGCTCGCGGCACACACATTTAGTTGCTCCGTGACATGTGGGGTCTTCCCAGACCGGGGATCCAACCCGTGTCTCTTGCATTGCTAGGTGGATTCTTAAACCAAAGTGGACCACCAGGGAAGATTCCTGGTTGTTTTTAAAACTAGGTACTAGCTTCAGTGCCTTCAAAATTCAACAGATCTCTTCGGGGAGGAGGGGGAGGGAAAGACTGGGAGTTCGGAGTTAGCCGATGCAGACTAGTATACGTAGCATGGGTAAACAAGGGCCTACTGTGAGCACAAGGAACTATATTCAGCATCCTGCAACATACTGGAAAAGAACATGAAACAGAGGATATGTGTATAGCTGAGCCACTTTTCTGTCCCGCAGAAGTTAACACTACGTGGTGAGCGCTAGTCGCTCAGTTGTGTCCGACTCTTTGCGACCCCTCCAGGCTCCTCTGTCCATGGAATTCTCCAGGCAAGAATACTGGAGTTCACTGCCATAAGCAGCTGGTAGATTTTTTGTTAGTGTTTTGAAATATGGTTGATTTACACAGTAAATCAACTGTGTTTCAATAAATTTTAAAATATGTTTCAATAAATTTTTAAATAACCCAACTCTATTTCAATAAATCTTTAAGTAAATCAACTGAATTTCAATAATTTAAAAAAAAAATTTGACAGGGCTCTAAAAAGCAAGCTATAATTTTAAAAATCTAGCAGTTACTTTCCTGCCTTCTCAGCACGCTTTTCTAAGTAAATGCTTCAGGCAAGTGTGAGTTGGGAAAGCCACAGGACTCTGGGCGGCCCTCCAGGGGCGTGGTGACTTCGCGCTGCCCTCGGTGTGGGTGTGCGGCGCTGCGCTTCTTGGATGCTGTGTCGGTGGCTGCCCATTGTTCACTTCACAAGGGGTCCGTGTCTGAGTGAGGCGGACATTCCTGGGGCTCTCCTACATATTTGGGGCAAGCGGCAGACCCTGAGGTCCCCTGGGGCCAAACCCCGCAGGAAATGCTCTGAGGAAACACCGCCTGTCTAGGAAGAAAGGCAGAAAAAGCTGGGGAGAGGGGGGAGAGACTCCACTGCCTCCCTGTGTGTGAACCTTGGGGTAACAGCAGCCACCTTGAGGGGTTGGTATGAGGACTGCATGAACTGGTGCACACAAAGCCCTCAGGACGGGACCTCGAACCCGGGAGACACTCAGTACATTTTCCTTACTATTATTAATAATAGACGAACCAGTCACTGGAGCCCTCTGGCCCCACCCCAAACAAGCCGAAAGCACAGAACCGATGCAAGGCAACTGCAGATGTGGTCAAGGTAGGTGTGTGTGTCCAGTCCCAGAGCTAGGGATTTTGCAGTGACAGGCGGTGGGTTTCAGTGTCGGATTAACCAAGGCCCCAGAAATGTCCCTACAGAGGCAAGTTGCCAGCTGCGTCTGAAAAGGCTTGAAGGGACAAGACCCGGCTCTCGTGCAGGGCCTCCAGCGTGGACAACAGAGAGCCGACGCTGGGTGGAAGTGAGCACGCATAGATGTGAGTGTGAGCCAGCAGATGCAGTGTGTGGGTGCACGCCTCCCACCCCCAGTCACCCTCGCCAGGCCACTCCTGCACCATGGAGAGGATCCATGTCAGCTTCGAAAAGAAAACCCTGTCTCGAAACAATGCTGGGCCTGTCTTCAGATCACCCACTGTGAGTAAACTGTCCAACCGCAAATATTTAAGAACTTTCACTGCAGTCTGAACAATCGTGGAACGAGGCAGGGAGTGTTTTCTGGGAAGATCCATTTGGCTCTCAAGATTAGTAGCTCTGGCTCGATGGGAACTCGCTGTTCCCTGATCTCATCCTCTGATCAGTAGGCTGAGAATCACCTTTGTCACTGCGTGGGGATATGTCTGGACCCCAGAAGACAGACTCATTGTAACCCAACTTATGAGAGAATGAGGCACAGAAGCTAGTGTCCATTTACAATTTATGTCTGCAATGAGAAGCTCGCCTCTTGATTTTCCATCTGCCTGGAATAACTTCATTACAGCCCTGCCCTCCCAGCTTTGCCTGGTCAACCCTAGGTCTCTATGTAATCCACTTCTCTCGGAGCCCTTCTCCTGGTCTGCATGAAGGGCCATTTCTCTGCATTTTCAGAGCTCCGCTGCTTCCTGAGTCACAGCTGTGTGGTGCTTTTGCCAACACAAACAAATCCCCCAGTTCTTCAGACACCGCTGGGTGTCCAACAAGTCAGTTCAATTCTGACACTAACCAACCAGCCTACATGTCAGAATCCACAGGTTAAGGGCTCAGCCTCCCAACACCACCCCCAACTCTGATCCCAGTCACACATCACAGGTTGCCACTTTTACTTCGACCAACTGGCTACAAATGAGGGGTTTCTAGGACCCACCCCTCAATAACTCCCTGGAATGGCTCCTGGAAGCCAGGAAGCTGCTTCACCCACTATTTGCCGTTGTTTAGTCACTCTGTCGTGTCCAACTCTTTGCGACCCCGTGGTCTGCAGCCCATCAGGGCCTTCTGTCCATGGGATTCTCCAGGCAAGAACACTGGAGTGGGTTGCCATTTCCTTCTCCAGGGGATTGAACCAGGTCTCCTGCATCGGCTGCTGCTGCTGCGAAGTCACTTCAGTCGTGTCCGACTCTGTGCGACCCCATAGACGGCAGCCCACCAGGCTCCCCCATCCTTGGGATTCTCCAGGCAAGAACACTGGAGTGGGTTGCCATTTCCTTCTCCAACGCATGAAAGTGAAAAGTGAAAGTGAAGTGAAGTCGCTCAGTCTTGTCCGCAGGCAGATTCCTTACTGCTGAGCCAGCAGAGAAGCCCCCACTGCTGGTTTGTTATAAGGAATTCAAATCCAAGAACAGCCACTAGAAGAGCTGCGTTGGGCAGGGATGGGTTAGGGTGTGCAGAGCGTCCATGCCCTCCGTGGATACATCACCTTCCTCATTCCTCAATGTGTTTGCTAACTGGGAAGATCTCTGAACCCACTTCTTTAGGGTTTTTTGGTGGAAGCTTCCTTAAGTAGACACGATTGGTTAGATCATGGACCATTAGCAGTTTACCCAGCCTCCCACCTCCCTCCCATCCTTAGAAATCTCAGGTTGGGGCTTAAAGTTCCAATCCTCTAAGGTGCCCTGACTTTCCTGCTAGGCAAGTCCCCACCCTGAAACTGTCTAGGGCCAACCGTGGTCATCTTATTAGCATACACATCACTTTAGAGATTCCAAAGGTTTTAGGAGTCATGTGCCAGGAACCCAAGATTTCCTATTGTTAATATTAATTCATATTTATTATCATGTATTCATATTCATGGATTTCCCAGGTGGCTCAGTGATAAAGAACCTTCCTACCAAGCCGAAGACATGGATTCTATCCAGGGAGGATCCCCGAGGAAGAAATGGCAACAGAAGAGGAGGAAATGACAACGCACTCCAGCATTGTTGCCTAGGAAATCCCAAGGATTTCCAAGAGGAGCCTGGCAGGTCCTGGTGTCACAAAGAATCACGCAGACTGAGCAATAGAACAAATTCATATGCGTATTTCACAACAGCATTTAATGTATAAAACTTTACTCGCCTGTTTATTTATCTCAGTCCCCCTAGGAGCAGAGGAGAAAATAACTATTGTACCTACCTTTCTATCCACAATGCCCAGAGCAGGCCGGCCGCATTCCTGGCTCCACAAGTAGCTAATTGCATATTGAAGTTCTGAGCAAATCTACTTAGAAAATCAAATGAAAATGAAAAGCTTACTCAGTTCAGTTCAGTTGCTCAGTCGTGTCCAACTCTTTGCCACCCCATGAATTGCAGCACGCCAGGCCTCCCCGTCCATCACCAACTCCTGGAGTTCACTCAGACTCGCGTCCATCAAGTCAGTGATGCCATCCAGCCATCTCATCCTTGGTCGTCCCCTTCTCCTCCTGCCCCCAATCCCTCTCAGCATCAGAGTCTTTTCTAATGAGTCAGCCCTTCACATGAGGTGGCCAAAGTACTGGAGTTTCAGCTTTAGCATCATTCCTTCCAAAGAAATCCCAGGGCTGATCTCCTTCAGAATGGACTGCTTGGATCTCCTTGCAGTCCAAGGGACTCTCAAGAGTCTTCTCCAACACCACAGTTCAAAAGCACCAATTCTTCGGCACTCAGCCTTCCTCACAGTCCAACTCTTACATCCATACATGACTACTGGAAAAACCATAGCCTTGACTAGACAGACCTTAGTTGGCAAAGTAATGTCTCTGCTTTTCAATATGCTATCTAGGTTGGTCATAACTTTTCTTCCAAGGAGTAAGAGTCTTTTAATTTCATGGCTGCAATCACCATCTGCAGTGATTTTGGAGCCCCCCAAAATAAAGTCTGACACTGTTTCCACTGTTTCCCCATCTATTTCCCATGAAGTGATGGGACCGGATGCCATGATCTTCATTTTCTGAATGTTGAGCTTTAAGCCAACTTTTTCACTCTCTTCTTTCGCTTTCATCAAGAGGCTTTTTAGTTCCTCTTCACTTCCTGCCATAAGGGTGGTGTCATCTGCATATCTGAGGTTATTGATATTTCTCCCGGCAATCTTGATTCCAGCTTATGTTTCTTCCAGTCCAGCATTTCTCATGATGTACTCTGCATATAAGTTAAATAAGCAGAGTGATAATATACAGCCTTGATGTACTCCTTTTCCTATTTGGAACCAGTCTGTTGTTCCATGTCCAGTTCTAAGTGTTGCTTCCTGACCTGCATACAGATTTCTCAAGAGGCAGGTTAGGTGGTCTAGTATTCCCATCTCTTTCAGAATTTTCCACAGTTTATTGTGATCCACACAGTCAAAGGCTTTGGCATAGTCAATAAAGCAGAAATAGATGTTTTTCTGGAACTCTCTTGCCTTTTCCATGATCCAGCGGATGTTGGCAATTTATCTCTGGTTCCTCTGCCTTTTCTAAAACCAGCTTGAACATCAGGAAGTTCACGGTTCACGTATTTCGGAAGCCTGGCTTGGAGAATTTTGAGCATTACTTTACTAGCGTGTGAGATGAATGCAATTGTGCGGTAGTTTGAGCATTCTTTTGCATTACCTTTCTCTGGGATTGGAATGAAAACTGACTTTTTCCAGTCCTGTGGCCACTGCTGAGTGTTCCAAATTTGCTGGCATACTGAGTGCAGCACGTTCACAGCATCATCTTTCAGGATTTGAAAGAGCTCTACTGGAATTCCATCACCTCCACTAGTTTTGTTCGTAGTGATGCTTTCTAAGGCCCACTTGACTTCACATTCCAGGATGTCTGGCTCTAGATTAGTGATCACATCATCATGATTATCTTGGCCATGAAGATCTGTTTTGTACAGTTCTTCTGTGTATTCTTGCCATCTCTTCTTAATATCTTCTGCTTCTGTTAGGTCCATACCATTTCTGTCCTTTATCAGGCCCTTCTTTGCATGAAATGTTCCCTTGGTATCTCTAATTTTCTTGAAGAGATCTCTAGTCTTTCCCATTCTGTTCTTTTCCTCTATTTCTTTGTATTGATCGCTAAAGAAGGCTTTCTTATCTCTTCTTGCTATTCTTTGGAACTCTGCATTCAGATGCTTATATCTTTCCTTTTCTCCTTGGTTTTTCGCTTCTCTTCTTTTCACAGCTATTTGTAAGGCCTCCCCAGACAGCCATTTTGCTTTTTTGCATTTCTTTTCCATGGGGATGATCTTGATCCCTGTCTCCTGTACAATGTCACGAATCTCACTCCATACATCAGGCACTCTATCAGATCTAGGCCCTTAAATCTATTTCTCACTTCCACTGTATAATCATAAGGGATTTGATTTAGGTCATACCTGAATGGTCTAGTGGTTTTCCCTGTTTTCTTCAATTTCAGTCTGAATTTGGCAATAAGGAGTTCATGATCTGAGCCACAGTCAGCTCCTGATCTTGTTTTTGTTGACTGTATAGAGCTTCTCCATCTTTGGCTGCAGAGAATATAATCAATCTGATTTCTGTGTTGACCATCTGGTGATGTCCATGTGTAGAGTCTTCTCTTGTGTTGTTTGAAGAGGGTGTTTGCTATGACCAGTGCATCCTCTTGGCAAAACTCTATTAGCCTTTGCCCTGCTTCATTTTGTATTCCAAGGCCAAATTTGCCTGTTATTCCAGGTGTTTCTTGACTTTCTGCTTTTGCATTCCAGTCCCCTATAATGAAAAGGACATCTTTTTTGGGTGTTAATTCTAAAAGGTTTTGTAGGTCTTCATAGAACTGTTCAACTTCAGCTTCTCATTACTAGTTGAGCCTAGATGCAGAGCTGAGTGACTGAGCTGCATCTCACGGAGTCAGTGACCCCTGGGCAGATGATCAATTTCCATTGCAAAGGCGTGTATCAGGCAGGCCGGAAACCCTGGTCTCAGATCAGGTAACCTTAGCTCGGAGTCCCTGAGACTTGCACTCAGAGGTTTCTCCCCTTGAGCCCCCCTCCTCCCCAGGGCCCGAGTGACCTCACCTGTACCTTGGGTGATCTTAAAAACTCTCCAACTGTGCTAGCAAAGACAAGCGCTGCGGGTTTTCCTTCCTATCCTTTGTTTTATTCATGAATTTTGGCTTCTTAATTCCAAACTCAGGGTGACTTCAGTGGCATTTTTGAGAGATGCTATTTACTTATTCATTCAGTTTTCGCTGCGCTGGGTCTTTCTTTCTGCCCACGGGCTTTCTGCAGTTGCAAGAAGCGGGGGCTTCTCATTGCAGCAGCTTCAGCCGTTGTGGCTGTTCTGCAGCACATGGCATCTTCCCAGACCAGGGATCAAGCCTGTGACCCCGGCGTTGGCAAGTGGATTCTTAAACACTGGACCCACCAGGGAAGTCTAAAGAATGCTGCTTAGCATCAGATCCCCACTCAGCAGTTTTTTTTTCCCCGTAAAGTGTTCCTTGTGTCTTTATTACAGACTAATTATTTTATTATTACATTCTAGAAAGTAAAAAAGGCAAAAAGGGAAAATTAAAACCACATTCCAGAAATAATTATCTTACTTATTAATACTTAAATACACGTGACGAGCATCTTCCCGTCTCAACAGATTTCTAAGATGACAGTTTTTCAGGACTTAGTATGATCAACTGCATGCTAATTAAGTTAATATGTATTATTTCTTTTAAATTTCCTGATCTAATTCAAAACTGTTATTTCTCATGTAGTCATTAAACAGTTTGGGTATGAAAGCAGCGCAGCTGTGAAAAAATGTTTATAATGTAATGGTGAGTGAGAAGAGAGCTTACCAAGATGGTATGCAGGCTGTAATTGCAAGTGATTTTTTAAAATTAAGTTGAAAACAAATGACTGAAATGCAGTTTGCTGCGGTGATAAAATTATCTGTGAACTTTCACTTGTCTCTACTTCCCACACTTCTTGGCAGTGTGAGAATATCACTTTATAATGAAAAACAATTTTTAATTTCCCAGGACAGTTTAAGCCGCCCAGATTGTGTGCAGTCAAGAAATGAAGATTTTTCTAATCAGTAATTCAGTTCTTGCCTTACCTTGTCCTGTGCTTAGTCGCTCAGTCGTGTCTGACTCTTTGCGACCCCGTGGACTGCAGCCCACCAGGCTCCTCTTGACTCAGAGGATGATGAGACATGGTAGAGACACTCTGATGCTTCTTGCAAAGGACTTTTGCCAGGTGGATTTGAACAAGGTAGAGTGGAAGAAAAACAAGTGGGATGGAACCTCTAAGGAAACGAGATTCAGCTTGCAGCCCCCTGGAAGGGTCGGCATCCAGACCCTCCTGACTTTCTCATGAACATCTTCTCTGCCCTTCGGGGTGCTGAGCACCCTTCCCCTTGAGCCTGGGACCCAGAAGGTTCCTGCACACAGACTGTCAGTTCAGAAACTGGGTCTGTCCTGGGCAAAGAGGATGAGTTGGTCTCCCTGCTGTGGACCACTTCTCGGTGAGCCAGGCATGGGGAGCAACATAGACCTGGGGACGAGCCTCTCTCAGGCCCAGCAGGCTTGTTAATGTCACCGCCCCGGCCCTGCCTGAAATTCCCCTTGATCCTCCCTCAAGCCAAACCAGTCATTACCGATACCTCCCAAGGACTTTGTCCCATCCAGAAGTGTTAGTCGCTCAGTCGTGTCCGACTCTTTGTGACCTCATGGAGTGGGTACCCATTCCCTCCCCCAGGGGATCTTCCTGACCCAGGAATCGAACCCAGGTCTCCTGCATTGCAGGCGGATTTTTTCCTGTCTGAGCCGCCTTCTCTGGAGGATCAGCTAAACCCATAGAAAGCCCTGGGCTCTACCATGTGGTACTTGAGAATCCCCGAATTCTGAAATGCATTAGCAGCTGACTTTATTTTCAGGGCCGTTAGTCATGGAGACATTCCAATTCTGGGATTTCACACGAGTCCTGTGCATTGACCACCGTTGAGTCAGCGCTGCCTCTTTCCCTGATGACATCTGAGTCCCCATCACCTGCTCCTTCCAATCCAGTGGGCCTCACTTGGGGTCCCTGTCTCAGCCAAGCCTCTCCCGGCCAACCCATCCCCCGACTGTCCAGACCTCCGCCCCCGCCCCAACCCCAATCCCTGGGTTGGGAAGATCTCCTGGAGAAGGAAATGGCACCCCACTCCAGTACTCCTGCCTGGGAAATCCCGTGGATGGAGGAACCAGGTGGGCTCCAGTCCATGGGGTTGCAGAGTCGGACATGGCTGAGTGACTTCGCTTTCTTTCACTTTCAGCTTCACGCTCCTCCTAGGATGAGAGCTCTGTAAGGGTGGTTCTTGCTGTGTTCCACCGCTACTCAATGCCCTATGGTGACCTAGACATGCCTTTTTGTGGTTCTTTGTGCCACCGAGAAGTCATTTTTAATAAATAGACCCCCTCAATAACTTCAGATGAACCTTAAGATGGTAAAGCAATGACTAAAGAGAGTCCGCGTCATGCTAACCTGTCTGCACAAAATGAGATGCGCATCTCTGCTATGTAAGATTCAAGACTAAGCTTTCTGCTTCTGAATCAGCAATCTGGTCAGAAGCAGAAAAGTGATTTAGGTGATAAGGAAGGTGCCATGGCTGAAGGCCACAGGAAGAGGAAGAAAAAGCAAACAAGTAGGCCCCAGGTATCATGCTTACAACCGATAAGGAAAAAATGAGGAGGCGGGCAAGGGAGATGGGAAGACAGGCAAGAGCCTCTCACCTGGCTGTTCAGAGCAGAGTCAACCCACATTGTCCAGCATTGAAAACTGCCAGAAAATAGTCCCGAGCTCTCCACTGCTGTTGCTCATTCGCCAAGTCATGTCCGACTCTTTGTGACTCCCTGGCCTGCAGCGCACCAGGCCTCCCTGTCCTTCACTATCTCCCGGAATGTGCTCAAACTCCTGCCGCTGAGTCAGTGATGCCATCCAACCATCTCATCCTCTCTCACCCCCTTCTCCTCTTGCCTTCAATCTTTCCCAGCATCAGGGTCTTTTCCAATGAGTCAGTTCTTCCTATCAGGGGGCCAAAGTATTGAAGCTTCAGCTTTAGCATCAGTCCTTCCAATGAATATTCAGGAGTGATTTCCTTTAGGATGGACTGGTTTGATCCCCTTGCAGTCCAAGGGATTCTCAAGAATCTTTTCCAGCACCACAATTCAAAAGCATGAATTCTTTGGTGCCCAGCTTTCTTTATAGTCCAACTTTCACATCTGTACATGACCACTGGAGAAACCATAGCTTTGACTAGACGGGCTTTGTCGGCAAAGTGATGTCTGCTTTTTAATAGACTGTCTAGGTTTGTTATCGCTTATCATCCAGGGAGCAAGCATCTTTTAATTTCAAGGCTGCAGTCACCATCCACGGGGATTTTGGAGCCGAAGAAAATGAAGTCTGTCACTGTTTCCATTGTTTCCCCATCTATTTGTCATGAAGTGATGGGACTGGATGCCATGATCTTCATTTTTCAAATGTTGAGTTTTAAGCCAGCTTTTTCACTCTCCTCTTTCACTTTCATCAAGAGGCGCTTTAGATCCTCTTCGCTTTCTTCCATTAATGTAGTATCATCTGCATGTCTGAGGTTGTTGACATTTCTCCCGGCAATCTTGATTTCAGCTTGTGCTTCATCCAGCCCAGCATTTCTCATGATGTTCTCTGCATATAAGTTAAATAAACAGGGTGACAATATACAGCCTTAATATACTCCTTTCCCAATTTGAACCAGTTCTATGTCCAGTTCTAACTGTTGACTTTCATATAGGTTTCTCAGGAGGCAGGTAAGGTGGTCTGAACTCTCCGTAGTTACTGTAATTGCTCAACACTAGAGGCAACTTTGAGACCTAAAATATCTTTTGAAGAAGTAATTATATAGAAGTTCAACAGTCCATTCATTTTTACTGCATTTTCTTCTCTCAACTTCATATGAAATGAAAATTGATATTTAACCAGAAAAGGGCATGTCTAGCATGACTCACTTTTTATACAATGAAGTCGTATGTATTTGTGTTTGTATCCACATCCGAGGATCCTTCCATCTGTAGGTTTCACAGAGACTGATGCCTGGAGTGAGGCATACACCCGAAGTGATGCTGGCGTTTGCGGGTGGTGAGATGCAGGGTGATTTTTCTCTTCTTTTTTGTGCTTTTCTCTAGTAGTTGAATGTTTTATAACAAGGAGACATCATGTTCACCGAAAAACCAAAGTCTTTACTTAGAGAGAAAGTGAAAGTGTTAGTCGCAGTTGTGTCCGACTCTTTGCAACCCTGTGGACTCTAGCCCGCAGGCTCCTCTGTCCATGGAATTTTCCAGACAAGAATACTGGAGTGGGTAGTGATTCCCTTCTCCAGGGCATCTTCCCAAACCAGGGATGGAAGCCAGGTCTCCCGCATCGTGGGCAGATTCTTTACCATCTGAGCCACCAGCATGAAGAGAGAAGCCCTCCAGAAGCCTTCGGCCAGAGGCCAGCCTCGTGCATAGGTCCTGGGGCTCTTGAGAAGGGCAGGTGGCACAGTGCTGCCCACGTGAGGAGACCTTGGCCGTAGAGAAGCTGACCTGTTCAAGGTTCTGTTACAACGGAATGTTCTTCTGGTCACTTGAAGGTGTCTAAACGGGTCTGATTGGCGAGTTAACCATGGCCCAAATAGAGGAAGGGTGGGTCTCCGTGCAGCCCAGGCAATGGTACCTGAGGGCTTCCTGCCTTCCTCTCTGAGTGGACAAGTCTCTGCAGGTTCTCCGGTCACAGAACCTCCTTCCATTGCTGAATTTCCTTTCCTGGTTGCCTTGCTCATTTGTATGCATTAGTTGTAGTTACTAGTGGTTTATCCTCCTATGGGCACATCAGCTACATTATCTGCATGTGGTCCAGAGAATGGAATCCCTGCACACCTATTACCACTTAGATGTGAACATGTTAAACAAAGAATCATAAATACCATTTTAACCACAAATTGAGACATACCCACTACAACCAATCAGTTTTTAATCTCATTAATTTGACGCTCTATTAGTACTGAGAAATCTGTAAGTTTAGCATATTACATTATAGCAAAATTTATAACATAGTAATCACATTTGATGACAAAGGACATTCGATAAAATAAATGTTCATTATGATTGAACGGCATTTAACTGGAAATTGAAGGATGCTTTCTAAACCTGGTAAAGAGCATGACTCACGAGTGGAACATAACAGGCATGTTCGTGAGGTTAAATCCTTTTTAAAAGAAGAAAGTTCGCAGTAACCACTATTGGCTATTCGCCAGCATCCACAATCCCTCTTTTGCCCAAGAGACTTTGATTTTCTTGGGTTATCCACTCTCCTTTTCAGCCACACGCCTCAAGGGAAGATGACCAACCACATTACAAAGAAATAAAAGCATGTATCCAGACAAATGGAGCAGGAAATGGCAACCCACTTCAGTATTCTTGCCTGGAGAACCCCATGGAGCCTGGTGGGCTGCAGTCCATGGGGTCGCAAAGAGTCGGACACAACTGAGCAACTAACGCTTTCAAGGAGCATGAGGAGACGGCAGGATGCACAATTCGGGCCACTGCAACTGTCCCTGCATTCAGGAGGTATGGGTGTGACGAGAGCCTGGTGAATCTGCCCTCTTGCTATTATTACTTCCGGCCTCCGTGTGTGTGTGTGTGTGTGTGTGTGTGTGTGTGTGTGTGTGTGTGTGTGTGTGTGTGGTTATATTGTATTATTTTTAAACAACGAAGTCTGAAAAACCCAGATCAGCTGCTCAGCTGGTCCTCAGCCTGATAAGCATTCTTTTATTTCAGCCCTGGAAGAAACATCGTTGTGTTGGACTTAACTGAGAAATCCACTGGTCTACAGAAAGGCCGTCCCCTCGTAGGGGATTTTAAAGGGATAGCATCAGTGACATAGTCCCCTTTGCCGAGTTCTCGGGACTGGGGATGAACCAGGTGCCAGCAGCGATGCCTCGATCGCTCCCCTATCTCCTGGTGGACAGTGTCACTCTCCACCATCTTCTTGCAAGAGGCCCTGCCGGCTTCTGGCTGGACACACACACATTCGCCCCCATGGCCCTTCTGACTTGGGCACCTCTGACGGGTTCCTTTGGACATCTTCTCCTTCTGGAATCCAGGAAAAGGAGAAACACCCTTCACTTGCACTACTCTGTATTGTAACAATTTGTTACATCTCTAATGTAACAATTTGATCAACAGCTAGACATGAGGGTGAAATTCTCATCCCCCTCTCCTTCTTTTGTTACTCATCTCTCTCTTTGTTACCCATCTCTCTGTTCCCTGCTCGCTTTTCCTTCTTCTTTATTTCTTTAATTCAGCTTTGCTTCAAGCCACTCTCCACCGGCCACTGTGCAGGAGCCTCAAATGTAAAGGAGAGTCTTTTGAGCCCGGAGCCCAGGAGCACAAACCCAAGGGAAGAGACAAGATGCACAAACCCACAGAAGCCAGGGTCAGAGGTAAACATTTTGGAATTCTCCACCCTGAAGAAATCAGTTGCTCCAGTTGCTCACAACTGAATGAGTTCTGGTATGCCACTTGCCAACATGTGACCCTTTTAAAGATATTCACAGACAGCAGGTTTGCTATGATTCTGACTTGACATAAAATTAACGCAGCGACATAGCTTTTGCTTTCAGATACGAGTATGTTCGAGAGCACTTGGAACTCTCCTCAATGCTGTGTGGCAGCTTGGATGGGAGGAGAGTTTGGGGAGAGAATGGATACATGTGACTGAATCCCTTCACTGCTCACCCGAAACTGTCACAACATTGTTAATCGGCTACACTCCAATACAAGATAAAAAGGGTTTGTGTTTTTTTAATAGTATGTTCATACCTATCACTGATCAGGTGCTTGGGTCAGTGAGTACATTTTCCCCAGAGGAAAATAAATACCTATATCTCATAAGTCTTCTCTTGCATTCTAATGTAGGCAAGCCAGAAACAAAATGAACTGTATAAGCTGTAAGACCCTGCTCTCAAAACTGCACAGAGATCACAGAACAAGGAAATGGGTCTTCTCTTCACTTTGAGGAAGCAGGTATTGAGACCTTCCTGGTTCTTTCTTACTTTTTTTAATGGGAAGACCCACATGTACCTTTGTGAATGTATCTCTTACTTTAAAGCAGCAGCAACATCTGCTTACAGTTAGTAGTACTGATAGCGATCATGTATATTCCCCGCGAACACTGCTAAGAATATCACAGGCACAATCTCGTTTTGATTTTCTCTTCTAGCCCTCTGAATAAGCCGCCTTCATCTGACGCAGGAAGAGAGAGACCCTTGAAGAAACTGACTTGCTCAAGGTCGCCCAGATGGCAAGTGGCATCCTTGAAGCCTGAGCTTGGAGTTCTGGACCTCTTTTCTGAACTGCCCTTTCTTCAGGGATGCAGAAATTTTTTCATCTGTATCCTTACCCTCAACATGAGCGGAGCATTCCCAGGTGGAGAGCAGTTTATGCTGCAGGATTATTTGCTCATCCAGTTAATCAAGTTCAGTCCATTGGCTCTAACTCAGATTTTTAAAAATACATCAGAATCCAATACTGTGACTCCCCATGGGGGCACTAAAGCAAACACGTGCAAGACATCAGTGATCACGAGACTGAGTTTCCCAAAAACACCAGCTGATGTTGTCAACAATTTGCCTTCCCTAACTTATCTTGGCTTCCCTGGTGGTTCAGCAGTAAAGAATCCACCTGCAATGCAGGAGACATGGGTTTCATCCCTGGGTTGGGAAGATCCCCTGGAGTAGGAGATGGCAACCCACTCCAGTATTCTTGCCTAGGAAATCCATGGACAGAGGAGCCTGGTGGGCTACAGTCCACGAGGGTCACAGAGTCAGACACGGCTTAGCAACTAAACTGCAACAAAGCTTCTATCTAATTTCAGTGTTGTCCCTCCACACTGGGGGTAACACGATACGCCTTTCATGCAAGCAGTTGACAGTTCCATTGGTTGTCATTTTGCTTATCCAAGGTTGTGATAGTTCTGACTAATGTTTGGTCACTTCCTTTAAGAAATCTATCATTGGGCTTCATAGGTAAAGGCAGAGTAATGCAGTTTATAAAATAACCCAAATATGGCCCTAAATTCCACCATTTTAGCAATAACTCTACCGCCAAACTAATAGATACTAATATTCATCAGTGTCTTTTATATCCTTAGGAAATTATTCACTGATATAATACAGAAGAACTATTTGGGTATTTCTCTGTGACCCCACCACCACCATTGTTGTTTGGGGTGATATTTAAAGGACTGTTGAGCAAGAGGTAATACTGTGAATTTAGACAAAGAGAATCTGTGTAAAGGAAACACATAGCAAAGAAAAACGCAAACCAAATACAATCGGAGCACCTGCCCAGCGCTAGCAGATCACCTCCCCTGATGTGAGGAACAATGATCTCTTCACATCAGATGTCCTCTGGAAGGAACGCAGCCCCTGCCTGGACACTAGGCAATTGTCTGGGAGCCAGCTCGTTCCTGGAAGAGAGCAGGGGACTTGGGTCCCTGAGCCGAGCACCAAGAGACCGTCCAGATGTGAAATAGTGAGGCTTTCTTTCATCACGCCACGTGGGCGGCGCTGGGTAGATGGCAAAGCTCAGAGAAGCTAGGCGCAGGGTGGAAGAGTACTGGGAGCCGGAGAAGGATTCCCAGATTCATCCTCCACCCTCGAGAGTCAAGTTTCAGTCTTTCAGACAAATTGGTCAGGAGAGGAGACCAAAATGAAAAACAGAATTTCCTCCATGGCTTTGTGTTTCTGACATGCAGTAATATTCATCTGAAGTCTATCAGATGCAATTAGAACCCAGCTACCCTTGTTTAGGACTTCCCTGGTGGTTCAGAGGGTAAAGCGTCTGCCCACAACATGGGAGACCCAGGTTTGATCCCTGGGTGAGGAAGATCCCCTGGAGGAGGGCATGGCAACCCACTCCAGTATTCTTGCCTAGAGAATCCCACAGAGGAGTCTGGCGGGCTACAGTCCATGGGGTCACAAAGAATTGGACACGACTGAGCGACTTTAATTTCACTTTTTTTTTTCACCCTTGTTTAGAGCACACAGTAGAGTAATCTCTTTGCTGCACCCATAGAATATATTTAATGATAACTCGCTACTGAGATTTTATGTAGAACTTGGGATGCCTACAGGCTTAAAAGGACACATAGGAAATGTGGGGGGCAGGAAGCAAAATTATAAACTGTCAGAATGGAGAGAGAGACTGAAGCTCAGTTCCCTTAAGTTCTGTTGAAAAGTAGGCATAATTTTGAACTCTGTCTACCTGCTGCCCTAGACAGGAGGTCCCTGCCACAGATGCCGGCAAGAGGGGGACAACAAGGATGGGGACACCTGTCGTCTGCACTGCCCCCCACGTCACACCCGTCCTCCTGTGGAAAGGGCACTCTTTACGTAGTGCTTCACACTGGGCCTATTTGATACCAAATATGAGCAGACAATTTCCCTCAAATGTGAGAGAGGAAAGTCTGCCGCAGGGCAATGAATGTCCTGTCAATTTCCACAACAGCCTCTTTGTGGCCGATCACCGCCAACACAATGCGTGCCATCACAGCCAAACTCTGCCTTTTTCTGTTGTCGAATATGAAATCCTGCAATGCGAAGCTGCGCCCTCCTTCTGCTTTCTATCTGGCAGTGCTCGCTTGCATTCTCAGTAGCTGAAAGCGGTGTTGGAGCCTGGGTGCTGGTAAGATGGATGAGGGGTGATTAACAGAGATGTTGCTATGTTTCACTTTGAACAGGTTTGCCAACTTCCAGATCCTCCCTCTAAGCATCAGCAACTTAAATATCACCCAGCTAATGACAAAAAAAAACCAAAAAACAAAAAACACTGCAGTTGCAAAATATGTATCCTGTCAGGTGTAGGGTTTTTGCCAAGATCAATAAGAAGAGCTTTGAAGGTCATGTGATTCCCACAGGGAGTTCATGCACTGTGCTCAGTCGCACGCTTTTTCACATTTGAAGACACATCGAAAGGACTTTTCATTTATTCACCCCGTCTTCATTCGTTCAACTAACGTTTATTTAGGGACCCCTGTGTCCGTCATCTTGTGCTAGATCCTGAATGGTGTTAATTAACAAGGGTAAAAAAGTGGATTCAAGGCGTAAAATTTCATCTCTGAAAAAAAATAAAATCTATAGAAACATTGTATTAGGTCATAACATTGAAACAATGTTAAATTCCTGAATTATTGTCATTATATTGCAATACAGAAAAAGACAAAATGTTGCCAAATAGTAACAAGTGGTGAATTTAGGTGAAGTGTATAGGAATGCTCATTACATTTATCTTTTACCTTTTCTATAGCTTTAACTTTTTTCACAATACAAATTTAGAGAAGTTTTTCATCTCTAATTTAAAGGAGCTCACAATCTAGAGATAAATTTTTTTCTGATAAAAGAGAAAAGAGGAGAAGATTACATTTAAAACATAGGATCAGAAGCCACTTGAAGGATGCTGAAACTATGAAGGCAAGGCTGGAAGTCTTTGCGGAAGAGGTCTTGGGGGCCCCATGTCAGCCACACCCAGAGACTCAACTACAGAGAAAGAAGCCCCGTGGCAGAGGAGGTTGGGTGCAGTTGAGCCCCAGCCTACACACAGGGGTCCAGCCAGGCTGCAGCCCAGACTGGGTTTCATCAAAGGAGCAAACACTGCAGGGCTCCTTGGAGACCCCCAGCCCTCAAAGAGAGGCCCCAGCTGTAGACTCAGTTCTTCAGAGAGGACGACAGCAACCAAGTATGTGGGACGAGTCTGCCCTTCACACTCCAGGTGCTTTTGGTCACTACAGAAGTGATGACCAAACAACACCCAAACAGATATTTCAGTTCAGTTCAGTCTCTCAGTCCTGTCTGACTCTTTGCAACCCCAGGGACTACAGCACACCAGGCTTCCCTGTCCATCGCCAATTCCTGGAGCTTGCTCAAAGTCCTGTCCATCAAGTTGGTGATGTCATCCAACCGACTCACCCTCTTTCATCCCCTTCTCCTCTCACCATCAATCTTTCCCAGCATCAGGGTCTTTTCCAATGAGTTAACTCTTCCCATCTGGTGGCCAAACTATTGGAGCTAAAGCATCAGTCCTTCCAATGAACATTCAGGACTGATTTCCTTTAGGATGGATCTCCTTGCAGTCCAAGGGACTCTCTTAGGAATGAGGAAAGCAGGATGTTTATGAATGCAAGTCAGAAAGAAGATGGAACACCCTTGGCTCTGTCCTTGTTCAGAAGGACTTCACAGAAGGCGATGGAAATGGACACAGGAATGCAGTGGGCAGCCAGACCTGCTTGGAGCAGGGGCCCTGGGGCTCCTCCCAGCTGCTGTGCAAGATTCTGCCCTCCTGCAGGACCAGGAGAGGACTGAACTCCTTGGTTAAAGAAGTCAAGGTGAGCCGGGGAGGAGAGGGAGAGCACCATGGGACTCGCTGGGATGGGAGTGGAGGGCACTGCAGGCTGGGGAGCAAGATTCAGGCTCTGATGATCTCATGGCCAGGCTGGTGTTGACTTGGCTCAGAAAGGTCCTCCTGCAACCCCTGAGCCATCCAGGACAGGATGAGCCTAGCCTTCTCCCCAAGGGCAAAGGGCCGCCTGGCAAAACGTGAGCCTCAAACCTCCTTCCTCTCCACCGCATTATCATTTCTGGGGGCAGATGGCAACATTGGCTGCCACCGCTGGCAGGTCTCCCCCACAAGCAAGTGCCAGCATCAGGAAAGTCAGGAACTGACTCTCAGGAGTGGAGAGGAGCACAGATGCGCTCAGCACAAACGGTGATCTCGCCCACCGCCAACCAGATCCAGCCCCGGGACCCAGACTGTGGTCTGCTCCGCCCAGAGCCTAGCCTTTCTGGACCCACCAGGAATCTGCAGAACCAAGGATGCTCTCTCAGCCACGGACCCTGAGCAAACACTTCATCTTCATCCAATCACGGTCAGAGATCTTAAGGCCCACGAGGGCCTTCCTGATGCCCCCACTTCAGCATTCTTTGAGCTTCTAATGCTTTGGGGCCAAGGTCATCTCAACTGGCGGTCCTGGGCCAGCACCCATAGCATCCCCTCCCTCCCACAGCCCTGTTTGACAGCTTGGCCCTCGATCTCAGAATTCTCTGTTAGCTTTGCACCACTTCAAACTCATACTCTAAAACTCCATCTGGGGCCTCCCTCTCTCTCTCTCTCTTTTTTTAACCTATTTATTTTTGGCTGTGCTAGGTCTTTGTTGCCTTTGTGCAGGCTTTTCTCTAGTTGCAATGAGCGGGGCCTGCTCTCTGTTGGCATGAACTGACTTCTCATTGCAGAGGCTTCTCTAGTTATGAGATAGGCGCTGCAGGGCCCTCAGACTTTAGCAGTCACAGCGCACAAGCTTAGTGGCTCCAGGGGCATGTGGCATCTTCCCAAAACAGGGACTGAACCTCTGTCCCCTCCACTGGCAGGCAGATTCTTATCTACTGCATGGGGGCTCACTCTTACTTGAAATGACTTCTCTTTCATTTTGAGTCTCAGCTCCATGTAAAGCGCTGCAGAAGATCCTCAAGGTCCCTTTTATCCACACCCCCCATATTTCTCCCACGCCACCACCACCCCTGCCCCTGTCCCCGTGTGCCAGGCAGATTGAAGGATCTTAGTTCCTTGACCACATCCTGGCAGTGAAAGCGTCGAGCTGTAACTACTGGAAAGGAAAGTGAAGTCACTCAGTCGTGTCCAACTCTTTGCAACCCCTGGTAGGACTGTAGCCTACCAGGCTCCTCTGTCCATGGAATTTTCCAGGCAACAGTACTGGAGTGGGTTTCCATTTCCTTCTGCAGGGGATCTTCCCAACCCGGGATCAAACCCAGGTCTCCCGCATTGCAGGCAGATGCTTTACCCTCTGAGCCACTAGCAAAGCCCCAGTGCTGTAACCACTGGACCACCAGGGAATTCTCCCTTTTATTCTCTCATTTTTCCCCATCTGGCAGTTACCAGGCCTTGGATGAAGAATCAAAGCCACACCAGCTGCCTGGCAGCATGTTTCTGCTTTCCACTTAACTCCTACCACACCTCCACTCGAACATCTTGAGAAGGAAGAAATGGAACTAGCTGGTCTCTACAGACCCTTTTGTACTAAAATTCTATGGTTTTGATTCAGAATGATGATTCATGGTGAGTCAACAAGAAAAAGGTTAAATTATGTTCTGAATATTCTAGTTAAAGAAAAAACAGGCAAGGGTGTGCTCTACTGTCTAAATGTCTCCATCGGTTATTGGAACTTGAAAGCCATTTTGTCATTTAAAGATGTAAACGTGGAGGAATTTTAGTGGAGCTTTTCATCCTCGGCAATGCTGGAGGGGGACCAGCTGTGCCTGCCTTGGTGACATGCTTCTTCAGAACCTTCTTGGCACAAGGAGATCATGTGTCCTGCATGTCTGAGGTCAGACATTTCCATGGTCTGAATCAGCATATATTAGTGTATATATGAGCATAATAGCACTTAAAGTTGACCCACCACATATAATTCTGGTTCTTTTTCAGAAGTAGAGTTATCCAAGGAAACAAAACTTGGGTTTTTAATAATACAGTTAGCATTTTCCTTCCTAAGAAGTTGCGGTTTCCAAATATCAAGAATCTATAGATATGTTGATATAGCCAGCTTACATTTATTTTAAAATTGTAGTTGTTTCAAAGCTAAAACAAAGGGATTTGAAGATTTATTCCTGCCCCTTTCCTCTTAGCAAAAGCCTCATTTATTTCTTGTTTAAGTATTTGCAAGAATAACTTCTCAATGTCCGCAGAGACAGTTGGCTCCATCTGTCCCGCAGGGTGCAGAACAGACCCCGGAACGGGAAGAAACACGCCCTCCTCAGCCCGGCTTCCATCCGCTTCCACCACACTTTCCATCACTGCTCTGGGTCCCAGGCCCCCCTTTCCTACGTTTATTGGTTCCAGTTTCATGATTCGTTGATTCCTTTTCATTCTCTGATGACTGTTCTCACTTTAAAGGGGAAAATGACTCTCTCAGTCTGAACTGTTTGGAGCGTGGAAAGTATGTTAGTCGCTCAGTCGTGTCGGGCTCTTTCTGACCCCGTGGACTGTAGCCCACCAGGCTCCTCTCTCCATGGAATTCTCCAGGCAAGAATACTGGGGTGGGTTGCCACTGGAGCCTGGAACCTCTGGTTTCATCTGGGATTTCCCGAGAGTAAAGGGACAGCCTCCAACATCCTGCCCAGGGCCACGCAGGTCCTCCTCGCCCCCAGACGGAAGCCATTCACTCCACCTGTTTTCCCATGACAGAACACAAACCTTATGTTTCCAATTACTCATTCAACAAACCTTTGTCAGAGGTTTGTCATGTTTAGGTAGTCTCGTAAGAAACTGGAATTCCAAGGGATTTTAACAATAAGCTGGACCAACGCCTTCATTTTGGGGTGAGAAAACCAAAGCTCCAAGACAAGTGACTTGCCCGACACAGAGGTTATGAAATCTACTAGCAATGGACAGGACTGGAAGCCAGTCGCCCACGTCCTAGCCCAAGTGTGTTAGACCGGATTTCTTTCTCTCTGGCTGTGGCTTTTGGAAGCGGGTGAGGGGGTTGTAGTGCTGCTGCGGACCTCTGTGCTTAAACTGCTCCTAAGTCAGCAGGTGGCTCAGATGGTAAAGATTCTTCCTGCAATGCAGGAGACATGGGTTCAATCCTTGGGTGGGGAAGATCCCCTGGAGAAGGGAATGGCAACCCACTCCAGTATTCTTGCCTGGGAAACCCCATGAACAGAGAAGCCTGGCGGGCTACAGTCCATGGGGTTGCAAAGAGTCGGACATGACTCAAGCAAGTAACACACTAAGTCTAATGAATGCCGATTCCCCACCCGGCTCCCTAGGCCTGGACCGACCTGACCTTCCTTCACCTGGATCATGGTTTCTCAGCTGTAAACGGGGAGCTGGGCTCAGATGCTCTTCGGGGTCCCTGCGTGGTACAGCCTGGAGACAGACTTTACAGATGGACCGTCTTTCTCCAGCCCAGCATCACTGGCTTCACCTGGGAACTGCGTAGAGGTGAGATCTCAGGCTCTGCCCAGACCTACTGGATCAGAAACTGGGGGTGGGGCCCAGAACTCTGTGATGTAGCCAGCCCCACAGACAATCCTGGGGTACGCTCAAGCTTGGGAACCACTGCTCTAATATAGATAAAAAGCTGAGCTGGCAGGCTGTGTGCCGATTGGGCGCATCACTTCACTGCGGGGAAGATGATAACAAGTGAAGAGCACGTTTTCAAAAATCATTACATGTTAGAAATGGAGGAGGGCATGGCAACCCACTCCAGTATTCCTGCCTGGAGAATCCCGTGGACAGAGGAGCCTGGCAGGGCTACAGTCCATGAAGTTGCAAAGAGTCGGACACGACTTAGCAGCCAAACCACCAAACCACCACCAGCAGAAGTTAGAAAGAACAGATAAGACATTAGATTTAGGAACCAGGCTGCACCAAAGTAAGTATATTTTCACAGTATACAAGTACGAAGTGTTCCTCATCCATTTTACTGCAATTAAAAAGTCTTTATTTCTTCGCGTCTATTATTTGTTTTATTTTGCTTGCTCTGGGTCTCCATTACTGTGTGCAGGTTTTCTCTAGTTGCGGAGCGTGGGGGCTACGCTCTCGTCGTGGCACATGGTCTTTTCACTGTGGCAGCTTCTGTTGTGGCAGAGTGCAGGCTGTGGGCGTGAGGCTTCAGCGGCTGCGGCACAACTCATTTTTATTTATTTAAAATTAATTTCCACTGGAGTCTAGTGGCTTTATCGTCTTGATTAATTTTGAAAAGAACAGCAGTGCGATTAACCAGATCTCCCTATCTGATTAAATGTACAATACACGAAAAGCTCTCAGAGATAGTCGTAAATAACTTACAGAGATCTGTGCAAGTTATTTTTCAAAGCTGTGTCACTGAGTTTCTTGGGGGAGATGACTTATAAAAACAAAATGAATTTAGATTTAACTAGATAGATTATATACTCAGTCACAATGTTGTGAGGGTAAATACTGTCTTTTTAATTTAATTTTTTAAACTGAAGTACAGTTGACATAACATTTCAGGTGTACAGCAAAGTGATTCATATGTATACACACACGCATACTCACACACACATACATATACTTCTTCAGATTCTTTTCTATTATAGGTTATTACAGGGCTTCCCAGATGTCACTAGAGGTAAAGAATCTGCCTGCAATGCAGGAGACATCAGAGACTTGGATTTGAGCTCTGGATCCGGAAGATCCCCCCGAGAAGGAAATGGCAACTCACTCCAGTATTGAGAATCCCATGAACAGGGGAGCCTGGTGGGCTACAGTCCATGGGGTCACAGAGAGTCAGACACGACTGAAGCATCTTAGCACACACATAGGTTATTACAAGATATTGAATATAGTTCCCTTTGCTATACAGCAGGACCGTGTTGTCCATCTCACATACAGTAGTGTGTATCTGTTGATCCCAAATCCCTAGTTTATCCCCCCTTTCCCTTTCGGTAACCAGAAATTTGTTTTCTATGCCTGAGTCTATTTCTGTTTTGTAAATAAGTTCCTTTGTGTCTCTCCTTTTTTTTTTTTTTTTTTTTTTAAGATTCCACGTAGAAGTGGCGTCATGAACATTTGTCTCCTTCTTTCTGACTTCACTTAGGATGATAATCTCTAGGCCCATCTTTGTTGCTGCAAACGGCGTTATTTCATTCTTTTTTGTGGCTGAATAAATACTGTCTTTAAAGAAGATAATCAAGTAGAACACCACTAACTGTTGGCTGTCATGCGCAGTCATATTCTGTAGCTCATTTCCTGATATCAAAGGATGACTGGGGTTCCCAGTCATGATGTTATTTGGATGGAGATGAGCTCTGGGCTGTGAAAAGGGAGGAGGGTGTTCCTTTGAGCTGCAGCCCTGGGCTCTGTTGAAGCTGGGGATGCCTTGTGTTCAGGTGACACTGGATGAAAATCCTCTCGCCTCCCAATTTCAGGGCTATTTTTAGGTTTCAGTGCAGTGATGGTCAAGCTGTATATCGAACGTTTGTCTTTGTCCATTTCTTTTGGATTTTGACTCTAAGAAATAAGTCCTGCTCCGGGAATGTGACCCAGAGTCTGCACCTCACTGCTTTCAGTTGGAAAAAATAAATGCTGTTTTTTCTTCAATGAAGGGACTCAGCAAAAGGGGTAACAACTGCATTGTAAAAGAATGAAAGGATTCAAGTTGTACCACTGCTGCTTTTCTCCCCAGGGGGACAAAAATGGTCTGAACTTTGAGCTTTGGCAAGTGGCCCCGTGTGCAGTGGGTACCCGCCTACCCTCTCATGGATCATCATGGTTCCCCGCTGAGTTGATGTCCGGCTTCCCTGAGCACCTCCAAAATGGGGCTGGGTGGGACAGGCCAGCCCTGGGGTCCTTTCCCCGGGCAGGCAGCCTCCCTGTTCTCACAGCATGCATCCCTGCTCATCACTAGTGACTCCATGTCCGCAGACAGGTCACCTTTGCCAGGAGAGGTGTCCAGAGCTGAAAACCCCGCTCTGTGGTCCTCAAGGGCATCTTCTGGGTAGGAGGAGTCTCCCGCGCACAAAGGTCAATGTCGTCAGCCCAGTACCCTGACCTCAGGGCAGCATTCATGCCCCATCGGAGGAACAGCCCTAATCTGTAACCACTGGTCACACAGCAGCCCAAAATGCTTGTGCGCTTGGAGGTGGCTGCTGTCAGGCCACCGCAGCCTCCCCATCACCAAATCCAGCGCCCCGTCCTTGTCTTCCTGGAGGGCAGCGGAGCCTCCAGGCTCCAGGACCCCGGGCCTCGGATGGTTCCCTTCCTGCCTCGTCCGTCTCTCTTTGTCCTGTTTCCTGTGCCGTCCCTTCTCCCAGCCTCTTACAGCTTCAGGCCCAGGGCTCAGTCCCCACCCCACCCACACCCTCCCTGCTATCGCTCCCCGTGAAGCACGGCCAGACTCAGCAAACCGCAGGAAGAACTCCCAGTTCAATCTGAGCCTGATAAACAACTCATAATTCTAGAATAAATCTGTCCCAAACATCGCGTGGTGCCAGAAATTTACTTTACTTGGTCAACAAGTAAATGGTGCACGAAGCATACGCTCAAAGCTCTTTGAAAGTGAAGGTGAAAGTAACTCTTTGTGACTGTATAGTCCATGGAATTCTCCAGGCCAGAATACTGGAGTGGGCAGCCTTTCCATTCTCCGGGGGATCTTCCAACCCAGGGATCGAACCCAGGTCTCCCACATTGCAGGCGGATTCTTTACCAGCTGAGCCACAAGGGAAGCCCCAAAGCTCTTTACCTGCATTCAAATTTAATTAGGCCTACCATGTTCCATAGGACTTCCCTGATGGTGCAGATGGTCAGGCGTCTTGCTTACGATCGACCTGGGTTCGATCCCTGGGTCGGGAAGATGCTCTGGAGAAGGAAATGGCAGCCCACTCCAGTACTCTTGCCTGGAAAAATCCCATGGATGGAAGAGCCTGGTAGGCTACAGTCCATGGGATGGCCAGGAGTCGGACACGACTGAGCGACTTCACTTTCACTCTCTTTTCCCGTGTTCCACAGGCTTCCCAGGTGGCCCACTGGTAAAGTAAAGGATCAGCCTGCCTAGGCAGGAGACGTGGGTTAGATTCCTGGGTTGGGAAGATCCCCTGGTGGAGGAAATGGCAGCTTGCTGCAGTATCCTTACCCAAGAATTCTTGTTCACGTCTAAGGGGTAACGATCCACAAGGTGACCCAGGACAGCAACAGAATGTGTCGAAATGAGTCTCACTGCAAATGGGGCTATAAGTATCACCACTTGGAGCCCGATAATTACTTTTCTGGGTGAGGCTGTCAATGTTAGTTCAGGAACGTTTTAGGGGATGAGATCAAGGAAGAAATGAAGGCAGTTGCTTGCTGAAGTGACTTACTCATCTTGACGAAAATCACAGGCAAGGGAACCAGGTTGGGACCGGCCCTTGCCACCCTCCCATAACAGCCTCCGGGAACGATAGGGTGCCAAGCCCAGGCTTCACTCCGGCTGACTGATGGCGGTCCAGCTCGGCTTCCCTCTGGGAAATTCTCAACTTCCCTGAGCCTCAGTCTCCTTTTCTACAAAATAGGCATGCTTTGCCAAAGGGGTGTCGAAACACACATGAAATACAAATGTAATGTACGTAGATAGTGAGGACACAATCAATTGTAGGTACTTTCATCCTTTGGGAAGAAAGTGACTGATGCAGGGTGCTGGCTCTTAAGAAAACAGTTCAGCTCGAACTAGACTTCCCAGGCAAGGTGGAGCTCACTTGCCTTGGGAGCAGTTTTGCTTCAGTGAACGTTTAGGAGTCAGACAAGAGTTTACATGTGAAACATCGCTACCTTGGCTAGGTAATGCTGTTCCCACAACGACGACGCAGGAACAGCCTGTAATCTTAAAGCAACAAACACTTCGGGGAATGTACTTTTTTAGTCCAGGTTGTGTGAATGAAAGACACAATCTCTTCCCAGAACCAAGCTAGATTCCGCAATTGGCCTTCAAAGTGGAGACGGAAATAGCAACTCACTCTAGTCTTCTGGCCTGGGAAATCTCAGGGACCCAGGAGCCTGGTGGGCTACAGTCCATGGTGTTGCAAAGAGTTGGATGCAACTAAGTACACAAGTACACACACCTTCAAAGTGTTGGTATTTAGTAGCGAGACATGATGATACATATATTTCTGTTGTTGCTATAAATATTAAACTATAGGACACATCCTCACAATAAAGGAAGGAATCAAAACATGAGAAAAAGAACTGAATAATTACAAGGCATCTCCCAACAAAGACAAACTACTATCGTTTATAGAGATCATATATTTTGCTGAAGCCCTTTTCATAAACCAGATTAAGAATCAGTTCCATTCCTGGGTACCTTGAACAGATTAATATGGGGCTGCGAGAGCACAAACTCTGTGGCTTTTGAGAGGCCATCTCGAGTTTTCTCTTGGGTAACAGATGGACAAATTGGGGTGAATAGTTTTTCTTTTTGGCTTTTTAAAAAATCTCCCTACATATGGAGAAGGGCATCAAATCTAAGTGTATACATGTCAGTGAACTTTTCCTAAGTGAATCCACCCATATGCCTAGGGAACAAGAAATAGAGCATTACCAGTAAACCCACTCCAGTACTCTTGCCTGGAAAATCCCATGGATGGAGGAGCCTGGTAGGCTGCAGTCCATGGGGTCGCTAGGAGTCGGACACAACTGAGCAACTTCACTTTCACTTTTCACTTTAATACATTGGAGAAGGAAATGGCAACCCACTCCAGGGTTCTTGCCTGGAGAATCCCAGAGACGGGGGAGCCTGGTGGGCTGCCATCTATGGGGTCGCACAGAGTCGGGCACAACTGAAGCGACTTAGCAGCAGCAGCAGCAGTACTCAGGAGCCCCCTTCTGACTCCCCCCTACTCCAGAGGTCCCCTCCCACATCTCCAAAGAAACTACACAGACTCAGAACACATCTGGACCTACAGCATGGAGGCCGGCTTCCCCGGGTTTGGACTTACCAGTGAAATTACAGAGTAGGTCATCTTCGGTTTCTGGCTTCTGGGGTCAGGTTGCATTTGCGGTATCTTTCCACGTGGTTGCACTCGGCTGAGTTCCATGCAGGTCCTTTGCTGCATGGTATCTTAGAGTCTGAGCCTGCCACGCTGCCTATGTGTGTTCTTCACATGTCCTGTGCTGCTGCGCAGCAGGGTGTTGCTCACTATCACGCATAAAGCCGCCGTGAAGACTATTGAACGTTGAGCATGCATTTCCACCGAGCGTTCCCCCAAGGGTAGAACTGCTGGATCGCGGGGGGCTGAACACCTTCGACTTTATTCGGACCCAAGACACCACTTGCCAAAGCGGCCGCGTCTCTTTACCTCCCTCCAGGAGCGTTTGTGCCCTGGCTTCATGGTCTTGTCAACAACAGGTAGATTTCATCCTTTGTGTGGTAGTCATTCTGACGGGTGTGTAGTAGCGAGGTAGGTCATCTTTCCAAGTTTGTGTTGATTTGAACATTCTCTTTTGTGAAGTGCCGATTCACATTCTTCACACTTTTTTTATGAGGTTGACTTTTTCTTACTGGTTTGAAGAATATTTTAGCCCATTCTGGATAAGGGCCCTTTGTTAATTAATCATTTATATAATGAACACCTTCTTGTTTTTGTAGCTTGTCTTTTGACTTTCTTAATCCTGACTTATGATAAACAGAGCTTTGTTAGGGGGTCATCCAGATTCTTAGTCTTTTCCTTTTTTGAATCCTGTTTAGGAGAATTTTCCCTCTCCCAAAGTCCTGAAGATAGTTTCCTATTTTGTTTTACTGTTTTGCCTTTCACTTTTAAATCTCGATGCACCTGGGAGTGACTTCTGTGTATGGTATGAAGAAACAGTCGAGTTTTATTTTTTGTGCAGTTTTTCTAATTGACTCAGCAAATTAATACTTTATTAATTTTTTACTGACTATTCTTTCCCTGCTGCCCCGTGATGCCACCGTCATCGTAAATCAAGTGCCTAGAAATGCAGAGGTCTATTTCTGGACTTTCTGTTTGGTTTCACTGGTCAGTTTTCTATTCTTGCACTGCTTCAATCAATGTAGCTATATAATATGTGCCCAAGCTCCGGGGTCTGAAGAGGGGGTCCTCTCTCCTTGTTCTCCCTGACTCTTTGCATTTCCATACGAATGTTAGAAACACCCTCACATCTGCTGACTTTGAAAGGATTGCATCGAACTAGAGATCAGGTTAGAGAAAATTTGCAATTTTTATATGAATACTTGAATCTGTGTCTATGGTATGGCCCTTGATTCACTTAAACCTTCTCTAATTTCTCTATGTAAAGTTTTATGGGGCTTCCCTGGTAGCTCAGTTGGGAAAGAATCTGCCTGCAAAGCAGGAGACCTGGGTTGGATCCCTGGATAGGGAAGATTCCCTGGAGAAGCAAATGGCAACCCACTGCAGTATTCTTGCCTGGAGAATCCCATGGACAGAGGGGACTGGTGGGCCACAGTCCACAGAGCTGCAAGAGTCGGACACGACTTCACAACAAAACCACCCATGTAAAATCTTACACATCTTTCCTTAGATTCATCCTCAATTATCTGAGTTTTCAAAGCTATTGTAGACATTTTTGTTTGGAGCATCATTTTTCTAATGGGTCACGGTTAGTGTGTATTAGGATCCCCCTGAGATGTGTGACAAACCGCCTAAGTGTCACATTGTGAAATGACAGCACTTCTGTGATGCCCGCGGCGTCTGTGGATGAGCCAGGGGGACAAGGCACCAGGAGAATGTCACCCCTCTGTCCCTGGTGTGAAAGTGGCGGGGGGGGGGGCTCAAATGGCTGAGGGAGGCATCTGGAAGCTTCTCTGCTCACATGTAGGGTGCTGGGCCACCTCGGGGATGGGTCATAGACCCCTTCACGAGCCATCTCACAGCTCAGCATCGGTTCTGAGAGGGAGAGCCCCGAGGGCCACCCTGCAGAGCCAGCGCTTCCGGAAGCTCTCCGCCTTCCCCCACTGAAGCTTGGAGGTACACAGCACCACTTCTGTGCACCCTTCTACGGGTCACTCAGATTTGAGGAGAGGGGAAGGAAGCCCCATCCCTTGAGAGAGGAGGGGTAGAGGACTGTGTGGGTAGAAGAGGTCGCTGCGGGCGCCTTTGGAAAATACATCTGTCACATATGCGAAGCACACTGGTGTCAGCAAGGCGACCTTGCAAAACTCATTAATTCAAATGTTATATTAGACCCTTCTGGCATTTGATTTCTACATGTTGCCAGAGGAGAAAGGTGAGCAGGGGACTCTGGGTTCCAGGAGCTCCGAAGATATCAGATTCCCAAGATGCCCAAGTCTCTTACATAAGGTGGCGTAGTACAGTCAACCCTCTGCTTGGCTGAGTCTGAGGATGTGGAAGCTGCACCCACCAGGGCTGATGCTTTGCAGATTTTATTTCTCCTTTGGGGTTCTGACAATAAAGAATCTGCCTGCAATGCAGGAGACCTGGGTTCGATCCCCGCCTTAGGAAGATCCCCTGGAGAAGGGAATGGCAACCCATTCCAGTGTTCTTCTCTGGAAAGAATTTTCTCATGGGAAATCCTATGAACAGAGGAGCCTGGAGGGCTACGGTCCATGGGGGTCACAAAGAGCTGGAAGCGACGGAAGCGACTGACGCTTTCCAGTCCTCACACTTTCTGCTCCTCGTTCAGTACGTGGCTTCTTCGTCGACCCATTAGTGAATCTGTTACGTTGTTGAGTTTGCTCTCTTTCCAGTCACAGGTTGCAATCGTTTAGAAAAATATTCTATAAAAAGACAGTGCTAAGTTCACAAGGAAAAGCTGGGAGGGAGTGGACAGTGACAGGTGTGGGGACAGGGAAGGATACAGCTTCTTCCTAAACAGAATTTTTGCCGCCCTGGATTCATTTTTTAGGCCCCAAACTATACAATTGGTTTGAAAAATTTTATCTCAAAATTTAACTAAACCTTGGTTAAGATCCCCACTCAGAGGTTGCTCTTAGAAACAAATAACTCAGACCCTCCATTTCATCTCAGAAAAAATCGGTTTTCAAAGCCTTTGGGATATTCCTCTTGCTGCTGGGACCAGCTCAGGGTGGGGTCATGAGAAAACCCACCTCCTACGCAGTCAGCACTTGGAGCCTGGAGGTCCACACAGAAGAAATGCACGAAGGTAACTGAACACCAGCTCGTGGAAAGTACATGAGTAAACCGCAGGCTACAGACTTCAGGGAAGGGATGTGAGCACTCGGAGCTGCTCTCACAACGATTCACATGCCGGTCAAAGGTGAAACCTGGCTCTCTCCGAGGGGGCAAGGACTAAGCTCCTCGGTCGCTCAGTGGGGACCCAGCACCGCTGAGTGAGTTGGTCCCAAGAACTCCAGGGCTGGCCGTGCAGGCGCCCAGACCCAGAATGAGGGATAAAGCCATTCTGCCCGAGTCAACAGAATAACCTCCTGAGTAGGATTCGGAAAATCTGAGGCAAAGCACAGCAACTGGAGAAAAACACCCCCAAGGCCCACTTCTCAGTGGCCAGCCAGGAAAAACACAGTTGGTGGGAGCGGAGCCAAGACTACCGAGAGAAGCAGCAGCTGCGGGTTTAGGGGCAGGTGTTGCCAATGCCTGGGTCACTTCGGGAGGTGCCCGGGTCCCCACACGGCAAAGGGTGCAGGGGAGTGCTCACAGCAAACCTCGGAGGACCAACACAGCTCGGCTAGAAGCAGAGCAGTGTTGGAGCAGTGGGCGGACACGCAGGGCAGTCAGCCCCGTGCGGGCATCACTCTCTTCCCTGAGGCATGCCTGTTTCTCTTCCACTTTGGCTGTGTTGAGTCCCCTGCCCTCCTCCTCCCCTTTTTCCTCTGGCAACGGTCCCTGCTCAGCCAGCTGCCCCAGATCTGCCTCTGGGCACCGGCCACGTACACTGCCCTGGGCCACAGGGTCCTTTGGGAGCTGTCTGGCTGGCGTGCCTGGCAGCTTCAACTTGGAGCGAGGCTCAAGTCCTCCGGACCGGCCCGCCCTGGTGTGGGATGTGGGTGGGTCTGTGGGGTAGGGCAGACAGGGAGTGCTTCCGTCTTCCTGATTGTCTCGAGGGGTCCCCCACCTCTCAGCTTTCCTCCTCAGGAAAGGCTGCACGCAGCTGCAACAGGATTGAATCTCTTCCTCCAGGGTCCTGACCCAGCTGTTTTCTCCAAAAGCCCACCCTCTTTCCATGTCAGCACACTCAGAACATGGAGAAGGAAATGGCAACCCACTCCAGTACTCTTGCCTAGAGAATTCCGTTGACAGAGGAGCCTGGTGGGCTGCTGTCCATGGGGTTGCACAGAGTCGGACACGACTGAGGCGACTTAGCAGCAGCAGCGGCAGCACACTCAGAGCAAGGGGAGATGTGTTCAATTACATGGCAGGAGAAAGTGGCCGGGCTTCCCAGGTGGCTCAGTGGTAAAGAATCCAACTGCCAATGCAGGAGACACTGGTTTGATCCCTGACCCAGGAAGATCCCACGTGCCTTGGAACAGCTAAGCCCTTGTACCCCAACTCCTGAGCCTGTCCTCTAGAGCCCGGCAATTGCAACTGCTGAGCTCCTGGGTTACAACTCCAGAAGCCTGTGGGTCTGAGAACCCATGCTCTGCAACGAGAGAAACGACTGCGGTGAGAAGCCGTTGCGCTGCAGTGACAGCCCCCGCTTGCTGCTAGAGAGAAGTCTGCCCAGCGAGGCAGACCCAGCACGGCCACAAATCAATGCAAATAAACACAGAATTTTCTAAAAAAGAAATCTGTTTAGGATGTGTGAAACAAAAATATGATGGAATTTTCTACACTAGTATGATCACAGGGAAATAAACCATGCCTTCCTGATAGCTCAGTTGATAAAGAATCCGCCTGCAGTGCAGAAGACCTGGGTTCGATCCCTGGGTTGGGAAGATTCCCCTGGAGAAGGGAAAGGCTACCCACTCCAGTATTCTGGCCTGGAGAATTCCATGGAGTGAATAGTCCACAGGGTCCCAAAGAGTTGGACACGACTGAGCGACTTTTCACTTTCAAACTATGCCTGCATATGAACAAAGGCTGAGAAAGAGCACAATACGTGGAAACAAGGAGGTGACTTTGGAGAGTTAAAGCTTTTTCTTGAATGTATTTTTAGCAATGAAGATAAGGATAAAAAGGATTTCTCAAAAGAAACTACTTTGAGTTACAGAAGTGGAAACAGAGTCCCAGCTGCCCCTTGGAAGTAGGAGACCTAGTGATGATGTCACCGATGCAGTTAGTATTTACAAAGGCCTTTGACTGGTCAGATCTCTGAAAACAAAGATGCTAACCTCACATGCTAGCAAGAATAAACCTATAGAAACAACAACCAATTGCATGTCATTGCGTAAAGTGCATTAATACAGATACACTCGGAATGGTTTTCCTTTTAAAGAGTTGAGGGCTTCCTGGAAGAGGTGGTCAGTAAGTCTTGGAGGGTTGAGAGAGTGAAGTCAGCTGGTGAATGGTGAAAGAAGGGTGATCCTTGGAGAGGTACGGAAAGAGATGAGATTGAAGGGAGACATGAGGTTGGAGGGAGAGTAGGGCCGGATCATAAAGGGCATTGCTCCCAGAGGAGTTTAAGTTTTATACGGTAAGTCCCCTACCTACGAACTAGTTTCATTTCAAGACTGTGTTCGTAAGTCCAACAAAGTTAGCCAACGTACTCAGCCAACACAACTGGCTGTATAGTACTGCACTGTAATAGATTTATAATACTTTTCACACAAACAATACGTAAAAAAAAAAAAATAGAGAAAACATTTGTAATCTTACAGTACAGACCTTGAAAAGTACAGTGGTACCAGCTACATTGCCCCTGCTTTTATTCTTGCTTCCAAACATCCTGGGCTTGAACTAAAGATACTGTACTAATGTACTCGATACACTCTGTGTGTGTGTGTGTGTGTGTGTGTGTGTACACGCTCAGTCATTCAGTAGCGTCCAACTCTGCAACCCTGAGAACTGTAGCCCGCCAGGTTTCTCTGTCCATGGAATTCTCCAGGCCAGAATTCAGGAGCGGGTTGCCATCTCCTCCTCCAGGGGATCTTCCTGACCGGGGATTGAGCCGAAGTCTCCGGCAACTGCCGCCTTGGGAAGTGGATTCTTTCCCACTGTGAGTACAGGGAAGTGCACGAAAGCGCAGCCACTGCAGAGGATGCGTGCCTGTGACAGTGTGCACCAGATGTGTGAAGTAACATGTGACTGGATGTGCAAAGGCATGTTTGCATCTTTGAAAGTTTGCAACTTGAAGGTTCGTATGTGGGGACTTGGTGTATCAAAAAAAATCTGAAGCAGGTTTTTGGTTTTTTTTGCAGACAACCAGGAGAGAAGTCCTGAGCAGCACCAGTGGAGAGGGCTCTTGATAAACATCTTTGAGAAGAGGATTAACAGGATGGTGTGGGCATGGTGTGGGGAGAAAGACTGCAAGAGGAATTGGAAAGAATCAGGTAACTCTTGCGTCACCTTTCACCACAACAGGGAACCAGAGACTTGCTGAAAAGCCTGCAGAATGCTGGCTAGGTTAGGGTCAAAAGCTTTTGGAAGTGTTCAATTGCAGAAGCCTTTAGGATGGCTAGCTTCCCTGAGGTGTCTCAGTGTGAAAGAATCTGCCTGCCAATGCAGGAGACGTCAGAGACATGTTTTCAATCCCTGGGCCAGAAAGATGCTCCTAGAAAAGAAATGGCAATTCACTCTAGTATTTTTTGCCTGGAGAATCCCATGGAACCTGGTGGGCTGCAGTCCATGGGGTGGAAAAGAGTTGGACACAACTGACCAACTGAGCGCTTGGCACTTTAGTATGTCTTCCTGGAGCTATTCATCAGCTAATTAGGTAAATGGGTCTGAGGTTTAGAAGACAGAGGCCAACCAGATATACGAATCTGAAAGTCTGTATTTTAATAAATGAGATGTGTGCATGCCTGCTGATTTGTTTCAGTCGTGTCCGACTCTTTGTGACTCTGTGGACTGAAGCCCACCAGCCTCCTCTGTTTGTGGGATTCTCCAGGCCAGAATACTGGAGTGGGTTGCCATGCCTTCCTCCAGGGGATCTTCCCAACCCAGGGATCCAACTCCTGTCTCTTATGTCTCTTGCATGGGCAGGCAGGTTCTTTACCATTAGCGTCACCTGGGAACTCCAATGAATTGGGTAGGACAGAGAAAAGCATGACAGTAGTTTTGGAGGTTCTATGCTATTTTAGAAGCTTCACATACACTGTCTTATTTAAATATCGGAATCACTCCATGAATTTGAGGTAAGAGGAAGCTGAGGCTCCAAAAAGTTAAATAAAGAATGAGGAGTCTGCTGTAAGTAACTCAAAGGAAAAGTTATAAACATATAGGGGATGCTTATGCACCCAAGGACAGAGATGAGAGAGGGGAGAACCACATTCTCTTATTTTTATTTGCAAAGCTCCTTTTGGCAAAAGTAGCTGGATGAGGAACAAGCAGATTAGAAAGGGGCGAAGCAGAAACGAGGGGACCTGCGGAGCCCATTTTCCGTTCTGTCGCCTCTTACAAATCAGTCGTGGAGCTAGGTTTTATTCAACTAGACTTGGCCTTGGCCTGAACCCAAGGTAAAATGAGTGATCATGGGGAAAAGATGTCACCTGCTCTTTTGCCAACTTTCCTCTGATAGTTGCCAAATTCCAAGATTAATTTTCTTTGGGTAAAACTAAGCACAAACTCAAATGTATGGAGTACAGATGGACTTTTAATAACTACACTTAGAATAATGAACATGAGTTCAAGTAGAAATTCTCTTTTTAACATTTTGATGCCAATAGGTTTTCTTTCAGACCTGCTTTTCATCTGAAAGCTGGAGGAATACCGCGGAAAGCATCCCGAGGTGGGGAATCATTAAAAACTGCGGCTTTGTTTCAGTCCTGTTTCCTGTTTGCTGGGGAACCCGGGGCAAGCAGCCTCAGCCTTCCTGGACTCTGAAGCGTCTTCTGTAAAATGAGAGATTGGGACTCAGATGAGTACTCCTCAAGCTCTCCTGTGCACGTCCGTTTCCTGGGGATGCTGTGAAAACGCAGTTTCTGATTTACTAGGTCTGGGGTGGGGCCCTGGACTCTGCATTTCCAACAAGCTCCCATCCTCATGGTCCAGGATCAGGCCCTACTTTAATTAGATCACCCTCCAAGGTGCCCCGGGCTCCCCTGTTGGCCCAGAGGGTAAAGAATCTGCCTGCCATGCAGGAGACCCAGGTTCAATCCCTGGGTTGGGAATATGCCCTGGAGAAGGGTATGGCGACCCACTGTGGTATTCTTGCCTGGAGAATCCCATGGACAGAGGAGCCTGGTCCTCTACAGTCCATGGGGTCACAAGGAGTCGGGCACGACTCAGCGACTGACACACACCAAGGTGCTGCTAGGCTATAACTTGCCAAATAAAGAAAAGCATTATCCAGGGACTTCCCTGGTGGTCCAGTGGCTAAGACTGCACTCCCAGTGCAGGGGCCCAGGTTCAGTCCCTGGCTGGGGAACTAGATCCCACATGCAGCAACTGAGTTCAAATGCTACAGCTAAAAAATCCAACCCAAATAAATAAATAAAAATAAATATTAAAAAAAGAAAAGCATTATATCATCACTTGAGAACAATATTTATTTTTAATAAATGCTTCAGTTCTCTGTTTATAAAGGTAACCCATACTTTTCAAAATTTTTAAAAAATCACACAGTATGGTGACCTTCCTGGTGGTTCAGTGATTTAAGAATCCGCTGGGCTATGCAGCACACGTGGGCTCAATTCCTGGCCAGGGAACTAAGATCCCACATTCCTCAGAGCAACTAAGCCCGCGTGTGGGAACTGTACCGTTCACAGGCCACAACGAAAGATTCTGCATGACGTAATAACTATCAGGAAGCAGACAAAAAATTAATGAATTTTTTAAAAAATCACACAACATGTACAGTACAAGGGCTGAAAATCACCCAGAATGAAACACCGCTTGAAGTGGTGTGCTTTCTTTCTACCCAGCTGCAAAGAATGGGAGGGCTAAGTCGCAGTATTCTTTTGTATGACATCCTTTAAAACTGGGCTTCCCTGGTGGCTTAGACAGTAAAACATCTGCCTGCAATGCAGGAAAACTGGGTTCAATCCCTTTTTGGGAAGATCCTCTGAGAAGGATATGGCAACCTACTCCAGTAGTCTAGCCTGGAGAATCCCATGGGCCGAGGAGCCTGGTGGGCTATTGACCACGGGATTGCAGAGTCCACTGAGTGACCAACACTTCCTTCCTTTAACATCAGATAGTGAAGCTGGGATCTTTTTCCATTTGCTGCCCGTGAACTGAGCATTAACTGATTTGAATCCAGCTCCTCCTGTTGTGGTAGATTTGCTCCTGCCTCATTTGATGCCCAGTCGCTCAGCGCCTGGATACAGGAGGAGGGAATGAATGACTTCCCAGGATCATCTCTGCCAGGCTGAACAGACCCTGAGTGGTCCAAAGAGAAAGGAGCTGAGACCAATTTGTAAGAGATTTCAAGAAACATTATGAGTTAAGATACAGTGAGAGCTGGTCAATGGACCTCAGTATTTGAGGAATGCCTTAGGTTGTCATCATTATTGATCAGGAAGGAATCCTGCTTAATTCTCCGTGCTTTCCTCATGCATGCGTGCTCACTCAGCTGTGTCCGACTCTTTGCAACCCCGAGGACTATAGCCCGCCAGGCTCCTCTCTCTGTCCAGGGGATTCTCCAGGCAAGAATACTGGAGTGGGTTGCCATCCCCTCCTCCAGGGGATCTTCCCGACCCAGCAATTGAACCCATGTCTCTTATGTCTCCTGCATCAGCAGGAGGTTCTTTATTTGCCACTAACACCACCAGTGATAGGTAAAGTTAGTTATTTGAATGTACTTAAAATGATTGTAATAATAGCAACATAACCGTAAGAGATTGCTGGTTGGTTGTGATGTATGTGACATATTTGTAAGACTCAATTAGAAATGCTTGAAATATGCAACTATAAATGTGAATGTATTAAATGTATTACATTACATTTAATGTAAATGTATTAAAGACCCCAATATCAAGTTGAATTTATTATTTACATCTTTTCTTTGTTGCGTCAAAACAGTAGCAATTCCTAATACAGCATATAATAAGGTCATTATAATCACAAGTCTGTAATATGCTTGTATTTTACAACTGTGGAAATTTTCAAACTGTCTATACAGATTTATATGGATATAGCTACTATGTTCATGTTTATAGCATAAGCCAAATGAAAAGAAAGAAAAATATTGTCAGTGTGTTAAGAGAAAAGGCTGTTTGAAATAATGTCATTGATAACCACCTAGCATGACAGTTAAATATATAGCAGGTAAGTTAACACTTTATATCCATGATATTCATCATTCGAAGTACCAGAATTTAGGCTAAAAGAAACTTCTCTAAAACAAGAGACATTCAACCTTTAACAGAGGGTTATGAGGATACTTCTTTTTGGGGACTAAACATGTTATAATCATCATCTATCCTTCTTTGCTTCTGTCCTAAATTGCTAGAACACTAAGACTTTAGAAACCTTGAGTCTTCTGTTTTTTAATCATGATCATTTTTAACATAAAAGTTGTAAATACCCATTGTAGAAAAATTTCAAAATACAATAAAATACAAAAAGCAAATAAAAATGACCCTCAATCTCACAGTTCAGAAAAAAAATCATTAGCAGTTCAGTGACCTTTTGGCACAATGTGTGTTTCCTAGGACACCAGTCATTGGATTTAGGTCTCATCCTCGTCCAGCACAACACAGCTTAGCTAATTACATTACCAAATAAGGTCACATTCTGAGGTCTTGTGTGGATGTAAATTTAGGGAGGAGGGGGAATGCTATTCAACCCACCACACACCTAGAAGAATGTATTTGCTTGTTGTTTTGGTCGCTCAGTCATGTCTGACTCTATAACCCGCCAGGCTCCTCTGTCCATGGAATTCTCCAGCGGATCTTCCAGACACAGGGATCGAACCCAGGTCTCCCGCATTGTAGGCAGACGCTTTACTGTCTAAGCCACGAGGGAAGTCCTTATCACATTGTATCTTGACTGTTTACAGTCCTTTCTTTCCTAAGACTGAGCCCCTTGGGGCAATGCCCATGTCTTGTCTGGGTTTTTGTATTTTCAGCAACTAGCACAGATACTCAAAAAGTATTTGTTGAACTGAATTGTTAGATTGTGATCTGGAAATTTTCACAATGCTTTGTTCAGATAGAAATAGCTAAATCAGGATGTCTAAAATAAGGAGCGTCTCTAAATGGGACCGTGAGTAAAGCTTATAGGATTTAATTCTAGAAGGTTGTATTTCCACTTTTTAAATTTTTAGACATAGTCTTTTTCCTCCCATATTTATATCTACTGAGACTATTGTGAGTAACATCATCTAAATAGGCAGTGTGAAAGTAGCAAAAATAATCATAATAATAATGATAATCTAATGGAATAAAGACATACAAGTATTATGATCAGAATAAGACTTGCAACTGTCAAAAACTTTAATTTCAAATGGTTTCTATTGAAATCACTGGCTGTACTGGTAGTTGTGTGTGTGTGTGTGTGTGAGTGTGTGTGTGTACACACATCCAAGCACACTCAGTTGCCTCTGATTCTTTGCGACCCCATGGACTGTACTTCACCAGTCTCACAGAGGTCCATGGATTCTCCAGGCACGAATACTGGAGTGGGTTGCCATTTCCTATTTCAAGGGATCTTCCCCACATGGGTTCTTTAGGAGCTGAGCCACTTAGTATAGCATAGATTTTGAAATATATCCCCATTCAGAATTCGAATATGGAAAACCATCAGTCTAATTCTACTTGAGAAGGGCTTTGAAAAACTGGAAACAAATGGATTTTAAAACATAATTTGAAAAGTCATGAGAACTCTTTAAATTGCATTGGCTGCAAAAACTTCTTGCAAACATCTTTTATAAACATGTCTACATGGTCAAATTTATTTACACATAAATATTAAAATAAACCATTGACACAAATGGGTTTCCTGTTCTGGTCCTTGTTTATGCCTCAGATGGCCTTCATCCCTCTCAATCTTCTTCTCCATCCCCATTCATTTATTTCTCTCTTACAATCACAGACTATCAAAACACCGCACACCCTATAGGATCCAGTCCAAACCACGGTTTGCTGAATTATGAATGCTTTCTTCCCCCCCCCCCACCCCCCCCTCAGCATAACCCAAAAGAGCTCTTTCCCTTTCTGTTTTCTCATGGCAGGCTGTTTTTAGCACTTTGGTAGCTCTTAGTAATTCTGCAATATGGTCTAGTTATTTGTGAACATTTTATTTTATTCCCCTGTGGATTGTAAACATCTAAAGAATGGGGGTGAACATAGGAATCATACTTTAATTCCCAAATATTATTTGTGCCGATGGCTCTAATAGAGAGCATTTGAAGGGCACGCACCTTAACTCTTTGGAGGCTGAAAGAGTTTTTTAGGCGTGTTGGAGACCTGGCATTTCCGGGGATCCGACAGCCCCGCCCTCTTTCAGAGTTATGAGGGCACTATTTTATTGTTAAGGTCTACCCAGATCCTAACACTGGGTGCAAATGCCACGTGCCTGCGTCCGGTGTGCGCGCGCGCGCACAGGCAACAACCCTGGCGGCTGCTTTGCGGGGAGAAAATTCATCGACCTCCAAGCCTCTTTTCCCCAGTTCTTAACACCTCAGATCGCTGGAGTTTTCAGTATAATTTGGCCGAAGGTGCTTTGGGGCTCCTCCGAGTGGAATGCCCTGTTCTTCCCGCACCGCGTACCAGTGAGACGGGAGAGGGGCATTACAGAGTGCAGGTCTTTTACCAAACACGAGAGCAGGCAGTTTCCAAGTCTCAGCCCAGCCGGGGCCGACTCGGTCAGAGCTGAGGTTGGAGGAGCCATGTCGGCGCAAGGATGCAACAGGATTTGCGAGGCGCGAGCGATAAAGGAAAAGGCCACCTAGCGGGCTTTGTTTCCGATTCTGGCAGGTTCTCCGGCCAGAGATTGCAAACGTGAAGCCTACCGAAGCACTTCCTTACATTAATTGCAAGGGGAGGGGGAGAGACTCATGTTACAGCAGCTCGTCTCTCCCTCCCTGTAACTGCTAAATTGTAGCTTTAAAAGGAAGTGACATGGGGTGGGGAGAGACGTCAGCTGAGGACCACTTTTTTTTTTTTTTTCCTTTCCCGAAGGGTCCACCCCATGGGTGGAGTCTCGCTTTTTTCTTTCCAGCGTTGGCTGTCTTACAGCGCCTATAAACTAGTGGCAATTTCTGCACCGCAGCCTGCTCCCTTCAGTTTCCGATCTCTAAGTCCACGTGTCCAGGGCTGCCAGAAAGGAGGTATCTGCGGTTCGTGCTGTTTGCAGGCGGCTTCACCTCTGGGCGTGGCGGATGTGTGCGCCCCTCTGTCTCTCCCTCGTTATTTCTCTCCTTGGCTGGATTTCCCTAAAACCTCTGGAAGGGGTAGGTAAGCGAGAGGAGGCGAGGAAGGCGGAGAAGGAAGTGAGGCGACCGCGGGAACGTGGAGGGGCTTTGCCGCCGCACAAGGACCATCTCTTTGTGCTCAGCCGGGGGGAGCGTGTCTGTGCGCCTTGGGATGCCGAGCTGCTGCGCTGGGGTTCATTTCCCCACCCCTGTCCAGCCATCCCCCACCCCACCTCCCTCCACCTCCCCGCCTCGGGTGAAAGAATTTTCTCTGCAATAGATGAAGCTGGGGCGAAGGTTCCTGTTACCGATCGGTCTCTTTTTGTGTCAGGCAACGTGTTCTTCCGTCTCTGGCGTTTCTATGGCAACCACAAAAAGACTACACCAAATGCATCCCCTCTACCCATCGCTTTATTTGTGTTTGCTCCGCGTCGGCGGCTCTCCGCGCGCGGGTTCTCGCCCGGGGCTGCTCAGAGGCAGCCTGGCTTCGTGGCTACCCATCCTCACCCCCAGTTTTGGTTTTTCCCTATTACAGGCGGGCTGGGGGAGGGGAGTTGTCAAGGAAACAGGCTTTTATACTTACGTCTTTATTTACTTAATTTTCAGCCTATGAAATTTTTTCATCATATCTGGGAATTAGAAAAACAGTGATTTGATGTTTCTGTAAGTCTTCCGTTTCTGGTCTTTCTGGAAAACCTAAACTGTTCTCAAGACGTGATGTTAAATCCGTGATCTAACTAAAGAGGTTGGGGGTGGGTGGGTAGCACTTACTTCTTTAGAGGAGATGAGATCCTGGAGAAAAGTTTTAGAGGGTGTTTGAGAATCCACTGACAGATATGTTATTTTTCTGCCCAGGTTTGCTTAAGAGTCTAGATATTTAAAAGAGGGGTCTTTGTTCTAGTCTGAACTTACTTAGCACACAATTTAAGTTCAACAAGTATAAGTAACCATCGGTAACTACCAGCAGGGTTCTCATTTTTTTTGGTATCTTTCTAATAGGGATCAGGGGCTGTCCCCTCCCCTTAAGGTGAGGGTCTTCTTTTTCAAAACTGGGAAAGAATGAACTCATCTATGACTGTTAGTTAAGCATTCTCAGTAGGAAAAAAAAAAAGTATCTATCATGAGTTAAGGGAGAAAGTGTCTGGTGTGTATGTGATGTGTGTGATTGTGTGGGGTGGGGGCTAGTAGGGCAGGGACATCAGGGGCAAGTCAAGCCCTAAGTTAAAACTACTAAATCTTCTTCATATCCTCTGTGGAGGGAAAAAGAGTTGGTTTTCAAGGAAAATATAAAGCAGAGAGAAAAAAGTATCATCTACCTAGTAACAGGCATAGTTAAATATAAGTAAAATCAAGTGACCCATCTGTTGAACAGACTAGTCCAAATCCGCTTATTAACAGGTAGGAGTGAGGCTGACAGTTTTCATTCAGTGCATCTGAGATGTTTGATAACGGACACCATTCTTTTAAGGGGTGTCCTGAATTACCAAATTGGGATTTATAGAATGGATCAACAGTCATATCACCCTTGAGTCTTAAAATTATCTGTAGTTTCAGATAAAGATTTGTGAAGGTGGCTTAGCCCTCACAATGTCTTCCCTCTAGACAGAGGAAAGCATCACTTGGAAACCTCCCAGTACTCCCCCTCCCCTCCCCCCACTCCCCAGGGAAGCAGGAAGAAGGGGTGGTTTAATGAGGTTCTGCTTGCCAAGATCCTTATCTCAGCATGGTCTTTTCTATGACTTATAAAACTTATAGGACAAGAGGTCTTAAGAATTACAGATACAAAAGTTATCTGAAAAATAGCATGGCACAAAACTAGCGGGACTTAAGAGAGCTAGTTTAGAGGCATAAAGCACACAAAAGTGTCATTAAAAAATAAGATGATCGTTTTGAAAAGCCCAGGCTAATATATATAAATAGTTGGAGTGTAGGTTTGCAAAGAGTGTGGGAAGCAGTCAAGCTCGGTTACTGTTTACCAGCCTGAAGATGTCCTCACAGATCTCGGATACAGTTCAACCACATCAGATGGACCACATGACCCTGCGGGATGGATGGACAGTGTGCAAGTCAAGTGTGATGGGGCACTCCTGAGCTTCCAAATCTAGGAGTTTCACAGCAAAAAGCCTTGTAGGATGGGGTTCAAAGGAAAAGTAGCAAGAATTGTTTATCATTTCAGCCAAAAAAAAGAGAAAGAATCACTGTCCTGTAATTGGACTGAGTAGAACTTAAAAACTTAACACTCTTGACCTGGGTAGGGTCGATGAAGGATCAGTGGCGTGCGTCCATGGAGCAAACACCCTTGACCTGAGGAAGGTCAATGGAGCTATGGATGCAAAGCCAATTCTGAGTCCCCTGAAAGGGTGGATGGAGGCGGTGCTGAGGAAATACCTGGTGAGGTTGGAGTTAGTCATTCACCATTGTTGGGATTGCATGGCTCTAAACTGGACGCTGTCAAGTTTGTGAAGATAATAGAAGTGGTGGTCTGTGGTCTCAAGTTTAAAATTTGTCAAACCGATGACAACATGAGTAGGTGGGCACACAGTTGGAAAGAAGGAGGCGGGGCAAGAGAGAAGTGAGATGCAATAAGTCTGGGAAGCATATTATGAGGATGTTGACGTTGAAGGTTTGAAGGAGAAGAGACAGATGATTCTAGGGGAAAAGGCAAAGGTGTCCCAGGGAACAAGGATGGTGGTGGGCGATGGGTCCTGGGTCAAGGTTCTTGTCTGAAGCAGGGAGAAGTCCGTCTTTAGTCTGGAATGGGCCAGGTGGAGAGAACTGGTGTGGAGAGAACTGGTAGTGATTCGGGGACAGGACTTTGTTTAACTCAGAGCAAGACTGGTAGAAAAAGTGAAAAAGTGTTAGTCACTCAGTCGTGTCCAACTCTTTGCGACACTATAGACTATAACCTGCCAGGCTCCTCTGTCCGTGGAATTCTCCAGGCAAGAATACTGGAGAGGGTAGTCATTCCCTTCTACAGATGATCTTCCTGGCCAAGAGATTGAACCTGGGTCTTCAGCATTGCAGGCAGATTCTTTACCATCTGAGTCCCTGTAAAAAGAATGCAGAATCCTTCCTAACCCAGTTACTGTTGAGTTGAAACTCCCAAGAAGTGAAGGCTAGACTTAAATCAGACTTAAAAGAAGTGAGAAATTTGGGAAAGGAAGCCCCCACACCCACAACGGCATTCTAATAATACTAACCATTGCTGTTGCTTTCAATTGTGGGGTGCTCAAGTGAGCACTGGGCACACTTACTATATTTTGTTTGATTTGCTGTATTCCGAAAAAGAGGTCTCATGGGCATGGCAATACACTGTATTCATAGTTCTGAATGGTTTTGGACACCTCAGTGTTCAAATGTAGTCAAGCCTGGCTTAAAAACCATCTACATCCCATAGAGTTTGTGCAACGCTAATTCAAGGAGCTTCATCCCAGGGCAAAATCCGTTTGCGAACTTTGTAACTTGGACATTTGGCTTCGTGTAGGAACCAAGGAGGATCACTGCTAAGCTGGTGGGAAAGAGGAAGCTTAAATCATGAACTTGCTCTTTTCACAGTATTTATGTGCATTTATTATGTGTAAATAGCTTATTGTTCAGACACTGTATCAGACTCTTTGCAACTCCACGGACTGCAGCACGCCAGGCTTGCCTGTCTTTCACTATCTCCCAGAGCTTGCTCAAACTCATGACCATCGAGTCCGTGATGCCATCCAACCATCTCATCCTCTGTCATCCCCTTCTCCTCCTGCCTTCAATCTTTCCCAGCATCAGGGTCTTTTCTAATGAGTCGACTCTTCGCATCCGGTGGCCAAAGTATTGGAGCTTCAGCTTCAGCATCAGTCCTTCCAATGAATATTCAGGACTGATTTCCTTTAGGATGGACTGGTTGGAGCTCCTTGCAGTCCACGGGACTCTCAAGAGTCTTCTCCAGCACCACGGTTCAAAAGCATCAATTCTCTGGTGCTCAGCTTTCTTTATAGTTCAACTCTCACATCCATACATGACCGCTGGAAAAACCATAGCCTTGACTAAACAGACCTTTGTCAACAAAGTCATGTCTCTGCTTTTGAATGTGCCATCTAGGTTGGTCATCACCTTCCTTCCAAGCAGTAAACGTCTTTTAATTTAGTGGTTGCAGTCACCGTCCACAGTGACTTTGGAGCCCAAGATGGTGACTGGCTGATCTCCGTTTTCTTTGAGTGCCTGAATATTTTAAAACAAGAGCAATTTTTGGTGAAAACTATGATGGAACAGTCTCTCTAACCTGTTTTCCTTTGTTGTTTAAGACTTTCTCAACAAAGATTTCCTGCTTGTGTTTGTTCCTCCAACCTGATTTGCTTTGCTTCTTCCTTTAACCTTTGGTTCTTCCTTTCAGTTGTCACTCATTCATTCCTGTATCACCCATCCACTTACGCGTTCACTCACAAATGATAATAGTATGTGTCAGACACTGTATATTACGGATGTGGCAATAAATAGGCAACTAATTCCTCCTTGAAGAAGCTCAGAGACTTGCAGGGGAAAAGATGGAGAAACAGTCCCTTAAACCAGCGAGTACTGGCTTTATTACTATTATTAAACCATAGTTGATTTGCAATATTGTGTTAGCTTCAAATGTACAACTTCAGATTATTTTCCATTACGGATTATTGTACATTAAACTTACTATTACTGAAAACAGTTCCACAGGCTATACAGCAAATCCTTACTCTTTGTCTGTTTAATGGAGAGTAGTGAAGCGACTTAGCAGCAGCAGCAGCGTATATCTAGGAATCTCATGTTCCTAGTTTATCCCTCCTCTTCCCCTTTCCCTTTCGGTAGCTATAAGTTTGTTTTCTATGCCCGCGAGTCTTGTGACTGTTTCATAAATAAATTGATTTGTATTACTTATTTTTTAGATTCCAGATATAAGTGATGTGATATAATACTTGTCTTTCTCTACCTGATTTACTTCACTCAGTATGATGATCTCTAGGTCTGTCGTGTTGCTGCAAATGGCCACATTTCATTCTTTTGCATGGCTGAGTAATATTCCGTTTTTCTTCCCTGATAGCTCAGTTGGTAAAGAATCCATCTGCAATGCAGGAGACCCCGGTTCATTTCCTGGGTCAGGAAGATTTGCTGGAGAAGGGATAGGCTACCCACTCCAGTATTCTTGGGCTTCCCTTATGGCTCAGCTGGTAAAGAATCCACCTGCAATGTGGCAGACCTCAGTTCAATCCCTGGGTTGGGAAGATCCCCTGGAGAAGGGAAAGGCTACCCACTCTAGTATCCTGGCCTGGAGAATTCCATTGACTGTATAGACCTTGGGGTCGCAAACAGCTGGACATGACTGAGCAACTTTCAGTTCACATATACACACACACACACACACATATATACATACAGGGACTGGAATAGATTGAAGGCAGGAGGAGAAGGGGACAACAGAGGATGAGATGGTTGGATGGCATCACCGACTTGATGGACATGAGTTTGAGCAGGCTCTGGGAGTTGGTGATGGACAGGGAAGCCTGGCGTGCTGCAGTCCATGGGGTCGCAAAGAATTGGACACGACTGAGCAACTGAACTGATACATACAGAGGGTATTGTTTTTGATTTAAACATTTATTGGCTAACGGCACCAGATGCTTCTTTCATTGAACAGTTCTATACATAGATTGTTCTGGGCAGAGAGGTAGAGTGCTTAGCAGTTGACTGTTCATCTTATAATTTTCTTGTGTCTTCCTCACTGGTTGGGCATATGTCTGATGTCAGTAAACATTTGTTGGCTAACTGAATGGAAGAAGTGAGGTTTTGACCCTGCAGACACAGAGACACAATGTGCAGCAGGCTTGTAAATTCTCTGTCTGAAAAGCACAAGCTGAGTGAGATCATCTCTCAAAGTTCCCTCAGAGTGAGTTCCTTGTAGAATTCTGTGGGACTACAGCTCCTTCCAGATGGACTCAAAATAGGACATTTTTAAGGGACAAGCTCCCAACTGCATCGAAATTATATGCCCATTGCTTTACTACATAATCCCCGGTCATTAGATTTCCCATAAGGCATTGCAAGCCTGTGTCTCATTCTACAAAAGCAAGTGGGTTTCAACACCTTAAATCCAAATATCCCCAATAAATTATGTTAAATAAGTATTTAAACTTGTTACAGAGCTTCCTGTTTGTATTTCCTGCTGTCGTGGAGCTCCTCTCAGCAGGATTGTTTGGCCTCTTGTAATTTCTACCTTCAGCAGGAAATTATATGGGCAACCTAACAAAGTTCATCCGGAACACCCCCTCCGGTGCCCGCCTGACCTTCAGAGCAAACACTTAGCAGATTCCCCTTCTTTGTTATTCTGATTGCAGATGAGGTCAGCCTCTCCCTTTGGCAGGAAGTTGTTCCAGATAACTGGTTGGCAGAGGTCTCTCCCCTCTGACCTTGGGTCATACCGAATGGCTGTTCCATGGTCATTTCTACGTAGGATCCGCAGAAGAGGCACATTGTGACCTTCGCAGTTGGAAGGACACTTCCTGACACTGAATTTCCTGCAGGAGAGTATTCCTTAGTCTGGGGGATGAAGGGTAACCTACAGAAGCGATCAGAGATGCTGAGGTGACCCGCCAACCTGTAGGGTATATGTGAGAATCATAGCAGCCCACCTGGCTGAGGGCACCTCATGGGCTAGTCAGTTACACAGCCCTCACACTTCTTCATTCCCTTTATCCTCGTAACAAACAGAGCAGGTCAAACCTGTTATCTCTCTCCATTTTATAGAGAGAGAAAGTAAAGATGAGAGTATGTTACTCACCTAACATCATAATAAGTAACCGAAACAGAACTGAGATTGGACTCAAGACTATGGTACCGCTCCCCACCACCAATCCCCCATTTCAGTGGCATCATCTTGCATCTGTGCGCAGGGCCAGCCTGGGATTTAGACACGCAGTGCTTCTGCAGTCCTCAACAGCTCCCTACCATGTGGACCTTCCCTTGCATGCCTTTCATCCTAGGTTTTAGGAGCTTCAGAAATTCTGGAAGAGAGAATAGTAATTTAGAACTTGAGGCGGGAGGGAACTTATAGCAGTACTTCTAAGACAAGCTACTTTCATAGTTTTCAGGGAGCTTTGTTGTTTTGTTGTGGTTTAGCCATAGAGGTGGTTAAAGAAGAAAAGGAAAGATATACCCATCTGAACACAGAGTTCCAAAGAATAGTAAGGAGAGATAAGAAAGCCTTCCTCAGCGATCAGTGCACAGAAATAGAGGAAAACAACAGAATGGGAAAGACTAGAGATCTCTTCAAGAAAATTAGAGATACCAAGGGAACATTTCATGCAAAGATGGGTGCAATGAAGGACAGAAATGGTATGGACCTAACAGATGCAGAAGATATTAAGAAGAGGTGGCAAGAATACACAGAAGAACTGTACAAAAAAGATCTTCATGGCCCATATAACCATGATGGTGTGCTCACTCACCTAGAGCCAGACATCCTGGAATGTGAAGTCAAATGGGGCTTAGGAAGCATCACTATGAACAAAACTAGTGAAGGTGATGGAATTCTGTTGCGCTCTTTCAAATCCTAAAAGACGATGCTGTGCAAGTGCTGTGCTCAATATGCCAGCACATTTGGAAAACTCAGCAGTGGCCACAGGACTGGAAAAGGTCAGTTTTCATTCCAATCCCAAAGAAAGGCAATGCCAAAGAATGTTCAAACTGTTGCACGATTGCACTCATCTCACCCAATAGCAAAAAAATTTATTCATTTTTAATTGAAGGATAATTGCTTTATAGTAGCTCACAATAGCTCAAAATTCTTCAAGCGAGGTTTCAATAGTATGTGAACCGAGAACTTCCAGATGTTAAAACTGGTTTTAGAAAAGGCAGAGGAACCAGAGAACAAATTGCCAACATCAGTTGGATCATTGAAAGGGCAAGAGAGTTCCGGAAAAACATCTACTTCTGCTTTATTGACTATGCTAAAGCCTTTGACTGTATGGATCACAACAAACTGTGGAAAATTCTGAAAGAAACAAGAATACCAGACCACCTTACCTGCCTCTTGAGAAACCTGTATGCAGGTCAGGAAGCAACAGTTAGACCTGGACAAGAAACCACAGCCTGGTTCCAAATAGGAAAAGGAGTCCATCAAGGCTGTATATTGTCAGCCTGCTTATTTAACTTATATGCAGAGCACATCATGAGAAATGCTGGACTGGAAGAAGCACAAGCTGGAATCAAGACTGCCTGGAGAAATATCAATAATCTCACATATGCAGATGACACCACCCTTATGGCAGAAAGCCAAGAGGAACTAAGAGCCTCTTGATGAAAGTGAAAGAGGAGAGTGAAAAACTGACTTAAAACTCAGCATTAAAAAAATTAAGATCATGGCATCTGGTCCCATCACTTCATGGCAAATAGATGGAGAAACAATGGAAACAGAGACAGACTATTTTCTTGAGCTGCAAAATCACTGCAGATGGTGACTGCAGCCATGAGATTAAAAGACGCTTGCTCCTTGGAAGAAAAGTTATGACCAACCTAGAGAGCATATTAAGAAGCAGAGACTTTTTTTACTTTGCCAACAAAGGTCTGTTTAGTCAAAGCTGTGGTTTTTCCAGTAGTCATGTATGGATGTGAGGGTTGGACCATAAAGAAAGGTGAGCACCAAAGAATTGATGCTTCTGAACTGTGGTGTTGGAGAAGACTCCTGACAGTCGCTTGGACTGCAAGGAGATCAAACCAGTCCATCCTGAAGGAAATCAGTCCTGATTATTCATTGGAAGGACTGATGCTGAAACTGAAACTCCAATCCTTTGGCCACCTGATGTGAAGAGCTGACTCATTGGAAAAGACCCTGATGTTGGGAAAGAGTGAAGGCAGGAGGAGAGGGGACGACAGAGGATGAGATGGCTGGATGACATCACCGACTCAATGGACATGAGTTTGAGCAAGCTCTGGGAGTTGGTGATGGACAGGGAGGCCTGGTGTGCTGCAGTCCACGGGGTCGAAAAGAGTCAGACATGAGTGAGTGACTGAACCGACTGACTGAGGGAGCTTTGTTGTTTTGTTGTGGTTTAGCCGAAGAGGTGGTACAGTGGAGGAGGAGAACAGGCCCTATGTTAAAATATCTGAGTGACAGTGCAGTTCATACTTTAAATTGAATATGAACTGTGCTCAGAGCCAGTTTAAATTTTTTTTTTAATACATGACTGAACTGAACTCGACATATAATCAGCTTAAGCATTATTATTATTATAAATGTGTCTATTTATTTAGTTGTGGCTAGCAGGATCTTTTAATTGTGTCATATGGGATCTAACTTCCTGACCAGGGATCGAACCTGGGTCCCTGCATTGGGAGAGGTGAGTCTGAACCAGTGGACCACCAAGGAAGTCTAAATACTGTTATTTTTTAATTTATTCATTTTTAATGGAAGGATAATTGCTTTACGATATACTGTTGCTTTCTGCCATACATCAACATGAATCAGCCGTAGGTATACATATGTCTCCTCCCTCTTGAACCTCCCTCCCACCTCCCACCCCATTCCACCCCTCTAGATTGTCACAGAGCCCTGGTTTGAGCTCCTGGCATTATTCTCAATGGTGAATAACTGAGAGCATCTCTTCTAAGATGAGGAACAAAGACAAGGGTGCCCACTCTTGCCACTGTCATTCACCATAATTCTGGAAGCCACAGGGACGGCAATCAGAGAAGAAAAAGAAAGGAATCCAGGTGGGAAAAGAAGTAGATCTCTCTTTTCAGGTGACAGGACACTATACACAGAAAACCCTAAAGATACCATCAGAATCAATTTTTAATCAAGGATTGAACTTTGCCACGAAGTTGCTCATAGAATACCTGCTATGCCTGCCCTCCATGATTCCCAAGGCTGTGGGTAGATGGAGTCATCTTTTCTTATCTGTTTTTGATTGTCAACAAATCTATTAGAGAGTCTAAAGGCACAGAATTATCAGCAAAGATACCGCCAGGGCTTATCTTGGCTAAACTTTGACAAGAGAAGGACAGAAATGAATTGAGTGAAGGTTGGTCTTTTTCCCATCTCCTTCCTGAGCTGTCCCCTCTCTGTGGGCAGAGGTTAACCCAGGCTGATGAAATTTTAAAGAGTCTGTCCTTCTCTAGCGCTTCCTCCCAGGATGCAGAAGCCGTCCACACACCAGCAAAAGCAACATCTGAAACCTCCTACTGGGCACCTGCTTGTTCTTCCCCTCCCCTCTCTCTTACTCGAAAGACTGATGGGAAAGACTGATGCTGGGAAAGATTGAAGCAGGAGGAGAAGGGGACGACAGGATGAGATGGTTGAATGGGATCACCGACTCAATGGACATGAGTTTGAGCAAACTTCAGGAGATGGTAATGGACAGGGAGGCCTGGTGTGCTGCAGTCCACGGAGTCGCAAAGAGTCGGACACGATTGAGCAACTAGATTGTCACAGAGCCCTGGTTTGAGCTCCCTGTCATTATTCTCGATGGTGAATGACAAAGCATCTCCTCATGGTTGAGGCTGAAAACGAAAACAACCTCTCTCTTCTGCTGTGGGGAAGAGTAAGGTGAAAGGAGGTGTGGTGAGCAGCTGCCTTCCCAAATGTTATCACTCTTTGAGGCTCATCTCCAGAATCTCTTGCTCTGTTATCCAGACCTTCTTCCTTAATCCCGTTACTGCTTCATAGCAGTCGCTCTTTTCAGTTTAGTTCAGTTCAGTCGCTCAGTCCTGTCCGACTCTTTGTGACCCCATGAATCGCAGCACACCAGGCCTCCCTGTCCATCACCAACTCCCGGAATTCACTCAAACTCATGTCCATCGAGTCGGTGATGCCATCCAGCCATCTCATCCTCTGTCGTCCCCTTCTCCTCCTGCGCCCGATCCCTCTCAGGATCAGGGTCTTTTCCAATGAGTCAACTCTTCGCATCAGGTGGCCAAAGTACTGGAGTTTCAGCTTCAGCATCAGTCCTTCCAATGAACACCCAGGACTGATCTCTTTTAGGATGGACTGGTTGGATCTCCTTGCAGTCCAAGGGACTCTCAAGAGTCTTCTCCAACACCACAGTTCAAAAGCACAAATTCTTCAACGCTCAGCTTTCTTCACAGTCCAACTCTCACATCCATACATGACCACTGGAAAAACCATAGCCTTGACTAGACAGACCTTAGTTGGCAAAGTAATGTCTCTGCTTTTCAATATGCTATCTAGGTTGGTCATAACTTTCCTTCCAAGGAGTAAGTGTCTTTTAATTTCATAGCTGCAATCACCATCTGCAGTGATTTTGGAGCCCCCCAAAATAAAGTCTGACACTGTTTCTACTGTTTCCCTATCTATTTATTTCCCATGAAGTGATGGGACCAGATGCCCTGATCTTAGTTTTCTGAATGTTGAGCTTTAAGCCATTTTTTTCACTCTCCTCTTTCACTTTCATCAAGAGGCTTTTTAGTTCCTCTTCACTTTCTGCCATAAGGGTGGTGTCATCTGCATATCTGAGGTTACTGATATTTCTCCCGGCAATCTTGATTCCAGCTTGTGCTTCGTCCAGCCCAGTGTTTCTCATGATGTGCTCTGCATATAAGTTAAATAAGCAGGCTGACAATATACAGCCTTGACGGACTCCTTTTCCTATTTGGGACCAGGCTGTTGTTTCTTGTCCAGTTCTAAGTGTTGCTTCCTGACCTGCATACAGGTTTCTCAAGAGGCAGGTAAGGTGGTCTGGTATTCCCATCTCTTGAAGAATTTTCCACAGTGTATTGTGATCCACACAGTCAAAGGCTTTGGCATAGTCAATAAAGCAGAAATAGATGTTTTTCTGGAACTCTCTTGCTTTTTCCATGATCCAGCAGATGTTGGCAATTTGATCTCTGGTTCCTCTGCCTTTTCTAAAACCAGCTTGAACAGCTGGAAGTTCGCAGTTCATGTATTGCTGAAGCCTGGCTTAGAGAATTTTGAGCATTACTTTACTAGTGTGTGAGATGAGTGCAATTGTGCGGTAGTTTGAGCATTCTTTGGCATTGCCTTTCTTTGGGATTGGAATGAAAACTGACCTTTTCCAGTCCTGTGGCCACTACTGAGTTTTCCAAATTTGCTGGCATATTGAGTGCAGCACTTTCACAGCATCATCTTTCAGGATTTGAAATAGCTCCACTGGAATTCCATCACCTCCACTAGCTTTGTTCGTAGTGATGCTTTCTAAGGCCCACTTGACTTCACATTCCAGGATGTCTGGCTCTAGGTGAGTGATCACACCATCACGATTATCTTGGTCTTGAAGATCTGTTTTGTACAGTTCTTCTGTGTATTCTTGCCATCTTTTCTTAATATCTTCTGCTTCTGTTAGGTCCATACCATTTCTGTCCTTTATCGAGCCCATCTTTGCATGAAATGTTCCCTTGGTATCTCTAATTTTCTTGAAGAGATCTCTAGTCTTTCCCATTCTGTTGTTTTCCTCTATTTCTGTGCACTGATCACTGAGGAAGGCTTTCTTGTCTCTCCTTGCTATTCTTTAGAGCTCTGCATTCAGATGGGTATATCTTTCTTTTTCTCCTTTGCTTTTCACTTCTCTTCTTTCCAAAGCTATTTGTAAGGCCTCCCCAGACAGCCATTTTGCTTTTTTGCATTTCTTTTCCATGGGGGTGATCTTGATCCCTGTCTCTGTACAATGTCACAAACCTCTATCCATAGTTCATCAGGCACTCTGTCTATCAAATCTATTCCCTTAAATCTATTTCTCACTTCTACTGTATAAGGGATTTGATTTAGGTCATACCTGAATGGTCTGGTGATTTTCCCTACTTTCTTCAGTTTAAGTCTGAATTTGGTAATAAGGAGTTCATGATCTGAGCCACAGTCAGCTCCTGGTCTTGTTTTTGTTGACCGTATAGAGCGTCTCCATCTTTGGCTGCAAAGAATATAATTAATCTGATTTCGGTTTTGACCATCTGGTGATGTCCATGTGTAGAGTCTTCTCTTGTGTTGTTGGAATAGGGTGTTTGCTATGGACCAATGCATTCTGTTGGCAGAACTCTATTAGCCTTTGCCCTGCTTCATTCCATATTCCAAGGCCAAATTTGCCTGTTACTCCAGGTGTCTCTTGACTTCCTACTTTTGCATTCTAGTCCCCTGTAATGAAAAGGATATCTTTTTTGGGCATTAGTTCTAAAAGGTCTTGTAGGTCTTCATAGAACCGTTCAACTTCAGCTTCTTCAGTGTTACTGGTTGGGGCATAGGCTTGGATTACTGTGATATTGAATGGTTTGCCTTGGAAATGAACAGAGATCATTCTGTCTTTTTTTGAGATTGCATCCAAATACTGCATTTCAGACTCTTGTTGACCATGATGGCTACTCCATTTCTTCTAATGGATTCCTGCCCACAGTAGTAGATATAATGGTCATCTGAGTTAAATTCACCCATTCCAGTCCATTTCAGTTTACTGATTCCTAGAATGTCGATGTTCACTCTTGCCATCTCTTGTTTGACCACTTCCAATTTGCCTTGATTCATGGACCTGACATTCCAGGTTCCTATGCAATATTGCTCTTTACAGCATCGGATCTTGCTTCTATCACCAGTCAAATCCACAGCTGGGTACTGTTTTTGCTTTGGCTCCATCCCTTCATTCTTTCTGGAGTTATTTCTCCACTGATCTCCAGTAGCATCTTGGGCACCTACCGACCTGGGGAGTTCCTCTTACAGTATCCTATCATTTTGCCTTTTCATACTGTTCATGGGGTTCTCAAGGCAAGAATACTGAAGTGGTTTGCCATTCCCTTCTCCAGTGGACCACATTCTGTCAGACGTCTCCACCATGACCCACCTGTCTTGGGTGGCCCCACAGGGCATGGCTTAGTTTCATTGAGTTAGACAAGGCTGTGGTCCTAGTGTGATTAGATTGACTAGTTTTCTGTGATTATGTTTTCAGTGTGTCTGCCCTCTGATGCCCTCTCGCAATACTTGGGTTTCTCTTACCTTTTTTCAGATGCTGTTATGTTATAGGCAATTCACTGCAGTTCCCTTGCTGGTGAATTTGAGGCTCTTTCTTTGTTGTGAAAGAATTCAGAGACAAAGCAGGGAGGTTAAGAGAGGAAAGGGAAAGTTTATTTTAATGTGGATCCACTCTCCCTCTGAGAGCTGACCGGTGAGGAGCTGCCACACCAGGCCTCTTTGGGAAGTGGGTTATGAGGGGTGTTCACGTGAAGGGGTGGAAATCACTGGGGAAAGAGTTTAGGGGCCAGTTTCCCTGCTTTTTCACCCCAGCTCTATTTTCCAGAAGGGAGGAGGGATTTTGTTCCTGTGTGATCAGAATTTTTGTGGCGTTGGTGTTCGACACCACTCTGAGCAAAAAGTTTCTGGACTCAAGATATTCTGGCCTCTCCTCACCTTTCTTTGCCTACTGCTGGGACCCTTATCACCGGAAGTGTGTGGTTTCTTATCAGTCTGAAGGTTTCTGCTTTCCTCTGTCTGCTTATGGACCGCTGCTGTTTAGAAGATGCGTGATTTCCTGCCACCTGGCCCCTGCCCCTGTTTCTCTGCTCACACCTAGCTCCCTGCCTGCGGTAGCAGTCCTAGCCTTGTGTCTGCACTGGGGGCTTCTCATCAAAGTTTCTAGCAACGACTGAGTGGATTCTGTAGCCTAGAGAAAGAGGTGGGCACAAGAGACCCGGGATCAGACTTGCCTAATCTGATGCCTTCCAGCCAGGCCCTCCTAGGTTGAGTTCTTCATCGCAGCAAAAAGAGGCAAAAGTCACCAACTCAATGGACATGAGTTTGAGCAAACTCTGGGAGACAATGAAGGACTGGGAGGCTTGGCCTGCTGCAGTCCATGGGGTCACAAAGAGTTGGACACGACTTAATAACTGAACACACACACTTCATCTCAGCACTGCTGATGTTTTGGGCCAACCTGTGCTTTATAGGATGTTCAGCAGCATTCCTGGCCTCCACCCTCCAGCCGCTGTCCCTTCCCTAGTTGTGACAGCTGGAAATGCCCCAGACTTTGCCAGATGTCCCTTGGAGGGGTGAAGGCACCTGCAGTTAAGAACCACTGCTTTAGGAAATTCCCACATCTGACCCACATGGTTGACTTCCCAATCCAAGCATTCTTGTCCCTCTGGGCTAGCCTGTGCTTCCCAGGTTTACCAAGATGAGTCCAAACAAAGGTACAATTCATTCACTGAAATTAACAGATGTGAATTGGAAAATCATAGCAGAAAAAGTGAAAGGCTTCCCTGGTGGCTCAGTGGTAAAGAATTCGCCTGCCAATGCAGGAGACATGGGTTTCATCCCTGGGTTGGGAAGATCCCCTGGAGGAGGAAATGGCAACCCACTCTAGTGTTCTTGCCTGGAGAATCCCATGGGCAGAGGAGCCTGGTGGGCTACAGTCCCTGGGGTCGCAAGAGTCGGACATGGCTGAGCACACGTGCACGCCAAGGAAAAGGCAGCCGTGTAGCTGGAAGTATCCCAGGTTTAGTTTCTTTTCTCTGACACACCGGCAAGAGTCACCTTGTAACCCCAGGCTGCCGGGAGGCAGCTGGGCGGGGCTGGATGGGCTGATAGCACTTCTCAGAACTCTGCGTAGGGAGACCCTGGGGCTTCCCTGGTGGTTCAGAAGATAAAGAATCTGCCTGCAATACAGGCGACTGGGGTTCAATCCTTGTTTCAGGAAGATCCCCTAGAGAAGGAAATGGCAACCTAGGCCAGTAATGGGAAATCCCACAGACAGTGGAACCTGGTGGGCAACAGTCCATGGGCTTGCAAATAGTGACCTGAGTGACTAAAACACACCCCTGGGCCAGGTGGCCTGAACTGGGTGGGATGGATTAACATATCTGTAGAAAGAATTTTGAGCTGCTCAGCGTAAGTGAGCTCACCTCTGCTGGGATCTGCCCTTTTGCCTCGTTTCCTGGGCCTTCCGTTGCTCCACGCCCTGGTCTCTAGGGATCCCTGCTCTCTGAACACCCTCAGTGGCCGTGGGTGTTTCAAACCCCTTCCTCCCTTCTAGTCCTTGGTCTCCAGCCTCTCCCTGGATTGGAGACCACCGTCCCTGCCCTTCCCAGACCTGCCCTGCTTCAGGTAAGGCCCGCTCCCCAGCCCCACGCCTGGGGCTCGCGGGGCGTCCAGCCCCTCTCCTGTCCCTTGTGTCTGCCCTTCTCCCTCCTCCCTTCGGGGACCAGAAAGATGGATAAGAGTGGGGGGGTGGGGTGGGGATGTCTTACTCCTGCATCCCAGGCAATTCCAGAATCGTCCTGAATCCACGTGTCCAGCCTGCTGTGGGTGGGGCGCTGCAGGTGCACAGAGGCGCTAGACAGGGTCACTGCCTGGAGGACAAGACAGAAAGCCAAGTGGGTCATTGTCAACACACTGGCGGGCAGGTGGGAAAGCAGAAAGGGGAGCCCCTGACCACCTGCCCCACCCCAGCCTGGTGCCTCAGGAATGCTTCCTGGAGAAGTCTAGAGCCCCTCCATCAGGTCTGGGGCCTGGGTGCTAGTGTTTGGGTGCCCCACTTGCAGGAGACAGGTTGTGAATCAGAAGTGACCTGTCATGAGAGGAGCGTTCCGTGTGGGGTAGCGTGCAGACTGCGAGGTGGGGTTGGTTGCCACAACCCGTGGACCCTGTGAACTGATCTGGGTGGGAGGAGGCAGGGAGGGCCCACTCAGGCCCAAGGTGGAGGCCAGGCCTGGGCGGGGGATACAGAAGGAGCTGGGCTCCGAATCGTGGGACACAGAGCCCCAGGATTTTGCAAAGGGTTGTGCAGAAAGCTGTTGCTAAGGGGCTTGGTCAGTTCCAGAGAGTTTTGTCCTCTGATCTCTCTGTAGGGCTCCACCCCTGTGGGTATAGGGCTCCTCAAGGGCCTTTGACACTCAGAGATAGTAGATGCAGTAGGAAACCTTTCCTGGAATGCTCTTCTCGAAGGCCTCTTCTATTTTGCCTTCTAATGTCATTTATGTGCCTTAATCATACCGACGTCCTTGGTTGAGTGCTGTGTGCTCCGCTTGCCTGATCCCATTTGATCCTTTATCCAGTCTCGTGGGTTGTGAACTTGTCTCTGGTCCAACTTGAAACTGAGGCACAGATTGGTTAACTCGCATTCCTGAGTCACAGAGCCAGGAATCCCTGTTGGTAGGGCAAACACTGTGACTTTTGATCTACAAATAATTATAAAAGCATCATGTTTACCTGAGTAATGAGTTCTTTCACCCCAAGTTTCCTGGATCTTTTTTGTGGGGAAAGGGTTTTTATAGCATCATGATGTACAGAAATTCCTCTTCACCTCCCAAATCATGAGGAAATTTAAGAAGTTACTGAAGACCGGACAATATAATGAAGACAATATAATCTCAGGTCACTGAGATCCTTATCTGAACTCCATTTCTAGAGGAAAAGAGGGCTAACATTTAAGGGAAATGTTTCTAGAGGCATAAGAGGGCTAATGTTTAGGGGAAACAGAGCCAGGAGCACAGAGAGATTTCAAATGTGCCTGATTATTTTAATTATTTATATTGGTTCCAATTTTAGCCAGGTTGGCACTTCCTGCCCCCTTTCTCCCACTCCTTCTGTGTTCTGAAAAGGCTGAAACTGTGATTTGTCTTTTAGGACAGTCTGGCTTCAAAAGCTTCCCTCTGGCTGACTCCCCAAAGGAGATGGACCTTCTCAAGTGTGTGCTTTGCAAAGCGAGGAGTTTGCTCTGTCCTGTGGATGCTGGGCAGGTCTTGAGCTGTCCTAGTTTTTCCTAATAGCCTAATTTTTCCCCCTAATAACCACGTGACCTAACCCTGCCTGCCCCTCTGGGCAGGGAGAGGATTATTCTGGCAGTCAAGGTGTGCTGCCCTTGATATTAGGGAGAGTCTGGAAACCGTCTGCGCCCTTCTCTAGGTGCTCTCTGCTGGGTCCTGGGGGCTCTTTAGGGTCGCAGGGGGTAGCATGGCATAAGTGGGGGGCAGGGCTGGGTCACAGAGCTGAGGTCTGGCCCCAGCTGCAGCCCCCTGCTTACTCTCTGTGGAACCTTGGGCTCCTTGAAACCAGAGGCTGTCTGGATCTGTGAAACCAGGGGCAGTCTGGGTCTGTGCTGTGCCCTGGCACTGGGAAGTGGGCTGGCACACCCTGGGCTCCCATTTCTTGGTCTCATCCTGGAGGAGTCCAGGGTAGATGCAGATTCTTCAGCCGCCACATCCTGGCCATCTGTGTCCTGTCCAGCTGCCGGGCAAATGCGGCCCAGCTCATTCAAGCATCCATGTTGCCAGAAGGTCCCAGGGAACGGAGCTTTAAGAAAGGAAACAAACATGGACGTGCCATGATCTAACACAAAATTTACATGAACTTTTTGAAGACAAAACGAAGACTTTTCAGGCCAGGTTGTTTGGATTGGGTTAGGCCATTCTTTGCTCCAGACCCTTCGGAGTTAGTTTCCTCTGCTGAAGGGAGTATTTCTGTGTATTTCTGTGGACATATGTTTGTTTTTGGTAAGGAAGATAGCGATGGGGTATTTTTTTGGTTGTTATTTATGTATTTCCAACCAGTCCACACTAAAGGAAATCGGTCCTGAATATTCGTTGGAAGGACTGATGCTGAAGCTGAAACTCCAGTACTTTGGCCACCTGATGCTGACTCATTGGAAAAGACTGTGACGCTGGGAAAGATTGAAGTCAGGAGGAGAAGGGGATGGCAGAGGATGAGATGTTTGGATGGCATTACCGACTCGATGGACATGAGTTTGAGTAAGCTCCGGGAGCTGGTGATGGACAGGGAGGCCTGGCGTGCTGCGGTTCATGGGGTCGCAGAGAGTTGGACAGGACTGAGCGACTGGACTGACTGCTGGTGGCTGCTCTGGGTCTCCGTTGATTCTCTAGCTGCAGTGAGCAGGGGCTACTCTTTGTTGTGGTGCTTGGGCTTCTCACTGCGCTGGCTTCTGTTGTTGAGACCACAGGCTCTAGGCTCATGGGCATCAGTAGTCATGGAGCACAGGCTTAGTTGCCTTGTGGCACGTGGGATCTTCCCGGACCAGGGATTGAACCTATGTCCCCTGGATTGGCAGGCGGACTCTTATCCGCTGCACCACCAGGGAAGCCTTGTGGACATTGTTGAGAAGAAAGCTGAGCTGGATGAGTTTCTTCCCCTCCCTCCTGCCCCCAGTGCTGAGTCTTGGGGATGGGGTGGGATGTGGCCGGCCTGAGTCCTGCCCGAGAAGTTGCCCTCTTGACTGTTTTCTCCTCTGTGTCTGCTGCGGACAGGTGGGCTGATGGAAGGGTGCTTGGGTCTTTCCCTTTGTCTCTGATTACCCTGTGGCTCCTCCCTCCCTTGTTACCGGAGTAATCTCTTCTCTGGAGGAGCCCGGCCCTACTTTTTTCTTTCCGATCTCTCTTCTCCCAATACCTCGGCTATCTCTTGGATAAGGAATCAGCTCTTACTGCTGGCTAGTATCTGTTATCTTATCACCATTTTGTGGTATTATAGTAAGTTATGGGGCTTCCCAGGTGATGCAGCGGTGAAGAATCCGCCTGCCGTTGCGGGAGACGCAGGAGACATGGGTTCCATCCTGGATTGGGAAGATCCCCTGGAGAAGGAAATGGCATATTCTTGTCTCATATTCTTGTCTGGGAAATGCCATGGAGAGAGGAGCCTGGTGGGCTACTGTTCATAGCGTCACCAAGAGTCAGACACGATGGAACACACACACAATAAATTATCCTCCTATTCTCATCAAGCCTTTTTTCACAGGATTATCTTTAAAAATCCCAACAGTCGGGCAGGTGAAATTTGCCGATTCAGGTGCTAACAGTTCAGTTCAGTTGCTCAGTCGTGTCCGACTCTTTAGCTGCCATAAGGGTACCTCCACTCAAATGGTCTCAGATTCTCCAGGGAGATTGGAGAATAACCTCACCCAACCTGCTGTGTGAAATGAGAACCCTGAGGAGGCCATTGTAAGACATGGAAAGAACCCAGTACTCACCACCCCCACTAGAGACCTTTTTTTAAATTTTTCCCCTTTATAATAAGACATTGCAGGAGAAAAGTCTAAAGCAGCTGTGGTTGGACTTTTTGCCCAGGCGTAAAGTGGTTTTTTTAATGTATTAGAGAATAATAAGGAAGAAGGATGGGCTTCTTTTATATGCGTGTGTGTGTGTGTGTACCCTTTTTACTTTTTCATTTTTTACAATATTTTTTTATTTGGCTGTCCCAAATAGTTGAGGTATGTGAACTCTTGGTTGTGGCATTTGGAATCTGGTTCCCTGACCTGGGTTGGAACCTGGGCCCCCTGCACTGAGTGTGGGAGTCTTAGCCGCTGGACCACCAGGGAAGTCCCGCCATGCCCTCCTTAAAACCAGGTTATTAAGCACAGGTTATTAACACTTAACCCAACATTTCATAGTAATCATTTGAAAATGGAAATAATGCTGTCAAATTATCGAGGTGCTTTGGGCTTCCCGAGTGGCTCAGACAGTAAAAAACTGCCTGCAATGCGGGAGACCTGGGTTCAATCTTTGGGTTGGGAAGGTCCCTGGAGAAGGGCATGGCAACCCACTCCAGTATTCTAGCCTGGAGAATTCCCTGGACAGAGGAGCCTGGAGGGCTCCAGTCCATGGGGTCGCAAAGAGACAGGACTGATTGACTGACACACACACACACACACACACACGGGGTCTTTGGCTTAGAAGTACTATCATCTGCTGGAATGTTTGTGTGACACAGATGATGGGATTGGCATTCTGGGGGGAATGTGGAGAAAAGCAACTTTCTGAGCACAGGGAGTTTATCTAATTCAAATTAAACCGACAAGTCTGCTGAATTACATTCCATTGAAGAGATGGGTACATATCCAGTTGGGGACAGACTCGACCATGAGGAAAGCAGCTCCAGACCTAAGTACAGAGTGAGAAACGTTGTTGTCAAAAGCCTGTGCACTTCATTAGGCTTAATCTGATTTTACCCGGAACCTACTTAACACGCAAATGCTGAAATGACTGGCTTAACAAACTTAGTTATCTGTTTTCCTGGGTAAATGATGGAACAGCAATAATCGGCAGGGTAGGGAAAGAAACGAAGAATGAACTAAAAAGAAGATTACTGGTTGAGACTCGCTGATGAACAGCAGCCTGTGGTCTGTGCTGTCCCCCATGTATTTCACTTACGAAGGCTGGAGAGTCCTGGTGACGCTGGCAAGACCGTCACCAAAACAAAACTCTGTCACATGTGCACACCGAGTTGCTTCAGTCGTGTCTGACTCTGCGACCCCTGGGCCACAGCCATAGCCCGCCAGGCTCCTCTGTCCATTGGATTCGCCAGGCAAGGATACTGGAGCGGGTGCCCATGCCCTCCTCCAGGGGACCTTCCTGATGCAGGGATCAAACTCTGACAGTTTTATCTTTGGGCAATTTTAGTTGTACATCTTAGCTTTCCAGAAAGTTTTTTCATTGGGAACAGGTCTCTGGCTGATCCGGGTGAGAGGGGGTTGCTGTGTGGGGTAGGGGTGGGGGCTCCCAGTGGCCTGCTCCTGGCCTGGCCCTCCTTCCTGGAATGGCACTCTGAGCAGGTCTTCCAAGATGACATTAAGACAGGAGGAGGAGGGGGGTTAATCAAAGGCGGCGGGAGTGAGCTGAAGTGGAGCTGCGGGCGGAGGCCTTGGCGACCTGCGCAGACACTGGGGCTTCGCTGCAGACTCAGAGGACCAGCTGTGGATCCTGTGAAAGGAGAACATGGCTGCCTTGGTGGAGGGGCTGCAAACTCAGGTCTCATGGCAGAGGCTCAGCTGTGGGCTCCACCTCGGCCCACGTGGATCAGATGATCAACCTTCTGGTTCCTTGCTTTTGTTCTTAAGTTTTCAAGATGTTTCTAGAAATGCCTGGGGAGAACTGGGCCACTGATGAGAGAAGCGTGACCAGCAGGAAAGTGATGGGGCAGAAAGGAAGCCAGAGCCTGGACACAGGCAGTGGGTACGGTGACGATGACAGTAATCGTGATGATGGCAGTGGTGGTGGTGATGGCGACGATGACGGTGATGATGCCAGTGAGGGTGATAATGGTGATGATGCTCAGAATGATGTGTCGATGATGACGGCGATGCTGATGATAGTGGCGATGATGGTCGTAATGATGATGACGGTGATGATGATGATGGTGGTGATGACGGTGATGAGGATGGTGACAATGATGATGGTGACGATGATGATGGTGATGGTGGTGACAGTGGCGATGATGGTGGTGAGGATGCCGATGGTGGTGATGATGATGATCGTAATGATGATGACGGTGATGATGATGATGGTGGTGATGACGGTGATGAGGATGGTGACAATGATGATGGTGATGAAGGCAATGATGGTGATGATGGTGATGATGATGATGATAGTGGCGATGGTGGTGGTGAGGATGATGGTGATGATGATGGTGATGATGATGATGGTGACGATGATGATGGTGATGAAGGCAATGATGGTGATGATGGTGATGATGGTGATGATGATAGTGGCGATGGTGGTGGTGAGGATGATGGTGATGATGATGGTGACAATGATGATGGTGACGATGATGATGGCGATGGTGGTGACAGTGGCGATGATGGTGGTGAGGATGCCGATGGTGGTGATGATGATGGTCGTAATGATGATGACGGTGATGATGATGATGGTGGTGATGATGAGGATGCCGATGGTGGTGATGGTGATGGTGGTGATGACGGTGATGATGATGGTGACAATGATGATGGTGATGAAGGCAATGATGGTGATGATGGTGATGTTGATGATGCTAGTGGTGATGACGGTGATGATGATGGTGATGATGGATGGTGATGATGGTGATAATGACGGTGACTGATGATGGTGATGAAGGCAATGATGGTGATGGTGATGATGGTGGTGATGGCAACAGTAGCTACCTTTAAGATTGCCATGTGCCAGTCAGGGTTCTAGAAACAGCTAATCCTCACCACAACCCCCTGAGGTAGGAAATATTACTGTCTCCATTTTACAAGTGAAGACACTGAGGTTAAGTAATTTCCCAGGGTTGAACGGCCTGTGAGGGCACACCAGCTCTTGGCTCGTGAACCGCTGCTCAGGTGTGCAGATTGCTGCCTTTATACTTTGGAGCCCTTCAGATGCTCAGTGGGTTCAAGGCCACCTATTGTAACAGGGCAGTGTGAAGCTGCCAGCCTCCTTCACAATCATAGACAAAGGACGTAAAGAAGATAGAGCCAATGGCAGAGAACCCCCTTATCCCTGATTTTGCTTTGTTTTTCCTGACGTTCTTGGATTTTACTTTAATGGTGTGGTGGAAAGTTATGGTAGAAAGAGTCTAGAAGTTTCTGTTATCTCTGACCAACATATATTTCTAGAAGAGGTGGAGTTAAATCACTGAGTTTTTCCCACATCAACTATAGCTTGGTCCTGTTGCATTATTAGCTGGATTTAGGGAAAGTAAACTATCCCGCCTGCCTGCTTGCTTTGCTGATGATGGCCTGGGTGCAGGACCGCACCTGTAGCCCCTGACACTGTAGTCAGGTCACAAATACGCCGTAAGCCAGGCATTTTATTCAGCAGCGTGCTGGGTGCCAGTCGTCCACATTAGGAATATTTTATTACACACCTGTCCTGGCCGGGTCCCTGCCAGACTCTGTGGGTACCAAATGAGGGTCGCTTTAGTGCCTGAGGAATTCAGGCTTGTGGGAAGGCAGACACACCAGGAGGGAAGTGTCGTTTACTGATGTTGCGTAGTGGCCTCAGTACTGTGCTGAGCCTTTCACTTGGTTACCTCAGGCCATTGAGTCCTCACTAGCACGCCATGGGTTTAAGCTCTCTAATGGTGAGCCTAGCGGCGAGTGTAGAAGGGACGGTCGGATGCATCTAACCGCCTGTGTGAGAGAAGCAGGATGGTACGGGCTGGGGCCGATTTTGAAGGATGCACACACACCTGTCCAGTCAGCAGTGGGAGGGGAGGCGGGGGGAGGGCATCAAGCAGACGGGATGGAAGACGCAGGGACTCAGAAGCATGAATGGGAACCTTCCGGAAAGTTCCAGGAGCTGGGGATGGCAGACACTCACTGAAGCGGGCCCTTCTGTGCAGAGGCTGTCCTGACCCAGCCTCCCCTCCCCGCCCCTGCCTCAGGCACCAGGTACCCTCATCTGGCTTTTTATCCTGAAGACACACGGTGGCTTCCGGGAGAGTAGCTGCTGCCCTTCCACCTTACAATTTAAATTTTCTTGTTTTTTCCCATGGCATAGAAAGTTCCTGAGGCTACTTTGTGTCTCCACTCCTGGAAGATGGTACCTCAGTAAACATTTGTTCCGGAGTCAGAGGCACCCTCTGAGAAAGAGGCTGAGAGACGTGGACACTTCCTGGGGAGTGGCTGCCATCCCCGAGGCTTGGTGCTTTGAGGTCTGTCCCCACGTTGCGCCGGTCAGTGGCACACTCTTCTGCTCCGCTGATCACTGTTCTCTTGTACAGATAGACCGTGTCTTGTTCATTTGCTCACCTGGAACTGTTCACTTGTCCACCTGGTAATGGGCATTAGGATGGTTTTCAGCTTTCATCTAAATTTAAGTTTACTATTTTTATTCCTGATCCAAAGCAGGAGTTAGAAATAAGTTCATTTTCCATTGGGGGATGGGGGTGGGGGGTGGGACACACAAATTTCCTTAGCAAGGGCTTAGAAGTGTTGACTTAAAAAAACAATCACAACCTAAAAGTGGAGAAAGTGGAGAAAGTGTTAGTTGCTCCGTCTTGTCCGATTCTTTACGATCCCATGGACTGTAGCCGTCAGTCTCCTCTGTCCATGGAATTTTCCAGGCAAGACTCCTGGAGTGGGTTGCCATTCCCTTCTCCAGGGGATCTTCCTGACCCAGGGGTCAAACCAGATCTCCCACATTGTGGGCAGATTCTTTACCATCTGAGCCCCCAGGGAGGCCTCTGGTTGGCAGATTCTTTCCCATCTGAGCCCCCAGGGAGGCCTCTGGTTGGCATTGCAGGGCAGCTGATCTATGGCTCTAGTGACATTTCTTCTGCATATCGGAAACTGAAATTTCATCTGAATTTCATCTCAGTGAGTCTGCTAGAGTATATACTGTCTACTCCCGACTTGAGTGCAGGCTTCCCTGGTGGGCTCAATGGTAAAGAATCTGCCTGCCAATGCAGGAGACAACAGGTTGGATTCCTGGGTTGGGACGACCTCCTGGAGAAGGAAATGGCAACCCCCTCCAGTATTCTTGCCTGGAGAATTCCATGGACAGAGGAGCCTGGGGGGCTACCGTCCATGGGGTCACAAAGAGTCGGACATGACTGAGTATGAGCTCAAGTCTTGGTTGAGCCCGACTTGAGCCCCACTCAAGTAGTGATGAATAGAGGCATCGGTAGTAATGAGTAGAGGCAGTCTTCAACCTCAGGAATTCAGAGCAGCCCTGCCTGAAGGGGAAAACACCTTTGCCCTACTGCAGATTTCCTCTGGCTCTTAAGCCAAAGCCTCGATCGTGGCAGTAGTTGACTGTGTGTGTCTGGGAGTGCATTACTTCTGCTTTGAGGGTCCTGGACAATGCTGGGGTGGTAAACAGCATCCAGTCTTTCCCACAGACTACACACAGGATCTGAGGTGAGGTCCCACCTCCCTCATTTGTGGCCCAAGCTCACAAAGGTCACTCCAGTGTAGAAGGACCCCCTTTACACGTCAGCAGCACTCAGACTGGCCCTGTGGCATCAGCCAACCTGGGCCCCCAAATCTGGCCGTCTTTCCCTACTGAGGGGAGAGTGCCTTTTTCCTGCAGGCTAGACCTTCCCCTGGCCCCATTTGGTCCTTCATTCAAACAGTGCTGGGACATGTGTGGGTACATCGCATGTGCACTGAAAGCTGACTGTGCTTAGATGTTGTCTTCTGTCGGGCCAGGAGTTTGTCTTGTGTTTTTAAACAGTGGTAAGGCGGCAATATGCAGAGTACATCATGAGAAACGCTGGGCTGGAGCAAGCACAAGCTGGAATCAAGATTGCCAGGAGAAATATCAATAACCTCAGATATGCAGATGACACCACCCTTATGGCAGAAAGTGAAGAGGAACTAAAAAGCCTCTTGATGAAAGTGAAAGAGGAGAGTGAAAAAGCTGGCTTAAATCTCAACATTCAGAAAGCTAAGATCATGGCATCCGGTCCCATCACTCCATGGGAAATAGATGGGGAAACAGTGGAAAGAGTGTCAGACTTTATTTTTAGGGGCTCCAAAATCACTGCAGATGGTGATTGCAGCCATGAAATTAAAAGACGCTTACTCCTTGGAAGAAAAGTTATGACCAACCTAGATAGCATATTCAAAAGCAGAGACATTACTTTGCCAACTAAGGTCCGTCTAGTCAAGGCTATGGTTTTTCCAGTGGTCATGTATGGATGTGAGAATTGGACTGTGAAGAAAGCTGAGCACCGAAGAATTGATGCTTTTGAACTGCTGTGTTGGAGAAGACTCTTGAGAGTCCCTTGGACTGCAAGGAGATCCAGCCAGTCCATTCTAAAGGAGATCAGCCCTGGGATTTCTTTGGAAGGAATGAAGCTAAAGCTGAAACTCCAGTACTTTGGCCACCTCATGCGAAGAGTTGACTCATTGGAAAAGACTCTGATGCTGGGAGGGATTGGGGGCAGGAGGAAAAGGGGACGACAGAGGATGGGATGGCTGGATGGCATCAACGACTTGATGAACGTGAGTTTGAGTGAACTCCGGGAATTGGGATGGACAGGGAGGCCTGGCGTGCTGTGATTCATGGGGTCACAAAGAGTCGGACATGACTGAGCGACTGAACTGAACTGAACTGAACTGAAGGTGGTAATTCACATGCCGTAAAATTATCCATTTTAGGTGTGTGATTCAGTGGCTTGTAATATACTGTAAGATACTCAGAGTTGTGCAACCCTCACCACTATGTACTTTTTACAACATTTTCGTCATCTCAAAAAGAAACTCTTTGCCATGGGTGTTCCCTATGCCCCTGTGCCCTCCAGCCCTGGACAATCATTTGGCTACTTTTTGTCTCTGTAAATTTGCCTTTTCTGGATATTTCATATAAACAAACTCACACAATGTGTAAGCCCTTCTCTTTCAGTTAGTGTAATGGTTTTAAAGTTCATCCGTGCTGTAGCAGGTATCTATAGTTACTCTTTTTTTTGTAACTGAATAATATTGTGGACTTCCCAGGTGGCTCAGTGATAAAGAATCCTCATACCAATGCGGGAGACACAGGTTCGATCCTTGGGTCGGGAAGATCCCCTGGAGGAGGAAATGGCAACCCACTCCAGTGTTCTTGCCTGGAGAATCCCATGGATAGAGGAGCCTGGCGGCTACAGTCTGGGGTCGCAGAAGAGGGGAACTCAGCTTGAACAGCAGTATTCCATTGTGGAGATAGCCACAGGTCAATCTCTTGTTCATCTGTGTGTCAGCTGGTGGTCACTGGAGGTTTTTTCCATCCTTTAGCTATTATAAGTAATGTTGCTATGAACATTCGTGTACAGGGTTTTGCGGGGACTTAACGTTTTCATTGGGCTTCCCTGATGGCTCAGCTGGTAAAGAATCTGCCTGCAATGCAGGAGACCCCGGTTCGATTGCTTGCTTTTACCTATGAGTGAAATTTCTGGGTCATATGGCAGATATGTTTAACATCTGAGGAACTAGAGCTGGGTGTTTTTCCTTCACTTCCTCAAGTTTTCTCTGAAGCTAAGGAGGCATACTACTTTGCATAGATGTCTCAGATTTTTGAATCCCAGTCCCTTTGGTATTCAGATCCACATCAAATTGTTACCGTGGAATTACTGCAGGAAACTTGATCTGTGAGATAGCACAGGAAAGGAATGAAGAAGTGACTGTCCAAAGGGCTCCGCTCACGTCCTGGCACTTGCATGGGGTATTTTGGAAAATGTGATTGCTGTGCAGGGCAGCTGGCCCCATACTGCCCTCAGACAGTACGCATGGTCGCTGCGTGCGTGCAGCAGTTTTTGCCTTTTCCTCAACGGTCCTCGGGCAATAGCTCTTTGAGTCCCGCTGCTGTGTTTCCTGAGCTCTCTGCTCTGCCAGGGTTTGCTTTCTTAGAAGCTAGGAAGCTCTCTGCAGAGGGTTGTCCAAGACCAGAACGCACTTGCTTTTAGTTCTGAAGCCATTTTCTGTTCTGTCATTTGAGCCACTATTTCCTCATCTTTCAGAGTTAAGTTCCGATCAGAATAAAGCTCAGACCAAGGATCAGGGAGTTGGTTAGTCTCCTAGCCGTAAACCACTGGCTCATGAGCACTTCTTTCCTTAGGAATTGCCAGTTGGAATGGTACCCGAGGTTTTGTAAGAAAGTGCTTTCCCCCATATTCCCCGGTATTTAGTTATTTCTTACTATGTACAGAAGAGGGACAGTGATGTAAGGAACATAATTGTGGAAAAATGGCCAGTGGATTATATATATTTATAAATCACTTGAAAGTTTTTTGGTATTTTAAGTCAGCGGTCTTATTTTCCACTCTCCGTAGATTTGTGGGGTAGGCCGGTGGAAAAGGTAAAGGGGAAACTGAGGCTCAGAGAAGGTATGGGGCAGTTTACTGACCAAACAAAACAAATTGTACAACTCTCCTGAGCCTCCATTTCCTTATGTGTAAAATGAGTACGCTAATAAATCAGAGAGCAATATCAGAGGGCTGTATCAAGCAGTTTGTGTTAACATGCGTAAGTAATCTGACAATGTAGTGTAAAAATTTGAGCTTTTTTTTTTTAACGTTAATATATTACCAAAGTGGTTACTACTGTTGGTTGAATAGTTGGAGTATACAGGAAAGCATAAAGCAGAAGTCTTATTTCCCATTCTCTCTAACCCCAAACATCTTCCCAGAATGTTATCTGTCCAACCATTTTGAAAAGAAATTTGTTAATATTTGTGAATACCTAAAGAATCCCAGGAATGGCGGAGCCTGGTGGGCTGCCATCTCTGGGGTCGCACAGAGTCGGACACGACTGAAGCGACTTAGCAGCAGCAGCAGCAGCAGCAATGAAGCCAAGGGGCTTCCCTGATGGCTCAGATGGTAAAGAATCTGCCTACAATGCAGAAATCCTGGGTTTGACCCCTGGGTCAGGAGGACCCCTGGAGAAGGGAATGGCAACCCACTACAGTATTCTTGCCTGGAGAATTCCATGGACAGAGGAGCCTGGTGGGCCACAGTCCACAGGGTCACAAAGAGTCAGACACGAATGAGTGACTAACACACAGATACCGTGAAGCTAAAGGACGTCAGTCGCATCAGAATGACCCAGCAGTTCCAGTTCCAGTGCTCTATCATGCACTGTCTGTATCAGAGAAAAAAACTGGAAAGACCCTGAATGTCCATCTATATGGTAATAGATTAATTTTCCATGTGGGTGTACAAAGTAATATTCTTGCGCAATTAAAATGACCAAACTGGATGCATAACATTTTAAAAACTGAAGTGTTGAGTGTAGAAAGGAAATCTCATACATCTTTACAACACAAAATTTATATGTTGTAATTCATATACAGTAAAAGAATAAGAACACTGATGGAAACACTCATTTCAAGCTGAAATGGCAGAGGTGGCTTCAATATCTATGTCTCATTTCCTAAAAAAGTGAAGTAAATGTGGCTAAATAGTGGTAAAATGTTTTGTGTATTTGAAATGTTTCCGGTATTAAAAAAATGTTTGACTTATCAACCAACTACTATACTTCTGAAGCACAGAGATGCACTGGGGGTTTTGGCTTTACAATTTATGTCATAGGGTGCATGTTTTAACAGACTTTGTATATTGTTAAAACCTTTTCATCATTAAATATACTTCCCTCATTGTTTGTCCTGACCCTCCCAAGACTTCCTGTTCCAATTAATTTTTTCAGAAATAATTTTTAGAAGTAGTAACTGCTGGGGCTTCCTGTTAATATCTTATAATTGCTGCTACTGCTGCTAAGTCGCTTCAGTCCTGTCCGACTCTGTGCGACCCCGTAGACGGCAGCCCACTAGGCTCCTCCGTCCCTGGGATTCTCCAGGCAAGAATACTGGAGTGGGTTGCCATTTCCTTCTCCAATCTTATAATTATTTTCTATTATTCATTTGTAATTGTTCATAATTATTTCTGGACTTCCCTTGTGGCTCAGCTGTTGAAGAATCCGCCTGCAGTGTGGGAGACCCGGGTTTGATCCCTGGATTGGGAAGATCCCCTCAAGAAGGGAAAGGCTGCCCACTCCAGTGTTCTGGCCTGGAGAATTCCATGGACTGCATAGTGCATGGGGTCGCAATTATTTCTAGTTCACTTATGATACATTTGGTCTGTGATACTGGAGGCACTCAGAACCTAAAAGCAGAGGAGAAGTTCAAGTCTGGTCTAGCTAGCACACAAACAGTCCATTGAGAAGTTAGGGAATTTGCAACTGGAGCTTTTATATACTATTGCCAAAAATACCAAACATACCTCTGGGTTGGAAAGGATTCTCTCATCCCTGTTTCCAGACCTCAGTCCCCACTGTGTCCTGCGCCTCCTGCAGTGTCCCTGCATTCTAGGCTGTTGGTCCCTTAGCAGAAAGTGGTTCAGGGGCCTCATGAGGCTTTGCCGTCGTCTCTATTCCTGTGGAGTTCTCTTTTTATTTTTTATGCTTTTTATTTTGTACTGGGGTAGAGCCGATTAGCGAACAATGTGACAGTTTCAGGCGAAGAGCGAAGGGACTCAGCCATACATGTACATGCATCCGTTCTCCCCCAAACTCCCCTCCCCACCACTTAACATTGAGCAGAGTTCTCTGTGCTACACAGTAGGTCCTTGTTGTTGATCCATTTTAAATATAGCAGTGTGTACACGAACATCCCAAGCTCCCTCACTGTCCATCCTTCCCTTGGGCAACCATAAGCTCCTTCTCTAAGTCTGTGAATCCGTTTCTGTTTTCTTGTGGAATTCTTGCTCTGGGTTCCTGAGATGCACCATGAAAGTGTCTGACTCTTTGCAACCCCATGGACTGTAGCCCGCCAGGCTCCTCTGTCCATGGGATTCTCCAGGCAAGGATACTGGATTTGAGTTGCCGTGCCCTCCTCCAGGGGATCTTCCTGACCAAGGATTGAACCTGAGTCTTCAGCATTGCAGGCAGGTTTTTCACTGTCTGAGCCACCAGGGAAGCCCCAAGATGCACAGTGAAGACAGCCTAAGCTTCCTGCCCTGCCCTGACATCCGTTCCCCAATCACTTGTTGGTGAGGAACCCCTTTTAAAACTCTGAAATACTTTTCCTGTCTGCTTTTCGTTTTTCTCCTGCACAAACCTTCCCGTGGGGAGACTGGTACAGTCGTCCCCTTAGAAGCATCGAGAATCATTCTGGTCTTCGAATGGGAAGAGTACAGCCCAGGAAGTGGCTTCCATGTCGACCTCGGTTTCCCTCATTCCCATCTGAGATTACGCTGGCGTGAATGGAGTTCTAAGGTCCGGCTTCCTGGTTTCCTGCAGATATTTTACCAGTGCTCGGGGAACTCTGATCTGTCTTGCAACGTAATATTTTACTGTCTCTAAGAGATGAAGTGATGGAAATGGCAACCCGCTCCAGTATTCTTACCTGGGAAATCCCTTGGACAGAGGAACCTGGCGGGCTACAGTTGATGGGGCCACAAAGAGTTGGAAACGACGGAGCAGCTAAGCAATAGGAGCAAAGGGAGGAAGGGTTAGGTGGGCAGGAACGCAAGCCGCAAGCGGGGGAAGAACGCTCAGAGCTCCGTCCCTCCTGCCCGAGGGGCGGGGCGGGTCACTGCCAGTGTTTCATCTTTTCGACGAACGGTTAGTGTATTGATCCCTACGGTTCATTTCTTCTGTTTATGGTATTTAATGTATGAAATTGTAGTGTAAATTAATGAAGGAGGGAAGGATCTTTCAGTAAATGCCTCGGATACAGCTCACTAAGGATTTGAAAATAAGCCCATTTAGATTCTCACGGAGCATCAGTGCCAAAATTAACGTCAGATCTAAGAGTTAAAATATATAAAATTAATCGTGGAAAAATGAGGTGAAACAAGCAAATGTGTATCAGTTCTCTGCAGGACAAGAATTAAGGGTGGAAGGAAGGCCTTTCTAAGCTTAAACTTTCTGAAAGAAATCACAGTTCTTACTCCATAATGATTTAAGGCTATAATAAAGCAAAATACCAGGCTTCCCTGCTGGCTCAGATGGTAAAGAATCTGTCTGCAGTGTGAGAGACTCAGGTTCAGTGCCTGGGTTGAGAAGATCCCTGGAGAAGGGAATGGCAACCGCTCCAGTATTCTTGCCTGGAGAACTCCATGGACAGAGGAGTCTGGTGGGCTGCAGAGCCTGGGATCTCAAAGAGTCAATGGATTGCTTTGACCTTTGGCCTTTTGGACTGGAAAACCGGTCACTCTAAATGAAAGGGGTAGGATGTATGTTCTGTTTAATATATGGCGAGCTCGTGCAAGTCAACATGCAAGAGATAGATGAACAAAAAATCCACTCCATTTGTGGCCCCCCAAATACATATTAAAACAGTGAGATGCAACTTTTAAAGCATGAAATGTTAGTCTGGTTTTTGTTGCTTTTAAATGAGAATTCTTATTGTTGACAAACGTGGTGGAATGGGTACTTTTGTAAATTGTTGGTAAGAACATAAATAACTATAAACTTTGGAAATCAATTTGGCAAAATTCACCGGATGCTATTAGATGGTTATTCCTTGAGCCCAGAAATCCTGTGTCTAGGAATTTATTCTAAAGAAATTATCCAAAATTCAGGGGGAAAAAAACTTTATAACTGGACTTGCTATTAAATAATTGGTATGTTCATTCAATTCAGTTCTGTCATTCAACTGTGTCCGACTCTTTGCGACCCCATGGACTGCAGCAGGGCAAGCTTCCCTGTCCATCACCAACTCCCGGAGTTTACTCAGACTCATGTCCATTGAACCCGTGATGCCATCCAACCATCTCATCCTCTGTCGTCCCCTTCTCCTCTCGCCTTCAATCTTTCCCAGCTACAGGATCTTTTCCAATGAGTCTGTTCTTTGCATCAGGTGGCCAAAGTATTGGAGTTTCAGCTTCAGCATCAGTCCTTCCAATGAATACTCAGGACTGATTTTAAGAAATCAACCCTAAAAATAGAATTGACTGGTTTGATCTCCTTGCAGTCCAAGGGACTCTCAAGAGTCTTCTCCAACACCATTCAAAAGCGTCAATTCTTTGATGCCCAGCTTTCTTTGTTACTTCCTAATAAAAAGACAAAAGAACAGTAAATAAAACAACAATGAGATGATAAATTAACAATTATGATATGTCCAGTGTAGCTACTAGATTATTGGTATTGTGATAAGGACATTGAAAATGATCTCATTGAAGGTTAATAAAAGGGCATATAAAATTGATTTAATGTTAAGACCTCAGCTATATTTAAAAACTAAAAGCCTCTGCAACGGTTTTGTCTAGCAGAGAAAAAAAAAGCCAGTGCATTCACCAAGGACTGGAAGAAAGTAAACCCAAAATGTCAATAGCTGTTATAGGTGGTACAGTTTTTACATTTTAGAACTACAGATTTGTTTTATAATGAATGTGAATTACTGTTATAATGGGAGAAATTGCCTTTAAAAAATTTCTTGATTTAAGTGGCTTACTCAGTGAGAGTAATTTCCTTTACTTTTACCAGATTTTATTTTAATAGAAGATTCTTGGCTTAAAAAGTCAACTCTTCCTCAACCAACATCTGAACTTCCCTACTTGGGTTTAAGTAGGTGATTTGCTTTCATTTTAGTTATTTTCGTGTCAATTTGGTACATTGCTTCATGCAATTTCAGTGTTTTAGAAGAAGAGGATTCTATGCTTGGTTACAGGATATAATGGTTTAGAAAGAAATTCTGTGGGTTTATCTGCATGGCTTCTGTAGGGAGAATAAATTGTTGGGTCATCTGCTCTATTCTTAAGGTAATGGGAAAGAAACACAGGACTTTCTCAGTTCCTGCTATCCTTTGGTACATTGTTTTTGACAATTCAGTGTTATTGGTATGGAGACTAAATCATATTAGATCGTCTAGAGATTTTGGTTGAACCAACATCTACTAAGCATCTATTTCTTTTGTAAGAAGTGAAAGAGTGGGGATTCATCCCAGGCCTAGAAATAATTGCTCAGTAAGTGCTTTAGTTTATTTAACCTGATCAGTCAGTCAGTTCAGTCGCTCAGTCGTGTCCGACTCTTTGCGACCCTATGGACTGCAGCACGCCAAGCCTCCCTGTCCATCAACAGCTCCTGGAGCCTACTCAAACTCATGTCCATCGAGTCGGTGATGCCATCCAACCATCTCATCCTCTCCCATCCCCTTCTTCTGCCTTCAATCTTTCCCAGCATCAGTGTCATTTCCAATGAGTCAGTTCTTCACGTCAGGTGGCCAAAGTATTAGAGTTTCAGCTTCAGCATCAGTCCTTCTTAAGAACACCCAGGACTGGTCTCCTTTAGGATGGACAGGTTGGATCTCCTTGCAGTCCAAGGGACTCTCAAGAGTCTCCTCCAACCCCGTAGTTCAAAAGCATCAATTCTTCAGCACTCAGCTTTCTTTATAGTCCAACTCATATCCACACATGACCACTGGAAAAACCATAGCTTTGACTAGACGGACCTTTGTTGACAAAGTAATGTCTCTGCTTTTTAATATGCTGTCTAGGTTGGTCATAGCTTTTCTTCCAAGGAGCAAGCGTCTTTTAATTTCATGGCTGCTGTCACCATGATACTGACCCTCATAAAACATAGAGCAGGGCTCTGTAAGAATCCGCTGTGCTTGCTTTCAGAAGTCTAATGCAGTGATGTAAACAAAGCCATAACAATAAATATAAAGCAGTGCCTTCTTGATGTGTGGATGAATGGATAGCTTGGTGGACAGATGAGCTAATGAATGAATGAAGTTGTTAGTGGATGAATGAATTCTTGCCTGAATCCCAGGAAACCTGTCCAGATGCTGCTTAACAGACGTTGGAAAGAAAGTCCCTGCTTTCCCTGCTCATCCTCTGCTCCTGAGCTTTGTGACTCAGGAACAGAAAAAGAGGAGGAGAGAGACAGGGCCTTGCTCTGTGTTCTATCACTGCTGTTATTAATGAAACTTTTCGAGGAATAGCCAGACCATAATGACCCCAAAAGCATCATTCACCGCTGAGTGCTTCAATATTCTGCGGTCATATTTCAGATCTATCGAGAAACAAGGATACAGTAAGTCAACTTATTTTGGGCGCTCACAGCCAGCAATTCTGACTTCAATAAATGATTCATGTCAGGAAAGCATCTAAGTGCATTTGTTTTCTAGTAAGTCTCACTTCAGGTCCATTATGCATGAATCAAGTCAGAGGAATTGCCTGGGCTCATTGACATCCCTCTATAAAAATCAGAGAAATGAGAGATTTAAAATCCAGCCTTTTCAATCACCCACCACCCCATGTGCTTGCTTTCAGAAGTCTAATGCTCCCTACCAGAGCATGAATGTGGGTAACAACACGGTCTCCGAGAATTCGAGGGTCAAGTGTGCTTAACAATGGAAAGGGGCCCGCAGAGAGAAAGAGCCCGTTTGCTAGTGTCTGAGGTGCAGAAGAAAAAGAAGGCCAAGATTTCTTTTCTTTCTTTTTGTTGACTTCCCCTCCTTCAAGTTAGCTCTTCTGAGGCCCCACCTACAGAGAGCTCTGCTGATCACGACAGAGTCAGCAGGGTGCTTCTTCCCAACCCTACTCCCTGGTAAGGACCCAGGGTATGAAGGCCATGTGGACTTCCATAAATCAGAAGCATTCCAGTTGAGGGCGCCTGGCTGAGTGGCCCCATTTCCCGTTTTCTGAGCCATAGAATCAAGAGTGGCTGCAGGTACCTAAGCACCCCCCAGGAGAGCCCCTGCATGTCCTTATGTCTTTGAAGTCTCCCACCACCCGTGTGGGCTCAGTGTGTCCGCCAGATTCTCCTGTTAACAGAGGAGGGAGGTGAGATTTCTAGAGGCCAAGTCACTGAGGTGATATGGACACAAAGATGGACACTCAGGTGTCAGACTCAGCCCCCGGACTCAATCCTGCTGCCCCCACTTCTGCATTCATTTCTTTGATCACTAGTAGAGTCATCGCTTCTGGGTTCCCAAGGAGAGCCCTAGTCTAGTTGTCAGGTCCCAGTGCAGAGTACCTTCCCGGACATTTAATGCCCCTTGACTTGCATTTGCGCCTTTAACTGCCATACATAGCTTCCCATGGGCTTCCCTGGTGGTTCAACAGACAAGAGGCCACCTGCAATGCAGGAGACATGGGTTCGATCCCTAGGTCAGGAAGATTCCCATGGAGAAGGAAATGGCAACTCACTGCAGTATTCTTGCCTGGAGAATCCCGTGGACAGAGGAGCCTGGTGGGTTACAGTCCATGGGGTCCCACGAGTCAGACACGACTTAGCGACTGCACCGTAGCTTCCCATGCCCTCGTGGTGTCGTGACCTGGTCTTCACGCTTCGGCTACTGTTGTCATGTCACATCTGCTTGGCTTTCTGACATGGCCTCTGGTGCTTGGAGCTTCCCTAGAGCTGGCAGTTTGGCCGTGTATCTGAGGCTGGGGGCCTCTGCTGGTAGCAAGCCCTGCTCATGGGCCCATGGGCAGTACTTGAACCTGTGCATGATGATGAAGAGTTACTGCTCCTGGTGGAGCTGGTGACCCAGACAGACCAGGTGGGCTAGGCCAGATGGAGTGGAGGGATTTGGGCCATCTTCTCATCTTTCCTGGAAAACGATGCCAGAGTCTGTGTTGGTTATCTCTGTTTGGTCGCATCCCCACGGTGTCCTGACCTGGCCACCCACAGACCACGTGAGGTTGTGTGTCCATATGGGGGCCTGCTTAAAGGTTAGAGCTTCTCAGTACTAAGGTTAAAGTTGTAACGCTTCCTGCAATACATATTGAACATGAAAACTATAAGTGTAAGGAAATTTCCAACAAAGTTTGGAACTTGCTGTAAGCCTTTATTTCATTTAATTTTTATTTCTATAAATATTTTTACTGACTAATTTATTTGGCTGCACTGGGTCTTAGTTGCAGGATCTTTTAGTTCTGCTGTGGGGGATCTGGTTGCCAGACCAGGAATCAAACCTAGGCCCCCAGCTTTGGGAGCTTGAAGTCTTAGCCAGTGGACCACCAGGGAAGTCTCACAAGTCTTTAATTTTAAAGGCTTTTATTTTTATTGGTTTTCAGTTTATTCTGAAATATTGAAGAACAGCTTTTATGAAAAAAAAAATGTGGGTGCTATGATTTGCTGGGGACCCAAGCCCGTGTCTGTCTGCGGTAGTAGCGAGCTCCAGGTTCACATTGCCCACCCCAATCTGCTCCCTTGCTGATGCAGACGCAGCTTGTATCTGCTTATCCTTTACATAGTCCGTCTGGTCTGGCCAGAGCCGTTCCTCAGCTCTTTACTGTAAGGCTGTCTGAGGTCAGAGAAATAACTGGTTTATTCACAGGGCACCAAAGGGATGAAGGTCTGGGTCTTGTCAATGCCAGTTTTTATTTCTCCTCCACGAGGTTAGAAAAAGGTTCATCTTTACTGTATGTTCAGCTCATTTCTTTTCAATTTATTTTATGGCAGTAGAGTTGATTCACAACGCTGTGTTCGTTTCTACCGCACTGTGAAGTGATTCAGTTATACACACACATACGTGCTTTTTAAAGTTCTTTTCCATTTTGGTTTATCACAGGATGTTGAATCTAGTTCCCTGTGCTGTTCAGGAGGACCTCGTTGTTTATCCATCCTATACAAGAGAGTTTGCATCTGCCAACCCCAAACTCCCAACCCATCCCTTCCCCACCCCCGCCTCCCGGCCCCCTTGGCAATCGCAAGTCTGTTCTCTGCATCTGAGTCTGTCTCTGTTTCCCCGATCAGTTCATCTGTGCCATAGTTTAGCTTCCACACACAAGCGATAGCGTCTGGTATGTGTCTTTCTCTTTCTGACTTCCCTTGGTATGATAATCTCTAGGTACATCCATGTTGTTGCAAATGGCATTATTTCATTGCTTTTTGTGGCTGAGTAGTATTCCATGATGTCAGTTCATTTGAGTTGCTCAGTCACGTCTGACTCTTTGCGACCCCATGTACTGCAGCACGCCAGGCTTCCCTGTCCATCACCAGCTCCCAAGGCTTGCACAAACTCATGTCCACTGAGTTGGTGATGCCATCCAACCATCTCATTCTCTGTCATCCCCTTCTCCTGCCTTCAAACTTTCCCAGCATCAGGGTCTTGTCTAATGAGTCAGTTCTTCACATCAGGTGGCCAAACATTCAAGCTCCAGCATCAGTTGTTTCAATGAATATTCAGGACTGATTTCCTTTAGGATGGACTGGTTGGATCTCCTTGCACTCCAAGGGACTCTGAAAAGTCTTCTCCAACACCACAGTTCAGAAGCATCAATTCTTTGGTCCTCAGCTTTCTTCATGGTCCAACTCTCACATCCATACATGACCACTGGAAAAACCATAGCTTTGACTAGATGGACCTTTGTCAGCAAAGTAACGTCTCTGCTTTTCAGTATGCTCTCTAGGTTTGTCATAGCTTTTCTTCCAAGGAGCAAGGATCTTTTGATTTCATGGCTGCAGTCACCATCTTTACTGATTTTGGAGCCCAAGGAAATAAAGTCTGTCACTGTTTCCATTGTTTCCCCATCTATTTGCCATGAAGTGATGGGACCGGTTGCCATGATCTTAGTTTTTTGAATACTGAGTTTTAAGCCAGCTTTTTCACTCTCCTCTTTCACTCTCATTAAGAGGCTCTTAGTTCCTCTTCACTTTCTGCCTTAAGTATGCTGTCATCTGCATATCTGAGGTTATTGGCACTTCTCCCAGCAATCATGATTCCAACTGTGCTTTATCCAGCCCAGCATTTTGGATGATGTACTCCGCATATAAATTAAATAAACAGGGTGACAGTATTCAGCCTTGACGTACTCCTTTCCCAATTTAGAATCAGTCCGTTGTTCGATGTCCGGTTCTAACTGTTGCTTCTTGACCTGCATACAGATTTCTTAGGAGGCAGGTAAGGTGATCTGGTATTCCCATCTCTTCAAGAATTTTCCACAGTTTGTTGTGATCCACACAGCCGGATTCGATCCCTGGGTTGGGAAGATCCCCTGGAGAAGGAAATGGCAACCCACTCCAGTACTCTTGCCTGGAGAATCCCATGGAGGGAGGAGCCTGGTGGGCTACAGTCCATGGGGTCGCAAAGAGTCGGACACGACTGAGCGACTTCACACTCACATTCACACACGGTCAAAGGCTTTAGCATAGTCAATAAAGCAGAAGTAGATGTTTTTTTTTTTCTGGAACTCTCTTGCTTTTTCAATGATCCAGTGGATGTTGGCAATTTAATCTCTGGTTCCTCTCCCTTTCCTAAATTCAGCTTGAACATCTGGAAGTTCTCGGTTCACGTATTATTGAAGGCTGGCTTGAAGAATTTTGAGCATTACTTTGCTAGTGTGTGAGACGAGTGCAATTGTGCTGTGCGGTAGTTTGAACATTCTTCGGCATTGCCTTTCTTTGGGATTGGAATGAAAACTGACCTTTTCCAGTCCTGTGGCCACTGCTGAGTCTTCCAAATTTGCTGGCATACTGAGTGCAGCACTTTCACAGCATCATCTTTCAGGATTTGAAGTAGCTCAGCTGGAATTCCATCACCTCCACTAGTTTTGTTTGTAGTGATGCTTCCTAAGGGCCACTTGACTTCACACTTCAGGATGTCTGGCTCTAGGAGAGTGATCACACCATTGTGTATCTGGGTAATCAAGATCTTTATGTACAGTTCTTCTGTGTATTCTTGCTACCTCTTCTTGATATCTTCTGCTTCTGTTAGGTCCATATGGTTTCTGTCTTTTATTGTGCCCATCTTTGCATGAAATATACCCTTGGTATCTTCAATTTTCCTGAAGAGATCTCTAGTCTTTTCCATTCTGTTTTCCACTGTTTCTTTGCATTGATCTCTCAGGAAGGCTTTCTTATCTCTCCTTGCTATTCTTTGAAACTGCATTCAGATGGATATATCTTTCCTTTTCTCCTTTGCCTTTCCCTTCTGTTCTTTTCTCAGCTATTTGTAAGGCCTCCTCAGATAGTCATTTTGCCTTCCTTTTCCTTAGGGATGGTTTTGATCACCACTTCCTGTATAGTGTTACAAACCTCTGACCACAGTCTTCAGGCACTCTGTCTATCAGATTTAATCCCTTGAATCTATCTGGCGCTTCCACTGTGTAGAAGGGATCAAATCGTAAGGGATTTGATGTAGGTCATATCTGAATGGTCTAGCGGTTTTCCTTACTTTCTTCAATTTAAGTCTGAGTTTGGCAATAAGGAGCTCAGGGTCTGAGCCACAGTCAGCTCCTGGCCTTGTTTTCCCATTGTATGTATGTACACATCTCTAGCCATCATCTGTTGACAGACATGAGGTGAACAGTGCTTTTGTGAACAGTGCCGCTGTGAGCATAGGGGTGCGCACATCTTTGCAGATTGTAGTTTTCTCTGCCATATGCCCAGGGGTGGGGTTGCTGGCTCAGATAGCAACTCTACCTTCAGTTTTTATGAGGCTCCTCCATGCCGTTTTCCTCGACTCATTTCTTTAACTGAATCTCTGTGGGAACTGACAGGTATCACGCATCACTATGGGCTTCCCAGGGGGTGCGTTGCTGCAGAAATTGCCTGCCAGTGCAGGCGACGTGAGAGATGCGGGTTCGCTCTCTGGGTCGGGAAGGTCCCCCAGAGGAGGGCATGGCAACCCACCTCGGTATTATTTCCTGGAGAATCCCATGGACAGAGGAGCCGGGTGGGCTACAGACCAGAGGGTCCCAAAGAGAAGGACATGACTGAAGCAAGTTAGCACGCATCCATCATCGTGAAGAGAGCCTCAGAACTGACGGCTCTGAAACTACCTTCCTTCGATCAGGAACAGAGACACAATAACTTCATTAAAACTGGTGAATGGACTTCGGTGGGGTCTTACATGCCTACTTTTGGCTCAGAGTCATTCTGGATTGTGTGGATGTCTGAAAAAGAAGTTCAAATGAGGAAAATCTCATGAAAACAAGCAAAAGGAATGACTCTTGAGAGCCAGAAGCAGAAAGTTTAGTAAGAAAAGATGGTAGCTGGTTTGGGCCTGGGGGGCGGGAAGCGGCTGAAGGAGGGGGCGTGTGACCAGCAACCTGGGCACACAGAAGTGCCCTCCGCGGCCTCAGCCAGCTGCTGCACCTCCTACGGCAGCGATCCTGGAGGCGGGATTATTGCCTCCATTAAACAGATGCAGAAATTGAGGCTCAGAGGTGACAAGTTCATTTCCCAAGGTGGCACAGTGGGCGGATGGAGTCGACACCAGCAGCCGCCTGCCAAGGGTCCCCTTGGTCTGGGTTCCTTGGCCCAGCGGCTCTGTCACAGCCGGAGTGGGAGGGAAAGTGGTGGGCAGGGTGGTGAGACCACTGTCCTGACCAGGTTGCCGTGGTGACGGTAGGACTCAGAAGGAGGTGGTTTCTAAACTGAACAAAGCTCTCTATTCTGTGTGTCTGGTGCCAATTGGTGATGCACGTCCCTCACACTCGCTCCCCGGGGGCCCAGAGCTGGTCGCCGGCCATCTCCCCGCCCTTTCTCTCCTTCGGTTTCCATACGTTTTCAGCCTTCACAGGTGTGTGACTGAGCGGACAGCCATCCATGTGGCAGCAGTATGGGTGTGAAGATCACAAGAGTCTGCGTTCAGCCTCCACCCATCCTCCATTTCTGAAAAGCTTTTGTGATTGATTGGCATAGACTCAAGGCAGAAAGGTGGTTGTTTCCCTGCTTGGAAGATTAATTTTCCTCTTCTCATTTCAGTTTTGGGTTTCATGATATGAGAGTTGTATCAAGACTTCATAAAATTTTTTGGAAACTTCCAGGGGTTGAGCATAATTTAGAAATGTGTTTTAGACTGAATGTCTTATAAAGTAGTTCACGCGCTCTTGGTTGTTGGAGACGCAGTTAGGCGCCAGCCCCCTCCAGCTGCCCCGATGCCGCGATGTCAGAGCTCTTGGCTCCCAGGAACAGTGGGAGAGCCAGATGGAGTTTGGAGATGGCAGGCATTCCACCTGGAAGGAAGGTGCGAACGGAGGCTCTGCAGGACTGACTGGTGGGGCAGTGGCTCAGAAACTCTCGATCAGCCCAACTGTTAGACGGGGACCAGGAGCTGAAATATGGAACCAAGTCCGTGAAATAAGGCCAAGTGCATGAGGAATGCAGCTGCCTTGGGCTTCCTGTGTTAAAAGCAGCCTAACCCGAACTGGGGCTTCAGACCTTTACCCCCTATTTGACCTTTGCACGTTACCTAGTCTCACTAAGGGCTTCCCTGGTGGCTCACATGGTAAGGAATCTGCTTACAAAGTAGGAGACCCAGGTTCGATCCCTGGGTCGGGAAGATCCCCTAGAGAAGGGAAAGGCTACCCACTCCAGTATTCTTGCCTGGAGAATTCCATGGACAGAGGAGCCTGTTCGGCTATAGCCCACAAGGTCACAAAGAGTAGGACACGCCTGAGTGACTAACATTGTCTTTCACTAGTCTCACTAAACCTCAGCTTCTTTATCTATAAAATGGGGATAACAATGCCTTCCAGAGTAGGTTTTGGTGACAGTTATTAAGATAATGTGTGTGTAAAACTTTCAGTAGACTAACCCTGCTGCCCTGGTTACTGTTCAGAAGGCCTGAAATTTCACTCCAGATATTTCAGTCTTGTAGATGCCAGAGCTACAAAAGGCCTTAGAGAATGCTTCATTTAATTCCTTTTATCTTTGCTTTTTCTCATGACAAAAAAGTTGCCTAGGTTATCCATTTGGGTTTAGCTGAGCCCTGGTTTCCTTAGATTAGAGTTAAAACTCTTTAGAATTTGTTTTTCTCTTATAAGCTGTTCAGAAACAACTATTAAACTTAGAAACTTCAGTTTTCTGCAGACTTATGTTTTTATTATCCTAAAATTAGATTCTGGAAAGAGACTGAGGGTTATTTATTATCGGATGTAATGAAAAAGTTGAGTATGATTTATAACGTCTCCAGAGTTTGGTTTGTTTTAATGGACTTCATGGAGAGTACAGGAATATTAGACAAAGGACTGATCCATCAAATTTTAAATAAGCTAATTTTATAGAGGCTTCTGCCAGCCCATTAGACAGTGATCATTTTTTAATTGAGGAATATTTTAGTTAGAAATGGTCCTCAAGACAGCTGGATTCAGGGTAGAACACTTTCTCTTCGGTTTTGTTTTGGGCCGTGGGCCAGTGTAACTCCCAGGAATCCAAAAACTAAATTTATCCTTGCTTCTCAGGAGGAAGTGCTGAGTGACTGCCTCAGGCTGCCACAAGTCAGTTCCTGCCCTCTTGGAGATTTTTGCTAAATGTATTTAACCTAAAGTAGAACTTGAGATCTGAAAACTGGATGACGGGAACACCCTACCCCTCACTTCACCTGGGTCGGAATCTGTGTCACTTTCCCGCAGGGCACCCTGTCCCTGGACATTTTCTGCCTTCCAGACTGCAAGTACTGGTCCAAGAACACACCCAGAAAGATAACTGCTGGTGCTGTTTTTAGAGGGTCTCCCCTGATGGCTCAGGCGGTAAAGAATCTGCCTGCAGTGCAGGAGACGCGGGTTCGATCCCTGAGGTGGGAAGATCCTCTGAAGAAGGGAATGGCTACCCACTCCAGTACTCTTGCCTGGAGAATCCCATGGACAGGGGAGCCTGCTGGGCTACAGTCCATGGGGTCACAAAGCGTCGGACACAACTGAGTGACTAACACACACAGTGTTTTTTGAGTTGTAATTATTCTTTCTATATATAATTTGGTGACCTTTATCTCTTGATATCATAACAAAAATGTATCCATGTCGCGTCCGATTCTTTGTGACCCCGTGGACTGCAGCACTCCAGGCCTCCCTGTCCCTCCCTATCTCCTGAAGTTTGCCCAAGTTCATGTCCATTGCATCGGTGATGCCATCCGGCCATCTCATCCTCTGCCGCCCTCTTCTGCGTCTTACTACTACAAACCTATTATACTGTAACGTTCTTCTTTTGACCGTATGGGTTTCCCATAGCTCACTTGATTGTTTCCTCCTGTCAGAAATGTAAGTGGTTTCTATTTTTGGATGCCTCTAAATAATACTGGTGGAATGTCTTGGTGCAGAGAGAATTTTCTGAAAGCTAATTGTATCCTTGAGAGAGGTGGTCAAAGGTGGGTTTACGACCTCAGGTGGTGAAGATGCTGAGCTCGTTCTGTGTGTGCCGCGTTGCTTTCTGAAAGCCGCAGTGGTGGTCCTCACACCGAGAATGGGTCCCGATTTACCTCGTCTCATTTAAAGTGGTGTATTATCCATTTTAGTTTGGAATATAAAAAACAGCATTGTTTCAATTAGCGTTTCTTTGGTTTCTTTTCTGTTTTGTGAACAGCGTTCTGGTGTTTGGGATTAAAAGAGCCTGAATAAGGGGTTAAGATTTCAGTGAAGACACTAGATTGATCCCAGGCATCACAGCAATTCCACTTGGAGTGGTTTCTTTGGAAGGAAGCTTTGGCTTCTTCAGAAACCCTGACCTGGTTTAGTTCTGTCATGTACAGGCACGAAAAAGCCAAACAGCATCTTTAAAAACAAGCTAGTGAGAGAGCTCATCCCGTTTCCAGTTTAGTCTCTTCCTGAGTGTGTCTGAAGTTCATGCGTATTTAATAGTTGCAGAGTATTGACCAGGGCAGAGACTTAAATCTTAACTCGAGCTTAACTCAGGTCCTCCTATTCATTGTCAAACTCGATGCTTCATGCTGAAGCTTGACGTGCATCTTTAGAGAAGGGTGCAGCTTCAGTTCTCTGGTGGCGAGATTCTGAGCTGCTTTTGTAGATTCTTCCACGGATGGCGGGCGGCCAGCAGGTGATGCTGTCTGTAGTCCCACCCCTCGCCCTGCAGGAGTCCCAGGAAGCAAAGCTCTGCTGTGTTTGCACGCCTGTTTCTCTGCGCTGTACAGTTTCAGGGTGGAAATCTGCGTGGGAAACACGAGGCTAATGAAAGCATCCTGCTGGCTGGCACTTCTCCTTATTCTGAAATCCACTTCATCATTCCCATGCTGTGCCAAGACTGCCTAGTTAAGAGGGTACCGTCCACGTGAGTTTTGGTGAACGTATTACTCCCCATTTCAGAGTCACTAGCAATAAAGGACAGGTTAGAGTGAAAACAAACGGGGGAGGGAATGTTCTAACATACTTCACGGAAAATGAAAGAAAACATCAGGATCTAGATATGGAGTGAGAAGGAAAACTGATTTATTATCTCCTTGACTTTCCCGAGGATTCCAAAGCAGTGCATCTTAGCTGCTCCCTCTTTGCCTCTTTTCTCTTCTCTTTGAAGAGGACTATTCGTTTGTTTATTGTATTTCTGGCTGCACCGGGTCTTCGTTGCATTGTGCAGGCTTTCTCTAGTCGCGGCGAGTGGGGGCTTCTCTTCCTTACGGTGCTCAGGCTTCTCATCGCGATGTCTTCTCTTGTTGAGGAGCACAGGCTCTAGGGTGTGTGGGCTTCAGCAGTTATGGCTCCCAGGCTCCCAGGCTTTCTTATACTTGAGCTTTACAGCAACCTCGTGTTGGCGATATTGTTCTGATTTCACAGAGGAGGAAGCCGGGGGCTGTGGAAGTTCAGTAGCAGATGGAGCTGGAAGGTGGCTGAGCCCGGGTTTTTGGCCAGAGCTGCCGGATTCAGATGTTCTGCACAGATCCTTCCCCTCTAGCTGCTGGCCTGTACCACCCTCACCAGGAGTCCAGGCAGTCTCAGATTGCCTGCACATTCCAGAGCTTCTCTGGTTGATGGGTTGGATTTCCACCTTTCCACTCACCTGATGGGTGAGCCCACCTGTAGCCCTTCCTCTTGCCAGCAGGTACCAGCTCCATCACCCTGGGAGTTCTATCCACTGGCTGCATCTAACCATCAGCAGGGATGCTGGGAAATGCACCCATCGGGCTCTGTGCCCTGGAAGGGGGAGGATCTCATCGTAGAAAAGAACAATAAACACCAGGAAGAAAAGAGAAACCACCCATAACCCTTATCACTGAAAATCAGGGGAAATGGTAAAGAACTTTAAAATGCTTTCTCTTTACCTGTTTTTGACACGGGTCAGATCTTTATACCATCCATTCTCAGCGTTAGTTGCCTTGTCGTGTCTGACTCTTTGCAACCCTGGGAATTTAGTCCGCCAGGCTCCTCTGTCCATGAAATTTTCCAGGCAAGAATCCTGGAGTGGGTTGCCATTCCTTTCTCCAGGGGATCTTCCTGACCCAGGGGTGGAACCCGGGTCTCCTGCATTGCGGGCAGATTCTTTACAATCCTCCGCATGCCGCTAAATTGGCAAATTGCAATGGAGAGAAAGCTTGCCTTCAGTGAAGAAGGGTAGGAGGGTCCCCTCCCTCCAGCTCCAAACTGGAATAAGCTTAAGACATACAACACATATTCACCCACTACACACCCCCCACCCCCCGCCCAAGTAATTTAGCCTTGTCTCTCTTTTATTAATGAGCCCTAAGGCTAAAGTCAATTAAACTGTTTTACAAACTCACAGCACTTCTTTTTCTGTTTGTTTTAATAGTAATTTTGTTTATTTACTTTTTATTTTTGGCTGTGCTGGGTCTTTATTGCTGCACAGGCTCTTTTCTGCTTGGGGTGAGCGTGGGTTTACTCTCTTGTGTGTGGGCTTTGCAGTGTGGCGGCTCCTCTTGTCGTGGAGCACAGGCTCAGGGCACTTGGGCTCAGTAGGGGCGTCATGCCAGCTTAGTCACTCCATGGAATGTGAGATCTTCCCAGACTAAGGGTCGAACCTGTGTCTACCTGTCTCCAGGTGGATTCTTAACCACTGGACCACCAGGAAAGTTCTCATAGCATGACTTACCTTACTCTTCATCATAAAATTCCTTCAATACTTTTGTGGGGTTTGCTCCTGAATATAAATCTGAGAATCAACTGAAGTTTACAAAAATCAGTAGCCTCCTTGGAATTTTGGGTGCCATTTACTGTTGGGTTTTTTTGTAGCGTGTAAAGCTGAGATTCAGAAAAGTTAATTCACCTGAGGATACATGACCAGTAAGAAGTATAACAGAGCTTCAAACCTGAAGCCCACAACAGTCTAGGAAAGGAATCAGGGCAGAACCACGCCATCCAAGGTCTGTCTGTCTGTGGCCCCCTCATGCCTTATTCGCGATTCCTAAGCATCACCGACATTGTGTTAGACTCCCTGGTTCCTGCAGGGCTAGCAAGGATTTTACGAAAGGGCATGCTGGTCCTTGGACTTTTATAAAGAAAAATAATCTTACTTTTTCTTCATAATGCCCTACTCTGCCTGGAAACTGAGGAAGGCAGCATTTAATCTCTTGCATTTCCAGTGTCAACTGACTTCCCTTTATAAGCGTTAAATCAACAAAGCGAAGGATTTGTCAAATACTTTCCAAACACTAGGTCCCAGGAACTCGGTGAAGAATCAGACTTCTTCTGGCCCAGGCTGTCTGGGAGCTTTTAGTGGCTAATCCAAGGGCAATGAATAAAGCAGGAGGAAATTCAACCTTGAACAGTAGCTGCTTCCAAACTGTAACCAACGTCCACCACTCCTGTTCATGAGCTCCTGGAAGTCAAGTGCATTGAGAGGGAGCTGGCAGCTAATGTCTGCTCCTTCGAGAGACACTGGGTGTGTCGTAACCAGGTGAAGAGTTTGACAGCTTGGAGGTGTCTCTGGGCCAAGCTGTCTGAAAAAGGTCAAAGGTGGGCTTTTCCAGCCCCTGCGGGGTCCTGGCTTTGTGCCAGAGAGCAGGGCTTCTGGGGAGATGGAGGCCTCAGCTGAGCTGAGCTGAGCTGACTTCAGGGAAGTCAGGCCAACAGTGCTTTCGATTTCCCTCCTCTCAGAAACATACAGGAATCAGAGCCTGCCTTCCAAATAGTCTAAGCAAGGGTAATGTTTTACAGGAAAGCACCTTGTGACTGTCCTTCTGCCCAAGACTGTCCTCAGAACCAGCACAGGGGGGCTTCCTTGGTCTTCCAGTGGTGTAGAATCTGCCTGCCAATGCAGGGGACGGGGGTCAGTCCCCAGTCCGAGAGGATCCCACATGTCTTGGGGCTATGCAAGCCCATGCACCACAATTACTGAGCCTGCACGCTAGAACCCATGCTGTGCAACGAGAAGCCAGCGCAGTGAGAAGCCGGTGGACTGCAACGAGAGCAGCCTCTGCGCACTGCGGTTAGAGAACGCCAAGGCAAAGCAGTGAAGACCCAGTGCAGCCAAAAATTAAAAAAAAAAAAAAAAAACAGCCTAAGAGACCTGGAGGTGAGCCCCACGCCCCCACTCTGTGCGTAGTTTGGAATTGAGAACCTCTCTGAAAGTAGCACTGGTTTTGCCCCGGGCTCATTTCTGGGCTGTTCTGCATAGGGGAGTTCTGAACCCAAGAGAAGCCCCCACCTCACTCCCCCAGGAACAAAACTGCCTGGAGTGCTGGAAGCCAAAGAGCTAGGAGGTCCACCTGAATCTGAAGATTCGTTACTGACTGGCAACTTCAGGCAGATCGCCCAAGCTATGGGGCGTCTCAGTTTCTTACTTCAGAAAATGGGATGATAATACTATTCAGGGGATTCATCTGAGGCTTAAAATGAGATCGTATATGTGATACTGTCTGATGGATTTTGGGGAGAAGTGTTATTGGTGAAGAGTGTAATGAAGTCTAGGCTCTCCCGGCTCTTACTTTTAGAAAGTCATCTGTAATCTCGGCGCTTCTTGGGTGGTTGGCAGTCATGTCCTGGTTCCAGGAGGAGCGAGTCTGATGTGGGTGATGTTCTCAGCTGTCCTCAACTTATTTTTTCCCTGTCAGGGTATTTCAACCTCCTGTCTTTGGGTGTTCCTCAAAGGCTTTATTCGCTTCAGTTCACTTCAGTTCAGTTGTTGAGTTGTGTCTGACTCTTAGCGACCCCATGAACCGCAGTACGCCAGGCTTCCCTGTCCATCACCAACTCCCAGAGTCCCCCAAACTCATGTCCATCGAGTCGGTGATGCCATCCAACCATCTCATCCTCTGTCATCCCCTTCTCCTCCTGCCCTCAATCCCTCCCAGCATCAGGGTCTTTTCCAATGAGTCAGCTCTTCGCATGAGGTGGCCAAAGTACTGGAGCTTCAGCTTCAACATCAGTCCTTCCAATGAACACCCAGGACTGATCTGCTTTAGGATGGACTGGTTGGATCTCCTTGCAGTCCAAGGGACTCTCAAGAGTCTTCTCCAACACCACAGTTCAAAAGCATCAATTCTTCGGCGCTCAGCTTTCTTTATAGTCCAACTCTCACATCCATACATGACCACTGGAAAAACCATAGCCTTGACTAGATGGAACATTATGTAAAGTAATGTCTCTGCTTTTTAGTATGGTGTCTAGGTGGGTCATAACTTTACCTGGACAGTTATTTCATTTTGCTCTTCAGGGGTTGGAGACTGATCACAGGACTGTGAGTCTGGCTGTTGTGCATGTTTTGAGTTTCTGTTCGGTTTTAGAACTCTTAAGCGTGGGTGTGTGTATGTGTGTGTGTGCACATCAGGAGTGCGGTAGGGTGGTTCTCTTGCCTTCCTATTTGGTTATTTGTATTTATCGACATCCCAAAGGTAATCTCTGTTTAACCTTCATTAAGTCATTCCACAGATGCATATATATTTGTATATCTCGTAATTTTTAAGTTGATATGTTGTATTTCTTTTTTATTCAATTCAAGAAATTATTTTTCTTTTTTCCTTTTTTTTTTGGCTGTTTGGCATAAGGGATCTTAATTCCCTGACCAGGGATCTAACCTGCTCCCCTTGCGGTGGAAGCTCAAGGTCTTAAACAATGGACCACCAGTGAAAGTGAAAGTCACTCAGTCGTGTCCAATTCTTTGCTATCCCATAGACTATACAGTCCATGGAATTCTCCAGGCCAGAATACCGGAGTGGGTAGCCTTTCCCTTCTCCAGGGGATCTTCCCCACCAGGGATTGAACCCAGGTCTCCTGCATTGCAGGCATATTCTTTACCAGCTGAGCCACCAGGGAAGCCCAAGAATATTGGAGTGGGTAGCCTATCCCTTCTCCAGCAGATCTTCCCGACCCAGGAATCAAACTGGGGTCTCCTGCATTGCAGGCAGATTCTTTACCAACTGAGCTATCAGGGAAGCCCCATGGACCACCAGAGACGTCCCTTTATGTATTTTTAAAATTAAGCTCCAGTTCTGTGCCAGTGACTGCTCCGAGGGCCGGAAAGACAGTGACGATCTTCAGGACAGTTGTGTCCCCTGGGGAAGGGACAGTCCAGGGTCAGAAGGCCAACAGTTGAACTAGTAACACCGTAACTGCAGGGGGTGCCACCCGCCCCACCCCCACCCCTAGCACCACCCCAGGAGTGGCGCCCACTTTCCCCAGGGCAGACGTGCATGCAGGGAGGTCTCACCAGAAGAAGGGATGTTTGGGCTGAGATCTGGAGATGAGGAGTGGAGGGAAGGGGAGTCTCTGGGGGGCAGTGTTCAGGGGGGCAGGAAGTCCTGGAGATGCAGACTCTGGTCCTCAAGTTCTCCTTGGTGATGGGTGCTGCTGCTCAACTTCTCTGGACCTCATTTCCTTCTCTGTAACAATAGTACCTGCCTAACAGGTGTTAGGATAACCAGAGGAACTATTCTTTTTAAGACTGATGCTGGGAAAGATTGAAGGCAGGAGGAGGAAGGGATGACAGAGGATGAGATGGTTGGATAGCATCACCGACTCAATGGACCTGAATCTGAGCAAACTCCAGGAGTTGGTGATGGACGGGGAAGCCTGGCGGGCTGCAGTCCATGGGATCGCAAAGAGTCGGACACGACTAAGCGACTCAACAACAACAATATTCTTTTAAAGGGTTGAAACTGTGCCTGAGGTAAAGGAAGTACTATATAAATGTTTGCAAAATAAAAAAGAAATCCACGCCTGTACAGTGTAATCTTGAGAGTGTATTTGTCTTCTGAGTGTTTTTCCCCCCTGCCTCTAAGAGCGCAGTAATATTTTTTCTAACGTTTGGCCTCGGTGTGTGTTTCAGGCGCTTTCCTGAGTCCCAGCCTCGCGCCCCGCTGGCAGTGTTCTGCGGTGGGTGTTCGCTGTTTGGGCGAGGAGCACGCCCCCAGCATGGACCTCGTCGCCTTGCTGAAGTCTCACTTCCTCTGCCACCTCATCTTCTGCTACGTATTCATTGCCTCGGGGCTCATCATCAATACCATTCAGCTCTGCACGCTCCTTCTCTGGCCGGTGAACAAGCAGCTCTTCCGGAAGATCAACTGCCGGCTGTCCTACTGCGTCTCCAGCCGTAAGAGGCTTCCCTTCTGCTCTCTGTTTGCATGGGCGTTACTGTTAGGACTTTCTATGCAGGTTACTAGGCTTGCAGTGTATGCTTAGATATGTTGTTTGTTTGTTTCTGTTTGTTTGAGTTTTTGACAAAATGAAAAATGTCTATTTTTGTCCTCATTCTCAAGCTATTTTTTTAAATGAGCAATGCCAGCAGCACCGCCAGATGCCAGAATTCAACAGACAAGGAGGGCTCTGCTATGAAAAGCAAATAAGCATTTTGTCTCTGTTTCTTTAGGTTTCCTCCTCGGAAACAATCATTGTTCGTTGTTCAGTCACTCAGTTGTGTCCCACTCTTTGCAACCCCATGGACTGCAGCACGCCAGGCTTCCCTGTCCATCACCATTTCCCGGAGTCTGCTCAAATTCATGTCAACTGAGTCGATGATACTGACCAACCATCTCATCCTCTGTCATCCCCTTCTCCTGCCCTCAATCTTTCCCAGCATCAGGGTCTTTTCCAATGAGTTAGTGTCAGTGATTTCTTAGTTATCCTTACAGAAATAGCATATATGTGTGCATATATAGGTTATTTCTATAAGGGAAGACATGTATGTATGGCTCTTACGTTTGTACATGTAAGCAGGTGGGTCTGTATATGTATAGATACGTAAGACATACACATAGCTCAGATCATGAACTCCTTATTGCCCAATTCAGACTTAAATTGAAGAAAACAGGGAAAAACCAATAGACCATTCAGGTATGACCTAAATCAAATCCCTTATGATTATACAGTGGAAGTGAGAAATAGATTTAAGGGACTAGATCTGATAGACAGAGTGCCTGATGAACTATGGATGGAGGTTTGTGACGTTGTACACAAGACAGGGAGCAAGACCATCCCCAAGAAAAAGAAATGCAGAAAAGCAAAATGGCTGTCTGAGGAGACCTTGCAAATAGCTGTGAAAAGAAGGGAAGTGAAAAGCAAAGAAGGAAAGGAAAGATATAAGCATCTGAATGCAGAGTTCCAAAGAATAGCAAGGAGAGACAAGAAAGCCTTCCTCAGTGATCAGTGTGAAGAAACAGAGGAAAACAATAGAATGGGAAAGACTAGAGATCTCTTCAAGAAAATTAGAGATACCAAGGGAACATTTCATGCAAAGATGGGCTTGATAAAGGACAGAAATGGTATGGACCTAACAGAAGCAGAAGATATTAAGAAGAGGTGGCAAGAATACACAGAAGAAATGTACAAAAAAGAGCTTCATGACCCAGATAATCACGATGGTGTGATCACTCTCCTAAAGCCAGACATCCTGGAATGTGAAGTCAAGTGGGCCTTAGGAAGCATCACTATGAGCAAAGCTAGTGGAGGGGATGGAATTCCAGTGGAGCTATTTCAAATCCTAAAAGATGATGCTGTGAAAGTGCTGCACTCAGTATGTCAGCACATTTGGAAAACTCAGCAGTGGCCACAGGACTGGAAAATGTCAGTTTTCATTCCAATCCCAAAGAAAGGCAATGCCAAAGAATGCTCAAACTACCGCACAATTGCATTCATCTCACACGCTAGTAAAGTAATGCTCAAAATTCTCCAAGCCAGGCTTCAGCAGTATGTGAACCATGAACTTCTAGATGTTCAAGCTGATTTTAGAAAAGGCAGAGGAACCAGCGATCAAATTGCCAACATCTGCTGGATCATGGAAAAAGCAAGAGAGTTCCAGAAAAACATCTATTTCTGCTTTATTGACTATGCCAAAGCCTTTGACTGTGTGGATCACAATAAACTGTGGAAAATTCTTCAAGAGATGGGAATCCTAGACCACCTGACCGGCCTCTTGAGAAATCTGTATGCAGGTCAGGAAGCAACACTTAGAACTGGACATGGAACAACAGCCTGGTTCCAAATAGGGAAAGGAGTACATCAAGGCTGTATATTGTCACCCTGCTTATTCAACTTATATGCAGAGTACATCATGAGAAACGCTGGGCTGGAAGAAGCACAAGCTGAAATCAAGATGCTGGGAGAAATATCAATAACCTCAGATATGCATATGACACTACCCGTATGGCAGAAAGTGAAGAAGAACTAAAGAGCCTCTTGATGAAAGTGAAAGAGCAGAGTAAAAATGTTGGCTTAAAGCTCAACATTCAGAAAACTAAGATCATGGCATCTGGCCCCATCACTTTATGGCAAATAAATAGATGGGGAAACAGTAGAAACAGTGGCTGACTTTATTTTTGGGGGCTCCAAAATCACTGCAGATGGTGATTGCCACCATGAAATTAAAAGACGCTTGCTCCTGGGAAGGAAAGTTATGGCCAACCTAGACAGCATATTAAAAAGCAGAGACATTACTTTGCCAACTAAGGTCCGTCTAGTCAAGGCTATGGTTTTTCCAGTAGTCATGTATGGATGTGAGAGTTGGACTATAAAGAAAGCTGAGCACAGAAGAATTGATGCTTTTGAACTGTGGTGTTGGAGAAGACTCTTGAGAGTCCCTTGGACTGCAAGGAGATCCAACCAGTCCATCCTAAAGCAGATCAGTCCTGAATATTCATTGGAAGGACTGATATTGAAGCTGAACCTCCAATACTTTGGTCACCTGATATGAAGAGCTGACTCATTAGAAACGACCCTGATGCTGGGAAAGATTGAAGGCAGGAGGAGAAGGAGACAACAGAGGATGAAATGGTTGGATGGCATCACCAACTCAATGGACATGAGTTTGAGTAAACTCCTGGAATTGGTGATAGACAGGGAAGCCTAGCATGCTGCAGTCCATGAGGTCGCAGAGAGTTGGACACGACTCTGAGCGACTGAACTGAACTGAACTGAACTGAACACATACTTTTTAAAACCAAATGCTGGTATAATATATTGTTCATCCTTCTTGGTTCTTTTCTTTAACTTTTTGAGATAATTGGTGCTCATATGATCGTAAGAAACAATACAGATAGATCCCATTCACCCTTCAGCCAGTTTTCCCCAATGTTGCCGTCTTGCACGTCTACAGTGTACCATGCTTATAAGAAAACTGACATTGACACAGTGCACCAACCTTATTTGGATTTCCCCAGTTTTATGTACATTCATGTCTGTGTGTGTGTGTGTGATTACACTAGACTATTTTAAACATGACTCATTCAACTCGCCAGAATTTCAAAAATGAAAATAATACAAGGTGAATCTGGGGATGTCTAAAGATGAGTTTGGTGTTGATTGACCAGAAATCTATACCTGTTCTCAATAGCACAAAATGCTGTGTGTATCATTTCCAATTACATATATGATTATGAATATATTTTTTAATGAACTTTTTCAAATGAAGCAATTAAAAAAATCTCAGCTGCCTTCGATTATGCCAAAAATTTCAAAATTATGGATATCGCTTTGGATCTGTTTCAACGAAGCAATCAGATTTTAATTTGAATCAAAATAATACAAGCTGCATACAGTTACCCAGATGGATTACTACTGATTCAGTGAGCTATTTTTGAAACTTCAAGATACGATCTTATGAGGAAAAGAATAATAGCTGCATCCTCATTTGTAACGTTGCGCTGACTCAGAACTGGCAGATATGTCTGCCACTATTTCTAATGTGGCATGTGAACTAGAGCTACTGTGTCTTGGGTTGGAATATTTTATATAAATGTCTTGAGCATGTTCATAAGATCCATAAAGTCACAGTTGCAAAAAATGTATCTTTAATCCTCCTGTCTGTAGCCCATTGGTTGGGCCACCCACTCAGTGCAGTCATGCAAATTTGTTAGTCATGCATTTTACTCCGATACTGTTTATAGTATTGAAGCACTTACCGTGGTTCAGAAAAGGGAACAACCTTTCAAGGCTGGACAGAGGCAGCAGGAGTGGTCAGAAACTGATTTGTAACTTTTTGAAGAAAAGAGTTTGCATAATCAAGAGAAGGAGATAATTGCTTCAGATTTACTTTATAATTTTAAATGTCTTTTTCCATTTAAGTGTCTATTTAACAAAACTTGTTTAACAAACAATGTTAATTGCACTTGTCATTGAAGCCTGCATTTATATGATTTGCACACACATACAGAGATTCCAAAATCCGTCAGTTTGCGATTGGGAATCACGTGTATTTGCACTGTTGTGACCTCTGTTGAAATCTCAGGTGGATGCTTAAGGACTGAATTTTCATCTGGAGTTGAGAAATAGGAGATAGGCTTTGGAACGAGAGTTCCTAAGAGTCTCTGCTTTGCTTTTGGGAGGTAGCGGAGACATGCCAAGTCAATATTCTTTATAAAACATTCATTATTTATTTAATTTATGTGTTTGGCTGCGCTGGGCGGGTCTTAGATGCAGCACGTGAGATCTTCTGATGGAGATTAAGATGGGGAGCACATTCAGAAGGCAAGGTGGATTTCTCAACATGACAAATAATTATTTAGCATGATTCCAAATGAAACGTAACCATCCAAGACCACTGGTGTTTCCTCACCCAGGGTGCCGTGAATGGCCAACAGTCTAATTTCACAACAGGGTCAGAAGTACATGGCCAGGTCCCTCCCATCCCAGGATATCCCCCCATGCTGTTTGCCTGCTGTCCCAGAGGAGAGCTCCCACGGGTTTGGATTGAGCAGATACAGAAGTCACCTGAAAAGGGAAGGGGGCCCTCTCTCTGGAGGAGCAGGTCTAGCTTTTGGGAAGGGAGAGTGTGGTGGCGGTAGGAGAGGGTGATGCCTCCTGGACTGGGGTGAGGAATCCCACCCCCCGCCCCCCGTCTTCTCCAGCATCTCCATTCCTGGTACCCCAGCATGTCTTAGATATAAAGCTGTTCTCTCTCTCTCTCTGAACTTGTCCTCTGTAGTTGACAGATCCTTGGAGTGTTTTGCAGCAACAACCAAAGACGTGTAAGAGAGAGCCTGTTTGGGAAGCCTCATCAGAGGCTATAGTTCGTGGGCTATTGAACAGCTCAGAATAGAGGTGATCAGGCCCTCTCTGTTTGCTGTCAACTCTCCTCTCAGGTTAGGATGAATCATCCTCTCCAGGTGATTAGCGAATCACTCTAAAGCTTAGAAAATCAGCCGCATTCACCGTTCTCACAGCTGACTTCTTAAAGAAAAACAGCAGATAAATTGTTTCCTAGACATTCAAGACCCCTCCGTTACCTGCTCGCTTTTTACTAATGCAGCTGCATCTGTATGCGTCTTTTTTTTTTTTTTTTTAATGTTTGTCAAGAGTTTGGTGGTGCACTAGGTGAGTCCAAAGTAGTCACCAGTTGTGGCATGCGAAAGGCCACTGACGTAAGTGACAAATAGAGTCGGTTTCCAGCATGCCACACGGGCAGAGAATCTTAGTCTAGTGGCCAGGGCTGCCATGAGGAGCAACAGTTTAAGAGTTTGTTTGACTTGGATGGCTGCTTTGGGAGGGCTGTTTCAGTTCCTTTTCCCCTAGCTTTGTAGGCCCCTAAGCCTGAGAGGCTGAGATAGACTGGCTTAGCATACTGAATGGTGGGGGTTGTGGGTGGGGTATGGAGCCGACCTCTGCAAGGTGAGGAGACGGAAGGAAGTTACAAGAAGCGGGCTGCCACACAGAACTGTATATTACCTTCCCCTGTACAGAATGTGCCCTTTAGTCTCTAGGGAAAGGTGGCCAAGACCAGCTGGCTCGCTTTCCTTCCCCCCTTGACTCTGTGTGTTTTAAAAAAAGGAGAGAAGAATTAGGAGAACCTATTAATGGCAGAGGTTTTAAAAGGGGTGGGAGGGGGGGACGGGGAGAGTGGAGGATGACAGCTGACCTTAATGTTCCATGAAGGGCTGGAGACACAGAACTGCCATCGAGACACCCCACCCACACACCAGCCCCAGTGCCTGGCTTCAAATTCCATGCTGTAGCTCCCCTCCTCTGTGCCTTGAGCCTGTCTCTTACTTTTTCTGGAGCGTGATGCTCCTGGATTTCACAGCCGTTCGATGCACGACTCCGCTAGGTGCCTCTGACTGCCAAGGGCTGATGACGCTGAGGAGGGGTCAGGGTCTGGGGTGCAGAGATGAAGCAAGAATATCCTGCCCTCCTGCTTGTAGGCTGTCGCCTTGGGTGAGCCCCACAAACCCTCTGAGTTCAGCAGCAGGATGGATCACAGTGGCTGGTCAAAGAAACAGAATGACATGCTGCGTATGAAAGTGCTTCGTGAGCTGTTTAACGCACATCAGTTTAGGATGAAAACTGAAATTTGTGTTGGCGGAGGGAAGCAGAATTGCAGAGGAGAGGGTGGAGGGGGGACAGGTAAGGCTATCTTCTTTCTTCTCATAATGGCAGTTTACTTGGTTGGGTACTTTCAAAAAATGAACTACATTTGAATTAAGGGGAGGGAGTGGAATTGACCAAATTCCAATATTTTTCTAATAAAGAGTTTGGGTGTTTTCTTTTTCTTTTTGCACTTGGGAAGATGGTTACCTCTCTTCTTTGCATCTCCCTTCTGCGTTCCCACCCCCTCTCCTTGAAGGGTATTGGCTGGTTGATTTGCAGCAGACGGTGGCTGAGCATGAGGAGAGACGCAAGCTCTGTTTCTCCAACTATAACACTGCTCAGAGTTCCTTCCTAGTTAACAATAGTGGACCCCAGTATGTAGCAGTCCCTTCCCAGCTGTGACCTGAGGGCGGGGCTCAGTATCTCAGATGGATAGGCGCCCTCCCCGGAACCCTGGGGGGAACCAGGCTTCACTGAAGATGCTTCCTTGTCCCACTTTTAGGGTGACGTCCCTCTTGTGGGGTGATGAACCTCGGGTTCTTGGGGCTGTTCCCCCACTGCAACAACTTTGGTCATACGATCAGTCTGATTCTCCTGGGTGCCAGGCTGGTCCCTGGAGCCGGTCTGGTGTGCTTTATTTTTTCTTGTTAAAATAATTTAATTTATTTGTTTTTGGCTGTTCTGGGTCTTCGTTGCTGCGTGGTCTCTTCTCGCTGCGCTGAGCGGGGGCTGCTATCTAGTTGTGGTGGAGGGCTTCTCATCAAGGTGGCCTCTCTTGTTGCAGAGCACGAGTTCTTAGCTGCAACTCACAGGCTTTCGAGCCCTGGATCAAAACCTGTGGCACGCGGGCTTAGTCGGTCTGCAGCGTGTGGGATCTTCCTGGACCAGGGACCGAACCTGTGTCTCCTGCATTGGCAGGCAGATTCTTTACCACCGAGCCACCAAGGAAGCCTTAATTTTTTCCTTTTTAAAAAAAGTTTGCTGCTTTTAGGCCCCACTGTTCAGCCTATGGGATTAGCTCCCCAAACCAGGGATCAGACCTGTGCCCTCCGGATTGTGAGTGTGGCGTCTTAACCACTGGACCACCAGGCAAGTACCTGGCCCAGTTCGCTTTAACACAGTGCCATCACCCATACTGTGAACTTGGCTGTTTTCCTTTCTTTTGTCTCTCCCTAGAATTGAAGAACCTGCCTCCTACCACAGCCCCTCCTGAATCAGGATAAGAATTGTTTTTTTAAAATGTCTTGGTTTGAGTTCCAGATTCTTGGGCACATCTTAGTTTCCTTGCTTTGAGATGAGTTGGTGGGGGTGTAGCTGGGAGCAGCAGCTGTTAGGGGGCAGAGGGACCAGGGCCAGGGATGGGAGGGGGATGGGGGGGAGGGGCAGGACAGGAAGGAGGTGCTCCAGATGAGCGAACACGCCCAGGAGCCCCCCACGATCTGTTCCTGGATTTCCTCTAGACGGGAGTTGTTACTGATCCTTTTGGTAGGAGATTTCTTGGAGGCACGTGGATCCCTAGGAGCAGGCCCTGGGGAAGTGGTACTCCCCTTTGACCCAGTGGGTATTTATAGCATCAGGGTGGATCCTGGGGGCAGGGTGGGGTAGGATCATAGCCGGAGATCTTGAGGCAGAGTGGGGGGCTGTCTAAGGGAAGGAGGGTCAGCCCCCTGAGGTTTCTATTTCTGAGTAAGGCCAGGAGAAGCAGGGCTTAGACACATTCCTGTGTGTGTCATGAGGCGGGGGCCACAATTGGGTGCCCCCCCACCCCGTCTTACATGAGAGAACAGGGCCAGACTGGAGTGTCTTTGATAAAAGGTGATCCATCAAAGAGAGGGTGCTGTGGCATTTTCCACGGTGACCTTGGGAGAAATAACACGTGCTATTCACTTGGCAGCTGGCTTGCTCCATGTCTCTTCCCAGCCTGATGAATGGCAGGACTGCCCCGCTTATTTTCGTCCAAGCGGTTTCTTCACTCTTTCCCGTCCGGAGCAGGTTTGGCTCTTTCACTTGGGGCAATAGTTTATCACCTGCAAGATGTCAGGAAAGGTCTTTGCTATGTTGGCCCCAGAGCCCAGGTCCTGACCCTTCCCGTCGCTGATTCTGCTGAACCGTGGACTCCTGCTGACTCTGTGGTTCTGACCCAGAGGTGAAGGGCTCTCCCTGGGCCGAGCAGAGGGCACTCGGATTCCTCTCCCGGGACAGTCCTTTGCTCGCTTCACTCTCTCTCCTGTGCTCGTACCATTTCCTTCTCCTGTCTGTGTCGGTCTCCACGCCCTCACGGCTCTCACAAGCAAGCTCCGCGTCATCTGGGGTTATAGCTCTGACGGCCGGGCCTGGGAAGTTCGGCAGCTTCTACAGGCGCCAGCTAGTCCGTGCCCTCAGGGGCTGATGAAGAGCCCAGAAGAGTGTGTGTGTATCTCCCTGGAGACCCCAGGCCTTGGCAGCGGTCTCCGTAACTGAAATAAGAGGCCACCGCATCAAGCAGCAGAGATCTTGCTCTAAGTGGTTTCCTGGTGATTCATTCAGCAAACATTGAGCACCTGCTGTGTGCCGGGCGCTGTGCTGGGTACTAGGCACCTGGTGGTGAGAAAGACAGCTACGAGCCTGCCCCCAGGGAGCTTGCGGTCTGCTTGTCTGAAAGTCTCATAATCATTTCATGCAAGGGCACCTTGGCTAAGTCGTTGTGAGGAACAAACCCAGACCATCCTGTTTGCCCCATGTTTGGGCAAAACGGACCTTGATTCCTTCTGTCCTCACTTTGAGGCTTTTCGAGTAGCACAGCAACCAACCAACCAACCAAATGAAGGAAAAACCATACCTGGTTAGCAACTCAGCATTCTGAACGGAAGTAGCAGACATAATCCAGAAATGGACTTAAGGTAGATCTTATTTACAGTGTGTTATAGAGTCAAAGAGCTCGCGTGTCTGCACTTAAATGGCGCCAGAATAACAGGTAGGAGAAAAAGAAGAGAATCAGTGTGTATAAGCTAAGCGGGGTCAGGCTTCTCAGTTCTGCTGTTTTATTCCGTAGACTTCCAGCCAGCCAACACTTAGCGGGCACTTGCTGTTCTAACCGGAGAAGGCAATGGCACCCCACTCCAGTACTCTTGCCCGGAAAATCCCATGGGCAGAGGAGCCTGGAAGGCTGCAGTCCATGAGGTTGCAAAGAGTCAGACATGACTGAGCAACTTCACTTTCACTTTTCACTTCCATGCATCGGAGAAGGAAATGGCAACCCACTCCAGTGTTTTTGCCTGGAGAATCCCAGGGAAGGCGGAGCCTGGTGGGCTGCCGACTATGGGGTTGCACAGAGTCGGACATGACTGAAGCGACTTAGCAGCAGCAGCAGCAGCCGTTCTAACTCCTGTTTTGAGTTCTAGGCACAGAGAGGTTAAGCAAGTTGCCCAGGGTCACACAGGAAGTGGAGGAGCTGAGACTGGGGCCATCTGAGCGCAAACCTCTCTGCAGCACCACTCAGCATGGCCTGGTGGTGGAGGAGCCAGGCTCCAGGGTGGAGGAGCCAGGCTCCGGAGTAGAGGCCTCGTATCCACTGGTGATTGTAGTAGGTGACGTTCCACAGGGCGATGGAGATTGTGAAGTCATGACACATAGCTATTTCCATTGCTGATCCGTGTAATCATTGCAGTCTGTGGTGTGCAGTGTGTGTTAGGCCTCACACTAGACCTTTCATGTCCTTACCTTGTTTAAACACATAGCCACCCTGAATAGGCAGTCTCCCATTACACGCCAAGTGAAAGTCACTCAGTTGTGTCCGACTCTTTGTGACCCCATGGACTATACAGTCCATGGAATTCTCCAGGCCAAAATACTGAAGAGGGTAACCTTTCCCCTCTCCAGGAGATCTTCCCAACCCAGGGATTGAGCCCGGGTCTGCTGCATTGCAGGCGGATTCTTTACCAATTGAGCTATCAGGGATGCCCTGTCATGCCAACCCACTCGGGAAATCTTGCCTGGAGAATCCCATGGACAGAAGAGCCTGGTGGGCTACAGTCCCTGGGGCTGCAAAGAGTCGGACACGACTGAGCGACTGAGCAGAGAGAGGCCATTTCATGGATCAGTGGTCTGAGGCTCAGAGAGGTCAGGTGACTTGTCTGAGGTCACACAGGAAGTCAGAGAGCTGAGATTCCCAAATCTGTTCTCCCACTACCTTTTTAGAAATGCATCTTTGGCTGCACTGGCTCTTTGTTTCTCTAGTTGCGGCGGGCGGGGCTGCTCCCCAGCCGCGGCGCTCCAGCTTCTCTGGCTGCTGAGCAAGGGCTCTGGAGCCCGTGGGCTTCGGCAGTGGTGGTGCCTGGGTTCCTGGATTCCACAGCATGTGGAATCTTCCCAGACCAAAGATCGAACCCAAGTTCCCTGCCTTGGCAGGTCGATTCTTAACCACCGGCCCACCAGGGAAGTCCCAGTTTTCTCCTACATTTTGAAAAACAAAGAAAACTGTGCGTAAGAGTTTTTATTTTATCACCCACGGTTGCTGTGAAGCAAATGTCTGTTTGGATCAGCCCTGCGCATGTCCACGCCCTGTCTCAGCCCCAGGGGGCTGTGCAGGGTGTCTGTCACTTCCTTAACAAGCGTGTATTTGGGTTCATCCTGGGGATCTGATCCTGGGCCAGCACCTGGAGCTCAGAGGTGAAAGGGATGTAGCCGCTGCCTTCAGAGGGGTCCAGGCTATTGGGGAAAGCATGTGAGCCAGCCACCACAGAGCAGCCAGACTGAGGCCAGGCTAGAGGCACGCAGGGAACGTGGAGCAAGTCCATCCTGGGGAGGGATGGAGGCTGGTCCACCAAAGCAGCATCCTATCAGGAGTTACTGAATGAGTGGGAGGTGTGATATGTTGGGAAGAAGGGGAAAGGTGGTCTGGGCTGAGGAAAAAGCATATTCCAGCATCGCCTAGGGGCAGCACTGGTTTATCTGCACCGGTTTGTTCAGGGAGCCGGTTTGTTCAGCTGTGGGACCTACCACGTGTCATCACGACCTTGCTGAGTCAGGAGGCGGGAGCCGGGTGCCCTCCACCCAGGGCCTGGAGGACACTGGTGTCCAGTGGTGCCCAGCATGGCTTGGTCCACGGATGCACCCACATAGCCATCTCCAGAAATTCCAAGCCTTGTAAACCATCCATTTCCTTCAAGGTTTATTTTTGTCTTACCCTGAGCAGCTCTGTTTGAAATGTGCCTTGAGAAGCTGTTAATTTTTTTTTTTTAAAGATCTGTTCACACATAATCTTTTATAGGAAGATACCCAGCTGGGTCATTATTTCCTTGAACCATGTTGCACCCTAAGTATGATATTATGTAAAAATAGCATGAGGCAAAACGGTGCCATGTAATACCAATTTTATAAATACAGACTATAAGTTGATCGGAGTGCTGCTTTAAGGCATTAGAATTAAAGATGAGTTTTTAAAATTGCCTTTATAGCATGTATTTTATTAACTGGGGGGGGGGGAACCCCAAACAAAATAAAAGCCCAGACAACAAAAAGAATTAGCTAGGAAAGGGGTTAGAAAAGAGGAATATAAGATGGGCCCTTCGTGCAGTGTATGTGTGAGTGTTTGTGTATTTGTGGGAAAGCCTCCTGCGTGCTGGCAGGGGCTCCCCATTCCTGGGCCCAGGAGTGATGTGATGTTCAGGCCTCGCCCCAGGACCTTCATAGAGTGTATTCAACTCATCACCGCAGTGACTGAGGACAGTGGAGGCGAGAGAAAGTGCCTAGAGCTGCGTCCCTGGGTCCCCAGGGTCCCCCCCGCCCCAGAAGACATACACATTCTTACCCTCCACCTGTCAACAGGGTTTTATTCAGAAGCAGAGTCTTTGCTCATCGTCAAATTGAGATGCGGTCCTGTGGGTGGGCCTCAGTCCTCTGTGGCTAACGGCTGTATCTTTGTAAAAGGGGAGACCACGAAAGCAGATCAAACCAGTCCATCCTAAAGGGAATCAACCCTGAATATTCACTCGAAGGACTGATGTTGAAGCTGAAGCTCCAATACTTGGGCCGCCTGATGTTGCCAGGGTCCAGCCCTGGTGGATCCAGGGTGATTCGAAGGGGAGACGGAATCGGCGTCGTAGGAAAAAACTTATTTAATTACAGATATATAGAGAGATTAGAAACAGATAGTGTAGTAGGAAATATTAGTGGAGAAAAAGAGGCCGAATAACTTGGTTTACGTGGAATACCAATCACCACCTACGTAGGCCACCGGCGTCTTTCCGTTCTCCCGAAGGAGAGGAGGCACTGAGACCTCCCCGGTCCGATCTTAGAAGCCCAGGCAGAATTAGCAGGCTTGGTTAGTACCCATGTTCCAGATGGGGATTCAGCCAGAAAAACGGGGAGCAAGAAAGAAATGACACAGGGGAATCAGTCTTTCCAGAAACTGATCCAATTTCTTTATTTTTCAGGTTTGCTTATATACTTTTTGTTATACATAGGGATGAATACAGAGTCACACGGGGGTCAGCAGACCTGACCCTTGTCACAATCAGGTGCTTCATATAAAATTATACAAAGGTCTTATGGGTTTTACATCATCTTCTGGCCATGAGGCTTGCTGACATTTTATGGCCCTTTCTGATAAAGGTTAGTCAACCAGAAAACTTATTTTTTCCAGGGATGATTTTTTCTTAAACCAAGTGCCACCCTCCAAATAAAGTTGCATTCCTATAGGGTGAGGGTGTAGTGGGTTACAATCAAGAAAGGAATTTACTTAGCCTAAGGTTTAACATGATTGATCTTAAAGGTTAATACTTATTTCTCCTCTATTCATTATAAGGGTAGGGAATATGGAGATTTAGCAACAAATATTGGCTCAACAAATGAAAACCCTTCACTAATATAATTTCTAATCAACCCACTATACTATATTAATAATTTTCTAACTTCTCAAAAGGGTCTGTATTTAGAAAGTTTTAAAGCATCTCGTGTCTCTCATGGTTCGGAGGCTGTAAACAATCACATGTGGCTGGACAAACCCGCTCAGGCAGGCTAGAGAACCTTCAGAGGTGTTTGTATGTTGAAACACTCTTGTGATGCCCAGGAATTTTTATTAACTGGAGAGAACTGGTGAGGGGGGTCAGCCCCCCGTAAAGTCAGAGGTATAGGTGAGAGCATAAGACAGTAAAGTAGGCACTCTGGTTTTGGGGGTAGATGTTCGGGAACAGGGGGTTTCCTGAGGCTCGATCCCGCCTTTGCATATCCCGAAGCCTCCTTCCTCATGACCTTTGCCATGAGCGGAGTTCCTCACGCTGGCATGATGTGACGAGCCAACTCACTGGAAAAGACCCTGATGCTGGGAAAGGTTGAAGGCAGGAGGAGAAGAGGATGACAGAGGATGAGATGGTTGGATGGCATCACCGACTCAATGGACATGAGTTTGAGCAAATTCTGGGACATGGTGAAAGACAGGGAGGCCTGGCATGTTGCAGTCGAGGGGGTCGCAAAGAGTCGGACACGACTGAATGACTGAGCAACGACCGCAAGTAGCTGCCGAGGCAGCAGGCCCAGAGGAGGCGCTGTGAAAACACTGAGACCGGAAGCCAGGAGCGCGGGTGCCCCAAGCCTCGGGAGAGGCAGCCCTGGCCACACCGTGTATTTAAGAACAGAGTACTGGTGTGTGAAAACCGATGTATTTCTGGTTGTAAGCCCCCAGTTTGGGGAACTTCAGAGCTTCCCTGATGGCTCAGTTGGTAAAGAATCTGCCTGCAATGTGGGAGACCTGGGTTTGATCCCTGGGTGGGGAAGATCCCCTGGAGAAGGGAATGGCAATCCACTGCAGTATTCTTGCCTGCAGAATCCCATGGACAGAGGAGGCTGGTGGGTTACAGTCCATGGGGTTGCACAGAGTCGCACACGGCTGAGCGACTAACACTTTTGGGGTGTTTTACAGCAGTCCCAGAAAACTGTCGTCACTCTGTGATCCGGGTCTTTTTCCCACCCACTGTGCGTGTCAAGTGCTAAGTGAAGGCCATTCTTTGGCACTGGCAGGGGTGCTGAAAATTATTAATATAGTATTTCTCTCTCCTCCCACCTCACCTGGCTTCCCCTACTCCCAGTTGTTTCACCGGCAATACAGGGAATGAGAGCTTACACAGACTGAAGGCCTTATCTGTGTTTAAGGGCCAAGCCACAGAAGCCCTCCTTCCTGCTTAAAGTCAGTGAGTGAGGTGGGGCTGGCGACTGTGCAGCTGGGCTGGCCCATGTGGAGGAGCTTTGATGATGGAGACGAAGTCTTGCTGGGTTTGTTTCCCCCTGTTTTCCTTGTATTTTTAACTGGTGTTTACATTTATCTCTCTGAGTACTCTGAAGTCCAGAACTGCTTTGGCCAATCCCCAAAGCAGTCTGCCTGGGAGAACCAGAATGAAACCTTCCTTCGAACTTGGAGGAAGTTCTCCGAGGTGAATGGATCAAGTGTGGAAGCCTGTCTGTAAAGCAATGCTCAGGTCTGTCCTAGTAACAGCCTCTCTGGCTATTAAAAGAACAACAAGTCTTTTCTTCCTCTCCCTGTTTTGTGCAAAGAAGTAACAGGAATGAAGTCATCTGACCCAGGAAGTCTGTTCCGGTGGCTTGCACACGCCTATGTCTCATTTGGAAGCATCCAGAAAGCTGTCTTCCTAGCTTTGTTCAGATCCAGTGTCTTTTCTTCCTAATCAGTGTTCCACTCCAGCCTGATTCCTAGTGGAACGATTTTATCTAGAATGGGACATTTACTTTGCTCCCCTTTCCTGCACAAAGCTTGTTATAAAATTAGCCTTTTGTGCCAACACTTCTTTGTTTGCATAGGGGAAAAAATACTGGCCTTGAGAACTGATGATTACATCAGTGTGTTATCAGACTAATTCATTGATAAATATCGCAGCTAAGTAGTTGATACACCTGGCAATTGGAAGCATAGTGAATATACAGCCGGTCTCATGCAACTGATCCACTGAAAGGAGATGTGATAGATAAGGGCCCTGGATTTTTAAAGAAGTTTTAAAATAGAGTAATGTAACTGTGCTATAGCATTTATTATGAGTAACAGTCCATTTCTGCATCTTAAATATGTGTGTGTGCACGTGTGAGCTCACTCAGGCATGTCCAACTCTTTTGTAACCCCATGGACTGTAGCCTGCCACACTCTGTTCATGGAATTTCCCAAGGCAAGAATACTGGAGTGGGTTGCCGTTTCCTTCTCCAGGGGATCTTCTCAACCCAGAAGGGTTGGGACCAGAGTCTCCTGCATCTCCCGCCTGGGCAGGTGGATTCTTTGCCACTACACCACCTGGGAAGCCCCATATGTGTGTATACACATGTAAATATATGTTTCACTCATAGTGCGTGATTGTTCCTACCAAAAAATGACCTGGTATTTTAAATAGAAAGCTTAATCACTCACAACTTCAAATAGACATGTTAAGACGTGTTAAAGAAACAGCAGATTTAGGAATACAACTGTGATACTGGGTTGTATGAGCAGATGCTTGCCTTGGAGCAAGGTGTCTTAGCTGTTGAAGTGGTTTATAAATAAATTAATTCTCAGCCAAGGTGCCTGTTTGTTTTTGCAAGCATTAAATTGCACTTGTGACTTGGGTTACGGCTTTCAAATTAGGTTATAAGTTTGACTTTCGTGTCTTGTAACTTGATAAGACAGTTGGGTGTGTTCTTCAAAGTGGGCTGGGTATTCCCCAGTGGGGGAAACAAGACAAGCCATAGATTATAGAAAGAAAACCTTAGAGCTTCTCATTTATATTCCATTTATCATACATAGAGGGCTTCCCACGTGGCTCAGTGGTAAGGAATCTGCCTGCAGTACAGGAGACGAGTGGGCTCCATCCCTGGGTCGAGGAGATTCCCTGGAAGAAGAAATGGCAACCCACTCCAGTATTCTTGCCTGGAGAATCCCGTGGACAGAGAAGCCTAGCGGGCTACAGTCCACGGGGTCACAAAAGAGTTGGACACAACTTAGCAACTAAACAACAGCAACAACAATAGCATATATGGATAAGATTTTTAAATTGCATATTTTTATAAATTATACAAAGCAAAATTTTATGTGTATAAAATTTGTGTATGCTAATGGTGCCTATTTAATTTTTCAACTTAAACAATCTAAATTATTTGATGATCACTGCCTTAGCCTGTAGGTTTGGGTGTCAGCACACTGGAGACAGAGGAAACAGTGGTTGACTTTATTTTGGGGGGCTCCAAAATCATTGCAGATGGTGATTGCAGCCATGAAATTAAAAGACGCTTGCTCCTTGGAAGGAAAGTTATGGCCAACCTAGACAGCATATTGAAAAGCAGAGACATTACTTTGTCAACAAAGGTCCGTCTAGTCAAAGCTATGGTTTTTCCAGTGGTCATGTATGGATATGAGAGTTGGACTATAAAGAAAGCTGAGCACAGAAGAATTGATGCTTTTGAACTGTGGTGTTGGAGAAGACTCTTGAGAGTCCCTTGGACTGCAAGGAGATCCAACTTGTCCATCCTAAAGGAGATCAATCCTGGGTGTTCACTGGAAGGACTGATGTTGAAGCTGAAACCCCAATACTTTGGCCACCTGATGTGAAAAGCTGACTCTTCCTGATGCTGGGAAAGATTGAAGGCAGGAGGAGAAGGGGACGACAGAGGATGAGATGGTTGGATGGCATCACTGACTCAATGGACATGGGTTTGAGTAAGCTCTGGGAGTTGGTGATGGACAGGGAAGCCTGGCATGCTGCAGTCCATGGGGTCACAAAGAGTCGGACACAACTGTGCGGCTGAATTGAACTGAACCACTCCATATGCACTTCAGCTTGGATGGAGTAAACAAAAACAAGTTAAATCTATGTCCACGGGTAAAACTTTTCTACATGCATCCTTCTACGAAGGGTGTCAACCTTCCTCTGCCCCCAGAAATGGAAGGCTGTTCTGTGTTCTGGTTCAGACCCATTTTCTTCCCTCTTGCTCCGTGGCCTGTCGACGGCAGGGAGCGGTGGGGGTGGGGGTTACAGAAGAGTAACAAAAGATGACATTGAACTAAAGCCGAACTCGCGAGGCTGCGGAGGGCTCGCATCACTGCAGATCTGACAAGGCTCCTTCATAGTCTGACAAAGGAGACCGGGACACATCTGGACCAGAGACAGTGTTGGTGCTGCCTCTGTTGGAGGGAGAGCCCTGATTCCATGGTGGGGGTGTGGGCTGGGCTGGGAGTAAATGAGCAGATCTCGGGAGCCAGGGCGATGCTGTCCGGGCCTGGGAGGAAAGCTGAGCGGAGGAGGGGCACCAGGGCCCCAGTCTCCCCTGCCCTGGGGCAGACAGCTCTCAGACGCCTCCCTGTATCCTCCAGCTGTTTCATTTGCCAGTGAAGTAGCCTTCGTACCACCCTACCCTCCCTTGTGCTGGGCTGCACTCGTGAAAACTCCAGAGATGCCCTCAGCTCTCTTTGTTAAGATGCTGTTCCTCGGGCATTCCACCTGAGTCTTCACCTCCTCCCTGACTCCCTAGGGCCAGCTGAGTTGGATCCTCTCCTCCACCTGCTGAAGGTGCTGTTTTCACGGCGTGCTTCCCTTGACTTCAGGCTTTCCCGTCATCAGTTCCTTGTCAGTTTCCTTTTGGGCATCTCACGGCTCTGGCCTGATTCATGGCCTTTCAGTCAGTCGTGAAAGATGGCAGAGTATATGTAGGATGAAGAAAGGGAGGAAGGAGGAAAAGAGAGAAGGAGGAGGGGAGGGAGGAGGGAGAGAGGGCAGGGAAGAGGGGAGGAGGGAAGGGAGGAGAGAGGAGGGAAGGGAGGTGGGGAAGAGGGTTGGGAGGAGGGAGGGGGGAAGGGAGGGACGAAGATGACGAGCAGAGAGAATGAGTAGACACAGGGACGGGGATGTGAACACACAGGAGTCAGGTCCCCGAGGAGCACGTGGTCCTGGCACCTGGAAGTCAGGAGGCGTGGAGCTGGGGGTGGGAAGTGCAGATAAGGAGAGATGTGGGGGCACCGGTACTTGAGGTCAGAAGCTGGGGCCCCTCATCACCGTGCACCCAGCCCCGCGAGCACAACACCTGGGCCGTGCTCAACAGAAGGTGCCCGATAATTGCTGACGGAATTGAATTCAGGGGCATTCTGTGGCTTGCGTGCGTTTGCAGAACTGTCTCGGGTGTTAGATGGAGGGTGCACTGGGGGAGGGCTGAGGTGGAGACCTGTGATGAAAGCTTCCTGCCACCCTCCAGACCGCATCCACGCCTAGGGTGGAGCCTCTTCCTGCCTCGATGAGAGGGTCCAGCCAGGATGAGAGGGTCCAGCCAGCATGAGAGGGTCCAGCCAGGCGGCTGCTAGCGCTGGGTTTCCTCCCTGATTTCTCCCGCTCATCCTGCCTCCAGTGGGAGAAACGGGAATTTATCTGTTCCTTTCTGCTCTTAGAACTTGGCTGCTGGGATGAAAATTGTACACAAATAGTCACATATTTGTGAGCATCTTAGTTATCTGGAGGAAGTGATTGGAAGGCTACTCAGTTCGGGACATAAAGGTCTCTTGCGAGACATGGCTCAGCCCTGGAAGAGGATCAAAGAGCCAGAAATCTCCAGTCCAGCCCATGCCGGCTGTGCTCGGCCAGGGGCCATGCTGCCCACATGGACCCGTCCCGGCGGCCAGGTAACAGTCAGCACTGCCCGCGCCCCGTGTGACCCATTCTCCCACCACGTGGCTCCTTCCTGTTGCCACGCACACTGTCCGTCTCCCGCTAGGGTGCCGTTGCGTTTCAGGACAGTTCCGTTCAGTTCAGTCGCTCAGTCATGTCCAGTTCTTTGCGACCCCATAAACCACAGCACATCAGGCCTCCCTGTACATCTCCAACTCCCGGAGTTCACCCAAACTCATGTCATTGAGTCAGTGATGCCATCCAGCCAGCTCATCCTCTGTCGTCCCCTTCTCCTCCTGCCTTCAATCTTTCCCAGCATCAGGGTCTTTTCTAATGAGTCAGCTCTTCGCATCAAGTGGCCAAAGTATTGGAGTTTCAGCTTCAACATCAGTCCTTCCAATGAACACCCAGGACTGATCTCCTTTAGGATGAACAGGTTGGATCTCCTTGCAGTCCAAGGGACTCTCAAGAGTCTTCTCCAACACCACAGTTCAAAAGCATCAATTCTTCTGTGCTCAGCTTTCTTTATAGTCCAACTCTCATATCCATACATGACCGCTGGAAAAACCATAGCCTTGACTAGACGGACCTTTGTTGACAAAGTAATGTCTCTGCTTTTCAATATGCTGTCTAGGTTGACCATAACTTTCCTTCCAAGGAGCAAGCGTCTTTTAATTTCATGGCTGCAGTCACCATCTGCAGTGATTTTGGAGCCCCCAAAAATAAAGTCAACCACTGTTTCCACTGTTTCCCCATCTATTTGCCATGAAGTGATGGAACCGGATGCCATGATCTTAATTTTCTGAATGCTGAGCTTTAACCCAACTTTCTCACAGGACTCAGCTAATGTTGAGTATTACAATTGTTGCTTAGGTCTGTAGAAACGAGGAGCCTGTAGATCTTCCCTTTGGGAGATTTAAATCAGTACTTAAAATATTATATAAAGAGGATGGTTATAATCTTACTAAGGAAGCACTTGTTGGCATCAAGCTGTGTGTGGATTCTTTTACAAAACTGCCCTGGCGGGTCTGCTGCCTGGGTTTTGGCTGCCCTGGGTCTTCACTGAGGCACGAGGGCTTCTCTGGTTGTGGCCCGAGGGCCTCTCTGCCCCGTGGCACATGGAATCTGAGTTTCCTGACCGGGGACCAGACCGGTGTCCCCTGCATTGGAAGGCAGGTTCTGAAAGACTGGGCCCTCAAGGAAGTCAGGTCTTGTTGCCTTTTCCTCAGCTCCGTCTAAGGAAAGCTAGCAGAATGGGCTTGGGAGGTGGCAAGGGCATCCTTTTCTGACCCGAAGCACAGCACAGGACGCTGTGAAACGTTGTCCTTCTCGCAGGCACTACCCCAGGAGGGATGCCGCCGGCAGAGTGCAGGCCCCAGGCACATCACTGCTGGCCCTGAGGACTAAACACGCCCTTGGCAGCTCGTGCGAGGCCAGAAATGATGCCGATGGACTTCTTCCAGGGCACAGATAGGGAAGCGCAGAGTAGACCAAGAAGTGACTTTCCCCGGAATTCAGCTCAGCTCAGGCAGACCGGAGGCTGGGATTGGTTTCTGCCGCCGCAGGCTTGCTCAGATGCCCCAGCACCCTCGTGCCCTGGCTAGTTCAAAGTCTTATCCTTGGTCTTACCTGGCCAGTGCCTTCAGAGGCCCCTGTTCTGGCCCCAGCGCCTCACTGTGTGTGACGCTGGGTGCAGGCTGTCAAGATGAGTAACAGCAGACAGCAGAAACCTCCTCCTCTTCCTGCCTTTGTTACGATCATAAACATAGTTTATAGTTAAATTTGCAAAAACCCTTTCTAGCGGCTGGGCAGCACTTTCCTCACAAGGGAGTGCTCACAAAAGCCTTTTATGCAGCCCCGTGGCACATCCTGTATCACAGGCTGTTGGAGAAATTGATGTGAGCGCGCGGATCTGTTCCAGCAGGAGAGGAAGGATCTGTGTATCACCTTCGAGCCAGGCTCCGGGATTTCCCGCTGCATCTATCTGTCCCCTGGAGGAGGAGACCCATTTCCCAGGTCAGGTTTCCACTTGTGATGAGGAGTCTTTCTCATGCTGTGACCAGATTTCAGGCTGATTTACGGGTGACCCAGCCTTTCCTCTTTGGTTTGCATTTCTGCTTCCTTGGCAGAGCCAGTCTTCCTTGCTGGATGTGATGTGTTTTTCCAGGAACTGACCCCCAAGGTCATGGTGACAGTTGCAGGGATTTCTTCCAATGTGAACTCACCCTCTTTGCTTCCGTTCACAGCGGTGGTTCTGATTACATGGCTCCATCTTACTGTTCACGGTTCTTTCCTGTTGGGCAGCTAGCATTTCATCCAGACTTCTGTTTGAATGTTACCAATTGTGAATTGATGGAATTCAGATTAAGTATTTTTGTGCCTAATGTAAATACTTGGGAAAGATTCTTTATTTAAATCCACCAGTGCTCAATAGTCTTTAGAGCATGTCTAATTTTCTATTTCTTCTAAATTTTTTCTGTACTTATGAATCTTGAAAATCTGAATGATGAATGATGGTTACTTTTTCCAAGTTGACCATTGCAAGCCCATTGTTTGTTGTTGTTCCTGTTGTTTTGAGGTGAATGCAGATTTGATCTCCAGAGATAGGAGTTGTTTATTCCTTGTTGGATTCTGTCTTAAATTTTGAGTGTTGTGGGGGCTAAAAGCCTGCAGATCTGCAGATGTTAATATCATCTGGAGTGTGTATGTATGTGTTGCATTGAGCTGTTAAGAACAAAGGACTTTAAATGAAATAATGCCATTTGTAACAACGTGGACAAACCTAGAGATTATCACATTAAGTAAAGTAAGTCAGAAAGAGAAAGACAAATGCCTTATGATATCACTTGTATGTGGAATCTGCAAAGTACTATAAGTGAACGTATTTACAAAAGAGAAACAGATGCACCGACGTAGAAAACAGGTTTCTGTTTATCAGAGGGGAAGGAAGGGGGAGGGATAAATCAGGCATTTGGAATTAGCAGATACACACTATTGTATATAAAATAAACAACAAGATTCTACTGTACAGCACAGGCAACTATATTCAGTATCTTATAATAATAGTGGAAAAGAATATGAAAAATATATATGAATAATAATAATAATAACTGAATCACTTTTGCTGTACACCAGAAACTAACACAGCATTGTAAATCAACTCTACTTCAAGTAAAACATTAAGAAAAAAAGAACAAAGGACTTTAAGGTAGGCATAAAAAGGGAACATGGCCAACACTGCAGAGGTGACAGACATGCAAACACCTGTTGGGGGCTAATTCCCTGTGGAAACATCTTGCGAGACCTATCTGAATATCGCATAGCTTTCCTTTTTAGTACCACAGTGTTTTTCTTGGAAGTTAATTTCATATTTTAAAAAGACCTAAATGTAAGGTTGGTTTTCAGAAAAACCTTTTTTAAGCTAATTGACAGTGTCTTTCTTACTAGAATTGGAACCCAACCCAGCCTTGCTTTGAGCAAGGCCAGCAGGGTTGCGACTGGGGGAGGGTAAGAAGGCCTCAGCAACGGTCTGTCCCTCAGTTCTCCTTGTTCTGCCTCTTCTAAGAACACAAAAGATACGGATCCTCAAGGCTCTGCTCGGAGGACTCTGAATCCATGTGTCTTAGTCGTGAGCTCCCACTCAAGCTGCCGGCTGTGTTTGCCCGCTCCCAGAGGAGTGTGGCTCACGAGTTCACCACCGCGCCCTGAAGCCCTTCCCACACTTTCCCCGCTCTGCCGATGGGTCACACTCTCGTTCCCTGTGATTTTTTCCATCTCTTGCCCCATCAACCCTGACTCCCATCTGCATTCCCTTTACACTAAACCACCTTTTTTTTTTTTTTTAAGCAGGGAAATGTCACTTTGTATTTACTAATTCATTTATTATTTCGATTGTTCATCATCATTTCTCTCCATCCCTCCTTGCCCCGATGCCACCAGAATTTGAACATATTTCAGGGATTTCTGTCCCTAGTTGGACACGACTGAGAGACTGAACTGAACTGAACTGAGCATGCAACCATGTAAGCATCTCATGGCTCAGCTTTATAGTATCTCATAGCATAACCTGGTGCCCTGAATGACAGCTGGTACCCCAAAAAGGCCTGGACACCAATCCCGTGACCTGGGAGGTTAGTTTCCCTCAGACTTGCTTCATTGTTAGGGGAGGGGAGAGGTCCTGGTGCTCACCAGAGGCCAGGAGGGTACAAACCAGTACACTAGGTCAGAGGTGCTCTTGCCTCTGCAGTGACTGATTCCATTGCTATTTTCAAGGCAGCAAGAGAGGTTTCTAGCAAATTTACTTCCAGAGGGTTTGTAGAATTGCTGATTGCATGCCCACTCTTTTTCACAGGAGAAAATATAACACTCTTAAATTCACATCTGTATTGGAAATAGTGCCTGGATAATAGTGTTATACTTTCTAGGAACCATGGGATTCCTTGGAATAGCCCATCAAGTAACTAGAAGGGCTATCTTGCTCTATCCTTTCAGCCTCTTTGCTTTGTTATTCAGATTGGCTAATTTTTTCTGTTCCATCTTCAGGTTCACCGATTCTTTCCTCTTTTGAGTCCATCAATTGTGTTTCTTCCCTTAGTTTTTGCTTTTTCAGTTCCAGAATTGCCATTTGGTTCTACTTTGTATCTTCTGTTTATTTGCCAAGACTTTCTGCTCTTCATTTACTTCAAGTGTGTTCTTAATGGCTATTGAAGCATTTTTATGATGGCCTCTTTAAAATTCCTGTTAGATAATTCCAACTTCTGTGTTGTCTCAGTGTCCAGTTCAGTTCAGTTCAGTCACTCAGTCACTTCTGACTCTTTGCGACCCCATGGACTGCAGCACGCCAGGCCTCCCTGTCCATCACCAACTTCTGGAGCTTGCTCAGTCTCATGCCCATTGAGTCGGTGATGCCATCCAACTATCTCCTCCTCTGTCGTCCCCTTGTCCCCTTCTCCTCCTGCCTTCAATCTTTCCCAGCATCAGGGTCTTTTCCAATGAGTCAGTTCTTAGCATCAGGTGGCCAAAGTATTGGCATTTCAGCTTCAGCATCAGTCCTTGCAATGAATATTTGGAACTGATTTCTTTTAGGATTGACTGGTTGGATCTCCTTGCAGTCCAAGGGACTCTCAAGAGTCTTCTCCAACACCACAGTTCAGAACACACCGGTCTCAGGGCTGGTCTGTGTCAACTGTCTTTTCTCATTAAGGTTGAGACTTCCCTGGCTCTTGCTTGATCAGTGTTTCCATTGTATCCTGGATATTTGGGGCATTATGGTTTGGGATTCTGGATATCATTTCAGTCTATTTCAGCAGGCTTTCTCTGACACCGAATTAGTGGGGAGAAGGGGTTATTGCCTTGCTTACTGCCTGGCAGGGGTGGAAGGACATGTTCCCTACTGTTCCTCCATGGACACCCTGGATGGGTGAAGGGTGCCTCCTTATTGCTGGGCAAAGTGGGCATCTGGACTCCCTGCAGGCCTCCACTGATACCACCCTGAAGGGGTGCCTTGTTATGTCCGAGGCATGGGGACTGGTTCCCATTGGAGGGTGGTGAAAGTTCCAGTTCCCCAGCCAGTAATCTCTGACACCACCCAGCAGGTAGAGGAATTGAGGGAGATGCCTCATTAAAGCCTGAAAATGGTCCCCCACTTGGGCTTTTCTTTGCTAATGGGGATCAGAGCGGTGGTGTTGTTCAGTCACTCAGTCATGTCCAACTCTGTGCGACCTCATGGACTGCAGCATGCCAGGCTTCCCTGTCTATCACCATCTCCTGGAGTTTGCTCAGGAGTTGTGATGTGAGTCAGTGATGCCATCCAACAGTCTTATCCTGTAGAAGTAGCTGAATTCATTTTCAGCTGAAATGCGCTTCAGAGCCTCTGCCCTCTCTCTCCAGAGAGTGTTGCTCTTTCAGATTTTTAACCTTAAAGTGTCCCTCTGGGTCACCCTTCATATTGCCTGAGTTATTGCCCAGAGTCAATGCAGAAAAAGACTGCTCAAGCCTCAGCATCGGAGATGGAGGTGAGAGGAGACTTGGGCTTGGTGCTGGCTGTTTGGCTTGGCCTCTGCTCCCCGGCTGAGCCTGGAGAGCAGCTTGTCTGGGACCCTGCGGCCAGCGGGGTGGACATGCCCACTGTGTGTGGTGGGGCGGCCTGGAAGGGAGGCGGGATGGACAAGGGGTGGAAGGGATGTGTTTGGGGTCAGTCATGGCAGTGAGTCATTTGTCTATTTCGACCTGGGCAAGCTGGCATTTCTTTGCAATGTCGAGTGCCCGTAGATGGACCGTCAGGTCCCCTGCCCGGTCTCCAGCGGTGAGGCTGAGGCCTGAGCCATCTCTGGCTTCTCCCCAGGGCTCTTTAATCAACAGTATTATGTAGGCATTCACAGCAGGTTTATTTTTAAGCTTGGTTATCTTTCAGATTTGGGGGTGGTTGTGAACTAACTGTAGCTGAAATTATTCTTTTAGCTGACTCTCATAGTTACAAGGTAATACAGTGAGGGGAAAGCGATGAAAAATCATTCAAAGCTTTGCTTCACTGAAAATACACATTTAATTCTGGGGGGAAAAAAATTCCTGTCTCTTTCGTCAACTGCATCATAGCATAAATTTACTGTGCTTGACACCAAAGCATCTATATTTTTTAAGTTTGAGAGAACACTCTTTTTTTAAACAGCTGCTGATGACAAACAACTGTAGATCAGTTTTGATTGACATTTTGTTTGCTTTTTTAGATTTAATTAGCATTTGTAAAATTTGGGAGAGTTAAACTTAATCATGAGAAATGAGCTAATGAAGCCTGAGTGCAGTTTCTAGATAGTTGTCTGCGGCTTCCGGGTAAATATCGAAGGAAAGGGAGATTTGGTGAGGGATTAACTGGAGTATTTACCTTCAAGGCTGGAGCTGGTTATAAAATTGGTTGCATGAATACTAAATTGGAGGCATTCATTATTAAATCCAACAAAATAATAAAAAAAGGCACTGGAGCAACTGAAGAACATTTTGAAAATGCAGTGGTTGAAACTTCCATACAGAGTAACTAGATGCTATTTTCTTACATTTAAGACTTATTTAAAATAAACTCCCCATTTCCGGAAAGATAATGCAGAATGTTAACCAACACACTGTTAATCCCCTTTGTGCCATAATCCCCTTTGTATGTTTATTAATATGAAGATCAAATGCATTCAACTCCTGAATGCAACTAAGACAAACATTTTTAAACACAACTTCCAGCCTGTATATCTAAATATCTAAAATTAAGAAGGTAGAATCAACTCAAGAGTTGGAAATTGCTTTCCAAACGTTTAACAACCTAGAATCAAAGCTAACATAAATATCTTTTTGGCTTTGCGGTCTCAACCACGGTTATAATCATGGTTTGTTTATTTATGTTAATGGTGTACATCTTTGCAGGGCAGCAGAGAGTCCCTGATTAAATGCTTTCAAGGTGAATTTGGAAGGTCACAAGAAGGGCGGGATGAAAGTGCAACAGACAGCTCTCCAGTGGGCAGGGAGATGGGAATCCTACCTGGACAGACGAAGTTCTCTTCCAACCATGAAAGTGAAAGTGTTAACAGATCAGTTGTGTCTGACTCTTTGCAACTCCATGGACTGTAGCCCACCAGGCTCCTCGTCCATGGAATTCTCCAGGCAAGAATACTGGAGTGGGTAGCCATTCCTTTCTCCAGGGGATCTTCTGGAGCCAGCGATGAGACTCAGGTCTCCTGCACTGTAGGCAGATTCTTACCGTCTGAGCCACCACCATGGTTCTTATGAATTCCAGCCAAAAACAACTATCCTAGCAAAGCTTTATGAACTCTTACTTATTATTCACCTAACAAACATTGGCTTAACACATATTACATGCCAGGCACTATTCTGAGTGCTGGCGTTATAAGAAGGACGAAGACACAGGCCCGAGAAGAGCCTGCAGGCCAAGATCTTCGGGGAGAGAGACATCCGACAGTCGTGATGTAGTGTGTGTTCAGTTATCACGTGCTGTGTGACAAGCCAACCCCCCCAAATCCAGTGGCTTCAGGCAACCATTTCATGCCAGTGGACTCCCTGGGTCAGGAATCTGAACAGGGGCCTGTGGGAACAGTTAGACTCTGCTCCAGGAGGTCCGGTTCTCAGTGGGAAGATTCCAGAGCTGGGGGCGGGAACCCCGAGGGTGCCGTTCCTCACAGGTCTGGGCTGTTGGCCGGGATGTCAGCTGAGGTTGTTAACTGAACACTGTCTCCATGTGGCCTGGGCGTCCTCACGGTGCGGCAGGCTCGAGGTAGCAGGGTCTCCTAGCTGCCAGTGCCCGGCTTCCAAAGCGAGGGTCCTAGCTCAGGGCAACGTGCTCTGCTCTTTATGACCTGGCCTCGAGCGCCGACCCTTGCTGCCACCACGTCCTGTTGGTTACAAGTGTGCTCGTGGCCCTCCCAGAATCGAGGGGCAACCACTTCCTTCCAGAGGAGCGGAAGCACAGCTGTCTTTAGAAGGCACATCTGTTGCAGGATGGGAAGTTTAAGTGCCTGACCATCTTCCCTGCAGAGAGCGGGACCCGATTCCTTTCACTCTAGGAGTGGGCAGGACTTAGTGACTCTTCTAGAAGACTGAGCTTGGAGAGCAATCTGCGACTTCTGAGGCGAGACCGTGAAACGTGCAGCCTAAATCCCCCCACCTCCCACTCCCTTGCCAGGGCAGCCCACCACTGCAGGGGAGGACCTTCAAGGTGCCCCAAGAGAGACCCTGAGAAGAGGAATGGAGGAACCCACCGCAGCACCAGCCCTGTGTGCAGCCACCTTGGAGCCAGAGCCTCCTCCCCAGTCAACTCTAAAAATATCGCTTTCTTTCTTTTTTCGGAGAAGGAAATGGCAACCCACTCCAGTATTCTTGCCTGGAGAATCCCATGGACGGAGGAGCTTGGTGGGCTAGAGTCCACAGCTCGCAGAGTCGGACACGACTGAACGACTTCACTTTCGCTTTCTTTTTTAATTGAATTGTAATTTGCAGTGCTGTGTTACTTTCAAATGTACAGCCAAGTGATTCACTCATATATATATACTATTATTATATATATTATAATATTATTATATATTATATATATTATTATATATACTAATATATATTATATATATTAATATATACTATTATTATATATTATAATATTATATATTATTATAATATATATACTCATATATATATATAATCTGGGAAAGATTGAAGGTGACGGGAGAAGGGGGTGCAGAAGATGACGTGGTTGGATGGCATCACTGACTGAATGGACATGAATCTGAGCAAACTCCGGGAGGTAGTGATGGACAGGGAAGCCTGGAGTGCTGCAGTCCATGGGGTCGCAAAGAGCCGGACACAACTTAGTGACTGAACAACAACAAACCATCTTTATATTCTTTTGCATTATAGGTTATTACCAGACCCTGAGTGTAGCTCCTTGTAGGCCCTTGTTGTTTTCTCATTTCATATTTAGCAGTGTATATATGTTAATCCCAACCTCCCATTTTATCTCTCCATCCATCCCTCCATCTCTTTCGGTACCATAAGCTTGTTTTCTACGTGTGGGGTCTGGTTCTGTCTTGTAAACAAGTTCACCTGTATCGTTTTTTCTTAGATTCCACATATCAGTAGTATCCTGTGATGTCTGTCTTTATCTGTCTGACTTACTTCTCTTGGGATGATAACGTCTCGGTCTATCTATGTGGCGTTTCATTCGTTCATTCTAAATGGCACTTCATTCTTTTGCTATGGCTGAGTAATCTTCCATTTTCTCTGTGTGTGTTGTATGTATATATATGTATCATTTCTTCTGAAACCAGTTATCTGTTGATGGGCATACTGCCCAAGAGTCTCCCGGCCGGAACTGTTCAGTCGTATCACTCCTGAATTCTTGACTCCAGAAATTGTCAGAGATAATAAGTGTTGTTTTTAAGGCATTACATTTTGGGACACTTGTTAGAAAGTTCTAGATAACCATGCATCCAGAAAAAAATATTTAGCAGTGCATATTGGGCATGTACAGGAAAGCCACCTTGTCCAGGCTTTCCAGGCCAGGAAAGCTTCCTGGAGGAGGAGACACATGAGATGCGCCTTCAAAGGTTCAGATGAATGGCAGGCTGAGGCACGTGCACTTATACCACTTAAGAACATTGGAAACAGGGTGTGAGTTATGGGTGAATGGTGACCAAAGTCTGATTGATTCTCTTTAAAATGGAGACTTCCCCTTGGACCGTTCAGGGGCTTAGTAGAGCTAATTTATTTACAGAACTGAGAGCAGGACCGGTTAGTTGGGGTGCATTAATTCACCTACCCCTGCACCCCAAGGCAGCCTCAGCATCAGCTGGAGCAGTTAAAACAGCAGGTTCACACCACTCAGACCTCACGGTAACAGCATGGCTGGGTGCGGCCAATGCCTGTGGGAGTTCGGGAAGCTCTGCCCCAGACGCCAGAGGCTGGGCACCTGCTGGGGATTCCTCACACCTCATAGATGGGTAGGGCCTGTGATGGGGAATTCAGATAAGTAAGTAAGTAGGCAAATGTTAGTCGCTCAGTTGTGCCCGACTGTTTGCGACCCCATGGACTGCAGCCCCCAGGCCCCTCAGATTTTCCAGGCAAGGGTCCCCATTTTCTTCTCCAGGGGATCTTCCCAACCCAGGGATCGAACCCGGGTCTCCTGCACGGCAGGCAGATTCTCTACCAACTAAGCTACAAGGGAAGCCGGGAACTGAGATGACAGCCTTGAAAACAGAGTGACTGATGCAAGACAGGAGGCCATCTTCCCTAGTCGTTACAAATGACTTTCTTACCCCTGTCTTCTATTTTTAACCCAAAGTACTCTTTGAATAAGAAATAAGACATTAAAAACAAACAAAAAAAGTAAATTAGTTCCTGTACTTTCCTTTTCTTTTAGCTTTGACATCTCCCTCGGGACTGTGGCGCATGGTCATCTCGTCCCGAGGAAAATTGTCCTTTTTCCTGAATGACTGCTTAACCTTCGCCTTATCTGATTAGGTGCAGAATTAAGTCTCCTTTGAAAAGCCTCCAGTCTCCACTTCCCTGCCAGCTCATTTTCCCTGGGAAGGACCTGGAAGATCAATGTGGCTGAGGAAGTGGAGCTGATCAATGGGACAAGACTTCCTTTGTAACACCGCTAGGTGGATGATGACTTCCTTGCCCTGCGGTTATCTTGCAGCCGGCTAGAGGGCAGGATGCCACCGCAGGCGGCTGCAGTTCACCTCGCAGTCTCAAGAGGGGGTGGCAGGCCGGCTCAGCCTTTCCCGGATCAGACCCCAGGCTGGGGTTCTTGCAGCTAGAGCGGTGACCCAAACAGCGGTGACCCACTATCCTGAAACCTGGTGGCAGAGGAGCTCCCTGTTGATGAGTTTGGGTGGATCAGGAAGTGAGGTCGTATAGAACAGGCTGGCTCTAGAAGAGTCTTCTCAGGGGCTTCCTAGGTGGCGCTAGTGGTAGAGAATCCACCAGCCAATGCAGGAGATGCAAGAGACGTGAGTTTGATCCCTGGGTTGGGAAGATCTCCAGGAGTAGAAGTGGCAACCTGCTCCAGTATTCTTGCTGGAGAATTCCATGGACAGAGGAGCCTGGTGGGAGTCCAGGGGGGCCGAAGAGTCGGACACGGCTGAGCGACGGAGCAATGAGTTAATGAGAGTAGAATGGTCTTAGAGACTAGAGCCGAGTGACGCCTACACACAGAGCGGCCCAAGACAGGCGTTGATTTGAACGCTGAGCGGCAACTTGCTTGTCCCTGATTCCTTACGGAGGGTGAAGAAGAGGCTCCCAGTGTACCTGGTCAGAGTAAAGGATGTGATTATAAATAAGGGCAAGTGGCCCAGGTGGTTCCCTCCAAAGCATTCCTGAGCTTTCAGAAAATGAGCTTACTCTGCACTGTGACTTATGCCCAAGGACACTTACTTTTTTGCTCCTTGTCCAGCCCAGCTGAGGGGAGGGTCTGGGCAGAGGCGGCCAGAGAGGACAGCTCTTCCCACAGGTCATAAGCGTGTTACTTCTGTCGTTCGGGGACGAGACGGCGTGTTATTTAAGAAAAAGCGCTCTGAATTTAACATAAAGCCACGCCATTACTCACTGGCCTGTAAATCCTTTACTATCATGCTTGGCTCATAGGCTTTAATTTAAAACATTAATAACACTTATTGAATGCCTTGTAGGTGAACAGTAAATATTCCGGTGTTAATAGTCGTTAGCATTCTGCTACAGTGATTTTTTTCGTAGATGTGATGCACAATTCTGCATTTGGCTCGCTGGAGTCGTTAGACTAGGACTGAATTGAAGATTTTCCTTCTCTCCTTGTGTCTCCCTTCAGTAGTTGCGGCCCATGGTCTTAGCTGCCCCACAGCCTGTGGGGTCTTTGCTCCCCAACCAGGGATCAATCCCACATCCGCTGCATCAGAAGGCAAATTCTTAACCACTGGACTGCCCGGGAAGTCCTAAGAGGCGTAAACTCTTTAGGCAAGAATTCACTGTGCAGTGGGCACAGTGCCAGGTGACATCACTAGTGACATGATGAATGTGGGCACCATTCTCTTGTCCTTGGCTGGTCGCCATCATCAAGGGGCTGGTGGGCCAGCTGTGTTAATCAGGTTCCCAAGAGGAACAGGATATGGATATATATTCATACACACACCACATCTACAAAGTACCTTCACAGCCAGCAACCCTTAGGTTAGTGTTTGATGAAATAATTGCTATCTCCTGTCCCACTTACACCTAAAACTCCATTACCCCAGCCATGGCTGGAACTGACCCCTGCTTGGAACCCTTAACCTTGGCCTCCTTGACCCAGAGCTTTGAACAGTGAATGAGCTTTAGAAGTGGTGAGTATGACAAGAAGCTGAGTGTGATAAGAAAGTCCATGGAGGAAATGGTACTCAAACACCCGCCCAAGATGTCTGCGGTCCTGAGGCCAAGTTTTTATAGGTTTCTGCAAGTCTGATGCAGTATTGAAGCATATTATTGATGCAGAAGAGGCGAAGAGGTCAGCGAATGGCCTTTGTAATTGCTCTATAATTACTAAGCTAGAATCCTTTAAAACCCACATTGGTAGGCATGTCGTATGATGTTCTATACCAGGCCGGGGGAAGATGGTTAGAATACAGACAGTCGGTTCTCATCGCTTCTTGCCTCACAGATTGCGGAAACAAGCCCTGCACCTTCAGAGAATAAATCCGTAATAGCAATAATTCTGGGATAGGTTGGTTGGAGGATTTTCTGGGGTTTAAAACATAGAATCTTGGATAATATAAACAAGGTATCTTCCCCTCAGGGGCTTCCCTGGTGGCTCAGGTGGTGAGAGGACACCTGCAGTGCAGAAGACACGGGTTCGATCCCTGGGTGATGAAGAGCCCCTGGAGAAGGGAATGGCAGCCTACTCCGGGATTCTTGTCTGGTGAATTCCGTGGACAGAGGAGCCTGGCGGGCTACAGTCCATGGAGTTGCAGAGTCGGACACAACTGAGCAACTGACACACACACAGTTTCCCCTTAACGGGCTACGTGACCTTGTATTCAACTGAAAACACGTACAAGTTCAAGGTCAGTTTCTCTGTTGGTATTGACATTTACACAGTGAGCTCAAGTAAAGGGAAAGAGCAGTAAAGCATAAAGTGTTCCTGGCGCTGTCACGTGCTGGCTCAGAGCGACCATGGCAAATGCGGAAGACGGGCACAGTGAGGCTGAGTACGTGGTCCGAAGACTCACAGTTAGCAAGAAAGGAGCCAGGATTCAACCCAGACTCAGCAAGTCTGTTCCCAAATCCAGCCCTAAAGCTGCAGGCAAACCCGGCTTATCTTTCTCAGTGCTGGGGGCTATCAAGCAGGTTTCTCAGCCTTAGCACTAGTGACACTGTGGGCTGGAAAGCTCTGTTGTGGGGCTCTTCCGTGCTGTGTAGGATATTTAGTCACACCCCTGGCCCCTACTCTCTGATGCCAGGAGCAGCCCTCCCCCAAGCTGCTGCTGCTAAGTCGCTCCAGTCGTGTCCGACTCTGTGCGACCCCATAGACGACAGCCCACCAGGCTCCCCCGTCCCTGGGGTTCTCCAGGCAAGAACACTGGAGTGGGTTGCCATTTCCTTCTCCAATGCATGAAAGTGAAAAGTGAAAGTGAAGTCGCTCAGCCGTGTCCGACTCTTAGGACCCCATGGACTGCAGCCTACCATGGGATTTTCCATCCATGGGATTTTCCAGGCAAGAGTACTGGAGTGGGGTGCCATTGCCTTCTCCCCTCCCCCAAGAGGTATCCATAAAAATGTCTCCAGACTTGCAATAAAGGTCCCAGGGATGGGAGAGGGGACACAGAAGCACTCAGCTGAGAACTATGGTCCTGGAGGGAAAAATGATTTAAAGATTACAATTAGATATAAAAGTAAGCAGTGTAAGTTAGAGGCTTTCATTATATTTTGGAAAGAATATATAAATCATTTTACTTATCCACTTTAGAAACTAAACACAAAACCTGGGAATGCCCTGACTCTCTGGTGGTTAAGACTCCATGCTTCCACTGCTGAGGGCATGGGTTCGATCCCTGGTCAGGGAACAAAGATCCTGCGTGCCAATAATAATAATAAAATGTAAAATAAATAAATGAATTAAAAGGAAAAAAGAAAGATGTACAAAACTCTTCCAAAGCATGTCAGCAAGTACAATAGAAGTGTATGCAGATTCCCTGGTGGCTCAGATGGTAAAGCGTCCGCCCGCAATGCAGGAGACCCGGGTTCCATCCCTGGGTCAGGAAGATCCCCTGGAGAAGGAAATGGCACCCCACTCCAGTACTCTTGCCTGGAAAATCCCATGGATGGAGGAACCTGATGGGCCACACTCCACAGGGTCACAAAGAGTCCCACACAACTGAGCGACTTCTTTCACTTTCTAAGGGAAAGATGTTCAAGTGTAAAACAGGAGTGAAGGAAGAATGGAATCTGGGACGTGGAGGAAGAGGGTGGGTGAAAGCAGAAGTGACAGTTACATACGCGACAAAGAGAGCAGCTATTACTATTAAGACAGAGCGGACAAGTTGCCAGGTCTGAGCAGTTCCGGTAAACTGCGTGGTTCTTCGTTTTTTGGACCATGAGGCCAAGACCATATTTCAGTCCCTCAGCGGTGACTATTGATTAAGACATTACCTCTAGGGCTGAAGTAATTTTGTTCCCAGAACTCAAATGCCCGCCGGCACTTGACCTTCCTGGCCAGTGGTCTCTGCTGCTACCTCGCTGGAGGTGGGTCTGCAGACTTCCTGTGGAGACTCTCCACTCTCCCCGCTCAGCCTTCCACGAGCTTCCATGCGATGATGGTTCTGCTCGGCCCCCGGAGGCAGGAGGGGCACCAGCCTGGGGCTGACTGCCCGGCTCGGACCTTGGGTGCCTTGGGAGCTGGAGAAGGGAGCGAGTGCTGTGAAGGTTTCCCAAAGAGGGGCGGACTAGGCTTAGACTTTGAGAAGGTTTACCGTGATTACATGGAGGGGGCGGCGGGGGGATGTCAGGAATGAAGAGAAGCTGGTGCACTTACCTCATCAGGAACCACCCAGGGTCTCCTGTAAGGCTAGATCCTTACCACCCCTGGTGGTAAGGCAGGGATAGAAGGCAGGGTGGAGGGCAGGGGTCAGTGCTCTGACGCCTCTTAAAAAAAAAAAAATTCTCATCAGCACATTAAATGTTCTGAGAAGGCCAGAGGTGGAGAGATGGGTTGGTCTTGTTTTTTCCAAAAGACCAATATCCCACAACACTTGTGTGGTTGTGTTAGTGGCTCATTCGTGTCTGACTCTTTGCAACCCTATGGACTGTACCCCCCAGGCTCCTCTGGGATTCTCCAGGCAAGGACACTGGAGTGGGTTGCCATGCCCTTCTCTAGGGGATCTTCCTGAACCAGGGATCAAAGCCAGGTCTTCTGCATTGCAGGCTGATTCTTTACCATCTGAACACTTGTTAGCATCACTTCAATAGTTTCTTACTGAATTGGGGTTCCATGGAACAGAGTTTGGGAAGGTGATTTAGGGGGCTGTAAAGTCTGCATCTGTTTGACCAGCTCGGACTTAAATCTTGCCCTTCCCAGCTCTGATGCTTTCCTCACTCCCGTTTAGAGTCACACAGCCTCCTCTACGATTTTCCAGTTCCCACCAGTGCACACCACTGCCTGCTTCTCTATCCTATCTCCTCTGATCGTCTACAAGTTCTATGAGAACAGAAATTTGTTTCTCTTGATCACTGAGTTCCCAGTGCCTGGGACCGTGCTGGCCGCCAGCGAGTGCCCCCGAGGATCTGTCCCAGGCATCCCGTTGCTGCTCAATCTTCAACATTTTCTTCTCTTTGCTTCTAGGATTAAATGCATTACATTGAACTGTGACCCCTCCGTCCAGCCTTCTCCCTGACCCTGTGGCTTCAGACCTGTTTGAGGGGTGAGGTGGCCCTCACCCAGCCTCACTCCTCGCTGAGTTACCTAATCACACGTTACCCATGTGATTTCTCTGTTGCATTTGGTGCTGACTGCCTCCTTCTTTCTTCTAAAACATTTTCTCCTAGTTTCAAGACCCTTTCTCTTAATTTTCTCCAGCCTCCCAGACTTTCCAGTTCCTGAGTTATTCTTGAGTTATTCTCACCATTCCTTTAAATGTTGGTAAAAGTTGCACACTCAGGGTTTGATATGTAACTTCCCATGTTCCCAACTGCTGTGTTGATTGAGCCCCGTGACTCGGGGAAGAGGTCAGCCTTATTTTTCTCTTTTGTGGTATCCATAAGGTCCATCAAGTCTCATTTGTCCTAAACTTCTGACATCTTCAAGACTTCTAGAATATCAAGACGTGCAGCAACCTAGGAATCATGAAATCCGTGAGACTGAGATGCTTGGGTCACTGAGAAGCGTCTGGGAGCTTTAACGAGGTCAGAATGCTTCGGAAAAAAAGTAAGATCAAAGCGGACCTGGAGAATGTCCACGTTCAAGACTGGCTTTAAAACGCCTCAGCCTGGGGAGCCCACTGGCCACCGCAACTGCCAGAGATACTTAGGATAAAAATAGAACCTGTCGCACGAGCCCAGGGGAGTGTTAGGCTTCCCTGTGTAGAGTTTCTACACGTGTAGTTTTGGATCTGAGATGAGGGACGGCTTTCCTAGAGTTCTTCCCCTTTTAGAGTAGTTGAAGACCAGTGGTGTCCGGCATGACTCGATGCCTTAGATAGCCGCTGCAAGGTTTCTCCTTCTGTGTCTTGACTCCTCGATGAGGTCTGCAAGCATGCCTTTACTGCGTACACCGTGGACATGCTGAGGGACATTAGATGCCTTCTAGGAACCTACTTGGGGCTTTTAAAGATAGCTGGCTGCTGCACCAGCTGCTGATTCTAGGGATGAGGAGACCCCTCGGGGGTGTTATTCGTTGGATGACTCTATTCGTTGCAGGATGCACAGCACAATGAACATTCACTTAAAATATGTCTATAATCCTAAGACATATATATAGCATCTAGAAAGACAATACTGATGATGCTACTTGCAGCAAAAGAGAGACATTTCGACACAGTGGGGGAAGGAGATGGTGGGATGACATGAGAGGATAGCTTTGAAACATTATATGTAACTGTATGTAAAATAGATAACCAGCGGGAATTCAAAGCCAGTGCTCTGGGACAACCTTGAGGGGTGGGATGGGAAGGAAGGTGGGAGGGGGTGTTCAAGAGGGATGGGACATACGTATACCTAATGCTGATTCATGCTGATGTACTGGGAGGGATTGGGGGCAGGAGGAGAAGGGGACGACCGAGGATGAGATGGCTGGATGGCATCACAGACTCGATGGACATGAGTCTGAGTGAACTCCGGGAGATGGTGATGGACAGGGAGGCCTGGCGTGCTGCGATTCATGGGGTCGCAAAAAGGTGGACATGCCTGAGCGACTGAGTTGAACTGAACTGATGGCAAAAACCATCACAAAATTGTAAAGTAATTATTCTCTAATTTAAAAAAAAGATTAAAAATGTCTATAATCAGACAGAGGCAGGCTATAGTCCATGGGATCTCATAGAGTCAGACATGACTGAGCAACTAACACACATGTATTTTTCCCTTAACGAGCTATGTAACCTTGTATTCAATTGAAACCGTGTACGGTTCTAGGTCAGTTTCTCTGTTGGTGTTGACATTTACAGAGGAGCCTGGCAGACTATAGTGCATTGGTTGCAAGGAGCCGGATATGACTTAGGACTGAACAACAGCAACAATAATCCAATTTGTTTTTCAGTCCACTTGTTATCCTACCATGCTTATCTCTGAATAATTGCTTTCCCCCTGTTATTTGGAAAGACTGCCATTGGAAAGGGAAAGCAAGAACCTCCTTCTGAAAATCGTAGCCAATTTCTTGTCTTGGGTTACCCTTCAATTTGATTTTGAGTTCAATGAGACATTTGCTTCAAACTCTGAAAAATGTTTCTGAAGTGGTTAAATAAATTTTTTTTTAAAAGAAAACAGTATATGGAATTTTAGATAATAAGTTTGGACTTGGATAAAGTTGAGACCTCCAAGAGGGCCCTAAAGAACTGTACCCTTCTCAGTTATTTGTCTGAACAATTCGAGAAATTAAGCAAAGGCATGGAGGATGGAAGACAGACTATTTTCTTGATGGATGATAAAGCCCATCTTGGAAGTTATAAGTGCATGTGAAGTTGCTTAAATAGACCAAACCCTCAAATTGGGCAGATTAGCCCAGAGAGGGCTGGTGCAGGGCAGCCTCCTAGGGTCCAAGAGGGAAGGGTAGAGTGCTCACCTGAGGAGGAGGGGCAGATCCAAGCCAGGAATGTCCGTTTAACCTTCCCAAACTCGCTAGTCCTGTAAACTACTCTTCCTCCTGGGGCAGGTGAGTAAAGGCGTGCTGGGAGGGCAGGCGTCTCCCTAGAGAAAGATCTCTACTCGTTCACCAAGCCGGAAGTACGGAGAGGTGCCCGCAGCTGAAAGGTTGGTATATCAGACCATCTCTGGAAAGTATTTTGGGGTAACCACTTAGAAGATGGTGAGACTTTACACATTCTAAATTGATTTAAAATACTCATGGAAAATGACTTAAAACACTGATTCCAGTGACCTTTCCGGGGGTCAAGTGGTCACCACGCTTCCACCACAGGGACAGCGGGTTCCATCTCTGGTCAGGGAACTTAAGATCCTGTGTGCCACACAGCACAGCCAGTAAAAGAAAAAGATGTATTCCAAAAGAAGGCAAGAAAGGAGAAAAAGTGTGGGTCGCCTAGAGTGCGCGAGATTGGACAGTGACTCTACGTCCAGGAAGGAGAGCAATTCCTGTTGTCATACACTACAGTTCTGTTCAGAAAGGGGGTGGGGAGGTGTGAGTTAAGAGTCGAAAGCCTTTTCTGCCTTCAAGATAGAAAGAAAAACAAACAGTTTGTCAAAGGTCATCGCCTAGAGAAAGTAGAGTCATTTATCAGACTGCCTTGATTCCAGAGCTTCCACGGGCGGAGGCCACGGTAACCTCCCTGTCGTTTATGGCCACACTAACTGTCTGTCTTGCAGCTGGACGGATGGCAATGCCATCTCTCAGCTCATAGAATCTATGTCTGACAGAATCTTTGTTACTGATGTTTTAAATGTCAATCTACAGCAGTCAAATGGCTACAATTTAGCCTTGACTGTGTTCTTAATTACTCAAGTCAATGTCTCCAGGACCATGACGGGTGGGGAAAAAAAAAATACACATCTATTCTTGTCTGACTGTAGCTTCATCAACTGTGAGACCTTCTGGAAGTGGAAAATCCCTTCACTTTTATCTAAATGTTTGGTTCATTTTCTTTCTGTTGCTTGGCATCCTTGTCTGCAAACGTTGTCACTAGGCAGAGCCCGTAATAAGCACTTAGTCAGTGGGTCACTATATTTGGAATCCGGTTGCTAGCCTGCTTAGGGTTACATTCTTAAAGGGTTCAGAAACCAGTGGAGTGATGCCGGAGAGATGTGAGCACACAAGGGTGGCAGTGAATCTGTTCGGGGAAATCTGTTCTGGGGAACTGTTCTCGAGGTTTCTTTGTCTAAAACAAAGAACAGACTGTGTTTTGTTTGTTATCTTTAAAGAACCCGCCTGCCAATGCAGGAGACATAAGAGATGCCGGTTTGAACCCTGGGTCGGGACGATTTCCTGGAGAAGGAAATGGCAACCCACTCCAGTATTACTGCCTGGGAAATCCCATGGACGGAGGAGCCCGGTGGTCTACGTCCGTGGGGTCACAGAGTCGGACACGACTGAAGCAACTTAGCACTTAGCGCGCACGTAGTCTGTTGGCCAAGTGGACTTAATTATGACCCAAGGGCCAACCACTGGCTTTTCTAATGATTTCCTTCTGATTGCCTTTCCTCTAGAGTGGGTATTTTGTTCCTCTTCCCTTCAGACCTCCTGGGGCCTGGCACATTGCTCATCTTCCTTTACCGTCCCTGTGACTGGAGAGTGAGCTGGTGTTCAGAGGCTGAGGTGGAGGTGGGATCTTTCTACGCCTTTGATCACGATCTTATGACCTAGGAATCTGATAGCACTTCATTTTGTTTTCTTCTGCGTGAAACGCCTGTCGCTCCTGTTTTGATCTGTCATAGGTAATTGAAACTAGCTGAAACTCTGGCAGACAGAAGCAGAAAGCAAAATTTTGTGTGTTTTCTGTAACATTTTTTTTGGGGGGGAGGAAATAGAAAAGGATCAACTCACCTTGTGTTTTCTTAAAACGAATAGACTTTATTTTTTTTTACCAGCACTTTTTGGTTTCCAGGAGAACTATGCAAAAGTACAGTTTCCATGCACTGCTTGCCCCTTGATCCAACACAGAGATACATACACACACTTACACACACAGTTTTCCCTAGCTTATTATTTTTCATTAATGTGATTCCCTTTTTACCCCTGATGAACCTGTGTTGATACACTGAGATTCCTAAAGTCCAAAATGTACCTTAGGGATCTCTGTGTCATACTGCCTGTGGGTCTCAATAAAATCATGTTGTTGGTCATTTCCTAGGTCATATCTGACTCTTTGCGATGCCGTGGACTGCAGCATGCCAGGCTTCCCTGTCCTTTGCTCTCTCTTGGAGTCACCCTCAAGAAGCTCTTCATGATAACATCATAGCAATATGATAGTGATACCGTGATCACATGGTGGTGTCACATATCCACCTGACGGTGTCAGACGGGATAGTCGCCTGCCCTGCACATCCTCTGTGTTCCACCTGCTCACCCTGCCTTCCAACCCCCAGCGCCTCGCACTTTCCAAACACACGGCCACAGACAAGATGCAGCCTGTCGAAGAGCCACCTTGCTGAGGTCACCCTGTTTTTAAAAGTTCTGTATTTCATAGAATCTAAGACATTGTTAATTGTAAGGTACCTCATTATTTTATATACTTTTTAAGAAGAAGACATTAAACTAGGCACATCCTGGGTGCCCTTGATCTCAGGCATACTAAAATGAGAACAGTACGCATCTCAGAATTAATAAGATGTTACCCAGAGTGCAGGGCCTGCACAAATACAGTGCTTTATTGAAATTAAAATAAATATTTGAAAGAACTGCACCATGATCCCAGTTTGGCCTCTTTAGGGTGTCAGTGAGGGCTTTGTAGGAGGAGTGGGTGGGGGGTGATGCAGGAAAGTAAAGCAGCAGGAAATTGAGGGACAGTGTGAGTCTGGGCCCCCCTCCCCCGGACAGCCTGGGTCCTGGGGGTGCGCAAACCAGAGAGGAATCTTCACTCTCTTGGTGGCCCTGGCCAGGTTACTAGACCTTTCTGAGCCTCAGTCTCTGCATCTGTGTGGAGTAATGCTAACTGGGTTACTCTGGGGCCAGTGAAATAGTGGTTTGTGTGGGACAGGCTCACTGCCTGCATCCAGTGCACTCTCAGTAAGGAACTCTAGCCCTTCCTCCTTCCATCCTTGGCTTCTCCACCTTTACTTCCTCCTCTGACTCATGTATGTCCTTCCACTGTCCCCCATGGTAAAGAATCAGCCTGCAGTGCAGGAGACCCAGGTTTGATCCCTGGATGGGGAAGACCTCCCCCCCCAGAGGAGGGCATGGCAACCCACTCCCGTATTGTTGCTTGGAAAATTCCATGGACAGAGGAGCCTGGTGGGCTACAGTCCGTGGGGTTGCAAAGAGTCAGACACGACTGAGCAGCTAACACACACACACACACACACACACACACACACACACACACACACACACTGTCCCCCCAGCGGTCAGCCTGGCCTGGGTCACCTCACCTTCATTCTCACTGCCTTGCAAGCCCTCTGGGTGCTGGAGATTTTGCATCAGCCTTGGACTCAGCCAGAATTAACGAGGGCTGGATGGGGATTACCTAGGGCAGTTTGCAGATGGCAGAGCCTCATAATTCTTAGCCTTGGTCTTCCCAGGGCTGCCAAGCAATTAGGGTTTAGTAGCTGGTTGTGGTGCCCACCCACTGGCTTCAGGACTTGATTAGATAAAGCTCAGACAAGCCCCAGGGAAAAGATTTGTCAGGGACCTTTGTGAATGAGATTGAGATATAATTGAAGTACAGGTTTATTGTTTGAAAATTGCAAAGATTCTCAGAACATGAGTTCTGGCCTCTTCATGAGGCCAGCAGGGTGACAGAACCCTGCCATCCACTGTGGGGAATTCCAGGTGGCAGCCCCCGAGCGCAGTGGTCCTGCTACCCCAGATCTGCGTGACCTTGGGAAAGCCATGTGCGTTCCATTTTGTCATCTGTGAAGTGGGGAATAAATGTCCACCTCGTCTGTCTCAGCAGATGGCCATTCAGGGTGCTTGAGGTGATGCTGGTAGGAGCCCCATGGGGCCGTGGGTGCCAGTCAACCCTGACCATTCGTTTCCAGCTCGTTCCTAGAGCCACACCAGTGCTTGTTGCCATGGTTACTGCTAGCTTGATAAGGACTCTGACTGCCAGATTTAGCCAGTAAAAATTCAGGACTCCCCGTTAAATTTGAATATCAGATAAACATCGAATAATTGTTATTATGAGTATCTCCCAGACATGGCCCGGTGGGTATGTTAGCACATCTTTCACCTGGCATTGCAGGAGACGTGCATGTGCTGAAGCATCATCTGAAGCTTGTCTGATCTTCAGATTTCACTGGGCACTTTGCATTCTGCCTGGAAACCTTAACAGGGACAGAATGTTACCTTGCTGAAAGCGCAAGAAGTTTTGTATGAAATAACTGATGTTAGGATTGGTCCAGAGCTCTCTGGTGGTCTCATTTATCGCCAGTCAGAGAAGGGCAAACAATCTGTATGTTATTCTCGCAATTAAAAGTGACTCTGACAGGGCTTTCCTGGTGGTCCCTTGGGATCCACATGGCAATGCAGGAGACACAGCTTCGATCCCTGGTTTGGGAAGATTCCACATGCGGAGGAGCTGCTGAGTGCAACCGCCACGGCTACTGAGCCTCCACGCACTCTAGAGCCCAGGCACCGCAGCTAGAGAGCGGCCCCCGTGGGTCAGAGCTAGAGAGCGGCCCCCGTGGGTCGCAGCTAGAGAGCGGCCCCCGTGGGTCGAAGCTAGAGAGCGGCCCCCGTGGGTCAGAGCTAGAGAGCGGCCCCCGTGGGTCGCAGCTAGAGAGCGCCCCCCGTGGGTCGAAGCTGGAGAGCGGCCCCCCGTGGGTCGCAGCTAGAGAGCGCCCCCTGTGGGTCAGAGCTAGAGAGCGCCCCCTGTGGGTCAGAGCTAGAGAGCGGCCCCCGTGGGTCGCAGCTGGAGAAAACCCAGTGAAGACCCAGCACAGCCAAAACTAAATGAATGACGCAGATGATCGGTTTAAAGTAAGTTACTCTGACAGAGAAACCATTTCTGCATTAGAAAAGACAAAACCGAGAACCTGTGGCCTCCTAGGCTGAGAGAAGGAAACGATTTCTTGTGGAGAAAACATTTTTTTAATCAATAATTGCAGGGTAGTTTCTGCCTCACATTTCTGGCCCTAAAATTTAGTTTGGGAATTGTGTGCGTTTCAGCATCTCAATTTTTTATGATCCTTTTCGACAATCACAGTATGTGTATTTCTCTCAGTAATGAATCTCGTTTATGAATGTAAGGCTCACTATATTTTGACGAGGGAAGATGAGAGAAAACATTCAATGGATGACAATTTAGAGTAGATATTTATCTTCAGTAGATTTTACACTGTAAGTGTTCCTAAAGAGATTAATGGCGGGAGGAGAAGGTGACGACAGAGGATGAGATGGTCGGATGGCATCACCGACTCGATGGACGTAAGTTTGAGTGAACTCTGGGAGTTGGTGATGGACAGGGAAGCCTGGCGTGCTGCAGTCCATCGGGTCGCAAAGAATCGGACACAACTGAGGGACTGAATTGAACTGAACTGAACTGAAAGAGATTAATAACTTCTTAATGTTGCTTAAATTTTTTAAAATTATTTTTTATGGCTGGGTAATATTCCATTGCGTGTAAGTATTACGTCTTCTCTGTGTATCATTGTCCCATTCCTCTGTTGATGGCCATTTAGCTGCTTCCATGTCCTGGCTATTGTAAATAGCACTGCAGTGAACTGGGGTTCACGTGTCTTTTTGAATTATGGTTTTCTCTAGATTTATGCCCAGGAGTGGGATTAAATGGGCCCAAGGGCTCTGCCACCCTTAACGGATTTTTGACATGACCTGGATCCTTGTGAATTTTCTCTTAGCTACAAATCATGGCATCAGCAGCTGTGAAATGATGGAAATTCGTGGATATTTATCTGTGCAAGCCCTGTTCTGTGTGCTGTGGGCAGCAGGACAACAAGCTGGATGAGTCCCTCCCTGAGGGACTGTGTGGTCCGTGTGGAAGGAGACCACAGACCCAACAGAACCGGACTTGCGAGAAAGAACATGAGATCCAAGGGAGAAAGGTGATCGCTCATTACCACTGCTGTCTGGAGTTCCTTTTCAAACGCTTATGTTCAGTCGCTCAGTCACATGTGACTCCCTGGACGCCAGGCTTCCTGGTCCTTCACCATCTCCCAGAGTTGGCTCAAACTCATGTCCACTGAGTCGGTGATGCCATTCAACCATCTCATTCTGTCACCTCCTTCTCCTTTTGCCTTCAATCTTTCCCAGCATCAGGGTCTTTCCCAATGAGTCAGTTCTTCACATCAGTTCTTGGCCAAAGTATTGGAGTTTCAGCTTCAGCATCAGCCCTTCCAGTGAATATTCAGGGTTGATTTCCTTGAAGATTGACTGGTTTGATCTCCTTGTAGTCAAGGGTCTTCAAGAGTCTTCTCCAGCCCCACTGTATGAAAGCATCAGTTCTTTGGTGCTCAGCCTTTAGTCAAACATTAGTCTTTTTTAAAACTATTTATTTATTCGTGGCTGCGTCAGGGGAGGGAGGCCTTAGGGAGGTCTTAGCTGCGGCACGAGGGCTCTGGTTGAGGTGCTCCGGTTCAGTGCTTGCAGCGCAGAGGCTTAGCTGCTCTGCGGCATGTGGGGTCTTAGTTCCCTCCCGAGGGATCAAACCCACATCCCCCGCATCGAAAGGTAGATTCTTAATCACTGGGCCACCAGGGAAGTCCCAAGTGTTAGTCTTATTCAGTGTTCATAACAGTTTTGTGAGTGATGTTTTATTATTCCTTTTTCACATCTAAACCTAAAAGCTAGAGAGATTCAGTGATATGCCTGTGTCGGTGGTGGTGGTGGGGGGTGGTAGTAAATGACGGAGCGGGGATTCAGATCAAAGCTGCCTGACTTCAGAGGATCATAGACACAGTGTCCCTAAGGGGAATTTAGAAGAGAGACAGATTACTTCTCATAGAAGGTGGGGGTGGTCCCAAGTTCATGGACAAGATCTTCTTCTGAGCTGAAGCTTGGAACTTGGAGAAGGTTTGGGGATTCTATGGAAGGGAAAGGCTTTTCTGGCCAAGAGAACAACTTGGACAAGAGGCCAAGGGTAGGTACGGTGAGTTCTAGGTGATTCTAGGAACAGTGTATAGTTCAGTTTGGCCTTAGCTCCACGGATGCAGAAGAAAGAGGGTGGACTAAGCAGTAGAGGGTGGACCAAGCAGCAGAGGCTGGTGAAGGAGTCTCACTTCCGCTATGGATGGTGAGGACTCAATGAGTGTGTTAAGCTGGTGTTGGGCACAGGCTAGATGAGATCCATGGGGTTTTTCCAGACAAGAATCCTGGAGTGGGTTGCCATACTCTGTTCCAGCGGATCTTCCTGACCCAGGGATTGAACCTTGGTCTCCTGCATTGCAGACAGATTATTTACCGTCTGAGCCACCAGGGAAGCCAGGAGCAAATCCTGCACAGAAACACGCATGTCCCCAGGGCTGGGAGGTCGTGATGGAGATGTGGTGTGGTCCAGGGCTGGGAGGACGTGATGGAGATGCCGTGTGGTCCTGGGCTGGGAGGACGTGATGGAGATGCCGTGTGGTCCTGGGCTGGGAGGATGCGATGGAGATGCCGTGTGGTCCGGGGCTGGGAGGACGTGATGGAGATGCCGTGTGGTCCTGGGCTGGGAGGATGCGATGGAGATGCTGTGTGGTCCGGGGCCGGGAGGACGTGATGGAGATGCTGTGTGGTCCTGGGCTGGGAGGACACAATGGAGATGCCGTGTGGTCCGGGGCCGGGAGGATGTGATGGAGATGCTGTGTGGTCCGGGGCTGAGAGGACACAATGGAGATGCTGTGTGGTCCTGGGCTGGGAGGACACAATGGAGATGCCATGTGGTCCGGGGCCGGGAGGACACAATGGAGATGTGGTGTGGTCCAGGGCTGGGAGGACGTGATGGAGATGCTGTGTAGTCCGGGGCCGAGAGGACACGATGGAGCTGCCGTGTGGTCCTGGGCTGGGAGGACGCGATGGAGCTGCCGTGTGGTCCTGGGCTGGGAGGACGCAGTGGAGATGCCGTGTGGTCTGGGTCTGGGAGGACGTGATGGAGATGGCGGTGTGGTCCAGGAGTAGTGGCTTCTGGTGTTGCCGTCTCTATCAGACACGTCCTGCAGGGCTTCCCAACCTTCCCCTCATTCTAAGGAGCTTTTTCAGACATTGTTTTTCTAATCATCCTATGAAATGTTAGTAGCACAGATACACTATCTGTTTATGGGCTTCGTGCCTCAGCATCTCTTAGTGACCTGGGCACTTAAGTGGGAAAAGCAGTGCCCGGGTGATTGGGGTGTGGATGGAAATGTTGCAGATACAACTGGGCGCCCAGTTCAGTGTCACGGAAAGAAAGTACTGAAATCTGGTTATGGCAAAAAGGTATATGCTGGGGGATTAACTAGAAATAGTTCAAAATAAGGGGCATCCCAAGTAGCTCTAGTGGTAAAGAACCTGCCTGCCAAAGCAGGAGATGCAAGAGATGTGGGTTCGGTCCCTGAGTCGGGAAGCTCCCCTGGAGGAGGGTTTAACAACTCACTCCAGTATTCTTCCCTGGAGAATTCCATGGACAGAGGAGCCTGGTGGGTTACAGTCCATGGGGTTGCAAAGTGAGACACGACTGAAGCGACTTGGCACACAGCACAGATCAAACTAAAATATAAGTAAGTCTGCAACAGGCAGCGGTCTCACATCACACCCCAGAAACTTCTTCCATTTTGCATTTTGGAAAATCCTGTGGCTGAGAGGTTTCATTTTTAACCTAAATTATCAGCCAAATTATTAAAAAAACATTATAAGTGCATAATTATATACACTTAGTTTATAGATTACATATAAATTATGTATGTGATTGTATAATTATTAAGATTGGATGAAGTTAATTATAAAAATACCATTTTCCTCAATCTTGATGACATCTCCCCACATCCCCGACATGGGGAATTCTGGCTGCTGGTGTTTGAACAGTGAACTCTAATCAACAGTCTGGATTTCGAGGTCTTTTCTGCAGGAACTTTGCTTCCCTGTCTTACTAGTGTTCTCGACACTGTTTCCAGAAAGGGCTGCAGAGAGGAGTGAAATGTCATTCATGGCAGGTGCAAATGGGCACACGGGGAGAGGTTTGGTGGGAAAGGAGGGAGTCCCCCACAACCGCCTGGGCTTGCAGAAGGGGTCGGCTGTAGGTTTGGAGGATTGCTGGGGTTCCTGGGTGCGTGTGGACCCCTGGGATCCAGCACAGTAGGAGCCGGGTCTTATAGCTGCCCAGCATCTGGACTGGGACGACCAACATCAGGGCTGAAGGCAGGGGGGTCACCTGCTGCTTATTTTTCCTGGCTGTCCCCTCTGTCCATTCATCATTTCTTTTGCCATCATCGCTGGGTTATCCTTGGTGGTTATAGCTTTCAGGAGGAGAAAAACCCTGTTTCCAGGGCAGGCGAGGGTGAAATGCTGTCATCGCTTTAGCACCTGTACCCTTCCTGGCAGCCTTGAGGTGGGCGTTTTCATCTCACAGAGAAGGGCTTCCCAAGGCCAGAGGTGTGTTTTCTCCTCTAAACGCTGATCTCTTCCCTCCCTAAAGGCGCTTTCTCTCCCCGTCACCTGATACTCATGGCTTTAGTGTCCTCACGGACTCTCGTAGGTCTCCCTGTCTGGGTTCGAGGCCCAGCGCGCTGACCTCCTGGCGCTGGGAGCTGGCCCAGCTGCTCAGCCTCAGTGTTTCCATGTCCTCAGCTGTGAAATGGGAACAGTGACGTATGCGCTGACTCAGGGGATGTTGGTTGTTACGGTTTTCCTCCTTCTTTGCAAATATGAACCAGGTGCTTCTCCCCCCGCCGCACTCTCCTTTTTGTTCATCTACGTCCTCTTTCCTATTTGTGATCGAGCTACACAGCACAGATGTGTTCCTCAGTTGATGTGCCCTTGCAGCCAGAGTCTGGCCCCCCCACCCCGATCCGCCTCTGAAATCCGAGGCGGCAGGTTGAGATTTGCAGTGATGGTCACTTCCTCTCCCTCCCTCCCCGCCCTGGCCATTACCTTGAAGAGCTCCGAGCCGGCCCCACCCGGCTCCACGCGGGGTTTGCCAAGCAGGCAGCAATGACTGGCCAGGGCCGGGCGTGGCCCCGAGTCGCAGGATCCAGAGGTGCCCGAGCTCCTGGAAGACGCCTGTGTGGGCCTTCTCCAGCGTGTCTGGCCACCCTGCCCTTGGGACGTGGCCGCCAAAAAAAAAAATAATAATAATAATAAAGTGCAAAATAGAGCAAAGTGAACATTTTTAAATGGGACAGGAAGCTTCAAAATTGCTGTGTTATATTGAAGAAACCTCAGCTGTACGTCTTGTCTGTTGCCAATGTCTGACCACCGCCCCCCCCCGGGGGGGCCCTGTGGGCCCAGTCCACACCTCTGGGGAGAATGGGGTGACTGGGGTGTCCCCTCGCTCCTACGAGGCCCAGGAATTAATATGCAGGCTGAGATCGCAGTGGGCGGAAGGACCTTGATGATATTAAGTGTTGGCTCCTTTCAGGGCCGGAGGATGCAGGAGCTGATTCCAGTGATGGGGCCCTGGGCCAGCAGGCCACCCGCTTGACCACGGATGTCACATCTGTGTGGGGCGGATTCTCCCTTCCTGTTTCCCTGCATCCACTTCAGCTTCTGCTTTAAACAAATACTGACATTTCCGTTTACAGCTTTCCTTTTGCATCTGGCTCAGTGGTAAAGAACCCTCCTGCCACTGCAGGAGACACAAGTTCAATCACTGGGTCGGGAAGATTCCCCCCCTGCTCACCGCCCCAGAGGGGGAAGGGCCAACCCACGCCAGTGTTCTTGCCCAGGAAACCCCACAGACAGAGGAGCTTGGTGGGGTCCATGGGGTCGCAAAGGGTCAGACGTAGCAACTAAGCACGCATATATTCTTCAATCCATAATTCTACTTGTTGGTGCACCTATGTTGGAGAAATCCTTACACAATTTTCTAAAAAACATGCATTTTCAAGGATGTTTACTACAATATTTGTAACAATAAGAAACAGGGTTGGGGAGGGATGCTAATGGACGGTGGAATGGCTGAATAAATCATAATATGTCCGAAGCAGGAGCTGCCAGGCAGCTGGTTATCCCAAGTGGAACTGCCATTCTGACTAGTTTTGACCTGGAAAATGGCAATTTCCTGAATTGAACAAAGGATGAGTTATTCCTGTGCCCCTGTTCTTCATCTTTAAAATGGGGACAGTCCGACTCTTTGCGACCCCACGGACCGTAGCCCTGCCAGGCTCCTCTGTCCATGGGATTCTCCAGGCCAGAACACTGGAGTGGGTGGCCAGGCCCTCCTCCTGACCCAGGGGTTGAACCTGCATCTCTTACATTGGCAGGCAGGTTCTTTACCACTAAACGTGAGGATTTAATGCAATTGCACATGGCCTTGGAACATGGCCCAGCCCACATCCAGAGCCCAGTCCATAATTGCTGATACCTCTGTGTATCTATCTGTATTAACATGGAAATAACCCCAAATACACTGTTTGGAGAAAATAATTGCATGCGTGTGTTTACAAAGGTCAATAAAGTTTGAGCCCATTCAAGGGGGGAAAACTGTGTGTGTGCGCACACGTGCGCGTGTAACCCCCTAAGGACGGGCCACCTCCCAAGCTGTTCCTCGTGTTTAACTCTGAGGAAGGGAGCAGGACTGTGGTTGTTGGTGAGGAATTGCCCAGCGTTCAACCAGAGAGGCAGAGCTGCTGGCAGATACCCATGCCCAGAAGGGAGTGGTCCTTAGTCACATGTGGGGGCTGACCGGCCCTGGAGGGTTGTGGTCTGTGCAGCTCATGCTGGAGCTGGAAGGCCCAGGGCTGGCCCTCAGGAAGGGGTGATGGATGTGGACGGAGGGGACTCAGAGGTCAGGCTCCCCCTCCGAGGCCAGACTGAGACCGCAGTGGGTTAGTTCACCTGGCGTGGGGCGGGGGCAGATGGCGTGGGCGATGTGGGGGCGGAAGCCAAGCCCTCCAGCAGGAGCAGACCCACCCGGGCCAGGGAGTCAGGAGCCGAGGGGATGGAGAGGAGGGAGCCGTTGCTGTGCGGCTGCTGCTTCTCCCCGGGAGGTGAATCAGCAGTCAGCCACCAGGCGCGTGGCCTGTGGAGCCAGCCCCGCCTCCTGAGACCTTCCCAAGGGGGCCTTTGAAGTGAGAGTGAAAGCCGCTCAGTCGTGTCCGACTCTTTGCGACCCCAGGGACTACACAGTCCACGGAATCCTGCAGGCCAGAGTACTGGAGTAGGGAGCCTTTCCCTTCTCCAGGGGATCTTCCCAACCCAGGGATCGAACCCAGGTCTCCCACACTGCAGGCAGATTCTTTACCAGCTGAGCTACAACTGGAAACAAACCAGAAAGGGGATTTGGATAGACATGCCTTAGGGCCCTCAAGGGGAATGGCACAGTTTCCTCTAAATTCTTCTGGATTAATTGAATTATTTTTCATTTAGACTATAAATACATTTCTTGTTAATTAAAAAAAAGAAATGAAACCCCTTAGGAGGAAAAAGGAAAACTCTTTTACTCGGTGAGATTTCAGTGTTGAGTTGAGTAACTCCAGCCTGTCGAGGCGAGGGGGGAACCCGGCCTCCCCTAGTCCCCACCTGGCCCGGCTGTCATCGCCTTTCCCTGGGCCTCCGCAGCCACCCCTCACGGGCCCCCCTGCTTCTCCTCTGCTCCCACTCGAGCCCGAGTGCTCTTTTCAGAAAGCAGATTCGGTGCTGCCGCGACCTCCATAAAGAAATGCTCCGGTGACGCCTCGGGGCCTCTGTGGCGCAACCATCAGTCACGACAGCCCACCCTGGTGCGGAAGCCGCTGTGGCTCTGTCCCCCTCTCCACTCCTTCCCGCTTCCCCTCGGTGGTCACGGGGCCATGCCTGCTGTCCGGGGGCCGTGTGTGTAAGTCACGGGAGCTGGCTGCTCACCGTCCCCTGTGTGTGCAGAATCACGCTGGGCACCTGGACCACAGAAGCTGCTGTCATAGCCATCACACCTCCAGCAGCTTTTCCCGTCTGGATTCACAAAGATGCTGAGGCTTCGGGGACGTTGTGAAACGGACTGGGAAGTCTTACAGCCGTCGAGTGGCACCCCCGGCACGGGAGCCTGGCCCCCAGATCCACCCACAGCATCCGTCCCAGGCAGCGCCTCTGCCTTCCCAGTCTCGCTGCCTCTTGGTGTGAGGCTGTCTGCTGTCCGAGCCGCGCAAGTTTTGAGGGTGGGACCCCGGGAGCCACCGATGCGTGCGGCCACACCTCCAGTTCCCCGGCACATCCTGCCTACACGTGTCCGGCCACCAGACGGTGTTTGCTGGAAGCACACATGAGACGGCACCGTGCTGGGTCCTGGGGCGAAACGCTGAGGTTAGGGTCTGTGCCTCACGGGGCCTGTGGCCTGTAAGTGGGGGAGGGGGTGGCACCGTGTCGCAGGCTGCGGTGAGTGCCCTGAAAGGGGCTGGGGCAAGTGCTCCCCTGGGCTGGGAGCAGCAGGGCCCAGAGAGGCCTTCAGGAGGTGACGGCTGGACGCGTCCCAGGAGCCGTCCCGCTTGACCTGGCTGCATCCTGGATGTGGCTCTGCCTTGGGCTTGTCCAGGCCCCATGATCAGTACCGGGAGGGGTTTGACCTGCGTGCACCGCCCCCCCCCCCCCCCCGATGGCTCCCCCAGGCTTGCTGCCCCCGGAGGACAGCCGCCTGGGGGCTCGGCGTTTTCTCAGCTCTAGGAACAGGCAGACTCCATGGTGTCCACTGGGGGTGTGTTCTGGTTTGTTCCAGACGGGTGGACAGTGAAGCCTGGGTCTGCTCGGGGCTCGGCCCGTGCTCTGCATAGAACGCCTGTTGTATGTGATGCCCATAGCTTCTCGCAAAAGCCCCTGAGGCCACCCCTTCCAAGATTAGGAGGCTGGGGTGCTTCGGGGTTCACCTGTCCAAAGCCCCAGAGGGCTCGGGCTTAGAAACTAAACTGTAGCGCCTTCCAGAGAGTTCTGGCTCCAGCACCACATCGCCGGTCTGCAGCCTCAAGGAGAGAGAGACTTCCAAGGGCAGCAAGTCCAGCCTTTCATACGCGAGGCTTGGCTGGGCTTTGTCTGTGTGTGTGTGTATGTGGGGGGGGCGGGGGTGGGTGGGTTTGTGCATGCAGGGGTGCATGTGTGGGTGTGCATGTGTGCGTGTGTCAGGGCGGGTGATGAGTGAGTGAGTGCCTGATGTGTGCCTCTCTAAGTGGTGGTAAAAAGGAGCATGTCCTTCACAGAGCTTCCCCTGTGGCTCAGCAGGTACAAGAATCCAGCTGCAACACAGCAGACACAAGAGATGCGGGTTCAGTCCCTGGATTGGGAAGGTCCCCTGGAGGAGGAAATCGCAACCCATTCTGCTATTCTTGAAAAATCCCATGGAGAGTGGAATCTGTTCATGGGGTTCTCAAGGCAAGAATACTGAAGTGGTTTCCCGTTCCCTTCTCCAAAGAGATCCAACCAGTCCATCCTAAAGGAGATCAGTCCTGGGAGTTCATTGGAAGGATTGATGCTGAAGCTGATGCTCTAATACTTTGGCCACCTGAGCAAAGAACTGACTCATTTGAAAAGACCCTGATGCTGGGAAAGATTGCAGGCGGGAGGAGAAGGGGACAACAGAGGATGAGATGGCTGGAGGGCATCACCGACTCGATGGACATGAGTTTGAGTAAATTCTGGGAGTTGGTGATGGAGAGGGAGGCCTGGCGTGCTGCAGTTTATGGGGTCGCAAAAAGTCGGACACTGAGCGACTGAACTGAACTGAACTGAGAGGAGCCTGGCGGGCTACAGTCCCTGGGATCACAAAGAATGTGACGTGACTTGGAGACTAAGCATGCACACAGAACCCTTTATTATAACAGTGTTCGTATCACTATGATACGAACTCAGCAGTCAGCTGAGCGACTAAGCCCACCCTTCCCAGAGGGCTCCCTCATCCATCCACCTACCCACCTGCTGAACACACTGTACTGTAACATTCCAGTGCAAAGCTGCTCTATAGCTGCAGTTTGAATTGCCAAGGTTCCGCTGTTCTTCTCAACAATTTCTACCCTGAAGGCTTGTCCTCAGGGCACCAGGTTGGGAGTTGGGCACCTGATTTAGAGGTATCACTGAAGAAAAAAATGGCAAGTTGGTCATTATTGCCCGGAAAAAGACTTTTCCATTTATAAATGTTTTCATAGTTTCATTGAGGCCCACGAGGGAATGACCCTAATTCATCCTAGCCCTTCAGGTGCTGGTATTTCCCCGCAGGGCTTCATCATGCCTGGTACACTCCAGCATCATTCGTGGGAGAGAAAAATTGGGTATTTAGTGTTCTTTGATGGAGTTTATAAGTGTCCCAATTAGTCATTTCACAGGATGTTGATAATTCTGTATCTCGCCTCCTGCTGCCTTTCAGAGCTCTGTAAACACCAGGGCATAGATTCAGGCTTTCAGATTTACTTTTCCCCGAGGTACTTAATCAAGGAATGCAAGTCATTTGCCTTCTCAAGTCTTCCTCTCCTCCCCTGGAGACTTGTGGAGTTTTCTCTTCTGGGTTTTTTTTTTTTTTTTGCCTTCTCTTTCTAAACCCTTTCAAGGATTGGGATCTTGGCTGAAACAGTCTTGCACTTGACCCCTTGAAGTTGCTTTCCCTTCCAGCTAAGGAGGCAGAACCTTGCTGTGCCAACCTGTCCCAGGGGCCCAGAGCCCTGGTCGCAGAGGTGCATGAAATAAAGGCCTGTCTGTGTCTCTGTTTTAGAGCTGGTGATGCTGCTGGAGTGGTGGTCGGGTACAGAGTGCGTCATCTACACGGACCCCCGAGCCTACCCCAAGTACGGGAAGGAAAACGCCATTGTCGTACTGAACCACAAGTTTGAAATCGACTTCCTCTGCGGCTGGAGCCTGGCTGAGCGCTTTGGGGTCTTAGGGGTAAGTCAGACCCGCACACCTCTTTTGTCCAACACCATAACTGGCCCTTTTGCTCTTGGTTGTTCAGCGCTTGCAGCAGCATTAATCGGCTTGTTGAAATGTTCTTAACTGACTGCTTTTCCTTCTTGCTCAGAATCAAGATGATCGTCTGCTGTGAGCAAGGATCATATTTATTCATCAGTGACGGTGTGCATTTAATCTTTGCGGAAACATTTGGGAGTCAGGAACCTGCCCTTATGTAAAACCTACACTTGAATACCCTGCTCCATATCACACAGCCGTTAAGTCTATTTGAATTGGAACTCATCCACCTTCGTATTCTTTTTCCCCCCTTTTATTTATTTCAATTTATTTATTTTTAATTGGAGGATAATTACAATATTATGTTAGTTTCTGCCACACATCAACATGAATCAGCCACGGGTATACACACATCTCCTCCCTCTTGAACCTCGCTCCCCAGCCTAGGATACAGAGTGAAGTAAGTCAGAAAGAGAAAAAATGAATATGGTATATTAACGAATATATATGGAATCTAGAAAGATGGTACGGATGAACCTATTTGCAGGGCAGGAGTAGAGACGCAGAGAACAGACTGTAGGCACAGTGGGAGAAGGAGGGGGGGACAAATCGAGAGAGTAGCGTTGAAGCATAGACATACCGTACCTGAAATCGCCAGTGGGAATTTGCGGGAGACCGCAGGGGGCCCTGAGCCCTGTGACAGCTTCGTTTTCTTAATCTCTGTGCTCTGCCGGCTCCCTGAGTCACGGGCAGCATTTGCCTCCGAAATGCCCACCTTCATGGGCCTGAGAAAGCTAAATGCCAGGGCCAGGGCATGTGACCTTCAGCATTCTGAATGAATACGAAAGCCTGCTTTTCTCCAACTCGTTTGACCTCTTGCCTGCCTTTGGGACTGGGCCTCTCCATTGACCCCTATCATAGTGAATGCAGTGAGGAGTGATGGTTGAGCTCTGAGCAGGTACCAGGCCTTCGGGCTCAGGTGTCCCTACAGGAAGGGCGGCAGGTACTGCCTGGGGCTGGGAGAGGCTCACAGCAGAACTTGGGGGGCCCGTGTGGCACCCGGAGCAGCCCCCACAGACTCAGGGGGGCTGTGCACAGCGCGCTTGTTTTTGGTGGCCCGTGTAGACAAAACCGCAGTGCAGAGAACGTAGGAGTCTGAAGACCATGTGGAGTGGAGCAGACTAAGAATCAGATCCCCCAGGGACAGCCTTGGTGTGTCCAGTCCCCGGCGGCCGGTGGGTCCAGAGTCACTTTGGAACCTCGGGTCTTGTTGGTCTCTGCCTGTTGGGAAGACCCTTGGCTAACAGGGACTCAGTAACCTTATTTATTTTTTAAATAAAATATTTTTTTATATTTATTTTATTTTTTAGGGACATATTCATTTTCTTAAAAAAAGACAAAACATTGGGCAAAAGGAGAGAGAAGGAAATATACTTGGAAACAGGTTCCAATAATTTCTTTGGGACAAATAATGGTTGTCATGCCGTTAAACTAAAGCCGTTAGCAGTTTTTCAAGAGATGGAAACAGTGTGAGTCTCTGCTGCTACCTGAAGACTTCTAGAAAACTGGATTGCCTGGGGGCGAGTGTGCTGAAGGGATTTCTAGGGATGGACAGGCCTGCTTGCCAGCAGCTTTCTCCTGTTTTCCTGTTTGTTCTGACATGATGTCTGTGCAGACCTGTGTGTGTGTGTGTGCGTGTGCATTTTCAGGAACAAAACCAGAGATTCGAGTATCCACTTTTATCTGCTGTGGGGGCCTCAGGCAGAGCTCTTAGCGACAGTTCTGTGGCTCTATTCTCTCTGAGAGGAGAGGAAAGCCACCCTAATCCGAGCCCCATCATGGACACAGACCCTCCTCCCTTACAGGAGAGGGTCCGGGGTGTCTTCGCATCCTGACTGGAACTGGTGGTGCAAGCCTTCAAGCTAGGCTTCCCGGGACACCGGTTCTTCAAGCGAAGTTTGGGGGCAGCTGCTGATTTTCTGGGCTTCGCAGGCGGCCTAGGTGTGCTCATGCTTAGGATGTGAGATCCCGTACCTGTGGTCCCCTGGTGGCTTTATGACCTTGGGCTTCTCCTATGTGTCTTTCGCTGGATTTGTGCTGTTTCCAATCCACATGGTATCATTACTGTTTTTCATTTACTGTTTATACATAGACAGCCAGGGCCTCAGTTTGGGTAAAGAATTTGCCCCAGGATGGGAATTAGTGACTCTTGATTTCTCAGTTGCTTCTCTTTCCTCTTGGACGGTACTGAGAGGAAAAGCTGGTGGGTGGTGAGGGGTGGCTGGTGGTGGTGGGCGGTCCCCTCTGTGTCAGAAAACGACCAGGGCAACCCGGGGAGGGAACGTTTCTAGTCTTGTCTCCTCCCCCACCTCCAACTCGTGGTCAGTTCAGGGCTCCTTCTGAGGAGAGAAAACCCTCAGTACCTTCACAGGGTCAGGGATGGGGCAGGACTAAGGAAGCAGGAACACAGAGATGCTCAGGGAAACAAAATCAGCAGCCACGGGGAGGGGTGCCACACAGAGAAGAGGCTGGGCCCCACGGGGTGCTTGGAGGGAAAGTTACCCATGGAGAGCAGACCAGGGACTACAGGGGGCCCAGGATTGAGAAAGGGAGGCTTTCGTGGAGTGGTGACTATCAGCGCCCTTGAGCATTTTTCTAGCAGAGACTCTGAAATTCTGATCAGCACAGCTCAGCACCCTAGGGTGCAGATGCTACAGAAAGTTTACCCAGCAGAGTGACCATCCAGCCCACGACACGGGGACCGCTCATCTCCAGCCCTGACTTCCTGAACGAATACCACCGCAATTGGATTGCGTTTCTCTCTTAGAAACCAAACACCTAGCATTGCATGCAAGGGCACGAGCCTCTTCCCTTGGTCTGGAGACTGTTCAGGAGTTTTAGGAGTCCCACCCAGAGTTGGGTAGGCAAGTCTCAGGACCTCAGCTGGGACGATGCAGTTTCCATCCTCACGGGAGCCCAGGTAACCCGGCTCTGGGGGCCGGCAGGTTGTCTGGGTTCTTGCTGAGATGTTCTCTGGGGACCTGGAGTTGGCACCAGAAGTGGAGGGTTGAAGAGGGAAGCAGCAAGTGACCACGTCTCCCGGCCACCCAGCACTGGGGAAATAGGGGGTGCTGTGGCCATCACAGCCGTCTGTACAAATGCTGATGAAGCCACATGCTGGCAGAGGCACTGCGAGGGGATGAGACAGGATGCCCATGACCTTGTGGGGCTGGGCCAGCTCACGTGGAAGTTGGCAGACTGTTCTCCCCCAAGGGCGAGGGCGGGGATGGGGGACGTTCTCTCTCCCAAGCAGGGAACAGTTACCATCCATTTGTGTCTCCCAGAGCAGCTGAGGTCTGCCTGGAGGGCGCGAGGCTGGAGGAGGAGCTGCCTGGCTCCTTTCCAAAGAGGCCCGTTCACTCCTCCTCCCCTTGACAGGAACCAGGCAGCATCTCGTCATATGGATTGTGCAGCAGTGCTTCTGTCTTCATTGACCTTCAGAAACACTCACCTGAGTCATCTCCTTTTTTTTTTTTAAGTGTCACATGATGTTGAGATCCTTCTGGAGTCCAAGAAGTTTGCATTTTACAAGAGAAGGGACGTTATAAGGGAGGTTCCTGATGAGGCATTTTTCATCTTCACATGTAACAGCCCAAGAGGAAGTGAGTTGAAATTGAAGCGAGTGAAATTCAAAGAAATTCTTGCATGCAGCCTCAGTCGCTTCAGTCGTGTCTGACTCTTTGCGACCCTTTGGACTGTAGCCCACCAGGCTTCTCTTTCCATGGGGTTCTTCAGGCAAGAATGCTGGAGTGGGTTGCCATTTCCTCCTCCAGGGGATCTTCCCAACCCAGGGATCAAACCCACGTCTCTTGCATCTTCTGCACTGGCAGCGCCACCTGAGGAGTCCTGAAATTCTTGAGAGGAGGGTTAGTAAATGTGAAATTGGATTTGGGGAGAAAGCACTGGGATTCTTTCAAAAAAAGAGAAAACAGGAGAGGCCTTCCAGTCTTTTATGACCTTTTCCCCCGTTTGGTCATTCTGGGGTCCTGTCCCTGCGACTCTGGTTCCCTTAGAGCTGGAGGGCTGGCATGGGCCCTGGTCATGGTCTTTAAGGGATTCTCTGACTTGTTCCTCCCTGAGTGAGTGTGGTGTGTGGACAGGCCAGGGTGTGCGACGCAAGAGTCATGACTTCTGAAGCTTCGGGTCTGTTTACTTATCTTTCTGCTGCAGTAAAAATACGCACTGGCTCCTTCACAGTGGCCCTGAAGGTTGCCTAAGATGGTGTTTGTCGGGTCTTTGAGCAGCTCCAGGGCCTGGGAAGCTCTCCATAAAGGCAGCCGTTCGTGTCCATTTTTATCTTCTGGGGTCACCGTGGCTTGGCGGTTACCCCAGAGGCCGACTGGGGTGTTGTGCTCGGCTCTTTAAAGAAGCCTTGCGTGTTAGTTATCTACAGCAGGTGACAAGCCCTGAATGTAGTGGCACGATTTGAGTGGCCCGAAATCCTGGCTCAGCTCCGTGGGGGTCGTGGCAGAGTCGCTCCAGGGCTGGGTGGTGGTTGCATCTGAAGGCTTGCCGTGCAGGGATCCGCGTCCAAGTTCGCCCCGTTTGTGGCCAGGGTGACCCTCCCGCCTGGGTCTCTGCTCAGGCACCCCTGATCCCCAGGGGAGCAATGCGAGCTGGGTGGGAGAAAACACCCAGGTGAGGGAGAAGCCACAGCCTTCTTGTAACGCAAACTTCTGCCCGATAGGGGAGCTCACGAGCCCCGCTCCCTCCAGGAAGCAGGCGGGGCTGCGAGGAGGTACCCAGAAATACCCGGAGACAAGGATCAGAGGGGCCATCGTGGAGGCCGCCTGCCACCCCTTTCAGCCTCCAGCCTCACGTTTCCGTTGCTATCGTTCAGTCGCTGAGTCTCGTCCGCCTCTTTTGTGACCCCATGGACTGCAGCCCGCCAGGCTCCTCTAACATGGTCTATTACAGCTCCACCTGAAAACAGATGGAATTCCTGCCGCGTGTCTACGTGCAGGGGGAGCAGAAGGAGAAGGGAACTCTGATTCCTAAGCAGCGGGCCCTCTCGAAGCTCCCCAGCGCCTTCCAGACACGAGGATGCAGATGACAATGAGGGCAACTGATGCGTCTTCCAAACATTTACCCAACAAGAGGATCGTGTAGGTTTTCTGCAGAAGTCACTGTGCTGGGTAGGATGGCGGGTCAAGGATGCGTGGAAAGCTCAGTGGCTTCAGATCATACAGAGAGGCAATGAGGTGTCATATAAGACCATGCGATGCAGCCATTGAACCGTAATGAGGGGGATCGTGTCCACGTGGGGCGCCCTGTGCGTGTGTGATATCTGACCACTCAGCCATCTAGCGGCTTCAGGGGATTATTCTGAGTGTCAGCCCTTCGTTTGCTTGGAAACAGAGGTCCTGAGGAGGAGCTGGGTCACGGTGGTAAAGGTGGAATATGAGGGGCTAGTTCGGGGGCAGCTCTGTTTACTAACCCGTGGGGAAGGACTTCAGTGTTTTAACAACTGGAAAATAACATTTCGGCAGTACCAGCACACAGACTGCTGTGCCCAGGGGTGGAGAAACGTCCCAGAAGGTGATGACCCCGGGCCCAGGCCTTGAAGGAGGCAGCTGGTTTTAGAAGGAGATGAGAGATGGAGGTAAAGGGAGAAACAAGAGGCAGGGGGTGGAGGTAGCTGGAGGGAGACCCTGGGGAGGGCGTGGTCAGCTGCCGTGGTCCCAGGCTCTGCTGACAGACTCTTCCCGCTGTGGCCAAGGGTCCACATCAGCATTCCTTCTGCCTGCTCAAGGTCACTGCGGGGTGATTTTGAACCTATTCAGTTCAGTTCAGTCGCTCAGTCATGTCCAACTCTTTGTGACCCCATGGACTGCAGCACACCAGGCCTCCCTGTCCATTACCAACTCTCGGAGTTTATGCAAACTCATGTCCACTGAGTTGGTGATGCCATCCAACCATCTCATCCTCTGTGGTCCCCTTCTCCTGACCTCAATCTTTCCCAGCATCAGGGTCTTTTCAAATGAGTCAGCTCTTCACATCAGGTGGCCAAAGTATTGGAGTTTCAGCTTCAGCATCAGTCCTTCCAATGGACACCCAGGACTGATCTGCTTTAGGATGGACTGGTTGGATCTCCTTGCAGTCCAAGGGACTCTCAAGAGTCTTCTCCAACACCACAGTTCAACAGCATCGATTCTTTGACGCTCAGCTTTCTTTATAGTCCACCTCTCGTAACCTATTAATCCAAGTCAGAAAAGAGATACCACAAAATGCAAGAAAATCAGGAACTGAACCCAGACTGTCAGTATTCTGGTTTATTTCGCCAGGATGCTTCTGATCACTGACGGGAAACGTGGTTCTTCCTGTACCAGAACACATGCATCTGAAAACCTACATTTCTTGGGGTTTGATTCCAAAAGGACCACTTTTCTAACCACGGATTTCTGAAAGAAGACTGTCGATGCCAATTTGTTCAGAAAGGCTACACGAATGTTACTTCCTATAAACCTCCCATCAACGATCACATTCCCCCAAATTGTAGGTTTCCTGTGTTTTATTTTTCAAACGTGTAAAACTAAGCAAGAAAGGAGACGCCCTAAGAAATGAATGTGGGCCCAGGTGTCCAGAACAGACACTTCCGTTTCCGTCTGCTGGCTCCAGTTCTCTGATAAGGGTGGCAGGGCAGAGGCAGACGTGTATGCAAAACCTGCCCACATCACTGGCACCCTGGTTCCTATATTGAACAGCTCCAGGACCTTGGAGGTTATCTGCCTTTTCTGAACCTCGGTGAACCCTTCCCATTTCATGCTATTTAAGAGTTTCATGAATATATGTAATATATATATATATTTTTTAAATGGCTTCCCAGGTGGCTCAGTGGTTAAGAATTTGCCTGCCAGTGCAGGAGACACAGAAATGCGGGTTCAATCCCTGGGTTGGGACGATCCCCTGGAGGAGGAAATGGCAACCCACTCCAGTGTTCTTGCCTGGAGAATCCCACGGACAGAAGAGCCTGGCGGGCTCCAGTCCGCAGGGTTGCAAAGACGCAGACTGAGCACAATCACTACCACACTCTTGTGTGCCAAATCCCTCATCAAGCACATAGCACCAAGTAGGCGCACCGTCATTGCTCGTGTCTTTGACCCAGATCCGTTTCCCTTCATTGAAAGTTTCCTTATGCAAGTAGGGTAAGGTGTGGAGGACGCAGGAGGGACGGAGTATCCTCTGAGTGGGGTGTAACCTGCTCTTCTGGCCCTGGCCCTGTGCAGCTGCAGTCTCCCATCACTGGTACAAACCGCAGGTCGCTTTGCATTTGCCTTCATCCCGGCTTCTTCATGGATGCTGGTCCGGCTCTGCTTGGCTCCAGACAGGGTTAGAAGTTTCTCGATGTGGAGAAGTGTTGTTTCCCTCTCGAGGGGCTCCCCTCGCCACGGTGGCTGTGTCAGCCCTGTTAGCATGGATTTGGGTGCCCGCAGGTGGGTCTGTGGGAGGCTCCTCCTCTCCTGCTCCCACCTGGTTAATCAGTTAATCCGAAGCTTTGTCTGCGTTGCTTCCGGGCAGCAGCAGCTCTGGAAGGATGCAGGGGGCCACCTTCTGTCTCTGCCTGTTCTCCAGCTAGGCCAGGCTGGCTAGGGTCCGGATGACACAGATAAGGACCCCGAGACAATTGGGGCGAGGCGAAATCCCTTCCAGTCCCGGGCACTGAGAGAATCGTTGCCACGGAAAGGAGTCCCTGGGCAGTGCCAATGCATCTTGAGCTCATAAAAAAATAGCGTAGTCGCTCAGTCCTGTCTGACTATGTGCAACCCCATGGACTGTAGCCCTCCAGGCTCCATGGGATTCTCCAGGCAATACTGGAGTGGGTTGCTATTCCCTTCTCTAGAGGATCTTCCTGACCCAGGAATCGAATCCACGTCTCCTGCATTGCAGGTGGACTCTTTACCACCTGAGCCACCTGGGAAGCCCTTTTTCTTTTTTTTTTTCTTCTTGAGCTCATAACCAAGTGTATTCCTGGAAGTGGTAGCATGCCCTTTATTTTTGAAGTATAGTCCTGAGTTAGACACTCCAAATTTTCTTTTTTATTAAACAAAATCCTCTGGCTTTTCTTTAATGAGTCAAAGTTGGATATATATTTTCTCGTACCTTCTTTCTTAAAGGCATATAAACCTTTGCTTGGCCTGGGGGAGTCATGTAACTGGTAGCATTATCAAGTGTCCTGGAAGACTGTAAGCATATTTAAATATGTTTCAAGTCTTTTGGTCATAAATGAGTTGGCTCCTGTGAATCTGCTGGCCCAGGGCCTATTGGTGAGCGCTCTACTGAGTATAATTATTGTTATTACTGCATTCCAAACCTGGCTTAAGAAATGGGTTGAGTTAAAAGGGACATTCAGCTGCTGTGCCTGCTTGGTGGTGACGATGATAGCTACACGTTATTGAACACCCATGTGTCCTGTTCTCAGTGAGGAGCTTTTTGTGTGTGTTTCCATGTGACATTAGATCTTTACAGCCACGCTTTCAGTTAAGCGTGACTTTTCTCTTAATACAGCCAGGGAAGGTGAGGCCCACCAGGTAAGCATGATCCACATCAAGGCCTGAGCCTAACGATAGCACCCAGAGTTTTAAGGCTGAAAGATGGACTCAGTTCAGTTCAGTTCAGTTGCTCAGTCGTGTCCGACTCTCTGCGACCCCATGAATCGCAGCACGCCAGGCCTCCCTGTCCATCACCAAAGATGGACTAATTTAGCATAAAACTGCAAATGGCTCCTCTGTTCCATTTCTCATGAAAAATAACCAGACTGTTTTTGATCCGGAGCCTCATGCTCCAGAAGAAAATGGCTAAAGATGTGCTGATGTCAACCATTTCCTAAAGAGGGCATTGTTAGGGGACCCTGCAAAGTAGTTTTCTGATTGAGAAGCAGGAAAATCTAACAAAATTTAAAAATCACTTCTAGTCTCACTATCCAGCAATAGTTACTATTATTTTTCTCTGCTTTTACTATTTTCCGAATAGGCTATTAACTCAGCTTTGAATCTACATTTTTTTTTAAAAAGTTAGTCTTCATTTTCCCAGCCATTAAATATTCATAGAAAACAATTTTTTTTCATCGGCTATAAATCAGGAGTGTTGATGAACTGAGTGTGTAATTATTCAAGCTGACTATTTTAGGCTTCATGGCCATGTAGCCTCCGTCATGACTTTGCAGCTCTGCTGGAGCATGGAAGCAGCCACGTTCCTAGCAGTAGGCAACGTGTGTGTGAGAGCAGCCGTGTCCCAATAAAACTTTATTTATAAAACCAGGTGGCAGAGCAGATTTGGCCCACTGGCTACCTTTGTTTGATATGATATATCATATACAACATGATTCATAGAAGTCTTTAATTTTTAAAGATTGAGGTATGGTTAATTTCTACTAATAGGAAATTCCCCCGAGGGTACCCGTCCCCAGCAGACAGCTGTGATCGACTACACCGGATCTTTCTCCAGACTTCATGGCTGGAGTATATAATCCCTCTCTTGGCTGCGGGCTTCCCCCGTGGCTCAGTGGTAAAGAATCCTCCTGCAATGCAGGAGCCACAGGTTCAGCCCCTGGGTCAGGAAGATGCCCTGGAGGAGGGCATGGCACCCCACTCCAGTATTCTTACCTGGAGAATCCCATGGACAGAGGACCATGGCGGCTACAGTCCATGGGGGGGCAAAGAGTCAGACACGACTGAAGCGACTAAGCCCACACATACACTCTTGGCTAAAGGATAGATCAGTTTGTGAGTCCTTCAAGTCGCCACAGGTTATTTTTGGAAAGAGTCCAGGCATATGTAATTTTCTAAATAATCCTGACCTGCCAAGAAGGTACGTTCAGTTCATTGTGAGGATGTTTTGTTTTCGTCCTGTAGGCTATGCGCAGGGGCCGTGAGAACACTTGTGCTGACGGGAGGGGGCCTCCCACGGCCTGAGACCCACCCGTGGACACAAGGGCTGGGCTTTAGCTGGTTTCCCTGAGGGGCGTGGTGACTTGGAGAGAGTGTGACCTGTGTACCAGCACCCCGTGAGCCCTCAGCCCTCTGTCAGCGAGTGCTCCCACCTACGGGGACTTGCCTCTGGTCCTCTGGGGCAAGCCCTCAGATTCTATGGCGTGGTTCTTTCCTTTCTTCCATTTTTTGCTTGTTTTGGCTGTTCTGATTGGCATGCAGGATCTTGGTAACCCAGCCAGGGGTCGAACCCTTGCCCCTTGCATTTGGAGCTTGGGGTCCTAACCCCTGGACCGCCAGAGAATTCCTCAGGCTTGGTTCTTTTCGAGGGAATTTGCAGGTGTGGAAATTTGTGTTTGGGAAAACCAAAAACAAAGTTAAAATGTAGCAAGGCTCCACCTGAAAGATAGCTTTGCTTTTTCTTCTCCCAAAGGGGAAATTCAGTTCCATTCAGTCACTCAGTCGTGTCTGACTCTGCGACCCCATGGACTGCAGCACGCCGGGCCTCCCTGTCCATCACCAACTCCTGGAGCTTACTCAAACTCATGTCCATTGAGTCGGTGATGCCATCCAACCATGGCATCCTCTGTCGTCCCCTCCTCCTCCCAATCTCCGCCCTCAATCTTTCCCAGCATCAGGGTCTTTTCCAATGACTCAGTTCTTTGTATCAGGTGACCAGAGTATTGCAGCTTCAACTTAAGCATCAGTCCTTCCATTGATTATTCAGGACTGATGTCCTTTAGAATTTTTGCTGTTTTTCTAAGGTCAAGGGAGCAGGTGGCTGTTTACATCTCTCTTCTGGCCCTTGTGGGTGGGTCGGGGGATTGCCTCTCTGCTGAGCTTTGCAGCTGTCATGGGAGTGTTGAGGAAAAGAGAGTGGGGCATCGTTTTGGAGTATTGTGGTGGAGTATTGTTCTTTATTCCGGGCCTCATAGGAGGGGCAGAGCCAGACACTTGTCACAGCTAAGGCCACCACCGGTCCATATCTCTCCCTCTGTCATCTCTGCCGTTGGTGAATAGCTGCTGTTTCTAGGAGCATCTCGGTTAATTCCAACCTTAGAGGCAAAAAACGTAGAATGCAGTCTATCAGATCCAAAGCTGGTCTTGTGTCTCCCCTGCCTCTTCCACCCCACCGGATCCCTGCACACCTGCAGCCTTGGCAAGGCTCTGGCCAGGGCACAGGTGGAGCGTGCCCAGTGCCCCTACGGATTTGAATTCCCCTCCTGGTTTCCTAGCGTCTGACCCAGAGACCCCGCTGGGCCGCTGTCCCTGGTCTGTAAGGAGAGTGGTGTCCCCCCACCCTCAGAGCCAGCAAGGGCGCTGAGGAGTGAGGAGGAGTGCGAGGCGGAGCACGCCTAGGGGTGGGCACCTGAGTGAGCTGGTGAAAGATGACATAGCACCCCGCGACCCCAGGGGTTCCCGACCACTCCGGGTGCCTCCCCCTGCCCCCGGAGAGCCTGTCCTCCACACGGAGAGCCTGGCCGCCCCCAGAGAGCCTGTCGTCCCCCGGAGAGCCAGTCCGCCCTCTGGAGAGCCTCCCCTCCCCATGGAGAGCCTGTCCTCCCCCAGGAGAGCCTCCCCTCCCCATGGAGAGCCTGTCCACCCACCAAAGAGCCTGTCCTCTCCACTGGAGAGCCTGTCCTCCCCATACAGAGCCTTCCCTCCCCATGGAGAGCCTGTCCACCCACCAGAGAGCCTGTCCTCTCCACTGGAGAGCCTGTCCTCCCCATACAGAGCCTTCCCTCCCCATGGAGAGCCTGTCCACCCACCAGAGAGCCTGTCCTCTCCACTGGAGAGCCTGTCCTCCCCCAGGAGAGCCTCCCCTCCCCATGGAGAGCCTGTCCACCCACCAGAGAGCCTGTCCTCTCCACTGGAGAGCCTGTCCTCCCCATACAGAGCCTTCCCTCCCCATGGAGAGCCTGTCCACCCACCAGAGAGCCTGTCCTCTCCACTGGAGAGCCTGTCCTCCCCCAGGAGAGCCTCCCCTCCCCATGGAGAGCCTGTCCACCCACCAAAGAGCCTGTCCTCTACACTGGAGAGCCTGTCCTCCCCACGGAGAGCCTGTCCGCCCCCCCGGAGCCTGGCCCTTTATCCCTCACTCACGGGGCAAGGCTGGCATGGCCTCGACCTCCGGCTGACTGGCGGGCGGGCGGGCAGCTCCAGGTCAGTGGCCCCCTGGCCTCCGTGTCCTGGGGAGCTGTCTCTGCGGGCCCGGAATGCACGGTCACTCTTAGTTCTAGGGAGCTCCCTGGCAGTCCCAGGGGAGGGCCTCACGCCCCCTTTCGCGGACGCCCCGGCCTGCCCACCTCTGTTTCAGGGCTCCAAGGTCCTGGCCAAGAAGGAGCTGGCCTACGTCCCCATCATTGGCTGGATGTGGTACTTCACCGAGATGGTCTTCTGCACACGCAAGTGGGAGCAGGACCGCAAGACCGTCTCCGAGAGCCTCCTGCACCTGCGGGACTACCCCGAGAAGTACTTTGTACGTGCGCGGCCCGCGGGGCATCCGGTCACACTCGCACACGCTCAGGCGATCGTCACACACACCCCCGGGGTGCCCCAGCACTCACACACACACTCAGGGTGATCGTCACATACACACTCAGGGCGCCTAGGTCACACTCACACACACTCGGGGCGATCGTCACACAAACGCCTGGGGAGCCCCGGTCACACTCACACACACTCGGGCCATCGTCACACACATGCCCAGGGTGCCCCGGCACACACACTCAGGGTGCCTAGGTCACACTCACACACACTCGGGGTGATCGTCACACACACGCCTGGGGAGCCCCGGTCACACTCACACATGCCCGGGAGCCCCGGTCACACTCACACACACTCGGGCCATCATCACACACATGCCCAGGGTGCCCCGGCACACACACTCAGGGTGCCTAGGTCACACTCACACACACTCGGGGTGATCGTCACACACACGCCTGGGGAGCCCTGGTCATACTCACACACGCTCAGGCGATCATCACACACACGCCCACAGAGCCCCGGTTACACTCACACACACTCGGGCGATCGTCACACACATGCCTGGGGTGCCCAGGTCACATTCTCACATACTCAGGGCACCCAGGTCACACACACACTTGGGGTGCCCCGAATACACTTGTGCACTCTTGAGGCAGTCACACTCACTCACATTCAGGGTGCCTGATCACACTCACACACACTCGGGGCATCCAGTCACACTCACACCCACTTGGGCTGATCATTACACACACACTCAGGTGCCCAGGTCACACTCACACATACTCGGGGTGCCTAGGTCACCCTCACACACACTTAGAGGCCCTGGTCACACTAACACACACTCGGGGTGCCCTGAATACACTCATGCACTCTTGGAGCAGTCACACTCACTCACACTCAGGATGCCTGATCACATCACACATGCTCTTGGCGTCCAGTCACACTCACACACACTCGGATCATCAAACACAGGCTTGGGGTGTCCAGGTCACAGTCACACACACTCAGGGTGCCCAGGTCACACTCACACACACTCAGGGGCCCTGGTCACACTCACACTCTTGGGGTGCCTGATCACACTGTCACACTCTTGGGGAGATTAGTCATGCTCACACACACTTGGGAGGCCTTGGTCACACACAGGGCGATTGGCCACACACTCTCTGGGCACCCAGGTCACACTCACACACACTCGGGGGCCCTGGTCACACTCACACTCTCAGGGTGCCTGACCACACTCACACACTCTCGGGGTGATTGGTCACTCACACACTCGAGGTGCCCCGGTCACACTCACACATGCTCAGGGGCCCTGGTCACACTCACACACACTCGGGGGCCCTGGTCACACTCACACTCTCAGGGTGCCTGACCACACTCACACACTCTCGGGGTGATCGGTCACACTCACACACACTCGGGGGCCCTGGTCACACTCACACTCTCAGGGTGCCTGACCACACTCACACACTCTCGGGGTGCCTGACCACACTCACACACTCGAGGTGCCCCGGTCACACTCACACATGCTCAGGGGCCCTGGTCACACTCACACACACTCGGGGGCCCTGGTCACACTCACACTCTCAGGGTGCCTGACCACACTCACACACTCTCGGGGTGATTGGTCACTCACACACTCGAGGTGCCCTGGTCACACTCACACACACTCGGGGTGCCCTGAATACACTCACGCACTCTTGGAGCAGTCACACTCACTCACACTCAGGATGCCTGATCACATCACACATGCTCTTGGCGTCCAGTCACACTCACACACACTCGGATCATCAAACACAGGCTTGGGGTGTCCAGGTCACAGTCACACACACTCAGGGTGCCCAGGTCACACTCACACACACTCAGGGGCCCTGGTCACACTCACACTCTTGGGGTGCCTGATCACACTGTCACACTCTTGGGGAGATTAGTCATGCTCACACACACTTGGGAGGCCTTGGTCACACACAGGGCGATTGGCCACACACTCTCTGGGCACCCAGGTCACACTCACACACACTCGGGGTGCCCAGGTCACACTCACACACACTCGGGGGCCCTGGTCACACTCACACTCTCAGGGTGCCTGACCACACTCACACACTCTCGGGGTGATTGGTCACTCACACACTCGAGGTGCCCTGGTCACACTCACACACACTCGGGGTGCCCTGAATACACTCACGCACTCTTGGAGCAGTCACACTCACTCACACTCAGGATGCCTGATCACATCACACATGCTCTTGGCGTCCAGTCACACTCACACACACTCGGATCATCAAACACAGGCTTGGGGTGTCCAGGTCACAGTCACACACACTCAGGGTGCCCAGGTCACACTCACACACACTCAGGGGCCCTGGTCACACTCACACTCTTGGGGTGCCTGATCACACTGTCACACTCTTGGGGAGATTAGTCATGCTCACACACACTTGGGAGGCCTTGGTCACACACAGGGCGATTGGCCACACACTCTCTGGGCACCCAGGTCACACTCACACACACTCGGGGTGCCCAGGTCACACTCACACACACTCGGGGGCCCTGGTCACACTCACACTCTCAGGGTGCCTGACCACACTCACACACTCTCGGGGTGATTGGTCACTCACACACTCGAGGTGCCCCGGTCACACTCACACATGCTCAGGGGCCCTGGTCACACTCACACACACTCGGGGGCCCTGGTCACACTCACACTCTCAGGGTGCCTGACCACACTCACACACTCTCGGGGTGATTGGTCACTCACACACTCGAGGTGCCCTGGTCACACTCACACACACTCGGGGTGCCCTGAATACACTCACGCACTCTTGGAGCAGTCACACTCACTCACACTCAGGATGCCTGATCACATCACACATGCTCTTGGCGTCCAGTCACACTCACACACACTCGGATCATCAAACACAGGCTTGGGGTGTCCAGGTCACAGTCACACACACTCAGGGTGCCCAGGTCACACTCACACACACTCGGGGCCTTGGTCACACACACACTCGAGGTGCCCTGGTCACACTTACACACACTCAGGGGCCCTGGTCACACTCACACTCTCAGGGTGCCTGACCACACTCACACACTCTCGGGGTGATCGGTCACACTCACACACACTCAGGGGCCCTGGTCACACTCACACTCTCAGGGTGCCTGACCACACTCACACACTCTCGGGGTGATCGGTCACACTCACACATGCTCAGGGGCCCTGGTCACACTCACACTCTCAGGGTGCCTGACCACACTCACACACTCTCGGGGTGATCGGTCACACTCACACATGCTCAGGGGCCCTGGTCACACTCACACTCTCAGGGTGCCTGACCACACTCACACACTCTCGGGGTGATTGGTCACAGTCACACACTCGAGGTGCCCTGGTCACACTCACACACTCGGGGGCCCAGTCACACTCACACACACTCGGGGGCCCTGGTCACACTCACACTCTCAGGGTGCCTGACCACACTCACACACTCTCGGGGTGATTGGTCACTCACACACTCGAGGTGCCCCGGTCACACTCACACACACTCGGGGGCCCAGGTCACACTCACACACACTCGGGGGCCCTGGTCACACTCACACTCTCAGGGTGCCTGACCACACTCACACACTCTCGGGGTGATCGGTCACACTCGCACACTCGAGGTGCCCTGGTCACACTCACACTCGAGGTGCCCAGGTCACACTCACACACACTCGGGGTGCCCCAGTCACACTCACACACCCTCGGGGGCCTTAGTCACACACACACTTGGGGTGCCCCAGTCACACCCATACACCCTCGGGGGCCTAGGTCACACACACACTCAGGGCCTTGGTCACACACACACTTGGGGTGCCCTGGTCACACTTACACACACTCGGGGTGCCCCAGTCACACTCACCCTCAGAGGCCTTGGTCTCACACACTTGGGGTGCCCCAATCACACTCACACATACTTGGGGGCCTTGGTCTCACATACACACTTGAGGGGGCCCCGGTCTCACACACACTCAAGGTGCTTCAGTTACAAACACACACTCAGGGTGCCCCAGTCACACTCACACACACTCAGGGGCCCTGGTCACACTCACACACACTCACCCCTCTGCTTCCCGAGCCTCCTCAAGCACAAACCCTCTCTCTCCGAAGCTCACAGACTCTTGAACACCATAGACGTGGGGGCCAAAGGTCATGCCGTGAGAGGAGGCAGGCTCAGCTGTCGCTTCCTCAGGCTCCTGTGGGGCTGTGTGTGATTGTGGCGTGTGCTGGGGGATGGTGCATGTGACCTCGGGGCTGAGCGTGCGACCTTGGGGCTGAGCGTGTGACCTCACAGCTATCTGAGTGGCTGTGGCTGTGTGTGTGACCTTGGGGCTGAGCATGTGACCTCAGGGCTGAGGATGTGACCTCGGGGCTGAGCCTGTGACCTGGGGGCTGAGCGTGTGACCTCGGGGCTGTGTGTGTGACCTCACAGCTATCTGAGTGGCTGTGGCTGTGTGTGTGACCTTGGGGCTGAGCATGTGACCTCAGGGCTGAGGATGTGACCTCGGGGCTGAGCGTGTGACCTGGGGGCTGAGCGTGTGACCTCGGGGCTGTGTGTGTGACCTCACAGCTATCTGAGCAGCCGCACAGATGTGTGTGTGACCTTGGGGCTGAGCATGTGACCTCAGGGCTGAGGATGTGACCTCAGGGCTGAGCCTGTGACACTGGGGCTGAGCGTGTGACCTCGGCTGAGCGTGTGACCCTGGAGCTGAGCGTGTGACCATGGGGCTGAGCGTGTGACCTCACAGCTATCTGAGCGGCCGTACAGATGTGTGTGTGACCTCGGGGCTGAGCATGTGACCGCGGGCCTGAGCGTGTGACCTCGGGGCTGAGCGTGTGACCTCACAGCTATCTGAGCGGCCGTACAGATGTGTGTGTGACCTCGGGGCTGAGCGTGTGACCTCGGGGCTGAGCCTGTGACATTGGAGCTGAGCATGTGACCGCGGGGCTGAGCGTGTGACCTCACAGCTATCTGAGCGGCCGTACAGATGTGTGTGTGACCTCGGGGCTGAGCGTGTGACCTCGGGCCTGAGCGTGTGACCTCGGGGCTGAGCATATGACCTCGGGGCTGAGCCTGTGACATTGGAGCTGAGCGTGTGACCGCGGGGCTGAGCCTGTGACCTCGGGGCTGAGCATGTGACCTCGGGGCTGAGCCTGTGACATTGGAGCTGAGCATGTGACCGCGGGGCTGAGCGTGTGACCTCACAGCTATCTGAGCGGCCGCAGGTACGTGTGTGACCGCCATCCTGTCCCCTTCAGTTCCTGATTCACTGCGAGGGCACACGGTTCACGGAGAAGAAACACCAGATCAGCATGCAGGTGGCCCAGGCCAAGGGGCTGCCCAGCCTCAAGCACCACCTGCTGCCTCGCACCAAGGGCTTCGCGGTGACCGTGAGGAGTTTGAGAAATGTAGGTAAGGACGACCCCGCGGGGCCCCCTGCAGCCAGGGAAAGGGACCCCCAGCACCCAGAGGGGAGCCAGGGACGGAGGCTGGCAGGTTACCCCTGGGTAGCCTGGGTCCAGGCTCCCAGCGTCGGACGAGCGGCCACAGCCCTTCACGACTGCACACACACTGCTTTGAACACCCACCACGTGCCGAGACACCATGAATCACGTGCACACGCGTGCACGCCAGGCCAACCCTGCTCTCTACTGCTCGGCACCGGTGCTGCAGGCTGCGGGCGGCGCTGGGTTCCCCGGGGGTCCCGCGCCAGGTCAGCCCAGGTTTCTGGGGTGGTTCTGCTTTGTGCGGCATTTCTTGCCCGTCTGTGGCACCAGCTGCCTGCCCCCCACCCGCCAACAATGATCCCTGTGGCCTTGTCGCCCGAGCCCTGGATGGCTGTAGGTGAGGACGAGGCGTGAGCAGCCACAGAGCCAACTTGCTGCAGTCTCTGGTCTCCCGTTGAACCCTCCTCCCTTGGGGTTTGGAGACGCGAGTCTTTACCCTTTCCTGCCCTGAGGCTGCTCCGGAGGCCCCACTGCCTTGTCCCTCATCTCTTGGGAGGGAGGAGCTGGGGGATCTCCTTCCCCCGCTTCACCCCAGTCCCCCAACCCCCACCCCCCCCCACCCCGGTGCCCCCCTGCACCGTCTCTGCACCCCCTGAATCCCAGCCACATCACCTGGTGAGGCCGAAGCCCCCACCTCCTTCCAGGCCTGCATCGGGGATGGGGGTCGGGGGATGTAGATGTGGATGGTGTGCGGTGCTTCTCTGCCATCCCCATGCCTGGGGGCGGGGGGGCCCCCGGGAGCTCTGTGATCACGCTGACCTGTCCCGCGGAGGGAGCAGTGGCAGCACTGACTCCAACCTGTGCGGCTCCTAAAGATCTCTGACTCTGCTCCGGCGACCCAGCGCCCCTCCGCTGATCCTTCCCTCGGTCCTCCTACCCGAGGTCCCCACATTGCTCCTCCGCGGCCCCGTGCTACCTGCATCACCGCCTCTAATCCTCACATCACCCAGGCAACATGCCATCACTCTGGGGAGAGGAAGGGACCGCTGGTCCAGGACTCAGTAGCTCCCAGCACCGAGGACCTGCTGGGGGTGGCCCATCTCCCCTTCCCTCTGGGAGCCAGGCCTCAGGGGCCCCAGCTGTCTGCCTGCACACTTGGTTTGCTCTGGTATTACCCCAAAGGCTAGAACCTCCCTGTCAGCTAGCTCCTTGCCGCTCCCTGGTGAAGTCCAGCAACCAGCACAGGAATGCCCAGGGCTGCTCCATCTTGCAGACACACCTCCTGGCACCTGCTCCATCCAGCAGGGTCAGGAGGCCTGGGGATGGGGCTGGCTCCTCCCCTCACCAGCTGTGGACCTGGGGGCAGGTCACCCCACCCCTCGGATCCTCCGTCTGCTCTTCTGTAAAACTTCTTAGGGTTACGAGCAGTCTTAAACGAGAGAATACACGTGGGTGACTCAGCATCGGGGCTGGCACGTCGTAAACATCTCATTGAACGTTGGCTCTGACTCGGAGCCCTCTGCTGCCCGCTTCATCCCTCGCTGTCTCTTCCAGGTGGGGGTGTCGAGCTTCCAGTTCTGATTTTCCCCGCCTGGGATGACCTGTGAGACTCCCTGAGCTTTGCCTACAGGCGGAAGGGGCCAGGCTGCCCAGAGGCTGCCCCACTTCCCTGGATAGTAATAGTGACGATGGGTGATAGCAGGGCACTTCTGACACCCCAGCAGCACGAGCATCTCACACACGCAGCGTGGCCAGGGTGTGTGCCTGCCGGATGCAGCGGAGGAAATATGTTTCGACTTCCAATTCGCAGATGGGGAAGTTGGGGCTGAAGGATGAGGGAACTTATCCCAAGCGGCTCCACCCTTACACGGTGAGCCAGGGTCTTACCCAGCGGCTTGGCGGGTGGGGCCAGAGCCTCCTTCTCCTGGGCTCTGCAGTCATGTGCGTCTAGTGCCTGGCCTGGTTCTGTCACTTTAAGACCTAGGGTTTCTTTTCTGGAAAAGGAGGGAACCCTGCAGATTTAGGCTGTTCTCTGGGGGACTCCCTGCGGGCTGTCCCCCATCCTTGATTAATCGAAGGGACCCCCACCTCTGTGGCAAGCGTCAGGCTCCTATGTCAGAGTGGCCTGAAGAAAGGAGGTGTGTTTTGAAACCCTTGACCCAGCATGAACCCTCACACCCTGGGGCTCTGCAGCCTGAAGGGTTTTCGCTCTGTGTCATTCATTGGCTGAGCGATGTACTCAGCTGAGGTTACTCTCCACCAGCCTTTCTCTTCCTGGATTGGGGCGTGGGGGGGACCGCCTCTCCCCACCAGGGAGGACAGGGGAGTGGTCTGGTTGCTTGGGTTGGGGGTGGGGGGTGGGAGCTGCCTGCCCGCACCCCTTCAGGTCAGCAGGAGGGCGCTTGGCTAAGATGTGGTCCAGCTGCTGGAGTGCCCCGCTGTGGCCCCATGTGGTGGTCAGGCAGCCAATCAAGCAAACAGATAGACCACGTGACTATGTACCCGCCCATCAGCCGCTGGTTCTGTTCGTGGTAGTGGTGTGTGCAGGGCTCTCGCTAGTCTACCGAGCGCAGGGCGCTGGGCCCTTTGGGAGGCGCTGACTTTCATCGTCCTGAGTCACCCCCATTCTCCAGGAGAATGAGGCTCAGAAGGCCTAGTGGACTGTCCAGAAGGAGATCCCACAGCTGGGAACAGGTGGTCCTGGGGCTCACACCCAGGCTGACTGCAAAGCTCCTGCTCTCTTCACTGTCCAGTCCTGTCTTACCGGCTGTGTAGGAAGGGCCATCTGTTTGCACCCCGTGTTTCCACCCTGCTCTCCCCTCACTGTTCCTTCGGGCTTCCTCCCGTCCAAGAAGCATTCATGAAGCCTGGGCCAGGCCCTGGGGCTGCAGTGGTGGGTGTCAACATAGCTTCCATATTTGTTGTTCCTCTTTCGGTCCCTTAACGTGTGTCCATCTCTTTACGACCCCATGGACGGCAGCAGGCCAGGCTTCCCTGTCCTTCACCATCGCCTGGAGTTGGCTCAGACTCACGTGCACTGAGTCCCTGATGCCATCCAACCATCTCATCTTCTGTTGTCCCTTTCAGTATGTTGACAGTACATCTGCTCACCATTGGGTAGACATTAAAATCACAGTCTTGTTTGTTTCCCAGCTGTGTGTCAACTGACTACACCATATTTCAGTTCCTTAGGAAGTCTCCAGTATCTTATTCTCATTTTCATATTTTTCTAGGGGAAGGATGCCCATAGAATGGTTACATTGCCATGACTCAGAGACTTCCTTAGATAGTATTCTTTGGATTGCTTTAACTATTAATATTTGCTTACATACCTGTTGTAGCACACCTAGATGGGTCATTGTAGCATTGCTTTAAATTGATATGACCTCAATAATAAGTGTTTTCTATTACTAAGTTATAGTGTGCTTTTCTGATGGTGACATGTGATGTGTGTTCAATGTAGAGTGTTTGGACAATATAGAAAAGTGTGAAGAAGAAACCATAGTCCCTTCATTCCCAGATAATCAGCCAGCAATTTGATTCTTGTTTTCCAGTATGTATATTACAAAACGGAATTGGGTTCACACGCTATATACTGCTTTGTATTTGTTTTATTTTTTATAGTTTCAGCTGTATATGACTGTACACTCAATTTCAGAAACAATGAAAATCCAACACTGCTGGGAGTCCTCAATGGCAAGAAATATCACGCAGATTTATACGTTAGGTAAGTCGGCTCCATTTCCTTTCCAGAAAATGGAATGCCCATCCCAAAGCAAATAAGTCACAAACGACCCACAGACCTTCTCCCAGGGGAGTGTGCTAATAATTTCGTGCCTGCAATTGGCATTGAACGGAATGTGTTCACAGTCCTGTTTATGTCGAGAGACTCATGCTCTGTTGTAAATAATTAGGTTAAACCTCTCTTCTCCCCAGCCACTCTCTGACTCTCTCTCTCTCATCAAAGAGCTTGGGTTTGAACAAATGAGAGACAGTATTTTACAGTCCATTTTTGAAACTGAGTGGGAGAGTTTATTTTATTGAACGCTTTTCTTGGAGGGTGTATCTGCTCCATAGAAATGGACACAGATACAAGCATTCTACTACTTACAAAGAGGCCTAGAAGCAAATGGAGACCACTTTAGCAGCATCTCACTTATGTGTTATAGGAGCGTGGAGAGGCAGGTGTCTGCCTGGACTGGTCTGAGTTGTTGAATGGGCCCTGGCCCATTCCCTGGTGGGCCGTGACTGCATCGGGCCTAAATTTCTCCAGTCCAAGGAGGGTTTGGGTTTCCCCTTCTTTGATCAATTGCATTACCCTCTCACCTCCATGCTATCCAGGCTGCTGAAATAGAAGCCGAAAGGTGTCAGTTTGAACTAACACCTTTAGTTATGTTAGTCTGAACATTGTTAGTTTGAACTGGTGTTCGGGGCACTTGGCGTGGGCCTCCCCCTTGCTAGCCACTCTCTGCCTTGCAGGCGGATTCCTCTAGAAGAAGTCCCAGAGGAGGAGGACAAGTGTGCGGCCTGGCTGCACAGACTCTACCAAGAGAAGGTCAGTGCTGGGGGCTGGCTCCGCGCCGTCCAAAGCTCCCTTCCAAGCAGCAGCTGTGGGTGCTGGCGCCTTTGGGAGTTTATAGAGGTGGCTGAACCTTTCTCATGGGGGAGACCTCATGCCCCGGATAACAACTACCCCAGATAATAATAGTCAATAGGGGCTATAATGCTCTACTTGGCAACAAGGAAAAGCAAAAAAGCGAAAGTGAAGCCGCTCAGTCGTGTCCGACTCTTTGCGACCCCATGGACTATAGACTACGAGGTTCCTCCATCGGTGGGATTCTCCAGGCAAGAATACTGGAGTGGGTTGCTGTTTCCTTCTCTAGGGGATCTTCCCAACCCAGGGATCGAACCCAGGTCTCCAGTGTTGCAAGTATGCGATTTTACCATCTGAGCTACCAGGGAAGCTCAGGCAACAGGGAAAAGAACTTGCAAAATACTTTTAAAAGGGGGCTTCACAGGAAGAATGGAACTATGTTATGGGTGTAGTGGACAAAAAAAAAAAGGGTCCCAGGAACCCTTGTCCATTTTCCCGCCACTGGTCCCAAGGCAGAATATTCTTGAGGGTACGGGGGTTCTCTACGGCAGCGATGGCTGAGTCCGCAGTTAGGTAGCATGTCTGGTCCCAAAACATCACCAGCATAAGCAGGACGAAGGCCCACAAGGTTCAGCCGAGCCAGGTTTGATCTGTGTCATGCCCACCCCATCACCCCTGCCCAGCCCCCGGACACCTGTCCCCCCGCCCCCCCACAGCATCTCCGATCCCCCCCATGCTCTTTCTGTCCTCTTAGCAAGGCCTTATCTTTCAGTGGTTTCCCCCAACACAGACGTGCACAGGGCAGAGGGAAGCTTAATCATTACCGCACTGACTGCTCGCTCTTATGCAAGAGAAGGTTAGCCTCCACCTGGTGAGGCAAGCATTTTCAGGCACAGGAAAACGTCTTTTTGAATCTAATCCATTTGGAACCCAAACCAGTTCGTTATCTAGAATCAGATACATTCTATAGGCTTCTGATTTCCTTTCACCAAAGTCCATGAATGTGGACTGGCTAACGTTTGCGTTCTTTCCACCCCATGGCTTAAGAGAAGATGGTCACACAGAGCTTTAAGGGGACCTGCACTTCACTGAACAAGAATTTTAATCCTACCTTTGAGACTGTGTTAGGATTTCAGTCTAAAAGACTCCCAAATCTCCACCATCAGATGAAAGAGATGCTCTTAGAAATGTGCTCGGTTTTTGGAATCCAGATCCTGGCGCTATATTCTCATGGCAGGAAGTCGCGTCTGTGTTCCTAAGGATGAGCTTTTCCAGCAATGACTGTAGACCCCTCTCTCCGAGCTGCCTTTAGCCTCCCTTCAGAGGCATTTACAGCAGACCTGTCTGTTCTCCTCTCACGAACGCTCAGGAGAGACTGGTTGGCCTGCCCCCAGAGCACAGAATTGCAGACTCCTGGGCCTCGGCCTCGGGGTCTTAGGGGGTTTGAGGGGGAACCAGAAATGTGTGTTTCTGGGACACTGCTGTCGATGTCAATGGGCTGAGGGCCCGAGGGTGGAAACGCACTGCCTGATGCTTGTCAGCAGCGAGATGCTGCATTTCCGATGTGCTGGCGCCAGGCCTGGGCTCAGACTGAGGAAGACAGGGCAGCAGAAGCTCCGTCCCTCGGGTCTCCTGCATGAGGCAGCATTTTCCTGGTGCCGTTTTCTGCTTTAGTCAGTTCAGTTCAGTTCAGTTTAGTTGCTCAGCTGTGTCCGACTCTTTGCGACCCCATGAACCGCAGCATGCCAGGCCTCCCTGTCCATCACCAACTCCCGGAGTTCACTCAGACTCATGTCCATTGAGTCAGTGATGCCATCCATCCAACCATCTCATCCTCTGTCATCCCCTTCTCCTCCTGCCCTCACTCTTTCCCAGCATCAGGGTCTTTTCAAATGAGTCAGCTCTTCACATCAGGTGGCCAAAGTATTGGAGTTTCAGCGTCAGCATCAGTCCTTCCAATGAATATTCAGGACTGATCTCCTTTAGGATGGACTGGTTGGATCTCCTTGCAGTCCAAGGGACTCTCAAGAGTTCTCCACCACCACAGTTCAAAAGCATCAATTCTTCGACGCTCAGCTTTCTTTATAGTCCAACTCTCATATCCATACATGACCACTGGAAAAACCATAGCTTTGACTAGATGGACCTTTGTTGGCAAAGTAATACCTCTGCTTTTGAATATTCCTTCTAGGTTGGTCATAACTTTCCTTCCAAGGAGTAAGCGTCTTTTAATTTCATGGCTGCAGTCACCATCTGCAGTGATTTTGGAGCCCCCAAAAATAAAGTCTGACACTGTTTCCATTGTTTCCCCATCTATTTCCCATGAAGTGATGGGACCGGATGCCATGATCTTAGTTTTCTGAATGTTGAGCTTTAAGCCAACTTTTTCACTCTGCTCTTTCACTTTCATCAAGAGGCTTTTTAGTTGCTCTTCACTTTCTGCCATAAGGGAGGTGTCATTTAGCAGTAGAAAAAACCTGAAAAATGTGCTAAGAAAAGGCCTCAGAGCTGAATCCTTTCATAAAGAGCCACACACACAAACCTACAAACGTGGCCCCCAAACCCCATCAAAGCAAAGCAGGTGTTTTTCCACCGGCAACAGACGTTCAGGCGCGAGCCTGTCTTTGTGCAAAGCGAGTCCACTGGGCTTTCCTCAGAGGCCCCCTTTTCTTCTCATGGTCTTGGATTTCCCTCTAAACTGTTTCAGCATGAAGGGACGGTGCTCAGTTTGGAAGTTCTCGAAAGGAGCATCTAGGTCAGAGCTCTCGAGCTTGTGATGAGGAAACTAAGGTCCAGATACAAGGGAACAGCAGGCATCTTCCAGCTCATTCATCAGAGCTGGAGGCTGAGGGGCCGGGGCCTGCTCCCACAAAGGGCTGGGAGCACAGCCCATCTCCGGGGCGCTGAGCAGACCTTTGAGGCTGCCCTTTTCCCTTGAGGGCCGACCACTGACCAGTGAGAGAAGGTGGTCAGCGGTGCCTCCATGAGGAAATGTGATCAAACTTCTGTGGTTTCCACATCAGCCCCGTTTTCTCAGGAGCCTGCGTGGGTCTGGGGCTTGACATGCTTAAATCCCGGTGGCCCACCACGTGGGGCCAAGGGGTGGGGGGCTTCTTTTTACCATCACATTTCCAGCGGACGGTGTCGAAAGACGATTCTGTTGACTCAAGGCTTGGGGTTTTAGGGGTGCAGCTCTCAGACTTAACAAAAAATGAAGGGGGTGGGCAGCCACGGACTCTCGGCCAACACTTTGTTCCAGCAGGGACGTCAATAAAAAGGAAGCTGCTTCTGCCATTTCAACACTCTCTAAAACAGGGAGGGTCTCAGCTCTGAAAACAGGGCCATCCTTTAAGTGGGACAAATCTCGGTTAGAAAACGTACAACGTGTCTTACATGTCAGCGTTTGGGACCCCCCACCCCGGCTGGGGGCTTGGGGGTGGTACCAGCTTTGAGAAGCATTAACCACCCTCGTGTACTCTCCTTGGTGACCCACGGCTGGCTCCCAAGTGAACTCCGCCATTTACCCATGATCCTAGACCCTTCGCTCCCTAGAGCCTTCATGTTTTCTCAATTGTGTGGTTTGTAACTTTTCATCTCTAATTGAAAGTGCTTCTCTGGGAAGTTTGAAATTTGTGGAAAGGATTAGCAGTTTGCCATTATGGTATTTCCCAGGTGGCTCAGTGGTAAAGAATTTGCCTGCAACGCAGGAGCCATGGGTTCGGTCCCTGGGTCTGGAAGATCCCCTAGAGAAGTGAATCCACTCCAGTATTCTTGCCTGGGAGACCCCATGGACAGAGGAGCCCGGTGGGCTAGAGTCTCTGGGGATGCAAAGGGTCGGACATGACTGAGCGCCTAGCGACTAACAGTTGTGGGGTGCCAATTAAGGCACAGGTGAAGGAAGCAGCGTTGTGAGGGGCTCTGTGGGTATTCCCCGGGTCCCCGAGGCCAAGGGCGGTCTGAGTCGGTGCAGAGCTGGGGGCACAGGGCAGGGAGCCGGCGGGAGGGGCTATATTTGGAGCACCGGCCTTTGGGCATTGGAACTGCATGGTTTTCAAGCTGCCGCTGGGTCTTCCACTTTCACAGAGGGCATCACTCCTTGGAAGGGTGGCAGGCCTGGCCCCACAGCACCATCCTCTGCAAACGCCACTTTCCCCGGCCTGAGCCCTGGCTGGCGCCTGGGGGAGCTGTTCCCAGAAGCCTCCCCCTGCCCACCCCCTAGCTCTCTGTGTCCCACTTTCTTTTTCCTCTCCTTTTCTTCCCTTTCTACCCCAAGGTCATAAGAGAAAATTTCTTTTGCCGAGTGAACGCTGGCAAGGCCCACTTAGTCCAGCCGTACGTGGGCGCCCAGCCTCCATGCCCTCCTGGCCAGTGCGTTGGTGGCAGCTGCTCTCAGTGTAGCCTCGGGGCACTTGTCCTCCGCCAGCAGGCTCTGCTGCTCCTACAGACTTTGGGGTTGATGTTTCTTTCTAGGAATCAGTTCCCACTTCTGGTGTATAACGTGCCACAGGATAAGACGCGGAGACCAAAAATGGAGGCACCGTTAACGGTCTCCTCCCTGCTGGGTGGACTTTTAGCAAAGAAATAACACAGCCCAGAGAGGGCAGCGGAGCTGACGTGTGGCCCCGAGCCAGGCATCCACGTCCTACAGGACACGGTCACAGGGACACAGCCCGGGAGGCTGGCGGGAGTCACAGGGACACTGGGGAACAGTGGGGGTCTTGGGTGAGGTTTGGTTTTCTAATCGAACCAGAGGAAAAAACTCTGAATATGAATTCTGAATCCTGCTGATTCCTAGAAAAGGGAGTGCCTTCTCCTCCTGTTAGAGGTACACAGGAAAAAAATCTTGGCTTAGCAGATGTCTTACTGAAAATGAGAAAGAAAAAGCATCCCCAGTCCCCCACTGTAACGTTACGGTGCATGCTAAGTTGCTCAGTCATGTCCGACTCTTGGCCACCCCATGGACCGTGGCTTGCCAGGCTCCTGTGTCCATGGGATTCTCCAGGCAAGAGTGGGTTGCCATGCCCTTCTCCAGGGGATCTTCCTGACCCAGGGATCTTACCCAACACTCTTAAATCCCCTGCATGGACAGGTGAGTTCTTTACCATTAGTGCCACCAGGGAAGCCCAACACTATTACAATAGAAAAGCACTATCAAGGCTATTGAAGGAAAAAGTTCGAGAAAAGAAAACTCGCCCATTTTTTAAAAGGGTGAATTTTATGATCTGTAAATACACCCCAATAAAGCTTTTGCTTTTTTTTTTTAAGGCACAGAAGTATCATCTCCTGTCTTAGTCCAATCAGGCTTCTAAAACAAAGTGCCACAGGCTGGGTGGCTTATAAACAGCGGAAACGTCTTCCCCACAGTTCTGGAGGCTGGATGTTGAGGAGTTCAGGATGAGGGTGCCAGCGTGAGCGGATTCTGGTCCCAGCCCACGTTGCTACGTCCTTCCGGTCGAGGGGCGAGACGGCTCTCTGGGGGTCTCTTTCATAATCGCATTCATGGGGACTCCAATCTCATGACCTGTAACACCCTGCAAGGCCCCTCCTTCTCATACCTTCATCTTTGGGGCTAAGACTTCAGCGTAGGAATTCAGGGAGGCAGGCGCAGACTTCCAGTCCACCGCACCCTTGTTACCAGGCTTCACTGGGATGAGAAAAATCACCCAAGTTCTGGCAGGAAGTGGAACCGGAGGCACTGGCAAGTTAGGCACCATCCTGCGGGGCATCCGCAGGTCACTGTCACTTCCGAGGAAGTCCTCCGCCCAGCGGCTGCTGTGGCTCCCTCTCCTCCTTTTGTTTTCGGTTTGCTGGTGCTGGGTCTTGCTTGCTGCGCTGCTGCACACGCCGCTCTTGCTGCCGCAAGCCGGAAAGCTGCTCTTCGTTGTGATGCGTGGGCTTCTCACCGTGGTGGCTTCTCCTGTGAGGCAGCGGCCTTAGGGCGCACAGGCTTCAGGAGCAGCTGCACACGGGCTTGGTTGCTCCGTGGCCTGGGGCATCTTCCCAGGCCGGGGGTCAAATCCATGTCCCCTGCGTTGGCAGGGAGGCCCCTATCCGCTGTGCCACCGGGGAAGCCCTACTTTACCTCTGGAGGGTGGAACACTCCACACACGGTCCAGTCTGTTTACAATTGCTTGATCATGTGCTTTTCTTGAGACCCTCCTGACTTCCCCCCAACCTCCAGGAGACCCAGGAGGGAAGTTGAGGAGGGGCAGGAGTTTGGGGGTGGGAGGGCGGGAGCTGCCATGCAGAGCCCCTGAACCGCCCATGAAGGGCCAGAGGCTCTCCTTCCAAAGTGGCCCATCTGAGGATTCATTTTAATCATGACCTTGGGAGGTCGGAACATGGCATCGTCCAGTACGTCTTGGTTGGGGAAGAAGATAAGTATGGCCGACTAGACATCTCTTTCTCAAGTGGATAAAAGTTTAGCACTTAATTTTGGTTTAGCATCAAAATTCAGCACTTAAGGTAGAGGGTTCAGGTGCACAGAAGCTTGTTTCTCCAGAAAACTCGACTGCCTGGGGAACTGGGCCATGATGGGTGAGCCGGCCGTCTGGACCACTGATGCGCTTTGCTGGGCGAGCGCCCTGTCGGCCCCGGGATGCTGTTAGGGTATTTGGGTCGAGCTGGGGAGACTCCCGTGCCCTTGCCTGGGCTGGGGAGGGTGGGACCCAGCGGGCCTGGGTTGGGGTGGCCGGGTGGCAGGCGGTCAGCGGCCCTGTGCCCGCAGGACGCCTTCCAGGAGGAGTACTCCCGCACGGGCACCTTCCCCGAGACGCCCATGGTGCCCCCGCGGCGGCCCTGGACGCTTGTCAACTGGCTCTTCTGGGCCTCGATGCTCCTCTACCCCTTCTTTCGCTTCGTCGTCAACATGGTCAGCAGCGGCTCCTCCCTGACGCTCGCCAGCTTTGTTCTTGTCTTCTTCGTGGGTGAGTCCGGGCTGCCGGGGGCTGGGGCTGGGGCCGGGTGGGAGCCTCTGGGCGCGGGGGAGGACGAGGCCCTGGAAGAGGGGAGCACCCCAATTGGAGTCCTGAATCCCGGGGCTGGGGGACTGCCTCGCCCCCTCCCAGTGTGTGCATGGGGCCCTGTGCGCACAGGGAGCCAGTCCCTCCAGGGATGAGCTCCCGGCCTCTGCAGAGGGCTCTTGTCACAATCGCTTCCTCCTCACCTGCAAGAAAACCATTTCCTGGGTCCCAGCAGGAAGCGACAGAGGCTCTTTGCCATTCAGAGCAGGTCTTGACCTTTTTTGGGGAGGTCAGCGTGGGTGCTTCTCCTTGGCTGGCTCCTGCGTGGAGATGGTGGTCAGCTCAGCCCTTTGGCTCATTGCTATGGGCTTGGATCCGGGCGTCGTTTCAAAGGACCGCCGTTTCTCCACGGCCCATGCTTCCCTGGATACTGCTGCTTTTTTATGGCGGGGGCGGCCAGTTCCCGCTACACAGGCCGGGTCTGGCCTGGCTGCTGTGTGTCCAGGGGGTGCTGTGGTCTCCAGACCCTGCTGGAGAGGATGGATCCCGCCTTGCGCAGCAGCAGCAGGAAGGCAGCGCCCTCTGGAGGAAGCTGGGGCTCCCTGCAGGTGACGGCTGGAGACACAGGGTGCCTCCAGCTTTGGAGGAACCGACTACTCTCTCCCCAGGACCTCATCACCTCTGAGCCCGTGCCTTTCCTCCCTCTTCCCTGAATCACTGCGTCTTGGTCCTCTCACAAAGCCTTTTCACCGCTGGAGTCAGGTTCGCTCCACAACGCCATCAACTCCACAGCACAAAGTTCTAATACTGGGGCGGAGGGCTGATGTTCAGAGCTGGCCCCAGGCTGAAGGCAGCCCATAATAATGGCTCCGTGAGCCTCATGGGCTGGGTGGACCCCTGTCCCCGTCGGGTCCCTGGTCTGAAAGTTCACAGGATGCTGAGGCTCTGGAAACTCATGCATCACGACTTGGGAGGTTTCAGCCACTCCCCCTCTATTAACTTTTTCACACATACTGCAATGGACTGCGGTCAGGCTGTGATGGGTGCCGGGCTCATCAAGGGGATTGAGGTAGACGTGGTCCCCGCACCCAAGGAGCTCACCACGTCTGTCCTCTCTGGAGGGAGCGCGTAAACCGCAGCTCCTGCCTCCGTATCCTGTTTTCTAGCCTCTTGGTGGTTAAACTGGGCTCTTGCGTGCATCCTACACTTCTTATCTCTTTGGGCCAAATCCCGCTGTCGGAGAAAAGGCAGGCAGGGACGCGGCTTGCCCGCTGCTCTGAAACTCGCACCAGAAGCCGTGCTGAGACATGCTGGAAACTAAGATAGCTGTTTGAGCCCCTGCATTGTCCAAGAATGCGCTTCCTTGCGCTTTACTTAAGGGTGACTGTAAGTTGCTGCACTGCATCCACCGAAGAACCGTTTGTCCTGGGGATGGGCACCGGAAGATGCAGCTCTCCACATCCTGCTCACCTCCACTGTCCAAGGATCAAAACTCACCACACACAACAGCCTGGCTCTGTTCTAACGTCTCTCAGTCCAGTTAGAACCCCGGCCCCATGCTCAAGGGTAACTGTGAGGCAGGGATGGTGAAAAGCACCCCAGATCACCCAGCTCTCAGCTGATGCCTGAGATTCACAGAGCTCCCCGCTTTATTCCGTCAGGCAGGGCCCACCGGAGTCCCCACAGGCCTCTGACTTGCCCTTCCTATTTCCGCAGCTTCCATGGGGGTCCGATGGATGATCGGCGTCACAGAAATTGACAAGGGCTCTGCCTACGGCAACATGGACAGCAAGCAGAAACACAGCGACTGACCCGGGACGTGTCACCACCCGAAGGGGACCTTGGGGGGGACTGGTGGATGCCGCCGTCACCCTGGGCGGGACCCAGTGACGAAGCTGGGGGAGCCCCTGCCGGGAAGGCAGGGACTGCGGTCTCAGCATCAGTGGGGAGGAGGATGTACTCAAATCTTTCCCCCAGCACGCTTTAGCGGGCTTCGGGTCTCGTTCTTTCCGTGTGTGAGTCTGTGTGAGTGCGTGTACGTGTGTGTTAAGAACGTATGTGAGAATGAGGTGTGCTGAGTGGGATCATTGCGAGGGTATCTGAGGTGCGGGGGGAGGGCAGAAATGGGGACCTCGGAGGGTGGGGGGTTCCCTGCCATCCTTTGGTGCTGAGTTTTCTGTTAACCCTGGCTCGCTACAGAGTGAAAGACACTTTGGTAAGATGACTAAATTATGCCTCAAAACACAACAAAACAAAACAAAAATTACACTGTTTGGCTTCTCTCTGGTGTGTGCACACAGCGCCGCCTTCCTTCCCTTCAGACCCCCTTCCTAAACTTCGGAGTGCCGGACCACAGAGCGCTCCCGAGCAGGGAGCTGGGGGCTGGGGGTGCGGAAGGCAGGCCAGGTGGCTGGAGGAGGTGGGTTCCTGGTGGCGGGAGACTGTGAGACTCTGTGTGGAGACGGCGGGTGCCAGGAGGCTAGCCGGGCACGCGTGCGGGACCCAGGGACGCCCTGGAGGCAGCCCTGGTTCCCCGGGCCACCTTGCGGTGGTCTGTCCGGCCTTAGTCGTGACGATGCGCCCACTCCCTGAAGACTCATCGAGGAGCAGACTCGTCTTGAACACTGAGATGACGGCTGGCAGTCCTGCAGGGATGTGAGAGATGGCTTGGCATCCTCTGTTTATCCTCGTAGCAAGCAGAAATTGGGTCCCCTAAACCAGTGCAGGCTCATTTTTACTAGAGGGCCATACACAGGAGCCCAGGTGCCCCTCTGCACAGGCTCGGACTGAGCGGACGTGGGTACCGGGTCCCCGCCCCGCGCTTCGCTTCCGCCTTCCTTCTGGAAGCGCAGACTCCCCTGACTTGGAGGAGCTCCGCGCCATGGCACCTAAGGCCACATTTGGAGTAACAGTCCATGTACAGGGCTCCGGCAAACTGCTGCCAGCCGTCAGACACCAGGTGCAAAAGAAGAGCGGAGAAAGCAGTGATATTTCCGGAGGAGGACGAGGGGAAACCCGATGCTACGTGACCTCAGGCTGAGACGCCGCCCCCGGCGCCGGGTCTCCCGGGTCCGTGCACGGAGCGGAGGGAGGGCTGCTCCATGCCGCCCGGTCCTTACTGCTGTTCTGCGGAAGCTCTGTCCCGTGTAGACGGTGGCCAGATACTATGTAAAGGCTTATTCTGTTCTGAATCATGTCATAGGTTTGCTCCTAAGTCACAGAGTGCTCACCGGGCACAAGTGACGTTGCGAGAGGGTTTAAGAGGCGCTTTATGCTTAAGGGAGGGCAGGGCACCATTGAGACAAGACCGCAGAGGTGAAAAGGGGACACTCTGGTGTGGTCGTGGAAAGGGAGGGTCTGGGAGGCCCCCACCAGGGTTGACTCTTCCTGGTGTCCCCAAGGGCAGGGCAGGAGACCCCCGTGCCTTTCCCACCCTGTGTCAGGCCACGTGTGGGGGTCACAAGTGCAGCCTCTCCCAGGAGCGGAGATGCTCTGGTATCCACCTGTCACCCCTCACCCGGATGGGGCGGTCCTGCCCTGGGCCCTCCCAGTACCCTAGGGGAGAGGAGAGCTGTCAGGAGCACCAGCCACCCTCTAGGCTGCACAGCTCAAACCCTGCAGCTCATTTGCCCCAAGACCCTGTTTTCCCAACTGGCAAATGGGGGTGATAACGCCCACCTCTTGGGTTGCCTCAAGGGGGAAATGAGGCCGTACATATGAACACACTTTAAGAACCTACAGCACTATAACAATTAGAAAGTTGCCTCCATGCTGCTGTGTCTCAACAAAACGCTCAGAAACTACCTTGGGGTGTCCAAAAATATTGTTTTCCTCACTGTCATCTTCCCATTCGGTAGCAGTAATCTGAGTCCTAACAGTACTCACCCACACCTCCCTGGAACGTGAAAGGGACCCACAGGCACTTAACGTTCTTCTCAACTTGTCTCTGGGACCAAACAAAACAACGAGCAAATGAACAAGGCTGCGGACAGTGCAGACCTCAGGGTCCGGGTTAGGGGAAGGCGGCAGAACGTTCTCCCAGGGCAGGACTGACGGGCGCTCCTTCTGACACTGCCTTAGGGCCAGAGTGTGGGGAGCCGGCCAGAACCCTGAACCGGGCTTCAGAGGCTCACTCTTCCGTGAGGGGACATTCTGTCTGGCGGGACGGGGACCTGGCTATTCCTCCTCTCCGGTCCCATGATGGCAGAGACAGCCACGGAGAGACGCAGCACCCCTTCCCCAGTCCCTTAACCCGCGTTCAGGGTCTTCCAGGTGCCACAGCCTCTTCAGCAGGGAGCGGTGCTGGTTCCCGGAGTGTCACTTTTCTAAGAATGAAAAACCTGTGGGTGTGAAGCCTCCCCTCTGTCCCTGGAGCAGTGGAGGACGGAGTGCAGGGTCACGTCCAGTCTGACGTCTCTGTGGTGGCTGAGGTCAGCCTTGCTCAGAGCCTGCTCTGAGACCCAACATGGAAGAGAAAATGCCAAGTTCGCTTCACATTGGAGGTTGGTGCAGGGTCCTCCCGGGTGTTAGGAGCCACATCCTAGGCCTGCAGCTTTGAGGCAGGGGGCACTGAATGTACTTCTTCCAGGAAACAAAGCCCACAAAGGGACCTGATTAAAAAAACACCAAGCTTGTGAGATGAGTTTAAGGGAAGTGGACCATTCTGTGACTGACGTGGAGAAAACGTGGATGCACGTTCTGAGCTGGCTGACTACCTCTTTACCGTTCGTCAAGGAAACACATGTGGTTTGCCTTTTTCGTAGGATCACAGGGCAGTACTGGAATGTCCTCTGAAGAGAGCCGATAAAAGCGGCCAAGGATGTTTAAAGATTTTTAGATGTGCTTTTCCAGCAGACACTAAAAGACATCTGAAAGACAGCGATGGAGATGTACAATCGAGCAACTGCCCAGCCGCAATGTAGAAACAGCTGTGACAGACACAGACAGGGCCCCGGCGGTTTCTGGTTTTCCTCCTGGAGAAGCAGAGCAGCGTCCTGGCTGGTCCCCAAGCCAAACAGATGAGGCTTTTCAGAGGCTGTAAGAACTCACTTGTAACTGTGGACGGACGTGGGAAGGCAGACTGGAGGGACCCGTTCCCCACTCACAAGAGGACGTTCCGTCCAGCGTTTGTCTGACATGCTGCCGGGTCTGAGCAGGAGGAGCGCATCCTCTGGGGCCACAAGGGAGGCCCACGGGGGCTGCGGTTCTACCTGCAGCTGCTGACCTCCCCTCCTGCTCCGGGGATGCTCGGGAGGGCGGCCACTGGCATGACTGTCCTGCTGACTGCATGCCGATCACTCAGGCTGACCTGTTCCACGTCAGCATCACCTCCTTCAGCAGCTGTGCTCCCAATGCCTTAACCGTGCAGCCCCTCCTACTGTTTACAGAGCACCAGATTAAGCAGCTGGGACACACGTGTTCCCTGACTCGCCGGCCCTGCCTCCAGGAGCCGCAGGTTACACACAGCTGGTCTTTCTCCACACATGCAGGTGGACAAGCCTCCCGGGACCAGTCCCTCTGCCCTCGGAGACGACCCTCACCCTGCACAGAAAGCCGGGGGGCTCGGCTCTCAGCCAATCACCTGAGCTGCAGCAGGGACCCAGCAAGGATGCACGAGCAGGCGTCCCAAGCTCCGAGGCTGTGTCTCAGCTGCCTGCATCCTTGGCGTCAGTGTCCCAGAGCTTCCGAGCACGTTACACGGAGACCGAGTGCAGCAGACGCCCCCGGGCTTCCTGTCCCGCCTGCCACCCGCATGTCCGGGGCAGCGGGCACCCCCGAGAGCAGGCTCGGCACACAGTCCTGGATCTCTTGACCTGGGACAGCTGAGACCCACTCACAGCACCTGCCACCACCTGGCATCTGTTTATGACGCTTGGCTGTTGGAGATGACCATTCTTCTGGGCAGAAACAGCAGAATACCCAGCTTCACCTCAACAGCTGGCGTGCTGTCCCCTTTGCAGGGGGCAGGCCAGCTCCCGCCTCCTCCCTATCCACCCCCCACACCCTGCAGTGCCACAGCGAGCAGCCAGTCACGAAGGGACACTGATTTAGAGGCTTTGATAACTGAATTTCAACTGTCTTCTTTTGATGCCCTTTTTCTAAAGTAAAAATAGAAACCTTTCTGGAGCACAGTGAGGCCAAAGTGAAATTGGTCCCCACTGTGAATTTCAGTTCTCAGTGGGGGAAAAAAGCAAAGGGTTTCTCCAGTAAAGGGTAAGTAGCTACAAATGAAACATTCCCCAGTCCCTGTAGCCTTGTCCTATTTTAATATTAGGGTTACAGATTAATTAAAAAATAACAGCATTTACTTAAGACCTTTTCAGTACCTAGAAAATATCTCCTAGGACTGCTGGTAAAGCTTTTCACCGAGCAAGACTTGTACAATTTTTACCTTTATTTTTTTTTATACAGTCTCGTTTCACATGTTGGAGTGACTCGAGAGTTCTGAAATTTCTAGCATCCATGTTCCCTTGAGTTTTAATGAAGTAAGTGGTATGAATACAAAGTTTGGGATGCTGAAAAACAATCCGTTCAGAAGGTGGGTCAGAAACCACTAGGGCTGCACACGTGTGAGGAAGTCACTCAAACAGGAATGATCTGAATGGACCAAGAAAAAAAAAACTCACCTAATGTAGGAAAAGAACTGTGCTTCTAAAATTTATAATAGTTGACTCAAGAAGAGAGCAAGTGGAGTGAGGAGACAGCAGGTCGCTGGAGCGAGTGACAGGGGCCACCCCAGAACAGGGGCTGGCGGCCCTTTAACAGTAAGTCAGGATGAGGCTGGGTGCTTAGGAGGCTGTTGGGCTACAGGGACGGCGAAGTAGTCCAAACAGCATAGACGTTTCCATCACAAAAACCAACTGATCATCTCAGTAGGTGCAGAAAGAACATCAAGCAAAGTCAAACATCCAGTCATGATAGAAACAATAAACCAGGAAAACGAGACATCTTCAACCTCATACACGGCATTTATGAAAAGCCCACAAGGAACACCATAAATTAAAAGAATGACTGTTGCTAGCTAAGGTCAAAATCATGACAAAAACATGATTCTCACCAGAGCAGATCTGTTTTCTGGCTGGGGGCTGGGGCGCGGGGCAGTGGGGGCCACAATTTAACAAGCTGATCCTAAAATTCTTAGGGAAACACAAACGACCCAGAATAACCAAAACAATCTTGAGGAAGCAGAACGAAGTTGAAGAGCTCACACTTTCCAACTTCAAAACTTCCTTTACAAAGCTACATTAATCCAGACAGTGGGGTTCTACATAAGACAGCCGTGCAGATCGATGGAACAGAACCGAGAGTCGAGAGATAAACCCCTAGATTTGTGTTCAAGTGATTTCAACAAGGATGCCAAAACAATTCAACAGAGAAAAAAAGTTTTTAACAAATGAATGCAAGGTCTAATAAATATTGACATGCAGAATGGTGAACCTGGACCCTTATCTGATATGATATATAAACATTAAAAGTAGACGACAGAGCTAAATATGAGAGCTAAAACTATACAACTCTTAGAAGAAAATACTTCATGACCTTGAGTCGTCATGATATCAAGAGCACATGCAATGAAGAAGCAGCTTGTACACCAGACTTCAAAATTTAAGACTTCTGTACTTCAAAAGAAACCATTAAAATGTGAAGAGATAAACCACAGACTGTGGGATAAAACATTTGCAAATCAAGTATCTGGGAAAGCATTTGTATCCAGAATGTATAAAACTCTCTCACAACTTAGTAAGAAGACAAGTGACCCAGTACAAAACTGGGCAAAAATTCATAGACACCTCACTAAAGAAGACAGATAAGCATCCAACACACACCAGAAACGCTCACCACGGTCAGGGAAATGCAGATCAGAACCATAATGGACACCGCCTGACATATTCTGGGACGGCTACTATATAAAAAGACAGTATCGAGAGTTGGCAAGGGCTGGAAAAAGCTAGAACCTTCTGTGTTGCTGGTTGGGAAGGTAAGCCAACGCAGCAGCCACTTTGTCAGTCTGACAGTTTGTTAAGAAACTGAACATGGATTTACCCTATGAGCCAGCAGTTCCACTCTCAAGAGAAATGAAAATACAGATCCACGCAAAGACCTGTACGCAAATGTTCGCAGCAGCATCATTCACTGCAGCCAAAAAGTGAAAGCAGTCAATGAATAAATCAATCACGTGGTATATCCATACAGTGGATCAATACTCAGCAATAAAAAGGGACAGTGCAATTAACACAATGTTACGACCGCACAAACCTTGGAATCGGGCTAAGTGACAGAGGCCGACACAGAGGAGCGCAGTCTGAAATCCCACTTATACCACACGTCTAGAAGAGGCTCATCTACAGAATCGGTAGGTGGCTCGGTGGCTGCCTACAGCTGGGGGAGGGCTGACTGCAATTGGACATGAGCTTTCTTTCGGGGAAACGGACTTATTCTAAGATGGATTATAATGACGGCTGTACAACTACGTACCTATGTTAAAAACCACTGAACTGTACACTTTAAATGTTACATAAATCATCCCTCCGATAGCTATTTTAAAACAACGAAATTATAAATCATTCTGTTATGCCAACTCAAGGACATTAATTTCTGTGCTGAGGGGATCAGCGCCCTGGAGGGAAGGCGAACATAGACAGAACATGGTTGAGCCAGCCCTTGCCCAGAGTCAGCTGCCACGTGTCAGGACTGCGTCAGATGCCCTCTAGAAAGATTTCAGGAAGCTTTAAGGTCAATCTTTTAAAAACATTTAATAGCAAAGAGAAATAAAAGAATACCATCAACAACAGATAATTTGGGCTATTTTAGAAAACTAACTGCTGAAATATTTACATTCTGAAAAAAGACGCTTTCAAGATATTATTCAGCAGTATGTACAGTGACCCGGCACCTACACATCTTGATTTAAAAATAAAACTGAGCCCTCAACATGTGACAACAAGGCTTGAACTTTTATCTACTCTGAACTTGCAGGGAACATCCAAGGCCTTGAAAGGGCCTCCGACGTCCTCAGCATTGCTTCGTCTCTCTGTGGCGAGGCGACCCTGGACCCTGAAGGCCTGACAGTGCCCCTTCTCTTGAGGGACACGCAGTGACAAGGGCAGATGCCTGTACGGATAACGTGTCGGCTCTGAAGCTGATGACCATTGAGAGACAATATAACAGCTTTCCTAAAATAAACCATTTATTGAAAAAAGAACCTTTTTTCTTAAAATTTCATTAATCGGCCTTTTGCAGAACAAATCTGTGGCTTGCCAACAACAACAAAAAAGGTAAGGTTTCACAGTCAGTGCACTCGACAAAACAGGAGATTAACAGCAAGGCCCGGGGCGCCTGATAACACTACAACTGCTTCTGGACCTAGAGAGGTCGACGGTGTTACCCTGATGCCACGGTTCTCTGTCGGCCGGGATACGGCGGGCACGGAGGCGGGGGTCCATGTACAGTAGTAATGGCACTTGGCACGCAGCTTCTCCACCTCGCGGACGCCAGCTCTCAGGGGGCCCTGGGCCACGGGGCGCAGATGGGAGCAGCAGGAGGCAGATGCTCGTCACCGGGCAGCCGGCCGTCTCGGAGGGTCAGCGAGGGCGACGCCGCTTCTCGGCGCGGTCTTCGTGGAAACGCTGCATACAGTAGTGATCGAGGGGACTCTCCGAGTACAGGCACTCTGCCAGGCCCCAGGCCCGTCAGCTTCACTCTTCATCCGTGCAAACCTGTGAGGAAGGCAGGACAGCGCTGAGTGCCACTCATGCGTGCCACGCGCCAGGTTTACGGGCGAGTCCTCACCGGCGCCCCCTGATGCTACCGCAGTGAGCCTGGCCCAGGGCAGAGGCGTGATTGAGGCAGTGGGATGTCACTGCCAAGCTCCGGCTTTACGGACTACTAACAGCATCTGTCAGGATATACCTATACAAGTCACCAAACATTGTTTATACACCTTATAAACAATAAACACATTTTTATTTAGTTACAAATCCCTAGTATCTATGCAGCACACAGCTACTGGCTCCTTGATTTCACTCCCCCAGGAAAAACGTCACCATCCCCCCAGCCTCATCTCCCCTAATCAGGACCTGTCAATGTTTTCTCCAGGGTTCCGCTCTCTTTCCATTTCTTCTCCAAATACTGTCCCAGCGGTATTTCTGTCTGCAAGCCTATCTCCTACCCCAATTTTCTCCTGAGTGCCAGTCCAAAGTATTCACATGCCCCAGCAGGTGTCCCAGACATACCTCAAACTCCATCTACCAAAGAGAAAACCACCCCTCCCAGATCCCCCGCTCAGCCAGCGGCCCTCCTGACCTGTCCTGGTGAGCGGAACCCAATAGCTGGTGACGCGAGCAGGGGCTGGCGCCGTCCTGGGCTCCTGCCCCTGCGCACCTCCTTCCACACCCGGTCAGTCACACACTCGCAGCCACCTTAACCTCTCAGTTCAGTTCAGTGGCTCAGTCGTGTCCGACTCTTTGCGACCCCATGAACCGCAGCACGCCAGGCCTCCCTGTCCATCACCAACTCCTGGAGTCCACCCAAACCCATGTCCATTGAGTCAGTGATGCCATCCAACCATCTCATTCTCTGTCGTCCCCTTCTCCCGCCGTCAATCTTTCCCAGCATCAGAGTCTTTTCCAATGAGTCAGTTCTTTGCATCAGGTGACCAAAGTACTGGAGATTCAGTTTCAACATCAGTCCTTCCGACCAACACCCAGGACTGATCTCCTTTAGGATGGACTGCGTGGCTGATCCCTCACCCCTGACCTCCCTTCCCACCCTTTCGGCCGTGTTGCCAGCTTCCTACCTAGCCTCCTGCCTCCACAGTCGTCACTCAACAGCACAATCATCGTGTCGTGCTTGACGATAAAACTGACATCCCTTCTCACGGCTCCTGCCTACCCTCGGGCGCTATCGCTGGCCGCCAGCCTCATCCTGTGCACCGTCAGCTCTCACTGACACCCAGCTTCACCCTCTTGGGAGGCAGACTCCCTTCCACTCTGTCCCCCCGACTCCTGCCTCTGCTCCCTGAGCTGGCTAATCCCTCCCCAACGGCTCTGGCATCTCACTCTGAAGGAAGCAGGAGCTGGGGTCACCTGATGGGATGGAAGTCCTCTCCTCGGTGACGCCGCAACGTGGCACACGTTCCACCGCCACGGCTCTAACACGGCCCTTGTTCGGTACTCAGTCCGTCTCTGCTCCCTCAGTAGAGACTGGCTGCTACCAACCCTGCACTCAAGCAGACTGCATGCTCTGAAGAGAAACTGTCTCTCACCCCGTCCCCCTGAAAATCCCCTTTCACGGTCCCAAGGGCCCCTCCAAGCACCAACGTGGGTCAAGGAGAACCACAACGAACATCTGCCCAAAGGAAAAAAAACATACAGAATTCCCCGGCACCGGACATTTTAGCTCCTTCCCATTTCAGGTATAGATTTAAGCTTCCAAATTTCATTAAAGTGCCAGATGCAAACAGAACACAAACATTTATTCAGCACTCTGCCAAACCTTGACGAAGGAATGGTCGAGGAGCTGGCTGGCTGTCCACCGCATCCTGGGCTCGCTCTCCAGGCAGTGAGAAAGGAAGTCCTTCCCTTCGGGGCTTACTCGTTCAGGGATCGGCGGCTTGTGCCCCATCCCCACTTTGTACATAATCTGAAAGTTGTGTTCATACTCATGCCAAGGTCTCTAAAAACAGGGAAAAAATCAGGTTTCGACACTATGTGACCATAAAGAAAAAGCAGCTGCCCTGTCTCTTTTTAGACATCTCAGTATCGATACGTACCAAGGCCAGCAAACTTTTACATAAGCTTGCAAGCCAGGCGGTCTCTGTCACAACTATTCAATTTTCCCATTATAACATAAAAGCAGGCTTAGGCTACAATATACAAATGAATGGGTATAGCTGCATTCCAATAAAACTTTATTTACAAAATCAGGCGGTGGGCATAGTCTGCCTAGCCCCTGAGGTGTCCTATCGTCCAGCATTACCTAGATGTCATCGTCATCTAAAACATAAAATAATATTAAAATGTCAATAAAACAAAACCCAACAGCTACCTTACTGGGATGGTTAATATGCTACCTTGTTGAATAATCAACATTAAATTTTACTAGTGCCAAGCTTATTTTATTACAGTTACAGGGAAATGAGATTCATGGGGGAAAGAACATAGCCTCCCAATTTATGTACCATTGTTTAGCTATTGAGATGTGTATTCTTCAGTATGAGAACTCGCTCTTTTTCCAACATATGGCTTGATTGAAATAACAGGTACCGTGGGCACCTATGTTAATGCCAACAGAAATAATACTAGCTAATATTTATTGAGCACTTATTCTCAGCTACTGCCAAGTCGAGCTGTATAATAATTTAATTTCCTAGTAATAATACTTGAGGTTTGTAACTTTCTGCTTTACAACTAATGCTATAAACCTCCCCTGCCAAACACACAACCTTTATACGTTTGTACAATTGTTCATCAGCAGTATCTACATCAGATCAGTTTTGAGGATTTTCAGATACTACGTCACACGCAACAGCTTTACTGCCCTTAAAATCGATATGCTCTGTCTGTCCTTCCTTCCGTCTCCCACTGCTAAATCGCTTCAGTCGTGTCTGACTCTTTGCGGCCCCATGGACTGTAGCCCGCCAGGCTCCTCTGTCCATGGGATTCTCCAGGCAAGAACACGGGAGTGGGTTGCCATGCCCTCTTCCAGGGGATCTTCCCAACTCGGGGATCGAACCTGCAATTCCTGCACCGGCAGGCTGGCTCTCTACCACGAGCACCACCTGGGAAGCCCTGGCAACCTCCGATCTTCTCTGACGCACCTGTTCTGCCTCTTCTGGAAAGGCAGAAGGCTGAGAGTCACATAGGATGTGGCGTTTTCAGACTGGGCTCGTTCACTCGGCAGTGAATACGCGTTTTCAGGTTCCTCCCTGTCGTTTCACGGCCAGTTTCTTTTTGTCACTGCGTAACATTCCGTTGTGTGGATTATCACAGTTTATCCATTTATTCAATTATGGATAAAACAGATACAGGCATTCACATGCCAGTCTTTGTGTGGACAGGAGGTTTCCACTTCTGTCTCTTCTCGTATCTGTTTACTTTTCTATGTTTTAACTGGAGTTTTGTGCTTTTCCTTTTCCTTGGAGGACTCCTCCAAGTCATGCATCTGATAAACATTTGATTTGATTTCTAGTTTGTCCCTCATGTTAACTTACCGTATCTTTCGACAGGTCATGTTCTCTATTTTGCAGGAAACGTGCTTTTCCTTTTCCTTGGAGGACTCCTCCAAGTCATGCATCTGATAAACATTTGATTTGATTTCTAGTTTGTCCCTCATGTTAACTTACCGTATCTTTCGACAGGTCATGTTCTCTATTTTGCAGGAAACGTGTTCCTGGTATTCACAATGGGAGTGAAGCCACATGACTGCTCTGTTAATGCAAAGCGGCCCCCTCAAGGCTTTCCACCAGGCCTGGGCTCTGCTCACCTTGCCAGTCACCATCTCTATGACAACACACCCCAGGCTCCAGACGTCAGCCGCACGCCCGTGGCCTTCTCCTTTGGCTCGAGTGATGACTTCCGGAGCCATGTACGCTTTAAAAGCCACAGATACGAGGAACGGGTTACAAATACAGCATCGTGAATTAAAAGAGCCAAGCAAAACATTAATATTATCTAATATTCCACAGAGAAGAAGCAACTGATTTGTTCAGGGGAAACTTTCTCTCAATTACATAATAAAAAATATCAAGACTTCAAAATAAATATTTCAAAATAATTTCTTGAATGGATATTTTAGGAGCCAAATTAATCTCCTAAAAGACAATTCTGAATGGGCAAATATTCACATAAATTCTATTTGTGACAGAAAGTATGAAATTTAACCTGCAAAAGAGAATGTGAAGTTTTATGACATGTTTCTAAATGATCAAGACAAATAATCACCGTTTAAACATAATGCTGTTTTGACTAGAATAGTTTTAATAAACCCAGTGTGAAACACAAGGCTTTTCTGGGAAGGGAAATGAGGCCTTTCTTCCCCGCTGTAAGTTTAAGGGAGATATGTGACTTCCCAATCTGATGAGCACTTTCAGGTATGGCTCCTCCCAGCCTGGCGAGAAGCCCTGACCACTCCCCATGTCTGCCAGCCAGGAGGAGGCGGACAGGCAGGGTCCCAGCATGTTGGAGGGAGCCCCAGGGCAGAGCCCAACCCCGCCGGACCCACCTGCTGTCCCCAGCGTGCTGTTCACTTCACCAGGCATGGTCTGCGCATTGTTCTTAAGCTTCACTGAGCATCCAAAATCCCCCAGCTTGATTAGTCCAGACGAGGTCAGGAAGATGTTGGCACCTGAGGAGAAATGAGCAGTGGTGAGCCTCTGAAACACAACACAGGCGTTTTGAAGCTTAAGTGGTAACCTGAACTATCAGGAACTTGATTCGCAACATTATAAAGATTTATGATACTTTACTTGCAAAGGGTTATCATTAGAAGGATTTTAAGCCTCATTCACAAATGGTAATAAAAAGTAAAGAAATTTTAATGTCAGTGCAGACAGCTTTGACAAATTCTGAACTGAAACACACGCATAAATTCCAACATTAAAAATGCAGGGAGAGGGACTTCCTTAGTGGTACAGTGGATAAGGATCCGCCTGCCAATGCAGGGGACGCGGGTATGCTCCCTGGTCTGGGAAGGTTCCGCCTGCCGCAGGGCAGCTGAACACAACTGCCGGGTCCGAGCGCTGCCACTGCTGAAGCCTGTGCACCCGGAGCCTGCGCTCTGCACAGAGAGAAGCCACATCCACGAGGAGCCCGCGCACCGCAAGGACGGGCAGCCCCTGCTCACCACCGCCAGAGAACGTCCGCATGCAGCTACGAAGACCCACAATAGCCAAATATGAAACAACAAATTTTTTAAAAACCCAGGGAGATACTTCAAAGGGAAATTACCTACAAACCACAAATGCCTGTGGCAGCAGTTCTGAAGGTGAGAGCTGGTGTAGCCTCAGCAGTGGCCGTAGCAGGAAGCAAGTGTAATCGAGACTTCACACACACACACACACACACACACACTCTCACACACACTCTCTCTCTCTCTCTCTCTGCTGGTCTGCAGAGATGCATCCGAAGCTGCCATCAGACTGAGTCCAGGCTGATGCAAAGAATGTTCTGTGCACGTCTCCTATCTCAGGAGTAGCGCACACACCTGGCTCGTACTCCAGTTGGAACCTGGGGTCACCGTTCATCTCCCGGGGTGGCCCCGCCTCCTGCAGGCTACAAGGCCTGAACCCCTCTCACTGAGCCACATGGCTCAGCCTTCTGTCCAAGGTACCTCCCTCCAAAGGCCATATAGAGCCCTCATGTTAGACAGCCAGCTGCACAATGAGCTGCTGACCCTCCCCGCTCCCAGGGCAGGCTGTCCCCCGGTGCATACTGCGCTAATGCGGGGTTCTAGAGCTGACTCACAGGCCCTCTCTCTCAGCCACACTGAGCTCTAAAGATCAGCACACGGATGCACAGGGATGGACTTGATTCAAGGACTCTGAGGGATTCTCTTTATGGCCACGGCCAACGACACGAAGGTACCACTTCCTTAGTGTTTGTGTCAGAACAACTGGAAATGGGCTATGCCATGGCCTCAGCCAGAGCTGAAGCAAATGCCCAGACAACAAAGCAATGTGGTGGACGGGGTGGGCGGGCAGCGAGACGGGCACACCGGGCACGCAGAAGCCAGGACAGAGTGTGCAAAGCAGGCCCGGGGGTGGCCCAGCCCCACGGAGGCTAAGGCCTGGTCGCAAGTCCAGCCATCTACAGTGAACCTGTGTAGGTTGGCCTCAGGTCAAGGGAGAGAATGAAATCCTTCAGTCTGGGGTCAGTTAGAGACCAACCTAATCTGTCATTCTAACTATCCCTGAGACTCCCAAATACACAGATCAGGAGCACGGTGTGGGTCAGGTAAACAGGGAGGCAGTTCTGGGATAAGCATGGCTGCTCCCCTCACAAGAGAAGGGCTAGCACTTGCCTTCAGTCAGCGTGACCAAGCTGACCTCGAGCAGAACTCTACACTGGAGGAGGCTGGCGTAAATAAACCCTGAAGTCAAAGTGTTCGTCGCTAGGTCATGTTCCACAATTTGTGACCCCATGGACTGTAGCCCACCAGGCTCCTCTGTCCACGGGATTCTCCAGGCAAGAACACTGGAGTGGGCTGCCACGCCCTCCTCCAGGGGATCTTCCCAACCCAGGGATCAAACCCGGGTCTCCTGCATTGCAGGCAGATTCTTTGCCATCTGAGCCACCAGGGAAACCCAAATAAACTGCCCTCTCCGCAAACTCAGCTGTAAACCGTAACTGACACCAGCCTTCCTGACTCACCATCACTTAACATGTTCACATTCAAATTCAGAAGGGAAAGAAAGGATGTTCTGATCACAAGCCAAATCAGCCTATACAGCAGCAGGTTTCATTTTGGGGCACAGATCTGGCTAAATGTAGTGCTGAGTAGAAAGAGCAGAGCTACGTGCTCCTGGAAGGAGATGTGCGGCCTGTACAGTTTCTCAATGCTGGGTTCTTTACAGAAGAATATTCAAAGTAAAGCTGTTTCTTTCTGGAGAAGTGAGGGCAGCCACCCCGTGCTGAGCACGGCTGATGCCCTGGTGGGTAGGAGAGTGTGGGGATCACCTTTAATGTCACGGTGAACTATGCCGTGCTCGTGGAGGACGTTGATGGCCACGGTGATCTGCTTCGTATACAGCCTGATGACGTGCTCCTGGAGTCCCAGCCGCGACACCTCTTCCAAGGTGCCCTCGTCACAGTACTCCATGAAGATGTACATCTCCTCCTGCGGGAGGAACCACACAGGGCCCCATGTCCACCTGGGCGCTGAGTGCAGAGCCTGGAACGCTCCACTGGCCACGCCCCCGGGGACGCTTCCTTCTAAGGGTCAGCTACACTGGTCATCCTGAAGTCTGAATTCATCTCAAAACGGTCATTTCTAACTCCTCTATAAAAAGTGGTGTCTCTGCCTGCCTCCTCTGTCTGGAATTATACAGCTTGTTGGGATAAGACCATCGCCGAATCACAGGTGATAAATGTCTGTAACCCTCTGAAATTTCAGTCTGCTATATAATCTCAGACAGGGACCAACAGGACTGTCCCTATAAATGTATTATTAAGTACTGAAACACATCCTTTTCAGATATGAATTTATCCATGAAAAACATTAAAAATCGCCAGTATCCAACTTCCCCAGAAGCTCCTATTCCACCAAGAAGCTCCAGGTGATCCTCTTTCCCTCCAAGTGTTTACTGCTAAACACACAGGGGAAAATAAGCTGAGGTCTTCGCTTTCTCTCATTTTACAATGGTTCTTTAAATACAAACAAAAGGAAAAAAGAAAAATGACTGAACAGTGTGTTCAACAGTGGCTCGGCAAAAAACCAAAGGGGAAAAAGAAAAAAGCAAGCGACAGCAGCGTCGGGGGGCACTAGAGAAATCTTCCGATTGGCAGGATGGGTTTCAGTGCTTTCTAATGTCGGGTTAATGACTACGGTCTACAACTTACATTTCAGGAAGGACTCCTCTAGTTTCAGAGAGAAGGCAGAAATGGTGTAACTCATGGAGATTTCCTGATAATTGGGCAAAGTTACTGTGCTCTGAAATGAGAAGACCTGTGATGTAGGACAGGACTCCACCTGCGCCCTCACTGACCGCTCACACCGCACAGTGTGATCAAAGTTGGCTTACTCTATGGAGCTCCACACCAAAATACCGAACCAGATTGGGGTGCTTGATGCCTTCAAAGATTTTCAGCTCGTCTGCAGTTTCCTTGATGGTTTTATGGTCGTTGGGTTGAAACCGAATCTGGAAAAGGAAACCGGCACAAACTAGAAATGCGCCCACCTGACTTCCGGGCGGGCTCTCTTCCCCTCGCTGATGAGTTAAGCCCGCCTGCTTTAGAGTACACGCTCAGACAGCAGCCAGCGGATCTCTTTCCTAACTGCGGACTGAATTAACTGACCTAAGTGCCCCTTGGCGAGGATGAGGAGACGCTGCAGGGGTTGACGGGCAGGGCCGCACGGGCCCGGCGCCCCACGACGGCTCGCGGCACTGGCCTCGCCCGCCACAGCCCTCGGTGTCTCCCGGGGGGCCTTCCTTGGGCGTCCCTGGCTCCTGCCATTCTATCTCTAGCAGTTAACAGGCTGCTCATTCCTGAACCTTATCACAAATGTCCCCCAAACCCCCCGACCAAGTGCCCCACGGCCCCAAAGGTATAAATGCCTAGACTGTGGGAAACGTCAGCATTTGAGACGTCTGAAACGGTGCCCTGGGAGCACTTGGGCAAGCCCCCAGCTCGTGAACACAAGCCTCGCTCCGACTGTCCCGCGCAGAGGCCGCAGGGCCGGGCACCCACCTCCTTCATGGCCATCAGCTCGCCGGTGTCGACGTTGATGCAGGTGTACACCTTCCCGTACTGCCCTTCCCCTGTGAACAGGGACAGACGCGCTCTCAGCCCCCAAGGCCAGGCCACGCTAGCTCACTCCAACGTGCAGCGGTGTCTTCCCATCCCGACTCCACGTTCCCATGTCCAGAATCGGGCTTACCACAGTCTACTACTGCAAGAGCCAAACTATTTCTGAATGCTCCCTGATAACCTAAGTCTCGGGCAACCTTTTCACTATGTCTTACCTGTAAATACCTGTAAATAGAATAGAACCGACCGGCAAATCCCAGAAGGGGCCTGAAGGCGGTGCTGAGCCCTTGGTGCATACTCTGGAGCCCCTTATGGCCCTGAGGGAGGTCTGGGCCGGGGGCAGGGGCGCAGCCGGGGTAAGGCCTGGCTGCCATCCCAATAGGCCTCCCTGCTGTCCGTCCAGGTGTGTGGGATGTCAGTGGGGTATTCTACTAAGACACCTTCTGAAACATTAAACTAAGGGGATATATGGCTACATAAGACTGACAATGAGAATTCACACCATTTATAAAGGGTCTGATTCTGTTCGGTGTCTTCTGTCCTGACAGCTCTACAAAAACTTCCTGAGGCTCACAGGGTCCTATATTACAACTGCGTTTGTGTCTTCAGACCTAAATGCTCAACCGATAAATGCGTTTGAAAGGGGGAAAGATCTGAAACTTAATCAGCTCCTTCTCCACACAGTCTGTCACTAGTTATGTAACAGGAAACTGTTCCATCTGGAAATCAATTAATGTTTTTGAAGACACAGCCCCACTGGCATTTGTATTCAGTCTCGCTTCAGTAAGGATCGTGTGGGAATAAGATGTAAAGAATACAGACGAGACCAAAGCAGTAAGAGTTATGGAGTTCTCCACTGGCAATTTCTGGAGCTGTCAAGCAGAACTATTCCACTGAATGAATCATTTAAAAATCTCTTTTACACTGTTCTTAGAACATATCTTACAAGTGAAACCAAAAAATCAGAACCCTGTGCAAAAGAGAGGATGTTTATTTGCCACGCCTGTCAGAGAGAAAGACCAACCAACCATAGGAGACTTAGCCTAAAAAAGTGTGACTGTCGTTATTTCTAACAGGGGCCATCTTTGTGTCATGTTCTTGAGTTTCCTTACCGATTTTGTTTCCTCTTTGCCACTTAAAGGTCACCTTCCTCAAGCCAACGTGCATGACGTTGTCGTAAGACTTGGGGGTGTCACAGACTTGGCCAATGATGTTTTTTCTCCTCATTTCTCGATACCGCTTCTCTTCAAACAGTCGGACTGACTTCTGAATGGCTTCTATGGGTCCTTGCTTAGAAGCGGTATCTGCAGGCCGAAGTATAAACTCAGTCATCCCAACAACCACAATCAAGTCGACTTCCAGCAAACAATCATAAAAACGGATCCACAGACATTAGCACTCCAGCAAGCATCATCTATTCAGCCACACAGCATCTGAATTCAAGTCCCCAAAAGCTAACATCTTCAGAGCATACAATCCACTACAGGGAAATACACATACAGAATAGAAGCTACTCAGACAGAATCTTGGAGAAGGACATGGCAGCCCACTCCAGTGTTCTTGCCTGGAGAATCCCAGGGACGGGGGAGCCTGGTGGGCTGCCGTCCATGGGGTCACACAGAGTCGGACACGACTGAAGCGACTTAGCAGCAGCAGCAAACAGAATCAACAGTTTCCTCTCCTAACTGGTTAGACTCTGCAGTCACCACCTGTCTGCCTCTAGTCTCTCCTCTCCACTTGCTCTCACTGCTCAAAATTTTTTTACTGTTTAGCCGCTCAGTCATGTCTGACTCTCTGCGACCCCATGGACTGGAGCCCACCAGGTTCCTCTGTTTGTGGGATTTCCCAGGCGGGAATACTGGAGTGGGCTGTAACTTCCTTCTTCAGGCAATATTCCCCACCGAGGGATCGAGCTCGTGTGCCCTAGGTCTCCTGTGTTGTGGGCGGATTCTTTACCACTGAGCGACAAAGGAGTCCCCCAGAATTCTCTTACTCAAACGTAAAATCTGATCACATTGTTTACCCACATAATTTATTTCATGGTTTATCCCAACTTGCTGACCAACAGTCCAAGGCCATCACACAGGGTCCTTCCAGGCTCGCTTCTCCTGGCCACTGCCCCTGGCCCCATCGCAGTCTCCGGACCAGCCTGACTGCAAAGCCTCCACGGAGCACACAACACCGAGCCTCACTCCTCGCCCGTGCTCACGCCTCCCTGTCTTCCAGCTGTCAGAGCTCTACTCCCCTCCAGGAAGCTGTCTCTGCTCTCTGCTGGGAAGGGAGTAAAGCTTTCCTTTCTCTAGAGTCAGAATGGTTGGAACAAAACCCAGGCTTCACCTTTCTCTAGGTGTTTGAAAATCAACAAGTGAATTACCTTCTTTCGCCATCAAATCCCAAAACAAAAATACCTCATTCAGAGATACTATGAGAACTCAATGAAATTACACACAAAGCATTTAGCCTAGTGCCTGGAACATGAAAATACTGGGAAAATTTTAGCTTTTGTTATTATCTTTCCTTATTTTTCCATCTAGCCACCTGTTTCTCCAACTTACTTTATCATGATTCATAGAAAGAAGTATCTTTTACATGGATATCTAAAATAACCATTTCATGAAACACGATTACTCTTTCTACATGTGACTGGGTCAATTTGCATGTGTGTGTGTGTGCGTGCTGATTTTACAACAACCCACTAACAGGTCACAATCCATAATGTGAAAAGCTCTCGACCTCTGCAATTGTCACATGCAGTATCCTAAGGAGGCATCTAAGAACCTGAATGTTCTATCAAAGCGATCAATGGGGACTGGGACGACTGAAAGGTTACTCTGAGAAGAGAAATTCCCAGAGATTTATGAAGTTCCAACTACAATCACTTCCTAAAAGCAGGGATCCCCGGTTCCCTTCCCCCACTACGTGGCGCATCATGCCTGCCTGGCACTGATCCAGGTTCACGGCTGTCAGGCCGGGGGCTCCACTGTTAAATGCTTCTGGGAAATCGTCTTTTCTTTTACAGTAAACATTTCTCAAGATTTCCTAGTCTTTTAAGATGTCTGTGCAAACTGTAACTCTTCCAAGAGTTCCCAAGTTTACTTGACCACAAAGGATTTGTTTTGAAAATTACCACAAAGACCTGGTATCCGTGGGAACCGCTGATGACGTAAGAGGCCCTGCGGAGAACCCGTTCCCTGCCACTGGGCTCGAGCTGATGAACGTCCCCCGACCCCCAAACCCTACAGGTGCCTCACCTGCCTGGCCTGGCGAATGCGGCTTCGCGACTGCCCCTGCCTCCTGAACGCCCCGTGGTCAGCATCTTCGTTCACACTGCCCGCGATGGCGCTCGGGCCTGCTTCCCAACTCCCCCTGGACGCAGGCCTGCCCCGCCATCCGCCTCACCCCCCACCCCCCACTCCCTGAACACGGGAGGCTTGCATGCTGCAGAGGCTCAGGGGCTGCCCGCGGTCTGCATGCAGGGCCTGGACCACTGAGCCCACAGCTGAAGACCGGCTATGCCGAGACCTCCCCGCACCCTTTCAGCTCCGCCTCCACTTACACCCACGCTCGCCAGGCTGGGCCGGGCACGCTGGGCTGCTCTTAAGTCACTGGGCCTCCAGATATGTTTCTCTTTCTGTACTTTCCATTCTGGCTGGACACAGACCTCCTTCTCCTTCAGGGGCCAGCCCAAGCCTTGACCTTCCCTGAAGCCCCTCGTGACTGCTCTGGGCCTGGTGACAACCCTCCTGGCTCAGTCACACATGTTCCAGAGGGGCGCTGTGGGGGCAAGCACAGGCGACCTCGGCCAAACGTCTGGCCTCTCAGAAACTCGGATCATTTACGAAAAGAGAACTGGATCCGTTCTGCCTAGGTATGACTCAAAACTGTTCTGACGAAGAATACGCGAAAACATTTTGTGCTAGAGCAGGGCCCTTTCTGCTATTTATTCTTCTGGGTCGTACGGACAAATCACCTGCTGTGTACGACAAATGCTTTCTCTCAGCTACTTAACATAATAAATAAGTGGTTATTCATTTCACAAGTATTTATTATATTCCTACATGTATGGAACAGTGGAAACAGTGTCAGACTTTATTTTTTTGGGCTCCAAAATCACTCCAGATGGTGACTGCAGCCATGAAATTAAAAGACGCTTACTCCTTGGAAGGAAAATTATGACCAACCTAGAAGGCATATTCAAAAGCAGAGACATTACTTTGCCAACAAAGGTCCATCTAGTCAAGGCTATGGTTTTTCCAGTGGTCATGTATGGATGTGAGAGTTGGACTATAAAGAAAGCTGAGTGCCAAAGAATTGATGCTTTTGAACTGTGGTGTTGGAGAAGACTCTTGAGAGTCCCTTGGACTGCAAGGAGATCCAACCAGTCCATTCTAAAGGAGATTGGTCCTGGGTGTTCTTTGGAAGGAATGATGCTAAAGCTGAAACTCCAGTACTTTGGCCACCTCATGCGAAGAGTTGACTCATTGGAAAAGACTCTGATGCTGGGAAGATTGGGGCCAGGAGGAGAAGGGGACGACAGAGGATGAGATGGCTGGATGGCATCACCGACTCGATGGACACGAGTTTGAGTGAACTCCGGGAGTTGGTGATGGACAGGGAAGCCTGGTGTGCTGCGATTCATGGGTCGCAAAGAGTCGGACAGGACTGAGCTACTGAACTGACTAACTGACCATGTACAAAGCGCTTCCCAGGTGGCACTAGTGGTATAGAACCCGCCTGCCAATGCTGGAGACATAAGAGATGCGAGGTCGATCCCTGGATCAGGAAGATCCCCTGGAGGAGGGCATGGCAGCCCACTCCAGTATTCTTGCCTGGAGAATCCCACGGACAGAGGAGCCTGGTGGGCTACAGTCCATTCGATCGCAAAGAGTTGGACATGACTAAAGCGACTTAACACACACACCATGTACAAAGAATTAGGTGAAGGGCCCACCCATAAGATGAATATCACATAAAATGAACATCACCCTGTTTAAAGAATAGAAAACTGAGAGAAACACATTCCTGCTCCAAAGGAACTTCTAATGATAAGAAACAGGAATTGCACACACACAGCACAGACAGGAAGTGACGCCAGAGGCACAAAAGGGACCATAAAACATTAATGTAGAAGGTCGAGTAAGTCATAAGCTGAGGCACGTTTTAGCTGAAACTGTTTGCTTTCTGCTTAAACATTCAACATTCTTTCTCTTACCCTTGGTCTGACTGATAAGCGTCCGAAGTTCCCAACTTCTTCGAGTTGACCCACTTGAATCACCTTTTGGATATGCTGGTTCTGCAGAAAGTATTTTTTCATACAAACTAATAAGACTTATAAAACAAACAGGCATATTTGATTCAGAGCGAGAATGAAGTGCAGGTGATAGTGATGATTAGCGAACCACCAGCCTGTCATTCCCAGTGATTGATTTGTTTGCTCTGAGTGTGAAAAGCTGTCCCTACAATCATTCAGAGCAAACGGCACCAAACTAAGGAGCTGTTAATGGGGTTACAGGACTTTAACTACATTAAGCTTCCACAAGTAACAGACAACAGAATACTGAGCAAAAACTGGATTTTTGCGGGGGGTTTGGAAGTGGCTGGGAGGGGGTCCCCCCTTCCCGGGGTCCTACCCGAGGGCACAGGAGAACTATAGGAGCAACGGTGTGGTTTCTGGGCGAAGACTCCTAGCTCTGCACTCTAATAAAACCTGTCATCCACAGCGCAGTGCCACTTTATATTTTTAAAGCGAATTAAGAGTGCTCGACAATTAAAATATCAGGAACAATAATTTTCAAAAATTATTTAGCAACAGAGGGAGAAAACGCACACGTAGAAAGGCATCTGTATTTAAAGGCCAACGTGCCCAGCACTAAGCCTCTCCCAAGGCTCTGTCACTCCTTGTTCTCAGCGGGAGCCAGAGGTCCCGGACGAGTGGTGAGGCTGGCGGGGGACGCAGGGGACAGCTCACACTCACCCTCGCGCTCCTCGGTGGGGCTGGAGTGGCGGCTCAGCGACCTGAACTGCAATTCAGCTGCGATGGAAGCCAGGCGGTCATTTTCAGGGACGCTGGAACCCCTGTTTCAACATTTCGAAAATTAAGCTATCAATTTGATAGACCTTGAAAGACATGTCCGAGTCTTCTAGAGCAGTGATTCTCAACTGGGGGTGACTCTGCCCCCAAGAACATCAGGCATCCATGGGTAAAGGCCTACATGAAGGACAGCCCCCAAACCAAGACGGCCTGATTCACCCCAAGTGACAGCGCCCCCACCGAGACACCTGTCTCTGGGGTTTGGAAGGAGAACACAGGAGAACTGGCTGCACAATACATGGCTTCATGTTAAAGACAGCAACAAAAATAAAAACAAAACAGTCGTTACTGAAGTACTGCTGACGTGTGTGGACAGCTCTCTAATTTAAGCCCGGGATGGATTAAAATTAGGAGCCAAATCTGGCTGATATTTAAGATGATCATCACATTATATTCAAGTACTTAATTCTATTTAAAGTGCTAAAATCGTTACGATTCACAAGACCTCAGGTCTCTTCAGGAGCAAGTGGAAGGGAATGCCTAACCATTTCTGAAGCAGTAGCCAAGCAAAAGGGCAGAAGAGCAGGAAGCTTAACATGTAAAGGGCAAAGCTAAGTTGCGGCTTTTCCAGAAGTGCTCAGCAATCCAGAATGAGTCCACAAAAGGGTAAATCAAGCCCAGAATTAAATAAGGGCAAGCGTTAAATTATAATCCAAATCATCGGAAATAAACATAGTGTTAGTTTATTAACCAGTTTAGTGCATATTTTTTTAAGCGAATGATATAATGAAGTATGGTAGCTTTTATGCTTTTTTTTAATTACAGACTGAGCAGGTTTAAAGAAACATGGTCTACTGGACAGACATTCACAAATTATGAAGTGTGCAAGGCTTATTTTTTATCTCCCTACACTCTCAAATCTAGTGCAGTCCGTGTTAAGTCTGGAGGGGCGAGGACATCTGCTACGCAGCTCACTGAGAAGTCTTGGTATCGTTTCATGGAAAAACATCACTGATGCTAAGGTGAAGGAAAACACCGTCCTCCTGAGCTGCGCCAATCCTGGGACCATGGAGAAGCCACCAACATCCCTGTCTTCCTGCTTTCCCAGAGAGGAGGTTAGCTAACTCCACATCCTCAGATTCTCCCAGGGCAACAGGCAAGAAAACACGCTTCAACCGAATGGTGTATGAGTGAAAGCCTAACCGCTCGCTGCAGGGGGAGCGGGAATCTGCAGACTTCAACAGTTTTCGTGGTCTAACAACTGACTTGCACAATTCCTGAAAAATAAACAACCGGGTCTCGCAAACCAGTTAAGAGCTACTCCAGCAAGCAGAACACTGGAAGATTATTTTCTTGACAATGCTAAGATCGCGGAAGCCCATTTCCTAAGTCAAACCATATCAAATCAAAGTGCTGATCGGATGCCGTAGGGCAAAGTAAAAATTTCCCTGTGGCTCACGTCTCTCTAAGGCAGGCTGCCGAGGTCAGGGAGCCCGGGAACCACCCTGCCTCCCTCAGCCCATCCCAGCCAGGGGCAGCGCGGAGAGCCCGTCTGGGGGCACCATGTGGCCCCTGCACGGAAGCCTGGGAGGCTGCGGCAGAGGTTCAGGTTGGAGGGCGGCAGGGGGCTGGCCCCGCGGCCCCCTACCTCCCGTCACACACACCGCCAGGAAGTACAGACCACTTCACTCCTCGGTGAGGAAAAGCCTTTAGGATGGCACGTTATGACGGAAGTAAAATGTCTAGATCTCAAGGACTGTCCTAAAGGATAAACGAAGAACACTTCTGAAACCACCTGGGCAGGGCCTGAGGCCAAGGGTGGGCACAGACAGCCTGCACAGCAATCTGTTTCAAGGTATGCACCCCCGACTGACAAAAGCCTGAACCAAGAGTTCACGAGACCTTCACTTCTGGAGAAATCGCGTGGGAACCACAGTGCAGGCTGAGTGTTCTCAACTATGGCTGTGTTTCAGGGCTCATCACTTCCCGAATGGAACTAACAGAAAAGACAGCAGCAACCCCCCCACACGGCCATGAAGCGCATGTGGAAATGTCTGCCGTGAAATGTTCTAAACAGAAAAAAGAGAGGGTCAATGGGAATTTATTCAATGTTGTTAATTTTTTTTTAGTTGACTGCTTAAGCTGTAAAATACTTGGGCTTTTTTTTTTTTTTGGTTATAGACAAACATTTGTTACTAAAAATTAGGGAATATTAATTATTTTAATGCATGAGAAAATGGGAAATATCTGTAGACATTTTACACTGCTATAGACTAAGTCTAAAAATATCTTCGTCTTCATGTTGATGTATGGCAGAAACCAACCCAATATTGTAAAGCAGTTATCCTTCCATTAAAAATAAGTTAATTAAAAATACTTTAGTCTATGTTAAATTCTAAAACCACATGTCACCTTTCTGCCAACATGCTAATATTTCTTCTTGGGAGCAGGATAAAGAGCACCAAGTTCTTTCCCAGTTTCATCGTTTTTGTTCAATTTTGTTTGACTCTGTCAGCATCCTTACGGGAAGATGAGGAGGCTGACAGTGTCCATTCGGTCACCAGGCACAAGGGTTGATTAAGAGCCACCAAATGTCCTTTCTCCTTTAAGCATCTGAGATCTTGATGAGATCCCCTATAAGCCCCCCCGCTGCCCCACCACCAAATAACTCGGCCAAAATGGGAGAAGCTGCCACGGCCTCAGTACTGACACAGCAGATGTCAGGCAAGAGGCTCACGTTTGTCTGGAGCTTGCCAAGCATCTGACAGCTCTCTCTAGTAATGATCTAGTCTCCGTACGAGATGCAAACCTCATGAAATGGTCTTCCGCACCACTATAAACTACTTCTAATCAACAACTGTGTAAATCAGGAAACTGAGTTTGAAAAGTGATTTTAAAAAAAGATTAAAAAAGAACATAAATCACCACCACCACTTCTAGGTATGACCCAGACAGAAGTCGCCTTCGAGGGCCCCTGAGAAACTCCACAGGAAAGGCACTGCACTTGCAAGAATTCTCCTACCATTGGACCGGGTTCTTTTCACTGACCCTCCCTGCACGGTTATTATCGGCAGAGACTCGAGTCTTTTGGGTTAACGTTTGTGCCAAAGAAATATAAAACCCGGGCAGATGGTCTCGTGCTGGAGCTCCGGGGCCACGACACCCCAAGGAGGGCCCCTGAGCATCGCCCGGCCATGCAAAAGCAGCCCATGAGCCCTGGGACACACCCCAGAGCCGAGGCCACCGCAGGAGTGCGGGGGTGGGGGCGAGGGGTGGGGAGACCCCCTGGTCTCATGGGCACCATGTCGGGGGCGAGAGGCAGGGCAGATCCCCTGGTCTCATGGGCACCGCACCGGGGCGAGGGGTGGGGCAGACCACCCGGTCTCATGGACACTGCACCCAGGGCAAGGGGCGTGGAGACCACCCGGTCTCATGGGCACCACATCGGGGCAAGGGGTGGGGCAGACCACCCAGTCTCATGGACACTGCACCCGGGGCAAGGGGCACAGAGAACACCCGGTCTCATGGGCCCCGCACCGGGGCGGGGGCAGGGCAGACTACCTGGTCTCATGGGCACCGCTGATGGGCTTGGGCGGTGCCGGGTCGCTGCCCGAGGGGCCAGGACGAGCGGCGGCGGGTGCGGGCGCGGGGCTGCCGAGGCTCCGCACGTCCGCGGGCACGCTCCGGGCGCTGGGAGGAGAAGAAGAGCTTCAGGAACACAGGCGAGGAAGGGGACGGGCTCTTGCGTGGTTTCAGGAAAAGATAACACAGGGTGAGGAAGCAAAGAATCATCTTCAGACAGAAAATGCAGACTGCTCTTTGAAATTCAGGCCAGGTGGCTCAGTGGTAAAGAATCAGCCTGCCAACGCAGGGAACGCAGGTTCCATCCCTGGGTCGGGTAGGCATGGCACCCCACTCCAGTCTTCTTGCCTGGAGAATCCCACGGACAGAAGAGCCTGGTGGGCTACAGTCCCTGGGGTTGCAAAGAGTCGGACAGGACTGAGGCAACTGAGCACGCACGCACGTGAAAAAAAGTAACTAATCTCAAGCTAGCTACTGTTAACAGTAACCGTCCTTTCCTAGCCAGGCACTGTGAAAAATGAAACTGACTTAGAAACTGCTCGACTCTCAGGGGAGAGCAACGCTCACCACTCCCACGTGCAGAAACGCCACCACATTCAAGGGAAGTGATTTGAATGTGTGAGAGTTTCCAACTCACTCAAAACTTAAGTTGCTTCATAGTTACATACACACATAGAAGTTAAGACTGGAAGGGTCACTCCAGTTTTTATCTCCAGCTTTTAAAATGACATGTAGTTCTGCTTTTCAAATGTTTACCATGCCATGCACACTCAAATTTGTTTTCCTCAAGTTATTTTTCAAAGAAAGGAAAAGAAAGAATTATTCTGAAGCTGGAAAGCATTTAATAGCTGGCAGTTAAAAATAAGCTGAGAAACAAAGTTATCCTGAAAGGTACAAGAGTGCTTTAAATGTGCACGTCTCCTTTTGTAACTAAGGCAGAGTGGTGTGTCTTCAAGACAACGACAATAAGAGCTTTCAAATATGTATAAACAACACAGAAAACAGTATTTGGTATCAGAGCAAGCATCAGCAGCTCTCAGATCAGATGCACATCAGAGAAGAATCTGTGAAGCAAACAACTACACAGGCACCAAATACCTGAATCCCTCTGGAGTTGGGATAATCAGATGCGGGTTAGGAGGGTCGCTATGGCATCGAGGTACCTTCACGGGACGGGGGCTGTTCCGATGAATGGCTGTCAGTGAAAAGTGACAAAAACAACTTGTTAAAGGAACCAGCAGAAAACTGTCAGAACAGGCAATTCAGGGGAGACAGGAGGCGGCTTACTTTTGCCAAAACAGAACCGTTGATGTAAGTAGGAAAATCATATTACTTATACAAATGCTGGGAGAATGTCACTCTTTGGAAGCTAATAAAGTTATATTACACATTCAAACTTTTCTCCACCAAAAACATTTTTTAAATCCTGGAGTGAAATATATGAAATGTATGACATGCGACCCATTGAGGAGACAGATGAAAATGTGGTTTGGGCAGCATTTCTTTACTAAAAAGGAGTCACCTCGTCCCCACTTTTAAAGAGAGTCTGGTCAGGGGTGACTCTTCAATAGGTTCTGAGCTGAGGACAGGTCACTGTCATTTTCCTGAAGACAGGGAGTTTAATTCCTTTAAACCAAACCAGGAGGATGGGCACTGGTTTAAACTGACTATTCTTTTCTTTTAAATATTCTGGTAGAGGGTAAATGGGGATAAAATTTTAAACACAATTTAAAACGCACCTTACCTAGTAACTACAAAAATACTGACAATTTTATTTTCTCAGTAACTGCATGTAACTAGTCATGAATATGATATATTTTGTCTGCTTGTCCCTAACAGGTTTTCTTTTGACTTTTACCTTTGTTTTAACCTTCCTTAGTTTTTAAGTGTGAGTGTCTTAGCTGCTCAGTCGTGCCCGACTCTTTGCGACCCCGTGGACTGCAGCCCACCAGGCTCCTCTGTCCACGAGATTTTCCAGGCAAGGATACTGGAGTGGGTCGCCATTTCCTTCTCCATTAGTTTTTAGAAACACCATGTTTTCTCTTCATATGCTAACGATTTTAGTCTACATATGTTTTATTCCAGCAGTCGTGTACAGATGTGCGAGTTGAGTTCATAAAGAAGGCTGAGTGCTAAAATATTGATGCTTTTGAATTGTAGTGCTAGAGAAGACTCCTGAGAGTCCCTTGGACAGCAAGGAGACCAAACTCATCAATCCTAAAGGAAATCAATCCCAAATATTCACTGGAAAGACTGCTGCTGAGCTCCAATACTTTGGCCACCTGATGTGAAGAGCCGATTCATGGGAAAAGACTTTGATGCCGGGAAAGACTGAGGGCTGGAAGAGAAGACGAGAAGAGAAAGAGGATGAGACGGCTGGATGGCATCACCGACTCAATGGACTTGAGTTTGAGCAAACCCTGGGAGGCAGTGAAGGACAGAGAAGCCTGGAGCACTGCAGTCCAGTCAGACACAACTTAGTAATGGAACAACAATGTTCTACTCTAAGTATGTTTTACCCTAAATGACATGACTTCCTTTCTCATGGTTTCTGTTTACTTTTAATAACATTGCACAGGAAAGAGAAGTACCCAAATTGGAGACATCTAAAGGGAAAATTTGAAAAACAAAAATCAAGGAAATGTTCAGAAGCAATTTGTATCTATGGCTCATTATCTCAACTATTATAACCCTAGATGGGAGAAACTCTAGGCAAATCCAAAGACAAAAAAGAAAAACAAAAAACAAAAAACAGATCTGGTAAGAATGGTGATGTCTTTAATTCAGCAGACATACTGAGAACCACTGAGTCAAAAATTACTACAAAAATTTCCCATGAAGGTATAAAAAAGACATCGTTAAAACAGAGACAAGCTGAACATTCTTCATGCATAAAACATTTCTTTTAAGAGTATGTGTATCTAACTGCTATAAAGCTGCTATTTCATTGAAAAGAAAATTCAAATGGCCAATAAACATGAGAGAGATGCTCAGATTTCACGAGTGGTGGACATTTATGATAGAATGCTCTTCATGGCGAACAAAACATGTAAGGGAATGATGGAAAGACTTGTAGTAGATACACGATGGATACAAGGCCACTGAAGAGAGTGAGTGGGACCTACACGTGCTGACATGCAGGGATTTCTACAGCTGTCAGAGATTAACATCCAAAGTGATCCAATTTTTATACAGTAAACGGGAGCGGGAAGAAAGCAACAGTGTGCACGCTCATGTGATTATATGAGCGATAAAGAAAGGCGTGTCAGAACGCATCTGTGTACTTACACGAGTACAGAGAGAAAAACAGAAGGTTCTACACCAGACTGCTATCGTCTGGTTGCAATGGCAGAGCATCCGGCCATTCTCCTGGTGAGAGTCGAGGGGGAGCAAGAAGCAAGGGATGATGGCAGTGATGTGCTCTCACACTCACTCACTGCTCGTGAGGCAGAGCACACGAGCAAAGGGCGAGTCCTGCCATGTGCAGACCCTACAGTTCACGGACCGCCGGCGCCTCGCCGAACCCTCCTCAGCATCCGATCTTAAGCACCAGAAGGGGAGGCTCAAAGATGTTCAAAAAGCAGCCCCAGGTCGCTTGACTCCCGTGACCCTGGGGCAACCTGGCTCTCAGGCCAGCGCGGGGCAGGGAGGACGAAGAACACCTTGTGTCCACAGACAGAGCCACGAACCAACTGTCCCACCAGCGGTGCGGGGGCAGCGCGGTGGTGACGCACACCGACAGCCCCTGCTCCACAGGGAGGAGCTTTCCTCTCTTGTAATGTTCTTCCACACGTTCATCTTCTACGTGCTTTTTTTTTGCACTGCCGTTTTCTTCTTCTATAAATGATTCCTCATGCAATAAAATATTTTGAAGAAGTAATTTTTACTTCAATAAATCTGATAAAAATATTTTAGAGAGGTAATTTTTACTTTTGAGCAAACTCTGAGAGATAGTGAAGGACCGGGAAGCCTGGCATGCTGCAGACCATGGGGTCGCAAAGAGCTGGACACGACTGAGCGACTGAACAACAACAATTTTTACTGAATTCCCGATCATGTATTCTTATGGAAATGTTTTAGGAAATCAGAAACTCAAAGTATTTATGATAATATGCTTAATGAAAAATTTGATGAGAATATGGAACATTTTATATAAAATGTTCAAATAGTTTTACAAATGATAATTCATTTCACAGAAATGAGAAAAAGCGGTACAAACTGGGTGAATTTTAAAGATACAGAAATCAAGCATTAAAACCTAGTCTACTAACTTTTAGTAGCTAGCAAGTACCCTTTAAGATAATGCCGCTGCTTAATAAATTTACCATTTATGAATTATTTTATTTTGTGTAATCAAAATTGTTAAAAACGTCTAAGTTTTCTTTTCTGGTTATTACTCATAAACATAGTTTCACTTTTGTTTACTATCTCAAGAATGGGGTAAGATAGCTTTTTACTGATATTCTGCTTTAAAGTTTTAACATACACTGCAAAACTATATATTAACTAGAACTGAAAACTGTAATTTGAGTATACTATACATGATGACTTTTTTTCTTTTTAAAAATAACACCAAACAGGAGTGGGGAGGGGTGGGGCAGCAATTAGGAGTCTTCTAGTTGGGAAGATGGGTGAAGAATGTGGGTACCTGGGAAAGCTGTTAAGAAAATAAACTCATCCTCCTTCCAAAGGTGAGGAAGCAAGGGCAGAACACTCACACTCACCACCTGCGGCAAGAAACGCCTTGCTTCTCAACCGGAAGTGTTTCTCCAAGTCTCTCCTCCCCAGAAGGAAAGAGGTGAACAGGGAGAATGGAATGAGTGGTGATGTAAAAAAAAAAAAAAAATTATTTAATACCGCTGCAACCACCTTGGGTTCACATTTTAATGTCCTTGTTAAATTCAGACAAGCTACTGTGGAGTTTTATATGTATACACCTCACTGCTGTAACTTTCACTGTCATTTTCCTGAATGTTCTCAGTCTCCGAAGCATTTTAAATGGCTGCAGTATCCGGACAATATGCTCGTCCCAGGAGAGGCGCTTTTCCTGCTTTCTTACCAAGGTACAAACCTGTAATAGGGCTGTGCGGCTTTCCTATCACATGGCCGATGCACTCATTCATCAGGGCTTGCAAACTCTAGAAACCGAAGGAAATGGGAAAGAAGAGAAAAAATGTTCACTTTCTCAATCATATAAGTTTAGAGCACAAATTAAGCTTTCAGCGTATTTAAAAGAAACATGCTTCCCTCAAGTAAATATTTTTAAAGTTAAAGAGAAAACAGGTATGAACACAAATTAAACACACACTGAACATAATTTAAGATAACACAATATACAATTCCATTTTTATAAGGGAAAGCAAACTGGCATTCAAATCCCCACAGTGCAATGACAAGCAGAAGCAAAAGGCTTCTCCTGTGATCATTCTATTTGGAGGTTGAAATGAACGAATCTGAACATCTTGACCTGATAGAATTTATTTGAATACTGGTAATAATATTTAACATGTGGCATGATGCTCTAAACACCCCACACTGGATGTTCCTAGTGGGCCACTTCCACTGCAGGGGATGTGGGTCTGAGCCCTGGTCAGGGAACCAGTGGGCAGCCTGGTGGCTCAGACAGTAAAGAATCTGCGTGTAATGCAGGTGAGCTGGGTTCGACCCCTGGGTCAAAAAGATCCCCTGGAGAAGGAAATGGCAACCCACTCCAGTATTCTTGCCTGGAGAATTCCACGGACAGAGATGCCTGGCGGATTATAGTCCATGGGGTCACAAAGAGTTGAACACGACTGGGCAACTAACACTTTCACTTTCAGGGAACCAAGCTCTCACAGTAATGCATGGCAATCAAAACAAAAAAAAAAGACACACACTGAATTGAAATAGCTATTCCTCCTCTTCATTAAGCTGCTAAAAAGCAGCAGCACTTTATAAAATACAAAACCGACACATATTTTGTAGGTGCCAGGCTGCATAACCAACTGTATACTGACTTGGTCAGCTCAACAGCACGGTTAACAAAAAGAGCTGGGTACAGTAACGTCTCAGCATTAATATTACAATTAGGTGAAAATATTGAAGAACCACTTTCTATATTAATAAAAAAAAACACACAATCAGAAATAGAGAACGATCAACTTGCTCTTTAAGGAAAAATGCTTTAGAATAGCCCATACCAGGAAGTCGTCCTCTGGCAGAGCAGAGATGAACGAAGGCTCAATGGCTTGCAGGAAGTCGAAACCTTGAGTTGCCCACCTGTCACGCAGAAAAGTTCAACAGTCACAAAACAACCGAGCAAGCGCCACAGCCATTTTAGTCTACTCAACGCTGAAAAGCAATTCGACTGGAAAATTATTACCTAGGACAAAACACATTTGTGTCTCTATCTGCCTCGTGTTCAGTACGATTATAGGGCATTTTGAGAAAGGCTTCTTAGTAAAGGAACTGGCGACTGATTTCTTTTCCATTCAACACTAAATAATGGGTGTAAACTTTACCAGGAAAGAAGATTAGCAGTTAAGAAGACCTGTCCAGGAAGAATGTGACCTGCCTAAAGATAACTCATTTTGGAACGATTACAAAAGAAAAGTATTTCAAGAGTTACTGGAGTTTTTATGTGGATAGGTTCACACACACACACAAAAATTACTGTCAAAGACTTCCAAATGCTTTCCCATCATCTGCTCAGAAACCCCCAAAAACACCAGAATGGGGTGTCTCCAGCCCACACGGGGCTCAGGGAGGAGCCGCCCTGCGTGGTCATTACCTGGGTCTTGTCCCTCTGCCGCTCTCGCACTTAGTCAGCACGTAATTCATCCATTTCCGGGCAAAGCTTATATACTTGTCTCCTATCTTCTGTTTAAACTCGCCAGACATCAAACGAACAACTTCTTTATGATACTGTAAAAAGATTTCACGTATATCAAAATTAAGAAGAAAACAATTACACAAATACTTAACACACTGTGTAATGCTGTTTAAACGTCATTTTTCTAAAAACAAGAAGCAAAAGCCAGTGAACTTTACATATTGTAAAAAGAGTGTGAAGAGTTACAGAGAAAATAATGTCTTCAAATGCAGTTTCACAAAGGTCTTACTCATAAGCTTAAATCTAAAAGCTGGGTATCTATCTGACAGTTTAAAAGTAACCCAACATTTCTGACATCCAGCAAGGGTGGAAGATGACATTCTGGACTAAGCTGTGATTACAATAATGGGATCAAGAGATGTGCTGTGCAAGATCCCTAATGCTTTTTGTCAGTAAGTCACAAAGCTATGGCAAAACTGTGCCGTGCTTTGCCTCGTATTTTGCACCTACCTCGAACCCGAAATTGTACCCTTGGATCATGGCTTCTCGGTAATACTGCTGCAGTGTAGCAGACTCAGATTCATCAACTTCAGCATCGAATTCTGAAGTGAACATGTGGTCCACTCGGTCAATGGCATCACTTATTCTGTTGCAGAGCTCTAAGGCATCATTCTAAAGAATCCCAAACCATGATTAATCCGAAACGGAACAGATCACACAACGTCTATCCTATTTTAGAGGAAGGTTCCTCTCATCATCATACAGACACTGACCACTGTAATACAGTACAGTCATATTTATTTTGGTTATTCAAAAGTAATGACAAAAGAAGAAAAGTTTGGTATTTTTATTTGTATTAGGTATTCTGAAGACCTGATGAAATACAAGAGGAAAACAACCTATTTGAAATACCATGCCTGATTACATGGTGGTCTTTGAACAGACGCTTACAGCCTCAACATTTCTACACATCACCCACAGGTGTGTCTCCCCTTGGTGCTTGCTCAAAAGTTAGCAGGATTTCAGTGCCACAGAGTAAACTAATGACATGTTTCTAAGAGACCTCTACAGTGTTACTAGTCACACTGTCCTCGTCCCCCTCAGGGCGGTTCTCAGCTGGGGCCAATTTTGCCACCCCAGGGGCATGGGCGATGCTGGAGATAGTTCTGGCTGTCCGGTGTGGGGAGGGGTGGGCACAGACTTGTGAAACCGGCTGGCATCCACTGTGCAGAGGTCTGGGATGCTGCCAGACATCCTACAACACACAGGTGTGTGCTGTGCTTAGTCACTCAGTCGTGTCTCACTCTGTGACCCCGTGAACTCTGGCCCGCCAGGCTCCTCTGTGCATGGGGATTCTCCAGGAAAAAATACTGGAGCGGGTTGCCCTGTCCTCCTCCAGAGGATCTTCCCAACCCGGAGATCGAACCCATGTCTCCTGCATTGCAGGTGGATTCTTTACCACCTGAGCCACAGGACAGTTCCCCAAACAATTACTGACTGGCCCAAAGTGTCAACAGTACGGGGGTTGGAAAGCCCTGCCCTAGCACAAGTTTTGTTGTCTTCCCTAATCAACAGTACAACAGCTCCAAACTCGGTTCCCTTTCCACTCACCCTTCAACACACACAAATATAATGACCCTTTCCCAACTGGGACTCCAGATGTGCTGTGACACAGGATTTCCCAGCGCTGTTTAAGTCTGGATGTTGGTCAAAACCCAATTTGGTGATGTACTCTCTGCTCTTTCTCTTTTCCTTTAACGTTAGCATATTGAAAGTAAGCTAGATAACTCTCTAATGAATATCTGTATCATTTATTTGTATATAACGAGCAGCTTATTTTGTTAACAAATCCTTTGAACCTGAGATGAAAAGTGAAAGCTTTCGGCAAAACGTTAATTAGTGAGCGCTGTGAGCAGGATTTGTGAGACCAAATGCCACTCTTTAAGAAAATAGAGATTAAGCTTGATGAAGTTTTTATTCCCAGATGGGATGATTCACATTCTTGCTCGTTAGCTAGTGAATGGGATGTATTCACTGGATTATGTGATAATTGGAACCTTAAGTTAAAGCAGGCCAAACTTTTAGAGGGCTTCCCTGGTAGCTCAGCTGGTACTGAATCTGCCTGCAATGCAGGAGACCCTGGTTCGATTCCTGGGTGGGGAAGATTCACTGAAGAAGGGATACGCTATCCACTCCAGTATTCTTGGGCTTCCCTTGTGGTTCAGCTGGTAAAGAATCCACCTGCAATGCAGGAGACCCTGGTTTGATTCCTGGGCTGGGAAGATCCCCTGGAGAAGGGAAAGGCTGCCCACTCCAGTATTCTGGCCTGGAGAATTCCATGGACTGTATAGTCCATGGGGTCGCAAAGAGTCGGACATGGCTGAGCAGCTTTCACTTTCACTACTCAAGCGAGTCCCCTATACTCTATTCCAAAATATTCTTCCAAAATCTTTGATGACTCTCTGGGGCTTAGAATATGAAATTCAGAATCTCCCAACAGTCTGATTTTTGCCCACCTGACTTTCTACCAGCCGCATCCCCCACTCTTTCCCACTGTATATACCAGGATCCAACCAAACCAGACGGATGCTCTGTGAGTGTTCCCATGACCCTGATCCATGGACGCCACGCCCCAGTGTTTCTCTCACTGGTCCCTTCCCAACCTACACCTTCAGAAACCCTCCCCAGCTGCAGTGCCTCCACAGCTGCTACTGGGAGGACCTGGTCTCCCGTCCTCTCTGCTGCAGTGTGACAGGTCAGGTCCTTAAGGCTACAAACTTTTCAAGCTCACGAACAATCAACATCCTATACAAGTCTGTACTCTCCAGAATTCATTAACTCAAACTAAAAGAAAAAACAAAAGTCCCCTGCCCTGGTATTAGAATGGGGTGACAATCTATAAAGGGGCCTTCCCTGGTAGCTCAGTAGGTAAAGAATCTGCCTGCAATGTGGGAGACCTGGGTTTAATCCCTGGGTTGGGAAGATCCCCTGGAGAAGGGAACAGCTACCCACTACTATTCTAGCCTGGAGAATTCTATGGACTGTATAGTCCACGGGGTCGCAAAGAGTCAGACACGACTGAGCGACTTTTACTTCACAATCTATAAGGGAGAATGTTTACAGCTAAACAAGGCAAATCAGACTGGCAGAACAAAAACAAGCGTTTATCAAACTCCTTGTGATTTTAAGTGCTTCTTCAGGAAGCAAAGCCGTGATGTGACAGAAAACTGATGGCTTGTGGGACAGTGATGAATGGAGTACCAAATAAAAAGTGGGGGGAAACGGGAATAAAAGGCAAGGCTCTAGCTTGTCATGAACTCTGAAGGCCTTTCTGCCTGTCCACAAGCCACAGCTGGCTTTCTCTATTATAATCAATTTGACTGAATCATCTATTAAGTGAAACAATAAATCTTTTTTTTGTAAATTACACATTTTTGACTGACAGTACCTCTAGTAAACACTGGTAACTGCTAAAGGAGAAAGAAACTGGGTTAGGAAGGAAGAGACCTAAGGTCCAATACTAACCAAACATGTGACCTTAAGAAGTCACACAACTATTTAAATTTTCACCCTTTCCAATTCCAATGTTCCACAGTTCCAAGGAAGATGCAGGGAAAATTCTAACTTAGACACGAGACACGGGAAACGTGGGAAGAGACAGAGAATGGGGAGGACAACTGAAGAGTTCAGGTCCCTGGAATACTTAGATTATAGCACACCAACTCTTCCCTTGTATTGCACCAAATGCAAATAAAGCATAGCGAAGACTGAGGTGACGACGGAATACCTTCAGCTGCTGCAAAGCTCTGGCGATGACGGGCTGACTGGAAGTCTGCTCCTGGCGTAGCGTCATGAGTCCTTCGATGGACTGCTGGAAAGCTTTTCTATGGATTATGAGCTGCGCGGAGTGCATGACAACTAGTAAAAGATTGTCCACCTGGGAAGAAAAGTGAGCACAGGGCTTAAACGCAGACCCAGTTGGCTGTCCACTCTAGTTCAACCCCCAGTCTCAAAGCACCACCGACCCCAGGGCCCCCCGGCCAGCAAGCACTGGATGAGAAAGCGCATTTTTGGACTACAGCTGCTCCCCTGGAGCACTGCAGCGGGCACCAATGGCTAGACTCTCCAGCACAGCAGGGAGAAACCCCACGGGATGGTGTGGGCAGGCAGTGTCTGGAGTATGCTAGAACTCCAAGACACAATCCTCCTGGAGCGGGGACTGAGAGTGTGTGTCTGCACTGGAGCAGCGTGTGAAGATGAAAATGCGGGAGTAAGAATGGGAGGAGACGAGGGGCCTTCTATAAAACAGAAGCCAAGACTGTATTACTTGCATTCTTTAAGTGACGGTCACCACCGTATTCTGAGTAGACATGTGATGAGATGTATGAATTGTAAGGATCACTCTGGAAGTACCAAAACGAGCACCGGATGAGAGGGAGGAAAGGTGAGGCTTGAAGCAGGGAAACTAGAAGTGAGGCCCTGCCACAGGAAAGGGGCGATCAGCTCCGACCCAGGAGCAGGCCCAGGGATGCAGAGGAAGGCTCCCTGACTGGAAAGGCTTCGGGGCGGGGGGAGCTGTTTAAGTGGAGGGAGGTGGGGGCTGGACGTTTATGAACAGCCACATCCCGGCTTAAACACCAGAGTGGACAGAGCGCCAGTCACTGAGACAGGGAGTACGCGAGAACAGGTGGGCTCCTGGCGCTGGGGGCAGGCGGCTGGGCTGTCCAGCTGAGTTCGAGGTGCGGGTACGCACTCACTGCCACTCCAGAGCTGAGCACAGAGGTGGGAGGAGGCTTCTTACAGGTTGTGTGTGTTTGTTACCTGGAGCAGAATTCCTGTACAATGCTGGACGGCATGCTTCCGCTGCTCAACAGTGTGAACAGCTACATGTACGCACACACCCCCTCCCTCCGGGACCTCCGTGCCCTCATCCCACCCTCTAGGCCATCACGGAGCACCGAGCTGAGCTCCCTGGGCTACACAGCAGCTCCCCACTAGCTGTCTGTCCTATACACGGAAGAGTATGTATATCAGTGCAAGGCTCTCTGAACACAGCGGCTGCACAGCAGCACCCCACTAGCTGTCTGTCCTACACACGGAAGAGTATGTATATCAGTGCAAGGCTCTCTGAACACAGCAGCTACACAGCAGCTCCCCACTAGCTGTCTGTCTTACACACGGTTGAGTATGCATATCAGTGCTACGCTCTCTGAACACAGCGGCCTGAGCGGCTTCTTACAGTCTTAGTTACTGAGGCATACAGACTGTCAGAGGATCACTGCCAGGTAGGCAGCTGACAAGCTGACTACGCAGAAGAAGGGAGTCAAGTAGCCGGTGACAAGGTAAAAAGTTTGTCTTGTTTATAGAGTGATTAGCCGCAAAATCAACACTTGGAGAGCTGAGATGTCTGCAACGACAAACTAAATGAGGGACACAATTCCTTCCGGGTCACGAGTGGGTGCCTCTAACTGATGGACGTGGCTGAAGCGAGGAAAGACATAAAACATTTCAAATACTTCAGTACAACTAAAGAATCTCCCAGAATATTTTAGGACAGTAAGGAAATAAACTCGTCAAAACAGCAAAGTCCAAGCAGTACATGTTTCTGGGGCTTCCCCAGGGGCTCAGGGGTAAAGGATCTGCCTGCATTGCAGGAGACCTGGCTTCAGTCTCTGGATTGGGAAGATCCCTTGGAGAAGGGAATGGAAACCCAATCCAGTATTCTGGCCTGGAAAATCCTGTGGACAGAGGAGCCTGGGGGACTACAGTCCACGGAGTCAAAAAGAGTCTGGGACATGACTGAGCGAATTAAACAACAACAATGGTAACAATAACAACACTGCCTCCAGGCAGGGCAGGGAACGGACCTGCATGCTTCTCAGGGTGTCAACCGTCTCCACCGCAGGCACGATCTTGACAGGCTGCGCCTCCCAGGCGGCCCAGCCGTCCTCGGAGTCTGGAGTGCGGTCACATTTGGTCAAGAGTAGATAGTCGTCAATTAGTGCCTCGTCTGAGTCTTTGGAGCAGTCCTTCCCTGCAGCTGCGTTGAGTAACTGCAAAATAATGCTCTTCTCCTCAGCAAGAGCGTCTGGAACAAACACCTGCAAGTTTTCTAAGCCAGGAATTTGTACCTGGAAGAGAAACGATCCAAAATCCTGAATTAAAGAGCACCATCTATTATAGAAATGTTACTGCGCATGCTTCGGGTTCCTCATCTACATCCTTAACACGAGTTAGTAAGCACGGAGAGCTCGGCTTCTCTAGTTACAGTATCAGGAAATTATGGGTCAGTCTTAACATGGGGGTCCACATATCGACTGTGAAGCCCAAAACGTTTACTACCTACATCTTTAAGACAAATTTCTGTCTAGAGTAAGAAAGGTAAAATAATTCTACCACCTTAACTACGCACCTTAACGTACTGCTTTGCTTTCAGAACGTCCAGAAGGTCTCTAACTGGGGCTGAAAGTATGAACTCTGCAGCTATTTCCAGGTCCTAGGATCACAGTTACAGAGAAACTTCTTTAGGGTTAGCTTTTTAAAAAATAAACAGACTTTGATGGAAAACAAGAAAATTCTGTAAACAATTACCCTTCAATTAAAAAATTAATTAATTTAAAAAATAAGATAAAAGGAAAAAAATAAGTAACAGCTCATCAGGACTGTGACTGCACCTTTCTCAGCATCTTGGCAAACCCCAGCGCCTTGGAGGCTCGTTCCCTGGCCTCATGGAAGAGCTCCTTCAGTGCTCGGCTGACCTCTATAACCGACCTCCTGCCAGGCGGACAGAAACCCAGTTAGAATGCATGAGGGAACACCAAGAAATACACAATAAAGACAGAGCAGATTCCAACTCACGTTAATAAAGACTAAAAATTTTAGAAACAAGCAATTATTACGAATGCACTCGAAATATGCTGTAGCTTGCTCCCACAGTTTTCTGGAGAGTACTTGCAGATATCAGGTACACTGAGCAACCGTCAAAGGGCAGTGCACTCCATTTCCTGAAAGTTTCACTCAGTTCAGCTCAGTCGTGTCCAACTCTGCGTGACCCCATGGACTGCAGCACGCCGCCAGGCCTCCCTGTCCATCACCAACTCCCGGAGTTTACTCAAACTCATGTCTGTCGAGTTGGTGATGCCATCCAGCCATCTCGTCCTCTGTCGTCCCCTTCTCCTCCCACCTTCAATCTTTCCCAGCATCACGGTCTTTTCCAATGAGTCAGCTCTTCGCATCAGGTGGCCAAAGTATTGGAGTTTCAGCTTTAGCATCAGTCCTTCCAATGAACACCCAGGACTGATCGATCTCCTTTAGGATGGATTGGTTGGATCTCCTTGCAGTCCAAGGGACTCTCAAGAGTCTTCTCCAACACCACAGTTCAAAATTAACAATTCTTTGGTGCTCAGCTTTCTTTATAGTCCAACTCTCACATCCATACATGACTACTGGAAAAACCACAGCTTTGACTAGATGGACCTTTGCTGGCATTTCATTAGGATTTCATTAGAATACATAAAATACTTTTGCCACCTGATGCAATTGAGAGCTGACTCACTGGAAAAGACCCTGATGCTAAGAAAGACTGAGAGGAGAAGGGGATGACAGAGGATGAGATAGTTGTATGGCATCACCGATTCAATGGACATGAATTTGAGCAAATTCCGGGAGATAGTTAAGGACAGGGAAGCTTGGCGTGCTGCAGTCCATGGGGTCGCAAAGAGTCAGACACGACTTAGCGACTGGACAACAACATCAGGATAACTCTTGGAGTAGGAATTAGGCTCTTGACTCTCGGCTCATAATCTAACTAAAAAGGAGCAGTGAACCAGGGAATATTTAACACCAGCTCCCCCTAAACTATTATCTTGTGTGGTGCTTGCCAATTTTCCTGGTGTGGATACACCTATCACAGAGGTTTTCAATCCACCAAAAGGACATCACTGAGCTGTGACTTGGGGGTGTGCACGACCCACAGGGGTGCCCTGGAGCCAGGACAGCCAGCCCCACACATCACTGTGTGTGAACCCCCTTTCTCGATCCACCCCCAGTAAACGATCAAAGCACTGTAAGAGCCATCCTCTGCTTCACCACCCCAATGACTGAACTCGCTTATTCTGAGTCTACCATGTCAGCGCCCAAAACGGCAAGACCTTCTATGAACTGATTCATTCCATTTCTCAATAATTCAGCATTTTCCCAGGTGAGAGCCTATGTAGTGACTTCTTTCTTTAATCCTGGTATAAAGAGATTCCGGTGTTATGAAACCCCAAAATGTGTTTTCTATCAAATGCTGGAAGGTGAGAGAAAACACCTCTAGAGAAGTTAGTTCCGCCTTAGCACTTCCTAATGTTGACTCACAGGGTACTGTTGATAACTGGCCACAAAATAGCTCTGAGTGGCACATAAGCCACAAAAACAGCACTTTAACATGGCTCACCCTCAATACTGTGTGCACACAACTGAAGGAAACACAGATGAACCAGTCACGGTTTCTCCTACTCAAGCTTAAAGTTCAACAGAAGGGGTAAGGTGAGTGTGAAAACAACAAAAATGCACCAAATGTCAGTTAATGTATTCATGGACTACTGCAGAGGCTTTAAAGGACAGAAACTAGTTAACTAAAGACAGTCCGGAACATGTGAATGAATTCTACCCTAGCAGTTCTTAGTCAACTGAAACTACATCGTCTCTAAGGATTAGCTTAAATAACAGTCACCTCCAAGGACAATTTCACATAAAACCATAACTAAGAGATCACACGAAAAGATGATACAGCAGTCACACACAAATCCCTTTAGATCTACAACCCACATTCTTCGAGTCCAACATGATTTGGCCTCAACAAGGGGCATATTATAGGCTCACTGCCAAGGGTAAAACTACATAAGATCAGAAATGGGAGAGGAAAGGAAATCAGCCCCAACCTTATTTCATCTGAAGCACTGCTGTCGTCGGCACTGTTCCAGAATTCTGTACAGCTCTCCTGTAAGCCAGCTTCTAGAAAGCTTCCTGTCGATTTCAGCAGCATTCCTGCAATGTCACTAAGGGAACAGAAGCAACAGACGTAAACCAGAGAAGAAAAACCGTCCCCCCTCAGTCTAACTCTGGAATGAGAAACTGAAAGATTGAGCTGGTATGTCGACAGTTCAAAATCAATGACAGTGACACTTCTCCTTTAACATAAAATCACGATTAACATGAAAAAAAGCAGAAATCGCGATCGTGGAATGTATCTACCTTTGTTCTACTACCAGTTTTCCATTATAAACCTTAAAATCTTAAATTACATTCACAGTAGCTATGTCATTACCACAGGCTACTTTCATCTTAAATGTTCAAAATGGTATAAAGTGGGCTCAAATATGTATCTATGACAAAATATTTTTAAAGGCTCAATAAACTAAATGATAGCATAAGAAACAAAGTGAATTCCTTAAATGCAGTTGCTTTTAAAAACTTCCATCACAATTTTCATAGTCAATGAACATGAACTACTATAATCACTGATGCTTCTCATCAAGTATACACTCTAAATACTAGGGTTAAAAATGCAAACCCAAATGTATAAAGCAAATCTAAATGAGTCCAGCGAAAATTCAGCAGCAGCCTACTGACTTCTATGATGAGAGGAGCTTGGAGCCTAGTGAAACAGAGCAGTAAGCCCACAGCCAGCATCAGATGGGGCAGAAGGTAACTACCAGGGCAGCTCTCTGAGGGCGCGGGCTCAACAGGCCCTGCAGGTAGGAACTAGAACAGCAGAGGGCAGCGGGGTTCTGTCAGGAGGAGCACGGACCGGGAGGAGGGGGAGGGCAAGTCGAGGAAGAACAGGAAGGATGATCGAAGCGCACGAGGGTGTGTTAAGCAGGAGGCGGGTCCGTGAAGAGAAGCTGCCAAGCTGGAAAGAGCAGAGCAGAGGGGAGTGAGACCAGGACGGTAACCCAGCCGTGCCAGGGGAGGCCTCGGACATCCAGCGACTGTGTGATCGTGCTCTGGTAGGCAGAGAGGGTGGGCTGTAACAGGGACCAAGTGGGAGAACGGCCTGACTAAAAACGTGCCTGTAAAGGGCAGTAGTGTACAAGGACATTCAGGATAAGTTATTCAGCAACTAATCAGTATCTGTTATGGAGTAATGAGCAGCAAACAGAAGAGATAAAACTTCTTCAGTACATGGAGGGGAAAAAGAAGCAACAAATCAAACAAAAAAGAAGACTACAGAGTACTTCAACTATTGACAAGTGCTCTGGAGAGGAAAAATTAAGGAAGAACACTAAGGTGCTCTTGCAGGAGTTTCAACTTTAAACGTGGAGAAGATAACATCTGGCCAAAGACCTGCAGGAAGCGGGGAAGTAAGTCGTAGGAAACAGCCCGAGCACAGGGATGGGCAAGCGCAAAGAGCCTGAGGCAGGCGCAGGCCGGGCCTACGAAGAAAAGGCAGGAAGGCACTGCGGCCGCAGAGGACGCGCAGGAGAGCCCAGGAAAGGAGGATACGGAGCTCGTGAAAAGTCAGACTGTGCCTGGTCTCACGGGCCACTGTTTAGGTGCTCTTACTCAAGCACGGAGAACCACTGGCGTATTTTTGAACAGAGGTAAAAATGGTCTGCAAGGAGATCAAATCAGTCCATCCTAAAGGAAATCAATTCTGAATATTCACTGGAAGGACTGATGTTGAAGCTGAAGCTCCAATACTCTGGCCACCTGATGTGAAGGGCATACTCATTGGAAAAGACCCTGATGCCGGGAAAGAGAGAAGGCAGGAGGAGAAGGGGACGACATAGGATGAGATGGTTGGATGGCATCACCAACTCGATGGATGTGAGTTTGAGCAAACTCCGGGAGATGGTGAAGGACAGGGAAGCCTGGCGTGCTGCAGTCCGTAGGGTCACAAAGAGTCAGACACGACTGGGCAACTGAACAACAGTAACAAAAAATTGTCTGATGTCCAGTTTAACAGGATCACTGAGAATAAATCTTAGAGGATGCAGGGCAAAAGCAGACTCCTGAGGGAGCTGCTACAGCAATACAAGGGAGAAATAACAGGCTGGGAAGCGGGGAAATGGGCAGTGCTGAGCGGAGGTCAGATGCTGGTTATACCCCAGAGGGATAGCCATGGGGAACTAGAGATGGTGTGTGAGAGAAAGAATGGGGTCAGGGTTAACGTCAAGACGGCTCGAAGGAGCACTGCCGCAACACAACAAACACCCAGAACTAAAACCGTGCAGGTGGGCAGCCCCTCAGCACAGGCAGTGACGAGGCTCCGGAGCTTCTCAGAACACGGGACGTGAAGCTGAAGGCCACAGACTGCGCTGAAAAGGAATCCGAAGGACAAGACAAAGATAAAAGGGAACACTGACAGGTACATAATGACCCTACAAAGAAATTAAATAACAAGAATTGGTAGTGAAATGAAACAGTAACCTTTTCAAACATCTTTTTTTTTCAGCAAAGCTTGACTGAGAACAGAAGATGCAAACAGAAGAAATTACAGATGAAACAGAACAACGGAAATTAAGAGGGGCAGGAGGCGTCGAAAATGGCCGTGAATATGCATTTCCGTAAGGCTGGCTGTGGAAACCAACCCGAACAGGAAACCAGGACATACTGGGAACCCTGGCCTGAGGCCAGCTGAGCAAGAGCAAGTTCACTGTTCACTCAGAGACGGAGGAAAGCGTAAAGACCAGGTGGTCAGGGCGGAAGAGTCAACACAACATTCTGAGATACACAGAGACCTGCGGGGTGAGGACAGTGACTCTCTGCAGGGAGAAGAGAACTCTGCAACAGCTGAAGTCCTGGAGGGTGCACACAAAGCCGGGTGGGGGCGGGGGAGGAAACGAGCGCTGGGGATAAAAGAGCTCCTAAAAAGGTAACAGACTAAACTGCCGACGCGGCAGGTGAGAGAAGGCGGCACCACGGGGCGGCCACGGGGTCAGAGCCAGGAGGAGGCCTGGTCCCCAGTCCCTCAGCAGGGAAGCAGCCCCCAGCCAAGACCACATACCTCACACCTCGCTCTCCACACTCAGGTGCCCGCACTTGAGAAGACACATTTGTGTCCTAGACAGACAGACCAGTGAGCACTCCCCGCTGCTTCATGCTTGTCCTTTGTTTACAGTTCGGTTCCTTCACCATATATAAACACCCAGTTTATACAGAACTGTGATTGGCATAACATTCCCAAAACAGTGTCGGTGAAAACATCTGCTTGGCAGGCTGCAGAAGTGCCCACCAAGACGGATACAAAGGCTGACGCTTGCAGGCCTACTCCACTCGGCAAGAGGCCTTAAATTCTCCTCCTTTTATATAACCAAGAGGGTGCACCCCCATGGCAGGATTTCTCTACTTCAAAATTGGCACACTGGGTGGATGGGCGGGGGGGGGGTGGTGGTGCACGGTCCTGTGCACAGTAGGATGTTTACCAGTGTCCCTGGCCTTCACCCAGTGAATACAATCAGAACCGTTTCCAGACCCCACCACACGTCCCGGGGGCAAGTCACCCCTGGCAGAGAACCACCACTCTAAGGATGACAAAGCCCAGGAGAGGAGCACATGGGAGGAACGAATGTTTGTCGTTTTCACATAATTAGACCCTTGCACGTGGAGAACAGAACCTGGGAGCAAACCAGAAGCGAGAAAGGAAGGCAGCCACACGAGGATTCCTACCAGAAAAGTTTTCCAGCCTGTGCTTCTCCTCCCCGGATGTAATGGGTTATTTCTTTGGTGAAATTCCATTCTTCTTCTAGCAGATTTTTTAAACTATGAGATGCTTGAGGTAACTGCTGTAGCATTTGGATCCAGCTTCTCATGTAATCAAAATATACCTTAAGAGACAAAAAAACGCAAAAGGAGATATTTGAGAACAGGATTGATAACAGAACATCCCTATTAACATGAAAACTGTAAGTCGGACAAGAGGAAGAGGGACCACTGAGGCATGAAGCTCTGAGGGAAGGAGATTCTCCATCACTATTAACTGAGGTCTAAACAGGATTTTTCTTTAATTGTATAACTCAGCTCCTTAGCAACTGAACATATTATTCACAACTGCTGCAAGTTACTAAGAAAATAAAACATTCACACTGTACAGAAAAATACAGTGAAGTAAAAAAAAAATCAAAATAATAACAGAAATTTTCATGTTTAATATACTGTGAATGATATTCCTTTAAGAGCTTGGGACCTTTATTTCTTTAATTATTTAAGCTTTAGATGGTTTCTTACATGTTAAGAGGAGGCAATGAGCACCCTTCTTCCCACTATTATGTTCCCAGCATCCAGATTCTCATGACATAATTTTTCAAGGTTTATGACATATAAACTATGCTCTATAACCAAAATACTTGATTGTTCTAAGGAGGAGTTTATGTCCACTACAGTTCATCTTCCAACAGCTTTCACAGTGCTAAAATTCTTGTTTTATCTGCTGCTTAGCAGGGTTTTACTATGATGTACTTTTTCTCAAGACAGGCTCACAATTGTTATTTTATAAAACATCACTGTCTGTGGATTCTTTTACTGAAAGGATACCTTGACTGGGTATAAAATGTTTGAATTACACATCCTCTCCCTCGGAGCCTTGAAGACTTTACTCCGGTAGCTTCTAACACCATGAGTCATGTTAGAATCAACGAAACTGCTGACAGACTGATCACCACCCTCCCCAACCCCTGAAGGCGGCTTCCTTTCCCGGCCTGGAGGTTTACAGGCTCCTTTCTCCAGGCCTGGATCTCAAGGACCTTAGCAGGCTACACCTTAGGGTTCTCTGAAATGAGCGTTTTCTGAGATCCAATAATAACTTTCAGTAGGCAAAAACTCTGGAATTTTTCACTTAAAGAAAACTATCTTCTGTTGTATCTTTGGAGTTTCTGGGTCCTCCTCCACCCAGGCATGTGGCATGAATCTCCAGTCACGGGGCCATTATGAACACAGCTGTGTAGTGGAACCTGCGACTTCAAAGGTCTATGCCCATCTCATCCCAACGAAACAGGTCTTTTGCACATCAGGCTCGGGACCTCCCTTTCCACTCCTGGAGGGCAGCTTCATCTCCCTGGCTTCCCTGAAACTGTGCTGTCCTGAGAGCCCTCTCAAGGGGCGGCTGCCTTACAGCATACCACAAGGGCTGCCAATGGCCGCATCTTTGTGTATCCCCATTGCTACTTTCAAACCATCATCCTCACACAGCCTTATTTAAAAACAAAAGAAACACTCTGCCCCTTTAAGGTTTCCGTGATCAGGTGTGCCCTGGTCGCCCCGTCTTTGCACCATCAGCTACTGATTTTTCACGGCCCAGAGGCAGTCATCACACAGCAGCCTGTGCTTCAGCCTTCTCTCCGTCCCAGGCTCAGCTGTGTGACTTTAACATCTGGTGCACCGCCCCCCCACACCGATTCAGGTCCATTCTCCGACTGCCTCCGGTTCCAAGCACCTTTCCTCCTCTCTGACGAGGTTTCCTTTCTGATCCTGGCATTTACCAGAACTGCCCAAAACCCAGTTCAAACGTGCTGATGCTAAACCCCCCTTCTCGCTGCAGGCTGCTTGCCCAGCTCCCCCACTACACTCTCTCCTCACTCCATCAGGAGCTCCGGCGCCCTGGTGCCTCTTCTCCTTCAGACTCACCCCTCTCCCCCTCCGTCCCCTGTCCTCCCGCAGAGCTCCTGTCGGCACCTGCCACCTCCCCACACTCTGCCAGCCCGCAACGCCTCTTCATGTGCCTGTCACAACCCCAGAGTGAGACAAGCCCAGCGCCCTTTCCCATGCCCACCGTCCTCCAGAAGCTGAGGTCTCCAAGAGCCACACCACGGGGAGGGGCCACTCTGCTACACAGTCACATCCGCCAAGCACAGAGCACACGTTCCTGGTAATACCTGAACCTCTGCTCAGCCCATTCACTTTCTCTCTACAAACCCAAGTTTGAAATTTCTCCATTTTCCTCACATGGCCAAAATCCACTGCAACCCATTCTCACAGGTGATGTCAGCTCTCTTCACACACACAAAAAACCTCTGTTATTAGATATAAAAGCTCTTATTGTCCTGAGACAAATAACATGAACGTATATACTGTTAAATTACCATTCTTCCCTTTTTAACAGTAGAGGAACTGGGCCTCCTGCTAAGCCCAACACTTGTGTTTTGAGGCCCGTTCCCTTGTGGAACCCAAGGAACCCTGCACTCCCAGTGTCCCCTTTCCCCTCACGTACATAGGAGATTTTTTCATTTCTTTCATTTAACAAAATCAATCCCAAAGGCTTTCAAATGGTCTCGTATCTTCAATTTAAAGATCTCACTGGATCCAGCATCTCCAGTACTCATCCGCCTGCACGAACTGGATACCCAGCAATCTCTCTACATACCTGCTCCATACCCAACCCATCCCTGAGTCCTGCCAGTTTCACTTCCTTCCTTTCGAAGGATTCAAAGAACCCCCGTGCCTTTCCCTGAATCTATGCTATTCCTCTGTAACCCAGGGACTAGTGTGCGCACCACCAGACCAGACCCTGCCTGGTCTCTCTCCAGGCTCACAGGACAGGATACGCTGCAGACAACACGACGGTCTCTGCATACCACACGCCTTCGGTCTGCAGGCTGTCCTCCTCGGGGCCCCGCCCTGCGGCCCGGCCACACCCCGAGGTGCCACAGCTCTAATTCATCGCTCTATGAGCCCTCCGCGTGGAAGGGAGGGCGGCACGGTGCACTAAACGACTTGCTCGCCTCTCCAAAGGCCACGGTCTCCTTCCTTCTTGACGAAACACTGGCTTTCCTTGGGTTCCACCAGTTCTCAAGTTATGCCCCGCACTACTTCATCTAGGACACGCTGGGACACAACTTTTAAAATCACTGATAATTTCTAGTCCTTCATCTGTGAGATTACGGTGATGAACTAAGGGACATGATGGCTCACACAGAAAACTAGAAGCAAAGTCAAAACTACCTTCTCAGCACTGCTAAGGCCCTCTAACCAGCTGAGAGTCTCGGGACTTCCCTGCACCTAGGCTGTCGACCTCTCCCAGGCACACGAGGGCGCTGCGGGTGGGTCACCTGGACGGCACAGCTCGCCTGCCTAATCCGCACCCTTCCTGCCTCAGTGAGCATCCCATAAAAGATGTGGCGTGCGTCTTTGTGAGGCCACCAAAGACAATTTGGAAAGCAAGGCACTTTTTGTCTTTTTAAACTTCTGGTTTAACTACTCACGGAGAGAAAAACTAACTTGCCTGCTGTTTTTATTGTAAACTATTCAATGACAGGCTTTTCTGACACAAGAAATATACACAGTATTCCAAAACGCGGCCACATTTCATACATTGTCTGTATTCTCCCAAACAATAAGAAAGTCACTTTAGAGTCAAAATTATTTCTCGCAAGATACCAGATGTAATAAGTCCTCCCCAGCCATACCCTTTCTTTTCTCCTTCTGCTAGAGGCTGAAAAACTGAATCCTTGAGGCCCAGCCTCCCCTAGAGCGAGGCGGCCACACAGCAGGTCTCGTCAGGAGGATGTAGGGGACTTCTGCTGGCTGGGGCTTCCAGGCGAGCTTTTGCTCTTCTGGACCTAGCTGACAAAGAGACGTGTCCCTCTGCCCCCTTCTCGTCCCTTCCAGCCTAGAAAGTGAGGGTGGTGTGTCTGAAGGTGCTGCAGCCATCCTGAGGCAGGATACAGAGAGGTGTCGAGCAAGGGTGACGGCTCTCCAGAAACAGCATGACGGCAAGCCTTCCTGTTTCCTATCCTGTTTCATCAACCTGCCACATCACGTAACCATCTGGGCACCTACTCAAGCAGCGCTAACGTGGGTTTACTGTATGCCAGCACTCCACCAAACACTACAGAAAGCAAAAGAACTCGAGTCACAGCCCCCGGCTTGTGCAGCTTTCAGCCTAAACTGGGGAAACCCGAGGACAGACGAGCAGCAGTACATCACTAAGTATCAGACAGTTACGATCGGAACCACCGGAGGGGTCCAGAGAAGACATGCAGAGATGCACGCTCGAGGTGAAAACTGCCAGCTAACACTCGGAAGTGAATCTTGAATGGAAGGATGAGGAGGAGAGGAGACACGTAGAGCAGGAAGGAATAACAGGAGCACAAGCAGAGAGCTCGGAAGAGCCAGGAGAAGACACACACCAGTCAGACATCTCCCGCGCCCCCCGGCCCCGCCCTGACCATCAGCATTTTGTGCAGGTCCTCCTCGAAGGCGTCGATGTTGCAGTCGGTCTTCTCCGGGTGGTCTAGGACCTCATGCAGCATGAACTGGTAGTACTGCTTCATCAGGAGGCCGCCCTTCAGCACCTCCTTACACTCTCTCACCAGCTGCAAGACAGAAGGCACAGTTCCACCATCACACACGTGCCACCAGACGACTGGCTGGTTTTCACACAGTTCCCACGCAAATCCTCAAAAAACTCAGGAAAAGTGAGCGGTGCCTCTGAGAACCCTAAAATACTTTCCAGATTCTTTATCCATTTGTTCACATAAATAACTTAGTAATCTCAAGTGAATAATTAAAACAAATCAGTGAAAATAAAAGTATTTAATATTACAGCATGGGTACACAAAAAAAATATATACACAGAAAACTGATATGCTAAAATATATTCTTCTACAAATAAAAGTTTTACAGAAAATAAATTCTACAGAAAAAGATCTATGTTTCTTCTAGCTCACATTAGAAGACAAGGAATATAAGACAAAAAAAAATTCCTCATGAGACTGGTCCTTCTTAACAACAACGAAACATTAATAAAGATTCAAATGTACTCACACACCACAGAGCCTAGGGGCCTTTGTAATAATTTAGCATACTTAACTATTGTGATTTGTGGCTTTTACCATCAAAAAAACTCTATCATCATAAAAACAAAACAAAACAAAAGAACCTAAGATAAATCTGATGGAATTAAATAGAAGCTGGGTCGGGGGAGGTGGGGAGTTGTAAGGAAACAAAAGGATGAGTGAGACTCCCTGCTGCGTGCAGGCCCCGGGCCCCGGGGAGGCACTCCCGGGGAGGCACTGTGAGAATGGAGGTGAGACGGAATGACAGGACCTGTACAGTCCTTCCATTAACAACATGCTGGTCGCGAAAGTAAACTGGTGCAAACTTACTAGAATCCAAACATGTGTGACTCACTAGTTAATTGTCACATGTTATACTCAAACAGTAGTCAGAGATCCAGGCTAAAACTGATACACAAATATATTTATCACAACATTATTCAAAACAGTGAAGATTAGATAAATTATGGAGCACTGATACAGTAAAGTACTAGTGCAGAGTCATTTAAAACCTTATTCTGAAAAACATTTAAGGGCGAAAATGCATATTCTTTTCTTTTTAAAGTCATTACATGTGCAGAAAGCATGTACATATAGGAAAACAAATGGAGAGAACTATACCAAAATGTTATAGCAGCTATCTCTGAATAGCAGAATAAGAAGATAGCTTTCATTTTTCTCTGTACTTTTGAAATTTTCTGTATTTTTCAGATTTTCTAAAATAAACATGGATTGCTTTATAACAAGATCCCCTTCAAAATGTTTTTGAAATAATTACTCTCAATAGGAGAGCAATGGCTAGAATTAAATCTATGAAAAAGTATTAACATAAATTTCTGTTAAGGATGTCATTTAGGTGCTTACAACTCAATCTGAATGCATTATAGTCAAAATTTCTATTTTATTTTTACTCTAATAATGCTTCACTGGGCTTCCCAGGTGGTTCAGCAGTAAAGAACCCGCCTGCCAGTGCAGGAGACAGAAGTTTGATCCATGGATTGGGAAGATCCCCTGGAGGAGGAAACGGCAACCCACTCCAGTATTCTTGCCTGGGAAATCCCAGGGACAGAGAGCCTGGCCGGCTATAGTCCATAGGGTTGCAAAAGATCTGACATGACCTAGCAACTAAGCAACCACAACAAAGCTACATCAATCCAAGCATTGGTTTTTTACTTTCCAAAATGTTTTAACATAGATGACTGTTAACAAAGCTACATCAATCCAAGTATTGGTTTTCTACTTTCCCAAATGTTTTAACATAAATGACTGTTTAATCCTCACAACAGCCCCATTAGTAAAAGGTCAACTCCCCCTTGTTTCACCTGGTTATGTTCCCAAAGTATGTATTTGCTCCGTGGGGAGGGGAGGTAAGGTATTTTTACCAAACACTCTAAGTAATGGTTGTGATATGGGGGACAAGTGAAAAGTACAGCCCACGTGGACGGCAGCCAGTGACCAGAACCAAGATGGTGAGAAGGAAAAAGCGCCAAGGTGGGCACAGAGCTCGGGCCGGTGCTGGACAGGAAGAGAGGTGATGAGGTGCAGGCCCAGCCCTCCAGTCCCGTCAGTCACCGGGCTCCACGCCACAGAACAAACCACACCAGGCCTGTTCTGTGCGTCCCGCCCCGCCTGTCCTTCAATCGGCACTCGCCCCCGCTGCCCGTCTGACATTCAGGGCCAGTGAGCTCCCAGACCTAACTCCCTGGGGATGGACAATCGCAGGCCACACACACACAAAATCAAAATCCAGTGTGGTTATTTCATATAATGAACGTCAATATGGGAACACTGTGAGGCACAAATATAAACGCTCAGTCTGGTAGATGCAATTGCGTCCAGCCATTCCTCTATTACCTGTGGAATAGCCAACTCCCTGACAATCCCACCCACGTGAATAGTAACTGAGAAAGCAGAAGCTGTCATTGCTGCTTAAACTGTACAAGTGCCTAAGCAAGAAAATAGCCACACACTCTCCACCACCCCCCTCGCCCCGCATACCACAGGCCTTCACCTGTCTATACAAAGCTTCAAAAAGAACAAAACGATAAAGAACTGAAAGTCTCTCTTATGAATGAATCTTAAGTTTCCAGTCTTCAAAGACTGATGGTAACAGGATACAGAGGGTCATACCAGCGTGTGCACCCCTTTTAGAATGAGGAAGCGGAAGACAGAAAGGGTGGAACCACCACCTCATTTTTAGACTGCATGGAAAAAGAACATTTCAATTTCCCAACAGAGAGCAGCTTAGAAACACTAACACACACTAATTTTCACTACTTGCAATAATTAGGGGGGCGGAAAATCCTAAAAAGAAAAATTCGAGTCTATAGAAAAAAATATAGTAAGAACTCGGCATTTTCTGAAAGTCCTTGAGACAAACCTGCTTAATACTCAAGAGGGATGGCTCTCCAGCAGGCCTCTGCTCCAGCCTTAACTTGAGACATTCGTGAATGACGTTCAGAAGGACTCGGCAGAGGACTAGGAAGGCAGGCTCGAAGGAGGGTAGATCCATGGCCCTCAGCTCCTCCCAGGACACGGTGCTGCACTTCTGCTCCGAGGAAGGCGGCGTCCTGGACAGCTGGACATAGTCTGAACCCCACATGGGGTCTGGGAACTCAGAAAACTGCAACACAAAGGCAACAAAGCGTGAGAGCACCCAGGAGCGCTTCCCAACACTGCAGTTACAAACTACCGTTCTCCAGATTTGCTGAGAAACCCACAGAAATCGTCATTTTACAGGAGAAATAATCTTTAGAATAATTCACCATTTTCAATACAGACCTAAAAAGCTCTAGGAGTGTTAGAAAAGGATAACAAGAACTAACGCAGGAGGCCTAAGGGGCACGAGCTCCACCCCTGGCCCCCCGGAGGAGGGCAGGGCAATCCACCGCAGCATTCTTGCCTGGAGAATCCCATGGACAGAGGAGCCTGGTGAGCTGTGGTCCGTAGGGTCACAAAGAGTAAGGTACGACTGAAGAAACTTAGCACACACACACACACAAGAACTAAAAATAAAGTTGTGTGATACCTTTATCAAAAAAGCGTAGTAGGAAAAGAATCAAGCTCATCGTTTTCATCACACATTTTTTATCATACTTAACTAGAGCATTTGGTTCTGAGGTTATACACAGTATTATCTACAGCTATCTCTAGACTGAGAAAACCGGAAAATTATTAAATCTGAGAGATGACGACAAAACCAGATAGCCATTTGTGAAACATAAAAACTGTGGGTTCGATCAAGTCTTTTGTCCATCTGTTCTCCTGAGTTACATCAAACAAAGGCTAAAAAAATAAATCATAAAATTAACCTGGTCAGTCCCACTCAAAATCTGTCTATCTGATGTTTCCCAGGAATCCTACTGTTGCTCACCGTTCACGCAGTTACCCATCAAATTCCTCATGCTCTCCCCTTGAAACAGCAGATCTGAAGCTCTCCCAGTGTTCTTAAACCTCTGGCAATACCATCCTGACCAATCACTCCAAGAACTTGCCTTCTCCTTTTACTGAGAAAACTGAAGCCATCAAAATTCGAAAATCTCAACTTTTCTTCAACTTATAACATCACTCACTAATCACAGCTGCTCCTCTTAACTGGTCTCCCAACTCACATTCTTTTATTGTCCACACATATTTTTGCATCTAAATTAACACATACTTTTAGTTTCCCGTAACAGGCAACGATTTCTAAAATAGCTGCATAATTTAAAAAAAATGATTACTTGTGATAAATGTGGTCAGGGTTAAGACACGTCTGTGTGAACGCTTTTGGCGGTGTAAGTGCTCGTTTCTTCTGGTGTGGACAATGACATCAGATAAAATGTTTATTTAGAGCTCTACAAAACTCGGCAAACTTTCTAGGATAAAATTCTGAAGAACAGTTTTGGCGTTCTCTGTAGTTCCAGCCTGCTGATTCATCTGCTTCAGGCTCACTGGGAAGGGACAACCCCTCCTTCTCAACAACTGTAAGACAGCCCAGAGATCCAGCGGCCAGGCCCACCCAGCTCGAGGAGACACATTCCTGCTGGCGCTGCGCTGCACCAACCCATCCAGGGAGGAAGGGACATTACAAAGCTCCTGATCATGGAAGAGATCGAGGTAAAAGAATCAGAAGAGCTGACACTGATTTAATAGTGCAGGACACAGGAGAGAAGGGCAAAAATACTCCTAATGCAAATCTCACTAAACTCCTCCGGGGGGAAAAAAAAAAAAAACAACCAACCAAGATTCCTTAAAGAAAATCCATGACAGCAGTGAAAACAGAAGGAGTGATGTTAAAATCTGAATATACAAATTAGAAATTAGAAATTAACTGTAGAAATGACCACTACAACCTAGGGCAAAAGAAAAAGGGATAGAAGTTTTGAGTGACAAATAAGATACCTGGAGGGCAGGTCTAGAAGCTGTTAACATAAGAATAAGGAGAGTTCCAGAAAGATCGAAAGGAAGAGGTGGATGAGAGATCTCTGCAGAGTCAAGCTATCCCTGATTTGTGAGGAAAAAGGAAAACACCCTCTGCATAGGGAAGAACCCAAGTACAACTCACTTACCTTCTCTAAAAAACTACCAAGGAAGAATGGGAGGTTTGAGTCAAATCAAAATTGGTAAGAATGGATGCCCAAGGAAACGAGAAGCCGTGAATCTCAAAGGAAAGGAAGCACAGAGGCAGATACGACTCCACAAAGGTGACTTGGCCAAGGACTCCAAGTCAAGTATCAGCAAGGAATACTGGAAACTGCAAAAAATTTTGAAAGCATACTATAAGGGAAAACTTGGATCTTAAATTCCCAATTGTAATAAAACACGGGGAGGGGAAAGGGCGGGAAGGTGCAAGAACAGCCTAAACCCTCTCCTATTTCTCTTTCCCTAAAGTTCTGAAAACAAACATCATGTTTAAAAATGAAGAACAGAAAAGGATCGGGTTGGAATCCAACGCACGATTACTGTAAGCTGAGAGAGAAGGGGCTGAAGACCCTACAGGCCACGACAGGAGGCCAGAGAGACAGGCCCACCAAAGACGTGAGACAGGCCCGACTCCCCAACAACGGGCGCGTGCAAAGTGGGACGAGCAGGCCACGTGGACAGGGCTGGTGCTGACAGACCGCCCGGGACTGCAAGGCAAACAAAACATCCAGATTTTCATGTGAAATTTTCTTTTTTTTTTTTTTTTTTAAACACTTGCCACTAAGTCAGAAAATATTTAAAGGGACATCCCTGGTGCTCCAAGAGTTAAGAAGCTGCCTTGCGATCCAAGGGATGCAGGTTCGATTCCTGGTCGGGGAACTAAGTCCCACGTCCCTCGGGGCAGCTAAGCCTGAGTGCTGCGACCTCGGGCCAGTGCGCTCCGGAGCCTGCAGGCCACAGCCAGAGGGCCTGTGCGCCACCAGGACAGGTCCCACAGGACACAGCGAAGACTCCCCGTGCAACAGCTAAGACCCGAATCCGCCAGATACACAAGCATTAGGAAAAACACTTAAGGCACTGTGTGGGGCCAAGCATAACCTGGGGAGGCAGTACACAGTAACGGTGAGGAGCAGGGAGCTCCGGCTTCACACCTGGACTCCACCGCTTCCCGGTCTTGCAACCTTGACCAAGTTACTCGACCAATCCCCTTCGGTAAAATGAGTATTCGGGACCTGCTACTAGTCTAGTCACTGTCAGCACAGATTCAGTTCTCCATCGCAAGCTGATGAGTTCTGTTCTTTCATCTTTTTCATCTTACACCGAGTTTGATTCAGCTGGCTCACGGCAGTCAAAAGTAATACGTCTCAACTTCCTATTCTGTCTCATAAGTGTGCTTCCTTTAAGAAAACAAAACAAAAAAAACCCCTATAGGCAAATAAGCAAGCATTGTGCTTATTATCTTTCCAGTTATTCGATTAGAAAATCCATGTATGTGGGTGGAAATTGGTACAGCCACCATGGCAAACAGTATGGAGGTTTCTCAAAAAAACTAAAAACAGAACCACTGTACAACCCAGGAATTCCACTCCTGGGTATATGCTGCTGCTACTGCTGCTAAGTCGTTCCAGTCGTGTCCGACTCTGTGCGACCCCACAGATGGAAGCCCACCAGGCTCCCCCGTCCCCGGGATTCTCCAGGAAAGAACACTGGAGTGGGTTGCCATTTCCTTCTCCAATGCATGAAAGTGAAATATCCAGAGACAAAAACACTAATTTGAAAAGATGTTTCTTTTCTGTTCTTTAGTTGCTAAGTCGTGTTTGACTCTCTTGCTCCTCATGGACAGTAGCCCGCCAGGTTCCTCTGCCCATGGGATTTCTCAAGCAAGAACACTGGAGTGGGTTGCCCCTTCCTTCTCCAGGGGATCTTCCTGACTCAGGGATCTAACCCACATCTCCTATACCAGCAGGTGGATTCTTTACTGCTAAGCTACCAGGGAAGCAATTTGAAAAGACACACATGCTCCAGTGCTCATAGCAGCATTATTTACAATTGCCGAGACACAGAAGCAATCTAAGTGTCCATCAACAGGTGAACGGATGAAGATGTGCTGCACATAGACAAGAGAATACTTGTTGCTGTTGCTCAGTCACTAAGTCGGGTCTGGTTCTGCGACCCCACGGACTGCAGCCCACCGGGCTCCCCTGTCCTCCCAGAATGGCATCCAGCCGTAAAAAGAGAAGGAAGTCTTGCCATCTGCAGCAACATGAATGGACATGGAGGGCATTATGCTAAGTGAAACAGTCAGACCGAGAAAGCCACATACTGTATGATGTCACACAAAAGAATCTAAAACATACAAGAAACTAGTGAATATAACAAAAAAAGCAGACGTACAGACACAGAGGACAACCTACGCAGCGGTTACCAGCGGGGAGGATGAAGCGGGGAGGGGCGACGTGGGGAAGGGACAGAGAGATATAAACTACCATGTATAAAATAAGCAAGCCACAAGGCTGCGTCGCACGACAGGGAATACAGACAGTATTTTATAACTGTGAATGGAGTTCAAACACTGTAAACCACTACACTGTACATGTGCAACAGATAATATGCACATCAGCTATTCTTCAATAAAAAATAATCTCCTCCACATACAGCAGAAAAATAATTAATAAAAGTCAGAAAAGATAAGAATAAAAAACTGTTTTTCAAAGCAAGTATACTCCAATAAAAATTATTTTTTAAATGGGTTAGGGCAGCTTTTCTTCAAAAGTTCCTATAACTTTACTGACAAAGTCAGACAGGTGATGATTACAACAAATAAAACATTAGCTATGACAACAGTTTTACTGAACACTGACCTTGGAGATGGGGTAAGGGAGTACTATAGTCTACTTAGGGTGTTTCCAAGGGGCTGACTCTCAGCTGCACTGGTGCTGGTCTGGATTCATATAAAGTTCACTCGAGGTTATGAATATCAGTGCATATGTCCTACCATGAAAGAGTCTGACCTGCCCTCTAGCCCAGAAGGGCAAAGGCAAGTGTTTTTAAAAGCTCCTGATGTATAGCTGCTGTGTAGCCAGGCTTAGAAACCATCGGCACAGTTTAAAGTCCGGTATCCCCAAATCCTAGGTGTGAAGCCCTCCCACAATATACAGCTTCTGTGCTTTGGGGCAACTTATCCCCCCACTCCTTCTCTGAAAAATAACAACGCCGCTTCATTTGGTTGTTGTATCTAGCACATGGTAAGACTCAATAAATGATAATAGCTTATATATATCCTAGTTTCTAGTTAAAGAGTTGGACTTCCCTGCTGGCTCAGACGGTAAAGAATCTGCCTGCAATGCAGAAGACCCGGCTTCGATCCTTGAGTCGGGAAGATCCCCTGGAGGAGGAAATGGCAACCCATTCCAGTATTCTTGCCTGCAGAATCCCATGGACAGAGGAGCCTGACTGGCTACAGACCGCAGGGTTGCAAGAGTCGGACACGACTGAGTGACTAACACTTCCCTAGTTTCTACAGTCTTCTGCCCATTCTGAACATAAAAGAAAACCTCTTCAGGGTTTCTTGTGCTTATGGGAAAAAAAAGAGCATTATTATAGCCAGATTCAAAGACAAATAATATTTCGTTCGTCACTAAGCTTATAATAATTACATGATCCATTCCTAATACAAAAAAGTAATAAAGTAACCAAAAATCTTCCTGGAATTTAAAGTAATATGCATGGTTCTACATAGTCAAAGTCAGCTAATTTTTTTTTGTACATTACATTAAAAATACAGTTTTTCATTTTATCATTCTTAAGTTTCATAAGGTAGAGCAAAAACAGAGGAGCATAAAATAACTGTATCACAGTCCAGAGCTTAGACATTTTATAGGTGTTCAACAAATTAAATGCACAGAACCCAGAGAGTTATATAACACAAAGAATGAACTTTATAGCATGCAACTTAAAAAACATCAGCTAGGAACCCAGGGGACCCCGGGACAGACTGAGATAACTGTATTACAAATGCACGCTATAACCGCCCTGGAGAAGTGAAGAGAAAGGTGCTCACCTAACTGTAGAAAACGACGTTTCATCTACATGCTCTGAGGCTAAAGACACAGAGAACTGTGCTTACAATTAAACACTACTCCAGCTGGTAATTTTGTCCTCAGAGGGGTCCTAGTTAGCAATTCTAAGACTACCTTACATGTCAACTAGGGTTGCACAAATATAATAAATCCACTGCGGTAATGGGAGCCAGGTTTCTCGCTGCAAGAGAAGTTACAACAAGGCAAGGTGAGAGGCAGCGGAGCTGGATTCACACCTGAGACATCAGGATGAACTCACGTTCACTTTTAACAGACAGACAAGCAGAAAGACACATATGGAAGTAACTATAGCTCTGTGCGTACATGGATTAGAAGACAGATCTATATTTTCTAACTCTATCACAGAGCGCCTAGAAGCAATGATACCCCAGTAGTAATGAACACATCTGGGGCCCAGGGCTCCATTCCTAAATCCCATTCTCCAATAAAAGGAACAAGAGCTCCTTAGAGAAAAGGCTGATTTCAGGACTGGAACAGGAAAAATGCAAGATGATGCCAAAAAGCAAGAAACTGCTCAAAAAGCAGAACCACACACACAAAAAGGAGAACGTAGGACAAGGACACAGAAGCTGCCTGAAGGAGCTCCAATGGCCAAAGCAGGAACAACCTGAGCAAGAAAGTAAGCAACAATGCCCCTGAATTACAACCCAAAGCAGAAAACAAAGGGTTATGAGTCCATACTGAGATAGACAAGTAACTGAAAAAATGGGACAGAAGGGGCAAACCTTCTTTACGGAAGAACTCCAAGTATACGTGCCCATACTCCCCACTCCTGGAGGCGGAGCTTAATTCCCGGCCCCTTGAGTGTGGCTTGCGCTTACTGACTTACTTCCAAAGAACAGAGCACGGAGAGGGAAAACTGGGTCACTTGTGGAAGAACCTTGCAGACACGACGCGAACCAAGCGGTCAAGGTCGACATCAGCATGAGGGCAATTCGCCTTTGTGATGCTCACACGGAAGCCCGTCACATACAGAAGCTCACGCAGTCTAACCATGAGAAAACATCAGAAAGACCCAAATTCGAGAGTGTCCTACAAGCCAGCCAGGTCATGGACACTAAGGAACGTCGAGAAGCTGCCGCAGATCGGAAGGGACTAAGGAGACACGCTGACTAAACGCAGTGGGGCGGCCTCGACTGGGTCCTGGAACAGGCAAGGGGCATTAGCAGGAGGACAAAAACGCAAAGAGTGTCTGTAACTGAGTTAACGGCATTTTGCACCAATGTTAGTATATTAATTTTGACAAGTGAACCAGAGTTGATGACGATGTCAATATCAGAGGAAACTGGATGAAGAGCATATGAAAATTGTGAACTATCTTTGTAAGTTCCCTAAAAATCTCAAAGTATTCATGATTACAAGCGTACTAAAAAAAAAATGCAACTGCATGTAGGCAATTTTGAAATCAAGGATCAATCTTTTATATATGTTTACATAGTTTCTTGTTTTACTCTTTAAGCTAAAACTGAATTATAAACAACACAACAAAACCTACAGCTAGAGTAACTGTTGGAAAGGCACCTAGGAACTATTGGACTGAGATGATTCCTATTAATTTTTAGGGAAAGCTGGGAGGGATGCTCTCCAAGCAGCATCTGATGGAGAAGGAGCAGACATCGGAGGCTAAACAATCTCTATCACAAAAGGACAGCAGCACACACTGCTGTGAAATGGCCATCAGGACATTTATTCCCAAGACTTGAGATCAACCACACTTAGATTAGAGGCGCTTACACTGCAGCAAAGCGGGGAGTTAAGCAGGACTGAGCTCCTGGGATGGTCTAAATATCGAGAAAAAAGGAAAACCGGGAAACGAATGAGTAAGCGTGAGAAAGAACTAGGTTCACATCTAGGTGCACAAACAAAGGTGGGGGCGGGGGGGGACGTTTTCTCTCATTTTTGACTCTGACATTATGTTGACCTTGCTGCCAAGAATAAAATTTTAGCTGGCCTTGTTAGTTCAGTTACTTAAATTTTCCTAAGTTTTATTTGAAGGCCTGAAACTCATTTATGGCAATTTATCTGAATAATTATTTTCGAGATTGAAACAACTGTCTTAAAAACTGAACTTCAGATACGAACTCATTTGTTAACCAGAGACTGCATATGTAATTAGAAACATGTCCTGAGAAAATGAATTTATGGAACTGGGGAGCTACAGGGGCTTCCCAGGTGGCTCAGCGACAAAGAATCTGTCTGACAATGCAGGAGATGCAAGAGATGCGGGTTCAATCTCTGGGTGAGGAAGGGCCCCTGGAGTAGGAAACGGCAACCCACCCCAGTATTCTTGCCTGGGAAATCCCGTGGACAGAGGGGCCTGGTGGGCCACAGTCCCTGGGATCGCAAAAGAGTCAGCAGGACTGAGCAACTGAGCCCCAACAGCACCACAACAGGGAGCTGCAACGTTACTTGATTTTTAACAAACCATTAAGGCTATGTATGATATCCGTATTATTAAAACAATTTACAAATAGATTTTTTTAGTATCACTAGTTACATTTTTAAAACTTCAGAGTACTGAAGTATGTTTCTTTTTAGGGAAAGCTGTTTTATAAATAAAGCATGTTTACAAGCCAATGAGAATTAAATATTAGATGCTATTTACAAACACAAGTTGCAAGTAACTTAATGAGAAATAAAAATACAGTCATATATGAGAATAATCAAATATCATAATTCTTTTTCTACAAAATCCTCTAGCTGTATTCATTGCTATTATCACATAAGCCATAGAAACTGCGCAGAACAGAAGCAATATAGTGGGCGCAGTCTGCAGCACAAGTCGGGCAAGATGTTTCTAACAATTAAGAATGAAAGTAGAACTGTCCTCAAACTTAAAAGGTTATCCATTGCTTAAAACGTATGCCCTTAAAAATGTACGATTATTTGAAAGAGATTAAAAGCTAAAATTAAAAGACACTTACTGCTTGGAAGCAAAGTTATGACCAACCTAGACAGCATATTAAAAAGCAGAGACATTACTTTGTCAACAAAGGTCTGTCTAGTCAAGGCTATGGTTTTTCCAGTGGTCATGTATGGATGTGAGAGTTGGACTGTGAAGAAAGCTGAGCGCCAAAGAATTGATGCTTTTGAACTGTGGTGTTGGAGAAGACTCTTGAGAGTCCCTTGGACTGCAAGGAGATCCAACCAGTCCATCCTAAAGGAGATCAGTCCTGGACGTTCATTGGAAGGACTGATGTTGAAGCTGAAACTCCAATACTTTGGCCACGTGATGGGAAGAAGTGACTCATTTGAAAATACCCTGATGCTGGGAGGGACTGGGGCCAGGAGGAGAAGGGGACGACAGAGGATGAGATGGTTCCATGGCGTCACCAACTCAATGGACATGAGTTTGGGTAAACTCCAGGAGTTGGTGATGGACAGGGAGGCCTGGCGTGCTGCGGTTCATGGGGTTTCAAGGAATGGGACACGACTAAGCAACTGAACTGACCTGAACTGAAAAGCTAAAAATACACTTAAAAAGTAAAAATATAGACTTGTCTAGCCCCTACTAGCGTACAGTCAGCTTCAAGGGGGAAAAATGTTAACAAAACTTCTAAAAAAAAGTCTGTATTTAATTTCTATAGCATTTTACTATTTACACAAAAATCTTTTAAAGCCTCATAACAACCCTGTGAGGTAGGAAAGTATTATTATATCCATTTTACAGATGTGAAGACTTGGGATCAGGAAGATTAAGTCATTTACAAAGTTGTGTAGCGAGAAAGCGTTGCATCAAGAAATGGAATCCAGTTATTTGATTTTAAAACTGTGGCTGTTTCCCAGACATACTTAGTAAAAAAACTAAAACCCAGAAGGGGAGTGTACATATTCTTATATATATACATATATATATATATATATATATATATATATACACACACACACACATAAATGTGCACTTCCTTTATGGAAATTACGTCTCTGAAATAGGAATAAAAATAAAGTTTTACTTTCCCATTGAGTTGACTATCATTTTGGAGACTTATCTTTTATCAGTTTGGATTAATCTCCAACACAGAATTTTGGCTCTTGGTTATTTCTTCTTTCATTATTTAACAGACACAATAACTGATTAAACCAAAATTTAAAACAAGAGGTGTTTCTGTACTTAATTTCTTTGTGAAAAGCAAACAATCCCAAATAATTCTAATAAACTAAAGTCTTTAATTAATATACTTTGAATTTGTATGTATCTCTTTTCTATAATAAAGATAACCTTTTTATTCAGTTAAATCTCAACTGGTCACACCAAAGGCATACAACTCAGAATTCAAAACTACGAGCTACCTACTACTGTCTTTTTTCAGTAAGTGTTCTAACAGAAAATGCACTCATTCACAATCTTTTTCTTGTTCCAACGCATCTAAGTGATGCAAAGCTGTGCCAGAAGCAGCAGGGATTCGATGCCACAGAGCTTCCAGGGCAGGGAGGAAGTCAGTCTGCGGGAGGGAACGCAAAGCAGTTTTAAGAAGCCCCAACATGAACCCTTCTCTCCTATGAGAGCTAATGAATCAAAGGTGAGGTAACAATGCCAGGACTTTTTCACTGGTATCACTTCAAAAATAGTGCTTTGTGAAAAAACATTAACCGGGCTTCCCTGGTGGCCCAGTGGCGAGGAGATCGCTTGCCAATGCAGAAGACACGGGTCTGATCCTTGGTCTGGGAAGCTCGCAGAGGCTGCAGGGTAACTAACCTGTGCGCCAGTTTCTGAGCCTGTGCTCCAGAGCCCGGGAGCTACACCTCACTGAGCCAGCGAGCTGCAACTCCCGAAGCCGCGGGCCCCAGTCTCCTCTCGGCAACGGAGGAGCCACCATGACGAGAAGCCCGCTCACCACAACCAGAGTGGACCTTACCTGCCACAGCTAAAGAAAAGCCCACAGAGCAAAAAAAAAAAAAAAAGAACAAATTAATCAGCCCCATCATCCCATAGGTGTCCTCGCTGGAACTGAACTCCAGCCAAACACCCAAACCAAAATAAGCTGCTCACTAGTTGAAGCATATGCCAAATCTTTATGCAGTTCAGTTCAGTTCAGTCGCTCAGTTGTGTCCAACTCTTTGCGACCCCATGAACTGCAGCACACCAGGCCTCCCTGCCCATCACCAACTCCCGGAGTTCACTCAGACTCATGTTCATCGAGTCCGTGATGCCATCCAGCCATCTCATCCTCTGTCATCCCCTTCTCCTCCTGCCCCTAATCCCTCCCAGCATCAGAGTTTTTTCCAATGAGTCAACTCTTCGCATGAGGTGGCCAAAGTACTGGAGTTTCAGCTTCAGCATCATTCCTTCCAAAGAAATCCCAGGGCTGATCTCCTTCAGAATGGACTGGCTGGATCTCCTTGCAGTCCAAGGGACTCTCAAGAGTCTTCTCCAACACCACAGTTCAAAAGCATCAATTCTTCATTATGGATCTAGTTTTGCTCTACTGACTTTGAAACTTCTACTACAATAAATTATTATTATAAAACAGTTATTCATGGACTAAAAGGGAAAAACATCATTTGCCCTAATAAAAAGATATACATAAAAACTCATTCACCGAGTCAACATACTGCTCAAAGAAAATTCATTTTTGAGATTTCTAATCAAAATAATCCCTGGAGAAGGAAATGGCAACCCACTCCAGTATTCTTGCCTGGGAAATCCCATGGATGGAGGATTCTGACAGACTACAGTCCATGGGGTGGCAAAGAGTCGGACACGACTGAGCGACTTCACTTAATCAAAATAGTACTCAAAGGAAACTAACCTCTTACAGTGACAGAATTGATTCATTCTGCTAACATCTTGCTATATTATGTGACTGCCTGAGCCCTTCTCCTAAGGGCTCACAATTTGGCCATCAGATTAAAACTTAGAATTCTGCAAACAGCAGTTTCCTTCCGATACTTCCCATCTTAATGAATAAAGAATATCTTCTGTCTTATCATCTCTGACTCCAAAGCAAGCCAGATGGTGTAATTAGGCTTTTTTAAAAAATAGATGTATATATATACACACACATATATATATGTATATAGCTATTAAAATTTAGAATCACAGCCTAACTCTGGTAATTGGGGATCTCAAAGAGATGGGTGCTTTTGCTTTTAGCCAGACGAACATGCACACTCACCACAACAGAAGAACTGCTTATACTCTTTCACTCCCAAGAAGAATATCCAACAACATACCCCCTGCTAGCTTTGCCACTTTTTAACTGTAAAGAATTTCTAAGATATCAAGCTAATAAAAACCAAATCTGTACCATTTTCAAGCCACTTCCTCTAGTAGACATTTTCCGCTCACAAAAATCTTCACATGACAAAACATACATTTGGTAATACTTTCATTAAACTTCTACCATCTATGCTGACCATCTATGCTTAAGCTTACCCAACAGTGTATACTGTTTCCCCATGATCATTCTTAGCCTTCTCTATAATTCATCTCTCTTTAAAATCCAGTGATCAACATGGGACACGCGACTCACAAGGAAGTAAGCTACTGCAAAGAACAGAGAAGGGACTGCACCTGTGACCCTGGATGCCATGCTCATTTAAAAATAGTTCAGCATCATGTTGATTGCTTTACTGACTCATATTCAGCCTGTGGTCACCCATGATTGTGGCTTTCTTCCCTCTTTATTTATACCCAGTCTGTCCTTCTCCATCCTATATTTAAATCGTTGGATTTTTTTTTTCCCTTCCACACACTTAATTTCACCCAGTTTCATACAGTTTTCACAGATCCATTTTCCGATTTATCACAATACTATAGAAATGTTTACATCTGCAGTTTATAATAACTACCGTTTTACGCCTTAAAAATATCAAGACTGTGAACACAATACTGTAAATCCACTATACTTCAATTAACAACAACAAAAAATCCAGGCTATGAAAGCACATATATAATACAACTTACACTGTAATTTACAAGTAACAGCGGAACGAAGGCTAAGCTCACTGCCTTCTGGAAACCTACCTCCACTGGACCGTCGCTCTTTACTAGTGCTATACGTGCCCGCTGCAAGGAACCGTCCATCAGCTTGTGAAGCCTTAAAATCAACTTCCTTAACCCCATTTGCTTCAGTGCTTTGTCTACAAAGGGTCTATAAATAGAAGTCAGACAGTGTCTACTAAAGCCTGCCTCGGTGCTGCAGTCTGGGGCTCCCCAGCCGACAGACTCGTCCTCGGACTCCAGCCTCTCAAGCTTCTTCGGGACGCAATCCGGGGGCGACTGGATGTGGATGCTGTGGTCGGCGGGCGGCCTGGGCTCCAGTGCCCGCGGGGCACAGCTCTGCTCTTCCTCACTCTCCTCTGTGCTGCTGTCCAGCTCCTTCAGTTCTCCTTCTGTGTCCTCGGCCTCATCTTCGGGCTCGTTGCCCCTGGACGATCGTGGGGAGGGGATTTCAAACACCGGCCAGCCAATGTCTGATAAGTTCTTGATGCCCAACACGGTGCCCATAATCCTTAACTTCTGATTTAAGTCTTTTGTGATGTTTAACCACAAACAGAGCGCCTGCACCCTGTCCTGGAAGTCCTTTGCAGCGTACTTCTCATAATCCTTTTGAAGAGCCTGCAGCGATGGATAAAGTGCCTCTATGTACTCCAGCAGCTCCATTATCCGTTTGACCTGCTCGAAGGACACCCTCTGGCGTTGGAGGTGCTCGTGATAGGTTGAGTAACCCGCAGGCTGCGTCCCGGGAGGGGCTCCGAACTGCCCTTCTACTGAAGTACCGTTAAGACTAGCTCCGTTTCTAACAAAGGCGAAGCTCCCATAGTTAACTTTGAAGGTAAGGATTTCGTTGATAATGTCTGGGATGGCCTGGCGGGCTGTGTATAAAAAGAGGTCCTGGTCGTTAATGGTCCGGCCGGCGTGCCAGGCTTGCAGCTCTAACCAGATCAGTTCGTTAGATCGGTTAAACCAGAACGCGGACGTGCTTTCCTGCCCTCTTTGCTCCCTGTCCTTCTTCTTTGAGACTGAAGTAAGCTTTAGCAGAAGTCGGAGAGTTTCAAAAAATTTTAAGCGATCTGCTGGACAGTCAGTCCTGGAAGTCTGGCGGGCGGTTCTGGCAATCGGCATGGGCACAGAGACCGGAAGCTTAGCATTGCTGCAGCCGAGACTGAGGTAAGGCTTATTGAGATCCACATCCGGGATGGACTTTTTGGGCAGAGAGCCCCCCACTGAGTCCAGCATGAAGGAGCACTGCACGTTCTTCTTATGATCCCGCTCTGTGGACCTGAGAGCCGCTCGGATCTTTTTCTCCTGCTTATAGCTGTATTCTTCCACGTTCTCCACAGTTTTTCCAGTGTCTTTGTGTGGAGGTTGGTTTGATACATTCATTTTTTCTATTGAAAAAAAAAAAAGAAGAACATTAACATTACTCTAAAAGATCAAGCTGTTCTCAATATTTTCAATAAGACTGATATCCACATGTATTTATAGTTGCAGACTGCCACTGGAGAAAATAATCATACCATGTGCTGAAAATTAAGAGAATACAACACCAAAACATTTAACTTCTAAAAGGTTTTACCCATTTTTCCTGTTACATAATACTCGCTATATTCTCTAACATCCTCCACTACTAACCTAAAAGCAGCTGTTTACTTGTCTACCACAGAGTGCAGTCATCCAGGTAAATCAAATCTTCACGAGTTATCACCTTGGACTTAGAACAGAGAAATACCACCCAACTGAGAACACATCCGTTTCCTGCCATGGCCACGAACCGAAGCATCAACTTAGAGCAAATCGGTTAAGTTTGCTGGGTTACTCCTGTCATTTGTAAAATCAAGCAGATGGAGGAAAGAACCCTTAAGGCACCTTAAGATTACTCTCATGAAACACTGAAAGACACGTAAGCAAAAATGCTTACCTTAATTTCTGCTCCTTGATTTCTTCTTTGCCACAAACAAGTGAGCAGTAACATTTCTTAATTTAACATTAAGGAAACTGAAGACATACAGCCTAATTTAGTAAAATTTGCCTAGTCTATTATACTGGCACGTTAAAAATCATTCAGAATTAATGCAAAGAAAGCAAACATCACACTTCGCCTTCAAAGAACTGTGAATAGTTCTATTAACGGAGTTCCCAAGCTTTGAAACGAACACACGTCTTCTCTCCTGTCGGGCTCTCTGACCCTCTGAGCCATCTCTACCTCACAGAAACCCCTCCATTCTCTCATTTTCCAGACGCAGCAGTCTCAGGGCAGTCTTCCGCTTCTGAAGTCACCCCTTCCAAAGTCCCCCCTGGGACCTCGGCTCACTCCATGAAAAGTGCATGTTTCTCAAAGTCCTCCTCTCCTGGGTCTCTCCTGCCTCACCTGCCTTCTCCCTGGGTGACCTCCACGTGCCTTCACACACTGACAACGCCCAAGCCTACAGCACCACCCCCATCTCCCCTCTACACTCAAGGTACAGTTTGTCTCCTTGAATCTAGGACACACATTTTGTATTTCAACTTCTTTGAAATTAGAATATGCTTTATAATTAATGGCAATATAAACAACTTTTAGGAAAATATTCACTAATATATTTCATCTATATTTTCCTTTATATACATATGCACGAAAGTAATAAATGACTTTCAAAATTTTATATCTAAATATCAGAAAGTATAAAAGAGTTCTTTAGATAATTAAAAATTCTAAGTGTAAGAATATATTGGGAATCAATTATAAGCATTTTTTCTTAGTATATAACAGCACAGTATGCCTTTAGATTTTATGAAATAGAGTGTATTTATATGATTACAGACTAAAATACCCAAAATCAATTTACTGACTAATATACCCAAACTAATATAACTTTGTTAAAGTTAATTTAACAAAGAAAATTTGTTCAAAACCAATATATCTCCAAATCAATTTAACTTAGTTTTAAAGTAAAGGTTTTTCAAACAAGTATTTCTAAAAGCACTTCCAATTTAATTTACTTATATTCAATTTATTTTACAATCCATCAAAAAGGATTGTATCTGTCTATAAGGATTTGCGTTATATTTTAACATAAAACTATTATTACTATATTTTAAATTAGCAATACTTTTAAACAATGGAAAATTTATCTGTTATTTTAATCTACTTTACTCTACATGTCTTAAAACTTTTTATACAGTCCATTCAAGAAATTTCTTCACTCAGAATGGCTATCATCAAAAACAACACAAATAACAAATGTTGGCAAAGACGTGGAGAAAAAGGAATCCTCATACACTGCTGTGGGAATCTGAACTGGTGCAGTCACGGCAGATGTTTTCTCAAAAAACTAAAATCAGAACTACCACCTGACTCAGTACTTCCACAGAAATTATAAATGTTCTTCTAATCCATGGTTTAAAGATTCTAAGGGAAACAACTGCACTCATCTCACATGCTAAAGTAATGCTCAAAATTCTCCAAGCCAGGCTTCAGCAATACGTGAACCATGAAATTCCAGATGTTCAAGCTGTTTTTAGAAAAGGCAGAGGAACCAGAGATCAAATTGCCAGCATCCGCTGGATCATGGGAAAAGCAAGAGAGTTCCAGAGAAACATCTATTTCTGCTTTATTGATTATGCCAAAGCCTTCGACTGTGTGGATCATAATAAACTGTGGAAAATTCTGAAAGAGATGGGAATACCAGACCACCTGACCTGCCTCTTGAGAAACCTACATGTAGGTCAGGAAGCAACAGTTAGAACTGGACATGGAACAACAGATTGGTTCCAAATAGGAAAAGGAGTACGTCAAGGCTGTATATTGTCACCCTGCTTATTTAACTTCTATGCAGAGTACATCATGAGAAACGCTGGGCTGGAAGAAGCACAAGCTGCAATTAAGATTGCTGGGAGAAATATCAATAACCTCAGATATGCAGATGACACCACCCTTATGGCAGAAAGTGAAGAGGAACTAAAAAGCCTCTTGATGAAAGTGAAAGAGGAGAGTGAAAAAGTTGGCTTAAAACTACTCAACATTCAGAAAACAAAGATCATGGCATCTGGTCCCATCACTTCATGGGAAAAAGATGGGGAAACAGTGGAAACAGTGTCAGAGTTCATTTTGGGGGGCTCCAAAATCATTGCAGATGGTAACTGCAGCCATGAAATTAAAAGACGCTTACTCCTTGGAAGAAAAGTTATGACCAACCTAGAAGGCATATTCAAAAGCAGAGACATCACTTTGCCAACAAAGGTCCGTCTAGTTAAGGCAATGGTTTTTCCAGTGGTCATGTATGGATGTGAGAGTTGGACTGTGAAGAAAGCTGAGCTTTGAAGAATTGATGCTTTTGACCTGTGGTGTTGGAGAAGACTCTTGAGAGCCCCTTGGACTGCAAGGAGATCCAACCAGTCCATTCTGAAGGAGATCAGCCCTGGGATTTCTTTGGAAGGAATGATGCTAAAGCTGAAACTCCAGTACTTTGGCCATCTCATGCAAAGAGTTGACTCATTGGAAAAGACTGTGATGCTGGGAGGGATTGGGGACAGGAGGAGAAGGGGACGACAGAGGATGAGATGGCTGGATGGCATCACCAACTTGATGGATGTGAGTTTGAGTGAACTCCAGGAGTTGGTGATGGACAGGGAGGCCTGGCGTGCTGCGATTCATGGGGTCGCAAAGAGTCAGAAACGACTAAGCAACTGAACTGAACTGAAGGGAAACAAAGAGTTAACTGGGAGTTGCTGCTGTTTAATTGCTAAGTCCTCTGTCCATGAGATTCCCCAGGTAACAATCCTGGAGCAGGTTGCCATCTCCTTCTCCAGGGGACCTTCCCAACCCAGGGACTGGACCCATGGCTCCTGCAGGTGGATTTACCACTGAGCCACCTGGTAGCTGCGATAATCTAACAACACAGAAGACTGCATCATGAACTTTAAGCCCAAATCTATGCTAAACTTACCACAGAGCTAACAGTCAAAGCATGACAATATCAAGAGATGAAGCTTCTCAGCCTTGATCTTTATTCTAACAATTAAAAGGACTTAAGAAGGGAAATGCTATAATCCCACTTTTCTGTAAATACAGAATCAAATTTTAGCAAGCCTAGAAACCTAAGTTTTGCAGATCATATACACATCTTGTGAAGTCTATCTTACAGCATACAAATGGTATATTAAACATTTTTTTTATAATTTTGTACTTACAAAAAGCAAGGAATGGTTCAGTTTTTGGATCTACAATGTGTATAAAGAAAAGTAAATTGGGAAAAGAAGAAGATAAGACAAAGAAGCTATATTTTTTTCCAAAATAAAAAGCCATATTTGTTAAAAAAAACACACACAAATGGAAACTGATATACCATTAAAATGACTTAATTTAAACTGAAAATATATTTAAGCTCTAGTCTAGCTACTGTGCAAAAAGAAAATACCAATCTTTGCTTGTTTAGTTTTCTGCCCATGCTAAATCCCTCTGTAATGAATAGAAAGTCAAACAGTTTCTGGAAAGGAGAATGGATCAAAAGTATACAGAATGCTTTATACAAGTTCTAATTACAGTACTACAGAACTAATTCATAATGACTTAAATAAGACTAATGAATAGCACTCTCCCAAGTGGCTATAAATTGAGTGGTGTGATTCTGCAGTACTGTTAAAACAAGCCTTCCAAGAAGCTACTGCTTCCTTTGGCCAATTACCAATAACTCCTGCCAAATCAGAAAAGCATGAAAGGAAAAGAAAAACAACAACAAAACCTGTATAATAAAACCGAACGCAAACAAGTGGCAAGCGATATGAATCACTGGTTTCAACAGATCGAAGACAGTCCACTGAATTCCTTGTAATTCACACCTAGAAATGGCTCTTTAGAATATGTGTAAAATAAAAGTATTATCAAGCCCCTGCAATTCTTACGTTCTCTCATCTATGTGTGTCAAATTCAACACACCGGCCCTCTGCAATCTCTCCAATGAGAACGCAGAAACAGGTGCCTGCTCTTTACCTGAGAAACGACATTTATGGCAGTGATGTGCAGACTGTCCCGAGGGACTGAAGAGACCCCCTCCCCCCCCGCCCCCCGAATCCAAGGCTCCCAAACTTCAGTCAACATTAAAGAACCACTCAGATTCTTGCTACAACACAGATTCCCGGGCCCATTCCCAGAGCCTCTGATTCAGCCTGGCTAGAACGACACCGCATTTGGGAAAACACTGCTTTATTCAGTCTCCCCATTTCCAAGGTAAGGGCTTTATAGAAACTGTCATCCTCCTCACAACAACACGTGACGGAGAGGACCGCATCACACAGATGATCAGACAGATGCGAATGTCCCGACGGGGATCCTACTGTAACTCATGTTTGTGCCGTCAACCACCTTTACACCCGTCAGAGCTGCTCCCAGGACAGGACTGTGCGGCCAAGGAAAGGCTCAGATGCTGAGCGCCATGAAAGACAGACACGGAGGGAGGGCTACAGGACTCATCTGCAGAAGAGCTGAGCAAGGCCAGGCACTCACCCGGCCGACGGCCTCGAAGAACGGGGTCGCCTTAAAGAAGGGCAGAGAGGAAGGCAAGGGCATATTTTAAGCCAGACAATAAACATGCAAAATGACACGAAGGCACAGAAGAGAGTGTGGCTGCAACGGTGAGCCTCCAGGTACACTGGTAGACTGTAAAACTGAACCAGAACTTTGAAAGTTGGGCTAGATTTGGATTAAAGAGCTGAAATATAGATGCAAACCCACTCTGGTTCACAGTGAACATTCCTCTAACTGTAGTGATTGAATCTCATTTATAACCATTTTAGCAGATCAATTTTAGAGCAACATGGTTTTTTTAAAAAAAACTTGCTAATCTCACCATGTTAGCGAAAAATCGCACGTACACAGACACACACACCCTGAGACAGTTGCTAATGGAAAGGAGATGAATGTGTGTACACGTATGTGCACACGTGTGTACAGTATGTGCAAATTCTGATACATGGATCTCTGTAACCTGGCTCTCACAGTGTTACATTACTGCTGCAAACGGAGCCCACGACGGTCGCAGGGCAGGCTCGCCTGCAAAGCGCTCTGACCTGGTGTCTTCACTCTCATCTAGCCCACTTACACTACGGGACCAACTCGACTTACTTCCTTTGCTATCCTGAGAGACGTAGTAAACAGTGGGTATGATTCAGGCCTGGGACAGAATTTCTAGTTATAAAAAAAAATCAGTCTGTAACAGCAGTAGTTATTCTGAGCAGACGATAAGAATATTTAAACAATCAAATCCATATAATCAGCGCGTGACAACGGTCACTGTCTAAAGAAAGCGGTATCAGTGGCTCCTCGCGCCTGCTCCCAGCACGCAGGACCCTCATTCACCTCTGGGCGACCTTATGCTCCTCCGAGGGCGCTCCTGAGAGCACTTCCGTTTACTAGAGAGGGGCCGGAAGGTGCAAAGACAGCGGGACTGAGCCGGCAGTGAGGCCCAAAGCCTCACATGCAGGGAGGAGCGGGCCTCTCAGGACAACCGCAGAACCACAGCTCCGGGCACCGCCCCGCCCGCTCTGGGTGTTGGCTGGCCCCATGGGGCAAAAGAAGGCAGCAGCCCTGATACTCTGGGGCCTCCCAGGCCTTTCAGATTCACCTGGACCTCTTGAACTAGCTGAAGGAAGCTAGCTGTCACTTAAGAAGTCCAATTATCTGGGACCAGGGTGCTGTGAAGAAGACCAGGCCAGCCACATGGAAGGTCACGTGGAAAAAAGGACAGTGCCAACCAGCTCTCCGTCCAGGGGGCAGGGTCAGAGAAGGAGTCATCCGGGACATCAGAGACCCTGCAGACACCACGTGGAGAAGACGCAGGGGCCCAGCCGGGCCACGACGGCACCTCCAGCCATCTGCGTTGTGCCAGCTAAGGCCCAAGACATCAGCCGGTAGAGGAGCTGCACGCTGCCCAGACACCTGCCCACAGGGCCGTTGGCACAAGAAAACGGGGCTCCTTCGGAACACCACGCTTTGGCGGGTCTGTCACATGGCGACAGATGACCAGAAACGTCAAAGGACCATTGGTGACATTCTTTAAAGAGATGAGCTCCACTTTCATGCAGTTCTAAAGTGAAGGGTATGATTCAGGCAGGCTTTGCTTGTCTCAGAGAGAAAGAAAATGCAACAAATCCTATTTCCTTGGGAAGCTTTGAAAGTAAGTCTGGCCAATGTAATTAACTCTAAAAAGCCCCTGAAAACACTGAGAGGCCAATATACTCTGGTGAATGACAAATGGGTCTGAAATCCTGGTCTCCCGAGCTCAGCCTTCGGGTCACAGCACGAAAGGCGCTTGTTCCTGAAGCCTTCCCAGGCCCAGGTCTGCTCAGGCCCTCCTGTGGGCGCCCGCAGCAGCCCCTCACTCGCCTCCACCCCAACTCGACCACACAGGGTGGGGCAGCCTGCTCGTCTCCGTGGCTGCGACTGGAGACCAGCAAGGGCTTATCCATCATCCAGCACAGCACCTGCCTACACAGTCACCGAAGTTCTGGGTCAGAGAAAGGAGGAGGGAGAAATTAGGGGGGGAACGGAAGCGTGGCGGGGGAGGGGAAGAGAAGAGAGGCTGGAAGAATGGAGAGAGAGGCAAAGACACAAAGAAAAGGCGGGGGAGGAGAGAGGGACCCGGTGAAAAGGCACCCAGGGCGGCAACACTCGCAGTAAGAGAAGGAAAGGGGCTGGGAGGAGCTACGGAGAGCGGGGAGTCCAGACATAAGCCCAGCTCCACGCCGCGGCAGCGGTGACTCAGGCTCTGGCCTGCAAGTGGGAGCACCGACTAAGGAGGAAACGCTCAACGTTACAGTTATTCAATTCTACTTCAAAATTTTAAGGCAAACAGTGCGAAGGAAATCTTCAGCTCCCAATAATAATGACGGCCAGTGCTTACTGAACGTACAATCTTCACCACACTGGAAGGCATTTATTTCTCAGATGAGACATGGAGGTTGGAAGCTGAGAGAACTAGGATGAGAATCCAGGCAATCCAGGAACCGAGTCTGTACTCCCGTCCACCACGCTCTGCTGCCGCAAGTTCACAAAGCAGCCGAGGTCTCGAAGCAACCGAGCTCTCAAGCTGTTCTGCTGCTCAACACTGCTCAACACCTCATCACCATAAGGTAATACGGCCCACCCGCCCAACATGGGTGCTTCCTATCCATTTTTTTTTTTTTTTTTGGTTTTCATGGCCAAAACAGTTCACCAGATGGCAAACTAGCTACTTTCTAACATATGCATGACTGGGCCAGTTAAAACTACACACCCTAGAAACTGTGTCATTTCCTCAACCGTAAGCTGAATAGTAATATAGAGAACCTACATCTCGTTGGGTTATTATGATATTTAAAAGGCAACTCTGTTGAGAGGCCAAGCACAGTGCTGAGAACTGTCAGTGGTAACTGGGCAGATGCTTCCACAAATGATTCAGCAGCCATTTACATGGGTTACTCAGCATGGGTTACTCTATGACACAGAAAGTTCACAACATAGGAAATGAAAACAGAAGCCAGCTATAAACCAATACAGTACAGCAACACAGACATTATGACATGTGAGCAAAGAACCTATGTTATGATGGAGACAGTGGACACAGAGGCAGACTTTATTTTTTGGGGCTCCAAAATCACTGCAGATGGTGATTGCAGCCATGAAATTAAAAGACGCTTGCTCCTTGGAAGAAAAGCTATGACCAACCTAGACAGCATATTGAAAAGCAGAGACACTGCTTCACTGACAAAGGTCCATCTAGTCAAAGCTATGGTTTTTCCAGCAGTCATGGATAGATGTGAGAGCTGGACCATAAAGAAAGCTGAGCATCAAAGAATTGATGCTTTTGAACTGTGGTGTTGGAGAAGACTCTTGAGAGTCCCTTGGACTGCAAGGAGATCCAACCAGTTAATCCTAAAGGAAATCAGTCCTGAATATTCATTGGAAGGACTAATGCTGAAGCTCAAACTCCAATCCTCTGGCTTCCTGATGCGAACAACTGACTCCTGAGAAAAGACCCTGATGCTGGGAAAGGCTGAAGGCAGGAGAAGGGGATGACAGAGGATGAGATGGTTGGATGGCATCACTGACTCAATGGACATGAGTCTGAACAAGCACCGGGAGTTGCTGATGGACAGGGAAGCCTGGCGTGCTACAGTTCATGGGGTTGCAGAGTCGGACACAACTGAGCGACTGAACTGAACTGAAGCAAAGAGACTACAGGGCAAAGATGGCAAAAGTTATTTTTGCATGTTGGGTTTATGGGTGGTTTTTTTTTTGGTCAGCATTTTCTAAACTCTGCAAACACGTCATCTTTCGAAACAAGAAAAACCATTAAGTGAATAAGAATGTTGATGCCGAGGTCTGCTCTCAGGTAGCTGCAAGGCAAAGGTTCACGAGCATCCCTCTTCACCTGCAAAACGGCAGGAATTAAAGTGGTCTCTGATGGCTTCCCGGAGAAGGCAATGGCACCCCACTCCAGGACTCCTGCCTAGAAAATCCCATGGATAGAGGAGACTGGAAGGCTACAGTCCATGGGGTCGCTGAGGGTCGGACATGACTGAGCGACTTCACTTTCACTTTTCACTTTCATGCATTGGAGAAGGAAACGGCAGCCCACTCCAGTGTTCTTGCTTGGAGAATCCCAGGGATGGGGGAGCCTGGTGGGCTGCCATCTATGGGGTCGCACAGAGTCAGACACGATTGAAGTGACTTAGCAGCAGCAGCAGCAGCAGCAGCAGCTGATGTCTTCCAGACCTAAAATTCTGTCATTTCATGAAATAAATAGTTGAAAGAAGTTGAGGAGGAAGACAGACAATCTCTCCTCCACCTTCTATCTCTGCCACAGCCCAGGACAACAGCAGGAGCTCAACAAGTATCCAGTGACTGGTTTTCTGACTGATAAGTGACGATGCACAGTCACATCAATGTGCTTCCCAGGTGATTCCGTGGTCAAGAATCTGCCTGCCCAGGCAAGAGATGCAAAAGACGTGGGTTCAATCCCTGGGTCAGGAAGCGCCCCTGGAAGAGGAAATGGCAACCCGCTCCAATATTCTTGCCTGGAGAATCGCGTGGACAGAGGAGCCTGGTGGGCTACAGTCCACGGGGTGGCAAAGAGCCGGACACGACTAAGTGACTGAGCACAGAGAGTCGTCTCAGGCTCCGCAGTCAGAGCTTCACCCCTGCTGCTCGAACTGGGGATGAAGCCCAAACCGAGGCCGAGGAGAGCTAGTGCTGAAGTCAGTCCTGGAGACTCCTCGGCGCCAGTGGGTTCTCACTGCCGAGGACTTGGGTTCAATACCCTGTCAGGGAACGAAGATCCCACAAGCTGCACAGCGTGGTCAAAAAAAAAAGTACCTAAAATTAGTCCTGCCGCTATCTCAAGCCTTCTGGCCGCTAAGAAGTTGCTTTAAAACCCTGGGCCCCACTTTCTCAATCTGTAAAGGCGGGAACTGTGTTCTCAACTCCTGTTCCAAAACTGTTGCTGCTGTTTAGTCACTTAGTCACGTCCAACTCTTTTGCGACCCTACGGATCCATGAGATTCTCTAGGCAAGAACACTGGAGCGGGCTGCCATTTCCTCCTCCAGGGGAATCGTCCCCGCTCAGAGATAGAACCCATGTCTCCTGCACTGCAGGCAGATTCTTTACTGCTGAGCGACCAGGGCGATGCCTCCAGAACTGTATGAACCAACCAGTGCAGAAAAAGCAGATGTCCTGCTGGCCTCGCCACGTTTAGCACCACAAGGCAAGTAAGTCATCAACAATGCTGACTCAGGAGGCGCTGTTGCACTGATACTACTTTAGATAAGGCGCTTCTGTAGGTGCCTGAGAAATTCTTTTGAGAAAATGGATAAGGACTGATTGTAAAGATACTATACTGCAATAGAAAGCTATTACTTTCCAAACGGGGTAAATACAGGCCCTAGGTTAATATTCTACTACAAGTAAAGTTTTAAAGCAAAGTAAAAAAAAAAAAAAACCTCTTCCTCATAGGAAAGAAAGGCTATTTACTACCTAGGAATTCCTCCTTAGATAAGAAGTCGTTCAAGGAAACAAATAAACAATAAAGCCCACCTCTCCCGCCTCTCTTCTTTCTGGGAGAAGTTATATATGACAGGGACCCAGAATGGACTTGCAGACATCAACCATGAGAGATCAGTGTACGGAAGGAAGGTGTGGGAAAGGGAAGCTGACCAAAAAAAGGGCAGAAGGACGCGGGCTATAGAAAGGGAGAACCGGGAATGAGGCTTTCCAGTAAGGAGAACACGTGACAGGGGAAATTTCTCAGAGGAGACACGGAATGAAACCCCGACCTTGCAAGTAATAGGTGGATGAATTCTAGGAAGCTAAGAGATCAGCTTTAGGACAAGTGGTTTGCTGAAATCAATCAGTTTCTAAAACCGTAAAGCCTCGGTGACCCGAGGTTCCGCGTTAGAAAGTATGTACAAGGAAGCCAGGTCTGCACGCTTCAATTCTTCCAGCTCAGAAATGAATAGCGGTGACGTGCTCCGAGAAACGAAAGCAGAGAACAATCTCCATCTCCAGGAGCAGGACACTATCTGGGCTTTGGGACTGCAAACACAGAGAAAGGCAAGATAGAGGTTCTGAGCCTGGTGACAAGGCACCATCTGGCGCTGTGCTTAGGGCGCAGGAGGGCCCCCCCACACGAGGGCAGAGTGCACAGGGCTCAGGCCGCCCAGAGAACCCTGGAGGAGACGGCTGGGCCCTGCCTCTCCCCACCTGCCTAGGACGTCATGCCCAGGAGGCAGAATCTAGGCGGTCCCACCCAAGAGATACGAAGAAGGAAAGAAGGCCACAGATCCACACACCCGCAGCCAGCCGTCCGGGACGTGCACGCCGACGGCATCCCCACGGCCTCCTCCACACCCCCCTCCACACCCCAGAAGGAACGCAAATGCCTCACACGCTGACCTGAACGAACACTCAGGACAAGCCTTCCCACCTCTGGAGAGTCAGTTTCTCCTTTACTAACAATGTTGCTAATGATAATAACTCAGAAGTGTCAAAATAAGACTTTCAGGCAGCATAAAATCAAACTCAAAGGAAGGGGAGGAAACACTATTACTGTAGAAGGCGGGCATCACAGCGCCCTGCAGCACAGACGCTGAACCGCCAACACCCTCGCACGTGTATATCCTCCAGTGCAAGACTGACCTTTCAGATTCGCGCGGCCGGCGGGCCTCCCGACACTATTCCTCTGGTGCTTGGAGGACATGCGTTTCATCTGCCGAGGCGTGCTGGGAGGAGAGGTGCCATAAAGGTTCTCTGTGTTGGCTTCATCTGAATAGTCCTCAGGATCAGATTCGGAATTCTTGCAAGCTGAGTCTCCCAATGCGCACTCTTGCCTGATAAAGACAACAAGTGGAGAAAATACTCAGTGACAGAGGAAGTGAATTCAAACTTAAACCACTCCAAGCTCCTTTTAAGAACTCTCTGTAACACTTTTCCATGGCTCTGCCATCTCCTTAGCCTGATGTATCTTGCTCTTCTATTGTAGCTACGGAAACTCACAAGGAGAACGAAGCCACTGTGTTCCTGCTCTCAGCATGCACAGAGAGAACTGATGTGCAGTTTCTGTTGTTTGGAGAATTCTTTACAGCATAAATGAAGTTTAAAACTAAATACTTGAGGATTGGGGGGAAAAAAAGAGCAAAGAACTGAAAGATACAAATTCGACTGAACTGAGCATGGCTCACGTGCTAGGCGGGGACAAGCTAACCCTGAGTAGGCAAGTCCTGCCCTGACTTCGGAGGCCCACTCCTTCCTTTGTGAGGCACACACAGAACAGAGAGCAGGAGCGCTGGTGACGTGTGGCAGGGGACTGCAGCGCAGCGCCGGGGAGGGGCGTGTGAGGAAGATGCTGTGCAGGAGAGAAGGGAACGACTTTCTCCTGACCTCCTAACAGCAGTTCCTCCTTAACCTGTTCTCTGGAAACTTCCTGCCAATTCTCCGTTCCCAGGAGACTTCCTCAACAATATCACTTCTTGGACAAAGTTCTATTTTTTGCAATGCTAATGAAAATAAAATTTAATATATGAACTGAGAACAGATACAGTTCCCAAACAGCAAACTGGAAAGACGCAATCATGAAGTTCCTTTCAAATAAGGACCCTTACAATCTAACCTATTCTGAATCTTCTTTATAAAATATACTTCATACTTCAAAAATAAAACTCTAAACTAAATTCAAGATACAACCAGTTTTCTCTCTGGAGATTTACACATCCTGTTATAAAATCAAAGCTATTTCAAAGTCATGAGGGGAAAAAAAAATATCCCACCCTAAAATGTAATAACATTACATTATTGAACAGACGGACAAAAGATCCTTATCTTTCAAAAATAAAAATGCTGCAGAATTATTCAAATTTACAGCACTGAAATATTTAAAGAATCCCTGAGACAGGTCAAAAACTGATTTTTAAACCAGACAAGATCATTCTAGATACTGTGAGTGCACACGCCCTCCACACATACAGACCCACACTATCAGACACACAAGCAGAATATTCGAAAAGCCAACTGAATCAAATTAAACCCATAAGCAAATTTAGACATAACTTTTAAATGTACCTATTCCCTCAGGCTAGCCACCTTTATTATTTAAGACTCACAAAGTCACACAGCAAATAACCATGTGGGCTTCCCAGGTGGCACTGGGGTAGAGAAACCGCCTGCCAGTGCAGGAAACATAAGAGATGCAAGTTCCATTCCTGGGTCAGGAAGATCCCCTGGAGGAGGACATGGCAACCCACCCCAGGATTCATGCCCAGAGAATCCCATGGACAGAAGAGCCTGACGGGCTAGTTCATAGGGTCGCAAAGAGTCAGATACAACTGAAGTGATTAACATGGACATAAATTATTTTGAAATTTCCTATTCTTCTACACTCACTGCAAAATAGTTGATTCAACTGATAAAAAAAAAAACAATGACAAGGTTGCTGATTTCATTCCCATCTGGTTTTGTGGTTACTAGCACAATCTTTCGAAGGAATAACATAGGCTTTCTCATACAAGGGACTTAATGTTCAAATCCTGACTCTGCCAGTTACTAGCTGTGTGGGCCTCAGTCAAATTATTTAAAACCTCCACAATGCACATATATAAAATAAGGATAAGAAGTATTTAAACTCCATACCTGTAAGGCCTAAACCCCATAAAGCACACTCAACAGGAACAGTATGAGAAGCGTCACTAAATGACGGACATCACTCAGCATGCATCTGCTCCACTTGGAAAGAGAATCTGCCTTTGACTTCAGCATGAACACCACCAGAAACAGCTTTAACATTTTAACATCTTCTGAAAGCGACAGTGAATTCACTCAGCCATGTCCAACTCTTTGCAACTCCATGGACTGTGGCTCTCCAGGCTCCTCTGTCCATGGGATTCTCCAGGCAAGAATACTAGAGTGAGTTGCCATTTCCTTCTCCAGGGGATCTTCCCAACCCAGGGATTGAACCCAGGCCTCCCACATTACAGGCAGACGCTTTAAACTCTGAGCCATCTGGGAAGCCCCTTTAACATCTTCTAACTCCTTTCAGATTCAATATTATAACTATACTTTTCCTCCATTAAGATAAAGAGGGAAATGGCAATCCACTCCAGTGCTATTGCCTGGAAAATCCCACAGACAGAGGAGCCTGGAAGGCTACCGTCCATGGGGTCGCAGAGTCGGACACGACTGGGCAACTTTACTTAAGATAAAGTCAGTGGTAAGGAAGGACTCTGTATTTTAGTACTTTTGTATCTCCAGTAGTTTTCAGCACAATGTTCAAAACCATTCATTGTTTTTCCACGATAATACATCTCATGTATTACTGAACAGAGTCAGTTATGAAAGAGCAAATCAGACCAGGCTCAGAACACCCCCTCTGCAGTGGACAGCATGAACCTGGGAGGCAGAAAACCAAGGCTGAGTCCCAGCCTTACTGGATGGGAGACTGCACACAACTTAAAATCAGACTAAGAAGAAACAGAGTAATTCAGAATTTGTAAGGTCAATAGTCTAAAATATTTCAGGAAATTCAGTTGTGAAGACTCAAAAAACAAAACAAAATAATGGTAATAAAAGGCTATGCAGAAAATACTAAATCATCAAACAGGCATAAAAAAATGGAATGTTGTACTCGTATTCAGCAGTATTATGTGGATGAATGAACTGACTCAACGTAACGCCAAGGAGAAGAGGAATTTTTGAAGAGGGACTAAAAATGGCCGCACGTCACTAAGCCAAGCCTCCAAAGGCACGGCCCCAGCCCTGAGCACAGAGTCATAAACTCAGACAGGAGAGTTCATTGTCTTATCTACAAGGTCCAATGCTTTTAGCAGATAAGAACAATCTAAGAAAGCACTGCTGCTGCTGCTGCTAAGTGTCACTTCAGTCGTGTCCGACTCTGTGCGACCCCAGAGACGGCAGCCCACCAGGCTCCTCTGTCCCTGGGACCCTCCAGGCAAGAAAACTGGAGTGGGCTGCCATTTCCTTCTCCAATGCATGCATGCATGCTAAGTCGCTTCAGTCGCATCTGACTCTGTGCGACCCTATGGACAGCAGCCCACCAGGCTCCTCTGTCCACAGGATTCTCTAGGCAAGAACACTGGAGTGGGTTGCCATTTCCTTCTCCGCTAAGAAAGCATCTATTTTGAAAATGTTAACTTTTATGAAAAATTTAATTTGGGGAAACAGAAAAAGGTATCTGTGTTGTACTGTTCTCCAACTGTATTTCTCTACACACGGAAAAATTCATTTGGCTGCACTTTCCAAATCAGAGTGGAAGACTAAGTCCCTGAAATAATTCTACAGAAGTTGAATATCTCTTGTTTTCAAATCTACATCTATTACAAAACAAAAGGTCACAATAAACTACTAATTTCAAAGCACTTCCAAACTTTAATTATCCTAGCAGCAAACATACAGAATGACAAGGAAGTGAAGATGAATACTGTCATAAACACTGTATTAAAGTCAATCAAACATAATACAGTTTATCCCTCCTTATTCATTATGCACCATAGAAAATGAAGTAGGAAAAATGCCATGCACTGCCAGTTACTATATTTATTCATAACTAAAATAAATCTTAGGAGAAGCATTATACAAAGATGAAGCTATGCATTTAATACTTTCTTAAGGTTTACTTAACTCTGTTAAGAAGGTGGTCACACCTGTCAGAAATGTTATTGGTTTACATTCCATTCAAATAACTTTGTAATTTAATTAAACGTTAGAACAAAGTCCAATGTTACCTAAAAGAATTTTAAGTCTAACAACCATTAAGTAAAAATTCACAGTATCTGCCATCCTATGCAAATTTACAAAGAAACAGGAAGATGCAACCCAAACCAGGAGAAAAATCAAGAGACAAACCAGAAACGGCTCAGGTGGATCCTGCAGAGATGAAACACACGTGAGATGAAAAATACTCTAGAAAAGATAAAAGCAGATGAGCTACAACAGAAAAAAAGATCAGTAAACTTGAAGATACAGCACTAGAAACTACCCAAGGTCAACCAGAGTGAAAAGGATTGAGAGAAAAAAAGGGAAGAAAAAGAGACCGAGCATCAGCAATCCGCAGGACAAACATCACGCAGGGTAACACACACGGGCTTCCCCGGTGGTTCAGCTGGTAAAGAACCACCCGCAGTGCAGGAGACCCGGCTTGAATCCCTGGGTCGGGAAGATACCCTGGAGAAGGAAACCCACTCCAGTATTCTTGCCTGGAGAATCCCATGGACAGGGGAGCCTGGTGGGCTATACAGTCCATGGGGCTGCAGAGTCGGACATGACTGACTGACCCTTTCACTTTCACTTTAAAATTGATACAAGTACAGTAAAATTAATACTCTAAAACTAGCTAATGTGGTTACTCATCAGAAAAAAAAATCCAATTTCTAAAAATTCTATTCCATTTAGTAAAAGTCGGACACAACTTAGTGACGAAACCACCACCAGTGTAACATGTGTTACTGGAGCTCAAAACAAGAAAAGCGAGGAACAGAAAACATTCTCTGAAGAAATAAGGCCTGAAATTTTTCCAAATCTGAGGGAAAAAAAAACAACAACAAACGCAGCAGCTCAAAGATAGAAGAATCTCAGCAAACTCCAAGCAGAAGAATTATAAGAAAACTACCAGGTTTTGATTATGAGTATCATAATCAAATTGGTTAAAAAAAAAAACAGTGATGAAGAGAAAAATCTGAAGAGCAGCCAGAGAAAAACAACTTAGCTTGGAAGTTTTAGCTAAGAATAAAATGCGGGGTGGGGTAGGAGGGGAAATTGAGCAAAAGTTCATTCTTTTTTCCTTTAAAAAAAATCATGTAGACACAAAATCTAGGAAAATAAATACTAGTGGTAAGTTCAAAAGAACTTGCATCACTTCAAGTAACTGACCAAAAGCACCCAAAACCTCACTTGGTATTAGCTCATGTGAGATGAGCTCATGTGGCCAGCTGACTGGTTTAGAATGTTTCCATGGATACCAATTATCTTGGATAAGGAAAGTAGTACAAGGTCTGCATCAGCTGCCCTGAAACATTTTTCTTCCTTGTGTTTAAAACATACAAATGTGAAATGTCTTTCTGGTACTAAACCTCTGACAGTCACATAAAACAATGTTGCATTCTTTTAACATGAAACCTTGCTCAAGTACCATTCAGGTTGACCTGGAATCCGGTCTAAGAAAGGTCCGTTTAAACTCAACCCAAAGGGTGTAGTTTTTAAATGAAGTATGTGAAAGACAAAAATTCAAATAACTTGGGGTTAAATAGTTCTGCTCTGACATCATAGGTAAAACCACATGGTGCCTGAAATAGCTCATCTATAAAATGATGGAGCTGGATTAGATGAGCTTGAAAACATCTGTGGTTTTCCAACAGCCCTTAAAAAAAAAATTAACTTCATTGTAAGTTTTTTAGGAAAGTCCTAAACATAAAATATTTTATTCCGTATTAGTACAGTTCTCACCTGTGTGAGTTTCTCTCCACATCTTCACGGACCTATTCTCTATGAAATAATAATTAAAGGAGGGCTTTTACTACTGTTGGCAAAGGGGCTAGATTTTCTAGATTTCTTTTTCAGATACCTTACATAGTTTGCTTGGCCTGTACTATAAATTAAAAGGAGATAAGTTTGAGGTGGCATGGTTGGCATGTACTGTAAGCGCCAATTAAAAGTTAGCTGACCAATCAATCGGCTTGTGGTGGAACGTCTATCAGCTTCCCTACAGGCAAGCTGTTAGCAAATCTCAAGTTTGTCCAACATTCATGATTACTTTTGCACTGACTCGAGAGTGTAGCTCTGTGCAAAACCAGCAAGCCTTCATTATTTTTCAGTATAGATATTCAAACTCTTTTAACTATCATTCACTTTTTAAACACGAGCAGACATATTAAAACAAGATTTCCTAAGGAAATGAGTAAGAAACTATCCCCCCAACTAGACTCAAAGCTTCATGAGGGCAGGGACCTCATCTGTCCACTGTTTGTCCAGGGTGGAGAACAGTGCCCGGGGCAGATTACATGGCCATTACTATCTGCTGAGTAAATGGATTTGCGAGGCTAACAATTTTATCTTCTGATACTTTAGACTTAATTATCTAAATTCTATTTTAATAAAATCACATTTAATACTTTGAAGAATGAAATTTTTAAAGGCTGTAAGAATTAAGGACTGTTGACTTCTGACAATGTTGTTTAAGTGATACTGTTCCCCTAGGTGCCAAGAGGACCATCTACTGACCAGCACAATGGCAGTGGAGTATGGGGTAAGGAATCACAGTTCTGGAGTCAGAATACCATGGGCTCAAATCCCTGCGTCCCCACACTTAGTAAGAACACAAGTTTTAAACAAATTATTATGCTTGCTTACACTTTCACTTATTTGAAGTCTTCTATCCAGTATCACTGGGTAAGTGATATTGGTGAGTCAGTTAATTTTTTAAAATATACTTTTATACTTTTAAATATATACTAAAAGCATTAAAAATGAGATATGCAGGTAAAAAACCCTGAAACGCCTGTGGTGGCTGTTACTCTGGTCGCCTCCCAGTATTTACATCCTTGAATAATCATCTCCTCTTGATGAAGGTCAAAGAGGAAAGTGAAAAAAGCTGGCTTAAAACTCACCATGCAAAAAACTAAGATCATGGCATCCAGTCCCATCACTTCATGGCAAATAGATGGGCAAACAATGAAAACAGTGGCAGATTTTATTTCCTTGGGCTCCAAAACTCACTGCGGACAGTGACTGCAGCCATGAAATTAAAAGACTCTTGCTCCTTGGAAGAACAGCTATGACAAACTTAGACAGCATATTAAAAAGCAGAGATAGCACTTTGCTCACAAAGGTCCACAGTCAAAGCTATTTTTCCAGTAGTCATGTTTGGATGTGAGAGCTGGACTATAAAGAAGGCTGAGCACTGAAGAATTGATGTTTTTGAACTGTGGTGCTAGAAAAGACTCTTAAGAGTCCCTTGGACTGCAAGGAAATCAAACCAGTCTATTCTAAAGGAAATCAACCCTGAATATTCACTGAAGGACTGATGCTGAAGCTGAAGCTCCACCACTTTGACCACTTGATATGAAGGGCCGATTCACTGGAAAAGACCCTGATGCTGGGAAAGACTGAAGGCAGGAGGAAAAGGGGGTGACAGAGGATGAGATGGTTGGATGGTATCACCAACTCAATGGACGTGAGTTTGAGCAAGCTCCAGGAGATAGTGAAGGACAGGGAAGCCTGGCGTGCTGCAGTCCATGGGGTCACAAAGAGTCAGACATGTCTTAGCAACTGAACAACGACAACTTGAATGTGGACTGACCCTGTGAGCTTGTTAGTCGTCGGAATGTAGTGGAAGTGACTCTGGACCAGTTCTGGGCCTCAGCCTTATGAACACCAACCACCCTTGTATCCAGAGCACGCTGCTGCTGCTGCTGCTGCTGCTGCTGCTGCTGCTAAGTCACTTCAGTCGTGTCCGACTCTGTGCGACCCCATAGACGGTAGCCCACCAGGCTCCTCTGTCCCTGGGATTCTCCAGGCAAGGACACTGGAGTGGGGTGCCATTTCCTTCTCCAATGCATGAAAGTGAAAAGTGAAAGTGAAGTCGCTCAGTCGTGCCTGACTCTTAGCGACACCATGGACTGCAGCCTACCAGGCTCCTCCATCCATGGGATTGTCCAGGCAAGAGTGGGTTGCCATTGCCTTCTCCAAGGGCACACTAGCCACCAGGTAAGAAGCCCAGCCACCCTGAGACTGCCAGGGTCTTCAAAGCCTCATAAGCCAGATGGAAAGGCTGCATAAAGGAGAAGCCAGCTAGGCCAGAGGCCTCTGAGGTCCCACCCCAGCTGACGGCCAGTGCCAACTTACCAGCCTGTGTGTGAGGCTATTTCAGACCTTCCAGCTGTCCTTGAGACCAAGCCAACACCATGAAAAGCAGAAGAAACATTCAATACCACAACAGATAATAAAGGGTTTTTAAGTCATTGAGCTTTGGTATGGTTTGTTAAGTTACAATAGAGAGCTGACAACACATACAATGCTTAAACATTTTATTTTTGCTTGAAGCCCAATAATGGGTTTAAATTAGTTAAGACTTTGATGAAGCCACAGCCTTGTCTTTTAGTGTGGGTCCCCGAGAGAAGCCAGGAGTCCACTCCATCAAACACACCACAACCAAAGGACAGCATCTGCCATCTCCACGCTCTGGTTCTTTAAAATGCAACAAAAATTTAAATGTTTTCATAGGGTAATTTTTCTGGATCAACTAAACCTCAACAGTGCTTTCCGCTTCCTAACTTAGGGCTGATTTTCTTTTGGTGACCTATCTTCAGACTTTCCCAGGCAGTCCAAATTAGTTTATACAGAAATGGCAATTCCCTTTTGCAATCACATCTCATATATTTATATAATTATTTACTAAATTCTGCAATTACAATTAAAATGTACAAGAGACCTAAAAAGATTTAGGAAGAGATGAGGAACTCTTGATAAATATATAGGTACAACTGGTGGGAATAGAAAATCACAGGAATTTTAGAGAGCAGTCTATTAGTCACAATCATTCATGATGCTGTGAGCATCAGCTGATACATTTTACAGAAGAAACAGGGAGGGAGAGGTCTTGGGAAGGGTTAGGCGGATGAGTGTGCAGGTCTGGCTGGCTTAGATCTTCTAGAAGCCTTATTTCACTCATGAAAAAAGTGAAGCGTTAGTTGCTCAGTTGTGTCTGACTCTTTGCAACTCCAGGGACTGTCCCCCACCAGGCTCGTCTGTCCATGAAATTCTCCAGGCAAGAATGCTGGAGTGGGTAGTCATTCCCTTCTCCAGGGGATCTTCCCGACCCATGGATTTAACCCAGGTCTCTTGCACTGCAAGCAGATTCTTCACCGTGTGAGCCACCAGGGAATTAGATTTGTGCAAAGTATACTTTATCAGTCCTGAAGTACATAGAATAAAAAAGGACACAAAGATGGAAAACAAATATATGAAGAAAAATTACCCCATATGGATAAAGTTTACTCATCATTAGAAATAAACATAATTATAAGCTATTTTAAAAATACTGTCATATGAAGGCTTTCAGAAAAAAAATCATACAATCATATAACAAAATGCTTTAAATAGTTCATGTTATTATTCTTCACTTCTGGTTAACCAGAAGACTAACCAAAAAGAACTAGAACCAAAAAAAGAGAGAAGTTTTAGGTAGTTAAAAACATATGAGTCGTGATACAGATAAAAGATAAATGTGATTATTTCTATAATTTTGGCAATTTTACTGCAAACAGTTGAGTACTTTAAAACAATGGGACAAGGAAAAAGACATTTTCAAGTGTGCCTTCTTATTTTTGCCAGTTCTAACATCTCCAAAAAAAAAAAATGTGAGCATATCTATATCTTTATCCAAAGTTTTGCAAATCGATCCCTGACTGTATGTGTACAGATTAACAAGCAAACAATCAAAAGGGAAGAAAACCTTTTCTGAGGTGCACCCGCTTGTGCCCGTGGTGCTATCAGTAGGAAGCACGTCTCTAAACACAAGAGGTGAAAATAAGCAGCTGTCCTTCTCCTTACAGGTGCAATTTACAATGAATACCGACCACAGACGTAACTAAAGAAAAGCACCATAAAACCAACGATTCGTGCAAACTGCTTCAGGCTTAAGTGACGAGAATTCTGGGGCTAAGGCAGGGAAATTGGAAAGAAGAAAGCTCAAAGCTGGGAGGAAAAGCCAAGTGGCCCACACCACACTAAGAGCACACAAGACATTTAAGAGTTTAAAGAGAAACAAGATAGCAACAAAGAACTGCGACCTTCTTCTACTTACTCTCTTCCTTATAAGTGAGGACATTTTCAAAGTCCCCTTATTCTAATCCGAATTTATATGCGGAAAAAGTGTTGTTTATCATGAATTACTTCCCATGTAATTCTCAGAAATCAAGTTAACTACAGAGCTGCTTTCTGTAGCAAACAGATGAGCTGTCTCAATTGCCTTAACTCAAGTTAGCATTTTTCTAAGTTAAATTTTAAAAACTGTTAACTATAAATATGCTCTATGACACACATATACTTTCAAAAGATGAACTCCAACTGTTGAGGGGATGAACTGAGGAAATACAAACATATGAGATGCTCTTCCAGGGTTTTCAGTGAAGAAAAATGGAAAGACAAGTGGGAAATGGAATAAGGACAATTTGGACATTAAACCTCTGACCTTGGCTTTGACATTAGCACAGAGAGAGCTCATTTACTTGGAGACCAGATCTTGGTTTCCAACACCATGGTCCAACAAAAGAACCAGGACTTCTTGGCGAAACGGCCAATTCCTGGACTGACTGGAGTAAGGAAGACATAATATGAGCTGGGCGTATCTTGTACGTGCAGCACGCTGAGGAAGTGTTGAAAAAACAAAAAACCAACAGGAGCGTTTTAAAATGACCACAGGAGCAACTGAAAGAATCCCCACTGGACAAAGCTGGAACAATCTGAGCAACAAAATAAACGACAAAGCACTGGATTTTACCATGGACCCATGAGCCCACACTGACATATAAATGAGCAAGAGGAGAGACAGACCTTTACGGGGAAGATCCAAGTAATTTACATAGACAAATGATCAAATAAATCAGTATTATCAGTAATGAGCCAGGTTGAGAACACGAGGTTTCAAATGACAAAGGCACTTGCCCTCTGGGGTTGCAGTCCCAAACTCCAAACCATGCTGCTGCTGCTGCTAAGTCGCTTCACTAGTGTCCGACTCTGTGCGACCCCATAGACAGCAGCCTGCCAGGCTCCCCCGTCCCTGGGATTCTCCAGGCAAGAACACTGGAGTGGTTTGCCATTTCCTTCTCCAATGCAGGAAAGTGAAAAGTGAAAGGGAAGTCGCTCAGCCGTGTCCGACTCTTAGCGACCCCATGGACTGTAGCCTACCAGGCTCCTCCGTCCATGGGACTTTCCAGGCAAGAGTACTGGAGTGGGGTGCCATTGCCTTCTCCGAATCAAACCATGAAAAACAGTCAAACCCAAACTGAGGGATGTATACACAGTACCTGACTGGCCCTCCTTAAAACTGAGACAGTCATCAAAAACAGAGTCTGAGGAACAGTAACAGCCAAGACACGGACGAGGAGACATGATAACTAAATATAAAGGGGTGTCCCGGCTGGGATCTGGGACATGACGTGCCATGCCATGGGATTCCATGACAACGCTTAAGAAATTTACTATACAGGTATAAAAGACTACAAGCCAGGACGAAATGAAAAATGTTAACATAATTATAAAATCAGGACATTCTGTATCACTTTAACTGATGATTGTAGTTATAAAGCAATTTTTAAACGGTAGGCAAGGAAATTCCACTTAAAACAGTGACTTCCAAAACTGGGACATGCATCAGATTTCCATGTTTTGCATCAGCTACAGAATGCATCACACAGTGATAAACAACTTGCCCTGTAACAGTGTAACTAACAGCGTAACTGCTGCCTTACATACTGAACACCAAGCATCTATCTGTCAGGCACTACGCTTAACACCCCACAGGAGCTCATTTAATCCTCCACAGAGCTTTCTGGCGCCATTTTCGGAAAGGATGCCTTGCCCACAAGGCCCATTCTTGTTGATTATGGAAATTATCATACTCTCGTTATCAAATACCTATCACATAGCAGGTAACTCAGTTGGGCAATCGACAGATGCTATGCCATCTCGGCCTCCCAACAGCCCTCTCCCAATCCCTGTGCTGCCGAAGAGGAAAAGCAGATGCAAAGGTAACTCGCCTGCTCCCTGGGATAAGTCTGGGCAGAACAGGAGCCCTGGTCCGACCTCAGAGCCGAGGACTCTCCCACCTTGGGCCCACCTCTCTGTCCCAGGTCCCTGGGATGTCCACCTCCTCCGAAAGGCAGACAGAGCCCTACACCCCTGGGGAAGGAGGTCCCTGTCGCTGGAGAGAGTACTTGCGGGGAGAGTTCAGGGACCGAGCTGTCTGGCCAGTGCTGAGGTTCCCTCCTTTGGTGAAGCCTCTTAGCTATTCTACGTCTACATTCCTCACTTACTGGCGTGGGTAAGACGTTGAGTCTGAACTCCACCCTGAGGAGACAGAGTGTGGCTACGATATAGATGGGGGGGGGGGGGAAACATGAGAATTTCGTCCTATTTCTGCATGTCAAAAATAAGCTGTAACTCAACTCCACTCTCCTTCAGGTAGCTGCCTACCTCCTTGAGTATTATTAACTCCGCCTTGGGTAGACACTGCATGGCTACAATATAAACAGAAGGTGGAGGGGCCCATGCGGAGATGAGAATTTCTTATTTCTGCATGTCAAATATAAGGTGTAACTCAACTCCACTCTCCTTCAGGTAGCTGCCTACCTCCTTGAGTATTATTAACTCCGCCTTGGGTAGACACTGCATGGCTACAATATAAACAGAAGGTGGAGGGGCCCATGCGGAGATGAGAATTTCTTATTTCTGCATGTCAAATATAAGGTGTAACTCAACTCCACTCTCCTTCAGGTAGCTGCCTACCTCCCCTACCAAGTACAGGAGTCACATCCCGTCTTCTCTGAACACCAAACAACCGGTTCCCCTAACTGAGAGCACGCAACAGATCAGGCTGGGGTTTCACTTTCATGTAAATCTGTGTGTTTATGTCTAAAAAAGAGCGTAAAACCACCCCCTGGAGGGACAGGAAATACAAGCCTTTTAAATTAGAGACCAGTTATTTGAAATCAACAATTAACTTTGAGAATGGGATTCTCTGTAAGAGCTGAGATAGAAGAAGAAATAAAATTTTAAATGTATGTGATTTCATTCCCTTTAGGCTTTTTGTTTCTTAGGGTCTCTATTCCGATGATTTCTTTACTTACAGTTGAAAACTGCACATAAACTGCGGCACACTGTAGTGTGTTAACTACACCATCAGACCCTCGGTTCACTCAACATCGGCTCAACTGGACAAGGGCTGTGGTAGCAGTTGAGGAAACACACATTACTGAACAAGAGACTCACCATGCCTGCCCTCCTTAACTTTTCAATCTACACAGAGAACTAGGTATTTAGCAGGTCAGTCCAGTTGCTCAGTCGTGTCCGACTCTTTGCAACCCCATGGACTGCAGCACGCCAGGCTTCTCTGCTTCACCAACTCCCGGAGCTGGCTCAAACTCACGTTCATCAAATCGGTGATGCCATCCAACCATCTATTTCATCCTCTGTTGTCCCCTTCTCCTGCCTTCAATCTTTCCCAGTGTCAGGGTCTTTTCCAATGAGTCAGTTCTTCGTATCAGTTGGCCAAAGTATTGGAGCTTCGGCTTCAGCATCAGTCCTTCCAATGAATTTTCAGGACTGATTTCCTTTAGGATTGACAGGATTGATCTCCTTGCAGTCCAAGCAACTCTCAAGACTCTTCAGCACCACAGTTGAAAAGCATCAATTCTTCAGCACTCAGATTTCTTTATAGTCCAACTCTCACATCCATACATGACTACTGGAGAAACCATAGCTTCGACTAGACAGACCTTTGTTGGCAAAGTAATGTCTCTGCTTTTGAATCTGCTATATAGGTTGGTCATAACTTTTCTTCCAAGGAGCAAGCATCTTTAAATTTCATCTCTGCAGTTACCATCCGCAGTGATTCTGGAGCCCAAGAAAATAGTCTCTCACTGGTTCCAGCATTTCCCCATCTATTTGCCACGAAGTGATGGGACCAGATGCCATGATCTTCGTTTTTTGTATGTTGACTTTTAAGGCAGTTTTTTTCATTCTCCTCTTTCACTTTCATCAAGGGGCTCTTTAGTTCCTCTTTGCTTTCTGCCATAAGGGTGGTATCATCTGCATATCTGAGGTTATTGATATTTTTCCTGGCAATCCTGATTGCAGCCTGTGCTTCATACAGCCCAGCGTTTCTCATGATGTACTCTGCATATAAGTTAAATAAGCGGGGTGGCAATACACAGCCTTGACGTACTCCTTTCCCAATTTGGAACCAGTCTGCTGTTCCATGTCCAGTTCTAACTGTTGCTTCCTGACCTGCCTACAGATTTCTCAGGAGGCAGGTAAGGTAATCTGGTATTCTCACCTCTTTAAGAATTTTCCAGTTTGTTGTGATCCACACAATCAAAGGCTTTGGCATAGTCAATAAAGCAGAAATAGATGTTTTTCTGGAACTCTCCTGCTTTTTTGATGATCCAATGGATGTTGACAATTTGATCTCTGGTTCCTCTGCCTTTTCTAAATCCAGCTTAAACATGTGGACGTTCTCAGTTCATGTACTGTTGAAGCCTTATTTGGGGAATTTTGAGCATTACTTTGCTAGCGTGTGAGATGAGCGTAATTGTGCAGCAGTTTGAATATTCTTTGGCATTACCTTTCTTTGGGATTGGAATGAAAACTGATCTTTTCCAGTCCTGTGGCCACTGCTGAGTTTTCCAAATGTGCTGGCATATTGAGTACAACACTTTCACAGCATCATCTTTTAGGATTTGAAATAGCTCAACTGGGATTTCATCACCTCCACTAGCTTTGTTTGTAGTGATGCTTCCTAAGGCCCACTTTACTTCACATTCCAGGATGTCTGGCTCTAGGTGAGTGATCACACCATTGTGGTTATCTGGATCATTAGATCTTTTTTGTATAGCTCTGTGTATTCTTGCCACCTCTTCTTAACATCTGCTTCTGTTAGGTCCATACCATTTCTGTCCTTTACTGTACTCATCTTTGCATGAAATGTTCCCTTGGATTCTCTAATTTCTTGAGGAGATCTCTAGTCTTTCCCCTTCTACCGTTTTCCTCTATTTCTTTGCACTGATCACTGAAGAAGGCTTTTTTATCTCTCCTTGCTATTCTTTGGAACTCTGCATTCAGATAGGTTTATCTTTCCTTTTCTCCTTTGCCTATAGCTTAACTACACACAAAGTGCTTCAAGAACAGTTCCTCATTATGTTGTGAAGGAAAACTACGCAGCATACCAGCAGACAGGATCTAGCCTGGAGATCCCTTAGGGTGATAACAAGGAAGACATCTCCAAAGAAGGATGGCTGGAGGCACTGACCAGGAGAGGGAGGGGGAAAGCGGCCAAGACAGAAGAGCCCACAGCTCCTCCGAGAAAGCCACAGGCCACGCGAGCCTGGGCTGAGGGCAAAGCAAGCAAAGCACACAAAGGAGCCAGCAGGCATCAGACCTAACAGAAAGGCGCAGCTGCAGAGGGCACTAAACAGGGGCAAGGCAGGGGTGAACCTACCTTTTTCTTCAAAATATTTCCCACGTCTCCTTACACGAGCAGACAGGCACCAAGATACACCCATTTTTCTAACACTACTTTGACTTTTCCACACATAAAGCTCAACTATTCAGTTTTAAAGTCAACCTAAACAGCTATTCTGTCTACACTAGTCGAACAAACAAGAACAGTTCACCTGCAAGGAGTCAATAGAGAAAAAAACAATTGTTCACTTGAGAGGCACGATGCCTGTAGGAGTCGTGAAATTCTTAAAAATGGCAAGTTAACAGCTAAGAAATAAAACACTATGCAACATCAAAGATGCACTTAGAGATAAACAAAAAGTCTGTCTTGTGAAAAATATAACTACCTTCTAATTAAGAACGATGTAAACTGGGAGAAAACTTTTATTGGATCTAAAAACTTTTAGAAAAAAGCTATTTCTAATTTTATAGCTCCCTTCACTAAGGAGAACATAATTGGTAACTGTGGTTGAATACGTAGGCTAATGTGAAATTTGCTGGAAATGTGAGGCCTGAAGTCCAGTGTATTCCAAAGATAAATACCACTCACAGTTTCAGAAAGGAAACCGATTTCACAGTGTGTAATTACATGCAACATGTATGAAATATAGGGAATGTAAAAAATAAAGTATCAGAACTATGTTATTATACTTTGTGTCTCAATTGTGGGGACTACGAGTCCCCTGAAACTGAATGTAGATTTTAATTTACACGCATTTTTGGAGTCAAGAGTCCATAGTTTTATCAGATTGTCAGATGGAGTCTCTCACCCAAAAGGGTTAAGATGCACTGACCTAGACAATATTTACCAAACATTTAGCAGGGTTCTTCTTTCAAAATGTCTCATTCCGACATATATTAGACAGACACTCAAAGGATAAAGGTATCAGATGCATTAACGAATTCAAATCAGTATTTGAGCTACAAGGGTGCTTCCACATTAGGTAAGAACAATGCCTTCCCGACCACACAAGCCGGCTTTGCACAAAGCTGACTTTTAAATCACATACATGTCAAGAAGTTAACCAAATAAGGCAACGGTTTTCAATCTTTTGTGACGCTCTGTTGTTTTCTGTTTAGAAGGACACTATTCTCCATATTCCTTGTAAAAGCGGTCAATTAAAATAAATTAACATTAAACTGAATAGCACAGTTAATTTAGGAATAATTAGAGAAATCCTTAAACGGTTCATAATCAAGGCTACAACTGAATACAATAAAGCCAAAGCCTTTGCGAGGTAAAATTAAGCAAATATGGAACACAATGATTTGGTGAAAGAGATAAATGGAGAATGTTCCACATAATACAGTAACAGAAATGTGAAAGCAGAAGAAAAAAATATTACAAGAGTAGTCATTTATAAGGCTGACACACAAGACTAGAGACCACGGAAGAACAAGGGATTTAATAAGTGATTTTCCAGTGATAGCTTTGTGTTTACCTTTCTTGGGGTTCAAGGGACTGTTTGGATCTATAGGCTTGCAGTGTCTGTTCATTTTAAGCCATATTTCTTAAAATCTTTTTTCTGGTTTTCCTCTTCCAAGAGCTCCACTCACAGATCGGCTGAGTGCTGGACAGGATCGCCTGTCGGGGCTGTTCTACACGGTTTTTCTGGCCTGTGCACTCCCTGGACTGAACTGTGCGTGCTTTCTATTGCTATGTTCACAAGTCCATTTTTTTTTCCCCACAGTGCCTGTGTGTAAGTTGATCAGTTGTTCAGTCCAGTAGCCTGTCAGGCTCCTCTGTCCATGGTATTTTCCAGGCAAGAAAACTGGAGTGCGTCGTCATTTCCTTCTCCAGGAGATCTTCCAACCCAGGGACTGAACTCGCATCTCTGGCACCCTTTGCACTGGCAGGCTGTTTCTTTACGGCCACGTTTTTCTTGTGTCTACTCTGTTGATGATCCCACCCAATATATTTGTCATTTCAGATACTGTATTTTTTCATCTTCAGACGGTCAATTTGAGGGTTTTTTAATGTCTTCTATTTTTTCTTCAGTGTTCATGTTCTCATTTAAATACCTGAACATAATTCAATAATAAAAAGACAAGCCAATTAAAAATGGACAAAGGATCTGAATACATAGTTCTCCAAAGAAGATATACAAAGGGCCAACAAGCATCTGAAAAGATGCTTACCATCACTAGGAAAATGCACATCCCAACCATGAGACAGGACTTTACATCCAAAAGGATGGCTATCCCCAAAGAGGCAGATAATAATAAGCATGAGCAAGGATGTGAGCAAATCAAAACTCTCATACACAGCTGGTGGGAATGTCAAACGGTACAGCCAAGTTGAAAAATCTATGATCCAGCAGTTAGACTCCTAAGTATATATGCAAGAAAAATGAAAACATATGTCCAGACAAACACCTCTATACATATTTGAACACTTTCAGCGTCACTACTTAAAACACTCAGAAGGTGGAAACAAGCTGATGTCTATCAAGTGATGAGTGGAAAAGCAGAGCGCAATATTGACACACGCATTCAGGGACCGCTATTCAGCCAAAGAAAGGAATGAAGGACTGGTACATCGTACAAGAGGAATAAAAACTTGCTAACATCAGGTTAAATGAAAGAAGTCAGTCCTAACAGACCACATATCACATGATTCGATTTGTATGACATGCTCAGAACAGAGACAAAAGTAGATTAATGGTCACTTAGGACTGGGAGGCATGAGGCTTGCAGACAGAAGCAGCTAACAGGCACAGGGGATCTTCCCGAGGTGATCACAGTGTTCTAAAATTGACCTGGTGATGGCTACACCTATCTTTGCACACACTAAAACAACTGATTTCTACTTTAAATGGGTGGATTGTATGATACATGAATTGTATCTCAATAAGGGGAAAAATGGGCTTCCCTGGTGACTCAGCTGGTAAAGAATCCATCCGCCTGCAATGTGGGAGACCTGGGTTCGATCCCTGAGTTGGGGAAGATCCTCTGGAGAAGAGAAAGGCTACCCACTCCAGTATTCTGGCCTGGAGAATTCCATGGACTGTATAGTCCATGGGGTCGCAAAGAGTCGAACATAACTGAGCGACTTTCACTTTCAAGGGGAGAAATATCAATAACCTCAGATATGCAGGTGATACCACACTAGCAGCAGAGAGAAACTAAAGAGCCTCTTGATGACGGTGAAAGAGGAGAGTGAAAAAGCTGGCTTAAAACTCAACATGCAAAAAAGGAAGATCATGGCCTCCAGTCCCATCACTTCATGGCAAAAAATGGGGAAACAACAGAAAGTGTCAGACTTTATTTTCTTGGGCTCCAAAATCACTGCAGATGGTGACTGCGGCCATGAAATTAAAAGACGCTTGCTCCTTGGAAGAAAATCTATGACAATCCTAGACATGATACTAAAAAGCAGAAACATCACTTTGCCGACAAAGGTTGAGTCAAAGCTATGCTTTTTCCAGTAGTCACGTACAATTGTGAGAGATGGACCATAAAGAAGGCAGAGCACCTAAGAAGTGATGCTTTCAAACTGTGGTGCTAGAAAACACTCTTGACAGTCCCCTGGACTAACAGGAGATCAAACCAGTCCATCCTAAAGGAAATCAGTCCCAAACATTCACTGGAAGGACTGATGCTGAAGCTGGAGCTCCACTAGTTTGACCACCTGATGAGAAGGGCCGACTCACTGGAAAAGACCCTGATGCTGGGAAAGATGTGACGGCAGGGGGAAGGTGGCAACAGAGGATGAGATGGCTGGATGGCACCACCGATTCAGTGCACGTGAGTTTGAGCAAACTCGGGGAGATGGTGAAGCACAGGAGAGTCTGATGTGGTGCAGTCTATGGGTGTTGCAAAGAGTCAGATACGACTGAGCGACTGAACCACAAAGGGTGTTTTACTTTTTTTTCCAAAGGGACACCTCAATATGAACCGGGGACAAGCAGGATGTGAACAGAACACAACCTTACTTTTCCTAAAACAAAGGAATGGGGATCTTATGATAGGTTCTAGGTCAGCTCTCGCTCAGAGAGCAATTCCAAGAGGAGCGCTCTTCCCAGGTATGTAAGATGCAGAACCTAGAGATGCAGAGAGGAGTCGACATCCTGCATAAGGAGTCTGAAAGAAAGGACACGCCTGTGTCTTTTATCCACACGTTCTCAGGAAACCAGAACACAAAGAGAGTACAAAGGAAGAGGTGCCAAGAATCAGTAAAACTATTAAAGTCTTGCCAGTGAGAATTCATTGAATTAACTCTTATTCCATCAACAGATACTTATTCAGTAATACTAGGCACATGGCTATTAGAACAAGATTTACAGTGATGTAAAAATACAGAAACCAGTATTATAAGCTCTTTTATAGCTTATGGTGCTTTTTCCCCACAAAATATCATACAAAATGGTACTTACTGCATTCTTCCAGAAAAATGGATCTGAAATTACTTTCCCTTAATGACATGTGTTGGTCTTCCTAGCTTTAAAGAAATGGAAGGAAGCTAAAAAGAAAATATTTAACTATGTGAACATTTAAAAATATAAAAAATAACAACAGTCATTTAAAAAGTTAAACTGGAGAAAAAAAAAACACCGTCCTTAATTTATAAAAGATTCATTAAAACTGGAAAGAAAAATCCTGATACCAACAGGAAAATAATGAAAAAATACAAAAAAAGATAGTTCACAAAATAAACTTAATTACCAATAAAACATGAAAGTAGCTCCACCTATTTTTAGTTACCAGACACTCTAAACAAGATAGCTCTTTCTGGGCTATATAAATTAGCAAAGGCTTTAAAAAATCCTCAAAACTAGAAAGCTCATAAGTTAAGCACTATTTGTGGCCTATACATTTTTATAATATTTCAGAAGAAAATATTTAACGATAGATATTCAGTTCAGTTCAGTTGCTCAGTCGTCTCCGACTCTTTGCGACCCCATGAATCGCAGCATGCCAGGCCTCCCTGTTCATCACCATCTCCAGGAGTTCAATCAGACTCACGTCCATTGAGTCAGTGATGCCATCCAGTCATCTCATCCTCTGTAGTCCCCTTCTCCTCCTGTCCCCAATCCCTCCCAGCATCACAGTCTTTTCCAATGAGTCAACTCTTCACATGAGGTGGCCAAAGTACTGGAGTTTCAGCTTTAGCATCATTCCTTCCAAAGAAACCCCAGGGCTGATCTCCTTCAGAATGGACTGGTTGGATCTCCTTGCAGTCCAAGGAACTCTCAAGAGTCTTCTCCAATACCACACTTCAAACACATCAATTCTTCAGCGCTCAACCTTCTTCACAGTCCAACTCTCACATCCATACATGACTACTGGAAAAACCATAGCCTTAACTAGACGGACCTTAGTCGGCAAAGTAATGTCTCTGCTTTTGAATATACTATCTAGGTTGGTCATAACATTTCTTCCAAGGAGTAAGCGTCTTTTAATTTCATGGCTGCAGTTACCATCTGCAGTGATTTTGGAGCCCCCAAAAATAAAGTCTGACACTGTTTCTACTGTTCCCCCATCTATTTTCCATGAAGTGATGGGACCAGATGCCATGATCTTTGTTTTCTGAATGTTGAGCTTTAAGCCAACTTTTCCACTCTTCTCTTTCACTTTCATCAAGAGGCTTTTTAGCTCCTCTTCACTTTCTGCCATAAGGGTGGTGTCATCTGCATACCTGAGGTTATTGATATTTCTCCCGACAATCTTGATTCCAGCTTATGTTTCTTCCAGTCCAGCATTTCTCATGATGTACTCTGCATAGACGTTAAATAAGCAGGGTGACAATATACAGCCTTGACGTACTCCTTTTCCTATTTGGAACCAATCTGCTGTTCCATGTCCAGTTCTAACTGTTGCTTCCTGACCTGCATACAGATTTCTCAAGAGGCAGGTTAGGTGGTCTGGTATTCCCATCTCTTTCAGAATTTTCCACAGTTTATTGGGATCCACACAGTCAAAGGCTTTGGCATAGTCAAGAAAGCAGAAATACACGTTTTTCTGGAACTCTCTTGCTTTTTCCATGATCCAGCGGATATTGGCAATTTGATCTCTGGTTCCTCTGCCTTTTCTAAAACCAGCTTGAACATCAGGGAGTTCACGGTTCACGTATTGCTGAAGTCTGGTTTGGAGAATTTTGAGCATTACTTTACTAGCGTGTGATATGAGTGCAATTGTGCAGTAGTTTGAGCATTCTTTTGCATTGCCTTTCAACTCTTAAATATGTTCAAACTCCTTTCTAATTCTGCATTCAGAAAATGATTTCACAAAAGCCCCCAGAAGAGCCAACAGAGCTGTGTTATCAGGAGGTTCACTATAGTGCTCTCTGGAACAGAAAGAAACTGGTAATAACTTAAATGGTTTATGGCAGAACCACAAAATGGAATGAGAGAGCCAGTTTTAAATGATGGTTAAATCTTGTTACTAAGATGGCAAATGCTCACAGTATGTTCGGACAACATATCATGCCCACCTCTGCCGAGAGGGACCTCCGATCACCCCTGTATAGTTTACTTGGGAATTATTCATTTTTGTGAGATCTCTTATTGCTACAGCAAACCATTATTTAAATCATTCATCACATCCTTTCACATTTATGACTAAAGAGACCGTACATAAAACAGAGGACCACAGGCTCTGAAGTATAATGAAGCTGAATGAGCCCTGAGTCCAGGGATTCTGAACTCACATTGACACGTCTCTTAAAGACTCACTTTCTCCATCTGAAAAATATACTTCTAGTTTGCAGACTCATTACAGAAAACATGTGATACTACTTGAATGATGGCACACAGGCAGATGGCAGATCCAAGTTTATTACCATTTCCACGGCAAATCATGAATTATAAAGTTTCCACTTACCTTATCTCTCTCAACTAGATTATAAATTCCCTGAAGACAGGGCATGTTTTATGTTACACTCCTACACAATACAAGTATTACCGGCCTAGGGGAGTGAGAGGAGAAGGCGATGGCACCCTACTCCAGGACTCTTGCCTGGAAAATCCCATGGACGGAGGAGCCTGGTAGGCTGCAGTCCATGGGGTCGCGAAGAGTCGGACACGACTGAGCGACTTCACTTTCCCTTTTCACTTTCATGCACTAGAGAAGGCAACGGCACCCCATTCCAGTATTCTTGCCTGGAGAATCCCAGGGACAGCAGAGCCTGGTGGGCTGCCGTCCATGGGGTCGCACAGAGTCAGATACGACTGAAGCGACTTAGCAGCAGGGGAGTGAGAGAACACTGCAGGAGAAAAGAAACGAAAAGGGCAGCTGATGCCCAGAAACCAGTCCACTCACAGGCGAGAAGCTCCCAGAGACCAGTCCACTCACAGGCGAGAAGCTCCCAGAGACCAGTCCACTCACAGGCGAGAAGCTCCCAGAGACCAGTCCACTCACAGGCGAGAAGCTGAGAAAGACGTCATGTTTGGGAATGGGAAAATGTTCATTGTGAGTGGAGACTAAATCCTAAGATGCAAGTGTCTCCCGGGGTCTATTCGGCCTGGTAGTAGTGGTTTAGTCACTAAGTCATCTCTGACTTTTTGCGACCCCAAGAACTGTAACCCACCAGGCTCCTCTGACCATGGGATTCTCCAGGCAAGAATACTGGAATGGGTTGCCATTTCCTTCTCCAGGGGATCTTCCCGACCCAGGGACTGAACTCCAGTCTCCTCCATTAGCCGACAGGTTCTTTACCACTGACCCACCAGGGAAGCCTGCACCTCAGGTTAAAAGGAGTCTCAAATTTAGCTACCTCTGAGTGGCAACTCTGTGCAGGGATATATTGACAGGTCTTCTCACAAAGTGACTTGAATTGAAATTCAGGGCCTCCCTCATTGTAGCCAAATCTGAGTCTGGGGAGTTGTCCACCTCAGAAAGCTTCCTGCATCAGGGCTTGGGCCAGAGGAGATGGGAGTTGTTAATTCCTGGGCACAGAGTCTCCTTTCAAAGACGAACAGTTCTAGAGACTTGCCACACAACAGCCTGAATGAATATACTTAAACACTACCGAGCTGAACACTTAGAAATGATTACAATGGTGGGGGAAAAAAAGGCAAAAACAAAAACAACCCTCCCCAAAACCCTGAGTGAATAAAATACACTGTGACACATTTACACAATGAAATACTTTAAAGCAACAAAAATACAGTAGCTCAGAATCCACCTGCAATGCAGGAGACCCTGGTTCCACTCCTGTGTCAGGAAGACCCCCTGGAGAAGGGATAGGCTACCCAATCCAGTATTCTTCGGCTTCCCTGATGGCTCAGACCGTAAAGAATCTGTCTGCAATGCGGGAGACCTGGGTTCAATCCCTGGGTTGGAAAGATCCCCTGGAGAAGGACATGGCAACCCACTCAGGTATTCTTGCCTAGAGGATCCCATGGACAGAGGAGTTGGCAGGCTACAGTCAGACACAATGTCACAAAGAGTCAGACACGACTGAGTGACTGAGCACAGCACAGCACCCAGAAAACACAGATGACTCTCACGAACATCACGTCTCTTGAAAGATGTAAAACGTTGCTAGGTGTCAGGGCGATGAGGAGAGGAGGGGCAGCGGCCGGGCAGAAGGGGTCTGTAGGTGCCACTCTCTTCACAGAGCTCATCTCCACAAGCACATTCACTTCTAGATGCCAAATCCTGCTACACGTGTCATATGTATCAAACGTCTGCCTTACACAATATAAAAACAAACACTGCACAAAAATATAAATTAAAAAAAAAAATCTGAAGGAACCTAATTGGTCACTAGCCTCTCTTTCTCTTTTATCCTTGTATTATCAAATTCTGCCAACAGCCTATATAGTTGCCTCTATTTTATCTAAAATTCAATATGCAAAATTCTGTACTTAGGAACAGATTATACCTAACATAAATATATGCATACTCTTTAGTAATGCGATTCCATTTCCAGGATTTTATTCTAATAAAGTATCTTGGGTATAGACAAAGACTGAGCCCAAAAGAGCATTCATAATATTGCTGCTTATAACAGCAAAATAAATGGAAACACCTCAAAAAGCCAGACAAGAGACTGGTTAGATTAACTGAGGTCACAAGCACTTCTGGGAACAGAGCCGTGCCGGAACCCTTGAGGGGAGTCAGGCGGCAGCAACAGGGGTTGCCCCTGGCAGACCAAGACCACGCCAAGCTCCCTGTAGTAAGGATCGCCGCGTCCTTCTCTTAAGTTTTCTATCACCCACAGAGAGGGGCTTCTTTCACTGAGCTGCTTCCTCGAGAGCAGGGCATCAGCTCCAGGCCATGGTGCTTGTCTCCTGCCAAGAAGGGCCACCTCTGGGCCTGAGGAGGACTCTCCCATGTACTTTCAGGGACAGGCTCCCGATGGCCTGTTTAAACCACTCTGAGATCATACCAGTGGGTTGAGTCAGGACTGACAGAACTGTTGAGAAAGTAATTCAAAAGCAATTAAATTACAGCATACTGATAAATAAGGAATAGTGCTTGTTATTAAATAGTTTACAACATGGGAAAGTGTTCATGATATGCTAGCTACTAATGGTGGCTCAGATGGTAAAGAATCTACCTGCCATCCAGGAGACCTGGGTTTGACCCCTGGGCTGGGAAGATCCCCTGGAAAAGGGAAGGGCGACCCACTCCAGTATTCTTGCCTGGAGAATCCCATGGACAGAGGAGCCTGGTGGGCTACACACAGTCCACAGGGTCGCAGAGAGTCACACACACCTAAGCAACTAAGCACGCCAAGATAAACTGTATGGAGGAAGAACTCACACGTATAAACTTATATGTGTAAATCTCTCTCTCTCACACACACACACACACACACACAGATAAGACATAAAGCCCAGGAAAGAAACAGGCCAAAATGTTAACGGTGACTATTTTTAGACAGTAGGATTATGACTATTCTCTTCTTTATACTTCTCAGACTTTTCTACAATTGACATGTGTTGCTTTTATAATCAGAGATTTCTAACTGATTAAGAAAAGTAATCTCACTAACTTTTCTAAGGCAATAACAGCTAGACCAATCTGGAAAGCAATACTTTTAAACATAATGCACAACATTTTAAAAAATGAAAACAGTACTAACCTAAGTCGTAAAGACATGTCAAGTTAAACCAAAAAACTAAAAAGAAGTTCTAGAGAAAAAAGACTGAGCTATACCTAACGACCTAAAGGAGTCATTCAACCTACAGTATTACACTTCTGATTTTAGTAGAGTGATTTATGATCCTTGGGTCAGAATTCTAAATACCTTTGGGAATGATATGCAAAATAATTATAGCTGAAGCAAAGGAGGGAATTTGGAAAAGCCGGGTCCCCAAATCCTCGTTTATGACTTCCACAGACACAGAAAAACAAATGTTTCTTGGATAAAGATTATTCCAACTGTTTTAAAATGTATGTAGACTCAAAGCATACTTGATGGCCTTTTATGAAAATTAATTACAATGGACTTCCCCCCCTTATCACTTTAAAAGAAAAAAATTAAAAGAAGAAAAGAAATGTAATAATGATAGCTAAAAATTACTGGGTACTTTTTGTAAAAGGTGATTGGCTCATCTAATTTAGTAACAACCTAGGAAGTAGGTGCTATTATTATCTGCTTTTCAAATAAGGAAACCGAGTCAGAAAGAAGTTAAATAATTCCCCAGTATTTAACAGGCTGGTACTCAGAAGGTACGATTCAAAGCCTGTCTGTCTAGACTAACACGCACTCACTCTAGTACCAACACCCATGTGCTCTCCCCGCTATAGCCACAGCCTCCTCCCCCCAAAAAGAGGGACCATTGATCATTATGGCACTACGCCAGGAACGGGGGCCCGAGAGTGAGCCAACCAACCATGCCTCTGCCCTTCTGGAGTCTGATGTCTACTGAGGCCGACAGACGGTAAAAACACATTCACACAAATGGATAATCACCAATGCTGAGACACTAGACTGTGGCAGAAAACCACGGAGACCAGGAAGACTTTTAACAGAAGGACTTGGTCTAACCGATGCCTCAAGAGGCCAACAATCCCGTCTGCAATGCAGGAGACACAGGAGACCTGGGTTCGATCCCTGGGTTGGGAAGATCCCCTGGAGAAAGAAATGGCAACCCACTCCAGTTTTCTCGCCTGGAAAATCTCAGAGAGGCAGAGGAGTCCGGCAGGCTACACTTCAAAGGGTCACAAAGAGTCGGACAGGCCTGGGCAGGCACACAGGCACTGGTGAAAGGGTACAAGGTCAAGGAAAGCCTGACCCTGAGGTGAGCAATGCCTCAGAGAAGACCAGGAACAGAAGGAAGACTTAACTGGGTAGAGATAACACCCCAGGTCATCATTTTCTTAAAAATATGCTTCACTGCAGTGAAAACTGCTGTACCCTAACGCGCACGCACGCGCACACACACACACACAGAATATGCTTCACTGCAGTGAAAACTGCTGTACCCTAACGCACGCACGCACGCACGCACGCACGCACACACACACACCAGGAGAGAATGAGTTTCTTTTTTACCTTTCCTTGAAGACTACTCCATTGGAAAATAAATAAATATTAGTGTTTCAGAGAAAAATGAACAAATTATCTAAAGTATTCATATATTCCAATCCCAATATTACTCCAAAATTTATACTAAATTTTAAACTCATCTTTACAAGTCTTATGTTTAAGGATAACCAACCAAGAGAACGACCTTGGGAGACAAAGATTAAGATGCATTCTTATTCTTGCCCGTGGGAAACAACACTGTTTTCAAGGAAGAAAACAGCCAGATCCTAATCATGCCTGGCTTCTTCAAAATGCCTTTAGATCATTTAGTGGGCAAACACTGTGCTGTTCTCCTGACTCAATCTCAAGGGACAAGGTATAACAGCATCTTCCCTTAATTTCGGTGGAGCCATGCTTTTCAAAGTGAAGAGTCACAACCCACTTGTGGATGATAAAATCAATTTAATGAGTCATGATGAACAGTCTTTTTTAACAGAAGAGAACAAAAACAAGAGTTACTGGAGTATATTGTACAAGGCCAAGAGCTGTTCCATAAATTTTTATTTCAGTTACACAGCATCCACACGCTGTTGTAAAATATATTTCCTCCTACAGGTCACAACTGCAGCCAGAATTTCAGTATCACCACCCCAAGACAGAAATTACAATCTTACCGCCACCTCGGCCTAAAGACGAGTACTGGAAAGAAGAACGAGATCTCTAAAAAGGCCTGAGCACTGGCTGCTCTTTATTCTGGGTGCCTGAAAGACTGAAGGAACGTTTCATGGGGTAAAAAAAGTTGTGTACAGTGGGTTTGGGGGCGATTTCAGGGTAGGGTTTGTTTGTTTCTTTTTTTTTTTTTTTTTGCCCTTTTTCCCTAAAATTCCTTCATCACTGTTCCATCCTGTAAAGTCCAGTTAATCCAGAAAACACGGTATTCCACTGTGTTTGGTGTGCAGGTTTGAGCTGAACAGCACCTTGAGCTTTGGACCTGAAAGGGAGCACAGCATGACAGAAGGAAAGGGGAGCAAGAGCCGGAGACCTCGCGGAAGCCGCAGCCTCTCCGGGCTAGCCTTCCCACCTCTGAAGCAAGGGGCGCTGCCCAGATGATCCCCAAGCTCCCTTCGGGCTCTAACCTCCTGAAAGTCTACAAGCAATGCAAAGCGAGACTAAACGCACACTAGAGTCCCACCATCTGTAAGACTTGCAATAAAACACTAAGTGCTCAATTCCGCACTGGAATAAGAACTAAACACTTAAACATTCAAAACACTAACTCTAACCACTTAGTGAGAAAACCAAGTTACACCTACATTTTTATGTTCCCACATAAAAAGACTTCAGAATGTTTAATGGTACAATAAAAATAACGCATGTATTCAATTTTCTTCCAAAATATTTCTGAAAGACTAAAAAGGTTGACAATTTGTTAATTTTACATCTCTAAACTAGCTGTCCTCTAATAAGCCCTGTTCAGAACATTCTACAGGTCAGCAGTATCCTCAAATAGCCTGCTCATATACAAAAAGGAAAAAAAAAAAAGTTCCACTGAAAACAAAGTTTAGTAGCCACTTTTTTCCACAGAAGCCTTAGTTCTTCTGAAATTATGCTGAAATGAACTCCACTTATAAAATGCTTTTAAAAGAATGCCTAATATATTCTTAATAGCTTTCCCTGCTCCCTTATAAACATTTGGCATCCACATGATCCATGAGACTACCAAGTCTATCAATGTCTGCAAAATACACCCAATGATCTTAGAGGTCAAACACAAATTTTCATACTGCCTATGCCATTAGTACTTAAAGAAAATCAACTGGATACAGTCAGCTCAGATAGTTCATATATTCAAAATTCTTAAAAAGAAAATTTAAATTAATTTAAAGTCTGGCAACAGCACTCCCTTTGTATAGCAAATAGAATCTCATCAATTTCAATGTTAGGGACAATGCAAAGTAGAGAGACTTAAAATTCTAAATGTACAATAGGTTAGGTTTTCTTTTTATTGTAAAATAAAAGCATGAAACATTCCTTATGAAAAATTTTAGAAAAAAGTAGCATGTATCCGTTCGACCTATTTTCTAAACACATACACACTTTTTTGTTTTAATAGGATCACACCAAGTATAAGGGTTTTAATTCAAATTATTAACAGTTTAAACAAAAATAAAGGGATTTATTATTTCACATGTTGAGTCGAGAAAAATGGGAATGAATGTAGCAGAAGCAAACAGTGGCCAATGACTTCTCTTGGTTACTGTCTGAAACCACACTGCTTCTCTCTGTGAGATGGTGACTAGAGTCCCAGGGAGCTACCTCTAGGCTCAGGACTGCACAGGATACGTTTCAGTTACTATAAAGCGCTTTTCTGTCCTCCGGCTCCCATCTGAAAGATCCTAAGAAAGAGCTCCAGGGGCCTCGCCCTCCTCAAGTGCCACCCCTACAGCCAGGCAAGTGGAGAACAAGGGCAGCTCCGTCTCTGCCACGGGGTCACGAGAGGGGCGGCCACACGGGGAGGCCAGACAGGGCAGACAGGCCGAGCTGGCGGGGCAATGCGTGTGACCCGAGCAGACACCTCACGGGCTGGCTGCCAAACCCCGCGCATGGGGCTGTGTGCTCTGCCCTCTCAGCGAGCACAGCGGTGGCTATGGATAAACCAGAAGTGCCCAGGGAATCTTTTTAACAACAGGTCCCACTGGTGTGTAGACTTATCTAGGAGGAATCAGATCACAAGCATTTGCCCATCTCACTGAATACACCTTAAAAGCATGGTTTTTTTAGTAATAGCTACACAGAATTTTTTTATGTGGGTCTAAGTTTTTTACATTTAATTTTATGACTTAAATCCAGAAAAACCACATGCCATCATGATCTTTTTTGAACACAACACTCACAAGAGACAAAAAGCATTTTAGGAAAGCACCAACAATCACCAACATCTTTGCCACACCTTTTCAGAAACCAGCCAAAGGACTCTTTGTGGGGGGGCGGTGTCAGAGGAGTGGATTATGGGAGGGGGGAGTGGAGAAGGTAGGTGATCCTCTGAGGCTTACCATTAGCAAAAATCTACCACTGACGGTTTTTTAAAACCGCTGTCTTTAAGGGACAAGGATACAATATACCTCAAAGTAAAGCAGGAAAAGCAAGGTTTGTCATGATCTAATTAAAGGAAGATTAAAGGTTAAAAATAAACACACTATAACTTAACCAACTGAGGGAAGTTAGTGATCAATGAGTCCCCTGGACTGCAATGAGATCAAACCAGTCAATTCTAAAGGATATCAACCCTGAATATTCATGCTGATGCTGAATCTCCAATACTTTGGCCACCTGATGTGAAGAGCCGACTCACTGGAAAAGACCCTAATGCTGGGAAAGATTGAAGGCAGGAGGAGAAGGGGACGACAGAGGATGAGATGGTCGGATAGCATCACCGACTCAATGAACGTGAGTTTAGCAAACTCCAGGAGACAGTGGAGCACAGAGGAGCCTGGCGTGCTGCAGTCCATGGGGTCGCAGGGTCAGACACAACTCAGTGACTGAATAACAAGTGACCGATGGGGGGAAATAAGCAGCGCGTGTGAAGTCTAGGGAAACGAAAGCCTGAGAGTAAGACTGTCACACGCCTCTCATCCTGGGAGCAGGGGGTATGCCCGACAGGGGTGCAAGCCAACATCAGTCTAAGATCATTCCACTAATCTCCCTTGCTGACATCACGCTGACCAATCAATCTCAACTCTACTTTGGCAAGAGGGTACACTGACCCACCAGCCACAGAAGAAGCCAAGTGCGAGCTGAAGCTCCATGCCTGGACCTTGCTTATCTTATCCTGCCAGGGAATGCCACCTTTTAAAGACCCACAGCAGGGACTTCCCCGGTGGTCCAGTGGTTTAAGAATCTGCCCTGCAATGCAGGGAACATGGGTTCAACCCCTGATCTGGGAAGATTCCACATGACTTGGGGCAACTAAGCCTATGCACCGCAAGTTCTGAGCCCGAGCTCTAGAACCCGAGAGCTGCAACTGCTAAAGCCCGAGAGCCTAGAGTCTGTGCTTCACAATGAGAGAAGCCACCACAGTGAGAAGGCCAAGCACTAGAGAAAGCCCAACATGCAGCGACGAAGACCCAGCACAGCCAAAAATAAAATAATTAAAAAAAAAAACAAAAACATAAAGACCCACAGCAGTCCCTGGCCAAACTCCCTTTCTAACATCTCCTCCACTCCTTAAAGAAATCATTTCCAATGGCCTACCCGCTGGTGGCATCAAAGTGTCTTTAGAAAGAATACAAACCACCTGGTCAAACGAGAAGGCTGAACAACAGACTGCTATGAGTGAAAAAGGATAATCTCTGAGGAATGAGGAATTATGAAGTAACAGGAAGTTATTAAGGCAAATGCATCCAGTAAGCAACCAAGGCTTTATATACCGGCATTTCAGCAGGGCTCAGAACTAGATTTACAAGATACCCAGAGAACACAGATGAATGAAGCAGAAGCGACTTCTGACAACATAACAATTAAAGGGAACCACAAAGTCCTTCCTGAGAGACAGCCGTCCCCATTTTAGAACATGAAGGGGGAGCTTCTGCATCCCTGGAGCCCTTTGTTAGCTGCTTGTGGTCACTGCTTCTCTGCCCAAAGCCACCCCGGTCAGTGGTTAGCGCCCCCTTAAGGGTCTCACGCCAAGCCCATCACTGATGTGGCCCAGAGAGCCTGCAGCTAAACAAGGTGGGTTCCACCAGGGAGAATACATAGGGAGGGACATCCCATGTCAGGACTGAGACAAGCAGGCTGCAAGGGCACAGTGAGGTAGAGAGACAGGGGTCAAATCACCTAGGAGCGACAGGATAGCCAAGAACTTCTTTTTTAGCAGCGGGACCTATTTTCTTCAAATAAACTTGTAAGAACTATATTACAGTAAATAATAAAGTCACTGGTTTCAAAAAGTTATTTGAAGTAACCTGTACTTTACACAGTCAATAAACAAGAACAATGGGGCTATTTTTAACATAAATATTTTTACGAAAGCTTACAGAAGATAGGCACAGTCTCCAATCAGCTTTTAGCAGCTAAGATCAGTGCTTTTTAAAGTGCCGATTCAAGAAATCACAAAAGTAAACTGTTCCAGATCAGTTTTAATAGCTCTCCTGATAGTTTCAGGATCCTCCTACAACTGACCCAGAAGCTTAAAAAAGAAATTGTTAAGAAATGCTTATTTATTCCTAAGTTTAATCGCTAACAATAACAACTGCTCTATCCTTATCATGAATTATTTATCAAAAACAAGGACAAGAGGCATCCACGAATGACAACAGGCAGTGAGACTCTAAGTGCAAGATCGCCTCTCAACCTGTCTTGTGTTCCCCAGTCATTGCATAACTCTCACGTCAGCAGCCGCTGAGCAGATGTGCTGGGCTGGCACCTGCCACCCTGCAGCCCTGGCCAACGTGTGCAGGCCTGCTTTCCACCAAAGACCTGTGCGTTAGATCAGCCTTCCTGATCAATGACACACCGCCATGAAGGACGTGAACAAAGATGGCAGATGGGGAGCTTCACTCTGGTCTGCCCCCAAACCAGTTAACCTAGTAGCACAAGGCACGATACTGGTCCCCAGTGTGGCCAAGTGTGGCATCCAGCATTATTTGAAAATGCACACCAAGCTTCTCTGAAATGGTTAAAAACACAAACAGCAGAGATTCAAACACACAACTGCAGAAGCCCTGAAACATCTTCTTCTAATGATGTACAGTCAACTGGTCAGAGGTCAGCTCTGCACAGTGAAGAGGTGGTGGTAACAGTGAGGATTCACAGAAGAGCAAATACCAGCTCTATCAAGCAATGTTCTACAGACTTGCTATTGTAAAATGAACTGCGATGTTGCTAAGAAAAATATTTCTAAGATCTGCTTGTTCCGTGCACTGCTGCTCACTTGAAGTTGGATGAAGCCCATTATCCTGACCTATTTCTACTATAACAGAGACAGAGACCTGGCTGAAAACGCAAGGTTTCATCATTAGCGAAAGTCATTTTTAACAGCACACTTTCAATTCTCTCTGTTCCTTTTACTTTTACCTAAGAATGCTCACATCCATTTTTTCCCAGAGTACAGCTGTACAGACTTACAACTTCTGATCTGCTCATTTGTATCATGAAATCACATCTCCTTTTTATGGGGATCAGACACAGGCAAAGTGCAGCCAGACCTGAGCTCAGCACTAGCTGTGAAAGCCTGGATAAAACAATTAACACTGTGCCTCAGTTTCCTCATCTTGAAAAGAGACAGTAATAGGACATACCTATAATGCTGTTGGTCAAGATTAAACAGTTAATATAAGCAAAATAAACGGCACATTTTAAGGGATAAGTGCTCACTATTATTATTTTTAAAGAGAACCTTACAGGGGTCAAAATAATCAAGAATGACTCTACTAACAAATGCACAAACTTCCTGACAAAAGCTCTAAAAATGTTAGCTACATTCCAAAGGACCAAAACGAATTCTCATTGCACCACGTACCATGACTTAGAGAAGCTGTTTCCTAAAAGCTCACCAGAGGATCTCAGGAGTTTGGAATGAAGGAAAATGAAGAACGACTTTCTTCACAGCTTATTAAAAAACAAATCTGTTTGGGCAGACTGGGTCGTAACAGGCACGAATGTGGTTCCTGTATTCGGTTCAAACTACAGCCACCAACTTTTAAAACTTCTTTAAGGAGGAAAAAGGACACTTAACTCCCTTATTCCTGCCAACTACACAGCAAGACAGTTAAGATGCAGGAGCAGATGTGGAAGTTATTTTCCTTACGGGGACAGGGGGCAGCAGTCTGCAAGTTTATACGGGGCGATGCAGAGGACAGGGGGTAAGAGGGCATTTGAATAGACAAACAGAGGCTCGCAAGAGGAGCGGAGTGCTCCAGGGTTATGGTGCGTTTCCGTCTCCCAGTCACTAAAACGGCATAATCATTGCGGAACAGTCTCTAGGGGAACCGAACGCCACATGCACGCTTTGGGTACCAAAGTTCCATCTTAGAGCTTTCCCGCGGGGGTGGTGGTGGGGGAGCCAAGTTGTGCACAAATCGGTCCTTTACTTGATATGCACGTGCGAGCAACCGTCTGCACCGGGCTCCTACCGACGGCCGGGAAAGGCGGGGGGGTACCCTCGGAAAAAGAAAGCAACCTGTTTGCAGAGCTTAAATGCAGTTTCTCAGCAGGCACCCTCGGGGATGGGGGGGGGGGCGGTGGACAAAAACGGACGGCAGGAGAAAGGACACGAGCAGCGTGTATATGCTTCGCGTCCCCCCTGCCTCGGAGAGGGGCGCAGGGGAGGCAGCGTTTTCGCTGGAGACGAGGGTCGCGGCTGCAGCGCGGGGCAGGGGGTGGGGGTCTCCCAGGGCGCCCCCCGCGAGCATGGGAAGCTGCAGCGAGGCCGGCGGGCTGGGCGCTCCGCGGACCCCGCGGCGCCCCGGCCGCGCGACTCGGCCGCCCGGGGTACCGCCCCGGGCTGCGCGCCGGCGGCCCCTTGGATGCTCCTGCAGCACCTGGCGGGAAGCGGAGGACCCCCTAAAAAACACCCCGACACCCCACGCCCCCTCGGGCCAGGGCGCGCCCCGCTCTGGGCGCCGGGCCCGCCGCGCTCACCTCGCCGCCCGGCAGCGCTCGGGCTCGGGCTCTGGCGGCGGAGGCGGCGGCGGCTCCTCCATGGCGGCTGAGGTGACGGCGCAGGCGGGCGGCGGCACCGGCGCGGCGGCGGCTTCTCTCATCCGTGCGCGGGGCCCCGCATGGCCGCGGCGGGCAGCGAGCGGCAGGCGGGCGCGGGGGGCCCGGGGCGCCCCGGGGGTGCGGGAGGGGCTCGGCTCCGCCCCCGCCGCGCTAGCCCGCCGCGGGAGCCGCTCGCGCCGCGGCCATCTTGGAGACGGCGGCCGGCCAGCGCCGGGCTACGGCGGTCGGCGAGGGACACGCTTCCGCGGGCGGCGGGCGGCGCGGGACACGCTTCCCCGGGCGGCGGGCGGCGCGGGACACGCTTCCTCCGGCGGCGGGCGCGGCGGCGGCGCGGGAGGGCGGGAAGGCGGGAGCCCGGGACAGGGCTGCGGGCGCGGGTGGGCCGGTCGGGGTCGCGGCACCGCCGTCTGGCTTCGCGCAGCTGGACAGTGTGCGGCTGGCGGTGAGCGCCGATGCGCCCAGGTGGTCGGTCAGCGTTGGGCGTGCACCCTGCGGAGGGCGGCGCGGCCTCGGCGAGGAGGCGGTTCTAGACCTTCCAGCGCTTTGTAAACTTCAGCAAGGCGATCGTAGCCAAACGGACAGGCCGTCGTCCAGAGACAGGGATGGATGGATGCAACGCTGGTCATTCATGGGCGGGCGCCCGTGCTTTGGGGGTCCTGGGAGCGGTCTAGGGGAGCGCTATGCTTTTGAAAGCGCCGTCTCCAGCACAAGTAAGACTCTGGAAACGCAGAACCTTCAAGTCGCCCCGCTCTCTACAGGGCGGGAAAGAATGCTTATCTAAGCTCCTGACCGCAGAATCACAAGAAGGGAGTATGGGTCTTGCAGACACTCGAGTTGCAGTGCTCCTACACCGAGGGAGAAAGAGATGTTCCAAAGGTTATTTCAGAGTCAAAGTCAACTGTTGAAATTCCACCGCATCTTTTACTCACAGAGCATGTCAGGGTTCACGGTTTTAAGTTGCAAGGCTTGACAAAATAAATGTCCCTAAAGGTGAAGTTCAGACTTAAAAAAAGCATCATCGAAAATTGAGTACATGTCTATTCATTCAAACGCGCTGATGTTCAGAAGCTCATTCGGAGGAGCTTGACTATGTAAGATACACTTACTGATTAAATGTTGGTGAGAAGAGTGGCCAAGATGAAAAATTTTAGATATAATTAAAGGCCAGTTAGCTGTATCACATTCAAAAGTTCATTATATTGTATATACATATTCGTGAATTTCACATGTATATGTGAAATTAGCTATTGTGTACAGTACTTCACAGAAATTTCTCTGTAGTTTTACTTTTTCAGTCTATATCCTCTGTTTTGTCGTTGTTCAGTCACTAAGTCGTGTCTGACTTTGTGACCCCAAGGGCTGCAGCACACCAGGCTCCTCTGTCCTTCACCATCTCTCAGAGTTTGCTCAAACCCATGTCCATTGAGTTGGTGAGGCCATCCAACCGTCTCATCCTTTGTCATCCCTTTCTCCTCCTGCCCTCAGTCTTTCCCAGCATCAGGGTCTTTTCCAGTGTGCTGGCTCTTTGCATCTGGTGGCCAAAGTATTGGAGCTTCAGCTTCAGCCTCAGGCCTTACAATGAATATTCTGGGTTGATTTCCTTCAGGACTGACTGGTTTGATCTCACAGTCCAAGGGATTCTCAAGAGTCTTCTCTAAACCACAGTTCAAAAGCATCAGTTCTTCGGCACTCGAGAGTTGGACCATAGCTTTGGAAAAACCATAGCTTTGACTATACGGACTTATGTCGGCAAAGTGATGTCTCTGCTTTTTAATAATTTTAATTTTAAAATTATTAATGTTCTCTATTAAGATAGTCTATTTTTCTATGACCCGATAGTGCTGAATTTCCAAATTGAAATTCATTGTATTTATGCAACATCATTCATTCAATAAGTACTTATTAAATGCATGTGTGCCAGGAACTAAGCTAGATGCTGGGGGTATAGTGGTAAGCAAAACAAAGTCTTCCTGGTAGAGTTCACTTCCTAGTTGAGTAAGGGGATGGGAACAAGAGACAGAAATAAAAAAATAATAATAATAAGTAAATACTTAGCATATCAGTGATAACTGGCATGGAGAAAAGTAAACTGGGAGGAGCTTGAAGGGGACGATGTTGTTTTACACAGATGGGTCTGAATACAATGACTTGGTATTACAAACTGGGAGACCCGAGGACAGGCCTCAGGCTGTCTTCAGGAATTATTTGTGAACCATGACTGATGCAAAATATTAAAATATCTTTTAAAAAATATTTACTGTTTGGCTGCACCAAATAAGCAGCTGTAGCCTGCAGCACGCAGGATCTTCAGTTGCAGCACGTGGGCCCTGTGATACATTCTTACTGAATTTCAGATTTTCTTTTGAAATAGTGATATGACCGAATCACTGCACTCTCACTAATGAACCTTTGAAGTATTTTAATATTTTGAGGGGCTTCCCTGTTGGTCCAGTGGTTAAGACTCTATGCTCCCGGTGCAGGGGATTCAGGTTCGATCCCTGGTCAGAGAAACAGCCCACATGCTGCAACTAAAGATCCTGCGTGGTGCAGGCTACAGCTGCTTATTTGGTGCAGCCAAACAATAAATATTTTTTAAAAGGTATTTTAATATTTTGCATCAGTCATGGTTCACAAATAATTCCTGAAGACAGTCAGCCTGAGGCCTGTCCTCGGGGTCTCCCAGCTTGTAAATCTATAACATTCGATATAGTTTCCACTTGAGGGTACTCTTTAGCAGACATCAAACAAATTTACACTTATCATGGGAGGTATGTAGAAATCAAAGTGAACTAATGTACTGCGTGTTCAGTTTAAGTGCTGTGTATTTTTTCTTCAAGTTCATTTTGTATCCTGTATCAGCCCTTGAGATGGTTGGATGGCATCACCGACTCCATGGACCGGAGTTTGAGTGAACTCTGGGAGTTGGTGATGGACAGGGAGGCCTGACGTGCTGCAGTCCATGGGGTCACAAAGAGCTGGACATGACTAAGGGAGATCAGTCCTGGGTGTTCATTGGCAGGACTGATGCTGATGCTGAAACTCTAATGCTTGATGCGAAGTGCTGACTCATTTGAAAAGACCCTGATGCTGGGAAAGATTGAAGGCGGGAGGAGAAGGGGACGACAGAGGATGAGATGGTTGGATGGCATCACCAACTCGATGGACATGAGTTTGAGTAAACTCTGGGAGTTGGTGATGGACAGGGAGGCCTGGTGTGCTGCAGTCCATGGGGTCGCAAAGAGTCGGACACGACTGAACTGGTCAGCCCTTGGCGTTCCTTGTGTTCTCTTCCCATCCTGTGTCGCTTCATTTCTGCCGTTCAGGGTTCCAGATTTCAGAATCTGAGTTCGTCTCCTTCCCCACCGCAGCCTCACCCCCGCTCCTTGCCTGGGCTCTCTAGCTTGATGATCTGCAGCACCCTTCTCCTGGTCAGCAGCTGAACCACCACCCACGCAGCCCCTGACTCATGGGTCCCGTCCCATCACACCCTCCCCTCCTCCCTCTGGAATCCATTCACTTCCCTCCAGCCTCACTAGCTCAGCGACGGCATCTCCCCTAGATAACCACGACAGCCCTCCCAGTGTCGGCGTGCTCACTCCCCAACCCATCTGTTCTCACACTGCAGCCACCAAAACCTCTCTGAATCTCAATCTAAGCACATCACTCTTTGTCATTGTTTAATCACCAAGTCGCATCCGACTCTTTGCAACCCCATGAACTGTGGCCTGCCAGGCTCCTCTCTCCATGGGATTTCCTAGGCAAGGATACAGAGGCAGGTTGCCATTTCCTTCTCCAGCAGATCTCCCCAACCAGGGGTCGAACCCGAGTCTCTTGCATTTGCAGACAAGTTCTTCGCCATCTGAGCCACCAGGGAAGCCCTATCACTCTTATCAGAGTCATTTTATTGACATCTCATTGCTGTCACAATAAAGTCCTTGCTGGACCCTTTTGAGTTCTTCAAATACTCGAGATGTGGTCCTTCTACTCAGATTGTGCAAACAGAGATCCCGTTCCATCACCCTTTCACCTGCCCAGCCCTTTCCAGTCGTCCCCTTCCAGCATTTCTTCTTAGGAGGCCACCTCTGCCCTGGCGACATGCTCTCCCTAGGGCAGGAATGAGACGAGGGCCTTCCTACAGGCTGAGAATCAGCATCCATCCAAATGGTGATTTAAAAATATGTGTTCCAAGGGAGTAAACTGACTTTATCTTCATAAAAGCTAGTATTTTCACACTAATTCAAGGCCAGTGTGTAGAAGGAAGCTTGGAAAAGTATTGCCCAGCATTCTGTAACTCTAGTTTTCCTAATTTTCCTTTACAATCTTCCAAGCCAGAATCTTTCTTGGAAGACAAAAGTTTTACATCTTATATAGTCAAACAGACCCTCTCCTTTTCTCTATTGATTTCTTTTTTTTTTTTTCTTTGCCACTGGAGCCTGAGGGTACTATTTCAGCAGGAACCGAACAAATTTACATTTCGCTGATTAGGTTAAGGCTTCACTTGTGTGAGCCTTACTTAATTTGTACTACATGTTCAATTAAAGTGCATGATTTTCTGTCCATACCCAGACCCTCACAGCCCTCAGCCCTCCTTTCCTGCTGGGGTGTCCACTCCTTCAGGACAGACCCCTTCTGTCATCCACCACTGACCCCTGACCCCCACTGGAACAGTCCTGGAAGGAGGGCACCAAGGCTTTCTTTGGTGCCCCAAACATTGGAGAGACTCAGGAAATACTGTTGCCTTCAGGAAGTAGGCTTTCTTTAACATTAATGAACTTTGATCATCGTTAGCTTTTTCTTTCTAAATTGTTTAGCACATAGCTGATCTCATGCCTTTAACCATGTTCTTAAAAACAAAGACAATAAAATCTTCAGAGAATTGTGTCTCACTCTGTCCTCAAGACTAAATTCACAGAACCCTTATTAAGTTTCTTTACTTTAAAGTGAGCTGCAAAAGCTCAGACTAAAGCTCTACCAAAGGTCCAATTCAGGTTAAGCTACAGAACTGTGAACTTTGCTCACCGCTAGTTTCAGGCCCCGCCTTGACACATGCCACCACTATGATGAAGTCTGAACCAACATCAGTTCAGTTCAGTCGCTCAGTCTTGTCCCACTCTTTGGGACCTTTGGGATCTTTGGGATCCCATGGACTGCAGCACACCAGGCTTCCCTGTCCATCACCAACCCCCAGAGGTTGCCCAAACTCAAGTCCATCAAGTCAGTGATGCCATCCAACCATTTCATCCTCTGTTGTCCCCACCAACATAGGGATAGGTATCTATCTGTCTGTGTATCTAGTATGTATCAGTGTTAAGAGCATTATTATAATGCCTTAGCATCTTATCCGGAGAAGACAATGCCACCCCACTCCAGGATTCTTGCCTGGAAAATCCCTTGGATGGAGGAGCCTTGTGGGCTACAGTCCATAGAGTCACTAAGAGTCGGACACGACTGAGTGACTTGCCTTTCCCTTTTCGCTTTCATACGTTGAAGAAGGAAGTGGCAACCCACTCCAGTGTTCTTGCCTGGAGAATCCCAGGGACGGAGGAGCCTGGTGGGCTGCTGTCTATGGGGTCACACGGAGTCAGACACGACTGAAGCAACTTAGCAACAGCAGCATCTTATCAAGGCTGACGTATTAGCAGAAAGTAAATTTTATGGTTTTGTGGCAAGATAATAAAACATAATGTCTTTTATTATCTATACTGTAAATGTACAGATGTGGAAGTTAGACCATCAAGAAGGCTGAGTGCCAAAGAACTGTTGCTTTTGAATTATAGTGCTGGAGAAGACTCAAGAGTCCCTTGGACTGCAAGGAGATCAAACCAGTCAATCCTAAAGGAAATCAACCGTGAATATTCATTGGAAGGACTGATGCTAAAGCTGAAGCTCCAATAGTTTGACCACCTGATGCAAAGAACTGACTCATTCAAAAAGATCCTGATGCTGGGAAAGATGGAAGGCAGGAGGAGAAGGGGAGGACAGAGGATGAGATGGTTGGATGGCATCACCAATTCAATGGACATGAGTTTGCACAAACTCTGGAAGATGGTGAAGGACAGGGAGGCCTGTCATGCAGCCCATGGGTGGCAAAGAATCAGACACAACTGAGCAACTGAACAACAACAACAAATGCTATAAACAGGGTTACATCTTTCTTTTAAAAACAACAGCAGCAAAACCTCTAAGACTATTATTTTTTAATTATTATGAGCATGGGACCACATTTTACTTGGAGTAAGCTTCTCCTGTCCCTATGGTTTCCGTGAGCTTTCCACCTGAATTCTTCACCACCCCGCCCTCACGTCTCCAGTGGCTCGTTGGTAGCTCTGCAGAGGCAGGAAGACAAGAGTACAAGCCTCCTGATCTTATCATGACCAGAGGGGTAGATTCACTCTGGCACACAGGGAGAAAGGCTGACTCAGTGACAGGGTGAAAAGAACCTCATGCCTAGCAAGGAAAAACTAAACTATGCCCTTCATATGTGGATTTTTTTTTCCCCAAAAGATACTCTGACCTCTGTTGCTACTGACTAGTAAAGCACTGCTGCTGCTGTTAAGTCGCTTCAGTCGTGTCCGACTCTGTGTGACCCCAGAGACAGCAGCCCACCAGGCTCCCCCATCCCTGGGATTCTCCAGGCAAGAATATTGGAGTGGGTTGCCATTTCCTTCTCCAATGCATGAAAGTGAAAAGTGAAAGGGAAGTCGTTCAGTTGTGTCCGACTCTTCGGGACCCCGTGGACTGAAGCCCACCAGGCTCCTCCGTCCATGGGATTTTCCAGGCAAGGGTCCTGGAGTGGGGTGCCATCGCCTTCTCTGAGTAAAGCACTAATAAAGCACTAGTAAATGCTGAAGCTGAAGCTCCAGTACTTTGGCCACCTGATGTGAAGAGCTGACTCGTTGCAAAAGACCCTGATGCTGGGAAGGGTTGAAGGCAGGAGGAGAAGGGGGAGACAGAGGGTGAGATGGTTGGATGGCATCACCAACGCCATGGACGTGAGTCTGAGAAAACTCAGGGAGATTGATGATGGACAGAGAAGCCTGGCGTGCTGCAGTCCATGGGGTCGCAAAGAGTCGAACAGAACCGCCACAGTAAAGCACGCAAAAATTGAACGGGCACAAAAGATAATTAGTTGCCACTCCTTTTAAGCAGTCCTTGTAACATTTACCTTTGGTCTTTCTCTTTTGAATATTGACAAGTTAGATAAAATCTCCCTCTGTTTGTTTGGTTGGTTGGTTGGTTGGTTTCTGAGAGGTAATTTGACTGTTTTTCTTATTTCTCCACCAGGATCCAAATCATCCCTTATTTCAGAGATGCTTCTTTGTGCAAACAACGGATATAAAGAGAGTCCCCCGTTCCCACCCCCAGGCTCTGAATCATTAAACAAAGGACAAAAAATTACTCTCGCTCTTCTTATCAATGGTTGGATTGTTATGAGTGAAACTCATAAAGGAAGAGGAAGAGGGCGCCAACCTAGAACAAGCTGGACTCTGGAGGTGGGAGATGTGTTAGTGGAAACCTGCAGTGAAGAGCCTCCTCTAGAAACACAAGCAGCGAACTTCAGCGGAGCCCACGCCCGGTCTCTGACTTCTCCACCCCCTTCTTGAGGATCCTGTCCATGCGAGGAATGGGGGGCGTGGCAGGGGGAACTTTGAAAAATGAAATCTCTGAGACAGCTTGCTTTTTCTTGCTGGCCAAAAATTTCAATCATTTCCCCACCAAAAGGGCCACAGAACTTGCGTGATCCTCATCCTTTCGCTTCTCTTTCAAACATCCAGGTGGGACTTTTAGAGAACTGTGAAACTGCAGTTTCTAAATCAGTTTCAGGTCCCTTCAAACCAAAAAGCGTAGACTGCACACAGCCCGGAGCCAGGCACGGAGAACCAGTGAGGAGCCAACGCCGGGCCCCGCGCCCTCCGCCGGGGCTTCTGACCCTCTTTCCCACGTGACAGTGTCACTCCTCCTTCCGCATGCGGTTTCGGGGGCTCCCAGCTCCCCTGGGAAGACTTCATACGCTTGCCCAACCCTGACGGTGAGGTGCTCCCCCTAAGGCCCCCACAACATCTCAGGCAAACTCTTCAGTTCAGTTCAGTTCAGTCGCTCAGTCGTGTCTGACTCTTTGGGACCCCATGAACTGCAGCACACCAGGCCTCCCTGTCCATCACCAACTCCCAGAGTCCACTCAAACCCATGTCCATTGAGTCGGTGATGCCATCCAATCATCTCATCCTCTGTCGTCCCCTTCTCCTCCCGCCTTCAATCTTTCCCAGCATCAGGGTCTTTTCCAATGAGTCGGCTCTTCACATCAGGTGGCCAGAGTACTGGAGTTGCAGCTTCAGCATCAGTCCTTCCAATGAATATTCAGGTCTGATTTCCTTTATCATTGGCTGGTTGGATCTCCTTGCAGTCCACGGGACTCTCAAGAGTCTTCTCCAGCACCACAGTTCAATAGCATCAGTTCTTCGGCATTCAGCAAACTCTTAGTTTAGCACTATCTACATCTCTTATCTGGTTGATGACGGGAATATTTCTTACCCTGTGACCTTCTCAAGAGCAGGCAATATTTTTTGCTATCCCTATCTTTAGCACCTAGGATAAGATCCTATACATAACACATGTTCAGTAAAATGTCTTGAAAAAATAAACTCATGGATGGATCTAACTGGGGAAATAACCCTAAGGTAACAATTGCTTATTGCTGTTGTTCAGGTGCTAAGATGCATCTGACTTTTGCGACCCATGGTCTGTAACCCGCCAGGCTCCTCTGTCCAGGGGATTTCTCAGGCAAGAATACTGGAGTGGGTTGCCATTTCCTCCTCCAGGGGATCTTTCCCGGATCAGTGATTGAACCCACATCTCCTGCACTGGCAGGAGGATTCTTCACCACTGAGCCACCTAGGAAGCTATAAGGTAATAATCACTGTGGTATAAGTAGACCCTAAAAAGCATCAAAAGGCAGATTTTCTAAAAGATGTTCTAAAGAGAGATGACCAAAGTGGATACAAGTAAGGGGAAAAAAAAAAACTATATAAACTAGACATTCACAATGAGGCATAAGGACTTCCCTAGTGGTTCAGTGGTGAAGAATCCGCCTGCAATGCAGGAGCTGCAGAAGACATGGGTTCAGTCCCTCCACTGATAAGATCCCCTGGAGGAGGGCATGGCAACCCACTCCAGTATTCTTGCCTGGAGAATCCCATGGATAGAGGAGCCTGGCGAGCTACAGTTCATAAGGATGCAGAGAGTCAGATACCACTGAAGTGACTTGGCACACACACGCACATGAGGCATAAAAGCAGATGTTAACATGTTAACATCATGTGAGGCTAGAAGGGATGAAAAGTATTAGACAGAAAAGAAATAACCTGGATTCTAATACTGACAGTAGAGAATCCTAATGGCTCTTTGGGCTGTCTGTGTTTATATACTTCAGTTCAGTTCAGTTCAGTTTAGTCACTCAGCTGTGTCCAACTATTTGCAACCCATGAATCGCAGCATGCCAGGCCTCCCTGTCCATCACCAACTCCCGGAGTTCACTCAAACTCAGGTCCATTAAATCAGTGATGCCATCCAGCCATCTCATCCTCTGTTGTCCCCTTTTCCTCCGGTCCCCAATCCCTCCCAGTATCAGAGTCTTTTCAGTGAGTCAACTCTTCGCATGAGGTGGCTGAAGTATTGGAGTTTCAGCATTAGCATCAGTCCTTCCAAAGAACACCCAGGACTGCTCTCCTTCAGAATGGACTGGTTGGATCTCCTTGCAGTCCAAGGGACTCTCAAGAGTCTTCTCCAACACCACAGTTCAAAAGCATCAATTCTTTGGCACTCAGCTTTCTTCACAGTCCAACTCTAGCATCCATACATGACCAGTGGAAAAACCATAGCCTTGACTAGACGGACCTTAGTTGGCAAAGTAATGTCTCTGCTTTTGAATATGCTATCTAGGTTGGTCATAACCTTTCTTCCAAGGAGTAAGCGTCTTTTAATTTCATGGCTGCAGTCACCATCTGCAGTGATTTTGGAGCCCCCCCCAAAAAGTCTGACACTGTTTCCCCATCTATTTTCCATGAAGTGATGGGACCAGATGCCATGATCTTCGTTTTCTGAATGTTGAGCTTTAAACCAGCTTTTTCACTCTCCTCTTTTACTCTCATCAAGAGGCTTTTTAGTTCCTCTTCACTTTCTGCCATAAGGGTGGTGTCATCTGCATATCTGAGGTGATTGATATTTCTCCCAGCAATCTTGATTCCAGCTTGTGTTTCTTTCAGCCCAGCGTTTCTCATGATGTACTCTGCATAGAAGTTAAATAAGCAGGGTGACAATATACAGCCTTGACGTACTCCTTTTCCTATTTGGAACCAGTCTGTTGTTCCATGTCCAGTTCTAACTGTTGCTTCCTGACCTGCATACAGGTTTCTCAAGAGGCAGGTCAGGTGGTAGCAAATAAAAGGCTCTTTATTTGCAGCCCAGCCAAGTTAATACATAAAATTAACCATCATACAGGGTGTCCAGTGCTGAGAGAGAGCTAAATAAGAGGGGGACGGGAGGAAGGAGGGAAGTCACAGTAGCTCAGCCCCGCCTAGGTTTGTATTCCTCCAGACAGGATCCTCAGACCACAGGCATTGCAAGCTCTATATGGAAATGCAGATCACTAGGGCCCACCCAGGAATCAGTGAATCAGAGCCCCTGGGTTAGGACTCAGGCATGTTTCAGACAAATTCCTGGGTTATATTTGTTAATAAATATAAGTACTGGAAGTATATTATAAATCTTATAAAATATACTGTATATCTATTATACATCATAGAATTAACATTTACATATAAATGTGATATACACCTATTATGTAAATATTATATAACATTTTTATTAGGAATCATATATATTGGTGTGAGACCCAGAGCCAGTTGTCACATTAGATCTTTGGTTCTCTTTGTATCTTTGCTCCAATTCTGCACCTGGTACAGCAGAGGAAGTTGAAAACGTCATTATTGACCACCTGATCCCAGAGCTAGAATCGTCAAAGTGTCCAAAACATGACTGTCATAAAGCGACACATGTGGGTCCTTCTGGAAGGAGGCTGATGAGAGACAACTCAGGCAGAAGGTGGCATTTGGGCAGGGCCTTGAGAGACCCTCATAGCTCGGTTGGTAAAGAATCCGCCTGCAATGCAGGAGACCCCGGTTCGATTCCCGGGTTGGGAAGATCCCCTGGAGAAGAGATAGGCTACCCACTCCAGTATTCTTGGGCTTCCCTGGTGGCTCAGCTGGTAAAGAATCTGCCTGCAAAAAAAAAAAAAAGAATCTGCCTGCAATGCGAGAGACCTGGTTTCAATCCCTGGGTTGGAAAGATTCCCTGGAGAAGGGAAAGGCTACCCACTCTAGTATTCTGGCCTGGAGAATCCCATGGGCTGTATAGCCCATGGGGTTACAAAGAGTCAGACATGCCTGAGGAACTCTCACTTGAGAGACTAGTGGGATGTCGTAGCAGAGGGGTCGCTGCGGGAGAGAGGAGAAGAAAGACACACGCAGTTCATGGGGACAGACGGACAGACGGAACTCACTGTGGTGTGGTGACGAGGGTGGGACGACCTCGGGGATCAGGAAGAGAGGCTTTTCAAATGTCATTCTCTTTGTGTGCAAACCACAGAGGCTCCTAGATGGCTAAGTTATTTGTCTCAGTTTAGAGCCTTTTTTTCTCCTTACTGTGATTTTTTTTTAAATTGATTTTGGAATGTTTCACTTTTTGATGTATTACACTTTATATTTTGTATGTGCTTATTGTTAACTTCCCTGGTGGCTCAGACGGTAAAGCGTCTGTCTACAATGCAGGAGACCTGGGTTCGATCCCTGGGTTCGATCCCTGGGTTCGATCCCTGGGTCGGGAAGATCTGCTGGAGAAGGAAATGGCAATCCACTCCAGTGCTATTGCCTGGAAAATCCCACGGACTGAGGAGCCTGCTAGGTTACAGTCCATGGGGTCGCAAAGAGTTGGACACAACTGAGCGACTTCACTCACTTATTGTTAACATGGGCTCCCCAAGTGGCAGTAGTGGCAAAGAACCCGCCTGCAATGCAGGAGACGTTAAGAGACACAGGTTCGATCCCTGAATTGGGAAGATCCCCTGGAGGAGGGCATGGCAACGCACTCCAGTATTCTTGCCCGGAGACTCCCACAGAGAGAAGAGCCTGGCAGGTCACAAAGAGTCAGACAGAACTGCAGCAACTGAGCACACACATATGTATCAGATTAGAGTCTCCAATTTTTATTCTTTCTATAATACCAGCTGTCACAACAAGAGGGCGAATTGAAATGCGCGTCGGAGTGAACGTGGTTCCCCAGCAGTGGCACCTTGACCTGAGCCCGAGGTGCTTGGGCCAGGTTCCGAGAGTTTTAGCCCCGGTCCGTGTATAAACCCACGGAGGACTGAGACCCAGGGACTGGAACGCTTCCTCTCAGCTGGCAGCCTGGTGTGGCTCATCCATCCCGGATCCCTGGGCCGTGAGAGCCGCCCCAGGCCCCGTCTCGCTGGGTGCTGGGGGGCAGTGTGAAAGCGGAAGCCCTGCAGGTGGCTGGGACGCCCCAGAAGCCAAACTTCTGCGCCTGTGGGCGGCCAGCCCTCCCCTTCCGCTAGGATGAGGCCATCAGGGGCGTGTGCAAAGAGGCCGCACGACTCGGCCACAGGAGGGCAGGTGTGTGGGAGGGCACCCTGCTCACTTCATCTGGGTTCTGGGTGTGCTCCCCTTTCCTCTTTGAACGTGGAAAAGCAGCCATCACGCCTGCACATGGGCACAGCCCTTGTCCTCCCTCTGGACACAGGCAGGTCCTCGCCCTCGTCTGTCCCCGCACACTCCTCGCTTGAATGGACACCGCGTGCCCAGTGCAACCCCAGCCCCGGGGGCTTCCTTACATCTGGGGTCCATAGTCCACTGCCCACAGCTCTCAGATTTCCAAATTCAATGATCTCATCTCCTGATTATTAGGGCTTCCCAGGTGTCGCCGTGGTAAAGAATCGGCCTGCCAATGCTGGGGGACTTGGGAGACTCGAGTTCAATCCCTGGATGGGGAAAATCCCCAGGAGGAGGAAACGGCAACCCACTCCAGTATTCTTGCCTGGAGAATCTCATGGACACAGGAGCCTGGTGGGCTACAGTCCATGGGGTCACAGAGTCAGACATAACTGAGCCACTGAGCACGCACCAAATTATCAGCATTTAAAAAAGAAAGATTCTTCCTCAGCCAGTTTCTCTTGCAAATCAGCCTCCCTTTCTTAGAAGTGGCTCTTAGGCATTTTAGATTGAGATAAAGGTTGTTTTTTAAAACTCATGCGTGTTGAGTTTAAGAAAGAACACTGTCAATAGTAGAGCGAAAAACAAGTAATCTAAGCCAAGCGTGCGAGACCTCTGCTGTTTCATGATCATAGGCACTGAAATGAGGAGAAAAACAAGAGATCTTAAAAGATGTTTCATTATCAACATTAACAGTTTCAATAATTGCAAATTAAGCCCTCCCTCCCCTTATTTTTCAGCACTTGAAGGACACCCTCATTCCAGGGGAGCTGCTTATTCACCAACTGTGTGCAGGCTCTGGGCTGGCCACGGAGGAAAAGGTCAATTTCACCCGGGCATGTGGGATCTGGTTGGGAGATTAGATAACACTGAAGTAACCATGTCAGGCCATGTCTGCCCTGCTCTCTGCCGATCCTTCTGGATCCAGCCCATCACCTCCTCTGTGACAAAGTCCTCAGCCTCTCCAGGTCTCTCCCTGCCTGGGCCTGGCATTCTCAGCCCCCCTGGCCACTTTGGGGAGCCCAAGCCTTCACTTGACGATTGCTTGCCCTGTGTGGGCTGCGTCTGTCCCCGAGCTGGGTGGCAATCTCTGGTGGGGGGGGGGGGACAGAGATCTATGTCTCTTCCGCGTTCTCCTCGGCAACGAGCAAATGGAAAAAGCTCGCTAAACAGCCAAGGGATAAAGCAACAGTGCTCAGACTTCACAAGGTGCCACTCCCCGAGTCTCAGAGAGGACGACGACCAGGAAGTCATCAAAGCCAGTAATTGTCATCAGTTATGAGCTGGAGGTTCCAAAGACCAAGATCAGTAGATTATCTGTTTTCACATCAAAACCAATCATAACCAGCCTTGCATGTGTGCTGAACTAATTTCCGATAAACAAATAAACAAAAAAAGCATCCCGATGACTCATCTCGGGGCACCCAGACTATCCTGGGAGCGATGCAGGAAGGAGACGTAAGGGGCATTTGAAATCTTTGTGATTCTCCATGAAACTTTCCAGTGAATATAATTATGACAAGGTCAGATCTCTAATGCTTACTGTTTTAAAGATGTTATCTTTTAAATTTAAGTAATCTGTTTTATTTTTGGCTATGCTGTGTCCTTTGTTGCTGCGTGGGCTGTTCTCTAGGGGGGTGGGCTTCTCGCTTCGGTGGCTTCCCTTGCGGAAGAGCACAGGCTGTGGTAGTTGTGGCACAAGGGCTTAGCTGCTCCTCGGCACGTGGGATCTTCCCTGACGGGGATGAAACCTGCATCTCCTGCACTGGCAGTTGGATTCTGCACCACAGAGCCACCATGAAGTCCTCTAAGGCTTATCTTTGCTCGTTATTTGTTCTATGCTCTGATGCTGACAACATTCTTTCCTTAACTCAACACGTGTGTTGTTTTTTTTTTTTTAATCAACTTTTATCTCAATTTAAAGCACCAGAGAGCCATGCCTACGTTTATGAGTTAAAGTGAGTCATGGACATGAGGTGTTAGTAGTAGCTCATTATACCTGCTGGAAATGGATTTCAGATTCTACCAGTCTTTCACGTAAGCAGCTGTTAAACTCCACCAATGTCTGAGTGGCAAATGCTTCAATTCCTTATCATTTAAAAATTTTGAGCAGTAGTGGCTTCACTGAGATATGGGTAGTGGAATAAGATATTTTAGTTTGCTGAAATGAATCAATTATGGAGATTTTTTTCCTACCTACTAGTAAAGCAGTGGTAAATGTTACTGCTGCTGCTGCGGCTGCTGCTAAGTCGCGTCAGTCGTGTCTGACTCTATGCGACCCCATAGATGGCAGCTCACCAGGCTCCCCCATCCCTGGGATTCTCCAGGCAAGAACACTGGAGTGGGTTGCCATTTCCTTCTCCAATGCATGAAAGTGAAAAGTGAAAGTCAAGTCGCTCAGTCGTGTCCGACTCTTCGAGATCCCATGGACTGCAGCCTATCAGGCTCCTCCGCCCATGGGATTTTCCAGGCAAGAGGACTGGAGTGGGATGCCATTGCCTTCTCCGGTAAATGCTACTAGTAAATGTTAAAGCTGAAGCTCCAATACTTTGGCCACCTGATGCAAAAAGCCAACTTATTGGAAAAGACCCTGATGTCAGGAAAGACTGAAGGCAAAAGGAGAAGAGGGTGACAGAGGATGAGATAGTTACATGGCATCGTCGACATAAATTTGAGCAAACTCGGGGAGGTAATAAAGGATTGGTGTGCTGCAGACCATGCAGTAGCAAAGAGTCGGACACAACTTAGGGACTGAACAACAACAGTGGAAGTTTTTAAGCTGCAGAAACTTGTCTCTGTGCTCAGAAGCATTCAGGTTCTTATTTGCATTATGGTGTAGGTGGCCCTGAAGACCTTGTGACCCCACACCACGCGTTTCTGAACCACCATCAGCTGCTGAAAAGTGGCCACATGGACATTTGAAACGCCACCTCATCCCCACAGGTGCTTTATTTTTTTTTTTCATTATTTATTTATTTATTTATTTATTTTTTAAATTTTAAAATCTTTAATTCTTACATGCATTCTCAAACATGAACCCCCCTCCCACCTCCCTCCCCATAACATCTTTCTGGGTCATCCCCATGCACCAGCCCCAAGCATGCTGCATCCTGCGTCAGACATAGACTGGCGACTCAATTCACATGATAGTATACATGTTAGAATGTCATTCTCCCAAATCATCCCACCCTCTCCCTCTCCCTCTGAGTCCAAAAGTCCGTTATACACATCTGTGTCTCTTTCCCTGTCTTGCATACAGGGTCGTCATTGCCATCTTCCTAAATTCCATATATATGTGTTAGTATACTGTATTGGTGTTTTTCTTTCTGGCTTACTTCACTCTGTATAATCGGCTCCAGTTTCATCCATCTCAACAGAACCCCACAGGTGCTTTATACTTGTTAAGTGCAAGGAGTTTTGAATTAGAATATAAACATCTCAATTCAGAAAGCTTGACATTCATAACAGTCCTGCAAATTAGTCTCATGGTCTGAAGGAAAAGCGTTAGGAGTTAATGTGAGAGGTTTTCTTATGCAGCCAAAAGCCAATCTGAACGTCTATATCTCATATTCTCAATGACTGGGCTTTTTTGAGAATGACAAAGCAATGAATGGAGTATCTAATTTGAGAAAGCTATTGTCTAAATATCTGGTTTTGTTGTCTTGGTTGCTAAATCGTGTCTCTTTGCGACTACATGAACTGTAGCCCACCAGGCTCCTCTGTCTATATGATTCTCCAGGCAAGAACACTGCAGTGGGTTATCATTTCCTTCTCCAGAGGATCTTTCTGAGCCAGGGATTGAACCTGAGTCTCCCTCATTGCAGGTGGTTCTTTACCATCTGAGCTCTATTTAAATATCTGGGCAGATCACTTTTTCTAGGGACAGCAACTATGTTCTGTCACAATCAGCAAGTCCAGGACACCCCAAACTATTACAGGTAGCCAAGAGATCGGCCTGCTGAGGGACTTCCAGATCGATTCTTTCCTTTCCCCGTTGGCCAGGCCATCGGCTAGCAGATTTGCTTGTGAAGAGACGCCAGCTTTGAACTGAAATCCGCACCCATGCCCATGATGAGGCATGCATCTGGGATCCTGCCATGAACCGGTGCCTGTGCAATGCTGCCCCTGGATTCTCGGTCACTGCCAGCCTCCTCTGTATTCCTCGGAAAAAAATAACACCACCTACTCTAGTCTTTGTTCGTTAGACCTATTTTCCAAACCTGTCATCACCTCTGAAACTCTTCCCAATGTTTTGTTTCCTGCCTCAGCAGGTTGTGAAACCATAAAGACAGTGTTTTCCTGATCCTTCTTGCAATTCTCATGCAGAACTGGGCACATTTTCTGGTTTTGACTGCAGTTACATTGTAAATCCTAAATTCCAGTTTACTTCTGCTGGTCTCAGTGGGGTGTACAGGGCTGGAGATAAGAAATCAGATCCATTGACATTTTTTTTTTAACACCTTTGCCTGTTGTAAAAACCATATATTCTTTGAAATACTTGTTTGTTTGTTTATTTATTTATTTATTTATTTTTAACAGACTCAGATTCCAAACAAGCTGAGTAAGTTTCTCTAAAATATACAAGTATTTCAGAAAATTTAGAGATGCTTTTCACCTGCCTGCAGGGAAAAGCTAATTCTTTAGTTATTGTAACTCAGTTTATCTCCAGGCACTGATCAGAGCACAGTTGAGTCCAGGAGTCTCTCAACAGACTCACCTCATTTCTGGTGCCAAGTTCTTCCTGCAGACTTCAAGCCACAACATGATTTCAGGTGACAGTTTATTCCCAAGTTTTACAGAGTATTAAATGTCCTGTTGTTACTGAGATTTAAAAGAACTAGAGCTCACACATGATACAGGAGAGAAGAGACATTTAGCTGTTTATTTACACACCAATTTGTTGAATACCATTTGTTGCCCAGCGCCTGTCTGCAGCTGTGAGCGACACCAAAGAGGAAGGAAAAATGAGAAGACGGATGTCTTTATAGTTTATACCAGTTTCTAAGGGTTCCTGGTGTAACACAAGAATAATCCTACCACTTATGAATTTTTAAGTGATTGATATCTGGAAAGAAATTAGGACTGTGCCCAGCATGTAAGCAAACATTCAGGAAGCTACCATTGATATAATTGTTATCTCTCTCCTTCATTAAGATACTTGTCAAACTCTTTTTAAAACTGTAAGTGAAGATATTACCTATTTGGCAGGGGGTGCAGGCTCGATCCCCGGTCAGGGAACTAAGATCCCACATGCCACATGGCCAAAAAAATGTTTTTTAATTTTAATAAAAGTTAAAAAATAATACAACAAACACACAAAAGAAGATATTACCTATTTGCACATCAAAAGCCTATTTTATAAATAGTATAAAATATATGATAATATATGAATATATAACATATTATTTATATATCTATTAATATTTTATTAATAATTACAGTGTGTGTAATTGTATGTTTATAACACCTTATTACATTTTTATTTCTTGTATTTGGTGTTATATCATAATAGTATAATTACATTATATAATTATATTAATATTTTGGATATAAAATATAAGTGCTATAAATTCCATTTAGCATAATGAGAGTTTTAAAGAGTCGTATCCTCCGGTAGGGATATAATCATGAGCCACGTATGGAACATTTTTTGGAGTTGGGGGCTGGACCCTGTGGCATATGGGATCTTATTTCCCGCACCAGGCGTTACCCCTGCAATGAGCGTATGGAGTTTTAAGCACTGGACCGCCAGACAGGTCCCGTGGAATTTTAAATTTTCTAATAGCTACACTGAGAAAACAAAAAGAAACAGGTAGACTTAATTTTAACAGCACATTTTATTTAATCCCAATAACCAAAACAGCATAATTTCGACATGCAGGCAATACAAAACTTTTTCAATGAGATATTTTACTTTTCCACACTAAGTCTCCAAAACCCAGGGCATTTTCCTCTCACAGTGCATCTCAGCACAGATAAGCGACATTTCAGAGACTCAGGAAGAGCCGTGTGTAGCAAGCATACTGGACCCAGTGGTTCTAGCTGACTAATTATAGCTGATAATAATAATTACACAAACCGTTATGTTCTTTGTATTTATTGTCCTGGTTGCCAGGAAACCCAGAGCCAAATCTGGTGCTCAATTATAGAGATTTTCTCATCCAGGGTGCCTCTAAAATTTATTTCTCTCCATCCTAAATGGATTTGAATCTCTCTGTTTTGTGTGTCCTTTTAGAGGAGTTAATTTAATATTAACACAACCAGACGGATAACTACCTCTTATTGTTAATAATAATGATAATTTATCACTCACGTTGTGCCAGGCAGGGGGCCATGAAATTTAGATGTGTCGTGGGGTAAAACAATGCTCCCACTGAGACCACAACCCAGGTCTGGTTCTAAAGCCTTCATTCTTGATCGTGTAACTCTCCTGGTGCCTACAGGGATGACTACGGCACCCTGTGCGGTGAACCGTGTATACACTTCATCTTCGATGCTCAGAAGACACCTGTGGAGCAGTTAAGTCGCTCCCATCGTACAGGTGAGGATCCAGGCTCAAAAGCGAGGTGCCCGAATGCAGGTCCAGCTAATAAATCTCAGAAGCAGCATATGACCTCAGGCTCTAAGTCCATTCACTTCCCAACTGCTCTCTGTTCTACCTCAAGCGTGTCAAACCATAATTTTTAAGGGATCCAGTCCCTTCTGGAGATCAACACATCACAAAGCGATTCACACAAAAGCTATATTCTGAGCTCCTCTCCTGAGCCACAGCCACTGTCTCTCTCCCCAGCCCCAAGGCCTGGGATTCACAAACTGGGACAGACGAAATCTCTGACCTTTTGAAGTTTGTCATGGAAGAAATTCTGCTGCTGCTGCTAAGTCACTTCAGTCGTGTCCGACTCTGTGCGACCCCATAGACGGTGGCCCACCAGGCTCCCCCGTCCCTGGGATTCTCTAAGCAAGAACACTGGAGTGGGTTGCCATTTCCTTCTCCAACGTATAAAGTGAAAAGTGAAAGTGAAGTCGCTCAGTCGTGTCTGACTCTTAGCAACCCCATGGACTGCAGCCTAGCAGGCTCCTCCATCCACGGGATTTTCCAGGCAAGAGGACTGGAGCGGGGTGCCATTGCCTTCTCCAGGAAGAAATTCTAAGTGAAAACAATGTCACTAAATTATAAATTCTCTACTGAATTTTGCATGGCAAGCACTAAGCAAATATTTGCAAATAAACACATCTAGCTAAGGCTGAATGAGTAAAATAAGAAAATACAGTTCAAAGCACTTGAAACTCTGAGTGGATGCATGCATGGGTCACCACTGACAGCCACCCACCAGCTCTCCTAAAATGCCCTGGACACCCTCCTCAGTCTTAAAGTGTATCCAAAGGGCAAAATGCCCATAAGAGGAGACAGCCCACACTGTCTCAGCATAAGCGGATACTCAGCGCCATCAGCTAAATTGCTTCGGTGGCTTGTAGGGTTCACAGGATGAGAACTCACAGCTGCTTTCTTTAACATCTGGCAGGGGCTTGTAAATGCGTTTCATCAACTTGGACACATACAGGCCATTAGCAAACAAACCAGCATAAGATACTCTGGTTTTGTTTGGTGCCTCTGTTTTCACTTTCTCCCTAACATCGGGCCTGACTCTACACAGGCTTTGCTAGGAAATGAGTGTGTGAGGCTTGGTGCCACTTAAAATCATTACACTTTTCTGAAGGCAGCATCTTTCAGCCCAGGTTTTAATGCTCTCCTCCTGTGGCCACATAAGCAGGCACTCAGAGGAATGATTTACTAAAGCTCATGACTCACGAATCGATGAGGTGTTGCTGGCATGCCATTGCCCTATTCTCTGTTGTTCGGAGATTACATCTAATTCTATAAATACCCCAGTCTTAAGCCTAAACTTTACATCACTAGTCCCAAACCTTTTTGGCACCAGGAACTGGTTTCATGGAAGACATTTTTCAAAAAACCAGTGGGGGGTGAGGGTGGCTGGGAGGGAACGGTGGCTTCAGGATAATTCAAGCACAGTGTATCTACTCTTCACTTTGTTCTTGCTGTTCATTTGCTAAGTCATGTCTGACTCTTTGAGACCCCATGAACTGCAGCATGCCAGGCTTCCCTGCCCTTCATTATCACTCAGAGTTATCTCTCAGACTCATGTCCATTGAGCCAGTGATGCTATCCAACCATCTCATCCTCTGTTGTCCCCTTCTTCTCCCACCTTAATCTTTCCCAGCATCAGGGTCTTTTCCAATGAGTCAGCTCTTTGCATCGGGTGGCCAAAGCATTGGAGTTTCAGCTTCAACATCAGTCCTTCCAATGAATATTCAGGACTGATTTCCTTTAGGAAATCCTTTAGGACTGGTTGGGTCTCCTTGCAGTCCAAGGGACTCTCAAGAGTCTGCTCCAGCACCACAGTTTGAAAGCATCAATTCTTCGGTGCTCAGCCTTCTTTATGATCCAATGCACTTTATTTCTAATCTAATGCCACCTCTGGTCTATCAGGAGGTACCAGTCCGCCACCCGGAAGTTGGCGATTCCTGTTTTAAATGACGTGGCAGTTTTCATGCTAAAGTGTCCTTAGGTATCCCTCCAACGCCAATGATTTTGAAGGCATTCATCCCATGAGACTTTGGCATGAATAAGTCATGGTTTTCATGGGATGGTTACATGCTTTCTGTTCGCCTAAGTAACAGTAGTTGCTCTTTAGGCCGTTTGGGCTGTAAGGAACAGAAGCCATCTGTAATCAATTTAGTATCATCAGGACACAAGAGGCCTGCACCTGGACCCTGCCGCGGAAGGCAGGTCTGTGAGCTGACACACGGCTTCCCCTGGCGTTGCCTTCTCCTGCCCTCCCTTAGCTCGTCCCTCCCAGCCAGTTCTCTGAGCTGGGGTGTGAAGGTGTGTGTGGGGTTTCCACCAGGTTTTCTTTCTTTTTCTTCTTTTTTGAGATGTATTTTCTGTGGATCGGTTTTAAAGTCTTTATTGAGTTTGTTACAGTATTGCTTCTGTTCTATGTTTTGGTTGTTTGGCCACAAGGCACGCGGGACTCCTGCTCCTCAAGCAGGGGTTGAACCTGCACCCCCTGCACTGCCTTAACCGCTGGATGGCCAGGGACGATCTAGGTTCTATTTCTTGATATGAGGCCTAATCAGGCTGGGTTCCTTCTATGCAGATGAATTGAACTAAACTCTTAGGATCCTGTGCAGTGCAATCATTTGTCTTCCAATAAACAATTTTGCATAAAGAACTCTATACTGCTACTGCTAAGTCACTTTAGTCCTGTCCGACTCTGTGCGACCCCCTCCAGTCATACTGCCAGGAGGCCTGGAGAACCAGGCTCGGGGCCTGGGGGGAGAAAGTGCTGCAGAACAGGTTGGCCCAGGCTGCTGTGGACAGAGCTCCACCGCTAGGCAGCAGACCCCATGGCTTGCCAGCCCCTTCCACCAGTCCCTGAGCCGCCCCCTGACTCCCCCAACACAACGCTGCTCCGTGAAGCTTCCCCGCCACCTTGCCCCCCGGACCTCAGGCTGGCGTGGCTGCAATTGACGAGTGCAGTAGAGGACACGGTCATGGGGCCAGTGTCTGCCATTTTCAGCTTCTGTAGTGAGAAACCACGTGCGTGCGTGCTAAGTCACTTCAGTTGTGTCTGACTTGTGCGACTCCACGGACTGTAGCCTGCCAGGCTCCCCTGTCCCTGGGATTTCCCAGGCAAGAACACTGGAGTGGGCTGCCATTTCCTCCTCCAGGGGGTCTTCCCGTGCCAGGGACGGAACGCACGTCTCTTCTGTTCCCTGTGTTGGCAGGCGGGTTCTTTACCACTAGTGCCACCTGGGAAGCCACACAGAGACTCAAAAGGCAGGAGTCAGACACTGGGTGGCTAACAACACCTTATTACATCCACTGTGTGTCTTCTGCCACATCTGCGAGGCACTCCATTTGGGGGCACACCCTAATTCAAACAACTCCAGGAAAATTGGTCCTGGTGACAGATACATGGGCTTCCCAGGTGACGCTAGTCGTAAAGAACCTGCCTGCCAATGCAGGAGACGTAAGAGATGCGGGTTCAATCCCTGGGTCAGGAAGATCCCCTGGAGGAGGGCACAGCAACGCACTTTAGTATTCTTGCCTAGGGAATCCGATCATGGACAGAGGAGCCTGGTGGGCTACAGTCCATGGGGTCGAGCAGAGTCAGACACTATTGAAGTGACTCAGCGACAGATACATGGAATGACTTAGAAGATGTTTTAGGAGATGCTTTGGTGCTAAAGGAGGTCAGATACAAGTCACCAGGCAGGGGGCTCAGAGCATGGAAGCAGGGGTGTCCTGAAATCAGGCTGCACGGCAAGATGAACACCTCTTACCAGATTTAAGGGAGAAATAAGTGTAAGAGACAACTTTTTGGCGGGGGGCGGGGGGGGGGCACGGCAGGGAAGAGGTTGGAGGGGATTATGTTACTTTGAAAAAATTTATAGGTTTGTAATGTCTGTGTTTTTCCAGCTTCTAGTCTATTTGAAATCTGGGCTGTTTGCTACAGAAAACAAAAAAAATTCTATGCAGGGGCCACTGTCATTATAAAATTCTGTTATTATTTGCACACATCTTGTATTTGAATGAAAAGGTTTCTAGCTTATCAGCTTCTGAGTAAATTTCAGTTTTGTTTTGTTTTACTCGAAACTATGCTTTTCTTGAAGTATGCAAGCCAGGTTCAATCAAATCATATCAAAAATATTGTATCTGGCTTTTCTCGACAATGTGTCTGAGTGACAGGAGCAAGCCTTTTACGCCCGAGCTGCACAGCTCTGCAGAGCCTGACCAAGGAACAGAGGCCGGGGCCTGAGGATAGAAGGGTCAGAAATGGGAAATGGGGAACAAAGCTACAGTCATGAAGATTCTAACCTATAAGTTTGGAGGCCAAGGAAATATTATAGGAGCTAAATATTAATAGGAACTAAAACTGCAGCCAAAAGAAGGGGCTAAAAATTAAGCTCCAGTAAGGACCAAGCAACCACAGGCTAAGCCCCAAACCGAGTGGATGTGCACGGAAACTTCTTTCTCCTCTGGGCTTCACAAGCACTCCCGGTGGCTTGACTGTGATGCCGGGTGAAACAAATACCCTACACTGGGGTTAAAAACGTGACTTTTTCTCTCTCAATCCCTAACCTCTAGCCATCGTGGTTAACTCTACAGATCACAGGAGGCGTCCTCTGGGCTCAACAGAATTAAGCATGAATTCTTACTTACTAGTTGGCATCCTAGACATGAGCCAATTCTTAGGAAAGACTGAAAAGAAGGTTAATACAGTCTTCTGGCCATTTTCCAGTCCTGAAGTTGTAAAATCAACACAGCTGAACGTGAAAACAAGAGCTCCCATTCTTTTACATGCTACCATCTCTGGGCACTAACCTTTGATATTTCAGACTTGGCTGGAAATTAGTTAATTGTGAGGCCTACTCACATTACTTGGAACAAGAACGTGTTTTGGAAATAATGTCTGAAAATACCTTTAGGGTAGCACATGGAATTGTCAGGTTATTAAGATGTGTTTATCGTGCATTTAATGAGTGGCAGTTTGATGTGAATCTGACCCTGTGTTATTCTCACTCCAGAAAAACAGACTCCTAGTATTCAGTCATGATAATGGAGGGAGATGGTGGTGGCTGAATGGGTATTTGGAAACTATCACATAAGTTAAAGGGCATGTTTAAGCTCAAGCTTTAATATACCTATGTGTCCCAATAAAAGTTTGAATCTGGACTGTTAGAAGAACACAGCATCTCTGGGTGCAGACAAAGATTTAATATACATGTATGATTGGCTACTGGCCTCCCAGGAGGCTTAGTGGTAAAGATTCAGCCTGCCAGTGCAGGAGACGTGGGTTCAATCCCTCGGTTGAGAAGATCCCCTGGAGGAAGAAATGACAACTCACTCTAGCATTCTTGCCTGGAAAATCCCGTGAACAGAGAAGCCTGATGGGCTACAGCCCATGGGGTCGCCAACAGTCGGACACAACTGAGCAACTAGCCACGCACACACATGAACTGGCTATCACACGCATGACTGGCCGCCACAGGCACGATCAGCTCTTCCGACTTAGCATTCAAAGTGGGTTCTGAACACAAATAAGGCCAGGATCATGGGTAACACCACCGAAGTCAACTTTTCGTTGCCCAGTGAAAGTGTTAGTCGCTCAGTCACTCTTATCGACCCTATGGACTGTACCCCCCAGGCTCCTCTGTCCATGGGGTTGTCCAGGCAAGAGTACTGGAATGGGTTGCCATTCCCTTCTCCAGGGGATCTTCCCGACCCAGGAATCGAACCCAGGTCTCCTGCATTGAAGGCAGACCCTTTACCATCTGAGCCACCAGGGAAACCCTCTATATTGCCAGTAGCATTTTCAGACGGAAATGACAGGTATCCCTTCCGGACAAGGCAGAGATGCGATGTGGGCTGTTTATTACAGCACATGCTCTCACTGATACAGAAATCACACGGAAGCAGGTGGTAAGACCAAATGAAGCCTACACTGTTTACCAGGTTGTTTACTAATTATGTTGCCTTGTTCTACAGGTGTTCAGTGAGAGGCTGTATTTGGAACATAAAATAGAAATTCTTACCTGAGTGAGTAGATTCAGTTACTTCAAGGGGAAGAAAGATTAGGGCCTTACCTTTAACAGTACCTAAAAATAAACGACTTCAAAACTTAGAAATCTTGAGTTACAAATTACATACATATGTTGCTTTCAGATAGCAAAGAATTTTCTCAGTTTAACGTTAAAATTTATAAATCATATAATGCCATTATAAAACCAAAGCAGAAATAGCTGGGAAAAATATTAACCCCATCATGACAAAATATCAATATCCATACTTCATGAGCGGCTTCACCAAGTATCTAAGAAAAATGTGTGTTTCTAACAGATACATTGACAAGTGCTCGCTCACTCGGTCATGTCTGACTCTTTGGGACCCACAGACTGTGGCCTGCCAGGTTCTGTCCATGGAATTTCGCAGGCAAGAATATTGGAGTGGGTTGCTACTGCCTAACTCCAAGGGCTCTTCCTGACCCAGGGATTGAACCCGTGTCTCTTGCATCTCTAGCACTGGCAGGTATATTCTTTGCCACCTCGAAGGCACGTTGACAAGAGATAGGTACAAAAGATACACAAAGCCATAAAAAGCTCACAAAAAACAGTTGCAAACATCTTTGATAAGCCATTTTACTCTCTGGTCAGAAAATTAAAAAAAAAAACCCCAAACAACTGCTTTACAATGTTGGGGAAGCCACAGCAAAATAAGCACTCCCCTTTTACAAAGCTGGTAAAAGCAAACGTTGATAAAGTCTTTCTGGATGGACATTCATAACACATACTCAGTAACACAATATTCACTTTTGATCTTGTAATTCCAGTTCTAGGAATTTATATTGAAGACACAAAAAATGTACCCCATGATGTGCACACAAACGTTATTTATGAAACTGAAAAATTGATACAAACATCTATCAGTCAAGAATAGCAAATTACAGGACATCCATGACATGAAATACTATGGGGTCATTAAAATCCAGGCATGGAAATTATATTTAATGACATAGAAAATGCTTCATGAAGTAATGTCAAGTTAAGAAGTCCTATCCTGTACAGAGGTATATTTTGTGTGTGTGTATGGTGTGCTCAGTTTCATCCGTCTCTTTGCAACCCCGTGGACTGTAGCCCGCCGGGCTCCTCTGTTCGTGGGATTTTCCAGACAAGAATACTGGAGTGGGTTGCCATGCCCTCCTCCAGGGAATCTTCTCGATCCAGGGATGGAACTGGTGTCTCCTGTCTGCTGCATGCCGCCTGGGAAGCCACATTTTGCATATATGTGTGTGTATGTATATACATACCTGTGTGTATACACATGGCATCACCTGACAGAGGGGATCTCACCCTCTACTTTATTCCCCAGCTTCCTGGACAGAATCTCTTTCCTCTCCCCGTGGGTCACACCTTCCCAGCCTCCTTTGCTGGCTCCTTGGCATCCCCTAGCCGGCAAATGTTGGAGTGCTACAGGTCTGCCCTCAGATGCATCTTTGTTTACACCCACTTTCCAGATGATTCCATCCACTTGCATGGGTTTAAACAGCATCTCTGCACTGATATAGTATCCAAATACATGTCTCCACACCTGGGCGCCTATCAGACTCACGCCTGTCAACATGTCCATAAGAGCATCTTCACTTGGCTCTTTGACAAACTTCACATGCCCAAAACGGAAGCCTTGATTTCAACGGCATCCTTAAAGAAAAATTAGACACAACGAAACCAGTGAAAGCTTGCTCTACCTGTAATCTCTTCTTTCGGGGGAAACAGCAACTCTATTCTTCCAGTCTTTTGAGCCAAAAGATTGACATTCACTGTTAACACTGTTGTTTTCCTCAACCCCCACTTCCAAGCTTTAAGCAAAATCTCCCAGTTCTGCCTGGAGGATAAAATCCATCACTGAACTACTTCTCACCGCCTCCACTGCTACCACTCTGGTGCCAGCACCTCGAAGCAAGATCATCTCTGCTGGGCTCCCCTTGGGTCCTTCCAACTCCACACAACAAGATCACTCCTCTCCTCAAAACCCTCAGCTCTTCCCATCTCGCTTGGAGGGAGATCCAAGTCCCACGATGGCCTGGACCACCGGCCAGGGTCTGGGCCCCGCCCATGCTCTCCGACCATGCCTCCCACACTCTCCCGCCTGCTCAGCACACTCCAGCCACTCCAGCCTCCTTGTCAGGCCTCCAACAGCCACACACAGTCCTGCCCCAGGGGCTCGGTCCTGTCTGTTCCCTCATTGCAACACTCCCCGGTATCTTCGAGGCTTGCTCCAGTCTGCCCAAATGCAGCCTTCTCAGTGAGGTTTTACCTGACTTCCTGATATCTAATAGCAACACCTTATGCCTCTTACCCTGCTTCGAGTTTCTGGGCAGCAAAAATCTCTCCCTGTCATACTGCATATTTACTTGCCGTCTGTTTACGGGCTTCTTTCATCCACTGGAGTATGTTCCATGAGGTCAGAGACACTATATTTCCTGAAACAGTGCCTGGCGTATAAAAGGAGCAGTCCAATATTCCTTGCATACATTTTAAAAAGGTTTCAAGCAGGGGAGGGGGGAAATAAAAATAAATAAATAAATAAATAAAAAGGTTTCAAGTGGTAAAAAGAACCCTTACCTGAAAAAAAAAAAAGGGTTATTACAAATCAATGTAAAACAAATGAGTTTCTCATCATTGCTTGAAAGTGAAAGTGAAGTTGCTCGGTCATGTCCAACTCTTCACTACCCCATGGACTGTAGCCTACCAGGCTCCTCAGTTCATGGAATTTTCCAGGCAAGAGTACTGGAGTGGGTTGCCATTTCCTTCTCCAGGGGACCTCCTCAACCCGGGGATCGAACCCGGGTCTCCCACATTGCAGGCAGATGCTTTACCATCTGAGCCACCAGGAAAGCCCCACCCTCACTTAAAAACCAAACAAAAGTTTTGCTGTTCAGTCGCTGAGTCGTGTCTGACTCTTTGCAACCCCATGGACTGCAGCCTGCCAGGCTTCCCTATCCTTTGCTGTCTCCCGGAGTTTGCTCAAGCTCATGTCCATTGAGTCAGTGATGCCATCCAGCCATCTTATCCTTGGTCGCCCTCTTCTCCAGTCTTCCATCTTTCCCAGCATCAGCAAGAGCAGTACATCTTTCCCTTTCAAGTTAAATTTCCAACAGTGAAAGGTCCCCAGGAAGTCACAGTGAACAGAGCTGCGGAAAACATGTCAAAGATTCCTGACAGAGTTAAATACATGCAGCCACAAGGAATGGAGCTACTGTCGGCTGAATGTCTCAAAAGTTCAAGGAATTTGCCTTCAAAGTTTTGTTTTGGACAAAGAAGCCTCTGAGCTCACATTCTTTTCTATGGGGGATAATGATGTTTTGCAAGAAGGGAAACTCATTTAGAAGCAGAATCAATGCAGGGCTTCTTGGGGACGGAGAGACATTGGTGGCAAAAGAGTCTGAGCACCCAGGGAGCTGCTGTGGGGAAAGTCAGGCACATACTGAGCCCGCCGAGGATAAGGACATTGTCTCACTTAACCTGTTTCTTATCCTGACGGTCAACCCTCGGAACCGTCAGGCCTGAGGACAGTGGCGACACCACGCAGCCCCAGGCAGCAGGTATCACTTGAGCTGATTTCTCTTTAATTTCGTAAGCCTATACTGTCGGGAAGATCCCCTGGAGAATAGCGACCCACTCCAGTCTTCTCACCTGGGAAAATCCCATGGACAGAGGAGCCTGGTGGGCTACAGTCCATGGGGTTGCAAGAGTCAGACATGACTGACGGACTAGCTATACTATCAAAAAGGCTGGGCAACATTGAAAGGCTTAATAGCAAGTATACTTAAGAGTCTGGGCTTTCTGTTTTCCTGAGGGTTTCTTTTTTCTCCTGCTTAATGGCTCAGATGGTAAACTGTCAGCCTGCAATATGGGAGACCTGGGTTCGATCCCTGGATTGGGAAGATCCCCTGGAGAAGGAAATGGCAACCCACTCCAGTACCCTTGCCTGGAAAGTCCCATGGACGGAGGAGCCTGGTAGGCTATAGTCTGTGGGGTCGCAAAGAGTCAGACATGACTGAGCGACTTTCCTAATAAAGTATTTAATGTATTGTTATACTATTTTTTTCCTTCTGGTTTGTCCTATAAGATGTCTCCCTTTTTTGTAAAACATCAGAGTCAGGCAGGACACCAGCAATCAGACCTGTCCCTGTTCCTAACTATTCCCAGGGAGAAATGATACCCAGGAAGGGAGTAAATGCCTTGTCTAATGACACAAATCTGACCAAGGTCAGGACTGGGACTAGAAGCCAGGTTCACTGGTGTGACATCTCCAGTTCTTCATCCAGTAACTTCAGCAGGGCTGTCATTCAAAACACAGCAAACCAACAACAACAAAAATCCACATAGAAAACTAATTGAAAATGTATGGCTGACTCTTAATTACGATCTGAAAACTACACTCGTCCCCTTCATACATATTTATTGCTGCCTATTATGTGCCAGGCAAACTGCTGACATGAGAATGAATAATGAGGAAGGCAAATATAGTCCTCGTTCCAAGGAGCTTGCGGTTGAGTGAGGAAGACAGACAATTAAACATGCAGTTAGAACGAGGTCCAACAGTGTTCCTGTAAGGCAAGCACGGGGCACAACGGGAGCAAGACAGAGTCACTGCAACAGTGTGTGCAAACGAAAGGATACAGTGTTGTAAACCAGCTATACTCCAGCAAAAATTGGGGAAAGCAATCCAGATAGCATGCGTGGGGTCAACAATTGTGATGGGAGGTACCCAGACTTCGGGGCTCATCAGTGAAGACAGATGTCAAACTCTCATGCTGTATTCCTGAAACGTACATAACAGAAATGTGCATGTGTGAGAGAGGAAAAGAGAGAGCAGCGTGTGTGTGTGTGTGTGTGTGTGTGTGTGTGTGTAAGGGCAGCAGGCGAAGGAAAAACCTTACTCCAAGCAGACACTGCTTTCCTCTGTCTGCTGTGTCTCCATCCTTCCTGTCTCCTGAGCTAGGACACGGCCCATCACCCTTGACCTCTCCGGCTCCTTCACGTCTCATACCCGATCACACATCCCTTTCCAGCCCTCTGATGCTTATGATCCTCGAGGCTGCCTCCCCTCCCCATTCCTAGCACCCTCCTGTCCAGCTCACCCCAACTCCTGGTGGAGTCTCACAGCATTTCTGCCTGGATTCAGCCTTGCCCTCTTCAGTTCTCTTCCTCTGCAGATTGACCTGCCTAAAAAGCAACTCTGACCATGTGAGTCCTCTGCTGAAAACCTGTGAAAGTCTGTGGCTCCCCATGGGCTAAGTGAAACTGAAAGTCAATTAGTCGTGTCTGACTCTTTGCAACCCCATGGACTATACAGTCCATGGAATTCTCCAGGCCAGAATACTAGAATGGGTAGCCTTTCCCTTCTCCAGGGGATCTTCCCAACCCAGGGATCAAATCCAGGTCTCCCACATTGCAGGTGGATTCTTTCCCAGCTGAGCCACAAGGGAAGCCCCCATGGGCTAAGGGTAAAGTTCAAGTTCACCAACAGGACCCCAAAGCCTCTATGAGTTGGCCCAGCCTGCATTTCCAATGTCTTCCCTTGCCTCCGCAGTCCATGAAAAAGTGAAAGTGAAGTCGCTCCGTCGTGTCTGACTCTGTGACCTCATGGACTATAGCCTACCAGACTCCTCTATCCATGGAATTTTCCTGGCAAGAATACTGGAGTGGGTTGACATTTTCTTCTCCAGAGGATCTTCCTGACCCAGGGATCGACCTGGGTCTCCTGCATTTCAGTCAGACGCTTTACCGTCTGAGCCACCAGGGGAGTGAGTCACAGTCCACGGGGTCACGAAGAGTCAGACACACTGAGCAACTGGACAGCCCTTGCCTCTGCCTCTCCCCCACTGTACATGCCCCAGCTAGCTCCTGCTTCCCGGGAGTGCAGCAGGCTCTCTAAGGCATCTTGATGTCCTGCAGGTGTCTCTGTGCCTGTCACCCCGCTGCACGCCCTTCCCCCTTGCTGAGGCGCCTCTCCTCTGACGCCCTTCAGGCATTCTCTCATAGGAGACCTTCCCCAGCGCTCCTCCGCACACCCCTTGAGTGACCGAAGCCTCTCCAAGTGCACATGGTGCCCTGAATGTGCGCCCTCCCAGGCTACGTGGCTTCAGTCGTGTCTGACTGCGTGTGACCCTATAGACTATATCCCGCCAGGCTCCTTTGTCCGTGGGATTCTCCAGGCAAGAACACTGGAGTGGGTTGCCATGCCCTCCTCCAGGGGATCTTCCCGACCCGTGTCTCTTATCTCTCCTGCATTGGCAGGTAGTATATCACTAGAGCCACCTGGGAAGATCCATGGGACCTTGGGCACCTCCTAAAAGTTACATACATACTCCATGTTAAATTATAAGCATTTGCCTATGGCTCTGTTCCCCTTCCCAGCAGGTGACAAGGATTGCTTCACTCGTCTTTGCAAGCTTAGCACCTTGCACAGTCCTAATCCATAACAAGACGTCAATGCATGCTTGTTTAATGAAAGAGCAGTCATTGCAGAACTTACATTGGGTAATTCTCAACCCAGCAATTGAAAGTGGATTATTATATGTGGAAATAAAATAACGAGGTTCTGCTTTCCCACCAAAGTGGACTCCCCAAAAAGAATAATTGAGCTGAGCTTCCTGAAAAAAAAAAAAAATTAAAATCCCTAGTGGCTCAGAGGTTAAAGCGTCTGCCTAGAATTCGGAAGACCTGGGTTTGATTCCTGGGTCAGGAAGATCCCCTGGAAAAGGAAATGGCAACCCACTCCAGTACTCTTGCTTGGAGAATCCCATGGAGAGAGGAGCCTGGTGGGCTATAGTCCACCGGGTCGCAAAGAGTCGGGCACGACTGAGCGACTTCACTTTCACTTTCACCTTCCTGAAAATTCCTGGTTTGGGTTTTGACAGATAACACTAATATCTAAACATCCCTGCATTTTCAAAATACAATGGTCCACACTGTTTGGTTCCTAAAGAAATATAAAATCATTACATCTTCTGGTGACTTATTTTAAGTGTTACAAAATACCACAGCAGTAATCCTGAGTCATAGGGCTAGTTTGTTTCTAGAATAGTCTGGGGTAAACATACTGGGAGTAGACCAGCACCTGGGCAGGGTTCTGTGGATGGCATGGCCTGGTGAGGTCACCATTCAAAATAGCAGATTACCACAATGGCATGCTTTTACCTTCAAATACCTATGCTCCTTTCTCCTGAAAGATTGGCCTATCTTCAAAATTAGTTACTATTTTGCAGACACAGATGGGAGATTTAAGGAGGTGTTTGGATGGAGAGAAGCCTCAGGAGTGTTGGGATAGAAAAGAGAGGTGAGCCAGATTTTATCAACGATTACCACCTATGGATAATCTACCTGCCTGCAGGCAAGCTCAGTTGTACCTGACTCTCTGCAACCCCATGGCCTGTAGCCCGACAGGCTCCTCTTGTCCATGGAACTTTCCATTCAAGAATACTGGAGTGGGTGGCCATTTCCTCCTCCAGGGGATCTTCCCAACCCAGGGATCAAACACCATGTCTCTTGCATCTCCTGCATGGGCAGGCAGGTTCTTTACCACTGGCGCCACCTATAAATGAAAACGGACTGTACTTCTCTAATTGCTTATAATCCTAACTCTGAACTTCAAATTACAAACTACTGTGACAAAGTCTGTGGAGTCTTTCTTTCCTTTTCTTTCTTTCTTTCTTTCTTTCTTTTTTTTTTTTTTGAGGGTAGGGAAAGGAAAGGAAGCATTTTGTCATGAAAACCACCAGCCCATCCCTACAAATGCAAACATATATCCCACTTCTCTTAATATAGCACACGGGCTTTAGTTTTAGCACAGAGAGTGTTGGGAGGATTTTCTTTCCCAGTTGTGTTTATTTATAATACGGGTGTGGAGTAAAATATCAGATCACAACAGGTTATATACTTCCATGCAAGCCTTTCCTTTCTGCCCAGAGCTATTTCTACATTCCTTCCTAACCTCAAATGTAAAAAGTGTATCTTGTCAAATTGTGATAAATTGTTGCCTGCGTGGTGAAGAACTTGCTAACTAGAAGTAACTCCAGTCTTCCCAAAGTACATCCTTTATGTAACAGAGTGAAACTACTCTTTGTACATGTGCAGCCTTGAAAAAAATAAAAGGGAGGGGGCTCAGCAAAACAGCTGGATTATTCCCTCAAAGGCTTGAACATTCATTTAGAAACATTTTAAAATGAAATTTTGCTCTTAAAAAAAAAAGAAATGGTATAGTTTGATGCAGAAGTCATCTAAAAATAGGCGTTTGGTAAAAAAAGCTTTCTGCCGGTAACACTAGGGCTGTGTGTTTCTGTGTTTGTGTAGACTTGCCTGTGTGCTGCACTGCATGGGCAAAAAAAATTTTTTAATTAAAAAAAAAAAGGCCTTTGGTAAAGCTCTTCCACAAAACCTAAAATCTTAATGTGTGTTGAAATGCTTTCCAGAACTTATACACATAGTAAATCATCATTTTGTTTCATAAATCTGAAACTTCAGAAAGTATGCAAAATGTAATCAAAATGAATCTGACCTTTTATGTCTAGAATAAAAGCATTTAAAAATATTTTGTGAAACCATAATATGTATTTTCTTGCACTTCCTGATTATCTTGTGCTTTGGATCTAACTCTGATTTCTGGATTTTCCCTTGCTGTTTTCTTCCTACCTCCCTAGAGTCTTTCTTTGTGGTGGGATGGTCCTTTTATTTTAAGGAAAGGAGGTAAAATGTGTCTCTTAGATTTAACTCTTCACTTTCGCAATCTGGAAAACATAAATAAACTGCACTTATTTATCCTCAAACTATTAGGCAATAACTATTCAACCCATTAAGGTAAAAGACTGGGAATAATATGAAATTTTAACAGGCCTGGATTCCTAACAAGTAAGAAGGTAAATGAAACTTTGAGGTAGTTTCAACACGTGACATTGAACCCTCTCTCTTACTGACTAGGAAAAAAAAAAATTGGTGATGGAAGCCAGTCGGTTTCTACCCAATACTCTGTAATGACCTCTATGGGAAACGAATCTAAAAAAGAGGGGATGTATGTATAACTGATTGACTGCTGTACAACAGGAACTAACACAACATTGTAAATCACTTATCCTACATTAAAAATTAAAATGAAACAAAAAAGAAGTGGGTTCATTAAGACATGAACGAAAATTATAATTTCCTATTACTTGATCTATGGGCTTTTCTGGTGGCTCAGACGGTAAAAAATTTGCCTACAATGCAGGAGACCTGGATTTGATCCCTGAGTTGGAAGATCCTGTGGAGGAGGGCATGGAAACCCACTCCAGTATTCTTGCCTGGAGAATCCCCATGGACAGAGGAGCCTGGCGGTCTATAGTCCATGTGGTCAATAACATTTGCGTCTTAGAAATACTGACACACTTTGTTGCCTTCTCCATAGATACTGATCAGTATGTTGATCCAGGTATAAGAAATCTTTCACCTACTTTGTAGGTTCTACAAAGTAAGACATGGTTTGAATATAGACCACTTCAGTTCAGTTCAGTCACTCAGTCATGTCTCTTTGCGACCCCATGAATCACAGCACACCAGGCCTCCCTGTCCATCACCAACTCCCAGAGTTCACTCAAACTCATGTCCATCGAGTTGGTGATGCCATCCAGCCATCTCATCCTCTGTCGTCCCCTTCTCCTCCTGCCCCCAATCCCTCCCAGCATCACAGTCTTTTCCAATGAGTCAACTCTTCACATGAAGTGGCCAAAGTATTGGAGTTTCAGCTTTAGCATCATTTCTTCTAAAGAAATCCCAGGGCTGATCTCCTTTAGAATGGACTGGTTTCATCTCCTTGCAGTCCAAGGGACTCTCAAGAGTCTTCTCCAACAACACAGTTCAAAAGCATCAATTTTTCAGTGCTCAGCTTTCTTCACAGTCCAACTCTCGCATCCATACATGACTACTGGAAAAACCATAGCCTTGACTCGACAGACCTTTGTTGGCAAAGTAATGTCTCTGCTTTAGAATATGCTATCTAGGTTGGTCATAACTTTTCTTCCAAGGAGTAAGCGTCTTTTAATTTCATGGCTGCAGTCACCATCTGCAGTGATTTTGGAGCCCCCCCAAAATAAAGTCTGACTCTGTTTCCACTGTTTCCCCATCTATTTGCCATGAAGTGATGGGACCGGATGCCATGATCTTAGTTTTCTGAATGATGAGCTTTAAGCCAATTTTTTCACTCTCCTCTTTCACTTTCATCAAGAGGCTTTTTAGTTCCTCTTCACTTTCTGCCATAAGGGTGGTGTCATCTGCATATCTGAGGTTATTGATATTTCTCCTGGCAGTCTTGATTCCAGCTTGTGCTTCTTCCAGCCCAGTGTTTCTCATGATGTACTCTGCACAGAAGTTAAATAAGCAGGGTGACAATATACAGCCTTGACATACCCCTTTTCCTATTTGGAACCAGTCTGTTGTTCCATGTCCAGTTCTAACTGTTGCTTCCTGACCTGCATTTAGGTTTCTCAAGAGGCAGGTCAGGTGGTCTGGTATTCCCATCTCTTTCAGAATTTTCCACAGTTTATTGTGATCCACACAGTCAAAGGCTTTGGCATAGTCAATAAAGCAGAAATAGATGTTTCTCTGGAACTCTCTTGCTTTTTCCATGATCCAGTGGATGTTGGCAATTTGATCTCTGGCTCCTCTGCCTTTTCTAAAACCAGCTTGAACATCTGGAAGTTCATGGTTCACATATTGCTGAAGCCTGCCTTGGAAGATTTTGAGCATTACTTTACTAGCGTGTGAGATGAGTGCAATTGTGCGGTAGTTTGAGCATTGTTTGGCATTGCCTTTCTTTGGGATTGGAATGAAAGCTTTCCTTTTCCAGTCCTGTGCCCCTGCCAAGTTTTCCAAATTTGCTGGCATATTGAGTGCAGCACTTTCACAGCATCATCTTTCAGGATTTGAAATAGCTCAATTGGAATTCCGTCACCTCCACTACTTTGTTCATAGTGATGCTTTTTAAGGCCCATTTGACTTCATATTTCAGGATGTCTGGCTCTAGGTGAGTGATCACACCATCATGATTATCTTGGTCGTGAAGATCTTTTTTGTACAGTTCTTCCGTGTATTCTTGCCACCCCTTCTTAATATCTTCTGCTTCTGTTAGGTCCATACCATTTCTGTCCTTCATTGTACCCATCTTTGCATGAAATGTTCCCTTGGTATCTCTAATTTTCTTGAAGAGATCTCTAGTCTTTCCTATTCTATTGTTTTCCTCTATTTCTTTGCACTGATCGCTGAGGAAGGCTTTCTTATCTCTCCTTGCTATTCTTTGGAACTCTGCATTCAGAGGCTTATATCTTTCCTTTTCTCCTTTGCTTTTCGCTTCTCTTCTTTTCACAGCTATTTGTAAGGCCTCCACAGACAGCCATTTTACTTTTTTGCATTTCTTTTCCATGGAGATGATCTTGATCCCTGTCTCCTGTACAATGTCATGAACCTCCGTCCATAGTTCATCAGGCACTCTATCTATCAGATCTAGTCCCTTAAATCTATTTCTCACTTCCACTGTATAATCATAAGTGATTTGATTTGAATATACACCAGCCAAATAAAATTCTTCCTTTGCTTTGGGAAATGTATTTCTGAGACATCTGATAGTACATATAATTTTAATAATTGCTCATACGCATACTTAAGGTGACAGAAAGTTCTGATATTCAAAACATACTGATAGTTATATTGACCCAAACAGGCAAAGCGGTCAATAACAAATAGTTCATGGCAGTAATGCCTCAAATCTCTCTAATCAGGAGAACAGAAGCAGTTCCCCAGTGACAGTTTTTTATGCAACAAAGAGAATTATGTCTTCAATTCTCTTACCAAAATGGGGGGAGGCCAACTCATTGTCAAATATATTTTAAAAAGCCATTTTTATTTATGAGCAAAACCTTCCCTTTAATAACACAGGGGGGAAATGTGTCCAAATAGAGGCATTAAAACAAAAATCTACAAAGAAACAGGAGTGAGCACACATTGGGAGAAAATCTTGACAATATTACCCTCAAAAAGTCACATGGAAGAGTGCTCTAGTGAAGAGAAAAGCAGTACAAAATGATATCTCAGTAAGCAATGCCCGTGGGCAACAGCGCAAGGTGTGATGACAGAAGAAAGATCGAACAGCATGCGAGGGTGTTAGGGGAGCAGAACAAAGCAAGCACTCATACACGGCCTCAAAGAAAGCAAATGGGAGACTTTCTAAAGAAACAGGAAAAGGAAAAACAAGCTCTTATAATTTGTTACCCCTTCTAATTCTAATGAAAATGTCTTTCTGCAGACACTTCATTTTTAAAAAAAGTCTTTCTGTAGAGAAGAGGTGTATCTGAAGCAGAGCTGGAAGATGAGAAGGAAGATGAGGAAATAAATTATGACTGGGGAAAAAAGACTTAGTAAAGATGGGGTGGCCTCTGACTTGACTCCTCACAAAGCCTCTTTTAAATGGCTGGGGACAACGTGATGCTAATTAATACAACATGACAAATAATTACAGATATATCAGATTCCAAAACCAAACTAGCACGAAGCGAAACAAAAGTCAGGGTCAATACCGACCCAGCAAACTGACCGTATCTTAGGTGGATGTCCTTTCTCAACTTCAAGAGCCGATTATAAAGCAACCAGGGGCTTTCCTGGTGGTCCAGTGGTTATAAAGCTGCCTTGCAATGCAGGGGACACATGTTCAATCCACGGTTGGGGAAGATCCTACATGCCACGGACCAAGCGCCACAACTACTGAAGCTGCTAAGCTCCAGAGCTCGGGCACCACAAAGAAGAGGAGCCCCTGCGGGCGGCGACTAGAGAAAGCCCATGCACAGCAGTCAAGACCCGGCACAGCCAAAGATAAAGAAATAATGTATCTTTAAAAACTAACATATTTAAAAAATAAGGAAAGTTGGTGAATCGCTTCAGCATCGGCTCAGTCCGTTCTTTTCTACATAGCTCACATTTCTCGAATAACGTAACGTGATGAACCACCTATGTACTCGGTGACACAGTGGAGGATGTGGAGAGCTAGAGTCAGGGCAGCTTGCACACAGGACAGCTGAGCTACTAGTTTAAAATGAACGGGCTTTTAACAACCGTTTGCAGAATTAATAGAAACAGGGCCTCTTGATTAAGGGATACTCTTGATTAAGGGATTCGTAATAATGAACCGGGGCTTTGTCTTCCTTCCCTGGACCATACACGGTAGGGTCTTCTCTAAGATGTCCCATTTTCTTGGGTTGCTGAGGGACTTGGGAAGTCCTGAAGCACCAGGAGATGCTGGATCTGGGAACAGGGGCGCTGGCTGCAGAAGTCTGGAGGACTGTCATCTAGAGCAGGGAGGGAGTGCTGACCAGCCCAGCATAAGCGATTGTCATTGAAATCACTTGTTGATCACCTTTAGGAGTAGGGCGCTGCGACTGATTAAATGCCCACTTTTCTAAATCCAGTTTTGTATACTCGTTTCTGGGCTTCCCCGGTGGCTCAGTGGTAAAGAATCTACCTATTAATGAAGGAGAAACGAGTTCGACCCCTGGGTCAGGAAGATTCCCTTGACAGGGAAATGGCAACCCACGCCAGTATCCTTGCCTGGGAAATCCCATGGATAGAGGAGCCTGGCGGGCTACAGTCCATAGGGTCGCAGAAGAGTTGGGGATGACTTAGTGACTAAACAACATACTTGTTTCTACTTTCGTAAGAAAGAGGAACAAAAACTACCAGTAATCTATTCAAAAGAGAAATCTCCAAGGTCGGACCTTCTGGGAATTCAGCTCCAGTCTTCTCCATTTATCAGCACTTAAATTGACAATCTCTGATAAGGACAACTTAATGCTTGACCAGCAGTATAAATTGTTACTTTCAGTCTTTTCTTTATGCAACCACAAAAGCACACAATGTTTTTGTTCTTGTTGCTTACTTCGCAGATCTATATAATCCATTTTTTTAAATTAAAAGACCTCTTAGTGATGGGCAGAAAAAATAAACTCAGTACAATGTGTAATACAACTTTTTCTTATAAAGCTATCCATACACACACACATACACACATATATATATCATATGGGTCAAATTACTAAATGGGATAGAATTTTTAGAAATTGGATTTTTTTCTGATTAATAAGCACATTAGCTAGTTTTAGAGTATTAATTTTACTGTACTTATATCAATTTGAAAGTGAAAGTAAAAGGGTTATTCACTCAAGTCATGCCCAACTCTTTGCAACACCATGGACTGTAGTCCACCACACTCCTCTGTCCATGGAATTCTCCAGGCAAGAATATTGGCATGGGTTACCATTTCCTTCTCCAGGGGATTATCTCACCTGTAGTTCTACATAACATGAAGCATATAGAGCATGTGAATACTCATAGCTAAGGGCATATAAATGCCCTTTTAACCTGCAATCAATATACCCTATGGTAAGCTACTTCTTGCCATTTAAATCAGAGTTAATAACAAAAATGTTTTTCGTGGCTTTCAAAATAGATGGGGAAAAAATAGAAACTGTGGCAGATTTTATTTTCTTGGGCTCCAAAATCACTGCAGATGGTGACCGCAGTTGTGAAATTAAAAGCTGCTTGCTCCTTGGAAGTTATGGCAAAGCTATGGCAAACCTAGACAGCATATTAAAAAGCAAAGATATTGCTTTGCTGACAAAGGTCCGTCTAGTCAAAGCTATGGTTTTTCCAGTAGTCATGTATGTTGGATGTGAGAGTTGGATCATAAAGAAGGGTAGGCGCCGAAGAATTGATGCTTTCAAAATGTGGTGCTAGAGAAGACTCTCAAGAGTCCCTTAGACAGCAAGGAGAGCAAACCAATCCATCCTAAAGGAAACCAACTCTGAATATTCATTGGAAGGAATTCATTGCTAAAGCTGAAGCTCCAATACTTTGGCCACCTGATGCAAATAGCCAACTCACTCATCAGGAAAACATGCTGAGGCTGGGAAAGATTAAGGGCAGGAGGAGAAGGGGGCAGCAGAGGATGAGATGGTTGGATGGCATCATTGACTCAACAGATGTTAGTTTGAGCAAACTCTGGAAGACGGTGAAGGACAGGGAAGCCTGGCATGCTGCAGTCCATAGAGTCACAAAGACTTGGACACGATTGAGGGACAGCAATATGTCTTTCTAGGAACACAGGTTTAGCATAAAACAAGGTAAATTTGTAGCAGGAAAATGACATGCCCACAGTAGGCATGTTAAGCAGAACTGATTATATTGGTTTTTTCTGGCTGTGAAATGTCTCTGCTCGGAAATACAGGTATTGGAGCTCTTTGTTCATCTCTTCCCACCCAGCCGGTCACAGTCTCTTCACACACCCTCAGCAAAAGGATGTAAAAACAGGGAGACATAGGCGGCTGCCCTCCTCCAAAACATCGCCTACTCTGGCCAGTTTCGAAACTGGACTTCAGGGTCTGGAGCACCAGGGCCAAGCATCAGTGCTCCTGGAAAGGGAAAAACCCACCCACTGAAAATTCCATTCCTCCACGTTCACACAGATTGTCAACCCAGCTACCCGGTTGTGTTCCGAGGCTGAGCCAGCTGCTGGGCCGAGGGACCTGACCAGCTCCCCACCTCCACCCCCGGAGGGCAGACCCCGCGCCGGCAGACCCGAGCCCAGCTTGGAGGCGGAGTGGTCCCCTACCTTGGCTCTGCGCATCCTTCCCCCGGGCGGGTCCCGGCTCCCGCCGCGCGGGCACTGGCCGCGAGGCCGCCGCCGCCGCCGCCGCCGCCCCGTGACTTTGCCGGAATGCAGGCAGCTGCCGACTTGGCCAGCATCTCGTTTTCCTATCAGAAGCATAAATCGTCCACAGCAATTGGCCAGGCGCCCGCACCAGCTCCCATCCCAGCCTTGGAATCCTCTCCCTTGCAGCCCGAGCCTGCAGCCTGAGAAGGGAATGAGCTGGGCTGGTGGAGCCACTGAGCAGAAAACCTGCGACAGGTTTGGTGGTCCTGGGGACCCCCACCTGGGGGCGCGGGCTGCAGCCCCCGCGGCTGAAAAGGCCGGGGTCTGCCGTCCCCTGCCGGCCGCTGTCGGTCGGTGTTCGCCTCTGTTTGGCTCCGAAGTGTTTTCCGGCTGAGTAGAGAGCTTCAAAGGCCCGGCTGAGAAGAAAGGTTGTTTGCGCTTCTGTGGCTTGGAGTGAAGTCTGAACTGCGTCAGAGCTATTGCCCCCGAGGCGCTTGGATCGCCCAAGGGGAGGCAGTTTCGGTGTTTCTGGAAACTCCAAGCTCTTGCAGGAAGCCAACGTTCCACATTTAAGCATGTAACATAATCTGTTTTATCTCCTATGGCTTGCCCCTCTCTCCAAATAAGCAAGACTCTGCAGAACCGGGCTCAAAAAGGAGCTTTGAGAAGAAGAAAGCCTTCGATGGCCTGAGTCCTTGCCTGCCTAGTGTTGATTGCAACAAAAGCTGACCCCTTTAAAGGCCTTTATAGATCAATAATGAAGAGAGACCAAAAAGAGAAGCTTTCATTCAATTTCATTTACTGGAGCACCAACGCACCCTCTGCTGGTTTGGGGACATCCAAGGGAAACGCAATGTGCAGTGCGTGTCCTGGAGTTTACCCTCTGCTTGGCGATGTTCATTCTAAAAACAGAAAGCAAACAGAACTCTGCACAGTTAAGCAGCAAGCTCAGTACAAGAAACTGAAATGTGCAAAGCCAGGCAGATGGCCTCTGGGCAGCACCACAGAGATAAGCAGCACCCTGGCGCCCCCACCTCCCACCCCACCCGGTCCAGGCAACACATTTCTGCTCTTTCTACCAGCACTTGGCTTGGCCTCAGTGCTGGGACTTCCAGGGTGATCACAGTTCCACAAAAGCAGTAGGTGCTCAATAAATGCTCGTTCTGAGCATTGGAGTGAATGACTATGGCAATGATAGGAAACTGGAGGGCTGGAGGGCTGAAGGGCTTGGCCCTGGCATTCGATACCCCATCCAGCCTCACCAGTTGTGTGACCCTGGGTTAGTTAACTGAACCTCTTCTTCTGTGTCAATAAAATGTGAATGATAACACATTCCTCTTAGGGTCAGGAGGAGGAGTAAATGAAATAATCCATGTACAGTGCTAGGGGCCCCCCTGGGGGGGGGGTCAGTGGTAAAGAATCTGCCTGCCAATGCAGGAGATGCTGGTTCGAACCCTGGGCCAGGAAGATCCCCTGAGAAGGAAATGGCAACCCGCTCCAGTATCCTTGCCTGGGAAATCCCATGGACAGAGGAGCCTGGTGGGCTGTAGTGTATGGGGTTGCAAAGAATTTGACACACTGAGCAACTGAGCATGCACAGGGCCTCCCATGCAACCATTTCTCCATCCAGTGTAGCTAATATCATTGTCGCCGCCACTGCTGTTGCTTCTTCCAGAAGAAGTCTGCAAGGCAGCCGTTAAAAGCAGTCACTTGGGACCCAGACACTTAGGATTCTTTCTGTTGGCATAACTTTGGGCAGGTGAGTTTCAATGTCCTGACCTGTAAGATGGTAATAATACTAATAAAAAAGGAAAAGCTGCTAATCACAGCACGATTTACTGTACTTTATTCATAGTGGTGTTTGTGCTCAGAAGAGAGCGGACAAGTCCACAGTAAATGGTAGCTGGAAGTAAAAAATTGCTCCTAAGGTAATAATGTCTGTCTCTTATTTCACTTGTCCGCTCACTTGCCCATCAGCGGATCAGTTCTTAGTGAACTGCCCGCCCATGTCTGAACCTGGTGCTTCCTTCCCAAGGAAGGCGTGACTGACGACAGCCCTTGGTTTCAGACAGAGCGGGTCTCCTGCAATGTCTGATGTGCAGTAATTTCCACAGAAGGGCCCCCAGGACTTCTCATGGGATTACTGCTAATAATTTGGCCTGGGCAGGTGGAAAGGTGTCTTGAGGATCCAAATGCAATAACCCTTTAGCTCCCATAGTTATTCAGATGGTGGGACTTGGTTTTGTATAGTAGGTCAAATAAAGCTGAATGATGTTTGCAGTAATCCCTCACTCCACGGGCGAAAGGGGAGGACTCTGGAAGGAACCGGGGTACAGAACCCCGCAGGGGGCTTGCAGTGACATATAGGGTAGCTGTTCCTTGCCCATGGAGCCTTTCCAAACTATCAACTGTCATTTAGTTGCTAAGTCATCTTCGACTCTTTTGTGACCCCATGGACAGTAGCTTGATAACCTCCTCGGTCCATGAGATTTCCCAGGCAAGAATATTGGAGTGGGTTGAAGAAGCCATTTCCTTCTTCAGGGAGTCTTCTGGACCCAGGGATCAAACCCTCATTTCCTGCTTAGCAGGTGGATTCTTTACTATTGAGTCCCCAGGGAAGCCCATGCAAATAAGTTCATTTTAAAAAAGAAAGAAAGAAAGAAAAAACGGATCACCGAAGAGTTCACAGTGTGTTTTGTGTCATCTTTTCAGAAATCCCACGTGAAACATAAGAATGAAATGTCACCAACCCCATGGGCCTCAGGAGGGAGCCATCCTGTGTGATCATTACATGAGCCTTGTCCTATTACCGCTCTCACACTTAGTCAGGACATAATTCACCCATTTCTAGGCAAAGTTTATATACTTGTCTCCCATCTTCTGCCTAAACTTGCCAGACATCAAACAAACAACTTCTTTATGAGGCTTGAACCCAAAATCAATATATCCATCCCACTCATTGAACTAGGAGGCTTCCCAGATGGTTTCAGATGGTAAAGAGTCCACTGAGTCTCAACCTAGCAGACTTCTTTTTCTCTCGCTAATGTGATACAATACATGGATTTGAAAGGCATCAAGCTAGAAGAAAGTCCTGGGAAGTATTCCAAATCTTACAGCTCATACATAAAAGTAATTTGATGGTGGCCTCCCTAAATTTTACAACAATCCTTAAAAGCTGTCTTTCATTACCAATAATAAGTTATGAACTTGAAAGTTTTAAATCTAAAAATGCTCGAGAAAGAATGAATGACTTTTCTATTCTCTCATAAAATGGGATGTTACAAAACCATTGTTAAATGGAGATTCAGTCAAAGAACAAACATGTTGGGGCAAAAGTATTACAGAGGTGGCTCAGGAATTTGTTAAATAAAATACGCTATTTTCCTGTGTGCTGTGCTCAGTCACCCAGTCATGTCCAACTCTTTGCAACCCCATGGACTGTAGCCCACCAGGCTCCTCTGTCTGTGGAATTTTTCAGGCAAGAATACTGGCGTGGGTTGCCATTGCCTCCTCCAGGGGATCTTCCTGACCCAGGGATTGAACCTATGTTCTCTGCACCTCCTGGATTGGCAGGCAGATTATCAGTGTGCCACTTGGGGTTTGTATATATTTAGTGAGAGTGGTGGGCAGAGTGGATTTTGTTTGGAGCCTTGGCCATTGAGATTTGGCTGCATAAGGTGTTGTGACCCATATGTTCTCACCTGCTGGGACACACGAGTACATCTCACTTGAATTCTCAGAAGCTTCTGTCACTGCTGACCACTCCCACCGTCAACAGAGTCTCACTCTCCTTGGTTTCTCAGCACCCCACCATTAGTGTTCTCCAGCTGACTGTTCATCCCCTCAAAAGACTTCCCTTGAGCGCTCCCTCGCACCATACACAAAAATAAACTCAAAATGGCTTAACGACTTAAACGTAAGACCTGACACCGTAAAACTCCTAGAAGAGAACACGGGGCAAACTTTCTCTGACATAGGTCACAGCGATGTTTTCTTAGGTCAGCCTCCCAAGGCAAAGGAAGCAAAAGCCAAAGTAAGCAAATAGGACCTAATTAAACTTAACAGCTTTTGCACAGCAAAGTAAACCATAAACAAAATGAAAAAGATAACCTACAGATTGGGAGAAAATACTTGCAATTTCCAAAACATACAAGCAGCTCATACAATTCAATACCAACAACAGCAACAAAGAGAAACAAAAAAAAAGACCCAATCAAAAAATGGGCAGAAGACCTAAACAGACATTTTCTCCAAAGAAGACATACAGACGGCCAATGGGCATATGAAAAGATGCTCAACATCACTAATTATTAGAGAAATACAGGTCAAAACTACAAAGAGGAACCACCTTACAGGGGTCAAAGTAGCCTTTCTCAAAAAATTCTACAAACAATAAATGCTGGAGAGGGTGTGGAGAAAAGGGAACCCTACTACACTGCTGAGGAAATGTAAATTCTCCAGCCACAATGGAGAAGAGTATTTTATTCCTATTTTTTCCCTTATAAATAAATTTTAAAGAAGGGTTTCCTTAAAAAAATAGGAATAAAATTGCTATATGACCCAGCAATCCCACTATTGCGCGTATACTGGGATAAAACTCTAATTCAAAAAGATACTTGCATCTCTATGTTCATAGCAGCACTGTTTACAACAGCCGGGATATGGAAGCAACCCAGAAGTCTATCAACAGCTGAATGGATAAAGATGTGGAAAATACCTTGTTCCATCCCAGGTCCTCTTTTCTTCTCCTGGGGTGACCTAATCCACTTCCCTTGTTTCAGTGTTATATACTCGATTCTGTATCTCTAGCCCACACCGCTTCCCTGGGCAAACATTTCCTGCAAAAAGCCAGGTAGTAAATCTTTATGGGTCTCTGGCCAACATACAGCTTCAGTCGCATCTACTCATTGTCATGAACTTGCAGCCAGTGGCCGGTAGTAAATGAACAGGCTGGGCTGTGCGCCCGTAAAATTTTGTTTAGAAAACCAGGAGGCTGCCCCATGGCCTATGGTTTGCCAAAGCTTGCCCTAGACCCAAATATCCAATTGCCTTCTGGGCGACTGCAACGGGGGACTTTCATAAGCTCCCAGAGGTAACGTGTTTCCAAGCAAGCTCATCTCATTCTTCGCTGGGTTCCTTCTCAATGAAGACATCCCTCTCTACCAAGATAGACACCCTGGCACCAGCCTTGATTTCAGCCCCCAGATCCGATCAGTCACAAAACCTTGTCCATGCTACTCTCTAGCCACCTCCCTGATCCCATGCCCTTTCTGTTTCACCAGTGTCTGCTTTCCGACTTTGCTGGTCTGTCACCTTCTTCCTTTCCGGGCTTCCTTTGAGACTGAGCTGGTAAAGAATCCACCTGCAATGCTGGAGACTCCTGGGTCGGGAAGATCCGCTGGAGAATGATAGGCTACCCACTCCAGTATTCTTGGGCTCCCTTGTGGCTCAGATGGTAAAGAATTAGCCTGCAAGGCAGGAGACCTGGTTCGATCCCTGGGTTGGGACGATCCCCTGGAGAAAGGAAGGGCTACCCACTTCAGTATTCTGGCCTGGAGAATTCCATGGACTGTAAAGTTTACGCGGTGGCAAAGAGTCAGACATCACTGAGCGACTCTTACTTTCAGTTTCCTTCCTTCTCTGCTCACCGCACGTGAGGCAGGAGGATGAGGCCACTCCTCCACTTTAAGACCCTTCAAGGGTCCCTGTCGTTCTTGCTGGGGTGTAGATGCGGTTCCGGCTCGTCTCCATCATTTCTGATTTCCAGCCTGAAGGACTTTGCATCTCTTGGATGGGACCCTTGCCTCTGAGACTTTGCCCGTTCATTTCCTCTGCTCAGAACAGGCCTCTCCTGTTTCTCACCCCTCCTGCTCATCCTCTAGAGTCGGGGTCGCTTCCCCGGGAACCGGGGTCTCGCTCCTCCCGCCGAGCGTCCTTCCCGCTGCGGGCCCGCCTCGCAGTCCGAGCCGCGGACGCGCACCGCCCCCTCCCGGTCAGGTGGGGAATCGCGGGGGGCCGGGAGGGTTTCCCCGTGTTCCCGGCGCTTCGCACCGCGCCGGCCGCCCTGCAGACCCTGCAGCGGCGAGGAGTGAAGGCCGCGGCCCGGATTAGGGCTCACTTTCTTCGAAACTCTGCCCCCTCCCAGTTCCTACCCCCCGCCTCCCAGCTCCACGCGTCCCTCGGGAACCTTTCGCGGCGCCTCCACCGCAGGGTGGGTCTGGCGGGGATGCGCAGATGGGGAGGGGGCTGGTTTCTGGGGTCCAGGCGAGCTGCTGGGGCCTCTGTTGGCGGATGGTTCACCTGCATGCAGAGATGATGGTCTCCCTGAGCCCCGGGAGGCCCGAGCCGGCCTGAGCGCCGACGGCTCTGGATTGCAGGGCGACGTGTGTGTGGGGGGCGGCTGTTGAGCCAAAGGTATCAATGAGGCTTGAATAATGTCTGGGCTGGAGGCAGGGCGCGTGGAGGCAGGGGGAGGGCCTGTCATCTCACTCACCCTTCTTGTGAGCCCACAGAAATCAATCAAAGGTGGGGTTAGGCGCCCCAGTTTAGAAATTCTGTAAGTTGAGATTCTCCCCTGGGCAAGGTTCTGTACTCTGGGAGTTCTCTAATATTATGGAAGCATCTACATCATCCTGGGTCCTCTTAAGTATATATCCAAATATGTACTGACATGTTCAAATATGTACATATATATACAGATACATACACACATGTCCAAATGTATACACACATACCCAAATATGTCCAGATATGCCCCAATACATAACACATATCCAAATACGTACACACACGTCCAAATATGTACACACGTCCAAATATATACACACATACCCAAATATGTCCAGATATGTCCAAATACATAACACATAACCAAATATGTACACACATGTCCAAATATGTACACACATGTCCAAATATGTACACGCATATCCAAATATGAGAGATTTCCCAGATGGCTCAGAGGGTAAAGAATCTGCCTGCAATGCAGAAGGCACGGAGACACAGGTTCAATTCCTGGGTGGGAAGATCCCCTGGAGAAGGAGGTAGCAATCCTCTCCACTACTTCTTGTCTGAAAAATCCCATGGACAGGGGAGCCGGGGGCTACAGTCTATGCAGTTGCAAAGAGTTGGACATGACTGAGTGACTAAGCACATGATCGCCAAATATATACATATCTGTCCAAATACATACACACATATCCAAATAATGTACATATGTCCAAATGTATGCACATATACCAAATACACATGTATCTAAACATATAGATGTATCTCTAAGTATACCAAAATATATACATATATTTAAATATATAAAATATAGACATAAACATTTTTATCTTTTGCTTTGAAATAATTATAAACGCACAAGAAGTTACAAAAATATTACTGAGAGATCCAGCGTAACCATCACCAGCCACCCAGTCTCCCCCAGAGGTAACATCTTCTTAACTCTAGTTTATTATCAATACCAGGAATTACCTGGTATTGACAGTCCACAGAAGTTGCTCAGATTTCACCAGCTTTTATGCACACTCATTTTTTTTTTCTTAAAAGATTCTAATGTTTTCGGCACGTCTTGTCTCTTCAAATACTGTGAAAAGGGACTTTTGTCATAGTTATCTTAGAGTTTTAGAGATGGAGAGGATGACCTGTTTTTTCTCTGCTTGCTTTGATTTTTGGGTGCCTCCCCTGCTGACTCAGAGTGGGTTGGTTAATTATCTGGGAGTTACTATCTTCTCTGTTGATATTTTTCGCAAGCACATAACAAGTCTAGTGAGGAGATGTCCAGTGAAGACACTTAAAAAAAACAAAACAAAACAGATAAACATGTTGGTTTCCATAAGGACAATCAATTAAGAAATACCACCTTGCTGACCACTGAATTTGTCACTCAGGTCTTGCTTAGAAAGTGCTCCTGGGTAGGTTACATTTTAACTCCCGTGCTTGCTGAGCAGCCCTGCTATCTCTTCACTAAGGCTCAAGGCTGATAAGCATCTCATTTCATGGTCCCAGAGACCAATGAACAAAAGCCAGCCAACAGGAGGAAAAGGTTGAATAAAGAAAGGACCCCCACCTTCAGATGAATGATAACATGATTCCTAGGTGATATAGCCTAATAAACTCACACTGTGAAAGCATTCTGCAAATTGGCCTCAGATGCAAAAATAAACTTGCTATGAACCCTTGCAAGACCATCCCCAGGAAAAAGAAATGCAAAAAGGCAAAATGGTTGTCTGAGGAAGCCTTACAAATAGCTGTGAATAGAAGAGAAGCAAAAGGCAAAGGAGAAAAGGAAAGATATACCCATTTGAATGCACAGTTTCAAAGAATAGCAAGGAGAGGAAAACTTAGATCTTAGCATGATCTTAGTTTTCTGAATGTTGAGTAGTTTTAAGCTAATTTTTTACTTTCCTCTTCACTTTCATTAAGAGACTCTTAATGCAATAGAAATGGAGGAAAACAACAGAATGGGAAAGACTAGAGATGTCTTCAAGAAAATTAGAGATTCCAAGGGAACATTTCATGCAAAGATGGGCACAATAAAGGACAGAAATGGTATGGACCTAACAGAAGCAGAAGATATTAAGAAGAGGTGGCAAGAATACACAGAAAAACTGTACAAAAAAGATCTTCATGACCCAGATAATCACAATGGTGTGATCACTCACCTAGAGCCAGACATCCTGGAATGCAAAGTCAAGTGGACCTTAGGAAGCATCACTACAAACAAAGCTAGTGGATGTGATGGAATTCCAGTTGAGCTATTTCAAATCCTGAAAGATGATGCTGTGAAAGCGCTGCACTCAATATGCCAGCACGTTTGGAAAACTCAGCAGTGGCACAGGACTGGAAAAGATCAGTTTTCATTCCAGTCCCTAAGAAAGGCAATGCTAAAGAATGCTCAAACTACCGCACAATTGCACTCATCGTACATGCTAGCAAAGTAATGCTCAACATTCTCCAAGCAAGGCTTCAACGGTACATGAACTGTGAACTTCCAGATGTTCAAGCTGAATTTAGAAAAGGCAAAGGAACCAGAGATCAAATTGCCAACATCCGCTGGATCATGGAAAAAGCAAGAGAGTTCCAGAAAAACATCTATTTCTGCTTTATTGACTATGCCAAAGCCTTTGACTGTGTGGATCACAATAAACTGTGGAAAATTCTGAAAGAGATGGGAATACCAGATCATCTGACCTGCCTCCTGAGAAATCTGTATGCAGGTCAGGAAGCAACAGTTAGAACTGGACATGGAACAACAGACTGGTTCCAAATAGGAAAAGGAGTACATCAAGGCTGTATATTGTCACTCTGCTTATTTAACTTATATGCAGAGTACATCATGAGAAACACTGGGCTGGAAGAAGCACAAGCTGGAATCAAGATTGCCAGGAGAAATATCAATAACCTCAGATATGCAGATGACACCACCCTTATGGCAGAAAGCGAAGAACTAAAGAGCCTCTTAATGAAAGTGAAAGAGGAAAGTAAAAAAGTTGGCTTAAAACTACTCAACATTTAGAAAACTAAGATCATGGCATCTGGTCCCATCACTTCATGGCAAATAGATGGGGAAACAATGGAAACAGAGACAGATTTCATTTGGGGGGCTCTAAAATCACTGCAAATGGTGAATACAGCCATGAAATTAAAAGACACTTGCTCCTTGGAAGAAAGGTTATGACCAACCTAGATAGCATATTAAAGAGCAGAGACATTACTTTGTCAACAAAGGTCCATCTGGTCAAGGTTACGGTTTTTCCAGTAGTCATGTATGGATGTGAGAGTTGGACTATAAAGAAAGTTGAGTGTTGAAGAACTGATGCTTTTGAACTGGTGTTGGAGAAGACTCTTGAGAGTCCCCTGGACTGCAAGGAGATCCAACCAGTCCATCCTAAAGGAGTTCAGTCCTGAGTGTTCATTGGAAGGACTGATGCTGAAGCTGAAACTCCAATCCTTTGGCCACCTGATGTGAAGAACTGACTCATTTAAAAAGACCCTGATGCTGGGAAAGATTGAGGGCAGGAGGAGAAGGGGACAACAGAGGATGAGATGGTTGGATGGCATCACCGACTCAATGGACATGAGTTTGAGTAAACTCCAGGAGTTGGTGATGGACAGGGAGGCCTGGCGTGCTACAGTCCATGGGGTCACAAAGAGTCGGACACGACTGAGCGACTGAACTGAACTGATGAACCCTTGTGATGATGAAGGCATACTTTGGGCCCTTAATGAAAGTGAAAGACAGTGAAGTTGCTCAGTTGTATCTGACTCTTTGTGAGCCCGTGGGCTGTAGCCTCCGAGTATCCTCCATCCATGGATTTTCTAGGCAAGATTACTGGAGTGGACTGCTAGTTCCTTCTCCAGGAGGTCTTCCTAACCCAGGGATTGAACTTGGGTCTCCCCCATTGCCGGCAGATTCTTTACCATCTGAGCCACCAGGGAATCCCTTCAGAGATGAATTAATTTTCTGCCGTTTTGTTTTAAAATGACATGGTCTTCGGGGAGGGGAATGCAGAGATGTTCATGATAAAGAAATGACATGGTAGAGTAAGAATTAACATAACATTGTAAATTAACTGTATTTCTATAAGATATATTTTTAAACAATTTTAAAAAGAAATGAGCTGCCTTACAATGACAGTTCCCAGACGGCAGAGCCTGGGCTGAGAGGAGCGGAGCCAGGGCTGGAAGAAGCTGGGGAGTCTGTGGAGAAAGGAGACAGGTGCCCACATCAAGCCAGCAGCGTGAGGTCTGTGCCATCTCCCCTGGGCAGATGTCACCTGGCCACAACTTCCGCCCCAAGGAGGTGGATGCGGGTGAAAACAAAGGGGCTTCTAGCCCACTCCCCTTGTGAACTTGCTCTTTCCTTGTGTTCAAGGTACTTTCGAGGAATTAGAGGAATTAGTCGCTTTAATGCCGGAAGGGGAGGAAGTAGCTAATTCTTCTCTTCCTATGAGAACCTGAGTGGATCTTGCTTGCGGGCCCCATGCTGGGCAGAGCCTGTCTCTTATTTGGTATCCTTAGTGCCCCCACCCCCACCCCCACAAGCACACAAGTGTAGCAGTGGTCTTCACACATCTTGGGTACAAAAGTTTCCTGGAGTTCCTTTACGTGTAGACTGGGGAGGGTAGAGACTGTGATTTGTAGAGAGATAGAGACCTTTTACACAATCCTAGAAGAACCTAGGTCTTCCCAGGCGGCGCTAGTGGTAAAGAACCTGCCTGCCATTGCAGGAGACACAAGAGACATGGGTTCAATCCCAGGGTCGGGAAGATCCCCCGGAGGAGGGCATGGCAACCCTCTCCAGTATTCTTGCCTGGAGAATCGCATGGACAGAGGAGCCTGAAGGGTCCACAGGGTCTCAAAGAGTCAGACACAACTGAAGCGACTTAGTACAGAAGAATCTAACTCCTACTGTGTGGTCAGTACATACTTAATGAATTGAACTCCACGATAATAGACATCTCAGAATTTATTTGGCCTGCTACACTGTACTGAGATGATCTGTTTCTTTATCTCTTCCCTCAGCTTCTGCCATTCTTTCAAATAGAAAATGACTGATAGAGAGTTAATTGTCTTTATGGTCTTGCACGGTCCAGCATTCCTTCCAGAGAGTCGGAGTGGGATTTCTACGCACAATCTAGGGGAGTCCTTCTCTTTGTGCCTGCCCTGTGCCTGTGAAGCTGAGCCCCGTGGGGCCGAGCCGTAAGGGGAGCCTCCCTCCAGCCACACCATCTACACCTAAGCAGCTCATGCCTCTTTCGTCTTCTTTTCCACTGCAGGGAATGAGGCCAGTAGCCACACTCTGCTTCATGTTTGCCCGTGTTCTTATGGAGCTGCTGTACTGTGAAGGTGATGAAGAATCCGTAGTCAGAAGGACACAGAGGGCAACCTTGTTCAGATAATAACGATTGTAGAACCACATGTATTCTTGCAGCTAACAAGAGTTGAAAGGGGGCAAAAAGCATACCACCACCATCCGTAGCAGAAAAAAAGTAGGAAGTGGACATTTATGCCTTTCAATGGTGTTGGCTTCATCCCTTGTGAGCCAAGTGACCTTGGAAAGTTAAACTTGCTCAGCCTGTCGCCTTAAGTGGGGATGATAGTAATATTGCTTGTGTTTGTATTATGATTTTTTTGTTTATTGTTGGCTGTGCCGGGTCTCTGCTGCTGTGCAGGTTTCTCTCTAGTTGCAGCTAGCGGGCTCTGCTCTCCAGGGGCGGCGCATGGGCCTCATTGCCGTGGCTTCTCGTGTGCAGCACCAGCTCCAGGGCACATGGCTTCAGGCGTTGCCGCTGCCGGGCTCTGGAGCACAGGCTCAGCAGTGGCACACGGGCTCAGTTGCTCTTAGTCCCACGGGCATCTGGGATCTTCCCGGACAGGGATCAAACCCCCGTCTCCAGCACTGGCAGCTGTGTAACCAGGAAGGGTTAATTTCGAATTTACATTGGATCTGCTTCTGTGCCTTTAACCCTTTTTTGTTATTGTAACCATACATAATGGCCTGCGTCAGGGAGATAACCTGAGCCACCCATCTGCAAAGGACTGTAAGGAATTGAGAGACAGAGGAAACGGATGAGAGGATGAGATGGTTGGATGGCATCAAGGACTCGATGGACAGGAGTTTGAGCAAGCTCCAGGAGCTGGTGATGGACAGGGAAGCCTGGTGTGCTGCAGTCCATGGGGTCACAAAGAGCCAGACACGACTGAGTAACTGAACTGAATCAAAGGAAGTAAAACGAACACATTCTCCTGCTTGAGGCTTGACATCCTAGGGGACATTTGCAAGGGCTGAATAGGCTTTCTGCTTTGCTTCCTCACCTCTCTGGAGGTGACTCATCATTTATGGATCCATCTTTTATGGATCTGGCAACCAGGTCCTGACAAGACGGCTATTTTGAAGCGCTAGCTTGCCATCTTCTCAGTCAGCCAGGCCCCCCGATTAAAGTCTTTCCTTGCCTCAGCCCCTCATCTCTCAGATTCACTGGCCTGTCATGCGGCTGGCAGAGTGAGCTTGGACTCAGGAACAGGTAGACTCCCAACCAGTGAGCCACCAGGGAAACCCCAGCACTGCTGCTTTGAAGTTTGAATGAAACTGTGCAGGAGGTCTGGCACAGAAAAGTTCTCAGCACATGGTAGCTATTGTTGTATTTTTTGTTTTACCCAAAATAAATCGAAAGAAGGAAGAGGGAAGGAGAGAAGAGTAAGTGGAAAAGATGGGCTGGGGGGTGCGTTGCGCAGGAAGGCAGAGCAGCCTGGGGCAGCCGGGGTGGGGGCGGGCAGTCTCCACCACTTCCCAGCATCTATTGTAGACTCCGCTGTCAACATTTTGTAAGATCCTCCTGTCCAGGTAATGTTTGAACCCTCAGAGCACAGAGGCAGTGGGCCTCCAGGAGAATGATTAACTCCGTGTGATTATCTTGTCTGTGGGTGTGTTTCCTCTCCTGTAAGTCAATAACATCTTGGGACTGGGACACACTGTTTTTGGGACGCTGCTGGCCAGTCCCAAAATGGAACATAAGGAGGTGGTGTTCCTACTTCTCTTGTTTCTGAAATCAGGTAAGACTTATAGATTTTGTTTTTCATTTGAATCAATATTTTTTTTTCCTAGCAATATGTTAAAAATAAAGCCATCATAGTTTTATGGGCAACTTGCCGAATTTAGCTTTTGATTCATCAGATTCCCAGTTCAACATCTACGATGGTGGAATTCTTCAAGAAATAAGGTTCGTTTCCCTTATGTGAATACTGGAGACAAGTGGACAGAGAAAATAATGAATGACGCTTTCAATATAAAAGACGGAGCCCAAGTAATAGTTATTTTAGTTGAAAAAAATAGCCCAGAGTGCTAACAACTCCAAAAGCTGTTGGTCTCTCTGCCTGGTTCTCAGTTTGGTTAAGCTAGACCATTTGTGTTAAGGTTTCATATTCTCTTGACTTTCAAATGTGAACAACGAAATCTCTCTGACCACAGTCTTTGACCAGTGTGGTTGTGTTGACTTATTCCCTACATCTCAGCTTGCTTCTTATGCTGGAGAAACCACAGGCATTGCTTAGTCAGGAGATGTACATACAGTAATTCAACAAATCTCTATTGAGTGCCCGGGGTAGAGTGGTACTTTTTTATCCATCCATACCCATGTGTATCCTTTAGCATCAACAATTTATTTAGCTGATACAACAGGTATTGTAGTGGACTTATCCCCGCTTTATAAATGAGGAAAGCTGTAGTTAGGAAAATCACATTATTTGCCTATTGACCAAACTCCCAAAGCCAGGAAGTGAAGAAACCAGTACTTCAGTCAGGGTTTTCTGAGAAGGAATTCGATGGGTCTCACTTTTTCAACTTTGTTTAAAATCTTCTTTAAAATATTCTAAGCATGTCTTTGAGGCTCTTTTTTTTTGACAGTTTTATTGAGATATAATTCACATACTATATAATTCACACATTTGAAGCATGTGATCTAATGGGTCTCAGCATTTAGAGTTGTGCAACTATCACGGTACTTTTAGAACATTTTTATTAACCCCAGTCTTTAAAATGGATGGCATCACCGACTCTGTGGACATGAGTCTGAGCAAGCTCTAGGAGTTGGTGATGGACAGGGAAGCCTGGCATGCTGCTGTCCGTGGGGTCACAAAGAGTTGGACATCGCTGAGTGACTGAACTAAACTGAAACTTTAAAAATAAACATAAGGGATGATTCTTGTTGATATATGGCAGAAACCAATACAATATTGTAAAGCAATTATCCTTCAATGAAAAATAAATATATTTTAAAAAAGCAAACACAAGAGCTCTATAAAATATATCCCATAAAGACTGAAATTAGATCTTTTCAAGAGTTCTTTGAAAGTAGAGCAGGCCAGTATAAATGAAATCAAAACAAGAAACTTTCCGTTTTTATTATCCTTTAATTAATTTACCTTTAATTATGTTATTATGTTTCATAGCATATACCTGCTGAGACCTACCTTAGGAGCTAATAGGACAAAGAAATATCCCTAGAAGGAATACATTTTTTATTTGTAGGTTGAAAAGTTGAAAATCCCCATATTTTCTTTCTTTAATTCTAGGGCTCATTTGACAGTGGGTTGTAATACAGTTTATTTATTGCCTAAGAAATATTAGAGAAATCTTTTCAGTAAGAAAATTATTTTTATATTCTAGACGGAATGTAGATGTATATTGTGATTAAAACAAGTATAGTTTATCAATAATGTGGGTTTTTAAAAAATCACAGTAGTATATGTATGTGCCCCCATGCTTGTGTGCTTGAAAGAAAAGACTTGGCTGTTTGTGAAATGCAAACTGCTTATCCGCCTCTCACTGAGAACAGCTGTAAAAGGAGATGTTTCCCCCCTTTCCTATAAGGGTGGGATGATTTGAGAGAATAGCATTGAAACATGTATATTTCTGTATGTAAAATAGATGACCAGAGCAAGTTTGATACATGAAGCTGGGCACTCAAATCTGGTGCTCTGGGACAAGCCAGAGGGATAGGGTGGGGAGGGGACGGGGGCTCAGGATGGGGGAGGACACGTGTACCTGTGGCCGAGTCATGCTGATGTATGGCAAAACCCACCACAGCATTGTAATTATCTTCCAATTAAAATAGACTAATTAAAAAAAAAGAAAGGAAAAAAAAAGTTACACCCTGATCTATAGAAATTACCAAAGCACACCTGTTTCTGTAAAGGAGAGTTCCGATGGGGAGAAAAATGCAGGATGAAGACCTGAGCGTGGGTCTAACCATGCATTTCTCTATAATCTTGATACATGTATTGAATGATTTTTGGTGTATTAAGCTACATCAGTCAACTCCTATTCAAGGGTGGAAGGATCCATCCTTCCAGTTTGGAGAATCTTAGGTTGAGGAAGGAAAAGCAGAGGCAGGGAGAGTGTGGGCTCTGGGAATGTCTTTGTCTCAGTCTGGGACAGCGCATCACCCCTGAGCAAGGCATGTGTCCAAGGTGGTCAGGGATGACTCTTCTGAGAAACAGCATCTGGCCCTTGATGGTCCTTCCTACTGGATCATTTTCATCAGTATCCAAACACGCTCCTGAACGTCTCATCTTAAAAAATTTCCCAGAGGACCTAGAGATGATTGTACTAACTGAAGTAAGTCAGACAGAGAAAGACAGATATCATTTGATATCTCCTATATGCATAATCTACAAAAAATGATGCAGATGAAGTGATTTGCAAAACAGATATAGACTCACGGACACAGAAAACAAACTTCTGGTTACCAAAGCAGAAAGAAGGTGGAGGTATAAATTAGGAGTCAGGGATTAGCATATATAAAATATATGTTATATGTTGGGATATAACACCATGAAATTTTCCAGGCCAGAATACTAACCCAGGTCTCCCACATTGCAGGCGGATTCTTTACCAGCTTAGCCACAAGGGAAGCCCTATATTGGATATTATATATAAAATAGATAAATGGGGACCTACTGCTGTGGCTCAGGGAACAATACTTAATAGCTTGCGATAACCTATCATGGAAAATAACCTAAAAAAGAATATACGTGTATAACTGAATCATTTTTCTGTATACCTGAAACAAACACAGCATTGTAAACCAATGATATTTTAAATAAAAATATTAAAAATAAAAGTATTAAAACATTCCTGAGACTTCATATGGCCTCTAGGAGATGCTCCTTTCACAGCCAGGCTTCTGAAAAGACCTGTCCTCCCAAGACCTTCCCAGCATCTGTCCTGGTCACTCTTCAACGCACTCACTTGGGCTTTGGTCTCCACTCCGCCCCCTAAAGTGGTCAAGGTTGCCAGGTTGCCTAATCCCATTAGGCAAACTTTAGGAAACTGCCGTCTCCAGTGTATTAACCTCTTTTTAGCCCCGCATGCTTATGAGCATGGCTGATGTTCCATTCCGAAGGATGAAGGGGAGCTCCTTGAGGGGTGGAATAGAGCTGCAGCTGTCCCAGTGGCCGTGTTGGCCCCGGATCACCGAGCTCTCTTTGCAGCCCTGTGGTGGACCACGGCTGGGCACCCCTTGGCCACCCTCTGCAGTAGCCAAGGGCAGAGTGAGCTTCAGACAGACTTTGTGACTCAGATTCTATCTCAGAAGAAAATTGAGACCATTGTTCGTACCAGACTCTCGTGCAGTTTCCTCAGAAATGCCAGATCATTGGGCCCCAAATGGTTTCTTTTTTAATAAACAGTGAGGGGTCACTGAACAGTGTATTGTGTTACATACTGGTCACTAAGCCCAGTATAAAAACGACCGTGTATTATGGTCCAGATTTAGTCCAGGTCTCGTTTCTTCTCAACATCATCAGCTCAACAAAGTTTTTGTATCTGGTGGTGGAACGATTCAGAGAATGCCTGTCACATTAGTTTAAGCAACACAACCGAAGTTTGTACTGTGGGAAATCAAGTAATGGCCTCTAGGTTCTATTTTAAAAGTTATGACCAACCTAGACAGCATATTAAAAAACAGAGACATTACTTTGCCAACAAAGGCCCGTCTAGCCAAAGCTATGATTTTTCCAGTCATCATGTATGGATGTGAGAGTTGGACCATAAAGAAAGCTGAGTGCCAAGGAACTGATGCTTTTGAATTGTGATGTTGAAGAAGACTCCTGAGAGTCCCTTGGACTGTAAGGAGATCCAAGCAGTCCATCCTAAAGGAAATCAGTCCTGAATATTCATTGGAAGGACAGATGTTGAAGCTGAAGCTCCAATATTTTGGCCACCTGTTGCGAAGAACTGACTCATTGGAAAAGACCCTGATGCTGGGAAAGCTTGAAGGCAGGAGGAAAAGGGGATGACAGGATGAGATGGTTGGATGGCATCAGCAACTCAATGGACATGACTTTGAGTAAACTCTGGGAGTTGGTGATGGACAGGGAAGCCTGGCGTGCTGCAGTCCATAGGGTTGCAAAGAGTCAAACACGACTGAGTGACTGAACTGAACTTCAGTTCTATTTAGACCCAGGGATGGACAAATCAGCATCAAAATTGCCCCAGGGTGGTCTCCTAGTGCTCCATCGACATGCAATTACTAGCAAACAGATCAAATTTCTTCTTACTTAAGGTTTCATACCCATTAATGTGGAAATTGTTAAATAGTTCTAATCTATTAACCTAGCAATCCAGTTAATCTTTTAACATAGTGCCACCTAATTCATGGAATTGTTTTCCTAGTTAGTCATTTGTATTCACAGCCACCCAGTTGCTTCCAATATAGCAGCAACTTTTACTTGGTTGGTGCAAAGCAAATAATTTACAAATTCATGATAATTAGTTATCAGCGGTGTTGATGCATTAATCAATTGCTCCGTTTTAATTTTACTTTTGTAGGTCTCGGAGACCTCCTGGATGACTATGTAAATACCCAGGGGGCTTCCCTGCTCACTTTGAGTCGGAAGAAACTGGCAGGAAGAAGCGTAGAGGATTGCGCAGCAAAGTGTGAGGAGGAGAAAGACTTCGTTTGCAAGTATGTTCCTGGTAACTGCACCTATGCAGAACTCCTGTGGATTGAGACACATTACATTGATCACAAGAAATTTGCTCAGGGATTTATCAGTGAAAATAGGATTTAAGAGGAATTTCATTAGGTTGGAGTTTGGAATCTGTATTTGCTCCCTGTATCTGAAACCATATAGTTTCTTGTGAAAGTTCATTAGTGCCCCTTTTAGAAAAATGCTCCCAAAAGGAAATTATTTAACACTTGACATCAGCAGCTATAGTTACAAGTTGCAGCTTTTTAACATCTTTGTTGGTAAATATTTATTGAGGATCATGTGACTGGACGTGTCCTAGACCTTAAGGGGCCATGAAGCATAGATACAGTGATCTGGTATATATATGTGTATGTGTGTGTGTGTGTGATAGATTTTATATGTGACATATAAAATCAGTATATATGATAAATTTTTGTGTAGACCCAAAAGCAGTGCTTGCCCTTTTGTACTTATGGTATAGTCACAGAAAGCGGATAAAATGTTAAAAAAAATACAGCCAATTTGAGATATTGATAAAATCAGTATGTGCTCTGTTAAGATTTAGAAGAAAGAACAATCCTAAGAGTTGAGACAACCAGGGAAGGCCTGGGGTGGAGGTGGGGGGAACTGAGCTGGGCTTTGAGGGGTGAAATCTCGGTAAATAGCGACCAAGTGGGAAGGATTCTAGGCAGAGGGCAGCCTGGCTGGGCACCTGTGAGAGGGACCGGGTCAGCTGGTGCAAAGGTTCATGTAGGAGATGGGGCTGGTAAGGAAGCCTTGGACGGCTTTGATGGCGGGCTCAGTATCCACACAGGACTAGTGCAGGGCTGGGGGGCGTGAGGGAAGGGGGTAGAATCAGAGGCATCGTCAAGGGGGAAGTTAGAGGCGTCCACGTGGACCGTCTCGGGGATGGGTTCAAAGGAGCTCAGTTGTTTCTTTCCCACACAAAGCAGATATTCTGGCGCTTCATTAAGAAAAATGGGTGAAGAAAGAATAAAGCAGTTAAAACAGAAAATGGGGAGGGGAAGAAGGTCAAGGTAGAAGAGAAAAAAAGAATATCTACCATGTTGCTGTATCCTTTCATTAGGGTACCAGGTTGAATTGAAAGTGAGTTCTGAGCTCCTCGATTCATCGAAAGCTGTCTTCAGAGTTTCTTCCTTATATATTGCTTTACACAAAGGAAATAAGAGTGGTGTTTAAATTCCTTTAAACCAAGGACTAGAATGGTGTTTTCTGTTTCTCTTCTGCAGGGCATTCCAGTATCACGGTAAAGAGCAACAATGTGTCATAATGGGCGAAAGCAGCAAGACCGCCCCAGTCTTTAGGATGAGGGATGTCACTCTATATGAGAAGAGAAGTATGTACAATGTTTTCTTCCTCCTTCCTCTTTCTCTTTCTTCTTTTCCTCCCTCTCTCCCTTCCCTCCCCACCAGCCCTATTACTATCTGTTATTTATCAGACCGGCAAGTGCAGGAGCTATGGTGCACTGAAAATGAACTTGGAGTCAGAAGATTTGGCCACTAACCCACAAGGCCAACCTGAATATAATAGTTCACTTTTTGGGTTTCGTTTCCCTTGATTTCAAAACGCAGGAATTGGATTTACAAAATCACTTCCGCCTCTATGAACCTGAAAATAAGATACTAAATAATATCTTATTTAAAGATATTAAAATACTAAGATATTTTAATTGATTATTTTAATATTTTATTTTAAGACATTAAGATTTAAATATTAAGATATTTAAATAATATCTTATTTAAAGATATAAATAAAATTTTCTTCTTATTTTTAAGAAGAAAGGAGTCCACAAGTTCCTTATGATCTTGTTTTTTTTTTCTTTTCTTCAGGGACCACGGTCTGTGGTCTGAAGCCTGGAGCAATGGCAAAACCGAGGTGTTTTCAATCTGCAGTAACACTTGAATAGAGACAGTATCCTTAGTTTTACTCGTAAAGTTTCTACTTTTCTTTCAGTCATGGCCCATATTTCCCGTAGTCTCTGAAATGGTGCAGAACTTTGAAAATGTGCAGAAGTTGCCGCTCATTTTTCGAGAGTTCCTTAAGAACTCTGGATCCTTCGTTGTTTAGGATCACGAATGGCCCAGATTCCTTCAGAAACTGTGTGTCTTCTTAGGCGTGCACAAGTTCATTAAGTCTGCACGAAGATTCAAGTGACTTATGGTGCTCTTACAGCGTCTTCCTATTCTCTGTTGTTGGTGGGGTGTCAGGACTATTTTGCTAGCAGTTTTACTCTCCAGGTATTCTGCATCACAAGTGATGAAGGCAACGAGAAACATCCTATTTCACGTATTCTTGACAACAGCTTGCAACGTTCTCTCGAGTTTCCCCACCAAACTCTAAGATTTTGAGAGGTGGTTTTTAGGTTGGGATTATATCTACGTGGTGGTTCATCTTAGCTTTAAGTAGCTGTGCACCTGTTAACCTCACGTCGGGTCCACTGTTGAGCTCTAGCTCTTGAGTCTAAAGTGCAGATTAAATCTGAAGGTTATCTGTGGACGTTTTTAGGTCTTGCAGTTAGTGGGTAAAGGAAGAGATACATGGGCTTACCCAGTCTGTCAGACATTTAAAAAATGCTGGTGGGATTCTGTGTGCAAATGCTACCATTTAAACATGTCCTCTGTAAATGGTTAACCAGAAGGATCAAGGGGGTGACCTCTAGGCTTCGTTTGGCTAGTTGAAGAGTTGCCTGTTTTCAGGGTGACGGAAAGGAGCCAAAGGTTATACAAACTGTGGCGGGTACATACAAACAAAAGAGAGGGAAAGAGTCAAAAGTCAGTCGCTTTTGGGTGCTTGTGTCTTTACTGTGGAATGTTGACCCCCTGCAAAATTACCTGCCAGCGTGTTTCTGGGAACAGTCGGTGTCAGATAAGTTTCATCTCCACTGGCCATCAGGGCCACTGCCGCCATTTGGGTCTAAAGCCGCCCTCATCACAGCAGCGGCTGGTCCGGCACCGCCCTGCTTCGAACCCTCAGTGCCCTTAGAGGAAAGTCCAAATACACACCAGTCGCTACTGGGCGCTGTGTTACTCAGCCGACCTCGCGTGCGGGGCTGATGTCTGTGCCTCCTGCAGCAGGCGGAGCACAGGCTTGCTCATCCTGACTCTCCTCTGTTCTTCCGGCTCCTCGTTGCCCAAGTTGCAGCTCGGAAACCCTCCCTGACCCCTGGCCTCTGGAATACCTTGTTTACCTTTTTGATAAGTGTAGCATATAGACTGGCATCATATATCTCGATGCTTTTGAACTGTGGTGTTGGAGAAGACTCTTGAGAGTCCCTTGGACTGCAAGGAGATCCAACCAGTCCATTCTGAAGGAGATCAACCCTGGGATTTCTTTGGAAGGAATGATGCTAAAGCTGAAGCTCCAGTACTTTGGCCACCTCATGCAAAGAGTTGACTCATTGGAAAAGACTCTGATGCTGGGAGGGATTGGGGGCAGGAGGAGAAGGGGACGAGCCAGGATGAGATGGCTGGATGGCATCACTGACTCAATGGACGTGGGTTTGAGTGAACTCCAGGAGATGGTGATGGACAGGGAGGCCTGGCGTGCTGCGATTCATGGGGTCGCAAAGAGTCGAAAACGACTGAGCGACTGAACTGAACTGAACTGAACTGAAGATATATCCGCAATCTTTATACAGAGTGTTGAGTTTAAAGCACTAGTTACTATAGGTGTGTTAGAAGTATTCTACCCAGAAAATTGATCAATTAATTTAAAGCATTGACATGTATAACACTGTGTGCTAAGCTGCCTCAGTCGTGTCTGACTCTTTGCTATCCTATGGCCTGTAGCCCACCAGGCTCCTCTGTCCATGGAATTCTCAGGCAAGAATATTGGAATGGGTTGCCATTTCCTATTCCAGGGAATCTTCTCAACTCAGGGATTAAACCTGCATCTCTCCGTCTCCTGCATTGTCAGGCGGGTTCTTCACTACTAATGCCACCTGGGAAGCCCAAGATCACTGAACTGAGCTTCCAGTGTAATATAGCAGCTTCCCACTATTTGTTTCACACGTAAGTCACTATCGTGTGTAAGATAGATTGCTCGTGGGAAGCTGCTGTATTACACAGAGAGCTCAACTCAGTGCTCTGTGTTGACCCAGGGGGTGGGCTAGGGGGCTGGGAGGGAGACTCAAGAGGGAGGAGATATGTATATATATATATATGAACATACTTATGGCTGATTCACATTGTTGGATGGTAGAAACCAACACAACATTGTAAAAGAAATATCCTCTACTAAAAAACACTGGGAAATCATAAAAGATGATACAAATATACTGTAAATAGCTTATATTTTCTTTGAAAACACAAGCTTGTGCTGGTACCTTTGGACGTAAAGCAGAGGCGTTTTTTCTTTGAATCTGGAGCCACAACAGGAGTTATCTAGAGCATTTCTTGTATAAACCACATTCACGAATTATCTACCATAATCTGTCCTTCTCTTTGAACTTGAGCAAGTATAGAGACACCCGTTAACAATCTGACTGTAAAATTCCTTTATATTTTCATGATTCCCCTTCTCTCAAAGTCATGTCAACAACACGGATGGGCGGCTCTCAGTGGATTTGGTAACAGTTTGTTTTGGCCGCACCCTGTGGCATGGGGGATCTTAGTTCCTAGACCAGGGAAGGACCCTGTATTCCCTGGTGGTGGGAGCACAGAGTCTTCACCACTGGGCCACCAGGAAAGCCCCTTGATACCAATTTAAAGAACTACTCTAGTCTTTCAACTACTTGAAACTATTTATCTTCGTTTATAAAAAAAGCTCCTTCCCCTCTTCCTTTCATTTCTCAGTTTAGATCATCTGTAATCAAATAGAGCTGTATAAAAAGTTTTGGAAATAAAAACAATTGACTCTTGGTAAACGTATAATCCAACTGGTGGGAACAGAGTGGGTCAGCACTCCTGAAAGTGGCCTGCCAGCCACAGATGCCCATCCTGGCGCATGTGGGCTGCAGGGGCACCCTTGGCAGTGTGTTTTAAAGGCAGGATGGGGCCCACTGGGTAACCAGCAAGTTGTTAAAATGGAGGCTGGTTGAGAGCATCTTTTGTAAACGTTGGGAGTAGACCACAACTGTATTACCCTCTTTGGTACTTTTTTCACACTTAAAATACCACCGTGAGCCTAGAAATGGCTTGCATCTCTTTCAGCCTCTGCAGGTCTGCCCATTCCACGAAGAAGCCCTCACCCCTTTCCATCCACTCCCTCACGATGTTATTTATTTTCTCTGTTACACGTGTTGCCATGAGGTTGTCTGTTTCACAGTCTGTGTCCTTGATTACCTTGGAGCCCCAGACTCCACTGGGATGTAAGCTCCTCTCGGATAGGACCTGTGCGGTCCTACTCCAGCACGCAGCATCTGCCCAGCACACGGGAGGGCAGGAGCTCTGGACAAAGGAATCAGTGCCCTACACTGAACTATAATTCTTTACTGTTGTTGTTTAGTTGCTAAGTCGTGTCCGACGCTTTTGCGACCCCACGGACTATAGCCCACCAGGCTCCTCTGTTCATAGGAACTGTCCAGGAAAGAATAGCGGAGAGGGCTGCCATTTCTTTCTCTGGGGATCTTCTCAACCCAGGGATTGAACCCACATCTCCTGCATTGGGAGGCAGATTCTTTACCACTGAGCCACCAGGGAAGCCTGCAATAACTCTCACACAGACTGTCTTTTTAGACAGTGGGTGACAGTGTCCTTTCTCACAACGTGACCAAGCAGTGCAGGGCTTCCTCGTGATTTTTTGTCCTTGTTGTGGAAGGGTTTGACCACTGTCTGGGCTTCCTTGCAGTCTACCTTTCGGAGTGCAAGATTGGAAATGGGAAGACCTACAGAGGGACCACAGCCAAAACGAAAAGTGGTGTCACCTGTCAAAAATGGAGCGCCACTTCTCCACACGTACCCAAGTAAGGCTTTCTCTTTTGTCTGCGTGTTCACCGCTTATACTCAGAATGATCCCATTACTTCTGACTCAAATCAGAACATGTGACCAGCAGGTATGGGGAGAATCTTATTGATGCTGGTGCAGAGCTGTTCAATAATTGATGGCATAAAAGCAGAAAATGGCTGCTTTCCATTCATTCTTGTGTACATGGTTTTTTTTTTTTTTTTGAAGATTTAAAACAACAAAAAAAAGAACAATAAATTCTAGAACATGAATTTTAGGCTGAGACTGAAAAAAGAAAAAGATGATGATGTTTACAACTGAATCAGTCTAAATCAAATGTGTTCACACCAACATTGCAAAAAACAGATTATCTTGCAACTTGCCTATTAGTTATTTTAATGTCATTTTTTATGCTTTGCCCAATATGGTATTCAGTTCAGTTCAGTTCAGTCACTCAGTCGTGTCCGACTCTTTGCAACCCCATGAATCGCAGCACGCCAGGCCTCCCTGTCCATCACCAACTCCCTGAGTCCACCCAAACTCATGTGCATCCAGTCGGTGATGCCATCCAGCCATCTCACCCTCTGTCGTCTCCTTCTTCTCCTGCCCTCAATCCCTCCCAGTATCAGGGTCTTTTCCAGTGAGTCAACTCTTTGCATGAGGTGGCCAATGTATTGGAGTTCCAGCCTCAGCATCAGTCCTTCCAATGAACACCCAGGACTGGTCTTCTTTTGGATGGACTGGTTGGATCTCCTTGCAGTCCAAGGGACTCTCAAGAGTCTTCTCCAGCACCACAGTTCAAAAGCATCAATTCTTCAGTGCTCAGCTTTCTTCACAGTCCAACTCTCACATCCATACATGACCACTGGAAACACCATATTAGGTGGTACTGAATTCTCATTAACAACGCTTATCAAGTGGGAATTTAGTGTCTATGATCCTCCCCACTCCCAAATTGTCTTTAGCCACCCTTGTGAGTTGGGCTTCCCTGGTGGCTCAGTGGTAAAGTATCTGCCCGCCTAAGCAGGAGTCATGGGTTCGATCCCAGGGTCAAGAAGATCCCTGGAGAAAGAAATGGCAACCCGCTCCATTATTCTTGTCTGAAAAATCCCATGAACAGAAGAACCTGGCGGGCTACAGTCCATGGGGTCGCACAACTGAGAGACTAAGCAACAACAACAAGATGAAATTGTGTATTCCTGGCACATCAGGGCTTATTGAGATTAAAAAGATACACCAGATGGCCAAGTCATAGAAGGGCAAGGGTCTGAGAGAGAATCTTGGTCGTCTACACCCCAACCGGTGAGGAACCTGAAGTCCCTAGAGCACCAAATCTACCAAAAACAGGTACACAGAAGAACCAGAAACAAAATCTGCCATTTTAGATTCGAAGTCTTAGGTTTTTAATCCAATTTCTTATTGCAACACAGCAGCTCATCTCTGAAAACGAGCTTCACTCCATCCTCCCACTCTCCCGTTAACTCTAGACATAGCTAAGAGAGGATGCAGAGTTTGGCATCAGACAGACCTGACTTTAAACTCTTGAGATGCTATTTATTAACTGCTCAAGCTTAGGTGAGACTTGATCTGTTTCACATGGCTGTGCCTCAGTTTTCTGATCTGGGAAGTGGGAGTATAATAACACCTTCCTGATAGGGATTTTTATGGACTACTTTAGAGAATGTATAGAGAGACTTTAGCATAATACCTCATGCAGAGTTCACACAGATAAAATGGTATTAACTTCTATTATTTTTACAGAGAGAAGGGCAACTGACAAAAGCAGCTGTTTGGCATGTCTCTTGAATTTGGCAGGCTTTGAGAGCTTTAAATTTCTACTGTGCGTAAGACACTTTGACTCTACTTCTAAGACTTGGCTGTTCACACAGTAATAACAGTGATATTAGCTACTCTACTGAACAGGCTATCAATAGAGACACTGAAAACTGGATACAAATGCTATTGGACACAGCCAAAATATAGTTGGATGACACAATCTCAAACCACAGTTGGGAAAGAGAGGGGGGTCTTATCCTGCCCTGCTGATAACATGTTGATTTTTAAAATATAGTCAAGTGACTCTTTTCCACCCTCTGCAGATTTTCGCCTGAAAAATTTCCTCTAGCAGGACTGGAGGAGAACTATTGCCGGAATCCAGACAATGATGAGAATGGGCCCTGGTGTTACACCACAGATCCGGACAAGAGATTCGACTACTGTGACATTCCTGAATGTGAAGGTCAGGGATGGCTCTAGAAAAACTTTTCCTGTTCTGCCCATTATGTGTGGAGTAATTTGCTATAAATTATCTATGGGGATATTAATAATCAATTAGTACTGTGTTTGACATCATCAAGTAATACATGACCTCTGGGAAAAGACCAAAATTTTGCACAATTTCCATTATAGATCTAAATTATCTTTATTAACATGTAGCTCAACAGGGACAAATATAAAACTAGATGTAAACTCTAGCTGCACACGTCTTATGCTTAAAGCTCTGACGCACTTTAAGCCAGAAACATATTTGCAATTCAACTGCTAGCATAAAACCACAAAATCAATACAGTTCAAATACACAGCATTAAGTTAACAGGGTAGACTTTGTCATGTTGTGGAAATCAAGCCATGAACCAGTTTTTAAGTCAGCCATCTATTGTTTTAATGGAACAATCAATTTAAGAGCACACTTCAAAAGTCAATGCCAGAAGAATGTAAAATATCCTGTGGGAAAATGTTGTTTACTTCATATTTCCTGCTACATTTATTGATGCAATAGGGCGGTGAATGAAGGTGGGGTTTGCATAACCACGTGGTTGAGCCCATACTGGCTCAGTTTCCCATCGCTTCCTCTAGCCAGCCATTGGCATTCTTTATTTATTTGTGCTCTGTGTTATGAGGTCATCTGGCCCTTTACTGACATGAGAGCATCCTTTTTATGTCAGGTCTGCTTCTGTTTTCCTTATTGCCCCATAAAAGTTCAAGTCGTATATTCTCCTGCTGGACCACATTTTATTAAGCATTGCAACGTTTCCATTTTACAAGGATGCGAGGAAGAAAAACAACCAGCATGCTTCTCAATAATAATAAAAAGAGAAGCATTGTCCCTTTAGGTGAATATTGTTCCTCTGTCGAGGTCACAAACATAAGCAAAAACCCGGGCACTAAAATCCTGAGAGGCTGCCGGCTTCTTCAGCAGTTATCCAGACAATCAGAGAGAGCTTCCCGGTGGCTCAATGGGAAAGAACCTGCCTGCCAATGCAGGAGACACAGGAGATGCGGGTTCCATCCCTGGGTTGGGGAGATCCCCTGGAGGAGGAAATGGCAACTCACTCCAGTATTCTCGCCTGGAAAATGCCATGGACAGAGGAGCCTGGCAGGCTGCAGTTTACAAGGTCACAAAGAGTAAGACGTGACTGAGCAAGCATCCATTCAATCAGAATAATTCCATAGGAATTTTTTGGAAATGAGACCTCAAATATTAAAAAATTCTAGTAGAGAATTTACAGATTCCTGAGATTATATGCAATCTCTCCCCGCAACCACCAAGGACCAGCACACGTAGCCAACCTTGAAGACAAAGTATTATGGAGTTCCTGGATTTGGTCATAACCGTAATAGTCGAGAAGGTATTGACCACATCTGCTAATTCTACCATTTGAAAAAGAGAATGACGTTTTAGATTGTTTTAGAAAATTAAGCCTTTATTGCCAATTTTGTTGCTGGGTAATTGGTGGAAAATTACCCGTGAACAAGAGGCAAAGGTATTTGAGACATTTCTAGTAATGGTCTAGTCTTTACCCTTTATTTGCGTCATTCATTTCAGTTTCTTTCTTCCTTTCTTTCCATTCTCCCCAGATGAATGTATGCATTGCAGTGGAGAAAACTATGAGGGCAAGATTGCCAAGACCGTGTCTGGACGTGACTGCCAGTCTTGGGACTCTCAGAGCCCACATGCCCACGGATACATTCCTTCCAAGTAAGTCTCCCTGGCAGTGAAATTGGATGTTTAAGCCTCTGCAATGCTATGGGTAATTTAATATTATCCAGGTATTTTAGCATTCCTCAAAAAGTGAACACCCCCAATGTTTCTGAATGTCAAAGTTTGCATTTTCCTACATGACTGCAAAAGAAGTATACATTCTTTTTTTAAATTTATTTTTCTTGAAGGATAATTGCTTTGCAGAATTTTGCTGTTTTCTGTCAAACCTCAACATGAATCAGCCATAGGTATTCATATATCCCCTCCCTTAGAAGTATCCATTCTTACTAGCCAAAATGTGGTCCATGAAAGAGGGCTGTCGCCAAAGCGTTTGTTAGAAATGCAGGGTCTCATCCACACTGAGTCTGGATTTGCACTGTAACCAAATTCCCGGCTCATTTGTAGGTGAAATGTAAGAAATATAGATACATGCATCTAGACACATACAATATACACATCCACCTGTGTGTTTTCCAAGTATTGCCCTCCTCTTTGTATTCCTTTCTTTTTCTTCATGCTGATGAGATTCAGGGCTTCCTACCCTGTGATCTGTGGGTGGGCTTTAGGGCTTTGTGAATCCCTCAGTATTTTATGTGTGTGTGTATCAGTGTATTTTTATGGGACAGAGGATCCCTAACTTTCACTAGCTACTCAAAGGGGGTCATGAATCTATAGTAGAAAAAAGAGTCCCTCATCTAGAAAGTAATGGTGAATGGTGGGGACAAATTTCTGCATCTCCTATTTCATATTAATTGTACTTAAAACACCTCCCTCTCTATAGCTGCTTCTGGTCATTCTCTTCATTTTTTGATGACTATAGGATTATAATGGGGCTTGTAAAAACTTACAGGAAAAGAGACTAAGTCACAGATTCCGGTGTGGAAAACAGCTCCCCTGCGTGTCTGTACCTCCTGCTTCAAATAGCTGTCTTAAATCACCGCTGCTGTCATTTTCTTTTCCCTGCTGCTGCTACTGCTGCTGCAAAGTCACTTCAGTCATGTCTGACTCTGTGCAACCCCATAGACGGCAGCCCACCAGGCTCCCCCGTCCCTGCTGTGCTCCAAAGAAGAAACACAGTGAAGGCCTCCAGCCTTAGAATTGGTTAAATTTACTTCCCAGATACTGGAAGAAGAAGATTGCCTAAGCCACTGCAGGTTGCTCTGCCCATCCTGACAAAGCATTTACAGTCTCAGGAAGGGGCGTGAAATGAGCCCAGAGGGACACGAGGCGTGGTGTTCATCTCACAGCCTCCGTCACTCGGTTCCCGCTGTGAGGGGGCTCCTTGGCCTGCACGTAGGGACAGAGCTTATCTGTCCCCGTTTCTACAAGTTTAAAGCTTAGCAGGATCGGAACTGGGTAGAATAGAAGGACCATTCCTTTAACCTATGAAGACACCAACTTCTAGGCTGTACTGTTTACTAAATAACTATCTCTAGCCAGTGAGTACTTTGTGTTTTAAACATTGCTATTAATTGCAGCTGACTCATTGAAGTTGGCTGACATAAGTTTTCCAGATGGCCCAAATGATAAAGTTGATCCTATTCCATGATTGTGGCACATGTAGACTGTTAGAAAATCAATCCTTGGAACCCTCAGCTGATCTTTCTTATGAGATGGTCACGCATTGAGGATACCCATTATCTGCTCACTTCCTTGGGTGCCTGACTGTGCCTAGCACACAGCGGGTGCTCAGTATTTGCTCATTTGAAATGATTCTCATCTGTGAAGGTAAATGTTCAGTGCTGTTAAAGTCCTTCTTGCATCTTCAGATTTCCAAGCAAGAATCTGAAGATGAACTACTGCCGTAATCCTGATGGGGAGCCCCGCCCGTGGTGTTTCACCACCGACCCCAAAAAGCGCTGGGAATTCTGTGACGTCCCGAGATGTAGTAAGTATGGTTCTGACCCAGTCCTCAGGGACCTTCACTTATTCTCTCGGAATCAAGAGAGCTGTGCCCGGAAAGTGCCCCACAAGTCCTACGGGATGTGATTACTCTTTTAAAGCAGTTTATTAGTTACTATATGTAATTGATCAGAGCATCTATTTTTTATGTGTTTTTTTTGGGGGGGTCCTCTTTTGTCTCTTTTGAGTACAGATGAATGTAGGCTTTTGGGAGTGATCTCCGGTACCCTCCCATTCTCTAGTGCTAAAGGCAAATCAGACCCACACCTTCTGGTACCTGGATTTCATTATCAACCAGTGAAGTGAAGGTACTCAGTCGTGTCTGACTCTGGTTGATAGCCTACCAGGCTCCTCCATCCATGGGATTTTCCAGGCAAGTGTACTGGAGTGGGCTGCTGTTTCCTTCTCCAGGGGATCCTCCCAAACCAGGGATTGAACCCGGCTCTCCTGCATTGCAGACAGATGCTTTACCGAGTTCTTTCTGATTGTAAGCAAAGTGCTGTCTCAGGACGTAGTTTTTCCGTGTGGCCAACTTGGGAGGCAGCGGCAGGAGAAGAGAGGTCTGGGGGAGAAGATGAAATGGCAGGCCTAGCGGGAACGACTTGGAAAAAGCAGTTTTATCATATTTTCCGTCTATAAGCATTTGAAGTGAGGCACTGAACAAGGACGGTTGAGACTGTTAACAGGACTCAGTGGGTCCTGGGGTCTGGCTTCCTACTCTTCACTCAGACGGTCAAGCTAAAGTGACTGAAGGGACTCAGTGCTCCCCTTATGAGCATCAGTTTCTCTTTCAGTCTTCTTTTCCCCTTGAGGCTTTCCTTCTTTAAATTGACATGTAGTTGATTTCCAATATTGCTTTAGTTTCAGGTGTATAGCAAAGTGATTCGGTTACACACATGTATCCATACATCTGTATTCTCTTCCCCCCTATTCTTCTCCATTATAGTTTATTACCTGATATTGAATATACTTCCATGTGTTATACAGTAAATCTTTGTTTATCTGTTTTACGTATGACAGTGTGTCTTAAGAATTTCTTGATTTCTCACCACATACCCTTTTCCTTGAAGACACTACTTTCTTTCTTCCCATGGACTCTCTCTGTTGTTTGTGGAATACTCGGAGTCAGTCAGTTATGTGTACTTAATGAATAATTTATTCTTCAGAAAGGAAGCTGGCTCATTGGCACTTGCGCAGATTTGGGGTAGGATACGACACGTTGAGTCTCACCATGTGTGTTAAACTGAGACTGTAGAAAACAGAGAATACAGAAAGAAGCATTTCCTCCAAGGGTCTTGTCCCTGGAGGGGTTTTTCATAAGCTGCTGCTGCTGCTAAGTCACTTCAGTCGTGTCCGACTCTGTGCGACCCCATAGACGGCAGTGCACCAGGCTCCCCCGTCTCTGGGATTCTCCAGGCAAGAACACTGGAGTGGGGTGCCTTTTTCTTCTCTAATGCGTGAAAGTGAAAAGTGAAAGTGAAGTCGCTCAGTCATGTCCAACTCTTTGCGACCCAATGGACTGCAGCCCACCAGGCTCCTCTGTCCATGGGATTTTCCAGGCAAGAGTACTGGAGTGGGGTGCCATCGCCTTCTCCATTTTCATAAGAGGGTCTCATAAACATTGATTCCACCACATTGGTTTCTTCTGAAAAATGATAAACAACATTCAAATGCAGGATTCTGGAAGGATGAGAGGGAAAGAACACAGACTGACACTCTCTGCCTTCACCTCCTGCAGCTTCTTCCGTCTGTGCCTTCTTTACGTGGAAGCACTCACTGTAATGTATCTTCCCCATTTAAGCCACACCCCCGCCATCTTCTGGGCCAAAGTATCAGTGTCTGAAGGGAAACGGCGAAAACTACGGAGGGACAGTGGCCGTCACCGTATCCGGGCACACGTGTCAGCGTTGGAGCGAGCAGACGCCCCACAGACACAACAGGACCCCAGAAAACTTTCCCTGCAGGTGAGTCCCTCTGGTTTCATTTCCTTGTCAAGGAAAGGAATGGAACTTTCCATCCTTGTCACAGGATGGACCGCAAGATCCCACCGATGTGCCTTGGTTTTAGTAACAGTAGGAACCTCGGCTTAAAGCTTTGGGGAATGAAAACTAGTCAAGTCACCTGCAAGGGAAGTGACATTTAGTGCGGGTTTTCCTAGAAAACTGGTCCTCAAAGTGTGGTTTCCCGGGCCTGCAGCATCATCATTATCAGGAAATTTGTTAGAAATGCAAATTCTGGGAGACCCTCTTGTCCATCTACTAAATCAGTGACCTCGGAGTGGGTTCCAGCAAGGTTTTGCATGAAATGTACAGTAAGGTTTGAGAACACAAATTTGAGGGCTATGATATATGCTTTAGGAGGCAAGAACAGTGTAGGAAACACCCATTGTGTTTCCAGCATACAGCACAGTGCCTGACGCATAGCGAAAGATCTGATACACAGTCAAGTAATACATTTCAATCATTCACCCAAGAGAAGCATCCTGCCATAATTCTATGGACTCCCACTCAGCTTAAGTTTCCACCCATTATTCAGTTGGTATAGTTGTAGAGAATTAGCTGGACACACCACCAGTATCACCATTAAGAAGTATGTGTGCACTTGGTTATTTCTTTAGCCTTTTGGAAAGCCAAACTCACAGTCCCTTCTTTTTCAGAAACTTGGAGGAAAACTACTGTCGGAACCCTGATGGGGAGACAGGCCCATGGTGCTATACAACCAACAGCGAAGTGAGGTGGGAACACTGCACGATCCCGTCCTGCGAGTCCTCTCCGTTATCCACAGAACGTATGGATGCCTCGGGTAAGAAGGGCCACGGGGGCTTACTGAGGGCGCCATTGCTCCGAATTTTTGTATTCCAGAAGCATCGCGGTAGCTTTGGAAATGGTTTCATTGTGTTGTGGTCAGAGAACGTGCCTTATGATTTCATTTATTCTATTTTTTAAAATTTATTTTTAATTGGAGGATAATTGCTTTACGATACTATGTTGGCTTCTGCTGTACAGCAACGTGAATCAGCCGTGAGTAAACCTATGTCCCCTCCGTCTTGAACCTCCTCCCCAACTCCTCCAGGTTGTCACAGAGTACCACATTGAGCAGCCTGTGCTATATAGCAGCTTCCCATTAGCTGTGTATTTCACATTCACTTTAGATTTGTTGAGGCTCATGTTACGGTTCAGAATAAAGTCGTCTTGGTGAATGTTTTACGTGCTCTTGAGAAGAATCTGGCTTCTGCTGTTGTTGTGTAGTGCTCTACAAACGCCGACGAGGTCGAGCTGGTTAGTCCTGTTTGGCTTTCCTGAATCCTTGTTCACTTTCAATCTCCTTTTCCGTTGGTTCCTGAGAGATGATCGGTGATGTCAGGGGCGCATCCATCTGTCTCTTTTCAGTTTTGTGTTTGCTTTACCTATTCTGGAACTCCTTATCTGGCATAGACACACTTTGGATCCTTGTCTTTGCAAAGAAATGACCCCTTTATCATTATGTACTCTCTCTCCGTGTCTCTAGAAATAGTCCTTGTCCTAAAGGCTACTTTTGCTGATATGAATAGAGCCATTGCAACTCTATTTTTACTAGAGTCTGGACGATGTCTTTTTTTCTCAGTCTTTTGAGATGTTTAGACCATTTGCATTTAATGTCATCATTGTTAACATGGTTGGATTTAAATCTACCATCAATTTAGTTATTTCTACTTGTCTTATTTGAATTTTGTTCTTTTATCTTTCTCTGATTTAAATGAGTATTTTGTATTGCCTTTTATTACTTCATTTTACTATCTATTTAATGTTTACAATACATACCTTTAACTTACATTTTACCTACAAATAATGTTATTTTCCTTGATGTAAGAAACTTACAACATTGCAATATTTACTCTGTCCCAGAATATCATGCTGTTGTTCTGAGTTTACATCTATTTTGAAAAGTCACAATAAATTGGTACTATTTTTGCCCCGAAGACTCAGTCATGTTTTAAAACAATTAGAAAGAAAAGAAAGTCTTCTATTTATTTTTATTTATTTATTTCTACCATTTCTTCTATGCTTCATTTCTTCGTGTTTGCTCTCCAATTTCCAGGTGATGGCATGTTCTTCCCATAAAAAACTTGACCTTTTCCATCCTGTATAGTACAAGTCTGTTGATGATGAAGTCTTTTAGCATTTGAATGTCAGGAAGAGTCTCTTTATACTGCCTTCAGTTTTAAAAAACAATTTTTGTTGGGTATAGAATTCTGGGTGGACAATTTTTCCCCTTTGCCACTTTAAAGATGTTCCTCCATTGCCTTCTGTTTTGAATAGTTTCTGATGGAAATCTGTGTTTCTCTGTATTTAATATTTCTTTTTTCTCTGGTTGCCTTTAGGACTTTCTCTCATTTTCAGTTTCCAGCAGTAGATTACAGTGTATCTAAGTGAGTCTATTTGTTTGCTGATATGTTTACGGTGCTTATCCTACCTGAAGCTCGCTGAGCTTCTTGTGTTTGTGGATCATTGATTTTCATTACTTTTGTAGAATCCTCAGCCATCACTGCTCAAATATTTCTCTTCCCCTGCTCTCTCTCTCTGTTTTCCTTTCTGGGACTTCAATCACCCGAACATTAGATCATTTCTTGTTGTCTCATATCTCCCATAAGCTCGTTCTATTTCTCCCCCGACTCTTTTTTTTCCCCTTTGTGTGTCAGTTCAGATAATATTTACCAATCTGTTTTCAAGTTCATTGATTATTTACTCAGTTCTGTTCAGTCTGTTAATCAGCCCATCAAAGGAATTTTTCATCTCTGATAATATGGTTTTTATTTCTAGTGTTTACATTTGATCATTTTATTCTTTTTTTTAAAAAATAGTTTTCATCTTTGCTGACATTCTTCATCTATCCATGCACATTGTTGACCAGTATTGTACTTTACTACAAAATCCGTCAACATATTAATCATAATTACTTTATAATCTCAATCTGATAATCCCATATCTCTGGGTGGCTCTGATAGGCATGAAATTAAAAGATGCTTACTCCTTGGAAGGAAAGTTATGACCAACCTAGACAGCATATTAAAAAGCAGAGACATTACTTTGTCAACAAAGGTCTGTCTAGTCAAGGCTACGGTTTTTCCAGTAGTCATGTATGAATGTGAGAGTTGGACTATAAAGAAAGTTGAGCACTGAAGAATTTATGCTTTTGAACTGTGTTGCTGGAGAAGATTCTTGAGAGTCACTTGGACTGCCAGGAGATCCAACCAGTCCATCCTAAAGGAGACCAGTCCTGAATATTCACTGGAAGGATTGATGTTGAAGCTGAAACTCCAATACTTTGGCCACCTGATGTGAAGATCTCACTCATTTGAACAGACTCTGATGCTGGGAAAGATTGAGGGCAGGAGGAGAAGGGGATGACAGAGGATGAGATGGTTGATGGCATCACTGACTCAATGGACATGAGTTTGAGTAAACTCCAGGAGTTGGACAGGGAAGCCTGGAGTGCTGTGGTTCATAGGGTTGCAAAGAGTCAGACATGACTGAGCAACTGAACTCAACTGAACTGAACCTTATAATCTCAATCTGATAATCCCACATCTCTGGGTGGCTCTGAGTCTGGCTCTGCTGATTATTTATCACTTAACAGTGGCTTTTGGCCCCTGTTTGTGTGTGTGTGTGTGTGTCTTGTAATTTTTAATCAATGCTTGGATTTACTTGTAGAGAAATAATAGCTATTGAAGCAAATATTATTTATACTTTGAAATGGGCAGACTTCTTTTATCAATATGCTATGTGGGTCACTGAATTAATATAATGAGAAGATAAAAGGAATTTAGGTTTTGTTGATGCTGCTTTTCCCTATGTGAACCGTAGGTTTCAAATCCCCCCAGTGGCGAGGTGTAGTCAGCTTATATCTAGAGTTGGGTCTGGGGTGCTGAAGAGCTTTCTCAGTATCTTAATCCCTTCTCAACTTTTAGCAATCAGTAATGCCTGCACCACAGAGGTGGGGGGCATGCCACACTTTGAACCTGATCCTCTTGATAGACTACTGTTTCTTGTTACTCAGTGCTGAGCTTTTGCTGGGGGCAGGCATTCTCTATCTTCTTGGTCTCCTCTCAACCTTAGACTCTGGGCACCTGGTGCTGTGCTGTGCTTAGTTGCTCAGTCGTGTCCAACTCTTTGCGACCCCCTGGACTGCAGTCCACCAGGCTCCTCTGTCCACGGGATTCTCCAGGCAAGAATACTGGAGTGGGTTGCCATGGCCTCCTCCAGGGGTTGTTCCCAACCCAGGGATCAAACCCAGGTCTCCTGCATTGCAGGTGGATTCTTTCCCAGCTGAGCACCTGGCAATATTTCTCAATATTCTTGCCCCTTCTTCTCATGGAACTGAACTCTAAGTTGTATCTGTGTTGAGTCCTGGGTGGAAGAATAGGAGACTTCTGCTTTGTGTTGGTGAAGTATCCTGGCACAGTAGAATTTTCTGCCCCTATTCCAGAGCCCTTCCCTGAGAAGCAACGGATCTTTGCCTGAGTCCTGGATGGAGGACAATTTCCCCCAGCAGCTGAAGGCTTTGGCTTTGTATAAACAAAGAGTCTGAGGAAAATGCAGAAGGTTTCCATGTCTTCCTCACTGGCACCCAGTCACCACGTGCAGCCTCTACCAAATGAATGAGTGTCTTTCTGAAGACCTGCCCAGTTTTCATGAATACCCGGGGGAGATCCATAAAAGAGAGCTTGCACATGAGTGCAAGGTCCAATTACAAGCAGTCTGCCCTGCTTATTTTTTCCTCCAAGTTTTAAATTAACTATTTACCCAAAAGTTAGGTCATGAAAGTCTTAGAATGTTCTGGAGCTACGGTTTTCTTTGCATGTCCATCTGCCTCCCAATATGTAAAAAGAGGGCGGTGTTAATTCCCAGAGAGGATATTGTTTGTGTAACAAGTTATTTCACACGTTTCTCTGTTCCAGTCATTAGTTACTGATTTCTTCTCTTTTGGTTTCAGTACCACCTGAGCAGACTCCTGTGGCCCAGGACTGCTACCATGGCAACGGGCAGGGTTATCGAGGGACGTCGTCCACCACTGTCACAGGAAGGAAATGCCAGTCGTGGTCATCAATGATACCACACCGGCATCAGAAGACCCCAGAAAGCTACCCGAACGCGTATGTCTCTGATTTTCAACCGGTAGAGGAGAGCCGCCAGCTTCAGTGTCCGTTTAAAGGGTTATGCTCGAAACTAAGAAGGAAATGGCAACTCCAGTATTCTTGCCTGGAGAATCCCATGGACAGGGGAGCCTGGTGGACTGCTATCCATGGGGTTGCAGAGTCGGACACGACTGAAGCGACTTAGCATGCATGCATGCATTGGAGAAGGAAATGGCAAACTACTCCAGTACTCTTGCCTGGAGAATCCCTGGGACAGAGGAGCCTGGTGGGCTGCCATCTATGGGGTTGGACAGAGTCAGATATGACTGATGCAACTTAGCAGCAGCAGCAGCTAGAAACTAATGTCTTAGGACCAAATTTCCTTTGGCTCGAGAGAATGAGACAAAATGTCTCAGGCAACTTGCTTTTGTGCAAACTTTCTGAAAGAAGAGAAGCTGGAGGCTGGCTCTTTTTCCTGAGCAGTGTTTCAGAAGCGGGGTGGGATAGACAGAGGGGCTGAGGTCCTACTAGTAGAAAGCTCAGAAGCATAGATGATTGAAGGCTTAGAAATAGGATCATTTCATAGCTCTTGCTTACAGATCAATGTCGTCTTTCAGCCGTGGAATTTTATCATTTCGTCCTCCAGCTCCTGAAGTGGTTTGTGTTTGCCATTGGGTAATAAATTTAAATATTTATCACCACTGGCTGATCTATGTATCACCCGACCTGTATAGACATATTGGGTCCTGAGCACTAGTGGTCTCAAAGAATGTGAATTACCAGAGCATTAAGAGCAAAAGCAGGAAGGCAGCTTAGAGTCAGAAAGTACACAGATGCTGATACGCAGAATGGACATCAGTGGACAAGGCAGTGGGCAAAATAGTGGACAAGACTAGGACTGATCAGACCAGTTTTTCTGTGACACATGGCTGTAAAAATATGGGAAAATTTCACATGATGGACAACAGGCAGCATAGGACTGTGACTTTTCAGAAAGGAAAATAAATTAGATCGAACTTACAATGACCCTGGTTTTCTTCCTGGAGATACTTTGGGAAGAAAGTATCTCCTTGGACTGCAGTGCAAGGAAACAGAACCAGGGCAGACCACAGCACTCTTGCTGATCTGAGGATACAGGGGCTAGAGCTGGGGCCTAGTGAGGCAGCTTGGATTGGGTAGGCTGGGTGATCTTGAGAAGCGCTTCCCTCATAGCTCAGTCGGTAAAGAATCTGCCTGCCATGCAGGAGACCTGGGTTCAATCGCTGGGTCGGGAAGATCTTCTGGAGAAGGAAATGGCAACCCACTCCGGTATTCTTGCCTGGAAAATCCCATGGATAGAGGAGCCTGGTGGGCTACAGTCCACGGGGCTGCAAGAGTTGGATACGACTTAGTGGCTAAACCACCAATCTTGAGAAAGGATCTGTGCAGAGAAGGCACTTTGGAAATACATATGGAGTTCTCCTGAAGCCTTTGGCTGAATGCAAAGCTATACACATTGCACGGAGAGATTCTGCAGTGAACAAAGAACAGGGAACCATGAGATAAATGAAGATTACAGAACTCCCAGGGCACTAGGCGATTCTGTGTTTGCAGAGTGGAGATTCTTACGAGTCAGAGAGGAGAAACCTCAAGGGACACCTTGGCCATTCAGTAAGGAATCCAGAAAAGTCCCAGTTTATCAGTTGCTGTTGTTGAGTCGCTAAGTTGTGTCCAACTCTTTGCGATCCCAAGGACTGTAGCCCACCAGGCTCCTCTGTCCACGTATCAGTAGGGTTAGTGTATTCCTTGGATAAAAGCTATTCTAAAAACATTTGCGCAAAGATTAAAAGTAATCCTAAAAGGATCAAAATGATCTCCAAGTAAATTAATAGCCTGCCAGAAGAAAACGCGAGGGTCTAGAGAGGACAGTAACAAATGATTCCAGGAAGAAGACAAGCTACTAAAAACGGACGAAAGACTTCATTTAAAAGACGTTCCACAGGGAAAGATATGCAAATGGGCAATAAGAACCTGAAAAAATGTTCACCATTTTAGCCATCACAGAAGCAAGAGTTATAGTCACAGAGCCGCTGCTGCTCAGTAGCTCAGTCGTGTCCAACTCTTTGTGACCCCGTGAACTGTAGCCAGCTGGCTCCTCTGTCCATGGGATTTTCCCAGCAAGAATGCTGGAGTGGGTTGCCATGCCCTCTTCCAGGGGATCTTCCCGAACCAGGGATGGAACCTGTGTGTCTGCATTGCAGGCACCTTCTTTTACCACTGAACCACCAGGGAAGCCGCTATAACCACAATGAGATACTACCAAATACCCAATGGCAATGACTGTTACTAAAAAGACAAAGAGTAAGAAGCGGTTCTGAGGACGGAGCAGGGACACCTGTCATACCTGGTGTGTTTCCGTGTGTGTGTGCCGAGTCACGTCCCACTCTTTGGGACCCCATGGACTGTAGCCTGTACAGTTCTTCTGTTCATGGAATTCCCAGGCAAGAATACTAGAGTGGGTTGCCTTTCCTTCTTCAGGGGATCTTCTCAACCCAGGGATCAAATCCACGTCTCTTACATCTACAAAAAGATCTACCAGAAAGTTCTTATCAGCTTTATTCCTAAAATAACCCCAAACTGGTAGCCACTTCAGTGGTCACCAATAAGAACATGAATAACTGGTAAGATGCTCATACCATGGAATACTATTCAGAAATAAAAAGGAACCAGCTACCGATACCCTCAGATTGCAGGGGTGAAAGTCAAAAACACTGAGAGAAGGGTATACCCTTGCATGAGTCCATTCATATGAAGTTCTGGAGTAGAACTCAATAGTATTTTCCTCCAAGGGGAGGGCAGCCAAGACTGAGCAGTGACCCAAGGGAGGTTTCTGGGGGGTGATGGCATGCTCTCCGTCACAGCAGGAGTGTGGGTTATGCAGGTCGTGTGTTCATCAAAACTCGTCCATCAAAGTACCTTTATGGAAAAAAGAGAGCAGGAGCCTGTTTCCTGTGATAAGCCTTTCTAACACACCCAGTTACTTGGAAACCTGCTGATAGGCTTCCTCAAATTGTGGACCTGGGTCTGAGATGGTCACTTGTCTCTAGTCCCCACTGATACACTGTTGGATTCCCATAGAACATTGGAAGTTCCAAGTGATCTCATGAGTCACAGAGTGTGGGTCTGAGTTCCAAAGGGGAGTCCAAAGCTGAGACTTCTGAGAGGCTTTGGCAGAGTCCTTGGGAGGTCCCAGGGGTCCAAGCTGCTCAGTGAGCCCCAGGCCCCTCCTCTGCTACGTCCTTAGCCTGTTGCTTCTGACTCAGCTCGTGCAGAAGCCCTGGTCTACCCAGACGTCCCCCTTCCTCCCTTTGGCCCCACTCTCACATCGCTTTCCCCTCCATCCCCGAGCGGCTGCAGGTAGACGAGCCCGGGGCTTCTTCCTGCGTGCCCCAGAATGCATCCTCTAGAAACCTCATCCAGCTGGTTTTCCAGGAGGCTGCCACAAGCCTTCCAAACCCCCAACCCACTTGGTCTGCCTATGCTATTTACAGTAATATTACTGCCATGAGCTTTTGTTTCCTTGTAAAATACAGTAGGGCTTTCCAGGCGGCTCTAGTGGGAAAGAATCCGCCTGCTATCGCAAGAGACTGGAGTTCGATCACTGGGTCAGGAAGATCCCTGGAGTAAGAAATGGCACCCAACTCCAGTATTTTTGCCTAGAAAGTTCCATGGACAGAGGAGCCTAGTAGGCTGAAGTCCATAGGGCTCCAAAAAGTGGGACTACAACTGAACACACACACACACACACACACACACACACACAATACAATACACTATGAGTAAACAGATTAAGGGGGTTGATCTGGGAATATCATCCTCTTGTATGTCTTTTCTGCCTTGGATAAATATGTTTTAGTTCCAACTTCCATAGCCTTACTCACACAGAAGAGAAAGCCAGAGGTATAGATATATTTGTTTGTACACAAAAAATGTAAAATAGGTACTTCAAAATCTATATTGGTTATCCTTAGGGAATTTATTTAACACTCCCAGGGAAAGGAGAACATTCTGATACTTTCTGTTATACATGTATATATATGTGATCTGTTTTTATGTGCAAATGTATTACTTTTGATTATTTTTAAATAAAAATTATAACCTACTTTAAAAAACTCACCCAGATCTTTAGAAATTGAGGACCATCTGTGCCTGTGACATTATAATAATAATTGGCACCTTTGGTAACTTGGACTTCCCTTGTGGCTCAGCTCGTAAAGAAGACCTGGGTTTGATCCTTGGGTTGGAAAGATCCCCTGGAGAAGGGAATGGCTACCCACTCCAGTATTCTGGCCTGGAGAATTCCGTGGACTGTGTAGTCCCTGGGGTCACAAAGAGTCGGACACGACTTAGTGACTTTCACTTTCACTCTGGTATCTTAATGGAAATATTTCAGCCACTTCGTTGTAACATAATTCAGAGGGTGCTGGGGTGCCCCTAAAGATTCGCTCACCTCTCATGACCTCTATTGCTGTGGAATTTACAGCGGCTTGACAATGAACTACTGCAGAAATCCAGATGCCGATAAGAGCCCCTGGTGTTATACCACCGATCCGAGAGTGAGATGGGAGTTCTGCAACCTGAAGAAATGTTCAGAAACGTCAGAGCAGGTGGCAAATGCTCCTGCGGCTCCCCAAGCCCCAAGCGTAGAGAATCCTCCTGAAGCAGGTAAGAAGTCTGTGGCCAGACATCTGTGTACTCGGGTAGAGAGATGATAAGCGGTGGAGAGTCTTTTGGAGGCAGAGGCTTCATTGCTGAGGGGGGGGACTGGAGTGCTGGCTGAGTGCGATGGGGAAGGCTGCTTCAGGGCATCATCTGGGGAAGCCAGAGCTGCTCTTGCTGGCCTGAAGGGGGTGGGCGTGTCTTTAGGAGTTGAAAACTAATGGGATGAGCTTGTGGACCCGGCGGGGAAGGAGAGCGCAGGCCGAGTTGAGCAAGCAGCGTTGACATATATACAGTATTACGTGTAAGATAGATAACTAGTGGGAAGATGCTTGCAATATAATATGTGCATATGATACAGGGAGCCCACCCGGGTGTTCTGTGATGGCCCAGAGAGATGGGATGGGAGGGGGGTTATTGTTTGTTCTTTTACTCGCTCAGTCATGTCCAACTCTTTGCAACCCCATGGACTGTAGCCCACCAGGTTCCTCTGTCCATGGGATTCTCCAGGCAAGAATACTGGAGTGGGTTGCCATTTCCTTCTCCAAGGGAGCGGGGAGGAAGGCTCATAAGGGAGCATATATATATATATATATATATATATATATAAATTATATATATATATAAATTATGATTGATTCACATTGTTACATGGCAGAAATCAACACAACATTGTAAAATAATTATCCTTCAATTAAAAAAAAGTGGCAGATTCATGTTGATGTGTGGCAAAGCCAATACAATATTGTAATTAGCCTCCAATTAAAATAAATAAATTTTAAGAACTCTCAAAAAAACAAATATATATATTTGCAGATATATTTGTCTATATATTTGTAGCAGATATATAGTATATATATACTATATATAAAGTAAATGAACAAGAAGGTCCTACTGTATAGCATGTATCATATCAGAGAACTATATTTAAAATCATATTTGTATATGAATCACTTTGCTGTACACCAGAAACTAATACAACATTGTAAAATCAATTACATTTCAATTAAAAATGGCTTATTTGTAAAAAAAAGAAAAGTAATTAGCTGTGAGGGATGGATACAGTTTTGAGCCTGGGTGGATTGAGAGGTTGATGATGGTGGCTGAGATGGGACATTCTAGAAAAGCAGATCTCTGCCTTTTGCATGGAGGGGTAGAAAGGACTGATTTGGTTTTGGATGTACAGAGTTAGGAGAGTTAGGAGGGCTAGGAGGACTGTCCATGATCACCTCCAACAAAGGCTTGGAGAGAAGCGGACATGCAGCTCCAAGGGTCTGGGGGCTTGCGGATAAGCATGTCAGCCGAGTGGGAGGCAAAGGATAACCAGGCTCTTCTCCACCTCCCCGGCATTTTGCCTGCGTGTTGCCCCACATGCTGAGCCTCTGGTCCTGTGGCTGTCAGGCGGCAGGAGTGCTCAGCCCTCCAACAGGGTGAGGTCACAGAGGGGACAGACTCTTTCCCTGCCCTGGCATGAAAGCTCAGTGGTCTCATGGCTTATCTGACCGCTTTTGGGTAATCCAAGATCGGACAGAAACAGTTAAAATGAGGGCTTGGTTTCAAGATGAGACCCCCTCTCCTTCCGGAGGTGGTCTTGACTCCTCTGAGATGCTGGAGAACCTTATTGGCTGCTCCTTACTGTCCCCCTGTATATCTGCTATATGTATAGGACCAGCTCATCTCTGCCCCCCCTTTCTTGGCGAGACTTTGGGCGCCATGCCCCAGCTGGGGATCCCTCCTGATGAGACCTCGCATGGACTCCGGTGGTCCTCTCACATGACGCCCCACGTGTGGTTGTGGGTAACTCACACAGCCTGGTCCTGGCATACACCAGCACAGCCCTGCTCCTTGGCCAAGGGGCCAGCTGGTCCAGCTTTTGCTGTCTGGATTTTCCAAGTGCCCATCAGAGCATTGTGCACTGGGTCCCCATGTGTAACACTTAACGAGGGCTCAAGCCTCATCCCCAAGGTACGAGGTGAGGGAGGAGTTTGGGGAAAGGACCTCTAGCTACTTCTTTATTACCTCTTTCATCCCAGAAGGTGGCAGAGCTCTGGCCAAAATAATATACTTTTATAAAATCCTTTTCCACCTGCACTCTTCGTCGAGAGTGAGTTGTTTAAGGATCATCTCACATTTCGTAGTGGCGTCTATGTTCCCTCTCAGTCTGTTATAAAACTGAGTATCTTAGTGTCCCAGCCAAAGTTCCCATTCTAACACCTGGACTTGTGATTCCTTCTGAGACAAGAGCATCTCTGGCGACTTGTTAAAAAAGTCGGCAGGGCTCACTGAAGCCTCCAGGGCTCCTGTGTTCCAAAGGACGTGACCACAGCCTGTCCTGAGAGACGCCGAGCGCTGCTGTTTGCTCCTTGTCGCTGGGTCAGTGTGGGACAGCTGACACCATTCCCTCTTCCCTCCAGACTGCATGCTCGGGATGGGCAAAGGCTACCGCGGCAAGAAGGCCACCACGGTGGCCGGCGTCCCCTGCCAGGAGTGGGCGGCCCAGGAGCCCCACCGACACGGAATCTTCACTCCAGAGACAAACCCACGGGCAGGGCTGGAGAAAAATGTAAGCCACTTTATTCGGACTCTGTGTTGCCTTTTTATGATCAGCCTTCGCAAACCGAATCGAACCTCTGCCCCAGAGAGGCTGCCTGACTGAGTGTTGGTGTGGGGTGGGGAGGGTTCGCCAGAGGGTTCACAGGCCCGAACCTGTGATCCCACCGCCTCAGCGTGGGGGGTACAGTTAGCACGGCCGGCCAACCCCCTAGCTTCTTATCTCTTTTGATTGCGACACTTCCTGCCTGCTTTTGTGTTTCTGGTGTTTGTTCTCTAGGTCCTTGTAATCAAAGACGACCTTCATGACACTGTAGTTGGATGTTCCTAGAAGAAAAATTGGATGGGCCATCAGGACTGTGTTAGGATTTCCCCTACACTCACAGTCTCTGAAGGGTTTCCTTTGGGGGGCAATCTTGCCATGGCTGACCCACGGAGGGTGCCCAGGCCAGGGGAATAAGAAGTTCCCCCTGGTGGCTCAGATGGTAAAGCATCTGCCTGCAATGCGGGAGACCTGGGTTCGATCCCTGGGTTGGGAAGATCTCCTGGAGAAGGAAATGGCAATCCACTCCAGTACTCTTGCCTGGAGAATCCCAGAGACGGAAGAGCCTGGTAGTCTACAGTCCATGGGGTCACAAAGAGTCGGACACGACTGAGCTACTTCACTTTCACTTTAAGCAACAGTGAACAAGTCATCGGGCAGAAGACTGGCCTGAATGAGGGTCTGTCCCACGTCCACAGTCCTCTCTTGCTGGGTGGCTCTGGGCCCCACAGACACAAGCTGCAGGGGAGGTGCCTTTATATAATCTCCACCCCAAGATCCCTCAGGGTCCACACCTCTTCTCCAAGCTCCTTTTGAACAAGGAGACGTGACCGATGGCATTCTATGAGTCAGAGGCTTCGTAAGCACCCTGAAATTGACTCTGCCCACTTCTCTGCCAAAGAAACATGACTTTTCATCTTCTAAGGACAGAAGTGAAATCGATGTCTGTGCCTTCTATCACCTTCTCTGCCATCCCCTGCCCCGGCATGCACCCTCCCCCAGACACTTGCCTCTTTTTCCAGTACTGCCGTAATCCTGACGGTGATGTCAACGGGCCCTGGTGCTACACCACGAACCCAAGGAAACTTTTTGACTACTGTGACATCCCTCAGTGTGGTAAGCTGCTGTCTCTTTTGGAAGGAAATGGCTTTTATATAAATGTGGTGTCACCTGGTCTCCGATCTGCAAGACACGAGTTTGGGCCGAGCACTTCTGGGCAGGAGAGGGTCCCCTCTCTCCCAGAGCCCTCTTTTCATCCTGGGCCTCTTGAATCAGTCCTACTCGTGGTCCCCATTTTTAGGCACTCCCTTCCTCCAATACTTTAAATAAAATACATAAAAAATCCTCCCCAAGAGCAAGTTCAGAGGTGATCTCTTTAGCCTCCAGGGGGTTCCACTGACCTCTCCGATGCCTGAAAAACAAATTCAGAGTCACCCAAATGGGAAACTCTCTCCTTCAGCAGCTGAGAAGTAAGAAAGAAAACAGACAGCAGGAAATAGCTAAACATATAGTGTCTATTGTAAACTTTTATACTGTCATCCTCGCAGAAGGTGATGGCACCCCACTCCAGTACTCTTGCCTGGAAAATCCCATGGATGGAGAAGCCTGGTAGGCTGCAGTCCATGGGGTCGCTAAGAGTCAGACACGACTGAGCGACTTCACTTTCACTTTTCACTTTCACGCATTGGAGAAGGAAATGGCAACCCACTCCAGTATACTTGCCTGGAGAATCCCAGGGATGGGGGAGCCTGGTGGGCTGCCATCTGTGGGGTCGCACAGAGTCGGACACGACTGAAGTGACTTAGCAGCAGCATACTGTCATCCTAAGAATTTAATGAACATGGCTCCTTACTAAGGCCCAACATTCCTCATCCTAAGATGACTATGCATTAGTTGTGCATATGCCAGACAGCGCGGAGAAAGCTTGCTCGAGTTCTTTCGTTATTTCTCAGACTTTTCTGGGGAGTGAGAAGCTTGGATCACAGAAAGGGAAGTTGACCTTTGTTCTGAAAAGTCTGGGCTACAAGTCCAGGGATAGGTCTGGAGAACACCACAAAGGGCTCTGATTCGGACCCCGTTTTACTCTCCGCTGACCCTCTGTCTTTGCAGAGGGATTCTGTCCTGATTCTTGATAATCAGCCTGGACTTCTTTGCACAGCTTGATGGCTTGTGCCTGTGCCTGCCACGTGGGGGGACAGGCTGGAGGGGAGAAGGTGTGGCTGCAAGGTCACTGAAGTCCACGTCCAGAGGTGGTTTGGGAGGCAGCTTGGGCAAGGGGTTGAGAGCACGGAGCGACCCTCAGGCTTTGCTTCGGGGCCGCTAGTGCCTAGAGCAGGGAAAGGAGGGCGAGGCCAGGGTGAAGAAAAGATTCTCCTTGGCCACAGTCACCGCGCTCCCTGGGCTGAGGGGGAGCATGCAGCGGACTGCTTCTCCACTGTGTATTTTCTCAGTTCTCCAGACTCTGCCTCAGCGGACCCCCTACCTGAGGGTCCCCAGTGGGGTTTGTGCCTCCCTTTCTGCTCCTCCCTCCCACCCTTCAGCTTTCTGGTACCCCCTCTGCCTCTTGGGGCACGGGCTCGCTGACTTGGACAGGGTGCCCATCTGGCTCAGTTGCCTATCACGCCATTCCTGCCCTGGCTCTACAGCTGTGCCAGGGAGTCATGCACCTCTGATGCCCACAGAAAGGGACCTACAGTAATAGCCCAGGGGCAGCCCTCGGCCACCAGCACACGCTACAGGCTTCTCGAGTGTCAGGAGGCTTGGGGATCCTTCTGCAGGAAATGGGTGTCAGCAAACAGACCACGTGCTCTGATCACATGGCCACATCATGATTAAGTTGGGGACCGCACACTGGGACAGTCCTTTCTCCATTCTTTCCTCTTTCATCCACCTCTAAGAACCTGGTTATTTTCCATCCTTGACTTGGGTGAGGGTACCAGAATTGTTCAGTTCAGTTCAGCTCAATCATGTCCGACTCCTTGCGACCCTATGGACTGCAGCACACCAAGCTTCCCTGTCCATCACCTACTCTCGGAGCTTACTCAAACATGCCCATCGAGTCGGTGATGCCATCCAACCATCTCATCCTCTGTCATCCCCATCTCATCCTGCCTCCTATCTTTCCCAGCATGAGTGTCTTTTCTGATGAGTCAGTTTTTCACATCAGGTGACCGAAGTATTGGAACTTCAGCTTCAGCATCAGTCCTTCCAATGAATATGCAGGGTTGATTTCCTTTAGGATTGACTGGTTTGATCTCCTTGCAGTCCAAGGAACTCTCAAGAGTCTTTTCCAACACCATAGTTCAAAAGCATCGATTGTAGAAGAGGCCATTTCTTTCTTTCTTTTTTTATATTTATTTATTTGTCTGCATCAGGTCTCAGTGGCAGGCATATAGGACCTAGTTCCCTGACCAGGGATCGAATCTGGGCTCCTGCATTGGGAGCGTGGAGTCTTAGACGCTGGACCACCCGGGGAAATTCCAGGAGGCCATTTCCAGAGGTCTGCACCTGGAGGTTCATCTTACGCCCCCTGAAGCATCTCTGGGGCCTCTGTTGAACCCTCCAATGTAACATCTTCCTACACACCCACCCATCAGAATGTAAAGATTACAAACCTCACCTATTAATATTTCCTTTTTCCTGGTGCTTAGAGCAATGCCTGGCACTGCATGTATATATTTGGACACATATTTGCTCAATGAGTAAATAAATAAATGAAATCTCAAATGACACCTCCTCCAGTATGACAGGTCAATGCTTAAAAGGGTGGCTCTCCCAAGTTAAGGGGACTTTTTGTGTGTATTTGTATGTTTTTTTTTTTGCTAATTTTATTTGATTTTTCAGAATGTGAAATCTCTTTGAGCTATGACTTTTTAAAAAGGTTATTTTCATATTTTTTTTCTTTTTTTAAAAAAGGATTTTTATTGCTCATTCCCTGGGAGATTTCCAAACTTTAGTTAAAATTTCCAAACTTTACATTGTAACTCACATGGAAAACATCTTTAAATGAAAAAGTACCATTGATTTAACTTTTTAGGCTACATATAAACTTCTTTAAGCAACTCACTTGAAAAATTTGTGTAAATATTCTGTGTTATTAAAACAAATGGCACCATGCAAACTGCATAGAATAGCATAAGGAAAACAATTTGAAATCAGAACTATATTCTATTCAGCCCAGTATTCTGCTTCTCAATTTTAGCAAGGGCTTGTGTGGGTTTTCTCTTTAATATCAACCTCAAAAATTGAAAGATGCCCATTTAAAATATAATTTTATTTATTTATATTCGTTTATTTTAAATTGCAAATTTTTGTTCGTTAACAACTCATTTCAGTTCCACCAGCACAAACAGTGCAAATAATAAGTATTGTAATTTAAAATAAATAGAACTTAAGTTTTATTTTGAATAGTGAGACCAGGGTGCCATAATATCTGTGGTTGTTCTTTCCTTAGTCCATTTCTGTAAGTCCATTCTGTGTAAGGCACAGTAGGAGAAATTAAGGTCAGTATTAAAAAGTAGGATTTGATTATATTGCATCTTAAAAAAAAAAACAAAACACTTCTATATATAGGTTCTCAGAATAGGCCAAGTCAGTTGGAAAGGTATTAGGAAAATTAAGGTTCCAGCTTCACCAGAGGATAAAAATCTCTTGGTTGATTAAGACTAAAACTTTTCTCCTTATAATATTTATTATTAACTATGACTTACGCTTCTATTTTTGAAGATCCTAAAGGTCTCCAGACAGTGGAGAAGCATTTTATGAATACCTATGTACCCCCTGACCTGTTTTAGACATTAGCGAGTGATACTAACCAGAGATGGAGCACTACCTCAATCTTCAGGAACCCTGCAGGCCAGGTGGAGACAGAAAGCAGGTGGGAGATGAATAGAGAGGCTCGTGAATGGAAGTCATCCCTGAGGTGCTGGGTTAGTCTTGGGAAGCTTCCTGGAAGAGTGGTCCTGAAACTGACCGAGAGAAAGCATTCAGTTCAGTTCAGTTCAGTCGCTCAGTCATGTCCGACTCTTTGCAACCCCATGAATCGCAGCATGCCAAGCCTCCCTGTCCATCGCCATTAGTTTAGCATAGTTATCCTTGCTAAACACATGCACACACACCCACACATACATGCACACACACAGATTCATAATTTAAAAATACCCTTATCGCCTTCCAATGGGGATGACAATTATGGTTTTCAGCAAACTTTCCATAGTTCTGATGATGGTGGTGGTTATGATGGGAGTAACGATACAGTCTCTAGATATATCACCTCAAGTCAGAATAACAGCTTGTGTCAGTCAAGCTCTTCTCCACAAAACTCTCATTCTAATGCCCAGCTCTTCCCAATTTATTTAATCACTTCCTTAAGAAAACAGTAAAATAGAAAAGCACTTATATTTTCTAGAAAGGAGATGGTTCTGTGTTGTCCACTACCACTTCTTGGAACTTAGAAAAAAAATATTCCAAGAGATGTTTATGAGTTCCCTGTTTAGTTTGAGTTTGGGGATGTGAAAAGTTCAGTGTGTCGACGAGTCATGACTTCATCATGAGTTGCTCTCTTTCACGTCTTCAAATGCAAATCTTCCCACGTTGTGCCACAGAGTCCTCATTCGACTGTGGAAAGCCCAAGGTGGAGCCGAAGAAATGCCCTGCAAGGGTTGTAGGTGGGTGTGTGGCCACACCACACTCCTGGCCCTGGCAAGTCAGCCTTCGAAGAAGGTAACACCATTTCCAGAAATGATTTATTCCATCCTTCTGGGTAAGCTCTGCAAAACCTTGGGGTTGACATATATACACATGTACATGTATATGTATATATGTAGATATACATGACATATACACACTACTGTGTATAAAGCAGATAACTAATGAGAACTATTGTACAGCTCAGGGAACTCTCTACTCCGTGCTCTGTGGTAACCTAAATGGCAAGGCAATCCAAACTGGAGGGGCTATCTGTATATGTATTGATAGATCTGTATATGTATATACATACGTGTATGTGTAACCGAGTCACTTTGCTGCATAGCAGAAACTAGCACAACACTGCAAAGGAACTATACTCCAATGAAAATTAAACAAACAGAAAACCTTTCTGCATTCAACTAAATCCACATACCGCCAGTATCTGGTTATACTCCATTTATCGTTATAAAATAGAATGTAATAAAATATTGGCTATGGCCCCTATGTTGTACAATATATCCTTGTGGCTTATTTTATAACTAATAATTTCTACCTCTTAATGCTCTACCCCTGTACGGCCCCTCCCCTCTCTCTCATCCCTTCTCCCCACTGGTAACCAAAAGTTCCTTCTCTGTATCTGTGAGTCTGCTTCTTTTTTCAAATGTTCTTTTCTATGTTATTTAATCTGAAAATGATTTGAAATTAGAATCTTTTTTTTTTTTTTTTTGATCTGGGTAGCTGTCATCAGAATTGTTAAATGTAGCAATTTACACTAAGTTCCAATACTGCTGGAAAAAAGATGCTCTGAGGGTTTATATAGATACCCACTGTGGCTTTGTAAAATGAAGAGAAAGGGATATTTTTAGAAATGAGACACCCCGTGGGGGAGGGTAAAGATAAAATTATCTATAATATTAAATCACAGATGCAGAGTCTTTTTCCCTTCCTTCCTTCAACAGTTTTGTGAACTACTGATTTTAATCAAAAGATGCTCACCCGTATCAAAAACACCCCTTCTTCAGTGGAGGGCAGCCATAACTGAGGCGTGATCATCCCCATCCTCCAGGACCCAGACGGTTCTGGTGATCTTTGACTGGTGGTCGCCTTTGGTCAGTCCCTTTTCCTGGGTGTCCCATTCAAAGCACACACGGAAAACGGGCTGATCCGCCTGTTGACGCTTCCTCGTCGCAAGGCTGCACCAGTGCGCATGCATCCAAACGCGGCGCTCTATGGTCTTTCTTCCGTTCGCTGGTGAGATGCTGTTCCGGTCCGTTTCCCCCTGTGGCTGCGTTGGCTGTTGTTTTCTTTGCCTTGTCACGTGGTAACTGCTTGCGATACCTGATCCTGCGATGCTGCTTTCCCTTATTTCCCAGTCCCTCTTTCCCAAGCTGCGCTGGGGTTTGTTTCCTGATTGATAGTTGCCTTGCTGGCTCGCATTCACTCGCATCTGTGTCTTTTCCATTATGAAGGTCTTCAGAGCGGCTTATGTAAGTTTTATGAGCAATGTCGCACCCCAGCAGTTCTACAACGTGAATGATTTAGAAGAGTTTCCCCCACCCCAAAGTGAACTTTCTCAAATAGCATGAGCAGATGCCCTGGAATCATGGGCCACTCAGGATCCCATTTGGCACCCTGAAGAATGACTGGTCAGGCCTTACACAGATCTCCAAAAGACACAGAAGAGGCCTCAGTGGGCTGCAGTCCAGGGCCAAAGGGCCTCCTGGTGGTGCCACGCCGCTTTGCTCCCCTGTGGACAGGCCTGGCCTGAGCCCCAGCCCCACCCCACCCGGCACCCTGGGTGGTGGGGTGACCTCCGGAGGACCCACTCACTGCAGGAAGCTCAAAACTGCTGCCGTCCTTGCCGCCACCTCATCCTTTGGGAACATTAATGACCTCCAAGCAGAGTGAGCACCACTTTTGGGCTTCTGTAGAATTAAATCATCAGATTTAACTAAAATCCTGGCACTTTTTCCTTCCAGATCGAGGGAGCACTTCTGCGGAGGAACTCTAATATCCCCAGAGTGGGTGCTGACTGCTGCCCACTGCCTGGACAGGTATGTGTTAGGGGACCCCAGACGCGAAGACTTCCTTGTCTTCAAGACTCCCTGCCTCCTTTTCTTCATCTTCTTCCGCCCCTCTCTCCTCCCTTGTCCCCTTCCCTTTCCTCCTTCCTTCCATGGCTGTGATGCTGGGGACGGGGGTGGGAGGCAGGGGGTGGATGTGAAGGCAGAATTGCCAGGGCCGCTGGGTGGGAGAGGAGGGGGTGTTTCTGGAGAGCAACGAAGAAGGCTGACCCAGTCTGGCAGGTCGAGGAGGACTGACAGCAAGACAGAGCCTTTTGCCACAAGGGGTGTTGGTCTCCCCAGGCTCCCCGACCCGGGGTCTGCCCTGTGCCAACCTCAGTGTTGGTTTCATTCTTCCTCTGTGGTCTGACAACCTTCCTTAACCGCCAGGTTCAGGAAGACCATGAAGTTGTTTCTTGCCATTCAGAGGCCTCCGATTGTTAGGTGGCTGAGCGGGGAGGAGACGCGGTGTTTATGGCTCCAAAGGGCATCCGGCGCAGGGCTGGCCCCTATTTTGCTGCTAATACGGATGTCTTCTCTAGCATTTTAGGGCCGTCATTCTACACAGTCATCTTGGGTGCACACTATGAGATGGCCCGGGAAGCGAGTGTCCAGGAAATACCAGTGTCCAGGCTGTTCCTGGAGCCCTCTCGGGCGGACATTGCCTTACTCAAGCTGAGCAGGTACCGGTTTGCCCACGACGTTCACCTTGTAAGCCCTGAGAACTTTTGCTCGTGGCTGGATTTACGAGCCGTGACAGTTATGTGGGGCTGGCACCAGCTAGGACCCCAAAGGCATCAGGCTTTGGGAAGAGCGTTGACCTTCAAGTGAGGAAACCTGGGCTCAGCCCTGCTCGCCTGCTACAGGGGCTGGGTGAGGATGGAGGTGGGCGGAGGGGAGTATGCAGGTGACAGCTGAGGGGTGTCCTTCCCATGGGGTCATGATGGAGGCCTCAGGACTCAGTTTCCTCACGTGGAAAGAGAGTGTGTTGAAACGTGAGGCACAGGTTATCCCTACAATTCTCTCACTTAAGAAGTTCCCCTGGGGCTTCCCTGCTGGCTCAGACGGTAAAGCCTCTGCCTGCAATGCGGGAGACCTGGGTTCAGTCCCTGGGTTGCGAAGATCCCCTGGAGAAGGAAATGGCACCCTACTCCAATACCCTTGCCTGGAAAATCCCATGGACGGAGGAGCCTGGTGGGCTACAGTCCACAGGGTCGCAAAGAGTCGGACACGACTGAACACCTTCACTTTCAATAAGTTCCCCAGTCAGCTAGTATACATTCATAATCAGAGAATCATTCAGTTATTCCAGGTTGACATTCTCTTTGCAACATAATAGTATGCTCGGGGGCATCAAATGTGATTATGTATGTCAAAGCACTTTTAACAAGAAAGGCAGTGCACATACACACTCACAATTCACAAGAGCACATTTCGTCTTCCTGTCTCTGGTTTTACGTTTCCTGTTGAATGAGTGTTTTTATTCAGTCTGACAAAATGATCCCCCCCCCTTTTTTTTTTCTCTCACTTAAAAGTTAGCGGTATTTGGAAACAGGTCTCAAGAGAGTGAGCTAAATAAAGAGCCAGCTATTTCGAGAACAGTCACAAGATGGATAGCCAAAATGGTGGGCTGATGGGTCCCAGGGACAGGGGGCAGTAGTGACCGTGAGGAGGACGGCCAGGCCAGTGTGCGGCCAGCGGTCAAGGGTCTGAGGGGGCTCTCTGGGTCCGGGCAGAAACACGTCATGCCTTTCCTGGGTCAGTCCACTGAGGAGTGACCCCCTCCTAGAAAGGGAAGACAGGGCCTTCTCAGCTTAGCCAGCTTCTTCTTTCTTCACTGTCCCCTGGGCCGTCAGGAGGCTCTGCTCCTCAAACACGTGATCTAGTAAACGTGGGGTTCTGGACGTGTTCTCTGATAGACTATGCCTGTGCTTCTGGGGACCCACCCTCAGGCCGCCCCCACACCCCAGGAGGCTCAGTCTTCAGCATTCCATGAGAGCAGTCTACACGTGAGTGTGGACCGCTCCTTGTGAGAGGCGGGGGCTCTTCTGGTGACCCCAAGAGGATGGTAGTGGTTCAGCTGCTCAGTCGTGTCCGACTCTTTGAAACCCCGTGGACTGTAGCCCGCCAGGCTCCTCTGTCCATGGGTTTTCCCAGGCAAGAACGCTGGAGTGGGTAGCCATTTCCCCTTCCAGGGGGTCTTCCCCACCCAGGGGTTGAACCTGCGTCTCCTGCAGTGGCAGCCAATTCTTTACCACTGAGCCGCCTGGGAGGCCCTGCTAAGATAGAATCAAGTCTACAGAATTAAAGTTCTGATGCTTGAGTCTTTGGAATTCTAAGGCATGAAAAAGTTTATTAAAAAAAAATTACTACTTTGTTTATGCAAGGTGATTACTTCCAATCCTCTTTCATTTGGTGTCTTGCATTGTATCGGATTCTTATAGCCATGGTGTTGTGACATTTATGGGTGAGGAAACTGAGGACCCCAAAAATGGGACAGCTTGCTCCTGGTGACACAAGGCACTTGCTATTTTTAAAGCCCTGTATTTCAGCTGGATGGTGCACTGCTGGGGTCCAGCCCCGGTGGATACAGGGTGATTCGAAGGTGGGGATGGTGTTGGCGTCCTTGGAAAAATACACATTTAATTACAGATATATAGAGATTAGAAACGGATAGTGTAGTAGGAAAATTAGTGGAGAAAAAGAGGCTGAATAACTTGGTTTACGTGGAATAGCACCCATGCTCCAGATGGGAATTCAGCCAGAAAAACGGGGAGCAAGAAAGAAATGACATGGGGGAATCAGTCTTTCCGGAAACTGATCTGATTTCTTTATTTTTGGGTTTGCTTATATACCTTTTGTTACACATAGGGATGAATACAGAGTCACGCGGGGGTCAGTAGTCCTGACCTTTATCAAAATCAGGTGCTTCACATAAATGTATAAAAAAAAGGTCTTGGGGATATTACATCATCTTCTGGCCATGAGACCTGCTGACATTTTATGATCCTTTCTTTCTGATAACCAAAAACTTATTTTTTCCAAGGGTGTTTTTTCTTAAACCAGGCATCACCCTCCAAATAAAGTTACGTTCCTATAGGGTGAGGGTGTAGTGAGTTACAATCAAGAAAGGAATTTATTTAATCCAAGGCTAACATGATTAATCTTAAAGGTTAATGCTTATTTCTCCTATATGCTTAAAGGTTACTACTTATTTCTCCTATATGCTAGTTATATTCATTATAAGGGCAGGGAACATGGAGATTTAGCAGCAAACATCAGCCCAACAAATGAAAATCCTTTCACCAATGCTCCCCTTAAGATCTATTTAGTCTTAAGATAGTGATAAAGTTACATTTTTACATAGCAAGGACACAGTGATTTATAACAAAGTACAGTGATCTATTACAAAAGAGAAAATTCATTAACTCAAAAAGTCTAGTATTGCTAACATCAAACTACTATATTTCCCTTTCTATATTCCAAATACATTGATTAATATATTCTCAGGTGCCTAAGGATATGGAGGCCTGGCGGTGGTCATTGACTCAACAATGAGAAAAGCCCTATGCTAATTAAGACTTTCAAAATACTCCAAAACTCTCTGTGCTGTTTATGGTTGAGAGGTAGTAAACAGTCATGTGCTTAGTGGCAGGAGTATGGATAATCCTGTCACACAAGCTAGTCTGTCAGCAGAGAGGTTTGACCTAAGACACCCATGTCGCACCCAGGGCAGGGAATTGGCAGCAATTATTGGCACAACAAATGAAAAACCCTTCACCGTTATAATTCCTAACCAACCCATTATACTAATAATTTCTAACACCCCGAAAGAATTTGCCTTTAGTAAGTCTAAAACATCTCGTGCCTCTCAGGTTGGGAGGCTGTAAACAATCACATGTGGCCGGACGAACCTATACAGGTGGGCTAGATAACCTTCAGAGGAGTCCGTAAGCTGAAACACTCTTGTCACGCCCAGGAATTTTTATTGCCTTGGAGCTGCACGTTTACTCCTTCTCCGAGAGAAACGGTTATGGGGGAGAGCCCCCCGTAAAGTCAGAGGTGTAGGTGAGAGCATAAAACAGACTCTGGTTTTGGGGTAGATGCTCAGGAACAGGGGGTTTCCTGAGGCTTGATCATGCCTTAGCATATGCCAAGCCTCCTTCCTCATGACCTTTGCCATGGGCGAAGTTCCTCACGCTGGCCCCCGGCAGTGCACCTACTGATTGAAGCCCTATTAACTTGTTGTAAAAGTGTGCATGATATAAAGTTCCCATAGTGCCAGAATAGACAAGAAAAGTCCTTGTCATCTCTGCTCCCACCTCTGGTTTCTTGTCCACAACTGGTGCCTTTTAAATAAAACGTTCCATTTGTTTAACTCATAAGATACTATAGGCAAATGTGAGGGTGAACAGTTGTTTTCAGCTGGTCAGTGAAGCAAGGAAATACCAGCTTGGAGGGCTCTGGGGCTGAGGCAGGTGGCATCCTATTGTAGGTAACCAACCAGTGACTTCCCAGGTGGCTCAGATGGTAAAGAATCTGCCTGCAATGCAGGAGACCTGGATTCGATACCTGGGTCAGGAAGATCCCCTGGAGAAGGAAATGGCAACCCACTCCAGTATTCTTGCCTGGAGCATCCCATGGACAGAGGAGCCTGGCGGGCTACAGTCCATGGGGTTGTGAAGAGTCAGACATGACTGAACAACCAACACTTTTACATTTTCATCCAGTGAATGGCAGAAGCCTCCCAGCCCAGCAGTCAAATGCAACTTTTGATGTTTCCCTTTCAGCCCTGCCGTCATCACGGATGAGGTAATCCCAGCTTGTCTGCCATCCCCGAATTACGTGGTCGCAGACAAGACAGTATGTTACATCACTGGCTGGGGAGAAACCCAAGGTAAGATAAATTTCATGACTCACATGTTGAACTGCTTCTGACCTGCAGCCTACGTGAGAAAATGGGCATGTGTGCCAATTTTTACCGGTGAATGAGGTCCACTCCCTTCCTGACTGTCTGGGCACCTGCCTGGTCTCCATAATTGGTCAACTGTGGACACGGACGAGGGGAGGGTTAGTGTTTCCTTGAGACTCTCAGCCCATAAATCCAATGCTAATACCTTCTCCTCAGCTAAGTAGGGTTTTGACACAGCTGCAGATTAAGGGTGTTAGATTATTTACGTGAGCTTAACCACATGGAGTTCTTAAACATAGTGAGTCAACAACAAAATGATAGTTCAACCCGTCTCCCCAAATACCCACACAGTCTCTGTCTGTGTGGAGAGGCTGTTGGGGGCAGGCAGACTGACAGCTGGGGGCAGAAAGAAAGGTCCCGGTTCTAGGAAGGCTTTTGGCCTTGGTGGACGGGGTGAGGGCCAAGAGGGGATGTTCCTGCAAAATCCTGGATCAGCACTCGAACTATAATTTGGGGATCCCGGCTTCCCTTTGCAGTTTGTCCTGCATTATACTATAAAACAAATTATTGTTATATCCTTCAGAATTGGCCCTAGGAACATTAAGAGGATGTCTTAGGTCTCTGCCTCATTTTTTGGAAGTGCTGGTGGAGGACATCAGAGTGGAAGTCAGGAGCCCTGGAACATAATTCTGCCTCTGCCACTGGCTAGGGAGAAGGGACCAGTCACCTTACTTCTTGGTACCATTTGGCATCTAAACCCTCATCTGTAAAATCCGTGTTTTCAAACGATGTTCTACATGTTAGCCTCCGTTTTCTCATTTGTATAAGGTCATTGTGCGGATAAAGGTAACATATATGAAGAGCTCAGTGCTTTGCAGATGGGATTTTAGCAGCTCCTGTGCTTCTTGCCCAACCACAACCACCATCACCATCTCACATTATCACTGTTGTTATCGCTGCTGTCGCCATGGACACCACCTTCACCATCAGCATCACGGTCAACCCCCAACCCTCCCCGTCACCCTCACAGCCACCGCCATCAGGAGACAGCTAACACATGTGCAGCTGAGCCCTTAGGTCACCCTTAGTCTCATAGCCTCAGGCTCTCAGCCATGCCATCTCTACTGTGGCCACAGGATGGCAGCACCTCTGCACATTTCTGGTCAATTAGAGAATTTGTCCCTCGCATCAGAAAGCAGATGTCAGAGCAGGACACTTTTAAACTAATTTTCAGCAAACGTTTTTTGAGAAGGCTTCACCATCCACAGATCTACTCAATTCAAACAATACATCCTGTGGTCAGGACCTTCCTCCCCTGCTGTAACCAGCACTGGGACTCGCCCCTCTTTGTCAAACAGTGGTCCTCTTAGGAGCTCCTGTCAACTCCAGTGTGAGTTTTCTGAACGCAAGACAATTTTCCGAGTTTGTTCAAAGTCTTTGGAGAGATAGTACCTTATTTCTTGGCTGTTTCATGCTGGCAAAGCAAAGACTTTGTAAAACTCGTGAAAGCTGGGCTTGCAAAGTCGGAAAACTGGTTTCTTTGTGAAAACACTGAGACATACCTGGGTGTGTCCATCTGGAGAAACATCATTTCTTCTTGTGATTGTGCAAGGGTTCTACTTCAACCTGCCAAAGTAAAACAGTAGTTTTTCTTACGCACAAAAAGGAAATACAGTGGGGAAGACAAGTGCATGGAAGCCTCCCTAACTGGAAAAGGAAAGTAAATTTTACTTTTTAAACTATTTTGACGAGTACAATTCAGAGGCATTTAATATATTCACACTGTTGAACAACCATCACTGCTATTTACAGAAATCTTCAGTTCAGTTCAGTTCAATCAGTTGCTCAGTCATGTCTGACTCTTTGCGACCCCATGAATCGCAGCACGCCAGGCCTCCCTGTCCATCACCAACTCCCAGAGTTTACTCAAACTCATGTCCATCGAGTCAGTGATACCATCCAACCATCTCATCCTCTGCTGTCCCATTCTCCTCCTGCCATCAATCTTTCCCAGCATCAGGGTCTTTTCAAATGAGTCAGTTCTTCGCAGCAGGTGGCCAAAGGATTGGCGCTTAAGCTTCAGCATCTGTCCTTCCAATGAATATTCGGGACTGATTTCCTTTAGGATGGACCGGTTGGATCTCCTTGGAGTCCAAGGGACAGAAATCTTGTTTCAGCCCCAAAGGAAATCCCAAGTCCATTAGGTAGTCACTCCCCACTCAAATATTAATTATCAAGATGAATTATAAAATACTCACTCTAAAGATGATTCAAGTCCTTGCTATGTAATGTTGTGTGAAAAAAATGTGCAATATGATGTAAGGTACAAGAAACATGAAAATCCTGGAGGAGAATATATAAATGCATATGGTGGTGCCAGTATTTCTCAGTCTGGCATATATTAAAAATAAATTTCTCTGTAGTTTGGAAAAAGAAGCAGAAGATACCCACATAAACAAACCTCAAAAATCCCACAAAGAAGCCCAGATTAACTAGGTCATCGGAACATGAAACCTTATGTAATATTTATACGTTCAAGGGTCAAAAAAAAAAAAGAATTCCAGGAGTTTTGGGAACTGACTCCTTGTCTTATGCAACCTCATGTATAAACCAGAGACCTGTCCTTCTTGCTCTGCTGTTCGGGAAGTTCCCGTGTGGACAGGGTTCGGATCCAGTAACGCTTGCTTTCCTCTTTCTCAACGCAGGCACTTTCGGTGTGGGCCGCCTGAAGGAAGCGCGGCTGCCGGTGATTGAGAACAAGGTGTGTAATCGCTACGAGTATCTCAATGGGAGGGTCAAGTCCACGGAGCTGTGCGCTGGCGATCTGGCTGGAGGAACCGACAGCTGCCAGGTAAGAAAAGGCGAGAGAGATCAGCGCGTGTCTTGCGGCGGCCTCCCTCAGCCCCTTGGATGTTTCAGCCCCAAAGCAGCAAATTCGAGCAGGATTTGTCAGTCGGAGGCCACCGTCTAAACCTTGCCCAGAAACCTTTAACGCATGTCTCTGATGATTGACTCAGATCATCAAGGGTGATTTCTCGGCCCTCGAGTTCCAGGCTGGTTGTAAGGGCGTAGCCACATCGTGGTCATGGCCCCCCACCCTTCTGGGAGGATGCTGGCGGGTAGGACCTTTGCAGGAGGGAAGGGAGATCGGTATAAGACAAAGGCCCCCTGCACCCTCTTTACAATTGTTCTTGGGGTTACCCTCCCTAAAAGAACCCCCCCCCAAATTTGAAGGGATGAGTACAGTTCTCAGAAAGGATTTCCCACCCCCCAGAAGCACTAAATGGTGTGGTTTTGTTGAATAGACTTTGCTAAGTAGTGAAGCATAGCAGATGTTCGAATAATATGTTAGTAAGGAAGGTGAAAGTCACTCAGTCGTGTCCGACTCTGCTACCCTGTGGACTACATAGTCCATGAAGTCTCCTGGCCAGAATACTGGAGTGGGTAGCCTTTCCCTTCTCCAAGGGATCTTCCCAACCCAGGGATTGAACCCAGGTCTGCTGCATTGCAGGCAGATTCTTTACCAGCTGAGCCACAGGGGAAGCCTGTTAGTAAGGAAAGTGAAGTGAAGTCACTCAGTCGTGTCTGACTCTTTGTGACCTCGTGGACTGTAGCCTACCAGGCTCCTCCATCCGTGGGATTCTTCAGGCAAGGGTACTGGAGTGGGTTGCCATTTCCTTCTCCAGGGAATCTTCCCGACCCAGGGACCGAACCCAGGTCTCCCGCATTGCAGGCAGACGCTTTATCCTCTGAGCCACCAAGGAAGCCTCTGGTTAGTAAGGAAAAGAATGTTCAAATACTGGGGAAACGTACCTTTAGGTAATGGAAGGATGATATCCCATAATGAAAGGAGGGATGCTTAGTCCTCTTACCGCTTCCCTTCGCTCTGTACAGGGTGACAGCGGCGGGCCTCTGGTCTGCTTTGAGAAGGACAAATACATTCTGCAAGGAGTCACTTCTTGGGGTCTTGGCTGTGCACGCCCCAATAAGCCTGGTGTGTATGTTCGTGTTTCTACCTATGTTCCTTGGATTGAAGAAACTATGAGAAGGTATTAATTAGATGGGAGACAGTGACGCACCAACGGTTCTAGAAGCTGGAACGTGGGTAGGGAATTTAGCATACTCAGAAATAATTGACAGTAATCCAACCAAGAAAGACACTGTCCTTAGCTGCCATCTTCTGCCAAACCTCAACATTTTTTTGTGTGTGATGTTGTGAATAACATGTTCCATGTTATTGGAACACAGTCCATGACTGTGGACTGCTGGATTCTATAATAACAAGGCAATACAGCTATGACATTTGTTGAAAATAAACTTGGTACTTCGTTTGATTTAACTCCGATCTTCTTTCTTTTCATGTTCTCCGTCCATCCTACCAATTGTAAGTAATATAGCTCTTACAGACCTGAAAGGTTCTGTTCTTCCTCATAAGGAATAGAGTACCAAGAAGCCTGTAAGATCAATAGAGAAATCCTAGTAAGTCACCTGTATATTCACCCTGACAATGAAGGATGCCTTGACATATATCTTTAATGTCTTTATTTTTGGCACTGGGATGAATGTGTTCAAAGCTGCAATGTGGGGAATCATGAGAACAAATTCTACCTTGGGAATAAAATCTGTTACTGACAGCTTGGCTCAAGCCTGGCACAGAAGACCCTGGGCAGAGAGTTGGAAACCAGGCAATGGAAATGTCATAACTCCAGACCAGCGAAGAGTCTGAATGTTATTTTGGCCACAGATGGGTCTAGGAATGGTGCCAAGAGCCTGGAAAGGAGCAGCGAACACGTATTGAAGGTGGACCGCCTAATTTCCATCAGTGATTGGCTGCCTGGATACATGGTATACTCTGTCACACGGGAAGCGTGTTTTACAGCGACACATGTTCAGAAAGAAGAGAACAGATGAAAACTGATTGTTCTTGACAATTTATGCATACTTTTTATTGTTATCAGAATTCAAATGTCAACTCAAAATACAATTCCAAGGTGATAATACAAGGAACAACAGTCATCTCGTAGCAAAGAGATGGAAAGGAAGCAAAAACACCAGTGTGTATGAACAGAGGGTGAATGTAGGTAGCATCATGTCCTTAGAGAATGGTGTTTATTTCACTGAGAAACAGAACACTCACGTTCAATGCTGATGCGCTTTAAGGCTTAAAAGCTTGTTTTACAATCAGCACATACACCGCACATGTGGTCACATGTTCATATAGAAAACTTTCTTCCTCACTGGCAAAATTACGCTTTGGCTCCACTTTTACCGGCCCACCCAAAATAACTCATGAAACAATTTTTGCATGAGATACATACTGATTCTGAAAATATAACAAATATAACACATAAAGCAGAACATCATAAAGACAGCATTTTTTGTGTTTAAACTCCACATATTGAATGTCTCAGAAACAAGAAAGATCAAGTTGCTTTTTAGTACTTCTAAAATCATCTGTAAGACTTCTGCTAATTCTTCTAAACATGGCTAGAACTGACCTTTCTTTTACACTGAAATGTAAGCTTCTCCCCAAGACAGGTTAAAATTGTCAAGATGAATGAAATCTGCCCATAGTTTTCACTCTTGACCGTGGGCACCATCATAGAACCGAACTTATATATAAGACAAGTATCCCTTTATGATTAAAATCGTTAAGACCCATGAAATCACAGTCCATGGGTTTCATCAGTAAAAAACTGAATAGGTGGCTCTCAGTGTCTACTAAAGGAGAACCAAGATTATCCTGACTCATCTCTCAGGACCAAATCTGATTTTATAAACCATACAGCCGAATCCTCAGCTTGCACAGATTTGTTCTTCTGGAACGAGACCTGAACGTGGCTGCAAACCCAGATGCTCCAGGAGCTTATGGAGCTCCAGGTGCTAAGAGAGAAAGGCTCAGAGTCATATGACCTGAGGTCCTTGATTCAGCTTGTTTAACAGGCTTCCCAAATCTTCTTCCACCCTGGAATCTTCAGAACATTTAGTTCAGAGCCTCAGTTTTTGCATCAGATTTGATGAGCCCATTTCTGTACACTTTGCCCAGATCCTTGGTTTGCACACCCTGCCTTCTTGATGGAGCCGTCATGAGAACGAAGTGGGGCTTTTCTTGTCTCGCTGTGACTCAGTGGGTCAGAGACTTTGCCCCAACGTGAGAAAAGGACCTCAGGAGAAGCTGTGCACGCAATGGGCTCTTGGCTCTCCCAGCCACATGTTACATGTTCCCAGAAACTTTGATAGCACAATATGTCCTGATTCATCCAACATTATATAAAAATACTCTGGATAGTTTGACTGTCTTTATAAAGTATTAAAAACACTTGAAGCTGCAGCACTGAGATGGATGCACACATCTCTGCAAGGCACATCAGTTCCTCGGCGGGGACCAGCCTGAATAGCTTCTTCCTTGCATCTTTGGCAGGAGCCTCAAAGGTGAGAGCTTGAAACCTGGGGTTTCTTTTTCCTGCCACACCTACAGGAATGTGGACTAACAAAACAAAGGAGAAAAGAGAACTCAATGAAAGATTATACAACTAGTGATGAGGAAGTCTTTATTACTATTCAATATCATAGTTGGTTTTGATCGAATACACTCAAGCATAACTGCTCATAAAAACCTGCCTTGAAAGGAACAATGAACTATTTCCAACCTCATTTTTTACCTGCTCTCAGACCCTAGGCAGGAGTTAATTAGCATATATAAATTCTTTATGACTTTCTACCCTGTAACAGATGGTTTGGAAATGAGCTGCTGAAGTGAACAAAAGAAAGGAGAAATTAAAAAATGATGAAGTGCTGTTTTAGAGGGGAAAATGATAACAAGTTTCAGTAACTGGGGCTAAGTAGTTTTCTTTTTCCCCCCACAAGTAACTACCTAATGCAATCAGTGTGCTTAACTTATAGAACTGTAGATCAGACTTGGATTAGGTGTTTTTCCAAGGGTAGGGACTAGGCGTAATCAACTTACCCAATTTTTATCATGACACACAAACACAGTAAATTAGAAATTCATGTAAGTTGAATTTTTGTTGGGCTAATTCTTCCTGTTTATATATCGGTTGAATATTAATTTTCCCTGCACACCATCCAGATGGCCTTCTCATCTCCAAAGCTCCACCTCTTCAAATTGTTTAATTCTATTTTTAACATGATTGAATGGACAGAAGTGTGTGTGTGTGTGTGTGTGTGTGTGTGTGTGTGCACGCGCATGCGTTCAGTCATGTCCGACTCTTTGCAGCCCCATTGACTGTAGCCCACCAGACTCTTCTGTCCATGGATTTCCCAGGCAAGAATACTGGAGTGGGTTGTCATTTCCTACTCCAGGGGATCTTCCCAACCCAGGGATCAAACTTGAGTCTCTTTATGTCTCCTGCACTGGCAGGAGGGTTCTTGATCACTAGTGCCACCTCAAATGACCCCCCTCTCCCTCCACGCTATTCCTGATGCGTTTGAAAATCTGACCTCTGACTGGTTTGAGGATCAAGAACGGGTATGCCACTCTCACTGTGGAAATGAGTGGCAGTAAGTGGAGTCGAGTCAAAAGGAAGAATGCAGTCCCTCTGGTTGGAGTGTTGGCACAGAGGGCCTCCACCACGAGGATGGTCGGTGTGCAGAAAAGGACTCCGCAGCACTGAGACGCGGATGTCTTAAAACTCCAACGGCATGTCACAGGCTTGTGCGTCCAACAGTCAGCGCTGAACTCTTCCTTACATTCAACCCTGTGATCCTGGCTGGGACGCCCTCCTGGGTGGCCCAGCCCTGAAGAGACCCTTTAGGGCCTGAGAAGTGACCTTTAAAGTCTGGATGTCTTATTCGAAGATGATCCTGTTCCCTTTCTCACCATTTCACCTGCTTCACCTAGCCTCCAACATTCTCCTCTCCTTCCGGCTTCTAGCATGACTGCAATTGGAGGGAGAGGATTGGATAACCGCCACACTGATCTGGCCCCAGTACCCTGACACAGACCAGATAATTGTCTGTGATGCCACAGCCAGCAGAACATTTATCCTTTCTGGATAAAGCAAGACCTTCCCATGGTGTAATTCTCAAAAGGCCAGTTTTATTAATAATACCGTTTATACATTTCTTAATTTTGGTTTATAAACTGGCAGGATCTTAAAGAAAATCTCCCACATCACCTCAACCTTCAAGTTGTATTAGTAGTACTGTTACTTGCTCAGTCATGTCCGACTCTTTGTGACCCATGGATTGTAGCCCACCAGCCTCCTCTTGTCCATAGAATTCTCCAGGCAAGAATACTGGAGTGGGTAGCCATTCCCTTCTCCAGGGGATCTTCCTGACCTAAGGATCGAATCTGGGTCTCCCGCATTGCAGGCAGATTCTTTACCATCTGAGTCATCACGGAAGCCCCAAGTAGCATTATTTTAGGGTAAAACCTAGGTAGAGCTTTGGTTGAGGCTAAGCCATTAGCTATCAGTTAACTTACAAACAAGCATAAGCATCTGATTGAGTTACTTCATGGGACAAATGTCTACCTGTCCTCTGATTGGCTGGTCCTCTTAGAAGTCAGCTGGTGTGTTGATTTCAGTACACTGCTAAGGTTTTCTTAGGAAAGTTCTGAGATGATTCGTCAATGTGATTCTTCAGAATAGCATCAGGAAATAGGACAATGAAATCAATGTATGTGTTTTAAAGTCTGGTTGAAATACTTGCAAGACACTTAGCAATGGTTGCCTATCTCCAGAGAGGGCGATGCTGCTGCTAAGTCACATCAGTTGTGTCCGACTCTGTGCGACCCCATAGATGGCAGCCTACCAGGCTCCCTCGTCCCTGGGATTCTCCAGGCAAGAACACTGGAGTGGGTTGCCATTTCCTTCTCCAATGCATGAAAGTGAAGTCGCTCAGTCGTGTCTGACTCTTTGAGGCCCCATAGACGGCAGCCCACCAGGCTCCCCTGTCCCTGGGATTCTCCAGGCAAGAACACTGGAGTGGGTTGCCATTTCCTTCTCCAGTGCATGAAAGTGAAGTCGCTCAGTTGTGTCCAACTCTTTGAGACCCCATGGACTGCAGCCCACCAGGCTCCTCTGTCCATGGGATTCTCCAGGCAAGAGTACTGGAGTGGGTTGCCATTGTCTTCTCCTGAGAGGGCGATGGTACCTCGTTAAAGAGGATATGAAGAGAGAAATCTCCAAGCCTACCAGGAGATTCTTGTTATGAAGCTACTCATAATCAAGGAGGATAGAGCCTAAGATAATGAAACTACCCCAGGGCTTCCCTGGTGGCTCAGTGGTAAAGGATCCACTTGCCAGGGCAAAAGACATGGGTTTGAGCCCTGGTCTGGAAAGATCCCATCTGCCTCAGAGCATCTGAGCCCATCCACGCACCGCCACTACTGACGCCCGAGTCCTACAGACTGTGCTCTGCAACAAGAGAAGCCCCTGCAAGGGGAAGCCAGCACACCGCAGCTAGACAGCAGCCCCCACGCGCCACAATTAGAGAAGGGCCCACGCAGCAGCGAAGACCCCGCACAGCAGAAATAAGCAGCAAACAACAGTCACGCCTGTTCACTAGGCAATGCCAACCCCAGTTCTAGCACATAGACCTTGTCAAGTCTTTCTGAGCATAAAAAAGTGAGGACAAGAACTTCTATTGCACACCACCACTTTGAGTATGAAATGACATATGTAAAACCATTGATCACTTACACAGGATCCTAAAAGTTGTCAGTTTCTAATCTCTACCCAATCTGCCAAGTGACGAAGAAAACTGCCATGAGGTTACGAACATCTCCATCTTCTCATAAATATATCTGATAAAATTTAGAGATCTATATCCTTAATTTCCAGGTTATTGTTTAGAAGAAGACTGATCTTTTATTTTTCAAATTAGCTGTTAAATTATTTGTTTAAGTTCACAAATAAGGACTTCCCTGGTGGCCCAGTGGTTAGGACTCCGAGATTCCAATGCTAGGGGCGTGGGTTCAATCCCTGGTCAAGGAACTAAGATCCCACATGCCAAAAAAAATTTTTTTTTCAAATAAAATAAAATTCACAAATGATACAAGACCATTTGTCATAATTTTAAAAATTGAATGATGCAGAAGTCTATGGGGTATAAATTAAGTGTTCTCTCTTCTGCACCCCTTTTCCCAACACATTTCTACCCCAGAGGGTATATTGGATCATTTTAGGTCTTTCCCTATACATTTCCATTTTTCATAATCTCTCTTATTTTTATTATGAAAAATTGCAGAGAAAATTAGAATGTATGTAATGTGATTTTTTAAATATAAAATACATTTTATGTTTAAACATTGGTTGGATATTAACTTTCTCTGCACACTATTTAGACACCCTCCCCCCTAAACTCAATCTCTTTCTCCTTCTCCTATTTTCTTTCTGCTATCATCTATCTATCTATCGTCACCTGACTATCATTTATTTTCCCATCTAGCTAGCTATAGAGAGGGATAACTCTTGGTTTTATTTTTTAATAAATACTATAACACATTGTTCAGCGACTTTTCACTTTGTAATCCGCCTTGAAATGTCTATAATCTTGAAATATATATCCTCCATGTCTTTGATATATCTGTATTTCTGCTATTTAAGTATCTGTGTAGCAGTCCATTTTATGGATATATTATCATTGTCACCACCGCCCACAGATGCACATTTGAATTATTTCTGTTTCGTCCAGTCATCAGTCCTTTTCCTTTAGATTCCGAGTTTTCACACCTTATTTGGAAATACTTCTCTCTTCATAACCACATTTAAAAAATAAAACATGTTCATTTCCAGATTTGTTTCATGTTAACCTTTTAAATCTGCTTTGAATTTTTTGCTTAAGATGCAAGACAGGGATTTAATATTGTATCCCTTCCCCCACATTCAGTGTTCTCAGCCCCGTCCTCTCCCAGTGGGCTTGAAATGCTGCTTTCAGTTAGGGTGTGCTGAATTTTGTATCGTACCTGCTGAGCTTTTCTACGTCATCCACTGTTTCTGGCAAGGCGATGCCCTTGGTTTCAGGCAGGAGCATCACAAGGGCACCGCAGATGGATGCCAGGGTACCTGTGGGACAGGGAAACAGCGTTACGGTCCCCAGATGGCACAGCCGCCCGCATCGCCCCCTGCGCCCTCTGGAAGCCGCTGTGCTCACCACCCTAACTCCCCCCCACCCCCGCCCGCCCCCGCAGCAGTGCTCCAGACAGGTCACCCTGCCTGGCTCCCCAGCGATCCTCTGTCACAATCTCACAGTTCCTCAGCATCCTCAGACCCTTGACACCCCCACTGCCCCTGCACTTTTGACGTCTATCCATATACTCACTCATCTCACAATTATTTACCTGGGACCTACTAAGTGCTGAACACTCTGAGAAGCGCCCGCCTCCTACTTCAGGCGGGAAACAGAGGCCACTCCAGAGGAGTCCCTCAGCATTCTTTGGCTGCCCCCGTCCCTGCCCTCCTCCCATAGCGTGACCCGGCAAGGCTGGTCCCCACGTCTGCCCAAGAGCAGCTCTTGGAGTCTATTGGGCTCGCTGTAGGGGTTCATCCTCTCTCTCCAGCAGCTTTACCCTACTGGTGACGCCTTGAAAGGTATTCAAATCTCTTCTCTCTACAGAGCCTTCTTGCAACCTCACAGGATCCTCTACCTACCACCCTCCTTTCTGTCTTAGAACCGAAATCCTTGAAACACCATCCTTTCTTGCTTTCTGTGAAAGTTGCTCGGTCGTGTCCAATTCTTTGCGACCCCGTGGACTATCCAGCCAGGCCAGAATACTGAGTGGGTAGCCTTTCTCTTCTCCAGGGGATCGTCCCAACCCAGGGATCGAACCCAGGTCTCCCACATTGCAGGCGGATTCTTTACCAGCTGAGCCACAAGGAAAGCCCAAGAATACTGGAGTGGGGAGCCCATCCCTTCTCCAGCGGACCTTCCCAACCCAGGAATCGAACTGGGGTCTCCTGCATTGCAGGCAGATTCTTTACCAACTGAGCGATCAGGGACATATCTTCATATTCTAGTGCTGTGCCGGTAAATACCTAACAACTGGTTCTCCAGAAAACAAAGCCCTGATTTTCAGCGTTTGCCTCATTTCCACGGTGTAAATACGCCCGTTGTGGATGTGCGTCATTCATACCGGCAACGCAGCCTTGCGGGTGAGGCTCTGGGGAGATGGGCAGCAGTATCTCCACATGGACTCCAGTGGACACACCAGCCTCAAGGTCAGACACAGCAAAGCTCAATGAATCAGGAACTGAGCAGATGTATTTATTACCTCTGTGTCTCATCTCGTATACTGAATTTTTAATGATAACTGTTAGTCATTCAGTCACATTCAGTCATTCAGTCACTTTGGTGACCCCATGGACTGTAGCCCGCCAAGCTCTTCCATCCATGGGATTCTCCGGGCAAGAACACTGGAGTGGGTTGCCATTTCCTTCTCCATGGGATCTCTCCGATTCAGGGACTGAACCTGGGTCTCCTGCATTGCAGGCAGATTCTTTACTATCTGAGCCACCGGGGTGGCTCCAAGATTCTTGAAAACTTGCCAGCTGACCTTGGTGGGCCAGAGTCACATCCCACTCCCATCTGCTCGAGTCTGGGCTCTTCTCCTCAGTGTTTCGCTGGCCTGGTTCCCGCCAGATGACCAGGGACCGCCACCACCAGGCCCAGCAGCCCTGCTTCTGGCCCCTGCTGCCCAGCCTCATGGCAGCTCTGGCAGCTGGTGGCCTCACCTGCCACCCCCCTGACATCCCCGCCCCTCGAGCTCCTGGTCTCCCCACTGCTTCCCTCGCGTCCCCTGCCTGGCGCCTCTCACTCTGCTGACGCTGGACACTTGTGGCTCCTCGGGGCTCCGTCTTGGGCCCGTTCTTTCCTCTCTGCTCTGTTTGCTATGTGTGGGGGGTTCAGTCACTCCCATGGTTTCAGGGGTTATCTTCATCCAGGTGGCTTCCAAACCTTCATCTTGAGGCCACTTTACTCCTGACTCAGCTTGTCAAACCTACTGCCTCCTCACCATTTCAGCCTGGATTTCTTAGAGGCACCTCATCCTACAAGCAGCCCAGATAGAATCCCTGCACGTCCTCCCACAGACAGGCTTCTGTAATGTGCTAAACCCTCCTATGGCTCCCCCAGTCAGCAGCGTCACGGCCCCTCTCCCTGCTCGCTCTGGTCTCTCACCCAGTCAGCCCTCCCCTCTTGGCCAGTTCAACCTCCAGTGTATTTCTTCAGACCAATCCACTCCTCAACACCTTCGTGCCATCACCTCAGACCCAGTCCTGACCTGATTACAGCAACATTCTTTTAATTGTCTCCCTACTAGCTCCGTCCCCTCTAAGTCCTTAGCATATCTGCCATCAGAGTGAAGTTTCTAAAAGGCAGACCTGACCCTGCCAACCCCAGCTTAAAACTCCACACGGCTTCCCACTGCTGTTTGGATACAGAGCAGACCCTTTGCACGTCTGGTGGTCGGGCCCCAGCTGGTCTCCCCAGCCTTGTCTCTCTTCAGGCCTTGCCTCACACAGGGCACTCTGTGGAAAAGGTCGCCATTTCCTCCTCTGGGGGATCTTCCCAACTCAGGGATTGAACCTGGGTCTCCTGCATTGCAGGCCAGTTCTTCACCTTCTGAGTCACCTGGGAGGCCCCAACTTCCTCTTACTGTAGGTCTTTCCATTGCCTGGAGCACCAGCCTGCACCTCTCACGTGAATAACCTCTCCTCACCTTCCCATCTCAACAGAGACCTCATTGCTCCCTGCCTCTCTCTCCTCTTGACCCCATGGGATGGGTTAGCGATCCTGTGATGTGCTCTCATGCACCCTTCTTTCTTTTCATATTTGTTTATTTATTTACTGGCCATGCCAGGGGTCTTAGTTGTGGCGTGTGGGGTCTAGTTCCCTGACCAGGGATTGACCCCCAGAATTGGAAGAACAGTCTTAGCCACTGGACCACCAAGGAAGGCCAAAAGGGAAAGTCGCTTAGTCGTGTCCGACTCTGCGATCCTGCCAGGCTCCTCTGTTCATGGAATTTTCCAGGCAAGAGTACTGGAGTGGGTTGCCACTTCCTACTCCAAGGGAAGTCCAAAGGCACCCTTCTTTATCACCCGCTCTTGTGAGTGGCGGTTTGGAAAGGCAGCTCCCTCTGCAAAGCAAGGGCCTGCCCCACAGTACCAGCGCCCAGCTCAGCCAGCCCGCCTCGCGGCCAGTCCCCCATCTTGAGGGACTGGGCTCTTAGACGGCTCTGTCTTGGCTGAACAATGCCTTCTCTTTGCTTTTTCATGCTGGCCCAGAATCAATGCTGAGCTTGTTTATCAGATCCCATGAAATAGTCTGAAATGACCATTTACTAAATCACCGGTGAGACGCTGACTCTGTGGTCTCAGCCCAGCTGAAGGACTACTGCATTCCTGGGTTTATTTCCTCATGGATGCAATATTTTCATTGGAGTTTAAAACTGCTGAGCAGTGAGTGACCAGCCTTCTTTACCAGGAGCAAGCAAGTGGAGGTGGAGGAAAGGAGGTGAGCAAGGAGCCAGCCAGCATCCTCTCTTGCTGATAAGGAGAGGGGAGGGGGGTATGAGACCTGGGAAAGTTCTTAAGTTGAACACTTTTTATTGCAACTCTATAATGTAAAACAAATTTAAATGATTTAGGGCCCCCATTTCACTGTGGTTCCTCAAAACCTGTAAGAGCTATGGGAAGAGCAAATGAATATCATGAATATCAAACCTGGTCGTCATTGTAGGTTCTATTAATACAAAGAATGCAAATGAAAGCATTTAAGAATAGTGCATGCAGCGAATATTTACCAAAGATGATAAGAGGTAGTTCCAGCCAAATGGCAGCTAGCCGGAAGAGCAGAAATGGGGCTATAATCCCCCCAAAATCACATAAACCGGAACACAGTGAAACCCCAAAGTTTCTGCAGAATAAAAAAGTTGTTTGAAATAAAAATATTTAAATAACTTCAGGATGAATAATATTTTCAGATTTCTAAGTAACAGGAATGGTAACAATATTTCCCATTTCTCTAGTGTTTGACATTGAAAACGTCTCCTCCCTCATACTCTATGCAAATCATTTCCTACGCAATTCATTTCCAAGCTGCTCCAGCTCAGACCTGTCACTCTGTGACCCAGAGTCACAGCGAGGTATTGGAGCCAGGGGGCGGAGTCTCTGGTATTGGTGGGAATTAATCATCCATTAGCGGCTTACTACCCAGGCCACTCTGTGGCACTCATGTGCCCTCGTGGCGCCTAGACTGACAGTTAGGTGTGCTCATGAATACTCCCCCCCAGAAAGGAGGCCAGTTTGTACTTGCTGTGCACATTGGTTGATTTCGTCCTTCGGGAACTGTCTGTGGAGTGTGGTCAGAGCAGAGGCTGGAGCCTTCACACAGAGTGGAGATGATGATGTGAAATCTAACTCATACCACAGGCACGCTCACCAGATTTTCTGATTTCAAGTCTAATGCGTGTGTGCATGTGTGCTTGGTTGCTTCAGTCGTGTCTGACTCTTTGCAACCCCATGGACTGTAGCCCACCAGGCTCCTCTGTCCATGGGATTCTCCAGGCAGGAACACTGGAGTGGGTTGCTGTTTCCTTCTCCAGGGGATCTTCCCGACCCAGGGATCGAACCCGTGTCTCCTGTGTCTCCTGAATTGCAGGAGGTCAACTTAAAACATGCAGCTGCAGAATTACTTAGGAGAAACCATGGTACGGATGTTGGAATTACCGTAATGTTGTTGGGTACAATTCTGAATTTACCAAATAGACAATTTCAAAGGCCATGGTTATGCCTAGTCTTCCCAGGGTAGCAACAGTGGTCCTCAACCAGGGTATTCCTGCAAACACACAAAGGTTGGGAGGAAGAGTTAGGGGTCGACTTTACTTTCAGTACAATTGTACAAAACAACAAAAGGCATTTGCTTAGTGTTCTCCCAGCCTAATTAAGTGCAAATGAGGTGTGTGTGTGCTTAGTCATGTCCGACTCTTTGTGACCCCATGGACTATAGCCCAGCAGGCTCCTCTGTCAGTGGGATTCTCCAGGCAAGAATATTGGAGTGGGGTTGCCATGTCTTCCTCCAGGGGATCTTCCCGACCCAGGGATGGAGCCCACATCTCCTGGGCCCTTTCCTTCTTCCTCCATGGTAATGAGTGGGAAATGCCAGATGTTTGGTATTAAATGTTTTCTTTCTTTGGGGCATTAAGAGAAGAAAGAGTACCATGTCTGCCCTAAAAAGTCAGTACTTTAAATTTGTTAAGAGTTGGGCAGTTGATGACATCCTTTTTAAGGACGCTGGTAGGCTATAGTCCATGGGGTTGCAAAGAATCAGACATGACTGAGCGACTTCACTTTCTTTCTTTCTTTCTATCAGTTCAGTTCAGTCGCTCAGTCATGTCTGACTCTTTGCGACCCCATGAATCACAGCACGCCAGGCCTCCCTGCCCATCACCAACTCCCAGAGTTCACTCAAGCTCATGTCCATCGAGTCGGTGATGCCATCCAGCCATCTCATCCTCTGCCATCCCCTTCTCCTCCTGCCCCCAATCCCTCCCAGCATCAAAGTCTTTTCCAATGAGTCAACTCTTCGCATGATGTGGCCAGAGTATTGGAGTTTCAGCTTCAGCATCAGTCCTTCCAATGAACACCCAGGATTGATTTCCTTTAGGATGGACTGGTTGCATCTCCTTGCAGTCCAAGGGACTCTCAGGAGTCTTCTCCAACACCACAGTTCAAAAGCATCAATTCTTCAATGCTCAGCTTTCTTCACAGTCCAATACTCACATCCATACATGACTACTGGAAAAACCATAGTTTGACTAGACGGACCTTTATTGGCAAAGTAATGTCTCTGCTTTTGAATATGCTACCTAGGTTGGTCATAACTTTCTTTCCAAGGAGTAAGTGACTTTTAATTTCATGGCTGCAGTCACCATGTGCAGTGATTTTGGAGCCCCCAAAATAAAGTCTGACGCTGTTTCCACAGTTCCCCATTTATTTGCCATGAAGTGATGGGACCAGATGCCTTGATCTTAGTTTTCTGAACGTTGAGCTTTAAGCCAACTTTTTCACTCTCCTCTTTCACTTTCATCAAGAGGCTTTTTAGTTCCTCTTCACTTTCTGCCATAAGGGTGGTGTCATCTGCATATCTGAGGTTATTGATATTTCTCCCGGCAATCTTGACTCCAGCTTGTGCTCCTTTCAGCCCACTGTTTCTTTCTATAGTTGTATACAATGTTGTGTTAGTTTCTGATGGAGAGCAGAGTGATTCAGCGATGCACATACATTCTTTTTCATATTCTTTTCCATTATGACTTATCACAAGATATTGAATCTAGTTCCCTGGGCTATGCTTTGTCATTTAGTCATTCTCTATATCATCGTTGGCATCTGCTAACCCCAAGCTCTCTCTCCATCCCTCTCCTGTGCCCCGCTCCCTTGGCAACCACAAGCCTGTTCTCTGTGCCTGTGAGTCTGTTCTTGTTTCATAGATAAGCTCATTTGAGTCATATTTTAGATTCCTCCTGTGAGTAATGTCATATGATATTTCTCCTTCTGTCAGACTTACTTTGCTTAGAATGATCATCTCTAGGTCCACCCACGTTGCTACAAATGGCACTGTTTCATTCTTTTCTACGGCTGAATCGCATTCCACTGTATATATGTACAACAATGTATATATGTACATCTTCTTTATTCATTCATCTGATCATGGACATTTAAGCTGTTTCCATGTCTTGGCTATTGTGAATAGTGCTGCTATGAACACAGAGGGGCATGTATGTTTTGAATTATAGTTTTGTTCAGACATCCGCTCAGGAGTAGGATTGCTGGGTCATAGGGCAACTCTATTTTTAGCTTTTTGAAGAACCTCCATACTGTCCTCTTTTTCGTGGTTATACCAGGTACATTCCCACAATAGTGTAGGAGGGTTCCCTTTTCTCCACAGCCTTTCCAGAACTTGCTATCTGTAGACTTTCTAATGATGACCTTTCTGACTGGTGTGAGTAGGTGCCTCGTTGCAGTTTTGATTTGCTGCCCCCCTCTCTTAGTAGATGTGGCGTGAGCGCGTATGACCGCATGAACAGGAGCTTGCCTGCTCTCCAAAGTCAAGGGTGTTCAGCGTGCGCCTGACGTTCATCTTTGAAAAGGAAACCTTCCCCCTTTATGAAATGGAGCAGGACCCCATGGTCCTTGCCCCAACCACGAACCATGGCCTCTGCCTGCCTTTTGCCTGTGGAAAACTTTGGTCAAAGAATAAGTTTAATCAGAGAAGTGAGAATTGTGAAAAACAAAGGAAAACAGGTAAAGGAGATTAAATAATAATAATGCCATCGTTAAGCACAGTCAAGGACCTTTACTTCTTTCTCACGGGCTATAGATACTATTCTGAGCCATATCCTGTGAGCTGTCTTACAGATTCTAGAACACCAGGCGGAGAAGTTAACTCCCTGATGATTAGACTGCACCCAGGACAGGAGCTGCCATAGTTGAACGGGCCTCAGAGAACTGGGGACAAATGGACCCTGGAAATGAAGATTAACTGTGCCGAAAGCAACCAAGATGATGCTGGTCAGACCACTGATGACCAATTTGAAGATGACTGTCACAGCTGACTGTGCCATTTCTGCATGTAGCCCTCCTCCCACACTCTGTCTAGTAAAGCTCTCACCCCGCAGCTGGTCGTGGTGGTGGTGGTGGGTGGGCGTTGGCCTTTGCACAGACATCAGCCACCCTCCCCTCCAGTTGCCGGCATCTGAAATAAAGCAAAGTTTCCGCTTCCCTGGTGGCTCAGAGGTTAAAGCGTCTGCCTCCATTGTGGGAGACCCGGGTTCAATCCCTGGGTCGGGAAGATCCCCTGAAGAAGGAAATGGCAATCCACTCCAGTATTCTTGCCTGGAGAGTCCCATGGACGGAGAAGCCTAGTAGGTGGCAGTCCACGGGGTCCCAAAGAGTTGGACATGACTGAGCGACTTCACCTTCCTTTCCACCAACCTGGCTGTTTATTGGCTTTTGTGCTGTGAGCAGCCGGACCCACCACACAGCTTTCTGTAACGTTTATACTCATACTTGTTTATGCTCACTCAGCATTAAATGGTCCTCCTGCCTTCTAGAATTATTGCACTTTCCTGAATATGTAATTTTTTAGTTGAAAAGTAGGCATGAATGAGGAGGATGAGAGAAGATGCTGAAGCTCTGTAGATTTATGTGTGTTCTCTTCAGAGAATCAGCTGAGTTCAGTCCAGTTGTTCAGTCATGTCCAGCTCTTTGTGACCCCCTGGACTGCAGCACAGCAGGCCTCCCTGTCCATCACCAACTCCCGGAGCTTACTCAAACTCATGTCCATTGAGTCAGTGATGCCATCCAACCATCTAATCCTCTGTTGTCCCTTTCTCCTCCTGCCTTCAATCTTTCCCAGCATCAGGGTCTTTTCCAATGAGTCAGCTCTTTGCATTAGGTGGCCAAAGTATTGGAGTTTCAGCTTCAGCATCAGTCCTTCCAATGAATATTCAGGACTTATTTCCTTTAGGATTGACTGGTTGGATCTCCTTGCAGTCCAAGGGATGCTCAAGAGTCTTCTCCAACATCACAGTTTAAAAGCACCAATTCTTTGGTGCTTAGCCTTCTTTAAGGTCCAACTCTTACATCCAAACACGACTACTGGAAAAACCATAGCTTTGACTAGATGGACCTTGGCTGGCAAAGTAATGGATATTCAGAGAATACCCAACTAGTAAAGAAAGCTAAAACTCATTAAACCAAAGAACTGCCAAGGAGGGCGAGAGAGAAAAAGAGGGCTCCAGAGTGCAGGTCATGACTGGGAGGCTCCACCTTGCCACATGCTGGTTGCTCGCTGGCCAGGACGTCCTGGTGTCCTGGGCGTTGCTCTAGCTGAGGACACCCGCAGCGCCCACGTTACTGTCACGTCAGGAGGGAGCAGCAGCAGAGATGCACTGATGCGCTGGGCCGCCATCTGCTCTGGCATAGTTGTAAACACATGTTGTATTTAGCTTTACTGTTCCATTAAGGCCAGGGAAGGGGACCAGGAAATGCATTCCACCCCTTCCTCCAGTGAGCAGGTGGGGCAGTGCCAGGTGCTGGGGAACGGAAAGTGGCAGCTGGTGCCCAGATTCCCTGGGTCCCAGCCCGACCGGGCGACCTCTTGCTGCTCTGTGGCTGCAGAGGAGAATGCCTCCAGCTCCCATGGAAATAACTTGATTACCCACGTTAGGTTCTTAAGCTACAGCTTTTTCTACTGAGTCAAGATTGCTCTACGAGTGAGTCCCACTGACAACTTCAATGACAATTTAGTCTTATAACTGATCATTCACGGGGAAAAAAACCAAAAACCAAGAAACCAAATTAAAACACACACACACACTCAGCATGAGAGATGTATGTGGTTAGCTCAGTGAAGACAGGTCAACAGCTAGTCAATTCAGTAACAGGTTAAGAAAATGCTTTCAGGTTTTCTTAAGAATCTCAACTCTTTCTAAGCAGTAAAGGCCAGTATCTAACTGCACTGGACACAGATTCTGTCAAAAAGTGTGACAAAAGAAAGTTCGAGAAGCATCACACTGTTTCAACAAAAGGGTAAAATGCAAACAATTTATAGGAGGTGTAAGGGATGTGTGAATATTAAGAGCGCACATAAAAACTTCTGACCTAACCAGTAATAGTCTAAGTTCCCCCTGGAGTGACAATAGATATCTTTTGATAGCAGTGGCAAGAAACAAGACAATTTAAGATTGAGGACTGAAGCTGAAACTACCTCCATGAACTCCCGAGGACACAGAGAAAGAGGGTCCCTCTGAGGGGGATTTGGTCAAACTGCTAGATATTATTGAGAATAATTCCTCAGTTTTTGAAGAAAGGATGCAGGGTTTTAAACAAACACAACTTTATCTCTCCCCTGAATGCCCCATCTGCAACAGACTCATTAATACTTTTTACTTAAAGAGAAAAGTCCAAGACAGCTTTTTCATTTCAAAAAGACTTACCCAAACAGCCGGGTTTATAGCCATCTTGAATAAATTCAAATTAAAACTGGCAGATGAGTATGGGTCTTAAAAAGCTCTTTTAAACGCAGGCAGAACACTCTCTGATATAAATCACAACAACATCTTTTTCAATCCAGCTCCCAGAATAATGGAAATAAAAGCAAAAATAAACAAATGGGTCCTAGTTAAGCTCAAAAGCTTTTGCAGAGCAAAGGAAACAATAAACAAAATGAAAAGACAGCCCACAGTTGGGAGAAAATATTTGCAAATGATGTGACTGATAAGGAATTAGTCTCCAAAATTTACAAACAGCTTATGATGCCTAGTAGCATCAAAACAAACAATCCACTCAAAAAATGGGCAGAAGACCTGAATAGACATTTCTCCAAAGAGGAAATACAGATGGCCAATAGGCACATGAAAGATATTCAACATCACTAGTTATTAGAGAAACACAAATCAAAAGTTCAATGAGATGTCACCTCACACTGGTCAGAATGGCTATCATCAAAAAAAAAAAAATCCACAAACAACAAAAGTTGGAGAGGGTGTGGAGAGAAGGGAATGCTCCTGCAATGTTGATGGGAATATAAATTGGTACAGCCACTATGCAGAACAGTTTGGAGACTCCTGAAAAAGCTAAAACTAGAACTACCATATGACCCTACAATCCCACTCTTGGGCATGCATTCGGAGAAAACCACGGCCCCAATAGACACATGTACCCCAGTGTTCATCGCAGCAGTTTACAATAGCTAAGACATGAAAGCAACCTTCATGTCCATCAACGGGGGAATGGATAAAGAAGATGTGGTACACACACACACACACACACACACACACACACATGTGGACTATTACTCAGCCATTAAAAAGAATGAAAAATGCCATCTGTAACAACATGGATGGACTTAGAGAGTGTATACTGAGCGAAGTAAGACAGAGAGAAGGAGGAGAAATATCACATGACATTCCTTAGATGTGGGATCTAACGAGAAATAATACAGATGAACTTACTTACAAAACAGAAAGAGGCTCAAAGACTTAGAAAACGAACTTACGGTTGCCAAGGGGAAGGAATAGTTAGGGACTTTGGGAAGGTCATGTTCACACTGCTATATTTAAAATGGATAACCAGCAAAGTCCTATTGTACAGCACATGGAACTCTGCTCAGTGTTATGTGGTAGCCTGGATGGGAGGGAGGTCTGGGGGAGGAAGGATACTTGTATATGTATGGCTGAGTCCCTTTGCTATTCACCTGAAACGATCACAACATTATTAATCGGCTATATCCCACAGAAAATAATTTTTTTAAAATAAAAAGCTCTTTTATTTTTCAGGCTTTAATTAGAATTCAAAAATTTGGGTCAGAGATAGGGGGTCTTAGATGAGGATACAGCCCGAACGATTGTTTTGAAATTGTTTTCCAGAATTTCATTCTCCAGTCAGGCTTCGTGGGGGGAACGCTGGTTAAACAGTTTTCTCTGAGATAATTTTAGAGCTGATTCCCCTAAAAGGCTGCTCAGTATTCTTCTCAGGGGCAGTCATCCTGGTGATGACGTCAAGAATGGCTGAGAGGAAAAGTCTTTCTAATGTTAATTCAACAGCCCAAGGAACCAAGTGCAAAAGTTCCCTTAAGTGGAAGTGAGGACTCTCAGCTCAGGCAAGCAACCCCTGCTAACATTTGGTATTCACACACAGCACTACGAATTTGAACTTACTCTTGGCAGTCAGTTACGACGAGCGTGAGACTATGAAAGCAGCCGTATCTGCAGAACACACAAATTAAATGCGTCCAGAATAGGAGCAAGTCGTTTCCATTGCTGCTAAGAACAACTCTAAGACTTGGGAAACTCGGTCTACAAAATAAAACCGACCAGATCAAACAGAAAAGTCTATTCTTTGTCTTCTGTTTTCCAATATATGAACGTGTTCTCTGTAAGACAGCTTGGTTCCCACCCACTTAGTTACTTCAATATGGGTTTGGACGTTTGATCTTCAGTGCTTTCTGGGATCGTGCTAGAGGCAACACACATTAAAACCATCCCAGTCCGTCTGGGGCCAGAGAAAATCTTCTGGGGGAGAGTTCTATCATGAAAAGATGGGCCACGCTTAAGTCATTTTTTTTCTTTACTTTCCTGATTTCATATGCAATGAATATGTAATTAATATTTGATTCCTATTCCATATAGGATGAGAACAGATGACCTTGTCTTAGGAAACTACATTTAAAAATTAAACCTAAAACTATACAGTGCCAAAGTAAAATGGAAAGATCAGTGAAGTATCCAGTGGTCCTCATTTGTTGTCTTCTACTAAATTGCGCATAACGCCCAAAGATAGAAACTGAAACGAACTTATGGTTGCCAGGGTGAAGGGATAGCTAGGGAGGTTGGGATGGTCATGTACACATTGCCGTATTTAAAATGGGTAACCAACAAAGACCTACTGTACAGCACATGGAACTCTGCTCAGTGTCACGTGGCAGCCTGGACGGGAGGAGGGTTTGGGGGAGAACGGACACATGTGTATGTATGGCTGAGCCCCTCTGCTGTTCACCTGAAACTATCACAATGTTGTTAATCGGCTATACCCCAATATGAAACAAAAAGTTAAAAAAAAAAAAGAAATTATGTCTACCTTGTTTATAGCTCTATCTTTACTCCTAGTTCAGTTCAGTTCAGTTGCTCAGTCGTATCCGACTCTTTGCGACCCCATGAATCGCAGCACGCCAGGCCTCCCTGTCCATCACTAACTCCCAGAGTTCACTCAAACTCACGTCCATTGAGTCAGTGATGCCATCCAGCCATCTCACCCTCTGTCGTCCTCTTCTCCTCCTGCCCCCAATCCCTCCCAGCATCAGAGTCTTTTCCGATGTGTCAATTCTTCGCATGAGGTGGCCAAAGTACTGGAGTTTCAGCTTTAGCATCATTCCTTCCAAGAACACCCAGGACTAATCTCCTTCAGAATGAACTGGTTGGACCTCCCTGCAGTCCAAGGGACTCTCAAGAGTCTTCTCCACCACCACAGTTCAAAAGCATCAATTCTTTGGCGCTCAGCTTTCTTCACAGTCCAACTCTCACATACATACATGACCACTGGAAAAACCATAGTCTTGACTAGATGGACCTTTGTTGGCAAAGTAATGTCTCTGCTTTTGAATATGCTATCTAGGTTGGTCATAAGTTTCCTTCCAAGGAGTAAGCGTCTTTTAATTTCATGGCTGCAGTCACCATCTGCAGTGATTTTGGAGCCCCCCAAAATAAAGTCTGCCACTGTTTCCCCATCTATTTGCCATGAAGTGATGGGACCAGATGCCATGATCTTCGTTTTCTGGATGTTGAGTAGTTTTAAGCCAACTTTTTTACTTTCCTCTTCCACTTTCATTAAGAGGCTCTTTAGTTCTTCTTCGCTTTCTGCCATAAGGGTGGTGTCATCTTCATATCTAAGGGTATTGATATTTCTCCCGGCCATCTTGATTCCAGCTTGTGCTTCTTCCAGCCCAGCGTTTCTCATGATGTACTCTGCATGTAAGTTAAATAAGCAGGGTGACAATATATAGCCTTGATGTACTCCTTTTCCTATTTGGAACCAGTCTGTTGTTCCATGTCCATTTCTAACTGTTGCTTCCTGACCTGCATACAGGTTTCTCAAGAGGCAGGTCAGGTGGTCTGGTACTCCTAGTTTAGTGGCAGCAAATAATAGACACTAAGTAGATGTGCATATATCTTCTGCAAGTTTGTTTGGTTTTTTTTGGCCACACAGGGAGGCTTGCAGAATCTTAGTTCCATGAACAGGGGATCAAACCTGGGCTGTGGCAGTGAAAGCACTGAGTCCCAACTGCTGGACCACCAGGGAATCCCCTTCCCCAACTCTTATAATGCATTAGCTCAGTGTGGTAGGTTGAACGATGTTCCCCAAAGTTCAGGTTCACCAGAACCTCAGAGTATGGCCTTATTTCAAAATAGGGTCTTTGCAGATGTCATGGTTAAGTTAAGGCCCAGAGATGCAGAGAAGGTCATATGAAGATGGAGACAGAGATGGGAATGCTGTCCAGGAATGCCAGGGATGGCTGGCAGCCACCAGAAGCCCAGAAGGGACAGGCAAGTATCCTCACTGAGAGCCTTCAGGGAAAGCGAGGCCCTGCCTACACCTGGAGTTCAGACTCCAGCCTCCAGGATATGAAAGAACAAATCTGTGTTGCAAGCCACGCAGTTTATGGTATTTTGATACAACAGCTCTAGGAAACTCATGTGCTCAAGAAAAATGAGATAAATGCAAACAGTTCTGTTTATCATCAACCATTCCAATATGACAGGATTTCTGCCCCTTCTCATTCTGAAGATGGGCATTCCTGTAATGGTATTTAAATAGGGTTATTTGATGTTTTAGGATTTCATAAGCATATTATTAATGAACTTATCTATAAATGTCTGACTATTTTGACACTGCAAAGAGCCAAGTCATTGGAAAAGTCCCTGATGCTGGGAAAGATTGAAGGCAAAGGGAGAAAGGGGTGACAGAGGATGAGATGGTTGGGTTGCATCATTGACTCAATGGATGTGAGTTTGAGCAAACTTTGGGAAATAGTTGGGGGACAGAGGAGCCCGGTGTGCTGCAGTCCATGAATCAGCACAGGTGGTTCATACTTCTGAGAACCGTGCTTTACTTTGTCCATACTCTTCACCAGGTTGTCAACCTCTCCAAGTCAAGAAATGTATTTTTCTCCCCTTTGTAACCTTCATGTTTCGCAGGGAATTAGTGATATGAAGGAAATGTGAAACAGGGTCAATGACATCACAAAATTAAGTCAGATAAAGGTGATCAAAAGCAAACTACATTAATTCCATTTCTGGGTATATATATGAGAAAAAACCAAAGCCACTGACTGGAAAAGATACAGACACCCCAGTGTTACAGCAGCATTTCTACAATAACTAAGAAGCACCCTATGCGGCCATCGGCAGAATGAATGGATAAAGATGTGGTACGTGTTATCCCATAGGTAGCGACTGAACAACAACAATATGTGGAATCTAAACTAGGAAACGAACTTATCTACAAAACAGAAACAGACTCTAGAGAACACGCTTGTCGTTAACAAGCGGGAGGGCATAGGGAAGGGATGGATTGGGAGTTTGGGGTTAGCAGATACAAACTATTCTATAGGGAAAAAGGCCCTATTGTACCGCACAGGGAACTGTACCCGCTATCTTGTAATAAACCTTATGGAAAAGAAAAAAAAATTCTTCAAACTGAAAAAAAAAATGCTTCTCTTGTGCTGACATAAAGTACTACAAGAGGCTCCAGCTGTCCCAGCAACCCTCCCACCCCCCACACCTCCTGGAATGTGGAAATAATGAACTTGATCTAAGACACACATTCCCTGGGAGTTTGAAAGGCTTCCACCGTCCAGGCCCCGCTGTGTTCCGGGACAGGGATAATTGGCGGTGGGTTAGCCATGCACGTGGAGTTACCCACAACCCCTGTATCGCACAGCAGTCACCAAACCCTCCCCTCCCCAGTTTAACTCTGAAATGTCCCTGAAATCACCGTCTCCCATGCAGGCCCGAATGCCACCACCTTGATCCCTGCTCGCAGCATCTCTCCCTCCCCATCACCACTGTCCCAACTGCTGCAGTCACTTGGAGGCGCTTCTCTGCCACCCGAAGCTCACAAGACCACACCCAAGCTCTTGGCCTGACTGCGAGGCTATCATTGCTGGACAGGCATGATCCCTCAACCTCCTTTCCAGGATAGTCCTGTGATAACAAAGAAGGTTCCAGGATATTCCTGTGATAACGAAGAATGTTTGGTTCCTAAACCAGCACAGGTGGTTCATACTTCTGAGAACCGTGCTCTACTTTGTAAATATTCTTCACTAGGTTGTCAACCTCTCCAAGTCAAGAAATGTGTTTTTCTTCCCTTTGTAACCTTCGTGTTTTGCAGGGAATTAGTGATATGGACGGAGAAGGCAATGGCAACCCACTCCAGTACTCTTGCCTGGAAAATCCCATGGATGGAGGAGCCTGGTTGGCTGCAGTCCATGGGGTCGCTCAGAGTCAGACACGACTGAGCAACTTCACTTTCACTTTTCACTTTCATGCATTGGAGAAGGAAATGGCAACCCACTCCAGTGTTCTTGCCTGGAGAATCCCAGGGACCGGGGAGCCTGGTGGGCTGCCGTCTATGGGGTTGCACAAAGTCAGACACAACTGAAGTGACTTAGCAGCAGCAGCAGTGATACGGAAGAAATGTGAAACAGGGTCAATGATATCACAAACTTAAGTCAGATAAAGGTGATCAAAAGCAAGCTACATTAATTCCATTCCTGGGTACATATATGAGAAAAAAACCAAAGCCACTAACTGGAAAAGATACACACACCCCAGTGTTACAGCAGCATTTCTGCAACAACTAAGAAGCACCCTAAGTGGCCATCAGCAGAATGAATGGATAAAGAAGATGTGGTCTCCTACACTGCAGGCACATTCTTTACCAACTGACTTATGAGGGAAGCCTCATAACTTTTTATATATATAAAGGATATATATACAAATAAATATATATATCCTTTATATATATATGATATATAAAGGATACATATCCTTTATATATATATATATGTGGAATACTACTCAGCCATAAAAAGAGTATAATTTGCCATTTGCAGCCACATGGATAGACTTGGAGGGCAGTATGCTAAGTGAAATAAGTCAGACATAGAAAGACAAATATTATAAGATATCACCTATATGTGGAATCTAAAAAATTACAACAAACTAGTGAATATAACAACCAAAAAAAGCAAACTCACAGATACAGAGAACAAACTAGTGGTTACCACTGGGGAGAGGGAAAGGGGGGGTAATGTCAGGGTAAGGGACTAAGAGGTACACACTATTAGGTATAGTAAGCTACAAGAATCTATTGTACCATATGGAGAATATAGCCAGTACTTTAGAATAACTATAAATGGAATACAACCTTTATATATCATGAATCATCATACTGTACATCTGTAACCTATGCAATATTGTACATAAAGTAAATTTCAATTAAAAATTTTTAAAAAAGTAAACTAGGACTACAATCTAGGTTTTACACATCTATTTCATCCACAAATGACCCTAAAACTGGGGAAAACGGAAAAATCTATAGCATCAGTCTTCTGCACTCACAGTCGTTATGCTGATTTGGCAGAAACGGAGAGACATCACAAGAGTGAGCCTGGCACTATGATGTTGATGCTAGGGGACATTTGCTGAAGATGAGAAGTCCCCCATTCTTGATTATTTTAAGATTTTTTTTCAAGATCTTGGCTGCCAAGCAGACTTGAGGGACAGTTACCTTCTGGTAAGAACGCAGTGACAAGGCACGCCACCCCTGCCACGACATTGCTTGCTGCAAAGGGTAGGCGCCGACCGAAACGCTCAATAGTTAGTAAGATCAAGAGGGCTCCTGGCAGCTCCACAACTCCCGAGATGAAAAAGTCGATATAGAGGTTGCCTCCTATAATTCCCAGGCGCATGACGAGTCCTTGATAAACCACAGCACTTGTGAACCTGGAGTAACATCGAAAGACAACAGAGAACAAGTGAGAGAGAACTTCCACCTGGTCTGGAGGGAGGGCTGCGTTGTGAATTTGACACAAGCTTTTGAATCCATCACAAATCAAACTTACCAAGCAAACATAAGTATAAGTGTGCACTTCCTCATTTGGGGAGTTCTCACCAGATCTACAAAGGATGGGTTACTAACTTCCTCATCCGTAACAGTGATCTATACAAGAGAAGCAGATTGTCAGTAGGAATACACAGCAAGAGACATCTGCATATTATAGATTCGTCATTGACCAGATTCAAAGTTACCGAATGATCTCACTGAACCAATCAGGGTCTTTCATTATGACATCTTAGCACCTGACTGCAAAAAGTTTGGTTCTCTAGCCTTTGTCCTAGGTCAGATTCTCAAAGGTGTGCTTGCTGTGCTGAGAATCAGCAGTACTACATGCTTGGAATAAACAAAGATAAAAGGTGTGTTCTAAAGTAAACTACATTTGTGCATTGTTAAATTGGAGAAAACAAGCATAAAGATGGTGAAAGCAGGCTCTAAACAAGCTCCTTTATCTAGTAACTCCTCAAATCTTATGCTAACCAATAAGCTAGAGTCATGGTAAGCTCTAGAGCAAGGCTGGCATCAACGGTGTCCTTTTGTTTCTTTCCAGCATCTTTTTGATAACGGGAAAATTCAGCTCACCCTTATTTGGCCATTCAAGAAGTTGGTCTTTCTCTAATTCAATTAAACAAACGTTGCTCTTTGCCTCCTATGAGTAAAGTACTAAAAAGGAAACAGCTGAACATACCCACTGCTTCTGGTCTTTTTTTTACAATTTTTTTTTTTGCATTAAGTTTTGTGTATTTAAATATTGTACTAGAATAGTATTTATCTTGATTACTGAGCTTTTAAAATTCTTCTTCCATTTTTGGCTGCATGAAGTGGCATGTTGGATCTTAAGTACCTTGACCAGGGATTGAACCCACACCGCCTGCAGTGGAAGCATGAAGCCTTAACCACTGGAATGCCAGCAAAGTCCCCTCTGCTTCTCATCCTGTGTGCTGAAGAGAGCTGCAGCGAGCACTCTGTCACACTTCCGTGACTTGCACAGTGTTACTCTGCCTGAGGAACTCTCACCCTCCCTAGTTCTGCCGGTCTTCCCTAACCTCGGGTAGAACTGATGGTCTCCACTCTGCGCCTCCACTTGCTAGACGTCTATGCAATACTGTGCCAGGCTCTACACAATTGCATGCCTTTACAGGTCTACGTATTCTTCTCCCTGCATGAGCTCTGGAGTTCTCAGAGGGGCAGAGACTGTATTGTAGCACCAAGCAAAGTGTCTGGTGTCCAACCAATATTTGGGTGATGACTGAATGTTGAAACAGGAAGTCCAGTGCCTTGGCCATAACTCTGTGCTGAGTATAGCACTTGGTCTTTGTCCTTCTGCTAAGTGAGAACCCTGGTTAGTGAAAACAGGACCCTCATTGTCTGTTTACCCAACTCCAGATCTGTTCCAGACTGAGTGGAAAGCTTGGCAAATTTTCCCCAAGCCTCTGTGTTGGAATTTGACTTAAATTCTCATGGATAGTACCTTGTCAATCACCTGTTCTAAATGTTACATTCAATGGATCAACCAAATCTTGACATCTGTTGCCTATGCTTGCTCTGAGGAAAGTCACACACACAAAAAGAAGACTCCAAAATGAATGTCTTTAGATAGTTTTATTTTCCTAAGTCTTTCTGACACTGTATTTCTTCTATCATTGTTGTTTAGTCACCAAGTCGTGTTCGACTCTTTTGTGACCCCGTGGACTGTATGTAGTCCAGTAGGCTCCTCTGTCCATGGGATTTCCCAGGCAAGAGTATTGGAGTGGGTTGCCATTTCCTTCTCTAAGGGATTTTCCCAGCCCAGGAATCAAACCTGCCTCTCCAGCACTGCAGGCAGATTCTTCACCACTGAGCCACCAGGAAAGCTTGTATTTCTTCTATAACAAGACACGAAGTTTTCACACTTCAAAATCTCGAAATTAGGATGTGTACTGTAACTCAGCTGATAAGAAAGTAATGAGCCACAGCTTCAATAGCATGCCTTTTCTACTGAACGGTACATAAAATGATGATATGTCTCCAAATTAACAGTATCCTAGGATCAACGAAACAATAGTAGTTTCCATAGCAACACTAATGGAAGACTGCTAATTGATTCAACCATGCATTCTTTCCACCCTCATTTGGATAATAGAACCCACAGAATTTTAGTTAGGCTCCTGGCTGCCTAGTTAAAGTTGTATTTTCTAGCCTCTCTTTCAGTTGTGGGTGGTCCAGTGACCAAGATCTCAGCAACGATGTGGGAGCAGAAGCCGTGTGTACAAGTTCTGGGTCCCATCCTTTAAAAGGAAATGGTTTGCTCTTCATTCACAGGTTCCCCCTTCCTGAGGGATGGAGGAAGAAGACACTGGTGAAATGGCTTCGATTATACAACCTATTGCAGGTGATAATGGAGAAATGAGATAGTGGAACCTGGGTCCTGGGTGACCTCATGGGGCAGAGCTACCTTCAGGGCTGGGCTACTCACCTCTGCATGGGTATGTAATAGAAAAAGACATTTTTCTCTTTTTTGTCACTGTATTGTTGGAGATCTCTGTTACAGCAGCAAGTTGACCTGTACTATAACTAATGCAATCCTTATTAAAATGTTCCCTGAGCTAATCTTCGAAATTCTAAGACCCCCTACCCTCACTTCTGGTGTTCCAAAAACAAATCAGGAATACCAGAAGCAAAAGAATTTAGTATGTCCCAACAATGCAGTTGGCTGTTCATATCCATAGGTTCTGCCTCTGTGGATTCAACCCATAGTGGGGCCTGTGATTGATTGAACCCATGGATGCAGAACTTGGGGATACAGAGCATCAGCTGAGACCCATTCTGTACAAGGGTCTTGAGCGTCTGAGGATTTTGGTATCTGCAGAGGCTCTTTGAACCAATATTCCACAGATACCAGGGGAAAACTGTATATTTTTACACGGTTGGTTATCAAGATATTTTTCACAATTAGTTTCTATATATTGCCCATATTAAAATGGCTAAAACACCTACGAAGTATGTAATATTTCTTAGATTCTGGGCTAATGAATTGATGAATTGAAATGAAGCATGAAATATTGCATTTAATTCTCATCAAGACTCTCTAAAGTTAATACTCCTCAGGGTTCTATTGTATAAATAAGTAAAACAAGGCTTAGCACACAAGGATTCAATATATATCTTCTATATAATTTTAGAGAAGGACATTATGACCAAAAATCTAATCCTTAGTTAAAACACAATTTTATGGAAAAGGTGGCCTTGATGAAAATGATTTAGATTTTGAGGATCTTTAAATTACAGATTAAAACCACTCTTTATATGAGGGCAGCTTTCCTCCTTGGATGGATGACTTATTCCAGCAGTTCTTTTCGTTGCACTTAGGATTTTTTCCACAACTCAGACTTGGGGTCGTGTTCATGTCAGACTGTTCTCTTCTCTCCAGGAAGTTCCTGACAGCATTGCCCATCTGCACATGGGCACCACGATCACCCAGAGTACAGAGAGGGACAAGCTTTCCTTTTTGACAGCAATATTCACAACAATTTATTCAGTTCAGTCAGTTCAGTTCAGTCGCTCAGTCATGTCCAACTTTTTGCAACTCCATGGACCACAGCATGCCAGGCCTCCTTGTCCATCACCAACTCCCGGAGTTTACTCAAACTCATATCCATTGAGTCGGTGATGCCATCCAGCCAGCTCATCCTCTGTCGTCCCCTTCTCCTCCTACCTTCAATCTTTCCCAGCATCACGGTCTTTTCTAATGAGTCAGTTCCAATGAACATCAGATGGCCAAAGTATTGGAGTTTCAGCTTCAACATCAGTCCTTCTGATGAACACCCAGGACTGATCTCCTTTAGAATGGACTGGTTGGATCTCCTTGCAGTCCAAGGAACTCTCAAGAGTCTTCTCCAACACCACAGTTCAAAAGCGCCAATTCTTCGGTGCTCAACTTTCTTTATAGTCCAACTCTCACATCCATACATGACCACTGGAAAAACCATAGCCTTGACTAGACAGACAGAACTTCGTTGGCAAAGTAATGTCTCTGCTTTTTAATATGCTGTCTAGGTTGGTCATAACTTTCCTTCCAAGGAGTAAGTTTCTTTTAATTTCATGGCTGCAGTCACCATCTGCAATGATTTGGGAGCCCCCCCAAATAAAGTCAACCACTATTTCCCCATCTATTTGCCATGAAGTGATGGGACCAGATGCCATGATCTTTGTTTTCTGAATGTTGAGCTTTAAGCCAAGAAGCTCTTTACTTCTTCTTCAATTTCTGCCATAAGGGTGGTGTTATTTGCATATCTGAGGTTATTGATATTTCTCTCGGCAATCTTGATTCCAGCTTCTGCTTCATCCAGCCTGGAATTTCACATGATGTACTCTGCATGTAAGTTAAATAAGCAGGGTTACAATATACAGCCTTGATTTACTCCTTTCCTGATTTGGAACTAGACTGTTGTTCCATGTCCATTTCTAACTGTTGCTTCTTGACCTGCATACAGATTTCTCAGGAGGCAGGTCAGGTGGTCTGGTATTCCCATCTCTTTAAGAATTTTCCACAGTTTATTGTGATCTGCATGTCTAAACAAACTTGGATGCTGTTTTAAGTCTAGAATTCCAGATCCAGGAGCGTGGAAATGTGCTTACTGTCTGAAGCCCATTTAGATTGGTTTTCTGTTATTTGTTGCCAAAAGCAGAATTTACCTCAAAAATTTAGTCCAGAACAATGCTTTTGCGTAATAACAGAATATTTTAGGCAAAATAACTTTGCATTAAAGAGTGAAAATAATTGCTTCACTACTCCAATTTACTCTGTAAGAATATTTAGTATTAGTCTTAATTTCACACTTTTCATATTTAGAATCAAGCGGTCACATGATCTCTGCTTTTCCAAAGCACATGTTTAATGCCTAATATATATCCTACACCAAAAGAATATGCAGCGCTGATAATAACTAAAGGTAATCAAGACCAATTATCCCCATTCAGTAAATGAAAGGATTAATAGTGCTTCGAAGCAAGTATTTTGCCAATTTGAGAACAAATCCAGCTGGTCTTTGATTTACTAACACACTGTCCACAGTGACGCAGATATTCTGAAAGATGACCCACTTTCTGGGTGTCCAAAGACCTCGGGAGACTAAAAGCCATATCTTGGATGGAATTCATCCAGGAAAGTCTTGGCAACCCGTGTGCAGTGACTGGTTCAGTGCCTACCCTTTTACAACAACTTCTAGCTTTGTATTTTGAAATGAAATCATGTTTATTTTCTATCTCCAAAGTGTTTTCATAGTCTTAGATGTAAAAGAATAGAAATGCTATATTAGATTATTATAGATAGATGGACTTTAAATTTTGTTGTATTGAAATATAATTTACATCCAGTAGTATCTAGCAACTTTAAACTACATTTCACGAAATTTTGACAAATGCGTCAAGTCACATAATCACCACTGCCATCATGATGTGGGATATTTCTACCACCCCCAAAAGTTTCCCCCCGTCTCTTTGCAATCAGTTCTCTCCCCCTGATGTTCAGCCCCTGGTAAACCCTCATCTGCTTTCTGTCATTAGTTTGCCTTTCTAGAATTTCATGTAAGTGGAACCATACAGTATGTTATCTTGAGTATCTAACTTGGCTTTAGTGTTTTTCCTACATTTATCCATCTAAGAGGTGTCTGCCTGCTCTCATTTGGAGCAAAGGAAGATGGGAAATGCTCTTGGAAACGTCTGTCTGTTTGGATCCTTGTTGCCTAGTAACGCCACTCGTTGAAAAAGGGGCTGCTCACAGGTAAACTGTACAGGTTGGTTTCCTGATATTCATTTACTGAACTGATGGCTATTTGTTTCTCAACTGTCTTTTACTTCTGCCAAGACTTTTGCTTTACATCAACAACAATGTACCCTGTGTTAAAAGCATACTTTATTCATCTTTCTTTGATTAATCAGGTTCTATTTATAATTCATTCTGGTGCCCTTCTGAAACATTTCTTGAAGTTGACATTTTAATTTAAATTGCCAAGGAAGAGAAAGACACTATAAATAACATTCTATTATAAATATGGTGTTCAGAGCTCTCCTGACAAGGGATTGGTTTCTGGGCAAGAAACAAACTTACAGTTACCTAAGGGGAAAGGGTGGGAGGGATAAATTAGGAGTTTAGAATTAACATATACACATTATTATATATAAAATAACCAACAATGATCTCTGTATAGCACCGGGAACTAAACTCAATATATTTTAATAATATTTGAGGGAGAAGAGTCTGAAAAATAGATGTATGTATATACAAAACTGAGTCACTTTTCTGTCCATCTGAAACTAGTGTGACAGTGTAAATCAACTATACTTCAACAAAAAAAAATTTTTAAGAGATAAACAGCCAGGATCAGGCTAGAGATGTTTTATTTTAGAACTTTTTTTTTTTACCAGCACGTTATTTAAATAACCCAAACTTTCATTCTCCTCCAATGAACTTTTGTTCAAAACAACTCTCCCAATTTCTTCCCAGAACCTAATAATAGCTAACCTTCCCATTTGTATCCTCAGACCGGACTATGGTTCTCCTTAGCTCATATGTCGCGATTTGTAATGCCTCTGCTATTCCCAAATAAACTCATCTTTACTAAGTAATAATTGCTGTTTATTTTGTCTAAGGTCAGCAATATACACACCTGGTACCAGTGAGTGTTCAAAAATGGAGACAATCTACTCTGTATTAATATTATTTTTATAACTTTTTGGAGATACTCTTCTTCCAGATGATAATTCAGTTGGCATTAAAAAAAATATTTTCCGTTAGTAAACTGTAGTTTCTACTACAATGCACAAGTTAGGGAGATTCTTTTTAAAGGTACTCTTTTTGTAAAGACAACTGTCATTGTGCCTTCTGCAAAACAGGAATAGATTTCTTTTATTATTAGATTTTTTTATGTTTACCAGGCATATTTAAAGTTCATCTGGCACTGGTGATCTCTGAGGCCTTAAGGCAGGGTAAGTTTTCAAGAATGTACACAGAGCAACAGATGCTTGGAGAACCTTCCTACTCAAAGTGTGGTCCGTGAAGCCACAGTGTTTTTGCCAGGGAACTTGTTAAAGATGCTCTACCTTGGACTTCCCTAGTGGCTCAGATGGTAAAGCCTCTGCTTATAATGCGGGAGATCCATGTTCAATCCCTGGGTCGAGAAGATCTCCTGGAGAAGGCAATGGCACCCCACTCCGGTACTCTTGCCTGGAAAATCCCATGGATGGAGGAAGCTGGTAGGCTACAGTCCATGGGGTCGCACAGAGTTGGACATGACTGAGCAACTTCACCTCACCTTGGATGAAGAAATCAGAGTCTGCATTTTCTCTTTAAAGAGGAGATTTGTAATTGTTCACTGTAGGCTGTGCTGGGTCTTGACTGCTGCAGGGGCTCTCCTCTAGTTGTGGCGAGCAGGTGCTCCTCGGTAGCTGGGTGCATGGGCTTCTCATCGTGGTGGCCTCTCTTGCTGCAGAGGATGGGCTCTGGGCCATGCAGGCTCCATTAGCTGCAGCTCCTGGGCTCCAGAGCACAGGCTCAGTAGTTGGGGTGCTCAGGTTTAGTTACCCCACGGCAGGTAGGACCTTCCCAGATCAGAGACTGAACTGTGTCTATTTCATTGGCAGGTGGATTCTTTACCACTGAGTCTCCAGGGAAGCCCCAGAATCTGCATTTTAACAACCTCTCAGGAGACTCATGTGAGACGCCCAGGTGGTCCCTGAAGTCCTGCCTCACCTACTGCCTCCTAGTATTATTCTTACTCGCCGGGGAGGAACGTGAGCCCCCCGGGTTGAGGGGGAAGAACCCAGCTGAGCAGCAGGGTCTGGAGCGGGCAGGGGAGGGGACGATGTCGAGTGGTTACATTTCCAGCTTTGCAATTTCACCTGGTGGATCTCAGTGGGTGGACTTTTTAACAGTTGTCGTATGTCGCAAGGAAAAAGAAGCCACTGATGAGCAGGGGAATTTATCACTTCTTGAATCTAATGCCAACTTCGTGTCATCACAAATTCCCCACAGGCTCTGTTCTCTAGAAACGTTTTGTAAGAAGTCTGTGTGAGCAAAATAGCACTTGATTTGGGGTTCACTGATTTGGAAGTCACCCTCTAAGCTGATCACAATATAGGTCTTTCAGAGAAGCCCCAGGAGCTGAGGGGCTTGGGTGAGGCCGGGAGCGGGTGCAGAGTGTGCCATGTTCCCCGGTCCACCTCCTCACAGTCGTCCCCTTCAGTCGGGTGGAGGCTAGAGCCAGCAGGTCCAGGAATAGGTGTTTAACATCACAGAACCCTGGGCAGCTGCTAGGTGGCAGCAAGGTTGCCTGGCATCCGTAAAAGAGAATTTGCCAAATTGCCCACAGCACTCTGGGAATTTTATAAAACCTCAGTATACTTTTAAACGAGGGGAGAGGGCTTCCCTGGTGGCTCAGGGGTAGAGTCTGCCTGCCAATGCAGGAGACATGGTTTCAGTCCCTGGTGTGGGAAGATCCCATGTGCCATGAGCAAGTAGCCCCAAGCGGCATGACTACTGAGCCTGTGCTGTAGAGCCCAGGAACGGCAGCTACTGCGCCCGTGAGCCGCAGCTACTGCAGCCTGCGTGCCTGGAGCCTGTTCTCCACAACAACGGAGGCCAGCACAGTGAGGAGTCCCCACACCACATCCAGAGAAAGCCTGTGCAGCAACGAGGACTCAGAACAGCCTCAATAAATAAACACAAAGCTTAAAAAAACTTCCCTTAAGAAAAAGACCATAGAGAAGATATTTACCATGACAATTCATATGATAAAGCAAAGTTCATAATTAAATTGATCAGGAATATTTGATGCTTATTTGATGTGTATTAAAGTAGTTAATTTTCCAGTAGTCATGTATGGATGTGAGAGTTGGACTATAAAGAAAGCTGAGCACCGAAGAATTGATGCTTTTGAACTGTGGTGTTGGAGAAGACTCTTGAGAGTCCCTTGGACTGCGAAGAGATCCAACCAGTCCATCCTAAAGGAGATCAGTCCTGGATGTTCATCAGAAGGACTGATGTTGAAGCTGAAACTCCAATACTTTGGCTATGTGATGTGAAGAGCTGATTCATTTGAAAAGACCGTGATGCTGGGAAAGATTGAGGGCAGGAGGAGAAGGGGATGACAGAGGATGAGATGGTTGGATGGTATCTCTGATGTGATGGACATGAGTTTGAGTAAGCTCCGGGAGTTGTGATGGACAAGGAGGCCTGGTGTGCTGCAGTCCATGGGGTGGCAAAGAGTCGGACACGACTGAGTGGCTGAACTGAACTGATGGTCCTGACAGTCTGGTTGTAGGCATTGACTTTAGATCAGTTCTTGCCAAGGGATCGGGCACTATAGGTTCACTGCTCTATCATTTATAATTATGAAAAATAAAAAATGAGCTGAATGTCTCTGAATAAATTGTAGTATAGCCATTCAATAGAATCATACATAGCAGCAAATGAGCGAGATCCATATTTAGCCTGGCATGCTGCAGTCCATGGGGTCACAAAGAGTTGGACACGACTGAGTGACTGAACTGAACTGAATTGAAAGTAGTTAAAGGGATTTCCTGATGGCTCAGTGTTAGTGAGCCTGCCTGCCAATGAAGGAGACATAAGAGATGTGGGTATGACCCCCGTCGGGAAGATGCCCTGGAGAAGGGCAGAGCATCCCACTCCAGTACTCTTGCCTGGAGAATCCCACAGACAGATGAGCCTGGCAGGCCACAGTCCATGAAGTCACAAAGAGTCGGCCATAACTGAAGCGATTTAGCATGATTTAGCATGCACACAAAGTAGTTAAAAACAAATTCCAAGCATCTAGACCAGCTTTGTCCAGTAAAACCATAGTGTCACCCACGTCAGTTTAAATTTTCTAATACTAACATCAAAAATGTAAGAAGAAATAGGCAAAATCAATCTTAAGAATATGTTGCATTTAATCCAGTCTATCCCCCATATAATCATTTCAACAGGCAATCAATGTGAAATTACTTGAGGAAATTGTTCATGTTCTTTCAGTTCAGTTCAATCACTCAGTCGTGTCCGACTCTTTGCCACCCCATGGACTGCAGCACGCCAGGCCTCCCTGTCCATCACCAACTCCCGGAGTTTACCCAAACTCATGTCCATCGAGTCGGTGATGCCATCCAACCATCTCATCCTCTGTCATCCCCTTCTCCTCCTGCCTTCAGTCTTTCCCAGCATCAGGGTCTTTCCAAATGAGTCAGCTCTTCATGTGCTTTGCTGCTAAGTCGCTTCAGTCGTGTCCGACTCTGTGCGACCCCATAGACGGCAGCCCACTAGGCTCCCCTGCCCTTGGGATTCCAGGCAAGAACACTGGAGTGGGTTGCCATTTTCTTCTCCAATGCAGGAAAGTGAAAAGTGAAAGTGAAGTCGCTCAGTCGTGTTCGACCTTCAGCGATCCCATGGACTGCAGCCCACCAGGCTCCTCCGTCCATGGGATTTTCCAAGCGAGAGTACTCGAGTGGGGTGCCACTGCCTTCTCTGTTCATGTGCTTTATGTCAGGCTAAACCTTTGTAATCCACTGTGCAGCTCACTCTGACATCATGTCCCCGTTCAGACCAGCCACACTTCAGGGCTCCATGGCCGTATACGGCTGGTGGCTCCTGACCTCAGGCTCAGCCAGTTATTTGGTGAGGATGCTGTCTGTAGCAGAGATATTATTCTGAGCATTTCCATCTGGCCTAAGAGAGTTCTACCCCTCCATTCCATCCCCCCATGACTGGGCTTGCTGCCTGGAACAGCAAAAAGTGCATCTTTCTAGAGGTTCCCCCGGATCCAAAGTGCAGCCTTAATATCAGCAAAGGTTGATGCATTGCAGCTGCAGGTCACATGATGGAACACTTCTTCATTTCTTAAAAACAAATCTGTGAGGGTTCGAAGGGAGGGAAGGGTGTTGGGGAACACATGCACACCCATGGCGGATTCATGTCAATTTATGGCAAAACCAATACAATATTGTAAAGTAAAACAAATAAAATTTAAAAAAATAAATAAAGTAAATGATAGAGGGGAGAAAAAAGAGTTTGCATTCTCAGTTCTAAAACTCTTACTTTGGGTTTTCCTGGTGGCTCAGTGGTACAGAACCTGCCTGCCGATGCAGGAGACACAGGTTCAGTCCCTGATCTGAGAAGGTCCCACGTGCCACAGAGCAACGAAGCCCATGAGCTACAACTATTGAGCCTGAGCCGCAGAGCCTGGGAGCTGCAACTACTGAGCCCACACACCGCAGCTATGAAGCCGGAGCACGCTAGAGCCCATGCTCTGCAACAAGAGAAGTCACACCAACCAGAAGCCCGGGCACGGCAACAGAGAGGAGCCTCCACTTGCTGCAACTAGAGGAAAGCCCTGCCAGCAATGAAGACCCAGCCCAGCCCAAATAAACAAATAAAAATATATTTTAAGACTCTAACCTTAAGCTCCATTACTTTGGCCACTTGATGCAAAGAGCTGACTCTTTGGAAAAGACCCTGATGCCGGGAAAGATCGAAAGCAAAAGGAGAGAGGGGGGCAGCAGAAGATGAGATGGTTAGATAGCATCACTGACTCAATGGACATAAATTTGAGCGAACTCCGGGAAATAGTGAAGGACCGGGGAGCCTGGTGCACGGCAAAGAGTTAGGCACAGCTTAGTGACTAAACAACAATGATCACAAAGACTCAGAACTTGGGGCCACAGCAGAATCTGATGTGAGTGGATGGGATTAAACACATCATTGATCTTCCCAATGGCACTGATAAATGTCACTGATTGTTGCTGAAACAGAAAAGTTCTAAACATCAAATGATAAAGAAAGTGCCCCCCCAAATCAAGCAGTTATGATATACAGCCTGATGACTATAGTTAATTATACTTTACTGCATATTTGAAAGTGGTTACATGAACAAATCTTAGAAGCTCTCATCACAAGAAAAAAAAATTACAACGTACGTATGTTGATAGATGTTAACTAGACTTATTGTGGTGATCACCTTGCAATACACACAAATACTGAATTATTATGTTTAGGTATACTCATTATTATACCTAAAACTAACATTATGTCAATTTTATCTCAATAACCCCTCCAAAGAATTATATATTTAAAAAAAGAATGTCCAGTGTCTTAAACCATAGAAGCAGGTCTAGATACACAAATTTTTAGTTCTAAATTGGCAAATTGAGTATCTATAAGTCACTAGTTAGCCAATGATTATTCCAAAGAAGAGAAAGCTACAGTGAAATAAAACAAATCACCTGTTATGTCATAAATAAAAGCCAAACCAGATACTCCACCCATTCACATTCTTATCATCATTTCTTTTCAGGTTTCTGAATGCTTCAGAAACTATTTTAAAAAGAACATGTAACAACAGACTATAAATTCACATGATGGCCTTTTCCCCCAGTAGCTGAGGGATGGAGAAGGAAATGGCAGCCCACTCCAGTGTTCTTGCCTGGAGAGTCCCAGGGACGGGGGAGCCTGGTGGGCTGCCGTCTCTGGGGTCGCACAGAGTCGGACACAACTGAAGTGACTTAGCAGCAGCAGCAGCTGAGGGATATTTTCCCCTAGGCTCCTTTAGCTCTCACATACACCCAGCTCTAGCTTTTCCAGGGCTTCGGGTGTTTGCAGGATCCCAGCAAGATTGCAACTTTGCCCAGTAGGATTCCTAGCAGGTATCTTTCTGCCATGAACTAAACCATAGGGTAGCAGTCCCCAACATTTTCCTCACCAGGGGCTTGTTTAATGGAAAACAATTTTTCCCCAGATCAGGACGGGTGCATCAGGATGATTCAAGCACATTTCATTTATGGTGCACTTTATTTCGATTGTTATTCAGTAACTCAGTCGTGTCCCATTCTTTGCAACCTCATGGATTGCAGCACGCCAGGATTCCCTGTCCATCATCAACTCCCAGAGCTTGCTCAAACTCATGTCTATTCAGTCGGTGATGCCATCCAATCATCTAATCCTCTGTCATCCCCTTCTCCTCCTGCCTTCAATCTTTCCCAGCATCAGGATCTTTTCCAATGAATCAGTTCTTCGCATCAGTTGGCCAAAGTATTGGAGTTTCAGCTTCAGCATCAGTCCTTTGAATGAATATTCAGGACTAATATCCTTTAAGATTGACTGGTTTCATCTCCTTCTAGTCCAAGGGACTCTCAAGAGTCCTCTCCAACACCACAGTTCAAAAGCATTAATTCTTTGGTGCTCAGCTTTCTTTATGATCCAACTCTCACATCTACACATGACTACTGGAAAAACCATAGCTTTGACTAGACAGATCTTTGTTGGCAAAGTAATGTGCAGTATAGGTTGGTCATAGCTTTTCTTTCAAGGAGCAATGTCTTTTAATTTCATGGCTGCAATCACCATCTGCAGTGATTTTGGAGCCCAAGAAAATAAAGTCTCTCACTGTTTCCATTGTTTCCCCATCAATTTTCCATGAAGTGATGGGACCAGATGCCATGATCTTTGTTTCCTGAATGTTGAATTTTAAGCCAGCTTTTTCACTCTTCTCTTTCACTTTCATCAAGAGGCTCTTTAGTTCCTCTTTGCTTTCTGCAATAAGGATGGTGTCTTCAGCATATCTGAGGTTATTGCTATTTCTCCTGGCAATCTTGATTCCAGCTTGTGCTTCATCCATACCAGCATTTCTCATGATGCACTCTGCATACAAGTTAAATAAGCAGGGTGACAATATACAGCCTTGACGTACTCCTTTTTCAATTTGAAACCAGTCCATTGTTCCATGTCTGGTTTTAACTGCTGCTTCTTGACCTGCATACAGATTTTTCAGGAAGCAGGTCAGGTGGTCTGGTATTCCCATCTCTTGAAGAATTTTCCAGTTTATTGTGATCCACACAGTCAAAGGCTTTGGTGTAATCAAGGAAGCAAAAGTAGATGTTTTTCTGGAATTCTCCCTGCTTTTTCTATGATCCAAAGGATGTTGGACATTTGATCTCTGATTCCTCTGTCTTTTCTAAATCCAGCTTGAACATCTGGAAGTTCTTGGTTTACATACTGTTGAAGCCTGGCTTGGAGAATTCTGAGCATCATTTTACTAGTATGTGAGATGAGTGCAATTGTGCGGTAGTTTGGACATTCTTTGGCATTGTCTTTCTTTGGGATTGGAATGAAAACTGACCTTTTCCAGTTCTGTGGCTACTGCTGGCTTTTCCAAAGTTGCTGGCATATTGCATGCAGCACTTTCAGAGCATCATCTTTTAGAATTTGAAATAGCTCAACTGGAATTCCATCACCTCCACTAGCTTTGTTTGTAGCGATATTTCCTAAGGCCCACTTGACTTCGCATTCCAGGATGTGTGGCTCTAGGTGAGTGATCACACCATTGTGGTTATCTGGGTCATTAAGATCTTTTTTGTATAGTGCTTCAGTGTATTCTTGCCACCCATTTTTACCTCATGTTAAGAACCTCCACCCATAGTTCTTCAGGAACTCTGTCTATCAGATCTAATCCCCTGAATCTATTTTTCACTTCCACTGTATAATCATAAGGGATTTGGTTTAGGTCATACCTGAATGGTCTAGTAGTTTTCCCTACTTTCTTCAATTTAAGTCTGAATTTGGCAATAAGGAGTTCATGACCTGAGCCACAGTCAGCTCCTGGTCTTGTTTTTGCTGACTGTATAGAGCTTCTCCATCTTTGCCTGCAAAGAATATAATCAACCTGATTCCAGTGGACCACCTGGTGATGTCCATGCATAGAGTCATCTCTTGTGTTGCTGGAAGAGCAAGTTTGCTATGACCAGTGCATTCTCTTGGCAAAACTCTGTTAGCCTTTGCCCTGCTTCATTTTATACTTCAAGGCCAAATTTGCCTGTTACTCCAGGTATCTCTTGACTTCCTACTTTTGCATTCCAGTCCCCTATGATGAAAAGGACATCTTTCTTTCTTTCTTTCTTTTTTTTTGGTGTTAATTCTAGAAGATCTTGTAGGTCATCATAAAACCATTCAACTTCATCTTCTTCAGCATTAGTGGATGGAGCATAGACTTGGATTCCTGTGATATTGAGTGGTTTGCCTTGGAAATGAACAGAGATCATTCTGTTGATTTTGAGATTGCATCCATCCAAGTAGTGCATTTCGGACTCTTTTGTTGACCATGATGGCTACTTCATTTTTTCTAAGGGATTCCTGCCCACAGTTAGTAGATATAATGGTCATCTGAGTTAAATCCACCCATTCCAGTCCATTTTAGTTCGCTGATTCCTAGAATGTCGACGTTCACTCTTGCCATGTCCTGTTTGACCACTTCCAATTTGCCCTGATTCATGGGCCTAACATTCCAGGTTCCTATGCAATATTGCTCTTTACAGCATCAGGCTTCACTTCCATCACCAGTCACATCCACACCTGGGCACTGGTTTTGCTTTGGCTCCATCCCTTCATTCTTTCTGGAGTTATTTCTTCACTCATCTCCAGTAGCATATTGGGCACCCACCGACCTGGGGAGTCTATCCTTCAGTGTCATATCTTTTTGCCTTTTCATACTGGTCACAGCAAGGTGAGAATCCTGAAGTGGTTTGCGACTCCCTTCTGCAGTGGACCATGTTTTGTCAGAACTCTCCACCATGACCTGTCTGCCTTGGGTGGCTTACACAGCATGGCTCATCATTTCATTGAGTTAGACGAGGCTGTGATCCATGTGATCAGATCTATTCTTATTACGCTGTGATATACAATGAAATGATTAAACAGCTGACCATAATGCGGGATCAGTGGCAGCCCTGAGCTTGTTTCCTGAGCTCTGGTGGTAAATACAGATGAAGCTTCACTCACTCACCCTCTACTCACCTCTTGTTGTGCAGCCTGGTTCCTAACAGGCCACAGACTGGTACCAGTTCATGGTCCAGGGTTTGGGGACCATTGGCATAGGGCACTCCCTGTCTGTCTCTGGGTCGGTGGCCTTTTCCGTGTAGGCTAACGGCAGCCAGGCCATCCTCAGCTCCGTCACACCAGTGCTCTCAGCCATGGGGAGGGGGGCAGTCCAGGACAGTGTTCTCGAGGGCCTCGGGAGGGCTCACCTGCCTCCTGTGTCCCTGCGGGTCTTCCTCTCGGGGCTGGGCCCCTCTCCACCTTTCCTCCGTCCAGCTCTCACCAGCCTCTCAGCAGCAGTGGTCCTGGTGCCCTCTCCAATGTTCCCCATCCTCTAGGTTCACAGGCATCTTCTCAGGGCATTTTATCTGAATCCTTGCACTGATCTGACCGCACCTGAGGAGAGGCCTGGCTGCCCTTCAGTTCAGTTCAGTTGCTTGGTCGTGTCCGACTCTCTGCAACCCCATGGACTGCAGCATGCCAGGCTTCCCTGTCCCTCACCAACTCCCAGAGCTTGCTCAGACTCATGTCCATGCAGTCGGTGATGCCATCCAACCATCTCATCCTCTGTCGTCCCCTTCTCCTCCTGCCTTCAATCTTTCCCAGCATCAGGGTCTTTTCCAGCGAGTCGACTCTTTGCGTCAAGTGGCCAAAGGATTGGAGTTTCAGCGTCAACATCGGTCCTTCTAATGAATCTTCAGGGATGATTTCCTTTAGGATGGAGTGGGTTGTCCCTGCTCACCCTCTATTTAGCGTGTGCTCCTAGAGGGTCAGTCCCCTGGATACCGTGTACTTTCTGCTCTCAGAATGCCGAAAAGCTGGGGTTTCTTTGACTGGGAAATGGGTCATCACAGTTCCTATTGCATTTTTTCCATCAGAACTTTTGAAATTGTGTTTATACTTTGACCAAATTTTTCTGCCATTTATAAAGACACTATATATAAAATCTACTTTACAGTAATCATTTGAATTCAAATGCACTTATCTTCCTAAGTTAGTGTTTCTCAAACTGAATTCTGTATCCTTTTTTAAAATTAAAAAATTTTTTTAAACTTCTTTTTATTTCCTTTCTTGGCTGTGCCGGGTCTTAGTAGAGGCATGCAAGATCTTTGATCTTTATTGCAGCATTTGAACCCTTGGTTGCAGCGTGTGGGACCTAGCTTCCTGACCAGGGATGGAACCCTGGCTCCCGGCATTGGGAGCATGACATCTTATCCTCTGGACCATCATGGAAGTCCTCTGAATTCTGTATTCTCACTCATTTTTTTTCCTTTTAAAAGAGACCTGTGGTGGTACTCATCTCAGAAGTCCTGCTTATCAAATATTTGGGGTTCCCTTCCTCCTTCCCCAGCCCATTACAGGGGTGGGATAGGATTACAGCGATTGGCCAGCATGATTGATCACGCTCCTCAAATCTGCCAAGGACTTGTAAGCATTTACTTGCTGAAAAAGGACTCTCAAGAACTTCCTCTTTTCTGCACCGGTCCAGGCAGCAGCTGCTAGGAGAGCCTGGATGAAACAGTGAGAACCTTATGACAAGGTCACAACCCTGTATTCCTCAATGAAGTGTAGCCCCTGCTCACTGCAGCTAGAGAAAGCCCGCGTATAGGAACAAAGACCCAGCATAACCAAAAATTAATAAATAAATATGTAACACAAAAAGTAAATGACACATCTGCTTATTAACTGGTACTCAGAAAACCGGCTCAGTGTTGAGACCAATAAAGGTGGATCCCTACTTCACGGAGGCAGTGGGGGTACAGGGCCAATGAACTCATGTCTGAGTGTGGCAGTTTGAGCCGAAAGCTAATAGGAGAATGTCTGTGGCCTTTGGGTGCAGATAGTTTCTTAAACAAAACCCAGAAAACAATCAATAAGCAAAAATATGCTGATCTGATCATGTCAAACATTTAAGGATTCAAGAATTTTTGTTCAGTGGAAAAAAGAAAAACCAGGCAAAGTTAATGGGTAACTAAAACAGTGAGGGAAAGATACTTGCAATGTCTAAAACCAACAACAGGGTAAAATTGAGAATAAAAAGTTGATCCTGTAAATTGAAGGGGACGATCCAATCCATTAAGTCTAAACATTCCAGAAAACTCAATATACATGGGCCAGGATACGGCGAGGCCATCCACAGAGGGGAAACACAAATAGCAAAGCACGAAGTGAGCTGAGCCTCACCGGTAACCAGAGACGTGCAACCTAGAACACCCCAGAGGCTGGCCAAAGCGAGAAAATAGGAGAGTACCAGATGTGTGTGGGGGACACTTAGTGGGCACACACAGAAAGCAAGCTGGCGTTACTGACTCCTGGGCAAACGTCCAGACAGAACTATAATTAAAAAGATATATGCACCCCTATCTTAACTGCAGCACTGTTCACAACAGCCAAGATCATGGAAAGAACCTAAATGTCCGTCGACGGATGAAAGGAGAAAACAGATGTGGGACGTATATACAGTGGAATACTACTCAGCCATAGAACAGATCGAAAAAAATGCCATTTGTGGCAACATGGATGGACTTAGAGATTGTGATACTGAGTGAAATAAGTCAGAGAGAGAAAGACAAATATATCATCACTTACATGCAGAAGCTTAAAAAAGTGATACCCATGAACTTATTTACAAACAGAAACAGATCCGCAGATACAGAGACCTAACTTACGGTTGCCAGAGGGGGAAGGGGAGATATTTTCACTGCGATAGATAATGATCGACGTGAACTTTAGAGGCTGGTTGTTTTTAGACAACCAAGTGTACCATATAGTTTACAGAACTGTGGGGAGAAATACTTCATGAGCTGGAGCCCATGTTTCACTCAGTTGTCATCAAAGTCTGTTCCCCACTAATTTTAGATCAGCCTGTATAAACACAGCATGTTCACGGTTATGAATCACAGAGTGGATACTTGAATTGTCTTTAGTGAAATTTGTCCACGCCAGGCTTCAAAGGGAAGAATTTAAGCCTGGACACTCCACTAGTGATCAACACACACAGCAAATACTTAATCTCTATTGTATTTGGTGGCAAAGAAATAATCATGTTGAGCATTCATCCAATAAACCCTTTTCAGTCTCAAGATCTAAACTGTTAGTAGTGTGTGGGCTCGGATACATAAACAGGAAAGAAAATAAGGATTCGCCTTTGAGAAACGGTACAACAGCGTACACCAACCAAGTTGCTCAACCCTTGCAACGGCACGAGTGGAACTCGTGCTTAATGTCAGTGAAAGAGCAGGATATAGAAAAGCGGGTCTATTTTACTGGATAAAAAAGGTGAATGAATCTTGGAAGTTTTTGTTTTTGTTTTTAAAATTAAGGGTATTGTTTATCAAGTTTCTGTGGAGTGAGGGCTTTCCTGAGAACTGCATACAACTTGAACTCCGAGAGCTCAGGAAACAATCGTTCAACAGATGGAAACTAATGCTATTTCTGCTTCCTGATCAGTGATACTCATCCTAATTGAGTATGAGAACTTCTGGTTAACGTCAAAGAATTTAATGGTTGCCCAAATGATAGGAAAGTGAAAAAGCGTTAGTTGCACAGTCATGTCCGACTCTTTGAGACCCCATTGACTATAGCCTGCCAGACTCCTCTGTCCATGGAATTCTCTGTAAGAATATGGGAATAGGTTGCCATTTCCTTCTCTAGGGGATCTTCCCGACCCAGGAATCAAACCTGTGTCTCTTGCACTGCAAGAAGATTACTTACCATCTGAGCCACCAGGGAAGCAACTGTGGTTTTACTTCTGTTCACTGAGAATTCAACATAACACAGATTTACTATGAATTTAATAATGCTTTTCAATTTGTTAGTCAGTATCCATCACAACAGCTTCTGTTTTCATCCGAGAAAATAGTACGTATTTATACAAGATGTACTCTGCATATAAGTTAAATAAGCAGGGTTACAATATACAGTCTTGATGTACTCCTTTCCCAATTTGGAACCAGTCCGTTGTTCCATGTCTGGTTCTAACTGCTGCTTCCTGACCTGCATTCAGATTTCTCAGGAGGCAGGTAAGGGGGTCTGGTATTCCCATTTCTTGAAGAATTTTCCAGTTTGTTGTGATTCATACAGTCAAAGGCTTTAGCATAGGCAATGAAGCAGAAGTAGATGTTTTATAACTTATATGCAGAGTACATCATGTGAAATGTTGGACTGATGAAGCACAAGCTGGAATAAAGATTGCCAGGAGAAATATCAATAACCTCAGATAAGCTGATGACCTCACCCTTATGGCAGAAAGCAAAGAGGAGCTAAAGAGCCTCTTGATGAAAGGGAAAGAGAAGAGTGAAAAGAAAAAACTGCCTTAAAAGTCAACATTCAGAAAACTAAGATCATTGCATCTGGTCCCATCACTTCATGGCAAATAGATGGGGAAACAATGGAATCAGTGAGAGACTTTATTTTCTTGGGCTCCAAAATCACTTCAGATGGTAACTCCAGCCATGAAATTAAAAGATACTTTCTCCTTAAAAGGAAAGCTATGACAAACCTAGACAGCATACTAAAAAGCAGAGACATTACTTTACCAACAAAAGTCCAACTAATCAAAGCTATGGTTTTTCCAGTAGTCATGAATGGATGTGAGAGTTGGACCATAAAGAAAGCTGAGCGCCAAAGAATTGATGCTTTCCATTTGCAGTGTTAAAGAAGACTTTTGAGAGTCCCTTGGACAGCAAGGAGATCAAACCAGACAATCCTAAAGGAAATCAACACTCAATATTCGTTGGAAGGACTGATGCTGAAGCTGAAGCTCCAATACTTTGTCGGACACAACTGAGTGACTGAACTGAACTGAACTGATCCAAGATGTATACATTCCTTCTACAGACAAGACTTGGTTGTAAAGGGTTTTGGGGCTTTGGCAGTAACCTGATGGTCCCCAAGAATCAGTGGCCTGCTGGGCAGACTGCCACAGAATTCTTCCATTAGCTCTGGGCTGAGATCACATCTGCTGGGAGGCAGGAGTGTGTTAGCAAGACTGCTCCTCTCTAGTCACCCTCCACGCTCAGTCCTTTGTTGTTGTTGTTCATTTGTTAAGTTGTGTCTAACTCTTTGCAACCCCATGAACTGCAGCACTCCAGGCTTCCCTGACCTTCACCATCTCCTGGAGCTTGCTCAAACTCATGTTCCTTGAGTCAGTGATGCCATCCAACCATCTCATCCCCTGTCATCCCCTTCTCCTCCTGCCTTCAATCTTTCCCAACATCAGGGTCTTTTCTAATGAGTCAGTTCTTTGCATCAGGTGGCCAAAGTATTAGAGCTTCAGCTTCAGCTTCAGCATCCATCCTTCCAGTGAATATTGAGTGTTGATTTCCTTTAGGATTGTCTGGTTTGATCTCCTTGCTGTCCAAGAGACTGTCAAGAGTCAGCTCTAGCACAATTCGAAAGCATCAGTTCTTCGGTGTTCAGCCTTCTTTATGGTCCAACTGTCACATCCATACATGACTACTGAAAAAATCATAGCTTTGACTAGACAGACCTTTGTTGGCAAAGTGACAACTCTGCTTTTTAATACACTCTCTAGAGTCATCATTGCTTTTCTTCCAAGTAGCAAATATATTCCTAGGGATGGTAACAAAGATCTACTCTTCTAGCATAAAAGTGTCCTTTGTTCAGGCCATTTCCACCAACATTCCCTAAGTTCTTTTCCTGGGAAGGACATAAGGACATATTCACTCTTTAAAGCATCCTTTATTCAGCCACGTTAAGAAACATACATCCACTATTTGGAGAAGGAAGGCTTGCTCTCAATCAGGTCCTCTTTTTGTACATGAAATTATACTTCCTTCCCTCCAACAGCACCAGATTCAAAGAAAAATGAAGACAGCAGAGATCCATATTATTTGTTCTAAACCGAGAAATATAGCCATCTCCAGATTGCATGGGCTTGGTCCCTTCTGTATCTGTACCCACATGAAGAAGCATTGCTCTGCCAACACAATCTGGATGTTCTTCATCCAGCTGCCTGTTTTTGTTGATGTTGTTGTTCAGTCGCTAAGTTGTGTCCAACTCTTTGTGACCCCAAGGACTGCAGCATGCCGGGCTCCTCTGTCCTCCACCATCTTCCAGAGTGTGCTCAAACTCATGTTCTTTGAGTCAGTGATACCATCCAACCATCTCAGTCTTTTGCCTTCAGTCTTTCCCAGCATCAGGGTCTTTTCCACTGAGTTGGCTCTTCCCATCAGGTAGCCAAAGTAAAGAGTAAAAAGTAAAAATATCCATCTGGATATTGCTTTTTATTTTATCCAAAGTAAAAATATCCATCTGGATATTACTGTTTATTTTCTCCAGGGAAGGGAAGATTTAGCCCTTAAAAACCTAGCACCTGATACCTTTTATACCACCTACCTGAAGGGGACCTCTAGGGATTGAAACAAATAGATCCCACTGTGGTTTCTCCCTTAGGATTTAGCACAGTATTCTCATGGTTATCTGCATCAAAGAAGCATGTCTGTGCACACCAACAATCTGTGTGCACCCACAATCAACCGAGCCCTGGAGAATTTGAATGATTTCACTCAGCCTGCACTGCTCTTCTTAGGGTTAGTTCTTGAAGAAAGGCAGTTTCCTGGTGGGTTGAAGAACCAGCGGCTGTCATGGCAACAGCAGCTCTGGATGAAGAGTAATGCCCAGAAATTCCTGCCAGGGAGTGGGCATGCAGGGTTCTGGAAGCTGTGCCCATCACGGCCTCCACAGCAAGGAACACTTTCACAAAGAGCTAAGATTTTCTCATTTATTCCCAGTAGGGAAGCACAGTAATTTGGATTGCAGAGACTGATTTTGCCAAAAACATAGGGGTGGGCCAAGTGGCACAGGAACAAAACACTTGAAAAAGCTGCCATCTTCCTCTCTCGCACACAGACAGAATGTGAAGATTTCAAAGACGGTATTAGAGGACCACTCTCCTGGAAAGCGTTCAAAAAAGCAGGGACAGACGCACACTCACCCTCTATTCGATCAAAGAGAGAAAGACCCAGAATGAAAGTAATTGAATTAGGCATTTTCACAATTCTCACAAAAAAAGAGCAAGCAATAGGAACAGAATAAAAGAAGCCTGTGTGGCTTATTCATTTCATTTTATATTTTAATTAATTTTGTTTGTGATGCCACCAGGGCCTGGGCTACACCAGGAAAAGGCAAATGCTTCTCTGTGTTACCACAGGGCTGCTGGGGCTGGAAGACAAGGACTATCGTTTCCAAGGGCAAGGATCAGCTTTTGAGAAGGAAAAAGGGAGGGGTCCCTGGTTCCCAGATTACATAACTAATGAATGAGGAGCTGACGTGACTCTGTCGTGATGTAAAGCCTGGAACGCTCCCTCTACTGCTGTGATCTGCATCATTTTGCCTGGAGAGTTTGCTGGAATTTCAGCTTTAGGGAGAGTGGACCAGATGAACGGAAGTGCTCTGGTTCTGTGTCTGGATCTAGAACATTCCTCCAGGTGGAGAGGTCAGTGGCTGGAGGGCGACACTTGGGTCTCTGGCACGACTGTCCCATGTGGGACCCACCTGGAGAACAGGTGCTCAGCCATTGCCGTCTCTAGAAAGGGCAGGGGGGACCAGTGATCAGGAGGGCTGGCGTCTGACTCCCAGACAATGGATGGATGAGTAAAGACACAAGCAGTGATCCTACTTTCAAAAGAAAGTAAACGGGGGCCAGGGTCTCAGTGGAACAAGCTACAGTTCAAGTCCAGATGAAGAACTAGAGAAGAAACCGGGGACTGAGTTGTACACGTGAAATATGTACAGCGTTCTGCATGTCAACCAGTAAGGTGTGTGTGCATGTGTTTTTTTGAAGGAATATCACTTCATGTCGGACCTTCAAATCAAGGCTGGAAAAATTAGTTTTTTAAAAGGAAACTCGGGATTGAGGAAGAAAGCGAAAGCCCGTAGGCACCTGGCGGAAGGGAGGTGCCCCGCAGCTTGCATCTGACACCGGGAAATCCTAGGTCCCATTTTCTAGACAGGCCAGGCATCCCGTGTCTTCTTGTAGGCATCAGGGTCCATGGTGGGCTGGGAGAGACGGTGAATCCAGAAACTGAAGACATTTGACATCCACCTCTGGGCACAGCTGGGAAGCCCAGCCTAGTAACAGGGTGACCAACTCACCCTGTTTGCTTGAGACTGTCTCTGAGTTTAGCTTTGAAACTTCAGTTTCCTATAGATCTCCCAGTCCTGGACACTCAAGGACAATTGAGCACCCTACTGGTCACCATCTGCATCCATTAGTTGTCCTGGCTCCTGCAGATCTCATTATTTGTTAGAAAGATGTCTTCAGACACTGGGACTGACTGATGTCACTGTCTGTACATATATATTGATATATATTTGTATTTTTGTCTGGATATCTTCTCAAGTGGCACAGTGGTAAAGAATCTGCCTGCTAATGCAGGAGATGCAAGAGACGTAGGCTTGATCCCTGGCTCAAGAAGATCCCCTGGAGAGGGAAATGGCAACCCACTCCAGTATTCTTGCCTGGGAAATTGCATGGACAGAGGAGCCTGGTGGGCTACAGTCCATAGGGGTTGCACACAGTTGGACACGACTGAACAACTGAGCACATACATGTATTGACATTTATATGACTCTGATGCTAAGTGCTTTTCTCTCCCAGTTCTGATGTACATTATACTTCTCAAGCCTTCAGAGCAAGAAGCATACAGCCTGGTTGTTTCACGAGGGCCTCTGGTGGGTGAGTGTCAGGGAAGGGAGAGGCCTGTCTCCTAGGATTCCTCACACAAAACACTGCTCTCCAGGAAGGTGCCCTGAAAATCTGCCTTGCGCGCTCCAGGGTGGAAATCTCATTCATCAAAGGATATGTGACTTGGATTTCTTGTTCGATTAAAGCCACGTGATGCTCTGGAACATTCTCCCTAGAGATCTGTACCAATTAATGAAAGTCCTCAGACCTGGAAGATTTTTAGGTCCAGTTTCCTTTAGTGGAAGAAATTTACTGATTCATCACTCGACTTGGGAAAGGAGCTCACTCTGGATTCAACAGTCCTTCAATGCTGCTTTTACTGCTTTTTAAGAATTGCAACAAGCATTTTCCCCATGTTATGTAATATCTTATTTTCAAAACATTAAAGACATGGGAATGAATTAGAACAATCCATTAAAATATACACCATTTATAGAACTCAGGCTATTTTCAAAGGTATGTTTAAGTAGGGGCATGGTTAAATTAATTCTCAGCGTCAAAGGTGCATTTTAACTTTGGTATATGAAGTGTTTTGACACTTTTTATGCATTCAAGAATATTCTAAATTAAAGCTAACATGGTAATATCATATTACAGTAATCACTTTTTTCTCTTTCTTATTTTTTAAACTATGGAAGTATAACACATTTACAGGAGACTTAGAAAATACTGAACAAGGTTACAGAACAAAGTTACCTATAGTTCCACTATATATGACTACAGTAATCATTTTAATGTGTCATGTCAAGGATGATGGCTTTGCTGGTAGAATGGAACCATTTATTCTGTATGAAATCAAAGATCTCACATGGGCTTCATGACAGCTGGAATCATGGTGTGGTTCCGCTTTTGGAAAAACCAAAATTACGTTTATAAAAACCCCCTTTTGAAAGGAAATGTCAGAAACAGACATTCCCAAAGCTGGAAAGTCCCTCTCTGCAGCAACAGTGATGCTGCTGTGGTGGTTCATTAAAATGTAGGCAATATGGCAGCTATTAAGTGTTGGAACTCTCTCTTGTAACCAAGGTAATTGAAAAACTAGCCTGACCCTTTCTAATGAGGTTTTAATAAATTCCATTTTGGAAATATATCAGAGTGGGATTGTTTACACTGATGATAGTCTTTTGGGGTCAGAAAGCTCAAGTATCAGTTCTTAAAGTTACCCAAACATGTCACCATGGGAACTGCCCATGAGTGTGTCCATGGATGAGCATCAATGTAACATCTGATACTTACATTTCAACAAGCTGTGATTAGCTATGAGCAATGAACTATATAGGCATAGCATAAAGATAAGGACATTACAATCAAGCCTTCCAGGTTTTTGAGTCAATAGAAGCATGACAATATTGCCAACAGATGTTGACATATTCAGTTCTGTAGTATTAGCTCTTTGTTAACTAGAGTTGTAAACTACTATTTTCCATGAGCATAGCCCACTAAGAAACAAGAGGAGGAAGAGGTAGGAAGAGAGGGATCTTTAGGAATAGGATTTTTTTTTTTTAATCCTTAAAAAAAAAAAATGAAACCAAAACTGCTGCCAGAGTTACTACTGATGTCATTGTATAATCCAGGTCAGTAGGTGACAATGGCTATTTCATCAGGGTGTCTATTGACTACTGATAGATGATGCTGTGTAACAAGTGTCATGATATAAAATGATAAGCATTCATTGAGCTCACTCATCTGTGGGCTGCCTGGGAGATTGCTGACCCCGGTTTGGGGAGACTTTGCTAGAGCAGCTTTCCGCCAAATGTCCCTTAGTCTTCTGCATGTCCGGAAGGAGAGCCTGGAATGTTCTTCTCACAGTGATGGCTGAAGCCCAGAGACAAAGCCCAAGCACGCAAGCACGTTTCCTGACTCTACCGCATCACATCTGGTCACCTATCATTGACCAAAGCAATCTGAACGACCAATCCACAAAATCGAAGGGCAGGCTGTACAACCCCACCCATCTGAGGCCAAAGCAGGTTACATTGCTGTGACCACCATCGGTGGAGCCAGGAAGTACTTTCATTCACCGGAAATGAGGGGGAAGATGTTACTACGTCAAACAGCAATCTAATCTACTACAATCCAGTGTCATCTAGACAGCCAAAAATATATTGGATCACCAAACTCCACTCTGGCGGTTGAACCAGTACTGTTATGATCAGCTACATTAGTTAGCTTTGACGGCAGAAACAAACACCCTCAAATCTCTGTAGCATACTGAGACACACTTGGCCAACAACAGTTTTTACTGAGGAAACAACGATTTCTTGGCCGCATTCCATATCTCGGCCCTAGGTCAGCTGTTCCACCTTGTAGCCCTTCTCATTCTGGACCCACGCTGAAGGAACAGCTCCAGTTTGGGATGTGCTGGTCTTGCAGCAGATGGAAAGAGCAAGAGAGAGGTCAGAACCTCATGATGCCTTTACAGCTTCTGCTCTGAACTGGTCCCCTACGACTTCTGCTTCTCAGGCCCCAAATAGACCAGGTGTCAATGATGAACAGGCTAGGGTTGGGAGGTGGGAAGCTCTTGCGATGACAGGAAGGTACAGCTGCTAGCTTTGCATCCCAGACGATTCTTTCTAATTCATTCTAGCTTCACTGCAACCTAGAATGTCTACCCCTAGGGTGAGGTGGGAATTGGACAGGCCTTGGAGGCCTAGAGTGCTGCGATTCATGGGGTCGCAAAGAGTCGGACACGACTGAGCAACTGAACTGAACTGAACTGGAGGATAGGGTCATTTACACGGTAATAACTTCTTCCAAAAGTCAGGATTTACTGAAGAAGAGAGGTTCTGTGAAAAGTGGGCATGGGTGCCTTGATGGTATTATACCCATGGAGCAGGGATACCAGCTAAAGCAATGAAATGTTTCTGAAGGTGTGAAGTGATTATGTGGACATAAGGTTTCGAGGTGACCCTAACATTGACATGGACAGCAATCATCTGAGTCACCAAAATGTGAGTAACTGACAGCATTCTCCCCCACTCAGAAAATATAATGGGATCCTGCTTTGATGCTGGTGTTGGAGTTCAAATCAAATGTCTGCACTATTATCCGGTATTTTTGAGTAATGAAAGAGACATTTTGCATATTATCATGCTTTGTGGAAACATTAAGATCTCTGAAAGTAAAAAAAAAAAACAGATGGTTTGGCCTATAATTTGACTGAATTCAGCTATAGTAAAGTATTTAAAACTGAAATGTAAAATTCCTTTTCCTTTTAAAGATAATACTTTGCCTTCTGGTTTATGTTGTAAAATTTTTAATGGTTGGAGATGGACAGGATCAGTTTGAAGACATTTGTTTAAAAAATTGAAGCCCCCTTTGACAAGCAGGTGATTAGAAGCATGAGACTGGAGCTTACAAGACAAGCTTGGAAAATCTCATGATGCTAACAAGCAAGGAAGCGTTTAGAAACTACTAAAGGTGCGGCAGACAGACTCAGGAACCAAGGAGGATGGACCTTATCTGTCCAAAGACAGGGACGATTTGAGCATCAATAAGGATAATAACAAAAACAAAAGACCGAACATACACAGTATGTATAAATCCAGGAGGTCATAAAAAAGCCAGCAGGCTTAAAAAACCCATAATCCACAACATATTGATTACTTTTTGAGAATGTAGGCAACCAATTCAGCAATGTGAAAAGAACAAGGGACTTCCCTGGTGGTCCAGCGGTTAAGAATCTGCCTTCCAAGGCAGGGGACTTGGGTTCAGTCTCTGGTCTGTAAACTAAGATCTCAACCCTAGCATTCTCCACCCCCAAAGCTGCTAGAAAAACAAAAGTGAACCTACAGATTAAAAAGATGAAAGAGGCTTATCAACCAACATGATCAATAACTAGGATCCTAAGCCTACATTGGTAGCCAGGATTCTGGAGTAAATTCCCCAGAGAAACTGAAGTTTAATTCAAATCTGACTTTTAAATGGAAATCATCTAACCGCAAAAACTAGAGTTCCAGTGTCTTGGAAGTCACCAAACCCACAGTTCATGATCTTTCACAATCAAAACCATGTAGCGCGTTTTAAGTATCTCCCTGCTGAAATGATCGCTATCCTGCTCATGAACTCAAAGCGAGTCAGTGAGCATTGGGCTGGACACTCATAGGACATGGAACAGCAGCTGTTCTTGTGAACCATCCCTGGTCCTCTTGAAAAGACTCATGATAAAATGTGACGTGACTGGTTAATGTGGCATCCTTTCATAAGCCATGAGGACATACTATTTTTCTATACTCTTAAAACCTTGCTTTAGACCTTACACTCTGGGCCGACATGCGCAATGCCTTCATTGTACTCATTGCATGAATAGCAAAAAAACTCATTTGGCCCCTAAAACTGAGCACAAAGTACCGTACATTTGATCCAGCTGTGGAGCCCAACAGCTTGCGTGACCACTATAAGCTGAGAGGCAGTGGGATGGCTTTCCCCCTAAAAGCACAGCTGAAATGTGCTCAAACAATAACAAGGATCGACTAGTCTTCATGGTCAACACATGCTTTCTCTTTACCATTTATTTTATGATCTGGAAACCTCAAGGTGAGTGTCTTACGTGGCTCAGTGGTAGAGAACCCACCTGCCCATGCAGGAGACACAGGTGGATCCCTGGGTCAGGAAGATGCCCTGGAGAAGGAAATGGCAACCACTCCAGTATTATTGCTTGGAAAATCCCACGGACAGAGGAGCCTGGTGGGTTACAGTCTATAAGGTCTCAAAGAATCTGACATGGCTGAGCAGCTAAACAACAAACCTCAAGGTATTGGGTTGGCCAGCGAGTTCACTGGGGTTTGTCTGTAAGGTGAACTTTTTGACCAATCCAATTCATCATGAATCTGCTTCCAACAGTGACAACTGGTCCGTTGAAACCTTTGTAAACACAGAGCCCACTGCTTGCCACTTAACGTAAGAGTGAAAGAAGGCAGAAATCCAAATATACCTGACCAGGCAGGCTCTAGGGAGCTACAAAGCTAAGGAGCTGACAACGTAACCCACAAAACCCACTTTTATCAGAACTTTTCTAACTAAACAAACTGGATGCTACAAAAGAAAACAATGTTAGCAATATTCATATTAAAAATTCTTCTTAAATATTCTCTTATAGGAATCCCTCTGTTATTCTGCGCCCACTTAGTCTTTGCAGCTAAAGCAAAATCCTTTTTTTAAGATGTGACTCTAATTATTCAGGCATTACTTCAAATATATATCTATTTATGTATCAACAGCATATTGAGAATCTTCCAAGAATGAGCTTTTAATACATCACCTCACTTTTCTCTCAGTCCAGTGATACAGAGGAACCCAAAACATCTCTGCTGAGGGAAGGAAGGATGGAAGGATGGACAGAAAGATGGGAGGGAGGGCAGACTGCCTAGCATGTGTAGTCTAAAGGCTGAAACGCTACATCTTTGTCCAAGCTCTGCTTGACATAGCTAACATTTGCAAGACCAAATTTAAAAACAAAACTTTAGATTAAAATTGAATGTTGAGGAAAGCTGTATAGTTTGTGCAATTAAGGTGGATGCATGGTTAATTACTATGAGATCTAGTAATTCAGTATAACTATTAAAATACGGACTAAATGACCAATTCACTTCGGCTATAACACTGTGATTACTCTCAATTTCTTCTATCATTCCTCCCAAGGGTTTTATTTTGAAGTCAAACTATCAATGATTAGTCAAATGTTTGATAATATGTGCGTGAGAAATTAATTCCCACACTTTAATAATACTTGTTACCAGTAATATGTAAAATTACCTCTGAGTAATTTGGCGAGAGGTATTTCCCATTGCATTTGGCAATGCTCCTCAGAATTTTTAAGGCTTTATCTCCTTTCTTCCGAGTAATCAGCCAGCGGGGAGATTCAGGAACAACCCTAATGAGAAGAAGTCTTTTTTGAGTTATGCTTGTGAATTTCAAAAGTTTATGACTTGAGTTTCATTCAAAATGGATCTTACAATTAGATACATATTTAGAAGATTCTGAGAGCTTAGAATTAGCTCTCTGAAATGTAGATTATCTTTGCAAGCTTATAGTGGAAGGGAAAAAATGCTTACTTGACAACTGAATCATTGCTCATGACAAAATAAATCAATATTACACTACTCTTGCAAGAAAGCTATATTAGAATACACGTCCTCAATTACATAGAAGAAAAGAACTGGGATTTAATGAGCATTTAGGAAAAGGTTAAGACCCTAATTTATGTAAACTGATTTGCTCATATAGTAAAATTAAATTAGAGGAATAATTAAAATATGTTCACTCTAACAAGAATCAGATGCCTACACCTATAATTTTCTGATAATTTAATTTTCTGAGGCTCTTAACATTTTCTCATTCCCCTGAGAATTCCTGAGTAACACTAATTTGTTTAGTAAACTATACAGAGAAGCAATCTTGTTCATTGCATTTAAATTGCATGTTGAAATACTGGCAGGTACAGTCTGTTGCCTTGTAGTTTTCCTAAAAATGTTACAAAATAATAAAATATAATTAATATTCTACTTTAAATGTGTCTCAGAATTTTATAATTTAATAATAAGAATTAATCAAAAATCAATCAATAAATAACCTCCGAAAATTCTCTAGAAATTCTCACAGCCCATTTCTGGAGATGTCAGCCATCTCTGTAATCGCCTTCATGTCCATGTTTGTTTAGAAGCACACATTCTAAGTGTCTGTTGAGTAAGAATAAATTTGATAATGACCAAAATCAAATTACCAGTAATAAAGGAGGAACAGAAAGTTGGGCAGTGTGATGGCTAGCTGGATCCCCTGCCAATTGGGGATAAAGTAGGCAATTCCAGGAAGAATTATGATTCCAAGGGTGAAGAACATTTGAATCACTATTCCCACAATCCTTCTTTGCTTTGAACCTACTATTTCAGTCACTGAAGGAAAATAAACACAGAGGTTAAGGAAGCTCAATATCAGTTCTAAAACAAAGAAAGAAACAAAGACATTACACCGGTTACATCCATCCGTCAGTATCACCAGGATACTGTGCAGTGTTTACTGTGCTCCCAAGCCCTCTGGTTAAACCCAGAGCATGCTCAGTCACGCAGTCGTGTCTGACTCTTTGCACCCCCATGGACAGTAGCCCACCAGGCTCCTCGGTGCACGGGATTTCCCAGGCAAGAGTACTGAAGTGGGTTGCCATGTCCTTCTCCAGGGGATCGTCCCAATCCAGGGATTGAACCCGCGTCTCTTGCAGCTCCTGCTTTGCACGTGGAATCTATTGGTTTCTATCTGCCCCTAATCCCATTCTGATCATCCTGGGGTATGCTCCCTTACTGCTGTCCTAAGAGCACAACTAGAAAAACTCACCAAGACTGAGGCTTCCTTAAAAACACTTCATAGCAGTTACCCTGCCTATGCCAGCCATCAACCAGTAGGGCCCCACGAAAAAGATCTGAAAGATCCCCAAAGTGGGCACCGCAAGGAGGGACTGTCCGGCAGTAACAGAAGACAGTGGAAGCCCACAGGTCTGGAGCGATAATCCAAGAAAAGGCTTCACGTTTCCCTGGTCACAAGTCCACTGTGACTCTGAGAAAATGCCCATCCCAGACACGACTGGAAAGAGAACAGCCAGGACCTTCTCCAGTAACAGGAGCAAGGAACAAAGAGAAGTTTTTCTTCCCTTTACAGTCAGAAGCCCATCTTTCTGGGTATAGAAGATAGCAAAGGTTTACAAATGGGGCTCTAATGTTCAGGTCGTATCTCCTGGGTGGTAAAAAGTGCTCCAGTTGTGTGGAAGGAATAGAATCAAAGGAATAATGTTTGAGAGCACAGCAATGTTAGCTCACACTGTGTCATAGAAATAAATGGAAAATGCTTTTAAAATGTTTCAAGGAACTACTGAAATAATCTCTGAGAAAGTAAAGCAAGGGCTTCCCTGGTGGTCCAGGGGTTAAGAATCTGCCTGCCAATACAGGGGACACTGGTTCGATCCCTGATATGGAAAGATCCCCCATGCCATGGATCAACTAAGTCCAGGTGCCACAACTTCTGAGCCTGCACCCTGCAACCCACGAGCTGTAACTACTGAGTCTACGTGCTGCAACTTCTGAAGCCCAAGCTCCCTGCAGCCCATGCTCTGCAACAAGAGAAGCACCATGAACAGAAGATGTGCGCCGCAACTCAAGAGAGGCCCGTGCACAGCAACACAAACCCAGTGCAGCCAAAAATAAATGATAAAAAGAGAAAAGAAAGCAAAGCAAGCAAGCTGTGACAACAGTATGACCAGAAAGTGCCAGAAAGTGGTTCACCCCAGCTTTTTGTGACATTTCATATTAGGTTTTCAAATATATACATAATATATACCAAATACAATGGTGGGAATTTTAATTTCTAAAGACTCAGCGGCTTGTCTCTCACCCTCCTATGTTGCAGCAGTAACCACTGCGGTAGGATTGAAGCGTCCCCAGACTTGCTGGAGGAAGGCTGAGCAGTGGCCCTTCTCACCCCCAAACCCTGATTCTCAAACAGACCAGGAGACGAAGCCAGGTCTTACCGATCACGTAGCAGGTCATCCATGTCCCCTTTCCAAACACGCCTTGTAGGAAGCGGAAGATCACAAACACGGGGAAATTGGGAGCAAACGCCACCACGACACCAGTAACGCCAACACCGAAACAGGATAGCAAGTAAATGACTATTCGGCCGTACCTTTTTGAGAATCAGAGAGGAAGAGGTTACCTTAAACGTTTTTTCCGACACGATGAGAAGACTGTCATTGTAAGTGATGTTAAAAGACCTTCAAGTGCAGAACTTTTGTCCCCTAGAAGTTCCTGATCACCAATGTCAAGGATTACGGAAAGTGCTACGTTTTGCTTTATAGCAAAACCAGGGCAAATAAAAACATATGCCTCTGAAATGACATGATGAAATTTAAAGCACAGAATGCATCCTTTGGGATTGCAGTTTCCAAAAGAGATAAGCTTCTCCATCTCTCCATGTCCTCATCCACAACGCATTCTCCCATTCGATCTCCCTGGTGGCAGCTGGGATGCTTCCTAGCATTTCTGTGGGTGGAGTTAGAGAGAGGCACAGAAAGAAGCGGAAATGGTCATGACGGCCAAGAGGCCTGGCCTTCTATCTTGGCTCAACCATAAGCCAGTCATGCAACTTGGGGTGCATTTCTGGAGAAATTTCCATCAAATTCACACAGTTTCTTGCTTCACAGTGGAGATAAAAGTGGTCTCGGTTTACCTAGGGTTTTAAATTCACTCTCTGCCTTTCCTACTGTCCTCTCAAAGATATGTTGTTGTTTAGTTGCTAAGTTGTGTGTGACTCTTTTGTGACCCTGCAGACGGTAGCCCGCCAGGCTCCTCTGTCCAGGGACTTCCCAGGCAAGAACACTGCAGGTCAGAAAGGGAGGCAGGGAAAAGGAAGCTAGAGTCCTGCTTTCGAACATCCAGGTATCTGCCGTTAGTGTATGCACTGGCTTTTCATTTAAGCACCATTTTCAAACCTTGGATTAGAAATGCCCTGGATATAGAATAATATTTCCATAAATATAAGTGGTACCTAGGATGGGCCAGGAATTTGGATGTCTGCTTGCTCAGTCACTAAGTCATGTCTGACTCTTTGAAACTCCATGGACTATAGCCCACCAGGCTCCTCTGTCCATGGGATTTACCAAGCAAGAATACTGGAGTGGGTTGCCTCCTCCAGGGGATCTTGAACAGGGATCAAACCTGCATCTCTTGCATTGGCAGGCAGATTCTTGATCACTGAGCCACCTGGGAAGCCCCTTACAGATAGGTGACCTACTCCATTGTTTCTTGTCCTTTCCTTCAAGACTATGAGATTGAAGGAGTTGAAAGACAGTCAGCCCTTAGGCAGGGCAAAGGAATATGCGAGACTCTGTCTTCCTCCCCGGAGCACCAGGTCATCTCTGAGGTCAGGTGCCCAGCCCCTCCTGGAATGCAAGTAGGAAAAGCCCACCTCCCCCCAGTAGCTGATTTACTGTAGTTTGAAGATACCTTTACTGACTGTAAAAGAGAAACACGCAGCAGCAAAACCTAATGTTTAAATTAGAAAGAGAAACAACAAAATGAAAGAAATACACATTGAAATCCTATAAATCAAACTCAATGGCAGCACCTAGGAGAGAGAGTGATGTGGGGGATGGGAGAGGATTAAGGAAGGGAAGATGAATCGAAAAGGCTGGAAGCAGAAAGCAGGAAAGACACAGATAAGAGAGGGGGAACAGCACCAGGCCCAGAGGATTAGGGAGACATCTCATGTTGAGGAGGGCTGGGGGACAGCTCGAGAAAAAGAAGAGGAAAGAACAGAAACCAAAGGTTCCACCCATTTTGAAGTCCTGGTCTGCTCAAACAATGACCAACTGCCTACAGGATTTGGGGCGTTTTGTTGGACTTCACTAATTAATTGATGTCGGCAGCTCTGTAAGAGACCCTCCTGGGCTGGGGTGACCATTTTGGCTTCTTTCTGTCCCTTTCTCCTTCTGATTCTACCTACGGACATGCTAGCAAGTGTCAGACAGTAAGCCACATAAGGCCAAGGGCCAGAGCTTTCCTGTCTCTCTCCTAAGCACCACAAGCATTTTCATAGTTAGAATTGAGATAAATGAGTAGTTACACGGGAATACAATAACCAACAATAATGTCTGAAACATTTTGAACAGAGAATGACTGTCTTGAATAAGTGTGTCTGCCATTAACTGGTTTATACTGATGGATGTTCAATAAGAGATAAAATTCTTTTCATGGTTTTTGGAAAACTCTTTTTGCAAAGTTTTCAACTGGAAGACTGTTCAGCATCATGAGTGGGGGCATGAAGACTCTTTTCCAAACCTAGAAAGCATAGCTTCCTAATAGTTAACACGAAACATCTCCCTCTGTGCAGGTACACATCATCTTCTAAATGTGAAGTGGCTGTCTTACCCATGCCTACCTGTCCGCGGCATAGCCCAAGGTGAATGCCCCGGCCAGGAAGCCCAGGTTCAGGATGGCTTGTGTGAGATCCAGCATCCAAGCATTGACACACACGAGGTCAAACTGGGAAGACAAAGAAAACCCGTTAGAGACCCGTGGCAATGCTCCTCCTCAAGACACCTGATCTGTATCCTTAAACATTTTTGCTCGCATGCTCCTTAAATAAAAACTCTTAAGTGTATCACATAGGTGCTTTTACAGTGATATCTGTCTTCTTTATCAGTTTCACTATCTGCCATCGATTTAATTTTCAGGACACTATAAATGCTGACATTTTAAAACCATTCTCCCAACTGTACTCAGTAGACTACTGTAGCCATGTGACACCTACCATCATCCAGTGAAAACAAGTTCTGCAAGAGTCTAAAATTTGACCCCAGTCTTTTTCCTCTTTGAATTCTTAGTTTCATTCACACATGGATATATCCTGATATTTCATATAGAAAATCTTGTGTTATGTATAGAAATTGGCATTTAATTAACTTTTGTCCTGAGACAATGTTTCTAAATATTAGAATCTTTTCTGATTGGGTTACATTCTAGTTACTTTTAGAACATGATATAAACACGTAAGATAAGATGAATCTTGAAAAACAAGTACTATCAGGAGTAAGATTTTGTTGGAAATGCACGTCCCCATTTCTAGAATAAGGTTAAGAAAGCTCAGGGTTTCCCAGCTAGCTCATGTAATCTGTGGTTGAAGGTTGTTTATTACTAGAATGAGTTAGGGCTCAACATCAATTCTATTCCTGATTTTTCATTTTTGCAAATGTATATGCCAAGAAAACTTATCTGTATAAATAAATTAATGGGAAGGGAGAGAGTTTTGTTACAGGATTGTTACCCAGTTCTTATTGCTTCCTTCTCAATGCCAAGATTCACAGAACAATCCATCAATAAAATCATTTCTAACTTTGCTGTTAACCAACACGCCATTTAAGACTCCCACAGTCTTGCTGTCAGAAAAGAAATGGAAACCACCAGGCCTATAAAAAGTGTTCAATAAAATCATTCAGGCCATTTGCTTTCTTTCCTAGTTACTTCCTTACCAGTATTCCAAATTGTCCCACTGGTTCCCCACAGGTTTTAAAACCCCAGGTCAGTACATCATAGTAAGATGGGAGAGAGGTAGGGGAAGGACATTAAGAAAAGATCTTTATCCTCATCAACTACATAGCCTCAGACATCCATTTTGGACATGTGTGAGCTGAGGCTCTGAAAGCTGATTCCTTCTGAAGACTCCAGACCCCCCACCACCTGACCATCTCTGCACACCTGGGGCAAATGGCATGCTTGCCCCAACATGAAGAGCACTGCTCGAGACTGCAGTGTGACACGAAAATTAATGTTATTGGGATAAGAATTGTGAGTGGTCTTATAGATACATATTCATAAGCAAACTGCAATATTTATTTATAGAACCTGAATTCTTGTCTTGGTCCCACAGCTAATGTATGGCCTGTTGACTAATATAGCTGAAAAGAAGAAGCTGGAAGCTGAGAGTTGTAGCTTGCACCCCTCCAACATCTGAAATACCAGACAATGCATAGAAGATGTTCAATATGTTGTCCAGGTGGCATCATAGTGCTTTAGAAGCTAAGTTATCATAACACTTTAACCACTTAAACTAGTTAAGTTGGCTGGAAAGAAAAGAAGCTGGAAAAAAAGAAGACTCAGGGCAGTAGTAGCTGGCCCACTTCATAGAGCCACTGAAAAGATTTATGGAGACTAAAGAAGTAAGAGTCTCATGTCTGACTCTTTGCGACCCCATGGATTATAGCCCACCAGGCTCCTCTGTCCCTGGAATTCTCCAGGCAAGAATATTGGAGTGGCGTGCCATTGGCTTTTCCAGGGGATCTTCCCAACCCAGGGATTGAACCCGGGTCTCCTGCATTGCAGGTGGATTCTTTACCATCTGAGCCACCAGGGAGGCCCCCAAAGAAGTAAGAAAATACACACATATGCATAGTAGTTGTAACTTAAAAGGGATTTATCATTAATATAGGTGCTAGTTTTTCAAGGCACAACAATTTCATTTTAAGTAAACTTGCAGGTGATTATTCATCTGAAATAGTTTCTCATTGGAATTAAGCACATAAAGAATGCAACTAGAATTAAAGTATGTAAAATCTCAGAAATCAAACAGCAGATTTAACTGCCAGAGAAAACGTTCTGACTCAGAAAATATGCTGATATCAGCCAATGTCAAATATAAACTCCTGAACAGTAGAAGCTGCTTCCTCCAGCTGAGCTTCAGACTCCTGGATTAGCCGTATATATAGGAATGTTTCTCCAGTATGACCCAGTGAGGCCCAGCAAGAGTAAGCCTTTTAATGAACATATTTAGCTCCTTTTGAATTGTGTGAATTAAGATGCCCCTAAATACTTTTTAAATACACAAAAAACATTCTTTAATATAAAATTGATGACATTTTTAACTCCCCCATAAGAGGAGCTACCAAAAAAAGAGTTTTTTTTCCATATTTCCTACAACAATAAAATTAATTTAAATGTTTAAGTGGTTAATGTGCTATGATAACTTAATTTCTATAGCACTCTGATACCATCTGGATCACATATGGAGCATCTTCTATGCTCTGCTCTGTATTACAGATGTTCAGTTCAGTTCAGTCGCTCAGTTGTGTCCGACTCTGCGACCCCAAGGACTGGAGCATGCCAGGCTTCCCCGTCCATCACCAACTCCCAGACCTGCTCAGACTCGTGTCCATGGAGTTGGTGATCCGACCATCTCATCCTCTGTTGCTGCTGCTGCTGCTGCTAAGTCGGTTCAGTTGTGTCCGACTCTGTGCGACCCCATCGGCAGCCCACCAGGCTCCCCCATCCCCGGGATTCTCCAGGCAAGAACACTGGAGTGGGTTGCCATTTCCTTCTCCAATGCATGAAAGTGAAAAGCGAAAGTGAAGTCGCTCAGTCGTGTCCGACCCGGTGGACTGCAGCATTCTCTGTTGGGGGAGTGCAAACTACCATTCTCAGAATCCCGGGCCAGCAGGGCCCGGTTAGGTTCTGCCAGTAGGGGGCGCTGGTGCAGGATGAGCAGGAGGAGGGAGGCAGTGGCGGCAGCACTGACTCCAACTGTAGCAAGGACCACCAGCAGTACTAGACCCCCTGGAGGAGGGCGTGCAACCCACTGCAGCATTCTTGCCTGGAGACTCCCATGGACAAAGGAGCCTGGTGGGCTACAGCCCATGGGGTCGCAAAGAGTCAGACACAGCTGAGTGACTGCACGCCCAGCGCTTCTAATCACTCCCTGGCTCCATGGGGGTGAAGCGAAAGGACCCCCAGGTTCTGAGATGCTGTGGAGCAGGGCAGGGGGTCTGCAGGAGCTGTCCCCTCCTTGCTTTTCTGGCTTTTCCAAAACAGCTAAAATCTACATCTTTTTTTTTTTAACCCCTTCCTGCTTTATATACCTGGTTTCTTTCTTTCTTTATGACTGAGAGCCTGCTATCTTTCAAAAGCATGTGTGTGTGTGTAATAGTTGCTCGGTCATGGCCAACTCTTTGCGACCCCATGGACCGCAGACCACCAGGCTTCTCTGTCCATGAGATTTTCCAGACAAGGATACTGGAGTGGGTTGCCATTTCCTTCTCCAGGGCATCTTTCCACCCAGGGATCGAACCCGGGGGTCTCCTGCACTGCAGGCAGATTCTTTAACACCTGAGGTACAAGGGAAACCCTTCAACAGCATAAAGTAAATTAATTTAAACAAATTACACACCTGGAAAGAAATGCCTGTGCGTGAAAGCGCACGTGTACACACACACACACACACACACACACACACACAGGTTTTCAGCGCAGGGAACAGACACTGCAGTCACAAGACTGAAGGGCTTGGTTTTGACTCTTGTTCGCACAGTTGGGAGGCAGACTCCTGTCTCCTGGGGCGGGCGCATCATAATTAGTTATGAGCTTGCTGTCTGCTGCCCAAACAGCTCTGGGTCTGAGACGTTTTTGTGCCTAAAGAGAGGTTGGCAGGCACTGAACCCAATGAATGTTATAGGCTAAGGACCTTTTCCTGAAAAAAAGGTACTAAAATTTTGTTGTAGTTTCCAGAGAGACCTAAAACCCGTCTCTTGTCAGAACTAACTGAATCAAAGACACCAACATTTATGTCTGTCCTAAGGCAGTCTACCAAGAACAAGTGAAGCATCTCCTTTTTTATAACTGTACACATTTTAAATTATTTTTAAATGCTCATAAATCCATTGTACCCATCCTGTTAATTTTCCTTTAAAATAACTTTTATTTAAATTTCAACTCATCTCTACACAAGGAAAATTACTCCCCTTGGCACGAGCAGAAAGCCAATCAGATAAGGATTCAAGCAACTGTTTATGGAATTCTGGAAGGATCTCATCATTTCATTTGCAGAAAGCACAACTCTAGCTTAATTAGATCATTTCAAAGGGCTTCCAACCAAGTGCTTTTCTTAGCTTTTCCTAGATGTTAAAATCCAAACAGACATTATGTCAACTTGAGTTGCAATGATAAAATGCTGAATCAGGTCATTGTCAGCTATACGCTCAAGTTTTGATGTCTCAATTATCCTCAGAACCAGGGCAACAGAATGTCTTCAATACACAAAGGTCAAAGGGAAGAAGTAAGGTGAAAATAATGCAAGGATGCAAAAGGCAGGAGTTCAGGAGGAGGGGGCTTGCCTGCTCTTGAAGCCACAGGGAGTGACCCCTGCCTTATTCCTAGTGTGAGAGGAGCGCCCCCTCCATCCTCCACCAAGCAAGTATTTCAAAGTCTCAACATCAGTTTCAAAGACTCACTCCCTGGGGAAGAAACTGAAATATTTGGGTGGCGAGGGCCTGGACTTGTCCGCAACACATCATGCTTTCTCCTGCCCAATGTCTGGCAACCAGATAAGGCTGAGATTCAGACATTAGAAAAGTCTGTGTTGAGGACCTTCCACGTAGGTGAAAAATCCACTGCATCGCCTAGAGCAGGATGAACAGGATGGAGAGCTGGACTTTTCCCTAGATGTGCTGAACAAATTCTCACACAAGAGAGTCTAAGTTGAGAGGACATCACAGTATTTGACTCCAGTCACGCCCATGAAACACAGTATTCATTCTCCGTATTGTTGTGGGAGAAAGAGAAGTTGCTGGAATTGAATGATAAGCTCCGAGTGCCTCTGCTTTGATTTTCTCAGGATGTGTTGTAAATCGAGCCATTCCTCATCAGCTCTCAGTTAGAAATCAACAGCCAACAAACTTCATCAGTGTTATCAACATCATGTACACCCTTGGTTTGCCCACCAGGTGTGGGGTGCCTCTGGCTACATTTAGCACCAGCCAATCACACATTGATCCCATGGATGGATTCCATTTCTGATCAACAAGCTGCCATCACAGAGCCTATTAATGGTTTAAAATACTGTAATCATAGGGACTTCCCTGGTGATCCTGTGGTTAAGACGCCACACTCCCAGTGTAGAAGTCCTGGGTTTGACCCCTGGTTGGGGAACTAGATCCCACACGCTGCAAATAAGAGCTTGCACGTGGCAACTAAAAAGATCCTGCATGCTGCCACAAAGACCAAGGATTCCATATGATGCAACTAAGACCTGGAGCCGCCAAACAAATAGATATTTTTAAAACACTGCAATCACAAAGAAAATCATTTGGGTTGGATCTCCACGAGGGGAAAGCATGTCATTTTTAATCCTAGTTTTAATAAAAATTTCTTTAAATGTTCTGATAGCATTATTTGGGTATTATTGGGGTATACCAAAATTTTCCTGCTTTTCTGATCTGTGTGAGCCGTCATGATGAGCTGCAGGTATGGAAACTGATCATAAGTATTTAAAGCTTCCAGTGGTGTGTTGGCATCCCACAGATGAGGCCAGGAGGAATACCAGCTCAGGCTTCATTTCTGCCTCCATGGGGAGCTTATTACATGACTCAGAGCTGTTGTTTAGTCGCTAAGTTATGTTCGACTCTTTCAAGAGCCCATGGACTGTAGCCCACCAGGCTCCTCTGTCCATGGGATTTCCCAGCAAGAATACTAGAGAGGGTTGCCATTACCTTCTCCAGCGGATCTTCCCAATCCAGGGATCAAACCTGGGTCTCCTGAATTGGCAGGAAGATTCTTTACCACTGAGCCACCAGGAGCCAGGGTAGCTTATGGGAAGCAAACCTAGGGCAATTGAGATTTAAACTGAATGGGACTGACTAAATGCAAGAGGGCTTCAGTGAAAGACATGACTGGTGGGAATCCAGAGCAATCAGATTCATGGAGAAAGTGGGACATAAACAAAGCCTTCAATAATGAGCTGCATCTAGAAGGGAAACAAAGGGGAAAGAAGGGTGTTTGAGCAGGGCGATGGGCAACCTAGGCACAGGGACCAAAGCACACGTGCCAATGAGGTCCATATCTGCCTGCAGGAGAGAGGGTGGCAGGCTCAGACTTAAAGCTGAATGACCACCTGTGTCTATGCCTCCAGTGGGGCAGGGGACAATGGGACAGAGTTTCTTACTCAGAAAACCAGAGGCATTAAGAGCACTCATAACAAAGGAGGAGAAAGATCTAAAGGATAGAGGAAGAGTCTGGAAGGTTGCAAATGGAAAGGCCCAGAGTGGAAGCCCTAACCCCAGGACAGAACAAGATTACAGGGAGAGGAGAGCAAGACCCGGAGTCAAGAAACCCAAGAGTCTGCAACAGTCGCCTAGAACAGGCGATGACTGGTATAAAGTGGCACTGCCGTGTGATGCCAGGTTTACAGAGTGTCACTTGTCCTACAGCCACTCTCCAAGGTCAATAATAGTCACACTTTCATATTTATAGAAGCTTCCCCAGTAACTCAGCTGGTAAAGAATTCGCCTACAGTGCAGGAGACCCTGGTTCGATTCCTGGGTCAGGGAGATCCCCTGGAGAAGGGAAAGGCTACCCACTCCAGTATTCTGGCCTAGAAAATTCCACGGACTGTGTAGTCCATGGGGTCACAAAGAGTCAGACATGACTGAGCAACATTCACTTTTCACATATAGTCAAGCAAACAAACTTGGAAATAGCATGGAGAGATGGCCTTTAAATGCACAGCTTTCTGTCCGAGCTTGCGAAACTGGAAGAAAGGAGAAAGCTTAATTTACTCGGATAATAGTCACGCCTCATTATTTATTAAGACCTTCATGACTCACCTCCAAACCTTAGACGTTCAACCTGTTTTATTTCTTTGTAGCGAAGACAAGCAATTACTCATCCGAAAATGTTTACGATTTCTCTAAAGAACTGAGACCATCTGAGGACAAGACAAAGCTGACTGGCTCTGAATCTGTACAGACTCAAGAACAGACGCGCCGTGGCTCTGGAGTCAGCCCAGGAGTCTTGATCAAACCCCTTCTAACTTTGTGTCCCTTGGCAATTCTCTTAATGTCTTTTTTAAAAATATAAATTGATTTATTTTTATTTTTGGCGGTGCCGGGTCTCTGCTGCTGCATGGCTTTCCTCCAGTCGTGGGGAGCAGGGGCCGCTCTCGAGCTGTGGCGGGCAGGCTTCTCCCTGCAGCGGCTTCTTTTGTTGTGGAGCACTGGCTCTAGGGCTCGCAGCCCTCAGAAGTGGCTGCGCGTGAGCTCAGAGTTGTGGCTCCGGGGGTCCAGAGCACAGGCTCAGTAGTTGCCGTGCGTGGGCTTAGTTGCTCTGTGGTATGTGGGATCTTCCTGGATCCAGGATCAAACCTGTGGCTCCTGCATTGCCAGGTGTATTCTCCACCACCGAGCCACCAGGAAAACCCTCTTAACGTCGTTAACCTCTCTGGGTCCCTGTCTATAAAATGATCGTGAGAACTGGACTGATGCTGTCACTATCAGATAGTATATCTAAAGTACTCAGTATAATGCTCGAGACATTAAATACCCAAAAAATGTTCCCGACTACCTTATGGTTAGCGATCTAACAACAATGATGTTGTTGTTCAGTTTACTAAGTCGTGCCCCACTCTTTGTGATCCCATCGACTGCAGCACACCAGGCTTCCCTGTCCTTCACTATCTCTTGGAGTTTGCTCAAACTCATGTTCATAGAGTCAGTGATGCCATCAAACCATTTCATCCTCTGTCGTCCCCTTCTCTTCCTGCCCTCAGTCTTTCCCAGCATCAGAGTCTTTTCCAATGAGTCAGTTCTTTGCATCAGGTGGCTAAAGTATTGGAGGTTCAGCTTTAGCATCATTCCTTCCAAAGAACACCCAGGACTGATCTCCTTTAGGATGGATCTCCTTGCAGTCCAAGGGACTCTCAAGAGTCTTCTCCAACACCACAGTTCAAAAGCATCAATTCTTCAGTGCTCAGCTTTCTTTATGGTCCAACTCTTACATCCATGCATGACTACTGGAAAAACCATAGCTTTGACTAGAAGGACCTTTGTTGGCAAAGTGATGACTCTGCTTTTTGTTATGCTGTCTAGGTTTGTCATAGCTTTTCTTCCAAGGAACAGTGTCTTTTAATTTCGTGATGATGATAATAAATACCATAATGAATGGTTTTAAAATGTAGTTTTCAACACTGACTGCTTGTTACAATGACTGGGAATAAGTGAAAACAAGCCTAAGCTCTACTCCAGACCAATTAAATCAGAATCCAGTCTAACAAGCAGGTGAGTTTGAAAATCCTGGAGAGCCATAGAAGTTATAAGTATACAAGTTACACGCCTGCTGAGGGTAGTTAATTTTCACATACTATGCTGGGTTGGCTAACATCCCCCAGCCTTCACCCAGGTGATGTCAATCTGGAACCTCAGAAAATTACTCTATTTGGAAATAGGGTCTTCAGTTCAGTTAGTTCAGTTCAGTCGCTCAGTTGTGTCTGACTCTTTGCAGCCCCATGAATCGCAAAGCATGCCAGGCCTCCCTGTCCATCACCAACTCCCAGAGTTCACTCAAACTCAACATCCATTGAGTCGGTGATGCCATCCAACAATCTCATCCTCTGTCGTCCCCTTCTCCTCCTGCCCCCAATCCCTCCCAGCATCAGAGTCTTTCCCAGTGAGTCAACTCTTCCCATAAGCAGGTGTAATTAGTTAAGATGAGGTCATACTGGCTCAGGGTGGGCTCTAATGTAATGACTGGTGTCCTTGTAAGAAGAGGAGTCAGAGATCCAGACAAACACATTGCAGTGAGGGGCCACACCTTGGGAAGACATAAGGAGAGACTGGAATGATGCGTTGACGAGCTAAAGACCACCAAGAACGGCCAGTGTATTTGTTTGTAGGGTTGTCATGACAAAGTATGGCTTTAAGCAACAGAAATATATTCTCTTACATTTTGGAGGCCAGACGTCTGAGAGTAAGGTATCAACAGAGTTAGTTTCTTCTGAGGCCTCTCTTAGCTTGAAGACAGGCATCTTCTCACTAGGTCTTTACATGGCCTTCCCTTCTGTGTGTCTGTGTACTGATCTCCATCTAACAAGGTCATCAGTCATCTGAATCAGGGCCCACTGAAACGACTTCATTTCAATTTAATTTCCCCTTCTGTTATTGCTGTTTAGTCACTAAGTCGTGTGCAACTCTTTTGGGACCCCATGGACTATAGCCCACCAGGCTCCTCGGCCCATGGGGTTTTCCAGGCAAGAATACTGGAGTGGGTTGCCATTCCCCTCTCCAGGGGGTCTTCCAGATGCAGGGATCGAACCGGCAGCTCTTGCATCTCCTGCATCGGCAGGTGGGTTCTTTACCCCTAGTGCCACCTGGGAAGCCCTTGAAGACCGCAGACCTGTCGACACCAGAAGGCTGATGCTCACGACTCTGGAAATACCAGCTTACGACATCTCCATCAGTCAATCAGAAGAAGGTCCGTGAGCAGGGCATGCACACTGTCACCCCCTTCCTAACCTTGCCTTTAAAGACCCTTCTCTGAAAGCCATCAGGGGATTTGGATCTTTTGAACATGAGCTACAGTAGACATCACTCTTTCCTTCACCACAGCCCTGTGCAAATAGACTGGCTTTATTGTTGCTTCAAGTTTGGTTTGGTAACAGGATAACTTTTAACTATTAGTGTCTGAGATACTATGCTCATCTAAATTTCCTACAACAGTGTTCATTTAAAGTGGCACACAATATCTGACTCATATTTGTGCCAGTATTCTCTGTCCTGGAGAATACTGGAGTGGGTTGCCATTCCCTTCATGGACAGTCTTCTGATTGACTGATGGTGAGGTCACAAGCTGGTATTTCTGGAATCATGATCATCAACCTTTTGGTGTCAACAGGTCTGCGGTCTTCAAGGAATTCTCAGGTGGAAATAGAGGTAAAGAACCCACCTGCCGATGCAGGAGATGCAAGAGCTGCGGGTTCGATCCCTGCATCTGGAAGATCTCCTGAAGGAGGGAATGGCAACCCACTCCAGTATGTACTAGGCGCTTCCCTGGTGGCTCAGAGGTTAAAGCGTCTGTCCAATGCGGGAGACCTGGGTTCAATCCCTGGGTTGGGAAGATCCCCTGGAGAAGGAAATGGCAACCCACTCCAGTATTCTTGCCTGGAGAATCCCATGGACAGAGGAGCCTGGTGGGCTACAGTCCACGGGTCACAAAGAGTCGGACACGACTGAGCGACTTCACTTTCACTGTCTGTCCTGGAGACCGAGGTCAGCCTTGAGTGTTGGTGATGAGTTGACTTCTCAGATACCCTATTCTGTGATATTAACCATGTTCACCTGTGTTCAGCTGCTCAGTCATGTCTTGACTCGTTGCGATCCCATGGACTGTAGCCCGCTAGGCTCCTCTGTCCATGGAATTCTTCAGGCAAGAATACTGGGGTGGGTTGCCATTTCCTCCTCCAGCGGATTGTCCCGACCCAGGCATCGAACCTACACCTCCTGCATTGGCAGGTGGGTTTTTTAACACTCTGCCACCTGGGAAGCCCCGATAGTAACCATACATAACACTGATACTTGATGTTCAAGCTTCAAGGCAGAGGCCTCCCAAAATGGGTCTGCTCAGCATGTGTCTTTACGAGATATCACTAAAATAATAATCTATCTTAGAATAATAACAGGTCCTACATGTGGTATTAGGGAGGAGTGCCTTGGAAATGAAATGATCCTTCCTTTGATTAAAATCTTTAATAGCTGCTCACTTTTTAGAGAAGAAAGTGCAGGCTTTTTATTACAGCTTTCAAAGCTCTTCCCATAGCGCCTCAACACATTTTCCAGCCTTACCACCCATCACTCTTGGCTGCACTGGCCTGTTTGCCCCCATTTGAGTTATTTTTACCTTTGTGCACTTCCAGCTGTTTTCTCCATCTGGGACACCATTTTCCCATCTCTTCTCTGTCAGATAAAAATCCCACTCCTTCCTTCTTCAAGACCTAGATAAAACACACCCCCTCCCTTGGATTGGAGACACCGTACCTACCAGATCCTTCATGAAAATCTATTTCAGTGAGCTCCAGGGGTCACATACCTTAACTGTGACCACATAGCCTGAATTTTCTAGAAAAGTCATAATTTTCTCTGTCTCTAAGGTGAACTTGTCACTTCTCCTACTAGAGGTCCCTGTTTTGGAATGGATAAACTCATTTACTACAACACTATCATTCAGTATTGTCAAATAAAAAAGATCTGAAAAATAAAACGACTGTTTTTAAAAAAATCATTGCCTATACGTTTAGAAACTATTTTGTATTTTAGCAACACAGTGAATGAATATAAATTGAAAAACAACCAGTTATTGTTGGTTTTGTCCAGTTGCTAAGTTGTGTCAGAATCTTTGCCACCCCATGAACTTCAGGACACCAGGATTCCCTGCCCTTCACTATCTCCCATAATCACCTGCAATTCCACTCAATTATGAATATTTTTCTATACTTACTCATGCATATATATATACACACACACGTGTTTTTAAAAGATAAGGTTATATTCATCTACTGTTTTATTTGTTTTTTGTTTTTCTACTATCCTACACAGTCTGTATGGGATTTGTGAGTTTGTGAATCTCTTTTCCATACCATTACTATAAACGGCTACATTTAGTCTATTGTATACATGATCATAATTATTAAACCTATTCAGTTCAGTCGCTCAGTCCTGTCCGACTCTTTGTGACCCCATGAATTGCAGCACGCCAGGCCTCCCTGTCCATCACCAACTCCCGGAGTTCACCCAAACTCATGTCCATCAAGTCGGTGATGCCATCCAACCGTCTCATCCTCTGCTGTCCCCTTCTCCTCCTGCCCTCAATCCGCCCAACATCAGAGTCTTTTCCAATGAGTCAACTCTTCACATGAGGTGGCCAAAGTATTGGAGTTTCAGCTTTAGCATCATTCCTTCTAAAGAACACTCAGGACTGATCTCCTTCAGAATGGACTGGTTGGATCTCCTTGCAGTCCAAGGGACTCTCAAGAGCCTTCTCCAACACCACAGTTCAAAAGCATCAATTCTTCGGCGCTCATGGTTCAACTTTCACATCCATACATGACCACTGGGAAAACCATAGCCTTGACTAGACAGACCTTTGTTGGCAAAGTAATGTCTCTGCTTTTGAATGTGTTATCTAGGTTGGTCATAACTTTCCTTCCAAGGAGTAAGCGTCTTTTAATTTCATGGCAGCAGTCACCATCTGCAGTGATTTTGGAGTCCCCAAAAATAAAGTCTGACACTGTTTCTCCATCTATTTGCCATGAAGTGTTGGGACCAGATGCCATGATCTTCATTTTCTGAATGTTGAGCTTTAAGCCAATTTTTTCACTCTCCGCTTTCATTTTCATCAAGAGGCTTTTTAGTTCCTCCTCACTTTCTGCCATAAGAGCAGTGTCATCTGCATATCTGAGGTTATTGATATTTCTCCTGGCAATCTTGATTCCAGCTTGTGCTTCTTCCAGTCCAGCATTTCTCATAATGTACTCTGCATAGAAGTTAAATAAGCAAGGTGACAATATACAGCCTTGACATACCCTTTTCCTATTTGGAACCAGTCTGTTGTTCCATGTACAATTCTAACTGTTGCTTCCTGACCTGCATTTAGGTTTCTCAAGAGGCAGGTCAGATGGTCTGGTATTCCCATCTCTCTCAGAATTTTCCACAGTTTATTGTGATCCACACAGTCAAAGGCTTTGGCATAGTCAATAAAGCAGAAATACATGTTTTTCTGGAACTCTCTTGCTTTTTCCACGATCCAGCGGATTTTGGCAATTTGATCTCTGGTTCCTCTGCCTTTTCTAAAACCAGCTTGAACATCAGGAAGTTCATGGTTCACGTATTGCTGAAGCCTGGCTTGGAGAATTTTGAGCATTACTTTACTAGCATGTGAGGTGAGTGCAATTGTGCGGTAGTTTGAGCATTGTTTGGCATTGCCTTTCTCTGGGATTGGAATGAAAACTGACCTTTTCCAGTCCTGTGGCCACTGCTGAGTTTTCCAAATTTCCTGGCATGTTGAGCGCAGCATTTTCAAAGCATCATCTTTCAGGATTTGAAACAGCTCAACTGGAATTCCATCACCTCCTCTACCTTTGTTCGTAGTGATGCTTTCTAAGGCCCACTTGATTTCACATTCCACGATGTCTGGCTCTAGGTGAGTGATCACACTATTGTGATTATCTGGGTCATGAAGATCTTTTTTGTACAGTTCTTCTGTGTCTTCTTGTCACCTCTTCTTAATATCTTCTGCTTCTGTTAGGTCCATATGATTTCTGTCCTTTATCGAGCCCATCTTTGCATGAAATGTGCCTTTGGTATCTCTAATTTTCTTGAAGAGATCTCTAGTCTTTCCCATTCTGTTCTTTTCCTCTATTTCTTTGCATTGATCACTGAGGAAGGCTTTCTTATCTTTCCTTGCTATTAAACCTATTATTAGACCATAAATATTAAACCTATTCTTTATAATGGATAAGAGAGTAGGTAGTTTTAAGTTTTTCACCATTATAGAAATACACTGAAAGCCTTATTCTAAAAAAGAAATGAAAAATCTGAGTTTTGAAATATAATCAAGTCATAGCAAGCAAAATATAGACATTTGGGGATGAAAGATTAAATTATAATTTCAAGAAAAATTCCAGTTGCTTTGTTAGCCTTCTTATTTGCCAGTTATTATAAAACAAGTTTTGAAAAATATTATGTAAAGCAGCCTGCTAAGTTGCAGTTTCTTTTGTAAAACTATTATCAGACCCCTAAAATAAACACTTGAGCACATTCCATAGAAATCCATTTTTTTCCAACAAAGTTTTTCAATCCTAGTTTTTAAGAAAATAAAATGTAGGATCTGTTTATATTAGCCTCATTGTTAATTAGAGTGATCAGAGGTTCTTCTTGGAGTTGATTTTGTAATAATTAGGAAATGTAGAGACATTTTAAAGGACATAATAAATATACTAAAATGACTCAACATTTTGGAGACAAAGCTGTCCAGACTGCACAATGGGAAAAATAAAAACAGATGACATAGTCTGCATATATAGGTCAGATATATTTGTGAGCACAAGTAATAAACAATGAGATACAAATCAGAAACAAGAAGTTCAGAACTCCTTGATTCTTATTACGACTGTAACTGCAGTTATTCGTGGGGGTTGATTTGTATTTGAACATACAACAATTGCTACCAAAAATGAGCCCACTGTTTGATCATTATAAGTACAGAGGGCCAAACAAAACACACAGAACTTATCCTTGGAAACACGACAATGTTTAAAACCAATAATAAACATGCACATGCCTTTTTGTGATTCTTCGGTTTGGGGAAAGGAAGGTATCAAATTAACTTATCATGAAGCAAGATGTGGGGACTATTACAGGTGCAAAAAGCAGTTCTATCTTATGTAGTTGGCATTTTGAAAATGGTACCAGGAGATATTTTGCTACTAAAAATTGTCCTTAAATACAGACAAAGATATTTGGCAGTTTTCTGGACTGTAGGATGTTATGGAACCTACAGGAAGGATTTATAAGCCATCTGATTGCAGTTTGGGTGAAACAGATAGAGGAAAACTACTAAAAATAATAACAATAATAAGTCCCACAATGAGTTTAACCATCCCTTATAGGAAAATAAACACATGACCTTCTCTGTCCTTTGCAGAGAAAGACAGACTCCCCTGCTCCCACCTCCCATGTGAGGGTTTGACACAGACATTTTCAAAATCTGCCGTCTTGAGATGTCAAGGACTTCCTGATATATATTACAGTCCATCAGGCATGCCTTGAAGAGGAATTCTAGGGTCAAGAAGACCCATCACATCTTATGAGATTTCAGGTTGTGTGTTTCAAACACTGTTTCTCCTTTTGGAAACCACCATTACCAAAGATTTTCATTCTGGTCAGAACATGGAGTGCCACACACACCTTTTAAAGCCTGCCAAAGCTCATACTTTCTAATAGAACTCACTCTTATGACACAGGCCACCAAGCTAAAGAAACACCAGCAATAGTGCTGCATAAAAATCTACCTCCCCAGAATATAAAAACTGGCCTTTGGTATTTTCCCACCTTAATGCTTATCTTTTTCAATCTTCTAAAAAAAATCATTGATTTTGCTATGAATATTAAAAAGCCATGTTCTCTGTAAAGCAATTATCCTTCAATAAAAATAAATAAATAAAAACCATGTTTTAATCCTATCACTTCTTTTTGACTTTGACACATCATTCTAGAATTTTCGGAACCTTAGTTTTTGCTCACATCAAAACCCAGGACACTGAATAGATAGTTTGGAAGGTCTGTGCTTCCTTGTTCTGATATTTTCTGTCCTGTGAACACGGAATGAGTGTCAGAAACACCAGGTGACTCATAACAGCAAAGTAATTCCTGTTAGCTTAGAAAAGAAACAACGTACAGTGAGAAACTTTAGAGGAGAAACAGAACATTATATAAATCAACACGAAAAACAGAAGTTACTGTTAGCAAAAGTCACTAAATGACCACAAAGTTTAAAAATGGCATTGAAACATGTATAATGTCATATAAAAAACGAATCGCCAGTCTAGGTTCGATGCAGGATACAGGATGCTTGGGGCTGGTGCACTGGGATGACCCAGAGGGATGGTATGGGGAGGGAGGTGGGAGGGGGGTTTCAGGACTGGGAACACGTGTACAACCATGGTGGATTTTGCTGATGTATGGCAAAACCAATACAATACTGTAAAGTAAAATAAAAGAAATAAATAAAATAAAAATGGTAAATTGACTCAAACAAACAAAAAAGCTTTGTGTCAAAGAATATACAATGGGGGAAAGGCAGTCTCTTCAGCAGGTGGTATTGGGAAAGTTGGACAGCTACATGTAAATCATGGAAGCTATAACACATCCTCACAGCGCACAAAGAAATAAACTTGAAATGGCTTAAAGACTTAAGTGTAAGATAAGACACCATAAAACTCCTAGAAGAGAATCTATGCAAACTTTCTCTGACATAAATCATACCAGTGCTTTCCTAGGTCAGTCTCCCAAGGCAATAGAAATAATAGCAAAAGTAAACAGATGGAGCCTGTTCAAACATAAAAGGTTTGCACATCAAAGGAAACCATAAGCAAAATGAAAAGACATCTTATGTATAGCCTGGGATAAAATATTTGCAAATGATGCAACAGATAAGGGATTACTTTCCAAAATATGCAAACAGCTCCTACAATTCAATAAAAAAAACAACCCAATCGAAAAATAGGCACAAGATCTAAATAGACATTTCTCCAAAGAAAGCAGACAGATGGCCAATAGGCACATGAAAAGATGCTCATCATTGCTAAGTACTGAAAAACACAAATCAAAACTATAATGAGGTACCACCTCACATCGGTCAGACTGGCCATCATTAAAAAGCCTACAAATAACAAATGCTGGAGAGGGTGTGGATCAAGGGGAACCCTCCTACGTTGTTGGTAAGAAAATAAATGGGTGCAGCCACCGTGGAGAACAGTATGGAGGTTCCTCAAAAAAGTAAAAATAGAGCTATCATATGACCCAGAAACCCCACTCCTGGGATATATCTAATTGAAAACTCTAATTCAAAAAGATACCTGCACCCCTATGTTCATAGTAACACTATTTACAGTAGCCAAGACATGGACACAACCTAAATATCCATCAACAGATAAATGGCTAAAGAAGGTGTGGGGTGTGTGTGTGTGTGTGTGTGTGTGTGTAATAGAATATTAGCCATAAAAACAAAACAAGGCCATGTGCAGCAACATGGGTGGGCCTAGAGATTAGCTAGGATTAGATTAGCATACTAAGATTAGCACACTTGCACACTAAGTGAAGTATGTGAGACAGAGACAAATAGCATATGATATCACTCATATCATACGGAATCTATGAAAGCAGACACAAATGAACATATCTGTGAAATAGAAACAAACAGACAGATGCAGAGAACAGATTTGTGGTTGCCAGAAGAGGAGGAGGGAAGGACTGGGAGTTGGGGGTTAGCAGATGCAAACACACGTTCAGAACGGATAAACAGCAAGGTCCCACTGCACAGCACAGGGAATTACAGTCAACGTTCTGTAGCAAACCGTAATGGCAAAGAATAGGAAAATAATGTGGATATGGATAACCGAGTCGCTTTGCTGTACAGCAGAAATTAAGCACAACTTCATCAATCAACTATACTTCAGTAAAATTTGAAAAAGCGTCTTTGCACCAAAACTAAGCTTTCTCAGCAGCATCTGCAGATGGCTTCTTCCTCCACCAGTGTCTTGTGCTAGCTTTGTTTGTTTTGTTTTGTTTTTTGTTCTCTTGGTGGTTTATATTTGAGATCAAGAATCAGTGGGATTTGACAATAGGCTTATTTTCATAACATTTCCAATTGTTGAGAATCAGGAAAAGAGGCTTGAGAAAACTTTCATGTCAGGAGAGTCTCAGCCAGGATTTTTGGTAGAGCACTTCAGGCAAGTTGTAAAACAATAGGATTATTCATTAAACTCCACCTGGAGAACACTGCTTTACAAGTGTTACTCTGTTGTGACTGCAGAGTTTGTAATTATTTGACCCGAGCACAGAACAAATTTTGTAATCTGTACTACTCTGAACAGTATTTCTAGTGTGTGTATGCACACACTATTTTGGGAAATACACACATACAACCGTGTATTTTCCAGTCTTTAAGATGCCCAGAGCTGCCAAGTGTCAGATAGTCCTGCCTGGGAAATTTCATGAACAGAGGAGCCTGGTGGGCTACAGTCTGTGGGGTCGCAAAGAGTCAGACATGATTTAGGGACTAAACAACAATAAGACTTCATTAAGCTATCTCTCTTCAGTAAGAGAGCAATTTCCATCACAGTTTTACCAACTGAAAATTGCCTCATGCTTGCAGTAAAATTTTCTGCTACTGGAATAACATTACTTTTTTTTCCCTCTTCAAGCATTACTCTAGCAGTTTCATACTGCTCTTAGAACGAATTGCTTCGCAGTGGGAAGGGGGAGCACAAGCTGTTGAGTACAAGAGCTATGCATCTTGGTTTTACAATTTCAGACAGTGAAGCGAATGCCTGCAATGCAGAAGACCTGGGTTCAGTCCCTGGGTTGGGAAGATCCCCTGGAGAAGGAAATGGTAATCCACTCCAGTACCCTTGCCTGGAAAATCCCCTGGACGGAGAAGCCTGGTAGGCTACAGTCCCTGGGGTCGCAAAGAGTCGGACACGACTGAGCGACTTCACTTGTTTTCTTTTCTTACTGTTTTACAAAGGAAGGAAGGTTCTAGAGTGTCACCGTGACAGTTTATGTCTTTGTACTGGCTCAGACTAGGCCAAATCACAGGAAAATAGACCCTTGCTAGGACTGCACTTCTTCTGTTGAAATGACAGGGCATTTCCAAGGGGCTGTGTGCTGGTTGGCAGCTCTAACGTGGGTCTGGTTGCTTGGGAATCCCTGCTTCACGCCATGTCAAAGGTCCAGGTCTGGTCTGATCAGTTTCCAGAGAGAGACTCTGCCGCCAAGTGTAAGGCGACCACGTGGGCTTCTCGAGGTGCCTTCCACCTACCCACTTGGAACTGTGGTAGGTACCAGGCTTCCAAAGGGAGCCACTCAGAAAACAGCGTGCACCCACTCGGCCTGTCTCTTCTGGTGCCCCCGGGAGCCATCGATGTTCCCGTCACTGTCACTGCAGAGTTTTCAAGTGAAGCTGGAGACAAGACACCCTTTCATATATTTTAATTACCTCACGCTTAAACAGAAGGCTGGCACCCATCCCGGAAAAGCCCTGAATGGCCCTGCTTCTGCCAAGTCTTTCCTCTTCCTTGTGTCTCTTCTCGATCCACAGCTGCTCCAAACTGGAAAGTGCAACCCCCCACTGATGAGCCCCATGGTCCCAGGATGGGGAGAGTCCCAGGCAACACCCTTCTCAGAAGCCAGCATCTTCTTGCTGAACCGGGGGACTGGGGGTGACTTTGGACAAACCGGGGGACAGTCCCCTGTCCTGCCAGATACGGCCACACTGAAGGCATGGCCAGAGCCTGGACTCTGGCAGCCTGAGAGCCGCCCAAGCACGGTGAGAAGTTTTGTCCAGGAGGCTGCCGGTGCCAGGAGTGCTGTCTTGCAAGTGAGAAGGGAGCGGGGCTTGGGCTCCGGTTTGCTTGAAGCTTCCAGCTGAGCACTGGTGATGCAGCATGTGAAACAGAATACAAGGTGGAATGTGTTGAAATTCCACAAGAGAAGCACAGAGCGCGATGCAAGCACAGAGCCGGGAGAGAAGTGGTCCGGGCTGGGGTACGTGCCAGCCCGGGGTTTTGGCAGAGGCAGGGCTGGAGCCGGGCCTTAAAGATCTGGTTGTACTTGGACACACAGAGACGAGGCGGAAGCAAAAGCAGGGTCACCAAAGAGATATAGGATGAAGTGTGGGGCAGGGTTGCAATACAAAACGAGCTCAATGAGAAATCGGACCGTGGGTCTCAATAGCAATGGCTATCTTAATAGCTCTCTACGGCTTCTAAAGCATTTTATCATTGAGTACTCTATTTGATTCATACAAAATATGAAGGTGAGTCTTGAGGTTCTTATCAGGTTTTATTTTCATAAAGTTTCACCTCAGGGAATAAATGTGAATATAGTTTAAACATTGTGATATTAAGTAGTATATAAGTACTTATTAGGTTTGATCCCTGGGTTGGGAAGATACTCTGGAGGAGGAAATGGCAATCCACTCTAGTATTCTTGCCTGGAGAATCCCACGGACAGAGGAGTCTGGCAGGCTACAGTCCATAGGCGTGCAAAGAGTCGCACACGACTGAGGGACTTAGCACGCACTTATTACTAATGATGAGAAAGTATTAGAGAGTGTAATATAGCTAAATGGAGTGTACATGCTGCTTTATTAATGCCGGCTCCGTTCTAACTCAGCTTGATGAATACTAATGAGAACACTGACAACACTTTGTCCTAAGGCTGCATCTGCACGGCTTCCTGTGATTAGGTTTTAGAAAGATAGGGGAAAAAGGGGACATTCACATGGATGTCCAGATATAGGTCAACTGTGAAGAATGGACTAGGAAGCCGCGGAGCCTCCCACTTGGAGGCCATGTGCCATAGAGCAGGGATGACCATTCCCCGCTGTGTCTGCTCTGGCTCCCTGATTCACGGAATCTGCAAGCATAACAAAGGGTTTTTAAAAATAAACAGCAAGGATTTACTGTATGGCACAAAAAGCTATATTAAATATCTTGTAATAAACTATAACCAAAAGAATTGAAAAATAAAAATAGAAACGTATACAACTGAATCATTTTGCTGTACACCTGAAACTAACACATCATTGCAAATCAATTATACTCCAATTTTAATAAGTCATGCTGAGGGTTATTTATAGGTAAGCTGCAGATGTGGGCTTCCCAGGTGACAGTAGCAGTAAAGAATCTGCCTGCAATGCCGGAGACCCGGGTTTGATCCCTGGGTCAGGAAGATTCTCTGGAGAAGGGCATGGCTACCCACTCCAGTATTTTTGGGGAAATCCCATGGACAGAGGAGCCTGGCGGGCTATAGTCCATAGGGTCACAAAGAGTTGGACACGACTAAAGCCACTTAGCACACAAGCTGCAGCTTTCCCTTCTTAATCTTTATAACACAAAAGTGCTGGTTTAAAGTCATTAAGTTTTGGTGTAATTTCTTCCACAGCAATAGTAAGTGGAATTTCCACTTGACCTACAATGGCTTCCTTCTTTTTTAAAAGATAATTTAAAGGAACTAGGACAAAATGGTAACATTTGTTCATTTGGGTGGTGGGAATGTGAGTATTTGTTACATTTTTCTTTGAAAAAATTACTTTTTTCATTTAAAACTTTACATGAAATCCATTTGTATTTCTAATATAAAACACACTGTTGACATTTCCAGTAAATCTCTAAGTGCTGATGCTAAAAAGAAGAGAAAGAAAGCATTTCAAAGGACTCACCGGGAAAGCCATTCTATTTTACTACATTTATTTAAGGATTCAAAGAGGTTGGTGAAAATACTATAAAAGTAACCAATGAAAAATCAGAGACATAGCTTTGCTGACAAAGTCCATATAGTCAAAGCTATGGTTTTTCCAGTAGTCATGTACAGATGTGAGAGTGGGACCATAAAGAAGGCTGAGCACCAAAGAACTGATGCTTTCAAACTGTGGCATTGGAGAAGACTTTTGAGAGTCTTGGACTGCAGGGAGATCAAACTAGTCAATCCTAAAGGAAATCAACCCTGAATATTCACTGGAAGGACTGACGTTAAAGCTGAAGCTCTGATACTTTGGCCACCTGTTGTGAAGAGATGACTCACTGGAAAAGACCCTGATGCTGGGAAAGACTAAGGGCAGGAGGAGAAGGGGGTTACAGAGGATGAGATGATTGGATGGCATCACCAACTCAATGGACATGAGTTTGAGCAAACTCCAGGAGATGGTGAAGGACAGGGAAGCCTGGCGTGCTGCAGTCCATGGGGTCACAAAGAGATGGACACGAGTTAGTGACTGAACAACAACCAGCCAATGAACATCACCAGCACATCATGGGAATCGCTCTGATAGTGAGCTGACAAGGTAGTAAAGTTTCATCCTGTTTTCCATTACAGATACACCTTGTCATATTGCATTTTGCAGACACTGTGTTTTTTAACAAATCGAAGGTCTGTGATAAACTTGTATCAAGCAACTCTGTCGGCACTATTTTTCCAACAGCATCATTTATTAATGTATGTATACTGTTTTTTAGACATAATGCTATTGTACACTTAATAAACTACAGTGTAGTGTAAACAGAATTTTTATATGCAACTGCAAAACCAAAAACCTGTATTTCTGACTTGACTGCAATATTTGATTAATTTTGGTGGTCTAGAACTGAACCCACATTGTCTCCAAGGTGCGTGTGTTCTTATGGGTTACATTTTTTCACAATAGTCTGGAAAACAGTAGCATGCATTATTCACATGATGCTTTGAGGCATTCATGGATTCTGACCTGATTGGGAAGGTTTAATAAGTAAACACAGGCATTCAGGGATGGTTTATCAATACACTCTATCAGGCTTTGAGGGCTGGGTGGTTAATGGATGGAGTCATGCCTGCCAAAGTCAAGAAGCAAGGCAAGATGAAGTCTTCAGGCTGAACATCTCCTGAGAGCATCCGCTTTCCAAGTGGGCACTTGGTAATCAGAGCAATGGTGGGGATAACAAATGACCTGACAGTTCAGTTGCTTCAGCATTTTACTAAATAGAAGACCTGCCACAGACCTTCTCGATTCGGGATCCAGGGTTCCTGGAAGCGTGCAGGATCCCAGCGGTGCCCATCCGTTTAAATGTGCTTGGCTTCTGAACACGTTGGATGGAACAGCCGGAGTGAAACGGGAGACGGACTGGGACGCACAAAATGAGCAGAAGGGTGAAATGTGAACTGGAGACTCTGGCAGCAGGTCCCTAAGGAGGGTGAGCCCTGCTCCCCCCAGGGAGCACAGGTGGCACTCCGGGCTCCAAGCGAGAGCAGGAGCGAGGTGGGGGTGAGCAGCGGCCTGGGGTCTCCAGAGGCCGCGGCGGGGACAGAGGGGACGGGCGGCGGGGAGGGTGAAAACTGAGAACCTGGAGGCCATCGGACCGACAACCCTGCGAAGAAGTGTACTGACGTGGGGGAATGTGAGTCCTCAGCTGGGCGAGCTAACAGGAACCGGGAGGGTGCTGTGTAGACCAGACACACTGCAGCGTATTTGTGCACGTGTGTGTGTGTGCGTGTGCTCAGCCATGTTCAACTCTTTGTGACCCCATGGATTGTAGCCCGCCAGGCTCCTCTGTCCATGGGATTCTCTAGGCAAGAATACTGGAGTGGGTTGCCATGCCCTCCTCCAGGGCATCTTCCCCACCCCGGGATCGAACCCGTTTCTCTGGCGTCTCCGGCACTGGCAGGCGGATTCTTCAGCACTGAGCCACCTGGGGAGTCCTGCAGGGTATTTAAGTGCAGGCAGCCAGGCTCGTGGAGGGACAGGGTGGGAGTGGAGGGTAGCAATGGCTTGGGAGGGGGGCAGGACTCTGCACAAGGCAGAGCGAGACGCCTTCTTCCGGAAGGGATGCTGTGACTCCATCGTGATGTGTCATCAGGAAGAAAGGGTGGGAGCCGACGTGGATGCCTTCCTTATTCTGGTGGCAGCACACGGAATGAAGACTTCCACTTCCGGGACATGTACACCGAGGGTCTTGGCTGAGCGTGAGCGGCCAGGGTGGGGGCATGGAGGGGCAGGCTGGCAGTTCGAGGGGAACAGAGAAACGGGGTGAGGGACGCGGAGGGGCTGGCTGGCCAGAAGATGAGGCCTGAGGGTGAGCAGGATGGAACCCTGAGATGTACAGTGCGGGTCCCCCACGGCCCTGGCTGCAGAACTGGACCTGGAATTGAATCCAGAGGACAGGAAAGGGGGTCCGTAGAGGGGGCGCGGGGCGGGGGTGGGGGCTGCAGAGGGAGGGAGCCGGTCTGCGAGCTGGAGGAGCGGGAGGAGGGATCCCCACCTCCTGGAAGGGGGGACTCCGCACACGGCCGCTCTGCAGACACTGCATCCTGAAGGCAGGAGTGGGCATCCCAGGTGACGGTGTGGCTTCCAGGAGGACTGGCGAGTGGGGTACGGGGAGCGGCGGCCTGGCAGGCAGAGGAGCCTGGTGCCAGCAGAGGAAGGAAGCTTCCAACTCATTCGAACGTCCCCCAGGGACATGAGATTGACGCAGGATGGAGGTACCTGAACTGTGTCTTATTTGCAAGAGTCTCGATGGCTTCCTAAATAGAAAGTGCTGTGACCAGCATGACGTGTCCCTAAGACCCCCCCTTGAGTTGTGCAGGCCAGACGGGAAGGGGAAACACGGCTGGCTGCGAGAGAGACATCGCCAATGAGCAGCAGCGCAGTTTCCAGAATAATCCAACATCCCGTGAACTCGACCTGAAGAGGGCCAGGTTTTCCCTTCAATGGGAGACCAGTCAGTCATCATCCCAGTGGAAAAATCATTAGCTAAAGTGGACCCTTCTTCTAGACCTGGTGGTTCTCACGGTAGGGTCCCAGGACCTGGAGATGTTCGTTCTCAGGCCTGACCCCACACCTACTGATTCTAAAACACTGGATGGGGCCCAGCCATCTGAAGTCTCACAACCCTTTGAGAGCCGCTGGGCTGGAGGCGGATGGCAGACAGGACACTGGTTTGGGGTGAGGCTGGCCTCAAGACAAAACCAGCTCTCACACAGTCCTGTCTTCCGCACGGCACACAAATGTCCCCAGCCTCAGCTCCCTCCTGGGAAAAATGGGAAAATAACTGCTTCCCTTATAAGGCTATTTTGATGCTAATTGTAATATATTTAAAGGGCTTGGAATACATATATAAACTACTAGGATTTTATCACTGAACATAAATTTGGTATTCAAAATAGTCCCCAATAGCACATAAAAAATTAATGGTTCATGAATCAGGTATCTTGTGTGCTAAGTCGCTTCAGTCGTGTCCAACTCTTTGCGACTCTATGGCCCGTCAGACTCCCCTGTCCACAGGATTCTCCAGGTGAGAATACTGGGGTGGGTTGCCGAGCCCTCCTCTAGGGGATCTTCCCTCTCCAGGGGTCAATCCCGTGTCTCTTGGGTCTCCTGCATTGGCAGGCGGGCTCTTTACCACTAGTGCCACCTGGGAAGCCCCAGTGCACCTTGCCACATAGTTTCTTAAAAAAATCACTAATATTAAACAATATAACCTGGATGATGCAAAATATAATGTGGTTACTAGACACGTTAACAGACTCTAGCTATTAAAAGCTAGGTCAGATGAAATCTTAGTTCCTGTAAATGGAGCAATTGCCTTTTTGATGATTCAGATCAAGGAAGGCAATTATAGGTTTCCCATATCCATTTCACCTCTTTGTGTCCTGACCCTGCACTGGGTGAAGCAAAGTCCTTTTATGGGAAGACAGTTTCCAGGCTGGGTGCATGTGATGCCTGAGGTTTTTATCCCCCCCCCCCCCCCGCCCCGCCAGACTGTCTTCTCTGAACAAAGCCCCCTTATTTTCTGAGAGTCTTTCCATTCATGTATGCAACTAGCAAAGCAACTTTAGGTAAGAGATCATCAATAAAGTTCTTTTAGGGGCTTCCCTGGTGGTCCAGTGGTTAAGAATCTGCCTTGAAATGCACGGGACATGGGTTCGATCCCTATTCAGGGAACTAAGACCCGGAACAGCCAAAAAGAGAAAATAAAAACTCTTGCTGGTTCAGACATCAAAAATATCTTTTCCAGCTCTCTCATCCTGCAGCTTATGACTGGTGGTGAGTTACTTAATCTCTCTTCACCTGCCTTCCCCTCTCTACAAAACAGGGATAACAAACCATGCCTGATGGTATGTGCGAGGATTAAACGAGCTGACTGTATTTTAATGTCATCTGGTCATTTTCTTCTTAGAAGAAAGTTTCTAAGCAGGAAAGTTGTGTCGATAACTCTACGGTTATACATAGTACGTTGTTAGTTGCTCAGTCATGTCCCCATGGCTCTTGGGGATCCCATGGACTGTAGCCCACCAGCCTCCTCTGTCCATGGGATTCTCCAGGCAAGAATACTGGAGTGGGTTGCCATTTCCTCCTCCAGGCGATCTTCCCGATCCAGGGATCAAACCTGAGTCTCCCGCATTGCAGGCAGATTCTTTACCATCTGGGCCACCTGGGAAGCCCGTGTAATACGTGACAGTATGACTTTTTGTCCTTCCTGGGTGTTAAGTTACGTTCATGCTTTACATTTTAGTGTCTATTCAATGTCAAGAGGACTGGGTTGCTTCATTTATGGAGCAACTTAGCACAAATTTACCTCAACCCCAGTCTGAACCTCAATAGTCACAGTTCCTGACCCACCATCACGGCTCTGCTCTCATTTCATAGGTTTCAGGGACCAAGGGGAGTCATTTGGTCTTTTCTCTGAGGCTGAGTTCTCATGACATGACAAGCAAACTATGACAGGATGCTGCTGCTGCTAAGTCACTTCAGTCGTGTCCGACTCTGTGTGGCCCCATAGACAGCAGCCCACCAGGCTCCCCTGTCCCTGGGATTCTCCAGGCAAGAACACTGGAGTGGGTTGCCATTTCCTTCTCCAGTGCATGAAAGTGAAAAGTGAAAGTCAAGTCGCTCAGTCATGTCCGACTCTTCGGGATCCCATGGACTGCAGCCCACTGGGCTCCTCCGCCCATGGGATTCTCCCGGCAAGAGTACTGGAGCGGGGTGCCTTTGCCTTCCACTGCAAACTGTCCCAAATACGGAGCAAATTTGTCTCGTTGACCCAACAGAACAGAAGCACAAGCCCCACTGGCGGCCTTCTACCCGGAGCCTTTTTAGGCAGATGTTTTCCGTCCAGGTTTATTGAAAGATTTCTGCTACTTGTGAAGAAAACACGCGATGGAGAGAGTTTCATATTAGAATGGTACTGTGGTTCTTTTCCAAATGTCTCACACAAGCTGGGGCTGGAGAAGAGGCAGTGGGCAAGCTGTGGCTCTGCCAGGGAGTGCCAGGGGACCATAACCCAGCCAGACCCACACGGGCCCAAGGGAGCTGAAGCCGTGGAGGTTCAGACATCCTGCCAACGCGTGTAGCTCCAAGGAGTCTACTGTGGGTCGTGTCTTAGTCTTTATAACTGAGCTCCAGCTATACCAGCTCCAGGGAGTGGATCCCTTGGGGCTGGAATCTCACTGTTCTGCCCACCAAAGTCTTCCCTCGGGCATTCCCAGGCCAAAGCTGCCTCTCTGAGTGGACAGAGAGGCCCACGCTCAACATCTGTAACCAGCGAGGGGCAGACAATGGATATGCATGCGTTCCGTGCATAACCTCCCATCAGAACTCCATAAATGCAATCATTCCCTTTTTTTGTGAGAACCCAAGCTCGGAAAAGTCTCAAACTAGGAAATCCACCCGTGCTCACACACCTAGCGAGCCTGTGTCCTTAGCTACTCGCTTGCCTTAGAGAGGGGCCACACTGAACCAGTTCTGGTCTAAAATTTGATCATTTATTCACAGTTTTGCAACAATAAATGGTCATTAGCTAATTTTCTACAGCTGATAAATACAAAGGTAGTTTTATTTCATCTTGTAATGCACTTGGTTTGGTTTAAAAATCAAAATTCTTCTGGAAGTGCCCTTTTTGTGGTGGTTCAGTTGCTCAGTCATGTCCAACTCTTTGCAACCCCATGGGCTATAGCCTGCCAGGCTCCTCTGTCCATGGGATTCTCCAGGCAAGGACACTGGCGTGGGTAGCCATTTCCTTCTCCGGGGAAAGAGCCCTGTATACATACATGCCGGACAGGGCATCACAGTCATCCTGCGGCAACGCGGGCTGGTGGACAGTAGGCGCCGCAGGTGAATGTGTTACTACCATTATTGCCAAGTAGTTGAGACAGACACAGAAAGAGCAAGGTTCTCTGCAGGAATGGTTCTTGAACAATTTTCTTTACACTCCAGAACCTCTAAAACCTCTCTATTTGATTTTTTAAAAATTGATGCCAAATTAAATGCTATTACTTTCCATTTTAGCGTTCTCCTCCTCTCCCCTGGATATTTAATACAATTTAATTAACTATCCACCGTGACTTCCCCATGAGGGTTTGCTTTGAAATCCTCGCCGGAGGACAATGTAAGGGCACTCGTTTCTCAATAAGTGTCTCCAAAACATTTCTCTTAATAAAGAACTAGCCATATTAAAAGCACACACTGTCTTCTCCGTGATCCTAGAACTCCCATAAATGTGCTACCATTGATCTCAAGAGGTTCTGGGGCCTGGCCTTTCTGCTGGTGTCTGAGAGGCATCAGCTTACAGCATCCGTCCCGGGAGCAAGAGACACACATGTTGTCTTTCATCTTGTGCTGTCGGCCACATGCCGGGTCCAGCTGGCAGAAGCCCCGTGACATCAGATCCACCCTGTGCGTCCGAGGGGCATACGCCACCACTGGGAAAGGCGGCCGAGACATGACGCTCTCGAGCAGAGAGAGTGATGAGAGGGCGTGCACTGTGCTCAAGGTGGGGAGCCGTGATCGCAACTGGGAGCGGGCCCACCAACTTCACATGAGCACCATCCAGACAATGGATGCTCTGGTACCTCCAGGGTTAGGGGGGCAGGGAGTGGTACCCTCAGGCTCCCGAGGAGGTGGGCTCTAACTCCAGAATCTTCATAACACGAACTGCAAAAGCTTTCAAAGAGCTCAGGAGTCACCAATACCAAACTGTTTCATGGGTCCCCCCGTCCTAAGAATCAGGACAACATTCTTCCCTCTGGGCAGCAGGACCTGCCGAGGCCCTGGCTCCATCTAAGTCTTTATGTGGGCTTCCCTGGTAGATTAGTTGGCAAAGAATCTGCCTGCAAAGCAGGAGACCCTGATTTGATTCCTGGGCCAGGAAGATCCTCTGGAGAAGGGATAGGCTACCCACTCCAGTATTCTTGGGCTTCCCTTGTGGTTCAGCTGATAAAGAATCTGCCTGCAATGCAGGAGACCTGGGTTCAATCCCTGAGTTGGGAATATCCCCTGGAGAAGGGAAAGGCTACCCACTCCACTATTCTGGTCTGGAGAATTCCATGGACTGTATAGTCCATGGGGTCACAGAGAGTCGGATACGACTGAACGACTTTCACTTTCACTACTTGGGTCTCTCACGCTGGATACCACTGAGCTAATGGCTTTTCACTGAAAACTGCCATTTAACCAAATCTGTCTCTGTTACACAAGCAGTCATAAAATAAGCTTTTCACTTCATAAAAAATAAAATCGCGGTCTATACTACGATATACTACTAACTTGTCTTACAAGAAAAAGCAAACTATTCTATTTTGATAACTGCTAAAATGCAACCCACTCCAGTATCCTTGCCTGGAGAGTTCCGTGGACAGAGGAGCCTGGCGTGCTGCAGTCTGCGGGGTCACAAAAGAGTTGGACACGACTGAGCAACTGAACAACCGAGATGATGCAGCTGACACCAACCCAAGATGAAAATGTCCCCCATCCTTTGGAGGAGGAGGAGAAGGTGGGTGGTTTGCTGTTTCCTGTATAGGAACCAGAAACGCCCAGCCAGAGTCGTGTCTCTCACTCCTCACCTTATTTGAAGTCTCCAAATTTCGTCCCTGAACCATTTTCTAAGAAATAAGAAAACACAGTCTGTCACACTTATTTTCGGGTTTTATTACAAATAAATACAACACAAGTTAACAACAAAACCCATAAAAGAAGGCTACTCCCAGTAACCTGTGTCAGGGACCCCACGTCTGGGATCAGTACCCTTTGTACAACACCACCCGCTTCACTGATCTAATCAGAGACTAGGATTTAAGCTGGTAGAAAATATTCTACAGGAGCCACCACACTCATCTGAGGACTTTTATTTTTCATTTTCCTGATCATAGTTTTTAAAGATAACTTCTGAATCAGTCGTGCACTTTGAGGGATGTACTTGGTGAGGCCTATACTAGTCATACCATTGAAATGCAAGATTTTTTGGAAAAAAAAAATCACATTTATTGATTCACCTTCGTATGGGTCCCTCAACTGCATCCCTTATTGTTATTCTCTAGTATTATACAAGCATTCACCCACAAAATTATTAAGATTTGGTTTATTACAAGCACAAAACAGTCAGAGTGCAGTAATCCTTCAAAAGCCATGTTACTGAACTCTCACTTGTCATGCCAGCCATCATTTACTGTGCTCATGTTATCGTCCTTCTAGAGGGCTATACCAGGAACCTTAAGAAACTTGACTTTTTCCTTACAGAAGAGAAGTAAGTTTCCTTTCTTGGTTATAGTCTAAGACAAAAAAAAAAAAAAGAGGAAAAGTGGAAGAGGTTTTATTTTGTTCTGACAGGTGGGCATTGTTCCCGCACCCCACCCTCGAAGGCCTTGGAGGGCTCAGCTCTGCGCCCTTGAACTGCTGGGAGCCGGCCCCGGGCGCCCCCCGCTGACCTGCACTCTGCACCTGTGCCCGGCTCGGCTGATGACACAGACGGGCCTGAAAGCGCCAGGACAGCTGAGCAAAGCCTACTCTGCACAATGGACGTCAGCGCCTAAAATTATGGCCCCCGAGAGCCAGCGGTCCTCCTCCTGCTGCATCCCCCAGTCATCTGAGGATGACAGAGACCCTGGCAGATGGGGGTCAGCAGTGGGGCTGCTGTCCCCCTGCTCCAGGAAGCTGGGGGGCTTCCTACAGGACCCCAGCCACCCCGTGATTCACCAGATCCCGTGGGCGTGAGGGAGAGGGAGACACAAGCCCTGGAGGGTCAAGCTGTGAAGAAGCAGCACTGTACTTAATTAATTATTAATTAAGTTATTAATAAAGGACCTAGGAATAAATCCAGGGAATTTGTGTAAGAGCTTCCTACTGAAAAGTACAAAACATCGTGAGAGATGTTCAATCACACCTAAGAAAGTGCAGCAACACACCACATTCAAATGACACCAAATATACCATGTTCAAAAATCAAAACTGTTAAAATGTCTGTTCTTCTCTAAATTAATATACAGGATTAATGCAAAAGTGAAGCAGCACTGTTGCAGGAAAGAGCTCATTATCATCTATGAAGGTCAAGTTCAGGGCTGGCTGAGCCAAAGTTCTAAAAGGGGGCACATTTGTCACTCAATCCCTTCCTCGTTTACTTCTTACCTTAACCAAGATTTTATTAAATGCCATTTGTGATTTCATTACAAGTGTTTATTAAATAGTCTCCACCCTCAAGAAAGCTGCAGTCTGATTCAGCAAACAGAGAGGGTGGTTGGGCAGAGGAAGGGGACCAGACCCGCAGGGTTGGGCAGGGGGAGGAGGGGAGGGGGAAAGGAGGTATATTTCTGGGACAGGTAACTCTTCGCTGCATCTTTGGGCTTCCAGGTGGCTCAGACAGTAAAGAATCTGCCTGCCAATGCAGGAGACGGAACAGGTGCAGGTTCGATCCCTGGGTTCAGAAGATCCCCTGGAGGAGGGCATAGCAACCCATTCCAGTATTCTTGATGGAGAATCCCATGGACAGAGGAAACGAGGGCTACAGTCCATGGGGTCGCAAAGAGTCGGACACGATTGAACACGCACAGCACAGCTGCATCTTTAGATTTAAAAAAATAAAATAAAAAATGGACCGGCCTCAAAAAGAAAGAGGAAAGGTATCTGGAGGAAAAGAAGCAGCACGCTCACAGCCCAGGGAGGAGAACCAGGCATGTCCTGCAGGGGCTGCAGGAGGGAAGCCTGCAGAGGAGGGGGCCTGCAGGGCCCTTGGACAAGCTCATGGTGACCTTGCATACAGACCAAGGCGGGGACCGTCTCGAAGGAACCAGCTTCCCTACCATTGCACCAGGTGCCGGCAGCCTCTAAGAAACACAACAAAATGTGTATTTGTCAGGGGAGGCTCAAACCACCCCCCCAAATCTCGGTGGCTTCACATAAGACAGTGTATATTCCACAGTCTCACGAAGAGGAAATAAAGGGGAGGAAGATAGGGGCTCCCCTTCCTGCAGGCTTCAAGATCTGCACCCCATCCTGTTAAGGACCTGGCCCTCTCCGGGGGCCCCGGGATTCTCTGCACGTAGATGAGGGAAGGAAGGAAGAGGGGAGACTGCGAGGAGGAAGGTTTTCCTGCCTCCAGGTGTGTGTTTCTCTCAACATCACTGACCAGAACTCCATCACGGGACCACCCCCACCCCGAGCTGCAAGGGGAGCTGGGAAATACAGCCTCTCTGTGCGTCTCAGCGGAAAAGGACACGGTACTCTCGGCCTCAGTGGAAATCAGTGCCTGTTAACATAGAAGGTAAGTTTATTAGTGATGTATTGCACTTGACCAGAGGCCAGCAAGCTACAGCTCCAGGGTCAAGTCTGAACCAGCATCTATCTCCTCTCTCCCTCCCCCACCCCCATCCAGCTCAAGACTCTATATGTTAACAGGATCCAGTTTTTTGAGCATCCCTTAGGGCCAGGCACGGTGACAGGCACTCTATATGCGTATGGCGGCGCAATCACTAAGGAAAGTGTTATTATGTGTGTATCTGTGTTAGTTGCTTAATCGTGTCCCAGTCTTTGCGACCCCAAAGACTGCAACCCACCAGGCTCCTCTGTCCATGGAATTCTCCAGGCAAGAATACTGGAGTGGGTTGCCATTTCCTTCTCCAGGGGATCTTCCTGATCCAGGGATTGAACCCAGGTCTCTTCCATTGCAGGCAGATTCCTTACCATCTGAGCTACAAGGAAATTTCTTGTGTGTGTGTGTGGCACTGGGCAGCTTACGGGATATTAATTCCCAACCAGGGACTGAAGCTGGGCTAAGGCAGTGAAAGCGCCAGGTTCTAACCACAGGACTGCAAGGGAATTCCTAATTATGTTCATTCTAGAGCTGAGGAAACTGAGGCTCAGGCAGGTTCTGCGACTTGTCCTTAAAGTGGAAACATGGAGCAGCTGGGCTTTAGGCTGAGATCTCTCTGACCCCAAAGGACAGGGATGTTCTTTCCATCATATCAGGGTGGCCAAAAAGTTCACTTGGGTTTCTCCATACGATGTTACAGAAAACTGCCTGATGCCAAGGGTCTTTAACCCATACATAGAAAAGTACAGACATCCATGCCTTGTCTGTTGGACATCCCCTGTGGTTGCGCTCCTGCCTGTGCCCAAAGCCCCACCCCATGGTGCGCCAAGATTCCCAGGGAGTGTGGTGCAGCTGTGGGCACCTCGTTCCAATCAATTATAGGGCTTTACTGTCAGCTGCCCATCTCTGGAGACCCCCAAGCTTTCTGCAAGTACACTGCAGCACTTCATCAGATAAAGCGTGGGACTCCCGGTTGAGGAAAGGGCCAACGCTTCTGCCCCAAGGCCTGCAGAGTGTCTGGGGGAGCTGGCACTCGCTTCAACCACACATAGGCTGTTCCACCCCACGAGGATCTTGTCACGGTCCTCATGTGGTCTCGGGGCCACCTGCACGGGCCTTACACGTGTGTGAACAATGAGGATTCCCGAACACCACTCCTATCTTTTGCGTCCACGTCTGTGGGTGGGTCCCAGGAATATCCATCAGTCACTGCTCCGGGGACACTTGAATGGCTACGAATAAATAAGGATGAAGATGAGGGCATGTGCACAGGCAACATTTTTCCCCTCATATATTCTTCTCGGGCTCCTCCTTGTCCCCCGAGGCTGCAGTCAAGGTCAGTGCTCAGTATGCTCTGATTCAGCCCCAGTTAATCAGAAGAAGGCATCCCTTCACCACACCTGTCACCACTTGCGGCCTTTTGCTATCTCGGGGCAAGTCTCTCTGCCAGGCCCTGAGCTCATGGGAGAAAGACTTAGCCATCTTCATAGACCAGCCTGGCTCAACGCTTAGCATATGTCGTTTAGTTGCTAAGTCATGTCCGACTCTTTTGTGACCTCCATGGACTGCAGCTCTCCAGGCTCCTCTGTCCATGGGATTCTCCAGGCAAGAATACTGGAGTGGGGTGCCTTTTTCTCCTCCAGGGGATCTTCCCAACTCAGGAATTGAACCTGTGTCTACTATGTCTCCTGCACTGCCAAGGTGGGTTCTTTACCACTGTGCCACCAGGGAGGCCCGCCCAGCATATAGTAAATGCTAAATAAACTTCAATGGAGCTGCCATTGGTAACATAGTAAATAAGTAGCCAGAAGAAAGCAGGAGATGCGGTTTTGTGTTCTCATCTCTTTTGGCTCTGGGTTCATACACACATCACTGCATGGACCTGCTCGGCCATTCTGCAGCCGACACCAAGCTGCAGACACAGAGCGGGATGACTGCTCACTCATTCACCTCGACCAACACACACACAAATGCCAAACACATAACAAACAACAAGTGAGGTGTTTGGAACATCAAAGGCTTCGGGGAGTGTAATTACCAGATATAAAATATAGAGCTGGGGTTCCTTGGTGGCTCAGATGGTAAAGAATCTGCCTGCCCATGCAGGAGACCCAGGTTTGATCCCTGGGTCGGGAAGATCCCCTGGAGAAGGGAATGGGTACCCACTCCAGTATTCTAGTCATATGTAAAACATTTAAAAAACTGAAAAATGGAAACACAAAAATGAGCAAACAGTAAGAGACTAGCAATACACGACCAGGGATATTTGAAAGGTAAAAAATGAGAAATGAAAAAGATAAGGGCTGAAATAAAAAAACTTCAATGAACTCATTTAAACAGCAGATTTGATAGTGCTAAATAGAAACATTGTGATGTGGAAGATAAGTCTGAAAAGCTAAAGAAAATACAATTGGTTCGTTCAACAGCTATTTACTGAATGCCTACTATTACGCCAGGGACCTTTTAGAAGCAATGCATACTAAATTGGATAAACACAAAAAATACCCACCTAGACACAACCCAAGAGAAAAGGACAATTAGACTAACAACAGGCTTTTCAAAAGCAAAATGAGAGCTAGAGGCAGAGCTCACATCCTGAAAGGGCTGCTGCTGCTGCTGCTGCTAAGTCACTTCAGTCGTGTCCGACTCTGTGTGACCCCATAGACGGCAGCCCACCAGGCTCCCCCGTCCCTGGGATTCTCCAGGCAAGAACACTGGAGTGGGTTGCCATTGCCTTCTCCAACGCATGAAAGTGAAAAGTGAAAGTGAAGTCACTCAGTCGTGTCCGACTCTTCACGACCCCATGGACAGCCACCCACCAGGCTCCTCTCCATGGGATTTTCCAGGCAAGAGTATTGGAGTGGGGTGCCATTGCCTTCTCTGCCTGAAAGGGCTAAGGAAAAATAACTGGCAAAATAAAACTATTTACCTGGCAGAACTATCTTTTAAGAATAATGGTGAAATGACACTTCCGTAGAAACAAAAGTGGAGAACATTCACCATCAAGAGATACAAACTAAATAGAATCGTTTTAAAGATGTACATAAACAAAGAAGCAGGGAAAGTGAAACAGCATGGATGATTAGATGAAGGGCAAATGTGAACCAAACATACATGATTTGCACAAAATCCATAAATTAACAATGAAAGAACAAACCTAGAATATTGGCTACTAATGCCTGTGATACAGGAGTGATTGAATCAAAGTGTTTAAGATCCTAGATTGTTTAGGAGACGGTTGTAGTATTCAATTTAGACTCAGTTAAGTAAACCTGGCAGAATTTCAGGGGTAACCACTGAAAGAATTGAAATGAAGAGTCTAAATTCTACAACAAGGACCTACTGTACAGCATAGGGAACCATATTCAATATCCTATGATAATATGAAAAGAATGTAAGTGCTTCCCTGGTGGCTCAGACAGTAAAGTGTCTGCCTGCAATGTGGGAGACCCAGGTTCGATCCCTGGGTTGGGAAGATCCCCTGGAGAAGGCAATGGCAATTCACTCCAGCACTCTTGCCTGGAAAATCCCATGGACAGAGGAGCCTGATAGGTTACAAGGCTACAGTCCATGGGGTCGCAAAGAGTCAGACACGACTGAGTGACTTCATTTCACTTCACATGTACAACTGAATCACTTTGCTGTACAGTAGAAATTCATTGTAAATTAAGTATATACCAATAAAATAACTTTTTATTTATATTAAAAATATAATGAAACTAAAAAGAAATAAAAGAGGAGAAATAGAAAATGAACAGTGCCACAGTCGATCCTTTGAAGTAATAACAAAACAGATGCTCTGGTGAGGTTGATCAGCAAAAAAATGGGGAAGGCAAATGTCATGTTGAAAATTAAAACAATAGAAAAGTAAGATCTTTCCCAAGGGCCCAGAGCAAATCAGAAACTCAACTCAGAATAAACGGGGAGCCTGGCTAACCTCCACTCTCCAGTATTCACAGCAGTGTGTCTCCACACTGGTGGGACAGCAAGGACCAGACGCTCATGGCTCTGATCTCTGAGGCTGGGCGCCTGTCCTGGGATGGATGTGCAAGAAGCAGAGCAGAGACAGAGAAACGCCAGGGCAGCCCCCAAGGTCAAAGCAGGCTCCGCTTTCTTCAGTGGGACAGCCACTTCCCTCAAATGCACTTTCATGTTTTATGTGTGGGAGAAAGAATAATCTAGAAAGGGCAATTCAATCTATTTTTAATGGTGCTCTGAAGCCTGGTTCCTAGTGCGAGAGGAGCGCCCCTCTCCATCATCCACCAAGCAAGTATTTCAAAGTCTCAACATCAGTTTCAAAGACTCACTCCCTGGGGAAGAAACTGAAATATTTGGGTGGGGAGGGCCTGGACTTGTCCACAACACATCATGCTTTCTTCTGCCCAATGTCTGGCAACCAGATAAGGCTGAGATTCAGACATTAGAAAAGTCTGTGTTGAGGACCTTCCACATAGGTGAAAAATCCACTGCATTGCCTAGAGCAGGATAAACAGGACGGAGAGCTGGACTAAAACAGCCCTGCACTTGGCACTGACTTCTGACTTAACTCCTTGGTGCTTGTTTCGCTTTGGAAGATGAAAAAAGGGGTGGCTGAGGTTGAAGTGCCCATTCTGCAGCATTCACGCCGGGAGCACAGCCCTTCCCACGACAGGGAAGACAGCCGCCCCATCTGCATCGTATCATGTTCCCGACACCGTGAAACGAAACAAAATGACACGCTGGTCAGTGGAGACCAGGATAGTAACTAAGTAAACAGGGAGGTTCAACAAGATTTCTTGCAGGTTCTGAAGTGTGAGCGATCCGGTATCGCATTGTGTGGACCTGTTCCAAGGACCCTGAGCGCTGCCTGGCCCAAAGGAGACCAATTCACAATCAAGACCCCCTGGATCCAGACCCAACTTGATATGTGGAACGTCTGGGACGCTGGTAGGTCTCTTCACATTCTCTTGCCTCAGGCTCCCCTTCTGCAAGGCTGGGACAATGCTCTCTTTCCTGCAATCGTGCAAGGATTAAATATGACAGCCACAGGGGGTCGTGATGGAATCTGGGCTCCGCTTCCACCTTCTGAGCTCTCCCGATTCACCCTCCCTTTCCGTGATTAATACAATAGATTTTTAAGTCCTTGAAAACACTCTGTGTACATGGTGTGAGTCAGAGATAGAACTATAGTTCCTTTCATCACTCTGATAGAATATGAAAAATAAACCCTAATTGGACCGCATGCAAAACCAAAGACAGCTGTGTATTAGCAGTGAAGAACTCTAAGAGGGAAGGAATTGTTCTAGATGCTGAACCTCCTGAACAGACAGAGGGCTTCCTCTCAAGAATCAAAACATTAAAAACAAACTAGAAGAAGCAGTCAGTTTTGGACCAAAAAAAAAAAAAAAAGAGAGAGAGGAAAAAATAATCTCTAATATATTTCCGAAACTTGTCAGAGGCCTTAAGAGAGGATTCTGGATAACATTTTAGTTTTCCTTGAAGATTTTTGTCATTGTGCTGATTACACTGAGAACAGCCATCCAGTGATGTCACTGATGGCGCTGGTAGGACTACAAAGGGCTGAATCCAAACCCTGATACTACAGATGAGAAAGCTAAGCCCAGAGTGGTCAAGCAATCCACCCAAGCCACACAGCCACCTGGAGGCAGTCCCAGGTCCTGATGTGCGGTGCCTTCCACAGTGCCTTTTTGAGCATCGTAAGACTTCATAAACATCCCTCTTTTGAAATAACCCTGGAAGGCTTGGAACAAGCCTGGAAGTCCAGAATGAGGCATCTGAGGTTAGGTATCGCAGCGTCTCTCTCCTCTGATGTGCATGGGTCATGCCTTCAGGGAAACCCCCCTGCAGTGTGTGTGCCTTCTGCTTTTAAGGCTCATTTCATTCTTCATTTGAGATTCACGTCTTCAAAAATCAGGTGTCTACTCTCCAAGGGGCATCTGCTGGTTTGCTTGGAAAGTAGCCTTAAGCAGTCATACTGGATGGAATAGAAGCAGCCACCTTGGATGCAACTCGAAGGAAGTACTGGTGATAATACCCTTTCCCACGCCCATTCATTTCAAGAGTGAAATCCCTAACACCACCAGTCTATAAAGCAAGTCCTGATGGTGACCCACAAATTAGGTAGAAATTAAAGTACCCCAGACACACACTGCTATGGCCTGACCGGGGTTTGATCTCTAGAGCTCTTAGCAGAGGACCTTACACAGCGTGTTCACACACAGAGCATGCGTAACCTCAAAGATCGACCACCCCAGCACCAGAGAGATGTGGTCACCAGATCAAAGAACACTGTTTACAGGCAGAAGAGGCACTGCAAACCCTGAAGCCAGTGCTTTCCCCCATTATTCAAGGTGGTCCTTAAACACTCCTTGTGACGATCAATTAAAGACATTCCCACCCCACCCCAGTTGCCTGGGCACATTCAATCATTTGTTGGAAATTCAGTTGATCTGGGATTGCAGGCACAGTTCAGTAAAACTGCTCATCCCATCCACCTGAGCTCAGTGGGTCCCTGAGGTTAGAGCCAATCAAGACAGCCCTGCCGCCAAGGGAGAGGGCACCTAACCTGCCATGCCCTGCTTCCTTGTGAAAGTGAAGTCGCTCAGTCATGTCCAACTCTTTGCGACCCAGACGTAGCCAAAAAGCCCATGGGGACTGCCCGCTCCAGCTACCCCAACCGTGAGGAGTGCCCCACCCGGCTCCCAGCAGCCACCCACAGTAAGTGGGGTGTTCACTCTGCATGCTTGGGAGAGGGGATTTTTTTTTTCTTTAAATTCAAAACCTCAGCTTTCCCAACTTGTCTCAAATGTTGCCCTTTGCCCCAAAGGAGTTTTACCAAAATCTTGCTCCCAGGATAGCCTCAACCTTTGCCCTTCTGCATTTCAGATAATCACGTGGGTGGCTCTGCCTTCAAACTTAGATTTCGCCTTTCTTTTTTTTGCCGGTTGGAGACCACCAGCCGGCGCGGACCTGTTCCGTGTCGCTCGCCCCAGATTCTGCGGTGGTTCTCTCTACCCTCGTCCACCCGTCCCTTCCGACTACTTGCTCACACACAGCTCAGAGCTAACGCGCATCCCATTGGATGCTCGGATCCCCAAGAAGGCGTGCGCGAAGTATCTTAGCCCTCGGCTTCTAGGGCAGTTTTCGTTCACCCCTGCAACCAAAGCACCTCTCTATTAACACGGAATTCTCCAGGCCAGGATACTGGAGGGGGTACCTTTCCCTTCTCCAGGGGATCTTCCCAACTCAGGGATCGAACCCAGGTGTCCCACATTGCAGGCGGATTCTTTACCTGCTGAACCACAAGGGAAGCCTCGTTAACTCCCTAGCAGAGAGGGGGAAAAAGAAAAGCCACAACCCCGGGGCGGGCAGTTGCGACGCAGCCCTTCCGAGTGCAGGATGAAGCTGGCGGGGGCCCGGAGGTAACCGACTGGTCCCAGCCTCCGCGCACCGTCCCGGCGGCCGGCTTGCTGGGCTCCCGGCCTCCGCGGGAATCCGCGCGCCGCCCGCCGCCGCCGGGCCCCTTACCTCGCTGACGATGGTCGAGTGGGCCTGGGCGTAGCGCCAGCCGTCCCGGCACTGCACGAGCGGAGCGGAGCGGTTGGGGAAGGCGGCGAGCGGGTCGGCGCAGCTGAGCGCGCCGGGGGCGGCGCTGGCGTTGGCCGCCTCCAGGAGGTAGCGCTGGCAGCGGCCGTCGCCGCGGCCCTCGGGGGGCGCGGGGCCGGGGGGCGCGGGCGCCGTGCGGTTCCACTCCTCCTCGGGGCTCCAGCCGCAGCGCTCGGCCAGCGCGGCGGCGCTCGGCCCGCGGCACCAGTAGTGGTCGGGCCGGCTGCCCAGGAAGACCACGCCGACGAAGAGGAAGGCGAAGGTGACGCCCGTCAGGCACAGCAGCAGGAACACGCGCCGCTGGAAGCGCCCGAACTCGCCGGCCCGCTGCAGCGCCTCGTCGAAGGACGGCATGGTGCGCCCGCCCGCCTCCCCCGAGCGCGTCTGCCGCCCGCCGCCCGGGGCTGCCGAGTGACCCGCCGGCCGGCCGGCCGCCTCCCCCGCCCCGGCCGCCTCCCCCGCGCTCCCCGCCTCACGCCCCTGGGCGCCGCGCCAGCGGACGGCGCTCCTCGGGCCCCGGGGCCCCCGCCTCCCGCCCCCGGGGGCGTGGAGAGTAGGGGGGCGTCCGCGGAGGTCCGGGCCGCGCTCTCCCGGGGGGCGCCGCCGCGGGGCCGGGGTGGGCGCGCGGCGGGGCCCGGCTGGCGCGGCCTGGCAGAGCGCCACCGCGCGCCGGGGACCCGGCCCAGGACTGCGAGTGACGCGCACAGCCTTCCCGGGCTGGCGCGCGGCTCCATTCGGTCCCTTCCAGCAGCCCGGTCCGCGAGCGGGTCTGGGTCGGGCTTCCAGACAAGAAAGTTCCAGGGCCTCCTAACGACTCCCGGGCTCCTGGAACTCGGTTTCTCGAGGGTCCCGGCGGCAACCTTGTGGGGGACCGAGGACGCCCGCGCTCCGGGTCCCACTCCTGTGCCCCGGGGAGACCCCCACCCTCCGGGCCTCGTCACCTCGGTGCAGAGCCGCCCCGCGCGCCCCCGAGGCCGGGCAGCCAGGTCCCAGAACAGTGGACCGACTGCAGAACTTGGACTCCGCGAGGTTAGATTTTTGGCGACATCTCAGATATTGTCCAACTTTCAAAAGGAGCAGCTGGGCAGCCCACAGCGGCTGAGCGTCTTGTGCAGAGTCCTGGAGTTCCAAGTGAGAAGGGATCTCAGACGCTTACAGGTTGTTTTAGCCAAGGCCTCTTCTCTGCCTGAAACCGCCTGGAAAGCGTGCTTGCTGACTGCTTTGAATGGCTGTTTTTAGCTTCCTGACTTTTTCTTGCAAAGGTTGGCAGAGCTGCGTCCCGTCTGGGGTCCGGGCCTCTGCTAGGCGCCCAAGCTGCTGTGTCCGTGTCCTCGCTCTGATGCCTCCTCTGGCGGGGTGAAAAGCCCCTTCTAGGCTGCAGCCTTCACGTATGCGGACCACACTGCACTGTTAGCAGCCCCCGGCCTGGCCTGGCCTAGCCTCCCCCTTCTTGAGAATTTTCCAGCTCTCTCCCCAGACCCCCACCCCAGCTGTCCAAAAAGCTTCTACCCTTAGGTTTCTTTACTCGGAGGGCGGAGAAGCTGGTAGAGTGCAGGCTGACAGTTGTTTTTTCTTTTTTTTTTTTTTCTTTTTTAAATCCAGAGCCAGGACGGGAGCCAGGCTGTCTGGTTCACCAGCTTGTGACCTTGGTCACCTTACTTGGCCAGTCCAGACTTCTCATGCCGAATGAGACATCCCCTCCCGGGCTTGCTGTGACACTTAAACAAATTGTTACATATGAAGTGCCAAAAAAGTGCCGGACCCCTACTGTACCCTTTCACAAGTTAGCTCTTAATCCCATTGTTCTTTGTTGCAGAGTTAATCCAGTCCATGGCTCAGGGATGCCCTAAGGCTTCCTGGTACTGGGAAGGATAAAACGCTAGGTAGGGGCACATAGTCGGGGCTGAGTGAATGCTTGCTCTCACTGTCTTGATCGTTCTCGCATCCTTGTTCCCAGCTGCTGAAGCAGGTCTCTCACTAAGTTAGCAGTGACTTCTGTGTGTGCGTGTCTCACGCTCGAGGGTGTAGTCCCCCTATTGACTGTCCCCACCCCCAGGACCCCAGACTCAGTCTCTCCTCCTCCTACCCAGCTCCACCTCCCAGCTTGCCTATTGGTGTAACCGTAACCCTGTCCTAGACTCCTAGATATCATCTCAACACCCCTCACTCCCCAGGCCTTTACTCCAGGGTGCCTTCCCCTCATCCCTGCTTACCACCCCTCCGCCCTTACACACACTTGTGCACGTATACAGACAAGCCCGCAGCTCCCTTCCCTGCTTCATCTGTCTCCAAAGTGCTTATCACCATCTAACAGATGCATCTTTTCATTCCTTTGCTTTATTTATTTACTTTTGGCTGTGTCTTCCTTGCTGCATGCTCCTTCTCTTCTCCAGTTGCAGAGAGAGATGGGAGCTGCTCTCTAGTTGCAGTGGCGTCTCTTGTTCCGGAGCCCGGCTCTAGGGCGCGAGAGCTTCAGGCGGTGCGGCTCCTGGGCTCAGCAGTCCTTGCATACGGACTCAGTTGCCCCAGGGCAGGTGGAATCTTCCTGGACCAGGGATTGAACCTGTGTCTCCCATGTTGGCGGGCAGATTCTTAATCCCTGGACCACCAAGGAAGTCCTGCCGTTTTTACTTGTTTTTCTGGTGTCCCCTGCCTAGGATGCAGGTTTCAAGAGGGTAGAAAGTTCTGCTTTGTTCATTTCTATCTTGCGACCCCCTAGATCATTGCTTGGTTCATAATAGTCACTCTGTAAACATTTGTGGAATAAATGGATGCTTCCTGACACCACGGCTTACACACACACACACGCACACACACACACACACACGTGTGGCTTCTTATCTTCTACTCCACCACTGTCTTTGTCCAGACAGCAGCTTTTCTGGGGGCCAGCCCGCTCTCCTCACTGCCTTCCCACAGAGCAGCTCGGAGGTGCTTCCTTGAAGGGCTTGCCTTGTTTCCAAATTGAACACTCATTTCTCACCCTCCCTTTCAAGATCCCAACCTATATCCCTCACCAAGCTGTCCCCCCATGTGACAGCCAAACACAACACGACTTGCTAATCCTCAAATCCTTCCTTAACTTCCCTAAATCCGAGCCTGTCCACACGACATTTCTCCTTCCTGGCATTTTGCCCTCCCATCCTCACAGCTACGGCCCAGCAAGGCCTGGGCGGAATGTCAGCACCCCCTCTGCTGAGTCCTCTGCAACTACCTCGGCTGCTAATGAGTCTTTTCTAATGAGCCATTTGTTCACATCAGATGACCAAAATACTGGAGCTTCAGCATCAGTCCTTCCAGTGAATAGTCAGAGTTGATCTCCCTTAAGACTGACCAGTTTGATCACCTTGCAGTTCAAGGGACTGTCTTCTCCAGCACCACAATTCGACTGCATCAATTGTTTGGCCTTCTGCCTTCTTTTGTTATATCTTAGATGTGCGGCTATGAAGAACGAAGACTCCTAGACACAGATGAAGTCTTTGTCACGTGCCTTCAAGTCCTGTCCTTGTCATTCCTGCGTTCTCCCAGGGCAGCTCCCAGGCCCTTTCTCTGGAAGGTGGGCCTGGGGGAGAGTCGTGCAGGCCCAAGAAGAGGGCTCAGGACCACCAGCAGGGAATCCTGGGATCTCAGGTCCCAGTGTGGGTTGGGGATGGGGAGGGTGGGAGGTGAGGGGCAGGAAGATGGCAAGGGGGATGGGCTTCAGGTGGGTACACCCGCTTGGCCCTAGGGGAGAGGAAGGCCAGAGTGTGGCCCCCTTTGGTAAAGGGGGGCCTTCCTTGTCCAGGTACAGCTGTTATGAAGATGTTACTCATATCATCCATGTTTTAACCCTTGCTATACCTAAGTACTACAAACAACTACACAGGGGTCCCTTGCTCTTCAAAAGTTTGTTTTATGACACTTTGCTTTTATGAAAGAACGACATCAGCACCTGTTTTTTTTTTCCTAACCAAAAGGAATCAAAGAGGATTTTCACTTTTATAATGAAAGATGAAAATTGAAAATAGCGTTCGGGGTTTGTTTTGCAGCGAGTCTCTCAAGAAGCAGTGTGCACCCCAGCAGGGAGAGAGGCGCCTAGCAGCGCCTACCCCAGAAGCTGCCTGGATCACCTCACCTTCAAGGCGGCATAGGTTTGAATTGCCCGTGAGCATCTGTGCTTCATCTCTGTTTATTTTCTGCATCTGTTAGCAAGGTGTGTCCTAAGGCGACTGCTTCTTTGCTTTTCCACATTTCAGCTTAGGAGAGGTTTCATCGGAAAGCTCTACTTTCAGAGAATGGGGGGAACCTGCATAGTACTTGGGGTGCTTTGAAATTTACACAAATGGTACCATATTCTGTATTTTTCTGTCACTTCCTTTTTCACTCCACATTATATTTTTGAGACCTGTGAGTCTTGATAAATGTGGATCTCGCTCATTTACTGCTAGGTATCATTCAATTGCATGGCTATACTACAATTTATTCCAGAGATATTCAGCTCATTTTCAATTTTTCATAATTATAAATGATATGGCAGTGAACCTGTAGTGCACGTTCCCTTGGCAAGAACTGATCTAAAGTAAATGCCTGTAAATAGACTGTCAGGACCATCAGTCCAGTTCAGCCACTCAGTCATGTCCGACTCTTTGCAACCCCATGGACTACAGCACTCCAGGCCTCCCTGTCCATCACCAGCTCCTGGAGTTCACTCAAACTCATGTCCATGGTGTCAGTGATGCCATCCAACCATCTCATCCTCTGTTGTCCCCTTCTCCTCCTGCCTTCAGTCTTTGCCAGCATCGGGGTCTTTTCAAATGAGTCAGTTCTTCGCAACAGGTTGCCAAATATTGGAGTTTCAACTTCAACATCAGTCCTTCCAATAATTATTCGGGACTGATCTCCTGTAGGATTGACTGGTTGGATCTCCTTGCAGTCCAAGGGACTCTCAAGAGTCTTCTCCAACACCACAGTTCAAAAGCATCAATTCTTCGGCACTCAGCTTTCATTATAATCCAACTCTCACATCCATACATGACTACTGGAAAAACTATAGCTTTGACCATATGGATCTTTGTTGGCAAAGTAATGTCTCTGCTTTTTAATATTCTGTCTAGGTTGGTTATAGCTTTTCTTCCAAGGAGCAAACATGTTTTAATTTCATGGCTGTAGTCACCATCTGCAGTGATTTTGGAGCCCCCCCAAAAAAATAAATTCTTTCCCTGTTTCCATTTTTTCCCCATCTATGCCATGAAGTGATGGGACCAGATGCCATGATCTTAGTTTTCTGAATGTTGACTTTTAAGCCAACTTTTTCACTCTCCTCTTTCACTTTCATCAAGAGGCTTTTTAGTTCTTCTTCAATTTCTGCCATAAGGGTGGTATCATCTGCATATCTGAGGTTATTGATATTTCTCCTGGCAATCTTGATTCCAGCTTGTACTTTATCCAGCTCAGCATTTAGCATGATGTACTCTGCATAGAAGTTAAATAAGCAGGGTGACAAGGTACAGCCTAGGCGTACTCCTTTCCCGATTTGGAACCAGACCGTTGTTCCATGTCCAGCTCTAACTGTTGCGTCAGGACCATAGTATGTACCTATTTTGAGCTTCACCAGATGTCGCCAAATTGCTTTCAGTAGGTGGCCCCAATTCATGTCTCATCAGCAACCTGTGAGATCATCCCCATCCACACTAACACATGTGCTTGTTACCCTCAAGTGCAGTGGCAGACACTATGGGTTTGAAACGCAGTGCCATTGTTCTGATTTACACACTACTGATTTGGTCAGACTGAGCACATTTGCATCGAATCCCATGGACAGAGGAGCCTGGTGGATGCAGTCCATGGGCTTACAGAGTTGCACAGGATGGAAAGTGACTTAGCACTTAACGTTCATCATTTAGGTTTGTCTTCCACGAGTCACTCCTCATATCCTCTGTCTGTGTTCTCTTTGTTACTTGTTTTTTTCCTACTGAAGTTTTTGAAAATTACTTGTTTATTTGTTTACTTTGCTTCTTTGTCAGCTATCTATGTTCTATCTCTTCAATCTGTGGCTTGTCTTTTTTGTTTAAATTGGTATAATTGGAAGAAAAGCTATGACAAACCTAGACAGCAAATAAAAAGCAGAGACATCACTTTGCTCACAAAGGGCCCTGTAGACAAAGCTTTTTTTTTTTTCCCCAGTATTCATGTATAGATGTGAGATTTGGACCATAAACAAGGCTGAGTGCCGAAGGACGGATGGTTTTGAATTGTGGTGCTGGAGAAAACTCTTGAGAGTTTTAGACTGCAGCGAAATCAAACCAGTCCATTCTAAAGAAAATTAATCCAGAATATTCATTGGAAGGACTGATGCTGAAGCTGAAACTCCATTACTTTGACCACCTGTTGTGATGAACCAACTCATTGGAAATGACCCTGATGCTGGGAAAGATTGAGGGCAGGAGGAGAAGGGGATGACAGAGGATGAGGTGGTTGGATGGCATCACTGACTCAATGGACATGAGTTTGAGCAAGCTCTGGGAGACAGTGAAGGACAGGGAAGCCTGGCATGCTGCCATCATGGGGTTGCAAAGCATCAGACACGACTTAGCGACTGAACAGCAAATAATTGCCCTACAATTTTGTGTTAGGTTCTGCTGTACGATGAGTGAATCAGCTATATGTATAAATATATCCCCTCCCTCTTGGATTGTGGCTTGTCCTTTCACTCTGTAGTGTCTTGGTGACTACAAGTTTAAATTCTGATGTAGTACCATGTGTCAATTTGTTTTATAGCTTCTGCTTTTTGCATCTTCCAAAAAGAAAAAATAAAATGCATGAAAGGGTTTCTGGGCTCTTTGTTCTCTTTTGCCGCTCTACATGTCTATTTCCAGGACAATATTTTACTATTAACCACAATAATTCTGTAACAATTCTTAGTATTTGGGAGGACAAGTCTCATCCCTTCTCTCCCCTTACTTTGTTCCTTTTCAGAGTCATTTCGGCAATTTGGGATTTTCTTTTTCTTCTGTATAAATTTTATCCTTTATTAACTTCCATAGAAATTCAATTGGGATTTCTATGTAAAATTATGTGTGCATTTTATTTCTCCCATTACTCTGTAGATGTTTTAGAGAAAAGCCAAATCATGTTTCTCTTTCTCTCTTTAAACAGTGATATCTGTTTCATATCTGCACTGTCCAATAAGGTACCATTAGCCATTTGTGGCCATTTGCATTTAAATTAAAATTAAGTGAAATGAAAGGCTCTGTTCTTAGCGAGTCACAGTTCAAGTACTTGATAAACCCATGCACGATTGGTGACTGCCATATTGGACTATGATGAAGAACATTTCCGGCAACACAGAAAGTTCTGTTGGACAGAGCTGGTCCAGACATGTGTGCATGCATGCTAAGTGGCTTCAGTTGTGTCGGACTTTTTTCGACCCTTTGGACTGCAGCCCACCAGGCTCCTCTGTCCGTGGGATTCTCCAGGCAAGAATACTGGAGTGGGTTGCCATGTCCTTCTCCAGGGGATCTTCCCAACTCAGGGATCGACCCAGCACCTCTTCATTCTCCTGCATTGGCAGACGGGTTCTAGGGCCACCTGGGAAGCCTGTTCCAGACATAGTGACCAGTAAATGCTTGCTGAATAGGACCAATAACAATCTATTGGCCCACAACTCTCAGCTTTTGTTGAACATACAGACTTTAACTCTTTTTGAAAAGGTAATTGTTGGGGTTTTTTTACCTAAAATTTTATAGTTGGTATTTTTAAAATCATGTTTAGGAATGGATATACCAGATTATTAGTATTTATTCACCACATATTGAATTACCAAAATACGTCATAATGACATTTGTGCTTTTTGTAGAGCACAAAAAAAGATTAGTTTCCTTGGGAATGTTGCAATAAATCTTGAAATAAAACTTTTGAAAACAATCCACTGACAGAAACTTTGGCAAGTGACTTGGGGCACATGCTCCAGCCTCAAGGGGAAAAACGAGAAGTCATGGTTTCTTTTTGTTTTTTAACAAATGGGTATGAATATTTAAAACACTCTCATTCTTCCCTTATTTGGACTGGAGTTGCTATTTGTTGGGCTTCCCAGGTGGCATGGTGGTAAAAAATCCTCCTGCTAACGCAGGAGATGCAAGAGACATGAGTTTGATCCCTGGGTGGGGAAAATCCCATGGAATAGGAAATGGCAACCCACTCCAATATTCTTTTTTTAAATTTTTATTTTTTAGATTATGAAAGTATGATAACATATACAGAAGATTTGGAAAATACAGAACAAAGTTACATATAGTTCCACTATATATTACAATTATTTTTTTAGGTAGATCAATTAAGAATTTTTAGTTGGACTTTCAATATCAAACTCTCAAAAATTAATAGAATGAATATACAGAGAGGTATAAGAATAAAGTAGACCTGGAAAGCACTGTGAACCAATTCAACATAATTAAAATTTATATAATTTTCACACAACAGTAGGATACAAATTCTATTCAAGTTCCCATAGACTATAAACTAGGAGACACTGGAACATACCCAGGAACATCAAACAAGGTGCAAAAATTTCATGGACTAAAGTCATTGAAATCGTGCAGAGTCTGTTCTCGTATCACTGTGGAATTATGTTAGAAATCAATATCAAAAGATATTTTAAAATAGCCCACATCTTTTCAAATGTAATGTGATATTTACCAAGAGAGATCTTAGCCATCGAAAGCCTCAACAAAGTCAGAAAACTGAAAAAAACAGAGCGGGTGATTGCAGATGAGAAAGCATTTAAATTAGAAAGAATCTAAATGATAAATTAATATTAAAGATACTTTAAACAATATCCCATGTATTTGAAAATTACATGTTCACTTTTAAGTGATGAATGTTTCTAAAAAACCATAACAAGGAAAATAAGAAATATTGATTATAGAATAAAAATGAGAAGAGAATTTATCAGAATTTGTTGCATGTAGCTGAATTGCTCAATGCAATTAAATACAATGTCCACTCCATTATTCTTGCCTGGAAAATTCCATGGCCAAAAGAGCCTGGCGGGCTACAGTCCACGGGGTTGCAAAGAGTCAGACACAACTGAGCGACTAAGCACATGTGCGCTTCCACACACACACACACACACACACACACACACACACACACACAGGGCTATTTGTTACTTTAGTGTGTGAATGTAGTAAAAACCACAGGGCACTTCCCTTGTTATATGGCAGAATACTAGAGCCTAATGTTGATTTAGACTGACCAATACTCATTTCTTTCCCTGGCCCATTCTCTCACTAGTTGACTATAATTTGGACTTCCTTAGAGGAAAGCTTCTGGTTTGGGAGACAGTATCACAGATACTATTATTCTTTAGCAATAGATCCTTTCTGTACTTGAAGTATCTAGGATCTTGGTCTTCTCCAAAGTCATCTTTGGAGAAGATGGTAGCCATGAAGAAAATGCTAAATAGAGCTAAAAATATTCCAGAGTTGAATTTTGGCAAGGTAGAAAAACTCGATCTAGCCTAAGAGATTGGAGAGTTCATACTTACTCTCCAAATAGATACAAAAGCAAGTCTTTTGCCCCGTTCCTTCCAACACTTATTTTGTGTCATTTTAACAAGCTCAAGGTGAAGCATGTTCTCTCTCTTGAAATCCTTTCCATCACACATGGTTTAGGCCAGGAATGGTAAGTGGGTTTTTTTCTGTCCCACGCCTGTCACTGGGCAGGAGCCATCCAGAGCACCATGTTGAGGGTACCTCTGAGGTGGGGAGGAGGTCAGATCATGACTGACTAGGAACAGAGGTGGAGGAAAGGGGAAACAAGCTTGAGGGCAAAAGATAGGTCAGCTTCTGTCATCCGTGTAGCTCGGGAAGTGCCAGGCTGACACAATATTCTCCGTGGGTCTCCAGAACTCTTAGGACATCTATTACTTTGGGGATTTGGCCACTGTGCTATTAAGTGCTAAAATATTGCCCAGAAGTTTCTGCAATTGGACCTCATTCTGGATGAAACTGTCTTTCAGGGAGGACCCTTCAACCGTGTGGTGGTGGTTCCCCTGGGCACAGCACTCGGAAGCCATCCACCGTTTCCGACCCAGTACCACTGTCCACAAATCACAGTAATGCTGTCCTCACTTGGGAGAAGGCAGTTTCAGGAGATTCGCAGGCACCAATTAAAATCTGAGTGACACTTAATTTAAATTGAACTTAAATGTCCCTGGTGGCTCAGACGGTAAATAATTCACCTGTACTGCGGGAGACCTGGGTTCAAACCCTGGGTCAGGAAGATACCCTGGAGAAGAGAATGGCAACCCACTCCAGTATTCTTGCCTGGAGAAGCCCCATGGATGGAGGAGCCTGGAGGGATTGCAAAGACTCAGACAGGACTGAATGACTAAGTGCACGCGCAAACAGATACATACACAATTGAATTTAGAAACTGGAGAATAACACATTCACTGAAAATGATATTATATTGACCTAGTTACTGAAATGGAGTGATGCTCACATGTTCTGTAAAAGAAACAGCTTTCAAAGACTGCGTTTGATATCAATGCCTCCCATAAATGGTAAAGGAGGCCTGTTTATTTGTTTGTCAACCTGTTTCTGATTTACTACAGACCAATGAGTGGTCTTACTGGGCATTAATCGTCTGCTTCTCAAGACACAGACACCCTCAAAGTGAATTCAACAATATCTGGTCTACATCCCGTTCAAGGAGACCTGTCCACCATTCACACATTGGATGTCATGGTGATGCCAGATTGATAGAAAAGTTTCCAAATGCTTTCTTCCAATTTTTGCATTTATCAGATTGCAGGCAGGGGACAACAATTCACATACCAGCTTTAACAGTGCATTCTGTGCAGTCCTATATTTTGTACAATAATGTAGATCTCCAGAAGAATTCCTTATTGTACCCCAAGCACAAACAGATGCTGTAACACTGTAGGCAATGAACAATTTCCAGAGTCTAGGCTTGAAAGATGGTCTGGAGACATGAGCTCTGTGTTAGCAGAGTCTCAGAAAGGGGCTCTGAGTGCTTCGCTGGTTTTGTGTCTGAGCGGTTTTCTATGTGTGGGTTCCTTTCCTTTTGGAATCACTTTTTGTTTGTATTTTTCAAGTTACAGATGTCTACTTTCCCTATACTGGAGTCAAAGAGTTCTGGTTGGACCAATAAATAATTCATTTCTAAAAGTACAATGAAATTAAGATAATTAGACTATTTCCTGGCTGTAAAATACAATGAGTTCAAGCTCTCTTTTCCTTTAAATACAAAAGTAAAATACAGTAATCCAGGTCATATTTAGTACAATTTAACATATATATATATATATATATATATATATATATATATATATATATATGTATTGTTGTTGGCATTTATTTGCTAAGTCCCGGCCGACTCTTTTGCGACCCCATGGACTATAGCTCACCAGGCTCCGCTGTCCATGGGCTTCCCCAGGCAGGAATAATTGAGCGGGTTGCCATTTCATTCTCCAAGGTATCTTCCTGACCCAGGGATTGAACTCCCATCCCTTGCGTCTCTGGCATTGGCAGGTGGGTTCCTTACCACTGAGCCACCCGGGAAGCCATATAAATGTATACATGTGTGTGCATGATAAGCTGCTTCAGTCGTGTCCAGCTCTGTGTGACGCATGGCCTGTATGTAGCCCACCAGCCTCCTCTGTCCATGGGATTCTCCAGGCAAGAGTATTGGAGTCGGGTGCCATGCCCTTCTCCAGGGATCTTCCCGACCCAGGGATTGAACTCATGTCCCTTACATCTCTTGCACTGACAGGCTGGTTCTTTACCACTGACTACCAGGGAAGCCATATATATGTATATATGTACACTGGTTTTCTTTTTTTTTAATGGCCTGCTTAAATTATTTATTACTATTAAATCACAGACAGACTCTTAACTTATCTATAGACTCCTCTGTCCATGGAATTCTCCAGGCAAGAATACTGCAGTGGGTACACATTGGTTTTCTCTCTGCTGGGAGACAGAATATTCATTGTCATGAGATTTTAAAACTATGTCTTAAACATGAAAAGGTGAAAGCGCCTTGAAAAATTCAAAATGGACACTTTCCAAAATGGGGCTCAAAGGAATAGTATAAAGAGAACAAGAATACCTACTAGGAAATGCTGATGTAAATAGCATTGTTATATGGACTGCTGGACAGGAGCCGAGAGTGCCAGGCTGCGAGAGTGCAGGAGCAGCCAAGAGGAACTACCGCCCACCCAAGGCCAGGGGCAGTGGCCAGGAGGAGCAACCCCATGTCCAAGGAGCAGTGGCTGCGCAGGCGCAGGAGGGTCGAGAGGAGCTCCTCTGCTTTCAAGGTCAGGAGGAGCGGCGGTGAGGAGATACCCCTCGTCCAAGGTAAGAGAAACCCAAGTAAGATGGTAGGTATTGCAAGATGGCAGACACACTGAAACCATAATCACAGAAAACTAGTCAATCTAATCACACTAGGACCACAGCCTTGTCTAACTCAATGAAACTAAGCCATGCCCGCGGGGCAACCCAAGACGGGCGGGCATGGTGGAGAGGTCTGACAGAATGTGGTCCACTGGAGAAGGGAATGGCAAACCACTTCAGTATTCTTGCCTTGAGAACCCCATGAACAGTATGAAAAGGCAAAATGATAGGATACTGAGAGAGGGACTCCCCAGGTCGGTAGGTGCCCAGTATGCTACTGGAGGTCAGTGGAGAAATAACTCCAGAAAGCATGAAAGGATGGAGCCAAGGCAAAAACAATACCCAGCTGTGGATGTGACTGGTGATAGAAGCAAGGTCCGATGTTGTAAAGAGCAATATTGCATAGGAACCTGCAATGTCAGGTCCATGAATCAAGGCAAATTGGAAGCGGTCAAACAAGAGATGGCAAGAGTGAACATTGACATTTTAAGAATTAGCAAACTAAAATGGACTGGAATGGGTGAATTTAACTCAGATGACCATTATATCTACTACTGTGGGCAGGAATCCCTCAGAAGAAATGGAGTAGCCATCATGGTCAACAAAAGAGTCTGAAATGCAGTTCTTGGATCCAGTCTCAAAAATGACAGAAAGATCTCTTTGTTTCCAAGGCAAACCACTCAATATCACAGTAATCCAAGTCTATGCCCCAACCAGTAACGCTGAAGAAGCTGAAGTTGAATGGTTCTATGAAGACCTACAAGACCTTTTAGAACTAACACCTAAAAAAGATGTCCTTTTCATTATAGGGGACTGGAATGCAAAAGTAGAAAGTCAAGAAACACCTGGAGTAACGGGCAAATTTGCCTTGGAATATGGAATGAAGCAGAGCAAAGACTAACAGAGTTTTGCCAAGAGAACGCACTGGTCATAGCAAACACCCTCTTCCAATAACACAAGAGAAGACTCTACACATGGGCATCCCCAGATGGTCAACACTGAAATCGGATTGATTATATTCTTTGCAGCCAAAGATGGGGAAGCTCTATACAGTCAACAAAAACAAGACCAGGAGCTGACTGTGGCTCAGATCATGAACTCCTTATTGCCAAATTCAGACTTAAATTGAAAAAAGTAGGGAAAACCACTAGACCATTCAGATATGACCTAAATCAAATCACTTATGATTATACAGTGGAAGTGAGAAATAGATTTAAGGGCCTAGATCTGATAGATGGAGTGCCTGATGAACTATGGACGGAGGTTTGTGACATTGTACAGGAGACAGGGATCAAGACCATCCCCATGGAAAAGAAATGCAAAAAAGCAAAATGTCTGTCTGAGGAGGCCTTACAAATAGCTGTGAAAAGAAGAGAAGTGAAAAGCAAAGGAGAAGAGGAAAGATACAAGCATCTGAATGCAGAGTTCCAAAGAATAGCAAGGAGAGATAAGAAAGCCTTCCTCAGTGATCAATGCAAAGAAATAGAGGAAAAGAATAGAATAGGAAAGACTAGAGATCTCTTCAAGAAAATTAGAGATACCAAGGGAACATTTCATGCAAAGATGGGCTTGATAAAGGACAGAAATGGTATGGACCTAACAGAAGCAGAAGATATTAAGAAGAGGTGGCAGGAATACACAGAAGAACTGTACAGAAAAGATCTTCATGACCCAGATAATCACGATGGTGTGATCACTCACCTAGAGCCAGACATCCTGGGATGTGAAGTCAAGTGGACCTTAGAAAGCATCACTACAAACAAAGCTAGAGGAGGTGATGGAATTCCAGTTGAGCTGTTTCAAATCCTGAAAGATGATGCTGTGAAAATGCTGCACTCAATATGCCAGCAAATTTGGAAAACTCAGCAGTGGCCACAGGACTGGAAAAAATCAGTTTTCATTCCAATCCCAAAGAAAGGCAATGCCAAAGAATGCTCAAACTACCGCACAACTGCACTCATCTCACATGCTAGTAAAGTAACGCTCAAAATTCTCCAAACCAGGCTTCAGCAGTACGTGAACTGTGAACTTCCAGCTGTTCAACCTGGTTTTAAAAAAGGCAGAGGAACCAGAGATCAAATTGCCAACATCCGCTGGATCGTGGAAAAAGCAAGAGAGTTCCAGAAAAACATCTACTTCTGCTTTATTGACTATGCCAAAGCCTTTGACTATGTGGACCACAATAAACTGCGGAAAATTCTGAAAGAGTTGGGAATACCAGATCACCTGACCTGCCTCTTGAGAAACCTATATGCAGGTCAGGAAGCAACAATTAGAATTGTACATGGAACAATAGACTGGTTCCAAATAGGAAAAGGGGTACGTCAAGGCTGTATATTGTCAACCTGCTTATTTAACTTCTATGCAGAGTACATCATGAAAAAGGCTGGACTGGAAGAAGCACAAGCTGGAATCAAGATTGCCAGGAGAAATATCAATAACCTCAGATATGCAGATGACACCACCCTTATGGCAGAAAGTGAAGAGGAACTAAAAAGCCTCTTGATGAAAGTGAAAGAGGAGAGTGAAAAAGTTGGCCTAAAGCTCCTCATGGTATCTGGTCCCACCGCTTCATGGGAAATAGATGGGGAAACAGTAGAAACAGTGTCAGACTTTATTTTGGGGGGCTCCAAAATCACTGCAGATGGTGACTGCAGCCATGAAATTAAAAGACGCTTCCTCCTTGGAAGAAAAGTTATGACCAACCTAGATAGCATATTCAAAAGCAGAGACATTACTTTGCCGACTAAGGTCCGTCTAGTCAAGGCTATGATTTTTCCACTGGTCATGTATGGATGTGAGAGTAGGACTGTGAAGAAAACTGAGTGCTGAAGAATTGGTGCTTTTGAACTGTGGTGTTGGAGAAGACTCTTGAGAGTCCCTTGGACTGCAAGGAGATCCAACCAGTGCATTCTAAAGGAGATCAGTCCTGGGATTTCTTTGAAAGGAATGATGCTAAAGCTGAAACTCCAGTGCTTTGGCCACTTCATGGGAAGAGTTGACTCATTGGAAAAGACTCTGATGCTGGAAGGGATTGGGGGCAGGAGGAGAAGGGGACGACAGAGGATGAGATGGCTGGATGGCATCACTGACTCAATGGACGTGAGTCTGAGTGAACTAGAGTTGGTGATGGACAGGGAGGCCTGGCGTGCTGCTATTCATGGGGTCGCAGAGTCGGACACGACTAAGTGACTGAACTGAACTGAGACAGGAGCGTTTGCATTCTTATTAATTAATTTTTCTGTATCTTTTATTGCATTAATTGTGGTCTAGATGCTTTTACCATTTATCTTGAGTACTGTGTTTGGAAGGCTATATTTTAGACATGCTATAAATAGTAGCAGAAAAGGCCAGGCAGAAAGAAGGCGTTTGTAGATAAGAAATGAATACAAGCAGTAAAATGGGGAGAGAATATTAACTCTGTGTTCCATTTTCATATTTACATGTCCTAGACTGTGGAATTCAAAGTCTAAATTCTAATCCCAAATTTACAGTGAGATACAAGTATGCGAGACTTATCTATTTTTCCTAAAAACAGAATAGAATGCGCTAGAGTTCCCCATTTCTAGCAGTTCACATCCCCATGCTGAGAACGGGGATCTCTGTATGTGTCCACAGGGCAACCCCATCACCTTTCTCGGTTCTCAAGAGCCTAGGATGATGACAACCACACCTAAGCCCCGTAACGCCTCCTCCTCTGGAAGCGGAAGCTCCCTACTTAAGCTCCCGGGAGGCAGGCGGATCCCTCATTCCAGTCACACCATGTAACTCCGCATCCGCTCCATGCCCATCCCTGACACTCCGGGTCTCTGTCAACATTCACGGAACAGGACTGCACTGTGTGTTTTCCTGTTATATCCCTTTTACTCCTCAGAACCATGCTAACGGGATCCATCATCCTTTTCAGATTGGAAAACGGAGACTTGGAACGGTTAACATCACTCGTCCAAACGCCCCACAAGTTTAAGTGGTTTGTGGGAAATTCAGACCATATCTCCTCTTCCGGACCATCTTCAGGCAGGAGTCCTCGTCCTCCACAGGGATGCTGTCCTTGAGTGTTCTTTTGTCCTCTTCCCATGACTTTTCTGTGAGTGCAAGAGACATCTCCTTTTTGTGCTAGGGTTTGGTTTTTGTTTTGCCTGTTTTTAATAAAACCATCTTATGCTTTCTATGACAATCTCTCTTTTGACATAGGGATCGCATTGGGGTTTTTTAACTAAAAAATTTCAGAAGTCATATAGTCTAATTGCCTTATTTTGCAGTCAAGGGTTTAAGAACCAAGGAGATCAAGTAACTCATGAGTTCACTCAGTTTACAACCCCAGTAAGTCCAGGAGCCAGGCTGAAACACCGTTATTAACACTGACTCAGATTAATTTTTAAAGTTGTCATTTTATATATTAGTCTTTTGTCTACAAGTATTGTATAGCCTAGAAATTTAAAAGAAAATCTTTACCTTTTGATATCAAAATTAAAGGGATTTCTGTAAATATAAAACCTATTCAGTCTTCAGTCAAATAACAATATCAGTTAAGTATTTTATAGTAAAGAATGGAAGGAAGATTGTGTTGCAAAAACTGAGGTTTGTTTTTTTTTCTTTTAGCTTTGTTAGCACTGGAAGAATAAAATGATCTAATAATTCTAAAGCATTATGCTTGTTTGGGAGGTGGGAGATAACTGGTCAAATTCATATACGCCCTCTGAGTTAAGAGTATCTTGCCAATGCCAGTTTTCAGGTTTGGAAAATATACCATGATTATGTAGGAGACAATTATTAAGGAAACTTGGTGAAACTGGGTGAAGGATGCATAGAATCTGTACTATTTTTCAACTTCTTGTGAGTCTTGAACTGTTCCAAAAAAATTATTTAAGAAACAAAAGTAATGGCGTATTGATTGCTATGACAACCAGCTCTGGAAAGTGCTGCCCCAAAGACCATGACCTTGAGCTCCTCCCTTCAAGGGCAAGATAGTCCGCGCACTCCAAGCCCAGCCCCGCCCCCTGGCCCAGTGCCATCCTGAGCCTCGCAGTTGCACGGAGGCGGCTCTTGGAACCAGCTTTAGAACTCAGGGGGTTCGTTCGGGAGAGCTTTACGGCTGGGCTGAGAGTCGATGCGGACACACTCCTGGGATCCAGGAAACCAACTTACAAGAGTCCTTCCGCAGCCCACCCCCCTGCCCCACTTATAAACTGGAGATTGTGTGCCTGCTGTTTGAGGGTGTCCTTGGGTTTAGTACTGAGGACAAGTGAAACTGAAGCCACGGGCTGTGGAATTCATCTGCCTCAAAATAAGCATTTCTCTTTCGATGGGCCAAAAAAAGAGAAGTTTTTGCTAATACAGTGATCAATCCTATTTCACCAAAATCTGATGAGAAAGCTATGACCTTCTTCGCAGTAGGATTTGTGTTTCTTCTGCTGATACTTTGGTCACTGGGGTTAGTGACCTTACTTCAAAATACCTGCTTTCTTTGCTTAAGACATACCCATGGCCCATGGGGTTTTGTGTGCACACTCCGTAACACACCTAAAGACACGCCATAACACACCTAAGGACACTACATGGCACACCTAGGACACTCCATAACACACCTAGGACATGCCATAACACACCTAGGACACTCCATAACACACCTACGACACTCCATAACACACCTAGGACACTCCATGCTGCTGCTGCTAAGTCGCTTCAGTCATGTCCAACTCTATGCAACCCCATAGACGGCAGCCCACCAGCCTCCCCTGTCCCTGGGATTCTCCAGGCAAGAACACTGGAGTGGGTTGCCATTTCCTTCTCCAATGCGTGAAAGTGGAAAGTGAAAGTGAAGTTGCTCACTCGTGTCCGACTCTTAGCGACCCCATGGACTGCAGCCTACCAAGCTCTTCCGTCCATGGGATTCTCCAAGCAAGAGTACTGGAGTGGGGTGCCATTGCCTTCTCCAAGGACACCCCATAGCACACCATAAACACCCCATAATACACCTAAAGACACTCTGTAACACACCTAAAGACACTCCCTAACACACCTGAGACCACTCCATAGCACACCTAAAGACTCGCCGGGACAGTTGATAAGAACTGGCCCTCTGCACGTCACCAGCCTGTGCTCACAAAGGTGGCCGCTTCAAGACCCCCGTGTGCGTCTATCCACAGCCCCACACTCGCGCTGTGCCCTGTCCCTCGCAGGCTTCTCCCACCCAAGCCTTTCTGCGAGTGTGCAGGACTGCCTATTAGGGGTGCTCACGTGCCATTTGGACAGTTGTCAGCCTTTCTCCTTATACCTTCCAGGAATCTCTAGGATGATGGTTGGGGGCCAGGGCGGAGACGGGGGGCAGGCAGGTCTTACATGCATTGGGGAACCCCATCTTATTCAATGGCTAAGTTCTCAATCAGCCCACAGAGAAAAGAGGATATGGCCCCAAAATCTCACTCAAAAGTCTTCTCAGTGGTCCAGAACCAGAACGGATTGTGGTTTCTCTGGGCAGAGACTGGATGAAGTGATGGGCATGCACTAGAGAAGCATCTTGTTGGAAACTGTTTGATGAGAATGGTGCTGTGCACACGGGGAGGCTTGCTGATGGTGGTGAAGAGCAAGTTGCCCTCCCAGGGGCCTGTGTCAGCTGAGTGGAGGGGAAAGGGGGCTGGATGCAGCTTGCCTTCACCCTCAGTCCTCAAGATTCCATTGCTCTGCACCTTCGGGTCTGCATGTGTCTGACCCCTAAATGCAGTCAGGGTTCAAGCTCTTTCCCACAGGGCTCTTGGGCTACAGTCACAACAGAAGACATGCTTGAGCATTTGTCTCTAAATAATTTTTCTCTGTGTCCAAAGCACAGAGGCAAAGTACGGTGGTCAGTATTTGGCCAGTCGGTCCTCACCTGAATCTCAGCTCCAGACCAGCCAGCCTGCCTGGTACATGCTAACCATGACCCACCCTCTGGGCTCTCCCATGACCCATCTCCCTGTCTCTTACCCCCTCCCAAGTGATGCTCCTCTTTCCAGTTATCTTCATCGACCCCCTCGAATCCATGCCAGTTCCTACTCTCATACTTAACTGTCTTCTCACACTGACATGCTATCTCATACAGCTATCTTCTGCTTCCATCACACCTAATACCTACGTGTACATTTATATTCAGATTCCTATCTATCCCCATGTCTTCTATGACAGCAGAGCGAGCTTTGGAGCAAGGTGGTAAGTGGCCTGCCAGCTGCTCTGTATTTCCACCTCTGTCACTGATTTGCTGTGTGGCTTAGACACATCACTTAACCCTGCTGAGTCTCAGTGTCCTCATTAGGAAAATGAGGATAAATAGCAGTATGAAACCCACAGGATTGTATGGGAAAATAAATGAGACACTGTAAGTTGATTGCCTAGCATAGCATTGGACGAAAAGAAGAATTCCATCAATGTTGGTGGTGGTGGTTTAGTTACCAAGTCGTGTTCAATTCTTTGCGACCCCATGGACTCTAGCCAGCCAGGGTCCTCTGTCCATGGGATTCTCCAGGCAAGAATACTGAAGTGGGTTGCCATTTCCTCCTCCAGGGGACCTTCCTGAGCCAGGAATCAAACCCACGTCTCCTGCACTGACAGGCGGGTTCTTTACCAGGGAAGCCCCGATCAGTGTTAACTATTTTCAGAATTCCTTCCAAGTGGCATTCCATCCCTGCTCCTGCCTCTTTCCCAAACTCTCCTTGTTTCTCTTAACTCGTGTCAAATCACTTTGCGCTCAGTAACACCCCACTTAGCAGGAGATGCTCTTTTCCAGTTGTGTCATACAAGTTATTATTGTCTTCTTAGCCTTCTTACTGCCAACCAGGACTGCACCGTGTATTTCGTGTGTATTTCTCAGCGTAATTTTTCTAAGTCATCTACAATATCCTTCAGCTCTCCGAGTCATTTTAGGAAAGCTCAGTGACTCATCTGGTGATCAATGTTAAATATTCATATCTTCTGAGCCTCTTTTTTCTTAATGCTTTGGTTTAAAGATACCTTCCCCCACATACAAGTGGAAAAATTATTTAGGTGCTCTCAGGCTTCCAGAAACTGTTCTTTCCTGCTCATCCAAGAGCAAGAAAGCCATGAGCTCACCTTATCAAAATGGGCCCAGGCGCATGACGCAGTTGCTAATTATTGCTCCACTGACGTTTTCTGATGTGCTTCTGATGTACTTGTCAGGAGCTGGTGATGCCAACACAACAAGTTTACAAAGGAAACTTGGCAGGACAAGGGGTAACTTACGCCTTCTTGCCCTTGCGGGTATTATATAGACACAATCTAAAAGACCCTCAGGGCATGTTGTTGGGAAACACTTATTCCGTTTTATTTACCAGATACAGTGAGAGACAAACCAGTTCTTTCCACTCGGCTATCTCAGGACTGTGAAATCTTCATTAGGAACATCAAACAATGCTTTGCAGATGTGATGTCCGAAGCTATTAGCATAATCCTGACCCAAACATGAAATGAGGCAAATACCCGAGGATCATCGTTTCTAGGCACTGTTTTTCAGTTTTCAGATGGCAAGTCCCTTTTCAGAGTACTAATTAATCCAGATATTTAGGGAATTTGGCTTGGAAAAAATGTGAAATTGAGCTTGTAAATACCAGCTCTGCAATAGGATTTGAGATTACTATTATCCTTTCGGGAAAAGCAACTCTACTGAACATGAGTAGTAGAAACAGTTTCAGATGTCACGTGGATGAACTGCGGGCTGGAGCTCTGTACTTACACTGCAGACCCTTAAACTTGTCAAAGTGCTATCAGAGAAAGAAATATCATTTCACTCTGTACAAGCCCAGGTACAGAAGTCAACTAGGCAGATAGTTTTCTTTTCATGATGAAATATCTTTTCATTTTTGAACAAGAAGTTTGGACTTTAGTCTAAGATGTAGGTAGAGATACACCCAAAGTCTCTGTGAAAATCACAAAATCTTCAGGTTGGAAGCTCACCATCCAGATCATGTTGGAAATTAGTATTGCTTTTTCCCTTAAGGAGCCTGGAGTGAAGCCTGAAAGGAAGCAAGACCCGACTGTAACTCACTTACATTTCAAATAAGAAATCAAAATTGTAACTTCTGTATGTCTATATTCTGGCTAGAAAGAACAAAAATATTTCTTAAAAAAACACGCACACAAAATCTCATAAGATAGATGGAATATTTCAGATAGTCAGAGATTTTCTTAATTAAGGGAAAATCATTAATTTCTAAAACATGTCATCAACTCAGAATGATTGCTTATTTGGAAAACAGATGTTGCAAAAACTACACTTTGTTTGTTTGTGGCCAAAAATGCCACTTTGTCTGCAAAAGATGGCCCCAAAAGTCACTTCACGTGCTTAGTTGCTCAGTCATGTGTGACTGCGACCTCATATGCTGTAGCCCAGCTTTGTGGGCTCCTTCGTCCACAGGATTCTCCAGTCAACAATACTGAAGTGGGTTGCCATGCCCTTCTCCAGGAAATCTTCCCAACCCAGGGATCAAATCCCAGGTCCCCTTCATTGCAGGTGGCTTCTTTTCCATTTGGGTCACCAGGGAAGTCTCCCAAAAGTCACTGCCTAAAAACCAAATAGGATTCCAGTGTCATTCATTACTAAAATAATCTCACTGCGGGTAAATCGAAAGACTGCATAGGCCAACTTTAAGAAATGCTAAAGCTTCCAAGTGTCACTTGAGGAGAGAAAGGGTTCAAATAAGTTTGGGAAGCCTTGACAACCAAATTAAGTGTTTTTCTGTTAAACTTCTCAAAGTCCTTAAGCTGCATGGTATATTCCCCAAAGGAGAATGGTTTGCACTGCGTCCAGAACTTACTGTGACCTTGAAATCCTTTTCTGCCAGAACATCTTGAAATACTGGCATTTCCTGGTGTCCTATTCTGGGAAACAAGCAAGTCACCAAAGCACTGTGAGTCTGCGACAGTATCCTGTGGGTAAATGAGAGGAGTGGGGTGGCCCGGACATGGATGATGTGATTTGGTGATTTGCTATGAGTTGGAGGACTGAACCAAAAAAGTGTAATGAGGAAGCAGTCCCACGAAGTAGCATTGAGCCCTGTCTGCCTCACTGTTGTTCAAGCATGCATTCATTCATTCAGTCCCTGCGATGGCACCAGGTCCCAGAAGTGCAGAGATTAATAAAACACTGTCCCCACCTTTAAGGAGCTTGCTGTCTAGGGAGAGACTCTGAAAACACGTCAGAGGTGTCAGGCTGAAACATTGGAGACACAAATTCTGTCTGAGAGTCAGACAGAAACAAAGGGCATTGCAAAGTGAGGAGGGTGAGTGTATGGAGGTCAAGACAAGGAAGCCACATGTCACAGTTCAAAAGCTGCAAAACTTCTACAGAATTAAAAGAATTCCTCTGAAGGCGAGGTTGCATAATGGAGGAAAGATGCTTCAAAGATCGGAGACTAGAGGCAACGTGGCTGTTCGGGACGTGTTTTCTCTCCCCTTTCTCACAGGAGAGAAAGGGAGCAGCTCCATAAGGAGGGATGGTGGGGATGGAAGGGCCTGATGGATGCGAGGGATGTGGAGGAGGCAGCAGGTCCGCACTGGGGGTGAGGAGGAGGCACAGAGCCAAAGTGAAATCCCTGGCGCCCCCCGGATCCTCGCTCACAAGCTTGTCATGGAAACAGCCTTCCTGATTAGGCTATTACAAGCAGAACTGCCAGGAATCTTGAATCAATATGGTCAAGGACATAAAAAATGGAATTTCCACCCCAGAAGTGTTGGATGATGGATTACCCCCTTGAATATCTGAGCACAGGCTTCTCCAGTACCTAGAGAAAAGGCTCACTGATTTCTGTCTGTGATAAGCACAGCCTCCAAGTCCTGAAATAATCAAAACTATCTCCAAAATCCATCTTTGAAATGAATTCTAAATGGAGGTGGGAGAGAGGAAGAGAAAACTGCATGGAACCGACTCCTTTACTCTGACCCTTTGCTAAATAAGTGTAAAATCACTCCCCTCCCCCCCAGCTTCAAGATGACCCAGAATTTTCCATGAGTGCTGGTGACATGCGCTGCTACTTGCCACAGATATTAAAGCTCCTGGTACCTTCCAGGTGACATCAGGGCAGTGATACATCACCAGCAAAGCGGTTCCCGGAGAAGAGGCATCTCGGGTGAGTTCAGAGCTGCTCTCTCCCATCTTTTAATTACCCTGCTTTTCCCTGTCTCCACGGATTTGTGACTCCAGCCCAGGCATGGCACAGAGGCACCCTGGTGCTCCCAAAGGTGACTTTATGAAATGAGGACCCTCGCGTCTAAGTACATAAAACCAGGGTGTCTGACACTGCAACCTTCCGAGAACTCTGGAGCTTATGATAAGCGGTGCTTTCTCAGGCACCTGACACCCTGGGCTGGAGAAAGGGCCACAGGGACTCGCCTGGCTGTCCTACCCTCTCTGTCGTCCCTCCTCAGTGGCCCCAACTTCTACCTCAAAATACACTTCCCTGTTGGATGACCCTGAGGGATGGGATGAGGAGGGAGGTGGGAGGGGAGTTCAGGATGGGGAACACTTGTACCCCTATGGCTGATTCATGTCAATGTACGATAAAACCACTACAATACTGTAAAGCAATTAGCCTCTAATTAAAATAAATTAAAAATAATATATGCACGTGAAAAAAAAAAAAGATACAGAGGGAATGTGGGCAAACAGCAATCTCCCTATGAACCTCCCATGTCCCTGGGGCCACTTCCCAGAGCTGGTAGATTTTTAATGATTTCCATCCTCAGGACTTCCCGGAGCTGACTGTTGTTTAATGATTTCCATTTTCAGTCTTAAGGGATATTACTTCCATTCCTTTCTTTCTTTTTTTTTTTTTTCCAACTGCCTTTTGAGTTGTTGGCCGTGCTGCGCACTTTAGGGTATTTCAGTTGCCTGAGTAGAGGTTGAACCTGGGCCGTGACAGTGAAAGTGTGGAGTCTCAAACCGGACCACCGAGCAAATCCCTCCACTGCTCATTTAGCAATTCTTGATAGGATCTACTGACTCGTCTACAAAAATAAGCATGCCTTTCCCTCTTTGTTGTTGTTGCTCAGTTGCCAAGTCATGTCAGGCTCTTGTGCCTCCACGGACACCAATACACCAGGCTTCTCGGTCCTACACCATCTTCCAGAGTTTGCTCAAACTCATGTCCACTGAGTTGGTGATGCCATCCAACCATCTCATCCTCTGTCGCCCCTTCTCCTCCTGCCATCAATCTTCCCTAGCATCAGGGTCTTTTCCAATGAGTCGGCTCTTCGCATCAGGTGGCCAAAGAGCTTCCCACAATCCTCTACATATTTTATGATGATAGAACAAATTTTAGTTCTTCTTTTTAAAAATGAAGCTATTAATCCTTCATTTCTTATTCTAAAACCTTAGAAAGTATCTCCTGACTCAACCATATAAGAATCCTGGCAAGCTTCATCCTTCACTTTCCACGCTTTTTACTTCCCTTTGTCAAAGTTGATAAGGCCTCCAGGATGCTGACATTGAAAAGGATCTTTCCTAAGTCATGTACTAAATTCCTCGGAAACCTGGCGTCCCCCCCTCAAAGTTCATTGTTAATCAAGTCTTCCTAGTGTTGGCTGTTAGCATTCAAAATAGTGAGAACGCTCACATTATACCACATACCTTCCGCTACCACTAAGTCACATCAGTCGTGTCCGACTCTGTGCAACCCCATAGACGGAAGCCCACCAGGCTCCTCTGTCCCTGGGATTCTCCAGGCAAGAACACTGGAGTGGGTTGCCATTTCCTTCTCCAATGCATGAAAGTGAAAAATGAAAGACCCCATGGACTGTAGCCTATGAGGTTCCTCCATCGGTGGGATTTCCCAGGCAAGACTACTGGAGTGGGGTGCCATTGCCTTCTCCACCACATACCTTCAGTTATTGTTATTTCAATGTTCAACTTTTGTACTGATTCTTTTTGAGGCACAGTCATGAGTAAAACATCAGAAAGTTCTTAGCTGCCTCCTGACCAGAACTGAAAGTGACATAAAAGGAAGATGTGGACTTAAAAAAATGCACAACACAGAAGTTGTGAGTCAAATTTTATTTGAGGCAAAATGAGGACTATAGCCTGGGAGACAGCATTTTGTATAGCTCTGAGACACAGCTCCAAAGAAGTAAGGGCTGTGGGTGGTCGGTATAAATGTGATTTTGGTGAAGGGAGACTACGTGCAATCAGGCACGTATTTTTTACAGAAGATTTCTGCGAGTCACAAGGAGCAGTCATCACCATCAAGGATTTTCATGCTTTTCTAGATATAAAGAGATACAAGGATCAGGCTCATGAAATCGACTCCCAAAAATATCTATCTGAAGACCTGTCCTGCCAGTTTTCCCAGAGCATGGAGTGCCTCATTTCTGCTCTCCACCCTGAACTCCTTTCAGGAAGGTATTGGAAGCCAGCAGGTGCAGCAGCACATGATTTAATCCTCGTAAAAGGTGGCAAGGGCCAATTGGTAGTTGGCAAAGGAGTGGAGAGTATAGGCTAAACTGTACAGACCCAGTTCCTGTAACCATGTGTATCCATTTCCTGCGGCTAGAGTGATGTGCGTGTGTGCTAAGTTGCTTCAGTCATGTCTGACTCTTGCAACCCTCTTACTGTAGTCCTCCAGGCTCCTCTGTCCATGGGATTCTCTAGGCAAGAACACTGGAGTGGGCTGCCATGCCCTCCTCCAGGGGATCTTCCTGACCCAGGGATGGAACCTGCGTCTCGTATGTCTCCTGCGTTGGCAGGCATGTTCCTTACTACTAGTGCCAGCTGGGAAGCCCAGCTACTGTAACAAATTACCACAAATTGAGTGGTCCAAAACAACAAGAATTTATTCTCTGGTGGTTCTGGAGCCCAGAAGTCCAAAATCCGGTTGTGGGCAGGGCTGTGCTCTCTCCTGAGGCTCTAGGGGAGAATTTACTCCTTCCGTCCTCCGTTTTCGTCTTCCACCCGCGGGCATCCCCTGGCTTGTGGCCACATCACTCTGACCTCTCTGTCTCCTCCCCTCCGTCTCTGTCTTCCACATGTCTCTTGTAAGGACACTTGTCATCCATCGGATTTAGGGACCATCCAGATAAACCAGGATGATCACATTTCAAGATTCTTTCCTTAAATTACATCTGTAAAGGCCTTTCTTCCGAATACAATCACATTCACAACTTCCAGGGCTTAGGACATATCTTTTGGCGATAGGATGATGATTCAACCCACTACACTGTACCTAGAAAAGCAAGTTTTGATATAAAAATGCAGAGAGCATCCTTCCCCCTCCTTTGTTCTCTAAAAATAGGCCAGGGAACTTTACCTTCTCGTGGCAAACTCAGGTTTTCTTGCCCAAACCAGGGCTCAGCTGAGCCATTGTTCTTGATTTTCTGTGTTTAGAAAATTTTTTGAGGTTGAGGCTTGGAAGGAGGCTGTGGGTGTGGAGAATGGCCTTCGTGGAATTCTGCTTTTTTGGACCTGGGGGAGATTCTTGAAGGATTTGCATGGGCCAGAGGGAGGGCTGATTAAAAGAAACTCAGACACAACACCTTGACACGGGTTTCATTTGAGGTCTATTTTTTTTCTTAAATTTTTGTTTCCTTTTGACTGTGCTGGTTGTTTGTTGCTGTTGAGGCTTTTCTCTAGTTGTGGCGAGCAGGGGCTACTTTCCAGCTGCGCTGCACTGTGGCGGCTTCTCTTATAGGAGAGCACAGGTTCTGGGGCCTGCAGGCTCAGTAGAGGCAGCTCCCAGGCTCTAAAGCACAGGCTTAGCAGTTGCAGCGTGTGCGCTCAGGTGCTCTGGAGTACGTGGGATCAGGGGTCAAACCTGCATCTCCTGCATTGGCAAGAGGATTCTTTACCACTGAACCACCAGGGAAGTCTTTTGAGATATATCCTGTTTCTATGTTGCTTTTTTTTTAAAATGAAAATTGTCTTCCATCTTGGCAGAGTCTCTTAAACGAGCCCACACACTGCTTTTGGCATGAGGGCTCAGACTGAAGGCCTCACCAACCTTTGGAAGCAAATGACATCATTTGGCATTTCCAGCTAAACTGAGGGCTCTCAGGCCATGTAGCCTACCTGCTAAATCAGGCCCCCAGTGCCACCTCGCCCATCCCAGAGGCCTCCCCCAACCCGAGGCTCACCCTCACCCTCGGAACCAAGCCTGCTCTGGCTCAGCAGGCGTTCCCCCATCACCTCCGCTGGCACCCCCGTGAGCAGAGGCCTCCATTCACCCTCCTGCTGCCCACTCTGCTCTAGGAGCAGACAGCTGGTCCTGGGCTCTAGGGTGGAGAAAGGGTGAGCCTGGCCTCCGAGTCGCTCTGGGTGCTCTGGACCACAAGGTTTCTGCTCAGAGTTTCTGAGTTTTTCCAAGTGGGGGTCCTTTAGCCTTTGCTCTGCCCCGTCTTCCTGGGGCTCCAAATCTCAGGGCTCCATCCATAACCCTGGTGTTGGGCACTTCTTCCTGCCCCTTTGGTGGTGGCGTGTTCCCTAAGTCGTGATCAACTCTTGCGAACCCACGGACTGTAGCCCGCCAGGCTCCTCTGTCCATGGGATTCTCCAGGCAACAATACTGGAGTGGGTAGCCATTTCCTTCTCCAGGGGATCTTCCCGACCCGGGAATCGAACCCGGTCTCCTGCATTGTAGGCAGATTCATTACCAACTGACCTCCTGCCCCTTTAGGAGTCACTAAAACACTCTCTCACAATCCATCCACAGCAGCCCCATAAACTCCACAAGTAGAAACCCCTTCTGGGCTCTGCTGGGCCCTCTTGCCCTATTGAGGATTGGGAGCTCCGTGCCCTGCCTCCCAACCACATCTGGGATCCCGAGTCAAGGACCCAAATGACTCCCCAGAGCCCTTCTCCCTGTTTTTAAAAATGTTAAGCCTGAGATCGTTTCCTCTTTCTCCCTTTCCAGCTCCAGGAAGATTAGTGGGTTGTTTTCTCCTGATAGCATTTCCGGTTCCATGTGGGCCTGCATTTCTCATTTCTCACTGGGAATATAATTCCCAAAATACCCTGAAAAAGATTTGTTTTTGCAGTATTACCAACCTGCACGGGAAGAGGGTTAATTATAAATTCCATAATTGGGGATTCCTAGGCCCAGGTGATGACCTTCAGTTAAGGATATCAGTTGCTTTATCATTTATTGTAACTTTTAAAAACCTCATTAAAAACTTCCCTGGTGGTCCAGTGGGAAGATGCTGTGCTTCCAATGTAGGGGGCCTGTGTTCCTTCCCTGCTCAGCAGACTAGATCCCACAAGCCACAACTGAAAACTCTCCCATGTCACAACAAAGAGAGTTTCCTCATGCCGCAACTCAGGCTCAGCACAGTCAAATAAATAAAATTTCATATGTGAAACAGATCGCCAGTCCAGGTTCGATGCATGAGACAGGGTGCTCAGGGCTGGTGCACTGGGATGACCCTGAGGGATGGGATGGGGAGGGAGGTGGGAGGGGGGTTCAGGATGGGGGACACATGTACGCCCATGGCTGATTCATCTCAATGTATGGCAAAAACCACTGCAATATTGTAAAGTAATTAACCTCCAATTAAAAAAAATATTCTCCGGACCAAAAAAATAATAAAAAATAAATTAAAAAATTAAAAACCTCATTAATGTGCATATACAGTCTATACATACATAAACAGTTCCCAAGGGGAGACTGGAATGCTTGCCCTAAGGTTCTGTTTTTCCTTTTCTTTTTCTCTTTGTTTCCTATGCAATCAATAGACACGAACCAAATGGTAGAAAGGGTAGCCTCAGGCCTTGGAGTGGATTGGATTCCCGAGGTGGTACAGATGTACCCCAGACAATAGTCATATTAGTTTTCAATTGTTGCAGTAATATATACCAAGAACAGAATGACTAAAGACCCACCTATTAGGTCACAGTGTCTGTGGGCCAGAAATCTGGGCACAGTGTAATTCAATTGACTTCTCTGCTTAGGGTGTCATAGGTGAATGTCAAGGAGTTGGCTGGCCTGGGATCTTATCTGGAGAATTCACTTCTGGGTTCATCTGGGTTGTTGGTCAAATTCAGTCCCCTGGGGTTGTAGGACTGAGATCCCTGTCTCCTCGCTGACTGTCAGCTGAGAGTCGTTCTCAGCTTCCTGAGGATACCCACATTTCTGGGCTCGGGGCTCTTCCATCTTCAAAGCCAGAAATCGTGCCTTGACTCCTTCTTCTGCTTGGGATGTCTCTTCCTTCCCCTTCTGCCTTCTTCTGCTGCTTCTAAAGGACTCATGTGATTGTACTGGGCCCAAATGGTAATGCAGGATAATCTTATCTAAAAGTCAAGTGATTTCCTAAACTTCACTGCACCTGCAAAGTCCTTTCAAAATCCTTATCTAGATTAGTATCAGATCAAACATCCAGGGGGTAGAAAGCTTCGGGCATCCTTACCATAGCAACACTGAACCTGAAGACTTCCTGGATTTCTGCACAGCAACCTTACAGCTCTGTCTTAATCACACCACCTGGGTTCATTGTTTTGTTTGCTGGTTTTGATGGGTTACAAGGAATTAAAATTAAATTAATTAAATTTAAACCTTTTTTCTATTTGGAAAAGGCAGAGGAATTAGAGATCAAATTGCCAACATCTGTTGGATCACAGAAAAAGCAAGAGAATTCCAAAAAAAAATCTACTTCTGCTTCATTGACTATGCTAAAGCCTTTGACTATGTGGATCACAAGAAACTGTGGGAAATTCTTCAAGAGATGGAAATACTTTACCTGCCTGAGAAACTTGTATACAGGTCAAGAAGCAACAGTTAGAACCAGACAGGGAACAACAGACTAGTTCCAAATTGGGAGAGCAGTATGTCAAGGCTGTATATTGTCACTTTGCTTATTTATCTTATATGCAGAGTACATCTTGTACACCTGGATGAAACACAAGCAGGAATCAAGTTTGCCGGGAGAAATATCAATAACCTCAGATATGCAGATGACACCACCCTTATGGCAGAAAGTGAAGAGGAATAGAGAGCCTCTTGATGAAAGTGAAACAGGAGAGTGAAAAAGTTGGCTTAAAGCTCAACATTCAGAAAACTAAGATCATGGCATCTGGTCCCATCACTTCATGGGAAAGAGATGGAGAAACAGTGGCAGACTTTATTTTCTGGGGCTCCAAAATCACTGCAGATGGTGACTGCAACCATGAAATTAAAAGACACTTGCTCCTTGGAAGAAAAGCTATGACCAACCTATACAGCATATTAAAAAGCAGAGACATTACTTTGCCAACAAAGATCCATATAGTCAAAGCTATGCTTTTTCCAATAGTCATGTATGGTTGTGAGAACTGGACCACAAGGAGGGCTGAACGCTGAAGAATTGATGCAATTGAACCGTGGTGTTGGAGAAGACTCTTAGTCCCTTGGACTGAAAGGAGAGCAAACCAGTCAATCCTAAAGGAAATTGGTCCTGAATATTCATTGGAAGGATACTGAAGAATACTGAAGCTGAAGCTCCAACACTTTGGCCACCTGATGCAAAGAGCTGACTCGTTAGAAAAGATCCTGATACTTTGAAAGATGGCATCACAGACTCAACGGACTTGAGTTTGAGCAAGCTCCGGGAGATGGTGAAGGACAGGGAAGCCTGGCGTGCTGCAGTCCATGGGGTCGCAAAGAGTCGGACAAAACTGAGTGACTGAACAACAACAACACATCATAAAATTGTTGGCTACAAACCTCAGATTATTACTGGTGCTAAGTAATGGAAACCAACTCAGAGATTACTGGTCTACGTAACAGATTATTTTGTTTATAAAAACAGAAATTCACTGAAATTAGCTGGAGCTGAAAGGAGATTTTATCAGAAAAAAGAGGAACAGCTCATGGAGATAGAGACCTAGGGCAGGTAAAATACTGGAGCCGAATGCAAGATTAGAACTGAACACTGCAAAGCCTGGAACTGGACGTTGTAAGCTATCAGCCAGCAGAGAGTCTATTCATTCTCTCTCTTCCTCGAAGATGCAGTTACTGCTTAATCATTGTATGTCTGCCCAACCTTCTCTCACTTTTCACAGACCTGCTTTGTTCGCTTCTTGATCTGCGGAGCAAATGTGTCTGCCTAATCTCTGCTGCTGCTGCTGCTGCTGCTGCTGCTGCTGCTGCTGCTGCTGCTAAGTCTCTTCAGTTGTGTCCGACTCTGTGCAACCCCATAGACAGCAGCCCACCAGGCTCCCCCGTCCCTGGGATTCTCCAGGCAAGAACACTGGAGTGGGTTGCCATTTCCTTCTCCTAATCTCTAAGGCCTAGTAAACCGAGAAATCAAAGAAATTTTGATATCTCCGAGTTCTAATTTTGAATTCACAGAAAAGAGAATCTGTGAGTCATTAGTCGGGTATCCATACCTGGTTCAGTTATCTGTGGTTAAGTGGGCAGGGCAGCAAGAGGATGTATGTGACCCGTAACACGAGAAGGAAGGTGGTGGGATCAGCAATAAAAGCATGCTCCCGATTGGCTGCATTCTTTAATCCCCGTCATCCTCTGCAGGAAGGCCAAAGTGTGTGCAGCTGCCTGGGGCCAAGCCATGTTTGCGGAGTGTAACAAGGCCTGTCATGTTGGCTCAGAGGCAATTATGGAAACTTGGGACTGCTTTCTCTACACAACTCTCTCCTTCCCGCTCTCTTTCCTCTCCTTAACCCTTCTTATCCTTACCTGTTTTTCTAGTCCCCCGGTCCTGGATGCAAGAATCTGGTCAAAAGGCCCTCAGTCTGAGCTGAGGATTGGAGACTGATCACCTCTTCTTGGCAGAGAACTCGAATTTTGGTTCTGGTCTGGTCTGATTTCTGGTAGGGCCGAGTTCCAGTCCTCCCTTCTCTGGAGGCCCAGGGAAAAGTCCCAGAATGCCTGGTTATCTTTAGGTGGCAGGAGACATCTGTAAGGCCACCCCTTTTGCCCCCAGCTCTCCCGCTTCCTCCCCTTCCTCTTTCAACCTGGCTTCCTTTCCTCCCTTGAAATCTTTGATGTTAGTACTTGGATCTGAAGTTCTGTGTCTCTATAGGAGGTTTTCTGAGAGACTGTATTCTTGTATTTAATGGCTTCCCTGGTGGTGCAGAGGTTAAAGCGTCTGCCTGCAATATGAGAGACCTGGGTTCGATCCTTGGGTCGGGAAGATCCCTTGGAGAAGGAAATGGCAACCCACTCCAGTATTCTTGCCTGGAGAATTCCATGGACGGAGGAGCTTGATGGGCTACAGTCCACGGGTCGCAAAGAGTCGGACACGACTGAGCGACTTCACTTTCACTTTCTCTACACAACGCACCATTCTCTGCACTTTCCCTGAGCGCGCAGACAACCCGTGAAGCGAGAGATGTCTTAATTCTGGATCTGCGAGGACCTTCCCTCTTCCGCCTTCTTTCCCCAGCCCCCTTGGATCTTTACATCACTTCATTCTTTCCTGGTCCCCAAGGCCTCCCCTCTTTTTGTGTGGCCTCCTGTGTGGGTGGACACTTGTTCTCTCTCCATTCGGCTCTGCTGCTGGAGAGGGGTGTGAGGTGCAGACCCCTGAGGCTGAGACGGAGGAGGAAACACCCCTGACCACGGCTCCATCCCCAGGAGTGGTGGTGGTTTAGCAGCTCAGTCGTGTCTGACTCCATGGGCTGTAGCCACCAGGCTCCTCTCTTCATGGGATTTCCCAGGCAGGAATACTACAGTGGGTTGCCATTTCCTTCTTCAAGGGATCTTCCCGACCCAGGGATCGAACCTGTGTCTCCTGCATTGCAGGCGGATTCTTTGCTGACTAAAGCATCTGCAAACCAGTCGGATCCCCAGAGCTGTGGAGGTCAGCTCGCCATCAGCACATCTCCTCTACTTTACCAGGTGCAAACATTGTCCATCTCCTTCTGACCTGGAATTTCAAAAAGGCCCCTCTCTAAAAAAAAAAACAAAAACAAAACAAAAAAAAAACAGTATTTATTTGGCTGCACTGGGTCTTTGTGCAGCACATGGAAACTTCAATCTTCACTGTGGCTTGCGGGATCTCTTAGTTGCAACATGTGGGATCCAATTTCCTGACCAGGTATCAAACCTGGGCCCCCTGCACTGGGAAAGGGGCATCTTAGCCACTGAACCACCAGGAAAGTCCCACCCTTCTCTTGCTTTAAAATGTATTAGGTCCAGGCTTCGGAAAGACAAGAGAGAGGAAGGCAAACTCATCTCTTCACTGGTATAATAATGAAATCCTGCCTAAGTAGACAGGACAGGAAAGAACTCAGGAGGAAATGCCCTGAGAGCTGAGAGGTCAGGGACAGGATGAGCAGTTGGGGTGGGGGATGGGACAAGGGTGCTTCCTGGGGAGGGAAATTGAATGATGAGTCTCCCACCGGGACACACAGGCTCGTGGGAGTTGGAAGCAGTTGGTGAGGCTGGACTCTGGAGCAGAAGGGGAGCTTTCATGGTTCAGGATGAGACTGCAGAGGCAGTGGGACTATAGGGACCACCCCAGGCTTTGGAGCCACGTTCAGGATTTTGGCTTTTGCCTTAAAGACAATGGGGAACCATCCAGTGCTTTTAACTGGGGGAGTAAGAAGATCCAGTTTTCATTTGGAAAAGATCACAGCAGCTGCTATTACAGCATGGACTGGAGAGGGCCAATTATGGAAGAAGGAAAAACAATTAAGAGGTTATTTCAAGAGTCCTGGTGAGACAAGTGTTCTAGCTGGAGAGTCTTAGAGATGGATATGGACAAAATAGATGACCCCAGGGATACTACAATAAACAGTTAGCCAGTGCTGGTAGGTGACTTAAGGAAAGAGAGGAAGGCATAAAGATGGTTCCTGGGCTTCTGGTTTGTGGAACTAGGTGCAGGGTGATGCTATTAACTGAGATGGGAAATTTGTAGGGAAAGACAATAAACTTGGTGTTAGACACTGTGGGGTAGACTGTGTCTCCTAATTCATATGTTGAAGCCCCAACTTCCAGCACCTCAGAGGGTGATTGTGTTTGGAGACGGGTCCTTTAAAGAGGGAAATAAGTTAAAATGAGTTCATATAAGCGGACCCTAATCCAGCATAACTCGTGTCCTTATAAGAGGAGGAGATTAGGACACAGACATACACAGAGGAAGGACCAAGTGAGAACACAGAGAAGGCACCCGTCCACATACCAAGGAGAGAGGTCTCAAAAGAAACCATTCCTGCCAACACTCTCATCTCAGATGTCTTGTTGTTGTTCAGTCGCTCAGTTGTGTCTGACTCTTTGTGACCCAATGGATAGCACACCAGGCTTCCCTATCCTTCACCATCTCCCAGAGCGTAAGCTCATGTCCACTGAATCAGTGATGCCATCCAGCCATCTCATCCTTTGGCTTCACCCTCTCCTCCTGCCTTCAAGCTTTCCCAGCATCAAGGTCTTTGCCAATGAGTCAGCTCTTCACATCAGGTGACCAAAGTATTGGAGTTTCAGCTTCAGCATCAGTCCTTCCAGTGACTATTCAAGGCTGATTTCCTTTAGGATTGACTGGCTTAATCTCCTTGCAGTCCAAGGAACTCTCAAAAGTCTTTTCCAACACCACAGTTCAAAAGCATTAATTCTTTGGCATTCAGCCTTCTTTATGGTCCAACTATGAGAAAATAAATGTGTTTAAACCATGCAGTCTGTGGCAGTTTGTTTTAGCAGCTGTAGCTGACCGATATAGACATGTTGTGTTGAGGTGCCTTCAAGACATCTTACTGGAGATGTGAAATAGGCAGTCAAGGTGGTCTGGAGCTCTAAGTCAAAGGTCAGGCTGGAGAAGTTTGAGGCGTTTCCTTACAGACGCTAATTGAGTCACAGACAATGATGAGATTACAAGGAAGAAAGTGTTAAGTGCAAAGTGCAAAGAGAAAGAGCCTCGAATTGAGGAACTCCCATGCGTAATGTCTGGGTGGAGAGGAAAGAGCCTCAAAAGAAACCGGTAAATGAAGGATGAAACCCAGGAGGGTAGTGTCTGAGAATCCAAAATAAGACAGTGTTTTCAGAAGAAAAAATTGCTCAAGAGTGTTCGGAAGTGCTGAAAGGTCACATAAGACAAGGTCTGGAAACTGTCCATCAGAGTGGGTGACTGGATGTCATTATAGCTATTGATAGAGAGATAGAAAGAAGTAAGACTGAACGGCAGAGAGCTTTATTTTAAGATGAGACTATCGAACGTGTTTAATGTTAAGAGAAAAGATATAGTTCAAGGAAAAGACTGAACATAAACTAAACCTAGAAAAGAAGGAGGGTGGGTTGACAGTTCCTAAGAGGACTAGAGAGGCTGGAATCCATGGCACAGAAGGACTCAGAGTTGGGAGATCCTTAATTTCATGGGAATATTAGGAAAATCTTTTTCTGCCTTAGCCTACCACCTTCTCTATTTGGGGACCAATCTTTGATTTCCAAGTGCCTCGTTAATCGTGGGAGATCCTGTAGAGCCAGGAAGTCTTCCTACAAATTAAATCCTCCAAGCACAGAAACAGCGGTCATTCTGTTCATAATAAATCTACTGAGTGTTGGGTACTTTGGTAAGTGCCGGGCAAGCTTAAAAGTTGTGTCCTCTGTCACACATTGATAACCCCGTGAAGGAGCACAAAGGTTGGAAGAGGAAGTGAGGAATGTGTACAAATAACCATTGTATGAGAGCGAAATTGTTAAGTTCTGTGTGACACATTTGGTCACAGCCCTAGAAGGAAGACAAACAAGAACTAATCTAGAGTAAAGGAGACCAGAAATGCAATAACTAAGGGCAGGGCATGGTCCTGGACTGGAAAAATAGCTATGGAGGACATCATCGCAACAACTGGTGATGCTGGAATAAAGACTTTGGGTTAGATAGTAGTATAGCATCAGTGTGGAACGTTCTGACTTGGATAATTGCGCTATGGTTATATATAAGAAAATGTCCTTGTTCATAGGAAATACATGCAGAAGTATTTAAGGGACAGGAGGCAGCATGTCTCCAACTTCTTTTCAAATGGTTCATAAAGAGTGTGTGTGGAGGGAGAGAAAATAAGGCAAAGTATAAATGACTGGTAAATCTGAGAAATGGTACACAGACTTGTTTGTTATTCTTACAGCTTTTCTGTACGTCTGAGATTGTATCAAAATAAAACAGACACAAAATTACTGTAAGTACCAAGTGAAAGAAGTCTAATTTTCAAGTTGCAGGCTTAATAGAAATAGTGCGGTTTTGCTGGGTGACATTTGGGTTCTCTGAGAAGAAAATTGGAGGGAGAAGCATCAGCGAAATTGTGGAGGCTGGAAATCTCTGGGATGAATTTGGAGAATGGAGAGTATTTTAATGGATGTAGAGAAAACAGAGGTGAAAAGAAATCATCGTTTTCAGAGCAAGAAGGTCTCGGGATGCCAGGGTCATGGTGGAAGACCTCTTGCAGGCCAGCAGCACGTGAAGAGCACAGTGGAGGCGGGATGGAAGAGGGCTGGGCAGGTTGGGGCAGGGCAACAGCTCAGATGCGATAATGAAGACCCAGGGAAAGCGAGCTGTGGGCAGAGGGGGAGGGGCACACGTATGGCTGATGTTAGGAGTTTAACGGGCAGTTTAACAGGAAGCAGAGAGACTGCATCTCCAAGGCAGGAAGAAATTCCACCCCAGCGTCTGTCATTCTGTCCCCCTTTTCATCAACTCTATTTTTCTTCATTAATCTACCTGAAGTTTTGAACACTTTGCTTCCCTGATGGCTCAGACAGTAAAGAATCTGCCTGCAATGCAGGAGACCTGGGTTCAATCCCTGGATCAGGAAGATTCCCTGGAGAAGGGAACAGCACCACACTTCAGTACTCTTGCCTGGAGAATTCCATGGACAGAGGAGTCTGGCGAGCTACAGTCCATGGGGTTGCAAAGAGTTAGACACAACTGAGCAACTAACACTTATTAGAGTCTTGAAAGAATTTGTTTCAGCAAGGCTGATTGTCTCTATTACATGTATACTTAATTAATATCTTTCTTTTAAGTTTATTGAAGTTACAAATTTATATGAATCTATCAATGGCTCCTAATATATGCAGTATATAAATGAAAAATTAAAATTTGCAGTGAGTTCTAACAATTGGAGTAATGACCACATCCCCCAGTCTCCTCTGCAGAAATGTACAGCCGTGGACCCAGTTCTGTCCAAGGAGATGCTAGTTGATTGGGTAGGACCTCAGGAAGTCTCCTTGAAAGAGAGTTGATGTGCCTTTCTTTCTTCTTTTCTTCTTCTTGCTGTCTGGAGTGCAGACATGGGTGATAGCAACTGGGACAATGAAGTGATCATCTATGGATAATGGGTTTTTGTCAAGGGTGCCAAGACCATTCAGTGGAGAAAAGAATAGCCTTTCAACAGATGATGCTGGAACAACTGAATGGTTACCTGCAAAAGTATAACCTAACTTTGGATCCCTATTTCATATCATATACAAAATTAACTCAAAATGAATCAAAGACCTAAACGTGAGAGCTAGGCTATACATTTCTCAGAAGAAACACAGGTGTAAGTCTTAGTGCCCTGGCACATAGGTGACCTGACATGGATGAACCTGTAAAACTTTATGCTAAGTGACAGAAGCCAGATACAAAAGCCACATTTTGTAAGATTCCAAATATATGAAATGTTCAGAACAGGCACATCTGTAGAGGCAGAAAGTAAATTAGTGGCTTCCAGGGCATGGGAGGATGAGGGAATTGGGAGGTACATGGTTTCTTTAGAGGATGAGGGCAATATTCCGGAATTGGCCAATGGTGATGGTTGCACAGCATTTTGAATGCACTAAAAGCTGCTGAATTGCAGACTTGAACATCGTTATGATGGTGAGCTTATCTCAAACAAACTAAAAATATATTTGGAGGATCATTGACCCTGTTGACCCCACTCCACGAGTCCTGGTCATATTCTTTCTTGTAAGAGAAATGAGTGTGCAGCCTTGGGGCAGGGTCCTAGTTCCACCTCAATGGATACACATAACAATGTCTTTAAGTTCTTCAAGATGTCAGTATTCTTCATACAAGAGAAAGACCACTTGAGACAATATTCAAGGAACCAGAGAAGCTCATCAAAGTTACCTGGGACCAGATTAGAGGTAGCTCAGCTAGTAAAGAATATGCCTGCAGTACAGAAGACCCAGGTTTGATTCCTGGGTCAGGAAGATCCTCTGGAGAAGGGATAGGTTACCCACTCCAATATTCATGGGCTTCCCTGGTAACTCAGATGGTAAAGAACCCACCTGCAATGCGGGAGACCTGGGTTCCATTCCTGGGTTGGGAAGATCCCTTGGAGAAGGGCATGCAACTCTCTCCAGTATTCTGACCTGGAGCATCCCCATGGGCAAAGGAGCCTGGTGGGTGATAGCCCAGTGGTTGCAATGAGTCAGACACAAGAAAGTTTGCAAAGAGTCAACTAAGTCTGTAATACAGAGCAACTAAGTACATACACACAGGCCCTGCACACACACTAATCTTTTCAGCAATCCCACCCCTGCACCATTGCTATAAAGCTCCTCATCAGATCCTCCTGGGTTGGGACACATCATTTTTAAAGAGCAGGATCCCTCTGTGTCCCCCATTGCCTGGCAAACCTATAAGGCTATTCTTTTCTACTTCACCCAAAACTACCCAAAACTCTGCCTCTGAGATTTGATTAGGCCCTGCACTTGTGCACAGAAGTCAAGCTTTTAGCATCAAAGCCAAGACACAACCAAGCTAAAGAACAGAAAGAAGGATTCATTACCTGTAGCAAGGAAGGAGAACGCCAAGATCTTTCCCAAAGCAGTGTCTCTCTGAACAGCAAAATTGGGAAAGTTTTAAGCTAAGGGTATGTGCATATCCATAAATTGTCTTAGGTGGTTGACAAAGCTTCAGTTAACGGAAGTCACGAGCATCACAAAAGGTCAGCATCTTCATCCACAGGGTTCCAGTTGACCTGGTGGCTGAGCACTTCAGGTTACTCTTCATTATTGGAACAGAACTGGGAAACTTTACAACAGACCTATTGTCTTTGCTATTGTTGTTTCTCCTGCTTGATGACAAATGTATTTTTCTACATTCTTGTCTTCCCTGAAGATCACTAATCACCGAGACCTGTTCAAGGACAAGCGTTATCGCCATGCTTAGACCCCAAATGGCTTGGGTCAATAATGGCTATATCAAGAAAGCCACACTTGGTTCCCTTTCTCCACAGATCCTCTACCATCTCTGCTTACACACACATCTTTTTTATTTTCAGAGATCTTGCTAAAGTGATCTGTTAACTGAAGAACTCACGGAAATTAACATATGCTGTGATTAGTCCTAGAGTTCAGCTTCTCTGTCTGTAAGTGAGTCAGTTAAATCATGGCGCTGGTCCATGACAGCTTTTGCTGATTTGTGTCAAAATGCGGAAGGGATGTGAGGAAATGCCATTCAACTTTTTAAAAGCTACCTATGTTCTATGTCTAAATCCTGAGATGATTCCAACAATTTCTGGTAGCCACCTCTTCCTTTTACAAGTCAGACTAATAGAATATTATTTTATTCTTGTTTCTTTGGTTCTTTTTTTTTTTTTTTTTGCTTTTGAGTATCTTGCTGGCTACACTATGCCAGTCTTTGTAGTTCTGAATTTTATTTTCCTGTTTTGTGATGTACAATCAACTGGAACTGATGGACCAGCAGATTTCTTGCTCAAGTCCACTGTTCTTATTTTCAAAATGTCTGAGTGTATCTATTTTAGCAAGAGAAGCATTTTTACCATGGCCTTAGCTTCTGTCTTTCTCTTGTCCCCCAAACCTCAGCGCCCACTCTTCCTCCCACTCACTGCTCCTCCAAGGCGCCAGATGAGCTAATCCCTGCCTGGAAAACCCCTCCCATTTCAGGTCAGGCTCCTCCCTTCCCTCTAAGTTCAGGAACTTGCCTATTTCACAAACCTTTCCTGAATCGCTCCACTCTGTTCCAGTTGCCGTAATCTAAGTGATTACAGTCTGATAGCATGAATGCAGAGAAATAATTCAAATGCATGTTAGAAAGTCTAGACTGTTGAATATGTGTTTTTATTTTTCTCATCAGAAAAACCTCTCCTACTTAATACTCGTAACTACCTTCCCAAGGTTAATACATCAGAGCATTTAGGACTGGAATGTTCCTTGGAAGAAAAGTTATGACAAAACTAGACAGCATATTAAAAAGCAGAGACATCACTTAGCTCTCAAAGGTCATCTAGTCAAAGCTACAGATGTGAGAGTTGGACCATAAAGAATGCTGAGTGCCTTGAAAGAATTGGTACTTTTCAACTGGAGCTGGAGAAGACTCTTGAGAGTCCCTTGGATTGCAAGTAGTTCAAACCAGTCAATTGTAAAGGAAATCAGTCCTGAATATTGACTGGAAGAATTGATGCCAAAGCTGAAGCTCCAATATTTTGGCCACCTGATGCAAAGACCTGACTCATTGGAAAAGACCCTGATGCTGGGAAAGATTGTTGGCAGGAGGAGAAGGGGACGACAGAGGATGAGACGGTTGGATGGCATCACTGACTCAATGGACACGAGTTTGAGCAAACTCCGGGAGATGGGGAAGGATGGGAGGCCTGGTGTGTCCCTAGGGTCACAAAGAGTCAGACATGACTTAGTGACTAAACAACAACAGGACTTGGAGAAGTAAGGGGCTTGCTCAAGGTGACAGAACTGGTTCCAGGAAGAACAGCCTCCTGCTTCTTCCTACCAGGGTTGCTGACATTGGCCAATGCACTGTCCACACACATTCCTGGGAGAACCTCCACTGGCTTTAATACCAACTTAGTCCTTCTTGCTGACTTCAGAATCTAGCCAGGAGATGCTTAGCACTCAGATAAGAGTACTCTTAGAGACTGGCTACCAAGTATAGCAATTTCTTAGAAGTCATTCCACCCAGAATTAATCAACTCTCTCTGAGCCAGCCATTTCTAAGGCAGATTCTTGGCTGGAACCTTGAAATCACCATTCTCCCAATGTCATGGCTGCTAATGGCCTGCCTTATAGACAGAATAGAACTTTGCCAACTAGTAACTTCAGAAATGACATTAATCCATTTGAGCACAGTTACTTTAAACCACAGTGCACATAATTCTCACTGTAAACATCTTATTCTTTAATACACTCTGACTTCCCCACCAAACATGGATTTTATCAGTTAGTTCAGTTTAAGGTAAAGTGCAACTTTATTTAGACTGTAAAATACTGATGCCCTAAAAAATGGCTTTTAGAGATTATTATTAGTTTTTTTTTTTTTTTGGTGGTGGTTGTCAAACTTTTTTTTTCCCCAATAGATATCAGCTTTAATGCTGAATTTAGTAACTCTTTCAAAGGGGAACCCTCAAATATGCCCGAGAGAACCGGTCTCAGCAGGGTGAGAGGGGCCCAGCAGGGTGAGTGGGTCTCAGTAGGGTGAGCGGGTCTCAGCAGGGTGAGTGGGTCTCAGCAGGGTGAGTGGTTCTCAGCAGGGTGGGTGGATCTCAGCAGGGTGATTGGGTCTCAGCAGGGTGGGTGGGTCTCAGCAGGGTGAGTGGGGCCCATCTGTCCTCACCTACTGTTGGAAGGGTGTGGTCAGCAGCTGGTCAGATGCTGGGAACTCAGCTACCATCCCCACAGCACAGGGAAGCTAGGAACCCAGCCAGGAGGTTGCTCGTGACCCTTTTTCCCCCAGTCACAAGTCCAGACTCTGCGTTTCCACCAGCCCTGTTCATCAGGTGCTCCACCCCCACTAGAGAGCTTGCTGAGTCAAACTTTTAAGTTAAATCCTTGTGTGAGTGCTTAGTCGCTTCAGTCGTGTCCAACCCTATGGACTGTAGCTCACCAGGCTGCTCTGTCCATGGGATTCTCCAGGCAAGAATACTGGAGTGGGTTGCCATGCCCTCCTCCAGAGAATCTTCCCAACCTGGGGATCGAACTCTCCTGTGCCTGGGTCTCCTGCATTGCAGTCAGAGTCTTTACGCACTGAGCCACCTGGGAAGCCCAGCTAAATCCTTAGGAGCCCAGAAGACACGGGGGCTACTCAGCTGGCCAACATTTAGTCACCTTGTGCCTTGACGGGTAGAGAAAACACAAAGGAAGCCTCCTCCCCTCTTCCCTAGGGCGCAATATTGCTCACCCCACCCACGTGATGGGAAAGCTTTATTGGATGACTTTGCAAATACCGAAATTAGGAGGAGGATTTTGCCTGAGCACTCACATTCCCTGAAGAGCCCCAGGATGGTGTGAAGGAGTGGCCAGGAGATGAGGCCCTTGTGATGTCCAAAAACAATGGAACAAAGCCGCTCCTCCTCTGCACCCACCAGCTGGGCTCTATCCATGAACAGTGTGGCCTGACCCCTAGGGAGCTGCCATCTGGTAGGAACAGCAGGAAACCCCAAGCCCTCTTCCCAGCCTGAGATCAGATGCTGAGACGTGTGATAGGTTTCTGGCACTAAGAGCTGCAGGGACTTGACAAACACGAGGTGCCAGGCACCTGGCTGGTTGTTCCGAGGGCAGGCGATAAGTGGGGCCGTGGCAGCTGGGGAAGGCTTCACTCACACCGCAGGCAGAAGCCGCTCTTCCAAAGGTGGCTTTTCCACAGGGGAGAGAACACAGGCGGGGAAGAGTCTGCTGCGTTTGGGGGAGCTGGGAGGAACTGGGCCGGCAGGATGAGCTACAGGAGGAGGTGGGGGCCCTGGATCCCCAGTGGAGAGGGTGTACTCTGGGCACACTCCTGGTCATCTGTTTCCTTCGTGGGACACACCCTGGCTCTCCTCTGCCTGGCTGGCACCTGCCTGATCTCCGAGACTAGGGTCACTCCCCTGGGAAGCCCTTACCAACCCCCTTGACCTCCACTGTGTCTGAACTGCCTGTCCCATGTCACTAGAGCCCTCAGCTCAGGGGGTAACAAGGACTGGCTTTCTGGTCAACCTCCCCCGTGCACAGCCAGCAGAGCCAGGCTGCGCCCCAGTGTCCAGCAGAGAGTCAGCTTTCAAGTCCGCAGAACGTGGAGCTGGGTGAGGAGGGAAGGGTGCGGGCAGTCTGGCAGCTGGGGGGATGGGGGTTCACTCGACCCCTGATGGGGACCCACAGGATTGAAAGGGAGTTTCTTGGCTGGCACGGCTACTGGAGAACATGACATCGTCTCCCCACTTACGCGACTGCAGGCAGGCTCAGCTGAACCCCTCCGGGGCTCGAGGGCTACCAGAGATGCCAGATACCACGTGAAGAAACTAACACTCAGCCTCTCAGCCACAATTAAACAATTAAATTTCAATTACTTAATATATTATTATATATAATAAAATTAATGAATTTAATAAACTTAAAATTATTTAGTAGATTATTTAATAAATTAAAATTTTTTAATAAATTTAATAAATTAAATGGTTTTATGTATTAAAATGTTTAAAGAACAGTACGTGTCAAGTGATAAATGCAAAATATTTTAAGCTGAAATGGTACATAGTACATTATTACTTTAGTTTCTGGGCACTTAAACTTGTGCTATAAGCAAACAAGGGGAAAAGCCTACCTAAATGAAGTACAGTAAATGTGTATTTTAAAAAAAAAACCCTCATTTCCTATCTCAAGTGACATCACCTAATATTTTATTCTTTAAGGAACCATAGTACTGTTTTTTTTCTTAAGTTATTTGATATGTTTTTCACTGCTGTCTGAAGATTTTGTAATTGAGTAGCAGTGAATATACACAGACAGTGAAGAGGAACTAAAAAGCCTCTTGATGAAAGTGAAAGAGGAGAGTGACAAAGTTGGCTTAAAGCTCAAAATTCAGAAAACGAAGATCATGGCATCTGGTCCCATCACTTCATGGGAAATAGATGTGGATACAGTGGAAACAGTGTCAGACTTTATTTTGGGGGGCTCCAAAATCACTGCAGATGGTGATTGCAGCCATGAAATTAAAAGACGCTTACTCCTTGGAAGAAAAGTTATGACCAACCTAGATAGCATATTCAAAAGCAGAGACATTACTTAGCCAACAAAAGTCCGTCTAGTCCAGGCTATGGTTTTTCCAGTGGTCATGTATGGATGTGAGAGTTGGACTGTGAAGAAAGCTGAGTGCCAAAGAATTGATGCTTTTGAACTGTGGTGTTGGAGAAGACTCTTGAGAGTCCTTTGGACTGCAAGGAGATCTAACCAGTCCATCCTAAAGGAGATTGGTTCTGGGTGTTCTTTGGAAGGAATGATGCTAAAGCTGAAACTCCAGTACTCATGTGAAGAGTTGACTCATTGGAAAAGACTCTGATACTGGGAGGGATTGGGGGCAGGAGGAAAAGGGGATGACAGAGGATAAGATGGCTGCATGGCATCACCGACTTGATGGACGTGAGTCTGAGTGAACTCCGGGAGATGGTGATGGACAGGGAGGCCTGGCGTGCTGCGATTCATGGGGTCGCAAAGAGTCGGACACGACTGAGCGACTGAACTGAACTGAACTGAATATACACAATGTTTTAACTGCAGACTGTGAACGGCTGATTGTGTAAAACTGCTTAATAAAATTTGTTTTTGAAATACAAAAAAAAAAAACACGTCAGATATAATTAAACCTTTACCTTTGACCCAGTAATCCCACCCTTGGGAATCTGTCCCATAGAAATAAAAGTAAAACCCAGTGTATATGCAAGGATGTTTACTGCAGCTTTGTTTGTGACAGCAGAATATCAGAGAAGGAAATGGCCACCCACTCCAGCATTCTTGCCTGGAAAATCCCATGGACAGAAGAGCCTGGCCGGCTACAGTCCATGGGGTCACAAAGAGCTGGACACAACTGAGCAACTGAGCATATACCCTGAGAAAACCATAATTTGAAAAGACACATGGACCCTGATGTTCACTGCAGCACTGTTTACAACTGCCAGAACGCGGCCATCCACAGATGAGTGGATAAAGAAGATAGAGTACAAATGTACAGTGGACTATCACTTAGCCCTAAAGAGGGATGAAATTGAGTCAACTGAACTGAGGTGGATGAACCTAGAAACTGTAACATGGAGTGAAGTAAGTTACAAAGAGAAAAACACTGTATGTTAACACATATATATGGAATCTAGATGCATATACATGGAATCTAGAAAAATGGTATGGACTAATCTATTTGTAAGGCAGGAATAGAGACACAGACATGGAAAACAGACTTGTGACACATCGGGGGACAGAGAGAGTGGGATGAGTTGAGAGAGTGGCACTGACAGGTACACACGGCCACGTGTGAAACAGAAGCTCGTGGGAAGCTGCTGTACAGCCCCAGGGGCCAGCCTGGTGCTCGGTGACAGCGCAGAGGGGTGGAATGGTGGGGAGAGGTGAGGAGGCTCCAAAGGGAGGGGATAGATGTACACGCATGGCTGATTCACGTTGTACGGCAGACGTCAACATCACATTATATTAAAAATTAAATTATTAAAATTAAAAATAAATAAATGTTTTTGCTCTATGGCTCAGGAAACTCAAACAGGGACTCCAATTAAAAATAAATAAATGTATTTGCTGTATGGCTCAGAGAACTCATACAGGGGCTCTGTATCAACCTAGAGGAGTGGAATGGGGCGGGAGATGGGAGGAGGGTTCAAACGGGAGGGGATATATGTATACCTACGGCTGATTCATGTTGAGCTTTGACAGAAAACAAAAAAATTCTGTAAAGCAATTATCCTTCAACAAAAAAATAAAAGAATCAAAAATAAATAAATAAAGGTAAATTTTAAAAAATTGAAACAAACAGACGCCAGCGAGAGGCCCGTGGGCTGATATAACACACGCATGGTGCAAGGCAGAATGCCTACCTCCACGAAGAGACGTGGAGTGATTTGCTGGGGGGTCCTGCGCGTGAGGGTGGCAGAGGTGGTCCTCCCTTCCCTCGCCCATTCTCTTCCTTTCCAGAACAACTTCGTGTGCAGGGCAGGCAGCCATACCCAGGCTGCCGGGGCTGGTCAAGATGAGGGGGGTCCTTGCTGGCCAAGTCAGATTCCGAGCAGAGTGTGGATGGTGAGGCGTAAGAGGAAGCCTAGGGGAGGCACAGGGCCTGGGGGAGTGAGAAGGGGTCACTTACGGGGGCTGCCCGACAAGGGGTGTTGGAGGCCCTGTGGAAAGGAGGATCTGTCGAGGGGCCCTGGCTTGGGGCTCAGAGCCCCAGAGGGTGAGCCAAGAAGTCCTGGAGGACTGAAGGGAGCTCTGCCCTGGGATCAGCCCAGGCGGCTCACTGTCAGAGACGGGAGGTTCTGATAAGGACGATTCAAACTTGAGTAAAACCTGTGGTGTTAAATGGAAGTGGGGGGTATGGGTGCGAATTCACGGTTTTCAGTAAACCTAAGAAGTATAATTCAGGTGTGTGATGCATAGATGCATGTGTACACGTGTGTGAATGTGTGTGTGTGTGTGTGTGTGTGTTCAGTCATTCAGTTGTATTCCACTCTTTGCAACCCCACGGCCTGTAACCCACCAGGCTCCTCTCTCCATGGAATTTTCCAGGCAAGAATACTGGAGTGGATTGCCATTTCCTACTCCAGGGGATCTTCCTGACCCAGGGAAGTGTCTCTTGCATCTCTGCATTGGTACGTGGATTCTTTACCACCGCACCACCTACACAGGTGTATATAAATATATGTGTGTACCTGTGTGAGTACATAGACAGATATATGTGTATGTCTATATGGACTTCTCTGGTGCTTCAGGTGATACAGAATATGCCTGCAATGCTGGAGATCTGGGTTCGATCCCTGGGTTGGGAAGATCTCCTGCAGAAGGGAGTGACTACCCACTCCAGTGCTCTTGCCTGGAGAATTCCATGCATAGAGGAGCCTGGTGGGCTATAGTCCATGCTATCCAAAGAGTTGGATACAACTGAGTGACTAACACATTCACTTTTCATATATCTAAATAATCTCTAACTCTATTAATCGGGAGCTGTGTCCCCCATAGTGATAAGTCCCTTCACTTCTCGGGGTCCAATTTAGAAGGCCAAGATTAAGGCTTGGGCAGGGTCAGTTTCACTCTGATGGAACTGTGCTGTTGGAGAAGACTCTTGAGAGTTCCTTGGACTAGAAAGAGATAAAACCAGTCAATCGTAAAGGGAATCAGTCCTGAATAGTCATTGGAAGGACTGATGCTTGAAGCTGAAGCTCCAATACTTCAGCCACCTGATGCGAAGAGCTGACTCATTGGAAAAGACCCTGATGTTGGGAAAGATTGAAGGCAGGAGGAGAAGGGGATGACAGAGAATAAGATGGTTGGATGGTATCACTGACTCGACGGACATGAGTTTGAGCAAGCTCTGGGAGTTGGTGAAGGACAGGGAGGCCTGGCGTGCTGCAGTCCATGGGGTTGCAGAGAGTCAGACACGACTGAGCAACTGAACTGACCTTCTCCGTGGGCCCTCCCTCGGTGGTCTTCCCTCAGTGCACACACGTGCGTATCCCTGGAGCCTCTTTGCCCAAATTTCCTCTTCTCTGCTCACACTGGGTCAGGGACCACCCAAACAGCCTCATTTTAGCTTAATTCCTTCCCTACAGGCTCCATCTCTAAACACAGTCACATTCTGAGGGACTAAGGGTTAGGAACTGGGAGGGACATGATCCAGCCTGTATAAGTGTGAATATAGGTGTGTACCCATATGTATGTGTATGTATATGTATGCGTATATGTTTGTGGATGTAAGTGTAAAAGCCTTGACTGATCATCCCGTGTCGTTCCAATTGTAGCAAACATCCACTGTGACTTGTTCTGCCCTTCTTGTTGAAGGACTTTTGGTGACTTTTGCTCTTTAAAAAAATATTTTTATAGGATTGTGTTTCCTGGGTTCTCTTAACTCCCAAAGCAACAGCAATTCTGTTGCTTCATTTTAGGTTAACCCAGTTTGGGGAAATGACGTGGGTTCGGGTAATCCTCTCTGATAACAGGATGTTGATGAAACATTATATACAGTCCTCTTCCACTAGGGGTCAAATGATCAGAGATCAAACTGGCTTCTCATGACAGCTCCACCTCTCAGAAAGTGTCTACAGTTGCTCCTATGGTTTATCTTATATGGCTCTGTGGCCTTGTCAAGGCATTTCGTTCCCCTCTCCCCAGCTTAATTTTCTTTCCCCTACGCTTTTTGGTTTCAGCTAATTCAGTCTGTGCATTTGGAATTGTCTTCTCCCATAAAAGAAAGTCCCAGATACCCATATTGAATGGACAGTCCAACACGACCTCAAGAAAGGAAAGACACACCAGCTTCAACGCCTGATTTTAGAAAAAGAAGAGTGTGTGTTTTCTTTGGAACACGCTTTGCACATTTCCTGCTGCGGCTTCTCAATTCCTGTGTGGTCAGGCCCACAGAGATGTGGGAAGCGTTTTGCTTGCTCTGGAAGCTGCCAAACCATGAAGTGGCCCTGCATGGCCTGCTAGATGGAGCAAGCTGTACCAGTTACGTGTTGTCATTGTTGTTATTTAGTGACTAAGTCGTGTCTGACTCTTTGCCACCCCCAAGGACTGTAGCCCACCAGGCTCCTCTGTCCATGGGATTTCCCAGGCAAGAATACTGCAGTGGGCTGCCATTTCCTTCTCCAGGGGATCTTCCTGACCCAGGGACCAAACTCATGTCTCATGTCTCTTGCCTTGGCAGGCAAGTTCTTTATCATCAGCACCACCTGGGAAGCCCCAGTTACATGCGTACATCAGTCCTCAAATCAAACACTGAGGTAACAAGACAGCAGGGATGATGGATTCTGAGAGTTTAGCCTCTGTTGGGGGTGCAGCGCACACTGCCCTGGGCTGGTCCCACTCCACTGGTCACTGCCGGGGAGAACTCACCTGTCTGCCTTCCCACTGCCTGCCTTCCCATGGACAAGGGCACTCATCTGTCCTCACTGGATGCCAGCTAGGTTCCAGTTCACACAAGAGTGTGCCCCTTAAGTGGTAGAGCCCCGTGTACACGGAAGCTACGAGGCAGCATGGGCATAGCAGAGATGGGAGGTTAGCTGGGAGGTGGGAGACCGGGGTAAGATGTCTCCCTCGAAAGTTCCCTCTGCACATTCCCTCGGATCACCCACTGGGAAAACAGAGGTCCAAGAGCCAACCCCACAGCTGGCTAGTCACAGCTGGACCATTCAGGGGCATGTGGACAGAATTTTCCCAGAATGCTTTATTACTATGTTTCAGGGAGTAAGACATCGGTCTCCCTGGGGATGCTGCTCTCTGGGGTGGGATCAGGGGAGCAGAGCCTACCTCCCCTGGGAGTTTTGGAGCCCACAGATTCTCCCGGGAGTCACCCAGCCCCCAGCCTCTCTTTGGGAGTCTTCCTCCTCATGAGATCCAAACCAGAGGGGCCAGCCACGGGCACTGGCTTCTCCTGGCTTTGATCAGGTAGGTGAGGTCTCTGCAGACACCACCAGGTGGAGTCCACGCCTCAGTCTCCCTCAGAGAGAGGCTCACTCCAGAGCTCTGCCCCCGAGCTGAGTGCCATCTCCCTGCCAAGTGTGATTCTCTCGCTCCAGTACACTCCAGAAAGCAGGGGCAGGGAGCCCTGTCCCACCAGCCCATCAGCGCCGATCCAAGGGTGCAAAGCTACGGTAGCCAGCAGGGCACTGTCTTCACCAGCTCCCAGGGGACAGGGCGGGAGCCATGAATTTCCTCAGTGTCCTTCTCATGCTGGGGAGTTGCTCAGTCAGTCATTCAGACTTTGACTGAGACCTCTCCTCTTCACTCACTCACTCACTCACTCACTCTCCTCTTCCCAGAGCAGCGCTGGGGACTGAGCTATAAATAAGACACCGGCCTTGCCCTCAGGGTATCCACGGTCTAATGAGAGGTGAGCACACAGAAGGCAAGGCCCTGAATACATACTTGATTGCTGTGCGAATATAAGATCACACTTTGCATACCCCTCCCTCTTAGTATGAAATATCGACCTATTCATTAAAAAAAAGTTAGAGGTTACAAAGTGTAGCTATAGAATAATCCATTCCAATGGACCTAAATGAGGAGTTGATCCTTGACCTTGATCCCTTGAGTCCAAGGTTTCTGATCATCCATGAGACAAATTACTGAAACATTAAAACTTGTAGGTAGAAGGGCTGAATATTGATTTTGACAAAAAAATCACACTTCAACTTCATTTTTTTTCTTATGGGAAAGTATTCCCCTCTCCCCCATTCTACAATTGAAGCCAGTGATGGCACAGGAGACCACACATCTGTGTAACTTTATGGGGCATCTATATGTTTGATGCCTATGTATGAAATCCATTACCAGGACACCAGCTCCACCTTGGAGTGCCGAGGGCTTACTCTGCTACCCCAAAAGGAGACTGAAAGGCTCCTGGTAAGAGTCTATGTCTCAGGGTTCCTACTGTCTCTGTCCCCTTTTGGCTATGCCAACAACCGCTTCTTCCAGGAAGTCTCCCTGGGTCATTGTACTTGTGTAACCCATCAGGGCCTTGTGGCATACACACACCTGGTTTACATGTGTTATGAGTGTTCAAAATCATGTGAGTGGCAAGAACAGAGATTCCAGATGTTCTGGAATATCCCATTCTTGGTGTTTTGATATATCCCATTATTTTTTGCCTCTTTATAACTTCATGATATATACAAAGGCTACTATACGCATTATAATATACTCCTCTCAAACTACTCTACGTACTTCATATCCAGCACAGTGCTTGATGCTTGCGAGTGAAAAGAGCAAAGGCTGTCATTGAAGTGAGTCTCTCCCAACCTGCTGTCCACACTTAGATGATGAACGCCTCCCCCCCACCCCCACCCTGAAGCTCAGACCTTCTGCAACCTTCGTAACTCGAAGTCTTGGACATACAACTGACTCACTCTGCATTTGTTGAATAAGTTCATGAGTGTTTTCTGTGAAGGTGAAGATATGGTCCCCATTCCCTTTTATGTGAGCTTTGGAGATGATGCTGCAAAATAAATGGGTTGTCCTCAGCCGTCTTGGGAACTTGGCTGCACTTGGCCTTGGTGTCAGGCTCATTTCTTCCTCACCCAGGAATTGCTCTCAGGGGGCTTTTGAGCCATGACAAGAGCAAAGATGGCAAGAAGAGGGGCAGGATTATTCCAGGCTGGTGGCAAATGATGAGAAAGGTCTGTGTTATCTGTCTCTGATCTCAGGGTTTGCTTTAGCCGCTTTGCAAGGCTGGCTCCTCCAGGAGATTTGGATAAGGGCCCATCCTCCAAGGCAAATAAATGGGATGTGCTTGCAGAGTTCTTTAAAGCATTTTTCAGTGGCTTTAAGCATACATGTTCCCACCAGGGTCCAGCTCCATGGAGCTGCTCTGAGTTCCAGGCACCCACTGCGTCCCCTACACACATGGGCTCTAGAGCAGCAGGTTACCTCTTGGAGGTTCATGGTTTGTTTGTATTGTCCATTTAGACCTCCTGCAATGGGGCCAGTACCAGGGCTTTCCCCACCGCTTGCTGTGTGCTTAGAACCAGCTTCGAAAAACAGCCTGGGGGAGTAGGTGGAACCTTCTTTTCTGCCTCTGTTCTGATACAAAATGCACCATTTTACACAAAAGGGGGCAATGCTGATAGCCTTTATGAGGAAAATTACAGGTAATAAAAGTGTCGCGTTACCAGAATACTGAAACTGATGGTTGCTCCTTATAATATGGTCACTCACGTTTCTTTCCCCTCTCTGCCAGTATCTAACATCGCAACAGCGACAGAGCAGACACTGTTTTATTCTCTGTAAGTGAAAGAATTAGACTGATTATACCTGAAGATTTACTCATCTCTAAGCATTTCCAGAATTTTATAACAAAAGACATCACATAGTGAGGATATTCTAGAAGTCTAGGGTTAGTATTCTCTCCTCTCCAACTCAGCATTTCATAGAGCTTCCTGGTATTCATTAAATAGAATTATAATCAAGAGAATATTACGAGTTTCAAGTGACCCATTGATTCAAAAAAATGCAAAACCCACTGAAAACTACAGGATATATTTAAAGGAGACCAATGGAAAATGCAGAGGTATCAATACCTTTTCTATCAAGCAGCAAAAATCGGTTATAAAGTCCAGTGTTCCCACCCACAATAGCAATAATAACAAAAGGAAACAATGAGGGGAATCTTATTTAAAATACACAGGGAATATATGTCTATCTTACTAAATATTTACATATTTACCAAGTGACATAATAGAGTTGTATAAATTGACAGAGAAAATAGTTCTGATGGATAAGATTAAGGAGATTGAAGTATTATCAAAACAGCAGTTCTTCTCCCAAAGAATTGATATGTTCTATTTGATCTCAAAGAAATTTTTAATGGCTTTTCTTAACTTGAAAAAGTTGGCATAAAGCTTATCTGGAACATGGATTGAATAAAAAAAGAACATTCAGTGAACAGGAATAGTGTGGGTCTTATCTACAGAAGACCCTGTCTATGATTCAGAGTAGCATTATAGAAGTACAAACGGAAAAATAAGCACAAGAGAACTAAGAATCCATCAACAAATCTCAGTACCCATAAAAACCATATATTTTATACATATGGAATCACAAATAAATGGTGATGGGTATTTTTTAAAGTAATAGCACTGGCAAAATTTTTCGACATTTGGGAAAAAATGTTTGGCTTCTTCTCTCACATCCCTAATAAATTTCATAGGAATTAAATAATGATACAGGGGAAATAACCCCATAAAATAACATGTTAAAACTTTATGCACTCTCATAATGCAAGTAAAGGTATAAAAGTAGTGGAAGAAGTAAAAGAAAAAAAAATGTAAATTTTGAACACCTTTGTAAGGTTAAAACTCTTTAAAATAAAAAGACCAAAAATAAGCTGGGAAAGAATTGTTGGCACAAATGTCCAGCTTCTTAAAATGTACTGGCTTAACCTTGGCTCTCCATTCCAAGAGAGAACAGGCTATTTCTGTGTTGGTGTGGGTTGTCCTGTTCTAATTCCTGCTTTGAAGACTCCCATCCATCCATCAGAGACATGAGAGCACCTCGTGTGGAAATTCCACCACTTACTTTCTGAACATCTATGGAAAATATCTAAATATTTCCATGCTTAAGAAACTCATTGTCAGAAGTATATTCTTGGAAGGGCTTTACTTCAGATTTCGATTTTAAAGCTGGAAAAGTGACAGCCCCATTAAGAGAAATCTGTTCATAAAATTCTCAGAAAGGCAAAAACTGGAATTTGAGGGAGTGAACTTCCCCAAATTTCCAGTGGATACTTGATGGGAGCAAAGAGCTTCACTGGGGAGGGATATGACTCCGTTGATCGAGAAGTCCCTGAATGCATGTTAGTGATAGGAAGACAAGTGAGGGCAGGATTCTCTAACTTCATTAGTACCTGGCAGGTATGGTTTACCTAGCAAACAAAATCTATTATTATTCATCTATTCAGCTCCAATATAAAACTAGGATCAATTTTACTTACAGCAAATATTTATTAGATGTGTGCAATATATTAATAAAATCATAGCCACATGCATACATACTTGTTAGGAGGAAATAAATCTAGTTAATTTGCAACCTCTGCTTCTGATCAAGATGGAGTAACAGAAACCACACTTACCCTCCTGCCCAAAACAATTGTAAAAACTCAATGAAAGTATCAGACAGCTGTTTTCAAGGCACTGGACATCAGGTAATGGAGAACAGTACTCCTAAGGGCTTGGGAATAGACAAAGTGAGCTTTGTAATGACCCCAGCTTACTTCCATGAGAGAGTTTCCAAGCCATGGTTCGGAGACTGTGAATCCAGGTGTTATCCAGTGGACCTCCATAGTCAACAGAGCACTATTGAACTAATAGAGCTGAGAGTGTGGGCGAATGGGGTGCCTAGAGTTTGCAGAATTAAAGACCAGGGAGGAAAGTTGCAAGGAGAGAGAGTTCCTTAGATCTATGGAGGGGCTCCCTCAAGAATTCAGCAGAGTACTGCTAGGCACAGGCTTCCCTGATGGCTCAGTGGTATAGAATCCGCCTGCCAAGCAGGAGAGGAGGGTCCGACCCCTGGGTCGGGAAGATCCCCTGGAGAAGGAACCTACTTTAGTACTCTTGCCTGGGAAATCCCATGGACAGAGGAGCCTGGTATGCTGCTGTCCGTGGAGTCCCAAAGAACTGAACACAACTTAGAGACTAAACAACATCAACTGCGGCAGATGCATGTGAGGAACCTGTGAGGCTGGGTGAAGACCTGCCTGAGAGGGTGAGCTACTCACACAGGGCCAGGGAAAGTGACTGTCCCCACAGCAAGACATCATAATGTGTGGGTCATTGGGTAGAGCACTCAAAGGCATGTTTTGTTTGTAATGTGGAATAATTCACCTGAGACTAAATGCAGCTCTGTTTCAACCAAATTCTTAAAAGCAAGACCCAATGCAATCAAACTTTTTCCGAGTAATTTAACTGCATCCCAAAACAAAGCTCAAGAATATTTAGAAGTAGAAAAATATTCAGCACCAAAGTAAAATTCACCAAGCCAGAAAGAAGCAACAAAACAATTATAAGGAGAAAAATCAACCATTCAAAACCAACACAGAACCGATTAAATGTTAGAATTAGCAAATAAGGACATAAAACAGTTATAACTGTACAAAGTATTCTAGAAGTTCAAGAAGCATCATAACTGTATAACTGTGTCCTAGGTGTCCAAATCAGACATTCAGAGATGAAAACTACAAATTTCAGATAAAAATTTTTAACTGCAGAGAAAAAGCTATTTTTAACTATGGAGAGTTTCTATAAAGAAAGCTGAGCACCAAAGAATTGATGCTTTTGAACTGTGATGTTGGAGAAGACTCTTGAGAGTCCCTGGGACTCCAAGGAGATCCAACCAATCACTCCTAAAGGAGATCAGTCCTGAGTATTCATTGGAAGGACTGATGCTGAAGCTGAAACTCCAATACTTTGGCCACCTGATCTGAAGAACTGACTCATTTGAAAAGACCCCGATGCTGGGAAAGACTGAAGGCAGGAGGAGAAGGGGATGACAGAGGATGAGATGGTTGGATGGCATCACTAACTCCATAGACATGAGATTGAGCAAGCTCCGGGAGTTGGTGATGGACTGGGAAGCCTGGAGTGCTGCAGTCCAAGGGGTCACAAAGAGTTGGATACGACTGAGTGACTGGACTGAACTGAACTATAGATAAAAATACACTGGATGTGATTAACAACAAGTAAGACATTGCAGAATAAAAGATAGTGACTTTGAAAATAGAGCAATAAAAACTATCCAAAATAAAATATATTTAAAAAAAAAGAAAAAGATGACAAAATCATCAGCAAACTTTTGGACAACTTCAAATGACTTAATATATTTGTATTTAGAGTCCCTGAAGAAAAACATAGAGGGATACATCAGGAAAACTATTTAAAGAAATAGTGGAGGCTCGCCTGGTGGCTCAGTGGTGAAGAATCCACCTGCCAATGCAGGGGACACAGGTTCGATCCCTAGTCTGGAAAGATCCCACGTGCTGCAGAGCAGCTAAGCTCTTGTGCCACAAGCACCGGAGCCCACGTGCCCTAGAGCCTGTGGTCTTCAGCAAGAAAAGCTACAGTGACAAGCCCACGCACCGCTACTGGAGAGTGTCCCCTGCTCACTGCAGCTGGAGAAAAGCCACGCAGCCACGAAGACTCAGCACAGCCAGCAATAAACTTAAAAAATTTTGTAAAAAAGAAATAATGAAAAATTTCCAAATTTGGTGAAGAATACAAACTCATGGGGGTGGCAGAGGATGAAACGGTTAGAGAGCATCGCTGACTCAATGGACATGAGTCTGAGCAAACTCCAGGAGCTTGTGAAGGACAGGGAAGCCTGGCGTGCTGCCGTCCATGCGGTTGCAAAGAGACAGACATGACTTAGCAACTGAATAACAGCAACAACATAAACCCATATATCCAAAATGTTTATCTAACCCTAAGCTCAAAAGGATCACATCAAATTCAGTTCAGTTCAGTCACACTTGGTCATTAAATTTCACGAGCCACTGACTAAGAAAAAAATCAGAAAAACAGCTGAGGAAAAAAAGACATATATAGAGAGGAACAAAGATAAGGATAATAACAGATTTCGCACTAAATAGCAAAACAAAATTTTCAGCTAATAAGTCAATAAAAGGGACTTGATGGAATAATAACAAACAATTAATGGAAAAGAAGGGTGAACAGAGGGAAAATGGAACAAAAAGCCAATGGGATAAACAGCAAGATGCTAGATAACTATAGTCATATAAATTATCACATTAAATGTAAATTATCTAAAAAGTGAAAGTGATAGTTGCTTAGTCGTGTCCAACTCTTTGCGACCCCATGGACTGTATGTAAGATGATGTTGTGAAAGTGCTGCACTCAATATGCGAGCAAATTTGGAAAACTCAGCAGTAGCCACAGAACTGCTGCTGCTGCTGCTGCTGCTGCTAAGTCGCTTCAGTCGTGTCCGACTCTGTGCGACCCCATAGACGGCAGCCCACCAGGCTCCCCCCGTTCCTGGGATTCTCCAGGCAAGAACACTGGAGTGGGTTGCCATTTCCTTCTCCAATGCATGAAAGTGAAAAGTGAAAGTGAAGTTGCTCAGTCGTGTCCAACTCTTAGCGACTCCATGGACTGCAGCCCACCAGGCTCCTCCATCCGTGGGATTCTCCAGGCAAGAGCACTGGAGTGGGGTGCCATTGCCTTCTCCAGCCACAAAACTAGAAAAGGTCAATGTTCGTTCCAATCCCAAAGAATGTTCAAACTACCACACAATTGCACTCATTTCACATGCTAGCAAAGTAATGCTCAAAGTCTTTCAAACTAGGCTTCAACAATACATGAACCTAGAACTTCCAGATGTACAAGTTGGATTTAGAAAAAGCAGAGGAACTAGAGATCAAATTGCCAACATACACTGAATCATAGAAAAGGCAAGAGAATTAAAACAAACAAAAAAAAAACATTTACTTCTGCTTCATTGACTACACTAAAGCCTTTGAGTGTGTGGATCACAACAAACTTGAAAATTCTTAAAGAGATGGGAATACCAGACCACCTGACCTGCCTCCTGAGAAAACTGAGTGCAGGTCAGGAAGCAACAGTTAGAACTGGACATGGAACAACAGTCTGGTTCCAAATTAGGAAAGGAGTACGTCAAGGCAGTACACTGTCACCCTGCTTACTTAATTCATATGTAGAGTACATCATGTGAAATGCCAGGCTGGGTGAAGCACAAGCTAGAGTCAAGATTGTCTGGAGAAATATCAGCAACCTCAGATATGCAGATGATACCACACTAAAGGCAGAAAGTGAAAAGGAACTAAAGAGCCTCTTGATGAAGGTGAAAGAGGACAGCGAAAAAGTTGGCTTAAAACTCAACATTCAAAAACTAAGATCATGGCATCCAGTCCCATCACTGTTTCCATGGGGAAACAGTGGAAATGGCGACAGATTTCATTTTCTTGGGCTCCAAAATCACTTTAGATGTTAAATGCCCCCATGAAATTAAAAGATGCTTACTCCTTGGAAGAAAGGCCATGACAAACCTAGACAGCATATTAAAAAGCAGAGACATCACTTTGCCAGCAAAGATCTGTATCGTCAAAGCTATAGGTTTTCCAGTAGTCATATACGGACGTGAGAGTTGGACCATAAAGAAGGCTAAGAACTGAAGAATTGATGCTTTTCAACTGTGGAGAAGACTCACGAGAGTCCCTTGGACAGCAAAGAGATCAATCAATCCTAAGGGAAATCAACTCTGAATATTCATTGGAAAGACAGATGCTGAAGCTCCAATACTTTGGCCACCTGATGCAACTCATTGGAAAAGACCCTGATGCTGGGAAAGATGGAGGGCAAGAGGAGAAGGAAAGGACAGGAGATGAGATGGTTGGATGGCATCACTGACTCAATGGACATGAGCTAGAGCAAACTCAGGGAGATAGTGAAGGACCGGGAACCCTGGCGTGCTGCAGTCCATGGGATCACAAAGAGTCAGACACAACTTAGTGACTAAGCAACAATAAAGAAATCTAAGGGAAAAAATTGCTAGAGAAAAAATTTGAAAACAAGCATCTTTTTTCTGATTAATAACAGGGAGAGTCTGGCCTTAGCTGCAGCTAAAATGGATCCAGTTTGGGCAAAAACATTGCTTTCCAGGGAATATACTTGGAGGAGATCTGCATTTGTATAATTTCATGTTAGTGCATTCACGGCTTCTGCTGCCCATGTGAAACTGATAAGCAGAGCAATAGGGAAGAATAAGCTGGACCATCTCTGGTCCTCACAAGAGTAGCTAAGAGAGGCAGCGTCAGGGTGAGCGAGCAGCCTTCGAGGGAGAAGCTGTCTAAGCAGCAGAGAGCTTGGTCAGGGGCTACAGAGCTGCTGATCTCCATGTAGGCAGAGCTGGAGGGGGCTCTCTGTAAGGTGTGGAAGGGAAAGAGGTACGGGCGCAAACTGTGCCAGTCAAGAGTGCGAAAGAGATGAAGAGCTTTGCTGTCCGCCTGCCCCTCCCCCAGCTCCCAAGCTACTTGTTGCTGTTGTTGTTTAGTTGCCAAGTCCTTTCCGACTCTTTGCGACCCCAGGGACCGCCAGGCTCCTCTGTCCATGGGATTTCCCAGGCAAGAATTCTGGAGTGGGTTACCATTTCCTTCTCCAGGGGATCTTCTGATCCTGGGATGGAATCCGGGTCTCCTGCATTGGCAGGCGGATTCTTCACCACTCAGCCACCAAGGAAGCCCATGAGCTACTTACCCGAACTTATCAAACTGTCAGGGGATGAAGGGACTCCAGATCTTGAGACCTGCCTTGGCCAGTGCTCTTCTGGCTATGATGTACTGCCACATCCGACGCTGTGCTGTGTTTGAATAGGGACGAGGAAAGGGTCCTTGCCCACCTGGACTTAATTACAGCGTGGCTGAGTTCACAACACAGATGTGTTAACAGTAATTCAGGGGAAAGAGATCAGTGGTCTGCGGGGCCTCCCGACGTCCTGACCCTGCAGAACTGACCTGATTTTTTTCCCCACCCCCAGTTTCCAATTTGACTGGATATTTCCAGGTTCTGCACAAAGCCAGGTTAAAATTCGTCATCTGGTACCATGACGTCATCTGGTCCCAATACGGAAACACAGCTGCCTGCCCTGACTGGCAGGGTGGTAGCGTAAGCAGGTAGGGGTGCTGAGTGCTTGGGTGGCGTCAGCAGCATTCCTGAGCCATCTCTCAGAGCTGCGGGCATTTCAACAACGAGCACGAAGCAGCACCTGCTGTGGCCGCTGGCACCGGCTGTCGGCAAGGATTTGCCCCATCAGATGGCCAGCAATGAATTTCGTCACTGGCACACTGACATAAATTGGATTTGGGCTTGAGTGTCACCGGCCATTTGCTGGCTCGGGTGGTCTTTTCCAACCGCAGGCTGCTAGACTTCAAAGACAACAGCTCTGCAGGGTCAGAATCTAAGTCAGGCCTGTGTTACTAGATGCCCAGTGACCCCGAGCAACCTGTGAGCAAGGGAGCATCTCACTAACCAGGAAGGGCAGGGCCACGGTGGGACAGCCCCCAGGAAGGGCACTCTGCGGCCTGGTTTCTGCCACCCTCCACCGTCTCTCTTACTTAAATGTCAGCATGGTGAGTAAAAGGCCGACAACAGGACCGCAGGGTTTCAGACTGTGAGTTATCAGGTTTTTTCCTCCAGGTGTTAGAATATACTGACCAGAAGGAGAGATCCCAGATAAAACCGGATGTTTTCATGGGGTAAGCCTTAACTTTGCATATATCACACCCAGGTATCAGATGAACAAAAGCTGTGGATGGATTTATTCACCACTTGGCAAGCGTTCCGCCACCCAATAATTGGCACCGTGGAAAAGAACCAAGGGCACAATCCCCTGGGCCTGGCTCGAGGCATTGATTTTTTTCACAAATGAAGGAGATGGAGAGAGAAACTGATACTTTCTCAAAAAATAGAAAATGTGAGCTTGGAAGGAACTTTTTGGTTACTGAGAGCGAATTCAATGAGTATCATTGAAATTTCACAAAAATCTTGGTACTGAAGTACTATGTTGGAGACAACTCGAAGAGTACAAGCTTGCCAAGCCCAAGTTTGTCAATAGAAGCTACATTATGTTGAGGGTCTGAGCCCAGGCCTCTGCTGCAATTCAGACTGAGCAGTTAACTAATACTAGCCTGGAGGCTGTACTGCAGTTTCTGGGGAAAGCGCCTGAGAAGAGATGGCAGAAGACCAGGGATGCTCTTGCAGGAACGGCCTCTAATTACCTGTGTCGGGTGACATGGTTCATTCTCTGGGCCTCCACTCCTCATCTCTGAGAGAAAGGATGTGGACCACGAGTTCTCATCCAGGACATTTAGCAACATCTGGGTCATTTGGTCATGCCTTGGAGCGGGGGTTGTGTCAGTGGCATCTAGTGAGTAGAGACCAGGGATGCTGCCAAGTGGGAAACCTGGTTTCAGCTAGATCAGACTAGATTTCCAACAAGGTAATATACAGTTCAAGGCTTCCCTGGTGACTTAGTGGTAAAGAATCCGCCATTCGCCATCTGCAATTGCAGAAGACTCGGATTGGATGCCTGGGTCAAGAAGACCCCTAGAGGAGGGCATGGCAACCCACTCCAGTATTCTTGCCTGGAGAATCTCTTGGAGAGGAGCCTGGCGGGCTGCAGTCCATGGGGTTGCAAAGAGACATCAGACACGACTTAGTGACTAAACAACAATACACAGCTCAAGCATCCACTTTTTTTTCCACTTCAGATCCCTTATTTTCAAATTGCCCCAGATTAGTTATCTTCAATATAAGCAATAATTTTCATATATTACAAGCAATATGTGGATTAATAGTACCTTTTAATTAAAAAAAAATAGAATAAAGCCGCCTAAATCATTGGAAACAGCCTCTTAACAAATATTTATGATGGCAGTTGGCAGTGATTCCAAGTCTTCTGGGGTATAATGTATATCCCAGCAGTAAAATTAATCTTTTGAGAAACTGCCTTAGTAGCTGTTTGGATGATGTTTGCTGAATAAATGATTCATCAAACAAACAATGTCTTCGGTGTTGAAAGAAAAATAAAGCTTGTGAAAGTCCTAGACTGTGGGAACTAGCGAGGCACGGACTTCCATGTGTGATTGTGATTGCTGGGTCCATGACTAGCTTTTTAAAATAAAATAAAGCCAAAAACCTTTTCCCCAGAAAGTGCTCTATTACATCCATCTTTTCCAATACAGTCTTTGTTTAGAAGAACATGCATTTTCTTCGCTGACCCTCACCCTCCCCTTAAAGCCAGAGTCAGATGCCCCCAACTTGGTGCTTCTATAGAATTCTATGCAGCATTGAACTTCTTGTATTTTAATATAAATGTTTCATTTGTCTGTCTGGCCTTCTGGACTCTAAGTTCCCTGAAGTAAAGGTCTGAGTCTTGTTCATTTCTCATCCTCAGCACCTAGTCGTGTATACAGTAGGCACATCATAAGTATTAGTTGATGCTGGTCAACATGGCAGACTTACAGATCTCGTCTGCCATGCTCTTCACATGGGAAAATGCTGGAGAGAAACATCGTTGGACGGAGAGCCAAGCTCGAGAGCAAAAGAAGGAGTTCCCTAGAGGCTAGAGTCATAGAAGAAACTCGAAATCAGAGAGGTCGTTCTTGAGTTTCGACATGAGTTGCAAAGAGAGGGCCATAAATCCCTCGGCGCTGCAGTCTAACACTAAAGAAGCACAGAAGTCATGGATTCAAGCCCTGTAGGTGATGAGCAGCTAACACTGAATTCCTCAAATCAAGCTAAGGGTTAGAAAACTGACTTCCAGAAACACATACACAAAAAAGAAATCCAAAAGATATTTTTATTTATTTACTTTTAACCTTTTTAATTGAAGTATAGTTGCTTTACAATGTCATGTTAATTTTAGGTTTATAGCAAAGTGAATTAGTTATACAGGCTGCAGTCCATGGGGTCGCAAAGAGTCCTACACGGCTGAGCGACTTCACTTTTACTTTTCACTTTCATGCATTGGAGAAGGAAATGGCAACCCACTCCAGTGTTCTTGCCTGGAGAATCCCAGGGACAGGGGAGCCCGGTGGGCTGCCGTCTATGGGGCCGCACAGAGTTGGATACGACTGAAGTGACTTAGCAACAGCAGCAGCAGCAGCACATATGCATATATACATATATCCATTTAAAAGATATTTAAAAATGAGTAGGTTTTAAGAGTTTGAAGTACGGCAAGGAAGTATTTGAATGTGTGGTGTAAGAATACAAAATTACATTGAGGAAAAAATAAACAAACAAGGAGACTGAAAAAGCACCAAATAGAAATTTAGCCATTAAAGTAAAATACTATCGACAAATTGCTGTCGCTTGCTATATGCCATTGATTATAAGATACACCCTGATACCAGAGGTTAAAATAGAGGAAAAATGTATATATTAGAATCTATTAAAAAAAAATTACTTGTTTGAATGAGTGAAGTAGGAAGGAGTCATCTCCCATGACCTCAGCATTTCTAACTTGATTGAAAGAATGATGGTATCTATAATAAATACAGAATACAAGAGAAAGAATAAGATCGATAGAGGAAAGGATTCCTCCTCACCTTTGTGTAACTTGTGTAGCAGAAGCAAGAAGAATCTTGCAAGAAGGGGGAAGAAACAAGCTATCTAGTCTGAGACCTAGAGTCTATTCCTGAAGTCACCCACATTTTAACACTCTTATTACTAGGCCACTTTGTCTCTGAGGGTAAACACATCTCCAGATTTCTCAATTACTGTATGATCCTTGAATTGCTTGTATTTCTTACTGCTAAGTCGCTTCAGTTGTGTCCGACTCTGTGCGACCCCATAGATGGCAGCCCACCAGACTCCCTCGACCCTGGGATTCTCCAAGCAAGAACACTGGAGTGGGTTGCCATTTCCTTCTCCAGTGCATAAAAGTGAAAAGTGAAAGTGAAGTTGCTCAGTCGTGTCCAACTCTTTGCAACCCCATGGACCATAGCCTACCAGGCTTCTCTGTCCATGGGATTTTCCAGTCAAGAATACTGGAGTGGGGTGCCATTTACTTCACCAAGGGATCTTCCCAATCCAGGGATCAAATGGTCTCCTGCATTTCGGGCAGATGCTTTTACCGTCTGAGCCACCAGGGAAGTAAGCAGAGGACCAATGCATATGGGAATATAACATAAGCCTCAACACAGAGAAAGAGAGAGATGGAAAATAGGCAGAGGTTGAAAGAAAGGAATGAAAAACTGCAGCTTCTTTATGAGAATTCCACTTGAGAGAGAGTCAAGAGAATGGACTAGAAATATATTTGAAGGGAAAATAGAGAACTTTCTAGAAGAATTCCTACCAGACGTCTCCCCTCACATTGACAGAACTGTTGCTCTCTGATCCGCCAGGTAAGCCTGATTGCTGATGTCACTGTTACTACTATCTCAGAGACCCAGTCTGGGAGATTCCAGAAGAGTTTCCCACAGGCAAATTCTGCTCTTGAGACTACACTCCCAAACATGAAATCATGTCTTATCATCCCATCACATTGCTATGTTTCTAATCATATCTGGTTTGGTTTCTTTTCAGAGAGTAGTTCAAGCTTTTTCTAACAAATCACTAGCTTATGAGAGATGGAACTTACAAACAGTAATGACCAGGTTGGGTATAAAGATAGAACTTCTGCAGCCATCAGTCCAGAAAGCCAAACAATAGCCTTCAGCAATCATTTTGCCAACAAAGGTCCATATATTCAAAGCTACGGTTTTTCCAGTAGTCATGTATGGATGTGAGAGGTGGACCATAAAGAAGCCTGAGGGCCAAAGAATTCACATTTTCGAATTGTGAAGCTGAGGAAGACTCTTAAGAGTCTCTTGGACAGCAAAGAGATAGAACAAGTCAATTCTAAAGGAAATCAACCCTGAATATTCATTAGAAGGACTGATGCTGAAGCTGGAGCTCTAATACTTTGGCCACCTGATGTGAAGAGTTGACTCACTTGAAAAGACCCTGATGCTGGCAAAGATTGAAGGCAGAAGGAGAAGGGGATGACAGAGGATGAGATGGTTGGATGGCATCATCAACTCACTGGACATGAGTTTGAGCAAACTCTGGCAGATGGTGAAGGACGGGGAAGTCTGGTGTGCTGCAGTCCACGGGGTTTCAAAGAGTTGGACATAACTGAGCGACTAAACAACAATTGAGCCAAAATGGCCAGGACTTGATTAATAAGTGACAGCATCTCTAATTTTTGCCTTGGCTTCTAATTTAGGATCCACCATAGAAAACAAGGGGTTTTCCTTGTGGCTCAGCTGATAAAGAATCCACCTGCAATGTGGGAAACCTGGGTTCGAGCCCTGGGTTGGGAAGATCCCCTGGAGAAGGGAAAAGCTACCCACTCCAGTATTCTGGCCTGGAGAATTCCATGGGCTATAGTCCATGGGGTTGCAAAGAGTTGTACACGACTGAGCAACTTTCACTTCTATAGAAAACAAAATATGCACCCAAAACCAGTCACAGGGATGCTCTGCTTCCGTTCAGCTGCCTCCAGCTTCCCCACACCCCCAGCCTCCGTCAGGACACACCTGGAGCCATGCCTTTCTCCACAAAGAAGCCCCCCAGCACTCCTCTGCCTACCCTGGAGTCTCTGCGAGAAGGCAGGTGGTAGTGGCTGACTCCGTTGCTACAGCAAGCTCTGAATAGAGAGCCTTTGCTTGTCCTCACCTGGGCTTCCCAGGGGTTGCACTGGTAAAGAATCTGCCTGCCGACGCAGGAGTTGTGGGTTTGATCCCTGGGTTGGCAAGATTCCCTGAAGGAGGAAATGGCAACCCACTCCAGCATTCTTGCCTGGGAAATCCCATGGACTGAGGAGCCTGGAAGGCTACAGTCCAGGGGGTTGCAAAGATTTGGACAGGACTGAGCGACTTAGCGCACACATACGCTTGTCCTCAACTGCATCATTTTGTTCATTTCCATATTGCTTATTTTAGCTTTTTAAAAAATGAATTTTTTCCCTCTAAAACTGAGTTATTTCACCCTCTAAAATTAATATGAAGAAAATATGTAAATTTTAAAATTTAATTCTTGGTTATAGACAATTTTCTTCACACTGCATTCTTTTCTTGCTTGCCCTGGGTACATAAATTTGGCTTGTAGGTCCACCAACTTACTTCTAGTCCTATGAGAACCATGACCTGCTTGTTATTTTTATTCCTGAATCAGAGAAACCTAAATTCTGAGACTCTGTCTTAAGGAAATCTCATCTATAAACAAGGCATCTTGATCACTTGCCATCATCTCTCGTTTCAACTAGAAGTCGACAGGCCTTTCCTTCAACTTCCAAATGAAGTTGTCTTTCTGGGAAGGTGAAGAATTTTTAGAGGAATTAATTCTGTTGGTCATATACTCGACACTTTTTCTCTTTATTAAATGAGAGTGGTAATACAAAGAGATGAAAAGCTAGCAGCTGACCCAGGAACCACACACCTCACACAGCCCAGCTTGGCTCTACCTGTATTAAAGTGGAAGTCTGAGAGAAAGACAGGAGAGTTTATATGTATTTTTTGCTGTGACTCGTTGGAAAATACCCTGATGCTGGGAGAGATTGAAGGCAAAAGGAGAGGTGGGCAGAAGAGGATGAGATGGTTAGACAGCATCGCCGACTCAATGGACGTGAACTTGAGCAAACTCTGGGAGATAGTGAAGGACAGAGGAGCTTGGGGTCCTACAGTCCACGGGGTCACACAGAGTCGGACAAGACTTAGCGACTGAACAAAAACAACGCACTGTGATGATACAGCTGTATTAATAGCACACTAAGCATTATGAGGGATATACCACTAGCAAATCACTGAGTCCTTAAACTATGACGTTCAGTTCAGTTCAGTTCAGTTCAGTTCAGTTGCACAGTCATGTCCAACTCTTTGCAATCCCATGAATTGCAGCACGACAGGCCAGGAGCCTGATGGGCTGCCATCTACGGGGTCGCACAGAGTCGGACATGAGTGAAGTGACTTAGCAGCAGCAGCAGGCCTCCCTGTCCATCACCAACTCCCGGAGTTCACTCAGACTCATATCTATTGAGTCAGTGATGCCATCCAGCCATCTCATCCTCAGTCGCCCCCTTCTCCTCCTGCCCCCAACTGCTCCCAGCATCAGAGTCTTTTCCAATGAGTCAACTCTTCGCATGAGGTGGCCAAAGTACTGGAGTTTCAGCTTTAGCATCATTCCTTCCAAAGAACACCTAGAACTCCCTAAAGGTTTAGTCTGCTCCCTATAGATGGGAGGAGAAGGCAATGGCACCCCACTCCAGTACTCTTGCCTGGAAAATCCCATGGGTGGAGGAGCCTGGTAGGCTGTAGTCCATGGGATCAGGAAGAGTCAGACATGACTGAGCGACTTCACTTTCACTTTTCACTTTCATGCATTGGAGAAGGAAATGGCAACCTACTCCAATGTTCTTGCCTGGAGAATCCCAGGGACGGGGAAGCCTGGTGGGCTGCCATCTATGGGGTCGCACAGAGTCGGACACGACTGAAGCGACTTAGCAGCAGCAGCAGCAGCAGCTATAGATGGGGACGTCTAGGTGGTGGCAGCCTGACATCCCCTCTCCTCACCCACCGAACCAGTGTGAAACTCCTTATCACCATTGCACCTAATAAATTTAGTGTCTGTTGAAGATTAATGCCCAGATTCAAAAAATCATTATAAAGTAATGATTTCTTAAGACACACACATTTCAATCCATTTCAGTTATTATTCTTTTTGGTGCCCAAATTGTCCTGTTTTAGGCCAATAAGGGAGCACCTTTGGGGGCCTCTTTGCTCTTTCAGCATGACCAGCACTCTGTACTTCCTGACCTGGCAGGATGTCCCGGTGCCTCATCTGAATTTACTCCCCCTGATCTGAAATCAGTGGTCTTTCTCCCAAGGAGATGCCCCTCCCTTTGAAATGCTGCACCCCGGCCCTGAGCCGAAATCCCAGAAAAGTTAAGATGTCCTGGCCCTTTCTCTTTAACCAGAACTCTTTGAACCTCGGGCATGACACTTTCAGGGGCAAAGTTTAGCTTTGCTGTGAACCACAAGCTCTATTTCTGATACCTTCTTTTTTAATTGGCTTGGGATTAATTGATATTTGCATGGTTTATTCCCTCTGAGTCTGGCACACACATCTGTGTAGAAATCCCTGCCTAAGAATCAGATGAAGGGAATTAACAGGCAGCCTTGTCCTCAGTGCTCTGGATAAACAGTCTGAAGAAATAATAACTTGGTGGGATGAGGAGGAAATTGATCACTAATCCAACCCTTAGAAAAAAAAAGTGAAAGCTGAGAATAATCGAAATGAAAATCTTAAAGATTCCTCTCTTCTCATTCTCCAGGGGCACCCAGGTAACATTAAAGGGTATCCTTTCTGGCCAGACCAGACTCACGCTCTCTTTGAAGACAGCAGTTCATTCTTAGCTGACTCATTCCGGGGGTTTAGTTAAGTGCCCACGAAAGTTCGATATTATCTGGACATTAGTACGGCGTGTGTTTTGGCAAACAATACCTCGTGAAGGCTGAGCTGCCCGATCACTCTCTGATCAGGCCTGTCTGAGCCTCAGGTTCAGCCTGACACAGAAGCCAAAGGCCAAAACCGAATTTTCTGCACTATTTACATAATAAATAGTACAGCTTTGAAAACAAGTGGTGTCCCTGAGAAAGACTGAGATTAACTGTCCGATGTTTTAAAAATGACGTTTCCCTGCAGCTCCTTAAAGGAAGCCCGAGAATCAGCCAGGCTACCTTGCGGTTTGCTGTCAGGCAGGTGTCTTGCAGTTTAACACTCAAGGTCCAGGCTGTGTGTAGCCCCCCAGAGCTGCACCCACCCCGCTCCACCCGATCCTAGGTGTGGAAGCTGAACTAAGAGGAAAGAGAAGGTGCTATAGGCAGGAGGGACCCCCGAAACCTCAGTCGCCTCCTCGTTCCTGCCCCTCCGAAGAGGGCACCCTGATCTGATGGCCAGCCTGAACCCACCTTCCTGGAGTTGAAGGGAATAAGCACAGAGCATCATTTTGTGGGGGAAACAGACCCAATAGAGATAAACAAAATCAGAGATTTCCTCAACACAGGAAGCCCAAGGAGAGGACCTGTCAGCCCTCTCTTGACAGGAGGGTTGGCGGAGGAGCTGCCCGCCTGCTGGGGTCAGCCCACCCCTGCTTGAGCAGGCAGCACCCAGCTCTCCAGCACCCCAGGGACCCTACTCAGAGTGGTGTGCCAAGCCCTGGACTCTGCAAGTTAAGGGAGGAGAGAAACCAGAGCTCATGCTAGGGCCGTTCCCGGTAGTAAGGAGAATAGACCCCCTGCCACCAGGGATTGGGGATGTTTACTCTGGAAAAGAGAATATTCTGAGGTCAAAGAAAGCCTTCTTCCAATACGGGAAGTTCTGCATAAGAAAGTTTTAACCTAACCTATCTGACCCCAAAGGAAAGAACAATGTCCAAGCATGTGGAAGATTCTGGAAAATGACTCCTGATGCTGAAGAAGAAAGATCTTTCCGGCAGTTGTTAAGGCCCAAACGCGCGGTGGGGTCACCTGTACATGAAGGGACCCAGGCAGGACAAACATTTCTGAGGAACTGACGAATCAGACGGTGCTGTTCCGATGTCCTCTCAGGTCCTTCTTTCCAGAGGGCCTGAAAGGGAAAGTGTTAGTCACTCAGTCGTGGCCAACTCTTTGCAACCTCATAGACTGTAGCCCACCAGGGCTCCTCTGTCCATGGGATTCTCCAGGCAAGAATACGAGAATGGGTAGCTGTTCCCTTCTCCAGGGGATCTTCCAGACCCAGGGATTGAATCCAGGTCTCCTGAATTGCAGGTGGATTCTGTATTGGCTGAGCCACCAGGGAAGCCCCCTGGGTCAGGGTTGGTCTCCTATCGCTGTGGCCCATGTCTGCAGGTGGGCAGCCAGGCAGTGAAGAGGGGCGAGGCGTGTTCAGGATGGGGAGGGGATGGTGGGGAGGGGGAAGGCGGAAGGGAGGGGTGAAGCACATCTTGCGGGTGAGGCTGATGGCAGAGGCCATGGGACTGGGGGGTCCCAAGTGGTCCTGTTCATGAGCTGTCTGACTCAGGCATAGTCACCAGCCTACAAGTTAGGAACCAACCCAGAGACACGGGTGCTCGAGGGCAAGGATGGGCACGGTCTGGAAGTGTGGACACCCCTTCCGGTCCTGCCTGGCCTGGTGCCGTCATTACCCCTGTGACCCGCCTGGAGAACACACAGCCCTCATCACGCCGAGACGCCCTGCCTCTAATCGTCCTGGTCTCGGGTGGGCTCCAACTTACCTATGGGGTACCCCTGGCCGGAGGCCACATCACCCTTTTCCTGTCTGCCAGGGGTCTACTGCCTACATGTTGGCTTGTCCCTGGGTAAGACTCACACCTCCAGGTGCCCACCTGTGCTCTGGTGGGGAGAGCTCAGAAGTCAGCCTGGGCGCACCTGGCCTTCCTGGGTGCTGTCAGAAGACAGCATCTGGGGACAGTGTTTATTTACATTTCAAAAGAGCCTGATAAAAGATCGAGAAATACTTCCAACTCAATACAATGACTCATCCGATTATATGGATTAAGTGATCCTTCAGCATGGGATCACATTAGCCTCATGCCCCACTCCTGGGTGGGTAGGCACCCCCAGAAAGGAAGTGGTGGGGGCCCAAGAGACTCAGGCAGTGAGCGGGGAGTTACCCCATCGCCCTGTTCCCTCCCGCGTCGTGGCTCTCCTGCTCAGGGCCTGTGTGGCTTTGCTGTAGGTCCGTCTGTCACATGAGAGGATGGGTTTTACGGTGGCCATGCTGTGGGCTTTGCTCCTGTGCCAGTCCTTCAATGGAAAAGTGTCACGTGGCCAAGCTGTAAGTGATCTGAGGTCCTGCCTTCTCCTTATCTGGTCACGTACTGTAAGTAATTCACAGCGAGTTTCAACATCTTTTCTCCGAAGCAAGCAACGTTCTTCTGGCCTCTCACCTGGTGCCCTCTGGCTCATGGCATGAAGATCTGGTTTCTTGAAGTGGACTGTGTCAAACAGTCAAATCCAGGGTGCAGGGGTTTGTAAGAGGCAGTCAGGACCACCTCTGGGTCTCTCGGGGTGGAGTCGAGTTTTAGGACCTTGCTCACTTTTGAATTCACCCATTCTCATGTCACTGGGCTTCCCTTGTGGCTCAGCTGATAAAGAATCCGCCTGCAATGTGGGAGACCTGGGTTCGATCCCTGGTTTGGGAAGATCCCCTGGAGAAGGGAAAAGCTACCCACTCGAGTGTTCTGGCCTGGAGAATTCCATGGCTGTATAGTCCATGGGGTTGCAAAGAGTCGGACACGACTGAGTGACTATCACTTCACTTGACTTTATGTCACTTCCAGCAAATGACAGAAGGCAGGGGAGATTTGGGGACATCCTTGCCTTGGGTCTGATTCATCCTTAATTGACTGGCTGACATTTAAGAAGTCTGTAAACTGCTCTGACCCTCAGTGTCTTCTTCTGTAAATCAGGGACACTCATGTCCACCCTGTGGAAACGATCTGCTTATTACAGGAAAGACTCGGCTCGTCAGAGGCTGCCTGGAGCAGAGCACACGCTCAGCAGACCCGAGTGTCCTTCTCTCCTCCCTTGCTCCCCATCACACTCTCTGCCACCTGACGGTCCTCCTCTGGTTTCCGCCATTGGCACCTGGGGTGAGAGAAGAGGCTGGATGTGGAGTAGCAAGATCAAAGCCCCAGCTGGCCCTGCTGGACTCCTGCTAGGCCTCTCCGGTCTCCCTGAGTCACTCTCGGCAATGCACAAACTTCGACTGTAGGATGGAGGGGTCCCCTCAGGGAAGTGGAGTCTTGTTCTGGTAGTTCTGGAGGCGAGAACCAGGCTAGTAGGCAGAGAACATGTGGACAGGCATGGTGAAGATGGCTCTGCCCATCAGTAGCGAGTGTCGGGCCATGAAGGTGGCAGCTTCCAAGGTCCACTGGCTGTGCGTTGAGGATCCTGTTGAGAGATCCACAAGTTTAACAGCGGTGAGATGAGGCAATCGCTGGTCCCTGCTAATTGTTCTCAGCCGGGGAACCACGTCTAGGGTGCTCAGCATCCTTGTTCAGAGGACAAGATCACACCGCAGGACTACAGACTGCAACTCTTAAAGCGGTGCTTCATCTTACGGAGTTCTGGGATTGCTTAAGAGACAACGTGATCTCCTATATATAGGAGATGTCCATTTCAGTCATGATAAAGCTCCAACTTACTCCCAGGAATCTAGAGAGAGCAGGCCTGTGTTGGGACTTCACATGGTGCTGTGTTGGGACAACTGGTATTTCTGGCTAGTTGCTTCTCCAGAACCCGGTGTGGGCCCATGTCACTTTCTGGGCCCAGAGGTGCCCTCCGGGTCTGCCTCCTCTCCAGGGTACAGCGACTCCTGGTGATTGTTTTGTATAAATTGTCCACGGGTTTTTGTTGTGCTCAGTGGGAAGAAAAAGGCCATCTACTGCATTTTCTTGGAAATGGAAGTTCAAGCCATGTTTTTCTTGCCCAATATCACCTTATCTTTTTGTTAGTTGGCATTATTTTTCTGCTTTTTATGTTATTCATGGTTTTCTCATCTTTATTTGAAAAATCTCTTCGCCTCTAGAGATCTCCTGAGCAAAGAGCTGGAACTCATATCCAAATTCAGGCAGCTGGCTGTGGCCTCCTCTCCCTGGAAATCCTTCCTGTCATCTATTATCCAAGACAGATGCAGATCGAGCTGCGGCCTTGCGGGGCTGGCGCTTTTAGGTCATGACAGTTTATTCCCTCAGAAGCCGAGACCCCTGCTCAGCATGGTCCAGTCTTGGCCTTGGCCACTTAGGGTACAGCCAGCAACTCAATTCAAGTCTCACTTCTTCTGTTCTCTTTTCTCCTTTGAATGGGCTTCCCCAGTAGCTCAGTGATAAAGAATCCACCTGCCAGTGCAGGAGACATGGGTTCCATCCCTGGGTCAGGAAAATCCCCTGGAGGAGGAAACGACAGCCCACTCCAGTACTCTTGCCTGGAAAAGTCCATGGACAGAGGAGGCTGGCAAGCTACAGTCCGTGGGGTCACAAAAGAGTTGGACAAGATTGAGTGACTGAGCACATCAAATAGTCAGTGGGTAGAGCTGCATGGATGAGCTTTGTGCTACAATTTTGTGCCAGAAATACTGCACCAGTTCTTGGTTCTAGAGTCTGAATCCACTCACTCAAACGGGGGTCAGTGATGGCAGGAGCCCCACCCCCAGCCTGTCACCATCAAGCAGAGCCCCTCCAGGAGCCCAGCAGGACACAGAGGAGGCAGACAGGGACCCCACAGGCACCCGGGTTCTTGCTTTGTTTGAGAAAAAAAAAAAAAAAGATGTTTGCAGCTGCTTTGAGGAGGACTTCTATGAGTCACTACTTTTAGACACATGCTGCTCTAACCACAGGAAAACAGACCCTAACAGAAAAAGAAGAAGAAAGTAAACAAGATTAGATTTCTGGTGTTCTAATAGGCAGATACATCAAGAAGCCACCTTCCTAAAGTGGCAGCTGCCCACCTCGGTGAGGATCCTTCCACCCTCACCCAAGAAAGATGTCTGCCTGCTTCCCTTGCCCTTGGATGCGGCAATGCCATCCTAAAGAGTACCCTCCGCACCAATCACAGGCAGAAATAACAAATAAGACAAAAAGGCAGCAGAACAGACCGCCCCTGCCTGCGTCTCCACTTGACCTACATGTGGAGAGGACATATTATTCTTTCCTCACAATTGGGTCAAGCAGTTTCAGGATTCAAAGGCAGGAATGTCAAATTGTCCTTCTTGAAAGAGCAGAGTGGGGAAATCCGGGGAAATCAACACAAGGCAGCCCCAGCAGGTGCCAAGTCACGGGCTGTGGTTGGTAGTGGGAGTCCAGCGATCCAGTTCGTGAACCTCCCAAATCCAGACAAGAACTCTGGCCGGAGACTGATTCACACCGCACCCGGGGCGCATGGCCAAAATCCAGTTCGTTTCCCTGCAACACCTTAGTGAAAAGGTCGGCTGTGTGGGTGAGATATGAATGTATTAATTTTCTGGACGCTCCGTTTACTAAGAGAAAGATTAACAGGGCTGTGATACGTGAAAGCTCTCGGATTTCTCCCCTTGGGGGACATAGGAAGGATCGTTTGTGGGGCTGGGTGAGGGAGCGACCCACACACACGGGAGGGATGCGATAGTAAACACAGCATCTCACCCTGGGATTCTTCCGGGGAGCAGCAGGGTTCAGGGGCCAGGGAAGCGCCTGGCTGGGAGTTGGTCCCACCAGCAGAGGTCTGGACCAGAGGCTGGTCCCCTTTCTAAAGTACACTCACCCTTTGACTTTTGGTCGGGGCTTTGCTGAGCTGGCTGCAGCCTCGCTCAGCGACAGCGGAGCAGCGCAGGAAAGAACCTCGGATCTCTCTGCCCGGAATCATGCCGACGGTGGACGACATCCTAGAGCACATCGGGGAATTCAACTTTTTCCAGAAACAAACGTTCTTCCTCCTCTGTCTGCTCTCGGCCGCCTTCACCCCCATCTATGTGGGCATCGTCTTCCTGGGCTTCACCCCTGACCACCGCTGCCAGAGCCCGGGGGTGGCGGAGCTGAGCCGGCGATGCGGCTGGAGCCTGGTGGAGGAGCTCAACTACACGGTGCCGGGCCCGGGGCCCGAGGGCCAGTGCCTCCGCTACGAGGTGGACTGGAACCAGAGCGCCCTCGGCTGCCTGGACCCGCTAGCAGGCCTGGCCACCAACGGCAGCGCCCTACCCCTGGGCCCCTGCGCGCAGGGCTGGTTGTACGACACGTCCGGCTCCTCCATCGTGACCGAGGTAGGTGACCATGGGACTTACAAGAGATAAACAGGGCAGCTTTCCTTAAGGAAGAACCCGGGGAAGCCCAGACGTGGAGTCAGAGGATCTCACAAAATCCTCGTTTCCAACCAAAACATACGGCCTCTTGCTTGTCTAGAGTGTGAGTTAGCTGAAACTTCAAATTATGGCCATAATGATTCTAGTGTATGCAAGTCTCAGTATAAGAAATAAACAAAAACATATCAGAATTCCTGGAAATAACGCCAGGAAAGGGGAAATTTCCAAGCCTCAGGCTGAATTTCTGGAAGCTGTATCCTCCACCTGCCGTCATATGAATGGACAGACAGCCGACAGCTCCTAGAACTCACCTGACTGGTGCCTTACTGTGATACAATGTACTGTTCTCTCAATGGTTAACTTTCTTCTCTTTAGTTTGCTCAAAGTATATATGTCAAACTATTTGGGGTTGGAGCTTTTGCTAGGGTACTGTTAGTTTATTAAAAACCACACTTGACATTCCCACACTTGTCTGTCCCTGGTGGCTCAGAGGGTAAACAATCTGCCTGAAGTACAGGAGACCTGGGTTCAAGCCCTGGTTTGGGAAGATCCCCTGGAGAAGGAGACGGCAACCCACTCCAGTATTCTTGCTTAGAGAATTCCATGGACAGAGGAGACTGGCAGGCTATAGTCCATGGAGTTGCAAAAAGTTGGACACGAATGAGCAACATTAACACACACAGTTGACATACATCTGATTGTGAGGCCTCTTTTCCATAAAAAGGAAAACAATGGAGGCTTGCTGTTTAAAAAAATTTTTATTGGAGTAGAGCCAATTTACAATGTTGTGTCAGTTTCTGCTGTGCAGCAAAGTAAATCACTCATACATATTCATACACTCACTCTTTAGATTTTTTTCTACATAGGCTATTGCATAATATTGAGTAGAGTTCCCTGTGCTCTATAGTAGGTCCCTGCTAGTTATCTATTTTATATACAATAGTGAGACATGATTTTATTGGAGGCAAAGCAAAATAGGGGGACAAGATTATCCTACAAAGAAAGCCAGGTGCTTGGCTTAACTTAAAAGGACCACTTGGACGATGTGAAGATACTCTGGCTGAACGGACATTTAGGTAGAAGAGCCTTTTTTTCTAAGGTTCTAAAGTGGTCTGACAGTCACATGAAACGTGAAGGATTGAAGATTTAACACCATACAATTTTTAAGAGGCCTTACAACTTGGCTCATCTCACTCATTCATACAGAGATGAGGAAACTGAGGTCCAGGGCAGAGAAAGATTTTACCCCAGACAGTGAGAAGGCCTTCCCAAGTGGCTCAGTGGTAAAGACTGTGCCTCCCAATGCAGGAGATACAAGGGATATGGGTTCAATCCCTGGGTAAGGAAGATCCCCTAGAGGAGGGAATGGCAACCCACTCCAGTGTTCTTGCCTGGGAAATCCCATGGACAGAAGAGCCTGGCGGGCTACAGTCCATAAGGTTGCAAAGAGCTGGACACGACCAAGCCACTGAGCATACAATGCACGCACAGAGAGAAACTTAGTTCTAAGCCCTAGAAACCGGATCTCCCAAACTCCGGGCCGGCACCGGCGACTCCTACAACACTGCCTCTTGTTCCAAATGAGAGCAAAGGCCACAGCCATGCCCAAGATGCTAATTCCCCTAATTTAAAGAGACACCAAACTTCCCAACTTCCTTGAGGCAGCACTTGTAACATGTCCACGCACCTGTTTGCCTCTGTGCATTGAAATTAGAAAGAGGAATGGTTCGTGCACAAGTAATTACCTAATTTCAGCTGATTTAGCCAAAATAGAGTTTAGCCTGATGACATACCACCAGGTAGAATGCTAAACAGGCTGCGGGTCAAATCTTCAGATTGTGTAAAGAAAGTTAACACAAGCAAGGAGAGAGTTGGGTTATTGTCATCCAGCTACTCAGTGCAATACAAGGAGTGCCTCCCGTGTCCCCTAGGCTGAGTCGTGTCTAACAGGACTTTGTTTTCTTTCTCTCCCAACTCGGGACCCCTGCGGCCCCTCGCAGTTTAACCTAGTGTGTGCCGACTCCTGGATGCTGGACCTGTTTCAGTCGGCGGTGAATGTAGGATTTTTTATCGGTTCTATGAGTATCGGCTACATAGCAGACAGGTAGGTGTGCCACAGAAGTGGTGGGATTGAAACTGTCCAAGGAGAGCACCCGCCCCTGCCTGAATGCCCTCCTACCCCACAGCACACCGGCCACACTTCCCTGGATGGTCACGACAGTCTTAGATTTCTCCCTGCTCTGTCTGTACTTTCTCATTCTCGGGGCTCATCGAGGGATGTTTCAGCATCGGGTAGCAGTGTTTCCTTGTGGGTTGTCCAGAAGCTGAGGGTGAGACGGGAGAGATGACAGGTGAAAGAGGACTGGATCCCTTTCATAATCCTGATTCTTCATTCGGCTTCCTGCCATCCCCCCCGTCATCCACATTCGGGGCCTCTTCCCTCTTCCCTCTCAAGTCCCAGAGCCGGGTAGAATCTCACTAGTGTTCTTACCTGAGCCTGAGGGGGTGCAGGATTCCTGAATCGGGGCCCCAGAGCCAGATGTAATTGTTGAGTTGGCCAGAAAGTTCCTTTGTGTTTTCCCTTATGATCTTACAGAAAACTTTGAATGAACCTTTTGGTTAACCCAACATATGTGTGGAAGGTACAATATAGCGGGGAAAGGGAACCAGGGTCTCCACACTGACAGAGGTAAGGATTCGATTCCATAATGTCACGTCCCAAGAGATAAATGAAGGGAGATTTCTCCAGGTGGGACGCATGGCCGGTGGTCTTCTCACTTGGGTCTGAATCGTCAGGAGCTTGTTTTCAGTGGCTCGTACCAATCCAGCTCTTCCTGGGTCTCTTATTTATCCATTGTTTTGTAATCCCACATTCACTGTGCTGAAAGTTCCTCATAATGTGCATCTTTATTCATTGATCTGATTGATCAATGATCAATTAGACATTATTAGGAGTCCCCTAAAGAGACAGGGAAAGGAGGGCTTCCCTGGTGGCTCAGGCAGTAGAGAATCTGTCTGCAATGTAGGAGACCCAGGTTCGATCCCTGGGTCAGGAAGATCCCCTGCAGAAGGACATGGCAACCCGCTCCAGTATTCTTGCCTGGAGAATCCCATGGACACAGGAGCCTGGGGGGCTACAGTCTATGGGGTCACAAAGAGTTGAACATTACTGAGTGACTAAAAAAGGGAGAGGAATAGAAAAATCGGCTCTGTACTTGGTAAGCACCTTAGCTAATTTGGCCATCAGAGCTATCATACCAACTGTTTACTGGGTGTGTTTTCTATGCCAGGCAGTGTGAGCAACATTTTAAACAGTATCATCCTCTTAAACTGTTAGTCACCTAGTGAGATGGTGCTGCATGACTGAGCAATGAATATGTAGTCTCATAACTTGTTATAAACTACACATGTTTAATTCTGAAATAAATGGTAAATATGCCTGCTGCCTTCTCCAGCTCTATCTTTGGTACAGATAAACCCACACCTGTGAGCTTAATATGAAACGCAGGTAGAACATTTTGTCTGATGATGCTGCATGGTCTGTCTGGATTAAAACTGGCAAATATGTTAAAGATGAATAAGGCTGGCTGAGTCGGTCACACCCCAGGGGCATCTGAACGTGCACAGCCGGGACTCCCTGCGGCAGCAGGCAGGAGGGGAGCGGCAGAGGGGGCACTAGGTCTGAGGCAGCCCTGGGCCTCCTGCCTCTTCTGTAGCTGCCTGTGCACCTTCTTTCAGAGGCTCCTCTTGAGACTGTGTGGGGAAGAGGCTGGTGAGGTGCAAGGGGAGGGTGTTTGCTTCCACTAGTATTGCTACTGAACTGAGGGCAGTGGTTTGGAGATGATCCTTTAAGAAGGAAGAAGCACCCTACGAGGGCGGTCCAGAGTCCACCCTGCTCCAGCGTGTGGCTGCTCGGGCCCCTGGCCCCTGGCTCCCTCTCCACTCCCACCCGCGCTGGAAAGAGCAGACTAACACTCAACTCTGCCAGCATGGAAGTGAACAAATAGGTGACCGAGCTTCACAGTTGGTTAAATACATGAGTTAATTATTCCCATCCCACTCAGAGAGTAGGAAACGGGTTATAATTCTCTCCTGACGGTGCATTCCTGACTTACAATCCCCGGGCGATTATCCACCTTCTGAAATGACCTCATCATTTTGTTCCCTTTGTTGAAATCTCCTGTGTAAAGCTGATGAGTCATCATTCTTTCCCCCCGCAAGCTGTGCACATCCCTCCATTTCTTTTTCTTAAACTGTCTGAAGTCTGGTTGGTTATGACCCCCTTTCTCCTCTGCTGTGTGCAGATAAGGGTATGGAATAAGATGACTAATCTTTTGCACACTCAACAGCTGTTTCTGAACAACTCTCAGGTTGGGACAAGAATGGGACAAGAATCTCATGGGAACCCATTTGATGCTACAGATTAAACAAAATAGATTGCTATAAGGAATTTTCAAAATATGACCTAACAGCTGAAGGGGTGAGGAGTCTTTTAAGAGCTGAAGTGTCTTTTAGAAGCAAGCCAGGAACACCAAGCCAGACTTCTGAGGGTCAGCTTTGCAACCGTCAGGTGGGAGGGAGGGAAGATACATGCTAAAAAATTTGGAAATAAGCCTTTTACAAGATGTATCATTTGTTTCATCATCCAGACCGCCTAAAGAACGATTGTGAGAATCATCTGACACAAAAAAGTAATCGATCAGCGACTCCAGGCTTTTTACTCCAATGATCAGTAATTCAATGTCAGGCTTGTAAATGTTTTGTTTTATTTTATTTTATTTTATTTTGACCATGGGATCTTAGTCCCCTGACCAGGGGTCAACCCATGCCTCTTGCTTTGGAAGGCAGAGTCTTAACTGCTAGATTATCAGAGAAGTCCCATCAGGCTTATAAATGTTTAACAACTGACTCTAAAGGAGAAAGCCCTGACTTGTAGAGTTTGTTGATCTCCATGCTGTTGATGCTCCCATAGAGGTCCATTTCAAGCTACCAAAGTGAGGTCATGAACACAGAGTTAGAGAAATAGGCACCATCCTATGGCATTTCCACCATATAAATGTAACAAAAAGATGTAAAAGACCTCATGAGCATAGATAAATACTCAAACACTGCAAAATAATCAGGAAGAGATGTTTTGCATATTTATTACACTAGCTTTTAACACAATTTACTTTAGAGTAAGCGTATACATTCATTTTTCATAACGGTCCATTTAACACTCAGCTCACAAATTTTCTGAAAGTCTATCAGTCAGTTCTTGAGAGTCACCACCACGCTGTTCAGATTTCATAATGGAACCAGATCCAAACAGAATCAAAGTCCCAATGAGTTGCAGTCAGGCTTACCCAACTCTGTGGAATCTTCCAAAACAAGCTGTCTCCTACCTACTATGTGCCAGTCATTGTACTGGACATCATGGTGTGTTATATCTCACTAGGATCCTAACAGCCTTGAAGAGGAAAGTTATCATCCACAGTTTGCACAGGAGGAGACTGAGGCTCAGTGAAATTAAGGCAGTGCTTCCCAAATGTTAACGTGCATGTCAACCACCTGGGGGGTTTGTTAGAATTACGATTCTGATCCATTGGGTCTGGAGTGGGCCTGAGGATCTGCCTTTCAAACCACCCGCTGGCAATATTCATATCCCCAGGCCACAGTCGGAGTGGCAAGTAGCTAAAGGATTTATGAAGCCAATGCTACAGGAGTCCATCCACTCTCTTTGATTTTCTCTCTTTCTTTCATTTAGCCACTTAAGTGGTTCTGTTGTAGGAGGGCAGGAAGGTAGGGATGTCTCAAACCAGTCTCCCGAACCTCCAGAATTTCTTCCAGCCCTGCCTTACTGTTTTAATCGCCTTGTGTCCATCTGTGAAATTGTCCCCTAGTGAACTGCATTCGTAGATTCGAGTTTCTGAAGGTTCCCACGCTCTGAGTTTCAAACGGTGAATGCCCCCTCTCATCAGCCATGGGATTTTGTCACCTAGGGGAGCACGATCGCGGTGCTTTGCGGTCACCCGAGTCAAATTTGGAAGTTGAAGAAATCTCATTTGAACGCGTGCTTATAAATTCTTTGAGGATAAGTGAAGGGGATTGGGTAGGAGAACATGGAAAGAAAGGCTAAAACGTTGTGTCGAGTTGTGATTTTGGAAGGCTATGGATAAAAGGCTAAGGGGCTATACGTTTACAGTGGGGAATAGTTGACTGAGAATTCACAAATGATGTAGTCAACACAGAGTTTTAAGAAGTTTGGCAATTTACATTGATTCCCAATGGGACTGCTTGATCTTTAAGTTTCAGATTTGAAGCATTAATGATATCCATAAGACCGCTCACAGGATAAGGCTCAGGATATTATCTAAAGCCCTTGAGAAAGAACTAAGGGTCTTGACTGTGCTTGATGACATTGTTATTATTTAGTCTCCTTTGATTGCTGTCCTTTGTTTCCACATTTCTCACTTCTCTGATTAAACTCATTCTTTGACCAAAGTTTTCTGCAGACAGAAGGCAGGCAGAGGGCATGGTGGTGTGGGGTGGGGGCAGGAAGCATACGGTCCTGTTCTGTTTCCGTAAAGACAAGGTTAAGCCCAGGTTCCCACATTTTCCTCTACTCTGTGTACTGAGACACTCCCAGGTCCTTAAACCAATGAAACCCAAGTCCCCATAATAAAATGTACAGGAGCTCTCCTGCTAGGGGACTGCACGACAAAGGCCTAAGGGAGGGGAACACACGAGGTGAGGGCACAAACAACCATTTCCATGGAGACACACAAATACCATGAAGTCCAAAGGCAGTGTTGAAATGGATAGGGAAATTCACCCAACGCTGAGTTTTGTTTTTTCTAAAACAAAAGCTCCTGGGTGGGCAGTTGAGTCTGTTCGTGGAGAGGCCCAGCTCATGTGATGATGGAAGGCTTAGATAGGCCCTTGGGGCATTCAGGACTGGGGAGCTCGAAGAATCTCCCCTCCCTGAGTACCCTCCACAGTGTGAGGCTGAGAGATTCTGCAGCCCAGAAAGGGTCTCGCTGTTTACACATTGTGCCAACAGAACAGACCCAAAGTCAGGGATTCTCTTGGAGGGAATCAATCTGTACCTCTTGAATTTCCATCCTTCAGAGTTGACCCCCACTTTAATTAGAGTTCCATAGCTTGTGTGAATTTTCTACAACTTTCGTGAATCTAATCTGATGCCATTCCCTCTCTTCGTTTTCTCTTCACAGGTTTGGCCGTAAGCTCTGCCTCTTGATTACAATCCTCATAAACGCTTCATCTGGAGTGCTCATGGCCATCTCCCCAAACTACACTTGGATGCTAATTTTTCGCTTGATTCAAGGACTGGTCAGCAAAGCAGGCTGGTTAATAGGCTACATCCTGAGTAAGAACACTTGTGATTGTAGCTGTGGGAACAAAGGTTGGCTGGCAAAATACAGTCAGTCTGGTGGGGGAAGCTACACAGAAAACTGGACTCAGCTTCAAGACAACGTTGAAAGATTTTTCTTTCTGTATCAAAAGCATTTCTAAAATCTTTTCACTAGACTCATTCTACATTCCTCCTAGAAAGAAAACAATGGAACAGGATTGAGAGTAAACAGTGTGCCATCCAAAGTCTTATATAACACTTTAGGAATTTTTGCTTTCTATACCCTAGTGTGTTCCATAGAGAGAAAGTCTAGCCTACCAGGTTCTTCTGATTGTTGTTCTGCCACTAAGTCATGTCTGACTCTTTGCGACCCCATGGGCTGCAGCACACCAGGCTTCCCTGTCTCTTACTGTCTCCTGGAGTTTGCTCAAACTCACGTCCATCGAGTTGGTGATGCCATCCAACCATCTCATCCTCTGTCGTCCCCTTCTCCTCTTGTCCTCAATCTTCCCCAGCATCAGAGTCTTTTCCATCAAGTTGGCTCTTCAAATCAGGTGGCTAAACAATTAGAGCTTTTGCTTCGGTCCTTCCAATGGATATTCAGAGTTGATTTTCTTTAGGACTGACTGGTTTGAACCCCATGAACTTTAGTACCAGGCTATACAGAGAGAACATTCAATGAGAAGCATGCTAGATTTATAAGAGACTTTATTAGTTTGAGTACATCCACTCTAGCAAACCACAGTTATCCTCAAATTATATGCAAGGAAACTGAGGATACAAGTGCTGTGGTCAATCTCGGGTCCTCAGCAAGCCACTTGTAGGACCAGGAATATCATTTACATCCTACTCATTAGGAGCCAGAGCTATGCTTAAGCTCCATAGATTATAGGCAAATATTTACATTATAACAGCAGAGCATCTTTAAAGTGATATTAAGGAGAATTACCACCACACTTAGATTTTGGGAATTCACTTCATCATTGCTTTTCTTTTGGGTACATTCAAGTAGTATCCACACAAAGGGAAATGGACTCTGAAATTTAAATAATAATAATACATCTCTCATTTCACACAAGAGAACTAGAATATCTGTGCTTAAAAACTGGCTCAGGAGAGGGGCCAGCACATTTGGGGGATTCTATGAGATGAGGAGGCAATGGCGCCTTTAATACTTTTCGGTGCCTGTCACGGTAGTCCCCTGATCTATGTGAGGACAACAAAGAGATGAATGCATGCAGTTGTCTGATGAGGAACGTGGCCTCTGAAGACATAACATCGAAATATGCAGCTTTTGGATGTAGATTTCAGCCTCCTCTTGGTACTTTCTCCTCTAGTGTCCTTACGGTGCCCTTATGGTACCCTTGCCATGTGCCCTTTTTCTGCTTTTCTACTTGCTACCCCAAGACCTCATCCGTGACCCCAACTGCTTTGAAAGACAGATGTTTCCATTTATTATGTACACAGTTTCATCTGTCTTTGTAAGTACTTTTGGATAGTTCACAGTACTTCATAGAAATAATTTCATAGAATATTTCTATTTGGTTTACAAATAGCTGAAATCTTTAACATGATAACCAAACATTTCAAGCAAAATTCTGTGGTTCATGGAATATCTGGCATGTCAATTTTAGAATGTCTGTGACATAAAAATGACTATTGCCTAAAGCCATGTACCATGGACTTCATATAGCTGTCAGGTGTATGGCATAGGATAAGGCAATAATTACACCACGTGCAGTGTTATGCCTTTAAACCAGTTCTTGGAGAATAAAAAACCTGATTCATAGTGTTTTCCAATTTCTAAGTTGTGAATACTCACACCACGACTGATTTTAAGATACCAATGGGTTAAAAATCAGCTTGCAAAATTCCTAAAATTTTAAAAATTAGTTCTTGCCAGCCAGTACTAGCTGACTTCAGTCAACTTGGAAACACACCCCTTAGGTTTTCAAGCCATTTGCACACATTAACAGGATGGCCAAGAAAAAGTTTAACTCATGTAAGAGGACATGAGCTATTATACTGAGCTATTCATTTACGTGAAAATCATCTATGCTCTAAATTCAATGCTTATTCCATGTAATGTGGGATTACGAGATTTTATATTAACACAATAGCAATAATCATAACAGAATAGGTCCCAAAGGACACTTAAATGTTCTCTAAGAGCTGTATAGAAAATTCTGGAAGTTGGACTGCATTTTCGAGGTTGGCATTCTAGTTGCCCTTTCACTGGATCACCAGCTTACTGTCGTACTGACTGGTGCTGGCCCTTTGGGTTCTCTCCACAGTTACAGAATTTGTTGGGCTGAGATACCGGAGGACAGTGGGGATTGTCTACCAAGTGGCCTTCACGGTTGGACTCCTTGTGCTTGCTGGGGTGGCCTATGCGCTTCCGCACTGGAGGTGGCTTCAGCTCACCGTGACTCTGCCCAACTTCTGCTTCTTGCTCTATTACTGGTAAGTCCACGTGGAACAAAAAGGAAAGAAACTGAAATATTACATTTAACTAAAAAGGCTATCTTCCCCCAATGCACACCATCCATCCAGCCTAAGCTGTCCTTCACTCTTCTGTTTCACGGAAAACCCAGGTCCGTGTTTCAGGGCTGAAAATTACAAGTTTCCACCTGTCTCCCCCTCTGGAAACCAAATGTTCTTTCACTTTGAACAAAGAGCTTTATGACTTGGATCTCACATTTTCACATTATTTATGTGGTTTTAAAAATTAGCTTCTAGTGGCCGTAATACCATTTGAAGAGACTGAGAATATTACCATTCTTATTCTGCCTCTCCTCAGAAGAAACTCCAAGATGGAGAAGGTGAAGGGTGACGCTGTTGTTAACACTTGCACCGCCAGGTCCGAAGCAGACATCCCCAATCAATCACAGCAGTTTTTATCCCAGATTAGGCCAATGTGGTACCCCAGTCAGACCATACCAATCAATCAGAGTTAACAAAGCAAGTGAAATGTCAGTCATTCCTGCCCAAGGGAAACATGGAAATAGCAGAAACTCTCAAAAGCTCCTAATGTGAGGTTATCTGAGATACAGTAAAAAAGGGTGCTGGATTATCAACCAAATCTCCTTTGCAAAAACCCACTTATTTACTTCCTGGACATAGCTACGTATTCTTCCTATACGTGCCTTGTCTAAGGATTTAACATCTAAACCCTTTCCAGGAAGCCTGTTTCTTCTCCAAAAGCCAGTAATATTCTGAGGGTGATTCTTACCTCCTTCCCTCTATCCTTTCTACCCCCTTTCTATCTCGGAATCCACCCCCTTGTTTTTTCCTGTTCTCATTAGGAGCTCATTATTTATTGCCTGGCTTTCTGGACAGATTCATAACTGGTCTGTTTGGCATCAGCTTTCCTATCCTCTAGTCCATGCTTCGCATTGCATTGAAAAAATCCAGGTCTACCTCCTTACTCTGTGCCTTAAACATTTTTCAAGTCTTATTCTCCTCAGAATGACGTAATGCTTTAGCATGACAGGAAAGGGCCAGGTATTATCCAAGTTCTGACCATCTCTGAAGCACTTCTTGCCACTTTTACTCAACTGAGTCAAATTTAGTTTTCTTACAATTTCACAAGCCCCACAGTAGAGCTGCTTTTACAAAAGATCACTCAAGATGAAGAGTAGAAAACAGGTGTTTGGGCTGTTTTGTTTTCTTCAGATAAATATTCAGAAGTGGGATTTCTGGATAATACAGCAGTTCTATTTCTAATATTATTCCATACCTTTCTCCATGGTGGCTGCACCAATATATACATCCCCACCAATAGTTCACCAGGATTCCCTTTTCTCCATATCCTCGCCAGTACTTGCTATTTCTTGTCTTTTTGATAACAGCCACTCTGACAGATTGAGGTGATATCTCAACTGTAGTTTTGATTTGCTTTTCCCTGGTGATTAGTGATGTTGAGCATATTTTCATGTCCTTAGTGGCCATCTGTGTATCTTCTTTGGAAAAATGTCTGTTCCAATGCTCTGTTCATATTTGTTTATTTTTAAAATTAAAAAAAGATTTGGCTGTGCTGCATCTTTGAGGCCGTGTGTGGGCTTCTCTAGTTGCAGTGAGTGGAAGCCACTCTCTAGTGATCGTACGCGGGCTTCTCCTCGCAGTGGCGGCTTCTCCTGTTACACAGCATGGGCTCTACAGTGCAGCCTCAGTCGTGGTGGTACACATGCTCGCTCCAAAGCATGTAGGATCTTCCCAGACCAGGGATCAAACCCTTGTCCCCTGCATTGGCAGGTGGATTCTTAACCCCTGGGGCCATCAGGGAAGTCCCACTCTGCTCATTTTTAAATCAAATTGTTTGGATTTTAGCTATCAGGTTGAATGAGCTCTTTATATATTTTGGATATCAACCCCTTATTCGATATATAGCTAGCAAGTATTCTCTCCCATTCAGTAGGCTGTCTGTTCATTTTGTTGATGGTTTCCTTTACTGTGAAGTCTCCACACAATTTTACTTCCTCTGTAGATACAACCAAACCTCTTTATGTAAGGCCCCTCCCAGAAATTGGCTTGTGACCGCTGAGCAGGTGGAGGGCCAAGTAGGATTTTCCCCTCTACTTAACAGCACTGATGACACTTTTTCTGTGCCCCAGGTGTGTACCTGAGTCTCCTCGGTGGCTGATCTCACAGAACAAAAATGCAAAAGCCATGAAGATCATTAAGCATATTGCAAAGAAAAATGGAAAACCCTTGCCCGGATCTCTTCAGGTGAGCCAGCGGCTGAAGTAGCAAAGCTGGGAACTGTGAAAAGCAGGAAAAAGCATGCACTGTCTCCATGGGGAGCCGCAGAAGGGGCCCACCTCCCGTGCACAGCAGGATATTCCTGTTGTACTAAGATTTGTGGTTCCCAGTAGAATATTTTAAGCAGATGGGAAACATCAAAGGAAACCAAAAGTCATTTGAAAGTCGAATGAGGAGCTTCTATCTTGTTCATCTCTTGACTGTGTTGGCCCTCAGCCCCAGTACAGAGGGAAGAATCTTCAAACACCAATAATTCCTTAGAATTTTTAAAATTTTAGATAAAAAATTATCCCAAAATATTTTAAACAACCCCCTGCCTTCCTGAATAGAACAAATCAACGTGTCCATTTTCCGTGCACTTAGCATTTCGCCTTTAGTAGACCTCATCACCTTTAGTTTAAAACTTTTCGCCTGACAGGACCTGGTAAAGAGAAAATCAAGCTTACTAGGAATTTATATTGACATAATAGCAAGTCATTTTTGATGAGGCTCTAAAATGGGTGACCTGTACAAATCTGAGATTGACCTGACATTCACAGTGAGAGACTCAGAGGCCTTTTCCCTTCACTTCCTCTCTGGGTGGTTAGAGTACCTATTGTTCTTTCTGCATGAGCAACTAGCATAGCACTGATTCTTAGAATTCAGATCCTCTTGGACACTGGCCAGGGAATAAAGCACACGTGGGTCACTGTCTGCCCCCACGGTCAGAGTTCATGTGAGGACACTAAGTCCGGTCATTGCAGGTTCCCTGGAGGCTTCTTCCAACACCAGCTTGACTGGTCCAGCATCGACTGTGTCCTTCTAGAGTGGGCTTCTCAATTCACCAGGGGAACCTGTGAACATGCATTTCCCTCTGGCTGGGCTGGGGCCAGAGATTTTTTGCTCTTTATTATTTTAATATTTTATTTTATTTATTTGTTTGGCTGCACCAGGTCTTAGTTGAGACATGCAGGATCTTCGATCTTCATTGCAGCATATGAGATTTGGCATGCAGGACCTGGTTCCCTGACCAGGGATCAAACCCAGGCCTCCTGCACTGAAGTCTTAGCCACTGAACCACCAGAGAAGTCCCCAGAGACCTTTCATTCCAACAAGCCCCAGGTGATGCCAACGCTGGTCTGAGTGCCAAGGTCCTCGAGCAGTCTCCTATTGGGCCTCACTCAGGTCTGGGTGTGCAGAGAGGTTGTGTCAATGCCCTCAGCCCTCAGGGTCACTGGAGGACCTCAGTTTTACCCCACCACACTTTACCAACAGCATCCCATAATATATATGTATGAATTACCCCGCTTCTCTGTAGCCCAGTATCCTCTTCTGTGAGACATAGTGAAAAACATAAAATCTAACTTGTAGGGTGGTTATATTGATTAAACGAGTTAATGTGTGTGAAGGGCTTAGCTAGCTCTGGGCACATTAAAAGCAATTAGCAAGGTATTATGTTCCCGGGGTGACCCTGGGACGCTCTCATGAAATATACAAAACTATTGCTATTGTTTATATTCTCAGAGCCTCAGACCCGATGAGGAAGTTGGCGAGAAGTTGAATCCTTCATTTCTTGACTTGGTCAGAACCGCTCAAATAAGGAAACACACCTTGATCTTGATGTACAACTGGTAAGGATTATTCTTCACTTTAAAATCTCTCCAAATTCTTTTAATCTCCATCATCCACATAGAGGGAGGGACCAAGAGTACCTTCAAAACGTAGCCTAGGTCCAGTCAGCATCAGTGGTAGATTGCAAGTGGGCTCATTTATATTTTCGTCAGGCAGATGTTGAAATCAGCTTACCGACCCAACACACAGACCGCTACAGTCTCAACCTTGGCTTTACCTTAAGAATCACCTGGGAGTTTACAAAATACCAAGGCCAGACTCCTCTCCCACAAAGACATGGATTTAATTGTCAAGGCAAGGAACCAGGAACCAATACTTTTAAAATCTTCCAAGTGATTCTAATGTCAAACTGAGACAATTGGTATAGATTTTTTTAAAATTGAAGTGTAATTGATTTACAATATGTTAGTTTCAGTTATATAGCACAGCGATTCATATATATGTATATATGCTTCAAATTCTCTTCCCTTATAGAAGTGGTAGAAGTGTTAGCCACTCAGTTGTGTCTGACTCTTTGTGATCCCACGGACTGCAGCCTGCCAGGCTCCTCTGGCAGGAGTCCATGAGAAGGAGAGGAGTCCATGAGAATTCTCCAGGCAAGAATACTGAAGTGGGCCGCCATTCCCTTCTCCAGGGGATCTTCCTGACCCAGGGACTGAACCTGGTTCTCCTGCATCGGCAGATAGATCAGATTCTTTACCATCTGAGTCATCAGGGAAGCCCTGGCAGGTTGTTACTAAATACTGATAGAGTCCCCGGTGCTGCACAGTAGGTCCTTGTTGTGTAGATTAATTGACATGAGTGTAGATCTCTACTGCAAGGCCTTTTCTTTTCCACCTGGAAAAAATGTAAATAAATAAACTTCTCAAACAAGACTACCCGACAGGTATAACCACTGACTCCACATCCAGTAGCAAGTCTGAGCATCCTCACTGCCTGCAGGCTGCTCCAGAGCGCTGGGCTGCGGGCTCTGCACCAGCCTCTGCACCACGCAGCATGCTTTCCCTTCACTGAGTGACATCACTGGGATGACACAGAGCAGTCAAATGATGCTTCACAGTCACTGACAGAAGGGGACGCCCCTGGTGGTCCACGCTCCTACTGCAGGGAGCACGGGATTGATCCCTGGTCGGGGAACTAAGATCCTGAATGTCCTGCATGCCACATGGGACAGCTAAACAATAAAAGACTATCCAGAGTCACTGACAAAAGCAAAGCTTACCAGGAGTTAATTTAGCAGCCTTCACAATATTGCATGTGAAATGCATCGGGGAAACCTGGCCTCATTATCCTCATATTTTCCATTGCAGACATTCAACACTTTCGGTCAACAAAACCAAAAACATCATCTAAGTCTTGTTTGTGAATGGATAAACAACAGGGACCTACCATATAGCTCAGAGAACGAGATTTGGTATCCTATGGTTAACCATAATGGAAAAGAATATAAAAAAAGAAAGCATATATGTAAAAATTAATTGATTTTAGTGTGTTGTCTGTATCATGCAGAAGATAAATCATCAAAAGTGGGGCTGTATCCATTTGGGAATTTGGTTCCCACTTGGTCTCCTGTGTTCCTTATGTTTGGATTAAGTAGTCATTAGAAGACCAGAATGGAGAAGGAAATGGCAATCCACTCCAGCACTCTTGCCTGGAAAATCCCATGGATGGAGGAGCCTGATAGGCTACAGTCTATGGGGTCGCAAAGAGTCGGACACGACTGAGCGACTTCACTTCAGAAGACCAGAAAGAGAAAAGATTAACAACCACTAATAACCTGAAACAGTTTTACTAAATAAATCCTTCCACTAAGACATTGCTTCTCGCCTTTCAGTTTGGCCAGGGAATGTTAGCCTAATTCTTGTCCTTTCTAGACTCTGCGGTTACAGCCAGTCGCCATAATGGGTCAGATGGTGTAAGCGCAGTGGAATGGAGGGAAAAGCAATAATGAGATGACAAAGAAAGGGGTCCCACAGTCAAGCTTTTGGTGGCTTGCTCTCGGTGCTTGTCTTGATCTGAGCTCTCCTCTTTGCTCAGGTTCACGAGCTCTGTTCTCTACCAGGGCCTCATCATGCACATGGGCCTTGCAGGGAGCAACATCTACCTGGACTTCTTCTACTCTGCCCTGGTCGAGTTCCCTGCCGCCTTCCTCATCATCCTCACCGTTGACCGCATAGGTCGCCGTTATCCATGGGCCATATCAAATATGGTGGCGGGGGCAGCCTGTCTAGCCTCGGTTTTCATCCCTGAGGGTAAGTGCCCGGCCACGCTGGGGTCTTATCTGCCAAGGCCCCAAGAAGGGGCCAGGGGCGAGGGCAGGGGGAGGAAGCGGGAAGCATAGCCCTTTGATAGGAAGACCATGTTTTTCAGCATGGAAGTCTATTTGGGAAGAATGAATGAAATATCTGGGACTTTCCTGAGTGAACGCATATGGCAACTCTGCCTATAAGAGCCACGGCACCCTCTGATGGCCTGATGCGATATAATCACAGCCACTGGTTCTCTGAGTTGGGCTTCCCTGGTGGCTCAGATGGTAAAGCATCTGCCTGTGATGCAGGAGACCTGGGTTCGATCCCTGGGTTGGGAAGTTCCCCTGGAGAAGGACGTAGCAACCCACCCCAGTCCTCTTGCTTGGAAAATCCTATGGACGGAGGAGCCTGATAGGCTACAGTCCATGGGGTTGCAATGAGTCGGTTCTCTGACATAATACAACAAGAGAGGCTAGGAGGATCCATGCCGTGGGCCATCCAGCTGGGCCAGCACAGAGAGCAGGCTCTTTCTTCTGGGTCCCTTCTATAGACAAAAGTTGGTGGAACTTTGGAAGCGAGTGTCATTCGGGTGTCATTAACGACTGAGGTCTAAAGTGAGGAGTGTGTTAGAACCGTGAGGCTAACACAAGCAGACGCCGCAGATTTTGCAGAGCCGCCCTGAGTCTGCAGAAACACCGATGGCGCACTCTTGTCCTGTTCTAGCGGATGCACCATCTCCTTGCCCCTCCCCTCTGCCCCTGAGCCCCGTTGGGCGACCCGGGAGCCTGCGCAGCACGTGTCAGCCATGTGTTTTCCCCTCAGATCTACACTGGCTAAGAGTTACGGCTGCTTGCCTGGGTCGGATGGGGATCACAATGGCCTATGAGATGGTCTGCCTGGTCAACGCAGAACTGTACCCCACGTTCATCAGGTGCGTGCGTCCCCCTCAGCGCGAGGAGGGCAGCTGGGACATCTGTTTACTGGTGAGAATGACCCCAGGTGCCAACAGAGGACAACTCACCTTTTTTAAGAAATTTATTTCATTGATGTACAGTTGATTTACAGCGGTGTGTCAATTTCTACTGTACAGCAAAATGACTTGGTTATACATGCATATATGCATTCTTTTACCTATTCTTCTCCAATACAATTTATCACAGGATGTTGAGTCCAGTTCCCTGTGCTATACAGTAGGACCTTGTGGCTGATCCATCCTGTAGAGAATAGTTTTATCTCTGCTAACCCCAAAGCCCCAGTCCAGCACTCTCACGCCTTCCCGTGCTCCTTGGCACCCGCAAGTCTGGCATCTGTGTCTGTGAGTCTGCTTCTGTTTTGTAGATAAGCTCATTTGTGTCACGTTTTAGATTCCACATATAGGTGACATCATACCGTATTTGCCTTTCTCTTTCTGACCTCCTGCACTTGGTGTCTCTAGGGAAGGCACCTTCCTTTTCCAGAGGATGAGAGCATGTCAAGGCAGTAGGCAGGTCACACCTCACACTCCCGGGCTGGGGTAAAACAGAGGAACCACGTGGGGAGAACGGCAGCCATTGCATGGCGGGGGATGACGGATGGCCGCAGGCGGGAGAACAGCCCACGCAGGGTGGCAGAGCAGAGCGAGCGCAGACGGTGATGAAAGTACAAATCCAAAATTGCCCCCTCCCCCGGTGAGACATCTTCGAGAAAGTTAATGTAAAACAAGTTCAGCAGAACACGAATGGCATTATGTATCATTTCCGTGAAGACTTTCAGCTTGCACCTGGTTTAATGATTGGGGGAGTTATTTAAGGCGGGGGGTGGGAGATAACTACGGCGCTGTGATAAGCAGAAGGAAACACGGGTGTCCCGCGTTTCAGGAACCTCGGGGTCCTCGTCTGCTCCTCCATGTGTGACATCGGGGGCATCCTCACCCCCTTCCTGGTCTACAGGCTCACCGACATCTGGCACGAGCTCCCCCTGGTGGTTTTCGGTAAGAAACCCTCAGAGATGTCCAAAGGAAAACCTGTCTTTTAGGGGTCTCCATGTTTCTACCTCCAAACTAGTGCTCTCCTTGCAAGTAACTACTAAATGTGACTAGTCATTGGTACTACTGTCAGTGTGGCAACACTAGTGTTACTAACAGCATTAGCAGCCGCTAACACTCAAGCCTGGGAACCCACGAGGACTCACGCCCGTAGAGACACAAAGTCCAGGGCGAGTGAGGTGGGGGTTTCGTTGAAAAAGACCCTCTCCCCTCACTGATATCTGCCTCCTTGTCCAGGAACTCAATCTTTCTATCTCCTCTAGGCCCAGACATTGGAAAATCTAAACTCTCTTTACTTCCTTACTTCAAAAGAAGCAGTTAAAATTTTGCGGAGGGCAATTTCAACACCCGGGGAATAAAGACCAAGACTGGGAAAAGCAGAATTCCCTGGCGGCCCAGTGGCTAAGACTCCGCGCTCGAATCCAGGGGGCCCGGCTTTGATCCCCGATCAGGGAACTAGATCCCACATGTTGCAACTGTAAGATCCTGCATGTTGCAATGGAGGCCCAGTGCAGCCAAATAAATACATTTTTTAAGAAAGAAAGAAAACGCGTTAGCATGACAGGAACACCTGTGGGGGTGCTGGTGCCCCGTCCTCAGGTTCCTCAGCGATTAGATTGAAGGAGCTAGGGCACTCCTGCCGGCTGACCCTGAGGGAGGTCCACCCTGAAGGGTGCTGAGTCCACCCTTCCCAGACCAGCTGCAGGAGAGAACCGGAGGGATTAACCTAATCATCACCACGTCCGGAACCCTAAGTCTGCAGACTGAGAAGGGCTGGGATCCTGGGAGGTTCCATTCACCCAGTATCCACTGCCTCTTCCCCCAGCGGCAGACAGAGGGACAGGTGACCTCCTGGGCATCCCGGCAGACACGGCTCCAGATCCACACACGTAATTTCACCCTCTCAGTGTGTCAGCCCCCCGGGTCTCCATGCACCCACTCCTGTCTTCTTTAAGACTCCTTTTGAGTCTTTGTTTTAATTTGACAGAAATGGAACGCTTTCCCCACAGGCATACAAGACAGTCTGGGGGAGGAAGGGGAAGACTATCTCAGACGACAGCAGGGGGACAGCAAGTGGCTTTCCCCCAATCCCGCGTGTTGTCACACCCACGTTCCCCCAATCCTGCGTGTTATCACACCCACATGTCTCTGCTCATTCCTTCTGCTCGAGGGACTTGTGAGGGCAGAAGCTTCCACTGTTGTAGATTAATCAGCAAAAACTCCAAAGCATTGAGAGAACTCACCCTCGAAAGAGACCTGACGAATGTTTCCATGTTCCAACTTAATAACAACAAGATGGCCAAGTTGATAGAACATGAGGTCTCTATCCCGAGGTAGGCAGAGTGGCTGGGAGCCCTGGGCCCAGACTCCTTCCTCCCCCCGTACTGGCCGAGGGGCCTGACCCCAGGACCCCCTTTCCATTTGGGGAGCACGTTCTGGTCTCTTCCTTACACTCCAACATCGGCCACTCCCCTAGGTTGGCAATGAGTGGTCCACGGATCTGTGGGATATTTCTGGGTAGAAAATAGATACTCCTTAGTATCTATTTTGTTTCTGTTAGTACCACTTAACAACAACAAAAATAGGCAAAGCCCAAACCCAGAGGAACTCCCCAGACCTAGACCCTCCTTTGGGCCCTGCCTGTCAATCAAGAAGATAAAGGATTTTAACTGCATTTCAAATTTGAAGTAAGCAAAGTGTTAGTGGCTCAGTCGTGTCCAACTCGTTGTGACCCCATGAACTATATATAGCCCGCCAGGCTGCTCTGTCCAGGGGATTCCCCAGGTGAGACTACTGGAGTGGGTAGCCATGCCTTTCTCCAGGGCATCTTCCTGACCCAGGGATCGAATCCACGTCTCTTGTGTCTCCTGCATTGGCAGGCAGGTTCTTTACCACTAGAACCACCTGGGAAGGAGACAATTCCCAATTTTATATGGCTGGTAGTTTCCTTCTCTCCCCAGCTTTTAATAGCTAGCAGGAAGCAAAGTGAGCAGTTTTACACTTTTTCTTTCTCTTTTCACACAATAATGGTCTGCAAATTGTGCTCTAGTAATAACCGGAAATGGTCATCTAGAAGCTTGAAAACCAACACACAAATACATTGGAAAAGTTCATGCCATGGGCCAGGCACTTTTCTAAGCACCTAACAAATATGAACTCATTTCAGCCTCATAACAAGCATTTGAGGTGGAGACACCATCCCACGTTCTGCAAAGGTGCATGGAGTATTGGGAGATCATGCAACTTCTTGGGGCTCTAAGACCAGTGCTCGGGGAGTCAGCACTCGGGGTGTCAGCACCCTGGTGCCCAGAGCTACAGCCGGTGCCCTGAACCAGTGCACTGGAGGCCTGTATTTCTATTTCAGTTTTAAGGCTGCAGAAAATGGAGTCCAGCAGGCATTTTTTTGAAACCCCCAAATAGTGAAAAACCCACATCCTACTTCTTGCATTCTATGATAGAAAATATATAAAGATGTACCCTGGTTCGATTGCTGGGTCAGGAAGAACCCCTGGAGGAGGGATAGGCTGCCCACGCCAGTATTCATGGGCTTCCCTGGGGGCTCAGATCGTAAAGAATCTGCCTGCAATGCGGGAGACCTGGGTTCAGCCCCTGGTTTGGGAAGAGCCCCTGGAGGAGGGCATGGCCACCCACTCCAGGATTCTTGCCTGGAGAATCCCGTGGACAGAAGAGCCTGGTGGGTTATAGTCCATGGGATCACAAAGAGTTGGACATAACTGAGTGACTAAGCACAGCATAGCACGTGTGTTTGTGTGTGTGTACGAATGTATATATATATATTCTGTGTGTATATATGTATTTGTGTGTGTATATATATTCTTTTTATGTATATTTAAGTATATATATGGTATTTTTATGTATATACACACACATACATCTATATACATTTAAAGTCTATATATAGATATATGTAATACATACATAAAGATACTATATATATACATAAAAAGACTATATAAAAATGTATACATTTAAAAAGCTATATATATTAAAAAGAATATATATGAATCACTTTGCTGTATGCCTGAAATTAACACAACGCTGTAGATCAACTATACTTCAGTAAAATAAAAAATAAAAAGCAACAATAAATAAAAATAAAATTAAAAGCCTGGCTATACCATTTAATGCTGTTATGAAGTAATATGTGATTCATTACTTTTATTTGCTAGTAACAATCCAAGTTTCTAACTCATTTTCATTACTAAGTGCTTTATGTTGGCAAGGCTATATTCTTTCTTTTCTTAGCATTGTTTTTTTTTTTCAGAGTTATTTTCTAACTCTAAACTATCTTAATATCATGGCAATGTCCTCTAGCCTAGAATAACTTTGACTCAAAATGCGAAGTATTTCATTTCCCTATAAGGAATTGTAATTCAGCGGAGTTTGGAACGGGCGAAATATTTATGATGGGGAACAGGGAGGGCAGTCTGAGATGGCAAAGGAATCTGTAAGTATAGGAAATCATCAAAAAAAATTTTTTAAGAAAGAAGGGGAGCTCTAATTACAGAAAGGGCATGCATCAACCCTGAATGTGATCTTTGCCTGTTTGGCTTTCAGCTGTGGTTGGCCTGATTGCTGGAGGACTGGTGCTGTTGCTCCCAGAAACCAAAGGGAGGACTTTGCCTGAGACCATTGAGGAAGTTGAGAACATGAAGAGGTAGGGAGTTGAGATTTCTTCATGAACTATTCCATACATGTTTGGGGAAAACTCTGTAGCTGGCTGGAAAGAAAGATGAGGTTGAATCTATCCCTCACACTGTACACGGAGATCAATTCAAATGAAATCAAAGATTAAAATGTACCAACAAAGAAACAGTAAAAGAGAATGAAGATATTATAGGAGAAGACCTTTACCCTTTCACAGTGAGGAAGACTTTTAAAATCTGACCAAAAATATCCAGGACCCATTAGGAAAAAAAGTTCACCTTCAAAAAAATTCAAAACTGTGTTGAAAAACTTCCATAAGCTAAAAAAAGATAAGCAAACTTAGAGAAAATGTTTACTCCTCCAAAAAGGGCTAATTTTCCTCATGTATAAAGAGTACTAACAAATTCATACGAAAAATCACTCAGTAGGAGAAAATGGACAAAGGACTTGAATACATAATTTAGTGAAAAGAAGAAAAAAAAAACAGCTCTAAAATATATTAATAAGCCCAATCTCCTTCATAGTAAGAGAATTGCAAAGTTACCCTGCACTATAATTCCCTGGGATTGTCAAAGATCCAATTGCTTGAAAACATCCAGTGGACCCTTGAACGGCACAGGAGTGAAGGGTGTCAACCGCCTATGCAATCAAAATCCACTTACTTTCAATTCCCCCAAAACTTAACTGCTAATAAGTACGTAAGTGTTAGTCCCCAGTCGTGCCCGACTCTTTGCGACCCCATGGACTGCCGTCCACCAGGCTCCTCTGTCCATGAGATTTTCCAGGCAAGAATACTGGAGTGGGTTGCCATTTCCTTCTCCAGAGGATCTTTCCGACCCAGGAATCGAACCCAGGTTTCCTGCACTGCAGGCAGATTCTTTACCGACTGAGCTATGAGGGAAGCCCCAACCACTAATAATCAGAAGCTTATGAATCACATAGGGCAGTTCAGACATATCTCGTATGTTGTATGTATCATATACTGTGTTCCTACAGGAATCTATAGAAAAGAAAATGTTATTAAGAAAATCATAAGGAAAATAAAATACATTTACAGTGCTATGCCGTGTTTTCAGGCTTCTCGGGTGGCATTAGTGGTAAAGAACATGCCTGCCAATGCAGGAGACGTGAGAGATGCAGGTCCGATCCCCGGGTCTGGGAGATCCCCTGGAGGAGGGCATGGCAGCCCGCTCCAATATGCTTGCCTGGAGAATCCCATGGACAGAGGAGCCTGACAGGCTGCAGTCCATAGGGTTGCACAGACTCAGACACGACTGAAGCAGCTTAGCACCCACCTTGTTTATCAATTCTGTAAATTTATAAATTTACATCATCTGTTTATAAGACAAATCATCTATCAGCACCTACATGAACACTTTCCTATATGATACGAAACACTGTAGGACTTCCCTGATGGCTCAGTGGTAAAGAAGTGGCCTGCCGATGCAGGAGACATGGGTTCAATCCCTGATCTGGGAAGATGCCACAGGCCACAGGCCACCAAGCCCATGCGCCACAACTATTGAGCCTGTGCTCTAGAGCCTGGGGACCACGACTTCTGAGCCCACGTGCCACAAATCCTGAAGCCTGCACGCCCTAGAGCCCGTGCTCCCCAAAGAGAAGAGTCACCGCAATGAGAAGCCCACGCACCACAAAGGAGAGCAGTCCCTGCACGCCAAAGCTAGAGAAAAGCCCACGCAGCAAGGAAGACCCAGCACAGCCAAAACTAAATAAATAAAATTAAAAAGAAAACACTAGGTTTTACGTGTATTAATAACAAGTGACATCAAAAATGAAACTGCTGCTAAGTCACTTCAGTCGTGTCTGACTCTGTGCGACCCCATAGACGGCAGCCCACCAGGCTCCCCCATCCCTGGGATTCTCCAAGCAAGAACACTGGAGTGGGCTGCCATTTCCTTCTCCAGTGTATGAAAGTGAAAAGTGAACGGGAAGTCGCTCAGTTGTTTCCGACTCTTGGCGACCCCATGGATTGCAGCCTACCAGGCTCCTCCGTCCATGGGATTTTCCAGGCAAGAGTACTGGAGTGGGGTGCCATTGCCTTCTCCACAAAAATGAAAAGATAATGTAAAAAAGAAACCCATATTTATTTACAGATATAATGATTCACGGGCTTCCCAGGTGGCTCAGTGGTAAAAAAGAAAAAAAAAAAAATCCACCTGCCAATGCAGGAGACACAGGTGTGATCCCTGGGTCGGGAAGATCCCCTGGAGGAGGAAATGGCAACTCACTCCAGTATTCTTGCCGGGGAATTCCTATCGACAGAGGAGCCTGGCAGGGTTGCGAGTCAGACATGACTTAGAGACTGAATCTGGGCCACCATGCAGTGATTCATGCACTGATACCGAAGCGGTATCTATGTGGTTGCTTTATGGCTGCCTACTGTAATCAACTGATGCTATTGCCCTCCGCTGCTCACAGCAGCCTAGCCTATACACGAATGGATGCATTAATATGAAACATTTGTGCCATAGGGTATTACAGTCATATTTCATAATACAGTATTGGAAACATTTGTTACATTAAAAAAAAAAAACACTTACCTGTGATGATAAGCAGGTTCTCCAGTACGATCAAGAGAGGCATAATGTAAGATAATGTAATTCTTTGAAAGCAAAATTATAAAACAATAAGAAAATGAATACATTATTAATTAATTTTGTATTAAATATCACTCACCTTATGCCTATGTAGGGATAGACTAAAGTCTGTGCGTGCATGCGTGCTCAGTTGCCTCAGTCATGTGTGACTCCTTGCAACACTGCATTTCTCCAGGCTCCTCTGTCCATGGGATTCTCCAGGCAGATATACTGGAGTGGGTTGCCATGCCCTCCTCCAGGGCATCTTCCCGACCTAGGGATCGAACCAGCGCCTCCTGCCCTGTAGATGGATTCTTTACTATTGAGCCACCAGGAAAGCCCAGACTAATGCCTGCATATACTTTATGCATTCATGATGTACTTAACTTTTTCTTAGTTTTTTCAAAATTTCTAGGCTACATGTTTCATCTGAGAATTTTTCAAATTGTCACAAACTGCCAAAAAATTTACAACTTCTTTTATAGAAAAAAATCCACATGTAAGTGGGCACATGCAGTTCAAACTTGTGTGTTTAAGGATCAACTGTACTGTGTTGGTAAAAGATGTGGATAGACAGGCAGTGTCCTTAAAATCTTTTTGATGGGCAGTATGACAATAGTATCAAAATTGTATATGTGTTCACTTTCATATACAGCAATTCCATACTTGTAGAAATTTATGTGTGTAAAATGGTGTTTGTACAAGATTATTCATTAAAGCAATTTTTATGTATCAAAAGAGTGAGTACAACATAAACGTCGATCGACTGGGAGACCAGTTAGGTAAATTATGATATGTCATTCAGTAAAATTCTCCATGGTTATTAAAAAGAACAAGGCACCTTGATATATATACACTGATAAGGAAATTTTCCCAGATGTATTATTAATGGGGAAAAAAAAGCAAAACATAGAAAGGCATATAATCATTTGGGTACAAAGAGCAAAATACATGTATGTGAAACTTAAATATATATTAAACATAAATATAAATTATATATGCAATTTACTTTATCTCTGGAAGCACATGCGTAACATTGATCATCTATGGAATTAGATGGCTATGGGATATAAGTGGAAGGGAGACTCTTCAGTGCATACTTTTTGCAATTTCTGAACACATACAATTCTATTTTAAAAGTAACCTTAAAAAATCAAAAACAGAGACTTCCCTTTTGGTTGGTACAGTGGATAAGAATCCGCCTGCCAGTGCAAGGGACACAGGTTCAATCCCTGGTCCAGGAGGATTCCACTTGCCACAGAGCAACTAAGCCTGTGGACCACAACTTAGTGGTCCTGAAGATGCACCCTCTAGGGCCAATGAGCCACAACTACGGAGCCCGTGTACCACAGCTATGGAAGCCCCCATGCCCGAGAGCCAGGAGACCCCCACCACCGAAGCCTGCACGGAGCAACTACTGAAGCCCGTGGGCCTAGAGCCTGTGCTCCACAGCAAGAGAAGCCACCTCAGCGAGAAGCCCCTCGGACCGCAGCTAGAGAGCTGCCATCGCTGGCCGCAAGTGGAGAAAGCCCAAGCACAGCAACAAAGACCCAGTGCAATCAAAAATGAATAGATAAAACAATTTAAAACAAATCTACATACAGAGAAACATTTGTGACACACCCCCCCATGAATCTGTTTCTGTGACATGCTTAGCTATAACTGTTTTATCCATAGTCCATTTTCAGCCCACTGATGCCATGAACTGAGCTGAATTGTACCCATGCTACAAACCCTTCACATTTCACATATTCAGTACTTGGGCAAAGGTCATAGCAGAAGAGTCACAGTGGTCTGAGGCTTTTCCTAGAACTTGGAAGAGGCTTTGAATTCAGCCAGAGGTCATACCCTAGCAGTTGATGGGACACCGGGCTCTCAAGAGCCTTGCCTGGCCCATGTAATTTTTTTAAGTGGGAAATTCCACATAAACTGAATTTCCAGAATCTGTTTCATTGTTTTAAATCAGAGAATTGGGAAACACTGAGCAGGCAGTTTCCTCCTGCTGACAGTTTGGAGGAGCTGAGCGGTGACAGCACCGCTCTTTGAAGGGCATGCCTGGGGAGCCAGCCACAGGCCTGCCTTCCCTATGCTTGGTGCCTAGAACACTTCTGTTTTCCATCTGGTGAGTGTGGACCTTTGAGTTTGAGAGCCTTGATCTTGATCAACCAACCCCCACAGATCTTGTCCAATGCATCTTACCGTGCACATGAGTGCCTCTCCTGGAGGACAGAAATTCTACATCGGTTATGGTCATGTCCCTAGAGCTAAGCATAGTCCCTGCACACAGAGAGCAGGCGCTCTCCAAATATTTGTGAAATAAATGCAGAGCTCCTTCTACAGCACCCCTATGTGGGGCGCCCCTAGGTTTTCCCCTGCCAGTTCCAGTGTCAGCAAGGCAGCAACATGTGATGGCGAGGAACAGGCTAGGGCTGATGCCAGAACCCAGCCTCTGTGCACTGACTCAATTGAATCTCAGAGACAGAGTTTTGGGGTAAAGTAGAAAAGAACAGCTCTTTTTGCAGGTGCCAAGCAAAGAGTCCAGGGCAGCTAGTGCTTAAAAGAACCAACCTTCCTGAAGATTTTCAAGGAAACGTTTATAAAACAAGGTGAGGGAAGGGGGTTATGGGGTGTGTGACCATCTCATGAATATTCTTCTGATTGGTTGGTGGTGAGGTACTTGGGAGTCAGCATCATCAACCTTCTGGTTCCAACCAGTCTGGGGTCTAGAGTTTATGGGCAGCATAGGTAGTTTCTTCCTTCTGGTAGGGTTTCAGTATCTGCAAAACAGCTCAAAGGACATGGCTCAGAATATTATCTATAGCCCTTGACTTTATTTAATGGTTAAAGTATTATTTTGTCTTGCTTGGCTGTTTTCCTTTTTTTTCTGCATTTTCTCACTTCTCTGATTAAATTTATTCTTTGACTAAAGTTTTTCTACAGACAAAGGCAAATGGAGGTCATGGGTGGGTGTCTATTCTGGAAAGGCTTCATAGGGTCCTGCTGGGCTATGGGTCCTCATATTTCCTATCATGTTAGCTTCTCTCCACTAGGGCTCAATTTTTCATCTGTCAATGGAACAAGAGTTCCTATTCATTGAATTTTTGTAATGATTAAATGGGACTTCCCTGATGGCTCAGCAGGTAAAAAAATCCACGTGCAACACAGAAGATGTGGGTTTGATCCCTGAGGCGGGAAGATCCCCTGGAGAAGGAAATGGCAACCCACTTCAGTATTCTTGCCTGGGAAATCACATGGACAGAGGAGCCTGGTGGGCGGATAACGCATGTAAAGTGCCTGGCTGGCTGTTAGTAAATGTTCAGTAACCACCAAGACTATTCATAGAAGTTTTCACAGCTGTTTTACAAAACAATAAAATAGGTACTCAGATGGTTTATTGGAAATCAAATTTTTAAATATACGCTGAATGGTTTTGAGACAGGGAAGTGAAGCTCAGTGATACACCGATATACCTGTACTTGAAAGAATTTTCCGTTTTCATCAGACTGGCTCAAAGTAGGCTAAAGAGATATTTTGCAATATTATTCCTATTGTTATTTTATATTCTTTCTAACTATGCCATCTGCAAATACATCTATGAAGATTTGCACTTTTCTATCCTATTGTGTAACCCAGTTCACCTTTCAAAGACAGAAGAGAGATGAGTAGGGTTCAGAGCGTGACAGGAGGAGTGTGTGAGAATATGGAGACTGAAGCTGAATTAGGTGGAGGCTCCCATGCAGAGAAAGATGAGGAGGGGCCAGCTGGTGGGAGGTAGAGGCACCCAGGAGAGGGGGCAACTGTAGTCGGCACCTGGGGTCAGGCACGCTTCTCACTAGGTGTGGAGAGCCGACCCAGATAGAGTGTCCCAGGCACTGAGTGAGCATGGGCAAGACCAGGGAGGACAGGAACTGCACCACCACTCAAGTTATTCAGTCCCTGAGCCCATCCTAGGTACAGAGAGCCTTCTGACTTACTAACATACACCTATTTCACCCCTTCAGCCTGTTTCCTTTCCTGTAAAATTGAGCTGCAATAGCTTACATGTCCTGAGAGCTTTCATCTAGTGCTTTGCAAGCCCTTCTCCTGTATCACCTCATTTAATCCTTGCAACAACCGTAGGCAGTAGGTAGTATTATTAACCCCATTTGACAACAGAATAAAAAAGAGAGATTTGCCCAAAGTCAGTAAGTAACAAAGCCAAGGTTTTAATGCTGGCAGCCCAAGGCCAGGGTTCATGGACACACCTCACCCCAGAGGGCTGAGCTCACGAGAGGGATGAGGTGTGCAAGGTGCAGGGCTGCCTTCAGTAACCAGCACCCTGGCTGTTCCTGCTGCTGCTGCTCCTGCGATTGTTGTTGCTGCTTTGCTGCTGTTGTTGTTGCAGCAACAATAGCTTTTGCTGCTGCTGTTGTTGCTGTTACTATTTCTGCTGCTGTTACTGCTGCTGTTGTTACTATTACTGCTGTTGCTCTTGCTGTTGCTGTTATTTCTGTTGTTGCTGTTGTTTCTGTTGTTACTGCTCTTGCTGTAGTTGCTGTTGTTGCTTGTTTCTGCTACTGCTGCTGCTGTTGTTGCTGCTATTGCTGCTGCTGTTGATGTTGCTGCTATTGCTATTGTTGCCGTTGTTTCTGTTACTGTTGCTGTTGTTACTGCTGTTGATGCTGTTGCTGTTGTTGGTGCTGTTGCTGCTGCTGATGTTGTTGGTGCTGTTGCTATTGTTTCTCCTGCTGTTGTTGTCACTGTTGCTGTTGTTGCTTCTGTTGCTGTTGTTGCTGCTGCTGTTTTTGTTGCTGCTGTTATTCCTACTGCTATTGTTGCTGCTGTTGCTGTTTTTACTGTTACTGCTGCTGCTGTTGCTGTTGTTGCTGCTGTTGCTGTTTTTGCTGTTGCTGCTGTTGCTGATGTTGCTGCTGTTGCTGTTGTTGCTGCTGCTGCTGCTGTTGCTGTTGTTGCTGCTGTTGCTTTTGATGCTGCTGCTGTTGTTGCTGCTACTGCTGCTGTTGTTGCTACTGCTGTTGCTGCTGTTGGTGGTGTTGCTGCTGTTGTTGTTGCTGCTGTTTTTGCTGCTGCTGTTTTTGTTGCTGCTGTTGCTGTTACTGCTATTGCTGATGCGTTTGTTGCTGCTGTTGTTGTTACTGCTGTTGTTGCTGCTGTTGTTCCTGTTGTTACTGCTGCTGCTGTTGCTGTTGCTGCTGCTGTTGTTTCTGTTACTGCTGTTGCTGCTGCTGTTGCTTCTGTTGCTGCTGCAGCTATCATTTTTGTTGCTGCCACTGTTGACAAGGAGGCCCTTGGAGCTTGGTTGTTGAGCTTGGGCCCCTGCATCTGGAGTCTGACAGGACTCCAGAGCCACCTGGATTCAGGCGAGCTCTGTTCCTCTCTCTATCTCAGATGGATCCAGAGACTGAGGCAAGACTAAGCCCCCCCAGGTGGGGGGCATTCTATGAGGAGTTGGGGGACCCAGGAGCAGCCCCAACCTGGATTTCAGTATTATAAACACAAACATGCCAAGAGGGTGTGGCTGGGAACAGCAGAGTGAAGAAAGCAGCATTTTTACATCAGTGTCAGCAAGATCCTCATATTCACAAAGACAAGATGACTGAGAAAAGTTGCAATTTGAAAAAATTTCTGAATTACTTTTTATTTGCTCCTTACTTTTACTGAAAAGCAATAATCTTTGGTAAAATGGTTTCTCAAGTCCTATTTGCAGAGCAGATGATAGCAGTGTCTATATTTTGCATTCATCTAAGTGACAGAAAATCAAATTTAGATATCTACTATGTTCTCTATTACAGAGAGGAGGGAAACACCTTGAATAAAGAATGTGGGCCAGTCCCACTCCTAAGAGAGCATTTTAGGAAAGACTCCATCCACATTAGCTGCTCACAATGCTCTGTCCATTTCCTTTTTGAGCATCACCACAAGGAACACTTGGCAAGACTGATCCTGGACAAAGCTCATACTCATTTGTTGCTCCATTCTTCCATTATCCACTTTATCTTGATTTTCAGTTCCTCATAATCTCTTTCTCCTCTCTCCTTTTTTGTTTTGTTATTGCAGGTCAGGAAAAAACAAAGAAAAGATGATTTACATTGAAGTCAAGAAACTAGACACTCCACTAAATTAAGAAGAGAGAGCTGCTCTAGTTTGCTTTGACCATAAAAAGGCAAGAATCAGAGATTTCTGCTCTCACCACAAAGCCTATACATGTCAACCTTACTTCTCTTTGGATAATATTAACCTCGATCTGTAACCAAATGGGGTCTGTCGTACTGCTGTATGAAAAGCTGCCTCTAGGATGAGGCCCTGCAATCTTCACTTGCTTGAACACTTCTAACGACCTCATCTTACATAGGTACCTTAAGAGGGGATGCCAGTACTCCTCTGGACCAGATATTTCCAGAGTAGGTTCTAGAATATCTCAACGGAGAAACAAAAAGTCTGTCTAGGAAAGAAATAGCTTACATATAAAAAGAATGTCAAGATTTTATCATTTAAATCAGCAGAAATCTGGCTACAAGTTTAGGAGTGAATTGTAAAGATACAAGGTCCAGGAGGATGAAACATAATAATGAGTCAGGTAAGATTTACTGATATGAGTGCTCTTACTCCAGGTTCTAGACTTAATGTGCTGGCTGGAGCATCTAGCATCAGCTCCAACAGTTAGCAGAAAAAATATATTTCCACAATTTGAAATAAGGAGGACTTATTAGGCAAAAGCATAATCCAAGAGACATAAAGTGGATGACTGATGGATTGATGTGACTACACAAAACAAGGCTAAATTAAATGAGGCTAGCTGTTTAACACACCCCAAAAGTAAACTTAATGGATGAGTGACAGATTCGGGGAAATATTTGCCTATAAAATATTAAAGGGCTAATATCCAAAATAAACTAAAAGCTACTAAAAGTCAATAAAGAAATGATAATCCTTTAGACAGACCATAGGAAAAATGGTTCAAGAATACAAAGTTATTTATAGAAATAGCTTTTAAAAATGGTTAGGTTTTATATATATATAAAGGTGTATATCCTCACTGTTAGGGAAATAATAATGAAATATTTTCACTCTTCAGATTAACTAATAAAATTAATAAAAATAAAATTGAAAATATCAAGTGTGGATGAGGATATGAAAGAACTTTCTGCATTGCTGGCATGCATGAGTGGATTGGTTTAGTCTTTAAAAAGCAGCTTGGCAGTGTCTGTGCTCATATTAGAAATGTGCACATCTGGACCCAACAATTTCACCACTAGGTGTCTATTTTTGAGAAACACTAAAGTGTATACAGATTCATCTTGGAGGTATTCATTGCATCATTTGCTGATGAGAGCAAAAATTGGAAATAACCAAAGTCCTTGTATGTGAGGAATGCTTAAATAAACTATGGTATATCAACTCATCAGTTGAAAAAGAGTGAAAATGATATATAGCTACTCCATATAAAGACCTTCATGGTGAAGGGCTAAGGTGAGTTTTGGAATAAGGATGTAGAATAAGGATGTAGAAGGCAATGGCACCCCACTCCAGTACTCTTGCCTGGAAAATCCCGTGGGCAGAGGAGTCTGGAAGGCTGCAGTTCATGGGGTCGATGAGGGTTGGACATGACTGAGCGACTTCACTTTCACTTTTCACTTTCAAGCATTGGAGAAGGAAATGGCAACCCACTCCAGTGTTCTTGCCTGGAGAATACCAGGGACGGCGGAGCCTCATGTGCTGCCGTCTATGGGGTCACACAGAGTCGGACACGACTGAAGTGACTTAGCAGCAGCATGTAGAAATAATAGGATGTGCATCTAACTAATGATCTGGGGGGAGCACGGGACTGCAGTGCACAGGAATGACTAGAAAGATTTTACTTTTTCTGCAATTCTTGCATTTTTACTTTTCCATGTGCTGATCTGTGGCATGCTCATGCTGGTTTAAAAAAATAAATGATTAACTGGGAAATAGTTTGATGGTTTCTTTAAAAACTAAACGTGTGCTTACAATATCACTCAGCAATTGCCCTCCTAGGTATTTATCCCAGAGAAAGGAAAACATACATCCACACAAAATGCCATACACAATTGCTCATGGCAGTTTTTGTCTCTAGTTAAACAAAATCTGGAAATAATTAAAATGTCCCTCATACCAAGGAACACTCCTCAGCAAGAAAAAGGAACAAGGCAACAAGACACACACAACTTGAATGGAACTCAAGGGTGCTAGGCTGACTGATAAAGGCCAATCTCCAAAGGTCACTCATGAAAGGAAAAACTACTGAGATGGAAAACAGATCAGTAGTTAATTACAGTAGTGGTTACATAAATCCACACGTGTGATAAAGTGACATGGGTCTATATTCACACAGAGCACCAAAGTTAGGTTTTGATACTTTCTATAATTATGTGAGATGGAACCATTGGGGAACACCAGGTGAAGGGGACCCAGAATCTCTTTGGATTACCTTTGTAAATTCCCATGAATCTAGTTATTTCAAAATAAAAGATGAAAATTTTTTTAATTTTTTAAATTAAAAATTTTTTTAATGAAATGCTATGGGGACCCAGAAGAGGCCACTTCTCTGTAACAATGTTTCTTAAAGTTAATGTTCAAAATGTCTTTGACATCCGAGGGAAACTATGGTTCCTCTGTCCAGAAAACTGCATACCTAAAATGTGCAAATACTTTCACAGGCTTTTACCAATCCCTCGCTCAGTTAAGAACTCTTGCTGTTGACACAAGTTTCAGTCCATAAACCAAATTCAGCATGCTGCCTGTTTTTAAATAAAGTTTTATTGACACACAGCCACACCCATTGACTTCTACATTGTCTAAGGCAACTTTGCAGCCACTGCAGCAGAGTGAGTGGCTGCTGCAAAGATTCTTTGATGCACAAACCTCAAAATATTTCTATCTAGCCCTTTATGGGGTTTACCTGATAGCTCAGCTGGTAAAGAATCCACCTGCAGTGTAGAAGACCCCAGTTCAATTCCTGGAAGATCCCTTGGAGAAGGGATAGGCTGCCCACATCAGTATTCGTGGGCTTCCCTGGTGGCTCAGGTGGTAAAGAATCCGTCTGCAATGCGGGAGACCTGGGTTCAATCCCTGGGTTGGGAAGATTCCCTGGAGGAGGGCATGGCAACCCACTCTAGTATTCTTGCCTGGAGAATCACCCTGGACAGAGAAGCCTGGTGGGCAACAGTTCATGGGGTTGCAAAGAGTCAGACATGACTGAGTGATTAAGCACAGCACAGCAGCCCTTTATGGGAAAAGTTTGCTGACCTCTGGATAGAATCCCACCTTTGTAAACTGAAAGGAATGTTGGAATTTAAAAAAGCAATAAAACCACAGGGAAGGCAATACTATTAACATTCTAAAGTCTGTGTTCCTTCTTCTGTGTGCCTGGAATGCAACACCAGTTGTGTAAGCGAACAGGCAAGAAGTCAGGTAAGAAGGTGGCAGTTTGGAAAGAAGAGCTCACATTACACCAGCACGCTTGTGCACAGGGCCCCTTGTGGCTTCCCTCCCTGTGCCCTGGGGTGGGTTGGGCTGCCCAGTGGCCTTGGGGCGTGTTCTGGGTGTGGTGATTCCCGAAAGCCCCAGCACTCTTGAGGAAAAGAACTAGGTGGGCCATGCAGATTGGGGTGGCCATGGAAACTGGGAGGGGCGACTTGGGAGGGGAAGAGTCAGGGACCACTCTATCCACGTTGTAAGATGTGTTCAGTAGAAACCCCGTTATCTAAAAAGTCCCACTCATCAAAGACTATTATTTTCATTTAACCTAAAACAAAAAGAATGTATTTTTATTTCTTCAATGAAGGAGGAACATCTTTTCTCTAAGAATATGTCTCCTGTTAGGAGTTCTTTGGCTTTTTCTGGCATAAGCCACGTTCCTAATGCATTGTTGATCATTTGCAATTTGAGTCTCTTTAAAATAGAACCAAAACTCAAAACACTTTGAAACAACCTGGATCCAAAATTCCAGATTTTTACCATACTTTTTTTCTTTAATATTTGACTTGTCCACATTTACATGACATTTTTAGTGACTCACTCTATTGAATATCATGAAAGCATTTAATTCAGGTGTCCCCAACCCCCAGGCCACAGACTATAGCCTGTTAGAAACTGGGATGAACAGCAGGAGGTGAGCATTGGGCAGGCAAAATCAAAACTATAACCCCACCCAGGCCAGTGGCAATATTGTCTTCCACGAAACCAGTCACCAGTGCCCAAATGTAAGGGACTGTTGATTTAACTTACTTCAATTGAATTGGGTATTAAAAATGCATTTTTACCTTTCTATTTCATCAGATTACATGATGTCATCAAATTAGGTAATCACAATATCGAGTTCAAAGAAAAAAAACAGATTTAGGAGCAAATCTAATTGATCCCTGGTCCTCCTGTAACTCAGCTAAGAGACACAGATGGGTGGTCACATTAGAATGTGGCCACCTAGCCGAGCTGAGGGCTCTCCAGCTGGTTTTGCTACCCACGCAAGTCTGTGTGCCCGACACACAGCAAGGCCAAATAAACCTGAATGTTAGAGTTTGGAGCCAAGAAAGGTTTACTGCAAACCTCAGGATCATGTGAGGAGAATGCGTGTCTCTTCCCCCCAAAACCCATCAACTCCCTGAAGGAGTTCAGCAAAGCATTTTTAAAGACGGGGGTGGGAGGGATGGCAGGGTTTGTGATCAGTTCCTGTGTCGTTTCTGACTGGCTGATGGGAAGGTAACATGGCAGTGTCACAGAGGTAACCCTGAGCAATCCTTAGGCTCCATTAGATCTGGGGGTTACAGTGCTCAGTACCATCAAGCAGCTAATTTCTTCCCTTTGGTGGTAGCATCTGACAAACTCAGGAAATAAGCATGAAATACCGTGATCTGTGCTTCAGGGAGGAGCTACAGCAGAGGATAGGGGGGAGGGGTCTGCCCCAGGAAGGTCCCACGGGGTTCTGATCTGTTACAGTTTCACAGACAGAAGGTGTGCCCATCGGGGTTCCCCGGAGGAAACAGAACCAACGCACGATATATACACATACATGAAAGGAAACTGGCTTACACGATTGTGAGGGCTGAGAAGTCCCACGATCTGTAAGCCAGAGACCCGGGAAAGCCAGCTGTAAAGACCGAGGGAGCCGATGCTGGGACTCCCAGTCCCAGGGCTGAAGACAGATGCCGCTCTCCGCAGCAGGAAGGGAGGGTGGCAGCCAGGGACAACACTCCCTCCTCTCTTCCTTCTTCTGCTCAGTCCACGGACTGGACGATGCCCACCCAGGTTGTTCGTGGCAAGGGGCATCCACTTTTGCTGAGTCCACCACTTCCAATGCCGATCTCATCCTGAAACACCCTCACAGACACACTCAGGCATCCTGCTTCATCGGGACACAGAATTCACATTCACGGGGCAGGGTGGGGGGTGTCGCTCTGTAAACCAGTTCACTGGAGGCTGGTCTCAAGAGCTCCTTCTAAGCCCAATGCCGCTACGCTAAACAAAACATAGAACTCCCCTTGTTTCTCTCATGCAAGTTTGACAAATAGGACAATACGTTAAAACACTAGGACCCTGGTCAAACCCCAAGAGTAAAGCTGTCTTCCGTTTTCCCTGTTTGGCAGGTCTTAGCACAGTATCCTCGGTTAACTAGAACTCTGAAGCTGTGAACTTGGGTGACCCCCATAAAAGTTCTGAAATCAAAACTGACTTGGCAAAGACTTCTCTCCCCAAACAGTCTGACTCCACGCTTACACCATCCGGCAAGCGGGTCTCGGGCTCAGGTTCACGTTCAGATGTCTCCAGCAACGATTTGTCTAAGGCAGGAAGATGTGGGGTGAGAGGGGACCCCGTCCGTCAGTCTCTGGCTGCTGTGATTTGGGGGTCTGTGTGATTTCCACGTGCCCTCAATCTGCATTTCCCTGCCGAGAGCCCAGCGCATCTCGCCCCAGGAGTGCTTGCCCTCAAGCATAAAGCACCCAAGGACGCCACCTCGATCACTACCGGGCCTGGCAAAATTGAGGCGTCCGTGTTCCAGGTTCCCTGCCTCTCCCCGCACACCCACCCTCCCTGGCCACACCAGGGCCCTTTGACACCAATGGCTCAGCAGGTAAAGAATCTGCCTGCAATCCAGGAGACACAGAGTCGATCCCTGGATCAGGAAGATCTCTGGAGGAAGAAATAGCAACCCGCTCCAGTAGTGTTGCCTGAAAAATTCCATGGACAGAGCAGCCTAGAGGGCTACAATCCATGGGATCACAAAAGAGCTGGATACGACTCTCTGGATAAGAGCAAGCCAATCTCTCCTCTGGCCCCTCATCAGAAAAGACCTGCTCCATGCCCCAGAATCTTAGGGATCAGCTGGGGAGTGACCTGTGGGGCAGAGGGTGTTAATTCTGGAAACCAGTTCTGCTGGGTTGTGGGAACTAGCAGTCTCTATCCCAGCGTTCAATCATTTCAGTACTTAGATGCCCAGAAACTCCTAAAAACAATGACTCAGAACACTAGTGCTGGCTTGGATTCCCAGGTCCGAGACTCCAGCCCAGAACACTCTTCCCAGCTCCAGACATCTCTATTTAGACATGCTGAGGGTTTCTGTGGGCCTCCCAGGTGGCGCTAGTGATAAAGAACCTGCCTGCCAATGCAGGAGACATAAGAGATGCAGGTTCAAACCCTGGGTCGGGAAGATCCCCTGGAGGAGGACATAACAAACCACTCCGGTGTTCTTGCCTGGGGAATCCCGTGGACAGAGGAGCCTGGCGGGGCTACAGTCCATAGGGTCGCAGAGTCAGACGCAACTGAAGCTGCTTAGCATGAGGGTTCTGGTAACCAGCATTTCTCATTGAGATTTTACTGCCAGTGACAAAAATGTTTATCATCTTCAGATTTTGAAAAGAAGAAGAACTCTGTAGAGGTCCATATTCATATCTTTCTTGCACATTTTCTAAGCCATCTGTCATCCCCAGGAAATCTTGTGGAATGTTACAGATATTTTACCCCCAGAACAGATGTTCAGTGATGATTTTCCTGTCAGGCAGAAAGACTAGGTTCAGAAACCACAGAGGCGGTAGAGGCCACCCAGTGCCTGAGCCCCCAGAGCTCACAACCCTTCAGGGGCCCAGTTCAAACACAACAGATGGGTGCTGTAAGCAGGACCCTGTCTGGGGTGTCCCTCATCACTAGAGAAACAGCCTCAGACCACTAACCACGGCACAAAGTGCGGGGGTCTCCTCTACTCGGGAACACTGTTCACCAGGACAAGATGAACAAGATGGGTGTGGGCTTTGACGCCGCAGGTGGATGGGGGAAATACCCTAGTGATGGCAGCGCAATGTGGAGCTAGCCTGAGGACCAAGAGGGAAGTGCCCAGACTCCCAAAGTCAAGCTGGTCTTGCTTCTTGAGCGGGGACAAGTCTCCCTGGGGAGCCAATAGTACAGTTCTAGGAGTTCACAGACAAAGGAGAATACTTGGAGGACAATTTGGGGTTTGGGGACAATACCCTGAGAGGCTGAAGATAAGCATGGGCAGGAGGGGGAGAGGCAGGCAGAGTGGCCAGGGGTGCCCAACCTTGACCTTGTGGACAGAGAGCTGGGCAGGGAGAGATGGGATGGGCAGCAGAAGGCACGGAGCCAAGAGAAGCGGACAGATGAGAGAGATTTAGGGAGAAAAGAAAAAGGATGACTATTAGCTGTGGAGCCAGAGGCTAAAGGGGCATTTAAGAAGAGCATAGCAATGAGATTTATCCCATAACGAACACACTAGACACTAACTGCACAAGCTCGACAGCCTGGGGACACTTCCGGGAGCATGTTCAGAGGTCCTGAGGCCATCAGTGTCTAGAGCATCACACAGGAATTTTTGTCCACAAAGCAACCAGAAATCACAAAAACAGGTTCAAGTATTCTCAAGTACTCTTTCAGAAAGAAGGAAAAAATAAAAGACATTTTAGAAACACTTTAAATGGTTCAAAGAGAAATAACATTAAGACTGAGAGGAAGGTAGTTTTACATTTTCTTCTTCATAACTTTGGCATTTCCTCAGTTTTCTGCAATGCATGTACTTAAAAAAAAAAAAACGTGTTAGGCAGGATATGGTGCCTATAAAAATACACGTGATTGATGGGTCACCAATAAAGATTTCCTTTCTGACTTCATTCCTGATCTAGCCTCCATCACACCAAAGGTAACAACTATTCCAGATTTTGTCTCTCTGATTTCCTTGTTTTGAATGTGCAACACGCACACAGACACACCCACACACAAATGTGTGTATGCATCCTGTTAAAAAACAAAAATTCCACTGAATACATTTTAAAGATCTAATTGACTTTATTAACAATTCAGGCATCAGGCAGCATCCCACGCATTGTGTGGAAAGAAGCTTCAAAGGGTGACAGAAAGAGAAGTTTGCTAAAGACAGGATGGATATGAGGGAGCGCGTGTGTGCTCATTGGCTAAGTGGTGTACAGCTCTTTTGCAAACTCATGGACTGTAGCCCGCCAGGCTCCTGCGTCCATGAGATTCTCCAGGCAACAATACTGGAGTAAGTTGCCATTTCCTTCTCCAGGGGATCTTCCCGACCCAGCGGTAGAACCCACGTCTCCTGCGTTGGCAGGTGGATTCTTTACCACTGAGCTCCCTGGGAAGCCCCAAAGGCAGGACAAGGAAGTCGTAAACATGGAAACAAAACTGTTTCAGATTCAGATCATTTTTCTTCAGTGGAAAAGGGGTCTTTCAGGTGCACTGCCTCACCTTCCTTTGGGGCATGGAGAAGGTGCTGACCGGAAAGTATCTGACCAACAGGTTAAGGCTGTATTTCTGGGGGAGTCTGAAGCTTCAGTTAAGTTAGGTATTCAGCCCTGGTTTGGTAGCCTGATGTAGTACAAGTGAATCCTTTTGGGGCCTGTGGTCTTATTTTAGCGATATCAACTTTTTTAATATATATTTTTAAAATGTTACTGAAATACAGTTAATTTCAGTCTCTTCTTTCATCTTTGTTTTATATTTTTATTACTTTCTGCTTTGATCTTCATCTTCATTTTTCTTACTTTGGGTTTATTTTGCAGTTCTTTTTCTAATTCCCTATCCCTAATGACCATTTAGACTCTGAGCCTCAGCCATCACAGATAACTAGCGTGTTGGCCAACTCTGATCTGAGAAGCTGTTCCACACATCCCCGTATGCCTGCCCCAGGCTTCCTATCTCCTGGTGGGACCTTCAACCGGGAGAAAGTCCCAAAGCTCCACCCCCTCTCTCAGGCTCTGTTTAACCCCATTATCACACAAACAGCACAGCAATGTTTTCCCACAGCCTACAACGTGGGTTGTTTTCTTCTCGGAGACATGCTGAGTTGGGAGGCCAGGAAAACATCTATTCCTGGGTCTTTAAAGGAGAGCAGCCCCTGGTGCTGTCCAGGGACTCCTCCAAAGCCATGCCCGGCTGTCTGTTGGAAGTGACTGTCCAGGGTCAGACACTGACGCATCACTGTCTCAGCTCAAACACATCTTAAAATCACAGTTTTCTCTCTTCCAAAGGCAAGAGACTGCTAAGTGCGGTGGCCGTGGTAATTAAGGTAACGAGAGGACAAAGGGGGAAGTCTAAAGACGAGAGTCCCTCTCCCTTCTTCCAAATGTGGCTCCAGAGAACTTGGCCAAGTTCAACTAGCGAGCCATTCTTTCTAAAGCATCCAGAGAAGGGGGGATTCATTAAGAGCAAATGTCCGGAATGAAAGGAAGTCCCATGAAACCGATTAAACAGGGTTCTCCAATAGATCAAACTAGGCGAAGGTGAATAGACAGCAGAAGATGAAGGGGAAGACAGCGTCAGAGAGAAGTGAGGAGGGCCTTGAGAGAGAGGTCTGACTTGTCTTCACTGCTGCTACTTTGCTTCTGCAACTGCTGAGGCGAGAGGCAGAGTGGGTAAGGGCTGACCTAGCGTTGAGACGGATTGCTCCGTTTACTAGCTATGCGGTGCACATTTACAGACTTCTGCTGCAAGTATCGAATTGTCCTTCCGAAGGTGTTAGAAATTAACGCACTGACATACCACAGGAGAGCCTGCTTTTCCATGCCGTCGTCCCCACCCACAGCTTCTCTCTCACTCACTCACTCACTCTCTCACACCCGCACACGCACTCACCACTGGCACGCAGTCTTGCCGAGTGGATCCACCAAAGATCACACCTCAAGGCTGTTTCACCTGTGCTTCTTTGAGCAGTGAGGTTGAACATGTTTTCAAATTTCTTGGCAATTTTCTTTTTGCTGTAACGTGACTATTTTTGCCTTTTGCCCATTTTCTCTTCAAAATCGTCTGCTTTTCCTTATTAACAGGTAAGAGCCTTTTGTATATTAGGAATAGTAACACTTTGGCATAGAATCCTCAGTTTCTGTCTTGGAGTTGGCCTCTGGCCTTTTAGGGGTTTGGGATGGAGGGGAATTTTTCACATATAGAATTTTTTTTTTACCAAAATGGGTAAAAAATGGGCTGCCTCCCTACTCGAGAGGTACCTTTGGTGTAATTGAAATGGAAGGTCTCTGTCTTGACCCAATAACTCTGGGCGTCGCCACACCTTTGCCGTGAGGGGAGGGCTCCCTGCCCCTCTTCCTCTTTCCACACTCCCAGGACCCCCCCACCCCCACCCCCATTCCATCCTGAGCAAAGCACTCCTCTGCTGTCTGTGGGATTCAGGGGAAGCCTGAAGCTGCTTCTGGTGAATTGTAAGGTTCTTTCTTCATCATGAAGGAACTCAGAAAGGAAGCAGGGAGGTTAAGAAAGTTAACTGAGACTTTATTTCAGCAAGAAAATGCTCTGAGAGGGAGAGCGGCGAGGAGGTGAGGAGCTGCTGCCCCGGGTTTCTTCAGCAAGCCGGTTCTGAGGGGTTACAAATGAAGGGGTGGGATATTCACTGGGAAAGGGAGGGTTTGGGGGTCGCCTGCCCTGATTTTTGGGGCTTCCTGGTGGCTCAGACGGTAAAGATTCTGCCTGCACTGCGGGAGCCCTGGGTTTGATCCCTGAGTTGGGAAGATCCCCTGGAGAAGGGAATGGCACCCACTCCAGTACTCTCGCCTGGTGTCCATGGATGGAGGAGCCTGGCCAGCCACAGTCCATGCAGTCACAAAGTTTTGGATACGGCTGAGCGACTAACACTTTCACTTTCAGATGAGTTTACTTCTGGATGACCAACAGGTTTCGATTTAAAACGATCAAACTGGACTGTTCTGGTGATCCAGTGGTTAACAGTCCACCTGTCAACGGAGGGGACATGAGTTTGATCCCTGATCTGTGAAGATTCCACATGCTAAGTAGCAACTAAGCCCGAGTGTCACAACTGCTGAAGCCCCTGAACCTAGAGCCCAAGCTCCGCAACAACAGAAACCACCGAAATGAGAAGCCCACTTCTCGCCGCAGCGAGAGAAAGCCCAAGAGCAGCGATGAAGACCCAGCACAGCAAAAGTTAATAAAGCAAATATTTAAAAATAAATAATAAGAGAAAAGATACGCTACTGAGAAGGTTAACAGTCAGGAAGGCTAGAGCTTCCCAAGCGGCACGAGGAAATGAACTGCAACTGGCAGGCATCTCTTTCTTCTTTTCTCTTATTCCTGCGTTGCCATGATGATACCTGGTTCCACCTGAACTTAATTTTCCTCAAACCTTGAGCTAACCAGTGCAGTTTTCTTATGGAAATGTTTTTCTTAAGCCATGTTAATGAAACTATGTATTTGCTTTGGAAATGATCAGTGCAAAGAAATAGAGGAAAACAATAGACTGGGAAAGACTAGAGATCTCTTCAAGAAAATCAGAGATACCAACCGAATATTTCATGCAAAAATGAGCACAATAAAGGACAGAAACATTATGGACCTAACAGAAGCAGACGATGTTAAGAAGAGGTGGCAGAATACACAAAAGAACTGTACCAAAAAGATCTCAATGACCCAGATAACCATGATGATGTGATCACTCACCTAGAGCCAGGCATTCTGAAGTGTGAAGTCAAGCGGGTCTTAGGAAGCACCACTGTGAACAAAGCTAGTGGAGGTGATGGAATTCCAGTTGAGCTATTTCAAATCCTGAAAGATGATGCTGTGAAAATGCTGCACTCAATGGGTCAGCAAATTTGGAAAACTCAGCAGTGGCCACGGGACTGGAAAAGGTCAGTTTTCATTCCAATCCCAAAGAAAAGCAATGCCAAAAAATGTTCAAACTACCACACACTAAGCGCAGGCGGCGGCGGCGAGCCGGCACACTAAGCGCAGCCAAGAGGAGCTACCCCACGCCCGAGGTCAGTGGCAGCGGCCTAGAGTGCCCTGCTGTGACGGTGCAGGAACGGCTGAGAGGAGCTGCCCTGTGTCCAAGGTCAGGGCAGCGGCCGGGAGAAGCCACCCCGCGTCCGAGGCCAGTGGCGGCCAGGAGGAGACACCCCGCGTCTGAGGTCAGGGGCAGCGGGGAGAAGCCACTTCGCCCCCGAGGCCAGGGGCGGTGACCCTGAGGAGCCACCCCGAGCCTGAGGCCAGGGCCGGTGGCCGGGAGGAGCAACCCGAGGAGCGGTGGCTGCAATCAAATCACACTAGGACCACAGCCTTGTCTAACTCAATGAAACCAAGCCATGCCCGCGGGGCAACCCAAGACAGGCAGGTCATGGTGGAGAGGCCTGACAGAATGTGGTCCACTGGAGAAGGAAACGGCAAGCCACTTCAGTATTCTTGCCTTGAGAACCCCATGAACAGTAGGAAAAGGCAAAATGATAGGATACCAAAAGAGGAACTGCCCAGGTCATTAGGTGCCCAATATGCTACTGCAGATCAGTGGAGAAATAACTCCAGAAAGAATGAAGGGTTGGAGCCAAAGCAAAAACAATACCCAGTTGCGGATGTGACTGGTGATAGAAGCAAGGTCCAATGCTGTAAAGAGCAATATTGCATAGGAACCTGGAGTGTCAGGTCCATGAATCAAGGCAAATTGGAAGTGGTCAAACAAGAGATGGCAAGGGTGAACGTCAACATTCTAGGAATCAGCGAACTAAAATGGACTGGAATGGGTGAATTTAACTCAGATGACGATTATGTCTACTACTGAGGGCAGGAATCCCCCAGAAGAAATGGAGTAGCCATCATGGTCAACAAAAGAGTCTGAAATGCAGTACTTGGATGCAATCTCAAAAATGACAGAATGATCTCTGTTCGTCTCCAAGGCAAACCATTCAATATCACAGTTATTCAAGTCTATGCCCCAACCAGTAACGCTGAAGAAGCTGAAGTTGAATGGTTCTATGAAGACCTACAAGACCTTTTAGAACTAACACCCAAAAAAGATGTCCTTTTCATTATAGGGGACTGGAATGCAAAAGTAGGAAGTCAGGAAGCACCTGGAGTAACAGGCAAATTTGGCCTTGGAATGCAGAATGAAGCAGGGCAAAGACTAATAGAGTTTTGACAAGAAAATGCACTGATCATAGCAAACACCCTCTTCCAACAACACAAGAGAAGACTCTACACATGGACATCACCAGATGGTCAACACCAAAAGCAGATTGATTATATTCTTTGCAGCCAAAGATGGAGAAGCTCTATACAGTCAACAAAAACAAGACCAGGAGCTGACTGTGGCTCAGATCATGAACTCTTTATTGCCAAATTCAGACTCAAATTGAAGAAAGTAGGGAAAACCGCTAGACCATTTAGGTATGACCTAAATAAAATCCCTTATGATTATACAGTGGAAGTGAGAAATAGATTTAAGGGCCTAGATCTGATAGATGGAGTGCCTGATGAACTATGGACAGAGGTTCGTGACATTGTACAGGAGACAGGGATCAAGACCATCCCATGGAAAAGAAATGCAAAAAAGCAAAATGGCTGTCTGGGGAGGCCTTACAAATAGCTGTGGAAAGAAGAGAGGCGAAAAGCAAAGGAGAAAAGGAAAGATATAAGCATCTGAATGCAGAGTTCCAAAGAACAGCAAGAAGAGATTAGAAAGCCTTCTTCAGTGATCAATGCAAAGAAAGAGAGGAAAAGAATAGAATGGGAAAGACTAGAGATCTCTTCAAGAAAATTAGAGATACCAAGGGAACATTTCTTGCAAAGATGGGCTTGATAAAGGACAGAAATGGTATGGACCTAACTGAAGCAGAAGATATTAAGAAGAGGTGGCAAGAATACACGGAAGAACTGTACAAAAAAGATCTTCACGACCCAGATAATCACGATGATGTGATCACTAATCTAGAGCCAGACATCCTGGAATGTGAAGTCAAGTGGGCCTTAGAAAGCATCACTACGAACAAAGCTAGTGGAGGTGATGGGATTCCAGTTGAGCTATTTCAAATCCTGAAAGATGATGCTGTGAAAGTGCTGCACTCAATATGCCAGCAAATTTGGAAATCTCAGCACTCTGGCCAGAGGACTGGAAAAGGTCAGTTTTCATTCCAATCCCAAAGAAAGGCAATGCCAAACAATGCTCAAACTACCGCACAATTGCACTCATCTCACATGCTAGTAAAGTAATGCTCAAAATTCCCCAAACCAGGCTTCAGCAATACATGAACCGTGAACTCCCTGATGTTCAAGCTAGTTTTAGAAAAGGCAGAGGAACCAGAGATCAAATTGCCAACATCCGCTGGATCATGGAAAAAGCAAGAGAGTTCCAGAAAAACATCTACTTCTGCTTTATTCACTATGCCAAAGCCTTTGACTGTGTGGATCACAATAAACTGTGGAAAATTCTGAAAGAGATGGGAATACCAGACCACGTAACCTGCCTCTTGAGAAATCTGTATGCAGGTCAGGAAGCAACAGTCAGAACTGGACATGGAACAACAGACTGGTTCCAAATAGGAAAAGGAGTACGTCAAGGCTGTATATTGTCACCCTCCTTATTTAACTTATATGCAGAGTACATCATGAGAAACGCTGGGCTGGAAGAAGCACAAGCTGGAATCAAGACTGCCAGGAGAAATATCAATCACCTCAGACATGCAGATGACACCACCCTTATGGCAGAAAGTGAAGAGGAGCTAAAAAGCCTCTTGATGAAAGTGAAAGAGTAGAGTGGAAAAGTTGGCTTAAAGCTCAACTTTCAGAAAATGAAGATCATGGCATCTGGTCCCATCACTTCATGGGAAATAGATGGGGAAACAGTGGAAACAGTGTCAGACTTTATTTTTGGGGGCTCCAAAATCACTGCAGATGGTGACTGCAGCCATGAAATTAAAAGACGCTTACTCCTTGGAAGAAAAGTTATGACCAACCTAGACAGCATATTGAAAAGCAGAGACATTACTTTGCTGACTAAGGTCCGTCTAGTCAAGGCTATGGTTTTTCCTGTGGTCATGTATGGATGTGAGAGTTGGACTGTGAAGAAGGCTGAGCGCCGAAGAATTGATGCTTTTGAACTGTGGTGTTGGAGAAGACTCTTGAGAGTCCCTTGGACTGCAAGGAGATCCAACCAGTCCATTCTGAAGGAGATCAGCCCTGGGATTTCTTTGGAAGGAATGATGCTAAAGCTGAAACTCCAGTACTTTGGCCACCTTCTGCAAAGAGTTGACTCATTGGAAAAGACTCTGATGCTGGGAGGGATTGGGGCCAGGAGGAGAAAGGGACGACCGAGGATGAGATGGCTGGATGGCATCACGGACTCGATGGACGTGAGTCTGAGTGAACTCTGGGAGATGGTGATGGACAGGGAGGCCTGGCGTGCTGCAATTCATGAGGTTGCAAAGTGTTGGACATGATTGAGTGACTGAACTAACTAACCACACAATTGCACTCATCTCACACCCTAGCAAAGTAATGCTCAAAATTCTCCAAGTCAGGCTTCAACAGTACATGAACTGAGAACTTCCAGATGTTCAAGCTGAATTTAGCAATGGCAGTGGAAGCAGAGATCAAATTGTCAACATTCATTGCATCATAGAAAAAGCAAGAGAATTCCAGAAAAACATCTACTTCTGCTTCGTTGACTACACTAAAATCTTTGACTATGTAGATCACAACAGCCTGTGGAAAATTCTTAAAGAAATGGAAATACCAGATCACCTTACTTGCCTTCTGAGAAACCTGTCAGCAGGTCAAGAAGCAGCAGTTAGAACAGGACATGGAACAACAGACTGGTTCCAAATTGGGAAAGGAGTACGTCAAGGCTGTACATTGTCACCTTGCTTATTCATCTTATATGCAGAGGACATCATGAAAAATGCTGGGCTGGATGAAGCACAAGCTGGAATCAAGATTGCTGGGAGGAAATAGCAATAACCTCAGATATGCAGATGACACCACCCTTATGGCAGAAAGTTAAGAAGAACCCCATGGCCTCTTGATGAAAGTGAAAGAGGAGAGTGAAAAAGTTGGCTTAAAGCTCAACATTCAGAAAACTAAGATCACGGCATCCAGTCCCATCATTTCATGCCAAATAGATGGGGAAACTATGGAAACAGTGACTGACTTTATTTTGGGGGGCTCCAAAATCACTGCAGATGGTGACTGCAGCCATGAAATTAAAAGACACTTAAGGAAAGTTATGACCAACCTAGACAGCATATTAAAAAGCAGAGGCATTACTTTGCCAACAAAGGTCCATCCAGTCAAGGCTATGGTTTTTCCAGTAGTCATGTATGGATGTGAGAGTTGGGCTATAAAGAAAGCTGAGTGCCAAAGAATTGATGCTTTTGAACTGTGGTGTTGGAGAAGACTCTTGAGAGTCCCTGGAACTATAAGGAGATCCAACCAGTCCATCCTAAAGGAGACTGGTCCTGGGTGTTCATTGGAAGGACTGATGTTGAAGCTGAAACTCCAATACTTTGGCCACCTGATGCAAAGAGATGACTCATTTGAAAAGACCCTGATGCTGGGAAAGATTGAGGGTACGAGGAGAAGTGGATGGCAGATGATGAGATGATTGGATGGCATCACTGACTCAATGGACATGAGTTTGGGTAAACTCTGGGAGTTGGTGATGGACAGGGAGGCCTGGCGTGCTGCGGTTCATGGAGTCACAAAGAGTCAGACACGACTGAGCGACTGAACTGAACTGAAAAACGACACCACCCTTATGGCAGAAAGCAAAGAACTAAAAAGCCTTTTGGTGAAAGTGAAAGAGGAGAGTGAAAAAGTTGGCTTAAAAATCAACATTCAAAAGCTAAAACCATGGCATCCAGTCCCATCACTTCATGGCAAATAGATGGAGAAACAATGGAAACAGTGACAGACTTAATTTTCTTGGGCTCTAAAATCACTGCAGATGGTGATTGCAGCCATGAAATTAAAAGATTTTGCTCCTTGGAACACAAACTATGACCAACCTAGACAGCATATTAAAAAGCAGAGACATTAATTTGCCTACAAATATCTGCCTAGTCAAAGCTATGGTTTTTCCAGTAGTCATATATAGGTGAGAGTGTTGGACCATAAAGAAAGCTGAGCTCTGATGCTTTTGAACTATGATGTTGGAGAAGATTCTTGAGAGCCCCTTGGACTGCAAGGAGATCCAACCAGTCAATCTAAAGGAAATCAGTCCTGAATATTCATTGGAAGGACTGATGATGAAGCTGAAGCTCCAATACTCTGGCCATCTGATGCAAAAAAAAACAAAAAAAGACTCACTGGAAAAGATCCTGGGAAAGATTGAAGGCAGGAGGAGAAGGGGACGACAGAGGATGAGTTGGTTGGATGGCATCACTGACTTGATGAACATGAGTTTGAGTAAGCTCCAGGTGTGGGTAATGGGCAGGGAGGCCTGGTGTGCAGCAGTCCCTCGGGTCGCAAAAAGTCAGACACAACTGAGCAACTGAACTGAACTGAACTGATTTACTTTGGAATCTGCCTTTCTTCAAATCAGTTCTGCTTAAAACTAATCTTTTTCCCAAACCTTGTGCTGATCATGTCTCAGCAAACCAGTACGTTTTAGTCTTGGAAATGTTTTCTTAAACTATGTTAGTGAAACTGTATTTGCTTGGAAATCTGCCTTTCTTCAAGAGTCATGTCATTGTTTTATGCCTGGAGATGACTCCCCTTGTGCCATTCTATCTCAAAATACACGTTGTGCGAGAGGGGCCTGGTGTGACCCTTTCAGTCTTGAGTTGTTTCTTTTATCTGATTAGCAGCTTGCTAACTGATATGAAAGGGGGCACTCTTTCTGTCCCCTTCTGATGCCTATGTCAGAAGCTTTCTCTATCTCTTTTTATACTTTAATAAAACTCTGCTACCCCAAAGCTCCGAGTGATCAAGCCTCATCTCTGGCTCCAGATGGAGTTCCTCTCCTCTGGAGGCCACGAATCCTGCTGTCATTCACGGCTTGCAGCCACAAACTTTCACTATGATCATGGTTCAGAAGAATTAATATTAAAAAATGAAATAAAACAATCAAATCATAGACATTATATATTTTAAGCATGCTCTCTTTCCTTCTATATCTGTTTCTTACTTATGGTTGTTAACCTTGTTGTTAATCTAACTTTGAGTAGCAAACTCATATTAATTTGTGTTGAACAATTAACAGAATGCCTTATAAACTTTATTAGGAATAGATGCGTCCTTTTTCATTGGCACAATTCCTGTGTGTTCCTTTTAAGTATTATCATGGACTTGTGACTCTTTTTATAGTCTCAGCTTATTTCAATAGACTATAATTACTATAATTTTATAATGTTGAAATTGTCCCTGCTGGGCCATGAGGAGCCCTCCATACTGTAGGCATCTTTGTCTTTTGAACACGACCTTAATCATCTCTGACAGTCTTTGTTGTTTGGCAAAAACGTTTCCTCCCACTTTTGAACTTTGGATTTTCCTTGTCTCTAGGTCTAGCCACAGCAGCTCTTCCTGGGATCTTAATTTCTTTTAGACAAACTGTATAGGAAACTAAAATCTGGGTGTCTCAAGTACACATGAGATGGGCTGATGGGCTTTGACAGCAGGCAGAGAGGCCTCAGAGGGAGCCTCAGCTCTAAGTAAAATTACAAATATTTTGAAGATAACTAGTCAAAAGTTCAAATTTGGACTGAGACTAAGATTAGGCCACAAAAGCTTGCCATTCACTGATCAATTAGCAAATGTTTAAAGAACACTTACTTTTCTTTGCCTTTCTAATGTTATATGGGGTTTTTTTAGAGATTTCATTTTTGGTGCAATGAATTACCCTGATTTTTTCTTGTGATACTTTGGGGTGTTTTTTTCTTTTTTAATTTATTTTTAATTGAAGGACAATTGCTTTACAATATTGCTTTGGTTTTTAATGATTAGCAACTCTAGATTTTATCACTAATATTAATGTCTGGGACTATGATAACAGAGCAGATAAAAACCAAACTTCCTCTGAACAGATAGAGAGAGCTCAGGAGTTTGGGGCTGGACAGTAAGTTGCAAAGGGTGGGTCATGGGCACCAGTGTCTGGAATCAGAGGGGAAGTCAGCACTTGGAGGAGAAGTCGCAGAGATGGAGGCTGAAGGGCCTGAAATCCTCCCAGGAAGGGGAGGAACATTTTAGTACAACGAGAGGGTCCCCGCAGCATAGATGTGCTACCAGAAGGAGGGCTCCTTCAGGGCTTGAGAGTGAGCTCTTGTCTAACACTCAGAAATGGATTGTCTGAGGAGACACGCATGCCGACAAAACAAAGACTTTCTTGGAAAGGGGCGCCTGAGCAGAGAGCAGGAGGGTGAGGGAACCCAGGAGGACTGCTCTGCTATGTGGCTCACAGCCTCAGGTTTTATGGTGACGGGATTAGTTTCCGGGTTATCTCTGGCCAATCGTTCTGACTCAGGGCCCTTCCTGGTGGCACCAAGATGGATTCCAGAGAGGTGGATTCTGGGAGGTTGGTAGGACATTTGGACTGGTGTCTCCTTTTGACCCTTCCCGAATTCTTCTTGTTGGTGGTCGCTTGTTAGTTCTACTTTCCTCACCAGGACCTCCTGTAACTCATGTCAGTGGTTTACTATGGTGCTGGCCAGGCTGGGCAGTTTCAGTTAGTGGTGTCCTTAACAGATGGACACTAGGGTTTCTTTGGATGAGGCTAACTGAATGGCTAGGTGTGATCCTCTAAAAGTCCAGACCCTCGCAGAAACAAAACTAGAATCAGACTTAAAGAAAGGCCCATGTGTCACCAGGTTCTCATCTCAGCTGTTTGTTAGCTCTTGAGATACCCCATGATACCCCCTGGAGCCAGGAGAGACTCCACCCGACATCAGCAGCCAGGGTGCATGAGAGGCAGGTGGTACCTTCTGGGCCACTTGGCAACTGGGATCCTATCTGTTCTCAGGCTGCTGCGGGGGCGAGGGGTGGAAACGGAGGAGGGTGTTGTGGTGGGATGAGAGGAGGCACAGGACAGACCTCACCCTGTCATTGTCATCACTGAGAATGAGCTGAAGGACACATGGCTGTCTTTTGTGTGCTTGCTTCTCTCTTGGCAAGTTAAGGAGGTGGTGGGTGGGACATGGGAGCTGCCTGACCTCTGTGGGGCTCACGTGCTCAGATGTGCCCTACACTGCACATCTTTATTCTAACTTTCTTCCCTTCTTCTAAAGATGCCCTTTGTCCCTCCATTTTTAACCTAGAAGGCAGCTTTGAGCTTCCAGTTTTACAAGTTACAGGTTGGCCAGCTCTTTGTTTTCTTATTACCTTCCCAACTTACCTTTCATTCCCAAAAGGACCTAGGGAGGCATATCTGCTAAAGAAAAGGCCACGTGGTTCCTGGGGTCTACAAGGTCACTTCCCAAGGGGACAGTAGCCTCCTTTCACATCCCTCAAAGGGCAGAAGATCAGAACACGTTTGCTTGCGTTTGAGAGATAAGGATAGTACTTAGCAGGCTTCCCCGGTGGCTCAGCGGTAGAGAATCTGCCTGCCAATGCAGGAGTCACAGGTTCAATCCCTGGCTCAGGAAGATCCCCTGGAGGAGGAAATGGCAACCCACTTCAGCATTCTTGCCTGGAGAATCTCATGGACAGAGAAGCCTGCTGGGCTACAGTCCTTGCGGTCACAAAAGAGTCAGACAAGACTCAGGGACTAAACAAGAACAACAATAAAGTACCTAGTGGGAGGGGAGTTATTTAACTAAGACAGAGCAAAAATTTTAACTGAGATGTTTGGAAAATGTCAGTTCAGTTCAGTTGGTTAGTCGTGTCCAACTCTTTGCAACCCCATGGACTGCAGCACACCAGGCCTCCCTGTCCATTACCCACACCTGGAGCTTACTCAAACTCATTTCCATCAAGTTGGTGATGCCATCCAAACATTTCACCCTCTGTCGTCCTTTTCTCCTCCTGCCCTCAATCTTTCCCAGCATCAGGGTCTTTGCCAGTGACTCAGTTCTTCACATTAGGTGGTCAAAGTATTGGAGTTTTAGCTTCAGCATCAGTCCTTCCAATGAATATTCAGGACTGATTTCCTTTAGGATTGACTGGTTTGATCTCCTTGTAGTCCAAGGGGCTCTCAAGAGTCTTCTCCAAACCCATAGTTGAAAACCATCAACTCAGAGCTCAGCTTTCTTTATGGTCCAACTCTCACACCCATTCATAACTACTGGTAAAACCACAGCTTTGACTAGACGGACCTTTGTTGGCAAAGTAATGTCTCTGCTTTTAAATATGCTGTCTAGACTTGTCATAGCTTTTCTTCCAAGGAGCAAGCATCTTTTAATTTCATGGCTGCAGCCACCATCTGCCATGATTTGGGAGCCCAAGAAAATAAAGTCTGTCACTGTTTCCATTGTTCCCCCATCTATTTGCCTTGAAGTGTTGGGACCAAATGCCACAATCTTAGTTTTCTGAACGTTGAGTTTTAAGCCTGCTTTTTCACTCTCCTATTTCACCTTCATCAAGAGGCTCTTTTATTTGCTTTCTCCCATAAGGATGGTATATTCCGCATATCTGAGGCTATTGAAATTTCTCCCTGAAATCTTGATTCCAGTTTGTGCTTCATCCAGTCCACCATGTTGCATGATGTATTCTGCATATAAATTAAATAAGCAAGGTGACAATATACAGCCTTGACATACTCCTTTCCCAGTTTGGAACCAGTCTGTTGTTCCATGTCCTGTTCTAACTGTTGCTTCTTGACCTGCATACAGATTTTTCAGGAGGCAGGTAAGATGGTTTGGTATTCCCATCTCTTTAAGAATTTTCCACAGTTTGTTATGATCTGCACAGTCAAAGGCTTTGGCGTAGTCAATAAAGCAGTTGTTTTTCTGAAATTCTCTTGCTTTTTCTATGATCCAGCGAATGTTGGCAATTTGATCTCTGGTTCCTCTGCCATTTCTAAATCCAGCTTAAACATCTGGAAGTTCTCAGTTCATGTACTGTTGAAGCCTCGCTTGGAGAATTTTGGAAAATGTACCTGCTAAGAAATTTTACATGCAGTCTTGTATGTTTGGGGTGATTTTCATATGTAACATAATATGCCATGTGAAATGTGTGAGAAAGAGAGAGAGAACAAAATGAATTGGTAAGATGAGACAAACAGAATTTGGATCAGCAAGAAAAATGTGTTTAGCTCACAAAATGTTTGAAAGGGCAGGACTAGATTGTGGACTGTCCAGGAGGGAAAGCCTGGCCACTCCAAGGACAGGCCATGCAGGGAGAATGTGGCAAAGCAGGATGGGGCAGGAGAACCAACAACAATAACAACAAAAACACTGTCATTTGATTTCCAGTGAAAGTGAAGTCGCTCAGTTGTGTCTGACACTTTGCGATTTTCCAGGCAATAGTACTGCAGTGGATTGCCATTTCCTTCTCCAGGGGATCTTCCTGACCCAGGGATCGAACACAGGTCTCCCGCATTGTAGACAGATGCTTTCTAGGAACTGTAGTGGTTGAATAAATTCTCTTGCTCAATGCATCACTGTACAGTCATTACAAAGAACCAGACCCATGTGGCTGTAATGGAAGAAAGTTAACTTGCAGACTGATGTGTGTGGCGTCACTACACAAGTTCTCAGGCCACGAAATTCAAATGCGTAAGAAATGCAATCTTGTGTTTCTCGGACTTAGTTTTTATCTGAAGTCCTCATTCTTCTAGGAAGTGTCCTCCCCGCTGTGCCCTGTCCCCTGCAGTGGGGCCTGGCCCCCTCCCCAGCAGTGGGCGTGGGTACAATGGGTGTGCCCCAGCAGCAACCTGGGGCCTGGGAAGCCCTGTCCAGCAGAGCAATGAGATGGTGGCACCAGAACTGGTCCCCAAGCCGTCAACTAGCACCGGACAGACAGCCTCGAACTTCTTCAAAGTGAGCAAGAACTTTTATCTTGTTTAAGCTTCGGATATTTGGGAGATTTCAGTTACAGGCGAATTTAAAGCACTGCATTAAACTAATGCACCCCCAGGGGAGTCTACCAACATCTTGAAATATCAGATTTTGGACCTTCACCTGTAGAGAAACATAGTGGGGTGGAAATAGCACATGTTGCCCTTAGCAACCAGTGCAGGGACTGCGGAGTGGATAGCTCAGTGGTTTCTCCAGCTGGAGCTCAGAGGGTCCCCTGGGCCATGCAGATGTGGGGACCAGGGGCCTGGAGCTGGGACAAGGCCATAAAATCAGCAGATGGTGGAGGAGTCGTGGAGTCACATTCAGCTCCTTCCAGGGTTGGGTCCCCTTCTGTGACATAAGGTTGCCACTTCAGGGCCACGCCATGTCCCAGGAAGCATGCTTCCTGTCCTGCAATCACCCGCCCTCTGTAGACACTGGCCCCGCCCACCTGTCCCCACTGGGTCTGACCAGGCAGGCAGCCCCGCCCCCATTGCTTCCTCTGTCTCATCAGTGGTTAGCGCTCAACCATCAGTGGTTAGCTTTCAAGACCTGCAGGGAGAAATCTCTAATCGTGGGGTTCTAGACACTGCAGGAAACTTTGGGGCAGGCTGGGGAGCTGATGTCGAGACCCTCCCATCCCTCCACTTCCTGTGAGGTTGGCTGTGCTGCTCCTCCATGTCCAACAGGATGACTGAAATGACCTCACAAAGGCCTCATTTCTACTGTGAGTCCTTGTGTGAGCATTGGTCCCAGCACATCTATAGCTGCCTTCCGGTTCTCTAAGGGGCCAAGATGACAGAGGCATGCATACAGCAGGTGCTCAGTAGATACATGCTGAAGGAACAGGACTTCTTCCAGGGAGGAGGCCTGGGGCCCTTTCCAGGAGCTGCCTGTGTCCTGAGGCCTGAGTCACACCTCCCAGGCGCTCCAAGTGTTCATGTGACTTCTATGCCCCACCCCCAACCCCCAACCCCGGCAGGACTGACTCTGGCTCTGTTGTAGCTACAGCAAGGAGTCAGGGGCCCAATGCCCTGTCCTGACGCATGGCTTTCCTCCTGCGCCCTGGAGAAGCTGCTCCCGGGTCGGCAGAGAAGCACTCTTTCATGGTTCAGACAGGCTTCACTCTGATCCAAACCCTTGTGATTTTCAAGGGCGGCCTGCTTCTCTCCCAGAACCACATGTCTACTTTGTCCAGACATGTCTTCTGAGCAGAAAGAAAATCAGAGGTTTTACTGTTGTTTTTAACAATGACCCAGCTCTGATACTTTGGCCACCTGATGCAAAGAGCTGACTCATTGGAAAAGACCCTGATGCTGGGAAAGATTGAGGGCAGGAGGAGACGGGGACGACAGAGGATGAGAGGGTTGGATGGCATCATCGACTCGGTGGACATGAGTTTGAGCAAGCTCCGGGAGATAGTGAAGGCCAGGGAAGTCTGGTGTGCTGCGGTCCATGGGGATGCAGGGAGTCAGACACAACTTAGAGAGTGAGAAACAGCAGCAACCTCTCGGTCTAAAGCCTTCTTCAGAAGTTTTGCCCAAGATTCTAAGAAAAATTAGAGAGGGTATTTTTTAACACATATTTGAAAAACTGATTCAAAGCCTACAATTAACATATTCGCTACCAGTAAAGAGTATAACTCTGACAGTCAGAAAGAGAAGACTCAGAATCAGGGCTTTGCTTGGGAAAAGCTGGAATGGAGCGCTAGGTCCCCTCCATGGGCCCCAGATGTGGTTTTGTTTTAGTTATTTACTTATTTACAATTTAAAGAATTCGAATCTAGTTAATTTTTTTGTTTTTGTTGTTTTACCAATGACAAAGTTTCAGGTTTCTGATTAGCCCACGTCCACTCTCAAAGGAAGATCAGTGCTGCCCAGAACGAAATCCCAATATCTCGAGTCCGCGAGGCCATCCCTTGGCTTAGCCAACCTGGCCAGAAGTGTTTATAAGGTAATACCACATGTGTTCGATCACACCTCCAATTTGCATTAGAATCTTTTCTCCCACAGTGTGTTCTGAAGGGTCTTCATTTGTGGTTTGTCTCGCGAATAAAGAACTTTTAAAATAAATAAAGTTTCTGTTTTTTCCAGGAACCGAAATCACTTCTTGAACTAGAACTTGAACCAGTTACTACTAACTCAGAGTAAATTGAACTTGGGACTTCCCCAGTGGTCCAGTGGGTTCACTCCACGCTTCCAGTGCAGGGGACATGGGTTCAATCCGTGGTCAGGGAACTAAGATCCCACATGCCATGCAGTGAAGTCAAAACATTTCTTTAAAAAATTATAAAAAGAAGTAAGCTGAACTCCTTTTTTTATATGTTCACTGTGATATTCCATTGTTGGCATATGAGGTCACCTTCTAGAATCACCAATAAGAACTAAGAGTGAACTAAGCAAGAGTGAAATAGAATGAAGCATTCCTAAAATGTGGGTTGCCGAAACTCTTCCCCCTCAAAAATCTTATAGACCTTCTAGTCTTGAAATAAGGAGCCTGTTTTATGCCATCACAGGTGTATAAGCATGCTTGGGGTAGAGTTGGCTGGAAGAGTCACCATATTCATAAACCAGTAGTCCTCCAAGGAGCCTAGATGCTAAAATGCCAACATGATGCCTACAAAGACGTTTTCTTTCAGAGAGTGAATAAAACAATAGTTATTCTAGGAAACCAATGACAGAGGCCTCTGGTCTAACAGCATTTAAATGCTACTGGGCTTTCAAAATACTTTGGCTAAGCAAGTACCTGCTAACCACCAATAGCTCTCACTAGAGAAGATAAGTAGATAAAAGATAGCCAGAGCTTTGAGAGACTTCAAGAAAACAAAATAGAGCAAAGCATAGTTAGCATTCTCTAGAACTGATACTGATTTGAGAGCAGGCAGGTGGGAGGAAGTGTTCAGGGCTTCTGAAAGGGTGAGAACTCGGTCTTCATTCCTGCCGCGCGTTCCCCTGCGAAGCATCTCTCTCAGGCACCTGTGTGTTGAGTTCTGATGTTTGAACCTGCAGGTAAATCTTGCGTTCTTTGGGTTTTGCTTTCCTGCAGCGACCAAAAAGAAAAATTTAAGTTACAACAGGGACTTCCCTGGTGGTCCAGTGGCTGAGATTCCACACTCCCAAAGCAGGCGGCCCCAGGTTCGATCCCTGGTCAAGGAACTAGGTCCTGCCCGCCACAACTAAGACCTGACGCAGCCAAAGAAATAAATATCTCTTTTCAGGTTTTAAGTTAAAATCAATAATGGCTTTTTAAGAATCTGTTGCAAAGTTTCACCTGGGAATAAGTCTCAAAAGTGAAGGTGAGAACGTGCATAGCAGGTGATGAAGAAGAACAGGCTGAGCAGAGACCTCGGGTGGCCGGTTTCTGGTTCTCTGCCTGTTTTGCTATGGTTTCTTACATTTTAAAATAGTTCTTGAAAGTCAAATGTTAAATATTATTTCTTGACACTTGAAAATCGGATGAAATCTCAGTGTCAACTTCCATACATAAAGTTGTGCTGGAACCCAGCCGCGTCCATTCATTTATGAACTGTGACCGCTTTCGTTCTGAAAGGGCAGAACCTGGGGACAAAGACTGCACATCCCCAAAGCCGGAAGTATTTGCTCCTTGGTCCTTTACAGAAAGGGTTTCTGACCCTTCCACAGAGCATCTGTGTGTCTGTCTCACAGCATCCCCTGAGAGTCAGCATGCCACCTTGAAGCTGGGGCTCGGGAGCATCTATCACGATTTCCTTTATCTGTAGAGCAGGTGTGCTAATGACAACAGCTGCCTCACAGTGTTTTGCGAGGATGGGGTGGCCGGCACCCGAAACTCAGTGAAGCTGACGCAGTGTGACGTCTATTAGCCAGAGCTCCCGTCACTCCCATTCCCTGAGCTTGTTTCCTGGACAGTAGGGAAGAACGTGTCATTTTTTAAAATTTCAATTGATTTGGCTACAAGGGATCTTAGTTGCAGCATGTGGGATCTGTTAGTTGCAGCATGTGGAATCTAGTTCTCTGAATATAGACTGAACCCGGGCCCCCTGTTTTGGGATCATGGTGTCTTAGCCACTGGACCACGTGGGATGTCCCAAGAAGGTATCATTGAAATGATCTCTCTATTTATGAAATTTGTATAGCAGAGAAGACAGATAATGAAATAAGTGGTGATTATACATAGGGAAGGGCATTATCAAGAACAGAGGGTGTCCATGGCGGCATGGAGCTCCAAGCAGAAGCCCTGGCCTCCCCTGGCCAGGCAGGAATGGCTCTGATGATGGAGTGAAGGCACAAACAACACCGTAAAAGATGACCAAGTGCCTATTAACAAATTATAACGAAACTTTCAAAATCAGGTAGTCAACCTTACTATATGTGTCTACTCCTTGGGACCAGAGGAAGGTACTGTCAGCAAGGACCAACGTGTAGCTGTGTGTGTCTACTACCCATATGACAAAATGTGCTTACAGTTCACACAGAGTGTGTGTCCCTTATCAGTACTGAGAGATGAAGAATTTCTCAAAGTGAAGTGCACTGACGGGTATTGATCATCATGAAAAGATCATGTTCCCCCATTCACTTATGAAGTCAAAAACAGAAAGGGCCCAGGAATCTGCATTTTAGCAAGCTCCATTTGTGACTCCTCTGCAGAGTAAATTTGAGAATCATTGAGGAAATCACACAATATGTATGAAGAATGGCAAGAATCCAAAATTTGTTGAACACCTACTATGTGCTGGGCAGTGGCTAAGTCGTTGTCACCTACTTAACCTCATTGAATTTTCACAGCACACTTCTCAGTTAAGTATTATTGCGGCTACTTTTCAGGCAAGGAAACGAAGGTTAGAGGGTTCAATGATATTCCCAAGATCACATGGCCAAGTAGGTGGCTGCCCCTGGACTGAACCTAAGCCTCAATGAGTCCCCAGAGTCTCTTCACTCCACTTCCCAGGGACACGTGGGTCCTTACATAGAATCCAGAGAACCAAGCCTGTAATGACTACATCATCAGACACTTTTTCTCCCTTTCCTGTTTGATGGCTTTAAGAGTAGGACCTGAGACTCCACTGAAGCACTTGTCCCTGTTACAGGAGTGAAAGTTTTAAGTCATTCTTCTTTGTGAAGAAAGTCACTAAGGAATTTGAACCAACAGTCACAAAAAAGACAGAAGATTAATTTAAAAATAGCTCCCAACAACTCTGGGGTGAGCTAGGGGCCGCAGTGTTCCGCGTGGTTGGCATCATAAACAATAAACAAAACCTTGCGTCTCGCGGTTTAGAGCAGATGACTGCCCACCAAAAACATACACTCCGGCTCTCCCTGCTTTCCTTTTTAGCCAACAGTCACTGCTTTGTGTTTCTCTCTGTAGCAGCTCTGGGGTGATAAAGCCCTCCCAGGAGACAGGAAATGGAGAGTGTTCATAACAGGGAGGGCAAGCCTAACATGGGGCTCTGGGTCCCCCAGTGGCTGGCTCTCACCTCTGCAGATTTTCAGCATCCTCAATGGTCTCTGGCAAAGTGACCCCCTTGGTCTCCGGAAGAAGCAGCGTCATTCCCCCGGCAACCAGCCCCAAGGCCGCTTCAAACGAGACAGATTCAACATGGAGCCGTTAGAGCATGGCCAACACCATTTACAGATGATGACAGCTAACTAAAGAGATGCGTAGGCAATACATGTGTGAGGGCCACTTCAAAAAGTCAGCAATGTCTAGAAAACTAAAAGCAATACGGTAACGGGGGAATGGCAGAGTAAGAAAAGGAAATACTTCCCTCCTTGTACACCTGTGCTGTGCTTAGTTGCTCAGTCACGTCCGACTCTTTGTGATCCCTTGGACTGTAGCCCACCAGGCTCCTCTGTCCATGGGATTCTCCAGGTAAGAATATTGGAATTGATTGTCGCACCCTCCTCCAGGGATCTTCCCAATCCAGGGATCAAACCCACATCTCTTATGTCTCCTGCATTGTCAAGCAGGTTCCTTACCACTAGCACCACCTGGGAAGCCCTCATTATATTTATATATATGCTGCTGCTGCTGCTAAGTCGCTTCAGTCGTGTCCGACTCTGTGCGACCTCATAGATGGCAGCCCACCAGGCTCCCCCGTCTCTGGGATTCTCCAGTCAAGAATACTGGAGTGGGTTGCCATTTCCTTCTCCAATGCAGGAAAGTGAAAAGTGAAAGTGAAGTCGCTCAGTCATGTCCGACTCTTAGCGACCCATGGACTGCAGCCCACCAGGCTCCTCCGTCCATGGGATTTTCCAGGCAAGAATACTGGAGTGGGTTTCCATTTCCTCCTCCAAAGGATCTTCCCAGTCCAGGGACTGAACCCGCATCTCCTGCACTGGCAGGCAGATTCTTTACCACTGCACCACCTGGGACACCCATATATAAGCTATACAGTGTATCTTATAGCTACTACACGTACACGATATGGAGCCCAGGTGATGTGTGTGTGGGCAGTGTGGGCCTTTCTTGCTACTCATCCACTCCCACTCCACCCTACCCGCAGGGGTTTACCTGGCCCAGACATGGCAGCTCTCCACACACAGGCAGTCGATTTGCCCTCCGCTAGTGGCAGGTTTGGGGAGAAGTGGATGAGTTCCCTCCTCCTCCTCTAATCTAACATATTCAGTAACAAACCAGGCACTAAACTTGGTTCCCATTGTCTCTTTGTGTCTGTTGTCAGTTGTTAAGATCTGGAAGCAGAAGAGGAGTGATGGCAACCTAACATCTAGCGATCACATGTGAAGCTCACCAAAGCTGGGTGTCAAATTCACTAAGAAACCAGGAGGCTGCATCAAAAATGCTCTCCTGTTCTATTCTGTAGAAGGAATTATTGGACTCCAGAGCCACAGGACATACACCTCTGGCCCATGATGTAAGAACGGCATCTTATCTTTCCCGTGAAGCAAGACAGAGGAGCCAGGAGATGATGAAAGGGCTGGCACCACCCTTCCCTTCTGTACCCTCGGGGGGTACCATTCACTCGTCCGGTAGTTATCGACTATTCACACTGGGCTGTGAATAAGAAATAGTAAACGTGTCGTGAAGTCTTACCAAACAAAATGAGCGGCGAGCCTTGCCAAACCTCCATCAGCCTGAAGACCAGGAATGGGGTGAGAATCCCACCCACATCACACAGGGAGGAACACACCATCATGCCAAGATTCCTGGTAAAAATACAGAGACCAAAAAAGATGACATTTCTGTGAATCAGTTTTCCAAATGATAAACTTACGCTACAGCAATTACACCGCCCATTCCCCAACCTCCAGGAAGGGGAGAGGGGCTGGCGATGGGGTTAATCCCTGATGACTGGACTTCCCTGGTGGCACAGTGGATAGAAATCCGCCTGCCAATGCAGGGAACATGGGTTTGATCCCTGGTCCAGGAAGATTCCACATGCCGAGGAGCAACTAAGCTCGTACGCTACAACTACTGAGTCTGCGTGCTGCAACTACTGAAGCCCGTGGTCCTGAAGGAAGAGTAGCCCCTGCTCACGGAAACTGGAGAAAGCCCGAGCACAGCCACGAAGACCCAGCACAGTCAAAAATAAACAAATAAATATTCTTAAAAAAAAAAATCACTGACGATTTCATCAACCACACCTATGTAACGTGCTAAGAGACAGACACATCCCAGCTCCAGGGGGACAGAGTGCCTGTGCTAGGACTCTGCTAGCCCTGCCTGTGAATCTCTTCCTCTGGTCGCCTGTTTATAACCTTTGTAACAAATGAGTAAGTGCAAGTGCTTCCCTGAGTTCCATGGGCCTTATAGCAAATGAATGAACTCCAGGAGGGAGGTTGCTAATTCCAGGTAGTTAATGTCAGAATTTCATGGGAAATGCCAGGCTGGATGAAGCACAAACTGGAATCAAGATGGCCGGGAGAAATATCCATAACCTCAGATACGCAGATGACATCACCCTTATGGGAGAAAGCAAAGAAGAACTAAAGGGCCTCTTGATGAAAGTGAAAGAGGAGAGTGAAAAAGTTGGCTTAAAACTCAACATTCAGAAAATTAAGATCATGGCATCCAGTCCCATCACTTCATGGCAAATAGATGGGGAAACAGTGGAAACAGTGAAAGACTTTACTTTCTTGGGCTCTAAAATCACTGCAGATGGTGATTCAGTTCAGCTCAGACGCTCAGTCGTGTCCAACTCTTTGCGACCCCATGAATTGCAGCACGCCAGGCCTCCCTGTTCATCACCATTGCAGCCATAAAATTAAAAGATGCTTGCTCCTTGGAAGAAAAGCTATGACCAACCTAGACAACAGATTTTTTTTTCAGATTCTTTTCTTTTTTTCTTTTTACTTTTATTTTACTTTACAATATTGTATTGGTTTTGCCATACATCAACATGAATCCGTCACAGGTGTACACGTGTTCCCAATCCTGAACCCCCCTCCCACCTCCCTCCCCATAAAAAAAGCAGAGACATCACTTTGCCAACAAAGGCCCGTCTAGTCAAAGCTATGGTTTTTCCAGTAGTCATGTGTGGATGTGAGAGTTGGACCATAAAGAAAGCTGAGTGCCGAAGAATTGATGCTTTTGAACTGTGGTGTTGCAGTCCTTCAGACTGCAAGGAGATCAAATCAGCCAATCCTAAAGGAAATCAGTCCTGAATATTTATTGGAAGGACTGATGCTGAAGCTGAAACTCTAATATTTTGGCCACCTGATGCGAAGAATTGACTCACTGGAAAAGACCCCGATGCTGAGAAAGATTGAAGGCAGAAGGAGACAGGAACAACAGAGGATGAGATGGTTGGATGGCATCACCAACTCAGTGGACATGAGTTTGAGCAAGTTCTGGGAGTTGGTGATGAACAGGGAAGCCTGGAATGCTACAGTCGATGGGGTCACAAGGAGTCAGACAGGACTGAGTGACTGAACTGAACTGAAGGTCAGAATTGGATTATAACAATGGCCTGGAGATTTGGAGAACTGGTTGGTCTAACTAGAGTTTTTGCTTTCACATAGAGGGATGGGAAGGATAAAGAGAGGAGATTAAGAAATAAAGGACAAAGAAAGCTAGGGAGGAAACTGTCTACTTGAAATGACCTCTTTATCCCTGACAATAGTTTTTGATCATTCTGTCTTATATGAATATAGCCACTTCAGGGTATTCCTGTAAATAATCTTGAGCTTTGGGTCGAAGACATGGTTAAATCAGGAATGATAAATCCAGAAAAGTTTTATCCTTTTAAGCTTCTTCTATTACATCCATTTGCACAATTTCTTACTCCCTAAAATGAGTAATTATAACATTAGTACATTTTTCTTCCCTTCCCAAAGTCTCCCTCTATGACCTCAGTTTAGTTATTTATTAAGTGTTTGCCATTATAATCATTAAATATGCTTTGTAATTTACTTGATTCACCAGCTTTCAATAATATCTTTCTTTTTAGCTGGAAAACATACTGAGAAAACTATATGAAAAGTTACCTATCCATGTTTATTGAGAGATTTAAAAAATAAAAATAGGTGTTGACTTTTATTGAATGCCTCTTTTATCTATGGAGAGATACAATTTTCTCTTTTAATTTATTAGCATGAACTATACTATGATTTTCTAATATTAAGCTATCTCTGTATTCCTGGAATAACTCATCTTAAATACTATGTATTATTATTTTAATGTGCTCCACTATTCTGCTTGATAATACATTGTTTAGGATTTGAATTTATCATTCATAAATAATATTTGTTGTTTTCTTGTTTCCTTTATTTTTGTTGCTATTTGACACCAACATCATGAGAGCTTTATAAACAATTTTTTTTTAAATTTCCTCCTTTTCCTATACTCTAGAACTGTGGATCACTGAAGTTTTCTATTAATTGAATGTTTTGTAAAACTATCCTGTGAAAGCATTGTGGATTCTCTCAACTATGATTTAGGGTCTTCTTTGTCTTAATACATTTTTGCCATAAATTCAACTTTGTCTGATAACATCGTGGTTCTTGCAACAGTTTTGTTTCCATTTACCCAGTGTGCGTGTGCTGTGTGCTCAGTGCTGTCTGACTCTTTGTGACCCCAAGGACTGTGGCCCACCAGGCTCCTCTGTCCATGGGAGTCTCCAGGCAAGAACACTGGAGCGTTGCCAGTTCCTCCTCCAGGGAATCCGGGGGATCAAACCCATGCCTCCTGAGTCTCCTGCATTGCAAGTGGTTTCTTTACCACTGAGGCACTGAGGAAGCCCCTGCTTTTGTGCATTCCTTGCTTCTCAACCTTCCTGAGGAAAAGTTAGACTCCAACTCTGCAGCAGATTGTTGGATTTTGCTTTACAATGAAATTAGAGCCTTTTTACTTTTGTTTTTCAATAAAGGAGTTGAGTCTCTTTATATTTATTTAAATATCAGAAATGTTTGTTCTTAATTCTGTCATTAACTGTTTATTAACATTTTATAAATATATTAACATATGCCATGTTTTTTATTGTTTTCTGTGTCTTTTATTTCTCAGTTTGTGTTGGTTATGTGTATTTTTTTCTGATACTTAAGAAGGTTTGAGAATATACTTAATACTCTATTTCTTTAGATAGTATTGGTTAACTATTAAGAACAACTTTAAAATTAGTGTATTTTTACTTTCTCCTCAAATCATCCCTCCATGCACTGGCTGTAGTTAATAATATCATTGTTCTTACTGTTTGCCTTCATCTCTTAAAATATGCCTATAAAACTACTGAATTTATTAGCTTTTAGTGACATATTTTTTCCTGGAGAAAGTATTGAGAAAATCAGTGTATCACACCACCTCCAACATTCTCTCTTCCCTTTCCAACTTTTTTTAGTTATTGGGCTTCCCTGGTGGCTCAGATGGTAAAGAATTTGCCTGCAATGCGGAGACCTGGGCTCTATCCCTGGGTCGGGAAGATCCCCTGGGAAAGGAAATGACTCCAGCAGCCTTGCCTGGAGAATTCTATGGACAGAGAAACCTGGAAAGCTAAAGTCCACTTTTAGTTATAGCATTTCTGTATTGTCAATTTATATTCTGTAATCAAAACAGAAACTGCGGGTTTTAATCTCAAATTCAGTAATCACCATCAATAACTTTGAAGTATTACTCCACTTATTGTGTTTACTGAGAATTTTTTCTCTAATAGCTTTTTTGGAAAAAAGTTTATAGCAACCATATTTTTAAGGAACAAAATAATTGGATGTTGTTTTTATTTGGGAATGAGAGTTTGGATAAAATTCTTTGAGTTACATTGCCTCTCCTTGGGATCATTGCAGGATGCTTCACAAGCTTCATCAAATGGTATCAGTTTGACTTTCTCCTGATACATGTGACTTACACTTTCAGCCTGGGTGCCTCATAAGTCTTTCTTTATCTCTGAAGCACAGTAACTTAACTGGAATATTTGTTAATATTGCTCAGAATCAAGTTTTCCTATAACTGTCACTGTATGCCACCTTCAAATCATAGATCCAAGCGTTCATAGATCCAAGTGTTCTTTTATTTCCAGAAGTTCTTTTAAGTTTTTTTTTTTTATTTCTTTAAGTTCTTTGGTTTCATTATTTCAGTGATCTTCTTTGGGACATATGTATAAGCATAATCTCTAAGCCTTTTAACCTTTTTGCTTATTTCAATCTTATTTTGCAATTCTTAGTTCTGTCTTACCTTTCCTTTACTTTATCAATTCTCCCGTGTACTGCTTTCAATGTGGTTTTCATTTGTGAAATAGTTTAATATTTCTTTTTTTTTCAACCTGAGCTGACTTCATCTCTTGTCTTATCACACATTCTCCAAAGAACTTACATTCTCTGCTTTACACTCTTCTTTTACAGAGATGGCTAATTCATTACTATTTTGTACTTAGTCATAGTACACTTGGCTATACTTTTCATTTGCGTTCTGATAATATTTTCCCTATGCATTGTCTTCATTTGTCACTTGCTTTTCCTCTTCCTTTCTCCTTTTTACCTCATGATATATCTGTATAGCTCCTGGGAAAGTTACTTTTTTATTTGTGATTCAACATTCAACACTATTATTTCTTCCTGCAGCAGCTATTTTAGAAGGATTTGTGGAGAAGGACCAGGGCATGTTTAAGCTATTAGAAATTCTCTTTCTGGCCAGGGATGTCTATGATTAAATGCTTTGACTCTCTTATCCCTACTCATGACATTAAAAGACGCTTGCTCCTTGGAAGGAATACTATGACAAACCTAGACAGCATATGAAAAAGCAGAGGCGTCACTTTGCCACAAAGGTCCATCTAGTCAGAGCTATGGTTTTTCTAGCAGTAATGTACGGATGTGTGAGTTGGCCCATAAGGAAGGCTGAGTGCCAAAGAATTGATGCTTTCAAATTGTGGTGCTAAAGAAGATTCTTGAGAGTCCCTTGGACTGCAAGAAGATCAAGCCAGTCCATCCTAAAGGAAATCAATCCTGAATATTCATTAGAAGGACTGATGCTGAAGCAGAAGCTCCAATATTTTGGCTACCTAATAAGAAGAAACAACTCATTGGAAAAGACCCTGATACTGGGAAAGACTGAAGGCAAAAGGAGAAGCCAGCAGCAGAGGATGAGATGGCAAGATAGCATCACTGACTCAATGGACCTGAGAGATAGGGAAGGACAGGGAAGCTTGGACCCATCTTGTTCCTCCAACAAGGGATTGTGGGTTAGATTCTTCAAGCTCCCTTCCTACCTTGGAAAACCTCTGGCCTTGTCTCAAATTTGCTGCCCCAGTGGACCTCCCTGGAGTCTTCTAGACCCTTTTATATTTGCTGTACTAGGCAACCCTTCTTCCTACACCTTCTTTCAAGGTCGTCCTACTTTCAAAGATGGCATTTGCAGGGTTTTTTTTTTTTTTTCTTTTCTGCATCTCCTTCCTTTTTGTTGCTATTAAATTATTTTTGTTGAAATTTTCATTGATGAAAATGTAGATTCTCACGCAGTAGCAGTGAATAATAAAGATATGCCCTCATGTTCTCATTCTTCTAGTAGCTTCAGTGTGGTTTCCAAGAGGAGGGGAAAAAAAATCACCATTTTAAAAATAATTTTAAGAGAATAAGTCTTAAAAAAGAGAAAGATTTTACAAGCACACAGAGGCTAGAAGAAGTAAGAAACTAGCTTCCATCTTTAAAACTCATAGGGCTTCCCTGGTGGTCCAGTGGTTCAGAATCTGCCCTGCAATGCAGGGGACACGGTTTCACCCTGGGCCCAGGAAGATCCCCCAGGACACAGAGCAACTAAGCCCATGTGCCACAACTACTGAGTCTGCTCTAGAGTCCACGCTCTGCAACAAGAGAAGCCACAGCAATGAGAAGCCCGTGTCTTGCAACCAGAGAGTAGCCCCCACTCGCCCCAACTAGAGAAAGCCCACGTGCAGCAGTGAAGACCCAGTGCAGCCAAACATAATTGAAAATAATAAATATCTTAAAAAACAAAATTAAGAAAATTCAGGTCTCTGGGACACTTCAGCCATTCATTCTGCAAGCACCAGCTGCCTGGTTAGTAGAGCTACAGAGCAGCTTCAGGAGGTGCAGACAAGAATGCTGTGCAGTCTCTGTGTTCAAGGAGTGCATAATATAGAGAAGAGGTAAAAATGGGTGGATGATTTTCAATACAAGGCAGAGCCTGCGTGCGTGTGTGCCAAGTCGCCTCAGTCGTGTCCAACTCTGTGCGACCCTAAGAACTGTAGCCCACCAAGCTCCTCTGTCCTTGGGATTCTTCAGGCAAGAATACTGGAGCGGGTTGCCATGCCCTCCTCCAGGGGGTCTCCCCAACCCAGGAATCAAACCCACATCTCTTGTGTCTCCTGCACTGGCAGGCAGATTCTTTACCACTAGTGACACCTGGGTCTTGACAGTATATGTTCCAGACAGTTAGAAGGAGGATGCTGTTCAACTCTGAAGCCTCCTGTGCATAAGAAGCAGCGTCAAAATGATCTAAATAGAAACTCTGTCAACCTGAAGCGATTATAAAGTAATAAAGGAACAGAAATGATCCTTTTTTTTCCAATTGAGATTTGATTCAATTGATTGAAAAGACCCAAACTTTCATGACTGTCTTACTTTGGCATGTGATGTCTGTGGATCAAGTTTAAAGTTATTTCTGAACATCTGGCTTTCTTTCCTGGTTCTTGAGAATCCTCATCAAATGGATGTTCTGCCCCTTGAGGATGGGCCACTTGGCTTTCCTCCGCCTTGGACCAGGCACTCAGGACCTCTGGCAGTTTATACTAGAAGTCAGTCCCCTGGGTCCAGTAGCCATGACAATGGAATTGTTTGGCCCAGCCGTTTTAGACTCTGGCTCAGAACTGCCAATTGTAGATTTTTCTCCTTCATTTGCCTTTATCTCTCTGTACCCATTCCGAACAATCTTTTCCAGATGAGACAGGGCCTTTTAATGAGGGATGTGCAGGAAAGACTGAATCAGAGTCACCTGTGTCTTCTGGCTCATGAAAGGGTTCTGAGGGCTGCCCAGGTGTGAGAGAAGGATGGAGAGCTGGAATAGTTCTTAGACATCACTGATCTGAGTATATGGGGAGAAGAAAGAATTTATAAAGTGAGGCGGGGTGGGGGAAGAGTTCGCAGAAATGTGCCAAACTCTAACAAAGGTCAGAATTTAAACTTTAAGGGGGTTAATCCTTTACAATAAAAATACTCTTCATTTAGACTAAGCCTTCTAAGATACAGATTGTAATAAGGACATGCAACGGTGATCAACATTATCAGTAGTTAGGACAAGGTAAATCAAAGTCACGATAATACCACCACCTCCAAGAATGGCTCAAACATTTTTTTTTAAGCTGGCGACACCAAGGACAGGGGAGGATACAGAGCAATCACCTGTGTCTCACACAGCTGGTGGGATAGAAACTGGTGTGGCCACTTTGGAAAACATTGCGATAGTTTCTCGTGAATTTAAACACACAACTACCATGTGACCCATCCCTAAGTTTTTTCCTAAGAGAAATGAAGACGTATGTCCACGCAAAGACCCATGGTGAAGCAAAAGTTGCTCAGTCGTGTCTGACTTTTTGCAGCTCCACGGACTTATATGCAGTCCATGGAGTTCTCCAGGCCAGAATACTAGAGTGGGCAGCCTTTCCCTTCTCCAGGGGATCTTCCCAACCCAGGGATCGAACCCAGGTCTCCCGCATTGCAGGCAGATTCTTTACCAGCTGAGCCACTAAGGAAACCCAAGAACACTGGAGTGGGTAGCCTATCCTTTCTCCAGCAGATTTTCCCGACCCAGGAATAGAACCAGCATCTCCTGCATGGCAGGCGGAGTCTTTACCAGCTGAGTCACAAGGAAGCTCATAAACCCATAAGTGAATACTTATTGGCACCTGTATTGTAATCACTCTGTCTGGAAAAAGCCCAAACCTCCATGAACTGAGAAATGGAGAAACATACCATGGTCCATCTTCCACGCATGGAAACCACACTCAGCAATAAGGAGGAATGGAGCATTATACAAGCCACGGCCTGGATGGGTCCCCTGATGTCAAGCGAAAGAAGCCAAGCACAAAAGCCTGCACTCCAAGTTACTCCATGTATGCAACATTCAAGAAACGGCAAAGCCATGGGGAGGGAACCCAGATCGGGGCTTGCCCGGTGCTGGAGGTGGGAGGGGAGAAGGCGGACCACAAAGGGACAGGAGGATGCATTTGCACACGTTGGAGACACGTCTGTGTCACCTTGATCGTGGTGCTGGTGAAATGAACAGATCAAAACTCATCAAACTGTGCCTTTGAGGGTAAATCTTGCTCTAAGAAAATTCTGCCTCAATAAACCTGACTTGAAACAATGAATGATCTGGGCCCATTGCTATGCTTACAAAGTATTGTGTCGTTGCAGGGAAACACCAGCTTCAAGGGCAGAAAGAAGTGTGTTCTTGGTTGCCAAGAGGGAGGGGGAGGGGAGGGATGGAGTGGAAGGTTGGGCCTAGCCGATGCAAAAGAGTGTGAACAGGACGGACAAACAGCCAGGTCCTGCTGTAGAACACAGCAGACGTCACTCACTGCCCTGTGAGAAGCCGCAGCGGAAAAGAACACGAGAAACCATGTATTACTATGGGTACGTGTAACTGAATCTCTTGGCTGTGCAGCAGAAATTCACACACACCAATGTAAATCAACCGTACTTCAGTTGAAAAAAAACAAGAGGGGCGAAGCAGTGTGTTCTTACCTGGACCCTGCCACTTTCTAGCTGTGTGATCCTGGGGAGGTCGCCTTCCCTTTGTAAACCTCGGTCTACTCACATGTGAAAGGCAGGTAACAGCAATTTTATAGGATGACCTGCACGCCACGTGTGGCAATGCTCTGTATGTCATGGACCAAACAGGAACTGCCCTTAACCAGATGTCTTTTCTCTTGTGTTGGCCCTCCGTACGGCACGTGCTGTGACCCTGAGTCCACTTTAACCTGTCCATCTCACCTTCTATACTGCATCAGGCGTGGGCTGTCTTTGATGCCCAACCCCCATCTCAATGTCAACCCATCCACCCTGGGGGGCATCTTTAAGAGTGGGCCTCAAGAGAGCCCGGCTGGCCCACAGCCCTGTCAGCAGCTAGCCACCCTGTCCCCATGGACATACTCACCGGATGAATGTAGGGAACAGCTCGGCGTTGACCAGGCACACCATCTGGAACCCGATGGTGATCCCCATTCGGCCGACACAAGCTATCGTGATGTTCAACCAGGGCAGATCTGGGAGGAAAGAGACAGAGGGTGTGAGAGCTAGAGGGCTGTACCCACAGATTTGCCAGGGGATGCCGTGACTGGGAGCTTGGACTTAAGAGCTGGAAGGGCCAAGGCTGTCTTATCCGACCCCTCCAGATTTGGATCAGGTAACTGAGCCTGGTGGCTCAGATGGTAAAGAATCTGCTTGCAGTGCGGGACACTTGGGTTTGATCCCTGGGTTGGGAAGATGCCCTGGAGGAGGAAACAGGAACCCGCCCCAGTATTCTTGCCTGGAGAATCCCGTGGACAGAGTAGCCTGGCAGGCTACAGTCCATAGGGTCCCGAAGAGTCGGACACGACTCAGCGACCACTACTAACGTGAACTAAACGGAGTCCTGAGAGATCTGGGGACTTGATGACACTTGAGGGAAGACTTCACTGTGCAAAGGACAGAAGGTGCTGTTTTGAATCTCAGCTGTGCCTCCTGTCAGCAGAGTGACAAGGCAAATGGCTTACTTCTGCCTGCCTCAGTCTCCTCAACTATGAAATGAGAATGATCTTACCCAACTTAAAGGTAGTGGAGAAATTTAGAGATAACACATGTCAGCTGTGTGTCGTGACCACCCCACCAGTCCTGGCTTTTTATTATCCTGCAATAGTGTCCTTTCTGACACAGCTCTTGAAACACAGTAGGTCCTCAACAACGTGGTTCCCTCGGGCACAAGTCCTAGAGCTGGTGGACCGGATTTCTCATCCTCAGCTCTCATTTCCCAACACATTTTTAAAAATGTTTTATTTATTTATTTTTGACGGCACCTAGCCTTCGCTGCTGTGCAAGGGCTTTCTCTAGTTGTACGAGCAGGGGCCACGGTCTAGGTCTGATGCTGAGGCTTCAGGAGTTACAGCTTGTGGGCTCTATGACTTGGGCTCAGCAGTCTGACACCTGGGCTTAGTGGCTCCTCGGCATACGGAATTTTGCCAGAGCAAGGATCAAACCCATGTCCCTGCAGTGGCAGCTGGATTCTTAACCCCTGGACCACCAGGGAAGTCCTCAGAACACATTTTTTTAACCCAAGCATCTTTCACTGGTCTGAGAGGATGAGGGATGCAAACCCTCATCTCCTCCTAACAGATGGCTCTGCATCTTAGTTAGCAGCAGGTCCAGAAGCCTTCTCCTTCCTGGGGAGCCGTCAAAGCATTAGACACCATTGTCTGCTTCTCCTGGATGTTAGGTATTCACCCAGATCCCAAACCACAAGTAACTCCTGAGTCAGGCCGGCTCACTAAGAGAGCCTCCAGGGTCCCAGACAGCGTGTCATCTCACCCTCATCCCCACGAGCCGGCTACTCAAGGAAGACAGGCGTCCATCCCCTTGCCAGCGGGAGGCTCTGGGGAGAGCTGACCAGCGCGGTCTCTCCAGGTCTCGGCTGCCCTCTGCCTGGAGGAGAGCCCATGCGGAGCCTTTAGTTAAGGCTCCTATGAGATACAAGATAAGGGAGTTCACTCGGACACCTGGAGGAGGGCATTGGTCACAAATTCCGCAGCTTTGATGGATTTGGCAAGATGCTCTCCTGGACATGCACGGCATCCTTGCCCTCAGAGAATCGCCCTGCCTCCTCTGGGCCCAGGTCACTCTCCCCAGCAGTCAGAGGGACCACTTACAACTGCAGTCCTGCCACGTGGCTTCCTGCCACGCTTGGGATAAAACCCACGCTGGCATCTCTCCCTGTCCCCTGCTCACCAGGGTCCAGCTGCTCCTCCAGCGCCCAGCTCTCCCCATCCTCAGGGTCCTTGCTCTTGCTGTTCCCTTTCCTGGAAACCTCCTTGCCCGGCTGTTTAAATGGCTCATCCCCTCTTCACTTAGGTCTCCTAAGGTCACCCTGGACCACCATATGAAGAATTAATGCCCCATCCTTCTTCCTCCTTCTCTTTTCCCTCTAGAAGTGGAATCTTTCTCTGCTTTGCTCACGGCTGAGATCCTGGGGCAGAGACACCACTCTGTCAAGTACACAAAGGAGCTTCCCAGGTGGTGCTACTGGTAAAGAACCCAACTGCAAGAGACATAAGAGATGCAGGTTCAGTCCCTGGGTTGGGAAGATCCCCTAGAGGAGGGCACAGCAACCCACTCCAGTATTCTTGCCTGGAGAAACCCATGGAGAGAGGAGCCTGATGGGCTCCAAAGGGTCTTTGCTCCAGAGGGTCACAAAGAGTCAGACACAACTAAAGTGACTTAGCATGCCTGCACGCAAATACATAGAAGGTACTTGAAATAGTTTCTGGAGCAGGAGACGAAGGCTCGTCATCGAATGCGATGAGGACTAGTAAAGGCGAGTGGCGAGAGTGGGAGCTGGGAGAGGGTCCTGGGAGGATGCGGGACAGAGGACGCAGTAACCAAGCTTCTTCCAGGTGATAACCAAATGGCCTCAGATCCCAAGTTCCCTCTCAGTACCTGGCATTGTTATTTAAAAAACAGCAACAACGAAAACCTCTACTCATTCATTCAGCTTTACCAGGATTCTAGAAACAGGGAAATAGGGGGAAACGGGGAGCCGATTTCAGATGCTCGGCACCTTTTCCTTCTTCTTTGTCCCTGGTGGCCCAGACAGTGTCGCGCCTGCCTGCATTGTGGGAGACCCAGTTCAAGCCCTGGGTCGGGAAGATCCCCTGGAGAAGGAAACGGCTACCCACTCCAGCATTCTTGCCTGGAAAATTCCATGGATGGAGGAGCTGGTGGGCTACAGTCCATGGGGTCGTAAAGAGTCGGACACGACTGAGCGACTTCACTCACTCACTCGCTCATGAAAGGAGGGAGAAAAAAACCTGAGCTACCTTTTGCTGCCTCTTAAAATTTCCAGCCTGCTCTGTAAAGTCTAATTCTTGAGAACAGGGATTTCATGGGATGTTTCTCATAATATCCTGCCCCCAAAGCCTGCCAAAATGACTCATTAAACCAACAACTGCCGAGCACAAGCAATAAAAACTGAGAAAATAGCAAATCTGCTCTCCTAATTTTTTTTAACATTTCTAAAAGTAACAAATGAGAAAGGCAATGTATGTACTCAAATTAAAGTGGCCCAAACGATTCTGCTTTGGCTTATCTTGGATTGCTAAGAATTATGGACTCAAGCAAACAGGCACCAAGATGGCTGGTGTTGAAAAGACTAATGATGCCAAGTGCTAGTGAGTCTGTGGAACCACTGGAAAGCTGATGCGTCACCGTGGGAGCGTGAACTGAAAAGCTGTCTGGCTGTATCTATTAAAACTAACCTGTGTCCCGCCCCCTGACCCAGCAAGGGAAGTGAGTGTCCACGAAGAGATGCGTTGGAATGTTCGCTGCAGCCTTAATCCAAATAGGCAGACACTGGATGACTTTAGATCGTCCCAACCCAGGGACTGAACCTGCATCTCTTACGCCTCTTGCACTACAGTCAGGCTCTTTACCAGTAGCACCACCTGGGAAGCTCCTCTACGTACGTGATAGAGTGGTGTCTCTGCCACAGGAGCTCGGCTGTGAGCAAAGCAGAGAATGTTTCCGCTTCTTGGAGCTTATGTTCTAGAGGGAAAAGAGAAGGAGGAAGAGGGATGCGACTTTAATTCTTTGTACGGCGGTCCAGGGTGACCTTAGGAAGCCTGAAGTCAACAGAGGCCTGGATTTAGGGTGAGGGATTCCTACAAGGCAAGGCTGCCCAACAGTGAAAAAGTACAAGCGGCACCCTCGTGAGACAACGTGGGTGACCCTTGCAGACGCCATAATAAGTGAATGAAGGCGATCCAAAGCGTAAGTGCAGTATGGTTCAATTGTATGAAGTTCAAGAACAGCCGACTTTCATCTGCGGTGGCAGAGACCAGAGCTGCGGTGACCCGGGCAGGGGTGGTGAGCGTTGGTGGCCAAGGAGGGTGAGGGACCTTCCGAGGTGCTGGAAATGTTCCTTATCTTGGCACAGGTCTCAGTGCCCAGGCATACATACAGGTGAAAAGTTCGTTGGCTTGAGCACTTTAAAAGGGCTCATTGTCGGTATGCTGTACCTCTACTTAAAATTTGTTAAAAGGTAATTCTAGACTCAGGTAAGCACCTTGCCTTTGTTCCTGTTCCAACACTCTTCCCACGGTTCAACGACCTGGAAGACAATGGGTGTGGACCACTCACCGTGTGGGATAAAGATCATGAGGAAGCAGGCCAGCCCGGTCACCAGGTTGAACGTGGCCAGCGGGTAGCGGCGGCCGAAGCGGTCGATGGTGACGAGGATGATGAAGGCCGCGGGGAACTCGACCAGAGCAGAGTAGAGGAAGTCCAGGTAGAGGTTCCCGCCAGTGGCGCCCATGTGCATGATGAGGCCCTGGTAGACCACGGAGCTGGTGAACCTGGGCGGCAGGAGAGGCGGGTCAAAGGTGAGCTCCTCGGAAGAAGGGAGATCCCGGAGACTGGCCGGGATAGAGGCCCCTGCGAGCTGGAAGGAAGCATCCACTGCTGGATGTAGAATGTTCTGGACCAATATGAGAAGTAAGAAAGTAAGTGAGGTCACTCAGTCGCGTCCGACTCTGAGACCCCAAGAACCATAGCCCACCAGGCTCCTCTGTCCATGGGATTTTCCAGGCAAGGATACTGGAGTGGGTTGCCATTTCCTTCTCCGGGGGGATCTTCCCGACCCAGGAGATCGAAGCCGGGTCTCCCACATTGTAGGCAGACAATTTACCATCTGAGCCACCTGGGAAGTTGTAATATGAGAAGAGGTGGGGGTGGGGGGACGTCAAAATCCAGAAGGGGCCCTCCTGGTTGAGAAGCTCCTTCCACGATTTTTGTGAGCCTGTGACTTACAGCACAGACCCATGTTTCCGAGAGATGGCAAACAATGTAGCGACCATCGTTTACTCCTTACTGTGCCCCTGCGGGCAGCCCTGCTCTGAACACCACACAGGCCCTATCTCATCGGATGCCCCAAGCCTCCAAGGGGAAGGAGGGCGGGAGACAGCAGTGGGGAGTGAGCAGTTTCGGGATTCAGAGTGCTGTCTGAGCTGTGTGGTCTCCGTAAGTTAACCAGCCTCTCTGTGCCTCAGTTCCTTCAGCTGTGAATCTGTCTTGAGAATTCATTGAGGCCATGGACCAGAAGGGCTTGGTGTAGGTGGGCGCTCAGAGAAGAGCAGATTTTATTGCTGTCACGGTTGTCTTTCCCAGGGCCAGGATCCAGAGCACCACGGCGGGGAGGAGTCAGCCAAGTCTTCCCAGCTCCACAGTGGGGGCCCCCTGCGCACATCACACCATCTTGAACCAGCAGTATTCCCTTCCTCTCTTTCACCCCATATCCCACGGCACACGACCCATTCACCCATATTTGAGGAAAGAAAAACCATGTTACAGAACATGGCACGCAGGATGGGGACCAGCTCGGTCAGTCTGACTCGGGAAAACGTAGCATCCCATGGGTCACTTTTGGGCAAACTGCACAATTTTGGAACATTGAATGACTCTGTTGGTACAGTCATTCCTCACTACCATGGGGGACTGGTTCCAGGACCCCCCAGGGTACCAGAATCCGAGGATGCTCGAGTCCCTCGTGTAAATCGTATGAATCAGCGTAGGATGGGCACACTCCCGTAAGACTGACACCATCGCTAGATTACTTGTAACACCTAACATAATATGAATGTTGTGTAAGTGGCTGCCAGCATGCAGCAGATTCAAGGTTTGCTTTGGGGGACTGTCTGGAATTTTTTGACTATTTTTTATCTGCAGTTGATTGAACCCCCAGATGCAGAACCTGCAGATATGAAGTACTGGCTGTGGGAAGAGATTTTGGTGGATAAGAAATTACTTTCTTATAGAAATGCAAATTGCCCATCAGTTCCAAAACTGAGGTCATAGGGGACGTTTCTCATTACTACACCCCCCTGGTTTTATAAGGTCCAGCTCCTGTGGCTCAGACAGTTAGGAATCTGCCTGCAGTGCAGGAGTCCCCAGTTCGATCCCTGTGTCGGGAAAATCCCCTCTAGAAGGGACTGGCAACCCACTCCAGTATTCTTTCCTGGAAGGTCTCATGGACAGAGGAGCCTCGTAGGCTGTAGTCCATAGGGTTGCAAAGAGTCTGACATGACTGAACGACTTTCACTCACTTCACTCACTCACTCCCTGGTTTTATAAAGCTGCATTCAGGGGAGTCTGGTATGCTTTTGTTTCTAGTCCTAAATTATTCCTGTTTGAAACAAAGTGTCAAGAGAGTAAGAATGCACTGCCTGCAACTCGGTGAGTTTAGATGAGCCTGGTGGGGCAAGGGGGAGCTTCTCTATGCCGGGTTAAATGGTTAAATGGCAACAGTCATCTTCTACTCAGAAAGCCACTGACCTAAGAGAAAGGAATGTAGAGCCCTGATTTTCCTGTACAAACAAATAAACAAAAACCCCAAATCACAACAAACTCTGGGAGATGGTGAAGAACAGGGAAGCCTGGCGTGCTGCCATCCATGGGGTCCCATGGGGTCCCATGTGGTCCCAGAGTTGGACGGGACTTAGCCACTGACCAACCAAACTGCAGTCAACAATGTGCAATGCTGCCATCTTCTGGCAGAACCCACTAACTGCATGTACACACTGCTACAGGTAGAGGCGATGGTTTTTTCGCCAGGGGTCTGACTCTTTGCGACCCCATGGACTGTAACCTGCCAGGCTCCTCTGTCCGTGGGATTTCCCAGGAAGGAATACTGGAGCGGGTTGCCATTTCCTTCTCACACTCATAAAAATAGCAGTCTGTCGTTGTTGGGCGTTTCCTAAATTCTAAGCCTTTCGCACGCATTATCACATTAATTCTTCCAACATGCCCGTGAGTAGATCCTATCATTGCCTCCATTGGCTGATGAGGAAACTGAGTCACAGAGGTCAAGAAGCTTCCTGAAGGTCACACAGCCGGGAAGTGATGGGCCCCCCGGCCCCGAGTTGCTGTAATGAATGGAGCAGACGGGGGCAGGGGGCGTGTACAGTAAGAGAAGGTGTCCAGAGCCAGATGGCATGAAGCCTTGCAGGCCGTGGAAGGAAGCTAGGTTTCTTCTCAGTGAATTAGGAAGACTATGAGGATGTGGACAGGAGGTGATGCCATCCGTGACCTGTGCTCTGGGGAGGGGGGAACAGGAGCGGGAGCAGACCGCCAGCAAGGAGGCTACCGCGACGAGCTGGATGGGAGATTGCCACACTCACGCCTAAGAGCACAGGCGATGGGAAAATGGCACGTTCGGGATAGGTTTTCAAGACAGAGAGGGATTTATGGAAAGCTTGCGTGGAGGGGTGTGAGAGAGCTGAGGAGACAGAATCACCGCCTCGACAGGAATGCTAGGGGTGGAGATGGGACCCGGGCTTATACAGGAGGGGAGCAAGCCTTCCTGTCTGTGGGGTCCTGGGCCTCCAACCCAAGAGGTACCATGGTGTTGGATGCTGAGAATCAAGAGAAAGGCACCAGGGACCTGGTATGCTTGCAGGGGTCCCTGGGCCCCTCACACGGCGGGCACAAGGGCTCCCAGGGCCAGCCTGCAGACACAGGGACTGGGGACCAGGAGACAACCCAGCATCTAGAGAACTCAGGATGGACTCTGTGGAACACTGGTTACTCATTTAAGCTCCCACAAATATTTACGGAGCGGCTGCTACGTGCCAGGCACTGCCCTCATCATTGGAACCCTTATTTCACAGAGGGGCAAAGAAGGGCAGGGCGGCAGAGTGACCCCAGTGGAAGGGCAACCCGGATACTTGGCCCAGGGGTTTCCAGAAGTAACTGAAGGGCCACCGGGGTTGGAGGAGCAAGTGCTGAGGTGAGGAGCTGACCCAGCCCCCCAGGGGAAGAGGGAGAAGACCCATCTCGAGGAAGCCACCGGGGAGAGTGACACAGCCCCAGGGTGTGCAAAGAGTGCTAGGCGTGGACAGGCGTTTCCTAATCGGTGTGAATAAAGCACGCCTGTGCTTTCCGCAGGCTCTGTCAAGTCCTCAGACATGAGGAAGTCTTCTTCCTCTTTGACAGCCCAGAAAATGAAGTCACTCAGTCGTGTCCGACTCTTTGTGACCCCATGGACTCTAACCTACCAGGCTCCTCCGTCCATGGGATTTTCCAGACAAGAGTACTGGAGTGGGTTGCCATTTCTTTCTCCAGCATCTTCCCAACCCAGGGATCGAACCCGGGTATCCCACATTGTAGGCAGATGCTTTACTGTCTGAGCCACCAGAGAAGTACTGCTGTCCTGGAGAATCCCTGAAATCTCATCTACCTACGGGGGCTAAGTCAGCACTTGGCTCCTGAAACATGGGGTTTCTGGCAACCCTGTCACCTCCTTCCGGCTCACTGCTGACTTTTCTACATGGGGATTTCTTCTTACTAAAATGAGGCCTTTCCTTTACTTGGATGTCCTCAAAGGAGAAATACAGGTGTCTTTTTAAGAGCTTTTTGAGTGGAAAGCCATCTGGAAATGCTTTTTCATGCCTCTCGTTTCCCCCCTCCGTAAGTTGGCCCACCATCTCTGACGTGTACCCAGGCATGCAGGGAAGTGCATGGGGCCTTGGAAAGACCCCTTACCACAGGTACATCAGGATGAAGGTGTACTTCCTCAGGATGGGCGTGCGAAACAGGTCTGTGAACGAGGGGCTCAGCTTCTCAGTGACGTCCTCCTCTACGGACAGCATCTAGGAGAGAGTCAGGGCATCAGCCACATCCAGGCTGCCACCGTGATCAGGAATCGCCATCAAAGCCCTTCGCCCACCCCACCCCCTGCCTCCCACCAGCCACCACCCCGAGGTCGGTCATCATACTCATCACCCCGAAGAGTTCCAGCACCTTCCCGCCTCCCCAGGCAAGTCCCACAGGCAAGCGCTAAGTCATAAACCCGACACAGCATTCAGTGAGGAGAGAAAACCCTTGCAAGTGAGTCACCTTCAGGTCAGCAGGAGGCAGCTTCCCGTTCTTTTGGGCAATGTGGTCCATGATCTTTATCGCCTCAGTGTTTCTCTTTTGCGATAACAGCCATCGGGGGGACTCGGGCACAAACCTGCGGACGCAGATCATCCCCACTTAGCGTCTCCCCCAGAGCCCGTCTGAGTTTAAGATCAAAAGAGAACCTCGCTGCAGCTGGCTCGAATGCATTCTTTTTTATAGCTGAGAAGTATTGCTTGTGTATATGAACCACAGCTTCCTCGTCCATTCTGCCAGTGGTCCTGTCTGATGGGCACACCCCAGAGATGGCTCCATTCCTTCATCTCCTGCTTCACCGGCTCGTCAAAGAGCAGACGCCTACTTCGTGGCTAGGTGAACTTTTGTCTGACTTTTAGCATCTCTGGGTGATGCGAATTTGTTTCTTTAAAGGGTGGCTGAGGGTGGCTCTCCCCCAGGAATGAGGGCTACCCCATGACGGAGCACCCCAGATGACGTGGGTGGCTGGAAGCCCCGGGCCTGCGGGTAGGACCGCCCTGGCTGTGGGGAAGACTGGTCCCCATGGGGACACAGTACCAGTAGCAGAAGAGGAGCAGAAAGATGGGCAGGGAGACGGCCAGCTGCAGCCAGCGCCAGTGCGGGAGGATGTAGGCCAGTCCGGAGAGCAGCACAAGCCCAATGGTGAAGGCCATCTGGTAGAGGATGGCCACCGTCCGTCTGTAGCCCAGGCCCACGAACTCTGTGACTGAAACCAGAGAGACGTCACCTGCGGGCTCCCATCCGCTTTAAAATCCCCCATTTGCCGTCTGCAGCTCCCCCCGCCTTTGCACAGTGCAGTATTCTGTCTACGGGGCTCTCCCGCCCAGAACCTTCCTCCCATTGGCTCCAGGATTAGCTGGAGTATTTCCCACGACCCCCCAAGGGAGTGCTGTTAACACCAACACCTTTGAGTGCACCCCAGGGACCTGGCCCTGTCACAGGTGTTCAGATGCATCTCCAGCTCTGTGGGCACAGTCCCGCCCTCCTAACCTCACAGCCTCATGAGAGGTGGTGGACCAGACGCACACACTGTGTTCATCACACCCAGGTCTTGGCATGATGCGGGCCATGTGGGAAGAAAGCATAAATAGCCAGAAAGGTGGGGGAGTCTCCGGGGGTCGCAGATTTTCAGAGAGCAGTGGAGCAGAGCTCGTGGAGGAAATTTGAGCCATCGGGAGGAGCAGTAGTTAACTGAACCCAGAATGGGAAAGCGAGTTCCAGGCAGAGGGATAGCAGCCCTGGTGACCGCTGGGTGAGGTCGGGCCACGGGGGCCGTGCGCCCTCCTGGGGTAGGGGGGTGGGCAGGTCTCGTAGGCTTGCGGAGAACACTGGCTTCAAGTGTGGGAGGCACAGAGGCACCGTAGCACAGGGGTGACCCGATGTTACGTCTGCTAAAGGACCCCCACCGCGCTGCTGCCTGTGGGCGCCCCGGGGGTGGGCCAGTGTGGAGCAGAGGCCAGCGTGGTGGGGGGCCCAGCAGGAGCAGCAGTGGAGCAAGAGGGCTGTGGTGCCGGAGGTATGCCGAGAGGAAAGCAGATGGGGGGCTGGGGAGAGGGGCACAGGGGGAGCAGGCTTGGGGGTGGAGGAGGAAGACGTCCTGGGCTGGGAAAAGAGGAGGAGTCGGTCACGCAGACTGAAGGGGAGCCCCTCGTGCAGGACCAGGGAGTATGGGACCTCCAAGCAAGGCAGGGAGCCGTGGGAAGGAGGCAAGCCAGGACAGCACGCACTCCATCACTGACAGGTAGCATTCTGGGTCTGTCTTCCTTTCTCTCTAGCCTGGGAGCTCCTTGACGGAGGTTGTTGTTCAGTTGCTAAGCTGTTTCTGACTCTTTGTACTGGCTTGTAGCCCATGGGGCCACAAAGAATCGGACATGACTGAGCAACTTCACTGTTTGGTTGGTAGCCATGGACTAGAGCCCACCAGGCTCATCTGTCCTCCACTCTCTCCCAGAGTTTGCTCAAACTCATGTCCATTGAGTCAGTGATGCCATCCAACCATCCCATTCTCTTTCACCCCCTTCTCCTCCTACATGCCATCTTTCCCAGCATCAGGGTCTTTTCCAACGAATCAACTCTTTGCATCAGATGGCCAAAGTATTGGAGCTTTCTCTTCAGCAACAGGCTTTCCAATGAATATTCAGGGTTGATTTCCTTTGGGGCTGACTGGTGTCTTGAGAGCAGGATGGGAGGCCTTATCTATCTCGGCATCTCCTGCCCCGCCCCTGTGCCTGCCACAGGGCAACAGCCACACCACAGGGAGGAGAAGGGGCAGGCATGGCTCTGGGCTTCCCCTGTGGCCCTTCATCGACCTCACGGCACCGCGGTCCCCACGTGCAGGATCCTGAGGCACAGAGAGATTATGGAACGTGCCCAGGACCACACAGCTGATCAGACTTGGGTGTAGATTTGACCTTAAATTAATCCTTGTCACCAGGTGCCAAATACGGCACGTTCAGCCTCTAGATGGCTGGGCCGTTGCAGCTGATATGTGCTGAACTCACTAAACTAGTGTGTTCATGATTTCTTGGGGGAGGAACATGGGGTTTTTTGGCCCTAGTGAACTATTTCTTAGAATGTCAAGCCATAAGAGTCCGTTTTCAAAGATGGCGAGACCTGGCAAAAACCTGGGCCATCCTCATGCTGTCTGATGTACCCATCCAGCCATCCATGGGCTGAGAGATACACAGGCGGCTATGATGCTTTCTTCTACAGAAGTATTTTTCATTTTCTATTCTTACTCTTCAGAGAAAACTTGAAAGAAAAAATAGTATATAGAATTACATTGTTTTACACTTGAGTTTTTTCATCATTGTGTCTATCTCTTTTTTGATTAGCTTGTTCAGTCGCCAAGTGATGTTCGACTCTTTGAGACCCCATGGACAGCTGCACACCAGGCTTCCCTGTCCCTCACCACCTCCCAGAGTTTGCCCAGGTTCATGTCCATTCGTGGCTGATGCTGTCTAACCATCTCCTGCTGTCTTCTGTCTTTCCCAGCATCAGGGTCTTTTCCAATGAGTCGGCCAAAGTATAAGAGCTTCTTTTATTTCCTCTTGTATCTTCTCCCCTAACTCTTGCTGCTGCTGCTGCTGCTGCTGCTGCTAAGTCACTTCAGTTGTGTCTGACTCTGTGCGACCCCATAGATGGCAGCCCACCAGGCTCCGCCGTCCCTGGGACTCCAGGAAAGAACCCTGGAGTGGGTTGCCATTTCCTTCTCCAAGGCGTGAAAGTGGAGTCGCTCAGTTGTGTCCGGCTCTTTGCAACCCCATGGACTGCAGCCTAACTCTTGAGTGTCCTTCAAACAAGTGGAGTTTGTTGTATTTCTTTTGGAAGAGGCTGGTTAGTTTATATTCAAAACGTTAAAATACTCTCCCACCTGTCTCCCCTTCCTACACACCCCCATCACTGTAAACACATCACACGTGATCTCCTTTTCCCAAACAGATTAGTTGATATGGAAAAAAAGGACCCATATAAGTGGTTATATAAGTGTCTCTCAAACAAAGAGACAGAGGCCATTCTGATGGCACACTCAGTTCCAATCACACAAACACAAATACAGCTAGCGAGGCCACACTTTCTCTAGGCTTCCTCCAAAACAAACCCGCCTGCATGTTCGGCTTCGTCCCATTCTACCCCACTGTCTGACCTCCCGGGCTTCTCAAAGTGGCTGGAAACCTCGGGCCAGCAGATGCTTACTCAGGGTGTAGCCAGCCGTCCAGCTGCCCTTGCTGACCAGCCCCTGCAGCAGGCGGAAGAGCAGCAGGGACGTGTAGTCTGGAGCCACGGCCGTGAGGACGCCCGAGATGGCGCAGGTGATGGTGGTGGCCAAGAGGCACACTTTGCGGCCAAACCTTCCGAGACAAGCAGACAGTGAGGTGAGCGTTGAGTGTTCACAGGGACGAAGGGACAGCAGGCTCTCTAGTGGGAGACAAGACAGTTTCTCTGCGGCATCGTGCAGTCCATCACACATCGCGGCCCCTTCTTCAGGCCTGACCTGGTCCCCACTCCGTGACAGCGACCGGAAACTCTTGCAGGTTTAACGAAGTCACTTGGAAGAGGAATCCCGACCACTCTCAGTCAAGGACCAGGGTCTCCCTCTGTGACCCGCCCAGTCCTCAGACTCATCCCCTCTTGTTATCTTTGTATTTAATAGATTGCATTACTATTCACAGACTTAACAGGGTGCACCAGAAATCAGGTCCCCACCCACCCACATAGTTAACCTTATCAATGCTCATAAGGTTTTTCTGGGGAAATATTCAATTCTAATAGTATAATTATTGAAAAGTGTTTTTCCTTTCTTTTTTTCATGAGTAAAGTGGGCCAACAAACACGTGAAGAGATGCTCAACATCCCTAGTCAGCAGGGAAATGCAAATCAGAGCAGGGAAGTTGCTGTAAACACAGGGAGCTCAACCGGCGTTCTGTGAGAACCTAGAGGGCTGGGGTGAGGTGGGGGTTGGGGGGGAGGTTCAAGAGGGAGGGGACATGTGTATGCTTATGGTTCATTCACACTGGCCTACGGCAGAAGCCAACACGATATTCTAGAGCAATTATCCTCCAATTAAAAATAATTTTTAAAAAACATTTTTAAAAAACTACAATGAGATATCCCCTCATGCTTATCAGAATGGCCATTATCAGAAAGACAATAAACAATAAGTGTTGGCAAGGATGTGAAAAAAAGGGAGCTTAGGACACTGTGGATGGGAATAGAAACTGAGGCAGCCATCATGGAAAATGGAAGCAACAGGACGAAGGTTCTTCAAAAAATTAAACATGGAACCACCATGCAATCCGGCAATCTCAGGTCTGAATATTTCTCCAAAGGAAACAAAAACCCTAATTCAAAAAGACATCTGCAGCCCCATGTTTATTGCAGTATTAGCTAAATTGCCAATATATGAAAGCAATATATGGAATATATTCCAATATAAGCAATACATGGAAGGACTGATGCTGAAGCTGAAGCTCCAATACTTTGTTTGGCCACCTGATGTCAGGAACTGACTCATCTGAAAAGACCCTGATGCTGGGAAAGATTGACGGCAGGAGGAGAAGGATGAGGACAGAGGATGAGATGCTTGGATGGCATCACTGACTCAATGGACAAGAGTTTGGGTGGACTCCAGGAGTTGGTGATGGACAGGGAGGCCTGACATGCTGTGGTCCATGGGGTTGCAAAGAGTTGGACATGACTGAGTGACTGAACTGAACTGAACTGATATGAAGATGTGTGTGTATATATATGTGTGTGTATATATATAATATTATATATTATTATATATTTATATTATATTATATTTATATTATTATTATTATATATTATAGATATGTATACAATGCAGTAGTGCTCAGCCATAAAAAAGAACGTATTTGTGGCAGTGAAGATGGACATGGAGGGTAAAGCTCTAAGTGAAAGCAGTCAGAGAAAAACGAATACCATGTGGCCTCACTCATACGCAAGATTTAAGAAACAAAACAAATATAGCTTCTAATGACAATCATCTACTCCTGCAAATAGATACATAAATAGATAAATACTAAAAATATTAGTGATGGAACCATTGATTCTACCTCCTTCCCGCATGCAAAGATGATTAACACGCTTTAGGGAAATACTGTGGGGGGAGAAAGAGCTGTCCACACACAAAAATCCACTTCCTCATCTCTCATTTCCAACCTCCCACTGACACTGTCCTTGCTCACCAGCTTCTACATGTTGAACTTCTCTCTGCATACCCTCTTCTAGCTTATCTCAAACCTGGTTTATCGCTTTAAATACCAGTTACTGGCGGCAAATCCCAAATATTTAACTCCAGCCTGAACCTTATGTATCCAACTGTCTACTTGGCACTCTTCTCTGTCTACACGCTGCTCTAAAACACATCTCCTAAAAGCTGCAGTGGAGGATATTCTTAACCCTCTCTGTCTCAAAAAATGGCCCTGCCCCCCTCCACCCATCTGCCAGAAGCATAATCCTTGGCTTTCTGCCCCCTTCCTCTAAGCCCTGCATCCCAGCTACACAACCTGCCTGCAAGTCTCAACCTCTGAAGTCCCCCCTAAGTCCCCAGCTTCCTCCCATTGTCTTGCCCCACATCGTCCCTCACTCCCTACCATGTTGAGTCTCAAGTTCTGCGAAGATTCCCTCTGGCCACTTCTCCCACCTCCGGCCGCTGAAGTCCCTTCTCCCCACAGTGCTGGCGCTGTGCTTGGTCGGATCCGCCTTTACATACCTGTCTGCGATGTAGCCGACTCCCAGAGAGCCCAGGAAGAAGCCCAAGTTCACACAGGACTGAAAGAGGTCCACCTTCCAAGAGTCATCACACACCAGGTTAAACTGCAGGTCGGAAGGGCCAAGACACAAAAGACCATTTGTAAGTTAAACTACGCCTACCATTTTCCCTGCAGAAAATGTCAACACACTATGCAAAAATGTGGGATCCCGGGGCCCCTCACAGTCTTTCCTTTCACCACATTTTCGTAAGACAAATGCAAGGTTTCTGAGGAATCTCAGGCAGTGTCATTATATGCCTGATATCTTTATCTTGGGTTTACCCTCAATATATACTAATTAAAGAGTCTGTTGTCAGGTACCCCTGATAGTTTTCAAAGGACAGGGTGGCCAAGTGGTAAGGTTTCTAGAGGAAATACAGCAAAGTAATTATCCAAAAGCAAAAATTATGTAAAATAAATATGACGTGTTTCCCAGAATTGGTAAAAACCCTTAATTAAGAAAGCTGAGCGCCAAAGAATTGATGCTTTGAACTGTGGTGTTGGAGAAGACTCTTGAAAGTCCCTTGGACTGCAAGGAGATCCAACCTGTCCATCCTAAAGGAAATCAATCCTCAATATTCCTGAGAAGGATTGATGCTGAAGCTGAAACTCCAATACTTAGGCCACCTGATGCGAATAACTGAGTCATTGGAAAAGACCCTGATGCTGGGAGGGATTGTGGGCAGGAGGAGAAAGGACAATAGAGGATGAGATGGCTGGATGGCATCACCGACTCGATGGACATGAGTTTGAGTAAGGTCCAGGAATTGCTGATGGACAGGGAGGCCTGGCGTGCTGCAGTCCATGGGGTCGCAAAGAGCTGGACACGACTGAGTGACTGAACTGAACTGAATCACATGTTTTATTCCATAAATTCTACCCAATAATTGTGTAAATTTGTCATGACTGATGGAACTGTATCAACGTGAGAATTTCTTACCAAAGACGCAGAGGCCAGCTGGTGGGGGCGTCTGGGGAGCAGCCCTGTGCAGCCTTGCATGCCAGGGATGTGGGAGCCCAGAAGCGGCAGGAGATGCAGAGGGTCCCATGTGCCTGGGAGGAACCAGGGCAGAAGGACAGAGGCAAAGACAGGGGCCAATCTGCCTGGTCTTTGTTGGGAGTGAGGTCCAGGGATCGCCTCTCCGTGCTTGGCACATGCGTGGTGATGCCAGCAGGCCTGGGTGCTCTGGGAGGCCCAAGTGCAGAAGCATCCCCACTGGGAGCACAGAGGAGCAGAAAGCAGGGGGGCCTCGGTCTCCTGTCTGGAAGGCATGTGTGGAGCTGCTCCTATCACCTTCGTGAAGCCCCTGTGGGCACTGCAGGGAGAAACCATGTGCCCGTGGTTTAGTAAATACTGAACCATTTAACTTTTTAAATGGAGGCTTTACTTTTTGTTGTTCAGTCACTCAGGCATGTCTGATTCTGCAACGCCAGGGACTGCAGCATGCCAGGCTTCCCTGTCCTTTACTGTCTCCTGGGATTTGCTCAAATTTATATCCATCGAATCAATGATGCCATCAAGTCCGTGATGCCATCAAACCATCTCATCCTCTGTCACCCCCTTCTCCTCCTGCCTTCAGTCTTTCCCAGCATCAGGGTCTTTTCCAGTGAGTCGGCTCTTCTTATCAGGTGGCCAAAGGACTGGAGTTTCAGCTTCAGCATCAGTCCTTCCAATGAATATTCAGGGTTGATGTCCTTTAGGATGGACTGGTTGGATCTCCTTGCAGCCCACGGGACTCTCAAGAGTCTTCTCCAACACCACAGTTCAAAAACATCAGTTTTTTGGTGCCCAGCTTTCTTTATGGTTCAACTCTCACTCCAGGTGTTTATTCCCTTGAAAATTCAGCTGGAAGCACACCGCCCTGAGGAGTTTCTCCTGCTGCTGTTTGGTTTGTCTGTGGCCCTGGGCCCCGTCAGTGGAACTCAGGGGAGGCCGCTCCTGGGAGTTGTTATCTCGCTGGCCCAGGTCAGCCTCTCCAGCGGCCTCTCTGGAGCCTCCACCTACAACACCCAGGACGATGTTCTGTGCGTACTAGATGCCCCCAAAGCCACAGGGCAATGGTTTGGGGGTGTTTCTACTCTTTGCAATCAGCATCTTTGTAAGATGTCTCTGCCACCCTCCCTGAAATGCCCTGCATGCCATTCTGCTCTGGGGGCGTGCAGAAGCCAGGGAGCTCATGGAACTGGAGGAAGAGGGGCCTGGCCTTCCCTACTGACGCCGCCTCCCTTAAGAACTCTGCCCCCAGCTATGCCAAGGGGCTCTGTCTTCAGGCACCTGCCTGCGCCCTGTGATCCCAGACCCAGCCACTGTCCCTGGGGCCCCTCTGTGCCCCTAGGAAGACAGAAAGCCTTGGGTTTGTACAGGGGGGCCACGGGGTGGGGTGGGGTCTCCTAGACCAGGTCCCTCTCCCTGCTGGGACTTCACTGGGGATTTCTCCGGGGCCAGGCTGTATGGTGGACGTGACCCATAGAGCAGCAGGCTGGCCAAGCTCACAGGGCACAGAGTCACCCAGCGTCCTCGTTAGAATCCAGGTTCCCGTGGGTTCTGTCTCAGCAGATCATGGGTTGGAATCCAGGTGATCCCAGGGATCAGGTGAGTTGGGAAACCAGCACCTTCCTGCCCCAAATGGACCCTGACCTCTGCCCTCAGGGTGGGGAGGGATGGGGAGCTGGGGGTTCAAAGAGGTCAGCTCATTGTCTTTCCTTCAGCCAATTCCAACGTCCAAGGCAAGGTCATGTTAAAGATTATTTCTGCAGAAATGAATAACTAGGGAGGATTCTCCCCCAAATAAGCTTCAGCTTAGGCTAAGGGGAGGAGGCAAAAGTTGTTGTGAAGCAGTGGGAAGGGTGAGTCAGAGGAGGCGTGTTCCACCCAGGAGAAGTGGTCCTCCACTCCTGAGGCCCCGCGTCTCATCGCCTGCTCACCTCCAGCTGAGTCCCACCCCCCCAGTACACTAGTGTGCCCCCAGCTGAGCCCTAGCCACAATCCCAAACCGTCTCCCCCAGCCCTCCCCAGAGTGCGCGGGTCCCACCGTCAGCCAGTCGGGGCTGTGTCCCCTCCCCAAGCCCCCGCCCCGCCCAGGCGCCCCACATGCATGACCTGCTACTTCCCAGTGTCCCAGCCTCACTGTTCAGGGTCTCAGCCGCCCTGCCTCCCTGGCCAGGACCCTTTGGCAAATCGGGCCCCTCCTCCTCCCCAACCCCTGCCAGGTCTGCGTCTCTAAAATCGATCCTTCTTTTTGACCCTATGGCAGCCACGTTGACTGACAGCCCTGCCAGGGCCCATGTCGGCCTCTTCAAGCTCTCCCCACCTCTGGGGAGCGTCACCCCCACTCCCCACCAGCGCCTGGACCATCCCCAAGTCCCGTGAGGACTGTCTTCTTCCTCTGCCCGAACTGCCACTTGGCACAAAGGTAGGGTTGCCAGTTTTAGAGCAAAAAAAAATATGGGGTTCCCCTCCGAACTGGAATTTCAGATAAACAACACTTTTTTTTTAGTGCAATCGTGTCCTCAGCAGTATCTGAATCCCCAGCCTCAGCTGTCAGTATCAAATGTTATGCAATATCTGGGACCTAATGATCCTAAATAAATATTCGTTGTTTACCCAAAATTCAAATTTAATGGGCGTCCAGCATTTTATCTGGTGACCTGATGTAAGATCTCAGCACTCTGGCCCAAAGCTGAGCCACCACCATTCTGTTCATGACTCCTCTACTGAATTCCAGCCAATTCAACAACTATTGCTCCCTGAACGTGGTCCCTGCTCCCTCTCCCCTGAGCTTCAGTTCACATTCCCCGACGCACCCTCTTTGCTCTCCTAGCAGCTCAAAATACCACCCTAGGCCCCATTCAAATACTCGGTCCTAAGGACGTACTGTGTAGCACAGGGAATTACACCTGATATTTTGTAATAACCTAGAAGGGAAAAGAATCTGAGAAAAATAGATATATATGTGTATATAGCTGAGTCAGGGAGGTGGCATGGTAACCCACTCCAGTGTTCTTGCCTGGAGAATCCCACGGACAGAGAGGAGCCTGGCAGACTGCAGTCCATGGGGTCGCAGAGTCTGACACGACAGAAGCGACTTAGCCTGGGACGGCATAGCTGAATCACCTTGCCTGAAACTGACACAGCACCGTAAATCAGCTGCACTCCAGTGCAGAAAGTCTGCCGCCTCCCGCGGGAAGACCCCAGCGGCCAGCTGAACAGTAAGGTCCCCCTCCTTGTCTGAGACACCAATCTTATTCTCACGGCCACCACCCCTCCCTCACACCCTGGAGACTGCAAACTCCTTGAACCTCATGGGCTTCCTCTGTGTCCCTCCTGGCATCATACCCAGTGCCAGAACAGAGGAAAAGCTCAGGACATGGTTACTGAGGGAATAGATGGAGGGGTGAATGGATGAATTCATGCATCTAGCTGATCCTTTCCAAGCAGAGTGTGCCTCAGCCACAGAGAACAATACATCCCCGTCTGGGTCTGTTTCTAGATTCCCAGCAAGATGAGCGGCCAGTTCAGCATCCCTGGAAGGCGAGTCCTCTACCTGGACATCTACGACTGGAGACGCCTCGGAGACTGGATGTCTGAGCAAGGGCACCCACACCTGCTCCCCCGCCCCCAAGACAGCGGGCCGTGGGGCCAGAGGAGTGGACAAGGCGCTTTTCTCCAGCTGGACGTGTGCTGCTCAGGCCACTCAGCTACCTTGTTTCAGGTGAGCAGTTTGCTAACAGACAGACTCTGCGTAGTTCTGGTCTGTGGCTTCACCAAATGGCTTCCCTGGTGGCTCAGATGGTAAAGAATCTGCCTGCAATGCAGGAGACCCAGGGTCGATCCCTGGGTCGGGACGATCCCCTGGAGAAGGAAATGGCTACCCACTCCAGCATTCTGGCCTGGAGAATCCCATGGACAGAGGAGCCTTGCAGGCTACAGTCCGTGGGGTTGCAAACAGTCGGACATGTCTGAGCAACTAATGTGTCTAAATGTCTCCTGTGACTTCACCAAGCAACCTTGAGGTCAGTTTCCAAGTGCCCATGCTTGACACAGCATAGCACTTTCCAAAGGGCCCATGAAGGAAAGAAATCTGCTGGCTTCTCGGTAAGATATTCTCAAAGCAAATGCTCAGATAACCCACTAACCTATCCAGGCAAGCGCTCTGCCACCATCCTGCTCTCCTGTGGGCCATGGAGGGGATACCCGGTGCAGCTGGGTGCTGGACACCCAGGGGTGCTGACCCTGCCACTCTTCTGGATTGTCTGATCAGCACCTTCGCTGTCCTCGGCTGACCCCTGGGAAGCAGGGCATTGTCATCGCTGGTTGACTGATGAGGAAACTGAGGCTCAGAGAGGCTGAGTAACCTACACAGCGACACTCAGCCAACTCGGGGCATGGCTGGGGCTCAGTCGGACTCCAGGGCAGCTTCCACACCGCCTCAGAGACCAGCACTGAGCTGTCACATGCCCACGGCTTGTGAATGGAGGGATGGGGCCTCGCATCTCTGATGGTGGGGCCGCTGGCCCCCAGGTGGATTCTGCAGGCCCTGGAGAAGCCAGTGGGGCAGAAGGCTGAGGGAGCCAGTCTCCTCAGGGGCCCCCCATCCAAGCAGTCCAGCTCAGCCTGGCAGGCGATGGTGTCTCCGAGCCCCAGTTCCCTCCTCTAACACCCAGAGTGTGCGGAGGATTGAACAAGGGAGGAACAGCAATGCCCAGGACGGAGTCTGATGCGCCGGAGTTCAGAGAACACGACCCCGCTGCCTCTTTGCTGACGTGGGGTCGAAGCCTGTAGGATCCATCATGTTTCCTCTCTGCCCTGAAACCCGCATCATTATCCCCGCAGCAAAGGCCCGCTCTTACCTCGGTCACGATGGAGGAGCCCGGCGTGTCGTATACCCAGCCCTGCACGCAGGGGCCCAGGGGCAGGGCGCTGCCATTGGCGGCCAGGCCTGCCAGCGGGTCCAGGCAGCTAAGGGCGCTCTGGTTCCAGTCCACCTCGTAGCGAAGGCACTGGCCCTCGGGCCCCGGGCCTGGCACCGTGTAGTTGAGCTCCTCCGCCAGGCTCCAGCCGCATCGCCGGCTCAGCTCTGCCACCCCCGGGCTCCGGCAGCGGTGGTCCGGGGTGAAGGCCAGGAAGACAATGCCCACGTAGATGGGGGCAAAGGCGGCTGACAGCAGGCACAGGATCAGGAAGGTTTGCTTCTGGAACCAGCCGAACTCCCCGACCTGCTCCAGTACATCATCTACGGTGAGCATGACTGAGCCTCCATGCACATCGCTCTGAGCGGACCACAGCAGCCACAGGGCTCAGGGTCAGGGTCTTATGTGGGTTTCTCTGCAATGGGCTGGTCTGAAGTCGAATTGCTGTCTAAGCATCTTGGCTTCTACCCTTGGAAGCCAGCCAGCTGGAAACAATCTTTCACCCACAGGGCAGGTTTCAGGCAGGGATAGGAGGATGATGATTGGTCAGACTGCTGGGCTGGGGGAAGTCACCTGGGCTGAGGACCTGATTCTGTGGCACCGGGGTTCCCAGGGCCAAGGGAGTGAGTGAAAGTGGCCGTGACCCTCCCAGCAGTCTCTTTCAGGCTCTTCCAGAGAGATCCTCTTCTTGAAAGATGTTTTATCATCCAGGTAAACAAGGATAGCACACTGCTATCGGACCTGCTACTCACGATGGGGTGTCTCAAGCAGTGTGCATCGAGGGTCTGGCCGCGGGCGATGGGAGAGCCACGCTTCCCAGACTGACTCACTTCCCTACGTCCTTGTCCCAGGGTAGAACGGCTGCCTTCTTCGGGACCCACAAAGGACTTCTCCTGGTATCACTATGTCTGCAGGCAGGCTCATGGCCGCTGGACCGTGATGCACCCACCCTGAATCCCCAGGAAAGTGGGCCACAGGGGTCCTCTGAGCACAGATCCTGATGGGTTTCCTGGGCAGAGATGCTGGTAGAAAAGATCAAAGGGCCGCAGGCAGAGAACACCTCCCCCTCCCCGACTGCAGCCTGGGAGGACACAGAACATTAAGGTTGGGTCCCCCCTCCGTGCATGCAAGAGGGACAGATAACAGACACGAATGAGTGCCGGGTGCCCTCTCGTTCCCGGGACCCTCACTTCTCTGCTCTGTGGACACGGGGAGCTGGCCCCAAGCCCAGCGGTGCACCAGCTGCTCTGGTGAGACAGGAGGAAGCTGCAGCTCTGCAAACAACTTCCCTACTTGGGCTGAGCACTGACTGGGGTGCGGTGGGAGGGGAGAGGGTGGGGAGGGGGGCAAACCTCCCCAAGGCATCAGCTCACCCAGGCCAGGCACTGCCCTTCCTGCCTGAGTGAGATAATAGAACTGTGTCTTCATCACGCCTCCCTGTTCTTGGCACAGGGCCCCTGAAACCCTTGACACTTCCTAGGAGTGTCTTCTGTTCAACGAGGTGACTCTGGGTGGGCTTGTGGGTGGCTCCTGGTCATGGGTAAGACCAAGCTATGATTGTGTGCTAGGGTCTTCCCAGGTGGCGCTAGTGGTAAAGAACCTGCCTGCCAATGCAGACACAGGAGATGCAGGCTCAATCCCTGGGTGGGGAAGATTCCCCTGGAGAAGGAAGTGGCAACCCACTCCAGTGTTCTTGCCTGGAGAATCCCATGGACAGAGGAACCTGGCGGGCTACAGTCCACGGGATCGCAAAGAGACTCTGGGTGGGTGCCTGCCTGCAGGTAAGCCTGTGATTAGAAACTTGGAACTTTCAGCCCCATCTCCCCACTCTCTTGAGCAAAAAGGGCTGAAATGGTTGGTCATGGGTCATGCCGATGGGGTGAAGCCTGCATAAGAGCCCCACTACCTGGGGTTCAGAGCAATCATATCCATACCCCAGGTCTGTGGGGACCGCAGCTCCTGCACTGGGACCCACCCCCCACCCCCGCCCTGTGTGTCTCCTCTCCTGGCTCCTCCGATGCTGCACCATATTCTCTAATAATCTGGTGGACAAGCCAACATTTCCCTGACTTCTGTGAGCTGCTCCAGCAAATCAGAGGCTTCCCCATGGCTTAGTTGATAAAGAATCCACCTGCAGTGCAGGAGACCCGGGGTCAATCCTTGGGTCAGGAAGATCCCCTGGAGAAGGAAACAGCACCCCACTCCAGTACTCTTGCCTGGAGAATCCCATGGACAGAGGAGTCTGGTGGGCTACAGTCCATGGGGTCGCAGAGAATGGGACACGACTGAGCAGGTACCACTTTCTCACAAATTAGTTTACTCCAAAGAGGGAAGCGGTCAGAGGACCCTGATCTGTAGCCAAGTCAGGCAGAACTGTGGGTCACCTGCCATAGTGACTGGCATCGAGGGGGCATGGTCTCATGGGACCAAGCCCTTAACCGGTGGGGTCTGAGGCTCTCTCCAGGCCGAGGGGGTCAGAAGTGGGTTAAATTGTGGGACACCTGGCTGGCATTGCAGGCAAGTGTCTGGTGTGGGCAAAAGCCCCACATTCGGTGATCTGAAGTGAAGTGTCCTGGGAGAGGAGTGAGGAGGACTCATGAGAGAAAGGAGAACGGGGTTTTCCTACACACGAGGAAGTCACTGCATTTCTCCACCACAAGCGACACACAGGGCTCCCCTGCCTCGCAGCCTCAGCTTGGGAAGCGGCCAGCTGCTAAGGCCCTGCTCTCAGCTCGTTGTGGGGAGGAAGCAAGCAGGGCCCTCCCCGCACCCACTCCCCAGGCTGGGCCGGACCCACCACGCACTCTTCCCCGAGGAGACGGCAGCCACCCAGGTCTGGGCAGAGCTGCCCTCCTGCTCTCAGTGTCCTGAGAGCTCTTTTCCCCCTCGGACCCCAGAGCAGGGAGACCTGTGCACGGCTCTGCATGGCTCCCCCCGACCCTGTCTCCAAGTCCCTCGGCCAGGGGCACATGGGGGTGGCCGGTCATCCTGGAGTCCAGACTGCAGAAGCGACCCAGGCTGGTGGGTAAGTGCCGCCAGGAAAGGCCAGTGCCACCATCCTCAATGGCATCGGGGGTGACGGGCCAGATTCCTCTCTGAGCACGATATTCACTACGTGATCCCATGAAAACCCTCGAGGTTAGAAGCATGTTAGAGACAAGAAACTGAGGCCCTTGTCCGCTGTCATGCCACTGGCTCTTGGCCAGTTCTTAAGAAATCAATTCACTGAAAGCCGCAGGGCTAGTGACCAGTGACAGTGTTTCCAGGACTCTTGTGCTGCAGCTCAACTTGCCCAGCAGCCCAAAACACAGATTTTGTGCAAGACATGTCCTTTGTTGCAAGACAGTTCACCCCAGGCCTTGGGACCTCCTGAAGTTAAGGACAGAGGCCGGGCTCCCCTCTGGGAAAATAGAAAAGGAACAGGCATTCAGGGCAAGCCCAGAGCTGCAGAATGAAAGCCCAGCCACCAGGGATTCCCTAGGTCTGGATGACCTCCCAGGGGACTGACTTCAACACGACTGGGCTGATTTTCCAGGAGGCCTTTGGGGAGATCGGCTGGCCTGCCTCCCACCCTGTGGCCCCAAAGCTCCTGCCGTCACAGGGCGCCCCTCCCGCCGGGCTGAGCTGGGGACATGGTGGTTGGGGGGCCATGGCTGTCCCGGACCTGGCCCCAGGGTTGCTGTTTCCCTCTCTGTGCTGTCCTGAGGGGTCCCCCGGTGACCCTGGAACCTTCTTCCAAGGCAGCATGGCTCCATGAGGCCATCAGGGGACAGGCATTAACTCCAGTGGGGAGCACGGAAGCCACCAGAGGCGTGGGAACAGCATGGGAGCCCGTGGTGAGGCTCCAGCCAGGCCTTTGGGGGCGAAGCTTGTCTTGGGGGGCGAAGCTTGTCTTAGGGGCAAAGTGCGTTCCCTGCACCTCAAGCTCCTTCCCGAAGTCAGGCCGGCTCTGCTGGGTCTGCGTTTCCTGCCCCATAGTCCTGACACGGAAGGCTGCTGGGCAGAGTGCTTCCTCCTCCCAGGCCTCAATCAGTTTTTGGTTTTTTTTTTTTGATGGTTGAGGATGGTTTATTAAGCTGTGCCTTAGTGTAGATGCCAGGGTTTGCCCACGGCGCTTACTGTACAAGGCCCTGCCTGATGTTCTGCCAATTTTTCTCGGCAGAAGTCTTCTACTTCCACTTCCTCCAGGGACTGGGATGGTTCTCCCAGTGTTCTGTGTCTGCCTCACCTGCTGTGACAGTCCTCTTTATCCCGCCTGTCCCGGGACCTGGACACAGAAGCATCACTACATCCTGACTTACCCACCCTGCCCCCAGAGCGCCAGGGCCCAGTGCCTACAGATGCCACCCCTGGGGCTGGGGGTCTCTGGGGGTTGGGGGCTGGCCCAGCAACATCGGCAGAGGCCAGGGAGGACACGGGCATCACCTGGGTCTTCAGCTCTTTTCCAGATGAGGTGAGAACATTCCAGGACCAGCCTCCAGACACTGTTCTGAAACCTTGTCCAAGAGATCCTGGCTTGGGCCTCAGCTACCCACCACCCTGTCCCACTAAGGAACCCACCCACCCACTCACTCTCTGCAAAGTAGAGCTCCTGCAATCTACCAGGCCCTGCTCTTGGCAGGGAGAACAGAGCCTTGAACAGAGGAACCAGCATCTTAGGGTAGAGATCCGAGCTCAGTGAGGGAAGTAGGGAGACGGTGTCTTCGCAGGTAGGAAGTGCTACGGAAATCTCGAGCAGGAAGGGGTGGGGGGCTGCAGCCTTAAGAACCAGCAGTCGGGGGGGCCTCTGGGATGCTGAGCCTCGAGGGAGACAGGAGAATGAGCTCTGGGGGTGGGAACTGGAGGACAAACGTTCCAGAGAGAGGAAAAAGCAGGGGCTGGGCAGACTGAGCAAGGAGGCCCGTGGGGCAGCCACAGAGGCAAGCCAAGGGAGCAGGACTGAGGCCAGAGGGGCCTCGGGCCTGGACACAGGGCCCCGCAGGACCGGGGCTTCACCCAGGGGCGAGGGCAGCCCCTCAAGGCCGTCTGAGCCAAGCACGGGGAAGCTGCCACTGCCCAGCTGGGCCCGGGGGGCTGGACCAGCTGGCACCAGCAGGGCTGGAGAGAAACGCATTCAGGGTGTGATTGCAGGTGGAGGTAGCAGGATGTGCTGATGGGCTGGATGTGGGGTGCGAGAGCCAGCGAGAGGTCCAGAGGTGCCAGGCGTTTGGCCCGAGCCTCTGGAAGGACAGCCTTCCCTTGACCGAGGGGACGGGAGACGCCCACAGAGCGAGCGGACAGCACACAGGCAGGGAGGGGCTTTAGAGTCATTTAGATCCCACCTCCATCAGTACACCACACATCTGCTAAGCCTTAACGTTCACACCTGTAAAATGGGCCAACACTCACCCTCCCTCCTGCCCCAGGTGCAGCCGAGAGGATCAGGAAAGCCTGGGGCGGTGGGTGAGCTTATCCGCAGAGGCCCCGGTGGTCAGTGCCTGGGTGGAGAGGCTCTTCTGGGCCGTCTAGTCTCTGCAGAGGGTTCCCTTCAGTCCAAACGCTAACACCGCCCTGGATGAGACCGAAATGAAGGCACGTGCCTTCTGGCTCCCCGGAGAGTTTCATTTAGGGACACAGAAATTTTTAGTTTCATCTCATTGTCCTGTGTCGTGTGATATCCTTATTTTTGTCAACCATTTTTTCAGTACCATGCTATTTACTGAAAAAAAAATCTGCGTCTAGGTGGATCTGTGCAGTTCAAACCTGTGCTGCTCAAGGGTCAACTGCGCTTCAGCATCAGGGCTGAGGGTCGGTTTCCTGGAGACTGACCCCAAGGAGAGTGGTGTTGGGGGGACACAAATGGTGGGGGCAGGGAGCAAAGCCTTCCTCTGAGGAAGGCAGGTGAGAGGCAGACGGGGCCCACCTGGCCATCGTCATTGTTAATCATCTGTGTGCCCTCGCAGAGTCCACCACAATCCTGCTCCATGGGACCTGCCAGGGAGCCACAGAGCCCCGCCCATCGTGACAGCATCCCCGGTGGGCGGTCCACACACCCCCCGGGTCCCAGGGACCACCGTGTGCCGCTCCTCTTCTAGGAGACTCGCTGGCCACGCGCCCTAGTCTGACTTCACGTGCACTCAGCCATCTCTCCTTCAAAAGACCTTCTGCCTTGTACCAAGAAAGGTCATTTCCCTTTAAATTCAGGCTTTTCCAAACATTCTTAAACCTAAGTCCTCTCCAGTGTCTGCAGAACCTCTGTCAAAAGCCACACAGAACAAGTGTTCCGTGCGGCAGTCCCTGTGGGGAGTGTGGCTGTATGAGATAACCCAGCAGTCAAAACGCGCTCAAGCATGCCTTCTTTCATCCTGAGCCCCTTCCCTGGTGCTTGCGGCAGGAGTCGGGAAGCCACAAGGTGGGCAGAGCGGGACAGCGGTGGGCTGGGCAAGGCCAGCCCTGAGGGGAGGGCGCTCGTCAGGGGTGGCAGAGGGTGATCGTGGGTGAGGAGGGCGACCTCACGTCAGGGTCACGAAAGTCAAAGGCCAACTTCCCCGATGGAGGGAAACTCAAGACAGGGCAACTGAATGGGGAAGGGTTCTGAGTGGGGTCCTCCTAGTGAAAAGTGTTCCCATGACAACCAGCAGGCCGGAGGCACCACAGCTCGAGGGTCCATGCATGTTGAGGGGGCGGCAGGGGTGGTGACATCCCAAGGCATCATGGAAGCAGCTCATGTTCATGTGATTCAGGGAATAAAGTTCTTTGCCTGGTACATTTCATCAATTTCATTTCTTTAATCTGAAGCCAAGGGTCACAGGGCCTGCCTGGGACCCGCCCCTCATGGCGCCCGCTACCTCCCCTCCCCCGCACCCCCCCCCCCCCGCCCCACAGTGACTCAGCACTGCTCTGGGGGAGTGAGGTCTGCTCTCGGGATGCTTCCCCTAAGGGGGTCCCCAGAGCTGCCACCAGGTGACCCCTGACACTCTCATCCTGTCCAGGGGTGACGGGACCATTTGTTCAGTTCTGTTTTCCTCTAACTCTGTATCAAAATAACAGTGTAAGTAAACTTCATTGAACCTGATTCACTAATTGCCCAAAATACCATAAGAAGTAAAGAGAGTGAAAGACACTCAGTCGTGTCCAACTCTTCATGACCCCATGGACTGTACAGTCCATGGAATTCTCCAGGCCAGAATACTGCAGTGGGTAGTCTTTTCCCTTCCCCAGGGGATCTTCCCAACCCAGGGACCGAACCCAGGTCTCCCACATTGCAGGCAGATTCTTTACCAGCTGAGCCACCAGGGAAGCCCAAGAATACTGGAGTAGGTAGCCTTTCCCTTCTCCAGGGGATATTCCTGACCTGGGAATCAAACTGGGGTCTTCTGCATTGCAGGTAGATTCTTTACCAACTGAGCTGTCAGGGAAGCCCATAGCTCACTACCAGGAGGAAGCAAAGAAATGTGAATAATAACTCACAGCCTGACTTTGGCCTTCCCCTGCATCTTTAGGGAAAACAGTTCACTTCCCCCAGAATGGGAACGACAGTGACTGTCACGGGGCTCTTCAAGCTCCATGACAACACTCCAGCCTTACCTCCCCAGCACCTCTGGCCACTCTGTTCCCAAACACCCAGCTCCCTGCCTCGGGGTCCGTGCAGCCTGGAGAGGAGCTGCAGGACCGCTCTGCCTGGGATTCATGCAGTGACCCACCCTCCCGGGAGGCACAACACTCTCAGCCACCCTTGAGCTGCCAACTCCCCATCGGCCAAGTTCATCTGGAGAAGTAGGAAGTCATGTCCCTCTGGGTCGTGGGGATTCTCCAAAGCTGGTGAAGGGGTTTCTAATCAATCTAACCTGACCTCCACCCCAAGGCACACTACCCGCTGGTGACCTGACTCCGGAAGAAAGGTAAGACCTCCATGTCCTCCATGCCTACCTCTTGAACTGGTGCAAAGGGACGGAAGAATTCTTTCTAGATGACCCCCTGGAGTGGCCATCAACCTCCCTGAAGGTGGTCGTGGCCAGTGTGTGTCACAGGTTGGTGGAAAGCAGGCAGCTGCATCTAGAAAGCTCTTGGTGGGAGCCGGGTCTCCACTCTCGCGTGGATTTTCCTGGGCACAGGGTTTGCCTACAGTGTCCTGACCTTCTACTTATCCCAGCCCCTTGCCATTCAATACACAGTCTCTACAAAGGTGGGGCTTAAAATCTTGGTTAAAAGGAAACTAAATTAGACTCATGAAAGATTTACTTGCTGTTGGGGAGCGTTTTCCTAAGCTTCCTACGACCACAATTGGCACAGACTGTTAGTCTATTTGCAGGGGCTCAGGGGAAGAGATTACTGAGGTGCTGGAGAAAAGAGCGTGAGCAAACACCTCACACATGTGTTCACTTCCCTGTTGCCCTGTGCCCTGCACATCTGGCCACCAGGGTAGACGGCCGAGGTGCCAATGAAGAGTCATCAAGTTCACCCACAGGGCCCGCGAGTACCCCTCTGGACAGAGAGGACTCCTGTGTCTTAGTGAAAAGGGAGTGGCTTGGACAACAGTTTCATGGACACAGCATCTGAGAACCAGCAACCGTGGGCTCACAACATAAACCTTTATATAAAACCCCAGAGTGTCCGTCTTGAGAGAGATGCTTTAAAGTCCTCAAGAGGAAAACAGTCTCTCAGGTTGGAAATAATCAGAATATGAGCAGAAAGGATGGACGCTGACTCCAATAAGTCTATAGTCAGACACCATACTCCCTGCTCGGTCTGTCTTCATAGTAACATCCGGAAAGCTCTAGTTACTAGTCGGTCATTTCAGATGGAAACCAGATTCATGCAAGAGAAGCCCCTTCCCAGCTCCATGTAAGCCTGGGCTGTATACCAGGATTGTGGGATCTGCACTCATGGTGGCTGTTTTGGTAAAAAACAAATAAATATCCTGAGATCTGCTTTCTCAGAAGGAGGAAAAACCAGGTGTGGGTGAAGCTGACAGAGGCCCCCCGTGGGCCTCGAGTGAGCATCTACACTCGGGGAGACTTGGGGACACTTGTGAAGGGTCGGCCGACACCCGGACAAGACTGTTTCTGGAATGCAACGGGAGATGCAGAGAGGGTATCGGGCAAACTCAGGGGCTTTTCACTACAGGGCAGAAAGCAGGACCACCCAGTTAATAATTTATCTTTTATTCAAATCGTTGAATACTTTATATTACAGTAAATTTGATTGAAAAAAAAATGAGGAAAGAAATCAATTTTTAAAAATACACTCATGTTGAAATCAAATAAGCTAGCCAAACGAGAGTACAAACCCAGGAACCCTGCGGGTTGGTTGGCTTTCCAGGATATGAATACCACTGAGTCTATATACAGCTCTATAAATGCCAGAAAAGTCATTCGTTAAACACTTCAGAGAAAGGCGCCAACAGCCGGGGAAGGATGCGGTCCCCGCTCCCGTCCTGCGGACCGGGCGGCCGTTCTCGGCCGTGCCGGGGCGGGAATCCAAGTGCAAGGCTGGGGGCGAGAGCCTGGCCCACTGGCTTTCATGCAACTTCCATGAGTCACGCACTGTGCAAATTAAGGCTTCTTATAGGTCGAATGGTCGATAGACACTTTTTTTTTCTTAAAAAAATAAGCACAGTAAAGGTGGTATCATGAGAACCTGAAGAGGTGAGACCTACACCCCAAGTCTGGAAAAAAGTCTGACATCTCAACTCCATTCTCTCGGACACACGTGAGCACATAGGCACACGCGTGCACACACACGCGCGCGCGCACACACACACACACACATCAATCTTTGGGTGGGTTGTTTGACTTCACCAGCTGGCGAGAGAAATACTGATAAGTGTGCTCTGTGCACCTGGGATCGAAGACATCATGCAAAAAAAAAAGAAAGGCTACAGCTGTTACTGACTCGAGAGGCAGAGAGCAGGCGGCCCCCCCTCAGCCCAGGCAACTGCGACCCACGCGTGTGCGCACGCACACACCCGTGTGCCCTGACGCCACAGAAGCAAAAGGGAAAAGAGACAGAGCGGTGGAGTCTAACTGAGAGGATACATCGTGGACCAGTTCAAAGCATCTGAGCGCGCCCACAGCCTCCCCCTGCTTAAAGGATGGACAGGAAAGGTTACCCCCTGCCGGCAGGAAAAAACTGTTGGTGGTTTGTTTTTTTTTTTTTTTTTTCTTTTTTGCAAACCTGAGTAATTGTCAAAAGTCAATAAATAGGAGGAGAGAATTAAATGCTAAAATATATGATCAAATACCCTACAGGGCCTAAAGCAGCAAGGGTCTTCCTCAAACGCAGCCCTCGGTCCCAAGACGCGTCCGGCCGCGGCGCCTTTAAGAAGCGCACGGTGGCCACGCTCAAGACGAGGGCTGGGGACAAACCCGGGGCGTGCACCGCCATCAGCGGCCGCGCCTCCCCGACCCCCGCGCCCACAGAGGGGAGCCCCCCTCCTCCCCCACCACCAACACTCTTCCCTTTTTTGGACAGTTTTCGTTAAAGGCCAAGGACAGAAGCATCACGGAGTCCGGTCGGATTTGGTCGGAGGCGGCGCGCGTAAGCCTAGACGTGCAGGAGGTCCTCGTCGCTGTCGTCGTGGAAGGCGCTGATGGGAGTGGCCGCCACACGGGGCCGCCCCCGGCGCGCCGGCTCCCCGCGCACCAGCCCCACCCGGTCATCCGCCCGAGGTGGCAGGGGTGCCTTGCGCGGCAGCGGCCGCAGCGGGGGGCCACCTTCGGCGCCGGGTGCCCGGCCCGGTGGGCGCACCTTCACCTCGGGCAGCGTCAGGACCTCGTCCTCGCTGTCCTGCTCGTCTCCGTGCAGGGCGCTGAGCGCGTCGGCGGCTCTCACTGACTTGGCGGCCACATGCCCGTTCTCCTGGCTCTCCTTCCCGGGCCGTGGCGCCGGCGGCTGGACCTCCTCCATCAGCCACTCGGTCTCATTCTCGTCCGCCTCCTCCTCCTTGTTCACCTGCCGGGACACCACAGGGACTGTGGGCCCACCTGAGACCTCATCTAACCACCCCCAAAACCCCAGCAGGGAGAGGAAGGGGAAGGCTGGCAAGCGCCAGCTCCTGCTGAAACCCGACCAAGGCAGACAGGGTCGGGGACTCGGGGACGGCCGAAGGTGAGAGGAGCCCCGTGGACACCACCACGTGGACATGTGCAGTTGAGGGAGACCTTCTAGAAAGCAGCTGGCAGGAGAATCAAGAGCCAGGAGTGCATTTATGCCACCTGGGCACAACTGCTAGAAACTCAACCGGAGGAAACCATCCAAATGCCAGAGGCGCAACATTTCCACTGCCACGCTTTCTGCAGAAGAGCCAAAAGAGTAGAAATGACCTGAATATTAAATGCGTAAGAATTTAGCTGCCATCACAGTTGGAAAACCTTGAAGAAGAACGGACAAAGAATGAGTTCAGGTTGAGAGCTACGAGAGACAGTTTCCCCTTTGGCGGTTTCCAACGGCCCGGGATGACGGTTTCCTTGCAGCCACTGGCCAACACGGCAACAACACGTGGACCGTGTGTGTGTGTATAGGGGGGGTCGGGGAGGGGTCGGGGAGCCACTGGAGGCCTTGGCAGGCCTTACCTTCGAGTACTTGTATGACACGTTCGCGCTCCGGCGGCAGCAGTTGGTAAGCCTGCTCATTACCATCTCCCTGCAAAGGGGGTTCCAGTTACTCCAGCCTGGAGCCACCCCACCCCAGAACCTCCCCTACTGTGCCCCCCGACAGGAAGCTGTGCCCACCCAAGCACATGCTCCCTCAACCCACAACAGCAGGGCTGGGAGCCAAGTCAGAGGAAGGAAGGCTATGGAATTAGGAGAAGCAGATTCAAACCCTGTATGCAAAGACACACCCCGTCTTTGCGGTGCTAACAGAGACCACAGTGAGTTACCCTGCACCTCTGCGCCTGCTTTTCCCCACACAGATGGAACGAGCCCACACCTCCCCGCCACCCCAGGGCTGTGCTGAGATTACCAGGCTGAGTGGCGAACCCAGGGCCAGCTCCAACCCAGACCTCCTGCCCGACTCCTGCATCGGGCTGATGGCCTCTGGGGCCGGGGTGATGGCAGTCAGCACTTCCTGCCTCTGGATCGGTGGGCAGGTGAGGGGGGAGACAGGAAGCCCCAGAGCCGGCCCATCCCTGCCCTTGGGACACGGCTGACCATACACAGAGCCCTGGGCCTCGTTCACGGGTGACGTGAAACCTGCTGGACAGTCACACTGGCCTGCCTCTGAGTGACAAGACCTTTCACCCCCCAAAGAAGAGACTATGGATGGGGGTGAGGTCACAGCCTGCACCTTGTAAATGCTCCCCTCTTAAGGGCAGGGGTCAGTCGATCAGAAGGCAGTCAGCTCACGTGGGGACATGTACAGTGAGCCATGTCCTGGGAACAGGGCAGGCTCGGGCTGAGGCCCATGGGGCATCTGGCCATGTGACCTGACAGCTCAGACGCAGGGACAGTCATTGTAGGAAGCTTTACACGACACAGCATTGAGAGTCTTAAGAGCTCTAGCTGCTGCTGCTCAAGACGAGGAAGCCAGGGCTTGACTCTGGGCCTCCGGCCTGGGCCCCCGCCTGGACCCTCCTCTCTCCTTACCGGCGCTCCTTCTTGTACAGCAGCAGGGTGAGCAGGCAGCCAGTGAGCGCCACCAGCAGCAGGCTGAGCACCGCCCCGACCGCCTGGCTGCGCTCTGAGAGCCCCTTGTGCTCCTGGGTATCGTCGTCCCCCGCAATCTCCTCGTCGAAGCCCGCCCTACAGGGAGACCACAGCGCTCAGCCCCACTGCCCGGCGAGGCCCGGGCCCTGACTGTGCACACCCACACCCGAGAAGACACGAGCCACCAGCTGGGAGAACCCCCGCGGGCAAACCCCTCTGATGCCAAGACTGAGGCAGAGGATCGGGAAAGACACTGCCTCGACCACTTTGAGCCTCCATCACTAAGGGGACGAGGAGAGCTGCTCTGGAGAACATGCCTCGCCCCCCTGCAGCCTTGCTGACCATGCTGTCGGGCCCCAAGGGCACAGGGGTGCTTCTGGAGCAGAGACTTAGGGGGACACACCAGCTGCCTGGGTCTTACAGGACCACGACTCTGCTCCGGGAAGACATGGGGTCACAACCCAGGTAACGATTTCTCCCTCACAACAACTCTTGGGGGCCAGCCTTGGCACTCTGGGGCTGGGGGATGCTGTGAGCCAGCGCCCCACTTACCCCAGCGGGCACACCGCAGAGGTGTGCCAGGAGAAGAGGTACTGGCAGTCGGCGGTCTCATGGCTGAACTCGGGGATCCCGTCCTTCACCAGGGGGTCACAGTGGAAGAAGATGGTGGAGGACACAGACTTTGTCTTATCTTTTCCACACTTGGAGGACGAGGCAAACACCACATCCAGGTCGCCATCTATCAAAAAGGCACAGCAGCATGAACACGGTGCTTCGACAGAGGGCTGAGTTTACTTCTCCATCATCTGCGAAAGGTCTGCAGAGGCTTAAAGTCAGACGAAAGGGTCCTTCGTCTCATGTCCCGGAGGAGCTCTTCACAGACTGCTCACACACAATATAGAGCCCCTGCCCTAAGTCAGGAAGCGGGAGAGACTTGAACCTTGCCCTAAGACAGGTCTGGCCTTTGTCCTCAGCAAACAACACGATGTGGAGTGGGGGCTGCCCACGTCTCAGTCTGCCTGGACACCCAGGTTGACCATGTAGGCAACCAATCAACCAGCAAATCAACCAACCAACCAGCCCACTAACCAACCAGTCAACTAGTCAACCAGCCAACCAACCCACTAACCAAAGAGTCAACCAACCAACTAACCAACCAGCCAGTCAACCAACCAACCAACCAACCAACCAACCAACCAACCAGTCAGCAAACCAACTAAAAAACTGACTAATCACTCAAGCATACACAATGAAGAGCCACTAAAGCCCTGGACACGGAGGTGCGGGCGGGCTCCCCTGGTCAGCTCCCGAGCTTCCGTGCGTGCTGTACACACTCACGCTGTCACACACTTGCACGTTCGTGAGTGCTGTACACATTCACGCTGTCACACACTTGCACGTTAACACCTCCTGACTCCACAGGGAGAGGACACCAGAAGTGTCTGGCTCCCTCCTGGACTTTACCTACAGTGCTGCTCCCACTGGCTGGTTTTAATTTATATCCTTTCACTGAAATAAACTGTAAGCATGACTAAGACAGCTTTTCGTAGTACCTTTCTAATGAGCTATCACACCTAAGGAGCGCCCCCTGGACCTGCAGCTGGTGTGAGATGCAAGGGGTCCCTGTGTAGACCCTGCCTTGTGAGGACAGCTTGGCGGCCAGTTCGCAGTCGGCCCCCGCTAGAGGGCCAGGGTGTGCAGTGTGTGCGGCAGACTGAGCGGAGGCCAGCCCTGAGGGCGGCCATGTGGGCTGGGCTCAGGGGACCCCCGGGGTCCTCACTGGTATGTACCCGGCTGAGCTGTGACCTGAGAGGGCTGCCCCACAGCCTGGACTGTGGACACAAACCCATGAGGTTGGTGAGGAACCAAGGTGGCAACACCGAACCTCAGCCAGAGATGGGCCTGGCGGCCTCCCGCCCTCTGGAAGGAACGCAGACGCGTGGCAGGGTGGGGTTAAACTGCACTTCTTCCTGGTACGTGGACAAAGGTCTTAAAACCAAACCTATTTCCTACTGGTGGTGAGTGAATGGAGTGAACAGGTAAGAAAGGGATTTAACTAACCAAGAATAAATAAATGCACACACACAGATGTACGCATGTACACACACACACACACACACACACACACACACACACACACACACACACACACGCTCTCTAAGCCTGGGGACTGCAAGAGGCCAACTAGACTAGACATAGGCCTTACAGACATAAGGTTCTCAGCCTGGTACCTGGGCCCCTGCTCAGGGCTGCAGCGTGGAGCCGGGCCACTGCTGCAGACCCACCAGCGGCAGTGCTGCTGGGAGAGAGAAGGGAGCCCCGAGCTGGGTGTGGCAGGGGGGAAGTGGGGTGGGGGTGAGCAGGCCGAGGTGTGCCAGCGGGAAGGCCCAAGGAGAAGTGGCAGGGTGCCTGCAGGTGCTCTTGATGGGGAGGCGTGGACGCGAGCCAGGCTGACCTGGCAGGACTCTGCCCAGCTCCAGTGGGCACTGCCAAGCACAGAGACTGGCTTATTTACCACCTGTGCACGGAAACCTCTCTGAGACTCCACCTACTCAGGGAGCAGCTACCCACCCCCACCTCCTCTCGGGGAGGTCAAAAGTCAGCTGGTTTTGTAAACACATTTAACTGTTTTTAAAAAAAAGCAAGTTCATTCACCTAGTTCAAAAATCAAACCATGAAATGGTTTACAGAGGAAGACTAGTTGTTGAAAACAAAAACACACAAGCTGCCTCCTGGAAATATTCTTTCCAGGTCAAGAAGGAATTAGGAAAGACAAGGGTGAGGGGGATGAGGAGGCACAAACGTCCAGCTGCATGATAAAAGAGCGCACATATGAAGTGCAGAGTATGGAAATACAGTCAATAATTATGTCACTTCTTTGCGTGGTGACAGATGACAACCAGACCTAGCGTGGTAATGATTTTGAAGTGTACGGAAATGTTTAAAACGCTATGTCATGCAACGGGAACTAATATGGCACGGCAGGTCAATTACGTCTCAGAAACAAACCAACAAACTCACAGAAAAAGAGAGAAGCTTTGCGGTTACCAGGGGTGTAATACTCAGGATGCCACATACCACATGCTAAATATAACGAACCCTGCTATATGTCAAGAGAATAAATCCTAAGAGTTCTCACTACAAGAGAAATATATATTTTTTCCTACTTCTTTAATTTTGTACCTATAGGACATGATGGACAGTCACCAAGTTTACTGTGATAATCATTTCGTGATGTATATAACTCAGATTGTTATTCTGGACACCTTAAACTTATACAGTGTTAGTTGTTCAGTCGTGTCCGACTCTTTAAGACCCCATGGACGGCAGCCCCCCAGGCTCCTCTGTCCATGGAATTCTCCAGGCAAGAATACTGGAGTGAGTTGCCATTTCCTTCTCCAAGGGATCTTCCCCACCCAGGGAGCGAACCCAGGTCTCCTGCATTACAGGCAGATTCTTAACCATCTGAGCTATGGCTCTATGTCAATTTTATCTCAACAAAAAGGAAGGAAAGAAAGAAACACAGGACGAAGCTGCATCCATGTAGCGGAAGGCCTTCCTCCATACCCAGTGTGGACACTTGGGCCAGGCCTCCCTCTTTTCATCCTTTTGACAAATACAAAATCTCTTACCCTCCCCTAGTAGCATCTGAAGTTTCAAAGAAGCATCATGATGAAAACCAAACCAACCAAAAGTAATTCTGGCTGTGGTCCTCCACACCCACCTCACCACCTCTGGTTTAGACCAGGCTTTGCTCATCTGTTTAGGATATAAGTCTTCCCGACAGTGAACCATTGGGACTCTGACATGTGCTGCTCAGTCCACAAGACACAAGACTGGACCTGGGCCTTTCATGTTAAAACCGATCTGACGTTTTAACCGAAGGGAGTGTATGTTCATGAAAAGGTTAATGTGCCTCCGAGGAAGCTAAACGTGGCACGCGGGTGGAGAGAATTACCTTGGACGTAGTATCTGGTTTGGTTGGAGGTTCCGACTTTGCGACTGAAGTGCTGGTCGTTGGCCTTCCTCTGACAGATGCTGGCCCCAGAGCAGGCGGGGTTGCTGGAGCCCGTGATAGATGAGAGCTGGATCTCGTACACATACTTGTCCCCGTTGGTCCTCATGTCCCCAGAGGCGCTGAATCGTCTGAAGAGACAGAAAAGGGCTCGGGGACAGCCCTAGATCCCGGGACCCACCTAGTGACGCTGCTAAGAAACTTAAAAAAGAGAAACTAGTAAAGCCAGAAGGTTCCTCATCAAAAATCAGACCAGAAGGTTCCAGCTCCGACCTCTGGGCTTATCACAAATGCTAAGAGGAGGAGTGACGTTATTTTCACATTCAAGAGACCTCACCATCTTTGGGGTTCGACTCGAACAGCTAAGCAATGTCTGCCCTCTGTTTGAGCCAGACGTGACAAGGGTACCTGGAAATGGCAACTAAAACACGCAAACACAACGGACGTCTTCATCTCACAGCCTTCAGCCGGGCAAAGACGGGGGGATTATGGGGTGGCACTGCCACAAAACGGCCCCACTTACTTGAAGTAAATATCCCCGAGGCTGAAGCTCCGGCCGTTGGCGGGATTGATGATGGTCCCGTTCACCATCTGCACTTCCTGAGGCTTCACGGCACAGGCCGCTCGCGAGTCCCAGCTGAAGTGGTAGGTGCAGCTGTCGATGTCGAACCTGCAGAGGCACATGGACCGCGGTCACAGCCGCCCTTCCACCCGCCTGCCAGGGCCCCAGGAGCCCCCCACTGCCCAGCTGCCCTTCCGCCTGGGGAGCCCCCCACCGCCCAGCTGCCCTTCCGACCCGGGAGCCGCCCACCGCCTAGCCCTCCCCGCCCCCAGCCAGGGACCAGCCGCTCTAGGCTGGGAGAGCGACTTCATCTCCCTTCCCCAACACCATCCAGCTCAACCAGTACGTGAAAAAAAAAAGCAGGCAAGCACTTCAACATGTAACTTTTTTACATTTAGACACTGGGCAACATCTAACAGCTGGGAAAATCTGCTCCCATATTTTTTAAAGCCTGCTTTACAAGCATTGATTTCGACCCTTTGACATTTCCTGGATCTCCCCTTTCCCAAGCCCCACTTCTATAATGAAATTGTGTCTGTTCACCAAGCACAGCTCACACGCTCCCTCTGCTGGCCAAATGCCCTCCTAGCACCGGAGGCGGAGATTTCCAGCAAAATAAAAGGGCACTCCAGGTGGTGCCGCCCCACCTGCCAGGGGTCCCAGACTGGCCGCCTGAACAGCTGGCTATGAGCAGCACCGATCAGTGAAGCCTTAGTTACACTGCGACCTTGAAGATGAGCCCGGTGAAATCCCACTTTATCAGTCTCGTGCACAGGTGCCAGCCTCCATCCAGGACTCCTCCCTTGCGGAGTGGCCCTGGCCCCATCAGGCTAGGGGTCTCAGGGGCCGGTTCCCCCCTCGCTACTGTGACAGCCCCAGTATCCTCTCTGCAGCACGCACACTAAGCTGCCAAGCAGAAACCGTGGGGAGGAGCTCTGACGGGGGCCCAGCCCGCCCAGCACCCAGCTCCCCCCTGGGCGGGGGGACCCCGCACCCTCACCTCGTGAACGAAGGCCGCCCCACTGTCTTGGCACAGGTCAGCTCAATGACAGCAGACGCCGTCTTATTGTCCTCACAATGGTGGCCTTTAGAGTAAGTTACGATGACTTTGTCATCTGAAACACAGACCATTGAACTGACGTTATCTCTAGGGCATCCTAGGAGCCTCAGGTCACAAGTGGCTCTGGAGACTCATCGCCCTGGCGGTCAGCACTGCCAGCCTGGTGACTCGCACCTGGCCCGTGTCACTACCTGCGTGGCCAGAGGAGACCGCGGGTCACACCTCAGCCCCTACCTGTGAGCACACACCTGTGTGACAGGGAGACCCCAGGGCGTGCGGCTCAGGGCCGAGCGGGGAGCCCCTGCACGGCGTGCGTGCAGGGCTAGACCGCAGGTCACGGCGGCAGCCTGAGGTCCCCAGCGACCTCTGTGCCAGCCCGGCGCTTCCCCCACGTGCCCCGGGATGAACAGGGCAGGGGCGAGACCTCCACCCCGCAGAGAGACGGCCCACACAGGACCGCCCTGGTCTGCTCGGTCTCCCGGCTCCACACAGGGCTCTTCCTGCTTCTGAAGAGAGCGTGGCTGAGGAACCAGCAGAGCCCTAGTCCGCAGGGACCAAGGGAAGCGGGGACACGCTTTCAGCGGCCGGCTCCCAGGGGCCAGAGGTTCTGAGAGCTGCCCTGGGGACACCCGAGCCCAGCCCTGCTCAGCAGATGGACGGTGGCTCCAGGGGCCGGGACACAGCGGTCTCAGGCCTGGCTCTTGGCACAGGGCGGTCCTCGGACCTGGCACTCACACCCAACCCACATCCTTAGGGGCAGTGGGCCCAGAATGGGCAGTGCCAGCTGCCAGGGGTCCTCCAGGCACGGCCGAGGCACAGGGGCCACTCAAGGGGAGCTGAGGGGTGAGACCCAGGCTCCCGGCCCCCGTCACGGTCAAAGCTACCCTGGGTGAATTTGTTATAAATAATTGGGCTTCTCTGTAAAATTCTGGAAGTTTCACAGCTTTGAAGAGAAATGCTTAAACTTCTAGAATATGGGAACAACAGGTGGAGGTCTTATTCAAGTGCTCCCCCCACCGCAGACGAGATGGGCAGCACTCTTGACCTTCCAGGCCTCGGCACTCAGCCTGAGAAGTGGACTAAGACGCTGACCTGGAGAAGTGCTGAAGGTTACACGTGCACACACACATATATGACACGCACACATATATGACACGCACACATATATGACACACACACATATGAAGCACAGTTTCTGAGGACTGTTGGTTTCTGTGATGAGTCCATCTCTTCACCCCATAAGGTGATGTCCCCTAAGTGAACGTGGGGTCAGTGACGGGCCTTAGACGGTTGTCCTATTGGGGCCTGAGAGGCAAGATCCCACCTGGCATGTCAGAGAACAGGAGGTCTCACTATGCTTTTCAGGAGGCTTCAACCTCCTAGTCTTTGCACTTGGCTGTGGGAAGACCCGGGTCACACATCCACACGATGACGAGGCACAGGAAGAGAACCACCCTCAGCCCCCGGTGCCCTTCACGGCAGCCAACAACCAAGGTCACCAAGGTCACGGGCTGGGAGGTCTGGACACTTCTGCTGGGGCCCAGGCGGAGGGTGACTTCACCCCCACTTCCAACCTGCAGAGTCGGGGGTTTCTCTCCAGGGTGACAGCTGTCCTCCAGAATTTCCTTTCTCCATTTCAACAGCTCGAGTGGACTGTTTCCCTGTGCTTTCATCAGGACAGCTTGGGGACCGCCCCCCCCCGCCCCCCCCCGCCCCGCAGCTGAACAGGCACAGTGATGGTTTTCTTTCTTGTCCCTTCCACCAGCCCTGACTGTCCCTAAAAGAAAGCCCAACCTTCTCCCTTCACGTGACGAAAGAGTCTTTCACTCAACAACCAACTGCAAAAGAAATTCTCCATCAGAACTATTAACAAAGAGCTTCATTTTCTGATGTCAAATTATTAAGACATTTACGAGGATGCATCTGGATGGTCCTGACCACGTTTTCGTGTTTGTCGTCCAGCTTCTCCCGAATAAACCCATGCCAGTGTACGGGGAGACTCAGGCACTCGGCCCACAGTTGGAGCAGGGACTCGGAGGAACCCTGGACATCCCAAGACCACCCAGCCCTCTAGACACAGACCGGGACCTGCCGTTTCAGAACAGGAGCGTGCTTATCTAACGCTTCAGGAGGCCCCAGGCTGCCTGAGAAACGGTTACTGAGAATAACACTCCTGCAGGTTCCGACGGAAGCCAGCGCTGACCCTCCAGTCCCAGGACGACACCCTCATCTTCCCAACTCAGAGGCGACACGTGTGACCGCAGGGCCTTACCTACAACATCCAGCTTCTGCGTGTGAACGAGCCCGAGGACCTGCACCTCGCCAGAGGCACTCCTTTTGCACACGCTGGCTCTCTCCGAGCAGTCCTGGGGTCCCTTGTATATTTTCTGACACAGGTTGATGTAGTACCTGCAGAACGACACGCGGGAGGCGAGCAAGGTCGGCGTCTGTCCCGACACGCTTGGGGGCAGCTCTTGCCACCCTTTCAGAAGAGGCTACCGTCCGAGCGTCTCCCAGCTCCTCTGGACACAGCCCTGACACAGGTCTCTGGGTAAACAAAGGCCAGAGAGTGGGTGGACGCTGAAAACACGCGCAGGGGACACACGGGGTGAGTCCCGAGACTCAGGCGGCTCCGAGTCAGGACAGGCAGCAGCTGAAACCTTAGCAAGGCGTCCCCCGTCTTCAGGTTCCCAAGGCTTCCGGGTCCACACTCCCCACTGCTCTAAGCATGGAGCGGTCGGGCCAGCATGGCCGAGGTAGTCGGGGAAGCAAACCGGGGCAAGTTAACACCCCCATCAACTCAACACACACGGGTGGTTTAGTCAAAGTCATGTCCGACTGTTGCGACCCCATGGACTGTAGCCCGCCAGGCTCCTCCGTCCATGGGATTCTCCAGGCCAGGATACTGGAGTGGGTTGCCATCTCCTTCTCCAGGGGATCTTCCTGACCAGGGATGGAGCCTGGGTCACCCACACTGCAGGCAGATTCTTTACCAACTGAGCTACCAGGAAAGCCCAACACGGACAGCGTCCCAGACAAGAAGCAAACCACGCCTGATTCCATCGGGCCTGCAGCTGCTCACCAGCTACTTTGGGATCTCAAGGCTGGCTTTAGCTGCCTCTGCTTCCAAACCCCCCGGAATACACCAGGCCTGCCCAAGCAGAGGCCCAAGGCCATCCCACCTTCAGAATCGGAGCTTGAAGCTCTGCGCACTCGCCCCATCGGGATGCTGGGCCTGCGACGGACGCGGCCGGCGGGCTGGTGGGGGGAGGTACTCACGAGGCTCCGTCATGGACGAAGGACCAGGAGCCGGTGAGGGACGAGAGCAGCCGCAGGTCGTAGGTCCGGTGCTTATGGACGAACTTGCACTCCATCTTCTTTGGGGGGCAGACCACCTTCGTCTTCCACTCGAAGGTCACCTCGCACCCGCGCACCTCGCTGAAGACCTGGGGCCGCCCCACGTCGGCGTCCTCGTCGCACTTGAAGATGATGGTGGACGTCCGGTGGCTGGTGGCTGGGGCGGCATGCGAGGCGAGTGTCAGGCCCCCCGCCCAGCCGGGGTGCCCGCCTTCGCGGCACTGGCGCTGAGGTGTGCTGTCTGTCCCCCGCCACTCCCCACTTCCTTCTGTGTTTCATTCCCATTTCAACTCTAAAATTAGGACCAAGTTCCCCTTCCACACTTAACCACCCCACAGCAACAGTACAACTCCTTGCGAACAGGTATTACTTGATTAAAGTGCAAATGATAATGGTAACAATAAGAATCCTGCGATAAGCTAAAAATATGTCATCTAACCTACCAGGAAAAAGATCCTGTCGTAATAAGCCTCCAAAGGCGGCTACGGTAGTCCCTTGTAGACTTAATGTTTCTAATTCCTTATGTGTGTGTGTGTATGTGAGTCACTCAGTCGTGTCCAATTCTTTGTGACCCCACGGACTGTAGACCGCCAGGCTCCTCTGTCCATGGGATTCTCCAGGCAAGAATACTGGAGTGAGTTGCCGCTCCCTTCTCCAGCGGCTCTTTCTGAGCCAGGGATTGAACCCAGGTCTCCTGCATTGCAGGTAGCTTCTTTCCTGTCTGAGCCCACAGGGAAGCCCTAATTCCTCAACATGGCCACTTACAAGAACTAAACAACTTGTCATGCACCCGTCCCATCACTCTCCTTGAGAACTCACATCTATCTGTGCCCTGCATGTTACTAAGACTCTCGTGGGTCCATTCTCTCCACGGCAGCAAGGGCACTGAGAGCCTCCCCGACCCCTGCCTGGCACAGTGCACTGCAGAGCCGATGGTCAGCAGATGAGGCCCTGCAGACCTGAGGACCCCTCACCACCCTGCAGACCTGGGACAGCAGCAATTCTAACGAGTGTGGACGTGAGCCACTGGTGCTGAAAAAGCTGGCATGCGGACACGAGCCCCTGGAGCTGGGGAGGGGGAGAGCTGACCGCCCCACACCTATCTGTCACCTGGACCCCCAGAGCAATTAAGGATGACTTTTCTTTACAGAAAATAGCCCTGGCGAGAAAACACCATACGCAAGAGAAGCGCTGCCGCTAATGCGGACAGTCCAGAAAGATCTGAGCATGAAGCCAGGCCTCCAGCGGGTGCAGGGCTACCGCGCCGGCCAGCGGGGGCCCCAGCGTGTCCACTTACAGTGCTTGCAGAAGCCCCACTCGTGGTCTCTGTCGTAGTTGGCAGTGGTCGCGCACCAGAGCCTGGCCCTGCTCTCCACAACACACTCCTCGTAGCTCTTCCCATTGAACAAGAAGGGGAACACACACGGCTCGCCGTCCTCAGTTTCTGGGAAGGGGAATTCAGAGTGACCCTGATTATCTGCACCGCGTCAGCTGCGCCCGGCAGGGGTGGTCGCCTTGACCAACGATTCCCCGAGGGAAGCCCCCCTAAATTGACTGACTGTTCGTGGGCCCGAGCGCTCACACTCAGGGCTGGTAGGATGGACCATTCCGTGTGCTGGGGCTCGCGGCATCTGGGGCATCATTCCTGAGTTCCCTTCTGCTGCCATGTCTAATTCCGTGTCTACTGGGAACAGACACTCCGCCCGCCCGCAAAGACTTACCCGGAGGACAAGTGTCTCCGTTGGCATAACTCAGAATGACGGCTTCGTCCTGATGCCTGTAGTCCAGCTTCATGGACGCCAGCCGCCCGAAAGATGCCCCCTTGCTCCCGGACAGCAGGCAGACAGCGCCATCCTTGCAGCCTCCTTCATCCAGGCCTGCGGCTGCGGTGCACACCCCCACACTGTAGGTGTGCGGGCCTCGGGTCACCTGCAGAGACACCGCCCCGTGCTGTGACTGGGTCTCCAGGAGGGGCAAGGCCAGCGCTGGGGCTGGTGGGGGGGGCGGGGGGGGCACGAGCAGGAAGGCGGAGCTCTGTCCATGGGCCGTGCAAGTGCCTGAGAGCTCACCCTCCTTGGCCCTCCTGCAGAGCACGAGGCCCTGGCCACTCCCGGGCACATCCCTCCTCACCAAGGCCGTGCCTCTTGGTGCAGCACTATAGACCACGCTTCCACGAGGCTCCAGCTGCCTGCCCCCTACCCTAAGCCGCGTCTCCTGCCAGTAACCCCAGAGTGCTGATGACTTGGGACTGAGCACAGAGTGGCCACGACCTAACTGAACATGGTTCTCGCTGGCCACCCCGCCTCTGCAAGCTCTAAGCTACCGCACACCCGTCCTGGGGGCCTGCGCCGAGGCAAGGTCTCTTGTTCTGGGAGCCAGATGGCTGGCACCTTGGCGTACGACTCAGAGCTCACCGCTCCCCGGCTGCCACACGCCAGGAGGCGCCGGGATCTTGTGGGCTTGGCCCACAGCCGTGTGACTCAGTAACATCTACAACGCAGGGACAGCTTGGTCCACAGCTGTGTGACTCTGTAACATCTATGCCACAGGAATGTGGGCCCCAGCCTCTGAAGCACAGCCCCCCGACATTCAGGCTGGGGTGAGAGCAGCCCCTGACACCCAAATGTGTCTCAGGTCGGGGCTGGAGGGCGGTCTCTGGGCAGCAGGCAGAGGCGGAGCCACGTGGGCTCCGCTGGTCCCACCCCCTCGGGCACGTGGTCACTCACACAGCCCTGAGCGGCCTCCTGCTCTCCATCCGCAACCTGGAACAGGCCCCGTGACCCTCCTCACTGAATGACTCGCCAAGCCCACGAGAAAGACTCACTCTGAACCGCGGGGAACAGCTAGGGTATAAGCCGTGACTGGTTGGCACACTGTCCAGCGCCCCTGGCAGGCCGAGCCCGCACTGGGGACAGAGTGAGGACCACTCCTGTCCGTCCCCCAGACCCCCACAGTGCCTGAGGGACCGCAGGTTCTCCAGCGCTCATGGAGGCCGCATTGTAACACACAGAGGAGCCTGAGAGCGACGCCAGGCAGCAGGGGCCCCGAGGTCACAGGCTCTGGGGCACAGTGTTACCTTGAAGGTGTTCTTGGAGAGGCTGGACAGGTTGAAGCTGTAGTACAGCTGCTCGTCCGTGAGGGAGCAGCCCTCCGTCTTCACTTCGTCGGGACAGACCAGCGGGGTCTCCCACTCGAACACGAAGTCACAGACGCTGGTCCTCAGCAGTTTTGGCGTCCCCTGTTTTGGGGGGTGGGGGCAGGTGTGAAATCCACGTGGATTAACAAGCACAGTAACCTTCCCGCTTCCCCCGCAGGGCTGGGGACCCCTGCCCCAGGCGCTGTGGGCTCAGAGATGCTCCCAGACCAGCAGGGGTCCCAGGTGACCCACAGTGGGCTCTCTCCAAGAGCAGGGAGCCACCGTCTTCGCCAGGGGCGAGCAAGCAGCAGCCCCACCAGGCAGGCCTGCCTGCACCTAACTCCCCTCCGCCCCCCAGGCCCCTGTGTCCCTGCACGTAGCATGCCAGCACTCCAGACCACCAGCTCAGAGAAAAGGGGGGGGGTCTTTAAACTTTCCGACAAGGAAGCCTGAGACACCAAAGAGTCTCCGGCGGCAAAGGAGGGAGCAAGCATTTCCTGTACATTCGAGGGGCTGTCCCCACCCACGTCTCTGGAGACTGAGGGGATGTTTATACTGAGGGCGAGACACGATCCAGCCGGACATTCCACAGGCTGAGTATCTAAATAAATATCCATCAACGTCCTCACTGCCTCCCCTCCCTCGTTCCGCGGCAGCCGTAAAAATAGATGAGGAATTTCATTAATTGTTGCTGAGAATGCGTTTTCCCATTAATGTACGTGGAGGAAATATTTCCACTAAAGATAAAAAAATGTAGGGGAAGGAGAGTTCATTAAATGTCTCTCTGAACTGGACCGCACATGCAGCGTGAGATGCCCTGCTTCTGAGCCCCGCCAAACACTCATTGCTCTCAGCACTCCACCACTCTGAGACCCAGCAGGAGTCTGGGGGGCACCTGCGGACACGCGTCCAGACCCCCCCAGACACGCAGACGCACGCACAGAGACAAGAGAGGCTAGTGGGTCACGGCTGCCCGCACCTCGGTCACTCGGGATTCCCCTCCCACTCGGCAACATGTGAACGGGGGCGACATGTTGGTCCAGGAGCTGTGAGGTTTCCATGCAGACGCCCAGGATGGCAGCCCTTCCTGGGAAGGTGGCCGCGAGCCCCTTCCTGCCACCGTCCACTCACCCACATCGCCCATTCCCATCAAAGGACTTGTAAGCTTTCCAGAGTTTAGGAATTTCAGAAGCACAAGTATGGCAGAGGAGAGAGTTTAGAGAATTTCCAATGGACACGTACGCAATGCTATATTTAAAATGGATAACCAAAAAAAGACCTGCTACAGAACACAGAGAACTCTGCTCAATGTTAACTGGCAGCCTGGATGGGAGGGGAGTCTGGGGGGAGAATGGATGCATGTATGTGTCTGGCTGAGTCCCTTCGCTGTTCACCGGAACTATCACAACACTGTTAGTGGCTATACCACTGTGCTGTTCGGTCACGAAGTCGTGGCCGGCTCTTTGCGACTCGATGGATCGCAGCACGTCAGCCCTCCCTGGCCCTCACTGTCTCCCAGAGTTGGCCCAAATTCATGCCCATTGAGTCGGTGATGCCACCTGACCATCTCCTCCTCTTTCCTTAAACAACTATACTCTAATACAAAATAAACAGGCAGCACAGGGGGCTGAGACCCAGGCCGCCAGCACAGAACATTCCGGTGGAGCAGCGGTGGGGACCCCGTGCCCCTGCAGGGCCACGTGACGTCAGGCAGCCCTCCCAGGTCATCACGAAACAGGAGCCACAAACCACTGGTTTATCTCCTGTTCCCAGATGGAAGGCAAGAGAAAACTTACACGAAACTCCTTACAACAAAACAGCGCTCTTTTTTTACAGGAAGCTGTTTTTTAACTGCACAGAAGAGAAAAATCAATGGCCTCCTTAAAAGTAGATGGTACACTATCATAGCTACTGAAACTTTTATCCCAAAGGTCTTTCATTTGCTAATTTGTGAAATATGAATTACATCCTGAACGATTACAGCTGCCAAAATGTCTGACTTCCCAACAAGAATAAAATCAGTAATGTTAAAATTCAAAAAAAGAAAACCAAAGTTGACATTTTAGTATGATGGTAGGCAGATAGCTCAGACAGTAAAGAATCTGCCTGCAATGCAGGAAACTCGGGTTCAACCCCTGGGTCAAGAAGATTCCCTGGAGAAGAGAACGGCAACCCAATCCAGTATTCTTGTCTGGAGAATCCCACGGACGGAGGAGCCTGGCGGGCTACAGTCCATGGGGTTGCACAGAGTCAGACATGACTGAGTGACTAACACCTTCTTTCACTTCCAGGCAAAGGTGAAGGCTACTTCTTTGCTCGAGCATTTATTACAACAAGCCTCCTTGTACAAAATCTGCCCTGGTAACTCAGGGAGGGCCTACTTATTGCTAAACTTAGGACCTGAAATGGTTCCACACACGACTGATACAGCACCCGGTGCACAGCAGGTGCTGTGAACACGGGCAGCCCTCGTCCGAAACAGGCTTCGTGGGCCTCCGGCTCTGGCTGGCCGACCCGCACACCAGCTCCTACCTTGTACGCCAGTGCTCACTTACCATGCTCACGCCCCGCTTACAGTGAAACGTGATCAGTGAGGTGTAGTTGAAATGCCGGTCTGCCAAGCAAGGGGTGCTGCTTTCAAAGTTCAAGTAAACTTCGTTGGCTATGGGGTTGAGGATCGGAGGTCCTGCCACTCGGCCAATATCCTGAACAAAGAGAAAGCAGACGACGTTTCGAGAAGGTAATCGTTCCCCAGGTTAGAGGAGTAAGGGCTGACAGAGAAGTTACAAAAACTGCACGTCCTCAGTTTTGAGGACAAGTAGCACCTAAAGAAACCCCGTTACCAGCGGCTCACCCGCAAAGGCCTGACAGTGAGGCACAAAAAAAGAGCCTCGCTTGGCCAGATGGCGTCGGCTACAGGAGCAGCAGCGGTGCGCTTCTGCTCAGGGCTGGGCTTCCCTGGGGCTCACATGGTAATGACCTGCCTGCCATGCAGGAGACCCGGGTTCAACCCCTGGGTGGGGAAGATCCCCTGGAGGAGGGCATGGCAACTCACATCCAGTATCCTTGCCTGGAGAACCCCATGGACAGAGGAACCTGGAGGCTACAGTCCGTGGGGTCGCAGAGTCGGACACCACTGAGTGACTAACGCTTGACTAAGGGACAAATTTATCACCCAGGCATCTACTCAGGGTCCCCTTTCAAAGATTCCAGGCAACAGGAGTCAGGTCACAGTGGGAAAGCTGCTCTGTTCCTGGACCTGCCGGCTGGAGGCAGGACACACACGGCTGCCCCATCTCCTCAGCAGCGCTGAGGCGTGTCCGCGGGGGGCACACAGCACACACTCACACCCCCACCACCTTCTGTGGCTTCGCTCAGCCCCTGGCACACACTGGCTGCTCAGCCAGGGTTTTTGAGCAAATAGGCACAAAAATGAAAGAAATGTGATTGGCCAGGAATGGTGTGTACGTATGTGTGTGTGAGAGATGAGTGTGCATGTGAGATAAACGCATATGTGAGATGAGTGTGTGTGTGTAGGTGAGATGAGTACAATGTGTGTGTGAGATGAGTGTGATAAGTGTGTGTATGTGGCAAGCGTGTGTGAAATGAGCAAATATGTGAGATGAGTGCATATGTGAGATGAATGTGTGTGTGTGATACGCGTGTGTGAGTGACAGAGATGTGTATATGGTAAGTGTGTGAGAGATGAGTGTGTATGTCAGATGTGTGTGTATCCGATGCGTAAGAGATCAGGGTGTGTGGTGTGTGAGAGATGAGTGTGTGTGAGAAGAGTGTGTATGTGGTGTGTGAGAGATGAGTGTGCGGTGTGTGTGACATGAGTGTGTGTGTCCGGTGTGTGAGATGAGTGTGTGTGCGCGGTGTGAGATGTGTGTATGTGTGGTGTGAGAGATGAGTGTGTGTGTGAGATGTGTGTGTGTGAGATGAGTGTGTGTTTGAGATGAGTGTGTGTGGTGTGTGAGAGATGAGTGTGAGGTGTGAGATGAGTGTGTGTGTGCAGTGAGATGTGTGTGTGTGAGATGTGTGTGCGATGTGTGAGAGCTGTGTGTGTGAGATGAGTGTTTGTGTGAGGTGTGTGTGTGTGAGATGAGTGTGGTATGTGTGTATGAGATGAGTGTGTGTGTGGTGTGAGATGAGTGTGTGGTGTGTAAGATGAGTGTGAGGTGTGTATGAGATGAGTGTGTGTGTGCAGTGTGTGAGAGATGTGTGTGTGTGTGACAGATGAGTGTGTGTGAGAGATGAGTGTGTGGTATGTGAGAGGTTGTGTGTGTGAGAGATGAGTGTGTGGTGTGTGAGAGATGAGTGTGTGGTGTGTGAGATGAGTGTGCGTATGTGGTGTGTGAGAGATGAGTGTATGTGGTGTGTGAGATGAGTGTGAGGTGTGAGATGAGTGTGTATGTGGTGTGAGATGAGTGTGTGCGGTGTGAGATGAGTGTGTGTGATGTGTGAGCTGAGTGTGAGGTGTGTGTGAGATGAGTGTGTGTGTGCGGTAAGAGATGAGTGTCTGTGAGAGATGAGTGTGTGGTTTGTGAGATGAGTGTGCAGTGTGTGAGAGATGTGTGTGTGTGTGGTGTGTGAGATGAGTGTGTGTATGTGGTGTGTGAGAGATGAGTGTGTGTATGTGGTGTGTGAGAGATGAGTGTGAGGTGTGTGTGAGATGAGTGTGTGTACGTGGTGAGAGATGAATGTGTGTGGTGTGTGAGATGAGTGTGTGAGTGTGTAAATGAAGCCACACAACACGTTCTATCCACCACGCTGGGGCCACGATGACACACCACCCTCTCTGGTTAGAGAACTGCCTCTATTATTTTTAAACCTGGAAGAAGGTAGCCACACAGGAGAAGACGGCTCCCCGGCTACTGCCAGGAAGGCTGACCACAAGCACTTCCTGCCAACACCAATTGTCCAGGCCCTGCGCTTGTCACACAGCCACGCTCTGGTCAAGCTCACATCACGGCCAACGTTCCCAACCACTGCCCATGTCTCTCCCCACCCGCACCACCGGTAACGTCCATCCATTACAGGGACATCTAGGTCCCTCGGGACCGGACCCACAGTTAAAGCAAGTGAGAAACAGACCACTCCTGGGGCGCATCTCATTTCAAATAACGCTGAGAACTGGACAAAACGTGACCATAACTCATGAAGGCAATGCCTGGAGGCCCAAACCTACGCTGGGAAATGCTGGCGTACACCAAAGCTTTCAGGGCAGAATGCTCAGTTATTAGCCAACTGGCTCACGCCCTTAACTATAAACTCATTTACCAAAGAACATGCTTGTATTTCACAAGCTTTTAATGACCCAAGACCCGCACTCAAGCAGACACCGAGCTCCATCAACATCCTTGGGGACTTGTGACCTGATAACAAAAATGCCACAGCTCTACACACGTGTTCACATTTTCTTCCGTAACTTCTATCACAATAAGTGATAGCTCAATGCACAAACCCTCACATTCCTCTTCCCCTAGCGGACCCAGAATCACAGAGTCCCAACTCACTTCCCCGTTCGTTCTGCCTGAAGACTCTCCACCAACAGCAAGACACACGACATGCCGGGGGGGCTGCTGAAACACCCTGTGGGACGGCCTCTGCCCTCGGGCCCCATACTCACTATCGGGGAGCCGTCCACAGGAACCTTGCACACAGCGGTGCCGGCGGGGCAGGCCACCCCGTGCATGGGGTTGAGAGGCTGGCAGATGTTGATGTAGAAGTCGGGGCTGGTGTCTGAGCGCTCGTCCTCACTCTCATCGTACGCTTCGTAACCCGCGGTGCGGTGGATGAGTGGGGACAGGTCGATGAGGGAGCTGCCGTTCCTCACGGAGCACTCGGTCTATCAGACAGGAAACACGCCTCTATGTTGGCATCTACGACAACTGAGCTCCTGACCACTGACCAGCGGTCACCGCGAGGATTTAGGCTGAACGGGAAATGCGCTAAAGGAGGATCAACCCCACCCCCACCCCCGCCATGTGCTTTACTTTATTTAGTGTCGGGCACTCTGAATCAAGCATTATCGGGGCCACAGGAGTGGATAAGAAGCAGGCGGGGGTGAGCTGGGACCCGAGAGAAGCAGAGGGCCCCTGGGCTGGGCCGCCCCGGACTCACCGTCTGCTCACAGGCCAAGGGCGTGTGCCAGGAGAAGAAAAGCGTGCACGTGCGTTTGTCCAGGGAGATCAGCATGGGCCTGTTGGTGGGCCTGGCCTCGGGCCTGCACACGAAGCTGATGACGCTCTTGTAGCTCTGGCCGGTCTTGGAGGGGCAGGGGGAGCCGTTCTCGTACACCAGCTGCAAGACCTGGTCCACGTAGGTCAGCCTCTTGCTCGCCTTGCCCACGCTGATCCTGGTCTGCCCGAAGCAGGCCCCTATGCCCAGCACAGAGCCGGTGGGAAGGACACACAGTCAGGGACCCAAAGCACTTGCTTCCTGCAGACCCAGATGCTGCGAGCCACAGCTGGCACTCCTGGGGGTGCTACCCGATTTCAACAGATGCTACACGTCTAATACTTCACCCCATGGTTATAAATCACCCCCTCACGGCCCCCGCCCCAACCCCAAGAGGGTTGCTGCCGATGAAGGCGTGTGATCTCTTCACCAGAGAGGGGCGTGGAGGGCAGGTTGCACTCACCCACTCCGGAGGCGCAGTTCTCATTCTCCCCACACACACTGAGGAAGACTAGCCCCTTCTCGCTGTAGGCGGCGGTGAAGCCGATCCGGCCGCTCAGAGAGGTCAGGTCAAACAGGTGTCCTGCACGGGGTGGGCAGGGGGACACAGTGACCCCCTCAACCGCCTGCTCAGACACAGATCCCACGGGCCATCTGGCCCTGGATTCCTCGTGATAAATCTTCCCCCTTCACCGGCCGGGCCCTGAGAAGCTTCCTGACCCGCTAGAGAGTATTAGGGGGGAGGTGGAGCATCCTCCTGGGGCTGGCCCTCAGCAGCCCCTGTGATTCGGGGTGGGGGGAAGTTGGGGAGGCCACGACAGCACTTCCGGCTGCCAGAGAAGCACCCTGCGGCCTCCCAGGTCCCCAGCGCTGAGACTCAGCAGTTTCCTGGGTGTCCCCCCGCCCCGCCCCCTGCCCAGATTAACGCTGAAAAGGAACAGGAGATCGACTCCACCTCCACAAGCCAAGAGCCAGGGATCGACAGCCCCAGAAACAAGGGCAGTGGGAACACAGGTCTCAGGGGGACAGGCGGTCTCCTCCACTGAAGGGGACTCCCCATTCGACAGCAGCCCGCAGAGCCGGCACAAAAGGCCAGCGTCCACCTCCAGACAGGACACTGTCTGCTCCTCAACTTCATCCGGAGCCTCTCATCACGCTGGGGGCCGGGGCGGGAGGTGGGGATCCCTCACGGCAGCGGTGGGGTGGGGCGCGGCAGGGGTGGGGTGGGGCGCCAGAGGCCGGTGGGGGGGGTCCCTCACCGCGGGGGCGGGGGCGGGGTCCCTCACCGCAGGGCGGAGTCCCTCACTGTGGGGGCGGGGCAGGGGAGGCCATCGGGTCCCTCACCGCGGGGGCGGGTCCCTCACCGCGGAGGCAGGGTTCCCCACCGTGGGGGCGGGTCCCTCACCGCGGGGGCGGGGTCCCTCACCGCGGGGGCGGGGTCCCTCACCGCGGGGGAGGGGTCCCCCACCGCGGGGGCGGGGTTCCTCACCGCGGGGGCGGGGTCCCCCACCGCGGGGGCGGGGTTCCTCACCGCGGGGGCGGGGTCCCTCACCGGGGGGACAGGGCTGGGGAGGCTGGCGGGGTCCCTCACTCACCCGTGGCAGGGTTGGTGACCTGGCAGTCGTCGTGCACGTTGCTCTTCACCGGGCAGGCGGCGGCCGTGGGCCAGGAGAAGGTGTACTCGCAGTCCTCCACCGCACTGATGAACATGGGCCTGGAGTTCTAAAAACAAGCAAAAACAAAGATGGCTGCCGACGGGCCACAGGGAACAGCGCCGACCCAGTCAACAGAAGCTCCGCTGCGCCGCCTGTGACTCGTCCGTCCCGGGGTCTTCGTGGGACAGGGGCAGGTTCAGAAAAGGCAAGGGGTCAGCGTCTGCTCCTGAGATGCCCCTGAGGGCCCTGACACACACAGGACGAGACGAGGCCTGAGATCCACGCGGGGGCCAGGGGCATGTCCCGCAGCCAAGCGGTGAGATGGCGCGCGGGGGACCGGGAGGGCAAATGAATGAGGAAACCAGAGGTCATGTCCTGAAAACCGGAACTGAAGTTTGTTACCGGGGACAAAAGGGGAAGTGCCGCCAGGAGGACTAGTGAGAGCTGTGAACTCACCGACCCCTGCACCGCTCGGGCGCGGAGACTCCCCGCCTTTCAGACGTGCCTCATCCACATGGCTCAGGCCAGACTGGTGCAGCAGGACCCTTCTCCCCAGACAACCCAGACCCAGGCACCCACGTACAGAGTCCTCAGGAGCCCCTCAACTGTCCTGCTAAGCCATACGCCTCTCTGCTCAGTCACACAGGGAGTCTATGGGGACCCAGGGTGTCTGCACCCCAGCAGCTTGGGGGTCCAGGCTCAGCCTCGCATGGTCTCCCAAGGAGAACCTCAGCATCCACCCCGTCCAGAGGGGCAGGCCTCAGGCCCCCAGGCGCCTCTCCCTGGGGCTCCCTCACACGCAGCTGGACGGTGACACTGAGTGGGCTAGTTCAGCCTGTCCTCATGGCCCGTAGCCACAACCCTCATCTCCCACAAAAGCATCTTCATCTCCCAGATGGAAATGTCCCCATGGTAAAAAAAACAGTCCAAGAAGACAATTAATTCTGTACCCACCTCCACACTGCACAGACTAACCCTCTGGGGAAGGGACTGCCCAGAGATGAGACAGGACGTCGGCTCTCATGCGCCAACCACAAGCCAGCAACAGGGCCCGGAGCCTCAGGTCTCTCCTCTCTAACCTCGTGGGAGCTCGTGTTGGTAACAAGTGACCAGCTCAGAGGGATGAAGGGACTGGGGTGCACGGTCAGGAAACGCGAGAGCTGGCTTGGAACCTGCTGTTTTTACCCCCGAAAATGAAAGGCAGGATGGCAAATGGCAGTTCTCTCTCCAGCCTCCAGGGGGCTGAGTAAGACTTTCACGATGAGTCACAGTCGTGTCGGACTCTCTGCAACCCCTCAGACTGTAGCCCACCAGTCTCCTCTGTCCATGGGATTCTCCAGGCGAGAATACTGGAGTGGGTAAGCCATTCCCTTCTCCAGGGGATCTTCCCAGTCCCGGGACTGAACCTGCAGCTCCCACACTGCAGGCAGATACTCGCCCACTAAGCCACCAGGGGAGCCCCTAACTCAGGACATTGAATTGCCAGGGTGGGCACCCGGGACCATAGGCCCAAGGCCGCACTGCCTGAGCCCCGTTAGGCTGGGTCACCCTGTGGGCTTCACCGCGCACCAGAAGGAAGTGAGACATCAGTCCTTCTGACTCAGGACCCACGCCGGGGTGGACACAGCTGGGTCACTCACCACGTGGCTCTCACTGCAAGTGAAGCGGATGGTGGTTGACTTCTTCCGAATCTGGTCTGGACACAAGTCGCCGTCGACGTACTTCAGGAGGATCAAGCCCTGGCTCCACTGAGGACTGTCCCGCACCCTGCCCAGGTTCACAGGCTTGGGGCCGCCCAGCAGACACACAGCTGCCTCCGGAGGGCATGGATCTGCAGCACAAGCAAAGACGATTAAGAGCAACCACCGGCCGCTTTCCAGACTAGGACTCACAAGGCACCTAACGTCCGTCACGTGACACATTTGACTCTAACGATCACTCCAAAATACCAGTGACTCCCATCATTTAAGTCAGATGCTGATGACACCACGAGCTCTCATAGCATGAAACTATTTTACCACAGATGGACTGGGGGAGTGGGGGGGTTAGATGTGGAGAGTCAGGAGAATTCAAGACAGGATGGCCTCAATTTTTCTGACCCCCAAACAGGATGAAGCTGAGAATACCCAGACTGAGCCCACAGGACGTTGCAAATGACCTATGTTCACGTGCTATCTTTATTTCAGAAGTCACCAAGAACTGCGCCAACTTCCCAGTCTTGGAAATGTCCGAGTCACCTGCCCTGGGGAAAGAACGGGTGGGCCCCACTTCATGGACTGAGAGTGTTGGTCACCAGGCTGGCCAGCACACAAAGCAAAGGGAAGTGGGCCATGCCCACACAGCATGCAGCAGAGAAAAATCACTCAAGATGTGAGTGGGGCTGCATAGACCTGCCAGGGAGACAGAACAAGCTCCGTCTTCAGGATCCTAGCAGGCTGAGGCGGGCATCGGGGTCTCTCTGGGTTGCTGCTCCTGATACCCTGGGTCCAACCAGCTCTCACCTCATCACTGGCCCCAAGGGTCTGGGTGCATCGTATCAGGACCCCCACCCGCTTTACTATCAGTAAATACAGAGGGTTGTGCCCGCACAGCCATTCCCTGCCTTCTGATCTCCTGGCCTGACCTCAGCCACCACCATGATTACCTCCCGCGACCTCCATCTCTTGGCACTTCAAACAGGTCCTCACGCTCCCAGCACGCCTTCAGCACTGACTTACCCTGGACCACACCAGGGCCTGGTCATCAAGACCCGCAAGTCTTCCTTCCACTTCCAGGCTAATGTGTCCCTACTCCCATGTCGGAGTGATGTGACTTCAAAGAATCCGTCCTGACTCCCTCTCTCCCCCGCCAAACTCCCTACGAGCCACGAGCCGCCGTGCCCCCCACTCACCCGAGCCAGCCTGCGGGGACAGAGACTTGCACACGTTGATGAGATAGTGCTCGGTGGACCCCGTGCCCGTGACGGCCTCCCAGTTGTCGCTGTACCGCGACAGGGACGAGAGGTCATAAGTGTTCCCATCCTCGTTTCTGCAGGGAAAGAAAAAGTGCCACGGTGAGGTGCAGCCAGATTCTGACTCGGTCTTGAGCACCCCGGCTGGAAAGGCTCAGTGCACAAGAGTGTACTCCTGACACCCCAGGGCAACAGACCCTACCAGAGGCTGGACTTGACCCCTGGGGTCTCCCAGCTCCAGGCGGAATCAGCAACAACACAGCCTGAGCTCAGGAAACGCCAAACCTTGGCGCAACGAAACTATGTACTCAACAACAATAGAAAAAAGCAAAGCATAAGTGTGCGCCCTGCTCAGGGCGGTGAGGAGACAGGTGAACAGACGGCTGAGACACGCAGCTCCCCGGGGAATCCCGGCCAAGCCACCTGCTGTCCAAGCCAGAGGCCCCCAGCGGTCCCCGAAGTAAATTGGGCTGGCGTTGACCTCCTCGGGGGAAGGTTTACTTCCTGCACAAACCCCAGGCAGGGACAGGTACCGAGAGCCAGGCCTCTGTCAGGTGCAGAGTCAAGGCTGAGAAAGACACACAGTCTGCCCACGGGGTCCAAGTCAGGTGGAGACGCAGGACAGCTAGAGACACCACTTAACCTGAGGAGACTAGAGTCAGCCATTTGTTCACAAACTACACACCAGAGGGGGTGGTGCTGTGTTGATGGAAACGGATAAAAATCGCCCATCCTATGAAGTCTGAAGAGGCCACGGGTAATTTTTTTTTTTTTAATGTACAGAATAACAGATGGTAATCAGAGTGAAGAGAAAAAATAAGGCAGGGAAGGGAATATGAAGTTTGAGAGGGGAAAGACGAAGTGAAATTTTTAGACAGTGGCCAGAGAAGGCCTTTCTGAGAAGGCCATCTCTGAAGAAGCTCAGGATGATGCGGAAGAGCCCGCCCCACAGGCAACCGGGCAGGGGGAGCAGAGGGAATCAGGGGCCTGGGGCACAGAACGCCAGGGTGTCCACAGGAAAACACGGGGCCCCATGTGGCCGGGGCAGAGCAGACAGGAGCCGTGGCACAGTGGGGGCTGAGGCTGGCAGCAGGGCGGGGGGTGTTCCAGCCCCCACCAGCCGACTTCAGCTGGTAGCTCCAAGCAACACGGGGGCTTCATCGCATCACGGGGTCGTGACAAGATAGGCCTGGGCTAACTTACAATCTCCCAGGACCACTCTGGTCTACAGCCATACCACTCTGAACACACACTTGGTCTCGTCTAATACGACCTCTAACCCCTGTGCAGGGCCAGTCCACCATGGCCAGGGGATCACTGAGGGACCGCTGCACCCATGCAGGGGCAGACGGGGATGGTCTAAACCGGGGTGGGGGGAGGGCGGTGCTGCTTCTGGAAGACAGAACTCTAGGTACTTTGAAAGTTGAGGGACCATTAATGGGATGAGAGTGAAAGAATGGGGCAGGCATTAATATCTGCATCTGTGGGAGACACAGACATTTGCAGAAGCTGATCCTCGAGAACTTCATATAACGGGTATTTACTGTAAATGGTTAAAGACCTAAAAGAAGAAACTGCAACTATAATAAAAGAAGGGGGGCGGAGTGGAGAGAAGAAATGATGAAATGGAGGAAGAAATGAGAAAGAGTACCAAACAGAACTCAGTCATGAAAATTAAAAAGACAACGAACAGGCAGAAGAGCAAATCGAATCAGCTGATGAGAGAATCAGTTAATGGGAAACAGACCTAAGGAAACAGAAAACGGTACAAAAACAGATTAAAAAAACATTCAAAATATACGGTGCATACAACAGGCAAAGTTTAAGATATGATTAATAAAAGGCCCAGAACAAAAGGCACAGACTAGGTTAGAGGCAACCTTCAAAAACAGTCACTGAAAATATCCCTAACTGAATAACAGGCATACATCTTCAGTTTTAGAAAGTACCACCTTCCAAGCAACATAAATAACAAAGCCACATGTAAGCAAAACAGACTGAGGCCACAGAACAAAGCCAAGAGAACATATACAGAAAAGGCAGGTTATCTACCCAGGAATGGAACTAGGACTGAAAGGCCAGATTCCCTAACAGCGGCCCTAGACGGATTACCTCCTAAGGGCTGGTGCACACACACGTAAGCGTTCACCTGGACTTCTGTACCAAGCGAGTGGTGATAAAACTCAGCCTTTTCACACGAGGACCAAGATTAACTCCACACACTCCCTACTGGTATAGGACCGCCAGTGTTACGGTGTGGCTTGGACCCCAGGACCAGCTGCAACAGCCTGAGGAGCCAGGGTCGGAAGACACACTAGTTCCTTCCTGGTCCCATGTGGGACATCCTGGCACAAACTCCCTACCCCAACAGAGACCAGAGGCAAGCAATCTGCAAACAAGCGTGCTGCGTAGCATCATACTAAACTTAGAGAATGAAAATCAGGTCAAAAGGAAAGCGTACAATGCAAAAAGGAAGAGTAAGCCAAAGAAACAGAGATATTTCTGTTCATTTTCAAAGGAAGAAATCTATATAGTCAAACAACCAATGAGTATTTTTTAAAACCACAACTTACAACTTATGTGAGAAGGAAAAAAAAAGTCAGAATTAAAACACTAGCCCACAGTCCTGTGGAGTTTGGGAGAGTGTGTTTGGTGCTAAAACATTCTCTGTTATTTCATGGTTGGAGGGGTGGGTAGAGCTATGGGTCAACTTTAGCTTCCTGTTAAATCAAAAATACATGTGTAAGGCAACCGTTAAAAGAAAATGGATTATAATTCAGGGAAAGCATGATGAGATTTTTTTAAAAAGAAAACAAAAATTAGAATTCGTATCCTCAGAGATAATTAGAAGGACTTATGTGAAATTTAAAATAAAACTTTTCAAAGGATAGTTTTTTTTAAGTTCAGAAAATACTCCAGAATGGAGTAAAAACTCACAGAAGATGAGCAACAAACTTTTTCACCAAACGTGCATGATTCTTGTCAGAAATGGGACAAGGCCTTCAAAACTGAAGGAAAACTAATTTGACTCTGTCATAATCCCAGTCCCAGTTAATCGGATCTGAGAGCAAGTCAGTGGCATTTTCAGACAATGCCTGGGTTCTCTGCTACCCAACCTCTCCACAATACAGGAGGATACACTCCAACAAAACAAAAGAATACAAAACAGAGGACCTAAAACCCAAGAAGCAATGGACCTAAGCCAAGAGCAATCCAAGAGTGTAATATGCAGGAACTAAAGCCTAGGGACTCACCTAATCTAATTCCCCATCCCCGCCAGCCACCAGCTATTAAAGCAAAATACTACCGTGTAAACCTGACTGCCCTCCGAGAGTCAACGCCCCATCGACTTACTTGAACGAACACTCGATCAGGTCGAAGGGCGGGCAGGCGTACTGCGTGCGCCACTCGAACAAGTAGGAGCAATCGGAAGTCTCCTGGAGAAACATGGGCTGCAAGGGCAGAGACGAGCGCATGAAACCGGAAACCCTGGGTGGCCGGTGCTTTGAGGACGCACATAGGAAGGGACGGACCTGCTCGTTAAGCTCGAGACAAAACTGATTGAGGTTCTGAATACCGGGTCTGTGAATCACACACTTGAACTAGGTTTAGCCAGGAGGTTGCACAAGGCGGTAAGGGCGGGCTCATTTTATGAAAGAAGGCAGCAAAGCCAGGGGGAAGTTCCCGCCCTGAGTACACTCACCGTCTGCGTGCTGCGGTCACAGTAGAAAAAGATGGTGGTGGAGCGCTGGTACACCTTGTGGCAGGTGTCGCCCCCGGTGTAGTTCATCTTCAGCACCCCGTTCTCGTAGGTCAGCTTCTGAGTAAACAGACCTGCCAAAGAAGCAGCCGGGGATATGAGGACGGGCTCAGGACGCCCCCGGGCGGCCAGCACATGCGGCCCATCGCACACCCTGCACAAACCCCGACAAGGCCAAGCACGCCTGGACCACTGGCTCCTTGAACCAGGCCTCCTCTCGCCCCAGGCCGTGACCTCCGCACCAACAGACACCAGAACACAGACCAACAGAGGGATGCCACGCAGACACTCCTCGACCCGATGAGCTCAGAGGATGCTGGCTCCTCAGTGAGGCCCACAGACTCACCCTGTCAGCTACTCCATGATTTGCAAAAAATTCATAAGTGCATCACCACCTGCCCAGCTGCTGAGAGAGCGTGAGGACCGACAGTCTGCTCTAGCAGTTTCACGGCCCAGCCCCGTACCAGACATGTGCCCTCCTCTGTTCTACAAAGTACCACCCCAGAGCACCCACCAGTACTCCAGTGGGTCCCAAAGCTGGGATAAAAAAGAAGAAATATGAGTTGAGAACTAATTAGTGTTGCTAAGTAAGAATGAAATAAGCTCTTAACAACACGTGTCAGTGTGTGTCCTGGGTATGAAACCAGAAACATCGCTAACAGGCTGTTTTACCAGGACACAGCAGATGTACTTCTTTTTCAAGAAAAATACTGTCTTTAGACCTTAAAACACAAGATATAATCGATCATCTTACATATGGAATTCCATTCTTTTACAAGAAAAGAAAGAAAACCACAGTACCTGCCACTTTTTGAAATCCCTGAGGTCCCCGCTTTTCCTGGCATGATGAGATGACCTTGGACTTGTCACTGGTTGGGCAGATGCCAGAGGAAAGCTCTCCACAGACCCGGAAGTAATAGATGTATTCACCGGTCCGCACGACGGTGTCGTTCAGACCAAGAGGGAGCAGGTTATACAGGTTGCCGTGCCTCGGGTCTCTCACCTCGCAGTAGTCTCCTTTAAGAACATGAGAGGGGAAGGGCAGTCACACACACAGACACACACACACACACACACACAGACACACACGGACACACACAGACACAGACACAGACACACACACACACACACACACACCCCTTCAGGCAAAACTTCTGCAACCTCTAATCAGCTAAGTATCGCCTTAAAACAGGCCTTAAATACCATTTCCACCTTCCTTCCTTCTGGCTTGTATGCCTAAGACAAACTGCCCAGTCTTCTAGAAAAGCTTAGGTCACCGGACGAATGAAGATCCACTTAAAACCAAACCTCATGTTCATGCTCTCAAGTGTGAGACGCCAACAGCCCATCAACCCAGCAGAGGAGGAAAATGTCGCTGGTGAAAGGAACAATGGAGTGGAGCAGAAAATTCAAGGACAAGAAGCTATCCATCTGCTAATAAATACACAGGCGTCTCGTGATCACGCGCAAGGCTTCACATCTAAAATGCTATCAGAGCAAGCCCTACATCACACTTCCACAACCTGGGTGAGCAGGGCCAGGTCTTACCTTCCGCGCGCACGACGGGACAGGCTTCCACGGTTCTCCAGAGAAACACATACTCACAGTCGTTCTGGAGCTGAAAGGTCGGGGAGCCCTGCAACGGAAACCAGTGCTCATGCTCGTCCACTTAAGAAGGGAGTCAGACCGTAGCAGATGGGTGTAGCAGACACCCAGCTCTTCAACTCCACGAGAGAAGTACAAGGACAGCCCTCAGGAAACACACCAGGCCAGGACATTCTGGTCCAATCCCATCAACAGCCTAAAACCCCCGAACACTCTGGCAAGCTCAACATCAGACGCAAGACCTGGAGTCTGGGGGAGGCAGAAAGGAGGTTGCACAGACACGCACCGACGTGTGGGCACATTCGAGGTTTATCCTGGTGGAGAAACGCTGGTCCTTGCACTTGTCCCCGTTGACGTAGACGAGGCTCAGGGACCCATTGGCGCCCACCTGAGGGCTGATCTGCACAACGCCCAGGTTCCAGTTGTTTTCTTCCGTCACCAGGCAGGACCCCACGGCAGTGCCTGCAAGGGCCGGGAGACAGCGTTGAAGGTGGTGGGGAGGGGAGGAAGGCAGGGCGAACGTGAGTCCAGGGCACGGCACGCACCGTGGCAGCCGGGAATGTACGGGAGAGGCGTGCACACGCTCAGGTAGAAGGTCCTCTTCTTCCCCTCATCGAACGTGTCAACCGCGGTCCACGGCTTCCTGGCTTTGCTCAGGCCACTCAGATCGTACTCGTTCCCGGCGGAGTCTGAAACACACAGGGGCGCTGCAGAGCTGCCCTCCTGGTAGCTCTGGACACCTTTCAACCCCAAAGGCTAAGGATGCAGGAACTTAGCACTCGTAACAGAAATGAGCAGACCCACAGGAGGCCGACAGGCATCTCCTGCAGAAACATGCACCAAACCTGGCGCTCAAAACTGCCTTGACAGGACTTCCCCGGCGGCCCTGCGGCTGAGACTTGGAGCTCCCAGTGCAGAGTTCGACCCCTGGGCAGGGAACTAAGATTCCCACATGCTATGTGGCACAGGCAAACTTTTTTTTAAAGTCAAAAAAATTTAATTAAAAAAAAGTCTAGCGATTCCCAATTTTAAAAATTTCTTTTAATTCAAACACAGAAACAACCAACCAAAAAAAACCAGCCGTTACAGCAGAGCCCCATGGCCGAGGAGGTGGAGGCCGCCACAAAGAGGGAGGACCCAGCTCAGCGTCGGGGACCCCTTTCCGAGCTTTATCCTCTTATCCTCTTCTCCCTCCAGTAAGGAGCTCCAACAGTGAGCTTGACTTTTTCCCCCTAGTTTTCTTCTCTGTCCTTAAGCAGCTTCTGATCCCAAATGATAGCTCAAAACCGTGAACCCAGATTCACTTCAAGAGACATTTTACAACTCTACGCATCAGTCAAGGGAAACATGTAACACAAATGTCATGCTGCCTGAAAATAAAACACACACACACACACACATACATATGCTCACAGGCACGAACACACACTTCTGACCGGTCTCACCTGTGACTTGGCAATCTACTGGAGAAGGTACACAGGCCAGCGCGGTTTCAAACTCGAAGAAAGTGTCCCGGATCCCCAGGCTAGAGTCGATGTCCTGGTGCAGGAACTTGGGCGTCCCTGGGTAAACGTCGTCATTGCAAATGAAGCGGATGATGAAAGCATCAGCCCTCCCTGGGAACAGAAGGCCAGACTGTTGAGAAACAGCAGTGACCAGAGCGTCGCCGGACACACGTGGGTCACTGGGACAGCGTGCCCAGACATGAGCCTCCAGGCTCATCTGCTAAGACAGTGTCACAGCACCCAGTCTGTTCCAGGGACCTGAGCTAAGGAGAGGTCACACACATTGGGACAGTGACCCTTGTAAGGAAGGTTCACACCATGAGCGCAGTGTCCTGGCATTCTTCTGTTCCAAGAAGGATGAGAGTGCTACATCCATTTATCCACCCAAACACTAGAAAACCATCACGCTTATTCAACAATGTTTACGACGTTCATACTACACAAAGGAGTGAGAGAAACAGAAGAAAACCCGCTCTCCTGGGAGCTGACCCTCAAGGCTGCTCAGCACCCCGACAGTGAGCAGACTTCATACAGCCTCGGCAGGACAGATGGAAATGCAGGAAGACACCGCAGGATGGGGCTGAGAAACCCCAGGGCTTGCGGGGGGGTGGTGGCGGGGGGACAAGGCGCGATGGCTGGGCTCACTGGAAGGTGCCATTGGAGCCCAACCCTGCAGAAGGGAAGCAAAGAACCACCTGGCTGCCTAGAGCACCGACTGCCGTGAGCAGCGGGAAACACTGAGGACGAAGGCTCAGTGGGGAGGGTGGGCCTTCCTGGTCGAGGAGCAGGAGGTCGGACGGGCCCAAGCAAGGAGCAGCAGGGCGCCCGTGGCCACTGGACAGGCCTGGCTGCTGCTCTGGGCACACGGAGAACCCCGGGTCGGGAGGGGGTGGTCTAAGCCAGGGGCGATACAACCCAACACTTCGAACATCACTCGACTTGCGGAGCAGAGCACAGACCACTGGGGTGGCGGGCAGGGAGGAAGTGGAGGTGGCACAGCCAAGACGGAGGCCCCTGCAGGGAGGGGACCATGTGGGCGGAGGCTCCACGGAGGGAAGAGCCCCGGCGCCATTACCGTGTTACTGAGTCCCACGGGGCCCCCAGAGACGCCTGGTTTTCACAGGAGGACACTGAGGCAGAGGGAGAGGGAGGGACAAGCCTGGAGCAACACAGCTCTAAGGTCAGACGCGCACTGCACCCTGGGGGCTGCTGGCGCCTGGATCCCAACCCAGCAGAGTTATGTCAGCGGCTGTCAGCCACACGACCACACTGATAACCCCGCAAGAGACAGAGAGTCATTTTCCAAATTAGGGTAAAAAATATATATGTATATATATACACACATACACATAAATGTCTAATCTAGTTCATTATTAAACAGTGGGGTCATTTTCCAAATTAGGACGAAAAAAAGGATACGTAGATGCCTAATCTATTCCATTTTTAAACAATACTCTGGAACTGGAAATGAAGAGAATTATAAACATGACTGAAGGGTGGTCTCTGATGGTCCAGTGGTTAAGATTCTTGGCTTCTACCATAGGGGGCATGCGTTCAATCCCTGATTGGGAAACTAAGACCCCACGTACCACACAGGGTGGCCAAAACAAATATTTTTAATAACATATCAATAAAAAGAGTGAAGCACATTTCTTTTTGGATATTGAGGCGAGTGAACAGCTGACTCTTTGGACCCAGCGGTGAAGAAGTTTACATCTGCAAAGCAAAGGATTCCCGTCCCCCTGGGCTCTATGAACAGACTAAAATCATCCGTCTGTGTCTGTCCTCCCCAACAAATGAGGCATAATGAGAGCAATTCCCTTTCTAGGCCAGCCCTTTGCAGACCTGACAGCAGCCCCCAGACCCACGTCTTCTGTCCTCGAAGTTAAGAAGACCCCCAATTTTTAACCCCCTTCCCAGGAATCCCAAAATCAGCCTTTCAACACCCTACAAGTCCTCTTCCCGGCGTGTTACTGGATCTGTCAGCTTGAGGCAAGGTGCACAGCACGAGCTGACGCCAGCAGACGGGCAGAGCCATCCCCACTGCCTTCCGGCTCCCGGCTCCCTCTGACGTGGACTCAGACTGCCCCTGTTATTTTGGGCACCAGGCATCACATGAATGCCCCTTCCTGCGCCCACCCCAGTATGGCGAGAAGTGCGCAGGTCCAGAAGTCAGACCACGTGGGTTCCGACCTCAGCTGTGCTCATCACCAGCTGCGTGGCCCTGGGCTGTGTGTAGGGGGGCACCTCTGGGGGCCTCTGATCCGCAACACTGAGTAAATGTGTCCATCGGCAGAACCAGGATGAGAAGCAGGAGACCTGGCTCCCAGTACTGGCTCTCTGTCCAGGGCGTGAGGCCTTCTGGGCCTTCATCACCAGGGATGCAAAGAGGTGGTTAAGAAGGGCATAAGCCAAGAATGAGGTGCCTTGGGTTGGTGGAGAACCAAGCAGCTGAGCACACAGCACCTCCACATGGGCCCAGCACGCGGCGGCCAGCAGGCCTGCACGGTAGTTGCTACTCCACCACCATCATCCCCCGGGGGCGCTTACACTCAGCATCACCCCTGATGACACCACAACGGCAACTGTTTACAATCACAGCTGCAGAAAGGAACAGAAATGAGAACCCAACACAGACGGCAAAACTGCCACTACCTTCACCCATCACTTCAATATCTGAAGAACGGGACAAGAGGCCAGGTGAACACTTCCCTATCAGAGGAGCCGCTGGAGGTGCTGGGGGGAGATGCTGGGGGTTGCGGGTGTGAGCAGAACCCAGCAGTCTGGTCTCCAGCTGCAGAATGCACTCAGGGGCTGGGAGAACACCCTGGAGGCCAGGCACGCACGGTGCATGTGAGGCCAGAGGGCAGCCAGACCCGGAGCGTCTACGGACCCACACATTACTCTCGGAAAGGTCGACAGTCACAAAACCACCAGGATGCTGGTGAGTCACTAAACCAACAGGGATCTGAGCTCACCGTTGGGGTGGGAAGGAAGCCCCGTGTAGTTCAGGGTTATAAAGCCCTCGGTGGACAGCTGCAGGCTCTTCTCCAGGCCCACCAGCCTGCCCGGCTTCAGGGTCTTCAGGTCGTCCGTCTGGGCTTCTGCCTCGCAGCCGGAAGCTGGATTCTCATCCAGGGTGCCGCAGGCGGGCATCGCTCCGCACACGTTGAACTGCAGGCCAGAGGGCAAGAACCACACACCAGCTCAGGCTGCAAGACCCGCCGCAGACACAACCCCCCAACGCAAACCCTGCCACAAGCCCGCAACGCAAACCCTGCCCTGCCAAACAGCTGCTGCTCTTCAATATCACCCAAATGACCAACCTGACACATCTGGGCAGTTAAATCCTAAAGCTAGTACATAAGGCAAAAATCAAAGCCCAAACAGCAATGTCCATTAACTGCCTCAAATGGTTTATTTAGATAGCCCTCTATCTTTAAATGTATGAGACAGTCTGCATGCAACAATATATGTCAACATATATACCCAGAATGCTGCAGTATTTTTGATTATAATAGGAAAAGCACATATGGCTGAAGTCACATTAAAAAGTAAATAAAATGGGATACCCCTGTTGTTTTTTTTTAAATAAAAGGCTTTTATTGTGTAAAAACCTATTTTATGTTCTGAAAAACTGTTTTAAATATTCTGAAATTCTGGAAAAACCTTTCTACGGCTTTATGAAGCCACATATGAATATGACATACGTGAATATACATGCGTGTATTTTACATATATATGTGTGAATACACACGTGTGCATTATATAGTACACATAACTCGTTCTGTAGAAAAAGTACAGGTAGGATTTGCCAACATGATCGATGCCCACACATTCCTAACCTGCTTAATACTAATCTAACAATGTTCCTGAAAAGTCTTGCTCTAAGTTTATATCCATAAGATATGATACAGAAAACTGCACGTTCTTTACCCTTTTATCCGGTTCCCTTTTATGTAATGATTTATCCATTTACACTAGATAAAGACCATTATTCAGTTCTACACTAGTAGACATTTTAGAAATGATTCATTGTTGTCAAAAAATTAATTAAAATTTGATTTTTCTCCCCAAACCTGAATTGTTAATCAAATCTAAACGTAGTTAGATGCATCCAAATTTGGAAAAAGTGGATACCCCTGTATTTTTTTTTTTTTAATTGGAGAATAATGGCTTTACAGTACTGTGTTGGTCCTGTAACTCTCGAAGCTACTGACACCGTTCCACTTAAATCCAGCAGTTGACAGAGTGAAGCAGAACTCGCTCTTGGGTGTGAGACACAGACAGACTTCTCTATCACCGGTCAGTGTTTATGGACAATGTACACAAAGTTAAGATCTCTGTACACAAAGTGTCTTTCCTTAAGATCACAGTTTCCTATCTAAGAAACGGCCACGTGAGAACACACCCAGGCCGATGGCCTGCAGCCACGTGGGCCGCGCAGTCACAGAAGCACGCAGCCCACAGGAGAACACGTGGCGGCCCAGCCCTGCAGGGCCAGGTGCCAAGATGCAACGCCAAGTAGTCAGCTGGTGGGCGGTGCTGTCTGAGGCCCTTCTGGCAGCACAAAGCCCAGCGCCCTGACTCCCGGGAGCCTGGTCACCCCACCACTACCATCATCCGGAGCCTGTCCCTGTTGTCTGCGACCCTGCACCCGTCACCTCCTCCTGCCCCCCGGCCAACGCACAGAAGGAACCTTTCTGGCCGATTCTCCATGGGATCACCTCTTCCAGCATTGCCCTACAGACATCGTCATCTCTTCTGGCACGTTCTTCCGGGCTTACCTCCTCGGCCAAGTCCCCCAGGGGACTTACCTCTTCTGACAAATCCCCTAAGGGGCTCGATCTTGAAGTTCCTGTCTGCCTCTCGCACTCACACAGGCAGCCAAATACACTGCAATCACCTATTACAACCTGTTACGAGCCAAACTCTAGGGCAGCAACTTCTGAGAGTGGGTGGGGAAGGGAGGGACCACGAGTACCGTGCTGCTGGCTGACATGTGTCGGTGACAAGCCCCATCGGGAGTTTCAAGGCTCCGAAGGAACCTGCACGCCCTCCCACATGCGCTGTGCCTACAATGCCCCTCTGTATTGGTTTTATGACATTCTCATCCCAGCTTCCTTTGGGATGAGATCCCTGCTTCAAAGGTTACTCTCTTCTTCCAACGTGGAAGTTAAACCTAAATAACAGATTTTTTAAAACCCTCTCTCTGTCCAGCAGTGCTTAATTTATAATGGAACACACTACGTGGAGTTTCTCCTTTTCGCAGCTCCAGACACACTGCCAGGGCCGCCCACGAAGGAGGGGCTGTCGGAAGATTCTGGAGCGTGCCATCAGCTCGTCTCCCTTTTATAGGCAAGTATGATCACCATTTCCTTTTGACCAGGGACTCAAAACCCCAGTGGGCATGAGAACCATGCTGCTGGGCCCCACCCCCGAGACACTGCCCTGGCCACAAGTCTGCAGGCCATGTGCATGCTGCCGGCCTGGGCACCACACCAGATGCAGGGCCAGGACCAGGAGCAGCCCTTCTTCTGTTCCTAGTTCCCATCTGCAGAGCGGGAGGGGGCAAGGGTTTCACCTTATCACCCCCTTACACTTGGACTTCTTGCCTCCTCCTGGGTGAGGGCTGCCACCCGTGCCCTGGGTGGCTCTTAAGGACACCTGCCTCCCCAGTCACGAAATGAGGGTGAGCTCCACGCCTCCTCCCATCCTTCCAAGGCAAATCAGAGTGCACCCCGCAAGTCTTACCAGAAACATCTTCCCAATGCCCGAGACCACGTATCCTTGGGACCTGTTCAGTGGGTTCAGATCAAACACATACCCGCTGTTGGGGTCCCTGATGGAGCAGGCCTGCGGGAATGAAAGGGGCGAAGAGGCACATTCAAACCCGGTTCTGGAGGGCACGGCAGGGACAGAGCATTGCCCACGTCTGCCTGACACCGATCCCTTCGGAGAAGTGGCCCCGGACGAGCTCATGGCCTTTTGGTGCCACATCTGAGGTGCCCCAGGGGGACAGCAGCTCAGCGGTGCCATCCTCCCCTGAGACCCCGAGACTGCTGTATTCACCCGAACAAGGCCCCGGTTGAGCCCCTAGAAAAAGTAAGGAGCCATAAGTGAAGTGAGAGTCGCTCAGTCGTGTCCAACTCTTTGCAACCCCATGGACTATACAGTCCATGGAATTCTCCAGGCCAGAATACTGGAGTGGGTAGCCCATCCCTTCTCCAGGGGATCTTCCCAACCCAGAAATCGAACCGGGGGTCTCCTGCATTGCAGACAGATTCTTTACCAACTGAGCTATCAGGGGAGCCCAAATCGGAGACAGATCCATGAGAGATCCACAAATAACTCCCAGTCTCTCCTCAATTCTAGGAGGCGCAGTGAGCCCCCTCCCCATGTCTTCCTTCCACCCCGCCCACCCTACACAGAGAACCGCACAGCGGCTTCAGAAAGCCCTGCCGGTGGGCAGGGGCCCATGGGCTCCCACCCGCATCCTCCCTGAGCCGGGTACATTCTCTGGGGGAGCTCTGCCACTCGGAGGGAACCTGAAAAGAGAGGTGAGAACATCAGGCAGGGCAGAGGCAGGGGCGTGGCTGGGGTCAGGGCGTGAAAACCTCGAGCATCACATGAGCCACACGGGCCGAATCCTACAGCCGAGGGGGCACCGACACGTCCCGGGTGTGGCCGTGATGTGAAATTAAGACTCTGTCCCCACGATGGCAGAGCGCCCCGGGGCCCCCGTGAGGCCGGAGGGACAGCGGGAGGGAGGGAGAGGGCGGGGTCTGGGAAACCGGGGAGCAGAAGGGAAGTCCTGGTTCTCATCCCAGGCCGGGAGGTGGGCCAGGGCAGAGGGTGGGGAACACAGGACGCCTTCCAAACGCCTGCTCTCCAGGCAGGGATTAAGGGGCTGGAGGGAGGGGTGGGGCTGGGACGCGGGGCGGACGGGGCTGGGGCAGCTCGGTCAGGGGCCCGGGACCCTATCCGTACCTGGTCTATGTCCGTGGTGACTCGGATAGGACAGGCTGCTGCCGTGTTCCACAGGAAGCTGACCACGCACTCCCAGTTGAGAGAAAATATGGGATGGGTATGCTGAAAGGCCAAATCAAGGATACAAGTCAACTCAAGGCCATGAAACGCTCGCTAACCACCAGAACACTAGCCGGACAACAAGAAGAGTTCAAGTCGGTGGATTAACATATGGTGGAGCAGGTGAGGAGCTTAACCTGCCTCATCTGATGACGATGTCATCCTTCCTACGACGGAGACTGTTCTCTCTTACATGTGAATGCCAGTGAATCTACCTGGGGGGTCACACCAAGAGTAAATGGTAGAACTGGGATCCAAATCTGGGTCAGAGTTCAAGACTGCGCTTTTGAACACCATTCTACACCCAGAGTTGGACTATAAAGAAAGCTGAGCACCAAAGAATTGATGCTTTTGAAGTGTGGTGTTGGAGAAGACTCCTGAGAGTCCCTTGGACAGCAAGGAAATCCAACCAGTCCATCCTAAAGGAAATCAGTCCTGAATGTTCACTGTAAGGACAGATGCTGAAGCTGAAACTCCAATACTTTGGCCACCTGATGCAAAGAGCTGGCTCATTTGAAAAGACCCTGATGCTGGCAAAGATTGAGGGCAGGAGGAGGAGGGGACAACAGAGGATGTGATGGTCAAATGGCATCACTGACTCAATGGACATGAGTTTGAGTAAACTCCGGGAGTTGGTGATGGACAGAGAAACCTGGCGTGCTGCGGTTCATGGGGTCACAAAGAGTCGGACACGACTGAATGACTGAACTGCACTCAACTGCACCCAGACTCAGAAAAGCTGGGCCCACGGGCCAGACGCATACGAGCATGGCCACACCACTGTGGACCCAGGCGAGGCTGGCCGATGGGGTGAGGTGTGCTCAACCGTGAGCCGCACCAGCGCCCACACGGGCACAGTCTCCACAGCCGGCCGGACACCCGGGGTGCGATCAGCCTTGCGGAGGGGACCTCCACCGCCCTCCCTGACAGGTGAGGACATGGCCAGGGCAGAGAGGGGAGTCACGAAGGAGCTGAGCCGCCCACCCAGACACACGGGGAAAGGGGACACAGCCGCTGGTCCCCACGCCTCCCCACCCTCTCTGCCGCGGCATCACCCACAGTGAACTGCAAACACGGCCGTCCCTGCGGCCCTACCATGTGGCCGTGAAGAGCCCGGGGGGACTGCAGCACAGCACCCCTGGGGACGTGGCTCTCCGTTCACTCCACGTTGCCTGGGCCCACGAAATGCACCAGGCAGTGGACCAGTGCTGAGGGATACAGTAACAACGTCGAATCACTGTGAAAACTGAAAAACACCATCCAAATAGGACGACACAGGGAAGCTGAAAAAGTAAGGGTCTGAGAGGGCTTCCTAGAACTGTCCAATATCTCCACCACAAAGAGATTCCAGAGAGGGGAGTGGAGGGGGGACGAGGCCCAGCAGAGGGGAGAAAGGGGCCCAGGGTGGGGTTCAGAGGGGCCCTGGAGGCGGCCAGCGAGGTCCCAGCTGCTCAGCCAGCATTCCTTCCTGGCGCTGAAAGCAGAACTCGGGAAGCCCAGCTCAGGCTTATCAGTGTGTGTTTATGGCTCAGCTATGCAAAGCTTTGCTTGTACAAGCCGAGCTCGGCCCACAAGGCTTTTCCTCCCCTTATCAGGGCAACTTTCTTAAGCTCTTAAGACGTGATCTCCTGGGGAAAAAATCGTGTGCTGGCAAAGGACAGAGAGAACTTGACGTCTGTAAGCCGACTAGGATGGAAGTGACTGAGCCCCCGCCTGCTAGGTGGAGCGGACGCACTGGGCCAGTAACACGTCCACCAAAGTGCAGGACGCTGCAACTGACCCTTACGAAGCGCCACCAACCCTTGGAAATGATCTGTTTGACGACAGACGTGAACTCTATCATCCCCACTGCATGTCCATCGAAGGGCTTGGTGACTGCTCAAAAAACACATGATGCAATTATGAATGTAAAACTCTAGGTTAAAAAAAAAGCAATTGGGTTTAGAATAACAATGGACACAGTGGAAATGGACCCCGTGATGGGTGCACAGCACTGCAACGGCATTAATGCCACTAAACTCTACACCCAGAAATGGCTGAGACGGTAAATCTGTGTTATACTGATGTATCTTCTACTACATTGCTTTTTAAGAACCACCAGAGAGTCACCGGGGAGTGTATATAACGCGTGAAGTTAAGTGAGACAGAGAAAGAGGAATATTGTGAGACACCCCTTACATGCAGACTCTAAAAAGAAATCACACAGTAAATGAACTTATTTACAAAAGAGAAATGGACTCACAGACTTAAGAGAATGAACTTAGGCTTCCCAGGCGGGAAGGATGGTGGGAAGGGACAGTTAGGGAGTTTGGAAGGGACATGCACACACTGCTGCGTTTAAGATGGAACAAGGACCCGCTGCGTGGCACAGGGTCCACAGGGTCTGCTCCACCGTAAGTGGCTGTATGGGTGGGAGGGGAGTTCAGAGGAGAATGGCGACTCAGACCTGTATGGCTGAATCGCTCTGCTGTCCACCTGAAACCATCACAACACTGTGAATCGGCTAAACCACAATACACAATAAAAGGTTAAAGAAAAAGAAAAGTGCAGACTGTATATAATGACCCCGAAGCATTTTCATGTCGCATTTTCTCTTCTGCTCGGGCTAAGGAGCTCGGGCCCTCCTGCAGTCTCCGTCACCTCCTCCATTTCCCAGCTTGGAGATCTCATTCCTGCTTTCCCAATAGACCGCTTGTTATTATTCCCTCGGTGTCCACCCACGGGGCCCAGCTTCCATCTCCTCATCTGTGAGCCATGGTGTTTGGACCGAGCCATCTCTAAGACCTCATCACCCTCAGATCACAGAACTCTGGGACCCTCCAGAACTCACAGAAACTCACATGCAGGATGGCATCTGTGTGGCTCAGAGAGAAAGCTCACGCCTACGGGAACACCTTGCGGTACGGGTCCCAAGCCAGCACGTTACGGCCTGGGTGTAAACTGGAGGAGGGCAGGTGCAGAAGCACCACTGCTGTAGCCCTGGCCTCCCCGGGTCTGCAGCACACACAGAAGCAGAACCAAGCAGAACCCGCGTCCCGTGCAGATAGAGGAGCCCGACCAAGCAAGGTCGCGGCGCTGCCCCGCCCCCCTCACCAGGCTGCCAATGGAGCAGACGAGGTGGATCCTGGTGGTGTAGGTGGTGCGCCTCTGGTCGCTGGTGGTGCAGGCGGAGCCGTTGACGTACTCCAGGAGCAGGCTGCCGCTGTCCTCCACCACGGGGCCCGTCTTCGCCACCCCCAGGTTGCTGATGGAGACGGTCTCAGAGAACGAGCCCTGTGAACACACGTGGCTATTAGCTTTCCCTCTGGAGAGAGACCAGCTGCGTTCGTTACTGACACGGTGCGTGTTTCGTTGTGCATGGCAGGTGTGTCCTACAGACTTGCCACAGATGCTGGATTAGCAAATGCGAACCACCACTCCTCCGTAGAGGGGAAACTCAGTCCGCCCTCGAAACCCACAGGTTCTGCATCTGCAAATTCAACCGACTTCAGATGGAAAACACTCAGGGGAAAGAAATCCCAGAAAGCTCCAAAAAGCAAAGCTTACATTAGCCACCAGCGTCTACTAACACAGCGCTGCCACTGAGTCATCTGTAGAGGAGCCGCGGGCCGGATGTGCACCAGGGCGTGTGCAAGCCCTGCAACACTGCTCACCATGGACTTGCACGCCCTCGGGCTCTGGGCACCAGCCAGGAGCCTAGAACCGACCCGCTCCCCGCACACCGAGGGAGGGGGCACGTTGACCTCTGCGGACATTTATCTCCCATAGACTGCGATCCTGAAGCCTCAAAACCCTGGTAGATCCTTTTCATTTCACAAAAGTGAAAACGAGGTTCGGACGTGTTAAGCGAGCCATCCAAGGCCAGTCCTCTCCCAGGCATTCGAGGAAGGACCCAGCCCGGTCCATGTGTGGCCAGGAACCAGGAGCGTCTGGCACCGCACTGCCCACCTCCTCTCGCCTCCGGCGTTTGGACGTCTGGGTAGCAGAACCGGGACAGAACTGCAGAGCCACACCAGGCTTCTCTGCACATGTCCACAACAGACCGTGAGAGTGCCCGGGCACTGATCTGGGGTCACGAATGAACGGTAGCAAGTAGACAGCTTGCAAATACAGAATCCATGAATAAGGAGAGCAGACTGTCCTTGGAGGCCATTGCTCCAACACAGAGCACACCAACACACCACCACGTTCCACTCAACCAGCAGGGGGCGCTCACCAGCTTCCCCAAAAACACCTCTGAGCTGCCGTGTAACGGACCCCAGGAAAAGTACATCCTCGACGTGCTATTTTTAAAGAAGCACACAGACGTCTTTATTTTAAGAGGCGCTGTGTACAACAAGGCACCCAGGGGAGCGTTACCGTGGTTCTGGCAGTGACTGCATCCCATCGAATGACAGAGTGCAGCCTGCACCCAGGCAAGAAGGGCTGGCGCTTGGATCTGCCAAGCAGGCGTCCCCGCTAATCAGTCCAGAAGCAAGAGCTTTTGGAAGCTTAAACTCTCCTTGACAGACGGCTGCTGTTCAGAGTCACTTCCTCTGCCGAGAACCGTGAGCAGAGGCGGTTCCCCACACCCAGGGGTTTTTGTTTTTTTCATTTTAAATCTGAGCAACGACTCAAGTGTGATCGAATCTCTGGGGTGGGTGGGGAAGGTGAGTTTGCAGCAAGAACCCCCTATCTGTCTCAAGGGGCTTCTCGGCGCAAGCCAGACCCACTCAGACCACCCCCTCCACCCTCCAGCGCGAAGCCCAGGGCTCGGGAGGGAGGGCAGGGCCGCCTCACCTGCTCGCCCTGGTACTTCATCTGACAGGCGGACGCGTAGCGGTCACAGCCTGGCACCGGGCTCAGAGGGCGACACACGTTGATGTAGTACTTCCGCCACGTGCTGCGTGCCCCGCCGTGGTCCATCGAGTACCAGTTTCCCTCGGGACCGCCCTCGGATTTCACTAGCCTGAAAGGTCAAGGGGGAAACGCACGCTTTTTCCAGCCGACGGCTTTCAGCCCGGTAATTCATTTCTAAGTCCTAACGACTTAGGTGCGCTGCCTATCTAACCAGCAGAGGCCGGCCTACCACGCCTCCTCTCCAGCCTCAGGAGACACAGGCCTCTCTGCAGCCCTGGGACTGCCCCCACTCCTCTGCACCGACAGGCATCGCTCTGAAGAATGCAGCTGAAGACAGAGGTGCGTGCTGGGCAAACACTGGCTGATCCTGTGAAGGCTCCCAGATCATTAGAATTCATGCAGCTTGGGGCTCCCCACCCTTGTCCTGCACGCTCTCTCACCAGCTCAGGGACATGCCCACCGGCAGGGCCTAAGCAACCTCGGCCCTAACTGGACAGGGCCAGGCTGAGGGCAGGTGGGCCCACCTCACCTGGAGAGGTCGTACTGGTCCAGTGTGATGGGGTCGGTCACGATGCACTCCAGCGGCTCCTCCGGGCAGGCGTAACTGGTGTACCACCGGAAGTTGTATGTAGAGTTATCCTCCTCCTAATCTCAGGACACACACAGGAGGGACGGCAGAGAAGGGGACTCGTTACACAAAGCCAGCATTTCGAAAAAGGTGGGACACTTGTTCCTCAGTAAGAATCGGAGGCAAGTTCATCTCCTTTGTCCATCCCCTCTCGTTCTATTAAAAGGAACATAGCCCATCAATGAGTTAAGATGGAACTCTAGCTTCTGTTAGTGGGAATAAGGCAGAGCTGCTGCTTTTGTGTGGTTTGTACCCCGAACCAGCAGTATCGAGGACTGTGACTGAGGGTGGTACGGCCCACTGTTGGTCAGAAAATACACACTGCCCATGTCCCCTGGCAAATCTAAAAGGATTAATTAAAATCAAAGGAGCTGAGGATGTGCCCAGGAAACCAGACTAATAACGGCTCTGCTTCTAAATAAAGGGCCCACGACAGGCTCCTGGATAAGGCCCGGGAAGCCAGACAGCGTGACAGCTTCTCCCCGGGGACCATTCCAGCTCACGTGTCAGCTCCATCAGAACCTCCTTCGCTCCGGAAGAATCACGAGCCCCGCCTCCACCCGCTCTCTTCTCTTCCCCCGCCTTTACGAGACTGACGACCTCTCCCTCCTTCGCCCCCGTCGCTGCGCAGACGCACACGAGCACCTGCGGCTCCCACCTGATATTCAGGGTAACCCACTCCGGCGTCTCGGTCACAGAGGAAGGTGATGAGCGTGGCTCTCGGCGTGCGCTTCTCGTCATTGTAGGGTGTGCCGTCCCTGTAGGTCAGCTGGATCATCCCGTCGTAGTACGAAAGCTTAGCGTTGCTGCGTCCCAAGTTCCAAGACTTCCTATCACTAAAACAAGCCAAGCGTTTCTCAGAAAAGACAGTGGGACCAGCGCTGGGCGACACTGGCAGCGTGGGGGTTGCCAGGACCTGGGCAGGAGGATCTCTGCACAGTGGGCGCGGGAAGGCGACCCCACCCAGACGCCAGACCTGTCAGCACCGCTTCAAGGCCCAGCTCCCTTCATCTGAGCTAACGCTGCACTGAACTTGGAGAAGCGTGGGCATAGATCCCCCCAGGTGGCCAAGAAGTGCTGACTGCACAGAAGCAAGGGCTGCCCCCCCCCACCCCACGCACCCACTTCCTATCCTGCCCCTTCTCTGGAAACTAAACGCCCTTAGTCCAGGCCCTCCTGGGGTTTAAAGGATCGTCGGGGAAGGACATCGGCAAGCGGCAGAGCTGTCCTGGAGGACGACATCCGCGCGCACACAGGACACCCGAGGGCGCACCCGGATCGCAGAGCGGCCACTTGCCTTCTGGACACCTGACAGGCCCCCGAGTCCGGTGGGCAGGCACCCACGGACAGCGGGCCGCACACGTTGATGTGGAACTCGTACTTGTCCGTCTCGACCCTGTAGGAGTCCTTCTTCTTCGTGAGAGGCGTCAAGTCAAAAGAAAACCCTAAGGAAGAGCCGAAAGCACCCCAGGCGGGTCAGACCGTGGGGTGCAGCAGAGGCTGGGCCGGCCCGACGGCATGGAGACGTCACGACCGCCCCCCGGGGACGGGCCTCCTCCACCGCCTCACTCACCCCTTCCTGCCGCGTTCACCCAACGCCTGAGTCAGAGCCCACAATTCCTGGCTGAATGAACCACCGGTGTGTCAGAAACGGGACCACAACCACAATACAATGACCTTGAAAAGGCTATGGTGGGTTTCACGGCCAGAAAGGCACTCGGGATGTCTTTCCAGACACGGTTGATTTCCCGTGTTCCTTGGGCTAATGATTAGCAAACCCACTGCAAGTGTAACTATCAGAGAGGTTTTTCATTATCTCAAGTAAGCCTCAAACACCAGATTTTCAGAGTTCTGGTCAAACAGGATTACTATAAATTCTGAAGCAGGTTATCAACTCTCAAACACTCAGAGAGAAAACGTTAGAAAACAAGCAGGCTTTCTCTGGTGACTTGGTGGTTAAGGATCTGCCTGCTAATGTAGGAGACAGGGCTCGATCCCTGATCTGGGAAGATCCCACGTGCTGCGTGACAGCTAAGCCCGTGCTCCACAACCACTGAAGCCCACACTTCACAAGAGAAGCCACTGCAATGAGTAGCCCCCCGGTCCCCGAAACCAGAGCAAAGCCTAAGTAGCAATAAAGATCCAGCGCGGCCAGAAAACAAATAAAAGCCAGCTGAAGTGGCTGCAGGAGAGGCTGCCCCACAGGGCGCTCGGACACGCACCTGCCTGGGAGTCAAAGACCGTGCAGTTGTCCCCCTCGGTCCTGGAGAGCACACAGGCCGCGGCCGTGTGCCACACAAACTCGTAGAAGCAGCCGTCATCCCTGGAGGTTGTCAGCACCGGGGCACTTTCTAAGTCACCTGTTGATGGGCATACCCAGATTGGTCATTGATCTGGTCTCGAGAAGCTTCCATGGTTCTCAAACCAGCTCTATAAATACTGATCTGAGGTCGCTAGAGTGGCCACACCGACCGGGTCAGGACAAGGGTGGGGGTGAACTAGTGTTTAACGGGGACACAGCTTCAGCTTGGGAGGACGAGAAAGTTCTGCAGATGGACGGTGGTGTACACGTACGTAACATACAATGTGAACATAAGGTGCTTGACGCCACTGAACTGTGGTTAAAGGGGTGAATTTCAGATTGTGTGTATTTTACAAATCCTTTACAATGGTCAACTTTATGTTATGTATATTTTACAATCTTAAAAAAAAAAAAAAAAAAAATACTGTCCCGGTCCTTGAACTTATCTCACAGCCGGGAATTTATCCAAAGGAAATCTTCCAACAGGAGGCAGCGGGGACATGTCACAGCACAATTAATGCTGGAAACGTTATAAATCCAACAATAGAGAAAAATGAGTAAAAATAGTAAAACCAAGCCAGCAGCAACAAGGAAGTCCCGACAGATGATAAATAACAACCGTGGGACACAGAGGAGCATTCACAGAATGCCACGTTTTGACAAACATAAAAAATGTGCAGATATATATATATAGATCCTGACCCCTGGAAAACAATGCAGACCTATAAATAAAGGCAGATTAAGAGGAGTGTTTATTGTGTGCCCACTAAGGTCATGGATGACGTTTGGAGCCGTTCGTGATGGTCCCCCTCTGGAGGAAGTCAGGGGGCCCCACGATCGGCCGGCACCAGGCCTAAGGAAGTGGAAGCCGTGCCGAGAGCATAACTCATCTGGAAAATTGCAACACGACCCCCTCGGACACCATATGGTTTCTCCATTTCTGGGCCGGTTTGGGGCGGGGGCGACAGAATCCAGCGGGGCCACCGCGACGCTTCTGGACCTCAGCGCTCTACCGCGTCGTCCCAGCGGTGGCCGGGGAGGAACACGGGAAACAGAGACTGCGAGGGTGCCCCTGGCAGGAGCCCGGGAGACCCCACGTTTTCTGTTTGTGCTTCTCATTTGTACCTGGTTTGCACATGAGCGTTATATTTGTCATTATCTTCTGGCCACCACCGCACTCATCACCATCTGAGTAAGAGAGCTGAATATTTCCTTTCTCTCTGGTGGGAGGTGAAATAAATCTGCCCAGATTTTTACTTCCGTTCTTATCTAGAAAAGAGAAAGCAAAGGGGGAACAAAACAGAAGACAGGATCAAAAGGGGTTAACAACACAGATGCAGAGGTACCGAGAGGGAGCTGAGGCCCACAGGTGTGTGTTGGCCCTTTTCCCGGCCCGCCAAGCCTGCTCGGGACGGTCAGTGGGTCTCTAGATGCAAGTGACACGTCTGACCGAGCAGGGGCGGCCTCGCTGAGGACCCCATGGGCACCTCCAGGCGGAGAAGGAGGAAAGTGTGAGAGTGACTCACAGCATCTTTCAAGGGCAGGGGAGGCAGACAGAGGCAGAAGTGCCTGTCACGAGATCTCGGAAAACAACAACGCTCCCCCATTTAGGGGGGCCCCAGCTGCCCTGAGGCACAAGGTCATTTGAAACCAAGGGGGAAGCATTTGTCCCGTGACCAAAGTAGAAACTAAATCTGTTCAGGGGGCCAAGCAGGTGACCACTCAATTCCTGGTTCAGTGACTTTTACGATAAAGCAATGAAACTCTGTCTCAAGTCCTTCTCAAATAAAGGCAGGGACACGCCTGCTTAAAAAGACACACCACCAATTCTGGAGCCTGGAGTAATTCCTAAAATCCAACCTGGATTTTAAATTCACAATCCCTTATAACTCTACCCACTGCTCTGTGGTGACCTAAATGGGAAGAAAATCCAAAAAAGAGAGGATACATGTATACATATAGCTGATTCCCTTTGCTGTTCAGCACAAACTAACCCAACACTGTAAAGCAACTGTGTGTTAGTCGCTCAGTCGTGTCTGCCTCTCTCTGACCCCATGGACTGTAGCCCACCAGGCTCCTCTGTCCATGGGATTCTCCAGGCCAGAATACTGGAGCGGGCAGCCTTTCCCTTCTGCAGGGGATCTTCCCAACCCAGGGATTGAACCCAAGTCTCCTGCATTGCAGGCAGATTTTTTACCACCTAAGCTACCAAGGAACAAAAAGCATCTGGACTCCAATAAAAATTAATTAAAAAGTTAACAATTCACAATCGCTTATCTAATGCCTGCAAAACAGATTCCAATTATTCTGCCTGTCGCTTTCCAGGTGACTCTTAAGTAACATGTTTAAACACTTAACATTCAATTGAGAAGTTGCGGCCAACACAGTTAAAAGCCAAAGGAACTCAAAGGGTCCATCCACTTCTCTCATACAAGATTCTGAGAGTCCCCTTCCCCGGAAGCCATAATTCTTGAACAATTCCAGGCAGTACAGCCGTTAACAAATCAAAATCAGGTTTTTTTATACAAGCACTGGCAGTTCTCTTCCTCGGGTTACAAGGTGAAAAGATAACCAAGGATTTTCCCACGTTTCTTTCTGTCTCTAGGGAGCCCACATCAGAAGACTTCCGCCTTCTTCAAGACGCCCGAGTGCCCCAGTTCCCTACATCTGAGTCATTAAACTCTCCTTTCCCTCCCATCCTTTATGTGCTGAACCCAGAGAGAGGAGGCTGTAATGAACCACAGGAAGCTCATCTTCATTCCCTCCAGCCTGGATGCAGCCCAGCTCCGCCTGCACACACAGGCACGGCTCACCACAGGGTACCACTCACCCACGGCACACACGGCCGCGTCTTCGGGGCAGCCCCGTGCCTGGCCCGTCTGCAGGACCCTGTGGCAGATGTTAATGAAGAAATGCTTCTTTTCCGCTTCCCTCTGACTGCCATCCACAGCTTCCCAATTTTGTTCCAGTTCTGTAACCGAGAAAAAAAAAAAAAGCTTTTTCTAGCCCTAGGCAGTGATTGCTTTTCTGTGTGAGTCACACCATAGACGGTGATGAAGCGGACGGCAAAGGCCCGTGGTCACTAAACAGGCTCTCACATCTCTGGACCTGGGTAGGCTGAAGGCACAGACTCACAGGGGGAATCTTAGGCTTGTTCTGAACGTGACAGTAACAAACCAGCCCCAAAGAGCTCCTCAGAAGAGGGAGCTTACCGGGACGACCTGAGGATTAAACAGCAAAAGTTCTCCCAAGCCTCAGAGTCTGAAATCAAAAACCTGAAAAGCAGAGCCAGGCGCCAGCGCTGGGACCTGGCAGGCGCAGGCCACGGGCGACGCATCTGCCTCCAGACCACAGATAAGGCAGACCCGGCCCGGAGCTTAGCACTAGGGGCCCCCAGAAAATAAACAAGACATGGGTGGTCCCTGAACTCAAAACCGTTCACGACCCAGTCGTGTTTGAACAGAAAACATCCACAGAGGTAGAAGCAGCAGGGGCTGAGAGCAGAGAGCAAGTCAAAGGCGGACCATCCCCAAACAGCCCCCGCAGACATCACTGAGGACCGGGAAGGAAGGCGGACGTACACACGGAGAGGATGCTCCTGCACAGACTGGAGTCCGGGGTTTACAGCGAAAACCCCTCATCAGCAGGAGCACAACCCGCTCACTACACAGGGCTGTCAGCAACCTGGAAGGACCACTTGCTAAACAAGGACAAACGGTTCTGAAAGCTGCGGTGGGAGGGCTGAGGGGCCCTCACGCAGAAGGACATCTAACCATCAGGGAAGGATTTTAGCTCTCACTTCACAGCATCTCAATTACCTGGGTGCAAACGCTACACAAAAACACCCTGCTCCCAAAGAGCCACTTCAGTTCAGTCGCTCAGTCGTGTCCAACTCTTTGCGACCCCGTGGACTGCAGCACGCCAGGCCTCCCTGTCCATCACCAACTCCCAGAGCCTATTCAAACTCATGTCCATTGAGTCAGTGATCCCATCCAACCATCTCAATCTCTGCCGTCCCCTTCTCCTCCCGCCTTCTATCTTTCCCAGCATCAGGGTCTTTTCCAATGAGTCAGTTCTTTGCACAGGTGGCCAAAGGATTGGAGTTTCAGTTTCAACGTCAGTCCTTCCAAAGAATATTCAGGACTGATTATTCACGGAACCAGAGAGGGGGGCCAAAGTCAGCTGAGCTGGAACACATCTCTGCATCCTTCACAGACCTCAGGCTGGGCCTTGGACAGAGGGATGGTTACAAAAGAAAAAAAAAAAAGGAAAGTGAAGAGAGGGATTAGAAAGCAGCACTCAGTTTACAGCAAGGAAAAACTGGGGGAGGAGGAGGAGGGCAAGCTGCTTGAGTCAACACAGCTGGACGCGGCAGTAGAGGCCTCGCACCCCGGTCTGAGCAGAGCGGAGAGCCCTACCCGCCCAGCAGACAGAAGGCCAACCTCTCCACCAGCCTACAGAAGGGAACCACAGCCCCAGGCCCGCGGCTCAGAGGTGCTGAACCACAAGAGCACTGGGATGGTAACTCCCGGGGCAATCCACTACCTGAGGGCATCTGCGATGGGGCTCGTGTTCCCTGACTAGCACCCACAACAGAGGGATCCTCCTTCCAACGTAAAGCGGCCCTCAGCAGCGGGGGCTCAGAACACGTGAGTCATCGTTCCCATAGCAGCTGGTGATTATGCAGCTTCAGGCCACCCTGCCTGTCACGTGCTATTCCCTGTGACAGAGGCAACTCGTCGGTGCTGTGCCATGCTGAGCTGAGTCTCTCAGTCCTGTCTGACTCTTTGCCACCCCCATGGACTGCAGCCCGCCAGGCTCCTCTGTCCACGGGGATTCTCCAGGCAAGAACACTGGAATGCGTTGTCACGCCCTCCTCCAGGGGGACCTTCCCGACCCAGGGAACGAACCCACGTCTCTTAGGTCTCCTGCATGGGCAGGTGGATTCTTTACCACTAGCACCACCTGGGAAGCCACATGCTGGCTGTAGATATACAACACAACTCGATATATGTATACACTGTGAAATGAACACCTCAGTAGTGTAGATAAACATTCATCACAAGAAACTAGCAATTTCTGTATGTGTGGTGAGAATTTTTAAGATCTACCTTCTCAGCAACAAGAGTTAAAAAAAAAAAAAAGTTTCTAATCACAAAATACAGGGCCTGGCACACAGAAGGCACTTGGTCGTTTTTTCACTAAACTAAGATAAGAGGAGCCCAAGGCACTCCAACTGGGAACAATAACGCTGACCTCAAATTCAGATATCTCACCTCCTGAGTCAGTGTCATCTCTGATAATTCATGTTGCTCCGTGAGAAGGGAGGAAGGGCTGGGATACGATCAGTTGACAAAGAGAACAGTAACAGCATTTCCAACCACGCTGGTGGGGCAGGAGGCGAGAGGGAAGGTTCTTGTGCACCTACGGCCGCCTACCTGAGTGCCGGGCCAGCGCCGACAGGTCGAAGCGCTGTTTCCCGTCGGAGACGCTGCACAGCAGGGCCTCCTTCTCGTGCACACAGGCATACTTCGTGTCCCACGTGAAGAAATAGGTGCAGTCCACCTCCCCGGTGAACACAGGAGCCCCTCTGCCGTTGTTACCTGCATCAGGCCGAAAGGGAGACAGTGCCCGCGATGTGAGAGACGCCAGGACCGCCCGATGGCACACAGGACGGGACCCCCCGGGGCAGGCAAGCAGGCAAACAAGCTCAGGGCTCCAGCCCCAGAGATAAGAGGGCGCCCAGGCCAGAGTGTCTCAGGCAGAACCCCTGCGGTCAGCCTTGTGCCCCTTTCATCTCAGGAGGATGGCCTCAACAGGACAGCAGGGTGTTTTCAATGGGTGTGAGCCCCCGGGCAGTGCTAGGCAGCTCACGGCCTGCGGTCAGCTTCCCAGAGGCTCATAAACACCCTTTTAAGTCAGACCAGGGCGTCACTCCGGTTCCAGGACCATCACAGTCTTAACGATGTGCTTGTGAGCAGGACAAGTCCCCAGGGACTCGTCCCTGATATGAGCAGAGAAGAGAGATAAGGTCTGATGAGGTCTGGGCCTCCCCCCACCCCCAGCTGAAGGGCACTCAGGTCTAGTAACCTCACTCCCAGAGGGGCCAGCATCCCAAATCCTGGGGACTCGGGCACGTGTGGGCCTCTAAAATTGTCCTCCAATCCATCAGCCCTCCCTGCAAGCCAGATTCCCTGGTCCACGTAGCCTGGGATTCTGCAAACCCTGTTGACTTTTCCCCAACGAGAAATTCTATCCCCTTGCCTTTCCGAGCTAGTGCGCTGCTGGCACAACGGCCGGTTTTCCACCCTTGATGGTTTAATAATCCTCCTCTGGACCTCCTGCACGACTTGCCTTTCTTAAGGTTCAGTGCCCTGAAGAGAACAATGTTCTAACGAAAAGGGAGATAATATTTTGCACCAAGAGTGAACGCTGCTTCAATTGCAACTTCTATTAAATCTTTAATAATATAATTGTCGCAGCTGTAACACCAGCAACAGCGGCTAGTTGCACACGGAGCTCAAGCCAAGGTGGGCAGGGCTAAACCCAGCGTTCTCCGCGGGGCTGGATGGCAAACAACATGGTCTGCGTTAAGGGCTCCACATCCATCCGAGGATTTCATCCTTCACACCCTGTAGCACGAGGACAGTTTCAGCCCCGTTCTGGAGATTTAGGAGGGCTAAGTAGTTTGCCTATGGCTCCAGAGCTAGAAAGCCAGAAATCAAACCCAGACGGTCTGGCCCCAGAGCCAGACTCAGAGCCGCAAAGCAGCAGTACTTCCCTGCGCTACCGCGGGTTTTTTCTTTCTTCTGTTTTTCGAACTTTTTTTTTTAAGTACCGTAAGCTGTTCTCCCTAAGAACCAGTGCTCCCAACCTCCTTACCAACAACACAGAGCCCACCCTCTCTAGCTGCGACAACGATGCCCCCCATGTGAAGCCCCCCAGTGAAGCTCCTCCAGCTTTTTTCAACGCTCCTGAGCCCCCAATCCACCCACAAGGTTTACGCTGCTCCCCGCTGGATCAGTATTTCACGAATCAGAAAAGATTTGTGTTTCCTGAAAACCTGAGGCATTCAGAGTGTTTTTCTTTTACCAGGTAACTTCACAGACGATTAAATACCAATAGTACTGTGAATGGTTCTAGGGTCATCCTCCCTTAGGAGCTAGGTTTGCATCTGAAACGCCCTAATGATCCCCAGGGAGAGTCCATTTTAAGTAAAATTTAAATAACCACTGGCCGGCCTGCCCCTGACCTGCATTCTTATTTAACTCCTCGGAGAACTTTCAGAGAATCGAAAACTAAGACTCCTCACTACCAATCTACGTTTCTTTTGTTTGGCTGGGTTTAGGTTCAAACACATAAAACTAGGTTCATTCTTACAATTCTTATACAACTATTACAAACAAGTCGGATAATTTAAAATATTAAAATAAATGACTCGTTCACTCAGACCACGTGGCTTTTTAAACACACAATGGCCTTGCCTCCAGGACCGCTATTTTCCTATGGGTTTCCACCCACCAGCGGGATCAGGGTGACTTTCTGTAATCTCTCCATCAGTGCTCTCCACGCAATTCCGAAAGCTTCCTGGGTACCCCACCTGCACAGGTTCATTCCCAGCACACCCTTTACTCGGCCTCAGGGTATGTGGCTTCCAAGACCAGCGGGAGGCGAAGGAGACTCTTCCCTCCAAAGCCGGGGACCCGCCCCATTCCTCCTCTGCCCCGACAGAGATGGGGCTGCCCACTCGCCAGACCGGTTCAACCTTCCCTCAGGGCACACAGCTCAACCACATTTCCTGCCTCCCAGCCTTTGAAGTTGGGTCAGGTCTCTTAGTTCTGGCCCATTAAATTTAAAAAAAAAAAAAAAAAAAAAACTGCAGTTCCCATCCTTTGTGGAATCCTGAGGCCACATCCACAGACAGCAGCCATACAAGGTAGAAAATGCACTGTCTCCAAGCAACCGCACAGAGCAGAGGCCCCCGAGACCTGCACGGAGACTAGAGAAACGACGTCTTAAATGTGATCGCCTGCCCCTTGGATTTGTGGACGGTGTTTTACTAGCCCAGGCTAACGTAACTCCTCCCCGCAAAATAGTCTAATGTCCTAGTTCGACAGGATCACCAACAATAAGATCTATTACATCAAACGAGATGTTAAGTTATTGAAACAAATGGTAAAGAAAATACATCATGGATGGAAGGAAGAAACTTATGCACCTCTGTGTCTTGAAAAGCAGGAAACCCTAAACTCATGCTGCTGCTGCTGCTCCTGCTGCTAAGTCGCCTCAGTCGTGTCCGACTCTGTGCGACCCCACAGACAGCAGCCCACCAGGCTCCCCCGTCCCTGGGATTCTCCAGGCAAGAACACTGGAGTGGGTTGCCATTTCCTTCTCCAATGCATGAAAGTGAAAAGTGAAAGTGAAGTCGCTCAGTCGTGTCCGACTCTTAGCGACCCCATGGACTGCAGCCCACCAGGCTCCTCCGTCCATGGGATTTTCCAGGCAAGAGTACTGGAGCGGGGTGCCATTGCCTTCTCCGCCCTCTACTCATAAGCCTAAATAATTCCTGGAAATCCAAGCTGAACTATAAACCACCCTTCACAAGATTCCGTGGCCAATTAACACCCATTCAAACATGCAAAAAATACATTATTACATTTATCCAATAAACATGAGACTCCACTAAGGGCTTCTCTTCTCTAAGTTCTCTAAACTTAAACTCATATAAAGCAACAGTGGAATAATTTTAGACGACACACAGTTTCATGCATTGGAGAAGGAAATGGCAACCCACTCCAGTGCTCTTGCTTGGAGAATCCCAGGGACAGGGGAGCCTGGTGGGCTGCCATCTATGGGGTCGTACAGAGTTGGACACGACTGAAGCAACTTAGCAGCAGCAGCAGCAGCAGTATAGTACATATAGTTAGCTCCAAATTACAGAGTTGGAAGGAGCTTTAAATATTTCATAATCCAACTCCAGCCTGAAAGGGGCTCAAAGTCTCCCACAAAAACATCTAAAAGTCTCCGGGTCGGGTCTCTGTGTCACCAGTCGCAACAAAATGAACCTAGGAAGACAAGTGTCTTCAGGATTAGAGCATCACCGTTCACCTTGCCACCAAGGTTACGTGAAGGAATGTCCTCTCTCGGAGTCGGGGTGCAGCGTTACGATCCATCGCTGATGTGATGGAGCATATAAACGTGGAGCAAATTTGGTAAAACATTAACGACTGTTTAGCCTGAGGGGTAGGCATGTAAGTTTTCATCGTAATGTTCCTTCTACTTATAGATTCGAAAACTTTCCTAACAAAAAGGGGGGAAAAAAAAAAAAAAGAATGACCTCTAATCGTTTTTCCAGTCTCCAACCCACTTGGGCTCTCTAGCTTCCTGGCACGACTCCCGGGTCTTTCCTGGGAGTCCCTGACCAGGGGCCCTCCTCAACATCCTCCTGCGGTCTTCGGGGGTGATCATTCGATCCTCCCAACGTGCCCAGATGAGATCAGCGCATTCCCGACCACCTCAGCCAAGTCATTAATAAAAAGCTCAGACGCACGGCCGGAGGCGGCAGCGACCGGGCGGAGGGGGCCCTGGCCCACACAGGGCGCCCGCAGCAGAGCCGCCCACCCAGCCAGGGTGGGGGCAGGCCGCCCGAGGGTCTGGGCGGGGGACTTGGGGGCAGGGAGGAGGCTGCCTTTCCCGGGGGGCCCAGGAGGAGAGGAAGGGGTGGACTTCGAAGAGGGCCTCCTGAGGGCCCGGAGGAGCTGGGGATGACGGCAGAGGGATGGAGAATCTGGGGAGGGCCTCGGGGCCTTCCAGCAGGAGGGAGACAGATCCAGAGGCCGCACCCAAGCCAGATGTGTGTCCCGCTTCCCCCCTCCACCACCACCAACCAGCCCCTGTACACTGGTTTCTAGACAGAGTCCAGACCCTCCGCAGGATATGAGATCCCCACAGAGCCCCCCACACTCTCTTTAGCCAGGGTTGGGGCCTTCAGCTCTGACCTGCTCACGGCCACCCCGATGCCCACCTCTGCACGAGCTGCTCCTCCTGCTACGAGCGTCAGCCCCTTGGCCCCCATCTTTGGCGCCTGGCTCAGCCCCGCACTGTCCCATACGCCTCATCCACACAGCACCTCCTAGTCCTCAGGGGGGACCCAGACACCAGCCCACTGACCTGGGCACCTTCCTCCTGACACAGGCCCCCAGCGACAGACCTTGCCAGGCGCCCTGACCCTGCCCGCACCACCCTGCACTGTGGTCCCCCAGCACCATTCTCCCCCTGCCTCTGCTCTGCACACACCCATAGAGCTCTCAGCCATCAAGGCGTCCCCAGGCCTCGCAGACAGGAATCAATAAGACGTGTTCAATGAACCAACTGAGAACACGACACCAACGTGAAGACCAGGACGCTCGTGGGGGGTAAGGGGGGCTGACAGACCACAAGCAGGGCCGTGAACCATGGGGACGGCGGCAGGGGCCAATGGGAACTGAGGGGCGTCCTGATGCCCTCCCACCTGCTTCATGCCAGGTGAGTCTCTGCTTGGGCCCCGGGGGCAAGTCACCCCCTCTCCTGCCCGCGTTCACCTTCAGACATCTGCCTCTAAAGCTCGGCTCCCGCCACGCACGGCTGCCTCTCCCAGACCCCCGGTAAATCACGTAGGAACCTGCCCCAGGACCAGAAGGTTAAAGCTCTTCCATGGGAACGTACAAAACAAACAGAGGGAGGAACCAGGGGCCCCTCGGGGTGGAGGGATGGGGTGAGCTGGCCGGCTATGCGGATAGGGCCGGACTCGGGTGGTTCCCAGGCTGCAGCTCTGGGCTGAGGCCCAGCCAGCACACAGAGAAGCAGGGGAGGTCACCATTTGGGGGGCCTGGGAAAGGATGGCGCTCTGATGAGGGTGAGACCCCCATCACCTCTCAACAGACCCCAACCGCGTGGAGGAAATGGCAGCGCCATGGTGGCCTCGAGGAAGCTTCTCAGTCGCTTAGAAAGACTCAGGGTGTTAGCTGCTCAGTCGTGGACCCCATGGACTGTAGCCCAGCAGGCTCCTCTGTCCACGGGATTCTCCAGGCAAGAATACTGGAGTGGGCTGCCATTCCCTCCTCCAGGGGATCTTCCCAACCCAGGGATCAAACCCAAGTCTCCTATATCACAGGCTGACTCTTTACCATCTGAGCCCCCAGGGAAGCCCTCCACTCCACTTAAAGCTGCCCTGTGGCCTCTTACAATCCCCGGAATCCAACCTCTATCAGGGCAACCAACTGCAGAAAAGGTTCACCTAGAAACTTGTTTCCTGGAAGCAGAGTTATTGGGTGACAACCCACCAGAAGGTGGTGAGCAGCCCAGCCCACAGGCTCCATCCACACTCCAGCGAGAGCTGAATGCGGGACAGAAAGGCTTTCCCAGTGAGCCCAATGCCGGGCCCACTCCCAGAACAAACAGAACATGGAAACAGGACGTGTGTGTCCACCGCTGGCAGGGGGGTGGGGGTCCTCCTGCCCGCTACCACAGAGGGGGCCTTGTGGGGCCCCGTCTGCAGGAGAAGGTCTGACCACCCCCCACCCCTCTGCCTCCACGCACCCGGCCCACTGACGCACGGCTGCCACTGTCTCAAGCGCACTCACCTGCTGTCTGATTGCACTCGAAGTTGATGACACTCATCCGCTGGAAGCCGGAGCTGCACTCCTCACCCCCGAAATAGATCAAGGTGAGGTCTCCATCCGAGTACCTAGGTTTTTGTAACATACGCACACACAGGTTTGGTAGAAACAAGAAAGAAACTTGAACGTCTAAGCATTTCTACATTAAGACTTTTGCACACCATCCACAGACCAGCACAGACACAAACAGCTGGGGACACACTCCCGCCGTCTGGGGCAGGGTCGTCCAGAGGAAAAGAGTTCCAAATGGATGCGCTTGTCATCCTCTCACTTCAAAGTGATAACTGGCTGGATGAAAGCACGAAAGTTTCTACTGGGAACATGGGGACTCTTCTGCTCTCATTTTGGGGTTCTGTACAAAATAATTTATGCCCAAGAAGACACAGCTCTACCAGCAACTGCCTCAGAAAGTCTGACAGAGGGACCCCGGATGACAATTTCAGAGAACTAACGCTTTGATAAAAGCTTTTGTGAAGGTAACTCCTGACTTCAGGGGTCAGGAGAATTGTCCTGAATGCATTCGCCTGGTTGTTCAACTCTTGGGTGTGATGCCAGTGGTGTTTCAGATTTCTCAAACCGCAAGAGAAAACTCAAAACTTCCAAGAAACATAAGCTGTAAAACGCAAAAGCCATATCAACTAATCGAGTAACTTTGCTACAGTACAGTTCCCTACAGACAACAGATTATAAAACAAACCGTACTAACAGAAGCACTTGTACTGTAAAGCTAGGAAAAACATCCACCTGGGTCAGCAACAAACGGCACTTGCCTGACTCAAGCAAGAAAAAAAATGCCAGCTTAGCTGACTTCCCTGTGCTTAGCTCACTTCCCTGTGGAAAATGGAAGCAGGCGGCTGGCAAGGGAGCGTGTCAGGCTTCACAGGGACATGCAGGATGCCCTTGAGAGTCACACGGGGGCTGTACGCACCGGAGGGTCAGGTTCTGGGGTCTCCCGGCCACTTTGACTTGAGTGGAATCTGCCTTTTTCACTTGGCACACCGCAGCATCTTTCTTATTACAGATGGGCACTTGGCTTCCTCCGCAGACGCTCAAATAATATGTATACTCATCCGCCTCCGAAGTGTAGAACAAGGAGTCTGAGGTTGAGGAAAGGGGGACACACGAGAAGGGGCTTCGCGACGCGCACAAGCCTGGGAGAGCACAGCCTCCTCCCGTCTGACCTGCAGCGCCCGCCCCGGGGCAGGGAGTGCTCAGCCCGGGGCCCCTCCCGGCCCTCAGGGGCCCCCCACTCACCTCCCACCCGGCTCAGCGGCTGGAGGTCGACAGCCACGTCATGCTGCGCGCTGCTCAGGGAGCAGCTCTGGCTTTCCAGGTAATCCCTGTGGCAGGCGTACTCGGTGACCCACTCGATCTCAAAGCGGCAGTTGGATTTCGCCGTGAGCTTGGGAATGGTGCCCTGCCACAAACCCAGAGAAAAAGGGAGAAAGATTCATTTTATTCACACGGCTCAAATGCAGACAGAGTTTCTCTGCTTGCGGAAAAGCTCAAGGGTGTGCTACTGGGGTTTTAACGTTGTTCTCATTCTAGTACCGACACGGCCCCTAACAGATTGTGATGATTTGACTGGTGACAACCCCGCTTCTCTGCGGCTCTTCCGGTCCCTTTCAGAGTCACATGCAAACTTCAGCTTGGGAACCCGCCCTGAACGCAGTCCCCCCTGCCCCACCATGCCCGTGGCTAGCAGTCACCATGTGTGAAGGGCCTGTGGTCTGTCCACTCCTTTCTGTCACAGGCGCCAGATGGACGGCCCCTCCAGGGGGGTGGAAATCACTGCATCTGCGCGCACCTGGGGAGACAGGCCCTAGCCCCTCCTAGGCATGTCCACGGGGGAGATGGTCCCTAGACCCCTCTTATGAACGTCCATGGGGTAGACGGTCCCTAGACCCTCCAAGGAATGTCCACAGGGGAGATGGTCCCTAGCCTCCTCTTATGAATGTCCATGGAGGAGATGGTCCCTAGCCCCTCTTATGAATGTCCATAGAGGAGACGGTCTCTAGCCCCCTCTTATGAAAGTCCATGGGGAGATGGTCCCTAGCCCTCTCTTATGAATGTCCACAGAGAGATGGTCCCTAGCCCTCTCTTATGAATGTCCATGGAGGAGATGGTCCCTAGCCCCCTCTTATGAATGTCCACAGGGAGATGGTCCCTGGCCCTCTCTTATGAATGTCCATGGGGGAGATGGTCCCTAGCCCTCTCTTATGAATATCCACAGGGAGATGGTCCCTAGCCCCCTCTTATGAAAGTCCACGGGGAGATGGTCCCTAGCCCTCTCTTATCAATGTCCACAGAGAGATGGTCCCTAGCCCTCTCTTATGAATGTCCATGGAGGAGATGGTCCTTAGCCCCCTCTTATGAATGTCCACAGGGAGATGGTCCCTGGCCCTCTCTTATGAATGTCCATGGGGGAGATGGTCCCTAGCCCTCTCTTATGAATATCCACAGGGAGATGGTCCCTAGCCCCTTCCTAGGAATGTCCACAGGGTCTTGGGCAGGCTTCACTTGTACTCAGATCAGTTTTGTTCACGGGTGAGACCAGGCTGTCACCCCACCCACAAGCCCACCCTCTGGCATGAGTGCTGAGCAGGAAGTCACTGTGAACAGGGATGCAGTGCCACCCTCTGACGTCCCTGGAGGAGTGGTCCTCTCCCCGGCCCTGGCATCAGGTGCAGCCGTGCCGCCTCTGGGCACCTCACGCTGCCAACGCTTACTGAACACCTGCTGAGTGCCAGACATGGGGCCCAGTGCCAGTTTTACCATCACATGGCCAACAAGCTGCAGAGGTCCAAGTCCAGCCCCGACCGCTTACTCAGGAAATCGATGCCCCAACTAACCCCTTGGCTAAGGGCGGCCTGACAAACAAACAGAGATGTGGACCGAGCGCTGAGCGAGAGCAGCCGGACGCCCAAGGCCGTGTGACTCCACGTACGTGGGAGGTCGGGGAAGGCAGAGGCCAAGGGGCAGAGGCGGGGCTCTCGGTGGCGGCCAAGGCTGGGTGAGCAGGGGGTGATGGTGGCTGGGCACGAGGCTTCTCTGGGTGATGGAAAAGTTCTGAGGCGATAATTGTGCAATTCGGTTAGTGCACTAATAACCATTAAACTGCACTTAGGCTGGGCGAATTTTTACAGTATGTAAATTCAAGTAAAGCTTTCTAAAAGAGATTTATGTGACAAGGTGAACGTTTTACTAAAGTTCCAGCTTCTAAAAGCATTTAATGAGCCGGTGAAAATGCTTCAATAAACCTTCAAAGTATTAAGGGCCCCGGGCCTAAGTCACCCAAGCTCTGCCCAGGCGACAGTCAGGCTGGACACAGAACCTCGTAAGCTCCATGGAAGACGCACCAGCCTCGACCGCCTCGTGTCCCATGGAGAAGGGAGGGGCACTCTCCACTGTCTCCCCCGTGAGAATGTGGAATGAGGCTCGCTGGATGCAGCACAGATCAGAGGGGGAAACACCGAGACCACGGCCACCTTAGAGCATCTCCCTAATTCTGATTCCCACTTGTATGATGGAAAGAAGAAATACACAAATACATGCAAAAAAAAAGTATTAATGACACTTCTCATGATCACATTCGGGACCGGCGTCGTTTACTGGCCCGCCTGGTCTTGGCTGAGTTGATACCACGCAGCCCCGGAAGTCTGGCTGGACCCGCACTGTAGTCTCATTCTCCACACCCCCCACCAACCCGCAACACACACACACATACAAAACGGCCAGCTGCCAGCCAGAAAGCAGAGCAAATTCCACGTTTGTTTGGGGGAGGACATTCTTTGGCAAAAGAATTCCGTTCCTCCTACTTCATTCTGTGGGGAGGACAGGCAGAAATAAATTGGAGGAAAGCCCTACCCTTCCTCCCTGGGGACGCCTCCCTTCAGCAGCACTGCCATCTGCAAAGACACTTAAGCAGCAAAGGACCTGAGGGACTGCACTGGCCCGGGGCCCAAGGACACAGCAGATGCAAGGCCCTACCCTCAAGGAGTTTACAGCTGGCACTGGAATTTGAGTAAACAGCGAGTCATCAATCTGCCCGTGGGCAGGGGGCGGGCACGCAGGTGAGGGGGCGAACACGCTTCTTGAGGCTGCAGGAATCTCCCTTCGGGCCCTCGTTTCCCCTACACTGGTACCCACCCCCGGAACCCCAGAGCGCTGTCTGCCAGGCCTACACGCCATCTGCACGACTCGTTTCTTACTATGCTCCTACAAACCACTTAGCCGTTTTTACCTTGCCTCACCCGAAGCAGTCAACAGACACGTGAAATCCACAGGTTCAGGATCATATGTACATTTTTTTTTCAAATATTTACTGACAGCCGCCTTGCTGTGAAGTTTTTTTTTTAAAAAAAATCTGTCCCTGAACTACCGGATGTCATCCCACACGACCCTTGAACGAAAACACCATCCTACGGGTGTACATGGAGGCCCCTCGGGCTGGTTGCGAAATAGTACACAGCCAACCAGGCACGTTCAGCACATGGCATGGTCTAGCCCGGGCCCACTTGGCTTCCCCGTCCACTGTGGCTCGTCTCCCCCACGGGGACCCCCGGACGAGGGACCGCTGAACGCCGCTGGGGTGCAGAGCTCAGGTCAAGCCACTCACCTCTCTGCGCTCCGACGGGCACACGAACGTGATGGTCACCGCCGGGCTGTGGCCGTCACAGAAGTCTGGCTGGCCGGCCCCTTCCTTCACGTAACTCAGGACGAGCCTGGAGATGCACACGTCGGGGAGAGAGTGAGCATGACCAACACGGACATCACAGCCCACTTCGTGCTGCCCTCGGCACCCTCATTCAGGCGAGAGGAGAACAGATGTAGGTCACAGACATAAAAGACACCACAGGACAGACTCCCTCGTGTTTATTTTCATTTGGGGGACATAAAATTTAAGTGAACGTCAATGAGTGCTGTACTTTCTCAAAAAACAAACAAAACCCAAAAAAAGAGCCAAATAATCACCATGTAAACTTAAGTTCTTAGAAAAGCTGTCGGGAGGACAAGGAACAAAATCATAAACCATCTAACAAAACAAAACAAACACAGCCCAGCTGGCCAAGCGCCTTTCAGCCCACGAGGCTGCAAGACCACTTCCTCTCTAAATGGCAACTTTTCAGTGCAAACCGAGGACTTTCTTTTTTAAACCTGATAACCGCCCAGAGCACTGGCCACATGGCCTCCCACTGGCAGGCAGACAGACCCTGGAAAGGTCCATGGGGTACTGGCCTCGCTGTGGGCCGTGGCCGCAGAGGCACCAAAAACAGACGACCTTCCTGGTCTCTGAAGGTGACCTTGGGCTTTCACTCCATGCCCACGCTCTCCGGAGAGTCCTCTCCAGCCCCTGCCAGCAGGAAGAAGCGCCCGTTTATCACTTGAAGACAGGGTGAGAGGCTGAACTCTGTCCCCGCAAATTTCACAAGCGGAAGCCCCCGATGCCCAGCATCCCCGACATGACTGTATTTGGACACAGGGGGCCTTGGAGGAGGGGATGAAGATGAGGTCGCTGGAGTGGGCCCCTGAGACAAGAGAGCTGTCCTTATAAGGAGAGGGGCTCGGGACACAGACACACAGAGGGAAGATCACAAGGGGACATGGGGAGGAGACAGCCGTCCACAAGCTGAGACCAAGGGTCTCAGGAGGAGCCCCCCACCATGCCCCCCGCAGACACCTCGGCCTCCAGAGCTGAGAGGGAGCTAGAGGAGCTGCCTGGGCATCCTGCAGCACTCGGTTTGGGCGGCTCTGGCAGGCGGACACACTTGCACATGCGGGAATCTCCCAGCATGCTTCAATTTAGGTCACGCGCCAGTGTTTTCTGGGGACAGAGTGCAGTCTATAATTGCACACGCTGATACACCACGAGTTCCAGACGGGAGCAGGTGCAGTGAGACGTCTACCAAAGGGCTCCGGGAACAGAGAGTGGATAAAAATCCTCACTCCAAGTTCAGGACGTGGTCACGTGGGACCCACCGGAGACAGCAAGCTCTCTGCCAAGCCAGGGGCAAACACAAGTCAGAAGGAGAGCATGTGTCAACAGCAGGGCTCCTTAAGAGAAAGTGAACCACCCCTGCCAGAAGCTAGGGGGCCCACGGCGGGCTAGGGGGCCCACCGGACCCCAGTCGGGAAGCAAACTGTACCCAGAAGGACAACGGCAAAGTGGCCCTCCTGCCGCTTGCCCTCCAGGACTGTTTTTTTTTTTTTTAAAGAAGAGATAAAACTATGGACATAAAACTGATGTCAGGGGCGATGAAGCAGGGAAGACACTCAAACACACCATAAGGTGGTGGCAAATTCATGAAATGGAACCCATATGGATGGATGCTGGCTGCATCACGATAAACGTGTTCCTGCTCTAAGAAACAAATGATTAGAAAGTCACCAAGAATATGCAACTCAAGCAATGACCAGTAAGTTTATAAGCATGTGTGAAGTAGCAGTCACTTGGCAAGGCCTTTCTCAAGCCCTGGTGAAAAGGGGTATTCTTGCAGCTCCCCTGAAAAGCCAGGCTCTTGCTGAGAACTGCCCCTGCCAACCGCAGACTGACCTGTCATTGCTCACAAGCTTCAGCCCCTCCTGGGGCCGGCCCACGTCGAACGCGCGGTCCCCTCTCACCAGGCAGGCGGCCGCGCCGGGGGGACACACACGCACTCGCGGACTCGAGGCCCGGAGCGCATCTGGAAGAGGTAACACGTGGCACCGCATCAGACCACACACCGGGCACAGCAATCACACTCAAACCTTGGGTCCAGGGGCTCTTCGAAAAACTGCAAATTTTCTTAAAGTCTCCAATATAAGGTAAAAGAAATTTGGAAACAAGGACGAGCAGGATCCCATCCCGAGACCCTGGGCAAGCCAAGGCCCGCTCTGAAACTGGACAAGGGGATGAGCTCTCTGCCCAGCCGGGCAGCTGGAAAGCAAGGACGAAGCATTGGAATGCTGGTTCTGCCCCTGGTCCGCAGGAGGGGCTGGGAAGCCGGGACATGGGACGTGGCTGGTGGCTAAGGGATGTACCCCTTAATCTCGGAGCCACGGGAATCCTACGGTGCTGGGGCAAAGGCACTGAAGCCTCTGAAGCAATCTTTCCCCCACTCCCACCCCTGATGCCCTCAGACACAGACCTATGTCCCTGCAGACATTGATGAACAGAGATGTATCCGGGTCAGAGTCGTCCACCAAGTAAGCACCGCTGGTCTTGATCAGTGGGTTTAAATCATGCTTCTTGAGCCCTCTGTCGAAAGCGTAACACGGCACCTGGGAGAGAGAAGGGAGAAGAAGGGGCTTCCACACACGCCTTCGGGTTGCGGGGGGTGGGGGGGGGTGGCAGGGGCACGGCAAAGCCTGTGACCTCTGCCACATGACACTGGGCTCCATGCCTCAGGGTTTCCAGTGAGGCCCCCGAGGACCACATAATCAAGGCCTGCAGGGCTCCGGCTGCTCCCGTGAGCATCTCCTGCCTGCCCCTTCCCTCCCCGCCACCCGGTCCCCATTTCCACCAGGGTGCTCACTCATGGCTCCCTGTCCCTACCCTCCCTTAGCAACCACCTCACATCACCCTGGCAGCAAGTCCTCTCCTGCCTGCAATAATCTCTTTTAAGGGGGCCTCTAGGTTCCAGCTTCCATGTACCCAACTCTGAGCCAATATTTCTACAACCACCAGATCAACCCTTTAACAATTCCACCGAGTCACAAGAGATTGTCACATACCGAGTGAAGTCAAGTCAGAGAGAGGAGAAATATTCTATGACATGCCTGATGTGCGTAATCTAAAAAGACACGATGCAGCTGAGTTGACTTAGAAAACAGACTCACAGACTTAAGACGATGAACTTAGGGGTTGCCGGGAAGAAGGACAGAGGGAGGGAGGGTTAGGGAATTTGAGATCGACACGTACTCCCTGCTGAATTTAAAATGGACCAACAAGGACCTGCTGTACAGCACAGCGAACTCAGCTCAATGTCCTGTGGCCACCTGGATGGGAGGGGAGTTTGGGGGACAATGGGTACCCGTGTATATATGGCTGAGTCCCTTCCCTATTCAACCTGAAACCATCACAGTGATGTTGATCAGCTATTCCTCAATATAAAATAAAAAGCTTATAAAGGAAAAACTAAAAAAAAAAAAAAGTTTTAAAAAATTAAAATTCCCTCGAGTCACATCACTCTGCTCAAAATCCATCAGGGGCCGCTTCCCATCGCAATGAGGATGCAATCCCAGCTTCTCTATTGTCTCCAACCCTGGGGACCACTCCACGTAGTCACATTGGCCTCGAGGGGCACTTCACCCCAGGAAAGTGACACTGCCTCTGCCTGGAATAGTTCCTGGCATCCCCTCTCACCTTGCTCAGGCCCCGGGGGAAGCGTCACCTGCTTGGCGTGGCCTTTTCAACATCTTCCACTCTCTCTGCGCCTCCCCTACCCTTTTCCTTCATTGCACTGGTGTCTGTCACCAGACACCCCCACCTGCTAACGTGCGAGTGAGCTCCTGAGGACGGGGGCTATGTCACTGCTGCGGCCCCAAGCAAGGCTTAGGACATGGCTCGGAGCCTGAAGTTCCTCCTCTGGGCATCCGGCCCACGCTTTGAGTGTGTGTGAGTTGTTCAGTCACCTCTGACTCTTTGCCACCCCAGGGACTGTAGCTCACCAGGCTCCTCTGCCACAGGGTTCTCCAGGAAAAGAACCCTGGAGTGGGCTGCCATGCCCTTCTCTAAGGGATCTTCCTGACCCAGGGATTGAACCCAGGCCTTCTGCTTTGGCAGGTAGATTCTTTCCCATCTGAGTCAGCAGGGACGCCCCACTGGGTTCCAGCTCACACGTATTCTCTCATCTCTATAAATGAATGGCCTTCTGTTTTTAAAAAATCAAGGACTAAACCAAACCACTGCATTGTACACTTCAAATATATGCAATTTTACTTGTGAATTACACCTCAATAAAACTGGCGGAGGGGAGGAAAAAGGGGTCCAGGGGAAGGTTACACATGAAACCCATTACAGTGGGCAAGACCCTGTGCTTTCCAAGCTCCACCAAAGTCTGAAGGCAAAGCAGCCAAGCCCACAGGTGTGCCCCTGAGTAAATGCCTGGTCACCAAGTTTATGTGAAACAGCCCCCAAATCTCAGCTGCAAAGTAATATACCACATCGTTTTAATTGCCTTAGCCAAGAAATATTCTAAAAACTCATGTTCTCTGCAAATCATTTCAAAGGATCGATAGTCTGTTTCATCATTTCCAGTGGGTAATTTTCCTTAAACTGTTCGTTTGGAAAAGTTAAGCTATTCACAGGCAGGTTCATTTACAAAGGTTAACTGCTTCATGTTAATGTTTAGCTTTTAAATGTTTCTCGGAAAGATGCTATCAACCCTGCAGGAATGCTCTGACCCACTAACCCTCTTCCCCTGTTCTGTTTGCAGAGACTTCAGAGAGAGCTACTGGATTAAACCCAAGGACTCGCACCCCCTTGGCGGAGGTGGGGGAGGGGGACCCAAACTCATGTCAACCAGACCCTTAGAGCAAAGCTACCACTACCTGTGACACTGACCCGACAGCTAGATGCCAGCAAGGAGGGCAGGCACAGGCACAGAGCGGGCCGAGGGCAGGAGGCAGAACCCACACACGGCACCACGTCCTGCCAAAAGGCCATCGAAGTGCGAGAGCAGGATGACTGCAGACCGTGACAAAGCTCCAGTGGAAGTAACCCACGCCCTTGATCCTGCAAATTCAAAGCTTGCAGCCCCTAGCAGAGTAATACAGTCAACAGAAATGTGTTAACTCAGAGGAGGGGGATGGAATTGGGCTGACTGATGAGACAGGAGACAAGAAGCAACTTTTCAGCTACGAGATGGAGAGTGAGCAGGACAGCACCCAGCAGGCGGGGAGGGGGGCCATCTGCCTTAAACTAGCTCTGTGTCACCCCAAGGCTAGATGGATCTCCGTGAGCCAGGCCTGCAGACCCCCCCCAACCCCCCTTGCCCCGGCTCAAGGCCACAAGCAACTGCTGGCTGTGTCTCGACTCCAGGAAGGAACAGGAGACACGCCCAACGCAGCGCCCCCCAGAATTGGAGCGAGCGTCGGAAAAACAAGCAAGGCTCCTGGGGAGAGTCCTCCCACTTCCTGCTCCGCTGAGCCGAGCAATGGAGACATTCATCAGCCCCGGGAATGCGGCGGCCGGCAAAGGGGGTCTCTGCCAGCTCCACACACAGCACACTGAGTCACCCTTGTTAACAGTGTGTGTCTGTACATTAACCATATTTATGCAACGCCGCTAGGACCACGCACTTGCCAGGAGTGCGTTTTCTGTGTTCCCTAGGGGTGGAATGGTAGGGGGTGCATGTCCACAATCTTGTAAAGAAATTACGATCTAAGAGGACTCCACCGGGATCCACTAAGCAGAGCATGACGCGGGTGGGTTTAGATGGCACTTTCTGGAGCCCACCCCCGCCCCATGCTCTCTGCCCATCACTCCATTCTAAATCCGATGAAGCCAAACCAACAGAAGCAATGAGGAGACACTAATAACGGGTGGAGATCAAGACCACACGGCCACTAAACCAAGCCTAGGTTTGTTTTTTCTTAAAGAGGAATGATGAGTGTTTCTACATTTAACATAATCCTTGAAGTTATACTATAGCCTATACGACGCAATCGAATCCTACTGAAGACAGAGAAGAGGGAAAACGCTTTCCTATGACTTGCAGGGGGTGAGAGCAACGCTCCTGCTGCAGCCATCAGGCTCTTGTGTGTGTCAGGCGCTCGGTCGTATCCGACTCTCTGCAACTCCATGGACTGCATGAGCTGAACCTCCCAGGCTCCTCTGCCCATGGGATTCTCCAGGCAAGGATACTGGAGTGGGTTGTCATTCCCTTCTCCAGAGGATCTTCCCTACCCAGGGATCAAACCTGGGTCTCCCACGTTGCAAGAAGACTCTTTACCAACTGAGCCGCCAGGAAAGCATCAGGCTCTTGTGTTCTTATCTACTTGTCCATACCTAAGGCAGAGCAGATGCCCTCCACACCTTCAGTCTATGGGCCCCCTGAACGCAACAGCGTTTTCAAAATGTAATGACATTCCTGACGCTGAGCCCCTCCAGAGAGGAAAACTCAACAGATAAAAGCCCTGCCGCCAACCAGGCCCAAAGAAAAGGTCACTGGGAGCAAATCAACATTCCCCCTGCATCTTTCGATCAGCTTCTAAGAGAAGTTAAACATCACTTTTGAGAAAAACATAGGCTCTAATCTCCCCATTTCCACCCCGCAAAATGACTCAGGTCCAGGGTCAGCACCCTCGTCCTGTAAACATGTTCGGCTTTGTGAGTGACGTAGGTCTCTGCTGTGTATTCTTCTCGGCTTTTTTTTAACAATCCTATAAAAATGTAAAAAAACAATCCTAGGTTTGAGGCTGCACAAACAGAGGATGTAGTCTATGACTTCTTGACCTAAAAACACAAAGGAAACCAAAACCAAGCCACCGTTTCTTTCTTTGGGGAAGTAATTACTCTTTAGGTGGTGGGAGACAACTGTCAGTTCAGCAAAGCAAGGTAAAAGACAGACTCGGTTAAAACAGGAAAAATGGGGGTGATAACTATCACTTGGAGAGTCAGAGTCCGCAAGAACCTCCATGGGGCCTGGGGTCTCTCGGGAAAGCAGAAGGCACTTCACACTGGTTCAAGGATGCTTTACCTGCCGCTAACAAAATACTGGCAAAGAGTCTAACCTAAGTTTTTAAGTGCAAAGTTTAAATCTGACACCATCTCCTCCTAGTGTTATTTCATTATATCTTCTTCCTTCCCATTGAACGCTCCTTACACACAAGGCAGCATCCCGAATAGCTTTTCTTTTAGAGACGGCCGCATCTGAAGAATCGGTGATAGCTCACTATTTGTAACTTAACATGGCTTTTTAAAAAAAGATATAAACGTCTCTTTTTGCCCTTCTTAAATGACAACGTATTAGGCCATCAGGTAAATGACCAATTACTCCCATCACTGATCACTCCCAGTTCCTAGCTCCTAAGAGGGTCTCTGAACTCAACTCTACGGAACAGAAAACGAATATAGAAAAAAGAGAATTCTCAACCCAGGAAGACTATTGCCTGGGTGAACAAAGGAAAGCCACCTTGAAATCCCGGGGTGGTGGGATGGGAGAACTGCAGAGGAAAGGGCCCTCTGCCCCCTCCACTGCCAGGGAAAGTCAGAAGCTGTAGGTTAGAGAGGATGGTGCTTCATCGATCACCAGGAACACGTGCCAGATAGCAGAGAAACGGGAAGTAGTGACAGTCATCTGGCCTCTGAGGTGAGCTGGCAACAAATGTAAGGGCCAGGCACACCTGACCTGGATCCAAGATGCATTTAGAAGCCACTCCCAGGCCAAGGAGATGGTCTCTGCAGGCAGCATGGTGATCTAAACCCCAAAGTCAGCTTGAAACTTAGTTCTTGAGATGCATGGCATCAGAAACCAGGAAATCACTTGCTCTACATGAGTGAGCCATTCCATTTCCAGTCTGTCCTGTATGTTTAAAACACCCTGTCCTAAAAGTAAGAACCATCCAGGACAAGTTATCAAGGAAATCACGCAGTGTGTGTGTGCGTCAGCTGCTCAGTTACATCTGACTCTTTGTGACCCCATGGACTGTAGCCTGCCAGGCTCCTCTGTCCATGGGATTCTTCAGGCAAGAATAATTAGAGTGGGTTGCCGTTTCCTTCTCCAGAAGTTCTTCCCAACCCAGGGATCGAACCCGGATCTCCTGCACTGTAGGCAGATTCTTTACCATCTGAGCTATCAGGAAAGCCCAAGTCATATGGTTTCTCTGCTCAAACGGAGTTTGAAAACCAAAAACAGATTTCTACCTCAAAAGGTATGTGTCTGTACTTCAAACACTGAAGGTCCCAGAATGTACTTCACAAACATGTAACCCTGAAGGGCCCTTGTTACCTCTTTATTTGCTTTAAATATATCCTTCTTGCAGGCTGCAGTAGTCCTCCACTCGAAGTAATGCACACAATCTGTTGCAGTTACAAACTCGGGAGTTCCCTATTTTTAAAAGAAGTAAAAATAAGTTAGCACACCACGTATTGTAAAGTGCTCCTTTTCTAAAGTTAGAAACCGTGAAGGCTAACGAAAAATTTTAAACTAGCAGCAGTGGGTGTGTGTGGGGGGGGAGAGTAGTAACACACAACTGTTTTAGTTAACAAGGTCAGCCGAGTGAGAAGTTCCCAAACTCAAAACTTCTGAGACAAAAGCTTCATAAAATCATGATGGAATTTGGCTCTAACTGATCCAAAACTGTTCTCCGGCCCCAGCTATGCAAGTACAGTAAGCTCATGGGAAGTAATCCCTGCAGACCTTCCACTCTCAAACTCCAAATGTTCTCCGAACCAAACGCCAACAAAACCAAAGCCAGAAAATGTGACCTCATGCTTCCTGGAAGCCGACGGAGGAGGCCCATCTGGACCTGACCAAGCTCATACACCGGCCTTCCTTAAACGCCCCCACACTGGAGCGGGGGGCCCCTTCTAACAGACGGGGACCAGCGATGACCACGGTGTGGCTGGTTGTTAAGACCCAGCGGAAACTTACCCCTACACTCCCTGAGCAAGTCTAAGGAGCTCTGCAAATTCTGGCTCTTGCAGCATGAACACAGAATTCCTCAAGAAAAGTTAGTTAAAATTCAAACGACAGCTTACTCTGTAACTCAGACCTCCAGATTTCATACCACTGCAAACAGATTATTTCCCAAAGTTTCAACATGGACAAGAGTGCAACGGACAATCTGGTCCAAAATTAACAATACTGAGTGACAGGATGGGTTTTAAAATGCAACAGTCACAGCACCAAATTCTAAAAATGATATTTTAAAGCAATCTGGTAGCCACATGAGCGTCACTCTATCTGATTTTTCTAAACACTTGGATTCTTACTCTGATTATAGGACACTCACAGAACATGTACACAAGCCGTTTTTCCTAAAAGCTAGCAATCGTTTGCTGAGAGTCCCTTTCTAAAGAGTAAGGATTAAAACTAAAATATCACATACAATATACAGAGAGTGAAGACAAATGTCATGCTTTAAACAATTATGTTCCATTTCAACACTAGTAATACCCCGAAAGTTGGGCACCCCATTACCCACTGGCCAAGGTTTCTTCTTGATAGGTGTCAGTTTGTCCAATTTAATGTAAATTAGAAAAAAACAAAACAAACAAAAAAAAACACACTTTAAGAAGCAAACACGCTGCCCTGAAAACTATCAAAAGAAAATGCAGAAAGAAAAAAAAAATTATGCCAGCAACATAAACATTAAACAGAGCTTTGAGTTTAAACACACTAATCTTTACATTGCGTTGTACACAGGATGTGGGTCAAGTTTCACTTAAACATTGTAACTATAGGCTTAGGATTTGTTTACTTATTGGTTTTTAATGATGATGGTCATTTGGTTGGGGTTTCTGTTTATCTGTTCGCTTGAGTTTTTCATTTTACTCACTTACTTGTCTTAGAATACCAGGACAGCAAGAACGCCCCAGGGACAAATGTTTTTAAAAGAAAGATTATGAAGTGACTCTCCATGGACTCACCAAGGTTTTCCCACATAAGAAGGTGATGCTACTCTGAATTTTGTGATTCTGCTGCTTACAGTTCACTGTTGTGTTGAATTCCAGAAGAGATCTGCTTGCGGTTTTCAAAAGAGAGTCACCTATTCGGAGAGAAAAGAGCATGAACAAGCTAGAAGACATTCATAACCAAAAGCTATTTCCAAGTACGAGCAAACTAAAAACGGCACTATAATTCATCTGAAAAGCTTATAAGCTTACAAAGTGCCCTTTCCCAAGAATTCTCTGTCTCAGGAATGCCATCCTCGCCCCACCTCCTGTTGTTCAAGCCCCAAACAAAATGGCACTAAGTCCTATCTTTCTCTCATCTGTCAACATGGGCAAGTTCCAGCACTTTGACCTTCTTCTCAAATCCGTCCATGTCTCTCCATCTCTACGACGACTGTAACCACTGGCTCCCGTGCTCTGGCTACAGCCTCTTAATGGGGCCCCTTGCCTCCAACTCCTGTCTCGTCCCTCACCATCCTCCCTTTCCCACCCATCTCGCACCAGTCTGATCTTCAAAAACATAAATCAGAATATATAGTTCGGCTGATGAAATCCTTTTTATAACTTCATACATACACACTGTAAAAACAAAAAATTTTTAGAACAGTCCACAAATAGGGTGATCACTTCTCAGTTTGCCTGAGACATTATTATAATAAAAAAATCTATATAGTATCAGTGATGATAGTTGGCACAAGAACAGACAGACTGGAACAGAGATCAAGACACCAGAACAGAGAGCACAGACACCTGGATTCTTGAGTCAAACTTTGATATACAAGGTATCAAGTTAGTGAGCAGAGAAACTGTTCAGTAGATAAAACTGGAAACAAAATAGCAATCGGTACTGGCAAAAGATAACTGAATCCCCACTTAAACCACTGTATACAAAAATAAACTCTAAAGGGATTAAAAGATATAAACATGAGAAACCAAATTCTCTTAATAAAATATATACATAGTTATCTTTTAAATCCTAATGCAGCAAAATATTGAAGTCTCAAAAGCAATAACTACCCAAAAAAAATTTAAACTTGACTTTTTATTAAGTTTAAAAGTTTACACTCATCAAAAAGTACCTTGAGGAAAACAGAAACAAATTATAAATTTGGTGATACATTGAGCTGGCAAAGAACTAGCATCAAGAATATATATACTCACACAAAAACAAAATCATTTTTTATAATTTTAGGAAAGAAAAGGAAACGAATGACCTCTGAGAGAAAACGCTGAGAGGAAAAAGGGGAAAACCCACACCAAGTCATAGTATGGCAATTTCAATTTCAAAGGCAAAGAGAAAATTCTAAAGCTTCTAGAGGGAAAGAACTGATCACATGCGATAGATAATATGAAGTGGGCAAGATATGATCAGACAGAAGAAAAACATCTTCATAATACAAAGAGATGTTCAACATCACTGGTGATCAAGACCACACGGCATACCAAGCCCAGCCATTAGATGGACAAAAATTAAGCACCAAATGTCGGAGGAGAGACAGCCCAAAGCTCTCCTGTGTTGCAGGAGGAAGTATGAACTGGTTTAACCAGTACATAATTTGGCATGGCACTGAGTCCTACCACTGAACATTCACATACCCTATTCCTTAGCTCGTCAACTCTTAGGTAAATACATAAACGAAAGCCACAAATAAATATATATGTAACAAGACATGTGAAAGAATATCTCGTGTTCTTCACACTAGTGAAAACCTGGAAACAACTCAAATGCCCATCAAAAGAAGAGTGGATAAATTAACCCTGCTAGACCTACACAATACTACAACATAGGAATCAGAGGAATAAATCAGGGAAAGACAACAATACAGCTGTTTTTTAGCAATATGCTGTTACCACTTAAGCTCCCCCAAAACTACACATTGTATGATATACACTTTTTATTAAGTTAAAAACACCACACACAGCCGGACAGACTCTGACTAGAGTGAGAGAGGAAAGAAAGGAAATGTTGGTATACAGGATGTGGGCAAATGATCACCTCCAGTGAAGAGAGACAGGAGCATGGAGAGAGAGTGGTTATTGTCAAGGTCCTAGATTTTGTGAGAGAAGGGTTTCATTGCATTATCCAAAACAACTAATTTAAAAAACAAAATGGAAAAAAAAGATTAGTTCACAGACTAATGATGAGTGAGTGTCATGACCTCGGGATTACAACTGGTCTACTTTGATACCTACACCGGAGATCTTTAAGCAGGGGGAAAAGGAAAAAAAAAGAGGGGAAGGGGTAAAAATTTTAAGACGCCAATGGAGAGGAGATAATAATGGCTTTCAGGCCCCAGAGCACCAGACTTAACAGTACAGCGGTTCTCTGCCTTGCCTGTCTAAACCGCGGCAAAGGTTTGCCAGGATCGTTCTTCCGCGCCTAAAACTCCAGGAGATCGCTCTGAAAAATCTTTTTTTTCTTCTCCAGACCCAACAGCCTCAGAGGCCTGCGGAGGCGGCTCCGGGACCACGGACAGCGCCCCGCGGCTCCGCCCACTGTGGGCGTGGCCAGGGAAGCTGGTGACGGGGCGGGGCCTCCCGAGCCCCCGCAGCGCCGCGCTCCAGGAGACTCGGGGCGCAGGAGGTGGCGGGGCGGGCTCGGCCGGCAGGAGGCGGCGTGTGCAGCCGCCAGAAGGGGGCGCTTCCGGGCCGTGGCAGGGGGCGGGGGAGCCCCCCCACCTTAAAGACCCTCCCCCCGCGCCTCTGTCCCCCCCCCGACGCGGCGGCCCCATCCGGCCCTGTGCCCAGAGCTCCCGGGGGCGCCTCATAACTGCTGGGCTCGCCCTGCGCGCAGACCAGACGGGCCCTGGCCTCGAGCCGAGACGGACCGGCCGAGCTCTGCGGCCGCGGCGCTGGGGACAGCGGCGTCCCTCAGCATCAGGCCCCATCGGCACCGCGCCCGCCCGCCAGTCCAGCCTGCCTGCCGCCCGCTCCTCCGCCTACTGGCCAGGACCGACTGCCCACCCCGGCACTCGGCGAGAGGCCGCGGTATACCGCGGCAGCGCCCCCGCGGCGGACTCCCGCGGCACCCCGGCCAGCCTGGCCGTCCTCCCCGGACGAAGGCCGGGCGAGGACTGCGGGGCGGCGGCCAGCACGCCAGGCCCACGGCCAGCTCCCGAGGACGGCGCCAAATGGGCTGGGCCACGCTCGCCGGGCCCGCCAGATCGCGCCGAGTCCTCCAGACCGCGCGCCGGGCCCGCCAGACCACGCTCTCCAGGCCGGGCGCGCCAGACCAGACCACACTGGCGGGGCCCCAGCAGACCAGACCGCGCCGGGTCCTCCAGGCCGCGCTCTCCAGGCCGGGTCCTCCAGACCGGGCTGCGCGCGCCGTGCCGGCCAGACCGCGGTCTCCCGGCAGGGCCCGCCAGACCAGGCCGCGTCCGCCCAGGCCCGCCAGGCCGCGCCGGGTCCTCCAGACCGCGCTCTCCAGGCCGGGTCCGCCAGACCGCGCTGGGTCCTCCAGACCGCGCGCTCGGCCAGCCGGACCGCGCCAGGCCCGCCAGACCGCGCGCGCCGGGTCCTCCAGACCACGCTCTCCAGGCCAGGTCCACCAGACCAGGCCGCGCGCACTGGGCCCGCCAGACCAGCTCGCGCTCACCGGGCCCGCCAGATCGCGCCGGGTCCTCCGGACCGCGCCAGGCCGTGCGCGCCAGGCCCTCCAGACCACAGTCTCCAGGCCGGGTCCTCCAAACGAGGCCACGCGCGCCAGGCCCACCAGACGGCGCTCTCCAGGCCGGGTCCGCCAGACCAGGCCGAGCTCTCCAGGCCAGGCCGCGCCGGGTCCTTCAGACCCTGCGCCCCGGGCCCGCCAGGCCGCGCTCGCCAGGGCCCGCCAGGCCGCGCCGGGTCCTCCAGGCCGCGCTCTCCAGGCCGGGTCCGCCAGACCAGGCCGAGCTCGCCCGGGCCCACCAGACCAGACAGCACTGGCGAGACCCCACCAGACTAGACCACGCCGGGTCCTCCAGGCCGCGCTCTCCAGGCCGGGTCCTCCAGACCAGGCCGCGCGTCCCGGGCCTGCCAGACCTGTCCGACCGCAGCCTCCAGGCCGAACCCCCCAGACCGAGCCGCGCTCGCCTGGGCCCGCCAGACCAAACCGCACTTGCCGAGCCCGCCAGGCATTGGCGGGTCCACCCGACCGCGGTCTCCAGGCCAGGGCCACCAGACCACGCCGGGTCCGCCAGACCACGCGCTGGGCCCTCCAGACAGCGCTCTCCAGGCCGAGCCCTCCAGGCCGCGCTCGCCCGGGCCCGCCAGACCAGGCCACGCTCACCCGGACCCGCCAGACCCGGCCACGCACTACCGGCCAGGCCCCGCGAGGTCCTCCCGACCCTGCACGCCAGGGCACCCGCCAGGCCACGCTCGCCCGAGCCCGTCAGACTCAGCCACGCTCTGCAGCCCGGGCCGCGCCGGGTCCTCCCGACCCTGCGCGCCAGGGCACCCGTCCGGCAGCGCTCGCCCGCGCCCGCCAGCCCCGGCCACGCGCCGTCGGCCAGGCCGCGCCGGGTCCTGCAGACCCTGCGCGCCCGGCCTCGCTCACCAGAGTCCGCCCGATCAGGCCGCGCACCGGGCCTGCCGGGCCTCGCCTGCCGCCCTCGGCGCCCGCGGCCGAGCCCGGCCGAGCTCGCAACCCGACCTCGCTGAGGCTGCCCGGCCTAGCGACCGTGCCTCCGCCGGCGGCCGTGCCTCCGCCGGCGGCCGTGCCTCTGCCGGCGGCCATGGGGCCCAGCACGCGGCCGCCGGGCCTTCTCAGCACCTTGCTCAGGGCCTGCCAGCCGGGCCGCTAGCCCTCTCCGACGTGCTCCGGCCAGGCCGCCCCCTCGCGGAACACGCCCCGTTCTGTTGTATCGTGTCTTTCGACGTGTACTGTTTCGCGTGTTCCTTCACCAAAAAGAGAACCCCCTGCGTAGCTCTCGCCTCTGCCTCCTGCCTCACCTTTCCGCTCCTCTTTCTATGAACACTCCAAAAGAGATTTCTACTCTGGCTCCTGCCCCCTCAGACCCTCCCTCCCTCTAGCCTTGACAGCACCCCCCCCCCCCCCCCCAGCACTGGCCGCCCACCAACCCCGGAGCCATGTGATTCGCTGCTTTGTTTCAAGTCTTTGCTCAAATGTCACTTTCTCAGCAACACCCACCCTGCTGAATATTCCTGAACACATACTCCCAAGGCCCCCCGGCACTCCCGCCTTTCCCCCGTCTTTTCTACAGCATCCATCACAGTCTTAATATCCCACTTAGCCACTGTCTCTCTTTCTTGTGTGCCTCCTGCTCCACTAGAATGTAAGCTCCGTGAGAAAAGGGGTTTTTGTCTGTTTTGGTGACTGATTCATTCAAATATTTGTTACAAATCAATAAATGAGTATTAAGTGTTAGCTGTTTTTTAAAAAAAATTTATATATATATATGTTATGATTTAGCCAAGTAAATCAGAATATACTACAATGTACTGAACTATCCCATGGTTAGGCTGTTTCGGCATATTCACTACAATTTTCAATGCTACGAGGAATTTTTTTTTGTACAAAAGTCTATGTACAAAAGACGTTACAGGAATCTAAGTTTTTAAATGCAACAGATAATTCTAGACTATCAGGAGAGACTCTGAGATAAAAATATGAGTTACACCTAGAAGGCAACCAGGTATCACCAGGTATCATCTTATGTATCTAACAGAATTGTATCATTTTTGAAAATGAAAGATACAAGGCACAAGAAGAAATGGTATTTTCACATGTTAAGAGACATGAAAGTCAATCTAGTGATCAGCTGGATTGCTGTTGTAGATTTCTGTGAATGCACACAGGAATCATTAAGTGCAACCTTAAGTTAGGAGTCAGTCTGCTTAGAGCAAACGAAGTCACATGACCAGCAACTGCAAATGAATTTCACACGCTGTCCTACCCCCAGGTCACCTATAAGAAGCCAGTCAGAACCAGGCTTTGGTGGTGAGTAACCTCACTTAACAGTGGGTCTGCTACCTTGATGAAAGGGGCTATAACAGCCTTCATGAAGTGGATACATAATTTTCAACCTCCAGAAAGATTAATTAAATGAAAATCATGGTATTAATATTAAAGCTGTTAGGAGGAATGTGAACATATTCATATTTTATATACTTGTGATGTTCAATGTTACAACTAATTCAGAGGTTATAAACTAAGCAACTGATTCAGAACTGTGACAATATGAGAACAGCTAATTTCAGGCTTATCATATTTCTACATTTAAACTATTAAATTTATAAGAATTATTGTTAATCCTTAAACTTTTATCGTCAGATCAGATTATCTGATGTACTTTAAACAGAAATCAAATGTATAAAATGCATAAATCATTGTAAAATGTGATGAAAATGATTCAACTAGGTTGTAAATGGAACAAAATGGTTGTTCACTGACCCCATAAAAATGATTGCTAAACTCTGCTAGATTTACATATGTAACAATATCACTGGCCTAAGGAAGAACTAATACGGGATTTTTTAAATCAAAAATAATGTAATATTATTTAGACCAAAGTTGAGGTTTTAATATTTGTTTGTAAGTACAAAAACTGCCCTATGGGCACTATAAAACTCACATCAACAATTATCTTCCCATAAGGGTTAGAGACAACCATCTTCCTATAGTCATATACGAATGTGCCCGTTTCTAGGCTCCCTGCCAGCATTCCGTGATTCAACCATTTAAATTTCTGCCAATGTGACTGAAGGAAAACTAGATTTCATTATTGCTTTGATTTGCATTTATGCCTGGCTTACTAATGAAGCTGAATTGACCATCTGGATTTCTTCTTTTGTGAATTGCCTGTTCTTAGAGACTTTGCCATTTTGCTGCTGCATTGTTTTTCTTATCATTTATTAAGAGAAATTCCTACCTCCTTCAGATTATATTTCTATTTCACTAGGTTCCCCCCGCCAATGTTCTATTGTCTTTTTACTTTTAATTAATCCATAATCTCTGTAACACAATACAAAGGAGATGTCTAATATTGTTTCCTAGGAGATACATAGCTTAATTATATCCAAATTTCAGGTTATACATTCAGTTCTCCTATGTGTTTGGATCTGTTGCTAAACTAGCTCTTCTTGTCTCTGATCTATTGGGAGCTCCAGTTTTTGCGGCCATTTTCCAAAATTCATGTTTGTCTCCCCTTTCTAGCAAACTGATGTTAGTTTCCAGCTGTCCTCTAAGAGCCAGGAGTTCAGGTTACCCACCAGAGTTCCCATATTAGCGCTATAACTGTCTGATGGGACGCTGTGATCGGAGAGTAAGAAGCCAAATAAGTCCACAGGCTCTGCAGCTGGCCTGTCAGCATTCAAATCCACAACCACACAACCTCTGGCGAGCTGCTTATCCATGTAGTGCTTCAGCTTTCTCCCTTCTAAAACGAGGGAAATGAGACCATCTACTTCAGAAGTTGATGCATGAGTTAAATGAGGTACTTTTTACTTAGAAACAGAACACCTGGCATGTAAGTGCACACCAAGTTTAGTGATTAGCTATAAAACTGAATTTATAAGAACAAATTTAGTTATTCCAACTGTATAACACACATGAGCAAAATGAGATCAGATTCAAGACGACCTGTGCTAATGTTCGCGTCGCTCTCACTCGCTCACACACGTGTGCTTTTGTGAGTTGAAGGGCAGGGCAATAACCGCCAGTGCTGAAAGCACACTCCATCTAGCATGCCATTCTCTCCCCCGGGGCGGGGGGGCGGGGGTGCGGGGGGGCAGGGGGGCGGAGGCGCTGAGGCCCCAGGAAAAGTATGTCATGTGTGTCTGGGAGTAAAATGAGATTAGAAACAGCTGTTTTATATCAGTGTCAACCGGTAACAACTCATCTTTTTTAACTCTCCCTTTCAACCAACCTCACCAGGCCCAGCTTTCTGAAAAACATTTTATCAGATCACCTCCCCCAATTACCGTCACAAAGAATTTATAACGGATCCACTATCTGCCCCAGAAAATACCAACTCTCCTGCCTGAGCTTTCGAAGCCTATCTAACTTGGTCATTCTCAAATTTTGTGCCAAGTTCACAAATCCTCCTCCTAGTGTCTGGTACCCATCTACGTTACACTCTACTGTGCTGCCGCAAACTAGAAGCACACTTTCACTAGCCAAAAATACTATAGCCCGTATTATAATAAAATCAAGAGGAAAACTACTTTTCTTCTTCCTAAAAACCTAAGTAACACCAGCCAACAGGCCCACTTGGGGCCTCTCTCCCTGAGTTGTTCAAACTAAGAAACTGATGATCTCATTTGCGCTTTTTTTTTAATTTGGCTGCCCTGGGTCTTAATTGTAGCATGCAAACTTGCCTCTTTGCCGAGGCATGCAGGCTCTAGTTCCCTGGCCAGGGGATCGAACCCAGGCCCCCTGCATTGGGAGTGAGGACTCTTAACCACGGGACCACCAGGAAAGCCCCACACATTTTTTTAAGTATTTCACAAAATAGTAAAATTTGGCCCCGGAGTTCAGAACGAGCTAGTGCTTTCTCAGATCTCTGTCCTGGGCCCCAAGTCCCTCCGACCACCGTTCCCAGTCTAGACTGTCTCCGTGTCGGGGGAGAGGGAAGCCAGGCAGACTCTGGAGCTCGACCAGCAGACCTCCCAGACCTCGCTCTTCTTTTTCTAAACATTACTTTCTAAAAAGCCCTTTCAAGTGTGCTTAGGAATTTGCGTTCAAGATGACAGATGGCGCTACCAAAGGAACCCGCCCCTCCCAACTCCAAAGCCGAGTCTCCTCTTCCTGGCGCCACACAGTCACCAGTCACGTGCCATGTCCACTTCGCCCCGACCCGCACCGTCAGACCTCACCCCCGAAAAGGCCCGGGTTGCAGGTCACCACGGACACCCACGCCACCACCCCCGAGGATGACACCTCCTGCTCTCACATCCGCCCGTCTCTTTACACATCTGCCCCTTTCACGCTCCATCTTTCATGCTCCATATAATGTGGCGGGGCCATCAACCACGTGGACCCATTATCCTCCCAAAGGAAAGGGATCCCGACCAAAAAAATAACACCAACCAGGGCCGCTGGGCAAATGAAATGAGCCCTAGGAAAGAGGTCTGTGCTTTTTCCTCTGGGAGGAAGCCCTTAGGACCATTTAATTTTTAGGGGGAGCCCAAAGCCAGGGACCATCTACGACCCCACGTGAATACAGACTGCCTGAGACTCAAACCACCACAGCACAAAGCAGAAAGATACAATTGGGAAGGGAGTTGGGCACCAGAGGAAATGGGGGTGAAAGAGGAAGAAAAGGAAAGACAGGGTTTAAGAAAAAACAGGAGAAGGCAGAGCCATATAGGAAACATCCTTCTGTAGCAATAAACACAGAGGCGCATCAATCTTCGTAACGACTGACTGCACCGCATCCGCTGGACGGGAGGAGCCTAACCCTGTCTCAGAGCAGACATTTACATTGCTACCACTTTGAACGCCTGTAAAACGTAAAATATATATTATGGATCATAAGCTTATATAATTAAAGAGACAGCTTACATACATAGAGCCATTTTTGCAAAATCAGGATCCCGCACGTGTAGCAAGCTAACGGCAGTTTTACTTACCCACAGAATGAAAGCTGTCTGTCTTCAAGTCATGCATACAAACAGCACTTGATGGTCCACACTGGGCAATACCCATATTTCCACAGATGTTGATTTTATAAAGCATGTTATTTTTGGTATCCACTGCTTCCCATGTATAACTAGAAAGGAAGAAAAGCAATTTGTCACTGTCACTGATCTGCCAATAATTAAACTTCTCTCTAGTTTCATATTCAAGCCACATTCAAGCTTAAGACTACCATAACCTAGAAGATACACTTTCATTAGCCAAAAATACTAAAGTCAAACTATGTTAAGTTGAATAGAAGCCAGGGCAGAAACCACTAAATACCACCTCGATCTAGTTCAATCCGCCCTGAAGCAGCCTCAAGACTCCCTAAGCATTAAAATACTTAAAATTTTACCATTAATTTAAGAATACCAACTCAGATATTTAAGTAATTGCTCAAGAATTATGTTGAGTTTTAAGGCAGTGACCTTTCCAATCACCGTGGAATGCTGCAAAGCCAAATGTTTGTTTTTAATTTTGTTTATCTTATTTAAAAACTAGTTATAGCACGTGAGATAGTTCTGGTTCTGGTTTTACCTTTAATAGTTCAAACCCAAAGTGACAAGATGAAGCTGTGCCATCAGGCGACAGATCCAAAATCAGACAAAATTAACTTTCGGTTGATTCACTACATGAAGTATTTTATATGCAATGAAACTCGCTGTCTGTTCAAACCTCTGGCAAAGTAGACACTGAGTAACTGTCCATGAACCGATCTGCATACTCGAGACAAAATAACAGCTGACCCTCGAACAACATGGATTTGAACTGCACGGGTCCACTTATAAAGGAATTTTTTTCATTAAGTACTGTGCTGCCATATACCAAACGCTACAAGGTATAGTTGCTGAATGCACAGATGCAGACTGTGGATGCAGGGGATGAACCGTAAAGCTGGATGGGAACTTTCAACAGGGGTGGGGAGGGCGGGGTGGGGTGTCACACTCCTAATACCTGCACTGTTCAAGGGTCAACTATAACGTTTGTCAGTTTTCTCTGACAAACAAATAAGGCTTCTCAATTCTCCACTCTTCCCAGGGAGAATGCTGTGTCAATTTTGTAAAAATTTCCTCAATAAGGGTAGATAGGAAATGAGAGTAAATTAAAAGTTCCTCACAAAATGCAAAAGGTACATTAATGCAACGGTATTGTTGAAAGGACAGAAGGTAAATCAGAATTCCTACCCTGGAATTGTGGAGGAACCGGGTGTGAGACCTTGAGGTTGCTAAGCCTGGAAACCACAAGTATGTGTCAGGAGCTTACCGTGGGCAGCACCAGCTTGACGGGAGAATACAGCCCCCATAGGACCAGTCCACTTACGGGCTCCCCTTCCACTGGGTGTCAGAGCACTAACTTGGCACAAACCCCAGGCAACACACCCTTCCTTGCCCACGGGCAGTCTCCCCAAGAACCCCGTCCAGCAATGAGGAACCCCAACAGGAAGGTTACTGGCAGACAAGGAGCCAGGTGTGCTCCTGAACCCAGATCTGGGGACCGATCAACGCCACCTGCCAGGAAACCAAGGACCTGGGCACACGTCAGCACTCGGGCAGGGCTGTGAATGCTCCGCTGGGAGTTCTGACAGCCACTGAACTGCAAGGACCTGAAAAACAGGCTGGAGCGCTTTGGGCTTTGGCAAGCACCGGCCTTGGGATGACACTGGACTCGGATGCAATTACCGCTAAACTCAGCCCTCCTACCAGTAAGCAGCACCTTTTACCCCCCAAGTCCAGAGTTCCATGGCCCAAGAAAATGACCCAAGTAACACCAGGCACCAGCAAGTCATCTATCCAGGCCTGTTGCTTTTGACCTTCATAACCTTTCTTCATTCGCTTCACAAGTAAGTCTGAAATACTTAGTGAGGAGTACAGAAATGATCAAGCAATGATTATTCCAAAAACGCCCTGCCCTCTTGGAGTGTATATTCCAGGCGAGGACAGAAAATAAACAGGTAAGCAAATACACAGGAGAATTCCACCTTCTAGCACAAAACAGTAACAAAGTAACAGAAATGTGATTGGAATCCAGAAGAGTAACTGATCTCAAACTCAGGCTGACCTGAATGACAAAATGAGCAACCGAGGGGAAGATGTGGTGGGAAGGATATTCCAGCAGACTGACCAGTCATTCCGAGGTCCTATGGCAGGAATAAACTTAGCACACGGATGGAAAGGAAGGAAGGGCCCTGTGGCTGGAGCGAGGTGGACAGAGAGAGCAGCAGATGAGATCCAGGAGATGGGAACACCTGGTCACACAGATTAAAGGAACCAGTTTTGATTCTGAACTTGAAGCAAAAACAGGCTGCTCAAAGATCCAGACTATGGATGTTTCCTTAAAATTTTCAGCTAGTGTTGTTACGTGCAGAGTATTAGTAGACTTTTCTATTAAATACAGTTAATTAAGGCAAATTGTGAATCTCTTACTCAGGGCCCCTAAGTTTTTCCAGAATAGCAGACACCAAGTGTAAAGCACTGGCATCATTAAAGTGTTCCACAACATGAGAGCTGTGTGAAGGTATTTTAGAATGAGTGAATTGGTGGCAATCAACTCTAAAGAAATGCACGTGGTGACTGAGAACACTACGCTTTTCTTAAAACAGAAACCCACTGCCATTTTTACAGAGGTGATAGTTAAATAAGGCAGATGTAAACAGCATGTGTGAGCGGAGCAGAAAAGAGAGGAGAGAGGGAAGTGGGGGGTGCTGTCCTGACGATCTGGCAATCTGAGTTCCTAGAAAGACGCTGCCCGAGTCAATCGTGTTTCTCTTCTCTACTTGTATTTCATATTTGCGTTCTCTCAAGATTAATCAAAATGATAAGTGGTTATGTGAGTAAGGAGGGGAGGGTGCTGTGAAAGTACTCGAGTGCTGGGTGTCTTCAAGGGTTTGACTGAACCACCAACACAAGACAGCGACTCACAAACCTAAACTGCAGCTCTTGGGTGAAGAGTCCTCAGTCAGCACTTGAGAGGGTCCGATTCCAACAGACACGTCTGCTTTAAAACAGACACACACGCCCAACGCCTTGTATCGTTAGGAGCTCAGGAATGATTGTTCAGTTGAAATCATCGATCTGAAAACTCACGAAGCATATTCCAAAACCTATAGTGTCAACTGCTGTGCCCCTTAGTTAAATTATCATCCTTAATAAACACGTTTTAAAGATGATTTCCCTAAATGTGAAAGTCAAATAAATATCCGTTAGCACTTGAGAGAACTACGCGTTTGGCACTAGATAATTCTAGCCTCCTTGCCAAGATTGAAAGGCAAACTACCAGAATGGCCGAGGCCGAAATCATTCTTTAAACTTATGCTGAAGTTTTAAAGCACTGTGATCGTATTTGAGAACGAGAGAATGGCTTCAGAAACAATAAAAGCACATAGACTAAATAAAATTTAATGAAATGTTAGAGGAATAATAATATTTTGTCCAAAAGTTTTCCACTAGAAAATTCTCTACATGAGGTGAACACATACAGCCAAAATGAGGAAACACAACAGTAAGATTTATTTAAGAGCCAAGCAACTGAAACCATTCAGCTGAGATTCCCAGAAAAGTCTATATTCTACACTAAGCTTTTTGGGCTTACATAAATAAAGGCGGGGAGGGGGGGGAACTAACAGGAAAAAATGAGTCTAACGTGTCAGACCAAAGAGAAAAATGAGCTGTAATATTAAAATTTTAAACTTTTAGCAGGGAACAAACCATGGAAGAAAACATCTCCAAGTTGGGTGGAAATGTAGTCTTTATTCAGACAGATACACACACAAATGTTTGAAATATATTTGCTTTACAAGCATCGACTAGCATGCAGATAGTATAAAAGCCCAGTGGGCATCTTCACGAAACTCTTGACTCTCCTATCAGGCCAAGACTTCTATGAGACACCATGGTTCTAAGCTGTCCCCCATCTCATCTGTGAGAAACAGGATGCCAGAAGACGGAGCAGGAGAACCCCAGGAAGTGTGTGGTCTTTGGAAAACAGCACTCAGAGGCCTCGCCCACTTTGGGGTCTTACAATCAGTTCCAATCCTGCGAGGAGACAGCCTAACCTCAGTTAGCAGCGCTCTTCTGGACACAAAACCACCTGGACAAGAACCCTGGCTTCGAAAAGTAGCACACGCAAGCAAAATCCTTGCCATGCTACCTCTTTCTCCAGAGTATGAAACATCAGTAGCCAATGTCCCCCTCCCACTCTTGAAAACTCCCATGTTCACTTCAAAGCAAACCTGGCAATTAAACACACGGGTTTGCACGCAATGCCCTCCGGACCGCATGGGCTGGCCCCTGCTGTTATCCTCAGCTCTGACACTAACCCTCCTGGCATTTCCCACCACCCACTGCTAGATCTTATGTGCCTGGTATCCCCCACAGCCCCGTGACTCAGGACAGGCGTGTCCTCCGTCCCAGAATGACAGAGTGACATATACGTGGACAGGATCAGCATATGCTGGCAGGCTGGGAAGGAAACCACAGGGGAGCCCAGGTCCTGACGTCTGGACAGCAGGCCGCCCATGCACTGTACACGGTTACTCAACTCTCTCGAATTCCTCCACTTTAGAGCCAGACTCCACGGCTCAGAGACATGAAACCCCCTGTTCAACGTCACACAGCTATGAAATGACAACGCCAGGCACTAGCCCAGGCCCATCCCAGCCCCAAGGGCAAACGCTCACACTAAGATCAACTGCCTCATTTACCTGCAATTTTTTTTTAAGCTTTTTTTAACACTTTTCAGAAGATATTTACTTTTAAGTACAACAGTGAAGCTAGCAAAGCATTCCAGGAGACTTTAGGAGCTTCAGTCTTGTCTCAATAGATGCCCCTGAAATGGCAGACCCCGAGTGCCGATTTCCAGAGTGAGTGAATGCACCTGAGCATGGCCCCTGAGGAGAAGCTGTTGGTGAAGACTTCTGTGAAGATCCAGGCCACCCCACACCATACTGATCAAAAAAAGACACTTTTCTGAGCTCACTGTTAGTTGCTCAGTCGTGTCCAGCTCTTTGCAACCCCATGGACTGTAGCCCCATGGACTGCAGCCCGTCAGGGACCTCTGTCCATGGGATTCTCCAAGCAGGAATACTAGAGAAGGTGGCTTTTCCCTTCTCCAGGGGATCTCAAACCTGGGTCTCAAACTGAATTCTGTAGCTGAGATAGGCCCTGGGGGTGGACGATTCATCTCATCAGATAAACTGAGGACACAGGCTGTGGTCCCTCGGTTCAAGAAAGCTTGAGACCATCTGCCCTTGACCATGATCCCACGGCCTCTGCCAAAACCACCCTGGACGACAGCAGTCAGTCTGCATCTGTTCCGAGGCCCAGAGGTTCCATTTTAATCTCATTTGGTTTACATTTCATAATATCCTGAAAACTGCTGGCACGCAACCAATTAGAAGATCACCAATTAGAAGGAAGCACACAACGAGCAGACCATCAACCAACCCGGAGACGGCAAGGTGTCCCTACCTTCCCAATACTGGTCCCCGGCAAATGCCACACTGAGAGCCCAACCCGGTCAAAACGGGACCAATTCGGGGGCAGCAAGGAAGAAGCCGATCTAACTGGCCATCACAACTGCCTGGAGATCATAAAGGTTCATGAAGAGAAACAGAGCCATTTCTACCAAACGTGATGCCAATGTCCGTGCAAAAGAGAGAAAACAAAAGAAAAAGCCAGATGGCTATAACTGGACGACTCCTCTCAGCTATTTGACACTGGTGTCTTAGGACTCCTCTCCGGTGTTCTTGCCTGGAGAATCCCAGGGACGGGGGAGCCTGGTGGGCTGCTGTCTATGGGGTCGCACAGAGTCGGACACGACTGAAGCGACTTAGCAGCAGCAGCAGCAGCAGCAAGCTTTCGTATACATCATCACTGAATATCTGCAAAACTTAACACTCTGCAAATACAATGTGGGGTTCTTTCTAATTCTTAAAACAGCTAACATCTAAACTGAAGTCTAGGACTTCCCTGATAATGCTGTGGATAAGAATTCGCCTGCCAAGGCAGGAGATGTGAGTTCGATCCCTAGTCCGGGAAGACTCCACGTGCTGAGGAGCTGCAACTACGCCCGTGAGCTGCAACTACTGAAGCCCCCGCCTCTAGAGCCCGTGCTCGGCCACAAGAGAAGGCCCCGCAATGAGAAGCCCACGCACTGCAAGAAGAGCAGCCCCAGCTCACTGCAACTGGAGAAAAACCCACACAAAGCAACCAGGACCCAGCAGAGCCAAAAACAGGTAAAATTTTTAAAAATAGATAAAACGGAGTACAGACAGTTTAATTATAAAATGGAATGCCCAACACCTTAAAGAAAAAAAAAAAATCTCAGAAAATTGAGTCCCTTCCCCTCCAACACAAAGCAGCTCCATGAACCTTCATTCTGTCCATATTCTTTAGAGATCTTGGTTCCCTCACTCCCACAAGTCCTGGGGTTATGGTAATAATGGTCAAGTGGCCAAGAAACATTTGATGACTGGCCTACACTCATCAGTATATAAAGCAGATGAGAGGTACAATGGAACCAGCAGTAAAATTAACAAGTACGTGTGAATCTATGATCTGGTTTCCTTAAAAAAAAGAAAGTTGGTGGTATACAAGTAAATTCATATAACATGGTCACTGGCTAGAGGACTGTTTTTCTAAATCTGGAGTGAGCAGCCAATACCAAATCTGGGGGACGAGGGGAATGCAAAGTCTTTCCAACCTGAACAGGAAAAAAAAAAAAAGATTTCTCTGCTTCTGGCCTACATCCAAGGGCTCTAACGAAACACTCAGGGAACATTTGGCTCACCACTGCCTCTTATCATTATCAGAGAGTTTCTCAGCTCATCCCTCCAGACCACCGACCCTCGAAAATCTGGAACAGTCTCCTAAAATAGCAAAGGGGGAGGATGGCGGGGAGAGGGGAGGGGTGGCAGGGGGAAAGGAAGGCAGGGTTTCCAAAATGCACATTTGCAGCAGAAATGTCAAGAGCATAATGTAACCCCTGTTGTCTATAACTCTCTGCTTCTGACACGATGAGAGAAGAATCTGATTTGGCACGAGGAATACGCACCCTGATCTGCAGGCGCTGGGGGGACACAAAAGTTTGATAGAGCATCGTGGCCAAAGCTTATATAGGAAGTACTTCACTTCCTATTCTAACAAACCCACAAAGCTGTGGATAAAGATACGAGGCCAGCAAAAAAAAAAAAAAAAAAAAAAGGCAAGGAAATGCCAGACATTAATCTCTGGTTTTCCCTGTAGTGACACAGGGTCTGGGAGCAGGAAGCCAGTGGTCTGGAGAGCAATCACGCTGGAGGAGAGACTCCGGTGGCATGAGCGTGGAGGCGCCAGGGGGTCGGCAGGCACGGCTCTAACGCCAGCACCCTGAGTGTCCGGGAGAGGTCCCGAGAAGCTGAGGCAAGCCACAAAGTGCCGAGGGATGGGGAAGGAGCCCACACTCGTGGGCCTGAATCCCACCCCCACCCAGCTTTGGGGGACACACTTAAGCACTCAGAGCCTCACCTGCCAGTCTCCAAAAGTCATCCACCCCACAGCCACCACCAGGAAAACGAGACTGGAAACGTGGAGCTGTTGAGGGACTGTCACCTAAGCTCTCATCTGGATCAACAGCAGGACTCAAAGACGGGTTAAAAACTGAGTTGGCCTGGTTAAGTCCTTTCAAAAGGACTGTGACCTCACAACACTGCCAGGATGAGGGTGGGAGCCTGGTTTGGGGGCCAGCTCCACGGAGCTGATGAAGCTCAAGACAGAGAGTGGGGGGAGCTCAGAACACACACCTAGACACACGCATGCCAGCCGCCTCCTGGGATCTCTCAGAACAAGACAGGCACTCAGGCCCACCCAAGCCCGCACCACGCAGCCACCAGCTGCCACCAGAACAAAGGCCTGATGGATCGGAAACCTGTGGAAAAGGACAGACACGCTCTTCCTCAAGGGGCTTCCAGGAACCTGGAGGCCAACGCCCTCTGCACCCGAGGTCTGCCTCCAAGGGCCGGCCGGTGCGCCCACTGCTGCACTTGCTGCGTTTTTGCTCCCAGCGACTCTACAGCCCCAGGACGCAGGCCAGGGTTTCAACCCTGCTCCATGAGGCCCCTTTTACAATCTAGGTACTTTCTTTGTTCCTCAAATGCAAAACGAAGGCTTGAATTACAGGCTGAACCTCCTCCTTAATCATCACATGGATGTCGGAATTCAACTGCCTTTAACATCGGCTCACGGCATAGAGATCAAACTTTAAGGCTCAGTCCCCTCAGAGACCATCACCAACGTCCCCCAAACCCTCAGGGACCCAGCACCCTGCCTTCAAAGCCTCTAGGACAAGAGAAAGGCTACCTTCCTTTGTTTGGGGCAGGGGTAGGGGGGGCTGTGCCAGGTTCATTGCTGTGCAGACTCTGCTCTAGTTGCGGCGAGCAGGGCTTCCTCTTTGCTGTCCTGCAGAAGCTCTCTGCTTGCAGAGCACAGGTTTTAGGGCACTCACGCTTCAGGAGTTGCAGCTCCCGGGCTCCAGAGCACAGACTCAGTAGTGATGGGGGCATGGGCTTAGCTCCTCCTCGGCACATGGGATCAGCCTGGATCGGGGCTCGAACCCGTGTCTCCTGCCTTGGGAGGTGGATTCTTCACCACGGAGCCACCAGGGGAGCCCCCCGCCTTCCTACTTTCTGGGCAGTCAGCTCAGCTGGTTAGTTCGGACGGTGATGGGGCCACTACCCAGACGGAGTTCTTCACAAAGGCCAGCGAGGCTGCCGCAGGAGAACAGTCTCTGCTTTGAAGATGCTGGGGTCACAGGACTCAGAAACCCTACCACCCGCTGCTGGCAACAGGAAGCACAGGGCCACATCAGTGTCACCTTCATGCCGCCTGAAAGAACCTTGGCTCCACTGGCTCCCCACCCCTACCATGCACTTCCACGGAATGACCCCCAACACTGTCACAACCTCCACCCACTCTCCAGGCGGCCCCTACTTCCCCACCGCCACTCCCTCTGAAAACGGCAGCTCCATCCTTTCAGCTCAGTCCCTATTCCCCCACCTCACCCCACCCCACCCCACCCCACCTCCAGTCCTAGGCAGAGTCCACCAGCTTCATCTTCAAAGTCCCCAAAATCAGACCACTCTGCACCATGACCCTGGTCCAATCTGTTATAACCACTTACCTGGTCCGGCAAAAATCCCCCTCAGGCCGTCCCTACCCGAGGTCACTCCTGGGCTCAAAATCCTCCCAGGATCCCACCTCCCTCAGAATAAAATCCAGAGTCATTCTTCTTTTTTTTAATATTTTTTATTGAAATAGAGTTGATTTACAACATTGTGCCCATTTCTGCCACACGGCAAAGGGATTCAGTTAAACACACCTACACACTCTCTTCCAGAGTCACTCTTGATGGCCTACAGGACGTGGCCCCAGCCAACCCTCTCCGGAAATTCCCGTCTCCCACCCTCTTTCTTGCTCTTGCTGCACGTCGGCCCCGCTGCCACTTTCCAGCCGTGTCAGCCAGCATCCCAGCTGGAACACTTGATAACGTGATCCCTCTGCCTAGCACACCCTTCCCTGGGTCAGATGCGCAGTTGACCCCCTCGCTTCCTAAAAAAAAGCAAAAGCTCCCCCTCTATAGACAGGCCTGCGGACCCAGCACCCTCCATACAACAGCCCCGCCCCATACGCCTCTCCCCAGGCTCGCTCACTCACCCAAGCAGCTAACTCACCCGGCCTCTGCCAAAGGATGGACGCTCAAAAGGGGGGAGAGTGAGCCACGCGGGTTTCTCACTTTGTTTGTGGTGAGTGACACTCCTCCGGCAGATGGCAGGCGGAGGGGTCTCAGAGGACGCGAAGGGGTGACTCAGCGGGGACACATTCTTGTCACTTCTAAGAAGCCACCCTTCAGCACGTCCATGCTCATGGTTTGGGGTTTCTGTTTACAGGCCAGGGTGCTGGGGAGCGGCTTTCAGTACCAAACAAGTGTTTTGAAGATGTCTAACTGGCTTTTGACTAGAGCGAGTCACCCAGATGGTGACAAACTAACGTTACAAGTCAACATCCGGTGGCCGGTCGGCTCCTGGACAAGCTCTCCACGTGCCCGCCGCGTGTCTATTCCTGCACACACGTACGTGGGAAGAACTGCACGCGACCCCATGGACTGTAGCCCGCCAGGCTCCTTTGTCCATGGGATTCTGCACACAGGAATGCTGGAGTGGGCTCCCATTCCCTTAAAGCACACAGGCTCTGATTTAAAAAGACCTCCCTGGCTGCTGGCTGGCAAAGGCCAAGCTTCACTGTCTCCATTTTCCTTCATCTTTCCCTGCTCCCTCTGTACCCCAAAACAAAACTCGAACTGCTAACTTTCACGACCTCAGATTTCTTACATCTCTGAGCCCCAAAGTGAAGAGTGACACCTGCAAAATTGTACCCACCCCCTAGCCCTGAAGGAGGAAGCCACCCTCCAGAGATTCATGGAAGGATCTTAAAGCAACAACATAAAAATCCCACCCAAGGTCTCTGGCCCATCTGAAGGGCAAGCTTCATGCTCGCAGAACCCAGAGGGGCTAGGATCTTCCCCTCCACCCACCCCAGCCGTGGAGGATGCACACAGGCTGGCCCCTCGCGCTGGTTACCACGAGGACAGAAATAGGCGTGACGCACCACTCCAGGCACCTCAAAACCCCGCCTGTGGCAGCTGCTTCTTAAGTCATGCGGCACCGTGAAACTGGTGAAGGGCTCTCACAACGCTTCCCACTGGCCTGCATTCTTGCACCCAATCCCCACCTACAGCAGACGCCCTGGAATCTAAGACCCACCCCTCCTCCAGGGAGACGGGGCTGAGCCCCTCCACAGCACTGACACCCATGCAGAAGTCCTCGGGGCTTCAGGACCTTCTACCAAAAAATGAAATCAGGAGGCTCTCCCCCGCCCCCTGGGGTGGTAGGCCACCGCAGGAAGGAGGACAATGCCAAGAAAAAGGCAGGAAAGGGCCTGGGGCCACCCGACATATGGCACCTGGCACCCGCCCCAACCCCACACCTCCTATCAGCAAGCTCCTCCTTGTGTAAGCAAACTTAGCTGGGCTTTCTGCTACTCGGGAGCTGGAAGAATCTTGAAGGATGGAGCCTCAGAACCGCAGAAGCCTGGATGCAAACTAGACCCTGAGAATCACACAGCCCCGTGGTTTTAAAACTTTAAATGATGGAAACACTTCTTACTCAAAAGAACTTTCCCATGGAGTGCCAATGTATAGGATGGATGAAGAAGAAATGCCCTCGTGTTGAGGCAAAAAGCCCCTGGACACTGAGAGAACCAGGGGGGTGCAGGGGAACCAGCTAAAAATATCACTGATCTGACGCACAGAGCCCTAACTTGCAGAAAGAAAGCAATCACCGCCACCACCGTTTATGACCACTAAGGATGGCTGGGCACCTAGACACACTCTGGTTCTCACACTACCCTAAAAACGTGATTAGCACCCTGATTTGACACTGAAGAAAATCAAAACCTCAGCAGGTCAGTTAACTGGCCCACGAGGCTTTCCAACTAGTAAAGAGGAGAAAGAGTTCCCCATTGAAAAGCAGGACAGTGACCTCCAAAACTCCACTCCCAGCCTTCCTGAGAAGGAAACTGAGACGCAGAGGAAAGAGGTGACTGGCCACCGCCAACTCAGAAATCCAGCTCTGCGGACTCCAGCTACAGGCAGAACACACTGTCCTCTGCCAGCGGCCATCAATGAGGGCCCAGCAGCTGTCTCCAAGCAGGAACAGGGCTGGGAGTGATGTTGAGGAGGACGGAAAAGCACCTAAGACCAGCCACAGGGACACACCAGCCAGAGGAACGCCCTGCCCATCCCCCGGCCTCCCCCCAGCAACTTGCAGCCAAGCTTCAACAACTGCTCCCAGCTCCATCCTGCACAGCTGCGCAAAAAGAGGCCACAAACGTCCCAGCGGAGGCTCAACGCAAAGAGCACAATCAAGAGGCACCAGCCGTCGCAAGGGCACCCACACCATGAAAATGAGATGGCAAATGCCCACAGACACTGGGCCCAACGAAAGAGCAATTCACAGAGCAAGCCGAGGAGAGCTTTACGTCTTCCAAGGGATGAGGGAAATCGTGGCAACCATGAAGAGGCAGCTGTGAGTATGCATCAACTCCAGACCCTGCTGGAATGTTTCTAAGAAACAGAAAAAAGTTGAAGAGCTCACAAACAACAGGAGAACTGCTAGGCTGGGAAAGAGGACAGAAGCCATTCTTCTGGAACCCTGCCCACAGTGGTAGTCAGATACAAAGTATAAACGACAGACCAAGCAGGTCAAGTATATGTTACGATAAAGAAAGGCTGAACAGCACAATAAGGAAACTTTGACACAAAGAGAGAACCTTTTTTTCCCAAACACACAGAACACCCAACTCAAGGAGGTTTTAGGCCACAATTTCACACTTTTACTGCCCACATGAGGGGAAAATTCCATTTACCTAGAGAACAAAAGATTTTTAAAAACTGGTGGATCCAAGAAATTCAAATAGTTAGCATTTTGGGGTATAAGAAGAAAATATTTAGAACTGAAGGATGAAAAATCTATGTATCAAAACCCATAAGTAGCATAATACTCAGGAAAAAGAAACACACAGCTTTAAATTCATAGTTTAGTCATGCAAGCTGATTTAAAAGATCTAAGCTTTCAATTTAAATTAGGGGAAAAAAGAAGATAAACAACAAAATCCTAGTGTATAGCATAGGAAACTATAGTCAATATCCTGTGATAAACCAAATGGAAAAGACGACAAAAAAGAACATGCAGGCGTAACTGAATCACTTTGTTGTGAAGCAGAAATTAACATAATATTGTAAGTCAACTCTACTGCACTGAAAGAAATTTGTTTAAGAAAAAAAAATTTTTTTTTAAATCAGAAAAAATTTTTAAGGAAATTTTTTAAACAGAGGGCATAAATAAAATAAAAATTAATGGTGACAAAGATGGTAAAATAAATACTAGTTCTTTTGAAAAGGCTAAAAAGACTAGAAAAATCTTTAGTAAACCTAATTGAGGGGAAAAATACATAAATAAACATCAGGAATTTTTTACATTTACCTACAGATTCAAAAGGCATTTCCAAAAGCATAAGAGTAAATGCTACATATTTATATGTGAATACATAATTTAAATGACAATTTCCTAGAAAAATACAGATTATCAAAACTTGCTCAAGAAAAAGTACAGAATCTGAGTAAACAGACAAAACTGAAACTCCTCTTCCACTACATTCTATCTCCACAAAGGCACAAGGCCCAGACAGTTTTACTACTGAGTTCTACCAAAATTTAAGGAACAGAAATTGTCCATCCTATACAAAAACTATTCCGTATCATACAATATACTAAAAACTAACTGGCTCTTCCCACAAAGCAAAACATTCTTGATACTGAACCCATCCAAGAATAATACAGCAAGAAAGCTGCAGCCTGAACTCACTTAAAAATTCAGTTGCAAGCTTCCTATATAAAACATCAGAAAATGGGGGGGCGGGGGGGGCGGTGCTCAGTCATGTCGGACTCCTTGTTGCCCCACAGACTGTAGCCCATCAGGTTCCACTGTCCATGGAATTTTCCAGGCAAGAATACCAAAGTGGGTTGCCATTTCCTTCTCCAGGGGAGCTTCCCAACCCAGGGATTGAACCTGCATCTCCTGCATTGGCAGACAAATTCTTTACCACTGAGCTACCTGGGAAGACAGGGTGCTCTTAACACCCCACAATGCAAAGGACAGACCCCACAACAAATATTTATTCAGGCCAAATGTCAAATGTCCTAAGGCTAAGAAACCTTGGTACAAAGATTTCATAGGCTACAAAAAGCCTGATTTAAAAGAAAAAAAAAAAAAGGATAAATTGAAGTTCATCAAAATTAAGAAATACTTAGTTTTCAAAGGACATATTAAGGGGAAGAAAAAAAAAGCAATCCAAAGACTGGGGGGGAAATACACACTATACAGACCTGAGGAAGGACCTGACTCCAAAAACGTAAAGAACTCTTGAAACACAAGTGTGTTCAGGGAAGAGGGGCAAGAGATTTTCTTGAGAATCACAACAAAAGATATTCAAGTGGTCAATAAGCACATGAAAGACGTTCAACCTCATGAGGCATCCAAATAAATACAAGAAAAGATGTTCAACGTCATGAGTCAGCAGGGATATGAAAATTAAAACCATACTGAGATACCACTACAAACCCACCAGGATGGCTAAAATTAAAAAGACTGATAAGACCAAGTGCTGACAAGGATGTAGAAACACCGGAACTCTGACACCGATGATGGAGAGGCAACGTGGACAACCACTTCAGAAGTCAGTTTGCAGCTCCATAAATCAACCCTCACTCCCCAGCCACTGAACAATCTCACTCCTAGGTATCTATCCAAAAATAGAACATGTGTCCACACAAAATCCTGTACATGAATATTTACTACAGCTTTATTTGTAACAGCCCAAAAAACTAGTAACATCTAGATTAGTCTTGGGTCAAAAAAAAAAAAAAATCAAAACTTAGATTACACATTACTTAAAATTAACAAAAGAAATTCAAACGTTTAATAAAATAAAATTAGCAAAAGGGGAGCAGTGGTGGCCACCAGTTCTCTGGATCCAGAGCTTCCAGATGGTGGTGTCTCCACTCTGACCCCTCCCAGTTTTCCCCTCTACTTAAGAAATGTCGATGGATCACTTGGAGAATAAATGAGTCCTTTGTCACCTTGCCAGGACTAAAGGTGAGGAGACACCATTAACAAGAATTCAGGCCTCTGTCCCTCACTGGTCATGATTCAGCTATGCGGAAAATAAAAAGGACTCACAGGTATATCCGATCTCAGCTACCTCCACCTCCATGACCAGTGGGGTCACTGCCGAGAGGGCTCCTGGCTGGGACAATTAAAAAAAGGCGGGGGGGAAGCAGAAAAAGAACAGTATCTGCAAAATAATGAGTTACTTTCTTCCATCAGCCCCAGTTCTGCGACTGTCGTGAATTCTCTCTTCCCAGCACAGCACAGTTACACATGCCAAGATCAAAATAAAGATGAGACATCTAAATGATTTCACTCAACCCCATCTTTTAAAACTCCCTCTGTGAAACATTGATAAAAGATATGAAGCCCAATCAGGAGTTCATTCCCTGGGACTATTGTCAGGATGATGGTCTAAGAATTAAAGCATGTGTCTACCCACAGTTAATAATCTTGGGCTACACACACACTTATTGTTGCAAGAAACATATACACACAAGTGGATGTGATCCAGGTTCAACATGTGGCCCAAATTAGGCATATAAGCACTGTTCCTTCGGAAAAATCGCAGGGAAAAAAAATGTCTCCTTAGAGACATCAACTAAACCAACCTCAGCTCCCAGCTGGCTTCATTACTCTCTTGTCCTCAATAAAAAAAAAAAAAAAAAAAAAAAGTTGCAGCGTTTATACAGAAACAATTGGGGGAAAGCTTGTTCTAAATACACTTTAAGGTACTTAACTACTTAAAACAGCCCAAAGCATTATTTTATAACTCGTATAAACTGTTAAGCCTTTACTCATTAAGAATGTTGTTAACACCAAAATAAAGGGTAGAAAGTCACCCATTACCACGCACGTGTAGAACGGCCTTTTACAAAGTATATCTCGTACGGAAGAGGGTGAAGCTGTAGACAAGCGGAGGGCCTTCTGGTCTCTTCGGGTGACTCTTCACGGCCTCTGGCCTCTGCCCCCTGACCTCCTGTCCCCACAGACCCTGCCCCCCGACCTCTGCACATCCCATACAGCTCAGCACTCCACGCCCCAGTCCTGCCGTGCCTGCCAGACCCAGTGGCAGCCACGGTGGCCTCTGGATTCCAGTGCTTTCTCTCCACCACACACCACCTCCCAAGAAACAGCCGAGGGATTAAAAACCTCCGACTTCTTCCACAGCGCAGGACTCGCCGAGTGCATCCATCCTCATGAAGCTTCTAGAATGCACAACTGAGGCTCTCCGAAGGACACACGCTCAAAGTGCTGGGAGAGCAGATACACTCTGGGCGGCTGGCCGTCGTCATCCCTGCTTTGCAGCGCCCGGCTAAAGATGCTAAAGCCGCTGCAGGCACAGTCTCTCCTCGGCTGCCTTCATCCCTTCTGCTAACGAGCCACTTGGGGACGACCCCTGCCCACCACACTCACCCCAGGAGGGGTCTGAGCCACACGGGTGCCCTGCAGGCCTCCCTGAAGTGGGCCCCAACTTCCCTCCTCTTGGTTCTAAGGGGCCATAGGCAAAAGGTACCCTCCCGGGGTCTAGAGAGCTGGACTTGGGAGGAGAGGCCGCTGCCCCACAATCAACCCCCCTTTCCAGTGACCGTGAGACCTGCCTGCCAGGGTTCCTGCGGCCGCCAGAAGGTGTCCAGGCACCCCAAACCTGCGAGAGGGGAGCTAGGGACTACACCGGGCACCAAACCACCAGGAACCGGGAGAGTCTTCCATGGAATAACATGTTCCTCGTTACCAGCAACCAATTTGCGGACATTTGGAATGTGACCCTGTGTCCGTGGGGACCACTGCCACCGAAAAGCGGCGCAAACTTCTGCAAGAGCAGAAGTCTGCTCTTCACACTCACGGCAAGGCCTGGGCAGCTATTTACGGATGGACGCCCAGGGCTGGAAGAAAAGGCTGCCAAGAACAGCCTGCTTCAGGGCTACTCGGTAGAATTTTTCAAAGTGGACTTAAAGACATGATCAGCCCACATTCCCATTCAAATATGTGCTACAGTGAAGGAACTTTTAGGCAGTCTGATTTCACTCAAGAAAAGATTTTTTTTTTAACCCCTTTCCCTAAAGGGGGAAAAAAAATGTTTTCAGTATTTAAGCCAAGGTATGCATTTGAAACAGGAAAAAAAAAAAAACAAATTTCAAATTTCAGGGAGTGGGTCTGAAGTAGAGACTGTTAAATGCGGCTCTAGACAAGTCTGAATGTGAAACCACAGAGCAGTAACCGGAAAGAAATGTGCCGAAGCCCACCCAGCTGCAACCTGGCTGGGGCTGCAGTCCTCAGAAGCCTGGCAGAAAGGACCTGTCCTAAGACCTCAGAAGGTACATGCTAAAAACATGCAAGTCCCCTCAGGACACTGTCAAGCACTTGCTAAGTCAGGCCCACGTGTGACCATGAGGAGACGCATTTCAAGATACAACGGCCATTTTCTACTGGACCAAGAGGCCAAGTTCCATTTGGAGATGAGTTTGTGAACCATGGTCCAGGTGCTAGGATGACTACCCTAAAGCAAAAGCAAGAATCCCCTGCAGCAGCTCCAGAGTAGGGGTCTGCCCTTGAGGCCAACTTTATTAAGAAATCAATTCCAATCTGCCAGCAACCAAGACTTTAACACTGCTAGGCCAAGCTGAGCTAATTTCTCATGGATGCCTATGGTTACAGCAGCCATTACCCCAAAAAGTCCTCCTTTAAAGATCAGTCACAGCCTGACCTTGGGTCAGTGACTGTGGCTTTTCACTGTAACAGGGGGCTTCTATGAGTAACTTATGTATCTTAGGGCAGTTAACTGGCCTATAAACTAATGTGCAGTTAACTCTCCCTGGGCCCCCAATACCTTTCCAAAAAAGGACAAAGAATATGGGCCTTTCCGCTTCCACTGTGCGTTCAGCCTCACTCTCCTCAGAGTAATCATTTCTGCAACTTCTCAATTCAGGGGTAATAAGACCATCTGCAACGCAAAGGAAGACTAAGAACCCCATACACCTCACCGTAAGCTCAAAATTCAGCTCCAAGTGGGCTACACTTCGCTTCATTCTGAGAGGTAAATTGCTAGCGCCAGGGATAATTGCTGACTTCTTTGTCCACGACTCTTTCAGAACTTCACCCCTTTTTCACCAAGGTTTAAAAAATTAAATAAAAGCTGTATTTTCCATCATCCTAAACAGTCCAGAGAAGGTTAGTTAGAAAAATACATGGAATTGGCAGTTCCCCAACCCCGGGACTCCCAGCCACGGCAGGACACTTAACAGTCCTCACTGGGACCAACGATTATACAGTCATGGTTCCCAAAGCAAAAGACTCCACTAGAATAATCCACCCGGAGACAATGACATCATGCGAACAACGAGACAGGAAGTTCAGCTCGCAGAAGTGAAGGGTGAAGTCTCGAAAGCCAATATTGAATGACCACTCTCCATTCCCCCGATTTAAAAAAAAAAAAAAGTCAACTTCTGCAGAAAAAGCTACTTTACAAATGGAAAACCCACATGGAGGAAATCAATCAGCAAATGAAACCAAACCCCTCCCCCCCCAACCCCACGGCCGGTCCTACGGGTGAGTCTGTCCACCTTAAGGGGCGCATCTGAAGCCCCGCTGGTGGAACTTTGGGGGAAAGGCGGAGTGGGAACAAAGCGAAGCCGGGGATTCCTGCGTCCTCCCAACTTTTTCGCAGGCGCACCGCTGGGCGTGAGGGCGCCCGCAGGGTGTCACCCGGCCGCTCGCACGCACTCAAAGCCGCCCCGGACTTGGTGACAGCCACAAGTGGCCGGACGGCGGACCCCGGGCCAGCGCGGGCCAAGCGCCCCCCACCCCCTGCCCGTGGACACCGATGACCCCCGGGTCTCTTATCCTTCGCCGGCACGGCGGCAACTTTCCGTCGGGGACGGGCAGACCCAAGGAGAAGACTCGGGGACCCCGGCCCCTCCCCCGCGGGCGCTCCCTGAACCCCCATCCCGCCCGCCGCGCGCTGGGGCACCGCGACCGAAGCCCGTGCCCCGGCAAGCCACCCACCTGCACAGCTCTGGGAACTCGGCGCCCTGGGTGCCCGCAGCCCCGGGAAGCCAGCCCGGCGGCAGCAGCAGCAGCAGCAGCAGCAGCTGCAGCTGCAGTAGGAGCGGGCACCGCAGCGGGCGCCCGGCGGGCGCGGGCCCCAGGTGCGAGCTCCGGCCGGCGGCCGCCTCCATCGCGCCGGGCCCGGGCTGCGCGTCCGGAGCCGGGCGAGCGGCGCGCGGCGGCCGGGGGCGGCGGCCGGGACACGGGTGTGCAGCCAGGGCGGCAGGCGGAGACGGACAGGAGCGCGAGGAGCTAGCGACGAGCCGGGGGAGCTCGAGGGGCGCGCGGCTCTTCTGGGCTCGGCGGCGGCCCGGGGGGCTGTCACGTGACCGCCGGTCGGCCCCGCCCCCGCCCCCGCCCCGCCCCGCTCACGTGACAGCCTTGTTCAGGTGATCCCCGCCCGCCCGGCTCCGCCCAGGCCCGGTCACGTGAGCGCGTCCCCGCGCGCGGCCGGAAGCCGCGCGGCGCGCGCGCGCGCGCAGGTGCGGGAACCCCAGGCCTGCAGTGCCCGCCGCTACCTCGCGGGACCCCCCGCCTCCGTGTCTCCCCCGGGGGCGCTCTCGGGGGATGGAGGTGCTGCCCAACCTGGACTCCCAGGTTCCCACCCTCGACCGACAGGGAGGGGAAAATGAGGTTTAGAACCTAAGTGATGTAAAGGCTGCCGCGCAGCCCTGTTACCATACATTCGATCCCTTAATGAATGGGAACCCACTTTTCTTGCCCTACGGGGGGCCGATCGCTGAGCCCTGCACCGCGTGTTCCCACCGTTACAACCCAGCAGAGCCTCTCACAAACCTGTGGCAATGTGATTTCCCAAGCGTGGGCTTCCTACAATAAGGAAGGCAGGCCAGATATAGGAACTTGAAACATAAAGGAGGTAAAAGGGTGGCTGACGAGCGAGTGCCGCTCAGCAAAGCTTTTTAATGGCTCTGTTCATGTATTGTGTTAAGCTCATGACTGTGTGAATGGCTGAGCTAGGCACAGTGAGAATAAAAAGGTGAATCTGAAAAGACATGAACTTAAGAAGTTTACCTGACACAGAATAATCTGATTATTGTATAGAATAACCACGATGGTAACGGTTCTTTTTTTTTTAATATTTATTAATTTTGCTGGGCCACGTCTTTATTGCCTCATGGAGGAGCTAGTTACCTTATCTGGGCTGGAACCCAGATACCCTGCATTGGATGTATGCAGTCTTAGACGCTGGACCACCGGGGAAGTCCCCTGTTAATTTTTTTTTAATGCTTACTCCACATAAGACACTGTACTATCAACTAACATGCATGAATCCAGGAACCATATTCTAAATGAGGAACAGAGGCACAGAGATGTTAAGTAACTTAGGCAAAGCCACTTTGATGCAACAAAGGAGAAATTCAAACACATACAGTAATAGCTAACGTTTATTGAGCAAGTTAATTATGTGCCAAGTGTAGTTTCGCTGTTTTGATTTAGCTCATTTAATATTAACACAATCCTATAAGACAGATACCTTCATAGCACCCATTTTATAGATAAGGAAGCTGAGGCACAGACAGATTAAAAAGCTTGCAGGTCATATGGCTACCAAGTGGAGAAGCCAGAGTTTAAGCACAGGCTAGACAGTCCCAGAGCCTGCAGCTTAGCCATGGTGGTATATTGCCAAAGAGGAATATGGCCCAAGAAAGGAAAGTTGTGGTCCTAAGAGGGTGCTCAGATGTCCCACTGAGGGCATCCTAAAAGGGTTCATATTTTGCACAACAACAATGTTATAATTGCTACCGCCAAAGATCTTCAGTGGAAACTGAAACCATCAGGTGAAAAATAATTGCAAGCTAGAAAATTCACTTTGTCTAAAAGAATGTTTTTCTACTAAAGAAAAATATATCTTTGCAATGGAAAGATCTAGTGGAACCATCTTGATCAAGTGATTAAAATTCGTGGCACCAATATTTGGAAAAAAATAATATTTTCTGCTTTCTAAAATGACACAATTTCTTCCTAAATTGAAGAAAGTGGGGAAAACCACTAGACCATTCAGGTATGACCTAAATCAAATCACTTAGGATTATACAGTGGAAGTGACAAATAGATTCAAGGGATTAGATCTGATAGAGTACCTGAAGAACTATGGACTGAGATTTGTGACATTGTACAGGAGACAGGGATCAAGACCATCCCCAAGAAAAAGAAATGCAAAAAGGCAAAATGGTTGTCTGAGGAGACCTTACAAATAGCTGTGAAAAGAAGAGAAGCAAAAGGCAAAGGAGAAAAGAAAAGATATACTTATTTGAATGCAGAGTTCCAAAGAATACCAAGGAGAGATAAGAAAGCCTTCCTCAGTGATCAATGCAAAGAAATAGAGGAAAACAATAGAATGGGAAACACTAGAGATCTCTTCAAGAAAATTAGAGATACCAAGGGAACATTTCATGCAAAGTTGAGCACAATAAAGGACAGAAATGATATGGACCTAACAGAAGCAAAAGATATTTAGAAGAGGTGGCAAGAATACACAGAAGAAGTATACAAAAAAGATCTTCATGACACAGATAATCATGATGGTGTGATCACTCACCTAGAGCCAGACATCCTGGAATACAAAGTCAAGTGGGCCTTAGGAAGCATCACTAAGAACAAAGCTAGTGGATGTGATGGAATCCAGGTGAGCTATTTCAAGTTCTAAAAGATGATGCTGTGAAAGTATTGCACTCAAAATGCCAGCAAATTTGAAAAACTCAGCAGTGGCCACAGGACTGGAAAAGATCAGTTTTCACTCCAATCCCAAAAAAAAAGCAATGCCAAAAAATGCTGAAACTACTGCACAATTGCACTCATCTCACATGCTAGTAAAGTAATGCTCAAAATTCTCCAACCCAGGCTTCAACAGTACATGAACCGTGAACATCCAGATGTTCAAGCTGGATTTAGAAAAGCCAGAGGAACTAGAGATCAAATTGTCAACATCTGTTGTATCATTGAAAAAGCAAGAGAGTTCCAGAAAAACATTTATGTCTGCTTTATTGACTATGCCAAAGCCTTTGACTGTGTTGATCACAACAAACTGTGGGTGGAAAATTCTTAAAGAGATGAGACTACCAGACCACCTGACCTGCCTCTTGAGAAATCTGTATACAAGTCAGGAAGCAACAGTTAAAACTGCACATGGAACAACAGACTGGTTCCATATTGGGAAAGGAGTACATAAGGCTGTATATTGTCACCCTGCTTATTTAACTTCTATGCAGAATACCTCATGAGAAACACTGGGCTGGATGAAGCACAAGCTGGAATCAAGATTGCCAGGAGAAATATCAATAACCTCAGATATGCAGATAACACCACCCGTATGGCAGAAATCAAAGAACTAAAGAGCCTCTTGATGAAAGTGAAAGAAGAGAGTGAAAAAGTTGGCTTAACACTCAACATTCAGAAAACTAAGATCATGGCATCTGGTCCCATCGCTTCATGGCAAATAGAGGAGGAAACAGTGGAAACAGCAAGAGACTTTATTTGGGGGGGGGGCTCCAAAATCACTGTACATGGTGACTGCAGCCATGAAATTAAAAGATGCTTACTCCTTGGAAGAAAAGTTATGACCAACCTAGACAGCATATTAAAAAGTAGAGATATTACTATGCCAACAAAGGTCTGTCTGGTCAAAGCTATGGTTTTTCCAGTAGTCATGTGTGCATGTGAGAGCTGTACTATAAAGAAAGTTGAGCACCAAAGAATTGATGCTTTTGAACTGTGGTGTTGGAGAAGACTCTTAAGAGTCCCTTGGACTGAAAGGAGATCCAATCAGTCAATCCTAAAGGAAATCAGTCCTGAATATTCATTGGAAGGACTGATGCTGAAGCTGAAGTTCCAATACTTTGGCCACCTGATGTGAAGGAACTGACTCACTGGAAAAGACCCTGATGCTGGGAAAGATTGAAGGCAGGAGGCGAAGGGGACGATAGAGGATGAGATGGTTGGATGGCATCAGCGACTCAATGGACATGAGTTTGAGTAGACTCTGGTAGTTGGTGATGAACTGGGAGGCCTGGAGTGCTGCAGTCCATGGGGTCGCAAAGAGTCAGACACGACAGCAACTGAACTGAACTGAAAATGATGCAGACCATTCAACATCACAGTAATCCAAGTTTATACTCCAACCACTAATGCCAAAGAAGCTGTAGTTGAACAGTTTTATGAAGACCTACAAACTAGAACTAACACCAAAAAAAAGATGTCCTTTTCATCATAGGGGATTAGAATGCAAAAGTTGGAAGTCAAGAGGTACCTGAAGTAACAGGCAAGTTTGGCTTTGGAGTACAAAATGCAGCAGAGCCAACTCATTGGAAAAGACCCTGATGCTGGGAAAGATTGAGGGCAGGAGGAGAAGAGGGCCACAGAGGATGAGATGGTTGGATGGCATCATCGACTCAATGAACCTGACTTTGAGCAAACTACAGGAGATAGTGGAGGTCAGGGAAGCCTGACGTGCTGCAATTCATGAGGTTGCAGAGTCAGACACAACTTAGCAACTGAACAACAACAACAAAATGATGCAATGAAAAATATTACTGATGGATAATATTTAAAAGATAATATCATGGTGGCTCAGATGCAGATGTAAAATGAACATGTTTCAAAGTTAATACTGAACTCTTTAATGTGAGAACCAGTAACCTGTTCTAACGGATTCAAAAGAGAATCCAAAGACAACCCACCACGTACACATACAGTCAGGAATGCTGAAGTTATGTTGCCTAGTGGATGGAAGATTAGTCAAGACCCATAGGTCAAATGGATGTCAAAGGAACAATATTTGCAGTTCTAAAGATAAGAACCCTAGACATTACCTTCAGTATTCCACAGTTTAGAGAGCTGTAAAAGAGCTCAAAGATAAAGAAAGCTGTAAAACCCTGTAGAATCAGATAACCCACAAAGTTGCATGAGACAGCATGTAGCTTTCCACTCAAGTTACCCAATAATTTTTTAGTCCATTTCAAAGTCTTTCACAATTTCCCCCTATAGTGTACAATATCACTTATGTGGTATTCTTGCCAAGATGTTTAACCTAAATCAAAAATAAAAAGATCAAATCCAGACTGTGAAACTTTCTACAGAAAAACTGAACAGGACAATTCAAAAATGCCAGTGCTCTGAAAGACCTCCTCTGCTTCCCCCTCCCCCTCCACAAAGGCAAGAGTAAACAGCAGACTGAGATACCAGGCAGCTGCTTTGTACATAAAGTTTTACTGGAATGTAGCAGCATGCAGTTATGTATTGTCGACGGCTACTTTTGCCTACAGTGGCAGAACTGAGTGGTTGCCATAGAGCCTGAAGTATTCTACCATCTATCCCCTACAGCCAAAGTTTGCCAACCCTGGATGTAGATCAGCAGTTCTCCAAATTGTATGTTTGGACCAGCAACTTTGGCATCACTTGGCAGCTTGTTAGAAATGCCAATTCATGGGCCTCCCTCTGACCCACTGAGTCAAAATCTTTGGAGATGGGCTCCAGAAAATTTGATCACTCACTTTCCAGGAGATTCTCATACACGTGATGGTCTGATAACTACTGTTGCAGAAGGGTGAGCAAGAGAATATTCCTGTCCCCAGTGTCCGGTGCGTTCCTGGGTTGGGCCGACAAGTGAAGGTCCTTGGCTCTGTGCAGGAAGGAGCTCAAGAGGAGGTTGTAGTAAGGGGTGCAGGCGTGCCTGCTAAGTCACTGCAGTCCTGTCTGACTGTTTGCGACCCCATGGACTGTAGCCCACCAGGCACTTCTGTCCATGGGGATTCTCCAGGCAAGAATATTGGAGTGGGTTGCCATGTCCTCCTCCAGGGGATCTTCCCGACCCAGGGATCGAACCTGCAACTCTTATGTCTCCTGCGTTAGCAGGCAGGTTCTTTACCACTAGCACCACCTAGGAAGCCCGTAGTAAGGTGAAATCTAGTTTATTTAGAGAGAGACAGATTCTATAGACAGAATGCAGTCCATCTCAGTAGGCAAGAGAGGCCTGAGATGTGGAAGTAGTTAGTTTTTATGGGCTGGAGAATTTCATAGGCTAATGAGTGGGAGGATTATTCCAATTATTTGGTGGAAGGGGTGGGGATTTCCAGGAATTAGGCCACTTCCTACGTTTTTGGCCTATTATGTTCAAGCATCCAAAACTGAGGTGGCACCTGTGGGTGTGTCCTTTAACTAATGTATTACAGTGAGCGCATAATGAGGCCCAAGGTCTACTAGAAGGCAGATCTTCGGCCATCTTGGACAGAATTGATTCTAACCAGTTTTTGTTGTATCCTCAAGGGCTGTGTCACTCTTTTAATGGTTGTGCCCTGCCCTTCCCACTTGTCTCACCACCACCCTGAATTTAAGGAGCATGAAAAGGCAGATGACACCACCTTATGACAGAAAGCAAAGAGGAACTAAAGGGCCTCTTGATGAGAAGAGTGAAAAAGCTGGCTTAACACTCAACATTCAGAAAACTAAGATCATGGCATCCAGTCCCATCACTTCATGGCAAATAGATGGGGAAACAATGGAAACAGTGAGAGACTTTATTTTCCTGGGCTCCAAAATCACTGCACATGGTGACTGCACCCATGAAATTAAAAGATGCTTGCTCCTTGGAAGGAAAATTATGACCAACCTAGACAGCATGTTAAAAAGCAGAGACATTACTTTGCCAACAAAGGTCCATCTAGTCAAGGCTATGGTTTTTCCAGTGGTCATGTATCGATGTGAGAGCTAGACTATAAAGAATGCTGAGCACCGAAGAATTGATGCTTTTGAACTGTGGTGCTGGAGACTCTTGAGAGTCCCTTGGACTGAAAGGAGGTCCAATCAGTCAATCCTAAAGAAAATCAGTCCTGAATAGTCATTGGAAGCGCTGATGCTGAAGCTGAAACTGCAATATTTTGGCCACCTGATGTGAAGAACTGATTCACTGGAAAAGATCCTGATGTTGGCAAAGATTAAAGGCAGGAGGAGATGGGCATGACAGAGGATGAGATGGTTGAATGGTATCACCGACTCAATGGACATGAGTTTGAGCAAGCTCCGGGAGCTGGTGATGGACAGGGAGGCCTGGCATGCTGCAGTCCATGGGGTCACAAAGAGTTGGACACGACTGAGAGACTGAACTGAACTGAACTGAAAAGACAAGACAACAAAATGTGACACATGACCCTTAACTAGCGCCCAAATACCAAAAATGGAAGGTGTAAGGGACAGTTGGGGATAACTGGGAAAACTTGAACATAAGTTGTATATTAGAAACTCTAAAGTCAAATGGTAGAGGGCATAACTCTCCTGCACAAGATTTCATTTAAATTTTGCAGCAAACCTTTGAAAAAGCAGGACTTAAAAATATTAGCTCAAGACCTTGTGCTATGGGTCGTATTATGTCCCTAAAAAATATGTGGGGCTTCCCTGGTGTGACTCAGTGGTAAAGACTCCATATGCCAGTGCAAAAGATACAAGAGACTCAGGTTCGATCCCTGGGTCAGGAAGGAGGGGGAAATGACAACCCACTGCAGTATTCTTGCCTGGAGAAGTCCGTGGACAGAGGAGCCTGATGGGCTGGAGTTCATGGGGTCACAAAGAGTCGGACACGACTTAGCAACTAAGCCACTAAACCACCACCACGAAAAAGATATATTGATGTCCTAATCCCTTTGACTTTGGAATGTGACCTTACTTGGAAATACAGTTGTTGCAGAGCAATTTGTTTTCATTAGATCCTACCACAGGAGGGTGCGCTCAGTCCAGTGTGACCGGTGCCATCGTAAGAAATGGGGCAGAGACACTGAGGCACACAGGGAGAAGATGACCTGGTGAGGAAGGAGAAGAGATGGGTCCACAGGCCAGGGATGCTTACACGAAAACCGCATGGCAACACGGAGACACGGCTCGGGCCAGAGGTTGTGCTAAACGCCAGCCTTCTCGAGTGTGATCCTCAAACAGAGCAGGATTCGGTGATGCTTCCCCCGCCCCACGTCCTCTGCCTGCCTTGTCTGTGAAAAACTTTAGTCAAGGAAGAAGTTTGATCAGAGAAATGAGAACATGCGAGAACAAAGGAAAATGGTCAAAGGAGACCAAATAATAATAATGTAGTCATTAAGCAGAGTCAAGGACCTTGAGTTCTTTCTCAAGGGCTATAGATAATGTTCTGAACCATATCCTGTGAGCTGCCTTACAGCTGCTGAAACACCAGGAGGGAGAAATTAACTACGTGATGACCACTCTTCCCACGACAGAAGATGCCGCAATTCTAAGAACTGGCCACAAATACATGGGAACAAAGGGACTCTGGAGCTGAAGATTAACTGTACCTAAGCTCTTCCCTGGTGGCTCAGACGATAAAGCATCTGCCGGCAATGCGGGAGACCCGGGTTCAATTCCTGGGTCGGGAAGATCCCCTGGAGAAGGAAACGGCAATCCACTCCAGCACTCTTGCCTGGAAAATCCCATGGACAGAGGAACCTGATAGGCTACAGTCCATGGGGTTGCAGAGTCGGACACGACTGAGCGACTTCACTTTCACTTTCAAAACAACCAAGGTGATGCTGGTCAGACCACCGATGACCAGCCTGAAGCTGCATGTAGCACTGACAGAGCTGTGTGTGGCCCCCGCCCGTCCCCCCAGCTCTGTCCATCAAAGCTCTCACTCTCTGCCTGTCAGGGGTGGGGAGTCAGCCTTTGGACAAATGTCCACCGCCCTTCATCCCTTGCAAGTTGCCAGCATCTGAAATAAAGCACACTTTCCCTTTCCACCAACTTGGCCTGTTTATTGGCTTTTGAGCATTTTGAGCGGCGAGCAGTGGACCCACCACACACCTTTTGGTAACGTGATCCTTCCTTCAAGTAGTTAATGGTTTTAGTAGGGGAGACAGTGAATTTTAACGTAAGTTTTAAAAAATTGTGTTGACGTCAGCTCCTACAGGATCTTAAGTGGTCACCTAAGAAATGTGATGGTTTCCCAGGTGGCACTAGTGGTAAAGAACCCGCCTGCCAATACGGGAGACGTAAGAGATGCAGGTTCGATCCCTGTGTTAAGAAGATTCCCTGGAGGAGGGCATGGCAACCCACTCCAATATTCCTGCCTGGAGAATCCCATGGATAAAGGAGCCTGGCAGGCTACAGTCCATAGGGTTGCAGAGTCGGACACAACTGAAGTGACTGAGCATGTACACACGCAAGAAATTTAGATTTAATTGGATATAAAAGGCTTCCCTGGTGGATCAGATGGAAAAAAAAAATCCACTGCAACGTGGGAGACCTGGATTCAATCCCTGTGTTAAGAAAATCCACTGGAGAGAGGCATGGCAACCCACTCCAGTATTCTTGCCTGGAGAATCCCCATGGACAGAGGAGCCTGGTGGGCTACGGTCCACGGCATCACAAAGAGTTGGACACGACCGAGCAACTAAGCACAAAATGAGGAAAAATAATAGCTGACAATATACTACCTATTAAAGAGCCACTATGTGTCAAAAAACATTCCTGTATTTTATGATTTACTCTTTATGGTAGTCCTGTGAGCATAGTAATCCTATTCACATTTAAAACATGAGGAATTCAGGCACAAAGAAATTAAATACCTTCCCTGAGGTTTTGCCATGAGTAAGAGCTTCGATGTGAATGATATACTCTAGTAAGAAAGTCTGTGATTTTAACTCATAAACTTCCTTCTCATTGGGAGATTTGGAGCATGTGTGTGTGTGTGTGTGTGTGTGTGTGTGTGTGTGTGTGTGAGTTCACAGTTACACATCAGGAAAATTCATATCACTGCAGGATGGACTGAGAACCACTTTAATGAAAGCACCAGAATTAAGGTGACAAAAGAGACAGTGGAAAGGTGTCTGCCTTTCCCTAGGAATGCCTAGTTCCCACTTGGTTAACACCTGGTCAAGAGTAGAACCCATGTCTTGTGACTTCCTTGGGCTCTGAGGTGGCGTGTGACTACCTGGAGCAGGGGGGGTGGGGACAGGGGATAGGGGCAGACGATGTTGCCTGCCTTCCCATGGGGGGTTGACCATGACTTTCTTTGCTGGTGAAGCTCTCTTCCCACTACAGAGGCTAAAGGTATGAGACCCTTGTAACATATCCCTTTTTATAACCCGAGGGAGGGCATGTTTTCCAGTCCTGACCATGGGAATAGATGGGAAGTCTCCCGAGATTTTTTGCAAAATAGTTCTCCCTCCAATAAGAAATGCAAAGAAGATCCTCTCTTCTCCATCCCTCCTTTTTTTTTTTTTTTTTCTGGAAGCAGTATTGTCTGATAGGGCACTTGTAGCTGCTATAGTCGCTTGAAATTCCAAGAGAAGACATGGTCAACACAGTGGGAGAAAGGATCTTCAGTGTCACTGCTGACCACTTCTGAATTTGCCAGTATCTGATCATTCACTTTGTGACATGATAAATAAATTTGCTTAAGCCAAGTGTGTTAGCTGATAATTTATTGCCTTTCACTCCGAGTGCACCCTTTAGTACATGCTATTTTATGAACAAAGGAATTCTTATAAGCAGTTCTCTTTACAATGAGCATGATGTTAAACTTTCTGAGTTGAAAACACTCTGGAGGGAAATCTTGAGAGCAAAGTCTCCTGCTGCTTCCAGAACAGCCATACCACTGGTTTCTGCCCACCTCCTCCCTGACCTGCATGCTGAAGGGTGACCTACAGACCAGCCTAGTCACATCAGAGAACTTCTCTACTGCTCAGTGAGCTGAACCACACCCTGTCCAATGAGATCCAAAGCCCTTCCAAGTTTATCCTCCCTTGGTACTAGCCCTAGAATACCATATAGAGTCCCTTTATATCTTATAGCTGCTCTTTCTTCAGAGTTAACAGTTCTCCATACTGAAGTTCCCCGTTTCGATCCTCTGATTGAATCCAGACTGCTATGCCATGCTTAGCTGGCTTTCGTATTACTTGCAGCATTACTTACCCAAAGCATACCAACTGACAACACAGTGCAGCACCTGGCAACTATTTCAACATGACAGACAGAAGGCATCAGTGAAGATCAGAGTTTCTAGATTGGAACGTTGGTGCTGCCAAGGACAGGAGGGAACAGAAGAGGAAAACTGGATTAGAAAAGAAAAGTGCTGTGTCTTTCTGTGCAGCTAAGAGTCAGGAATACCCAGGAAGAGGTGCCCTGCAGGCACTGGTAATACAGCCCTAAGCATGGCCAAGAAGTCGGGAATAATTGCAGGGGAGACATTTGGAAAGACAGGAGCACTGGTGATGGGAACTGTGATTGGACACCAATAGCGTCCAGTGAATAAAACAGCCAGAGGAGAGAACAAAAGGGATTCTTGGTGGACCTGTGGTCTATTTTTGTTGTTCAGTCACTTAGTCGTGTCCAACTCTTTGTGACCCCCTGGACTGCAGCATGAAGGCTAGGCTTCCCTGTCCTTCTCTATCTCTTGGAGCTTGCTCAAACCCAAGTCCATTGAGTCAATAATGCCATCCAACCATCTCATCCTCTGTCACTACCTTCTCCTCCTGCCCTCAATCTTTCCCAGCATCAGGATCTATTGGGATATAACAAATTACCTTCAGGTAACAAGCATCATTTATTAATTCTCACAAGTTTCTGTAGATCAGGAATTCAGACAGGGTCCAGTAGGGTTGTCTCCTTTCTGCTTCATGACTTCTGACCCTCAGCTAGAAGATTCGAGGGCTCAGGGCTGGAATTATCTGAAGGTTCTTTCTCTCCAGCACCTTATGGTTGGTGGTGGCTGTCAGCTGAGCCCTCAGCCGGAATGCCTTGGACGTGGCCTCGACTTATGGCCTGAGCTCCTTCAAACGTGGTGGCTGGGCTCCGAGTCAAGCAGAGAGAGAGAGAAGGGGTCGACAGGGGGACTCAGCTTGGAAGTCCCAGATCACCGGTTTTGGGGAGGCAGTTAGTAGGCCCCCGCCAGCTTCAGAGGGAGGAACCCTGGACCCCAGCTCTCAATGAGCAAGGGGAAGGGGACAGGTATCAAGGTGTGGCCGTGTTTGAAAAATGCAAAGTGCCCCCTTGGAGGGCGCTATGTTTGTGAGGAAGAGAGAACAGGCCAGAAAAAGAGCAGAAGCGCAGAAAGAAAACTGAGGGAGCCAAGAGGGAAGAGAAAGCTCCTGTGAAGTTCCCCTTGAGAACTGCGCGGAGCCCGCTCTGACACACACGTGAGAATGAGCGGCGGCAGCGGCACTGTGGCAATGCCAGCAAGAATCTCATTTTAGGTTGGTGGTTGGAAAGAAAAGTCCTCAGATTAATCATAGATGTTCACTCAAGTTCTCCTGAAGTAAGTGAGAAGATGGGAAATAACGTTCTTCAACCAAACCGTGATCTGACTCAGGATATGGGCTGTGGTTTCCCCGCTTTACAATGTTGTCTATGAGGAGAGTCAGGAGCTTGTGAATAAATACAAGCCCTAGCTCTGTATCAGCGAGACTTGTACGAGTGAGGGCTCTCGCAGAACTGTAATAGAAATGAGGTGACCATCGGTACACCGTCTTTCTCTTCTGCACTCACTCTCCACAAAGCGCATCATCCCACGAGAAGACAGTAAAGTTAATTCAACAAACACATACTGAGTGGTTCGTTTTTAATCGACACTGTACTGGCCCTAGGGATGCCGAGGAGTCACAGTTCCTTCCCGGAGGGACTCAGAGATTGAAGACAAGAAACCAGTGATTTACTACTTAGTGTGATAAGGAGACAGGCAATTACCCACAGGGAACTAAGGGAAACGGAATCTCCTCTAGAAATTCCCAGAGAAGATGATCTCGGAGTCGACACTGCCAGAACAGAAGGGAGCGGAAAGGATTGCGGAGGCAGAGGGGAGGCGCTCGTGAGGGAAGCTCAGGCCAGATTTTGAGGAACTTTGTGCTTTGCTGAAGAGAAGGTAAGTCAGAGAGAGAAAGACAAATGCCACATGGTGTCACTTTACATATGGAATCTAAACTGTGACACAAGTGAAGTTATCTTGAAACAGAAACAAACCCACAGGCACGGAAAACAAACTTGTGGTTGCCAAGGGGGAAGAGGGTTTGGGGAGGGAAGGACTGGGAATTTGCAAACTACTATACAGAGAATGAGGCTTCCCAGGTGGTACTAGTGGCAAAGAATGCTCCTGCCAATGCAGGAGACACAGCTTCAATCTATGGGTCAGGAAGATCCCTAGAGGAGGAAATGGCACCCCACTCCAGCATTCTTACCCAGAAAAAAGTCCCATGGACAGAGGAGCCTGGCAGGCTACAGTCCATGGTGCCGCAAAGACTCAGACACAACTGAGCGACTGAGCACATCCACGCGTATATAGAATAGATAAGCAGCAAGGTCCTCCTCCTATGCAGAGCAGGGAACTATATTCAATATCCTGTAATAAATCATAGTGGGAAAGAAGGTGAAAAAGTACATTTATATGTATGTATATATGTATATGCATATACGTTTATATGTATATATATTTACATATATGTAGGACTGAGTCACTTTGCTGTGCATCAGAAACTAACTCAGCATTATAAATTGACTATATTTCAATAAAATAGTAACAATAATAATAAATAAGCAGGGTGACAAGTTATGACCAACCTAGACAGCATATTAAAAAGTAGACACATTACGTTGCCAACAAAGGTCTGTCTAGTCAAGGCTATGGTTTTCCCACTAGTCATGTATGGATGTGAAAGTTGGACTATAAAGAAAGCTGAGCACCAAAGAATTGATGCTTTTGAACTGTGGTGTTGGAGAAGACTCTTGAGATCCAACCAGTCCATCCTAAGGGAGATCAGCCCTGGGTGTTCTTTGGAAGGACTAATGTTGAAGCTGAAACTCCAATACTTTGACCACGTGATGCAAAGAGCTGACTCATTTGAAAAGACCCTAATGCTGGGAAAGATTGAAGGCAGGAGGAGAAGGGGACAACTGAGGATGAGATGGTTGGATGGCATCACCGACTCCATGGACATCAGTTTGGGTAAACTCTGGGAGCTGGTGATGGACAGGGAGGCCTGGTGTGCTGCAGTCCATGGGGTCGCAAAGAGTTGGACACGACTGAGTGACTGAGCTGAACTGAACTGAATAATAATAATAAAGAGAAATGAAACTCAGAGGATTTTTAGCTGAGTAGCCACATAATCAGATTTTTATTTTAGGCAGATCTCACTGACCACCCTGTGAAGGACAAGTATGGGGCTCATATGAGGGTGGCTCACTGGAGGCAGGGAGGCTGGTTGAAAGACTGTGACATAACCCAGGTGTTAGGTTGAACTGTATCCCTCATGAAGATGTTAAAGTCCCAATCCTTTCCTCTGTTCATGGAATTTCCCAGGCAAAAATACTGGAGTGGGTTGTGATTTCCCCCTCCAGGGGATCTTCCAAACCCAGGGATTGAACTCGTGTCTCCTGCTTTGCAGGCACGTTCTTTACCGCTGAGCCACTGGGGAAGCCCATTAACCCAGAATGTGGCCTTATTTGGAAACAGAGCTGTTGCCGAGGTGCTGGGTTAAGCTGACGTCATTCTGATGTAGGGTGGGCCCTTAATCCAACATGACAGGTGTTCTTACAGAAAGAACATGGTGTGAAGGCGCAGGCGGGCACAGCAGGAGGACGCCAAGGGAAGGCTGGAGTTACGCCACCAAGAGCCAAGGAACAACTGGAAGTTCGGAGAGATGCCTGGAACAGGCCCTTCCCAGGAGCCTGCAGCTGAGCCTGACCCGGCCAGCAGCTTGATCTCAGACTTCCGGCCTCCAGAACTGGGAGGTGATATGTCTCAGAGGTTCTCAGCCACCAGGCACCAGCATGGTATGTGGTTAGAGCAGCCCCAGGAGACTGACCCATCAGGGTAGGATTTTGATGAGCGTTCCCACAAAGGCAGCAGCAGCAGCGGAAACAGAGACTAGAGAGAACTGCAAATTCTACAGTTTGCGGGGGACCAGCTGTGAAGGCTGAAAGAGAGGCGTTGGGCTGACTCCCAGGTACCTGGCTGGATGACAGGGTATTTGGGGATGCTATCCACTGAAGAAGAGAAAATCCTTCTAAAATGCAAGCTCTGTGACTGTGTTTGGCTTGTTCTGGTTCCCAGGATAGTAACAGTGATGGTGCAGGACCTAGATGTTTATTGAGTGAACAGAGAAGCTAACTGAAATAGGGAATATCTACAAGACGCACGTGGGGCTTCCCAGATGGTTCAGTGGGTAGGGGATCAGCCTGCAATGCAAGAGGCACAGGCAGATGCAAGTTCGCTCTCTGGGTCGGGTAGATCCCCTGGAGGAGGGCATAACAACTCATTCCAGTATTCTTGCCTGGAGAATCCCATGGATGGAGGAGCCTGGTGGGTTACAGTCCATAGGGTCACAAAGAGTCAGACACAGCTGAAGCAACTGAACATGCACGCACCATACCCACATAGATATTTTCAACATTTTCTCTTATCTCATCAAGTTTCAAAAGTTTCATTGTTATTGTTATTCATTTGCTAAGTTGTATCCTATTCTTTGTGATTCCATGGACTGCAGCACACCAGGCTTCTCTGTCCTTCACTATCTCCAGGAGTTTTCTCAAACTGTTTCCTGTCCATAAAGTCAGTGATGCCATACAACCATCTCATCCTCTGTCATCCCCTTCTCCTCCTGCCTTCAATCTTTCCCAGCATCAGGGTCTTTTCCAATGAGTCAGCTCTTCGCATCAGGTTGTCAAAGTATTGGAGTTTCAGCATCTGTTCCATATAACTTTTAAATATATAAATGTTTACATATAATATATTATAAGTAGTATATATTTATATAATAAATACGACCGTGAGTCTTTTGACCCAATATGGAAGAAATATATGTCAGTTGAGTGTTGCTGTTTAACAAAAAAAAACCCCCAAACTTGATGACTTGAAATAGCAGTAAGCATTTATTGTCTCCCACTTTCTGTGGTTTGGCAGAGAAGTTCTGACTCAGCGTCTCTCCTGGGGTCACAGTCGAATGTGAATCAACGTTGCCATCACTTGAAGGCTTGGCAGAGGCTGGATCTGCCTCCAGGGCTCTCGTGTGGCCAGCAAGTTTGCTCGGCTGTCGGCGGGAGGCTTCAGCCCCTCTGTGTGGGGGCCTCTCCCCAGAATTGCCTGAATGTCCTCACAGCATGGTGACTGGGTTTCCCTCGGAGCAAGCAATCCAGGAAACCAAGACAGAAGTGGCAACACCTTCTGTGACAAAACCCTCCAGTTTCATCACTTTGGCCATACTCTGTAGGTCTCACCGACCAGTCCTTATATAACATGGGAGGGGACCACACAGAAGCGTGAACGCGGAGGTGAGGGTAACTAAATGTCCTCTTGGAGACTGGTTGCTATAGAAGGTCAGAAGGAGAAGGCATATGCATGATCAAGGAAAAACAGATATCATGGGTAAGTCTTTTTCATGCTACTATATTCATTTATTTCACTGTTTTCTCTTTCATTTCTAAAACTCAGTGATTAAAAAAACTCATCAAGGTAACACAAATCAACCTTTCACTTATGTGAAGTAATTGTTTTGAAAATCTTTAATTGTATCCCAATAGTTATCAACAAAATTTATCCCTATCCCAGTTGGTATTTGTGGGGGGTTTTTAATGATGTGTTAGACTTATCATGATAAATTCTAGAATTCAGGGTTCTCATGCCCCAACCTATTCCTCTGTTCATAGCAACAGGTGAACTCGTTCCTAAGAACTGAGTTCATCATTATGGACATATTTATTTCAGCAGGCCCATGTCTGTGATGCTGTGTGCAAACGGCACACATCACAAAAAATGCAAGCCTATCCCAAGAAACTCTCCCAGTGGAACTGGTAGCAGAGGGAGCCTTAGCTTCTGAGTGACAATCTGGTCCCAGCCTCCAATGAGCTCTTTGATTTTGGGGGTTGTTTAACCTCAACCACACTTTCTTCATTTAGATCCAGTGTCCAAAACTCTCTATTAAGACTAGATGGCAAACATTTTAGGCATTGTGGTCTCCGTCATAACTGTTCAGCTCTACTATAGAAGCATGAAAGCAGCTATAAATCTACATAAATAAATGAGCATGGCTGTGTTTCAATAAAACTTCATTTACAAGGACCGCCTGTTAGCCAGATTTGGTCCAAGGGCTATATAGTCTGACAACCCGGAGCTAGAAAATGGGCACGTGTTGAGGATGTTGTGGTTGACTATTTAGTAATCTAAGGCAATCAAAGATGTTTGTCTCCTGAACTGTTTTAATTTAGAAATGGACGTGCCCAACTCATTCTGAATCAGTGAGACTTGAAGAGTGGATTCCTGGAGGCTTCTGGAAAATTGAGGTCCTTGCTCTTAAGAAAATGCTGCTGCAGAAAACTAGCCTCTCTCTTTGTCCCCCAAGGCATAAACGGGGAATCGTACAGATCTAATCACCACCAGCATCCATCCTACCAGCTTTAGGGAACATTTGACAATGCAAAATGGCAGAGAGAAACTTTTCTCTAGACTTCTTTGCATGTGAGCTAAAAAAAAAAAAGTCCAACTTCTCTTTATCTTTGAAATGGGTTATCTGTTATTTCAGCTAAGGCATCCTAAGTGAAAACCCCATTCAAAGGGTAGTTATGAGATCTAAAGATTTAAATGGTATGGCAGTGGGTGTGACCGTGGCATGCCAATTATAGAGCTCAGCCAATATGAGTATTGGTAATATTAAAATAATCACACAAGTCCTCCCCCGAATTATCACTGATCTCAGTCACATTGTCAAAGGCCTTTGACGTCTTTATTTCGTTAAAAATGAAATCTTCGTCTGTCTTGAATAATTTTTTTTTTAATTGCAAGCCGTCACTTCTGCTAGCTTGAAATCCCCAACCAACATGAGAAATAAAACCTGGTGGGAAGAAAGCAGCAGTAACTATTAGCCTATCAAAATGATGAGGCAGTGGGTGAAGGTTCCTACAAAACTAACTTCCTTTCTTCCTTCCTGTCTTCCTTTTCTGGGAAACAGCAATGGGGAAAGCTGAGTTTGAGGGATGAGACTAGAGTCAAAAAAGCATCCTTCTTTGGACTTCCCTGGTGGTCCGGCAGTTAAGAATCTGCCTGCTAATGCAGGGGACATGGGAAGATTCCGCATGCCGCAGGGCAACTAAGCCCGCTTGCTACAACAGCTGAAACCTACACACCTGAGTCCAAACTCTGCAGTAAGAGAAGCCGCTGTAATGAGAAGCCCATGCAACTAACAAAAGCCCGAGTGAGCCACGAAGACGCAGTGCAGCCAAAAGTCAATAAACAAAGCACTCCTCTTTGACTAGCTAGCCATCCTCTGCCCCTGAGTAAATCACTGTGTGCTAGGTCTGACTAGCCCTCAGAGAGGATTCCCTGGTGGCTCAGATGGTAAAGAATCTGCCTCCAGTGAGGGAGACCAGGGTTTGATCTCAGGGTCAGGAAGATCCCCTGAAGAAGACAACGGCAATCCACTCCAATATTGTTGCCTGGAGAATCCCATGAGCAGAGGATCCTGGCGGGCTATGATCCATGGGGTCACAAAGAGTCAGACTTGACTGAGCGACTAATCACAGCTGTGGTTATTTATGAAGATCAGGAAGTACCCAGCAGCTTATAAAGTTAAAATGTCTCCTTCTCCCTGTCTTTCCCTAGAGATGTTTTGCTCAAGTAACAAGTATTTTTCTTTCTATTTATTTTTTTAATCTTTCCACGATGAACCTAGTTCCATGATTATTTGAAATCTGAAACAAAGAAATTAAGCAATCCAATACAACATCTCATAAACTGTATTGCTGGCAACTGTGTCATAGGTACAGTATACCAGAGATGGATCATAAATAGCTGTTCTAACTTATCAAGAACTTATGACGTGCCAAGTGTTATAGTGGCTGGTTGACAGTCATTCTCTTTCAAAACTCTGAAAGGCATCACTTTTAAAAAATATTAATTTATTTGGCTGTGCCATATCTTTGTTGTGGCGTTGGATCTTTAGTTTTGGTATGGAGAATCTAATTCCCTGACCAGGGAATGAACCCAGGTCCGCTGCGCTGGAAACTTGGAGTCTTAGCCACTGGACCACTGGGGCAGTCCCAGGCATCATTTTCTTCATTTTATACAGGAGCAAATTGCGGTTCACAAGAGGTCAGAGCGACTGGCCTAAGGTTGTAGAACACGGGAGCGGAGGGCCTGAAATACGTGTCTGCGAGATACAGAGGAGGTTCGGGCAGAAGTGCTCAGCTGGGAAACTATGAGAAGAATGAGTGGAGCTGATGTTTATGGGGTGCCACTGGCTGAGGACCAGCTCCAGGCTGGACAGGCCACACGGGGGTGGCAGGACTTGGGACGCTCCCATTGCATGTGAGCAAGGAAAGGGGCTGACTGCTGCCCAGAGACAGTGAGGCCGTGTCAGTGCCTGCCTGTCCCAGCTGCGTGGCTTCCCTCTCACCCAGGATGCCTTGACTGGACTCCAACTCATCCATCTGAGTGACGACAGAACTGGGGCTCAGCTGAAGTCTAGCTTCTGATTCTGGTCTTTCTTCCTGTAGATCTCTCTTGCCTTTCAGCTCAGTTCAGTCGCTCAGTCATGTCCGACTCTGCGACCCCATGGACTGCAGCGTGCCAGGCCTCCCTCTCCATCACCAACTCACAGAGTTTGCTCATACTCATGTCCATCGAGTCAGTGATGCCATCCAACAATCTCATCCTCTGTCGTCCCCTTATCCTGCCTTCAATCTTTCCCAGCATTAGGGTCTTTTCAAATGAGTCAGCTCTTCACATCAGGTGGCCAAAGTATTGGAGCTTCAGCTTCAACATCAGTCCTTCCAATGAATATTTAGGACTGATCTCCTTTAGGATGGACTGGTTGGCTCTCCTTGCAGTCCAAGGGACTCTCAAGAGTCTTCTCCAACACCACAGTTCAAAAGCATCAATTCTTTGGCACTCAGCTTTCTTTATGGTCCAACTCTCACAACCATACATCTTGCCTTTCAGCCCAGCACAAATCCTCCTTCTCCATGATGGCTTGTAGGTCCCTCCAGCCCAGTAGCCTCTTGATTTGGAATGTCAAGGACACTCCTCTCGTTTGGCATTCACTATATACTAACTACGGCTTCCCTGGTGGCTCAGACAGTGAAGAATCTGCCTGCAATGTAGGAGACCCAGCTTTGATTCCTAGGTTGGGAAGATCCCCTGGAGAAGGGCATGGTAACCCGCTCCAGTTTTCTTGCCTGGAGAATTTCATGAGCAGAGGAGCCTGGTGGGCTACAGTCCATGGGGTCACACAGAGTCGGGTATGACTGAAGTGACCAACACCTTCACTTCTCACTTTCATATACGAATACATGTGTTTAGTTAACCCCCCATGTAGGGGTATTTATTTTGGTAAACTCAGAGGCAGGGGCTATATTTTATATGATTTCTGTGCCTACGTGTTATTTCTTGTGTCCTCCACAGGATCGAATACAACGCTGAAGTGGAGTAGGCCGGGCCACCCCAAAATGTGCCACTTTGCCGAGTGGACTGTTTTTAGCCGAAGGCAATCAAGACCCAGCAGAGTCAAGAAAACTGATTACTTTTCCCTTAACTACCTGAAAAAAATTAGACAGGGCCAGAAAGGGAGCTATTTCTAGAGATAACATTTTATCTGAATGACCTATCTGCGGCAGGGCAAACATCCAGTTACCAAACACCTGCTCCTCTCATGGCCTGTGAACAAACCACCTTCCTCCTCTTGGAAGGCCCAGACTCCATCCCACTTCTTACCTCAGGAACTTCATATAAGCCCCAGCTGCCCGACCTGCCCTGAGCCTCACGTCTTTGGGCTCCCATGTAATTAAATTTGGTTTTCTCCTGTTAGTCTGTCGTATCAAATTAGTTGTTGGAAAGTGAAAGTCACTCATTCGTGTCCGACTCTTTGTGACCCCATGGACCATACAGTCCATGGAATTCTCTAGGCCGGAATACTGGAGTGGACAGCCATTCCCTTCTCCAGGGGATCTTCCCAACCCAGGGATAGAACCCAGATCTCCCACATTGTAGGTGAATTCTTTACTAGCTGAGCCACCAGGGAAGCCCAATTTAGTTGTTAGACCAGTCAATATAATTATTAGACCAATTTAATCAAAGGAAGAAGGGAGAAGTTTTTCTTCCACACAACACCAAGCATGTCATAACATTCCGTCAGTGGATGTTGATGCAAAGAGTCAGACACAGTTGAGCATGCAGGCATGCACACACGCACTGGATGTTGAATCCAGCTAGCAAGAGAGACCGACTAGTGCCATGGTCTGCTTGTCTGAGCCTTGTTCTCATAGGCCCTTGCAGGCACAGCGGTGTTTTCGGAATGTACTATGTGGTTTTTTTTTTTTTTTTTTTTGGCCACACTAGGCCTTTGTTGCTGCGTGCAGGCTTTCTCTAGCTGTGGAGAGCAGGGGCTAACTCTCTGCGTGCAGGCTTTCTCCAGTTGTGGAGAGCAGGGGCTAACCCTCTGCGTGCAGGCTTTCTCTAGTTGTGGAGATCAGGGGCTAACCCTCTGCGTGCAGGCTTTCTCTAGTTGTGGAGAGCAGGGGCTAACCCTCTGCGTGCAGGCTTTCTCTAGTTGTGGAGAGCAGGGGCTAACCCTCTGGGTGCAGGCTTTCTCTAGTTGTGGAGAGCAGGGGCTAACCCTCTGCGTGCAGGCTTTCTCTAGTTGAGAAGAGCAGGGGCTAACTCTCTGCGTGCAGGCTTTCTCCAGTTGTGGAGAGCAGGGGCTAACTCTCTGCTTGTGTGTGGGCTTCTCACAGAGGTAGCTTCTCTCGTTGTGGAGCACAGGCTCTGGGGAACAGGCTCAGTAGCTGCAGCGTGTGGCCTTAGTTGCTCCAAGGCATGTGGGATCTTCCTGGACAAGGGATTGAACCCGTGTCCCCTGCATTGGCAGGCGGGTTCTCAACCACTGGACCACCAGGGAATTCCCCGCGTACTAAGGTTTTGTAGTTAAGCATCTGGGCTTTCAAAAGGCGTCCTGTGTCTGGAGCCCTGTTCTCCTCCTACCTTCCTACTGGGCCACCCGGATGACTGACTTAGCCTCCCTGCGCTTTAATTTCTGAATCTGTAAAATACAGATAGCAGTTAGAGGCTGGACGTGCCCAGCTCTGTCTTGATGGAGGATGTCCGTGTGCCCCACACACATGCAGTGCTCAATAAATAGTACAGGCGTGGTGACGGGTTTTTAAATATCAGTGACCAGATCGTGTGCTGAATGAACTTGGCATTCAGCTCTGCTGCACTCTAGCTGTACACCTGCTCTGGGCGGGCACGTTGAAACTCCGTACAGTGGGACTCCTCACCACACTGTGCTGTGACCCTTCCTTTGGGCTGAAGATGTCACACTAGACAGTATTAACTGTGTCCTTCTGTGCATAGAATTCATTCTTCTGTGGCATTCAGCAGAGAGCCAGGAGCCATTCACATGTCTCTATACTGGTGGTCCTCAAAGTGTGGTTCATGGACCCCTGAGGGGTCCTGAGACCTCCTCGCAGTGTCCATGAGATCAAAGCTATTTTTATAGTAATACTAAGATTCATTTTTCTTTTTTTACTCTTTCACACTCATACAGTGGTGTCTTCCCCCGTCTCCCTGAAGTGACGTCAGATCGTTCAGCTAATGGCATGCGGGTTTCATTATTACTGTGTTTTTAAAATTTCTCAGTTTTAATATAGAATATAGTAAATATCAGTAGATATTTTAAAAAGTGAAAGTGTTAGTCACTCAGTCGTCTTCAACTCTTTGCAACCCCATGGACTATAGCCCACCAGGCTCCTCTGTCCATAGAATTCTCCAGGCAAGAGTACTGGAGTGGGTTGCCATGCCCTCTTCCAGGGGATCTTCCTGACCAGGTGGACTCCTCACCATCTGAGCCAGCAGGGAAGCCCCTCAGTAGATTTAAGCTACATTCAAAAACAAACAAACCACTTTGAGGCCCTCAGTAATTTTTAAGAGTGCAAAGGAATCCTGAAGCCAAAAGGCTCAGGACCCTTAGAATAAGACGCTTCTGGTTTCTAAGTGAGGTGTGACATCACCTCACCCACCTTCATGCAGCAGTCACCTTAGTCTTCATTATCTCTGTCATAACTCCATGGGGGCAGGGGTAAGGATGCTCTTTGATTTTAAAATACATTTTTCTGGTATATGTAAAGAAACCCTGCCAGCAACCCTGTTTACAATTAACAGTCTTGAAATAAGCAACGCCCCTCCCTGGCTCCAGGCCTACGGATGCTCTCATGGAAGGATTCGTCTTCCTCGTAGCTTAAGAAAAACGTCCAGCGTTACAGGCTGCTACTCCAGAAAATGGTTCCCAGGAACCAGCTCTTCTGAGTGTGCATTTGCTCTGTGTTTGCTTTTCCACCTTGAACTTGAAGCAATTCTATTCTAGCATCTGTGAAATGGCTCCACTGAGCAGTTCTTATCATGATTTTCTGTTTCCCAAGAGTATGCTAGAGGCATTGTGGTTACAGAAGTTAGAAAAGCCTGGTAGAGTGGGCTGATTATACATAGGGGCTCTTGCTTCATGCTTTCCTGTCCCGTAGACCCAAGGCGGATGGTGTGATTGTTCACACAGCCCAGACAGCTTTGTCACCAAAGGGACGGGAAGTCTCCGCGGGAATCACACAAGCCCCAGGGGGTGTGTCGCCCATTGACCTGGGCGTCCCGCCAGGAAATCTTTCCCTTTTGGAAAATGAGGAAGATCGCTCGCATGGGCTGTGCCAAGCCTTCCCAAACTCTAATTTGCCCAAATTGGGGACTTACTGGCTTTAGGCTAAAGAGAGAAACTAGATGCCTTTCAAGAACAAACCGCAAATGCACATTCTCTTTTAATTACACTGTCTAATCGCCTCCAAACAGGATCCTTCCTGACTGTATCCCCTCAGGAGATGACTCTTCAGGAGACAAAATACATTCTGAGTGTGTTTACAAAGGACAGCTGCTTTCTTTGGCTAGTTGTTGCCATTAATCAAAATTTATATGGAATGGCTAGTCTTTGCCAGAACAAGAATGTCATCAAGATGACCCTGGAAGGCTGAACAACAGACTGGAATGGAATTCATAAACGCCACTCATATGCAGAACTCGTCTGCATTATTTCAAGCATCCTTGAAATCATGAAGTGAGGTCCCTGACTTCGAGGCACACACAGTAGAATACTGGAATGGGATGCCATTCCCTCTCCAAGGGATCTTCCTGACCCAGGGATCGAACCCAGATCTCCTGCATGGCAGGCAGACTCTTTACCATCTGAGCCACTGGGGAAGCCCGATAGTAGGTCTACAAAACCCAGAACAAATCAGGACAGTTCTGTGTGACTGCAATGCCAGGGCTACCCCCAGGCCCAGCCCATCATCCACTCTAGCTTCCTGACTGGTCTTCCTCCATTCTCTGCTGCTTTGCAACAGCCACTGGGATGTTTTAGATGTTCAAAATGTTCTAGAATCAAGTTTCAATGCACTCGCCAGTGAGTTTCCCTCTCAGCGATCCAAGCCCACTCCACCTGAAAGCTGTCCTCTGGTAACCCCGGACCTCCTCCCTACCCATGGGCCTGAGTCACCCACTTGACCCAGATGGGAAGAATGATTCCAAGGACTTGTCAGCCGGGCTCAGTAGCCGTCGTCTGGGGGCCCTGAGGACGTGAAAACTCAGATGCGAAGTTCCTGACCCAGGTTAGGTTCCCAGAGCAGAGATAGAATGCGCCAAGATGGGACTTCCCTGGTGGTCCAGCGGCTAAGTCTTCAAGCTTCCAACACGGCAGGCTCGGGTTCAGTCCCTGGCCCGGAAACTTGGTCCCACATGACCCAGCTAAGAGTTTGCACACCAAGACTAAAGATGCCACGTGCTGGAACGGAGATCAAAGATCCCTAGTGCCACCGCTAAGACCCGGCACAGCCAAACAAACAAAAAATTCCAGAAGCTGAAGAAGCAGAGAGGAAGGTAGGGGGTATCCCTCCCAGAACACCAGGCAGGTGTGGCCTCTGGCAGCCTTGAGGCTGAAAGAGGGAGAGAGACCAGCCCTTGGTGCCCTTTGTTGATAATCAGCAGCCCGATGCCCACCAATCTAAAGGTTCTGGTTGGCTGGTTCTCACACTTGTGCCCCAAGACTTCTCAGTGCACTGTCTGAGAGCCCAGGACGTGCCAGAGTCCCCCAGAGTAAGGACAGAGGTTATCCTAGAGGTAGGCACCCTGAAGTGGGGCTGGTGGATTGAAGGGAGAGCTGACCTTTAATCAAGGTGGGCTTAGGTGGATCTAGTTTTTAAACCCCCCAGGTAGAATGCCGGGACCCTGTTACACTTTCCAGACCTGGGGCAACCCTGCCTCCAGGGCAGAAAACAGTGGAAACATAAGAGTCACTTCCCACCCAGAAGGCAGAGTTCAGCCTGCAGGTGAGAAAAAAGGGAAACGGTGAGTCATCCATACTGAAATGCTGAGAGGGCCCAGCACCATCTCCCGGGCTGACTGCTGGAACGGGAGAATACCGCCAGCATGGTGGAAATCCCACATAAACTGAAGGATGCCTGGCGCCCAGGGCATCAGCCTACAGGCTGCAAACCCCCAAGACAATTTCTGTGCCATGGGGCACCTGTGTAGTTGGGCAGCAATGCTAAGGTGCTAAGGCAGGTGGGCTTGTGAGAAGCTTCTCAGAGGGGCGAGGCAGCAGGGAACCAGTCGGAGTGGCCAGGTGTCCCAGCAGGGCTCTCCCCATTGAGACAGAGACCAGTGAAGACGGCCCGGTGAGGGTGGCCTTGCAGAATGGTGTGCCTCCTTGGAGGCAAACAAGAACAAGATGACGGAGAACTGTGAGCACCTCCCCACCTCAGGATGGTGTGGGAGTCTCTCCCAAACCCCAGCATCACCTGGGGAGAGAAGTTGGAGAGGATCATCAATTCACCAAGCACTTTCCGCAGAGACCAGCATGCATGCGTGCTAAGTCACTTCAGTCGAGTTCGACTCTTCAAGACCCTATGGACAGGTTTCCCTGTCCAAGGGATTCTCCAGGCAAGAATACGGGAGTGGTAGTCATTGCCTCCTCCAGGGGATCTTCCTGACCTGGGGATCAAACGCATATCTCCAGTGACTCCTGCATTGCAGGCAGCTTTCTTTACCGCTGAGCCACCAGGGAAGCCCAGAGACCAGGGGGAACCGGATTACAGCAAGATGAAGTTCTCCTCCTTCAAAACGTTGTCAGCTAAGTCAAAATCCATTTTGGAGAAGTCACCTGTCTGCACACCTTGGTCTGTGGATCCAGAAATGCACGCCTATCATGAGGCGGCTGCCATCTCCTGCTAAAGGAATATTGTTTCCTTGTGAATAAATCCACACTTTGGCTTCGGGCCTCCAAAATCCTGAACCTGTTCTTCCCCCTCTGGTTCCACCTCCCCCGCCGCACACACTAACCTTTTGTCCCACTGGCCCCTTTTGTGAACGGCGCTCGCACATTCTTTCCTAACTCAGGCTCCTATGTCTCCAGTTTCTTCTGCCAGGAACACACTTTCCCACACCAGCAGAGGAAACTGGCGCCTTCTCAAATTCAGAGAGGCCAGCTGCGAGCAAGCCAAACGGTCGTTTTCTCCACGTCTTCTTCTCTATCTCAGCACTCTTTTCTTTTCTTTTTCACTCCGTAGCATTTCACACGGTATTGTCACTTATTTGTCTATAGGTTCCCCTGCTCGGCCGTCAGCTCAGTGAGGGTGGGGATTTCGCTGCAGTGGTTTCTATCCTCCTAGCCCAGCACCTGCCTGTAGTGGTGGGGGTGATGGGTTAGTCCCCAAGTTGGGTTGTCTTGGACTGTAGCCTGCCAGGCTCCTCTGTCCGTGGGATTCTCCAGGCAAGTAGTAGGCACCTGCAAATAACTGTTGAACAAATGGACAAATGAGCAAAGGAATTAACCAGCATCACTAAGGACTCTGGAAAGTGCACAGGAAGTTCATGGCTGGAAATGACTAATTGTACTCAGTAAATTTGGAGAAGGCTTTGCAGAGAGTGCACACCGTGACAGTACGGGGAGAGAAAACCAACGCTGTGGTCAAGAGACCGGAGTAGGGAAGGCACACAGACCCTAGCAAAAATTTCAGAGAGGACAACAACGCTTACTAGAGCTTTAAAATTCTTCCATATTAGAAAAGGAAGTGGTGTCCATGATTTGGAGGAGGGAAGGGGTTCGAGGATAAGCAGGATGCCAGACTGTATCATCAACAGGAATAGGAGATGCCAGAGTGTATCAATTAGATCAGGGGATGCTGGAGTTTTTCAATAGGAATAGATGATGCCACAGTATATGGATAGGAACAGAACATACCCAGCCTTCTGCTCCGCCATTGGTGAGATTCTAAAGTAGAGCCAATACATCCAAATTATAACCCTATACTTTTTTACACACTCAGTTCATTTCAGTCGCTCAGTCGTGTCCGACTCTTTGTGACCCCATGGACTGCAGCACGCCAGGCCTCCCTGTCCATCACCAACTCCCGGAGTTTACTCAAACTCACGTCCATCGAGTCAGTGATGCCATCCAACCATCTCATCCTCTGTTATCCCCTTCTCCTGCCTTCAATCTTTCCCAGCATTAGGGTATTTTCTAATAAGTCGGCTCTTCTCATTAAGTGGCCAAAGGATTGGAATTTCAGCTTCAGCATCAGTACTTCCAATGAATATTCAGGACTGAGTTCCTTTAAGATTGACTGGTTGGATCTCCTTGCGGTCCAAGTGACTCTCAAGAGTCTCCTTCAACACCACAGTTCAAAAGCATCAATTCTTCAGCACTCAGCTTTCTTTATAGTTCAACTCTCCCATCCATACATGACTACTGGAAAAACCGTAGCTTTGACTAGATGGACCTTTGTTGGCAAAGTAATGTCTCTGCTTTTTAATATGCTGTCTAAGTTCGTCATAGTGTTTCTTCCAAGGAGTAAGCGTCTTTTAATTTCATGGCTGCGGTCACCTTCTGCAGTGATTTTGGAGCCCAAGAAAATAAAGTCTCTCACTGTTTCCATTGTTTCCCCATCTATTTGTCGTAAAGTGATGGGACCAGATGCCATGATCTTAGTTTTCTGAATGTTAAGTTTTAAGCCAGCATTTTCCACTCTCCTCTTTCACTTTCATCATGAGGCTCTTTATTTCCTCTTCGCTTTCTGCCATAAGGGTGGTGTCATCTGCATATCTGAGGTTATTGATAGTTCTCCTGGCAATCTTGATTTCAGCTTGTGCTTCATCTAGCCCAGCATTTCGCATGACGTACTCTGCATGTAAGTTAAATAAGTAAGGTGACAACACACAGCCTTGATGTACTCCTTTCCCAATATGGAACCAGTCCATTGTTCCATGCCCATTTCTAACTGTTGCTTCTTCACCTGCATACAGATTTCTCAGGAGGCAAGTCAGGTGGTCTGGTATTCCCATCCCTTTAAGAACTTCCCACAGTTATACACATTACATATTTGCTAATGAAGACCCTGGTGAGAGCATGAGAAATGATAACAAGGTATAAGAAAATAGAGTGGGTTATCTTTAGCCAGAAGAATGCTGAAATAATAATGATAATGCATGTGGTCTCCTTTTAAATAACAACCTGCAGGACTCCCCTTGTGGTCCAGTGGATAAGAATCTGCCTGCCAATGCAGGGAACTTGGGTTTGATCCCTGGTTCGGGAAGATCCCACATGCTGTGGAGCAACTAAAGCCATGTGGCGCAACTGCGGAGCTTGCATTCCAGAGCCTGGAAGCCGCTACTCCCGCAGCCCTCCTGCTGTAACCACTGAAGCCTGTCTGCCCCGGAGCCGGTGCTCCCAACGCGAGAAGCCCGTGCCCCAGGAGCAGCCTCCACTCTCCGCAACTAGGGAAGGCCCGCTTGCAGCAGTGAACACTCAGCGCTACCAAAAATACGTACGTAAATTAGTTATCTTAAAAAAGAAATTGCACACCTACAGAAGAGATAGGTGGAAATCAATTATTCCCTCAGAAACTATTCTCACAGGTTCACCACAAAGTGCCTCTTGTTTGTTGACTGAATGAATGACCATACACACTGCTAAGATTTGGCGTGTCACTTTCTCTTCTTGTCTGAGGCTGCATGCATGTTGGGTGTGTCCAGTTCAGACACTGAGACATGGCTCTGCCCACAGTGTCCGGGTCATCAGTCTCACTCCAGAGAACTCCACACTGTCAGCTGCTGATGAGCCTGATGTAACTCGTGACCATGCTGGGTTGCGATAATCCTTGACTCAACGAAACAAATCTGAGAGTTAAGTTGCTTTGTGAGACTTCATGATTGGTAGATGTATACTTTTTGGAAAGTTTTTCTTAAAACATGACACATACATCAAATTCCTAAGGGCCATGTATCCCCTGATTGAAATATGCTGCTTTAAATATTAACTCATTTTAAAGACCAGGCACCTTCTTACAACACAATTATAAAAAGACAAATAGGCTAATTTTAAAATGGACAGAGGAATGCAATAGTTGCTTCTGCAAGAAAGATATACAAAAGGCCAGTAAGTGCATGAAAAGATACTCAGCAGCATCAGTCACTAGGGACATGCAAATCAAAACCACAGAGTACCACTTCACACTCGCTAGAATGGCTAAAAGCAAAAAGGTGCGCTAACAAGTGTTGACAAGCACAGAAATAGCATATATGATGTCATTCCGTTTGTATGAAATGCCCAAGAAAGGGCAATCTACAGAGAAAGAAGGTGAGGAGTTGCTTAGGGATGGGAAGAGGGGTGGTGGGGGAATGGGTAGCCAGAGAGGAAGGGGTTTCTTTCTGAAGTGGTGAAAATGCTCTAAAACTGATGGTGGTGATGACTGCCCATATCTGTGAATACATGTAAATACCACCGAATTATACACTTTAAATAGGCAAATTGTATGGTTTATGAATTATATCTCAGCGAAAGTGCTAGTCACTCAGTCATGTCTGACCGTTTACAACCCCATGGACTGTAGCCCACCAGGCTCCTCTGTTCATGGAATTTTCCAGGCAAGAATACTAGAGTGGATTGCCATTTCCTGCTCCAGGGGATCTCCCCAGCTCAGGGATCAAACCCAGCTCTCCTGCATTGCAGGCAGATTCTTTACCATCTAAGCCACTAGGGAAGCCTCAATAAACCTGTCTACGTCATGTATTTTTTATTTAAAGACCAGGCATCTGTGGAATGGAGTTGGAGATCTTTTCCAACATACCTATTCTGGATAAAACAAACCTTGCTTTACAAGTTCTAGCAAACCCCTTGTACCACACCAGTTGGCTCATCACCCTTTTGAGCCAAGAACACGTTCAATGCTGTGGCTTCTAAGTGACCAATTCAATACTGTGCACATAAGAAGAATTCAATAAAATGGTTGATAAATAAATGAACAGGAAAGTAACACCCTAATGAGTATTTTCTATTTTTCCGGAAAAGTCTGAGTAAGAGGGATAAGCACCAGGAAGAAGCCTGAGATTAGGCATTTGGCCTAACATGAAGGGTTGGACAATACAGTAGAAGAATCAGTCACGACCTATTTTTTATAATCAGTCCAGACAGTGCTTGGTGAGCTTTTCTCTGGCAAGAAATGAATGATTCAAACCCTCTATTTGCTGTTACACCCTTCAAGCTTTTCTTAGCTGTGGTAAACATCATGGAAAGTCAGAAACATCAAAGAATCAGCAACTGGTAGCAGAGGCAAGCCTAGCACCCCCTTGAGCCATTAACGCGTAAGACCCAGAATATGATTCATTATGATTCCCTGTATTTGGGGAATGATGACATCTCTCACTTGTTTGCTCAAATAGTCTTTCTCTTCCCTCTCTACTCTTCTCCACCCTTAAGAATTGTGGGGTTTGGTATTTTAGGGGAATTTAAATTAATTTCATTTGGGGAATTTCTACAACCCTGAGACAGAGATACCTTGAATTATCTAAAAATAAGGACAAGAAATTCTAAAAGAAGACGGAGGTATTTGATGACCAGGGAAGGTCCACGATGAAAATGCCATATTACTTGTGACACATTTTGCTTAAGAGAACACGCATGACATACTAATGGAAAAGAAACCATCATACAACGCAAAGGATGAAATCTGTACTGTTGACCAGGGTGCGATGATTGTTCTAGAAGTGACCCAGTTACTCCCTGCTAGGCCTGTTGGAGCAGAAGGACTCACATTTTTCCCTGCTCCTCTTCTTGTTAGTTACAGAGACTCCAGTCACCACAGGCAGCGTCAGGGGCCACTCACAGGAGCAAAGCTGTACCCCTGTTCTGAGTCCAAACCCTAGGCTAATGGTTCAGCTCCCACCAAACAGGAAACAGGACTCCTTTGGAAGAACACTGCCCGGGAAACATTCTTGGTCGAGGATGGATGGATGAATCCAGAAGGAGCCTGGATCTGAGGGCTGAGAGGCCCTGCCTTCCAGGAGAGGTCTGCTTCGCCTTGGGTCACAGTGGCCATTGGACCCTGTGCAGCAAGAGATAAGCTGGTGGGATTTCCCTGGAGGTCCAGTTCAGTTCAGTGGCTCAGTTGTGTCCAATTCTTTGTGACCCCATGGACTGCAGCATGCCAGGCCTCCCTCTCCATCACCAACTCACAGAGTTTACTCAAACTCATGTCCATTGAGTCAGTGATACCATCCAACCATCTCATCCTCTGTCGTCCCCTTCTCCTCCTGCCTTCAATCTTTCCCAGCATCAGGGTCTTTCCAAATGAGTCAGTTCTTCGCATCAGGTGGCCAAAGTATTGGAATTCCAGCTTCAGCATCAGTCCTTCCAATCAATATTCAGGACTGATCTCCTTTAGGATGGACGGGTTGGATCTCCTTGCAGTCCAAGGGACTCTCAGGAGTCTTCTCCAACACCACAGTTCAAAAGCATCAATTCTTCAATGTTCAGCTTTCTTTACAGTCCAACTCTCACATCCATACATGACCACTGCAGAAACCACAGCTTGGTCCCATGGTTAAGAATTCACCTGCCATTGTGGGGGACACAGTTTTGATCCTTGGTCTGGGAAGATCCCACATGTCTCAGAGCAACTAAGCCCACCAGCACAACTATTGAGCCTGTACTCTAGAGGCTGGGAGCCGAAACTACTGAGCCGAGGTGCTTCAACTCCTGAAGCCCGGGCTCCCTAGAATCCGTGTTCCCCAACAAGAAAAGCTATTGCAATGAGAGAAGCCCGCTCATCGCATCTAGAGAAACACCCGCAGCAACAAAGACCCAGCACAGACCAAAAAATAAAGAGATAAGCTGGAAAAAAAAAAAAAAAAGGATTCACCATGCCAGCAGGGGCAATTGACCCTGGTCCTCAGGAGAATCAGCCCTTCCTCATGGGGGCAGAGAAGAACAGATTGGCACACTGGTGGTCTGTGAGGGTGCCTCCCCTGCCCAGAGTGGGGACCGGGTTGGCTAGACCAGTGGGAAATATGAAGAAATACCAGGACTGATCTCTTCTGTTATTTTAGTCTTTTCTTTTGTAATATATGCCTTCTAATGTACATGCTATATCTGCAAATGTTTATCATTTATGAACGAGAGATTTTTAATGGGATGCATGCTCACTTCGTTTGTTGGTTTGATTTTTTAGAGGTACATGATCAAAAAAGTTTGCAGATCACTTCTCTAATCCAACGAGCTTTCTACCTCGCAGACCCTCTCATGTCCCTCCTGTGCTGGGTGGCGTCCTGATCTCCGGCGCCACCTCCCTCATCAGACCCGCCCCCCGACCTAGTTTCCCATGATGTCATCAACTTCCTTCCCCATCTATCCAGAGCTCTTCATATGACGCACATACTTAAGGGTTTTGCCTTGTAATATAGAAATTTGCATAAAATGTACTTGTTTCTTCAGGTCTATTTTAGGCTTGTTGAAGACAGAAGCTGTATATTTTTCCCCCCAGAACCTTGTGATGTTTGTTGAATGAATATTTTAAATGTCATAACCTCAAAGACTGATCTTAATGGGGTATTTTAAGTAATCTGTCTTTCATACAGAGTGTAGTGAGTGAAAGTCGCTCAGTTGTGAACGAACCTTTGTGACCCATGGATGGTACAGTCCATGGAATTCTCCAGGCCAGAATACTGGAGTGGGGAGCCTTTCCCTCCTCCAGGGGATCTTCCCAACCCAGGGATCGAACCCAGGTCTCCCAGGTTGCAGGCAGATTCTTTACCAGCTGAGCCAGCAGAGCGCAAGGGGAGTTAAAAAGACACAGTGTAGAATTAAACACTCATCCTTTCAGGAGAAGTTAATGCTCTCTGCTAGTCCTTAGGTTGCCGGCCACAGAAACAAAAAGAATTCACAGAACAACATCGCCACCAGGTGGCAGAATGACATTGCTCTTCAATTCATATTTTTCAACTGGAGTTCTCCAAAACATGATCAGCCCACCCATTAAGCTACCTTAGAACACATCACATGTGCCCACACATCCTGTGTGCCCGGAAGAGAGTGAGTTAAGAGTTCATTTTACTCCTGGATCACTCTCACCCCTTTCTGCTGAGCCCTGACCTTTGCAAAGGGCATCAAGTCACAGGTAGCCCCCTCTCCTGAGCCTGTGCTGCAGGGGATTCTGACCCCAGCTGGTCTCCATGTGGGGAAACCTAACTCAGTCATCTGGCTTCGGTCCACGCGGGGTCAGGGCGCCAGGGGGCTTCTGCTGGCGACCCTCCCTCTGCCCCAGGAGCCTCCTCTCCGACTCCAGCGAACCAGGTGGAGAGAGTATTTAGAGACACTAACAAAGGGTGCCCCCGTATGCCCTGGTGTCCGAGTGCCTCCTGCATTCCATCATGGGTGTCTGCACGTGACCCTCATCTCTGGTGCCCTGTGTCACCTAGAGTGCAGAAGCGAAAGCTTCGGGCCTTGGCTTTGAGATTTGCGAGCCTGGTAGGAGACACTTTATGGGTGTATTCTTGGGAAGAGTGCTGCAAGGTGCTCTGCCCGGATCCCTTCTCCCCCAGACCAGAGAAAGGTTCCCAGGCAGGGCCTCTCTGGAGGGAAGGGCCTCTCTGGAGGGAAAAGCCTCAAGCAAGCAGAGTGTGTTGGAGCCCAGGGCCCTGCCCTCTCCACCCCTGGGAACACCCCAGTCATCAGGGGGAAGATCGCAAGGGCAAAGGGCCACCTTTCCTGCGAGAGCCTGGAGGGCCCGCAGCAGGACAGACAGGGTCCGCACGCCACCCCCAGCACAACAAAGTCAGTGTCACTTACGCTAGGCTCGCCAAGTCCTGGGTGCTGTTCTGGTGCTGACTCATTTGATTTTCACAAACACCCTACAAGTTAAATTATTTTAATCTCTATTGTCTTCAGATGTGAAAAATGAAGTTTCTGCCTTGCTCGGAAATGGTGGGGCATCGCTTCACACCCGAGCAGTCTCCAGGCCCACGTCTCTGACTTCCGTGCCAACCGCTTCCCTGGATGGGGTGCGAGGAGGCAAAGAGGCCTGGCCTGCAGGGGGCTGAGGTCGAGCCCGGCCTGATTCAACCCTGAGCCGGTCCACTTGTCCCTCAAAGGCCAGCCAGGACATCTGAGCAGACCTCCAGCCCCACCACGGCCCCGAAACTTGGAAGTTAGTCTAGGGAAAGGCACCCATCAAACTGACCGATTCCCACTCTTCAGTGGACTGATGGCTCAAAGCAGAAATTAAATCCAGTGTCAAAAAGTATTAGACTCACAGACATAGAAAACAAAGTTGTGGTTACCACAGGGGACGGGGGAGGACAGACCAATTAACATATGCATATATACACACTACTATTATGAAATAGATAAACAGTTAGACTTGTATAAGGCAGGGAATTAGATTCAATGTCTTGTAATAACCTATAAGGGAAAAGAATCTGAAAAAGAATATATATACGTATATACCTCTATTTATATACATACATATATAAGTATGTACAACTGAATCTGAAAAAGAGTATATATATATGTATGTATGTATATATATATATATATATATATGTAACTGAATGACTTTGCTGTAACCTAATGCTAAACACATTGTAAATGAACTATCTGTTGTTCAGTGACTAACTGGTGTCCAACTCTTTGCAACTCCATGGACAGCAGCACTCCAGGGTCCTCTGTCCTCTACTATATATCCCAGAGTTTGCTCAAATTCATGTCCATTGAGTCAGTGGTACTATCTAACCATCTCATCCTCTGTCGTCCCTTTCTTCTCTTGCCTTCAATCTTTCCCAGCATCAGGGTCTTTTCTAACAAGTTGGCTCTTTGCATCAGGTGGCCAATGTATTGGAGCTTCAGCAACAGTCCTTCCAAAGAATATTTCAAGGTTGATTTCCCTTAGGTTTGACTGGTTTGATCTCCTCAAATTTAAAAAAAAAAGAAGAAGATAAAAGATAAAAATTCAGTATCAGAAAAGTAAGAAAAAAACCTAATTTCTGGCACGTCTGACTTGGTAGACTGAGACTCAAGTCCAGCAGAATGAGGGAAGAGAAGGGAGGAGTAAAAGCCCACACTGAACACCGCTCAAGCCCAGGCCCTCCTTCTCATCAGTACACCCATCCCCTCACAAATACGTCCAACCCTCCACTGAGGGGCTAATAACCTCCCCCATGTTGACCAAGCCAGGGCCCAAGAGGGCAAGGCTGAGACCAGTGCGAGGTGGAGGGAGGACTCAAGTTCTGACCTGTCCCATGAAAAATCGCAAGGCATTTGTATTAACACCACGCAAGGAAGCCCTGCTATTGGAGGTCAGTCCAGCCGAGGCAGCTGTCTTGCAGGTGAAGGTTGAAGAACCACCCAGCTCTTCTCCAGCCCCTCACCCCGTTACCCCGTCAGACTGAACTCAACACAGAAAACTCTAGTCTCCTTTGGAACAAGTGACTTCTGGCTTGCAACTTTTGGCCCTGGCTTATCTCTAATTCTAACAAAGGGAGCTCTGCTGAAAAGCTCTTGGCAGTTGTTCAATAGAAGAATTTTGAAAATTTCAATAGCTTTATTGAGGTATCATTGGCATGCAAGAAAGTATACATCAACAGATAATAAACTCTCCTTTCAAGGCAGACAGCTTGGTAAATCCTGATAGACGCACACACTTGTGAAACAATCACCACAATCAGAAAGGTGAAAAGATGCACCCCTCCCGAAGTGTCTCCTTCGTCAGCCCTTCTCTCCGTCCCTCCCTGCTTCCCTCCAGCAACCACGGATCTGCTTTCAGGCACTGCAGACTATTTTGCATTTTCTAGACTTTACCATAAATGGATTCTTACAATATGGACTCCATTTGTCTGGATGCCTTTGTTCAAAATAGTAATTTTGGGACTCATCTGTGTTGTTCCATGGATCAATGCAATGGTCCATTCCGTTTCCTGGCTATGTAATAGTCTATTGTTGGGGCATCCCAGGTGGCTCAGATGGTAAACAATCTGCCTACAGTGTGGGAGGCCTAGGTTTGACCCCTGGGTCAGCAATATCCTCTGGAGAAGGGAATGGCAACCCACCCCAATGTTCTTGCCTGGAGAATTCCATGGGCAAAGAATCCTGGTGGGCTACAGTCCATGTGGTCACAGAGAGTCAGACATGGCTGAGCAGCTAACACACACGCACGATATTCTGCCATTTGTTTGTCCACTCAGCTGGGCTCTCTTTTCTGCTCCACCGATCTATGCACCTGTCTATCGACGCCACGCTGTTTCTATGACACCACCAGAATTTAAGAAGCTTAGATAAACCTGATGTCCACTCCACCCAGCAGAGTCTGCAGGTCCTTCTTTCTTCCCCGAACAAGAAAAGCCTGCTTTCTCCTCCCAGAGGGCAGCAGGGTCTACCTTTCACTTAAATGGTCTTAGAACAGCCCCTCTGCAGGTTGCAGTAGAGAATATTCTGTTGCTGCTGTGAAGAATGTCAACGATGGGAAATTGCAGAAAATTGCCCTGACATTTGCTCTTTGCCACCTAAACCAACAGGCTTCCCAGGTGGTGCTAGTGGTAAAGAACACGTCTGCTAATGTGGGAGACACAAGTTCAGTTCTCTGGTCAGGAAGATCCCCTGGAGGAGGAAACGGCAACCCGCTCCAGTATTCTCGCCTGGAAAATTCCATGGACAGAGGAGTCTGATGGGCTACATACAGTCCATGGGGCCGCAGAGTCGGACACGACTGAGTGACTAAGCACACTCTAAACCAGCCCCTGAACCAAACTAAGAGCAAACCCAGCAACCTCGTCCAGCCCTTCCTGGAACGAGCACCCGCTACCCAGCTGGATGCTTGCTAGCAGTTTCTAGAAAGATGGGCAGATGGTAGGGAGACTGAAATTAGCCATTAAAATACAATTTGAGAATGTTACTCTATTGCCCAATATCACTCCAATCCTCTGCTTTGAAAATTGTGAGCCAGTTACACACTAAAAACAAAATGGAAAAAGAGGTCCTGCCTCATGCCCCCATATCCCGGGGGCATAGTGCTGATGACCTGCGACAGCCTGGTGACTACACACCAGAAAGCTTTGCGCAGAAAGGGAGGCAAGTGCCTGTGAAATCCCTCAGTACCATCTTCACAAACTGTAAATAAAAACCTGTTCTAAAATTAAAACATTATTTCAAAAAAAAATCAGCATAGCCATGTGAAGAAGAAGCTAGAGAAAGAGAAGATTTACTCAACTTGCTGAAAAATAACACTGCAGTTCTAAAAAGTAACCGCCCTCTTCATTTTCATCTTCATTAAGCTTCCATGCTCCAGAGGCTCCTCTCGGACGGGCTGTTTACTTCTCCAAGCTGTAAGAAGGTCCTGAGGCGCGCCAGGAAGCAGAGGTGAGTGTGGTTTTTGCTTCTCCCCCCACCGTTTTGGGTGAAAACCCCCTTTGATCTGTTTTTCCTTCTCCCCAGCCCTGATTATGTCTTTTTTCCTGGTTTAATCAGAGATAAGTAGAACAGATTTTGCAAGCCTCCTCAAAGGAGAGTCTGGAGATGTTCGGTGCTTATGGAGGGTATGAAAGCATAAGGTTAGAGATGAGAGCTTCAGGCTGTCACCGCGCCTCACCACAGGTCTTGTGCAATAACGATAGGCGACATCTACGAGCTGGGAAGCAGGGTTGACAAGGATGATACTAAAGAGCATCCCCCTAGTGGGATAATCCCACAAACGAATAAAGATAAAAGCACAGGGTCTGTCACACCCTAACACCAACTTGGCTCCTAGTTACATCTTTGCCAGGAGGGAGCCTACCCAGTAAACACAAATGTCGAAACGAAAACAGAGTCCCTGGAGTCTGACCCTGACGATACCCACTTGGAGTGGAATTCCGGGAAAGACAGGTCTATCTTGGACCTCAACACCTTGGAGAGCTATTACTAAGAAATAAAAATCACAAGGAGGCCTTCAGCTTCATACTAACCACTGCACAGTATACACAAGGGCAGCTTCAATCTGAGACTGTGAGGTCCTTACCCCCCAGGACGAGGAAGGTGTTAGAGACTCATCTTCCCCCATCTAATAGAGAATGCGTGAGCCACCCTTGGTGACCCCCAAGGACACAGGACTCCTGGGGTTCACACCTGTGTGTGATTCCCCTCCCGCTGAGTGTGGGCAGGACTTGGGACTTGCTTGTAACCAAGAGAATGTGGCAGAGATGATGGGATGTCACTCCTTGGCCAGCTCACCACATATGGATGAGATTCGTCTTGTAACAAACATGCTAAGCGCTGCCTTGCTGGCCTTGAAGAAGCCATTGAGAAGTCCACAGCCGCGGTAGAGCAGCCCACAAGGCGGGGAACTATGATGCTTCTACTTGTAGAGAGCAGCCTCTAGCAAGAAGTTGAAGGCAGCCTCCAGCAAGAAGTTGAAGGCTTCCTTGCAACAGGAAGTGAATGAATTTTGTCAACAACCCGAGGGAGCAAGGGAAACAGCCTTACTCAGCCCTGACCAACATCTTGACCGCAGCCTGGTGAGGTGCTGTAGCCAAGGATCCAACTAAGTCCTGCCCAGATTCCTCACCCACAGAAACTCTGCGATGCCGAATAAGTGTTATTTTAAGCTGCTAAGTTTGTGGGAATTTGTTATGCAGCAATGGCTAACTGATAAAGGGAATGAGATATATTTTTGTGTGTTAGCCACTTGGACTTTATAAACATTTTGTTCCTAGGATGTCCCCTTCATACTACGAGAAGCATCCTTTCCCACTTTTCCTGCCACAGAGGGGACCTCCAAATCAGATGGCTCCTGGTGGAGCCCAATCAGAAAGACATAGCAGCAGAACAGAGGTGGTTCTCCAAAGGAAACCCACGGTCGCATGACCAGAAGGGAAAGGAGACAGAAAGTGAACATCCCCAAAAGAATCATTGCCCCCCGGAGAGTCCAATCCACATAATCTGACAGAGGAAGAAATAGGCCCCGAGAGGTCAGTGGCGTCCAGAGTCTGTGCCCCACGGTAGGGTCAGAAGCAAAACCACGTTTCCTCAGCCCCATCCAGGACTCTTATCGCTGGAGCACATTGTGTGACTCATGTTTTTGGATGATCTTATTTTTCTGCTTTTTTAACCTATTTAGGCATATTTATTCAGTGAGAAAGCACTAAAAATCAAAGTCAAATAATTCGTGGAGATAAACAAAAGTTTAAAAAAAAATCCAGTGGAATCAGACTTGTTATTTGGAAGAGAAATGCCTATTTGGCTGCCCTTTCAAAACATTTCCAACTGGTTTCTGCATACTTGGGACTTTGGATTACTCCCACAATCAAGAACAACAGAATGGCAAATATGAACCTGGTAAAGACAGAAAAACAGAGAACTGGGTTTTGGGCTTCAGTTTCTCTTTCTTTCCTTACATATTTAAAATCTTGCACTGTTCGTTCAGTCACTAACTTGTGTGTGACTCTGCGACCCCATGGACTACAGCACGCCAGGCTTCCCTGTCCTTCACCATCTCCTGAGCTTGCTCAAACTCATGTCCATTGGGTGGTTGATGCCATCCAACCATCCTATCCTCTGTTGTCCCCTTCTCCTCCTGCCTTCAATCTTTCCCAGCATCAGGGTCTTTTCCAATGAGTTGGCTCTTCGCATCAGGTGGCCAAAGTACTGGAGCTTCAGCTTCAGCATCAGTCCTTCCAATGAATATTCAGGACTGATTTCATTTAGGATTGACTGGTTGGATCTCCTTGCAGTCCAAGGGACTCTCAAGAGTCTTCTCCAGCAGCACAGTTTGAAAGCATCATTTCTTTGGTGCTCAGACTTCTTTATGGTCCAACTCTCACATTCACACGTGACTACTGGAAAAGCCACAGCTTTGACTAGACAGACTTCTGTCGGCAAAGTGATGTCTCTGCTTTTTAATACACTGTCCAGATTTGTCATAGCTTTTCTTCCAATGAGCAAGTGCCTTTTAATTTCATGGCTGCAGTCACCGTCCGCAGTGATTTTGGAGCCCAAGAAAGTAAAATCTGCCACTGTATCCATTTTTTCACATCTATTTGCCATGAAGTGATGGGACCTGATGCCATGATCTTGATTTTCTGAATGTTGAGTTTTCAACCAGCTTTTCCACTCTCCTCTTTCACCTTCATCAAGAGGTTCTTTAGTTCCTCTTCACTTTCATAACAGTGGCATCATCCTCTAGTCTTGTGGAAGTTCTGAAAAATCTTGTAGGTCTTTTCATATAAAGAGATGGACATGGAGGCTCTCTTATTGGAGCTCACAGAGCCAAACGCCGTCCTTTCACAGAAGTGAATGAGCATCTGCAGGGCCAGTGGGATTCTGCAGGGCCTGGTGGCTGGGACTCAGACTGATGTCCCCGGCAGGCTTCCTTCCTTCACCACGTGCTTTCAGGCTGTGGTCAAGCTGTGATCCAGGAGCACTGGGAGCTTCCGAAGGCAGCAGTAGCTGTGAAAGAGGCTTCCCGAGGTGGGAACACAGCAGTTCACAGCCCCACGGTGGCCCTGGTGGCCCCAGAGCAGCATCATTGAGCAAGGCCCTTCCAGGCATGCTGCTGGTCAGGCCTTTGGAAGAATAGCTGTGGCCCTCGCCTCCTACTTTCATTTCAGCAGGCATGCTCTTAGGGATGGCCACCCTCCTCAAGGGCGAGGGGCAAGAGAGGAGGGAGGTTCAGACAGAGGAGAGGAGGTAAGTATGAAGCCACGTCCTGCTGTGTGACTCCAAGCAAAACACCCTCTCTGAGCCTTGACTTCTCTCATGTATTAATAGCATAGAGGAGTTGACTGCCACCCTGCAAGCTCTCTGTGGGGGAGCGAGTGAACTGACATGGGCCAGAGCTATGTCCGAGGTGTTTAATCAATGTACCCAGCTGGTCTGAGCTGATTCCACATCCGTAACCACGTCTCACCCACAACCAAGGCCCCGAGGGCTGAGAAGTCACCGCGATCGATGCCCTGCAGCTGACCTCACCCCACACTCCGAGTGCTGCCCATAGAGTAGCACTCAATGCTCACAGCCAGGCATGAGATGAACACTATTACATTCATCCCAGCTGTGCAGATAAAGAAACTGGGTCACGGGGAGGGTGAGGTTTGGAGGAGCCAGCTAGGGAACTGGCACAGCCAGAACACAGACTCAGGCAAAGGGACCCAACATCAGGTTCCTCGTTAACACATTCTGCCACCTCTTGGATAAACGCAATGACCTCAAAGAAGGGGCCATGTGGGCCAGGGGCCCATCCTCCTCACTATTCTCTACCACCCGCTCCTCAACCCTCTTTGGGTCTAGGCTTCTTCTGTCTCACTCCAAGATCCCTCTCTGGGTCCATCCACATCACAGCTTCCGTTGGGTCACCTGCCTCTTTGGCGTCCACTGAGCCCTTTGGCTTTCTCTGCAGGCTGGAGACATTCCACACAAACCAGGACCTAAGACTGCGGTTGTTGACCATTTGGCAAAGGCTTCTCGGGGGCCTGTCGAAACCAATCTAGAACGATCCGTGATGAGACATGAAGTGCCTGATGATGCCCATGTAGCAGTGATACCAGCCAGTCACCAGTAGACCTGGGGGCCTGGTGGTGACTTTCCTTTCAGGTAAGCTGTAGGAGGAAAGAGCCATGGTGTCAGAGGAGATCACACTTGGGTTCTGATGCCTAATGAGACAGAGTTTGTAGATGGTCCAGTGAGACCTGGGGGAGGGGGAGCTGAGGAGCTGAGTGCTCCCTGTCCAGCATCAGCGCAACCAGGCTCTTTGGCATCAGACCAAGCAGTTCAGTTCAGTTCCGTCGCTCAGTCGTGTCCCACTCTTTGCAACCCCATGGATCGCAGCATGCCAGGCCTCCCTGTCCATCACCGACTTCCGGAATTTACCCAAACTCATGTCCATTGAGTCAATGATGCCATCCAACCATCTCATCCTCTGTCGTCCCCTTCTCCCCCTGCCTTCAACCTTTCCCAGCATCAGGGTCTGGTCTTTTCCAATGAGTCAGTTCTTCTCATGAGGTGGCCAAAGTATTGGAGCTTTGGCATCAGTCCTTCCAGTGAATATTCAGGACTGATTTCTTTTAGGATGGATCTCCTTGCAGTCCAAGGGACTCTCAAGAGCCAATACCAGAGTCCAAAAGCATCGATTCTTCGGCCAAGCAGTGGGTGTGTCACAGAGCTGTAACATATTGCCTCCAAGTCCCACTTCTTGTCAAAAAGGTCTTTCAAGTTCATGATAATCTCTTTTCCCCCCACAGTTTTCAATCAGATAAAGAGTTGGTCCTGAATATTCATTGGAAGGACCGATGCTAAAGCTGAAATTCCACTTGGCCACCTCATTTGAAGAACTGACTCATTGGAAAAGACCCTGATGCTGGGAAAGATTGAAGGCAGGAGGAAAAGGGGGCGACAGAGGATGAGATGGTTGCATGGCATCACTGACTCAATGGACATGAGTTTGAGTAAACTCTGGGAGTTGGTGATGGACAGGGAGGCCTGGCGTGCTGCAGTCCATGGGGTCACAAAGAGTCAGACACAACTGAGCGACTGAACTGACTGAAAGAGTTGGTGCATTTCTTTCCCTGTGCCCCCTGCATTGGAAGCACAGAGTCTCAATCACTGTCCCGCCAGGGACACTGTCAGCTTTGAGCAGTAAGACGATGTGAGTTGGCTGTTACCTGCAAAGGCACTTCGGCAGGTGGGCAAGGGAAGAAGCAGGGAGACCCGCTAAGGCCCCTGCACTGATCCAAATTTGAGGCGAAGGGGGCCTGGAGCAGGTGGCAGAGCGGGGAGATGGGAGGGAAGGTGAGATCTCAGAGGAGAGGGAGGAGGGTTTTCTGCCACGTTGGATGTGCGATCCGGGAGAACGAGGTGTCCCAGAGGACTCGAGGCAACAGCAGCACTGGTGCTGCTGGCGATGGGCTGGTGGGTGAGTGGGGCTCAGGGCTGCCCCTCATCTAAGCCGAAGAGCTCACTTTTTTACAGGCTTATTGTTTGGGAACAAAGGCTTATTGCAAAAGAAAATGTGTATGTTAAAGTCCACTGGTGTTATAATTAACTCTGTCCCTGCAGAGAGACTGTTGCCCAGGGGGCAGTTCAGACAGAAACACACCAAGAGCAAGACCTCCTGGCCACTGGCCTGCCTGGAAACAGAGAGAGCAGCCTGCACAACTGGGCACCAGGGCGAGGCCCCAGTACAGTCCTGCATGGCGGGCGGGTGGGCAGCTCTCTCCTCCAAGTACAGCAGGCAGTGAATTTGGCCTCCCTTGAGCTCACGCGTGAACTCCAAGCTGATGCTGCAGTGGTGGAGCTTCTGGGAAGCTCAAAGTGCCCTTGCTTTGCTCTTAGAGTCCCCTTGTGGCTTAGCTGGTATAGAATCTGCCTGCAATGCAGGAGAGCTGGGTTCGATCCCTGGGCTGGGAAGATCCCCAGGAGGAGGGAAAGGCTACCCACTTCAGTATTCTGGCCCTGGACTATACAGTCCATGGGGTTGCAAAGAGTCAGACACGACTGAGCGACTTTCACTCACTCACTCAGAGTCCCCTTGGGGCTTCCTAGGTGGTGTTAGCAGTACAGAATCCACCTGCCAATGCAGGAGACATAAGAGACAAGCATTCAATCCCTGGGTCAGAAAGATCCCCTGGAGAAGGAAATGGCAACCCGCTCCAGTATTCTTGCCTGGAGAACCCCATGGACAGAGGAGCCTGGCGGGCTACCGTCCATGTGGTCACAAAGAGCTGGACATGCCTGAGCTACTGTCCTTTTAAGGCCAAGCTCGGCTGTGTGCCCTCAGGTCCCATGTTGATTATTATCTTTATTTTGTGCAAAACAAAAAGTGTCCCCAGGGCCTTCCCTGGAGGTGCAGCGGCTAAGACTCAGAGCTTCCACTGCAGGGGCACAGATTCAATCCCCGATTAGGGAACTAGGAGACCGTGCTGCGCGGCATGGCCAAAAAATTTAGAGAGTCCTCATGTGTATTAGGGGTCTTCCCTTCATCAGTGAGCCCTGTGGTCCGAGTTACGATTAGATCCCCGGGGCTGAGGGACGTTTACGCACGCTTGGTCCACGGTTCACGGTCACTGGTGAGTGTGCCGCACCCTCCAGTGTGTTTGATGAACACGCGGAACCTGTGCCTGGTTAATGCCTGTGTTGACTCTTTCATCCATAGAGACAACCTTATTTTTTCCTCTATCATGAGAAAAATTAGGGACCTCTTGTGAGTTTCCATGTAGAAGCAAAGATTGTGGAAACATCTGCTATCTGCTAACAAAGGAAAAGTGTGGATGGACTTGGGGCACCGGGTGAACAGGTCACGGTGTGGGGGTGTGAATGCGTGACCTCAGAGCAAAGACAGGGAGCCATTGGCCTGCATGCACCCCACTATCACCCCCTGGTTCCTCCTCCTCTGGCCGCAACCACCCCCACCGCCCCCCACCGCACCTGCAGGAGCCTCCTCAAGACGTCCTGAACAGAGGGACCCTCCTCAAGCCAGGTCCTGAGCAGAATGAAACACTGCATGTCAGGCAGGCCTCCCAAGCCCCAGATATCCTGGTCTCATCTTCTCCTTCAAAACTACAAATGAAAACAGGCTACCTTGCCCTTTCTTTGGTTTTCAAGTAAACATTTCCTTAGGTACTAATCAGATTAACGGTCACCCCACTTCCTCGCTTCAAGGAGACGCTGCCCTGATTTTCCAAGCCCAGCAAGGTAGCCCTGGCCAGGTTAAAACTGGGTCTCACATTGCATCCATGTAGAGTCAGAAATACCGAAAGGAGCCAGGGTCCCGCAGGATTCCCATCTGCACGCCCTGCTAGCAGAACCTGGGAGGGACGCCTCTGGGATTTTTCCGGGTCGGTCAACCTCCTGGGGAAGGAAGTAAAGGCACCCATGGAACCTCATGATCTTGACATTGAAGCTCTCAGAGAAAGACCAAGGCAAACACCCCAGGCCTGCCGGGGCCACGCAGGGTGATGGCCTTCTGGGGGCGGACTGTCCAGGGCAGACACCACACACTGGCAGATGACAGTTCCTGGTCACTCCGTGTCTGATTCACAAAGAGTTTTTTAACTACTTACCAAGGTTTTGAAATGGGGGGAGGGTTCTATCACGTGAAAATCCAGATTTGCAGCTTCTCTTAAAACCTGAGAAGATTGGGCCCCGCGGAGCCCGCCTCTCTCAGGGCAGCAGTGGGCTGCCTGCGTCTGCTCCCCGACATCGGCCCTTCGGTTCCTTGCTGTCCCCAGCGTTCCCGGTTGTGTTCCTGGCCACGCCCATCTTTTCCATCTCCTGCCTGGTATTTGAGTGTGGCCCTGAGGAATGGTCAGCTGGCTGTACCCCCTCCTGTCCTCTCCTAACAGAAGCTGTAGGAAGCCCCCGAGGGTGGCAATAGCCACCTGCAAGCTTGACACAAGGTTAAAGACAAGAAGGATGGCTGGGCCATCCCCACCAGGAAACCCTCACACCCCTCCTCCTCCTGTAAAACGTCTCATTCAGCGCCTGGGCGGGAGATAGGACCCACATCAGCTATGTGAGCAGAAAGAATTTCATAACTGTCATTTACAGGTTCTTCCCTGATGATGGTTGGGTGGCAAAGAGTCCGCTTGCCGATGCAGGAGACACAGGTTCAGTCCCTGGTCCGAGAGGATCGCACATGCCGCGGGGGGAACTAAACCCAGGCACTACTGAGCCTGTGCTCCAGAGCTCAGGAGCCGCAAGTACTGAGGCGTGCAAGCCCCAGAGCTCATATTCCACGACAAGCGAGGCCACCGTGATGAGAAGCCCACACACCGCAACTAGAGAAAAGCCTGTGCAGCCAGGAAGACCCTGCACGGCCAAAATTCAGTAAATAAAAGTGTGAAAGCGCAAGTCGCTCAGTTGTATCTGACTCTTTGCGACCCCAAGGTCTATACAGTCCATGGAATTCTCCAGCAAGATTACTGGAGTGGATAGCCTTTCCCTTCTCCAGGGGATCTTCCCAACCCAGGGATCAAATCCAGGTCTCGTGCATTGCAAGCACTTTCTTTACCAGCTGAGCTACAAGAATCCTGGAGCCAATCCTGAAGCCCAAGAATCCTGGAGTGGATAGCTGAGCCCTTCTCCAGCAGATCTTCCCGACCCAGGAATCAAACAGGGGTCTCCTGCACTGCAGGCGGATTCTTTACCAACTGAACTATCAGGGAAACTGTCTTTACCTTTAAAGTTGTAAACAAGGGCCTGAAAGACAAGAGGAAGCTATAAAGCACCTTTAAGGACACACCACACTTTTCACAGGAACTGCAGGAGGTGTACCCTGAGGCTGGGGAGCAAAGAGAAGAGGCTGGTGTTACTAAGCCTGTGAGCCTGGAGGAGGCCCCCAAGACCCTGGAATCCAGGTCTCCGAGGTGCTGGAGTCTCTAAAGTGGGCTCAGTGATGCCGGCGGGGCTGAGGGTCACGGGATCACAAGCTGTGATGGGAAAAACAACTCTTGAGAAAAACAGTCTTTAAGGAAAACGACTCTGTTTTTCCGAGCTGCCGCTTAGACATTTTACCGTCTGATAACCCTGCTCACACCCAGAGCCTGGAGATAAGAGTTTAAGACGCCTGCCACCAGTTCCTGTTTCATTCTTCCAGGGGCGCCTTGTAAAATGACCATTAAAAAAAAAAAAGACCACTTAAGAGATAAGCCTGTGAAAAGCCAGCCCCAACCACGTAACATGCAGTGGCTGTTTGCTCCCCAGTGACCTGGGATGGGGGCTGGCCCTCTCCTTGGCTCACTAAGCCCCCTCCCTTCTGGGATCTGTCAGTAATAATACATCTTGTGACTCCACTTCCTTCGTGTGGGTTTATTGAAACTGCACCTTCAATCAAAATGACCTCCGGGGTTTTCGTGGAGCTCGGATATGGAGGAAGCTCCCAGCCACCCCTGTTTGCGGTGGGGGGCGGGGGTGTCTAGCGGGGTGGTCTTGTGCCCTACCCCTCTCCCCATTCAGCGGGTCATAATGTGCATATTCCTGATTCAATACACCAGCTCTGGCTTCTCAGCACAGAAGCAGGCACGGAGCCCATAGGAAGCGAGCAGGAAGGAGCTGCCCCACTTCAACCTTCCCTGTGGCGCCCCCAGCTGGCAGAACCTCAGAGGAGCCACTGCAAATCAGACCTTTGCAGTGCGCAAGTTGCTCAGTCATGTTTGATTCTTTGTGACCCCATGGTCTATAAAGTCCATGGAATTCTCCAGGCCAGAATACTGCAGTGGGTAGCCCTTCCCTTCTCCAAGGGATCTTCCCAATCCAGGTCTCCTGCATTGCAGGCGGATTCTTTACCAGCTGAGCCACAAAGGAAGGCCTGGTTTGCAGAGCCCCAGCATTACCCAGCTAGTGTAGGGGCTGGTTGGTGTGAGTAATCAGGTGAGTTGGTTGATGTCTGGCCCAGAGGACTCCCTCTGACCCCTGCTTGTGCTCAGCATTATATCCCTACAGTAAGCTTTGAGCACCTCCTCGATGTCAGCCCCGTTCTCCATGCAGAGCATATAATATCAGCAAGGTGGGCATCATTCCTGCCCTGGTGGACTTGGCAGTCAACCTGGACTCTTTTTAAAAAAAAATCTTTTACTCTTCTGCCAGGTTCTAGCATCGAGCTCCACTCTTGCTGTTCTGCAACCACAGCCCGGACGTGGAAGCCACCACAATGTCCATCCACAGAGGACAGGTAAAGAAGATGTGGTACACGTATACAATGGAATATTACACAGCCATGAAAAAGAGTGAAACAGTGCCACTTACAGCAACATGGATAGACCAAGAGATTATCACACTAAGTGAAGTAAGTCAGACCTAAAGACAAATAATCTATGATATTGCTTATGTGGAAGCTAAAAAGTGACACAAATGAATTTATTTACAAAATGAAAGAGACTCACAGGTTTAGAAGGCAACTTATGATTACCAAAGGGGAAAGGTGGGGGGGGGGGATGGTAATTTAGAAGGTGGGGATTAATGTATTTTTGTTATTGTTCAGTCACTAAATTGTGTCCAGCTCTTTGTGACCCCCATGGGCTGTAGCATACCAGTCTTCCCTGTCTATCACCAGGTCCTGGGGTTTTGCTCAGATTCACGTCCACTGAGTTGGTAATGCCATCCAATCATCTCAAATGTATACACACCACTATATATAAAACAGACATAGTAATGCAACATAATGGATAACTTTTATATATAATATAACAGATACAGGTGTGTGTTAGTTACTCAGTCGTGTCCGACTCTCTGCAACCCTGTGGACTGTGGCCCGCCAGGCTCTTTGTCCATGGAATTCTCCAGGCAAGAATACTGGAGTGGGTTGCCATTCCCTTCTCCAGGGGATTTTTCTGACCCAGGGATTGAACATGGGTCTCCTGCATTGCAGGCAGATTCTTTACCATCTGAGCCACAGGGAAGCCCCAAACAGATATATAACAGTGTAATATAACATATATATACATATAATATCACAGATAAATAGTAGTATAATTAACAGATTATATATATAATATATATAGTGTTAATATATAGTAGTATTAAATATAATATATAGTAGTAGTAATCAACAAGGACATTGATTATAGCACAGAGAACTCAATAATCTGTAATAACCTACATAGGAAAAGAATCTGAAAAAGAAAAAAAATATATATGTATATGACTAAATCACTTTGCTTTTACCTGAAACTAACACAACTTTGTAAATCAAACATCAATACTGCAATATAAAATAAAAACTTGGAAGAAATTCCCTGGTGGTCCAGTGGTTAAAACTCAGCTGCAAATGCAGATGTTGTGAGTTTGACCTCTGGTCAGGGAAATAAGATTCCACATGCTGCGTGGCATGGCCAAAAATAAAATAAATTTTTTTTAACTATGGAATCATCGGCTGCGATTCAAAAATCTGCAAGCAATAAATGCTGGAGAGGGTGTGGAGAAAAGGGAACCCTCCTACACTGTTGGTGGGAATGCAAACTAGTACAGCCACTATGGAGAACAGTGTGGAGATTCCTTAAAAAATTGCAAATAGAACTACCTTATGACCCAGCAATCCCACTGCTGGGCATACACACCGAGGAAACCAGAATTGAAAGAGACACATGTACCCCAATGTTCATCGCAGCACTGTTTATAATAGCCAGGACATGGAAACAACCTAGATGTCCATCAGCAGATGAATGGATAAGAAAGCTGTGGTACATATACACAATGGAGTATTACTCAGCCATTAAAAAGAATTCATTTGAATCAGTTCTGATGAGATGGATGAAACTGGAGCCGATTATACAGAGTGAAGTAAGCCAGAAAGAAAAACACCAATACAGTATACTAACACATATATATGGAATTTAGAAAGATGGCAATGATGACCCTGTATGCAAGACAGCAAAAAAGATACAGATGTGTATAACGGACTTTTGGACTCAGAGGGAGAGGGAGAGGGTGGGATGATTTGGGAGAATGGCATTCTAACATGTATACTATCATGTAAGAATCGAATCGCCAGTCTATGTCTGATACAAGGATACAGCATGCTTGGGGCTGGTGCATGGGGATGACCCAGAGAGATGTTATGGGGAGGGAGGTGGGAGGGGGGTTCATGTTTGGGAACGCATGTAAGAATTAAAGATTTTAAAATTTAAATAAATAAATAAGAAAAAAATAAAACTATGGAATCATTAAAGAAAACATCAAGAAGTTTGTAAACTTCTAAATATAAAATGGTTGATAAAATTAAAAGGCTAAATATATTCAAGTCTTTCACTCTTCTGCTAGATTCGAGCAACAGGCTCTGTCCCGGCTGCTGACTATTGAGTGCCCGTGTATTCTCGGTGGAAAAAAAACATAACAAACTTGGGCCATCCGAACTGTGCTGAAGTGTCAGTTCAGGGGTTCTACGGACGCTTGCAGTGTTGTACAGCCATCATCACCATCCATCTCCAGGACTTTCTTATCTCGTAAAACTGCAACCGTGTCCATTGAACAACAATGGTCCCTCTCCCCAACCTCTAGCAAACATTTGACCTTCTGTCCCGTGAATCTCGTTACCCTAAGTACCTCACTTACGTGGGATCCTTTTCTGTCTGACTTATTTCACTTAGCGTGATGTCTTCAAGGTTCACCCGTGTTGTAACATGTATCAGAACTAGCATCCTTCACGCCACGTAGCTTGGTCAAAAAGGATTATGTTTCTAAAGCGTATTTCATGACCCAGGAAAATCCTATGGTTTAATGTAAGGTGCAAAAAAGTGAAAACAAGACAGTATGATGTTCAATATTTATAAATACCCCTTTAAAAGTAGTAAGATAAAGGATGAGAAGAAGGGTTAGTTAGAGAGTTTGGGATGGACACGTACACTCTGCCATATTTAAAATGGACAGCCAACAAGGAATTACTTTATAGCACATGGAACTCTGCTCAACGTTATGTGGCAGCCTGGATGAGAGGGGAGTTTGGGGGAGAATGGACACATGTGTATGTATGGCAGAGTTCCTTCAATGTTCACCTGAAATTATCACAACACTGTTAATTGGCTATATCCCAATACACAATAAAAAGCTTAAAAAAACTACTGCTGCTGCTGCTAAGTTGCTTCAGTCGTGTCCGACTCTGTGTGACACCATAGACAGCAGCCCACCAGGCCCCGAAGTCCCTGGGATTTTCCAGGCAAGAACACTGAAGTGGGTTGCCATTTCCTTCTCCAATGCATGAAAGTGAAAAGTGAAAGTGAAGGCGCTCAGTTGTGTCCGACTCTTCGCGACCCCATGGACTGCAGCCCACCAGGCTCCTCTGTCTACTAAGAGGAAGTACATAAAAGTGTTAAGAGTTATCTCTCCTATGATCACTATTAGTCCTCTGTATTTTTCTACTTCCCAGATCCTCTGTAATAAACATTTAATTTATTTCAATTACTAAAACAAGATAAGCATTATTAAGCAAACACAGTAGCTGCAGTAGATGCCCTGAAGTGGCTGCCAGCCAAGGAGAGCTGCATGGAACTCTGCCAGGGGAAAGTAAGGGCATAGACGGTGGCTGAGGATGCAGCTATTTTTGTTACTGTTGCTATGGTTACCTGAGCCCTTGCCCCCTCTTTCCACGCTGGTGTGGTATGGGCAAACTGGAGTGATAGAGAGTTCACGTGAAATGTAAGATCCCCCCAGCTCATTGCTGTCCCGTAACAGAGAGGACTCAAGAATCAGGCAAAGCACCATTAGCTACCAAGACTTTCACTAATGAAGGACTCTCCTCTTTTCCCTCCAGAGTTGTTACATAAATGGGCCAGAGAAGTTTCCCGTGCATTGCCTAAAATGGTCCCCACATCATTTTCTTCTTCACACAAGCTAGGACTGCTAGCTCAGAGCCCACTGGCACTCAACCTCAGGTTCCCATACATTCAGTTGTTCCATGGATAGTCTAAATGAATGTATTTTTAGCCATTTGGAGCCGACCTACTTTACATACCCAGTGAAACAGCAACCAGCACACCCGCTGCGCTGTGCTGTCCGTGACCCCATGGACTGTAGCCCACCAGTCTCCTCTGTCCATGGGATTCTCCAGGCAAGAGTACTGGAGTGGGTTGCCATGCCCTCCTCCAGAGGATCTTCCCAATCCAGGGATCAAACTCACTTCTCTACATCTCTTGCTTTGGCAATGTTTGGAAGGTTCTTTACCACTAGTACCATCTGGGAAACCCTTTTACTTATTAAGAAAATGCAAAATAAAACCACAATGAGATACCACTAGACTTGCACCAGAATCATTAAAATAAACCCTGACAACACCAAGTGCTGCTGAGGGTGTGGAGCCACAGGAACCCTCGTCTATGACTATTGGGGCCAATAGTTAAAACTATTCCAGAAAACCCATAGGTCCTCTCTCCTAAAGAGGGACACGGACCCACTCATGACCCAGCCATCCCACTCTCCAGTAAACAGCAAACGCAGGCGCACACGTATGCTCATCAGAAGACTTGCTCCAGGGTGTTCAGAGCCACGTAAGCTGACAGATCGTCAGATCAGAAATAACCCACATGGACATAATATATCCATGAGCCATGGAGAAGACAAGCCCTGTGGTGATAAAAGACCCTTCTAGATTCTCCAGGGAACAGAATTGATAGGTGAGATAGGTAGATACAGATGATATGGATATAGACACACACACACATACATATATATATATATATATATATATATATATGCATAAATGGTTAGTTATAAGGAATTGGCTCATGCGATTCGGAGGCTGAGACTTCCTTAGATTTGCAGCTGTCAACTGGACATCCAGGAGAGCTGATGGTGTAGATTCCAGGTTAAGTCCAAGTCCAAATCCAAAGCGAGGTCGCCACCTGGAGGCAGGCAGGCAAAGGAGGCCCATTCTCCCTCACTCAGCCTCTTTTGTTCAAGTCTCCAGTGGGTTGGATGAGGCCCATCCATGTTGGGGTCGGGGGGAGTCTATCAGTTCAGATGTTAGTCTCATCCTGAAACACCTGGAGTCATGTTTAGCCAGAAGTCTGAGCACCCCATGGTCCAGTCAAGTTGATACATTAAATTAACCACCCTAGAGCCCTGCTGCCCTTGGGCGCACTCCAGCTTACCCTGCTGCTGAGTGATACCACCTGGACACGTAAGCCCCCTCTGCCCTGGGAGCTCCCTGTCCTCTTCCTCCATAAGGTGGTGGTGCCGTGCCCCCTTTCCCCGGAGGGTCTCCTGTCGAGAGAACTTCTCATAGGCCACCTGTCCAAGTGTCACCCAATAAAGTTGGTTGTGCAACACTGCCACCTTGTGGTCTTGTCTCCTCCTTGATCGGCCTCAACAGCGTCTCATGGAAGAACTTCTGTATGACCCTCCCTGCCCTGTCTGAACTCTCGGAAGAAGGGTGACGTTGAAATCCCCGTGCTTTTTGCATCAGATTTGCCCCCATCCTCCTTTAATTTCTTGTCCTCAACCCAAAGAATTCTTGAGGGTGTGCTGGGGAGGAGAAGCAGGCAGACGAATGCAGTATCCTGCCCCCTTCTTCTAAGCTGATCTCAACCAAGAATAGCAAAGTCAGAACTTAAACTACACTGAGACCTTTAGTGGCGCCCAGCACTGAAAAGGTCATGATGTCCACCAGCTGCCCTCGATGAACTTCAAAACAAGAACACTAAACTATAACATTCCAAGTTTACATGCGTGCTGAAATTAAAAATCTCTTCTAGATTTTTCTGAAAGCAAAATGCTAAGTAAGTTTATGGAAAACAAATATATCATGTTCAAAAAACGCTTTGTTTTGCTTTGGTTGTGACCCTGGCTTGTTGGTACACTCAGCCTATCGAACAGTCCTCCATTGCTTATACTCAAGTCTGGTACAGAAAATAGATTCTTTAAGCCAGGATCACAAGCTGATGCTTAGAAATGTTTGAACTGATTTGAACAGATAAGTTGGAGAATTATAACAATTTAAAATCTATATACTATGCAGAACTGTTTTTTTCTTCTAGTGGCTCTCAAGTAATTGAAATAACATAATATTGAGAATACTGTAATATATTTATTGTTGTATTCTTTATTAATAAGAGAAAATTTGTTTTAAAAATCAAAAGGGAAAAATTCTTCTTGCATGATCCGTGAAGAAAATAGTTAATAAGGAATTCCCTGGCATCCCAGTGGTAAGGATTCAGTTTCATGGACAGGGGCCCACGTTTGATCCCTGCCTGGGGAACTAGGTCCTCAAAAGCTGATGGTGCAGTCAAAAAAATTTTTGGTAAACTGAACTTTATCAAAATTTAAAAACTTCTGCTCTACAAAAGACAATCTCAAGAGAATTTTGAAGACAGGCCACAGGATGGGAAAAAACATTTGCAAAAGACACATCTGATAAAGAACTGTCCTTCAAAATACACAAAGAGCACTTCAGTTCAGTCACTCAGCTGTGTCTGATTCTGCGACCTGTGGACTGCAGCACGCCAGGCCTCCCTGTCCATCACCTACTCCCACAGCTTGCTCAAACTCATGTCCATCGAGTCGGTGTTGCCATCCAACCATCTCATCCTCTGTCATCCTCTTCTCCTTCCGCCTTCAATCTTTCCCAGCATCGGGGTCTTCTCCAATGAGTCAGTTCTTCGCATCAGGTGGCCAAAGTGTTGGAGTTTCAGCTCAGCATCAGTTCTTCCGATGAATATCCAGGACTGATTTCCTTTAGGATGGACTGGTTCAATCTAAAATGACCATGGGATACCACTGCACGTAGAATGGCCAGAATCCAGAAGTCAGACAACGGCAACTACTGGTGAGGATGGGGAATAACAGGAAGGCTCATTCATGCTGGTGGGAAGGCAAAATGCTACCATCTCTGTAGCAGACAGTTGGGCAGTTTTGTAAGTTTCTTACAAAACTAAACATTCCAAACATACCATACGACCCCGCAGTCCTGCTCCTTGGTATTTACCCAGAGGCACTGAAAACGTAGTTGTTGTTTAGTCGCTCAGTCAGGTCGGATCCTCTGTGACCCCGTGGACACCAGGCTCCTCTGTCCATGGAATTCTCCAGGCAATAATACCAGAGTGGACTGCCATTTCCTTCTCCAGGGGATCTTCCCAACCCAGGGGTTGAACCTGGGTCTCCTGTACTGGCAGGCGGATTCTTTACCACTGAGACACTAGGGAAGCCTGTTGAAAATCTCAGTTCAGTTCAGTTCAGTTCAGTTGCTCATTCGTGTCCAACTCTTTGCGACCCCATGAACTGCAGCATGCCAGGCCTCCCTGTCCAACACCAACTCCCGGAGTTCCCAAACTCATGTCCATTGAGTCAGTGATGCCATCCAACCATCTCATCCTCTGTGGTCCCCTTCTCCTCCTGCCCTCAATCTTTCAGGGTCTTTTCAAATGAGTCAGCTAGGTCCACACAAAAACCTACGCATGAGTGTTTACAGTGGTTTTATTCAAAATTGCCAAAACTTGGAACCAACAAGGTATCTTAATAAGTGAGTAGATAAATAAGCTATGGTACATACAGACTATAGAATATTATTCTGGGTTAAAAAGAAATGAGCTGTCAAGCCACAAAAAGACACTTCAAATACAAATTACTAAATGAAAGAAGTCAATCTGAACTGGCTACTTACTGTACAGTTTCAACTATTAATAAATAACATTCTGGAAAAGGAAAAACTATAGAGATGGTTAAAAAAAAAAGTCCGTGGTTGCCAGGGGGTTGGGGGAGAGATAACTAGTTAGAGCACAGAGGATTTCTAGAGCAATGAGGCTGCTCCGTATGATAGGTACTGTAGTGACGGATATATATCATTATGCATTCAAATCCATAGCACATACTGAACTGCCTTGTAAACCATGCACTGCGAGTGACTACGGTGAGTCAGTGGTACCCACTGCGGTACCATCAGCGGTACCCACTGCGGTACCATCAGCGGTACCCAAAATAGCCTCTGGTGGGGACTGTTGATAACAGAGGGGGCTGTACATATGTGGAGCTGGGGGCATATATGGGATCTCTGCATCTTCCTCTAAATTTTGTTATGAAATTGAAACAATGTTAAAAAAATTGTCTTAGAAAATTTCCTTCTTAACCAAGCATTCGTTATTTCCTAAATTTAAATAGTGAGATTATTTTTTCAAAACTCAGATCTCTCTGTGGTAGAAGAAAGCTGCACAATTATATAACCCTTTCTGTTGCCAAAGCCCGATGTAAATTACCTAAAAGTTCAGAACTGTACATTAAAAACATGCGATTTTTTGGATCTTTGAAAGAAAATTATGGGAGACAACTGACCCCAACCTTTCATTTGTCTTGTTATTCAGTAATTAATAAGTATATTTAGAAACGTCCTTTCCTTCACAAAAATATTATGCTAGAGGAAGAATTAATGTTCCTCATAAAAAGATGAGACAGAACTTGTAAAATGTTATTTATAGCATTTTCAGCAGAAAACTGAAGAATAATTTATTTAGCTTATTATGTTCTGCTTATCTTTGAAAGCCAACAAAACTCCAAACTCCTGAGTTCTTAAATGTCAGAACCCCATGATTAAGTGTCTTGAGATCTACAATCTGTCAGAGCCTATTATCTGGAGAAAGATAGCTGCTTCTGCCAGATATATTATACCCTAAGACACGGGAAGCTTGAGATTTTCTCTTTGTCCGAAGTCAGCAGATGGTAAACTAAGCTCGTATTGGGACCCGTGGAGGGGTGCACCCCAGGAGGGGAGTGCAAACCTGAAATAGTCTTCCAAAACTGCAGTTGAGTCTCAAGTCAGCTCAGCTCATGACTGGGCTGAAGTCCTCAACCTCCACTCCATCTGCTTCACCAGGTTTGCAGTGAGCCTTCTCTGGTGGACAGCAACATCACTCAGAACTTCTGCACTGTTCTTAAACTAGGATCTGTGGATGCCCAGATCCTTTGAGCTACAGTTCAATATAACTGGTTTCTTTGTAATCTCGTGCATTTTATACTTTGCATTTAAAAATATTCTTCTAAGGAAGTGGAGAAGGAAATGGCAACCCACTCTAGTATTCTTGCCTGGAGAATCCCATAGACAGAGGAACCTGGTGGGCTAGAGTCCATGGGGTCACAAAGAGTCAGACATGACTGAGGGACTGTCACTTCACTTCTAAGAAAGAATCACTAGAAGTAAATCAGAAAGATAAAAACAACATAGATTAACACATATATGTGGAATCTAGAGAAATGGTATAGAAGATCTTATTTGCAAAACAGAAATAGAGACACATAGAGAACAAGCATTCAGACATCAAGGAGGGAATCGGGTGGGATGAATTGGGAGACTGGAATCGGCATATATACACTACTGATATTGCGTATAAAACAGATCACTAATGGGAACCTACTGTATACCTCAGGAAACCCTACTCAGTGGTCTATGGTGACCTAAATGGGAAGGAAATCCAAAAAAGAGGGGTCATGTGTATATGCATAACTGGCTCACTTTGCTGTACAGCAGAAACTAATACAACATTGTAAAGCAACTATACTTCAGTAAAAATTAATTTACAAAAATAAAAAAGGACTCACTAGGTTGACAAAGAGATCCTGATACATATTTCTCAGATACAAAGTCCAGAGCTCCATCAAAAATGACCAGGCATACCAAAGACATAGGACCAAGCATAAAATCAGCTGTATTTCTACACACTAGCAGCAGTTAGGAAGCAAACTAAAACAAAACAGAACCCTCACCATTTACAACAGCCACGAAACCATAGAAATGAATCTGATAAAATATGTGCAAGATGATTACTCAGAAAACAAACCCTTCACTGAAATTTGCTCAAAATGACTTATAAATAGAAAAATATTTCATATTCACATGTAAAAAATATTTCATATCATAAATACATAATTCTCTACCTAAACTGATCTAAGTTTTCCATGCAATTCCAAACACAATCTCCATAGGATTTTATGTAACCCGAAAAGATATTCTAAAATGCATGTGTAACACCAAAATGTTAAAATCGTTCCCCAAAAGACCGTGAGAGAGGGGTCCATGGGAAAATGGATTATTAGGAAATGTTCCTGAGAAACTAATGGTGAAATGGGCCAAGTAAAGGAATTCAAGGAAGACGCTGGCAGCATTTGCTACATCGCTCCTAAAAAAAATAAATCACGTGTTTTCGCTAATGAATATCGAGGCTTATCTAAAGCTATTGGTAATTAAGGCAATATGGTCTTGTCAGAGAGATTTTTTAAAAATTTGACCAGTGCTTCCTCTACAGGCTCGAGAGAGGAAGTCTTCCTTGTCTCCTGGTGTTGCTGGCCGTCCTTAGCGTTCCTCAGCGTGTAGATGCATCTCCGATTTCGGCTTCTGTCTTCACGTGGCTCCCTTACTAGCACGCCAGTCATTGGAGTCAAGCCTTTCTCTCATCTAAAATGACCCCATCATAACTTAATTGCGTAAGTTGCAAAGACTTTATTTCCAAATAAGGTTACAGTCTGAGATTCTGAGTGGACATGAATATTTTTTTGTTTGTTTTTCTTATTTATTTATTTACTTGGAGTGGACATGAATTTGGGGGGGAGGAGAGGACACTATTCAAGTCATAAATGGCTAATCACCATAGAAAGATGATGTTCATTTAGACTCTGGTAAATGCAAATTAGGTCTACCACAGTATACTGTTTTTCATTCCTCTCGATGTGCAGAGAGGATCCACCAGATCCTCTGAACCAGTGAATGGATCAGGTGGACTCACGTGTGGGGGAGTGAGAGCTGTCCATGCCATCTAACCCATCGCACTTCAGAAAACACTCTACTATGATGTCATCAATCTGCCTCAGCGAGCTTGCTTCCAGGTATGTGCCCGAGGGAAATTCTCGCACAAGAGTACCAAAAGACATATATAGTAAAACTTCTAAATAGCAGCATTTCTGGTTAAAAAAAAAAAAAAGACACCTGAAAACAATTCACTTACAAGAGAATAAATAAACAGTGGTCTTTCAGCAGTCAAAATAAATGGACTACACCACACACAAGAGCATAGGGGCATTTCTCAACATAATGTTGAGTGGGGGCGGGGAAAGCAATTTGCAGAAAACAACATGGAGTATGATATCATTTTTATACAAAAACCAAATAGAACGTGATATCATTTTTTACAAAACACACAAAGGTAAATGACGGCTATGTAACATGCATGACGAAATGTTAACTGGAAGACAGTGATCAATGGGAGTGGAATAGATTCAGCGTGGATGTCTTGACTGCCCTGAAGGAATTTCCAAAAGCAGAATCTGAGCCTGGCATGCAGAAGCCGAAAGAGGACAAATCACTTATTCATTGTCAGTTTTCCCTGTGAAAGCTTCCTTCCTTCCTTCATTCATTCAACAGTTATTGAGACAAGAGCTGTCAGAGAGGGGTCTTCTAGAGGGGTCTTCTAGAGGCTACAAAGGTGGGTGGGTCAGCCCTGGCTCATTCTGGGAAAGGAAGGGGCTTCAAAAGGGGGGAGGGAGACAGGGTACATAAAGAGCTTAAATTTTATTTTGAAACATTAAGCTCCTTGATGAAAGAAGATTTCGATTCCTGTAACCATGACACAATTCATGTTTTATTCATAATCTTGTGTATTGTTCATTCTTATCTTGCTCAAACTAATTCCAGCCTTCTTCGCTCATTGCTCCAGTGTTTGGTCATGTCCTTTAGCCTCATGTGACATTGACTATTTTCTCTCTGATTCCCCTGAAGATGCTTTAGCCCTTCGTGCTTCCAGCCCCATCTGTCTTACATTTTCATTCTGTACCCTGCAACTTGCCGCGTTCTGCACAGGAACATTTACAAGGCACGGCGCCACCAGATCCATTTCCCGAGGAACCACCACAAAGTGTCAATAAAAATGGCCCACGAAGCAGGAATCTGAGACACTCCCTAGAGGCCACCCTAATCCTCCTCTCCCTGGGTTCTTGCTGTCTGCTGGGTGGGCAGTGGCAGCTTAGCATCCTGCAGAAGCTTCCTTGAAAACCTGAGATGAGAACCCTGGAGAGGCCCCAGCTCTGTTCCTTCGGTAGAGCTTAATAGTGCTATTAGCTGCTGCGCTGGGGGAGGAAGACAGGGGACAAGACTGAGAAGCCAGAACAGCAAGATTTCGTTTTCCTACTGGTGAAACTCTGCCCTGCTTATCTCTGCAATAGATGTCGAGCTGGAAGGAAGTCTTAATCTCTCCCCAGAGATTCCTTGTGTCATTTACACAATACAGATCTCTCCACTTCCTTTTCAGAGCGCACACTGGAAGCCATCTTTGGTCACCGTGGGAAAGAGTCTAATACAGAAGCAAGATGCGGAGAAGGTCTGGAGTTAGACTGTCCCAGCTTGGGTTCTCGTAGTCACAGCTGCCATCAACTGGTGTGAGGACGTAGGTCAGAAAAATAGGGATAATTATAGTATGTCCTTTCTAACACCATACACAAAAATAAACTCAAACTGGACTAAAGATCTAAACGTAAGACCAGAAACTATAAAACTCCTAGAGGAGAACATAGGCAAAACACTCTCCGACAAAAGTCACAGCAGGATCCTCTATGACCCACCTCCCAGAATATTGGAAATAAAAGCAAAAATAAACAAATGGGACCTAAGTAAAATTAAAAGCTTCTGAACAACAAAGGAAACTATAAGCAAGGTGAAAAGACAGCCTTCAGAATGGGAGAAAATAATAGCAAATGAAGCAACTGACAAACAACTAATCTCAAGAATATACAAGCAACCCCTGCAACTCAATTCCAGAAAAATAAATGACTCAATCAAAAAATGGACCAAAGAACTAAATAGACATTTCTCCAAAGAAGAGATACAGATGGCTAACAAACACATGAAAAGATGCTCAACATCACTCATTATCAGAGAAATGCAAATCAAAACCACAATGAGGTACCATTTCACGCCAGTCAGAATGGCTGCGATCCAAAAGTCTACAAGCAATAAATGCTGGAGAGGGTGTGGAGAAAAGGGAACCCTCTTATACTGTTGGTGGGAATGCAAACTAGTACAGCCACTATGGAGAACAATGTGGAGATTCCTTAAAAAACTGGAAATAGAACTGCCTTATGACCCAGCAATCCCACTGCTGGGCCTACACACTGAGGAAACCAGAATTAAGAGAGACACGTGTACCCCAATGTTCATTGCAGCACTGTTTATAATAGCCAGGACATGGAAACAACCTAGATGTCCATCAGCAGATGAATGGATAAGAAAGCTGTGGTACATATACACAATGGAGTATTACTAAGCCATTAAAAAGAATACATTTGAATCAGTTCTAATGAGGTGGATGAAACTGGAGCCTATTATGCAGAGTGAAGTAAGCCAGAAAGAAAAACACCAATACAGTATACTAACACATATATATGGAATTTAGAAAGATGGTAATGATAACCCTCTATGCGAGACAGCAAAAGAGACACAGATGTATAGAACGGACTTTTAGACTCTGAGGGAGAGGGAGAGGGTGGGATGATTTGGGAGAATGGCATTTAAACACGTATAGTATCAGGTAAGAAATTAATCACCAGTCTATGTTCGATACAGGATACAGGATGCTTGGGGCTGGTGCACGGGGATGATCCAGAGAGATGATATGGGGTGGGGGGTGGAAGGGGGGTTCAGGATTGGGAACTCATGTACACCCATGGCAGATTCATGTCGATGTATGGCAAAACCAATACAGTATTGTAAAGCAAAATAAAGTAAATAATAATAATAATAGCATGTCCTTATAAGACTGCTTTAGACTTCCCTGGTGGCTCAGACAGTTAAGAATTTGCCTACAATGCAGGAGACCTGGGTTCGATCTTTGGGTTAGGAGGATCCCCTGGAGAAGGAAATAGCCACCCACTCCAGTATTCTTGGCCTGGAGAATTCCACGGGCAGAGGAGCCTGGTATAGTCCATAGGGTCTCAAAGAGTTGGACACCACTGAGCGACTAACACTTTCATAAGTCTGCATTAATTGAGATAGACATCATACTAAATCTAAGAAAAGTGCCTGTCAAATAGTAGATATCCATTCAAGCCTGTAGCATTAGTTTCTACTTCTCACAAGGTAGGCGTCATTCTTCACGCAAAGTCTCATAATAGTGGCCAATTGGTCTTACTTCCAAACTCACGCAAACTCCAGAAAAGAGCATTGCTCTAAATCTCACTCCTAGGAATAGACCCAGACAAAAGTGTGATTCAAAAAGATGGACGCACGCCTATGTTCATAGCAGCACTATTCACAATAACCAAGACATGGAACCAGTCTAAATGTCCATCAACAGATAAAGAAGGTGTGGTGTGTATATACGATGGAATACCACTCAGCCATAAAACAATGAACTAATGCCATTTGCAGCAACAGGGATGGACCTGGAGAGTATCATACTAGATGAAGCCAGTCGAAAAGAGAAAGATAAATACCATATGACATCACGTACGTGTGGAATCTAAAATATGGCACAAATGAACTTATCTATGAATCAGAAACAGACTCACAGACACAGAGACTTGTGGTTGCCGAGGGCTGGGGGTAGGGGAAGGGTGGGTTGAGAGTTTGGGATTAGCAGATGCAAACTATTAAATATAGAGCTTCATTCCAATCCCAAAGAAAGACAATGCCAAAGAATGCTCAAACTACCGCACAATTGCACTCATCTCACATGCTAGTAACGTAATGCTCAAAATTCTCCAAGCCAGGCTTCAGCAATACGTGAACCGTGAACTCCCTGATGTTCAAGCTGGTTTTAGAAAAGGCAGAGGAACCCGAGGTCAAATTGCCAACATCCACTGGATCATCAAAAAAGCAAGAGAGTTCCAGAAAAACATCTATTTCTGCTTTATTGACTATGCCAAAGCCTTTGACTGTGTGGATCACAATAAATTGTGGAAAATTCTGAAAGAGATGGGAATACCAGACCACCTAACCTGCCTCTTGAGAAATCTGTATGCAGGTCAGGAAGCAACAGTGAGAACTGGACATGGAACAACAGGCTGGTTCCAAATAGGAAAAGGAGTACGTCAAGGCTGTATATTGTCACCCTGCTTATTTAACTTGTATGCAGAATACATCATGAGAAACGCTGGACTGGAAGAAACACAAGATGGAATCACGATTGCTGGGAGAAATATCAATAACCTCCGATATGCAGATGACACCACCCTATGGCAGAAAGTGAAGAGGAGCTAAAAAGCCTCTTGATGAAAGTGAAAGAGGAGAGCGAAAAAGCTCTCCTTAAAGCTCAACATTCAGAAAATGAAGATCATGGCATCTGATCCCATCACTTCATGGGAAATAGATGGGGAAACAGTGGAAACAGTGTCAGACTTTATTTTTGGGGCTCCAAAATCACTGCAGATGGTGATTGTAGCCATGAAATTAAAAGACGCTTACTCTTGGAAGAAAAGTTATGACTAACCTAGATAGTATATTCAAAAGCAGAGATATTACTTTGCCGACTAAGGTCCGTCTAGTCAAGGCTATGGTTTTTCCTGTGGTCATGTATGGATGTGAGAGTTGGACTATAAAGAAAGCTGAGCGCCAAAGAATGGATGCTTTTGAAGTGTGGTGTTGGAGAAGACTCTTGAGAGTCCCTTGGACTGCAAGGAGATCCAACCAGTCCATTCTGAAGGAGATCAACCCTGGGATTTCTTTGGAAGGAATGATGCTAAAGCTGAAACTCCAGTACTTTGGCCACCTCATGCGAAGAGTTGACTCATTGGAAAAGACTCTGATGCTGGGAGGGATTGGGGGCAGGAGGAGAAGGGGGCAACCGAGGATGAGATGGCTGGATGGCATCACGGACTCGATGGACGTGAGTCTGAGTGAACTCTGGGAGATGGTGATGAACAGGGAGGCCCGGCGTGCTGTGATGCATGGGGTCACAAAGAGTCGGACACGACTGAGCGACTGAACTGAACTGAACCATTAAATAGCGCAGGGAATATTCAATATCCTATAATAAACCACAGTGGGAAAGACTAGGGAAAAGAATATATACGTATATCTGAATCACTTTGCTGTACAGCAGAAATGAACACATTGTTGTAAATCAACTGCTTCAACGAAATGAATCTTTTACCAAAGAACGTTGCTCTAAGAGATGCGAAAACTTTGCGGCACAAAATCAAACATAGCCAGACTTAAAGTTGCCTAAGTTTCTAGAAACAGTGAGAAAGTTTGTCATATAGCTTCTTATGAAAAATCATGGAGCTGAGGAAAAACTCATGCTGCTGGTCATTATATAGCTTTTCATTATCCTCCACTCAATACATGTAGATCGCGTGAAAACTGCACCATAAGACGCACCATTTAGATGCTCAAATTGAAGCTCAACAGGATGTAAATTAAATGGAAAATATCTTAATTTTTCAGAGGCTAATTACTGAAATGATGAATGTTTGCGACCCCGTGCCTTTATGTTTAGAATTTCCTATTTCGTTGCTTCCCTCTAAATCCAGACCAGGATTTCAGGGCAAGAAAATAGGAGGGGGGCTTCCCTGATGGCTCAATGGTAAAGAATCTGCCTGCCGATGTAGGAGACATGGGTTCGATCCCTGGCCCGGGAAGATCCCGCGAGCCGAGGAGCACTAAGCCGGTGCCCCACAGCTATTGAGTCTGTGATCTAGAGCCTGGGAGTCGCAACTGCTGGGCCCATGCGCCCTAGGGCCCGTGCTCTGTAACAAGTGAAGCCGCCGCAGGGAGAAGCCGAGCAGCAACAAAGACCCGGCACAGTCAAAAAGAAAAAAAAAAAAAAGTAGGAAAAGGCAACCTCCGGACATCCTGGACTGGGAGCTGATGCGGTAACTGGAGGCGCTTTGTGCTGGAGAAGGAGGCAGGCGGGGGGCGGTCCTTAGAAATGGGGGAGGGGCCTGTGTGGAAAGAGACCGCAAAGAGAGTGGGCCAACCAGGACTCGGCCCAGGCATTTGCCGTTTCAGAGGGTCCGAGGACGCGGAGCGTCTGTGGACTGCAGAGGCCCAGGCCTCTGGAGGGAGGAGCCCCTTCCACCTAACCCCATGGCTGCCGGGTCCTGCGTCTGCCCAGCACAGTAACCCTGTGGCAGGCAGCGGCGACAGGCGGCCCAGCCCAGGCTCCAGGCGATGGGGACGCGGCCAGTGTCAATAGCAGTAGCCGGGCCAGCTCTGCGTGACGCCGCCACTCAGCCTGCTGGGCAGAAGCCCAAGCACTTTCTGTTGGTGAGGTCACACCCCGATGCCTGCTCCCCTGTGCCCAGGGTAACACGTACAGCACAACAGGACGCAACAGCAGGACTTCGGAGAGAACGACTCCCCCGAGGCAGACAGGACAAGAAGCCGGGATGGCCTGAGTCCACAGAGCCTCGGAGCTGAGCTTCCCAGCGATCCATCGCCACGGACGTTATGTTCTTGCCTTTATTAACGATCCATCACAGAGTGTTTCTTTTGCAAAATATGACCAAAGGAAACGACTGGAAAAATGGAGTGGGAAACAAAGTCTTGCAGAGTACTAGTCCAGTGTCTTCATTATCAGATTCCACCCAGACTATCAACTTTCTCAAAGCTTCCTCTCAGTGTGATCTCCCTGTGGACCAGGAACCAGTCCAAGAGTCACTCAGGCTGGAAGAAGGCCTTTCTCTGAGAACAGGAGTCCTCCCCTGGTCTCGTCCCAGGCTGCAGACCAAGGAGGGAGCTGGAGTCTCTTTGGGGACACCTCCTGAGATAACCTTGACCTACAGTTAGTTCTCCAGCATGTAACAAACACCACTCAACTCCTAAGACCCCAGTGTCTGGCCTTTGATACTGTTGTCACCAAACTCGGACCAGCTTTAATGAGCATCCCCGGTCACTCAGAGAGAGGGGACCGGCTCACTCCATCTCCGGGGCCACTCGCCCAGCATTACAGTTTTGTTTTGTTCTGCTTTGTGCTGTCTTTGGGCTTCCCTGGTGGCTCAGAGGGTAGAGCATCTGCCTGCAATGTGGGAGACCCAGGTTTGATCCCCGGGTCGGGAAGATCCCCTGGAGAAGGAAATGGCAACCCACTCTAGTACTCTTGCCTGGGAAATTCCATGGACGGAGGGTCCTGGTAAGCTACAGTCCATGGGATTGCAGAGAGTCACACATGAGCACGGGGAGGAGACGCACGAGGACCCAGGGTCTCTGCGTCTGTATCTGCAGTGATGCTTGGCCACCTCTAGCATCATCTTCTCTCATCTCAGTTCATCAGATTTTAAGACAAATAAGGAAAATGAAAGTGAGGAATACATTCTGTGCTGGTGCTGCTGCTGCTAAGCCGCTTCAGTCGTGTCCAACTCTGTGCAACCCCATAGACGGCAGCCCACCAGGCTCCTCCGTCCCTGGGATTCTCCAGGCAAGAACACTGGAGTAGGTTGCCATTGCCTTCTCTGATACATTCTGTGAGGAAAGGTCAAAGTGAGCAGCCGTGGTCTAAGAGTGATGATTAACACCAGCAGGTGGGTGGGGAGAGGGCTCTGTATCTGCTTCCCGGAGGTCGGCCCAGAGAACACAGCTGGTCAGGGAGGACGGAGCAGGGCCACCCAGCTGATGGATGCGCTTCACGCAAGTGAGACTAACATTGATCTCCCTACTTGATGTGTCTAACAGAAGGCTCTTTAAACCTGACACTCAGCCATAAACACCCTTGTTCTTGGTCTGCAGAGATAAAAGGGAAGATGAGGGCGGCGGGGTAAGCCCTCCAAAAATGCAATCTGAGCTGCCGTGCCCTCACTGGGGTAGTGAGTCCCTGACTCAGTGAGACGCAGGAGGAAAAGGACCCCTTGGTCTCTCTCGGCCACATCTATCTCCTCTCTCCTTGGAAGAAGGAAGGTAGGAAGGCTTGGGAGCCCACTTGGATTTCCCTTGAATATTCATGCGTACTCAAGCTGTAAGGATGCTGAAGGATTTTTAATGGTGGTTCATTGTGCTGTTATTTCACTTGTGTTCCAAGGAATGGTGTTAGCTTTCTGTGTTTGACTAAGAGCAAGTCATCCTAAAGGGGATGCTTTGATGGAAAGCCTACATCAGTACGTCCGTGTGATCATGACATTTGCATTAGTAATTTCCTGAAATATTTATCCCACAACTAGGGACAAGGCTTATGTTCTTACACGAGGATGGTGATGGTACAAAGATTGCAAGTACTAATCAATCCAATATTAAGAATGTTCTGTTTTTTCAAATTTGTTAGCAATTAGAGTTTATTCATGCAGTACCCAAGAGCCGTATGTGAGAGCTTTATCCTTCTAAAACCCTAACAAGAATTCTTATTCACGAATATTTCATTCCTAGTTCCTGAAAGGCTCCAATAAGTCCCTCTGGATTCAGAGAATACAGTTTGGTATGGCTGAATAAAACAGTCTCTGAGAATAGAATTGAAATAATATTTACAACCAAGAGTATTTCGATGATAGATTATTTCTCCATTTTCTACTAATAGTATCACCTTATGATTTTTCAAAAATGACATTTCTCAGCTTTACACCAGTCTCATCCCTCAGGTTTGAGTCCGGATGTCTGCTGGTCCTTTTGCAAAGTCCAGTCTCCAGGAAACAGCAAGGTCAGGATCCCAAGTAAATGGGCTGTCAACCCAAAGGCGATTCCAGAAGAGGGAGTCCCTAAATTCTCTAGGTCAGGAGTAGCATGGGACAGCTGCCACCAAAGCTGGCCACCACTTCTTGTTTTTCTACAAATTAAGAGTGATTTTTCACATTTTTTAATGGTTTAAGAAAAAGGAAAGAATTTTTATGACACACATAAATTGTATAAGATTTAATTTTTAGTATCTGTAAATAAAGTACAATTGGCACACAGCCATGCTCATTCGTTTACTATGGTTTCCAGCTGCTTTCATATAAAAAATGGCAGAGCTGAGTTCTTGAAATACAGACTGCAAGGCCCCCCAAGCCCCAAAGGCTTCCTCTGTGACCTCTGCATGGTTTTGCTGAGGTCAAGTGGGTCTGCTTCAGAGGAGACATCACTCATCTGAAAATACCGACTCTGAGCTATATTGTTGATTAACTTCCTGTCTCCTGTCTCTCTCCTCCTGGGGACAGCACCAGGGCCATGCACCCCTGGGTGACAGAGGAAGTCTGTCTCCTTTCCTTCTCATCAATGCTGTGAGCTTGGTGCTCAGCACGGGCCACACACCGTCAAGCGAGCTGAGAAGCACTCCTACTGCCTCAGAAGCATAAGCACTGATTGTCTTATTTTCCTAAAATAGAGGTCACATGAAATTTACCATGTTAATTTTTGAGTGTGCATTTCAGTGGCATTAAGGACTTTCACAGTGATGTGCAGCCATCACCGCGTCTCCAGAGCTTTTTCATCTTTCCAAACTCAGACTCAGTCCCCACTAGACAATAGCTCCCTGCTCCCCCTCCTCCAGCCCCCAGCACCCACCCCTCCACTCTCTATCTCTAGGAATTTGCTTTCTTTGGGCACCTCACTTATGTGGAATCATATAGTGTTTGTCCTTCTGTGATCGGGCCATTGCTTAGAATGACATCTTCAAGGAACAACTAACTTTTGGTGGCTGTTTAGGCTTCCCTGGTGGCTCAGATGGTGAAGAATCTGCCTGCAATGCAGGAGACCCAGGTTTGATCCCTGGGTTGGGACGATACACTGGAGAAGAGAATGGCAACCCACTCCAGTATTCTTGCCTGGAGAATCCTATGGACAGAGGAGCCTGACAGGCTATAGTCCACAGGGTCACAGAGAGTCAGACATGACTGAGCGACTAACACTTTCAGGCTACAGTCCACGGGGTCACAGAAAGTCAGACACGACTGAGCGACTAACACTTTCACTGCACTTTCCTAGTTTACACGGAGTTTCACACACATTATCTCTCTGACTTGGCATAGCTACTTTGTGGGGCAGGTTATTTTACTCCGTTAGAATAGACTCTGTCAGGCAACTCTGGGGCTACCCTGAGGTCACCTGCAAACAGTGTTCTCACCTCAAGCCACACTGCACCTGGACACAGGGGAGGCCCAGAAGAGCTGGAGGTTGTCACTCTGAGAGTGGCTCTTGCCTATGAGGAGTGGGAGATGGCACCACTTTTATCCCCAAGGAGGACAGTTCTGAGGTGAATTACTTGCATCCCTTAGAGGGTCCCCACTGTCCTGGGCCCCTGTACTCCCTGAGTCACCCTATTTTGACTTCCTTGCTTCAGTCTGAATTCCTCACTCCCTCTTGTATTCCCCGGGACAACCTTCCTCAGGGACTATAGACACAAAATCCTTGCCTCAGGCTCTGCTTTGGACAATCTAGATAACTGTCTACATATCTGTACTATGGAGTATAGATAACAAGAGTCAGAGGGCAGCATGTAGGCCCTTGCACACCAAATGCAATTTAGCCTCCTCTTCTCATTTCAAGAGCAGTGTCCTCTCGCTTCTCCCCTCCTTGTAAGATGAGGTCTCTGCAACAAGCATTTAGTCTGGTCTTGGCTGGGAGAGATTAGAAAGGGAGTGTTAGCCTAGAACTCTCTTCCTCACAGGGAGTGCCCTGGGGAACAAATGGCCTCAACTGAGACTCCTCACAGAGAATCTAACCTCAATCAGACAGCTTTGTAAAAATGTTGTACTCAGGGAAATGGTCCTATTTTCAGCAGGATATACTGGATCTGTCAAGACTGATTACTGTAAACAAATGTGGAATGAATAAATTTATGGGGGCTGGAGTTCTCCTAGGTGGGGGAATCTGAAAGTTGTTGCCTAACAGCTTAATTTTTCTTTTTTCAGGGATCGATCAAGTAGGATAGTGAGGAGAGAGGAAGGGTGAGGGGGAAGTGCCAGGCAGAGTGCGGAGACAGAGTGAGTTTGGAAGAGCTGCCCAGTGGATGGAGGAGGAGTTAAAGGGAACCTGATGAGAGGCCAGCCTGCTAGGACTCCACTCGCTGGGCAGGGGCCCTGATCAGGCGGTTAGGTAGAATAGGAAAAAGGAGTCCAGAATGGTGGTGGCTAAAAGACAAGGAAGGGAAAAGCCCACACAAATAGAACAAAGGAGGGTCTGAGTATTGGAGTTAGGACCTCAGGTAAAACAACACTTCCGGCTAGCCCAATTTACATAGGGCAGGCCCAGTGGGAGGAGAAAACACATATAAAAAGAGGAGCCAAAATTGGGCTGGGGGCCTCTCTTCTCTTCGAGTCTTTTGGGTCAGCATGCCCTCATGCCTCGAGGATGCATTTTCCTTTACTTTCTAAATAAAACTGAGCTGTAACACAGAGCTGTAATACTGGTCCGTCCAAAGGCTGTAACACTGGTCCATCCATCACTTCATATTTTTGTTGCGATGAGACAGAACCAAGGAAATTACAAACTCCCCCAACATCTATGGTGCTGTGACTCGGCCATTCTGGACTCCTTTTTTCCTGTTCTACCTACCTAATAAGGGTTCTCTGCTCCGCTCAGCAGTCTAGGTGGGACAGAGAATGAGGGGGTGAGAGAATCAAGAGAGAGAGAGTGGCTGGACCCAGGGCACCAGAGGTCTTGCAGACTGGGTGAGAGATGACGCAGAGGGGACTCAAGAAGGGGTGGGCCCACGGTCAGAGGTAAGGGTCTCCATGGTGTAGAAATCCAGGGGTGGTGGGAGGAGAAAGCAGGTGATTGTGATTAGACAGTCGAGCCATGGGGTTTTGGTTTCCAGAAGGAAACTGGCTTGAGTTGCAGTGAGACTCAGGGTACAGCCCAGAAAGGAGAGGAGCTGTGGGTCCCTTGAATTGACACAGAGAAGCAGGCCAGTGGAGGACTTGCGGAGAAATTCTAAGACGTTAGAATGCCACCCTGGCCAGACTGGACAACGATGTGAGTGGGAAGAGAAAGAGGCCTGGGAGCCATATTCCAAGGAACTTGAAGAATGTGGTGCCAGGAAGCCAAAAATAATAGCGACAAAGAGACAGGAGGGGGTGGTGGGTAAGACCCGATGGGTCTCCAAGGACCACTTCCCCAGCCAGTCTGCAGACTGAGTGGCTGGCCCTGCTCCCCAACACCCCTCCCACCCCCACTCCATGTGGCCGTGTCCTTGCCTTCACTCCTGCCTGCCCTCTGCCTGGAATCCTCTCGCTCCTTAGATTTTTGAAATCCCACCTCCCTTCCAGCAACCAAAGGGTACCTCCATGGAACATTCCCCTTTTACTGCAAAAGGTTGGATTCCTCTTCCTCCTGACTGCCACCCAGCTTTGTTTATAACACCCTCCTGACACTGACTGTGTGCAGCTTGGAGCTGTAGTTGCCTGTGTGTACCTTCCTCTCCTGTCCTAGAAGACCGGGGCTTCTACTTGCTCATCTTGGCCTTGTTCTCATCCTGGAGTTTGGCAGAGAAAGCCATGCACGAATATTTGCAGCACAAGCGCTTCAAATCCTTCCCTTTCATCAAGACCAAGCATTCTATTCTAGCAGCCTCATCCCCGTGCCCCGGGAATTCCCAGAATGGCACCTAGTAATCCATGATGACTTAAGCAGATTGTCTAAATACCCAGTGGATATAAATGATGATCTTGTCTCCTCTTCATACTTGCATATTATTTTAACTCTTCTTGTTTTAGTTTTAACCTTATAGATCACTTTTGGGAGCAGGTTTTAGATGAAGAGAGAGAAATTTGTCCTGGCAACCCTGTCAGATTCTGACTCTTACTTCTTTGCAAGGCATTACTCTTTAAAATGTTAGAAGAATTTTTATATTCATTATTACATTAAATTTCCCCACTTTATCTGCAGGAAGGCAGTAAGTGGGGGGGGGGGGGGCTTCCCATTTAGTTCATCATATTCTCCATGGGTGAAAATTCCTTGTTTCCAAGAGTATCTGAGTTCCTCTTTGAGACCAGGATCCATTTGGGATGAGATGAGGTTGCTCCATTTCTCACTAACCCAGAGGCATTAGGGGAGATGACAGTAAACAAAGCCGAGTGACTCTGATCTCCTGTTTTCTGTTCTTTCCCAGTGAAGACGCTCTGTTTTCAATCAAAAACAAGATCATCCTAAATGTCACCACTCAACACCCATCTGGACTCCTGAAAGCAAGCTGCCTTGTTTCTGAAGAGATGTCATCACCCACTAAAAAGCCTCCCGCCTCCACACCGGGCTGGGTGGGAAAGCCTCATACATCTCTCCCAGAGAGAGTGCCCCCTTGGTTACAGGTGACCATTTCCTGCTAAAGAAAGAGGGTGGAGCAGAAACAGGTGGCAACTGAGACCCAGGTTATCACAGCTTCTCTGACCCTTCGGAGCCCAACAGTTACAGAAATACTTGTTCAGTCGGGTCTGACTCTTTTGTGACTGTAGCCTGCCGGGCTCCTCTGTCCAAGGGATTTCCCAGGCACGAGTACTGGAGTGGGCTGCCATTTCCTTCTCCAGGGGATCTTCCTGACCCAGGGACTGAACCCATGTCTCCCACAGTGGCAGGTAGATTCTTTACCACTGAGCCACCTGGGAAGCCCATAAATAGTAATGGGCTCATTTATGGGTGTGAACATTTTACTCCCCACAGAGCCCCATGGAGCGTTGCCAGTTTCCATGGGACGCCCAGAAGGGAGAGTAGGAAAGCAAGCATAGTCTCCAGGCCAGGACGCGCTGCCTGAAGGTGCAGACACGGGTCCCAACAGGTAAGCCGCAGCTCCCTGAGATGCGGGGAAATCCTGCTGAGGTCTGTCTGGGGAGAAATGTCCTGTTTCCCTCTGAGATGCGGCCATGCTCTCCTCAGCCCTGCTGCTGAGCCTCCTTCCAGAGCAAGGCAACGAGATGAGCAGGACGCAGTGGCAGCGAGGCAGGCACCAGTTCGAGCAAGCGGTCCAGGTGCCAGTTGGTGGCGCAGTGGGCCTCTCTCCCTCTTGCAAATAAAAGGAACCCAGTGAGGGAAGATTTTTTTTTTTTTGAGATGTTAGTTTGCCATCTTTTCAGTCTGCTAGCTTTCCCATTAAAGTCATTATTCCTTGTTCCAACAAATTGTCTGCCGATTTATTGGCCTGTCGTGCCAATGGGAACTTTGGGACTATAAATACATAACCCTCTTCATGAAGGGAGGGGGATTCCAAAAACACAATCACCCTCATGATTTCATTCATGAACATTTATATCAAGCAAAGGATTTCAAAACAGACTTTCATTACATGAAGCATTCCCACAGAGGGAAGGGAAGCCTCAAGGAACTCCTGCGCTAGTGGCCAAATGCTTCCCCTCCCAACCTGAAATGATGCCCCAGCACACGGTGGTTGGGGGTCCTAACATCTCAGATGGTGGTGTTCCACAGAGTTCTCGTGCATCCAACAGACAGAAGACTTTTGTAAATTACAGTCATCATTTAAAAACATGTAACAATTATTTGTACATGATAGAGCTGAGTGTGTGGGAGTGTGTGTGTGCTTTACAAAACAGAAATGTGTATTTCTTCTTCCACTTCAAAGAGTCACAGAGACGGATGTTTCTTAACACTGACGTGTGCCAGACCCTTCACATACCTCACCTTCTGGTGTCATCTTCACAAGTCCAGGAGGTATGGACTACTACTGTTACCATTTTATACTGAGGAAATGAGGTCCCTGGGGGTTAAAACTGAGGTCAAACCAGCGGCAAAGGACAGAGTCAGTCTGATTCCAAAACTCATGCTCTTCTTACGATATGGCTTTACTTTTTCAAGGTTCATCAAATACTTGTGCCTTTACCTGTACACACCTGTAAACCTTCCTGCTGGTGTCATCTTTATAGTTCATGGGGAAATGCTTCCAGGAGAGCTGAAGAGGAACAGAAGGAATTTTTTGGAAGTTACAGAAAGGATGAAGTTTCGACACATATTCAGGCATTTCCAGAAGGTACAGCACAAGAGAACAATCTCAGCATTAATTCGCATCTCATGCGTGTGGGGCAGGGTGTCCTTCCATATCATATTTTAGGGGGTGTTCAGTTGCATTCCCAAGTACAAACTGCGGCTCATCTTCGTCCCACTGTTTTGGTCCACAATCTCCTTCCGCCGGTCAGACAACAGTCTCGGTTGCTGTGGTGGCCGTGCGGTCTTCTGGATGCCTGGGCTGCATCTCATCTTTGAAAGCCCTGGTCAGAACCACTTTCAAGGACTCCTTGAACCGCTTCTTCCTGCTGCTGCCCACAAAGAAGTAAATAAAAGGGTTGGCGCTGCTATTGATGGTAGAGAAGAGAAGAGAAACGTGGTGCAAGCTCTTGAATGTCGACCAGTACTCGTAATAGAGCAGGTAGAGGAGCCTCATGGGCATGGCGAAGATGAAGAATATGATGACGGTGACCGTGATGACCAGGTACAGCTTCGAGGAGTGGGACGCCCACGAGTTCTTCCGGATCTTCACCACCAAGATGGTGCTGGACACCACCATGAGGGGAGTAAAGACCAGGAAGCTCAGAATGGCTATGAAGATGATCACGGCCCTGCAGTCACTTCGGGAGTGGGTCTGTCCCTCACTGTCGATGCACATGACGTATTCCATGGTGGTTACCAAGCAGGAGAGTGCCCACAGGAGGGCGCAGACGAACGCCGACTGGTGCTTGGGGCGGTGGCACCGGTACCAGATGGGGTACAGGACAGACAGGCACCTTTCCACGCTGATGGCTGTCAACAGGTACAGGCCCGTGTTGTAGCCAAAGAGAAATGTCACCGATAATGTGACAATTGTGTAGTAATAGCCAGAAGAGAGCTCGTAATCTAAGGCGTAGTCAACAGACAGAATAAAGATGCAAAAGAGCAACGAGATGTCCGCGACAGACAAGTGGGTGATGTAGACAGTGAAGGGGTTCCTTCTCATCCGGAAGCAGAGGAACCAGAGGAGGATTCCGTTCTCAACAAAGCCCAGCGGGGAGATGCTCATGATCACCCAGTGCACGATGGGAATTTCCCGGCGCGGGTCCCTGACGGAGGTATTCCCGCTGGTTGAGGCGTTGGAGGGCTCCTCAGCAACAAATGATGTCCCGTTTGCCTCATCCATGAGGGGGGCCTCAGTCTGGGTTCTTCGGGTAGTTTTCTGTAAATAAGTTTAGAAAGAAAATCAAGGTTGATGAATTGCAGTAAAAGATTTCAGCTATGGCTTGTAACCTTCATGTCATACAGGAGAACATGTCAACTAGACTGTATAATTCTCTTTCCAATGAAGATAAAAATGAGGCACTTCACCAAGAGAGAACTGATCTAATGGCCTTTTGGAAACCCCCAGCAGCCTTTGGTTCGTATTGTTACTTGCTTGTGGTTCAGTACCAAAAGGGTTCCATCAGAGCAACAGGATCAGATTTCTGGTGTCCATTTGTGGTCTGGCCCAGGCTTTCTGAACGGCGTTTTGAAAATCATCTCATCTTCTGTTCCTTCATCTCCTGGCCTGAGAGCCCAGGTTAACAGTGTTAATATTCGATGAAAAAGTACATGTTTGGGCCACATTATTGCTGTCACCTTTTAATGTACAAAGTGCTATAAATGATGGGTGATTGAGAAAGGACAAGTAGAAAAATATAGGTTTGATAGGGCACCAATATTCTCAGAAGTGTGACCAATTAGAAGGTATGTGTTTTCTATAGTCTCAGTATCTGTGATGAAGCTGTGTACCTACTCAGACCATGTGTGCAGTGCAAACCACCCCTGGGGAACAGATGGTATATTTCAGCAAGATGTGCTCGCATCCCCGAGCTCCATGGGCCAGACCACGCTGGAAAACTCTACCGATAGATAGTAAACAAAGCGCTGACCCAAGCCCAATAAAATGCTCAATATCTGAGACTGCAAAACACCAGTTATCAGCAGTTTTCCCTCACACTTCAGGAACTGCTAAATAAATGTATGCACGCCCCCCCCTTTCCTGTTATGTAACAAATATACATAAGCCACTTCCACTGCTGGGGAACAGAAAAGGCAGGTGCCCACAGAGGTCATCTTCTTTGCTTCTATTCATGGAGTCCTTGGCTTTTTATTTTTGATGGTGGTGGTAAAATATTGTTCTCTGCTTTTGGTCCTTGCAGACAAGGGCCCTATATGTGCAAAATAATCGACCTTTAGAAAGTTACATAGTATGGGCTCCCCAGGTGGCTCAGTAGTAAAGACTCTGCCTTGCTATACAAGGAACACCAGTTCAATCTCAGATCTGGGAAGATCTCACACGCCACGGAGCAACTGAGCTGTGTGCCCCAACTACCGACCTGTGCTCTAGAGCCCGCAGTCCCTGAGCCAACCTGCCCTTAAACCCAGGCTCTGCAACAAGAGAAGCCACTGCAATAAGAAGTCAGCACACAGCAACCAAGGGAGCAGCCCCTGATCGCCACGACCAGAGGAAAGCCCAGACAGCAATAAGGACTCAGCACAGCCCTAAATAAAGAAATGAAAGGAAAGTCAGTTCATAGACCGCCGCCTTTCCTCACGACCTCACCAGAGGCAGAACAGAACCTAGACGTGCTATTTTCTGAGCAGGTGCGGGGGTGATGGTCTCATTCCAGGTGCTGAGACCCTGGAGCCCACAGAGCTAGCTCCCCTCTCCTTACCAACACTCCTCTCAGTTGCTCTGCTGAGATGCTGGAAATTATTTTTCCTGGAGCAGATTCTCTTTTTGTTTCATAATCAGACCATAGAGGGAGAGACTCCAAAACTCTCAGGAGCCCAACACAAGGCCCAGAATTCGCAATCCCATGGCACTGCTGTACAGACCAGGCTTTGTTAAAAGTTCGTAGGTGTGAGCTAGCCGTGTTCCCCAAGTTCGTCCATCAAAGATTTATTCAATGCCAACTTCAGGTCAGGCACTGTTCCAGGAATGGGGCTACAGCAGTAAATGAAACAGACAAAGTACCAGCCTCTTGGAGTTTATATTTCAGTGGGAGGCAGTCAATACCCAATAACACCAGCAACAAACCAATAGATGTTCGATCAGAATAAGTGCCACAGAGAAAAGAAAAGCCTGGACCATGGCGGGACCAGAGTGTAATTGTGGAGGCAGTGAGACGTGGTTAGGTTCTGGATGCAATCTGAGTTGCTGTCAGGTGAGACAGCAGTTACTGTAGGAAAAGAGAATGGCTTTTAGCCATTTGTTGTCTGGACAACGCGCAGGGGGAGCAGGTTGGGAGGGGTCACATGGAGCTTGGGAATCTTATGCAGCTGCCACATGGAGCTGTCTTGGAGCATGTTGGGGGCTGGGGCTGGGGCAGAAGTAGCGAGGACAGGTGAAGTATAAAATCATGAGGCTAGATGAGATTGCTTATGAAACCTGGGTCATTAAAAAGGAGAAGAGGTCCAAGGGCTGAGCCTTGGGGCATTTCAAAGCTTAGGGGTTGGGGGATGAGGAGAAGGAAGCAAAAGAAACTGGGAGGCTAGGAGCATAATTTAGTCATGAGAGCAGGAGGGAAGGCCGAGTGTGCGGTTTAAAGTACAGACAGCTAGGCAGAGTGAAGAGGGGGTGTTAGACGTTACAAGAAGTTCTCTTTTGGATGTACAGTAGCTCTGTTTTCAGCAAAGTCAAGAGCAAGATCATCCGCTAAGAGTGAGGAGGTGTTAAGAGTTTTAGGAGAGAGGGAAAGAGGTAATTAAGTAAAAGCAGGAAAGACAGCAACATTTCTAGGCTAACAGAGCCTGCCTGGACGGGCTCAGGAATCTAGAGTGAGACGATCAGCACGTGTTTTTCTCCAGCTATGGCTCAGCTGTCCAGGTGTGAATGTGCAGAAAGAGGAGAGTTGGATTTAACCAGGACTGGAGTTCTACCGGGCTGGTGCAAAGGAAACTGAAGACCAAAGGAACTGAAGCCCAGAGACTATGGAATTCAACAAGATTGGGAGAGAGTTGAGGCCAGCAGAGAGGTGAGAGTTGGTGAACAGGAAATAGGAGCCTTTGAGTGTAGATCCCATCGGTGTCAGAGAACTAACTGCTGAGGCCCAAGTCCTGAAGGCAGAGAACTGGAAAATCGGAGGCAGAGGTCGAAGAGCAGGATGCCCTAAGCCAAGCCTGCGGTGGCGTGGCTTGGGTGTTGGTTATTCGTATTGATAAATGTAGCTCATGACCATGGGAGTGAACAGCTAGAGGAGAGGGGAGGACAATATCTTCTGACATGAGAAGATCAAGACCTGGAGCCAGGGCGTTGGAAGAATTGTCTACATAGACATTGAAATCACTGGGAAATAGGGCTGGAATACAGGACATCATTAGAAAAACACTGGCTGTGAGCCAGGTGTTAAATCTTCAAGGAATTTGAGAGAGCGGCCCAGGGGTCTGTAGATGGTCACAGTAAGGAGGGTGGTAAGTGAGATGGTTGGATGGTGTGCACTTCAGGGCTAGGTGCTTGGGTGGTGATGGTGGTGGTGGTAATAGTGTTTCAGGGGGATAGAAGAAGCAAACAGAATAACCTGACACCCAAAACTGGTAGAGGGAGGGTCTCCATCAGCACTGTCCAACAGAAATGCAGTGTGAGCCATATGCGTAATTTAAGGTTTTCTGAGAGCCATAAAATATAAGGAGAAACAAGTGAAATGAATTTCAATATTTTATTTAACCCAATGTGTTCACATGTAATTGATTTATAATTATTAATGAGCTACTTCAGTTTCTTTTTTGATATTAAGTCTCCAGAACCCAGTGTATATTTTACTCTCATGGAACATCTTGCCTCAGACCAGCCACATTTCACACATGCACGGGCCACACGGGGCCAGTGGCCACCATATGGGATGGTGCAGGTCTAGCAGGGCTATCACAAAGCCAAAAGAACTTAAACCAAAATCAAAGACTAGAATGTAAAATCAGGACCTAAGAAAATTTCTAAGGAAAGGGACAAGAACAGTCTTTCTGACTCAGGTTCACATGCTGGAATCTCTCATGGACCACAGCATCATTCAGCTTTTAGTTTCTCATTATGTGCAAGAGAGCTCTCGTGTACTCATAAAAATCAGTTAGGAAAGATGTTTCAACCCACAAGACCAAAGTGCATTTTTCTATTACCGTCAAACCCAAGTAACCAAATCCACTCTCTGGAGATAGATGATCTTTTCATTTTCGAACCAACACGTAGGTTTCAGTTACCGTACTAAGGGCCAAAGGTGCAGAAATAAACAGGACACAACCTTACGCAGAGTTTGGCAGGGGAGGCAAGCGGAACTGAAAATAATTCAGTATGGGAAATGGGATAAAGGAGACTGATCACATCCGAGCAAGCACACACCAGGAAGCCATGTCTCAGGATTTCAAGGAAGGCTTCACAGGGCTGGGCCTTGAAGGGTCAATAGGAGTTTGTTAGCTGAGGAAGAGAAAGAAAGGTATTTTAAGAAAAGAGAACAGATGGTGTGGCAGCAGGAAGCACAGAAAGAGAGAAGAACCCGGTGGGTCTTGGGTGGAGGCTTTAGAAAGAAATAAACAGCTGGACTGAAGCGTGAAGGCCTGGGTATGATGCTTCTTTAAGTATCAGACTTATTTTACAGGTTATACTTATCCAACAGTAGTGCTTAAAAATTACATAGGGTTCCTTATTAAAAATGCAAATTCCAGGGCCCCACTATTTCAAGAAGCCTGGGCTGGGGCCTTGGAATCTGAATTTTCATAACCCAGGGGATTCTGATGCAGATGGGTCCTAGGCCACGGTTTGAAAAACACAACCCTTTGCAAAACTCTGGAGCCATTAAAGTTTCAGTGCAGGCCTGGGAGGACGCCTGAACTATGTTTTAGAAAGGTTACCCTGGTCACAATCTACAGCCTGAATGGAAGGGAATTATAGATGGAGCAAGAAAGCCAGTAAGGTGTTGTTGAAATAGCCCCAGTGAGAAATGAGAACTAGGATAGTGGCTGGAGGAACGAACGGATTCCAGAGACATTTCAGAGCAGGCCGGTGAGGTTCCTGTGTCCACGAAGGGGGAGAGAGACAGGGCAGTGAGTGGACTGAGCCTCCCATCTGAAGAGGCTGTGTAGACAAATGCTTAGTGGCTACGATCAGGAGCAGGAGGGACAGTGGCTGGGGGAACCAGCAACTGGGTTCAAGGTGTGTGGAGAATGAAGCATCGGGTGGACATGCAGAAGGGTGGGTTCCAGATCTGCTCGCCTGTGTGTTCTCCCTCCTGAGGGCCTACATCCTTTAATAAGTAGAACTGCATTAAAATAATAACAATAATAAACACACATACGAGACCTTTAGAATATCGTTCGTTACTGCGCATTTGCCAAGTGCAGAGTGTATAACTGATCCACTTTGCTATACACCCGACACTAACACAACATTGCAAATCAACTATACGCCAATAAAATTTTTTAAAAAATGAAAATGAAAAAACACATTTCAGATGCAGAAGTCACCTGAGACCACGTGTTACGTGATCCTCTTCTAGTCTCACGCCTCTGGCCTGGCCTCCTGGGCTCACTCCCCACATTTCCTGTTCTCCTCGCTCCCTGCACCAATCTGCCCCTCCCAGACCCTCATGCTGCCATCCCTTCCTGTTCTAATATTCCCTCCACTATTCCGGTGTTACCCATTAATTACCTCCATAGCCATGACATTCCTCCCCATAGAGTTAAAATTGCACCTCTCTTGTTAAACCACAAACTCCTCCAAGGCAAAACTGTATTATTCACGTCTGACTCTCCAGGACTTGGCATAGCCATTCAATAAATATTTATTGAATTATTCCAAGAAATAAAGCCCGTCACAATGGCCCTGAGAACGTACCCTGGTTACCTAAGAAAGAAAACCGCTGTCTTGAGCCTAGGCAGCCACAGTTAATAAAAGGTTCTCTAATGATTAATACAACTCATGAATCCCATACCTGGGCAGACTTTGGTCGTGATGTGGTTGGAAAGCAAATTTAAAAATCCCATTAAAACTAATTCTCACTAAAAACTAACAATAACCCTTCAAACTGATCTGCTGCAGCATGGTTTTATTTAAATGAACACATTACTAAAAATGACATTCCCAGACTTACCAGACCAAACTGAGTTTCAGTCCCTCAAGTGAAACAGCAGAGGGTAGCAAGAAGTGCCTTGAACACAGCTGGTCCTATCTGCTTACCAGACCCCCAAATCTTTCTTCCTCTGGGCACGTTGGTCATTTTGGACACCCTTCATCTCCGAGGCTGGATGACTAGGGTGTTTGAGGTCGGGAAGAACAAGGAGAATCAAAGGGTGGGTGCGACTCGCTGACAAGACTCTTAGCTCAGACAGCAGGGAAGATGGGAGGAAGAAACAGCATTGCAGGATTAACCACTGGGTAACTTGTCTCCAGATCAACCCAGTCCTGGCCCCATGGGCTCCTCTGTTCCGCACACACAGCATCTTCTTTACGTACGTCCATTTCTAGGTGGCAAGCATATCTGCAGTGGTGGCTCAGACAGTAAAGAATCCGCCTGCAATGCAGGAGACCTGGGTTCCATCCCTGGGTCGGGAAGATGCCCTGGAAAAGGGAATGGCAACCCACTCCAGTATTCTCGCCTGGAGAATTCCAAGGATGGAGGAGCCTGGCAGGCTTCAGTCCTTGGGGTCAAAAAGAGTCTGACACGACTGAGCAACTAACACAACACAATGTTTATCCGGCAGGGACTGTCCTGGATGGAGTCCATGGGGTCTCAAAAGTCGGACACGCCTGAGCGACTGAACTGAACTGAACTGACAGTCCTGGATGGAGGGAGAGCTCTGTGCCCCCAACGTGGTCGGTAACACAGCAACACAGCGGTGGGTGGAAACCCCACCATGTGCTTGAGAACAGATATGAGTGGAGCAGACGATAGCATGATTCTGGGAAGCTCTATCCCAGCCTCTCTTCCCTTTTCTTCCCTACAAGTCCCCGGGAGACAGCCGTCAGGTGGAGCGCGAGAATGCCGTCACATAGGACTTCAGGGTTCAAAGCGACTTCCCTTCGGGTCAGCGCTGGGTCCTTCAATCGGCTTGGAGGCTGAGAATCGTGAATGAAAATACTGACACTGCCTGCCATTATCAGTAAACAAAGGATGTTGTAACCATCAAGTACCAACATTACAGCCACCCCATTGATGGTAAGACCCGAGGGAACTCAGGATGGAGGCCTGATGCCCACCATCAGGCAGTCAGATGCTGCAGCCACCCCCAAAGGTGCACCTGAGGAGACTCGGGTGAAAAAGCACAGGATCTGGGCCCAGATAGCTGAGATACACATCAAAAGAGTCATTTCAGTGAGCCTAGCCTTACATCTTCTCATACACAGATATGCACTAAATCCCATAATTTGAGATGCCCGATTTTCTCTAATTAATAGTAATCTTTTGGTGTACCATCTACCTGACTTTGCTGCAAAAGCTCCTATATATCCTGGTTCCACCCTTATCCTCTGAAGCAGTCCCTCAGAGTGACCTGAGATGCTGTGTCTCAAGCTTTAGTCCTCAGTTTTTCCACCAAATAAAGCATAACTATTATTTTCCAGTAGTTATGTATGGATGTGTAGGTTTTTCCAGTAGGAAAAATCCAGGGTTTTCCAATAGTCATGTATGGATGTGAGACTTGGATCAAAAAGAAGGCTGAGCACTGAAGAATAGATGCTTTTGAAGTGTGGTGCTACAGAAGACTCTTGAGAATCCCTTGGACTGCAAGGAGATCCAACCAGTCAATCCTAAAAGAAATCAGTCCTGAATATTCATTGGAAGGACTGATGCTGAAGCTGAAGTGCCAATATTTTGGCCACCTGATGCGAAGAACTAACTCATTGGCAAAGACCCTGATGCTGGGAAAGATTGAAGGCAGGAGGAGAAGGGGACGACAGAGGATGAGATGGTTAGGTGGCATCACCAACTTGATGGACATGAGTTTGAGCCAGCTCCAGGAGTTGGTGATGGACAGGGAGGCCTGGTGTGCTGCGGTCCATGGGGTCGCAGAGTTGGACACGACTTAACAACTGAACAACACTATCTCTTTTTAGTTTGTGTTGTTTTTGCAGGGTGGGGGGGTTGTTTCTTTTTTTTCAGTCAACATAAAGGCTTCCCTGGTGGCTCAGAGGTTAAAGCATCTGCCTCTAATATGGGAGACCGGGGTTTGATCCCTGGGTCGGGAAGATCCCCTGGAGAAGGAAATGGCAACCCACTCCAGTGTTCTTGCCTGGAGAATCACATAGACGGAGGAGCCTGGTGGGCTACAGTCCATGGGGTCGCAGAGTCGGACACAACTGAGCGACTTAAGAAAAGAAAAAAAGGAAGGAAGGAGACATTGCCCTCATTTTACAGGGAAAACTCAGTGGGGGTAGGGTTCAGGGTCACCGCGTCATGCAGCTCCAGGGGCCCCACCACTCATCTGCTCTGAGTCCGCTGCTCCCTGGGCCCTGCAGGGCATCAAGGCCTGAAAGCTCACATGGATCCTGACCCCTGTTGGCCAGGGCGGGAATCCAGGTCCCCTGAGTTCCAGTCTCCTACTTAAAAAAAAAAAGTCTGGAAACCACTGTTCGAACCAGCCTCCCTCATTTTGCCAACCACTAAAGAGAAGCTGGAGACACTGTGAGACACATACAATCCCAACTCAGCCCGGCAGCTGGGAGCTCCTGATTCTTTCTCTGAGCTCATCCCACTCTGCCCTGGGGCGGAATCCTATTTTTAAGACCTTACCTTTTATAGCCTCTCTGTTATAAATTTTCTAATCTAGCCTGCCTGTAATCCTTCCTACTTAAGGAACAGAAGGCATCACATTCTCTAATGAAATAGGATTTTCTTTTCTCGTTTAATTCCTGATAATTAGCTCTCCTAATGCTGGACTGAGACCACTGGATGGTCTCCATGCTCCAAGTCCACGGCTCCGAGACCTGGAGCCGCCAGCGCGACTTACACAGGCCCCAAGGACCAAGGGCTCCCCCAACAGGCTCATTTTTGTAGCCAGTTTAATCTTAACACAAAATGGGGGGGATTTAACTTTTTTCATTGCTTTTTGTCTCTAATTATAAAACAATATTTTTGTTCACTGAAGAAAATTTGGAAAATTCAGTAAGGAAAAAAAAATCACACATAAAATCATTATTCAAAATTAACCTTATTGGACATTTGGGGATGTTTCTTTTTAGTCTTTTTTTCCCCATCTCACATACACTGTCTTTTAAAATTGAGACTGCATTTTATAGTCTGTGTGGTTGCCTGCTTTCTTTTTTTTTCACTCAGTATCATACTGGAAACATTTTCTCCGTCAGCATATATTTCAGAAGAGCATGCCTTTAATCGTCACTGTGTGGATACACCATAATTTATTTTTAATAGTCCTTTAACCGTGGACATACCAGTTGCTTCTGACTTTCCACCATTATTTTTCAAAATAACAAATGACTGTAATGAACCTTCTTGGATACAAATTTTGTGCACGTCTTTCATCATCTCCTTAGGACATATTTCTAAAAGTGGAATTGCTGAATTAAACAGTATAAATATTTTTCAAGATTTTAAAACATTTTAACAAGTTGTCTTCCCAAAACTGTACCAATTATACTGATATCAACAGTATAAGATTTTTTTTCACAGCATATATACATTTTTTGTCCCCACAACATCTCCACTTTTTACAATTCCCAACTTTGGTAGCTGATTAAAAAGGCATTTTGCTTTAATTTGCATTTATTTGATCTCTCATGAGTTTGAATATTTTTTCACGTTAACAGTCACTTGAATTTCTTCTTTGACAGATTCTTTTTTCATGTTCTTTTACAGAGCTGCAATAATTCTTTGTAAATATAATTATTTGCCATCTATGTTAGAAATTCTTTCCTCTGAAACTGGGGTAGAAGATGTAAGATACAGCTTGAAGTTTTCTTAAAAGCATTTCCTTACTGTTACAAAGACCCTGATGCTGGGAAAGATTGAAGGCAGGAGAAGGAGGGGATGACAGAGGACGAGATGGTTGGATGGCATCACTAACTCAATGGACATGAATTTGAGAAAACTCCTGGAGACAGTGAAGGACAGAGAAGCCTGATGTGCTGCCGTCCATGGGGTTGCAAAGAATTGAAGACCACTGAGCAACTGGACAATAACAACTGTTACAAGTCAGCCTGTACTCTGCTGATAATTGAGGTTTAGAAGTTGCAAGGATTCTACAGATACTGTAAACCACTCTTTATCTTATAGGTGAGGAATCTGGCTCATGACTAGCTCGAGATTACGCACTGAGTTAGCAGCCACGCCAGCCATGGACCCTACATTGCCCAGGTTCAAGTGGGCACTATTTCTCCTCCCTACCCCAGTCTTCCGTCAATAGTTCATGTGTGTGTGTGAAATTCACTCACCCACGTGAAGTGGCAAATAGAACTTTGGGGACATTTAACAATGGCCTTGATGTCACCAGAGTGATTACTGCAATCGAAGTGATTAGTGGTAAAGATTTTTATTTAAAGTTCCAAGGAATGGACTCTTTGTTTCTCAAAAAATGTTATTACTCATTAGCAGGTAGATTTTTATTTATTAAAGCACCATCTACCCGATGCCAAACACTGAACAACAATAAAAACAGTTTCACTTTCTGCCCATCCACTACTTTCTTCTGCAAAATGGAGTGACCACAGTCATCACCACCATCAACAGCTCTATTAGAAGACAATTAAAGCAAGGTGATCCATTCAGCAGCTTTTAGACAACTCCCCCGAAACGGATTAGGATACGATACAGTTCTCGCACCCACCCCACCCAGGCACAACACAGGGTGTGTTATGAGAAGCTGTTGCATCTCCATGCTGCAGTCTCGAGATGACACTGTTGCCTGGACACGCTTTCTTCCCTCTGGCTCTCCCCCTGCCTCTCTGTAGCTTCCTCTCTGTCTCGCTTCCTGGATCTGTCCTCACCCTCTCTTTGGGTCACCAGGCTCCATCCTTGGCCCTCCTCTCTTCTAACTCTATAAACACTCCCTGGGTGGTTTCATTCGATTCCCTCATTTCAACTATTATCATATCTCGATGGGGTCCAAATTGACAGTTCTAACTCAGACATCTCTCCAGACTATCAGACGCTATTAATAATAGCCCTGGAGATTTTAACTGGGCCTCACATAGCAGCACACAAACCTCAGCTGATCCACAACAGAAATCAGAGCTTCCCTGCTGTTCCATCAGTACAGTTCAGTCGCTCAGTCGTGTCCAACTCTTTTTGACCCCATGGACTGCAGCACGCCAGGCTTGTCCTGTCCACCACCAGCTCCTGGAGCTTGCTCAAACTCATGTCCATTGGGTCAGTGATGCCATCCAACCATCTCATCTTCTGTTGTCCCCTTCTCCTCCTGCCCTCAGTCTTTCCCAGTGTCAGGGTCTTTTCCAATGAGTCAGTTCTTTGTATCAGGTGGCCAAAGTATCGGTCCACCGAAGAAGGGAATGGCAAACCATGTCAGTGTTCTTGCCTTGAGAACCCCACGAACAGTATGAAAAGGCTGTTCCATACCTCCTCTGGTGTTTTCAGCCTTCCAAGCAAAAAAAAAAAACACCAAAAACCAAAAACTGGATGTTTTACCAGGCACTATTCACCTTGTATGTTCCCTGCACAGTCCCTGAAAGTAGGCTTTTCTCAATGAGCCCTCATTCCTCCTAGCAGAGAAGGGGCTATAGAAACCAAGATCTGGATACTGTGTATACCCAGTGCTACTGAGGTGTCACTGCTCCCAGGCACTCTCAGTGGACAGAGCTAAGGAATGTATATGAATACATATATACATACACATAGAGACTGACATTCATATTTTTATAAGTTTCCACATATCCATTGAATACCAATGAATTCACATCAGTATCTCCAATTTGGATCCAGCATCACTGAGTTCAGTTTACTTTTCTTCCCCTTTTCATTTGTAATTCCTGTCTCTGATGGTAAGAAACCTGGCTCCCATTCCCCTCAAGCATTTACCTATTCAATCAACCCAGCTACCGGTAAACACCCTACTATGTCTAACACTGCCACTGTCTCCTGCCCTGGGACACCCTTCTCCCCTCAACAGAAGATCTGAGCCTGGCTCCAGGTTTCCTCCCCTGCTGTGCAGATGCCTTTCTTGCCTTGCCATATCACCAGCACCCACTTCACCCCAGCCGGGCTGCTCCCCGACCGCTGTTCCTCCCCTGCTCAGATTCCACCACTTCATACAAGCCATGATGAGTCATTTTTCATACTGTTTGGCTCATCAAGCAAGTTTGGCCCTGTAGTACAAAAGGAAGCAGGGCAAAGGCTAACAGAGTTTTGCCAAGAGATCACCCTGGTCATAGCAAACACTCTCTTCCAACAACACAGGAGACAACTCAACATGTGGACATGACCAGATGGTCAACACTGAAATCAGATTGATTATAGTCCTTGCAGCTGAAGATGGAGAAGCTGTATACAGTCAGCAAAAACAAGACCAGAAAATGACTGTGGCTCAGTTCATGAACTCCTTATTGCCAAATTCAGACTTGAAGAGAGTAGGGAAAACCACTAGACAATTCAGGTATGACCTAAGTCAAATCCCTTACGATTATACAGTGGAAGTGACAAATAGATTCAAGGGATTAGATTTGATAGACAGAGGGCCTGACGAACTTATGAATGGAGATTCATAACACTGTACAGTTCTTCTGTGTATTCTCGCCACCTCTTCTTAATATCTTCTGCTTCTGTTAGGTCCATACCATTTCTGTCCTTTATCGAGCCCATCTTTGCATGAAATGTTCCCTTGGTATCTCTAATGTTCTTGAAGAGATCTCTAGTCTTTCCCATTCTGTTCTTTTCCTCTATTTCTTTGCATTGATTGCTGAAGAAGGCTTTCTTATCTCTTCTTGCTATTCTTTGGAACTCTGCATTCAGATGCTTATATCTTTCCTTTTCTCCTTTGCTTTTCACCTCTCTTCTTTTCACAGTTATTTGTAAGGCCTCCCCAGACAGCCATTTTGCTTTTTTGCATTTCTTTTCCATGGGGATGGTCTTGATCCCTGTCTCCTGTACAATGTCACGAACCTCATTCCATAGTTCATCAGGCACTCTATCTATCAGATCTAGGCCCTTAAATCTATTTCTCACTTCCACTGTATAATCATAAGGGATTTGATTTAGATCATACCTGAATGGTCTAGCAGTTTTCCCTACTTTCTTCAATTTGAGTCTGAATTTGGTAATAAGGAGTTCATGATCTGAGCCACAGTCAGCTCCTGGTCTTGTTTTTGTTGATTGTATAGAGCTTCTCCATCTTTGGCTGCAAAGAATATAATCAATCTGATTTTGGCGTTGACCATCTGGTGATGTCCATGTGTAGAGTCTTCTCTTGTGTTGTTGGAAGAGGGTGTTTGCTATGTCCAGTGCATTTTCTTGGCAAAACTCTATTAGTCTTTGCCCTGCATAGATAATCATGATGGTGTGATCACTCATCTAGAGCCAGACATCCTGGAATGTGAAGTCAAGTGGGCCTTAGAAAGCACCACTACAAACAAAGCTAGTGGAGGTGATGGAATTCCAGTTGAGCTATTTCAAATCCTGAAAGATGATGCTGTGAAAGTGCTGCACTCAATATGCCAGCAAATTTGGAAAACTCAGCAGTGGCCACAGGACTGGAAAAGGTCAGTTTTCATTCCAATCCCAAAGAAAGGCAATGCCAAAGAATGCTCAAACTACCGCACAATTGCACTCATCTCACACGCTAGTAAAGTAATGCTCAAAATTCTCCAAGCCAGGCTTCAGCAATACATGAACCATGAACTTCCTGATGTTGAAGCTGGTTTTAGAAAAGGCAGAGGAACCAGAGATCAAATTGCCAACATCTGCTGGATCAAGGAAAAATCAAGAGAGTTCCAGAAAAACATCTATTTCTGCTTTATTGACTATGCCAAAGCCTTTGACTGTGTGGATCACAATAATCTCTGGAAGAGATGGGAATAACAGACCACCTGACCTGCCTCTTGAGAAACCTATATGCAGTCCCTTGGACTGCAAGGAGATCCAACCAGTCCATTTTGAAGGAGATCAGCCCTGGGATTTCTTTGGAAGGAATGATGCTAAAGCTGAAACTCCAGTACTTTGGCCACCTCATGCAAAGAGTTGACTCAGTGGAAAAGACTCTGATGTTGGGAGGGATTGGGGGCAGTAGGAGAAGGGGACGACAGAGGATGAGATGGCTGGATGGCATCACTGACTCGATGGACGTGAGTCTGAGTGAACTCTGGGAGTTGGTGATGGACAGGGAGGCCTGGTGTGCTGCGATTCATGGGGTCGCAAAGAGTCGGACACGACTGAGTGACTGAACTGAACTGAACACTGTACAGGAGGCGGTGATCAAAATTATCCTCAAAGAGAAGAAATGCAAAAAGGCAAAATTGTTGTCTGAGGAGGCCTTACAAATAGCTGAGAAAAGAAGAGAAGCAAAAGGCAAAGGAGAAAAGGAAAGATATATTCATCTGAATGCAGAGTTCCAAAGAATAGTAAGGAGAGATAAGAAAGCCTTCCTCAGTGATCAATGCAAAAAAATAGAGGAAAACAATAGAATGAGAACGACTAGAGATTACCAAGGGAACATTTCACGCAAAGATGGGCTCAATAAAGGACAGAAATGGTATGGACCTAACAGAAGCAGGAGATATTAAGAAGAGGTGGCAAAGATACACAGAAGAACTATACAAAAAAAAATCGTCATGACATAGATAATCGCAATGGTGTGATCACTCACCTAGAGCCAGACATCCTGGAATGCAAAGTCAAGTGGGCCTTAGGAAGCATTACTAAGAACAAAGCTAGAGGATGTGATGGAATTCCAGGTGAGCTATTTCTAGTTCTAAAAGATGATGCTGTGAAAGTGCTGCACTCAAAATGCCAGCAAATTTGGAAAACTCAGCAGTGGCCACAGGACTGGAAAAGATCTATTCTCATTCCAATCCCAAAGAAAGGCAATGCCAAAGAATGTTCAAACTACCACACAATTGCACTCATTTCACACGCTAGCAAAGTACTGCTCAAAATTCTCCAAGCCAGGCTTTAACAGTATGTGAACTGAGAACTTCCAGATGTTCAAGCTGGATTTAGAAAAGGCAGAGGAACCACAGGTCAAATTGCCAACATCCAGTGGATCATCGAAAAAGTAAGAGAATTCCAGAAAAAAAAAACCATCTACTTCTGCTTCACTGACTATGCTAAAGCCTTTGATTGTGTGGATTTATAAAAAAACTGTGGAAAATTCTTAAGAGATGGGAATACCAGACCACCTTATCTGCCACCTGAGAAATCTGTATGCAGGCCAGGAAGCAAGAGTTAGAACTGGACATGGAACAACAGACTGGTTCCAAATAGGAAAGGGAGTACGTAAGGCTGCATATTGTCACCCTGCTTATTTAACTTATATGCAGAGTACATCATGAGAAATGCTGGGCTGGAGGAAGCACAAGCTGGAATCAAGATTGCTGGGAGAAATATCAATAACCTCAGATAGGCAGATGACACCACCTTTATGACAGAAAGCAAACAGGGACTAAAGAGCCTCTTGATGAAAGTTAAAGAGGAGAATGGAAAAAAAAAACTGACTTAAAACTCAACATTCAAAAAATTCAGATCATGGCATCTGGTTCCATCAACTTCATGGCAAATAGATGGGGAAACAATGCAAACAGTGAGAGACTATTTTCTTGGGCTCCCAAATCACTGCAGATGGTGACTTCAGCCATGAAATTAAAAGGAGCTTGTTCCTTGGAAGAAAACCTAGGATAATCCTAACACCATATTAAAGAGACATTACTTTACTGACAAAGGTCCATCTAGTCAAAGCTATGGTTTTTCCAGTAGTCATGTATGGGTGTGAGAGCTGAACCATAAAGAAAGCTGAGTGCTGAAGAACCGATGCTTTTGAACTGTGGTGTTGGAGGAGACTCTTGAGAGTCCCTTGGACTGCAAGGAGATAAAACCGGTCAATCCTAAAGGAAATCAGTCCTGAATACTCATTGAAAGGACTGATGCTAAAGCTGAAGCTCCAATACTTTGGCGACCTGACTCACTGGAAAAGACCCTGACTGGGAAAGATTGAAGGTAGGAGGAGAAGGGGACGACAGAGGATGAGGTGGCTGGATGGCATCACTGACTTGATGGATGAGTTTGATCAAGCTCTGGGAGTTGGTGATGGACAGGGAAGCCTGGCATGCTGCAGTCCATGGGGTCGCAAAGAGTCAGACAGGACTGAGTGACTGAACTGAACTGAACAAATGATGAACCAGGCTATGATAGAACATAACACCCACCCCCTCCCGCAAATATAAAAGAATCATAGTCAGTGAAGCATTTGAATGTGAAAGAAATGTTCAGAAAAAACAGTTGGACATTGTTCAAATTATGTTGCAGGGGCAACTGCATTCTGTCTGCTTATCCTTCTTTGCCTGAGAGCCACACTTCCACTCAAACTGACCACAGGTGTGAGTCCTAAACAAAGCAGCTTCGCCCCTCTGAACCCCAGGTTCTTCGCAGCATTGGCACATAGTTTACTGTATTTCTGGAAGCCTGGGGTGTCAGAAAAGCTAGACACTGAAAAGCACTTTGCCAGTACAAGTCTCATGGAAACGCCGAACTGAAATCATAAATCAACAAGCAGAGAAAACAAGCATGGTGGTTTCCATGGATGTTTAAGGATGCGGGCTGGCAGGTCTACTAGAAACTGCTACCTGCATTCACTTCTCAATGAACAGATGGGCAGCGAGGGTGACAGAAAAGCGAGAGAGATGAGAAAAGGCAGAGTCGGAGGTAGAAGCAGAGTTTTAAAGGCTCTGTTCAGGTGCTTGCTGGAGTTTTCTCTTAAAAGAAAAGCATCCTCTTCCATAGCCCCCTCTCTGCTCAGCTGCCCGCGGTCCTACCCTGGTCCTGAATTCTCAGGCTACGATAGCCATCTTAGGAAGGAAGGAAGAGAGGGGTGGAGGGAGGGAAGGAGGGAGAAAGGAAAGGAAAGGAAAAAGAACAAGAGTGAAAAGCCAACCAGTGTCCAGGGTAGGCCATCTGAAACTTTATACGCTCCTAGGCAACCGAAAGGAGGGACCGGCCCCCAGGCTGGACCTTGCAGGTGTGCAGCTCTGGAGAGAGGGCACGTGCCCGCCTCCGTGTGTGTGTGCAGTAACCTGGACAAACAGAGACCCATTCGTGAGATGGAATTTCCATGGCAGGCACTGGATCTGATGGGAATGTGCCGCAGGGACATCTGTCCTTGTATTAAATGTCTCGCTCCCTCGAGCCGTCTGCACAGAGAAGCAGAAACTCCTCACTCCCTTTCCAAGGGTACAGCAAGGTCACCTTAGACCACTCATCTCGAAAGTGGGGGGAGTTGGGTGATTTTATCTCTGAGGGGACATTCAGTGTTTTGATGGTCACACTGAGAGGAGGAGGGAACTGGAGCCTAGTGGGCTGAGACCACGGATGCTGTTCAACATCCCAGGAGGCACTGAAGAGCTTCCCACAGGAAAGAATTTCTAGCCCCAAATGTCACAGTGCCAAGGTCAAGATACCTAGTGGTGGGCTCCTTACCACCTTCTCCCTGCTCTCTGCATAGCGATCGGACGAAATCCCGCATTTTCTCTCTCCAGTTCCCCTTACCCACCCTGTCTGGGAAATGCTGCCAAGATGCTCACATCAAAGAACAGGGGAATCCTTTCAACAGAACCTGGCCACCTGCGCACCTGACTTGGGAAGCAACAGAAACCATGACTGACACACCAGTGCCCTCTGAGGAAGGCAGAGGAGAATCAACCCAGCTTGCCTCCAGCCAAGTGATATCCCCAGAGGAACCAAACACACAGCAACAACCCCTTCAAACCCCAACTCCTTTATCCTTGATAATATCCCTTCGAACAACCTTGACCACCTCCAAGTCCACCACTGACTCTGTGACCTGAGATTCTTGCCAAGATTCTCGCCCCCTGTCACGAGTCAGAAAGAAAAAGTTAGTGTGGAAGTTTCGACCCCAAAAGTTGAAAACTGACGTCTGGGGACAGTTAATGCAGCAATAGAAGCAAATTTTCCAAAACAAAGGCAGGAGAGAGGTTTTTGGCAACACAGAGCAGACATCTAATACACCATTAAAACCACCAGCACAGAAAGGGTGGTCCGGGCAATAGCTTTTGGAAGATGGAAAAATCTTACTTTGGTTGTCAAGGTCAGCTGAGCAGTTAGAAACCGGGATGCAGGCTCACGCGGTCCATTCGCTCAGAGGGAATCAGAGGTGGCGACCGGGAGGCTGGACCTTCGCGTCCTGGGCGCCGCTGTCCTGCCGACCTGCAGGGTCCCCGGTGCCCACATCCCCTCCAGGCAGGCTGCAGCCTGCCTTCTCTGAGGAAATCAGAGCTGCTCTCCCACTGCTGAAAAAATTCGAGATGTGCCAAGCAGATGGTCCCACGCTTATCAGCAGAAGCTGTGCTTCAAATGGCATCGCTCAGTGACACGCTCAAGTGAAAATCTTCACTCCGATCCAGAGTGGGACTAGGCTGGTGATCACGTGAGGTGACTGACCTCCCTCCCACCCCGAACCACCAGGGCCAGCGAGGGCTGAGGCAGAAGACAGCCCAGAGAAACACTGCACAGAAGGGCAACATCGCATGTGTAGCCGAAAGAGAGCCGCAGCTCAGATTCCTGACTCAGCCTGTGACTGGCCAAGTGGTCTCTGCCAAGCTCTGGAAGACTCAGTCTTGTCCCCTGTAGAATGGAACTCATCATGACCCAAAGCTGCAATGGTTAAATGAGGTGTAGGAATGCACCTGCACAGTGAGGGACACGTGGTTAAACAATTCAATATCCCCTGCCTTCCTACAGGGCTTCCCTGGTGGATCAGATGGTAAAGAATCTGCCTGCAATGTGGGAGACCTGGGTTTGATCCCTGGGTGGGGAAGATCCCCTGGAGAAGGGCATGGCAACCCACTCCAGTATTCTTGCCTGGAGACTCCTTGAGGACAGAGGAGCCTGGCGGGCTACAGCTCATGGGGTCGCAAAGAGTCAGACAGAACTAAGCAACTGACACTTTCCTTTCCTTTCCTACAACCCATGTTAAGAGAGTCTCATGCCCATGTGAGTATGCAAGTGTGATGCAATGGAGGAGAGAGAGAGAGAGAGAGAGAGAGCCCAGAACTGGGTCCCAGGGGTGGACGAGCACCAGTGCCCAGCTCGCTTCTCAGCCTGGCTCAAAGACGATTCCTGGGAGCAGCTGTTTCTGTGAGATGCAGATCCTCACCCAGGCATTCAAGTTACTTTCTCCTGAGACCCTCTTCTTGGTCAACAGACCCCACGTGAAGGCGCCAAGACCAAGCAAGAGGCTTCTGGAGGGTTTGAGTAGCCAAGCCTTGTGGTGAAGACCCCCACCACCCATTTGTGGCAGCATTTATTCCTTTTTCTTTCCCCCAAAGTATTCCTTCACGATTACTGCGGCAAAGTAGCCGTGGACTCCTGGGACTGATTTGATCAACAGAGGGCAGGAAAGCAAATCAGGATTCTATGGGAAAGCAGCCTTAGGAGCCACAGACGGAGCCTTCTTCCGACTGTTTTCGTAAGCAGGAAGACAAGAGGCCAGCCAAATTGGCCTGGTGGGAAACCTGACCCGCGGCTCTGCCCTCCAGTGGAAGAGGAGGGGGGTACCAGGGCACCTCCCTGAAGGTCTCCAAACGGCAGGCAGAACAAGGTGAGGTCCGGGCACCTACTGGGCAGGCAGTGCTGAGCAGCAGAGCAGAAGATGGGGGAGACTCAGTGCGATTTCATTACCTGGATGCGATGCTCCAAAGAAGGAGAGTCAGCCTCCTGAAGACCTTTCCTTTGCCCCGAAGATCATCAGAAACTGCAGGGAAACTGGGACCGCCTGAGGCCACCAGCCAGGCTGAGAGAAAGGAGCAGTCGGAGGAGAGGAGACCAGACACGCAGAAGCAAGTACGATTGGGAGAGAAGGATCAGGCTGGCTGAGAAGGTGCCAAGGTCACGGGCGGGAAGGAAGAGACCAGAAGGAAAAGAGGAGGGAAGGACAGGGAGCGCTCCACTCCTCGGCTCCACGGCAGCCGCTGCTCACAAGCTCAGGGACTGTCCAGATCTATGAACCCTTCACCCTGTCCTTTCGGGGGCTGTGAAACTCTGAGCTGAGGGACCCACGGGAAGAAAGTCTCCAACGTCACGATTTAAGTCAACAGAACAGAGGGCCTCCCCAATTTGCTTCTCCCAGCTCCTAACAGAGCAGAGGCATCTGTCCATCCTGCAGGGAACAAGATGCCACATTTGGAAACTGGTAACGGTCACCAGGTAAACAAAAAACAAGGCAGCAGGAAGCGGTGCCTGGAGTGGCCAGATGGGGTCCAGGTAGGAGGAGATGCCCCGGGGGGAGTCTGGAGAAGATGGCACTCTCTTCCCCTGATCAAGTGGGCAGGGAAGGCGCTGATTGTTTTGTGACTAATTGGCACCAGTAACAAAAGCAGGGACTCTTGCAGATGGAGCAGGCGTTTCACTCGTGGTAGATGATGCTTTATACTTAGAGAAAACGCAGCAACTCTCTGTAAAAATAAAACTGCTTGCATTTAAACCACAAATAGGTTGGCTATTTCTGTGCCCGGCTGGTCTTTGTGAGTAATCGTCCTCCTCTTGAGAGGCAAGGAGAGTCTGGGGTGGGGGAAGTGTAGAGAGAAGGGGCAACAGACGACAGAGGCCAAAAATGAGGAATCCATAGTCCCAAACATCCAGGGTGGGAGGCAGTTCTAGCTTTCACCTCCACAAGTTGCCTACAGAAACAACATCCCTTTTTCTCCCATCAAACAACAGGGAAACATGGCAGACATGGCCAGCAAAGGGCTTTATGGGATCAAGTGAGGAGGAAGCTTGGTAACCAAGGAGGCCGCAGAGTGGACCCAGAAGTGGAGCAACACATGAATGGTAGACGCATCAGGTGGCAGAAGCCAGAAGTGGAGGCACACATGGTAGAAACCCTTTCCTTCATCGAGCGTGCTCAGTCACTTCAGTCATGTCCGACTCTTTGCAACTCTATGGATGGTAGCCCGCCAGGTTTCTCTGTCCATGGGATTCTCCAGACAAGAATACTGGAGTGGTTTGCCATTTCTTGTTCCAGGGGAACTTCCCGACCCAGGGATCGAACCTGAGTCTCCTGGAGCTCCTGTACTGCAGGCAGATTCTTGCCTGCTGAGCCACCATGGAAGCCCCCCATTTCCTCAAGAGTTTACGCTTAAGTTCCAAACCCTCTGAATGCCATGTGGACTTTGCTCTGTGTGAACCCCATGGGCTGCCCTGGTGGCTCAGAGGGTAAAGCATCTGCCTCCAATGCGAGAGACCTGGGTTCAATCCCTGGGTTGGGAAGATCCCCTGGAGAAGGAAATGGCAACCCACTGCAGTATTCTTGCCTAGAGAATCCCATGGATGGAGGAGCTTGGTAGGCTACAGTCCATGGGGTCGCAAAGAGTCAGACATGACTGAGTGACTTCACTTTTCAACCCCATGGGCGCCCAGTGAACTCCAGTCACATCCTAGGATGTTCTCTTCATCTGGATGGACCTCTACTGAACCTTGGCTGTCAAGCCCTTGGTTATGGGGAGACAGCTATCCAGTGCTTCCCAAAGCCCTTCCCAAACAGTGCTGGGAAAGGTTAAGGGCAGGAGGATAAGGGGGCAACAGAGGATGAGATGGTTGGGTGGGCTCATCAACTCAATGGACAAGAGTCTAAGCAAACTCCAGGAGATGAAGAGTGGGACATGACTTAGCAACTGAGTAACAGCAACAACGAATCACAGAAGTGAGAGAACTTAGAACTTCCCAAAGGCCAGCACTCCCCTTGAGAGCTAGAAAGATGTGAGGGCTAGCAGAGGAAGAGGGTGGGCCGCTCAGACCAAGAGAAAGGGCCCGGGTGGGGCAGGTGTGAGCCCTAATGTCCACGGGGGAAGATGGACCCAGAGTCCATGCTCGAGCAGCAGCTCCTCAAAACAGCAGGCGAGTCATTTAGCCCCAGTTGTCTGGGTTCATCATTTGTCAGCTAAGCAACTTCAGGTCTGCTAGAAATTGGGACTCGCAAGCTTGATTGGAGTGATGAGTGAAGTTTTGTCCCATCTGTTTGATTGACAGGATCTCAGAATGGGCCTGGCCCCGCCCTCTGCCCGCCAATCCTGCAAAAGGGACCTCAGATCCCATTGGCCAGATAAAAGCCCAAGATAAAACCCTGAGAACAGAACTCTGCTCCGAATCCCATCAGCCTCGGGGAATCTTTGCCCTGCTTCTCTTTGCCGGCCCTGGCCCGGCATCAGTTGGGTCTCTCCCAAGTAAGGATCTTTACTTTCAGTGCACATTTCTTAAACATCGAATCTTAAAGAGAAATGCATGTTCGACACCCTGCCCTTGGTTTTCCTCTGACCAGGCAGGCCGGTGTGGCGGGGACCATGCGAACATGGTGGAGCGGAGCCCATGGAGGATGCCACGCTGGGGGAAGCAGCCCTCCCGGGTAGACTCTGGGAGGAGCCGGAGCCCAGATTAGGCCCTGCCGTGGGGACTAGGTCCCCAGCCCTGAGCCTCCCCCGGTTTCCCCTCGGTATTTAGAATCTGCCAGAAAAGACTCTTCCAGCTCAGCAAGAAGTGCCTTTGCAGGGAGAGTGTGAAGTGACCCACACCGAGGCCAGCAGTCCTCAAGCAAGACGGCTCTCGACCCCGAGGGGCAGTGGGGACAGTCGTGGTGTGGCGGTCACCTGTGTAGACACAGCTGCAGCACCGGGCATCTTCCTTCATGATAACAGATGGCCTGTCTCCTTCTGCTCTGAGTCAGCACCGAATCGGCAACATAGACACTTGCCCTCTAGATTCCTTACCTAGATTGTAATCGTGTGCTCTCCCTTGTCCAAACATCATGAAAACTCCACTTGTGAGAAAGAGTATTTTTGGAGCATTGCCTGGGGTCATGGAGTTTGTCCATCCCTCTGGATGTTCTAAATATTACCCTGGGTTCAGCCCTGCATTCTTGGCCAGCATTGTCTCGGCCCTTCATAAAACTGTACTTTCTAAATTATCCTTTGGAGATATTCATCAGCTAACATTTAGAGGCTCTATAAAAAAAAAAGAGAGAGAGACATAAAAAGATGAAGACTGTGTTCATGTTGGAGCCGGCTAGCAGGCTTCCCACCGTAACTTGAGTCTCCTGTCAGAGATTTCTGCATCCGGAGGGACTGATTTCCTTCTGAGCAGCAGCCAATTTGTTTATGTCAATAGAACACCATAAAGTGTGCACTTAGGGGTTTTCTTTTCCTTCTAGGAAGCTTGAAGACACGTCTTTGACCTGCCTTTCCTAATGGCCCACGGGGCTACTTAAAAGAATGTCTGAAATTACAAATTTAGTCCAAGGTCAAATTTGGGCACATTGAACTTCTACCCATTGTCCTTTTTCTGCCAATGACTGTGGGTTTGGGCAAACAATGTTTTTCCACCTACAATTTTTTCAAGGAGACTGAAAATATCGGTCATTTTCAAATGACAAAAATTCACATATTGAGAGTACCACAAGCAGCTAACCTGAATAGCTGGGACTTCGGACCCATGCAGAAGAGTTCTCTAACTCTTGTGATTTGTTGTTGCTGTTGTTCAGTTGCTAAGTCACGTCCAACTCTTTGCGACCCCGTGGACTGCAGCACACCAGGCTTCCCTGTCCTTCACCATCTCCTGGAGTTTGCTCAAACTCATGTCCATTGAGTCAGTGATGCTACCAAACCATCTCATCCTCTGTCAGCTCCCGCTCCTCCTACCTTCAATCTTTCCCAGTATCAGAGTCTTTTCCAATGTGTTGGCCCTTCGCATCAGGTGGCTAAAATGCTGGAGCTTCAGCTTCAGCATCACTCCTTCCAATGAATATTCAGGACTGACTTCCTTTAGGATGGACTGGTTGGATCTCCCTGAAGTCCAAGGGACTCTCAAGAGTCCTCTCCAACACCACAGTTCAAAAGCATCAGTTCTTTGGTGCTCAGTGATTGTACCTATTAAATTATTTTATTAGAGTTACTTGTTTATGTGTCTGTTTACCTCCAAACACTTAGCCCCTGGAGGCAGAGACAAAGTCTTACTCATCCGGCATAGGCTGAGTGAAAGAATAAGTTAAATAAATCAATTATGTATAAAGTTAGTACCACGGTTTTATTTTTATTTACATTTTTATAACTGTATGCGTTTCCTCATTTGGGGCTGTGCTGGGTCTTCACTGCTGCCTGGGCTTTCATCTAGTCTTGGAGACTCCTCTCTAGTCGCTGCGTGCGGGCTTCTTGTGGTGGCTTCTCTCGTTGTGAAGCCTGGGCTCGAGGACACGTGGGCTCAGTAGTTTCAGCTCTCAGGTTCTAGAGCACAGGTTCAATAATTGTGGTGCACAGGCTTTGTTGTTCCCAGGCATGGGAGATCTCCCCAGACCAGGGATCGAACCCGCGTGTCCTGCACTGGCAGGCAAGATTTTTTTTGCTGTAAATAAAATGTTTAAGATTTCCTATTAAGTGTTAGGAAGCTTTAAATATCTCTTCCTCAATTGCACCAGTTGTTTTGCCAGTCATTCTTCATTGTCTCTTAAAGGATCATGCATCATGATCAGATAGTAAGTAGACTCATTGTTATCCAGGTAGTTTACAGTGAAGTCGCTCAGTCTCGTGTCTGACTCTTTGTGACCCCATGGACTGTAGTCCGCCAGGCCCCTCTGTCCATGGGGATTCTCCAGGCAGGAATATTGGAGTGGGTTGCCATTTCCTTCTCTAAGGGATCTTTCTGACCCAGGGATTGAACCCAGTGCATTGCACGCAGATTCTTTACCACTGAGCTCACTAGGGAAGCCTGGTACCACAATTTTAAATACTGCTTGTTTTCTAATTCTTTGTTGAATGTTAGTCCAATTTCCCCAGCTGGACTCTACCCCACTTGGAGAAGGAACCACACCTACATTCCCTGAGAACACCAGGGCTGAGCACGGACAGGTGGTTTGACAAATACCTGGCTTCACGTCACTGAGAGGGAAACTTTGAAGCTCTTGGGTGATGGTTTGCTGAACTAATCTGTCTCCACTGATTACAATGAGCACCTAGCAAATGCCTCTGAATATAACATGATGCCATGCTGCTGACTTCTGTTTCCTTAGGGTTTTGAGGGGGTCCTTGGGCATTAGGCCTGCGGTAATTTAGAGGGTAAGGGCTTGCGACTCTCTTTTGCAAAACCAGAGTGCCTTATTGTGGCCACTGTGTAACTGCCAGGCAATCTAGGTGGCAGGTCACAAAGGTGAAAATGGATCCAACTAGCCTTGCTCCCATTGTTTGAAAACAACCCATACGACAAGCTCATTATTGGTAAGTCAATATGTGTATGTTGCTCCCAAGTAGGACACTCTGCGGTGTCTGCAGCCAGAAGAAAACAATAGTTAAATGTCTCCTGCAACCACGGCCGGGTTAGACCTACTCAGCTGCCCTGTGCTTGGTTATAAAAATTGTATCGGACAAAAACACAAGTGTCCAGCTTAAAGTCGGGACAAATTAAGGCTGATTTTATTTATTTTGCCTAACTCACACCAGAGGTCTGAGGTCACGGTGCTGGCAGGGTCGGTTCCTCCTGAGACCTCTCTCCTTGGCATGCAGACAGCCGTCTTCTCTCTGCCTCCTCACGTCACTCTGCATGTGTCTGCGTCCTAATCTCTTCTCATCAGGACCCCAGTCATCTGGATCAGGGCCCACCCTGAGGACCTCATTGTAACTTAACCACCTCTTTAAGAGCCTTGTCTTCACATACAGCCATATCCTGGGGTGCTGGGGCTCCGACACATCAATCTGGGGGATGTAACTCAGCTCGCAACAGTGACCAGTCAGGTAAGGCCCTAAACTCAGCTCGCGACAGTGACCAGTCAGGTAAGGCCCTAAACTGTCGCAGGAGAGGCCTCTGGGCAGGGGTGGGGGGGTGGGTTGCTTCAGCAGCTGACCACCTTGATCCTGTCCTGCAGGCCCTGGCTCCCCAGCAACACCCTGTGTCCCAACAGCCCCCAAGCCCTCCCTCTGGCCCCCAGCCTTCACCTGTTCACCTCTGAGCAGCCCCGGGACGCATCAGCAGCTCCTCACACAGTTCTTGTGTTTATCCCTGAAAGTGGTTGCCGCTGGGTTAGGATTCCGCATCTCCACTCCTTCCAGATGGAGATGGGCAACCTAGGTTCCCCCAACGTGAGATGTCTCCCAGGGGCATTAAGGACACACAACCGTCCAGCATCTCTGGGAAGTTTCATTAAATCTCTCCAGTCGAGGCCGCCTTGGGAGCAGTTGGTGGATGGTTCTAGATCTCCACCCTTCCCTGGCTGAGGACCATGCTGCGTGCATCACTCCTGTGTGAGAGGATTCTTCTAACAGGAGGCCCATACCCTGAAATATTAGGATTCTGGCCCAGGGGGAGCCCAACATACACGGGACACGTGGCCTGGGCAGACACATCAGTGCATGCCCAGGCTCACGCTCCCAAGTCCCTCCGATAACCAGGGTGGACAGACAATACCTGTGCCGTGATGTCTCGAACCGTCAACTCCTAAGTGTCCCTAAAGTCAATATCGCCCTCTGGATATAGCAGTCTGGAGGCGTTCAGCGTGACCACATCCTGCCCTCTTGGACCAAGAATTCTCAGCAGTCTGCAATCATCACTGATGCGTCCAGAACAATGAGCATTTATCAAGAGGAAAGGCCACCCTGGACCAGGGCTGTGCAGCACTTAGGTCAACACCACCTTCTATTCTACTCTAGTTTGCAGTGAAATGTTGAGGCTCCTCGGAGACACAAGCTTTCCTAAGGCCCTCAGCTCTGGACCATCCCATCTACATCCTCCTCCATCTCCTGCCCTGGCTGAAGCAGGCCAGAGCTGCCCGGTGCCGTGGAGGGTGCAGTGGGGCTCTCTCCCTGGTGGCTCAGATAGTTAAGAATCTGCCTGCAATGCAGGAGTGTGAGTGTCAGTGTTAGTCGCTCAGACTTGGGATTGATCCCAGGTCTCCTGTGTTGCCCTGGAGAAGGGAATGGCAACCCACTCCAGTATTCTTGCCTGGAGAACTCTATGAACAGAGGAGCCTGGTGGGCTACAGTCCGTATGGGGCCACAGAGTTGGACACGACTGAGCACACAGAGACAGCCCCCACCTCAGACCGTCAGCATCTGCTTTGGTTTCAGTGAGCAGTCATGTGAGGGGACCACGGCCAGTCCTTACCACAGACGGCCCTATCCTCATCCTCTTGCAAGCAGTTTCTAGGGGCCCTACTTGAAGACTTAGGAAATCTAATGTGGGTTCAAGTTTCACGATCAGACAGACTGATACACAAAACCTTCTCTCTGGAAGACCTCTATTTTGGTAATTTTTATGCTAAAATATACATAACATGAAATGTACCATTTTAACCATGTTTGAGTGTACAGGTCATTGGCGTTAAGTACATTCACCTTGTTGTGCAACCATCCATCTCCAGAATGTTCATCTTCGCAGACTGAAACCCTGCCCCTTACACAAAGGTTCCCCATTAGCCCTTTTCCTCAGGCCCCAGCTGCCATCCTTCTACTTTCTCTTTCTATGGATTTCACTGCTCTAGCGACCTCACACATGTGGAATCGTACAATACGTGTCCTTCTGGGTCTGCACGATGTCCATCCTGGCATGAGGTCTTCAGGAGCATCCATGTTGTCGTGTGTGTCAGAATTCCACTCCTTTTAAAGGCTGCATAGTGTTCTGTGTGTGGAGGGGAAGGTGTGTGCAGCACGTTTGATTTCTCCACTTTGGAAAATGTCCTTTTTAAGAAAGCTGCATTATAAATCAAAACCCAAATACCCTTTTTTCCCACCCAGTTCTCAGGCACATACCTGCAATCAATAACCTGGAAGGCTTCACTTAAAACTACACAGAAAGGGGGCCTTCCCTGGTGATCTACTGGTTGAGAATCCACCTTGCAATGCAAGAGACACTGGTTCAATCCCTGGTCCGGGAACATGCCACATGCCGTGGAACAACTAAGCCCACGCGCCCCAACGACCGAGCCAGCCCTCCAGAGCCTGGGAAAGCAACTACCGAGCCCACGTGCTGCAACTCCTGAAGCCCGTGAGCCCTGGGGCCCGAGTTCCACAAGAAGAGAAGCCACCACAAAGAGAAGCCCATGGACCACAACTAGAGAGGAGCCCCTGCTCGCCACAACTAGAGAAAGCCCATATGCAGTAACGAAGACCCACCACGGCCAAAAATAAAAATAAACTTAACAAAAAAGAAAACCACACAGAAGCTACTTCGCAGGCACTTCTAGCCCCTAAATTCCACGTGTGCCCAGGGAGCTGTTATCAGTCTGGTTTCTTAACTGGCAAACAACAGAAACAGACTCCAGCTAATCTGAGTAGAAAGGCGATTTATTAAAAGCACATTCACCAACTCACAGAATCTCCAGGAGGACAGAAAAATCCAGGCTAAGTTAAAGATGCCAAAAACAACTGCGTGATGCTAAAATCGTGCGGCAGAATTAGCTCCATCAAGACGCGCCACTGCCTCCGCCAAGCCCTGGCGATTCTGTTCTTCCCTTGCCCTCACAGCCCTGATGCTGCTGCCCTGGGCTCTGGGTCCTCCCCTCGGCACCTGCCCCCACCAGAGGGGACTCTCAGTGTCCAACCTCCTTGTCACCAGCAGCTGAGGCAAAGCCTAGGCAGGCTGAATCTGGCTGACTGCTCTCCAAGGTCAAATCTCTCAGCCCACTGGAAGGGAGGCTGGGAAGGGGCAGCCTCATGAGGCAGGGAACCCTCCTGGGGTGGGGTGGGGGGCCGGCACCCAGATTCTGCAGGGCCAAAAAGAGAAACAGGGATTCAAATCAGGCTGATGGCTTCTCTAGCCCTTACCCCATCTCAACACAGATAACAGTGATCCCCAACTGTCTTATACTGCCCTAGGCCTGAGAAGTGGGCCCCCTACCCCAAGCTCCACATTTTAAAGGCCCCAGTGACCCGCCCCATCAAGTCCCAGCCAACAAAGTTCACAGCCACAGGCCCTGGGCCAGCCTGAAGCCATAGGCCGTGCTCTAAGCGCCCAGGACCCAGGTGCTCCGGGTCAAACAGCTCTGAGCCTGCCTCCAGGGCCCGGCCCCACCTCCACGAGGGTCAACCGTGCTGCCAGGAGCCCTCATGTGGGGCGAAGGGCATCTACACGGCCGTGCATGAGGCCCCTCAGGGTCAGGGATGGGGCCCAACGCAGGGAGAGAGGAGAAGGCTGACCACAGGTCAGGGCCCAGCTCCCCAGTGTGGCCATGTTCCAGCCCAGAACTCCAAGGAGTCCACCAAGTCTCAGCTTGAACCCAGCTGGCCTTCCAGTTGTTACTGAACTATATTTGTCAAGGTCGAACAATAGAACACATTATATTGGATAGTTTGGTACCTTGTGTTTTTTTGATGTGGTTAAATATGCATGACAGAAAATGTACACTTGAATTTAAGCGTACAGTTCAGCAGCACTAACTGCGACCAACAGTACTGTGCAGACTTCACTGTTCCCAGCGCTTTTTCATCTTCCCAAACTGACAGTCTGTACCCACTGCACACCAAGTCCCCACTGCTCCCTCCTCCGGGCCCTGTAACCTCTACTCTGCCGAGTCTCACTGCTCTGGAGACCTCATGTAAGTGAGTCACACAACACTGGTCTGGAGCTGGCTGATGTCACTTAGCATGATGTCTTGGTTCTTGTTCGCCTTTCCACTGTGTGGCAAGTGGAACCTGAGTTCTCTGACTAGGGATGGAACCCGCTCCCCTGCAGTAGAAGCGCGGATTTTTAACCACTTGACCACTACGGAGGTCCCAGCTTGATGTTCTCCAGGTCCATCCAGGCTGTACCATGTGTTGGAATGTCCTTTTCTTCTTCTTTTGCCCCCTAGAAGGCCCTTTTCAAGGCTGAATCATATTCTATGGATAGCCCTCATGGTGTTTAACCATTTGGCAGTTGTTCCCAGGTGGATGAGTTCGAGCAAGCTCCAGGAAACGGCGAAGAACAGGGAAGCCTGGTGTGCTGCAATCCATGGGGTCGCAGAGAGTCGGACAGGACTGAGCGGCAAAGCAACACAGTCCTGGAGGCCAGAAGCTTGAGATCCAGGCGTACCCAGGGCCTGCGGCCCATGGAGGCTCTAAGAGAAAGGCCTCCTCCAGCTTCTGGGCCCCTAGCACCCTCTGCTCCCTGCCCCTGTCTTTGTGGCCTCCTCCAGTGTCTGTCTCTTAGGAGAAGACCCTCAGGGATTCAGGGCTGTACTTTAATCCAGGGTAACCTCAGCTTGACCCTCAGTTACATCTGCAAAGACCTTATTTCCAAATAAGTTCACATCCCGAGGCTCTGTGTGGACGTGACTTTGGGAGGGACACTGTTCAACACACTCTAAGAAGGAATTCCCCTCCCAAAGCTCCATCCCACTAGCAACACAGAGCCAGCCCATCACAAAGGAGCCGCTGAGGTGAGTGGTCACTGGGGCGCCCCAGATTCACAAGTCAGGAGCGACCTGGACAGGGCCGCGTGAGCAACGAATCAGGTGTAGCTTGATTCCCTGACTCAGATTGGAGAACTACATCCCTTTCGAATTTTCCAGAGCCGAGCGTGAACTCCCGGAACCGCTTTGTTCTGGAAACATCCTTAATTTTGGCGCCTCGACGGTACTCATCGCTTCAGGTTTAAATGGCTTCTTTCGGGTATGGAGGCAGTTAAGATGCTCAGCTCAGCCATTTCAATGCCCACCGAGTCCTTCCCTCCCTCCTGCTCTGCAGAGTGGACACAGCGCTGCATGTAAGGGCGGCTCTGGGACCTCAGGGTGTCAGGAGCGGGTGTGAGCGCCCCCCTCTCCGGCCTCTGAGAGGCAAACGAGGTAGGATTCGCATGCAGGAACGGTGTGAGGGGAGATGCCTGCAAGAGACGAGAGGGGAAGAGAGCAGCCGCTGGGAGGCGCCAGACCCCGGGCGAGTCTCACCCTGAGCGAAGGGGCGGGAGGACGGCTGGCGGACGCGTCTGATCCGCCTGCAGAAGGCCCGGCGGCGCATCCTGCAGCGCCAGCTGGCTGCCAGGGGAGACCCCCACCAGGAAGCCGCTCAGCTTTAGCTAGGAGCAGCCCCAGGGAAGCGGGCCTGGGGCGCACACGGAGGTGGACCCCCGGCCCCGCACAGTGCCCTCCCCACAGCCATCCCCTGAATGCTGGCTCCGCAGGGCCCCCTCCTGGCCTGGCTCTGGGACGTCTCCCTGCGGCACCCCACCTCCATCCCCAGTGCTGGTTCTCGCCCTGCACAGTAAAGCAGGAGGTCATCCCCAGGCTGCCACGTGACACCCGCCCCACCGCAGCCGGCCCCCCCCACCCCCAGCCAGGGAGGAAGCAGCGTGGGGCCACCTCTCTGGGGGACCCTCCCTTGGGGTCCGTGACAAGTGTCTCCCAATCTGCTGCCCCCCACCTTCCCACACCCTGGGCCAGCTCTGCTAGGACTTCCTGGCCGGCACTAGCCCCCGAGAGTCTGCAGCCTGTCTTAAAACCAATCCTCTAGCCTATGGTCCCCCAGACCTGCGGGCGTTCACGGCCCCGCCTTCAAGTTCCCCAGAAGCACCCCCATCACTGTCTGAGCAGTCCCTTTCTAAGCGGATTTTAACTCCAGCCTGGACAACGGTGTCTGTCCTAGGGAGGGGATGAGGGAGGCACAGTAACAAGCGCTTCTGAGAACAAAATACATCCAAACATTATTTCAAACAATAGCATCCCTCCTCCCTCCCGCTGGGAGAAATGACGTTTAAACGCCTCCTTGGTCAGCAGTGGGAAGCCCTTCTGGGCTTCTTACTCTTTGGTGCCATCAAGTGGTGATTCAGGTTATTACAAAATGGAGATCATTCTAATGAACATTTTTATTCTTCTGTTGCCCTGTTTCTATAGGATGTTGGATTTTTCTCTCTTCAACAGTTATTTTAAGGGAATTTTCCCCAAAAGACAAGGGAAGATTCCTTTACCTTGTATGTGTGCACTTAATTGCTCAGTTGTGTCCGACTCTTTGTGGCCCCATCGACTGTGGCCCACCAGGCTTCTCTGTCCATGGGATTTTCCAGGTAGGAATACTAGCGTGGGTTGCCATTTCCTTCTCCAGGGGATCTTCCCGACCCAGGGATCGAACCCACCACGTCTCCTGTGTCTCCTGCATTGCAAGTGGATTCTTTACCCACTGAGCCATCACCCCAAATTAAACAGGCTGTTTTTAAAAGTCATGACAGACATTCTGAATTTCTACGAGGCAGCACTCAAAGGGATTTTAATGAAGTCCTTTGTTTTCTGCCCAAGATCACATCACAGTATTTAGGCACCACCCACACTGCTCCTCCAGCCTTGTGGGTCTCTGCCCTTGAACTTGTTCCAAAGGTCAAGTAAAGATTGGAGTGCTGACGCCCGCAACCACCAAAAAGTTCAGAATGATCTTCAAGGCAAATGTGGATGCCAGAGGACTTAAACAAAATACTGGACAAAACAGATCAGAAATTTCACACGTTGTATTTATCAGAAGACGCAAAACCAGAGTATCTGGCTCCAAACGAGCGCGTGGCGATCTTAAAGGTAAGACTGGCTCATTTCCTCTAGGAGTGGAAAGTGGAGTTTTCAGGTCTTCAGGTAAATAAGACTCTACATGGCCAAATAAGCCCACAGTTCTGGTTGTACATCAGTCCCCTGCCTTCTCATCCCCAGCTCTCCTGGGGATCCCTGTCTGCTCAGACCCGTAAGAATATTAGTCCTGTTTCCACAGCAGTTATATTGCTGCAAGGAGTAGGGAGGGTACCCAGTGAAGTCCTATAGACACGAAGTTGTAAGAAATGTCCATCCATAAATATTTACTACTTTGTTTTTTTTCCCCTTTTTTGGGGCTGTGCCATGTGGGATCTTAGTGGTCTGATCAGGGATCGAACCTGGGCCCCCTGCAGCAGAAGCACAGAGTTTCAACCACTGTACCGCCAGGAAAGTTCCTTACTGTTCTTAATTACATAAAACATTCTAGAGGACTTGCGTGAATTCTCATAACGAATGATAAATATAAAATTAAGATCTTCTAATATGGTCCACTAGTATTTGTTAAGGGAGCCAAGAACATATAATGGGGAAAGGGCTGTCTCAACAAAAGGTGTTAGGAAAACTGAATACGGCAGAAAAATGAAATGAACCCCTTATCTTCCACCACACACAAAAAGCAACTCAAAGGGGGTCAGACTTAAACCTAAGACCTGAAACTATCAAATTCCTAGGAGAAAAATATAAGGAGGAAGCCTCTCAACATTGTTCTTGGCAATGATTTTAGCATATGACACCAAAAGCACAAACAAAGAGGAAAAAAAAAACCAACACGTGGGGCTACATCACATTTAAACATTTCTGCGCAGCAAAACGGACAATCAACAAAACGAAAAGGCAACCTACAGAATGGCAGAAATACCTGTACAACCACGGACAGATCTCCCTCACTTTAGGTTTTAAGCCACTTTGCTTTTACAAAAGGCCTACATTAGTACCTGATTTTCCTAGCTGAAAGGAATCAAGTTTTTCATTTTTATGGAAAAAGATAAAAAGCAGAGACAGCATTCAGTATTGTTTTGCAGCAAGACGTCCTAGGGGCAACGTCACCTCAAGAGCAAGACTGGCGTCACCAGGCTCCTCCCCCAGGAGCTACACTCTAGCACCTCAGCACCCCACTCTATGGTTCACACCGTCTCTGAGCACCTGCGCTTTATCCCTATCTATCTAGACGTTTTACCAGCAACATGTGTCCTCAGGTAACTGCTTCTTCACTTTGCTCCATTGGGGCTTTCAGAAGGTTTCATAGGAAAGCTCTGCTTTCAGAGAGTGAGGGAAATCTGTATCAGATAAGGGGTTAACACCCAAAAATATATAAAGAACTGACATAACTCAGTGAAGAAAAAAACAAACAGTCTAATTTTAAAACAGGCAGAGAAACCAAATAGACATTTTTGCAACGAAGACTTTCAAATGACCAACAGGTACATGAGAAGTGCTCAGCGCCACCGATCGCTGTTTGTTGTTCAGTCGCCAAGTTGTGACGGACTCTTTTGCGACCCCGTGGACCATGGCCCACCTCTGTCCTCTGTCCACGGGATTTCCTAGGCAAGAATACAGGCAGTGGGTTGCTATTTCCTTCTCCATAGGATTTTCCTGACCCAGGGATTGAACCTACACCTTCCGCATGGCAGGTGGGTTCTTTACCACTGAGCCACATCAGAGAAATGCAAATCAAAACCACTCACAATGAGAGAATCCCCTTGTCGGTCCAGGGGTTGGCATTCAGAACTTGACGCTTTCACTGCCAGGGCCTGGGTTCAATCCCTGATCAGTGAACGAAGATTTTCCAGGCCAGTGAGTGGCACAGCCAAAAAACAAACCAACCAACCCACAATGAGACAACGAGATAAACTCACATCTGTAAGAATGGCTATTATCAAGAAGACAACAGGTTGTATTGGCAAGGATGAGGGGAAAAGGGAACCCGTGTACATTATTGGTGGGACTGTAAACCGGTTCAGTCACTATGGAGGACAACGTCGAGGTTTCTCAAAAAATTAAAAACGAAACTACCGTATGATCCAGTAGTCCCACTTCTGGGTATATATCCAAAGGAAACGAAAACAGATTATCAAAAAAGATATGCGCACCAAAAAAAAAAAAGATACACACACACACACAAGAAAAAAAGATATGCACACCCGCCGTTCCTGCAGCATTATTCCCCGCAGCCAAGACACGGAAACAGTGGAAGTCTATCAGCAAACGAGTGGGTAAGGAAGACGTGAGATACACACACACTCGTATGTACACACAGACTGGAGGGGAGAGTCTGGTTTATCTGTTTCTCGCTTTGGTTCTTTCCTTTGATGATGGGGAAGGCGCGGCACAAGATGCACTGACGTGAAGAACTAGCTGAGCTGAGGAGAGGGCGGAGGCAGGAGCCTGAGAGCTGCCCCCCAGTGCCCCAAGGCTCTGTCTGGGGACACAGGCTGGGAGGTGGTATGAGCAGGACACTTCCTGGACTCGGCACCTCCAGCGTGGCACCCGTGGAGAAGCCTCAGGGAAGTTAGTAAAGGGAAGCTGATCGAGGTCATGGGTTGAGCAGCTCAGATCCCACCACCGAAGCCTCCTCCAGGAGGGACAGCAGACCATGCAGCCAGCCGGGGTCCCCATGGACAGACGGACGGCAGGACGCTGACCGCAGCACGGAGGCCCTGCTGAGGGTGTCCAAAGCATGGACTCCGCAAAAACTCGCAAAGAGACCAAGAGTTAAAGAGCAAATGAGTAACATCTGATAAAACCACTACAGGGTCTCTTGCTCCAGAGCTAAGACAGCTCAGTGCCCTGACGCCAGGAGGTCAACTGCACAGGCTCAGCTGAGAAATCTGTTTTCACTTCTCAGGTTTGCTTATTGCCTACACGGCTCACATCCATGAGACGGGGTCCCAAGAGCTCATAAACAGTGGGAATTTTCCGTAGCATACACAAAGGAATATCCAACAGGAAGACAAAAACAAAACAAAAATCCCCCGGGACTTCCATGGTGATCCAGTGGCTAAGACTCAGTGCTATCAATGCAGCAGGCCCGGGTTCGACCCCTGGTCAGGGAACTAGATCCTACGTGCTGCCAACTAAGACTCCCTGCATGCCACAGTTAAGACCTGGTGCAGCCAAATAAATTAAAAAAAGAAAAAAATTCCCCTAGGATGCTGTGTGGACAGATGGACAAAGCCCCCTTCCCCCGACCGACCGAGGGAAGCGTTTCACTGGTCTGAACACAAGAGCTGCCCAGAAGGCTGTAGGGACAGCAGCCCATCGGTCAGCGGGTCACTCACACCCCAGGACGACAAGGGTCTTCTGGAATGGCAGCTTCCAAACTCTTCTTCTGGGTGACCGCCATCTCTAAGACTTCTGCTTTTACAGAGGAAAAGACCTCTTTCGCACAGAGCTCAAGGCTTTGCTGAATAATGAAGTCAAGTTCAAGGCTGAGCACACAACACAGCCAAGTTCAACCCTGTTCTCTGGAACAGCTCCCGATAAAGCCAAGTGAAGTGCACGGCACTGCTGAGGCAAGAAAAGAATCTGATCCTACCTGTCTCGGGACACACACCTGCGCTACAGGTCACTTTGTTTCCAAAGTGAATATTAATGCTTTAGGGTTTATAACGTTTATCTCAAACGTGGACCATAAAACCTTAGTCTGCTCTACCCCAATTTATCTGAGGGGAAACTTCTTAGCAAAACATCAGGGGCCATGTGTAATTTTATAAATGGCAATCCAATTAGAAAACAAAAACTAAAGGACTATCACCATAAACATCCGAAAGACACGTTCTAACATCTTAGGCATCATAGAAGTTCAATAAACATTTGCTGAATTAGTGAACAAATGAATGAGAAGGAAAATCAACCTGCCTTTCCACTCACTGGAGCTGAACTACACAAATCTAATGATACGATGTCCTATTTACTTATTCTACATAGTATTTTCCATGATTCTGATATTAACTGTTCTCTTTTCTAACCTATGAAATACTATATTCTGCAACTTAAACATATAAAATTTTAACTACAAGTAGCACATTTGTAGGCTGGAGTCTTTTCTCCTCAGTAAAAGCTATTTTTGACCCAGCAAACAAACAAACAAACAAAAACCCAAAGCAAAACCCCAAAATAAAAACAGATCAACACCTGTGCAGTGGACACTTGGCTTTACTTTTCCCGTTTACTAAAACTGAGGCTATTTCTTAGGCCTAAATCCCTGTTAGCTGATTGGCTAATGATTTCTCTCCCAGAGATAACAGAGCCTTTGGCTCGCTCAGGGGCCAGCTCCACTGGATGCCTAGCTGTCTGTTCAGAAGACATTCTGGAACGTGAGCTTAAACGCCCAGGAGACATGACTTCTCCTCAGTCATTTATAGAAAGAAACGTTTGGGCCACAAAGAAAGGACTTATAGGTGATAATATTTACAGACTTTTTCACGTTGAAAACAGAACACAGTTCCCTGTGAGGACGGTACCGATCCATCTGCACGGATGATGTGAGGCAAACAAACAGGGGGTCGCGTGCAGACAGGACGGAGCTGCAGGTGGCCTCGCTGCCCTCAGGGGCCAGCTCCTCCCAGGAGAAATGCGATGAAGGCCCAGGTGGTAATGACACCGCAGACTCTGCAAGACAAGGACCCGGCTCAGTGGCCTGGCCCGCGCAGAGGCCCCGACCGGCCCGGCGGGAGAGGCTGGCGCGGGCTTCGGCCCCTCTCCCCTCCCACCTCCGCTGCCCAGATGCCATGTGCGCCTCCGCCGCCCACGTTCTTTCGAGGCTGGAACGGCCCTGGGACGCAGAGGGCATCTTCCCTGGTGGCTTACGTTGGAGGAGGAAAGGCAAAGAGGCTGCTGAGCAGCCAAGCATTTTTTCTCTCTCCAGAATTTTCAGCATTTATTTTAATGGGACTTTGTGTGAAGATTTCATTTAAACTTAGTTGTCAACAAAATATCTTGCCTGTTTTGCTAGTTTCATTGCTATTATCGAAACATTTGCCCAGGCTTCCATCTCTTCAGATTTTATTATTTTCCCATGGTTATATTATTTAACATATCTTTAATTTCATATGCGTAGATGCTCAAAAGGAACATCTACAAATATGATATCTTTTTCATATGACATCTATGACATCTACAAAAAAAAGACATCTTATTTCAAAATAAGAAAGGTTTAATTTATAAACAAACAAGTAGTATCAATGCATACACAAGCCACAGCGAATAGTTTCTTGGGATTATAACATAAAGAACTACTTATACACCGATGGTGCGGCTTGCATGGAGAAGGGAATGTCAATCCACAGCAGTATTCTTGCCTGGAAAATCCCATGGGCAGAAGAGCCTGGAAGGCTACAGTCTATGGGGTCGCAAGAGTCGGAGATAACTGAGCGACTCCACCACCACCATCACCACGCGGTTGACACAGAAGGAGTTTTTATGCCAACCAGACGACGACGACATGGTTTTCAGTGGATCTGGCCCCTAACAGGAATCTGAAACCTTTGAAGCTCAGTTAAGAGCAGTCCCATCTTCCCAGTTGCTCAGGCACCACACCCTGGATTTAAACTTGACCTTGCTCCTGTCTGTCGGCTCCCACTTCCACCACTCCCATCACTCCTCTGTCACCAAGGGGCCCAAGCTGCAACGGAACCATGTGTCCTGGTGGCCTGGCTTCCTGAAGACTCCTGCCCTGGGTCCCCCAGTGTCTTAGTGAGGAGCAATGCACCACTGCTCTGCCAGGACCGTCGATGGAGACCCAGCTTCCCCAGGTCCTCACCCAGCGCCCTCTGCTCCATCGGGACCTGCCAGCCTTTGTGGCCTCGCCTCCTGCTCCTTCCGCCCTGTCTCAGTGGCTTCTCGCTACCCCTCGACAACACTAGGAGACCCCACTCAAGGGCCCCCCTCGCCCCTCCCCACCACCCCCTCTGCCTGGACGGACGCTGGTCCCTCCACTGTCCGTGGGCTTGGCTCACTCCCTTCCCCTCCTCACCAGTCTTCCACGAGGGCCCCCATCTTCCCCTTCGAAGAGCAACCTCCCCCCCAAGGCCACCCCTCCTGCCTCCTGACCCTGCTCATTTCTCTTTCATCACCTACCAGACCACGCAATTCATCTGTTCATTGTCTGCTACCTCCCACTAAATCTTGAGCTCCATGAGAACAGGGGCTTGGGTTTCATTCACCGATGAAGCCCTAGAACCTAGGACTGTTACTGCTGCTGCTAAGTCGCTTCAGTCGTGTCCGACTCTGTACGATCCCATAGATGGCAGCCCACCAGGCTCCTCCGTCCCTGGGATTCTCCAGGCAAGAATACTGGAGTGGGTTGACACTTCCTTCTCCAATGCATACATGCATGTTAAGTCGCTTCAGTCATGTCCGACTCTGTGAGACCCCATGGACAGCAGCCCACCAGGCTTCTTTGCCCAGAGGATTCTCTAGGCAAGAATACTGGAGTGGGTTGCCACTGCATTGCAGATGTTTGAGCAATTATCTGCTATTCCCTACAGAAGGGGCTTCCCTAGTGGCTCAGATGGTAAAGCATCTGCCTGCAATGCAGGAGACCTGAGTTCGATCCCTGGGTCAGGAAGATCCCCTGGAGAAGGAAATGGCAACCCACTCCAGTGCCCTTGCCTGGAAAATCCCATGGACAGAGGCGGCTGGTGGGCTACAGTCCATGGGGGTCACAAAGAGGTCCACCGTGCTCGTCTACGACGCCTTCACGACACACCCCAGCCAGCAAGCTGTGTCGACTCATTGGGGATCACCAGCGCCGTGAGGCAGGCTCCGTGCTGGCCACTTACTGTAGCAGGCAGTTGACATTCGGGGAGTGTCTCCAGTAGTGGTACAGGGAGATCCGCAGCGTCGGGTGGCACTTGTACTCCTTCAGGATGCTCCGAGTGCTGCCAAGGGAAGGGCGCGGTCAGGGACATGGGGGCCGGGCCTGCTCCCTGGGGGCTGGGGCGGGCCGAGAGCCCAGGCACCTACTCCTTGAACTTATTGGTCATGAGCAGGAACTGGCTCCGCGTGAGCCTCCTGACGTCGAATTTGCAGAAGTTCTGAAACTCGCGGTAGACCTGCTGCTCGCTGACCCCTGGCCACTTCCTGACGGTGAGGATGAGGATGGGGGGGCGGATGCTAGGGGAGTCTGGGCCCGCAAAGTTCTAGAAGACAGGGAGGAGAAGCAGAAGAGATTTCCCACAGCTCCTAGGGAAGGACCACCCACCCAGCTTGTTCTAGAAGGCAGGGAGGAGAAGAGATTTCCCACAGCTCCTACTGAAGGAAGGATCACCCACTCAGCTTGTTCTAGAAGGCAGGGAGGAGAAGAGATTTCCCACAGCTCCTATGGAAGGAAGGACTACCCACCCAGCTTGTTCTAGAAGGCAGGGAGGAGAAGAGATTTCCCACAGCTCCTATGGACTGACCACCCACCCAGCTTGAACATCCTGAAAGAGAAACTAGGAAAGGGCCTGTTTGCCGGGGGTGGTGGTGGTGGGAGAGAAAGAAGGAACAAGCGAGGTCACCTTGCTTCTATAGCAGGGAAACACGAGAAAAAAAATAACAGGCTCAGTGTGAACACCCTTCTCGACTCTGAGTCTGGCTGCTGTCAGAAGCCCTAAAGAGCCCAGAGGAGCATGCTGCGTCCTAGCACGAGCCTGTCTCCCTCCCCCACAAAGAGCAGAGTGAAGTCTACTTACGATTTTGGGGACCCCGGCTCGGATAAGATTCACCTGGTTCACATAGGGCGCCAGGACGTCCAGGTAGAGCGGGAAGCTGGGCTCGGGGATGGGAACAGAGCTGCGAGGGCGGAAAACACTGCGGCACTCAGCCTACTGGTGCCGTGCCTGGCCCTCAGCCGCAGCTGGGGCCTGGGGACAGCGGGAAGGCGCTGCCCGACACCACCCTCCTACCCCTCCTCGTAAGCCCTAGGGCTTCTGTTGCTGGATGTTCCCCCCATGACCAGCAAGCTCTCAGCATAGCCCCAGCCCAGGGGGAGCAACCAGGGGTCAGCATCTGCAGGCAACACTTCGGTGAACACCTCTGGGCTGACGAACACCAGCCACAGGTCAGAGAATGAGAGGCAGGTCCCCTGTTGCCCCTCAAGAGGGCATCACCCCCCACTTTGTTCAAAGGGCTGTCCCTCCCCCCACGGCCTGGTTCCGTCACCAGCCCCCACCACACGCCCGAGAAAGCACGGGTCGTGGGGTCAGGCAGGCCTGGGCTGCCACAGAACCCCTCTACACCAAGGAGGGTGGTTAGGTGGTAAGGAGTATAAGAAATGAAGGAAGCAAGGCCCAGGTACCAGGGCACCAAAAGGCTCCACTGCTCCCCGCTGTCAGGGTGCAGGGAAGACAGAGATGGGGGCAGGGAGGGGGTGGATTTCTTAAGCTATCAACATCTCACTTAAGCTACAAGCTTCACACCGGCGTGTCATGGGCTAGTTTATGTATAGTGCATGCGTGCTTAGCCGCTTCAGTCGTGTCCAGCTCTCTGTGACCCTATGGACCATGGCACGCCAGGCTCCTCTGCCCATGGGATTCTCCAGGCGAGAATACTGGAGTAGGTTGCCAGTATGGTGAAAGTGAAGTCACTCAGTCTTGTCCAACTCTTTGCAAACCGTGGACTGTAGCCCACCAAGCTCCTCCGTCCATGGTATTCTCCAGGCAAGAATACTGGAGTGGGTTGCCATTTCCTTCTCCAGGGGATCTTCCCAACCCAGGGATCAAACCCAGGTCTCCCACATTGCAGGCAGACGCTTTAACCTCCACACCACCAGCTGCTGCCAGTGGTCTCTACCAAAATGGACAAGTGCAGGGAGTACCCAGATGAACAGGGTGCAGTCTGAAAACGTTTAGGTCAGCCCCAGAGAACACAACTTTGTTTGGCTCCTGCCCTGGGTGTGCTCTATCCTACCGAGCACACGTGTGCAGCAAGGGTGATGCTGCTGAGCATGAGGCACACGTGTGCAGCTGGTGCCCATGAGCTGAGCCCTGCAGGCGTCCGGGAGGCTGAGGCCCTGAGAACACACAGCTCCGATTCCAGTTTGGGGTTTTAAGAACCTCCCCTGCAGGTGCCTTATCCCAAGTCCCTGGCCTCTCCTGCAGCCTGACTGTGAACCAGGCATGGATTATCTGTCCCCCGGATCGGCTCTGTTTTCTCAGCTCACTGTGATTCACATGGTATGAGGAAATAGGCAGGTAATCGATGGAGCAGGCACACAGTGCTGGGAGCGCTGGGGCAGGGGCTGGAACCCGAGCCTCGCCCACGGCCTGGCCTGACAGGGGCTTTTCCCAAGGCCGGGACAAGAGGCAGGAGGGCAGGGGCCAGCCCAGGGGTTGGGGGGAAAGGCCGCCCATGGAGGCGAGCTGCCCGCCGCTCATGAACATGTTGTTTACACAACACGTGTCCTCCTGCTCTGGGAGAGCGTGAGCGCCCCGAGGCCCCGGCTTATCCCCGACCACGAACCGGCCACGGGATGAGAGCAACACTCACCTGTGTACCTTCCATAGGAGCAGGTGCGCCACCTTCAACAGAACTGGAAGAGAAGAAGCTAGCAACGTGACCCACACCAAGGCACGCCCGCCCGCCTTGCTTGATACACAAAGTCAGGCTTTACCTCCAAGGGGCCGCCCACCTGGAAGTAAATGGCGGGGAGCCCCCCCCCAACTTTGGAAGGGGGTGGCGGTGCTCACCTGACCCGCACAGGAAGGCGTCGTATGCTGCTTCGTGGGGGTACTTGGTCTCCACTGCAGGGTTTCCCCAGAAGCACGAGGGACAGCGGTTACAACGCAGCCTGGGAGAGGGCACGCCCCCAGGCCCACACCCACGTCGGCCGTGCACACACAACCCACACACGGCTATTCCTCCAGAGACCATGACCCTTATCCCAGCCTCACGCCACCCTGACCTAGATACCCCCACACACACGGTGGCAAGAGTGCCCACAGAAGCAGGAAGCAGAGGGCTTCCCGACAGACCCATGGCCCCCAGGACTGCTCCTTTCGAGGGAGGGGTTACAACGTGGACAGGGCGCTGGAGAAGCCCCACCCGGACCCCCCCCCACTTCTGCGTGGGGACCAGCCTGAGCGCCAGCATCTCAAAGCTGTGCCAACCACGTGGGAGCCCGGCCAAGGGGACCTACCGTACTTCTCACACCTGCTGGCGTGAATGATCACCGGGCCGGAGTTCTTGGTGGGGTTCAAGTCACTAGGAGAGAAGAAAATGGTCCCTCTGTGTGCTCCCCTCACCCTCTCGAGTTAACCAAAAGTGCCCTCTGTACTGGGACTAGGGGGAGAAGTTGGGAAAGAACCTGCCTGCCTGTGCAGGAGACACAGACACGTGGGCTCAGTCCCTGGGTCGGGAAGATCCCCTGGAGAAATAAATGGCCACCCACTCAAGTATTCTTGCCTGGAGAATCCCATGGATGGAGGAGCCTCGTGGGCTACAGTCCATGGGGTCATAATGAGTCAGATACGACTGCGCACACGTGTGTACACACACACAGTAAGTACCAGGACTCCTTTTAAATCACAACAAACTGCGCTTCTAATAGAAAGTAAAATTTAAGCAAACAAAAACCAGGGATCTAGGCCTGGGCAGATGGGTCTCGGTAACCCAGCAACAGGACAGATGAAAGAACAGCGACCGAGAAGCTGCACCTACATCCTTCTGAGCATCTATCAGACATGTGACCCAGCCAAGGCGCCAGGACCAACTCCAGGCCAGCTCTGCCCTCGGGGCCTTACTGTCCAGCGCACCCTAGGAATGCAGTGCCCAAGGTGCTGGTCTTACAGGAGAGCCTTGAACCCCAGGAACTCGGTGGGGCTGAGTGGAGAGTGGACAGCATCAGGTGTTGGGGCCGAGAGAAGAGCAGGCGGTGACGCGAAAGAAAGGGCGGGCCCTGACCCATGATATGTCGAGACGCTGAGCATGGCCGCAGCCCGCAGTGAAAGCAGGGGATCGGGAAAGAGCTGGGGTGATGCGTGGGGGCATCAGGAACCACAGAAGACAGACCAGAGACATGGTCCAGTCAAATTCATGTTGTAGATCACTGCAGTGGCGATCACTCAGCACACGAAATAAAGTAGGTCAGGGGCACCCAGCTACCAGGTAGGGCCCCCAACACCACAGAAATGAGAGGCAAAGGCCTCAGTGAAGGCAATGACTCTTGAGGATGCCAAAAAAGAAACAGAGTGTAGGACATTCAGGGAGTAAAACTCACAGGACTAGACTAGAAGATACAGGAAGTCCGGCTCCAGGACACGTTCCAGGGCCCGGTCCTGGCATGTGGGTGAACGAGGGCAGCACTCAACAGGGAAATCTTCCTTTCATTTGATTCCCAACAAAATCTACTGGCGCCTCTCTATTCGCTTAGCAGCTGTGAAGCCCAGTTTCCTCATCTGCCAAGCAGCATGTGCCTGGGGCGCAAGGTGGCTGTGGAGCTGCCCCGGCAGTGGACGTCCCGCTAAGTGTGGACGACACGCAGGGCACAGCCCCAGCTCCCCTCCCACCTGCGAGCTCGTGTAACCCTCAGGGCCAGCGTGGGCGTTCCGTGCAATGACTCCCTCTCTTCAGGTGGTAACACTGAGGCACGCAGAGGTTAAGCCGTTCTCTCAAGGTCACGCACAAAGCCAGTGAGCCACGAAGCTGAGGTTTAAGCCCAAGAGGTCTAGATTCAGCTCCTGCAAAGATGCCGTCAGCCCGGCACTGGGGTGGCAAAAATTGCTGCAGACACAGCAGCAGGCTTGACAGACGGACAAGGGGACAGGGGGGCCAAGCAGAAGGTGCCTGCAGGCCTCGTGGGGCATGAACAACAAAGGGCAGGAGGCTGGAGCCCTGGTGGGACAGAAGCGGTCGCTGAGGCTGACGAGGTGGACTCGGTCACCCGGGGCATGGTTAGGAGGAAGAAGAGAGCTGCGGAGGGGCTCTCGAGAGATGAAGGGATGACAGGGGAGCGCGCAGAGAAGAGAGGAAAACCCTCACGAGAAAATAAGAGTGATGCAGGAAAGGTCTTGACAAAAGGGAAGGGGGAGTGGGGCCCACTGTGTCAGACGCCAGGAGTTTAATGTGCACCTACTGTGCCTTGCACTGTTTAGGCCCAAGAGAAAGAGTGCAAAGGAAGAATAAAACCTGTTCCCATGGAGCTTATCACTCCAACAATCAAACAGATCACAGGAGAAATAAAACCCTGACCAACAGAAAACACCATGGTTCATGGGGTCGCAGAGAGTTAGACATGACTGAGCAACTGAACTGAAATCAAACCGCTCTAAGTTCCCGCCCAGGCCCTCTCCCCTCTAGAACAGGGTTCCTCGGCTCAGCACCAGTGACATATGGGACTGGAGAATTCTTTGTGTTGAAGGTTCTCCTGTGCATCCTGGCCTCTGCTCACGGGGTGCCAGAAGTGCCCTGAGCTGAAACAACCAAAATGTCTCGGTGCTGCCAAAGGTGCCCTGGGGAACAAAACTGGCCCAGCCGGGAACCCCTGCTCTCTAAGCACCCCCCAAAAACAGCCTCCTTACCTGTTCAGGACTTCATAAACTTCTGAGAGATTTGAAACCCTTGGGAAATTGAGTTCCTGTAATTATGGAAAACAAATGAGGTAGAGTAAGACAGTTGAGGTTTTGTTTTCTCTCTGCTTAATGGACTTCCCAGGTGGCTCAGTGGTAGAGTCCGCCTACAGTGCGGGAAACGAGGGTTCAGTCCCTGGTTTGGGAAGATCCCCTGAAGAAGGATATGGCTACCCACACTCCAGTATTCTTGCCTGGAGAATCCCATGGACAGAAGAGCCTGGTGGGCTACAGTCCATAAGATCACAAAGAGTCGAACACGACTGAGCATGCAAGCACCTCAGGTATTACCAAGTGGCCACTAAAAAGACCTTGAAAACTCTAGGTCATCCTGTAGCTCCTCTCTCTTCACGCACACCTGGTCCTTATTCCTTAATTCTGATGACAGAGTACCTAGCATACCTGCTTGGGACCCAATAACCCAGCCTAGAAAAAAACTGCCACATACATATATACAATGGAATATTACTCAGCTATAAAAAAACAAATGCATGAGTCAGTCCTAAGGAGGGAGATGAATCTAGAGCCTACTGCACAGAGTGAAGTCAGCAAGAGAAAGACAAATACTGTATATTAGCACATACACGTGGAATCTAGAAGGATGGTACTGATGAACCTATACTCAGGGCAGCAAAGGAGATGCAGACTGAGAAAACAGCTGGTGCACACAGTGTGGGAAGGAGAGGGTACAACAGATCGGGAGAGTAGCATGGAGACAGATGCATCACCGTGTGTAAAACAGATAGCCAGTGGGAGTGTGCTGTGGACCAGGGGGCTCAACCCAGTGCCCTCTGACAACCTAGAGGGGTGAGATGGGGTAAGAGGTGGAAAGAAGATTCAAGAGGAGGGGACATATGCATACCTGTGGCTGATTTATGTTGATGTATGGCGGATACTAACACAATATTGTAAAGCAATTGTCCTCCAGTAAAAAAAAAAAAAAAAAAACCTGCCACAAACACAACTCATACCAAAGACAAGTGTTTAAGGACTCCAAGGCATCAGATTGTGGCCAAGGACTCATGGTCGCTGGGCTGTCTAAGGACCTGGCAGGTCACCAAGTCCCTAGAGTTCACCTTATCTTCACTCCCTCAGATCAGCCCCCACATCCTCCCCACTTTGCCCTCTGACTCGGTTACGTAGAGATGGGCAGCGTCACAGCACACTGTCAGAGCTGCAAATATAGGTACGAGCAGTTAAGTGTGTCCCTGGGCAAAGATGTACCAAGTAACCCAGTCCTAGTTCTGTGGTGTCAGCGTAAGGCTCTATTTAAAACACTCGGTTTAACTTTTAAGCAGGATCTTAACTAGCTGGTGCTTCTCTTCTCCATAGGCAGTGCACCACCCCAGCTGCACAACAGAAATCACCTGGCAGCTGGAGAAACGCCGCTCCCAGCCCCTCCACACTAGAGGAGCTAAAGGTGCAGCCCAGGTATCAGTATTCACCTTCTCAGGTGATTCTGTTATCTGGGCTGAAATTCCTTGACCCGAATGCTCTGTAAAAATTTTCAAGTGGGGTCCCTGCTCCCCAACCCTGGCAACTTTTAAGCACATTGAAAACACGCATGAGGTATCTACCAAGCTCTAGAATAAGTTGTTCTGTTGACCCATGAACTAGACAGCAGTAAGTCAAAGCATGAGAACTTGAATGAGGGAAAGAAAAAAAGATCACACATAAGCCAACTGAACTCAGTTCAGTTCAGTTGCTCTTTGCGACTCGTGTCCGACTCTTTGCGACCCCATGATCGCAATAAAACGAAACAGGAATTGAAAACATCCTTGCTCCTCATCATTAAGGATTTCTGAATCTTAAACCAACCCGACATTACCCTTTGTTACAGCAGAAGTCAAACAGTTTTCCATTAAATTCAGACTATTGTCTACGACCAACCTTAGTCATGTCTGACTCTTTGCGACCCCATGATTGCAGCACGCCAGGCCTCCCTGTCCATCACCAACTCCCAGAGTTCACTCAGACTCATGTCCATCGAGTCAGTGATGCCATCCAGCCATCTCATCCTCTGTCATCCCCTTCTCCTCCCGCCCCCAATCCCTCCCAGCATCAGAGTCTTTTCCAATGAATCAACTCTTCGCATGAGGTGGCCAAAGTACTGGAGTTTACTCACAGGTAGTCAATAAAAAAACCAATATTGGCTATAAAATTTGAGAAAAGGGTTCATGGAACAATTTCTGAAAACAGTGAGAAAGCTAAATGTTCCTGGGACTAATGAAGTGTTCCTTTCCCAAAGGAGTTTAATTACCTTCCAGATATCCTTTGTCACATTCTTGGTGTCAATGAGAACAGGAAATAGGTTGTGGATATTCAGCTTAAATTCATCGTAGCTTTCTGAAGGGAAAGACCCAGGTAGTCAGAAGTGAGATCACTGGTAAAAATGGGAAGAAATTCTCCAATCTAGCTTGTCACCAACACTGGTTAGTAAAGCAAATAAAACCAAACAGGAATTGAAAACATCCTTGCTCATCATTAAGGATTTCTGAATCTTAAACCAACCCGACATTACCCTTTGTTACAGCAGAAGTCGAACAGTTTTCCATTAAATTCAGACTATTGTCTATGACCAACCTTAGTTAATGCAGTTTGCAAAGCTGTAGTCAATGGCAAAAGGGAGAAAGAGATATTACTGAAAAGACAAATGTGAAATCTGTAAATAACTGTTCAGAGAAAAATCCAGTAAGTTAAAAATTGTGTCTTGATAAAAATCACCTATTAATTTGCATATTTGTCAAAATTATACCGCATACCTTTTAAAGAGACTCACTGCAAAACCAACAAACTGAAATCTCTCTGCTCACCCTCTCCTCGCTAACCTCCCATTTCCTATTCGCTGAAGGCAGTGATCTTCAATTTTTTCCTTTGGTGTGTATTCCCACCATTGCTAAACAAAGCTTATACTGCTCAGTGGTCTCCCAGTTTGGGGCATTAACTCTGGACCCCCACAAGGTAAGAGGATCGCCTGCCCCACCCTGGGCCACTCATCACCCCCAGCATCTGCACATCACTCTCCACGGGGCCAGGTGGTCGCCTCCAGGGGCCTTTCTGCCACAGCTTTTGTTTCAGCAATTTCTTTTTGTTTGCCTGTCTGCTTAGTTTGGGGGGAGTGATTATTTGACCCTTAATTCTTCCCCAGATCTCTCAAGATGCTCAAACTGAGGTGTTTTATTAATTCATTTCCTAGAAAAATCTTAGGGAAACTATTCACCCCTTTTCAGCTTTGCTAGTGTTTCCTAATACCTTGGCCACCTGATGTGAAAAGCCGACTCACTGGAAAAGACCTTGGATGCTGGAAAGACTGAGGGCGGGAGAAGGGGGTGACAGAGGATGAGATGGTTGGACGGCATCATTGACTCAATGGACATGAGCTTGAGCAAACTCTGGGAGATAGTGGAGGACAGGCAAGCCTGGTGTGCCACAGCCCACGGAGTTGCAAAGAGTGCGATATGACTGAGCGACTGAACAACAGTGTTCTCTGTGCATTGGCAGTTCATTTAATCCCCAATTCTGATATTAATACTATTATCACCCTTATTAGACAAGGAAACAGAACAGCTACATTAAAGTAACTTGCTCAAGATCATGTGTAACAAGGGATGGAATGAGGATTCAAGCATGACTCTTGAATGCATGCTGGTAACACTCCATCACACTGCAGTGTGTCCAATGGCATCCGTCATGGAAAAGACCGGGACAGCCATTAGACAGTACGGTATGGCCACTGAAATGATTTCAGGTTCAGTTCAGTTGCTCAGTCGTGTCCGACTCTTTGCGACCCCATGAATCACAGCACACCAGGCCTCCCTGTCCATCACCAACTCCCAGAGTTCACTCAGACTCACGTCCATCGAGTCAGTGATGCCATCCAGCCATCTCATCCTCTGTCAGCCCCTTCTCCTCCTGCCCCCAATCCCTCCCAGCATCAGGGTCTTTTCCAATGAGTCAACTCTTCACATGAGGTGGCCAAAGTACTGGAGTTTCAGCTTTAGCATCATTCCTTCCAAAGAACTCCCAGGGCTGATCTCCTTCAGAATGGACTGGTTGGATCTCCTTGCAGTCCAAGGGACTCTCAAGAGTCTTCTCCAACACCACACCTCAAAAGCATCAATTCTTCAGCACTCAGCTTTCTTCACAGTCCAACTCTCGCATCCATACATGACCACTGGAAAAACCACAGCCTTGACTAAACAGACCTTTGTTGGCAAAGTAATGTCTCTGCTTTTCAATATGCTATCTACGTTAGTCATAACTTTTCTTCCAAGGAGTAAGCGTCTTTTAATTTCATGGCTGCAGTCAACATCTGCAGTGATTTTGGAGCCCAAAAAGATATTTCAGGTGAAAGTCAAAGTGAAGTCACTCAGTCGTGTCCGACTCTTTGCGACTCTGTAGACTGAAGCCCACCAGGCTCTTCTGTCCATAGGATTCTCCAGGCAAGAATACTGGAGTGGGGTGCCATTTCCTTCTCCAGGGGATCTTCCCAACCCAGGGATCGAACCCAGGTCTCCCGCATTGCAGGCAGACACTTTAACCTCTGAGCCACCAGGGAAGCTCTGGTTAAGGACATAAATAAATGCTTTGGGTATGTGGGAAAAAAGCCAAACGGAATAAAATACATCGTGTAGTCAAATATGCAAAAGCCAAAACAAAGGAAAAAGCAATAAGTGTTAAGATTAGTATGTGTGTGTGCGACTGACTCTTTGCGACCCTGTGGACTATAGCCTGCCAGGGCCCTCTGTCCATGGCAATGAAACCCAGGTCTCTTACATCTCCTGCACTGGCTGGCAGGCTCTTTACCGATTCGACACTTGGGAAGCCCATGGAAAAGCCAAAACAGAAGAAAAAGCAAAAAGTGTCAGAATTACAGCCGTGATTAAAGCTAAGTTTGTTTTCCCTGCACATCTCTGATTTCACTAAGTTTTACAATGAGACTGAACAACTTCTGTAATGCGGGGGGGGGGGGGGGGGGGGGAGGGGGGAGTATCAATCAAATATAAGTTTTTCTCCCTGAGAAAGTCACCTGCTGCTGCTGCTGAGTCACTTCAGTCGTGTCCAACTCTGCATGACCCCATAGACAGCAGCCCACCAGGCTCCCCCGTCCCTGGGATTCTCCAGTCAAGAACACTGGAGTGGGTTGCCATTTCCTTCTCCGATGCATGAAAGTAAAAAGTGAGAGTGAAGTCGCTCCGTCGTGTCCGACTCAGCGACCCCATGGACTGCAGCCTACCAGGCTCCTCCGTCCATGGGATTTTCCAGGCAAGAGTACTGAAGGGGGTCGCCATTGCCTTCTCCGAGAAAGTCACCTAGTTCCAGGAAAACAGTAACAGGCACAGATGCGCCTAACCTCTCTGGAAACCCGATGCCTGTAAGGGCTGCCTCAGGAGCACAAAGCCGGGCCGATCCCCCTGCCCAATGGCAAGCTGAGGTCAGAGGAAGGAGAAGGACGGGTCGGCCCTACCTGGGAGAGGCCTGAAGAACTTCTCGTGGAGATGCAGCAGGTCCATCATCATGTTATGTCCCACTAAGGGCTACTTGGAGGAAATAGACAGGTAAGAGAAAGGAAATTTTAAAAATAAAACAAATGCCGTAGACTAACTGCTGTCTCTGGCAAAGGGTGTAGCTTTAAAACCCACTGGATTCTGATGACATGGTAATTCGATCGCCACTCCCATGAAAGGCAGCCTGACTGCTTAAATGCTAGAAAGGCAAACCAGTGGGTCAGAGCAACTTGAGGCCCCAGCCACACTGGGATCTAAGCTGTGAAGCAACACACACGGTCCCCAAGCAGTTTTAGGTCAATTTGTATTGAAATGCCTGTGTGCCCGAAAGGGGCAAGGGAATGGTAATATTTCACAGGGACAGTCTTTCTCCAAATTAGTCTATCATGACTTTGTAAAAGCAAGGTTAGATCCACAGAGTTAGCTAACAAAAAGAAACCACTCATTTTAAGGAATCTAAGTTTACTGTTGAAGGACTCATCTGTCTCTACAGAAAGATACAAAACACTGCGAAAAAAATCAAGGAAAGAGAATTCTCTCCCTACCTTCCGGGCTTTCACCAGCATCTGGAAAAACACAGAAAAGCCCCTCGCAGAGAGAAGGATCTTCTCCTTCCAGCAGCTCTCTCGGTCACAGGAGGTGTTCTCAAGATACCAGCGGTGCTGCGTACTCACCTTCTTCACAATCACCTGAGAGCAAGAGGAGGAATGGGGTCAAAGAAGTGGCCCCTCGTGTCGAACGGGAAGGAGTAGGGAGAAGAAGCCTTTCACAGAGGCCAGACCCGGCCACACGGGAAGGAGTAGGGGAAGAAGCCTCTCACAGAGGCCAGGTTCAGCCACACGGGAAGGAGTAGGGGAAGAAGCCTCTCAGAGAGGTCAGATTCGGCCACATGAGACAGAAATGATGGGGGCTGGCCCCCCCAGGTGGGAACTCACCCCTTGGTCTCTCAGCACTGTCCAGATCTCAGGGAGGGCCTTCCTCAGTACGAGCTGGACCTCGAAGGCCTGGAAGCCTGCAGCAAGGAATCAAGGCTTGCACAGAACCACGAGAGACCCCGGCAGGGGGAGAAGCCTAGCAGACAGCAGCAGCAGAGAGATGGAGGGAGCACGTGGGGAGACAGCTCTTCACTGTCCCTAGGCCGAGTGACAGGGGCGGCCTGGCATGAACCAGGGCAGCTTTCTCTGAGTCTCTGATCTCAGGGCCGCTCTCAAACGGAGGACCCCAAAGAGCCTTTGTGTGTGTGGGTTACAGGTCTTGATGTCTACCATGTCAGAAATTAAAACCATACACATGAAACTAAAAACTGTAAGGTTTGAAAAATAATAAACCCCGTACACTTTTGCCTATGATTGCGTGACACGATGCACTGGTTATCTGGGGAACGTTGGTTTCCTGAGTTATGCACACCACCTTCCAAAGGCTCACATATCATATGATCCCATCAAGAGACCCTTGTACATGTGGCCACTGATCTCATCAGAAAGGTCCCATAAAGCTGTCGAGCTAATCGTGAGAGATGAAGTCTTCTCAAATTTCAGTTTCTGACTGAAAGCTCAAATTTCATCTCTACTAAACACTAGGGATTAGTGTCCCTGAAAACAAGGCTCACTTTTTTCACTTGAGAAGATGACTGAAAATACCCACACTGAAATAACCAGTCAGTTCCTTCAAGTAAAAATTATATTTCTTCAGGGAATTCCCTGGCAGTCCAGCGATTAGGGTTCCTTGCTCTCAATGCCAAGGGCTCAGGTTCGATTCCTGCTCAGGTGACTAAGATCCTACAAGCCTCACAGCATGGCCAAGAGAAAAAAAAATTACTTTCTTTAAAAAAAAAATTAGAAAAATAGAAGGCAGCTAACTCAGCTCTCAACACAAAATCTTGCCCAAGCGCTTTTCCTCGAGGTAACCACTGTACTTCAGGAAACAGCAGCCATATTTCATGCACATGTATTTCTTCCATACTTCTACTGATACACGGAATGTTGTAAAAGATGAGCAATGAAATGTTGTAATTTAGTAAAACTAAGAATTATTATTTCACTCACAAGGTGCTTAAGTCACAATTTTTTTTAAACTGGACATGGAAACAAAGAACATGAGTGCTGTGTGGCTAGATGCTCCCATGCCCACCTGTGCGGAGGCACCAGGGGCATCACTCACAGGGGCTGCGGGACCACCAGTACAGACGGCACAAGGACAGCGGCAAGCGGCAGCCAAGCGATGTTTTCATAACCATTCTGACCTCATGACCCCGTGGAAAGGGTCTCAGAGACCCCTGGGGTCCAATGACCAAGGCTGAGAACTGCTAATGTAGGGCAGCAATCCCACACTGTACTGTGGGAGGGACATTCAGAGATTAACGGAAGTAAATAAAGGAAGAGTCCAAGGGGCACTAAGGATTGGGATGAAAAGGATGGTGCTGAGTGGAACCTGACTTCCTCAACCTTAAAATTCAGAACAGGCGGACAGCCTTCCAACCTCCCACTCAAGGTCAGAGCTCCATCTAATCACAGGGACCACGTGTCTGCTGAGCCGATGCCCAGGGTCCACCGGAGGAGAAGGGATGCTCCCCACAGGTGACAGTGTCGGCTCCCAGCTCCCACTTGGGGGGCTACCCCCTGCCTACCAGCGATACCAGGGAGGGTCATCCAGTCCCCTTCCTCCGCCAGGTCCAGCCAGCGTGTCACCTCGTCAATCACCACCTTGATCTGGTCTTTGTCCAGAGAGCTGAAAATGGGCACATCAGACAACACTAATGCGGGAGGGGATCCAGAAGGCGCCCGTGTTCACCCTGTGATCCTGGCAAGAAAACGGACCCCAGAACGACCATTTCTTTTCTGAGTCTTGTGTCGCAAGAGGAAACCAAACGCCTGGCCTCCACCCTCGGGTCCGTCCACAGGGGCACGTCCCCCTCCCGCTGACAGGCCTGTGGGGGGAAGGGGCTGGGAGACAGCCAACACTAAGGGGCCCTATCAGGTCTGTCTCCTCAGTACCCCTCTCAGAGGTGGAAAAGCACCATCTGGTGAAGAACGGAAAAGAAAGGAACTTTGGTAAGTACATCTTCTCCTGCGTTAGAAATACAAGAACACTGTGTCATGTGGAGAAAAGGAAAGCCTTTTCTCCAACGTTTGAACGTAACAGAAGATTAAAAATTCAAGTTGCTTTTCTCTTCCAAAGCAGTATTTTTATATAAAACCAAGAACAAGGATAAAATTCCAACGTTACATAATGATTTGGACTAGACAATCATAACATTCCAGAATTAAAAGCTGTCTATTTTAACCCTCTCACCGATAAAGGCAAAGAATCGAAAGCCCAAGGAGCTTAAAGGACTGGTTCAGAACCACACAACGCTCAGCAGACCTGGGCCCTGGTGGCCGGCTCCTTCCAGCGCACAAGGCCACTGAGCAGGCCTGGCCCAAGCCCCACAGCATGACCGGGTTAACACACAACAACAGGCACTGGAGGCCAAAGAGAAAAGGCAGAGACCCTACCCTCGGGGAGCACAACAGATCAAACTCATGGGGCAGCGTGCCCGAGCTGAGCCACATGGCCACATGGTCAAGGTCACCTGTGACTTGCCTTGAAAAACCCTAAGGCTCTCACAGGAAGTCCCATAGAGCCATTTTCCCCCTCGAGTTCCTGCCTCTTTGAGGACCAAATTAAGAGTCAGTTCTTTTGCCCCTTCATCCCACGCTATGCAGTGAGAGGTTTCTGATCTCAGGCTTAGGAATGGCATACTAGCACTCTGGGCTGTCATGTGTGGCTGAGCTCAGCTTAAGGGGACAGTATGAGGTCACCATGTCCAGCAATGCAAGAAACACACCAGCAACAAAGAACCCCACAGAGCACCCGGAGAAGCGGGCTTTACCTGCGAACTTTCCAGTTCCCAGTCAGGATGTTGTGCTTAATTTTCTTCTCCTGTTCTTCGTTCATATAGGGGATTCCATTTTTGAGAAACTAAAGACAGGGAGAGACCAGGAAACAAGTCAGTGGCATCCTCTGTGCGACAGGAGAGAAAGAAACCTTTGTTGTCCACTTGTATGTGACCAAGTCAGAAGGGCGACAGGAAGCGGACTCGGACCAGGTGGACACCTGGCCCCTCAACCCTCCGGGCCCCCTCCTCCCAGGCCATACCTTGTTATAGTCGAAGCCATACTGATTCAAAAACTGAACACTGGAAGCCTGGAAAGAGAACTCTGAGTCCAAAACCCCAAATGTTGTAGGGAAGAGGAAGAAGTTACAAGAATGAGCTATATACCTAGAAACAAAAACAAAAGACAGAGAAAAAGACAGAAAACACTTCTAAAATTCTGGCTCACAGAGCAGGCTTCCGAGTGGGCTCCTCCTTGCCCTTGAGAAGTCCAACTGACCCCTGAACAGCACAGAGGTTAGGGGCACCAGCTGTTCTTACAGCCAGAAATCTGAATATAACTTAGAGCCTGCCCTGGGTCTAGCCACAGGCCCTCTGCACCCACAGACTCCACTGTGGATCATAGAGTACCACAGTGTGTATTTAATATAAGCAGACTCATGCAGTTCAAACCCTGCGTTATTCAAGGGTTCGCTATACTTGAATGCCAGCTGTGTTTCAAGTACTATGGCTGGTGCAGGGGGCCAGTGAAAAAAGGCAGACAGTCTGACCCCCATCTGAGAGAGAGGGGCTGCCATTCACATCCTTTCTGACCACTGGGGCCTAGGAGCTACGTCACCCTCGTTGTAACACTGCTGACTGCAAGCCTGAAGATATACACAGGAGGGAAGGACGGATGGCAAGGGGCACTGAAGGTCTGGGGGTGTTGGGAGAGGCCCCCAGGGATGGTGCTGCTTTGAGAGACTTGAAGGACCAGCCGGCAGGGGACGCGGGGTGGAGGGCCCGGAAGCAGGAGAGACTATGGAGCATCCAGGGCCAAAGGGGTTCAGGGCCTGAAGTAGAATTTGAAGGGGGAACAGGTAGAGAAGAGAAACAGGCGAGAGCCAGGTGTTTTGCCAAAGGTCTTTATACATACTTGTTCGACTCGCCTTCAATACTGGAGAACACAGACAATCCTAGAAGAGTAATGGTGGACAGAATGAATACCAAGAGAAAAGCTACCGGAAGCTAACTCAAAAAACATTCTGAACATATTCCCTCTAGCACTGGAATGGGGTTCTTGCCTCTCTGAGTATCAAATTAAGAGTCAGTTCTTTACACCCAAAGTTACTACACAGGCTTTAGGATAACTTCTCAAAAAGAAACAAAGGAAGGAAGAACGGAATGAAGGGAGGAAGGGAAAGAGTCAAAACAGGAGAACCGTCGAACTGTAATTCACACAAATTCCTGAAATAATTGTAAATGGCTGTTCAAACAGAATATTGACACTTACAGTTTTATTATTTAGTTTATTAATTTTTATTGCAGTATAGTTACTTTACAAGACACTTTTTATAGTTTTAAAACAAGAAGAAACACTAAAATCTATGAAGATTTATACAGTGAATAATTTTTAAATGTTTGTGTTGTTAAAAAAATCACAAAGTAAAAGACTTTGAAGAAGGGGGAAAACAATACGAACGTATTCAAGTGCTATTTCCCATACTTTCAAAGAGGCCTCACAATTAAGAAACATATCGCAGCAGAAAAACAGCAGGACTTCCCTCGTGGTACAGTGGATAAGAAAGTGCGGGCCGATGCAGGGGTCATGGGTTTGGTCCCTGGTCTTGGAAGATTCCACACGCCTCGGGCAACTAAAAGTCTGTGCTCTGCAACAAGAGCATCCTATGCTCCAAGGGATGCACAAAGAACAGCCCAGGGCACTGCAACTAGAGAAAGCCCTCCAGCACAACGAAGATCCAGCGCATCCAAAAATAAATAAGAAAACAGCAAAGGACAAGTAAATAAGAAAACAGCAGACAGACAGCAAACACACACAGGTGTTACTCATTCACAGGAAAAGCAGCAATCAGTAAAATAGCTCAGGACCTTTTTTTTTTTTTAAACAAAGTTTTACTGAAATACAGCCATGCTCATTCATTTACGTATTAACTACAGCTGATTCCCTATTAACAAGGGCAGCACTGACTTGTTGTAACTTCATAGGTAGACCATATCATCACCCACAAAACCTAAAATATTTACTTTGGTCCTTTACAAGTATACCAAACACATACACTCAGGAGTGCACAGGAATATATAAGAGCTAAGACAGGCAACGAAACCTTGTTTCATCACATACAAATGGCAACCAAAGCACTCATCATTAGGAGAGAGAGCCAAAAGATACACAGTTAGGAGTGCTAAACAAATAAGCTACCACATGTAAAGTAGACAGCCAATGGAAATTTGCTGCATGATACAGGGAGCGGAAATCAGGTGCTCCGTGAAAACCTAGAGGGATGGGGTGGGAGGTTCAATACGGAGGGGACATTCGTATACCTATGGCTGATTCATGTTGATGTATGGCAGACACCGATACAATATTTAATTTCCTCCAATTAAAAAAATTAAAAAAAATTTTTTTTTAACTGAACCAGAAGTCTGTATAAGTTGATATAGAAAGAGCTCTAAATCCCTTTGTTGGGGGGGGGCGGTGGTGGGGAGATGCAGAACAACATATTTATAGTATGATCTTGCTATGTATGATTTTTGCTTAAAGGAAACATACACATTTTCCCCTTGAAGGTGGTCCCAGTGCCTTAATGTTGATTCCGGCATGGAGATCAAGTTTCTGCTTATTCTGAAGAGTTAAGTCTCACAGGCACGACATGGACAAAAACCAAACGAGCATGCAAAATGATAGCCAGTATCTAAGAACGGTGCCAAAGAGGTTTTACCAGTAGGAAACAGAGACAATTAAAAAAAAGTTTTCTTTCAATAACTCGTAACAAACAGCTGAAGATTAAACTCACCGATCTGACAGATGGTGAATTGCTGAATACTCTGACGGGTCTTTAGATACCACTCTGATGGCAAGTCAAACAGACTGTGAAAAAAACAGACGTCTCAGTCCAGAGGCAAGGAGATGCTATCAAGGCAGCAGCCTCCACGCTGGGTTAGCAGCTCTCAACCAGGGCAGCGCTTTCCTTGTTGCAACTAGGGAATCTGCCTTTTGTGGAAAGCCAGCCAGGTCCGCAAATCCCCACACAAAAAGCTGTCCTGCCCACCCGCTGCCAACAGGGTGCCTGCTAATAAGTAACACTGGCCAACCAGGGCACAGAAGAGGCTTTCCAGCCCAGCTCTAAGGCAGCTTTAGCTTTACCTGATCTGCTGGGGCCCGGACAGGTTAGAACGAAGGCCCGTGAACTCTATGTCCAGACCTGCAGGGGAGGCAAAAAAAGACAAGAGTCCCCAGGCACAGAATATCGCAAGGCTCTTCATGCTATGAACGCTGCAGGTGGCAAAAGTACCGGCTCACCTTCTTGGCTCTCGAGAAGCCAGGTGAGGTTGAGAAAGAAAAACAGAGGGAGCCAAAGCGAGGATGCCAGGCCACCCCATTCCACCTGGACTACACGGGGGCTACGAGTGAACTGCTGACCAACATCCCACTGCCCAAACTTGAGGAGTCCCACTGTCCTTCCGAGGGGCCCTGCTTGAGTCTCCTGCGGCCTGGAGACCACCCCACTGGGCCTCACCTCTCTCACCGGGTCCGCCAGCGAACCATACCTTCCCCAGGCGCACCAGCCAGCCGGCTCCCGCGCCAAAGCCTGGGATCCCGGGGCCTTACCCACGAAGTCCGCGCCCAGGACGAGCTCCTGCAGCAGAGGGAGGCTCTGCTCAAACTCATCGGCGCCTATGTCCATGGCCACGCAGCAGCTCGGCGGAGGGCGCCCAGTGAGTGCGGCCACGTGTCGCCTCGCTATTACACGCAAGCGCCGCGCCGGCGCCTTAAAGGGCTCTCGGAGAGCGGGTGGGGGAGTGAAGAAACGCACAGCCCCCGCGTGCGCCCACCAGCCCCGGATGCGCAGCGGGCGGCGCGGCCACCTGTCTGCCCACAGGTGTTTCATCTTGTATTTGATCCCCTAGGGTTAAGAATCGCTTAGACCCCCGCCCTAGCAATCAGAGGTCGTTTATGCTCCGCAGCAATTCCTTTGCAATCCCTATAAGAGGAGAATGTCATTTACGTAGACCTGGAATATTAAGAGGCAAGGTAGGACAAAGTAGAGTCCAAAAGAGTAAAAATAGACCAGTCAACAGCGCCTGAAGAACTGCAATAAAGCAGGTACTGCAGCCAAGGTGCAGGGATGGGGGCCCGCATCGCCTCTGGTTTTTAAATCCGCACTTTTTCCCACCTTGGCCGTCACTGTTAACATACGTCTACCCTGTACCCTCCTCTCCTCCCCGCCCCTCTTTTCCCTACTTGGCATCGCTGTTGCCTTTGTAACACCATTTATCAAACCTGCTATACCAAGTCTCAAAAATTGCCCAAACTGAAGGAATTCTTGATACTGAGATGATCTACATCCTATGCCTCGTAGAAAAAAATCCCCACCAGGTGGTGCAGTGGTAAAGAATCCACCTGTCAGTGCCAGAGAGGTGGGTTTGATCTCTAGATGCCCAAGATCCCCTGGAGAAGGAAATCACAACCCATTCCAATATTCTTGCTTGGGAAATTCCACGGACAGAGGAGCCTGTCCAGCTATAGTCCATGGGGTGGCAGAGTCAGACTCCACTAAGCAACTGAACCACTACCACTCACAGGTGAACCCTGTTTTTGTCAATTTCCAAAGCCACACTACCCCAGTCCATGCTCTTGTGTCCTCCCTTGAATTCTAGACTCGTTCAACAGCCTTCTAGAACTGTGGTCTTTAAGATGAGGGAAGAAAATATTAAAATCATCGTGGTGGTGTTAGACAGTCGTGCCTGACTCTCTGTGACTGACTCCATGGACCTTGCAAGGATCCTCTGCCCATGGGAATCTCCAGGCAAGAATACTGGAGTGGGTTGCCATTCCCTTCTCCAGCGGGTCTTCCCAACCCAGGGTTCAAACCCAGGTCTCCTGCATTGCAGGCAGATTCTTTACCATCTGAACCACCAGGGAAGCCCAGAACTATTAATATATACCTATCAACGTCTTTACCGTAATATCTACAGATCAAAAGGGAAACTACTAAGCATTGCATTCTGAAGGCCTCTTAGAATGAATCAAACTTTTAAAAAACGCTGATTGCATACGTTTTCCCTTTTAAAATAGTACCCTGAATACTCAGATTGATGATAGCATTATTTCACTTCTATATAAATACAGAATTAGAGCACACATTTAAAATGCGGGGGGAATATGCTAGAAGCCACTCTGTTTACTTGCTCTTCCTCACCACGTTTCTTAAATAGCCAGTTAACAACTTACTCTGATTTAATCACTCATTTAAGAGACCTGCCATGATTCCCATCTACCCTACTTCAACTTTAAACTAACGCAAGTGCACTTCAGGCTCCATCTCCCAACAGCTTCCCTAGATGGTATAGACACCGTTTCCTTTTCTCACTGCATTCCTTTCTTCAGATCGGGTTCTGTTGGGATCCAGGAGCCCAATAAGGTTAGGATTTGCTCTTATCTTCGCATTACTGTTTATAATAAACTGATACTGACATCTATTTTTAAAAAAGCCTCCACACCTGAGCAGCAACAGCTCTCATTTACTGAGACCACCTGCTATGACCTAGCCACGGTGACAAGTGCACAAACCTTTAATGTGTATCCTTGCCACATGGAGTTCACAGGTGGAGAAAAGGTCATATAACTAGAAAATAACAGCCAATAATATACCTTTATTCTTTAACTTATAAACAACAATTTAATTTGTCCATTACAATCGGCAACAGTTTTTCTCAGATACTTCTCTCATGTCCAGGAGGGGAAGAATTCAGCCCTGGATTTAAGACAAACATACTGAAGGGGAGAAGGAGACGACCTTAACTAATAACATTCTGCTCTTAGATTTTTGTATAAAACGTCCAAGCTGGCAGTTCTTCCAGAGGCTCTCTTCTGAAGAATGAAGAGCTGACAGCTTTCATTTACAAGCTCCAAACAATGCTTCTGCTTCATTCATAGATTCTCCGAGGCTCCTGCAGCACCACACCACCCTCTATCATGGCAATCTGTAGTCGTTTCATCTGGTTTTGAAGATTAAGAAAGAAGGAAAAGATGAAGTTAACACTACAAGCTGACTAAGCGACCGAACAACAAGCTGACCATCAACAGCTCACTTCATAAGAGGAAGAGAAATAAACCACCAATCTGCTTCTTGCTAACTTCCCAGCCTACAATGGTTTTTTCAGAAAGTGATCTTAATAATGACACAGATAAAAGAAGGTGTAGAGATGTTAAGGATTAGCAGTATTTGAAAATATTCTGTAGACAAAATGATACTATATGAATGGCAGAGAAGTCAACATTACAGCTATAGAATTGGTCGTGTGGGTTTGAACCCTGCCCAGCGCCACACTGAGCCAGTCAGCCAACCTCAGCTACCTTACAGAAGAGAGACCATGAGTCCTGACGCCAAGGCTGCTGTGAAGCTGAAGTGAGGTACCACGCATCAGGACACTCAACTCAGGGTCAGACACTTGGAAAGAACTTTATAAACAAACTACAATTATGTAAGTATCTAATGTCAAGAATTAACATGACACCTTTTAACTAAGTAGTGAGAACAAAAATACCGAGTCTGATGTTGCCTCCCAAGGAGTGGGTTGGTAGACCATGAAGTTGATTCCTGCTTCCAAGCACCGCTGTGCCAGCACTCGTCCAACACTCTCACAAGCCACCACACTTCTGGTGCTATACAGGTGCTTCTTAATGGCCCATTCATGAGTGGATGCCGAAACCACAACCTGGCCATTGCGATGCTCAACAATTGCTTCTATGTGATGCTGACTCCTTATAACTCGCAACCTAAACAAGGTGAGAGGAGAACAAAAATCACAGAAGAATTCTAAAGACAAATGACTTCAGGTGAATAAGTGCAAAAGTATTTCTCAAGAACGCAATGTCTGGTTCATTTATGTCAACATACCCAACCTGGTTTTCACTTGGGAGAGGTGTTTTTCCTCTGCCTTTATGAGGATATCCTCAATAGTAAACCAAACATTTCTACTTAGCCTCAAATATCTGGAAGAAAGTTGGCCTTTCTTTAGAGCTGAGATTTACACAGTATCTACTTCAAAAAAGGAACTGAGGAGGCAGAGCTAACTTGCTGACTCTTCACTGGATCAAGATATACTTACTCTATATTTTCCAAAATAAATGTAAGATGGATCAAACATTTAAATATGAAAAAAGAAGTCATGTGAGTACTAGAAGACAACATATTTTTAAACAATCTCAAAGTAAGATAAACCTATTTAACTGTATCAAGCGAGTTAACCTAACATCAAACTATATCATATGGTTTTTATAAAAAAGAAACAGTGACAGTTTTCTGCATGCTAAGAAAAACAAACAAAAAACAGTAAAGTCAACAGGCAAACAAAGAAACAAAAAATATTTTAAAATCATATATTGTTCAAAGGGCTAATTTCCATAATATATAAAAATCCTCCTATAATCAATACGAAAATGACCAGTAACTTACTAGGCAAAGGATTTGGACAGACTGTTCACAGAGAAGGAAACTATTAATGACTCTTAAAACCCATGAATATATGCCCAATCTCAGTGCTAAACTGCATGCATGAGACAATTAACTGCAACACTGGCTGAAATGATAAAAGATAATCATCAATCCAGAATCAGTGAATTAAAATAGTCATGCAGTGGTACTTTACAGTAACTTTAAACAGTTATTTTACACAGTTAAGAACAAAGTAGCACTTTATGCTGCTATTGCTGCTGCAAACATTTATTGAACACTGACTGTACCAGAGAGTCTTAACTGTTTACAGGTATAGCTCATGTCTCAAACTAATCCCATTATCCTTTCTTTCCTTTTGGGCTGCAGAAAATGACACAGAAAGGTTAAATAACTTTAGCAATATTACAACTAATGGTAAGAAATGGTCATAGGCAGGATTTAAGTCCAGGAGACTGGCTCCAGAGCCAATGTTCCCAACCAACACAAAACTTCCAAGACGTATTCTGTGGTGGAGGTGGGGGTAGTGGTGAAGGAATGGGTGGGGAAATGCAGAAAAACATATATGATAAGGTAAGATTTATATTTTAAAAAAAATACAAGTTTATACTTATATGCACAGACTACCTATAGAAGGGTGTATGAAAAACTATTCCTTTTTGGATTTTATAACATTTGCATACATTACACATTTAGAAATAAAGTTCATGATAAAGAAAACGCTGGGGGGGGGGAGGAAAGAAAACGCTGAAATTAGACTATACTTAGGTTCTTAGTATGAAACAGCATTAAGCACTAGATTTAGAAATGTGGTTTCTACTCCTGGTTTTGCTGTTAGTCTTAGTGAAAAATCACAAACTCTTAATCCAGTGGTCAACACACTTTTTCTATAAGGGATCAGACTGAAAGCAGAAAGGGTAGTGGGTCCCTGGAGAAAGAGAACCAGGCGTGGCTTTCTTGACCTAAGAGAATACATTTTTGACCTAAGCCATTTTGTGATCTAAGATTGGCCACTGTACCTGCTCTTGAACAGGTCTCAGTAATTAATGACCTTAAGGGAAGTAAGGGAATGAAGGAACAAAGGAAAAACAGTCAAGAACCAAGAGTAAGAGTCTTGATTCCTCCTCAAGGCACACAGAGAACAATCTGACACCGCCTTTGAGTTCTGCACTCAGGTGGAGGATGGAAATGACAATGTAGACCCTGTGACTTCAACAAACTAAACCTAGGGCTCTGTAGACCTTGGTCCTGATTCTATACTGAGTGCTCCTTTGCTCAAGCCCCTTCATGAATGTGTCTGTAACCTTAACTTAAAACTTCCCCAGTTATGCTGTTTGGGGAAACACTGCTTTGAGAAGACAAAACTGTTCTCTTTACTTGCTGCAAGTAATAAACCCCTCCCTCTCCTGATCTTGGTTGTGCCTTCTGGCCTGACACCCACCAAGAGGCGAACCTAGTTTTCAGGTAACAATATAGATCAACTGCTCAACTCAGCCACAGTATAATACCAGAACAGCCAGGTTCTGGTTTTTATTTTATAACATTCTGGTTTTTTTCCACCACCCATTCTGGAATGGGTGGTGGCTGTGTGCCAATAAAACTTTCTTTGTGGATAAAGAAATTTGATTTTTACAGTTTTCATGTCATAAAATATTCTTTGTGTTTTATTTGAACCTTTCAAAAATGTAAAAACATTTAGCTACCAAACCAGCTTTGGCCCAGGAGCAAAAGTCTGCTGATCCTTGTCTTAAACCATCTGTGCAATAAAAGAGTGGGACTCATTATCTCCAAGGTCACTTCCAATTTTCTACTGGTAGTACTGTGAACAGGACAAATGGGGGGAAGGGGGAGGTAGGTCTCCAATTATTTACATACCCAAATATCAACAGAAAGTAATAGTTTGAGTGTTTCAAAAAAAATTCTAGACTTAAGAGTCAGATTATTTCAATATGAACTGCCCTGCCCTCCTTCTTTGAACCCTCCTGTTTCCATCCCAAGCCTCAATTCCCCTGCTCTATAAAATGGGGGAATTTACTGCACTTGCCTCAAAAAGTACTTTTAAGGAGTAAATGAGAAAATGCATATAAAGTGCCTAGCATCAGGTTCCTGGCAAATAGAAAGTATTCAATAATTAGCCATCTTTATAACAAAGAATAAACCCCTAACTGCTCTCCTACCTTTACCGCTGCCCCCTTAAAAACCTGATCTCCTCAAAGGAACCAGAATGATGTTCCATTCAGGCTTAAACTAAAGGAAATCCAGTCAGTTCCGGCTACAATAAAAATAAAGCCTCAAGCCCTTCCTTGATTTACAAAGCCAACAATGTGTGTCCTACCTACTTCTCCATTCACCTCTCGGCCCAGAGCTCTAGGTACACAAGCCTTTTGGTTCCTCAAACACACCAAGCTCACTCTCACCCTAGCTGTTTTCCTCTGTTGGGAACCCTCTTCTTGGCTGATAGTTTGGCTTTTATTCTATTTTCGGAGGGTTTCGCAACCAGTCTCCTATTCTTTACATTTTCTCCACGACACCTATTTATTTACCGTTTCCCTCCCTCTTCCCCTCCTAGACCCACCACAAGTCTGAGAGGAGAATCGCCAGCAGTTACCTGGCCCGCTCCTTAAACAAACTGATGAAAACAATTTGAAGTTCACCGTGCAGGGCTGTGTGGTCAACACAGAGCAACTTAATTACCTGTGCCAGAACTCACGGGAGGGCCACACGGTCCCCCAACCCCGCTCTTTCCTGGCTACAGCTAAGAGCTCCAGATTCCGGGGGTTCCGGTTGGTGAACTCTGGGGCAACGGCTTCATTTCCCACGGGGTCCGCCTCAGGCTTCACCGTTGGCTTAGCACTGGTCGAGAACGCTGCCACCAGACACCCTAAAGAACAAGAACCACCACATGGATCTTAAAAGAATGACGAATACAGACAAATCAGGAATATGATTATATATGATTATATAACTTGCGCCCATCTTCCCCCCCTTGGGCCTCGCGCCCTGGAAGAAGTACAAGAGGTATGTTCGGTAACAGGGTGTCGTCACCACAGAACCTGGTCCTTAATTTTCTATTAGTGTCGTCATCACGCTACCGTTAGCTCCTTTACTTTTCCGTCGGAAATGATGGCTTCCCAGGTGCCTAAAGAATCCTCCTGCCCTGGCAGGAGACGCCAGAGAGGCAGGTTCGATCCCTGGGTGGGGAAGATTCCCCTCGAGAAGGGAATGGCAACCCACTCCAGTATTCTTGCCTGGAGAATTCCATGGATAGAGGAGCCTGGGTGGCTACTGTCCACGGGGTCGACAGAGTTGGACTCGACTGAGCACGCATAACGCATGCTGCATATATAACGACCACTTGCCAGTGCAGACCCTGGGGTGTAACCTGAGAGAAGTGGTAAGACGAATTACCGGGGTTTCTGCAAACCGGCAACAACTCCCAGAACCGCGACCGAAGCGCCATCGCTGAGGAGAATCGCAGCCAAAGCCTCGGACAGACCTCGCCCTCCTCTCCTCAACGGCGTCCCAGAGAGCCGCCAGCCGCAGCCATACCAACTCAGGGAAAAGCCTTCGAATGACGTAAGCTCATAGATGACTAGTTCGCCGCGCTAACAAGCCCCTGCAGCTGAGTGGCGGAGAGTGCAATCCGTCATCTCCGTTCCTCCAATCAGCGCATACGCTGTGGCGCACGGAGACGCCGGAGCCAGCCAACCACCTCGCAGGGAGCCAGGAGACGGGTTGGGCATGGTCCGTTAAGTCGGTCCACGCTTGTCTGCCGCATCCCGCTTCGCTGGCCCGCAAGGCGTTTTGGTACCTTACTTGGGCTCGATAGTTGTCGGGCACGCGCACACACATACACGTTGGTCTCTGCGAGGAAGCGGCAGCGCGAGGCGGTTTTCTCTTCAGACGTTATGGTTGTTTTCCCTAATGACTCATGGAGAACCCTTACGCGGTCCCACTCAGGCTCCCAAGTCTAAACGCTTGAGGCCGGGAATAGAGCGCTTGTTTTGCGCGCTCTCCGCTCGAGCTGAGGCCGGGAATAGAGCGCTTGTTTTGCGCGCTCTCCGCTCGAGCTCATACACTTAAGGAAAACAAGGACGCCGATTTATAAATCACCAAAAACCGTACAGAACCTCCGTCCTACCTCAGACACACCACCTTACGCTACCCGCCCGCTTTCCGTCACACTCCAAGCTCCGCCCTACCGCCCACCTTTTCTAGAAGGTACCAGAATGTGCAGAAGCGCACGCGCAACTTGTACCTAGGGGGGAGAAAGCGTCAGTCGAGCACCTCCTCCTCTAGCGGTCCAAGATACTGACTTCCGCTCTCCTACCTTCGCGCCCTTCTCATTAGCTCTCTAATTGGGCGAACGTGTTGGGACCGCCCCTTCCGTCTGTTCACTTCCGGCGCGCTCTCGCTTCTCCATCCTTTTCCCCGTCCTGCCCCGCGGCGCGGCCTGGGAAGGTCTGTGTCTGGGGAGGGGAGAGGCTGGGAGTGGCGTTCCCAGCAGCCCCCGCGAGAGACGGCTCTCGGGTCCTTTCTACGCCGTCGCGGCTGCAGTGGCCACCGCCCGGCCCGGGGACCGTGAGACGCTGGTTGCCCGCGGTGTGAGGGAAATTCGACGTGCGCCCCGCCGCCAGGATGGAGGGTCCTTTGTCAGTGTTCGGGGACCGCAGCACTGGGGAGGCGATCCGCTCCCAAAACGGTGAGGGTCTGAGCGAGGCCTAGGGCGGGCCCGCGGCAGTGCGCGTCCCCCTCACCCCCGCCTCGGCCTTGGCGGCCGTTTTCGCGGCTTCCCTTCTGTCCCCGCCGACAGGGACCCTTGGGAGTGATGGGTGGCCTCTCCGTCCCTCGGCGGGTCTCGGCCGAGGGCGCAGCGCGGTTTGACCGGATGCTGCGGAGGCCGGGGCCTGGGAGAGCGAGTTCCGCGCACCGGCACGTGCCGCCGCACCTCCAGTCCCTGCCGGCCGGGGGCTCCTGTGCTCGCCCTTTTGTTTCGGTTCTAGTCCAGAAAGGCGTCTCTGGGCCTCGTTTTACGGCCGTTAACCAGACAGAACTATCTCTAATTGCCTCTTTTTTTTTGTATTATTGATGAGTGCGTGACCATAGACCGCTATTCAGATGACTTGCACATTGTTCTGTTCGGTCGCTCAGTCGTGGCCCAACTCTTTGCAACCCCATGGATTGCAGACGCCAGGCTTCCCTCTCCATCACCAACTCTCGGAGCTTGCTCAAACTCATGTCCATCGATTTGGTGATGCCATCCAACCATCTCATCCTCTGTCGTCCCCTTTTGCCTTCAATCTTTCCCAGCATTAGGGTCTTTTCCAGTGAGTCAGTTCTTCGCGTCAGGTGGCCCAAGTATTGGAGCTTTAGTTTCAACATCAGTTCTTCCAGTGAATATTCAGGACTGATTTTCTTTAGGATTGACTAGTTTAATCTCCTTGCAGTCCAAGGGACTCTTAAGAGTCTTCTCCAGCACCACACCTCAAAAGCATGAATTCTGCCGCTCAGCTTTCTTTATAGTCCAACTCTCACATCTATACATGACTACTGGAAAAACCATAGCTTTGACTAGACAGACTTTTGTCGGCAAAGTAATATCTCTGCTTTTTAAGATGCTGTCTAGGTTGGTTATAGCTTTTCTTCTAAGGAGCAAGCGTCTTTTAATTTCATGGCTGCAGTCACCACCTGCAGTGATCTGGGAGCCCCAAAGAATAAAGTTTGTCACTGTTTCCATTGTTCCTCATCTGTTTGCCAGGAAGTGATGGGACCAGATGAGGACTAGTAGGTGATTGTTTTTTCTTTAAAGCAATGAAGTGAGTACTCTTAATAACACTTGGTGTCTGTCTGCAGTTTAATTAAAACTGTATATTACTAGGTGCACTCTCTCCTTACGTTGGACTTTTGGTTGACTTTTCAGATTAGGACAGATTAGATAAATTTGAAAATCCAGAGGCTGTCATTTACTTCTTTTGAACTGAAATGATTGTCTCTTGGGATCTTGAGTTTTCAAAATTTTTTTGTGTCTACAGTCATGGCTGCAGCTTCAATTGCCAATATTGTGAAAAGTTCTCTTGGTCCAGTTGGCTTGGATAAGATGTTGGTGGATGACATTGGTGTAAGTATATGTTTGCACGTAATGTTCGTTACTTTAAAGAATTAAAATTCATAAATCTCACTTTGTAAATTCTGTTTGTCAGAGTGCTGGTATTGGAAGGTATATAGAAGGTGAATGTATCATAACAGGGTTGGGCTAATTTAGGGGATAGTCTGTTTCTGTGGGTGATTATGTCATTTTTTTCTCCCCTGGAAATTTCTTAGGATGTAACCATTACTAATGATGGTGCAACCATCCTGAAGCTGCTGGAGGTAGAACATCCTGCAGCCAAAGTTCTCTGTGAGCTAGCGGATCTGCAAGACAAAGAAGTGGGAGATGGGACCACCTCCGTGGTAGGTAAAGACTGCTAGCTGAGAACTAGTGTTTCTTCCCCCCTAAAATCAAGGTTTTGGAAAATGAAGCCCTAACCATAAGTAAGTCATTTAAAGGAAAAAGAAAATGTTTTCTTTTTCTCTCACAACCTGAGGCTCAGAAGAAATTCCTAAAACCTTACCAAGTGTTAAAAAAAACAACAAGATATTTCTATATTTTAAATGCTGACAAGTGAACTCATGAGTTCAAATGGGAGTTTGAGAGAGTTGGTAAACATGATCGGTAACATGATATAAACTCGAAGATCACCCAGCACACTGATGTGGTAGAAATACTTATTATTTGATGAGGGGAAAAAATAATTTGCTCTCTTAAAAAAAAAAAGCAGTGGTTTGTGGGGAAATGTTTAATCTCTAAGCCATGGAAGAATAGAATCCACCTCTTCTGAAAGAATGATCTTTGCTAAGTCACTTGTTCATGAAAGCAAAGTTTTTTAAATACAATTAATTTTCCCCCCAAAGATGCAGGCAAGAATTTTAAAGTCTTTTTGATATAATTTTTGGTCTCTGTAAAAGGATGGTTTTCTAAATAACAATCTAAAATAGTACAGATCAGGCATTCCCTGGTATTCTAGTGTTTAGGACTCCAAGCTTTCGCTGCTGAGAGCCTGAGTTCAGTCCCTGGTCCGAAAACTAAGATCCCAGATGCTGAGTGGAGTGTCCAAAATAAATAAATAATAAAACAGTACAGATCATTGAATCATCAGGCTCTTCATTTAGCTTATGTTGAAAGCTTGGTGAGCACTTCATCTTCAAAAGGAGTGAATGTATCGTCTCTACTGTTCTACTGCAGAACTAGCTTATTCTAGTTAAGAGCCAGAACACTTTGCTGACTCCTATCTGGCTTGATCCATTTCCATATGAAATATTGTGTAGGGTTGTCTTTTTCTGATTTCTAGTAAGGAGTTAATCTCATCACCCTTATCATTCTGATTATTGTTATCTGATGCGTGTTTGTATTTGTACATATGTGTTGCCCATAATGTCAGGCTAACATGAGAGCAATGGATGTTTTCTCTGCAGGTTATTATTGCAGCAGAACTTCTAAAAAATGCAGATGAACTAGTCAAACAGAAAATTCATCCCACATCAGTTATTAGTGGCTATCGACTTGCTTGCAAGTAAGATCGTTACATTCAGAAAAAATTTTATTTGCTGTTTGATGTAATAGTTGAGTCTGTATTCTTTAAATTTTCCAGTTGATGACTATACTTTGATAAAGCTGTGTTTTAGTGTATATGTAATAACACTTGAAATAAGAACTAGGGCCAGTATCCCTTTTTTCCCATTTGACTACCACATTATCTCCTGATAGATTTTAGTGGCTATGCTTATGGGATAGATGAGAACTGCCGTGATCTGAAGAGGGAGGGTTTGCTCGTGTCCTCCTCCTATATGAAATGGCTGAACAGAGCATCGATGCCCTAAATATCGTGACACACTGATAAAACAAGATTCTGAGTGGTCAGTTGTTTCCTCCCCCACACTTCTAACAGGGAAGCAGTGCGTTACATCAGTGAAAATCTGATTATTAACACCGATGAGCTTGGAAGGGATTGCCTGATTAATGCTGCTAAGACATCGATGTCTTCCAAAATCATTGGAATGTATCCTTGTGATGGTCCAGTAAAGTTTAGGCTTTTCAAAAGTAGAACCCTGTGTTTTTGTGCCAGATGATACTGTATTGAAGTTGCCTATTTTCCTTTTTCCGCAGGGAAGGGTAATACAAAGTATTGTGAAAGTAGTGTGCAGATAGTGATAAACAGTTTTCTAACATTCAGTGGCATATGTAATGCGTGTTTCTTTGGTGAGATTGCTAAAGGGAAGTGCCTCTGTGTTACCCTTGATTTTCATGTGCACCCGCTCTCCATCCCAAGTCGCCTGTTTTCCTTATCTGCTGGCTTAGAAATGGTGATTTCTTCGCTAACCTGGTGGTAGATGCAGTGCTTGCTATTAAATACACAGATATCAGAGGCCAGCCTCGCTATCCAGTCAACTCCATTAACGTTCTGAAAGCCCACGGGAGAAGTCAGATGGAGAGTATGCTCATCAATGGCTATGCTCTCAACTGTGTGGTGGGATCCCAGGGTAAGGCTTGTGATTTCACTTGGTCATATAACCAGAGTGCTAAAGGATATAGCTAGCTATTTGTGGATTATCTACTCCATCTTCAGATGAACTATCCAACATGTGCACTTTTGTTCTTTAGTGAAGTCCAGAGATAAAGGAAATGGTACATCGTGTTGCCAGTTTCTTTGTAATGTAATTGCATATGATTAAGACAGACAAATTAAAAGAAAGCACATGTGTCTAATGCCATGAGTGTTAGTTTATAATGTTAAAAGCAATAAAATCTAAATTTGTGTGTTTACCGATAATTTTAAATCTCTGTGCAATTCTTTATAAGGATAGGTATGTTTTATAAAATATAGCATTGTTAATTGTAAAGGTACTTAATGCTATGTTCAATTTTAGGCATGCCCAAGAGAATAGTTAATGCAAAAATTGCTTGCCTTGACTTCAGCCTGCAGAAAACAAAAATGAAGCTTGGTGTACAAGTGATTATTACAGACCCTGAAAAACTGGACCAGATTAGACAGAGGTATGTTGAGAGATTCATATTTGACCTTGGGAAAGGCGAGTTTGTAAATTGCCCTTTTTTAGAGCAGGTGACAGTAAGCTAAAAAGTCTAATGGGTAGCAGGGTGTGATGGATTATGCAATTGGACTTTTTTATTCCCAACTGTGAGTGTCTTCAGTTCAGTTTAGTCACTCAGTCGTGTCCACCTCTTTGCGACCCCAAGAATCACAGCACACCAGGCCTCCCTGTCCATCACCAACTCCCAGAGTTCACTCAGACTCACGTCCATCGAGTCAGTGATGCCATCCAGCCATCTCATCCTCTGTCAGCCCCTTCTCCTCCTGCCCCCAATCCCTCCCAGCATCAGTCTTTTCCAATGAGTCAACTCTTCACATGAAGTGGTCAAAGTACTGGAGCTTCAGTTTTAGCATCATTCCTTCCAAAGAAATCCCAGGGCTGATCTCCTTCAGAATGGACTGGTTGGATCTCCTTGCAGTCCGAGGGACTCTCAAGAGTCTTCTCCAACGCCACAGCTCAAAAGCATCAATTCTTTGGCACTCAGCCTTCTTCACAGTCCAACTCTCACATCCATACATGACCACGGGAAAAACCATAGCCTTGACTAGACGGACCTTCGTCGGCAAAGTAATGTCTCTGCTTTTGACTATGCTATCTAGGTTGGTCATAACTTTTCTTCCAAGGAGTAAGCGTCTTTTAATTTCATGGCTGTAATCACCATCTGCAGTGATTTTGGAGCCCCAAAAAATAAAGTCTGACACTGTTTCCACTGTTTCCCCATCTATTTCCCATGAAGTGATGGGACCAGATGCCATGATCTTCGTTTTCTGAATGTTGAGCTTTAAGCCAACTTTTTCACTCTCCTCTTTCACTTTCCTCAAGAGGCTTTTTAGTTCCTCTTCACTTTCTGCCATAAGGGTCGTGTCATCTGCATATCTGAGTGTCTTAGAGGACTTTAAAAATTAACATTTCTAACCAAAGTCTAATTATGTTACCTAAACTGCCAGGAAAATTAGAAAATGTGACTGTCTTAAGAGAGATTGGGGTAATACATGAAAACTGACATTTTGTGAAATTTTCGTTTTATGAGTATAGTAATTAGGTCTTTGAGATATGTCCAGGAATGCATTTCCTCAAACAGTGTAAGAACCAAGCATATAGTATTGACTGCCAGGTACTAGGCAGTGCATATGGCCTAAACTACTGGTTGACATGCTAGAGAGCTAGTTGTGAAGGTGTACCTTTTTTTAAAATTTTTTTGCTGTGCTGGGTCTTCATTGCAGTGCCCCGACATTGCGATGGTTTCTCCTCTGGTATCTGCACGTGTGCTCTTTCCTTCCTTTTAATAACCAAAGGTGTCCTTTTTTCCTTGAAAGGCAAGTCCCTTTGGAATAAGTGTGTGAGATCCTGTTCCCTTCTGCTTTTGCAGTCTTGCTTCATTGATGATTCTTGCTCAATTGCATGTTCAATACTGACTACTCTTCATTCCTTTCTAGATTCCTCTTGTAGCTCTCTTATCCTTAAATATTATAAAAGCCTCTTGAATCTGCCTGCAGTGCAGGAAACCTGGATTCAATACCCAGATTGGGAAGATCCCCTAGAGAAGGGATTGGTTACTCTCTCCAGTTTTCTTGCCTGGAGAATCTCATGGACAGAGGAGCCTGATGGGCTACATATAGTCCATGGGGTCGCAAAGAGTTGGACATGACTGAGCAACTAACACTTTTACTTCATTTGTAGCTCTTTTATCCTTAAATACAATAAAAAGCCTCTTGTGTACACATCCTGTTGCAGGTACTCCCTGTCCTTCCTCATTTCTGTATAGCCAGATGTTAGAAGAGTGGTTGGCACAAAAACTTTTTGGTGTTTTATTCCTTATGCCCTCTTCAGCTCCTCCAGTGGAGAACCTCTTGCTAAGGTCACTGGTGACCACCACTGTGAAGCTCATTACACACATCCAGTTTCACTTGACCTTTATCAAGCCTTTGGCTACTTTTTGAAAGACTTGGAGGATGGAGCAGCTTTTGCTTCTGCACCATCTGTCCTCCTGTGCCTGGGCCACGGCATCCTCTGTGCTGGAGACTTGGAGTCTTGTCTTGGAGCTTGAATTGATTGAATGCTTCTTAAGCATCTCAAAGTCATTATGTCTAAAATTGAACTTGTGATGATACCCACAAATCTGCTCTCTGCTGCTTTAGTACCTCTCTACTGAGGAAGACAACTAGGAAATGTCCTTAACTCCTTTTTTTTCTTTTCTCTGCAAGACCACTTGATATCTCTCTATAAATAAAATCTCAGACTCACCCACTTTTCGTTTCCATTTTCTTGCCCAAGCTGTTGCAGGGGCGTCAAGCTGGTCATCTTGGTTCCAGTCTCATCACCTCCAAGGCTGTTTTCTACACAGCAGCCAAGTTAATCTCACCCCTTGCAAGGCCAGAGCCTTTTGGAGATTTCCCATCACTCTGGGTTAGTTCAATTCCTTACCTGCTCTGCACTGTGGTCTAGCACAGCCGAAACCAGAATCCATCAAGCTCCTTCTCGAAGAGCTTCAGTGCCTAAGAGTAGAATGTTCCTTCCTCTGCCCAGAGCATTCTCTGCCTGCTTGTTTTGACTGGCTAATTTTTTTACTTGTTTTTCAGTTGGTAACTTTCAGAGATGCTTCTCTTTCCCCCTCAGTCTGAATTATGCTGTCCCTTGAGTTACTGCAGTTTGTCTTCTGGGGCTTACCACATTTTCTAACTACGTATTAATACTAAGTGTAAGCTCTATAAAGGTAGAGGCTGAATGACTTAGTTTCATGGCTTTGACATACATACAGTATTTGTCTAGTATGTAGAGAGGTTTTTTGTGAGGTTCATCTTTAACTCATTTCAATTTATAAAGATTCTTTGATCTTGAGACTTGGAGTGGTCCGGTGATTAAGACTCCAAGCCTCTAATACAGGGGACTCGGGTTTGATCCCTGGTCAGTGAACTAAAAGTCCACATGCTGCACGGTGTGGCAGAAGAAAAAAAAAAAAGATTCTTTGATCTTATCTACTGTTCTTTGAATAAGTAAATAGACTCTTTTTCAGATCTGTGTATCCCGTAGGTTGCCTGTAATTCACGTGCAGCTTCACCTGGATATCATGGGGGCTTCAGATTCACCTTGTTGAAAACGGAGCTCTTTTATTTCTCATCTTGCCCCCAACCTGTTAGTATTTATTTCACTCCAGAAATCAATTGCTGAATCTCCCAGTCACCCAAGCCATAAGCTTTGCCTTCTCTGTTAAGGCCATCTGTTCACATCAGATAGACTCATCTCCAGTTATTGCCTCAGAGTGTCTTCATTCTTTGATCCTTTGAAAACACAGATTAATACTACTCTCACTTTAAAATATTAAAAAGAAAAAAAAAACTTCTCTATTCAGACTCTGACATTGCTACAGGGTTCTTCATTTTCTGTTTATACCTGGAGTTCCAACTCTGGGCCCCTCTCTCAACTCCAGACCTTCAGGCTTTCCTTGCCCCACCTGCCAGCCTGGACCCGTGGCCTCATGTGCTCGTCCCCTCTGCACTGCACTGTGGTGACACTCGCCTTCGAGTTTGGTTAACGGTCTGTCTCGCCACCAGCTCCGTCAAGCTTCCTTCTTAGGCGCCATTCTTGGTTAGAAACTAAAGTTGGGGTCGGGAGAGCTAACTGGTATTTAATTCCTTGAACTTTTCTGTAAACTGGACTGATGTAAGTTCTGCTCATAGAAAGGAAAGACTTGTTAGTATCATTTAATCTGTGGTTATTTTATGAAAAATACTTAATGGAAGTTCAAGCTCTGTGTAATAGTAAAAATACAGAAGATAACTTTGGGTTACTACTCAAGTACTGCATTTTTGTAGAGAATCTGACATCACCAAGGAGCGAATCCAGAAGATCCTGGCAACTGGTGCCAACGTTATCCTAACCACTGGTGGAATTGACGACATGTGTCTGAAGTATTTTGTGGAGGCTGGTGCTATGGCAGTTCGAAGAGTTTTAAAAAGGGACCTTAAACGCATTGCTAAAGCTTCCGGAGGTATGTCTCCTGCCAGCTGTCACGTTCCTTATGTTGGATGGTAAAATAAGCAGATCCGGAAAACTTCCTTAATGTTTTGTGTACAAATACCTGTGTGAAATCCTTTTTGTGCATTTGTAACTGGGACAGTTCTTCAGCGTTCTTCACCTCGAAGTAACATAGTTCAGTTAGGATAGGGCGGTTCCTTGAATGTCCAACTGTAAGCCTTAAACTTGAGATTATGTGTCACTTCTATGGTAAATTCCATGTTTCTGAATGTTTAAAGCAGGGTTGAAAATATTCATGAGAGAACAGTGCTTACAGATGTTTATAATTATTTTTAATAGCAACTATTCTGTCAACGCTGGCCAACTTAGAAGGCGAAGAAACTTTTGAAGCTTCAATGTTGGGACAAGCAGAAGAAGTGGTACAGGAGAGAATTTGTGATGATGAACTGATCTTGATTAAAAAGTAAGAGCTACTTTCTAAATTATAAGGCTGTACAGATTTTATTATTGAGTAAAAACAGACCACCTTCCCATTTATTTGCTGCTATAGTCCTTCGGTGATATGAGCAGTTATACGCATGGGATAAAACAATACTGGGCCCTTGTAAATGGAGGTGAAGTTGCCATTTCATCTCTTCTCCATGGTCTAGACATTGCTTCCCTGTCTAAATGTCCTGTGTAAGTAGAAGTGAATTTCTTCATGGACTTTCTACTGTTAAAGACAATCGCTATTGTTTTAAATAGCACTAAGGCTCGTACCTCTGCATCGGTCATCTTACGTGGGGCAAATGATTTCATGTGTGACGAGATGGAGCGCTCCTTACACGATGCCCTTTGTGTGGTGAAGAGAGTTTTGGAGTCAAAGTCTGTGGTCCCAGGTGGGGGTGCTGTCGAGGCGGCCCTTTCCATTTACCTTGAGAACTACGCCACCAGCATGGTGAGAGCACCCTGAAGCCTGTTCTGGTTCATAAGCTGCTGCTCTGGGTTTTCTTTCTTGTTTTGTGAAGGCACCTCACTGTCTTTCTCCGTAGGGCTCCCGGGAACAGCTCGCTATTGCGGAGTTTGCAAGATCTCTTCTTGTCATTCCTAATACTCTGGCAGTTAATGCTGCCCAAGACTCCACAGATCTGGTTGCAAAATTAAGAGCTTTTCATAATGAGGCTCAGGTTAACCCAGAACGAAAAAATCTAAAATGGTAAGCATATGTTCCCCTTTTCACTGTCATTTGTGTATCACGTACGGTAGTTTGGTTTTTCTTCTTAACTCATTAAGGGGATGACTAGTGATTACTAGCATTGGTGTGTCTCTCTCTAGGTAGTCATTTACGTATAGTTGGAAGGTTCCCCAGAGAGAGGATATTACTTTTGGGTGGTCCATGCCTATTTTTAAGCAACCTCCCTTTAAGATACTAAGTGGCATTTAGAAATATTTTACTACACCCAGGCTTTCTATACCTCTTTCAGTGATGAATTTGTATATCCATAATTAAGTTACTTAAAGGGATCTGCCCTCAGGTTTCCCAAGGTTAACATTTTAATGGAATAGCTGGCATTTGTAAGCCAGCTTTTAGAGGGGTAAAATGGGATGGATATGAATTACAGAAGAGGCCATTTAATTGTTTTTTTCCTAAATTGCAGGATTGGTCTTGACTTGGTCAATGGTAAACCCCGTGACAACAAACAAGCAGGGGTGTTTGAACCAACCATAGTTAAAGTTAAGAGCTTGAAATTTGCAACTGAAGCTGCAATTACCATTCTTCGAATTGATGATCTTATTAAATTACACCCAGAAAGCAAAGATGATAAGCATGGAGGTTATGAAGATGCTGTTCACTCTGGAGCCCTTGATGACTGAGCTGTTTTATTTATAACAATGTTAGATGCAGCTTGCTTGTACCTCGAATATTACACATTAAAGTGCAACAGGCTGCCCAGTCTTGTGTTTCTTGTGAAGGGGGAGATCGTTCCCACCTTCACTTTGGTCCTCTGGTTTCACATGACTTAGTATTATTAGTAAATAATGCAGTTGTGGCTTAGTTTAACTCAGCCTAATTCGCTGTTGGGCAGCAGTTTCACCCTCTCTGAATACACATTGCTATTCCCATCCCACCCCCAATGCATAGGGCAGCAACACCACGATGTCCACCCTTGCGCTCCAGTGTGTGTAACAGGGTGACGAGGATCCGACAGCCAGATGCCCCAAGAGGATGGCCCAGGGCTATGGCTCCTCCTTCAGTGTTGACCTGAGGGGCAGAAAGATTTGTATCATTTACAGTTTTCTCTGGACATAGAGTTAAAATCATTAATGTCGTATCATAAACTACCTTCTCAAAATCTGTTTTTACTTCAGTTGCTTAGGAAGTGATTTTACCCTCGTAACATCCATTCTGACTAGTTTAAAGGATTTAAAATATGGGATTTCTTTGGCACTCCAGTGGTTAAGACTTCCCCTTTCACTGCAGGGGGTTGCTGGTTTCAGTCCCTGGTGAAGGACTTAAGATCCCGCAACAAAGATTTAAAATGCACTTGTTTCTGAGGGAAGTGAACTAACGCAGATGAAGTCTTTTGCCTTAGGAAACAAAAAAATGTCACCTTCCCTGAGAGTCCCAGTAGGAACCCACCCAGTGCCCACCCATTACTGTATGGCCAAGACTTGGGGCATAGCCTGTATTTTGGTATTGACAGCCTTAAAACTGGGGCTTCCCAGGTGGTGGTAAAGAATCCACCTGCACTGCAGTAGAATGCCAGAGACCTGGGGAAGATCCCCTGGAAGAGGGTGTGGCAACCACTCCAGTATTCCTGCCTGGGGAATCCCATGGCCAGAGGAGTCTAGTGGGCTACAGTCCATGGGGTCACAAAAAATCAGACCCAACTGAGCATGCATGTTCACACAGTCACATGCAGTTCCTTGCACTGTGAACATTCATTTGCAAGTTCTCAGGATGGCTTGCTTACGCTTACCTTGTCTGGGTTTAATCCAAGTTCTTTAGCTATTGCAACAGAGAGGGCTGCAAAGGCTTCATTGATTTCAAATACATCAACATCCTCCAGTGACCACCCTGCTTTTGCCACCTAAAGGAAAGGTGAAATGGAACAGAGGTTTAAGAACTCAGGCGGAACCATTCTTTGTTGTAGATGTAAAAGCAGGATAGATACTGTATGATGTTGAAGGATCTCTTAAAAACCGCCCACAATCTGAACCAGTTACATTTATTAGATCCACATGAAGTTATAGAGCATGTGATCCAAATGTTGCCTGCTCTTTTAGTAAAGAACAGCGAAAACTAGATGAATAAGCTCATTTAAGGCTAATGGAAAGGCTCAGAGACACGCAGGTGAAACCTGATAGGAATAAAGATGAAAACAAAATCAAGCCTCATCTTAGTGTTTTGGAGTGGGAAGGATCTGAGCAAAGGTTTGAAGGCAGAAATAAAGCATTTACAAGTTATGGGTGTGCTCCCATAGAGGTTTTGGCGACAAAGGACAGGTACCAACATTCAAAATTAAACTCACAGCTTGCTTTATTGCTGGAATTGGTCCTATTCCCATAATGGAAGGCTCCACACCTGCTTGTGCCCAGGAAACTATCTGTGCTAAGGGTGTGAGCCCACGGTTGCCAGCTTCCGACTTCTTCATGAGAACCACTGCTGCAGCACCGTCATTCATTCCTGTAAAATAGGAAACCGTCTTCGTTAAGTACCTGTGTCTACTTTACCACCAGCAGACATGAGTTAAGTAAACCTTAATACATCCTGGCAAAGTCATTTAGTGTTTAGGCTTTACAGTGTAATTAGAGACAGTAGGTTTGACAATCTGATATAACCGACTACAGAACATTTCTATGAGAGAACAGGAAGATGAAAGCAGTGGAGGACATCAATGCATTGGAAGAAGTAGCCCCGACATCACAGAAGGTAATCGGAGTTTCTGGTTTTGGAAAAGCACAAAGGTAGTAGATAAAATCTGACTGGCTCTTTTCACTTGTATGTCCCGTTAGGATACTTCAGGGAAGCCAAATCCATTTTTTGGTATATTACATGAGTCTAATATAAAGAAACAAATGGTCAAGACTATATTTTTCCCTAAAGCAACTGAAACAAGTTTTTAGAATAACCTGTACAGAAACCTTGGTGGTCCAGTAGTCAGGACTCGGTGCTCCCAATGCAGGGGGCATGGGTTTGATCCCTGCTTAGGGAACTAAGATCCCACGGGCCACAGGCACAGCCTTCCCACCCCCACCCAAAAAAAAGAAGAATCATCTCAGTACATGGTAGTCCTTGCAGAAGATGGTATTCCCCAAACTGCCCTTCAGATGATCTAACCTGAAGCATTAGCTGGGGTGACAGTCCCCGTTCCATCCATAAGGAAGCAAGGCTTTAGCTTAGACACAGCCTCCATGTTGCTCCCATGGCGAGGAAACTCGTCTGTTTTAACTTCAGTAAGACCTGAAAAGGAAAATAAATGACCCAAGGTTAGTACAGAAATGGCAGTCAGGGTACTAGAAACGATGGATTCCTCAAATGTGATACAGAAAGTTCACATTTGGAAGAAAAATTTATTATGAAATACTTGTAATAGGAGGAAAGTCCACAGTAATACAAATTATTGTGACATTATATTAGCACCATCTTCAGTATTTTCCATCTCAGTACAGCCCTTTCCGAGGAAGGCAGTCACAGGGAATTCGTGTAAGAGGTTGCTAAGGTTTGGGGTATAGGTCTTGACTGGTTACAGCTGATTGGGTCCAGGGTGTCAAAGCCAATCTCTCACAAAGGCCGGACATAATTGATGTCAGTCAGTAAAAGAACTTGACCGTTGTGTTCCATACTGGAGAAGAGCTAAGTAACCCCAAAAGATGACACCCTCAAGAAATATGAAGCGCACACAGAAGCAACAGAAATGAACGGACAGTCGCTTCTGAAGAGAGAACTGGTAGGGGCAGAAAGGTGGGCTTGCTGCCTTCCAACACCCGGGGGCCAGCACGCCTGTCTCACTAAACGCTGTACCTACACAGCCGCTGGAGACCGCGGGCCAGGAGAGCCTCCTCCCCACCTCATGTTCAGATCGACCCTGAACACAGCTTTTCTTTGCATCCCGAGAGAGATAACTAAGATGACAACGCACAAACATTCCTGTATGGTGTCCTTTGGACTATTAATGATATCCTTATAGACTAGTAATGACTGCCTTATAGACAGCCCTGTTGACCTTTAAACCTTTACAACTGACACACCCACCTTTTTTAGAAGATACAAAAACTGGTACGATCTCTTTGTCAAAATGACCCGCCTTCTGTGCATTCTCTGTCCTGTTTTGGGACAGAACTGCAACCTTGTCCTGGTCTTCTCGACTCACTTGCCATTGTTTGGCCACATTTTCAGCTGTGAAAGAAAAAAAACAAAACCCAAACATTTTCAGATGGCTTCTGGAGGTGGCTCAAGCGCTGATGGCCAACACCGGCGGGCCCGCGACAGTTGTTTGTGGCACTCCTGCCTCCCACCGGGTGTGGAAAGGTTGCAAGGATTCTTAAGGAGCCGTTTTCTTTCTTTGCTGCCTTCCTTCTCTTTTCCCTTCTACAAAATACCTCTCAGAAATTTCCTTTCCGCTGCTCCACCAATTGTTCCTATTTTTTGGCCCCATCTGCTTTCTCATTCGGTTTCTGAACCATTTTTGGAAAGTTGTAGGTATCATGCCCCTTTATCTCTAAATTTTAATGTCAGTGTATATTTCCCGCAAGAAAGGCCAGCTTCTTACATAACCACAGCTACCAAAATCAGGAAATGCAACACTGATAAAATACTGTTATCTCCACGTTCAGTCAACAGTCAAGGTCCACCTGTTGTCCCAGGGATGCCCTTTATAGCTAATTTGTTTGTTCAGTATCATCCAATCCATGACCACACACTGCATTTCACTGTCAATCTCTTCAGTTTTTATTTGCAACTAGTCCTTAGCCTAGGTCCATGTTTCTTAACCTTGGTATTTTTGAAGGGTAGGGGCCAGTTCCTTTGTCAGATGTCACCAATCCTTCTAATGCATTAGAGTATAATGTGGGAAAGCATCGGATGTTGATGATGATAATTTTTCACTGAATCTTATCAGGATACATGTTGGAGTTTATCTCAGGTTATGTCAACTTTGCTCACTTAATTAAAGTGATATCCACTATATTTGTACACTGTAAAGTATGTGCAGTGTATTAAGTGTGCAGTAGCACTATATCTAAAAAAACAATGTACATACCTTAATTTAAAAATACCTTATTGCGAAAAACATGCTAACCATCATCTGAGCCTCGGAGCAAGCTACAGTGGTAATACCAAAGATCAAAGCTCCCTCTGTTTCTTGCTTTGTCGAAATTGTTTTGGCTTATTCTAGGTCAAATGGTTATTCAGATCACCATAATGAATACAATAATGAAAAGGCAGTTGAAATACTGCAAGCCTTGTGGGTGGATGAAAACCTGATTGTGTAGTGTAACGAATAGAGTTCGATACCAGAAGTACTAGCTTATCTCTGATCTTGCCTTTGCCACAAAAGCCACTATTTGTGAGCCCTGTTTCTTCATATGATGAAATGAGAGATTGACCCAGAGGAACTCTGAGGTTCCTCCCACCACCAACTTCCCTGACAATCAAGGAGTCACAAAGGAGAAAGGGAATATTTTCTCAACTTGGCTTCATCAAATGGGAACTATCCCCGTCATCACGGATACAAAGTGATGAGGACTCAGTCCCTACCCTTAAAGAGGAAAAGCACCTGCAAAACCAGCTGTTACAGACCTTCTAACCTTTTCACAGTCGGTATGTTCTCAGCCATGTCCGCCTCACCTGTAATGCCCATGTGGTAGTTGTGGAATGCGTCAGTGAGCCCGTCGCAGAGTATACTGTCAGCCAGGGGCTTTTCCCCAACCTTGACTCCCGTCCTCAAGTGAACCAAATGAGGAGCCTGGAAACAAGAAATACAGATGGACCAGGCGTGGTTGCAACTAGTCCTCTGCTTAGGCTCCCACTCAAAACCATCCAGTGGTTCCTCAGTCTTCACTGAGTCCCCCTTGTGACCCTTCTCCTCCATCCCAGCTCATCTTCCTCATCACCAGGGCCCAGGGCCTGAAGACCCCTGGAATTAATAGGCTACTGCACCCTACCTGCCCTTGGAAACCCACCTGTAACTCTTCCCTATGCACTTGCAGCTTTCCATCAAATAATCCTGTGAATTTTGTCCTATTTCTTTAAAAAGCTCATTTATTCTTTCCAAAGCAACCAGCAATCTGTTACACAAAGGGCTCATCAATGGGCCTAAGTGATGCTAACAATGTGTTCCTTATTTTAATGGGACGTACAATGCCTAGAGTGAGAATAATCAGGTTGCCTGATTAACCGATGGGAAGAGATTTCTCAGTGGAGGGATTTCCTCTTGAAAGTGAAAGTCGCTCAGTCGTGTCTGACTCTTTGCAACCTCATGGACTATACAGTCCATGGAATTCTCTAGGCTAGAATACTGGAGTGGGTAGCCTATCCCTTCTCCAGGGAATCTTCCCAACCTAGGAATCAAACCGGGGTCTCTTGCACTGCAGGGGGATTCTTTGCAAACTCAACTATCAGGGAAGCCCCCTCTCAACTCCTACCAACTCAACAGCAGCTAGAAAGGAAAGACTGAAGAGCCTGAAGATCTCTATTTTGAATCCTGGCTCTGGGCCTCAGTTTCCCTACCTGTAAATTGGGAATAAAACCCAAACCCAGGGCTGTTATGACTGCCTGTGTGAAAGCACCCCATCAAGCACCACACAGGTGGTGCTACGGCCCCACTGGAATCTCTGTGCTTGCTACTCTCGCCCTGTCTCCTCCCAAGCCTGAGCAAGGAGGGCTGAACCGGCCTCTGCCCAGGGGTTCCCCAGGGGAGACCTTGAATTGCTGCAGGAAGCAGGGGTTACACGTTTTCCTTTTTCCCTACTGTGTCAGCGGGAGGGATGGAACCTGACGAAGCCAATCCCACCTGGCAAGCCCACTGGAGATGGGCACCGCTCAGTGGGTCCTCTCTTCCACACTGTGTACCTACAAAAGGTCGACAGGCTGTGGTCCCCAGGAATACCCTTTGTCCCGTGCAGGAAGGTGAGTGCAACATCTGGTTTTTGACTTTTCCTCACAATGAGAAAGAAATGTAAAACTAAGGACATCACACTGGTTGACCGGCTTTTTCTTTAACTTGAACTTCCCAATCACTGTGAATAATTAACATGCACGCAGGGATCAAGGTTCGATCCAAATTTTCCTTGTTCCCTGTTTGGTTCCAGCTCTCAGGTTGACCATCAGTCAACCCTGCTGTGGCAATGGACAGGAGTGGTCAGGGAGCGCCATCTCTTCAGAGGCCTTACCTTGCTCATATTTTCCATGCCTCCTGCAACAACAATGCTGGAGTCTCCTATCCTTATCGACTGGGCTGCGAGGCACACGGCTTTCAGGCCTGACCCGCAGATCATTTGGCAGCTCCACGCAGGAACAGAGTAGGGGATTCCTGCACCCACACTGGCCTGTCGAACAGGGTTCTGCCCACAGCCTGGAAGAAGAATCAGAGGCCTCTCAGCAGCCAAAGAGAAAGATAGCATGTTGGGATGAAAGTGCATGCAAAGTTCAAGAGGCTGCCAACTGCGTCTCCCGCCACTTCCCAGTCAAGTCAAGTTCCTGAAACAGGCAGAGAATTGTGTGGACCTGTCCTGGCCTGACCCTTGAATACATATTATCTTGTGCTGTTCCATAGAAACTTCATGAATATACGCTTTCTCCTCCACAAAGAAGTTATTAATACTGTAAGAAGGAACTGTCTTCTTGATCTTTTGCTTGATCTTTTGATCAAGTGTGTACTTGAATGAGCACACATGAAAAAAAAATAGGGCAGAAATTTGCCATTATTCCTGTTTTTCACTAGGACTATTTGCTTTCTTGATCATGGCTTAAGATACCTGGGAGGATAAGCGTGCATGCATGCTCAGTTGCGTCAGTTGTGTCCAGCTCTTTCCGAGCCTATGGCCTGTAGCCCACCAGGCTCCTCTGTCCATAGGATTCTCCAGACAAGAATACTAGAGTAACCCACCTACCCTCTACCAGGGGATCTTCCCAACCCAGGAATTGAACTTGCGTCTCCTGCATTGCAGGCGAATTCTTTACCCACTGAGCCTCCTGGGAAGCCTGGGAGGATTAAGACGGTTAATTCAAAGAGGAAACCTCTGCTATGAAGCCCTCTTTCCTTGCTTAATATTGATCACACCATGCTGGTTATATAACAAGACGTACAAAATCAGAACTGACAAATACTTTTCCATAATTCAATTGTGGGCACTATTTGTTCATACATAAGTATGTATAAATAAGTATGCATTTATTCATAATCCCCATCTTCAGGTGCATGCATGCTCAGTTGCTCAGCGGTGTCTGACTCTTTCCAATCCCGTGGACTGTAGCCCACCAGGCTCTGTCCATGGGATTTTCCATGCAAGAATACTGGAATGGCTAGCTCTTTCCTACTCCAGGGGATCTTGCTGACTTAGAGTTAAGAAATGAGTGCCAAACAAAATTAATTAATGGTCTGCATTTAGCAGAAAGTGAACTCAATGAGAATTGAGGATTTCCATCTAACATGAACATTGTTTGTCAGCTGATAGAAAAATGTCTGGGGTGCAGCAGTTGCTCAGTAAATATTTATTAGTTACACAATCGTGGAGGGGACAGGGCTTAAAGAGTAGGACAGATGTGGGTTCAAGGCTGTGATCCTGTATTCGTCACTCAGCCTCTCAAGAGGAGAACAGTGATGTGGAAGAGGTAACAGGGAAACCCAGAGTGGAGGATCCTCCCGCAAGTCTGAGCCTTGGGTCTGGGAAGAAAGGAGGGAGTGTTCCAAAAGATTAGTTAACACCTGAGGGTATGACTCAAACACTTCAAAGCCTTGGACAGTTAGGAGAAAAGTAATGTGCTTCAACCTTGAAGCCCATGAGGACAAAGTGAAAAAGGAGAACTAGGAAGAGGAACTACAAAACTACAAAGTCAATGTACAGAAAAATGGGTCGGGTCTCAGATACAGTAAAGACAAAAGGTGGCAGTAAGTGAGTGTGACACCATTATCACTAGGGATAATTAGGGTTTATCATGCTCCTGAATGATCTTGAAACTAGTTATGGATAACTAACTTGGAACTGTCAGTGGGTGTGGGCCTGTAAACCTAGTGGGAATCAGAAGTGAGTTGGAACACTCCTGAGATTCATCTACAGCAGCCCCTCCAGGGGTGATGCGCCCTTCTCTGGGAGCCACCCACCATGCCAGCACAGAAGTGAGCCCAGTGCAGGCCAAGGACTGACTTGTGTTGGTGAAGCCCTGTCCCAGCACCCAGAACAGAGCGGGACACAGAAGAACTCAATGCATTTTTATTGAACGTGAGAAACTTTAGGGAAATACAGAAGGCTCTGCATCCTCTCCCATACCTCAGGCTGGTCCTGCCTCTAAAGAATGAAAAGGCAGCGGAGGACGGAGATGTAGGATCGATCAGGAAACGTATATTAAAGGCGCTCACGGTTAAGTTGGAGAGAAGCTACTGATGGGGAAATGCAGGGAGGCAAGAACACATGTTTCTGTGTGTGAAGTGGGGAGCAGGGGTAGGAGAGGTTATTGCTTCCAATAATCCTGATCTAGGCTGGGGGTCACTGTGGAGTTACCTGCTGCCAAAACGTGTCCAAATATGACCTCCGAGACCTCTTCGGGAGCCACAGCGGCCCTTTTCAGGACCTCTCTGATGACAGTTGAACCCAGGTCATGGACAGGAACGGTGGATAAGGCACCATTGAAGGAGCCTAGAACAGAAGGGAAGACGAGGTCAATGGAGAGGGAGCCCGGGGCGGTGGAGAAGCCGGCGGGCCGGTGCTCTTTCCCCCGGAAAAGACGCCCCACTACGGGCACAGAGAGGAGCGCAGGGGACGTGCAGCAGTCGAACCCCAGGCAGGCAGTCCCCATTGTGTGCGGGGCGACTGCGGACCCGCAGGAAACCTATACATTCACTCCCCCAAATCCGAGCTTGATGGGCGCGGCCAAAAGCTTCCCTAACAAAAGAGGGTGCCGACTCCAGCGTGCCCAGGGCCTCTGAAATCTATATACCGCTAAGGACATTCGAGCAATTCTCTCTAACTCTCCTTTTAAGCTACGCGACCCCCTCGCCCGGCGTGCCCCTACCCTGCAACTCAGACCACCCAGCGACCCCACCCCCGGTAGCCACAAGGCTGAGGTGGTGCCTTCCAAGGCTGGCCAATCAGGGTGCTCGCGGCAAAGCGTCTCTCCCCGCCAACGAATAGGAAGCCAGGGAGGCGCGGTGGCTCTACCCAAGACGCCAATCAGAACACTCAGGTGAGAGAGAGCGAGGAATGGACGGGGAAGGCAGGCCGGCCTCAGAGGCGCGAGGCGCGGGGTTCTGAGCGCCCGGGAGGTCCTGTGGTGGGTGGGTTGGGGGGGGCGGGGGTCCCCAGGCCTAGCTCACGGCTCAAACCCCACGCCAGGTTCGTCTTTCCACTCACCTATGATGGTGCGCGCCGCCGAGACGATGACTACCGGGTCCGAGTCTGCACTCATCCTGCCGCACTACGGCCTCTCGAGCAGCTCCTGTGGGCCCCAAAGCTTAGTGAGCGAAGAGGCCCAGCCCCGCCGCAGATATAACGCGCTGCGGGGCGGGGCCTCTGGAAGCCCCGCCCACTGCCTCGGCGGCCGCCGGTGCGCATGCGCGAGGCGGGGGTGGGGTGGGGCTGAGGGTTGCTGGCGGCCGGGCCTGGACCGGAGGGCGGAGCCTCTGGGCCCGGAAGCAGCCGACCACCTTTTATCTGGATACCCACAGAGCTGTCGTTTCTGCCTTGACCATTTTTGTCTTGGGGGATGGTGGTGGTGGTTTAGTCGCAAGCCGTGTCCGACTCTTCCGACCCCGTGGACTGTAGACTGCCAGGCTCCTCTGTCCGTGGGATTTCCCTCGCAAGAATACCTGGGTGGATTGCCATTTCCTTCTCCAGGGGATCGTCCCGACTCAGGAAGGTTGTCTTTTTTTGAATTTAAGGGTTTTTTGGAGTCACTGACAAGTGAGGCGGCAGGCGTATCCCGCGTTCAGCCCACGCTCTGGATCTCTGCAGTGAGAATTCGGTGCGAATCCAACCAGCTGCAGGCCTGCGGACCTCTCTGATGCGTGGTTTTTGCTCTCTGGGCTTCTCAAGTTCCTCTTTGTTTTTGTCTGGGCATCCATAATCCATCATTCATTTACGTAGGGGGTTAGCTTGGCTCCTCTCTGCAAACAGTGGGAGGACTCCATGCCCTTCTGTGGGGTTGGCCCCCTTGCCTTTCTTATCCTGGAGGATCAACCATAGCAGCGAGTGTGTGAGCAAAGTATTTCTGCCCTAGAGATCAAAAGGATTTCCCCTAGTTGACCGTGTAGACAGTCTGAAAGGCAAGGAGCATGTACAATAACAACAGTTGGATGACATCTGTTTTAAACCCTTTCCAACTTCCTATCCGTTGTTGGGCAAAGTTCAAAATCCTTCAGAGTTCTAGGAACCTCAGTACCTGGCCCCACTTTCCAGCCTCAGCTCTGGCGATTTTGCCCTGGACTCACTCCAAAAATTTAGTCTCCCGAGAGAAGTCTTGCTTTGTCTTATTCTCTCTAGCAATAGAACAGTGTTGGACACACGATAAGGGCTTACTTAATGCTTGTCAAATAGATATTAATGCTTTTTCATGGTATTATCCGAGAGCTTTACCCATGCCCAAGGGTCGCATACAAAGAGGTTAGAGTTGGCAATAGACACGGAGTTTTACAAGTATTTGTGTAATAATTAACACTAAACCACCATTAATTTTCTGTATTAACAAGGTATTTGAGTAAAGGGTACTGGTGGGGTAATCAGTGATGGCTGGGATTTCCAAGCTGAATAGACTTATCCTGTTTAAACTATTAAAAAAGATGATATTTTTCACCTTTTTCCCATGAGCCCAGTTTCATAGGGATTAGATCCTAAGCATTCATTTTACTCTAAATAGTCTTAGCCCTGGCCAGTGGTTTTGGAATGTATAGTGGCCTAATCTCAGCCACAAAAATGTGAAAGGAAACTTGCTGGGTCGCTCTGGGAAAGGTATTCTCACTTCTGAGAGATTGAGATGGATCCTTTTTCCCTGTGGACATTATGGTGTCTGGGTGTGAAGCCTGGAACTGCACCCACATTTTGATCACGAGAAGAGCCAGCGTGATTGCAAGGCCAACTCTCTGAAGATCTGAGCAGAGATGAACAGAACTATGGCCTTTGGAGGACATCTTTGAGAGCAACTCCAGACTTCACTCAACCTCTGATCTTCCAACCGTGTGAGAAAAGTTTTCCTTATTGTTTAAGTCCTGGCTTCCCTAATGGCTCAGCTGGTAAAGAATCTGCCTGCAATGCAAGAGACCTGGGTTCAGTCCCTGCGTTGGGAAGATCCCCTGGAGAATGGGATGACAACCCTACTCCAGTATTCTTGCCTGGGAAATCCCATGGACAGAGGAGCCTGGCAGACTATAGTCCATTTGGTCGCAAAGTCAGACACGACTGAACGACTAACGCATACTATTGTTTAAGCCCGTCTTAGGTAAGCTGTTCTGTTAAATGTGACTGAAAGCATCCTGATTCATCCAGGCTAACTCCCTAGAAGGAAGTTACTCTGTGCGGTAAATCAGAGAGAAATGCCTAATATACTAGGAAGCATAGAGTTTCCAGGCAGGCAGTGCAACTTGTTGAGAACATTGGAGGAAGAAAATTTAGTTACAGGTAGTGGAGGGAAAACTGTTGACAAGACAGGGGGGAATCCTCCTGAAGAGCTTTCAAGTAGATTGAAAATTCATTAGCTCCTGGGAACCCACATTAAGACGTTGCAGAGATATGCACTAAAGCACAGGCCCTGTGGAGAAGGAAATGCTTGGATAACGGTGGTCAGGAGAATCCTCAGCGTCTGGAATCCTGATGGAATCAGCAGTCTTCTGACTGGAATGTGTTCTGTCCTGAAACATGAGTCTCTAAGGAATTTAAGGAACCTGTCCTTCGATTTCACGCTCTGTTCTATACCAGCGTCCCCTTACATCTCTGGCCACTCTCAGCCAGGCTTACTTTGCCCCTTTACTGACTGCTTGGAAATCTCTAATTTGTCTTCTGAGCCGACAGACCCTGTGAAAATTTGCCATAAGCACATCAAATTTAACATGCCTAAACCAAACCCATTTTACCCACCTCTTCAAGTCTTCTCTCTATTCAAATCTGAGTTTCTGTTTACCAGCCTACCATGTAGTACTCCACCTAGACATCTCTTCCTCCAGGAAGACTTCCTATTTAGTACCTCTGAGCATGTTCTATCTTTGTCTTTCTACTTACTGTATTAAACTTTCTACTTCTGTCTTCGCAAGATCTTGCTGTACTGCCTTATGCGCAGCCCCGGCACATATAATTAAATATAAATGAATACTAATACATTCTTTAAGCCCAGGGCCTTATACATCGGAATGACTATATTCTTCTGAATGCAAGGAATGTATTCACTTGTTTCCCACCTGGAGGCTCTATTCAGAACCCACCAACCTAACAGCAAAAGTTGAGAAGACATTTTGTTGAGTGGCCACTCAGCATCTATCCTCAGGGAAGTCCTCACAGTTCTGTCCCTAAAGCTATATATGGGCCAAATAGGGAAGTGGCAGCAGAGAAGAGCAGTAGGCTACGGTTGGGCACAGGGAACAAACTGCTATTAGTGAGCAGTAAGAAACATCTGAGCGAAAACTGCCAGAATGACTTTACATTATGTTTGCAAAAGTGTCCCAGAAACCTGAGTGCTCTGTTGCATCAAACATAGCTGAGAGGTCAAGAGAACTAGTCTAGTGAGCCCTATGTAACAAGCACTTCTACATTTTTTTCTCATTAAAATCGTCCCAGCAGTGGTACCCACTACATCTTCTGTGAAGAGATGGCAACTGGTATATCCCCTAGTAATTTCAGATGCTGTGAAACAGTCTCAATCCTTTGGTCCACAAACTAGTATCATTTCCTTCAAGGGCTAAAATTAACTACTTCTGAGATTAACTAAATCCTCTCACCTTAGCTAGCATCTTGAACTATATACTCAGAATCATGGTTTGCATTTTTGCCATACTGCATTGCCTTTTGGGGACTGTTTCCGACCCGTTTACCACAGTGACCATCCAGGCGGCTGGTCAAGTGTCCTCCTTAGAAGCTCAGGTACACTGTTCTCCTTACTCTAAAGGATGAAGGGAAGCAGAATGGCAGTGTCAAGAATCAGCTCTTGGCATCAGACCTGGGTCAGCGGCGAATTTTGAGGTTGGTATGTCCAGACAGCTTTAATAACAGCACCTGAAGGGCAGCCCGAACGTTTGCCATCCCTTTGCTTTTTACAGGATCCTTTTAAGCACATTTACTACTGTGTAGGTGGGGATAACAAGTGCCTGTCTCATGGAGTGATGATAAAAATTATAATGCATATAAAATACCTGTGGAGTTTCTGGCATGTAAGTACTTAAAACATGTCAAAAAATGTTAAGACCTTTTTTTTTGCTACCTTCATAGTAAACACACTGAAAATAATGTTCAAGTAGAGACACAGAAACTTTATCATCGTCTTGGGCTTTAACTAAGTTGTCTGCCCATAAATTACCCTTCTTTGGCAGTACTCGGCAAGCTTTTTGTCAAAAGCTGGGTTCTCCATTTTCAAGAATGCTTAGGCACCTGCACTTGTCCAGCATTAAGTAAGACACTTGAAACTCAGGAATGAAATAATAAACACAGGCGGCTTTTGACTTTTCCCTCCAAGATACAACAATACATTAAAGCTATTGTCCTGTTTCATCAGTGGAAACTACCCAAACAATAAAAATTTCTATGTGGAGTATGACCAAAGGAGATGGTCTGTTATCAAGACTGGAACTTCAAGGTAATAGTCATGTGAACATTTAGTGTGCAGTCACTAGATGCTTGGTGCTGTTGTGAGCATTTTACATGTATTAACTCATTTATTGCTCTTTACCGGGAAACACTGGAGCCACAGAGATAAAGTAGTTCACTTAAGTCATGAAGTAGATAAATGGTAAAGCCAGGATTCGAACCCATTAAAATCTAGGTCACTCTCAACCTCCATTATGATTTACCATCTCTTTAATCAGGCACACCAGGCAAATAAAGCATCCAACTCCAGAAATGAAAAATACCAACTGAACAACCTTGAGTTCTCTCTGGCCAAGTCATTCATCCATTAACGCAGATTCAACAGAAATCTGAAAATTGGTAATGATACATAATAGGCCTATTAAATTTAGTCATACAATTCTATTTCCTGCACACACCAATGATTACACACCACAAAAAGAAAAGAGAAATTCCGTTTGTTTAAATTCAGCAAGTTAAAAGTATATACAATTAAAGCCAAAGTCCACAGTACTTAATACACCAAGGAAACAGTTATTTCAGTACATACCAAAATGTGTATAAGCAAATTCATTTAAAATTGTGTAGGATCTTTTTCAACACTTGAAGACTGCACAAAAGGTTAATCAAAAGACAAGTTCAGTATTTTACTATACCATGAAGACCAGATGTATTTGTATGCCAGTTAAGCAAAACCAAAGGAGTGATTTTCAAGTTGTTCCTCAGTTTCAAATGCCATTAACTCTCCGTCTGAGGTTCCCTGATTATATTACAGATAAAATATAAAACAAAATATTTAGCTTTTAGCAAAAATCATACTTCATCTTAACCACACATATGAAAAGCTATTTTAGAGCCATTCCATTCCACAGACCTTGATACTTTAATTGGAGGATAATTGCTTTACAATTTGTATTGGTTTCTGGTGTACATGAATTAGCTATTAAGTATACATACATCCCAAGTATACATATATCCCCTCCCTCTTGAGATTACCTCCCACCCCCAACTGGACCTTGATATTTAGTGTTCAAAATGTGACAGGAAATGAAGCAAACTGTCTTACCTCTTTAAAACATTTCGCCTTCATTCTAACACTCCACACAGTTATTACATAATATTAGCAGATGTTATTAGTACAAATCCACATAAGTGGACAAGATTTTAAAACATCACTGACTACACGATAACTTATTACCTGATATTGTTTCACAAAGCCTACTTTTTCAATTATAACCTAACAAATACTTAGGTGACCATTTCCTTCTTTACACTTTTCTAAATTTTCAAATATTTTAACAATTGTTTGTATAAGGCAGGAAAAAAACAAACTGCACAATTAAATTTATGCATGGACTTAAGTTCCACCTTTGTGGTTTGTGGAAAAATGGAGTAGACAGTCAGCTATTCAATGAGAATAAATGACAAATGCTAAACACGCACAAACAAGAAAAACAACTAATGTAAGGAGTTACAATAAAAATCTTTATTTTTTAAGTTTGGTCAGTACAGGTAAGATATACTGGAGTCACAGAGCAATATGCATTAACAGGATACAACAATTCATAAAAACTGAGTAACTATGCACACAAATTTCTTAAACATTCAATCACCTAAAGAGAAAATGCACAGATGTATGGTGGGAAAAACTGTATCTAACACTGAAACTACTATAGGACTCCTTCAACAAGTCCAACTTTTAGTGATAAAACTACTGTACTGGGCAAACGGCAGTCATAAACCCACATCTACTCTGACAAGTCTGAATGGTGTATAAGCATAGTAACAGCATGAGTAAGAATGCCCTCACACAGCACAGGTTCTAGGGTAGACACAGATTCACACAGACAGCACTGTGTTATACTTTAAGGAAAGAGTTCCATTTACAACTTCACATTAACTCATATAAAAATAACCTGACCCTACACAAAATGTCCTTTTAGCAACATTCAAAGTAATTAACTGTTACAATTTCCAAAGTGGCAGAGGTATTGAAGCAAAGAAAAAAGGAAAAAGGAAAAAAAAAAACCACCCACAAAAAAAGGCAAATTGTGACAAAAGAATGCGTTAATTAACTGGACAGTATCCTCTTCCAAATTAAATGACACTGTATAAAAATTTGCTGGAAATTTTTTTGTTTTACAAAACGGAGCCCTGTACACTTACACTCGAGTCCAGGCCATTCTGCACGTGGCGGGAAGCCGCAGTTCGGTTGCCTTTCCCACTCACGCTTTTCTCCTCTTGCGGGTCATGACTGGAGTCTGTGTCATTTGAGTGGTGTGTGAGAGAGTTTTCACTGCCCGTGGGAGAGTCTACACTTTCATACCCCGCACTGAGTTGGTTTACGTAACTACTACCTCCTCTGCCAGTTCTCTCCTCTGAGCTGCTGGAGGCCTTATTCCCATTCCCTGGAGAAGGAGCAAAGTCATCTTCGGCTGTGTCCCCCTCCCTGTGAAATCCAGACCCAGACGTCCTCTGCCGGGAGGAACTGCCATTACTTGGTCCGTTGGCCAGACGACTGCAGTCTTTACCTGTGGCCTCTGCCTGTCCTACAGGCTCAGAAGATGTAGTCCTGCTCGTACTCGGGCCTGGGGCTTGAGACTGCTGCTGTTGGTACTGAGCCAACTGCTGGCGCGTCTCCTTCAGTTGTTGCTGAAGAACTAGTATGGTACTCTGCATACCCTCTACTTCTTCGTCAAGTTGAATGATGAAGTCATTCAGTTCTGTGCAAAGGAGAGTCAAACCTACTTTTAATATCTCTTACAATATATTTAAAAATACTTCTTAGTGCCTGCACAAAGCTAGGCAGTCAATAAATGTCTAAGTAAACAAATACAATTCTAAAATCACAAAAGACTATTTCAAAATTTTGCTTGGAATTTTAAATTAGCCATTCAACAAGTTCATTTGTGAGAGAAAGCAAAAGCCTGAATATATAAAAGCAAGCAAGTTTACAATGATCCAAGCTATCTGGCCACATAAAACTGGTTTCAGCCCACAAAATGTGTTCCATGTTTGTTTGCCTATGGGCCTACAAGCCTGGCCCCTTACTCCTCACCCTCCTAGCCAATGTTCAGCTCCACAGCAGGTGTAGTCCCTGGGGAAGCCCTTGATTCCAACACTCCAAAGAAGCCATGCTGTCAGCAAAGATTATTTCACATTCAAGAACAAAATTCAGAAAAAAGTAACTCTTGAAACTGATAAAAATACAGATGTCTATGTTCTAAAAAGGGCTTGGGGTGAGGGAGTTCCTTCACTACTATACAAAAAGACTCCTATTTACTGTATTTACAAATAGTAAGAGCTAAAAACCACCACTTTGAAGAGGCAGTTTTAAAGATACTGACTATGGCGGACCTTCTTTGCAGTTAACTACAAAGTTGCAATTAATTTAATCTTTAGAGAGACTGGGTGTTTTTCTTACTAATTTTCTTCACAAAGGAGAAAGAGCATGTATGCAGCTATACTAGCCAGCATGGTGGCTGATAAGTTCCATTTCTTTGGGCAAATAAATATTACATCTTATTCACTAAACAGAGACTCTGTAGTTATTTCTTATTTTTGGCCATGCCTCGCAGCTTGCAGGAATTTGAGTTACTTGACCAGGGATGGAACCTGGCCCAGGAGCTGAAAGCACTGACTCCACACCACTGGACCACTAGGGAATTCTTCCGTAATCAATCATATATTTTTAAATCCCTGGACATGGCCAAATATTTCCAAGATCTACACTTAGAGAAATCAGTTAAGTGAAGATATTAAGCACTGAATATATCCTTTTAAGCACTGAATATAAATTTACATAGCTACGTAATGCCTTATTAATACAAAAGCCCTCCTGTCTTTCCAAACCCCACCCCTAAAAAATAAAAAACTTACAAAATTTGCACAACAAACAACTGGGGGGGAGGGGGGAACCACCACTAAATTAAATGGCTTCGTTTGTTGACTCAACTGGAAATATTTCACTTATAATTTCATAGAACCATTGGTAGAGATTAGCACATACAGACTCTAATCTATAATACTCATGCCTGGCAGTATTTTAAAGCCAGGGCAAAGTTAACCAAACTTTTCAAAAAACCCCTTACCATCCTGACTGCTTTTAAGCTCCTCACTATATTTCTTCTGTAAAGCCAACTCTGCTTCAAGTTGCGCAATACGTCCCTGGGACAGCTGCCTTCCAAGCTCTTGATTCTCCTGGATAAGCATTCGACACTTCGCCATTAACTTTTTGCCTGTTTGGCTGCAAGGGAAAGAGCCATTCATCACAAAATGAAGACAAATTCTTGACAACCTTCTTTGTTTGAAATTATCACAGCAACAGATAAAACACATACAGAACATAACTCTATGTCACAGCAGACGCCTGCCTACAGTTACCATCTTCTTTTCCGGACACATCCATCTTGTACATTTCAGTATTTTGCCAATACAGCGGCAAAGATAAAACCTGAAGAAAAAGTACCTAAGTGACTACTTTCTGTTTCTATTACATTATAATTGATTCTGAAATCTACTTTTATCCCAAATTATAATTTGAAATAGAAACAGGCCAGTTATTTGACACACATTTCAAATATATCAATATTAATACAACTCTAAGGTACTTAGTTTTATGAAACAGAAAAGTTCTTGAAAGGGTAAATGCAACATCAACCCCAAATGTAAACTTCTACCTAATATATAAAATCAGTACCTATAAATACACAGATGAGAGTAAATTCTTGCTAGACCATTGTAAGGATACCTGTTAATAGGCAGTTCCCACAAGAATGTTTATCGCATTAAGAGAGGCCTGTTCAGTAATTGTTTTTAAAAAGACTCAAGACTATTTTTATTTATCAATCCCGCAATTAACTTTATATGATATATATATGTATATATATATATATTTGAGCTGTCTTAAACTGGGATATGTTTTTGAAATTTTAATGCTGATATACGGTGAAGATTTTATTCATGTTGAAAAGATTATCCTTAATTAGGACACAAAAATAAGATTGGGGTTACTTAGCATAAATAATGCAAATATGTGAATATCTGCCAAATTAGGACTGCCATACTTTCTACATACATATATACAGCAATTGCAAAAATCAATCAAGGTTCATCCTCTATATATTACTAATAAGGAGAAGATGTATTGTGAAGTAATGTATCGGCCAAATCAAAGCCCATTAAAAGAACAGTGTCAGCAAAAAAAATTTTAATCAGTAAGATCATTCTCAACTTTATGGTAAGAATATCAAACTGTCCCTTTCCAAGTCTCTAAGGTAACATCACAATTGTATGCTTAAATCAGAACTCTTTAAAAAAGTGATCATTTCTATTGTTAATGCTGACACTAAACAAAAGCAGTAAAGTTTTACTGAGACACTGTTATTGGGGTTTGTGATGGAAGGTTCTTTTATCAATAGCACGTTTTAACCCAATGTGATTCAAGTGAACGTTTGTGATATATTTTCCTTACACAAATCTGAAGTAAAACCTGGTGGTGGTTGTTGGTGGTGTTTAGTCACTAAGCCGTATCTGACTCTTTTGTGACCCCATGGACTGTAGCCCACGAGGCTCCCCTGTCCATGGGGTTTTCCAGGCGAGAAAGCTGGAGTGGGTTGCCATTTCCTTCTTCAGGGGATCTTCCCCACCCAGGGATCGAATCCGCATCTCTTGCATTGGCAGGGGATTCTTTACCATTGAGCCACCAGGGAAGCCCAAAACCTGGCTTACTATTGCACAAAGAAGCCTCATATGAAAATGAGTTAGCATGTGGGAAGGGTTCTCTCTCGACATGGCAACTTTATCAGCTGGTATCTGTCTGCTGTCATCACAGCTCCAGATTTCCTGTATTTCCTATTAGCATCCTCAGACTTCGGCCTCTGCTGAGTAAGAGCTTAGAAACCGAATGAGGAACTGAGAGACAGGCACTGTCATCACAGGCAGGGGCCCTCCCTCCACGTCACTGCCTATGCTTCCCCCAACTCGGCTTTCTTGTGAAGACGCCAGTTTACCAACTACCCTGAGAAGTCTTTTATGTCAATTTTTCAAACACGAACAATTGCAAAATCAATACAGCAATTTGTGACCTGACTTAACCTCATAGAAAGTACCAAATACTAATGAAAAAATATTTCATTTATGAAGTCACGCCTTTTAATAAATGTTCTAAAAGAATCCTATCACTTCTAAAATAATTAAAACAAATCTTCACTGAATCTTTTCTTTAAACATTCTTTAATTTTATGCCACTTTACTGTTGTATAAAATTTGTGTTGTGTTCATTGTATCACAAAAAATGGTAAGAATCCAATTTCAAGGAACTCGGCTCTGGAGTAATTTTTTTTTAATTAAAAAATATTCTAACCTATTGCTAAAAATCAAATAACTCACAAAGAAAAAAGTAGCAAGTAATTTAAGAGAAGGAACAGATACTGTACACTGCTTTGTTATCAAGGGGAAGGGATGAGGGTATTCTGAAAGTATACACACACAACTGTTTATAAATGCAAGCTGAAAACTATCAAAATTCTGCAACATCTCCCTGTAACTATTCTAAAATATACACACTATCAGGGTATGAAATATTTTAACTAAAGTGGACAACATAATTCAGGGGATCATTCTCTCAAAATTTAAACAATGAAAAAGTGAAAAACAAAACCCACACAACCCATTCTATTTGAATTATTGCAGACAGAGTATTGACGGAGCACTGTTTGTTTCAAATTAATGATGCAGTTGTACCACCCAATGAACTCTAGCTTATAATTCACTTTTTACAAAATTCCATTTATAGGTGGTTAAAATAATACAATGAAAATATTATACAACCATTAAAAATGGTAAGTAACCTAAATATACTAAGAAATGGAGAAAAAGTCCAAGGATAAAGGGGGCCTGGGGAAAGTCATGCTACAAATCATCTGTATATACATATGCATGTCCGCATTTGTTTAAAACCAATACACATATGATTACTGTAAATGCATACAAATTATCTTGATACCCAAGAAATTTAAAAATGGTCACTATTCCTGGGGAACAGAAAGGGGAAGGGGAAGGTCACCCAGGAATAAACCTTATTTTACACCTCGACTTTTCGCTGTTTCAATCTTATACATGAGCATGTGTTATCTTATTAAACATTTTTTAACAATAAGAAGAAAAAAACCCACCTCAATGTGACTGTTACTTAAGTGGCAAAAGAAAAATGCTTGGCTAAATCTGAGTACATAATGCCTTTTATGAATTATCTCGACCTACTGAAAATATGTAGCCCATTTCTACTGTGATCTTTAATGGCATAAAATATATACAAAAGCCTTAATTCGGGTACAATAAGCTAATTTCAAATAGATGTGGTTACTTACCCTCCAACCCCCACAGTGAGAATCTTAGAAGCGGATTTCTTGCTGTGAAGTCACACAAACCACTTCTTCAACCCGCCCTCTGCCCCACAATCAGTTCCCTCAAGTACAGACATACGAGATACTTACAATTGATTGGAATGATTTAAGAGAGAACTTAAGTCACCCTTGTTAAAACTGCACTTAAACGCTGGGAAAATCTGGAACATTTTATCTTCACTCATCTTAGACTCCATTATCACCAAGTGAAAATTCGAACTGGTGACTTATAGAATGATCTGACGGAAAAATTCACCTCCAGGATTGGATGGAAGCATGAAGAAAATAATGCCTCATTTATCTAAATGAGCAAATGAATTTGCTAGAAATGATCACTATACTTTTTTTTTCAATTCATAAAATGTCTCACTTAGGCCAGCCCACAGTTCCAATATATTCTGTCCCCAATCTTCTGGCAGGCACCCTGTAAAGCTGTCCCACATTAATTTCTACTGCAATATCCTGGGACAAGGTGTCAAAAAGCAACAAGTGTCAAGTCTCTTTGTTTTTTTATGATACCAGCTGGAAAAAAGTAGGTCTTTAAAAAATGAGACACAGAGCTTTCTCCTTCACTTTGAAGAGCACACCAACAATTTTTTCGAATCAATCTGCTCTCCACAGCGCCCCCCAATCAAAATGTTAAAAGTACAACAAAATCATCATAGTAATCCTTGAACTTAAAAAAAAAAAAAAAAAACAACTATTTCAAGGCACATTTAATTTAATATCAAAAGTGCAATACAAAAGGCCCAAATACAATGAAGGAACACATTCCCCCATTAACACCAACGACAATGCTCTTTCAACATGTGCCTGTTGAATGGAATGGGGATTTAATCAATTTCACTACTGAAAAAAATAACGCAGTGAGTCTCATCACAGCCAATATCCTTATACAATCTAGTTGTGAAATGAATGTTTATAACGCTTCAAACAGTTTAAAACCTGAAGTTTGACACCACACCTTCATGTTTGTACAGTCCTCGGTAAGATTATCTACAGTATTAGCAACCATTCAAAGAACAAATCATTGAGTAAAACCACACTGATTTAAGGCTCAATCAAGTAATATAGAGCCCCAAACGAAATGGTTAAATAGATGAACTACTTGTACTGACATCTATTATTTGATTCACTCATGACTATTAAGTTGGTTCTTAGCAAATAAACCCTTTAAAGGCAAAATTCACCTCATTTGAGTGTGACCCAGAAGTTCAACAACAATCACGAAGTCCACGGTCTTATTGGCAAAACTGATATACAGTGTCTCTAAGTCACTATGCTCAAGGTTAAGAGCGATGCATATTCCATCTTTACATTTACTGGAATTTTACATGTTCAATTCATGGTTTTAAATCTCTAGGTTTTCATTCCTCCAAACTGTCTGAAGACACAGTGTGCCACAGACTTAAGACTTCTGTTTCTCCCTGTATTTTCTTCAAACAGAAACATTTCTCAAGTGTCTACATGTTCTAGAAGGGGAATTTTTCGGAGGTGGCCACTTCTTCGGAATAGTCCGACGCCATCAGCCTCTGAAGCAAGGGGAAGGGGAAGAGAAAAAAGCTGAAACACAAGGTTCATCTGGTAAGTTTTACATTAACCTTTACAAGCTGGATAGTATAAGAATGTGGCTTTTTGGCTCAAAAAGTCTGAGTCTTGGTGTGGAAACGAGTACGTGGCTGTCCCACCACAGCTTTCTCGCAGTGGGACTGTCAGGGAAGTCTTGACTGGGGAGTATGATTTGTTTACCTATCAGGCGTAAACTTCCAGGCACTCAGTTCATTTTGGGCTTGTTCCAGTTTGTCTTTAGTCTGTTCCAGTTCACTTTTCATTTTTAGGAATAACAAGTTGATCGCTGGGTCCACCATTGTTGATCTCAGTTGTGCAACGCTAGGCTGCTGGACTTGCTTGAGGTACTGGATCTGAGTCTGTGCAAAGCAAAAAGACCCCATTACTACCAAATCAAAGGAAACATACCTAAGATGATGAGATAAAATCCCTTTTTCACTGGTTTACCAACTTGCTTACTAAGCCCCTCTCCCTTCTATCTAAAAATCCTCTAAAAAAAAGTACAAAGAACTATTTAGGAATTCCCTGGCAATCTAGCGGTTAGGACTCAGTTGCTCTCACTGCCAGCGCTTGATTTCAATACCTGGTCAGGGAAGTAATATACCAGAAGACTTGCAGCAAAAAAAACCTCCCAAAACACAGCAAAAAAAAACACAAAAAAGAACACTCACAAAACTATTTAAAGTTATCCACGTAGGAAAAAAGGCCATTTGACTGCATTCCATATTTGGAAACTTTAAATATAAGGAGACTACATGTTGGCAATCAAAACAGTACAAAAAAACAAGCAAAAAAACCCCGCTGCTGTATTTATTTAAAATGCTGATGCCCACTGGGGGAAAAAAAGGGCAAAGTTTAAAATATTAATTATTTAATAAGAGTATAGTGATTTACTCATACAAATCTGTGCTTTTGGGAAACTATTCCCTAACATTATACCAAGTACAAGATTACAACTTAAAACATATTTGCATTTCTAAATTTAAAAATACATAGTACTTACATATTTACATGAGCTGGCATTACAGCTTTATAAATAGCACCTTAACCCAAAATTAAGCATATATTCACTTTTTTCCCTCCAAGCAGATTTGAATCACAGCATTGTAAAGCTGAAAGGTGACTGACCTGGTCCAAACTGCTTAGTTTTGAGAGATTAAAGAAGCCAATTGTTCAAGGACACAGTTAGTTCAATGCCAGTACTGGAACTAGAATTCTTATTCTCAAGCTTCCTGACTCCCAGTCTAAGGCTTTTCCCACCACACCAAATCCGTCTACTTATATATGAAACCTTCAATTTCAACTCTGGTTGTACTGTCAGCACAGTTTTAAAATAGGAAATACAGTTTATTAGCATTAAATGCATCACTTTCTTCGCACCCAAGTAGATCAGGTTCAAGATCCTACTCCATTCTAAACCTTAAATAGGATTAAAAATAACATTTCCAAAACAGCTATTAATGTCTAATATGAATTTAGTAAAAGATACAAATATACTAAGAGGATTAGGCTATATTTAATTACTACTTCATCAAGCAAACAGAACTAATTTTCTTTCTTTTAGCTTAAGGAATTTTAAAAGTTCACAAAATGAAATGCCCTCATCTGCTACTATAAGCTTGCCACTTCCTTGTGATTTTTGCTCCTGCTGCCCTTTCTGCAAAACCTCACTGTGTTCTAACTGAAAGATCAGTAAGTGCTTCGGCTGAGATGTGCAGAGAAGAGTTATTAAAAAAAAAATGTGGCTGGTAAGTTAGGTTCTACTTGGAAAAAAAATCTTAAATCTCTGTTGAGATGACAGAAGGGTGAAGAGGCAGCACCAAAGGCTTAGATTAGGAATAAAATGATCAAAACCGCCAGTGTATGTGGGATGGCTGTAGAATCGCTGAGGTGAATCAACAGCACATACTGTCCAGGTTAAGTGGTTCAGAAGTGCCTGGACTAGGATGTCAAGAGTAGGGAGGACTCAAGAGGCAGAAATCAAGACACACTGGTTTTGTGAGACACTATCATTGGCACCACCCACTCACATTACCTACCAGGTGCCTGCATCTGGAAGTTAAGATCCATCCTTTACATGTGTTAGCATCTAGCACAGTGCCATGTCAACAGGGAAACCTAAAACTAACAGTGAGTGAAGGGTTGAACCTAGAATCCTAAATATCATGAAAAGAAAGAATTAACTGGTTTTGGGACTCAGCACTTGAGTAGTACTACTCATACCACTAGATATGAAAATCCCAAGAGGAAAAAAATTGGAGGGGTGTTACAGAAAACAAAACAAAACCCCTTATACAAGAATGTTGTTAAGACTTCTTTGAACCAAGTACCCAAGTTAAAAAAAAAAATCAAAAGAAGGAATGCCAAAAGCCAAAGCTGGGGAAAGTGAAGACATTAAAGTGATGAGAAAGAGAATTTTCTTAATACAATGACCTTACAGAAAAAATGTAGTGGCAGTGAAGGTGGAAAGTAACTGGTAGAAACAAAAGAAGCACTGAGAAGATACAGACAATAAAAGAGGCTACTCTTTTCTTTAGCAAAGTAACAGGTAAAGTCATTTCGAAAAAGTGAAGAAAGGACTGAAGACTTGTGCAAATGTGGACACAGGAAGAATAAAGACTGTGACTAAGTCCTAAAGAACATTTTATTGGTGAGAGAAGGAAAAGAAATAGAAGTGTGCCCCATAGATTATTAACCTCCAATGACCAGAATACTGCCTTATGCATTATATTTTAATAACTATCTATCAAATGGAGATTACACAAAATTATTCAAGAAAACTACAGCTTTTAAGATAAGAAACAACAGGGAATTCCTTTGTGGCACAGAGGTTAAGACTCAACGTTTTCACTGCAGAGGCCTGGGTTCAGTTCCTGGTTTAAAGTGAAAGTTGCTCAGTTGTGTCCAACTCTTTGTGACCCCATGGACTATATAGTCCATGGACTTCTTCAGGCCAGAATATTGGAGTGGGTAGCCTTTCCCTTCTCCAGGGGATCTTCCAAACCCAGGGATTGAACCCAGGTCTCCCACATTGCAGGCGGATTCTTTACCAGCTGAGCCACCAGTGAAGCCCAAGAATACTCGAGGGGGTAGCCCATCCCTTCTCCAGGGGATCTTCCCAACCCAGGAATCAAACCGGGGACTCCTGCACTGCAGGCAGATTCTCTAGCAACTGAGCTATCAGGGAAGTCTGATTCCACAAGCTGCGTGGCATGGCCCGAAAATGGGGGAAAAAAAAAAAAGTAATAAAAAACAACAGGGATAGAGCTGCCTCTATCTTATGTAACTTACATATACAAACACTAAAACAAGGGCTAAGGCTATTGAAGACAAAACTGAGTCTAAATTCAACCAGGGTTAAAGGATCAAATATGTCACTAGGTTTCAGATATATGTAGACATGGCAAACAGTACAAATGAAAGGTGTTAACAATTAAAAGAAGACACAGTAGAAGTTGATACTTAGTTTTCTGTAGAAAGAGGTAAAGACAGAAAAGGAGAAATTAACAAGAAAGCCTGCCAAGTAAAATGAGTAAATGGTGCTTATACCCTCAGGTATTATGTTACTTCAAGATATATGAACCAATATACTAATTCTCATAGAGATTTCAGAGAATAACTTAAACTTCTGACTTCTTGGCCACAAAAACTACTTTAAATCCAATGATGAGAAGTTATCTATCAGAATTTTACATTTAGCACATTGAAGCTCAAAACATATCTACCTTAACAAAATGTGCATGTATAATTAGTATTAATTATTAAAATTAATGTGAGTTAACACATAAAATAATGTGAACCAAAACCCAAACCCTGATAAAGGCTTGAAACATCTGAAACACTTACAGTACACTCTTGCATTTCTTGCTCCTTGGTTGCTAGTCGCATTACAAGAATGTTTTCCCTGCGTGCAGATTCTTGCTGCTGCTGCTTTAGTTTTTCTTCAGATTCCCTTAAGCCAGTTACATCATTAGCTGATGATTAAAAGGAAAAAAAAAATCCCAAACATCATGAAACATAATTTGAAGATCAAACTGAATTAACCAAATTAAAGTTCTGACTCCCTTTGTCAAGGAAAATAAGGTTAAAAAACTGTCAAGGCAAAGAAGTTCAAGTCTTTAGTTTCTATCCTAAACTTTTATGACAACAAACTTCGTTCTTGATCATGAGTGTTTTTTCAAGAGTTAGTGGTGTTAAACGGGTCCACAACCACTTAACGCTAGATGGAATTATGCTGTTACAGTCTAATCTGTTCCCAAAAAAGACAGGAAATTCCATTATTTGCGTTTGTTTACACTACCAAGTATTCACAAAGTCCTGATTAGTATTGTTTAACCTAATCAATATAAACATGCCCATAACTGCACAGCTAATTATTAATTTTAAGCTTTCACAGGGGTTTCCCTGGTTGGCTCACTGGTAAAGAATCCACCTGCCAATGCAGGCGATGCGGGTTCAATCCCTGGGTTGGGAAGATTTCCTGGAGTAGGAAATGGCAACCCACTCCAGTATTCTTGCCTGGGAAATCTCACTGACAGAAAGCGCCTGGAGGGCTACAGTCCATGCAGTCACAAACGAATCAGACATGACTCAGCCATTAAACAACACCATTCACAACTTCTATGGATTATACTGTAATTATACAATAATTGAGATCTTAAAATATTAATCTTTCTGAACTTGGAAAACTGTACTGGTTTTTACACTCGCAAATAATATGTTACTCTAAAACTCAGTGAAAAGTGACAAAGACTAAAATGGTCTAAAATTATAAACTTTATTATTTTCAGTAGATTTTTGAAAAATCCATAAATACACAGCTATATCCTATTGTTACAATTTAAGCTATCATAAATGTAATACCGGTTGCTTCTACATTCCCCCCTGCTAGAGTAATAACTCATGCTTCACTTCAAATTTTTCTGTGGAAGGGCTACATTAAGCAAAGTGTCAAGTAGTTGTGAATTTCCCTATCTGTGCACTCTCAGAACCTTGTCGTTCAGTTTGAAGTCATGCTACTGTTAAGTGATGTTACTATATGTCAGTCTTCTCCAATGACTGTTAACTAAAAGAGAGATCACGTCTCCTTCATCATTCTACTTCCTAGCACCAAACTCAGTGCCTGGACATAGGTCCTTAATAAAATCCTCGAATAAAAATTACTTAGCAAAACCAACTATCCTGTGCTTATAACAACAATCTAAAAGGGAATATTCACATAGTCCTTAGGAAGCTGAAGCTCTAACTTACAGTTGAGATCTGTGTACTTGCCCTCCAAAGCTTGCACATATGCTTCATACTGTTTCCACCTAATAAAAATAAAGCCACATTAGTTACGTTTAAACTGCTTTTACTAAATACACTAGAAAATCACATCCATTAACTTTATATTTTATGAAGAACTCCACTGTGCGGATTTTAATGTCTCTCTCATTTTAACAGGGGCTTCCCAGGTGGCACTAGTGTAAACAACCCGCCTGTCAATGTAGGAGACACAAGAGACTCCTGTTCAATCCCTCGGTCAGGAAGATCCCTTGCCGTGGGAAATGGCAACCCATTTCAGTATTTTTGCCTGGGAAATCTCAGGGACAGAGAAGCCTGGCAGACTTACAGTCCATGGGGCTGCAAAGAATCAGACATGAATGAGTGTACATGCACACATATTATTTTAAGATAATTATAAATCTAGTTTAACCCATAATAAACCATAATAAATTAGTCACTTTAAAATTATTCCTTCTTGACCTTATAGGCGTTAGATAAATGGAAATATAGAGAAAAGTGTTCTCTGCTGAGTATATAACAAGAGGTGTTCCCATGAGTCAGATCACACACCATACAGGACAGTGTATCACTGATGTTCAGCATGATGCCTGGATGATAAAAGGTAAACGAAAAACTTACCACCACTTTTCAGATATGCTGTCCACCTCAAACAAAAGGCATTTTAAAAATGTGCCTAATTCTAAGGGACTGAAGGTGATCTCAGCTCTTACATGAAAGTAGTATGTGATTTCTCTCAAAGTAATAAAAAAGGGGGTCTGTCCTTTTTGTACATTATAAAAAACAGAACATACTGTTTTTCAAAAGCATATCTAACTGGCAGAAACAACTTGCATTAAGTGCCATACGCTATCTGGATCTTTCTTCATTGCATTCCTCTACCTTCAATATATAGGCTTTAGGACTTCCTTGGTGGCGCAGTGGGTAAGAATCTGCCTACCAATGCAGGGGACACGAGTTTGATTCCAGATCCATGAAGATCCCACCACCTCAGAGCAACTAAGCCCATGGGCCGCAACTACTGAGCTCACGCTCTAGAACCCACGTGCTGCACTCGCCTAGAGCCCGTGCTCTACATGACAGAAGACACTGCAATGAGAAGCCTGTGTACCAAAACAGCGAGTAGCCCCCGCTCTCCTCAACTAGAGAAAGCCTGCATGAAGCAACAAAGACCCAGTGTAGCCATTAAAAAAAAAAAAACAACCTCTCAGGGCTTCCCAGGTAGCTCAGTGGTGAAGAATCCGCCTGCAAATGCAGGAGTTTGAAGTTCCATCCCTGGGTCAGGAAGATCTGAAGATCTTCTGGCGAAGGAAATGGCAACCCATCCAGTATTCTTGCCGGGATAATCCCATGGAAAGAGGAGCCTGGTGGACTACAATCTATGGGGTCGGATACGACTGAGCGTGCATGCACACACACACATACATACACACACACACACACAACTAGTTGATCTAGGCAACTACTGCAGATAACAAACCTTCCCTAATCTTATGTTTAAGCAATTGCTCCGGACAGTAAGCTGTCTGCTACCTTGCTTGCTGAAGAAATATGTTTTCAAGCTGCTCTTCAGTTACACCTAATCAAAATTTAGATTTTAGAAAATATTTTTATAATTTTTAAAACCTTTGACGAGTTACGAGATTCATAAACATTATAACATAATGAACAAAAACATTCCATAATATCAAACTAATCCATTCTATATAAAGACAAAGCCAAGGGCATGCTTATTTTTATGGCATCTACAACAAAGGTCACAAACAGGAGTTCATTCAACGTTTCGGGATGAAAAAAGATGTTCTATGAAGGTTAAAGATTTTAGAAGAAAAGACAAATACAAAAGCTCAACCTCAAACATCCTTATCGAGAAGATAGGAAAAAAACTACTTAAAAGTCATAACCATACCAGAGACAGAAAGAGAACACCAACACACGAGCAGTGTGTCATGAGCAGTGTGTCACAAGCATCTACATCAGCAAAAACGGCGAGAGTGATTTAAAATGCTAAGTATTTAAATTTTATGTGCAGGAATATAAAGGTATGCAATAGGAAAACTATCCTATGCATGAGACGATGGCAAAGAAAGAGAAAGAGCACGTCCACAATAGAGGCGCTAAGCAGAACTAGCTACCAGACTCTTAACTAACAATGGAGCACGTACCAGACTCTTAACTAACAATGGAGCACGCCATCTGTGTCTCCCTGTTGTGTATGCGTGTGTGCTAGGTCACTAAGTTGCGTCTGACTCTTCGCAACCCCATCGACTGTAGGCTGCCAGACTCCTCTGTCCATGGGATTTCCCAGGAAAAAGTACTACAGTAGGCTGCCATTTCCTCCTCTGCGGATGCTCCCGACCTGGGGATCGACCCCACACCTCCCGCCCTGGCAGGCAGATTTTCTACCACTGAGCCCAAACCACCTTTACTCTCCCCCCACTTCTAACCCGTTACATTTACTCAGTTCAGCAAGTAAACATTCCCTGAAATTTCTAGAGGAAAAAGCTCAATAAACTTGCAGCCTACCCTGAAAAGCATTAATTTGTATCTAAAAGTTATTTCATAAAAAACTTACGACAGTGATAAAATGCAGAAAGAATACATTTAAGTTGTAAAACACAAATGTGTGATCCCATTTTCTGATTTCTCACATTTAAAAAATGAGTAATATAATGCTGTACCTGACTGTCTGCTTTAGTAAGACATTTTTAAGACAACCATAGAAATTCGGAGCTGGATGTCGTCTTTAAAAGTAATTAAATCCAACTCTTTAAACTTGCAGATAAAAAAATGAAGGATATAATGGTGTCTAAAGTCACAGTCACAAGACAGTAACTTCGCTTCATCAGTAAATAATGTATTTCTTTTTTTTTTTTAATAATGTATTTCTTTCATGAGAAAAATATCCTTGAAGGCTACAACTTTTCCACATGTTACATGGAAAAGGGGGAAAAAAAAAAAACAGAAACATCAAAACAAGTCTATTCATTTGTTAAACTGAAAGCTTTCTGAGAGCAGTGTCTTTCCCCATACCAAGTTATATACATGAAGTACAAATGCTTCTCTAGTTAGAGTTCTGAATATGTGCCCTCTACAGGAAAAAAATTCAGGTTACTTGTCAGCCTACAAGTTACCCAAGCTAGTGCTTTAGTTCTTTCAAGTGTTATGCTTTCCCCAATGTTTACACAACGAAGAAACAGGCCATAGAAAAAAGTACATTAAATGATTTGAAGATGTGTTAACATTAAAAATGCAACAGTATCTGATATAAACAGTATAGTATAAAATCACAACGTAATGCTCTATAGAAAGATTTTATATTTTTGATAAAAGAATATTTTACCTTAGAATTAATTCATCTCGTGCCATAACTTTGAAGTCTGTTTCACTCAGTCGAACCTACGAAGAGAATTAAGATATAAACTAAGTGCTCTTTCTAAAAGTTTTAAAATAAGTAAATAAAAAAATAGTGGCAATACCAAATATGGAGTGAAGATGCAGAGAAACAGTGTTCATATGTTGCTGCTGAGAATGTAAAATGATACAGCTGCTCTGGAGGTAATTTGGTGGTTTCTTTTAAAACTAAAAATGGATGTTCTACACAACCCAACATTTGTACTCTTAAGCACATATTCCAAAGAAATGGAAATTTATTTTCACACAGAAAGTTGTATAAAAATGTTAACAGCAGCTTTACTTATAATAGCCAGAAACTGGAAACCACCCAAATGTCCTTCAACAGGTGAATGGTAGACTATGATACCATGAAGTATGATTCAGCAATAAAAAGAAACAGACCGCCAGCAAATACAACTTGGAGAAAGCGCAAGGAAATGATGCTGAGAGAAAACTGAAAGGACACTTAATACAGCATAATTGCATGTATACAACATCTGTGAAGTAGCATAATTACGTAAATGAAGAAATGATTAGTGGTTGCCAGGAGTTGAGGATAGAGTGGGAGAGGATGGATGTGGCTATAAAGAAAGGAGTGGCATAGAGAGGCTTGTGGTGATGGTTCAGGTAACTGTTTTGGTTGCACTGGTATTTACAGTAAGTTACAAATGATAAACTTGCACAGAACTATACACACACAGAATGTACAGGTAACTGATGAAATGTGAGCATGTAGACTGTGCCTGCTGGTTTTGATGTTACACAGGATGTTAACGTCAAAGGAGGCTGGGTGAAGAGTACACAAGACCTCCCTGTGCCTGTCTTTGCCGCTTACTATGAATTAACAATTATTTCAAAGTGAAGTTTTTAAAGATGAGGATATTCTAATAAGATGAAACTGCTTTGTAAATTGAGAAATATTGTTTTCTGTAAGTAAAGAAGACTATAAAACTGAAGAACCAATCCTAATATAAAATTCTTATTAATTTTCCTTATTAAAACATTTTTCTTGATAAAAACGGTTCAAATAGTAGCATTTGCCACAATGTAAGTGTTACTATCAGAAACAAAAGAGGGAAAAACACTGTAGCAGCAGAATATATTACTAAGCCTAACTGAAAGCACCCAGTAACTCTCAGATTATTAAAGCACTTGACTTTTTAGGATAAAAATTTCCATAACGTTTACTATCCAATAAATAGTTCACTTAAATACTCACTGGTTAGAAAGCACATATTCCTGTTTTCCCAAATGCATTATAAATTCCTCTGAGAAAATGTTATTCCTTTTGTAACCCCTTTTGTGTGTGTCACAGTGCCTAAACTGAATTAACATAGGAAAACAAAACAAAGAAAGTGATAGTAGAAAATAAAACTTCACCAGAAAAGGTAGAATTTAGCTGTATTTTTTTTTAAATATAAAAGTGGTTCTGCATTAAAACCAAAGGGATTTAAGTTAGGAAGAAAAAGAAAATAAGTAACTTAGAGGACCTTATAAAATACTTTCCTATTTTGACATTATTTGTAGCTACGTAGCTGGAGACAGTCATATGATAAAGATTACAAGTAGATCATGGGGATACTACAAGTTTTCCAAAGGCTGAAAATGTTCTTAATCTACATTACATAATAGATATGATGTCTCACACATTATATACCCACAATGCTATGTAACTGATAGCAAGCGGGAAAACAAGCAAACAATATGGACAGTCCCTTCAACTCTATTATTCAAATAAAGTGCTTAAAAAGTGCTAAGAAAGCAAACCTTTTTGGGAAGAGGTTCTTCGTTGGTCATCTTGAATCCTAGAAAAGGAATAAAGAGAAGAACGTCAACTGATTTTCCTCCAGTTAAGGTAGAACAAAATATACTGGCTTTTGCAAAAGAATTTATTACTGAACTCAGGTATGACCAATTCATTAGGTTATTCTAATTAAAACACACCTTTCAGACTAGTTTTAGATTTACAGAAAAGTTACAAAGGTATCGCAGGGTTCCAGTATACTGCGCACCCAGGTTCTCCTTTGTGAACATCTTACATTATGATTGTCATTAGGTTTTTTTTTTTTTTTAAGAATTCTCTCATAAAAAAGTTGATCATTCTTTGTAATACTCCCACAAAGGATTGAAAGAAATACAATTTTTCAATGCATTCTTACAACTGCCCTGTGAAAGACATTATCTCGCAGCAGAAAGGACAGATCTGTGCTGAAGTCAGATACTGGCCTCAGGTAGTAACACCAGTTGCTAAGCCTTGCCTTTTACAGAATTAATATTGTTACAGTTAAGGTCAAGTTTATCACTGTCATGATTCACCACTATACAATGCAGGAATGAAGGTATTTACACCTTAATAAAATATTCCTACATTACAGACATTATTTAACTTTATGTCACAGAATAATCTGTATCTCAAAATTAGCTTCTTTGTTATTCCTAGATATCCCTTCTAGTAGCAAAGTCATTTATGTCTCCTTATATCTTAAACTTTCTTTTTAGTTTATTTTACTTACCCATACTTATTACAAACTCTGTAACTATTAAAAAGTTAACCAAAGAGAAATAAGCAAGTTACAGCGATGTGATGTACAGCACAGGGACTATAGTCAGTAACATCTTATGTATTTGAAAGCTGCTAAGAGTCAACTTGAAAGGCTTCATCGCAAGAAAAAAATTTTGTAACTATGCATGGTGACGGATGGTATCTAGATTTATGAGTGCTTCTCTTGCAATGTATATAAACATCAAATCATTATGTTGTACACCTGAAAATAATGTACGTCAACAATACGTCACATGTCAGTACCTGAATAAAAAATAACCGAAGAATCTAGAGTATAAAACTGAGTTTTAAAAGCTACGTGACTTTTAGTGAATATCTGAGATTCCTCAAAAGTAGATGATCTTTAATACCATTTTTTATATTACATACAATCCCAACTCAAACATCAAATATTTTAATCATACTGTCATTAAACCCTGATTTTCAGAACCCTGATCTTCAACTCAGCACACTGAGTTGAAGAAATCAGTACATTTTAGAGGAAAATAAAAAACAACTATATATTGATTATGCCTTCAATTAACTGGTTTAATTCTTCCCTCTTTGATGATCTTGTCATTGGATGTAATGAACAAAAACCTGAGTATGTATCATTTGCTTCTGAGCTGATGTAGCTGATCAGGTCTCTCTGACCAACTAATATCTACTGAAGACATGGCTGTATTTCTACTTTTTAAAAATCAGTACTTTTTCCTCTTTAAACTGGCCTCTGCCTACTTTAGGCCCCTTATCACCCAGTTTATAGTCTCTGTTGCAAGTTATAGATAGCTGCTTAGGGACTATCCTAATATGATTCTAATAAATCCAATCATCTGAGAAATAAACCCTCACTGTGTTTAACTCCAGAGGCCTGACTTTAATGTGCAATTACTAGACTTCCCTGGTGGCTCAGATGGTAAAGTGTCTGTCTACAATGCGGGAGACCTGGGTTCGATCCCTAGGTCAGGAAGATTCCCTGGAGAAGGAAATGGCAATCCACTCCAGTACTCTTGCCTGGAAAATCCCATGGACGGAGGAGCTTGGTGCAGGCCACTGTCCATGGGGTCGCAAAGAGTCGGGCACGACTGAGCAACTTCACTTCACTCACTAGACTGCAATCTCTTGGAATCCACATGTCAAGTTGAACATTTCCTTGGAACTCCCCATTCGTCCAGAGCTAAACAGTAGGTAAATATCAATAACACATTTAATTTAAAAATTCAAGAAAAATTGTGCCATTTGAACTTCACTAGTATATAGTCAAAGCTATGGTTTTTCCAGTAGTCATGTACAGATCTGAGAGTTGGACCATAAAGAAAGCTGAGCACCGAAGAATTGATGCTTTTGAACTGTGGTATTGGAGAATACTCTTGAGAGTCCCTTGGGCTGCAAAGAGATAAACCCAGTCCATCATAAAGGATATCAGTCCTGAATATTCATTGGAAGGACTGATGCTGAAGCTGAAACTCCAATACTTTGGCCACCTGATGCGAAGAACTGACTCACTGGAAAAGACCCTGATGCTGGGAAAGACTGAAGGCAGGAAGAGAATGAGATGACAGAGGATGAGATGATTGGATGGCATCACCAACTCAATGGGCATGAGTTTGAGTAACCTCCAGGAGTTGGTGATAGACAGGAAAGCCTGGCGTACTGCAGTCCATCGGGTCGCAAAGAGTCAGACACGACTGAGTGACTGGACTGAACTTAAGGTTGAGCACCGATGAATTGATGCTTTCGAACTGTGGCACTGGAGAAGACTCTTGAGAGTCCCTTGGACAACAAGGAGATCAAACCAATCAATCCTAAAAGAAATTAACTGAATATTCATAGGAAGGACTGATACTGAAGCTCCAATACTTTGGCCACCTGATGCAAAAAGCTGCCTCACTGGAAATGACCCTGATGCTGGGAAAGATTGAGGGCAAGAGAAGAAGGGAGGGAAAGAGGATGAAATGATTGGATGGCATCACAGACTCAATGGACATGAGTTTGAACAAACTCAGGGAAATAGTGAAGGACAGGGAAGCCTGGCATGCTGCAGTTCATGGAGTCACAAAGAGCTGCACATGACTTAGGGACTGAACAACAACAGTATATAAATGTGTACTTATTTATATGTCCCTATTCTGTATATATAGTAATATACACAGTACTATATATAAAACAGGTGTAAGAAACTACCATATAGGACAGGGAACTCAACTCAATACTCTGTAATAACCTACATGGGAAAAGCACTTTTAAAAAGTGGTATATGTGTAACTGATCCTTTTTACTGTACAGCAGAAACACAGCATTGTAAATTAACTATACTCCAATAAAAGACAAAAACCAAAAATTGTGCATACCAATCCCTTGCTATCTCCTCATATCAGGCTTTATTTTTCTTCTCAACTCTTATCACAAGCTGACATTTTGTATACTTATCTGTCTATCCCAGGAATAGAATAAGTTCCATGAAAGAACTGTTTCATTCACTGCTGATGTCTCAATACATAGTATGCACTCAAATATATGGTAAATGTAAATATGAACAAATGAATCAGCTTCATTTACTATTTAAATGGTAAAAGTGAACTAAATAAGACAACCTAATTTTCCCCCCAAATTACCCAAGATGACCATACTGTAAAATTTTGAGAATAAACTCAATATAACACGTACTGTGAGTTCTATGACTGACAGCTTGAAAACAGCTTAATTTACCACTATGGACAGGTAGTTTACCTATCTGGTTACTAGGCACCCTAGCTACTCAGAATTTTGGTTATAAAACAAAGTTTCATGGATGATATTCAATATAAATTACAGTTTAATAAACTAGTATATGCTTGTACAACCTGACACTTCCCCCAGGTTTATTTGTTCATTCTTTTCTTAAAACCATGAGCTTAATTAGCAACAAATAAGCTAATCTGTTTTTTAAAGGATATTTAAAGGGCTGGTAAACACATCAAGAAAGTTCTAGTAACTCCACTTTTTTGAAGAGGGTACAAACTTTGAAAACAAAAAACAGCAGAACCTCTGAGCCTCACTTTCCCCATCTCAAAAAGGATTACCACTGCCAAAGCTCAGAATTACTGTGCTATTTTTGAAGACATACATTAGTCTTTAGTATAGTAACACACACAAAGTAAGCATTTTGTTAGTTTCCTTCTTCCCACTGGAGAAAGAAAAGTCACCACAAAAAAGACTCAACTCCTTCTTAAAGATTCTGAGGAGAAAATCGACAAGGATCACACTCCTGTTTCTAAGCCCCACTGCAGCCCCTACTTGGTGACCTCCGATTTTTAGAATTCTAAACAATAATTTACACTTCTAACACTAGCTTATGTTCTTTTTTAAAAAGTTTGACACTCAGTAGAATTTAATTACACATTGTTTAAAGGATATCTAGATTTTCTTTATAAAAATAAATATCTAAATTTGTAATATAAGTCAGGGATAAATAAAAGTTCGTACGTATGTTTGTGTTTTGTATGTTGACTCTCAATCACCTATCATTTCACATGTTACGGAATAAATGACTTGGGAAATCAAAGCATTAGCATTTAGTAAGAAATTGCTTCCTTATCTTTAGCTGATGAAAAGTTAATCTTGGCTTGAGATTCCATGATATACCACAATAGTTAAATGGACAGTGTGACAAAAGGCAAATTAGAAACAGGCTTAAAATTTAAAAGAATCAACATTCAACTATTTAATCAAAACAGACCATGATTCTCAATTACAACTTTTCACATTACATGCACTATAAAACTTATTACTCCCCAAGGCACTTTTTTTTAGCACAAGTGACAAGCACAATAACCACCTAAATTAACCTAAAGTTAATTCTAGATTCATAAAGACAATGGATATACCAGGTTCTCAGAACAATCTATCAGAAAAACAGAATGACTGGAAATATTATTTGGGGTTGAATCTTGAAGGGGAAAAAAAAAAGAATATATACCTAAAGCTATGAATCACTAGCTAATCAGCTCAGATTATAACAGCTATTAATTTAAAAACTAGGGGGTTAGGATCCCAAATTTAGTGCTTCTTAAAAGTTGGTACCAATGAGGACAGGTAATTCTTCCATTCCTCCATCCTTAATGATGATCAAGCTTTGCAAACTGGAGAATGCAGAAAAGCAAAACAGAAAAAACCAATTTAGCTGCCCTTAGCAAGTTGAAAAAGACTGGCTAAAACATGGTTTTAAGTTTTATGTAAAGGTTTGTTATCCATGTGGATAACACAGATAATACAGTTAAAGTGTAGAATGTCAAAAGTACCTTCTACTCTTGATGCCTTTACACTGAGAAATGACATTATGATGTTAAGTTCAGTTCTGGTTGGTTAGGTGCCTAGCATCCCATATCCCAGGGCTTCCCAGCTTTTAGCATTATGATCCTAAGTCATGAAATCCTGTATCAGGAAGATCCACTGGAGAAGAGAGGGGCTACCCACTCCAGTATTCTTGGGCTTCCCTTGTAGCTCAGCTGGTAAAGAATCTGCCTGCAATGTGGGATACCTGACTTCAATCTGTAGGCTGGGAAGATCCCCTGGAGAAGGGAAAGGCTACCCATTCCAGTATCCTGGCCTGGAGAATTCCATGGTCTGTACAGTCCATGCGGCTGCAAAGAGTCGGACAGGACTAAGCGACTTTCACTAGATGGTGTGGGCTTCCAAGGTGGCGATAGTGGTAAAGAACCCGCCTGCCAATGCAGGTAGACAGAAGAGACACAGGTTCCATCCCTGGGTGGGGAAGATCCCCTGGAGGAGGGCATGGCAACCCACTCCAGTATTCTTGTCTGGAGAATCCCATGGACAGAGGAACCTGGCAGGCTGCAGTTCATAGGGTCGCAAGAAGTCAGACAAGACTGAAGCGACTTAGCACGTACCAGATGACACAACTTCAGTAACAAACCAGTACCTTGCTGAAACTAATCGTAACTAAATGCAAGAAACTAATAATCTGACACTGTACTAATCAAGGCACAACAGCAGAAAGGGTACTAGCTAGGAATTGGAAGACCAGCTTTTCTTAACTTCGTAATAATCAGTCATGTGATATTGAGCAAGTCATTTTCTTTAGATTGCAGCCTCTAAATCAGCAAAGAGGATGCCAATTTTGCCTGCCTCACCAAATGCTACAAATCTCAGTGCTTTAAGTACCATAAAGATGCTTTACAAACAAATATATTTCAAATAAAATACTAATATTAGCATAAGAGCACTTAGAAAAAATTAAATTCCACCAACTACATTTCAAGACTTAAGACCGTTTCTTTATAGCACGGAGTTCTAGCCTGATGCACCACCTTTATATCTAATGGGATATAGTGTTAGAGGAATATTGAGAAGTTTTGTTCTAGTAAGCTTAGTACTAGAATATATTTAAGCCCCAGGTGGCTCATCTACCTGCAAAGCTGGAGACACGGGTTCAACCCCTGGGTCAGGAAGATTCCCTGGAGAAGGAAATGGTAAGCCACTCCAGTATTCTTGCTTGGGAAACTCCATGGACAGAGAAGCCTGGTGGGTTACAGCCCACCGGGTAGCAGAAGAGCCAGACAGGACTTTTAGAGGCAGAATAATGGGAGATAATTAATAAAAACAAAAATAAAACCAAATACTGTTTAGGTCTTGTTTTGCTAAAGGATCCCACAGAAAATTTTTAAGAAAAATCTTTTTCAACAGCAAGATAATGTTCTATTGTATGAAAATGATCGAGACTCTAAAATAAACAATATTTCCAGGGGAACTGTGTATTACATATATACATACTTAGATGAACGTAAGGGACTCTGAGTGCTGTAACGGACTGGACAAATATAATTATTACAACTCTCCTCTCCATGCCACAAGGCTATGAATTTTCTGTATACCAACTCATTTCTGACAAATACTCAAAATTCAAACCGGTGAAGTTCTATAAGTTAGATGAGTTAAGTAAAAAAACTAGCTGTGCCTGGGATACACTTGATCATCATTACTTTTGTCAGTTGGGACTTAGAAATTTAGGTAGTTTGCCTAAGTTCTGCTACTGGGAAGTGAAAATACTGATCACTTAGCTATAGCTAACTACTGAAGATAATGTAAGATATGAAAGAACTGTAGGAATACAGCGAAACAAATCATTGAAATTTAACCTCATCTTTATCACACGCCGCATTTTCTTTCCCCAACTTGCCTAATCAGATGATACTAAATGACATATATAAAAAATAAATAAATGACATATGTAAATGTGTAACAGGCATCGTGGAAAGATTTTCACAATACTTTTCTTTTTGAAGAAATTTGTGGTGACAGACCTGTGACTTCCACTTATCCTCCTTAGTGATGGAACCAAATTCTTAAGTAGAAAACTATATGAACTCAGGACCATAACATGCTCCTGGAAATATTTTTCTACCTTTCTCTAATCTCGGCAAAAGAATCATTGCTTCCCTTATGAACACGGTTATTACGGATTTTAACCTAGTCCTTTGGGATCAAATATCCAACCTGACTTCATCAAAACAAACGTGGACATTTTTCCACTACGTGTTCCCCACTGACTAGAGAAATGCGGTTTAGAGAGATCCAAGGCGAGATTTTAAAATTTCACGAAAACCTTGAATTCAGTCAGTATTTATTTTAGTTAGAAGGCATGCACTCATTTAAAAATGGAAGCCTACAAGACAACGCAGCTGCAGTAGGAAGCTACTGCGCGACGTGAAATGTGCTTCACGGACGCGGCTTTCCTCCCTTCGGCTCGTCGGTGCCGCCGGTCCTCACGATCCTGCCGAGGGAGGTGGGGGAGCCCGCGACGCCAAGAGGGTGACGGGACGCGCGCTCCGAGGGGACGGCCTCCCGGCGTTGCCGGCCCCGCGGGAGCGCCCACCTCGCCCCCGGCTCCCTGAGAACCGAGGTAAAATGGCCTCGAGACGGCGGAAGTGTCGTCCCTGCCAGCGGGCAGACGGCGGGGCTAACGGGAGGCCGGGGGGCCCGGGAACCCCGAGTCCGCCTCCTGCGCTCAGTTGGCCCCTTCCGGGGCCGGGCGGCCGCACCTCAGCCGCCTGGGGACTCGGAGGTCCTCGCCTCCGCTGCAGCCGGCGGCGGCCCGCACCTACCTCTCCAAACGGAGGCCGCGCCGGCGCCCGCCCAGTCACATAGGCCGACCCCGCGCTGTCCTCTCGCCGCCCAGGCCGCCCGACCGCGCTGCCGCCGCCGGCCCCCGCGCTCCTCCTCCGCGCCGCAACCCCGGCGCTCCCCTTTATTTGCGGGTCTCGCTACCACAAAATGGCGCTGAGGGAGGAAGCGAGGCCCCGACGCCCCACCCCCTTCCCGCTCCTCCCGCCGCCCCGCCCCGCGCCGCCGCTGGCGCCCGCCCGCTTCTCCGCCCCGCGGAGTTCGCGCCCGGCCCACTCACCGACGGGTAGTGCTTCCCGGACGCAGTCGCGGCTACCCGCCCGCTGGGCCCCGCCGCGAGGAGGAGAGGCTAAGGGAAGGCGCCTGCCGGGAGGCCTGCAGTCGCTCAGGGAGGAGCTGCGCCCGGCGGCACGCCCCGCGGCCGCTAGAGCCCTTGCAAGCTCGCCGGAGGGGAGGGGAGGGGGGCGGGGAGAAAAACCGGCCTCAGGGAAAGGCGAGCCGCGAGGTCGCAGGTCAGCCGCGGGGCATCACGGGAAGGGCGGCGGGGGTCGCGATTGGCGGCGCTGGGTGGACGCGCTCGCAGGGCCACCTGCGGCTGCGGCGCGGCCTCCGGCGGAGGAATCTGGACGAAGGCAGTGCGTGATTGGCTGCCCTTTGGTGCAGCGCCCAGCGATGATGCTTCCGCGTGCTGGCGGGCCAGGTGCAAGTCTCCTGAGGACGGCTTTAGGCAGCGAATGCGGTCAGTCTAGATGTCGCGAACCGTCGCTGCTCTAGGTTTTGATACTTTAGAAACCGATGCCCTCTCTTCATTCTGGAAGTGGACGCTTGGTTCGACTGCTCCTTGAAATCTCGAGGCGAAACCTGGGAGCTATTGTCTGGGAGGTGGAGATTGTACTTCTGTCTGCTGCTCTGGGGGCACCTTGCTAACTCAACCTCCTGAGTTCTTTTTGTCTTGTTTCGTTTGTTTCAGAAAGTATCTTGCCATGAGTGGCGAGCAATAATAAACAATTTTTCTTAACATGACTTATGTTCCATGGCTTACTCTACCCTCTGCTGCTGCTGCTGCTGCGGGTAAGTCGCTTCAGTCGTGTCCGACTCTGTGCGACCCCATAGACAACAGCCCACCAGGCTCTGGGATTCTCCAGGCAAGAACATTTGAGTGGGTTGCCGTTTCTTTCTCCAATGCATGAAAGTGAAAAGTGAAAGTGAAGTCGCTCAGTCGTGTCCGACTCTTAGTGACGTTATGGACTGCAGCCTACCAGGCTCCTCCGTCCATGGGATTTTCCAGGCTAGAGTACTGGAATGGGGTACCATTGCCTTCGCTCCCTCACTGCAAGAGACTACAAAGTCCACTTCATTCCAGGCCTAGCAACAGGCTCACTGTCTGAAACGTTAAGGTATTATGTGTATCAGGGCACGGTGGGGGCTCCTTTTGGTCCAGAGACGCTGCATTTAAGTCACCGGCCTCCCTGTCATCATACAGGATAGTTGAGTAAGAGATGAGAGACAATAAATAGCCCCTAAAGAACCCTATAATACAAATTTTAATTCGGATACCCTCCCTTACACGATCAACTGGTCTATCACAGAACCATAGTGTTGTCTGGCGGATGTTAGACTCTTAAACTTACTGGAGGAGTCAGATAGTCTTTGCATTGGGCTCCCCTTATCCAGCTTCACCAAAACCGTTTATCCCCAAAGGAGGTGTTCTGGAATGAGGTGATTTATAAGGATAAAAGTACAGTATACGCTTAGATGCTTTTGAATTGTGGTGCTGGAGAAGTCTCTTAAGAGTCCCTTAGACAATAAGGAGATCAAACCAGTCAATCCTACAAGGAATCAACCAAATGGTCACAGGAAGGACTGATAACTGAAGCTCCAGTATTTTGGCCACCTGATGCAAAGAACCGACTCTTTGGAAAAGACCCTGTGGCTGGGAACGATTGAGGGCAGGAGGAGAAGGCGACAACAGAGGATGAGACAGTTGGATGGCATCACTGACCCAATGGACAAGAGTTTGAGCAAACTCTGAGAGAGAGTGAAAGGATAGGGAAGCCTGGCGTGCTGCCGTCCATGGGGTTGCTAAGAGTAGGACACGATTTAGCAACTGAGAGACAACAAAGTATACTCTAGATGGTCAAAGACCAAAATTTGAAGGGAAAAATGGGCAAAGACATGAGTAGACATTTCCCGCAGAAGAACAGCAATGACTGGTAAACAGGAAAGAACTGTTCATGCTCACTTATAATGGAAATGCCCACTGAAATGACAAGGCTGTGGAGAAACAGTGCTTATGCGTTTTCTGGTGGGAATGGGAAAATGATTCAAGCCCTATGGAGTGCCAAAATTATGTATGCACTCATTCTTAGGTCTTGCAGTTTCAAGTCTAACCCTAACCTTACTCTGAAAAGACACCTTCACATACAGAAAGAACATGTGGGCAAGGTTACTTGTGACAGTGTCATCACAAAAGTTTGGAAATAAATGTCCATTAATAGGGAACTGGTTAGACATGATATATCCATATCATGGAATACAATGCCGCCAGAAAAACAGAATGAGGGTGATATCTGTTACCTTGAAATATGTGCCAGGCTATTTGGAAAATTGGAAGCTTGTCCCATAAACATTAAAAAGAACCCAAAGTTGATAGCACATTAAAATAAGCTTAACTCTAAGTCATATTGATAACGTAACTATGTTGTTACACGGAGAAAAGAACTGCACAGATCTTCTGGACACAGTACTTTAAGAGAATTATCTGTGGTGGGATGCTTAGGATAAGAAAAAAAACTGCAAAGGAATCTTCAGTTTCAATCAGATGTTTATAATTAACAGTAATATTGTTTCTGTGGTTTTGAAACTACGTATATTGGATAATACAAATATTTTAATGTTCTCATGTATAAGACTTTGTAAGAGAAAATGAGATACAAATATAAGATCAAAGAAGTTCGGAAAAAACCTGTAAGGGTCTTCCCTGGTGGCTCAGTGGTAATGAATCTACCTACAATGCAGGAGACTCATCCACCTACAATGCAGGAGACCCACCTGCCTACAATGCAGGAGACTCAGGTTCGATCCCTGGGTTGGGAAGATCCCCTGGAGAAGGGAATGGTCAGCCCACTCCAGTTTTCTGGCCTGGAGAATCCCACTGACCGAGGAGCCTGACAGATTACAGTCCATGGGCTCGCAAAGAATTGGACACGACTTAGTGACTAAACACACTAAACACACAACACATATATTTAAATTGGATATATCAACTTGAGCACATGATTTAAAAAATAGATTTACTACTTTTGTGCCCCCAAAGGGCCTAGGAGCACTGGTCCATGACCAACTGTCCCAGTTTCCCAGAGACTGAGGGGATTTGCCAGGATGTTGCACTTTGTGTTAAAGCAGAAAGTGTCCCAGGCAAGCACAGGCCACTTCAGAGTAACGCTGAGGGAACTTCCTCTCGTGGCTTCTAAATTCCATTTCCACTAAATAGAACCAGAACTCCTTGGAGAATTGGCTAATGCCTGATGGAGCAGGGAAAGTGCAAGATGAATGAGACATTACATTATGCCTGCATGAAAAGGTGTTGCTTAGTAAAGGTGTTGCTTAGGCTAATAAAGATGTCAACAGGACTTAGGAGAACAGGCAAAACTAACTGATAGGGACAGACGTCAAATCCATGCTTGGCTCCGAGTGGAACAGAGCAGGAATTGGTTGGAAAGGAACACGGGGGAATTTTGGGGGTGATGAAAATATTCTAAATCATGATTACAGTGGTGATAATTCAATACATAGGGCTTCCCTGGTGGCACAGTGGTAAATAACCTGCCTGTGATACAGGAAACGAAGGAGATGCAAGTTTGATCCTTGGGTTGGGAAGATCCCCTAGAGAAGGAAATGGCAACCCATTCCAGTATTCTTGCCTGGAAAAATTCCAAGCACTGGAAAGCCTAGCAGGCTTCAGTCCATGGGGTCGCAAAGAGTCAGACGTGCTGAGTGACTGAGTGTGCATGCACAGCTAAGTATGCAAGTTTGTCAATATTCATCCAACAGTACAGCTAAGATGGGTGCACTGAATGTAAACCATACCTGATAGAAACTTTATCCTCATGCGTATGTAAATTGTCCTTCAGTGATGTGTGGAAATAAATGAAGACCAGCCAAATGAGAAAAGCAAAGTCTTATTTCTCCAGAGTCAGAGTCAAGTCAACCACCATCTCTTGCATTTTGGCAGAGGCAGGCAGAGGGCTTCATAGTGCAAAGAAAGAATGGCTTCAGGTATGCCCTGCTGGAGGCTGTTGGCACAGAGAAGCTGGAAGCAGGTATCCGGAAGCAAGGTTACCTGTCTGATTGTTGAGGGGTGCTTATTTGGCTTTCTCTGGTTGGTTCCAAGTTGGAAGTGGGGACAAATATTAGAGAAGCTATCGGTTTTTAAGTAGGTCAGGGCCATTTTGAGCTGATTGTCATACATTATTATTTACCTTCCTGGATTGTTACCTGTGATAGCAGCCTGACTTCCTCCAATTGTGACTTACAGCTGGCTGGCTTCTGGGGCTGGTTATCAGAGATAAGGGGATTGGTTTCCCGGGGCAGGCGGCTGCAGGTTGTGGGTCAGAGTTTCTTTTTTCATATTTGGTCAGGCCATGGCCTTTGGTATATTCAATCTTCAGAATTAAATTTTTAAAAGACACGAACTAGCTTGATGGATCTCCCACAGGCCAAGTTTAAGGCAAATTTAGCATCAGGGGAAGACTACAGGGACTTCTCTGGTGGTCCAGTGGCTAAGACTGCACTCCCGATGCTGGGGGAGCCAGTTTAGAGCCCAGGTCAGGGAGCTAAACCCCACATGCCACAGCTGAAGATCCCTGATGCCAGGACGAAGATCGAACAAAGATCCTGCCTGCCATACCCAAGACCCTATGTAGCCAGATGAATGAATGAACAATAAAAGAAAATGACTGGAATTGATTGTAAGTACTGAACAAATAAAAATCTATGACTCTGCAGTTACACTTGATAAGAGACAAAGGGGGTAGGGGCTGGTTTTCCATCATTGGAAATGACTTACACCAGCTTCTTATGAAAATTAGTTATTAAAAGTAAAAATAGTATTTGCCCTGCCTTTTTTTTTTTTTTAAGGACTAGTGTGGTTCACTCTGGGTGGATGAGAAGAAACTCTTCCTTACAATAGGGTACTAGCAAATAAATAAAGAATAAATGAGGTAATCAGGAGATAACTGTTATGCAATTAAGAAATCTTTGGGGACTTCCCTGGTGGTCCAGTGGCTAAGATTTTGCACTCCCGATGTAGGGGGCTCAGGCTCCATCCCTGGTCAGGAAACTGGATCCCATATGCCGCAACTAAGACCTGGCACAGCCAAATATAAGTGTTAAAAAAAGAAATGATTCAGGAAAGTTTATCAATGGACTTTAAAACCTTTATGTGTTGACAGGACTTCCCTCTGCAAATCATGGCTAATTCCTGGCCATATTCCAGTCAGATGAGGCAGGTGCATTCCCGCTTTAAACAGGGGACCATTTCTTCTGTGAAGTTAGAGCTCAACTGCCCAGGTCAGGGCCTGCTGCATTATTGATGCTTAGGTGTACTTTTGTTGACTGAATGAAACTGCATGTTATTAAAACAATCTTCTCTTGTGTTACTTTGGTGGCATCTCTCAAAGTCTAGATCAAGAACAGCAGGATCTGAGCCTTCCCCGGCGGTCGAGGGCTTAAGCATCTACCTGCCAAGGCAGAGGATGCAGGTTTGATCCCTGGTCAGGGAACTAAGATCCCACGTGCTGCAGAGCAACCCAGCCTGTGCGTCACAGCTGGAGGTCTGAGAACCACAATGAAGAGCCCACACAAAGCAATGAAGACCCAGTGGACCAAAAAAAAAAAAAAGGTCCAAATTAAAAAAAAATTTTTTTGGTCATGCCAAGTAGCATGCAGGATCTTAGTTCCCTGACCAGGGATTGAGCCTGAAGTGCAGAGTCTTAACCATTGGACCACCAAGGAGGTCCCAGGAAAAAATAAAATTTGAATTTTTCTGAAGATAAAGCACTTGCATTCATGGAATAAGAATTTGAATCTTGTGCCTTTAAAACCAGCTGAAAAATTTCCTCCCACACTCAGCCTTAATGAGATATATAACTGACAGATAAAACGGTAAGATATTAAAAGAAAATAAAGCCTTTAGACGACAGATTGCTGGGAAATAGGAGGATTCATGTGGCACGGAAGGATCACCTCACAGGTGATCTAGTTGCAAAAGGAATGCGCTTGTATAGTGGTGCCACCTGGTGGTCACCGCCTGAACTGGTCAAATTCTGAATCTGAAATGGTGGGACAAGCTCCAATTTACAGGAAACACAGGAGAAAGAGTAGTGGTAGTACAAGTTTAACGGTGCTACCAAATTAATTATTCCCCAAAAAAACCTTTGTGAAACTATAAACAATAAATTTTTTATTGAGCACCCGAGTTAACCTAGTAAAGTGTCACTATGCAGCCAGCTTCAAGCTGCAATTTCAAATGAGATGTCAAAGAATGAAGAAGGTTGAGTAAGTGAGTGAAAGCCGCTTAGTCGTGTCCGACTCTCTGCGACCCCGTGGACTATGCAATCTATGGAATTCTCCAGGCCAGAAGACTGGCACGGGTAGCCTTTCCCTTCTCCAGCAGATCTTCCCATCCCAGGGATTGGACCCAGGTCTCCTGGGTTGCAGGCAGATTCTTTACCTACTGAGCCACAAGGGAAATCCATGAAGAAAGTTACTTACATATTATTGTTTTAAATGGCACATGTGATCGATTTAGATTGGTTAAAGTAAAGTGGTCACTTCTTTCCCATCAGCCTACTACTCAGCCCATAACCTAGAACCCTGCTACTTTGATTTTAGCTCACTTCAGTTCAGTCGCTCAGTTGTGCCCAATTCTCTGCAACTCCATGAATCGCAGCACGCCAGGCCTCCCTGTCCATCATCAACTCCCGGAGTTCACTCAGACTCACGTCCATCGAGTCAGTGATGGCATCCAGCCATCTCATCCTCTGTCAGCCCCTTCTCCTGCCCCCAATCCCTCCCAGCATCAGAGTCTTTTCCAATGAGTCAACTTTTCTCTTGAGGTGGCCAAAGTACTGGAGTTTCAGCTTTAGTATCATTCCTTCCAAAGAAACCCCAGGGCTGATCTCCTTCAGAATGGACTGGTTGGATCTCCTTGCAGTCCAAGGGACTCTCAAGAGTCTTCTCCAACACCACAGTTCAAAAGGGTCAATTCTTTGGCGCTCAGCTTTCTTCACAGTCCAACTCTCACATCCATAAATGACTACTGGAAAAACCAGCCTTGACTAGACAGACCTTTGTTGGCAAAGTAATGTCTCTGCTTTTGAATATGCTGTCTAGGTTGGTCATAACTTTTCTTCCAAGGAGTAAGTGTCTTAATTTCATGGCTGCAGTCACCATCTGCAGTGATTTTGAAGCCCAAAACAATAAAGTCTGACACTGTTTCCACTGTTTCCCCCATCTATTTCCCATGAAGTGATAGGACCAGAAGCCATGATCTTCATTTTCTGAATGTTGAGCTTTAAGCCAACTTTTTCACTCTCCACTTTCACTTTCATCAAGAGGCTTTTTAGTTCCTCTTCACTTTCTGCCATAAGGGTGGTGTCATCTGCATATCTCAGGATATTGATATTTCTCCTGGCAATCTTGATTCCAGCTTGTGTTTCTTGCAGCCCAGTGTTTCTCATGATGTACTCTGCGTATAGGTTAAATAAGCCGGTGACAATATACAGTGTTGACGTACTCCTTTTCCTATTTGGAACCAGTCTGTTGTTCCATGTCCAGTTCTAACTGCTGCTTCCTGACCTACATATAGATTTCTCAAGAGGCAGGGCTGGTGGTCTGGTATTCCCATCTCTTTCAGAATTTTCCACAGTTTATTGTGATCCACACAGTCAAAGGCTTTGGCATAGTCAGTAAAGCAGAAGGAGATGTTTTTCTGGAACTCTCTTGCTTTTTCCATGATCCAGCGGATGTTGGCAATTTGATCTCTGGTTCCTCTGCCTTTTCTAAAACCAGCTTGAACATCAGGAAGTTCACGGTTCATGTATTGCTGAAGCCTGGCTTGGAGAATTTTGAGCATTACTTTACTAGCATGTGAGATGAGTGCAATTGTGCAGTATTTTGAGCATTCTTTGGCATTGCCTTTCTTTGGGATTGGAATGAAAACTGACCTTTTCCAGTCCTGTGGCCACTGCTGAGTTTTCCAAATTTGCTGGCATATTGACTGCAGCACTTTCACAGCATCATCTTTCAGGATTTGAAACAGCTCAACTGGAATTCCATCCCCTCCACTAGCTTTGTTCATAGTGATGCTTTCTAAGACCCACTTGCCTTCACATTCCAGGATGTCTGGCTCTAGGTGAGTGATCACACCATCGTGATTATCTGGGTTGTGAAGATCTTTTTTGTACAGTTCTTCCGTGTATTCTTGCCACCTCTTCTTAATATCTTCTGCTTCTGTTAGGTCCAGACCATTTCTGTCCTTTATCGAGCCCATCTTTGCATGAAATATTCCCTTGGTATCTCTAATTTTCTTGAAGAGATCTCTAGTCTTTCCCCTTCTGTTGTTTTCTTTGCATTGATCACTGAGAAAGGCTTTCTTATCTCTTCTTGCTATTCTTTGGAACTCTGCATTCGGATGCTTATATCTTTCCTTTTCTCCTTTGCTTTTCACTTCTCTTCTTTTCACAGCTATTTGTAAGGCCTCCCCAGACAGCCATTTTGCTTTTTTGCATTTCTTTTCCCTGGGGATGGTCTTGATCCCTGTCTCCTGTACAATGTCACGAACCTCATTCCATAGTTCATCAGGCACTCTATCTATCAGATCTAGTCTCTTAAATCTATTTCCCACTTCTACTGTATAATCATAAGGGATTTGATTTAGGTCATATCTGAATGGTCTAGTGGTTTTCCATACTTTCTTCAATTTCAGTCTGAATTTGGCAATAAGGAGTTCATGATCTGAGCCACAGTCAGCTCCTGGTCTTGTTTTTGTTGACTGTATAGAGCTTCTTCATCTTTGGCTGCAAAGAATATAACCAATCTGATTTCGGTGTTGACTATCTGGTGATGTCCATGTGTAGAGTCTTCTCTTGTGTTGTTGGAAGAGGGTGTTTGCTATGACCAGCGCATTTTCTTGGCAAAACTCTATTAGTCTTTGCCCTGCTTCATTCCGTATTCCAAGGCCAAATTTGCCTGTTACTCCAGGTGTTTCTTGACTTCCTTCTTTTGCACTCCAGTCCCCTATAATGAAAAGGACATCTTTTTTGGGTGTTAGTTCTAAAAGGTCTTGTAGGTCTTCACAGAACCATTCCACTTCAGCTTCTTCAGCATTACTAGTTGGGGCATAGACTTGGATTACTGTGATATTGAATGGTTTGCCTTGGAAACGAATAGGATTGCATCCAAGTACTGCATTTCGGACTCTTTTGTTGACCATGATGGCTACTCATTTCTTCTGAAGGATTCCTGCCCACAGTAGTAGATATAATGGTCATCTGAGTTAAATTCATCCATTCCAGTCCATTTTAGTTCGCTGATTCCTAGAATGTCGACGTTCACTCTTGCCATCTCTCGTTTGACCACTTCCAATTTGCCCCACGCCCGAGGCCAGGGGCGGTGGCCGGGAGGAGCTACCCCACGTCCAAGGAGCGGTGGCTGCGCGGGTGCAGGAGGGCTGAGAGGAGCTATTCCATGTTCAAGGTCAGGTGGGGTGGCGGCGAGGAGATACCCCTGTCCAAGGTAAGGAGCAGCGGCTGCGCTTTGCTGGAGCAGCCTTGAAGAGATACCCCATGCCCAAGGTAAGAGAAACCCAAGTAAGACGGTAGGTGTTGCAAGAGGGCATCAGAGGGCAGACACATTGAAACCATACTCACAGAAAACTAGTCAATCTAATCACACTAGGACCACAGCCTTGTCTAACTCAATGAAACTAAGCCATGCCCGTAGGGCCACCCAAGTCGGGAGGGTCATGGTGGAGAGGTCTGACAAAGTGTGGTCCACTGGAGAAGGGACTGGCAAGCCACTTCAGTATTCTTGCCTTGAGAACCCCATGAACAGTATGAAAAGGCAAAATGATAGGATACTGAAAGAGGAACTCCCCAGGTCAGTAGGTGCCCAATATGCTACTGAAGATCAGTGAAGAAATAACTCCAGAAATAATGAAGGGATGGAGACAAAGCAAAAACAATACTTTGATTTAGGAGCCACCTAATAAAGTATTAATAGGGAAACCAGAAGAAGAAATGGAAAAGGTATTTGTGGGACTTCCCTGGTGGTCCACTAGCTAAGACTCTGCAGTCCCGATGCACATGGCCAGGGTTCCATCCCTGGTCAGAGAACTAGATCCCACGTGCTGCTTGCCTCAAATAAAAGATCCCTTCTTCTACAACTGAGACCCGGTGCAGCCAAATAAATAAATCAATATTATATGGAAAGAGGTATTTGCAGTAAGTGTGGCTTTTTATCTTTGCACCCAAGAAGTCTAGGGAGCCTGGAGATGTAGCAGAGTTAGTCCTTGGAGAAGTAGCAGCAGCGATTCGCAGAAGCACTCCTGAGCTCAGAGCTCATGTGGCCTTCACCATGAGCACATCATGCTCTTCTGTGAGTCAGTTCCTTAGCTTCGCCCATCCTTTCTGTCTTCAGTGCTCTTTCCACTCCTCTTTAGCAGATTATCTGCCATTCCTCACTAGCAATCAGCTTTAAACACATTATTTACTTTAACTAATTGTGGGCTCAAATATAGAGGTTTGAGGTTTTACACCTAGAGGAGCTAAATGAAGCTTTGTAGATGAATTTTCTAAGCTAGTGGGTTCTACATTGACTTGCTCACAATTTTTCTGTGAGCCGCATTGCAGTATGCCAACCCAATCTAATCCTTCAGTCTTAGTCGACACATTTTGTAACCACCATTAAAGCTAATGATATTTAGTCTTCATTGTCTTTGCAGACCACAAAGAACTCCGCTGGTATTCATATATATATATATATACATATATATATATATATATATAAATAAAATAATAATTAGGTTTCTATCATATTTTTTTACTAGTACAATTTTTCAAATTCTATTTCATTGTATCTATCTCCTTGAACATAATGCTGAATGCTTTTCCAGGCTTTGCTTCCTTGTATTGATTTGAATCAACATATTTGTCATATAGGGCTTCCCTAGTGGCTTAGATGGTAAAGAATCTGCCTGCAATGCAGGAGGTCCAGGTTCTGATCCCTGGGTTGGGAAGATCCCAATCAGAAAGAAACAGTAACCCAGTCCAGTATCCTTGCCTGGAGAATTTCATGGACAGAGGGGCCTGGTGAGCTACAATCCACAGGGTCGCAAAGAATTGGACATGACTGAGCGACTAACACTTTCACTTTATTTTGTCATATACCCTAGAAATATTTATTAGATACCTGCCACTATTGTACTAGGTACACAGTCTTCAAAGGAGATTTTTATCTTTGAAATAGTGGCTATACAGTTGGGTTTTAGTCATTCTGAATCCTTGGTGGGAGCAAGGAGCAGAGATATTAGAGGCAGGGGAAACTCAGACTCACTTGTTCTTGGAAACAGGCTTGTCCAGTTACGGGGAAATCTCTTCATTAGGAAAAATAAAGGCGGCCCTTGGAGTTGATTTCCCTGCCTTGCTCTCCGTTCGTTGTAAGTAACAGTACTTTCTGAAAAGGATTCAACATGCCAGCATGATTAAACACCCTCCTCCTGACCCCCACGAGGGTACCAGGGCACCTCTGCGGGGAGCCGTGTTCTCCTTCTTGCTCTCGGCCCCCAGACTGTGTTTGAGTCGTGATACCTTCAGCCCATGGGGTGAATGATCATTGGTATGAGCCCAGTGTTTCTTAATAGCACTGCTATTGGTATTTTGAGTAAGACAAATCTTGTTTGATGTGTAGAAGGGGTCTGTGCATTTTAGAACATTTAGCATCCTTAAACTAATCCATGACATGCCAGTAGCACCTCTTTTTTTTACTGTGATGACCAAAAGTGCCCCTTCTATATTTCCAGTACCTCCAGAGGAGCAGGGTGCCCCTGCTAAGAACCCATCAGTTGTGGGCATTGTGGTCTTCATAACACAGTGACACCCGCTTTCTTGCAGGCAACGTGGCCAGTTGACCAGTTCTGGCCAAGACCAGAGGATGTCTTCTGGGGCTTCTGAGAAAGACTTTGCCCTCTGACAAGAGAGACGAGTCTGAGGAGAAAAAGTGTCCGTTCCCCCTCTCCACCCCCGCCCCTTCTCACGACAGGCTGGGAGGGGCCGCGATGCCCGCCTCTGTAGAAACCGTCTTATGACCCTGAGCCTGAGGGCCAAGTGGGAAAACAGGGTGGAAAGTCCCTGGATCCTGGATGACGTTGGTAAGCTTCCAAACTAAAGCAGGGACTGCCAGCCGACGGGCTTTCCATGAAGTAAAATGAAAATCTCCTGAATGCTTTAAACCACTGTCCGTCAGGATTCCTGTTACCCATTGCAAAACACATGCTGGCTTACACAGAGAAAAAGGGCATTTGCATGATAAACAAGTTAAAGAAAATGGAAAGTTACCAACAAAGTAGGTTTTTCTCAGGATAAAAATATGTATGTGTGTATATGTATATACATACGTATATGTATATAATAATTCCTTTATATATATAATATATATAAGGTGATACAGGAATTCACCTGTAGAGAGCTGACTATTCAAAGTCTTAAGATATGAACTGTGTTTCCTTTACCCACACATCAAAATAATTGACCTTCCAGTGGCATTTTGCTTTATTATTATTGTTTTGACAGCATGACTACAAGTCCTCATTGTTCAGCAGTGTGGTAAAGCAGACGTTTAAATCCCATTATTCACTTTCAAAAAATCAAACTCATACAGACCTCAGTACATTAAAAATATAAGAGGCTTGGAGAACCTTATTTCCAGAACTTTTCAAAATAGTATTCTGTTTAGTCTCACCAACTGGGTTTAACCCATGGGAGCAATAGATAAATTCTGTTGGGTCAAACACTCAGTGAAACCTCTTCGAAGATTCTTTGCCAACTGAGCTACCACAGAACCCCAGTTTTTTAAAAGGAAAGATTTATTTCCTTTTTAGATTAAAGACCTACCAGCTCAGGAGACAGTCCACGTGGAAACCATATGCCTGATTCCCCAGGACAAACCGCCAGTCTGTTCTTCTGTCAAGACAATCGTGCTGGACTCTGGGCAGTTGTTCTAATACTGACCGTGCTGACCACCTGCTACAGAGGTCTGTTAGGACCAATATCAGATTTATTTTCATTGCTCTTTCCTGCCTTTATTAACCTCCGAACTATTCTCCTGCATCCCACTCATCTGTGTCTGCCAGTCAAGTCCAGACCTTCACATTTTCTCCTAGTTGGTTCCCGGACACCCATCAAAACCATCTTGCTCTTCTAATATAATTGAGCAAGGGTTCATGTGGCCACAGTGCAGAAAGCCAAACTCTAGCAGAGGGTGTTTGCAGCAATGTAAGGGTTAATTTGCAGGGAATCATGGGAGACAAGTCTCAGATCCACTCCACCTTGGTCTGTGAGTTAGGGGTGTTTTAAAGAAACCCGGGTTAATCGTCCTCTTGCGACATTTCTCTCTCTCTCTCTCTTTTTTTTTTTTGGTCACATTTGATGAATTCCTGTATCACCTTATATATATTATATATACAAAGGAATTATATACATATATGTATGTATATACATATACACACATACATATTTTTATCCTGAGAAAAACCTACTTTGTTGGTAACTTTCCATTTTCTCTAACTTGTTTATCATGCAAATGCCCTTTTTCTCTGCCCTTTTTTTTGTGAGGCATTTGGGATCTTAGCCCCCCTGACCTGGGATGGACCCTGCACCCCTTGTGCTGCACGGAATCTTAACCATTGGACCACCAGGGACGTCCCTCTTGTGACATTTCTAAATCGTGGTTTTGGAGATCAGAATGTCTCCAGTTTACCATTCTCTGACTAGGTGGTCCATGGCTCCAGGGTCTGTGAACTCACCTTGCCCCAGAGAGACAACCCGAGTGTGTCCATCAGTGACAAGATCTACAACAGCAGACACGCTACCATTTTAGTGATGTCATCGACACAACCAACTCAGCCATCTGACTCTGGTTGGTTAGCATTCAGTCAGCACAGGATTGAAATTAGAGGAGACAAGCAAGGCAATCAAGGTTTGGATAGAGGTTAATCATGAACTCAGCAAGAGAAGTCAGTTTTCGGGAGATTTGGTCTACAATTCCAGGAGAGTTCCATCCCTGGGGAAATAGAGTAGACACACATTTCCATGTTACTCTCAGTAAGCACAACTAAAAATCCCAGATGTTGCATGTGAATCAACCACAGTCAGACACATTGGTTGGGGATCTCAGGACCCTTGGCTTTGCTCTGACTTCATAAACCCCAGGGGCTTCCCAGGTGGCGCTAGTGGTAAAGAATCCACCTGCCAATGCAGGAGATGCAAGAGATGGGGGTTTGATCCCTGGGTCAGGAAGATTCCCCTGGAGAGGGAAATGGCAACCCACACCAATATTCTTGCCTGGAGAATCCCCTTGGGCAGAGGATCCTGGTGGGCTACAGTCCATGGGGTTGCAAAGAATCGGACTTGACTGAGTACACAGAAATACACATAAACCCCAGAAGCAGGCACTCTGGAAAGTATAGACAAAACATGCCCCCCTCAACCCCCAACAAAAGCCTGTTCCCTGTAACCAGGACCTGGGAAGGGGCAGCCCAGCAAGACAGAGACCCTGTGGACAGCAACCACTCTCTCTTCCATTCACTCCTGCACAGGCTTCTGATCTGAACCCCAACAAGCCTGGACGTGGTTAACTGGAGTCGCACCAGGGCTGGCTTACCCCACCACCTGGGCACTGGAATCAGTCATCTGATACAATTTTTCAACAGACTGCAGAACAGGAAATGCTTCAGAGTTTTCTGGGAAAGAACACCACCTAGTGAGGAACCAAAAGCAAGAATGGAAATACTGTGCCTCCAAGCCCTCTGGTCAAAGTCAAGTCAAGGCCAAATCACTACCCAGGCCCAGCCAGGGCAGGCGCAGTTGAGTGTGTGCAGTCAGGAGAAGGGACTGGTGAAGCCCAGATGGAATGTGCTAGAATGTTCCAGTTCAAAGCCAGGCTCATCCTTCTTAGGATGGGGAAAGTCTGAATGGGACTCGTCACCCGGTGGGGGACTCAGGGAAGCTCAAGGTCTGGCTGGGTTTCTGGAGAGAAAAAGAATACGGGGGTGGGGGGAGGGTATAGGTAGAAAGAGAGCTGGGAAACTTCCTAATGCTCTGCTGGATGTTTCCACATGGCGTTTCTCTATTCCTCACAGCCAGACATCTAGTGAGGTAAGGGCCTGTGCTTGTCCCATTTCACAGGTGGGACAGCTAAGGCACAGAGAGTCAATAATTAACACCGATATCGAGGGGTGACCAGCTTGGATGAATTTAAGTTGATTTCAGAGTCCACCCAAACCTACGCAACAGGCTTCCCTTTAGGGACATATGCAAAAATAGAAACCATTAGCAAAGTAATAGCCCAGCTACTGCAAAGCATGTAACTCAGTTCAGTTCAGTTTCTCAGTCGTGTCCAACTCTTTGCGATCCCATGGACTGCAGCACACCAGGCCTCCCAGAGTTTACTCAAACTCATGTCCATTGAGTTGGTGATACCATCCAACCATCTCATCCTCTGTCGTCCCCTTCTCTTCTCGGCCTCAATCTTTCCCAGCATCAGGGTCTTTTTTAAGTAGTCAGCTCTTCGCATTAGGCAGCCAAAGTATTGGAGTTTCAGCTTCAGCATCAGTCCTTTCAATGAACATTCAGGACTGATTTCCTTTAGGATGGACTGCTTGGATCTCCTTGCAGTCCGAAGGACTCTCAAGAGTCTTCTCCAACACCACAGTTCAAAAGCATCAGTTCTTCTGTGCTCAGCTTTCTTTATAGTCCAACTCTCACATCCATACATGACTACTGGAAAACCATAGCCTTCACTAGACAGACCTGTGTTGGATGTTTAACTTCATCTGGTGGATATTATGATGAAGGGCCCCAAACTTGGAAATTCCTTATGTTCTGCCTGTAAACCCTTGAGCCGAATAATAAGCCTCCCTCTCAGTAGGAGAAACCTTAGATACAGAGGAAGGTTTTCTTTTTGCTCCCTAGGAAATAAACGCTGAATATAGCCAAACAATCCAGTAAGTTTGAGTCGTGCTTCTGTCCCACTGGAGGAATAGCCGCGTGGTAGTGAGAGCAGGTTTGGGTATGAGGCAAGGTAAGAGGGGTTGCAGTGGCCCCAGTCTTTTTTTTTCTTTAAGTATTTACTTATTTATTTAATTTTCGGCTACACTGGGTCTTGGTTGCTGCACGCAGGCTTTCTCTAGTTGTGGTGCGTGGGCTTTGCATTGCGGTGGCTTCCCTTGTTGTGGAGGACAGAGTGCAGCCTCAGTGGTTGTGGGGCACAGGCTCAGTTGCTCCGCGGCATGTGGGATCTTCCCAGACCAGGGATCGAACCCATGTCCGCTGCATCAGCAGCCAGATTCTTAACCACTGGACCACCAGGAGAGTCCCCCAGAGTCTTTATTAATGAGGAACACTAGGCTGTCCAAGGTCATGTCCAGAAAGCATGGGAAACGGAGATGTGTTTAGATGAACAAGTGTTGTCAGAGGCCCAGAGCTGAGGGGGAGACAAGTGGTGGTACCCGCTAGTTACATCCAAGTAGGGCCCAGGCAGAAGTGCCGATGCTGAGAAGAGGACCGAGCCTCTAGATGAAGGGGACGGGTGAGGGTAAGAAGCGTTTACAGGCCTCTGACACTGGAAACAGCGAATGAACAATACGTACATGATCAAAGCCTGCAGATCCATGTGCTTGCTCCGAATAGGAATCTTACTAGAAGGCATTAGAGAGAGGCAAGAATTTAATAAGTTTTTAAGGGATAAACCATGGTATGACTTTGACCTAGGTATTTATCTACACTCCACTATGTACTTGGCTTCATCCTTGGCCTTTGGAAAACTGGAGTCAAGAGCTGTCTACAGGGTCATTTGGGCCATCCCTGACCTCATGCTGGAGGAGTGATTGTGTAAGAGCTTAGATTACCGCCATATTCAACTGCAGTAATGACGTCGGTCATATTACCAAGGCGTGTTTTTCAGATTAATTTCAAACTCTAGCGAGTGCCTAGATGTGGCGTGGGCTGACAATCATCCTAGGTTCTGTGTTCACTGAAATTTTATCAGTCAGTTGTATAAACGTATATTCATTATATAAAAATGTTACAGGAGCTAAATACAACTCCCTTATTTACTATCATTACTTAAATTCTAATAAACATTTAGTGACTCAAGAGAATATAATTGTCTTCCTAAAGTTACCTACTTCATACTCAATATTCTTTTTTTTTTTTTAAAGATTTATTTATTTATTTTTGGCTGCACTGGGTCTTCGTTGCCGTGTAGGCTTTCCTCTAGTTTTGGTGAGCGGGGCTACTCTTCCTTGTGATGTCTTCTCTTGTTTCGGAGCACCAGCTCTAGAGCAGAGGCTCAGTAACTGTGGTTCAGAGGCTTAGTTGCTCTGAGGCATGTGGAATCTTCCCCGAGCCAGGGATCGAACTGTGTTGTCCCCTGTGTTGGCGGGCAGATTCTTATCCACTGTACCACCAGGGAAATCCATCCACTGTACCACCAGGGAAATCCTGCTTGTCTTAATAAGAGGATAATTTTATTTACTTTTAATGAAACTTCGGATTTATTCTTGAATTTCAAAGGTTCATTCTGTGAGGGTGCTGTTTGTCTTCGATCAAACTTTGACAATAACAATTGGCTAATTTAGGCATTCAACTGAAGTGTGTGCTGGTTGCAGTACTCAGATCTTTAGAATGTGACTAGTAGAATTATCATCATATTTCTTGGTATCCTGTGAATATTAACTGCATCCTTTTTATTTATCAAATATATGTTTTTAAAGTCTTTATTGAATTTGTTACATTATCGCTTCTGCTTGATGTTTTGGTTTTTTAGCTGCGAGGCATGTGGGATCTTCGGTCCTCGACCAGGGATCGAAACTGTGTCCCCTACGTGGGAAGTCTTACCCATGGGACCACCAGAGAAGTTCCTTAACTGACATCTTCACATTTATTACACCTTAATATGTATATTTGTGTGTGTGACAGTCACCTGTTAGACACTCATCAAGCCCATTTCCTCCTCTTCCTCATCACGGAAGTCAGCTACTTGGTTCTGCTTCTCTTACAGTCAGACGCAGCTGCAAGACTGAATTCCAGAAAATGGTTTGTGGGCAGGGGGTGTATGGCATTTCCAGGCTGGGCCGGTTAACACCTTTGTCATTCTCTTTCTCACCTGCCCACCAATGGAGAGGAGGCTGGGGACACGAACCCTGGAATATATACACCAATGCTGCAATATATAACGTCAGCCCTGGGGAAGTGGGAGCTTATCTGTCAGAGCAGCTACTCTTACTAATACTTTTCTAAAGGAATTGGTGAAAAGTTTGAAAACAACTCGGGAAGTCATTAAATGTCTAGAAGAATCTAAGTTGTAATTTTGCACAAAGTGAAAGTTGCTCAGTTGTGTCCGACTCTTTGCAATCCCATGGGCTGTAGCCTGCCTGGCTCTTCTGTCCATGGAATAATTCAGGCAAGGATACTGGAGTGGTTTGTCATTCCCTTCTCCAGAGGATCTTCCAGACCTAGTGATCAGAATGCAGATCTCCTGCATTGCAGGCAGATTCTTTACCATCCGAGCCACCATTCTCCTTTCTAAATTCTAAGGTCACATTTGGACTGATTGGATATGGATAGTCTTTTTTTTTTTTTCCTTTTTTATTGTGCACCATGTTGAATCTTATTTCCCTAACCAGGGAATCAAACCCATGCTTTCTGCATTGCAAGGTGGAGTCTTAACCACTAGACTGCTGGGGAAATCCCTGGGATGGATACTCTTAGGCAAAATGCTGGCATGAGCAAAGTTTCTTCTCTAAAATCCCCACCAAAATGATTCATGGGAAAAATATCCAAATTAGAGCTGGAAATCACTCGAAGATCCTCTAGAAACATGGGAGGATTTCTGGTCAATGTAGCAGTACATTGAGTGCTGCTCACTGTTTGACTACTCAAAACATTGAGTAACAATGACTCATGGGATGTGACAATAAAGTGACTTTCTTTTTGTCCCCAGCTGTGTCATTACATCGGCCTGGGGGCTTGATCTTTTCTCTGCCCCTGGACCAAAATGCCGGCCCCATTGCCATTTTTTTTTTAAACTTCTTAGATAATAAAAAGTCATATAATCATTTTAAGTCAGAACACAGGCACAATCTTTCTCTCCCTTCTTTATTGGAGTATAATTGCTTTATAATGTTGTGTTAGTTTCTGCTCTACAATGAAGTGGATCATTGTATGTATACATACGTCTCCTCCCTCATGAACCTCCCTTCCACCCGCTCCATCCACCCCTACGTCATCACAGAGCACGAGCTAAGCTCCCTATGGTATACAGCAGCTTCCCATCAGCTATCTATTTTACACACAGTAGTATATATATTCGGAGAAGGCAATGGCACCCCACTCCAGTACTCTTGCCTGGGAAATCCCATGGACGGAGGAGCCTGGTGGGCTACAGTCCATGGGGTCGCTAAGAGTCAGACACGACTGAGCGACTTCACTTTTAATTTTCACTTTCATGCATTGGAGAAGGAAATGGCAACCCACTCCAGTGTTCTTGCCTGGAGAATCTCAGGGACAGAGGAGCCTGGTGGGCTTCCATCTATGGGATCGCACAGAGTCGGACACGACTGACGCGACTCAGCAGCAGCAGCAGCAGCAGTGTATATATTGTCAGTCTTACTCTCCCAATCTCTCTCACCCTCCTCTTCCCCCTCTGTGTCCACATATCCATTCTGTACGTCTGTGTCTCTTTTCCTGATCTGCAAATAAGCTTATCCATACCATCTTTCTAGATTCCTTATACGTTACCGTACGATATTTTGTGTTTCTCTTTCTGACTTACTTTCCTCTGTATGACAGACTCTAGGTACATCCACATCACTACAAGTGATCCAATTTCATTCCTCTTTCTAGCTGAGTAAAATTCCATTGTATATATTTGGACCACATCTTCTTTATCCATGCTTCTGTTGATAGACATCTAGGTTGCTTCCGTGTCCTGGCTATTGCAAACAGTGCTGCAGTGAACACGGGGGTATACGTGTCTTTTTGAATTACAGCTTTCTCGGTGTATATGCCCAGTAGTGGGATTGCTGGGTCATATGGCAGTTCTATTTTTAGTTTTTTAAGGACCCTCCATATTGTACTCCATAGAGGTCGTGTCAATCTATATTCCCACCAACAGTGCAGGAGGGTTCTCTTACACAGGCACAACCTTTAAGTGTCCAGGCCTATGTTACAAAACTCTGGTTTAAGGTTGGAACTCTATTCTTTCAGCACAAACCTGTAGGAAGCTAGCAAGCCTGCAGTGGGAGAAAGAGGTGGGAAGTTGCTGGAGGTTAAGTTTCCAGCCTTGTTCTTGTGTTCCTCCTCTTCCAGTAAGCTCTTTGCGGCTTCTGACTTCTCCAGGGACTGAGCTGCAGGAGTGTGGAGGTTCTGGTACTGTTCGTGGTGGTGGTGTGGGAGATTCGTGCTGGTGGGGGTGAGGCTGCTACCTGACCACCACTGTCTTGCCTGGCAGTTGTTTAAAGCAGACTCTTTTCTCTCCTGGTTTTGGAGACCATCCTGTTGCTGAGGATTTCTCCCCTGGAATTCGGTCTGAAACCTGAGGGATGGCATCCTGTTCCAGGGAAATGAGAAAAGAAACACAAATCTCTGTCTTGAACTTGAAAAGTTTAGGCTTGAACCTGCGAGGAAACCAGGCCAATGGAAAGTCCAATTTCAACAGCATGGATATTATGTTCCAAAGACCGGAATCTTTAAAAACAACTTCCAAAGTGTGATCACAGAGATAATGTGTTCTTCGTTTAGCACTAAGAGGTAAATGTCTTCTTACTCCATGAGACCTAAAAAGCTAGAGTCATGGGACTTCCCTGGTGATCCAGTGATTAAGAATGTGCCTTACAATGCATGGGGACCCGGGTTCTGTCTCTGGTTGGGGAACCAAGATCCCACATGCCTTGGAGCAACTAAACCCACCTGCTGCAATTAGAGAGTCCATGCATTCAATCTAAGGATCCTGCATGATACAGCAAAGATTCCCTTTGCTACAGCTAAAACCTGATGCAGCCAAGTAAATACATATGTAAAAAAAATGAAGCTGAAACTCCAGTACTTTGGCCACCTGATGCGAAGAACTGACTCACCAGAAAAGACCCTGATGCTGGGAAAGATTGAAGGCAGGAGAAGGGGACGACAAATGAGACGGTTGGATGGCATCACCAGCTCAATGGACATGAGTTTGAGCAAGCTCCAGGAGTTGGTGATGGACAGGGAGGCCTGGCGTGCTGCACTCCATGGGGTCTCAAAGAGTTGGACACGACTGAGCGACTAAACTGAACTGAACTGAAAAAAATGAAAAGTTGGAGACGAACTGAAAAAAATGAAAAGTTGGAGACACACAGACATAGAAGAAAACTTATGGTTACTAAAGGACAAAGTTGGGAGGGGGGATGAATTAGGAGTTTGGGATTAACAGATATACATTACTATAAATGAAATAGATAAACAACAAGGACCTACTGTATGGCACAAGGAACTATATTCAATATCTTGGGCCCACCTATAATAGGAAAGAATTATATATATATAACAAATATATTATACATATTTTATATAATATATAATAATATATACTGTATATTGTACAGTATAATTATATAATAATAACATATAATATATTATATATTAATAACATACAATATATAATAATATTAATATATTACCGAAATATATCTATTATATAATTTATAATAATATATTATATTATATAATATTTTATAATATATATTATTTTATATAATATATAAAATATAAATATAATATATATACATTTTCCCTATGGAGGGGAAAGACTCTCCCCATCTTCCTGTCCTTCACGCCAATACATCGGAAGGAATCCCGTGGGTAAGGCTTACTGTATAACTGATGCCCATGAGCCCCCAGGCTGTGCTATGTGGAGTGCAGCAGGCTGGCTTCTGGACACATGTGTCCAACTGGTGGGATTCACTGCTTCTCGTTTGGAAAGACCTGCTGGGGGGTCCACCTCTAGCGGCACACAACACAGCTAGGGTGGTAGAACGGTACTGTGCTGACTCCTGCTGGACCACCAGAGGTTTCTTTATCGATTTATTTTGGCTGTGCCTCACAGCAGAAGGTTTCTTTTTTTTTTATTTGTCCTTTAAAAAATATTTACTTGGCTGTACCAGGTCTTAGTAGCATCATGCAGGACCTTCACTGTGGCATGTGGAATCTTTAGCATGGCATGTGGGAACTAGTTCCCTGATCAGGGATTGAACCCGGGCCCCCTGTCTTTGGGAGTGAAGGGTCTTAGCCACTGTACCACCAGGGCAGTCCCAGAATGTTTCTTTTCAAGCCGGCCTGCCCCTCTACATGGGGGTTGGTGAAAACCACAGGTGGCCCTTACCTTCCTTATAACTGGACAGGATATTGCTGCTATTGACTCCCTTTCCATTGACCCAGTAAGCGCTTGGCTCCAAAATCTGCGCACATCCTGGCACGTGAGTTCTGAGCACGCTTGGTCTCTTACTCCTTAGTTCTCTTTGGTTGCGTCTGTCTGTGCTGTATTTGTTGTATGTGGTTGCAGTGCCCCCTACATACCTGACCCCAGGAAGGTTCCGGAAGAGGGGTGGATCAAGAGTGTAGGGTCATGCAGGGTATGTCAGGGTGGCATGTATGACCAGGCCACTCAAGATGGCTGTTCTCTGGCTCTCTGTCTGTCCCCTGTGGGACCAGGGCCTGCTTCACATACACCAACTCACATGACTGACTGTCCTCTGTAGCTGCCCCAGGCCCCAGCTAGTGATTGTTCTTATTGAAGGGGTGGTGGGGGTGTGTGCAAGCTCCCTCTTTCATCAAACCACTGATGTCTCAAAAAAGGAAAAGAAACTCTGATTCACTGTCCTGTTTACCAGTTTGCCCAATGCCTCAGTGTTTTGCTCACAGCTGCTCAAATCATACCTCCCAAAGGACATTAGTAATCTTCCACAACTGTGTTTACCCTTTAAATGGAGAAACTTGTGGATGATGATGTTAGCATCTTTTTCTTTTTTTGCAGGTACTGATTTTTCCAGATAGTTGTCATCATTCAGCATAACTTTGTTCCAATGTATAGGTTTTCTCCAGTTGTTTTTTTGTTTGTTTCTTCATAACAGTTACCAAGAACTTTCATCTCTCTTAGAGGTTATTTGTCTTGCTACTAATTGTAAGCTCATGCAACCAAGCTTCAGGCCAGGACGGTATGGAGGCTGAGAAGACTTGAACATGGGCAATGAGCAGACTGAGGCATCTTTGGTTGTCACGGCTGTAGGTGGGTGAGGACCACCAGCATCAAGTGGGTAGTGGCCAGGGAGGCAGCTGAACATCCTGCATACACAGGACAGCCCCCTAGCGGGAGAGTTGCCTGGTCTGAATTGTCAGCAGTGTGGAGGTTGAGATTGAAGCCCCAGCTCTCTGGGTTCCGGCCTTTGACCCCAGACTCCAGTCTCTGGGTAGCCTCAGGCCTTTGCTGCCGCACCCCCAGAGCCGCGGATCTTCCAGGGTAACAGGCTCTGCAGGACTATGACAAGGCACCTGAGGGTGGGGACATGGCTGGTTCCATCCCAGCTCGTAGCGGGCTTAGCACCAGAGGGCGGTCCATGCAGGGAGTAGAACCTGAAGCTTCAAGCACCCACGGAAATGCTTTCTCATCCACCCTCCAACCCCAGCTAATGGAGTCAGCTGTTACTCAAAGCAAGGTTATGAGATCTCCGAGCCTGGACCAGAGGTGGGGATGCTACTGTTCTGGGCAGGCTGCACAGATTTGGCAGCTTTTCCCATCAGGAAATGGTGGTGGTGGGGGGAGGGCGCAGTGGGGTGGCACTGGAGAGATATAAAAGAGCTGTCTCGGGCTTTAACAGAGTGTTGGGGTTGACTCTTCTCCATTCTGCTTGCCCCTCACCCCTAGGAGTCTGAGAGCAAGCTGTGGGTGAGGCTGGCCTCTTCTTAGGTCTGTCTCCCGGGCTCTTCGATGCCCCATGTCCTCACATGGTCACCCCTTGGCCTGTGTGTCCCTGGCCTTGCCCCCTTTTTATAAGGGGGGGTTAGTGCTCTCATTGTACCTTCAGTTCAGTTCAGTAGCTCAGTCATGTCTGACTCTTTGCGAGCCCATGAATCGCAGCACGCCAGGCCTCCCTGTCCATCACCAACTCCCGGAGTTCACTCAGACCCACGTCCATCGAGTCAGTGATGCCATCCAGCCATTTCATCCTCTGTCGTCCCCTTCTCCTCCTGCCCCCAATCCCTCCCAGCATCAGAGTCTTTTCCAATGAGTCAATTCTTCGCATGAGGTGGCCAAAGTACTGGAGTTTCACCTTCAGCATCACTCCTTCCAAAGAAATCCCAGGGCTGATCTCCTTCAGAATGGACTGGTTGGATCTCCTTGCAGTCCAGGGGACTCTCAAGGGTCTTCTCCAACACCACAGTTCAAAAGCATCAATTCTTCGGTGCTCAGCCTTCTTCACAGTCCAACTCTCACATCCATACATGACCACAGGAAAAACCGTAGCTTTGACTAGACGGACCTTAGTCGGCAAAGTAATGTCTCTGCTTTTGAATATACTATCTAGGTTGGTCATAACTTTTCTTCCAAGGAGTAAGTGTCTTTTAATTTCATGGCTGCAGTCACCATCTGCAGTGATTTTGGAGCCCCAAAATAAAGTCTGACACTGTTTCCACTGTTTCCCCATCTATTTCCCATGAAGTGATGGGACCAGATGCCATGATCTTCGTTTTCTGAATGTTGATCTTTAAGCCAACTTTTTCACTTAATTACCTTTTAAAAGGCTCTGTCTCCATAAGTTTGTTTTCTTAGATTCTGTGAGTCTGCTTCTAATTTTTGTCAATAAGTTCATTTTTCTCATTTTTAAAAATTCCACATATAAGCGGAATCATATGATATTTGTCTTTGCTCGTCTGACGTACTATGGTGCGGGGAGGGATAAATTAGGAGTTTGGGGTTAATATATACACACTACTGTATGTAAACTAAACAACAAGGGTGTACTGGATAGCACAGGGAACTCTACTCAATTTTCAGCAATAAGCCATATGGAAAAAGAATCTGAAAAAGAATGGATAAACATATATGTATAACTGAATCACTTTACTGTACCCCTGAAACTAATCCAATACTGTAAAGCGACCATCGTTGCTGTTGTTTAGTTGCCAAGTCGCGTCCGACTCTTTGTGACCCCATGGACTGCAGCACGCCAGGCTTCCCTGTCCTTCACTCGCTCCTGGAGTTTGCTCAAACTCATGTCCATTGAGTCGGTGATGCCATCTCAATCAACCATACTCCAAAAGAAAATAAAAAGGGAAATAAGTTAATTAAAAAAAAAAGTAAAAGTGTCTGATACTAAAAAAAAAAAAAGCTCTGTCTCTGGATACAGTCACATTCTAAGGTACTGGGGGTCAGGATTTCATCGTATGAATCTGGGGGACAAACACAGTCCTCGACAACTGGATTAAGTGTTAAACTCGTCTGGAACAGGACTAAGATGTCTGCTCGGGGGGACTGGAATGTTTAGGCTGAATGTGGAGCATAAGGGAGCTGCTGGTTTGTCCATCACTGAGAGGCTATTCTTCAAACTCCTTACAAGAGGAACTGATCAGCCGTCTTTCATAAACAGAGCATCTTATCCCAACACATAGCTGACTAGTTCCTGACACTAAATCAAAGGTTAAAGATTCCTCTAGGCTTATTTGACAGGATTTTATCCAGTTTCCCACCAAAGGGCCAGTGCAGATGTAAGCGGGCCCTAGGATAGGGTGATGCAGACCAGGATGGAGAATATTCTGGGACACGCCTGAGATGGGACCCAGGGTCCATCCTCTTCTCATGGACCAAGTTCTGGAATGAACCTCCCTGGTATAAGAGGCCACGCCTCCTGTGTATCCACTCTGGTTCTCTAGAGTGGACCTCTGGTGGGAGGGCTGCTGCTGCTGCTGCTAAGTTGCTTCAGTCATGTCCAACTCTGTGTGACCCCATAGACAGCAGCCCACCAGCCTCTGCTGTCCCTGGGATTCTCCAGGCAAGAATACTGGAGTGGGTTGCCATTTCCTTTTCCAATGCATGAAAGTGAAAAGTGAAAGTGGAGTCGCTCAGTCATGTCTGACTCTTAGCGACCCTGTGGACTGCAGCCCACCAGGCTCCTCCATCCATGGATTTTCCAGGCAAGAGTACTGGAGTGGGGTGCCATTGCCTTCTCTGGTGGGAGGGCAGCTCCTAACAAATGCTGACCAGGAGACATAGCCAGCCTGAGCTCCTTCTGCGTGGTCATTGCCCTCTGTGGTCAGGGTCAATTCATTGTGAGCAGCTCTTGAGAGTTATTCTTAGAACAATGCCATGAACTCAGCCTCACTCCATGATAAATCCTGGGCTGTTAAATGGAATTCTGCGGTGTAATGACTAACAAATCTCCCCACCGCTCACATCGAATGCGTTGCCCTCCCTGTGTTTTACCTGTGTGGTGGTTAGTTTTAGGTGTTAACCTGGAAGATGTTTTGGATGAGATTAACATTTAAGTTGGTGAATTTCTGGGTAAAGCAGATTTTCCTCTATAATGTTTGTGGGCTTCATCCAATCAGTTGAAGTTCTAAGTAAAACAGAAACTGCCTTCCGTTAAGTGAGAGAGAATCCTCTATCAGATTGCCTTCACACTGGAACTGCACCACTGGCTTGCCTGGGTCTCAAGCCTGCCAGTTCACACTATAGATTTTGGATATCCAGCCTCCGTAATCGCATGAGCCACTTCCTTATAATACATCTCTTTCTCTGCATGTACACATCTTAGTAGCCTTGTTTCTCTGGCGTACACACCAGGAGTGGTGATGATGGTGGACTGTTGATTCCCCTAAAGGGGCAGATGTTGCCTAGTTTTTACAGAGGGATCTTACGGAGGCATCACCTGGATTCTAAATATGGGACCACTTTTCTCTTCACCCTTCCCCCATTCTGTTCTGGTTTCCCAGGTTCATGGCTAGTGAGTCTAATTCCATAGACAAGGGTAGGAAAGTCAGCCAGGTGGGTCAGGGTCAAGGGAAGCTCCAGGAAGCTGGGTCTTCACTGAGACTAAGGGGCAAATGTGGTCGAAGGGGCAAATGAGAGGGGGCAAGGGAGAAGAGAGGACCAGTTCAAGCTTCAGGTTCAAGAGCTAGGACCTGAATCATATGCAAGAGAAGAGGCTGGAGATCAATCAGGAGTTGAGAAGACAGGAATAAGCTGGGACACAGCATAGGAGGGGCAAGTTTCAAACAGTGAACTACAAACAAAATAGGGTTGAGCTGTTTTACTGGGTGCAAGGAATGTGGTGGGCAGGGGGTGTGGCGGCTGTTTAAAGGCACAGTGATGTTAGGGTTAACAGGGAGAGTGGTACACTCAAAGCTGAGCTCTACTATTGACTGGCTCTGTGTGACCTTGGTCAAGTCACTTACTGTGTGTGTGCTAAGTGGCTTCAGTCGTATCCGACTCTGTGCGACCCTATGGACTGTAGCCCGCCAGGCTCCTCTGTCCGTGGGGATTCTCCAGACACGATTACTGAAGTGGGTTGCATGCCCTCCTCCAAGGGATCTTCCCAACCCAGGGATCGAACCTGGGTCTCCTGTATTGCAGGCAGAGTCTTTACCGCTGAGCCACCAGGGAAGCCGAAGTCACTTACTACCTTTGTGCAAAAGAGAAATACTAAGCCACTTTACAGAGATGCTGTGAATTAAGACATGATGTGGAGCATCAGACCCAGCACCAGAACAGGGTCTGACAGTACCAGAACCGAGGATCTGCTCAATTACGTCAGTTCCTTTCTTCCTTTATGTTGGTTGCGCAGTCGTGTCCAACTCTTTGAGACCCCCTGGACTGTAGCCCACCAGGCTCCTCTGTCTATGGGATTTCCCAGGCAAGAATACTGGAGTGGGTTGCCCTTCCCTTCTCCAGGGGATCTTCCTGACCCAGGGATCGAACCCAGGTCTCCTGCATTGCAGGTGGATTCTTTACCAGCTGAGCTACAAGAGAAGCCCAAGAATACTGAGTGGGTAGCCTATCCCTTCTCCAGGGGAGCCTCCCGACCCAGGAATTGAACTGGGGTCTCTGGCTACCTGTCTTGTTCAATAAAACACTTCTGTTCTGAGCCAACCTTCCCCTTTCCTTTCCAGGAGATAATGCATTCATGGAGGATCCAATTTAATTATAATCAGCCTGATGTTGTGGGGTGGGGAGCTCACTTTGAAACTTTTGTTAATGATATTCTATCTTTCCCATCATTTTCTCTCTTTGCCTAGATCACTGGTTTCATTTTAACAGTTTAAGTACTACTCTTGGTCCTATTCCTGGAGAAGGAAATGGCAACCCACTCCCAGTATTCTTGCCTGGAGAATCCCAGGGACAGAGGAGCCTGGTGGGCTACAGTCCATGGCGTCGCAAAGAGTCGGACACGACCGAGCGACTAAACAACAATAAAACAGCAACAACTTGATCCTGTTAGCAATCTCATTTATGCAAAAGGAAAGCTGGTGGAGCAGTTCTCACTGAGATTCCTGTCTGGGTAACGTTTGTGGTACAAGGGGTGAAAAGGAAGAGTGAGAGAGACAAAGGAGAGAATGTAGCTAAAGACATTCCATAAATAGTCCGAGTTCATTACTCAGCATGTGAAAATATGTCTTGTAGTTGGAGAAGGAAATGGCGACCCACTCCAGTGTTCTTGCCTGGAGAATCCCAGGGACGGGGAAGCCTGGTGGGCTGCCGTCTATGGGGTCGCACAGAGCTGGACACGACTGAAGCGACTTAGGAGCAGCAGCAGAAGGATTGTAGCATTTTCTCTGTTGTTAAGGAATTCCACATTTTTTAACACTGGGAATGGCCATAGCTAAATGAATGTTTCCCAGACTCCTCTATAGTTAGGTGCAGGCTTCTACTGAAATTCAGATTGGAATTTGTTGGGTGAACCTACCATGGAGAATCCTTGAAAGGAGACAGCTGGGGCCAAACTTTTGTCCCTCCCTCTTCATGGAGAGGGGGTGAGATGGCTGGTGTTCTAGAAGCTATCATGGATCATGAGGCAACTCTGAGGACAGAGGAACCTGGTTCCTTGAGGACTTCATGCCACTGTCATCCCAGCCCTGGACTACCCACTCCAGATCTCTTTTACAGGAGGGAATACACACTTCTGGGTTTGAGACACTGTGGCTGGATCTGTTTAATAACTGACTCCAAAGGATTTCATCTCAACCTACATTTTTCCTTCTTCAGCCAATATGTTGATCTAGACTCTGGTGGGTCTGAGATGTCTGTGAAGTAGCCTCGCGAAGTTTGTTGATGGGAAATCCACAATTATGGTGCCCTGATGTGGCAGATGACATCCTGAGCTGGCTGGAGGAATTTGGGACAGACTCCAGTCAACTGTAATCTAACTCCCTGGGACAGTTGAATGAGTACGTCTTATAGTGGTGATTGCTGCTGTGAAATTAAAGACACTTGCTCCTTGGAAGAAAAGCTGTGACCCACCTAGATGGCATATTAAAAAGCAGAGACATTACTTTGCTGACAAAGGCCCATCTAGTCAAAGCTATGTTTTTTCCAGTAGTCATGTGTGGATGTGAGAGTTGGACTATAAAGAAAACTGAGCACTGAAGAATCGATGCTTTTGAACTGTGGTGTTGGAGAAGACTCTTGAGAGTCCCTTGGACAGCAAGGAGATCCAACCAGGCCATCCTAAAGGAAACCAGTCCTGAAGATTCATTGGAAGGACTGATGCTGAAGCTGAAACTCCAATACTTTGGCCACCTGATGCGAAGAACTGACTCATTGGAACTGACTCATTCCCTGATGCTGGGAAAGACTGAAGGCGGGAGAAGGGGATGACAGAGGATGAGATGGTTGGATGGCATCACCGACTGGATGGATATGAGCTTGAGCAAGCTCTGGGAGTTGGTGATGGACAGGGAGGCCTAGCATGCTGCATTCCATGGGGTCACAAACAGTTGGACAGGACTGAGCCACTGAACTGAACTGAACTGATAATGGTCAACTATAAAAGAAAAAGAGGCCTGCTTACTGGATGTAAGACATTCTCATTACCTCCTGCAGCCCCCAAGCCCTGGTCTCAATCCTGGTCACTCTCGGAGTTGGGGTGTCTTCTGGAAGGGTGTAGCTGATGGCAGATATGATGTTAGAGATACTAATCTCATTTCCCCACACCCCAGCCTTTGTTGCTTGCTCAAAGGGGCATGCCCTGCTGAGGGGATGGGGTGGGAATTCAATTTAAATATCAAAGCATCGCTTGTACAAAAAAGAAGTACATCGATTTGGTTTGACTGGGCTCAATCTCCTTCTAGAGATATTTTGTTCTCACTAGAACAAGCCTTTTTATTAGCCACTGACCTATCACTGAATTGTTATTTCATTCTTCCAAATGCTTTTATTCCAGTTCCCATAGCTAGTACCTTAAAAGCAGTTCTTAGTATCTCATGCTAGAATTTATACAACAGTTTTTTAACTAGCCTGCGCCTTAAATCAATGGCAGACTCCTTTGCCTGGAAAACTACTTTAAATATGCCTCATGTCAGCTAAAATGCTTTTCAGTTTCCGGTTACCAATTACGTGTCTGAGTTTTAAGGACATTCATCACCTGGTTCCAACTTGAATTTCCTCCATCTGGTAGCATGCCCTTACATTCACCTTGACTGCCAGCAAGCCCTACCCTTTCTGTGAAGCCGTGCTCAGTGGTTCCCCTTTCGGTTCCCCTAGTCATCCTCGGCACAGAGGTGGGGTGGAAATTGTGAAGGAGGTGGAGGAAAGTAACTGAAACACTATTCAGCACCTATTATTTGTCTGTTTATTACTGTATTATTCTATTCAGGAAAGGCCCAACTCAGGCCAGTAAGTGTAAAACTTTTGAATTTCTTTACAGAATTCAGGATTTTTTTTTCCCCCCAGTTGTTGAGAAAGTACCTGATACTTACAGCTCATTAGAAATAGGACACAGCAGGAAAGACTCCTCTGTTGTACGTCTTTTATATTCTCCCAGCAAACACTCAAGACTTGACTGCTAAGGCCTGGTAATCAATGTATGAACTTTGGGTTCTAATCCTGATCTTTCACTTATTAACGGTGTGACCGGGGCAAGCGGTTCATTAAGCGGGAATCAATGATGCCTATCCTAGGGGTGAAACAAAGATAAATGTATGTAAACTCTGCAGCGCAGTCCCTGGCACGTGGCGGGTACACAGTAACACTATTATCAGGCCTGGCGGAGGTCCCAAGGTCGGTTCACTCGGAAAGAACGCTCACTCCCGGCAGTAGTTGGAGAGGCACCGGCCCTACACCGTCCCAGGGCCAGGGCCCGCTTTCCTGCGAGGCCGCGTCGGCTCCCGGCTGCGCTCCGAAGCGGCTCCCAGAAACACTACTCTTCCCTCTGGGCGAAGGGCCCGGGACCCCGAGGCTACCCTGACCCGACCCGACCCCACCCCGGCGGCGTCCGGGAAGGAGCAGGAACGGAGCCGCGGGCAATTCCCGGGCACACCCGCGGGGGCTAGGTCCCCCATCCGCGGGCCGCGCTGGGCGGTGCCTTCACGGGGGCGGAACCCAGAGCCGTACCATCTCTTTCGGGGGCCGGGGGGAGGGAAAACAGCGGCCCTCCCTTTGGCGACGCGCACGGAGGCGCGCAGTCGCAGTGCGGACCCCGCGGCTCGCGCACCCGCCGGGGAGACTGCCGGGCCTCTCTTTCTCGCCTGCGCTAGGCCCGGAGCACGGGCGGGGCCGACCCCAGAGCCCCGCACCCCACTTCCCCGGAGTTGGGAGCGGCGGGCGCAGGAGGGCGGGGCCGCGGGGCGCGCGAGGGGCGGGGCCGCGGGGCGCGCAGGGGGCGGGGCCGCGGCCGTGGTGTCCTTGCGGCGCAGCCCGGGACACGAGCGCATCGTCGCAGGTCAGCGCGGCGTGGCTACTCGAGCTCTGAGAGGCCCACGGGCAGCGTCCACCATGTTGTCCCGGGCGGCGTGCAGGTGAGGCTCCGGACGGCGGGCGCGGCTGCCAGTCAAGGCCCCGGCGGGGGCCTCGGTGGCTTGGCGCTGCTGCCCCCCACTGGCCCGCTCGCGCCGGCCCCGCGGGCTCCAGGACACCGGCCTGCGGGCAGGTGGTGGGCCGAGCGCATCTAGGTGCCGCCGGGTCCGCTGCACTGCAGCTTGAGTTTCAGGCTGGAGACTGGACGGCCGGCTGGCCGACGGTCCCAAGGGCCAGCACACCCCCCCACCCCCCCGCTCCTCCTCCCCGGCGCTCGGGTCCTCTCTCCGGGCTGCGGAGACGCGCTCGCGGGGGAAAGGTGGCTGCGCGCGGGGCCCGATCGCGCTGGGTGTGCTCTCTCTGCAGCACGAGCAGGAAACTGGTGCCGGCCCTGGGCCTGCTGGGCTCCCGGCAGAAGCACAGCCTCCCCGACCTGCCGTACGACTACGGCGCCCTGGAGCCGCACATCAACGCGCAGATCATGCAGCTGCACCACAGCAAGCACCACGCGGCCTACGTGAACAACCTCAACGTCGCCGAGGAGAAGTACCGGGAGGCGCTGGAGAAGGGTGGGTGCCGGGCGGCCGGGCTCTGGGAAGCGGGTGGCGAGGCGCTACGCTGCGAGGCGTGCCTGGTAAAGACCGGTGCCCCCCGGCGTCGCGCAGAACCAATGCGCGCGGTCGCGCGTGGACCTGGGGGCGGAATTCACAGGGAGAACAGCCGTTTCGTGGGGAACCCAGGCTTGCATTTGTTTGCCACTCTTTGTTTTCTTTTATATGCCACTCTTTTGAGTGAAAATGTAGTACGGAGTTGGTATTTTTCTTTTTTTAGAGGAGCTCAGCTGACAAAACCCGTAATGCGTGAACTTTATTTTGTGTTTTGCGTCTGGGGCTGTCTATGGGAGTACGATGTCTTAACGTTTCTATACAGAATAGTTATTACATTTTTGCATGAGGGAAACTACGCTGTACGTGTGGCTGAAGCAACACAGTTAAAAGTGCATTTTTTTCTAAATGTCTTTTTTTCCCTAAATGTCTTATTTTAATTTGGAGTATAATTGCTACAATGTTGTGTTAGTTTCTGCTGTGCAAGGACATGAATCAGCTATGTTGTTGTTAGTCGCTCGGTCGTGTCCGACTCTTTGCAAACCCCTGGACTGTAGCCCCCCAGGCTCCTCTGTCCATGGGATTCTCCAGGCAAGAATACTGGAGTGGGTTGCCATTTCCTTCTCCATGAATCAGCTATGGGTATACATATATCCCCTCCCTCTTGAGCCCTCCCCACCCTCCCTCTCAACCCACCCCTGTAGGTCCTCACAGAGCACCCAGCTGAGCTCCTTGTGCGATACAGGGAGCTTCCCACTAGCTAGCTATTGCAGATATGGGAGCGTATGTACCTCAGTGCTCCTCTCTCAATTCCTCCCCCGCTCTCCTTCCCACCCGCCCTGCCCACGAGTCCATTCCTTCTTTACATCTGCGTCTCTATTCTTGCCCTGCACATGGTTCATCAGTACCAGTTTTCTAGATTTCATATATCTGCGAATTTAATTTCAGTCCTGAGAAATTGGTTGATTGTATTTTAGGCAGTGACTGCTTGTTGACTGGGGACATCTAGTGGGAAAAGGCAGCATTTCAGTCTGGTCATGTGTGAGTTTATTAGGTAAACAAAAAGGAGGAAGTTACCACATTCTGGAAGATTTACTTGTGACATCAGAGGGATGGTCTGAGGAAAGAAAGAGGTTCTACGATTTAGGGAAAAAACAACTTCGGGAAGAATGTGGTAATGGGGAGAGGCTGGGGTAAATCCCAGTTGTGAAACTTATTTCCTGCAAGACAACACATGACACCTATGAATGCCTCAATGTTTTATTTTATTTATTTTTTATTTTATTTTTTCCATTTTTATTTTTTATTTTATTATTTATTATTATTTTTTTTTACTTTACAATAGTGTATTGGTTCTGCCACACATCAACATGAATCCGCCACGGGTTTACACGTGTTCCCAATCCCGAACCCCCCCTCCCACCTCCCTCCTTGTACCATCCCTCTGGGTCATCCCAGGGCAACAGCCCCAAACATCCTGTATCCTGCATCGAACCTAGACTGGCGATTCATTTCTTATATGATATTATACATGTTTCAATGCCATTCTCCCAAATCATCCCACCCTCACCCTCTCCCACAGAGTCCAAAAGACCGTTCTATACATTTGTGTCTCTTTTGCTGTCTCGCATACAAGGTTATCGTTACCTTCTTTCTAAATTCCACATATATGCGTTAGTATACCGTATTGGTGTTTTTCTTTCTGGCTTACTTCACTCTGTATAATCGGCTCCAGTTTCACCCACCTCATTAGAACTGATTCAAATGTATTCTTTTTAATGGCTGAGTAATACTCCATTGTGTATATGTACCACAGCTTTCTTATCCATTCATCTGCTGATGGACATCTAGGTTGCTTCCATGTCCTGGCTATTATAAACAGTGCTGCGATGAACATTGGGATACACGTCTCTTTCAGTTCTGGTTTCCTCGGTGTGTATGCCCAGCAGTGATTAAAAGCAGCTTAAATGTCAGTCCTTGTGCAATAGAAGCTTTGCTTGTTTAATGAAAGCTTCTGGGGAAAAAGCTCTACTTTATCACAATATATTCTACTGTGTTGCCTATAAGTATCTGTGGCACTTTTGTTTATTTAAACAATTATATTTTAAAAACCATTAAGAAGTTACATTTTCATGTTTGAAAATCTGGGGAAAAAAGTGCAGGAAAATAACATCACCAATTTTATCACAGGTAAGTATCATAAATACTTTTCAAACAAAAGTATATACTTGTATTAAACAGAGGGGAAAAAAAAACTACTGTGAAGCCAAAGAAAACGTTGAGCAGCAGGAAAATGTTCTCAAAAGCAGATATCAAGTCCCCCAAATTTCTATTAAAATTTAAAAAATGCTTATGTAAACTTTAGGAGATTGTGATGAAACTAGTTCTCAGTAAGCAAGTTTCTTTTCCATTAGAAATAGTTACTGTTGGCATTAAAAAAACAATATAAATTCTGTATTTATTTTTAGAGTGATTCTCCAAGAAAAATTAGTAAGGGAAACACTGATCTGTCAGAAAATTATTTTGTAAACGTAGCGACAAAAGTTGGTATCTTAAACAGAACTCTCAAAGATTATCTGTGTATTTAGATATCATTGGCCTTCTCCTTTCTGAATTGCTAAAAACGGGAGGCTTTATTGTTTCAGACAGCGCCATTTCTTATGTGTGTTCTTAGCATGCATCCTAACAACAGAAATGACCAACCTAGATAGCATATTGAAAAGCAGAGACATTACTTTGCCAACAAAGGTCTGTCTAGTCAAGGCTATGGTTTTTCTAGCGGTCATGTATGGATGTGAGAGTTGGACTATAAAGAAAGCTGAGCACCGAAGAATTGATGCTTTTGAACTGTGGTGTTGGTGAAGACTCTTAAGAGTCCTTTGGACTGCAAGGAGATCCAACCAGTCCATCCTAAAGGCGTTCAGTCCTGGGTATTCATTGATAGGACTGATTTTGAAGCTGAAACTCCAATATTTTGGCCGCCTGATGCAAAGAACTGTCTCGTTGGAAAAGGCCCTCATGCTGGGAAAGACTGAGGGCAGGAGGAGAAGGGGATGACAGAGGATGAGATGGTTGGATGGCATCACCGACTCGATGAACATGGGTTTGGGTGAACTCCGGGAGTTGGTGATGGACAGGGAGGCCTGGTGTGCTGCGGTTCATGGGGTTGCAAAGAGTCGGACACGACTGAGTGAATGAACTAACAACAGAAATAGAAAACTTTGTTATGTAAGCTCCTCAAGGGCAGAGTTCTGCTTGGTTCTCTGTGTCCTTCACTTGGGGATCTTATGAGTCATAAGAACTTGAAATTCCCATGTTTCATAATAGTTTTGTTAGTCTGTACCTTCTTCAAGGCATAGAAAAAAATATTTTGCCTCCATGTTTGGCAAGGCAGAAAAACACAGCTCCACATATGCCATTCTTTTTAAAGTACAGAGGTCAGAATTCTTTTTCTGTAGAAACTCCATTTAGTGTCATGAGTGCCTGATATGTTGTAAGGTGATACACTGAGCCTCAGACGCAGCAGTGCACAGAAGTCCATGTCTTCATTGGAGCTTTCCTCGCATGGAGAGATGGGGATAAGAAAATGTGCAGTATGTCGGGGCTGAAGTCCTGTCGAGGAAGAGAGAGTAGGGGAAGTGGTCTGGAGGCGGGTGGGCGTTGCCCATTTCATATTGTGGTTAGAGAAGCCTTCTAATGTGGTTGATGCTTCAGTGGAGACTTGAGAGGGAATGGGGCGGGGGTGAACCCAGAGGCTGTCTCCAGGAAGAGTGTTCCAGCAAAGGCTGCAGCGGTCAGTGGAAGCCCTAAGCTGGCTGCATGCCAGGCCGGCTATCTAAGTGCCAGGAGGGCCCCTTGTGGCCTGAGCTGGGCCAGCAGGGAGATACAGAGGGCTGTATGACGCGGACCCCTGTACCGATTGTGAGGACTTGGGGTTCACTCTGAGAAGAGCAGCCTGCGGAGGGGTTTGACCCCAGGTGTACCATGATCAGTTTGAGGTTTAGAGAAGCCCTCTGACCACTGTGTTGAGAATAGACCATAGGGGTGGGTGTGGAGGCAGCAGACAGTGGGAGACATGGAGGCTGGAGGAAGGGATGGGGCGCTGGATGTTCTCTGGACGGTCTCTGGCTTTGCTGCTGGGTTGGATGTGGGGTGTGAGAGGAAAGGAATTACAAATCACCAAGTCATCAAAAATGCCCTGAGCAAACGCTGAGATGGGGGAGGCCTTTGGACGAATGAGTTTGGGGTTGAAGATCAGCGGTTCAGTTCTGAATAAGTTGAGCTTTTTGGGAGTATAACCATGCTGGTAGGTGGTTGTGTATCTAGAGAATGAGCGTTGAACATTTTCCATATAGCCTGTATATGGAGCCATCTATTTTATAGCACTCCACTATCTTCTGTCCTTGTTTTCTTTGTTAGGTCATTTACTGAAATCTTTTCTATCCGAGAAAACCGAGTTCTTTGAAGCCCAGGAGTGAATTTTCTGCTAGCTTTGCCACTCTTGCTCACTAGCTGTTTGCTACATTATTGATTGAACTGAAAATCCACTGGGACACACACTTTGGGGAGGGCTTTTTTTTTTTGGTAAAATATCGAAATGGTGAAGTTTTGGGACTCCTTGTTCAGTCACTCAGTCATGTCCACCTCTTTGCGACCCCATGGATTGTAGCCCACCAGGCTCCTTTGTCCGTGGGATTCTCCAGGCAAGAATACTGGAGTGGGTTGCCATAAAGAGCAAGAATTTAAAGAAAATGTGTTCGTATTTTAACCTTTCAGGTGATGTCACAGCTCAGATAGCTCTGCAGCCTGCGTTAAAGTTCAACGGTGGGGGCCATATCAATCACAGCATCTTCTGGACAAATCTGAGCCCCAACGGTGGTGGAGAACCCAAAGGTTGGTTTAAACTGGGGCAACCTTGGCTTCATTTTGCGCACAGTAGGAAAGACTTGATTTCCTTAAGTTGCCTTCATTCTCCCTGAGGTATCATGATGGCATCTCTCTCATAGCAGAGAGTATGACAGAGTTGTAACTTTCAGAGGGGCTCGTGTGAGAGTGCAGAATACATCCAGGGAATTATGCACACACGCACACACATAATACCACATACGGTGTCATCTCCTGGTTGAAATGCACTGTGCATCAGGGGAAGACTGAGTTTTTAGGAGAGATGAATTTTCATTTACTGGCTCTAGGCCCTGGGATAAGATATTAACCATTTCATATCTTAGTTTTCTTCATCTGTATGATACGGGAATAATTATAGGGTTGTTTTAAAAATTAGGCCATTATAGAATAGTACTCTTTGCTATTATTTCACTCTTTTACTCTGTCTAACTGATAAAAAATTAAATTGTCCCAGAAAGATAGATTTTCCAGGACAGCTGCAGGTAACAAGGGAGTCCACAGCCGATGGACTTGTTCGCTCTGCTTGTTCACTTGACTTCCTGTATGGTGCATGGAGTCCCGTAACTTTATCCTTCCCACCCCAGGGCAGGTATGGGGCATAAACAGAGCTCTCCACCTTTGTCTCTGGTCTTCTGGCATCTCCCTTAATTTTCGGAGGCATTTTTAATCATATTCTAGAAGGCACCTTATGCACTTGATATAAGCAGTTTCATTTGGAAGTAAAGATGATTGGAGGAGTAAGTATGGGGAGCTGGAGAATTTATTTTTTCTGACGTAGATCTTTAGACCATGACTTAATACTTTTGAGGTGTTGAGAGTTACCAGATTATCAGATACACCTATGTTCATCCAACAGGTTTTGGCAGTCTGTCGTGTTTGTATTATCTGTGCCCCTTTATCTCATCACTTGTGCTTATAATAGATGATTACTTTAAAAATTAAAAAGAAGTTGAGTATTTATCTTTTTGGCTGTGGCAGGTGGGATCTAGTTCCCTGCCAGGCAGCAAACCTTGGCCTCGGGGCATTGGGAGCACGGAGTCTTAGCCACTGGACCACCAGGGAAGCCCCTAGATGATGACTTTTAGACCATTCAAATAAGAGAAGTAATATTTTGGGCCTAGGTGATTTGGTTGATGTGCTCAGTCTAGAATTGTGTTCTGTATTGCTACGGAATAAAAAGGGTGATAACCTTAACGTGTACCCCTAGTTCACTTTAAGAGGCAACATCACTCTTTTTAAAATGATGTAGTGATTAAGATAGGAAAGATCTAGGCTGCCTTGGAGAAGATACAAATCTCAGCCGTAACATTTCATTCCCAAATTGAGACAGAGTAGGTAGGGTAGGATTCAAAGTAAAGTCTTCTGTTGAGGGGAAAAAAGAAAGCGAATGGAAAATACTATTTCTTTCCTTGTGGAAATAGCACTGTGAGTGAAAAAAATCCCTCTAACGTGTTTCAGTAACACACACGTGAATTAAAATTCTGAGACCTGATGACTATCGTGTCGGGGCAGGAATGACACTGTTTTGTAGGCTCACTGGGTTACGGAGTGTCTTCTGTGTCTTTGTCTAGTTGTGTCTTGGGCCATATGGCAATAATACTTGATATATGTACTAAAATATTTTATTGTAATTGTTCTAATCTCTTCTTTCATGGGTGGTTTTTGTAACCTTTTTTTTTTGTTTCTGTTTTTAATAGGGGAATTGCTGGAAGCCATCAAACGTGACTTTGGTTCCTTTGCCAAATTTAAGGAAAAGCTGACTGCTGTATCTGTTGGTGTCCAAGGTTCCGGTTGGGGTTGGCTTGGCTTCAATAAGGAGCAGGGACGCTTACAGATTGCTGCTTGTTCTAACCAGGATCCCCTGCAAGGAACAACAGGTTAGAATTCTTTATTCTGGATAGATGGTTTGTTATAAAGCATTTATCATGAACGGAAGACTAGCAGTGTTTAAACCTTCCTGAATACATTTTGAGCAGATCTTAGAAGCCGATACCCAGAGTCTTGTGTGAGCAAAAATGCTTTCCAGGTCCTTGATATTTTATAAAATTAGCATGTGTAATTTTACAGATATATTAACAAAAAAGATTTTAAACATAAGCTCTGCTTCATTTGATAGAGAATTCATATCAGGCTACAGAATAATTATATGCACTAGACTAAAAACCTAAGACTAGATAAATAGCATGAAGGAGGAAAAGAGACACAGGCTGGGTCTGACTTCAAACCTTGGACTCTCATCCCCTCTGCTGAGCACCTGTGGCTAAACTGGGACCAGAGCTCAGGTTTCCAGTCTGCCTTGCCAAGGGCTTTGGCGCAGGAAGAGGCTGGGCTTCAAAGCTGGGCTTATGAATTCCTTTACATGTTGAGCCAGATGGAACTAGTAGCTCTTTAGGGAGTAGTCCTAAGGATCCAGCGGTCAGCTGGAACTCTGATGAAAGGTGATCGAATCGGTTAGCAGTGGGTCTCAGCCATATTTTCTGCCTCTGCACATGTCAGGAGACTTCCTTACGTGACTCACTGCCCCGGATCTGTCCAGATTTAGCCAGAATCTAAGCTGCTCTTTTGGGAGCCACAGAATTGGGAAAAGCAAAGATGTGTGAGCCCTGAGTGCTCTAGAGTCAGGTACCTGACCCAGAAGGCTGTGATTGGTGAGTCCTAGCGACACTGCCTTCTCCCTGCTTGAAGAAAGCCAATAGGAATAAAGATAAATGAAAGTCACCGCAGTTTATTTATGGGAAAAGTCATGTATGAATTTTGTTGCCTTAATTGTAAATGATTAGTGGCATACCTCACGACGGATTTAGACACGTTGGTTTATGACTGTTTTCTTAGGGGAGTGCTTACAGTTGGAGAGGTTTCTTTTTTTTTTTTTGGCTGTACAGTGTGGTCTGTGGGATTTTAGTTCCCTGACCAGGAATCAAACCCATGCCTTCTGCAGTGGAAGTGTGGATTCTTAACCACTGGACCTCCAGGGAAGTCCCTAGAGAGGTTTCTTAAATGAATGTTTTGTAGATTTAACTAAGTCTTCATTTGAATTACTTAATTTCTGAAATGTGCCTCTTTTCCTTAAGTCTTACTCAGTTTTCCTTGTTAACTTATTCTTATACTAACGTCTCATATAAACACTTTGCTTTATTCATTTTATTGAAATATAGTTGGTTTACAATGTTGTGTTAATTTCTGTTGTACCAGAACTTTTATTAATTATTACATGCATATACATCATAAATGCTTTGTGCTCTCTGTGACCAACCTTAGCCCAGGGGAGCAGAGCAGGTTTTACATAGCCCCCTACAAATGCACAGCACCTTTGGAAGGTACTCAGACACGCTGGAGACCTGGGTTTGATCCCTGGGTTGGGAAGATCCTCTGGAGGAGGGCATGGCAACCCCCTCCAGTAATCTCGCTGGGCGAATCCCCATGGACAAAGGAGCCTGGTGGGCTGCAGTCCATGGGGTCGCAAAGAGTCAAACACAACTGAGTGACTTAGCATGCACATAGCCACCCCTGCAAACAAATCACACCTTTTTTGAGACCTCTAGTAAGGACCACTGAGAATTGGCTCTTGGATAAATCTGTTGATTTTAAGAACACCTGTTAAATACTGTGGTTAGTTGGTTTTTCCCAAGTCTATTTCAATTATTTTTCCCATTTATCACATTTTCTTCTTCCAAAGAGTAAAGTTTAAAGTCTTTTAGGGTATTTATTCTTGTGCAGATTTCCTATGTGTATCATATACGAGAAACTGGAAAGTGGACAAGGATGGGGTCCAGGGTAACTGTGTGTGCGTAGGACGGTTCAAGCGAGGAGATGCAGTGTTTTAGATTGAATCTCGTGGCTTTTGTTTCTTTCCAACAGGTCTTATCCCCCTGCTGGGGATTGACGTGTGGGAGCATGCTTATTACCTTCAGTATAAAAATGTCAGGCCCGATTATCTGAAGGCCATTTGGAATGTGATCAACTGGGAGAATGTAACTGCACGATACACGGCTTGCAGCAAGTAAACCGTCAGCCTTACACTGAGTACACCAAGCTCTTTCTGACTGTTTTTGTAATAGTGCAGAGAACCAGATAAACCAGTACGCTGCTCTGTTGTAGTGTTTCTGAGCGTGGCTTGTTCAAAAATTTGATAAAAATAATCCACTGCTATGGATAATCTCTTTTGAAAGTTTGTTATTAGGCAACTGTTTGAAAATGTTAAGTGCTTTGTATGATTTAGCCTTTTGATTGAACATTTTTTTCGGAGAGCTAAACTAGCTAGGAGGTGGTAGTTGTCATCATAAAACCATCAAAAAAAAACACTTCATCCCCATGAAGCCTTTCCAATCCTGTTCAATCGCAGTTACAGAAAATCTAATCTTTGTTGCCCCAGTTGCTTAATAATAGAATATTAAATTTATTTCCCAAGGGAAATGCTCAGTTTTCTATTGAAAATTGCTCTGTTAGTAATTCTCTGTCCAGTATTATTTCTGATAGTTACCACCCCGTGGTCTTTAATTATTTTCTGATCACATGCTACATAGGGTTAACATTAACCATTTTGTCATTAAAAATATATATGACTTGATTGCTGAGTATTGCTTTATTATGAGAAGGAAATAGTAGTGCCTCTGAATTTTTCTATAGCAAGAAAAATAAAGACTTTTGTGAAATTTTGTCTTGAAACATAGAAATGTGTGTTGTCTAAGCACTCAAAAGGGACAAATTATGGCCTGGTTAATAAAATCAATGATAGAGCTGTGGCCACAGAACTTCTGGCTGGGCACTCACCCCTCTTCTGGGTCTGTTCACGACGCCTCCCTCTCGAGAGAACCAGGCTGGCTCAGGTCCTGCCTCCCAAGTGATGAAAGACATGTTGGTTTCTGGACGCAGTCAGACGCATGCCCCCCTCCAGAACATTTATTTGCAAAGGCTTGTTTTTCAGTAATTTCATCCATTTTGAGTTTTTTTTTCCTTTTGGAAAAGGTATAATCAATATAGAAGCTTTATATTGCTTTATTGGTTTTTCCAATAAAAGGAAGACTACCCCTAATTCAGTGACACTGCAAATGACATTCCTGCTTAGTTTTTTCAACTGGAGCTGTTCAGTGCAGCAGGGTCCTTTCTGTATTTGGCTTCAGGTGCTCCATGTCCATCATATCGCTCCTTATCACTAATGGCTGTATGATACTTTATCAGTTGGACACTTCCTAATATATTTTACAGTCCGGTTACTGAAGATTTGATTTATTTCTAATTGTTATTACAAATAATGCCATTATTTGTGGCAGTCCACATGGCTTTTACCTTTCTATTGGAATATTTTCTCTCTGTAGGTTTCTTTTCTTAAACTATTTAGTAACAGGGTGTTTTCTCAAATTTATTTTTTCATTTAAAAAGTTTCCCCCCAACTCTATTATCTGTGTGTTTTTTTTTTCCATAGAAAAATGGAGTGACTTAGCAGTTTCAATATTGAAGACTGAAGTTTTTAAAAAAAATTTAAATTCAAGGCACTTTTCTTTTAGAATTCAATTAGAAAAGCAGTCTTTCTGAATTGTCAACAGCATTTATGAGACTAGTGTTAACTGTGTGTGTGTGTGCTTGTGGATTAAAATGACTCAGAGACTATGATCGCCATCCTTTATATGTCAAGTAAAGTGGCTTTCATGGAGCACAGCTAAGAGCTGAGCAACTGCTGCTAACATGTATCTTACATACACACATATATATGCCTGTATATATAAAGGCAGTTGTGTGACCACTGGTTATATGTATCCTGTATACAGATACACATGCCTGAGGAAGTAGGACCTTTTTGAAAGATGGGCTTTTGACTACAAGTAGTATTCTAGATCATGAACTATGAAAAGTAATGCAGAGACTATTGGCATGTCAAACTGTTGGACTCTTACGAAGCTTTACGACTCACAAAAAATTCAATGTTGAAATTTCTATGGGGCTCTATTTTTGCTTTGATTGTATTAAGTGACAACAAGGGAAAGCATACTGTACTCCACTTAAGTTTGGATTTTAAGAGACTGAAGATGGCATATGCAATGCAGATTTTAACCATCCAGCAGAAAATTAGATTCTAAGATTCTGTTTAGCCCTGTTTTTCATTGTAGAAAAGAAACAGAAAAGGTGAAAATAGCATTTCTTCTGGAAAGGGCAAGTACTGTTCACCCAGGAAGGGTTTTGTGTCCGAAGCAGCAGAAGCTGCTCTAGTCTCAGATGAGCTGCAGAAACCTTACTTAGCATGATCGGTGCCGCAGGGGAGCAGGACGAGGGACGAAGAGTGTTTGTGAAATAGAACTGTTGTGTAATAATGAAACTTTGATACTGAGAAATTACAGCTTCACTGCAAATCTCAGATTCGTGATTCTAAAATGAGATTTGAGTTCCTGTTGAGTCCCTTGAAAAAGTAACATCGAAATCATAAAATTTAAGGCTGATGTACGCTGTCAGTCACATCTTAAAACGAGGCAGAAGGTACGAATTGTGTTTCTTGTTTGAATTGCAGAGGAACTACTCTTTGGGAAAGCTGTGAGGTAGCTGTTTTGTAAATGACATCTCATTTTCAGTCACACTCTCACAGTCCCATCAAGCTAACATTCTGTGTTCTAAGGTACATGTGGTACCTACTAAGAATCCTGTAAGGTCCTGGAAAGTTTTCATTTAATTATTCATTAAAGGAGCATTTATTTTCATATTGTAAGTGTGAAGTTTTTTGATTGCCAATAAAAGAATCTGTTCGCCATCAAAAGAGGTCTTCATTAAATATGTGTGCCAAAATATTTATAATCCTACAATGCTGTATCATTTTTACGGTAGGAAAGGAATAATAAATGATAGGTAGTTGAAATTTTACTCTGAAAACCCTGAAGACATATAAAGTCTATCTCCAGTTATAGAGCATTTTATATGATAAATGATAACGTTAAAACATCTTCTTTTTGGTCATGCTGTGCGGCATGTGGGATCTGTTTCCTGACCAGAGATTGAACCTGTGCCTCTTGCACTGGGAGTGTGGTCTTAACCCCTGGACACCAGGGAGGTCCCAATCATAACATCTTAGAACATTACCCAAACACAGAATCTTGTCTTAACTCTAGGAAAAAAGATTTTTATCACAAGGACAGAGGAGCCTGGCAGGCTGCAGTCCATGGGGTCGCAGAGTCGGACATGACTGAGCAACTAACATCATATCACATCTTGAGTGATTATACTTTATTCACTTGGGTGTTGGAAAGTAAGAGATTAGTGAAGCTCTCCCCAGACTGTTAGTCCACCTGACTCTTGAGCAACTTGGGACCTTAGGAGCACAGACACTTCACACAGTCAAAAATCCACATATAGAGTTGGCCTCTGACCAACCTCGGATCTTGTACTTTATGTGTTTATTGAAGAAGATCTGCGTGTCATTGGACCTGTGCAGTTCAAACACGGGTCAGCTGTATATTCTCGGGAAGCAAAGTGAGCTTTGCCCATGTTTGGGGAAGCCACGTGTCAGCTGTTCCACCTGTGCTTGTGTTAGTAATGAACTCTTCTCTTGAGCAGCTTCTGGAAGACACTTGGAAAAAATAAGGCATCTTAACTTTAGTTTGAAAGGGAAAGAACAAATGCCTCGTCTTTTCTGTCTGCTCACGATTGTCCCCTGAGTGTCCCGTGGCTGCACCCCGTGCCTCCAAGCGCAGTGTGGCTGTTGTGTCATGCTTCCTCTGCTCCCGTGAAAACATGAGCTCCAGGAAGGCCCAGGGCAGAAAGTCCCTGATCATTTGTGTGCCTTTGGTATGGAGCTCATAATTCTGGGCCCACATTAACATTTTTTATTAAATGATGTGATTTGATAGACCATCATGGAAATCAACTGCAAATACTCATTGGAAGGATGGATGCTGAAGCTGAAGCTCCCACTTTGACCACTTTGGCCACTTGATGTGAAGAACTGACTCAGTGGAAAAGACCCTGTGTCAGAAAGATCCCCTGGAGAAGGGAATGGCAGCCCACTCCAGTATTCTTGCCTGGAGAATTCCATGGACAGAAGAGCCTGGTGGGCTACAGTCCAAGGGGTCACAAAGAGTCAGATACAACAAGCAACTAATGTGCTGATGCTGGGAAAGATTGAGGGCAGGAGGAGAAGAGGGTGGCAGAGGATGAGATGGTTGGATGGCATCACCAACTCAGTGGACAGGAACTTGGACAAACTTTGGGAGATAGTCAGGGACAGGGAGGCCTGGTGTGCTGCAGGCCATGGGGTCACAGAGTCGGACGTGACACTGACTGAACAACAGCAACATTATATTATAAATACATGAATCCTCCAGGCTCAGAAGTTACTGAAGCCCACAAAGCAGCCCCACAGAGTGTGACCACAGGGCCTTTGCACATGACTCAAGAGCAATGGGTGGTACTGGGAGGCCTGGGCCCCGGTCCTGATGCTTTCAGCACCTGTGTGATACTGGTCAGTGTGCCTGATTCTGGTCCTTTCCCTTTCATGTACAATGGATTTGGAAAGATGATCTTAAGTGCCAACTGTAACATTTTATGGATTTATTTGTGGATTAACTAAAATCATTGTAACCAAATGCATACTGATGATGCCAGATGGTCCTGTCATTTACAAAAGCTATTCAGTTTATATCCTTTAAACAACTATTCTCCAACCAATCGCATATTTGCTGGTAGTACTGTCTTCCATCTTTCACTGGGGCTCAAGGAGGAAACCAGGAGGAAGAAAACCAACTGAGTCTTTAGCTTCTAGCCCTCATCAGCATGTCAAAAGTCGTGATTCAAGATAACACCTCATGTTTGTAGGGAGTGGCATAGCACAGGTGTGGAGCCAGGCTGCCTGGGTGTGTCTTTGCTCCATTACTGTATTTTTGAGGTACATTGCTAGTTGCTATACTGAGAGCCTCTGAATGAATAAATTCTAGACGTTGTTTCTCTCTCCTGTTAAGCTCCAAGCATTTGATCTGGTTGATGGTCTGCTCTCTTACTAGTAATTCACGTACAGGCTTCTCCTGAGGCCCTGCCACTTTGACTGCATGGCTTCCATGCTTCCTGTGCACGTGAGGAGCAAGCTGGCAGCCTGGGAGAAGGCGTGGAGAGCTGCTCACGGGAAGCTTTACGGCCTGGCACATGTCACTCTGCTCCCACGTTGCTGGCTAGAAGTTAGCCATGCAGCAACACCAAGCCAGGGGTGCTGCTGGGAAGCGAAGCGTGTATGCTCAGGACAGGACAGTACTGAGCAGGACTCTAGGCTCAGCATGGTGTGCCTTCCTGGACACAGCGTCTGTTTCATTCTCCTCCTGGGAACACTTACCCATTCTCCAAGAGAGACAGCCCAAGTTAAACCCCAAATAAGGCACAGTCCTTTCCATTAGATTTAATTGTGGCCCTGTGTGGTTGGGTGACCTGTGAACCAAAAAATCAAGGTGTCTGCTGAGATAAACAGTCCTGTTCCCAGAGAAGAGATGCTCAGTGCTCGCTGGCCCGGGGAACGGTGAGAGAAGTCCTGTGATGAGACCTCCATTCTGCTCCCTGGGAGGGGTTTTATTTTTAACAATCAAACGCTTTGTTTGTTTATTTGTTTTTTGGCTGTGCTGGGTCTTCGTTGCCTCATGAGCTTTTCTCTAGTTGTGGCGAGTGGGGGCTACTCTGGTGGTGGTGCATAGGTTCCTCATTGCGGAGGCTTCTCATTGCAGGTGAGAACCTAGGTGCACAGGTTTCGGTAGTTGTGGCTTCCAGGCTCTAGAGCACAGACTCAATAGTTGTAGCTCTTGGGGTTAGATGCTCTAAGGCATGTGGGATTTTCCTGGACCAGAGGTTGAACCTGTGTCCCATTGCAGCACTATTTGTAACAGCCAGGACACGGAAGCAGCCTAGATATTCACTGACAGATGAATGGATGAAGAAGATGTATATATATGTATATACAATGGAATATGACTCAGCCATTCTTTTTTTGAATGAAGTAATGCTATTTGCAGCAATATGGATGGACCTAGAGATTATCATATTAAGTGAAGTAAGTCAGAGAAAGATAAATATTCTATGATGTCATTTGTGTGTGCTTGCGTGCTTAGTCACGCAGTCGTGTCCCTTTATGTGTGTAATCTAAAAAATAGTACAAATGAATTTATTTGTAAAACAGAAAGAGACTCACAGGCATAGAAAACAAACTTATGGAAAACAACGGGGTAGTTGAGGGGGGCGGTGAACTGACTCATTGGAAAAGACCCTGATGCTGGGAAAGACTGAAGGTGGGAGGAGAAGGGGATGACAGAGGATGAGATGATTGGATAGCAGCACCGACTCAATGGACATGAGTTTGAGTCAACTCTGGGAGTTGGTGATAGACAGGGAGGCCTGGCATGCTGCAGTCCATGGGGTCGCAAAGAGTCGGACTCTGAGCGACTGAACTGAACTGATTGAACTGAGATTTATAGATGCACACTACTGTAAATAAAATAGATAAATAATGTAGATTTATGGATAGCTCTGGGAACTATATCAACATCCTATAATAAACTATAGTGGGATAGAATAAAAAAGAACACATATATACATATGTGTGTATATATATATATAACCAAATCACTTCGCTATATGCCTGAAACTAACACAATGTTGTAATCAGCTATATTGCAATAAAAAAACCTCAACCAACTTGCTCCAAAGGGAACTCTGGATTATGCCTACTCCCAAGTCTGCTCATTTCTGAGTCTTTTCCGTCTCAGTAAATGGTAGCCTCTAATAGCTTGAACCCAGAGCCCAAGTTACTCTTGTCTTTTCTTTCTCTCACTCTTATATCCAATTTAGCAGCAACTCTCTTGCCGCTTCTACTTTCAAAATATAACTTTCTCACCCCTGTAGTCTCTTACCTGTATTTCATCCCCAAATCCCCATAATTGAGTTTGCAGCTTCCATCTTGCCTCTCTAGAACTTCATTTTTCTGTAGCAACTGGAATAATCCAAGAAGTGTCCACTCTTCTGTTGAAAACTCACCAGTGACCTTTCTTTACCTTTAGGAAAAAAGTCCAGAATTCTTTTTTTTAAAAATTTATATATATATATATTTGCTTATTTGGCTGCCCTGGGTCTTAGTTGTGGCCATAGGAATCTTTAGCTTTGGTGTGTAGGATCTAGTTCCCTGACCAGGGATCAAACCCAGCCCCCTACGTTGGAAGTGCAGAGTCTTAGCCACTGGACCACCAGCGAAGTACCCAGAATTCTTTCCCAAGACCTTCGAGGTCTTGCATGGTCTGTTTCTTTCCTGCTTTTGTCTCATCACATCCTCCTCACCCCTCAGACTCTGGGCGCCCGAACTCTGCATTTCCGAGACCCCTCTCGGTCCCTTTGTGCCTTTGCCCCTACTGGTCCCAACCCCTGGGAAGCCACCTTCCCTTCCCAAGGCTACCTTCCTCACTGGGCCCTCCCAGGCCATCTGATGTAAACCTCTGTATTTCCTTCCTAGGACAGTCTACAATTCCCTTGGCGATTTATTCCCTTGCTTGTTTACTACTTGCGCTTTCCCATTAGCATGTAAGTGTACTCCAGGCCCTTCATAGCTGAATCTCGGGGCCTGAGTCTAGCTTACAGCTGATGATCAATGAACACCCTTCCCGTTCCTGCAGCAGGTCCTAAGGCGGTTTTCAATATGCAGTTTGAAACCCTCCAGACTAGAAATTCCCAGTGGTTCCTATTGGTTCCAGAGTTTGTGGTCCTTCCGTGTGTGTGTGCATGCTAAGCTGCTTCAGTGTGTCTGAATCTTTGCAACCCCATGGACTGTAGCCCAGCCAGGCTCCTATGTCCGTGGAATTCTCCAGGCAAGAATACTGGAGTGGGTTACCATTCCCTTCTCCAGGAGGTCTTCACACCCAGGGATCGAACCGAAGTCCCTTATATCTCCTGCATTGGCAGGTGGGTTCCTTACCACCAGCGCTAACTGGGATGCCAATATCTTTTTTTGTTTTTGTTGTTGCTGTTATTTAACAGCTTTTATTTAATTTGGAGATATTATGTTGGTATTTTTCTAACTTTAGTTTTAACTTTTAGTTTTTATTTGTTTAGAAAATTCTTTTTGATAAGTACGGCTAGAAGTTTGTCAGTTTTTTTGGAACTCAGGTTCTAGTAGATTGATGAGCTCTGTTAAGTTTTTGTTCTTTCAAGGGATGAGCTCTTTTTTTTTTTTGGCCACACTTCAAGACATCTGGGATCTTAGTATCTTAGTTCCCTGACCAGGGATGGAACCTGAGCCCCTTGCAGTGAAAGTGAAGCATTTAAACCACTGGACCGCCAGGGAAGTCCCTCAAATATAATACCTTGATGAATATTTAGTAGGTTGGAGTGACGCAGGGACACAGAGCCAAGTAATTTAGTGTTGTAGCTGTCTTCAAGGAATACATTTTCCACTAGGAAGTTAACACTCTGTTTGGCTGACTTAACAAAATACTCTAGACTTGGGTCTTGGACAGCAAGGAGATCAAACCATCAATCCTAAAGGAAATCAACCCTGACTACTCATTGGAAGGCCTGATGCTAAAACTGAAGCCCCAATACTTTGGCCACCTGATGCAAAGAGCCAGCTTGTTGGAAAAGACCCTGATGCTGGGAAAGATTGAAGGCAGGAGGAGAAGGGGGTAACAGAGGACAAGATGATTGGATGGCATCATCAACTCAATGGACATGAGTTTGAGCAAAGTCTTGGAGATGGTGAAGGACAGGGAAGCCTGGGGTGCTGCAATTTATGGGGTTGCAAAGGGGTCAAAAAGAGTCGACTCAGACACCACTTGGCAACTGAACAATGACAAGACTTGGCTCAAAGACCACTATTAATCCTGAAGGAACCCAGTTCAGTTCATGCTGCTGCTGCTGCTGCCAAGTTGCTTCAGTCGTGTCCAACTCTGTGCGACCCCAGAGACGGCAGCCTACCAGGCTCCTCTGTCCCTGGGATTCTCCAGGCAAGAACACCGGAGTGGGTTGCCATTTCCTTCTCCAATGCATAAAAGTGAAAAGTAAAAGTGAAGTCGCTCAGTCGTGTCTGACTCCTAGAGACCCCATGGGCTGCAGCGCACCAGGCTCCTCCATCCATGGGATTTGCCAGGCAAGAGCAGTCCATAATCTCTTTAAGCACTTGTCTCTCATTTTTTTTCCCAGTACCTTGGTATTACACATGAGTTATGGATCTTTGTGTAAATCATAGAATTACTTTAAATAGGTCAAGTCCTAATGATTCAAGAAATATGACAAAAGAAAAGAAATAAATTTACATCATTAAGACAACTGTACAAAACCTTCTCATGTACTCAAACACCTGGTCTCTGTTTAAGGAACATTTGCACTTCAGTTCAGTTCAGTTCAATTCAGTCGCTCAGTCGTGTCCGACTCTTTGTGACCCCATGAATCGCAGCACGTCAGGCCTCCCTGTCCATCACCAACTCCCAGAGTTCACTCAGACTCATGTCCATCGAGTCAGTGATGGCATCCAGCCATCTCATCCTCTGTCGTTCCCTTCTCCTGCCCCCCAATCCCTCCCAGCATCAGCGTCTTTTCCAATGAGTCAACTCTTTGCATGAGGTGGCCAAAGTACTGGAGTTTCAGCTTTAGCATCATTCCTTCCAAAGAAATCCCAGGGCTGATCTCCTTCAGAATGGATTGGTTGGATCTCCTTGCACTTAGAGAAAATTTTAAGGAGAATTTCCAATTTTTTGAGATTTTAAACTAAGCACAAACTTTACTTGTTTTTCTATATATTTTTTAATACTGAATATAAGATTTGTATATTTCCCAATTAGAAAGTTAGGAAATAGAAGAAATCAATATTTCAATTTTGTTTCCATTGAATACTTGCAAGGAGCTCCCCCTCCCACCCACATTAAAGCTGAACTAAAAACACATGAATTTGTAAATCTTTATTATTTTTATTTTATTAAAATTTTTTATTATTTTTTAAAAATATATTTTTATTTGGCATGCCACATGGCATGTGAAATCTTATGTGAATTGTAGGCAAGAATACTAGAGTGGGTTGCCATTTCCTTCTGCAGGGGATCTTTCCAACTCAGGAATCAAACCCAGGTCTTCCACATTGCGGGCAGATTTTTTACCATCTGAGCCACCAGGGAAGACCCTTAGTTCCTGTACCAGAGATAAAACCGAGCCCCCTGCATTGGAAGGGCACAGTCTTAACCACTGGACTCCCAGGGAAGTCCCAAATTTGTAACACTGAAAAGTTGTGGGCAACTATATGCTCAGTCGTCTCTTATTCTTTCTAGTTTGGTTATATTCAATTATCGTTATGGTTATTGGTGAAATAAAGATGGAATTTTAAAAAATACACCTTTTTTTTTTTAGAGTAGCTTTAGATGAGCAGCAAAACTAAGTTGAAAGTACAAAGATTTCCCATATACCTCCTGCCTTTCCACCTCAGCCTCCCTTACTGTTAACATGCCCCAAAAGATCTGAAACTCCAGTACTTTGGCCACCTGATGCGAAGAGTGACTCATTGGAAAAGACCCTGATGCTGGGAGGGATTGAGGGCAGGAGGAGAAGGGGATGACAGAGGATGAGATGGCTGGATGGCATCACCGACTCAATGGACATGGGTTTGGGTGAACTCCAGGAGTTGGTGATGGACAGGGAGGCCTCGCATCCTGCAGTTCATGGGGTCACAAAGAGTCGGACACGACAGAGTGACTGAGCTGAACTGAACTTACTGCAATTGATGAACCTACATCGACAAACCATCACCACAAGTCCATAGATTACACTAGGGTTCACTCGGTTTTATATGATCTATGTGTTTGGACAAACATATGCCATGAACTTACCGCTACAGAATCATTCAAAATAGAATCACTACCCTAAACATCCTCTTTGCTCTACTTATTTATCCCCTTCTTCCAAATTGCTGGCAACCACTTTTTTTTTTTCAGTTGTCTCCATGGTTTTGCCTTTTCCAGAATGTCACAGAGCTGGAATCAAGAGTGTTTAGACTTTTCAGATTAACTTCTTTCACTTAGTAAAATGCATTTAAGCTTCCAGCATGTCTTTTCATAGCTCATATCTTTTTAGCACTGAATAATACTCCTGTCTGGATATACCACAGTTTACTTATTTCTTCACCAACTGAATGCTTCTGAGTTTCAGCGATTACAAATAGAGCTGCTATGAACATCTTCGTGCAGTTTTCTTTGTGGATTTTTAACTCATTAGGTAAATAACAAGGGGAGTAATGGCTGGATCATACAGTCAGAGTATATTTTAGTTTTTTAGGAATAGAGTTAAATTCACATTGATTCATGTTGATGTTTGACAGAAAACAACAAAATTCTGTAAAGCAATTACTCTTCAACTAAAAAATAAAAACTAAAAAGAAAAATTAACTAATAACTTTTGGATAGTTAAATGTTCACCCACCAGAAGGTGTGTCTACTAGGGTATCAAGCCAGGAGGGTGCAAACTAGGATGAAATCTAGCCTTCCTTCTGTTCTTCGAGAAGCTGTATCTGTTCAGTTCTCACAAAGCTGCCCTGTGAGCTGGCTATGATCTTGTTAGCGCTTTTTCTTTTCTTTTTTTTTTTTTTCCTTCCTTGGGGCCTGGCCTGATATCCTATTCCTAGAGCTAGGAATTCCTTCTCTTTCCTAGAGGATGCATCTTCTCCAAAGTTGGTGGGGGTGGGGTGAGGAAAGAAAATTTTGTCTCTATGCCTGTGTGTTCAGTTGCTTCAGTCGTGTCTGGCTCTTTGCAGCCCCATGGACTGTAGCCTACCAGTCTCTTCTGTCCATGGGATTCTCCAGGCAAGAATACTGGAGTGGGTTGACATTTCCTTCTCCAAGGGACCTTCCCAACCCAGGGATCGAACCCAGGTCTCCTGCACTGCAGGCAGATTCTTTACCGTCTGAGCCACAAGGGAAGCCTTGTGTCTCTATTGGACCTCTTAAATGTATCTCTTCAACTCCCCATTTGACCTGGACTCATCTGAAACCCAAAAAGCCATGTGCCATCTGCTCTGAGTCTCAGATTTTAATCTAACACCGGTCTCAAGGTTAAAGGGCCTGTTTGCCTCGCTCTCCAACAACCTTTAAAGCCAATCCCCATAAAAAGCTTTATTCTTTCATTGACTGGAGGAAACCTCCGGGGCTTCCCTTGTAGCTTAGTTGGTAAAGAATCCGCCTGCACAAAGGAAAATATAACCAAGGTGAAAAGACAGCCTTCTGAATGGGAGAAAATAATAGCAAATGAAGCAACTGACAAACAACTAATCTCAAAAATATACAAGCAACTTATGCAGCTCAATTCCAGAAAAATAAATGACCCAATCAAAAAATGGGCCAAAGAACTAAACAGACATTTCTCCAAAAAGACATACAGATGGCTAACAAACACATGAAAAGATGCTCAACATCACTCATTATTAGAGAAATGCAAATCAAAACCACAATGAGGTACCACTTCACACCAGTCAGAATGGCTACGATCCAAAAATCTGCAAGCAATAAATGCTGGAGAGGGTGTGGAGAAAAGGGAACCCTCCTACACTGTTGGTGGGAATGCAAACTAGTACAGCCACTATGGAGAACAGTGTGGAGATTCCTTAAAAAATTGCAAATAGAACTACCTTATGACCCAGCAATCCCACTTCTGGGCATACACACCGAGGAAACCAGAATTGAAAGAGACACATGTACCCCAATGTGCAGCACTGTTTATAATAGCCAGGACATGGAAACAACCTAGATGTCCATCAGCAGATGAATGGATAAGAAAGCTGTGGTACATATACACAATGGAGTATTACTCAGCCGTTAAAAAGAATTCATTTGAATCAGTTCTGATGAGATGGATGAAACTGGAGCCGATTATCCAGAGTGAAGTAAGCCAGAAAGAAAAACACCAATACAGTATACTAACACATATATATGGAATTTAGAAAGATGGCAATGATGACCCTGTATACAAGACAGTAAAAAAGACACAGATGTGTATAACGGACTTTTGGACTCAGAGGGAGAGGGAGAGGGTGGGATGATTTGGGAGAATGGCATTCTAACATGTATGCTTTCATGTAAGAATCGAATCGCCAGTCTATGTCTGATACAAGGATACAGCATGCTTGGGGCTGGTGCATGGGGATGACCCAGAGAGATGTTATGGGGAGGGAGGTGGGAGGGGGGTTCATGTTTGGGAATGCATGTAAGAATTAAAGATTTTAAAATTAAAAAAAAAAAAAGAATCCGCCTGCAATGCAGGAGACCTGGGTTCTATCCCTGGATTGGGAAGGTCCCCTGGAGAAGGGAAAGGCTACCCACTCCAGTATTATGGCCTGAAAAGTCCGTGGGGTCACAGGGATTCTTAGGGACTAAGAGACTTTCACATCACTTTGCCCTAAGTACCAGTAGGTGGCAGTATTGCTACACTTTTCTCCCCTGCATTCTCTGCTAAAAAAGTGATTTACTGAAAGGGTGGTTTGGAACAGTATTAAAGAAGGTCCCCTACCCTGCCAAAGAAGTACATTAGCTTGTCAGTTTTGCTCATTTGAGAACAGATCATCTTTTACTTTGTGAATTTTTAAACATTTAAATTCTTCTTATTTTTAAGCCATCTCAAATTTACGTAAAAGTTGCAATTGGATTTTTCAGAATATTCTGAGAGGTAGTTGCTAATGGGAGGCCCTGTCACCACCAAGTTCTTGGTCTGTTTCCTGCAAACAGGGCATTCTCTTCCAGAGCCACTAGGCAGCCTTCAAAGTCAGAACATTGACAGTTGTCTTTCTTACCCCGTCATCCTCACATACAATTTGAGTTTCACTTGCAAGGAGATCCAACCAGTCCAACCAGTCCATTCTAAAGGAGATCAGCCCTGGGTGTTCTTTGGAAGGAATGATGCTAAAGCTGAAACTCCAGTACTTTGGCCACCTCATGCGAAGAGTTGACTCACTGGAAAAGACTCTGACGCTGGGAGGGATTGGGGGCAGGAGAAGGGGACGACCCAGGATGAAATGGCTGGATGGCATCACCGACTCGATGGACGTGAGTTTGAGTGAACTCTGGGAGTTGGTGATGGACAGGGAGGCCTGGCATGCTGCGATTCATGGGGTTGCACAGAGTCGGACACGACTGAGCGACTGAACTGAACGGAACTGAACTGGTGTCCCCAAAATGCCCTTTGACCAATTCAGAGTCACCACTGTAGTTAGTAATCTTGTTTCCTGCCTTAGAAACTGCCACGGGTGTAGCTAGAAGTTCCCTGCATGGAGGATGAGACAGGGGTAAAGAGCACTCTCTTTGCTTTGTGCGTCTGATCCATCTGGATAGAGTATTTAGCTACATGCAGAGTCTTGTAAGAGCTCCAAACAGGAAGCTTCTAAATTTGCCAGAGATGAATTTCTACGGTTTTGCCAATTGCGATCACTATTAGCAGTTCTCTTTCTTATTCACCTAAAAAATCGTTCCCTTTAGGCCAGAGCTCAGGCTTCATGTTATCTTCCTTCTCCCCCTGCCCAAATTCTGTATTCTGATTTATTTCGGTTACTGAGATGCCATACTCAGTTTTCAGACATTTTTACCAGCCGCAGTCGAGGACCACCCAGTGGGGGTGTCAGTCACTCTGTGGCTTTTCAGATCTGACTGCCTCCACTTCCTGCCGAGGAGTTTCTTTCCACGAGAAGGTGATCCGATTTGTGTAGGTTCTGTGTCTCAATTCTTATTTCCTTAAATATTTCACTCCTTCCCTCTATCTATTTCTCTTCTTGGGGGAAAATCCACTGTTCTCTGAGATTTGCCTATTTTGGACACCTTAGGCCAAATCGGTCCCTTCCCTGCGCTCTGCCCCTCTCTGTGTGCTGGTACTCCCTGGTTTATATTGTAACAATTTGTTTGTCGATTTCTGCTCTCTATGAGCTTGGGGTTTATCCATGGTGGGGATGGGTCTCTATTCATTTTGTACCCTTAACACTTACCACAGGGCTTCACGCCAGGCTCCCATCAGCTTCAACTGCTCTTTACTTTTACTAGCACTTAAAAAAAATGTTTTTATCCATTTATTTGGCTGTGTCAGGTCTTAACTGTGGTACGTGGGATCTTCAGTTTTCATTGTGGCATGTGGATCTTTAGTTGAAACATGTGGGATCTAGTTCCTTAAGCAGGGATTGAACTCAGGCCCCCTACATTGGGAGTGCAGAGTCTCAGACACTAGACTACTAGAGAAGTCCCACGCAATTTCCTTTAGACATTTCTTCTCAGACTTTAGTCCAACATTTTCCTCAATTTAGATGGTGTATATATATATATATATATATATATATATATATATATATATATATATATATATATATAATGTATTTGTTTGCTTGACTGCCCTGGGTCTTAGTTGTGACATTTGGGATCTAGCTCCCTGACCAAGGATTGAACTTGGGCCCTCTGCACCGGGAGTTGAGTCTTAGCCACTGGACCACCAGGGAAGTCCCAGATGGTGTATGTTCTTAGTTCTGGAAGGTGGAATAGAAAGCATTATCCCATAGAAGGATAACATAGTTTTATTATCAATATCTAGAAGCTGTCTGAACTGATGTCAAATTATTGTCAAAAACAGATGTTAGTCTCTGAAAATCTAAACCTCATTTTAAAGGCTTGTTGCTAACCACTCTAGGTAGCTCAATTGCTTTAAATTTTTTGAAAGTTAAAGTGTTTCAAGACGTTTCTGGCTTTTTACTGAGGTTAAAAAAAATAGCTATAAATAATGTTCGGTAAGATTCATTAAAAACACTTGCCCAGTGAGAGTAATCGAGGGTGTCCCTGGCCTATCTCTGCCTTCGAGAGTCCATTTGTGTGCTAAAGCCAGCTTAGACCCTCTGGGGAGACCATGCCTCCTGGGCTGCCTCCCTGTGGAGCAAACCGCCTTCTGTTCACGCACATTGTAGTTTATTCTGCAGCCCCCTCCCCTCAACTCAGCTGTCAAGGTGAAGGTTGTTGCTTAGTTGCTAAGTCATGTCTGACTCTTTCCTACCCAATAGACTGTAGCCCGCCAGACTCCTCTGTCCATGGGATTCTCCAGGCAAGAATACTAGAATGGGTTGCCATTTCCTCTCCAGGGGGTATCTTCCTGATTCAGGGATGGAACCCACATCGCCTGCCTGGCAGGTGGTTTCTTTACCACTGAACCACCTGGGAAGCTCATGAAGTGGTATGGGCCTGCCTGTAATTTGTGCTATATAATCAATACTTCAGATAGTTGTAAGAATAAACCCACAAACTCTCTGCCGATCAATATTTATAAAAACCAAGAAATAATACCGATAGAAATTTGTTTGGAGCATACCTGCTCGGCACATCCCATGGAGATTTTTCATAAGTGATAGGTTTTGCTCTCTTGCTGCCCTTCTCATCTGCTTTTCTCCTCCTTGTTGTTATGGTAGAGCTGATGCAATCCACTTGTTCTCTAGATTTTGCTAGATCCTCTGGCAATCATTCTTGGACTACGTGGACCACTGGAGTGCCACCTACCCACGCTGCATTCACTTGGCATTTTGCAGACCTCTGTTTCTTGAACAGGTGTAGGACGGTGGTTGAGAGCCTGACCTTCAGAAACAGACGTTCCTGATTTGAATTCTGCCCTAATCCTGGCCATTCCCCTTGGCCACCTGTGTGACTGCTGATCTTTATTTGATCTTTCTTTCTTTTTTTTTCTCTTATCTTTATTTATTTTTTTATTTTAGTTTTTTATTTTTTAAATTTTAAAATCTTTAATTCTTACATGCATTCCCAAACATGAACCCCCCTCCCACCACCCACCCCATAACATCTCTCTGGGTCATCTCCATGCACCAGCCCCAAGCATGCTGCATCCTGCGTCAGACATAGACTGGCGATTCAATTCACATGATAGTATACATGTTAGAATGTCATTCTCCCAAATCATCCCACCCTCTCCCTCTCCCTCTGAGTCCAAAAGTCCGTTATACACATCTGTGTCTCTTTCCCTGTCTTGCATACAGGGTCGTCATTGCCATCTTCCTAAATTCCATATATATGTGTTAGTATACTGTATTGGTGTTTTTCTTTCTGGCTTACTTCACTCTGTATAATCGGCTCCAGTTTCATCCATCTCATCAGAACTGATTCAAATGAATTCTTTTTAACTGCTGAGTAATACTCCATTGTGTATATGTACCACAGCTTTCTTATCCATTCATCTGCTGATGGACATCTAGGTTGTTTCCATGTCCTGGCTATTATAGACAGTGCTGCGATGAACATTGGGGTACATGTGTCTCTTTCAATTCTGGTTTCCTCGGTGTGTATGCCCAGCAGTGGGATTGCTGGGTCATAAGGTAGTTCTATTTGCAATTTTTTAAGGAATCTCCACACTGTTCTCCATAGTGGCTGTACTAGTTTGCATTCCCACCAACAGTGTAGGAGGGTTCCCTTTTCTCCACACCCCCTCCAGCATTTATTGCTTGCAGATTTTTGGATCGTAGCCATTCTGACTGGTGTGAAGTGGTACCTCATTGTGGTTTTGATTTGCATTTCTCTAATAATGAGTGATGTTGAGCATCTTTTCATGTGTTTGTTAGCCATCCGTATGTCTTCTTTGGAGAAATGTCTATTTAGTTCTTTGGCCCATTTTTTGATTGGGTCGTTTATTTTTCTGGAATTGAGCTGCATAAGTTGCTTGTATATTTTTGAGATTAGTTGTTTGTCAGTTGCTTCATTTGCTATTATTTTCTCCCATTCAGAAGGCTGTCTTTTCACCTTGCTTATATTTTCCTTTGTTGTGCAGAAGCTTTTAATTTTAATTAGATCCCATTTGTTTATTTTTGCTTTTATTTCCAGAATTCTGGGAGGTGGATCATAGAGGATCCTGCTGTGATTTATGTCTGAGAGTGTTTTGCCTATGTTCTCCTCTAGGAGTTTTATAGTTTCTGATCTTACATTTAGATCTTTAATCCATTTTGAGTTTATTTTTGTGTGCGGTGTTAGGAAGTGATCTAGTTTCATTCTTTTACAAGTGGTTGACCAGTTTTCCCAGCACCACTTGTTAAAGAGGTTGTCTTTACTCCATTGTATATTCTTGCCTCCTTTGTCAAAGATAAGGTGTCCATATGTGTGTGGATTTATCTCTGGGCTTTCTATTTTGTTCCATTGATCTATATGTCTGTCTTTGTGCCAGTACCATACTGTCTTGATGACTGTGGCTTTGTAATAGAGCCTGAAGTCAGGCAAGTTGATTCCTCCAGTTCCATTCTTCTTTCTCAAGATTGCTTTGGCTATTCGAGGTTTTTTGTATTTCCATACAAATCTTGAAATTATTTGTTCTAGTTCTGTGAAAAATGTGGCTGGTAGCTTGATAGGGATTGCATTGAATTTGTAAATTGCTTTGGGTAGTATACTCATTTTCACTATATTGATTCTTCCGATCCATGAACATGGTATATTTCTCCATCTATTAGTGTCCTCTTTGATTTCTTTCATCAGTGTTTTATAGTTTTCTATATATAGGTCTTTAGTTTCTTTAGGTAGATATATTCCTAAGTATTTTATTCTTTTCGTTGCAATGGTGAATGGAATTGTTTCCTTAATTTCTTTTTCTACTTTCTCATTATTCGTGTATAGGAATGCAAGGGATTTCTGTGTGTTGATTTTATATCCTGCAACTTTACTATATTCATTGATGAGCTCTAGTAATTTTCTGGTGGAGTCTTTAGGGTTTTCCATGTAGAGGATCATGTCATCTGCAAACAGTGAGAGTTTTACTTCTTCTTTTCCAATTTGGATTCCTTTTATTTCTTTTTCTGCTCTGATTGCTGTGGCCAAAACTTCCAGAACTATGTTGAATAGTAGCGGTGGAAGTGGACACCCTTGTCTTGTTCCTGACTTTAGGGGAAATGCTTTCAATTTTTCACCATTGAGGATAATGTTTGCTGTGGGTTTGTCATAGATAGCTTTTATTATGTTGAGGTATGTTCCTTCTATTCCTGCTTTCTGGAGGGTTTTTATCATAAATGGATGTTGAATTTTGTCAAAGGCCTTCTCTGCATCTATTGAGATAATCATATGGTTTTTATTTTTCAATTTGTTAATGTGGTGAATTACATTGATTGATTTACAGATATTGAAGAATCCTTGCATCCCTGGGATAAAGCCCACTTGGTCATGGTGTATGATCTTTTTAATGTGTTGTTGGATTCTGATTGCTAGAATTTTGTTGAGGATTTTTGCATCTATGTTCATCAGAGATATTGGCCTGTAGTTTTCTTTTTTTGTGACATCTTTGTCAGGTTTTGGTATTAGGGTGATGGTGGCCTCATAGAATGAGTTTGGAAGTTTACCTTCCTCTGCAATTTTCTGGAAGAGTTTGAGGAGGATAGGTGTTAGATCTTCTCAAAATTTTTGGTAGAATTCAGCTGTGAAGCCATCTGGACCTGGGCTTTTGTTTGCTGGAAGATTTCTGATTACAGTATCAATTTCCGTGCTTGTGATGGGTCTGTTAAGATTTTCTATTTCTTCCTGGTTCAGTTTTGGAAAATTGTACTTTTCTAAGAATTTGTCCATTTCTTCCACGTTGTCCATTTTATTGGCATACAACTGCTGATAGTAGTCTCTTATGATCCTTTGTATTTCTGTGTTGTCTGTTGTGATCTCTCCATTTTCATTTCTAATTTTATTGATTTGATTTTTCTCTCTTTGCTTATTGATGAGTCTGGCTAATGGTTTGTCAATTTTATTTATCCTTTCAAAGAACCAGCTTTTGGCTTTGTTGATTTTTGCTATGGTCTCTTTTGTTTCTTTTGCATTTATTTCTGCCCTAATTTTTAAGATTTCTTTCCTTCTACTAACTCTGGGGTTCTCCAACTCTTCCTTTTCTAGTTGCTTTAGTTGTAGAGTTAGGTTATTTATTTGACTTTTTTCTTATTTCTTGAGGTATGCCTGTATTGCTATGAACTTTCCTCTTAGCACTGCTTTTATAGTGTCCCACAGGTTTTGGGTTGTTGTGTTTTCATTTTCATTAGTTTCTATGCATATTTTGATTTCTTTTTTGATTTCTTCTGTGATTTGTTGGTTATTCAGAAGTGTGTTGTTCAACCTCCATATGTTGGAATTTTTAATAGTTTTTCTCCTATAATTGAGATCTAATCTTAATGCATTATGGTCAGAAAAGATGCTTGGAATGATTTCGATTTTCTTGAATTTATCAAGTTTAGATTTATGGCCCAGGATGTGATCTATCCTGGAGAAGGTTCCATGAGCACTTGAAAAAAAGGTGAAATTCGTTGTTTTGGGGTGAAATGTCCTATAGATATCAATTAGGTCTAACTGATCTAATGTATCATTTAAAGTTTGCGTTTCTTTGTTAATTTTCTGTTTAGTTGATCTGTCCATAGGTGTGAGTGGGGTATTAAAGTCTCCCACTATTATTGTGTTATTGTTGATTTCCCCTTTCATACTTGTTAGCATTTGTCTTACATATTGTGGTGCTCCTATATTGGGTGCATATATATTTATAATTGTTATATCTTCTTCTTGGATTGTTCCTTTGATCATTATGTATTGGCCTTCTTTGTCTCTTTTCACAGCCTTTGTTTTAAAGTCTATTTTATCTGATATGAGTATTGCCACTCCTGCTTTCTTTTGGTCTCTATTCCCGTGGTATATCTTTTTCCAGCCCTTCACTTTCAGTCTGTATGTGTCCCTTGTTTTGAGGTGGGTCTCTTGTAAGCAGCATATAGAGGGGTCTTGTTTTTGTATCCATTCGGCCAGTCTTTGTCTTTTGGTTGGGGCGTTCAACCCATTTACGTTTAAGGTAATTATTGATAAGTATGATCCCGTTACCATTTACTTTATTGTTTTGGGTTCGGGTTTATACACCCTTTTCGTGTTTCCTGTCTAGAGGATATCCTTTAGAATTTGTTGGAGAGCTGGTTTGGTGGTGCTGAATTCTCTCAGCTTTTGCTTGTCTGTAAAGCTTTTGATTTCTCCTTCGTATTTGAATGAGATCCTTGCTGGGTACAGTAATCTGGGCTGTAGGTTATTGTCTTTCATCACTTTAAGTATGTCTTGCCATTCCCTCCTGGCCTGAAGAGTTTCTATTGACAGATCAGCTGTTATCCTTATGGGAATCCCCTTGTGTGTTATTTGTTGTTTTTCCCTTGCTGCTTTTAATATTTGTTCTTTGTGTTTGATCTTTGTTAATTTGATTAATATGTGTCTTGGGGTGTTTCGCCTTGGGTTTATCCTATTTGGAACTCTCTGTGTTTCTTGGACTTGGGTGATTATTTCCTTCCCCATTTTAGGGAAGTTTTCAACTATTATCTCCTCAAGGATTTTCTCATGATCTTTCTTTCTGTCTTCTTCTTCTGGGACTCCTATAATTCGAATGTTGGAGCGTTTCATATTGTCCTGGAGGTCTCTGAGATTGTCCTCGTTTCTTTTAATTCGTTTTTCTTGTTTCCTCTCTGATTCATTTATTTCTACCATTCTATCTTCTATTTCACTAATCCTATCTTCTGCCTCCGTTATTCTACTATTTGTTGCCTCCAGAGAGTTTCTGATCTCATTTATTGTGTTATTCATTATATTTTGACTCTTTTTTATTTCTTCTAGGTCCTTGTTAAACCTTTCTTGCATCTTCTCAATCCTTGTCTCTAGGCTATTTATCTGTGTTTCCATTTTGATTTCAAGATTTTGGATCATTTTCACTATCAATATTCGGAATTCCTTCTCCGGTAGATTCCCTACTTCTTCCTCTTTTGTTTGGTTTGGTGGGCAACTCTCCTGTTCCTTTACCTGCTGAGTATTCCTCTGTCTCTTCATCTTGGTTATATTGCTGCGTTTGGGGTGGCCTTTTTATATTCTGATAATTTGTGGAGTTCTCTTTATTATGGAGCTTCCTCACTTTGGGTGGGGTTCTATCAGTGGCTTGTCAAGGTTTCCTGGTTAGGGAGGCTTGTGTTGGAGTTTTGGTGGGTGGAGCTGGGTTTCTTCTCTCTGGAGTGCAGTGGAGTGACCCGTAATGGGTTATGAGACATCAAAGGTTTGGGGATAATTTTGAGCTGCCTGTATATTGAGGCTCAGGGGAGTGTTCCTGTGTTGCTGGAGAATTTGGGTGGTATGTCTTGTTTTGGAACTTGTTGGCCCTTGGGTGGAGCTTGGTTTCGGTGTAGGTATGAAGGCATTTGATGAGCTCCTATTGCTTAATGTTCCCTGAATTCAAGAGTTCTCTAATGTTTTCAGGCTTTGGGTTTAAGCTTCCTGCTTCTGGTTTTCAGTTTTATTTTTACAGTAGCCTCTAGACTTCTCCATCTATACAGCACCGATGATAAAACATCTAGGTTAAAGATGAAAAGTTTCTCCACATTGAGGGACACTTAGAGAGGTTCACTGAGTTACAAGGAGAAGAGAAGATGGAGGGGGTAGTTAGAGGTAACTGAAATGAGATGCGGTGAGATCAAGAGAGGAGAGAGCAAGCTAGCCAGTAGTCACTTCCTTATGTGCGCTCTATAGTCTGGACCGCTCAGAGGTATTTACAGAGTTATACGGGGAAGAGGAGAGGGAGGAAGTAGACAGAGGTGACCAGGAGGATAAGAGAGAGGAATGAGTAGGAGAGAGACAAATCCTGCCAGTAACCAGTTCCTTAGGTGTTCTCTACCGTCTGGAACACACAGAGATTCACAGAGTTGGATAGAGAAGAGATGGGGGAGAAAAGAGACAGAGGCCACCTGGTGGAGAAAAAGGAGAGTCCAGAGGAGGAGAGAGTGGTCAAGCCAGTAATCTTGCTCTCAGGTAAACTTGGGTAGTGAAGTTTGGGTTTTTAAATGTACAAAATTGACAACAAAAACCTAAGAGCAAAGATTAAAAATCTGGAGTAGAGGTTGGATTTTCAAACATACAATATTAAAGAAAAGCAGAAGGAAAAAGGAAGAAAGAAAAAAAAAGAATTATTAAAAAACAAACAAACAAAAACAAAACAAAACAAAACACCAACAACCATCCAAAGAGTATATATGGTGTTTGCCTTAAAAAAAAAAAAGTCTTTTTTTAAAAAAATAGTAATACTAGGTTATAGAAATAAAAATTAGAGGAGAAATAGAAGACTTAACAATTAAAAAAAAAGCTCGGAAAAAAAAGGAAAAAAAAAAAGCAAAAAGCAAAAAAAAAAAAAAGAATGATTTTAAAAATATTAAAAAATTAAAAATATATCTGGCTCTTCTCTGATGTTATGGGCCGTGTGGGCTCACTTCCAAGGTGGTTCCCTCTGTTTAACTTCTTCTGTTTGCTGGTTTTTAGGCTCACTAGTTCAGTCGCGCTGTGGGGAGGGGGGATGCTGCAAACAAATAGCACTGTCGTGTGTACACAGTATCTCTGCCCCGCTTGACCTGTCCTTTCTCGCGGCGCACAAACCGCTCCGGCTCTACGATGCTCAGCCGGGAACTGTCTGGGGCCGGCCCTAGGCTGCGTGCACTTCCCCGGTCCAAGCCGCTCAGGTTCGGCCCTCAGGCAGCCCTCAGAGGCACAAATGCGGCTGGGACTGCGCTTTGTGCCCTTCCCAGGTCCGAGTAGCTCAGGAGTTTGGCGAGCACGATCGCCGCGGCTTGTCACCTTTTCCGCCGCTGCCGCTCAGCTCTCTGGGTGGACCGCTGGCGCACCCCGTGAGGCAGACTGTGACTGTCCAGCACCCCCAGAAGTCTTAGCAAAGGAGCCTGCTTGCAGTTAGGTAAGTAAAGTCTCTCCGGGTCTGCAATTGCCCCTTTCCAGTCCTTACGGCTCTGGCTGCCTGTCCCCGGCGGGGAATGGTCTGCAGCCGGCTTTTTCCGCTCCGTCCTTTGTTCTGTGCTCGGTCCTGGCGGTGTCTTATGTTCGAGCTTTTCGCGTGGTAGCTATCCCACAGTCTGGTTTGCTAGCCCAAGTTAGATCGTTCTGGTTGCGCGTGGGGCGCTCCTGCCCGATTCTTGCAAAGCTCTGCAGCCCGCGCCTCCCGCGCGTCCCTGCCCTGCCCCCACTTCCCAATGGCGGATGCAGGCGTCTGTGCTGCTTTTCCGCTGGGGGAGTTACTGGTGGGCTTGTAATCTGTTGGTTTTAATTATTTATCTATTTTTCCTTCCTGTTATGTTGCCCTCTGTGTTTCCAAGGCTCGCCACAGACTCGGCAGGGAGAGTGTTTCCTGGTGTTTGGAAACCTCTCTTCTTAAAATTCCCTTCCCGGGACGGGCTTCCCTTCCCGGGACGGAGCTCCCTCCCCACCTCCTTTGTCTCCTTTTTCGTCTTTTATATTTTTTCCTACCTGTTTTTGAAGACAATGGTCTGCTTTTCTGGTTGCCTGATGTCCTCTGCCAGCCTACAGAAGTTGTTTTGTGGAGTTTGCTCGGCGTTGAAATGTTCTTTTGAGGAATTTGTGAGGGAGAACGTGATCTTCCCGTCCTATTCCTCCGCCATCTTTCTCTACCTCCTTTATTTGATCTTTCTAAGACTCTATTTCCCCATCTGTAACAAAGGGTGAGAATACCCTTGACAGGGTGTGGCACCAATTAAATGATTCAGGGGCTGCATTTAGCACAGTGCCTGACTACTAGTGGGCTTCCCTGGTGGTGCAGTGGTCAGGGGGACCTGTGTGGCTGGAAGGCAGGGGTTGGGGGCTGGGAGGGGGTAGCTCACTGAGGCCTGTGGCCTCTGAGGGGGCATTGGCTTTTGCTCTGAATGAGATGGGAGCAAACGGAGGGTGTGGGCGTGGAAGGTGTTGTTCAGCTGCATCTCACAGTTTTTTTCTCTCTTTCTTCATCCCTCCCTCCCTCTCTCCCATCTCCTCTTCCTCTCTCTCTTTTCCCTTCTTCTTCTCTTTCCTCTTCCTCCTCGTCCTTCCGCTGGATCAACAGAAAACTTCTGTTCAACTTGCAGTAGCAGGTCAACTCTGTCCCTGAATAGCTGGTGGGTTTGCAGAATGATTAGGGAAAGTGTGACTTTTCAGGTTGTGCTCTTTGTGTTGACAGCCAGAAAGCTGATCAACTTTCCGATCAGGGCCCCCTTTTGACAATAGAGTATTGGGTTGAGACTTGACTTGGTCACCTGTACAACATCCTCACGGTGGTAGGTAACTTGAGAACACATTCCATCGTTGGTTATTACTTCCTAGGCTGCAGGACTGTTCGGTTACCAACGATTTTCTCCACTAGACCATAAGCTCCACAAAGGCAGAGGCCATGGTGCTGCTTTAACATTTAGCACGGAGCCCCCAGAACCCCCGACACTGCCCTATAGATAGACTTAATAAATAGTTGAATGAATGAATACATGAAATCAGTATGATAATTTTTATTTTCTCTATTGCTATGATGCCAGAGCCAAACATTGTGAAACCTCTGTTTGGAGAGCCATAGGCAATTATATTGTTGGATAAAAATCCATCTATTTAAGAATACATTGCAAGACTGCATTTTCTGCCAGCACAATGTGAACCTTGGGGCCTAGCTCTGCCCATAATTTAGCACTTGTCAGAAATGTTCCCACTCTGACAATTTATTGGAAAGTCAGATGAAAACATTTCAGATGAGATCGGGCGCATTCAGGGTGGTAGGGCCATAGATGTGAGATGAGGACATTTCAGAAGAATGGTAAGGTTTGATAAGAAAACTCATTTTTCTGTGAGTTAATGAAAGAATTCAGGAGACTCAGTTAAGTTTTTAACATTTAAAGTTTTTGTATTTAATATGAAGGTGAAGGTGAAGGTGAAGGGTGAAGGAAGGTTGCTCAGTTGTGTCCGACTCTTTGCGACCCCGTGGACTGTAGCCTACCAGGCTCCTCTGTTCATGGGATTTTCCAGGCAATAGTACTGGAGTGGATTGCCATTTCCTTCTCCAGTGGATCTTCCCGACCCAGGGATCGAACCCGGGTCTCCCGCATTGTAGACAGATGCTTTACCGTCTAAGCCATCAAATATAAACATTTTTAAAGAGCTCTTTTTTTTTTTTTTACAGATCATATGCAGCTATAAAATCAAATAAATAAATATATCATTTAGTATCAACACAATTGTGAAAGAAAGAAAGAAAGAAAGTGAAGTCACTCAGTCATGTCCAACTCTTTGCGACCCCATGGACTATAGCCTACCAGGCTCCTCTGTCCATGGGCTTTTCCAGGCAATAGTACTGGAGTGGATTGCCATTTCCTTCTCCAAACACAATTATGAGGCTAATGCTATTCCAGTGGGCGGCATCAGTGAATCTGGGTCACGCCTCCTTGTGTGAACATCCCATTGCCTGCTTCCCACTCCTATGTTTCCTTTCACAACTTCCGCGCCATTCCCTGAGGTAATGCAATTCTCCCAACACTCTCCTTTACTCACAGTATTGCAAAAATATATATTCCTTCTGCCATTTGCCATGCAATTTGCTTTTTACCTTTGCTGGTTTAACAATGCCTCTTTTATCTCTTAAGTCCATTTCTTTTTTTTTTTGTTTGTTTCACATATGATATTATACATGTTTCAATGCCATTCTCCCATATTATCCCTCCCTCGCCCTCTCCCACAGAATACAAAAGATTGTTCATTACGTCTGTGTCTCTTTTGCTGTCTTGCATACAGGGTTATCATTACCTTCTTTCTAAATTCCATATATATGTATTAGTATACTGTATTGGCGTTTTTCTTTCTGGCTTACTTCACTCTGTCTAATAGGCTCCAGTTTCATCCACCTCATTAGAACTGATTCAAATGCATTCTTTTTTAATGGCCGAGTAATATTCCATTGTGTATATGTACCACAGCTTTATCTATTCATCTGCTGATGGACATCTAGGTTGCTTCCATGTCCTGGCTATTATAAACAGTGCTGCAATGAACATTGGGGTACGTGTGTCTCTTTCGATTCTAGTTTCCTCAGTGTGTATGCTCAGCAGTGGGATTGCTGGGTCATATGGCAGTTCTATTTCCAGTTTTTTAAGGAATCTCCAAACTGTTCTCCGTAGTGGCTGTACTAGTTTGCATTCCCACCAACAATGTAGGAGGGTTCCCTTTTCTCCACACCCTCTTCAGTATTTATTGTTTGTAGACTTTGCCATTCTGACCAGCGTGAAATGGTACCTCACTGTGGTTTTGATTTGTATTTCTCTGATAATGAGTGATGTTGAGCATCTTTTCATGTGTTTGTTAGCCATCTGTATGTCTTCTTTGGAGCAATGTCTGTTTAGTTCTTTGGCCCATTTTTTGATTGGGTCGTTTATTTTTCTGGGATTGAGCTGCAGGAGTTGCTTGTATATTTTTGAGATTAATTCTTTATCAGTTGCTTCATTTGCTATTATTTTCTCCCATTCTGAAGGCTGTCTTTTCACCTAGCTTATATTTTCCTTTGTTGTGCAGAAGATTTTAATTTTAATTAGGTCCAATTTGTTTATTTTTGTTTTTATTTCCAATATTCTGGGAGATGGGTCATAGAGGATCCTGCTGTGATTTATGTCAGAGAGTGTTTTTCCTATATTCTGTAGGAGTTTTATAGTTTCTGGCCTTATGTTTAGATCTTTAATCCATTTTGAGTTTATTTTTGTGAATGGTGTTAGAAAGTGTTCTAGTTTCATTCTTTTACAAGTGGTTGACCAGTTTCCTCAGCACCACTTGTTAAAGAGATTGTCTTTTCTCCATTGTATATTCTTGCCTCCTTTGTCAAAGATAAGGTGTCCATAGGTGCGTGGATATATCTCTGGGCTTTCTATTTTGTTCCATTGATCTATATTTCTGTCTTTGTGCCAGTACCATACTGTCTTGATGACTGTGGCTTTGTAGTAGAGACTGAAGTCAGGCGGGTTGATTCCTCCAGTTCCATTCTTCTTTTTCAAGATTGCTTTGGCTGTTTGAGATTTTTTGTATTTCCATACAAATTGTGAAATTATTTGTTCTAGTTCTCTGAAAAATACCGTTGGTAGCTTGATAAGGATTGCATTGAATCTATAGATTGCTTTGGATAGTATACTCATTTTCACTATATTGATTCTTCTGATCCATGAACATGGTATCTTTCTCCATCTATTTGTGTCCTCTTTGATTTCTTTCACCAGTGTTTTATAGTTTTCTATATATAGGTCTTTAGTTTCTTTAGGTAGATATATTCCTAAGTATTTTATTCTTTTCATTGCAATGGTGAATGAAATTGTTTCCTTAATTTCTCTTTCTGTTTTCTCATTGTTAGTGTATAGGAATGCAAGGGATTTCTGTGTGTTAATTTTATATCCTGCAACTTTACTATATTCATTGTTCTGCTAAGCTCACCAAACTTAAAGTGATGGTGGCTGGTGACCATGTGATTGATAGACACAATGCCATCCTTGCATTCTCAGACATAAAGCAGGCATCCAAATGGCCCAGAAAGCACATTTATATTAAAAATTTTACATTACTTCTGAAATGAAAAAAATTTTGAGCATATCCAAAAATGTATCATAGGACTAGAGCTTAAGAACGTTAGGCTGACTAGTTGCATACTGCCTATTTATTTAGACCCCCAAATTGATTTGGTGTTTTTCTTTATTTGTGTGTGTTGGGTGGGGAGGTGTGTGTGTCATGTGTATGTGTTTGTGTGTGGAAAAAGAGATAAAGAGAAGATTTTTTCTTGGGGGTGGGAGTGGGGTGGGGGTTGGGGCACACTTCCCAGTATGTGGAACTTCTCTGACCAGGGATTAAAAAACTGCATTCCCTTTAGTGGAAGCTCAGTCTTAGCCACTGGACTACCTGTGAAGTTTGAGAAGTTTATTTTTTAAGTATAATTGTTTAAGCTAGTTTTAAAATATTGATGGGTACATAACCTCTTACAAAGATATTTGAAGAGAATCAGGCAGAATGTTTACCTCTGGTTATTTTCAGGATTTTTAACATATACATTGGAATTCCTGAGATGAAAGTTACTCTTTAGTTCTAGTAAACAAATACAAGAATTTGAGAATGCATGTCCTGGGCAAATGCCAGGACTATTGTCTTTTATTTTCCATTAATGTCAAATATTTTTAAATTTTGTTTGGAGATGGTGTTTGTTATTTTGTTATATTCTGGACTATTCATCAGACAGTATATCTAAGACATACTGGTGTTTCTTTAGATTATAATAAACAGTATAGTTATCTGGTTTTAGTCTTTTGTGATTGTCACGAGGCAGATTTCAGTTACAGTGTCAAATTAACTTTTTTTCTTGACTTTACACATACATTTTCTGAAGGGTTCTGCGAATTCTTAAAAAATACAATATATACTTTACTACTGCCAGAGAATGTGTATGTCTTAAATTTTAGTTTTTGAACTCTCACATCTGTGAACATTTGAAATGCATTTATGTTGCAAAATCAAATTTTGAAATTAACATGAAATCTATATCTTGAAAATGTATGACAGCCTCAATATTTAGATGCCCATATTAACAAAAGCGTAGGGACTTCAAATTCAATTTTGTGTTTTATTTTCTAGTTCTACTTATAGAGCAATTCTAGTGGTTTACAAATAAAATACGTTAGCTTTTAATTAGCTGAATACATGGATGTTAAATTTTAGCTTTTAATTTAATTCTGACTTTGATAAAGAGAAAAGCTGTATTACAGAAAAACCATGGAATAAAAACCTTAACATGTGAAATCCTATTTCATATTCCAAATCCATGACTATTTGGAGACACCCATTATTATTTGATTACTTTTAGTTTTCAACCAGATGTTTGGTATTATGTATGCCTAGCTGTAGTGCAGCATAGCTAATAGACATATTTATTCATATGGAGTGTTTGCCATGTGATATCCTCAGTGTAATGCCTGTGTTTATCACAAGTTTTGCTCATTATTTTTATTAGGGCCTAACAGCTATTACAATGGTTTAAAATCTCATCCTAAACATTAACCTCAAAGCATTTGAATTTCACTGCTACAGGGAGATACTGTTAAAGTAATTTTGGTAAACTGTTATCATTCCACAACCTGCTCTGGTGGCTCAGTGGTAAAGAATCTGCCTGCCAGTATAGGAGACTTGGGTTTGATCCCTGGGTTGGGAAGATCCCCTGGAGAAGGAAATGGCAACCCATTCCAGTATTCTTGCCTGGAGAATTTCATGGACAGAGGAGCCTGGTGGGCTACAGTCCATGGTGGGTCACAGAAGAGTCAGACACAACTTAGCAACTGAACACACATGCATCGTTCCCCAAACACTGATCTTTTCCCCTGCTGGTTGAAATTATGGTAAGTACGTGGTCTCTGTATGTTTGTGTGTATTTGCAGTTATACAATGTTTATTGTGAATATCACTATTTAATTGATTGACATATTATAGAGTACAAAAGTACAAACTCACAATGTTATGTTATTTGAGAAGGATCAAAAGGGAGGACTAGGAAGACCCTGAGCTCACGACACCACCAAGAACACCTCAAAACCACAGCTACATATAGAGCAGCTCTTCCTGAGGACCCCCTGAAGACCAGTAGGTGGGTCTCCTACAAACGACGGGGAACCAGGTGAAGTCTGGTAGGAGGGGAGGAGAAGCAGTCTAGTCAGGACCCTCACCTCTAGCGGGTGACCCAGAAGAGGAGGGGGACATCACAAGCTCTGGGTGGGGAGGGAGGTCCTCCTTAAGGAGTGAGTGAGGGGCTCATGCTCTGTGTTAGGCGCCCCAGCCCTGGGGTCTGACACCAGGAAGCTGAGCCCCCTTATTTGGTTTGCAAACCAGTGGAAGGTCCCAGAGGGCTGTGAGAAACAAAAAGCCTTCTCCTAAAGAATGGGCACAGACGTCTTTGCTCCCAGGCCCGGCATGGAGGCAGGGGCCTGGAAACTGTCTGGTGCTCTAGGCAGCTTGCCCAGTCTGCCCCAGCATGTCTCCCAGCCCCTCTGCCCTCTGCTGAGGCAGACACCGCCATTGTCAACTGGCACACGCACCAGGGAGAGAGAGGGGTCCCCTAGTGCGGGCCTTTCCTCTGGTCGGCTTGGACACCCGGAGTGCACTCAGAAGTGCAGTTTCAACCCCTGAGTGTCCCCAGCCAGGTCCCCAACCAGGGTGGAGACTGCAGCCCCCCAGGGAGAAGCCCAACTCCCTCAGGGCCCCTGCTGGAGCTCCTTGGGCCCTGGACCCACCCTCCAATAGGGAAGGCCCCCCCTCACACCTGCCTCCAGTTCTAAGCCCCTCCAACCCCAGCCTGTACCCTCCTCCAGGGTGGAAGCTGCCCGTGCACCCAGGGAGAAGACAGAGCCTGTGCTCATTTCAGCTCCAGCCCTCCCATCAAAGCCACTGGGCACACAGAGACTGCACAGGGATGCTCTCACACAAGGATACATCTTCAAGACTAAGATATGCCACTATTGAGTCTAATTTCATAGAGACGGCTGCAGAAACATAGACGAAATGAGAAGACAGAGGATTGTGTTTCAAACAACAGACCATGTTTCCAACAAAAGCTGAAGAAGACAGTAACAGAAATGAACACGACACTAGAAGGAATTAAGACCAGATTAGCTGGTTCAGAAAAATGCACAGTGACTTGTAAGATAGATTAGTGGAAATCACACAATCAGAACAGTAAACAGAAAAGCAAATTTTAAAAAATGAGAATAGTTTAAGGAAACTCTATTAGAAGTCCTAGAGTCTAGGACAATATCAAGGGTACTAACTGCATCACTGGGGATCCCAAAAGGATAAAAAAGAGGGAGAGACACAGAAAATGTATTTGGTGGCTCAGATGTTAAAGAATCTGCCTGCAATGCAGGAGACCCGGGTTTCATCCCTGGGTTGGGAGGATCCCCTGGAATAGGGAATGGCAACTCACTCTAGTATTCTTGCCTGGAGAATCCCATGGACAGAGGAGCCTGGTGGGCTGCAGACCATGGTGTCAAAGAGTCAGACACAACTGAGTGACTAACACACTATGGCTGACAACACCCTTAACCTGAAGAAGGAAGCAGATGTCTAAGTCCAGAAAGCACATCAAACAAGAACTCAAAGAGACCCACACCAAGACATATCATAATTAAAATGGCAAAAGTTAAAGATAAAAAGAAAAATTTGAAGGTAGCAAGAGACAAAGAGTCACATACCAAGAAACTCCTATCAGGTTATCAACTGATTTCTCTGCAGAAGCTTTGCAGGCCAGAGGGAGTGGCATGCTATATTTAAAATGCTGGAAGGGAAAACCTACAACCTAGGATACTCTACCCAGCAAGATTATCATGCAAAATTGAAGGAGAGATAAAGAGTTTCCCAGACAAGCAAAAACTGAAAGAGTTCATCACCATTAAACCAACCTTACAAAAAATGTTAGAGAGTTTTCTTTAAGTGAAAAATAACTATTTCAAATCTTAAAAGATGATGCTGTGAAAGTGCTGCACTCAATATGCAAGCAAATTTGGAAAACAGGACTGGAAAAGGTCAGTTTTCATTTCGATCCCAAAGGGCAATGCCAAAGAACGTTCAAACTACTGCACAATTTTGCTCATTTCACATGCTAGCAAAGTAATGCTCAAAATCCTTCAAGCTAGACTTCAACAGTACATGAACTTCCAGAAATACAAGCTGGATTTAGAAAAGGCAGAGGAACCAGAGATCAAATTGCCAACATCTGTTGGATCATAGAAAAAGCAAGAGAATTCCAGAAAAACACCTGCTTCATTGACTACACTAAAGCCTTTGACTGTGTGGATCACAACAAGTGGTGGAAAATTCTTCAAGGGATGGGAATACCAGGCCACCTTACCTGCCTCCTATGAAACATGTATGCAGGTTAAGAAGCAACAGTTAGAACCAGACATGGAACAACAGACTGATTCCAAATTGGGAAAGAAGTACTACATATTGTCACCCTGCTTTTTAAAATTATATGCAGAGTACATCATGAGAAATGCCCAGCTGGATGAAGAACAGCTGGAATCAAGATTGAGGGGAGAAATATAAATAACCTCAGATATACAGAAGATACCACCCTAATGGTAGAAAATGAAGCGGAATTAAAGAACCTCTTAACGAAAGTGAAAAAGGAGAGTGAAAAAGCTGGCTTGACACTCAGCATTCAAAAACAAAGATCACAGCATCTGGTCCCATCACTTCATGGCAAATAGATGGGAAAACAATGGAAACAGTGACAGACTTTATTTTCTTGGGCTCCAAAATCACTGCAGATCGTGACTGCAGCCATGAAATTAAAAGACGCCTGCTCCTTGGAAGGAAAGTTGTGACAAGCCTAGCTGCTGCTGCTGCTGCTAAGTCGCTTCAGTTGTGTCTGACTCTGTGCAACACCATAGACAGCAGCCCACCAGGCTCCTCTGTCCCTGGGATTCTCCAGGCAAGAACACTGGAGTGGGTTGCCATTTCCTTCCCCAATGCACGAAAGTGAAAGTGAAGTCACTTAGTCGTGTTCGACTCTTCGCGACCCCATAGACTGCAGCCTACCAGACTCCTCCGTCCATGGGATTTTCCAGGCAAGAGTACTGGAATGGGGTGATGACAAGCCTAGACAGTGTTTTAAAAGCAGAAACATTACTTTGCCAACAAAAGTCCATATAGTCAAAGCTATGGTAATCATGTATGGATGTGAGAGTTGGACCATAAAGAAGGCTGAGTGCTGAAGAAATGATGCCTTTGAACTGCGGTGCTGGAGAAGACTCTTGAGAGTCCCTTGAACAGCAAGGAGATCAAACCAGTCATTCCTAAGGGAAATCAACCCTGATATTCATTGCAAGGACTGATGCTGAAGCTAAAGCTTCAATACTTGGGCCATCTGATGTGAGGACCTGACTCACTGGAAAAGATCCTGATCCTGGGAAAGATTGAAGGCAAGGTGAGAAGGGGAGGACAGAGGATGAGATAGTTGGATGATAGCATTAACTCAATGGACATGAGTTTGAGCAAACTCTGGGAGATGGTGAAGGACAGGAAAGCCTGGCGTGCTGCAGTCCATGGGGTTGCAAAGTCATGACCGAGTGACGAACAGCAACATAATAAAACATAAGAAAATATGCAAAGAGGGGAAAAATCTCAATGGTAAAGGCAAATATATAGTAAAGGCAGAGGATCAACCACTCAAGTAAGTATTAAGAGTAAAACACAAACATTGCAAGATCAATAATAACTACAATAAGCATTTAAAGATAGACATGAAGATATAAAATATGACATCAAAACCACAAAACCTATGAGAGAGGGGAGTAAAAATGTAGATCTTTTAGAATGTGTTAGAGCTTAAATGACTATCAGTTTAAAACAACTAGATATAGTGTAGGTCAATATATATAAACTTCACGGTAACTGTAAATAAAAAATCTACAATAGATTCACAAAAATTGAGGAGAAAGGACCCAAACGTAGTACTAAAGGAAATAAATCACAAGGGAGAAGACTAAAAGAAGAAAATAACGGGGAAGAACTACAAAAACAACTGGAAAACAAGTAATAAAATGGCAATAAGTATCTATCTATCAATAACTACTTCAAAAGTGAATGGACTATGTGCTCCAATCAAAAAACATAGGGTGGCTGATTGGACAAAAAGACAAGACTCATCTATTTGCTGTCTACAAGTGAGTCACTTCAGAGCTAAAGACACACACTGAAAGCGAGAGAATGGAGAAAGATATTCTATGCAAATACAAATGAGAAAGCTGGGGTAGCAATACTCACATCCTGCAAAGTAGACTCTAAAACAAAGTTTCTAATAAAAGACAAAGAGGGGCCCCAACTGTCTTGCACTCACTGTGCACACAACATGCTGGACTCTGGTGCAGTTTCCCAAAACCAGTGGTCACTGTCCATATAGTCCCCTGGTCTTCCCACAGATGTCTCTTCAATTCTCTAAAGCAGGTCGTGTTTGCTCCTGAGACCTGGTCAAGCACCAGCTCTGGGTGGAGGTCACTTTACATCCGTCAACTCCCATGTCCTGTGCTTAAAAGCTATATCTCGTTCATCCTGCACACAGAATCATCTTCTTTGTAAACATATTTACTGATGTATTTGGCTGCGGGCCGGCTCACTAAGCACAGGCGGCTGCGGGGAGACACCCCGAGTCTGAGATCAGGGGCGGCCAGGAGAAGCCACCTCGAGCCCAAGGCCAGGGGCGGTGATCTTGAGGAGCCACCCGGAGCCCGAGGCCAGGGGCGGCAGCTGGGAGGAGCCACCCGAGGAGTGGTGGCTGAGGAGGCACAGGAGGGCCTAGAGGAGCTATCCCACATTGAAGGTCAGGAACGGTGGTGGTAAAGAGATACCCCCCGTCCAAGGTAAGGAACAGTGGCTGTGGTTTGCTGGGGCAGCCGTGAAGAGATACCCCATGCCCAAGGTAAGAGAAACCCAAGTAAGATGGTAGGTGTTGCAAGAGGGCATCAGAGGGCAGACACACTGAAACCATACTCACAGAAAACTAGTCAATCTAATCACACTAGGACCACAGCCTTGTCTAACTCAATGAAACCAAGCCATGCCCGCGGGGCAACCCAAGATGGGCGGGTCATGGTGGAGAGGCCTGACAGAATATGGTCCACTGGAGAAGGAAACGGCAAGCCACTTCAGTATTCTTGCCTTGAGAACCCCATGAACAGTATGAAAAGGCAAAATGATAGGATACCAGAAGAGGAACTCCCCAGGTCATTAGGTGCCCAATATGCTACTGGAGATCAGTGGAGAAATAACTCCAGAAAGGATGACACCTCATGCAAAGAGTTGACTCATTGGAAAAGACTCTGATGCTGGGAGAGATTGGGGGCAGGAGGAGAAGGGGACGACCCAGGATGAGATGGCTGGATGGCATCATAGACTCGATGGACGTGAGTCTGAGTGAACTCCGGGAGATGGTGATGGACAGGGAGGCCTGGCGTGCTGCGATTCATGGGGTCGCAAAGAGTAGGACACGACTGAGCGACTGAACTGAACTGAACTGGCTGAGTTGGGTCTTTGTCGTGGCTTGTGAGATCTTTTAGTTGTAGCATGCGGGATCTAGTTCCCTGACCAGGAATTGAACCTGGGTCCCTGCACTGGGAGTGTGGAGTCTTAGCCACTGGACCACCAGGGAAGTCCCAGAATCATCTTCTTATGTTTCTTGGTTGATTAACTGAATCAGTTAATAAATAAATGAATAAATATACGACTCTATCAACTTGCTAACATAGAGACTTATGAGGTTTTGTTTCATGAAGTGTTAAAAGTTTATGAGATTTCCTTGTGAGCTGAATCTCTCTTGCATATCAGGAAATAGCCTGGGGAGGAGGAAGAAACCAGGGGAAGAGAGGAGGTCAGTGAGGGCAGAAGGGGCTTGGGAAGTGGGCACGGGGGAGGGGGGCTAATGCCCTGTCCAGCACAGCCCGGCAGGGAGAGTCCTTGGGACTAGTGTGAGGAGCCCATCATCTTGGTGCTATTCATGAGTTGGTTCTGCCCTCTCTGTAGGCAGGTGGATTCCTCTGATGATAGAAGACAAAATTTATGGCAGTAACAGTTAGTACATGTATTCTGAACGCAGAGAAATCACAAAAACTTGTTCTTAGGAAGCAAAACACTTTAGATTGTTACAGTGGTTTATAGGCTTCCAAAGGGATTCATTCCACACATAGATGGACAGTAGATCTACAGTATTAAAATGTTATAGGAGGGGGTGATTAGGGGGGAAAAAGTCAAAAAGGCTTCTTGGGAGAAGGATGGTCGTGATAAGAAGGTTAAGAAAAACTGGGCTAATTAATAAATGATCTTGAAGCCAAGGAAGAGTGATTCTGGCCAGAGATACCCTGGAAAATGGTGACCTTTTCTGCATGGGTCAAAGGTGTCCAGTTCAGGGGAGAAGCCAGACTGAGGTCAGCCTCTCAGAGGGTCTGGCCCTGAGCCTTGTGCACCCACCTTTTAGCTTTGCACACGGCAACTTCTGTGCTCCCCTAAGTCCTCGTTCCAGCCATCCTGCTTGGTGAGGTTGACCCTGAGCTGGTGAGGTTGGAAGGTTCAGACTAAAATAAGAGTTGAGGGATTTCCCTGGCAGTCCAGTGGTTAGGACTCCATGCTTCCAATTCTGGGGTTGCAGGTTCAATCTCCAGTTGGAGAACTAGGATCCTGCAGGCCACATGGCATGGCCAAAAAAAAAAAAAAACCCAAAATGTAAAACGAGTTGATTTATGAGTAGGTCAGCCAGGCAAGAATCTGATTCACAGAGGGTCCTGTACCATTGCTGGGTGAAATCAGCAGTGGAAGTCATTGTAAGGACCTGTGAGTCCTTCCATCACTGGACACACGTGGGCCCTGCTTCCCCAGGTGGGGGTGCCCTGGGATGAGGTGGGATGGAAGCAACGTCACTGTGATGCCGACTGTCCCCTGTTTTCATGATCTGGGGGTGCCCTCGAGGTTATCAGCTGGAAGACAAGGCCAGCGGAAACTGCCGCACACATTGTTCTATGTGCTGAGGATTGGTTGTGCGCTGTGCTCAGTCGTGTCCAACACGGCAGCCCCCTGGACTGTAGCCCACCAAGCTTCTCTGTCCATGGAATTTTCCAGGCAAGAATACTAGAGTGGGTTGCCATTTACTCCAGGACCTTCCGGACCCAGGGACCAAACCCGAGTCTTCTGCATCTCCTGCATTGGCAGACAGGTTCTTTACCACTAGCGCCACCTGGGAAGCCCTGAGAATTGGTTCAGTTGAGTTGAGTTCAGTTGCTCAGTCATGTCCTACTCTTTGTGACCCCATGAATCGCAGCACACCAGGCCTCCCTGTCCATCACCAACTCCCGGAGTTCACTCAGACTCACATCCATCAAGTCCGTGATGCCATCCAGCCATCTCATCCTCGGTCGTTCCCTTTTCCTCCTGCCCCCAATCCCTCCCAGCATCAGAGTCTTTTCCAATGAGTCAACTCTTTGCATGAGGTGGCCAAAGTACTGGAGTTTCAGCTTCAGCATCATTCCCTCCAAAGAAATCCCAGGGTTGATCTCCTTCAGAATGAACTCGTTGGATCTCCTTGCAGTCCAAGGGACTCTCAAGAGTCTTCTCCAACACCACAGTTCAAAAGCATCAATTCTTTGGTGCTCAGCCTTCTTCACAGTCAAGACCCCTTTTATTTGCCTCTGCAATTATGTAATTCTGAAAGTTCCCCCAAAACACTTAAAGAAAAAAAGAACTGCAGAAAAGTGAGAAACTTGCCAAGTTCCCCCCCAGAACACTGACTCTGTGTTGGTCTATGGAAATGAACTAGTCATGAGCCTGTTTACGTATACACTTATGATATAGAAAATCACTCAGTGTGGGCCTCAATAAATGTATTAAACGAATACTTAGAGGCAATCTGTTTGACAGTAGTGGGTGCCCAAGGATTTGCATTTGGAACCTGGTGTCGTAATCACAGGAGGACCATGTGTTGACATCTCTCTCCTGGAAACCATGCTCTGCCTGAGCTGGTGGGCTCCAGGGACCATGGTGGGCATGGGTGAGGCCAGGATCGAGGGCTCTGTTCCCCGCCATGCCCACATCAAGCCACACCAGGGGCTGGGGTGGAGGTATGGGTGTGGGTACACCAGCCCTGGCCTGCTCCCTGAGAAGGGCACCTCTCCAACTTTCAGCTGTAACAGGGGTGGGTCAGTGAGGTAATTTTCACAGGAGACCGGCATACTCGATACCGCAGACTGACAAAGCCATCTTTGCTCTTTTCTACAAATGGAAAAAGTTGGATTGTTTATTTTCTTGTGGGAAGGCTGTTTAGTTCTGCTGGTGAGCATGGAAACTCTCCCTTCGTTTCGCCTGATCAGCCGTGACGCCCAGGCTGGTTACCGTGCTCAGACGGCTGGTCGTCTGACAGCTGAGCAGTATGGTGGCCACAGTCCACCAGATGTTTCGTCGCACATGCTCTGGACTCAGGGACGCCAGGCACAGTTAAGGCTGGGGGCTACATGCTGCACAGTGAGATGCTCTAGAACCTTCTCTACCCATGTTTCGAATGCTGGCAACCAAGCTTATGCGCCCTGAACAGCATATTGGAGGAGTTCTCTCTGGGGAAACTGAGCAGCTTGAGAGAAAAGACCTTCAGATACTGACAATCACGTGTGTCAGATGATGACTGCACACCAGCTTGCCTGCGTTGGGGTCCCCTGTCCCATGGATCCTGCCCACATAGAGCTATTTCAACCACTTCATTTGGGATTTACTCTTAACTAGGAAGAACAGGCAAAGATTACAAGATGCAGGGTAAAGTTTCCAATGTTAAAGACAGATCGGTAACAAACAAATGACAAAGACATGAACAGAAAAAAGAACTGGGGGGAATACAGATATTATAAGAAGAGCAGAAAACCGCCCCCCCTCCAAACCTTTATAAGCAATAACTTCGAAAGCACTGAAGAAGACATAGGCAGAAGTCCTTGCAGAGTATATTACTTTTCAAATAAAATTTAACAAGGTGAAGCAATACTAGGAGAGAGATCTTTGTCCTTTCCTGTTCTTATTTCCTGGAATGTAGACACAATGGTTGGAGGTACAGCAGCCATCTTTTGATCATGCAGATGAATGTCACCAAACAGAAAGGTGGAAGGAGCCTGGTTTCTGAAGAACCTGTTGAAATTATTTTTGCCTTGGAATGCCTCTGCCTGAGCTCCTTTAATTTTTAAAAATATAGTTATTTAATTAATTTATTTGGCCCTCTGGTCTTAGTTGCAGCACCCAGGATCTTTGGTCTTCCTTGCAGCACGTGGGATCTTTAGTTGTGGCATGTGGGATCTAGTTCCTTGACCGGGGATCAAACTTGAGCCCCCTGCATTGGGAGTGTGGAGTCTTAGCCACTGGACCACCAGGGAAGTCCTTGAGCTTCTTTTTGTAGGAATTAAATGCCTTATTTATTTAAGTCAAAGAAGAAAGGTTTTCTATTTAAGTGAAAAGGAATATAATCCTAATCCCTTTGACACACATGCTATTTAGAAATATGGAGAAGACACAGTTAAAAGAGTTGAAAGTCCCTAAGACCTGGGGATGGGGAAAGATGGGGTAGGGAGCTGCTGGTTTCCTTCATTGTAAGCTTTTAGAACTATTTTTTCTTTTGAAGTTATATACATGTCTAACTTGGAGAAAAACAAAAATTAATTTAATAAAAGTTGGGGGAGGGGGGAGGGTATTCTGGGCTAAAGGCATGAACACAAGTGTGGGAAGGAGGCTGTAGGAGGTCGGTGACATGGTAGGGAAGAATAAGGGATGAGAAAAGAAAAGGAAGCTAGAGGCAGCCTTAAAAGTTTGGTGCACCAAGCTAGAAAATTCGGATACAAAAATCTCCTGAATGTTAATGAGTTAAATAGTAGCCCAGTGGCCTGGAAAAGCTAATGCATCTGAGTCATTTCTTGTAAGGGAACTACCCGTTCTCTTGGAAGAGCTGAGGTACAACCAATCCCCATTTGAGCAGTGAATCTGAAGGGGATGACATTTTGACTATGTTTACCATTTTGAGGGGCACGACCTATTTCTCCTGTTTCAGAGAAGAGATAAGTAGTGAATTTGATTATCATTAAACGTGGACAAAAAGAATGGGAAATGTTGTGATTAAGTCTAAGTGCCAAGGAACAAGTGCATTAGACCTGTCATGGGCCCAGCCTTTCTAGCTGTGTGACCCTGGGCAAGTTCCTTAACTTCTCTGTGCTTCAGTTTCTCCATCTGTAAAATACTATAATCATACCTAACTTAGAGACTTGTCAGGGGATTTGATGAGTTAATAAATGTGAAGTTCTTGGAACAGTGCCCAGAACATATAATAAGTGCTATTTTAGAGTTTGCTATTATTATGGGGGTATTCCTTGAGTGTTAAGTGATAATAATACTTGGACAAAAAACTATTTAGGATCCAAATTATATGGCAAATAACAATATTTTAATATGAAGAAGAGGAATGAAATATATATTACCTATGCTGGCAAATAAAAGACATTTGAAAGCAATCAAAGGAGAGTGAATAAGGAACAATTGGGTGAATTATCTGTGAACAATGGCCCAATAACATGCCCCAATGTGTTAACAGAAAACTGCCTTTGGGCAGAAGATTCCCAGAAAGAAATTGGGGCTGGACTGGGCTATTGAACTTAAGTCGCTGATATGGTCTAAATACCATAAAAGGCAAAAGCTATATTTGGACCTGGTAACAAACCCAGGCTGACTAACAGCACATGCTTCATTATTCCATTTCCTTCTGGGCTCTCCTGGGCTGCAGCTAAGGAAGCCTATTTAGACTTCCTTTTTTTTGTCACAGTTCCAAAAATCACATGTTGCTGAAAGGAGTGCAGCAATCTCAACCTAAAGTTTGGAAAAAAGAGGAACGTGGAAAGCTGATGATAAGCACCCAGGCCAGCTCGATGCTGATTTAATGATCTGTGGCTCGTGTTTGGAAGAGAGAGGCTTCGATTATTCTAATTAGTCCAGAACAGTGGAATAAGACACTGCCAGCAGGGCGAATAGATATTGGACACCAGGAATAACCCAGCCACAAGAATGAGTGGGTCGGGGGTTGGTGGCCAGTGGAGACTATGATGTTGGGTATATTATGGGTTCAGACAACTGCCCCTTAGTTAGCATAGACATGAGCTCAAAAAGCTGCCCAGGGAAAGGACTGTGGTTGCTAAGCCCCACAAGCGCCTGTCTGTCCTCCAGGGGCAGACTTCATTTACTGTCTCCAAACCAAGGACTGCAAAGAAACATGATGACCCTGTTGGTGAGGAAAGTCATGATCAGGAGCCTCTCCTTGGGGGTGATAATTCCACCCCACCTTAGTCTTCCCGGAAGTGCAATGGAAACGTTTTCCTCTTCACCTGTATTCATTCTGTTTCCTGAGAAAACCATCTTGGGGGCACTGCCACTGCCATTAATACCTGTGATCCACACACACTAGGAGGAAATAGGAAAAGCTGGTGTAGAGCTGGAAACAAAATTAACTTGACCTGTGAGAGGGGCTTGTCACACTGTCCAGTGCCTGTCGTCGTGGGGTCAGGTCAAGTGTCTGATCAAAGGTCACTTTCTCAGAGCTGCCTTTCCCGTGCTCTTCCCGGAGTAGACTCTTGGAGATCACGTGGTTTGTCCACTCAGTATGTTTGGTTCCTCAGTCATCATCGGCCTCCCTCACTGAATGCAGGTAAGACCCAGATGTCTAGGTTATGACCGACCTAGATAGCATATTAAAAAACAGAGGCATCACTTTGCCAACAAAGGTCCGTCTAGTCAAAGCTATGGTATTTCCAGTAGTCATGTACGGATCTGAGAGTTGGACTATAAAGAAAGCTGAGCACCGAAGAACTGATGCTTTTGAACTGTGGTGTTGCAGAAGACTCTTGAGAGTCCCTTGGACTGCAAGGAGATCCAACCAGTCCATCCTAAAGGAAATCAGTCCTGAATGTTCATTGTTAGGACTGATGCTGAAGCTGAAACTCTAATACTTTGGCCACCTGAAGAACATCAAGGAAAAGACCCTGATGCTGGGGAAGACTGAAGGCAGGAGGAGAAGGGGAAGACAGTGGATGAGATGGTTGGATGGCATCATTGACTCAATGGACATGAGTTTGAGCAAGCTCCAGGAGTTGGTGATGGACAGGGAGTCCATCACCTGCAGTCCATGGGGTCGCTCCAACCATACCACCCAGTTAGCTATTCCAGATTTAGTTCCAGTTCCTTCCTTCTTTCTTTCTGTGTTTATTCTAAACACAGCTAAAGTTTCAAAACAGCAAATAACTAAATTCTTAATCCTCCAACATCTGTCTATGCTTTTGGAACCTACATATATTTCAGTAATGTTTTTTGAAGACGTCCCCACAGCCCTGTCCAAAAAGAAATCCCACAAATCATTTTTTCCCTTATTTCCTTTTTTCTCCTCGTTCCTTTCCTTTTTCCTTCCTCCTTCTCTTCCTTCCTTTCCTGTTTGTGTTTTAGAACACTTCAAGGGAAAATAATCCCTTAATGTCTGTGCAAGGAGACAGAGATATGCCTGGATATTTTTATATTCTCTTCTAGACTCTTAAATCCTGAGTCATTGTGTTTGTTTGCTTGTTTTTTTTTTTTCCTTCAAATCAGCACCTATGGGTGAATTTGCACTGTCAAAGCTGAATTAGTCTCCATCACTTAAAACGCCAATCAATCCCTGAGCCAGCTATCTCACTCCCCCTCAAATGAACAACCAACCCAATCCCCGCAAATCTAAACAAAAACCTCTCCAAAAAATTCATTTCCTCCTTTTGGATAAAAGTCAGACAATCCATTTTCCTAATTGGTCTTGCTCTAAATGCCAAATGGAAATTCAGATACAAGCACCTCTTTCAAAATTCTTTTTTCTGTAAATATCCATTGTTCTCCAGCTCTTTATTACATAAAATTCTTCTTATTAGAAATTTCACCTTGGAAGCAGCGTGGAGAAGAAGAGTGCTTGGGAGGCTGCTGCCTTCCTGCCTCCCTGCTGTTCAGGAAGGATCTGCTGTGGATGGTGGGGATCAGGCTGGAGGAGCTGGGGGTGCTGGTGTGACTCTGAGGAACTGAATTGTTGCTGTTCAGTCATTCAGTCATGTCTGACTCTTTGTGACACCGTGGACTGCAGCACGCCAGGCTTCCCTGTCCATCACTATCTCCTGGAGTTTGCTCAAACTCATGTCCGTTGAGCTGGTGATGCCATCTAACCATCTCATCCTCTTTTGTCCCCTTCTCCTCCTGCCTTCATTCTTTCCCAACATCAGGTTCTTTTCCATCAGAGTCGGCTCTTCACATCAGATGGCCAAAGTATTGGAGCTTCAGCTTCAGCATCCATCCTTCCAATGAATATTCAGGACTGATTTCCTTTAGGATGGACTGGTTTGATCTCCTTGCTGTCCAAGGGACTCTCAAGAGTCTTCTTCAGCACCACAGTTCAAAAGCACCAATTGCTTGTCACTCAGCTTTCTTTATGGTCCAACTCAAATGATACTGAAGCTGAAACTCCAATACTTTGGCCACCTGATGTGAAGAACTGACTCCTTGGAACATACCCTGATGCTGGGAAATGTTGAAGGTGGGAGGAGAAGGAGATGACAGGGATGAGATGGTTGGATGGCATCACTGACTTGATGGACAAGAGTCTGAGCAAACTCCAGGGGTTGGTGATGGACAGGGAAGCCTGGTGTGTTGCAGTCCATGGAGTCACAGAGAGTCAGACACAACTAAACTCTGAATTGAACTGGAAAAACCATAGCTTTGAGGTATTCCCCTAAATCTATCACTAGAATTGGACAAGCCCCACTGGAGCTTTTCTGGTGGTGGGAATCCTTGGAGGCAGAGATGCCTGGATTTCGTGTAGTATGAAGATAGCCATAAGCTAATAAAAGGGTGTAAGGCTGGGACATGCCTTCCAGCTGCGTAGTACTGTATGCAAGATTGAGATGTTATTTCTTTTACTTATCAAAGAATATGGGAAAGGGCTGCTGCTGCTGACTGTGGGGTGGGATGGGGGGAAGGAAGGTCAATCATTTCAGCTTCTTCTTGGAACCCCCACCCATGAGGAGCCTCCTGAGATAGAATTTGGGTGGAGACCATGGTGGAGTTTGGGTTTGTTGGTACACTGATGAGAGGCTGAAGTGTTTGCCCAAGTCTGCAGAGGGGCCAGTCAAGGTGGGAACATCTCCACCACTGGAGGGGAAATGTGCTTCTGGGTTTCACCATGGATGCTGGGATTCGTCTCCCTGGTTACCTGATCTGGTCCTGGAATCTTTCTTATTAACAATCTCTGTAAGGCATAGAGAACCCTGGAATCTGTCTAGTATTTTCACCCACATGCAGCTCAAGTGGGTGATGATGCATTCTGTTTCCTTTTGCTGGGACACCAGGAGAGCCCCAGTGCTCTGGGCAGGGTCCCACAGCATGTGGCAGAGATGGAGGAGGTGGAGGAAATATCAGGGCTGGGGAATGAGGGGGAGTAAACAGCAGGCATGGGGCAAGGCTGGAGGACCAGGAGTCTCAGATTGACCAAGGCAGGCCACAACCAGGGCAGCAGTTCTTATAGCTGATGTGACCTCGATCTGTCCTCATAGATGGGGAAGCTCTGAGGAATCCAGAGTTTCACCCATATTCTAACTATTGCCCACTATACACTCTATGTCCGGACTTCTCTGGTGGCTCAGACAGCAAAGAATCCACCTGCCAATGCAGGAGACACAGGAGAGGCAGGTTTGATCCCTGGGTTGGGAAGATCCCCTGGAGAAGGGAATGGCAACCCACTCCAGTATTCTTGCCTGGAGAATCCCATGGACAGGGGAGCCTGGAGGGCTACAGTCCAGGGGGTCGCACAGAGTCGGACACGACTGAGTGACTAACACTTTCACACTCTATGACTAGATGCATGTTAAAGAAATATTTACTGACTTTTATTCTTGGCTGCGCCGGGTCTCCGTTGCTTTCTCTAGCTGTGGCGAGCCGGGGCTCCTCTTTGTCGCTGTGCTTGGGCTTCTCACTGTGATGGCTTCCCTTGCTGCAGGGGCATGTGGGATCTTCAACCCCTGGATCAGGGATTGAACTCATGTCCCCGCCATTGGCAGGCAGAGTCTTAACCATTGGACCGCCAGGGAAGTCCTAAATGCATTTAGTCCAGAGGACGGTCAGCCTCTGCCCCTCACTCTGCTGCATTTGGATGTGTGTAGGCATTGATTAGTTGGGCTTTCCACCAGCTTCCCATAATATTCACCAAGCTTGGTTCTCTTTGCAGCTTGGCCTTCCCTCCTCCTCACCAACTCATACCACTCTGCCAGGCAATTGCCCCGGCCTGGCTGGGCTTTGGGGGCACAGCTGCTGGATACAGCACTCTATCACACAAATGAGCTCTTCCAATCCACGCCCTGGATGGTTCTCTTGAACCAAGCAGAGCCATTAGGTACCAAAATCAACAAGCACAGAGCTCTTTGGATAAAGCTCAGCAGACTTGACATGTAGCTGTGTGTATCTCCAAATAAGATTGGGTAAACCAATCAGCTTACCAAAATGTGTTAGGGTTTCAACTCTAGTCAAATCAGTAAGTAGTTTCGAGAGTCAGCTATGGGTCAGACACTGATCTAAGTGCTGCCAGCTTACAAAAAGATCTTTGATTATGTTCTTAGACACTAGTTATTCTTCAGAAAGGTATAGAAATCCTTTATTCTAAAATGCCATTGTTGACATTTTCCTAGTGGAGTGTCTTTTTCCCTTGCATTATATACATTTTTGCTGATGCATGGGAAAATTATTTAAATGTTTTCTCACTTCTGATCACTTCACTGGAAACCTTCATTAATTCTAGTTTTTTAATCTGAAATTTTACTCCTCATAGTATAGGATTGTGTTGTTTGCAAATAATGATTTGTCCTTCTTATTTATAATATTTATTTCTCTCAATAAAATTCATAAGCATTTTGTAACTCACTGAAGACTTTTTTTTTTCAAATGATCAAATGTGCCAAAATTTGTTTTACTTCCATCAGAACTAACCTGGTGCATATGGGTAGGTAATAGTATGTAATCATGAAATGCGTTCTTTGTGGACAGCTGCAGTGGTTCAACAAAATTAAATATTATTTCTTGTCAGAGAAGCATATATTCCAGCATGTGAAATACTTTTGGAAGCTCTGTTTATATACACAACTTTACCAAAACAGAGGTTTAATAATTTCACTGAAAATTCGATTAAGTGATATTGCGTATGAATTTTTATACTCTTTGCCTTTCAAACCTCAAATAGACTTTGTAGAAAGTTTAATTGTCCCATTGAAGATTTGTTCAATGTATCAGGTTCTTGGGCATTAGGTGACAAGGCTAGACTCTGGAGGGAGGGTGGACTGAGTCCTGGGAAAGTAAAGAGGAGTCTCTGCACTAGGTCCTTCTGGAAGATAGGGGAACTGTGGTCCATAGAAATGACACCGACCTAAGACGGAATCCTGGCCTCACAAACAGATAACAGAAGGGAAGGCAGATTACTATCATTTAATGTTGATCATGAGTTCCCAGTTGCTGTGAACAGGAGGTCTTGTTGAACACAGAACTTTTCAGGATTATTTATACATGTGCCCATTGTCTCTTTATTTCTGCTTGGTGCTAGACCCACCCTTTATTGCTTGCCCTGTGATTGTGGAGCTGGGCCCTGTGAGCATCTCTGCTTAGCAGCTGGCGCATGGTTAATGCTCTGTCAGTAGAGTGCTAGGCTGACAGTAAAGCAGGATGAATATCACTTCCTTGTACTTGTATGATTTTTTTCTGTTTTGGTGTGATTCTTTTTTTTTTTTTTAATCATACTGGCAGCTAGATGACACAAGGGGAGGAACATCTAGTGATGCTCACCTTGCTAGACGTTGCATTTCAGAGGCATCCCTGCTGGCGGGTCTAACAGACACCCTAGTGGTTGGCCTCTCAGCCTTCAGGTTCTTGCATCCTGGTGGGGTGTTCCCTGCTTGCCAATCCAGCTGCAGTTCCTGGCCCACAGTGTGGTCTACCAGCACCCCTGTGGGAGGCCCTCAGCTTGCCAATACCAGGCCATGTTACCCTGTCTTGTAACCATTGCCCCACCACTGTGGTCAGCTCTGATTCAGGTGAGCCCAGAGAAACTCTCCACCATCCACTGGGCTGCAAGCACACTTCTTCCAATGAAGTCTGAGCCCCTGCCTTCAGGAACGGGGTGTTCTTCTGCTCAAGTTTGCTCCTTCATTAGACATTCTTCATCCCATGGATGAAATTCTCTTTATCCCTTTATAGTTTAGAGTTCTATTTATGCCTTTAATCTGTTATAGTTAATAATTCTTTATATTAAACTTTTTCTGTTAAAATTATTGTGTGGTTTCTGTTTTCTAGTTAGACCCTGATACAAGATGATTGTAGAATAATTGATGGAAATATTAAGTTTGTTCCTCTGTATATTTTACCTCCTTCTTGGCTGAGGCCCAGCATAGAAGGGGTTCTAGGGTCCTGGTCCTGACAGGTGTCAGCCCTCAAAAACTTGTTCCCAGTGGGACTTGGTCCCTAGCACCTGATGGTACCTATACTCACTGAAGATTTCCATACTTAACAAAATCACTGGGGAGAATGGATAAGAATTTAAGGTATAACATTAGCACTGCTTGTAGGTGAGGGGAACCTGGAGAAGAACGGCTTGAATTTACTGCCAAACCAGAGGGATGGGAACTCAGAATTGCAATCAAGTTGATTAAAAGAAAAGAAAGAAATCTGACATTTCCAGTTAATCAGTTTTATGGCAATTTCATTTTTTTTGTAATCTCAAATCTTTGAAACAAATATAACTATAAAATCTGATATGAATTCAGTGATGTTTCTACAAACTTGCATTTTATTATTTATAAAGCATGGACAAACATTAAAAAGTGGTGTATTATATATATGTGTGTGTATATATATATATATATATATATATCACTTTATTTATTCATCATTTAGTCCATCAGTTCAGTTCGGTCGCTCAGTCGTGTCCGACTCTTTGCAACCCCATGAATCGCAGCACGCCAGGCCTCCCTGTCCATCACCATCTCCCGGAGTACACTCAGACTCACGTCCATCGAGTCAGTGATGCCATCCAGCCATCTCATCCTCGGTCGTTCCCTTCTCCTCCTGCCCCCAATCCCTCCCAGCATCAGAGTCTTTTCCAATGAGTCAACTCTTCACATGAGGTGGCCAAAGTACTGGAGTTTCAGCTTTAGCATCATTCCTTCCAAAGAAATCCCAGGGTTGATCTCCTTCAGAATGGACTGGTTGGATCTCCTTGCAGTCCAAGGGACTCTCAAGAGTCTTCTCCAACACCACAGTTCAAACGCATCAATTCTTTGGCGCTCAGCCTTCTTCACAGTCCAACTCTCACGTCCATACATGACCATAGGAAAAACCATAGCCTTGACTAGATGGACCTTAGTCGGCAAAGTAATGTCTCTGCTTTTGAACATACTATCTAGGTTGGTCATAACTTTTCTTCCAAGGAGTAAGCGTCTTTTAATTTCATGGCTGCAGTCACCATCTGCAGTGATTTTGGAGCCCCCCAAAATAAAGTCTGACACTGTTTCCACTGTTTCCCTATCTATTTCTCATGAAGTGATGGGACCGGATGCCATGATCTTCATTTTCTGAATGTTGAGCTTTAAGCCAACTTTTTCGCTCTCCTCTTTCACTTTCATCAAGAGGCTTTTTAGCTCCTCTTCACTTTATGCCATAAGGGTGGTGTCATCTGCATATCTGAGCTTATTGATATTTCTCCCAGCAATCTTGATTCCAGCTTGTGTTTCTTCCAGTCCAGCGTTTCTCATGATGTACTCTGCATAGAAGTTAAATAAGCAGGGTGACAATATACAGACTTGACGTACTCCTTTCCCTATTTGGAACCAGTCTGTTGTTCCATGTCCAGTTCTCACTGTTGCTTCCTGACTTGCGTACAGATTTCTCAAGAGGCAGGTTAGGTGGTCTGGTATTCCCATCTCTTTCAGAATTTTTCACAGTTTATTGTGATCCACACAGTCAAAGGCTTTGGCATAGTCAATAAAGCAGAAGGAGATGTTTTTCTGCAACTCTCTTGCTTTTCCCATGATCCAGCGGATGTTGGCAATTTGATCTCTGGTTCCTCTGCCTTTTCTAAAACCAGCTTGAACATCAGGGAGTTCATGGTTCACGCATTGCTGAAGCCTGGCTTGGAGAATTTTGAGCATTACTTTGCTAGCATGTGAGATGAGTGCAATTGTGTGGTAGTTTGAGCATTCTTTGGCATTGCCTTTCTTTGGGATTGGAATGAAAACTGACCTTTTCCAGTCCTGTGGCCACTGCTGAGTTTTCCAAATTTGCTGGCATATTGACTGCAGCACTTTCACAGCATCATCTTTCAGGATTTGAAACAGCTCAACTGGAATTCCATCACCTCCACTAGCTTTGTTCATAGTGATGCTTTCTAAGGCCCGCTTGACTTCACATTCCAAGATGTCTGGCTCTAGATTAGTGATCACATCATCGTGATTATCTGGGTTGTGAAGATCTTTTTTGTACAGTTCTTCCGTGTATTCTTGCCACCTCTTCTTAATATCTTCTGCTTCTGTTAGGTCCATACTATTTCTGTCCTTTATCGAGCCCATCTTTGCATGAAATATTCCCTTGGTATCTCTAATTTTCTTGAAGAGATCTCTAGTCTTTCCCATTCCGTTCTTTTCCTCTATTTCTTTGCATTGATCGCTGAAGAAGTCTTTCTTTTCTCTTCTTGCTATTCTTTGGAACTCTGCATTCAGATGCTTATATCTTTCCTTTTCTCCTTTGCTTTTCACTTCTCTTCTTTTCACAGCTATTTGTAAGACCTCCCCAGACAGCCATTTTGCTTTTTTGCATTTCTTTTCCATGGGGATGGTCTTGATCCCTGTCTCCTGTACAATGCACGAACCTCATTCCATAGTTCATCAGGCACTCTATCTATCAGATCTAGTCCCTTAAATCTATTTCTCACTTCCACTGTATAATCATAAGGGATTTGATTTAGGTCATACCTGAATGGTCTAGTGGTTTTCCCTACTTTCTTCAATTTAAGTCTGAATTTGGTAATAAGGAGTTCATGATCTGTGCCACAGTCAGCTCCTGGTCTTGTTTTTGTTGACTCTATAGAGCTTCTCTATCTTTGGCTGCATAGAATATAATCAATCTAATTTCGATGTTGACTGTCTGGTGATGTCCATGTGTAGAGTCTTCTCTTGTGTTGTTGGAAGAGGGTGTTTGCTATGATCAGTGCATTTTCTTGGCAAAACTCTATTAGTCTTTGCCCTGCTTCATTTCACATTCCAAGGCCAAATTTGCCTGTTACTCCAGGTGTTTCTTGACTTCCTACTTTTGCATTCCAGTCCCCTAGAATGAAAAGGACATCTTTTTTGGGTGTTAGTTCTAAAAGGTCTTGTAGGTCTTCATAAAACCGTTCAACTTCGGCTTCTTCAGCATTACTAGTTGGGGCATAGACTTGGATAACTGTGATATTGAATGGTTTGCCTTGGAGACGAACAGAGATCGTTCTGTCGTTTTTGAGACTGCATCCAAGTACTGCATTTTGGACTCTTTTGTTGACCATGATGCCTACTCCATTTCTTCTGAGGGATTCCTGCCCGCAGTAGTAGATATAATGGTCATCTGAGTTAAATTCACCCAATTCCAGTCCATTTTAGTTTGCTGATTCCTAGAATGTCAACGTTCACCCTTGCCATCTCTTGTTTGACCACTTCCAATTTGCCTTGATTCATGGACCTGACATTCTGGGTTCCTATGCAATAGTGCTCTTTACAGCATCAGACCTTGCTTCTATCACCAGTCACATCCACAACTGGGTATTGTTTTTGCTTTGGCTCCATCCCTTCATTCTTTCTGAAGTTATTTCTCCACTGATCTCCAGTAGCATATTGGGCACCTAATGACCTGGGGAGTTCCTCTTTTGGTATCCTATCATTTTGCCTTTTCATACTGTTCATGGGGTTCTCAAGGCAAGAATACTGAAGTGGCTTGCCATTCCCTTCTCCATTCCCCTCCTTCAAGGTAAGGAACAGCGGCTGTGCTTTGCTGGAGCAACCGTGAAGAGATACCCCATGCCCAAGGTAAGAGAAACCCAAGTAAGATGGAAGGTGTTGCAAGAGGGCACCAGAGGGTAGACACACTGAAACCATACTCACAGAAAACTAGTCAATCTAATCACACTAGGACCACAGCCTTGTCTAACTCAGTGAAACCAAGCCATGCCTGCAGGGCAACCCAAGATGGGTGGCTCATGGTGGAGAGGTCTGACAGAATGTGGTCCACTGGAGAAGGGAATGGCAAGCCACTTCAGTATTCTTGCCTTGAGAACCCCATGAACAGTATTTAGTCCATAGACATGATGATTTCCTGCCTGAAAGTAACAACTCTGCAGCTCCACTGGGATCAGAGGCTCACAGGTTGGGGCTGTCCTTACATACTACGAGAATGGAAATAATACTGATTGTCACCTGCTTGATAATATACAATATTGAGATTGTAGTATCTTTTAAAAACTCTTAACAAAAAATGCAGAAACCTGGCTTTCACTTGCAAAGCCTTCAACTCCCCCCTCTTTCTCTTTGTCCATATTTTGAAAGGATAAACAGTCCTTGTGTATGTGTGTGTGTTTTTTTTTTTTGCACTGAAACACTGTTCCTTAGAGAAGATGCTACTCAGGACAAAATGCACTGACCTTGCCTGAACAGATAAAGGACCAACCCCATTGCATGAGTAGTTGGCTGCTTGCCCCCGGAAGAAGTCTGTGTGCATGTGTGCGTGTGTGTGGTGTCTGTGTCCTCAGTCATGCCTGACTTTTTGCAACCCCATGGACTGTAGCCTGCCAGGCTCCTCTGTCCAAGGGATTTTCCAGGCAAGAATACTGGAGTGGGGGTTGCCATTTCCTCCTCCACAGCATCTGCCCAACCCAGGCATCAAAGCTGTGTCTCTTCCGTCTCCTGCTTTACAGGCAGATTCTTTACCACAGAGCCGCTTGGGAAGGGGGGATTCAGGGTAAACAAAAAGGCCTAGAACTTGATCCTCCACCCACATATCTCTCATCCCTGAACTTCTCTCTGCAACTACTGCTCTCAAGTGAACTTTTCTCCTTCTCTACCTTTCATATTTTAAATATAATATTTATATGCTAATATTGATGAAGATGGGAACTACTGTTTCACTTTTCTGGGAGCCAATCACTATGCACACCTATTTGATTTCATAGTATTGGTCTGGCACCATCAAATTAATTCGGGGAATTGAAATATCCATGGGAAATTGGAAATGAAGAAAGCAAATACAACATGAGCTCTAAAAGCAGTTTGTTTAGCAAAATCAGGAAATAAAGCATATTGCTTTAAGCTTGATGGAATAGAATAAAGTGATAACACCTTGACTTCTTGACTTTTACTTCCTCTGCTCTGCCCTTTGACCATGAACTTGTGACTTAGTGCCTGTGGGCCTGAGAGCCCAGGGCCAACGAGAATGTTCGACTTCTGCCAGTTTTCAACTTCTTTCCCTCAGTTCCCTCCAGCCCCTGAGATTCAGTCCTTTGCCTTGTGAGTCTACTGTTTGGCTGAACTGGAGGAGGGAATTCACTATGGTGTTGGAAAGAATTTCTTGAGCAAATTCACTTTACTGACCCAGGAAATAAGGATTCGGGCCTTCAGATATGTGACTTATGGGGATATTAGGCATCCCAGTGGCTCTTTTGGTCCAGTATGGGTATCTGGAAATTATATGTCAATTCCCACCCGCATTATGGAGCCTGAGGTCTCCTGGCTTCACCACTGGGAGACATGGTGATTAAATAAACATTCCCTGAAGAATGATGAATAGAAGGAAAAACAAGCAACCTCATAAAATGGGAGAGTAAAGGGAAAATGGAACTTTTACATTTTGCTATCTTTTTTCCTCTTGAACTTTCACCAAAAACTGAGCTTTCTTAGTGCCAAACTTTTCATAATTCTATGTAACGACATAAGAAAAATCACAATATACGACTCTTCGCTAGTTAAACACAGACATCTATATGCACTCTCAGAAGCAGGCGCTGGGATGTTTGCATCTATTCTTAGATGGAAAAACTGTGACCACAGAGGGTAGAATTAACAGGAGTCAAGGATGGAAGCTTTCCTCACTCATCTTTTATAATAATGATAACGTGAACAACCAAAAGCACGAGCTGAAACTGGTGATTAGCTGAGGTTTGGGAAGGGTGTCCACTGGGGGTTTCCATTTGCTTATTATGGTCTTTCCAGCCATGGACCCCTGGCACTGGGCACCCCCTGGACCTCTGTCCTTCACTCCATCCTGGGCTGTTAGGCATTCTTGCCTCCTCTCCACCCTCCTCTCACTTGCTTGCTATTGCTTCTTCATGGTGAACAGGAAATGTCTGCTCAGTTTGATCCAAAACTTTGAACAGGATTAACCGAGGTTGGGTCAGATGAAACACACTCCAAAGAAACCTGCATGTTTGGCAAAAGGGAACAAAAAGTAAGAGATGTTGATTTTGTTTTTCAAGGAAAACACCACACAGGACTTTCTCGTTGTGGAATAAGAGTTGTAGGAACTGGCTCCAAGCACAAGTTCTTGACCGTGTTTCTGAGTATCCTGGGGTCTTCTACGGACTCAGCCAACAGTTGTTCAGGGACCTCCCTGGCTTCAGTTTCACTGCCTGTGAGAAGCAAGAGCGTGAAGCTCAGGGCTCATGGCAGATGATGATGAGGCGGCGAGGCGTGACTTGCCTGACACCACCTGACAACTCCGTTTCCCTTCTGCGTCTCCACACTTCCCACAGAGACTTAAGACTCTGGCAAGTGTGTAATCAGGACAGGCCAAGATGTCCCTGGTTTGAATGTTCCGTGTAAATGTTCCTCAAAGCATAGTCGAACTTGTTGGGTTACGAGTTCTAGTGTTCGGCATTTATTATTTATTTGGCTGCACCCAGATCTTAGGGGCAACAGGCCGGATCTTCAGTTGCAATATGCGGGCTCTAGTTTCTTGACCATGGGTTGAATCCAGGTCCGCTCCACTGGGAACACAGTCTTAACCACTGGATCACCAGGGAAGTCCCACAACTTCTACTTTTAGATTTGAGGAACGTGGTTACAGGGCTTCCAGCCGGCTGGTAGCGGGGTGGTGGCTCTCCCACTGACCCAAGGTATCCCATTCCCTTTAGATCCTGAACTTGGTTGTTTGCTTCACCCAGTTACCTAAGGGCTTCCCAGGTGGTGCTAGTGCTGAAGAATTTGATGCCAATGCGAGAGAGGAGAGACATGGGTTCGATTCCTGGGTTGGGAAGATCCCCTGATGAGGGCATGGCAACCAACTCTGGTATTCTTGCCTGGAGAATCCCCATGGACAGAGGAGCCTGGAGGCTACGGTCCATAGAGTTGCACAGAGTTGGACATGACTGAAGTGACTTCACACACACACACACACACACACACACACACACACACACACACACACAGAGCCACCTAAGGTGCCAGGGTTGAGAATGGCTTATTGGGTCAGCTTGCAGGAGGATTCATATTTATAACAGGTAGTCAACTTCTCAGCTGAAAGGCAACCAGATGTTTTGTGTTTTCAACTGTGGGCTACACACCATGAGCAGAAATCCAAATGTGTGAAAACTTTTCAAACCCTTTCTTTGTTAGGATGATGATTTGAGGGGTTCGAAGATTAGATGTGACCCGCACATGAGTCACATAGGTGGAGGCTTTGGTCAGATCCTCTTTCCTGATGCCAGTGATCCTGCCTAAGTTTCATGATTAAAATGTGAAAAGCTCCTAAAGACGTGATGAACTGAAGATTCACTATGAAACTGCTGATGCGAGCCTAGCAGGAATCTCTCAACAGAAGCAGCCTAATGATATGTCTGGATTCCTGTAACTAAGTTCAGGAAGCAAATAGCTCTAGATGGCGAGGGTTAGTTAGATCATGTGTGTTACTCATTCAAAAAAAAAAACCAAAAAAACTTTTTTTTTTTTTTGAGGAGAGTTTGCCCAAACAGTATCTATCCTGAGGCAGTGGTTTTCTAACTCTTTATCCTTCAGATTTTTTCCCCTTAAAGGAAATGTTACTCAGAATAAGCTAGTATTAAAACAGAGCTGCCCTGGTTGAAGCCTGGGCTGGGAGCGGAGTCCTTACTCTTGTTTTTTTCCCTCCTTGAAGCAGACTGTGAGAACTTCTGAGGAACTGCTAGTCTCTTAAAGAATGGTTGGGAATGTCATCAAAACAAAAGGCTTTTTGGAGTCTGCCTGGTGCGTGCTAATTTGACTCCTACTGGGCTTGTCAAGTAGCCCTTGAGTCTACTCAAAAGATGGCCCCTGGAATCCTCCAGCCTCTAATACATTCAAAGAAATACTACCCTTGGCGATAACACTGTGCCATTTTTAACTGAGGTAAGTGTCTCACTCAGCCTGCTTAGGTGTTAAGAGCAAACCACCTCTCTAAACCAACACATGCAGGAAAACAAAGTTGTATCCTAATTGACTTTCCTGTTTCAAAAGGTGGTAGAAGGCAGGCTGGTGTCTCTGAGATGCAACATGCAGGCAAATGAAGCAGCTGAATCTCAGGTCCCAAGTTGTTCACTGCTGTGTGAGCTTGAGGGGTGGATAATGCATATTTTCCTCTCTCCGTCAAGGGCCTGGGCTGGGCCAGATGACACTTGGAAGCTGGCCTCAGAAGGCTCTGTTTGGGAGGCTGGTTTGCATCATATGATGAAAGCTGTGGGGATGATCACGGGCCAGTTGTTTGCTATGCCAAGCTGGGTCTCCATAGCTTCAAATTCATTCCAATATAATTGAAAACATGTGCTCCAATATGCATTTTCTTAAGGTTCAAAATTTCCTTGTGATGTGTTTTCCGTACTGTTTTGATTTAAAAGCAGAAAATGAGTTTTGGCTGTGGCCGAAAACTTGTGTGTCCGTATATAAGTGTTTTAAAACAAACCTTTGAAGAATAAAAAATCTTGAAGAATAAAGAAGAGAACCAAAGACAGATCATAGTTCTGAGAATTGGGGCAGGTGAAGAGCCCAGAGGAAAAGGCTAAAAGTAGTACCTCTCAATGCAAAATGATGAGTTTTGTCTTTACAGTTTATAATTTGGTATGCCCTCACTCCCCTAAAAATGTGCTCTTACATTTAGACATTATGTCTGTGACAGCTACAAAGAGAAGAAAAGAGCATCAGCCTCTGCTCATCCTGTACAAGCTTCCGCCTGTGGCAGAGGTCACCGTCTCCAATGCCTCTGGGGACCAACCAGGTCAATTATGTAAGTGAAACCAGCCTGTGGCCACCTGGACATGGGTGCTTATTTTTTAATTAATTAATTTATTTATTTTAATTGGAGGACAATTGATTTACAATATTGTAATGGTTTCTGCCATATGTCAACATGAATCAGCCAAAGGTATACCTGTGTCCCCTCTCTCTTGAACCTCCCTTCCACCTCCTACCCCATCCCACCCCTCTAAGTCATCACAGAGCACTGAGCTGAGCTTCATGAATGTCATAGCAGGTTCCCACTAGCTATCTATTTTATGCATGGGAGTGTATATATGCCAATCCCAGTGTCCCAGTTCGTCCCATTCTCCCCTTCCCCACTCTTTCTCTTTTTAATAACATTTTAAACTTTTTGGCTGAGCTGCACGGCTCTCAGGATCTTATTTCCCAGAGCAGTGATCAAACTCTCAACCTCCTTGAGAGCATGGAGGACTTAACCACGGGACCACGGGGAAGCCCCCCATCTCTTCTTCACCAGCCTCCTGACCTCACTACACTCCCCTTTCTTTCTCACGTTGGATCTGAACCAGTTACTCATTTAGACTTGGCTCCGCTTGCAGATGAACCTCTGTCATGATCACCGGCCAGCTTCAAGTAAGAGGGACCCCACCCCATCTCCTACCTCATCCTTGGGTACTGCCCAGTTAGGCCCGCTGCCACATCACTTGGGAGAGTGAGGCCAGACAGAGAACAGACAGGGGTTTGTCCAGCTGAAGGTGAGCATCCAGAAACAAATAGCATGGGGGGCGGGGAGGTGAGAGTCATAGGTCAAATGTTCTAACTGTGGCAGGGGAGGTTCTGTCTCTTTATGGGGTGATACCAGACCCACCAGGCCAACAGATACAACTGGCCAGGCCCACAGGTACCCAGCTTCAGGAGGCTGGGAAGGGCCTGAGGGGTCTCCTGCTTTTATCCCAAGTGGCTGAGGCAGGGATGGGTGATGCCTGAGATCAGAAGAGAGCTGTCTGAAGCGGGTAAAGGCAACAGTACCCAGTGTCTGCCCAGGGCCAAGATTAATGCCTGTTCCCTCCAGCCAGACTGAAAAAGCTCATAACTCATGGAGAACTGGATAGAGTACGCTGAAGGATCTAATTACAAGGTTGCTCACTGATCACAATAGTGGGGAATAATTAATTCTAGACTAAACACTGTTTTGGTCTGGCTTGATAAGGCTTAAAGGCAAGACCCAAAAGGATCAAGCAGATTCTAAGAAGCCTAATTACATCCCAGAACAAATTTAAAGAAAATTTATGGGCATACAAAAATAGACACTGCCTAATGAATTAGAATTGGAAATATGTGACACCTCATTACAAATTCCCAAGCATGCCTGGAAGAAGGGAAATGCAACTCACAATGAAAAGTCTATCAATTGAAAATAACCCAGAACTGACTGCAATCAGTTTAGAATTAACAGACAAAGACATTAAAGATTAATATTACTGTTTTATGTATGTTTGAAAGTTAGAGACATGGAAATTATAAAAAAACTATAGTATAGCTTCTAGTGATGAAAACTGCAATGTTTCAGGAGAAAAATACACTGGATGGGCCTGATAACAAATGAGACATTATAGAAGAATGGTTTAGTGAAAAGATTGAAGGCCCAGAAGTAGAAACCATGAAAAAAATTAATTTCCCTCTTTCTTTTTAAAATTTATTTTAAATTGAAGTATAATTGCTTTACAATATTGTGTTGGTTTCTGCCATACATCAGCATGGTTCAACCATAGGTATGCATATGTCCCGTCCTTCTTGAACCTTCTTCCACCTCCCACCCCACCCCACCACGCCTCTAGTTTGTTACAAAGCACTGGAAACAGTGCAAAATTTGCTAGCCTTCAGAATTATATGACAGTAAGTTTCTGTTGTTTAAGCCACTTACTTTGTTGTTCTTTGTCACAGCAGCCCTGGCAAACTAGTACCTACTTCAATTAAGTCGAAGAGATTGTTGGATTGGATAAAAAGTGAGACAGGACTGTGCGCTGTCTACAAGAAGCACACTTTAATTATAAATTGACAAATAGGTTAAAAGTGAAACTATGAAAAGAGATATATCATGCTAACACTAATCAGAAAGCAGGGGTGACTACATTAATATCAGACAACATGGATTTCAGAACAAAGCAGATGAACAGAAATAAAGAAGGTCATTTTGTAATGATAAAGGTGTTAGTTCATCAAGAGGTCATTACAATCATAGACTTTCATGCTTCTAATAACTGAGCTTCAATATATATAGTGCGAGAACTGGTAGGATTGCAAAGACAAATAGCCAAGCTACAATCATGTCAGAGATTTCTTTTTTCCTAAAAAAATGTCTATTTTTGGCTGCATTGGGGCTTGGTTGTGGCACACAGGCTCTTCCTTTGGGCGCATGGGCTTTCTAGTTGACGTGTTTAGTTGCCTTGAAGCATGTGGGATCTTAGTTCCCCAACCAGGGATGGAACCTGTGTTCCCTGCAGTGGAAGGTAGATTTATTTTTTTCAATGTGGATCATTTATTGAATTTGTTACAATATTATTTCTGCTTTATGTTTTGGTTTTTTTGGCCATGAGACATGTGGGATTTTAGCTCTCTGCCCAGGGATCGAACCACACCCCCAGCGTCGGAAGGCAAAGTGCTAACCCCTGGACCACCAGGGAAGTCCTGGAAAGCTGATTCCTTCACTCAGAAGTTCCCATGTCCAAAACTTCAATGTCCCTCTCTCAATAATGAACAGAACAAGTAGATGAAAGACTGCCACGGATATAGAAGAGGCCCTGAGCAAACACTATCAGCCAGCTTGACCTGACTGGCATTCCACATAACCACATCAGTGTACACATTAGTTCCAAGTGAACATGGAACAGTCGCTAAGATAGACTGTGTATGGGGCCCTAAAATCTGAATACATTGATGAGAATTCTAGTTATACACTGTATGCGCTCTGATCATAATGGAATTACATTCAATGTCAGTAACAGGAAGGTCTCTGGAAAGTCCCTAGATGTTTGGCAATTAAACAACACACTTGTAAAGAACTCTGGGATCAAAGAAGTGTTCGAAAGAGAAATTAGAAAGTGCTTTGCACTGAACTAAAATGAAAATGCAATATATAAAAATTTGTGACATGTCGCTAATTCAGTACTTACTAGGAAATTCAGGGCACTAAATGGCTATATTTCGTAAAGAAGAAAGATCTCAAAATCAATGAATTCTACTTTCTACTTAGGAAATAAGCAAACAAAAAAAGCAAACTAAAGTAAGCAGAAGAAAGGAAACAATATAAAAACTACTGAAATAAACTTCAAGAACAGTAGAGAATATTAATAACCCAAAAACTGCTTGTTTGAGAAAATCAATAAAATTGGTAAACCTTAGTCATACTAATCAAAGAGAGCAGACAGAAATTGCCAATATAAAAAATGAGAGATGTGATATCATTACAGATCCCACATATACTAAAGGATAATAGAAGATAATTCTGAGCAATCTTATTGTAATAAATTTGACAACTTAGATGAAACGGATACTTTCCTTGAAAGACACAAGCTATCAAAACCACCCAAAAAGAGACAAATCACCCAAATTGTCCAATGTCTATTTAAAAATTTGAATTCGTAGTTATAAACTTCTCACAAAGAAAATTTCAGGCCCAGATGCTTCACTCAGGAATCATACCAAACATTTACAGAAAAATTATGTCAATTCTACCTGAAGTCTTCCAGACAATTGAAGAAAAAGGAAATAATACTTCACAAGTCATTCTATGAGACTGAAAAGTGAATGTGTTAGTTGTTTAGTCGTGTCTGATTCTTTGCGACCCTACGGACTGTGTTCTACCAGGCTCCTCTGTCCATGGAATACTCCAGGCAAGAATACTGGAGTAGGTTGCCATTCCCTTCTCCAGGGAGTTTTCCTGACCCAGGGATCGAACCCAGGTCTCCCACATTGCAGGGGGATTCTCTACCATCTTCACCACCAGGGAATCACTATGAGGTTAACACTACCTTCTATAAATGGTAGGAACTTCCCTGAGGATCCAGTGCTTAAGACTCTGTACTTCCAATGCAAGGGGCTTGAATTCCATCCCTGGTCAAGGAACTAAGCTCCTGCATGGCGCCCCTCCCCCCGCCCCCCCGCAAAAAAAAGATAAAGAGAAACAATAATAAAACCAGACAAAGGCATTATAAGGAAATAATATTATTATGAGAAGAGCTATAAAAATTCTCAACACAATTTTAGCAATTATATATTAAATTGAATAATACATTTATTCCAGGAGTGCAAAGTTGTCATGAAACTTGAAAATCAATCTATATAATTCACAAACTTAAACCCCTCCCCAACAAAACCAAACCAGAACCAAACTGTATTTTCATCTCAGTAGACTGAGAGAGAGCATTTGATAAATTCAATAGCCATTTACAATAAAACTTCTCAGTTAATTAGGAACAGAAGGAAACTTCTTCAGTCTGATAAAGGTGTGTATTTAAAAAAAAAAAAACACGCTTCTTTTTTCATCTGCCTTGTAGTCAAATACCCCACAGAGCTACGGATCTAGTGGAAGTAGGGTAAATTTCCGTGTCAGAAGCAGAAGTTCAAATCATAGCCTTCCTACTGCTATGATCACGCGCATGGTCAATAACCTCTCTGAGTCTGCGTGTTCTTGATTGTAACAGAGATAACGGGTGAACAAGTTATGCTATGCTACTGCCCAGCACTGCTTGCACACATTAAAATTAGTGCCCTTTCTTCCCTTTCTCTTAACTGGTTCTGATGAAGGTGGGGTTGGTCCAGGACAGCAGTTTTCAGCATCTTTCTTAGCCACGAGTGTCTTCTGCAGACCTGAGATGCTAAAGGCATTGGAATGTTTGCTCTGGTGGACCGTAAGAGCTCTCATTTCCTCCTTTTTGGAAGGATCTGATGGCGTGGAATGGGGCAGAGGCTAGGAGGCAATGAGAGGAAGATAAGACACCCCTAAATCTGCAGTTGGGCTCTTTCTGGAAAAACCCAACCAGGTTTTTGGCAATAGATTATCACTCCATGCTTGTAGGACCGTGGGTGTCCAGGCTCAGGTTTCTAGCTAAGATTACATTTGAGTGTGGAACATGGGGGAGGTTAATCCATCAGGACAAGATCTGTCTGATTCAGCAGCAGGGACGGCCTCTAAGTTCTGAAGTGCTCCAGCTAGAAGGCACCTCGTGTTCTTCAGGGCTCAGCTGCCGAAGGTCACAGTTACACTGAGACCAGTTAGTTATTTGCATGAGATTAGTTTCATCCCTTGCCAGCAGCGCTATTACACCATACTTCGCAATCAGGAACTATTTGGAGTTTGTTTTGCCAGAGGCTGATAATTCATGCGTGGTCTTTAATGATTCTGAAGGCAATGTCAGGCTTCCAAGGAGGCTTGTTAGCCACGTTCAAGAGGAGAGAACTTGATGAAGGGGTGGGCAATGCCCCTGCCAGCCAATGAGCGCATTTTGTCAGGTGTGGGATTTCATGATACACATGAGAACGTTAAAAACGCTGAGAATATGGCAGTGGAAGCCGGAGGTCCGAGAGGTGTCAGCACAGCAGCCATGAGAACCGGAACAGACACTGACATCCACTGAACACACACAGGCGCACACACACGCGGTCATGAAGTCTGGGGAGAAGCTGAGGAGAAATGGGGTGAAGAAGGACTCGGAAAGGGGTGGTTATAACGTGAAATAGACTGTTTTACGCCCAGAAAGGATCAAGGGTACCTTGTTTGACAGGGTCAGGTGTGCAGCAGCAGGGGCGGTCAGGGTTGAAATGTGAGATGAGATCTGATACAAGGAAGAAAATGAATAACATTTGAAACACTGAAGTATTAACCCTAGTACCACAGTGCAGAACCTAAAAGTCATGTCAGACATTAAAAAAAAATTTTTATTGAAGTCTAGTTGATTTACCGTGCTGTATTTGGTTCTGATGCACAGCAGAGTGATTCAGTCATACATATATATATTCTTTTTCATATTTGTTTCCATTATGGTTTATTACAGGATATCAAATCTGGTCTCCTGTGCTCTACAGTAGGACCTTGCTGCTTTTCCATTCTATGTATAGCTGTTTGCACATGCCAACCCCAAACTCTCAATGCATCCCTCCCCTACAACCCCTGCCTGCTTGGCAACCACAGTCTGTTCTCTATGTCTGTAAGTCTATTTCTGTTTCAAGATATGTTCATATTTTATTTGTTTATTTGCTTGTTTATTTATTTACATATTGGCTGCACCTCGAGGTTTGCGAGCCTTTAATTCCCCCAGGAGGAATCGAACCAGGGCTTCAGCAGTGAAAGCACCGAGTCCTAAGCACTGGACCACCAGGCAAGTCCCATCTGTGTTATAGTTGCGATTGCACATATTACAAGCGATATCATCCGGTGTTTGACGTCAGATGTTTTTACCCTTGAGCACTTTTAGCCTCCGGCCAGGGACGTTTCTCACGGCCCTGCTCCACGGCCATCCCACTGGTTACCATCTCACTGCCTCTGGCTCTGCCTCTCCCCTCTCGCGTCCTTGCTTCCTCTCCCCCCCTCCTGCCTTCTCTCGCCTCCTTGTCTGATCGCTGGTTCCCCCATGGCCCCCTGACTGTGCCTGCCTTGGTGGCCCAGGCTTCTCCACGCAGATATTCCCCTAGATCTTCACCTTCTACTCAGAGCAACTAGTGAGGCTTATCTCCCTCCCTAATAGAATTCTGGCTCTGGTTCAGATAATAAAAATTCCCCTTGGTGACCCTGAACCTGCATCTTCTGAGGAGTGCGGGTTAGACAGTCACGTGTGATAAGTGACTTGGCCTGTCTGCAGGGCACCGTTTCCAGTTGTGGCCTCTAGGTTTTACCCTCTGGACGACTTGAACATAGTTTTACACTCAACGCTTGACAAATCTCTGGAGCCATACAAATAGCATTCCATTGGCCCCATCTGTGAAACGGGATCCTGTGTGCGCTCAGTTGTGTCCAGCTCTTTGTGACTCTGTGGTCTGTAGTCCACCAGATTCCTCTGTCCATGGGATTTCCAAGAATACTGAGTGGGTTGCCATTTCCTTCACCAGAGGGTCTCCCCGACCCAGTGATCGAACCTGAGACTCCTATGTCTCCTGAATTGGCAGGTGGATTCCTTATCCACTGCATCACCAGGAAAGTCCAAAATGGGGACACTAACAGTTCTTACAATTATTTACTCAACATTTTGATATGAAGACTGCAGACACTAACATTATCACTGACTCACATGTCTAAATGGTATTGTTCACCATTTTTGTTTTTTTTCTCTTGTGATTTTATGAATGCATTTTTCCTATGACCAGTATTTTCCTAGAAAACTTGTAGTCCAAATATGCAGGCTATCCAGTCACACTCTCCATCCTTTTGAATGGAAATGCACTGATATCTGTCAGAGGGACTTTTTGGATGGGGTCTCAGGGCTGGGGAAGGAAGGGTAGCAAAGAAGGGACCAAGGGGAAGGATCTGGGAGCAGACAGGTGAAGGACCAGCACAGTGCTTGGCAATGCCCAGGACTAGGAGGAGTAACGGTTATTATTATTTTTTAAAATATTTTATTTAGTTGCTTATTTAGGCCATGCAAGGCCTTAGTTGCAACATGCAGATTCTCAGTTGAGGCATATGGCATATGGGATCTAGTTCCCTGGCCAGGGACCAGGTTTCTGCATCAGGAGTGACAAAGTCTTACCAGCCAGACCAGGAAGTCCAGTGTCTTGATGTTGTCATTTATGTACGAATCATGGACTTATTCTTCTGAGTGACGTATGAGTTTGTATGCATCCTCCCCACTCGAGTGTGTGGGGAACCCAGTTTTTCTGGAACAGGAACTTCTCAGCAGAGGTGGCCTGCCCACCATGGGCTCCTCTTAAACCAGAGGGCCACCTCTCACTCTTAATTCTAGTCCCCCAGAGACTGAATGCACCTCCCGTATTTGACTGGTTCATCAAATTATGTAAATTCAGGAATAATTATGAGGGAAATGATAGATTACGGTGAACGGTGTCGGATTTGTGATCTCCGAAGAAGAAGATTTAGCTTTGGGACCAGGGACCCATCTTGACCACTCAAGAGCTTTTGTACAGCAGAATTTTACTAGAGTATAAAAAGGTACAGAGAAAGCGTCTGACATAAACATCAGAAGGGGGATGGAGGGTGCCCCCTGCTAGTCTTTAGCAAGCTGTTTTATGTCTGTTAGAAAGCTGTGAATCAGATAAGAGAGACACCTCAAGGCTGATGAGTTTCAGCAGACCCCTCTCCCACAATGTGCATTTTTGAGATAGGGTGGCATGGCGTGTGTCATCCCCCAGCTGTAAAACAATTGATGGGAATACTGGTTTGTTGAGCTATTATCAGCCCAAGGTTTGAGAAAAGAAAAAAAGTTAGTCTTAGGTGGAACCATTTTGAAGAAAGGTAAATTCCAAAGCAAATACGTAGTTTCATTAACATAGCTTAAGAAAAACATTTCCATAGAGAAACCTCCTTTTAATTTTGTATGGTGAAGAGAAAAAAATCTGGCACTTGTAGTTTGTTTCATCCTGCTGCTTAAGGGAGAGATAAAAAAATGTCTGACACTTGCAGCCTATTTTCCTCTGTTTGGAGACCCTTGGCCTTCCTGCCTGTGGGTTTGTTTTGTAATTAGAAGTGAAAGTCCTCTTCTTTAGGCCAGCCATGATGTCCCTCAGTTTCTCAGGCCTGTCACCCTCTCCACGTGGATGAAGCCCTTCGTAGACAAAAGAAAGGGTCAAAGGGCTTAAACACCGGGTGGGGGGAAGTTCTCTCCATTTGCAGGGAAGAGGGAGGAGTAATTCTGTAACAAATATCCATCCGGAGAAAGAAGACAGTGGCGCATGATTTGGCTCAAGATGGCTTCCCAGGTGGTGCTGATGGTCAAGAACCCTCCTGCCAATGCTGGTAGACGTAAGAGACAGTTTCGATCCCTGCATCAGGAAGACCCCCTGGAGGAGGGCGTGGCAACACACTTCAGTATTCTTGCCTGGAGAATCCTTGGACAGAGGAGCCTGGCAGGCTGCAGTCAGTCCATGGGGTCGCACAGAGTTGGACACAACCGAAGCAAGTCAGCATGCATGCGTGGAAAAAGCCATAACATCAGCAAGCAAAGCCTGACTTTATTTCCTGTATAACTGGATGCAACTTAGATGTAAATTAGTGGTGACTTCTGCAGAGTCTTAATGTGAGTCAATAGAACCTGGTTCAGTTCATCTTCACCAGGGCCACCTTTGTCTTGGTTTTCCGGGGGTCCTGGTTTTGTCTTGGTTTTCCTGGGGTCCTGGAGAGAGGAGATGGTCTGAGGACAGGATGCGTGTGCCAGAGTGTTTTCCAAGAACAGTTTCGTAGCTGGAAACAGATGTGCCAGGTGGCTGGCTGGCCAACAGCATAATGTAGAAAGCATTAGAATATAGATCCTTCCAAGCAGGGTTAGTTTGACTGCTTGGTTCTCGGGAGCGTCTCTCGTGCCTTCAAAACAGAGAGGAAACCAGCCTTTTCCTGGTCCAGGTTCTGTGGGCTTAAGTCGGCTTTGGCTTCCGGCACTCTGTGCATTGGGGCTGGCCTTGCCGCATCCCTCGTCTTGCTTGGTCTCTTCGAGAGCAGCCACTTAAAACTGCGGACAGGAGCTTAGCATCTTGGCAGCTCCCGTGGAGAAACCGTGTACAGCGTCCACGGGAGCTGGAAGACCTGAGTTATTTCCTGTTCGCCTCGTGACTGGAGTGGTTTCCAAAGGGGTGTGTGGCAGAGACAGGAGAGGCTGGCGCCCATCGACTCCAGCCCTGGAAATAACAGGGTTGCAGTCTCCCAGGATTTATGGGGGGATCTGGTAGGATCTGAGACCTGGAACCTCATTCAGATGGATTCACAGGCTACAAACGAGTCATGCTGGAAGGGGATTGTATCTGGCCACATCTCTGTCATTTGTAACTTTTTAAGCCTGACGTCTTTGGCTTAGAGACCATGAATTATGGAACTGTAGTGATTTCAGACCTTAGAGACCATCCACTTGAACCTCGCTCTTTTATGGAGGAGAAATTGAGGAAGTGAGATGTTAAATGAGTTTCCTAAGGTCAGTTACAGAAATGGGGCTGGAACTCGGCTCTCACATCCTTTCTGCAGTATCACTCAAAGTTCCCTGATTGTCCTTCCCTGCCCTCCTTTTTTGCACCAACACACATGGTGTGTTTTCTCACGTTCTCCATGGAGACCTTTGCATCAGAAAGCACGCACCGGCCCCGCCCCACCATAGCCCCATCCTGACTGAGCCTTTCTATAATCTGGTACATATTTCCTACAAAGGAGTACAAAAACCAGGGTGTAGAAACAAGATACAACACATGTTTAGAGATTACCAGCTCTGAGAAGGCTTAACCTGAAAACTGTGAGTGGTTTAGAACATGGGTCCCCAATCCCAGGGTCATAGACCCGTCTGTGGCCCGGGCCACATGACAGGAAGTGAGCAGCAGGCAAACCCAAAACTATCCCCCCATTCCCGTCCATGGAAAAACTGTCTTCTACGAAACCAATCCCTGGTGCCAAAAAGGCTGGAGACCGCTGGTTTAGAGAAAACACGAGTTAAACCACAGAGGTGTATGCTTTCCAGGTAACACAGTCACTCGTCTTGTCCTGCAAGTTGGAGGATGTGAGTTTTGTGCCTCACGTGCTGTCTGCATCTCCTGGGCCTCCCCACCTGTCCTCTAGCCCCCAAACACAAGAAGCAAATTTCTGTAATTTACTAACCTTTCTATTTCAAGGGGCTTCCCTGATCGCTCAGTTGGTAAAGAATCCATCTGTAGTGCAGGAGACCCCAGTTCGATTCTTGGGTTGGGAAGATCTGCTGGAGAAGGGATAGGCTACCCGCTCCAGTATTCTTGGGCTTCCCTTGTGGCTCAGCTGGTAAAGAATCTGCCTGCAATGTGGGAGACCTGGATTCGATCCTTGGGTTGGGAAGATCCTCTGGAGAAGGGAAAGGCTACCCACTCCAGTATTCTGGCCTGGAGAATTCCACAGACTGTATTACAGAGTCACAAAAAGTTGGACACGACTGAATGACTTCCACTTTTCTCTTTCAAATTGAGATTCTGATTTGTATTGGAACATGGCTCAACCATCAGCCTGCTCTTACTCTCTGCTGGTGAGGCTCTATGCCCCTCTGAAGGGGTGCTGGGGCCTCACCGAGTGGCCCCGGGCTTGCAGGTTCCTCTCCTGTGGATCCAGCTGTTTTATCCGACACTGTTTCATCAGCCTTCGCAGCTTCTTCCTGTCTTTTCTGTTGGAGTGGTAAACAGTCCTTTTCTTCCCTGAACACTACTTTACTGCTGATTCCTGGGTTTTGTTTTAACTGCTTTGAAGAAGTGAGATGGAATCCCACCTGGCCCTGGGTTTGGATGCTAAGACTGCTGATGCCACACTCACAGCAGGAGGGTGTGTGGAAAGGTTATTGCCCACATAATCAGGCGTTTGGGAAGAGCAGAATAGGCTTCTCAAGCTGGTCCAGACAAGTCTTGAGAGAGCAAGGAAGAGACTGGCCTGGGGCTTCTTGGGGCAGGGCTGAGTTGAGGGTCCAGGCATGGGAAAAGCTTCCATGGTTGGACTGTCCCTCTGGGCCGAAAGAGGGCGCACTCAGGCTTTCTTGCTCCATGTGGTGGAGGGGTTGGCTGGAAGGATGAGGCTTAGAAGCTGTCAGCAGTCATACATCAACAAATGGAGCTCTTTCTTATGGGATTATTTTGGATTTAAGAACAGTTGTTCAAAATATGGAAACATTTTTGTCATGTCACACAGGATTCACTTCTGCTTGATTAATAACCAAATTCCAGGGCTCACAAGTCACAGAGTAACAAAGCCAGCCACGCACGGTCCCCTCACTTCCTAATATCTGAGTAAACGAAACCATCGGCCAGTGACTCCACAACATTCTCTGTTTAGCTATGAGCTTCAAGTAACTGGGCTTCCCTGGTGGCTCATTGGGTAAAGAATCCGCCTGCAATGCAGGAGACCTGGGTTCGATCCTTGGGTTGGGAAGATCCCTTGGAGAAGAGAATGGCTACTCACTGCAGTATTCTTGCCTAGAGAATCTCATGGACAGAGGAGCCTGGTGGGCTACAGTCATTGGAGTCACAAAGAGTCAGGCACGACTGAGTAACACTTTCACTTTTCTTCACATCAATTACTTTCTGGCAACATATTGGTGATTAAAGTAGCCTTTATCATTTTTTAAAAATCACTTTCTCATTCAAAGTTTCAACTGACCTACTCATGATGAAATTCAGATTAAGGACTTCCCTGATGGTTCAGCGGTTAAGAATCTGCCTGCCAGTGCAGGGGACACAGGTTCCATCCCTGCTCGGGCAACTAAGCTCTGTGCCACAACTACTGAGCCAGCACTCTAGAGCCTGTGAACCGCAGTTACTGACCCTAGAGCTTGTGCTCCACAGCAAGAGAAGCCACTGGAATGAGAAACCCCGAGCGTCACAGCGCTGCAACTGGAGAAACCTATGCCCAGCAATGAAGCCCAGCAGTGCAGCCAAAAATAAATAAATAAACATGAAAAAGAAGAAATTAAAATGAAGATCCCCATGCCACTAATTTCCAAATCCACACGTCTAGTCCTGACTTCTCCCCCGAGACCCAGACATGCAGACTCAAGAGTTTCCTTGATAGCTCCGCAGGCGCATCTCAAAGGCATCTCAAGTTGAACATGCTCCAAAGACAGCTACAGATTTGTTCTCCAAACTCAATCTTTCTCTTAACTTTCCCATCTCGTAAATGGCCGCACCATCTTCCTACTTTTGTCATCCGAAATTCTAGAAGGCACTTCTGATGGCCCTCTTGCTCTCACTCTCCCTAAGTCTTGTGGGTAGATTTACAAAATCTCCCCTCGTATCCCCCATTCCTTGTCCAAGCACTGCAGCTGCCTGTCTCGGATCTGGACACGGCAGGAGCCCCACAGAGCCCCTCACTTCTTCCCGTGCCCCTGCCCACTGTGTTCCCCTAAAAGATAATTGAAGTCCCAACCCCTGGGAACTGGAAATCTGCCCTTATGTTGAAATAGGATCTTTGCAGTTGCAATCAAGTGAAAATGAAATCACTAGCATTAGCTCTAATCCTATCTGGCTGGCAAGCTTGTGAGCAGAAGAGACAAGGAGACACACACACACACAGGGAAGATGGCCACGTGAGGATGGAGGCAGAGACTGTGATGCTGCTGCCATGAACCCAGGCCTGATACCGACTGAGTTCTTGGCCTTCCCCAGTCAGTAGAAATTGACTAGAGGTGGTGGCTCAGTGGTAAAGAACCCACCTGCCCGTGCAGGAGACCTAGGTTCAATCCCTGGTCCAGAGAGATCCCCTGGAGAAGGAAATGGCAACCCACTCCAGTATTCTTGCCTAGGAAATCCTTATGGACAGAGGAGTCTGGTGGGCTACCATCCACGGGGTCTCAAAGAGTCAGACATGACTTAGTGACTAAACAACAACAAGAGGCCAGACAAGAAATTCAAGCAAGCTCTCTTTCTGGGGGTGGAGCATGGAGAAGACATGCAGAAATAACAGCTCTCAAGGGGAAAGAAAAGAAGGAAGAGAAGGTCATCAGCCTTGGCCTTCAGGTGGCTGAAGGAGAAAATGTATTTGGTGTGTGCTACACCTTTGCACACTTCAGTGACACTTTTGTCCACGTCACTGATCTTTCTGGCAAGGAAACCATCTGTTGTATAACTGGTGGGATGAAGGGCTGATTGAGATGAGTCCTTGCCATCTGCTGCCATGTTGGCTGCCTAGGATGTAGCCCAGCGATGCAAGGAGCTGGGCATCACTGCCCTCCACATCAAACTCCAGGCCGCAGGAGGAAATACCACCAAGACTCCTGAACCAGGGGCCCAGTCAGTGCTTGGAGCCCTCGCCCGCTCAGGGATGGAAATTGGGTGGATTGAGGATGTCACGCCCAACCCCTCTGACAGCACCCGCGGGAAGGGGGGTCACCGTGGTCACTATCTGTGAACTGGATTCCTCAAGTTATTGTTTTGTGTTAATAAATTGTCTAGATGTTAAAAAAATGAATAAAAATTGAGGCAAGGCTTTATTGGGGCTCCTGTGCTGGCTACAAGAGGAAGCAAAAACAAGTAACACGTTTACTTGCTCCCTCCCATGGGGTGGGGAGGGCAAACGTGTTCCTTTATATCGTCCCTTATACAGGGTGAGGGCAGGGGTGTGTTTAGGGTCGGGCTGGAGGAGTGGCCTGGGTGGTCTGCCCACCCCTTTGTGGTGTTGAGTGCAGGGGGGCATGTGTACCCTGCTTTTGCTCCCAACACCCAGTTTTTGCTCCCAGCTCCTCAGAAAGAGCAGCTGGATTTTTTGGGCATCTTTTGGTCCAGAATTTGCCCCGACTGGGCATGCACACAGTTATTTTTAGTCCCTTATGGTTTCTTTGTATTCTGTATTTCAAGGAGAGGTGTGTCCAGGTGCAAGCTTTGCAGCACTGCAGCAAAGGGGCCTAGGTCCCAGTCTGTCTCTGGAACCCCTGGGGCCACCAGGAGCTGGAAGAGGCAAGGAAGCCTCCTCCTCTAGAGACTTTGGAGGAAACAAGACCTCTCAACACCTTGATTTTGCACTTCTGACCTCCAGCACTTTGAGACAATAGATTTCTGTTTTAACCCTCCCCACCTCCCTCCAGTTTGTGGTACTTTGTTACAGCATCCTGTAGCAGCTAATACAGACCCTACGACCACTGTTTTTGCACAACAGCCAGAGGAATCTTTGCAATTTCTTTCAGATCGTGCCCTTTCTCTGCATAAAAATCTACTGACTTTCCTCTGAATTTAGAATGTAATTCAAGTTATTTTCCAGGCCAGTGAGACCTTATGCATCAGGGCCTGATGGTTTCTGGGCTCACCTCCTCCTCCTCCCCCTACTCCATTCCTCCTGTTTGTATCTGGAACATGTTTTTCTGGCTCTTTCCATTCGCTGGGCCCATGGTTCTGAGGGATGAGCTGGAGTCACTAACTTTGCCCTAAGTATTGCCCCGTTTCATTTCCTCCAGATCACACATCCTGGTGCAGCATTTCTGTTCTACATCGTCATTGGTCCGCGTCCCTCCGTGGTGAAGGTCATGAGGTCTGAGCTTGCCTGTGTGGCCACGTCTCGAGTCCAGGAAAGTGCTGGGCATGGCTAGGAGCTTCATATACATTTGGTGAGTGGATGTCTGATATATGCAAATGTAAGACATGTTTTGCTTGAAATTTGCTTGAAGTAAATAAAAATACACTTTCTATTTATTGGGCTTCCCTGGTGGCTCAGAAGGTAAAGCGTCTGCCTGCAATGTGGGAGACCAGGATTCGATCCCTGGGTCGGGAAGAGCCCCTGGAGAAGGAAATGGCAACCCACTCCAGTATTCTTGCCTGGAGAATCCCATGGATGGAGGAGCCCGGTAGGCTACAGTCCATGGGTCACCAAGAGTCGAACACAACTGAGCAACTTCACTTTCTTTCTTTTTCTATTTATTGAATGTTTTCTTTTTGGCTGTGCTGGGTCTTCACTGCGGTGTGTACGCTGGCTTTCTCTAGTTGTGGCATGTGGACTTGGTTGCCCCTTGGCATGTGAGATCTTAGTTCCCTGCCCAAGGACTGAACCCATGTTTCCTGCATTGGAAGGCAGATTCTTAACCATTGGACCGCCAGGGAAGTCTCTGTATTTACTGAATTTATCGACATTCCCTTAAGTGCATTTGCGTAAGTGCAATGCACACTTTTCCTCAGTTAATCTCGTTTCTTAATCTAGAAAGAGCAGTCAAGCCTTAGCCAAGAGAGGCCGAGAGGGTCTCAACATGCCTGACGACTGAGAAACCACCTGTTGGCATGCAGCCAGGGCGTCTTGGCCTGCACGAGGCTCTTCTCACCCTTCTCAAGGCTCATCCTGTGTGACTCCAAGGTGAACTACTGCTGAACCAAGCCAGCGTGACAAAGTGTAACAGCTGGTGCACGTAGGTGAGGGGGTAGGGATAGTCATTGTGGCATTCTGTCATCTTATTCCAAGCTTGAAAATGTTAAAAATAAAAAGTAGGGGAAAAACATCACAGAAAATGCTGTTTGATTTCAAATTGCCTTTAGAAAAACTTTGTGTAAGACTGAAAGACAAACAGCCTGATTAATCAGAAAATTGACTGAAAAATATCTGGTTCGTTTAGGAGTATAATGCATCTGATGGCCAATATGTCTATTTTATGTATTTTTAAGATCAGTAGGGGCTTTCCCGGTGGCTCAGTGGTAAAGAATCCACCTGCAATGCAGGAGATGCAGGATACCTGGGTTCCATCCCTGGGTTGGGAAGATCCCCTGGAGAAGGGCATAGAAATCCACTCCAGGATTCTTGCCTGGAGAATTCCATGGACAGAGAAGGGCTACAGTCCATAGGGTCACAAAGAGTCAGACACGACTGAAGCGACTGAGCACACACAGGCAAGGTCAGGCCTTTGCAACACGAGGGCAAAATCAGCATGCCACGGTAGGTCTTATTTCTGCGGTGGAATCTCGAGTTGTAGTTTTCATGGGTGAATGGCCTTCTGTGATGTCCCCCAGGGACCCTCACTCATCAGAGCCTTTCACAAGGGACCAGCTTCTGGGGGGCTTCAGGTGTGTTTCCAGCTGCTCCTCCTGGAACTATGTCAGCTGACCCCAGACCTGTGAGTCAGGACTTCTCTGTTTGTGTTTAAGCTCTGTCCTACTTTCAGGAAGCTATCAGGCCTTTGATTCTCTTTGGAGAACTGAAATGAAGAGTCAACTTCTAGAATCCTATTGTGGAATACAGCAAAAGCAGTTCTAAGAGGGAAGTTAATCAGACTTGTGGTTGCCAAGGGGATGGGGAAGGAGGAGGGTTGGATTGGGAGTTTGGGGGTTAGCAGATGCAAACTATTATATACAGGATGGATAAACAACAAGGTCCTACTGTATACCACAGGGAACTCGATTCAATATCCTGTGATAAACCACAAAGTAAAAGATTATAAAAGAGAAGGTATATATATGTATAACTGAATCACTTTGCAGTACAGCAGAGATTAGCACAACATTGTAAATCAACTATACTTCAATAAAGTAAATTTAAAAAATAAAAGAAAGAGGAAATTCCTCAGGAAAAAAGAAAAATCTCCAATTGCAACCTAACTTTATACCTCAAGAGACTAGAAAAGGAAGAACAAAGTCCAAAGTTAGTCACCGGAAGGGAACAACAAAGGTTACACCGGAAATAAATGAAACAGAGAACTAAGAAGACAAAATGAAATCAAGAGCTGGTTCTTTGAAAAGATAAACAAAATTGACAAATCTTTAGCTGGAATCACCCAGATTTTTCTTAAGTGTGGTTAAGAATTAACAAAATTTCTCTTGGAAGATGTGAAATGATCTAAAAAGTAAGCAATGCGTCGATAATGGAAGGATATGACAGCAGTAGCTCAAAAAGATTGATGCTCATTCATCTTAAGGACCTTCTGTGGCAAATATGATAGTTGGTCTTTTGTCCTAGTAGACTAAATAAAAAGAGGGGACAAAAAATAGTTACATAAGCTATAACAGGGAGAGCTGAGGTTCAAAGTTATTATTTTGGATTTTGCACATTGAATCACTTGATGAATTGGTTTGATTCTGTCCATCATCTCTTAATGGTAGACAGTTTTTCCAAAGAGTGACAGGATGGGGTCAGTCAGGCTGGGAGAGTCACTGTCTTGGGGGTCTCCGGGGTGCAGGGGAATAAGCAGAACCAGAATATATGTTATTCACAGAATAACTTGACCCTTCACATTTGCTGACTGCACTGCAACGTCTTTCAGTTACCCAGCTCCCTGAGGACTTGGTCTTCCCCCTTCTCTTGATCTTCCACTTCCGCCTTCCCCACTCGCCTGCTAGGACCCCTGCTGCCTTCTGCCCAGGGGCATTGGTGGGGAGGCCCAGGCTCCATTTCCACTCCTGTCAGGGCCTGCCTGTGGGCCCAGGAGGGTCAGAGTCAAGTGCAGGCCCCACGGCATCTGGGGCAGAGCAAGATGGTGGTTGTCCTGTCTTAGGCTGGCTGTTATCTGGCTTTGGCAGGGGCCTCTCACCTGCTCCTGGTCCAGGGGCCCAGCACATCCTGTGCAGAGGTTGCAGTTCCTTGGGGTCATCCATTCCTTGTGTGTTGGTGTGATGGGCCCAAGGGAAGGGGAGTTTCGCTTCCCCACCCCGTCGGGCTGTGCGTTTTCATTTTGCATTTACTTTGGCAAATTACATCACTGACCCTGTATGCCAGGACCCAGGGCAGCAGCGAAGCAGCAGAGGAGATGAGGTAAGGGTATGTTCTTCCCATTAATTCCATCGCTGGTTGGTTCTGGTATCAGGCTACGGAACTTTCCATTAAGAAACTTTTTCAACATTTTTCAGATTTCAAGCTTTTATTCACATAATTTTTCTGTTCTGAAATGTCTTCTCTTAGCCTCTAAGATTTTCCAACTTTTCTGTATCTTTAAAGGTCCAAATCCAGATTGATCTCTCTCACAAGACTCCTGGCCCACTCCGGACAACCTTGCAGGTTCTCGGTGCTGAACTCAGGCTGTGTCTTTCTGAGTGTTATTTACGAATTAAACATAGATTTCTGATTGTTCTTCCTGTGTTCATTGTTTGGCCTTCTTACTGAACTTTTCAGGTGCTTGTGATTTGTTTACATGACTCTTCTTAATACAGTCTCCTGCAAAATGTGATAGATGCATGCACACATATTTGGTGAATGAATGACACCCTCAGTGTGTGATGGCATTTTTGAAAGTAAGGGAACAATTAAGGCCATACTTTTTAAAGACATTGTTATTTGGTCAAAATCAAACTTCTAAATCCAGTGATTTCAAATGATCAAGTAGAGAAAAAGTAATGATGAACTAGAAATTGACAATGAAGAAAGCAATTTTTCAGCCAGAAGACAGTGGTTTTTACAGCAGTGGATTCATTTAATTTGAAGTCTGTCTTTGACAATCACCAGGTTAAGGACAGGGAAGCCTGACATGCTGCAGTCCATGGGGTCACAAAGAGTTGGACACAACTGAGCGACTGGACAACTGATTCCTCTATCTATGAATGATTAGATGAAATTGTCACTGCGACATGAGCATGTATGTCTTTCCAGACCCACAAATTACATTCTGTACCCCAACCAGGAGGTTAAGGAAAATTCTGGGGATTCGGGCAATGCTGCCTCAGTCCTGCTCAGCTTTTGAGAGGTCCTCCCAGTTGTTGTTGTTGTTTTCAGATATTCTTACTTTTATTTTCAAAAGAAATTTTACCTGAAACATTTAAGGTAGACAGCAGCATTACTTTGCATTTATGGATTTATCATTTTAGAACTTCACATTTTAGTGTTTGCTTATCAGAGGGTCTCAGTTAATATACTGATACCATGAAGCTCTTTCGTGGGGTTGCTCTTCACCTTCAGGTTTGTTGAATTTTCCTCCCAACTTTGGTGGTTTCCTGGGTTTCTTGAGTCACCACAGCTCCGGCTGAGGGATCTTCCATCCGGTGAGGCACCTGGGGCTCACAGGGCTTCATTTTAACAGAAGATGTTCCTTTTCTGTTTTCGTCCAATGACCAAAGTGAACACGTGGGCTGTTAGCTTCATTTTCGGAGGAGTTTTCACGTCAGGCTTTAAAACGCACGAATGATGTCAGCACGTCGGCGCTTCCATCGAACATGGACGTTTGAGTCCGGCAGTGTTCTTGTTTTCTCCCTTGGCGGGGCTGGGTAGAGAGCTTTGGAGGTGCCTTCCTCCGGGGGGAGTTCCAGAACAGAGGCTCTGCATTCTCTGAAAAGGTCTCTGTTCTTTCTTAAAATGTTCACAGAGTCTCAGGCCAGAAAACAAAACAAGACGGCTTTATTAGTCACCCGACAATGGGAGAGGAAAGCCACCCACTTCTCCATGCTTCCTTTCAAAGTAACCTCAGCGACCCGGACAGATTCATGGAACTAATTAGAAACAACAGTAAGGAAGCCGCGGGAGGGGCGATTTCGTCTCTAGACAACATTTCAGAACTTCCCTGAGGAGCCTCTGCTGCCTCAGACCCCGCTCCCTGCCCGCCTCCCGCCCACCACCAGGCAAACCCTCCTGAGAGGGGCTCAGACCACCTCCGCCTTGTTGAATCCACCATCGATTTAGGCACTCCCGGGTCCCGCAAACCCACTTGGCAGGCTGTCACTCTACCCAGGCCTCAGTGGGGGTCTGAGCTCAGTCAAGCCCTGCAGCCCCCTAAGCTTTTGCCCTGACCACAGGGTTGAGGGTGGTGAGCCCCTCAAAGCAGAGGTCACGACCTGTGAAGAAAGGGAAGAGATGGAAACCTAGCTCTCAAGTGCCTGCTTAGAGCCAGGCACTGTGCTGGGAGGAATCTTAATTGTTGTTCTTTAGTCACTAAGTCATGCCTGACTCTTCGCGATCCCATGGACTATAGCCCACCAGGCTCTTCTGTCCATGGGATTTTCCTGTGTAATATCATTTTACCATGTCAGTGGCCCTTCATTTATATAGAAGGAGAAAAACAGAGTCAGAAAGATTAAAAATGTATAGAAGATTGCATTCCAGTTATCTCCAAAGTTGGGTGGGTCTGCTCTAGGGAAGGTGCCAAATTAAATCTTGTTGATTAACCACTAACTACCTGAAAGTGAAAGTCACTCAATTGTGTCCAGCTGTTTGCAACCCATAGTCCATGGAATTCTCCAGGCCAGAATACTGCAGGCTTTCCCTTCTCCAGGGGATCTTCCCAACCCAGGGATCGAACCCAGGTCTCCCACATTGGAGGCTAGGGTTAGCTTTACCAGCTGAGCCGCAAGGGAAACCCAAGAATACTGGAGTGGTTAGCCTATCCCTTCTCCCGTGGATCTTCCCGACCCAGGAATTGAAGCTGGGTCTCCTGAATTGCAGGCGGATTCTTTACCAACTGAGCTATGCGGAAAGTATGAGTGCCCTCCAACTGGCCAGTTTCTAGCTTAAATTGTGGCAGGAAAATTATTTGGAAAAAAAAATGGCGTTAACTTCCACATGACCACATTAAGTCTCTGTGAATTAATGACTAAAAATAGTTTTGTATGCTCACATAGGATTCCAAGTTTATGTCAAGAATTATTCAAATACAGGAAAAGTATCAGCTTCAGAACATAAACTTTCAGCATCTCGTTTGGCCCATCAGAAACTTCACTGAAAACACAAGTATTATTCAAGTTTCCGTCTTGATGCCTGGCAGTTTTTCCCTTGGGAAAGAGCTTCCAAAATGCATAGTTTAGATATAAATTTATTCATTGCTCTAGTGTCTCTTCTGTTGGGAAACCAACATAATAGTAGCTAACATTTATATAGCCATTGTGATGAGCCAGATGCTGCCTTCAGTGTTCTGTGTATATTTACTCACTTAATCACCATAACATCCTGTGAAGTGGATACCATTGCTATCTCCATGTTACATGTAAGGAACTTGAAGGCCCAGAGAGATTAAGACTTGCTCAAGGACACACAGTTGATAAATGGTGGAGCCAAGGTCTTGGTATACTGATTTTTCTCTTTTCGTATGCTTCCTGTTTCTGTCTTATAGCGTTGTTATATCTATATCTCACTGTAGGCCACCCTGGCTTGGATACATTTTAAAACAGAGAAGATGCTGGTTCCTGCTCTCGTGGCCCATGTAGGGTAGAGTCCCCTTGCTTGGAAGGTGAAGGGAGTCGCTGGGTGCAGTGAGGGACCATCAGACTGGAGCTCTAAAGGGCTTCTGCCCTGCTTCTCTCATCCTAGCACCCACACCGCTTCTGATTTTAATGTGTAATTGAAACTTGATTTAACCCCAACTAACAGGATTAGGTAGTTTGAACATTCTTTGGCATTGCCTTTCTTTGGGATTGGAATGAAAACTGACCTTTTCCAGTCCTGTGGCCACTGCTGAGTTTTCCAAATTTGCTGGCATATTGAGTGCAGCACTTTCACAGCATCATCTTTCAGGATTTGAAACAGCTCAACTGGAATTCCATGACCTCCACTAGCTTTGTTCGTAGTGAGGCTTTCTAAGGCCCACTTGCCTTCGCATTCCAGGATGTCTGGCTCTAGGTGAGTGATCACACCATCGTGATTATCTAGGTCGTGAAGATCTTTTTGTACAGTTCTTCTGTGTATTCTTGCCACCTCTTCTTATTATCTTCTGCTTCTGTTAGGTCCATACTATTTCTGTCCTATATTGAGCCCATCTTTTCATGAAATGATCCCTTGGTATCTCTAATTTTCTTGAAGAGATCTCTAGTCTTTCCTATTCTGTTCTTTTCCTCATTTCTTTCCATTGATTGCTGAAGAAGGCTTTCTTATCTCTTCTTGCTATTCTTTGGAACTCTGCATTCAGATGCTTATATCTTTCCTTTTCTCCTTTGCTTTTCACTTCTCTTCTTTTCACAGCTATTTGTAAGGCCTCCTCAGACAGCCATTTTGCTTTTTTGCATTTCTTTTCCATGGCGATGGTCTTGATCCCTGTTTCCTGTACAATGCCACGAACCTCATTCCATAGTTCATCAGGCACTCTGTCTATCAGATCTAGTCCCTTAAATCTATTTCTCACTTCCACTGTATAATCATAAGAGATTTGATTTATGTCATATCTGAATGGTCTAGCGGTTTTCCCTACTTTCTTCAATTTAAGTCTGAATTTAAGTAATGCTCAAAATTCTCCAAGCCAGGCTTCAGCAATACATGAACCATGAACTTCCTGATGTTGAAGCTGGTTTTAGAAAAGGCAGAGGAACCAGAGATCAAATTGCCAACATCTGCTGGATCATGGAAAAAGCAACAGAGTTCCAGAAAAACATCTATTTCTGCTTTATTGACTATGCCAAAGCCTTTGACTGTGTGGATCATAATAAACTGTGGAAAATTCTGAGAGAGATGGGAATACCAGACCATCCGACCTGCCTCTTGAGAAATCTGTATGCAGGTCAGGAAGCAAGAGTTAGAACTGGACATGGAACAACAGACTGGTTCCAAATAGGAAAAGGAGTTCATCAATGCTGTATATTGTCACCCTGCTTATTTAACTTCTATGCAGAGTACATCATGAGAAACGCTGGACTGGAAGAAACACAAGCTGGAATCAAGATTGCCGGGAGAAATATCAATAACCTGAGATATGCAGATGACACCACCCTTATGGCAGAAGGTGAAGAGGAACTAAAAAGCCTCTTGATGAACGTGAAAGAGGAGAGTGAAAAAGTTGGCTTAAAGCTCAACATTCAGAAAACGAAGATCATGGCATCCAGTTTCATCACTTCATGGGAAATAGATGCGGAAACAGTGGAAACAGTGTCAGACTTTATTTTGGGGGGCTCCAAAATCACTGCAGATGGTGACTGCAGCCATGAAATTAAAAGATTCTTACTCCTTGGAAGAAAAGTTATGACCAACCTAGACAGCATATTCAAAAGGAGAGATATTACTTTGCCAACAAAGGTCCGTCTAGTCAAGGCTATCGTTTTTCCAGTAGTCACATATGGATGTGAGAGTTGGACTGTGAAGAAGGCTGAGCACCGAAGAATTGATGTTTTTGAACTGTGGTGTTGGAGAAGACTCTTGAGAGTCCCTTGGACTGCAAGGAGATCCAACCAGTCCATTCTGAAGGAGATCAACCCTTGGATTTCTTTGGAGGGAATGATGCTAAAGCTGAAACTCCAGTACTTTGGCCACCTCATGAGAAGAGTTGACTCATTGGAAAAGACTCTGATGCTGGGAGAGATTGGGGACAGGAGGAGAAGGGGCTGACAGAGGATGAGATGGCTGGATGGCATCACTGACTTGATGGCCGTGAGTCTGAGTGAACTCTGGGAGTTGGTCATGGACAGGGAGCCCTGGCATGCTGCGATTCATGGGGTCGCAGAGTCGGACACGACTGAGTGACTGAACTGAACTGAACAGGATTAGGAGAAGATAGTTTGCTGTTGTAAACCAAGCAGAGGAAAACAGACCCTGTTGGAATCACATGTGTCTTTTCTCTGAGTTGTCCATGGCCTAGAAGGGCTCAGATTCATTTAGTTGGAGAGGCGGGGATTACCTAATTCCCCAGCAAGACGTGGCAGCTCACTCCCTTGGTCCAGCATGTTGTCCTTAAATGTGCAGCCATGGGAGTCATGTAAACCAAGATGAGAACCAGCTCTACTGTGGAGTTGCCTTAGGAAGTTTGATTAACCTCTGAGTGCCATGTATGCTTGTCTGTAAAATGGCTGCATTAATAAAAGATACCCTCTCAGGATGTGGTAAGAGTTAACTGAGATCATGTTCGTAAAGCAGATTAACACGGTGGATGGCACAAATGACTCAAAAAATGTACTAATATCAGCAGAAACACATTCCATTCTATTACAGTGATTAGAAAGGAAGCACAAGCAACGTGGATGGACCTATAGATTTTCACACTAAGTAAGTTGAAAAGAGAAAGACAAAGACCATATCACGTATATGTGGGATCTAAAATACAGCACAGATGAGCTTACCTATGAAACAGAAAGAGACTCACAGACACAGAGAACCAACTGGTGGTTGCCAAGGTGGGGGGAGGGAAAGATTGGGAGGTTGGGGTTAGGAGGTGCAAGCTATAATATATGGAGTCAATAAACAACAAGGCCCACCTGTACCACATGGGGAACTATGTTTAGTATCCTGCGACTTAAGCTATCATGGAAAAGAAAATGAAAAAGAACATATACATAGATATGTATAACTGAATCGCTTTGCTGTAGAAAAAGTAGAAATTAACACAACATTGTAAATCAACTGTACTTCAATAAAATAAACTTAAAAAAGAAAGGAAGTAAAAAGCAAAAACTTTTATAAACCTAAGTTTCTCAAGAGGAATATCAGGCACACTAAGTCCTAGAGTCCCCCATCCAAGTGGGCCACCCTGTGTAACATTGAGGCTTCAAGCAACTCATGTGACATTTACAATAATTGGTTACATACTTGACCATAAGGTAATCACAACAAAACCAAACAATCAATAATAAAAAGTCTGACCAGACTACAGCAATTTTTTGAGAGCAACAGCTAAAAAGATATCCCCTAAAGTTTTTGTGATATAAGCATTTTAAAAGTCAAATCAAATATGATTTCTAAATGATTCCTAGAGCAAAGAAAATATCTTAATGGGGGAATTTAAATATTTTGAACTAATACCAAAAACACTACCCAAAACTGTGGAATGTATTATAGCTAAGGCAATATATTGAGTGCAACTTCTGGCTTTAAATGTATACAAAAAAGTTTATGAAATCAGTGAGCTGAGTTCCAGTTTAAGAAGGAAAAGAGCAACTGAGCAAAATCAAAAAAGACAAGAACAGAAATAGTAAAGATTAGAGCAGGAATAATGAAATAGCATTTTACAAAATCACAGGAGAGTAAAACAGAACTAAATCTAAGAAAACTAAGCTTTGTCATCTACAGAAAGGTGGTGCTAACATTGCCTTCAAAGTGAAGTTGTAAGGTGACATGTTACTCTGTGCAGAAGCACTCTGTAGACAGCAGAGAACTACTCTGATGCGCGTTTCATCTTTATATCATGTATTCAGCCCATCCTGACCAATTACCTCTTCTATGCCTGGTGGTGGGAGTATAACGCCTTCTTGGGTACTGATCATGTCAGCCCAACAGGACTCAAAACAGTGTCTGCAGCAAAGAGACACACACCGCTTAATGAGAACACAGGATGGGGATGTAACCCGCTCAGGGATGTTACGAAGGTTCTGAGTGGAAATGAGGCTCAAGCAGAGAAAATGAGGCAGGATGGAGGGAGAAGTGTGTCAGACGAAGGGGAGGGCACGTGGTGTGTGTGAAGGACAGAAAAAGGACAGAGGGGCTGAGGCACCATGGCTGGGGAGGGGGCGGGGCTACAGTGTAGGAAGGAGCCAGGAGGCTGTGCTTGGAGTTTCACTTTCTATGAGCCACGGGAAACTGCTGCAGTGTTTGTTTTTGAGTTGGAGGGGATTGTTTGAACCTCCAACTTGTAGCCAAGCAGAAGCACAGGTAACAACCTGGACTTGTGCTTGGGGTCTGAGCCCTTTACCTGCAGAACCTGATGCTCTCTGCGGATAGATGGTGTCAGAATGGAGCTGATTTGTAGGACCCAGTTGGTGTCACAGAGCGTCACTTGGTGGTGTGGGGAAAATCCCACCCCCACGTTGGGATCGTGAGTGCAGAGCCCTTAACTTCCCCTTATGGCATTTCATTTCTCTGTCCTTAAAACTGACTTCCATTTCCCACCTCCTGGAAACTCAGCTGAGCTTAGGTAGGAGTCAGGGGATGTCTACTGAGTAGAATGTGGGACTCTTTCCTGCTGTCTCCTGCCAAAAAACGCATCCATTTCCAAAGGAGCTCCTTACTCCAGGGGAATGACCTCAGAATAGGATGAATGTGCTTTCTGGGAGAGGTCCAGCTCTTGGTTTTTATTGAGAAAGTCATCAGTGTAGGACAAATAGACAGCAGAGTTAAATTATTACATTCTTAAAGTATTGGAAACCCTCTTATTCTGAGCTTCAATTTGTGGCTTCCAGGGCAGCTGAGGGAGAAGGCAATGGCACCCCACTCCAGTACTCTTGCCTGGGAAATTCCATGGATGGAGGAGCCTGGTGGGCTGCTGTCTATGGGGTCGCATAGAGTCGGACACGACTGAAGCGACTTAGTAGTGGTAGTAGTAGGGCAGCTGAGAGCCTCATTGTTCTGAAGGTCCCGAATCTCTGCTTTGCCTGTTGGTCTATTGGCTTTCAAAGCCCATGTCTTTACCGATCATGTAAGTCACTTGGTAAACCCCTTTAGGGTCTCCTGGTAAAATGTTTCTACTAGGATGTTGTTTTGCCTATAGACAGCTGAAAAATCAAATAACATGGCTTAGTTGATGCCTTTGAATTGTGGTGCTGGAGAAGACTCTTGAGAGTTCCTTGGACATCAAAGACATCAAACTAGTCAATCCCAAAGAAAATCAACTCTGAATATTCATTGGAAGGATTAATGCTGAAGCTGAAGCTCCAATACTCTGGCCACTTGATGTGAAGAACGGACTCATTGGAAAAGACCCTGATTCAGGGAAAGATTGAAGGCAGGAGGAGAAGGGGATGACAGAGGATGAAATGGTTGGCTGGCATCACTGACTCAATGGACATGAATTTGAGCAAACTCAGAAATAGTGAAGGATGGGGAATCCTGGTGTGCTGCAGTCCATGGGGTCCCAATTAGCGACGGGACAACAACAACAAACATTAAAATGTATCAGTTCGGTTCAGTTGCTCAGCCGTGTCCAATTCTTTGCAACCCCATGGACTACAGCATGCCAGGCTTCCCTGTCCATCACCAACTCCCAGAGCTTGCTCAAACTCACGTCCATTGCATCGGACATGTATAGCTTTACATAACAGGAGATCCCGGGTGGGCTTCTGTATTCCTATCTTCATCTCGCTTTCTCAAACTGTGGACTGCTGCCCCTCCCATCCTGTCTACCTAAGAATTTCCCTTGTGTCAATTTCATCTTTCCCTTTCTTCAAAATCATATTTCCACTCCACTGAATGGTACTCACACAGGAAGCACACACAACAACCCTGAAACTTCTACACTAAAATAACTGTTTCTCTTTTTTACAGCAAAACTGCTTCAAATGGTTTCCCTACTCACTAACTCTTCTTCTGTTCCTTCAATTTTCTTTTGAATCTTCTCCAGTCAGGTTTTAAAAAATGCTGAGCTGTGACCGACATGTAACATTGTGCTAGTCATGTTAGTACAACATGATTTGATAGTTTTTTGTGTTGATAAGTGATCACCACAATAAATCTAGTTAACATCCATCACCACACATAGTTACAAATACTTTTCTTGTGATGAGAACTTTTAAAAAATAACTTATTTTCAATTGAAAGATAATTGCTTTATAGTGTTGTTTGGTTTCTGCCATATACAGCATGAATCAGCCACAGTGATGAGAACTGTTAAGATGTACTAAAGTGAAGTCGCTCAGTTGTGTCCGACTCTTTGCAACCCCATGGACTGCAGCTTCCCAGGCTCCTCCATCTATGGGATTTTCCAGGCAAGAGTACTGGAGTGGGTTGCCATTTCCTTCTCCAGAGAATCTTCCCAACTCAGGGATTGAGCCCGGGTCTCCTGCATTGCAGGCAGCCACCAGGGAAGCCCTAAGATGTACTAGCAAGTCTCAAATATACAGCAGAGTATTATTAAGTATAGTCACCAGGCTGGACAGTACACTCCCATGACATTTATTTTATAGCTGGAAGTTTGTACACTTTGATTCTCTCCACCCATTTTACCCACCCCTCACCTCTTGCCTCTGAAAACCTCCAATCTTTTATTTACAAGTTTGGGCTTTTCCTTTTTGTTTTTAATTAAAGGATAATAGCTTTGCAGTATTTTGTGGTTTTCTATCATACATCAACAAGAATCAGCCATAGGTACACCCATGTCCCCTCCCTCCCAAACCCCCCTCCCATCTTCCTCCCCATCCCACCCTTTTAGATTGTCACGGAGCCCTTGTTTGAGTTCCCCGAGTCATACAGCATGGAGAGAGTGACATGGAAATTTACAGTACAATATGTAAAATAGACAGCCAATGGGAATTTGCTGTTTGTTTTGTTTTTGATTCTGTACATATGTGAAATCATCTGCTATTTGTCTTTCTCTGTCTGACATTTCCCTTAGCATAACACCCTCAAGGCCCATCCATTTTGTTGCAGATGGAAAGATTTCCTTCTTTTTTTATGGCTAATATTCCATTGTATTGTTGTTATCCAGTCACTAAGTCGTGTCTGGCTCTTTGAGACTCCATGGACTGCAGCATGCCAGGCTCCCCTGTCCTTCACTATCTCTTGGAGTTGGCTCAGATTCATGTCCTTTGAGTTGATGATGCTATCTAACCATCTCATCCTCCGTCGCCTTCTCCTGCCTTCAGTCTTTCCCAGAATCAGGGTCTTTTCCAGTGAGTTGGCTCTTCACATCAGGTGGCCAAAGTACTGGAGCTTCATCTCAGCATCCGTCCTTCCAATGAATATTCAGGATTGATTTCCTTTAGGATGGACTGGTTGGATCTCCTTGCAGTCCAAGGGACTCTCAAGAGTCTTCCCTAACACCACAGTTCAAAAGCATCAGTTCTTCGGCGCTCAGCTTTCTTTATGGTCCAACTCTCACATTAGTACATTTAAAAATCCACATTTTAAATGTATGCCACGTTTTCAAATCCATTCATCTATTTATGGACACATATTGTTTCAATGTCTTGGCTGTTGTAAATAATGCTGCAATGAACATGAGGGCACATGTATCTTTTTGAGTTAGGTTCTTGTTTTCTTTGGATAAATACCCAGGCGTGTAATTGCTGGATCGTATGGAAGCTCTCTTTCTAAGTTTTTGAGAAATCTCCATTTCGCTCTCCATGGTGGCTCCACCCCCTCCCCACCAGCTGTGCACAAGGATTCCCTCTTATCCTCATCCTCACCAACATTTGTCATTTCTTGACTTTCTGACAGCTGCCAGTCTGACAGGTGTGACGTACTATCTCCCTGTGGTTCTGAGTTCCATTTCCCTGACGTGGAGCATGAGTGGGCTTTACTGCCCTCTCCTCCACGGGAGCTCCTCTTAGCAGAGTTCCTGATGTGCTGACAGACCCAGCGGGTGACCTTCTTTTCCTGACCCATCAGCGGCATTTGATGTAGTTGATCAGCCCTTTTGCTCTGAAACACTTTTTTTTTTCTTGGCTCCTCTGTTCCCCTCCTATAACACTGACACTGCCCCTCAGTCACCTTTTGGGATTCTTCCGGTTTTTTTGGACTTCGAATGTTCAGATACCCTGAGGCCAGTCCTCAAACCTTTCTTCTCTATTTGTTCTCTTTCTTGATGAGCTCATCCCATCTCATTGCTTTAAAATTCATTCATGTGCTAATGATTCCCCAAGTTAGACCTCCAACTTGGACCTCTCCACCAAACTCCAGACTCGTAAATCCATCTTGTAAATCCACAAATTGAGCTTGACCATGCAATGTCTGACTGGCATCTCAAACAACGCATCAAAACTGAGTTCTTGATTTCTTCTTTGCCCCAAATCTGCCCTTCCTCTAGTTGTCCTGCCTCAGTAAATCGCAACTCCATTCTTTCATTTCTTCTGCCCTCAACTCTCGGGGTTCTCCCACACTTTCAGTGTCCTTATAAGTTTTCATTTATAATTTTTAAACTGATTACATATTGAATGATAATATCTTAAGTATATTGGGCTAATTAAGACAGATTATAAAAATTGATTTTTCTCTTGTCCTACTTCTTTTCAGGGTGCCTACTAGAAAACGTGAAATTATGCATGAGGCTTGTGTTTGTGGCCCATGTTGATTTCTCTCCGAGACCAGTGATACTTTACTTGAATCTTGAGAAGTGGTGCTGGCTCGTATAAGATTAATACACAATTGGGGTTATGCAACTATGAAAGAGGTGGGTAATGGCAGAGGGCAATTGGTAGTGTAGGTTACATGGGAGCAGGTGTTTGTTGTTTTTTTAAATATATATTAACATATAGTGCTCAAGTATATATGCTATTTACAGTATATATCTATATTAACATAAAACACAGGTATCTATATGTGTGTACAATATATGTCCTAGTCCGTATATTATCTGGGGAGACCTGTTTCTGGGGGTCAGGGGCCCACACACTTGCTCTGTGGGGAGGAGAGTTGGGGGAGTGACTCAGGGTCACTGGAGGGCACACCATGGAAAAATTAAGGCCTTCCAAGGACAGAAAGGGGGCTCAGGACCTGAAGGGCTGCCCTGCCCATGCAGTCACCCCAGTTTCAGAACCAGCAAACAATTGACATGTTTTGGGTGTTCTGGACTTTTGTGCAAAATGACTTCACTTAAAAAAAACCAACCAAAAAAAAAAAAAAATCCAGCCACATGGGTTCTGAATCAGTGGTTGGGCTCTGAATATCTGTAAGGATTCAGACACAGCTCCCTGACCGGGTGGGTTTCCGGGACTCAGAGGGTCCCATGTGGCCTGGAGAGGAGGTGAGTGGGGCTTTCACTCGCTCAAGAGAATGGCCCCTCTCCTCCCAGCTTCTCAGGGACAGCACTGTCAGCAGATGTCTAGTCACTGAGGAGGACTCTGCCAGTCTTGCTCACTCAGAAAACACCACCCACTGGAGAGGAGACACAGGGGTCCCCCCATTCTCTGGGTGGGGGCTCTCCTGCCATCTGCCTGTCCACCTCCTCGTGGCCCTTCCTCTGATGCTTAGAACCACTGTGCCTTGCCAGCCCTGTGTGGGGTGCCCTGGGGACCCCTGGATCATAACTGACCTCTGCTTCCAGCTTTCTGCTCTGAAGGGAAAGCCCTGGAAGCAGCTCCAGTTCTCATGGTTGTCCCTGGAGCCACAGGTATCAACCAAGTGATGTTACACTTTGGGCCCCAACAGGCTCAGCATGTCCTGTCTCCTGAACCCACTGCCAACCTCAGCGTGGGTGCAAATACATTAAGTGGGAAACTACACCAAGGCACAGTTTTCTCTATTCAGGCTCAGACAAGCTGCCTCCGTGGTTAAGTACTCATGACGCCACGGTCCTTGGACTGAGGGGCGGGCGGGCAGGTGAGTTGGGGGGCGGAGGCCTTCCATGTTTCCGCACAAGTGGGTCAGGGAGGGCAGGACAGTGGGGGAGCCCTGGGCCAGTCTAGTCGATTGCTGGGGAGGTGGGGGTGAGCTAAGGAAACCCCAGCCCAGAATGCTGGGGATGCCCCCACCTGGGGAGAACCGAGGCTCTGCCAGCCCCAGGAGGGTCTGGGGAAAGGAGAGGGCATAGGAGCTTGTGTTCCAGGCTATTGGGTCTCTGGGGAAACTTGCTGTCCTGAGGATGAGCGCTTGTGGTGGAGAGGGTTGGACAGGACCCCCTTGGTAGTCTTGCTGGGAGTTGGGGCACGGGCCCTCTGGTTGGCAGGCAAGGTTCTGGGTGTCTGGGTTCCCCGCCCGGATCAGCTCCCTCCGCCCCCACCGGGGGCTCCCTGGGAGCCTCACCAGCACACCACCATCCACTGGCCTGCAGTCTGCGGGAACCAGCCCAGAGCTGATGGAACCAGACACCAGCAAACATAGGATCCAGAGCCCCTGTCCTCACAAGGGCCTTCCTGGGCTCCATGAACTCTGCCCTGCTCAGCCAGCCCCCAAGATGACAGGAGAATCGGTACCCCATCTTCCTTTGGCATCTGCCAATGCCTCCCCGCCCCTGCCCCGCCCCTACCCACCCCAGCCCTGAGTGAGGCCGGATGAGAAGGTGGCTGGGCTTACAACTCCCTGGGCCCCAGACATCATTTTCTGGGGTGGGGGAAGAGGTTGGGGGTCTCACTGGAGGATCTGGGGACTCCAGGAAGGCAGGAGGCCATGGGGAAGCCTTGGCTTGGGTCCCAGCCACTGAGGGTGTCTCCTAGAGACCCATCCTTTGGGGGCCGCGGGGCCAATTTTCTAGTCTTTTGAGAAACACCGCAGGAGTCTTTAGGGCAGGGTGGGCCCAGGCCTGGGGGCACGGATGGGGAGGAATGGAAGAGGCCCTCCTTATTTTTCTGCTTGCCTGACTTTCAGGGCGCTGATGTTTTCTTCTGGCACCAGTGTGTGGAGGAACTTGAAGGTGCTGCTGTAGTAGGTTGGGGTGTCTGCGGTGGCCAAAGGCTTGGAGATCCGTGCCACTTCGATGCACTTATCAAATCCCAGGGCCTGACCTCCAATCCTCACCATCTTCCAGAGCCCCCAAGATGCGCTCGTGAACAACAAATTACTAGGAAACCTCTGCTGGGTCTGCTCGTCCATCACCAGGGAGATGTAGCCTTCGATCAGGGAGAAGGAGAAGCGGGTGGGGCCACAGTTACCGCTGGAGGACACCAGGCGGTCCTTCAGTCCACTGGAGTAGAACGTGACGTCCATAAGGAGTGTGGCAACAGTGGGCGGTATGTCAGAGTCCAGGCTGGTGACACAGAGCCTGTTGCTCGGGCTGGACAGTGGGTGGATGATGGGCCTCTGGACGGCCTCAGCCTTCATGAAGCAGTGCGTGATGCTAAGGTTCTCAGCTGCCAGCGTCTTGCTATTGATGACGTGCAGGGTGGTTAACTCTGATGACAAGGTGTGGGTGATGAAGGGCAGGTCCTACTCACACACCAGGATGAAGTCCATCTGGTAGGTGGACAGCGTGGACACAGATGTTCTGATTGGTCATTGGGGCCATGAATGACTTGACGATCTCGGTCATGCCGATGGGCTGGAAACTGGAGAAGCTGCCGCTGCCAGACACTGCACTGAGGGCCAGCCAGGTGGCATCGGCCACACCCAGGTGTTCTGAGGAGGGCAGTTCCAGGAAGCCCTCCTCATCGACAATGATGGTGTAATCCTCTGGCGTCTTGATCAGACTGAAGAATTTGCACCTGGTCTCAGAGGACAGGGAGGGAAGTTTGATCAGGCTGTAGGTGAAGAGTGGGATACTCTCCTTGACAATGCTGGCAACTTGCAGCTGAGGGAGCAGGTGTTTGGAGTGTGGGTTTTGGAGCTGAACAAGCAATCACGTCCTAGTTCCACTGCTTAGCAGCAGGTGACATCTCCGAGCCTCAGTTTCGTCATCTCTAAAATGGGGATAACAATATTTACCATGTAAAGTCATTGTGAGATTTGATAAGATGACGTAGATACAATTTGATATAGCACATCTTCCCCACCCAGGGATCGAACCTGGGTCTCTTGCATTGCAGGCAGACGCTTTACCATCTGAGCTACCAGGGAAGCCTGATATAGCACATAGTGAGCACAAATAAATGGTAGCTAATATCCTGATTTCTCAAGTCTTGACTGATCCCACCTTTGTGGAGAGAGTCCTTGGCTGGCATTCAAGCCAAAATGCTGTTGGTACATGTTCTGAAGTTCCAGTTTCCTAAACCACAGTGTTGAAAACTCTTGGTCATTGTGGAAAGTTCAGTAGATATGAGATATATTATTCCTAGGAATCAGAATTTACCAAAATTACAGGCCCCTGGAGGTGACGTCATTTTAGCAAAAAGATCCTTTGCTACAAAGATGTCACGGTGTGTTTTGTTTGCTTTGTTTGTTGAGTCACTAAGTTGTGTTTGACTCTTTGTGATCCCATGGACTGTAGCACGCCAGGCTTCCCTGTCCTTCATTATCTCCCCAAGTTTTTGCAAACTCATGTTCATTGAGCTGGTGATGCCATCCAACCATCTCATCCTCTGTCACCCCCTTCTCCTCCTGCCTTCAATCTTTCCCAGCATCAGGGTATTTTTCAGTGAGTCAGCTCTTCACATCAGGTGACCAAAGCATTGGAACTTCAGCTTCAGCATCAGTCCTTCCAATGAATAGTCAGGGTTGATTTCCTTCAGGATTGACTGGTTTGATCTTGCTGTCTAGGAAACTCTCAAGAGTCTTCTCCAGTACCACAGTAGGAAGGCATCAATTCTTTGGTGCTCAGCCTTCTTTCTGGTCCAACCCTCACATCCATACCTGACTGCTAGAAAAACTATAGCTTTGACTATACGGACATTTGTCAGCAAAGTGATGTCTCTGCTTTTTTATATGCTGTCTAGGTTTTTCATAGCTTTTCTTCCAAAGAACCAGAGTTTTTTAAAATTTTGTGCTTGTAGTCACCATCCACAGTGATTTTAGAGTCCAAGAAAATAAAAATCTGTACTGTTTCCACTGTTTCCCCATCTATTTGCCATGAAATGATGGGATCAGATGCCATGATCTTAGTTTTTTGAACGCTGAGTTTTAAGCCAGCTTTTCACTGTCCTCTTTTACCCCCATCAAGAGGCTCTTTAGCTCTTCACTTTCTGCCATTAAGAGTGGGTATCATCTGCATATCTGAGGTTATTGATGTTTCTCCTGGCAATCTTGATTCCAGCTTGTGATTCACCCAGCAGAACATTTCTCATGAGGTACTCTGCATATAAGTTAAATAAGCAGGGTGACAACATACAGCCTTGACGTACTCCTTTCCCAATTTGGAACCAGTTTGTTGTCCCATGTCCAGTTTTACCTATTGCTTCTTGACCTGCATACAGATTTCTCAGGAGGCAGGCAAGGTGGTCTGGTATTCCCATCTCTTGAAGAATTTTCCACAATTTGTTGTGATCCTTGCAGTCAAAGGGATTCATTCAACATATAATTTTGCCAGCCTCTGAGCCTATCAGCTGTCAATAGTCACCATCTCACCTGCCTGCTAGGGTTTTCCGATCCTGGCCATCTTCCTCAGATTCAAGAACATCCTTAGGACCAAAGCTCCCTGTCAAAACTCTATGGTCTGATGCTGGAGGTGGAGCCTCCCTTGGAGAACTGTGCAAGTCACACTGAAGCCGACAGCTTCACCCTCGTGGAAGGATACTTTTAGGGTGACTCTGATGAGACTTTGTCGAAGTGGGGTTCTGCCAAGCAGTCTCTACTTTTGACACCCACCGTGGACTTAGGATTCTGCTGGTATCATGAAACATACTTTCTGGAGGAGTGATGCCTGTTCAGCACTTACTTTGCTTAACCTACTGACCCATCAGGACCTGGCAGGGAGATGACACACCGCTGATTGTCTGATTGAATGGAGCAGCCCATCGATCTGAAATAATCATGGTAATTGATGGTAAAATAGGACCCAAATCAAGGAGTCACAGAGTGATTCTCAGAAACACACCTATTGTATAAAGTAGTGATTCTCAGTGTTTTGCGAAGAGGAGCATGTTGCTACTTGCGTGATTTGCTATTGTTGCTCTCCACCTTTCTTTCATTGAAATAAGCTTTTTAACCTACTTTGAAAGATATACATTAATACTTTTAAAAGAGATTGCAAATTAAAGCTTGTTTTTGGTTTTAAAGGCAATATGTATTTTTAGAATTTGATGACTCTGCTGTACTCCTAATGGCCTCCACTCCCACGGGGATGATGGTGAACACTCTGATGGATGAAATAAGGTCCAGCTCTTCCTTGTGTTCCTCCTGCTTTTAGATATGTTCCATAGTACCTTTGTCCTGTCATTCCAAGCAGCGGCATGTTGTTGAATAAAGTGAGAACTAGAATAAAAGTGGATGTCATAGCTTTTGGATCTTCCTTGAGAAGAATAGTTCTTTCTCCTGCAGCACTTAATCAGGAATGAATGGAATGAATGTATGATTATTCTTAAATTGTTGCCTGAAAATTGTCATGTCGTTTTTCACTTGTATACGTCACCCTTCATTCAAATAGTATGCTCCTGAAAGGAAGGCTATTCTTTTTTTTTTTTTGGATTTCAAGTGACAGGGATTTAATTTCATGCAGCTTAAATGAGAGTTGAGATTTATTGACTCCTGTAACTGGGAGAGACAGGGCTGCATTGAAGAAATCAGCCTGTGTAGTCAGGGCTTGCTCTCACTCTCCATGTCTCATCTCATCTCATCTTCTCTTTGTGTTGATTTTATTCTCTCTCATTACCAGGATTTTCCTCTCTGTGGTAGGTGATGGGGGTGGGCAGGGGGAATGAGTGGAGGGCAGGTGACCTGGTAGCCAGTAGCTACAGACTTTCATCATCTCAGCTGTTGTCTGATGAATTTGGCTGGCCTCCGTCCCTGGTTCCTGGAAGAAAACCTCAAAACTCTTGGAATTTCCCGAGTGATAGGAGTGCCTTTGTAATTCATCTGTGGGTTCTTGGACCACACCTGAGTTTATATGAGGTGACTCATTGTTGGCCCCCAGAGAGTTTTAGGATGGGGCCGGCCAGATCAGAAGGGCCAACCATGTAATTAGAGGGTTGGGGCTATGAACCAAGTAATATCAGCCCCACTTTCCATGGGTGAAAGAGAGTGGAGATTGAGTTCAATCTCATGGCCAATGGTCCCATCACATAGCTATAGAGTGAAACCCCAGTAAAAACAACTCTGACGAGTATATCAATGTCCCAGAAGAGTGACTCATCCTGAGGACACAAAAGCTTCGCATTTGGAACCTTCCCACATGGTGCCCCATATGTCTCTTCATTTGGCTATTCTTGTTTGGTATCCTTTTGCTATAATAAATCTGGATAGTGTTTTCCTGAGTTCTATGAGTTGTCCTAGGGAATTATCAAACCCAAGGAGCTCGTGGGAACCCCTGCATTTGCAGCAGTGGGTCAGAAGTGTGGGTGGCCTGGGCTGGTGCCTGCAGTGAGGGTGGGCTGTAGAGGACGGTGCCCTTAACCTGTGAAATTCAACCTAACTCTGGGTAGCTGGGGCTTCCCAGGTGGCGCTAGTGGTAAAAAAAAAAAAATCTGCCTGCCAATGCAGGAGACATGGGTTTGATCTCTGGTTCTGGAAGATCCCCTGGAGAAGGACATGGTAACCCACTCCAGTATTCTTGCCTGGGAAATCCCATGAACCAAGGAGCCTTGTGGGCTACAGTCCATGGGATTGCAAAAGAGTCGGACATGACTGAGCAACTAGACCGGCACCTGCGTCTTTAGTGTACAAAATGCATTGCGCTACCTTTGGTGCGATTTCCAACACTGAAGTGGAAAATTCCACACTAAGACTTCAGTTGGACAGATTGAGTAATGTGGCCACCTTTGAAACTGGCTCCACGCGGCGTGAAGAGGAGCAGTTCTGCTGCAGTGGGGGGCACGGGGAACCATGTTGGGTGACAGAAGCAGTAGTTGTCTCCCACAGCAAAAGTTTGCGTGATTTTCTGGTCTCAGCATGTTGCAGAGACAGTTAGTGTTCATCAAATATTTATTTGCCCCCTTACATATGTCAATATAACCACAAGTGGGGTCTGACTTCTTGCTGCTCAAAAGCCAATAAAGGGACAAGTTTGGTGGAAAGGAAAGTTTGCTTTATTTTGGATGCCAGCAACCTGTGTTGGGGGAGGACAGACTGCCGTCCAAAGGCCAGCTCCCCCTCTCCCTGACAATCAGGAGGCAAGAATTTTTATAGGCAGAAGGAGGGGGCTATGTGCAGAAACAGCACAGTCAGCTCTGATGGTCATCTTGAAATTCATCATTGGTGGTCTGACCAGAGTCATCTTGATTATTTTAAGTCCATAATCTTCAGTTCCAGGATTGATTTGTTCCCATTTCCTTGAGGCCAGTTCTCCCAAATTGTGGCAGTTTATGTCATGGCTACAGTCTGGACTTATGCAGTTAACTTCTTCCACCTGGTGGGAGTTTCAGTATCTACAAGACAGCTCATAGGATATGGCTCAGAATATTATCTACAGCCTTTGAGGAGGAACTAAAGGTCCTTGGCTTTGCTTAATGACTAGAACTATTATTATTTATTCTTGTTGGACTATTTTCTTTTGTTCCTGCATTTTCTCATTTCTCTGATTAAACTTATTCTTTGGCTAAAGTTTTCCCACAGACAAAAGATGGGATGAGGATGTGGTGGGGGTGGGGATGGGGAAGGGTCCTAAGATCCCACTCCATTTCATCAGTATTCCTTACGGTTAAGTTGGGTCCTTATGGCTAGTTCTGGCCAATGGACTGTGAGCAGAATTAACATGAGTCAATTTCAGCCAAAGGTAATTAAAAGCCTAGAGTGTTTTCTTCTCCCTCTTCTTTCCTTGCTGCTCTGACCTTGGCCATCAAGTGTCCCAGTTGGCATACCACAAGATGGAGAAGGGTACTTGTTCATGTTGGTCTCTGCTGTGTTAAGTCAATGAGATTTGGGGGCTATGGCAGACTGATTAATCCCCCCCATAGATATTAGGTCCTAATCCCAGAACCTGTAAATGGAAAAAGGGTCTTTGCAAGTCTGATTACTTTAAGAATCTTGAGATGAAGTTGTTGTCATGGGTTATCTGGGAAAGTCTTAAATGCCATCATAAGTCTACTCATAAGAGAGACAGAGAAAGATTAGACATCCACACAGAAAAGATGAGGTGACCCTGGAAACAGATTGCAGTGATGTGGCCACAAACCAAGGGAATTTACTCTCTCACAGTTCTGGAGGCCCGAAGTCTGAAATCTGTATCATTGGGAGAAAATCAAGATAGCTGCAGGGTCACATTCCTATTGACTTCTGGGGGGATTTCTTCCTCACCCTTAGCTTCTGGTGGTTTCAAGCATTTCTTCAGTGTGGCAGAATGAGAACAGTCTCTGCCATCATCTTCACACAAGTTTCTCTTCTGTGTCTTCTCCCTCATGTGTGAGTCTTCTCCCTCATATCTGTGTCTTCTCCCTCACGTGTGAGTCTTCTCCCTCATGTGTGTGTCTTCTCTTTTATGTGTGTGTCTTCTCCCTATAATCTGTGTCTTCTCCCTCACGTATGAGTCTTCCCCCTCACGTGTGTGTCTTCTCCCTCACGTGTGTGTCTTCTCCCTCACATGTGTGTCTTCTCCCTCACGTGTGTGTCTTTTCCCTCATGTGTGAGTCTTCTCCCTCATGTGTGAGTCTTCTCTCTCATATCTGTGTCTTCTCCCTCATGTGTGAGTCTTCTCCCTCATGTGTGAGTCTTCTCTCTCATATCTGTGTCTTCTCCCTCATGTGTGAGTCTTCTCCCTCACGTGTGAGTCTTCTCCCTCATATCTGTGTCTTCTCCCTCACGTGTGAGTCTTCTCCCTCATATCTGTGTCTTCTCCCTCACGTGTGAGTCTTCTCCCTCATATCTGTGTCTTCTCCCTCACGTGTGAGTCTTCTCTCTCATATCTGTGTCTTCTCCCTCACGTGTGTGTCTTCTCCCTCACATGGGTGTCTTCTCCCTCACGTGTGTGTCTTTTCCCTCATGTGTGAGTCTTCTCCCTCATGTGTGAGTCTTCTCTCTCATATCTGTGTCTTCTCCCTCATGTGTGAGTCTTCTCCCTCATGTGTGAGTCTTCTCTCTCATATCTGTGTCTTCTCCCTCATGTGTGAGTCTTCTCCCTCACGTGTGAGTCTTCTCCCTCATATCTGTGTCTTCTCCCTCACGTGTGAGTCTTCTCCCTCATATCTGTGTCTTCTCCCTCACGTGTGAGTCTTCTCCCTCATATCTGTGTCTTCTCCCTCACGTGTGAGTCTTCTCTCTCATATCTGTGTCTTCTCCCTCACGTGTGTGTCTTCTCCCTCACATGGGTGTCTTCTCACTCACTTGTGTGTCTTCTCCCTCATGTGTGAGTCTTCTCCCTCACGTGTGAGTCTTCTCTCTCATATCTGTGTCTTCTCCCTCACTTGTGTGTCTTCTCCCTCATGTGTGTGTCTTCTCCCTTACGTGTGTGTCTTCTCCCTCACGTGTGAGTCTTCTCCCTCATATCTATGTCTTCTCCCTCACGTGTGAGTCTTCTCCCTCATGTGTGTGTCTTCTCCCTCACGTGTGTGTCTTCTCCCTCACGTGTGTGTCTTCTCCCTCACGTGTGTCTTCTCCCTCACGTGTGTCTTCTCCCTCACGTGTGAGTCTTCTCCCTCATGTGTGAGTCTTCTCTCTCATATCTGTGTCTTCTCCCTCATGTGTGAGTCTTCTCCCTCATATCTGTGTCTTCTTCCTCATGTGTGAGTCTTCTCCCTCATATCTGTGTCTCCCTTCTCTTCTTATAAGGAAACTTCACTGGAATAAGGGTCCATCCAGGTCATCAGTGATCACCTCTTCAGCTTGAGATCCTTAATTCAATCATATCTGCAAGGACCCTTTTACCAAATAATGTGAAATTCATACGTTCTGGGTGGATGCATCTCTTGGGGGCCATCCTTTATCCTGCTACAGATAACAATGTCTTGGATTGCAAGTCTTGGACAGGTAGTGTCCCCACAATATATATTCAGTGAAAAAGTTTATCCAGTGAGCAATTGCCTTTTAGTCTAAAGAACATATTTTTAAAGAAACATGAAAGCTATCTTTCTGTGTACAGATATGAACCAATTATTGCTTTATTGAAAACATACAAGATCCAGTGTATTATTTGAGAATGTTCTTCATTAGGCTGAACATATGCCTTATCTAGTAACTGCTTTCTTGGCTTTGAAATTGGCCTAGAATGTCATCAGTACATCCAACACGCCAATCCTGTTTTTGCCATGATGGTGAGATTGATGCCTGTTATGAGGATGACATGCCGAGTGAAGGTTTATGACTACAAATCTCAGGCTCCAAATACATCAAAGGAGATGACAGGCATGAAATGTTTGCTTACGATGCTAAACAAACCAGAAATTGACTTGAAATCACTTCCAAATATCTGAAAGTCTGAGATCCTTTGGTTCCACTGAATAAGGTTAGGATGGGCATGCTTCAGATTTTGGTCGCATAAATTCTAAAGTAGTCTATCATTTGCTCCAAAGAAGTAGAGAAATTTAGAAAGGTGCCCAGAGGTTTGAGCTATTTTTAAAGTAAGTGAAAGTAAAGTAAAGTCGCTCAGTTGTGTCCGACTCTTTGCGACCCCATGGACACCAGGCTCCTCCGTCCATGGGATTTTCTAGGCAAGAGTACTGGAGTGGGTTGCCTTTTCCTTCTCCAGGGAACTTCCTGACCCAGGGATCGAACCTAGGTCTACCCACATTGTAGACAGACGCTTTACAGTCTGAGTCACCAGAGAAGTCGGTATTTCCATTTAAAATGAAAACATTTGGAATCAAATTGGAAAACTGTAGAGAGTCTAGGGGTCTACCATGTTGAGGTAGAAAGGGGATCCTGCAGTTTCTGGAGACCCTGCACCATTACTGTCTCTGCAACTAGATTGCTGTGTAAATGTGTGCTAGTGAATATAACCTCTCTGGGTCTCTTGTTTCCTCAGTAGAAGCAATGTATTGGAGTAATTATCTGGAAGATTCCTTCCAGCTCTAAAATTCTATGGTTCTCTGAAAGGGGACCTGCTTTACGACAGACCACCCAGGTGAAAAGTTAACTCTCTGGGGCAGATCTCATCCTTGGACCCAGGAGAACAGTAGGTCATCGCAATATAATCTCGAGCAAGGGCAGACCGCAAAGCAAAACAACTGAAACAGGAACTTGGAACTGGTGTTGATTTATCTCTAAGATGTGTTTTTCCATTTTCTCTGGCAAGGTTGCTCTAAAGTAGAATCAGCTGAAAAAGTATGAGCTGGCAGGGCACAGATAGGCGCTTCTGCTTGGGGAAGGCTTTGGGGTCCTAGTTCCCACTGAGAACACCCTCTGTTCATCCCTTTCACCAACAGCTCTTCTGAAGGATGCCAGCTGGGGCTGTAGACCCTACAGCTTCTTGCTGCAGAGACAGGGGCTTCTTCACCAGGGGCCAATCACCTTGACACCTTTCTATTCCATCAGGAAGCACCCCTCCCCCTCCCAGCAGAAAGTGTTTCCGCACAGCATGTCCAGGGCAAGGGGAGTGAGTCTAAGGGGAAGGCGTGCTTATGATGAGCTGGACGAGGGGAGGCATTGGATGGTTTCCTAAGGGTGAGAGCATACAGTCAGTTGCTTTTTGCCAAAACAATATTCCATAGCTCAAGGAATGACACGGCTTTCTAAACCAGGCGCCTAACATGCTCAGGCCGAGATGACTTCATCCTCATGACAGTGACAACGGGCTTTGTCATAATAAATAGCTCTTTGCAAAAGGCCTGGCAGACTCTTGTCTTTTCCCTGCTTTATGGGTTGGAGGTATGGAAACAAGAAACAGGAGGCTTTCCCTCCTTTGAGAAATGTGATTCAAGCTTGAGAATCTTGGGAGAACTTAAAGTTAGTTTTTCAGGGTTTTTTTTTTTTTTTCCTTATGATGATTGATGCCCATTGGAGGGAAAGAACAAATTATCCTTATTGTGTGATCGTTCAGTTTTGAAAATCTCACAAGAAGATGACTAGATCTGTCCCCATGAGAGCAGTGGTGAATCAGTGACATCTGAACGTGTCTTCCATGGGGAGTGCGGCGTGGGCACTGCTCAGTGCCTGCAGGCGTTTCCAGGACCTCATGCCCTCAGTGACACCCAGTCTCCAGGACACGGTAGAAAATCACTCATCTGACCAAGAAACTGATGGACTGATGCTGAAGCTGGAGCTCCAATACTTTGGCCACGTGATGCAAAGAGCTGACTCATTGGAAAAGATCCTGATGCTGGGAGGGATTGAAGGCAGGAGGAGAAGGGGTGACAGAGGAGGAGATGGTTGGATGGCATCACCGACTCAATGGACATGAGTTTGCACAAGCTCTGGGAGACAGTGACGGACAGGGGAGCCCGGCGTGCTGCAGTCCATGGGGTTGCAAAGAGTCGGACATGACTGAGCAACTGAACAACAACCAAGAAAGAGGAAAAGCTCCAGTTGAATGAAAAAAATTCACAGCTGCCAATACCAAGATGACACGGACGAGGACATGATCTCAGGCCAAGGGCAGTGAGCGACCTCCACCCCGACTCTGCACAGCGCAGTCTCCAGTGCATCACCACTGTGAGGGGCCAGTGACCTGCGGCCAAGGCAACGGTTGGGGATGGGCACCTAGAGGAGGGAGGTCAGTTGGAGGTAGGAGATCACAGCCCACGCTCGGGAGGAGATCGACTTATGTGGAGCACAGAAGAAGCTTTGACTGTCAGGTATGTTGAGAGGTTTACTATGAGTTAGAATACAAAAATCTTGGGGGGTGTGTGTGTGTGTGTGTATGTGGTCAGATTTTATAGTTTGTGTCGTCTCAGATGCCTCTTCTGCAAAAAACAGCCTCACCTACTTGACTGAATTATTAAGATTTATATATCCACACATGTAGTGCTTAGAGCAAGGCCTGGTATGAAGTGTTTGATGCCTACAACTTAGCTTTTATTATTCATATGAATGAAAATGCATACTAAATATCAGCTTACTACCATTTATCACATTGAGAAGTTGTTTGTGCACGATCAGTTGGTCAGTTGTGTCTGACTCTGCAACCCCCTGGACCGCAGTCCATTAGGCTCCTCTGTCCATGGGATTCTCCAGGCAAGAATGCTGGAGTGGATTGCAAGTCCCTCCTCCAAGGGGTCTTCCTGACCCAGGGATCGAACCTAAGTCCCCTGTGTCTCCTGCACTGGCAGGCGGATTCTTCACCACTAAGCCACCAGAAGTTGTTTATCCAGAGTATTTCAATCTGAAAAAGAAGAAGCGATTGGCATTTGAAAGCATGCAAGGCTGTGGTAAAAGCCAACTAAGAGATGCTTGCAAGGAAAATCTTGTTAGACTGAGGTTGGAGTTTGTGAGCTCAAAGACATCCCCCTTTGAGGATTTCAGTCTAACATGCTCTAGTGACTGTGGGAATGTAAATTGGCACAAGACTTTGGGAGGGCATTTTGATCATGTTTTTCATTTTTTTTTTAAAGAAAAGGCTTACATCCTTTGGCCCAGCATTGTAACTTCTAGGAATGGATCCAGATGGAATATCAAGGGTGCAAGCCATATTTCTCTACAAGGACGGTCACTGACGCATAACATACAATAACCAGAAATGAGACACAATGCAAACACCTAACAGCAAGGGAGTGCTGTATCAAAACTAGGTTATGTACATGTACAGATGTTCAAGCCACCATTATTTTTAGTAATGTTGAAGATTCTTTATTTTTTTTTTTAATTTTAGTTTTTTATTTTTTAAATTTTAAAATCTTTAATTCTTACATGCATTCCCAAACATGAACCCCCCTCCCACCTCCCTCCCCATAACAACTTTCTGGGTCATCCCCATGCACCAGCCCCAAGCATGCTGCATCCTGCGTCAGACATAGACTGGCGATTCAATTCACATGATAGTATACATGTTAGAATGTCATTCTCCCAAATCATCCCACCCTCTCCCTCTCCCTCTGAGTCCAAAAGTCCGTTATACACATCTGTGTCTCTTTCCCTGTCTTGCATACAGGGTCGTCATTGCCATCTTCCTAAATTCCATATATATGTGTTAGTATACTGTATTGGTGTTTTTCTTTCTGGCTTACTTCTCTCTGTATAATTGGCTAGATGAGAGAATGTCAGCAGTGCATTTTAAGTGGAAAAAAAAGTTTACAAAACTCTGTTTAGTGTGGTTTTGGTGGAATGCATCCTTTGTCCACTTGTCTTCCTTCACAGCAACAGGATGGAGGTGTTCCCACCTCAAGCATTCAGCCAGCACACCCTCCCCAGTCGCCCATCACAAACAGCATTAGGGCACAGCTGCCCTGTGGCTCCCATGCTGCTGATTCCAGTACATATTTGTCATCAAAGTGTGACAGCAAGTGAATACTCAGACTGGGTCAGTAGGAAATGAAACCGTTTTATTTTTCTCTTCATCCTTGATGCCTTAGAAGGATGGAGCACAAATATTTCTCTTCTCCTTCCTGTGTGTTAGTTGCTCAGTCACGTCCAACTCTACAGCCTCATGTGACCCCGTGGACTGTAGTTCCTCTGTCCATGGGATTTCCCAGACAAAAATACTGGAGTGGGTTGGCATGCCCTTCTCCAGGGAAACTTCCCAACCCAGGGATCGAACCTGGGTCTCCTGCACTGCAGGCGGACTCTACCATCTGAGCCACCAGGGATGTAAAAAATTAAATGCTCTTTGCTCTTGAAGTTAAGGCAATTTGCATTTTTGGTAGGACTGATTAAGAGGCTGGATGTAGCAGGCTGTAAATATCTACTGCAGCAAGAACAAGAGAGAGGAAAGGGGTTGAACAAAGAAGTCATTTATTTTGGAGAAACAGGAGTAGACATTACCTTGGAATATAAGCCAGCAGAGATCTGTAAGGTCCTGATAGCATCCTGGGAAGATGGAGGGACCCCAGAAAGGCATGGTCTTGGCGTGAGAGAAGGCATAATTCTGAAACTTGTTTAAAAAAAAAAAAAAAGACTGTGTCCCAAATGTGGCACTCAAGAGTCAAGGGCCATATGTAGAAGAGAACCAGTTTCTTAGTGGTCAGCTTGTGGATAATAGAAGACTCTCCCACTTTCTAGTCCCTCCTTGGAATTGCATAGATTTACACCTCTTTGAGAGTTTGAAATTGTCAGAGTCACTCTTGCTGAAATCCCCACTGAGGGAAGACTATACAGACAGCAACACTTTCAAATACTTCTTTGGTTTGTTCAGTAAGCACAGTTTATAAAGGCTCTCTATTCCTGAACTTTCTCTCTCTCTTTCTTTGAAGTATAGTTGGTATACAGTATTATATAAGTTACAGGTGTACAATATAGTGAGTCCCAAGTTTTAAAGATTATAAATCATTTATAGTTATTATAAAATATTGGCTATATGCTTTGTGTGGTACAATATATCCTTGTAGCTTATTTTGTTTTTTTTTTTTAAAGATATTTATTTGGCCTCATCAAGTCTTAGTTGCAGAATCTAGTTCCCTGACCAGGGATTGAACCTGGGCCTCCTGCATTCAGAGCGTGGAGTCTTAACCACTGAACCCCCAGGGAGGTCTCCCTTATAGTTTACTTTATACCTAGTACTTTGTACCTCTTAGTCCCCTACCCCTAGGTTGCCCCTTTCCCTCCCCATCTCTACTGGCAACCACCAGCTTGTTCTCTGTGTGTGACAGACACCTTATTCTTAATCACACACTACATTTTTTATCTTCTCTCTCTCTTTCTTTCTCCCTCTCTCTTTCATCTGTGTGTTATACTGACCTCACTGAATGACTTGGGAGGTGTTCCTTTCTTTTCTGAATCCTAGGATAGTTTGTGCAAAATTGTGTTCTCTGAAAGATCTATTGATTCAATTTCATTAATGCTTGTTAGACTATTAAGGCTTTTCATTTTTTCTTAACTCAGTTTTGGTAAGTTGTATTTTTCTAGGAATTTGGCTCTTTCAGTTATGTTGTAAATTTTTTTGCACAAAATTTTTCTTAAACATTTTTCTTAATATTGTGTTGTTTCTTAACATGGGCAATACTTGAAGCTTTGTCTTAATTGTATTTGTTATTTCTCTTTTTTCTTTATCAATTGTTTGCTATTTTTTAGTCTTTCCAAAGGACTTACTTTGTTCTCTTTTATGTTTCTTTTTAGTACCATAAAATTTCCTTCTTACCTTTGTTTTCTTCTGTCTACTGAAATGGAACTTATTTTGCAATTCTTTTTCTAGGTTCTGTAGATGTATGCTTATAGCAATTATTTTTGGCTTTTCTTTGTCACTAATCTAAAATTTTAAAGCCATGAATTTCCATTTAAGTTCTGCTTTAGCTGCATCTTGAAAGCTTTGATACATAGTATTTTCATTAGCATCCAGTTAAATTTTTTTTCAATTTTCATTTTGATTATTTTTGATCTGTAAATTACTTAAAAGTGATTCTTAATTTCAAATATATGGCAGTTTTAGTGGCTCCTTGCTATATTTTATAATATCTTTTGACAGCATTGTAATAAAATGTGTTCTGGCTGATGCCAACTCTTTCAAATGTGTTGAAACATGTGTAATGGCACTTTGTATAGTCAGTTTTTACAAATACTCTGAGTAGCTATTAGGTATAATATTCTATCTATCTGTTTATTAGGTCAAACTTTTTAATTCTTGTATTTTCAAATCTTCTATGTCTCTGGTGATTTTTTTGAATGCTTAGACTCATAATTTCTGTGGGTTTTATTTGAAAATCTATTGCAATGGTGGTGTGCTGAGTGCTAAGTCACTTCAGTTGTGTCCAACTCTGTGATGCTATGGACTGCAGCCCGCCAGGCTCCTCTGTCCTTGGGATTCTCCAGGCAAGAATATTGGAGTGGGTTGCCATGCCCTCCTCCAGGGCATCTTCCCCACCCGGGGACTCAACCCACGTCTCTTACCTCTCCTGCATTGGCAGGCAGGCTCTTTACCACTAGTGCCACCTGGGAAGCCCGCAATGGTGGTGAAATTATTGATTTTATATCATCTGTCAGTTTTTGCTTGATTTATTTTGAGGCACCTAAGTGCATAATAGTTTAGAATTACTTTAATTTACTACCAAACCGAATCTTTTATCATTAAGTAGTGACTCTCCATACCTATAGCAATGCCGTTTGCTTTAAAGTCCACTTTTTTCCCTAAAATTTCTATAACCACAATGGTTTTCCCTTTGACTAGTATTCATCCACATATATATTTTTACCCTTTCCTTTTAATGCTTTTGTATCCAATTGTTTTTAATGTGTTTCTTTTAAAAATCATTTGTTGATTATTATCTTTAACTGGAGAAATTAATCTGTTTTCATTTATTATAATTACTGACATTTTGTGTTTATTATATTGTTCTGTCATTGCTTTTCTTCCAAGGAGCAAAGGTCTTTTAATTTCATGGCTGCAATCACCATTCGCAGTGATCTTAGAGTCCAAGAAAATAAAGTCTGTCACTGTTTCCATTGTTTCCTCATCTATTTTCCATGAAGTGATGGGACTGGATGCCATGATCTTCGTTTTCTGAATGTTGAGTTTTAAGTCAGCTTTTTCACTCTCCTCTTTCACCTTCATCAGGAGGCTTTTTAGTTTCTCTTCACTTTCTGCCATTAAAGTGATGTCATCCATATATCTGACATTATTGATATTTCTCCTGGCAATCTTGATTCCAGCTTGTGCGTCATCCACCCCAGCATTTCACATGTACTTTGCATAGAAGTTAAATAAGCAGGGTGACAATACACAGGCTTGACGTATTTACTTAATTTTGAATCAGTTCGCTGAACCGTGTCTGGTTCTAACTGTTGTTTCTTGACCTGCATATAGGTTTCCCAGGAGGCAGGTCAGGTGGTCTGGTATTCCCATCTCTTGAAGAATTTTCCAGTTCGTTGTGATCCACATAGTCAAAGGCCTTATCGTAGTCAATAAAGCAGATGTTTTTCTGAAATTCACTTGCTTTTTCTATAATCCAATGGATGTTGGCAATTTGATCTCTGGTTTCTCTGCCTTTTCTAAACCCAGCTTGTTCATCTGGAAGCTCTCGGTTCACATCCTGTTGAAGCCTAACTTGATGGATTTTGAGCATTACCTTGCTCCTGGTAAGTCACTTCAGTTGTGTCTGACTCTATGTGACCCCACAGATGGCAGCCCACCAAGCTCCCCCGTCCCTGGGATTCTCCAGGCAAGAACACTGAAGTGGGTTGCCATTTCCTTCTCCAATGTGTGAAAGTGAAAAGTGAAAGTGAAGTCGCTCAGTTGTGTCCGACCCTCAGCAACCCTATGGACTACATCCTTCCAGGCTACTCCATCCATGGGATTTTCCAGGCAAGAGTACTGGAGTGGGGTGCCATTGCCTTCTCCGATTACCTTGCTAGCAAGTGAAATAAGTGCAATTGTGCAGTAGTTTGAACATTCTTTGTCATTGCCCTTCTTTGGTTTTTAAATGAAAACTGACTGAAAGTGTCCAGTCCTCTGGACTCTTAAAGGATGCTTGCTCCTTGGAAGAGAAATAATGACCAACCTAGACAGTGTGTTAAAAAGCAGAGACATCATTTTGCCAACAAAGGACCATCCAGTCAAAGCTATGGTTTTTCCAGTAGTCAGGTATGGATGTGCGAGTTGGACCATAAAGAAGGCTGAGCATCGAAAAATTTGTGCTTCTGAATTGTGTGCTGGAGAAGACTCTTGGGAGTCCCATGGACTGCAAGGAGATCAAACCAGTCCATCCTAAAGGAACTCGTCCCTGAATATTCATTGGAAGGACTGGTGCTGAGGCTGAAGCTCCAATTCTTTGGCCACCTGATGCCAACAGCCAACTCATTGGAAAAGACCCTGATTCTGGGAAAGATTAAGGACAGGAGGAGAAAGGGAGGGTGAGATGGATGGATGGCATCATGGACTCAACGGACATGGATGTGAGCAAACTCCAGGAGACAGTGGAAGACAGGGAAGCCTGGCTTGCTGCAGTCCATGGGGGTCACAAGAGTTGGACACAACTGAGCGACTAAACAGCGGCAATACATTGTTGTAATTTTAGTATTTTTAATTAAAATAATTGTAGTTTCTCCTTGTTCCACCATTTCTATGTTCCATTCTCTCTCCTTTCTTATCTTATTTTGGATTGATTGTTCAGTTTTTCTCATTTTATTTTTTCCTATGGTAGTTTAAGAGTTATGCATTCAATTACTTTTGTGGCTATTATAGAAATTTAATATGCATAGTTTATCAAAATGTTACGTTATCAACAGTAAACCCTCTTTCCAAGTAACATGATGTCCTTAAAATACTTCAGTTTCAGTTGTCCCTTCTAACATTGTGGTATTATTACTGTGTGTTTTATTTCTATTTTTAAATTGCTCCCTAAGAACATTATTATTATTCTTAGCTTATTCTTCTTATTTTATGTATCAATGTTTTTCCATATTTACCCACATATTTCCCCCTTTCTTTGTTTTTCTTTCTGTGTCTCATTCTTTCCATCTGGGATAATATCCTTTTTTCCTGAAATAAATGCTTAAGGATTTCCTTTAGTAAGGGTTTGCTGCTAGCAAGCTCTCTCAGTTTTTGTTTTCCTTAAAAGCTCTTTCTTTTATCCTGGTCCTGGAAGGACACATGTGATGTATACAGTCTTTTCTTATGCAACTATTAGTCTTTCCATTAAAGTGTTCTGTAACAGAAGAGGATTTAAAACCCATCTATCAGCATTGTTGTCCTTTAATGGAAACAAGGTATACCTTTATCTCGATGGTGAATTTAGAGAAAATTGAAACCACTATTCCCCTTCTACTGAAAAAATAAAAAGGCCCTCTCAAGCACCACCGAGGTGGAAATGTTCATCTCTTGATTAAAACACATAGCTCTAAAGGTCTTCTATTAAAATACAACTTCTCACCAGTAGGAAGGAATGTTAAGGGATATTTGTTATTCACTGTCAGCTTCACACGGTGAGTTAATTCATGGGCTGCTAGGTAATGTCGTCAGCTTGGAGGAAGGCCACATAGGATGAACAGGAAAACTAATTTTGGGTAGAAGGAAGGAAGGAAGACAGCTCTCTTTTTGCCCAAGAAGTCAGTCCTGGAGACAATGTAGGACAATCTCGACAGGAAGCTGCTGGCAGGAGGGCACTGGTTCTCGGGGGTGGGTAGGTGGGTGGTGGAGTGTTGACCACGAGTTTCCATGTTCTTGTCAATTCCCAGCTCTGAACTCTTCAGCCCATGCCTGTGGCTTCTTCCTCAGTCTCAGCCTTGAGAAAATAAAGTGTCAGAGGAGAATGTTCTCCACTGAGCTGAGTTGCTGCTTCCCTCCCCACTCCACCTCAGAATTCTATTTTACACACTTCTCCCCGCTTCTCGTTGTTCCCACTTTCTCTTAGGTCTTAGCTTTTAATCATGCTTGAGTCTCAAAACCAAAACCTGTTACTGGTACCAGTGTAATACAGTAGTCACCGTCAAAAACTTGGAAAATCCAGAAAGGTCTGAAGAAGGAAAAGAAAACCCCCAAATCCACTTACTATTAGAGGATAACAACCTTTATCATTTTTGCATAATATATTTTGAATTTTTTGGTACGTGTGTTCCTTCTCACTCTCTTTATCTACCCTCCCCCCACATACACAAAATTGGGATGATTATGAAGATTAATTTTCTCATTTACTTTGTCTTCTCATTAAAATGCTTTTCTTCATGTTGTTAATATATTCCTTCTATCTTGGTGCTGTTTCCTTCCATCTTCCTTTCCCTCGTAAACATCAAGTCCTCCTTCAGTCCTCACATTCTTGAAGACACAGTCCTGTACCAGCAAATCCCGCTCCGCATCCCCACCAGATGTTGGCAAATGCTGTCAAAGAACTTGGCACTGGCAAATCTGACAGACCCTTATTCTTTCCTCTTATTATTGAACTTGCAGTGACTGTTGTCTCTATTGGTTACGGCCTCCTGGAAACACTCTCCTTCCTCCATGTTCATGAAAAAGTTCACCCTGCTTTTCTTTTTCTATTTCCTTCTCAGAATGCATCGCCAGCTTCTTCAGGTAGCCTTCCTCGTGAAGGGCAGGTGGTCTTCACGGATCTGTCCTTGGCCCTTCCTCATTCTCCAGCCTCTGGACAATCACATCTGTACCAGTGATTGCATCTTGAGTTCAGACGTTTCTCTAAACATGCAGCTCTGGATGTCTCACTGGCATGTCAAACTCAACAGGACTGAAGCAGAGCTCACATGGCATGTGCGAGGGTTTCAGGGGCCAGAATGAAAATAGTGTCCATCATTCTGGCCACCTTCTTTGCCTAGAACCCAGGCACATGGGTGCCCCTAATGCTGGGAAATGGAGTAGCTGGATGCCCAGGAGGGAATGACACTCAGCTGGGAGAGCAGCCAGCTAGTGTCTATCACGTCTGCTTGTAAGGAAGAGGGTATGACAAAACCCACCAAAGGGATGGCTTCTGAAGAGGCTACTGTTAACTGCTCAGAATGGCAAAATGGGAGCTCCTTGGAAACAGTCTTTCAGGAAAGTGTGGAGCTGACATCATTCTGGAGGTTCTGCAAAGAGAAGTCAGAAAACAAGGACAGATATTAAAAGCCGCACATGAAACACGATTTGCCTGTCCATAAAGCCAACCAAGATGAGCTCAGTGAAAGGGCATGAGGTCAGCAGGGACGCCTCTGAAGCATCCAGATGCTCGGCACAGAGACTTTCAGTGCCGTTTCGGGAGGACACAGGGACAGCTGAGGCAATGCTTTGGGCCCACTTTCATTTCACACTGTTCTTTTCTTTTCATTTCAGTTGCAACTTTGAAAGTGTTTTATGCTTTGAGATTTCTGGTCATTTTCAAAAAGAGCTGAAGTATTTCAGTTTTGTTTTTACTCTTGATCCCTCTCCTTAACCCTCCCAATCTTTATATTCTTCTATCTTTTATTGCCAAGTATATTTTAAAAGGGAAATCCCTGCTAGTGAAGTGAAAGTCGCTTCAGTTCAGCTCAGTCACTCAGTCATGTCCGATTCTTTGCAACCCCACGAACCAGCAGCATGCCAGGCTTCCCTGTCCATCACCAACTCCTGGAGTTTACCCAAACTCATGTCCATTGAGTCGGTGATGCCATCTAACCATTCCATGGACTATACAGTCCACGGAATTCTCCAGGCCAGAATACTGGAGTGGGTAGCCTTTCCCTTCTCCAGGGAATCTCCCCAACCAAGGGATCGAACCCAGGTCTTCCACACTGCAGGCAGATTCTTTACCAACTGAGCCACAATGAAAGCCTGAAATTCCTGGTAGCTCAGCAGTAAAGAACCTGCCTGTAATGTAGGAGATATGGGGTCGATCCTTGGGTCAGGAAGATCCCCTGGAGAAGGAAATGGAAGCCCACTCTGGTATTCTTGACTGGGTAATTCCATGGACAGAGGATCCTGGCAGGCTACAGACCATGGCGTTGCAAGAGTCGGTCATGACTAAACCACCACCACCATCTTCTTAGAAGGCGTGGCTTCAGAAGATGAAGGAGGCTGAGCGCAAGCGCAGACCAGGTGCTGTCCTTCCTGTGATCATTCTCTTTGAGCCATGACTTATCCTCTATACGAAGTGTGAGATATCAGTCCCATCAGAGCAAAGAATGGGCTTGACAGATAGAAGGAGCATCCTTAGAACACCTGTGAACATTTCCTTACTTGCAAAACAAGGATGGAGGTGAAAACAAATCATTCTTACCAACCATCCTTCTCCTTATAAAAATGCTTAGTGAAAATTGTCTTTCAATTTTCTGGCCAGTAAGTTTCCGTGTATACTAAATAATAGTGTTTAGAAGTCTACGTTGATTTATCCATAACCAAGTCTTCTGTCTCTCCCTTTTCATTCTCCTAAACTGCTACCATCTCTTAATTGCTTTGTCTGCTTTTAGGTTTCTTGTGAGGTACCACTCTGGGGGAAATTAGAAGCATTACCCTTTAAGCCAGACCACTAGCAAACCTGAGCTCTGCCACTTACCAGCTGAGTGATGGTGGTAAGTTCTTTAACATCCCTTCATCCCAGTTTCCTCGTCTATAAAATGAGGAAAATAAATGATAAGACCTGTCCAAAAGGTGGGTACGAGGATTAACTGAGTTAACTTTTGTAAAGCCCTTAGGGCAGTGCCTAGTGTGAGTTTAGCTTCTGTTAATATTATTATTTTAATCCATTCAGAAAGCCAGGGTCAGAAAGTTGAGGCTATCAATTTTCCTGCTAAAATCTTCAGTGGCTCTGCATTGCCAAGGAAACAAAGAGTGAATGTCATTCAGGGTTCTTTGTGATCAGGCCAGGATGCCCCTTCTAGCACATTCTCTTACTCATCAGAATCAGCCATGAGTTTATCCTTCACACACACCAGTCTCTTTCTTGCTCTCCACAGTAGTACGTGACATTCTCTTTGCCTGGAGTTTTCTCTTTCTAGGTGAAAGTCTCACTTCTGACAGGCTGCTTTCCTCTTATCCTGGGCAGATTATGACTTACTCATGGCTGTCAACCTGGGGCTTCTCCCCAGCTCCCAGCACACCTGCAGCTACCTGGGGGAGAGGGCAGGTGTGTGCTGATGAGCTGGTGGCCCCAATGAGAAGAGCAGGATGGTGTCTGTTCCCAACTGGACACTTGGCTGTGCTCACGGCTAATCTTTACATTTCCAAGAAATGACATTCCCTCACGTATGAAATGACTAGACAAGACATTTTCTGCCCCTATTCTCAGAGTCACTAAAAGTTTTGAATGATGTCAAAGGCAAGAACATTTTGTGAGAAGAATAATAAGTTTTGAAAATATACAAAAGATCATCATTATTCTGATAGACAGGATTGAGTGGAAAGAGCATGCCTGAAACTTTGATTTGTCACAGACAAAATCAGCACCAGCTTGAGTGTCTACTATGTATTATGGTCTCATTTAATTTTTACAACCTCTGAGTCAAGGCTCAGAGAGGTATAGGAATTTGCCCAAGTTCCCACGGTTGGCTGGTGATGGATTCACAGGCTGAGACTACAGATTGAATCCAGACCCTTCTGGCTCTGAAACCTCGGTTCTTCACAGGGGCTTCCTGCTTCCAGACCCCACGAGTGATGTCAGTAGCGTGCATAGAATTTGGAGCCGCATCTCTGGAGCAGAGGCTTTTCATCATGAACAGCATCTGACTCATCCGAAGAAGCTTCTCCAAAACACAGTCACCCAAATGCAGCCCCAGAGATTGGATCCATTAGCCCTGGGAAGGGCCAAGGTCTCTGCATTTTGAAAAAATTTCCCAAGAGGTCCAACCATTCACACCTGTTAAAAACCCCTACCCTTAAAGCTTCATTAGTTGAGCACAAATAGCATGCCAGTCTTTGTGTAGGCCTGGGGCACAGATATAAAGAAGTCTGACTCTCGCCCTTAAGATCTTCGGTTTTAGAGGAGAATTGATATGTTGACTCTGCAACACACAGCAATATGTGCTAATGACACTTATGAGCAGTGCTAGGAGACTGTGAAGGAGCAGATGGCAGACTCCACCTGAGAGCCCAGGAAGGCTTCTCAAGAAAGTTAACACCTGAGCAGAGGCTCGAAGGATGTGCAAGTGTTCATCATTTGGAATCAGTGGCCTTTCTCAAGCATGCAGTTCAGTTCAGATTTTGCTATTGGAAAGAGTACTCTGGAGATTTCTAGAAGGATGGATTGGAGAAGGAAAAACAGACCTACAGCAAGTCAGCCTCCCAGTCCCAGATGACCTTCACCTGGGGTCCAGGTCAGCTCTCCCATTCACACTGGAGCCCTTAGCATCAGGGTCTGCACTCGAGGTCAGCTTGGGCTTTCCTTTCCTGCATTCTCTCTGACCCTTCTTCTTTCCTGTATTCTCCCTCCTCCCCTCCCACGGCGACTGCTCCTCATCCTTACTCTCTTTACCCGGCCGTCAGACGACCCTAAACCTCACAGTTCACAGTTGTTCTCTGACCTTGCTTGCCTCACCACACAGCCTGGACAGAACCCTTTGATGGTCATTGGCAATGATGTACTGGCTAATGAGGCTCCTTTGCCCAAATACAGAGAAGAGTTTGTTTTTTTTTAAAAATATTTTAAATTGAACTTTTAATTTTATATTGGAGTGTAGCTGATTAACAATGTCATGATAGTTTCAGATGGACAGCAAAGAGACTCAGCCATACATATGCATGTATCAAATCTCTCCCAAACTCCCCTCCCATCCAGGCTGCCACATAACATTGAACAGAGTTCCCTGTGTTACACAGTAGAACCTTGTTGGTTATCCACCCTGAATATAGCAATCTGCACATGTCCATCCCAAACATAAATGAATCACCTTAAAAGTATTATCTGGGGGAATCCCTAGTATTTCATGTAAGAAACATGGTTAGACCATTCTTGCCTGGAAGACAAACATCTATCATACCTTCTAGTTGCTTTCTCGCCATCGACTATTCTATGATTATGATTATTTTATTTTCTCAAGATATAATTGACATACAACATAATGATTCAATGTTGGTATATATTGTGAAATGATCACCATGATAAGTCTAGATAATATCTATCACCATACAAAGTTACAGAACTTTTTTCTTGTGATGAGAACTTTTACAACCTGTTCTGTTAGCAACTTTCAGATATGCAACACAGTATTATTAATTATTATTAAGTAATAATTAATTAGGGCTTCCCAGGTCACTTAGTGGTAAAGAATCCGCTTGCCAATGCAGGAGGATGTAGGAGACACAAGTTCAATCCCTAACTGGGAAGATCCCCTGGAGAAGGAAATGGCAACCCACTCTAGTATCCTTGCCTGGAGAATGCCGTGGACAGGGGACCCTGGTGGGCTGCAATCTGTGGATTCACAGTCAGACACCACTGAGCACAGATGCGTGCACACACATTCGTTACAGTCACCACGCTGTATGTTTCATCACCACCCACTGACCCTTCTCCCATCTCCTCCCATCTCTTCCAAGCTTCACACACGCTCACCTCTTCCCAACATTATACCATCTGCTTCTCTAACAGTGGCTCTTTAGCCCTTTCCTCCCTTCCTCGTCAAGCTACTAGACCAGGTAATTACCTTTTTCTCCCTGTCTTCATTCCAGGATAAAAGCTATTTACTTACACATATCTCATTAGAATTAAAATATTCTTTCTTTCACTGCTATTTACGTACACCTTTTCTTCTGTCTTTTATGACTTCAGTTTGGTGTGTGTCTTGAAACTTTTCCTTCACTAGAGACAAACTACTTGGGCTCAGATGCTGTGTCTGATTCACCTTGGTTATCTTGCAATACCTTGTACAGTGAAATGTGATCTTTGCTCAGATGTTACCTTCTCATAAGGTCTGCACTTTTCATCCTTTTTAAAATTCCAGCTTGCATCCCACCTCTAGTATTCCTGATTCCCCTTACCTCTTATTAATTGAAATACATTTAAGGCAAATAAGTGCCTTCTAAAAATACCTTCCTGGGACTTCTCTGGCAGTCCAATGGTTAGGACTCAGTGCTTCCCCTGCAGGGCCCATAGATTTGATCCCTAGTTGGGAACTATGATTCTGCAGGTTATGCAGCATGGCCAAAAAAAAAAAAAATTCTTTCCCAATAATTTATAAATGTGTAGCTGAGAGATTTGGGATTATCAGAGTCTGATCAAAGTGAATGAGTGATCTACAACAGTATGGAAGTTGTGATTAATAAAGAACTCAGTCAATTGTCTTGTACTTTATATACTGGATGATTTGAATAGGATCTGCAAGAAGGAAGGATAGTTGAGAGGTCTCCCTCTATTGAGGGGCAGGGAGCAGACAGTGTGCCGGTTGCCCGCATGTGCTGTCTGGTCTGCTGGACTAGCCCAGGCCTGTATGGGAGATGGTGGTTGCTTCAAGCTGACTCAGACCTTGATGCCAGGCCACCAGACCTTAAGATACTGACCTACAGCTTAGACAGGACCTCCAGTTCGGTTCAGTTGCTCAGTTGTGTCCGACTCTTTGCGATCCCATGAATTGAAGCACGCCAGGCCTCCCTGTCCATCACCAACTCCCAGAGTACACTCAGACTCACGTCCATCGAGTCCATGATGCCACCCAGCCATCTCATCCTCGGTCGTCCCCTTCTCCTCCTGCCCCCAATCCCTCCCAGCATCAGGGTCTTTTCCAATGAGTCAATTCTTCGCATGAGGTGGCCAAAGTACTGGAGTTTCAGCTTTAGCATCATTCCTTCCAAAGAAATCCCAGGGCTGATCTCCTTCAGAATGGACTGGCTGGATCTCCTTGCAGTCCAAGGGACTCTCAAGAGTCTTCTCCAACACCACAGTTCAAAAGCATCAATTCTTTGGCGCTCAGCCTTCTTCACAGTCCAACTCTCACACATACATGACCACAGGAAAAACCATAGCCTTGACTAGTTGGACCTTAGTCGGCAAAGTAATGTCTCTGCTTTTGAACAAACTATCTAAGTTGGTCATAACTTTTCTTCCAAGGAGTAAGGGTCTTTTATTTTTTCTATTTTTTATTTTTATTTTTATTTTCTTTTTATAGTTTTTTATTTTTTAAATTTTAAAATCTTTAATTCTTACATGCGTTCCCAAACATGAACCCGCCTCCCACCTCCCTCCCCACAACATCTCTCTGGGTCATCCCCATGCACCAGCCCCAAGCATGCTGCACCCTGCATCAGACATAGACTGGCGATTCAATTCTTACATGATAGTATACATGTTAGAATGCCATTCTCCCAAATCATCCCACCCTCTCCCTCTCCCTCTGTGTCCAAAAGTCCGTTATACACATCTGTGTCTTTTTTGCTGTCTTGCATACAGGGTCGTCATTGCCATCTTCCTAAATTCCATATATATGTGTTAGTATACTGTATTGGTGTTTTTCTTTCTGGCTTACTTCACTCTGGATAATAGGCTCCAGTTTCATCCATCTCATCAGAACTGATTCAAATGAATTCTTTTTAATGGCTGAGTAATACTCCATTGTGTATATGTACCACAGCTTTCTTATCCATTCATCTGCTGATGGACATCTAGGTTGTTTCCATGTCCTGGCTATTATAAACAGTGCTGCGATGAACATTGGGGTACATGTGTCTCTTTCAATTCTGGTTTCCTTGGTGTGTATGCCCAGAAGTGGGATTGCTGGGTCATAAGGTAGTTCTATTTGCAATTTTTTAAGGAATCTCCACACTGTTCTCCATAGTGGCTGTACCAGTTTGCATTCCCACCAACAGTGTAGGAGGGTTCCCTTTTCTCCACACCCTCTCCAGCATTTATTGCTTGCAGATTTTTGGATCGCAGCCATTCTGACTGGTGTGAAGTGGTACCTCATTGTGGTTTTGATTTGCATTTCTCTAATAACGAGTGATGTTGAGCATCTTTTCATGTGTTTGTTAGCCATCCGTATGTCTTCTTTGGAGAAATGTCTATTTAGTTCTTTGGCCCATTTTTTGATTGGGTCGTTTATTTTTCTGGAATTGAGCTACATAAGTTGCTTGTATATTTTTGAGATTAGTTGTTTGTCAGTTGCTTCATTTGCTATTATTTTCTCCCATTCAGAAGGCTGTCTTTTCACCTTGCTTATATTTTCCTTTGTTGTGCAGAAGCTTTTAATTTTAATTAGATCCCATTTGTTTATTTTTGCTTTTATTTCCAGAATTCTGGGAGGTGGATCATAGAGGATCCTGCTGTGATTTATGTCTGAGAGTGTTTTGCCTATGTTCTCCTCTAGGAGTTTTATAGTTTCTGATCTTACATTTAGATCTTTAATCCATTTTGAGTTTATTTTTGTGCGCGGTGTTAGGAAGTGATCTAGTTTCATTCTTTTACAAGTGGTTAACCAGTTTTCCCAGCACCACTTGTTAAAGAGATTGTCTTTACTCCATTGTATATTCTTGCCTCCTTTGTCAAAGATAAGGTGTCCATATGTATGTGGATTTATCTCTGGGCTTTCTATTTTGTTCCATTGATCTATATGTCTGCCTTTGTGCCAGTACCATACTGTCTTGATGACTGTGGCTTTGTAGTAGAGCCTGAAGTCAGGCAAGTTGATTCCTCCAGTTCCATTCTTCTTTCTCAAGATTGCTTTGGCTATTCGAGGTTTTTTGTATTTCCATACAAATCTTGAAATTATTTGTTCTAGTTCTGTGAAAAATGTGGCTGGTAGCTTGATAGGGATTGCATTGAATTTGTAAATTGCTTTGGGTAGTATACTCATTTTCACTATATTGATTCTTCCAATCCATGAACATGGTATATTTCTCCATCTATTAGTGTCCTCTTTGATTTCTTTCATCAGTGTTTTATAGTTTTCTATATATAGGTCTTTAGTTTCTTTAGGTAGATATATTCCTAAGTATTTTATTCTTTTCGTTGCAATGGTGAATGGAATTGTTTCCTTAATTTCTTTTTCTACTTTCTCATTATTCGTGTATAGGAATGCAAGGGATTTCTGTGTGTTGATTTTATATCCTGCAACTTTACTATATTCATTGATGAGCTCTAGTAATTTTCTGGTGGAGTCTTTAGGGTTTTCCATGTAGAGGATCATGTCATCTGCAAACAGTGAGAGTTTTACTTCTTCTTTTCCAATTTGGATTCCTTTTATTTCTTTTTCTGCTCTGATTGCTGTGGCCAAAACTTCCAGAACTATGTTGAATAGTAGCGGTGGAAGTGGACACCCTTGTCTTGTTCCTGACTTTAGGGGAAATGCTTTCAATTTTTCACCATTGAGGATAATGTTTGCTGTGAGTTTGTCATATATAGCTTTTATTATGTTGAGGTATGTTCCTTCTATTCCTGCTTTCTGGAGAGTTTTTATCATAAATGGATGTTGAATTTTGTCAAAGGCCTTCTCTGCATCTATTGAGATAATCATATGGTTTTTATTTTTCAATTTGTTAATGTGGTGAATTACATTGATTGATTTGCGGATATTGAAGAATCCTTGCATCCCTGGGATAAAGCCCACTTGGTCATGGTGTATGATCTTTTTAATGTGTTGTTGGATTCTGATTGCTAGAATTTTGTTGAGGATTTTTGCATCTATGTTCATCAGTGATATTGGCCTGTAGTTTTCTTTTTTTGTGACATCTTTGTCAGGTTTTGGTATTAGGGTGATGGTGGCCTCGTAGAATGAGTTCGGAAGTTTACCTTCCTCTGCAATTTTCTGGAAGAGTTTGAAGAGGATAGGTGTTAGCTCTTCTCGAAATTTTTGGTAGAATTCAGCTGTGAAGCCATCTGGACCTGGGCTTTTGTTTGCTGGAAGATTTCTGATTACAGTTTCAATTTCCATGCTTGTGATGGGTCTGTTAAGATTTTCTATTTCTTCCTGGTTCAGTTTTGGAAAATTGTACTTTTCTAGGAATTTGTCCATTTCTTCCACGTTGTCCATTTTATTGGCATACAACTGCTGATAGTAGTCTCTTATGATCCTTTGTATTTCTGTGTTGTCTGTTGTGATCTCTCCATTTTCATTTCTAATTTTATTGATTTGATTTTTCTCTCTTTGCTTCTTGATGAGTCTGGCTAATGGTTTGTCAATTTTATTTATCCTTTCAAAGAACCAGCTTTTGGCTTTGTTGATTTTTGCTATGGTCTCTTTTGTTTCTTTTGCATTTATTTCTGCCCTAATTTTTAAGATTTCTTTCCTTCTACTAACTCTGGGGTTCTCCAACTCTTCCTTTTCTAGTTGCTTTAGTTGTAGAGTTAGGTTATTTATTTGACTTTTTTCTTGTTTCTTGAGGTATGCCTGTATTGCTATGAACTTTCCTCTTAGCACTGCTTTTATAGTGTCCCACAGGTTTTGGGTTGTTGTGTTTTCATTTTCATTAGTTTCTATGCATATTTTGATTTCTTTTTTGATTTCTTCTGTGATTTGTTGGTTATTCAGAAGTGTGTTGTTCAACCTCCATATGTTGGAATTTTTAATAGTTTTTCTCCTGTAATTGAGATCTAATCTTAATGCATTATGGTCAGAAAAGATGGTTGGAATGATTTCGATTTTTTTGAATTTATCAAGTTTAGATTTATGGCCCAGGATGTGATCTATCCTGGAGAAGGTTCCATGAGCACTTGAAAAAAAGGTGAAATTCATTGTTTTGGGGTGAAATGTCCTATAGATATCAATTAGGTCTAACTGATCTAATGTATCATTTAAAGTTTGCGTTTCTTTGTTAATTTTCTGTTTAGTTGATCTGTCCATAGGTGTGAGTGGGGTATTAAAGCCTCCCACTATTATTGTGTTATTGTTGATTTCCCCTTTCATACTTGTTAGCATTTGTCTTACATATTGTGGTGCTCCTATATTGGGTGCATATATATTTATAATTGTTATATCTTCTTCTTGGATTGTTCCTTTGATCATTATGTAGTGGCCTTCTTTGTCTCTTTTCACAGCCTTTGTTTTAAAGTCTATTTTATCGGATATGAGTATTGCCACTCCTGCTTTCTTTTGGTCTCTATTTGCGTGGTATATCTTTTTCCAGCCCTTCACTTTCAGTCTGTATGTGTCCCTTGTTTTGAGGTGGGTCTCTTGTAAGCAGCATATAGAGGGGTCTTGTTTTTGTATCCATTCGGCCAGTCTTTGCCTTTTGGCTGGGGTGTTCAACCCATTTACCTTTAAGGTAATTATTGATAAGTATGATCCCGTTACCATTTACTTTATTGTTTTGGGTTCGGGTTTATACACCCTTTTTGTGTTTCCTGTCTAGAGAATATCCTTTAGAATTTGTTGGCGAGCTGGTTTGGTGGTGCTGAATTCTCTCAGCTTTTGCTTGTCTGTAAAGCTTTTGATTTCTCCTTCGTATTTGAATGAGATCCTTGCTGGGTACAGTAATCTGGACTGTAGGTTATTGTCTTTCATCACTTTAAGTATGTCCTGCCATTCCCTCCTGGCCTGAAGAGTTTCTATTGAAAGATCAGCTGTTATCCTTATGGGAATCCCCTTGTGTGTTATTTGTTGTTTTCCCCTTGCTGCTTTTAATATTTGTTCTTTGTGTTTGATCTTTGTTAATTTGATTAATATGTGTCTTGGGGTGTTTCGCCTTGGGTTTATCCTATTTGGAACTCTCTGTGTTTCTTGGACTTGGGTGATTATTTCCTTCCCCATTTTAGGGAAGTTTTCAACTATTATCTCCTCAAGGATTTTCTCATGATCTTTCTTTCTGTCTTCTTCTTCTGGGACTCCTATAATTCAAATATTGGAGCGTTTCATATTGTCCTGGAGGTCTCTGAGATTGTCCTCATTTCTTTTAATTCGTTTTTCTTGTTTCCACTCTGATTCATTTATTTCTACCATTCTATCTTCTATTTCACTAATCCTATCTTCTGCCTCCGTTATTCTACTATTTGTTGCCTCCAGAGTGTTTCTGATCTCATTTATTGCATTATTCATTATATTTTGACTCTTTTTTATTTCTTCTAGGTCCTTGTTAAACCTTTCTTGCATCTTCTCAATCCTTGTCTCTAGGCTATTTATCTGTGATTCCATTTTGATTTCAAGATTTTGGATCATTTTCACTATCAATATTCGGAATTCCTTCTCCGGTAGATTCCCTACTTCTTCCTCTTTTGTTTGGTTTGGTGGGCAACTCTCCTGTTCCTTTACCTGCTGAGTATTCCTCTGTCTCTTCATCTTGGTTATATTGCTGCGTTTGGGGTGGCCTTTTTATATTCTGGTAATTTGTGGAGTTCTCTTTATTATGGAGCTTCCTCACTTTGGGTGGGGTTCTATCAGTGGCTTGTCAAGGTTTCCTGGTTAGGGAGGCTTGTGTTGGGGTTTTGGTGGGTGGAGCTGGGTTTCTTCTCTCTGGAGTGCAGTGGAGTGACACATAATGGGTTATGAGACATCAAAGGTTTTGGGATAATTTTGAGCTGCCTGTATATTGAGGCTCAGGGGAGTGTTCCTGTGTTGCTGGAGAATTTGTGTGGTATGTCTTGTTTTGGAACTTGTTGGCCCTTGGGTGGAGCTTGGTTTCGGTGTAGGTATGAAGGCATTTGATGAGCTCCTATTGCTTAATGTTCCCTGAATTCAAGAGTTCTCTAATGTTTTCAGGCTTTGGATTTAAGCCTCCTGCTTCTGGTTTTCAGTTTTATTTTTACAGTAGCCTCTAGACTTCTCCATCTATACAGCACCGATGATAAAACATCTAGGTTAAAGATGAAAAGTTTCTCCACATTGAGGGACACTCAGAGAGGTTCACTGAGTTACAAGGAGAAGAGAAGATGGAGGGGGTAGTTAGAGGTAACTGGAATGAGATGCGGTGAGATCAAAAGCGGAGAGAGCAAGCTAGCCAGTAGTTACTTCCTTATGTGCGCTCTATAGTCTGGACCGCTCAGAGGTATTTACAGAGTTATACGGGGAAGAGGAGAGGGAGGAAGTAGACAGAGGTGACCAGGAGGATAAGAGAGAGGAATGAGTAGGAGAGAGACAAATCCTGCCAGTAACCAGTTCCTTAGGTGTTCTCCACCGTCTGGAATACACAGAGATTCACAGAGTTGGATAGAGAAGAGATGGGGGAGAAAAGAGATAGAGGCCACCTGGTGGAGAAAAAGGAGAGTCCAGAGGAGGAGAGAGTGGTCAAGCCAGTAATCTCGCTCTCAGGTAAACTTCGGTAGTGAAGTTTGGGTTTTTAAATGTACAAAATTGACAACAAAAACCTAAGAGCAAAGATTAAAAATCTGTTTTTGAAGACAATGGTCTCCTTTTCTGGTTGCCTGATGTCCTCTGCCAGCCTACAGAAGTTGTTTTGTGGAGTTTGCTCAGCGTTGAAATGTTCTTTTGAGGAATTTGTGAGGGAGAAAGTGGTCATCCTGTCCTATTCCTCCGCCATCTTTCCCTAATCTCAGGGTCTTTTAATTTCATGGCTGCAATCACCATCTGCAGTGATTTTGGAGCCCCCAAAAATAAAGTCTGACATTGGTTCCACTGTTTCCCCATCTATTTCCCATGAAGTGATGAGACAGGATGCCATGATCTTCATTTTCTGAATGTTGAGCTTTAAGCCAACCTTTTCACTCTCCTCTTTCACTTTCATCAAGAGGCTTTTTAGCTCCTCTTCACTTTCTGCCATAAGGGTGGTGTCATCTGCATATCTGAGCTTATTGATATTTCTCCCGGCAATCTTGATTCCAGCTTGTGTTTCTTCCAGTCCAGCGTTTCTCATCATGTACTCTGCATAGAAGTTAAATAAGCAGGGTGACAATATACAGCCTTGATGGACTCCTTTTCCTATTTGGAACCAGTCTGTTTGTTCCATGTCCAGTTCTCACTGTTGCTTCCTGACCTGCATACAGATTTCTCAAGAGGCAGGTTAGGTGGTCTGGTATTCCCATCTCTTTCAGAATTTTCCACAGTTTATTGTGATCCACACAGTCAAAGGCTTGACCTCCAGGGCCAGGAAGTAAGGGTTATCTGCGGTCTGAGGTTAAGGCATCAACAGAATCCCAGAGTTGATCACCTAAGTGGAGTCAGCTCTCCCTGACTACACTCTAAGAGGCAGATTAGAGATCAGGGAATTGAAGCTACAATCCACAGTGAGAAAAATTTTGCCATTTTCTCCTGCTGGCGAATATGCAGAAGAGCCCACTGGGAAGCAAGAGGTTGCCAGATGTGCACAGAGTCAGACATACTGCCTTCCTCTGCCTTCAGCAGCCACCGAGGAGGATACACTCCTGGACACCTCATCCGAAGGCCACGGGCCCTGCTGTGTCCACACGTGGGAAGTAACATCCCAGCTAAGTCGAAACATACATGCTTATTCTCAGGCAGATTTCCACCACAGCACTGTTGGCAGGAAGCAGTGGAATAATCTCTGCAAAAGACAGAAATGATTTTCTTTCTTTTGGTCCATCTGGACCAGGATATTTGCCTTCTGTTGATGCTTTATTTAGCTTAATATCAAAAATTAGCATACACAATATGTGGATGCACAAGCTCAATAAAAGAGATGAATAATAAATGAGGATGTTGTTGGGTGGAGCGGGGAGGAGCCAGTGATGGATTCTGAATCCCCGAGAGTTCGGCTGAATGTTGGCAAGTTACCAAGGGGCTAATCTACCACCGGATGGTACAGAAATGCCTGTCTATTTACATGGGAAGGCCTGAGAGCCAGCTTTCCAGCAGTGACAAAATCCTGCTGAAATCTACCAACTCGGGTTGGTGGGAGGCCTCTAGTCATCTCAATAAACAGTAACCTAAATAAGGCTTTATTGTAGCTGGGTGTTCTCATCCCTGTGCAAGATGTCTTGAAGCACATGGTTCCCAGGGCAGGAGATCAGAGAGAATGCTATAAATTACCCAGTAATAAGAATGATCATTTCTTTGGGCTGGTTTTAATTGGCAGCAGCTGTCTACCCATACTGGGTCTATCTAGGATTTCACAATTTGGTGTCGCCACGTGAGATCGACACCCCAGGGTCACAGTTGGCCTCCACACAGACCCCCTCGAGGGGTGGAGGGATTCACATGTGTCCTGCTTTCAGTCATGTTAACAGTCACTCCAGTAATACCCGCTTCTGGGCCCTCCTGTAATCTTGGTCACACCGAGCAAACTTAAAATCTGAAAATCCTCATGAGTCACAGGAGCTCTCTGAGTTTCTATCACCCATCTGGCTTCCCAAAAGATAATGCAACAGTAACTAAATAATAATAAAATAGCAACTAAGGGCTTATCATAAATTTTTCTGCTCAGAATAAAACCACTTTAATCGATCCTTTTAATGTAAAACAATATGGCTATTAATTCCACTAATGAAGCATGTTTTTCATAGAACACGTAAGTAGAGAAATGCAAGCAGAGTCTTTATCATCTGAACCACCAGGGAAGCCCTGAGAAATGTATGAATACTATACTGAATTGACGACAAGGATGTATATATAATTTCTTGCCTCTGGCCCTGGGCTGTACTACTGTTCACTTTTGCCTTCACGAAATACTCACTGAAACAGAAGAAAACCTATGAGTTTGGGGAGTATGAGGATTAAACAAAAAAGTACATAAAAATGCTTGTTTTGAGCCCTGCACACAGGGTGCTCCATAAATATGTATGGAGTTGAAATGATTTTGAAAATAGAATTTCCATTTCATAAATTGTGGCACTGCCTCTAAGTATGTTTGTCACCCAATGAGTCAGTTGTGAATTTAGTTGACTTCGGATCAACGGATACTGAACAAGTGTCTTATGACAAGAAGTGTCAGGGTAGCTGGTGAGAATCTTAGTAAGAAAACCCATTTCTGAAGTTCACTTCCAGAGCAGAAGCCACATTTCTTCAGCGCAGCTGCAAAATGTTTGTCGTGGGAGTTGTGTCCCTGTCCCTAGGGCCAGATGACATGGCCCAGCAGTAGCTTCTGTACCCAAGATGATGTATAGACCCAGCCCTCGACCCTCAAGAACACACGAGAGGTCAGTCGGGAGGCTGAGGTTCATGACAGAAGGTGAGAAGAGAGCTTTGACGTGAGCCATTAGAAGCGTTTGGATTTCCAAACTTGGTTGTAGTTGAGACTGTGAGTATTCAAAGGGCTCAAAATAGAAAAGCAGGAAGGGAAAAGGAGGATGCCTGATGCCAAGTTTCTGGAGATACTGGATGAAATGTCATGCCTTTCCTGAGTCCAAGGGCCTCTCTGAGAAGGGAATCAGGCTGAATGGCACTTGAGAAGGTGGTATTTTCAGCTTAACAGAGAAAACACCAAGCAAATATTAAAGACAGCTTGTGGTTATTAGGAAAAGGGCTAAGCTGAGACAGAGAACAGTCTTCAGGTGGTGAGGGGTCAGGAGCACACAGATGTGGCCCAGTGGACACAAATTCTGATCTGTACTCTGTGCCAACTAGAGGCATAAACTTGGGAGAGTAATTTCTCTTTCTAGGCCCGTTTTCTCCTGTATTAGATGGGTGGACCCATCTAATACTATTTCCAAGATTATTTAGTTCTCAGCTCCTGTGAGACCTGCTGGTGAATGATATTGTTTCTTTACTATGCACCAGCCACTGTGCTAAGACACTTCTGTGTATTTCCTCATTTTGTTGTTGTTTTTTAGTTGCTCAGTTGTGTCCAGCTCTTTGCGACCCCATGGGCTGCAGCACGCCAGGCTTCCCTGTTCTTCACTGTCTCCCGGAGTTTGCCCAAGTTCATGTTCACTGATTTGGTGATGCCAACCAAGCATCTCACCCTCTGTCATCCTCTTCTTCTGTCTGCAGCCTCACCCAGCATCAGGATCTTTTCCAAAGGGTCAGCTCTTCACAGCAGGTGGCCAAAGTATTGGAGCTTCAGCATCAGTCCCTCCAGTGAATAGTCAGGACTGATTTCCTTTCCCTGTGAGTGAAGTTAAGCTATCCTCCTTGTTTTAGAGGTGGACATTGAATCTTGAAGAGGTTAAGTAACTTGCTTGGATGCACAAGCTTGGACGGTCCTGGAGGCAGCATAAGATCTAAGCCTGCCTCTCTGGAGCGTATTGTGAGGTGGTGTTGAGGCTGCTGTGTGTTGTGTCTATGGCATGCAGAGAGGTTGGTCCGCAGCCTGGTTCCCAGTTTGCCCTAGTCAGTGGTGGTCAGTTTCATGAGGTTTCCTCACAAAAACATGCATGTTTTCTCCTCTCTTGCCCGACTGCCAGGACTTGGGAACCAAGGTGAGGAGAAGAAAGAGGGGTTCTTCAGATCAAGGAGGGCTTCTCTAGGGCCCACAGGGCCCAACTTGGGGAAACGCCTCTGGGAATGTCAGGATCCCCAGCTCTGCAGAAAAGTGACCCTGGATTCATAGGGTCTTAGGGCTTTAAAGTAAAAGGGCTATTTGCATTCTGCTACTCTAACTTTGTCAACAAAGGTCCGTCTAGTCAAGGCTATGGTTTTTCCAGTAGTCATGTATGGATGTGAGAGTTGGACTATAAACAAAGCTGAGTGCCAAAGAATTGATGCTTTTGCACTGTGGTGTTGGAGAAGACTCTTGAGACTTCCTTGGACTGCAAGGAGATCCAACCAGTCCATTCTAAGGGAGATCAGCCCTGGGTGTTCATTGTTAGGATTGATTTTGAAGCTGAAACTCCAATACTTTGGCCACCTGATGCGAAAAGTTGACTCATTTGAAAAGACCCTGATACTGTGAAAGATTGAGGGCAGGAGGAGAAGGGCATGACAGAGGATGAGATGGTTTGATGGCATCACCAACTCAAGGGACATGGGTTTGGGTGGACTCCGGGAGTTGATGATGGACAGGGAGGCCTGGTGTGCTGTGGTTCATGGGGTTGCCAAGAGTCGGACACGAGTGAGCGACTGACCTGACTGACTCTAACCCTTGATTCCATTTGAAACCCATGACCTAAGGCCAGACTTGGAGATGGTGGGAGATCAGATCTCTCGGAGCCCCGGGGCGGCTCTGAGTGTCGTGTGCAGGCCTCTTTCTGGACCTGGACTCAGGGCTCCTTGCTGTCATCCAGGCTGTGTGGAGTCAGACCCTGTCACTGTCCTGTCTACATCGTGTAGATGAGAGCAGAGCCAGGACCTGTCAGGGAGGCAGCTGGGGACCAGGGTCTGGATTTGTGTTTTGCATCCAAACCCCAGGTGACTAGAAGTCCAGACGCCTCTTTCTCCCTGACGTGAAAGTGTGGGTGTGTAAGCTTTCTTGGTGTCTCCAGATTGATTTCACTGCTTCACCCAAATACTAAGGAGATTTAGTCACTTGGAAATATGTTCATGAGAAGACAGAATTATAGCCTGTTCTTTATTTTCCAGTGTTAGGTTTATTATATATATATATATTTTTTTTAGTTGGTGGATCCACGTCTCTTCCTTTTCTCTTCCTGTATATTATTTCTTTCCTCGTGTTTTTGCATTTTGGATATTGCACTTGGATTTTCTGATAGTGGAGGGAAAGAGAATAGGAGAAGGCTCAGTGCACTGCTCCCTGGCAATGACAGAAGAAAGAGGTTCAGGGTCAGGGAGTCTGTGGGGCCCTGGGAGCTGAGGGCCGCCAGCGGGCAGTTACCCAGCTGTGTAGTGTCTGTCGGGATCGCTCCTTGCTCTGAGTGGCCTGGCACAGCGAAGGACAGAGGGAACAGGACTGGGGTGTTGCTGAAGGGCTCAGTGAGGTGAGCCCAGACGGGGAGCCGCAGAAGGTGCTGGGAAGTCGGGATGAAACCTGCCCCAAATGAAGCCAATGTTGCAAAAGGTGGCAATGCATCCAACACCACCTTTGCTCCCTGCATTCTCCTTGTTGATGGTCAAAGCGAGAGCGCATGGATTCCACTTTACTCTTCACGAAAGCAATATGGTGTGATGATGGAAAAAGCATTAGACTGAGTGGTACCAGAGTTTCTAGCCCAGATTCCATCCAGTGTGACCTTGGGGACACTGCTTATTTCCTTTAGCATAATACCTTCAAGGTCCAACCATGTTGCCCAAATGGCAAGATTTCATCTTTCCCATGGCTAAGTAGTATTCCCTTGCATAATATACTTTTCTTCTTCCATTCATTTGTCGATAGGCACCTAGTTTGCTTAGATTGCTCCAGTATCTCGGCTCTTGTAAGCAGGACTGCGATAAACATAGATAAGGGTACGTGTATCTTTTTGGATTACCGTTGTCATATCTTTGGATAAAATGCAGAAGTGGGATAGCTGGATTGTATAGTAGTTCCATTCTCAATTTTTTTGAGGAATCCCGTACTGTTTTCCATAGTGGCTGCACCAATTTACATTCTTATCAACAGTGCACAAGGGTTCCCTTTTCTCCACATCCTTGACCACATTTGTTATTTTTTTTTGTCTTTTTGATGATAGCCATTCTGACAGGTGTGAGGTAATATCTTGCTGTGATTTTGATTTGCATTTTTCTATTAATTAGGTGGCTCAGATGGTAAAGAATCTGCCCACAATGCAGGAGACCCGGGTTCAATCCCTGGGTCGAGAAGATGCCCTGGAGAAGGGAATGGCAATCCACTTCAGTATTCTTGCCTGGAGAATCCCATGAACAGAGGAGCCTGGTGTGCTACTGTCCATGGGATCATAAAGTCGATACAACTGAGCAGCTAACACTAATGTTAATAGTTAGTGATGTTGAACCTATTTTCATGTGCCTATTGGTCATCTGTATGTACGGAAAAAGGAGAATCAATTTTTTTGCCATCTGTAAAATGAGAGTTTCATTGGATGTGCCCTGGGAGTTCTTTCAGCTTCAAATTAGGATAATTGTGACTAGTGAACTCAGCACAATTTATGATGTACCTATGCATAGGTGGTCCTTCCTCAGGGCCTCCAGCCCGGGATGCTGCAGGGATATTCTGGGTGCGAAGGCAGACGTGAGCTCTGTTGGTGGAGCACGTACTGTGATTACACAGCACCTTTCATCAGCTCAAGGAATTAGATGTGCTGTTTACACATCTTAGCTGATACATGAGATGCAAACCCCTGGGGGTCCCAACACAGGGCGGTGGATCAGGGGCGGCGTCGACTGGTAAAGCTGGTCTGGAATGTCCACCGGCCTGGATATCTCTGTGCTCTCAGTGCTTTAAGAATCTGGGTGATGGAAATGGGTGTTGGTTACATCGTTCTTTCTGCTTTTCTGTATGTTTAAAATACTCCAGGACAGAGCTGATCGTTATTGACTTGAGAACATGTGGGACAAAGGCCCTGTGCTGTGAAACAGCCAACAGTATTTTGGAGCCTGGCAGGCAGGGAAGCTGGGCATAATTAAGTTTTTGGAGCCTTAAGACTAATGGTACTCTGGCCCCACCCACTCCCAATAAAGATCTCCCTAACCTTCCTTCTCTGCCTCCCTCCTGTGGGATGTGGGTGGGCTGCAGCCCCAAATGGTGAGGAGGTGAAGTCTGAGCTCTAGGTGCTACCCAGCTGATTCCCATTTCTGGGTCTTAGGGTGGGACCTGAATTTTCCCTGTTACAGGGGAGCAGTCCTATAGCTTCTCAGAAGAGAAGGAAATGGAAGCGATGGTACAAATGGGAAGAGAGTAAAGGCCGTGGGTCCTTCATCCCTCCTGCAGAGCTCTAATCAGTTGCCTTCCTAGAACACAAATATTTACAGCAGACACAATAGCGTGATGACAACTAGCATTCCAGGCCACATACGGAAATGGAATTTATGTATTTTATGTGTCTGTTGAAGGCCTTGGGGGATAGGAGGGGGGGACCAGGGAGATTACTTTCATACAGCAGAGGGGCCCTTTGCTCCCAGTAACATGTCTTTAAGCATCTTCTCATGGAACTTGGCAACAGCACTGAAAGCTGAAGATGAAAAATTTAATAAAAAGGATAAACCAGTGACTTCAACTGCTGAGAATAAATCCACAATCACTCCTGCCTGGAGACCGCCCAGTCTTACAGAAGTCAGTTTCTTGACAATTTCAGCCCATTTTCCACATATGTAATAAGAATCTCAGAGATGTTCACCTAGGCTAACCCTCCTTCTTTCCTTCCCTTGAAACAAAGAAGGCATATACTCGAAAGCAAATATTCCTTTCTTTTCTCTGAAGTATTGGCGTTAAAAGAAGTTGGCACTTCTAGAAACTAAAGTATTAATTTAAATGGATGTAGCTGAGTTGCTGCTGGCATCATAAATGTGAAGTGGGGACTTTCTGTGACCAAACTTTATTTTATATATTACATTTACAAAATATTTCCCCAAATTGTCCAGATTATTACGTAAATTCTCTTTTTGGTTGTATTGTTCCTGCCTAAATTCAGGATAGTTAAACTTTGGACTCTGTGTTTTAAGCTCTATTTTTGACCTTAATAAAACTCTTAATTCTTTTAAAATGAAATTAGGATTTAAGTGCTTCTTTCCTAGCTTGGTCCTGAAATTGGCATGCTACTGTCTTAAGGGACTTCAAATTAAAAAAAAAAATTCAAAAATCCAACTATTTTTTTCCAAATTAGACAAGGTGTTTTCTTACTGCCTTAATTCCAGGATTCAGAGTAAAATAATTGAATTGCATTTTCAGGTAACTGGTAAATAATAATAATTTCTAATATATTTGTCAGAGATGTCCCATTTTAATTAATTAATTCTTAGTCCATGCTAATGTAATAATCTGGACATGCTACGTGGCTTGCAGTATCTTAGTCCCCCAACCAGTGATAGAACTTGTGCCCCATCCTTGGGAGCACGGAGTCTTCACCACTGGACCACCCGGGGAAGTCCCTTTATTTATTCATTTTTGAAAGTGAAGTGAAAGTGAAAGTGAAGCTGCTCAGTCGTGTCCGACTCTTTGCGACCCGTGGACTGTAGCCCACCAAGCTCCTCCATCCATGGGATTCTCCAGGCAAGAATACTGGAGTGGGTTGCCATTTCCTTCTTCAGGGGATCTTCACGACCCAGGGATTGAACCCAGGTCTCCCACATTGCAGGCAGATGCTTTAACCTCTGCACCAAGATGGGCTGTAAAGTCATACAACCTTGGATTTGAGTGCAGAATTTAGCACATGCTATGACCCTGGAAAAGTTTTCTATCCATTCAAAGCTTTGGTTTTTCTTATCTAAAAAATGGGAATATAGAGACAAACCACCTTGATTCACTGTGAGTATTAAATGAGAAAACATACTAGGGGCAAAAATATATATACTATGTGCAGATAGTAAATGTTCAATAAAAATGAGATCTTCCTATTTCCTCGACACAGTCTACGGCATATAACCACATCTTCTAGAAAGACGTCCCAGTGATGCTCAGAGGAGGGGGACGCGGGAAGAGCAGGCGGCTCCTGGATCTGCAATCAGAGACCTGCCTGAGAAAAATGACATGGAAGCCCCAGGGAGTGGAGCTGAAGAGGGGCCAGTTCTTAATGCAGGGAGGGGAGGAAAAGGCTGAGAGTTTCTCTGTAAAGGAGGAAAATAGAGCAGAAGGCAGCTGGAGAGACTAGGAAAGGGAGGGGTCATTCCAGCAAAGGGGGGATGAGAGCCCCCAGCCCCATCCAAGCCAGCCCATCCTTGCAGGCGTCAGGCCCTGGGTGGGAACTTTAGGAGGAGGGAGAAGAAAATGTAAATCTTGGGTCCATGGGCCCTAAACACTTGGAGAGAGGAGAAGGGCAGATGCTTAGGAGGTTTTGAAGGGTGCAGAGATTCAAGGTGGGCATTGTTTAGGAGAAAAGCTTGTCTAGCTGATATCGAGTTTTCTTGTTTCTGGGAAGAGGCTCAGGGGCTGCAGAGAGTTTGCAAGCCCCGTAACAGCTACACAGTATTCTAAAAATATTTGTCTATGAATCATCAGACAGTGGTTTAGTAACCTGAAGGGCACCATGTGACTCAAAAACTGGCTGGCAAGTGCCTGAGTGGCTTGATAAAGGTGGGAATCATGCTGAGTGGAGTTCTGATCTTCTGTTTATAAAGAAGAAATTAGGAGCTATGCTGCAGCTAATAAATGGGCCCCGATGTGTTTCAGACAGAAATGTTTGACTCCAGGGAGCCCCAAGTGTGTATTCTGAAGGGCATAAACCTGGATACCCTGTGACTATCAGGGACTCACATTCAGCTTTCCCCTCTCAATAATCTCAGCAAAGGATTAATCTGGGCCTTGTGACTGTTGGAAATTTGGTTACAAAATGCTGATTTTCCTCCCTTCATGCTTGCATGATATGTATGCTGAGTTGCTTCAGTTGTATCTGTTTATGACCCTGTGGATGGTAGCCTGCCAGGCTCCTCTGTCCATGGGACTCCCCAGGCAAGAATACTGGAGCAGGTTGCCATTCCCTTTTCCAGGAGATCTTCCTGACCCGGGGATCGAACCCGTGTCTCTTTAAGGCCCTGCATTGGGAGGTGGGTTCTTTACCACCAGCACTACCTGGGATGCCCCTTTCCTCCTCCAGGCAACTTCATTTATGAGGGTCATGATGTTTCAGAAAGCAGGACAGGCAGGGGCAATTCCCTGGGAAGGCCCTGGGAACGGAGCTGGTCTCATACAGAAACTATGATTGACAGGGTGTTTTCAGGGCCTCCCTCATCGCCCCACTTGGGAAATGGGCAGGGCTGGAGGGCAGCTGTAGGAATTTCACCCAGATCAAAAGGAATGTGAGCTTCTCCTAAAGGGGAGGGGAGTTTTGATATGGGAGAGAGTTTAGGACTGAACCCAGTCAGTTTATGCTATACATTGTAAAGCGTGCTAGAAATTGCTACCTGGGGCTAGACCCTGTGAACCTGAATTCTCTTTTAACTGCTGGAGTTCCTCCCAGTGGACTCATTAAGAATAATCTGCATCACTGCATTTTCACCAACTTAAAAAACACACCTGCAAGGCTGGAGGGCTTGCTATGTCAGGTTGAGTTTGTCTTGAATTAGATTTGCCTGGGAGCAATGGAGAAGCCCTCTCTCCAGGAGAAGTTAAATGTTTTTTCTCTGTCTCATGCAGAAGATGGAGAAGGTGATGGCACCCCAGTCCAGCACTCTTGCCTGGAAAATCCCATGGACGGAGGAGCCTGGTACGCTGCAGTCCATGTGGTCGCTGAGAGTCGGACACCACTGAGCGACTTCACTTTCACTTTTCACTTTCATGCATTGGAGAAGGAAATGGCAACCCACTCCAGTGTTGTTGCCTGGAGAATCCCAGGGACGGGGGAGCCTGGTGGGCTGCCGTCTGTGGGGTCACACAGAGTCGGACACGACTCAAGTGACTTAGCAGCAGCAGCATGCAGAAGTCTAGAGGTTGGCAGTCGTGGGCAGGGTTGGAGCTGGTGGGCGGTCCCCTGGCCTTAGCACTCAGTCTGCCTTCGATACTGTTTTCCTATGTGTGAATTTCATTTCCAAGGTGAAGTCTTGATTCTGTATCATCAGGTCCAGCCACCAGCTTTTCTTTCCAGATGGCAGGAAGGAGGAGGGAGAGGGGCCAGCTCCTTCCCTCCAAAGACACTTTTCAGGAGCTGCGTATATTTCTGATCATCCGTCATTGGCTGAAGCTTAGTCACGTGCCTACCTTTAGCTGCTGGAAAGGCTGGAGAACCAATGGTCCCAACTAAAAATTGGGGTTCTTCTGGTGAAGGAGAGGCTAATGGCCCCTGGGAGGTACCTCTCAATCTCTGTGGAAACTGATGTGTATAATCAGGTTCCAGTACTGACTTAGCTCAAGTTCTTAAAATTAATCAAATATTTTTTGAGGAATGTTCTAAATATCTTCTGGCTGGAGATTGGGCTTCCTAGGGGGAATCTGTCTGTCAATGCAGGTAGACATAAGAGACCTGGGTTTGACCCCTGGGTGGGGAGGATCTCCCGGAGAAGGAAATGGCAGCCCACTCCAGTATTCTTGCCTGGAGAATCCCATGGACAGAGGAGCCTGGTGGGCTAGAGTCTATGGGGTCGCACAGAGTCGGACACGACTGCAGCAAGTTAGCAGCAGAGGCTGGAGGCTCATCAACACAAAGGGCACAACAACGAGCAACTGGGGAAACTGAGGTCTGTTTTAGTGCCACGGTAAACATCTATTTCTGCTTTATTGACTAAGCCAAAGTCTTTGACTGTGTGGATCACAATAAACTGTGGAAAATTCTGAGAGAGATGGGAATACCAGACCACCTGATCTGCCTCTTGAGAAACCTATATGCAGGTCAGGAAGCAACAGTTAGAACTGGACATGGAACAACAGACCGGTTCCAAATAGGAAAAGGAGTACATCAAGGCTGTATATTGTCATCCTGCTTATTTAACTTATATGCAGAGTACATCATGAGAAATGCTGGGCTGGAAGAAGCACAAGCTAGAATCAAGATTGTCGGGAGAAATATCAATAACCTCAGATATGCAGATGACACCACCCTTATGGCAGAAAGTGAAGAGGAACTAAAAAGCCTCTTGATGAAAGTGAAAGAGGAGAGTGAAAAAGTTGACTTAAAGCTCAACATTCAGAAAATGAAGATCATGGCATCTGGTCCCATCACTTCATGGGAAATAGATGGGGAAACAGTGGAACCAATGTCAGACTTTATTTTTGGGGGCTCCAAAATCACTGCAGATGGTGATTGCAGCCATGAAATTAAAAGACGCTTACTCCTTGGAAGAAAAGTTATGACCAACCTAGATAGCATATTCAAAAGCAGAGACATTACTTTGCCAACAAAGGTCTGTCTGGTCAAGGCTATGGTTTTTCCAGTGGTCATGTATGGATGTGAGAGTTGGACTGTGAAGAAAGCTGAGTGCCGAAGAATTGATGCTTTTGAACTGTGGTGTTGGAGAAGACTCTTGAGAGTCCCTTGGACTGCAAGGAGATCCAACCAGTCCATTCTGAAGGAGATCAGCCCTAGGATTTCTTTGGAAGGACTGATGCTAAAGCTGAAACTCCAGTACTTTGGCTACCTCTTGTGAAGAGTTGACTCATTGGAAAAAACTCTGATGCTGGGAGGGATTGGGGGTGGGAGGAGAAGGGGATGACCCAGGATGAGATGGCTGGATGGCATCACTGGCTCGATGGACATGAGTCTGAGTGAACTCTGGGAGTTGGTGATGGACAGGGAGGCCTGGTGTGCTGCGATTCATGGGGTTGCAAAGAATCAGACACTGAACTGAACTGAAGTTGTTAGTTGAAGTTGGACTGTGTTCCTTTGTTACAAATGTAATTTTATAAAATGACTATTCCTCAAATCTGACTGTACTGACAGTTTGGTAATGTATTTTATTAAATTTATTCATTTTATACTATTGGCAGAGATGTGTGTGAGGCACTATGGAAAACAGACATCTTTTCTGAAGGAGCTTACAGTAAGTAGAATAATAAAGATTATTTATGCAAACTTGGAAAGGTGACAATAGGAGCAAAAGTGGGAATCTGATGGTCCAACAGTAGACAGGGGTGTTACCCTAGTCTTCAGCTGGGCACACAAAGATTCCTCAGCTCTGACTATACTCAAGGCCTCAAATGGGCTTTGGTGATGGTTCATATTCCTTCAACGGAGAAGGGAATGGCAACCCACTCCAGTACTCTTGCCTGGAAAATCCCATGGGCGGAGGAGCCTGGTAGGCTGAGGTCCTTGGGGTTTTGAAGAGTCGGACACGGATGAGCAGCTTCACTTTCACTTTTCACTTTCATGCATTGGAGAAGGAAATGACAACCCACTCCAGTGTTCTTGCCTGGAGAATCCCAGGGACAGAGGAGCCTGGTGGGCTGCCGTCTGTGGGGTCACACGGAGTCGGACACGACTGAAGCAACTTAGCAGCAGTAGCAGCAGCAGCATATTCCTTCAAAGAAGACACAAATGACTCTTGCTGTTTTCTCTGAACAAACACCAACTGAAGATCAAGCTGAACAACAGTTTTTCATAATAAGTTTTAGGGGTATTTGGACCTTGACCATCTTCATGAAGTCAATCCATGTGGTTGGAGCTCACAGAAAGAGGGTCCTGGATCAAGTGAGGGAGAATTCTGGGGTGGGGGGGAGGGTCTGTTCACATGAAGGAGTGGAAGGATCACGCACTTCCACACTCTGAAGGGCAAGGACCCGTCAAAAGTAGCTTTGGACTTGTCAAAGGTTTGCTTGACTGAGAAGAGTAAAGGACATGGGTAATTCAAGGGCCAAAGAAGAAATGAAATGAATTGGACTACAAACAGCTAAAGACAGCCAGCCGCAGGCACTGAGAGGAACTGGGTGACTGCCATCCTGTACCTGTACCCTCGGAGTCTACCTGGTGTCTATATGGCAGGGCGCTGAGTTTGCCCCATCTAATTCTATTTCCTTTAGCTCATCCATGGGACTTCCTTAAGGGAGCCAATATATGAAGCTATAACTTTTAAACTGGTAACTATGTGAGGTGATGGATTGTAACTTGATTGTAGTAATCATTTCACAGTGTGCACACACACACACACACACACACATACACACACATATATATAATCATGTTGGACATCTTTTTAAAAAAACTTGTTTTTTAATTGAAGGATAATTGCTCTACAGAATTTTGTTGTTTTCTGCCAAAATCCTTGTTAGACATCTTAAATATATCCAATTTATTTGTCAGCTATGCTTCAGTAAAACTGGAAAAAGTGGAATAAAAGCACTGAGTTCTAGAGTCAGGGTGCCTTGGCCTCATCTGGATTTCATCTCCTATGAGTGAAGTCACCACAGGCTGCTCTCTGAGGCTCTGCTTCCTCATCTCCAAAATGGGGACCCCGATAACCTTTCTTCACATGGGGAGGATGAGATGCTCAATGTCAAATTCACAGCATAGGTAGGTAATCAATGCATGTAAGTTGCCAGCGTGTGGCTGAGGTTTTGGGCAAGGACTGGCCTCCAGGTTTCCGTTCCTGCCTCTCGGCCTTGATTATGAGGACTGCTACTTCTGTTGGATTGAAGAGTCCTGGGGGCTCTTCCCAGACTTAATTCCAATTCTAGGTTGGTCTAGTTTGATGATTTCTTCCTCTTTGTCTGGTAGGTGAGGCTGCAAGTGATTTTCACCTTGAGTCCCGGTTGGTTTGTAGCTATCCATGCAGTCCGCCAATTCTCTTAGGGTAGAATGCTACAGCTATCATGGTTGTTGCTGTTTAGTCTCTAAGTGAAAGTGATAATTGCTCAGTCGTGTCCGACTCTTTGCGACCCCATGTACTATACAGTCCATGGAATTCTCCAGACCAGAATACTGGGGTGGGTAGCCTTTCCCTTCTCCAGGCGATTTCCCAACCCAAGGATTGAACCCAGGTCTCCCGCATTGCAGGCAAATTCTTTACCAGCTGAGCCACAAGGGAACTGGCATCCTTAGTCAGTCGCTAAGCTGTGTCCAAGTCTTTGTGACTCCCATAGAAACTGTAGCAAGAATGCTGGGATGGGTGGCCATCTCCTTCTCCAGGGGATCTTCCAGCCCACAGATCAAATTCGAGTCTCGTGCATTGGCAGGCGGATTCTTTACAGCTGAGCCACCAGGGAAGGCCACAGCTATCATTCCTGCCCGTACTATCAATCGTATACAGAGAGTGATTTGATGATGATGAATGGTCCTCACCAGTCTAAGTGCCACTCTGTGCTGGGTGAGTTCTGACCCTGAGCAGAGTTGTTGGACTTCCTGTGTGCCTCCTTCATGCGGCAACTTGTGGGCTGGCCCACTGTCACCCCTGGTCCCTGCTCTCCCACTGAACTTCTTCCAGGGCTCTTGTTTACTTCCGGTCACGGTCCAGATCGCTAACCTTAGTCACGTCACTGCACAGATCAGGATCAGGATGGAGCTTCAGGGCCCTTCAGTCAACCCCCTTGATCCATGGGGGCCCAGTTACATTGTGATCACTGTGGATGAGCAATGGCAGGGTGAAGTCACTACTTCAGGTCACAAGCTTTCAAGGTAGGGGAATCGTGAGAGTGCATTTTTTTAAATTAAATTTTTACTTTATTTTACTTTACAATACTGTATTGGTTTTGCCATACATTGACATGAATCCACCATGGGTGCACATGCGTTCCCAAATATGAACCCCCCTCCCACCTCCCTCCTCATAACATCTCTCTGGGTCATCCCCGTGCACCAGCCCCAAGCATCCTGTATCCTGCATCGGACATAGACTGGCGATTCATTTCTTCATGGTGTATGATCTTTTTAATGTGTTGTTGGATTCTGATTGCTAGAATTTTGTTGAGGATTTTTGCATCTATGTTCATCAGTGATATTGGCCTGTAGTTTTCTTTTTTTGTGACATCTTTGTCAGGTGTTGGTATTAGGGTGATGGTGGCCTCATAGAATGAGTAGCGCATTTGGATGTGAGGAGTGGGGAAGGTTGGTAGGGGCAGTGGAGAAGAGGGGGAGATTTGGAGCTCAAGAGAACATCAGTTCTCTGCCTTTCATCTCTCCCGCTATTTACCTTGTGTTTCAGGGTTTCTTTACCACTAAGTTGTGCATGGCGATTTTTCACCATGTTTCTGGAAGTGTCTCTCTTTTCTCTTTTCACAGAAGCATGTAGGGGGCTCCAGCAATCGACTGCTCACCAGCCTCCCTCCAGACTGCAAGCAAAAATATAGCATCCAGCCAGCCCCTCACAGTGGAAGAGGTCTGAGGACCTGAACACAGTCACGAGGCTCGCAGATATGAGTGCTTACATCAACGTGGGGCATTTGCAGTGACTGAACCCTGAATCTGTTGTTTCTAAACTTGAAGCTGCCTCTGTCACCTGGGTCCCTGCAACAGGTGTTCTTTCTGTACGCTGCTGGACCCTCACCACCAGGGGGCAGCAGCCACCGGGGCACCCTTCCTGCATTCTCAGCGCTTAGGATGTATGTGTGTCTATTCTGAGATCCAGAGCATACCTGGGAATTTTCCAAACCACACTTACAAAATAAAAACTACATTAAAAAAACCCAAGAGTAGAGTAGATATCCTTATGGAGTAAGCTCTTAAAAGAAACAAAATAACTCTATTAGCAGCAATCTACGGATCTGGGATCTACAACTACCAGCGACTCCTGTCCCTCAACTCTACTGCTGCTGCTAAGTCGCTTCAATCGTGTCCGACTCTGTGCGACCACATCGATGGAAGCCCACCAGGCTCTGCCGTCCCTGGATTCTCCAGGCAAGAACACTGGAGTAGGTTGCCATTTCCTTCCCCAGTGCAGGAAAGTGAAAAGTGAAAGTGAAGTCGCTCAGTCGTGCCCGACTCGTAGTGACCCCCTGGACTGCAGCCCACCAGGCTCCTCTGTCCATGGGATTTTCCAGGCAAGAGTACTGGAGTGGGTGCCATCGCCTTCTCCGCTCAACTCTACTACAGGAGATTTATCCACTGTGCTTAGATTGTTCAAGCGAATCTTAATCCAAATCATTAACAGATCTCCTATGAGGCCCCTTCCATTTTTCTAAGAATCTTGTTTGTTCCCCCTGTCATGCAAATGGTTTGGATGACACTCCCAGACCACAGACTCCTCTCTGTAGGTCAGCTGAGCTCTGCCCCTCCTGGCTTCATTAATTCTTTTAAAAAGTGAAGACAAACCAGTTTTCCCAATGTTTATTCTTTGAACACCGTAAAGCGGTAAAGACATTATGTTCGTTTATTGATATATTCACATCTTTGTTGCTGCTCAGTTGCTCAGTTGTGTCTGACTCTTTGTGACCCCATGGACTACGACACATCAGGCTTCCTGGTGCTTCATTACTTCCAGAGTTTACTCATACTCATGTCCATTGAGTTGGTGATGCCATCCAACCATCTTATCCTCTGTCTTCCCCTTCTCCTCCTGCCTTCAATCTTTCCCAGCATCAGGGTCTTTTCCAATGAGTGGGCTCTTTGAATGAGGTGGCCTTTCTTTAAAAAATTGTTGAATGGTCGTGACAGTACTCAAACCTTTTGTCCTTCTATTCTTCATCTTTCCTATGTAAGGTATATTTCTTATCTCCTTTCATTCTTTTTCTTGTTCCTAGCAGTACTCTTGCCTGGAAAATCCCATGGACGGAGGAGCCTGGTGGGCTCCAGTCCATGGGGTCGCTAAGAGTCAGACACGACTGAGTGACTTCACTTTCACTTTTCACTTTCATGCATTGGAGAAGGAAATGGCAGCCCACTCCAGTGTTCTTGCCTGGAGAATCCCAGGGACGGGGGAGCCTGGTGGGCTGCCGTCTATGGGGTTGCACAGAGTTGGACACGACTGAAGTGGCTTAGCAGCAGCAGCAGCAGCTCTCTTTAGTTCAATTTTAATAATTGCAAAGATCTAAGTTATATACAATATTATAGGAATTTTGAGACCAAAACTGATAGTAATAGGACAATAATTTCCCAACTTTTGGAAGCAGTTGTCTTTTCTTGGTTCCTTTGTTTCTTCTGAGCTCTACCTGTTGAATCTTTATCCTCTGGGCATGTGTGATGCTATTTTTTAATCTTACTCCTGGCAAACTTCATCTTGTTTGTTTTTTTTTTTCCCCTTTGAATCATTTGTCTAACTCATCCAAGTGGCTGAATTCTGCATCTTTCTTCCAAGATGCTAGCTGTCCTGCCTCCCTCAGCAGCATCTACCAAGCTGGATGGAGTGTTCTCCATTCTTTCTTCCAGATCATTGTCAAAGAAATGAAACCACACTCATTGCGGGGGTGACTGCTGGCAGACTTGGGTGGCCATGGTCTCTGGGGAGTGATCATGAACCGTGCATGGATAACTCAGCCTTGGACGCAGAGATATAGGGTTATCAGCCAACTGCAGCCCCATGAAACTTGCCACTGGCAACTCAGATGCTTATTTCCAGAAGCACAAGAACCATAACTAGCAGAGCTTCTCTTCTGGAGGAGAAAGTGCTCTGCCTGCCACACTCTCTCTCTGCAACCTAGGACAGCCAAGATCCTTACTGTGCATTAAGCTCGGCCCAACAACTGAAGGGCTTGGATGGCTTAATGCTAACATTCTACTTGGTTCTGAAACTCCTCAGTTCCCATTGAAAACTGACATATTTTTCCAAAGAAGATTTACTGGCCAAGAGGTCCATGAAAAGTTGCTCAACATCAGTGATCAAGAGGGAAATGCAAATCAAAACCACAATGAGATATCACCTCACACCTGTTAGTATAATGATAATTAAAAACAGCAAAAGATGACAAGTGTTGGCAAGGATGAGCAAAAATTGGAACCCTCGTGCACTGTTGGTGGGATTTGTAAACTAGTGCAGCTGCTATCAGAGAAGGCGATGGCAACCCACTCCAGTACTCTTGCCTGGAAAATCCCATGGATGGAGGAGCCTGGTGGGCTATAGTCCATGGGGTCGCTAAGAGTCGGGCATGACTGAGCGACTTTACTTTCACTTTCCACATTCATGCATTGGAGAAGGAAATGGCAACCCACTCCAGTATTCTTGCCTGGAAAATCCCAGGGATAGGGGAGCCTGGTGGGCTGCCGTCTATGGGGTCGCACAGAGTCAGACACGACTGAAGTGACTTAGCAGCAGGAGCAGCAACAGCAGCAGCTGCTATGGAAAACAGTATGGAGATTCAGTATGGGTCTGTGAAAAGTTGACCCATCATATCATCCCACATCTGGGTATTTACCCAAAAGGACTGAGCTGGATCTCGAAGAGATACCTGCACTCCTTAAGTTGGCTACAGTGGTATTGAAAATAGCCAAGACAGGGAAGCAACACAAGTGTCCACTGAAAGATGAATGGATAAAGAGACTGTGGTTTGTATACACAAAGGAATATTATTCTGCCTGAAAAAAAAAACAACAACAAAAGAAATGTTGCTATTTGCTACAGCTTGGGGAGACCTGGAGGACATTATACTAAGGGAAATAAGCCAGACACAGAAAGACCAACATTGTATGATCTTACATACATGGAATCTAAGAAGCTGAACTTGTAGAAGTAGAGAGTAGAATATTTACCAGGGACTGGGGGGAGGGGAAATGGAAGATTCCAGTCAAGGGTACCAAATTTCAGTTATGTAGGATGAATGGGTTCTGGAGATCTAATGTAGAGTATGCTGACTTTAGTTACAATGGAGTCCTGTATACTTGACATTTATAAAGAGGATAGATTCTGAGTGTTTTCATCATGTAAACATACACACATACAGTAATGGTAACCATGTGAAGCGATGAATGTGTTCATTGGTTTGGTTGCAGTGACTTTCATTCACAATGAATATTCATGTATATCATACCATCAGTTTGCGCACTGTAAGTATCAGTTCAGTTCAGTTCAGTCGCTCAGTTGTGTCCGACTCTTTGAGACCCCAAGAACTGCAGCACATCAGGCCTCCCTGTCCGTTGCCAGCTCCTAGAGTTTACTCAGATTCATGTCCATTGAGTCGGTGATGACATCCAGCTATCTCATCCTCTGTCATCCCCTTCTCCTGCCTTCAATCTTCCCAGCATCAGGGTCTTTTTCAATGAGTCAGTTTTTCACATCAGGCAGCCAAATTATTGGACTTTCAGCTTCAGCCTCAGTCCTTCCAATGAATATATTCAGGACTGATTTCCTTGAGGATGGGCTGGTTGGATCTCCTTGCAGTCCAAGGGACACTCAAGAGCCTTATCCAGCACCACAGTTCAAAACATCAATTCTTTGGTGCTCAGCTTTCTTTATAGTCCAACTCTCACATCCATACATGACTACTGGAAAAACCATAGCTTTGACTAGATGGACTTTGTTAACAAAGTAATGTCTCTGCTTTTTAATATGCTGTCTAGGTTGGTCACAATTATCCTTCCAAGGAGTAAGCGTCTTTTCACTTTATGGCTGCAGTCACCAACTGCAGTGATTTTGGAGCCCCCCAAAATAGTCTGTCACTGTTTCTACTGTTTCTCTGTCTATTTGCCATGAAGTGATGGGACCAGATGCCATGATCTTAGTTTTCTGAATGTTGAATTTTAAACCAACTTTTTCATTCTCCTCTTTCACATTCATCAAGAGTCTCTTTAGGTCTTCTTCACTTTCTGCCAAAAGGGTGGTGTCATCTGTGTATCTGAGGTTATTGATATTTCTCCTAGCAATCCTGATTCCAGCTTGTGCTTCCTCCAGCCCAGCATTTCTCATGATGTACTCTGCATATAAGTTAAATAAGCAGGGTGACAATATACAGCCTTGATGTACTCCTTTTCCTATTTGGAACCAGTCTGTTGTTCCATGTCCAGTTCTAACTATTGCTTCCTGACCTGCATACATGTTTCTCAAAAGGCAGGTCAGGTGGTCTAGTATTCCCATCTCTTTCAGAATTTTCCAGTTTGTTGTGGTCCACAGAGTCAAAAGTGTTGGCATAGTCAATAAAGCAGAAGTAAATGTTTTTCTGGAACTCTCTTGCTTTTTCCATGATCCAGCGGATGTTGGCAATTTGATCTCTGGTTCCTCCGCCTTTTCTAAGTTCAGCTTGAACATCTGGAAGTTTGTGGTTCACTGTTGAAGCCTGGCTTGGAGAATTTTGAGCATTACTTTGCTAGCGTGTGAAATGAGTGCAACTGTGCGGTAGTTTGAGCATTCTTTGGCATTGCCTTTCTCTGGGATTGGAATGAAAACTGACCTTTTCCAGTCCTGTGGCCACTGCTGAGTTTTCCAAGTTTGCTGACATATTGAGTGCATATTAAGTATGAATATATACAATAGAAAAGAGAAAAGAAAGCTGACCTATGCCACAGAGGTCACTGTCTCCTCAGAGGCCCATGCCAACCAGCTTCCCCCTCCTTCCTGAGTTTGCACTTCCCTCTCCATCTTTCACTGTCCCCTTCAGGTGTTAGCACACTCCAGTCCCCTGGACTCTACTCCATCTCTAGCTACCACTCTAACACTTGCTCTCTTTCTTTCTCATTTCACATTCTCCATGTGGTGATTTACACTAACCTCCAGTCTGAGTATTTGCATCTGCCCAAATTCACATGTTGAAACCTAGTCTCTAATGTGATGGTCTTAGGAAGTGGGGTCAGTGGGAGGTGATTCAGTCAGGAGGGTGGAGCACTCATGAATGGGATTAGTGCCCTTTTAAAGAGACCCCAGGAGAAGGCAATGGCAACCCACTCCAGTACTCTTGCCTGGAAAATCCCATGGACGGAGGAGCCTGGTAGGTTGCTAAGAGTTGGGCATGACTGAACGGCTTCACTTTTACTTTTCACTTTCATGCATTGGAGAAGGAAATGGCAACCCACTCCAGTATTCCTGCCTGGAGAATCCCAGGGACAGAGGAGCCTAGTGTGCTGCCGTCTATGGAGTCACACAGAGTCAGGCACGACTGAAGAGACTTAGCAGCAGCAGCAACAAAGAGACCCCAGAGAGTTCTTTTGCCCCTTCCTCCCAGTGAGGACACATCAGGAAGTCAGCGGTCTGCAATCTAGTAGTGTGCTCTCACCAGACCCTAAATCTTTGGGCTTCCAGCCTCCAGAACTGTGAGAAGTAGATTTCTATTTATAAGTCACCCAGTCTGTGGTATTTTGTTACAGAATCCTGAATGGATCAATGCTTTAGTTGTTTCTTCTTCATTACTTTTCAAACATTTAAAATCAGTAATCATTTTTCTTCCATCTAGATCAAGGGAGTGGGATTGTTGCAGCTCAGGTAACCAATAGTGTTCTACTTGCAAAGTCCAGTGAATGGCTCCTAGGGCTTGTCTTACTGACTTGTGTACCCTGTGACCCTCCTTCACCCTCCGCGAGTCATTTCCTTTGCCTCCTTCATGACTTGCCCTTCTCTTTCCTCTTTAAATGTTGACGTGTCACAGGCTTCTGTCTCCTGCCTGTCTCCATCCTCCTGCCTCATTTTCTCTGCAGATAAGATTGATTATTTCACGATTCAAACTGTCACCTTGTTGTTGTTCAGCCAGCAAGTTGTGTCCAACTCTTTGTGACCCCATGGACTGCAGCATGACAGCCATCTGCCTCTGTCGTCCCCTTCTCCTCCTGCCTTCAGTCTTTCCCAGCATCAAGGTTTTTTTCTAATGAGTCAGCTCTTCACATCAGGTGGCCAAAGTATTGGAGCTTCAGCTTCAGCATCAGTCCTTCCAATGAATGTTCAGGGTTGATTTACTTTAGGATTGACTGGTTTGATATTGCAGTCCAAGGGACTCTCGAGAGTCTTCTCCAGCACCACAGTTCAAAAGCATTAATTCTTCGGCGTTCAGCTTTCTTTGTGGCCCAGCTCTCACATCCATACATGACTACTGGAAAAACCGTAGCTTTGACTAGACGGACCTTTGACGCCTAAATGCACGTTAATGATATTTTCTATCTATGTCTGATCACCCCACAGCTTTGGATGTGTTTTTAACCATCTCTGAGCATCTTTGCCATGGGAAGCTCAAGTATCAAGTGTCTAAGGCTGAATCCATCACCCTCACTTCACAGTGGTTTCCCTGCCTTGTTTGTTGATAACATCATGTCATTACCTATGCTTGAAATCCAGGGCCTCCTGTCAGATTCCTCTCTTTTTCCACCACTTCTACCCGTGGAAGGTTCTAAAATCTTCCATGGTGCCCTCCTGATGTTCAAAACTCGGTCCCCTGCCCCCTGCCCTGCAGGAGGCATCTGGCTCAGTGCCCACCATCCCCTCCCCCCAGGCCCCCTCATCATGCTTCTCACTAGTTCCATGCTGCCCACCTGGCTCCCCTGGCGTCCATTCTCCACATTCTCATTACAGAGACCTGCAAAAACATGACCAGGTTGCTCTTGTCCTTAAAATCCCTCCTGTGGCTCTCATCCTCTCCAGCAGTTGTTTTTAAACTACTGGGGGTCACATGTGTCTTTGAAAAGTTTATGAAAAATAAACAGACACACAGACAGTTTCAAGACAATAACAAAAATTTCCAAAAACTTACTCTCTAGACCCCAAATGAGGACCTCATGCTACAGGCGGTCCCTTTGCTTGGTATGAAAAGCCCACCTTGGGCCACATCCACCAAACCTGGGCAGCCCCCTAACACACAGCCTCCCTCGCAACGCCCCCCCCACCCCCAGCTGCTTCTGCTTGGAGAGCCCATCCCCTGCTCCTTGCCCTGTTTGCCGGGGGTGGGGAGAGGGCAGTTCTTCAAGGCTCAGCTCCTTCTGGATGCCTTCCTCGAGTCCCCAAACCCTCACCACCCCTACTCTCTTGGCCGAGTTCATCGTGCCTCCTCTGAGACTTCAGAACAAATAAAAGGACACAGCTGTAGGACACTTAGGAGTCACTCAAAGTAATAAAGAGCTGGCTTTTACATTACTGCTTACAAAGGAAGAAGTATTCTTTCTGCCCTTAACAAAAGAACCCCAGTGACAAGACTAGCCTCCTCTGGAGTTGTCGGCAGTGGGGACAAATAAAAGAAGGCTCTAAACCTTCAGATCTCTGTCTCTTTTTTGGTCTGCACTTGCTTTACCAAATTATATGTGACTAGTTACCCAAGTAGAAAATTTCAGGGACTTTCCTGGTGGTCCAGTGGCTACGATTCTGTGCTCCCAACATAGGGGGCCTGGGTTTGATCCCTGGTCAGGAAACTAGACCTATGCAACTAACACCTAGAACAGTCTATATATATATATACATATATATATATATACATATATATATATATATATGTATGTATGTATGTATGTATAAGAAAAGTGCATAGATCTGTGAGTTCTGGTAGAGGGCCCTTCAAAAGGTTGATGCCAAAGTTTCATTCACAGGCAACTTCCTATCCTGGAAGATTTTATTTCAACATTATCCTTAGCAAATGAACATGAAGGTGAATAAAGCATGTGTAATCATAATTACGGGCTTCCCTGGGGGTTCAGACTGTAAAGAATCTGTTTGCAATGCAGGAGCCACAGGAGATGTAGGTTTGATTCCTGGATCAAGAAGATCCCCTGGAGAAAGAAATGGCTACTCATTCTAGTATTCTTGCCTGGAGAATCCCATGGACAGAGGACCCTGGCGGACTACAGTCCATGGGGTTGTGAAGAGTTGGACATGACTGAGCGGCTACGCACAATCGTAATTACTTTATTCTCAACTCCGCTCTTCATTCAAATCTCTATAAAACTTGGTGCCATATGCCCTCTTGAGACACACGGCAGTCTAGAGGCTACACTGTGGACTGTCAGGTACTAAGATGGTTGGAAACAGATGCCACTGAACACAGAAGGCACATTTAGAAGTAGATGGGATTCTTTTATGTAGAAATGAGAATAAAAGGCAGTAAAAAAAATATGAGGGTGAAGGAGTCACAGAAGCAAGCAGAGAAACCAGGAAGGCAGAAGAGCATAGGATGTTTTGATTAAAACTACTGAACCGAGTTTAGGATTTTCAGAAATTTTATCTCTGAGCCTGTTATGTTTAGTACAGAAATAGCTATGACATTAGAGAAGAGAATCCTGAGACTTTGGGCAGTAGTAGTTTAGGCTAAGAGACAGCAGAGGCATTTTAACCCCTGCTCTACCCATGTGGTGGCTCAGATGGTAAAGCAATGGCCTACAATGTGGGAGACCCAGGTTCAGTCCCTGGATTGGGAAGATCTCCTGGAGAAGGAAATGGCAACCCACTCCAGTATTCTTGCCTGGAGAATCCCATGGACGGAAAAGCCTGGTAGGCTATAGTCCATGGGGTCACAAAGAGTCGGACACAACTGATCGACTTCACTTCACTTCTACACAGGTAGAAGAGGGAACTTGAACTTGTGACCAAACCTCCTTGGACCTTGGTATTGTTATCTGTAAAATGGGGAACAGCCTGAGGGATCTCAAACAGCATTTCTAACTTGAAAATTCTGTGATTTCTGACTCTATAGATAGGACTACATAGCCCCAGGCAGGCAGTTTGAAGATAAACTATTAAACAAGATTAAAACAAAACCTAGAGGAAATCAACCCTGAATGCTCATTGGAAGGACTGATGCTGAAGCTGAAACTCCAACACTTTGGCCACCTGATGGGAAGAACTGACTCATTGGAAAAGACCTTGATGCTGGGAAAGATTGAAGGCAGGAGAAAAAGGGGACAACAGAGGATGAGATGGCTGGATGGCATCATTGGCTCAATGGACTTGAGTTTGAGCAAGCTCTGGGAGTTAGTGATGGACAGGGAAGCCTGGAGTGCTGCAGTCCATGGGGTCGCAAAGAGTCAGACACAACTGAGTAACTGAATAGCAACAAAACAAAACCAGCTAACAAAATTAGAAGTCTCAGCTGACCACAGGGAGATTGACTTTAAAGTTAGGCAAGAGGTTGTTTTATTTGAATTTTATTTGTTTGTGAGCCCTGCTCCCCTAATCACCCCCACCCCTGTTCTTTCAAGGGACAGTGGGATGGTGACATTTGTTGGTGACATTTGTTTGTCAGCCCTGCTCCATCAGCCTTGGAACGTTTGGTGGGTCAGATGCATGCCTGCCTCAGGACCTTTCCACGACTGATGCCTAGAATACTTGCCCTGGTTATTTGCATGCCTCACTCCCTCATTTTGGAGAGGGAAATGACAACCCACTCCAATATTCTTGCCTGGAGAATCCCATGGACAGAGGAGCCTGGCAGGCTATAGTCCATAGGGTCGCAAAGAGCTGGACATGACTGAAGCCACTGAGCATGCAGGCCCTCACTCTATTTGTTATCTGTCCTCCACTACCTCCATGAGGGCAATTATTCTCCTGTTCGTTCACTGCGGTATTGCCAGCGCCTGGACCAGTGCCTGGCACGTGGTGGCTGTTGAGGAATGCCTGTGAGTGAAGGTCTGTGTGTCCACAGCAGCAGCAGGCCCTGTGGTCCAGAGGGCAGCCCTGAAATCCGCTAAGATGAGAAAGTCCCACGTGCTAAGGGAGCCAGGCCTGGCAGCTCCTCGGAGGCAATGAGCTGTCCAGGGCTACAGCCTTAAACAACACTCTTTTAGATGGCACACGCCCTCTATTGCTGCAGGAAGGGAGATGTGAAGCCAGTGAACCATGGACGCTGTGTCCACACACACTGGAGGCCACCTTTCATTCGCCCATGACTTTATGTCTTAAGTTGGTCTTGAAGCCCTGAGGGGAACATCTGAGATGTTGCCATGATGATTTTGGGGCTCCAAGGCCAGTGAGAGAAATTGCAGACATTGCGTCTTCAGTGCGGAGGACCCCAGGTAAAGTCGGACACCAGGTAAAGTCGGACACCCTCCAGGGCCCCGTGGTACCCCGAGTCCCCCTCTAGGATGTCACCCAGCCTGCTGCCCCACACTGGTGACCTGCGAGAGTGTCCTGATCCTGCTGCTGAGTCCTGAGGCCTTATTACAGTGTAGGAGCTCTGTCTGCAGAATTCCTGGGTCAAACTGTGGCTCCAACACTTGGTCATGCTGTGACACTGGCCACGTTACTTACAGTGCTCTGTGCCTCTATTTGCTCTTCTGTAAAATGGGAACATTCACGTCTTCTCCCTACGGCTGTTGTGAGGGTTACATATATGTCAGGATATGTCAAGTCCCTGGAGTTGAGCCTCATGTACAGTAAGAGCTTTACCATGCATTGTCCAGGTGCCCTCGATGCCCAGCAGAGTGGCTGGTGCAGTAGCCACTCAACACCATCGACTGGCGACACGGAGGGAGTGAGGTGATGGATGCACAGCTAGAGATGAGTGAACTTGGCCTCTGAACATGACGATGGCTGTCCTGGGGGAACAGCCCTCTTGGTGCAACTATTAGAAAGGAGTTCTGCTGGCAGCGGGTCTCAAAGCCAGGCATTGGGACATAAACCAATGGGGTTCCTGGTGATTGAAACAGGGGAGGGAAGGGCTGAGTTTGTAAATACAACTGCAAACACATACTTGGTAACTAAGCAATTTGGCAAAGATCCCCACTCTAGAGAGGAAATGTTCCCTTTGAAAATGAGCATAATAACAATGACTTCATCCAGGCCTTTGGCGCATGTGACTGAGAGTGGCCATCCTTTTACTGATAGCTGTAAGGCCCCAGAGGTCAGGTGAGGTGCACATGCAGAGCCCCCCCTCCTCCATGGGCATGGTGGAAGGTCAGTCCAGGTGGTGTCTTCCTTCCATTCTTCCAGGCCTACTGCTGTGTTCGCCCCTTGGTTTGTCCCTGCATTCTCTGCAAGGCATGCACTAAAAGCTGAGGTTTTTCTCAATTCAGCTTACAATCCAGGCATTAAGGGACGTTAAACCCTTCTTCAAGGGCTTCCCTGGTGGCTCAGATGGTTAAGAGTCCGCCTGCAATGCAGGAAGGCTGGGTTGGATCCCTGGGTCAGGAAGATCCCATGGAGAAGGAAATGGCAACCCACTCCAGTACTCTTGCCTGGAGAATTCCATGGACAGAGAAGCCTGGTGGGCTACAGTCCATGGAGTCGCAGAGTCGGACACTACTGAGCGACTGACACTTTTTTCCACTTTTCATGCTTGCTTCCCTGCTCTTCCCCTGCGCTGGAGGTGATTTGGATCAGAGGAGTGGGAGAAGGCAGAGGAAACACCCTGGTGGTTGTACCACTCTCCTCCTGCACTGGAAGCGCCACTCACCTGATCTCTGGACTTCTCAAACCAAAGGCAAGAGCCGCACCTCCCCGACCCAGCGTCGTCGGCCAGGGTGGTGGGAAGCAGACCTTCCTACTCCTCTGGTCTAAGGAAGGAAACGTGTGCTCGTGGGGAAGTAACAGTTCATCACACGGTCTTGCGCCTGAGGAGAATCACTTTTTTTTTTCTATTTCTTCTTCAATCAAACGTCCTTCTCTTCTCCACTTGTCATCACTAGCTACAAATCAACTTCACAGAACTTGACTCACCCTGCACTGGTTAGGATGCCCAAGTTCAAAAACAATCATATCCCTCTTTTTCTTTTCAAGGATGAAGAAATATCCTCTTACTTTGTTGATGGCTTATCTATGTTTTCTTGCCATGTTGTTCCTGAGAGCATATTGGGCAGGGTTGATATTAGACATTCATCTAAACAATGCCCTTACTGAGAATTTCATCAATTCCCAGAACAGTTCTCTCTCTTTATGAAAATTGGTGATATTTGGGAACATGTTCTTCCCAAAAGAACATGTTCTTTTGGATTTCCCTGGTGGTTCAGATGGTAAAGTGTCTGTCTACAATGCGGGAGACCTGGGTTTGATCCCTGGGTTAGGAAGACCCCCTGGAGAAGGAAATGGCAATCCACTCCAGCACTCATGCCTGGAAAATCCCATGGATGGAGGAGCCTGATAGGTTACAGTCCATGGGGTTGAAAGAGTCGGACACGACTGAGCGACTTCACTTCCCTTTGAGTCTCCCATTCTAAGAACTGAAGACTAATATTCTCTGAGCTGTATTTTATATAGCACCAAGTACTGCTTGGATCCAAGAATTCCTGTGCGTGTGCACACACACATACATATACACATCACTGGGAAATAATTATTGTTTCAGGGCAAGTGTGAACTCATAGCTCTGTGGTGAGTACATGACCCCTGGCTTGCTGACTATTGTTCATTGCAGTGGGGGCCTGACCATCTGCAGTTGTGAACTCTGACTTCCTGTTGGAGGAGGTCATTGGAAGGAAGCGACTGTTGTTGACCTGAGAACTGGACCTGGGTGCACAAAGACTGCTCATCCCCCACCCCTGACCTTGGAATGTAGGCTCTGTCCGCTGTCCCCATCAGTTAAGTTCAGTCACTCAGTCGTGTCCAACTCTTTGCGAACCCATGAACTGCAGCAAGCCAGGCCTCCCTGTCCATCACCAACTCCTGGAGTTTACCAAATAAACTCAAGTTTATTGAGTCAGTGATGCCATCCAACCATCTCATCCTCTGTCATCCCCTTCCCCTCCTGCTCTCAATCTTTTCCAGCATCAGGGTCTTTTCCAATGAGTCAGTTCTTCACATCAGGTGGCCAAAGTATTGGAGTTTCAGTTTCAACATCAGTCCTTCCAATGAACACCCAGGATTGATCTCCTTTAGGATGGACTGGTTGGATCTCCTTGCAGTCCAAGGGACTCTCAAGAGTCTTCTCCAACATCACAGTTCAGAAGCATCAATTCTTCAGTGCTCAGCTTTCTTTACAGTCCAAATCTCAAATCCATACATGACTACTGGAAAAACCATAGCCTTGACTAGATAGACCTTTGTTGGCAAGGTAATGTCTCTGGTTTTTACTATGCTGTCTAGGTTGGTCATAACTTTCCTTCCAAGGAGCAAGTGTCTTTTAATTTCATGGCAGCAGTCACCATGTGCAGTGATTTTGGAGCCCCCAAAATAAAGTCAGCCTCTGTTTCCACTGTTTCCCTATCTATTTGCCATGAAGTGATGGGACCAGATGCCATGATCTTCGTTTTCTGAATGTTGAGCTTTAAGTCAACTTTTTCACATTCCTCTTTCATATTCATCAAGAGGCTCTTTAGTTCTTCTTCACTTTCTGCCATAAGGGTGGTGTCATCTGCATATCTCAGGTTATTGATATTTCTCCCAGCAATCTTGATTCCAGCTTGTGCTTCATCCAGCCCAGATTTTCTTATGATGTACTCTGCATATAAGTTAAATAAGCAGGGTGACAATATACAGCCTTGACGGACTCCTTTTCCTATTTGGAACCAGTTTGTTGTTCCATGTCCTATTCTAACTGTTTCTTCCTGACCTGCATACAGGTTTCTCAAGAGGCAGGTCGGGTGGTCTGGTATTCCCATCTCTTTCAGAATTTTCCACAGTTTCTTGTGATCCACACAGTCAAAGGCTTTGGCATAGTCAATAAAGCAGAAATAGATGTTTTTCTGGAACTCTCTTGCTTTTTCCATGATCCAGCAGATGTTGGCAATTTGATCTCCGGTTCCTCTGCCTTTTCTAAATTCAGCTTGAACATCTGGAAGTTTGTGGTTCACTGTTGAAGGCTGGCTTGGAGAATTCTGAGCATTACTTTACTAGCATGTGAGATGAGTGCAACTGTGCGGTAGTTTGAGCATTCTTTGGCATTGCCTTTCTTTGGAATTGGAATGAAAACTGACCTTTTCCAGTCCTGTGGCCACTGCTGAGTTTTCCAAATTTTCTGGCATATTGAGTGCAGCACTTTCACAGCATCATCTTTTAGGATTTGAAATAGCTCAACTGGAATTCCATCACCTCCACTAGCTTTGTTTGTAGTGATGCTTCAAAGTTGGCCTTAGGCCCACTTGACTTCACATTCCAATCAAGTGATTATCTGAGTCATGAAGATCTTTTTTGTACAGTTCTTTTGTGTATTCTTGCCACTGCTTCTTAATATCTTCTGCTTCTGTTAGGTCCATACCATTTCTGTCCTGTATTGAGCCCACCTTTGCATGAAATGTTGCCTTGGTAGCTCTAATTTTCTTGAAGACATCTCTAGTCTTTCCCATTCTATTGTTTTCCTCTATTTCTTTGCACTGATCACTGAGGAAGGCTTTCATATCCCTCCTTGCTATTCTTTGGAACTCTGCATTCAAATGGGTATATCTTTCCTTTTCTCCTTTGCTTTTCACTTCCCTTCTTTTCTCAGCTATTTTTAAGACAAATAGCTCCTCCTCAGACAGCCATTTTTGCTTTTTTGCATTTATTTTTCTTGAGGATGATCTTGCTCTCTGTCTCTTGTACAATGTCACAAACCTCCATTCATTGTTCATCAGGCACTCTGTCTATCAGATCTAGTCCCTTAAATCTATTTCTCACTTCCACTGTATAATCATAAGGGATCTGATTTAGGTCATACCTGAATGGTCTAGTGGTTTTCCCTACTTTCTTCAATTTAAGTCTGAATTTGGCAATAAGGAGTTCATGATCTGAGCCACAGTCAGCTCCCAGTCTTGTTTTTGCTGACTGTATAGGGCTTCTCCATCTTTAGCTGCAAAGAATATAATTAATCTTATTTCGGTGTTGGCCATCTGGTGATGTCCATGTGTCGAGTCTTCCCTTGTGTTGTTGGAAGAGGGTGTTTGCTATGACTAGTACATTCTCTTGGGAAAACTCTGTTAGCCTTTGCTCTTCTTCATTCTGTACTCCAAGGCCAAATTTGCCTCTTACTCCAGGTGTTTCTTGACTTCCTGCTTTTACATTCCAGTCTCCTATAATGAAATAGACATATTTTGGGGTGTTAGTTCTAAAAGGTCTTGTAGGTCTTCATAGAACCATTCAACTTCAGCTTCTTCAGCATTACTGGTCGGGGCAAAGACTTGGATTACCATGATTTTGAATGGTTTGCCTTGGAAATGAACAGAGATCACTCTGTTGATTTTGAGATTGCATCCAAGTATTGCATTTTGGACTCTTTTGTTGACTGTGATGGCTACTCCATTTCTTCAACAGTAGTAGATATAACTGTCCCCATAGTTGGAGCCATTTTCAAAGGCACAAAGTTGAAAGAACAATGTGTTTTGAGACCATCCAGAGGGTGTATGTACCTGAAAGCCATTAAGGTCTCTAAATATTCAATATTCAATATTTGTGATAGGCAGTGGCAGAGATCTACCCATCTCGAGGCTGCCCAAGACACACCTACTGTGTAAGTTCTCTGCTTATTAAGCCTTCCACCTACCAGTCTAGAGCGGTCTACCTCTTCCTTTGGTCTCTCCTTGCCCTCCAAGTATGAGGGCTAGTTTCTTGTTTCACTGGGAAGCTTCTGAGCCTGTGAACCAGCACGTCTATGCCTTCTGAAGAGCACAAAGTAGAAATAGGATGCAAAATAGAATGCTCAACCCGTGCAGTCCACCTCCTGCACTGAGCGTTCCCATGCTGCCAAGGCCCAGCTTCTCCAGGATTCTCCCTCCCTCGGAACATGTTGAATGTTACCTTGTGTTGGGTTTCACAGGTAACACATTGTTCCATCAGCACACAAAATTTCCTGAGCATTGTTCTACGAAGTGCTGGGGACAGAACCACTGAAGAAGCACAGAAGGAGCAAATGTCAGAACTCACACAAGGGCAGGAATAATTTGTGTTCCCTTCAGCCAGAGAGGAAAAGCCTTGAAATTCATGGGACAACGGGTAGAGTATATAGCTGAGTTTTGGCTCACCAGGAGGGGGGTGGGTTAGAAATTTGCCTGAGACTAAAGGCTGTTCTGGTCTCCCTTAGGAAAGCTTGATGACAAGCCTCAAAATGATTAAACTATTGGAAAGTAATTTAACTGCAGCCCAGAACAAAGCTCTAGAATATTTATAGAAATTCAAAAGTATTCAGCACTCAGTAAGACTAAATTCACTCACTCCATTATCTAATAAATAAACTATCAAGCTACAAGAAAACAGAGAAGTACAACCTATGAGAAAAAAAGGCAATCAATGGAAGCCAATCTGAAAATGACACAGATGGTTCATTTCAATTAGTAGACATGGATCTTAAAATAATTTTAATGGTAAGAGGAGAGTGAAAAAGCTGGCTTAAAACTCAACATTCAGAAAACAAAGATCATGGCATCCAGTCCCATCACTTCATGGCAAATAGATGGGTAAACAATGGAAACAGTGACAGATTTTATTTTCCTGGGCTCCAAAATCACTGCGGACAGTGACTGCAATCATGAAATTAAAAATGCTCACTCCTTGGAAGAAAAGCAATGACAAATGTAGTGTATTAAAAAGCAGAGATATTACTTTGCATTACAAAGGTCCATCTAGTCAAAGCCATGGTTTTCCAGCAGTCATGTATGGATTTGAGAGCTGGACAATAAAAAAGGCTGTGCACCGAAAAATTGATGCCTTCAAATTGTGGCACTGGAGAAGACTCTTGAGAGTCCCTTAGACTGCGAGGAGCTCAAATCAGTCCATCCTAAAGGAGATCAGTCCTGAATATTCATTGGAAGGATTGATGCTGAAGCTGGAATTCCACTACTTTGGCCACCTGATGCGAAAGGCCGACTCACTGGGAAAGACCCTGATGCTGGGAAAGATTGAAGATGGGAGGAGAAGGGGACAGCAGAGGATGAGATGGTTGGATGGCATCACTGACTCAATTGACATGAGTTTGAGTAAATTCCAGGAGTTGGTGAAGGACAGAGAGGCCTGGCATGCTGCAGTCCATGGGGTGGCCAAGAGTCAGACACAACTGAGCAAATGAACAAAACAATAGCAATTCCTTGTATTTAAAAACATAGAGTAATACTTGAGTATTAAGTGGAGAAATATTAAGTAAGTAAATATTAACTAGAGAAGTAAAAGATATATAAAATATCCATATTGAACTTCTAAAGACTTTAAGATACAAAGCTTCCTGGACAGAACTAACAGCAGAGAAGACACTGCAGAAGGAAAGGTTAATGAACTTGATATACCAAAGCAAAAAAACCATCCCTGAAGTAAGAGAAGGACAACGGAATTTAACTCTTAGGGCAGGAGGATTTGGAAACTGATGGAAACAGAATTGTCAGGTTGCTTCCGGTTTCTGGTTCAGGTGAGTGAGTTGACTAGTAGGAAATATAGCCATTGAGAGGTTTTCTGGGGTTAGTAGAGGACGGATAGTTTAATTTTGATACAAACATTGAGAGGAGTTGACCTGAATGGGTCATTCTTTCTTTTTTACTCCTGCTGCTGCTGCTGCTAAGTCACTCCAGTCGTGTCTGACTCTGTGCGACCCCATAGACTGCAGCCCATGAGGCTCCCCCGTCCCTGGGATTCTCTAGGCAAGAACACTGGAGTGGGTTGCCATTTCCTTTTCCAGTGCGTGAAAGTGAAGTCGCTCAGTCGTGCCCGACTCTTAGCGACCCCATGGACTGGAGCCCACCAGGCTCCTCCATCCATGGGACTTTCCAGGCAAGAGGACTGGAGTGGGGTGCCATTGCCTTCTCCTGTTTACTCCTAGCTTTGCAATTTTGAAAACTATTGACTGGAAATCATCTTTAAAATGTGCCTAATTTGTTTTAACAAAGTATGCAGTGTGGTGGGAGGAGCCCTGGATGGGAAGGAAAGAGAGCTTCTGGTCTTGGCTTGGTCCCTGACTAGCTGTATGATCATAGGGAAGTCTCAGGGCATACTGGTTCACTTGTCCTTTCCTGCAGGCTGCTACATCGGAACCACCTAGGTACTTGTTAAAAATGAAAACACCAACTCATCCCAGAACTACAGAATCAAAATTTCCAAGGGCAGAGCCCAAGTACCTCAATGTAAATTTTTAAAATTTTTGACATAATGTGAAAATTACAGAAAAGGTGGAAGAATCATACAAGGAATTTCTGAACAATTTCACCTAGAGGACCTAAATTACTATACAAATTACTATATTCATTCTCTCTCTCTTTCTCTACACACACACACACACACACACACCATGTACAGATACACAGAGGTTTATTATTATATATGTGTAGGGTTTTTTCTGAATAATGTAAGAGAAAGTTATAGACATGAGATATGGTTCCCTTTTATTCCTAAATGTCTTTGTTTCCTAAAATCCAGGAATTATAATAGAGAGTATAATTATATCAAAAAATGGAAATCAGCACCAACACAATAACACTATTTAATTTGGAAACTTTAAATTGCCAATGGATCAACAGTATTCTTTACAGAAAAAGGAAACCCAAGGCCTTGCATTCCATTGCCTTGTCCCATTAGTCTTTCTTCATCTGGAGCAGGGCCTGAGGCTTTGTTTGTTTCTCATAACATTGGCACTTTTGAAGAGTACAGGTCACTGATTGTGCAACTCATCCCTCACTCTGGGTGTGTCGACTGACTCCTCGTGATCAGGTTGGGGTTGTGCGCTTGGGGCCATCCGTCATAGCAAGGGAGTGATGATGTGTCTTTGTGCCTCTAGTCCAGAGGCCCTGGCAGTTGATCAGTTCTGTTTCTGGAAATGGTAATTTGGTGATTGGTTAAGGTGGTCCCTGCCAGGTGTCTCCGTTGAAAAGTGACTTTATATCATAATTAATAAGGATTTTGTGGGGAGAAAGTGTGAAAGTGTTAGTCGCTCAGTCGTGTCTGATTCTTTGTGGCCCCTTGAACTGTAGCCCACCGGGCTCCTCTGTCCATGAGATTCTCTAGGCAAGAACACTGGAGTGGGTGGGTAGCCATGCCCTTCTCCAGGGGATCTTCCTGACCCAGGGATTGAACCAGGGTCTCTGGCATTACAGACAAGATTCTTTACCATCTGAGCCACCAGGCCTGTGGAGAGAGACTTTGAGAAAATATTGGTTCCTATAATCTCGACGCTTTCACCCGCTGGCTTTGGCATTCACTGATGGAAGAATGTTACTGCTGTTTAGTCGCTTAGTCTTGTCTGACTCTTTGCGACCTCATGGACTGTAGCCCACCAGGCTCCTCTGTCTATGGGATTTCTCAGGCAAGAATACTGGAGTGGGTTGCCATTTCCTTCTCCAGGGGCTCTTTCTGACCCAGGGATCAAACTCACGTCTCCTGCTTGGCAGGTGGATTCTTTACCACTGAGCCACCTGGGACGCCCTTTCATTGATAGGGGGCCAGTGCTTGGGAACCTCTGCACTCACTGCATGGTGACCTCTGCAGGCTGGTCCCAGCACGTGGCCTGGTGTCTGCTTCATAGCAGGTGGTTCCCGAGTGGTAAGAAGGAAGCCAGAGGCAGCTGTGTCTTCTCTCCCGGCTGTGAGTCATCATTGATACCATGAAGGAGATCACTAGCTGTAACTATTATGTTTTATGACCAATTTTTCACTTACCCCATGAGATGTTAATTCCATTTTAAAAATTCTTAATTTTATATTTTATTTAAAGATTTTTTGGAGGTGGACCATTTTTCAAGTCTTTATTGAATTTGTTTCGTGTTTTGCTTTTTGGCCAAAGGAGCATGTGTATTCTCAGCTCCCCAACCAAGGGTTTGAACCCACACCTCCTGCATTGAAAGGCAAAGTCTTAACCACTAGCCCATCAGGGAAGTCCCAGTAATTCCATTATACAATGCTTTCTTCAACATGGGAGGCTGTGTTTGTGTGTGTTGTGGAAAAACAAGAAACTAAGACATTCTACAGCTCAATATATGCTGCTGCTGCGGCTAAGTTGCTTCAGTCGTGTCCAACGCTGTGTGACCCTGTAGACAGCAGCCCACCAGGCTCCACTGTCCATTCGATTCTCCAGGCAAGAACACTGGAGTGGGTTGTCACTCCCTTCTCAGGGGATCTTCCTGACCCAGGGACTAACCTGGGTCTCCTGCATGGCAGACAGATTGGTTACTGATGGAGCCACCCACATAGAATAGTTTAAAACAGTCTAAAATTTTCCTGAGTTCTACCTATTCATCTCTAGTCCCATCTCATTAATTTTCAGAACGATACTATGAGGTGGAATTTCACAGGACCTGTTACAGCTGAGAACCCTGACCTCTCATTTCCTTCCCTACGAAGCTGTGATGTCTGTGTTTACCTCAGGTGTTGCCGTGAATCTTCGCGGGGTTGACAGGCAAAGGCTTGGGAACCATCACTATGGTGGGTGTACGTGGCATCTGATGCAACGTACACCCATCTGATAACTCCGAGTTATCCAGACTTCTCTGCCTATGTGGCCAGGATAAGACTGTCCCTTCTTGGGACCCTGATGGATTAAAGTTCCGGACAAAGCAGAAGATTTAGGATTAGTTTGTTTATTTTTATTTTTATTTTTTTAATTTTTTTAATTTTAAAATCTTTAATTCTTACATGCATTCCCAAACATGAACCCCCCTCCCACCCCCCTCCCCAAAACATCTCTCTGGGTCATCCCCATGCACCAGCCCCAAGCATGCTGCATCCTGCGTCAGACATAGACTGGTGATTCAATTCACATGATAGTTTACATATTAGAATGTCATTCTCCCAAATCATCCCACCCTCTCCCTCTACCTCTGAGTCCAAAAGTCCGTTATACACATCTGTGTCTCTTTCCCTGTCTTGCATACAGGGTCGTCATTGCCATCTTCCTAAATTCCATATATATGTGTTAGTATACTGTATTGGTGTTTTTCTTTCTGGCTTACTTCACTCTGTATAATCGGCTCCAGTTTTATCCATCTCATCAGAACTGATTCAAATGAATTCTTTTTAACGGCTGAGTAATACTCCATTGTGTATATGTACTACGGCTTTCTTATCCATTCATCTGCTGATGGACATCTAGGTTGTTTCCATGTCCTGGCTATTATAAACAGTGCTGCGATGAACATTGGGGTACATGTGTCTCTTTCAATTCTGGTTTCCTCGGTGTGTATGCCCAGAAGTGGGATTGCTGGGTCATAAGGTAGTTCTATTTGCAATTTTTTAAGGAATCTCCACACTGTTCTCCATAGTGGCTGTACTAGTTTGCATTCCCACCAACAGTGTAGGAGGGTTCCCTTTTCTCCACACCCTCTCCAGCATTTATTGCTTGCAGATTTTTGGATCGCAGCCATTCTGACTGGTGTGAAGTGGTACCTCATTGTGGTTTTGATTTGCATTTCTCTAATAATGAGTGATGTTGAGCATCTTTTCATGTGTTTGTTAGCCATCCGTATGTCTTCTTTGGAGAAATGTCTATTTAGTTCTTTGGCCCATTTTTTGATTGGGTCGTTTATTTTTCTGGAATTGAGCTGCAGAAGTTGCTTGTATATTTTTGAGATTAGTTGTTTGTCAGTTGCTTCATTTGCTATTATTTTCTCCCATTCAGAAGGCTGTCTTTTCACCTTGCTTATATTTTCCTTGGTTGTACAGAAGCTTTTAATTTTAATTAGATCCCATTTGTTTATTTTTGCTTTTATTTCCAGAATTCTGGGAGGTGGATCATAGAGGATCCTGCTGTGATTTATGTCTGAGAGTGTTTTGCCTATGTTCTCCTCTAGGAGTTTTATAGTTTCTGATCTTACATTTAGATCTTTAATCCATTTTGAGTTTATTTTTGTGTGCGGTGTTAGAAAGTGATCTAGTTTCATTCTTTTACAAGTGGTTGACCAGTTTTCCCAGCACCACTTGTTAAAGAGATTGTCTTTACTCCATTGTATATTCTTGCCTCCTTTGTCAAAGATAAGGTGTCCATATGTGTGTGGATTTATCTCTGGGCTTTCTATTTTGTTCCATTGATCTATATGTCTGTCTTTGTGCCAGTACCATACTGTCTTGATGACTGTGGCTTTGTAGTAGAGCCTGAAGTCAGGCAGGTTGATTCCTCCAGTTCCATTCTTCTTTCTCAAGATTGCTTTGGCTATTCGAGGGTTTTTGTATTTCCATACAATTCTTGAAATTATTTGTTCTAGTTCTGTGAAAAATGTGGCTGATAGCTTGATAGGGATTGCATTGAATTTGTAAATTGCTTTGGGTAGTATACTCATTTTCACTATATTGATTCTTCCGATCCATGAACATGGTATATTTCTCCATCTATTAGTGTCCTCTTTGATTTCTTTCATCAGTGTTTTATAATTTTCTATATATAGGTCTTTAGTTTCTTTAGGTAGATATATTCCTAAGTATTTTATTCTTTTCGTTGCAATGGTGAATGGAATTGTTTCCTTAATTTCTTTTTCTACTTTCTCATTATTCGTGTATAGGAATGCAAGGGATTTCTGTGTGTTGATTTTATATCCTGCAAATTTACTATATTCATTGATTAGCTCTAGTAATTTTCTGGTGGAGTCTTTAGGGTTTTCCATGTAGAGGATCATGTCATCTGCAAACAGTGAGAGTTTTACTTCTTCTTTTCCAATTTGGATTCCTTTTATTTCTTTTTCTGCTCTGATTGCTGTGGCCAAAACTTCCAGAACTATGTTGAATAGTAGCGGTGAAAGTGGACACCCTTGTCTTGTTCCTGACTTTAGGGGAAATGCTTTCAATTTTTCACCATTGAGGATAATGTTTGCTGTGGGTTTGTCATAGATAGCTTTTATTATGTTGAGGTATGTTCCTTCTATTCCTGCTTTCTGGAGAGTTTTTATCATAAATGGATGTTGAATTTTGTCAAAGGCCTTCTCTGCATCTATTGAGATAATCATATGGTTTTTATTTTTCAATTTGTTAATGTGGTGAATTACATTGATTGATTTGCAGATATTGAAGAATCCTTGCATCCCTGGGATAAAGCCCACTTGGTCATGGTGTATGATCTTTTTAATGTGTTGTTGGATTCTGATTGCTAGAATTTTGTTGAGGATTTTTGCATCTATGTTCATCAGTGATATTGGCCTGTAGTTTTCTTTTTTTGTGACATCTTTGTCAGGTTTTGGTATTAGGGTGATGGTGGCCTCGTAGAATGAGTTTGGAAGTTTACCTTCCTCTGCAATTTTCTGGAAGAGTTTGAGGAGGATAGGTGTTAGCTCTTCTCGAAATTTTTGGTAGAATTCAGCTGTGAAGCCATCTGGACCTGGGCTTTTGTTTGCTGGAAGATTTCTGATTACAGTTTCAATTTCCGTGCTTGTGATGGGTCTGTTAAGATTTTCTATTTCTTCCTGGTTCAGTTTTGGAAAATTGTACTTTTCTAGGAATTTGTCCATTTCTTCCACGTTGTCCATTTTATTGGCATACAACTGCTGATAGTAGTCTCTTATGATCCTTTGTATTTCTGTGTTGTCTGTTGTGATCTCTCCATTTTCATTTCTAATTTTATTGATTTGATTTTTCTCTCTTTGCTTCTTGATGAGTCTGGCTAATGGTTTGTCAATTTTATTTATCCTTTCAAAGAACCAGCTTTTGGCTTTGTTGATTTTTGCTATGGTCTCTTTTGTTTCTTTTGCATTTATTTCTGCCCTAATTTTTAAGATTTCTTTCCTTCTACTAACTCTGGGGTTCTCCAACTCTTCCTTTTCTAGTTGCTTTAGTTGTAGAGTTAGGTTATTTATTTGACTTTTTTCTTGTTTCTTGAGGTATGCCTGTATTGCTATGAACTTTCCTCTTAGCACTGCTTTTATAGTGTCCCACAGGTTTTGGGTTGTTGTGTTTTCATTTTCATTAGTTTCTATGCATATTTTGATTTCTTTTTTGATTTCTTCTGTGATTTGTTGGTTATTCAGAAGTGTGTTGTTCAACCTCCATATGTTGGAATTTTTAATAGTTTTTCTCTTGTAATTGAGATCTAATCTTAATGCATTGCGGTCAGAAAAGATGCTTGGAATGATTTCGATTTTTTTGAATTTATCAAGTTTAGATTTATGGCCCAGGATGTGATCTATCCTGGAGAAGGTTCCATGAGCACTTGAAAAAAAGGTGAAATTCATTGTTTTGGGGTGAAATGTCCTATAGATATCAATTAGGTCTAACTGATCTAATGTATCATTTAAAGTTTGCGTTTCTTTGTTAATTTTCTGTTTAGTTGATCTGTCCATAGGTGTGAGTGGGGTATTAAAGTCTCCCACTATTATTGTGTTATTGTTGATTTCCCCTTTCATACTTGTTAGCATTTGTCTTACATATTGTGGTGCTCCTATATTGGGTGCATATATATTTATAATTGTTATATCTTCTTCTTGGATTGTTCCTTTGATCATTATGTAGTGGCCTTCTTTGTCTCTTTTCACAGCCTTTGTTTTAAAGTCTATTTTATCGGATATGAGTATTGCTACTCCTGCTTTCTTACCACGCAAATTCTCCAGCAACACAGGAACACTCCCCTGAGCCTCAATATACAGGCAGCTCAAAATTATCCCAAAACCTTTGATGTCTCATAACCCATTACGGGTCACTCCACTGCACTCCAGAGAGAAGAAACCCAGCTCCACCCACCAAAACTCCAACACAAGCCTCCCTAACCAGGAAACCTTGACAAGCCACTGATAGAACCCCACCCAAAGTGAGGAAGCTCCATAATAAAGAGAACTCCACAAATTATCAGAATATAAAAAGGCCACCCCAAACGCAGCAATATAACCAAGATGAAGAGACAGAGGAATACTCAGCAGGTAAAGGAACAGGAGAGTTGCCCACCAAACCAAACAAAAGAGGAAGAAGTAGGGAATCTACCGGAGAAGGAATTCCGAATATTGATAGTGAAAATGATCCAAAATCTTGAAATCAAAATGGAAACACAGATAAATAGCCTAGAGACAAGGATTGAGAAGATGCAAGAAAGGTTTAACAAGGACCTAGAAGAAATAAAAAAGAGTCAAAATATAATGAATAACGCAATAAACGAGATCAGAAACACTCTGGAGGCAACAAATAGTAGAATAACGGAGGCAGAAGATAGGATTAGTGAAATAGAAGATAGAATGGTAGAAATAAATGAATCAGAGAGGAAACAAGAAAAACGAATTAAAAGAAACGAGGACAATCTCAGAGACCTCCAGGACAATATGAAACGCTCCAACATTCGAATTATAGGAGTCCCAGAAGAAGAAGACAGAAAGAAAGATCATGAGAAAATCCTTGAGGAGATAATAGTTGAAAACTTCCCTAAAATGGGGAAGGAAATAATCACCCAAGTCCAAGAAACACAGAGAGTTCCAAATAGGATAAACCCAAGGCGAAACACCCCAAGACACATATTAATCAAATTAACAAAGATCAAACACAAAGAACAAATATTAAAAGCAGCAAGGGAAAAACAACAAATAACACACAAGGGGATTCCCATAAGGATAACAGCTGATCTGTCAATAGAAACTCTTCAGGCCAGGAGGGAATGGCAAGACATACTTAAAGTAATGAAAGACAGTAACCTACAGCCCAGATTACTGTACCCAGCAAGGATCTCATTCAAATACGAAGGAGAAATCAAAAACTTTACAGACAAGCAAAAGCTGAGAGAATTCAGCACCACCAAACCAGCTCTCCAACAAATTCTAAAGGATATCCTCTAGACAGGAAACACGAAAAGGGTGTATAAACCCGAACCCCAAACAATAAAGTAAATGGTAACAGGATCATACTTATCAATAATTACCTTAAACGTAAATGGGTTGAACGCCCCAACCAAAAGACAAAGACTGGCTGAATGGATACAAAAACAAGACCCCTCTATATGCTGCTTACAAGAGACCCACCTCAAAACAAGGGACACATACAGACTGAAAGTGAAGGGCTGGAAAAAGATATACCACGCGAATAGAGACCAATAGTTTGTTTAATAACGACTAGGCTGAGCAGAAAGAGGGCTCCCGGGGAAAGGGTGGCCCCAGCAATTCCTTGTTTCCTCTGGAGCCCCTAGAACTCTGAGCAGCTGACGCAGAACGGGAGTCAAGGTGAAGAGCATTCTGACCTTGACCGGCAGCGACCGAGGGGGCGGTGGTCGGGAGGGGAAGTGGGGAGACAAGGGTCTAGGCTGGGCCAAGTAGGGGGAACCTTGAGACCTCAAGGCCCCTTTGCCGGGTGCCACGAGAGTGTGTCTCACAACCGCCTTCCCCAGTTTGGCCTCCTGTGTCCCCATTGTGTCTGCAGGCTTCTGGGATGGCCCCTGACGTCTGTCTAGGTTGCCTTTCTCTTGGAGAGGAGGTGCCCCGAGCCCTCAGAGGGTTCCTAATCCAACCTGAGAGAAGCCTCGTCACCCTGGCATCAGGGCTCCCCCTCCTTGCCCATCACCTCCCCGCCGCTCTCAGCTCCGCCCTCCCCCTCTGCCCGGAAGCCCTCCAGGGAGGCCTCACTGTGTGCGAGGAGGTGAGTGCAGGAGTCGAGAGGGGCTGGGAGTTCTGTGAAGCTCTGTCGGCCCACATCCGCAGACTTCACACTCCTTTCCATCCCGCTGCTCCCGCTCCTGGAGGCCTGGTCTGTGGCATTTGGGGATGGGGTCATGGTCAACGAAGGTGCTGTGGGCACTGGGCTCGGCCGCCCAGCCAGATGCAGGAGGGCAGAGCAGGAGCTCAGGCTGGCTCAGTTATTCCAGGAGAGTCTGCCTTCCTGGAGGAAAAAGCACAATTCAGAGGCACCAGGCAGCCTCTGAAAGTCCTCATCACTCCCTGCCTTGCCGGGGAACATGGGCTCTACACCTTCTGTTCCAGCCTGTGGCCAGGAAGGACCCCAAGGAGAGAGTTCTGGACTGTGACGGCAGCTTCAGAAAGGCACACTCAGGAGCTGCCTATGTGGCACTTTCCAAAGTGAGCACTGGGGGGTGACAGGGGGTGAGGGGGGTGGTGTGGGGGGGAAGGTGGGGAGGTTGGGGAGGCTGGAGGGAGGGGCAGACCACCCAGGACTCTGCACCCCACCACATTGTGTCTCCTGGGCCACTCAGGAGGTGGGGCAGGTGGGCTTCATCACTGGGTGGGAGTTGGGTGGAGGTGGAGGGAAGCGTTTGCTTTACTTGCTGGCTTGGCATCTCCTTTCCAGACGTCTGAGCTGACTGGTGGCGTAGGGAGCTCATGGAGCCTGCGTCCTGGCGCGATGGGAGATTTAATCAGCTTGGTAACCTCTTCCCTAAGGAAGAATCGGGGCCGGAGATTCTCCAGCAGGAAGGTGAACCCCAGCTCTCCCAGACGTGTCTCTGTCCCCACATCTCAGACGGGCATCCAGCGTCAGTGTCCTGGACCCCAGAGCTGGCCCTCTGCGGTGTCCTGTGAATTAACAGGGGCACGACAGCAGACCACTGGCCTCACAGGCGATGGAGGGGTCCCTTTGGAGTCTTTGCTGCTTTAACCCAGCTGTCACTGTTCGAAGCAACCAGGAATGCCCTCAGCAAAGGTTCATCCCAAGGAAGGAGTGAATGAAGGTGAACCCGCGTGGTTTAGGGACAACAGCCCGACAACCACCTCTGCTCCTCTCCCCACAACCCGGCCCGGGCCCCGCGGGCAGGCTGTACCATCCACACTCGTGTGTGTTTCTCAAGTGCCCTGTGGTCCAGCCCACTCCACAGCAGGCACCAGAGGCCTCGGCCAGACGGTTCAGGCCAGGTAGCCTGATGCCCGGAGGACTCAGGGCGGCGACCGTGTATCAGGCTGGCATCGTCTGCCCCTTTTGCTGGGGAGAGGAGTGCAGGCATCTGAGACTGTCCGGGATGATAGGACGCGCCTCCTGAGTACACGGGGAGCAAGACGCGCACAGACCTTCCTTCCACTGCCCAGGGTGCCTGGGAACGCCCAGCACACGGGGTGGCCGTGCGTGTGCGCAGCTCCCATACCTGGTGGTCTCCTGCGCCTGGACCCTCTGTAACCTGAGCTGCGTGGCAGCTGCTGTGAGCAGGTGGGGCACCCCGTTCTGTACCATTGGAGGGATGCGCTATAGACAGTACCCCGCGAAACCTGAGTGGAAGAGCATCCGGAAAGTCGGCTTGGAAACCTTTCTCACGTCGCTTTCATGATGTCTGGAACCCCGCCAGGGCAGTTGCCTTGACTCCACCTTTCTTTTAAAGGGGTGGGGCTTCCTGGCTCTTAGGTTTCATAAATGGTTGCTGTTCCACACATTTATGTCTTGTCTCCTCTAAGAAGCGTTTGAACTCTCCCACTCCTGTAGGTTAAGAAGTACCATCTCACCCCTCTTCTCTATCCCTTTTTTGGGTCTAAAAGAAAGAAAGTAAATCACTCAGTCGTGTCCAACTCTTTGAGACCCTATGGACTGTAGCCTACCAGGCTCCTCTGTCCGTGGGGTTTTCCAGGCAAGAGTACTGGAGTGGGTTGCCATTTCCTTCTCCAGGGGATCTTCCCAACCCAGGGATTGCACCTGGGGCTCCTGCAATTGTAGGCACTTGCTTTACCATCTGAGCCACCAGGGAGGTCACTTTGTAGATGTTTACTACATTTTCATTCATTATTTTAAAAGCTGCCTAGTGCGAGGTAGGTATAGAGGGTTAATCAACGTTATCTGAGCTGATACTTCTCATGTGGATACATGATACACTGTCAAATACTCATATCTGAAGTATGATTTCTGAGAGCACATGCATTGTAGGTCAGCAGGAACAATACCTTGTTTGTGGTCCACCCCATTGGCAGGTTTTGCTGAATAATTGTAACCCACGAGTGTAAGTACATAAAACATGAAATCTCAAAGGTCCAATGAGGCAAATATTTAGCAGGTGGATGGGTTTTTAACACAGCTAGAAGAAAGATGGGAGGCAAATACAGAGGAAAAGTGAGAAACGGAGAATGATCACACAGAGAGCCCTCAGCATGGAGGATATGGTTGTTCCTACCTAAACCCAGGAATGTCTGTAAGCCCCTAGCCACACTCCAGAGGACTTAGCAAGCTTATGGCATTTTGCTGAGTGTGTTTGACTTGGAGAGGGTTCTGCCTCCACCAGTTCTTGGAATTAATGAATTTGTTTGGTGGAAAGACCTGGAGCAAAAGAATGTTTATGAAGTCTCTGTAGTTGAGGCTGAGAGATGTTTGTGCTTAATTTTGTTTGTGCTTAAGTTGTGTTTAATGTTTGTGCATTAAAGACTGCAACATGAGAATTTGTAGGTAAGGAACTGCTCTCTCTGCAGTTAACATGGCTGTTCTGAAGCTTCCAGGGTCTGAGGAAACTGACGTGGCCGCAGGATGGAGCAGAGCCAGAATGCGGAGCTCGGTAGACGGTCTTAACGTTGAGCAAGACCAGGCCGGAGGAGTCAGTGTGCAAGCCCCACCATGGACACCTATGCGTGCTTTGTGCAATTTGTGTCTGCCTCTTCGCTTCGTTCTTTCTTTTATACCTTGGCACGGATCCACCAAACATCAATAGAGGTTACTTCAGACCTTGTCTGCTGTGAGCTATCAGTAAATTTGGTTTCTTCTTTACAAACTAACCTTGTTCATCCTCAACTTTTTTTTTTTTTCTTTTTGGTTGGGAGCATCTGCAGAAGGTCTCTGCCTGGAGATGGTGTGCTAACCTATCTCTAGCAGAGACCAGCAAGGCGCCCAGGTTTGATCATGGCAACAAGGCAAGGCTTTAGGGAAGATCATTGACAGCAACGAGGTAAAAGAAGCTCCTCACACAGGTGACTGCTTTGCACCCCGCCTGTAGGATGTGATGCTGTTTGTGGTGACTTATTTAACAAGGGGCTAGAGAATGGAGATGCGTGTTTTAGCTCATGAATGGAGGGTGAAGGCCTGGAATTTTGTTGTTGTTTTTACTTTCTATTTTGGAATGATTTTTGACTTATAGAAAAAATTTCCAACTATCCTTCACCCAGATCACCCAAATGTGAACACTTTTTCACATTTCGTATTGTTCTCCATCTCCCTACCTCCTCTGTCTGTCATCTCTATCTTTACCTGTATCTCCAGCTACATCATATTCTGTCTCTTTCTAGCTATACACATATACATTTCCACGGCAAACAGCTGGTTTTAATTAGGTTGTTTATTGGCTGGGGAAGAATGTTAGGCATCATGGGTAACACTGGAGGGAACAGCTGATGAAAATCATGGAGTATGAATGCCCCCCAAAATCTGCTTTGCTTCGTTATTTACAAGTATGTGTCTTTCATGAGGGGAGTTATCTGACTTATTGATTGCCATGGATTTTGAGATTTCTCAGTGAAAGCATGTTTGTTTTCATTGGAAAGGAAATACTGTGGTCATTTGCAGGGCTGAGCGCTGTTGGTTCTTTTGGAGATATGTAAAAAGGGAGGAATGTGGGGATTTTGTTTGGGGTTTTTCTTTAATAAGCTCAATCTTGTGGGTTTTACATCCTTTGAGGCTTTTGTGAGAGTGGAGGGAAGCTGAGCACGTGTGGAATGGCAGGGTTTACAATGCAGGGTCACCTCCTTTACATCACAGCCAGTCCTGGTTAAAGAATCATAAAAATAAAAACGAAGTTGAGACACAATGGCTTTCTGAATATATTTCTGTATTGAGTGTGAAACTTAATTACTTTTAGCCTGGCGCTTTAAGCCTCAACAAAGAGGACTCGGGTAACATGATTATTATGATTTTAAACATGAAAAGCCGTCTTTCTAAGTGGTATTTACTCTTCTGTGTGCTTTGGAGGCTCTCCCAGTCAATGTCAGCATGATGAATCACTTATTTAACTTTGCTTCTTAAAGTCTCTTTTAGTTTAATGCAACTGGACCTTTCTTTCTTTTTTTAAAATGACGAGTCATTCTGAATACCTACAGGAACAAAACCACTTTTGATTTTTTAGGATGGGAATCATAAAAAGTGAGAATGGATTCAAAAGTCATTTCTAGGATGAATTGCTTTTATAAAGATACAGGGGCAGGAGATAAGGGAGCCAAGGAAAAGTGGGAATGATATCACTGATGAGGAACTAAGTGGACAGAAGAGGATGAGGCCCAGGAAGGGGACACAAGTTGACTGGAGAAGCTGGATGTTTTTTCTTTGCTAGCCTTTTGCCCAATATTGAATAAATTATTGATTTAGTGCTCAGGGTTATCACAGTCTCACAATACCATGGACCAGTGCTGCACTATTACTTGATACTGCATAGAAATGATGTGAAGATTATAATGTTGCTTGAAAGTGTCACAAGATAGTCTTTGTTTTTTAGTGATAGTGATGGAGTAATTTAGGTCAATCATCTCACTGAAAATAACCACCAAATAATTGTTCTCCAGTCACTGAATCGTGTCTGACTCTTTCCGACCTCATGAACTGCAGCACTCGAGGCTCTTCTCTCCTTCACTCTCTCCCAGAGTTTGCTCAAATTCATGCCCATTGAATCAGTTCTCCTCCTGCCCTCAAGCTTCCCCAGCATCAGGGTCTTTTCCAATGATTCGGCTCTCTGCATCATGTGGCCAAAGTAGTGGAGCTTCAACTTCAGTCCTTCCAATGAATATTTAGGGTTGACTTCCTTGAGGATTGACTGGTTTGATCTCCTTGCAGTCCAAGGGACTCTTAAGAGTCTTTTCCAGAACAACAATTTGAAAGCATCAATTCTTTAGTGCTCAGCCTTCTTTATGGTCTAACTTTCACATCCATACATGACTACTGGAAAAACCATAGCTTTGACTATACAGACTTTGGCAGCAAACATTAAAAAAAGTTCTTTAATAGCATCAAGGAGCTATAAAGGTAGTGAGGAATCACTGGCTCCAGATTCAGAGGAAGATAAAAATTCATAGAAGTGAGGTTGGCATTTGGGACTACTTTGACCAAAGGGTAACTGGGAATCTGAAATACATGTCTAGGAGAGTGAGAAATATGCTTCTAGTCCTGTAAGATCAGGAGAGCGTGAAATTTGAGCCAAGGGCTCCCCAGGATAAAACTTCCTATGCCTTGGTCTCAGTTTCAGTGGAGTTGCTTCTCCTAGAAATAAGGGTGAAGTGGAAGTGAAACAGTTCCTCCATGAAATGTTGCCCATTTATAGGTCATCTGGGTGACCAAGAAAATTTTATTGCCTGAAGTTGGACTAAATGATAATTGATTGGTTTGATTGTGCCCCAGGACTAGGCAAAAGCAAATGAAAACTGTATCTAAGGAAAAATAGCATCATCTGAGTCTTCAAAATATTTCTATAAATTAAAAAAGACAATGTCAAGCACATAGTTAAAATCAACTATAACAAAACAAAAAGCTAGGCACGTGGTACACATTCACCTATGAAGGAACCAGTGAAAATAAGAAATAACACACACACACTCATAAGAATATCAAGTATGGGAACTAATAGCAAGAGACTACCTAGCAACTGTATTTACTACTTTCAAGAAGAGAAAGGGAAGCTTGAAAAATTTGGTGAAAGTGTTAGTCCTTCAGTCATGTCTGACTCTTTGTGACCTCATGGACTATAGCCCACTAGGCTCCTCTGTCCATGGAATTCTCCAGGCAAGAATACTGGAATGGGTCACCATTTCCTTCTCCAGGTGATCTTCCCCACCCAGGGGAAAACTTGGTAGATTATTGAAAACCATAAAAAGTGGCAAAGCAGACTTACATAAGAGCAAAGTAAATGCTAGAACTTGAAAATCTGACTGAATTAAAAATTCAGTGTATAGGTTCAATGACAAATTAGATACAGTTGAAGAGAAAGCTATAGTAAACTATAACCTTGGTTATAGAAAAATATGCAAAAGTAAGCATGTAAAGGCAATAAGGTCATGAGAAAACATTAAACCCATCAGTTCAGTTCAGTTGCTCAGTCGTGTCTGACTCTTTGCGACCCCATGAATCGCAGCATGCCAGGCCTCCCTGTTCATCACCATCTCCCGGAGTTCACTCAGACTCACATCCATCGAGTCCGTGATGCCATCCAGCCATCTCATCCTCGGTCGTCCCCTTCTCCTCCTGCCTCCAATCCCTCCCAGCATCAGAGTCTTTTCCAATGAGTCAATTCTTCTCAGGAGGTGGCCAAAGTACTGGAGTTTCATCTTTAGCATCATTCCTTCCAAAGAAATCCCAGGGTTGATCTCTTACAGAATGGACTGGTTGGATCTCCTTGCAGTCCAAGGGACTCTCAAGAGTCTTCTCCAGCACCACAGTTCAAAAGCATCAATTCTTCGGTGCTCAGCCTTCTTCACAGTCCAACTCTCACATCCATACATGACCACTGGAAAAACCATAGCCTTGACTAGATGGACCTTAGTCGGCAAAGTAATGTCTCTGCTTTTGAATATGCTATCTAGGTTGGTCATAACTTTTCTTCCAAGGAGTAAGTGTCCTTTAATTTCATGGCTGCAATCACCATCTGCAGTGATTCTGGAGCCCCAAAAAATAAAGTCTGACACTGTTTCCACTGTTTCCCCATCTATTTCCCATGAAGTGATCGGACCGGATGCCATGATCTTCCTTTTCTGAATGTTGACCTTTAAGCCAACTTTTTCGCTCTCCTCTTTCACTTTCATCAAGAGGCTTTTTAGCCCCTCTTCACTTTCTGCCATAAGGGTGGTGTCATCTGCGTATCTCAGGTTATTGATATTTCTCCTGGCAATCTTGATTCCAGCTTGTGCTTCTTCCCGTCCAGTGTTTCTCATGATGTACTCTGCATAGAAGTTAAATAAGCAGGGTGACAATATACAGCCTTGACAATATACAGTACTCCTTTTCCTATTTGGAACCAGTCTGTTGTTCCATGTCCAGTTCTCACTGTTGCTTCCTGACCTGCATACAGATTTCTCAAGAGGCAGGTTAGGTAGTCTGGTATTCCCATCTCTTTCAGAATTTTCCACAGTTTCTTGTGATCCACACAGTCAAAGGCTTTGGCATAGTCAAGAAAGCAGAAATAGATGTTTTTCTGGAACTCTCTTGCTTTTTCCATGATCCAGCGGATGTTGGCAATTTGTTCTCTGGTTCCTCTGCCTTTTCTAAAACCAGCTTGAAACCCATAGAGGATATAATTAAAAGGTCCAGCATATATCCAAAGGGCTACTCAGAAGGAGCAGAGTCGATAAGTGTTAAGCATAAAACAAAAATGAGTGACAATGTCCTAGGAAAATTCCCAAAATTTCTTAGTCAGGATAAACATAAAGGATATATTATAGTGAAATTGTAGACAATCAAATACATAATGCTGCCAGAGAGAAAAAGAGATTACTTTTAAAAGGTACAATAGTTAGACTGATAATAGAGTTATTGAAAGCAACAGTGGAAGTCAGAAGATAGTGGAATATCTTTAATGTACTGATTTGAAAAAAACGAGTCACCAATATAGACTGTTAATAAAAATGTCTTTTAAATATAAAGGTGAAATAAAGACATTTTCAGACAAAATCAGAGAGAGTCGTTACCACTAGAACTTCAGTAAAGGAAACATTAAGGAGAGTTGTTTAGGCAGACAGAAAGTAATCCTAGATGGAAGGTTAGAATACAGAATAAATCAAGAGCAAAGGAAAGTATAAATATATGAGTAAATCCAAATTGTATTGATTTATAAAACAATGATAATTCATATTTGTGGGTACATATATGTGTAAGTTATTATCTATCTATTTATGTATCATCTAAGCAGAAACATCATTTTGCCACCAAAGGTAAGTATAGTCAAAGCTATGGTTTTTCCAGTTCAGTTCAGTTCATTTCATTTCAGTTGCTCAGTCGTGTCCAACTCCTTGCAACCCCATGAATCACAGCACACCAGGCCTCCCTGTCCATCACCAACTCCTGGAGTTCACTCAAATCCATGTCCATAGAGTCAGTGATGCCTTCCAGCCATCTCATCCTCTGTCATCCCCTTCTCCTCCTGCCCTCAATCCTTCCCAGCATCAGGGTCTTTTCCAATGAGTCAACTCTTCACATGAGGTGGCCAAAGTATTGGAGTTTCAGCTTCAGCATCAGTCCTTCCAATGTGCAGATATGAGAGTTGGATCATAAAGAAGGCTGAGCATTGAATAATTGATGCTTTCAAATTGTGGTGCTGGAGAAGACTCTTGAGAGTCTCTTGGACTGCCAGAAGATCAAATCAGTCAATCCTAAAGGGAATCAGTCCTGAATATTCACTGGAAGGACTGATGCTGAAGCTGAAACTCCAATACTCTCACCACCTGATGGGAAGAACTGATTCATTGGAAAAGACCCTGATGCTGGGAAAGATTGAAGGCAGGAGGAGAAGGGGGAGACAGAGGATGAGATGGATGGATGGCATCACTGACTCGATGGACATGAGTTTGAGCAAACTCTGGGAAATATTGAAGGACAGGGAAGACTGGTGTACCACAGTCCATGCAATTGCAAAGAGTTAGACATGACTTAGCAACTGAACAATAACAGTGTATAATCTATCTATTTAAAGACATAAGACAAAAAAATCTTTAAGTTGGGAGGGACATTAAAGAACTTTTAAGTGTTCTAAGGTGCTTTTATTTTCCAAGAGGCAGTAAAAGTACCAAGTACGTTTAAAGTTTGGTAAGTCAAGAAGTCATGTTATAATTTCCAAGGTAACCATAAATGCAAAATAGAAAGTGTGAAACTTTCAAATAAATAAAGTGATAAAATGAAGCTATAAAAATGAAATAATAAAAATGGTCAATCCAAAAAAGGCAAGAAAAGAGAAAAAAACATGGAGTGAATGAAGCAAATAGAAAACATACTGAAAGATGGTGGGTTTAAAGTCAAATATATTAACAAGTATATTAAATATAGATAAACAAAATACTTCAGTTAAAAGACAAAGACATTCTGACATATTATAAATCAAAGTCAAATTTTACGGTCTTTTAAAGGCATAAGTTAAAATGTAAAGATAAAAAGAATTTGAAAATAAAAGAGTGGAATAAATTACCCTTGCCAATAGTAGCCAAAGGAATGCTGATAAATCTATATGGACATCAGACAAACTTAATCTTAAAGCAAAAAAAATTTGGAGATTGAGTCATTTTTTATTGACTAGGGATTCAATCCACTGGGAAGATAAAATAATTTAAAATTTATATGCATCTAATTTTATGTCCTTGAAATATTTGAAGCAAAAAGAGACAGAAAGACTTGTAAGGGGATATGGATAAATCTATAGGCATGCTGGAATTTTATAACAAATCTTCCTCAGAAAGAGGACAAGCAGGCAAAAAAAAAAATCCATTAAAAGAAAAAAGATTTCAAATGCATAAGTAAAAAACTGAGATGCTGAAACCTCAGCATGGGCCATAGAGCAAGTCTCAACAATTTCAAAGGATTTTAAAATAAAAAGGTATATCTATGATCACCATTAAAAAACAAAAAGATAACTGGAATGTCAGCACATATTAAAAAAATCAGCATATATATTAAGACAAGTATTTAACTCAGTAGTCCCCCCAAAATCTAAACAAATATACTGCTTTTTTTCAAAATGTGTGAAAGTAACTCCCTTTAGGGAGATTTTCACTTTAAAATGTTATATTAGGAAAGACTGTAGGCGAAAAAAACTCAATGAGCCAAGTATTTATCTCAAGAAATTGCCAAAAGGAAAGCAAAATAAATGCAAAGAAAGAAGAAATAATAAAAACAAGAGCAGAAAGTACTGAAAAAGAAGAATAAAAAAGATCAACAAAGTCAAAAGTTGTGCTTTTTGAAAAGATGAATAAAAATTATTAACTTAGGTGAGACTGATCAATGAAAAAATGGAAAGAACATAGAAGTAACCAATGCCAGACATGAAGAAAGGAGGCATATAGGCTGAGGCTTAGAGGATGGGGATGCATCAGGAGGTGATGAAAGGGAAGGGGCATCTTGGGCAGTGGGAACAACCTGAACTGGGACTGAGGCCTCAGTTACTCACCGGCCAGAGCAGTTGGATGGTTGTAAGGGTAGGCAGGACAGGAGGCAGGGCAGGCCAGGATGGCCCAGACTGGGAGGGGCAAGCTGAGGAGTCTGGGCTAGATAAAGCCTAGGAGGCACCACTGGAAGATTTTAAGAAAGAGAAAGAAAAAGCCATTTAGGCTGGCCATCCTGGCTATACGTGGGCAATGATTAGGAGGTACGATGTGGTGGAGATGCCAACCTAGAGTGGGGGAGGCCAGTGAGCAGATAGATGCCGTGGTCCAGGTGAGAAAGATGAGGGCCTGGACCCAGGTGGAGAAGCTGGCAATGGAGCAGGCTTAGAAACACCCTGGGCTGGTAGCTGCTGTCACAGGACATAGCTTTAGGAATCACCAGTATGTGCAAATAGCAAATAGCGTGGAGAAGAAGAGGAATCAACTGCCAAGGTGAAGAGTATTTGGAGAGTCAGGGGAAGTCCTAGTGTTAGTCCCTCAGTTGTGTCCGACTCTTTGCAACCCCACCGACTGTATCTTGCAAAGGTCCTTCTGTCCATGGAATTCTCCAGGAAAGAATATTGGAGTGCATTGCCATTCCCTTCTCCAGTGGATCTTCCTAACCCAGGGGTTGAACCCAGGTGGTTTAACCATCTGAGCCACCAGGGAAGTCCCTTATGTATTACAGGCATCATATTTACCCATCAGGACGCCACCAGTGACTCTCGGAAGACTTCAAGGAAGAGTCTAGCTTCTGGAGCCCAAGAAGCTGGTGTCATCCTGGTGAGAATATGGCTGGGAGAGAACACAGCATTGGAAAGCCTTGTGGGATCACAGACATTTTTTAAAAGTTGGAAGATGAAGCTCTTTCCCCCTTAACTGCTTGCCATCCTCCACCTGAGAAATGAAAATCAGTGACTCACATTATATGACTAAGATTTTCCAACTATGTCTGTCCAGGTTGTCCTATTTCCTCCCTCCTATTACATATTCATAGGGAAGTGTTTTTGAACCTCTTGATTACTCTTTGTTTATATGTCTTTGTCTAGTTACTTTATCTTAGCTTCCTAGGTGGCGCAGTGGTAGAATCCGCCTGCCAATGCAGGAGACGCAAGAGGCTCCGGTTCCATCCCTGGGTTGAGAAGGTCCCCTGGAGGAGGAAATGGCAACCCACTCCAGTATTCTTGCCTGGAAATTTCAACGGACAGAGGAGCCTGGCGGGCTGCAGTCCATGGGATCACTAAGAGTTGGATGTAACTGGGCATGCAAGCACGCTAGTTACTTTATTTACCACATAAGAGGATGGGGAGACAAATTTTTTAAGAATTGCAAAAGAGGAAAATTTAAAGAATCATCATAGCTGTTTCTGCCAAGGAAGTCTATGAAATGTTTAAATCAGGAATGGCCAGTTTACATGTCAGACTGGTATTTCTGAATCCCAGTTTTTTCTTCTCTGTAACATATTATAATTGAAAGATGCCCAAACAGATGTTTTCTGTTATATGGATGTGGTTCCAAAGGTTTCTTCATATGCTGCTCACAGACAAATAATCCCGAAGGAGCTATAGGGGCCAATAATCTTCATTTTGTTATTGCATGGGAAAACATCTCAGGCTGTTTATATCAGATGAATTTCATTTTGGAACAGTGTTATTATTAAGACACACCTTTCTGTGCACATGTTTAACAGTAAACTCCTTTCCCTTATCTCGTGGCTCAAAATTCTACCTACTCCTTTTGTGGTCCTCAGATCATTTACTCACTTATTGTGGTCATTGAGAATCCTTCTTCCTCAGTCAGATTTCATCCCTCAGACGTGGAGTCTCTTGGAAGAGATACTCAGATTATTCAAGCGTGTGTTCAGGCACACCTATGAACACAAGTGTCAAGTTTTCCTGTAGGACTGGTGCTCCAGAAGTGAAATATTTAAAGTGAAAATGGAGGAGACATTGTTTCTACAGGAGAGCTGGCAAAAGCATTGTTTGGTTAGACTCTATCAATATTGGTTTAAATCTTGTTATGTCTCAAAGTCATTCTGAAATCAGAGCTGACGGTGAAGAAGCCCTTGGAAAATAAGAATAACCTGCTCCTGGGATCTGCAGCTCTGACCCAAAGAATGGGAGGGGGACGATGCTGACCATGTGAGCGAGATCGTCAGTGCACATGCAGTGTGGACTGAAAAATTAATACCCGCAACCTAAAAGTTAAAAGTTAGATTTTATTCTGTGAGAATGTTAGGACTTGATCCTGGGAGACCACCAGAGAGCTGACTCCGAGGAGTCAGGGGAGAAGCCAGGCTATAAACAAGGTTGTAGCAAGGGACAGGTAATCTGAATATGAAAAGATTACTGTTGATTAAGAAAAACTAAATCTCTCACAGGAAGAGATTTAGCAATCTTCTGTGTATGGGAAGATGCAGGCATCCAGGCTTGCTGAAATCATTTCTTCCATATGCATCTAGCTATCTGGGGCCAGTCCCCGCTTTCTTTATCGTTCGCATCCTAATTCCTTGTTTACCATAAGAGATGGTGGATGTGGCACATGGCCACCTCTCACGTCCCTCCAGGTCCTCAGCACTTACTGGGAGGAAGTAGCTGATGGCTTCCAAACAGCTGGCTTTGTTTCACCTGGGCTCAGAAATTTGTATTAGGAAAAGGCTTGTTGACTGGTGGTAGAGCAGAAAATATTTCATTTCACAGCAGTAAAACTTCTGGGAATTCTAGCATATCCTAGGATTTTAGAACAGACTATCTAGTTACTTCCTCTGAGACTGTCCCGGGTCTTTTGCTCATCAGTAAACAAGGGCGGGAGAGACGAAGGGGAAATACCACAGGGGGACCTTCCAGGTCTAGTGCTGGTGACGTTAACTTCAACAAGGGGAGCAGGGTGGTTGGGTTAGAAGCTGGAGTTCCTTGGAGCTTCTGGAGTTCCAGAACGTAGAGATCTCTCATGCTTTTTGCTGAGGGTGGAAGTGAAGGGGCACATTTCCTGCTGGTGGATGGATCTAACATAACCACAGACACCAGGCCCAAGTCCAGGAAGGAATGGCCAGGCCTGGGGCCTCCCTGTGCACCCAGGGGCACGGGTGGAGCAGGATGTGGAAATCTCAGCCACACCATTTGTCCATTTACTCATTCACTCACTCAGCAAGTGATCATCGAGCTCTTTCAGCATGGTGGGCATTGTACTCGGCTCTAAATAAACCATGGTGGGAAAAACAGGTACAGTCTCTGGACGCTTGAAACTTCTGTTCCATTGGGAGAAATGGAGGTTAGAAAAACTAGGCAAATGAAGACTAAATGAAGACTGAAATCCATGCAGGAGGTTTCAGGCACAGGGGTTAGAGGTCACAAAGTCCTCTGGAGGCAGAGGCATTGGCCAGAAGGACAGGGGAGAGGGCTAGGGCACTGGCCCAGCAGGGAGGGAGCAGGTGGGAACCAGAGGCGTGGTGTTGCTGTGACAGCAGGGAAGAACCTAAGGAAGTTCAGGCCAGGGAGGGGGGCTGGGAAGAGAGGGGGCTGGAAGCCTGAAAAAGCTTTTAGACCAGACAGTGGAAGCCAGAGGGTGGTTGTCAGCAGGAAAGTACAACCCCTCCTCCGCCCACCCTCCTGCACTGGAAAGATATAATTGCAGCGGCTTGGAGAGTGGGTGGGGCTGGCTGGACACAGAGGGGTGTGGAGAATGCAGTGAGGCCAAGCGGGACGGGCCAGGTGGGAGGCTGCCCTTCCAGGTGGTCAAAACCTGTGGCCTTGGCTTCCCCGTCTCCATCAACTTCCTTCATCTGAGACATTCATTATCCTCCTGCACTGGTCCCCCTGAGATGGGGCTCAGAGAAGAGCCCCTCATGAGCGCAGTGACAGCTTCAGGCAAATGACTTCTCCAGGGAGGGAGTGTCTTTACTCCAGCGGTAGGTGAAGGAACCACCCCACTGAGTAGATGTAAACTGAGAAAATGTGAATTGGCACCTTCTCACCCTTCCCAGGTGGCGCAGAAGTAAAGGATCCGCCTGCAATGCTGCGAGACCTGGGTTTGATCCCTAGGTTGGGAAGATATCCCTGGAGAAGGGAATGGCAACCCACTCCAGTATTCTTGCTGGAGAATCCCATGGATGGAGGAGCCTGGTGGACTACAGTTCATGGATGGGGTCACAAACAGTCAGATATGACTGAGCTACTGACACTCACTTAGTGACCTAATGGGACAGAAAGCACCTCAGTATTCCTCAATGCCATTTAAAAAGTCTGTTAACGTTAGAACCTATTATACAGAGTGAAGTGAGTCAGAAAGTGAAAGATAAGTACCATATGCTAACGCATATATATATGGAATCTAGAAAGATGGTACTGAAGAATTGATTTTCAGGGCAGCAATGGAGAAACAGACAGAGAATAGACTTATGGACACGGGGAGAGGGGAGGGGAGGGCGAGATGCATGGAGAGAGTAACATGGAAACTTACAATACCGTGTGTAAAATAAATCGCCAATGGGAATTTGCTGTATGGCTCAGGAAACTCAAACAGGGGCTCTGTATCAATCTAGAGGGGTGGGATGAGGTGGGAGATGGGAGGGAGGTTCAAAAGGGAGGGGATATATGTATACGTATGGGTGATTCATGTCGAGTTTTAACAGAAAACAAAAAAATTCTGTAAAGCAATTATTCTTCAATTAAAAAAAATTTTTAAGCCTGTTAACATTAATGTTCCCAGTTAGCAATATAGCATCCCAATCAAAATATTCTGCCATGCATACAGTAACACACACGTGGAGCTGGCAAGGTGAAGAGTCTATTGAAATGTTGACAATCTGGGGGAGAGGACCTGAAAATAATGAACAGATAGCTTCGAAAACATCTGCTATTGTTCCCAAAGGAACCCGCAGGAGAACACTTGCTTGCAAATCTTCTCCTGAAACGAGGAGACACAGTTTACAGGATGATGGGACCAGAGGCGTCTTATGCTCCTATGTTACTGTTTGGCTCTCTGAAGGCTCCTGAGGTTTTGGGCTACACAGCAACAGGCTGAGATTTGAAGTTCATCTTTGGGGAGCCCATGTCTTCATTGGTACAACCTCCTTCCTTTCAGAACTTCTTTCCTTCTGAGCACCAGGCACCCTTTAAGCATTTCCCCACCCTCCTCCCCTGTGAGGTACCCAGGGCCACCTCTGCAGCCCCTCCCTGGTGGGACCCTTTAGGAAGTGGCCGCTCTTCCTCCTGGCATGGTGCAACCTGATAGCTCGAGGTCCCTTCTCTGCACTGTTCGCTCTGTGCTCTGGGCCACCGGCTCATTGGACCTGTAATCCAGGCTATTGGGCCCTGGTACTGGCAGACACCTCACTGAGGTCACCAGAGAACAAAACACTACTTGCTTTCAATGCTGTCTTTATTTTAAAATTTGCCCTTAAAAAGCAGCCAGACAGAATTCATTATTCTCGAAGCAGCCTTCCCTTTTTGGGCAGGCCTGCCAAGCAGTTGCCGAGGAGACACAGAAGCAGTGGGATGCGAAGATGAGGCCGCGGGACACACGCGTTTCTCCAGGTCTGGGCAGCAGGACCCTGGCTCAGTCTCCCCCCAGGACAGAGTCAAGTGCCAGACAATGCTCTTCGTTTGTCTCTGTGTCCCCACATCACACCCCAGGTCAGGAGTCCATGGTTCCTGTCAGTGTTCTGCAGAAGCTGTATACACCCTGGACCAACACTGAAATAAAAAAGCAGCCACGTCGGTTTTCCAGTAGTCACATATGGATGTGAGAGTTGGCCCATAAAGAAAGCTGAACGCCAAAGAATTGATGCTTTTGAACTGTGGTGTTGGAGAAGACTCTTGAGAGTCCCTTGGACTGCAAGGAGATCCAACCAGTCCATCCGAAAGGAAATCAATCCTGAATATTCTTTGGAAGGACTGATGCTGAAGCTGAAACTCCAATACTTTGGCCACCTGATGCAAAGAACCGACTTATTGGAAAAGACCCTGATGCTGGGAAAGATTGAGGGCAGAAGGAGAAGGGGACGACAGAGGATGAGACGGTTGGATGGCATCACCGACTCAATGGACATGGGTTTGGGTAAACTCTGGGAGTTGGTGATGGACAGGGAAGCCTGGCATGCTGCAGTCCATGGGGTTGCAAAGAGTTGGACACAACTGAACTGAGTGACTGAATTGAATTGATTTGCTTGTTCTCGCCTTTCCCCATATTCTGATCATATCTTTCCTTGAACTTTGGTGAGCGCTGTGCCTCCTTCATGGATGTTTTACATACACTCTACCCACCTTTTCTCTGTCTTCTTCAAGCTATGTTCTTCACTCAGGAACTGTTCTCCATTGCCAGCTGTGCTAGGTTGTTCTGGGCCAACGTGGTCAAGCTGGGTGCACTGCGATTCCTTACATTTCCTTCCCTGCGTTAGAGTTGGCCAAAGAGATTTGGAATCGAGATTTGGATGGCATCACCAACTCAATGGACATGAGTTTGGGTAAACTCTGGGAGTTGGTGATGGACAGGGAAGCCTGGTGTGCTGCAGTTCGTGGGGTCGCAAAGAGTTGGATACAATTGAGCGACTAAACGGAACTGAACTGAAAGTGATTAGTGTGAGCCTTGGAAGGCAGGAGTGAAGGTGACCATCACTCACAGAAGTTCCTGGTGGTCATGTCTAGCGATGGATGGACTCAGAGCTGCCCAGTGGCTCCCAGCTTGTCCCAGGTCCTCTCTGCTCTGTGTCCAGCTCTTCTGCCCAGCTGCTGGCTTGGCTGACCATAGTGGGTCCAAGCCCAGTATCAGGCCATAGACCCTCGGAGGTAGAAGCCACTGAGGCACGGCCCCAAATCCCCCTCCATAAGACTCCTTTATTGTCTCACTTGGGGGCTGCCCACCCCAGCTTCTCAGACTTCCCCACAAGCTCTGACTTTTCTGTTAGAGCCACAGGTGGCCTAGTGAGTGATTCTTCTCTGATCCTTCAAACTTTGCCTTCCAAGTCTTCACTTCTTAAGCCACTCCTAGATTTATGTGAAGTCTGAAGTGAAGTCGCTCAGTCATGTCTGACTCTTTGCAACCTCATGGACTGTAGCCTACCAGGCTCCTCTGTTCATGGAATTCTCCAGACAAGAATACTGGACCGGGTTGCCATTTCCTTCTCCAGATCTTCCGGACCCACGGATGGAACCCGGATCTCCCACGTTGCAGGCAGACGCTCTGCTGTCTGAATCACCAGGGAAGTCTAATTAGACCCCTAATGTGAGGTCTGAGTCACATTTGGCTAAATAACCCTCCTGCTGCTTCCCCTCTCCCAGAAAATGTAGGAACCTGCTGCTTAATTCCAGGGCATGGAGCCATTCAAGTGTCAGCTTTGGTGTGTGAAGATCCACCACCATTTCTTAGGACTTGGTCTCAGGACAGTGGAGTGCAAAGCAGTGATTGAGCCCATCTGGTTTTTCCCTCTGCACCTAGGTGATCAGCTTTCAGAGGCAGACGGCTATCAGATGAGTGACCAAGGGAGGGAGACTCAGGAGAAACTCATGTCCAGTAGTGTTCAAGGCTCTGCTTTAACAAGCGGGTAGTCAGAAATATTAATGACATGTGAGGAACACTGTCACTCTTGAGATGTCTAGTAATCCATGTGTTCAAGAATGCGTGAGCCTTTCTAAGAGATGAGACCAGATCTGAAAATCTGATGGTCCAACAAATGAGTCATAGAAGTTAAGTGCGGTTTTCACCGCTTGCCTTCCTAACTCTTTCTTTCTTCCTTTGTATTAAAAACATATTTTGAAGTCTTATAATCATTTTTATTTTCTTGGGCTCCAAAATCACTGCAGACAGTGACCACCGCCATGAAATTAAAAGACACTTGCTCCTTGGAAGGAAAGCTATGACAAACCCAGATAATGTATTAAAAGCAGAGACATCCGTGGGAATGCAAACTAGTACAGCCACTATGGAGAACAGTGTGGAGATTCCTTAAAAAATTGCAAATAGAACTGCCTTATGACCTAGCAATCCCACTGCTGGGCATACACACCGAAGAAACCAGAATTGAAACAGACACATGTACCCCAATGTTCATCGCAGCACTGTTTATAATAGCCAGGACATGGAAACAACCTAGATGTCCACCAGCTGATGAATGGATAAGAAAGCTGTGGTGCATATACATGGCAATGATGACCCTGTATGCAAGACAGCAAAAGAGACACAGATGTGTAGAGCAGACTTTTGGACTCAGAGGCAGAGGGAGAGGGTGGGATGATTTGGGAGAATGGCATTGAAACATGTATACTATCATGTAAGAAACGAATCGCCAGTCTATGTCTGATGCAGGATACAGCATGCTTGGGGCTGGTGCATGGAGATGACCCAGAGAGATGTTATGGGGAGGGAGGTGGGAGGGGGGTTCATGTTTGGGAACGCATGCACACCCGTGGTGGATTCATGTCAATGTATGGCAAAACCAATACAGTATTGTAAAGTAAAATAAAGTAAAAATAAAAATTAAAAAAAATGAAAATAAAGAAAAAAAAAAAAAGCAGAGAGATCACTGTGCCAACAAAGGTCCATCTAGTCAAAGCTATGGTTTTTCCAGTAGTCACGTATGGATGTGAGAGTTAGACCATACAAAAGGGCTGAGTGCTAAAGAACTGGTGCTGTTGAATTGCGGGGCTGGAAAAGACTCTTGAGAGTTCCTTGTACATCAAGGAGATCAAATCCGTCAATTCTAAAGGAAATCAGTCCTGAATATTCATTGGAAGGACTGATGCTGAAGCTCCAATACTTTGGTCACCTGATGCAAAGAACTGACTCATTTGAAAAGACCCTGATGCTGGGAAAGATTGAAGGCAGGAGGAGAAGGGGGCAGCAGAGGATGAGATGGTTAGATAGCATCACTGACTCAGTGGACATGGGTTTGAGAAAAGTCTGAGAGATAGTGGAGGACAGTGAAGCCTGGCATGCTGCAGTCCATGGGGTTGCAAAGAATCGGACATGCCTTACAGACTGAACAACAAAATTTCCTTCTTTCAAACACTTAACACAGAATTTATCTATGTTTGATGATCTTGCTCTCTGAAGTCCTTGTGTGGGGACCCAAATTTATTTCTATTAACTCACATTCATGGTAATTTTTCCTTTGCTAATTTGATCTTGGGTTGTGAGCTTGAATTTGTCTGATCTTTATACTGGGGAGTCCTGAGAGCCCAAACTGGGGATTTCCCTCCAGAGAAGACTTTGCATTTGGTTCCACTAGGATTTGGCATACCCCAGTGTCTTCAGGTGGTCAAACTTAATGCAGGAATCTCAAAGTCATCTTTTCACCTAGCAGCAGGTGCAAGTCTCAGATTTTTATTGATGAGTGGGATCATCATTTGCTTTCACATCAATTGCACCTGATGCCTCTGTTTGGAACTTGTGGCTCCCTGCTCTGATTTCAGCTCAATAACTTAAAAAAAAAAAGTGTCCTTGGAGACTTAACTTACTTCCTGAAGCCCAGACACATAAAAAACAATATAAAGTCCATTTTATCTAGGATCTCACTTTGTGGAGGGAGAGAAGTCTGAGCACTGTGGGGGAGCCCCATGTCTTATTCTCTGCAGGACTGTTTCCCTGGATAACTCAGCTTCATTGAGCCCATAGAATCAGTTTCTCTCATTTGCCATATTTTTAGCATCAGTCTTGAACTATCATTATACACTGATGATGTATAAATGGATACTGTAGTTGAAGAAAGGCACTTTCAAAAAGGCTATTCTATTAAACTGCTCTGTAAATGTCACAGAGTAAGACTTGAAAAGCTTTCAAGGCACTGAAACCAGAAATAGTATGTACAGCTTGGTCCATTTTTTGTGCCCGCTTCCTTCTAGGGCAGATTTTAGCCTTTCCTGAGGCCATACTTTTTTTAACTCCAAAGTATTCCATGTTGGGACTATCTATAGAAAGCTAACTTTGAAAATTCGATTTCTAACTTGCTAGTCTAGCAAGAGAAGTCCTGTGCAAGCATAAAAGCAGTGAGAAAGGTGTGGCCAATCTGTTCTTTAAAAACATTGCAATAAAAGTAGTCAGTCTCTTCCTAGAATTTTTGTCTGATGCTCTGAAGTGCAAGGAGATGCAACCAGTCTATCCTAAAGGAGATCAGTCCTGGGTGTTCATTGGAAGGACTGATGTTGAAGCTGAAACTCCAATACTTTGGCCACCTGATGCGAAGAGCTGACTCATTTGAAAAGATCCTGATGCTGGAAAGATTGAGGGCAGAAGGGGAAGGGGACGACAGAGGATGAGATGGTTGGATGGCATCACTGACTCAATGGACATGGGTTTGGGTGGATTCCAGAAGTTGGTGATGGACAGGGAGGCCTGACGTGCTGCAGTTCATGGGGTCGCAAAGAACTGGACATGAGTGAGCGACTGAACTGAACTGAAGTGTTAAGAGCAGGCTAGGGGGAGCAGATTATTAGTTGCAATGCCTGGTGTTAGTAAAAGCCATTGAATGCATGTTGACATACGGCAGAAACCAACATATTTGAGTTGCACAGCCACTCAGAGTTAAGGTCTAAAGGTAGGGGCAGGGTCCTATTCTGTCCCCATGTCCTGAAGCTTTGTTTCATTCTACACCACTTTATTTTGGCTTTCACGTCCTATAAATGTAACTTATTTGCTCAAGAAAGAATTCAAAGTATTTAGTCATGATTTCCTTTTCACAGGGGATATGTGAAGTAATGTATTTTCTGGGAAAAAAAAAAAAAGACATGCTGGCATGACCTGTGTTGAATTCTGTTGAAATCATGGAGTACTCAGAAATGGTCCTCTCTGAATGTTCCCCTTTGGGATAAAAAGGAAAGAGTTAAGTTACAAAATTCTGTTTTTCTCTAAAATTAAAAGAGTCTTCAGATTTACTTGGCAACAGTGTATACAAACTGGGCTATCCTCTGGAGAGGCTGAGAACATTGATTTCTATTCATCTTCTCAAGAAAAACAGAAGTTTTGTGACAAAGTGGTCACGTGACTAAAAACCGCGGATGTACGTATCTTCACGGCAGCCTTCTTGCAGCCACGGTGTTCTACGTGACACATCTGACGTAATGAGGGGATAGCCCCAGTTGTTCTGAAAATCTGTAATACCTTGTCAGCTCTCAGTCTTATGCATGCTTACCATCTTCAGTTGAAAGGGATTAAAGTGAAGAGCTATACTGAAACTGGAGAGGAAGACCAGAGTCCTTTTTCGAAAATCTGAATTAGACGTGGAAACAACTCAAATGTCCATCAACAGATGAACGGCTGAAGAAAACATGGCGGACACACAATGGGAAGCTGCTCAGCCATCCTGCCATTTGTGACAACGCTGATGAACCTGGAGACTGTTTTAAGTGAAATATGCCAGATTCAGAAGGACAGGTACTGCATGCTTCCACTTAACACGTGTGTGAAAGTCGCTCAGTCGTGTCCCGCTCTTTGCGACCCCATGGACTATACGGTCCATGGGATTCTCCTGGCCAGAATTACTGGAGTGGATAGCCAGCCATTCCAATTTCCAACGGATCTTCCCAACCCAGAGATCGAACCCAGGTCTCCCACATTGCATGCAGATTCTTTACCAGCTGAGCCACCAGGAAAGCAGGACTCTACTTTATGAGGAATCTAAACTAGTCAAACACGTAGAAGCAGCCAGTGGAATGGAGGTGGCCGGGGGCTGGGGAAGATGGGCAGTTGTTGTTCAATGGATACAAAGCTCCGGTTATTCTCGAGGAAAGAGTTCTAGAGATCTCTCGGACAACACAGTGCTTGTAGTTAACGATACAGGACTGTGTGCTTCAAAATTTGTTAAGAGAGGAAATCTCATGTTTGAGACTCTGGTTCCATTCCTGGGTCAGGAAGATCCGCTGGAGAAGGGATAGGCTACCCACTCAAGCATCCTCAGGCTTCTCTTGTAGCTCAGCTGGTAAAGAATCTGCCTGCAGTGTGGGAGACCTGGGTTTGATCCCTGAGTTGGGAAGATCCCCTGGAGAAGGGAAAGGCTGCCCGCTCCCAAATTCTGGCCTGGAGAATCCAGGGACTATACAGTCCATGGGGTGGCGAAGAGTCAGACTCGACTTTCACTTTCACTTTAGTGTTCTTACCACAAACAAAAACCAAAACCACAAAGGGCCACAAGGAAGCTTTTGGAGGTAATGGACATGTTTACCACCTTGATTGTGGTGATTGTATCATAGGTGTATATGTGTGTCTCAAACTCATCAAGTTGTATCAATTTAACATGCGCAATTTTCTTTTTGTATCAGTTAAATCTCAATAAAATTCCAGTATTCTTGCCAGGAGAATCCCATAGAGGAGTCTGGCAGGCTACAGTCCATGGGGTTGCAAAGAGTCAGACATGACTGAGAGAGCACAAACGTCAATAAAACTGTTAAAAAAGGGGAGGAAAATCTAAATTGTAGATGTTGTAAAGAAGAAAAGAATTTAGCTCTTACAGTTAATTGCTTTGTGAGAGTTAAATGATGGGCTAATAACTAATTAGTTTAGAATGGAAACAGTTTTTTGCATTTTGTTGAAAGCCATGTGACTCCACATGATTTGTATGAAATGATTTTAAAAATCTTCATTTCTCTTTCTTTCTAAAACTGATGCTCCTGGACTGAATTATTGCTGTTTTTATTAAAATTTTTCATTGTATGTATACAATAAATGCAATTTTATTGTTTGCGTGTGTTTCATTTTGTATTTATTCTATGTATAATCTATGTAAAGTCTCAAACAAAACTCTGGACTTTTTCTGAGCCAGTTCATCTTCTCTTGTAGACCCATCACTTTGTTGGGTCGATCTGCTTGGAAATTCCCAAGTCACCTTTAGAAAATCAGCCTGTGTTTTTCCTCTTGTTTACATTATGCTCACTTGGCAACTGGTGCGCTGTTGAGTCCTTTGTAGACCTTCTGTTTTGCAGAGATCTGAATGGAAAAGACTGAACGCGAATGACGAGTGGAGCTGGATGTGGCCCACAGTCTAAAACACGCTCTGATGCAACACAAATGTTTGAGTTACTTTTTTAGGAGTGAATTTGAAAAATTTTAGTCAGTCATACTGAGGCCTTTCATCAATTCTTTGCCACTATTTCTTCAGATATTGCTTCAGCCTCATTTTCTTTTCATTCCAATCACATGTATGTAAGACATTTTCACCTGTCTCATATAATTTGTGCTTTTTGTTGTATCTCTCATTCTTTTCTTTTTTTCCCCTCTCTCTGATACATACTGGATGTTTTCCACTGAGTTGTCTTAGCATATTGAAAAGCAGAGACATTACTTTGCCAACAAAGGTCCGTCTAGTCAAGGCTATGGTTTTTCCAGTGGTCATGTATGGATGTGAGAATTGGACTGTGAAGAAACCTGAGCACCGAAGAATTGATGCTTTTCAACTGTGGTGTTGGAGAAAAGTCTTGAGAGTCCCTTGGACTGCAAGGAGATCCAACCAGTCCATTCTGAAGGAAATCAGTCCTGGGTGTTCATTGGAAGCTAAAACTCCAATACTTTGGCCACCTCAGCAAAGAGTTGACTCATTGGAAAAGACCCTGATGCTGGGAGGGATTGGGGGCAGGAGGAGAAGGGGACGGCAGAGGATGAGATGGCTGGATGGAATCATCAACTCGATGGACATGAGTTTGGGTAAATTCTGGGAGTTGGTGATGGACAGGGAGGCCTGGTGTGCTGCGATTCATGGGGTTGAAAAGAGTCAGACACAACTGAGCGACTGAACTTAACTGAACTGAATTGTCTTCCAGTTTACTAATCCCCTTCTTCTTCTGTTTAATGTTTAATCTAACATTAAAACCATCTATACATCATGTGAAATGCCAAGCTGCATGAATCACAAGCTGGAATCAAGATTCCCGGGAGAAATATCAACTACCTCAGATATGCAGATGATGCCACAATAATGCAGAAAGTGAAGAGAAACTAAAGAGCCTCTTGATGAGGGTGAAAGAGGAGTGAAAAAACTGGTTTAAAACTCAACATTAAAAAAAAAAACTAAGATCACAGCACCTGGTCCCATCACTGCATGGCAAATAGAAGGGGAAAAAATGGAAGCAGTGACAGATTGTATTTTCTTGGACTGGAAAATCACTGCAGACGGTGACTGCAGCCATGAAATTAAAACACACTTGCTCCCTGGAAGAAAAGCTATGACCAACCTAGACAGCATATTATAAAACAAAGAGATCGCTTTGCCAGCAAAGGTCCCTAAAGTCAAAGCTATAGTGTTTTCAGTAGTCATGCACGGATGTGAGAGTTGGACCGTAATTCTTCTGAGAGCAGAAGAATTTTTGCTTTTGAACTGTGGTGCTGGAGAAGACACTTGAGATTCCCTTGGACTGCAAGGAGATCAAACCAGTCTGCAAGGAGGTCAAACCAGTCCATCCTAAAGGAAATCAGTCCTGAATATTCATTGGAAGGATTGATGCTGAAGCGGAAGCTCCAGTGCTTTGGCTACCTGATGCGAAGAGCCAACTCATGGAAAAGACCTTGATGCTGGGAAAGATTGGAGGCAATAGGAGAAAGGGGCGGCAAAGGATGAGATGGTTAGATAGCATCACTGATTCAATGGACATGAATTTGAGCAAACTCCAGGACATCGTAAAGGACAGAGGAGCCTGACATGCCGCAGTCCATGGGGTCACAAAGAATCAGACACAACTTAGCAACTAAACAATAGTTGAGCTATTAATTTCAGCTATTATATTTCAGTTCTAGAATATCCATTTGATTTTTAAAATAGATTTTACTTCTCTGGTGAAATTTTTATCCTGTCGTCTATATACTGAACTTACTATTCACAGTTATCTTAACTTTCATATCTGATAGCCCCAATATCTGGATCTCCTGTGGGCCTTTTTCTATACTTTTTTTTTTAAAGCTATTTGGACTTCTTTCCTAGTATGCCTGGTAATAGTTATTGAATGCCAGGCAATGTATATGAAAAATTACAGGTGCTTGGGGTGATGTCTTTCTCCAGAGAGATATTTTTGTTTCTGGAAAGCAGCTAGAATAGGGACAGGTCATCTAAATCCTGTCTTGGATTGAGCTGACTAGAATCTGGTTTCAGTTCTCAGGAGGGTTGGTCTATTCATGATTCACTCATATCCTAATGTAGTAGTTCAGGCATGCCAGCTGAAAGCCTGGATAAGCCCTTGACCTCCAGTTTTTGTCTCCATGGCACCCTGAGGCCACTGACTGCTCTGCACACCTTCTCAGTCTTGTGGGCACTGCTGTGTGCGTGTGTACTAAGTCGCTTCAGTAGTGTCCGGCTCTTTGTGACCTTATGGATGGCAGCCCACCGGGTTCCTCTGTCCATGGGATTCTCCAGGCAAGACTTGCCTGGAGTGGGTTGCCATGCCCTCCTCCAGGGGATCTTCCTGACCCAGGGACGGAACCTGCACCTCTTGTGTCTCCTGCATTGGCAGGCGGTTTCTTTACCACTAGCGCCACCTGGGAAGGCTGGGCACTGCTTACAAATCAGTAAATGGCAGGGAAAAAAGCAGGGCAAATATCAGGCACACTTCTCTGTGCATCCCTGCTTGCTGGGTTGCTGGCCCTGTGAGTGCTACCTGCCTTGATGACCTTGGATTCTAACTTTTAACTCTCCAGTGTTTGAGACTGTCACGAGGTCTGTGTGACTTCTCATTTACTTTGCCACTTTCTCCTTGGATTTTCAGACTTTGAAAAATTGATCATAAATTGGCAGTTTCATTAGAAGAAGAGTGGTGTATGATGTCAGACTCATCAGTACGTTTTCTTTCTCTCCAGGATTTTAGCCCCTCAGGTCTTGCTACCTTGGCAGCTCCGCAATGCCTTTGAACAGATATTTTCAATATTTTAGTCAGTTATCTAGTGATATCTGATGGAAAGTTTTGTCTGTTACAAGTCAGTTCATCAAAATGAGAATCTTGTCTTCATTCATTCATATTATGTACTTACTATGAGACTTTGCTTCCATTACGGATATAAAGATGATAAACAAAATCTTTGCCTGCTAAAAACTACCATCTACTTCAAACCAGAAAACAGATAATAACGATACAGTGGGAATAGTAAATATTATAGAATAGAAGTTAATTAAGTACATAGCATACGATGACAGCATAGAGAGAGAGTGTTTGTTTCTAAGACTTGGGTGGGAGAGTGATTCATGAGAGAGTTGGTGCTGGAATTGAGCTTTGAATAAGAATTAGGGCATTAAGCGCCAAAGAATTGATGCTTTTGAACTGTGGTGTTGGAGAAGACTCTTGAGAGTCCCTTGGACTGCAAGGAGATCCAACCAGTCCATCGTAAAGGAGATCAGTTCTGGGTGTTCATTGGTAGGACTAATGTTGAAGCTGAAACTCCAGTACTTTGGCCACCTGATGCGAAGAGCTGACTCATTTGAAAAGATCCTGATGCTGGGAAAGATTGAGGGCAGGAGGAGAAGGGGACAACAGAGGATGAGACGGTTGGATGGCATCACCGACTCAATAAACTTGAGTTTATTTGGTAAACTCCGGGAGTTGGTGATGGACAGGGAGGCCTGGCTTGCTGTGGTTCATGGGGTCAAAAAGAGTTGGACATGACTGACTGAACTGAGATAAAGGCGGTGACTCTGAGGTTCTGCTACAAATTATAACTGGAATGAATTTGAGAATCACCTGAGTTCTCTGCTTAGCTGGTCTGTATGTCTTCTTGGTTGAAATGCTCATATTTACCTCCGTGTGAACATCCCATTACTGGAGAATTACAGAAATATGCTTTTGGTCAATGATGGATTAATCTGTTTTTGCAATGCCTGTGCTGGATTGAGAACATACACACTTCTACAAATACTCAGGGCAACTGAAGATGTAAACCTAGGCCTTGACCTTTGACCTTCTTCTCCCTGAATTGCTCCATCTTTTAGGTTCCCATTTCCGTCAATGACTCTACTTTCTGATTTCTCAGGTTGGAAAGCTTTGAGTTGTCTTTCATTTGCCTTCATTCTCAAAATCTATTGTTTTACAAAGATTTCTTTACATAAGTTTCTCTGATTTCTCCCCTTGGGCTCCAGTCATCACTCTTGTGTGAATGAATATGCTGTCTTTCTTTGAAGTCTCTCTGACTCCAGTTTCTCCAGTCTATTTGTATACTCTTTACAGATTAATCTCCCAAACTAGAGCTCTCATTATGCTATTTTTCTGACCCCAAACCTGTATTGGCTCCTTATTGCCACTCATATAAACTCTACTCCTTTGTTGACTATTGAGGAAGCACCATGGTCTGCTTAATTCTATTTACCTAACCTTTTCTCTATTACTCGTAAACCTGGAATTTCTGTTCTAAGCTGGGAAAACCAAAATATGGTTATTTAAACAGACTTTAGATAATCTATACTAAGCACCCAGCCCAAGAGGCAAACCAAAAAAATAGAACAAACCCTGATTTGCGTTGTTTTTTCATTTTCCTCCAAGTGGAAGCCTTAATGATTCGAAAGAACATCTTCAATAGATGCAGTTTCTGTCTGGAGCTAGGGATTTCTGGAGAAGACAATGGCACCCAACTCCAGTGCTCTTGCCTGGAAAATCCCATGGGCGGAGGAGCCTGGTGGGCTGCAGTCCATGGAGTGGCTAAGAGTTGGACATGACTGAGAGACTTTACTTTCACTTTTCACTTTCATGCATTGGAGAAGGAAATGGCAACCCACTCCAGTGTTCTTGCCTGGAGAATCTCAGGGACGGGGGAGCCTGGTGGGCTGCCGTCTATGGGGTCACACAGAGTCGGACACGACTAAAGCGACTTAGCAGCAGCAGCAGCAGCAGCAGCAGCAGCAGCAGCAGCAGCAGGGATTTCCGATGGCTTCCTGCATTTCCTCTTTGTGGCTTCCTTTTGTGATTAGACAGTGACATAGCTATAGATATGATTCTTTGCCTTTCTTCTATTTGCTTCTAAGAGTTGATTTCTTTGATGAGTGTATGCTAGGTTTTGGTAAAAGAATAGATTTAGGTTTCACATTTATTTCTAAGAGTTTGTGTGTATAAGTGTTCAGTGAGCATTGTCAGATTGCTAACTGGTAGGTACTATCCTTTGCAAGACCCCTAACAAGAGCTATTTGAAAAGAAACAGAAAACTCCCCCCTTTATACCTCTCTAGAGAAATGTTCTAACTATTGTGTATCCTGTGTGTGTGTGTTAGTTGCTCAGGTGACTCTTTGAGACCTCACGGACAGTAGCCCGCCAGGCTCCTCTGTCCAGGGGATTTGCCAAGCAAGAATGTCGGAGTGGGTAGCCATTCTCTTCTCCAGGGAATCTCCTGACCCAGGGATCAAATCCAGACTTCCTGCATTGCAGGTGGATTCTTTACCATCTGAGCCACCTGGGAAGCTGTTGCAGATCCTAACAACTTGTATTATGTTGTTGCAACGGTTGGAGCAGAGAAGAACTTGGAGGAGATTGCAATGTAAGTTCAGATTTCCACATATGTGAAAAGTCAGACTGCCTGGTTTCATTATGTAAATAAGCGAAATGATGTGTTATTTCCAGTACTCTATGAGTCAGATTTAACTATATTTTTTATTCTATTGTGTATCCCAGGGATGCCAAGTCTACTCAACAGACGTTTAGGGAACGGGAGTCCTGGGCGCATGAAGACCCCAAACCAGTTCCCTTGTCATCTCCGTGAATGCTGCCTGCTGGGTCACTGTCCCTGCCTCCCTCATGCCTTCCTCACAGCCCATCCAACTCCTGCCCCCTTCTTGAAGACCATTTGTGAGCCAGCTTTTCCATAAAATCTTCTCAACCCTTCCACTGACGCATGACTAACTGCATATGTGTTCAGTCGTGTCTGACTCTTTGCAATCCAGTGGAATTCTCCAGGCAAGAATATTAGAGTGTTTCCTCCTCCAGGGGATCTTCCCCACCCAGGGATCAAACCTGCAGTCTCCTGCATTGCAGGCAGATTCTGTACCATCTGAGCCACCAGGGACGCCCTAAAGCACAGGGTATTATTTCACTTCGCTGGCCACTTAGAGTAAGGTGTGGCCACGTAGCTCACTTTGGTTGATGAGATGCGAGTGGACTAGACACGTAGTGTTTCTGGGTGGAAGCAGTAAGAGGCTTCTCCCTCTAGCACTGCCATCAGCAATTGGAGATGGCAGCACTCTTAGCCTAGGCCAATGAGTGACTGTTGCAAGTGGTGCCCCCTCCTGGCCTTTATACATGGAATCTGAGCTAGAAATGAACCTTTGTTTAAGCCCCCTAGGGCTTCCCTTGTGGCTCAGCTGGTAAAGAATCTGCCTGCAGTGCAGGAGACCTGGGTTTGATCCCTGGGTTGGGAAGATCCCCTGGAGAAGGGAAAGGCTACCCACTCCAGTATTCTGGCCTAGAATTCAGTTTATGGGGTCACAAAGAGTCAGACACTTTCACACTTTAAGCCCCTAAGGTTGTTGGCTCTTTTGCATCTGCAGCATAACATAGAGCCTACCCTGACTGATCGAGCTTATTTCCCATCCCTCACTGAGCAGGGAACTAAAATTTCTATACTTTGAAATTGAATGCTGAAAGGGCCAAAGGACTAACTTACTTACTTCTGCTGTAGATTGATTTCTTCTTGTTAGGCATTCACATTTTCTTTGGAGGTTCTGGAATTACTAATGGATAATAAGCTTGAATGTCATGGAATGATAGGATTCTGTGTAAACCTTCCTTTCCTCTAAAAGAAGGCCCTGGAGAAATCATTGTTCCAAGAGACTCCCTCTTATATGGCTAATAATTAATGTCAGGGATCTTAGTTAAAAGAAAGACTGGTGCAAGGAAAGTTTGTGAGATCACTGTGCTATAAATTTCCCCAAAGCTTATCATCAGCCTAGATCACAGGGGAAAGATCCACAAATATTTGTATAGGTGGTTAGAAAACAGACTAGTCTAATGAGCTGTGATGTTTCTCTGGACTTGGACACATTTTTGGCTCCGGTTGTCATGGCGCCCCTCCAGGACCTAACTCTCAGTTGATCAGCTTTCCCTGGATACCAGATGCTTCAGCTCCGGTCCAGGCCCTCCAGGGAATAGACCCTGGTGCTTCCTGTGGAGTCACAGCTGCCCTTTCATTCGGAGAGATTAGGACTTGCTGGTGAATTTGGTAGCTGAGTTGCTTAATTTCCTTTTTGGAAAGGCTGGGTAAATCTCTTCTTTGGGTTAAGTTATAGCTCCCCTGAGTCTAAATTAATGCCCTTGGCTTTCTGACATGTTTTGTGGTTGAGTCCTGTCCTAGGAGCTACTGGGTTAGTACCCAGGCTGTTATATCCATCACTGCTATAAAAATGCTGCCGTCTACAAAGGTGTCACAGGAACAGGTTGCTATGGTGAGTATTCCACATGCTGGGAAACTCTCTACTCCATCGTCACTTCTGACAGAGTGATCTCCTCCAAGGGATGTGCTCATTCCCGATGTTAAAGCCGTGGTGGAGATCTGAGTCTCATCAAACCCGGACAATCGTTCAAGCTTTTTGGCCAGTCGTCTTGCCGCCACTGGGTTCTTTCTTCTCTGGAAGCTCTCACAGACTGTGCCAGACAGAGGACGTGAGTCTGAGTGAACTCCGGGAGTTGGTGATGGACAGGGAGGCCTGGCGTGCTGCGATTCGTGGGGTCGCAGAGAGTCAGACACGACTGAGCGACTGAACTGAACTGAACCTTTAGAAGATGGGACATCCAAAATCTAAGGGCCGAAAACCGGCTATGTCTCAGGATTAACTGGAACACAGAGACTTAGAAGCCACCAAGAATCTCTCTTGCTCCTTTCTGCTCATCATGCATCATTCTTCTCTGCTCAGAGAGCCAGGGTTCCCGCATCCACATTGTAGAAACTGTGGCCACCCAGCACCAGCAGTCTACATCTAAGAGCTGTTACGCCAGGAGAAGGGTGGGTCATACAAAACATTACTGCCCGTGGAAATCCTGTGGATGGAGATGCATGGTAGGGAAAGCTTCCCAGTGGAAGGGGGCTGCTTGTTTGACAAACAATAGGTGCCTTTAACCTGAAGGAAGGCTCTTCCTTCAGTGCCTCCCACACCTGCCGCATATGAGTCACCAGCCTTCATGCCTGTTTGCATCTCTGAGTTTTACAGATATTGTTGATTCACCATCTGGAAATACCCCTGCTCTATGGGGAGCTCTCTTCCTTTTCGCCTACAAAACTCACTTTCTTTGCACAAATATTTTCAATGAATCCTACTGCACCCAGAAAACCCTTTCCGCTCTTGCTTGCTGTGGAGTTGGTTGGGCAGATTAATAAGTGGATCAAATCTAAGTGTCAGCTGTGGCCTCACATTTGCTGGTGATCTCTGTGCAAAGGAATGGAAGCCCCAGGAGAACCCAGGGGGGTTCAAGTGCCTCTCAAACACAAAAAATCTCTATTCTGCAGAGTTGATTTTGGTTTAAAAACCACCCCCTTTATGTTCTAACAAACAGAACCAGACCAAACTTATCCATAACCACTCACATGAAGTCCATGTGGCCCAGCAGAATTTACCAGCATGGTAGGTGCAGAGACGGCTGGGGTGGAGCTGCCTCTCAGCAACACACACGACTCAAAAGGCAAAGAATTCTCTGGTGTTAACCAGCCTCTGTGGCTCCACCATTGACCTTGGCCTGGCAAGCATCTTGGTGGTGTTTATCTACTGCTCCTCCCTCTTGCCGTCTTCACTCATTTCTTCCCCTGCTCGGAAGCAAAACTGATCAGTTGTCCCTTCTCAGGCCATTTTGCTGCTCTCCAGGTGAAACTGAAGCCGAGGACAGAAGCTGTATCCAAGCCACTTGGGGAAGTGGTGGCTGGCTGCCCAGTGCCCAGCTTCTGGGAGCTGCTTTCCGCTCAGGTGCTAATTCCTGGTCCAGTAGGCTGTGGCCAGGAAGCAGAGCTGATCTTTTGTATAAAACCAGAGCATGGAGGACTTCCCTGGTGGTGGTCCAGGGGTTAAGAATCCACCTGACACTGCAGGGGACGGGGGTTCGACCCCTAGTCTAGGGCTATTCCACATGCCACGGGGCAATGAAGCCCTAGCACCAAAACTGTTGAGCCTGCGTACTGCAACTGCTTAGCTCACACAGCTAGAGCTGGTGCTCTGCAACGAGAGAAGTCACCACAACAAGAACCCCGTGCACCGCAAAGAGGAGTAGCCCCCACTGGCTGCAACTAGAGAAAGCCCGTGTGCAGCGACAAAGACCCAATGCAGCAAAAAAAAAAAAAAAAAAAGAAAGAAAGGAAGGAAGAAAGCAAAAAAACCCACAGAGCATGGGGCACTGCTGCTTATGCGGAGCAGGGCAGGTGGGGACCATGCTTCCAGAACAGAGCTGCTTCTGGAGAGGGGGGCGGATTCCTCCCGCAGTGGGCAGGCGACTCAGGGCAGAGGATGGATGAAGGAAGCAGCATGTGGACAGGGGTGAGTATTTAATTTTTGTTTCTTTACTTGCAGACAACCTTGAGGGATGTTCCCCAGCAAGATACAGGGTCTTCACCATGCAGTAGAGCTAAGTATCAACTTCTGAAGAGGGACTATGGTGACTCTCCCAGGGGAGGAGTCCCAGGCTGAGCCAGATGGGCCAGGGAGAGTGTGGGCCAGGGTAGGAGGCTAAGAGAGCTGACCCATGGACCCAATGCACAGATGGATTGGAGGAGCTGTGGAACCAGGTCGACAGAAGAGCTTCAGGTGCAAGCCCAGGAGGATATGGAAAGAAAAGAAGAGGGTTAGAACTGAGGAGACAGACAGTGCTGATGAATGCCAGCAGCTTGGCTCAGGGAGGCTGGGTAAGGTGACAAGCATGGCAGCGGAAGAAAGGGCCCAGGCGACCCTGTCTATAGGGGCAAGCGGAATGACGGCCAAGGCCAAGGTTCTCCCGGAAGGTCAAAGGGTGGGAACCAGGCTGGAGACCAGCCAGGAAAAGACCCACCCCTGTCCTCAAAAGACCTTGAAGACTGAGAGAAAATGCAGGACTGGAGGGGAGAGGAGGGAGAGAACTGGGGACCCAGGGCCCAAGAGGAGTGCTCCCCAGGTGTCTGCTCGGAAAGCACCATGGAGGTGGGGCAGGGACTGCAAGGGGCTTGCTTTGCACTCGGCACAGTGCCTGGCGCGTAGTAGGTGCTCAGCGCACCTCTGCCAATCCTTGCGTGGGTGTGTATCACGCGATCGGTGCCATTGTCAATTGTGTCCAGGGCAAGCTCTAATGATACGCTTCTTTTCAGGAAAAGTTCTGAGCACATTAGCAAGTTTCAAGCCCAGAAATCTTGATGCATCGAAACCCGGCTAACTTTCCTTTAAGCCAGTTTTTGCCATACTTGTTTGGGTAGAGAGTCCCCCAACTTAACTCCCATGACACCTGTTAACCCTGGAAGGAGCCCAGCTTCCTTGGAGGGACCGAGGAACCCAGGAAGGAGCTGGCATCTGAACCAGGATCTGAGCTGTGGGCTCCAGCAGTGTTCATACCGCAGCCCTTACCCAGAGAGCTCACAGCCCTTTCTCTTTGGAGGCTTATCACATGGGCCCCTGAAGCCAAAGAACATTTTCTGTCAATTTTAAATGTGATTTCTTTCTTCCTTCTTTCTTTCACCCTCTTTCTCCTCCCTCCCTTTCCCTTTTTGTTTCCTTAAAAAGGGGGATTTGTGTTTCTTTTCCCAGTAATGTGGAGACGATGAGAGAAACATTGTTCCTCCTGACCTTCTGACCCTGGGTGGACCTTCATTCATTCATTCAGTACTGGGAGTACCATTGACCGGAATTGGGGAACAGTGCTCTCAAATCTTAGATGAGTAACTTCAACCTAGCAATAATTGAATAATATAAAAGAACAGCGAGACAATCTAATTACACTCCAAAATAGAAAGTCTACACCGGTGATTTTTTAAATACTTGATTGTTTAACATCACTAGGGAAATTTAAAAAAAAATACCTATTCCTGAGTTTCCATGCCTGAATCAGAACCTCTGATGTTTAAGTTTTAAAATTGTTAAAAGTTTCCCAGGAAATACAGAGCTTGCCTGGCCTGGGACTGTGAATTAGTGCTTGCAAAATGCTGTAAATGACAGGCAAAATCTTTGACGTCAAGGATGGAGCAATATCTGGCTGGCTGGGTTATCACACTGGTCCCATTTGCTAATGAGGAATGTGTCAGAGAGGAACCCAGCCCTGGGGACCAGCCAGCCATCTGCAGCACAGACACCTGTTCACGTGCCCTGCAGGTTGATACCCAAACGCTGCGTTTCTGCTCTGAATGCCTCAAAAGGGTGCAGGTGACCTGTTACACTTCTGGTTGGTGCCAGGGTTTCCGTGATGCTTCAGTCTCCAGACTTGCCTGTTAAAGTTCCATCTGTTTCCTGTTTTACCCACATTCACTGTGTGGGACAATGATATTGAAGACTTTCCTCAAAGCCATGACAGATGACTGAAAATTATTTGAAAAATAACTCGATCATAATAACAACAATAATCCTACTGCAGACCCTATGTTCCCTGAGCGTGCTTTCTACCCCCAGAATGCGTTCAAAGCTTCTGTGGTTGCTTTGGGGCCAGCTTTTATCATGAGAGCATCTTCATAACTGACAGTTCATCTGAGGCCCCATTTGCTTCTTTACACATTTAGTCACACGTAGAGATCCTCTGGGCTTCCGTGGTAGCTCAGCTGGTAAAGAATCCACCTGCAATGTGGGAGACCCCGGTTTGATTCCTGGGTCAGGAAGATCCCCTGCAGAAAAGATAGGCTAACCACTCCAGTATTCTTGGGCTTCCCTGGTGGCTCAGACAGTAAAGAATCTGCCTGCAATGTGGGAGACCTGGGTTTGATCCCTGGCTTGGGAAGATCCCCTGGAGGAGGGCATGCAACCCACTCCAGTATTCTTCCCTGGAGAATCCCCATGGACAGAGGAGCCTGGTGGGCTGCAGTCCATGGGGTCGCAGAGAGTTGGACATGACTGAGAGACTAAGCACAGCACACAGAGATCCTCCAGCCAGGGCAGCTGGCTCCAAATGACTCCTTTAGGGTGACTGCACAAAGAATATATACGTCAGCTATTTTAATAACATCTCAGCCTGCAGCTGAACAGTTCAACTGGACTCCTGAGATATTCCTTCTCAAATCATGTAGTACTCATTTTGGAAACTATCTCCCCCACCCCCTGCCCCACACCTCCTTTTAGTCTTTATTTATTGCTTCGCTGCAGTCCTGGATTCTCGCCCCAAGCTGCGGGTAAGGAAGGCTATGGATAAATTCATCCTTTACTTTAGAGTGACAGAACTAGAAATATCTGGTTTCTTTCTGTTTGGAAAAATTGAGTAGTCATGGAAAAAGCTTATGACAGAGTTTACACAAGTGAGCCCTGAAAAGGATTCCTGCTGCCCTTCACTTTTCCTCTTCTTTACTCCCTACCTTCCCTCTGTCCACATTTACTAAATATCCACACCGTCAGGCAACATCCTGGATTCTGAGTCAGACTCAAAGGTGAAAACAAGACATAGTCTCTAACGTTATCTGAAGATGCCACGGCAGACCTTGGGGACTGCCTTCCTGGCTCACAGTTCCTTTGGCTGCCGACATCTCTTGTCAGGGCACAGACCTAGAAAGACGCGGGACTCCCGGGTCAGAGAAGCAGGACTTTACTCCCCTCAGCGGCAGATGAGCAGACTTATTTTTGCACTAGTCCTGAGCCCCAGTTCTCACAGGGCAACGAGAAGGGGGGCCAGGTGACACCCCTGGCCACAGTAGCTTGAATTACCAGAGAGGGTTTCTGAGTTTAGAGAATTCCAGTCTTTTCTGAAGGGGAATGTGCCGGCCATTCTCTTCAAGAGGTCTCATTTCTGTGTTTTGAGACTGCCTGATGTACACGAAGGGTCTCCCCAACATCCTCTCTGGACTCCCCAGAGTCCAGAGAAAGAGGCAGCAGCAGACAGAGGATAGGAGGGCTGGACGGTGTCACCGACTCCATGGACGTGAGTCTGAGCAAGCTCTGGGAGCGGGTGATGGACAGGGAGGCCTGTTGTGCTGCAGTCCATGGGGTCACAGAGAGTCGGACACGACTGAGCGACTGAACTGAACTGAGACACGTCTGGAGTGAAGTGCAGTGAGGACCCAGATCCTGTCCCGGCTCTGCTGGTTGTCCTTGCCTGCTCTGTCTTCTCCTTCTGACCCTCCGTCTAGCTCCATAGTCTGCTCAAACTAGGACTGCAAACCTCAGCCCTGACTAAGTCCTGGGCACCAGTTTTAGGTCCATTTATCAAGAGCTGGGGTTGGCAGACTGTCGTCCGACAGCCAAGTTTAGCTTGCAGTCTGTTTTTGTGCATCTCTGGAGCGGGGAAGGACTTTAAATTTTTAAAAGGTTGTAAAAAAAAGAGTGAGAAGAAAACAAGGGGGATTATCAGATAGGGACATCCCACAAAGCCTTAAATATTTCCATGACCGAGCCACTGAACTGGTCACTGATTTACTATCTTGACCTTTAAAGGAAAACTTTTGCCAGTTCCGAGTCCAGATGTTTGGTCACGTGACAGGGGAAAGGCGACCTATACAAGAACAGCAGCTGCACCAACCCCAGGATGGATGGGATGCTGGAGGCCTGGGATGGTGCTGCCTTCCCGTTCTCAGAGGTGTCCTCCTCCCCTCCCTGGCAGAAAGCTGACTGCGTGACCCTCCCACCTTCCGCCTGTCTTAAAGATTCGGATTTCTCAGGCCATAAAATTATACCCTCTCTCTGTACGTGTGTTAGTCTCTCAGTCATGTCTGACTCTTTGCAACCCCATGGACAGTAGCTCCTCTGTTCATGGAATTCTGCCGGCAAGACTACTAAATGGATTGCCTGTCCCTTCTCCATGGAATCTTCCTGACTCAGGGATCAAACTCAGGTCTCCTGCATTGTAGGCAGATTCTTTACTGTTTGAGCTATCAGGGAAGCACTCTCTGTACACACACACACACACACACACACACTGTGTGTATACAATACACACACACACACACACACTGTTGTGAATTAAATCAGAAAAGTGAAGAAGAGAATGTAAATCATTATTCCAGTTGTGATACGTGGTTTAAACTAGCGAGGAGCTGTGACTCATCTTCGTCTCTCAGTCAAGCGCAGCTACAGCATCAATTAGGATTTAGATGATGTTCTCAGACCCGGGGAACGAATTGCTGAGTGCCAGGAAAATAATACTACAATGTCTGTGCATGCACAGAGCTAGCTGGACAGCTTCTCAAATGGATTTCCTTTGTGTGGTCAACCATCTGAGCTCTGTAGAAATTCTCTCTTCTCAAAGTCATCTTGGAATCCCTGAGCTCTCAGATTCCAGCAGTATCTAATTTTTTTTAAACCTCTCCATTGACATAAAGACCTAACATGTTTATTCATGCTTTCTATACACTGAAAGTCACTCTCAAAAATATGGAACAACGTGTTTGAGAATATTGATGCTCACCTTATAATGACTGTGGGACCCTTTTTTCCTCTGGACTCCTTCCGGGGTTCACTTGAGCCTCTAATCTTGGCCTCGGAGTGTGGCAGGTGGAGTGATATACATAGACCACAAGAGACAAAGTCAGATTTCAACTAAATCAAGAGTGCGATTGAGGGACTTTCCTGGCAGTCCAGTGTTTAAGACTTCGCCTTCCAGTGTAGGGGGTGAAGGTTTGATTCCTCACCATCGAGCCAAGATCCCACAGCCAAAAAACCAAAACGTAAAGTAGAAGCAATATTGTAAGAAATTCAGTAAAGACTTTTAAAATGGCCCATATTAAAAAAGAAGTTTTTTGGTTTTTTTAAAAGAGCACTATTAAAAGAAGTGGACATTTGAATGACGGTAGTTTGCCATCTTGAAGCAAAATCATAGTTTTAAATCAGAATGTTCTATCATCTTAGAAACAGATGTGAATGAAATGTGACATGTGAATGACAAGGATTGGGATTATACTGAGAAAAAAAATTTTTTTCTCATATTTTTCTAAGTCTCACTGGGTGGCTCTGGAGTACAGAACACCTGGTCTGTTCCAAGGGCCATGTATGAATGAACTTGTTTAATTCCCACACCCCATGAAGCAGACGTTGCTGTGGTCCTCACTCAACAGGAGAAGATGCCAAGGCACAGAAAGCAAATGGCATAGCTCGCATCAAAGCCTGATGCTTAATTTCCAGAGCCCATAGCCTTTCTTGACTGACCTCTCAGGTGCTGAGCATGCAGGCATGCTCAGTCGTTCAGTCATGTCCAACGCTTGGAGACCCCACGGGTTCCTCTGTCCATGGAATTCTCCAGGCAAGAATACTGGAGTGGGTTCCCACTTCTTCCAGGGAAGTGGAAGGAAGACTCAGAGGACTTCCTGACCCAAGTCCTCTGCATTGGGAGGTGGATTCTTTATCACTGAGCCACCTGGGGAGCCCTAGGCTCTCAGAACTTTTAGTTATATTCTGGAAGAGTGATGCCCATCAATGGTCATAAATTAGAGTCACCTGGGAAATTTAAGAAAACCTGTGTAGCCATGATCTCACTCAGACTTTCCTAGTGGGATTGCTGCTACTTTTGGGGGTACCTCCTAACATGTAATGTGGATGGAGAATCACTCCTCCAAGGGGCTGTCTTAAGGTTCAAGTACATGCAATTGATACTTGGGATTTCATCTCATTGGCCAGGGTGGTGGTAGTGGTGGTGGTTTAGTCACTAAGTTCAGTTCAGTTCAATCACTCAGTTGTGTCCAACTCTTTGTGACCCCATGGACCACAGCACATCAGGCTTCCCTGTCCATCACCAACTGCAAGAGCTTAGTCAAACTCATGTCCATCGTGTCGGTGATGCCATCCAACCAGCTCATCTTCTGTCATCCCCCTCTCCCCCTGCCTTCAATCTTTCCCAGCATCCAGCTCTTTTCCAATGAGTCAGTTCTTTGCATCAGGTGGCCAAAGTATTGAAGTTTCAGCTTCAGCATAAGTCGCTAAGTAGGTCTTGGCATTTTTAAAAAGCTGTCACATTATTCTCTCGTGTACCTATGGTTGAATACTAGGAACTCACTGTTCTTTGTAGGGCACCATTAAATAGAAATGGTTCATTTCATATCCCATCTAAAATCCTTAAAGACCATTTAATTCGGCAGCTCTTCATATAAAGGAGTTTTCATGGTTCACACCAATGTTTAAATCTGTTTCAAACTAATGACCCTTTAAATATATATTTATATGTCTTTATTATTTTTTTTTAAATTTTTTGACCAGGCCACATGGCATGTGGGTTCTTAATTCCCTGACCAGGGATCAAACCTGTACCCCTTGCAGTGGAAGTGCAGAGTTAACAACTGGACCACGAGGGAAGTCCCTTAAAATCTTTTTTTTAAAGCAAATATTTTGCTTTACCAATTTTATATGTAATACTCACTCATAGAAGTTAATTTAAAGAACAAATACAATGGCCTAGATGTTCAATAAAGAAGAAATAAAAGAAAATAATTGGCAATAAAATAGTACAGCTTTTATTTTCAATATGTAAATGTGTTCAGTTCAGTTCAGTTCAGTCGCTCAGTTGTGACCGACTCTTTGCAACCCCATGAAACGCAGCACACCAGGCCTCCCTGTCCATCACCAACTCCCAGAGTTCACTCAGACTCACGTTCATCGAGCGGGTGATGCCATCCAGCCATCTCATCCTCTGTCGGCCCCTTCTCCTCCTGCCCCCAATCCCTCCCAGCATCAGAGTCTTTTCCAATGAGTCAACTCTTCTCATGAGGTGGACAAAGTACTGGAGTTTCAGCTTTAGCATCATTCCTTCCAAAGAAATCCCAGGGTTGATCTCCTTCAGAATGGATTGGTTGGATCTCCTTGAAGTCCAAGGGACTCTCAGGAGTCTTCTCCAACACCACACTTCAATGCATCAACTTTTCGGCACTCAGCTTTCTTCACAGTCCAACTCTCACATCCATACATGACCACTGGAAAAACCATAGCCTTGACTAGATGGAACTTTGTTGGCAAAGTAATGTCTCTGCTTTTCAATGCTAAGTAGGTCGGTCATAACTTTTCTTCCAAGGAGTAAGGGTCTTTTAATTTCATGGCTGCAGTCACCATCTGCAGTGATTTTGGAGCCCCCCAAAATAAAGTCTGACACTGTTTCCACTATCTATTTCCCATGAAGTGATGGGATCAGATGCCATGATCTTTGTTTTCTGAATGTTAAGCTTTAAGCCAACTTTTTTCACTCTCCTCTTTCACTTTCATCAAGAGGCGTTTTAGCTCCTCTTCACTTTCTGCCATAAGGGTGGTGTGATCTGCATATCTCAGGTTATTGATATTTCTCCCGGCAATCTTGATTCCAGCTTGTGCTTCTTCCAGCCCAGCGTTTTCTCATGATGTACTCTGCATAGAAGTTAAATAAGCAGGGTGACAATATACAGCCTTGACGTACTCCTTTTCCTATTTGGAACCAGTCTGTTGTTCCATGTCCAGTTCTAACTGTTGCTTCCTGACCTGCATATAGGTTTCTCAAGAGGCAGGTCAGATTGTCTGGTATTCCCATCTCTTTCAGAATTTTCCACAGTTTATTGTGATCCATGCTTTGTCATAGTCAATAAAGCAGAAATCGATGTTTTTCTGGAACTCTCTTGCTTTTTCCATGATCCAGCGGATGTTGGCAATTTGATCTCTGGTTCCTCTACCTTTTCTAAAACCAGCTTGAACATCTGGAAGTTCACGGTTCATGTATTGCTGAAGCTTGGCTTGGAGAATTTTGAGCATTACTTTACTAGCATGTGAGATGAGTGCAATTGCGTGGTAGTTTGAGCATTCTTTGGCATTGCCTTTCTTTGGGATTGGAATGAAAACTGTTCTTTTCCAGTCTTGTGGCCACTGCTGAGTTTTCCAAATTTGCTGGCATATTGAGTGCAGCACTTTCACAGCATCATCTTTCAGGATTTGAAATAGCTCAACTGGAATTCCATCACCTCCACTAGCTTCGTTTGTAGTGATGCTTTCTAAGGCCCACTTGCCTTCACATTCCAGGATGTCTGGCTCTAGGTGAGTGATCACACCATCATGATTATCTGGGTCGTGAAGATCTTTTTTGTGCAGTTCTTCTGTGTATTCTTGCCACCTCTTCTTAATATCTTCTGCTTCTGTTAGGTCCATACAATTTCTGTCCTTTATCGAGCCCATCTTTGCATGAAATGTTCCCTTGGTATTTCTAATTTTCTTGAAGAGATCTCTAGTCTTTCCCATTCTGTTCTTTTCCTCTATTGCTTTGCATTAGAGGAAAGCTAATGATCACTGAGGAAGGCTTTCTTATCTCTCCTTGCTATTCTTTGGAACTCTGCATTCAGATGCTTGTATCTTTCCTTTTCTCCTTTGCTTTTCGCTTCTCTTCTTTTCGCAGTTATTTGTAAGGCCTCCCTAGACAGCCATTTTGCTTTTTTGCATTTCTTTTCCATAGGGATGGTCTTGATCCCTGTCTCCTGTATAATGTCATGAACCTCATTCCATAGTTCATCAGGCACTCTGTCTATCAGATCTAGTCCCTTAAATCTATTTCTCACTTCCACTGTATAGTTGTAAGGGATTTGATTTAGGTCATATGCGAATGGTCTAGTGGTTTTCCCTACTTTCTTCAATTTCAGTCTGAATTCGGCAATAAGGAGTTCATGATCTGAGCCACAGTCAGCTCCTGGTCTTGTTTCTGTTGACTGTATAGAGCTTCTCCATCTTTGGCTGCAAAGAATATGTTGATTTTGGTGTTGACCACCTGATGATGTCCATGTGTAGTCTTCTCTTGTGTTGTTGGAAGAGGGTGTTTGCTATGACCAGTACATTTTCTTGGCAAAACTCTGTTCATCTTCGCCCTGGTTCATTCCGTATTCCAAGGCCAAATTTGCCTGTTACTCCAGGTGTTTGTTTCTTGACTTTCTACTTTTACATTCCAGTCCCCTATAATGAAAAGGACATCTTTTTTGGGTGTCCAAAAAAGCGCAGGCGGCTGCAACTGGCGCACATAGTGTGGCCCAGAGGAGTTACCAGATGTCCGAGGTCAGGGGCAGCAGCCAAGAGTGCCAGGCTGCGGCAGCACAGGAGAAGCTGAAAGGAGCTACCCCACGTCCTAGGCCAGGGGCAGCACCCGGGAGGAGCAACCCCACATCCAAGGAGCGGTGGCTGTGCAGGCGCAGGAGGGCCTAGAGAAGCTATTCCATGTTCAAGGTCAGGAGGGGCGGCCATGAGGAGATACCCCTCTTCCAAGGTAAGGAGCAGCGGCTGCGCTTTGCTGGGCAGCCGTGAAGAGATACCCCACGTCCAAGGTAAGAGAAACCCAAGTATAAGACGGTAGGTGTTGCAAGCGGACATCAGAGGGCAGACATACTGAAACCATAATCACAGTAAACTAACCAATCTAATCCACTAGGACCACAGCCTTGTCTAACTCAGTGAAACCAAGCCATGCCCGTGGGGCCACTCAAAATAGGGGGGTCATGATGGAGAGGTCTAACAGAATGTGGCCCACTCGAGAAGGGAATGGCAAACCACTTCAGTATTCTTGCCTTGAGAACCCCATGAACAGTATGAAAAGGCAAAATGATAGGATACTGAAAGAAGAACTCCCCAGGTCAGTAGGTGCCCAATATGCTACTGGAGATCAGTGGAGAAATAACTCTAGAAAGAATGAGGGGATGGAGCCAAAGCAAAAACAATACCCAGTTGTGGATGTGACTGGTGATAGAAGCAAGGTCCGATGCTGTAAAGAGCAGTATTGCATAGGAACCTGGAATGTCAGGTCCATGAATCAAGGCAAATTGGAAGTGGTCAAACAGGAGATGGCAAGAGAGTGCACGTCGACATTCTAGGAATCAGCGAACTAAAATGGACTGGAATGGGTGAATTTAACTCAGATGACCATTATATCTACTACTGTGGGCAGGAATCCCTCAGAAGAAATGGAGTAGCCATCATGGTCAACAGAAGAGTCTGAAATGCAGTACTTGAATGCAATCTCAAAAATGACAGAATGATCTCTGTTCGTTTCCAAGGCAAACCATTCAATATCACAGTTATCCAAGTCTATGCCCCAACCAGTAACGCTGAAGAAGCTGAAGTTGAATGGTTCTATGAAGACCTACAAGACCTTTTAGAACTAACACCCAAAAAAAGATGTAAGTGTGTAAGCAGCACCATATAAAGGGGAATATTAAGGCTGTCACCCACACTTCTTGCGTTTGGTCAGTGGAAACACACTGCCAAGGAGTGTCAGGACAACTTCATGCCACAAGCGGTATTGCTGTGGGTGCTGCGGTTTTTTGAAATGCTGAACTCTCAGTAAAATTTCAAAGACACAACGTGCAATTTTCTCTTTGACTTACATGATGATTGCATTTTTGGAAAAGTCAGTGTCTACTAATCCCATGGATGGAAAAGCCTGGTAGGCTACAGTCCGTGGGGTTGCAAAGAGTTGGAGACGACTGAGCGACTTCACCTTACTAAGACTGTACAAAAGTTACTTTCTAGTTGGATGTAAAAGCAGAGTTGGGTTCCAAGCTCGGAAAACTATAAACAAGTTTCTCCCGTACATAACTGTCTGGTGGGACATGGAACAGTTGCACAAAATTGTCTTCTGTGTTCCTGGCCTCCACCCGCTCAATATAGGAACACCCAATCTTCACAATTCTCAAAAAAGAATTGGGCTTCCCTAGTGGCTCAGACAGTAAAGAACCTGCCTGCAATGCAGGAGACCCGGGTTCGATTCCTGAGTCAGGAAGATCCCTTGGAGAAGGAAATGGTAACCCACTCCAGTACTCTTGCTCGGAGAATCCCATGGGCAGAGGAACCTGGCAGGCTGCAGTCCATGGGATCGCAAAGGGTAACTAACACTATCACACATTCCCAAAATGATCCCTAGGGGGCAGTAGCCCTCCACCAGTTAGATTTGATGACTTAGACATGATTTTTCTCCAGGGTACATTTACAGGGGTAAGAGCCTTATTGGCAAGCAAGTGGCTATCATCCTACATGTGTGAGAAGGAAGTGGGCTAGGCTGTGGCCAAGCTAAGGGAAGCCAGCCTTTGTCTGGACTCATGCGGGGCTGTCCCCACACAGGGGCACAGGAGGAGATTTGAGAGGGTGCTCTGCCACTTTGGCAGTTCTTGATGTTGGTGACTCAGTTATAAGGACACACGCTGATATTTGACCTGAGTCTGCTAGAATCCAATAACTTAGAAGTGGATCTGCCAGAAAATACACAAAATGAATTTTTGGAAACTCCTCTGGAAACTGTGATCCGCGAAGGTAAGCGAGCTCCTCTTTCCAATCTCTCCGTCAAGACTGACTTCCCCGGAGCCTGTGTGCACGAGGACACTCTGAGACTTCCACACCGAGCCAGACCTTCCCACTGCCTTTCATCCTCTTGCTAAATGAGAAAATCGCTGCTGCTGGGGATTAAATGCTTCCCCACTAAACTAGGAAATTGCGACGGTGACTTGAGTTCGTGCATCGTGCGGGGTTGCCGTGGGAACTCACAAAGACTCGGAGATGCACGCCAAAGACAGACACCCAAAAACACGGTGGTGGTGGGGAGAGAAGTGCCTGTTTCCCGCGTTTTGAGCAGTCTCTGTTTTAAAGCTATAAATAAGGTCTCCATCCCTTTCCAAATCATTTTCTTCCAGGCAACCTTCATATGATGACACATACGTGCATGATGTATTTTCCATCAGTGCCTGGGGAGAGCTGATTCTCTTTTCTCTCTTTTTTTTGGCTGTGAATGGTCTTCGCTGCTCTTCAGGCTTTTCTCTAGTTCCGGTGTGCGGGCTTCTCGCTGCAGTGGCCTCTGTCGTCACGGAGCATGTGCTGTAAAGGGTGCAGGCTTCAATAGCTGTGGCAGGCGGGCGCCGTGTTGCGGGTCCCAGGCTCTAGAGCGCAGTCTCAAAAGTTGTGGTGCTGAGGCTTGGCTGCTCCAGGGTATGTGGGATCTTCCCAAATCAGGGATGGAACCCATGTCTCCTATATTTGCAGGTGGATGCCTTGCTACTGAGCCACCCGGGGAAGCCCGGGAGAGTTGATTGTTAACCCACGTTGCTCTCACACATTCCCGTGAGGGTTTGGTGGCATGGTGCCCATTCTGGGAAAGAGGGCACAGTTCATTCCTTGCTGGTTCTTTGGGTGAAGCTCCTGGGAGAGCCAAGCTTGCCCCTCTGGACTGGGAAGTTTTTGTGCGGATCTTAGGCCTCACGTGACTCCAAAGGAAGGATTCTTAGAAAGTCCTGAGCTGGGTGATGGCAGTATTTTAGACTGCTGTTCCCTGATGATTCAGAGCCAGAATCAGAGAAGATACACGATGGTGATGTCTACCATGTCAGAGCTCCCAATATTTAAAAATCTCTCATGAATGTGGTGGTGGTGGTGTTTAGTCCCTAAGTCGTGTCCGACTCTTTGCAACCCCGTGGACTGTAGCTCTCCAGGCCCCTCTGTCCACAGGATTCTCCAGGCAAGAACACTGGAGTGAGTTGCCATTTCCTTCTCCAGGGGATCTTCCCAACCCAGGAGTCGAATCCAGGTTTCCTGCACTCAGGCGAGTCTCCTGCATTGCACGCAGGTTCTTTACCAACAGAGTCACCAGGAAAACCTGATGTAGATGTTGGGTTGGCCAAAAAGTTCGTTCTGGTTTTCCTGTGCACAGTATGGAAGAATCCGAGTAAACTTTTGGGCCAACCCAATATACCCTGCTACTACACATTTTGCATTCCACGCTGTGAAGCTAAATTTGATTGTCACCCATTTAGGTTTTAACATGCTCTCCTGTATCAAAAATCAATAGTTCTCAGTAATCTGGGGAGAAACATTCCTTTGAGAATCTTATGAGAGCTCACCAATAAGAAAGCATGTCTTCGTATGTCCACAAAACTTTGCAAACAATTTTAGGGGCTTTTCAGACCACAGTATCCCACACAAGGATCTCCTGGGGGTCCATGGACCTTGTATTTGAAATTCCAGAACACATACTTGTTGAGAGAGCTTATATTTGGGGGGGAATTCTTAATTTTGATAGCCATTGCCAGGTTTTTATTTGATTTTAAGCTAACATATATGACAAATTGCTTGTTGGAAGAGAGCAGAGATCATGGAAAAAATAAATCTGCTCCAAAATTATGTATAATCTGTGTTTGTTCTCTGCAAACCCTTAGTGAGGAAAGAGGGAAATAGTTGAGAGAGGTGTTTATGACACTGGGCATTTGTAACGAGTTGTGGTTTGAACATCCCCAGAGCAGCTCACTCAGTCTCATTGCCTGGAATGATTTCTTCCAGGGTCTGGCCACTTGGAAAAGAGAGACAGGATGGGACTTGGATTTGAACTACTAAACAAGGTGGGCTGGGACTTGGCTTCCAGTGGCTCCCTTGTTAGATGGTTGCTCTTGGGAGGGTAGGAAAGGAGAATGTATGTAATTGACTCACAGCTCAAAGAGAGATTTCCTTTAGGTTGGAGGTTCCTCTGAAGCTTACTCCCTGGAAGGATGGTGCTTGGTCATCATTTATGCCTTTCGTCCAATTGCTTTAACCGGATCTGGAGTGGGTATCGGCCTCACGGATGGAGGGTGTTGTTTGGGCTGAGCTGGAGGACTTCAAGGCCGGTTCTGAAAGTCTGGGTATTTTGGGAAAGAAAACCTGCAAGTGATCTTGGCTAAGGTCACTTCATTTCTCAGGCTGTCGGTGTTCTCAATGTAAAAATAACTGAAGCAAGACTTAATCATCTCCATGGTTTACCCATTTGGTGATTTCATTCGATTCAACTAATATTTATGGAGAGCTATTTGCCAGGAATGTTCTAGGCACTTGGAAGGATCAGCAAACAAAACAAACAGAATTCACTGTCCCCCTGGAGGGCGTGGGGTACGGGCTTGGGAGGGGGGATTGGCATTGGCATTGTTCTTAAGGTGGTGGTTGAGCTGCAGAGATGGGCCAAAGCTTTCTAGGCAGACGGAAGAGATAGGCAAAGGCCCTGAGGTTGGCATGACTGGGTGGAGAGGTAACGGGCAGTGTGCCCAGGGCTGTGGAAGTAGGTGGGGAGGGGGAGCAGAGTCAGGGACAAAACAGCAGGTGGGCGGAGCTCCATGAATGCCCAGATTGGCAATGGAGCTTGGGCTGGGTCTTGAGCCCCATCCATGAAGGACCCCCTGAGCATTGAACAGCCTGCAAAATATGCAGGGTAGAGGGTGCCCTGAAAAGCCCCACATCAGTTCGTCTATAAAGGAAAGATGAAAGTCACCTTTCTCTAGGTCACAATTGCTTTTAGTTCAGAATGATTGCCATGACTCTGAAGCCCACTAGTAAAATTTCTGAGGCCCTAGAACTTTGCTCTCCTTCCATGAAATCCCCTACAAGGGGCTCCTGGGTGTCTCGCATGTGCTACAGATGCCGTGTCAGTCCTCCTCACTCACCACGGCATGCTACTGCTTTGCTGTTCCCAAGTTTGTCAGTGTTGCTGAGAGCTTGGCATCGAGCACGGGGCGTTCTGGGCTCGTTGCTCAGGGATCTTGGCCTGGGTCAGCTGTCTGTCCTGACAGCTGAGGACCCTGTCCTGAGGCTCTGACCCTCCTCCAGACCCTCTGATGGGACCCTCCGGGCAGAAGCCCCCTGAGTAGAGAGTACAGAGTGTGATCACCGAAGTCAGAAAAACAAACAAACCTCCACATTGGATCAGTTTCACTATTTGAACTTCACAAGGAATTGGCTGTATAACTTGGGCTACTTACCCAAACCTTCTCCATGTGTAAAATGGGACTCATAATAGCATCTTGTCCTCATGGCGCTTTTGTAAGGAGTAACTGACATAGTACATACAAAGCCCTTATCACACTCTGGCATATAATACATGCTCAATAAACTTATTTCTTAAATCTTCTGAATTCTCTGGAACAGTACTGATTTAAAATATTTTCACATAGTAACTTCAGAAACGAGTGTTAAATATAAGCTGGTGCAATGTTTCCATGAAAAAAGTTGGTGATGTACATGAAGAGACTCAACTTAATTTTATCCTATTATGCAGTAATTTTGTTTCTTGGCTATGAGGTGGAAATCTTCAGAAGTGTGAACAAAGATATAAGAATGTTTATCAAAGTCTAATTATGGCATATACAAATAGTATGCAGCCATTAAAAATAAAGTTTACAGAGAATCTTCAATGACATGGGAAAATCCTTGTGACATAGATTTAAACGGAAAGGTCAAGAATTAAAATTATATATTTAGTGTACTACCTAACTTGATAAATTTATCTTCTGTTATAGATAAAGACTGAACAGGAATATGGATTAAAATGTTAATAGTAGTTCTTTCTGGGTGGTGGGATTACAGATGTTTTTATTTGTTCCTTTGACATTTCTGTAGTTTCTAAAATAAACATGGGTTACTTTTTTAAGCAGGAGAGAAAAAAGCATTGTATTTTATTTCTAATTTTATTTTTAAATTGTGTGGTAAGTGCATGCATACTTATCAGACCATGTGTTTGGAATTTTATTTGGAAAATATGGTTACAGTAAATTTAGGTCAACTACTTTCCAAGATTTCTTAATTGGAAACTAAAAAAAAAAAAAAAACAACTTGAAAATAAATTATTTCCTGGACTAGTCTGGATGAGAAGAGAAAATAAAATTTTAAAGGAGATGGAATAATGCTTTCAGCATCCCCATGTACAAAATAACTCTTCCCTTTTGGCCTTTGGGACAGTGTTGGGGTGGGGTTTCTTCTGTTTCTTTTTGAGAAACAGCTCTGAGGTCTAGAGGTCCATTTGGACCAAGGGACAGACTTAGCTTGAGAAAAAAATAGCTGTCCTCGACTTTATCACTGTATGTCAGAGTGACAACAGGAAAGGCGAAAGGGAATGACTCTTATTGGGGAGTGGGAGACCTTGGCGTGCATGACGAAAACAGGCGACTGTATTTCCAACAGCGTCCTTTATTTTTAGAGGATCTCTAATAGAAGAGCTTGTAATATATAAAAGTGGAATCATGAAATGGTGTGGTACAGGGCTTCTCAAACCTTAACGAATGTAGGAGTAACCTGGGGCCTTGGTTACTAGGCAGATTTTCCTTCAGAGGGGGTGGGCGAGGCCCCAGACCCTGAAATCTGTCCAACTCCCAGGTGATGTGAGTACTGTTGGCCGAGGACCACATCGTGTCCTGTACGAAGGTACGTATGTGTGTGCGTGTGTGTACTTGGTTGTTTAGTTGTGTGACTCTTTGCCATCCTTTGAACCTTGACAGGCCAGGCTCCTCTGTCCATGGGGTTCTCCAGGCAAGAATCCTGGAGTGGGTTGCCATTTCCTCCCCCGGGGGATCTTCCTGACCCAAGGATGGAACCCACGTCTCCTGCATTTACAGGTGGATTCTTTGCCACTGAGCCACCAGGGAAGCCCCCCACACAGGTGTAGGATAACCCAAAGGCGTTGTATTTTGACAAGGAAGAGAGGCGGCAGGAACTGAGATGCTGCCTTATCGCTTCATGAAGATCTTCCCAGAGGACTATGGACCATGGTGCTAGACCAGTAGCTCTGAGCTTCCCTCTACCTCAGAATCAACCAGTGGATTTTTAGAAAATAGAGTGAGATGCCTGCGTTCCCCCTCGCAGAGATTTTTAGTTAGTTGGTCCTCAGCGTTCCTTTTTCAGTAGCTCTCCAGATGGTTTTGATGGACAGTGAGGGTTAAGATCAAAACCACCTGGAGAGCTACTAAAAAAGGAATGCCCAGGACCAGCTTCCCTGGCTCCTCCCTGACCTGCACTGGCTGGCCAGCTCGAGTCAGGGGTGTTTCTAATGCCCAGGACCAGCTTCCCTGGCTCCTCCCTGACCTGCACTGGCTGGCCAGCTCGAGTCAGGGGTGTTTCTAATACCCAGGACCAGCTTCCCTGGCTCCTCCCTGACCTGCACTGGCTGGCCAGCTCGAGTCAGGGGTGTTTCTGTTTCTCCTGGCAGAGCCCGGGGCCCCTCCTATGTGCTCATGGGATGCCCTTGCTTGAGGCATTTTCTCAGTTTTCTGTATCTTGACTGCAGAAGAATCTTCAGGATAAGACGGGTCCTGACCCAGCTCTCCCGCCCCACTGATAAGTCCATGTGACCTGTGCTCACCTCCTGATAGACTCGGTAGACCCAAGGAGAAGCCATTTAGAAAGCATTCATACATGAATTTGGAATCTGGCTTTTTTGTGACACCCAGTCAACCCTCAGGAAGCTAGGGAAAGATTTGGATGACATTTCTGGCTCTGGATCTTGCCAGAAACTCCCAAAGATTCCAAAATTAAATTTTCTTTTAGAGATAGAAGTTGATAAATGCTGAAAATTCAGCTCCCTTCCCTCTTTATTAGTAAAATGAAAATATCCAGAACAGAATAATTTAAGATGTATACAAGAAAGTGGTTTAGATTCCAAAAGAATGCTTGCTCTGAGGTCCAGTGAAATAGCTTTTAAAAAAATGAATAATACCCCCGCCTCACTGTACCTCACTGTGTGCACTGTTTGTTGAACCCATGGCAGGCAAGGCGCAAGCTGGAGGAGAATGTGAGGAGCCGTAGGAAGTGCAGACACGTTTATTCCCTCCTGGCTGGCACAGCAGCTGCAGCAGCAGACATAACAATATAACCTAACAGCCCACAGTTGCAAGGGCTTTTCCAGGTGAAGCTTGTGTCTGCTTCAGTTCAGTTCAGTTCAGTCCCTCAGTCATGTCTGACTCTGTGTGAACTCATGGACTGCAGCACACCAGGCCTCCGTGTCCATCACCAGCTCCCAAAGCTTGTTCAAGCTCATGTTCCTCCAGTCAGTGATGCCATCCAACCATCTCATCCTCTGTCGTCCCCTTCTCCTCCTGCCCTCAATCTTTCTCAGCATCAGGGTCTTCTCCAATGAGTCAGTTCTTCACATCAGGTGGCCAAAGTATTGGAGCTTATGCTTCAGCATCAGTCCTTCCAATGTATGTTCAGGACTGATTTCCTTTAGGATTGACTGGTTTGGTCTGATTTTCTGTCCAAGAACTCTCAAGAGTCTTCTCCAATACCACAGTTCAAAAGCATCAATTCTTTGGTGCTCAGCTTTCTTTATAGTCCAACAGCCATACATGACTACTGGAAAAACCATAGCTTTGACTAGATGGACTTTTGGTGGTAAAGTAATGTCTCTGCTTTTCAATATTCTGTCTAGGTTTGACATAGCTTTTCTTCCAAGGAGTAAGCATCTTTTCATTTCATGGCTGCAGTTACCATTTGCAGTGATTTTGGAGCCCAAGAAAATGAAGTCTGTCACTGTTTCCATTGTTTCCCCGTCTATTTGCCATGAACTGATGGGACTGCATAACGTGATCTTAGGTTTTTGAATGTTGAGTGTTAAGCCATCCCTTTCACTCTCCTCTTTCACTTTCATCAAGAGGTTCTTTAATTCCTCTTCTCTTTCTGCCATAAGGGTGGTGTCATCTGCATATCTAAGGTTATTGATGTTGATAATCTTGACTCTAGTTTGTGCTTCATCCAGCCTGGCATTTCATATGATGTACTCTGCATATGGCAATATATAGCCTTGATGTATTTTCCCAATTTGGAACAAGTCCATTGTTCCATGTCCGGTTCTAATTATTGCTTCTTGACCTGCATACAGGTTTCTCAGGAGGCAGGTAAGGTGGTCTGGCATTCCCATCTCTTGAAGAATTTTCCAAAGTTTGTTGTGATCCACACAGTCAAAGCCTTTAGCATAGTCAATGAATCAGAAGTAGATATTTTTCTGGAATTCTGTTGCTTTTTCGATGATCCAATGGATGTTGGCAATTTGATCTCTGGTTCCTCTGGCTTTTCTAAAACCAGCTTGGACATCTGGAACTTCCAATTCACATGTTGTTGAAACCTCACTTGGAGAGTTTTGAGCATTACTTTTCTAGCGTGTGAGACGAGTGCAATTGTGCAGCAGTTTGAACATTTTTGGCATTGCCTTTCTTTGGGATTGGAATGAAAAGTGATCTTTTCCAGTTCTGTAGCCACTGCTGAGTTTTCCAAATTTGCTGGCATATTGAGTGCAGCACTTTCACAGCATCATCTTTTAGGATTTGAGATAGCTCAGCTGGAATTCCATCACCTCTACTAGCTTTGTTTATAGTCATGCTTCCTAAGGCCCATTTGACTTCAGACTCCAGGATGTCTGGCTCTAGGTGAGTGATCACAGCATCATGGTTACCTGGGTCATGAAGATCTTTTTCGTATAGTTCTTCTGTGTATTCTTGCCACCTCTTCTTAATATCTTCTGCTTCTGTTAGGTCCATACCATATCTGTCCTTTATAGTATCCTTATTTGCATGAAATGTTTCCTTGGTAGCTCTAATTTTCTTGAAGAGATCTCTAGTCTTTCCCATTCTATTGTTTTTCTCTGTTTTGTTTTTTTTTTCCTTGTTCACTGAGGAATGCTTTCTTATCGCTCCTTGCTATTTTTTGGAACTGTGAATTCAGTTGGATTTCTCTTTCCTTTTCCCCTTTGCCTTTCACTTCTCTTCTTTTCCCAGCTATTTGTAAGGCCTCCTCAGACAACCATTTTGCCTTTTTGCATTTATTTTTCGTGGGGATGATTTTGGTCACCACCTCTTTATAAACCTTCATCCATAGTTCATCAGGCACTCTATCTATCAGATCTAATCCCTTGAATCTATTTGTCACCTCCACTGTATAATTATAAGGGATTTGATTTAGGTCATACCTGAATGGTCTAGTGGTTTCCCCTACTTTCTTCAATTTCAGTCTGAATTTGGCAATAAGGAGTCCATGATCTGAGCCACAGTCAGCTCCTGGTCTTGTTTCTGCTGACTGTATAGAGCTTCTCCATCTTTGGCTGCAGAGAATATAATCAATCTGATTTTGGTATTGAACATCTGGTAATGTTCATGTGTAGAGTCATCTCTTGTGCTGCTAAAACAGGGTGTCTGCTATGACCAGTTCTTTCTCTTCGCAAAACTCTGTTAGCCTTTGCCCTGCTTCATTCTGTATTCCAAGGCCAAATTTGCCTGTTACTCCAGGTATTCTTGACTTCCTACTTTTGTATTCCAGTCCCCTATGATGAAAAGGATTATTTTTTGGGTGTTAGTTCTAGAAGGTCTTGTAGTTCTTCATGGAACGATTCAACCTCAGCTTCTTCGGCATTAGTGGTTGGGGCATAAACTTGGGTTACTGTGATACTGAATGGTTTGCTTTGGAAATGAATGGCGATCATTCTGTCATTTTTGAGATTGCACCCAAGTACAGCATTTTGGATTCTTTGTTGACAATGAGGGCTACTCTGTTTCTTCTAAGGGATTCTTGTCCTCAATAGTAGATAAAATGGTCATCTGAACTAAAGTCACACGTTCTGGTCCATTTTAGTTCGCTGATTCCTAAGATGTCAGTGTTCACTCTTGCTATCTTCTGTCTGATCACTTCCCTGGTGGCTCAGCTGGTAAAGAATCCACCTGCAAAGTGTGAAACCTGGGTTTGATTCCTGGGTTGGGAAGATCCCCTGGAGAAAGGAACGGCTACCCACTCCAGTATTCCGGCCTAGAGAATTCCATGGACTGTATGGTCCATGGGGTGGCAAAGAATCAGCCACGACTGAGTTACTTTCACTCGCCCACTCACACAATTTACCTTGACTCATGGACCTAACATTCCAGGTTCCTATGCAATATTGTTCTTTACAGAATTAGACTTTACTTCCATCAAGAGTCACATCCACAACTGGGCATTGCTTTTGCTTTGGCTCAGCCTCTTCATTCTCTCTGGAGCTGTTTCTCCACTGCTCTCCAGTAGCATATTGGGCGCCTACCGACCTGGGAAGGTCATCTTTCAATGTTGCATCTTCTTCCCTTTTCACACCGTGCATGTGGTTCTCAGGGCAAAATACTGAAGCGTTTACCGTTCTCTTTTCCAGTGGACCACATTTTGTCAGAACTCTCCACCTCGACCAGTCTGTCTTGGGTGGCCCTGCATGGCATGGCTCATAGTTTCATTGAGTTAGACAAGGCTGTGGTCCGTGTGATCAGTTTGGTTAGTTTTCTGTGACTGTGGTTTTCATTCTGCCTGCCCTCTGATGGAGAAGGATAAGAGGCTTGTGGAAGCTTCCTGATGAGAGGGACTGGCTGTGGGGGACAGGAGTAGCCCACGGCCAGGTGAGTGCTTTGTGACGTGCGTGCACAGTGCTGTAAGGGATCTCAGCTGTTACATAATCAGTATTTACAAAACATGGAGCGAAAGCAAGAGGTCGTGGGGATAAGACAGGCTGACACCACCATCTTGGCTAATTTGCTCTTTTGCTAACCTCAAACTGGTAACTAACTTTGGTAACAGACGGTCAGAAAGGAGAAATATTCAGTTTTCTCATTTACAAAAGAAAAGTCCTGTAAAAATGAGAATTGTAAAGCTGTCAGAGGTGTTTATTTTTAGGTTAGGGCCAAATCAGTGTAAGATTGCTTGAAGTGAGTTCTTATTTACTTGTTTCTCTCGCTTCTTATCTATTTATATTGTGGTGAAAGCACATCAAGTTAAATTTACGACCTTAGAATTTGTCGTGTACAGTTCAGAAATGTGCATTCACATTATTGTAAAATAGATTTCTAGAATTTTCTCCTCTTGCAAAACTGAAACTCCAGAGCCATTGAACACGAGCTCCCTCACCTCCAGCTCCTGGCAATCACCATTGTACTTTTTATTTCTGTGATTTTGACTCATTTGCATACTTCATATCAGTGGAATCAGGCTTTTGGTGATTGGCGTACCTCAAATGAGTTTATATTTTAATGAACACTTTCTGAAATAGTCTCCAGATCAGCAGGGATTAGCTAACAAATAACTGAAAAGCTCTCAGGATGTTGTCTTGAGCTGCAGGCTGGCTGTGTAGAAAGAAAGAGAGTGATTGGCACAAGGTGAGCCTGGTCAGTGGGCCTGGCATGGGGCAGGTGCTGCCATGAGTGAACCAGGCACGTGGTGTCAAGAGTGACAGGGACAGGTAGGTGTTGGTAAAAGGAAGATTCTGGGTTGGAATGCAGTAAAATGCTTCTTTTAGAGACAAATGAATGAAAAGAAAGCAGCCCCTGGGATTATTTTAATAAGCACACCAAATGGGTCCTAACACACAGTGATTCTGGTTCATTTGACACCTCAGCCACTTGAAGGTCACTTCCAAGCTCTCCAGAAGGGCACAGACTTTCTGCAGTGAAATGTTTTCACTGTGGCTTGTAAAGTCACAACAGAGCTTCATATGCAACCTCAAAACTAGTTATGTAGTTGGAAAGAATGGTATGATTTTCCCTTTTTGCTTTGACCACAAAGGTGCCATTTTTAAGCTCCCCCGAGAGAGCTCTATGGAGGTGGAGCCTGACTGTTGTGTGGCCAGCTGACGGGCCATGGGACAGCAATGCTGGTGGGCATGGGCTTAGCATTAGAGCCACCCTGCTAATTTAGGTCGGCTTCCCAGGTGGTGCTAGTGGTAAAGAGCCAGGCTGCCAGTGCAGAAGACGCAAGAGATGCAGGTTCGATCCCTGGGTCAGGAATATCCCCTGGAGGAGTGCATGGCAACGCACTCCAGTATTCTTGCCTGGAGAATCCCATGGACAGAGGAGCCTGGTGGGCTACAGTCCACAGGGTTATAAAGAGTCGGACACGACTGAAGCAATTTAACATGCAAGCACGCTATTTTAGGTGAGGTTGCAAGTCAACAAACAGCAGATCTTGAAGGACACATGGCCTCCCTGCTTCTTTGGCAAAATGCAGAGATTCAGAAGGTGAGCTCCTGGTATGAACACCAGTTAAATATTTCCTGACCAAGCCCAGCAACCCTGACTTGACCAGAGCAAAGGCTTAGGTGTCAGGAGGGTTAGTCTTTTGGAGGTTGGTGTCTGAAGCCATGAGATTTGGTGGGCAAAGAGACACTGCAGAAAGAAAGGGACTAGGCAACAGCTTTCAGGGCACCAGAAAGCAGAGGTGGGAAGTTGGGAAGGACAAGCGGATGTGCAACGTGTGAAAGGAGAGGAGAGAGAGGGGCTAGCATTCAAATTGTGGTTACTTTCCCGAAGGTCACGAGGGCACTCACATCGAGTTCAGCTTTGAACACTGGAAAGGGTGACTAACCCAGAATATTATAAAGTAAACAGCGTATGCTGCTTTGCCCTCTGGCTCTACCACTGGGATGGGAGGAAGTCAAAGGGGATGGAGAGCTTGAAGTTTCTGGATTAGATCCACAACCATAGCAACACAGGACTGGTCTGGGTGGTGATTCCAACATTGTAACTACCAGTGCAAGAAACAATGGGGGAAATTTAAATATAAAGTGGATACTAACTGGTAATAGGGAAGCCTTGCTGATTTTGTTAGGTGTGACTGTTAAGGCAATCATGGAAAAATTCATGCTATCAGTTAGAGATGTCTTCTGAAATATTTACATGCAAGATGGCATGATACATGAGATATGCTTAATTTTTTTTTCATTTGAGATCTGTTATTATTTTGGTTATTATTACTCTACCAATTTTTAAAAAGCTGGAGTACAATTGCTTTTCAATGTTGTATTAGTTTCTGCTGAATAATGAAGTGATTCAGCTCTAAGTATTCATATATCCCCTTCCTCTGGAGCCTTACTCTGCCCCTGGAGGTCATGGCCGAGCCCCGGGCTGGACTCCGTGTGTTACACGGCAGTTTCCCACTAGCTCTCTATTTTGTGTATGGTAGTGTGTATATGTTAATGGTACTTTTTCAATTCATCCCACCCTTTCCTATCCCCCACTGCGTCCACAGTGAATTTTCTACATCTGCATCTTGAGATATATTTTAAAATAGTTCAGAAAAAAGTGTATATATGTGTGTGTGTGAGAGAGAAACAGAGAGCAAGAGAGGTGGAAAAAGCAAACAAAGATCAGTAAAATACTGGGATTGTTAAATATTATTAAAATTGAACAGTGGGCAAAGGAGGACTCATCCTCTAGCTTTCTCTCTTGTTTATGTTTGAGATTTTCCACAATAAGAATGTCTCCCTCCCTGCCTTGAAAATGTTGGTATTGATTTAATTACATGAAAGCATCAGCACATTAACTCTAGGACCCTCTAGACTGCACATCACACTTGGGAACTCGGAGCCACACATTCCGTTGGCCTGACTCAATGGAATGCACAGCACACTGTAAATAGATCTGGGTTTATGGCTCTGAGAGATGCTTCCATGGATACAAGTCTGTACAGTCAGGCTGGAAGGTAGAGGCCTCTTCTCTCTGCTGGAGATGTGTTTATTCTTTTGCAATTAACATTCTTTCAAAGATCAATGTGTGATACAGTTTGCCCAGGGGTCTACATTTTACAGGCAATGTAGACATTCACCTTTGGTGGCCCAGGATGCCTGTCTACATTGGGTCAATCAAGTGAAATTCGTAGACTGACTCAGCATCAGCAAATAAAGGAAATGGACAGGTGGCTCAGGGGCCTGGGCAAGACTTCCTGGGAAGTGAATAGCTCTTCTTGTTCCCAAAAGCCCCCAGCAGGAGGAAGTCTTCTGGTGGGTGCAACCTAGCCATTTTCAGCCTTTTTCCTCATCTCCAGTCAGTTCAGTTCAGTTCAGTTGCTCAGTTGTGTCTGACTCTTTGCGAACCCATGGACTGCAGCATGCCAGGCCTCCTTCTCCATCACCAACTCCTGGAGCCTACTCAAACTCAAGTCCATCGCGTTGGTGATGCCATCCAACCATCTCATCTCTAGTCGTCCAGTTTTCCAGTAGTCATGCACAGTTGTGAGAGTTGGACCAGGAAGAAGTTGGACCAAGAAGAAGAGTTGGACCAGAAGCATCAATTCTTTGATGCTTTCGAACTGTGGTGTTGGATAAGAATCTTGAGGGCCTCTTGGACAGCAAGGAGATCAAACCAGTCAATCCTAAAGGAAATCAACCCTAAATATTCATTGGAACAACTGATAGCGAAGCTGAAGATCCAATCCATTGGCCATCTGATGGGAAGAGCCGACTCACTGGAAAAGACCCTGATGCTGTTGCAGAGAAGAAGCCACTTCTGACTTCATGTTGGAACTGTTTCTTTGATTTGCATTTTGTTGCTTTATAATCATACAGAATGGTCTGCCTCAGAGAATCCTGCCCCTCTGCCTGACTGTTAAACTAAATTGCCTTTGTTCAGAAGCTTGTCCACCTGTAGATGGCAGGAAGGAAGAAATTAACACATCCTCTGCCTGAGGTTTGGCATTCTAAGAGATGTTTGCAAGATTAATGTCCTTTTTACTTTGCTTCCTCACCTCCCTCCATCTCTGAGCTATAAAACAACCTGGCATCCAGACCCTGATAAGATGGTTATTTTAAGGCAAAAGACTGCCATCTTCTCTGTCAGCTGGGTCCCTGATTAAAGTCTTTTCCATGCCTCAACCCCTCTTCTCTCGGATTCATTGGCCTGTTGTATGATGAGCAGAGTGAGCTTGGACTCGGTAACAATGCTGGGAAAGATGCAGGGCGGGAAGAGAAGGGGATGGCAGAGGATGAGATGGCTGGATGGCATCACCAACTCAATGGACATGAGTCTGAGCAAACTCTGGGAGATGGTGAACGGCAGGGAAGCCTGGTATGCTGCAGTCCATGGGTCGCAAAGCGTCGGATGCAACTTAGAGACTGAACACAGGCTCATTTCCACCTCCTTCTGAGCCAGGTGAAAAATCAACCTGGTTCCTTTCTGACCCTTAGGATGTACTGCTAAAGGCTGCTTAACATTTTCCATCTGTCCTTTTTCTTTCCCTGCTTTGGAAACTGTGGTCCCTTTTGCTCCCTTTAGAGTTTTATCTGAATTACTGGCATTTCTCTGGTTGCAGGGCCTAGCCCAGCCGGACCCAGCAGACACTTACATCCTGGCATCTAGTAATTTATTTTTATGAGTAGCCTAGCCAGGAATACTTGAAAAACATGAACATTTCTCGTATAGAGTATTAATATTGAAACCTGCTCTAAAGCTTCAGTTCAGATTTTCCCTTTATTTGCAGGCTAAGGAGTCTTCACTGGATAAATCATAGACTTCTAATTAGTAGGAACCTTAGGGAATATTTATTCCAGTGCCACTGTGAGTGCCCAAATCTATCCATGCATTAGATAGATCAAGCAATTAACTCGTGACCAGTTTCATGATTGGAGCCAACTCTTTGCAACCCCATGGACTGTAGCCCACCAGGCTCCTCTGTCCATGGGATTCCCCAGGAAAGAATAATGGAGTAGGTTGCTGTTCCCTTCTCAGGGGATCTTCCCGACTCAGGGATCAAACCCAGTTCTCCTGCATTGCAGGCAGATTCTTTACCATCTGAGCCACCAGGGACAACCTTAGGGGTAAAAAGGTGATGCTTATATAAAGTCACGTCCAATGGGCACAAACGAATTCTAACTTACAATAGGCGGATGGTGTAGAAATTAAGCTGCCTAAATTTAGCATAGGTTGCAGGATACAGAGAAGGGCTCAGTTTTGCCCACTAGTTTTGTATACTAAAGTCCCTTCACAATCAATTTCTGTATGTACAGAATCATTCAGTTCTTTCTTATAATATTTATTTTCTTATTTCACCATATAGACAATAGCTTTAGAAGTTCTACTGTTTGCATATAAAGAAAGGAATGGCTCTGTCACTTCTGGTTGAACAGATTAGGAACTTTTACAAAATTCTTGGCAGTAGAAATACAATATGCTTAAAAGCTGGTGGAAACAGGTTTTAAAGCTTGTGTGTTATAAACATTATTAAACCATTTATCTGAAAGTTAATCCAGTAAAATAAACCACATCTTTCTTAAGCATATCTTTGAATACTGAAAGGCCAAAATTGTACTCAAGAACTAAGTATTAAATTATCTTTATTTTTGCTATTTGTTAAGAAACCATTCAGCTGTTTTGGAGCAGATATTTGTCTGAAAACATAAGTCACACTGGCTATTTAAAGCTTTTCTTCATACTTATTTTTATATTATTTTTTCTTCATGTTTTCTGGCCTTGACTTTATTTCTCTTGTATTTTTGTTGGGCTTCCCAGGTGGTGCTAGTGGTAGAGAACCTGCCTGCCAATGCAGGAGACTTCAGAGAAGCTGGTCTGATCCCTGGGTCAGGAAGATCCCTGGAGGAAGGCACAACAACCCACTGCAGTGTTCTTGCCTGGAAAATCCCACGGACAGAGGAGCCTGGAGGGCTACAGTCCACAGGCTCGCAAAGAGCTGGACAAGACTGAAGCAACTTAGTGTGTGCATGTACGTACTCTTTGTCAATAGGTTTGTGCAACTAAATCAGACGTCAGCTAGGGATTTTCCCTGAAGGTTCATACATGAACAAAGAAACAAATTTTCTAATTGAATTGGAATTGTCTATAGATTAATAAATTGGTATGTGCATGTATCTGTCTGACTGTAAGTTTAACCTCTGAGTCAAGTTTAAAGAAGGTGAAGTTTATCCCTAACATTGCCCTTCTTATCCCCAGATGATGGTGAAGGTTAAAAGGCATCAGATAAATCCCCACCTATGTGTTGGCTAACCAACAAAATCGCCCTCAATAAGGGAAGACTTTCGTCAGTTCAGGGGCGCAGTCTGTAGGACAGTGGGTCCTAGTCATTTTCCATCGTATCCTTCCAATTGCATTACCTTGGTGGTAGCGCTCTCACCTGCCTGTACAGCTTTCTCACAGTTGATTGTAGAGTGCTCTGTATAACTGCATACCGCAATGTGACTGTGACGATCACAATGATTATCCCATCAAGATTTCGAGTGCTCTATGCTGGTGACAAGAAGATAGATAAGACAGAATGACTGTTCTCCAGAAGCTTCAGCCAACTGGAGAGGATGAACAGATTAAAGTAGTGTGCTAAGTGAACTAACTAAGGATACACTTTTCCTCTCCTCCACCATGAATGTGAGAATTGGGGTTTCTGTATTCAAAGACAAGGTACCAAAGACTATGATTGGTGTTAGCATCTCCGGGGAGATACGACCCAAGCTAGGGTGGCACTGCCAGTACCATCGCGGTGAAGACAGACATAAAACGTTTAAAATGAGGCAGAGCATAAGTCCCCAAGGCAAGACGGCCACTGCCATCCTGAAGGGGAAGAGATCTGGGGTCAGATTCCTTAAAGAGTGAGACTTTCCAGGGTTGCAGTTCCAGAAGGCTCCTCCTCCCATCAGGAAGGCAGGGAGAGGGCTGAGTGTTTTTTTTTTTTTAAATATTTATTTACACTTATTGATTTACTTGGCTGTGCCAGGTCTTAGTTGCAGCAGGCAGGATCTTCAGTCTTCATTGCAGCATGCGGATCTTTCATTGTGGCGTGCAGATCCCCAGTCGCTGCTTGCAGAATCTAGTTCCTTGACCAGGGATCAAACCCTGTATTGTGAGCATGGAGTCTTAGCCACTAAACCACTAGGAAGTCCCTGGGCTGAGTGTTTAATTGTGAATTTTATTTCAAGAGCCAAGAAAGAGAAATTGTACCTTTTATAGGTGAGATTGGCTATAAGGAACAAATTTGCAAGGATAGGATAAGAACAAACAGGTTGATCAGAAAGGTCAGGAATTTTAAATACTTGGAATATCTGGCTTGGGTGTCTGGCTTTTATTCCATTGAAGAAGACAGGAGCGAGAGACACTGGATGTGGGATCCCAGTGACAGAGCTCTGTGGCCCAGTGGTAACGACACACACACCAGAGACTGAACCGTGACGGAACGCGTGAAACGGAAGGGAGAGACAGGCACGAGAGGTTTTGAAAAAATAAGGAAAAGAGTTGGTTGTCCAACTAGATATGGAGGTTCAGGGAAGTTAGGAGGTAAAGAAGAGTCTAAATTTGTCCCTGGGGAATCATTAAGAGGCATCGTGCCTCCGACAGAAACTGGTGCCATTGTAGGGGGTGGGCAGGGAGCTGGATTCTGTGGTGAGATAATGATGAACTTAGTTTCAGTGTTAATTTTAAAGGAATGTCAGGTCATCCAGTGAGCTATGTGACCAGAGAGCCATTAGAGATGCACTAATGGAAACAGAGGGCTAGGCTTGATATTCAGATCCTTGTGGGAGAAGAAGGTGCTGTCTAGAGCCATCTCACTACGCATTCATCTACCCATGCATGTATGTACATGTTTGGTTCAGTTCAGTCATTCAGTTGTGTCTGATTCTTTGTGACCCCGTGGACTGCAGCACTCTGGGCTTCCCTGTCCATCACCAACTCCTAGAGCTTGCTCAAACTCATGTCCATTGCGTTGGTGATGCCATCCAACCATCTCATCTTCTGTTGTCCCCTTCTCCTCCTGCCTTCAATCTTTCCAAGCAACTCATTAACTTATTCACTGGCTCTCCATTCACACATTTAATGTATTTGCTTTTCATTTATCCATCCATTAATTCCCCATATTCTTATTAGAATCCTTGCTGGGTGCCACGTGTCATGATGCTCTTGAGAAAAGGGACAAGACACATTCTTGCCCCCAGGATGCTCACTGCTGAAAGTCCCAGTCTCTGCTGGGCAGCACCTTGACTTTCCCCTCTTCTCCCCTAGCTGCTGCCTCAGTTTCTTTTTCTGTACAAAGCAGCTGCCAATGTGAGACCTAGAGAGAAGATTTCAGATTTGCTGAAGTAACGACTCGTGGACAGGAATGTGGGGTTATATTTTCTAAACATTCTGGGACATGTGTTGCTTTTAAATTTAAAACAGATAGAAAGGACATTTGCCAGGACAGAAAAAGCGAGTTTTCCAGACAGTGATCATATTTAAGTTGGACTTCCAAGTAAGTGGAGCCCAAAGGCATTACCTTCCTGGAAGTTATATGCGGAGGACACACTGTCTTTGGGGCTGAACCCAAGGAAGCCTCAGCTCACACAGATGCAAGGCTGCTCTTCCGAGGGCTTTGGGGATCTGGGGCTCGGGAGTTGAGTCCCCACGAGGTTGATCTGTCTGGGAAAGACTCTCTGGGTTCAGACTCCTATCTTGGTCTCTGTGTTCGTTTTCGCACATGGATCTTCTCTTTGTGCATCTGGTCAATAGTTTATTCCCAAGAACGTGAAGTCATTGTTGGCCGGAGAACTTGAGCCCTTGGAATTTAACTCCTGCGTGAGTGTCTGGTTGTCTGGATTCCTTGTGTCCTCGGCACCCCTGGGGCTCGCTCCAAGCAGGCAGGTGTTGGAGACAGAGCGGTGGGTAGATCAGGCGGCTGGAGAGGAGACATGAGAAAAGATGCCTCCAGGCTTTTCTGCCCTGGTGTCATGACTCACAAATGTGATCTTCATTTGTTTCATGTGCTGCCAGGGGCGCCTGCAGTGGCGTTCTTTCCTGCCTCTTTCCAGCTCCAATTCTCCCTGCTCCCCATGACCAGTCAGGTTCTGCTCCGCTGGGAAGGGTCTGCATGCTGGCTTTCCACTGAGCGGTCAGAACAGCCTCTCCAAGAGCTTTGGGAAGACCCTAGGCCCTCTGTGGCACTGCCAGGGGCAGAGCTCTCAGACTCCAGGGGACACAGATTCCCTTGTGTCCTGGGTGGTTTTGCCCCTTGGAGTGCAAACGCTCTGAATGTGGGGTGGTTAGTGCCTGCTGCTGTCCTGGTTTCAGGAGGTGGTCCTGATGGGTTCAGGGAGGGTCCCTCCACAGTGAAGGGCTGCTGCGAGATTCACTCTTTAAATATAACCTTCACTTCTGCGTGTGCAGGAGGTGGTGGAGGAGGGCCTCTCAACTCACCAGAAGTGACTTGGAGGCTGGGGCTGGGGCTTTCACCTCCTTTACACCAACCCCTTACACACACAGCGCCCAGCACACACAAGGCACGTGTGGCTGTCTGCTGCTGGTTGAGGCTCAGCGGTCTGTGGTTCCTCTGTGAAAGCTGGGATAAGAGACGAACCTTAGGATGTGCTCTGGCTGTCTAGTGCTGCTAACACACACCCCAGGGCCTGAGCTTATAAACACAGAAGCTTATTATTATGCATGTGGGTGCTACAGGACAGGAATTTAAATGTGGCACACAAGGCTGGCTTATCTCTGCCCCATGGTGTCTGAGGTCTCACCTGGGGAGACCAGAATATCTGAGAGGGTCTTGAACAATGGAACTGGTTCTTCCTTCACATGTCTGGTGCCTGGGCTGAGATGGCATGAAAGCTGGCCTGGTGGGCTCTCTACTGGAGTGCCTACGTGCGTGGCCTCTTCACGTGGCTGGAGCTTCCTCCCAACCTGGTGGGGCTGGGGTCATCAGATTTCTGACCTGGAGGGTCAGAGCCCCAAGAGCGAGTGTTTTGGTAAACAAGTCCTTTTCTGCCTGCCTTAGGGGCCTCAGAGAGTCATTTCCACCCCCCTTTTATAGGTCAGAGCAGTCATAGACGCCTCCAGAATCTAGGGGAGAGAGGCCCGGCCTTTGGGGGGCAAAGTGCCAAAGCACTTGAGGTCTCGCTGTAAGGCTGCCACAGGCCCCAGCTGTAGGAACCATCTCCCTCAGCATCAGAAACAGGGAGGTGATGGGTGGGAAGCTGAGAAAGTCCTTCGGCCGCAGAAAACAGTGATAATTTTAAAAAGATTTTAGCTTTGGGGGCCCCAACCCTGAGTCCTGAGAGCTCCCTGGTCCAATTTCTCTTTGGTAGGAGTGGCAGCAAGGGTCCCTGGGGTGTCACCAGAAGTGCCACCCTGGGGGCCTGCTTTGGGTCTGGGCACAGGGGCTCACATCGGCTTCTGAGTACAAGGCTCATACCTCCACTCACATCCATCTAAGTATTGTGAAGAATTTTTCCATTCGAAACTTCCTACAAGCAGCTCTTTCTGGTCCCCCAAGATCAATATTTCATAGAACTTTTCTCTGATTTAGGGCATCCCAGGTGGCACTAGTGGTAAAGAACTGGCCTGCCAGTGCAGAAGACATCAGAGACACAGGTTCGATGCCTGGGTCAGGAAGACTCCCTGGAGTAGGAAATGAAAACCCCCTCTAGTATTCTTGCTTGGAGAATCCCATGGACAGAGGGGCCTGGTGGGCTACCATCCATGGGGTCACCAAGAGTCAGACATGACCGAAGGGACTTAGCATGCAAGCACACACGCTCTTTGATTTGGGAGCATGACCCTTGTAGGGGCTCTCCCAGGGCAGCAAGGGCTCAGTGCATGGCCAGAGTCAGCAGGGCTTAGCTTGGATGCCCCACCCTTGTCCCAAAGCTTGACGTTGGCGGGAGAAGGGCACTCATGGGAGACACGTCCTCAGATCCCGTATCTGGCCTGGAGAAAGTTGGCCTTTGTTTGATCTTTTATCTGAAGCTCTGTGGGAAGTTTCAGTTTCCAGCTGGGGATGGTGATGAGTGTCTGTGAAATGCATCATCAATGAACTTCACCCCATGAACATGACTGTAAATGCCTTAGAGATAAGCATTATCTGAGCATCATCATGACTGCCTAGGAGCTAGTGAAAAGAACGTTGACGCTATTCTGGGTAGCCTTTGAAAAATCCAAATCATCGTTAGTTCCCTCCGATTCACCAGCTCCGCGTGGCCGTGGGGTCAGGTTCGGTTGCCACTGGAAAAGCACTTTTACCATTAGACCATTCGGTCCAGGGGTGTTCTCAATGGGAGCAATCTTCCTTAGGAAGGAATCTTCACTTAAGACTCACGCCTGCAACTTGACCCTCCCAGGGGAGGCAGCCGATTCTGGTGTTGGAAAATAGCTAATGAGGACAATTCTCAGTTCCAAGTTCTGCTTCAAGCTGCTTTCAGAGCTGAGGAGCCCTCGTCAGCCTCTGAAACCTTAAGGAAGAGGCCTGCTGGGCACAAGGCTTGAGGCTTCATGAAGAAACGCCTTCCTGTGTCCTCTTTAAAAGACTTTGTTTGCATCTGGGGGTGATTCGAGATTAAAAAGGGGGACATGAAATCTAGAGGGCAAGTGAAGCAAAGAGTAGAAGGGGAGAGAACCAGGGAGAAGACACACCAGGAAATATGAATGGCGCGTGCTCAAAATAGCATCTCAGCTCAGTCAGACCCAAGACAATCTTGGTTTATCATTTATTCCATCATGAGTAAAATACTCAGTTCTGATCCACTCAGGTGAAAGAAATAATTATGACGGTATCTCCATAGGTGGAAGCCCTTACAGAAATCCTGTGTGGAACTCTAAAATAATCACCCTCTGCCTTGTCTCGTTCCTCGACAGCCCCACCCCATAGCATGTCCAGTATTAGGTAATTAGATCCGTGAGGCTCTGGCAAAGTCAGTTTTCTAATGTAAAGCATCCCGGTTGCAAAGGAGAACGCCCTTTGGTAAAAGCATGAGATAGGATCGCTGCCTGGCGGCTCTGAGTTCTCATCCTGGTTCCTCCCAGCCTGGTGTCCACACATCTGGGGCTGTGGATTGTTTATTTATTGTGTTTTTAGCTGCAGCACAGAGGTCAGGCACCTTTGCAAATTGCAGGCAGCAATGACTTCCCTGATGGCTCAGATGGTAAAGCATCTGTCTACAATGGGGGAGACCTGGGTTCGATCCCTGGGTCGGGAAGATCCCTGGGTTGGGAAGATCCACTGGAGAAGGAAATGGCAATCCACTCCAGTACTATTGCCTGGAAAATCCCATGGACAGAGGAGCCTGGTAGGCTACAGTCCACGGGGTCGCAAAGAGTCGGACACGACTGAGTGATGTTCCTTCCTTCACTCTTCAATGACTAAACCTCAACATTTCTACCACCTCAAAAACCCTGGAGAAGAGAGTGTGTCACATATACACCCGGAAAAACAAGCTCCCAAATTTAAAAGAAATCAGAAACTACTGGTTGAGAAACGTTGAATGTCTAAATGTTCTTCGGTTTTCACCTAGAAATGTACATTTTGGTCCTCTGTGCTAGGCTTGGAGCCTCCAGAGCTCAATTGTGTCTCTCTGGGTTTCTTGGGTGGCCCACAGAGGACCTCAGTAATGGATGGGGCATCAGTAGCAACCTTGTGAGCAGGTCTCATGGTTCAGCCTGGCCAAGTAACAGGTAAACTGAGGAAAGCAACTGTGTTTTCATGGACAAACAGGCTTATGCTTGCAACAGAAAAAGGTTTCTGTGCTGGGAGCCCGGTGGTCCGCTCTGGAGGCTGAGGGCTGCGGAGAGGACCAGCTTCTCTGACTTTCTTAGACCAAGGATGGAGGAAGGAGTGAGAGCCCTGGCCCACGGGGATGCATCCACGTGAACATCCCAGCGCTGTCAGCAGTGGCTGGGTTTAGCTTCAGCAGAGTGGGTGCCCTGGGAACCTTGTCATCCCTGGATTGGCTCCTACCACCTGACACGCTCCATACTCGCTCCTTGAAAGAAAAGCTGTGATGAACCTAGACAGCGTATTAAAAAGCAGAGACATCACTTTACAGACAAAGGTCCATCTAGTCAAAGCTCTGGTTTTTCCAGTATTCATGTATGGATGCGAGAGTTGCACTATGAAGAAGGCTGAGCACTGAAGAGTTGATGCTTTTGAACTGTGGTGTTGGAGAAGACTCTTGAGAGACCCTTGGACTGCAAGGAGATCCAATCAGTCTATCCTAGTGGAAATCAGTCCTGAATAATCATTGGAAGGACTGATGCTGAAGCTGAAACTCTAATTCTTTGGTCACCTGATGCGAAGAACTGACTGGCTGGAAAAGACCCTGATGCTGGGAAAGATTGAAGGCAGGAGGAGAAGGGGATGACAGAGGATGAGATGGTTGGATGGTATCACTGACTCAATGGACCTGAGCTTGAGCAACTCTGGGAGTTGGTGATGGACAGGGAGCCTGGCGTGCTGCAGTCCATGGGATCGCAGAGTCAAACACAACTAAGCAACTGAACAACAACCTGACACTCTCAAGACAGGCAGGATTCCTCCGAGTTTCTCTGAGTTTGAGTTTTGGCATCTGCCCTTGGTAAACAAAACACACCCTGCCGCCTCCTCTGCTCTGGATGGTTATGGCTCATGTTTCAACTTTCAAGATCAAGAGGACTTTTTAAAAAAAATCACTTTACATTTTTTTAAAAATTGTAGATTTAATAACATCTCAGCTTAAAGTTTTATTTTCTAAAGCCTCTTAGTAGCACAGTGTGAGAGAATGCCTAGAAAAACGAGGTACTTAATAGACCCAGGTGAACCCCTGCTTTCAAAAGTCCTCATTGTCTCCAGAGGGAACATGACTCAGTCCCTCTGAACACAGGCCTCTCCTCTCAAGGGACCATGTTCTGTGAGCAGGGCCCACATCTGACTCATGGGCGCCTGCTCCTTTCTGCTTTCGGGCCGGCCCTCAGAGGACACGGAGCCTGTGAACTAACTGAAGGGTGGGGTCACCTTTGGCCCTGTGCCCTTGGCTTGGATGCAAGCTGTCTTTGAAGTGGTCCTGATGATGTGAGAAGGTCACTGGTGGCCCTCAAGACTGGGGTGCTTGGCATTGTACAGAGTTTGGGGTTCTGTGGATGTTTGTTTCCAAAGATGGCTACCAACATTCTGCATGCGTTTTTGTTAAGTCACTTCAGTCGTGTCTGACTCTTTGCCACCCTAAGGACAGTAGCCCTCCAGGCTCCTCTGTCCACGGGATTCTCCAGACGAGAATACTGCAGTGGGTTGCCATGCCCTCCTCCAGCGGGTCCATCCAACCCAGGGATCGAACCCACGTCTCTGATGTCTCCTGCATGGGCAGTTGGGTTCTTTACCATTAGTGCCACCTGGGAAATCCTCCCAAATCCTCTCCAGTCCATATTCTCTCTTTTTAAAAAAGATTTGTTTACTTATTTGGCTGTGCCAGGTCTTAGTTGCAGCCTGTGGGGTCTTCGATCTTTGTTGCAGCATGAGGGATCTAGTTCCCTGTCCGGGGATTGATCCAAGGCCCCCTGCATTGTGAGCATGGACTCTTAGCCACTGGATCACCAGAGAGGTCCCCCTATTCTCTTCTGAAATGTGGCTTCATCTCTCCTCTCATCTGAAGGTGGAGCCCTTTGCCTCTCTCCTTGAGACTCAGATGGCCCTTTCACCTGCTTTGCCAGCAGAGGAAGTGATGCTGTTTCATCTTCAAACCTGTGCATGATGGGTATTTTTTTTCCCCTCCTTGAGGATGTAGATCCAGTGAGCAGCAGTGAGCTGAAGCAACTGGTCACATGTGAGCAGCTCTGGTTTCTGCCTGCTTCCTGTGAATGGATCACCCAGCACAGGACTTTTCCAGATCTGCAGGCTTGCACCGGACACTTTACAGGCTGGCTTCAGAGCAAGCATTTTCAATCTCTGGAAAAGGAGGAATCATAATCCTTTGATAATATTTTCCTAACAAATCGTGTGTCCTCCTTTGTATGAAACCTTCCTCTCAGTCTGGAGCAGTAGCTCAGCTTTTCACTAACTAGCAATGTGGCCTCAGCCTTCCTACCTATGAAGGCAAGATGGCACAATCTGTGTTTGGTGGAGATGCTGGAAAATTGAGCTTCCCACCCCCCACCCCCAACCAGCAGTGCTGGGCCGGGGCTTTGTGATGGCTGTGTCCATCTTTCTGGGACCACTAGAGTTGGTCTGCCTCCTCTCCTGGCTTGCTCCATTTTCTGGACCCAACACCCACATATGTCTGGACTGAGACTGACTTTTCCCTGTCAACATTCAAGTCTGCTGTCACGTTCCTCCGTGGCTCCTGGGTTCCATGACTTGCCTTCCAGGCAGGGTCCCTCTGGTCCCCTCCTGCCTGCCTGGGGGTTCTCAGGGCAGCCCCGCCCACTCGGTTCATCTTGGCTTTGAAGTTGAGACCCAGACACCCCTCAGCAGGCACCGTCCTTTGACTTCTTTCTAGAGAGGGGGTTGGCTATGTGGAGTCATTCATTTCTTGCCAAAATCATCTTCTTGTGTGTTTCTGGCCAAGGTTAAGGAAAAAGAAGAACAGCAAACGTCCTGGTAAAGAGCCCTTCTCTATGTTCTGAATGATCCTGAGCGTATTAGGTCTGTCCTTAAGTGAGACTCAATAAGAAAGCTCTCATATAAAATGTTCACGTTGGAGAATCCTACCTCCCAGCCTCTCCTCCTCCCCAGGTCCATCTCTGCTGCATATCTGCCTGTTGGCTCCACACCAGGCTCCCGACCTGCTTATGCTTTGTGTCTTCCCCACTATCAAAACATGTTCTCAGGAAGGGCTCTTAGAAATCTACGTCTACTTCGCTGCAAACTACCACGACCAATGTTACTGTGTGCTGCTGTGTGCTAAGTCACTTCAGTCATGTCCAACTCTTTGCGACCCCATGGACTGTAGCCCACCAGGCTCCTCTGTCCATGGGATTCTCCAGGCAAGAATACTAGGGTGGGTTCTTACGCCCTCCTCCAAAGTTACTGTGAAAGTTAAAGTGAAAGTGAAGTCACTCAGTCGTGTCCGACTCTTTGTGACACCATGGACTGCAGTCCACCAGGCTCCTCCATCCATGGGATTCTCCAGGCAAGAATACTGGATTGGGTTGCCATTTCCTTCTCCAGGGGATCTTCCCAACCCAGGGATCAAACCTAGGTCTCCCGCATTAGAGGCTTTAACCTCTTAGCCACCAGGGAAGGTTGTTACTGTAATGAGTATTAAATACAATAGGGGATAAAGCTTGAAGTCACAGGAATGACTCTCTAAATGTGGAATATTGACCTTGACTGGCAAGCTGATACTGAATTGAAGGATTGTGTAGTCAGGGTGAAAGAGTCTCGCTATTAGAGAAACTAGGAGAGCCTCTAATCACATGTGTTGATCACTAACTACCTTTTGGAAGCCTACTCCAGAACTGAGCAGCAAATGCTAAGAACCTGCCCTGTGCTCAATCAGGTCACACACAGTAGGGGGTGCTGGTAGTGACCTTGACCTTGTCATGTTCCCTTGACTGTGCTCCTGCCTGGACTTCTGGGAGCCCCGGTTCCTGTCATGTGGCACTTCCCACTGTCCATACATTCCCAGTGCATGCTGCTTCTTTTCCTCTCCTCCATGTGACTCTTGACTCTAAGTCCTGGTAACTCTGTGGTGGTTTATGTTGGGGGGCGGGATTGAGACTGCATCTGGGGGGTTACCTGTCCCCGCTGCGCTCCCTCTTCCACTCTGAGGAGTGGATACCCCCTCCCCTAACCCCAGCAGCTGGGACAAGATTTGCAAAGTAAGAATGACTGGCACTGGAAAGTTTGGGAGACCTCCTGCAAACGAGCCATCATGGTAACTGAGATATAAGTCTCTTGTTTTTCTATGTCAATCAGTCATACATTTTTTTGTGTGTGTTGATTTTAAAGCTTGGTTCTATGTGGGCACGATTCAATGAGTGTTCCTGAGTCATTCACACTTTAATATGAAAGAAGGAGGTGGAAGAGCGCTTAATATCTGGAGGGTGTCCTGGTGGTTCCAGATATCATCAGAGCCACTCTGCTTGTGGGTTGGGAGCAGAGTACGTGGATGTTCAGGGGCCCACTTCACATTACTTGGCTTCTACTTGTATAGAAAATTGGAGTTATGTGGCAGTAATGTGGCCAAAACACATCCCGTCACTCTCACTCCAATGTTTAAACCATGACTTGTCGATGGTACAGGGACTAAGACACAATGGAATGGATCCTGAGTCTAATATGGTTATGGATCAATTACCCTGGTGGCTCAGATAGTGAAGAATCCACCTGCAATGCAGGAGACCTGGGTTTGATCCCTGGGTCAGGAAGATCCCCTGGAGAAGGAAATGGCTACCCACTCCAGTATTCTTGCCTGGAGGATCCCTGGCAAGAATGGACAGAGGAGCCTGGTGGGCTACAGTCCATGGGGTGGCAAAGAGTCAGACACGACTTAGTGACTAACACATTATGGTTATGTATCAGGGAATAAACTCTGATAATATTTAATTGGAAATGTTTTCTGTCTTTTGCTTTACTTGGTAAATGTGGTAAATGATGTAAACTCTGCTAACAGAAAATAATTTTTTACAAAAAGAAGAGTCATCTTAAAAAGTTACAAACATAATTTAGTTCATGACGTGAAATTTCCTGATCAAAACAAATCTGTACTGTAGGTTTGAAAAATCATATGCATTTTCGTGTGTAACTGGTGCTCCAAGTCACTTTCCTTCTCTTTTTAAAATTGAAGAATAGTTGATTTACAGTGTTGTGCCATTGGCTTTCTTAATGCAAGATTCAGAAGATCTGCAAGGTCCCCCCAAATGAGTCCTGGGGTCAGGGTGGGCCTCCGGGGAGCTCTTGCCCCTGGTCCACCCAGGACTACTTGGCTCCACCATTTCTTCTTCTCTTTTCATCCACCCATTCATCAGCCCATCTTATTGTTTTTAGGCATTTCTCTGAGAGCTGCACTTCTTTTAGGCATTCTGCATTCTGCACTTTTAGGCATTTCTAAGAGAGCTGGATGAAGCACAAGCTGGAATCAAGATTGTCGGGAGAATTATCAATAACCTCAGACGCACACATGATACCACCCTTATGGCAGAAAGTGAAGATGAACTAAAGAGCCTCTTGATGAAAGTGAAAGAGGAGAGTGAGAAAGTTGCCTTAAAACTCAACATTCAGAAAACTAAGATCATGGCATCTGGTCCCATCACTTCACACAAATAGATGGGGAAACAATAGAAACAGTGAGAGACTTTATTTTGGGGGACTCCAAAATCACTACAGATGGTGACTGCAGCCATGAAATTAAAAGATGCTTGCTCCTTGGAAAAAAAGCTATGACAAACTTAGACAATGTGTTAAAAAGCAGAGACATCACTTTGCCAACTTTGTAGACCAAAACCTAGACAGTGTATTAAAAAGCAGAGACATCACTTTGCCATATCTTCGTCTAGTCAAAGCTTTGGTTTTTCCAGTATTCATGTATGGATGTGAGAGTTGGGCTATAAAGAAAGCTGAATGCCAAAGAATTGATGCTTTTGAACAGTGGTATTGGAGAAGGCTCTTGAGAGTCCCTTGGACTGCAAGGAGATTCAACCAGTCCATCCTAAAGGAAATCAGTCCTGAGTATTCATTGGAAGGACTGATGTTGAAGCTAAAACTCCAATACTTTGGCCACCTGATGTGAAGAACCAGCTCATTGGAAAAGACCCCGATGCTGGGAAAGATGGAAGGCAGGAGGAGAAGGGAACGACAGAGGATGAGATGGTGGGATGGCATCACCGACTCAACGGACATGAGTTTGAGTGAACTCCGGGAGTTGGTGATGGACAGGGAGGCCTGGTGTGCTGCAGTCCGTGGGGTCGCAAAGAGTTGGACACGACTGAGCGCCTGAACGGAACTGAAGGGAGCTGCAGACATCCGTGCCCTGCATCCCTACGCATGCCATTAACTGTTCAATATTTGTTAGGGTTTTTCGTATAGTGTCAGTCGTACTACCTTGAATGTTGATATTGTCTGGAGTTCGAGGAGGAGGCAGCTCATTTTAGTTTTACCTGCAGCCCCCTCTCTCTGCAGGAATCAGATATAAGTCCATGGGGCACTGGGCCAGAGACAAAGGAATCACAAGTTCAGACTAAGTGTATCCAGCAAGAAACGAAAATTGGAGAGTAAGCTTTTGCAACCCTCCCAACATCCTGCATAATGTGAAAATAATAGGTCAATTAGTCAATATGTTTTTTTTTTTAAAGGCATCAGGCCAGCCTGCTGTTGGATTTCATACAGACCTGACAAGGAACCATTGTCTGAACACTGAGCTTCTTAGCTGGCTCCTTTATTGAGGGTTGGTGTAATAGGCATCTGAAGAAACTGCTCAGAAATCTCACCGAGCCACTGCCAAACCATAGAGCTGTGGAACCGATCCTTCAGCTGCTTGAGCATCGTTCTGTTGGGAGTGGGCTGTGGTGTCAGGATGCAGTGAGACCTGCACTGAGCATCTTTCCTCGCACTTAACAACCCCCTTGCCAGTCCTGTCAGGCCATGGATTTACAACAGAAAACCCCTTTGACAATCTGTTGCCATCAACAACAGGTAATTAACTGAAGTTGGCCACCCCTCCCAGGGAGAGGGTGGAGGGCTTCCATTTTAATAAGCTTGCCAATGCATTTATTTAGAAAGACAAAAAAGGTTCAGAGCAGGAATGCTCTAATTAATCTATCAGCCAACCTGGAGGAAGGAAGGGAAATCTTTTAAAACTATTTTATGGTGTACAGTTGCTTTCCAGGTGGCGCTAGTGGTAAAGAACCCACCTGTCAATGCAGGAGACTTAAAAGGCACGGGGTTCATTTCCTGGGTCAGGAGGATCCCCTGGAGGTGGGTATGGCAGCCCACTCCAGTGTTCTTTCCTGGAGAATCCCATGGGCAGAGGAGCCTGGCGGGCTACAGTCCACGTCGTAAAGCATCGGACACGACTGATGCGACTGAGCATCCACGCTTAGCTGCTTCTCAGTGTCTTGTTAGTTTCTGCTGTACAGCAAAGTAGACCAGCTGTGTGTTTACATATATTTCCTCTTTTTTGGAGGAAAGGAAATCTTTGAAACAACAGTTGTGCATCCACAAAAGGCAGTTTTGTTTTTTTTTTACCTTTCGAGTATGAATTTATAATAATAAAGTTCATCTTTCTTTTGGCAGTCATATCCTGCAATTATAAAACAATATGAAGCCTGACTACAAATAGGATAGGGTCAATGTTACTTCAGCAAAAGCACAAATATACTGAGCTGTGGATGGCTGGGGAAAAGATAAGGCTTTATTTTCCACGCATTTTGCTGTATTTGCTAAACTCCTCCTAGAATTAATAATTTTATAGCCAGGATGAGGATAGGAGAGAAGTTTCATAATCTCAAAAGTGCTGAATGAGCAGGTTCTCAGAAACATTTGTAATTAGCCCTTGTTCCTCAACAATGTTAAAACTGTTTGCCTCTAAAAATAGTTTATTGGCTTTTGCCTTTGTTAATGCCATTAGTCTGTTTATGTGCTATGCTGTGCTACCAACACAAAAAAAGCCTCAGCCTAACGTGTCAGACTGCTTTTCAGTTGGACCTAACTGAGTTAATGAGGTGTAATGTAATAAAATATTCTTTTAAAATTAAACACTTGTGTTTTGTTTTGCTGAAGAATAAGTTTTCTGCAAAATTTAAGTCACATGATAAAGTAAAACATCAAATTAGGGAGAAACAGTGGCCTTCCCATGTCACTGTCCATGTCTTTCTTCTCCATCAACAACACCCAGGTTTTTTAGGGGGGACTGTCACCTACAGGGTTCGCAGCTCAGGACTGGGTTTGGACTGGATTAAGCCCATTGGTATATGCAGCGATTGTCTTTTCTAAAGATGGCCGTCCTTCTAGCACCTTGTTGCTCTTCCATTAAGAGGCAGAGTCTGTGTACTGTAACAGCTTTTGTGACTGTTTCACTCGGTAGCATAGGGTGAAGTCACGCTGTGGTTTCCGAGGCTGGGTCACAGAAATGACACTCACTCACTTTTTGTTCTCCTGGGACCCTGCAAGGTGGGCACTCTGACAGTTCTGAGACCTCCACGCTATGAGAAAGTGAAAGTGAAAGTGAAGCCACTCAGTCGTGTCCGACTCTTTGCGACCCCATGGACTGTAGCCTACCGGGCTCCTCCGGCCACAGAATTTTCCAGGCAAGAATACTGGAGCAGGTTGCCATTTCCTTCTCCAGGGATCTTCCCGACCCAGGGAACGAATCCAGGTCTCCCGCGTTGCAGACAGACGCTTTACATTCTGAGCCACCAGGGAAGCCCTCCACTCTGTGAGGGAACCTCAAACTGGCCCAGCTGGAGAAATCACACGGAGAAGCTCCAAGACTCTAGGAGGAGGGCCAGCTCCCAGTACCGGCTACCCCTCCCCCACCTTTCCATCTCCCAGCCCCGTCTGACTGCAGAAGTACAAGGGACTCCAAGCCAGAGCTTACCCAGGTGAGCTTACTCAAATTCCTAACCTACAGAAACCAGGAGCCGTAATGAAGTGACTGTTGTTTGAGTCCCTAAGCTGTGGAGTGACTTGCTATCCAGGGACCAATAGCCACGGAAGTAGGTCTCATCTCTCTGGCCACAGTGATTGTTGTAGGATGGACATGTGACCCAGTCCAGCCTGATCAGTGTAAGCCTGAAGCAGTTTGCTGGGAGTGCTGGAATCCTTCAGGCTTGGTAGGTTGAGTATGCAGGCTCGGAAAGATACTGTAGCTGTCTGACTGTAGCGAAGTGAGACAGCCAGCAGGTGAAACCAACACACACAGCAAGCCGAGCAGGGAGAGGGATCATGATGACGTCATCGTGCTCTGGATCAAGCTGCACCTGAAGCCACCACTTGATTTATTCATTACCTGCTGAAGTCATCTATGGTCAAAAAATACTGGAATTGTGAGTCACCATACAGATTGCAAAATTCAATATGTCTTATGATACCTGAACATTTTCTATTTTTTTTTTCTGATCCACGACCAGCTAGACATTAGACAATCTTCAATGACAGGACACTCGAAGCCCTCTGGAGCATCAATTCTATTTCCAAGGAGCTTTAATCGTTGAGCCAAAATCTGTCTCTCGACCTCAGTTTTCATGAGGCAAATTGTGAATGTGTGTGCGTGGGCTCAGTTGCTCAGTTGTATCTGACTCTTTGTGACCCCCATGGACTGTACCCCACCAGGCTCCTCTGTCCATGGAATTTTCTAGGCAAGAATATTGGAGTGGGTCGCCATTTCCTACTCCAGGAGATCTTCCCGATTACATCTCCTGTATGGACAGGTGGATTCCTTACCGCTGTGCCACCTGGGAAGGGTAAGTTTCAGCAAGTTGCTTAAGAAAGAATTTCATGGATTTCAAATCACCATGATGGAGTGATGTGGACTGGATGCTGTAATGGCTTGATTGACAACTGTTTGATCACTTTCTGCTTAAAGAGCATTGATTCATTGATCAACCTAAATCAACATCTGATAACAATGACTGAATCCAACATGATAAAATTGGAAAAAGATAAACATAATTTTTTTCCTTTATTCCTCTCAAAATCAACCATATAAGTAGAAGAGAAATGAAAACTGATAGAGTTCAGAGGTACCAGATACAGGAAGACTTAGAAATTTCACTTGTCAAAGAGGCTTGATGCAAGGCAAGAGGGTTATATACTTATTTTTTAAAGTTCTTGCGATCTTAAATTATTTCAGCAGAAGCACAGTGTCCAAACAATGGCTGGTGACTCTCTTTTCTCTGTGCTGGTTGAACTTACTCTGGAGAACAATGCTGGCTTTACGGATGCCACATGCTAAGAAAGAAACTGACCAGTGTATGTTTAGAAGCAACTGGGGAATAGTAAGAAAAGCTGAAATCTTATCATAAGGGACATGGTTGAAGGATATGGACATGGGCCTGGAAACAACTCTGTAACATCTGGGCGTCTGGAAAGTCTGGTCAAGTCACTATTTTATCCTTTCGGGGGAAGCTCCCTGGGGGAAGATTCACAATAGCCTGCCAAGGGAGAACTTTAAAAAGCTACATCTTCTAACATATCTCTGCCTTCATCTGCAGGACTGGAAAATCCTTGAGGTGCTGATGGGAGCTCCAGAACCATTTCCTCAGAAAAATCACAGAAACTAAGTAACTTGAAAAACTTTGAGTTTACAGATTCCTTTGAGGTACACACATCCCATGTAGAGAAGCCTGTCCATTCATTTCCTTCTGCCTGTTTGCTCTTCTCCAGAGAAGCAAATGTTACAACGTCATTGCTTGAAATTGCTAAGCGTGAAGGGTTATTTTTGTAGAGATTTTCTTTCTCTTTCTCACCTTCAGAGCGGTGCAAAGATCATTAAAACCTTCTCTTTTGCTGGCAGTTCCCCCCCCCCCCCATCTTTTCCTTAATACACTTTTTGTTTCCGTCCCTCTTTCTGGTCTCTTCTTGCCTGCCTCTCCTTCCTCAACAAGGAAAGAAGGCAGGGATACGGTGGCAGGGGTGTCAAGGCTGGGGAACATGGCTAGAGGGAGGCTTGAACTGGCCATGGGATCTTTCTGTTTCTTCCTTGACCTCTGACCCTCCCTTCCTGCCCATGCGCCCTCTGCTGGGTCCCATCTTTTTGTTGTTGTTGTTGCTTATTTTTAATTGGAGAGTAATTGCTTTACAATATTGTGTGAGTCTCTGCCATACATCAACATGAATCAGCCATAGGTATACATAAGTTCCTTCCTTCTTGAACCTCCCTCCTACCTCCCACCCCATCCCACCCCACTGGTTGTCACCGAGCACCAGGCTGAGCTCTCTGCATCATACAGCAAATTCTCACTGGCTATCTGTTTTACATATGGTAATGTACATGTTTCAACACTCCTCTCTAAATTTATCCTGCCCTCTCCTTCCCACACTGTGTGCACAAGTCTGTTCTCTATGTCTGCGTCTCCACTGCTGCCCTGCAGATAGGTTCATCTGGGTCCCATCTTCACTCCAGAATTCTGAAGATTGTATGACACTCAGATAGGAGTCTCTATGTGATAGCCGTGCTGACTTCACGGGAGAGATCTGGGCATTGGGAGTTGGTGATTACTTGTGTAGATCCTGAGCTTTGACAAAATTTGATTTCAATAAACATTTGATGTCAGCTTGAATTGTAACTGAAATTATTTTTAGTCTTATCTCTACAAATGGACTATAAATGTCTCGTGGGTTGAGATTTCATGCTGTATTAGCTTTGTGCCTTTCACAGGAAATGGTAACACAGCTAATATTATGCCTCTGCAGTAATATTATAATGTGCGCTGTGTGGTCAGTTGCTCAGTGGTATCCAACTCTTTGCAATCCCATGGACTATAGTTCTCCAGGCTCCTCTGTCCATGGAATTCTCCAGGCAAGAATACTGGAGTGGGTTGAAGATGAGACCAGATATATGCTCACCAAAGGAAAGGAAATCAGAGTCTTAGAGAGATATCTGCACCCTCGTGTGCATTGTAGGGTAATTCACTGTAACCAAGACTTAAGAAACAAGGTAAGTGTCCATCAACAGACAAATGGATAAAGAAGATGTATATTACATATACAACATATATGAAGTGAAGTACAAGTGTTAGTCATTCAGTCGTGTCTGACTCTTTGCAACCCCGAGGACTGTAGCCCACCAGGCTCCTCTGTCCATGGGATTCTCCAGGCAAGAACACTGGCGTGGGTGGCCATTTCCTCCTCCAGGGGATCTTCCCCACCCAGGGATCAAACCCACCTCTCCTGCATTGCGGGCAGATTCTTTACTGTCTGAGCCACCAGGGATACCTATATAATGGACTATTATTCAACCATAAGAAAGCAGGAAATTTTGACATTTGCGACAACATGGACTGACCTTGAGGGTGTTAAGTAAAATAAGTTAGAGAAGACATGCTGTATGACCTTACTTCCATGTGGAATCTGAAACAACTGAAGTCATACAATCAGAGTGGAGTGGTGGTCACCAGGAGAGGGGGGTGAGGGAAAGCATTCACATTTCTAGTTAGAAGACGAATGAGTTCTGGGGATCTAATGTGCAGCATGGTAATTGACGTTGATACCATGTATGATACATTTAACAAGTGTTAAGAGAGTAGATCTTCCATGTTCTCTCCACAGGAAAGAAATCATAACTATACATGAGGGAGGTATCAGCTAACCCTGAAGTGGTGATCATTTTACAGCATACGAGTACATCATGTCAGCACCTTAACCTTATGCTGTGATGTGTCAATGACATTTCAGTAAAGCTAGAACAACAATGAAAAAGACGACTCCAAGTGATCAGCTCCTGGATAACCGAGAGTCGGTTAATAACCGTAGGCAAGGAGAGCACAGGTTATGGAGTCCAATTGCCAGACTGGAGCTGAGTTCATGTCACAGCTACGAGGTGTGTCACTGTGGGTGAGTCCCTGGGCTGGCTCCCAGTTTTCCCACAAAGTGGAATCATACTGTATCGTGAGGCTTTGTTGTTTAGTTACTAAGCTGTGTCCGTCTCTTTGTGACCCCAGGAACTATAGCCCGCCAGGCCCCTCTGTCCATGGGATTTCCCAGGCAAAAATATTGGAGTGGGCTGCTATTTCCCTTCTCCAGGGGGTCTTCCTGATTCAGGGACTGAAACTATGTCTCCTGCATTGCAGGCAGATTCTTTACCACTGAACCGCTTGGGAAACCCATCATGAGGTTTATGAGGGTTAAATGAAATAATTTATGCAAAGCAGTTAACCAAGTACCTGAGGCCCATACTCAAAAATGTTAGTTATTGGGACTTCCCTGGTGCTCCAGTGCTTGGGACTTCACCTTCCATTGCAGGGGGTATGGGTTCGATCCCTGGTAGGGAAGCTAGGCTCCCCCATGACTCATGGCCAAAAGACCAAAACAGAAAACAAGCAATGTTGTAACAAAATCAATAGAGACTTTAAAAATGGTCCACATAAAAAAAGATTCTTAAAAAAACTGTTAGTTATTGCTATTTTCCTGAATATCGTCTTTACCTATATTTTGGGGAGCCTCCAAAATTTCCAGCGGGATGTACAGTTTGCATCAGACCCAGCTGTGTCTGAGACACCAGCTCCTTCTTCCCATCGACGCTGCAGTGCAGCTTGTTGTCACAACACAAGAGGATTAAGCGTCCCTCAAAGTAAAAACTCGTGGAGACCCTCCAAACATCCGATTCCCATGAATGTCTTACCAAAAGGGAATTGAAATGACTGGCTGAATTTATTCAGTGTATTTATTGCCAACTTCTGGATTTTCTTCATGTTCTATCCCATGTTCCAGTGTGTCTGGTTGTCTTAAATACCGTTTGGTCTGATTTCGTTTATGAAAATCAGGTGCAACCGGCTGCCTTAAGCAAATAAAGCGTTCATTCCTTCCAGCCTCCAACCTTAAGCCTAATGTTATATGTTCCACACTCCAGCTTCACTCCCTTGCTGACACGCGTCCTCCCAGTTCTGCCGGCCCAGAGCCTACGTGATGGACACCTGTCAGTGGACCGGGGCTGGCAGATGGTGACCAGGGAGGGGTCCAGGGCTTTATTTGATGACAGCATGGTGTGTTCAAAGGATTCCAGATCTGCAGCAGGGGATCCAATGCAGTTCTCATGAAGGTGGCTGTGCTCCCTGGCCAACTTCACGTTCTCATGATGTTTTCATGATGGTGGCTGTGCTCCCTAGGGTCTAGGCCTTTATTTGACAACATGGTGTGTTCAAAGGATTCCAGATCTGCAGCAGGGGAGCCAACGCAGTTCTCATGAAGGGGAGCCTGTTCAAGGGGCTCAAGAAGGGGAGCTCATCATTTGTCTAAAAAAGGAGCGTGCTCTCTGGCAAGGGTCCGGGCAGGCACCCTGCTTTCTCTCTGTGTCAACAACCTGCCGAACCACCCCTGGCCTCCAGGAGGGGAGCACAAAGGGCCTTGCCTGGTGGTAGCCACCCTGGCTCCATTTAGCATAAAACCCACAAGGAGAAATGTACAGAGGAAACTATTCAGGAGCGGGAACGGGGTGTATTTCAGACGTAAGTCTGCAGAGAAAACTCTGTAGACTTTTTTTTTTTTTAAAGAAAAACAAGCCCCTGGAAATGAACTTTTGGAGAGAGATCGTTTATGCAGGAAATCTTCCCAGAAGGAGAAAAAAGAAACCGAGCTAAGAAGCAATCCAAATGAGAACATCCCCTCCCTGCTTCACAAGGAACAAAAGTGGGAGATGGAAGTTGAGACGTGAAAAGCTCACTGAAGCTCAGCTGGGGTCTTGGGTGGGCTGAGCAGAAATCCAGAGAGAACTGTCCTCCGTGCTGGCTCTCCTCTGTCTGTGTAGCCACTGCTCTGGGCCCTCACCTCTCCTTGTGGCTGAGGAAATCCCGCAGTGAGTGACCACGTGCCCCTGGGCTGTTTCTGCTTCCATTCATTGTCTCTTCTTTTCCCCTTCCTTTTTCTCCAGTCTGGACACTCACCCCTTCCCTGCTGCTCCCCTCACCTCAATTTTATGCTAATTGTTTTATTTTAATTGAAGTAGAGTTGATTTACAATGCTGTGTTAGTTTCAGGTGTACAGCAATTTTTTTTTAACCTTGTAAGTAAAGCGAGAAGAGAATAGGGAGCATAGAATAGAAGAGAAGAGCTGCTGCTGCTGCCAAGTCGCTTCAGTCGTGTCCGACTCTGTGCAACCCCATAGACGGCAGCCCACCAGGCTCCTCTGTCCCCGGCCTTCTTCAGGCAAGAACACTGGAGTGGGTCGCCATTTCCTTCTCCAATGCATGAAAGTGAAAAGGGAAAGTGAAGTCACTCAGTAAGTGTCTGACTCTTCATGACCCCATGGACTGCAGCCCACCAGGCTCCTCTGTCCATGGGATTTTCCAGGCAAGAGTACTGGACTGGGGTGCCATGGCTTTCTCTGAGAAGAAAAGAGAGAATAGAATTTAAGAGGCAGGACAGGAGAGTGAGCTCAGGGAACATTCCAGGCCCCTGGATTCTGGAGTCATGTGCAGTGTTACCACCGTCTCCACTGCCGCCACCCCAAGGGGCAGCAAGGCTGAGGGCCTGGACCCAGTGGGCTCTGATCTGGGTGTTTTGCTCACAAGATGCAGGAATTAGGGAACTGCAGAAATCTGATGTGCAATGAGCAGCCGGAAGGAATCCTTCTGCAAACTGGTGTAGAACTCCTGGCTCTGAGATGCCCAAGTAGTTTGGTCAATTTGGCATCAGTACCAAGTCAAATGGTTTGCTACCTCTCACAGAGACAATGATCTGTTTGTTCATTGATTTAGTAAGGGCTGCAGCACCTACTCATGCTCTTGTGTGCCCCCTGCGAAGTACAAAGCATTGTGCACCCTTAATGTTCTAAAAGTTTTAGAGACGAGATAAGATTGTCAAGCAAGTGGCAGCCTTTTTCACCTCCAGGGAAGGTGTCCCCTCCACCAGGAGCAGATGCCAACCATCTGAGTGGTCCTGGGGGGCCAAGAAAGACCCAACCCTCACAGGTGCTGGAGGGGGCCAAGCTCTCCCCCATGGAGAAGACAGAACCCCAGCCTCAAGAGTGGGCCCCAGGCCCCATGATCAGTAGCCAAGGAGGCCCTGTGAGATTTCCAGAATCCTTCCTGGATTAGCCTGGGGGAAGGCGAATCCAAGCAGGGTCTGGAGGCTGGTGGGTAGAACCTGGGGTGGGAGGAGGCTTGCAGGAAGGCCCAAGACCACTGGGCCCACAAGCTGAGCCCAGGGCATGTGCGGGAACTGGGAGAGCTGCTGGAGGGGGTGAGGGAACCAAACAGGGCAGGCCTGGGCTCCCACTCAGAGCTGGAGGCAAGGTGTGGGGAAGAAGCGGGAAGTCTGGACATTGCTCTGGGTGGACATTGCGCTGAGCAGAATTGTGTCCCCCGGCCCCCAAAGATGCACTGAAATCCTAGCCCCTACACTTGTGAAGGGACCTGATTTGGAAATAGAGTCTTGGCAGTGAAATGGAGTTAAGATGAGGTCATTAAGTCCGTATGACTGGGGTCCTTGTAAGAAAAAGAGATGGAACACAGAAACAGATGGACCCAGAGGGAGAAGAATCCTGTGATGACAAGGGGGAGAACGGCGTGACGATGCAGGTCAGCACCTCGTGTCTACCAGCGGGGACCCCGAGACTGCTGAGGACACAGACGCCAGGAGGAGAGCAGGGCACAGACCCTCCAGAAGAGCTTCGAGAGACGGTGGCCCTGCCGACCCCTCGATTTGGGGCTTCCAGAACTGAGAGAGAATAAGTGCCTGGTGCTTTGCACAGGCAGCCTTGGAGACAAACACAGGGAGGGTGGTTGGGTGCATCCCTTTGAAATGGGACCACTTTGGTACCATGCACGGGCCCAGTGACCCAGGGTACCATGTCCTGCAGGAGCAGATGTATCACACCCCCCGGGACCTTTCGTGGCACCAGCAAACTTGCTTTTGAGACAATTCCTGTAATGACATGGATGGCTGTCTTCCCTGACCTAGTGCTCCCTCCGCATCTCCATACACAATGAAACCGGTTGATCACACTTCCTCCAAAATAGCACCAGATGTTTAAAGGTGCCCCAGCCCATTCCCAGTACATGCTGTTTCCCATAAACAAGGTTTCCCTGTCTACATACTAGTTCTCAATCTCTATGAAGATGTCATTAAAAATTCATTGAGCACATCTTCAGGCAAACACATTTACCAAAAACCTACGTTCAACTGAGAACAGTAAGACTTACAGTAATGGGTCAAAACATAGCCTAAAAGGCCTTTGTAATTCATTGCAGATGGTCGCTGTGTTTGCAAAGGGCTTGGTGTGGGGGGTACTTCCTGCAAAATCAGATATTCAACTGAGCGACTCAGCCACTGGAAGTCAGAGGCAGGAGCAGAAACCACAGGCATGGAAACTCAAGTGAGAAAGAGGACTTTATTATAAACACAGGAGCACTGCTGGACTTGCCCAAAGGCCAGACCAGGAAGGTGCTCAGAGCACAGAAGAGCGCAAACAGAATTGAAAAAGAACCCGTTGTTTGATTTTAAATAAATGGAGTGGCTAGCAGGTGCAAATCATAACTTTTCAGGACTTCTTTATGCTTAGTTCATAGTCGAGTTCTATTTTTATAATCAGTAACTTGTGCAGGGGTGGGCAGGGGGCTCAGTCTTCTCTGGTTTGGGGTGTCTCGAGGTGGCCCAAATTCTGAAACGTCCCATGGAACTGAGGCTGCCCTGCTCTAGGCCTGGGGCAGGCCTTTGGAGGAGGGGATCTTCCCCACCACGCCCCCGATGCCCAGGTCAGCATGTCTGCAGGCCCATCTTGGTGGACAGGCTTCCTTGGCTCCTCAGGGTGGGAGGGGAGGAAGGTGCTTATCCCATTTATACAGCGTGGTTCTACCTTAATTGCTCACCTCTCCCTCTCAGACACACAGTTCAGACAAACAATTCTTTTTCTGGTGGATTAGGCCCACCACTGGTTTCATAAACCATTCTCTCTCAGCCAGAGAGAATTCAAGATATTCAGAGAGGAGGAAAGACAACGTGGCAGATAATGCTATATTTAAAATGGATCACCAGTAAGGCCCTACTGTGTAGCACGTGGAACTCTGCTCAATGTTATGTGCCAGCCTGGATGGGAGGCGGGTCTGGGGGAGAACAGATACATGTATATGTATGACTGAGTCCCTTCGCCTTTCACCTGAAACCATCACAACATGTCAATTGTCTATACCCCAATATAAGACAGAAAATTAAAAAAAAAAAAAAGAGTGCAGATTCCAGAGCTGGACTTCACGGCTTCCCATCCTGACTCCACTGCATACTGATTAAACACTAACCACATTATTAATCCCCCTGATTCAATGAACATGAACCTGAGTGAACTCTGGGAGATGGTGAGAGATAGGGAGGCCTGGCGTGCTGCCGTCCCTGGGTTCGCAAAGAGTAGGACACGACTCAGCAACCGAACAACAACAGCAACAACCTGCATCCATTCCCTTAGCTCTCAGATGGGCAGAGACTAGCCCCTATCTCGTAGGGCTTCTGTGAGATTAAACAAGCCACTGAATACCATGCCTGCATGCATACCAGCTAAAATTACGAGAAACCCTTCAGAGAGCCTGTCACCTTCTGGATCAGAGAAGGTGGAGAGTCCCTATAGACGTGTGTTAATGGTGCAAGAGCTGGGAAGCTGGCCAAGAGCCTCTCCTACTGAGGGCAAGGCACTGGGTCATGGTCAGCAAAGAGAATGGAGGGCAGGACAGTGCCATGAAAGACTCGATGGTCAATATAGATGGAGGGGGTGCCTAGGCTCCTGGGACAGCTGCTTTGTCCTCAGACGGCAGACTCCATGTGGAGGTTATGAGAAGGTCACCATAGAAAGCACTTTATGAGAGTGGCCTGAGTCATTCCCAGATAAGACTGTGAAGTGGGGTCAGTCCTATGGGAACTGGGTTAGGCCATTGACATCAAAACGACTCTGGAGAATCAAAGGAATCCTTCTCTCCCATGTTGGCATCTCCAGCCCGTCTTCTTCGAGAAAGTGAGTCATGGGAGGCAGAGTCTGATGACCTTGACCCCTCGACGCAGACCTCCTTGCTTTGCTGGGAGGTTCTGGAGCTTGCAGGCAGGAAAGGAGAGCAGAGCCTCCCTGCTTTGGGAACAGTGAATCCAGACTGCTCAACTTGGCCCAGGGCGGGGGAGAGGAGAAAGGTCGACTGAAATTTCAGCCTCATTCTCAGCATGTTCTCCTTAATTTTCAAGCCCACCCATCCACAGATAAGGAATTAGAGGCTCAGAGGGGTTAGTTTGCCAAAGTCACACAGTAAAAGGTTGAGTTGGGCGAGGCTGGCAGATGAGGCTAAGGCCTGCTCCCTGATTTTGAGGTTTTTTTTTTTTTTTTGGAGGGGGGTGGTATGCTAGAAGCTTCCTCCAGCCCCACCAGGAAATTTTTGAGCCCACACGCAGGGCAGTTCAGCCAGACTGGCACAGCTGAGGGGTCACCGTCTGGGGATGTGTCCAGGTGGGAACACAGGGGTTAATCACTCCTGCTTGTGAAGTTCAGGGTCAGGCTCTGTAATGGGCCACCAGGCAGCCCTGACGCCAGGGCTCAGGCTTAGGATGAGCCCACTGGGCTTTGCTGCACAGGTGCTGTCGCCAGCTGGTTGTAATTCAAAGCCCGCAAGGCCACAGAGGGTCCCTGGCAGGAATGGGTCCCAGTTGCCCATAGCAACAACTAGCCCATGGGCACACTCTTCATCAGCTTTTCTCCACTCCCTGGATGGCCTTTCCCCTCCCCTACTCTGGATCCTTCCTGGGGTCCCTTCTCTGATAAACCAGCATGTCCCCGGAGACGGCTTCCCTGATGGCAACAGCTCACGGCACCTGTCAGTCCGCAGGGCCGCGAGGCCCAGACGTGGCTCAAACACCAGCCCAGGTGCGGCTGGGAAGGAGTTTCTTAGATGTGATTCATATCTACGACCAGCAGACTTTGAGTAAAGAAAACCATCCTCCAGAGTGTGGGTAAGCCTCATCTGACTAGTGGAAGGCCTTAAGAGCAAAGACGGGGTTCCTGAAAGAAGGGGCCTTTCTGCCCCAAGACTGAAACACAGGTGCCCCCAGCTTCTAGCTAGCTGCCTGCGGGACTCGAACTCAAGACCAGGATGGCAGCACCAGCGTTCACCTGGGCTTCCTGCCCGCCAGCCTGCCCTGCGTGTGGATTTCAGCGCTGTCAATCCAGCACACATGCAAGCCAGTCCCTAAAAATGAGCCTCCTGTCTACACACTCACACACATACTCACTCACACACATACTCACTCACACACATACTCACTCACATACTCACTCACACACATACTCACACACATACTCACACACATACTCATATACTCATATATACACACTCAAACATACACACACACATACTCACAGATATACACACTCAAACATACACACACACACTCACACACTTACACTCACACACTTACACACACACATGCACATACATTCACACATATACACACACTCACACTCAAACATACCCACACATGCACACTCACATGCACACTCACATACACACACTCACATGTTCACACACATACTCACACATATACACACACACTCACATGCACATACACTCACACATATACACACACTCAAACATACCCACATGCGCATGCACACTCACACGCACACTCACATACACACACTCACACATGTTCACACACTCTATCATACACACACACACACACACAGACTCATCCCATAATGAGCACTCACAGACCTCTGTTTCCTTTCTGATGAACTTTGTGTGTTACTTTTTTACTTTATTACAATATTTAGTTTCAATTTTCCTCTCTCCTGTTGTGTGTTTGCCACACCAAGCTGAGCCCCTCTCTGCCCCCCACACAGGCCCTTAGCTGTCCAATGGAGAAAGGAGGGCTGGAGTCCTGATCTCAAAGTGGCTGCTGCTGCGTGTCTGATTCTGAATCTCCGCTGACAGTCTGAAAGGCTTCAAGCAGCTTCTCCACAGCCAACACTCCCACTTTTATCCATTTACTCTTTCACATGTACGCATCCCAGCTTTACAATGTCGTCCCTGGTTAGCAAAGCACACATTCATTGGTTTATTTAGCACTGATCTATGTATCTGGCTGGGCCAGCTCTTAGTCTCCCCCCCACGGGATCTTCAGTCTTCACTGGGGCACACGGGATCTTTAGTCGCAGCATTTGGGTCTAGTTCTCTGACCAGAGATCAAACCTGGCCCCCCTGCACTGGGAGCAAGGAGCCTTAGCCCCTGGTCCAGCACTGGCACACATTGCTGATGAAACTCCAAGTTGAATAATCAGGTTGTTGCATTATCCATCAGCCCAGCTGGGAGCTGCTGGCAGGACAGCTGTCTGATCCACCGGTGGGCACAAAGGCTACTGAACACAATTGGGATTTTGTATAGTTTTGGCTTAAACTGTTTGTGAAAGGCTAGAGACAGGCATGGTTCCCTGCTCTCTTCATCTGACACATCTTTTTTTTTGCTGTGGACCCTTTTTAGAAGTCTGTTTTGAATTTGTTACAACATTGCTTCTGTTTTATGTTTTCGGTTTTCGGCCATGAAGCACAGCGGGCTCAGCTCCCCAACCAGGGATTGAACCAGTGCTCCCTGCATTGGAAGGCAAAGTCTTAACCACTGGACTGCTGGGGACGATCCCCCAGACAGATCTTGTTGTCGTCGTTCACATCGCTCAGTCCTGTCCGACTCTTTGCAACCCTATAGACTGCAGAGCACTAGGCTTCCCTGTCCTTCACTGTCTCCTGGAGTTTGCTCAAATTCATGCCCATTGAGTCAGTGATGCCATCTAACAATCTTATCCTCTGCTGCCCCCTTCTCCTCCCACCTTCAATCTTTCCCAGCATTGGTCTTTTCCAATGAGTCAGCTCTTTGCATTAGGTGGCCAAAGTATTGGAGCCTCAGCTTCAGCATCAGTCCTTCCAATGAATATTCAGGACTGATTTCCTTTAGGATTGACTGGTTTGATCTCCTTGCTGTCTACAGGGACTCACGGGAGTCTTATTATGTACCACAATTCGAAAGCATCAGTTCTTTGGTGCTCAGCCTTCTTTATGGTCCAACTCTCACATTCATACTTAGCTATTGGAAAAACCATAGGTTTGACTCTATTGATCTTTGTTGGCAAAGTGATATCTCTGCTTTTTAATACGCTGTTTAGATTTGTCATAGCTTTCCTTCTAAGGAGCAAGTGTCTTTAATTTCATGGCTGCAGTCACCATCTGCAGTGACTTTGGAGCCCCCCAAAATAAAATCTTTCACTGTTTCCACTTTTCCCCCTTCTATTTGCCATGAAACGATGGAACTGGATGCCATGATCTTAGTTTTTTCAATGCTGAGTTTTAAGCCAGCTTTTTCACTCTCCTTTCACCCTCATCAAATGGCTCTTTAGTTCCTCTTTGCTTTCTGCCATTAGAGTGGTATCATCTGCATAATTGAGGTTGTTGATAGTTTTTCCAGCAATCTTGATTCCTGCTTGAGATTCATCCAGCCTTACATTTTGCAAGAGGTACTCTGCATAGAAGTTAAATAAGTAGGGTGATAATATACAGCTTTGACGTACTCCTTTCCCATGTCCAGTCCTAACTGTTGCTTCCTGACCTGTGTACAGATTTCTCAGGAGGCAGGTGAAGTGGCCTGGTGCTCTCGTCTCTGTAAGAGTTTCCCACAGTGTGTCATGATGCACACAGTCAAAGGCTTTAGCATTGTCAATGAAGCAGAAATAGATGTTTTTCTGGAATTCCCTTGCTTTCTCTATGATCCAGTGAATGTTGGCAATTTGATCTCTGGTGCCTCTGCCTTTTCTAAATCCAGTGTGGACATCTGGAAGTTCTGGGTTCGTATACTGCTGAAGCCTACCTTGAGGGATTTTGAGCATTACCTCACCAGCATGTGAACTGAGAGCACTTGTGTGGCAGTTTGAACATTCTCAAGCATTGCCCTTCTTTGGGATTGGACACATCTTAATGAGGAACAAAACTTGGCAAACAGGCTCCATTTGCTGCTTGATGTGTGAGAGGAGACTTTCTAGTCCCAACTTGACTGTGTCAGGATTTTTTATCTCAGGATCCAGACGGCACTGTTTTGAAAGCCTCTAGGGATGTTAATATCTCCACCTGCTCCTCAACCGCTACTCCTTGAGGAAAAAAACAACGGACTTTTCATTCCAGTAGAGAAAGTTTGTGAGATTTTTTTTTTCCTACTGAATTTGTCTTGGATCCTGAAACCAAAGCTATTGCATACTTTACTTATATAGTCCTTTCATAAACACTTCTAAGGTTTTGGACGCAGTAGATTTCTCTTGACAGATGGAAAACTGTGTTGCCGAAGGGAAAACCAAAGTACAAAATGAATTTGACTGAAAACTGACTTACATCCAATTCCTAGGCTGCCCTAACATTGGAAACTCTCCTCTCTTCTCCAAAGATATTAATTAATCTTGGTCATTCTTGAATATTTACTCTAGGCCAGGTCCTGTTCTAGGTAGCTTACAAGATTGCTAATTTACATGAACAACTAAAACTTCATGGAAAGTTAGAAAAACAAGATGAAAAAAATACATATTAGAAAAACATAAAGCAAAGAAAAAACATGGTATCTGCAGTTATATCCAACACAAAAACTTTAAGAAAAAACAATCATTATGATAAAAAGTTCACTACAAAGAAAGGTTAAGTTCATTTAAAATATATAATTCTTAATTTCTGAATTTGGTAAAATAACATAGCCTCAAAATATGATTGATTGTATCAATCAAGAAAAATAAGCATATTCATGATCCTGGTGTGAGAATTTAACATATTTCTCTCAATTACTGGTATGTCAAGCAGACCAAAATAAATGTAAAAATGTGGAAAAAATTGAAATGAATGATCAACTTGTTAGATATAGTGGACATTTATAGAATCAGAAGGGGGCTTCTCACATGGCACTGCTGGTAAAGAACCTGCCCACCAGTGCAGGAGACATGAGAGATGCAGGTTTTATCCCTGGGTTTGGAAGATCCCCTGGAGGAGGGTATGAAACCCACTCCAGTATTCTTGCCTAGAGAATCCCATGGACAAAGGAGCCTGGCAGGCTACGGTCCATAGTGTAGCACAGAGTTGAACACAACTGAGGTGACTTAGCATGCATGCATGCACAGAACCAGAAACTAGGGAATACACATTCATCTCTACACTCTACACATGGAACATTCACAAAACTTAGAGAGACCTCATGCTAAGCCATAAACCAATTTCAATAAATTCAAAGAACTGGAATCACACACAACATATTCTTTGGCTACTATGTAATTGTTTAGTTGCTAAGTCATGTCCAACTCTTTTGTGACACCATGGACTATATCCTGCCAGGTTCCTCTGTCCATGGGATTTCCCCAGCAAGAATATTGGAGTGGTTGCCATTTCCTTCTCCAGGGGATCTTCCCCAGTGAGGGGTCGAACCCATGTCTCCTGCTTGGCTGGCAGATTCTTTACCTCTGAATCACCAGGGAAGACCCAGTTAAGTTGAAATAAATAGCAAAAATTAAATGTGAAAACCTACAATTTTTAGCTTAACAAGTATGCTTCTGAAGAATGTGTATAAAAAGAAGCAACATTTAATTTAATGGAAATTTAAAATATAATTGAATGACAATATATGTATATATATAATTCATGAGATATTGCCAAAGCAATAGTTTGATATATATATATGCCTTAAAAGTTCGTCTTAGGAAAGAAGAAAAGGCAAAAACTTGAGAAGCTGAGTATCCAATGCAAGAAGTTATCAAAGTAACTCCAGAAAATATTTAAAAAGTAAAAGAAGGATGGGCAAAAATAAGTGAAGTAGGAAGCAAAGACATAAGCAACAATGTCAAAAGGAATTTTTAAATAGATTAATAAAATAGACAAAGCATTGCTGAGATGAATCAAGAAAAATATAGAGAAGTCATAAACAAAAAATTAGGAGTGAAAGAATACCATAAGTATAGATAGAAGAGAGATATTAAGAAAGAATGCTATGAAATATATATATAATATATATATGTTATATAAAATATATATAATATATTGTAATATATGTAACATATTATATATTCATTATAATGTAATTATATTAAATTATTATGTTATATATTTATATTATTTATATATTATATAATTATATTTAAATCATATGCATGTGTGCAAGCTAAGTTGCTTCAGTCATGTGTGACCTATGACTCTGTGTGACCCCATGGACTGCAGCCACCAGGCTCCTCTGTCCATGGGATTCTCCAGGCAAAAATACTGGAGTGGATTTCCAAGCCCTCCTACAGGGGATCTTCCTGACCCAGGGATTGAACCCATGTCTTTTATTTCTCCTGCATTGGCAGGCAGGTTCATTATCACTATTTACCATCTGGGAAGCCCTTAAATCATATATTTAACTATATATATATATATATATATATATATATATACTATAAACATGAAAATTAAAAAGTGAAATAAAAAATTCGAGGAAAATATCACTTATCAAAACATACTCAAGAAAAAATAGAAAGCTTTGATAATTCCATTATTCTTAAAGAATTTATGGAAAGTTATATAACCTTTCCTCAGAGACTCAGATGGCTTTATAGGTGAGTTTTAAAACAAAATTTTAGATCATTGCGTTGGCCAAAAAATGATTTGTATCTTTCCATAAGATGTTATGGAAATATTATTCATTCAGTCTCACACAAACCCTTTCAGAGAATACACAAAAGAGGAAGCAATGTAGTATAGCATAAGAGATACGTAGTATAAGAGGTCATTATGACCTTGATGACAAAACCAAACAAAGACTGAATAAAGGGAAGCTGCCAGACAATCTCACTCATGAACATGTATGCAAAAATCCTAAATAAAATATTAAGAAATCAAAGATAGGATTGTAACAAAGCAGAGAATACACCAAGATAAAGATGAATTTGTCTTAATAATGTAAGAGTTGTTTATAAAAAATTTATAGATGTAACATATTATCTCCTGCTTTTCAATAGATGAAGCATTTCATAAAAGTAAATATATACATATATATAGTAAGTCAAGAATGGAAAGGGACTTCCTTAATGACTGATCAATCGTGTGTACCAAAATGATAGCCCACATTATTCTCAATGGTGAAATGCTAGAAGCATTAATTTTAAACTGGATACCATTTAGGAGCAAGATGAAGATACCACAATCACCATCTTTTTGACAGTAGAAATCATAGCTAGCACAGTAAGAAAATAACATTACAAGTCCTGAAGTTAAGAGAAGAAAAAGACAAAACTATCACTACTTATTAGGTGATACATTTCAATCTACATTAAAAAGCCTCAAAATATCTATAGAAAATTCATTAAGAGTGTTTCTGCAAGATGACTGGATTTAAGATTGATATAAAAAGTCAACTGCATTTATAAAACACCAGTAACTCAAACTCTTCCAGAAAATTGCAGAGGAAGGTAAACTTCCAAACTCATTCTATGAAGCCACTGTCACCCTAATACCAAAACCAAAGAAGCCACACACACAAAAAAACAATGCCAATATCACTGATGAACATAGATATAAAAATCCTCAACAAAATTCCAGCAAACAGAATCCAACAACATATTAAAAAGATCATACATCATGACCAAGTGGGCTTTATCCCAGGGATGCAAGGATTCTTCAATATTCACAAATAAATTAGTGTGATACACTATATTAACAAATTGAAAGATAAAAACCATATGATTATCTCAATAGATGCAGAGAAAGTCTTTGACAATATTCAGCACCCATTTATGATTAAAAAAACTCTCCAGAAAGCAGGAATGGAAGGCACATACCTCAACACGATAAACACCATCTATGTTAAACCCACAGTAAACATTATCATCAATGGTAAAAAATTGAAAGCATTTCCTCCAAAGTCAGGAACAAGACAAGGGTGCCCACTCTCACCACTACTATTCAACATAGTAGTGGTAACTTCAACATTGGAAGTCTTAGACACAGCAATCAGAGAAGAAAAAGAAATAAAAGGAATCCAGGTTGGAAAAGAAGTAAAACTCATTGTTTGCAGATTACATGATCCTCTACGTAGAAAACCCTAAAGACACCACTAGAAAATTACTAGAGCTAATCAATGAATATAATAAAGTTGCAGGATATAAAATTAATACAGAAATCCCTTGCATTCCTATATACTAACAATGAGAAAACAGAGAAATTAAGGAAACAATCCCATTCATCATTGCAACGAAAATAATAAAATACTTAGGAATAAATTTACCTTAAGAAAAAAGACCTATATATAGAAAACTATAAAACACTAATGAAAGAAATCAAAGATGACACAAATAGATGGAGAAATATACCATGTTCATGAACTGGAAGAATCAATATAGTGAAAATGAGTATACTACCCAAAGCAATCTATAGATTCAATGCAATCCCTATCAAGCTACCAATGGTATTTTTCACAGAACTAGAATAAATAGCTTCAAAATTTGCATGGAGACAGAAAATCTTGGATAGCCAAAGCAATCTTGAGAAAGAAGAATGGAACTGGAGGAATCAACCTGCCTGACTTTAGACTATACTACAAAGCTACAGTCATCTAGACAGTACAGTACTGGCACAAAAACAGAAATACAGATCAATGGAGCAAAACAGAAAACCCAGAGATGAATCCATGCACCTATGGACCCCTTATCTTTGACAAAGGAGGCAAAAATATACAATGGAGGAAAGACAATCTCTTTAACAAGTGGTGCTGGAAAAACTGGTCAGCCACCTGTAAAAGAATGAAACTAGAACACTTTCTAACACCATATACAAAAATGAACTCAAACTGGATTAAAGGTCTAAGTGTAAGACCAGAAACTATAAAACTCCTAGAGGAAAACATAGGCAGAACACTCCCTGACATAAATCACAGCAAGATCCTCTATGACCACCTCCCAGAGTAATGGAAATAAAAGTAAAAATAAACAAATGGGACATAATTAAGCTTAAAAGCTTTTGCACAACAAAGGAAGCTGTAAGCAAGGTGAAAAGGCAGCCTTCAGAATGTGAGAAAATAATAGCAAATGAAACAACTGACAAAGAATTAATTACCAAAATATATAAGCAGCCCATGCAGCTCAATACCAGAAAAAGTAAATGACCCAATCAAAAAATGGACCAAAGAACTAAACAGACATTTCTCCAAAGAAGACATACAGATGGCTAACAAACACATGAAAAGATGCTCCAACATCACTCATCATCAGAGAAATGCAAATCAAAACCACAATGAGGTACCATCTCAGGCCAGTCAGAATGGCTGCCATCAAAAAGTCTACAAACAATAAATGCTGGAGAGGGTGTGGAGAAATGGGATCCCTTTTACGCTGTTGGTGGAAATGCAAACTAGTTACACCTCTGTGGAGAACAGTGTGGAGATTCCTTAAAAAACTGGAAATAGAACTGCCATATGACCCAACAGTCTCACTGCTGGGCATACACACTGAGAAAACCAGAATTGAAAGACACGTGTATCCCAATGGTCATTGCAGCACTGTTTACATTAGCCAGGACATGGAAGCAACCTAGATGTCCATCAGCAGACGAATGGCTAGGAAAGTTGTGGTACATATAGACAATGGAATATTACTCAGCTATTAAAAAAGAATCCGTTTGAGTCACCTTTAATGAGGTGGATGAAACTGGAGCCTATTATACAGAGTGAAGTAAGCCAGAAAGAAAAGCACCAATAGAGTATATTAACTCATATATATGGAATTTAGAAAGATGGTAATGATGACCCTACATGCAAGACAGCAAAAGAGACATAAATATAAAGAATAGACTTTTGGGCCTCTGTAGGAGAAAGTGAGGGTGGGATGATTTGAGAGAACAGCATTGAAACATGTATATTACCATATGTGAAATAGATGACCAGTCTAAGTTCAATGCATGAAACAGGGCACTCAAAGCCGGTGCACTGGGACAACCCAGAGGGATAGGATGAGGAGGGAGAGGGGAGGGGGGCTCAGGATTGAGAACACATGTACACCCATGGCTGATTCACGTCGATGTATGGGAAAAATCACAATATGGTAAAGTAATTAGCCTCCAATTAAAATAAACACAATTTTAAAAGATTGACATAAAAAGTTAACTGCATTTATAAAACACCAGCAACAATTTATAAAATACAGTAATAGCTACTATTTGCTGTAACACACCTGTTTTCAAAGTTAAGCACTAGAAAGAAATCTAACAAAAGTTATGCCAGAGCTGTGTGAAGAAACATTTTAATACTGTTAACAGATATCAACGTTCTAAATAAATGGAGAGAGAGAACATGTTTTTTGTGTGTTGTTTTTTTTTAGCCATCCAGTAAGTCAGTTGTCTCAAATGTCTAACAGGTTTTCAAGGAACGCAGCAGTTTCTATACAATTTAAATGGAAAACAAAGGCTCTAGTATAATAGGATCAGCACCCTTGTTAGGGCATCGCCAATGCACTTTGTGGAACTCTGGAGTACATCCTTTGCTTCGCACCGCCCTTCCTAGTGTTTTATCTTGTCTTCACATGGGGAACGCAGGCATCTGAGAAATCCAAGAGGAAGAATCCAGCTGCCTATGCAAATGACAAATGACCAACCCATTTGGATAAGGACTTTTGGTCTCTGAAAGAACCTTCTCTGGGAGAGGAGTGTACATTGCAGTGTCTTGAAGACACAATAAATTTATCATGGGCTGCAAAAAATAATAAAAAAATAAAGTAAGGCTAACTGAAATAGTATGGTATTGGCTCAGTGAGAGACATAGTGACCCACGTAACAGAACAGAGAACCAAAAACAGTCCCACACCTTTTTTTAATTTGAAATATGATACAGGTGGCAGCGTAGATTACTAGAAAAGGATTAACTGTTCCATAAATGCTGTTGGGACCGTTTGCTATCAAGATGGGAAAAAATGAAATTGGACCCAGACATCACACTATACACAAAAATCAATTCCAGATGGATGTAAAGCCTTCCATGTGAAAGGCAAAGTCTTGAACCTAAAGAAAAAGATCCTGGAGAGTATCTTTAAGACTTTGGAGGCAGAGAAGTTTACCCTAAGCATTAACTATAAAAGAAAAATTGATATACTAAACTGCACTGAAAGGAAGGATTTCTGTGAGTAAAAATAAAATGAAAAAGATAGTAAAAATAAAATGAAACATGCTCCAGTCTAGAATATGTTTTTTAATTTAACCAAGTAAAGTTACTCTTTGTACATTAAAAATCCCTTCAAATTGTCAGTGTAGTAAAAGTCATGTCCAACTCTTTGCGACCCCATGGACTATACAGTCCATGGAATTCTCCAGGCCAGAATACTGGAGTGGGTAGCCTTTCCCTTCTCCAGGGGATCTTCCCAACCCAGGGATCAAACCCAGGTCTCCCGAATTGCAGACAGATTCTTTACCAGCTGAGCCACAAGGGAAGCCCAAGGATACTGGAAGTCTATCCCTTCTCCAGCGGATCTTCCAGAACCAGGAATCGAACTGGGGTCGCCTGCATTGCAGATGGATTCTTTACCAACTGAGCTATTAGGGAAGCCCAACGAAAAGAGAAATAATGCAATTTAAAAAATCAACTGGATATTTTATAGAAAAGGAAGTATAAATGGCAAGTAAGCATACAAAATATAGTCAATATCTTTTTTAATCAGGGAAATGTAAACTAAGAACATACAATATATATCTTGGCTGAACTGTATTAACAAAAATCAATATGGCTGAAAACACTAAGTACTGGAGAAGATTTAAATGCTGTAGAGGTGAGAATGTAAGTTGGTACAATCACTTTGGAGAAAAATGCAGCATTATCTTGTAGAGCTGAGAATGTGCTGAATACACTCTCCAAGCCAGAAGTTCCAATTCCACTCCCAGGAGTGGGTACATGCACCATAGAGAACATCTGTGTATGTGGGTTGTAAAATAGGTACAATTGCATCCTTAATAGTGTTATTAGGGCAAAAACTCTGGAAACAGCCCAAATGTTCATTGTTAGGACTGGATAAATGTGTTGTATACCCATACAATGGAATATTAAATAACAAAGAAGATGAATTAATTTAGCAACATATAACAAACTGGAACACCCAGGACTGATCTCCTTTAGAATGGACTGGTTGGATCTCCTTGCAGTCCAAGGGACTCTCAAGAGTCTTCTCCAACACCACACTTCAAAAGCATCAATTCTTTGGTGCTCAGCCTTCTTCACAGTCCAACTCTCACATCCATACATGACTACTGGAAAAACCATAGCCTTGACTAGACGGACCAAAAGGAGATCAGTCCTGGGTGTTCTCTGGAAGAAGTGATGCTAAAGCTGAAACTCCAGTACTTTGGCCACCTCATGCGAAGAGTTGACTCATTGGAAAAGACTCTGATGCTGGGAGGGATTGGGGGCAGGAGGAGAAGGGGCCGACAGAGGATGAGATGGCTAGATGGTGTCACCTACTCGATGGCCATGAGTTTGAGTGAACTCCGGGAGTTGATGATGGACAGGGAGGACTGACGTGCTGCAGTTCATGGGGTCGCAAAGAGTCAGACACGACTGAGCAACTGAACTGAACTGAACAAACTGGATGAATCTTGGAAAAAATTCTGAGTGCAATAATCAAGTGAAAGAAGGTTGCATATTCATAATGGTACTTTTTTTTTTCGAGGCCAGATCTGCATTTTATTTTATTTTCCATTTATTTTTAAAATTGGGATATAATTGCTTTACAGTGCTGCACTGGTTTCTGCTGTACAATGATGTGAATCAACTATGACATACACATATCCTCTCCCTCTTGAACCTCCCTCCCAACCCCCATCCCACCCCTCTAGGTCATCAAAGAGCACCAAGCTGAGCTGTACAGCAGCTTCCTGCTAGCTAGCTATTTTTATGGTACCATTTTTATAAGGCTCAAAAACAAGCCATGTACTGCTGAAAGATACATGTGTAAACTATTTTTAAAAGGTGCAATGATAAACACAAGTTTCAGGCTTTTCCTTATCACAGGCCAATCAGGAGGAAACATGTAGGTCATTTCAAAGGTATTGGTCTGGTTGTTAAGTGATGGTTCTCAGCTATGTCTTTTATAATTATGTTTGATAACCAACATAGACCCTGGCTATATTATTCAATTAGTGAAGTATTTTGTTAAATATTTTAGGCACAAAAGCAAATCGTCCAGTGACTTGTTGGCCTTATTACAAGTCTCAGACTTCATTTTTCCCACTCTTATTTATCTTCATTTTCCCATTCTCATTTCCTCTGGGACTTCTGAGCATCTGAACAGTCACCAGCCAGATCAGGAGCCAAGCTGTCGTGACTTTGTGAACTCTTCTGCATGAAAAATAATCTCTCCTCCCCTTTAGTCAGCACCCCTTTCCCTGCCCAGCTTCCTACAAACCCAAGACCCAAGCCTCCAGCTGACTGTTTGGAGAAATGTTTTCCGAGATCTCATTAGGGGACACTCACATTCTGCCCATGTTTTCTCCTCTTTCCTCCTTGGAAGGAAGACCGACAGTCTCAAGGTTCATGGTTGGGGCTGTCCTCGGAGACATTTTACAGGAGTGTGGGCTTCTTGGGGCTTGACTGAACCCAACGCTCTGGCCCAACAGGTGTGTGGGCGGCTTTATGAACTGACTGACTTTCTGTCTACCTCCCTTTTTTCCTTCCTTGCATTAGTGGTGACTCTATTAGCAAACCGTGGGGCCCTTGACATTCAGGCTTCATAAAACCCAGCAGAAATGTAAAGCAGAAACGTCCATGGAACGGGGGGGGACCCATCCCCCCGCCTCACCTCAAGATTAGGTCAGCTTGGCTCCTGCCTCAGAGAGAGCTGGAGCTATGATTCATCACCATCACTTGCAAAACTAGGCTGGCAATCTTTCCCAGCTGCTGGCCAGGGCAGAAACGAACACGGCTGTGCACCCATTCCAGACAAAGTGAGTGGGACTCAGAACTCTTTCAAAGGCTGCTGTGGTTCATGAGCACAAGGCCAAGTTTCAGCTGTGAATAACTCAGCAACTGGCCCATGTGGAAACTCATGACTGAGTTCATGGGACCAACTGATTATGGACATGATTGAATTAAAAGCAGCCTCTGTGTCCAGTGAACCATTGAGAAAACTTAAACCTGGAACGCTGAGTTCAGTGCACTGAGAGGATAGTTTGGGGTTGATGATACAGATGAAGCAAGGCGGAGGGCAGAAGAGGGGCCCATGGCAAAATCTAGGGGAACAGAGCAAGCGGCTCTGGGCATGGGAGCCGGAAGACCTCACAGGGTCTTCCTCTCTCAACATCCCATGCCAGGGTCTGGGTCCATCTTGGCTCCACTCGTGGGCTTTGTGGATCAGGTGACTTGGTTGGATGCCTGGGCCACGTTCAGCCCGGCACACCTCTCTGGGTTCCCCGCAGAAGCTGACTTTGGAGAAGACACTTAATCCTTCTGGGTTTCCTTTTATTCATCTGTCAATGAGCTTAATAATAGTGCCAGTCTCCTAGGAGGGAGGTGAGGATTAATTGAGTTTCTTCATGAAAAAGGACTCATTCCGAGTCTGGCACATGTTGGGGTTTAATATTGACCGGCTGGTGCTTGTGGTTGCTGGGCCACAAGCCAGTGCCACAGAGATGCTGAGATCCAGTTCTGGTTCTGTCTCAGGCCACTTCTGTGTTTCTGGGTACCAACTCTCCCAAAGTCGGGGACTGGGGGACCAGGGGAACTCACACAAGCACCTGGATCTGGGGAGGCAGAGACTGAGACTCAGGCCAGCTGTGAGCCTGTTATTTCAGCTGACAGATGATTGTAAAGAGCAGCTTATGAGATTATCCTATTTTACAGTGGTTGCTCTGAAAGTCTGTCACTATGCCCTAAAAATGTAAGTTCAGCCATGGAATGGGAAAAAAAAAAACAAAAAACAAAAAAAAACACCTACAGGAAACTAGTTTTTACAAAGACACAAAAGAATCCAATGTTATTTGGTCAAATAATGATTTTTTAAAATGCCTTCACTGTGACAGGGCACGTTTTAAGAGCATTGTATCTGTGCACGTCCTCTGAGAGGCTGTGGAATGCTCTGACACTCCCAGAGGCTGAGCTGGGGTAAACCAACCCGCCCTACCCCAGGCTTTCACCCTGTCCAGTGCGCCCCACCCCCTCAGCTGCCCCTCCAGCTGCACTGGCTGCTAATTCTGAATTCTGGACCTCGCCCTGTATTTCTTCTCTTGGACACTTAACAGTTTTGTCTTAATCAGGATTTCAAGGAGCAGTTGGCCACATAAACTCTCAATAATTTCCCTCAAATCCATAAGCAATGTGAGAGCAGGGCACGCGGGCCTCCAGGCTGCTTTTCATTTGGTTTCAGGCTCCTGAGTGTTCAGCTCCTGTCTTTGTGATGACTCAGTCCCGTCAGTTCCAAAGTTGTGTTCTTTATCCAAAGTTAAACTCTCTTGATCTGGGCAGGAGACGGGCATGAAGGGCCGCCCTGTCATAAGCTGTGAGCTACATTTGGGTGCCCAGCACCCTCCTGTCCATGCAGAGAAGCCATGCGGTGGGGAGGCGAGATGCTGGGCGGATATGAGAGGAGGGTGATGTCCTCGGGCCCACGGCTCTGAGTCCGCCTCCCTCACTTATCCTGGGGTATTTGCGGGAGGAGGGTTGGAGCCCTATGACATCGCAGGAAATGGTGCCTGCTTGCAGTGTCCTCTCACTCATGTTCTCTCAACATGTTTTCAAAATGTTGATTTTGAACTGGGTGTCCTGCTGTGATGAGTGAGAGTTTTTCAACCAGAAGCTTCTCCTTTGATAGCAGAAAGATACCCCAGTCACATGCTCATGGAGCTGCAACTCTAATTCAGCTCCCTGAGGAGGGATGTTGGAAGTAGGTAAAAAGGCAATAAGATCAAAGAAGGCCACATAAATCAGTTTATGAACCACATAAACCAGTTTCAAAGTGCTTGTCTGGAGCTTCAGGGCCAAGAGGCCAACATACTCAAGTAGTTCTGTCTCCACTGCTCTGAACTCGCAATGCACCAGACTAACCATGAGAAGCAGACAAGATCTCAGCTTCAGGTTTCACCCAATGGCCTGAAAGTTCCAGAAACTTTTGATACAAAAACAAGGGACTGGAGGGTGGGTGGTGAGGACGCACGTGCACGTGTGCACACACACACACACACACACTTGAAAACAGGTGTTTTCACTGTCAGGTTTTTACTTATTTATTCATTCATTCATAATAAACAATTCTGAATATGTGTGGTATACTATATCTTCTGTTAGGTAGAGGGAATATAGGCATGAATGTGATGCTATCATATCAAGGATTGTATAGACTGTTGAAGGAGAAAGGCATTTATTACATGATACACTGTAAGTAATAAATAATACAATGCACTATAAGAATCCACTAAAAACCATACAGGCAAAATGTGGTGGAAACATAGGTGATGGGCTTATAAGTAAGCCTGGAAAACCAGGGACATTTCCACAGAAGCAAGGATTAGGTCTTAAAGAACAAGAGAAATTCACCTCAAGAAGAACATAGGAATAATGTCCAGACAGGTTCCAATTACTACAAATGGTTAGTTTAGTCTATATTGGATAATCCAGGCTAGATCATACTTGTGTCTGTGAGGGTTAAGTTGTTGAAAACAGAATCCTCTAGTTTACACGGACTTTCCTGGTGCCGCAGACGTTAAAGAATCCGCTCACAATGCCAAAGACCCAGGTTTGGTCCCTGAGTTGGGAAGAGCCTCTGGAGAAGAGAATGGCTACTCACTCCAATATTCTTGCCTGGAGAATCCCACGGCCAGAGGAGCTTGGGGGATACAGTTTACCCAGGAAAGAACTTAGTACAGGTCTTTAACTGGCTTAGAGAATCAGTGGCAGTGCTGAGGAGATAGACTCCTTGCTGAGTTTTCAGGAAATATGTCCCAACGGCACGCAGCAACAGTGACGCACCAAGAGACTTCTAACTTCTCAATGATTCAGAAGCCACTGGCTCCAGAACCACAACCCCTCAACAAAGGGACCCCATGATGAAGAGGCAGCCATGGTCAGAAAAGCTGATGTGTCTACTGCCTCCAGGACTTTCTATGACCCACAGTAGTATGCCCTATTCCTTGTCAGTTGACTCCCAAGGTTACTAGACACTGAGACCTCCACTAACACTGATATAAAAAGGCTCTAAGCACATCCTTGACTGTGCTCCTCGGATACACAAATTCTGCCTCAATCTGCCATCCAAAATTCACTCAAGGGTGATGGTTGTCACCCTTGGTCACATAGAGAACCAGATTCTGGATCACAGAAAAGTGTTCTGAAGCAGGGTGGAATGGAGAAATAATAGTTAAAACAGAAACACATGTATATATACATACAGACAGCTTATGTGTATATTTGTATGTCTTCCTTTTCGATGGATCTTTTTGTTTTTTGTGAAATGTCCCTCCTTATCTTCTGCAACACTCCTTGATTTAAAGTCTACTTTAATATTAATAAAAAAATAAAAAATAAAATAAAACAAAGTCTACTTTAATATTAATAGAGTCATGCTAGTTTTCAAGTGCTTATATACTGTTTGTTCATTTTATCTTTCCATCCTCTTCTTAATACTTTCAACCTGTTTCTGCCTTTATAGTTTAAGTATATCTCTTATAGACAGAAGATAGTTGGGTTTTGCTTTATAATCTCTATCTTTTAATTAAAATGCTCAGTCCCTTTTACTCAATGTAATTATTGATATGGTTGGTTTTAAGTCATGTATTTTACTTTACATATACGTTATAAACCCCACCTTACAATGCTAGTATTTTTAATTAAATAGTTATTTATCTGTTGCAGAAATTAAGAGAAGAAAAGATGTATCTTTTGCATCTATCCATATATTTAACTTTTTTATGTTCTTTAATCATTCTTATATACCTGTGTTTCCCTCTGATATCATTTCCTCTCACAATAAATAACTTCTTTTAATATTTCTTGTAATGAAATTCTGCTGGAAACAAATTCTCTCAGCTTTTATTTATCTGAATATATCCTCTTTTAAAAAAAGATCTCTTTAAAAATTTCATAACATTGTCTTCTGGCTTCTGTTGTTTCTGATGAGAAGTTAACCATAATTTGAATTATTGTTCCTCTGAATGTAATAGATCATTTCTTCCCACTCATTTTATCTTCCCTTCCATTTAAAAATTTTCTTTATCTTTGACTCTCAGAATTTTGACTACGATCCAGCTTGGCCTGGTTTTCTGGACATGTTGGCTCTGTGAGTTGGTGTGTTTTCACCAAATCTAGGGAAATTTCAATCATACTTTCTTTTTTTTTCCTACTCTTCGACTTTTCTTTTTTTTTAATTAATTAATTTATTTTAATTGAAGGTCAATTTCTTTACAATATTGTCATGGTTTTTGCCATACTGATCATACTTTCTTCCAATATATTTTCCTGCTTTTATTCTTCCTCTTCTTTTCTGAGGTTTATTACATGCACTTTAGATCATTTGCTACCCATAGGTCACTGAAGCTCTGTTTATTTTGGCTTGCTCTTACTTCTCTCTATTCTTCAGACTGAGTAATTTATAAGGATCTGCCTTTGAATTCACTGACCATTTCTTCGGTCATTATCTAATCTGACCACTAATTCACATTTTCATTCTAAATTTTATTGTCTTACTTCTGGAATTTCCATTAGTCTCTTTTTATAGTTTCCGTTTCTCTGCTGAGACTATCTCTTTGTTTATTGAGATCATGATTTCCTTTAAGACTTTCAGCATATTTATTATGCCTGTTTCAAAGTTCTTGTATAGTGATTCTAATATCTGGGTCATTTCAGGGTTTGTTTTTGTTTACTGTTTTTGTCCTTGATTGTGGGTGAAAGCTTTCTGCTTCTCACATGTCTAAAAATTTTTGTTAATATGCTGGACATTTTGGACAACACAAATGGTGTTTAATTTCTGGAGCTGTATTTATACCTAAGGATTGGTCTTTCTGGTGCCTCAGCTGAGTACTTGAGATGTTAATAAGGTCTCTCCACTGTGGGTAAACTAGAATTCCACTCTCTTTAAGAACCATGTATCTTTAATATCTCTGTTCTTCTTTCAACCTTGTAGCAGCTCTCTCTGCTAAGCCTATTGGAACAATACTGAAGCCAGCCCCTGACCAAGGACTCACTGAGAATTATTATATACATTCTTGCTGCTTCCCACTTCTATCTTCCTTCTTCCCCAGGGCAACACCCTTCTCCCCCAAGGCAACACCCTTCTCTCTTATATTCTAAGCCCTGAAATCCAAACTATGCTTTCCCATTTCAGGAGGACCTCCCTCCTTGATCTCCTTGCTGTCCAAGGGGCCCTCAAGAGTCTTCTCTAGCACCACAATTTGAAAGCATCAATTCTTGGGCACTCAGCCTTCTTTAGATCCAACTTTCATATTGGTAAATGACTACTAGAAAATCCATAGCAAGGGGATCACACCAGTCAGTCCTAAAGGAAATCAACTCTGAATATTCATTGTAAGGACTGATGCTAAAGATGAAGCTCCAATACTTTGGGTACCTGATGCAAAGAGTCAACTGACTGGGAAAGACCTAATTGTGGGAAAGCTTGAGGGCAGGAGAAGAGGGTGACAAAGGATGAGATGGTTAGATGGCATCACAGACTCAATGGACATGAGTTTAAGTAAACTCTAGGAGATAGTGAAGGACAGGGAAACGTGTGTGTTGCAGTCCATGAGGTCACAAAGAGCTGGACACGGCTTAGCAACTAAACAACAGGACTGCCCTACTCTGAATTCTACCTCCTGATGCCCAAAGTTAAGAAATTATCCCCAATTCAGACCCCAATTGAGACCTCACCCCATAGAGCAAGGATGAACATTGGACTCACATTGTGTACTTCCCTTTTCTCTGGGATCCCAGTGTGGCAGTGCCTATTGTTCAGTCCCTGAAAACAAAGTAGTCATGTTGGTTCAGGCTTATAGTTGTTCAGGCTTCTCCTGTGGCTCAGTGGCAAAGACACAGGAGACGTGGGTTCAATCCCTGGGTTGGGAAGATCCCCTGGAGAAGGAAATGGCAACCCACTGCAGTAGTTCTGCCTGGGATATCCCACATACAGAAGAGCCTGGTGAGTTATAGTCCATGGGATCGCAAAGAGTCAGACATGACTGAGCACCCATCCATATCAGAGTTGTTTGTGGTGTAATGGTAAATCTGGTACCAGTTACTCCAATCTGGAGAGAAAAAGAAGTTTCTCCATATGTATATTTGAAATGCATAAAATAATAAAATAAAGAGAAAAATCAAAATATAATCATCTTAGGGCATCTCTTTTAATTCTAAATCAATTTGAATTTAAAACACTTTATAAGTGAATATAGATGACATGTAAATTTTATGTTGTGAAAAAATCTAAACATAAGATATATCTATTTAGAATTTTGCATTTGGGTGTGACAGGCAGGAAAATTCTTGTGTTGCTAACAACTCCTGGAGATTTTAGCATGAATTGAATAATCTTATTTTCCCATTGAGAGTTTCCAAGAATGAAGTGAGTGTTTCCGTTAATAAATTGGCCAGACCAGAGGAGCTTGGAATAGCATAAAATAAATGATTTCAAGAGAGATGATTTAAGTAGAATGGAGAGGTTGAGGTGGAGATATAGAATGAAGTTGCTGTTCCATTTCGAATACTACAGAAAGTGTGACTCAAAGAGGAGACAACTATTTATTTTAGCTGCTTGAACTCTAATGGGACGAGCGTGTGATTGACATCCCAGAATACTACACAACCGTCCTCTAGTCACCAAGAGGCTCACATAAGCCCTCTGGGAAGTTCTTTATTTAATGTTTTCTTTGCTTCAGTGGTCAAATCTGGGCTCTCCAGGGAGAGCCTAACGGGCCAGCCACATTTCAAGCTGAAACCTAATAAATGCAATGAAATCTTAAATGAACTCATGTTTAAAGGACTCATAAAAGAGGTATTGTTATGCACCAAATATATTGAAGAAAGACTGTGTCCAAAACAGAAATGAAAGGAAATGTCAGCTCTCTATGCTTAATTCAATTGCAGGTAATTTTTCAGTGTCTGATTCAAACGATTGCTTCCTATTACAGTCAGCTAAGACCTTCGGTCCAGGCAGGATGTATTACAGCACCTGACCCTGAGGAATATGTGGTAACCAGGCAGAGGCAGACTCCTCCCTGGACCATGGAGACTTATTAGGGTTCACCTGAGGCCAAGATTAAGGCAGGGGAGCATGTGACTGACAAAAGATCAAGGCTATGTGAGCTGGTGCTGAGAGCTCAGGCTTTGGAATCACACCTGCCTGGGTCACAGTGCTGACTGTGACTCTAAGTAGGTTAACTTGACCTCTCTGAAGGTAGTTTCCTTATCTGCAGAATGTTGATCATAATTGCATCAACTTCTCAGAATCCACATGATGCTTCAACGAGACTGTTTGTAAGGTCTGAGCACAGATCTTGAAGATCTTTTTAAATTAACTTTAATTATTATTATTTTTTTTGGTTGCCCTGAGTCTTTGTTGCTACACACAGGCTCTCTCTAGTTGTGGCGAGCAGGGCTACTCTTTGTTGTGGTGCCTGGGCTTCTCATTGCCGGGGCTTCTCTTGTCGCACAGCACAGGCTTTAGGTACACGATCTTCGGTAGTTGTGGCTTGCACACCCTAGAGTGGGGACTCAGTAGTTGTGGTGCATGAGCTTAGTTGCTTCACAGCATGTGGAATCTTCATGGACCAGGGATCAGACCCATGTTTGCTGCATTGGCAGGCAGATTCTTATCCACTGTACCACAGGAAAGTCCTTTGAAGATCTTAATGTTCAGTGAGGGGTTCAGTTCAGTTCAGCTCAGTCGCACAGTCGTGTCCGACTCTTTGCGACCCCATGAATCGCAGCACGCCAGGCCTCCCTGTCCATCACCAACTCCCAGAGTTCACTCAGACTCACATCCTTCGAGTCCGTGATGACATCCAGCCATCTCATCCTCGGTCGTCCCCTTCTCCTCCTGCCCTCAACCTCTTCCAGCATCAGAGTCTTTTCCAATGAGTCAACTCTTCACATGAGGTGGCCAAAGTACTGGAACTTCAGCTTTAGGATCATTCCTTCCAAAGAAATCCCAGGGTTGATCTCCTTCAGAATGGACTGGTTGGATCTCCTTGCAGTCCAAGGGACTCTCAAGAGTCTTCTCCAACACCACAGTTCAAACGCATCAATTCTTCAGCGCTCAGCCTTCTTCACAGTCCAACTCTCACATCCATACATGACCACAGGAAAAACCATAGCCTTGACTAGACGGACCTTAGTCAGCAAAGTAATGCCTCTGCTTTTGAATATGTTATCTAGGTTGGTCATAACTTTCCTTCCAAGGAGTAAGCGTCTTTTAATTTCATGGCTGCAATCACCATCTGCAGTGATTTTGGAGCCCCTCAAAATAACGTCTGACACTGTTTCCACTGTTTCCCCATCTATTTCCCATGAAGTGATGGGACCAGATGCCATGATCTTCATTTTCTGAATGTTGAGCTTTAAGCCAACTTTTTCACTCTCCTCTTTCACTTTCATCAAGAGGCTTTTGAGTACCTCTTCACCTTCTGCCATAGAGGTGGTGTCATCTGCATATCTGAGGTGATTGATATTTCTCCCGGCAATCTTGATTCTAGCTTGTTCGTCTTCCAGTCCAGCGTTTCTCATGATGTACTTTGCATAGAAGTTAAATAAGCAGACTGACAATATACAGCCTTGACGTATTCCTTTTCCTGTTTGGAGCAAGTCTGTTGCTCCATGTTCAGTTCTAACTGTTCCTTCCTGACCTGCATACAGATTTCTCAAGAGGCAGGTCAGGTGGTCTGGTATTCCCATCTCTTGAAGAATTTTCCACAGTTTATTGTGATCCACACAGTCAAAGGCTTTGGCATCGTCAATAAAGCAGAAATAGATGTTTTTCTGGAACTCTCTTGCTTTTTCCATGATCCAGTAGATGTTGGCAATTTGATCTCTGGTTCCTCTCCCTTTTCTAAAACCAGCTTGAACATCAGGGAGTTCATGGTTCACGTATTGCTGAAGCCTGTCTTGGAGAATTTTGAGCATTACTTTACTAGCATGTGAGATGAGTGCAATTGTGTGGTAGTTTGAGTATTCTTTGGCATTGCCTTTCTTTGGGATTAGAATGAAAACTGACCTTTTCCAGTCCTGTGGCCACTGCTGAGTTTTCCAAATTTGCTGGCATGTTGAGTGCAGCATTTTCACAGCATCATCTTTCAGGATTTGAAATAGCTCAACTGGAATTCCATCACCTCCACTAGCTTTGTTCATAGTGATGCTTTCTAAGGCCCACTTGACTTCACATTCCAAGATGTCTGGCTCTAGATTAGTGATCACACCATCGTGATTATGCAGGTTGTGAAGATCTTTTTTGTACAGTTCTTCCGTGTATTCTTGCCACCTCTTCTTAATATCTTCTGCTTATGAAATGCATGTCCCATGATCTCTCTGTAACCTGCACATCACTAACAAAATGAAGTCAACACCTTGTGGTTTCTGCAGTGTTAAGATGCTAGTGGATCACAGGTTGCTGCTAAGTCACTTCAGTCATGTCCGACTCTGTGCAACCCTGTAAACTGCAGCCCACCAGGCTCCCTCATCCCTGGGATTCTCCAGGCAAGAACACTGGAGTGGGTCGCCATTTCCTTCTCCAATGCATGAAAGTTAAAAATGAAGTCGCTCAGTCATGTCCAACTCTTAGCAATCCCATGAACTGCAGCCCACCAGGCTCCTCTGTCCATGGGATTTTCCAGGCAAGAGTACTGGAGTGGGATGCCATTGCCTTCTCCAGATCACAGGTTAGGGGTGAACAAGAGTCCTCTCCCTTTTCCACCCCTCCCCCACCCCTGCAAACTTACCCTCAAGGGACCCTTGTTCTCTGCAGCACCTGGGAAGCCCCACATTCACCTACTGACTAATTAGGTCTAGGAGAAGGCAATGGCACCCCACTCCAGTACTATTGCCTGGAAAATCCCAGGGATGGAGGAGCCTGGTAGGCTGCAGTCCATGGGGTCGCTAAGAGTTGGACATGACTAAACGACTTCACTTTCACTTTTCACTTTCATGCATTGGAGAAGGAAATAGCAACCCACTCCAGTGTTCTTGCCTGGAGAATTCCAGGGATGGGGAAGCCTGGTGGGCTGCCATCTATGGGGTCACACAGAGTTGGACATAACTGATGCGACTTAGCATAGCATAATTAGGTCTGTCACTGTCATTTCAAAGTGCTTTTGTTGTTGATGTAAAGCAGATATTTGCACACACTATTTAGGATAATAGCAAAGATTCGTCCTGGAATTTGATTTGGGTGAGCAAAGCTTTTTGAGGCTGAAAAAGGAGGCCCCAGGAATGTAGGAGGTTTTGGGAGAAGGCTACCCTGTTTAGTTCACCACTGCTCAAAGGATGCTTTCTGGAAAGCAGGGTGCTGGGAAGAGCTCATTAAATGCTTGAAATTTATTTGAACAAGTAACAAAAAATCCAGAGACACTGATTTTGAGATGACCATTTTATCTATTACTGTGGGCAGGAATCCCTTAGAAGAAATGGAGTAGCCATCACGGTCAACAAAAGAGTCTGAAATGCAGTACTTGGATGCAATCTCAAAAATGAAAGAATGATCTCTGTTCATTTCCAAGGCAAACCATTCAATATCACAGTAATCTAAGCCTATGCCCCAACCGGTAACGCTGAAGAAGCTGAAGTTGAATGCTTCTATGAAGACCTCCAAGACCTTTTAGAACTAACACCCAAAAAGATGTCCTTTTCATTATAGGGGCCTGGAATGCAAAAGTAGGAAGTCAAGAAACACCTGGGGTAACAGGCAAATTTGGCCTTGGAATATGGAATGAAGCAGGGCAAAGACTAATAGAGTTTTACCAAGGGAACACACTGGTCATAGCAAACACCCTCTTCCAACAACACAAGAGAAGACTCGACACATGGACATCACCAGATGGTCAACACTGAAATCAGACTGATTATATTCTTTGCAGCCAAAGATGGAGAAGCTCTATACAGTCAGCAAAAATAAGACCGGGAGATGACAGTAGCTCAGATCATGAACTTCTTATTGCCAAATTCAGACTTAAATTGAAGAACGTAGGGAAAATCTCTAGACCATTCAGGTATGACCTAAATCAAATCCCTTATGATTATACAGTGGAAGTGAGAAATAGATTTAAGGGCCTAGATCTGATAGATGGAGTGCCTGATGAACTATGGATGGAGGTTTGTGACATTGTACAGGAGACAGGGATCAAGACCATCCCCATGGAAAGGAAATGCAAAAAAGCAAAATGGCTGTCTGGGGAGACCTTACAAATAGCTGTGAAAAAAAGAGAAGCAAAAAGCAAAGGAGAAAAGGAAAGATATAAGCATCTGAATGCAGTGTTCCAAAGAATAGCAAAGAGAGATGAGAAAGCCTTCCTCAGCGATTCAGTGATGAAATAGAGGAAAGCAACACAATGGGAAAGACTAGAGATCTCTTCAAGAAAATTAGAGATACCAAGGGAACATTTCATGCAAAGATGGGCTCGATAAAGGACAGAAATGGTAGGGACCTAACAGAAGCAGAAGATATTAAGAAGAGGTGGCAAGAATACATGGAAGAACTGTACAAAAAAGATCTTCATGACCCAGATAATCACAATGGTGTGATCACTCACCTATAGCCAGAATGCAAAGTCGCATTCCTGGAATGCAAAGTCAAGTGGGCTAGTGGAGGTGATGGAATTCCAGTTGAACTATTTCAAATATTGAAAGATGATGCTGTGAAAGTGCTGCACTCAGTGTGCCAGCAAATTTGGAAAACTCAGCAGTGGCCACAGGACTGGAAAAGGTCAGTTTTCATTCTAATCCCAAAGAAAGGCAATGCCAAAGAATGCTCAAACTACCACACAATTGCACTCATCTCACACGCTAGTAAGGTAATGCTCAAAATTCTCTACGCCAGGCTTCACCAGTACACGAACCGTGAACTTCCTGATGTTCAAGCTGGTTTTAGAAAAGGGAGAGAAACCAGAGATCAAATTGCCAACATCTGCTGGATCATGGAAAAAGCAAGAGAGTTCCAGAAAAACATCTATTTCTGCTTTATTGATGATACCAAAGCCTTTGACTGTGTGGATCACAATAAACTGTGGAAAATTCTTCAAGAGATGGGAATACCAGACCACCTAACCTGCCTCTTGAGAAATCTGTATGCAGGTCAGGAAGCAACAGTTAGAACTGAACATGGAGCAACAGACTGGTTCCAAATAGGGAAAGGAGTCCGTCAAGGCTGTACATTGTCACCCTGCTTATTTAACTTCTATGCAGAGTACATCAGGAGAAACGCTGGACTGGAAGAAAAATAAGCTGGAATCAAGATTGCCGGGAGAAATATCAATCACCTCAGATATGCAGATGACACCTCCCTTATGGCAGAAAGTGAAGAGGAACTCAAAAGCCTCTTGATGAAAGTGAAAGAGGAGAGTGAAAAAGTTGGGTTAAACCTCAACTTTCAGAAAACGAAGATCATGGCATCTGGTCCCATCACTTCATGGGAAATAGACGGGGAAACAGTAGAAACAGTGTCAGACTTTATTTTGGGGGGCTCCAAAATCATTGCAGATGGTGACTGCAGCCATGAAATTAAAAGATGCTTACTTCTTGGAAGAAAAGTTATGACCAACTTAGATAACATATTCAAAAGCAGAGACATTACTTTGCCAACAAAGGTCCGTCTAGTCAAGGCTATGGTTTTTCCAGTGGTCATGTATGGATGTGAGAGTTGGACTGTGAAGAAAGCTGAGTGCTGAAGAATTGATGTGTTTGAACTGTGGTGTTGGAGAAGACTCTTGAGAGTCCCTTGGACTGCAAGGAGATCCAACCAGTCCATTCTGAAGCAGAGATCAGCCCTGGGTATTCATTGGAAGGACTGATGCTGAAGCTGAAACTCCAGTACTTTGGCCACCTCATGGGAAGTGTTGACTCATTGGAAAAGACTCTGATGATGGGAGAGATTGGGAGCAGGAGGAGAAGGGGGCGACAGAGGATGAGATGGCTGGAAGACATCATGGACTCGATGGACGTGAGTCTGAGTGAACTCTGGGTTTGGTGATGGACAGGGAGGCCTGGTGTGCTGCGATTCATGGGGTCACGAAGAGTCGGACACGACTGAGCGACTGAACTGAACTGACTGAATCAAGTATCTATGTAATTAATTTATTTTGTTGTATCTGCTTGCTGGCTTTGCAGGGCTTTGAAGAATGGGGAGGCTCTTCAGGGGTGAGTGGGGCTGATTTGAAGTTCATTAAAGGTGAAGAGGAAGTGTGACTGGTTAGAACCATTTGTTGTCTCACTGCCCTGGGACCACTGTGGTTTGGGGTCTCCCTGCCAAGGCTTTGATATTGGGCCACCCTGCTCCCACCCCTCTCTTTGTGGAATGTTTTACTTTACTTCCTTTATCAAAATTGTGTCCATCTTTGGTCCCTTCCTTCCAGGCATTTTTCTGTGTATTGGTGGTAACTTTGCTGCTGCTAAGTAGCTTCAGTTGTGTCCGACTCTGTGCGACCGCACAGTGGCAGCCCACCAGGCTCCCTGTCCCTGGGATTCTCCAGGCAAGAACACTGGAGTGGGTTGCTATTTCCTTCTCCAATGCATGAAAGTGAAAAGTGAAAGTGAAGTTGCTCATTCGGGTCCAACTCTTAGCGACCCCATGGACTGCAGCCTACCAGGCTCCTCCATCCATGGGATTTTCCAGGCAAGAGTACTGGAGTGGGGTGCCATTGCCTTCTCTGGGTGCTAACTTTGGGGAGTGCCTAAAATCACACCTCATATTTGGCCACATACACTGGTTGACGGGGAGCAGAGGCTCTGGAGATGGGTTCACACAGCTAATGGGCCTCCTGGTCCTGGAATTCAGACCTGGCCGTCCTCCCCATATGCTTCAACCGCATGCTGACCTCCGTGGGGGGTCTGAGGAATCCCCTTGGGGTCCTGACGTGGTGTGAGGGGAGCGGCACGTCACCAGCAATGTGAGGAGGCCTTTCCCTCTCCTGCCGGCCCATCTTGTCAGGTGTGTGAGTGCAGAGGCTTCTCCAAGGGGCTTCCCCATGGTCTCCAGCCCCAGGCCCAGGGAACCCTTCAGGGGCAGGACGGGTAGCAGGGGTTGAGTGTGGCCACATGCTGGGTGGTTGGGTCTGGAAGAACCAGGGCCTTCCTTCTCACTGGAAAAAAAAAAAAAAAAGGAAAACATGTTAGGAGACTACTAAAGCACCACAGAAAACCCAGAAGAGTGTGTGTTTCTATGAAAAACCAACCAAGCAACCCCCTGTGATTACTCCTTGCTGGACTTGCCGTTGAAGGTGGATAAACCCTAACTGCCCTTAGTCACGGTTTCCTGTAAGTGTCCTGTGAGTCCCTCAGGCCAGGTCCTCCACCCACCAGGCTCTGGGTCCTCTTGATCCTGCCCTGCTCTTCCCTGGGGTGAGAGGACACATATTTTTACATTATGGTTTGTGATGCTCTTTGACTTGATTATTAAAACTGCTCTTCAGTCCCTGAGTATCTACAGAGACTCCCTGACCGTCCACCATGCTCCTCACTCTGCTGGGGGTCCTTCTATCCATCACCATTTCACACCCTGCATCTTGTCTGCAAAATGAGAAAGATTTTAAACATCAGAAGATGTCATAAATACAAAATTATGTTCCCTGTAGATTAGTTTCAGTCAGTTCAGTCACTCAGTCGTGTCCGACTCTTCGTGACCCCAGGAATCGCAGCACACCAGGCCTCCCTGTCCATCACCAACTCCCAGAGTTCACTCAGACTCATGTCCATCGAGTCGGTGATGTCTTCCAGCCATCTCATCCTCTGTCATCTCCTTCTCCTCTGCCCCAATCTCTCCCAGCATCAGAGTCTTTTCCAATGAGTCAACTCTTCCCATGAGGTGGCCAAAGTACTGGAGTTTCAGCTTCAGCATCAGTCCTTCCAAAGAAATCTCAGGGCTGATCTCCTTTAGAATGGACTGGTTGGATCTCCTTGCAGTCCAAGGGACTCTCAAGAGGCTTCTCCAACACCACAGTTCAAAAGTATCAATTCTTTGGCACTCAGCTTTCTTCACAGTCCATACATGACAACTGGAAAAACCATAGCCTTGACTAGATGGACTTTAGTCTGCAAAGTAATGTCTCTGCTTTTGAATATGTTATCTAGGTTGGTCATAACTTTCCTTCCAAGAAGTAAGCGTCTTTTAATTTCATGGCTGCAATCACCATCTGCAGTGATTTTGGAGCCCCTCAAAATAACGTCTGACACTGTTTCCACTGTTTCCCCATCTATTTCCCATGAAGTGATGGGATCAGATGCCATGATCTTCGTTTTCTGAATGTTGAGCTTTAACCCAACTTTTTCGCTCTCCTCTTTTACTTTCATCAAGAGGCTTTTGAGTACCTCTTCACCTTCTGCCATAAAGGTGGTGTCATCTGCATATCTGAGGTGATTGATATTTCTCCCGGCAATCTTGATTCTAGCTTGTTCGTCTTCCAGTCCAGCGTTTCTCATGATGTACTTTGCATAGAAGTTAAATAAGCAGACTGACAATATACAGCCTTGACGTATTCCTTTTCCTGTTTGGAGCAAGTCTGTTGTTCCATGTCCAGTTCTCATTGTTGCTTCTTGACCTGCATACAGATTTCTCAAGAGGCAGGTCAGGTGGTCTGGTATTCCCATCTCTTGAAGAATTTTCCACAGTTTATTGTGATCCACACAGTCAAAGGCTTTGGCGTCGTCAATAAAGCAGAAATAGATGGTTTTTTTTTGGAACTCTCTTGCTTTTTCCATGATCCAGCAGATGTTGGCAATTTGATCTCTGGTTCTTCTGCCTTTTCTAAAACCAACTTGAACATCTGGAAGTTCACGGTTCACGTATTGGTGAAGCTTGTCTTGGAGAATTTTGAGCATTACTTTACTAGCATGTGAGATGAGTGCAATTGTGTGATAGTTTGACCATTCTTTGGCATTGCCTTTCTTTGGGATTAGAATGAAAACTGTTCTTTTCCAGTCCTGTGGCCACTGCTGAGTTTTCCAAATTTGCTGGCATATTGAGTGCAGCATTTTCACAGCATCATCTTTCAGGATTTGAAATAGCTCAACTGGAATTCCATCACCTCCACTAGCTTTGTTCGTAGTGATGCTTTCTAAGGCCCACTTGACTTCACATTCCAAGATGTCTGGCTCTAGATGAGTGATCACACCATCGTGATTATGCAGGTTGTGAAGATCTTTTTTGTACAGTTCTGTGTGTTCTTGCCACCTCGCCTTAATATCTTCTGCTTCTGTTAGGTCCATACTATTTCTGTCCTTTAGATTAGTTTAGAAGCTAGAAAAAAAAAAGGAAATTTCAAAATGACTTTTCATACTCACTCCCCTTGCCCCAATTCACTTGGAGATCAGGTAAAACGTGAGCTTGGAGGTGGCAACACCTGATGAATCAAAACTACAAATCTAGACGGCGTGTTAAACAGCAGAGACATTATTTTACCGACAAAGGTCTGTCTCGTCAAAGCTATGGTTTCTCCAGTAGTCATGTATGGATGTGAGAGTTGGACCATAAAGAAAGCTGAGAGCTGCAGAGTTGATGCTTTTGAACTGTGGTGCTGGAAAAGACTCTTGAGAGTCCCTTGGACAGCAAGATAATCAAATCGGTCAATCCTAAAGGAAATTAACCCTGAATATTCATTGGAAGGACTGATGCTGAAGCTAAAGCTCCAATACTTTGGCCACCTGATACAAAGAACTGACTCATTTGAAAAGACCCTGATGCTGGGAAAGATTGAAGGCAAAAGAAGAAGGGGGCAACAGAGGATGAGAAGGTTGGATGGCATCACTGAGTCAATGGACATGAGTTCAAACAAACTCTGGGAGATAGTGAAGGACAGAGGAGCCTGGCATGCTGCAATCAATGAGGTCTCAAAGAGTCAGGCACAACTTAGCAACCAAACAACAACAGGTTCAAAAAGATCATGTCACCCCTTTAAGTGAAAGGTGCTTGAGCAACTGAGTCATCACAATGAGAGCCTGTGGAGGCTCTGATTTAGAGCCTGGATAGGAGGCAGTGATGACCTGAGATCCTGCACACGGGGAGTCTCCTGAACCAGAGGAAGCTTAGTGTAAACACACTGAGACATTTTTACTTCCTTTTAAGAGGATGAACCATACATTTCTGGGTGTTGTCACAGATTTCCTGTGTGAAGGATTCTCTCAAGCGTCTCAATCAGAAAATGTTTCTACTGGGACCAGAAAGACAAATGAAAAGCATGACCCTCCCACCTGGGACGAGAGCAATTCTTGGCCGCCAGTTCCAGTGGACACGCAGGAGCCAGGAGTGCCGAGGCCAACGCTGACCTCAGCTCTGCTCCTCGGGCTCCCAGCCTGGGTCACAGGGCCTCAGGGCCTTGACCTTGACCCTCAATTCAGCCCCAAACCCCAAGGCTCCCCATCCCAGTGTCTGAAGAGGTCAGAGGTGGAAACATTATTGACTCACCGTGGGACTTTCCAAGTGGGAAGCTAGGCTCTTCTTCCCGTATATTACAATAATAAAAAATAATCACTGCTGCCATTGAATTTTTATGCTAACCACACCAGGTCCAGACATCTGCATTAAAATAAGCTGCAGAACCTTGGGTAAGGATTTTTCCACAGCTGCAAAGCTCTGCAAAAACTAGGAAATGTCCAACAGCTGCTGCAGCCACGAAAATATTACAGGAATGAAGACATTTCAAATGTAAGAGAAATGGCTGATTACGCACATCAAAGCGGCCTTAATGAAAAGTAGTTTCTTTTGGCTAACACTACAAAAGTGAGGAACGAGCCATTAGTTAAAACTATGAAGATAAAGACCTTTCATTAATCATGTAGGAGACTGGAGAAAGGGGTTTTCCTGCGCGAGGTTGAGGAGATCATATTCAAATGAGAGGCAGCCTGAATAGCATGGGATGGGATAGAATCTCATTCCTGTCAAAGAGGAAGAATCAGCTGGAAAAACTTTGAAAAGGACCAATTTTAATGCTGCTTTTGAGGACCCAGTTTAGTATGATGGAAACTGAAAACATTATCATTACCCGATCTTGTTGCAGTAAATAAATATGGCAGTCATATCTTTCGTTAAATGTGAAATCAATTGTCTTTTTTGGAAGAGAACAAACGTGTAACATTTGCAGAAGTGTCTCAGCCTCTCTTGCTTGGTGCATTCAGAGGTCAGCAGGCCCATGTGTCCTGGGCAGGAAAGAAGTTCCTTATCTGACTCGGCCACCCCTCCCTGTGTGGACTACTTTCACCTTCCTGAGGTATCCTTTTTCGGGATCCTGTGAGATTATCTCAGAGGACACAAATCAGGATTCTCTGGAGAAACAGAACCAATAGGATATACAGAAATGAGAGAGAGGGGGAGAGATTTGGGGCTAGAAAGTCCAAAGTCTGCGGGGTAGACCAGCAAACTAGAAATTCAGGCAGCATTCTCATGCTACAGTCTTGAGTCAGAAAATTCCTTCATTTTAGGGAAAACCATATTACTGTTTTTAAGGCTTTCAACTGATTGGATGAGGCCCAACCACATTATGGAGGATAATCTTTACTTAAAGTCACCTTATGCTGAGCATATCTGCAAAATACTTTCACAGCAACACCTAGACTAGTGCCTTACCAAAAAACTGGGTACCATAGGCCAGTCAGGATGACACATAAAATTAACATCACACCCTGTATTCATTTCAAGAACATTCCAGAAGGTGGGGGTGGGTGTGGAAAAACATGGGTTGGTGGGATAGTGTTAATACTATTTCCCAGAGGTGGAATAAATGTCATTCTCTTATTTTCAAATTTTAATAAAATTTCCAAATTCTAAAGACAATAAGGATTATTTAGAGGTAAAAGGATATTGCCATTTAAAATCAGGCCATAGGTTGCTACAGCTGTGAAGCCAGGTTGTGAAAGTGTGAAAATCTCTCCTTTGCTCACTCAGACACACAGTTCACACTGGGAGGTGTGAGGATCCAGACTGTAGAAGGCCCCCAGCACATCTCCTGCTGCCCCTGGGCAGGGGGAGGCCCCTGGGCACCGTGATGCCCAGCTACCGCCTGTGCAGCATGAGGGGATCTATTTTGAGAAGGTGAACTGTTTCTGGCTGCCCAGGACTCTGTGCTATTGCTTTTTAATTGGAGTGTAGTTGCTTTGCATTGTTATTAATAGTTTCTGCTGTACAGCAGAGTGAGTCAGCCATATATATGTATAGATATATCCCCTCCTTTTAAAATTTCCATTTAGATCACCACAAACACTAAGTAGAGTTTCCTGGGCTCCACAGTAGGTTCTCAGTAGTTACCTATTTTATACACAGTAGAGTAAATCCCCATCCGCCAATCCATCCCACTCTCCCTTCCCCCCTTGTTGTTCATACGCTCGTATGTCTGCATCTCTATTTCTGCTTTGCAAATAAGTTCATCTATACCATCACCGACTCAATGGACATGAACTCGAGCAAACTCCGGGAGATAGTGGAAGACAGAGAGGCCTGGCATGCTGCAGTCCCTGGGGTCACAAGGAGTTGGACACGACTTAGCGACTGAACAACAATACCATATTTCTAGATTCCACACATGCGCGTTAATATAGGACTCTGTTTTGCAAAGTGTCTGCCAGTCCTTGAGAGATAGGATCTCTGGCCCCAGAGCCACGGGCATGCTGGGGTTCCTGCCTGCAGGACCACACCCTTGTCCTTGATGCAGGCCCTTCTCCATCCTCCTTGCCCTTTCTGCCGTCTCTGGAAGGGACATTCATGACTTCTTGACATTTAGGTTCTTGATCTGCAAATTCAGAGAGAAAAGCTTCCTGGTCTCCTTTTCTCTTTTTCACCTGTGGAATCTGCCTCTTCCAGGGTGAGTGCAGACCCTTGTCTTCAGTTAAGCCCTCCAGGGCCCCTCTGGCCACGACTGACCTCCCCCTCCTCTCTTCTTCTGGAGGCTTATTCTTTCTATCATTCATTTGAAAAACATTTGATCTGTTGCTAATATTTAGGCCCAGATTTTGTCTCTTCAACAAGATTGTAAACTAAAAGCTTAACTCAGGTGTCACCTGTGTTTAAAACCTGCCCTGTACTACTCCCCACCACCCCTGCAAACACAGCCCCTCCCTGCTACAAAAACACCCACCATGTATACACACACACACACACACACAGACTGTTCCCAGAGCAGAGATATAATAAATACTTATGAGTGATGCTGATGACTTATACTGCCTCACAAACTCGCATATAGTAATTTGACATATAACGACAGTTCTTTTCAGAAAAGAAGTTTACCTCAGAGTGTTATTTTAGGTAGTTTTACCACCTTAAAATTTCATTTATTGAGTAATTACTATGTGCTAAAGACCATTCTTTACATGTGCTGTCTTGTTAAATCTCACAACAGCCCTGTAAAGTGGAATTCATATGGGCATTATTTATTTATTTACTTATCTTTAATGATCAAGTTGTATTTATTATAGCACTTACTACGCATTAGGTGTTCTATTAAAAATTCAGTTTTAGTTTATTAACCCTGGCTTCTACCACTTATAATCCTCTTCATCTTTATTTTTTTTAATTAATTTTTATTGGAGTTACTTTACAATGTTGTGTTAGTTTCTACCGTACAGCAAAGGGAATCAGCCACACATACACACATCCCCTCCCTTTTGGACTTCCTTCCCATTCAGATCACCACAGTGCATTGAGTAGAGTTCCCCGTATGCACATTATTAAAATGGTTAATTGTGACTTAGAGTGCTTAAATAATTTGCCCAAGGTCACGGATACTTTTTGCATCAAGCAAGCAGCCCCTGCCTTTCAGAGGCTAAAACCCCAAGAGAGAAGAATCTCAGGAAAATCAGTCCATCCGCTTTTCAGTTTTCTTCTCGCTTCTTGTTGCAACCACCGTGACATCACACAGAGATCGCTTCCAGTCTGTTATTTTCACTTTTGATTTTAGTATATGATTTTGGTTTTCACTCATATTTTTATTAGAAAATAGTTTTTCTCCATGCAATGCCACTTCCGAGACAGTACCCACGAGCTGGCAAAGTTCATCACACTGGCATTGATACAGTAGAAAAAGTCAGTCTCAGTTTACCAATTGACTGGTCCACAATAAACTGAGATACCAATGCAAGCAGAGAATGGAGAAGGGGATGCAGAGCGAAGAGGTGGGAGAGGCATTTTGGAATTCATCAGGATATGAGCACTAGAGTCTCTCTTTTTGTAACAATAATAAAAAGCATGTTTTTGAGGGTAGAGTTCTTTCAGTTCTACTGAACATCTGAGGGACTTAATGTTTATTTTTGTCTTCTGAAAATAGACCACTAAAATTAATATCAAATGGGGTAGAAACTGTTGCTGAAGCAGGCTGTGGAAATGTCTGCCCACCCTGGCCCTCCACCCTGGTTAAATCCATCCCCAACCGCCATGATCAGAACATCCCCCTCCCCCTCCAAACCCTGACGCCACTGCCATCTGTCTGTCCATCCTGTCCCTGACCTGCCAGGATGTCACAGGCGAGTCTCAGAGGGGCCTCCTGGCAACTATGGAAACTAAGGCTCTTCTAAGGAGGTTTGCGTCATGGTAGAAGGGCAACTCCAGACTGCCAACTCTCCCTGGTTTGCCCGAAACTTTCCTAGTTGTTGCATTGAAAGTCCTGTGTCCAGGGAAACCCCCTCAATCCTGTGCAAACATTTGGTCACCCTACACCCTTCACCATAGTATCTGTCCATGGGACCAGCCACCCCCCCATACCCGAGAGACATATATTTTTATCTAGAAAGAATCCAAAACATGATTGCTTTGTTTCTTAGATGAAATTATGAGCCTGAGGATTTTCAGAAGTTGCTATTTTTTGTCTTAAAAATCTTTGAGGGTCTTATTAAACCAAAATGATGTCAGAAAGTAATGTTTTTAAGTTGTGCCCCACCCTCAACCCCACTGCTGTGTTTGGCTTTTCCATTAGAACCTTCATCAACTCTAATGACACTTCCTTTTTACTTCTTGTGGTGACCCAAGGACAAAAGAGCAGTTAAAACCAAGGAGGGTCTTGGAATGCAGGAACAGAAAAACCAGACCCTTATCATCCTTCCCTCTCATCCCCAAGTGTTGTAACTATTAATGAATTTCAGGTTCTCCTGTCTCCCCTCCTTTCCCATAGAGGGAGAAGGTATTTGCCTTATTCTCCCCACCCCCTGCCCCCACCCAATATACCTACCTTATCCAATCAGCAAATGACCCTCAAGACTCCTATCCTGCTCCTTACACCCTGGGTATGAAAATTAATGAAGGACCACTGTTCATCGCTGGCTCTCCCTGACTATCAGGAACCTGGCCCACAGTGCTGGCCATGACTCTCCCCTCCACACTCTAACGAACCGGATTCTTCTTTCATTCTGCCTCCTGTCTGGAAATTCTTTTCCAGCCCACACCTGGACTTCCCTCATGTGTTTTGAATACCAAGAATTTCTACATCTCTATTGCCTCTGCTCAAAGACATTTCTTGTACTGTTTCATGGACAGCATTTTAAGATCAAGTTGACCTTCTCTTTAGAGCATTTCTGGTAGAACCTGATTCACACTGTATCGAGTTCTTTTATAGCAGTTGTGAACCCCGTCTCTAACTGTCAGCCATTTTCTTTAGCTTTCAGGGGTGGGGGTTCCAGCTGTCAGAAGACCAGCATGCAGTTAGGGCCACTCCAGACGCTTTGCTGTATTTGCAGCTTCCATTCCCAGCCCCCACCCGGCCCTCTGCCATCATGCACTCACTCAGAGACCACGATCAGGATGCTCCTCCTTGGCTGACACTTGCCTCTGGTCCTTCAGGACCACCCATCCCAGGTCTCAGCCAGCCTCCCTGGAGAGCGACGACACACACAGAGCATCTCTGTATGAGTCACCCCCTGTGATCCTGAGCAAGTCACTTAACCTTCCTGGTCTCAACTTACTGTACACAGATGATTAAAATGCCTGACATTTAAAATTATTGGGACAAAATGTTTATTAGAAAAGCACTCCAAAAACTCTGAATCACATCAGTTCAGTTCAGTCGCTCAGTCATGTCTGACTCTTTGTGACCCCGTGGACTGCAGCACGCCAGGCCTCCCTATCCATCACCAACTCCCGGAGTTTGCTCAAACTCATGTCCATTGAGTCGATGATGCCATCCAACCATCTCATCCTTTGTTGTCCCCTTCTCCTGCCTTCAATCTTTCCCAGCATCAGGGTTTTGGCCAATGAGTCAGTTCTTCACATCAGGTGGCCAAAGTATTGGAGCTTATGCTTCATCATCAGTCCTTCCAATGAATATTCAGGATTGATTTCCTTCAGGATTGACTGATTTGATCTCCTTGCAGTCCAAGGGACTATCAAGAGTCTTCTCCAACACCACAGATTAAAAGCATCAGTTCTTCAGCACTCAGCTTTATTTATGGTCTAACTCTCACATCCATACATGACTACTGGAAAAGCCATAGCTTTGACTAGATGGACCTTTGTTGACAGAGTAATGTCTGTGCGTTTTAATATGCTGTTTAGGTTGGTCATAACTTTTCTTCCAAGGAGCAAGCATCTTTTAATTTCATGGCTACAGTCACCATCTGCAATGATTTTGGAGCCCCCCCCAAAATAAAATCTCCCACTCTTTCCATTATTTCCCCATCTATTTGCCATGAAGTGAAGGGACCAGATGCCATGATCTTTGTTTTCTGAATGTTGAGTTTTAAGTCAACTTTTTCACTCCGCTTTCACTTTCAAGAGGCTCTTTAGTTCTTCTTCACTTTCTGTCATAAAGGTGGTGTCATCTGCATATCTGAAGTTATTGATATTTCTCCCAGCAATCTTGATTCCAGCTTGTGCTTCTTCCAGCCCAGCATTTCATATGATGTACTCTTCATAGAAGTTAAATAAGCAGGGTGACGATATTCAGCCTTGACGTACTCCTTTCCTGATTTGGAACCAGTCTGTTGTTCTATGTTGTTCTATGTTCTATGTTGTTCTATGTCTATTGCTTCTTGACCTGCATACAGATTTCTCAGGAGGCAGGTAAGGTGATCTGGTATTCCTATCTCTGTCAGAATTTTCCACAGTTTATTGTGATCCACACAGTCAAAGGCTTTGGCATAGTTAATAAAACAGAAGTAGACATTTTTCTGGAACTCTTCTGCTTTTTCGATGATCCAACAGATGTTGGCAATTCGACCTCTGGTTCCTCTGCCTTTTCTAAATCCAGCTTAAACATCTGGAAGTTCTCAGTTCATGTACTGTTGAAGCCTTGCTTGGAGAATTTTGAGCATTATTTTGCTAGCATGTGAAAGGAGTGCAATTGTGCAGTAGTTTGAATATTCCTTGGTATTGCTTTTCTTTGGGATTGGAATGAAAACTGTTCTTTTCCAGTCCTGTGGCCACTGCTGAGCTTTCCAAATTTCCTGGCATACTGAGTGCAGCACTTTCACAGCATCATCTTTCAGGATTTGAAATAGCTGGAATTCCATCACCTCCACTAGCTTTGTTTGTAGTGATGCTTCCTAAGGCCCACTTGACTTCACATTCCAGGAATGCGACTTTGCATTCTGGCTCCAGATGAGTGATCACACCATCATGATTATCTGGATCATGAAGATCTTTTTTGTACAGTTCTTCTGTGTATTCTTGCCACGTCTTCTTAATATCTTCTGCTTCTGTTAGGTCCCTACCATTTCTGTCCTTTATTGAGCCCATCTTTGCATGAAATATTCCCTTGGATTCTCTAATTTCTTGAAGAGATCTCTAGTCTTTCCCATTCTATTGTTTTCCTCTGTTTCTTTGCATTGATCACTGAGGAAGGCTTTTTTTAATTTTTTTAAAATCTCTCTTTGCTATTCTTTGGAACTCTGCATTCAGATAGGTGTATCTTTCCTTTGCTCCTTTACCTTTAGCTTATCTTCTTTTCTCAGCTATTTGTAAAGCCTCCCCAGACAACCATTTTGCCTTTTTGCATTTCTGTTTCTTGGGGATGGTCTTGATCCCTGTCTCCCATAAAATGTCACGAACCTCTGTCCACAGTTCTTTAGGCCCTCTGTCTATCAGATCTAATCCCTTGAATCTATTTCTCACTTCCACTGTATAATGGTAAGGGATTTGATTTAGATCATACCTGAATGATCTAGTGGTTTTCCCTACTTTCTTCAATTTAAGTCTGAATTTGGCAATAAGGAGTTCATGATCTGAGCCACAGTCAGCTCCCAGTCTTGTTTTTGCTGACTGTATAGAGCTTCTCCACCTTTGGCTGCAAAGAATATCATCAATCTGATTCAGTATTGACCATCTGGTGATATCCATGTGTAGAGTCTTCTCTTGTGTTGTTGGAAGAGGGTGTTTGCTATGACCAGGGTGTTCTCTTGGCAAAACTCTATTAGCCTTTGCCCTGCTTCATTCTTTACTCCAAGGCCAAATGTGTCTGTTATTCCAGGTATCTCTTGACTTCCTATTTTTGCATTCCAGACCCCTATAATGAAAAGGACATCTTTTTTGGGTGTTATTTCTAGAAGGTCTTGGAGGTCTTCATAGACCCATTCAACTTCAGCTTCTTCAGCATCACTGGTTGGGGCATAGACTTGGATTATTGTGATATTGAATGTTTTGCCTTGGAAATGAACAAAGATGTCTTACTAAGGATTTGGTATTGACCTGAAGGGAGGCAGGACCCCAGTGACTTCTGGAGACCCTGCTCTTAGATGCATTTAAAAAGGAAATGGGGAGCAGACACACTCTTTTATAAATAGTAACAGATGTGTATTGAGTCAACCTCCCACAGTGGGTTGGTGGGTCATGTAGTTAGAAACAGGTGAGATTCGTGTATGAATTCAACTGTGATGGTGCAAAGACCCTCACGAGGAGTCCACAGCCAGGCCCCTGCTCAGTGGAGTGCACATCAACCCTGGGGCACAGTAAAAGTAGGGTTGGAGGATAAGGAGATGCTGTGGGCTACGAGGCAAGCCTCCATTTCCAAGGAGACTTGAGAGCCAAGAAAGAGCTTGCGGATTCTTCTTTAGGAGTTCTGAGCAGGAACCTGCAGAACATCCAAAAGCAACAAATATTTGGTGAGATCCACTCAGGATGGGGGTGCTTTTTTTGTCTTGCAAATCTGACCAGGGTCTCCTTCAGGGACCAGACACATTTATTCAGATGCAGACAAGGAAAATCCCCAATGGCACTGCTCTGTTTGGGTTTTCAATGACTGTTTACTGAAATAGAAGGTCTTCAGAAAAGTTATTAGTGACACAACTATCTGAATAAATCATTCAAATCTTGTTCTAAGTACTACCCTCTGTGGGGTTAAGATCTAATTCTGGCTTCATGGTAAAATTCTCTGTAGACCACCAATTTTAACTAACCACTTGGTAGGGCCACTGTAAGTTCCAAGCAACAGAATGCCTGACTGAAAGCAACTTAAACCCTAAAGTAGTTTGCCTCACATAGTATGTTTGACGATAAGGGTCCAGGTTTGGTGCAGAAATTCTGAAAATGTCATCAGGATGTAGATTCATCCTTCTAGTCCTCAAGATATCAAGATTTTATCCCCAGGCTTGTACCCACAAAATAGCTGTCACAGTTCTAATATCAAATCCTTGCAAGAGACATTTAATTTAGAAAGAAAAAAGATTCTGGATGAAAAAAAAAGGAATTTCCTTTTACAACAGAAGAAAATATTTCCCAGATAACCCCCTAGCAGCTTCCTCAAACCATCTCATGACCAGATTTGGGTCAAACAGCCACCTTTTTTTGCAAAGCAGTCTGGGAAAAAGAGTATGTGGCAAAGATGAAAGATTGTCATAATTGGCCTAAACCCATCATGAATCATTGTCTGGGGCTGGTCAAATTGCTACTCTGAATAAAATCAGGGTTTTTGTTAGCAAAGGAGAAGGGTGGGAATAAATATTGGTAGGCAGATTTCACCACAACTGAATAAAGCAGCTCCAAGTTTTGAAATTTCAGGGGCGATGTAATCACCTTTATGTGGCTACAAGTCAACTGTCTTAAAGGACCAATGACAGCTGTGATGGAATTTAATATTTATGACTTAACAATAGAGTTTGAAGCAAGAATAAAAGACTTTGGGTCAGGAGCCAAGATGGAGGCTGTGGTCACTCTCTCCTTGAGGCACAGGTTCCCAGCCACAGCCCTTGGTGGGGCTGCCTGCAGGCCTGCCATGGGGCCCAGACAGCTGCAGCCGCAGCACCCCAAATCAAGAAATTTGCCATCTATCAATGGGACCGAGACAAGACTGGAGACAAACCTCATATGCAAACTTATGAGATTGATTTGAACAACTGTGGTCTGATGGTGCTGGATGCTTTAATCAAGATTAAGAATGAGATTGATTCCACCCTGACCTTCCAGAGATCATGCAGAGAAGGCATCTGCAGTTCCTGTGCCATGAACTTCAACAGAGGCAACTCTCTTGCATGCACCCACAGGATCGACACCAGCCTCAGCAAAGTTTCCAAAATCTACCCTCTGCCACATATGTATGTGATAAAGGATCTTGTTCCTGATTTGAGCAACTTCTTTGCTCAGTACAAGTTCATCGAGCCTTACTTAAAGAAGAAGGATGAGTCCCAGGGAGGCAAGGAGCCGTATCTGAAGTCCATAGAAGACCATGAGAAACTGGACAGGCTCTATGAGTGTATTCTCTGTGCCTGCTGCAGCACCAGCTGCCCAAGCTACTGGTGGAATGGAGACAAGTACCTGGGCCCCACAGTCCTCATGCAGGCCTATCGCTGGATGACCGACTCCAGAGACGACTTCACGGTGGAGCACCTGGCCAAGCTGCAGGACCTCTTCTCTCTGTACCACTGCCACACCATCATGAACTGCACACGGACCTGCCCCAAGGGGCTAAATCCTGGGAAAGCTATTGCTGAAATCAAGAAGATGATGGCAACCTATAAAGAGAAGCAGGCTTCTGCTTAACTGCCATGCTCAACCTGACGAATGCAGTTCACCTCCAAGTTCCTTCAGAGGTCGTGATTTCCCACAAATACAGCATGTGCAACAGTAGACATGTAAACAGTCTAAGAAAGAAAAAAAAAAAAGACTTTGGACTGGTGTTATGAAACAACAGTAATTAGACTGAAGGGGAATTTAGTCGTTGGTATATCAACCCTATATATTCAGAGCCAAGATCTTCCCAATGAATCCAAATAGATTATTCATATACTTTTCAACTTCAGTTATTTATTTTTATAAGACAAAAAAGGCAATGGTAAATTTTAGTGGAATATTTCTGAGAAAGAAGATAGGTAGTGAATTTCTGTGTGGAGCTTATAAATACTGGCACAAGAGAGAAGGAACATTTGTATTAAAGCAAATGGCTTGGAAACTGTGTCAGTGAGTAGCTAGCTGATCTCATAGGTTAAGTGCTATTGAGAAATAAGCCCCAAAGAACCTAACTCAAGTGCTCACTCAGGCTGTGAGTTTCAATCATGGGATAAGCTCTCAAGTATAGTTCATCTTGAAAAAAGCCACATGTTTTTCTGGTTCCACTGAGCAGTCAAGAAAGAGAAAACATCTATTATCTTAGTATAAATTCATCATTACCAACTCAGTGGACAGGGGTAGAGCAAATTCCAGGAGATAGTGAAGGGCAGGGAAACCTGGCATGCTGCAGTCCATGGGTTCACAGAGTCAGACATAACTTAGAGATGGAATAACATTATTAGCAATACCTCTGAGCAGTTCTTACTTTCCCTTTGCTTTACTTTCTCTATTAATTTTCATCTTTCTTGCTGTAGTGTATGTAGCTGTTAAACCATCTCCCATCCTGTCTGATGCAGATGGTAGGGTATAAACAAACACTTATCCAATCAATCAGACTCAAAGCATGCATCCCACACGTGTTCAGTGACATTGTGACTATAAAGAAGTCTTTCCTTCCCTCGTACAGGCTATTTGTAATTTCTATTTATTTTATTATATATTTATGATTATAATTTGTTATTATTCATTTATTTTTGACTGCTGGGTCTTCGTCGCTGTGCTGCTTCATTGCTTTTCCCCAGTTGCGGTGAACCGGGGCTGCTCTGTAGCTGCGGTGTGCCGACTTATTGCGGTGGCTTCTCTTGTTGCACAGCACACGCTCTAGGGCACTTGGGCTTCGGCAGTTGTGACGTGTGAGCTCAATAGCTGTGGCTCCTGGGCTCTAGAGCACAGGTCAGTACTCACGGTGCGTGCATTTACTTGCTCCTTAGCATGAGGGCTCTTCCCAGAACAGGACTTGAACCCATGTCTCCTGCATTGGCGGTTGGGGTCTTTACCACGGGGCCACCAGGGAAGCCCTGCACAGGCCATTTAAACCATCCTGAAAGCTGTTTGCCGTGTGCAGGAAGCATTCCTCTAAGAGCAACGAGAGGCTAAGCACAGATCTCCAGGTTCCACGTCCAGGATGGCGAAATGAGCTGCCGCATGGGCCTGTCCCTGCAGAGTAAGCACAACTGTGAAAATGATAAAGAACACCGAACATCGTATAAACTCTGGAGGTTCTTCTGAGGGGATGCAGCAAATCAAGAAAATTTACTCAGGAAAATCTACCCAGCATCTGTAGGAGTTGAGAGAGTCTGTGGCATTTGAACCACGGCTTCTTCCTTCTCTCACGTTCTCTAAAAGATATAAAATTATATAAAGTAATAACTTTGCAGTGTGATATTGGATTTCTAATATAGTATATATGTGTGATATGCTTAATAATAATGCCAAAAGGAGGGGAAAAGAAGTTATATAGGAGTAACGTTTCTGTCTTTCACTGGAATTAAGGTAGTATCAATATGAATTAGATACTCATTAAGATATATAAAAACCCTAAACTAACCACTAAGAAAGTATTCAAAAATACAATGAAAAATCATTAAAAGAATGAAGATGTCACACTGGACAATATTTACTCAATGCAAGGGAAAGCAGAAAGAAGCAATAGGGGAACAAACAGGTCATATATGAACATACCCCCAAAAAGTTAAATGTCAGGTGTAAACACAATGATATCAATAATAATATTATATATGAATGGATTTTGAGTGGATAATAATCCAATGATAAAAGATAAATCCATCTGGAAGATAAAATAATTATAAATGTTTATGTACTTAACAGAGCTCCAAAGTATATGAAGCAGAAACTGACAGAATTAAGGGAAGAAATACACCATTCAACAATAACAGTTGGAGACATTCATATCTCCATAATGGATTATAGAACTGCTAGACAAAAAACCATCAAGGAAATAGAAGACGGTAGCAACACTATAACGAGAATTAATGGACATCTCTAGAAAACTCCACGTAATAACAGCAGAATATACATTTTTTCAATATACATGGAAACTTCTTGAAAATTAAAAAACTGCTGCACCATAAAACAAGTCTAAATGAATTTAAAATGACTGAAATAATGGGAAGTATGTCTTATAAATACAATGGAAAGAAATTAAGGATCAATAACAGAAAGAAATTTAGGAAATACATGGGTATGTGGAAATTAAGTAACCAAGAGGAAATCATAAGAGAAATCGGGAAATACTTTGAGATGAAAAAAAATATTTAAGACATAACATACCAGAACTTATGAAATGCAGCTAAAGCAGTGCTTAGAGGAAAATCTATAGCTGTAAATGCCAATAATAGTACAGAAAAAAAGACCTCAAATTAATAACCTCACCCTCTGCCTTAAGGCACTGGAAAAACAAAAGCAGTCTAAACCTAAATCAAGTGGAAGGAATAATAAAGATTAGAGCACAAAGTAGCAAAACGGAGAATAGAGAACAATGGAGAAAATCAACAAAAGCAAAAATGGGTTCTTCAAAAAGATAGAACTGACAAACTTGAGCTAGAAAAGTATGTGTATTTCAAGAAAATGTCATCAACTTTCATCTGAAAATCTAGTCATCTTCCAGCAAATGCAGTTTTCCACCAGGCTCCCCCGTCCCTGGGATTCTCCAGGCAAGAACACTGGAGTGGGTTGTCATTTCCTTCTCCAAAGGCATGAAAGTGAAAAGTGAAAGAGAAGTAGCTCAGTCGTGCCCAACTCTTCGTGACCCCATGGACTGCAGCCTAGCAGGCTCCTCCATCCATGGGATTTTCCAGGCAAGAGTACTGGAGTGGGGTGCCATTGCCTTCTCCGATTTTCTAGATAAGATGTGTTAGATTTCAAGCCAGCGGTCTTACTCTCCTCTTTCACCCTCATCAAGAGGCTCTTTAATTTCTCTTCACTTTCTGCCACTAGAGTTGCATCATCCGTGTATCTGAGGTTGTTGATATTTCTCCCAGCAATCTTGATTTCAGCTTGAAACCCAACATTAGAAAAAACAAAAACAAAAACCTAAGATCATGGCATCTGGCAACTTCATGGCAAATAGAAGGGGGAAAAATGGAAGCAGTGACAGATTTTATTTTCCTGGGCTCCAAAATCACTGCGGACGGTGACTGCAGCCATGAAATTAAGACACTTGCTCCTTGGAGAAAAACTATGACCAACCTAGACAGTGTATTAAAAAGCAGAGACATCACTTTGCCCACAAAGGTCTGTATAGTTAAAGCTATGCTTTTTCCTGTAGTCATGCATGAATGTGAGAGTTGGACCATAATGAAGGCTGAGCACCGAAGAACTGATGCTTTTGAACTGCGGTGTTGGAGAAGACCCTTGAGAGCCCTTTGGACTGCATGGAGATCCAACCAGTCCATCCTTAAGGAAATCGGTCTTGAATATTCATTGGAAGGACCGGTGCTGAAGCTCCAATACTTTGGCCACCTAATGAGGAGGGCCGATTCATTGGAAAAGACCCTAATGCTGGGAAAGATTGAGGGCAGGAGGAGAAGGGGGCAACAGAAGATGAGATGGTTGGATGTCATCACCGACTCGATGGACTTGAGTTCAAATTCTGGGAGATAGTGAAGGACAGGGAAGCCTGGTGTGCTGCAGTCCATGGGGTCACAAGGAGTCACACATGACTTAGCGACTGAACAACAACAAAATTTATACTTTTATGTATTTATCTTTTATGCTTACTCTGGATTAGGCCAGTGTGTTACCTAAGTAATAGTAATATCAGACTACTGTGATATCTCTGTAGAAATGGAGCCAGCATCCTGAAAACTTGAGTTTGCTCATGTAATGTCATGATTCAGGGTTCCCTGATGGCTATAGTGAGAAGCCATCCAAACATAGCTGTATTATGCAGACAGTATAAGACATCTGGGCTCATGTGGTGCAGGAGGAGGAGAGAAAACAGAAGGAAGAAAGAAAAAGGAAGGGAGATAATACATAACGAAAAGAGACACAGAGAAAGAAAAAGATGCTCAATACCTAAATTCTCATTAGGTTTGATGAAGTTCTCTTTAACAATTAAGCTTTCAGTCTTTTTAGACTGAATTTGGAAAATCTTTGAAAAAATAAAATCATCCTAGGAACACAAGTAAAAGCTCAAGAGTATTTTTTAAATTAATTTTTATTGGCATATAATTGCTTTACAACGTTGCATTGGTTTCTACTGTGCAGCAAAGTGAATCAGCCATACGTATACATATATCCCCTCTTTTGGGGGATTTCCCTCCCATTTAGGAAGGAAAAATGTAAATATACCTACACATTAAAAAATATGTTTATCTATAATAAAATATAATGAATTAAGTTTCATCCCCAAAGGGTTGAAGAGTATTCTAATTTTAGTAATATAGGTTTGTGCCACCTTGAAGATGATTGTGGAAATAAGAATGCATCCTGAAGCAACCGGGTTTGTCTTCTGATTTTGTTTTCCCTTAATCCTCAGCACCCCGATATCCTGGCCCTCATGGGGCTGGTGCTCACTCTCCCCACACTGCCCATTCTCTGGCGCATCCGCTGTGTTTCACTCAGCTTCACTGAGTTTCACTAAGCATCAGAGACTCCGTCCTCTTTTGGTTTGATTCTGTGCAGGACTGGCCTCATGGCATGTGGTCTGGGTCATCACCCAGGCCCCTGCACACCAGGGCCGCATGCTTAGAACAGGGCTCTGTGGTCAGCAGCCTGAACTCCTTAATATTTTCTGCACAAGGCAGTCCCGATTCATTCTGCACTGGAGCCAGTAGCCGGTTTCAAATGTAATCACTCCACCCTTGTGCTCCCCAGATCTCACCCCTTTTTCTTCCTCATCACATCAGAAGATGTAACTGAAGAATGTGGGACTCTGCACTCTGTCCTGACCACTCCTCTGTGTGGTAAATCTCAATTTTTATAAGCTTTGGGACTTGAATGGCACCTCACAGCCAAGAACTTTCCACCATCAAATTTCACTGTGGTTTGCCTAACTGTGGACATATTTTACCTCATTTCTCCAGCTGGCAGAGGACAGGAAGAAAAACAGGATGACCAGGTTAGGGATGAAAGCGGCAAGAGAAATCAAGTCTTCCTAACTCTGGTCTCCAGGCAGACAAGCCAGACTAAGTTGGAAGCAGTCAGGAGACCCGGCACGAAAGTGTTGGTCACAGGATGCTCAGTCCATCGTGGACAGGACAGCTTTGCTGCCCTGGAGTGTCTGTGGAGAGTTTGGTCTGGCTGCCTCTTATTATTTTGTTTTAGATGCTCCTATCATTTACCCTTATGGCAGATTTGTGGTTTCAATAAATGACTAGAGGGACTTCCCTCGTGGTCCAGTGGCTAAGTCTCCGAACTCCCAATGCAAGAGGCCTGGGTTTAATCCTTGGTCAGGGAACTAGATCCCACATGCCACAGTGAAGATCAAAGATCTTGTATGCTGCAACTAAGAAACCAGAGCAGCCGAATAAATAAGTAGAAATATTTTAAAAAAAAACAAACACTAAATAACTAGAGCAAAGCACATCACAGCTTTACTTGGGCAAGGTTGGGTGAAATCCACAGCTGGGCTTGATATTCTTCAAGGCATAATGATCTTCTTCTTTTAAGATAATTATCAGATCTCTAGAGGAGATTGAGGGCTCCCTTAGCTGTGGGATTTAATCCATCCTACCTGGTCATAGCAAACACCCTCTTCCAACAACACAAGAGAAGACTCTACACATGGACATCACCAGATGGTAGACACCGAAATAAGACTGATTATATTCTCTGCAGCCAAAGATGGAGAAGCTCTACACAGTCAGCAGAAACAAGACCGGGAGCTGACTGTGGCTCAGATCATGAACTCCTTATTGCCAAATTCAGACTGAAATTGAAGAAAGTAGGGAAAACTACTAGACCATTCAGGTATGATCTAAATCAAATCCCTTATGACTATACAGTGGAAGTGAGAAATGGATTTAAGGGACAAGACCTGATAGACAAAATGCCTGACGAACTATGGATGGAGGTTCATGACATTGTATAGGAGACAGGAATCAAGACCATCCACAAGAAAAAGAAATACAAAAAAACAAAATGTCTGTCTGAGGAGGCCTTACAAATAGCTGGGAAAAGAAGGGAAGTGAAAAGCAAAGGAGAAAAGGAAAGATATACCCATTTGAATGCAGAGTTCCAAAGAATAGCAAGGAGAGATAAGAAAGCCTTCCTCTGTGATCAGTGTAAAGAAATAGAGGAAAACAACAGAATGGGAAAGACTAGAGATCTCTTCAAGAAAATTAGAGATGCCAAGGGAACATTTCTTGCAAAGATGGGCTCGATAAAGGTATGGACCTAACAGAAGCAGAAGATATTAAGAAGAGGTGGCAAGAACACACAGAAGAACTGTACAAAAAAGATCTTCATGACCCAGATAATCACGATGGTGTGATCACTTGTCTAGAGCCAGACATCCTGGAATGTGAAGTCAAGTGGGCTTTAGAAAGCATCACTACGAACAAAGCTAGTGGAGGTGACAGAATTCCAGTTGAGCTACTTCAAATCCTGAAAGATGATGCTGTGAAAGTGCTGTACTCAATATGCCAGCAAATTTGGAAAACTCAGCAGTGGCCACAGGACTGGAAAAGGTCAGTTTTCATTCCAATCCCAAAGAAAGGCAATGCCAAAGAATGCTCAAACTACCACACAATTGCATTCATCTCATGCTAGTAAAGTAATGCTCAAAATTCTCCAAGCCAGGCTTCAGCAATACATGAACTTCCAGATGTTCAAGCTGGATTTAGAAAAGTCAGAGGAATCAGAGATCAAATTGCCAACATCTGTTGGATCATTGAAAAAGCAAGAGAGTTCCAGAAAAACATCTATTTCTGCTTTATTGACGATGACAAAGCCTTTGACTGTGTGGATCACAAGAAACTGTGGAAAATTCTGAAAGAGAGGGGAATACCAGACCACCTGACCTGCCCCTTGAGAAATCTGTATGCAGGTCAGGAAGCAACAGTTAGAACTGGACATGGAACAACAGACTGGTTCCAAATAGGAAAGGGAGTACATCAGGGCTGTATATTGTCAGCCTGCTTATTTAACTTATATGCAGAGTACATCATGAGAAATGCTGGGCTGGAGGAAGCACAAGCTGGAATCAAGATTGCCGGGAGAAATATCAGTAACCTCAGATATGCAGATGACACCACCCTTATGGCAGAACGTGAAGAAGAACTAAAGAGCCTCTTGATGAAAGTGAAAGAGGAGAGTGAAAAAGTTGGCCTAAAGCTCAACATTCAGAAAACGAAGATCATGGCATCCGGTCCCATCACTTCATGGCAGATAGATGGGGAAACAGTGGAAACAGTGGCTGACTTTATTTTTCTCCAAAATCACTGCAGATGGTGATTGCAGCCATGAAATTAAAAGACACTTACTCCTTGGAAGGAAAGTTATGACCAACCTAGATAGCATATTCAAAAGCAGAGACATTACTTTGCCAACAAAGGTCCGTCTAGTCAAAGCTATGGTTTTTCCAGTGGTCATGTATGGATGTGAGAGTTGGACTGTGAAGAAAGCTGAGCACCAAAGAATTGATTCTTTTGAACTGTGGTGTTGGAGAAGACTCTTGAGAGTCCCTTGGACTGCAAGGAGATCCAATCAGTCCATCCTAAAGGAGATCAGTCCTGGGTGTTCATTGGAAGGACTGATATTGAGGCTGAAACTCCAATACCTTGGCCACTTGATGCAAAGAGCTGACTCATTGGAAAAGACCCTGATGCTGGGAAAGATTGATGGCAGGAGAAGACTGGGACGATAGAGGATGAGATGGTGGGATGGCATCATTGACTCGATGAACATGGGTCTAGGTGAACTCCGGGAGTTGGTGCTGGGCAGGGAGGCCTCGTGTGCTGTGGTTCATGGGGTGGCAAAGAGTTAGACACACTGAGCGACTGAACTGACCTATTAACTAAGCTTCTTTCACCTCAGTCCTGTTTTCTTGTCTGTTTGTGTTGTATCTGTGTGTGTGTGTGAGAGAGAGATACACATTTTGTTGTTGTTGTTCAGTTGCCAAGTCATGTCAGACTGTGACCCCATGGACTGCAGCATGCCAGGGTTCCCTGTCCTTCATGGTCTCCTAGAGCTTGCTCAAACTCATGTCCTTTGAGTCAGTGATGCCATCCAACCATCTCATCCTCTGTTGTCCCCTTCTCCTGCCTTCAATCTTGCCCAGCATCAGGGTCTTTTCCAATGAGTCAGTTCTTTGCATCAGGTGGCCAAAGTATTGGAGCTTCAGTTTCAGCATCAGTCTTTCCAATGAATATTCAGGGTTGACTTCGTTTAGAATTTATATATGCATATCATATATATAAATCACATATAAAATATGTTTCTGGCACAAAAGAGGTCTCAAAATGTTTTTTGGATTCAAATCTATATATTGATGAATCAGATACACTGTTCTCTATAAAGTTTCGAAAAGACCCTAGCTATCTGTCTTCTGCTTTTCCAGTTTGACTTTGTCTTTCATGGGTCCACTGAAGAGGCCTCACTTCTCTCCCCAGGCAATGGTTTTGTGGAGTTGTATTTTCCAAGTAGAGAAAGGCTTTCGGCTCCAGGTATAGGATTCAACTCGGGTGAAACACCACAACAGGATATCAGAAAGATTCCTTTTCTACTTGGTAGTCCCTGATGCCCATTTTAAGTAAATCACAAGGATTCTTACAATAAAGATTATTCCTCTAACAAAAATAGAGATACGTGATCTTCCCCCTTTTCTTTTTATTACAAACCTCACAACTTTCTCTTAGAGAAAAAGGTCTACTCTCCATGATCATGGCAGCCATTTAAATATACAAACAAGGCTCCTCCAGCCCTAAACAGAGGGGTCTAAATGTCCTAGAGCTCTAAACATCCCCTCTTTGTTCCCAAACGCTGAAGGCAGTCATAGATTTTCAGGAACACTGGCTCATTTTCAAACGTTCCCTAGAAAGGGTGTAACCCTGCATTTCTCATTTATCTCCTCCCCTTACATCAGCCTGACACTTGCCACCCCAGGCATTTTTACTGCAGTTCATTCAAGGGTGAACCAGAGATAACTTGCTGCTCCTCAGAGGGGAATGCTGAACAAGCGAGGCATCCTCCAGGAAGCAAGTTGACAAGTAAGACACAGCACCATGATTTCCATCCCTTCTCCAAAGCTGTTTTCTTTCTGATCCTTTTTTTTTTTTTTTCATGCATTTGCCTCCTTCAGAAAAGCGTTGCTATTTTCCCAGAAAAGTCTCCAGTGGAGCAAGCTTTCCAAGCCCACGGCTCACTGTGTGCGAGGCCAACACGTGAGAGGCTATTTGTTTACAGAAATGGAATCAACTCTCCGATTGCTCTTCATCAAGACCTGAATCCCCATAGCGCCTTCATTAGCAGGAGACTTGCTGGCGTCTAAGGAACACACTTCTTGGAAGCCATTTATTCTCTGGCCTTCTTGACAGCTAGGATGATGTCACATACACTCCTCTTGTTTTATTCCAGATGTATAACATTAACACAAATGTTGGCGGTCATTGCTTGTCTCTTCATAGTCCTCAAAATGGCTTGCACTTCTAAAAATGGAGCTGGCGTCATTTCCAGCATTGACACAATCGGCAGTTCGGTGGGTGTGGGAGGTGGGAAGTGGGATGGGGTAGGTCTACTTTCATTCACTGGGAGCCCCAATAACACTATAGACCCAAGAATACATCTAGTTCCCAAAGTAGCAGCTTGTTTAGCTATTCTCATGCATCAACGAGTAGAGCCTCGGATTGCCTTTACCAGGTTATGGAAGGGCTACTGAATGCACTTACCAGGCTGGTTGATTGCAGAGACCCCTGTACAGGTATCGTGATGCTAACTATCAGCATCTCCATCATGTCCTACGTCCAGTCACCCCACATGAAAACAGGGTGCTCTGGAAGCAAGCATAGCTGGATGCAAGTCCCCTACACCCCTCTTCTAGCCAGATGGCCAAGCCCTCATCCTTGTCATTTCTTTTATTGAAGTTCACATAGGCTGGGAAAACGTAGTGGTCTCAAGAAGGCTGTGTATTAGTTAGCTGTGGTTACATAACAAATGATCCCAAAATGTAGCGGCTTGAATGATTATCCCTTATTATTTCTTTTTTAAGAATAATTGTATTGATTGATGGATTTTGCTGCTGCACAGGCTTTTCTCTAGTCATGGCGAGCAGAGGCTATTCTCTAGCTTCAGTGTGCAGGCTTCTCCTTGTAGGGGCTTCTCTTGTTGTGGAGCACAGGCTCTAGGGCACGTGGGCTGCAACAGCTGCAGCGTGTGGGCTCAGTAATTGCAGCTCCCGGGCTCCAGAGCAGAGGCTCAATAGCTGCGGCACACGGGCTTTGGCGCTCCACGGCACGTGGGATCTTCCCGGATCAGGGATCGAATCCACGTCTCCTGCACTGGAGGCAGATGCATTACCACTGAGCCAGCAGGGAATCCCCTCCCTATTTTTGTTTTAAATCTCTGACAGTTTCTGCGCATCAGCAATTTGGTTAGGGCACAGCTGGGATGGCCCGTATCTGCTGTGTGACTCCTGGGGCCTCAGATGGAAGACTTGAAGGCTGGGGGTTGAAATCATTTGAAGGCTCACAACTCTCATACATGGTCGTTGATGCTGGCTATTAGCTGGGGGCCCACCTGGGGCTGTGGGCCAGGGCACTCCCATGTGACTCTCCATGTGACCTGGGTGAACAGCGTCTAAGTGACCAGGTGGTCACTTAGATCCACCTCAGAGAGGCAGATCTGTATGCCTTTATGACCTGGCCTTGGCAGGCCTGAGGCATCCTGCCCACTGTGTTCTATTGGCTGAGGTGGTCACAGAGTTCTGCCCTGGTTCGGGGGGAAGGAATACGGATGCCCCCTCTCTTTGCAGATGCCTCAATTACACAGTCAGAGTGCATGGGGTAGGATGTGTGTTGGTTTGGCCACCTCTGAGAAATCCAGTCTGCTGTGGGTACCTCCATGTACACTGGCTTCCCAGCGGAAGTGGTGGACTCGTCATCAACATTAAATAACAAAGCCACTTCCTGAATGAATCCTAATGGAACTCTGAGATCTGCAGGGACTCCAGGTCTCCTGTGCAAGACAACAGCAGTCAGAAAGCCCGATTCAGTGAAAGCCCTAGAAGAAACGGCCAACTGCTGCTGCTGCTCCTGCTAAGTCGCTTCAGTCGTGTCCGATTCTGTGTGACCCCATGAACAGCAGCCCACCAGGCTCCTTTGTCCACAGGATTCTCCAGGCAAGAACACTGGAGTGGGTTGCCACTGCCGTCTCCAAATGGCCAACTGGAAACAGCCGATCGCTGGACTCTTCTCCCAGCTAGGATTTTGGATCAATGTCTGGAGAGCACAGGGCTCAACCAGTCAACAGCCATACAGAGTGATGACACTGTAAAAACAGCACCCTGCTTTGGACTGTGCCTGGCATTTCTGTAAGCGTTGCCGCATCTGATTCACCAGAGACAAGCAGGTTGCAGTGTTGATGGTCTTTCACGGAAATTCCATGGGAAACAAGAAAGACACTTCTCTGTCTGAGGATTTTACATTCTAGCTGGAGGAGATGGAAAATAAACATAACAGAGTAAGCAAAGTAACAAGCAAGTGAGAAAATAGCTGTGAGGGATGGGCGTTTGGTAACACTGGCCCAGTATGCCGGTGGGGACACAGCCAGCGCAGGTCTTCAAGAAGCTTCATGTAATTCACGGGTTGTGTGGGTGCTCAGTCGTGTCTGACGCTTTGCAACCCCATGGACTGTAGCCCGCCGGGCTCCTCTGTCCACGGGATTCTCCAGGCAAGATACTGGAGTGGATTGCCATGCCCAACTCCAGTCGATCCTCTCGACCCAGGGATTGAACCTAGGTCTCCTGCATTGCAGGTGAATTCTTTCCCATCTGAGCCACCAGGGGAACCCTATCACGGTTTCCCACCTCTTAATTCTCTCCCCTCCCTTCCTTAGCCCAGAATTCTAAATATTATGACAAGGAAACTGATGAAAAGAGAAATAACTTTTGGCTTTTGAAAATATTTTCACCATATTTTTTAATTTTTCAGATAACACTGTGTATAAATGTTCTCTTCATCTGGAAGAAAGTAAACAGACCTGAATTCAGCCCAACTGAGAAAGAAGCTTCCTTGGGAACCTTGCTGACTGTCCACGCATGAGGCTTCTTTTGCCTTCTTTCCACCTTGACTGATGTGGTAGCCTCTCCGGGTCTCACGCCTTCATCTCCCACCAAAACCCCCAACCCCAGGATCTATAGGGAAGAGCAAGGCAAACACCAGATGCTCACAGTTTACTTATCTTTCTTTCTAGGTGATGGGATTATGATTTCTCAGTTTTGTAAATGATATTCAAGTTTCTTAGTGTTTTCTGTGCTCGCTGAATTTTTTTGGTCAATGAGCAGGCAGTAGTTTGTACTGTAAAAAAAGAAAAATTCACTATTTTTGAATAGCAAATGCTGTTACTCTGCAGCTTAAAATCCTTCATCAGCCCTTCCTTGTCTCTCCATTGCCTGAAGCAGAAAATCCAAACCCTCTGACTTGGTCCCTCCCCCTGCAGGACCTGCACCCTCCCTGGCCTGACCTACCTTCACTCTTCTTCCCTGACCTCCCACCCTCCCCTCTTCAAGCTCTTTCCACCCACACCCCACTCCCTGCCCCAACACCACACCCTGACCAGCTGTGCCTGGGACCTCCCCCGTCTCTGCCAACACTGCAGCGTTCAGAAGACTCTCCCTGCCTCCCCTCCAGGCCTGCACCCCACCTGGCACACTCTGTACCCACTTGGGAGGCATTTGCTGCCCACCTCTGCTGAGTCTCTCTCTGGACGTCCTCTCTTACTCAGCCTCTTTCCTTTTTTTTTTTTTTTAAATTGAAGTATAGTTGACTTACAACATCGTGTTAGTTTCAGGTGTACAGGAAAATGATTATTTCATGTATATATATATATATATATATATATACACTTAGAGAGAGAGAAAATATGTGTGTGTGTGTATATACACACACATGTGTATATATATTCTTTTCCAGGTTCTTTCCCATTATATGTTATTACAAGCTATTGAGTATAGTTCCCTGTGCTATACAGTGTGTGCGTGCTAAGTTGCTTTAGTCTTTGTGACCCCATGGGCTGTAGCCCACCAGGATCCTGTGTCCATGGGGATTCTCCAGGCAAGAATACTGGAGCAGGTTGCCATTTCTTCCTCCAGAGGATCTTCCTGACCCAGAGATCGAACCTGCCTCTCTTATGTCTCCTCCATTGGCAAGCGGGTTCTTTACCACTAGCACCAGGTGCTATACAATAGGTGCTTGTTTATCTATTTCATATGTAGCAATATGTATCTGTTAATTCCAAACTCCAATTTATCCTCCCCCCTTTCTCTTTTGGGCTTCTCTGGTGGCACAGATGGTAAAGTATCTGCCTACAATGTGGGAGATGGGGGTTAGATGCGTGAGTCAGGAAGATCTCTTGGAAAAGGAAATGGCAACCTGCTCCAGTATTCTTGCTCGGAGAATTCCATGGACAGAGGAGCCTGGTGGGCTACAGTCCATGGGGTCGCAATAAATTGGCATGACTGAGTGACTAACACTTTTCTTTCTCTTTTGGTTACCATAAGTTTGTTTTATATGTCTATGGGTGTGTTTCTGTTTTGCAAATAAGTTTATTTAATCATTTTTTAAATTTAGCATATCAGTGATAGTACATGATATTATATTGGTACCTCCTTGTAGTTTTGGCCTGCATTTCTGTAATAACTAGCAATGCTGAGCATCTTTATGTGTGTCTGTTGGCCATCTGTATGTCTTCTTTGGAAAAATGTCTATTTAGGTCTTCTGCCCATTTTTAATTGGGTTGTTTGGTTTTTATGGTATTGAGCTGTATGAGCTATTTGTATATTTTGGAAATTAATCCCTTGTTGGTTGCATCATTTGCAAATATTTCTTCCATTCTGTAGTTAATTTCATGAAAGAATGAAATTAGAACATTCTCTAATACCATATGCAAAAACAAAAAAACCTCAAAATGAATTAAAGACCTGAATGTAAGACTGAATACTATAAAACTCCTAGAGGAAAACATAGGCACACTGCTCTTTGACATACATCACACAAATATTTTTTTGATCCATCTCCTAGAGTAATGGAAATAAAAGCAAAAACAAACAAATGGGACCTAATTAAGTTTAAAAGCTTTTGCACAGCAAAGAAAAACGCCCAGCCTTTTTCTGAAGCAACAGGCACTGTGTCCCGCAGGCTTCCAGGGCTATTTCTTCATTAGACTGGAAGCACCCTGATGGCAGGCTCAGAGTCTTTACTCCTTGCTTGTGTTCTTACTGAGTCCCCAAGTCATGTCCAACTTTTTGGGACACCACGGACTGTAGCCCACTAGACTCCTCTGTCCATAGGATCCTCCAAGCAAGAATATTTGAGTGGGTTGCCATTTCCTTCTACAGGGGATCTTCCCGACCCAGGGATCGAACCTATGTCTCCTGCATTGGCAGGTGGATTCTTTACGGCTGAACCACAGGGAAAGTCCATCTTTACACCTTACACAGTTTTTTCTCTCTTTTCATCTTCATGGAGTTTTTTTGTGCCCAGCACAGTGTCAAACACACAGAAAATAACCCATGAAATTACTCACTGAATGTCTGCCTGGGTTTCAAGTTGCCTGCATAGCAAATATAGATCACTGGAGTCTCTTTTATTTTCCCCCAATAAAGGCCACTGGGGAATAAAACCACCAAGAGTCATATATGCATAGGGGTATCCTAAACACAAGCGACTTTCTTGTGTTGTTGCTGACTCCCACTGTGCTGGGTTTGTTCTTCTCCCGGAGCGCATTCTCTGTTTTCCCAACAGCCCAGAGAGCTGGGACCCTCAGAGAGTGTTGTTTTCACATCTGTTTCCCCCAGAAAGTTCCCTGGGGACTCTCTGTCCAGTGTACCATAGTGAAGTGAAGTGAGGTCACTTGGTCGTGTCTGACTCTTTGCCACCCCATGGATTGCAGCCTACTAGGCTCCTCTGACCATGAGATTCTCCAGGCAAGAACACTGGAGTGGGTTGCCATCTCCTTCTCCAGGGTATCTTCCTGACCCGGGGATCGAACCCAGGTCTCCCGCATTGTAGGCACACACTTTACTATCTGAGCCACAGGGAAGTCAAAGGAAGCCACCAGGGTGTACTACAGGTGCTCATTTAATGCCCATGGCAGGAATGAATTTCACACTTAGGTGGTCCATGTGCTGGAAGTGTCCAATCAGTATCAAGGGAGGCATTAGGGATGGACGAGCATGGGGCCTCTCAAAGAGTTCTGCTGTTTGATTCCTGGACTGGGTCACCGGACTGGTGGGGTAAGCGGGGCTTCTAACCCATGCCAGCTCCTCCAGGACCCAGCCTGCCAAGGAGGTGCCCAGGGGGATCTGAGATGGTCAGCTTCATGCCAACCTCATGGAGGCTAACAAAGGAAGCCACGCATTTGAGAAGTGCCCACCTTTCTTCCTTTCCACATTAAACTCTGGATTCTCTAACTTGAGAGTTCTCCTTCTCCATCGTTTCTCCAGAGCTTTGTCAGTCCTGAAACCGAAGCATCGTAGAGCGTCACCCTTTAGGAATGTGAAATGATACTTGTCCCAACATGGCTTTGCTTAATAACATACTCCACAAACTCAGGGAGCTCATTTGGGTAAAATACAGTTTTCCCTTCTCATACGTTTGCTGCTTTCTCCAAACAGGCTCTCAGAAAGACTGCAACCTCAGCAGTTCATCAATTTGGAACTGAAATAGAGAGTCGAGAGTCTGGAATTTTGTGTCCCTTCTGATTGAAAAAATAAAAAATTCTTTGAAGTGTGTGAATCTGTGCTTGGCCGTGCTGTCAGCTGGCATCATTTCATTCTCACAGACCATGCTAGAGCGGGAAATATTCCTCAACCCTTCCCCACCAAGATTCTCTGCCCTCTAGACCTTCCAGATAACCAGGACAAGAAGCCTCCCTAAAAGGGAGTGTGGGTTCCCTTGCACCATGCCAACCATAAAGAAGAACCACCCTCAACCCCACCATGGCCCCCTTTCATCTTCCTGATGGTCCTCTCCCCACCCCAAAGGGCACACACCACAGAACACAACTCATCTGAAGAAGGGGAGGATGGATGATGGTAGCAGTACCCTTCAGTTAAGTCTCCTCAGTCCTGGGCAGCACAGAGCAGGGCTGGAGGTGTGTGACATTCCAGGGGAGGGGACTGTGCCACCCAACAGGGAGACACGTGTGCCTCGGTCCTTCCATGGACTCTGCCTTGATGCCACGGGGGCAATGAGAGGGCTCAGCTGATATGCCACTGTTTCCCCACTGAATTGAGCATGCAAGCACCGCTAGACTCCTGCACTACATCCCAGAACAGCAGAAGGAAGTACCGCGTGGAGTCTGGGAGAGGAAAGCGTCCACTGAGCTTGTTAAAGGGCGGCTCTATCCTAAAGAAAACAAACTGTCAGCACCTGCTATCCCAAGAAAACAAACACGGCCAGGTCTCCAGAGCATCCTCGCCACCCACTACTCTGGGGACAGTTTGAGAATGCCTGGTGGGGACTAGAATTTGGCATTATTTTACATCTGAAAAGACAGATCCTTCAGGGGCCAAAAAGGACTATTGTCTTTGGGATAGAGATTAGGATATATCCACCAGAGATATTTGGTTGCAGAAGGACCATCTATTCACAGTCTGGAGGGAACCCGGAATGCAGCAAAGAAACCCAAACAGAAGCTGAGGGCAGGAGAAGAAGCGGACGACAGAGGACAAGACGGTTGGATGGCATCACTGACTCAACGGGTGGGTTTGAGCAAACTCCGAGAGACAGAGAAGGACAGGGAAGCCTGGTGTGCTGCAGTTTATAGGGCTGCAAAGAGTCAGACACGACTGAGTGAACAACAACAAACCCAAACAGCGATGCTCCAGGCCGAGATGCTGTGTTCAGCAACATCATCTGAGCAAGCACGTTACTGATGTATTCTCCCCAGAACTGGGCTGTCTTATGACTGAGCATTATTGTTCTTAGGGGGTGTGGGTCCAAGCACTTGCTCCCAGGAGTTGGGGAGCTAAAGACAAAGGCAGTGGGAACACCTGGCTGATCTCCTCTTTTTCTGATCATGGAGGGAAGAATGCAAAAAGGACAGGAATGGCATGGCTCACACCCTGGGCTGGAAGCTCCTGTCCTCTGGATGGAGGTTTCTAAGACTGAATGAGTAGCAGGGCAGGAGTGGGTGGTGGGTGATTTTGGACTTTCCTGCCTTGGAATGTTTGATGGACTAGAATGTCCTGTTTAGACCACAGAGCCAGACCACACACTCTGTGTGGGAGGGGGCTTTGCACTGCAAGGGAATGAGTGTTCCCACCTCAGTCCCTGGAAAGGTGAACCCCGGGGTGGGACATCTGGGAACAGAAGACTGTGAGTGAAGCAGAGCTGGAGGGCTGCTGCTGGTGGGTGGGATCCAGGTGGGGGGCTCTCTGGTAGGAGCCCCCTGAGGTCAGGCTCGGATCTGGACTAGGAGGGCAGGCCCTCCAGGAGCAGCTGTGGGCTACTCTGCGAGCTGTGCTTTCTTCACCTCAGGGGCTCTGGGTCCAGAGTCACTGAGGACAGAGCCCCGCCTCACTCTTGTGCGGGCAGCAGGAGCCTCAGGGTGGGGCTCTCCCGAGGGCCAAGGCAGCAGTTGCGGCAGCAGCGGGAGCCTGGGAATAAGCCTGGGGGTCTTAGTGGCTCATTCTGGCCGTGAAGGCGGTGCAGAAGGCAGCTGCTAAAACGGCGCACGATGACCCTAGCGTTTACACTCTTACGCACTCCAGCCCCTTGAGAGAGTTGCTTCTAACCAAGAGAATATAGCAAAGGTGACAGCTTCTCGTCTCCAATCAGGATTCGTAGCATACCCTGTCCTCCTCGTTTTACCTAAGGTTGTGACCTGTGTCTTGCAGCAGACTCTATTGCACTCCATTTATTAATGTATTTGGCCGTGTTGCTCTATGCAGGATCTTTTGTTGAAGTGCATGGATTCTCTAGTTGCTCTGGAGTGTGGACTCAGCAGTGGCAGGGCTCAGACTTAGTTGCTCTGCAGCATGTGGGATCTTACTTCCCTGACCAGGGATCCAACCTGTGTCCTCTGCATTGCAAGGAAGATTCTTAACCACTGGACTGGCAGGGAAGTCCCTATTGCACTCCTAACTTGCCCTTTAAAAGCCATGTTGGAGAGGCCCACATGGTAAGGAGCTGAAGTGGCTTCTGGCCAACAGCCAGCAATGGGACTGAACCCCACCAGCAACCACTCAACCTTGAGTATGGATCTTCCCCCCCGTGGAGCCTTCAGATGAGACCCCAGCCCTGACTGGCAATGTAACCACAGCCTATGGGAGACCCTAAGGTAGAGGAAGGGACCATTTAGACCATTCTTAGATTCTTGACACAGAAACTGTGAAATATTAAATGAGTGGTTTTTTAAACTGCTCGTTTGTGATGATTTGTTCTGCAAAAACAGATAATCAATATAAGTAGTACCTTTAAAATGTGACAAAAAAATATCTGGGAAGATGTAATAGGAAGATGCTACTACTGGCAATTAGGGCACTGGGGACATTTTACAATAAAAATTTGATACTGAAAGAAAGGCTAATTGAAAGTCTCAGATTTATGAGGTTAGAAGAGACAGGTTATTTGAGAAGCTGCTGGTGAATGATTTACTTTCTAACATCACTTACCCTTTTCTCAGAACCCTGCTCTCCCGTCACTCTCATCCCCTTACCTTCCACCTGGACCCTGCCTTCTCGCCTTCCTCGCTGAGTCAACAACTCAGCCGGACCACGTGCCTGTCTTTGATTTTAGTTTCTCCAAATGGACTTGAAGTCCACTGGCTCTTTCGTTGCATCTGGTGATCCAGTGCTATTCCTCAATGCCCACAGTCCCCCAGTGCTCAGTCCTGAGTCTGGGGACCTCATATCCCAAGTGGAACCTCAGAGCCCACACATGTTTAGAAGGAAGGTTAGACATAGCTTATAGCTGTTCAAGAAAGGCTTCAGGTTGGGGCTGGTGGTTCAGTGGTTGAGAATCTGCCTTCCAATGCAGGGGGTATGGGTTCAATCCTTAGTCAGGGAACCAGGATCCCATGTGGCACAAGGCAACTAAGCCCGTGTGCCAGAACTACTGAGCCTGGACCCCATCTAGAGAGAGGCCCAGACAGTACAAGGAAGAGCCTGCATGCCGCAGTGAAAGATCCTGATGCAGCCAAATACATAATAAGTAAATATAGAAGAAAGGAGAAAGGCTCAGAGCAATTAATGTACGATCATTCCAAAACGAGTTTGCAACAGGAGCAAAGAGCAAGATTTAAGGGAATATCAGACAACAACTTTCAAATGTATGATCTGTGTTTACCAGCTGCAACCGTTGATGTCTGTTCATGACTCGTGGCAATTCCAGATGAGACCTGTCACCGTGAGAGTCTGGAGCCAGTTCAGGGGACCTTTGTCATCCAGGAAGTTGCTAACTCCTGTCTCTTCATACTTCTTGGGTGTACTCTGTCTGATGAAGACAAAGACCTAATTTCTTGATCTGTTCCCCTTGGTTGGAATCCAGTTCAAGGGGAGAATTTGGATATCTCGAAGTCTGAAGTTGGAATGATATGGTCTTAAATTTTTATGAGCCTCGTAACTTCTCAGGTATGGAAGCTGATGAGCTTTACCTTTTAAGTGGCCTTCTTAATGTTGCAAGTTCTGCCATACCTTCAAGGTTTGATAAAACACTGAAATGCCTTTCTGCAGTGAACAAAATGCTGTGTTTAGGAATTTACCCACATTTCTTTGTTATCAAAAATATTTTTTTTGCTTAATTTGCTTTATATCAAAGTGTTTGGATTAAGTTTATTTTAAACTTTTAAACTTTTGGAAGACTTTCTTTTCTGTATCAGTCATTTGTACCTCCTCATTTTGAAAGCCCATAAAAATATATCACCACCTAGAAATAAAGATGGAAGCATCCACCTGTGTGACCATGTTCTCAGGCTTGACCTGTACACAGAAGTTCCTAGACAAAGATTAAATCAGACAACAGAGCCTGCAAGGTGCATAGTCTCCTGCAAGCTTTTGCATGTAGCATCTTTGGTCTTGGAAAGCTGGTTGGTTTCTGGACCAGGAGGGAAGTTAGCTGGGTGGACCCAGGGGTTAACAAATCTGGGTACCACAAGGCGCTGGTGATGTCAGGAGCTGCAGACTTAGTGTTGGACCAGATAACTCCCGACTTTGCTATCCCAATAAACTTAGTCGCCAAATTCTTTTCATTGGAATGGATGAGTCTGTGAAATTCTGTGCAATAGGGGCTAGATTGCGGGTGTAATCATCCAGGGCAACATGAAAGTTCAGACCAAGAGAAACAGCAAAACTGGACTGTGTGTGCTCAATGTTCTTTCCTTGGCAGTGGGTCTCCCGGGATCTGGCCTTGGCCTGGGTCCTGGGAGCTAGCCAAGCACAGAGGAGGGATGTGGCTGCCGACCCAAAATCAATGTTCAGAATCAAACCGGCAGAGATGGAAGAATGGGAAGGACCTGGGCAGAATGGCTGGAGCAACAAGACTGCAACCAGGGACTCCAACGTGAGCACGGCCAAGCGCACTGGGAAGGTGGAGACGGCAGAGAACAGGAGAGTCTGTGAGTGCTGGGACCACTGGGGGCCCTGGGATATCTTGTTTCTGCGTGGAGAAGGTGCAGAAAGGCAGGCTGAGCACAGCAAAACTGGGATTCCCATGCCAGGAATGGAGTTGAGAGAGTTGCTAAGATGGAAGGGAGGCCAGAAGCTGACATCAGAGCCATGGTCTAGGGTTAACAAGACACAATCAAGTTCAAATAAGGACCAGTAGAAGGTGAGATGGGCGGGGTAGAGGGAAGGCTTTGGCCTTGACAGGATGCCCTTTCAGGGTCTGCTTGTGTGAACAAATCAAACAATCCATGACGTCTGGGTGGATCACACGTGTGTCGATAGGGCCTGGGCTGGAAGGGACACTTTATGCTCAACACGGATGCTCCTTGCACAACCAGCAATAGAAAAGAACTCAGTGGCTTAGGACAATTTCATCCCAGTGGTGGGAAAAAGAAACACAAACCCACAAGGTCATGAGACCCTGGGTCTGTTGCTTCCTTCTCGTTCACAGGGAACAGTGTCTGCCTGTGGGAGTAAGCCATCTACAAGGCAGAGGCTGGATTTCATAATCTGGTCTGGAGCTACAGGGGCCAGCCTGAGGTCTTGCAAGGGGAGAAGGCAGGTTCTGAATGAGAACACTGAGCGGACGTTTTCTGAAAGCCTGTTCAGGGCTTGTCATCCAGGCTGGACCCTGGGGACGCTCTGGCTGCTGGAAGGAAAATTGCTGATGAAGACAGATGCAGATCTATAAGCTAGAGGATTTATTTTTATTTGCTGAATGTTTGCCATTTTCAGATTTTCCTGCTTCATTTATTTTGTCATCAGGGCTTTTTTTATATATACCTTATTTTTTCCCCTCCTTTGCCAGTAGGAAAATGTGTTTCACAATTTCTCTTGAATGTCGTCTCCTCTTTCACCCAGGGGCAGGGGCGGATCTGGTTTTGTGGGGCCTGAAGCTTACACACTTTGGGAGTGGCTCTCTTTGAGAAAAAGAATGTAAGAATTTTAATATCCCGAGTCACTAAGCAGTCCGGCCATCTACAAAGAACTAGTGACCAGATGACCCAGGCAACACAGTGGTAGAGAGTCCACCTGGCCAATGCCGGAGACGTAAGAGACGCTGGTTTGATCCCTGGGTTGGCAAGGTCCCCTGGAGGAGGAAATGGCAACCCACTCCAGTTTTCTTACCTGGGGAATTCCATGAACAGACGAGCATGGTGGGCTACAGTCCATGGGTCGCAAAGAGTTGAACTGAGTGGCTGAGCATGCATAAGATGAAATTAGGTGCCATAGTGAAAATATGAATTTGGTGTGGGAAAATAAGCCACAACACATTACAAATTTTTTTAAGTTGTCAAAAAGCATCACTAGATCTAGAAAAATATCGTACTATTTTTATTAATGAGGTGCCTGGCTATAATATGTCTTCCTACATTTTTGGCTGCATATTCTGACCACTTTTTCATTTAGTAAAAATTTCATACTATTTTTGTTGTTGTTGTTCAGTTGCTGATGTATCCAACTCTGTGACCCCATGGACTGCAGCACACCAGCCTTCCCCGTCCTTCACTGTCTCCAGAAATTTGTTCAAACTCATGTCCATTGAGTTAGTGATGCCGTCCAGTCTTCTCACCCTCTGTCGGCCCCTTCTTCTCTTGCCCTCAGTCTTTCCCAACATGGGAGTCTTTTCCAGTGAGTTGACTCTTCACATCAGGTGGTCCAGTCTTCCCCTGAACTTGGCTATTTTACTATTAGATAGTTTTGCGAAGTTTCCTTAGCTTCTTAACTCAATTTTGATGATGTTGTGTAAAGTTTTTGGATCAGTATTAAACTTGGGGAAATCTCTATCAATCTTCCTTCCCCCAGGGGCTGTTATGGACACACTCAACTTTTTGGGTTTACTGCTGCAAGTTTGTGCCTTCCAAACACAGGAGTTCTGGTACTATCTATTCTGCGTTGTTCCCAAGAAAGAAGAACAAATTTGCAAAACGTGTTTATAATTTCACACACTGCACTTTGGCGTATAATCCCAGTAAGAAAGAACTTTAATGTTGAATAGGCATCTGAACTAAATCCTCTGCTTACAATTTTTGTGCTTGATGTGGAGGAACTTCTATGGGATAACTTTTTTTTTTTTTTTTTTGCGTAAACAACGGAAATCTATTTTCTCGCAATCCTAAAAGCTAGAAGACCAAGATCAAAGTGTCTTCAAGGCTGGATTCTTTGGAGGCCTGTCTCCTTGGTTTGCACATGGCCTTCTTCTCCCTGTTTTCACATTTTCTTCACTCTGTAACTATCGATGTTCAAATTTCCCGTTCCTGTAAGAACATCAGTTGCATTGGATTAAGGCCCACCCTAATGGCCTCACTTGATTTCCTCTGGTGGCTCAGTCATAAAGAATCCGTCTGCACTGAGGGGAACAGGGGTTCAGTCCTAGGGTCGGCAAGATCCCCTGGAGGAGGAAATGGCTGTGGTGTCGCTTCTGATGCTGTTCGTCTGAACCTTGTTTTTTCTCCACTGCCCACGTGAATCCAAGGTCAGGCCCTGGAGCTCCCATGCGTGTCACATGGGAAGACAAAGACTTCCTGAGTCTTTGCCCATCTGTGTCTGACCTGGGGGAGGCAGCAGGTGGGAGGGAGGAGACTTGGAGAATTCCTGGAAGCTTCTCCTGTACCAGCTGGCAATGACTTAAACATGCATAGAAACTGTAACGTATAGATAGATAGAGACATAAACATAGACATGGATATGGATACAGATGAGTTTAGTGGGATACATATGTGTGTATTTTATATATAATATAATAGTAATATGTATCTAATACATGTAGTTATCCCACTAAACTCAGCTTCTCTTTAGACAGAGCCCCCAAATGACCACTGACTCTCCAGTGTCACCTGATATGGGGAGAGAGGTGACAATAGGGACACTGAAGGGCAGAGAGATAATGGCCTCGACCATGAGCAGCCAACACATCCTACTTGTGTGAACACCACCAAAAACTTGAGATCCTGTGACCACATCACTAGGGTCCACCCCAGCTTGTAATTGGAAATTCAAATCTTTCCCCAAATACTCGGAAGTCCTGTTTACAAGTTCCTAGATTGCCTTTTCATTCCTAGAGAGAGGTGCTTTAATTCCTACTCTTTTTTTGCCCATTTTCATATTCTCTGGGTTTTCCAGGCAGGCACTTTGCCGGCTTCCCACATGGTGATGTAAAATACTTAGGTTTTTTGATTTCTGTTAACTGTCGCTATTTGGAAAGTGCGAAGTTTTCAGATACTGAAGTTGAATGGGTTGGTGCAGTCGAGAAACGCAGGGAGCCAGCTACTCGCATTCAGAATCTCTACTTGGGCATCATCTTCTCCTGTTGCAGATTTAGGGCAGAGTAAAGCAATGCGGTGGGGCTCAGAAAAGGTGGAGTCCCAGAGTTAAGACTTATGCTGTTACATTGTAAATCACTAGACTGAAAAAAAAGATCTGAAGAATTTAAACCTCCCGGATTTCTAAAATGTTATACTGTATGTTTTTTTAAAAAAATAAGGTGTTGGCAAGGGTATGGTTTTGTAGACCCGCCTGTTCTCGCTGGTGTGTGATAACTCAGCGTGCAGGGTGGGCAGGATGCTCTCTCTGTGTGGCCCCCTGTGCGGCCTGGGGCACCTGGCCCTGTGCAGGCCTCAGTGCCCCACAGGCACTTCCTCCACAGATGCAGCCGCAACCGGGCCATGAAAAGCATGCGCACTCCCTAAGGTTCTGGTCTTCAGGTAAACTTCAGTCCTCATTAAAAAAATATTTTTAAGTTGATTTTTTACTACTAGCCCTTCTAAAAGAGGAAAAACAATTTGAGGTAATATTTTATTCTATTATGAAATAAAAATTTAATACTAATATCTTGCCCTACAACTTGTTTAAAAGAAAAATGAACAGCCACTTATAAGTGTTTCAGTCACTTATAAGACTGAAAAAACAAAATAAAATTACACTCCAATATCTCAGTTTCAACTTTTTTTCATGGACCGCAGCACCCCAGGCTTCCCTGTCCATCACCAACTCCCGGAGTTTACTCAAGCTCACGTCCATTGAGTTGGTGATGCCATCAAACCATCTCATCCTCTGTCGTTGCCTTCTCCTCCTGCCCTCAATCTTTCCCAGCATCAGAGTCTTTTCCAGTGAGTCAGTTCTTTTAATCAGGTGGCCAAAGTACTGGAGCTTCAGCTACAGCATCAGTCCTTCCGTGGAATATTCAGGGCTGATTTCCTTTAGGATTGGCTGGTTGGATCTCCTTGCATTCCAAGGGATTCTCAAGAGTATTCTCCAACACCACAGTTCAAAAGCATCAATTCTTCGGCACTCAGATTTCTTTATAGTCCAACTCTCACATCCATACATGACAACTTTTTTTAAACCATGTTAAAAATCATTCAGCTTTATTAGAAAATTTCACTAACATGGGGAAGAAAATAGTCAACAAAGCCCAGGAAACTGAGAGTGTCCCAGACAGGATAGACCCAAGGAGGAACACAGAGTAATCAAACTGACAAAAATTAAAGACAAAGATAAAATATTAAAGCAACAAGGGAAAAATGACAAATAGCATACAAGGGAATTCCCATAAAATTATCTGCTGATTTCTCAGCAGAAGCTCTATAAGCCAGAAGGGAATGGCATCGTATATTTAAAGTGATGAAAGGGAAGAAACTACAACCAAGAATACTCTATCCAGCAAGACTGTTGCTCATATCTGATGGAGAAATCAAAAGTTTTCCAGACAAGAAAAAGTTAAGAAAATTCAGCACCACCAAGCCAGCTGTACAACAAATGCTAAAGGAACTTCTCTAGGGAGGAAACAGAAGAGAAAGAAAAGATTTACACAAAATAAACCCAAAACAATGAAGAAAATGGTCATGGGATCATGCATGTTGATAATTACCTGAAGTGTAAATGGATTAAACGCATCAACTAAAAGACAGCGACTGGCTGGGTGAACAAAAACACGCGTGTGTGCGCACTGTCACAAACACGTCACTCTAGCTAAGCCCCCAAATTGTATGTATTTATTTTACATTGTTAGGTTAATCGTGTTTCCACTGTGGCTTGCAATTTTAATTATCTTTCATTTTTTGTCTGGCTATTGATTGTGAAAATTGATAAACATCTTTTACTATAGTCATCATGTAACTAACTATTATTCACTTAATATCCTTGTAACATAATTGGACAACAGAATCCCATACCACCAAACCTACCATTTAATAGAAAACCCTATAATTGCTTTTTAAAATCCAGATGCATATCAGAATTATCTTGAAAGTTTTTGAAAAATACAAATGCCTATATACTCCTTTTTTGCTCCAGAGCTCCAGATATGCTTCTAATGAGCAGCCATGTTTAAAAACAACTGGTCTGTATGAGGATCTTTTGCTTTTATCTAGTTTGTTTCACTTTTTCTATTAATATGTCATATTCAGTGTTCCCATTTCATGTAGTTTATGGTTTCCAATTTCCGCATCTCTTTTTTTGAATATATTCTTTCTCAAGCCTTTATCAAGCATAGTAGAAAATCCTTTTTGACTTAATATGAATAGAATGCTAGATTTCTAATTAAAAAAAGATATACAACAAGCAAGAAAAGTTTACAGTATAGCACAGGGACCTATAGTTATCATCTTGCAATAACCTATAATGGAAAATACTCTGAAAAATAATATGTGTATTATATAACTGAATCACCTTTCTGTGCTCCAGAAACTTTGTACATCAACTATATCTCAATTATATATATATATATAAAGAGAAAAACCATTCACCTTTATTAATTAACATATAATAAGTTCACATGTAATCTAAATAAATCTTTTCACAATGCACTATACAATTCTAGCCCAAAATATAGATTATAAGAATTCAGAAACATTCCCGATATTCTGATATAAACAATCTAAGAATTGTGTTTCTTATGATTTACAAAATAGAGGTTAGTTATTTAGTAAACATGAATGCATATTAATGTTATTACCTTTTAGGGAAGGGCTACCTATACCATACCTACCTATATGATGCTATACCTAAGGAGACAAAATATCTGTACTCTGAAAACTATAAGACACTGATGAAAGAAATTGAAGGCAACACAAACAGATGGAAAGATATACCATATTCTTGGATTGGAGGAGTCAATATTGTTACAATGACCATATTACCCAAGGCAATCTACAGATTCAGAGAAATTCCTATCAAATTACCAACAGAAGTTTTCACAGAACTAGAACAAAAAATTTTTAAGTTTGTATGGAAACACAAAAGACCACGAATAGCCAAAACAACCTTGAGAAAGAATGGCGTTGGAAGAATCATGCTTCCTGATGTTTTTCCTCTACACTGTTGGTGGGAATGCAAACTAGCACAGCAACTATGGAGAATAGTGTGGAGATTCCTTAAAAAACTGGGCATAGAACTGCCATATGACCCAGTAATACCACTGCTGGGCCTCCAAGGAAACCAGATTTGAAAGAGACACATGTACCCCGATGTTCATTGCAGCACAATTTATGATAGCTAGGACATGAAAGCAACCTAAATGTCCATCAGCAGATGAATGGATAAGGAAGTGGTATATATACAGAATGGAATATTACTCAGCTATTAAAAAAGAACACATTTGAATCTGTTCTAATGAGGTGAATGAAACTGGAGCCTATTATAGAGTGAAGTAAATCAGAAATGCATATATATGGAATTTAGAAAGATGGTACCAAATATCCTAGAAGCAGGGCAGCAAAAAAGGCACAGATGTAAAGAACAGAATTTTGGACTCAGTGGAAGAAGGCGAGGGTGGGATGGTTTGCAAGAATAGCATTGAAACATGTGTATTACCATATGTAAAATAGATGACCAGGGCAAGTTCAATTCAGGAAGCAGGGCACCCAAGCTGGTGCTCTAGGACAACCCAGGGGGATGAGATGGGAAGGGAAGAGGGAGGGGGTTTCAGGATGGGGGGGGCGGACACATGTGCACCCATGGGTGATTCATGTGAATGTATGGCAAAAACCACCACAGTATTGTAAAGTAATTATCCTCCAATTAAAATAAACTAATTAATTAAAATTTTTTTCAATGCTAACACAAAAGAACTTTCAAGAACTCCTTTTGCTCCGAGAAGTGGATGTTCTGCAGTGGTTGTTCAGACATGAAGGGTCTTGGCAGGTAAGGTAGCTGGTTCTCCTTCAGGGCAGGAGCACAAGTCAGACTCTGGAAAAAATATATTTCCCATTCAAGAACCTCCAAATCAGAATATTCTAGAACCTGTTCATTTGGCCATTTGACAACTGTCTATTTAGCATCTTTGGTGTCTCAAATGAGGTGCTGGGGATGGGAAGATGTGGGAGCTAGCCTGAGAGGCCCTCCCAGCTGGTCAGGGAGTGACCAGATGCACCATCCTGGGGAAGCCAGAGAGAGGGGAGACCGTCACACCCTTGGCAGCTTGTGGGCCAGGTCTGGCTCCCAGCGTGTTTTGTTTGGCTTCAACAGTGTTGTGCTAGATTAGCTTTCAAAATTATGAAATAGCTGCCAACATGAAAAAATTTGGAAAATTCATGCACACTCATGAACATGCACTCCCCACACACATTTACCTCCAGATGTTTGACATCTTTTTATAAGCTCGGGAGACCTAGAGACAACCAGGCCCACATTTCTGCCTCGGGAGGAGTAGATAATTTGGTTCCCCATGTTCCCTTGCAACTGCCCATGGACGCCCCGGAAGGGCCGCCTGTGTTACCAGTCAGACCACCGACTGGAGCTTCACTAATGGGAGTGTATCGTCAGCCACAGATGCAAGCCATATACGCAACATACATTTTCTAACAGCTGCATTTTTTTAAACAGGAGAAATAGATAAAAGTAATTTAGCAATGTATTTTGTTTAACCCAGTATGTCAAAATGTGATTCCACCAATATAAAAATTATTAAAATACTTAGATTCTTTATTCATACTAAAGCAAAAGTGTTAGTCACTCAGTCTTGTCCCACTCTTTGCAACCCCATGGACTGTAGCCCAACAGGCTCCTCTGTCCATGGGATTTTTCAGGCAAGAATACTGAAGTGGGCTGCCATTCCCTTCTCCAGGGCATCTTTCTGATCCAAGGATCGAACCTGGGTCTCCAGCATTGCAGGCAGATTCTTTACCATCTGAGCCACCAGAGAAGCCCATACTGAATCTTCGTAATTCAGTGTTATTCTTACAGCACATCCCAATTCAGCCTCTCCCTGTTTCAGTGCCACAGGTTGGGGCAGACAGGACAGTGGAAGGTTACAGTGCGGTACCTGGTGTGGGGCTGGGTGGTGGAGGGCCAGACTGGAGAGAGAGGTTGACATCAGATCATGAGTGTCCTTAAGGGGGTGCTTTCTGTACTTCTAATTGAGCTGACTCATTGGGAAAGACCCTGATGCTGGGAAAGATTGAGGGCAGGAGAAGGGGGTGACAGAGGCTGAGATGGTTGGATTGCATCACAGACTCAATGGACATGAGTTTGAGCCAACTCTGGAGTTGGTGCTGGACAGGGAGGCCTGGTGTGCTGTAGTCCATGGGCTCACAGTCAAGCATGACTGAGTGACTGAACTGAATTGAGAAATCACTGAAATTCTATTTGGAGGCTTCATTTTGATGTTTTGAAAAACCCTGTATTGTATCTAAATTTCCTCCTCTCACATTTTAAATCCACTTACTCTTTTTGTTGTTGTTATAAATTCTTTTTTTTCTTTTTTTTTAATTTTTATTTTTACTTTATTTTACTTTACAATACTGTATTGGTTTTGCCATACATTGACATGAATCCGCCACGGGTGTACATGAGTTCCCAATCCTGAAACCCCCTCCCACCTCCCACCCCATATCATCTCTCTGCAAATCCACTTACTCTTGAACCACCTGAATGTGTATGGAGAACAGCCGAGTAAGAGCTTCTAGATGTCTCCAAACTCTTTCTTGTAGAGTGCTGGGGGTTCCAAGTCTGGACCTCAGAGGGAGGGGGATGGAACAGCAGGACCTGGAGCACCTTCCAGGAGCCAACGGGAGGAGCTCTGTCAAGTCAGTTTTACATGTTTTGAGTATGTGCAAGATTTTATTTATAGAAAGAGCTCTGCTGGCTTTTGTTTCTTCACTGTTTGAAAAACACTCCTTTACAATATAATTTTCCAGAACTATAAAATAGTCTCTTTCATGTTAGCTGGTTAAGTACTTGGTGTGTTGCCCATTCTCTTCATATATCTTTTATGGAACCTTTATTCACATTAAATCCCTTTATCCGGGTTAGCCCAATATAAACTGGGTACCAGAACTACTCATATTACACCAAAAGAGGTCTTTTAAAAAATGTAGTCATGTTTAATGCCTTTAAGTCCTAAAGGGGTTATTTTGTTACCATGTATCTTCAAAAAGCTCATGTTAATGAGTAATTATGGATCTGATTGCATAATTAATTATAAGATTTTTAAAATAACCTTTAAACTTCATTTTTATTAAATGAATCAGTAACAGATGATCAGAAACAGACTACAAGAGGAAGTGGAGTGTGAAGAAAGAATTGGCTTCTAAACCTTCCAACCAAACTGACCAAGCTCACCCACACCCTTCCCCAAACCCATCTGTAAGTTGATCTCTCGGCAAAAGAAAGAAAAAGGGCTTTCCGTCTTTGTGACTTATAGGGAATAAAGAACAAAGTCTCTGCCTCTAGACTCTGGCCACCTCTGATTTTCCTGTGATCTCCAGTCCTTTCTGTGTGGTGAGAGGGTGAGTGCACACGGGAAGGCTTGTCTGCATTGCTTGGGAGCGTTTATCTGCCTCCATTCCTGACTTCTCTGACCTTTCCCTTCTCCTCACAGGCTTTCTCTGTATTTTCATTAATAATTGATCATTCGTTACCTGCCAGTCAACTGAAACATTTAATGATGGTGCCAAATACTCCTCCACAACACGAGGCTGTGTTTTAGGGAATTCCCTCCATCTGATGACTCTGATGTGTCCAGGTAAAGCCTGTGACAGAAATCTACTCAAACCCAGAACTTTCAGCAAAGGAATTCTCTGTGTGTTCAGTTGAAAGATTTCTCTAAATGTCCTCAATATCCCTCACTCCTGAAAAGGGCTGAGGGAAGCCACATGTGACTGTAAGTTACAATAGTTAGTGGAACAAGGGCTGGGGTGGGGAAAGCATGATGGCAGACTCTGGGGGTCGGGGGAAGACAGTGGTTGTGCCCCAGCACAGGTTTTTAGACATTCAGCCCTTCATTCCTCTAAATGCATTAAGGGGCTCATTAATCCTGGGACAGGCACACAAGACATCGTCCAGAAAGTGGAATCAAGGCTGGAGCATCGACTCTGGGGAGAACTCTGGGGAGAACAGCAGATGGTGCTCCCAGGCCCGGCCCATCCACGAGCAAGTCCCAGCTAGATCGCACTGATTCCACCCCTTCGCTCTTGCACAAGAATACGTGCATACGCGCATGCTAAATCACTTCAGTCGTGTCCAATTCTTTGCAACCTTATGGACTGCAGCCTGCCAGGCTCCTCTGTCCATGGGCTTATTCACATAAGGATACTGTAGAGGGTTGCCGTTTCCCTCTCCAGGAGATCTTCCCAACCCAGGGATCGAACCTACACCTCTTATGTCTCCTGCATTGGCAAACAAGTTCTTTTACCACTAGTGCTAACTGGGGAACCCACAGGAATATGTAGAAGAATGCAAAGAAGAGTGGTACTCTTGCAAAATTGCCTTTATTTGCAGAAGACATGATCTTATATTAAGAAAATCCTAGAGATTTCACACCAAAAAAACTGTTATAACTGATTTTAAAATGCAATAGTTTCAGGATACGAAATTGGCATACAAAAATCAGTTGATTTTTTGGTACAGGAACAATGAACTATCTGCAAAAAGATAAGGAAAAATTCCATTTAAAATGGCATCAAAAGAATAAAATTCTTAGGAATAGATATAATCAAGGAAGCAAAAGATCTATATATTGAAAACTATGACATAGATGAAAGAAATGGCAGAAGACATAGTAAATGGAAATATATCCCATGTTTATGAATCAAAAGAATTAATGTTGTTAAAATATCCATGCTACCCAAAGCCATTTATAGATTCAATGCAATCTCTATCAAAATTCCAAATGCATTTTCCATAGGAATGACAAAAGTTATTCTAAAATTGGTGTAGGGAACCACAAAAGACCCCCCAAAGCCAAAGCAAGCTTGAGAAAGAAAAAAGCTGGAGGTATCACTCTTTCCAACTACATTACAAAGCTATAGTAACCAAAATGTATTAGTATTGCCATTAGAACAGACACATATACCAATGGAACAATATCAAGAGCACAGACATAAATTCATGCATATAAGGTCTGCTAACATTTGAGAATGGATCCAAGAATCCTCAGTTGGGAAAGACAGTCTCTTCAATAAATGATGTTAGGAAAATTGAATATTCACATGCAAAAGAATGAAACTGAACCTCTATCTTATACCACTCACAAAAATGAACTCTAAACGGATTAGGAATTTAAGTGTAAGACCCCAAAGGGTAAAAGTCCTAGTCAACAACACAGTGGAAGACTTCCTGACACTGGTATTGGCAATGAATTTTTTGAACATGACACCAGAAGTATAAGCAATGAAAATAAAAATCAACAAGTTGAACTATATCAAATGAAAAAGTTTCTGCACAACAGGAGAAACAATCAACAAGGTAAAAAGACAACCTATGGAATAGGAGAAAATATTTGCAACTGTACATCTGATAAAGGGTTCATATCCAAAATATATTGGGAACTCATACAACTCAATAGCAAAAAAGCAAATAATCTGATTAAAAAATGGAGAAAGAGCCTAAATAGATACCTTTCCAAAGTAGATATACAAAATGGCCCCAAAATACATGAAAACATGCTAAACATCACTAATGATCTGGGAAATGCATATGAAAACCACAGCACCCTATCACTTCACACCTGTTAGAATAGCTACTTTCAGAAAAGTAGCTATTTCAGAAAAGTAGCTGAGGAGCAAAATAACAAGTATTGGTGAGGATGTGGAGGAAAGGGAACCCTAGTACACTGTTGGTGGGAATACAAATGATACGGTCATTGTGGAAACTAGTATGGAGATTCTTCAAAAAATGAATAAGCTAATTTAATAGCACGACTGCATAAGCCAGTAATTCCACTTTGGGGTATTACTCTGAAGGAAATAAAATCACTATCTTGAAGAGACATATATATATACTGACATATTCATTGCAGCATTATTCATAATAGCTAAAATATAGAACAAACAAATATATACCTAATGGAATAGTATTCAGCCACAAGAAAGAAGGACATCCTGTCATTTGCAACAACGTGGATGGGCGTGGAAGGCATTGTGCTAAGTGAAGTAAGTCAGACGGAAAAGGCAAAATACTGTATCATGTCACTTACATGGAGAATATGAAAAAGTCAAACTCATAGAAATGGTAGAATGGTGATTGCCAGGTGCTGGGGGTGAAGAGAAATGAGTGTGATGGTCAAAGGGTACACTTTCAGTTATAATATGAATAAGCTCTTGGGATTAATATACAACATGGCAACTATAGTTAACAATACTGAATTTTATCCCTGAAAGTCGCTAAGAGAGTAAATCTCAAGTGTTAGTACTACCACCACCACAATTAAAAGATGATAATTACATGAGGTGAAGGATATGCTAACTAGCCTTATTGTGGTAATCATTTCATAATATATATGCATCAAGTTATCACATGGCATATCTTAAACTCATATGATGTTATATGTCAATCATATCTCAATAAAGCTGGAGAAAAAAGAATGATGTGGAGTTGACCTGTAGGTTTAGTTTCCAGGTTTAGGGACATTTAAGGAACTTGGGTTTAAGAAGCTTATTGCTATAGTTGAAATAGATGCAATGCAGTTGACCCTTGAACAACACGGGTTTGAACTGAGCTGGTCCACTTATAGTGGATTTTTTCAGTAAATAGTAAGTGCATACCAGGTACTATAGCTTCCCAGGTGGCTCAGTAGTAAAGAATCCACCTGCCAATGCAGGAGACGCAGGAGATATGGGTTCGATCTCTTGATCAGGAAGATCCCCTGGAGAAGGAAGTTGCAACCCACTCCAGCATTCTTGCCTGAAAAATCCCATGGATGGAGGGGCCCAGTGGGCTATAGTCCATGGGGTCACAAGGAGTCAGACACTGCTGAGCATGCAGGCATGAGCAGTACCATATGATGGTTGAATCGGAGGATGTGGAACCTCACATATGGAGGGCCAACTGTAAAGCTATGCTTGGGTTTTTTATTGTTTAGGGGAATGATTCCACCAACCCCTTCATTGCTCAAAGATCAACTGTACTCAAGGCCTTGAGACTTCATGAGACCCAGAGGGATATTTAGAAGGCTGAGGAGCAAAATGCTAGCAGGGAGGGATCTCACCATGGCTTGGAGGGTTGACTTACCACAGACAGTAGGAGCATGACTGGGTCTCTCTGTTGGCTGAACTGTAATCTGTGCGTCTTGGCTGAGGGCAAGTTGAAGTCTTGTTGATATAACCCTGATGGCCATGTAGACTATAACAAATGGGGCAGGCCAAGCAACAAAGGCAAGTAATGTTGTGTCTGAACTTGAAAAGCATATTCTGGGTATATAAACATACAAAATGCATATGTTTATAGGAATGGAAAAATTGCAATAGTTTATCCATTTTTTCCTGGGGACTTAACGAAAATAAAGTGGGTAATTTTTCAGGTCCATTGTTTCTGGTAAGGTAACATATATGCACACAGATAAATATACAAATACTTGCAACAATCTGAGGTTTTCCATAATAAGTTAACTCTGTAAAACTTACAGTGTTTCTGCCTCAAGGGCATCATATTTACTATGGGGTGATGTCTTTACTGAAATGTGTTTGGGTGTGTGTATTCGTCACTAGGAGAACTACCACAAATTCAGCATGGCTTGGGTATGTCAGTTCTTCCAGAATCCAGGACTTGGACCCATGAGCCTCTCTTCCAAGGCAATAAGAGCCTTCACACAGATGATATTCTCAATAGAATTCTGTGGCTATCATCTTCAGAGATTGAATTTAACATAGTTATGATCTTTAGCCATGTTTTCCTTTGGGAAAAGGAGAAAGTCATCAATGAAATTCACCGTAAATCACTTTAGCCAAAACATTTTTTAGGAAAGTCAGAAATGTCTATAACAATAGAGAAACCAGTAAGCCGTAATATGACTTCGTAATATGGATTCCACCAATTCTGAATTCATTTGTGAGGCTGCAGAAGTTGGCCATGCTACAATATATAAAATCAACAAGTTGTAATACAATAATGAAGACAGCTACGACACTCAGGGAAACTGTTGATCTTTTATGTTTATTTACAACATCAGCAGCCATCACAGGGTATTATCTTAAGATATAGGATACAGTCTGTTGAACTGTTGATCCACCCCACAAAAGATATGCCTGTGAATGTGACTTCACTTGCAGATAAAATCATGTTAGGTTAAGGTCAGTGTGGGTTAAGGTGGATCCTAGATCCAATGAGTGCTGTCTCAAGAAAAGGAGAGAGAGATTTAGATACAGAGACACACACGCAGAAGGAAGAAGTGTCCGTGAAGACAGAGGCAGGGACTGGAGTGAGGCAGCGACAAGTAACATGGAGGATTGCTGGCAACACCAGAGGCAAGAGAAACAAAGAAGCATTCTCCTCTTGAGCCTTTGGGGAGCCTGGCCCACTGACATCATCATGGCAGACTTCTGGTCTCCAGGACAATGAGAGACTAAATTTCTGTTCTTTCAAGCCACCTGGTCTCTGGTAACTGTGTAAAGTCAGCTCTAGGAAACTGATACAAATGTAAACAAAAGTTTGCAGTCAAATGCTCTACCCGCCTCTGCAACTGTAAACAAAGTTTTGAACAAACTAACGTTTCTGTCCCCTCTCTGGCACTCTGCATCAGCAACCCAGGGCTGAGTCCTTTCAGGTTCACCCTCTTGGTCTCTTGACTGGTCCATTTCTCCTTCTCTCCATTTACCCCAGTGGGGACCCAGGCTCTGGCACCAGCACCACAGGGTTCTCTGTCCAAGCCTCCCCACTCCCCTGCTTCCAATCCTTTCTGCTGCAGCCAAGGCGATCCTCGCATGTAAGCCCAGTTACACCCCACCCTCACTCTCCCAACCTCCCCCCTCTCTTTTATATAGTTTTAACCATTTTGCGCTGTGGTGTTGGAGAAGACTCTTGAGAGTCCCTTGGACTGCAAGGAGATCCAACCAGTCCATCCTAAAGGAGATCAGTCCTGGGTGTTCATTGGAAGGACTAATGTTGAAGCTGAAACTCCAATACTTTGGCCACCTGATGCAAAGAGCTGACTCATTGGAAAAGACCCTGATGCTGGGAAAGATTGAGGGCAGGAGGAGAAGGGGACGACAGGGGATGAGATGGTTGGATGGCATCACCGACTCAGTGGACATGAGTTTGGGTGAACTCCAGGAGTTGGTGATGGATAGGGAGGCCTGACGTGCTGTGGTTCATAGCGTCGCAAAGAGTCAGACACGACTGAGAGACTGAACAGAACTGAACCATTTTGCGCATTTTCCTTCTCATGGGATAAACCATGAAACTCTTGCTGTGGCGCCTGGTGCCCCTGTAGTCTGGTTCTTTCTGGCCTCTGCAGTTCTAGCTCGTCTCTCTCTTCCTCTTGCTCCCTGCTCTCAAGACAAGATGGTCCAGTCATCTTTCTGACCCTGGAATTCTCCAAGCTCTGTCTTCTCCCAGGACCTTGGCACATGCTGTTCCCTATGCCTGGAGCTGGAGACGGGAACGGCAGCCCACTCCAGTGTTCTTGCCTGGAGAATCACATGGACAGAAGAGCCTGGTGGGCTACAGTCCATGGGGTCACAAAGAGTTGGAGACAACTTAGCGACTAAACGACAGCAACAAGCCTGGAGTGATCACGCATCCTCTGTGGGTTTTACTCCATGTCCTGCCTGCGGAGTTAACCAATCTTGCATCCTGTGTGCTCACAGCTTCCAGAACTCACCATTCCTGTTTAAAGAGGAATCCCCCCAAAGATATGCATCTGAGTAACCATGATCCTTTGTTCCATTCCTTTCTCTCACTCTTGTACCATCAAACTTGAAAAAATTTGTATATGATTGGCACACAAAAAACAAATTTAGCTAAACAATCCCAGGCTTGTGGAATTACTAAGTGATGAGCACATATATTGCAAGAAACATATTCTCATTGAAAAAGGAAACAGACCATAAAAAAAGATCATATCTTGTCTCTAAAGCTCTTTGTAAATACTGTCAAAGCAGCAGCTCTCTACAGCTGTCTGGTCTGCCTCTACACAGAGTAGCAAACTACTTTGCTGATAAGAAAGTTGGCTCTGATGAAAAGTGAATTCATGGGACCCAGTCAACAAAAGAAAATTTATGGGAAACTGCTTTAGTCCAGGAACAGAAATAGAGTTTCTAAAAGACACACTGCGCCCAGTTAAATGAACCATCCCTCCTGGGCAGGGCATGGCTGAGATCTGGCCTCTCTCTAGTCCGTTTCCAAACCTTGGCCATCTCTGCCTCCACCAGCCCCAAAATTACTTCCCCTCTGAGCGGATTCTGGAGTGCAGTCCTATCTAGAAGAGCAGTCCCTGAGACGTCCTACTGCCCATCCCCATCACCCTTACTCAGGACAGTTTACGATTCTTTGCAGGTGACCAAACCTGCTTCAAACGATGTGCGGATGTGTTGGATGTTGCCATTTCTTTGCAGCAGCTGGAGGTGCTTTGCAGAGGGCAGCACTGGCCTCCCTCTACCCTGGGGCTCCAGCTCTGGGACAAAATACAGCTGCTGGGGGTCCTGCTGTTCCCAGGCCTCACCCAGCCTACTTCAGTCCCCAGACATGCAATCAGATGTCCACTTCCGTCCAAGGAGAGGGGGCTTCCTGGGAAGTGGCTTGCTGATGGGTCTACAAGGTGGACAAAGGATGCTACAACAGATGTCCCGTGGCATGCTACACAATAAAAGTGTCTAACAAACAGTGTGACTCACACAGCTACAAAGCACCCCCTTACCCATCCAAATTGGCGTATTGCTTTGATGCAAACTGCCAATAAGAGGTTTGTATTTTATTTGTCAGTTGGTTGTTGTCATTTAGTCACTGAGTCATATCCGACTCTCATATGATCCCATGGACTGTAGCCTGCCAGTCTCCTCTGTCCATGGGATTTTCCAGGCAAGGATGCTGAAGTGGGTCACCATTTCCTCCTCCAGGGGATCTTCCCAACCCAGGGATCGAGCCCATGTCTCCTGCATTGCAGGCAGATTCTTTACCACCGAGCCACCAGGGAAACCCACATTTGTTGGTTTACTCATATTTTATTTGTTGGCTTCTATTTATTTGCTTGATGTAAATTCATTTATTTGCCTGATGTATGTTCATACGCTCTTTGAGGTTACATAAAAGATATACAGGCATGAATGATGGTTCATTCCAAGGACCCAAAGGGGACAAGGGCCCATGTGGGATGTCCAATCCAGGGAGTGAAGGAAGCTTCACGGAAAACCAGAACGGCAGCTCAGGATGGTTGAGAAACAGGTCAAGCATCTTGTAGGTGCATCTGGCCTCAATCACACCAAGGAAGATGCTCTGAAGGATATTCTCGACTCATCCAAAGCCACCTCGTGTTCCGCCTGGAACCTCATTATCCTTGGCTTGGGCACCTGCTGTGTGACAAGGACCAACAGGAGCAAATGCCCTGTTTGGCGGGCATTCCCCAGCAGGGAAGCGTGGCCTGGCAGCCACAGGCATTCAAAGGAAGCTTCCGTTCTAGTGCTTGACACACTTCCAAATACCTTAATTCTCACAGCGAACATGAAAACCCAGTATCATCATGGCAGTTTCAAATATGAAAGAGCAGCCACCTTCAGGGTATCAGGTCATTCGTGGAGAATCCAGGATTTGAACCAGGCCTGGGTTTGCCTCAAAGCAGAACTCTGGGGCAGTTCCTTGGCAGAGCTCAGTGGCATCCTTATCATTTATGTCCAAGTAAGTCGGTCTCACAAATTCCCACAGAGCGGCCAGTTTGGTTTTGTGTAGCAGGAACTAATTTTTGCAATGGCAAGCTGGAGTGAGTAAAAGTTAATTTTTCATAATTAGAACAATTAGATACATTTCTGGCTCTGAATCCCGTTCAGCTAAAAACTAAACATATCCAGACATGACTTTCTTCTAGTTGTGTCTGGGAAACTCCGTCAAATGTAGAGATTTCTTGGCAACTGTGGGTTCAAGGGCTGGTCTTAGCATCACAGTCCCTGTGCCTCCCCTCCCTGGGTTGTGCCCAGGTGAGCCCAGCAGGTGGGGGATGGGGATGTCCCCATCTCAGTCTCCATCTGCTTCTGGAATCCAGCACAGGTGAAGCTCACCCCGTGTGGTCCTCATCATCAGGATGGGATATGCCAGGCGTGTGGCTTTCCTGTGCCAAGTGGGCAGCCTCCCAGCTGTGTGGGCATCCCTCGTGCTCCTGAATTGCTGCCCTTTGTTCAGGTCAGCGACCAGTGTGCTTGCCATTTGCTTCCCGCTCTCTTCCTCCTGCTGCCCCCCTAATGCCCCCCACCCCCCAATTCCCATGCTGCATTTGGGCCCATGGAAACTTCAAGACGCTATCTTCCCACACCCCTCTAGAGGCACAGACAGTCCCTGGATCCGTCTCTGGCCTCCAGAGCCCTCTGGAGCTGCTGCGATGTGTCTGGGCTGGACTCCCCAGACTGCACCCTGGAAGCAAGCGCTCCTACTCAATGCCCCCTATTTGGATCCCTCAGGTTTCAAAGAGGGATTCCATCAGGTGGCCCCAGCTCCCTCCCAGGTGGTCCTTAGCCTCAGAACCCCCTGCTAACGTCTTCCTGCCCTGCTTCATCCTTGACTCTCTGCCTTCTTCCCAGCTCAAGGGATTTTAACAAACCTGGAAACCAGAAGGGAGGGTAGGGGACACAGTGATACCAGGTCACACCGCCCTTCAAATCCTTTGTATCTTACGCCTGGCTCAGTTGAAAAAAAAGAAAAATTTCAGAAGACCAGAAAGATACATTTCAATGATCAAATTCAGTCTTTTTCAAAAGAATTCTTGCTCCTGTCACCTTATGTTGTAAACACTTGATAAAATTCCCATCCTGACAATTTCAAATTAATATTAAGTCTGGAAAGACAGATATATTCTTGGAATGTTATCTGCATGCAACTACATGTTTAAATGTGAAAATAAATTTAATCATTACATTTTATCATAATAGAAAAAAATAATAAAGTTACTGGTAAATATGATCCCCTTTGCTTTCTGGCCCCAAAGCAGTGGGGTCTCTTAAGCTGAGTTGTGTGGGCTGTGGACTGAAGGGGAATGAGACAGTGTTAGGAACTCCTGTGGTGGGGGGAGGGCGAGGGGTAGGCTGGGGAGCGTGGTGGCTGCAGGACTTAAGTCTCTGCTTACAGGACCACTGATCAGAGGGAGGCCCTGATGACTCCGTCCAAAGAAAAAAGTCATTGTCAGCCATCACTCTTTCACCCTACACACTGCTGTATTTCTCACAGTGGGTATCACCTGCTCACATGTACATTTATTCATTTGTCCATTATCCATCTCCCATGCCCCTCTCTCCCACAGACATAATGAAATACAGTCTCCCTGAAGGATGGACTTTTTTTCTTTTTTTGTGCCTTAATACAATAGTGTATTTGTTTCAGGTATACAGCAAAGTGATTCAGTTATGCACAGAAAGGTAAATATCTATATTCTTTTTTTCAGATTCTTTTCCCTCACAGTTTGTACAGTTTATTGCAAAATATTGAATATATTTCCCTGTGCTATACATTAAATCCCTGTTGCTTGTCTATTTTATATATGGTAGAATGTATTTATTAACACTCCCGATTGAGGGATGGACTTACCTTTGTTGCTGAATCTCCAGCATCTAGAATATACCAAGCATGATATCAACTCTCAGTAAGTATTTACTGAATGAATTAATACATTGAATTCCATAAACTTTCCCACTTAAATTGAGCTTACAATAAAGACCCAGTTAAAAATTTTTTTAAAATTTTTATTGGTTTGGCTGCGTTGGGTCTTAGTCGCAGCACACAGGATCTTCCATAGTGACATGCAGGATTTTTCTTGCAACATGCAGACTCTATAGTTTTGGCTCAGGCTTGGTTGCCCCATGGCATGTGGGATCTTAGTTTCCTGACCAGGGATTGAACCTGCGTCCCTGCATTGCAAGGCAGATTCTTAACCCTTGGGCCACAAGGGAAGTCCCCAAAAACCCAGTTTGGGTTTTACAAAGTTACTCTATTGGAAATGTGCTGTTACATGCCTCATGCCCCCAGATCCACCAGCAAGCGAGCAGGACAACGTGAAGCCTTTGCATGAAGGGAGGTGACGGCTTCTGTTCATTTCTCCTCTCAGCCCATCAGACCTCAGGCCATCTTTGCCTCTCCACCTCATCGAACAAAAGAAACCAATAGATGAATGAAGTCCCAGTACACATGTTTCCAAGGCCTTGCAGTATATATGGAGGACTTTACAGAGTAAGTGGCAGTGATTACAAGTTCGGATAAAGCATAAAAGACTCCTGGGGTCCTTCTAGAGGGTTGGGGTTGGGAAATTATTAAAAATCTAGTTGGAAGTTTGAACTAGGATAGCAAGGTTCATCATTTACCATTTGTTAGCCAAACATTCTTTCCCAGGCTAGAAACCACTTCTCCCAGCCAGTATTGGTGTCAACAGGTTACCCGAGGATTATCCATCCATTCATTTCTGTGGTAAATACTGTAAATATGGAAAAATAGAGTATTCCAGTTTGAAGAGGAGGATTAATCTCAATCTGTTGATAACAGATAATATTTTGCACAGTTCTAAACATAACTGAACAACAGATTGACCCTACAAAACTGCAAACATTATGTAAACAGAGCTGGCTCGGATCTGACATTTCAGACCCAACGCTGGCAAGTACATAGGTATAAATGGCAGTATTTGAAAACATCAAGAAGAGTCTTTTACTTAAGATAGGCTCTCTGCTGGTGTTCAGCCGGGCTGCATGGGTTTCTGGTTCCTTCCAGTTTCCAGCTTAGCACAGATTCCCAAAGTGGATCTCCATATTTTCTTGGCTACTGGCTGTTACCACCCTGTCAGTCAGTAACCCTGGCTTGTCCCCTTGACTCTGCTGCCATAGTTAATTCTGCCTTTGACTTTGCACCACCGCTTCCAGGTTTTAGGATGCTCTGTAACTAGTTGTGTGCACTAACTAGTGAGGGATCATCCATGCTCCACTCAACCTCAGTCTTTGAAAGTGTTCTAAGCAAGTATAAACCCAGTTATGGGTCAATATTTCATTTGAGTTGTGTTGGGAATAGCCATATGAGTAACAAACTGAATGCTTAGTATCCATTTAGAGTTTTGTTTTCAACCAAGCAAACTTGATGCCAAAGATAATATGATGTATCTGGAGATGTCCATAATTGTTCCCAGGCTGTCTATACTTTTGACATTAATATTTAACTCAAACCTGGCAATAAAATATTAGTGATATCTTCACACTGTCAGCTGGCAGAAAGAGTGAGTCTGGGCAGAGAAGGTAATTCCAGCCTCAGGCAAACATGAACTCCCTAAACAATGGGGTGCTTATTCAGCAGGAGGGAGGAGGGAACGGGGAGGGAAGGTGGAAAGGAGGGTCCACAGGCCCAAGGGCAAGGGCCCCTGGACTTGGGTCCTGACTCCTCAGTGATCAGGAGTGCTGAGACAGCCCTGAATGTGCTGGCCTCTGTGTCTCTGAGACCAGACGTATTTTCAGGGGCTGAGATGGGAGGGGCTTAAAAACTGTGGTACTTCAAAGTAACTACTCCATACACGACTGAAATAAATAAAGTAGATAAACAACAAGGACCTACATGTAGCACAGGGAACTATATTAAATATGTTGTAATAATGTATGATGTTTACTGGAAAAGAATCTGAAAAAGAATATATATATGCAATATATAAATGCAATATATATTATTGTAAAGTATATGTAATATACATAATAAAGTATATATGTATAATATATATGTGATGTATATGTAGAAAAGATTCACTTTGCTGTACGCTTGAAACTAACACAACGGTTGTAAATCAACTACAGTTCAATGAAAAAAAAAAAAAACTACCCCAATTCTTTGTCTTCTAAAGTTTTATGCTCTCGGTCAAACTCGATTCCCTGCCTCTTGTATGATTCTGGAGGAAGAATGGAGCTTCTGGTGTCTTTGGGGGCAGGGGATGGAGAGATACCCGTGCCTCTTTTCTGCCAATGGAAGAAGTTCTTACCATCTGAGAAGGAGACAGCCCTGATGACAGCTCCAGCCCCAGTGGGTCCTCAGTGTCACAGGTGAGTGAACAGTGAGAATACAGATGTCTTAGAGATGCCAGTGCACGAACTGGTTCATGTCTGAGCTCTAAGACCTCTCAACACGTATGGCTTGTCTAACATTTCAAGAGGAGAAATAAAAGTGTTACCTAATTAGCTGGCTCCGAGACTCCTTAGTCACCTGCTCATTCATGCAAGGCCGCTGACTTCATCACGCCACAGGCTTGGCTTAATGAGCCATTGGAATTTTAGCTGAATATAATGAGTAATTTGATTTTGAGCTAAATTGAGTGCTTGACATCGAGGCTACTAACAAAAGCTGAAGATTATTTATAAAAGAAGACAACGTGAGTTAAGAGTCTCCACGGGCCCTGGAATGAAATCATATCCAATTTGAATTCAGCACCAGTACGGGCCTGCTTCACGCACTCTTCTTGACCTTCTTGTCATCAATCATAAGTCAGGCTGAGAGCTCAGGTAAGGATTCCTGCTCCCCGTGTCCACTGGGTAAAAAGCACAGCTCCTCTGCCTTGAGAGCCTCAGACGGTGGATGCATCTCTGAAATGAGGGATGTGGCAAAAGACAGCCTGGGATCAGAAGTCTTTTGACTTTTTTAAAAGATTTTTTTAAGTCACTCCGGCAGCATGTGGGATCGTAGTTCCCAACCTGTGGTCGAACCCATGGCCCCTGCATTGGGAGGGCAGTGGCTTAACCATTCGACCCCCAGGGAAGTCCCAGAAGTCTTTTGACTCTTAGAACTGTTCAGAGCAGCCCATGGAGGAGAAAGGGGCCTCTTACAGGCTGAGTTGTGTCTTGCTCCTCAACCCCCCTCGCCCCACCATAAAAACCTCATATGGTGAAGTCCCAAGCCTCGGTACTTCGGAAGGACCTTATTTGAAAATGGGGTTATTGCAGATGTAATGAAGCTAAACTGAGGTCACGCTGGAGTGTGGTGGGCTCCTAATCCAATGGCTGGTGTCTTTATAAAAGAAATGCCATCTGAAGAGAATGAGGTGTGTATGGGCTAGGGAAGACAATGTGAAGACACAGAGGGAACCCCACTTTCAAACCGAGGAGCCCCAGGGATTGCCAGCCAGCACCAGAGGCTAGGAGGGAGGCGCGGACCGAAATTTTCCTCACAGTCCTCAGAAGAAATCACCCCCTCTGACACCTTGACCTTGGACTTCTAGCCCCCGGGACCATGTTGTTTAAGCCCCCAGCCTGTGGTCCTTTGTGAGAGCCTCTGACACGGAGTCAAGTGACAAGGCAGATAAGCAGCCACAGCCTTGGTCGACTCGGTCAGCCTCCTTCCCTGACACAGATCATCCAGCCTGGGGTCAGAGTTTGGGCTCGTGCTGCAAAGGGCAAAAGCAATTTGGAAACGAGCGTATTTGAGGTGTTACCTGAGAGTCTTTGCACCACCTCTGATGGCACTGATGGCGTCTCTCACACAGAAATCTCAGGGATGATTTCTTAAAAGGACTTGCCTCGTTCCCAATCCATTATTGTATCAACAAAAGACATCTAGCTTTGGTTGCTTATTAGATGCACGTCACATCTCAAGTCCAAAAAGCAAAACCCTGTACCCCAGCCTTGTGAAAGTCCTAGATTCAATCAATTTAAAATTAAAAGTAAAGAACAGCTTTTATGCCTGCCCTTTAAAGAGAATGCCTATGTAGCAGAGGCTGCTTACCAGTGTCAATAGCCAAGAAAGAAAGAAAGTGAAGTCGCTCAGTCGTATCTGACTCTTTGCGACCCCATGAACTGTAGCCCATCAGCCTCCTCTGTCCATGGAATTTTTCAGGCAAGAGTACTGGAGTGGGTTGCCATTTCCTTCTCCAGGGGATCTTCCTAACCCAGGGACTGAACCCGGGTCTCCCGCATTTCAGGCAGACGCTTTACTATCTGAGCTACCACGAAACCCCCAAGAATCATCATGGAAGCCAAGAGAAGCATCAGATCCTTGACCGAGTTTCAGTAGCAGAGACAGGAGCGTTGAGAGCCAGGGCTTTGAACTACAAGGGTAGAGGGTTTGGGGGAGAGTTTTCCCTCGGGGTTCATAAGCTTGACTTTGAGTGTGAGGAGGGAAAACATGTATGGAACTGAGGGCCCACGATGTACGTAAGTAGAGTGGGATGGACTACGTGGTGATGTCAGATGGCTTTCCCACATCGTAGAAGATAAGAAACTTTGCCAGCCGTTGGAATAAAAGCACCGATGTGACTTGGTGTGCACTCAGCTGCTAGTGAGCTCCTGAGGAGAGAGTCCCGGCTTCAGGTCAAGCTCCTGATGGCAGGAGGCTGAAGGACGTCTCAGGAAGGTTGGAGGGAGGACCTAGAGTTGGATTCTGGGTTTGTCTCTGAGCTCTGGGGGCGGCAGTCTGTATGGGGAAGAGCCCTGCTCAATCGGGGGGTGGGAGAGAGGAGCGGTGTGCAGATGCTTTCATCAGGAGGAGGCAAGGAACAGCCACAATGGCTAAAGCCTATGAATCGGAGGTCAGAGTGAGGGACTGGCTGAGATTGCCTCGTAAGGCTTGGATCTGTCCTATGGGTTCAACCTCTGTGTGAGAAGGAGAGCCGGGGATGTGGAGGGAAAACAGGCAGGAAACAACATGGAGACCCGGAGAGAGAACGTCGGAAGGACCACTTTTCCCCACCCGGTCCTAGGACAGGCATTGCAGGGTTCTTCAGCCCTTCCAGGTCCCTGCCCCTCCTCACGCCCACGTTCTACGGTCTGTTGGCCCTTGCAGGGTAACAGGGTGGCCTGGCCTGGGAAGCCATGGTATCTGAGCGGTTCTGTCGTGATGCTCAGGATGAACCAGGCCACAGGCTCCATCAGGAGCTATGCTCTGAGCCACAGTGGACACATGCGTGAACACCCTTCTCTGTCTCTCTTGCTCTTATCGTATTTCCGCAGGCAGAAGGAAGAGTTCCATGGATCACTGTGTGTAGCTAGCTGGGGTCTGGGCTTTGCCAACTAGGTTTAAAGAATTAAAAAAAAAAAAAATTCTCTGCTTTCCCAAACTGTGAAGGGTTATTGATTGTGAGCTCTCTTAGACTATAACAAATTCACATGGACCTAGTAAGAATCCTCGGGGAAAAAAAAAAAAAGATCCTTCTAATCCATACCATGTGTCCGCATCCTTTGTGTAAGCTTCTCTTTCTCTTCTTACCACCATGAATCATTGTGAGACCTTCGCACACTTTTAACTGAGATGTGGATCTCCTATAGAGAGAGAAGAGCCTGGCAGGATACAGTCCACAGGGTCGCAAAGAGCCAGAGATGACTGAAGCAACTAAGCACGCGTGCACACATAGGACTTTTATCGTTAAATAGGATTGAAAGCCCTGGCTCACATAAATTGGATCGGAGCCTAATAAAATTTGCAGCTAATCATCATTGATGGCCTTGATAGGTTGCTTCTGTAACTATCCTGTTTGCTAATAAAAACCTCAAAACAGAGATTTTGGAGTTAATAAGAATTATTTCAGGCTTTATCTGTCAGACCCAAAGTTCAGTTCAGTCGCTCAGTCGTGTCCAACTCTCTGTGACCTCATGATCTGCAGCACGCCAGGCCTCCTTGTCCATCACCAACTCCAGGAGTCCACCCAAACCCATATCCATTGAGTTGGTGATGCCATCCAGCCATCTCATCTTCTGTCATCCCCTTCTCCTTCTGCCCCCAATCCCTCCTAGCATCAGAGTCTTTTCCAATGAGTTAACTCTTCTCATGAGGTGGCCAAAGTACTGGAGTTTCAGCTTCAGCATCATTCCCTCCAAATAAATCCCAGGACTGATCTCCTTCAGAATGGACTGGTTGGCTCTCCTTGCAGTCCAAGGGACTCCCAAGAGTCTTCCCCAACACCACAGTTCAAAAGCATCAATTCTTCGGCACTCAGCCTTCTTCACACTCCAACTCTCACATCCATACATGACCACTGGAAAAACCATAGCCTTGACTAGATGGACTTTTGTTGGCAAAGTAATGTCTCTGCTTTTGAATATGCTGTCTAGGTTGGTCATAACTTTTCTTCCAAGGAGTAAGCGTCTTTTAATTTCATGGCTGCAGTCACCATCTGCAGTGATTTTGGAGCCCCCAAAAATAAAGTCTGACACTGTTTCCACTGTTTCCCCATCTATTTCCCATGAAGTGATGGGACCAGATGCCATGATCTTAGCTTTCTGAATGTTGAGCTTTAAGCCAACTTTTTCACTCTCCACTTTCACTTTCATCAAGAGGCTTTTTAGTTCCTCTTCACTTTCTGCCATAAGGGTGGTGTCATCTGCATATCTGAGGTTATTGATATTTCTCCCGGCAATCTTGATTCCAGCTTGTGCTTCTTCCAGCCCAGCGTTTCTCATGATGTACTCTGCATATAAGTTAAATAAGCAGGGTGACAATATACAGCCTTGACGGACTCCTTTTCCTATTTGGAACCAGCTTGTTGTTCCATATCCAGTTCTAACTGTTGCTTCCTGACCTGCATATAGGTTTCTCAAGAGGCAGGTCAGGTGGTCTGGTACTCCCATCTCTTTCAGAATTTTCCACAGTTTATTGTGATCCACACAGTCAAAGGCTTTGGCATAGTCAATAAAGCAGAATAGATGGTTCTCTGGAGCTCTCTTGCTTTTTTCGATGATCCAGTGGATGTTGGCAATTTGATCTCTGGTTCCTCTGCCTTTTCTGAAACCAGCTTGAACATCTGGAAGTTCACGGTTGATGTATTGCCGAAGCCTGGCTTGGAGATTTTTTTTTTTTTGGCATTTTTAATCATTTTATAGTCTCTACATTCACAAGTAGTCTGTTAAGCATTTTTTAATTTTTATTTTTACTTTATTTTGCTTTATAATACTGTATTGGTTTTGCCACACATTGACATGAATCAGCCACGGGTGTACATGATTTCCCAATCCTAAACCCACCTCCCACCTCCCACCCCATATCATCTCTCTGGATCATCCCCGTGCACCAGCCCCAAGCATCCTGTATCCTGACTGAACATAGACTGGCGATTTGTTTCTTACCTGATAGTATACATGTTTCAATGCCATTCTCCCAAATCATCCCACCCTCTCCCTTTCCCACAGAGTCTAAAAGTCCGTTCTATACGTCTGTGTCTCTTTTCCTGTCTCACATAGAGGATTATCATTACCATCTTTCTAAATTCCATATATATGTGTTAGTATACTGTATTGGTGTTTTTCTTTCTGGCTTACTTCACTTTGTATAATAGGCTCCAGTTTCATCCACCTCATTAGAACTGATGCAAATGTATTCTTTTTAATGGCTGAGTAATACTCCATTGTGTATATGTACCACAGCTTTCTTATCCATTCGTCTGCTGATGGACATCTAGGTTGCTACCATGTCCTGGCTATTATAAACAGTGCTGCAATGAACATTGGGGTACACGCGTCTCTTTCAATTCTGGTTTCCTTGGTGTGTATGCCCAGCAGTGGGATTGCTGGGTCATAAGGCAGTTCTATTTGCAGTTTTTTAAGGAATCTCCACACTGTTCTCCATAGTGGCTGTACTAGTTTGCATTCCCACCAACAGTGTAAGAGGGTTCCCTTTTCTCCACACCCTCTCCAGCATTTATTGCTTGTAGACTTTTGGATTGCTGCCATTCTGACTGGCGTGAAATGGTACCTCATTGTGGTTTTGATTTGCATTTCTCTGATGATGAGTGATGTTGAGCATCTTTTCGTGTGTTTGTTTGGCTTGGAGAATTTTGAGCATTACTTTACTAGCATGTGAGATGAGTGCAATTGTACAGTAGTTTGAGCATTCTTTGACATTGTCTTTCTTTGAAATAGAATGAAAACTGACCTTTTCCAGTCCTGTGACCACTGCTGAGTTTTCCAAATTTGCTGGCATATTGAGTGCAGCACTTTCACAGCACGATCTTTCAGGATTTGAAATAGCTCCACTGGAATTCCATCACCTCCACTAGCTTTGTTCATAGTGATGCTTTCTAAGGCCCAGCTGACTTCACATTCCAGGATGTCTGGCTCTTGGTGAGTGATCCAAAGCCTATTCCCTAGACAAGGTCTGTCAGTAAATGTGAACAGATAAATATGGCTTGCCATACATGTGGACACTTAAGGTGGGGAGGCCAGGGCTTGTGTGGGAGTAGAGTGGGGATGTGTGAACTCACCTTGGTGAGTCCATGGCTTGCTGGCTTTCTCAACACAGTTGAGACTTTCTTTCCTGGAGAGTTCAGTTTACACAAAAAATGGCATGTTGTTTAGCTTGAATGCAACGTTGAAAACAAAGCTTCTTTATGCCAGCCTAGGGTCTGCTTTATAGGGCTCTATGAAGAGAAATATAATCAATCTGATTTCGCTGTTGACCATCTGGTGATGTCCATGTGTAGAGTCTTCTCTTGTGTTGTTGGAAGAGGGTGTTTGCTATGACCAGTGCATTTTCTTGGCAAAACTCTATTAGTCTTTGCCCTGCTTCATTCTGCATTCCAAGGCCAAATTTGCCTGTTACTCCAGGTGTTTCTTGACTTCCTACTTTTGCATTCCAGTCCCCTAGAATGAAAGGGACATCTTTTTTGGGTGTTAGTTCTAAAAGGTCTTGTAGGTCTTCATAGAACCATTCAACATCAGCTTCTTCAGCATGACTGGTTGGGGCATAGACTTGGATTACTGTGATATTGAATGGTTTGCCTTGGAAGCGAACAGAGATCAGTCTATCATTTTTGAGATTGCATCCAAGTACTGCATTTTGGACTCTTTTGTTGACCAGGATGGCTACTCCATTTCTTCTGAGGGATTCCTGCCCACAGTAGTAGATATAATGGTCATCTGAGTTAAATTCATCCATTTCAGTCCATTTTAGTTCGCTGATTCCTAGAATGTCAACGTTCACTCTTGTTATCTCTTGTTTGACCACTTCCAATTTGCCTTGATTCATGGACCTAACATTCCAGGTTCCTATGCAATATTGCTCTTTACAGCATCAGACCTTGCTTCTATCACCAGTCACATCTACAACTGGGTATTGTTTTTGCTTTGGCTCCATCCTTTCATTCTTTCTGGAGTTAGGTTTTAGCAAAGGCAGAGGAACCAGAGATCAAATTGCCAACATCCACTGGATCATTGATAAAGCAAGAGAGTTCCAGAAAACCATCTATTTCTGCTTTATTGACTATGCCAAAGCCTTTGATTGTGTGGATCACAATGAACTGTGGAAAATTCTGAGAGAGATGGGAATACCAGACCACCTGACCTGCCTCTTGAGAAACCTATATGCAGGTCAGGAAGCAACAGTTAGAACTAGATATGGAACAACAAGCTGGTTCCAAATAGGAAAAGGAGTCCGTCAAGGCTGTATATTGTCACCCTGCTTATTTAACTTCTATGTAGTGTACATCATGAGAAACGCTGGGCTGGAAGAAGCACAAGCTGGAATCAAGATTGCTGGGAGAAATATCAATCACCTCAGATATGCAGATGACACCACCCTTATGGCAGAAAGTGAAGAGGAATTAAAAAGCCTCTTGATGAAAGTGAAAGTGGAGAGTGATAAAGTTGGCTTAAAGCTCAACATTCAGAAAGCTAAGATCATGGCATCTGGTCCCATCACTTCATGGGAAATAGATGGGGAAACAGTGTCAGACTTTTTTTGTGGGGGGGAGGCTCCAAAATCACTGCAGATGGTGATTGCAGCCATGAAATTAAAAGACGCTTACTCCTTGGAAGAAAAGTTATGACCAACCTAGATAGTATATTCAAAAGCAGAGACATTACTTTGCCAACTAAGGTCTGTCTAGTCAAGGCTATGGTTTTTCCTGTGGTCATGTATGGATGTGAGAGTTGGACTGTGAAGAAGGCTGAGCACTGAAGAATTGATGCTTTTGAACTGTGGTGTTGGAGAAGACTCTTGAGAGTCCCTTGGACTGCAAGGAGATCCAACCAGTCCATTCTGAAGGAGATCAGCCCTGGGATTTCTTTGGAAGGAATGATGCTGAAGCTGAAACTCCAGTACTTTGGCCACCTCATGCGAAGAGTTGACTCGTTGGAAAAGACTCTGATGCTAGGAGGGATTGAGGGCAGGAGGAGAAGGGGACGACAGAGGATGAGATGGCTGGATGGCATCACTGACTTGATGGACATGGGTCTGAGTGAACTCCTGGAGTTGGTGATGGACAGAGAGGCCTGGGTACTGCGATTCATGCGGTCACAAAGAGTCAGACATGACTGAGCGACTGAACTAAACTGAACTGATGAAGAGAAAAATCTATTTACTAAGATTTGATGCAAGAATGTGCCTTGAGGCTAAAGTGCAGATTCCCTAGAGGTGTTACAGGGACTTGCTTTTATTGTTCAACTTCACTTTGCTTTAAAAATTGTCCACATTTTCGATATTTCAGATGCACCCTCTGACACACATATAGAGGCATCTCGCTTCACCTTTTTTCAGGGCTTAAATATCCAAAGTCATTCCCGTACACAGTCCAGTGAAACCTCTTTATCTGCTTTTGGGTGAAATACATTTTTTTCTCACAGAATCCTTTTAACCTGTTATTTTTTATTTGTGGTGCCCAAAAGCTGAACACCTACTGGTTGAGAGAGAAGTACATGTATTAAAGTTTACAAAGGGAAGAAAACACGACTTTTTGAAAGTCTCAAAAATGGCTTTGAGATATTTTTTTTAAAAGAATATTCTCGTTGTTATTGTCAAGTTAAGGTAAAAATCTAGATTTATCCATGTCCTCACCCACTAGTTCAATCAATATATTAAGCATGCCAGTCTGTGTGCTGGGCTCCGAGGCAAAGTGGATAAACACGCCACGGTGCTGGCACTGGGAAGGAAATATACATGCACTTAGAGGTGAAGGGCATGAAAACAAATTGTAAAAAGTGCCGCAAAACTGAAAAAAGAGTACTGTGGAAAGCTGTCGGCAGGATGGGCACCACCACTGATGGGTGCCAACAGCACCCCATCCTGAGTCTGTGTGCACCCCCCTCCCACAAAGTGTTAGTCACTCAGTTGTGTCTGACTCTTTGCGACCCCATGGACTGTAGCCCACCAGGCTCCTCTGTCCATGGGATTTCCCAGGTAAGAATACTGGAGTGGGTTACCATTCCCTTCTTCAGGGGATCTTTCCAATCCAGGGGTCGAACTGGGGTCTCCTTCATCACAGGCAGATTCTTTACCATCTGAGCCACCTGGGAATTCCCCTTCCTGAATCCAGCCTACCCGAAGACTTGTTAAACGAACTGGAAATCATGACCTGTGGTCTCTGAGCTTGGACCTCAAGAAGGCACCCAGCTTTCATCCTCTTGGAAGCCACTGGCCATGTTGGAAGCTCAGGCTGGACCCCTGGGTGGTGAGAGGTCCTGGGGAAGGAGAGAGACCCCGTGGATGAAAACTGAGCCACCCAACTGACCTCAGGGGATTAAAGAGGAGCCTCTCTTCTAAGTCCTGCCCAGTTACTGAAGCACAAGATCACAGACAGTGAGACAACTGTGATTTTGACCTCCTAAGTTTTGGGTGGTCTGTTACAGAGCAATGCTCATGGTAACCTAGACAAATGTGGAAGGAAAACACAAAAGTCTACCCACTTTGTCCGGGAATGCGTCAGAAGCCAAAACGTACATGGCAACAAAGAACACCTTACCAAAAGTTACTACTACCAAGCTTCCAACTCAGGAAAGTGAAAGAAAGAAAGTGAAAGTGAAGTCGCTCAGTCATGTCTGACTCTTTGTGACCCATGGACTATTGCCCACCAGGTTCCTCTGTCCATGGGATTCTCCAAGCAAGAATACTGGAGTGGGTTGCCATTTCCTTCTCCAAGGGATCTTACCGACCCAGATATCGAACCCAGGTCTCCTGCATTGCAGGCAGACGCTTTACCCTCTGAGCCACCAACTCAGGAAATCGATTGCTGTAAAGTGACAGTGAGTACCACGGTGGTGCTCGTCCCATGCCTGGAGCCGTTTTCAGCGCTATATGCCCATCGACTCATTCAGGCCTCGCGGCACACTCCTGAGGCAGGGTTACTGTTGCATCACCTCCACCCTACTAGTGGGAAAGCAGGCTCAGAGAGGTCAAGGGACTAGCCCAAAGTCACACAGCTAGCAAGTGATGTACCAAGGAGTCAGTGCCAGGCTCGCTAGCACCAGCCTAGGCTTTTAGCTGCCGTGTCTCTTTCTGCCTAAACTTAGATTTTGGGAAGGATCCCAGGCTTGGTCACTTAGCTATCAGAGTTCCACTGAGGCGAGGATTCTCTTGATGATGAATTCTTTCTGAACCACGGATCCAGACGACCACCAAGGCACCTCCCTGCTCCCTCCTCATCTCACTGACTTCGGGATACTGGGTCCCGTGGCAGGCACGGCCCCCCTTCTCTGCCCTGTGGTCCCATCCTACATCTGTCAGGCTCTCTCCTAAAGCTGCAGGGACCAGTGAGATGGTCAGAGCCTGGGTTTGTCTGTGACCCCTGTGCAGGGCAGGGGTTAAGAGGAGATGTGATTTTTTTTTCTTCATTAATTCACCTAACCAGAAAATAACCCTGCCTAGAATGTAGTCCATAGTTTAGTATTTTGAAGTATTACTGAGATTTTTCTAGGAAAAGATACTTTTATATAAAATGTCATTTTAAAGTTGTATTACATGCTTAAAGTTAATTTTTGTTATTTGGGGAACCGATTAATAGTAGCTCTTATTAAGATTTGAGAAAATTCACACCTGAGGATTATACTGATTCCATGGCATAAGGTCTGCCCACCCATATGTGTGTTATCTATCTTTCATACCCACTACAGACCTTGACTTTATAAAGTTCATGGGGTCCTAGCTATGACAAACCTAGACAGCGTGTTAAAAAGCAAAGACATCACTTTGCTGACAAAAGTCCATATAAGTCAAGGCTATGGTCTTTCCAGTAGTCATGTATGGATGAGAGAGCTTGGCCATAAAGAAAGCTCAAACTACCAAAGAATGTTCAAACTACCACACAATTGCACTCATCTCACATGCTAGTAAAGAAATGCTTAAAATTCTCCAAGACAGGCTTCAGCAATACGTGAACCATGAACTTCCAGCTGTTCAAGCTGGTTTTAGCAAAGGCAGAGGAACCAGAGATCAAATTGCCAACATCCACTGGATCATGGAAAAAGCAAGAGAGTTCCAGAAAAACATCTATTTCTGCTTTATTGACTATGCCAAAGCCTTTGACTGTGTGGATCACAATGAACTGTGGAAAATTCTGAAAGAGATGGGAATACCAGACCACCTGACCTGCCTCTTGAGAAACCTATATGCAGGTCAGGAAGCAACAGTAGAATTGGGCATGGAACAACATACTGGTTCCAAACAGGAAAGGAAGTACATCAAGGCTGTATATTGTCACCCTGCTTATTTAACTTATATGCAGAGTACATCATGAGAAACGCTGGGCTGGAGGAGGCACAAGCTGGAATCAAGATTGCCGGGAGAAATATCAATAATCTCAGATATGCAGATGACACCACCCTTACGGCAGAAAGTGAAGAGGAACAAAAGAGCCTCTTGATGAAAGTGAAAGAGGAGAGTGAAAAAGTTGCCCTAAAGCTCAACATTCAGAAAACTAAGATCATGGCATCCAGTCCCATCACTTCATGGCAGATAGATGGGGAAACAGTGGGAACAGTGTCAGACTTTATTTTTCTCCAAAATCACTGCAGATGGTGATTGCAGCCATGAAACTGAAAGATGCTTACTCCTTGGAAGGAAAGTTATGACCAACCTAGACAGCATATTCAAAAGCAGAGACATTACTTTGCCAACGAAGTTCCGTCTAGTCAAGGCTATGGTTTTTCCAGTGGTCATGTATAGATATGAGAGTTGGACTATAAAGAAAGCTGAGCACCGAAGAACTGATGCTTTTGAACTGTGGTGGTGGAGAAGACTCTTGAGAGTCCCTTGGACTGTAAGGAGATCCAACCAGTCCATCCTAAAGGAGATCAGTCCCGGGTGTTCATTGGAAGGACTAATGTTGAAGCTGAAACTCCAATACTTTGGCCACTTGATGCAAAGAGCTAACTCATTGGAAAAGACCCTGATGCTGGGAAAGATTGAGGGCAGGAGGAGAAGGGGACGACAGAGGATGAGATGGCTGGAAGGCATCACTGACTCGATGAACGTGAGTCTGAGTGAACTCTGGGAGTTGGTGATGGACAGGGAGGCCTGGCGTGCTGAGGTTCACAGGGTGGCAAAGAGTCAGACACGACTGAGCGACTGAACTGAACTGCAGCATCTAGGGGTGTGGAAACGGGCCTCACTGCTCTCCGGGGTCAGTTTGAGGCCTCCTCCAACAAAGACCTGGAAACCTGTCCTTCTCCCTGGAGTCGCTACCTCCTTGCTTTTCTGCTCCATCCTCCACTGAGTTCCGCTATAGCGTGATGTCAGTCCTGATCACCATTCTGCTAAGAGTGTCTGCCTTGGATCTTAATGACCATCTGTGAACAGAACCAGAAAAAAAAGCAAACTTCTTGACTGGTGCTGGCACCGCCCACTTCTCTGGACTTAACTCTGATGTACCATTTGCTGAAAGGCTACCTTCCCTGGGGGCAATGGGTGAGGAGCAAGAAGGTCAAGGGCCCTGTCCTGCTGGTTGGGAGAGGCTGAGGGATGCCTGTTCCCCCCACCCCTCACTCCCACCCCAGATAGATCCAATCCTGAACCATAGTGAGGTGAACCAAATTCTTCCTTTGTGCTGAGATTACACCGTCATGTGGCTTCAGGCAAGTCCTCTTTACAAAGTAAAGGGAAATCTACCTGCTCTGTCAACTTCTTACAATAATTATCAAGATTAAGTGAGAAAAGGCAAAAGTATACATTGTATATATTACGTACAACGTCATTGTCATTTTAAATGATGAAGACATGTTACAGCAAGAATTCATCTCTTTTCTGAAGGTGGGGCCTTTTTTCATCTTCTCTTAGTGCTATATTTTTGGTAAGAGATGAAGCAGGGTAGGTTTAAAAGCATGAATCTTATCCTGGCTTAGGTTTTTTTCTGTCATTATTGTTGTTTAGTGCTAAGTCATGTCTGATTCTTTTGTGACCCTATAGACTGTATAGCCTGCCAGGCTCCCCTGTCCATGGGACTTTTCGGGCAAGAATACTGGAGAGGCTTGCCATTTTCTCCTCCAGGGGATCTTCCTGATCCGGGGATTGAACTCTCATCTCTTGCATCTCTAGTACTGGCGGGTGGATTTTTACATTGAGCCACCAGGGAAGCTAGGACACTACTAATTAAAGGCAAATTCTAAACTGCTTGGCAGCACAGAAGAGAACAAATATATTTGACATCATAATCCTGAAACAAAAGTTCAGTCTGTGTTGATTTTCTTTTTCAGTAAATTGCCAGGTCTCGGGAGCCCTCCCACTGCCAGCACATCAGGGTGAGGAGGTGTCCAAAGCATCTGAACGGCTCTGGGAGAAAGCCCCCAACCCAACAAAGGGGCTGAGAGAGGGGCTGCTATGAAAGGAACTGAGTTTAATGGGGAAAAGTGTGGGCGCCAGCCCCGTGGGAGGGGCGCTGAACCCCAATTTAACCAGCAAGCCAGCAAGCCCCTGGCCTTTGCATCCTGAGCGATCCTACTGGAGGGGAAGACAGGGACCTGGAGGCTTACATCTGCAGAGACAGAATGCTCATCTGGGAGAAGACAAAGCTAAGGAAGTTTGTGTTGGAAGCTGAAATTGGGACACTTGTGTTCCTTGGCTTACAACAGTGGCCACAGAAGGGTGGTTACGTGAACCAAGACCCTGTCTGAGCAGCGAAAGCTGGATGCTAAGCCTGTTCCTTTGATGTTCACCTCCTACTGAAACAACCTTTCCTAGTGTGAACAGAGACGTCGTGTGTCCTGGAGTTGTCAGGAAGCTGTTTATCTGCTCCCGCTGCAGCTGTCTTCAGGGACCAGTGGCAGAAGAGGTCTGACCTTCTGCCTGGATCCAGAGCAAATTTCAGGAGAGGTAGCTGCTGGGTAACAGGTGTCCGTGGAGCCCTGAAGCCACGGGGCTTCCTCCAAAACAGAGGTCTGTCCTTTTCACTTACAGGGCCCATAGTACTTCCAGAAAGTTTATATCTTCCTGTTTTACTTGGGGGTGAGGGGCCAGCAGAGGATGAGATGGTTAGAGAGCATCACCAACTCAATGGACATGAATTTGAGCAAGCACTTCCCAGGCAGCACGAGTGGTAAAGAATCCACCTGCCAATGCAGGAGACACAAGAGACATGGGTTCAATCCCTGGGTCTAGAAGATCCTCTGGAGGAGGAAATGGCAACCCACTCCAGTGTTCTTGCTGGAAAATCCCATGGACAGAGGAGCCTGGTGGGCTACAGTCTGTGGGGTCCCAGAGTCTGACATGACTTAGAGGCTGAATAGCAACAATGATTTACTGGACCTAAAAGCTCTCTTTTTTCTAGTTTGTGCTCTGAAATGCTTCACTATTTCTTAAGGTGATGTCTAGCTATGGAACGTTCAGAATATTCCCTCCTCGGTTCACGTGGCTGCCTCTCCACCCCTGATCACCGCTCCAAGTGAGCTGCTCTCGTGGGAAAAATGTCCCCGGTGTGGCAGGAAATGGAGAAACACAGGGTGAGGTCAACATTCATCAAAAGAATGGCAATGTTTCCCTTAAATTCCAGCATTTTTGCCCATTTCCTCACATCTTCAAATTTAAGAATTTTGTAGACATTGGCACAGACTGAACCGTGCCCTTAATTAAAAGTTTTGAGCTTGGCCTTAAGTTGGACAGTTGATGAGTTTAGAGGCTCTTCTCTGAAAATGAAACAGATGCCATTCACACAGCCAGATACCATTCCTGCTTGAAGCTGGCAGACTGCTGGCTTTGTTGCCATGGGGGCAGTTTCCACAAGACATCATGAGTTTCCATAAGACACATCAGCTTAGTGAGGCTCTGGATAAGAACCAACAGCCGAGAGGTACTGAGCCGTTAGATGAAGAGGACGCTTGTGCTTTGCGTTTGCTTCTAGGCAGTTGCTAAAAATTACATGTTGTACAGACACGGAGGACAGACAGGTGGCTGCCAAGGGGGAGGCAAGGCTTGGGAGTCGGGGATGCAAACTCTTACATACAGGGTGGATAAACAACGAGGTCCTCCTGTACAGCACAAGGAAGTGTATTCAGTATCCTGAGATAAACCGTGATTGAAAAGAGTATTAGAAAAAAACATATATATGCATATATACATAGATATATATACATAACTGAGGTTGTATATATGTCAGGTTAGATCACCCATATATCATATATGAGGTTATATATGTCAGCATCACTGACTCAATGGACACATATTTGAGCAAATGCTTCTCAGTTGGTTCTAGTGGTAAAGAACCCGCCTGCCAATGCAGGAGACATAAGAGACTTGGGTTCAATCCCCAGGTCAGGAAGATCCCCTGGAGGAGGGAATGGTACCCCCACTCCATTATTCTTGCCTGGAGAATCCCATGGACAGAGGAGCCTGGAGGGTTGCAGTCCAAGGGGTCACAAAGAGTTGGACTCGGCTGAGGCGACAGAGCTCACACAGGCAGAATTGAATCACTTTGCTGAACAGCAGTAATTAGCACAATGTTGTAAACCAACTGTGCTTTAGTAAGTATGTGTTGTGTTCAACAAACATGTCTGTGGGCTCCCTGTGTGCCCAGCATTCATCTGAGCACTTTACAAATGCTAACTCGGTTCTTGAATCACCCACCAGGCAGGCACTACTATAATCTCCGTTCTAGAAGAGGAAACCCAGACACACAGAAGCTGGAACCCGTGCCCAAGAGCACCTGAGGCATCCAGCCAGCAGTGGGGCCCAGAGGCAGGCCCTCCGCCTGTACCAGGAGGCCGGCTGCAAACAGGCCTGCTTGGCCCCTCGAAACACCAGCTTACGGGAAAGACTCCTGAGAGAATGACAGTCAGTGCTGAGCACAGATAAGCCCTGCCGGGTTTCTAAGTTATGGACCATTAGCTATGATTCCTAGTTGGCCTCCTGGGGGCTGCCGCCTGAAGAGAGGTGTCAGTGACCAGTGAGACCAGTGGCCGAGAGAGGGAGTCTCTTGGGGAGAGAAACCCCAGGAGTCCATCTATTTCTGGAGTTAAAGAAGGGAGAAGAATTGGCCATGGAGGGCCAGGGAGGGTTGGTTGCGTTATCTTCTGAATCCTCAGCAGAGAAGGTTTTCATAGTTGTTTTCACTGTCACATTGGCCGTTATTTCTTTGTCATTTAACATCATTCCTCCTTGAAAGGGGAACAGAGTCTGCACTGGGGGCCTCGGTTAAGCTCTCATCACGTCTTTCTCATCTGGTGCACACTCCCTGCCTCACGGACGATGACGCTTCCTGGGGTTTTCTGAAGCAGAGGTGTCCTAATGGAACAGAGAGTGCTGAATCGAGCTACCTGCAGGCTTGCCAGGGACCAGGGCCTTCTGGGAACAAGGCACCTTCAGTGATGAATCCAGAGAAGTTCTGAGCAAACTGGGTGGGCTCCAGACTGTGCTCATACCTACCTCTTTGCCAACAGAACAGGATTTAAGCCATTAACCTACCTAAACTTAGCCTGCTTGCGACAAGCACTTGATGTTTGTGAGTTGCCTGGTTCACACAGAGGAAAGAGCCATTGGAGGGAACCCCCGGCCAACCCTGGAGTCAGGCCAGATCCAGCCAGCTGTGGTGACTTTGAACGTTCTGTGTTGAAGGCGGGCGGGCGGGGGTCTCCTGCTGAGAATGCTCTAGTCCACAGCATCCTTATATCATAGCACGCCCCCCTCTGTAGCTGAACGTGAGGCACTGAGTAGATGATGCTTCCCTGCTGGCTCAGATGGTAAAGCGTCTGTCTGCAGTGCTGGAGACCTGGGTTCGATCCCTGGGTTGCGAACATCCCCTGGAAAAGGAGGCACCCCACTCCAGTACCCTTGCCTGGAAAATCCCATGGGCGGAGGATCCTGGTAGCCTACAGTCCATGGGGTTGCAAAGAGTCGGACACGACTGAGCGACTTCACTTCACTTTTGAAGAGAGCACTTTTCGCCTTTGGCTTCTGACCCCTGACACCAGCCTTCCTTAACTCACCTCTCAATCCAATCATTCCCCCCCATAAATAGAGTAAAGGGCACATTTGCTGCCCTGCTCTGAGACTCCTGTGTGATAGAAATACTAGAAGTGACTTGGACTAACATTCAGACAGATGTTTATAAAATAATAGTAGAGTCCAGTGGCTATTATCATCACTCACATTTTGGGCTATTTTCTTTCTGAAATGTTTGCAAAGAGTTAGGAGATTTGGAGCATCATACTTGGCACCAGTCTTTAAGCTTCAGTACAGTATACAATTTTTTTAAGTTATATTGTGGTGTAACTGACAGGCCATCAACTTAATTGTATTGTTGATTATTTAAAATGCAATTATATTAATATATTGCATTAATTATATTAAAAATAATGTGATGCTTTAATGTTTATATAAATTCATGAAACCATCGCTGCAATTAAGGTCATGAAAATAGCCATTACCCTAAAAAGATCCCCATGGCCTGTTGAAATCTTCCTTACCACCCACTCTCCTTCCCCAGGCAACTGCTGATCTGCTCTTGATCATTTAATTTGTTTGCAGTTTTGAGCTATTATATCGAGCTGTTAGAAACAAAGCTGCTATGAACATTTTATGTGCAAGGTTTTGTATGGACATAACGCTTTTATTTCTCCTGAGTAATTGTCTAGGAGTGGAATTGCTGGGTCAAGTTGTAGGTATACATTTAACTACAACTTCTGAAAAGGCTGTAACAGTTTACACTCCTCCCTGCAGCGGATAAACATTCCAGACCCTCCGTATATTTGCTGATACTTAGGAGGGTTAGTCTTTTTAATTTTTGTCGGTCTAATAGATGTGTGCTTCCCTGGTGGCTCAGACAGTAAAGAATCTGTCTGCAATGCAAGAGACCTGGGTTTAATCCCTGGGTCAGGAAGATCCCCTGGAGGAGGAAATGGCAACCCACTCCAGTATTCTTGCCTGGAGAATTCCATGGACAGAGGAGCCTAGTGGGCTATAGTCCATGGGGTTGTAAAGAGCTGGACACGATTGAGCAACTAACGCTAATAGATGTGTAAGCTGTATCTCACTATAGTTTTATTTTTCATTTTCTTAATGATTAATGATGTTGAATATCTTTTCTTGTGCTTGTTTGCCATTCACATCTCTTCTTTGATGAGGCATCTTTCAAGGCTTTTGCCCATTTTTATCGGGCTGTTCTTATTTTGACTTTGAAGGGCTCTTTATATATTTTGGAAACAAGTCCAATGTCAAATGTATGCTTGCAAAGACTTTCTCTATGTACGTGGCAGATTATCTATAAATTTTTTAATAGTTTTTGTTGAAACGCAAAAGTTCTGATAAAGTCTAATCTACCAATTAGTGCTTTTAGGTATTGTGAATAAGAAATCATAGCCTAACCCAAGGTTACAAATATTTGTCTTCTGTGTTCCCTCTAGAAGTTTTATAGTTTTTTATAAAATTTTTTTAAAAAACTTTTATAAAAAAGACTTTTTAGATTTTTACATTTAAGTTTACAATCTGAGTTACATCATATACAGTGTGTGAAACGTAAACCAAAGATTTCTTCCCCAATAAGAATATCCAATTATTCCACCAAAATCTGTAGAAAAGACTACCTTTCCTCCACTGAATTGCCATTGCACAGTTTTCAAAATCAGTTGTCTAAATATATGAGAGTCAGTTTCTAGATGATCTATTCTCTATTCCTCTGTTCTACATATCTTCCAATACCACAGTCTTGATTATTGTTTCTTATCATTTCTTTATAATGTCTTGAAGTTAGAGGGTGTATGTATTCAACTTTGCTCTTTTTTTTCCAAAGAATTTTAGGTATTTCAGGTCATTTGAATTTCCATATGAATTCTAGAGTCAGCTTGTGAATTTCTATGAAAAATGTCTTGATGAGATTTGCATTGATCAAACTGGGGAGAACTGATGCCTTTAACTATGTTGAGTCTTCTGACCTGTGAACACAGTATATTCTCCCCTTTCATTCTGTCTTTAAAATGTTTTTAAATGAAGCAATACTTTGCAGTCTTTAGTGCACCAATCTTTGACATCTTTTGTCAGATTTATCCTTAACTATGTTATATCTGGGGGCTTCCCAGCTGACTCAGTGGCAAAGAATCTGCCTGCCAAGCAGGAGATACAAGCTTGACCCCTGGCTCAGGAAGAGCCTCTGGAGGAGGAAATCGCAACCCACTCCTGTATTCTTGCCTGAGGCATCCCATGGACAGAGGAGCCTGGCAGGCCACAGTCCATAGGGTCGCAGAAAAGTCAGACACGACTGACTTAAGTTGCTGTTTAGCAACTGACTAAAGACACGACTAACTTCAGTTGTTGTTTAGCAACTAAACAGCAACAGTAGCAGCATATTATATCTGAGTGAAATTGTAGATGATTTTAAAAATTAATTTCAGCTTCCAATTATTCATTTCTATTATGTAGAAATACAGTTGAATCTTGTATATATTCATCTGTATCTTTGCAGACTTGCTAAATTCACTTATTACATCTGGTAGCTTTTTTATAGATTCCATTTTTCCATATACATAATTCTTTCCAATCTGGATGCTTTCTGTTTGTTTTTCTTGCCTTATTACCTTGGCTAGAATAATGTTGAATGGAAGTGATGTCAGTGGACATAATTGTCTTGTTCCTGATCCTTAGGGGAGAAAGCGTTCAGTTTTTCACCATGAAGTTTGATATTATCTGTACATATTTCCTAGATACCCTGTCAAGTCTGAGAAAGTTCTTTTTTACCCCTAGTTTGTTGAGAGTTTTTATCATGAATAGATGTGATTTTTTTCTAATGTATTTTTCTGCATTTAATCAGAGTATCATATGATTTTTCTTTATAAGTGTGTAATATGGTGAAACGAATGGAAAGATTTTTGAATGTCAAACCAATCTTGCATTCTTGGGATAAAACACACTTGGTCATAAGGGCCATGATCCTTTTTATGTTTTGTTTATATATTACCAGACTTGATTTGCTAAGGTTTTATTAAATGTTTTTACAGTTATGTTCATGAGGGTTATTGATTTATAAATTTCTTTTTTTGTGATATCTTTATCTGGTTTTATTACCAGCATACTGTTAGCCTCATAGAACTAGTTTAAAGGTATTCTTTTCCTTAAAATTTTCTGGAAGAGTTTGTAAAGAGTTAATATTATTTCCTCCTTAAATTTTGGTATGATTTACCAGTGAAGCAACCAGGGTCTGGAGTTTTTCTTATGAGGAAGTTTTGAACTAAAATTTTGATTTATTTAAAAAGCATAGGGTGTTTCAGGTTATTTCTTTGGCAGTTTGTATCTTTAAAGGATTTTTTTACTTCATCTAAGTTGTCAAATATATTAGCACAAAGTTATTTATAATATATTCTAATATTTCCAGAAACCACCTCTCTAATTCCTGATACAGTAATTTGTGTCACCTCTTTCTCTCATTCTCTTTGTCTGTCTGTCTGTCTGTCTGTCTGTCTCTCTCTCTCTCTCTCTCTCTCTCTATATATATATATATATATATATATATATATACATTTTTTTCTTATCAGGCCCCAATAGCTTCATCAGTTTTATCGTGATATCTCTTTTCTGTGGAACTTCTAATGAAGATCAAAATTCATGGGAAAACTATTTTTTATACAACCTCTAAAAAGCAAACTAACTAATAAACAAAACCTCAAAGATAGTTGACAAGCCTTTGGACCAATTCTGGATGCATCTTTCTCACTTATAACTGTAAATCAAACCCACTCTGTGCAGAACTGATGTCACATCTCATAACAGAAGAAACTGGGTCATATAATTCTGAAATTAGGGGACATAACTGTCAGTAATTTTCTTTATATACAAGGATTGTCTCCAAATGGAAAAAACCAGAAAGTTAAATCTTACCCCTGAAGGAATGGTAAAAACTAGAGCATGCTAAAGAAGAATGAAAATGTTTCCTAATTTCATAAGGACCCCAGACACCAGCCTTGCTACTGCAGACAGTGGCAAGTTCCCTCTCTGAAACAAACTAGAGAGTGGTCAGGTTACAGCCACTCAGCAAACCTCACTGCAGAGACCAGGAACCTTTCAGTGGGAAGAAGCCATTTGCCATTAGGAAGACCAAGGAAGGAAGGGGCCAGTAAACTGGAAATTAAGAGGATCAGTGTTGAGAGCAGTGACAGGAGACACAGAGAAGCAATGACTCTCAGTTCTCTGAGAACACTGATCGTGTTGCTGGCAACGAGATCCAGACCTCCAGTCTAACCCATTCTAGCTTCCTTTGTTGTTAGAAGTTAGACATGTAAACACAGTGTCTCTAAGGGTGTTTTAACTGCTCATAACATTTGTTTGCTTTAACGAGGCACAGGGACCCAGCCAGCTTCCAATTCAGTCTTTTGCAGACCATGATTTTCATACCACTGATCTGGATCATTCATTTCAACTCCAGATGGAAAAGAAAAGATCAAACAGTGGTTGGGACCACAGGGAAGCCCTCAGCTGAGGGCAGGGACCTTATTCCAGTGGGAAAACGCTTCTTGTTACCCTGTTGTTTAACAATATCCAAGACAACCTTCCTTCCCTGCCCTGCAGGAGGCATCTTGGACTGGATGTTTGTAGAGGCCAGTTCTAGATAGCCATGGAGCAGGGTTCTGGAAAGATGCTTTACCTTTACATTCTAATAAATAAATAAATAAAAGTGTTACTTGATGGGAACATTAAAATAATCACAAGGAATAAAAAAGATTGTTTGGACCAATGGATACCAGTGGGGAAGGGGAGTGGGATGGATTGGGAGGTTGGGATTGAGGTGTATACGATCTTGACACTGTGTATTAAATAGATTAGCTAATGAGAAGCTACTGCACAGCACAGGAAGCTCTGCTCAGGGCTCTGTGACCTGAATGGGAAGGAAATCCAAAACAGAGGGGATATGTATAAGGGTCGCTGATGCATTTTACTGTACGGCAGAAACTAACACAACATTTTAAAGCGCCTATGAAACTGAAAGTGTTAGTCGCTCTTTGCAATCCCATAGTCTGTAGCCCGCCAGGCTCCTCTCTCCATGGAATTCTCCAGGCAAGAAGCGGGTAGCCATTCCCTCTTCCAGGGGGATCTTCCCAACCCAGGGATCAAACCCAGGTCTCCCACATTGCAGGCAGATTCTTCACCGTCTGAGGCACCAGGGAAGCTCTATATTCCAAAAAGGCAACTTCATGCCAATAAAAACTAATATTTTAAAAAAGGCTATTTGGAGTAGATATTTTTAAATTACATACCTCCTAGAAAAGTCTCTTTATCTGCATAGCACCTGGAAGATCTACTGGCTCCAGCAGTGTGGTTTTCCATTTCCTTGACATTTGCAGCTGCTTACGTTGGTTGCTGTATATGGGAACCTTCTGAAATATTCCAGATTCTCCGTGTCAGGACTCATTTGTCTCCTCTGTCCTGCTTTTGTTCCTAAATGTCTGTGTGTGCAAAAGTGGTTCAACCCAGAGGTTGAAGCATATCAAGGCACCAGTAATGGCACCACTGAAGGTTCTCAGCAGAGGTGGCTCTCCAGCAATTCCAGGAGTCATACAGCTCTTTAGGGGCAAAGCTGGGGTTGTCTAGACAAGATGCCTCGTGTCTATTGCAGAACTCTTTCCCACCTATCCTGCTCTCTGAGTCACTGTTTTTCCAAACTAGGTCAGGTCTCTAGGGCACAGCCTCCCACCCCACCCTCTGCATGGCATAGAGGCGGAGCCCAAACACACAGTGCCCTCGCCCAGGCTGAGCCAGCATCGCATTCCCACAGTTCTACCTCCCTGCCTGCCTTTCCAGCAACCTGCGCCATTTCTAGCTGTCCCTCTTCTGTTCCTCCCAATCCTGGGATGGTTTGGGGGAACAAAAGCCTGGACTGTCTGAGTTCATGACACAAGGGCAAACACTCCTACATGGAGTCCATGTGGACCCATCAGCACACACACACACACACACACACACACACACACACACAGGAGCACACAGCTACCAGCACAGGATCTATCCATGAGCCAGGACCCACCCGGCCATTCCAACGGACACGATTCACCCAGCACATCACAGATGGCCTGTCCCTGACCATCTCTGTATTCTAGGCCCTGTAGCTGGGGTGCCTCCAGCATTAGGGACAGGACAGGGTTGGGGGAGGGCCTGGAGGTAGGCTGGTCTGAACCAGGACTCAATGAGGAGAGGGGCTACAGACAGGGCACCCTCGGTACATATGGCATCCTTGGGGAAGGAGTAGAAGGTTCCCCTAACAGGTGTGGATTACACATCTGAGGATAAGTGAGGAAAAGGCTGCCAGGGACCAGGGCTTGGTAGAGCTTGCGGGAGACCTGGGGTGGGGGAGGGCTTCAGCCCACAGGTGCCCCTCACCAGGGCACCCTCATGTGCAGTGGAATCTGCCCAAGAACAGGCAGACTCCTCCAGGAACACAGTCTCCCTCCCCTTCATTTTCCCCTGGAACATGGGGTAAGAGAATAAAAGCCAAACAAATCAGTGAAAGAAAAACCCATTAAAGCAAGAGGGATACCAACGCAATGATTCAAAAGATAACAACCTGGTTTTTCCCAAACATGGGACAAGGTTCCCACCTCTTTTGCACAAGTGATCCCTGATCTGCGAGTCGAGACAAGGTTCTAGGAATCAGCACTGTTCAGTCACTACATCTGTGAGCAAGGAAACATGGGGCAGTGTGTTTTAGAGGACCCTAGAAGCGCTGCTTTATAAATATTTTGAGGTTCCCTGAAGTCCTGGGGTAGTCATTCTTACACACAGGAAAGCCATTAGGTAGATGCATTCTCTTCTCTGCTCTCTGACAGGGAGGAGTTTGCCTCTACTCACAGAACCATCCGTCATCTCTGCCGCAGGACAGTTCATCAGTGGTTTGGGGCTTTCTCTCCTTCTCGTCCCCGTGTCGCACACGTGTCTTCACTTTTCCCAGTGAAGATGTCCTCCTCTGGTGAATTTCCCAGCGGTGGCCGAGGTGAGCCTCGTCCATTTGGACTTGAGCTCTAGGCTTTGCTTCCCCAGGTCCCAGTCAGCCAGCAGCCAGCAAGACAGTCTAGGGAACAGGGCAATGGAAATTCAGCTGATGGGTGGCGGAGCTCCAATATAAATTTCCCTTTTCTCACCACAATTTTATAGAACTTTGCAAAGATGCACATCAGCACTCTTGCAAGTCCAGCTTGAAAAGAATCAAGCACATCAAAGCTCTAAACTTTTATGCTGCTATTTTTAATGGTTTGATCAATTACCCGACACATGACGTTCCTGTAACCCTATCCTAGGCCATCATGGCGAGTTCCATCGCCAGGGTTTCAGGAATGTCTGTGCCACATCAGCCAGAATTTTACGTAACCCACTTCCTGCTCAGGGATTTGCTTGGTATTAATATATTTCCTCATGGATTCTCAGATACTGACCTTTTCCTTCTATCTTAAGGTCTCATTACCATTTTTTTTTTCTTTTTTAGTATATGAGGGAACACTTGAGTTCTGACTATACAAAACAACATTTCCATAAAACATCTGTCTAGCCTCTGACCATAAGCAAATCTCCAGCAGAGAGGGCGGGCTCACCCAGGCAGACTTTAGTTCTATGGGATGGGACTAAAGTAAGACAGTGTCATGAACAAAGTGACAGTCCTACCCAAATTCTAGCAAATTCCAAAAATATTTTATAGGCTCTTGATCTCATCCTGCCCTCATCAGTAAAGGAAGCTTACTCTGCAGTTATTTAACTTTTCTGTACTTCTCAGACAAAGCTCTGAGCTCTCAAGTGGGAAAATCAAGTTCATGGACTCGCCGTGACTCTTCAAAGTGAATCAAATAGTGAATGGCTAGAATACATTTCAGAGTTGATGTTGTAAGTGTCCTTAACTTATGCTTCCTTACTTCTGTGTCAGAACAAAAACTTGGCAAGACGAATTATTTTGATGTAGAGGTATGATTGGTCTTATACAGTAGGAGCTCTCGGAGGGCAAAACTGATGTGTACTTCTGTTTTTCTGGTCATCTCAAAAAGTTCTTGTCACTGAATGGAACCTGGAGAAGGCTGGACAGTCTTGGGGGCCTTGGGAGGTCATAGCACTCCTTGCCCTCGGTCTAGACTTGTGCCCACCTCCCACCTGTCTGCCACAGTGCCACCTGCTCATCTTTCAAGACCTACTTCTTTCCAAGAAGTCTTCAGGCTGAGCCTGTTCCACCCCCTCCCACCCCCATCACAGTAGAATTGATCATACTGTCCACCAAACCCCCACTTCATCCTGTATAATCCTGATACCATCGCACACTGCCGAGCACTTCATCTCACTTAACAGCTTTCCACATGGGTGTCCGTTTCTCGATCAGGGATTCCCTATCTCTGTGTTATTGCCAGTGTGGGCCAGACAACGCTTTGCTGTGGGGCTGTCCTGTGTCGTGTGAGAGATTTAGCATCATCCCTGGCCTCTAGCCACTAGATGATGCCACCAGCATCTCCCCCACCCCCACCTCCCCAGTAGAGACAACCAAGACCACTGTCAGACAAATGTCCCTTAGGAGACAACACCACCCCAGCTGAGAACCACTGTTCTGGCCTCTGAGATCGGAGGGTGATGACAACGCTTTGTTTACCTTTAGATCCCCAGCATCTAGCATAGCCCCTCTTGTAAAGAGCACATTTAGTAAGTATTTTTTGAATTTTGAGCCTCCAGTGAATTAAAGAATGTTAACAAAGTATTAACATTCAGTGCATGTTATTATTTACTCATCTATTATCTGGGACTACTGCCTGGTCTCAGCTACAGGAAGCGATGGTGATACCCAGTTCCTAACTTAAGGGTAAGGATTCACTGTGAGGTTTGGTGCCCAGCACCTCCACTGTGCAGTATTTGCTGACTCTGAACTTCAGATGACCTCTGAGCTGGGTCATGATCTTTGAAACTTTGGCTGAAACTCTGGCTTTCTGCCCCTAGGTTTGCCCCAGGGCCCTGGTGATCCTGCCTTCTGGACCCTGTTTTAGGTGTTAAGATGTTAGTTCCTCGAGCTTGCTTCTGATTTCTGAAGCAAGGCCTGGCTCTCAACCTCCAGACCACTCACCTACCCTGACTTCTGGAAAGGATGGGCCCCTCACCTGTTGTTAACTTGAACCAAGACCTGTTTTTTCTCATCTCAGTCACACATGTTGAGTTATCCCATGTCCTGGAGTGACTGGCTTTATCATTTGGGGGCCCCTATGAAGAATTGATGCTTTTGAACTGTGGTGTTGGAGAAGACTCTTGAGAGTCCCTTGGGCTGCAAGGAGATCCAACCAGTCCATTCTAAAGGAGATTGGCCCTGGGATTTTTTTGGAAGGAATGATGCTAAAGCTGAAACTCCAGTACTTTGGCCACCTCAAGCGAAGAGTTGACTCATTGGAAAAGACTCTGATGCTGGGAGGGATTGGGGGCGGGAGGAGAAGGGGACGACAGAGAATGAGATGGCTGGATGGCATCACTGACTCGATGAACGTGAGTCTGAGTGAACTCTGGGAGTTGGTGATGGACAGGGAGGCCTGGCGTGCTGAGATTCATGGGGTCGCAAAGAATCAGACACGACTGAGCAACTGAACTGAACTGATGATTAGGTTATTTGAAAACTGTATAAATGCCGCAAGACCTTACACGTTCATCCTGGTTCTGTGTGTACCACAGTAGAGAAGGCCAGTGGAAAAGTAACCAATTCCATTCAGCCATGTAAAATCACATGGTATTTTTAGTCTCTGACTGCTTTAGTGTGCAAACATTGTTCATGATGGAATTCAGTATGTAATAAATAATCAAAAGCAGGTTTCCTTCAGACAAAAGATAATATAAGAAAGACGGTGAGTTTGGCTCAAAGCTTGGGCAAGATCAGACTCCTCAGGACATCTGTTGCCCGCATCGAGCTGCAAACATGACAAAATGGTTCCTACTTAGAGGAGTTACTGTTTACTGTGCTCATTTGCTCAGTTGTGTCCAACTCTTTGAGGTGGCATGGACTGTAGTCTGTCAGGCCCCTCTGTCCATGGGATTTTCCAGGCAAGAATACTGGAATGGGTTGCCACTTCTACTTTGGCCACCTGATACAAAAAGCCAACTCATTGGAAAAGACCCTGATGCTGGGAAAGATCTAAGGCTGGAGGAGAAGGGGGAGACACAGGATGAGATGGTTAGTTAGCATCATTGACTCAATGGACATGAATTTGAGCAAACTCCAGGAGCTAGTGAAGGGCAGGGATGCCTGGTGTGCTACAGTCCATGGGGTCACAAAGAGTCGGATATGACTTAGTGACTGAACAACAACTCAGAGGAGTAAACTTTAATAAAAGTTTATGTAGTTTATATTTCTGTCCACTTTGCAAATTCCACTTCTAATTCTCTTTCTTCCTCCCCCTAATAATCATAACATACATCCTATAATAAGGAGTATAATGTTAGCAGAGATCAGAAAATCTCACCTGCGAAAGGACTTTGACCCCCAATAGCATTTCAGAAACCCAGCTGCTCATTTATTTGTTCCCCAAACTCTCCATTCGCTCTTTCACTTATTTACCTATTCATTTATTTGTTCATTCAACAGATTGAGTAGCCACGATGTGCCTGGTGCTGTGCTAAGACACAGCTTTCAATGGTGAGTGAGTCTCTGCTCTTGTAGAGCTTGAATTGAGTGGAGAAGACAGAAAATAACACATAATCCTTCAAATGAATGTATAGTCAGCACTGCAGCCGATACTATAATAAAGTAGGGGAAGGCTTCCCCGAGGAAGTGATGCTGAAAATTTTCTTTAAAAACCTACTTATTTCTAGGAGTCATCTTCAGAAATTCGAATCCAAAGGTTTAATTTTCCCTGCTGGCTCAGTCCATAAAGAGTCTGCGAGCAATGCCAGAGACCCAGGTTCAATCCCTGGGAGGGGAAGATCGCCTGGAGAAGGAAATGGCAACCCACTCCAGTATTCTTGCCTGGAAAATTCCATGGACAGAGGAGCCTGGCGGGGTACAGTCCATAGAGTCACAAAGAGTCAGACACGACTGAGCAACTATCACTTTCACTTTCTTTTCTTTTCCCGGAAGCGAAGGTGTATTTCCGAAGAGCACAACTGAGACTGCGCAGCCCTGACAGGCGGGAAGGCCACGCCCACCGAAGGTTCTTTCCATTGAGAAGGTGACACGGGTTCCCCAGAGCTGTAAGCAGATGGGTAAGGAAACCAGAGGAAGGACACGCAGGCAAGAATCAATCCGATACAGCCTTCAACTCTCAACCCCTCTTCCTAACACATTCTGATTCTCTTCCACTCTTCCCCTTTTAGACGATTCCCATTAAGAAAAATTCTGCTGCCCCTCACCTCCAGCTCAAGGAGTGACACCAGTTTCCAGTCTTGTTCAGTGTTGCCCAAGCTTACTTCTCTTTATGTCCTTTCTCCTATTCACTTGTGTTTGTGTGAGGCCCTGGGTCCCCTGTGAGAGATTGCGTTGCTTCAGAATCCTAGAGCTTGGAAAATTTGCTGTGAGAGTTTATCCCCAGGGAGATGTTGCACAGTTCTCTTTAGCTATCTGCATGTGAGCAATCAAAAAGCAGGATTGTGTTAAATGATTTAATTTGCCTTTTTTTCTTTGTATGATTCCAACTTCAAATCCAGCAGCAGCACTGAATCCCTGAATGGTCTCATGTTACCAACCTGTAAAATCTGCCCATAACACCCCCAGCCATCAAGACCTAAGAAACTCTAGACCCCAGAATGCAGGAGACAAAGCACCAGATACCTGTTCTGCTACCAGTAGAAAATAAAGATTCTGCTTCTCATTTATAACTTTCATTTAACTCTTATATATTGTTGTTTAGTCTCTAAGTTGGGTTCCACTCTTTGCAACCTCATGGTCTCCTCTGTCCATGGAAATCTCCAGGCAAGAACACTGGAGTGGGTTGCCATTTCCTTCTCCAGGGGATCTTCTCTATCCAGAGATCAAACCCAACTCTCCTGCACTGGCAGGTGGCTTCTTTACCACTGAGCCACCAGGAGAGCCCACGCTTACATATAACAGCTTTAAAGAAGTGGTAGCCAAATGGTATGTTTCAGAGGCTCTAATTCTGACCATGATGTCTCAATGACATGCAGGATCCAATGAGTCTGTATTTAGGATAAATTCAGCTTTCGGAAAGGCTTTTTAATGTGTTGTTGAACTGATGTCAAGGAGAAAATGTCAAAATACTAAAAATAGACTGAAGTTGAAAGTCTGGCCTCTGAGTCCACAAAAAGTTTATTCATTTCTCTCATTTTACATACACAGAGGTGATCTCACGCTGCCACTGTGGAGGAGGGAACAAAGTCATAGGAAAACAATCAGATGGCTTGCACAGAAATTCCCAAACAGGACATCATGAGTGACGAGTGGCCCTAAACTGCCCAAAAGATTGACCATCTGCTCCATCTCCTCAGATTTTCCCTTGGTATAAATGATTTCCAGAGTCTGTTAGTTTTATCAATACCATCCCAACTGTACTGAATCAGATCTAGCTGATTTACACTCATTGACGTGTGTAGATTGGAAGAGTATCTAAAGAATCTCTTGTCTCAGTTCAGTTCAGTCGCTCAGTCGTGTCTGACTCTTTGCGACCCCATGAACCACAGCACGCCAGGCCTCCCTGTCTATCACCAACTCCCGGAGTTTACCTTGTCTAGGAATCTTCAAAATGTGTTCCTCAAATCACTAAGGTTCTTTGCACTGTTTCTAGGGGCTTCCAAGAGTTTGAGGTGAGGGCTGAAGAGGAGATAACAGAGGTCAGGGCCCCGGCTTCATGCCTCAGCTTCAACCAGAGATGTTACATTCGTATCTATTATTTATATTGCCTGTGGTGTGCTCAGTCCAGTCCGACTCTTTGCAACCCCATGGACTAGAGCCTGCCAGGTTCGCTTCTGTCCATGGCATTTTCCAGGCGAAAATACTGGAGTGGGTTGCTGATACCTTCTCCTGGGGAGCCTCCCCACCCAGGGATTGAGCCCACATCTTTCGCATCTCCCGCATTGGCAGGTGGATTTTTTACCCCTGTGCCTCCTGGGATGCTGCATTCAGATCCTTTGGGCAAAGCTGCTGTAAAAACATTCTACTGGACTTCTGTGGTGGTCCGGTGGTTAAGAATCTGCCTGCCAATGCAGGGGACATGGGTCCCTTCCCTGGTCCGGGAAGATCCCGCATGCAGTGGAACAGCTACGCCCTTGTGCCACAGGCTTAGTCGCACCACTATGGAGCCTACGTACCTAGAGCCGTGACCCGCAGCAAGAGAAGCCACCACAGTGAGAAGCTAGTGCCCAGAAACTTGGGAGTCGCTCCCACTTGTCAAAACTAGAGAAAAACCAGCACAGCAGTGAAGACCGAGTGTGGCCCAAAACAGTTATACTTCCCGACTCAATCATGAGGCTCCAATGCACTTAAGGGTTGAGAGTTCCCGAAGATCACATAATTGAATAATGGTAAAGTACAGTGGAAAAAACTCTGATACTGGAGGGATTGGGGGCAGGAGGAGAAGGGGACGACAGAGGATGAGATGGCTGGATGGCACACTGACTCAATGGACGTGAATCTGAGTGAACTCCGGGAGTTGGTGATGGACAGGGAGGTCTGGTGTGCTGCGATTCATGGGGTCGCAAAGAGCCGGACACGACTGAGCGACTGAACTGAACTGAAAGTACAGTGGAAACTTCTTCTAGGTCTCAATATAGTTTGCAGAATTTTGAAATTTCCATCTCGGTTTCAGATTTCAAAACTCTCTGATTAATCTCTCAAACATTTCTTTGCAATACTGTATAAAGTCATGCTGTGAACTGTCTGGGACAAATTCAGTAAAAGCTCATGTTGTTTTAATTCATTCTCAAACAACAAATCCAAGCTACTTTATTTTCATAAGCAAAAAGCTTTCAGGCACAAACCCAAATGAAATTCTCCAATTTGGAACTCAACTGAGCACTTATATAATTTATTTCAGGGAGAGATAAGAGGCCTAGTTTACATACCAATATGCATAAGTTGATAATGCCTGACTGAGAAATATCTTGAGGTCATCACTGGCCACAGAGATAATGCAGCAATGATTTGTACTGTCTGCCATGGACATGGAGGAAAGCGTGGTATCCCTGCTTTATCCTCGTCATGCCTGGCTCCTCTGATTACTATGCTTTGGCTCACAAATTGTTTTGGAGTTGTTCTTTTCCCAATTAGAGACCGTGACTGAAATGCCTAGCAAATTGTTATATGTAAATGTTCAGTTCAGTTCAGTCGCTCAGTCGTGTCCAACTCCTTGTGACCCATGAACCACAGCATGCCAGGCCTCCCTGTCTATCACCAACTCCCGGAGTCCACCCAAACCCATGTCCATCGAGTCGGTGATGCCATCTCATCCTCCGTCGTCCCCTTCTCCTCTTGCCCCCAATCCTTCCCAGCATCAGGGTCCTTTCCAGTGAGTCAACTCTTCACATGAGGTGGCCAAAGTATTGGAGTTTCAGCTTCAACATCAGTTCCTCCAATGAACACCCAGGACTGATCTCCCTTAAGATGGACTGGTTGGATCTCCTTGCAGTCCAAGGTAGGATCTTATAAATATTACTGTGTGATGGAATTGAACTGAGTTGAACTGAATAAAATCAAATTGAACCAATTGAATTAAATGGTTTATCTCACCATCAAAATAAATACTCAGTGGGGAACATACCTCTACTCAGAGGCCAAAAATATTTTCAGTGATATTTTAAAATATTCTAGATTTCATTTGAGAATCTTTCTCAACAAGTTAATTTAAACTGACTCAGGGTTTCCCATTTTATTTTAGCTGTCCGGTATCAAAGCATGCAATTACTCACTCAGTCTTGTCTGACTCTTTGCGACCCCACAGACTGTAGCCTGTCAGGCTCCTTTGTCCATGGTATTCTCCATACAAGAATGCTGGAATGGGTAGCCATCCCTTCTCTAGGGGATCGTCCCAATCCAGGGATCGAACCTGGCTCTCCCACATTGCAGGCAGATTCTTTACCATCTGAGCCACCAGGAGTCTTGGAACAAAATTAAATCTCAATGCAACCAGATGTATTCTGTAACTGTGCTGTCTTTGGCTGCTGAGTTATCAGTAGCCATGAAGAATGGGGCCGTAGATAATGGAGATCATGGGAAATTGATTTGTGAATGTTTCTAAATAAATGGTTGGAAACAGGAATGAATTAGATCACAGAAGGGAACCAAGTCCACAGAAACTGCCAACATCATGAGACCGGATGCTGTCTTTCCACCATATTGCTTCTGAGTTAACTGTCCTTCCCAAGGACCTTTGTGCTCAGCTCTCAATAGCGAACCATGCACAGCGCAAAGCTGAAATTAGAGTAGAAAGTGTCTGAGTCACAGATAGCACAGATTGGGCTGCCTAAATGACAGACTTTATGTCTCCCATTTCTGGACTTGGGCGTACCAGATCAGCAGGCCAGCATGTTTGGGTTCCCTCCCTGCCTCAAAGATGGCAGTCTTCTGACGATGTCCTCACATGGCAGAGAGAGAGCCACCAAGCTCTCTGGTGTCTCTTCCTTTAAGGGCTCCACCTTCAGGACCTATTCACCTCCCAGAGGTCCCACTTCCTGCCACCACCATTCTGGGATTGGGACAGACATTCAACCCATTGCAGGGTGTGAGAAGACAGGTGCATCTAGGGATGACCTTGGGGGCAGTCTGGCCTTTTTGGATTCATCTGAAGAGGGTCATCACCAAAGGGCAGAGGCAGTGAGACCACGGAGGGCAAGGGAACACCCTGGAGGGCCAGGTGTCAGAGTGCCAACAGGGAAGCCTGGGTCCCCTCCTCCCTGCAGTGGAGCCGACATGCTAAAGCACCTCTCTGGGCAGTCTTCTGCCCAATCAGGGACAGGCTGAGCCTTGATGGCTTACATTTACTTGCAAACATGGAAGTCTGCTTGGCTGGGCTTCTATATGGATTTCAAGTACAGACCATCTCCAGAAAGAAATCTTATTCATGCCTAGAAGTTACAAATCTCAGTCCACTATGTGGCCAGAACTGCACCTTTGTTTCTGAGCCTCACTGCCCTGACTCCATTGGATGGCAGGAAATTAATCTCCAGTCACAGGATGCCCCTCCCCTCTCTGAGGTTGTGCTGGGTTCTGTGGGATGTACTTTGCACTAAGCCTTCGGGCGGGCGGGAGGAGACAGGGGGCATGTTAGCTCAGCGCTATTAGCTCAAGCAGGTGTGTGCTGAGAGCTCCCTCTGCCCACTGGGTCTGCATTATCAGTCCTTGTAGGTCCTGCCAACTGGCCTCTTACAGATCCAGAAGCTTGGCTGTTACTTCTGTCCCTCAGTTTGGGGCACAAAGTACTTTCCTTCTTCTTCTGCAAGTGAAAGTTAACAGTTCAATTGTATTTCAAATCTGACAGCAGGTTTTGATTATTCAAAATATGAGGAAACTAGGTCATCCCCATGCACCAGCCCCAAGCATGCTGCATCCTGCGTCAGACATCGACTGGCGATTCAATTCACATGATAGTATACATGTTAGAATGTCATTCTCCCAAATCATCCCACCCTCTCCCTCTCCCTCTGAGTCCAAAAGTCCGTTATACACATCTGTGTCTCTTTCCCTGTCTTGCATACAGGGTCGTCATTGCCATCTTCCTAAATTCCATATATATGTGTTAGTATACTGTATTGGTGTTTTTCTTTCTGGCTTACTTCACTCTGTATAATCGGCTCCAGTTTCATCCATCTCATCAGAACTGATTCAAATGAATTCTTTTTAACGGCTGAGTAATACTCCATTGTGTATATGTACCACAGCTTTCTTATCCATTCATCTGCTGATGGACATCTAGGTTGTTTCCATGTCCTGGCTATTATAAACAGTGCTGCAATGAACATTGGGGTACATGTGTCTCTTTCAATTCTGGTTTCCTCGGTGTGTATGCCCAGAAGTGGGATTGCTGGGTCAAAAGACACTTACTCCTTGGAAGGAAAGTTATGATCAACCTAGATAGCATATTGAAAAGCAGAGACATTACTTTGCCAACAAAGGTCCATCTAGTCAAGGCTATGGTTTTTCCAGTGGTCATGTATGGATGTGAGAGTTGGACTGTGAGGGAAACTGAGTGGTGAAGAATTGATGCTTTTGAACTGTGGTGTTGGAGAAGACTCTTGAGAGTCCCTTGGACTGCAAGGAGATCCAACCAGTCCATCCTAAAGGAGATCAGTCCTGGATGTTCTTTGGAAGGAATGATGCTAAAGCTGAAACTCCAGTACTTTGGCCACCTCATGCGAAGAGTTGACTCATTGGAAAAGACTCTGATGCTGGGAGGGATTGGGGGCAGGAGGAGAAGGGGACGACATAGGAGGAGATGGCTGGATGGCATCACTGACTCGACGGACGTGAGTTTGAGTGAACTCCGGGAGTTGGTGATGGACAGGGAGGCCTGGTGTGCTGCAATTCATGGGGCCGCAAAGAGTCGGACACGACTGAGCGACTGAATTGAACTGTACTGAATGATAGTTGCTTACCTTCTCTAGGGTTCTTTTCCTAACCAGCATGTTATTGATGATGCTAATGGGCTTGTGAACTTTTGTGACATCTTTGCAGATCTACATTATTGCCTTTCAATGACAGGTTAAAAACATTCATTTTTTCAGAAATACTGTCCTTGGAAATCCGATTTTTAACAATAACAACAACAAACATCTCTTAGTATATTTACTATTGAGCTTATATACACCAGGTATTTTAAGTGTGTAAAAAAAAGAAAAGGTACATTTGACAGCCTTAAATAGAAGCCTCAGCTAAGTCGCTTCAGTCATGTCCAACTCTGTGCCACCCCATAGACGGCAGCCCACCAGGCTCCCTTGTCCCTGGGATTCTCCACGCAAGAACACTGGAGTGGGTTCTCATTTCCCTCTCCAATGCATGAAAAGTAAAAGTGAAGTCACTCAGTCTCTTAACTAATAATGCTTTGTCTGTTAGAGCAAAAAACTGGGGTCTCTTGTGGGTCCCCAGGAACTGAATAGAAATTCTGGTGTGTTACATCAGAAGGGATCACATTATCACCTCCAGCTACTGAAAACAATAGCTCGCCAGATGCACGCTTGTGAAGATACATCCAACCCTTTGAAGAGATTGTTCTGGTAATTCTGTTTTCGAGAGCGAATGTTAGGAAACTATTTCACATGTTAAATATTTTAGACAATCTACTTGCTCCCCTCCCAGTAAAAGTCCTTTTTGTTGTAACAGTTACAGCTCATACTTGAATATGCTTATCGATATATGTTGAAATACCTAAATAAACTAATGTACATTTTAAAAAAAAAAAAAAAAAAACAAAATATGAGGAAACTAATAGAAAGCAGACACTGAATTCTTAAATATATTTTTAAATAGGTCTCCCACATTCTTGCACAGTGTACAGCCTATACACCGTTACATGTGGTAATTATGGCAGCTCAGTTCAGTTCAGTCGCTCAGTCTTATGTGGCAATTTATGAGCCCACGTCCTTCACCAACTCCCAGAGCTTGCTCAAATTCACGTCCATTGAATCCGCGATGCCATCCAAACATCTCATCCTCTGTCATCCCCTTCTCCTCGTGCCTTCAATCTTTCCCAGCTTCAGAGTTTTTTCCAATGACTCAGTTCTTCAAATCAGGTGGCCAAAGTATTGAAGCTTCAGCTTCAGCATCAGTCCTTCCAATGAATAGTCAGGACTGAGTTCCTTTAGGATGGGCTGGTTTGATCTCCTTGAGTCCAAGGGGCTCTTAAGAGTCTTCTTCAACACCACAGTTCACACCACAGTTCGAAAGCATCAAATTTTCAGCACTCAGCTTTCTTCATGGTCCAACTCTCACATCCATACATAACTACTGGAAAAATCATAGCTTTGACTAGCTGGACCTTTGTCAGCAAAATAATGTCTCTGCTTTTTAATATGCTGTCTAGGTTGGTCATAGCTTTTCTTCCAAGGAGCAAGTGTCTTTTAATTTCATGGCTGCAGTCACTATCTGCAGTGATTTTGGAGCCCCCCAAAATAAAGTTTGTCACTGTTTCCATTGTTTCCCCATCTATTTGCCATGGAGTGATGGGACCAGATGCCATGATCTTAGTTTCTTGAATGTTGGATTTTAACCCAGCTTTTTCACTTTCCTCTTTCACTTTCATCAAGAGGCTCTTTAGTTCCTCTTTGCTTTCTGTCTTTATGGTGGTGTCATCTGCATGTCTGAGGTTGTTGATATTTCTCCTGGCAATCTTGACTCCAGCTTGAGATTCATCTAGCCCAGCATTTCACATGATGTACTCTGCACAGAAGTTAAATAAGCAGGGTGACAATATATAGCCTTGATGTACTCCTTTCCCAATTTTGAACCAGTCCATTGTTCCGTGTCTGATTCTAATTGTTGCTTCTTGACCTGCATACAGATTTCTCAGGAGGCAGGTAAGGTGGTTTGGTATTCCCATCTCTTTAAGAATTTTCCATAGTCAGTTGTGGTCCACACAGTCAAAGGCTTTGCAGTAGTCAATAAAATAGAAGTAGATTTTTTCTGGAAACTCTCTTGCTTTTTCTATGATCCAAAGGATATTGGCAATTTGATCTCTGGTTCCTCTGCTTTTTCTAAATCCAGCTTAAACATCTGAAAGTTCTTGGTTCACATATGGCTGGAGCCTCATTTGGAGAATTTTGAGCATTACTTTGCTAGTGTGTGAGATAAGTGCAATTGTACAGCAGTTTGAACATTCTTTGGCATTGCCTTTCTTTGGGATTGCAATGGAAACTATTCTTTTCCAGTCCTGTGGCCACTGCTGAGCTTTCTAAATTTGCTGGCATATTGAGTGCAGCACTTTAATAGCATCATCTTTTAGTGTTTGAAATAGCTCAGCTGGAATTCCATCACCTCCACTTGCTTTGTTTGTAGTGATGCTTCCAAAAGCCAGGGTTCACCTGTGGCTCAGCACGTAAAGAATCTGCCTGCAATGCAGGAGACCTGGGTATGATCCCTCAGTTTGGAAGATTGCCTGGAGAAGGGAAAGGTGACCCACTCCAGTATTCTGGCCTGGAGAATTCCATGGACTGTATAGTCCATGGGGTCAAAAAGAGTCAGACATCACTGAGTGACTTTCACTTCCTAAGCCCCCCCCCACCCCGCCTTGACTTTGCATTCCAGGATGTCTGGATTTGGTGAGTGATCACACCATCATGGTTATCTGGGTTGTGAAGATCTTTTTTGTATAGTTCTTCTGTGTATTCTTGCCACCTCTTCTTAATATCTTCTGCTTCTGTTAGGTCCATACCATTTCTGTCCTTTATTGTGCTCATCTTTGCATGAAATGTTCCCTTGGTATCTCTAATTTTCTTGAAGAGATCTCTAGTCTTTCCCATTCTATTGTTTTCCTCTATTTCTTTGCACTGATCACTGAGGAAGGCTTTCTTATCTCTCCTTGCTATTCTTTGGAACTCTGCATTCAGACGGGTATATCATCCCTTTTCTCCTTTTCCTTTCATTTCTCTTCTTTTCACAGCTATTTGTAAGGCCTCCTCAGACAGCCATTTTGCCTTTTTGCATTTCTGTTTCTTGAAGATGGTATTGATCACTGCCTCCTGTACAATGTCACAAACCTCCACCCATAGTTCTTCAGGCACTCTGTCTATCAGATCTAATCCCTTGAATCTATTTGTCACTTCCACTGTATAATCTAATGGACTTCATTTAAGTTGTACCTGAATGGTCTACTGGTTTTCCCTACCTTCTTCAATTTAAGTCTGAATTTTGGCAATAAGGAGTTCATGATCTGAGCCACAGTCAGCTCCTTGTCTTGTTTCTGCTGACTGTATAGAGCTTATCCACCTTAGACTGCAAAGATTATAATCAATCTGATTTTAGTATTAACCACCTGGTGATGTCCATGTATGAAGTCATCTCTTGTGTTGTTGGAAGAGGGTGTTTGCTATGACCAGTGCGTTCTCTTGACAAAACTCTGTTAGCCTTTGCCCTGCTTTATTTTGTACTCCAAGGCCAAACTTGCCTGTTACTCCAGGTATCTTTGACTTTCTACTTTTGTGTTGCAGTCCCCTTTGATGAAAAGGACATCTTTTTTTTTTTTTTTTTTTTTTTTGGTGTTAGTTCTACAAGGTCTTATAGGTCATCATGGAACAATTCATCTTCAGCCTCTTCAGCATTAGTGGTTGGGGCATAGATTTGGATTATTGTTATATTGAAGGGTTTGCCTTGGAAACAAACAGAGATCATTCTATCATTTTTGAGACTGCAACCAAGTACTGCATTTTGGGCTCTTTTGTTGATTATGAGGGCTACTGCATTTCTTCTTAGGGATTCTTGCCCACAGTAGTAGATATAATGGTCATCTGAATTAAATTCGCCCATTCCAGTTCACTTTAGTTCACTGATTCCTAAAATGGCCATGTTTGCCCTTGCCATCTCTTGTTTGACCACTTCCAATTTACCTTGATTCATGGATCTAACACTCTAGTTTCTTATGCGTTATTATTCTTTACAGCATCGGACTTTACTTCCACCACCAGTCACATCCGCAACTGGGCGTTGTTTTCACTTTGGTTCCATCTCTTCATTCTTTCTGGAGTTATTTCTCCACTCTTCTCCAGTAGCATATTGGGCACCTACTGACCTGGTGAATTCATCTTTCAGTGTCATATCTTTTTGCCTTTTCATAGTATTCATGGGGTTCACAAGGCAAGAATACTGAAGTGGTTTGCCATCCCCTCCTCCAGTGGACCACGTTTTGTCAGAACTCTCCATGACCCATCTGACATGGGTGGCCCTATATGGCATGGCTCATAGTTTCATTGAATTAGACAAGGCTGTGGTCCATATGATCAGTTTGGTTGGTTTTCTCTGATAGCTGTTTTCATTCTGTCTGCCTTCTGGTGGATAAAGATAAGAATCTTGTGGAAGCTCCTGATGGAAGAGACTGACTGTGGGGGAATCTAGGTCTTGTTCTGATGGGCAGGTCCACACTCAGGAAATCTTTAATCAAATTTTCTGTTGATGGGCAGGGCTGTGTTCCTTCCCTGTTGTTTGGCCTGAGGCAGAACTATACAGGGTAACGTGGTAATAGCGACCTCTTTCAAAAGGACTAATGCATGCACTGTGTATTCAGTGCCCCTGACCCCACAGCAGGCCACTGTATACGTACGCCTCCACCAGAGACTCGTGGACACTCGCAGGCAAGTCTGGCTCAGTCTCTTGTGCGGACACTGCTCCTTTCTCCTGGGTCCTGGTGCACACAAAGTTTTGTTTGTGCCCTCCAAGAATCTGTTTCTCCAGTCCTGGGGAACTGTGTAATCAAATCCCTCTGGCCTCCAAAGTCAAATTCCCTGGGGTTCTCAGTCCCTTTGCCAGATCCCCAGGTTGAGAAATCCATTGTGGGTCCTAGAACTTTCTTAACAATGCAAGAATTTCTTTGGTATAATTGCTCTGCAGTTTGTGGGTTGTCTTCTCATTGGCTCTGTAGTGGGGCTAATGGCGACCTCCTCCAAGAGGGCTTACACCACATGCCCTGTGTCCCAGGTCTGCTGCAGCCAGAGACCCTGCCCAGTATACAAGGTTTCTATACTGGAAACTAAAAGCACTGATGATAGAAATCAAGTGAGATCTATATAAACAAACAAAGATTCATGGGTTGGGGGCCTCAACATTGTTAAGATATGAATTCTTGTCACATCATAGATTCAGTATAATGCCAACCAAAATCACACAATAGAACTTTTTGTAGAAATTGACAAGCTGATTCTTAATTTTCTATGGAAAGGTGAAGGCATTTGAATAGCTAAAATAATTTTTCAAAAGAAGAGCAAAGTTGGATAACTCACATTATCTAATTTCAAGATTTATTACAAAGCTACAAAAAAAGACAGTGGTATTGATGTAAAAATAAACCAGTGAAACAGAACATAGAGTCCATAAACAACACACATGCACATGATCAATTGATTTTCAACAAAGGCAACTGAATGGAGAAAGGTTAGCCTTTTCAATAAAAAGCATTGGAACATATCCGCATATGCAGAGAAAAAGAGTTTCAACTTATGCCTCATACTTTACGCAATAATTAACTCACAATGGATTATAGACCTATGAGTAAGAGCTAAAACTTCTAGAAGAAATCATAGGAGGAAATCTTCATAACTTCTTAACTATTTCACTAAAATCACAGTTCATAAAAGAAAAGACTTGATAAGTTGAACTTCAGCAACATTTACAATGTCTGCTATAAAGAAAACACTGTTAAGAAAATAGGAAACTAGAATACTTTCTAACACCATACACAAAAATAAACTCAAAATGGATTAAAGGTCTAAATGTAAGACCAGAAACTATAATACTCCTAGAGGAAAACATAGGCAAAACACTCTGATATAAATCACAGCAGGATCCTCTATGACCCAACTCCCAGAGTAATGGAAATAAAAGCAAAAATAAACAAATGGGACATAATTAAGCTTAAAAGCTTTTGCACAATGAAGGAAACTATAAGTGAGGTGAAAAGACAGCCTTCAGAATGGGAGAAAACAATAGCAAATTAAGCAACTGACAAAGAATTAATCTCAAAAATATACAAGCAGTTCAAGCAGCTCAATACCAGAAAAATAAATGACCCAATCAAAAAATAGGCCAAAGAGCTAAACAGACATTTCTCCAAAGAAGAAATACAGATGGCTAACAAACACATGACAAGATGCTCAACCTCACTCATTATCAGAGAAATGCAAATCAAAACCACAATGAGGTACCATCTCACACTGGTCAGAATGGCTGCTATCCAAAAGTCTACAAGCAATAAATGCTGGAGAGGGTGCAGAGAAAAGGGAACCCTCTCACACTGTGGATGGGAGTGCAAACTAGTACAGCCACTATGGAGAACAGTGTGGAGATTCCTTTAAAAAATGGGAATGGAACTGCCATACAGCCCAGCTATCCCATTGCTGGGCATACACACTAAGGAAACCAGAATTAAAAGAGACACGTGTACCCCAGTGTTCATTGCAGCACTGTTTACAATAGCCAGGACATGGAAGCAACCTAGATGTCCATTCGCAGACAAATGGATAAGAAAGCTGTGGTACATATACACAATGGAATATTACTCAGCTATTTAAAAGAATGCATTTGAATCAGTTCTAATGAGGTAGATGAAATTGGAGCCTACTATACAGAATGAAGTAAGTCAGAAGGAAAAACACCAATACAGTATATTAATGCATATATATGGAATTTAGAAAGATGGTAACGATGACCCTATATGCAAGACAGCAAACACAGAGATAAACAGACTTTTGGACTCTGTGGGAGAAGGCAGGGGTGGGAGGATTTGAGAGAATAGCATTGAGACAAGTATATTATCATATGTGAAATAGATCACCAGTCCAGGTTCGATGCATGAGACAGGGTGCTCAGGGCTGGTGCACTGGGGTGACCCTGAGGGATGAGATGGAGAGGAGGTGGGAAGGAGGGTTCCGGATGGGGGACACATGTACACCCATGGCTGACTCATGTCAATATATGGCAAAAACCAATACAATATTGTAAAGTAATTAGCCTCAAATTAGAATAAATAAATTAGTTTTTAAAAAAAAACAAAGAAAAAAAGGAAAAGTCAAGCCACACGCTGAAATAAAATACATATTAATCATGTATCTGACAAAACACTCATTTCCAGACCATATAAAACATTTTATAACTCAAAAATAAAAAGAAATGGACAAAATATACTTAAAAGACACTTCACTTCTACTATATCTGGATGGCAAACAAGAACATAAAAAAGATGGTCGACATCATTAGTCATTGAAAACTGAAAGTTGTTCGGTTGTGTCCAACTCTTCGCATCTCCCTGACCTGTAACAAGCCAGGCTCCTCTGTCCATGGAGTTCTCCAGGCAAGAGTACTGAAGTGGGTTGCCATTTCCTTCCCAACCCAGGGACTGAACCTGCATCTCCTGCATAGCAGGCAGACTCTTTACCATCTGAGCTATCAGGGAAGCCATTAGAGAAATGCAAATTAAGACCACAATGAGATATGACTCCATACTTGTTATAATGGCTAAATTTTTTAGTGAACACATCCAGATGCTGACAAAGATGTAGAACAACTGAAACTCTCACACATATTGATACGAATGCAACTGGCACTCCACTTTGGAAAACAGTTTGACAGTTTCTCACATAGTTAAACACACGTACACTTAGCAGGAGAATGAAAAATCTGGCTTAAAAACCAACATGCAAGAAACTAAGATCATGGCATCCAGTCCCATCACTTCATGGCAAATAGATGGGGAAACAATGGAAACAGTGTCAGACTTTACTTTTTTGAATTCCAAAATCACTGCAAGATGGTGACTGCAGCCATGAAATTAAAAGACACTTGCTCCTTGGAAGAAAAGCTATGACCAACCTAGACAGCATATTAAAAAGCAGAGACATCATATTGCCAACAAAGGTCCATCCAGTCAAAGCTATGGTTTTTCCAGGATTCATGTATGGATGTGAGAGTTGAACCATAAGGAAAACTGAGTGCTGAAGAATTGGATGTTTGTGAACTGTGGTGTTGGAGAAAACTCTCGAGAGTCCCTTGGACTGCAAGGAGATCAAACCAGTCAATCCTAAAGGAACTGAGTCCTGACTATTCATTGGAAGGACTGATGCTGAAACTGAAGCTCCAATACTTTGGCCACCTGATTTGAAGAACTGAGTCATTGGGAAAGCCCCTGATGCTGGGAAAGATTGAAGGCAGGAGGAGAAGGGGGATGACAGAGGATGAGATGGTTGGATGGCATCACGTAATTGATGGACATGAGTTTGAGCAAGCTCTGGGAGTTGGTGAAGGACAGGGAGGCCTGGGGTGCTGCAGTCCATGGGGTCACAAAGACTCCGACCTGACTGAGTGACTGAACTGATACTGATACACTTAGCATATCTAAGAAAGTCCACTCCTGGAGAAATAAAAGCTTACATTCACACAATGTCCTGTCCATGAACATTTATAGTAGCTTTATGCATAATCACCACACATCAGAAAATACTTCAATGTTCCTCCCTTTGGTAAATGTATAATCACACTTCCTCACCTTTACAGGCAGAAACAGTACTCAGGAAGCAAAAGGAATGAGCTCGTGATGTGTGCAATACCACCCATGGGTCTCAAAGGCGGTATGCTCGTTCGGCATGAAGGCAGACTCAGAAACCCGTGCAGTCGCTGTCACATGGCCTGCTGGATAAGGCAGAATTACAGAGACAGAAAACAGGCCAGTTGGTGAGAGAACTCGGCGTGGGGAAAAGGAATTTGGGGGGTGATGGAATTTAATTGTATCAGTGATTACATGACTATGAATTCATGAAGATTCATAGAGATGTACGCTAAAAAGAGTGAATTCTACTGCACAGAAAAAATTTCAAGTGAATAAAAACACATTATACATATGCACATACACAGTCACACAGGAATATTATTCAGCCTCAAGGAAGGAAATCCTGCCATTTGTGATGACATGGTTGAACCCAGAGGGCATTATGCTATGTGAAATAAACCAGTCTCAAAAGACAAATTCTAATAATTGCATTATGTGAGGAATATAAAATAGTGAACCTCATGGAAGCAGAGGGTAGAATGGTGACTGCCAGGGACTGGGAGAGGAGAAAATGAAGTGGTAATAACCGAACGATGAGTTCATGCATGCTAAATCACTTCAGACTCTCTGTGACCCCATGGACTGTAGCTCTCCAGGCCCCTCTGTCCATGGAATTCTCCAGGCAAGAATGCTGGAATGGGTAGCCATTCCCTTCTCCAGGGGATCTTCCTGACCCAGGGATCAAACCCAGGTCTCTTGCCTTGCACCCAGACTTTTTACCATCTGAGCCCCCAGGGAAACCAACCGAAGGGTACAAAGTTTCAGTTATGCAATAACTGAATAAGTCATAGAGATCCACTACACAGCATAGTGGCTAGAGCAACACTGCATCATAGACTTAGAAGTTTGCAAAGAGGGTCGATCTTGCACTGTGCTCTTATTACACACAAAAATAATAATAAAGAGTGTGGGAGAAAACCTTTCAAGATGATATATAAGTTTGTGCCATAGATCATGGTGATGATTTCACGAGGGTAGATTCATCTCCAAACACCTCAAGTTTTATATATTAACTATATACAGGTTTTGCATGTTAATCATAGCTCAATAAAATGGTTTAAAAATGAAAACAAAGTCTGAATCTGTACTTGGAAAGGTCTCTGGAACTTAGTTAGGATTTATTACAATTGGCTATTACAGATGTATGGATGGATGTACTAATGCTATTCACCTTGTATTTGACCCATGAAGCAGATTACAAGCTATTTTCCAACTCAATCATTACAAATTAACTCAGAGATACCCTGACTACAGAAAAAGCCCTGACTTTCTACCAAGAAACTCTTTGGACCGGTCAACAAGCTTTGTACCTCTCAGGCCACCATTTGTTTTTCATTAACCAGAACATTCCCAAAGGAGGGACTATATTTTCTGATTCAGCATCAAAAACAGAACAGAGCAGTGGTCACCAAAGAAATATTTCCTATACAACGAGGCAGCCCAGAAATGCTGGAAGCGGAATTTAGCGTGTCTCGAAGCAGCTGGGTTTCACACGGACATAGCACAGCACAGATGACAGCACCCGGAGAAACAAGCATAAAACGTCCATGGTTTACGTGTAACTTCCCCAAGCTTTTTAAAATGTCCAGCTCTTCCAGTTCTGTTCTAGGGTGAAGTGTGAACTCTGAGATGGGCATGAACTCTACGTGTTATTCATTCACACTCCCTGGCACATGTTGTCATGGAAAGTTTGTTGAATTAAAGAAAGCATGGATAAATACGAACGGTAAAGAAAGCCTGACGTTGTTTCTAACCATCCCTGTGTGCTGAGGCCACAGGTAGGTGCATCCAGTCTCCTGACCTGGCCCTGCGCCTGCAGCTGGGTGCCTCTGAGGTCGTGGGTCAGGGTGAGCATGCAGGGGTCGGGAGCAGTTGGCCACACAGGTCCATTGCTGGAGGAATCAGTCTACTTGGCCAGGACCAGCTCCCGTACAGAGCTTTTGGAACCATCTCTGAAATACACCCCCTTTTCCATCCTGAGGCAAATCCATGAGTTTCCAAAATTTCCAAGGAGATGATAGGAAGTGGGGCTCATTGAGGTCCTGAAGGAAGGGTGATGAGTGTCCTGGAAGCCTAACCTGCATAGGACCAAGCGGAGGTTGTGAAGGGTGAGCGTGTCCACAGGAAGAGGGTGAGAAGGCGGAGCGCTCATAAGTCTGGGAGTTACAAGAGGCAGCTGGGACGGGTACCCGCAGGACCACCTTCACATGAGGGAGAAGCAAGAATGTGCTTTCCCTGAACTTGACTAAACCTTTGAGGATAACAAACCCAGCTTCTCCCACTCGGGCCTCAACAGCAGCCAGCACAGTGCTAAGTGGCTAACAAAGGCTTCACACAAATCCCTGATAAATTGAACTAAATGAAAACCTGGTGCTGAATGAAGCCAAATTCATCAACTGAAGCAAAAACTGGGGTGGAAAACACTGACGTAATTCGAAGTATCGTTTCTCCTCTATTCTGACCACGCAGTACAAGGCCCTGAGAGAAGTTTGGTTCTTTTGTGAGCAGTCAGAACTAAGAGACATAGGGAACTCCCTGGTGGTCCAGCGGTCAGGACTCCATGCTTCCACGGCAGGGGGCATGAGTTCGATCCCTTGTTGGGGAACTAAGATCCCACAAGCTGTGTAGCACAGCAAAAGTGAAAAGTGATGGTGTTACTCAGTCGTGTCTGACCCTTTGCAACCCCGTGGACTGTAGCCCGACACGCTTCTCTGTTCACGGAATTCTCCAGGCAAGAGTACTGGAGTGGCAGCGTTTCCTTCTCTAGGGGATCTTCCCCACCCAGGGATCAAACCCAGATCTCCTGCGTTGAGGTGGATTCTCTACCACTGAGCCAACACGAGAGACATTTACAGGAATGAGACCATGTAGTGTGGAGACGGCAAGCAGGTTTGAACTTGACTACTGGTTCTACTCAACTGAGAACACTGTTGAGAGGTCAGTGTTGACAGAGATGAAGCTCCTTCTGCCTTGATCGACCAGCAATGTCTGTCATGATCAGGGAAATAGGACTGGGACCACGTGCTCACCCCTGCCACTCCTGCTGGTGGAAGAGATGGGCCTGTACCTCGGTATGTGAATTTGGCAGGGGAGTTCAGCTTTCTGGGTCTCCATTTCCTTGACTATGTAATAGTTCAAATGAGATGTCCTTGAAAGTCTCTACCAGCTCCAGGAAGAGAAGGGAGTATGAAGGTCCTTTCTGTTTAATGAACACTCTAAAAATCATCCTTAACTAATCTTTGCTGGTGATGTCATAATGTACTAAAAGTAACAAACAATTGTGAAAGAGCATTATCACTTCCCAGAGTGGATGGATGCTTCTAACTTGTCTCTGCAGATCTGCCTTCTTCCTTTCTTCAGCCTGCTCTCTGCAGCAGGGGCTGACTTGTTTCACCTTCATCAAGCAGCCTCTTTGCCACCTGGCTTCTGGGTGGGTTTGGGTAATGAGGACCCTGGTAGGAAACAGAAGGGAAAGTGAGAGGAAGGGTGAAGATTAAGGGAGGGAGAAGAGTGAGCAGGAGGAAACCCAGGCTCCCTCCCTGCAGGGTTGCTTTGTCCCTTGAGGAAGGTCATCACTTCTCGAAAGCTGGACTTGTATGCCAGACTCTTCTGGATTCTGCTAACCAGTCCTCCCTGCGGTCTTCCAAGTTCAGGATGGTAACAGCCCACTGATGCGCTGTTCCCTGTGGTCCCCACCTGCACCTACATAAACAGTTCCTTTCTTAAGTTCAGTTCAGTTTGGTCGCTCAGTCATGTCTGACTCTTTGTGACCCCATGAATCGCAGCCTGCCAGGCCTCCCTGTCCATCACCAACTCCCGGAGTTTACCCAAACTCATGTCCATTGAGTCAGTGATGCCATCCAGCCATCTCATCCTCTGTCATCCCCTTCTCCTCCTGCCCCCAATCCCTCCCAGCATCAGAGTCTTTTCCAATGAGTCAACTCTTCACATGAGGTGGCCAAAGTACTGGAGTTTCAGCTTCAGCAACAGTCCTTCCAGTGAACACCCAGAACTGATCTCCTTTAGGATAGACTGGTTGGATCTTCTTGCAGTTCAAGGGACTCTCAAGAGTCTTCTCCAACACCACAGTTTAAAAGCATCAATTCTTCGGTGCTCAGCTTTCTTCACAGTCCAACTCTCACATCCATACATGACCACTGGAAAAACCATAGCCTTGACTGGACAGACCTTTGTTGGCAAAGCAATGTCTCTGCTTTTGAATATGCTATCTAGGTTGGTCATAACTTTCCTTCCAAGGAGTAAGTGTCTTTTAATTTCATGGCTGCAATCACCATTTGCAGTGATTTTGGAGCCCCCAAAATAAAGTCTGACACTGTTGCCACTGTTTCCCCATCTATTTCCCATGGAGTGATGGGACCAGATTCCATGAAAAAGTCAAAGCATTAGTCACTCAGTCATATCTGACTCTTTGCGACCTCATAGACTGTAAGCCTGCCAGGCTCCTTGGACCATGGGATTTTCCAGGCAAGAATATTGGAGTAGGTTGCCATTCCCTTCTCCAGGGAACCTTCCTGACCCAGGGATTGAACCTGTATCTCTTATGTCTCCTGCACTGGCAGGCAGGTTTCTTACCATCTGAGCCACCAGGGAAGCCCTAAACCTCCTTTAATTATCCTAATTTGAAGGTGACATCTGTTTACTGGTAGGATGTAGATCCGTCATCTCAGAGTCTTTTACAAGTTAATAAATAATAAATGTTGCTTAATTAATGAACTGTGTATAAGGTCTATATCTGCTAAGACCTTATAGGCTTTGAAGAACTATCATCTTTGAAGAAATGGGACAAAGGTTGCAGATAGTAAGGACAGAGAAGAATTGTGGAGCAGAAACCAGGGTTTCTGACTGAGAGTGACTATCTGGACCAAACAGAAGGATGTGACTCCTGTAGACCAGCATGGCTCTTCTGGGATCTCTCTTGATCTCTAAGCCTCTCTCTTGGTATCACTGTTTAAAAATCTTTATGGTTTTATTCTCCCTTATCTAGCTAGCTAGCTAGCTGTCCTTCTACCTACCTACCTACCTATCAACTAACTCCCTAGGGATAATCTGAGGGATGCATTTCAACTGTCCCTTTCATCTCCCTCTGGTTCCAGCACCATTCTTGTCCAATAAGACTTGGACAGGGTAGCCAACATTGCTTCTTCACAAAGCTGCTATTCTCAGAAAGGGAGAGTGCACGGAAGTGTAAATTGTAGGTTCTCTGATGGGTCCTGGCCTCAGTACAAGGGAACTACAAAGACATCAAAGACAGCCAGGCAGGAACAGGAAGGCAAGACATCAACACAGAGACCAACTTAAAAATCTTTCTCACCACTCCTTTCCTGGCCTGAGACACTGCTCCCAGGCTACCTGGTGTCAGCTAGCCTTCTGGAAGACCAGGGAAAGAGTAGACTTCTTGGGGACGCTCTTTGCATGAGTTTTTCCTCTAATGCTCAGGTGTTTTTGTTTTTGTTTTGTTTTGTTTTGTTTTTTTTTGGCCCCAACTACATGTTCTCTTGCTATCAGACAGAAAGAAAATTAAGACAGTAACCTTGAGTTACCAAACTTGTACCTTCCAGGCTCTAAGTTATAATGACCGGCAATCTCGTCTCCGATTTCTGAATGGAAAAGAAAACATCGCAAAAGCCAAAAACATTGTCATAGAACTGGAAATAAGCTAACAGAAGACATTGTCAGAACTGGATGAACCTCTCCATGCCAATGGGACTTCCTTGAGAAAATGATCCTGGCCTCAAAGTCTCTGGAATAAAGAGAACAGGGCCAGCAGACTGAACGAAGCGCACTCGGAGGAGAGCGGCAGAGCGTGTGCTCAGTTGTTCATTTCCTCATTCATCTTGCATTCGAGTCATTTATTGGACACCTGCTAGGGGCCAGGCTCTGGGTTAGACGGCAGGAGGTAACAGTAGGTGAAATAACAGATGTGGCCTTGTTACAAACCGAACTTGAGTCTGCTTGGTCATGCACAGCAAAGCCAACCCACTGACACTGAGTTGTGCTGAAAGAAAGTGAAGTATTTATTACAGGCGCCAAACAAGGAATCCAGGCAGCTCATGCTCAAAAGAGAGACTTCCCTGGTGGCTCAGACGGTAAAGTGTCTGTCTACAATGCGGGAGACCTGGGTTCGATCCCTGGGTCAGGAAGATTCCCTGGAGAAGGAAATGGCAATCCACTCCAGTACTCTTGCCTGGAAAATCCCATGGACGGAGGAGCTTGGTGCAGGCCACTATCCATGGGGTCACAAAGAGTCAGGCATGACTGAGCGACTTCACTTCACTCATGCTCAAAAGACCCAAACTCCCTGAAGACTTTCAGGGGAAGGTTTTTAAAAACAAGGTGAGAGCGGGGCGGGGTTGTGGGGTGTGTGATCAGCTTGTGGGTGTGTTTCTGATTGGTTGGTGATAACGTATTTGGGAGTCAACGTCATCAACCCTCTGATTCCAGTCAGTCTGGGGTTATGAACATGCTTGTGGGCAGCATGTGGTTAACTTCTCCTACCTGGTAGGAGTTTCAGTATTGGAAAATAACTCATAGGATATCACTCAGAATATTATCTATAACCCTTGAGAAGGAACTAAAAGGTCCTTGACTTTGTTTAATGGCTAAACTATTATTTTTTTTTTCTGTTTCCCTTTCTTCATTTTATCACTTCCCTGATTAAATTTATTCTTTGACTAAAATTCTTCTACAGACAAAAGGCAGACAGAGGACATGTGGGTGGGGGTGGGGGGGTGTCTGTTCTGGGAAATTCCCATAGGGTCCTGCTTAGCCTCTGCCTTCATGAAATTTATAATTCAGGGAGTAGTGGAAATTGCTATGGCGAAGTTCTAGAACAGATAGCCACCAATTAATTTTTCTGTTGGAGGGGAGATTTCAGCTAATCATGAGGTAAATACCTTATGTTCTGGGAAAACTGCAAAAGGACTCTTTTGCCACCTAAACATAAAGTCAGTAGCCAGCCACTCTTGGGAGGAGAGATGAGACCTGGCTGGGTGATTCTGGGTGACAGAACTGTGGCTGTTGTCCCCCTTATTGACATCTGGAGCTTGAAGATGGGTGATCAGTCAGATGGGTAAACTTGGATTGGGATCAGTGGTCCCTTGGATGGGACAGGATCAAGACCCCCTCCCTCATGGTGTCAAAATTTTAACAACATAAGGAGCCAACTTAGGTTAGTTCTACTGAGTTCAAAGATCAGAAAATGAGTGTTATTTTATTATTTATTGCCTTTAAGAGTCAAATCTGAGAGTCCACGTGTCAAGGTAGAAACCCTTCGGTCTCAAGCGTTCTTGGTGCTACTCCCAGGCCCACCCCACTTCTCTCCGGCCATTGAGGAGCTCCTTCGCTGCTTTAGGTCCCTGCTTGCCCATTACACAGCCATCTGCTCTACTTAGTCCTTTCATTTCCACCAGCTTGCAGCTGGTTGCTGGCCCCGTGTTTCCCATCTGCTCCGCTAGGACACTGTCTCCACCAGGGAAGGGATCATGTGTATTCGCATCACCCTGCAGCCCAGAAGAGAGCCTAGAAGTGCGTCCAGGGCATATTTTGGATTCATTTAACATCTGCTGAGTGAAATGAGAGGTGTGATTATCACAGTGTCCACTGCCCAGGCCTCTGTGGCCCCGGCAGGCAAACACCCTCTTGCTCCCCACCCTGTGGGGTGGGATAGGCTCAGATAGGACGGACTGGAAACCTCACCTCTCTGTGGTCCAACTTCATCAGCTCCCCATAGTCAGCCTCACTCCACCATAGCCCTGGGGAGGCGGGGAGTGGTCTGCGGCCCTGCTCCTCATGGAACCCCGACTAGCTTCCTCCCCACCATGGTGGGAGAACACCTCCTTCTCTGCTCTTACCTCACTTCCGTCTGCTCCACCAAGACCCCAGACCACTCACCTCTCCTCTTGCCCCTCCCTCCCAGGCAAAGCCAGGCGAGAAAGTTGCCTTCAGGTCTGTCCTTAAACGAGGAACAGGGAGGCCCAGCTGCCATTTGAAGCTGGGAGAGAAGATGCAGGCAGGAGATGCAAGCAGGGCTCACTGTCAAGTGCTGCCACAAGGCGACAACAGGAATAGCCTGACCAGCATCCACCGGACGTGGCCACCGGGAGAGACCCGGGCCCGAGAGAGTTGAGCCCAAGAAGCCAGAGTGTGGCCGTGTGAGAAATGCTGGCGAGTGAAGCGGGAGGGGATGGCGTGATTCACTCGGGCACTCAGCGCAAAGCCAGTGCGGAGGTTGGAGCTGAAGGGGAACACGTGTGTGTGTGTGTGTGTGTGTGTGTGTGTGTGTGTGTGTGTGTGTGTGTGATGGGTGACGGGAAATTTTTTTAATTTAAATTTTAAAAAGTTAAGATGAGGAAGGCTAGAGCACATCTGAACGTTGGGCGTGGCCTTTGGCCCTGGACCTGAGGGGGCGGCTCCGTGTGAAGATGGCAGAGTGGGCAAGGACGCATGCGCGTGTGGAGATCTGCCGTCTGGCGCCCCTTCTGCTTAGTGAGATGAGGCGGGGTCTCCTGAAATAGGAGGGGAAGTGGATGGAGCTGATTGGTGACAGGGAGTGTTGCATGGGGACCGTGGGTCTAGTCTGATGAACCGTGTGGAAAACCACAGGGAGCTGAGAGGGGGAACCAACAGCTGGTAGCCTGGAGGTAGCCATTCTGCTCCTAGAAAGGGAGGCAAGAGATGGCACGCTCACCTCCGCGGAAGGAGGAAACAGACAGAACAAGCTCCATCTTGAAAGCAGGACTCTATCTTGGGCCGGACTGTGGACTTTGAGCTATATGCCCAGTATCTATGGAAATGACATACCAACTGGAAAACCAGACCTCCCCCCAACCCTTCCCATGGAAGAGCCCCAGGGCTCGTATCTAGACTCTCTGTCGCCTAAAAGAATACCCTAATTATCTGTGTAACCAAATAGAATCATAAATTATATTATGCTTAATGGGGTTTGACCACAGGCCTATTGATAATTGTCCACTGTTAACTACCTAGGCTTAAGGCGTACGAATCATGGGTTTAAGGCATGCGAATCATGGGTTAACTTTGCATCTTTCTTTCCCTTTGTTCAGACTAGTTTCAGAGAATTTTGGGATGTGGGTTTGAGCACGTACACTTAGGATATATAAGGTTTTCACAAAAACTGGTCAGGGTCCTTGGCTAAGAGGAGACTCTGCCTTGGGCCTGCCAGTGTAATAAACTGCACTCCACTATCTGCATTGTTCTTCTGAGTGAGTTTGTTTCCTGAAAAGCGTGGCTACAACACCATGACACGGAAGCACCTCCTGCAAGTGGTGGAGGTGGGCTGTTATTTCCTGTCCTGGGAATGCACAGTCCAACCTCAGGTAAACCCTTTTCTTAATTATCAGGGCATTTCTATTCTTGGCCAACAAGCAAGTTCTGCATGAGAGAGAATTGCCTTCCTAATTGGAACCAAGAATTTTTTAATGTGTTAATTTTATCAGCCTCCATTTCCATGTTAATTTTATTTCAACTTTATTGTAAATCCTTATGGGTTTAGCTCTCATTGTGATTTTTAAAATTTGTACATTGGTCCCTGGTGGTTTTAAGAATCTGCCTACAATGCAGGAGACCCAGGTTTGATCTCTGGGTCAGGAAGACCCCCCTGGAGAAGGAAATGGCAATCCACTCCAGTATTCTTTTCTGGAGAATTCCGTCGACAGAGGAGTGTGACGGGCTACACTGTATGGTGTTACAAAGAGTCAGACATGACTGAGCAACTTACACGACTTTCACTTTCAATCTTACAACTAAGATTTTAAACCAGATCACCATTTATGACACGTGTCATTGTATTTTCATGTTGTACTTTTTAAACTCACTTCTTATCTCCAACTACAAAATAGTTACATCCTAAGGAGATGATTTTAAGGCCTGAAGATGTTGCAGAAATGTGGGCTAATTCTATGGGTGGAATCATTTTAATTATATGTAGTGACTAAGACCTGTGTTCTGTGCAGAGAAGCAAATGCGTTTTAACACCATTAATCATCACAATCTCAAACACCCCATCCTCCTGGACTGACCAAGATAATGTGACCTGAAAAAGTCAAAAAGGAAAAAAATAAATCAAAACTCATTTGGTAAAATCTGGAAATTATGTTTCAGCCAGATGGTTACATTAAACATGCATGACGTCCTCTAGAGCCCATAGTACTTCCTGAGACCACAACACAGAGGGCTTGACCAATGGGATCCTGGGGACCCAGTTCAACTGCTCAATGCAGAGTTCAGATTTGATAGTCAGATAATAAATATTATTCAAGTTAGAGAAGAGCCAGCAAACATCTATCAAGTAGTAAGTTTTTAAATTTGTACTTTGCTAAAATTGTCTTTAAACTTCAAGAAAACTCTAATCCACAGTTATACAGACTTGTCTTATAGGGTAAATATTTAAGGCTTAAGAATCACCTTAAATAATTCCGGTGGTTCAGATGGTAAAGAATCTGCCTGCAATGAGGGAGACCCGGGTTTGATTCCTGTGTTGGAAAGATCCCCAACCCACTCCAGTATTCTTGCCTGGGAAATCCCATGGACAGAGGAGCCTGGCGGGCTACAGTCCATGGGGTTGCAAAGTCAGACACAATTGAGAGACTCACACTTTGCCTTTTCACTTTAGAACCACAGATGGTCGCTGTTGCATATACAGTGTTTTTGCTTGGTCTGTTTGTTTGCAACCCTTTAAATGCACAGAAAAACCACTGTGAGCTCAGACGCCAAATTAAGAACAGGCTGAGGGCTTCAAATCAAAGTGTAGACATTTCCAGCTATATTTCAGCTCTTTCAGTGATGAACATCTCAGTATTTTCCAACAAGGCTCATTTGGTAATTAAACTCTTCTTAAATTCCTCTAGAATTCTAAAAATCCTTGAGCCAACTTTTCTTTTCCTTTAATTCCCACTTGTGTCTACTCTGACCTACAGAGCTGGCAAACCCTTTTCTTCCTTAAAGACTTGGAAGTAGATGAAGTCTTTAGAACAGTCCCATTCATTTTATCCTAATTTGACACAGAATGGTTTCCAGACCCTCTACAATCTTGAATGCCCTTCTTGGCATCTTGCTGCCAATGGAGCTCCTGAAACATGTCCTCTGGGACCTCACAGCTCTAGAAACTTCACGTAACCTCTGTGGATGTGTTCGAACTATTGCATAACCTAATTTGGAGGGAATATTGGAAACACTATCCCCTTCACATAGATTCAGTGTTTTTGTTTTGGCTGAGCTATCATCTGGCCTCTGCAGTAATTCCCATAAAGAATTGAAACATCTCTTTGTAATAAAAGTTCAGATTTCTAGATTCAAATACAGTCAAAGATTCCAGGAGGAGCTCAAAAAACATTGCATGAGTGAACGCCACTGAAATCTTTGGATTTCTGTGAAGTAAGTGTAAATCCTTCTGTGGGAAATGTGTTCTTTCGTGTATGAAACAAGTATAAAGCCCTCTGGGGTAAGGCTGACCAGAAACACGGTTTAGTGTATGAAATAGTGAGCCACAGGGGAGAGATGCCTGCATCTCTATGTTGGGCCCTTGATCCCCCATCTCTTCTTCAGGAGGCCCCATAACAAAGATAGGTGTATAAGGAAAATTCACTTATCTTTAAAGGTCTTATCTTTGGTTTGGCATTGTGAAGCATGTTTGAAGGTTAGGGTGAAAAAACAGGTGTTTTAAAAGACATTCCCTTTTTCATAATTCCACTTTTATGTACAAAAGCCTCAGAGACCCAGATGATTTCTATCCTGGTGTTTTCCTAGCCATCAGAATGCCTGCATTTTCTCTACTGTTGTTTACTGCAGGAGGGGATTGTGGGTGTTGCTGAAAACATCCGCTCCTGCTAACCCATCACAAAGACCCGCAGTGACTTGTTTCCTTGTGCTTTTTAACCTTCACACGTACCAGACACATCAGGATTCACTTCCACCTGGCGCTGGCACTAAAAATAACCGACTCCAGTAGCGAGCCACTTTACACCATTACACTGTTTACACAGTGGTACAGCTCCTGGCTTCCAGAACTGTGTCTGCCCCTGGCTTGTTCCCACTACTTATTCTTGTTTCTTTTTAAAAACTGTTTTGGCTGCACTGGGTCTTCATTACAACAGGCAGGCTTTCTCTAGTTTGAGCACATGGGCTTAGCTGCACCTCAGTATGGGGATCTTTGTTCCCAGACCAGGGACTGAACCCACACCTCTGCCTTGGAAGGCAGGTTCTCAACCACTGAGCCAGCAGGGAAGTCCCTCCCACACCCCCGCCACTACTGTCTTTCACCTTGAAACTTAGGAGAAGACAAACTCTTCATTCCCCAGAGCTGCCTGCGGACACACAGGTACCATGCACATGTAAAAAACACCGTATTTTAAGAAGAATTAGAATAAAGTGTCTCTACATAAACCCTCTTGTTCTGCAGTTGAGGAGGGTAAGATGCTTATATTTTGAGGAGACACTGGGCTCAGCAGGAAAGGGGAAAGGAGTCTTTTTAAACTGGATTTTAAAATCATTTGGGACCTAAAATCTTAATGTGGAAACACACTAGATCTGTCATCACACAGCCCTCCGGTTCATATTTCACATGGGTGTGGAAGGTGGAAATCACTCAGTTTGCTACTGGCTCATAGCATCGCTACTTGCCAGTCATTTCCCAGGCTTGGCAGCATTCATGGAAAGAACCCACACCTTTCCATTCTTGCCATGTTATACAGAGTACATATTCTCTGAAGCCTTCTAAGATGTTCGCAAACAGCACCTCTGCTTCAAGAAGCCCCACACACATGTATCGAGTGAACAAGTACAAATTTAGCAATTTTAATCAATGTCCTTGCAGACGAGTGTAGATATGTATATGCATATATACATATATATATATATATATATCAAAATTGAGAATTTACAAGTAAGATTTGATACATTTGGTCTAGCAGTGGGTAAGTCCACAGAATAAATCTTAAGTAGGCTACATTTCCTTCAGTGGCATTTTTAATAATTCAGTTCTACTGCATAGAGAGGGATCCAAAGCTTAAATTTAGCTACTTTGGGAGGAGTCCAGTGAGAAAAAAGAAAGCAGGTGGTGTTCCATGAAGCGAGCTGAGCATGTTGATACTAATCCCTGGAGATACTGAAGCATCTGAACTTTGGGCCTAAACAGGATGAAAACTGCGCTGTGCATCCCCATAGCTGAGTGCCTGTGCCATCTCTGGGACGTGCTGTTATAAGTAAAACCTGTAGAGAAGCAAAGTTAACAGCAACACTGAAGCCGGTGTGTGGTCCAGGCCAAGATGTAGGACTGAGCTCCAGACTGAAGACGCCTGAAGTGTCCAGTGTCCACTGTGTGGCCTTGCTGACACTGGGGACAGCAGGGGGCTTGGGACACTGCCTCTTTTCCTGCTCGCAGGCCCTCACTCAAGTGAACAATGGGGTCGGCAGGGCAAGCTTCCGGCATGATCTTCCTGCAGTTACCACTTCCCTGGGATGGAGACCCCACACTCGTACCAGCCCACGTAGTAGTAGGGAGTTCCAAAACCTATGTTGCCAAAGCTGACTGGCTCCTGGCGGTACTGGCGATAGTAGCCTGGAAGGTTAAAAAAAGAGAGAGAGAGAGAAAGAAAATGCATCTGTGACACTGTGATTTATAATAGAAAATGGATATTTGGTTTTCATCCCCAGTCCTGGCACAAGGCTCCCCAAACCTTTGGAATTTCCTGAGTGGTGAGAGCAATAACTCTGATGTTGAAGCTGAAACTCCAATATTTTGGCCACGTGATGTGGAGAGCTGACGCATTTGAAAAGACCCTGATATTGGGAAACATTGAAGGCAGGAGAGGAAGGGGACAACGGAGGATGAGATGGTTAAATGCATCACCGACTCAATGAACATGAGTTTGGGTAGACTCCAGGAGTTGATGATGGACGGGGAGGCCTGACATGCTGCGGTTCATGGGGTTGCAGAGTTGGACACGACTGAGCGACTGAACTGAAGAGCGATAAAGCTGTCTGGGAAATGATTATTTCATATAAACCTCTTCAACTACATGTGGGCTTATGTTAATGAAGTGGCTTCTGGAAAGCACCTGAGGGTAAGGGCTGGTCACCAGAGGACCAACCATGGGAATATGGGGTGGGGGTTTCCATCCCACCTCCAGCCTCAGGGAGGAGAGAGGAGCTAGAGGCTGAGCTCAGTCACTCATGGTCAAAGCTTTCATCAATTGTACCTATGTAACGAAGCCTCGATGGGCTTCCCTGGTGGGCCAGTGGTAAAGAATCCACCTGTAATGCAGGAGAACAGGCGATGTGAGTTCAGGCCCTGGAAAGGAAAATCCTCTGGAGCAGGGAATAGCAACCCACTCCAGTATTCTTGCGTGGAGAATTCTATGAACTGAGAAGCCTGGCGAGCTACAGTCCATGGGGTCGCAGAGTCAGACATGACTGAGTGACTAAGCACGCAAGCGGTGAAGCCTCCATAATGCGGGTGGGCCTCATCCAATCAGTTGAAGGCTCTAGTAGAAAAAGACCAACTTTCCCTGAGGACACGGGTATTCTGCCTTCAGACTTGAACTGCAACATCAGCTCTTCCCTAGGTCTCCAGCAGCCTTGTTGGGCTACCCTGTAGATTTTGGACTTGCCAGTTTCCACAATCATATGAGCCAATTCCTTAAAATAAATCTCATTCTCTATTTCTCTCTCCTCTCTGTCTCTCTGTCTCTATCTTTTTGCTGTTGGTTCTGATTCTACGGAGGACCTCGCCTAATACACTTGTTTTACTGGAGTTAATAATGTATTACAAATCGTTAACTTTGAGATGAATATACGCATTTCCTCTTACAATGCCATCATGAAATAATTGATACACAATCTCCTGAAACATATCCTGGTTGGCTTGCATTTATTTATTTTTTCTTTCTCTGTATTCTTATTCATGCCAGCCTCCACCTAGAAGACTCTCTAATCTTTGCATGAATTTTTATGACTCAGACTCTGCCTCTTCTGAAAACTTCCCCTGGCAGCCTCAAGTGGCCTGCTTCTCTTGAACTCAGGGACTGAGTATAATCTGCACGATTACCTGATAACGGGACAACAATGTGGCATAACTTGCCATTGTCTGCACTTGAAGTTGTCTGCTCTCGTTGCCTTTCATATATTTATCCTCTCTTTCCAATTCTGACTATGTTTCCTGGCAGTAGCGATAAGGTCTTATATTCCTCTGTATCCCTACCTCTCCAAAGTAAAAGGGAAAGTGTTAGTCACTCAATTGGGTCCAACTCTTTGTGACCTCACGGACCACAGTCCTCCAGGCTCCTCTGTCCACGGAACTATCCAGGCAAGAATACTGGAGAGGACAGCCATTCCCTTCTTCAGGGGATCTTCCCGATCCAGGGATCAAATCTAGGTCTCCTATATTACAGGCAGATGCTTTACTGTCTGAGCCACCTCTCCAAGGCTCACTCCAAATACGGCATAGGGTAGGAGCACTTTGTTGATTCCTTATTTTTATGATCAAAATGCTGCTTACATCCATCTTCAAATGGTAAACCAAAGGCAGAGATACCGTGAATTTTCTCCTTATGTTGGCCCTCCTCCCCACCCCCCAGTGTAATTGGTTGGGCCTTTGTTCACATTACCTGGAATGTTAAGGAGGGCTTCAATGTAGGACTGAGGCCCTGTTCTTCCATCAAGGTGTGAATCCACAAATTGACAGTGGTCTTCACCTCTTCCCCAACTGTCCCCAATGCTGTAGAATGTATCTGCAAAAAAGAATTTGATGAGTCAGTGACTGACCCAAAAATGCTACAGGTGATTTAGGAATTTGGACAAACTTGAAGAACCAACACCAAAAAAAAAGATGTCATTTTTATCATACAAGGCTGGAATGCAAAAGTAGGAAGTCAAGAGATAACAGGCATATTTGCCCTTGGAGTACAAAACGAAAAAGGGCAAAGACTAACAGAGTTTTGCCAAGAGAACACACTGGTCATAGCAAACATCTTCTTCCAACAACACAAGAGAAGACTCTACACATGGACATCCCCAGATGGTCAATACTGAAATCAGGTTGATTATATTCTTTGCAGTCAAAGGTGGAGAAGCTCTATACAGTCAGCAAAAACAAGACTGGGAGCTACTGTGGCTCAGATCATGAACTCCTTATTGCCAAATTCAGACTTAAATTGAAGAAAGTAAGGAAAACCACTAGACCATTCAGGTATGACTGAAATCAAATCCCTTAGTATTATACAGTGGAAGTGACAAATAGATTCAAGGGATTAGATCTGATAGAGGGCCTGAAGAACTGTGGACAGAGGTTCATGACATTGTATGAGAGACAGGGAAAAACAACCATCCCCAAGAAACCAAAATGCAAAAAGTCAAAATGGTTGTCTGAGGAGACCTTACAAATAGCTGAGAAAATAAGAGAAGCTAAAGGCAAGGGAGAAAAGGAAACATATAACCATCTGAATGCAGAGTTCCAAAGAACAGCAAGGAGAGATAAGAAAGCCTTCCTCAGCAATCAATGCAAACAAATTGAGGAAAACAATATAATGGGAAAGACAAGAGTTCTCTTCAAGAAAATTAGAGACACCAAGAGAATATTTCATGCAAAGATGGGCACTAAAAAGGACAGAAATGGTATGGACCTAACAGAGGCAGAGATATTAAGAAAAGGTGGCAAGAATACATGTAAGAGCTATACCAAAAAGATCTTAATTACCCAGATAACCATGATGGTGCGATCACTCACCTAGAACCAGACATCCTGGAGTGCGAAGTCAAGTGGGCCTTAGGAAGCATCACTATGAACAAAGCTAGTGGAGGTGATGGAATTCCAGTTAGCTATTTCAAATCCTAAAAGATGATGCTGTGAAATTGCTGCACTCAATATGCCAGCAAATTTGGAAAGCTCAGCAGTGGCCACAGGACTGGAAAAGGTCAGTTTTCACTCCAATCCCAAAGAAAGGCAATGCCAAAGAATGCTCAAACTACCACACAATTGCACTCATCTCACACGTTAGCAAAATAATGCTCAAAATTCTCCAAGTGAGGCTTCAACAGTATGCAAACCAAGAAATTCCAGATGTTCAAGCTGGATTTTAAAAAGGCAGAGGAACCAGAGATCAAATTGCCAACATCTGCTGGATCATGGAAAAAGCAAGAGAATTCCAGAAAAACATCTACTTCTGCTTCAATGACTATGCCAAAGCCTTGGACTGTGTGGATCACAACAAACTGGAAAATTCTTAAAGAGATGGGAATACCAGACCACCACACCTGCCTCCTGAGAAATCTGTATGCAGGTCAAGAAGCAACAGTTAGAACTGGACATGGAACAATGGACTGGTTCCAAATTGGGAAAGGACTACATCAAGGCTGTATATTGTCACCCTGTTTATTTAACTTATCTGCAGAGTACATCATGTGAAATGCTGGGCTGGATGAAACACAAGCTGGAATCAAGATTGCCAGGAGAAATATTGATAACCTCAGATATGCAAATGATACCATCCTTATGACAGAAAGTGAAGAGGAACTAAAGAGCCTCTTGATGAAAGTGAAAAAGGAGCATGAAAAAGCTGGCTTAAAGCTCAACATTCAGAAAACTAAGATCATGGTGTCCAGTCCTATCACTTCATGGCAAATAGATGGGGAAACAATGGAAACAGTATTTTCTTGGGCTCCAAAATCACTGCAGATGGTGACTGCAGCCACAAAATTAAAAGGCACTCGCTCCTTGGAAGAAAAGTTATGACCAACCTAGACAGCATATTAAAAAGCAGACACATTACTTTGTCAACGAAGGTCTATCTAGTCAAAGCTATGGTTTTCCCAGTTGTCATGTACAAATGTGAGAGTTGGTCATAAAGAAAGCTGAGTGCCAAAGAATTGATGCTTTTGAGCTGTGGTGTTGCAAAAGACTCTTGAGAGTCCCCTGGACTGCAAGGAGATCCAACCAGTCAATCCTAAAGGAAACCAGTCCTGAATATTCAATGGAAGGACTGATGCTGAAGCTGAAGCTCCAATACTTTGGCCACCTGATGGGAAGAAGTGACTCACTGGAAAAGACCCTGATGCTGGGAAAGACTGAAGGCAGGAGAAGGGGATGACAGCAGATGAGATGGTTGAATGACATCAGGGACTCGATGGACATGAGTTTGAGCAAGCTCTGGGAGTTGGTGATGGACAGGGAAGCCTGGCGTGCTGCAGTCCATGGGGTTGTTAAGAGTCAGACACGACTGAGCAAATAAACTGAACTCAAGAGGGCACATTACTTACACTGTGTGTCATACTTTCCATGTTTGAAAGATGGTGATAATGGCACTGATTTCAAAGCATTGTAAGGATTTATTGAGATCATGTATGCTATATACTTAGCAAGTGTTCCTTAAATGGAAACTATGAATATTATAGGCATTTTCAGCCAATAAATGAGAGACCTTTCTACTGTATGGTTTCAAAAATGTGGAAGCTCTGGTAGTCAGAGAATATTTTATGAAACCATTATAAAAAGCATGAATATGTGTAAAAATAGTGTGACCTGTTTTCATAGGAAACTAGAAGTAGGGTGTGTCTGTAGCAGAAGGTGCTGTCCTTGGTCCTGAACCAGAGCTGCACAGTAGGGCCGAGTTCTTTCTCTCAACCCTGCAATACCAGACATGGCTGTGTAACCTCTCCCAGGAATTCTGAAGCAGAGGAGGGAAAGGGCAGTGTGGGAGAGGGGGGAAAAAGCAGAGAGAAACAGATACTGCTTGTCGGGAAGGCATAAGCACTGAGAAATTGCTGGAGTGGGGGATGGTTGGGGAGATTTTGACATTATCGAGAAATGATGATCACTAGCAACAAATAAAAGAACAAAATAACCGACCTATGATAAAATATAAACCAGCTGCAGGAAAGTTTTTGTAATGTTATGCTAAAAGAGTAAACATTGTATGAATTTTGAAATATAAAACAATTATGTGTAGGTGGGTGAGTCAAAGCCAGCTGGGTAGAAATGGCATTTTGAAATGTTAGTAGTCCAAAGTACGTATGTTATTCTCTGTTTGAATCCCCTATCATGAGGAAAACAATGTGATTTTTGTTTGGACACAGAATAAATAGTGCAGCTTATCTATGTTTCACCACCTACATTTTTTTTCTGTAAAGTTGTGCCAGTGGCAAAGACCGTAGTGTGGACTTGTCCTCAATAATTCCAGCTTACACATGTGCCTACTGTTATAGAATCAACAACAAAGAAAAATGACCTTTGGTTTTCTAATAGAATTCTGGACTTCATTCCTAAAAAGTAGTCCATTTAAGATATATATATATATATACTCTTGAGTACCAATGTGAAAACAAGTCACTCTGGCATAGAGCCTGCAAAACTGGTTTGCATTTGAGCCAGACTGAGACATGACTGGTCCACACCTCAGTTGCGTTCTGGTGCACCTGCTATGTCAAGCTAGTATCTGATCAACTAGAAACTTTTCATACCTTTCCTCAGCACACCATCCCCAAAGACCTACCTTTCAGGTTGTCACTGAGGTAGATCTTATACCGCAGTGAGTTGCAAAGAACGACTCCCACAAACTTCCTGTACCAAGTCCGCTTCACATACTGTCGGCCGTGGCAGTCCGTGTAGCCAGGGTCATGTTTGAAAGCAAACGGGATCCAGATGGGCTCGCCACCTGGACAACACAAAGCACATCTTCCAAGTCACAGCTCTTCACAGTGTTTACTCTTGTACAAAGTACCAGGCATGTCGGCTTATTCACGGGGCCTTGCCCTCCTTGCAGGGCTTTTCTGAGCAGTTTTCCCATCTCCCGATGGGTGCACTCTCTCTTCTCTTCTTTGTACTGAAGTACAGCTCGGGAGTTCCTCACACCTGAAGATATTTGAACTATTTGCATTTCCATAAAGGGTTCTCAGAGTAAGAAAAAGCCTTTGGGCCTCAAGGAACATAAGCTATACAAGTTTGGCCTTGGGGGTCATACCATCCTACCTCCCCACCCCCAAAGCCCCTTAGCACAGATCTATTGTTCCTATCACTCCTAAGACCTGTCCTGAACTTAGGCAATAGGTCTTTCTCTGTTTATTTGAAAAACAAAGTAAACTTTTTTTGTACTCTTAATCCATTTTGCTATCTTTTCAGCAATTTAAAATATTCAAGGGGGTTAGGAAAACAGTTACTGCTTCATAGGTTATTGGCCGCCCACAATGGTTTTTATAGCTATTGTCTGGGCTGTGGTGTACTTACTCACTCAGTCGTGTTTGACTCTTTGCAACTTCATGGACTATAGCCTGCCAGGCTCCTCTGTCCATGGGGATTCTCCAGGCAAGAATACTGGAGTGGGTGGCTATGCCCTCCTCCAGGGGACCTTCCAACCCAGGAATCAAACAGGGGTCTCCTGCATTGCAGGTGGATTCTTTAGCAGCTGAGCTGCCAGGGAAGCCCAGCTATTGTCTACTAGGGCCCTATCTAACAATTTCCAGACCATCCTTTGCCCTAGATTAGGAGAGCAGGTGCAAAGAAACCACAGAAGTTGTTGGAAAATTATGACAGTACAAAAATGGCTTGGCATGTCTACTTGTGAGTAACCATAACAATCTCATGTTCAATATCTAACAAACATTATTAGAATGTCAAGATTATCCAGAAGAGAATCTTACCTGGTGGCCTCACGACAAGAAGAGGATTATCTGTAGAACGAAAAAGAAACAGCTGACTTTACTATTATGTCATGGAGCCACATAACTACGGAATTTTTTTGTAACTGAAAGGGCTAAACAAGCTACAGTAGATAAAGAAAGTGCAATATTCATTTGGCATATGTCAAAACTTTAAAAGTATTATATCACAGTCTCAGAAGTTACATTTATATCTTTCTACTCTCCAATTTCAGCCCTCAGTTTCTTGATAACTATTTAGATTTGAATTATTTGAGTTTTTTTCTATAGACATTTATCATGTTAATTCTGATAGTTGCCAAAAGACCATGTTATTTTTAGGAAATGCAGCCATAAACATAGACACATTATTGTAGCAAATTAGCCACTGATAAAGGTTTTCTTATACTCTTTCTTAATTACTAATGAGAAACACACTTCTGAGATGAAACACGTGAAAACACCAATTTTGAAGTCCTTTGCCAACAATTCCAGTATAAAGCATATTCTCAAAAAAGACTTTTTCCATATATTTTGATTCAGTAGATTAAATCACTGCATTTAAAAATATCCTCCAATGGCAAACGCTCTGGGATCAAGCTACATGTAGGGAATGATCGAACCAAATGGAAGCGAGAGCCACGTTACTGTGGGGCTGACCCTGCTGAGCTCCTGCAGGAGTTTGTCTTGGGACCGTGATCACCGACTCTCCCACCTGGCTTCCTGTACAGAGAGGCTGCCAACCCGGGAACTGCCACCATGAACCAGTTGTGTGCACTGCCTCAGACCATGACCACCCACCACAGGACACCATGTGCACTGCCTCAGACCATGACCACCCGACATCATGTGTACTCTCTCAGACCATGACCACCCAACACCGTGTGTACTGCCTCAGACCATGACCATGGGACACCATGTGTACTGCCTCAGACCATGACCACCCGACATCATGTGTACTGCCTCAGACCATGACCACCCACCACAGGACACCGTGCACTGCCTCAGACCATGACCACCCGACACTGTGTACTGCCTCAGACCATGACCACCCACCACAGGACACCGTGTGCACTGCCTCAGACCATGACCACCCGACACTCTGTGTACTGCCTCAGACCATGACCACCCGACACCGTGTGTACTGCCTCAGACCATGACCACCCAACACCGTGTGTACTGCCTCAGACCATGACCACCCAACACCGTGTGTACTGCCTCAGAACATGACCACCCGACATCATGTGCACTGCCTCAGACCATGACCACCCGATACCGTGTGTACTGCCTCAGAACATGACCATGGGACACCATGTGTACTGCCTCAGACCATGACCACCCGGCACTGTGTGTACTGCCTCAGGCCATGACCACCCACCATGGGACATCGTGTGTACTGGCTCAGACCATGACCACCCGACATCGTGTGTACTACCTCAGACCATGACCACCTGACAATGTGTGTACTGCCTCAGACTGTGACCACCCATCATAGGACACCATGTGTACTGCCTCAGACCATGACCACAGGATACCGTGTGTACTGCCTCAGAACATGACCACCCACCATGGGACACCGTGTGCATTGCCTCGGACCATGACCACCTGACACTGTGTGTATTGCCTCAGACCATGACCACCCAACACCGTGTGTACTGGCTCAGACCATGACCACCCGACATCGTGTGTACTGGCTCAGAACATGACCACCCGACACCGTGTGTACTACCTCAGACCATGACCACCTGACACTGTGTGTACTGCCTCAGACTGTGACCACCCATCACAGGACACCATGTGCACTGCCTCAGACCATGACCACCCGACATTGTGTGTACTGCCTCAGACCATGACCACCCAACACCGTGTGTACTGCCTCAGAACATGACCACGGGACACCATGTATACTGCCTCAGACCATGACCACCTGACACTGTGTGTACTGCCTCAGACCATGACCACCCGACACCGTGTGTACTGCCTCAGACCATGACCACCCAACACCGTGTGTACTGCCTCAGAACATGACCATGGGATACCATGTGTACTGCCTCAGACCATGACCACCTGACACTGTGTGTACTGCCTCAGACTGTGACCACCCATCACGGGACACCATGTGTACTGCCTCAGACCATGACCACGGGATACCATGTGTACTGCCTCAGACCATGACCACGGGATACCATGTATACTGCCTCAGACCATGACCACCTGACACTGTGTGTACTGCCTCAGACTGTGACCACCCATCACGGGACACCATGTGTACTGCCTCAGACCATGACCACGGGATACCATGTGTACTGCCTCAGACCATGACCACGGGATACCATGTGTACTGCCTCAGGCCATGACCACCCACCACGGGACACCATGTGCACTGCCTCAGACCATGACCACCCGACATCGTGTGTACTGCCTCAGACCATGACCACCCGACATCATGTGTACTGCCTCAGACCATGACCACCCAACACCGTGTGTACTGCCTCAGAACATGACCACGGGACACCGTGTATACTGCCTCAGACCATGACCACCCACCACGGGACACCATGTGTACTGCCTCAGACCATGACCACCTGACATGGTGTGTACTGCCTCAGACCATGACCACCCACCACGGGACACCATGTGTACTGCCTCAGACCATGACCACCTGACATGGTGTGTACTGCCTCAGACCATGACCACCCACCACGGGACACCATGTGTACTGCCTCAGACCATGACCACAGGACACCGTGTATACTGCCTCAGACCGTGACTACCCACCACGGGACACCGTGTGTACTGGCTCAGACCATGACCACGGGACACGGTGTGTACTGCCTCAGACCATGACCACAGGACACCGTGTGTACTGCCTCAGACCGTGACCACCCGACACTGTGTATACTGCCTCAGACCATGACCACCCACCATGGGACACCGTGTGTACTGGCTCAGACCATGACCACGGGACGCCATGTGCACTGCCTCAGACCATGACCACGGGACACTGTGTGTACCGCCTCAGACTGCGACCACGGAACACTTCACCAAAGAGTCTGAGAGCTCTGCACACCAGCAACCCAAACTAGGGACATCTTCTGAATGACACTGCTTGCAGGATGGACAGCATTTTAATTAAACCCTCCATATTAAGTAGAGATATCTCTGTCTCCTAGGAAAGGAAGCACCCTAGAGATCTGACTGATTGAAAGAAGCAACTGCCCCTCAATCACATGACATGTGTGCCCTTCGGCTGCTTGCAATAACAATAAAGAAATTACCTCTGCAGCTAGATGGATTCAAAGTTATCTTTCCCACATAGCTAAGAACTAGATTTTCTTCCCTTTTCATTGGAATTTGCTCTTTTCACTTTTCAAGCAGTTCCAATGAAGACTACTTTTATTATCCAAGATTTAACCTAGCAGAAAGAAAATCATGTTTATCTTATAGTGTGATATCCAACATGAACTGACTAAACAGAAGTTGTACTTGTTCAGTTTTTATTCTATTGTAGGCCTGATTTCAGATTACTTGTTTTTAAGGAAATGAGAAGAAAAGAACATGAAGTCATCCATACCTGATTCTGTAACAAATGAGACTGAAGAGCTGACAGGTCCATAGCCGTGAGGATTTTTGGCTTGAACTTTAAAATAATACCTGAAATTTGAAGAAAACATAGTTTGAAAGAGAACCCTGTTTAATTTTTGTGTAATGAGACAAACAACCAAACTACTGAGCACTTGCTCTGTGGCAGGGTTTGAGTCTTATCTTTTCACAAATGCATACACCATCGATATTTCTTCATGTTATTTCTAAACTTTCTCATTTTCAAATAACTTTTCAGCACAATATAATGAACAGCATAGACATGTTCCCACTGGGAACGGAGGGGCATACTAGGCAAACAGATCACTTGGACTGTGTGTGTTATATAGAGCATCAAGGGTTTGCCCGCCCCATGCAGGCCATGCCCTGCAGGCCTGCCATTGGATGGTATGGCCCCCTCCTGTCTCATCTTGAGTTCCACCAGCAAGACGGAGAAGCTGGAGCAGGGAGAAACGGTTACCGAGCAGAATTCCAGTTGTAGCCTAAGTCTCATCCCTGGATGTCGTGTATAAATGCCTGACGGACTGATGATGATGCAACCTGCTGTTGGCAGGGGGAGGCTGAGCCAGTCCAGAGGCTGGCCTCCTTGGGGGAACTAACGTAGCAGCAATGTTCTGGGCGCAGGACAAGTGCTACGCTTGGGCCTGGAGCCCTAAAATCACTGAGTCTCCAGCTTCTGTGCCTCAAGGAAAGAGAAGCAAGTCCAGGAAGGGGAAGTGGAAAAGGCCTGCAGAGGCTCTGCTGGGGATTAATCTTTGTCTTGGAACAGAGAATGTGCTAGAAAGCACATGGCCTGAATCAGCCTGCTCATCTAGAAGGAGATAAGCCAATTCAGTCGGGAGTCCAAGAGCGTCTTACTTTGGACTCTCATGAGCTACAGGACCAAAAGCGATGATGAGAAAATACTGGAAGCCAACACAGTTGAGACCTACTTTACCTACGGTTAATCTCTATGCTGTCCAGCCCCCTGGAATCCTAGGTATTATCTGTGCCCTCTTAGTCCTTAACTGGGGCTTCCCTGGTGGCTCAGATGATAAAGAATCTGCCTGCAATGCGGGAGACCTGGGTTTGATCCCTGAGTCAGGAAGATCCCCTGGAGAAGGAAATGACAACCCACTCTAGTGTTCTTGCCTGGAGAATTCCATGGACAGAGGAGCCTGGCAGGCTACCGTCCATGGGGTCACAAAGAGTCAGACATGACTGAGCAACTAATACATATAGTCTCTAACTGCTTCCAGGTAAAGAAAGAGGATTAAAAAAAAAAATGGGCAGGGGAGTGTGTCCACCACCTCAGAGAGTCCAGAAGGGGCCTTGGCTCCTGGGCAACAGGAGCTACACTTCAATGTTACAAAATCCTATGTTTAAGTCAGACACACAGATCACACGCACTAATTAAGATGCACTAAAGTTTTAAAAGGAGAACTATTTAGACCCAGAGAGCAAAGGCGCCTGTCTGTTGCACCTCTGCCCTGGCACCGAGCCTACTGAACATCTGAGCTGACGTCCCCAGGGGAGCCTTTGGCCTCACAGTTACGCAGAGGTACTTGACTTTGGGTTTGACTTAACAGAGAGCAAAGAAAAAGGCCATTTGGTAAAACCAAGTCTTCTCTTAAGCTTTTCAAGAAAGTATATTCACATCTCATTTAGGACCGAATCCTTTTTAAAATTTCATTTAAAAAAGAAAAGATATGCACAATTAAGAACATATGAGTTCCCAAATCTCAGTTCACTCAGCACTTTGTGCGTTCTCAATTGTGCATACTTCTAACTCAGCGGTCATGGAGTTATTTAAGGCAAACTCTGCTGGCAGTTCAAACAGTGGGTTTGGCATAAGTCAACAATAACAGTCAAACTTTACAGACGCCTTTTCCTTAAAAAAAAAATAGGAAATCGAAACCTAGGGTGTGATACTGATATTCAGAGGCTACCGGGGACATTTATTTCTGCTGCATCTTTCTCAGGCCATCCCTGGAGGCAACCTGGTACCACTTCCCCAGCTTGGCAGAGGGAAGCACCCTGTGCAGTAGAGGCGATGGCAGAGGGGTGACCTTTGGGCTGGGAGAGCCTACTCCAGTTTCTTAGTTGTATCCATTCTATTTTACACTGAAACCTAAGTATTCTCCAAATCAACCCTCCTGCCACGCAATGATTCCATTCCTCCACAAAGCCCACATGGCCCAATTCTAAAGATGTATTCCCATTTGAACTCCACCTACTGTGTCAAAGTAAGTTTACATATGCCAAGCTGAAAAACAATATGGTATTATTAAAAAAAAAAAGCAAAATTTTCGAAAAGCACATTAATTTTTTTTCCATAGACTAAAATATATATTTCATACCCTAAAGTGTCTCTATTTCACCTAAGTAACAAAAGCATCCCACACCTTGCCTTCTTATACAAGCTTCTGGCACCTTCTTTTGAACAGGATCCATGGTAACAGATCTGTATACTTCAGGCTTCCCAGGTGGCGCTGCTGCTGCTGCTAAGTCGCTTCAGTCGTGTCCAACTCTCTGCAACCCCATAGACGGCAGCCCACCAGGCTCCCCCATCCCTGGGATTCTCCAGGCAAGAACACTGGAATGGGTTGCCATTTCCTTCTCCAATGCATGAAAGTGAAAAGTGAAAGTGAAGTCGCTCAGTCGTGTGCGACTCTTTGCGACCCCATGGACTGCAGCCCACCAGGCTCCTCGGTCCATGGGATTTTCCAGGCAAGAGGACTGGAGTGGGCCGCCATTGCAGACCTGTATACTTCAGGCTTCCCAGGTGGCGCTAGGGGTAAAGAAACCACCTGCCAATGCAGGAGACACAAGAGACGTGGGTTTGATCCCTGGGTTGGGAAGATCCCCCGGAGGAGGGCATGGCAACCCACTCCAGTAATCTTGCCTGGAGAATCCCGTGGACAGAACTGCCTGGAGGGCTACAGTCCCCGGGGTCACAAAGAGTTAGACATGACTGAAGCGACTTAGCACACACACAGGCACGGAGGGGTCTGAAGGAAATCCTTGTAGGAGGAAGCCAGCGAGCACTCCCCCTCCAAAGAACGACAGACGGGAAGGTTACACTTGGGGAGAAGCCCCAGTGGCCGCTGCTGCTCCCAGTCCATCTCCCAGGGACCCCAGCGTGGGTGGACATAGGACGCAAACCTCGGGGGACGCTGGGGCCCACCTGCAACCGACTGGTCCAGCCACCAGCCCCCTCTCTCCTCCGTCCCCACGACCGCATCAGCCTCCTGCTCTTCCTCAAACACATCAGCTTCCCAACACCCCTCCTGCCTCGAGCAGCTTGACAGCTCACTTACCTCCTCCAGGTCAAATGCTGCGTATCTGCCTCACCTGACCGCCCCTTACCCTCAAGCCCAGGAAAAAAGCCCCCCATTACACACTCACAGAACAGGGTGCTTCTCTCTCAGGATGCTGGTCAGGGAAAGTCCATACCTACGTGTTTATAAACCACCCGCCTCTGTCAGATGAGCACCACGAGGGGCCATGGTGTATTGTAGGCCCCTCCCCGACCCCTCCACTCTTCTCTCTTTGGAGCCCGGGGCCTGACCCTGAGCACTCAGTAAGCTCTCACTGAGTGAGCCGTGGACACTCATTCATACCTATAGGAAGAATGAATAAACCATCCCACATAACCATCCCCTGACAGTATTCAAAACTCAACATCAGTTTGGTACCAAAAGTTGTCACAAGAAAACTGGGCTGTGGGGGCAGGGGCAGCGGGAGCCCAGGATTTACCAGCAGCCGGGAGGCCAAACATCTCTAAGGCCTCCTTCAGCTGCTCCTGAGGCTGTGCTCTAAAAACACGCACTCTGAACACAATTGAAAAAAGAGGGATGTTGGCTTTATTTTCTTTAGTTTTGTTCTTGGTTTAATGAATCAACTTTTCATTACTATCAGGGAAGAGCTAAGAAAAGGGCTTTCTCAATTTCCTGATATTTTTATTTGCTGAATCCTGAAATTTGTAACAGTTTATGAAAGCTCAGTTCAAGTGAGCCCAGGGCATTAACAGGCCCTGAGCAAAGTTCTCTGCTAGTTCAGAAGCCTCTCGGTGCCCAAGGCTATTGTCCAATTTCTGTCCCTTTCAACAGTTCTGTTTAAGGAGAGCATTTTGTTCCAATCTCCTCTGTGTTCCTCTGACTGTATTAAAAAAAAAAAAAAAAAACCGGGAGACCTCGGGCCCAAGTCACATCATTCAGAACATTTTGCTGTGGAAATACGGTGGCTGGACGTGACATGGATCAGAGAGCCGATCATTAAATATCAGCAGTTCTGCAGGCCCAGACTAGCTTGAAATTGGCAAATACCATAAAGCAGTTGTTACTTTTTTTTTCCCCAGACAGCCAGTTTACAAACACACCACAGCGCAACCATCATGTCCTTGGTGTTCTGCCCATGTTCACCCACCAAGGATGGAAGCTTTCCTGATCTGTTACCAGCAAGACCAGAGAATATAAAATAGGAAATGCACACACACACACTGTTTGTACCCGCGAGACAAGTTCTGCACATTTCACACTGAGGGCTAAAAACTCACTCCCAGATGGCCCTCTGGCTGGTGACCCACTTCTCCGTGTAGGAAGCCATGCATCTTATAACTCATATTAACACGTAAAATATATCTTTCTTGAATGATCTGAACTTCTACACCATAGAGGTTGAGTACCAGCTATTAAAATGTTTAGCCAGTTCATACAACTCAACAACAACAACAAAACAAACAACCCAATTGAAAAATGGGCAAAGAACGTAATTAGACATTTATCCACAGAAGAAATACACAACGCCAACAGGTACACGAAAAGATGGTCAACAGCACTAGCTATTCAGTTCAGTTCAGTTTGGTCGCTCAGTCATGTCTGACTCTTTGCGACCCCATGAATTGCAGCACGCCAGGCCTCCCTGTCCATCATCAACTCCTGGAGTCTATTCTGAAAGAGATGGGAATACCAGACCACCTGACCTGTCTCTTGAGAAACCTATATGCATGTCAGGAAGCAACAGTTAGAACTGGACATGGAACAACAGACTAGTTCCAAACAGGAAAAGGAGTCCATCAAGGCTGTATATTGTCACCCTGCTTATTTAACTTCTATGCAGAGTACATCATGAGAAACGCTGGGATGGAAGAAGCACAAGCTGGAATCAAGATTGCCAGGAGAAATATCAATAACCTCAGATATGCAGATGACACCACCATTACGGCAGAAAGTGAACAGGAACTAAAAAGCCTCTCAATGAAAGCGAAAGAGGAGAGTGAAAAAGTTGGCTTAAAGCTCAACATTCAGAAAACTAAGATCATGGCATCTGGTCCCATCACTAGCTATTAGAGGACTGCAAATCAAAACTACAACAAGGTATCCCTCATACAAGTCAGAATGGCCATCACCAAAAAGTCTACAAATAACAAATGCTGGAAAGAGGGTGGAGAAAAGGGAACCCTCCTACACCGCTGGAAGAAATAGATAAGCTGGTGCAGCCACTACGGAAAACAACACGGAGGTTTCTCCAAAAACTAAAAATAGAATTACAATGAGATCTAGCAATCCCACGTCTGGGCCTATAATGTAGCTTTATGTTCATAGGAGCCTTATTGACAATAGCAAAGACATGGAAACAGCCTAAACATCCATCAACAGAGGAACAGGTAAGGAAGATACGGTGCACATATACAGTGGAACACTGGGAATAGTACCCGGCCATAAAAAGAATGAAACAATGCCATCTGGAGCAACATGATGTCACTGAAAATTATCACACGAAGTGAAGTAAGTCAGAAAGAGAAAGATAAACACCATCTGACACCACTTATATGCGGAAATTAAAATATGACGCAAATGAACCTGCCTACGAAATAAAACCCCTCATGCGCAGAGTTGACTCATTGGAAAAGACCCTGATGCTGGGAGGGGCTGGGGGCAGGAGGAGAAGGGGGCGACGGAGGATGAGACGGCTGGATGGCATTACCGACTCGATGGACGTGAGTCTGAGTGAACTCCGGGAGTTGGTGATAAGACAGGGAGACCTGGCGTGCTGCGATTCATGGGGTCACAGAGAGTCGGACACGACTGAACTGAGCGACTGAACTGACCGACCGACTGACGAAATAAAGACAGACTTGCAGACACAGAGACAGACCTGTGGTTAGCAAGGGAGGGGGCAGCATGGGGCGGGAGGCTGGAGTTAGAGGCACAAATCCTTATACGGAGTGAATAAGCAAGAAAGTCGTACTGGAGTACAGAAGAACTCTATTAAATATCCTGTGATAAACCACAATTGGAAAGAATATAAAAAAGAATGTGTGTGTGTATGTATATATGTGTGTACACACACACACACACACACATATATAACTGAAACACTTTTGGATACAGCAGAAATGAACACACACTGTAAACCAACTATACTTCAAAAAAAAACGCTTCTCAACTGATGCTCCACTAATGTCATATATGAAGCTCGTGCTGCATGAAGTCACCATGTGGGTGACTGCAAACAGATGGATTCCCTTTCAACACACAGAACAATCCTTCCTTTCCCAGCGGTAGGTAGTTTCAGTCTCTGGAAAATAGGGAGCAAAATATAAACACAACAAGCTAACAATCACAAAGCACATAGTCCTTTCTCCGAAGAAAAGTACAAGACACATGGTAAGCACTCACCTACAGTCTATGAGAAACAACTAGAGAATTCAAAAGAAACCATAAGGACACTTTCAGTTAGGCCTTTCCTTTTCAACCCAAGGATATCCGTGACCACGCACACAGGTCTCATTTTCTGTTTATAAACGATGGTCGTGTCATACCTCGTGTTGGGCTTCAGGTTCTCAATGGGCAGGTGAGTCACTGATGAAGCCTGGGTGGACCACTTGTTCCTGATGAAGTCTTCATAGGACGCGCTGTAAACCAAGTAACCTACAGGAGGAAAGGAGGTGGAACCCAGTGAGCGTCAAGGAAGCGCATCACCCAAGAGGCGTAACTCAGGGGAGTGGGAGGAGCCATGGGGTGGGGGCAGCTCTGCGGGAGAAGTCTAGAAGGCGAGCAAGCAGTGTGCCGGGTCGGGACGGGGCAAACACTGGTGCCCACTGGCGATACCAGATGCAGGGAACGGCAGAGACACTTCCTGACGACTAGCTGGTTCCCTACTTTTCTTCCTTCTCCTGATCTCCCACAGTCCCGGGCTTCCTCATCTCCTCGGAACTCATCACCTCTAACCATGGATGCAGAGCACAAGGAAAGAGCAATGACCTCCACACAAGTATCTAAGAAGTTCCTGGTAGAGGTTTATACAATTATCCTTCACGTGAAATGAAGCATCTGTGATGGTGGGTGCCCTGTCTTGTGGCTGAAAGATCGATAGGTCTCTCCACCTCTTGTTATAGACTCTCCTGTGGTTTCTAGTTGTTGAATATCTCTGCCTGCCCTCGACCCTCACGTCCAGTGACAACAGCCAGGCAGCTCTGCCTTATCCGCTGTTAATGGAGCTCAGCGGGTGGACTCTGCCCTGATACCTGCCCAGCTTGCCAGGCCACCCCAGGGAGCCGAGTGACCTTCCTGTAGCAGCATCACACATCCTTTATGCTGCTCTCTTACATGGGAAGGAAATATTTGTCAAGTACTTCCTCTGCGCCGAACGTTATGCCAAATACTTTGGATTGGGTTTTACTTGGATGAATTCTCCTGACCTTAGGTTTCTCTGTCTGTCTCCATTCTGACACAGGAGGAAACTGAGTCTTAGAGGTCAAATATCTGGTCCAAGTTCCTATTTGTTAATTCAACAAATATTTATTGTGTGCTTACTGTATATTCATTCAACCAATATTTATTGTGTGCCTCCTGCAAGTCAGGGCTACTGTATACTAAGTGCTAGAGATTAAATGATCATTCATTTTACTGAAAACTCCAGGAGCAGCAAGGCAGACAGACAAGTAGGATTACACGGCTTGTTTATACAGCCTGATGAGAACTAAGTGCTGGGGGCGTTGGCAGGTGGGGAGAGCTGGACACAGAGAGCTTTCCCAGGACCATGAAATCGGGCTGATAACTAAAGGATGGGAAGCAGTCAAGATGCACAGTGGGAAGTGGGGAGAACTCCAGGCAGAGGGGATACCTGGGCAAAGACGCAGGCGAGGGAGGAACCAGGAGGCAGGAGGACCTCAGAGTGGCAGGGTGAGGGGAAGTGCGACGTGAAACAAAGCTAAAGAAGCATTGAACAACAACAACAAAAAAGCCAAGGCTCTTTGGTCACAAAGGCTTTTGCTTTTCCTTCCAGAAGAAAAGGAAGACATTCACGGGGCGACAGAACAAGACTGTCTTCTGTGTGTCTCTCTGGTGCTGAGTGGAGGACCAGACAGGCGTGGTATATGGAGGGGGTGGTCTCGCAGGACAGCTGTGACAATATCCAGGTGAGTGGTCACAGCAGCTCAGGTTCTGGGGTGGTTAATGGGGAACAATCTGAAAGGTAAAGGCGACGGGACTGAGTGAGGAACTGAATACAGAGGGGAAATAGAGAAGGAGATGGGAAGATGACGCCAAAGCTTCAGGCTTGCAAGAATGGACGGAGAGTGAGACAGAAGAGCCAGATGAGCAGGTGTGTGTCTGGATCATGAGTCTGATTCTGGATATGCTGAGTCTGAGAATCTTTGGAGACATGACGGGTGATACTGTCAAGTGGACATGATTTTTCAGTTTGAGGCTCAGAGGAGAGCAGGCTGGGTCCTGACCTACAAACCAATGACTCATCCCCAAGAGGCACTGAGACCACATGCATCGGGACTTCCGTGGTGGTCCAGTGGTTAGGGCCCTGTCTGCCATTGCAGGGGACACAGATTCGATGCCTGGTCCAGGAAGACCCCACGTTCAGAGAGGCAATGAAGCCCACACACCGCAACTACCGAGCCTGTACTCTAGAGCCCTCGGGCCGCAGCTGCTGAAGCCCGTGGGCCCCACAGCCTCTGCTCTGCAACCAGCCACTGCAATGGGAAGCCCACACACAGCAGCTAGACAGGAGCCACCTGCTCACCACAGCTAGAGAAAGCCTGAGTGCAGCGATGAAGACCCAGCGCAGCCAAAAATAAATAAAAATTTTTAAATGCTTGGAAATATACATATACATTTTAAAAAGACCTCTGTGCATGGGTAAAACGGAGAAGGCAATGGCACCCCACTCCAGTACTCTTGCCTGGAAAATCCCATGGACAGAGGAGCCTGGTAGGCTGCAGTTCATGGGGTCGCTAAGAGTTGGACACGACTGAGCGACTTCACTTTCACTTTTCACTTTCATGCATTGGAGAAGGAAATGACAACCCACTCCAGTGTTCTTGCCTGGAGAATCCCAGGGACGGGGGAGCCTGGTGGGCTGCTGTCTATGGGGTCACACAGAGTTGGACACGACTGAAGCGACTTAGCAGCAGCAGCAGCAGCATGGGTAAAATCCTTCAGCTGAAGCTGAAGCTTTTCTTCTTACTCTGTGTTTTCTCTCTCCAGGATTTTACCCACGCACATGTCTTTTTTAAATGTGTATATATATATATATATATATATGTATAAGCATTTAAATTTATTTATTTTTGGCTGCGCTAGCTCTTCATTGCTGTACTCAGGCTTTCTTTAATTGTGGTGAGCAGGAGGCTACTGTCTAGCTGGACTGGACTGAAGGACTGATGCTGAAGTTGAAGCTCCAATACTTTGGCCACCTGATGCAAAGAACTGATTCATTGGAAAAGACCCTGATGCTAGGAAAGATTGAAGGCGGGAGAAGGGGATGACAGAGGATGAGATGGTTGGATGGCAGCACCAATGCGATGGACATGAGTTTGAGTAAGCTCTGGGAGTTGGTGATAGACAGGGAGGCTGGCATGCTACAGTCCATGGGGTCACAAAGAGTCGGACACGACTGAGCGACTGAACTGAACTGAACTGAAGGAAAGTGACTTAGGACCATGCCTTAAGCAATTCTGATCGCTAATGTCGGGTCAAAGAGGATGAGCCTGTGAGGAAAACTTGGGCTGAGAAAATCAGATCACAGGTCAAGGAGGAGAAGATGAAGAAAAGGCATTGAAGAGGCAAATAGCTTTATTCAGCAACCTGTTCCCACCGATCGCCTCCTCAAGGGCTATTCTGGTGATGGGAAGAGTGGATTAGAGTTACATAGCTCCTCCCCAGCACGCAGGGAGCAAAAACAGGGGCCCTGGGCTCTGAAGCCTTTTCAGAGAAATTCCTTCTTCTCTTTTTTTAACAACTACTTCATGGGACCTGGGAAGTGTTGCTGCTCTCTCCATAGGGTACCCTCCTCCTCTGAAGATGGTGACATCAAGCCACATGAGCTGATGGTGACGCTGTACCCAATAAGGGTCCAGCCGGGGGCAGACATGCCCGAGGAGCCCTGGCTTCGATGGGTCAGCCCGGCTCATCCTCTTTGACCTCATATCCATTAGAACGCTGCACTTCATTCCATATACTACTCAGGTTTCCCTGCTCATCCTTGTGTCTGGATTTTTATAACATGCTTGCTGAGCACATGTAACTCCTGTATTCTCTGTTCTTATCAAAACCAGTCCTGAAAAGATTCAGAGACTACCACGAAGGTGATTTCCCACAGAGTCACTGCTGATGAAGAGACAGCTTTATTCATCAGGACTGATCAGGGTGGGCAGCGGGTCATGGACCTATTTACTTTGCAGGAGTTTCATGTCATTTGGCCACCATCTGGTTACATGCTGACTCAACCACGTGTAAAAGAAAAGAACCACCAGTGGAAATCGGCAAAGCGCTCTACATCTCACGCAGCTACAAGGACCCAAGTGCCCTGCACTGGGCCCGAGGTGTGATCTTCCCTTTGGGTCTAGGAGGCATCTGGGTATCCACTTCACCTCACTCTTCTGCAGCTAAAAGAGCTGGTGCTTGATTCATTAACTGATGAAGCACTCCCATGCTTTTCTCTTTTAGCCTCTAGGGTCTAACATGCTTCTTCTGCATATCACAGGGCCGTTGTACACTGAAATATTCCACGATAAGCAGCTTGGCAGGAGTTGGCATAACTTTCTATTTGGACCTGAATCTCAATAACACCTCAGCCGTATTATTTATGCTCGTAGCATGAGTGCTCATGATTAGGGCCCAGGGGCTTGGTTTGGGATTAGATGGTGGGGGTATGTGGTGATGAGATGACCCCAGTCTCTGGGGAGCTTCGTAAGGCTTTTGACGCAAAGCTAACAGGAGCATGTGTTTCGGAAGCACGCCCTCTATGGGATGATACAGGAACTGCGTCGGAGTTAAGTCCAGCGACATTTACCGGAGTTCTCCGAAGGCTCCTCACGCTCCAGCCCAGGGGGCACGTCTAAGGTGGCTGGTCCTTTCATCCTGTATCCATCCTTCTGTTTCCCAGAAGCCCCGTGGCTTAGGGCACAGGGGTATATTTATGTTAAGTAACATCTGTTATGCAAGAGATCAAAAGCTAAGTAGCTTAAGATAAAGTTTTCCATGATTATATTTTCCGTTTGCTTGCTTGCTTTTCAAAACTGCCATTCATAAAATCATATTCAGTTCATAAAAAGATTTTCTGGCTGTTTTGACTACAAGCTCTCCTCCTTCCATTCATTTATGTGCTTGCTTTTAGGAACATGCTGGACTCCACAGAAGCTGGCCCCAGCGGCCCGAGCAACTCGTAGATGGGGGTCCAGCAAGTACAGCTACAGCAAGACTCAGACCCCTTGATCTGCACCCTGGCTCTCCACGGCCCTTCCACCTTGCCTGGCACAATACCCAGGCATTCTGTCCTGTGTCCTTTATCCTGACTTTTGGGCTGCAGTGCAAACTTCATTAAAAAAAAAAAAATTAGCTCTCTGTGCTTGGGTTTTTGTGTTTTTTTTTTTTCTCATTTCAAGAGATCATACTGGGAACCTAAAGCAAGAACATTAAAATTTTCTAATTCGATGACCAACACTAGCATGGTAGTGACATAATTATGTCAAACTCCGACTTATCCCACCATCCCCAGCCCTGAGACACACACACACACATTCTTTCCTCTTATATAACTCACTGACCCAAAAGGAATCATTTGCAAAAGAAGGGTGTCTATCCAAAGAAAACATTGACTCTTTTCTGTAAGAACTCATCTCAACAAATTTATCCTCAAATATGTCTTTGGTAGAGTCGAATGAATATCTCGCAGACCAAGATCTTGGAGGCTCAAGATCCCTGGGCATTTTCTCCATCACATCCAGTTCCCACCTAAGGAATTCAGGAGCGCCAAGACTGATTTGGAAGCACTGAGCAGACCCGGAAAGAGCCTGAGTGGTTGATCGTGACCCCGGGAAGCACACAGTAGGAGCACTCATCATCCATGCTGCAGAAGCTCATCTGACAAGGGACTCCGTGGACTCCCTGGCTACTTGCAATATTACAGGGTAAGAGACCTAATGATGTGTTGTACAGGAGGAGACCAAGGTCCAGGGAAAATGAAGTAGTAGCTCCAGGTCATACAAACCCATCTGGGACTAAGATTCAGGATTTCTGACTTCCATCCAGTGCTCCTCATACTGCCCTACAAGGCTTCCCTTATTGCCTCTGTTTCATCCTTTAAAAGAAAATATCTGCATTCGTCCATCCAATTCATCCATGCCTCTCTCCATCTAGCTATCTGACTGATCCACCCACCCTGGCACCCTTCCATCATTCATTTCTCCAATCCATTCAGTTATTTATCCATCCATCCATCCATCCTTGCATCCAGCCATCATCCATTTCTCCAATCCATCCATCCATCCATCATTGCATCCATCCATCATTCATTTACTTAATCCATTCATTTATCCATCCATCCATCCATTTTTCATCCATCTACCCATCCATCTATTGATCCATCCTTGCATCCATCCATCATTCATTTATCCAATCTATTCATTTATCCATCCATCCATTTTTCATCCATCTACCCATCCATCCATCCATGTTCCATCCATCCACTCATCCATCATCCATTCATCCCTTATTGACTGTATTTCCCACCTGCAGATTGACAGGAAGTCTGAGCACCTGCCTTGGACTCACCTGTTATCACATCCCCTGGGGCGGCCTTGTCCCAGTCCACAATGACAAATGAGTGGCAGCCTTCCACCGCGACCACAGTGATGTTGCGGGGGACATGCTGAGGAGGCGTGTCCCTCTTCTTCAGGTCATTTGGAATGATTTCATCCAAGCTCTCCACTTGGAAGTGATCTAGAGCATCAGTCAGAGAGCATGGGGCGGACGGGTCTTTATTTAGGTACGTCACATAAGGAGCTGGAAAAGAACAAAGATACCCAATCGGGTTGCTGAAGGCTTTCTCTGAGGGCAGAAACATGATGTCTGCTCCATAGAGTAGACCCAACATTCAGTCTCTTTCTGCTAAACATCCAGGGTCATCAGCCCTGAGGCCAAACACAAGCGCACATCCCTAGCTCTCCTGAATGGATCCACATATTTATTATATCTTTCAATCTGGTGGTTCCAAAAGATCCCATTGCCCCATCAACACTGGTGCCCTCATAGTGGTTTTGAAACCTCTCCAAACAACAATTTAATGTCTAACAGAAGTCTGCGGCATTCTGCCATTCTTGTGCCCTTAAACTGGAAAGGTGCAACTGAATCCAACTTGGAGTTCTCTCAACACATTTCATTCCCTAGACTGTCTTGGGACCAGGAAAAAAAAAATTACACCAGCCAAGATGTACAACCTTAGCCTCAGTCCAGGCTGGCCTCCCCTGGGACATCAGGGACTCACATAACCCCTTACACCCATGTCTGCACAGGCTAGGCCTGAACAGCCTTCTACAACATTACCACTCAGGACGAAAATAACAACTCACGTTTATGGATAGCTTCAGGCTTTTCCTACAAGCGTGATCTCAGCAGACACAAGGGCCCCAGGATTAAGGCAGGATAAGAACTGATAACCCACAGTCCAGTTGAACCTACCAGTGCTGAGAAGGAGCCCACAAGACTTCTTATTACATATGCGCTAGAACTTAGAAAAGCGAAGGAATTGGGTTTGGACTTCATACATTCAAGACCCCCAAGTGCTCCCAAGTAACAGTTCCTAGAACTTTCTAAACATCCCATTGTATCTCTCTCATTCGCAGTGGCTGTTAGAACTGAAAGCAATTTTTAAGCTCCTCTGTTTTCCAATAATCCATACAGAATTAGGTGTTTTGAGCTTGTGCACGGGTCTGATCAGGAAGTTTGGGGGAGCTGTCTACTGTGCTTTATAAAGTTATAGGCATATGAAAACAGCCAGACAATAGTAAGCCTTTCAGCCTTTGAAGAGGTCTTCGGAACAGCTAATAATAGCGCTGAAAGCATTTCAATTTCTGTCATGGAACCACAGAGAGAAAAGTCAGAACATTCAGTGAATTCAGCCAGGCTGCAGCATGCCATGGGCCAGCATTACCACTGGCCTCAGGAATCCTCCTTCCAATTAAGATTCTTGTTCTTCAAGTACGAGTAGTTCAGACACTCAATACTACATCTTGGCTGACAAGAGATGTTCTTCGCTGATGGCAGAACATTTGTTTTGGAAATAGAAAAGTGTGATATTAGTTTAAGCTGTTGCCTGTCTCCACTCAGTAACAAATTATTTTTTTCCACTTAGTGATATGTTAATCTGTCTTATTAGCAAAGTTCATTAAGGGCATGGGAAAAGAAGGCTCCCAAAGGGAATGAAACACAGTTTAATGACATAGAATTTCTTCCTGAAACTGTTTTAATAACTGAGAAAGAGGAATACAGTCAATTTCTAGATCGCAAGTCTTTGAGGCTAATGAAAACTATAGGAAATAACCTCAAGGAAACCACTTCAGCTCTTTGAAACTGTAAGATATACTGGTAGCTCAATTCATCAAACTGCTCATCTTTTAGGGAGAAGTTAACAAATGACATGCAGGGGCATTGCTGGTGGTCCAGTGGCTAAGACGCCACACTCCCAAAGCAGGGGACCTGGGTTTGATACCTGGTCAGGGTACTAGACCCCACATGCCACAACTAAGACCCAGAGCAGTCTAAATAAATAAGTCAGACAAACAAACAAAACACCAATGTGCAGGCAAGGCCTAATAAAAGTCTCATCTCAGAAAAGTTGGCTATAACAAAAATACTTATAGTCCCTGGACTTGATTATTAAGTAGTTCTTACTCCTCATCTGCACAAGACAGCCTCTCTAAACTCTGCTCCATCAGATACCAAATGTTCCCCTGCGTGCCTGCTCCCCTGACTTCGGCAGAGAGCAAGTTCATGTTTAGAAAGCATCTAAACAGGACTGACGCACTGACTCACCCAAGTGGAAATTTCACCCTGGGAAAAACCTCTGCTTCAAACGAGCTGCCACGGCCAAGCCAAGAGATTCATTCTGCTCTTCTTCAAAGGATGAGAGCTAAAAACTCATGTTTCTCTGATTAAGGAACTTCTACTCACCAACAAAACGTTTCTTCCCAGCCAGATCGAATTCTTCTTCGGGGTAGGAACTGATGGAGCCTTCAGGTGGGATGACGGCAGGCGTCGTGGTGGTGGTGGTGGTGGTGGTGGTGGTGGTGGTGGTGGAGGGCTGGGTGGTGGACGGCGGCCCCGAGGTCTCAACTTCATAATCTGAAATGATATGATGGTTTTGTAACTGGGCACATCCAGAAAAGAGGCACCTTAAGATTGAACGCAACATTAAAGTGTATCGGCACACAAACAGACTCTAGAATTGGAGAAGGAAATGGAAGCCCACTCCAGTGTTCTTGCCTGGAGAATTCCATGGACAGAGGAGCCTGGTGGGCTGCTGTCCATGGGGTCACAAGGAGTCAGACACGACTGAAGCGACTTAGCAGCAGCAGCAGACTCTAGAATAAACGCTATGCCTGAACAGAATTTGTTGCTAACAAAACAATATCCGCCCCCCATCCACCATTTTTCAGTCCTTAGGGAAAAGCAGCTGCAGGTAGAAGAAAGGAAGGAAAAAAAATTAAAAAGAAACACACATGACAAGAAAAATGAGATTTTTTGAATCCAAGCTGGACAGAACCTTAGAACTTACCCAGGTTAGATGCCCCTGTTACTGGTCCCTGACCATTCTCTGCCTAAGTAATTTTCCCTTTTAAAGCCAGAAAAGTATCACACGAGAAAAGAAACCTGATTTTTTTAAAAATCTGTCACCTGCGTACAGGTTTTCTGAGGGGGAGGTGGGACTAATCCTATTGAGAGGACTAATCCATTAACAAAAAAAAGAAAATTCTGCTCCCTTTTCAACAGCTCCAAATCACAGGGTTTTATTTCCAAAGGTGCTAAGAAAACTTCCTTTGCTTTCTCGCATCTGCTGTTTTTCTTTCAGGTCTGGTTGTTTTTTTTTTTTTTTTTTTTGAAAACTGGGGATTAAACCACTACATTGAAGATCATGATTGCATCGGAGGTGACGTTATTCCCACACTTGTGACTGAAGAGCCTCGAATCTACAACCAGCAGTGGCAAACTGAGCACATTAGTGAGGACTGACACCCCACGTGTCAAAGGCCAGCGCTGGGAAGGGGACAAGCTTTCTGCGTGAATTTCCTTCAATTTCGGGGGCAATTTACAAAACACAAGAACCACCACAGGGAGGTAAGTATAATCACAGCAGTAATTACTATGAATAGAGTGACCAGACGCCATGCAAAGCAAGCCTCTTCTTCAGCTTAGAAATTTCACCTTCGCTTGAAAACATTCTGATTTTTAAAAAATCAGCACATCTACCGCATTGCTTTTTGAATGTAATTAGAAAAGGAAAGGAAAGAATAAGAGTGAGAAGAGCCAAGAGGGGAAGCTGGAACTCAGTTAAACTAAGTCGTTTTTATTAACATGTATGGGTGGTGCAGGGGTGCTCAGACTGAAGTAACTCCAGAATTTCCAAAAGAAGGAGGGGAAGGTTTGAGATGGAGGGAAGGAGGCTCAGGGGTCTTGTCTGGAGGCTGCATCCGTGTATGAAGCACACAGTTTTCCTCTGGATCAAATTTTTATGGGGCAAGGGGAGGTAACTTGGAAGGGGAGTACCACCACCCTTCTCTAAGCGTTGCCCTCCAGCCCCAAGCTCTGAGGGAAACAGAAATTGAGACCATCCACTTAGCCCACCTCAGCGTTTCCAGGTGGCTCAGTAGTAATGAATCTGCCTGCCAAGCCAGAAGTCACAGGAGACGTGGGTTCAATCCCTGGGTGGAGAAGATCCCCGGGAGAAAGGAATGGCTACCCACTCCAGTATTCTTGCCTGGAGAATTCCATAGACAGAAGAGCCTGGTGGGCCAACAGTCCATGGGGTCGCAAAGAGCCAGACACGACTGAGTGACTGTGCAAGCACTTACTAACGAACATCACATTCTCTAATTAGAAAATACCCCCAATCACGTGCTTGGAATCAATCATACCTTCATCATAGATGACGTACGCCTCTTCCGTGGGCACTGCCGTGTCAGTCTCCAGCCCCGAGAACTCATCTAGAAGGAGAAGGCAAGGGCAGTCAGCAAACGCCCTGGGCTCTCTTCTCAGCAAGGCGCCAAGGGCACGGAGATCCAGCCCGGTGCTGCCGGCTCCCAGGCGTGTATAAGCCTCCCCTGCCACAGCGGCCTCGGCTTCCTCAGGAGGAAGGGCCTCAGAATGCGGAGGGCTCAATGGGAATGGAGAGTTTCTCTCCTTTGTGCTCAGGGGGGTGCACTGGAAAAGACACCTCCCCAGCGCTCCCGACCCTCCAGCAGGGGGCGCTCTTCCCGGCTTGTTGGGGGAGGAAGGCGGAGGCGGAAAGAGTGGGGAGAGGGGAGGGAGAAGGGAGGGGGCGAGGGGGCAGGCCTGAGAACAGACCTTCTCCGAGGGCAGGGAACTCCTTTGTTTACAGCCTTTGGTGGCTCAGACGGTAGAGAGTCTGCCGGCAAGTCGGGAGACCCAGGTTCGATCCCAGGGTCAGAAAGAACCACTGGAGAAGGGAATGGCTACCCACTCCAGTATTCTCGCCTGGAGAACTCCATGGACAGAGGAGCCTGAAGAGCTGCAAGTCCATGGGGTCACAAAGAGTCGGACACAACTGAGCGACTCACACTTTGATTTTTCACTCATTCTCTCCATCCCCCAGTCTTTCCACTCACATGATCTGGGTGCCCTCCTGTCTCTCCTCTGTTCTATTCTGGCTTCCCTGCTCCCTCTAAGCTTCCAGGCCCTCTCAGTGACTCGGGAGATAAATCTGTAATGATTAGAACTTCTTAACTTGCCTATGAAGTTTGGAAATAATATCCCAATGATTACAAACATCTCTTTACAAACAAGTTGTGTTTTACTTATAAAGCCACTAGATCTGCTATGACTACAGAATTATCCTATACATGCAATCTGTAGACTTTTATATGTAATTTTTTTAATCCACCAGGAAGCCCTAATTATAAGAACCATTGCTCAAATGACTATTATTAATGGCTTCCCAGGTGGCTCAGCAGTAAAGAATCCACCTGCAGTTCAGGGGACACAGGAGACGTGGATTTGATCCCTGAGTCAGGAAGATCTCCGGAAGGAAGAAATGGCATCTCACTCCAGCATTCTCGCCTAAGAAACCGCACAGAAAGAGGGGCCTGGAGGGTTACAGTCCATGAAGTTCATGGAGGACTAAACTCGCTCAGTCATGTCCAACTCTTTGCCACCCCATGGACTATACAGTCCATGGAATTCTCCAGGCCAGAATATTGGAGTGGGTAGCCATGCCCTTCTCCAGGGGATCTTCCCGACCCAGGGATCGAATCCAGGTCTCCCACATTGCAGGCGGAGTCTTTACCAGCTGAAACATCAAGGAAGCCCAAGAATACTGGTTAGCCTATCCCTCGGAGAAGGCAATGGCACCCCACTCCAGTACTCTTGCCTGGCAAATCCCATGGATGGAGGAGCCTGGTGGGCTGCAGTCCATGGGGTCGCTAAGAGTCAGACACGACTGAGCGACTTCACTTTCACTTTTCACTTTCATGCACTGGAGAAGGAAATGGCAACCTGCTCCAGTGTTCTTGCCTGGAGACTCCCAGGGACGGGGGAGCCTGGTGGGCTACCGTCTATAGCGTCGCAGAGTCGGACACGACTGAAGCGACTTAGCAGCAGTAGCCTATCCCTTCTCCAGCAGATCTTCCCGACCCAGGAATCAAACCTGGATCCCCTGCATTGCAGTGGGATTCTTTACCAGCTGAGCTACTAGGGAAGATCTTACAGTCCATAGGGGTCGCAAAAGAGCGACTAAAAACAACAACACTGATAAGAGCATGGATGAAAACTGGGTTCAAAAAAGTGAATGATTGAAGCAAAAACAGTTTTTTGCCTCCACGAGCTGAAGCAAAAACAGTTTTTTGCCTCCACGAGCTGGGTACTGCATTAAGCAGAAGCTGCTTTGGGAAGATGGGAGGAAATCCATACATGACTTCTCTGTTTGGGGGAGACAGATGCAGCTGAAAAAGAAGATCCTTTCTCTGCAGTTGGTGAAATATTGAGGCAAAAGATATCCTAATTCAAAAAAAAAAGTTCAGAAGAATTCCTTCACTTCCTTTGACCTGAAGCCACAGCAAATTATACAGAACTCTCAATCCAAGGCACACTTAAGAGGCAGAGAGGGTGAGTGAGGAGACAGGAAGCAGGAAGTGGGATGTATCACATGCCTTCAGGGCATCGGGCACAGTCAGGTATATATTGTTTGAGGTAATCCTCACATAAATCTCCAGATACGTGGGGTTGATCATACCCACTTCTCAGCCAAGGACACCAAGGATTTATAACAGGCCTGGAGTCACACAGCTGGTAAAGGACAAAGAGCTAAAACAGAACTGAACTGCAAGGCCTTGGCTCCAAAGACTTTATACTTCATCAAACTGCCTCCACTGTTTAAAAGTTGGATGAACCAGTCTTTCTGCTTGTAAACCTTCAGGCGCTTTACTAGAATCGTCATTCTGCAGCAAAATGAAGGAGGAATTGAACTAGGAAAGTATATAAACCTCCTTCACTAAAAAATTACAAGCACCAATTTTAAATGTTGTTTATGGTTAGGAAATAACAGATCATTCGCCTGAAATATTCCAATAGAATCCTTCTATTAGACTTTTTTGAGCCTACTTCGAATAACTTCATGAATGTGACACTGCCAGAACAACTCCACCAGCGGACAGTGGCAACCTCATCTCGCCTATCTGGCCCCTCTGGGATGGTAGTGAAAAGCCCTGCAGACACCGGAGGCCCGTGAGATGCATCCCACCTGCCTCACCATGGAGGCGGTGATGCTGGGCGTGTTCTTACGTAGCCAGCAAATGTCATCAAAGAGAGGTTGTAAGAGGTCCACCTTTCAGGATGTGCATTTTGAAAAAAATGATTAGACAAGATTTTTTTTTTTTTCCAGTTCATTCCAATGTCAATATGCCTGCATCCAAGAGGAATTACTTCTGGGCTGGCTTAAATCAGAGTTTTCAAGTTCACACCACCTAACATTTGGGGTTATCTTGCTGTTGTTTTCCATGACGCCATTTTCTTTCCCTTGTGTATTAACTTTCAAGAACGTAGTCCTCTTGTGGCTTATTATCAGCTCAGAGCCATTTCATTTCGTTATTATTTTTGGTCAGGTCAAAATGAATAAATGGTACAACTGCTGAAGCCCAGAGTGAATGAGAAAGAGGGCAAGTCTAGGGTGTCCTCCATGGATTCCTGATACTAAGTACAATTCCTTAAGGAGCTGAAGCACTCTGGTCCAGATCCAGACTGCAGAAACCACGCCCTTCACCTGTGAACTTGGATCACTTCATGAGACAAGTGACAGTTGAGTCTTCTGGCAAAAGTAAACACCCTACTGAGTGATTTAGTGCTCCTTTTTTTTTGTTTGTTTTAAACCAAATAAAGTCAGAGATAATTTTTATAAAATAGCACCATCTTGATTCCAAGTCAAAGAAACTTCCAGCTGTAACGAAACAGATTTACTTATTTTTGTTTTATTTTTTTGAAAAGCTGACCCTCAGAATTTGCCCCACCCGAATGCCAATTTGGAGTATCTGGAGCTACATATAACTGAATGTTTTTAAGCCAACCCAAAATCGATGTCAAAAGCTTCCACCCCTTCACATAAAAGTAGCAACCAGCCGTCAGCCATGTGGTACAGTTTATATATGTATATTTTTTGAGTGGTTTTATCCAAACGGTCGTGAAATTTGAGAGTGCAAAATGTTTGGGTCTTAGTTCCAGGGATACTTTAAAAAAAAAAAACTGTTAAAGTAGATTCTCATTAAAAGTTTGGAGAGAACATAAATTATAGTCATTTGAAACCCAATGATATTTGCAAATTATTTGGTTGGTCCAGCTCCAGTGAACTTTCAATTATTCTCTTTGTATTTTCTGTCTTGTATAATGACTGATGTTCTTCTAAAGCATGCCCCAAGGTCATGTTACAAATTGTTGAAGATGTTCAGCTGGCTCATAACATTTCCAAACACACACGATACCATCAGATCCACTGTCAAAATGGAACCTGAAAAACAAGGATCACTGGTAAAAAGACTTCTCAAAAGACTTTCTAACTACTCCGTTAGAAAACGGAGCATGCCTATGGCTTACAGTATGGTTTAGATACCCAAAGATGCATAATTAATTGGGTACCACAAGGAATCTGAGATGAAGCAGAGGATGCTGTCTCTACTGCAAAGAGTTTATGACTTAATAGAGAAGTCATAGCAAGCAAAAAACTGTGCATGTGTGTGTGTGTGTGTGTGTGTGTAAAGAGAGAAAGAGTGTCAATACACTAGAAACAAACATATAATATGCATCTATGCATACAGGAATATGTATAACTATGATATCTAGAAAAAGATGCGTAAATTAATGAATAATTTAATGACACAAGGTTATTCCCAGAACACTATTAAAGTAGCGTTTTCAAGGAAAAGAGGGTACTGACATAACCAGGAGAGCAAAGACTAAGATATTTGAAAAGATGATTTTTAAAATTGGAGGGCTAGAAATCTAAAAGCTCATCGACAGAGGAATAGATAAAAAAGATGTGGTATAGATATATAAGAATATTACTCAGGCATTAAAAAGAATGAAATCCTGCAGTCTGCAGCAACATCAATAGACCTGGAGCGTGTCATACGCAGTGAAGTAAGTCAGATAGAGAAGGAGAAACACTGTATGACATCCCTTATATGTGGGATCTAAAAAAGAAATGATACAGATGAACTTACAAATGATTCAAAGGAAAATGAACTCATGGTTGCCAAGGGTGGCAAGGTGGGAAGGGAAGGGATAGTCCGGGAATTTGGGATGGTCATGTACACACTGCTATAGTTATTAATACAACGGATAACCAGCAAGGACTTATTGTACAGCACATGGAACTCTGCTCAGTGTTACGTGCCAGCCTTCAGGGGAGGGGGTTTTGAGGGAGTATGGATATATGTACATGTATGGTTGAGTCCCTTCGCTGATTGCCTGAAATTACCACAACATCGTTAACTGGCTATACTCCAATATAAAATAAAAGTTCAAAAAAAAATTGGAGGGCTAAAAACAATGTTAGGATTTTGCCAACGGAAGGTAATGACAAACGGTTGGCTAGCTGGGGGCGGAGGAGGGGAGTCTCAGAAGGGTAGGTATTCTCACAGTGATCACAGAGGGTCTAAGTCAGCATCCTTACAACAATTTCAGGTGACTAGGCTGCAAAGTGCCATGGCCAAAATGCACTTGGTAAAAAGCACATGTGTGTCACATGGAACCCCAGCACCTGTGAGTGTACACTGTAGACCAAAGTACAGTTGTCCCTCGGGGTACATGGGGAATTGGCCCAGAAGCCCCTGCGAACTGACCCAGAAGCCCCTGCAAATACCAAAGTCCATGGATGCTCAAGTCCCTCCTATAAAATAGTGTAGTACAAGGAATCCAAGCTATGATGGCTAGAATTAAAAAAACAGGTAATAACAAGTGCTGGTAAAGATGGAGAGGAACTGGACGCCACATACATTTCCAGCAGGGAATGAAAATAGCACAGCTGCTACGGACAACAGCTTGGTGCTTCCTCAAAAAGTTAAACATAGAGCAAATATCGTATATTAACACATGTATCTGAAATCTAGAAAAATGGCACTGATGAACCTACGTGCAGGACAGAAACAGAGACACAGACATAGAGGACAGACTTACGGACACAGGGGAAGGAGGGGGGGAATGAATTGAGAGAGTAGCATTGAAACATATACATTATCTTATGTAAAACAGAATGCTAGTGGGAAGCTGCTGCATTATATGGGGAGCTCAGCTTGGTATTCTGTGATAACCCAGCCAGGCAGGACAGGGTAGGACGTGGTGGGGGGGGGGGGTTCAAAAGGGAGAGGACGTATGTATGATTCACACTGTTGTATGGCAGAAACCAATACAACACTATAAAGCAATTAACCTCCCATTAAAATTTTTTAAAAAGTAGTAGGGAAAAAAGTTAAAGAGTTACCAACGAACAAAACAACTCAACACAAGAGAATTAAAAACAGATATTCAAAAGAAAAAAACATGCACATAAATGTTCACAGCAGCTTATTCATAATAGACAAAAGGCAGAAACAACCCTAACGTTCATCAGCTGATAAACGGATGAAATGTGGTCTTTCCACACAATGGAGTATTAGTCAGCAATAAAAGGAAAGAAGTACAGATAACTTGAAAACAAATTATGCTAAGTGAAAGAAGCCAGACACGAAACGACACATTTCACATGGGATTCCATCTACACAAAATGTCCAGAATAGACAGACCAAGAGATAGAAAGGAGACAAGCAGCTCCTGGAGCTGGGAGGGGCATGGATGGGGAGCAACTACTAATGCAAGTAAGGTTTGTTCAGGGGGTGATGAAAATATCCTGGGACTTGATAATGGTGAGAGTTGCCAAACTCTATGAATATGCTAAACTCTTTAAAACTTTAAAAGAGTGAACTTTATGGCATGTGATTTTTATGTCAGGAAAGCTATTGTTAAAGATGTTTTTCATAAATAGAAACAACTATGATTAGAAATAATATTAGGAAGAAAATATTTAATGAAATTATTAGAGGAGCAACAGAAATGTAAAAGGAATGTAAGCCATAGTGAAATATTTTTAAATAACAAATTATAGACATACCATTAAGATATATTGCTCTCCACAAATTTAACTTTTTCCAAGACTTTGTCCTTATTTTCAAAATGCTGTCTAGAGGTAACTATTACTAACCCTTAGATACTAATTTGGCTTAGGCTAGGCTATCAGACCAATGCACAGGAGTAAAGTAAAAAATATACATCTCTATCAAGAAGAAACAAAAATATCAAGAATCTGACTTTCATGGCAACTGAAAGTCCAAAATTACAAAGTAAATGAAAAGAAATGAAAAGACCTGCATAAAAGCTAAAAGAAAATGTAAAATATTAATAATAATAGTAGTAGTAGTAATTAGAGCAAAATCCAAACAGTCACTCTTCTGTTTATAACCTGTTAATGAAGAAATATCTGTTCTAATCATACTTCAATTAAATAATAGCCACACCAGTGTATGCTGAAGAAGTCAAGGAAAGTAAAAGATACTTTCGTACCAGAAAACCCAAAGGCAAATTGAAATCTGTACTCACTTTTAATTGGTGGTGTGAGAATTTCCTTCCCAAATGTCCTCTTCTTCATGTGTTCCTGTTCTTTGGTGTGAATTTTTCAGATACATCAGATGTTCCTGTTCATTTGGAACTTTTCCGTGGAAAGACTAATTTCAAACAGAATTCTCAATTTGGAGACAGCATTCACGTTCAGATTGAATGATGGTGTGCTACGAACTCAGGGCACATGTGTGATTCCTGAAATGAAGGGTCTTCACTCTGCACTAGCTTAAAAAGACAGAAGCTTTACAGCCTGCACGGCAATTCATTTCAACCTGAGGGAAAGGAGACGAATTTGCCTTCTGGAGCCTGAGGCAAATACAGATGACCTCCCCCCAAGCAGCGCCAACAGGGACAAGCAGAAAAGACGAGAGCATCTCGGCTCCATCGTGACTTGGCCCAAAGTGCCCCCAGGTTCTGTTCTTTAGGGGAGCAATGGGGGGAGGGGGTTCTCAGTAAGAAGACACAGCAGGGGCACAGGACAGCTGGGAATGGGTGTCCCAGATCAGGAAAGGGCTTAGCCAGTCTTAGCCAGTGGACAGCCCCGCTCCCATGAGAGCCAAGTCATGTAAGCATAAGCAATTTTCAAAGGGAAAGAAGTGAAAGTGTTAGTCGTTCAGTTATGCCTGACTCTTTGCAATCTCATGGACTGTAGCCCACCAGGCTCCTCTGTCCATGGAATTCTCCAGGCAAGAATACTGGAGTAGGTTGCCACTTCCTTCTCCAGGGATCAAACCGGGGTCTCCTGCACTGCAGGCAGATTCTTTACCGTCTGAGGGACTGCTGTTCAAACATGCTTGGGAAATACTACTATTCTTGGAAATTCACAATGAGACTATTCAGTGCTAAGAGTCCAACAGTCAGAAGTTCCTTTAATTCTGTCTGAATCACATAGCTAATCACAGAACCTTTTTTCTAAATTATTATTATAACAAGTACTAATCTACTAATGAAAATGGCAACCCACCCCAGTATTCTTGCCTGGGGAATCCCATGGACAGAGGAGCCTGGCGGGCTACAGACCACAGGGTTGCAAAGAGTCGGACACGACTGAAGCAACTTGGCACGCACACATGATCTACTAATATCCAGTGGAATACACTTCGGGAAACGCTGGTCCAAACTAACGATGTCTCATGTTTCAGACAAATTTTTGACTCGGGTGGGGACAAGGGTTGCCAGATAAAACAGAGGAAGCCCGCTTAGATCTGAAGTTGTGCGCCTCGTTCACGGCACCCCGCAGGCTCTGCAACACCCTCTCTGATATGTCACTCTACCACGTGAGTTATCAACAGAACGAAGACGGTTACCTTCCTCAGGGTAGCACTCCGGGACCCCACGTGAGCCCATTATGAGGTTGCCATCTTCGTCATGCCGTTCCAGGGTCCCGGGGGGACAGGTGGGCACAGGGGTTGTGGGTTCCGGGGTGGTGGTGGTGGTTCTCTGGGTCGTGGTTCGGGTGGTCGTTGGGCGAGTGGTGGTGGTGGTGGGCCGAGGGGTCGTGGTGGGCCGAGGGGTCGTGGTGGGCCGGCGGGTGGTGGTGGTGGTAGGTCTCGTGGTTGTGATGGGGGCACGGGTGGTTGTTTTGATGACCTCCAAGCCCACCAGGGGCTTGCCTCCAAGACTCAAAATGGGCTTATCCTGGGCACTGGCCAAGGGTTTGGCATGGCGCCCCTGTCCAAAGAGCGGGAAGCCGTCAGGGCTCACCACGGGAGTCCCTCCCAGATCTGAAACAAAAGCAAATAAAAGCTATGCAGCCAGGTGAAACAATCCAGGGAAGTAAAAAGCAAGTGGAAAGTATCTTCTCAATGTCTTATATTCTATAATCAACAAAAGGCAAAGAAATAATGAAAAGGATACCAGCTGAGGTCACAGTACCTGCTACTATCCAGAAACTTCTGGGTTTTTATATTGTCCATTACTCTGCACTAGCTTATAAAAGTATATAAATACCTCATTGTTATGCCTTATTACCTGCAATAACTCTAAGTCTCTAGGAAGGAAAGTGATTCTTTCCCCATCCTTACTCCTACCACTACGGACTTAGTGTTACTTTGGACCAGTGGTAGCAAAGTTATTCTGCAAGGAGCCAGAGAGTAAATATCTTAAGCTTTGTGTTGCCACTATTCAGCTCTGCCACTGCAGAACAAAAAGCATAGACAGTAAACCAAGAAATGCACGTTTCTGTGTTCCAAGAAAACTTCGTGTATGGAGAGTGAACCAGGAATGTAATGTAATCTTCACATGTCACAAATATTATTCTGTGATTTTTTTTTTTGCAATCATTTAAAAACATAAAAGCTATTCTGAGCTCACAGGCTATACAAAAACAAGCAGCAGGCAGGGGCCGGCTTTAAAAGTTGCTGAAGTCTGCTCTGGACTGCCCAATCCCAAGAATGAAGTTAAGACCCACCTCCTCTAGAGGGTGGAGTCTGTAGGAAGACAGCTGGATCAGGGAAGAAGCTAAGCTCCACCCCTTCCGAGGCACCTCATCTCCACGAGGTTAATGTAACTGGACCAAGGGCCTCCATTAAAAATGAGGAAGAGGAGGAAGAGAGAAGTTGTTACACTTCAGATGTCTCAGGGCACTTTTGTTCCATGAGGACCATTCTCACTTACCCACAATGGTTCGACCATCTCCGCCTAGTTTAATCCGGAGAGGATTTCCTTGTGAATCTTGTAGGTACCTTCCTTCTGCATTCAATACTAACCCACGATCAAGGTCCACGACCTAAATCCATGACACAGATTAAAGGATGTATTGAACATTTCAAAATATTCACATTAATCCAACTACATGAATATAGGCAAATAGGAAACATTTTTGTCAGCATCATTCATAAGGTATAATAGGAATGAAGTACAAAACAGTCATATTTCATGATTGTTTATCCATATAACAATTGTTTTAAGTTTTCTCAAATATTCAAAAGATGTTCAAAATACATTTACCACTGAGTATGTTGTATGTCAAAAGCAGGAAATGACTGTTTATCAATGGAGGGAAGAGATTAAATAAATCATGGCCCATCCATACAGTGAAATACTGTGAAGCCAGTGAAAAGGATTTGGAAATTCTGAATTTATCATGAGATATTCTGATGCAGACTTAGATTAAAGGACTGATTATTTTGCAAAATGAAGTATATTCACTTGTATACACAAGCTTAAAAGTGTAGAGAGAAAATTCTGGACAGATATATCCCAAACTATTAATAGTGATTATTTCTGAGAAGTGATTTGGGATGCTTATTATCTTTTTATATATTTCTGAATTGTTTTAATTTCTTGCCATGAACACAACAGGTTTCCATTTTGCTGTGTGTTAAAAATCAAAGTTGTTATATCAAAATCAGTTTTATTTGTAATTAGCCTAATATAGCACACATGAAAAAAATTTCATGTTCTAAGAAATTATACAACTTGGACAAAAGGTATTATCATCTCTGTTAAGAAACAACTCATGTGCCACACTGATGATTCTCAGAATATGGTCCTGGGCCAGCTTCCCCAGCCTCGCCTGGAAACTTGTCAGATATGAGAATTACCTGGTCTGAACCAAAGCATATTGACAAGCCCTCAGGGATTCTGATGCCCATCAGTGTTTGAAAACCATGACTTTGAACAACTGAGTCACTGAAGGAACCCCTGGAAGCAGGCCACTCATCGGATACTATCTCAGTAATTAAAATAAAACTTACATAAATAAACCCTACTTTCAATCTACTCCATACGGTTTCAATTCAAAATTGTTTACAAGGACACTTTGTTTTCATATGTATCCTTCCTTCTATAAATTTCTGTTCCTTTGAGAAATGGTAAAATGTACCTTGAGGCCACCTGTGACTGAAAATTCTTTGAAGTTCATCAATATGTTTTCCTAAATCTTACTGCTATAAGTGAGAAATTTTGACTGGGAATTCTATTATGAATAATTTTTTTGATTCTTTGAAAAAATATTTTAAGTCTCTGAACATTCTAAGTGTTCTGTCCATCACCCTCAACCCACCAAAAACTCTTAAACATTTACCTTAACCCCAGGAAGTTAAAGTCATTTAGCTTAAACATACATAAAGTACTAATACTTATTTTTTATTTCAGTCAAACAAGAATTGTTGGAAGATTTAAAAGGTGATCTGATAAAAGCTGCCTATTTGATTTGGAGATTTTTGTTTTGCTTCAGTTGTTTTAACCTGCTTTCTTTTACAAAAGATTTGAGATAATTTACAGAAAATATGTATTCTGTTTAATCAAATCATAAAGAAAAGATAAAATAAAGCTAACAGGATTGGGAAAACAGAAATGTATTGGGGAGGCTGTGCCTCAGGTTCTGTCTGACTGGTGGCCTAAACATTTGTGTGACCTTCTTAACCAGTCAAGAACGGGAACAAATGCCCATCAGTATCAGTTCAGTCGCTCAGTCGTGTCTGACTCTTTGCTACCCCATTGACTGCAGCATGCCAGGCCTCCCTGTCCCTCACAAACACCCAGAGTTTACTCAAACTCATGTCCATTGAGTCAGTGATGCCATCCAACCATCTCATCCCCTGTTGTCCCCTTCTCCTCCCGCCTTCAATCTTTCCCAGCATCAGGGTCTTTTCCAATGAGTCAAATGAGTCAGACAAATGCCCATGCCTGACCTAATTAGCTATGAGAAGAAAGCAAAGTAGTTCTCAGGAGAATCAAAGCCTTTTCTGAGCACTGGAAGAAATAATACAGTATAAGTATACTGACATACAAGTGGTTAAAACTAGAGAAAAAAACACTGTTTCATTCTCTATTACACAACGCCCACCATTCTTCTCTTCCCAACAGCATGAAAACAACCGGTATGTGTAAAGAAGTTTACCCTACCCACTTTGTTCCTTGAGGGCCATTGATAACTCTTTGTCCACTTGGTTTTCCATTACTACCAGCAAGTACTCTCCCTTCTCCATTTGGTCTTCCATTATAACCTACAAGTTCGCAAACAAACGAAAAATACAGAACCTGGTAAATTCAATACTCCTGGAAAGTTGGTTTCATACCACCCTGTAAGTAGTAACATATCATTTCAAACAGAAACACTAAACAGAATTTTGAACCAATAGCTCAAATATATCAGCTAAAGATAGACCGAAACTGTGACTTCTACGTGACAAATAAGAATGTCTGTGAAGAGCATGGCACAGTCACAGTTTTCTATAATATTGGGGGAATGAGAGGATTTGGCCTAAGTAAAATTTCCAGGTAAAGTTAAAGACCGTAGTAGTTGTAGCTTTATTTTAGCCAGCTGGAAGGTGGAGGGAGGGAGAGTTGGAAGGACAGGGAAAATTCTCTCTGACATCTATGAGATACCGTGCTGCTCTCCTCCACAGATTATACTAAACACAACCACCGCCTCTAGCCGACTCGTCGCCGAGAATAAACACACAGTCCCAACTCAAAGCTTGCTGACTTCAGTGGGGCCACAGAAGGATTTGCTCAGAGAGGAGGTAGCAGGCCCTTTAGTTTAAATCTGGCTGTGCCTTGCACCTTCCCTCTCTCTTCACCTCCTGCCCTTTCTGATCACCTGCAGCTTGGTTGAGGCCTCCGCTGGAAACATCTGCTCTAGCTTGGCCCACCGGATAAAGTGCCTGGGCTTCCCGACAGCTATTTGCAGGTCAGAGACATTTCTCGCGTTCAAGCAGTTAATGAAAATTAAGAATTTCTTGACTTTTTTACTATGTACAAGGGAATGTGACTTTTACATCTATTATTGGGGTGTTAGGTTTGCATAAAACAGTCCATTTTAATGGAAAACGGACCTCCTCATGGGGGCACTGTTCTAGGGCTTTACATTGAGCTAAATTAACAGTATATGGCATGGACTAACAACTACTGATACATTTAATCAAGAATGCTCTATTATGCCCCGAATCCATGCAAGGGGACTGCAAGGCACCACTTAACCAAATGCCGATTTCAGGTAAATACCTTCGCTCCTGCCCTGGGGTCCACATAGACTCCAGCTCACAGCTGTCTACATTCTGTCCAAAACCTAAGTCACACATCAGCATGTTACTCCTCTGTGCGACCATTGTCTTTCACAGATTTTTCTTGAGGTTTTAAATAACGTTCACTGATTGCAACATCTTAGCAATCCTCACCCAAGACATTTGAGTTTGTCCCCAGACATTTTTAGCTGAGAGGTTTATATGCAGAATAACCAGAACAAGTTCCAGCCTCCACAAGAACTAAACCTTCCTGTGGATTCCCTAATACCCCCTGGCACAAGAACAACCTAAAACATAGGAACCTGAGTTTGGCATCATGGCTGTGACACACGTTCACAGATTTAGAGCTTAAGGAACTTAAAGAAGCGCGATGGGACAGCAATGGCAACCCATGCCAGGATTCTTGCCTGGAGAATCCCATGGACAAAGGAGCTTGGCGGGCTACCGGCCACCAGGTGGGAAAGAGTCAGCCACGACTGAGCAGGCACACACACACCTACCAGAGGGTTGTGGAGTCTGTGTTGGGATTGGAACGGCCGCTCAGCCACCTCCTAGCTGTCTGACCTCCAGCAAGCCACTCAGACCCCTAAACCCTGGCTTCCTCATCTGAAGACCCAGGAAGCGATGCAAATCCAGGAGATGGTTACCAGGATAAGATCGCGTTTACATCTCAAAGCTCCTAACCCAATGCCTAGACAGAGCAGATGCTCAGTAAGATAAAAGTTCTAGGAATTGCTATGAACCCTGCTGAGAACTGTCAAGACAAAGTTCAGATAAAAACAACTCACCTGCTCTTGAAGGGGGTCTCACCGGCGCGCGTGAGAACGGGTTCCGGAACCTGGCGTTCATCATCCGCTGGCGCAAGGAGAGCATCGGGGTGGTGGGGGCAGATGGGACGGGCGCGCGCGTGGTGAACCGCGACGGCGCAGGGGTGCCCACCGTGGGGCTCGGGGTGGCGGCGGGGCTGCGAGTGGGCTGTCTGGGCGGGAGGTGCGAGGCTCTCGGGGGGCTGCCAGCAGGTGGAGAAAGAGGCCGCTTCACCGGGGTGGCGTTCTCATCATGCGGGGAGCCCACCCTGGGGGGCGCCAGCACAATAGCGGGCTCCGTTTCCCCCTTAGCGAGGGTCCCATCCACTTGTTTGCCGCCCCTGGGGCTGAAGGAGGAGGGCCACTTCGGAGCAGAGGAAGACTGCGGGTCCTTGTCCTTTCCTGCCTTAAAGAACATCACGTCTTCATCCTCCTCGGCTGACACCGACTGCTGCGATTTGGACGGCAGGGGCTCCCTTTTGGCTGGCGAGGCCTGGGACGCCCCGTCCTTCCTCCCCACCCACTGGGGGCCTGCTCTGCCCGGGACCCTGGTGCGGGCGTAGGGGTGCAGGCTGCCGGGCCTGCCCGCGGGCCTGCGCAGGTGACCATCACCCGCGCTTCCTGCCTGAGTGTCCACCTGGCGGTGCTTGGGAAGAGACGGGGTGGCGTCCTTGGCACCGGCCGAGTATGCGGGGGCCCGGACGCCCCCGGTCCTCGCTTCTGCGCTGTCGTCGTCCAGATTCTGGGGAGACGCCGCGCGGGAGGACTGTCCGCCTCTGGACGAGTAAGAGTCTGAGAAGGAGGAGCTTTCCTGCGACGTGGGGTGCAGACGGCCAGCCTCGGAGGGGAACGCAGGCTGGGGTCTGGAAGGCGGACGCCCCACTTCCTTGATCCGTGGGCCGTGGGGCTGTGGCTGGGACGCCGGGACGGCTGAGGAGGGCGACTTTTCCAGAGCAGCGGACCCGGCACCCATCCTTTGGGGCCCCATGGGCCCCGGGTGGTGCGGGGACCGTGGCGCAGGCGGCCTGCCGCCCAGCTGCGTTTCGGGAGACCCGCCCTCCGCACCCGCGTCTGTGCTCTGCTGCGTATCCTGAGCCTTAGAGGACGGAGGTTTGGCCTGAGGGGGCACCCCAGCCCAAGTGCCCGTGGATTTGGGGTTCTCTGGGAGGCGCTCCTTCCGCTGCAGGCTCGCCCCTCTCTGGGGGCCTCTTCTCAGATGGTCCGCGCCCCGGGAGGCCGGCTGCCTAGAGGAGGAAGACACGTGAGGGTTCACCACGGTGGAAGGAAGTG